>NC_080679.1:51551778-56551778 GCF_030445035.2 Dasypus novemcinctus | reverse complement strand
TGATTATAATTTTATTTTGGAGTGCAGGGGATCTGTTCCCTGCCTCCCTTCCTACAAAAGAACGAGAATCAAAATTGGCAGCAAGAAAAGCAGGAAAAGCAGCAGTTAAAGACAAAGATGAAGAAAGGAGGAGGAAGAGGAGGGAGGAAGAGGAGGAGGGGGAGGAGAACAAGCCTAGTCTTTGTGCAAAACTTTGAGTGTGTATACCATTTGTGTGCCTTTCTGGTGAGGAAGAGACACCAAGATTTCTTTTGGATTTTTCCATGGTCTCAAGTTAAGGGACACTGCTCTAGGTTGAATTGCTTACTCTATTAAGGTGTTATGTCTACCAATCTAGGATAATTTCACCACCTTCTCCTCAACTTTTCATTTTCATCTCATTGCTGCCATAGGAATTCTGCTTTGCTAGATGCTAGAACCAACAGAGCCTGCCATAATCTTTTTATTTGCCATTTTAGTACAGCCAAAAGGATTCCCAGTGGCATAGTCCTTATCAGTCTCATGGTTTTCCCTTGCTTTTTCCCCTAAGTTAGGAGAGATGACAATCTGGTTCAGAGCCTCCTTACCTTTATTCTCAAAAGGCAATGCTGTTTTCTTATGGAAATGAATGGCAAGCTTCCTTGACTGTCTTTCTTTAATTTAAAAACCTATCAAAATGCATTTCAGTGTGCATGACATCTGACATTCTTCCCTTAGCTTTAAGCACCAATATAACTCATAATTATTTTTAAAATTTCCTTGATTAATTTTATTGGGATTGGGAAGAAGATAGGCAGACATTGTTCCTAATCTGTTTTTGTTGTTGTTGTATTTTTTTGGCCCCTTACCTTTCTTTCTTTACAATATGTAATATCCATTGGTACTCAATCCATATTAATTTCTATTACAATCCAATGGAGGTACAAAAGATCACTAAAATACCTAAAGGTGGCTATTTAAACATTCCAGTAAGTCTAGTGAGAAGCCAAAATATAACAAAATATTCTTATTACTTATTATAAAATGAATGAGTGATTGCTTTCTGAAAAGTTTATTTTAGAGAACTGGAAAATATTCAATAATTGCAATTATAAAATTAGCACTCCTTGACACCGTTTCTGGAGCGTAAGTGAATAACAGACTTTTTCTCTTCAGCCTCATAATCAAATATCTGACTCAAAGAGCCACAACTTCCTTTGCAAAATGGACAATTCAGTAAGTATATCTACATAAAAGCTATTTGGAAGCAGAATCCTAGGGAATAGAATTGGTATGTGGCATTATGATAGGATCATAGATAAGAATTTAATCAGGGAGAACTTCTGAACTAGGTCTCACTGTCAGAAATTTCAATGATTTCATAAATAGTTATCACAGGAGAGAAATTTGCTATACCAATAATCTTCAAACTGAAATAGGCTACATCTAAGGGATGTGAAGACATTCTAGGGGACACAAAAATGTGGATCATTTAAAGGGAATCAATATACACTCTGAACTCTTTCCAAAAATTAATTTGACTGAGAACCCACTTGAGTTTTGTTTTGTTTTTGTTTTTTTGCTCACTTTACAAAATAAACCCTCTCAAATGTACACATCCTGGGTTCAACAAAAAGAGGAGGCCTTCCTTAATGATTAATCAAGAAAGCACAAATCATGGGGAATTTCTCTGCCTTTTCTATTTATGTTATTGGTAAAAGGTGGATTCAAAATATGGTATTTGGGTCCATGTTGGGAGGTTTTGAATTCAGATATATGATAGGGTGGTGGGAGTAATGATGATTTCAATTTAAAGACTGTGCATTTTCCATGTCCTTAGCTACTGTCAATGAATATGTATATATAAGAAGAGTACTTTGAGGGCAAAGCAAACAGGGCATTAGCAATAAGAAATATTGAATGCTAAAAACAGTTCTGGTCTGCATTTAAACACAAGTAATTCTTTCTAGATATTCTCATTACTCATGCCTACAGCATATTATTAGCTGGAAAGCAACAGAACTATATACATATATATAAAAAGGGGAGTTTAGACTTACAAAAAATCATGCATAAAATACAGAATTCCCTATACCACTTGTATTATTCTATCAAAGGGGTGCTGATGCAAAATATCATAAATATGTTGGTTTTTATAAAATGTATTTATTTGGGGTAAAAGCTTACAGTTGCAAGGCCGTAAAGAGCCCAACTCAACATTGCTTTCTCACCAAAGTCAGTTGCCATATGTTGAAGCAAGATGGTTGCTGATCTCTTCCTGGGTTTCCTCTTCTTTTTAAGGCTCCATAGCCCAGTTTCTTCCAAATCTCAGCTGTAGGCTGGCATAAGGCTTGTCTCTCAGGGCTTCTTATATCAGCTGCAAACTATCAGGCAAATGGCTCATCTCCAGGGCCCCAGGATCAAAAACCACAGAGTTCTCTTTCTTCCCATGTGTCTTCTTGAGTGTGAGTCCATTTATATCAGCCTACCAAGGGGGCAGGACTCAACCTGAGTTATGCTTTACTGATGTAGCCCAGTCAGATGCCCTAAGTTGATTTTACCAAGTAAACTTAATCCAAAGGCCTTCACTGAATTTAATATAAGCAGAGGGTTTTACACCCACAGAAAAAGACTAATTTACAAACAAAATCTTTTCTCTTTTGGGGATTCATAAAATAGTCTCAAACTTTCATACCATCCTATTATTAACACATTGCTTTGGGGTAGTATATTTGTTAAAACTGATGAAAGCACATTTTCTAATTGTACTACTAACTGTAGTCCAGAGTTTAACCAGGTTTCACTGTGTAGTAGATGCATGAAATTAAAAAAAATTTTTTATGTGATTACCATATATACAACCTAACATTTATCTGTTTAACCACAATTGGATATATATTTCAGTGCTGTTAATTATGTTCACCATGTTGTGCTACTATCATCACCATTACCAAAACATTTCCATAGTTCCAAGTAGAAATTCTTTACATTTAAGACTTAGTTTCCCATTCCCTATCACTACCCCATGCTCTGCTAGCCTATATTTTAACAAAGCTCTTAGAGTTAATAAATGAATTCAGCAAGGGGCAGGGTATAAGATCAATATTGAAAAACCAGGAGTGTTTCTATACACAAAAAATGAACAATTGAAAGAAGAAATCAGCATAAAAATTCCATTCACAATAACAAATAAAAGAATCACATACCTAGGAATGTGTCTAAAGAAGGATATAAAGGACTTATACACAGAAAACTACAAAATATTTTTAAAAGAAATCTAAGAGACCTAAATAAATGAAAGGGCATTCTGTATTCACGCATTGAAAACTAAATATTGTTAAGATGTCATTTTTACCCAAAGTGATGTATAGATTCCATGCACTCCCAATAAAAAATCCATAACCTTCCTTGCAGAAATGGAAAAGCCAATCATCAAATTTATGTGGAAGGATTAGGGGCCCCAAATACCAAAGCCACTTGAAAAAGATGAATGGACTTGGAGGGTTCACACTTCCAGATCTTTTCTTTTTTTTTTTTTTTTTTTTTAAAGATTTATTTATTTATTTAATTTCCCCCCCTCCCCTGGTTGTCTGTTCTTGGTGTCTATTTGCTGCGTCTTGTTTCTTTGTCCGCTTCTGTTGTCGTCAGCGGCACGGGAAGTGTGGGCGGCGCCATTCCTAGGCAGGCTGCTCTTTCTTTTCACGCTGGGCGGCTCTCCTCACGGGCACACTCCTTGCGCGTGGGGCTCCCCCACGCGGGGGACACCCTTGCGTGGCACGGCACTCCTTGCGCGCATCAGCACTGCGCATGGCCAGCTCCACAAGGTTCAAGGAGGCCCGGGGTTTGAACCGCGGACCTCCCATATGGTAGACGGACGCCCTAACCACTGGGCCAAAGTCCGTTTCCCACACTTCCAGATCTTAAAACTTATTGTACAGTAATCAAACAGCATGGTACTGAGGAGTGGATTTGGCTCAATGGATAGAGGATCTGCCTACCACATGAGAGGTCCAGGGTTCAAACCCAGGGCCTCCTGACCCATGTGATGATCTGGCCCATGTGCAATGCTGATGCGCACAAGGAGTGCCATGCCATGTAGGCATGTCCCCCGCATAGGGGAGCCCCACACACAAGTAGTGTGAATACAATTGGACACAGAAGAACACACAGCAAATGGACACAGAGAACAAAGACAACTTGGGGGGGGGAGGGGAAAGAAAGGGGAGATAAATAAAGAAAATAGCCTTAAAAAAACAAAACAAAAATAAAAACTGAGCATGGTAAAAACAATGATAGACAGATAGAACAATAGAATCGAATTGAGAATTCAGAAATCAACCTTCACATTATGGCCAATTGATTTTTGACCAGGGAGCAAAGACCACTGAAATAGGATAGAATAGTCTCTTCAAAAAATTTTGCTGGGAAATCTGATTCTCCTTTGTCAAAAAAAAAGAAAGAAGGGCCCCTACCTCACCCCATATACAAAAATCAACTCAAAATGGATCAAAGTGCTAAATATAAGAACCAGAACTATTAAACTCCTAAAAGAAAATGTAGGGAAGTATCTTCAGAACCTTATGTTAGGCAATGGTTTCTAAGACTTTACACCAAAAGCACAAGTACAAAAGAAAAATAGATAAATTGGACCTCATCAAAATTAAAAACCTTTATTCCTCAAAGGACTTTGTCATGAAAGTAAAATGGCAATCTATGAAATGGGAGAAAATACTTGGAAATCACATGTAAGGGCTTAATATCTTATTAAAGAAATCCTACAACTCAACAATAAAAAGACAATCTAATTAAAAATGGGCAAAAGACTTGGTTAGACATTTCTCCAAACAAGATATACACATGTCCATGAAGTGCATGCAAAGATGTTCTATATCATTAGCCATCAAAACCACAATGAGATACCGTTTCACACACATTAGAATGGCTGCTATTTTAAAAAGTGGAAAATAACAAGTGTTGGAGAGGACACAGCGAAATAAGAGCACACATTCATTGTTGGTGGCAATGTAAAATGGTGCAGCCACTGTGGAAAACAATTTAGCAGTTTCTCAGAAAGTTAAATATAGAATTGCTATATGACCCTGCAATTCCACTACTAGGTATATACCCAAAAGATTTGAAAGCAAGGACTTGAACAGATATTTGCACACCAATGTTATAGCATCATTATTCGGAATTGCCAAATGATGGAAGCAACCAAGTGCCCATCAGCTGATGAATGGATAAATAAAATATGGCATGTATATATATAGTGGAATATTATTCAGCCATAAAAAGAATAAAGTTCTAATACATGCAACAACATGGATGAACTCTGAAGACATCAAGTTGAATGAAATAAGACAGAATCAAAAGGACAACTATTATATGAGCTCACTGATATGAAATAATTTGAATAAGCAAACTCATAGAGCAAAACTTCTTTGAATAGCCAAAGCAGTAAAGTTAATGGTGTTGACTTTTTAAAATATATCTGAAATATTTTTTGGTAATACCTAATTTTTCAAGGCATGTTAGCCAAAACTCATTGATAAAACCTTCACCTAATTTCTTTTATATTTGTTGATATTTAGCAGAGCATTTAAAACCTATTTAATTAAATAAATATGATACATTTTTTATTTTAATTGTAATAAATTCTCACCTAATTTATTCTAACAAAATTTTTTGCCTCCTTTTAACACAATATATTAATAAAATGACAACTTCTATACTAGCTTATAGCAGTGTATACCTTTTTTTTTTTCATTAAATGAAGAGGAAAAAAATCATCATGCTGTACCTCATTAAGGTGCTTTACCAGTAAAATTTTACTTATTTGTTTAATAATGATCAAAATTTTAAATATTTTTCTGTTGTTTGATTAGTTGTATTCTAATAATGATTATGATGGTAACCCAATCCAGAAGAAAAAAAAATAATACTTCGAGCCTTGGTTTGCTGGGGCTGCTATAACAAATACCTCAGAGTTTAGCTTAACTAACAGGAATTTATTGTCTCACAGTTTCAGAAGCTAGATGTCAAAAATCAAAGTGTTAGAGGGATGATGCTTTTTCTGAAGTCTGTGGCATTCCAGTGTTGACTTGCTGGCAATCCATAACGCAATCTTTATATCTAACACCTTGCCATCTCTCTCCTGCTACTGTGTCCAAATTTCCTCTGCTTATAATGTCACATTGGACTAAAGGCCACTATGTTACAGTTCGATTTTATCTTAACTAATAGAATCTTCAAAGATCTTATTTACAAATGAGTTCACATGCATAGGACTGGGGATTAGGACTTGAATATGTCTTTGTAGGACACATCATTGAATCCATAACAGAGTCGTATGGTCATAAGAAATAAAAGTAAATTTTGAAATTCCAATTTATATACAGGCATTTTTAAAAAATTGTATATTGTTCTTTTTATAATTAAAAAAATATGTAATGAAACTTTAGATTACATAAATGTTATATCAAGAATATAGGGGATTCCCATATACTCTACCCTGTACCCCTTGAACATTTTCCCACACCAACATCTACTGAATAGATGGAAAAATGTTGTCTATTGTACAGTGACAATTTCTTCCACATGTTCCCCCAGTGTCTTTTTTTTTTTTTACTTTATCTTCAAAGAAGCTATAGGTTACAGAAAAGTCACATAGAAAATATAGGGGATTGCCATATACCCAATGCCCTCCCCCTCTCCCATTCTCCCCTATTAATAGCATTTTACATGTGGATGGTACATTTGTTACAATTGATGTACAAATATTGAACCGTTGCTACTAACCATGGTCAAAATTATGGTTAACATTTTGCACTGTACCCTTTTTTTAAAATTGAACTATATCAATCATACATAGACATAAACAATAAGTGCATAATAGTTGTGAACTTATAGAACAAGCATATATAACATCAAACAAACTTACATAACATCTCACCCTACCACCAAAAACTTGCATTGTTTTTAAACTTTTTAAACTAATAATTAAAGAGCATTGTCAAAATATTACTACTAAACAAAGGCACTATACACTTTTATAGGTTTTGACAAAATTTATAATTTAAATTTAAAATGGCCTTTATCCATTGTTGCAGGATCATGGAGAACATTTCCAATACCCTAAACATGCCCTATGATCCATCTATTCAGTAGATTTATTCAAGAACTACTTATCAAACATCTCCTATGTGCCATTATTAGGTTCTATGTGCCTTCATTAGGTTCTTAGGATATATTAGTGAATAAAAGAGATTCCACAGATACACCTAATCTCCTGGGCCTTTTATTCTGAAGGTGTAACTAAGAAATTATATACACTTTAGAGGGTGATAAGTGTTTTGGAAAAATGAATAAGTAGAGTTGGGAGTTAAGAAGTGGGAAGTTAAAAGAGCAGTGATGTGGGGGTTGCAATTTTAAATAGGGTGATAGTGATGGGCTGTGTTGAGGGAATGATATTTGAGCAAAAATTTGACGAAGGTAGGAGTTTGCCATCTGGATATCTGGACTTGCAGGCAGAGGGAAGTGCAATGCAACGACCCTTAATATGAGTATGCCTAGCATTTTGAGAACAAGCACAGCCAGAATAGTCAGAGAAGTATGGGGGTGAGAGGAGGTCAGATCATGTAGGGCACTGTAGAGCCTTTTAAGGACTTTGTCTATTACTTTGAGTGAAATGGAGAATGATTAGAGGACAATGAGCAGAGAAATAGCATGACTCTGTGTAGAGAATAGATTGTAGGATACAAGAAATCTAACAGAAAGAGTTGTTATGAAGCTTTTAGGATATGGCTCAGATTGGAGTGACTTAAGTGAAAATATTGAGAAATGGTTGGATTTGGGTTGTGTTTTTAAGGTGTATCAAAAAATATATTCTGATATATTGGATGTGTCATATGAGAAAGATAGGAATCAGAAATATCTGACTTTGGCTCTGAACAACTGTGAAAATGGAGTGGCCCTCAACTGAGGTGAGAAGGACTACAAGGGAGCAGGTTTGAAGGAGTAAATCAGGAATTTAGCTATGTATATGTTGTTTGATATATCTATTAATATCCAGTGGATATTTCAAGTAGAAAGATAATAAAGTCTCAAATTTGGGAGAGAAGTTTTGACTGGAGATATAAATTTGGGAGCATTTGTCATAGAGATGATAAATATTTAAAGCCATAAGACTAAAAGAGATCATGGACAAAGCAAGGGGATGTAGATAAGAAACAGACCAAGGACTGAGTCATGGGATATACCAACATTAAGAGGTTGGTAAAAGGAGAAAGTACCAGCAAAGGGGCTTGAGGAGTGACCAGGTAGGTCCTAGGACAACCAAGAAATCAAGCGAAGGAGAACTTTCAAAGAGAAGAGAATAATCAATTATGTCAAATGCTATTTGAGAATGGACCATGATTTTAGCAACATGGGCATCACTGGTGACCTTGAAAAGGAGTCTTGATAAGTAAGTGATGTTGTAAGTCTGATTACAATAGGTTTAAGAGAGAATAATAGGAGAAGAACTGAGATAAGAGTACAGACAACTTCCTCAAGAAGTTTTGTTGCAAAAAGCAGCAAAGAATTCGGTGGTAGTTGACAGGTGAAGTGGGGCAAAGAAACACTTATTTTAAAGATGTGAGTAACAACACCATGTTTGTATGCTGATAGGAGTGAGTTGATAGGGAACAAAAAAATTGATGAAGTGAGGAAGACAAGGAGATATTGCTATATCTGTATTCATGAGTAGGTGAAATGGTATCGAATCTAGTGCCTAGTGGAGAATTTTGCTTTAGATCAGAGCATGAAGAGCTCACCTGTAGTGGCAGGCAGGAAAGCAGACTATGTGGGTACAAACAGTAATTTGTGGAGTTTCTCTTTTAATTGGTTCAGTCTTCTTAGAAAAGTAGGAAATAAGGTCATCTACTTTGAATGAATATGCAAATGAGGTACTGTGATTTGAGGAAAATAAGAAGATGTGAAAGTTATACAGGAAAGCAGAAGAGGGAATGGATTAAGAAATTATTGTATGATTCCTGGGTAGTATTAAGGGTAAGATAAGTCATGATTTGAAATTTTTAATACCGCCTTATGGTCATGAAAAATAAAAATAAAATTTAAAATCCAAGTTTCCGTACATATTTTTATTGCAGACTCATTCAAGAAATATTTCAAAGTCATGAATTTGAGGTCAGTGTGATTGTATAGAAAATATGGTGTGTGTTGTATCAGTTATCTATTGCATCAGCAGTGCTGCATAACAAAAACATAAAACTTTAGCAGCATTGAACAATGCAAATTTATTTTAGTTCACCATTCTATGGTTTGGCTTAGTAATTCTGCTTAATTCAGTGGAGTTAGTAGGTTTCACTCTGTTTCTGTCAGTTTTACTGCTCTTTGCTATACTCTTTCACATGCATGAGACCTTGGCTAGGACAAGTTTACTCACCTGTTTCTCTTCCATGTGTCTCCTTCTCCCTAGCTTGGGCACATTCTCATAGTGAAGGCAGGGGAGCCAAGAAAGAACAGTGTCACATTTGCAAACATCCCATTGACCAATGCAAGTCATATGACCATGTCCAGAATCAGAGCTGGAAGAGACTACGAAATTATAGGGCACATCTGTGAACATAGGGAGGACATTAATTGGGACTATTAAG
Organism: Dasypus novemcinctus; assembly: GCF_030445035.2. NCBI lineage: Eukaryota > Metazoa > Chordata > Mammalia > Cingulata > Dasypodidae > Dasypus > Dasypus novemcinctus. The sequence goes on along the minus strand of NC_080679.1, from coordinate 56,542,164 downwards.
ATAATCAGCCTTTCACAGGTGATCAAAAACATGTTTTCACAAGTATTAAGTTCAGATAAAAATATGAGAGGGAAGTATAATGAAAACTTGAGGTCAAAGATAAAAAGGGAAGATTTAAAGGAGTGCTTATTCATGTATTTTTTAAAATGGGGAATGATGTGTATCTAATGATTCCTTTGAATATATTTAAAAGAAATATCCAGATTCCTTGGGATATGTTTAAAAGAATGAAGTTATAGTTTTATTTCTAAATGTCTATATTTACAGTATGCTCCAGGGGGCACTAGATACAATAGTGATGTTATACAAATACAAATGACTGGTGTGGGGAAGTAATGAGATGGAAGGGCAGCAGTGTTCACACGGGAGTGGTCACCGGACAGCGTCTTGTTGACTACAGGCTTCCTGGGGATGTAAGCCTAGATCAAGCAGTTTAGCTGATATGTACTTGGAATCTCAAAGATTTTTTGGATGAGAAATCAAGAAGATAAGATTTGTATAACTACTATATATTCATTTTTCAAAATGCCCAGTCACATCTATACTGTATTTAAGGAAATAGACAAAGTCATTTTTATATATATCCTGTGTAAATGTAGAATGGCCACAAATCCTCTGTAATGCTGAACTGTGCTGAGTAATATATCTTGACTGTGTGTCTTAGGAGGAAGCATGTTAAAGCATATTCAAAATTAAGTCTCTACAGACCAATGCACACGAAGCATTTGTTCAGGATTTAGAACTCACTCTAGGCTTGATGAAGCCCCAGCGGGCACTTAGTTCACACAAGCTGATTTTGGGGTCAATTATAAACTTCCAAGGTAACCTAAGTAGTGAGTTTATTTGCTGAGTTTGGCTCAGAGAGAGGCCACACTTGAGTAAGAAGGAAGTTTTCAGGGGTAACTCTTAGTCAATAATTGTTATTAGGTTAAGTTTCACTTTTACAAGAATAAAGTTCATAAATACAGCATTAATATCAAAGGTTTGGCATATTGGTCTGTTTTCTTTTTTTAGGCACTGCCTATGTACTCTGGAGATTTTTACCACTCTATTTGAGAAAGTAGCAGGTCTCCCCAGGATGGGAGTTTAACATTTTGTTCATTATTATGTGGGTCTCCACCAATCGAGAAAATACCCATGACAACATAAACACATTGATTTTCCATAGTGGCATGCCCCAGGGACATCCCTCCCTACACATCTCCCTACCACTGACCCCCTTCACTTCAACAGTAACACTTCCTTGCCATCATCCCACAAGGACACTCCCACCATTGTATTCTATTTCATTATGTTTTTAAGAAAGGGAGGTTTTGTAGTCCAGGTTTTCTATACCTCTTCTCTTGTCATTCTCTCTTCTTATTGAAACTCTCTCCTCCTTTTATATTGCTTTCCTGATTCTCTTCATAACCTCTTTTATTGCCTTCTTCTAATCTTGCTTCTCTTTCTGCCTTTCCTTGAAATGTTGACGATCCCTAGAATTTTATTCTTGACTCTTTTATCCATTCCCAGGGCATTAACTACTCTCTGCACACTAGTCACTGCCACATTATATCTCTTGGCCAGTTTTAAGTTCTAGACTTATATTTTTCATTGCCTATTGGGTATATTCCCTATTCCCCTACAGATTGTTCTGTGGTCACTGCTTATGCAATATCTGAAAACTGGAATTCATCATCTTCGCTATGAAAGCTGTTTCTATTTTGGTATTTTTAATCTCCACCATTGGCAGCAATATCCACCCAATTGCCCAAGGTAGAAATGGTGTAGTCTTTCTTAGACAACTCTTTGCACTTCATCTCTCACATCTTACTGATCACCAAGATCACCCAAATATTCATTCAGTGTGATAGCCTCCTGCTTAATATCCCTGCTTCAAATTTTGCCTCTTTTCCAATAACGCTCTATGCTAATACCAGAGTGAGTCTTTCTTAAATGTGATTGAACTATTTGCAAATTTGAATTCTTTCAGTGACACACTATCTAGGACAGCAATAATGTTCAAACTCCTCAGCAGGGCACAAAAATTTACGTAGAGTAAATTACATTCACCATTTTTGGTGTAGAGGTCTAGAAATTTTGATAAATGCATGTAATTATTTAACCACCACAACAATTGATACAGAAGAGTTTCATCATCCTCCCAAATTTTCCCATGTTGCCCCTTTGTAGTCAACCCCTACTTTTACCCTTACCCCCAACCCCTGGCAACCTCTGATCTGTTTTTATCCTATAGCTTTGCCTTTTGTAGAATGTCATCTAAATGGAATCTCTCAATATGTAGTCTTTTGAGTCTGACTTCCTCCATTAATCATAATGCATGTAAGATTCACCATGTTGTTGAGTATGTCACTTGTTCTGAACCTTTTATATCTTCCTAAGCAAGACAGTCTGCTTAGCCTCTCATATCTTCATGACCTTGAGGATTCTTTGTTTCAGAAATTCACTGTTAGCCTATTGAACTTCTACTCATATTTGAAAATTCAATTCATCTCCAACTCTTCTGTCACTACAACACAATACTCCAGGCAGAGTTAATCATCTTTTCTTTATTACTTATTATATTGCTTTGCAATGATTTGTGAACTTGTCTGTTTACTGAACTTCAGGGGTCAGCAAACTATGGCCTAAGGGACATAGACCAAATCTGCCCCATCCCTTGATTTTGTACACCTTGAAGCTAAGAATGGTTTTGTGTTTTTAAAAGATTAAAAAAAGGAAGCGAGGAAGGAAAGAAAGAAGGAAAAGAAGGAAGACAGTATGTGGCCTACAAAGCCTAAAAGATTTACTAAGTAGCCCTTTCCAGAAAAAGTTTGCTGTCTCCTACTCTACTCGAGTGTGAAATGTTTGGATCCTGTGTATTCAGCTATATCAGTCAAGTTTCAATTAGGAATGCTGTACTGAAGTTAAGAATTTCAAACACAGGAGGTTTTAATACAGAAAAATGGTTATAAAAGTGTTAGAAGGTTATGTTAACTAGAGCCCAGGAGGCAACATTCCTACGAACCCTATAAAAAGCTGAGAGACCATACTTCTGCTTGTGCCTGCCAGAAACAAAAAGAAGGGTTCTTATCTTCTCCCTGCCTTCTATCTCATGTGAGTGCTTCTGACTGGCAGAATCACACCAGAAATGTATTGGCAGAGGAGTCTGGGAAATGTTGCTCTCAAACTATTAATCCAAATGAATCAAGGGAGAATGTAGAAGTAAATGTGTAGGAGGTGAATGTTAATGGACAATATCTGGCACATTAGCATATTGCCTTGCCCAAAGTAGGTTTTTAGTAAAGGCTTATTGATTAAATTAAATGAGCACTTGAGCATTTAATAATTAGACACTTCACAGAATGCCTAGATCACTAAAACTGTTTCTTGTCTTCAGGTAGTTTACAGCCTAGTGAGAGAGGTAATAGTTGACTATGCCTTGAAGCTTAATGTAATAGTTGTTGAATAGAAGTTATGGGGAAGTGCTGAAAGAGGGAAGAGGAAAGGATAAATTCAGCTAGGAGGATGAAAAGGGTTGGCTTTTTGGAGGAAATGGTGTCTACTGTAAGCATTAAAAGAAGGGCTTTTGAAACTGAGAGAAGATTGAAGGGAATTCACCAGAAAAGAAAAAGCAGGAGCCTGTAGCACAAGGATGATGTAGAATCAAATGGCATTTTGGGGAGGTAGTACAGTGTAACTGTAACAGTGAATTTTTCTCAAAGTTCTTAGTTTTTAAAAATAGTATACAATTTTATTCCATAAAATACATTAATGTACTTAACAGATGATTTCTTCAAATATATTTCTGTTATGAACTTGAATCTAACCCAGGTCCAAAATTGCATTGGAATTTGAGAGCAATTTTATTGCATGTACTAAAATATGAGTACTTAAATTGGCCCTTGGAGAAGATCATGTACCTTAGCATTAAATTAACACTCAACATCATTTGTAAAAAGAGTAGTATGTCTTGTCCCCTAACACTTGCTCTCACCCTGCATGCCACATTATGATCCAAATCCAAGCCTAAGACATAATATGCACAACTCTCTAGTCTTATTAGTCAGTGGGATTCATGTGGTGCCTATGCACTAGAGGTCAAACATGATTGAGGTTTCAACTGACTAATTTCTCTATCAAATTTCACATGCTGTATATACCAATCACATTTTGCATAGATGGAGGAATACATACAAACATGGTTTCTTACACAAGATTTTGTTTAAGTTTCCATTTAAATGACAGGAGGAATTATGAGAATGAGGATTTTAAACAACATCAATATTTTAAAATTAAGTGATGTATATAAGCCTGCCACAATTAGTGCCCAAAATTCAGTGTGACCTTTATGGCAGCTGGTGATGCTCTAATATTTCTGAGTAGTACATAAAAGGTGAAAGGGCATATCTCCTTTCAATGCGCATATGTAACTGCAATAAGTATTAATAGGAGTACATACTTGTAGATAATCCTGGAATGTATATCTATATTTATAATTAGGAATAGTTATGTGAATTTGATATAAATATCTGTCATCAGTGAGATTTGATTTTCAATTTCCCTTGTATATTTTTTGCATGAACTATGAGCATATGGTAGCCTACTATTCTTAGGTTTTATATCAGGTATTGAAAAAATATTTAGAATTTCTTTAAATTCCTTCATGCATAACAATGTATGTTTAGAATACATAAACTTAAATATCAGGAGGCTTTTTTATTTGTTTGTTTTATTTTGCAAAGTTACAGCAGATGATCAGACCAGACGTTGTAGAATTTCAAAATGTGATTTTGCCTCTGAAACTCAATTTTTAACTGCCTGTGGAACACTGTGTTTCAAGAACAGAGGTGTTTGTTTCATTATATTCTTTTGCTCCTTGCACAAATTTCCCTTATTTCTGGTTTTTCTCATTTTTATTTTCTTTGCTTAGCCTTTTGATTGTCCTTATTTCCTATGATATAGCTCAGATATGAGATATGTATAATCATTCCTGTGAGTGTGTGAAAATAAACATAGAAAGATGTTTGTGTGGAGGAATTTAGGTGATTTTTATTTTCACCTTTATATTTTTCTGTACTGTTTGTGGTTTATAAGCACAGAGAAATGAAGAAATAATTATTCTCATTGTAAAAAAAAATAGCATTAACATTTTAGGAACTTTAAAAACTTGGTTAATAGAATCCATAATTAATGTACGGGCTTTGAAGACAAGCCTAGTTTAAATTAGATTAATTTTTTTAAAAAGCCTAGTTAAGATTAGATTAATTCTTTTTTAATGAATTGGTTTGATGGATTGGTTTGACTTGCTCATGGTGTTGTTCTTCCCTAGAAGGAGATGTTTAAGCAACAATTCACTGAAATTTAGAAAGGCCTTTGTGTTTTATATATCAGACAAAATGGTAAGTTCTTTCTTCACTAGTTTGTACCCTGAAGGCAGAGATTACACCTGTTTTGGTCTCAGCCATGTTCCCTAGGTCTTTTATGCTCAGTAGATCACATTGACTGAATGAGTCATTTAACGTGTATAGCATACTTGCAAATCAGTTGAAGAAATGCTCCAACAGAAAAATTGCCAAAGTAAATGGAGTACATTAATATGTAAGTATAAAGTAATGCAGTGCATTATTTCACTAAGAAAAAAAGCATAAATAGCCAATAATCATGAAAGATGTTTTACCTCATTAAGAATCAAATATACTCCCAAGTGCAAGGGCAAAGACCAGAGAAGAAGGATGGTCCAGTGATGGGCCCTTGATACTGGTGACTATGTTTATTAGCCCGTGTGCTTGAAATTTCAACTAAGCCTAGAGCTGCAGGGTGCCTAAGAGTTACCTCCTGAGAGCCTCCATGTTGCTCTCTAAGCCAAATTCAGCATGAAAATGCGTTACCATCCCCCTTGGGTGGGACATGACTCCCAGGGATGATCCTCCCTGGCACCAAGGGATTACTACCAATCACCAACTAGTGCTGCAACTAGAAAAAGACCTTGAATAAAAGGGGGAAATGGTAAAGACAAATGCATTTATCTAGCTAAGAGACTTCAAAATAAGTCAAGAGGTCATCAGAAGGGTTGCACTTACACACGTCTCAGCAGGATTCCAGGGACAGCCAAAGTAGATACAACCCCAGGTACTGGTGCTCCTGTGGGCTACAGAGACACACAGGTTCTATAGTTGTGGCAGATGGCTCTGGAGTTCAGTGCCTTGCCAGTGGGCCCTACTTTGGAACTCATGCTCCTGAGTGTGATGGAGTTGGACTCAGATGTGACCTTTCTATACATGCCTCTTCTGTCACTTTCACTGAACTTGTGATTGGCATTGGGGTCAGTATATGCTCAGGAGACTTGAATCTATGGACTAGCCATGTGCCAGCCAGGCCCTGAGCCTCAGCAGAGTTGCAACACCTACTCTCTGGTTTGTTGGACCAGACTAGGTCAGCTAACAGGGAGCTGAAGATAGCTAACCACCACACCAGAGAACTGAGAGTGCCTACAGCTGTAAGCAGGAGAATCCCATCCATCAGCCATGTGGGATTTAAGCCCCCTCTCAATTTAGAGGTGGAGTGGACATCACCATCCCAGGGTCCTCAGGATGTAGGAATAAAATATAGATTAGAATGGACTTACTGGTATTCTACTATAGAATTATTGTGACTCTAGCAACGGAAGAAATTATATTATTGATGTGGAGACAGTGACCATGGAGTTACTGAGGGCAGGGAGAGGAAAGAAGAGGTGTGATGTGGGGCAATTTTGGGATTTGGAGTTGTCCTGAATGATATTGCAGGGACAGATGCAGGACATTATATATCCTGCCTTAACCCACTGAATGGACTGGGAGAGAGTGTCAGCTACAATGTAAACTATAATCCATGCAGTGCAGCAATGCTCCAGAATGTATTCATATTTTTTAAGGTAACATTTTTTGTGATCTATGCATCTTTAAAAAAAGACAATTAAAAAATTTGCTATGAAAAAAATATTCAAATACAAATGGAAACAACTGATATGTTTATATAAATATCAAAGTTTAAGGACTTATTTGTATTCAGAATTGGCATATAAATTATTTCAATTTAATCTAGAGAACAGTTTGGCAATATGTATTAGATCTAAAAGATATAGAACTTTTGACCCCCAAATTCTAACCTCTAAGAATTTATGTTAAGAAGATAATCAACTGAGTATAATAAGATGTATATTTAAGGATGTCTCTGTTAGCGTTGACTGTAATATAGAAGAATTGGAATTCTAAGTACCCATCAATAGGAGATTTATTAAATAAACCATGGTGTTTTTATGTAATGGAATGATGTAGATCTGTGTTTATTGACTTATAAAAATATTAATTATATATTATTGAGTGAAAAAAAGTTTGCAAAACCGTATGTATAGTATGATTCTATATATCAGAGATTGGCAAACTTTTATTGTAAGGGGCCATTAGTAATTTTTTAAGGTTTCATGGCCAAACAGTCTCTGACATACTATGCAACTTTGCTGTTGTAGTACAAAGGAGCCATGGACAATATGTAAATTTGTGTGTGGATATGCACTAATAAAACTTTGCTTACAAAAACTGGTGTTTGACTTCAGTTTGCTTACTCCTGCTCTCTCTCTCTATTTATAGTTTGATTTTTCTAAGCATTAGAAAAAGTCATAAAAGTTGTTTATTATTTCATAAAAGGAAAGAAAGTGTCTAGACATTTACTCTTTGAGATGAGTAGGTTCATATGGTAACATGTCTGGGATTTTTATTTCTACGATCTTGCATATTATATATATGTATCAGAAAGAGTAATATTTAGATATAGTTCTCCATTTTATTTGCAATAAAAATCATCTCTTGCCTGCATTGTTGTACTTGCTTCTTTATTAATCTCCTTACCACTGGTTTATTATGCACACAATTATCAGATTTACCTAAATATGTTTTTTTAATCCAGAATTCTAGTACCTTGTTAGTCTAGTATAAATCAGAAGTAATTCAATTTTTCAATAAAAATAAATATACACTTACACATTGTGCTTTCTTTGCTCTTCTATTTCTATTACTGCCACCTTTCTGGTTTCTCTTCCTAACCCCTCAAATATAGGTGTCCCCTAAGATTCTTACCGTGTTCTGCTATTCCACTATATTGTCTCATGGCATGTTCATGGGTCCAGATACCACCTCTATGTGAGGACTCATTTGGAAATTATGGAAGTATGTGGCAGTTACCCTGTTCTGTCTTGGGAATTATTTCACATCCACACCCAGTTACAATAAATTCCCTATAAACTACTTTCAGCTCTGCATGTAAGCTTTAGCTTTCCATCAAACTCCTCCTATAGATGTGCCATATTTGGATTTACTAATTCAGCTTTAACCCCTGGCACTCTCAGTATGCTTTGTCTGTCAAGCTAGCCTTGCAATTCAGCTTTGGGAAGAGCACTTTGGCACCTTGTGGATATGTATTTGGAGATAAAGACCAGTAGAAACAGAGTAATCAGTCTTACCTGTAACTACGCAATATACAATGGAGGCTCTAACTGCTAGATTAGAGTGGGAATGAAAAGAAGTCGATGGATTCTGGGAGTTTTAAAAAAATTAACAAGACTTAGGGATGGATTGTATTTGGAGAGGTAAAAGAGAGGGTCCATCAAGTAACTCATATTATTCTGGCTTGTGCAAATGGGGGAAAACAGCTATACCCTTTCCCCATGAAGTAGAAAGCTGTTATCTGCCAAGAACAAGGAGAAGTAAGGGGTCAGAAGTTTGAGGATTTTGCTAGGCAGAGGGAGTTAGAGGGATTTCCTTGAAAAACAACATGAGCAAAGGCTTAAAGATATGGAAATAATCGCGTTTTCTGGAAATTGTGAATACTTTAGTAGAATTAGAGCACAATAATGTGGGATGTGGAGTAGGGAAGAACTGTATAGAGAAGTGAGTCTGGGCCAGCAAGGAAAGCCTTATTGTGAAAGGTTTTGAATATCATGCTAATCAGCTTTTACCTTATCCTTATATATCAGCTTTAAGTTCTCAGAATTTTAGATTCATGGACTGCTAAATTATCACATTCAATTTATGATACTAATATAGAATTTCCCACTTTTTATTTTGCAAAGTAGAATATTTAAACAATAAAAACCACTATTTTATTAAATCCCAGCTATCTCTTAAAATAGATTTTAATTTTAATTTGAAAATACTGACAAGTTTTAGAATTAATATTTAGAGTTACTGTAATTATCATAGAAACTTAATAATTTTCAACTAATAAATAAATTAATAAACACTAGACTTCTCTTTGAAAAAAGAAGCTCAAAGGCCAGTTACTTAGCTTCAAGACCTTAGAAAAACAGCTACAAATCACCAGTCAAGTGGAGAGCTTGAGCAATGAAGAATAGTAGTAGCAGCATTGCTGAGCCTTGCCGTATGATAACGTGCCTAAAAGGGCTTGGCAAATCCCACACTTCCACTGTCGTGGAGGGAATAATGATTTATGCTTAGTAAATTGGACAAATCCTGGATCTGCTTTTATTTCCCCTGAAAATATGCTGGGAGGGAAGTTATTGTGCTGGTTCTAGAATTATGAAATTTAGAATTTTAAATTACATTTCAAAAGATTGATCTTTGGTATGTATCACTGTTGAGAAAATTTCTTAGTATCATATTCACACATGTTTTTAAAATATCCATCAATTCTGCCCTCATGGGTGATTATATATAAGATTGGGTACAATGTTCTGTGTTATCCAAATATTCTTTCAGTCTTTTGCAACAATAACTTATTTTTCCTTTATGGATCATTGTTTATAGTTTTCTTCTAAGGAAATCTTGAAAATTGAAGAGTAGGTATTTGCTCGTATTTCAGGAATTGTACTAGAATTGCCATAACTCTAAATTACATTATAGAGGAAGCTAAAGAACATATAAATCATGCCAAAAATACTTAGGATTGGGAGGACTGGAGATGCCTCAGGGAATTGGTAATTTGATCCAAAGCCTGTCACCTGTTAAAATTCATCCTGGGTCAGTAGTGACTGAAAATCATCACGACTGGACAGGTGTTCAGGATCGTGTGTAAAATTAAGTGGTGGAGTCGTTATAGTTCCTATTTGACACGTGTGTGCGTGTTACTGAAACCACTGCAACCTTAATTGATAACTATGCTGGCAATCTTGATTGAGGTGCCAAGGACTAACTGGCCTGAACTCTCTTTACCCCTATTAATGTGCCTTTTTAAATAGTTTCAAGTATTCTTGTACAGTAGAAAAATGTGTTTGGGCCTGTTCCTTTGACTAGATTACTTTACTCCTAAAATTAACAATCTATACATTTTCACAGTGGTTTCCCTTACTATAACAGCTGAGATTTTTTTCCTGGTGAAATGTTTTGCCTGTCTTTTGAATCATCAAATAATATAAAGCAATAAGTTGCTGCTACGTATCATCCACAGGGATAAGAGGACCCATTTTCCTAATACATCCCCTCCTTTGAATTTAATTTATAAGTATCTATAGACTCTTAAATGCATAAGAATCTACATTACTCTGATTACACTGAATACCATTAATTATATACTTTGGATCAATTCATGCTTTATTAATCTGTAGCAATAAAATTGATTTCTTAAAAAAAAAGAATTTACATTACTCATAATTAAACGTTATTGAAAGAATTGCTTTTTTTCCCTCCCCTCCCCCCCCTGCTGTTTTTGCTGTGTCCATTTGCTGTGTGATCTTCTGTATCTATTTCCCTTTTTTGTTTCCTCTTCTCATCTTTCTCCTCTAGGATTCACCAGGATTTGATCCTGGGGACCTCTGATGTGGAGAGAGTTCCCTATCAATTGCACCACTCAGTTCCTGATCTCTGCTGTGCTTCACCTTGACTCTCCCCTTCATCTCTCTTTTGTTGTGTCATTATCTTGCTGCGTGACTCACTTGCGCAGGCACTGGCTCACCACACAGGCACTCGACTTGCTGCGTGGGCACTTGACTAACCATTTGGGCACTGGCTTGCCACATGGGCACTGGCTCATATGCGGGCATTCATGTGGGCACGCCGCTCGCTGCACAGGTACTTGGCTCATCACATGAGCACTTGCACGGGCACTCAACTCACTGCGCAGGCACTGGCTCACTCTGCAGGCATGTTTTCTCTTCTTTTTCACCAGGAGGTCCCAGGGATCGTACCGTGATCCTTCCATATGGTAGGTGGAGATCTTATCATTTGAGCCACATCTGCTTCCCAAAAGAATTGTTTTTTAATGCAGTTAAAGTTTGTCATTCAAAAATTGTTGCTTTATATACTACAGTGTCTGAAATTAAGATCCTGCTGAAACATCCCTATTTGGCAGTGGATGAAGGAGAGGAGAAAGAAAAGGGTTGATACTCACTAGTATATAATGGGGCAAAACAACTTTCCTCATTAAAAGCTCTTGCTGATATGTAGCTCTATATAAATAAATTTAGCCTCAACCATGCCAGCAGCAAGATTTTAGCTTGGTAAGATTAAAAAACAGTGTATTTGGGAATGGGGATGGGGAAAGGAAGCCATTTTTTCTTTTTTTTTTTTAAGTCCCAAGATTTTTAAAGTGCCTAAGATTGGCCATACAGACCACCTCATTGTTTTCATAAGAACTGTAGCTTCACAGCCTCTACTATGAGCCACATTTACTAATTTTTGTCTGGAAGATACATATTTTTTTCAGTAGGGAGAAAAGGAAGAAATCATGGCAAATATCCTCCCCAGATAAATTCTAATTCTTTCAGCCTTTACTTTCCCTTTTAAATAATAATCCTACCCTGCTCATCACCAGCCCCAGATTAAAGGGTATTCATTCATAAATTACTCTTGAGCCTCCTTCTGAATGTCTGCTTCTTTATAAAGCCAAAACCGCAATACAAAGGCTCAAAGAAGCAAGGCTTGTAAAGATGAAGGCAAAAAACCTGAGTGCCTGGGAGAAATACTTTCTTTTCTGTTCTACCATTAAATTCTCTTCCAACATGCAGGAATGATAATGAGAGCTGTCCTTTTAGTATGTGTGAGCCAGACACTGCTCTAAGCCCTTTACATAAATTAATTCATTTATTCCACACAACAGTCTTAAGAAGTGGGTACAGTTGTTACCTCTGCTCTACAGATGAGGAAACTGAGGCACAGAGAAGTTTGTTAAGTGGCCCAAGAGCACCTCACCTAGAAGTGGCAGAGTTAGGATTCAAATCCAGGCTGGCAGTTTCCATTTGTTTCTCATCACACAAGCTCATTATCATTTTAACACTCATAGAGTGAAGAGTCACCATTAGTTCATCACCTTTTGCACTCAGGATGTCCCCTATATGACCAAATCCTGGGCCATGTTTTTTCCTTTAGAACACCAATAACATGAAATTTGTTGAGATCTGTTTAGTAAAAGCATTCCCAAATCAGATTACTCTCTTGGAAGCCAACCTTGGATTGTCAGCATATTGCATTTTTAATTGCTAACCAGGACAGACATGTGCAACCTCAATAGATAATATTTCAGAACATGCCTAACTCACATTATGAAGAAAGTGATTTGGATTGGCTGATGCTGGACAAGATAGAAATCAGGAGATGAAGTGGGAAAAGATAAGAAGAAGGAAGCATAGAGAGGAAGTAAATATAATGGGCACATGAAGAGAGCAACGTCACTGCAAAGAATGAGGATTAAGGTCATGAAGAAGACGAGTATGTGGGCATGTTAAGACAAAACTAGAAGAGCAACACAAACATGAAGACATGGCAAGGAGAGGTGGTGGGGTATCAGGTTGTTTTTTTCCTCATATGGAGCTTCAGATAAATTAAATGCAATTTTAGGCTGGATTAATTGAAATCCAGCATCTGGAACAAGGAAGGAAAGAGCTCCACTTTATTCTGTGTTAATAAAGAGATAAATCAAGATGGTGAGGGGACTTGAAACCCTGGTTTAGGAGGAAGAATTGAAGAATTCATGAGTCATGGTGACCAAAGAGCCATCTTCAAACACTTGAAGAGCTATTCCGTGAAAAAGGGATTAAACTTATTTTGAAAGGATCCAAGATTCTGGAACTGATGGCTCTGAACTTGAGAGACACACATTTTTAAAAAGAGACATTTTAACTTGGTGGCACAAAGAAGCAGATCTTTAATAATAATCTAGTAATTCTGCTAATTGCCTACAGTCTTTACCCCCTACCAAGAGTGTGCTTGTCCTGCTTATGAAATGATGTAAGTAGTACTCCTTAGTTAGTGTTTATGTAGTCTTCTTTAAGTAGAAAATCATTCCTCCCTTCTACAACTCCTTCCTCAATGCAAAAGGAGGCTGAGAAGAATGAATCTTATATATTTCTGTCTATATGCAAAAATAATGATGGCATGAAGTTTAAATTGATTTTTCCACAGAGAAAACATGTAATTGTACATCTAAAGTCTTGCCTCATAGTTAATGGCATACCTTTGCCTAATAGCTAGCAAGAGTTATGGACATAAGCTATGACCATGGGACAAAATTACTTTATTTGTCAAATAAATTCATGAATTCATTAGCAATATGCATTTATAAACTGAATAGATCATAGACTCAACAGCAACAGATTGGGCTGATTATAAATGCATTTTCCAGTTTTGCTTTGCTATTTCTGTATGGTTATTCTAGACATCCCCAAATGCATTTTTTACTTCTGTCTTCGTATCTTTGCTTTTGCTGCCCTATCTCCCTGGGATCTGTTCTCTTTCTCTCTACCTTCCTTTCTAATTTCCCAACCATTCCACTCTCCTGGCCAAATAAACTTCTAACTCATCCTTCTAGGTTAAGAGTATCTATAGATTCTTTTCTAGTCCTCTCACATCTCTCCCCACCTATATCCACTCCCCACCACTCTGGGCAGTATTCTTTCTTTCTACACACTCAGCAGTTGTGTTCAATTACATTTGTATTCATGGGCTCCTCAAAAGCAAGATTTTGTTATGTTTAACATGTAGTAAACACTTAGAAATGTTTATTGAGTGAATGATTGAATCAATGATCACAATTTCATCCTCTCCATTTTAGTTGTGTTTAGATAAATGCTTTGCCTCATGCTTGGATGAATTCTTTTTTTTTTTTAATTTTTTTTTTAAGGAAGCTTTGGATTTCATAAATGTTACCTCAAAAATATAGGGAATTCCCATATACCCCCACCCCCCCTCCTTCACTTTTCCCCATTAACAGCATCTTTATTAGTGTGGTGCATTTGTTACAGTTGATGAACACATATTGAAGCATTGCTTCTAACCATGGTCTATAGTTTACATTATAGTTTACACTTTGCACCTCACGATTTTATAGGCTTTTGCAAAATGTTATAATGGCCTGTATACATCATTGCAATGTCAGGCAGGACAATTCCAGTGTCCCCAAAATGACCCGATGTTACACCTATTTCTTCCCTCTCCCCCCACCTCAGGACCCCTGGTGACCACTGCCTTTATATCAGTGTCACAAGTTCTTCCATTTCTAGAATAATAATAAATCTATTTTAGTCCATAGTTGCATGCCACACTTATGTTTGTTCGTTCCTCAATCTTGAGGATTTTGGAATTGTGATGACCAATCTGCTTCTGATTGAGAGGGGGGCTTAGGTCCCACGGGGCAGATGGATGGAACTGTCTTGCTTGCAGTTATGGATACTCTCTGTTTTTTGGGGATGGGCAATGTCCATCATCATACTTTTGTTGTCCTGGGCGTGTCCAGTGAACTGGAGAGTAGGTGTTACAACTCTGCTGAGATTCAGGGCTCAACTGGCACATGAAAAGCCTGAAGATTTAAATCTCTGGGACATATATTTATTGAGTATATGGATGAGTTCTAAAAGACCTGAAGAAATATCTCCAGAGGTGTATTTAACCACTTTTACTTCTAATGAACTTAGTTTTTAAAATCCTGATCATAGATTTATTCATTATGGCTTTTTAAGTTAGTTTTCTTGATTGTTAATTTGAGTGTATATGTTGAAAAGTGGCTAATGGGTGGTTTTTTTCTTTGCTCATTTGTGTGGAAGTTCTTCAAGTTTTATTCTTTGCCCCAGGGAAAAGTGGGGCAGGATGATTAGGGGGCTGTAAATGGCCAAGCCTAGCAGTGTACAGTGCAAAAATGATTTAACTGTTAATTATGGAAAAGTTTAAACATTTTAAAAATAGAATAATGAATCCCACTCACTCAGCTGTAACCATTATCAACTGGATGGACAATCTTGTTTAATCTATTTCCCTACCCATGCCACCTATTCCAGATTTTCAAAAATTAGGTTTATAGAGGTCTTTTTAATATATAATCTAATATACCCTTTTTATATCTACAGTTTAAGGCGTTTTCACATTATTATGTATGTGTTTAAGATATCGAATGTTTCTATCACTCCCAAAATTTCCCTCATGCCACTTTGTAGTCAATCTCCTTCCCCACCCAGAAACCATGACAACTACTATTGTAGTTGTCCCCATATTTTGCCTTTTCAGAAGGTCATATAAATGAATTCATATAACAATATTATGTAGTCTTTTGTGTCTGGCTTCTTTCACTTTAGAGATGCATCAGTGTTGTTGCATGTATCAGTAATTAGTTCCTTTTTATTGCTTGGTTGTATTCCATTTTGTTGATGTACCACAATTTATTTATCCATTCAGTAGGTGATGGACATTTGGATTGTTTCCTGTTTGGGGCTATTATGAGTTAAACAACTCTGAGCATTTGCACGCAGTTTTTTTGTTTGTTTTTTTTGTTTTTTTTTGTGGTTAGGTTTTTCATTTCTCTTAGGTAAAGACCTAAGTGCAGACTTGCTAGAGCATATGATAAGTGTATATTTATTTTTCTAAGAAACGGTCAAATTGTTTTCCAAAGTGGCTATATCATATCAATGTAAAAGTTTAAGCTAAACAAACTATCCAAATTTTTAAGAGTTTTAAATTTGTTTCTAATAAATCTTTGATCTAAAGTGCTTGGTTATTTTTGTTACTTGCAGTAAGACTCACTGAGGCAACTATCAAGACATCTTGCTCTCACTGTTGGCAAAATCCTGGCTAGTGATCTTTTGGACAGACCACAGTGCAGCCTTGCCAATGACGTGCTCTCAAAATCACAATGTGGCTGTGGGCCACAGCACAGTACAGCTGACTTGATGTTTGTAGCATGTTTGGATTTAGGAAAGTGAGGAATTAAATCATTCCATGTTTTACAAGATCGTAGATCCCAGAAGATTCGCTTTTCTGGTTAATGAAGCTGCCACTGAGGAAATGATCCTTATGTGTTGAGTTAAAATAGGTTCTTTTTAAATTAAAAAATGTCATTACTATTAAGTATTCTAGAAAGAAAGTATAAACAGTGGTATCCTAGCACATTATCCTTTGACTTTGGGGGGGGGGGTGTGTGTGAAATAATTTGATTTGTCAGTATTTCCAGATTCTTAAGAGTAATTTTCTTTAGTCCTCCAAGTTTTTGAAAGTCCTGCATTTAAGGCAATTACATATTTCAGTTTTACTGGGTAATTAAAGGCATTTTATTTAGTTTTTGATTTGGTGTGGTGTGGAATAGATTCAGACATATTCTTATCATCATATCATGTTCAGCTACCATTTATTGAGTACCCTCAGGTAATGAAACACTACGCTAGATCTCTATCTAGTGTGCTCCTCAAGTGGACAGATTAATTTAAAACTACTGAAACAACTTCCTAACAGACCAAGTACACAGCCTGCTGTAGCAAGGCGTGAGCATTATTTAAACCCTTAATGTAAATACGTCAGAACTTCTCTCTGCTAGTAACCAAATCTTGGCAATTTCAAAAGAAGACATTTATAGATTATAACTATCTTTGAAATTTGTATCACAACATACAGATAAACTATCAACCAAGTCTTAGATCTTATTTTATTTTCAGAGAAGGTCAAACAACTGCTTGATAATAATACTGTTGATGATTCCTAGAACTGGGAGAAAGTTCCAGTGAGACCTGAAATGACTCTTCCCCTAGGGATCAAACATCCTTGAAGTCTACCCACAGGGTGATTCCTTTTGGCTTTCTAATACTTGATGTGATTCTTTGTCATAGTTCCCCAGACTGAAAGATGGCCTTAGTCCCACAGTATATTTATTTGCACCAAATGTCATAGTCATTCAGGACATGTCTAGGATGTCCAATATATCTGTATCATAGGGTGATTATAAATCTTAGGCTAGATATCCAAGTCATCCTGAGGCCAGAGCTAGAAACTAGTGAAGGATATTCTATGCAGAGTTTGGAAGGGAATGTACCTTTGCTCAGACTCTGAATTTTTCACATATTGAGACTTTTCAGAGAGGGGAGGCAGAAACAATTCAGATCCTAAATATAGTAGTCTGGGACATAGTTGGAGAATAGAGTCCATTGCCAAGGTAGAAAGTGTACCTGCAGCTAGTAGTGTGGAAGTTGATAGCAGTTTGAAAGGGCTAAGAAAGCCATAGTAGAGCTCTGCTAACTTTGCAAGAGACAAGACTTAGTTGATGAGGTCCATGTTGCTCTTGAGCCAGAGAGTCAAGCCTCAGAGACTGAAGACTTTCTTCCTCAGGAATCCATGATAATAACTCACATCTAGGAGGGTTGAATTGTAATAGTTACAAACTGGGGTTGATGAGATGTAAGAAAGATATTCTTTAACTTCTCTCATCTTGCTTTTAAACCTTCATTCTCTGAATGATGGAAGGGCTTGAGCTTGCTAAAGTCATGTTTTTCCAGTTAAAAAGGTAGTTTTCTTTGAGCTATTATTCTCAGCATTTATCACTTCTTAAAGTTTCATTCACCATCCTTCTGCTTTTCTATATTAATCTGAAGCAGAGAGATATTTCTAGCTTCATGGCATTGCAGAGGGTTTACCTGGTCCTGACAGGCTTTTGGTTGAGATGGTTTGGTTTGCTTTGTCTCAGGGCATTTTCCTGACGCATCTGCTTTAATTTAGCTGGGTTCCCTTGTGACTGAGTGTTCTGTACTTTTAGCCACTGAAATATTGCTGGTTTCACACATTTTATGGGCATGTCAATAACCATGCCTTTATCTCCAGTTTGAGGTCTTTATACCCTGACATCCTCATCCAAACCCAGCAATCCAGCAGCCCACTCAACAAGATGTATTGCCCTGGGTGGCTTTTGGATGTTTTCTCAGAGACATTCTGGAAAGTTCAGAATCCAGTGTGGGATATTGTTAGTCTAGGAACGCTCTCAGTCATTGGCCCTTAACCACTCTAGCACAAAATTAGATATAGAACAACGTCAAGTGAAGGAGTTCTCTTGGAGCCTTCTGTTTCTCCATGCTCTACAGGAATCAAGGCACAAGCCCCCAATATTCTAGGATGCTCTTAAAAATATTCTTGGGTTTTTCTACTCCACCTCCCTCTGTTAGCCAGCTTTTGACCCCAAAAAAGGATCAAGAACACTTAGATATCATCTTTCACTTTCCAACTTCATTTCTTTCTCCCCTTCTCCAGCCCAGAAAAAAATATTCTCTTCTATCATATTCTAATTTCCTAGGTATGTTTCTCCCCCTATCTAGGGGCAATAAACCTTAACCTCCAGGTTTCATCTTAATTACCAAAAGTCTATGGGAAGAGAGAAAGGGGGGAATATTTCCCAACCAGGAAACAAATTCAGTGGCAAGTTTTAAAAAATATCCTCACATTACCTGGGCTTCTTTGTAGATTCCTCTGTCTTCCTGATTATCCATGCCCGATTCATCCTATCTCCTACGTACTGCTAATGTCTCCTTTAACCATTGTCACTACTGCCCCAATAGTAGGTAAGAGTGAGATTCTAGAGTCATACTACCTAAGTGTAAAACCTGGTTCTGCTATTCAATAGCTGTGTAAATTTAATGAAGTTCCTTAGTTTTCTGTGCTTCAGTTTCTTTACCTATAAAATGTGGGTAATAATTGCCCTATCTCTGTAGATGATATAATCATGTAAAGCCCTTTGAACAATGCTGTAATATAATAAGCTAATAAATGTTAGCTATTACTCTTCAAACCTTCATCATT
Organism: Dasypus novemcinctus; assembly: GCF_030445035.2. NCBI lineage: Eukaryota > Metazoa > Chordata > Mammalia > Cingulata > Dasypodidae > Dasypus > Dasypus novemcinctus. Next base: position 56,523,157 of record NC_080679.1, on the reverse strand, counting down.
TCCCCCTAGACTAGAAAAATAGATTTCTAATTGGTTTTCTTGTCCTCATTTCTACCCCTAGCTTCATTTATACTAATATGTAGAATTCAAGGAACTTGACAGTTGGATGGGAAAAAATACATCTTCATTTTAACTCTAATTAACTGAAATTTGGTATTTCTTTCCATTCTGAATAAAGGCTAGAAACCATATCTGCTACCATCTCATAATAGAAGTAACAAATGTTTCATATCAAATTTCAATTCTTATAGGTATCTCAAAATATCATCTATGCTCATTACTACTTTTAAATTATGGCTACTGCTCAACTCACTATTAGATGCTATTCATATCATTGAGTTTTGGTGCTTTCAGATTTCATTATGTCACACATTAAAAATAGTTTGATAATCATAGTTCAAGTTATTTGGTTCCCTTTGTAAACCAAATACATTTAAAAGCATTGTTATGAGATGGAATATATACGTTCATGAGACTTCAAAGGAAACCTTGACACAAAAGACGTTAAAACACCTTATTTAATTTAAAGTGGGTTTAAAATTTTTTACATCCAACCACATCACTCCATGCTAAAAATGTTTCACTAGCTTCTATCAGCAACAATATCAAGTCTAAACTCATTAAGAAGATATACAGAGCTCTGGGTTAACCCAACTGTATAGCATCTTGCCTGTCATTCCCAAGGCAGCAGCCCTCCAGCTCTTCAGACCTATTTGGAGACCAGAAAGGCATCATGCTCTTTCATCCCTCTACTCACGTGTACATGCCCTTTTTGTTCTACTTCTCCTCCTCTTCTTTCTCCTCCTTTGAAATGTCTTCTCTCCTCTTCTCTTTCATTTATTCTTTCTGCTTACTCAGACATCAAACCTTTATTCATTATTAAAGACATTGCTTCTGTCACATTGTCCTTTAGTTCTTCTGTGAACTCCCACTCTGGCTGTGGTGACTTTTCTCTCTTCTAACACAGTAGCCTGTGAAGATTATTTGTCTCATTTTATTAAAGTTGACTGCTTTATTTATCTGTTTTTGCTAGACTGTGAGTTCCTTAAAGGATTTATTCCTCTCCTCTCTATTCTCCACATTTCCTCAGCAGTGTCTAGGACTCGATGAAGAATAAAATCTGAGTTGAACAGAATCAGAGGAGACATTCTAAATCATTTTCATGCCCTCTTCTTCCTGTTACAGTGGAGGGATACATTATATATAGGGTGGGACTGGTCAACTAATGGAGTGGTTAAGGAGAAGCTTTGTGACTTTGAGGGAGGGATATATGTGATTTTTCTTCTTCTGGAGTCATGGAAGAAAGGATCTTCACCTCAGCAAAGGTGAGAGAGGTTGTCCTGGAAGTACTTGGTTATTGTGTTCAAAATGTCCCATGAAGTGAAGGGATTGAAATATGACCATAGCGGACTCTTAAAAATTTGGGTGGAATAAATGGACAAATATGGGTAGGTCTGCAACTGGTCCTTTCTGATTAAACAGAAACCCTATTATTGCCAACCATCCTACTGTTTTCTCATTCATTTGTACTGATTGTGGTTAAATTTCAAAACGTTCCTGATTTGACACTTAGCACTCTATATTATCATTAAACTCTAGAAAATGAGTTTTTGGATCTAAGGATTCCTGTAACTGTCAGGGTAAGTATCCATATTTCAAATCAGTGGGAACAAATAGACAGTAGTCTAAATTGCTGATAACTGTATAGTCATCTGAAGAAAAATAAATAGGAATCCTACCTCACACTTATGCCTATTTAGAATTCAGATGAATTAAAGATTTTAAATGTATATAACAAAACCATAGAAGCATTAGAAGAAACTGTAAGATGCATTTTAAAAGATGTCGTGGGAAAGGCTTTCTTAAATGTGACACAAAAACTAATGCCACACACACACACAAAACTAAAATATTTAACATCATGCAAATATTTTAAAAATCTGAATTAAAAAACAAAAAAATACAAAACTGACTCAAAGATAAATGAAAGTCTAGAAAGCAATAGTTGAATCTCTTATCAAAGACCAAGTGCTAATTTCTTAATTATATAGATAAAATTCACCAATAATCTAATAAAAAATAGTTAAGGGATAAGAGAAAATAGTTAATAGAAAAAGGAAACCCAGCTATCCTTAAACATGAAAAGGTGATTAAACTCACTCAGAGAGAAATGCAATTAAAATAGTTATCAGATACCACTTTTGACCTGTGAAAATGGAAATATGAATGATGAGAGTGTGGGGAAAATAGGTCATGTTATACATTGTTCATGGAAATATGCGACGGTTTGCTCGGTCGGTAGAGGTGGGGTCTGGCTGCGGACGAGGGGTCGGTCCAGCTCTGGACGAGGGGTCGGTTCCGCCCGCTTGGGACGAGGGGTCGGTCCCACTTGGGACGAGGGGTCGGTCCGGCAGCAGACGAGGGATCGGTCTCACAGGGGTTGCGCGGTTTGGCTGACGGGGTCGCCCGGCGAAGCCGGCGACGAAGGGGTCGCCCGGAGAAGCAGGCGACGAACTGGGGACAAGGGAGGCCAGGCCCTTGTCGGGGGCTCTCAGGACTGGAGGGCGCACGGCAGAAGAACTACCGCGGAGACAAGGTAAACACGCAAGTCCACTTTATTGAGGGAGAGGCAACAGTTTTATAGGGGCTGGGGAAGGCTGATTGGTCGAAGCCACGCCCTGTTCTGATTGGTTGCCGGCGAAAGGTCAGTGGGAGGTACTGGACAGGGGAGGGGTGGTGATTAGGGATTGGCTGTTGCTGTTGCTGGGGGAAGTGGCAGGGTTTAGTGATTGGTGGCTACTGTTGCTGGGGTAGAGGGCAGACTTGAGTTTCCCGCCCATGCCTGGCTGTTGCTGCTGTCGGGGGGAGGGAAAAGGGCAGACTGGATATTTCCGCCCTGCGCCTGCGCAGGGAGAAAGAAGGCATCATGTGGTGCTATCTGGGAGGAGGGGCGGCCACGGAAGCATGGCTGCCGAGAAGGGGAGACCCGAGGGCACTCTGCGCCCATGCCGAGCTTCCTTCAGGGGTGGCGGTGGGTCCGACCAGCCACCCTATTATGGGGGCAGCGGTTTGGAATTAGGCCTACTGCGGCTGCTCCCCCGCCAGGCCAGCAAACCACACTTCAGCCCGAGGGGTGACCGCAGAAATATAAATTAGTACAACCTCTACAGAGTACAATAGGCAATATCTCTTAAAATTAAAGATAACATGTCTGTTGACTTGGTCAAGAAAATTTTCTACACACACACACCATTTGGCTCCCTTCCTTCAGTTTACCCAGACTTTGTCATGTAAACTGTAGTAGCCACCTTGCAACCATAGAGACAACCTGAAGACAACACAAACACAAAGAGGATGGTGGAGTGAAGTGAAGGAAAGAACTAAGATCTTCCATCAAGTGATATTATTGTGCTACTGATCATACTGTGCCTAAACTGCCCTATCTCTAGACTTACATGTGATAAGTTTTTCTATTGTTTAAAACAATTGTTTTTTTCTGTTATTTACTACTGAAAGCATTCTGAATAAAGCAATATGTGTGAGTGTGTACATACACAGGTATGTACATGTATATATACATACATCTTTATTTAAATTTAAATGCTAAATCTATCATAATCTATATAACCATTTCCCTATTATTGGAATATGTTATTTCCAATCCTTTAAACTAATAAGTACCATTATGATTGTACATAAATGTTTGCATCTCTATTCTCATTAGATAAAATTTTAGAAGTAAAACCATTGTATAAAATTTTCAAGGATCTGGTTTTGTGGAAGAAGGCAAGTGATCAGGTCTTTTCTATTAATAATGTATACAGTATTCATTTCTCATCATCCTCTCTAAAAGCACTAAATATTAATAATAAAAATATTACATTTGTAGGGAAAAGTGTGATAATTTAAATTACATTTTTATTATTAGATTGACTGCTGTACTTTATTTAAAGGTTACATTTTTCTGGGGTTACTTATCAGATCAAAATCAGAAGAAAAGTTGTCAGGTATTTAGCTTTTAAGTTCAAGAGTCTAGGCACCAGGTATAAAATATAAAGAGTTACTAAATAGATTCAGGCAGCAGAACCTCTTCCTAGATCTTCTTACATAAAGATCCCATGAGCTGGGAATGGGAGAGAATTGATTGGGAAGAGAAAGGCTTCAGATATTGGTGTGTTTGGGTTCCCGTCCCTCTAGGACATCGGGGAGATGATTATCATCATAGAACTGATACCCATGATATCAGTGAGTTGTAGCTATAAAGAAGACATGGTAATACAATATGAGAGAGCTTGAGCTAAAACCCAAAGTCATACTTGCAACAATTAAAAAGTTATCTTTCTGCCCACCTTTCTGAGCTAATGACTGTGAAAAATTATACTGCATGTTTGTAATTCTCCCATCATGTATGCATTTGTTTTAGTCACTTAGCCATAAACCTCACTGAGCCACAATTTTCTCATTTTAAAAATGGAAATAATAATATCTATTATATATGATGTGCTTCTTTCTTGTAAATATACACTCAGGCTTTTTGTCCAAGATCCTATGGATGGTTTCTTCCTTGCCAAACTGAACAGAATATATAAGGGTCAAGCACACTAACCAAGTAATATGCCAGATAAGTCTTTGCCAGCACATAGGCGGCCAAATTCCAACTCTTGGCACAAATTCTGTCCTGAAATGACAGTACTCTCTTTGGACAGTACCAGGAATCTTTGGTCCAACATCTGGTTAAGCTGAGTGGGGCCTACTCTCCATAGTCTCCACACCTCAATCAACAAACAAGGCACTTTTATTGGCACTGACGGTGCAGGGCAACTTGCGTGAGCAGTCCACTTGGAGCACTTTGCTTCTGTCATGGGCATGCACCCTCGCCTACGTGTACAGAGGAACCTAGCTGAATCAGTCCTTTGCCACTTCCTTGGAATTCTATCTGACTGTGAGCTGTAAGGAAATTAAACTGACTGTAATACACAGGTCCTGGGAGAGTCTAGATTTCAGAACAATTACTGACTGCCAAGGCATACCTGTGAGTTGGGAGGATTCCCCTCATCTATTCTTCTTTGCTCTACTTCATACCATATAGTGCTTGCGAGTCAGTAGGCCTGGTTCAGAACCCAAGGTGATGTGGGTAGAATCCTTCACCTAGGATGCAGACTGCCACATAGTGCTGTTGCCTGAGTCGCCTGAGAAGTATGCAGCTTCTCGGAAGAGTTCTTGGAACTTGAAGACAAAGGTTTGCCTCAATGACTACCTGATGGTTCCACTTAACAGTTTGGATTTTCTCCCCCAGTCACTTCAGTTTGCTTAGTAAATTGGTATTTTTATGCTTGATTTCCACTTTCAGAATACTATCTCGGCATTAGCAGGATCCGATGTCATTATGGAGGCAAACTTTCTTGTATTGACATGTTTTGTTTTAGGCTGGTTGAGAGATAATGCCAAAATTCTGAGTTCCGTGGGAATAGAGCCAAGAGACGTTTGGCTTCTTAGTCAGAGTTCGTGTCCGTGGGAGCGGATCTGGGAAAGCATTGTGGAGGATGCGTGGCCAAAACCGCATAATCAAATTTTGTTTTGAATCGGGTTCTTCATAAGATGGTAATCACACACACATACACACAATACTTGTAGGAAAAAGTTTTCTTAATAGAATAATTTTGAATCGTTAGGAAAACAAAGGGCTTTATTAGTGTGTTAATCTGTTTTTTACATTTTTGTTTAAAGATACCTTTAAGATTAATTAAATTAAATAACTGTTGGCCCTTCTCAGAACTTTCCGACAGATCTTAAGATAAGAATCTGGGAATATGTTTTATATCTCTACAAGTTTATTCCAGTGATTAGGTATTTTGCCTACAATGGATATACAGAACTAATAAAAATGTTTATTAAAGTATATTTCTTTTCATAAGTAGTATATTTGTGTGCTTAATAAAATAAATGGAGCAGAAACAATACCATTATACTGTTAAAAACTTTTCTTTCTTAAAGTAATCCAAAACTGTAATTAATGAAAACTAAGTGTGCATGCCTTTGCCTCATTGCCAGGCTATATATTTCTGTTTCAGGAATATTTAGTGTAATGTCAAACCAAAGCTGAAGTGACCTATTCAAACTTTTATAAGCATAAGATTATTAGGGAGTTGTCTGTCATAATTATACATATATTTTACATTTTTCAGATAAAATGGGCAGCCTCATATGTAAAATCTTACTTCAAGAACATCCCGTAGCATATGTGACACTTGTTGGAATATTTTGATATATAATCCAGTACAATATATTTATATATTTTCTCTAGTGTTTTAAGTGCAACAAAGATAATCTTGCACTAAACCACATGTGATATGTAAAGTAAATGTTCTTCTTTTCTGAAGACTTTCTCTGCAAAATGTCATCTAGACATCTAGACATCTAGACATGAATGAACTAAATTTAGTACCATGTTGCATTGCTTGACCTCTTACACAGGAATGACTAAAAATGAGTATAGTTTACTTTGATATGTTTTGTAGTGTGTAAACTGGAACTGAGTGACCATGCAAATGAAATTTCCACACCATATGTCACATGGCAGGCAAGTCATGGCTTATACGTTACTTTTTACCCTTTGGTTTAATTTCTTAGTTATTTTATGTGACATTATTGATGTGGTTTATTCTGAAAGTCATTAATATCTTAAATGGATTCCTATAATGATACATTTTTTTATACTTCCCAGAGTTTTCTATCTTGGGTTCTGGTTTTCTATTCATCAAAATTCCCATTTGAAAAATTAGGAAGACAAATTACAGAGTTATTTGGGACTTTTCTTTTATCCCAAATAGAAACTCTCTATTTTAAGCTTTAATGCCCTATTCCCTATTCCCACCCCATCCTCTGGTAACCCATATTCTAGGTTCCCACTCTGTAAGTTTGCTTATTCTAATTATTTCATGTCAGTGAGATCACACAATATTTGTCCTTTTGGGTCTGGCTTATGTCACTCAACATGATGTCTTCTAGGTTCACCCATGTTGTCACATGTATCAGAACTTCATTCCTTTTTATGGCTGAATAATATTCCATTGCATATATATTCCACATTTTTAATAAGCACTATTGGAATGAATGATAAAACAAGTATAACTTACTTGATTTAGATTTCTATTCCTTATGCAATTAATATATAAATATAAATACTATGTTCTCTTGAACAAGTTATTTAATTTCTTTTAGCCTCAGGTCCCTCTATGAAATTGACATAGTAATAGTAGCTATCTTATAGCATTATGAAGGTAAAATTGGATCGTTGATGGGATATTCATTATTTTAATTATTTTTATTATACGTAATGTGGTGATTCTAATCACACACTAACACAGATTTCCCTGTATTGTCTATTTCTCCAAGAAAATCTCAAGATTGATAAAAGTTTTACTTAAATAGGTGTAAATTGTTACAATAATAGGATATTTTCCAGTATTGACTCATCCCTGCTAACAAACTGTGGCCCAGAAATTTTTGGTTTTTAGCTCTCCTACATTTTGTCTTTGAAATCATTCCACTTTCTCTGAACCCACCATCCACTCATTGTACTCTAGCATCCCAGTGTTGTAGTCTCAGTTCTTGAACTAATTTGCTATATGACTCTGGGCGAGCCTTTCTTTAGGCCTTGGTTCTGTCATTGTAAATGAGATCTTTTAAGATTATTTTCCAGCTCTTAGCTGCTTTGGTGCGACCCATTCCCTCTCTGTGTGGATGTGTTTCTACTTTGCCAATCATCTGCTCTCCATCCATCTTCTCATTCATATTAATCCTACTCTTTCTAATTAAAATAAAATGTAGCCATACAACCTTTCGCAAAACCTAATGTTGAATTCAGATAACAACATATAACAAAGAATAAACATTAAAATACATAGTTTCACTCTTATATTACGTCTTGGTCAATAATTATAACCAGAGCAATGAAGCATTATATCAAACTGCTATTAGTTCAAATCCAGCCCAGCCATTGAAGTACCTTTTACCTTCTCAGTTCCTCAGAGTCCTCTTCTGTAAAATGTGGGACACTAATGTCTCCCACACTGAGCATGTCAGATAAGAACCTGGAACAAATTTGGTGCTTCATAAATATTAGCATCTCATGCCCTCCTAACCCTGACACCCAGACATCAGGAACTCTGATAACTTCTTGTCAATTTTATTTTTGACATGTAAAAAGAGTATGAGTTCATAACTCTAAGAGCTGTTTATTTAGTCATCCAGTTTAATCTACCACAGACTTGCCAATTGGTGACTTGATGATCTTTAAGAAACATAGGATGTTTTGGTAAGTAATAAGTGTGTTAAGCATGTTAAGGGATGTAGGCTGGTTTGGTATTTATTTTCCTTTTCCTAAATTTAAATTGTTAATTGCCTAAAACTGATTAATTGGAAAGCAGGCCATTATAAATATATTTTATTACTTCATAAATAAGAATTTTATCTTAAGAAGAAAAAAGCACTATTCCTCCCAAGGGCTTATAAACCAGGGTTTAGGGATAAGATCTAAGAAGGCCCTGTATTCCCTGAAATTTATGTAAACTTGTAAGGTTGTTTTTGTTTTTTTTTTCTGGTGAGAGTGTCCCTAGTTTTTAACAAATTTCAAAAGAGTAAGTGACTGCCTAAAATTTGTATATCATGGTTTAAAGAACAAATGTGAAATGTTTGTTTTTATTTTTGGAATGGAAAAATTGAATTCTTATTTAGTTACTGTTAATGTCAAATTATTTGCCTTCTTATTTTAAGAAAATAAAATTCTATACAAAAAAAACCAACAAACAAAAAACACACAACTTGAATACAAAAAGGAATTATAGTTTGGAAGGTTTCTTTGTTTTTGTGTGTTTTCACTTAAATGGCCTTATGAGAAGTATGGGAAATATTGCAAAGCATTCAGAAGATTAAAACCGACATGCTGCATTGAACTTTCTGTGATGCTTTCTGAAAATCCTGGAGATTAGTGTTATGTATCACAAGTGAATATTCTTGGGGTGCTAAAATTGAAAGTGATGTGCCCTTAGACAAACTGGCAGAGTACCTTTGCCATTTCTAGGACTAGGCAAAATAGAAAAAGAACTGCCTAGGTGCTGACACTAGAGAGGTTGATCCTGATGCTTCTTTTCGTGGTCATGGGTTTCAAGAGGAGATTACCACATGGTAAGGTTGGTGCTCTGTTCCTGGGGCCCCTGGTAACTGTGACTGTGTCCTTGGAAACTGGTCATGTCCCTTCACCAGCAGTAGGCTCTATTGGTGGCCTCATACCATTGCCATAGTTGATGCCTGCCCCCATAGAGTCAGCCCCCTTGCAGCTTTGGCTTTGTCAGTGTTAAATACATCACTATTAAAATAAGAAAAATTACTCCACTTTGCTTGCATGAGTAGAAATTGCTATAATACCATTGAGAGTTAAATCTTACATTTATGAAAATTATAAATTATTTGTTTAGGAATCAAGACACCACCAATCATAAAAATTGGTGCCCCCAAAGCTTAGATAAATGTGTTGGTATCATTAAGTGCTGGGGATAAAAGATGTAGCTTTCCCGTGTCACGGTGGCTTCAGTAGAACTTGTAACTCTAGGACCATATACCCTTACCAACTGCAATGCATTTGGAAATTGAACCAATGAAAACATATAAATAGTTTTCAGGTCAAGATAAAGAGAAATGAAACAGATATGACCAATCCTTCCTTTTGTATGTGTAAAGCAATTTGACCAGGACCAACGTCAGCAGAAATTTCACTCATGAGAACTAGAGCAGCAGTTCTAAACAGTAGACTTTTACAATGAAGTAAAAATCAGAGCTCCAAAATTAACCCTTATATATCATAAAATATTTCTGTCTTTCAAAACGATGAAAACACTTGAATATCTTTTATATTGCATTTCTAAACATAAGTTATAAGAAATAATTTCACTTAGTCTCAAGAGTGTTGAATTTGATTAACAAAGCCTAATTTACAAAGAAGTAAATATATGCAGAAATATATTCATTATCAAATTATAAAATAAAATGAACAATTCTTGTTGAAATATGATCAGTTTATTCTGCCTTTAAAATAATGGAGTTAAATCATTTTGGTATGCTTAATATTTGTAAGTACTAAAAATATGGAACGTTGAGATTTGAATACAATGACAGTAAACCATTGAAATTTCACATTCATGTTATACAGCCATTATGATCCATAAGTGAATGCTAATAACGTAAAAAAATATAAAATGATTGTAATGTAATTATCTAACCTAACATCTAACATATGGATTTTTTAAAGTATTATTTAATCTGCTAATTTGCTCTGAAATATAAGCAATTGCTTTTCTCTGATACATGGCATGTCTTTTTACCTTAATACTTAATTTGAAATGTCCTTAGTGTAAAAATATACTAAAGTAAATAAAAAAGGAGACACTTATTTACAAAACAATATTGTATACACATTATATAAATGCAATTGTTTCAAAGTCTTTTTATACAATATTGAGAGAATCAGTCATTTCCATTATTTTATCATAAAAACTGCAGTATGGCAAAGGCAGGATGTAATTTTGAAATTTTGATGAAAATGAATACTTTTGGCTGCCTTTTACCATAATGCAGTTTCTCCAAGTATGCTACAGAATTGAAACCTGATCTCTAGAAAAATTATTTCTCTTTCATTGAAGAAAATCTATTCCCCATTTGAAGGTATATGAAAATACACCTGAAGAAAGGAGAAAATTATTAATTTGCTGAATGTTTATTTAACCTGATAACATCAGTCATTCAGCCTATTTTTTAGCACCATTGGCATGGATTGTTAGTGTACTATATCAATCTAATAGGAATGGAAACTTGTATATGGTACACCATCCCTATTTTGTAGAATTTCATCTTACCCAGTATATTATCATACAATAAAAATTCCAAATGTTTAAGGATGATTCAAATGATGGTACATAACAATCTTGCATTTCACCAATACTATATTAGATTTTTCTGTAAAATTAAGCAAAACTCTAAAGACATAGACTTTAAAGTGTACTCCTTTAATTCACCGGAACACAAGGAGAATTGCTTTCACTTACTTGTTTATGTTGTAATATATATGAGCATAAGTGTAATTTGATTTCCTTCTAGTTAAAAATTCTGGAAATCATAAACCTTTCATTGTATGATTTATTTTGATGGTTAAATGCCAACCATTGCGTATATGCTCTCTCTTAGTTCATGTACTGTAGCTTGTGCTTAAGTGGCTGTAGCATACTCTAGGCCTATAGCCTGTGGTACATAATTTCACAGTTTCAAAATTATTGAGGGGAAGGCCTTCCTTGATTTAGGAAGTTATGAACCTAATGTAAACCTCATGAGCACCCACAGCGGTCTACTACCATGGCTGGAATATTCCCATATATTATTTGTTCTTTGCTATTAAAATATAGCATATTAATTGGAGACATCTTGGTAGGAGTACAGCAAGGGCCTGCTGAGCCTCTGGGGTTTGCTTGGTGTACAAGATGAGTGTGAGGATATTTTTGTAAAAATACAAATTCACACTCTCCAGAGCAGTAATTAGCCTTGTATCTTTTGGGTGCAATAATCCAATCCCATCCAAAAGCTTCAAAATCCACGGTTAGAGGGTAACGACAGCATCGAGATTCTGTTGAGTGCTCATCACAGTCAAGACCAAAATCTCTTCTGGATCTTTTTGGTGTGTCTGTTACCTTGACCTCTAAAAAGGGATTCTGTATGAAAAGGAAAGAACAATCAGTAATATTAGTAGTCCCTGAAACACTTTTTATTCGATAAGATGTTATTAAAGAAGAAAAAAACTAGTTCATTTTGCCTTTTCCACATTTATTTTTAAAAGGCATAGCATTAAGGAAATTTACTTTATGAGGCTTGATTTTCCATAGGACTCAGAAGAATGGAATAGTAGTACAAATTCTCCTGAGGTCAAATCTATGTGTTTTTCATTTTTGCTTTTTCCAGATTGTTGACTACGTAGCATATAATAGATGCTCTGGAAGTATTTATGGGGAGGAAGGGAGGAAGGGAAGAGGGGTAGCAGAGAGAGGAGAGAGGAAGGGGGAGAAGGAGAAAGAAAAGAGAAAGTCCTTCTCTTCTGACTTGTTGGCTGACATATATTTGATGATTCCTGGTGGGATAAGATAGGCATCCAGTCTCCATTCCCTAGGTCTTTCCTCAGGGAATATTGGATATTAAAGCTAGAGCAAAATAAGCTATCTCCCAGCTCTTAAAAGAATGCAGTGGGAAAAGGAAGGTGTGATGGTGGTGGTGGTGGTATATGCATTGGTTTGGAAAGAGAAAATCCAAGAGAGGGAAAATGGATCTAGAAGATATAATGATGTTTCATTTATTCTTTCACAGAAAAAATGTTTCAATTCAGATATTTAAGCAATAATTTGCTAACCTTGTCCCTGCTCCAAACTTTTCATGCATTTTGAGACTGTTTACTTTTATATATCAAAATCTGAAGAATACATCATATTCACTTAAAAAGCTTTAAAAGCTTGGTCACGTTACCAACTTTGATCATTAAAATGTTGATCTATAAAAAAAGGAACACTTTCCTAAATTATAGTTTTATCTAGATCAAAACTTAAAATAGACCTAGAAGTTATCATTATTTAGATTGTCAAAAAAGAATAACAATAAAATTGAGCCATCAATAAAATTTTATATAACATATTCAAAGAAAAATTTGATGATTTAGAAAATTGTATAATATTTTTAAAATATATGTTTTCATTAGGACCAGATCTGACTGGCTACTGATTATATACTCCTCATAATCAAGACTATTTAAAAATTTTAAAAACATAATTGCAAATATAATCTTGTGCTTTAAATTATGTCAATATATGGAAGTGAAAAATATGGTCCTATTAAATACATTGTTTGATAATAGAAGTAAACAGAAGCCTAAATAAACCCAAAGAGTAATACTAACTCTGTAATAGTTTTTAGAATGCTTTTTATTAATTTTTATAACAGATAAGATACTGTCATCTGCTTGGCCTGTAATTAAATTAATTGGCATTCCCTAATAAATTCTTGCACAAGAATGAATAGTAAGGCAGCTCAGTAATAAGCTGGGTGGCAAAGGTTAACTAGCCTGGAAATTAACATTTTATTAGGGGTAATCCACAAGGTAATATACACAAACAGCCTGCGAATAATGAAATATTCATCATGAGGAACCCTAAATATAATATATTTAATAAAATACAAGCCTAAAATATGCTTAGTTAACTGCTATACCTAAAAACATTTTATTTTAATTGTACTTTTTAAAGCTTTTTTTTTCTGCTTTATACTAAACCAAAAAAATTTTCAACACATTTAGCACCCTTCTGGGGATTAAAAAAAAGTTTTTATTTGTTTGGGATTTACTAGACGTCACTATGAAGGGTTCATGTTTTTATTCATATAAAATAATATATCTTTCAATGAAGAGTAGTTTATATTTCCTTCCCAAGTCAAAAGAACTCCTTAAGAAGTTAAGGGTTATGGTGTAATTTTTTAAATCCTCTCACAAAGAGTATCAAGGGAGTGTTTCATAGTATATGAAATTGGATACCTACTTTTATTGGGTACAGTGCTGCCATTGGGGTAATATACCTTTGTCTGGCTTATAAGCATAGGAAATTGATACTTATTTTCCAGTATTATTCATTCACATTGTGAATAAAAATATAACAGTGCTGTTAGAATATTATTTTCACTTATCACTTACCAGTCCATCTTCTCCTGGTCCTGGGAAGGTTACAGCAAGATCATGACCATTCTCATCTAAAGCTTTGATTTCAATGCCTAAGTTGGATTCAGGTTGTTTGAGCCAATTTTGCAACACTGTCTTCACATCAATGCTCTGCCAAATACCAGTGCCTGGGTTCATGTCAAGTTTCAGAGATCGGATTCCAGTATACCTTGTACCATCTTTCATGGGTTTGATGAGTCTCAGGATTTGCACAAACACTGTTGTAGGAATCTTGACAGGTCTCAGATATATCCATAGTTGGGCCTTTACTACTTTATTGTATTGTATTTTAGAACTAAATTTAAAGAAGCAACATTTGGGTTCCCCTTCTACTTGCATCAGAAGATCAGCTGTATGTGAATTAAAAAAAAGAAAAGAGTTACTGAATTTATTTCCCGTAAAAAATTAACAAAAGCCCTCCATATTAATTGTTGAGCAATATTTTTTCACTGGTATTATGTATGCATACATAGTCTTTTAAAATTTAATACTATGTAAAAGCTCATTCATAACTCAGAAAATATAAAAGAAAACTATTCTAGCTTTTCAGAAATTTTTAGATATTTGATTTTTCTGCTATTTATGAGGAATCTACTCCTTTTCCAGAGACTTTTAGACTAAGGAAAATTCTATGAAGGATTGAACAGTGGCTGAAATTTTAAAATGATGATGATTAGGGAGAACAAGAGACACCGTGGAGGAACATCCACTTAGAATTCTTTGGGAATCTGAGTAGTTACACTCACTGAGCAGCTGTACCAATCAGTCTGGAAGAAGGAACCCTTCCCCCAGGCCTGAATTACCTGGGGACAAGACACTCTCTACAATTTACTGAGCCTTGAGAATTAGTAGTAAATATAGTACATCTATTATGTTTTGGATCCAGAATAGCCTTTTAAAAGAACAAAACTAAGCAGATAATTATCACAAAAATTTAGATGCTGTTTCAGGATATCTCAAAAGTTAGAAAGTATCGTCTTTAGGGCCAGACTGTCATTGTAAGCACAGGCACTAGCAATTTCTTTCCTTTTTAGTTTTCCAAAATTGGATGTATTTTGATCCAGCTATCTGATCACAGGATCTTAAAGGAAAATTATTTGTTGCATTGTAACATGATTATTTAATAAGGAAAACAATATTTTGAAATGTTTCGAGCCTTCGGTTTCGAGTATATAAAGCACTGTATAAAGCAAGATCATAGACACATGGCACCAGATTTCTCTGTTAACATGCCTGTCTCCCTTTCCTTGAGAAAGTACTCTTTGAACTGTTGCAAAAGGAATGGTATTGAAATATATTATCTCCCAAGTAATAGTCTTCCCTTCCATAGAGAATAAAATAGTATTTTAGAAGGTTAGCAAGCAAGGTGCCTGCCTGGTAATATGTAGACCAGGTGGTCTCAGCAATACCACCGTGGTCAAGGTGCAAGTAGGACTTTGTGAACCATAATTCACCCAATTAAAATGTTATTTCTCAGGCATTTTCTGATAATTAGCTCATGATTACCATTATGCTATGCTTAACTTCATCGTTGCTTTCATTGATACACAAAATCTTTTAAATATTTTCTCATCCACTTCAGTGTAATAGCTTTCAAAATTAAATATTTTTAATTTGTGAAGAACATAGAAACAGAGTTTTAAATAGCATGCCTCTTTAGGTATATAACCATGCTTTAGGTAGATTTAAACATGGAACAAATTTCTTCCTTTTTCTATTATTAGTGAAAAAACTTATTATTATAAATGCAAATTTTCAACAATCAAATGCAATTATAAATTTTCCATGTAATTTGTAAATATTGCTTGTAGTTTCTCCCAGTCATTGCCCTGGTGGCATTTAGGTGTGAAAGCATAATCATGATATATTTGTCATATTAAACTAAATAACTTTAATTCTGTAGAAGCATTTTAATTTTTAGCTTTTTAGTTCTATGAGGAAATAAATCATGCAGCAGCTTTCAGTCTCATTATTATATTTCTCATGAAATTTTGAAAAAAGAAACTCTTTTCCCTCCTACTTACATACACGCCAACAGCTTGTTAAAAGAGCCTGAAAATAGATCTGTTTCTCATAAACACTAGAACAACAGTCAGCAGAATTGTTGATGTACACTAACAGGACTACTTACACTCGGTAGGCATAGTAATAATTGTTTCCGTTCTAGCGTGATAATCATCATCTTCCAAAGAACCATCACTGCTGTCATCTCTCTGGACGTCATACTGATCAATCAGTTCCCGGAGTGGAGGAGCTTTGGGTAGAAGTTGTCTTATAACATCTTTGCTGATGTTAGGAGCAGTTTCCAGGCGAAGTTTACTGAGGATTTGAATTTTTATGGCTTCTATTCTTGAAGATTTAGTGTTTTGTCTCCAAGTACATGCATTACACAGTCCCTCTTTTTCCACATTTTCTTTTTGCTCGCTGTTCTCATTTAGATCCACCGGACCGGCAACAATCAGCATAAACAGGTAAATATAAACATATACTTGCAGTTTTTGCATGATTTCTAAAATCAATGCAATCTTTCCCCTTGTTCTTCTTGTTTGCTTTTACTTTTCTTTTGCTTTTGAGTAATGCCAAACAAAATCTTAATGCATGTACAGTCTGAGAGACAACTTGCCACACCAGCGAATCTTTTATACTGTATTCCAAGTGGCTTTTTATATTCCAACTTTGATGAGACAAGTGTCGTCAGGATCTATGATTGGCTCTTGCTCCACAATGAATCTCGCTGTCAGAGGTTAAAACCCTGTCTGTCACAAGTCACCAAACAGTATTTTGTTACAGTCAAGGGTGAGCTGATTCATTTGACTTCTTCATGAAAGAAATAAATCTACAAATAATGCAAGATATATGTGATATTTGAAAAGTTAAAGCCCAAGTTAACAATAATATAAACCACACTTAAATCTTATTAATCTCTACATATATAACTCTTAGGTTATAATTTAAATAAGTGAATTTTAATTTATACTTCATACTTAAAATATGAAAGCTATTCTCTCAAAAATTGAAATGATTTTTTTATATTATCTAGGCAAGCATTTGAAGTATTATTTTGTATTAACTTATCTTTTGTCTCAAATTATTTTTAGTGCTATATAAGTAGGGAAATATAAATTTAAATTACATAACAGAAAAGAAGAGTTAAGATTGTGATACTAGTAAAAGATTTTCAGCTATACTTTAAGAAGCATGTTTTCCTGACTAATTCATAGTACATATTTAAAATCAATATTTTATTTTAATGCTTTATTGTAAATGAAATTATTTGTAAGTAGCTTAATGTCTATTATTGATATGAAAATTATGTTTGGTTTTTGACTGGTTATTATTATGTTCTTTTGTATGCTAAAGATACAAATTAATGTATATCTCTTGGAAGTGTTCATTATTGTTTAATTCTAAGCAGATAATGGCAGCTAGTGGAAAAGGATCTGAACTTAGAAGCAAATGATGTGACTTTTATGACTGGCGGTGCAGCACTTATTACAGTTTGCCTAAAATTTCCAGTGCTAACCCTAAAATGTAAAAATATCAGAATAATATGAGCACATAAAGAGAAAGTGAACCATAATTGAGAGGTGCCATTTTTAAAAATTGTTTCCCCAACACTGTGATAGGTTTGTACCCCTTTGCCAGTTTCTCATTTTGACCAGAGGGCAGACACCTGGCAGGGATTTGGGGCAAGGTCTGGGAGCAGAGAATAGAGCTTTTTGTTCTCTAAATTTAAGTGGTCTCTGTAGGGATCAAACTCTCAACCTTAGCTTTGGGAGCCACAAGATCTAATCAAATGAACGATTAAAGAGCTAAACAAACAGCCAGCAAAAAGGAGAAGCTGTTTCCAGGCCAAAGGAGATTTCTTCTCCCTATTCCATTTTAAGAAGCTAAGGACTCCTTGGAGAGATAATCCATTTTTTTTTTTTCCCCAAGAGAATGCAGTAGCTCATATCAAATATTTATTTTTTAGGTCACTACCACTGTTGCTCATTGTACACTAATTTACTGCCTCAGTGCACTAAAATGCAACTCAGTAGCCTGAAAAGTTAATGCATTTTCATCATATTCTTAAGAGGTATCTACATCTCTTGAGAAAAAATGGCCTTACATAATGCATTGGATTTGCCCATCGTTAAAGATTAGGAAAACCAGACACAAACCAGATGCCCTGAGGGATGTCAGATACTCTTGTTGTGGGACAATACACATCAGGCTTATAAAGTTTGGTTTGTTTGGTAATTTCGTTTTTCAATGCATATGTCTTTGAAATTTTATAATCGTTGTAGCATAGGCTTCTATACACTTCTGAGTAGGTCAAAGCATTTTGTTTTCACCTGGTTAGAATTTCATAGCAGTTAAGAACTCAGGCTCTGGAGTCAGTTGAATCTGGGTTCACCTCTCAACTTTGCTACTTCCTAACTGCATGATAATGGGTGAGATATTTAACTTCTCTTATCTTTCGTTTTCTCACAGGATTTGGAGAAGATGTAATTTAATGGGGCATGCAAATTGTTGAATATAGTACCTATTATATAGCAACATAGATAACTGGTACTTGAGTGCTTAGTCTTTGTTTCATGCAGAAGGATTTGAGAATGTGCTTAAAATATCCTGCACAGGAGCTAAAGCTGCTTCAGGTTATAGCCACCAATTGATTATCATAGCCTTACTCACTAGGCTTCTAAGGCAAGTAAAATTTTCTAAGGCAGTCCTGTTACAAGGCATGTTTAAGTTTTCTTTATTCTTATCACGTAACTTGAATGAAGTAAACCAAGGTTATAATTTTCACATATTTGATCGATTTTTCTAAAGATCATTATTAAATGAGCCAAGAGTTATTTGAGAGATTCCAAGAACATTTATTCCTCCTTGCGTGGGAATGATTGCAACGAGGTAAGGCCCCAAAGCAGGATGGTTCACCAGCTATGGGACCTTTCACTGTGGTCTGTCTGCTGGCTGCTCTCTTATAAAGGAGACCCAACAGTGTGTCTTTAAGATGAGCAGAGAAAAGTTCCTTTTAGATGACAGGGAGAACTAGGTCTTTCAACTTTTTTGCTTTGTATTAAATTTTCCATATTTAAAGATGGTTTCCCATGGGAGTGAGAATTTAGGCAGCCAATGCAGCACCTTGCAGACCAAGGCAGGACTTGTATTTTTCTTTTCCCTCTTCTTTGTTGTACTGGGTGGGCCACTGTGGACCTTGTATTTTCTGGAACCATCAGTAAGGGGGCAAACTTCTCTCATCTTTGTCTATTACAAATTACAGGGGTTGTTATGAAATAATTTTGAGGATATAAATCATATTTTCCAAAAACGTTTATCTTTTTACCCTTTGCAGTCTGGGAACTACTGAGGGCACTAACATAAAGACTTATTAGAAGTTTAGTGGTGTGTCCAAAAACGGAGGGGAAGAGACTAGGAATAAGATAAGAATTGATCATGAAGAATTCAAACTCTGTTATGGAAAAAAAAAAAAAACCCACAAAGTTGTATTTTAGTTGATCACTTGCTGTTTCCTTAAAATTTCTTTTTAGTATCACCCCATTCTGATTATATTTAAGTCCAGGGAAAAAATATTGTATTTTCCAACTCACATAGTATCATGAGAAGGTAGTCATTCCTCATTGACAAAATATGATTATCATGCTTTCAATAGATTATAGAACAACACAACAAAAATGGAATTCTTGAGGTAAGGAGCAAGAGTATAGAAATAGAAGACAGGAGACCTGGAATATAGTTCCATTCTTTGCTGCTGACATTTTATGTGACCTTAGCAAAGCCTTCGTTTATGAATGTATATATGTATGTATGTAATCATTTATTATTTTATTAAATTATGGCATCGCCATAACATCAACATTATCTGTGCTAGATTATTACGTACCTGTGTTAGATTCTGAGGATAAAATAATGCATAAGACACAGTCAGTTACTTTTTCTGAAACTGAAAGTCTAGCTTCTACATATGAAATGAGGAAATTTGATTAGGTGTGCCCTTTCTGTTGGCAGTGTATCTCCTAAAGCCATAGTTCTCAAACTTTTTGGTCTCATCTCAGGATTCCTTTACACACTTAAAAATCATTGAGGATTTCCAAAAGCTTCTGTTTATATGGGCCATGTGTATTTTATATTATAAATTTAAATTGAGAAATTTAAAAATACAGGCATACACAAGCATACAGTCCATTTACTGAGAGTGACGCTGCCATCACATATTATGAAGCCTCTGGAAAAGTCCATTGTATAGTCAAGAAACAATGAGAGTGAGAAAGGCAGAAATCATTGCCTGTATATACTATTATTATCATAATACTATATATATTATTATTATTATCTAAAAATAGGTTTTATTTCACAGACCCTCTGCAAGGGTCTCAGGAACCCTCCAGAATCCCTGGACAACACTTTGAGAACCATTGCCCCAATCTAATAGTTTTTAAACTATTCAACTGAATATTTTCCCACTAACCATAGCTTTACTTTTAATGAGACATCAAATATTACCATTTAAAACATGGTGTATTTATTTAATAACATAATTATTGTCAAAAGCATAAATAAAAATGTTGTATTATAATCACCAACCACAAACTTGTAGGTTCTCTAGAGGACATTTGTAGAACATTTATCAATTCTAGGGTATAGACTGAAATCTGTGGTCTTGAGAGACTTGAGAGACTTCATGATCAGGTCAGTCTTGAGATGATAATGTTGACATTATGGTGATACCTCAGAATATATAAAGTTATAATTCAGCTAATTTATGTTTCCATTGAAAAAGATACTAGACTCCGAAACTTTGTGTTAAAATTGTATAAATTCTGTCCTACTCTATTATTACAGTACAATTGGGGTTTTTTTTGTTTTTGTTTTTGTTTTTATTTCTCTCCCTTTCCCTGCTCCCCCCCAGTTGTCTGCTCTCTGTGTCCATTCGCTGTGTGTTCTTCTGTGTCCACTTGTATTCTTGTCAGTGGCACCTGGAATCTGTGTCTCTTTTTTTTGTTGTATCATCTTGCTGTATCAGCTCTCCTTGTGTGTGGTGCCACTCCTGGGCAGGCTGCACTTTTTTTGCACTGGGCGACTCTCCTTACGGGGCACACTCCATGCACATGGGGCTCCCCTACACGATGGACACCCCTGTATGACACGACACTCCTAGTACACATCAGCACTGCATGTGGGCCAGCTCACCACACAGGTCAGAAGGCCCTGGGTTTGAACCCTGGACTTCCCATGTGGTAGGCGGATGCTCTATCCATTGAGCCAAATCCACTTCCCCAATTGTTTTTCAATTATTTCTTTACTGTCCTCCCTATCTCTACTCATCCACCCCCCAGATAGATTATAAACTCTTTGAGAACAGGAAATTATTTTGTTCATTTTTATCTTTCTAGCTCTTAGTCTAGTACCAGATACATAATTAGGTGGGCAAAAGGTGTTTATTGAATAACTGAACTATTAAAAATAAACTAATGAAATAATCTTAAATTTAAGAAATTTCAACCTTCTAATTTTCAGTAAGTATAATTAGTATTTACCTACTGAAACCATTGACAACCTTGGTTTACTTTATTCAACATATGTAAGAATAATGAGATGCTTAAATATGCCTGGTAACAGGACTAAGTGACTGGTTTTGTTTTTAGTTTACTCTGACTATAGTCATAGCATTTCTACTGGATTCCCTCTTTGAACTGGCAGTGGAGACTGGTGTTACAGGTCCCTGTGTTCTTGCCACTTCCAGTAGTTCTCTGGTAGAGCACTAAGCACTTTGAGCCTTCCAGGGGAGCTTTAGCATTTAATGATCTAGGCTACCTAGAGATACTGTGTGGCTTTTAACGGGAGCCCACCTCCCAGCTGATTGATGTGCTGGCTATAAAACCATTATTTAAGGTGCCCAGAGTCCTTACCCAACACAGAATCATATTTAGCTCAAACTGAGTTCATGAGCATCAAAGGTAACTTCAGAGAAGAAAATAAATCTCAAAAGAGAAGTGTGTGTATGCAAGGCAAGGACAGAACAATCTGCTTCCCCCTGACTCAGTGGTTAAGCCAAGAAGTGATAACTCTATTAGCTGCCAACCGATGTGGGCCAGAAATCAACCTATTTCCCAGAATGCTGCTACCACCACCTCCTCCTCCCCACCCCCTTTTTCTTCCTTCTCCCTCCCACCCCCTTCTCCTTCTCCTCCTCTTCCTTCTCCTTCTCTTCCTCTCTTTCTCTTTCTCTCTCCTACTAAGTTCCTTAGCTCCCCATGGGGCTTCTGTGAGTTCTTTAAGCTGTATTTATAAAACTTAGATCTTTATGCATATTCTGGATCATCTAGATAATCACTTTACATGTGAACACTTCCTAGGTGTTTCTACAATATTTAAAAATTCAGTATTTACAGTTATTTGTGACTATAATCCATTTGGCTTCAAGTGTGACCTAAAGTGATGGGGCCTAATTTTTATAGAGTATTCATGAGAGTTCTCAATTTTTTTTTTTTTTTTTTTGCGTTAAAGGGAATCTACATTATTCAAGTGCAAGAACCTAGCTCAAACAATTTCTTTGTTCTATCAATAGCAATAAGCATAGCTAGCTATTTCAGACCTTTGTCCTAAGATGATGGTTTGTGTTTGGAAAAAAGTCTGTTATTCACTACATCTTTTTTTATTGGAATTAACGTTTGCTTTTTCATTTATATTGTAAGTACATGGAATGAAATAGTATGTAGGAATGTTTCAGATTGCCTGATATAAGTGACATGAGTCTTTATTTGGACTCTCAAATTTGCTGCAACCTCCCCTACTTATTGTCTATAAACTTCTGCACCATTGCCCATCTCCCTGGATTAAGAAGGCATAAACTTCTGCCTATAGATCTTAACTTTCTTTCCCAAATTTAATAAAGTCAAGCCTTAAAAATTTACAAGTTGGAAATTGAGTATAATAATAATAATGGCTGCTTTTCCTCATGAGGTTTTTTGTTTACTTTAGGACAAGGGCATGAGCAAATGATAATATGGATTCCATTGGCAATGATATCTTAAAATATTTACCTTTACTATCTTTAAGAGTCAAGTTTTGAAGTAACCACTCCCCAAGAAAAAATCTTACTATTTCTGGGGTTTTGTTTTGGGAGAACTCTGGAAACCATAGATTTGCTACAGAGTTTCTACAAATAAAAATAAAAATGAAACATTTTTCTTTTAATTTAGATTTTTAAATTTAAAATCTTAAAACCATATTTAAGTGTTTTAACTTCCTTTTTACTCAGCTAGTGGCTTGGAAATATTGATAGCCTTAGAAGAATTTAGTTCCTTCCAAGAATGTTCAGAAAGTGTTTATTTCCTTGAAATTACCTAAAGCATTGTTATACATAATTCACTGAGGATTGGCTTTCAGAGACATTCTGTGTCCAAATTCTTTTGTAAATTCCTAGAAAGAACCCTTTTAAAATGTATTCATTTATTTGTTCATTGAACGCTTACTGAGCACCTTGTTTGTGATAGGTACTATGCAAGGAGTTGGAGACAGAGAGGGAAAAAAATGATACTTTTTGCCCAAAGGAAAAAATGAATTTTAGGACCAGGAAGGATTTTAAGGTGATTATTTCCAATCTATTCATAAACAGCTGGGAAATTGAGGCCCAGAGAGAGGTTATATGAAAAATTAGAATTAAGAACATTTTGTTGGATTTACAAAAGCAATTTTTATCAAAATACTTTTGAAGCACCAAATACTTCCTTTTTGTTAAGAATTAAGAATACTTTTAATACTCTCAAATTAGCAAATGAGGTCAGTGCTAAATTTCCTGGGTCAGTGCCACAATGGTACCCTTTGTTGTTGGACCCAATCTGTGATTCTGACTTGGCAACTAAAAGACCCATTTGGCAATTAGTATAAGTGGTTTTAGTATCTACTTACTAACATACTTTGGCTACCCACTTCCTCAGATACTGGGTTCAGCCTTTGTTTATAGAAGTCCAATATTACTGTTAAACTAATTTTTCAATATTTTGAATTACATATTAACACTCATGAAATTTAAAATTTATAATGTTAGCAGTTTCCAGTAATTTTTACCATAAAGAATTCTGTATTATTTTGTTAAAGATAAATACAACGTTGATTTATAGTAATACCTTTTTCATTTAATTAGATTTAACATGAACATTCTGGCCCCTGCTGGGAACTCTAAAAACTACATCACTTGTGCTGTCAATTTTTCAAAAGTTGTGAGAACTTCAGTTTAATCTTTGAATTCAGTTGTGTTTTTTGTTTTATGGTAATTTACAGAAATTTATTGAAGCAATACTCTGATTAAGACACAAAATCTGTGTAAAATATTAAATGTTTTCACATGACAGAATGAATTTAAGCAATCAAATTTCTACCTAAATTTTAAATACACATAAATCTAGTATTTATTACCTTTACTCATACTCAGAGGAGAAATTTGATGATACAAATAGTTGAAATTTAGATACTTAATGAAGTATGGTAATGACTCTGTGTAGAATTTCATTTCGTCAGCTATTTAATGTCCTCTATTTGCTTGAGTATATTTATGTGAAACATTGCCCTACGTCAGAGGAGAGTGGGTAGCAGTTACAACACAACACTTCAGCAAATGCAAAATTATAGAATGGAATGTGGAGTGTAGGACAAACAACAGTTTCTTGGGTATAGCCGGAATGAATTATTGGGAAATAGCCATTCCCAATAAATGAATGGGAAACTTAGGAGTGGGTAGTGAAAGACAGATGGGAAACCGGAAACAGTGTTACAAAATCTCCTCCCTTCAAAACCTGTGAATAAATAAATACCTTTGCCCAAGCAGTCTCTTATGAACTCTCTGACTTTGGTCAAATTAATTAAACTCATTTCCCCATTTGCAAAGAGGTAGAGATATTGGTTGAGTTGTGAGGACTAAATGAGATAATGAAGTAAAGTGTTAAGAACAAAACCTGATATGGATTAAGTAGTTAATAAATATTAAATATTAAACACATCATCAAATCTAACAATAATACCAAGTTATTTAACAATATTTATATCATTAATATTAATTTGTATTATAAATATTTGTAAAATCGAAAATTTATAAAGTGAAGTTTTATAAAGTAAGGGGTGGGTTATATATGATGTACACAAGTGGCAGATGTAAAACAAAATGACGAAAAAGAACTAGAAAGAAAAATATCCAGTACTAATACATGGTGTTAATAATAGTGTGGCTTATGGGAAAAATACATCAAAGGTAAGGTATGGACTACAGTTAGGAATAATATTTTCATGAAGTTATTTCATCATTTGTAACAAGTGTTCCACAACAATGCAAGGTGTTAGTGGTTGGATGATATATGGGAATCCTGTAAGTCCATAAACTCACAACTTCTTTAATTAAAAAAAAGAAAAAGAAAAAAATAAGAAATACATACTAGAAAAATTCTAACCAAAATAAATCTGGAGTCATTACATTTAGTCATGAATTATAAGGCATTGAATTATAAGGCAGATGGTATGAAACAAGACAAAGAAAAATTTTATGATGGTAAAGGAGACAACCTTCAGAGAGGATATACTTTCATAAATCTGAAAGTACCAAAATAAAATAATAACTAAAATATATTGGAGTTTGAGGAATATGGTGTTTGAGTAGGCAGACAAGGTTCAACTTGGAAAAAGGACCAAAAGCTGTCTGAGGGACCTGCTCTGAGGATCAGCAGACCAGAACAGTGCTACACAACTCCCAGGAGGGTGAGGGACAGAGAGACAAGGAACCCAAAACAAAATTGACTTACCAAAGCCTAGCAATGGTTGGGAAGGGCACCCTTCTCCCACTCCCAAGATGTTAAACTGAGATAAAAACCCCTGGTTCATTGCAGCTAACTGAAAGGGGAACAAATGTTTTCTTCCCTGTCAGCTATTACAAGGGAAAAGGCAGAGGGAGTCAGGAGGCTTCTCTTCAGTAAATTTGGCCAGCAGAGCCCACTTTGAATCTCTGTCCTGGCCAGACCAAAACAGAGGAAAGTAGAGACTGAAAGAAAGACCTCCATGGAAAGGTGCAATGATGAGTACCGTCTAGAAATTGCACAGAGAAAAACTTCTTTTAATAAATTGCACAGAGAAAAACTTCTTTTAAGTCTCTCTTATTTTGAACTCCTGAGAGAAAGTCTGCACACCATTAGTGAGTTCCTGGCCTGATTTTGATAACAATCTGGGCAAAGACTTAGAATAAGCTGAATCAAATATCAACAAAGAGCTGTGAAAAAAAACCACTAGACAAGAGAGAGAAATTGGCCATCAGAGTAAATTTAACAACATATTCAGATTCCTAGACATCAACAAAAAATGACAGGCCATACTAGCAAACAGAAAGATATGGCCCAACCAAAGGAATAACCCAAATATCCTGAAGAGATACAGGATTTAAGAAAATCAATGATAATCACACAACTCTCCTAAATCAATTCCCAACAGTCTTTTTTGCAGAAATGGAAAAGCCAATTATCAAATTTATTTGGAAGGATAAGGGGCCTGAATAGCCAAAAATGACTTTAAAAAGAAGAATGAAGTTGAACGGCTCACTTCCTGACTTTAAAGCATATTACTTAGTTACAGTAGTAAAAACAGCATGGTTCTGACATAAAGACAGACAGATTGAACAATGGAGCCAAAATGAGAACTCAGAAATAGATCCTCACCTCTACAGTCAAGTGATTTTTGACAAGGCTGTCAAGCCCTCCTATTCAACAAATGCCACTCTGAGAACTGGATATCTGTATCCAAAAGAAAGAAAGAAGACCCCTATCACTCACCTTATACAAAAATTAACTCAAAATGGATCAAGAACCTAAATGTAAAAGTGACAACCATATAACTCCTAGAAAAAAATGTAGGAAAACATCTTCAAGATCTTGTGGTAGGCACTAATTTCTTTAATCTTTACACTCAAAGCACAAGCCTCAAAAGATAAAATAGATAAATGGGGCCTGCTCCAAATTAAACACTTTTGCACTGCAAAGGATTTTGTCAAAAGGAGTAAAGGCAGCCAACCCAATGGGAGAAAATGTTTGCAAACACATATCTGGTAAGGGTTTCATATCCATGATATATAAAGAGATCATACAACACAACAATAAAAAGATGGATTACCCAATTTAAAAATGGGCAAAAGATTTGAAAAGACAGTTGTCCAAAGAAGAAATAAAAATGGTGAAAAACACATGAAAAAAATGTTCAACATCACTAGCAATTAGGGAAATGGAAATCAAAACACAATGAGACACCATTTCACACCTATTAGACTGGCCACTATTAAAAAGTTGGAAAACTGTAAATGTTGGAGAGAATTTGGAGAGATAGTATAACCACTCTGCAAGACTGTTTGGCAGTTCCTAAGGAAGCTGAATATTGACTTATTTTAATCAATAATAATACCATTTCTAGGTATATACCCAGAAGAGCTGAGAGCAGTGACACAAATAGACATCTGCACACCGATATTCATAGTGGCATTATTCATGATTGCCAAAAGTTGGAAACAACCCAGGTGTCTATCAACTGATGAATGGATAAACAAACTGTGGTGTATACACATGATGGAATATTATGCAGCAGTAAGAAGAAATGAAGTTATGAAACACATGACAACATGGATGAACATAGAGGACATTAAGTTGAGTGAAGCCAGCCGGACACAAAAGGATAAATAATGTATGATCATGCTATTATGAACTAAATAAATTATGTAAACTCATGGAGTTAATAATTAGCATATAGGTCACCAGAAAATAGAATGAGGGTAGAGAATGGAAAGCCGAATTGGTTAATCAGTGTAGAATTGGTTAAAATGTTGTTTGCAAAGTTTTTTGTGGTGACAAATGCACATTATTTACTAAAAGCCATTGATTATACACTTTGGATAGATTGTATGGTATGTGAATATATCTAAAAAAACTGCTTTTAAAAAAATTAATGTGCAAGAATAGCCAGAAATAGCAGCTATGTACAGCAGGCGAAACAGAGAGAATTTGAGAGGTGATGAATTTTCTTGATTGCTTTTTGTTTATTATCATTATTATTACTGAAATAATGAAAGTGCTCTAATAGTGATGAATGTACAACTATGTGATTATGCCAAATACCATTGATTGTACACTTTGGATAGATTGTATGCTTTATTAGTATGAATCAATAAAATTGATTTGTTTAAAAAAATCAGTTTGCTATAAATGTGAGGGTGTACAATTGTTCATAATACCCTCTTATAGTTCATTCTACTTCTGTTTGATTGGTAATAATGTCACCCTTTTCATTTCTGATTTTCATTATGTGTGTCCTCTTTTTTTTCAGGCTAGTTAGAAGTTTGTCAATTTTATTGATCTTTTCAAAATCAACTTTTGGTTTTGTTGATACTCTTTATTTTTCTTTAATACCCTCTTTTCATTTGCCTCATGATATTTCCTCATTTTTCTTCTGATTTCCATTTCACTCATTGCTTGTTTAAGAGTATGTTGTTTGTGGGCAGATGTGGCTCAAGAGGTTGAACACCTGCTTCCCATGTACAAGGTCCGAGATTACCTCCTAAAAACAAAATGAAACAAACAAAAAAACCCAACTCTCACTGGGGAGCAGAGTAGCTCAGTGGTTGAGTGCTTGCTTCCCATGCAAATTTTCTATTTCTCCCTCTGTTATTGATTTCTAGCTTCATTCCATTGTTGTTGGAGAACATGCATTATTTCAATTTTTTTTTTTTATTTATTGAGGCTTGTTTTGTGACATAAGGTATGGTTTATTCTGGAGATCGATTCATGTGTATACAAGAAGAATGTGTACTGTGTTTTTGTTGGTGAAGTGTCCTCTCCCATCCTTTGTGCTATTGTTGTTAGACATTTTATCTCTATGTTATAAATTCCTTAATACATTGTTATTCTTTTTCCTTAACTGTCAATTTGCTGTAAAAAGTCTTTATATTTATGCATATATTTATCATTTCCAGCACTCTTCACTCTTCTGTGTAGATCAGGATTTCTTAGCACAATTGAAATTTTGGGTTGGATAATTCTTTGTTTTGGAGGGCTATCCTATGCGTTGTAGGATATTTAGTACATCACTGACCTCTACTTACTAGACATCAGTAACAGCTTCCCCCACAAGTTGGGACAACCAAAAATATCTCCAGACATTGCTAAATGTCCCCTTGGAGGCAAAACTGCCCCCATTTGAAAACCAATGGTGTAGATGAAAGTTTCTATCTGATATTGTTTTCTGTCTGCATAAAAAATTTCTTTAATATTTCTTTTAATTCAGAACTGTTATTGACAAATCTCTTAGCTTTTGTTTGTTTGTAAAACGTATTATTTCACTTTTATTTTTGAGGCACACTTTTTAATGGATATAGGCTTCTGTATTAATATTTTTCGTTAAGCACTCTAAAAATGTCATTTTGTTGTCCTCTAGATTGCATTATTTCTAACAAGAAATCAGTGGAATTCTTAGTGTTGTATCCATATGCAGTGTGTCTTTTTCTTTAGCTACTTTTCAGATTTTCTCTTTATCATTGAGTTTCTGCAATTTTATCATGATATACCTTAGGGTAGTTTTCTTTGTGTTAAACTTGTTTGGAGTTCATTGACTTTCCTGGTTTTTCTTTTTGGTTTGTAGTTTTCATCATATTTAGAAAAAAATTCAGCCATTATTTGCTCAAACATGTTTTTCACCCCCATTCCTCTATGGACTCTAATTACACATATATTAATTAGACTACTTGATTTTATCCCGCAGATCATAGAGACCCTATTCATTTATTTTCAGTCCTTTTCTCTCTCTGCTTCAGTTTTGATAGCTTCTAATGCTATTTCTTCTGGTTTTCATGAATGTCTTTTCTTTTCAGCATTTATTCTGTTACTAGTCCTATCCAATGAAGATTTCAGGTGATAATGCTGCAGTGAAAAGGAGCAGTTTGTGTGTACTTATGTAGAAATCCTTTCATGCGTTTCTTTTTCTTTTGCAGCCTATAATCTCTGCCAGAAGAAGGTTACCAGGGAAAGTATATGTCCTGAGAACACCAGTTCATTCCCTAGGTAGGTGTTAGTGTGGAAGCATATTAGGCAGTCCCTGTGAGGTATTGATTCTCACAGCTGGTAGGTGCAGATGGGTCCTTACATCCTATTTCTTCTCTAGTTCAAATGCTATGGAATAGAATTCTTTCTTCCTCAGTTATATAAACATTTCCCTAGCTGTTCTTTGAATAGATGTATTCAGTATGACTAATTATTTTGTCAATAAGATTGCAAGAGGGTTTTTTAAGAAGTAAATTTTTATTATGTTCAGGAAACCCTGTGACAACAGCTAACACTCTTCAGAACTAGTTCACAAAGCTTTGAAAAGAAAAAAGTAGATGGAGAATTGGGCCAGCATATAGCACAGCAATGGTTTAGACACTGAATCCAAGAGAATCTGCTCTCTGGAGTACCTTCAGTGCCAGTTTGCAAGACTTCAAGAACAGTATGTGGTGGTTAGCACATAATAAGAGATGTTCAGTTTCACATTTCGGTCATAGTTAAATTAGCTGCTTTAATGTAGCTTTGCAAAAAGGCAGGATGCTAAAGTTATCTTCAAGTAAATAAGATAATTTGCAGAGTTATAAAAGACTCCATTAAAATTGGCATCTCTGCATTTCTCACTACTTTGAAGTTATTGATACTATTGATATGCTTAAGTGAACATCCATTCTCTGTAACCAGAAGAGGATTTGGAAAATTAACTTCATCAGGTGCTACACTAGGGAGAAGAGACTAAATACTAATAATTAAGACATGATGCCCCTGATCACCTCAAACTCTAGTGGGGGAGACAGACTTGTAAACAGATATGTTAAGTAGAGGGTGGTAAGTGCTCTTAGGAAGATTGAGCAAGGAGCCGTCAGTGCAAAAGCACAGAAGACTCTGCCCAAGGGAGTCAAGAAGGTTTAACAAAATAGATGACATCTGAGCTGGGTCTTGAAGGATGGGCAGGAGTTTGCCAGGTGAATGAGATGATCTCTATATAAAGTGCCTAGTACAGGGCCAAGCATATGATAAGACCCAAATAAAAGTCAACATCTAGTTCCAGTAGGGAAAGTGTTCCAGGCTGAGGACATGGGTCAGTTCAACTCAAGGAACCTTTATTGACTACCCTGTATATGTCAGGCACTATTCCAGGTTTTTTGGCCCTGTGTGCCAGGCACATCCTGTGAATACAGATAATTATACAAGGGTCTGGTAAGAGCCATGTCCAAATATACTATTTATGGATCTTGCTCTCAAAGTGGAGCAGGAGTGTTTGTTTTGACACTGCTGACACATTTCATCTTGATTGCAACCTCCTACTACTACAGCAATGACAGCATGAGATGAAAGCAGCTAATTTCTAGACTTAGTTTCATGAAGGCAGTAGAGACAGTCCAGCCTGACATCCCCCTATGTTCTGGGACACTCTGACCTGCACTTGGGGTTAAGTCCAGCAACAACTCTTCCTCTCATCATGATTGGAAGAGTCCAGATGCCTGCCATCTCCATCCAGTTCACTGACCCAGTTGGTTCCACTTGTCCTTTATTTAATAAGCCCCTCCATCACACTCTAACACCAAATCTTGATGTTTTATTCTATACTATAGCATGGAATAGTAAAGAATAAATATCATCTATACTGTTATTTGAATTTATTATCCTAAAAATAGAACCTACACATGTCCACATCCAAAACAGAATATTCTATGTCTGTTTCCAATGGCAGTTTTACTAGCATAACGAGGTTACAAACAATAGAAAGAATGTGCCAGGTATTTTTTGGACATTAATTTAGTTCATTCTCACAGCAATTATCTGAGATAGGAATTATCATACCCATTATTCAAGTTAGACACTTACCTAAGACTGAAAATTGTAGCACTGGGATTTGAACCCAGGGCTATCCAACTCCAAACCTGTATTCTTTCCATTATATGTGTGTTCCAATATTAATGCTATCATTTATTTTGTTTCTATTATGTACTAGTTACAATGTGAGATGCTTAAATATGTTCTCTCTAATCCTCTTACATTTTCTCTAATATAACATTTAAAGCATTTAAAGTACCTTGCTCAAAGTCACGCAGCCACCAAGTTATGCATCTGGACATCAAGCCTAGATCTGATACTCTGGAGTCTATTTTCTTTATATTATACTATAGCCATGATTTTCACCCATGGATAAACTTTTAAATCAAATGGGAATGGGAAACAGCTGTGACTCAATCAGTTGGGCTCCCATCTACCTTATGGGAGGCCCTGGGTTCGTGTCCTGGGGCCTCCTTGTGAAGGCAGCCTTGCCTGCCTGCTGCAGAGCGCTGCCCAGCCTGCAAGCACTGCAAAGAGTCGACTCAGCAAGGTGACACAACAAAAAGAGGGAGACAAGCAAGAACACAGAGGCGTGCTCAGTGAATGGACACAGAGAGCAGACAGCAAGCAAGTTGCAAGGGGGGAGGGGAAATAAAAAATAAATACAGACACAGAACACACAGCGAATGGACAGAGAGCAGACAGCATGCAATTCTTTTAAATAACTATTCCACTATTATTTTTAAAAGTTTCAAAATGCACAGATTTGTGGTATGTGCCCATTCCTTTGAGCAAAGTATGCCTATATTTTATGTGAAAATTCTTTTCAGATAAAGTTCTAATTTATAGATTTCTAATAGAATACTACCTATCCTCACTTAACTATGCTTTTTAAAGATCTTCAGATAAACTTTATATGCTTCATTCTTCTTCTTTCTACTGTTTTTGCCCCTTTATTCAGTGCCTGAGCCAGCAGGGGCGAGTCCAGGGACCTGTGGGAAGAAGCAGGGTGGGGCAGGAGTCGAGAGAAGAATGCAGGCAAGACAGGGTTCTATCAAGCCTCGTTTATTGGGGGTAAAACACGGGGATATATAGAGAGGGAAGGGAACGTGTACATAGGTGATAGGCTGGTCTTGTGGGTGGCAGACGTCTAAAGAGGGGATTGGCCGACAGTTTGCACCAGGTCTGCGGAGTTTTGCGCCTTGCACATGCGTATTGCTGTGGTCACCTGAGTAGTGGTGGGAGGGGGAGAACAAAGAAGCAGGGAGGAGAATAAGGAAATGACAGGGCAGATTTGTGAACTCTGCCATGTAGTTGGAGGCTGTAAACAGACCTCACAGCGGGTGGCTCCCCACAGGTCCCCCTTCTCTGTTTAATAAGTTATGAATTGAAGAAAGGAACAGCTGGCGACGGATCATGATAGAGCAGGGCTTATTTTCAGTAGTGGCATGCGGCTGCAAGGTGCTCCCGTGCTGAAAGGGGGGCTGTGCCTGTCTTAGGTCGGGGCTGCACCCGGTAAGCGATTCATCTTATCCGGCATGCGATCAATCTTACCCGTCATTGGGAATTATGGCAGCAAAAGGCCATGTCCCTGTCTTAGGTTGACTGATGGGTCAGCCCAGTTGCCCATCAGTGGCTAACCAGTCCAGCGCCTCAGCGACAGATGGCTTGCAATTACAGCAAGTTATAATGGGGAGCCCTCATAGACCGTGTATAACAAGCATGATGTACTGAGATTGGTGAGTGTGGTCACACCCGCCCTGGTCTTGTTTGGCCAGGGTGCGCATTGCTTGTTCGAGCCGCTAGATCTTTGCCAAAGCCGTTCAGTGATATAGATTAAACAGAGAAGGTTAAGCCGTGATAAGGGAGGTGGTGACTGTAAGGGGAAAACAGGCAAAGAAATGCTATTAGGGTACAGGATAGCAAATGAGGCAACATAAGAAATTTGCATTTTCAAAGGTTGGTTGTTCGTATTTCGGTCCGGAGAGGTTGGTACTGATGAACAGCGGCAAGATACATCACGTGGGCAGAGATTTGCCTCATCCTTTCTTGGAGAAATTTAAGGAGGCAAGGTGCAAATGCACAGATTAATAGGAGAGCGATTAGGGAGCTGAGGAGGGGACCTAGCCAGCACGAGAGGGGAAGTGAGCCAGGCGGATAAGGAGGAGGCAGATTGGGAGGGCAGTATTCCTTCCCGCAATTTTCACAACTTAACATTTTGCTCAACAATACCAGATTCATTTATATAGTAGCAGCATTCCTCTTGGAGAAAGAAGCAGGATCCCCCCTTTTTAGCTGTAAGTTTAAGGCCCTACAGTTTTGTAAGGCTACTTGGGCGAGGGATGTTAGTTGCCGCTGCAGAGAGTCAAGAAACTGCGCACTGGATTCTAGGCTAATTTGTCGTTGTTATTTAAAGTATTGCAAGCTGATGAGGCCATGACCAAAAGCACCACCTGCTGTGGCAGCTGCAGCGACTGAACCTGTGAGGCTAATTTTTTACCAATATAGGGAGGAAGGCAGCTCTCTTTGACACAGATGGGGATAGTAAAATTTTTAGTTTGCCTTCTCCAGGTATGTTAGTTGTGGGGTAATGGCTACTAGGATGCAAGGCCTCATTTTTATAGAATAGAGCATTTTTGTGTTATAATTTTCCAACCACAAACATATAAGGATCACTTACACATGCCTGAAGATGATAAATTTGATTTAAATGCAGATATTGACCATTCTTACTATTATTTCCAATCCATTCTATAGTAGGAGCTATTCCTAGAAAAACTTTCCACAAATTCTTATGTTTATGTATAGATGTAATATTACACCATGGAGAAGGGCTCCATTTCCCTTTCTGTTTCCAAATATAATTTTTAGTAAAATTTTTTGTTGTTCTTTACTATTTAGACTATGCCAAATAAATCTGTCATTTTATTCAATGGGACTCTCCATAGGGGCACTTTCCCACATTATTCCATAGGAATCATTAAAAAATGACAGATCTTCTTCCTATATGGCACTCTTGCCATCCTTCTTTATCCCTACTGTCTTTTTGCGGACAATCATAAGTAGGATTTTTGGTCATGAATAAATTGGAAGAGGGAAATAAAGTCACAATAAACTGAGTATTATTATTATTATTATTTTTTAAAGATTTATTTATTTATTTAATTTCCCCCCCTCCCCTGGTTGTCTGTTCTTGGTGTCTATTTGCTGCGTCTTGTTTCTTTGTCCGCTTCTGTTGTCGTCAGCGGCACGGGAAGTGTGGGTGGCGCCATTCCTGGGCAGGCTGCTCTTTCTTTTCACGCTGGGCGGCTTTCCTCACGGGCGCACTCCTTGCGTGTGGGACTCCCCCACACGGGGGACACCCTTGCGTGGCAAGGCACTCCTTGCGCGCATCAGCACTGCGCATGAGCCAGCTCCACACGGGTCAAGGAGGCCCGGGGCTTGAACCGCGGACCTCCCATATGGTAGACGGACGCCCTAACCACTGGGCCAAAGTCCGTTTCCCTGAGTATTATTATTTTTAAAGATAATTATGGCCCAATTTTTAACCTACATACAGGAAGGATGGTTACTAATGCATAAGGGTTGATAATCAAATGGTAATATGAGATTATCGATTTTTTGTCTTTCTTTATAGGGTTCAATTGGCAATCGATTATCAGTTGGTATAGGGAATATATGGGTTTTATTCAGATATATATGAAAGAATGGATTTTTCCAGCTTAACACTCTAAGTAATGGGGGGTTAGGTATATAGGCCTAATAAGTGTAATTACTGGCAGCTTCTTTATTACTGACGATCACCATTATCAGAAGTTGTAGAAGACTCCATCTCTTCATTCTGGGGTTTAATCCTTTTCGCAGATAACTAAATTTGTTCTCCATTTTCTGAAATGATAAGAGCATAGCCTCACCCCCTTACTTTAATCCTGCCTTTTTCCATTCATTGCTTAAAATATCTTTCTAGAATATTGGTTGATCTTCATTTTTTGCGTCCACTGTAGATGTTTGACATTTTTCAAAATGACATTCCACAGGTGTTAATGAATTATAAACATTAAGAAAATGTAAAGTAAATAAAGCTTTTGCTAATTAATCTTTTGGTGTCATAATACCATCATCTCCCCCTTTTTGTTTTAAAATCATAGTTTTTAGGGTATGATGGCTGCATTCAACTATGGCTTGACCTGTAGGATTATAAGGAATGCTGGTAACATGTTCAATACCATATTTTAAACAAAGATTCAAAGGATTTACTAATGTAAGAAGGTCCATTATCAGTTTTAATTTTCAGAGGGCATCTCCTTAGAGCAAAAGCAGACCAGAGGTGTGTGCGAACATGATGAAACCGTTCCCCACCTTGAGCAGTAGCCCACAAAAAATGAGAATAAGTGTCAATACAAACATGAACATATTGTAATTTACCAAAGGATGGTATGTGAGTAACATCCATCTGTCATAACTGATTAGGAGCCAGGCCTCTGGGATTAGTCCCAGCCTGAAAAGGCACTGTAGTTAAGGGTCTACTGGTGGGACAGGTACAAATAATTTCTTGAGCTTGATGTTTTGTTAATTGAGGATATTTATGTCTAAGTCCCTTAGTATTAATATGAGTTAATGTATGATGTTTAATGGCATCCTGCAAACATCCTACTAATAAATCAGCCCTTGCATTATTTGCTGTCATAGGACCAGGCAAAGAGGTATGAGAGCGTATATGAGTAACGTAAATAGGATGCTGTTTTAACCTAATAAGATGTTGCAAGTTAGCGAAAAGTTGAGATAACTCATCAGTAGCAAAGATATGAGCTGTTTCAATATGCTTAACAGTAAGGCATACATATTCAGAATCAGAGATAATATTCAAAGGTTCCTTAAATATTGTTAATACCTTAATGATGGCAGCAAGTTCAGTACACTGAGCAGACGTGAATGGAGTTTGCCAAGCCTGTTCTTTTTTTTTTTTTTTAAAGTAACGTATGCTGCTTTTTATTACTATTACTATCAGTAAATACTGTACAAGATGGTTGGGCTATGTACATAGTCCTGAAAAGCACTGCAAAAGTTTATTGTTGGGTTTTTTATAGATAGAGGAATGCAACTGGCTTGATTTGTGTAAAAAGACACTAAAGAAAGTCTTAGCAAGTCTTAAAACAAAGTGATAGCAATACAGCTGGACTTTAACTTTTTGCAACAAACTAGCAGTGTTTGGGATTGCTGCATACTAGTGTTGTTACTTTAATCTATGATAAGAGGTTGTTTCTGTGACATATACTTTTATTATAATTAAAACCATAAATAAGCACATTGTACTTCTCTTTAATATTATGCTGAAATATTGGTAACTTTATACACTTTTAAGCATTCATAGGAACCTTCTATTCATATGACTTTAATTAATAGAGGGTTTAAGGGAAGAAAAACTTGTTAATTTTATAACACTGTAAAACACCTTTTATTTAACTTATAACATATTAAATGAACTTAATTATTTTATTTAATTTTTCCTTTAAGGTAAAAGAACAAATCTCTTATAATTAGTTTGGAATAAAAGGCCACTGTTCAGGATTAGGTTTTGAGAAAGCAGTTTTGAACATTATGTTCCTTTAAAAGAGATAAAATTTCCTTCTTGGAACACCGAGGAAACAATAAGCACAAGAAGCACAAAAAGCTATTTTGATAAGACAGACTTCCTTTGTATACTGACTATTGAGGATGAGAACTTTTACTAAAACAGATTAATGATGAGAGGCCTTGAGAAACAATAAAAATTTTTAACCTTGCATCAGCATACTACTTTATACTAAAGCCTTTAAAATTTTATAGATAGACCCATTAAATTTTATTTAACTGTAAAAATTCCTTTTCCACCAACCTTCTGCAGTTTCAGTATTCAGTCAGGTTTTGTCCCACACTCTACTCTTTCCAATAATCAATCACTTTATCTCAGGACAAAATCATCTTCTGTTTCCTTAATAATAAGGACATATTCCATATAGCCTACATACAAAGTTATCAAGCAAACTTTTTATAACATAATACCGTGAACACTAAACAAGCTTGTTAAAATAATGAACTTTTCTTTACTTTAAATACTTAGTAGCATGCAATATCAGAAACAGTTTCCTAGAAGCAAGTTGGCAGGGGAGGCTGGTTGCTGCCAATCTTTCCTGTTATAAAATTACCTTTTATTATTATCATTGCGGTCACCCCTCCGGCTGAAGTGTGGTTTGCTGGCCTGGCGGGGGAGCAGCTGCGGCAGGCCAAGCCGCTGCCCCCATAATAGGGTGGCCAGTCGGACTCACCGCCACCCCTGAAGGGAGCTCGGCATGGGCGTAGAGTGCCCTCGGGTCTCCCCTTCTCGGCAGCCATGCTTCCACAGCCGCCCCTCCTCCCGGATGGCGCCACACGATGCCTGTGGGGCGGCACCCTTCTTCTTCTTTCTCCCTGCGCAGGCGCAGGGCAGAAAATTCCAGTCTGCCCTTTTCCCTCCCCCCCGACAGCAGCAACAGCCAGGCGTGGGCGGGAAACTCAAGTCTGCCCTCCACCCCAGCAACAGCAGCCACCAATCACTAAACCCTGCCCCTTCCCCCAGCAACAGCGACAGCCAATCCCCAATCACTACCCCTCCCCCATCCAGTACCTCCCACTGACCTTTCTCCGGCAGCCAATCAGAACAGGGTGTGGCTTCGACCAATCAGCCTTCCCCAGCCCCTATAAAACTGTTGCCTCTCCCTCAATAAAGTGGACTTGCGTGTTTACCTTGTCTCTGCGGTAGTTCTTCTGCCATGCGCCCTCCAGTCCTGAGAGCCCCCGACAAGGGCCTGGCCTCCCTTGTCCCCAGTTCGTCGCCTGCTTCTCCGGGCGACCCCGTCAGCCGAACCACGCAACCCCTGTGAGACCGACCCCTCGTCCCGAGCGGGACCGACCCCTCGTCCGCAGCCAGACCCCACCTCTACCGACCGAGCAAGCCGCCGCAATCATCATCAATTCAGTTTTATATATATTTAATAATGACTTTTTGGAATTAGCCATTTAAACACTTTAATGTAAACAATGCTTCATAAGACCTTTTATAATTCTTTATAACCATATAGACTATAATTATATCATTTTAAGACAAATTTTATCTTTACAGAACACATTCCCTTACTTAAAGTTATCACAATACCTTCTACAACTTGCCACATGCAAATTAAATTTCAAGAGTTTATGAAAATTAGCCATCCTACTTTTAGGACGCCTTTTTGCAAAACTTATTAAATTTCAGTTAGCATTTTCACAAACTTTTAACCAAATATTCATTTAAGTTTTGCATCCTTCATATTATCCTGTGAAGAAAGATGTTATTCATTTCAATCTAGGCAAGAACCATTTTTTATGAAAAGGCATAGTAATTTTGTTAATCAAGACTTACAATTTTTATTATTGTAGATATCTTATTAACATTTAAACTTATGTAGTAATATAATAACCTTAAGTATTAATATAAGCGCTTATTTAATTTTTGGCCATTTGAATAGAGCTCTTCTATAAATTTTTATTAATTTATATTACCATCCGGAGGTATCAAAATATACACTGACATTGAACGAACAGACAAACACAGAACAATCACAACACAGTAACAGA
This sequence comes from Dasypus novemcinctus, assembly GCF_030445035.2. Classification (NCBI taxonomy): domain Eukaryota; kingdom Metazoa; phylum Chordata; class Mammalia; order Cingulata; family Dasypodidae; genus Dasypus; species Dasypus novemcinctus. Next base: position 56,483,872 of record NC_080679.1, on the reverse strand, counting down.
AACATACAGTTTACAATTAACTCATAATTCTTACTTTCTTGGTATAGCTGCTTTTAAGTTTTCCATTATATGGCATTTTAAATATTTACAATTAACTCATAATTCTTACTTTCTTGGTATAGATGCTTTTAAGTTCTCCATTATATGACATTTTAAATATAACTTCTTAAGATTTCTTCCAGAATCCATGTTGCCTGTAACATGCAAGCTTGTGCTTGGAAACATTGTTATTAGTTTAGTTATGGTTAAACATTGTTCAAAGAGGGGAGGGGGGAAACAGCTAGCCTGAACTTTTGGAAGGGTTTATTGCTCCTCACTTTTTAAAGCACTTGCGGGAATGACTGTTATTCCGTTAGTAATGTTGTGGGTACCTACACTTATGGCTGCATTATAATAGAGAGCTTTTTAGGTAATGTAATTTCCGGGGGTTAAAATAGCAAGGACTAGGCTTTTCCAATCAGTAGGTGTATTGTGAGCATGAGAAATGCTGTTTAATAACATCTGAGCACAGGGGCTATTAAGACTATATTCTTGAACAGATTTAAGAAGGTGAGTAATGGTTTTATGATGCGAAGGAGCCTAAAAGGGAGGAGAATCTCATTGTGGTAATTTACTGGAAAGAAGTGAAGAGGAGTGAATGGGTGGTGATTAAGGACAATTGCAGTAAGTGGAGCTGAAAGAGGAGGTGTAGAAGGCACGGCAGTGAAAGAGTTAATAAGCGGAGCTGAAAAGGGAGGTGTAGTAGGCGTGGCAGGGAGAGAGTTAGGCTCTGGTGGTTTTAGCCAGTGTCTAGCCAGTGTCTAGCGGGGGATAATGAGTTATTTGATTGTGTAAAGGAGCCGGAACTTGGGAAGCAGGGGAAGTACTTTTTGAGGGTGTAGTCTTAGGTTTTGGACGTAAGTTTGAGTTATTTTCTTCATTGTCAGAAGGGGAATTTTCAGAGTGGCTAGAAGGTCTTGCAGCCTGAGGAAAAGGAGGTGAGGGCTGAGGGCAGAGGGCTTCATTATCTTGTATAGGAGGGGAAAGAGAAAGCGGCAGACTAAGAACCTTCTTGGGGGAACCAGGGACAAATTTCTTCAAGGAAAGCAAAAAATTTAGAAAGTTCTTTAACATGAACCTTTACTCCTCTCGTCTTAAGTGGGCCTGTAGGCTGGATAGGAAAAGGGAACTATTACTAGAGGAGTCCTGCCCCATTGTAGCCAATCACTTACCGAGACGTCTTCCAGGGAATAGGCAGTTCCCTGAAGGTCTCCTCCACCCAAGCTGAAAGCTCAGGTCTTCCGCCCAAGCATTCTCAGGTCTTCCTTATTTACAAAAACCACCCGCGCAGGTTTTCCTTTGTGTATCGGCTTGCTTCCTCCCCCGGGTCCCGCCTACAACGGTGGGCGCCACTTGCCCGAGCCGGCGGGGGCGAGTCCAGGGACCTGTGGGAAGAAGCAGGGTGGGGCAGGAGTCGAGAGAAGAATGGAGGCAAGACAGGGTCTATCAAGCCTCGTTTATTGGGGGTAGAACATGGGGATATATAGAGAGGGAAGGGAACGTGTACATAGGTGATAGGCTGGTCTTGTGGGTGGCAGACGTCCAAGGAGGGGATTGGCCGACAGTTCGCACCGGGTCTGCGGAGTTTCGTGCCTTGCGCATGCGTATTGCTGTGGTCACCTGAGTAGTGGCAGGAGGGGGAGAACAAAGAAGCAGGGAGGAGAATAAGGAGATGACAGGGCAGATTTGTGAACTGCGCCATGTAGTTGGAGGCTGTAAACAGACCTCACAGCGGGTGGCTCCCCACAATTCAGTTTCTTATCACCCACTCCTGAAAGAAGAAAAGAAATACCAGGAAGATGAAACCATTGGGTTTTCTGATTACTTCAATATGACTTGCTGTGTCTCAAATCAAGATCTACCAAGAGACAGTGGACCACAACACTGAATCCTTGAGGCAGGTGCATTATTCACTCTGTATCCAAGTCATTCCCCTGGGAATGATAGGACCAGAATTTTGACCTAGTCAACTTGACTATTGCTCTCCACCCCACTGCCAAACATTTCCCAAGCCATCAGTGGTCATTATTACAACAACTCAGGACTGATTCTTTTATTGATTGCCAATCCACATGGCATTGTCGGGGGTTGGTAAGGAGAAGAGGATTCCCTTTTATTTTTTTGCTTCTTACTTTAATTAATTTATTTTTACTTTGAAGTGTATTTTATTTGTTTGTTTTGAATTTTTTTCTCTATTTTTTAAAAATGTTATATTCAAAAAATATAAGAGGTCCTCATATACTCCCCACCCCCTTCACCCCATTCCTCCCACATCAACAACCTCTTTCATCATCATGGGACATTCATTGCATTTGGTGAATGTATTTTGGAGCACTGCTGCACCACATGGATAATGGTTTACATTGTAGTTTATACTCTCCCACAGTCCACCCAGTGGGCCATGGCAGAACATATAGTGCCCAGCATCTGTCCCTGCAGTACCACTCAGGACAACTCCAAGTCCTGAAAATGCCCCCACATCATATCTGTTCTTTCCTCTCCCTACCCTCAGCAGCTACCTTGGCAACTTTCTCCACATCAATGCTACATTTTTTTCCATTACTAATCACAATAGTTCCATAGTAGAATATCAGTAAGTCTACTCTAAACCATACTCTATTCCTCTATCCTGTAGACCCTGGGATGTGATGTCTTCTCCACTTCTATATTGAGAGAGGGCTTAGATTCCACATGGATAATGGATGCAATTCTCTTGCTTGAAGTTGTAGGCACTCTTGGCTCCCTAGTGTGGTGGTTGACCTTCTTCACCTCCCTGTTAGCTGGCCAGGGTAAGTCCAATAAACCAGAGGGTAGAATTTGCAAGTCTGTTGAAGCTCAGGGGCCTGGCTGTCACATGGACAGTCCAGAGATTCAGGTCTTCTGAGTATACACCAACCCCAGCACTAACCACAGGTAACAGTAAAAGTGACAGAAGAGGCATGTGTAGAAAGGTCACACCTGAGTCCAACTCCATCACATTCAGGAGCACAAACTCCAAAGTAGGGCCAACTGACATGGCCCTGAACTCCAGAGCCATCTGCCATGACCATAGAACCTGGGGGTCTCTGTAGCCCTCAGGAGAACCAGTACCTGGGGTTGTATCTACTTTGGCTGTCTCTGGGACCCTGCTGTGGTGTGCATAAGTGCAACCCCTCTGATGAACTCCTGACTCTTTTTTGGAGACTCATAGCCATATAAACTCATTTGTCCTTTCCATTTCCCCCTTTTATTCAAGGTCAAAAAGCAGTTTTTAACACCTGATATTACATGTAGGCTGAGATATTCTGCTGGTCTGAGTTGACTCTTTTAGTCAAGGTCTTTTTCAAGTTACATCATCAGCTGGTGCTTGGTAGTCATCCCTCAGCACCAGATATGAATGCCAAGTAGGACATGTGTGTCTGGTGAGAGGGAAAGGGGAATGATACTTTTAATGTTTTATATTAGACTTGAAATATACTTTACTATAGAAACAATGTCTGAATAGTATGTTGGGTTATTCCCCCAGATGTATGCCCCTTGCCCCAAACTTATCTCTATGTGGAATCTGTGAATATGACTATTATTATAGAGGCCCAGTATATTCAGTCCACTGTCAGGTGGCTGGCAAGTCCTAGGAATGGTGCCATTTTAGGAGCCCAGTGTTGGTCTTTGATATGGGCAAATTGGGCACTCATCAGTGATGGTAGCATGATCAGGCTTGGTGAAGGGAAGTCTGTGTTGTTAAGCCCATGCATGTTGCATTCAGCTCACAATAGGTTGGGTCAAAGTGAAGGCAATGCCAAAATAAAGGTAGAGACACAAGAGGGGAGACAAACCTGGGGCCAGGGGACTCACAGCTTGTGGAACTGAGAGCCTCAACCCTAGTTTTCCCATCGCATTTATTGGGAAACTACCAAGCAGCTGTTTGCTATCTGAACTGCAACATCATTGACAATAACAGGGAACAACTGCAACATCTAACAACTGCTACATTTAACAGGTGTAACATTTGCAATAACGAACAGGTAAGCCAGTTTCCACAACATTTCCCCCGTTTTGTTTTTACAAAGTCTATGCAAATGACATTTTACTGATTAATAAAGCTTTAACAACAAACAATAAGACTTTCAACTAGCAGAATAGACTTTCATTTTTCATGGGCTTAAAATTTCCAACCGACAAGGCTATATAAGCCAGTACTCAATATTAATGCTTGCCACATCCAATTTACAGGCTAAATTAATACAAACTCCTACCCAGCCAAACAGCAATTAATAATTTGATAGGTAGCAGGGAACTTACAGCTTGTCCCAATTGTTTGCCTTTTCTAGGCCCTTAAAATACCATTGTCTCTGATGTCTCTAGGGTCACTGCCACAGGTTTCTTCTATGCAGCCAGATTCATTGCTATCAGGCCAGGGCAGAAAGCCTTGAGGAACTGCAAAAGTCCTTTGTAGACCTTTTCACACAGGTTTTGCACTTTTTGTACTCAAACAGGCTTATTTTACTTTTACCAAACTCATTTTCTCACTGAATGCTACTACAATACTTTTACAGCTGGTATATGCATACTACTACTGTCCCACATATCTCCATATTAACTAATTTATTTTAAGACAAAATACACCTTAAATTTCAGTTAGCATTCCTACAAACCATTTACCTTTTTCAATATTCACTTTTACATTTTTCCTTTTATCCTATGAAGCAATTTAAGCAAGAATTCTATTAACCAAGAAACTTAGATAATATAAGTGCTTATTTAATTTTTTGGCCAATTGAATAGAGTTCTTTTAGATCACATCAAAATATAACAAAAACCATTACTACACACATTGAAAAATTACAACACACACTGACTTTCCCATACACACTGGCACATACACTAACATTGCACGAACACCCTTCTGGGTCTCTTGGGACCCTGGGCTCCCACCCTCTTGGGGCACCTGCCCTTCTCTTTATACCCTTTTGGGCTTCACTCTGGGCTCCCGCCCTCTTGGGGCACCTGCCCTTCTCTTTTTCTTTTTCTTTTTTCTTTCACTCACATTGGAACAATTATAGCACACACAATAACACTGAGCAACCATACAAACAAAAGCAGTTGTAGATTTACTAACCTAGAACTTTTTCATTGCTTCATCATTTCTTTTCCAGTTCTCCTCTCAATTCCTTTCTTACTCTCTTTCTGTCCCCAAGTCATACTAGCTTATTGATGCCATGCTTGAACAAGTTCTGTAGTTAAGAAACTTTGATATAAAGTCATTCTCGTCTTCAGGAATGAGACCCAGCCGGGCAGTTTCCTCCGCAGGACTGGAGGTTCTGGGTCCCACAGGAACTTTTGTCGTCTCTTGGCATTCATGGCATTCATGGTATGGATTTATTCGATGAGCTGGTATCCACACAGGACATTCTTTCATTTCTCAAAGCAGTTCTGGAAGTCCTTTTCATAGCGTCCCTGCGCAAAAATGCTCCCAAGCTGCGGCATGCAGGCCAGGCGGCCCCGCAGCCTTCCCGCAGACACGGGTCTGGAAAGATAATCCCCACAGTCCCACAGCCGCTGCCACCAGCCGGGAAGGTATAGATTTTGCTCTCCATCTCCTGGGGAAATACAAGAAACCCTCGAGGACTTCAAAGGCTTTCCAAACCACTCAGGGATCTGCGCTTTTATTTTTATTTTTTATTTTTTTTAGTATTTTTGTGTAATATATTTTATTGCTTTTAAAGAAAGTTGAGAAAGGAAAGTAAAAATCAATGCTGAGTTGAGTACCATTTTATAATTAAATTGACAAAACTTTGTTTCTTCTCTAACCAGGTGACATGTCCTGTAACTCTTACATTAATTAATAAAAATAAAATCAGTTTTTGTACACCATTATAAGCGACTCATACAAAAAAACTGTTTCCACTCCAGAATTACAAGAGAGAATTTGAAGGTGTTGATCAAGTTGTTAAAATATTATATATTTGATGAATTTTTGAATCACAACTCTTCCCTTTCATCCAAAATTTGGAGACACTGAGAAAAGCTTATTTGGAGATCTAAGAGCCACATGAACTTATTTTATAATATGTGCCCTTAGATCTTTTTTTATTTTTTATTTTTATTTTATTTATTCATTTTTTTAAAAAATATTACATTAAAAAAATATGAGATCCCCATTCACCCCCATCGCCCTCACCCCACCACTCCCCCCACAGTAACACTCTCCCCCATCATCATGACACATCCATTGCATCTGGTGAGTACATCTCTGGTCATCGCTGCACCCCATGGCCTGTGGTCTACACCATAGCCAACACTCTCCCACGTTCCATCCAGTGGGCCATGGGAGGACATACAATGTCCGGCAATTGTCCCTGCAGCACCACTCAGGACATCTCCAAGTCCCGAAAATGCCTCCACATCTCATCTCTTCCTCCCATTCCCTGCACCCAGCAGCCACCATGGCCACTTTTTCCACACCAATGCCACATTCTCTTGATTATTAAGCACAACAGTTCATGAATAGAATATCATTAAGTCCACTCTAATCCTTACTATATTCCTCCTTCCTGTGGACCTTGGCTTGGTTGTGTCCATTCCACATCTATGTCAAGAGGGGGCTTAGATTCCACATGAATACTGGATGCAATCTTCCTGCTTTCAGTTGTAGGCACTCTAGGCTCCATGGTGTGGTGGTTGACAAATTTTCAACTCCATGTTAGCTGAGTGGGGTAAGTCCAATAAATTAGAGTGTAGGAGCTAAAGTCTGCTGAGGCTCAGGGCCTGGCTATCATATTGGCAGTCAGAGATTCAAATCCCCCAGATATATCTTAAACCCCAGCACCAACTACAATTCCAGTAAAGTAGCATGAAAGGCTTGTGAAAAGAGATCACATCCGCGTCTAGCTCCATCACGCAGAGACACCAGCTCCAAAGAAGGGCCAACTGACACGGCAGTGAACTCCATCTGCCATGACCATAGAACCTGTGGGTCTCTTTAGCCCTCAAAAGAACCAATACCTGGGGTTGTATCTACTTTATCTGTCTCTGAGACTCTGCTCAGGTGTGCATAAGGGCAATCCTTCTGACAATCTCCAGACTCTTTTTTAGAGACTCATAGCCATATAAACTCATTTGTCCTTTCCATTTCCCCCTTACTTTAGGTCAAACAGCATTTTTAACTCCTGTTATTATATGTAGACAGGGATATTCTGCTGGTCCACGTTGAACCTTTAATTCAAGGTCATTTTCTAATTATGTCATCAGCTGGTACTTAGTAGTGATCCCTTGGTGCCAGGGAGGCTCATCCCTGGGTGTCATGTCCCACGCTGGGGGGAAGGCATTGCATTTACATGCTGAGTTTGGCTTTGAGACTGGCCACATTTGAGTAACATGGAGGCTGTCAGGAGGGAACTCTTAGGCACAGTGTTGCTCTAGGCCTTGTTCTTATTTCAGGTGTATAGGCTTACAAGCATAGTCATTAGTATCAGGGGGTCACTGTTGGATGCTCATTCCTTCCTGGTCCTTGCTGTTGTACCTGGGGGACTGCCGCTGCTCCCCTAGGGACCACGACAGAGCCCACCCCCCTGGCCAGGAACCCAGTACCCTCCCAGCTGTTGTTTTTAATTGTTTCCACTATGAGTATATCCAAACATTTCCATGCACCCTGGACACATGCCCTGTATAACTCCCTGTCAACCATATATCGCCTGTCAATAACATCCAATACCAGTATTCCTCTGCTGCCATTTTTGAACCACTCTGTGATCCAAAACTTCCTGAAAAGTGAAACCCAATATAATGCCAGGTTCCCTTAATAGTAAAATGGAATATAGCGATGAGTTTAAAAGTTAGATATAGAATATATATTGATTTGGAAAAATTCTACATCCTATCTTTTTCTTTTCTTTTTTCTTAATTATTAAGCTTCTCTTCACAAGAGTTATAGATCACAGTAATTCATATATACATTATACAGTACTCCCACATATCCAATATAAAACCCTTTCTCTTCCACAGTGATAATCTTTTAACATATTCATACCATATTTACTGAAACTGATGTACAGATATTGAGACAATAGCTTTCAAGCAAGGTAACATTTGTGTTTACATTGTGGTTTATACTTTAGGCTATACGATTTTCTAAATTTTTAGTTATCCTATGTTTTACATTATGGTTTACATTATTAGTCTGTTGGCCCCTATATGTTTTTGGTGTAATATTACATGTTTTATATCCATCCTTGTGTACTCTTGTGAAACACTTCTATTGCCCTCACAGTTACTTTGGTTCCATCTATTCAATATCTATTTCCCCCTCCCCTTGGGGCCCACAGTGACAGTAAGTCTTCATTTCTTGAGGAGCCATGTTCAGAGATACTTGCAACAGCGTTGAGGGCTCGACTTGCTCAACTGCCCTAATGCCCTGGGAGCCACCATTTCTCTTGAGAGATACAGTTCCCTCTATTTGATGGCATTAGTCCTCCCCAGGTTGTGGGTCTATCTTCACTCTCATTATATGGGTCTCTACCCAATGGTATAACCCACTCTGGCAAAATGAGCATTCAGATATTCCCTAGGAGTCTGTCCTGTGTCAGATTATTCCCTTTGAGTATCTTAAACAGGTAACTTTCCTAATTCTATTTTGAAAAGGTTTTCTCAGCATTATACTCTCAACCAACACCTGACAATCTCCTATGTTCATGTGTTGCCCTACCCTCCCCCCAATTTCTTAGGCAATATTACCCATCCACCCATCCCTAGCCCCCCTCAAACCCCCAAAGCCCCACCCAAAGGTAACCCTATGCCCCCATTTTATCCCTTCCTTGTACACATACTTACCTCCAGCTTACCATAGATTTCACCCATGTAGATGTCAGCTTACATCCTTCCTCTACCCCCAGATTTCCTGTAAGCCTGTCTTCCAGTCTCTAGCTCTCTGAGGCAGCTTGCTTATTTCATATCATTGAGGTCATGTAGTGTTTGTCCTTCAATGCCTGGGTCGCTTCACTCAACATAAGGTTCTCAAGATTCATCCATGTTATCACGTGTGTTTGTAGTGTATTTGTTCTTAAAGCCGAGTAGTATTCCATTGTATGTATATACCACATTTTATTGATCCACTCATCTGTTGATGGGCATTTGGGTCGATTCCAACTTTTGGCAATAGTGAACAATGCTGCTATGAACATTGGTGTGCATATATTGGTTTGTGTCCCTGCCTTCAGTTCTGCTGGGTATATACCCAGCAGTGGAATTGCTGGGTCATATGGCAAATCTATGGTTAGTTTTTTGAGAAACCACAAACTGTCCTCCAGAATGGTTGGATCCTTCTGCATTCCCACCAGCAGTGGATGAGTGTTCCAATTTCTTCACATCCTCTCCAACATTTGTATTCTTCTGTTTTTTTATAGCTGCCAATAGTATGGGAGTAAGATGGTATCTCATTGTAGTTTTGATTTGCATTTCCCTAATACCTAAAGATTTGGAGCATTTTTTCATGTGCTTTTTAGCCGTTTGTATTTCTTCTTTGGAGAAATGTCTGTTTAAATCTTTTTCCCATTTTTTAAATGGGTTGTTTATCTTTTTATTTTCAAGATATAGGAGTTCTTTATATATGCAAGTTATAAGTCTCTTATCGGATACATGGTTGCCAAATATTTTCTCCCATTGTGTAGGTTCCCTTTTTACTTTCTTGACAAACTCCTTTGAGGTGCAGAAGGCTTTAATTTTGAGGAAGTCCCATTTATCTATTTGTTCTTTTGCTGTGATGTTCATGATGCCATTTCCTATTACAAGGTCTTGTAGATGTTTCCCTACACTGCTTTCCAAGGACTTTATGGTCTTGGCTCTTATATTTAGGTCTTTGATCCATCTTGAGTTGATCTTTGTATAAGGTGTGAGATGGTAATCCTCTTTCATTCTTCTACATATGGATATCAAGTTCTCCAGGCACCATTTGTTGAATAGGCCATTCTATCCCAGTTGAGAGGGTTTGGTGGCTTTATCAAATATTATATGGCTATATATGAGGTTCTATATCAGAACTTTCAATTCGATTCCATTGGTCTGTGTGTCTCTCCTTATGCCAATACCATGCTGTTTTCACTACTGTAGCTTTGTAGTATGTTTTGAAGTCAGGAAGTGTGATTCCTCCAATTTCGTTTTTCTTTTTCAATATGTCAATTTGGCTATTTGGGGCCTCTTTCCTTTCCAAATAAATTTCATAGTTAGTTTTTCTAGTTCCTTAAAGAAGGCTGTGTTGATTTTTATTGGGATTGCATTGAATGTGTAGATCAGTTTTGGTAGGATAGACATCTTAATAATGTTTAGTCTTCCTATCCATGAACAGGGAATATTCTTCCATTTATTTAGGTCTTCTTTGATTTCCTTGAACAGTCTTGTATAGTTCTCAGTGTATACGTTTTTTACATCTTTAGTTAAATTTATTCCTAAATATTTGATTTTTTAATTTACTATTGTGAATGGTATTTGTTTCTTAATTTCCTCCTGATCTTGCTCATTATTGGTGTACAGAAATGCTACTGATTTTTGCGCATTGATCTTATAACCTGCAACTTTACTGAACTCATTTATGAGTTCTAGAAGCTTTGTTGTAGACCTCTCAGGGTTTCCTATGTATACAATCATGTCATCTGCAAATAATGAAATTTTGACTTCTTCCTTTCCAATTTGAATGCCTTTTATATCTGGTTCTTGCCTCAGTGCTCGAGCAAGTACTTCTAAGACAATGTTAAATAGAAGAGGAGAGAATGGGCATCCTTGTCTTGTTCCTGACTTTAAAGGGAAGGACTTTAGGATTTCTCCATTGTAAACGATGTTGGCTGTGGGTTTTCATATATACTCTTTATCATGTTCAAAAAATTTACTTGTATTCTGATCTTTTGGAGTGTTTGTATCTAGAAAGTGTGCTGTATTTTGTCAAATGCTGTTTCTGCATCTATCGATATAATCATGTGATTTTTTTCCTTCAATCTGTTTATATGGTGTATTACATTGATTGATTTTCTTATGTTGAACCATCCTTGCATACCTGGAATGAATCCCACTTGGTCGTGGTGTATAATTCATTTAATGGGTTGTTGAATATGATTAGCAAGTATTTTGTTAAGTATTTTTGTGTCTAGGTGCATTAGAGAAATTGGTCTGTAATTTTCCTTTCTTGTGGTGTCTTTGTTTGGCTTTGGTACTAGGGTAATGTTGGCATCATAGAATATGAGTTAGGCAATGTTCCTTCTGTTTCGATTTTTTGGGAGAGTTTCAGCAGGATGGGTGTTAGTTCTTTCCGGAGTGTTTTGTAGAATTCACCTGTGAAGCTATCTGGCCCTGGGTTCTTCTTAGTTGGGAGGTTTTTAATGACTGATTCTATCTCTTTACTTGTGATTGGTTTGTTGAGATCTTCAATTTCTTCTTTCATCAATATAGGCTGCTTATGTGTTTCTAGGAATTTGTCCATTTCCTCTGAATTGTTCTTTTTGTTGGAATATAGTTTTTCAAAGTATCCTCTCATGATAGTCTTTATTTCTGTGGGGTCAGTGGTGATATCTCCTTTCTCATTTCTTATTTTGTATATTTGCATCTTCTCTCTTTTTTTCTTTGTTAGTCTCGCTAAAGGTTTGTCAATTTTATTGATCTTCTCAAAGAACCAGCTCTGGGTTTTGTTTATCTTTTCAAGTGCTTTCTTATTTTCTATTTCATTTAGTTCTGCTCTTCTCTTTGTTATTTCCTTCCTTCTTCTTCCTGTGGGATTACTTTGTTGTTTTTTTTCTAATTCCTCCAAATGTGCAGTTAGTTCTTCAATTTTTGCTCTTTCTTCTTTTTTGATGTATGAATTTATGGCTATAAATTTCCCTCTCAGTACTGCTCTTTTGCTGCATCCCATAAATTTTGGTATGTTGTGTTATCATTATCATTTGTTTCAATGTAGTCATTGATTTCTTTTGAGATTTCCTCTTTGACCACTGTTTTTCTAAGATTGTGCTGTTTAATTTCCATATCTTGGTGTGAAATCTGGGCCTCTGGCCCTTTCAGATTTCCAGCTTCACTCCACTGTGGTCAGAGATATTATTTTGTATGATTTTGATCTTTCTGAATTCATTAAGCCTTTCTTTGTGGCCTAGCATATGGTCTATCTTGGAGAATGGGGATCTGAACTTTTTCACTCGAGGTGATCCTTATCTTTGTGTCCCTTTTCGGCGCCAGTTATTGCGAGCCTTCTTTCCCTTGAGCCTTCTTTCCTTGTGCCCCACGTTGGGCGCCACTTGCTGCATTCAGCTCACAATAGGTTGTCTCGAAGGGAAGGCAATGCCAAAATAAAGGTAGAGACACAAGAGGGGAGACAAATCTGGGACCAGGGGATTCACAGCTTCTGGAACTGAGAGCCTCAACCCTAGTTTTCCCATCGCATTTATTGGGAAACTACCAAGCAGCTGTTTGCTATTTGAACTGCAACATCATTGACAATAACAGAGACAACATCATTGACAACAACTGCAACATCTAACAACTGCTACATTTAACAGGTATAACATTTACAATAATAAACAGGTAAGCCAGTTTCCCACAACACATGCATAATCAACATCCATGCTATCTGGACTCATATGTTCATGATCCCATTGAACAAGCACCAGGGAGATGTGGAAAGAAGCTAACTGGCATGCACAGGACTGGTCATGTTGTTTATTTGACTATTAAGAGTCTCTTTTACAATGGATGACTTCTAGTTAGCATTCATTTGGGACAAAAATATCCTTATCTTTATCTTTTACTCTAAGAGACCCATCCATATAACTCTTAGGCCTCTCTTTCACCAATCCTATTCTTTTTAAGCTCCTGACTTCTTAACAAAACAACCGCTTGCCCATGAATCAATGTAGATCTCTACTTTTATCTGTCTCTCAGCCAGGCAAAGTGGATAGTCAGATTTTGATACAAACATCTTGAACCATTTCTCAAGGTACAGCCTCAGAGAGGATTCCACAGGTTTCCCATTGGTTGTGAGACCATAAACTTCTAACACTTTTCTAGTCTGAACAAGAAAAAGTCCTATCTTGTTTTCTCTCCTTAAAGTCCTCATACTCCCCTCCTTCTCTGGGGCTCCTTGCATAATCTTTTCTAAAAAAGATAAGAGGAGTTTTTAAAATCTCAAGTAGAAGTTTTCCCCATTCAAAAAATTCCAGAAGCAAAGGAAGAGAAAAGAACCTGACTACCAGCTTGGAATAATTAGAGTGGCAAATTATGGAGGAATATTATAGGGAAATATTACAGAGAAAATAATAGAAACAAGATCTCAGAAACTATTCTGCATGTACTTATTTTTTCAAAGCTTTTTCAAATACTTTTTCATTTGATCCTCACCAGAACACTGAAATAAATACAGCCAAAATTATTATACTCATTTTAAAGATGACAGCGGAAAAGTAGAGGGAGTAAGTGACTTTGCCAAGGCCCAATAACTACCTAAGAGTATAAGCAGGGACCAGGATTCAGGCTTCTAGTATAGTACCAATGGAATGAATTCACCAACCCCACAGTCATGATATACCTGGAGATGTATAACTTTAAGAAATGGACCCTGACTTATGGAGTGGAGAAAGAGAGATATTAGTTGGATGGAAGGAATAGGTAGAAGCACAAAGCATTCAGAAATGGGTGACCCAGGCTGGGCATTGAGTATAGGCTAAGATCCAGAGTCAGGCTCTCCAAAAATCCCAGTATGAGAACCATTACACTGTGTGCTATTTTCCTTTTGTTCTTTTTTCTTAGTGTGTTATCAAGAGGTTTTAGAGGGAAAAATAGGGAAAGATATAAAGCATACTCAAGCCCAAAGAAATTATTTTTGAAGATTATAATGCATAAATGGGGAACATAGGTAACTTAATAAAGGAAACATGTAAACACTCCAAAACAAAAACAAAAACAAAAACTTGGCTCTAATATAAAGTTGTAGAAACTCATAAAGACCAAAGAGGAAGGAAAAAATTAAATGTCATATCGGTATCAATTAGAAATCCTCTTTTCATCAATATTGAGTCCTAGTTAACCAAATAATGTGAATGGTTTACTTTTAAATCATAAACTATTTAAAAGTAAATTCACATGCATAGCATGGCATTTTGTTTGGCCTCCCCATACTGTGTGTTATAAATACTTTTCTTTTTTTTTTTTTTTTTTTTAAAAAAAAGATTTATTTATTTAACTTCCCCCCCTCCCCTGGTTGTCTGTTCTTGGTGTTTATTTGCTGCGTCTTGTTTCTTTGTCCGCTTCTGTTGTCGTCAGCGGCACGGGAAGTGTGGGCGGCGCCATTCCTGGGCAGGCTGCTCTTTCTTTTTCACGCTGGGCGGCTTTCCTCACGGGCGCACTCCTTGCGCGTGGGGTTCCCCCACGCAGGGGACACCCTTGCGTGGCACAGCACTCCTTGCGCGCATCAGCGCTGCGCATGGCCAGCTCCACACGGGTCAAGGAGGCCCGGGGTTTGAACCGCGGACCTCCCATATGGTAGACGGACGCCCTAACCACTGGGCCAAAGTCCGTTTCCCAATACTTTTCTTGTTATGACTGAAAACTCTACCTGTATAAACAGGCCCAAGAATTTGGCAGATGTCTTTATTTTCTGTTAATCCCAGTTGTGTGACCTAAGGCAAGTCATTTAACCTCTTACAGCCAAGGCCTGTTTCATCAGTTATAAAATAAAGAAATAACATTAAGTGTTCTCTAAGCCTTCTCCCAACTATTGAACTCTATTTCATGAAAATTTAAGATTTTTCTAACGCAAGACTTGATTTAGTTTCTTGGGTTAAAAAAGTAAAAGATGAGCTCCAGCAGGGGTCACTATAGTCACATCAAGCCCTAAGTCTATTATCTTTCATGGTAGTTAACTGTGGACACTTCACATCGCCCCTTTGTCTGGATTTTCATTTTGGGACTACATAGACCTGCTATGGACCCAGATGTCATCTGAATTGATCTTCAAAGTACATAGAAAACCCATTTCAAGTTTTTGTTGTTGTTACTGTTCTGTTTTCCTGTTATTGGAGGTCATTTAACTACAATGACTCTAGGCCCTTCAGGTGAATTCATTTTATTTCATTGGCTGTGTTCACTGTTTTTGAGAACCACGATGAATGTAAAATAGAGTAAATGTCTTTAAATACAATAGAGTACCTTAGAACAACACACTTATAACTCAGTCCTACCAGAGGGTTTGTTTATTTTCTAATTCTATGAACACATAAAAAATGTATTCACTTCCTTTGAACCTATCCCCAAGAATTCTAGCATTGTATTAATTGTTTCTACTTCCCCAGAGTTACTCTGCTATTCATGTGAAACTCAAAAGGACTAGCTCACATATCCGAAAGCAGGATAAGGATTATTGAATGTCTTTGCCCTGAAAACATGATTGTACATATAACATAGAGAGTTGGGGAGCACTGTGTCTCTGCTGCTCAAAGGTAAGCTTAGTGTTTGTGTTAGTTCCCCAGGGCTGCTCTAACACAGTACAAGACAAACGGAGTGGCTCAAAATAATAGAAATTTATTTTCTTACAGTTCTGAAGGCGACCAAGGTATCTGCAGAACCATGTTCCCTCTAGGGAGCTCTAGGGAAAACTCTTTCCTTGCCTCTTCTAGCTACTGGTGGCTCCAGGCATTCCTTGTCTTGTAGCAACATAATTCCAATCTCTGCCTCCATCTTCACATGTCCATCTTCTTGTGTGTGTCCACTTCTGTGGCACTTCTCCCCTTCTTATGAGGATACCAGTCATTTTGGATCAAGGGCTCACCTTACTCCAGTATGATTTCATCTTAACTAATTACATCTGCAATGACCATATTTTTTATTAAGTTCACATTCTGAGGTACAGGGAGTATCTTTTGGGGGACACAATTCAACCCAGAGTAGTGTAACTCCCAGAAAGTCATCAGACTCATCAGAGTCCTAAATATTAGGACTAAGTCGTAGGATTTAATTTAAGACTACTCCAAAGGGATTTAGTCTGTCCCAAAGTCTCTCCCCAAGTTCTATATGTTTATGCAAAACTTGATGGTTCCTTTGTACCTGGGACCAAAGAAAGTGAACTTTTTGTGCCAGGAAGAGCAGTGTTTCTGGTCTTCATATGACATCCCTGTCAAAACACCACTCGGCCCCAAGTACACTGTACAGCTGTAGGTGGCAAATATAACCTCGTTTCCTTTCTCCTCCTTACACAAACCTGACTGCTGCTGATTCCTTTGGTCAAGGCTAATATTGCCTCTCTTGATGGCAGCACCAGTTGCTGCTGCATTTCTGATATTATGATGTTCAAATCCTAGTCTAGGCAGGTAATTGGGTTTCTTTTCTAGTTGTTAAAATGTGAAGAAAACCTTGTATAGTCTCTTCCCACAGTGAATCGGTTGCTGAGACATTAATAGAACCATCCACACAATTTGAGAATGCAATTTCACTGTTATCAATCAACACTTTGCTTAATATTTCCAAGAATGGGAAATGACTGTGAATGTTCAAGGGTGTATGGCCTCTAAAAAGAAATCTTTTAATGTCATGTAAATCAGGTAACTTACCAGTGCTACATATTTACATTCAGGGACAAAAATAGCAACTCAAGGAATTTATTCAAGCTGCAGTAAAATATATTACAAGAGTGAGCGACTTTTAAAGGTAAGAAATGGTTTCCTCTATTTCTTAAAGTGAAAAATAGTTTATCTTTTAATCAAACTAGTAGAGTTTATGCTCTTTTTAAAAAAAAAAAAGCAAATGCCCCAAATGGAACCATTTTAAGAACTAAAGAGGTCATAATTTACTTTGGTGGTTGTAAAAGTCTAATGATAATGTAAATTATCTTAGATTCCTAGAGGCTGGAAGACCAAACATTGGATCCAGGGATTATATCAACATATCTCTGTGATCTCTTTCAATTATAAGATTTTGTCATTCTAATTATAAATGTATTTAAAAGTCTGGGTCTCTAAAATCATTTTTAATAGTTGAAATGAGGAATGCATATTCATCACTTAAAATTTAGAAAACATAGAAAACACAGAGACAAAATTAAAAATAACTCCTAATCCCTTCATGCAGGAATAATTTCTGTTGACATTTTAGTTTACTCACTAAATAAACTAAAACCAACTGACTACAATATTTTCCAATCATTAAATTTTAAAAAAATATTAAATTTATTTCTCTCCCCGCTCCTTCTCCCCATTCCCCCCTGTTGTCTGCTGTCTGTGTCCTTTGCTGTGTGTTCTTTTGTGTCTGCTTATATTCTCATTAGGCAGCTCAGGGAACCGATCCTGGGAATTCCCAGAGTAGGAGAGAGGTGACCATTCTCTTGTGCCACCTCAGCTCCCCTGTTCTGCTACATCTTCTTATTTTCTCTCCTCTGTGTCTCTTGTTGAGTCATCTTGCTGCACCAGCTTTCTGCATCGGCCGACACTCATGCATGGGGTGGCATTCCCGCATGGGCCAGCATTCTGTGTGGGCCAGCTCACCACATGGGCCAGCTTTCCCTTACCAGGAGGCCCTGGGCATCAAACCCTGGACCTCCTATATGGTAGACAGGAGCCCAATTGGTTTTGAGCCATATCCATTTTTTTTAATAACAATATTGTTTAATGACTGCATAGTATGATGTCATATTAACCTTTGATTATTTATTTATTTTTAATTTTTTGGGGTACCAGGGCTGGGGAATTGAACCCAGGACCTCATATGAGGGAAGCTGATACTCTACCACTGAGCCACATCAGCCCCCCTAAGTTGTTTTTTGGTTTGTTTGTTTGCTTGTTGTTTGTCTTTGTTTTGAGGAAGCACTGGGGACCAAACCCAGGACTTCCCATGTGGGAAGCAGGCACTCAATCATTTACTCCCCTTGACAGTTTATTCAATCAATATCCTATTGTAGGACAGTTAGGTTATTTCAAATTTTTGTTACAACAATACTTCAAAACATATTCCTGTTGGTAAATCTTTTTGTGTACGCACACACATGCATACAGTTTTAAGGATTTGAATCATTTTTCCAAATTATCCTTCAGAAAGATGTACTGATTTACATGTCTAGGAGGAGTATTCAAAAGTGCCTGTTTCCTCCAAATCTTTGCCAACCCAAAGATCATTATCCATCCGATCTGTGAAAAATGCCATTTTCTCATTTGGGCATTAGTTTTGTAGCTGGTCAGATAAAAGGACTAGCTATTAAAACCAGAGTTCTTTTGTGTAATTCTAACTTCTGTGAATAGAATTTCATTTATATTGGGCCTATTGCTAGAAGCAGAGGAAAAAGAAAGTATTAGAAATGATGTTTTAAGATTTTCATTTTTAGGAATATAATAATGCCTCTATTCATAAAGATGATGCTCTTCTATGCCACATTTCTAAAGAAATGTCAAATAGCATAGGTAGAAAGTATGTAGATGGTACAGATGTGCATATCAGGGCAATAGGTGAATGTTTAGAGTGAAAAATAGTGTTTTAAAATACTAAACTAACTCACTACAACAATCAGAAAAATGAACTTAAAAAAAAACTTGTAGCAGAAATAAGGGAAAATAGAATTTTGTTTAAGGGTATAGAAGAAATTATTTGTATCCTTGGCCTGAAAACATTTTAACTATTGCCCCCAATGGGTTAATGTTTTGTTTTCATATCTTCCCATCTGCATTCACAATTTCAAATCATTTTTGGATTCTTTTTATTTTATTCAGTATTTTGGAGAGAAGATTCCTGTTATGTCAAGGTCAAAATTGGCCCATGTGTAATTCTTAGAACGTTTTTAATAGATTTGAAACGCACACAGCTGTCAGGAATTCACTTTGGGTATTCCCTGGTTGGTAGCATGACAGTAGGAACCTACCAAAAAAAAAAGTGGAGAAATGCCTAGAGGCAGTCAGAGGAAAGCAATCCACTCATCCACCCCTCTCACCTTCAAATTGGGCCAAGAAAGGGCCTCCCACCTCCGTCCTGGGTCTTGTGCCACCACAAGCACTTGGTGCAGCTACAAAAACAGCAGTTCTCTGAATAAAGGACCTCGCTTTCTTTACGGCTGCCAGACCCCTGTCGAGAGCTCCTCCTATCTTCCCCGCCATGAAGAGGGTGAGATTCTACATTGCCTTAGCTTGATCTCAGATTATAGAAAAAATGTTTGGTGAATGTAGATCTTACAACTGGAAAATAAGGTGAGTGAGCTTAAGCAATTGGAAAGTATATATGCATCTGGGGGGATTTTCCAGGGCATCAGTTTCAGAGAAATAATTTTTAAAAGATATTATTTTAAAGGGAAGCATGTGCTGTTGAGGTGTTTAATAATAATAGCTAGAATTCCCTTAGTGTTTTTTATGTGCAAGAAATTTTACTTATTATTATCGCTATTCTTTTCAGCAACCCTATGAGACTGGTACTATTACTGCCATTTTATAGATAAGGAAACTAAGTTTTTGAGAAGTTTAATCTTTGGTTACAAATCACAGAGCTATGTAATGTTAGAACCACAATTTAAATCCAAATTCCCTATGCTTTCTATGCAACTAAGTTTTGTTTAAAAGTGGGGGTGGGGGCAGTTCTAAGTTTACAAACGTTTATTCTTTTTTTTTTTTTTATTTTATTATTGACTTTGTAATAATATTACATTAAAAATATATATGTGAGGTCCCATTCATCCCCACCCCCCCTCCCTCTCCCCCCCCAACAACACTCGTTCCCATCATCATGACATATCCATCGGATTTGGTAAGTACATCTTTGGGCACCTCTGCACCTCATAGACAATGGTCCACATCATGGTCCATACTCGCCTCCATTCCATCCAGTGGACCCTGTGAGGATTTACAATGTCCGGTGATTACCTCTGAGGCACCATCCAGGGCAGCTCCATGACCCAAAGACGCCTCCACCTCTCATCTCTTCCTGCCTTTCCCCACACCCATCTTCCACCATGTCCACTTTTCCCAATCCAATGCCACCTCTTCTTTGTGGACATTGGATTGGTAGTGTCCATTGCACCTCTATGTCAAGAGGAGGCTCAGATTCCACATGGATGCTGGATGCAATCCTCCCATTTTCGGTTGTAATCACTCTAGGCTCCATGGTGTGGTGATTGTCCTTCTTCAACTCCATCTTAGCTGAGTGTGATAAGTCCAATAAATCAGATTGTAGGTGCTGGAGTCTGTTGAGGCTCAGGACCTGGTTATCACATTGTCGACAAACGTTTATTCTTATATTTCTGGCTATATGTGGACAGTTACTTCATTTTTAAAATTTTGAATAATGTTTTCCAGCAATCAAAGATTTTATTGCAGGATGTTTTCCTGCCAGCAAGTCAATTGAGCTGAATTACAAATAATGCCTTGCCTTCTGTCACTACTCATAATTTATTCATGGATTGGTAGTTCCTTATTAGCATTATATCAGAGTTATGTATTTTGAATGATCCTTTCAAGGGTTTTGGAAGGGAGTTAAGGGAGAGGTAGGGAAAGTGTTGTATAGATAGTTTTAAGTAGAAAATGAATGATTACTTTATCTGAATATTAGAATCATTCAGATTCTGCTGGTCCAAGAAAAAGTATTGAAGGAAAGTAAGAAATAAGTTAAAAGGATAAATGTCCAGGATTTTTAAAAAAATTTAATCTTATTTATTTTTAAATACTTTCAAACTACAGAACAGTTACAAAAATAATACAAACCCCATGCAGAGAACTCCAACATAATCTTTTCCCTCAAATACCCAGATCCACCAATTTTAACATTTTGCCACATTTGCCATATCATTTTATCTATCCATCTATCTATCAATCCATCTATCTATCCATCCATCCATCTGCCTGTATCTATTAGTCCATTTTCTGAACATGTGTAAGGTTGTATAGGTCATGTTCCTTGAACACTTCATACTGCCATATACTTTTCCTAAGAACAAGGATATTAATTTATATATCCACCTTAAGTGCTGTTTTCAAGTTCAAGAAATTTAACATTGATATAAAAACTTACAGTCTATATTCCAATTTTTTCATATGTCCCAATAACATCTTTTTTATCTTCTTCCTTGTTAAATCCTGTCAAGGATCATAGAATCATGTTTTGCCTTTAATTGCTCTTTCTCTAGTTGCATTTTCTTTTTTCCTTTTTTTTTTTTAATTGTGGGAATATATATAAAGCATAAACCTTCCCTTCTTAACCACTCCCAAGCATACCAGTGAGTGGGATTAAGCACATTCACTATGTTAGGGTATCCTCACCACCTTCAATTATTAAAACTTTCCTATCTTCCAAACAGAACCACTACACCCATTTTGCATTAACTCCCCATTCCCCCTGCCTCCCACACCTGGAAACCTGTTCTAATTTCTGTCTCTAACAGCTCTGCTGTTAAATAGTATCAATGTTCTCATTGCTTTTGTTCTGATTTTGCTTGCCCTGTACTCTTCCCAAATAACTCCCTCCTCAAATTTCAAGTTCTCAAAACTTTTTCCTTGCCTTTTATATTAGTTTCCTATTGCTGCTATGACACATTGCCTAACATATTTAAGCATGGTGGCTTAAAAAAAAACATGAAATTATTATCTAACAGTTTTGGAGGTCAGTGGGACTCACTGCTAATTTCAAGATGTTGGCAGGGCTATGTTTTTTCTGGAGGCTGTAGAAGAGAGTCCATTTCCTTGCCTTTTCCAGCTTCCAGAGGTAAACTACATTCCTTGGTTCATGGCCCCCTTCCATCTCCAAAGCCACAGTGGCTGGTTGAGTCTTTATGATGCTGCATCACTCTGACACTGCCTCTTTGCCACCCTTGTCTACATTCAAAGGACCGTTATGATTACATTGGGCAAACCTGGTTAATCCAGAATAGTCTCCTTATTTAAAGTCAACTGATTAGCACCCTTAATTCCATCTGCAAGCTTTCCCCCCTTGTCATGTAACCTAACATATTGACAGTTTCTGGGTTTAGAACATGGACAATTTTGCAAGGCAGCTGGGAGGGGTAGTATTTTGCCTACCATACCCTCCCATTCTTTTCATGGCCTAAATTATTTGGAGACCAGAAGTCAGGCATAGTGTTTGAGGTTCTCTGCATTCCACCTTGCCACTTTCCCCTGAGGCAATGAGCACAACCTAGCCTTTAGACTAGAGGGAAACATAAAAAGGTAAGAAAGATATACCTAGACAAATATTAGAAATATTATCCTACCACTTAAAGAATATTCTGTATTTATTAGGGCCAGTTGTATGGCCATTTTTATGTCCCTACAAGCCATTACTGGACAATAATCCCAGTTCCCACAAGGTCTGGTGGCATGACTGAAATTCCTGTTGCCCCAAGTGATAGAGGTCTTTGTTGTCCCCCAATACATTTTTCTGGGACATGCTGCTTCCCCAGGACAAAATCCCTTCTTTAAGTCTCACCATCCAACTATCTCCCCCCAATCCATACTGATTACTTGATATTTCCACTCAGATACCTTAGTAGTGCCCTAAAGTCAACATGCCTCAAACTGAACTTAAAATATTTCCTTGTTTCTTTTCCTTTTGCTCCCTATCTCATAAAATGGTGTTATCAACTACTCAGATACTGAAGCCAACACCTGGGAGTAATCTCTTACTCATCCCTTTCCCTCCCTCAAGTCAATCATAAGCAAATCCACTCTTACCTGTTCTTATAGCCATCACTTTGTTTCTAACCACCATCACTTACTGGGCTACTGCAAACGTTTCTCTACATCTACTCTTTGGGCTCCCATCCATTCTCAACTCTGCATTTTAAAAATAAAAACATCTTAAAACCTTTCAAAAGTTCTCCAATTGCTCTGAAGAAAAATCCATGTTTTTAATATGACTTGCACCACTATGTCTCACTCTTCAATCTATCATAGCATTACAACCCAGCTTCTGAAGGGCATGAGTCGGGGCAACTACAGGACCAAAGAATGCACTCAGCAAGGTGTCAAACATGAGCCTTATTTATTGGGACTTACAGACAGGAGAGATTCTCTCTGGTGGCAGTGGTCCACAGAATACAGATAAAGCTTCTCAAAGAGGCAAGAATATGGGGGGCAATTATAGGATCTCAAAACAAAGATATTTCATAACAAAGGCACAGAAATGGGGTTTGTTGCTATTATTATAGAAAGGAATTGTACAGCCTGGAGAAAATTACAGTCTACGATACCGTCTGTACATTGTTTTCCTGTGAGGAGATCTGTTACGTTTTAACTTGTGTCCTCGTCATGCAGGTGGCTGCTTACTGCAGTCTGACTTTCCCTTAGCCAGGGCTGGGACTCACCCTCATAACCCACCCCTATGTAGTAGTTTGCATTGCACATAGGGCACACACTGTATCCACATTTTACTACAACAGTACAGCATACAACAGAATTCTAAGGGTCCTCCACCAAAACTAGTAGACTTAAAAGATATGTCACCAGTGCTTTCGAATTGGACCTTGTGACTGAGTTTGGTGGCCTTTATTCTGATCAGCCACCTTCCCTGTTTCCTGTACTAACCTACCTCAGCTTTCCCCTCAGAGTGTTTACACCCTTATTTTTAAGGGGGAGCTCAAGGGCAATGATAACTCTTCTGTAACTGCTTCCTGCTAGTTAGGGGCAGTAGTTTCTGCCTGATGGGTTGTGATACTTTCTGGGTATTCTATTGAGGTTGAGGGAAGGAAGATCCAGCACCATGGTTGGAACTAGATGAAATCCCCGTATGACTCATACCTTGTTCTGGAAGGCATTGATTCTGGAAGAAATAAACTTAGAAAATGAATTAAGTTTACAAAGGTTTTCAACAAGTTTAATATTTCTCCTTATGATCTAGAATAGAAGATAAATTATTATATTTACCAGGTATATGGGTACAGAACTTAATACTAATCAATGCACTAATTAATTCACAATTTCCTCTTTGAGCTGCTGCAGTTAATAGATTTAAGCTCCAGGTTTGCAATACCATACGTGATGTTTCTCCATGGGAGCAGGCCATAATGTCAGTTGTGTTTGTTTAAGTTCGCTGTTAATTATTGCTCCACTTGGTATGTTTTTTACACAGACAGCATGCTGCAGCACTGTTGGCCCTTGGAGGGACTCTCCAGTGTTCCACTGGCCTGTTGCACAATGCCCTTTGGCGCAATGAAACAGAGCCAGTCTGGAGGCAATGTCTATTGTAAATCTGGCCATATTGAGCCATTGCTGGCTCTGTTCACTTCAGGTCCCATGTCCACAGATGTGGTACATACCTTTATTTTTTAGGGGTCATAGTGTCTGACCTAGCCAATAACTCAAATGGAGAGGTACCATGCATGGTACTAAAGGGGCCTGGTGTGAATGCATAAGAGAGTTTAACAATAATGAAGTTTATCTCTTTTAATTTTTATACACTTTCTAACCTTCTGATGCAATTTATAACATATTTAATGAACGTTAAGTATTTTTAGTACTTGACTGCTTTTAAAATATAGGGGAAAAAACTACTTTCTCTATTATTTTACGGAAACCTAAGAGTCCCAATGGAATTAAAATAATTTTCCCCTTATTACCACCTTAATATGCAGATTGAGGCAGCTTCTGATAGGTTTTCCTGTTATGAAGCTACTTTTTATTATCAGTGTCAACTCAGGTTTTTACTTTACTAATGGTTTCCTGGAATTAGCCATTTAAATATTTCAATTTAGAAAATGCTTTGGCAAACTTTCTATATTACTTTTACCTTTAAATAAGCTTACTAAATTATATTTAGCAATCAATGAAATTCACTTTTATTCATTTAAGTCTTGTCTTACATTCCTTATTCTTTTCTGTGAAAACTAGTTATTTCTCTTCAGGATAGATCTGTATTTTATTAAACACAGACTTATAATTTTCATTATTTTAAAGATTTAATACATATAATGCTAGTTTATTTTATTAGTATCCTGTAAACATAGGGAGATTACATCCAAGGTGAATGAAATTGGCAAGAAATATTTTTCTTTTTTCCTTTCCCTCCCTAGGAGGAGAAAAACTTAAAAAAAAATTTTTTTTTTAAAATTGTGAATAACCTTAAAAGCATACTGACTGCTAGGTTTTGGAATACATTATAATTGTTTAATTTGATTTAATCATAATTTAGAATATTTTTCCTTAGTTTTTAAAAACTTGTTCTTCACTTACTGAAATTTGGTAATTGGATTAATTATCCTCATTTTAAGACTGTTAGAAGGTTTAAATTGGGAGTTACAGGGCAAACTATGCTTCTTAATTCCCTGGCCTAGTAGATAAGAGTTTTAAGCTAAATGTACATTTTTCTATTTTGTTACACCTAGCTCCTTTCCCATTCTTCCTCTTTATCCTTATCTGAGGAGGAGTCCATAGAGTCCCAAGCCTTAGGGTCCCACTCAGGGGTGGTTAATATCCTGCAGCCCCCAGGCTGAGCATATCTATAAGCCAGGGTGTCCACTGCTCATTAACTTGGTGCAGATGATCAGTTAAAGAATCTTTCATCTCTGCCTGTGCGAGACACATACATGTCCTTTTCTAATTAACGCTTCTTCTAAGTGGCACATAGAGGCCTTTGCCACTTGGTCTGCCTGAGGCCACCTGCAAGACTCCTAACAAGGCCATGCTATAGCTGCTGCTATCTGGTGGTCCCTCTTTTCCATGTTTTAGTGCTGCTGCTCTGCTATCTGCTGTAGCACTGCCAGTGTACCTGCTGGAGTTTTTTGGCTGTCTCGGTACTCTCTCAGCCATCCCCACTCATCCCGGAGGGCAGCCACCCCTCCCCACATGGATGTTATAGGCCAACCCAGGATTTCCTCCATGGATTCTTCCTTCCTTAAGCTCATGCCTGCTACTGCCGGTGGTCCTTCAGCCTCCTGGCTGGTGACTTGCCAATTGTTGTAACCCAACGCCTGCAGGGTATGTGTCAGAGGAGATACACCACCAAAGAATGCACTCAGCAAGGTGTCAGACATGAGCTTCCTTTATTGGGACTTAACAGGAGAGATTCTCTCCGGTGGCATTGGACCAGAGAATGAAGATGGCCCTCCTCAAAGAGGTGGAAAAATGAGGGGCAATATGTAGGATCTCAAAACAAAACATTTCCTAACAGATACACAAATAGGGCTTGTTGATGTTATTGTAGAAAGGAATTGTACAGGCCGGAGAAAATTACAGTCTACGATACCATCTGTACATTGTTTTCCTATGAGGAGGTCTGTTACATTTTAACTTGTGTCCTTAGCCAGGGCTGGGGACCCACGGGACTCCACACACATGCCCCTCTTCCCTCACTTTCTACCCTTCAGCCCTTTAATACTTAGAATATCATAGTATTCAATAAATATTTTGGGGTAAATGAATACATTTTTCACACAGTTTCTCACATTTACCACATTTTAACATAAGGTGATAAGAAAGAATCCTTCCACTCCCCTACTCTAAACACCGAATAAAATTTGGATAGAAATTTATTCAATATATAGCTAAGCTTGAAACCAAGCAAGGAAGTCCCTCAGGTATCAGAATTAGAGAAAGAAGGCTTAGGAGTGCTAAGCAGGATCTTATAACCAAACAGCTCACAGAATTGTTGAAAGTAGATACAGGCCTTAAAATTTGGGGCTGCTTCTAATGACTGCATTGGAAAGAGAGTTCACGTCTCAGGCCCTTGGAGGAAAGCTAGGATTGAGCTATTTTAGAGAAGCCAGGTATTTACAAAGCGTTGTATTGACTTTAAAAGTGAGAATAAGGAAACGCTGCCCATCAGCTCAGGTAAACAGCAAGAAGGCTTATAGTATCCCAGGATTGTGAATGAGAAAATATCACCTGCAAGAAATTAAAACTCCAGGTTTGTGCCTTGCACAGATGGAGAATCTGAAATGACATTGCCTGTGTGGTGGAGGGATCTCAAGCTGAGAAATCAGCCTATAAAGGGATCTAATTCTTTTGCTTAAGTTAAAGTAAAAGAGAAGCATCCTGTAGACTCTTTCCCCACAGAAAATATCTCCTAATGATTAACTCAAAGTAAAAACTGATAAATCATATTTTTAAAATGTGAGAGCCAGCAGATGAAAGAAATAATAGACAATGTTTAAAAGTGTAGAGCAAACTGTAAAAGCAGTTTACAAATTATGTTTAATTGTTCAAAGGGTGAAGGAAGAAATAGAAACCAAAGGGGGGAAAAAAGGACAGAAAGGAAAAAAAAGACCATTAGGATTTGAAAAATAGTTACTAGAAAATTTAGAAGTTAAATGTAATGATCCTTGTTAAATGTAAATATCTTTCCTTCTGCCTGAATACTCCTACCTCACTTTCTCACCTGCATACTTGTCCTCATCTTTACAGTCTTGGCATTAATGTCATTTCCTAGGGGAACACTTCACTGATCTCTAAGAAGAGGTTTGTTTCCCTTGTGAATTTGGCTCCTTCACATCTCTTTTTAGCAGCACTCGCTGCAGTTATAATTTCTTGTTCAATGTTTGTCTTTCCTGCATGATTATAAACACCATGATGGCAGGCACCATTTCTGCCACGTGTTCTACTTTATCCCCAGTGTCTACAGCATAGGTTATTGACAGGGCAACTAAGCATCCTGGGTCGATCCCAGTTTACACCTGTTGCTTGGAAGTATAATTAGGGAGACTCCCATTTCTAAAATCCTGGTCAGCTTCAAACATGCTTCTGCCCTAGCCCTGATGACACTATTTGGGGTATTTGTATTTATGAATCTATCCCACCAAATAGAATTCCTTGGGGAGGGGCCCTTCTCTTAATCAACCATATTCCTCTAGCATCTAGCAGATTTCCGGGCTCATAGTAAGTGCCAAGAAAAAGTGCTTAATGAATGAATGAGGACTGGAATGAATAACAAGGTACTAATGCAAAACACTTAAATAAGAACAATGAGACTTAATTGCAATTAATTGTGTTGAATAACTAGATTAGCACCTGACATAAACTTTTAAGCTCTGACAAAAGAGGCAGTTATACATTATGTTTCTTGTTTTTGAGATATATAATATGAGACAACATAGTAATTGAAACTATAGATACATTATAAAAGCATTTTCTTGGTATTTTTATGTTTTCATCGAACTGGTTTTATATGCCTCTATGGTGTCTATTCAGAGGAACCAAAATAGCACTGAGATAAAAGGATACCTGAAAATTTTGTCACTGGAGATTCTCAGTTTACATATTCAAAATGTGTTCTCAGCCTTATAAAGTATTTCAATTTTTTCAAATTGCTGTAAGTTCCTACCCTAGGGAAAGCTTCTCCTCTCTGTACATTTTCACCCATCTGTGCCAATATCTGCAAGTACCCATTATAATTCTAATCCTGCTTGTTCAATCTCCATTTTGCCTACCCTCTCTGCTGACTTCCCTGTTCTTAATGTTGTCTAGTTCCTAATCAGTGGTAGTTTTGAAACTTCTGGCTTCTCTCTTGATCATCTATTTTCTCATTTCCTAGGTGATTCTGAATTTAGCAGCTATAAAATAATTCTTTCTTTGATACAGATTAATTCTCGTCTGTTCAAATCCTAGTCATAACCAATTAAGATAGTTTATAGCAGGCGTTCTTAACAAGGGATCCGTGAGCTTGAATTGAATTAAAAAATCATTATTCTTGTGGGGACGTGTTGGTGCAGGTGTGATATATTTATTAAATAATACAGAGTACAGTGTGGACTTAGGGGTCTGTGGTTTTCACCTGAGTGGCAAAGGGGTTTATGGAACAAAAAATGGTTAAGAACCCCTGCCTTATAGCAATCGATACATCAATCTAAATAGCCAAGAAATGCAACAGGTTCAACACAATGCTTTGAGTGACTATATTCTTTGTCTATGTCTCAAGTAATATATTTTTAAAAGTACTAATAGTTCACTAAAACATTTTTTTTTCCTTTTAAGAGTTAGGGTGAACGATTGTCTAGCAACTCGAGGTGTGTTTTTTGTTGTGGTACTGTCAAGTGGTGACCATCACTGAAGGACAGCTTAAATTCACCCAACTGAGGAGATTCTATTCCTAGATCTTACTATTCTGCCAGAAAGAAACATAAGCTGGAGATGGAAGAGTTGAAATTAGAGACTGCTAAGTAATCTTTGGCAACTGTGTGGGCCACTTCTAGGTGTACTGAAAAGAAGGGCCATATTTATATAAAATAATGTTCTTCTTACTCAAATGTCTACGTTTTTATGCTTTTGCATTTTAAAATTAAAAGTTTATTATTCAGTACCTAAAATTTGAGAGGCAGGGTGTTATAGTGGAAAGAGTATTCAAACTGGTCTGGGTACTAATGTGTTCTGTCATTTACTAGTTTTGTGACCTTTGGGAAATTACCAAGTTTCTTTGAGACTGTCCTCATCCGTAAAATGGGGAGAATACTACTTATGTCACAGGATTGTTAAGATGATGAATTTAAAAGATATTTAAAGTACCTTCCAGAATGTCTGGCACAAAATAGTCAATTACTTAATGCAAGATTTCATTGAAGTTGCCACTCTGTATATATTTTTTTGCCTCTTTCTTAATCCACATGTGCTTGGTTTCAGAACTTCAAGGTAGAGAAGGAAGTAAAATGGACTTTTATTTCAGTTTGAGAAATATGGAAATGGTTTGCCAATAGGAGCAGGCTATTTAGATGAGTTTATTTCATTTCAGGATGATGTCCAGCCTCATCCTTCAACAGCCTGAGTACTGCTTATTCTAGAGTGCACTGCTGAAAGAGTGGAGTCATACAATGTCAGGTGTGGGTGTCTCAAGATATCAATACCAGGACACAGTTTTGGAAACATGGTCCCATAGTTATCCCGTAATATTTATTTAGCATGCTTGGCAAAGAAACTCAACCAGACCATATAAGATTATGTAAAAGAACAGATCAAATAATTGAATTTTACAGCATCAAAAATATTTAAAGAACTTAAAGACTATTAAATGTTAGTGAAAGGTCAGAGTCCAGTTTCTTCATTGTATGAATGAAGAAACTATGGCCCAGAGAAGTTAAATAACTTGCCCAAGCGCCCACTTTCCTTACTGAAAACCCAATACATGAAACCTTATTTGGTCACAAGAAAAAATGAATTTATGAAACATGCCGCAACATGGAAGAACCTTGAAAATTGTATGGTATCACTTATAAGAGATGACTAGAAATAGAAAATTCAAAGAGAGAAAAAGCAGATTAGGGGAAGCAGACTTGGCCCAATGGATAGGGTGTCCGCCTACCACACGGGAGGTCCACGGTTCAAATCCCGGGCCTCCTTGACCCGTGTGGAGCTGGCCCATGCACAGTGCTGATGCAAGGAGTGCCATGCCATGCAGGGGTGTCCCCCACCTAGAGGTGTCCCCCATATAGGGGAGCCCCACACTCAAGGAGTGAGCCCCGTAAGGAGAGCCGCCCAGCGCGAAAGAACGTGCAGCCTGCCCAAAAATGACGCCGCACAGACGACAGCTGACACAACAAGGTGATGCAAAAAAAGAGACACAGATTCCCGGTGCCGCTGATAAGGATAGAAGCAGTCACAGAAGAACACACAGCAGACAACTGGGGGGTGGGGAAGAAGGGGAGAGAAATAAATTTAAAAATAAATCTTTTTTTTAAAAAAGCAGATTAGAAGCTGCTGGGGGAAGAGTTTGGGTGGAAAGGGATGGGTGGAAAGTGTTTGTAAAAAAAAATTTTTTTAAAGAGAGAGACTAGAAAGCAAATGATAGAGCTGGTAGTAGAGGCCATGCTGCCTGCCTACAATTTTTTTCTGAATTCCCTAGGATTCTTAATAAAATTTCATGAAGAACTCATTTCAAGATATAGGGGAAGAAAATATTTTATCTTCTAAAGAGTCTTAATAATAAAGTCTAACTCTCAAAGAAAAATCACCGAGGTCTAATAGGTTGACTGGGGCTCTAGCCGAAATTTGCCTCACTTCCTCAAATCTCACTGGAGAAGGAGGAAACCAAGTGATCCCTTTCAAAATTCTCACATGAGATCTCTGTTTTCTTTGGTTCCTGATTACTTCATAGGGGCTGATTTATAATATTGTGGGAGAAATGAAGGAAGAATCTGTGTTAATATACATGTTTTTACAATAACCTTGACCTAACCATGAAATTGTGTTTCCTATCTTTCAAATCTCATTGACTTGTATGTTTTACCAGGGCCATGGGAAAGGTCATGTATTTTGAGATATAGGAAAAGGGCATAATCAAGAGTTAGAATTATAGGTCAGCAAGCTCAGGGTGCAGGAGTTTGTAGTAATTAGGCACCCCAGTAGGTAAAAATGCTATGTCTAGGTTTCACAAGGCTGTGGGAATAATACTCCTTGTGTTGCCAACACTACAATACCTGCAGCCCACTGCCACCCCCAAACTGCTATTAGCCTCTACACTATTTTCTCAGTTTTTTTTCCTTCTTCCTGAGAGTGTCCAAGGACTGTCGCAATGGCTTCTCACCAGGCCTCCCTGCCAACACCTCTGCAAGATGTAGATAGTCCCATTCCAAGAGCTCCAGAACTCCAGCAGATTCTCTACTGGTGCTGTTGCCCTATCACATCCCAGCCCTGGACAGGGGGCATGGTTCTCCTCTTGACCACTCAATCCTAAGGAGGAACAGATCTATCCTTCCATTCCCCATGGCCTAAATATTCACAGGCCCAGAGAGAAGAAAATATTCCCCACTCAGTTGCAAGCTAAGAGGTCTAAGTCTTTACAGTCTACTCCAGGATCTGCCTCTTTTGGAGCTCTTGAAATGGAATTGTCCATTTTCTTCAGGAGAAACCTATAATTTTGAAGAGTGGATTTGCCATATGGACCCCTAGTGTGTAGTGTGAGTATTTTGTGGACCCCAGAAACTCCTATTTCTAAAGCTAATCCATTCCTGTGCCTGTAAACCCATTGTACAAGGGACTTTTGGATTAGATCACTTTTGATTAGATTGTATCAGTTAAGAGCCTTTGATTAAATTGTGGAAATAAGGGTGGATCTTAGTACTCTTACTGGAGTCCTTTATAAATGGATGACTAAAAAGTCACCGAGAAAAAGCCACAGAGATGGAGAAAAGGAAGCCAGGAACTCAAAGGGAAACCTGGGAGAGAGGAAGCTGCAAACAGAGCAGCCAAAAGCTGAAGCAACTGGACTGGAAAAGAAGCTTCCATGTGCCTTGCCATGTGAGAGAGGAATCCAGAATCACTGGTGGCCATTCTCTTGAGGATGCCTTAATTTGGACACTTTAATGGCCTCAGAACTATAAGCTTTTAACTTAATAAATGCCCATTGTAAAAGCCAACCCATTTCTGGTATATTACTCCTAGTAGCGTTTAGCAAACAAAAACACCAGGGAAAATAATAAAAATGCAATAGTCTTTAACATCAGAAAATCTAGTTCACCTAGACGTCCATGGTGCTACTGTAAGTGCCTCATTTTGAGAATATAATCAGCCTAGGGCAGAGGCTTTGTTAGTTGCAGATTGCTGGACTCCAGTTCCAGAGTTTTTGATTCAGCAGGTCTGGTATAAAGCCTGAGAACGCGAATTTTTAATAACTTCTCAGATGATACTGGTGCTACTGTATCAGAAACCACAGGCCTCATTAATGATGAAACCTAGAGAAAATCACAACAAAATGCAGTAGCCCAACATCGGAATGTCTGGGTTACTCAGACATACATGCTGCTTCCATCAGTGCCACAGAGTGAGGATGTGTTTGGCCAAGCAAGGTAAAGCTTCAATGCAGTAAGTTGAAAATTACCTTTATCTGGGAAATTGACTACATTTCAGATAAAACACCATGTGAGACTACAAATCACCTAAAAAACTGCCAAGCATCCCTATGGCATCCCCATATTCAAAATCTCACAGAGAATAGAGAACATTAATTTCCAGACCCTTGTAAAACAGTGGTCTTTTCATCCTGCTGTAATATAATACTATTTTCCCTTTTAGGTAAGGGAGTGAATTAAATATTTTTGTTTTTCTTTAAAAGCCCTTTCCTAATATCAAATGTTGGTCTTAGCTGAGGCTCAGCTGATTTGTAGGTCGAAATCAGATTACAATAAACAGAACTGGTAACAATGGCATCAAACAAGCTAAATAAACACAATAGTAGATATGTACTAAAATAATAGGAAAAAATCCTTTTATTTCCTTCTCTTATATAAAATTTGATTATCTCACTTGAATAATATCCCTATTATTATCATAAATTTGCCTGGTCTTAATAATGATGCCGAAGTTGTGTGATTCTTAGGAAAGTAAGTGATATTTAGGAAAATAGTTGGGGAGTGCAAGGCTTATGGCCTTGTCTTATAGCTACTAATGGGTGCTGGCACTTCCTGCTGCTCTGTGTACCATCTTTGAGAACCATCTTGGGCTTCAATTGCACACACATACGTCTACCACAAGGAGGAGGTTAAGGATGTGGGGCATACCAAGTAGGGCAGAGATTGTCCACTGTGCTCAGGTGCTAACTCTCAAAGCTCTTAGACACTCAAAGGCACGGTGCAAGATGAGGCAATTCTTTCATGCCCCTTAATCTGCTGAAGTGATTCACGTTCTTTGCTAAGGGTGGATGGTTTAGGTCTGTAGGAGAGCAGAGAGTCCCTCAGAGCATAGGGAAAGGGCTGATCTTTACATGGACACAGCAAGGAGATTCCAGAGTGAGAGACAAGTGGTAACTTCCAGGTGACCTGGATATCTCATCAGAATGATTACTTTAAAAACAAAGCCAAGCAAAATAAAACTGGGATCAGAGTCTGTCTGTTGTTTTGTTTCTTTTCCATCCCATAAATGATATCAGATTCCTTCTCATGGCTGAGTCCCATTACTGGTAATCAAATTACTCAGCAGTACAGCATCTCAAATAGAAGACTGAGCCTCAGAGTGCCCAGTGTCCATTAGCCATCAAGTGATATTGCATTAATAAACCCAAGCAGAGGTATGATATTACACTGTAAATGCATTTGGTGGATTTTTATCATTCTAACTAGTCAATGTGCCAGCATCATCTCTTTCAACCCTAGGTAAACTAAGCTAGGTATTTAGAGAGATTAAGTCTTCAGGCCCAGCCTTGGTTGCCATTTAAAAAACCCGTGGAGGCAGTAATAAGCCCCCTGGATCTTTTATATTTGTCCTTAGATTTTAATATATATATATATATACATATATATGCATGTATGTATGTATGTGTGATACACACATCTTGATCAAGAAGTAAAATTCCTATCAGGAATGTGTGTGTGTGAGCACACATACACACACATGCATATTCTAAAAAATACATAATATTATTTTTGGTGTTTGTTTATAAATTTTAAATTTTTGGTCATTAATTTTCAACTCAACATAATGTTTTTAAATTTAAATAAAGACATTTAAAATGTATTTAGAATACGTGCTTTCCTTCTGATTTCTGGGTAAGTAATCATTCCAATTATGAACATAGTATATCTCTCCATCTATGCAGGCCTTATATGTATACTTTAATAACATTTTACAGTTTTCTTATGTATTCATTGTTGATTTATTTGGAGGAACTTAATGTTTTCATTACTGTTGTAAATGATGTCTTATTTTCTGATTATTGGAAAGAGAAGAAGCACTATAGATATTTAATCTGTTTGTTAATTTCATCCTCTACATATTGCTTATATTTATTAGTCAAGACCTACAGTGTACTGTGTCAGTAATAATAGGTATATTTATCTTGTTCCTGGCTGTAAAAGGAATGCTTCTAAAGTTTCTTCTTTAATATGATTTAAAAAAATAATTTATTGAAGTATATGATTTATACATGAACATACATAAACAATAAGTGTCTAGTAAAAGTTGTGAACTTACAAAACAAACATACATAACAAGATCTAGGGCTTCCATATATTACCCCATGAACAATACTTTGCATTGTTATGAAATATTTGTAACAAATTATGAAAAAGCATTGTCAAAGTATCACTTCTAACTATAGTCCCTATCTTACATTTGGTATATTTTTCCCACAACTTACCCTATTATTTTTTTATTCATAATCCATATTATTTACCTAAAGTGTACAATCAATGGCATTTGGTTTAATCACTGAGTTGTGCATTCATCACTTCAATCAATACTCAAGCATTTTCATTACTCAAAAGGAAAAAAAAAAAACCACTTTCATACTCATATATTAGCACTACTAATTACCAATCCTATGATGTGCTTTCACCATTTCTATTCATTTCCAAACATTTACAAACAACTTTTTACCAGTTCTGCACAGATTAAACCTCAGCTTTCCATTTTCTAACCACATTCTGTATCTGGTGACTTATATTCTAGCTATTAACTCCACAGATTTGCTCATTATATTTAGTTCATAATAATGAAATCATCCAATATTTGTCTTTATGTGCCTGACTTGCTTTACTCAACATAATGTTCTCCAGGTTCACCCATGATGTCATATGCTTCACGGTTTCATTTCTTCTTACAGCTGAATAATATTCCATCATGTATATATACCAGTTTGTTTATCCATTTGTCAGTTGATGGGCACATGGTTGCTTCCATCTTTTGGCAACTGTGAATAATGTCACTATGAACATCAGTAGGCAGATGTCTGTTAGTGTCACTGCTTTCAGTTTTCTGGGTATATACCTAGTAGCCAGATTGCATGGTAGATCTGTATCTAACATCCTTAGGAACCAACAAACAGACTTCCACAGTGGCTGTGCAATCCTGCATTCCCACCAACAGTGAATAAACTGTTCCTATCTCTCTACATTCTCTCTAACACTTGTAGTTTTTTGTTTTGTTAATAGTGTCCATTCTAATAGCTGTGAAATGATATCTAATTGTAGCTTTGATAGGCATTTTCCTAATATCCAGTGATTTTTCATGTTTTTTTTTTCACCATTTGTATTTCTTCTTTAGAAAAATGCCTATTCAGGTCATTTGCCCATTTTTAAATCAAATCATTTATCTTTTCATTGTTGAATTGCGGGATCTCTTTATATATCATGTATATTAGATCTTTGTTGGATGTGTAATTTCCAAATATTTTCTCCCATTGAGTAGGCTGCCTTTTTACCCTCTTCACAAAGTCCTTTGAGGTGTAGAAGTGTATAATTTTGTGGAGGTCCCATTTATCTATTTTTTTCTTTTGTTGCTTATGTTTTGAATGTAAGGTTTAAGAGACCACCCCCCCCCCCCCCCCCCCGGACTACAAGTTCTTGTGGATGTTTCCCTAATATTCTTCTAGGAGTTTTATGGTCCTGGCTTTTATATTTAGGTCTTTGATCCATTTTGAATTGATTCTTGTATAGGGAGTCAGATATGGGTCCTTTTTTATTCTTTTGGTTATGGATATCCAGTTCTCCCAGTATCACTTGTTGAAAAGACTGTTCTTACCCAAAAAAGTAGACTTGATAGACTTATCAAAAATTAGTTGACTGTAGAAGTGAGGCTCTATTTCTGAACCCCCAATTTGATTACATTAACCAATGTGTCTATCTTAATGCCAATGCCATGCTGTTTTGACTACTGTAGCTCAATCATATACTTCAAGGTCAGGAAGTGTGAGTCCTCCAACTTTTATCTTCTTTTTTAGAATGTTTTTGGCTATTCCAGATCACTTTCCCTTCCAACTAAATTTGGTAATTGACTTTTCTATTTATATAAATAGAAAAGTTGTTGGAATGTTGATTAGTATTGCGTTGAATTTGTAAATCAATTGGGGTAGAACTGACACCTTCACAATGTTTAGGTCTCCCAATTCATTAATACAAAACGTCCTTCCATTTCTTTAGTTCTTCTCTGATTTCTTTTAGCAGTGTTTTGTACATTTCTGAATATGAATCCTTTACATTCCTGGTTAAATTAATTCCTAGATATCTGAGTCTTTTTGTTGCTATTGTAAATGGATTTTCCCCCTGATTTCCTCCTCGGATTGCTCACTACTACGGTATAGAAACACTACTGTTTTTGCATGTTGATCTTTTATCCTGCCACTTTGCTGAACTCATTTATTAACTCTGACAGCTTTTTGGTAGATATTTTGGGATTTTCTAAATATAGGATCATGTCATCTGCAAATAGTGAGAATTTTACATATGCTTTTACAACTTGGATGCATTTTATTTTTTCTTGTCTAATAGTGCTAGCTAGAACTTCTAGACAATGATGAATAGCAGTGGTCACAGTATCTTGTTCCTGATCTTAGAGGGAAAGCTTTCAATCTCTCCTCATGGAGTATTTTTTTTTAAAGATTTATTTTATTTATTTCTCTCCCCTTCCTCCCCCCCCCCATTGTCTGCTCTTCGTGTCCATTTACTGTGTGTTCTTCTGTGTCTGCTTGCATTATCCAGTGGCACTGAGAAACTGCGTTTCTTTTTTGTTGCGTCATCTTGTTGTGACAGCTCTCCATGTGTGCAGCACCACTCCTGGGCAGGTTGCACTTTTTTCACATGGGGTGGCTCTCCTTGCAAGGTGCACACCTTGCACATGGGGTTCCCCTATGTGGTGACCCCCCTGCATGGCATGGCACTCCTTGTGTGTGGCAGCACTGCACATGGGCCAGCTTACCACACGGGTCAGGAGGCCCTGCCCTGGACCCAGTTGAGCCATGTCTGCTTCCCCTCATTGAGTATTGTAATGGCTAGGCTAATGTGCCAACTTTGCCAGGTGATTGTGCTCAGTTGTTGGATCAAGCAAGCACTGGGCTAATCGTAATACAAGGCCATTTATGGACTTTATTTTCAATGAGTTTACTGGATAGATGCCTTATTACATCTCTAATCAACCAGAGAGATTGCCATCAGCAATAAGTGACATTTTATCCAATCATTTGAATGCCTTAAAAGAGGAAGTGATTTCAGCATTCAGAGAGAATTTAACAGCTCATCTTTGGAGAGCAAAAATCTCCTGGGAACTCATCAAGGACGGCATCAGACCTTCATCAGAGCCCCTGGTTTGCAGCCTGTCTGTGGAATTTGGACTTGTGCATTCCAACTGTCACATGAGAAAATTTTATAAAGTCTTATATTATTTACAGATATCTCCTGTTGATCCTGTTTCCCTAGAGAACCCTGACTAATACAGTTTGATATCAGGAGTGGTTATTGAGGAACAGAATCTTAAACATGAGATTTCTGAAGTGATTCTGGGAGTTGGCTGTCTATTCTCATTGGTATCAAGGATACTAAAGACTCCCTTTCCAATAATCAAGAGGCCACTCACATCCATAACATGAGTTGTCAAAGGATATATGCCAAATATCATCACTGGAATCTCCAACTTACATGTTTATAAGAGGCAAGGATCTGGGTGAGAGTGTTTTCAACACCTTAACAGAGTTTTGTGAATTCAAAAGGTACGGTGATGTTAGCTGGCTCCACCTCCATACTCTGAATACAGTGACAAAAGAAAGAGATGAGCTAAAGTCTTCCAATTTGCAACTTAAATGCCACATGAGTGATGTGAAAGTTTCTATGTGTGCTCTGAAAGAAAATTTTGTTTCTTGCAGCCACAAACTTGAAAACTCTGAAAACCAGACTCAGAGTCTCATTGTATGAGTAGCAGAGTTACAAAGGAAACTAAAATGTCAGCCTCACAAAGTGTGTTAACAGCACTGTTAAAGTGAAGACATTGACTGCAAAGGAGTGGAACGCTGGGGATTAAAATGGAGACATAGGGGATGGTGATGAGAGTGGTAGGGACATTGGAACCCTAAATTCTGCTTAGACTTTGTCAAATAAACCTGCAATGGTCTGCCCTGTGCAGACCACACAATGTGAACCTTGTATCACTCAGCCTCCAGCCTGCCCCAGGGAATCTGGACCTCCTTCCAGCCCTGAGGTGGGTACCAGACAAACAAAAGCCTCCACTGCTCATCCTCTGGCCTGCTCCGGAGAGTCTGGACCTCCTCCCAGCCCTGAGGCAGGAACTAGCCAAACTCCAGCATATACTGCCCAACCTCCACCCTACCCTAAGGAATCTGGCTTCCAACCCGTGCCTGAAGAGATTAGTCCTGTTTTACCAGATGAAAATGCAAAGGAATGCCCCAAAGTCAGTAGCTTGCAAGGCATTTCTAATCCTTCTCCTTACCCTCTTCCACCACCCCTCCTCTCTTCAAGACCTATTATTAGACTAAAATCACAACAATCCCCCAAAGGTGAAATACAAAGTGAGACCGATGAGGAAGTAAGGTATACTCTGAAAGACCTGCATAAGTTTTCCAACTTATGTAGACAGAAATCAGGGGAATGTGTGTGGGAATGGATACTAAGGGTATGGGATAGTGGTGGACGGAATATCAGGTTGGATCAGGCTGAATTTATTGATATGGTCCCTCTCAGCAGAAATTCTGGATTCAGTGCTGTAGCTCAAGGGATTAGAAAGGACTCTAACAGTTTCTTTGGGTGGCTGACTGAAACATAGACCAAAAGTTGGCCTAGTATGTCTGAAGTTGAGATGCCTAATTTGCTAATACAGTAGAAGAAGGAATTCAAATACTTAGAGAGATTGGAATGCTAGAATGAATTTGCCATTTAAGATATGCCCACCCACCCTAGGAATGTTCAGAGGACATACCTTTAACCTGGACTATGAGGACTAAATTTGTAAGACTAACACCATCTTCCCTGAAGAGCTCTGTGGTTGCTCTTCTCTGTAGTCCAGATACTACTGTAAGTACTGCTATAATGGAATTAGAATCCTTAAACATTATGGGGATGGTCAGATCTTGGGCCCATAAAAGTCAGGTATCAGAAGTTAATTTGCCAAAGACAAGGTGGGTGTGACTACTGCAGTGAAAGGCAGACTCAAAGCAGCAAATAGTCTGAGTCACACAGTTATGGCACTGGATAATAGATCGTGGGGTACCTAGAAGTGAAATAGATGGGCAATCTCCTAAATTCTTTCTGGCTCTCTATAAGCAGAAGAGTTCTAGGTTGAGTGAACAAAACCATAACTCGAATTACAGACAAATAATAATGGCCTTTTAATCAATTCCCAGACTGAGACAATTTACAGGCACAGAGTCCCTAGAATAAGGAGAAGGCCAGGTCTGCTTGGGGAAGGATCCTGTTACACTGCCAAAAATTTATACTGTTAACCTTCCTCCCACCTTTCCCAAGGAAACCTACAGCCTTTTTTACAAGAGGAATTGAGCACTGGGGAAGAGAAAATGATCAGACATTTTGGGGATTATTAGACACTGACGCAGAAGTGACATTAATTCCAGGACACCCAAAACATCACCATCACTGTCGTCCACCAGTCAGAGTAAGGGCTTATGGAGGTCAGGTGATCAATGGAGTTTTAGCTTACATCCATCTCACAGTGGGTCCAGTGGGTCCCCAGACCCATTCTATGGTTATTTCCCAATTCCAGAATGCATAATTGGAATAGACATATTCAGTAACTGGCAGAATCCCCACACTGGATCCCTGACTTGTGGAGAGAGAGCTATTATGGTAGGAAAGGCCAAGTGGAAGTCACTAGAACTGCCCCTACCTAGAAAAATAGTAAATCAAAAGCAATACAGGATTCCTGGAGGGATTGCAGAGATCCATCAAGGATCTGAAGGATGCAGGGTGGTGATTCCCACCACATCCTTATTCGACTCTCCTATTTGGTCTGTGCATAAGACAGATGGAATTTGGAGGACAACAGTAGGTTATTGTAAACTTAACCAGGTAGTGGCTCCGATCACAGCTGCCACCCAGATGTGGTATTCATGGCTTGAGCAAATCAACACATTCCCCTGGTAACTAGTATGTAGCTATTGATCTGGCAAATGCTTTTTAAATCAATTACCATTAATAAGGACCACTAGAAACAATTTGCTTTTGGCTGGTGAGGCCAGCAATATACCTTCACTTTCCTGCCTCAGGGGTGTATCA
Organism: Dasypus novemcinctus; assembly: GCF_030445035.2. Lineage (NCBI taxonomy): Eukaryota > Metazoa > Chordata > Mammalia > Cingulata > Dasypodidae > Dasypus > Dasypus novemcinctus. Next base: position 56,443,011 of record NC_080679.1, on the reverse strand, counting down.
ACTATCCAGCCCTATGTCATAATATTGTCCACAGGGACTTTCATTTTCTCTCCCTCTAAAAAGATTCCATACTGGTCCATTATACTGATGATATCATATTGATAGGACCTAGTCAGCAAGAAATAGCAAAGTCTATAGACTTACTGGTAAGGCTTTATGTGGCAGAGGATGGGAGATAAATCGAACAAAAATACAGTTGCCTTCCCCTGCCATGAAATTTCTAGGTGTCCAGTGGTGTGGGGCATGTCAAGATATCCCTTCTAAAGTGAAGGATAAGCTTTTGCATCTGGCCCCTCCTATGATCAAAAAAGAGGCACATGGCTTAGTACATTTTTTCAGATTTTGGAGACAACACATTCCTATTTGGGTGTGCTACTCTGGACCATTTACCAAGTGACCAGAAAAGCTGCTAGTTTTGATTGGGGACTGAACAAGAGGAGGTCCTGCAACAGGTCCAGGCTGCTGTGCAAGCTTCACTACCACTTGGGCCATATGATCCAGCAGATCCAATGGTGCTGGACATTTCAGTGGCAAATAGAGATGTTGTCTGGAGCCTTTGGCAGGCCCCTATAGGAGAATCCCTGCCATCCTCTGTAGATAACTACTCTCCTTTTGAGAATCAGCTTTTGGCTTGCTACTGTGCCTTAGTAGAGACTGAATGCTTAACCATGGGCCATCAAGTTACCATGAGACCTGAGTTGCCTATCATGAGCTGGGTATTGTCTGACCCACCAAACCATAAAGTTGGGCATGCACAACAGCACTCCATAATAAAGTGGAAGTGTATATATGAGATAGGGCTCAAGTGGGTCCTGAAGGCACAAGAAAGTTACATGAGGAAGTAGCCCAAATGCCCATGGTCACCACTCCTGCCATGTTACATTCATTTTCCCAGCCCACAGCTTTGGCCTCTTGGAGAGTCCCTTAAAATCAGTTGACTGAAGAAGAGAAAACTCAGGCCTGGTTTGTGGATGGTTCTGTATGATATGCAGGTACCATCCAAAAGTGGACAGTTGCAGCACTGCAGACCCTTTTTGGGACATCGCTGAAGGACAGTGGTGAGGGCAAATCCTCCCAGAGGGCAGAACTTCAAGCAGTTCACCTGATTTTTCATTTTGCTTCAAAGAAGAAATGGCCAGAGGTGTGTTTGTATACTGATTCAACCATCTTTTACTAATGGATTGGCTGGATGGTCAGGGACTTGGGAGGAACATGATCGGAAAATTGGTGACAAAGAGGACTGGGTAAGAGCTATGTGGATAGAGCTTTCTGAGTGGGCAAAAAACATGAAAATATTGGTGTCCTATGCAAATGCTCACCAGATGGTTCTTCAGCAGAGGAAGATTTTAATAATCTGTGGGTTATTAAAATGGATAAATTGACCTGCTTTGTGGCTAGTGCTCAGCCTCTTTCCCCAGCCACTCCTGTCATTGCCCAATGGGCTCATAAACAAACTGGCCATGGAGGTAGAGATTAAGGTTTTGCATGGGCTCAGCAACATGGACTTCCCCTCACCAAGGCTGTGACTTGGTTATAGCCACTATGAGTGCCCAAAATGCAAGGAGCTGAGACCCACACTCAGCCCCCAACATGGCACCATTCCCTGAGGTGATCAGCTTGCTACCTGGTGGACCACTTAATCATGCAAGGTGCAGTAATTTGTTTTAAATGGAATAGACACATACTCCAGCTATGGTTTTGTGTTCCCTGCATGCAATGCTTCTTCCAAAACTACCATCTGTGAACTTACCAAATATCTACTGCCATGGCATTCCACACAGCATTGCATCTGATCAAGAAACCAATTTCACAGGAAATGATGTCTGGGAATGGGCACAAGCCCATGGAATTCACTGGTCTTACCATGTTTCCCATCATTCTGAAGCATCTGAATTGATAGAATGTTTGAATGGCCTTTTGAAGACTCAATCACAAAAAAAAAAAAAAAAAGAAGAGTCACCTAGTGATCCACTAGGAAAATTTTTTGCTTCCTGTCCCTGTAGCCTTAAGCTCTGCTGGTCTACAGGTCTTAGTTCCAAAAGGACGAGTGCTTCCACTGGGAACACAACTTTGGGCTCCTCTTTACCGCAGAATCATCAGGCAAAGAAGGGAATTATTGTACTGCCTGGGGTGATTGATCCTGACTATCCAGGGGAAATAGGACTGCATCTACATAATGGGGGTAAAGAAAAGTTTGTCTGGAATACAGGAGATCCTCTAGGGGTCTTTTAGTACCACAAAGCCCTATGATTAAAGTCAATGGAAAATTGCAACAACCCAATTCAAGCAGGACTAAAAATGGCCCAGAATCTTCAGGAATGAAAACTTGGAACACCCCACCAGGCAAAGAACCATGACCAGCTGAGGTGCTTGCTGAGGGTAATGGGAACATGGAATAGGTAGTGGAAGAAGGTAGTGATAAATATGAACTTCAACCATGTGACCAGTTACAGAAATGAGGACTGTAATGTCATGAATCTTTCTTACTTGTTTTGTTATGAGTATGATTATATATGTACATAAGATGAATATCTGTTTTCTTCCCAAACCTTTTCCCTTATCATTTGACAAGTTTTATTAGTTTCATGTCATAATGTTTAAGGATGTCAAGTTTAAGTTTACCCAAGGACTTGCACCCTATTCTGTAGGGAATTAATGTGTTTCTGGTTGTATGCAGGACAGTTGAATATTGTTAGGCAGAAATATATATATGCATGCCTGTTATTGTTTTCATTTAGAGACTAAAAGTATGGTTTAAGGGGATGTGTATGGTTGCCAAGTTGACAAGGGATGGACTGTGTTGGTTAGCCTAATGTATCAACTCGGTCAGGTAATTGTGTCCAGTTGTTTGGTCAAGCAAGCACTGGGTTGACTGTAATACTAGGACACTTATGGACGTTAGTCATCAATGTGCCTTCTGCAGAGATGGCTTATTATATCTACAATCAACCAGGGAGATTGCTGTCAGTAATGAGTAACGTTTTATCCAATCAGTTGAATGCCTTAAAAGGGGAAGCAATTTCAGCATTCAGAAAGAATTTTCCAGCTTATCATTGGACAGCCTACATTTCCTGGAAACTCATTAAGGACCTTAACTGGACCTTCATCAGAGCCTCTGTTTTGCAGCCTGCCTGAACAATATGGACTCACACGTCCCCACAGTCATGTGAGAGAATTTTATAAAACCTCATACTATTTACAGATATCTCCTGTTGATCCTGTTTTCCTAAAGAAACTTAACTAATACTAGTATGATGTTGGTGGTAGGATTTTCATATATACCCTTTATTATGTTGAGGAACTTTCCTTCTCTACCTATCTTTTGAAGTGTGTTTATCAAGAAAGGATGCTGGATTTTGTCAAATCCCTTTTCTGTATCAATCGAGATGATCATGTGTTTTTTTTTTTTCACTTTGATTTGTTACTGTGCTGTATTCATTAATTAATTTTTTTATATTGAACCACCTTTGCCTATCAGGAATGAAATCCACTTTATTGTGATATATAATTCTTTTTATATGCATTGGATTCAATTTTCAAGTATTTTGTTGAGAATTTCTGCATCTATGTTCATTAAAAATATTGGTCTGTAATTTTCTTTTCTTGTAGTATCTTTATTAGGCTTTGGTATTAGGTTAATGTTGGATTCATAAAATGTTTCAGGTAATTTTCCCTCCTTTTCAATTTTTGGAAGTGTTTATACAGGATTGGTGTTAATTCTTCTCAAAATGTTTGATAAAATTCACCTGTGAAGCCATCTGGTCTTGGGCTTTTCTTTGATGGAGGATTTTTGAAGACTGATTCAATCTCTTTATATGTGATAGGTTTGTTGGGTTTCTGTGTTTCTTATAGAGTCAATGTAGGAATGTAGGACAATTCTAGAAATTTGTCCATTTCATCTAGATTGTCTACAATGTTGGCATACAGTTTTTCATAATATCCTTTTATGATGCTTTTTATTTCTCTGGGGTCTGTCGTAATGTCCCCCACTTTCATTCCTGATTGTATTTGCATCTTCTCTCTTTTTTTTTTTCTTTTATTGATTTTCTCAAAACAGCTTTTGGTTTTGTTGATTTTCTCTATTGTTTTTATTATTATTATTCTCAATTTCATTTATTTCTGCTCTAATCTTTGTTATTTCTTTCTTTCTGCTTGCTTTGGAATTGCTGTTCTTTTTATAGTTTATCTAATTGTTTAGTTAGATCTTTGATTCTAGCTCTTTCTTCTTTTTAAATATAGACATTTAGGGCTATAAATGTCTGCCTCAGCACTGCCTTTGCTGTACCCCATAAGTTTTGATAAGTTGTGTTCACATTTTCATTCGTCTCAAGATATCCTCTAATATCTCTTGCAATTTCTTCTTTGACTCACTGATTAAGAGTGTATTTGCAATATTTTCCCTTTTCCTGCCATTATTGATTTCCATCTTTATTCCATTATAATCAGAGAAGGTGTTTGTATAATTTCAGTATTCTTAAATTTATTGAGAGCTGTGTTGTAGCCCAATATGTGGTCTATCCTGGAGAAATTCCATGACCATTTAAGAAAAATGTATAACCTGCTGATTTGAAGTGCAACATTATCTATATGTCTGTCAGATCCAGCTTGTTTATCACTTTGTTCAAATTCTCTGTTTCCTTGTTCATCTTCTGTCTAGTTGTTCTATCTATTGATGTGAGTTGCATGGTTAAGTCTGCAACTATTATTGTAGAGATGTCTATTTCTCCTTTCTGTTTTGCCAAAGTTTGCCTCACATAATTTGGGGCATACATGCATAGATATTTATGACTGTTGCTCCTTCCTTGCAGATTGTCCCTTTTATTAATATATAATGGCTTTCAGCATCTCATCACTTATTTTGCATTTAAACTCTGTTTTGTCTGATACCAGTATAGTTACTCCTGCTCTCTTTTTTTTTTTTGTCTTTGTTTTTTCAATGTTACATTAAAAAAATATGAGGTCCCCATGTACCCCCCACCCCCTTCACCCTTCTCCTCCCCCCATAACAGCAACCTCTTCCATCATCATGAGACATTCATTGCATTTGGTGAATACATCACTGCTCCTGCTCTCTTTTGTTTACTATTTGTGTGGTATATCGTCTTCCAATCTATCACTTTCAGTCTGTTTCCATTCTTGGGTCTAAGGTGAGTCTCCTGCAGACAGCATATGGATGGCTCATGTTTTCTTATCCATTCTGTCTGCTTATGTCTTTTGATTGGAGACTTTAATCCATTAACATTCAATGTTATTATTTTAAAGGCATTACTTCAGCTCTTTTAGCCTTTGACTTACATATGTCATACCTTATTTTTGTCCATCTTTTTACCTTCTTGGTTACCCTTTCTGATAGTCTTCACTTATACCTATTCCTCTAAGCCTTTCCCTCTTGTCTTTTCTGCTGCAGAACTACCTTTAGTGTTTCCTGCAGAGCTGGATTCTTTTTCATGAAATCTCTTAGTTTCTGTTTATCTGTGAATATTTTAAAATCACTGTTTCAATGACAGTTTTGCCAGATAAGGAATTCTTGACTGGCAGTTTTTTTCTTTCAGTACTTTAATTATATATACCACTGCCTTTCTGCCTCCATAATTTCCGAAGAGAATTCTGCACGTAAGTATTATTGGGCATTCCTTGTGTGTGATATTTCATTTTTTCCCTTGCTGCTTTCAGAATTTTCTCTTTATCTAAGGCATTTGGCATGCTAAATATTATGTGTCTTGGGGTAAGTCTTCAGATTTATTCTAATTAGAGCATGCTATGATTCCTGGACACATATATTCATGTCTTTCATGAGAGTTGGGAAATTTTCAGTCATTATTTCCTCAAATACTTCTTCTGTCCCTTTTCCCTTCTTGCCTCCTTCTGGAACTCCCATAACACATATATTGATGTGCTTCATGTTATCATTCAACTCCTTGAGCTCCTGCTCAATTTTTTTCCATTCTTTTCTTTCTCTCTTCTTTTCTCTTTTCAATTCCATTTGTTCTTTCCTCAACATTGCTGATTCTTGCTTCTGTGATCTCAAATATGCTGTGTGCCTCTATTGTATTTTTTAATCTCATTTATTGTGTCTTTCATTCCAATAAACTCTGTTATTTTTCTATCCAAGATTTCAAATTTTCCTTTGTGCTCACTCAGTGTCTTCTTAATGTCTTTAATATCTTTAGCTAAGTTGTCCTTCAACTCCTTGATTTGATTTAGGAGATGTGTATGAACCTCATCGATTAGCTGTTTCAAGTCCTGTGTCTTATCTAGAGCTTTGATTTGTTCCTTTTCCTAATTCATATCTTTCTTTTCCTTTATATGGCTTGTACTTTTTTGCTGATGTCTAGGCATCTGATTCTGATGTTGGGTTTACTCTGATGCTCAGTTTCTCTCTTGCCTAGGGATTTACTTTTGAATAGCTGTGTTCTACCACATTCTTTGACTCTTGGTTCAACTTGTTCTAGCTATTTAGTATTGCCCCTGTTTAACTACTTAAACCAGGACTAAGGTCTGAGTAATGGCATGCAGGTCAGTTTCCAAGGGCCTGCCTTGGAGAGGTGGCATCAAAGGCACCTGCTTGCCTCTTTTATTTATTTTTCCCTTTGTGTGCACTTTTCTGGTCTGGTCAGCAGATAATGTGCTTTGCAGACCTCTCGGGCTCAGACACCAGGTGCCGGGGCAAATGCATTCAGTGTAATTCCATGATGGGTGGCATAGAAGCAATATCCTCAGGGCTGGCCAAACCTCACAAACAAACTTTCTCAGAGGCTGTTCTCCTCCCTTGGCAGGCTGTACCATCCCGTCCTCTGCCTCCTCAGCAACCAGCCTGGGACAGTAAGGAGGGTGTTTGATAAGGGAAATCATCTTCAGTTCCCCGCCTGCTCTCTATACAAACAATATCACAGCTCCACCCAGCCTGGAAATGTGGGACTCCTCTAATTCAGCAAACCAAGTTCACTGGCCAAAAGCTGAATTTGCAGTAGAATGTACCCCTCCCTCTCGCCCTTCTTGGGAAAGATGACCCCTGTGACCCCCTCAATCCAGAGCTGCTGCAGTCCACAGACTTTGTTTTGTAGATGGGGGGATGGGCACTCACTGCTGACTTTGCAGCTCTACTCATGGGGTTTTTCACTGAGCTGAGACTCCTTTCCTTCACCTCTCTCTCTTTTAGTAGTGTCTCTCCTTCCCCTAGTGTCCTGAGCCCTAGAGCAGTCCTCCAGACAGTCTCTGCCTGTCCTCTAGCTATTTTTTCCGGGAGAGAAGTGATTCTTCTATCTCTCTAATCCTCCATCTTTCTGGAAGTCCTTTAATATGATTCTTGCCATAGGTTTTTTTTTTTTTTTTAAGATTTATTTATTTATTTATTTATCACCCCCACCCCCACCCCATTGTCTGTTCTGTGTCTATTTGCTGCATCTTCTTTGCCTGCTTCTGTTGTTGTCAGCGGCACGGGAATCTGTGTCTCTTTTGTTTCATCATATTGTTTTTCTCGCTGGGTGGCTCCCCTTAAGGGTGCACTCCTTGCGCGTGGGACTCCCCTACGCGGGGGACACCCCTGCATGGCACAGCACTCCTTGCGTGCATCAGCACTGCGCATGGGCCAGCTGCACATGGGTCAAGGAGGCCCAGGGTTTGAACCAAGGACCTCCCATGTGGTAGATGGACGCCCTAACCACTGGGCCCACTCCGCTTCCCACCATAGGTTTTTGTGTTTTGTTTGTTTTTAATATAAACTTTATTTTTATAGAAGTTTTACGTTACAGAAAAGTTGTATCAAAAGTATAGGGGAGGAAAACTGGTTGAGTGCCTCCTTCCCACATGGGGGGTGCCAGGTTCATTTCCCAGTGCCTCCTAAAAACAAAAACAAACAACAAGCAAATGAAAAAAATCAACTCAGGGGAGCCAATGTGGCTCAGTGGTTAAATGCTGGCTTCCCACTTATGAGATCCCGGGTTGTTCCCTGGCCCCAGTACCTCAAAAAAAAGTATAGGGGATTCTCATATAACCCACCCCCCCCCCCCCAAACATATACCCACACACATATTTTCCCCTATTATTAACATCTTACATTAGTGTGGTACGTTTGTTACAAATGAACCAATACTGAAGCATTGCTACTAACCAAAGTCTATAGTTTACATTATGGTTTACACTTTGTACAGTTTTATAGGCATTGACAAATGTGTAGTGTCATGTAACTGTCATTGTAGTATCATACAATTCAAATGCCTTAAATGTCCTGTGTTCTTTCCCCTCCCCTCAGAAATTCTGGTAACCACTATTTTTATATCAATGTTCTAAGTTCTTCCATTACCACTTACTAATAACTACAATAACAATAAATCTACTTTTGGTCCATAATTATCCTCCCCCCCCCTTATGTTTGTTCATTCTTCGATCTTGAGGTATTAGGCATAATGTCTGTGCTGACTGCTTCAGATTGAGAGGGAGCTTAGATATAATGGGGCAGATGAAAGGAACAGTTTTGTTTGCTGTTGAAGATACTCCTTGATTTTGGAGTTGAGACTTGTCCATCATCATTATTTGTTAGTGATCCTGGGCAAGTCTGATGACCTGGAGAGTAGGTTTTGGCTGCAACTTTCCTGAGTCTCAGGGCTCAACTGGCATATGAACAGAATGAAGATTTAAGTCTCTGAGACATATATTTAATGGGAATAATGATAATTGTAAGTTCAAATAAAAAGTGTAGAAGATCATGAGTAGGGAAATTATAAATGATTCTAACCCTGTTATATTAAGGAAATAGTTTACCATATATTCCAAAATAGGGCCCGCTGAGGGGGTATTGATTTTATGAGGCTGTGTGCCTTGCCTATGGTATCTGGACATCCCTAAAACCTTTGGGAACACTTTTGTTTGAGACTTTGTTTACTGTGGCAATTAGTGAAATATGCCTAAGACCTGCATACATGTAACCTCTGGAATGACCTCCCAGCTTACTTTGAAATCTCTTAGTCATAAAAACTCTTTTGTATTTAATGTTTCCCCCTTTTGATCAAGGTCTTTTTCGAAATATATCTGGTTGATTCTTGGTAGTAATCTCTTGGTGCCAGTGAAGTTCATCCCTGGGAGTCATATCCCACATCAGGGAGAAGGTAGTGAGTTTATTTGTTGAGTTTGGCTTAGAGAGAAGCTACATTTGAGTAACAATGAAGTTTTCAGGAGGTTAAGTCTTAGGCATTAATCATAATTAGGCTAAATTTCATTTTTACAGGAATAAGATTCAAACATACAGGCATTAAGACTGAGGGCTTGGCATATTGGCCTGTTTTCTTTTACTTAGCACTGCCTATATATTCAGGAGATTTTTGCCATTTTATTTGAGAAAGTAGCAAGACTCCCCAGGATGGGCGTTTACCTTTCTGTTGACTATTTATATGGATCTCTATCTTATCAAGAAAACATACCTATGATAGCATAAATACATTTATATTCCACAGAGGTATGCTTCAGGTGCATTTTTGGCTATATATGTCCCCACTATCAACACCCTGCAGGAGTAGAGAGTAGTGAGCTGATGCTTAATCTGAGTAGAATCTGTAAGATTGATGAGAACAGTTTGGCAATGAACAGAACTGATGGTGGAGCAGCAATATGAGTGTGATCAACGGTGCTGAAGTATGAATGTGAATGGGGTTGAAAGGGAAAGGTTTGGGCCATTCATAATGCTAGAAGAAAAGCTACAGGATAAAATGGATGACTGTACAACTCAGTGAAATCTGGGGTGGCCAAGGATTGTGGTTAAAAATACAATTATAAGAATCTTCTTTCAGGATCTGTAGCAAAGGTAGGTTGCTATAGGTTTTTGATAGACATATAACATTCATCAAAGTAAGGGGAACCCCTTTCATTCCTAGTTTTCTTAAGAGCTTTTTCTCGTATATACTAGTTGAACTTCATCAATTTCTTTTTCTACATCTTTTGAGTTGGTCATATGACTTTCCTTCTTTAGACATTGTCTTCCTGGTATAAACGCTACTTGACCATGATGGGGTTTTGTTATTATTATTATTTATAGAATGGTGGATTTCATTAGTTAATTTTTATCTAGGATTTTTGCTTCAATGTTCATAAGTGAAATTGCCCATAATTTTATTTTCTTCTCTTATCCTTATCTAGTTTGGTATAAAAATTATACTAGCATTATAAAATGAATTGTGTAGCTTTCCTCTAACTGGGTATTATGAGTTTCTTGTGGAATTTACCTGATGTCAGTCTAGATTTAACCGTATTAGATTTTTAAATTTAATAGCTAAATAAAAAAATAGATAAACTGGTTTTATGTCTTTAGTGCCTTTTTTAAAAAAAGATTTATTTATTTATTTCTCTTCCCCGCTCCCCCCTCTCCCAATTATCTGCTCTCTGTGTCCATTCTCTGTGTGTTCTTCTGTGTCCACTTGTATTCTCGTCAGTGGTACGGGAATCTGTGTCTCTCCTTGCTGCATCATCTCGCCGCATCAGCTCTCTGTGTGTGCGGTGCCACTCCTGGGCAGACAGGACTTTCTTTCGCATTGGGCAGCCCTTCTTACAGGGCACACTCCTTGCATGTGGGACTCCCCTATGTGGGGGACACCCCTGCGTGACACAGCACTCCTTGCACACATCAGCATTGCACGTGGGCCAGCTTCACATGGGTCAAGGAGGTCCTGGGTTTGAACCGCGGACCTCCCATGTGGTAGGTGGATGCTCCATCCAGTGAGCCAAGTCTGCTTACCCTTTAATGCCTATTGATCTATTCAAATTTCCTTTCTTCTTGGACAATCTTGAAATTTTATCTTCTTCCAAAATTTGTTTTCATTTTATCAAGGTTTTCAAATTTACTAACTTGTAGTAGTTCTTTCATAATTTAAAAACTGTGGGTTTTTTGGCTATTTTCACTATTTTTCAGTATATTGTTTATTCACATATATTTTTTCTACTACTCTGTGGCTGCCTTTTCACTTTCTTAATGAAATCTTTTAATAAAGAGATGTTCTTACTTTTAATACTCAATTATATCGATCTTTACCTTTATGTTGTATTGTTTTCTGTTGTCCTGTTTAAGTGTCTCTCTACCTTGATGTTATGAAAATAGTCTCGTGTATTATCTTCTAGAAGTTTTATTTATTTATTTTTACCATTTACAAAAAACAGCTATAACTCCTTTTTGTGTGTGTATGGTATGAAGTAGGATGCACATTTCATTGTTTCATATAAATATCACTTAATGAAAAGTCTATCCTTTCCATCTCTTCTCTAGTGTCACATTTGTTATAAATTAAGCATCATATATATATAGGTTTATTTCAAGACATTCTATTCTGTTCCTTTGGTCTATTTTTCAATCCTTGTGAAATTATCAGAAAATTTTATTTATAATAAGTCTTGTTATCCAGTAAAAGAAGTCTCCCAACTGGATATACATCTTTTAAAGTATCTTGACTATTCCTTTTCCTTTACATTTTCACAAATATTTTTAAATCAGCTTATTAATTTCCACAAAATCCCTTAGGGTTACATTAACTTTTCATATCACTTTTTGAAAAGGTGACATCTTCAATATTGAATCTTCACATCCATGAAATGGAATATATCTCCTCATTTATTTAGGTCTCCTTTAATTTTCTCCTTAAGTTTTAAAAATTTTTGTATAAAGGTCATACATGCCTTTTTTTTTTAAATATAATTTTAAGTATATGACATTTTTTATACTATTGTAAACTGCATCTATTTTTTATATTTTATTTTTCTAATTGATTTTAAGCCACAAAAATACAGTTGATATTTATATATTGATTTTGTTTTCAGAAAACTTGCAAAGTTAACTTTATTAGTCACTCTTATATTTTCTATGAAACTAATCATGTTATGAATATTGACAGTATAATTTCATCTAATTCTTATACCTTTTATTCCTTCTCTTATATTTCTACACTTATTGAATGTTGAGTAAAAGTGATAATAGATATCTGTTTCTTATTCTAGATGTCAGGAAGGAAGTTTTCAATATTTCACTCTTAAATATAATAATTGCTGAAGTTTTTTTAATACCCTTTATCAGCTTAAGGAAGCTTTCTTCTATTCCTAGTTTGCTAGAGGTATTTAACAAGGATAGTTTTTAAATGTTGTCCAATATTTTTTTCAGTATTTACTGAAATGATCATCTGGTTGTCATCCTTTATTATATTAATGTGGTAAATTACATTGATTGATTTTCTCTTTTTTTAAAGATTTATTTATTTCCCTCTCCCTGTTTTTGCTGTCTGTGTCCATTCCCTGTGTGATCTTCTGTATCTATTTCTATTTCTGTCTTCTCTTCTCATTTTTTCTCCTCTAGGATTCACTTGGATTAGATCCTGGGTCAGCTGCACCACCTCAGTTCCTGGTTTCTGCTGTGCTTTACCTTGACTCTCCCTTTTGTCTCTCTTTTGTTGCATCATCATCTTGCTACGTGACTCACTTGCACAGGCACTGGCTCACCGCATGGGCACTCATGCAGACACTTGTGTGGGCACTCAGCTCACCATGTGGGCACTGGCTCACTGCACAGGCATGCTTTTCTTTTCTCTTTTTTAACAGGAGGACCTAGGGATCAAACCTGGGTACTCCCATATGGTAGGCAGAAGCTCTATCACTTGAGCCACATTGGCTTCCCTGATTGATTTTCTGATGTTAAGCCAACCTCTCACCCCTAGAGTAATCCTACCTAGTCATGATGTGATCATGTGTGTACAAAATATTTGGTAATATGTTGTATAAGATTTTTTGTCTATGTTCATGAGTGAGATTGCCCTGTAAGTTTTCTTTCTTTAATATCCTTATGAAGTTTGAGTTTCAGTGTTATACTGGCTGCATAAAATGTGTTTGGGAGTGTTCACTCTTCTTCTATTTTCTGGAAAGGTTTTTATAAATTGGTATTATTTCTTCTTTATGTTTGGTAGAATTCACCAATGAGACTATTTCGGGTCAGTCTTTGTGTGAAATTTTTAAATAGAGTTTAAATTATAGACTTAGTTTCTTCAAAGTTGTAGAATTATTCATGCTTTCTTTTTCTTAAAAATCATGTTAGTAATTGAATTTTACTAGCAATTTGCCAGTGGCAGAATTGTTTACAATATCTATTTATGATCATTCAATATCTGAAAGTTCTATGGTGGTGTTACCTTTTGCATTTTTGATATTGATTTTTTGGTATTTTATTTTTTCTTGATGACATGCAAATTTTATTAGTCATTTCAAAGAATCAGCTGTTAACTATATTGTATCAACTATTAGCTATATTGTATTGAATGCTTCATTTTAATAACTGAATAGTTTATTATTCAAATTTCCCTTTCAATTTCTTCTAATGCTTTTTAATTTAAATCAGCTTTGTCTGATCATAATATAGCTGTAACTTCAGAGATTAGTGTTGTCTGGCATATACTTATTATATATTTTTATTTTCATTCCCTCCTGCATCTCCAAGCTTCCATCTGGGATCATTTTACTTCTGTGTTTAGAATAAGTCTTCTGGTGACCAGTCCTCTCAGATTCATTTATCTGAAAATGTCTTTATTTGATCTTCATATTTTAGGAGTTTTATTGGTTATAGAATTTTTTCTAGTACTTTGAAGCTATCATCTCATTGTTCTCTGGCTTCATTTTTCTTCTGTTGAGAAGGCAATTGTGAATTTTACTGCTTTATTTGTTGTTGTTTGGTAATCTGTTTTTAAGATTATTATACATCTCAGTGAGTTTCCTTTATGTTCATTCTATTTAGGGTTCATTCTACTTTTCAATCTGTGGTTTGATATCATTAACCATTTTTTTAAAATTATGGGTCATTATCTCTTCAAATATTGCTTCTGTCCCATTTTCTCTCTTTTCTCTTTTTGGGACTATAATTACATGTTTATCACTTTCTCACTGCACTTTCTGTCTTTTACACTATTTTTTCTATTTTCCATCTCTTCTCTCTGTCCTTAATTTTGTGTATTTTCTTCTGATCTGTATTATAATTCATAACTTCTCTCTTCAGCTGTGTCTAGCCTGCCTTAAACCAATCCATTGTGTTATTAATTTTAGTTATTTTCCTTTTCAGTTGTGGAATTTCTTTCAGCATTTTTATGTAGTTTCAAGTTTCTTGCCAAAATTCTAATCTAATTTTTAATTCCTTTAAGATAGTGTTATTAAGTACCCAAATCTGATAATATCCTGTCTGTATCCCTTGTGTGTCTGTTTCTATTACCTACTGTTTCTCTTAGCCTTCAGTATGTCATCATGCCTCCTAGTATGCCTCAGTGCTTTAGACTGAGTGCTGAATGAAAAATTGTAGAAATCTTTTTATGACAAAGATGACACTATTTTTTTCCTCCAGAGAAGATTTACTTTTGCTGGCAGGTGTCTAGGGGAATCAGCAGTTCCCGGCTATTTTAATTCAATTCACTTATTCAGATGATTTGAAGTTGGCTTGTCTAGTTTAGTTCATTTTCTTCCTAGAATGCAGCACTTTGGGATACTGAACCTAGTTGTACCACCCTATCACTTAGTTGGTCCTGAACTCTAGTTTTTGCTCTGCCAAACCAATGCATCTATGAAAAGCCCAGTTCAGATTTTAGTCTATCAACTGATTCTTCAGTAATCAATAGATGTCCTGAGGAGGAGACAGTACCAAACATCAGGCTCACCTATCAGTATTTCTTTCTTCTCCTGGATCTTGGCCCTGTAATTTTTCATAGGCTCTCTGATACCAGCTTTACATTTGCTTTCAGCAGGTGCTTTGATTGGAATTACTAGGTTCACTATTACTAGAAATATGTATAATTTTTAATTTTTAAAACAATATAAGGCATTATTATTATTTTATATAGCCAAATATCATTATCTTCATTTATTTCTTCTGTAGAGATGATAGGATTTTCTTTATTGTATGTTGGTGGCAAATGCTTTGTTTTTGTCTGAAAATGTCATCATTTGGCCTAAATTCTTGAAATATATTGTTTGCCAAATCTAGTTTTTCTCTTACTTTTTAGCACAACAAAGATACTATTCCACTTTCTTTAGCTCACACTATTGCCATAGAGAAATCAGGTATTAGTCTGTTTTGTACAATTAAAGATAATCTGTATTTTTTTGTTTTTCTTTTACAGATTTTCTCCTTGAATTTGGTTTTCTGTAGTTTTATCATAGGTATGAGTGTGGGTCTCTTTGTATTTGTATTGCTTTGGTTATTTGAGTTTTTTTGATTTCTAGAATGGTGTCTTTCAGAGATCGTGTAAAATTTTCAGCCATTATCTTTAAAAATACTGCTCTCTCTCTTCTTTCTTTATGAGACCCCAGTTAATTATGTTAGACCTTCTAATTCTAATGACACTGCTGTCATTTGAGAGACTCCAGATATGCAGTCAGAGGACCTTAGTAAGAGCAAGTATAGCAACACAAATAAGGAAAATAGTAGTGATGAAAACAATGAAGATGACCCAGGAGAAGTGCTGGCAAAAACTTCACATTAAGGTTACTTTGAAGATATTTCAAAATATTTAAATCTCAAAGGATAAAATGTAAGCAAATCCAAACTTAGAAAGGAGTATGATAATTTGTCAAGGCATAGGAAATGTGCTTGCTCTATATTATAAATTACAAGACAAGATGAGGAGGCAAGAATTGTTCAAACTACTATTGATAAGTTTTTTTTTTACAAGAAAATAAAATCACTTTAATTATCCATGTCTTTGTTTTAAATTTCAATTTACTAATTTATTAGTCTTACTAGTTTTTTTTCCCTATACATTTATAGCCAGTGGTAGGATTATTTTTAAAATTTTGACAAAACTTTTTTAAAGTGATAGAACAATTATTTTTCCCATTGATTAATTATATATCTTTGCACAGAAATATAACATTCATGGCACTTCCATTAGAAAAATATTCAAATACATCACTAGTAAGACATTATTGTGTTATTTCCTTATTTTATTTTTGTCTATCTCTGAGTTTTCCCTTTAAAAATAAAAAGTGTCAAGTCCTTTAAAAATATGCCATTAAGGATTAAAGAATAAATATTACATGTAGCTCATTTGGGAAAATACTGGTGAAGGTACTGATAATGACTACAAAAAGGTAGGCTTTTCAAAGGGATCCCTACAGCAAGATCTGATTCTGACATGGGGATTTAGGACCCAAGAAAAGCAATGGAAACAAAGGGAAAGGTAATTACATACTTGTTATTTTTACTGTTGATCCTAAATAAAACTATAGGTTTAAAATACCCAAAGAATGATTTTTTCTTCTACATGATCATGTGCTCTCTGATAGAAAAAGGTCTTAACAGGCTGCTCGATAGATGAGTGAGAACTTCTTTAAGGGGCAATTTGTGCGTTTTGATGCTCTTAAAAAACAATGTATCTGCTATAGACTATAGATAAACTACTGAACTGATTCATAAACTGAATATGGCTTGTATCAGCTCTTGTCAGAAGCAAGAAGTACAATTTGTTTAACCGTTAAGAAGGTAAACTGCTTTTGAATAGATACTATTAGAGAAGCAGTTGAGCTAAGACTGCAACCTAGTGGTAAGTTTGTTATTTTTTTAAAAATCTGTGCTCATTCTAAACTACTGATAAGTGCTGCTTTTGAATTCAACATGAGAATAAAAATGCAAGAAAAGTGTGCTTGTTCTTTCTTGTGAACATTAATCTTCAAATAATGTTGGACATGGACTAAAAATAGGGAAAGGATGGCTGGATCCCTGAATTTGTTAAGTTTATGTATCATTTTCTACCTTATTGAAAATTCTGCTCCTTTCTCTCAGTTGCTTTGTCTTTTAAAGATGAAGTAAGACCTTAACAAGACAATTGTAGCTTATGTTTTCGTAATAGTTACACTGATTCCTTTTGTTTAGTTGTTTAATCAGTTCTACTTTAGGACATAACTTACTTGCTTCTGTAATTAAAGCAATTCATATAGCACTGTCCTTTCATCTAAGTAAATTTTTGATGTAACATGGTTTTAAATAACATTCTCATTATTCTTTGACTTGCAATTTGGTCAAGAATAATGTTCAGCTCTTTTCACTTTGATGTAGACTTTATTACAGCTGCTTATTGCTATTAAATTGATTGCTCTTTTACATTATATTGTATCAATATGGGACAATGTATTGCCATGGTAATACTCAGTCTTTGTTCTTTTTAAGATGAACGCCTCCTTACACAAAATATAGAATATTCCAGAAATACTTCTGCATAAGAATTTTAATCTCTAAATCTTAATCTGATTTTTAAAATCTACTTGTAGCTCATCTCAATTTTCCTAATTTCTTATTAATCCTGTTTAAGCATATACTTAAAAATTAGTTTAATGTAACAATGTTTCTTAATTTTTCTTGTCAGATCATCCTTGTTTCTAATACTCCAATTTTTAATTAGCTTATATTAATTTTCCTTTTATATAATTTTATTTTACTTGCAAAACTTTACCTGTGATTTTTTGCTCCTCACAAATCTTTATTCCTGGCAAAGCTTGGTATTTGACTGTGGAGTTTGGTTGTTCTGTATGCAGTCTTGGACTTTATAAGGATTACAGAAATATAATACCATTAGCTTTTAAATTGTCTCTTCACTTCAGGACTTCCACATTAATTCAAGTGCATTTTCAGGAGATGTCTTAATTCTTTCAAGTCTGCATGCTTCTACATTTTGGATTATGTGAATCCATAACATTGCCAAGTGCAAACAGCTCATGGTTAAAAGACTCACTGCAATAAACTGACTGCATCCTTTTCAGTGAGATGATGTCCTCTACATAATGCAGGAGATTTTTTTTGCTTCCAATGTCACTCTTATGAAACTCTCAGATTCTCTCATACACTTTCAGACAGCTTTCTACAAATAAATTTGGACTTTATCTGAATGGGGTAGATCAAGAAATCAGCCACTCTGTAATCAATGCAGAAATCAATGCTGAAATAGGAAATTATCTGATAGCGTTTTCTTTCCCCCTACCACTCTATCTATGAAAACAGTTTGAGATTTTTGTTGGAAAACCTGTTACACAAAGAGCATGATGTCTAAAATGATTCTCCAAAGGTAATTTATACTAAAATAAAAGTTCACAGGGCAAAATACCTTTCTATAAATTCATGAGTGTAATACTTAGAAAAACAAAATAAATCCCCCACACATACACAAACACATTTAATTAGATTTTGGACAGAGGAAACAAATTAATGAAACAGCATGACAGATCTCAGAGAGAAAGATTTTCATCAGATAACTTATGTAAACATACAAAAAATAGAGACAATGACATACTTTAAAGACCCTTAAATCTTTTTAAAAATTACTAATTTCCTCAAATTCAGATTTATTAACTACTTGAGAAATGAAGTACATTGTGTACCTACAAAATATCATTATATAGACAAAATTTTATGTGCAGAAAATTGTTATATAAATATGTATAAAATACTGTAGTGATCTAAAAGTATCCTTTACTGTGTACTTGAGAAATAGCTTAATCCTTGAATAATGCCTTGATTCTCACATATGAGAGAAATCTACAAGGTTTATTTTTCAAATCTTGAAGAGCTATTTTGTCGTTCTAAATACATCTAAAAGAAATGTTAAGAATACTGTTCTATTTTATGTCGTTCATTAACATGAAAATATCTTCTGTTGGTGGTTAATATTACTTATTCATTATAAAAGCTCCTACATACATAATTTTTCTGAAAGGACACATTAGAGTAAATGGCAGATTAGGGTTTGAGCTAAGGAAAGATAAAGTGAATAAATCTTGGTCCACAAAATCACAGATTGTTGCAGTGTGGGCTCGCCCGGAGGGCCGCTGCAGGGGCGGTGTGGGCTCGGGCGGAGGGCTGCAACACACGGAGGGGCCTTCCAAGAAGGCGCTCCGGAGCCGGCAAGGTGCGGAGGACGCGCGGTAGGAAGAAGACCAGGATCTGTGCACAAGTCTGATTTATTCAGGAAGTACAGCAGTTAATATAGGGCGAAGACGGGGGAGGGGCAGGGGGCGTGGCCGGGGGGCGGCAGACGGCTGATAGGTTCGTGCAGGGGTGCATCACTGGTTGCAGGCAGAAGACGGGGTAGCCAGGGTTCTCGGCGGCAGCGAGGCGGGGCTGTCATGGCACGGCGGTGGCCCTCGGGGGAGAGGCGGGGTTGGGCCACCGAGGGGGAAGCGGGTGCAGCTGGGCAGAGGGGCGGGCAGTACGCCCGAACCCCAAGCGGAGGGCCTTAACGCCCGTTCCCGCCACCCGGGTCCGACTCGCACCGGCGCCTGGAGACGAGCCGACCCTTGCTGTCGCCGCGCTCCCACACAGTGCCACCCTACAACAGATCAGGGGAGAGCAAAAGTGGAAAGAAAAGAGAAAAAATAGGTTTTTATTTTTTTGCCTAAAATGATAGACATAAATAAAAGACGTCAAAAATCTAGTATGTTCCTTTTTTTTACTTTATGACTTTAAATAGACTATGGATGGCTGGAAAGAGAATATACACAAACACACACACAGCTGACACAAGTTTTTTATATATTTAGCCAAGGACATGCAGATTTAGTGGGAACTAGCTGGCCACATACCTCAGCAAATATCAGTGCAGCTTCCCTTGGCCATCAAGAACCCCCAAAGAGGGATATAGAGCTGTTCACACTATACCCACAAATCACTACCCAGAGCGAAAAGGCAATTGGATATAGCAAAATAAATAGTTTATGGATGATTAAAGCTTGGACAAGGTCAATATTTGTGCAGATTTGAGAGAAGTGGCAACTCATCGAGCCATGTAAATGTAGCTCTTATGCAATCACAAAATAAAAATATATGCCAAAGAAGCATGATGAAGTTTACTGGCCACTGAAGATCTATAAGAAGATATTATATTCAAATATTAGAACAATGCTTCAGATTGAGAGAGGTCTCAGATATTATGGGGCCAATGGAAGGAATTGTTTTCCTTGCAAACATCTATCATCATCATTTTGTTGGAAGGAATTGTTTTCCTTGCAAACATCTATCATCATCATTTTGTTAGTTGTCCTGGGCAAGCCTGAAGAACTGGAGAGTAGGTTTTGGCCACAGCTCTGCTAGGATTCAGGGTTCAACTAGCATAGGAACAGTCAAAAGACTTAAGTCCCTGAAATACATATTTAATGGGTATAGAGATAATTGTGGATTCAAATAAAAGTGGTAGAAGAATCACAAGTAAGGAATTTGTAAATGTGTCTATCTCTATTGTATATTGGGGAAAAAGATTATGATATATTCCCAAATAGGGCCTGCTGAAGGGATGTTGGCTCCATGTGGCTGTGTGCCTTGCCTATAGTGTCCAGATGTTCCTAGAGCCCTTAGAAAATGTTTTTTTAAAAAATAACTAAGGTTGCTATGTGCCATGCATTATGCCATGTGTTTAAGTATATTAGCCCATTTTAATTTGTCTTTTTCTTCTTTCAAAAAGCCATCCTGAATGTGATTAAAAGGGGAAATGTTAGATTGTATATATGGTAACAGAATTTTTTTTTAATCTATGGACCTACACTATACAAACAGTGAACCCTAAGTGAAACCATGGACTGTAGTTAGTACTATGATTATAAAAATGTGCTATCATCAATTGTAATAAATGTTCTACACCAATGCAAGGTGTTAATAATAGTGTGGTATATGGGAAGCCTGTATTTTATACATGATTATTCTGTAAAGACACAGCTTCTCTAATAAAGAAAAAAAAAACTACAGTCCAAACTCACAGACATCAACACAATACTGAAAAATAAAAGGCTATTTCTAAGATAATATGGGGAAAGTAATTCATGTATACACAGTATATCCTTATTTTAGTTCTTGATGAGGTGCCACATCTATTAGACAAGAAAACAGACAGTAATGTTAGCAAGTAAGCAAATAAGAGAAGTAAAAAGTGGGAAGGTGTGAGTCTTGTATAAATCACCGTCTAGTCAAAAGAGTCTGTAGCCAGCAGTCCCATCCAAGAAATTACACAAATAGTAATTATAAAGAGAGCCCTGTCCACCAGGAGAGTTTGCTCTAAACAAGACCGTGGCATTGGGGAAAAGGCCTTCTGCCTGCCTTTCTCCTCCTTAGTGTCTGTCCTGCCTTCTTCCTGAGAAACCTCTTCTCATCCATCCTAGGACATACTTTCTCTTGCTGGTACTTGGCTCTTCGGAACCCTCAAATACTTTTCTACCCATCCTTGTTCTTTTAGACAAGGTCTGGGTTCTGGGCCTCGAGATACAGTGTGCCAGAACAGGAATGGACTTCTAGTCTAACACTTTCCTTTTACACATGAGCACATTGAAACTAAGAGAGTTAATGACTTGTCCAAGCTCACACCGATTTTTAAAAATTCTTTTATAACTAATATGCCATCATCCATGCCAGATACTTTTTTCCTCTCACCTTTCCACTAAAATCTCCTCTCAACTAGCTGTTAAGAGGGAATGGAAAGATTCAAACCAGTTGTTAACATAGATAACTTACAAATTACTCATTTGTAGTTGTTAATAACAAGTAGCATAATGCTTTGTTATTCTCCCAAGGGTCTTTGAATATTAACAGGGGAGAATACCTTAAGCTGAAAATGTTACCAAGTTAGAAACAACCAAGAAAGGAGATCTTGGGGGACAGACCATCAAATCCTATATCCTCACTCATCAGGCCAGCTATACTCAAACATATAGTACCATTTTCATCAGGTCCAAGTTTCTAATCTGTTTCTCATGTTGCATTTAATTCCACTCCTTTTCTGATTATGTCTCTTACCATTTCTATTTTTCTTCTTTCCCCTTTTCTCTCTCATGTTCCCCTACTTTCCTCTCATCTCCGAGGGGGTTAGAGGGAAGCAGAGGAATGGGGGAGGAAATCAAGTGGTGATGATCCGTGATCCCAGTTAGTGAAAAGGAAACCAAAAGTGTAGAATCGTTTTTGTAGACGCTTAAATAATTTGCTCCATGTGGTGTTTCATCCCCCGGTAGGCTAGCCTGGGCTTTTTACTTGTCTCAGGGCTCCTGGCAACAAGAGAGAGCAAGTTCCAGTGTGGTAGTATTTTTCAAGCCTCTGGCTGAGTCATGTTCGTTAATGTCCTGTTGATCAAAGCAAGTCATCTGTTCAAGCCCAGAATTAAGGGTGGAAAAATAGCTTTATCCTTTTACGAGAAACAGCAAAGGCACATTGTTACAGGCACAGGAGGAATTGTTTTTGCAACAATCTACTATAGGTCTGTTTTTATTTTTGACCTATGAAGAGCCAATTATCCCAACACCATTTTTTGAAGAGTGTGCCATTTTCAGATTGACTTGAAATACTTCCTCTAATATATTCTGAATTCCTGTATAGATCCACTTCTAGATTCTCTATTGATGTACTGGTCAAAATGTTCCTGATCAATATTATACTTAATTATGATAGCTTTAAAATAATGTCTTCATATTTGGTAGAACAAGATATCACTTAACGTGTGTATATATGTATACACACAATTATATATATACATACACAACGCATATATACATATGAAAAAATATCAAACATGCAGATAAGTTGCAAGAACATTATAAATAATTTTGTGTATGTCTGAACTATTTAAGAGCATGGTTGCCCATCACCCTCAAATACTCTAATGTATAATTCCTACAAGAATATTCTTCTACATAACCAAAATACAACCATCAACATCAGGATATTGACATTAATGCTTTACTACTGACCCCATCCAATTATTACCAATTGTCACAAAAATGTCCTTTATGCTATTTAGTTGTCCTGCCTGTTCAGTCTTCTTTAATTTGGAACAACTTGTCTCTCTTTTCTTGACTTCCTTGATCTTGACTCCTGAAGATTATAGACCAGTTATTTTTAAGAATGTCCCTCAATTTGAGCTTATGTTATGTTTCCTCATAAATTAGATTTAGGTTGTTTTTTGGCCAGGAAAATCACAAAATGATGCTGTGTTCTTCATGTTTCTTCCTATCAGGTAGCACATAAGTTTGATTTGCCCCATTACTGATGATAATTTTAGTCCCTTGATTAGAATGGTCTCTGCCAGGCTTCTTGCATTGTAAATTACTCACTTTCATTTGTACTTTACAAGCATTTTGTTGGAAGATTTCTTTGAGAATATGACATATTCCTTTGCTTATTCAACTTTTTATGTATGTATGTGTAAATGTATATGGCTTCCTGGCTTCCAGATTTTTCACTGGGATATAATCATCCATTAGTATCATTATTTTAATGCCCAGATTTTGCAGTGGGAGCCCCTTCTAGCTGTCTTCGTGTCCTTTCAAAATGTTCTCATCATTCTTTAGTACTACCTTAGCTTTCTGGCACAACAAGAAGTTTCAGCCTGATTTTATACTTGCCTTGCCCCGGCCCAGAAACAAGTCATTTTTGCAAGGAGAATGTTATGAAAGACTAAGATCTGGGCACTATATGAATGTGTGTGTGTATTTGTGTGCATAAGCACATGTACATCTGTATTTTTTCTCTATATATATATACATTGAAAATTACAGGCTTACACTGGTATCTCCAATTTCAATCCAGCACCAGGTTGTTCCTTCTATAGTTTCTCCCTTTCCATATTTATAACATTCTTTTCTGATAGTGAGAAACCTAGCTCCCATTATTTTTAATATATTTGATTATTTGACCAAATCCCCTGTATATAACCAATTTCCCATTGCCATTGCTGCCTCCTTCCCTGCAAAGATGCTCTCCTTCTCCTGCCTGGGCTCTTAAAACTTGTGCTGGGTTTATAGCCCTTCTACATAAACACCCTCCTCATCCTACTTAGCAGTCAACACCTTGCACCCTTCTGTTGGGACTTCTCAGGCTCCTACAACCTGCACACATAATGAACACACTTCCACAGTGTTGAACATGTGGTAACTACTAAGCTTGATAAGGTATGAACATGTGGTAACTACTAAGCTTTATAAGGCATCCTTAATAAGGATGCCTAGGCTACCACCCACCCAGCAGCCACATGTCAACATGTCTTCACTGTTCAAAGGATTTAACTCATTTGAAATTTTTATAAAGTAAAAATAATTTTTTGTTTATATGATTGTTGATAAAATGACTGTTAATTGTGGTGATGATGAGAAATGAATCATGGTATGATTACTATGTTACAGAATATTGGATATAGCTGTTTGCACACATAGAATCTACATTCCTTAAAAATGCAGCTTTTGAAAAACTAAGTGGAGAAATAGATGGCTCTACAATTATAGTGGGGGACTTTAATACACCATTATCACCATAAGACAGAACATCTTGACAGAAGGTCAATATAGAAACAGAGACCTTGAATAATATTTTAGAGGATCTGGACCTAATAGACATATACAGAACATTACACCCAAATACAGTGGGATATACATTCTTCTCAAGTGCACATGATCATTCTCCAGGATAGACCACATGCTAGGCCACAGAACAACTCTCAATAAATTCAGAAAGATTGAAATTATACAAATTAATTTCTCTGACCACAATGGAATGAAGCTGGAAATCAATAAGGGGCAGAGAAGCAATTGTGCACAAAGATATGGAAGTTAAACAACACATTCTTAGACAATCAGTGGGTCAAGGAGAAAATTGCTAAAGAAATCAATAATTACCTTGAAACAAAAATGACAACACAACATATCAAAACCTATGGGATGCAGCAAAAGCAGTACTGAGAGGGAAAGTCATAAATACCTACATTAAAAAAGAATAAAGAGCTAAAATCAAAGACCTAACTACACACCTGGAGGAATTAGATAAAGAGCAACAAACTAATCCCAAAGCAAGAAGAAGGAAATAACAAAGATTAGAGCAGAGCTAAATGAGATTGAAAATAAGAAAGCACTAGAAAATTAAGAATCTTTGAGATGATTAAGGAAATTAACAAACCCTTAGCTAGACTAACAAAGAAGAGAGAAGATGCAAATACATAAAATAATAAACGAAGAAAGGAATATCACCACTGACCCCACAGAAATAAAGAGTATCATAAGAGGATACTTTGAAAAACTGTATGCCAACAAGATGGATAATTACAGGAAATGGACAAATTCCTAGAAACACACAAGCCACGAAAGAAATTGATTAACTAAACAGACCAATCACAAGTAATGAAATAAGATTAGTCATCAAAAACCTCCCAAGTAAAAAGAGCCCAGGACCAGATGGCTTCTCGTGAATTCTACCAAACATTCCAGAAAGAACTAACACCAATCCTGCTTAAACTTTTCCAAAAAAAATAGAAGTGGAGAGAACATTGCCTAAATCATTCTATGATGCTAACATCACCCTAATACCAAAGCCAAACAAAGATGCCATAAGAAAGAAAATCTCTCTAATGAAATCTCTCTAATGAACCTAGATGCTAAAATATTTAATGAATACTTGCTAATCATATTCAACAAGACATCAAATGAATTATATGCCATGACCAAGGGGACTTCATCCCTGGTATGCAAGGATGTTTCAACATAAGAAAATCAATCAATATAATACACCACATAAACAGATCTAAAGAAAAAAATTACATGATCATCTCTATAGATGCACAAAAAGCATTCAACAAAATACAGCAAACTTTCCTGATAAAAACACTCCAAAAGATAGGAAAAGAAGGAAACCTCCTCAACATGATAAAGGGTATATATGAAAACTCCACAGCTAACATCATTCAATGATGAAATCCTAAAAGCTTTCCCTCTAAGACCTGGAACAAGAGAAGGATACCCACTTTCACTGCTCTTATTTACCATTGTGTTAGAAGTACTTGCTCAAGCACTTAGGCAAGAAAAAGATATAAAAGGCATCCAAATTGGAAAGGAAGAAGTAAAAATTTCACTTTTGCAGATGACATTATCATATACACAGAAAGCCCTAAGAAATCTACAACAAAGCTTCTAGAGCTTATAAATGAGTTTAGTAAATCACAGGTTGTAAGATCAATGTCCAAAAATTAGTAGCATTTCTGTACACCAATAATGAGCAACCTGAGGAGGAAATCAGGAAAAATTCCTATTTACAATAGCAACTAAAAGAATCAAATACCTAGGAATAAATTTAACTGGAAATGTAAATGACTTATATGCAGAAAATTACACAACACTGTTAAAGGAAATCAAAGAAGACCTAAATAAATGGAAGAATATTCCCTGTTCATGGATAGGAAGACTAAACATCATTAACAAGTCTAACTTACCCAAATTGATTTACGTATTTAATGCAATCCTAATAAAAATTACCACAGCATTTTTAATTGAATTGGAAAAGCTAACTATGAAATTTATTTGGAAGGGCCCTGAATAGTCAAAGACATATTAGAAAAGAAAAATGAAATTGAAGGAATCACAATGCCTGACTTTAAAACATGCTACAAAGCTACAGTGGTCAAAACTGCATGGTATTGGCACAAGGATAGACCTTCTGACCAATGGAACTGAATGAAGAGTTCTGATGTAGATCCTTGCATATATAGTCAATTGGTATTCAACAAGGCCACCAAGCCATTCAACTGGAAGAGAATGGCCTCTTCAACAAATAATCCTTGGTGAAATGGATATCCATATCCAAAAGAATGAGAGAGGAACACCATCTCACACCTTATACAAAAATTAACCCAAGGTGGATCAAAGATCTAAATATAAGAGTCAAGATCATAAAGATCTTGGAAGATAATGTAGGGAGGCATGCACTGGATCTTGTATTAAAATGGTTAGCTGAACTTTATACCCAAAGCACATGCAACAAAAGAAAAACTAGATAAATGGGACCTCCTCAAAATTAAAAACTTTTTCACCCCAAAGGAGTTTGTCAAGAAAGTGAAAAGGCAGCCTCCTCATTGGGAGAAAATGTTTTGTAATCATATATCCGATGGGGGTCTAATACACAGCATATATAAAGAAATCCTACACCTGGAAAATAAAGACAAACAGCCCAATTTAAAAATGGACAAGTGGTTTAAATAGACACTTCTCCCAAAGAAGAAATACAAATGGCTAAAAAGCACATGAAAAGATGCTCAACATCACTAGCTATTAGGGGAAATGCAAATCAGAACTACATGAGATAGCATTTTACACCCATCATACTGGTGGCTATTTAAAAAATGGAGGACTGCAAGTGTTGGAGAGCATATGGAGGAATGGGAACCCTCATCCACTGCTGTTGGAAATGTAGAATGGTGCAACCATTGTGGAAGACAGTTTGACAATTCCTCAGGAAGCTAACTATAGAACTGCCATATGATCCAGCAATTCCACTGCTGGGTATATACCCAGAAGTATTGAAAGCAGGGACGTGAACAGATATTTGTATACCAATGTTCACAGCAGCATTATTCATTGTTGCCAAGAGTTGGAAACAACCCAAATGCCCATCAATAGATGAATGGATAAACAAATTATGGTATATGCATACAATGGAATATTGCTCAGCTGTAAGAAGAAATGCAGTAATAACACACAAAATAACATGGATGAATCTTGAAGACCTTATGTTGACTGAAGCAAGCCAGTCACTGAAGGAGATACATTCCATGACCTCACTGATATGAATTAAGCAAAGTGAGCAGATTCACAGAGTTAGAGTCTGGAAGATAGGTTTATAGGAGACAGACAGGGAGAAGAAGGTTGTGAGCCAATGCCCATATGGGCAAAAGCTATGATAAGGTGCACGGGTGTAGTTATCAGTGGATTTGCATGACAGTGATGCAGTGATGCTATTGGGTTGGGTGCTGCTGGTTTGTGAGGGGAGTAGGGTGGAGAGGGTATGTTGGACTGTCCATGGAACTGAGGGGAATTTTGGGGTAGGAGCAGGGGAACTCTGGGGATTTGTGGGTATGTGGTTGAAACTAAAATGTTGGGAATGCTCTATGGTAAATATGGCAGGGGAGGGTTACTGGTTTAGGGTTTTAGATGTAGGAGGCATGCAGGACAGGGCGCACCTGAGGCAGGCTTCTTGAGTGTGTGAGTGTTCCTTTTGTCATAGTGTGTTGTATCAGTTTGTGAAGACCCACATAGTAAGTGTGGGAAGGTGTTGGACTCCCATCCTGGGGAGTACTGCTATGTTCTCAAATATATGGCACAAGTCTCTAGAGAGCATAGGCAATGCTTAATAGGGGAGAACAGGCCGGCATGTCAAGCTTTCAATGTTTTCTCAAGTACTATGAATCTTTTTCTTCAAGAGTGAAGCTTGGTGTTTACTGTGAGTCCTGAGTAGAGGGGAAGGGAGGAATAGTATAGATGGAACATGGAGCATTTGAGGGGCAATGGAACTGTTCTACATGATCTCACAATGATGGATACAGGCCATGTTAAATTTCATCAAAATTTATAAAAGTTTATGACCCAAATGTAAATCCATAATGTAAATCATTGACCATGGTTAGTAGCAATATTTCAATATTTGTTCATCAATTGTACCATCCACATGTAAAATGTTATTACTAGGGGAAAGGGGGAAAGGGGGAGCATGTTGGGTCTTTGGGAATCCCATATATTTTGTATGTGAGTTTTCTGTAACTTAAAGTCTCTTTAAAGACAAAATGAAAAAAAAAAACAAGACACTGGGGGAATAAACAGAAGCAAATGTTACTGTACGTACAAGACAACAGCTCTTGCAGTGATGAAAGACATAGTGTCAAAGTTTAAAAAATTTTATATATTTTTTATTATTCCAGTTTTTAAAATTTTTTGTATTGTATTTGTTATTTTTAAAACTAAAATTATTACTTCATTTTCTTATTAATTGTATTTGGTCATTTTGTTGGCTTCATCTTTTTAAAGTTTTGAATCACAGAAGGTTTACAACTGTGGCAAGGGAGGATCATTGGTGTGGGGCATTAGTGATGGGGGATACATGGGAGAAGATTCACCTGGGGCATACCTATAAGGCATATAAATGTGTACAAGTTTTCATGGGACATTGTCACTGTGGGTGGAGATTCACACACTAACTGAAAGAACACTGAATTCCCATCCTGGGGAGCTCTGCCACATCTCTACTGGAACAGCAAGAATCCCCTGAGTACAGGGGCAGTGACTAGTGAAGGAGGATGGACCATTGACAGGCCCTAGATATTGATGACGGTACTTATGCACCTTTACCTTTGAAATTGAAACTTAGCCTAGTATTTTGGGTGCCTAGGAATTACTTCCTCAGAGCCTCTGAGTTGCTGAAATGTGACCTCTCTCTCAGCTGAACTCAGCATATAAATGCATTACCTTCCCCCCAATGTAGGACATGACTCCTGGGGATGAGCCTCCCTGGCACCGAAGGATTATTATCAAACACCAACTAGCAATGTGACTGGGAAAAGACCTTGACCAAAGGGAGGAAAGGGCAAAGACAAATAAGTTTATATAGCTAAGAGACTTCAAAGTGAGTCAGGAGGTCATTCCAGAGATTACACTTATGCACATCTCAGCAGGATCTACTTGACTGCCAAAGTAAATATTGCCTTAAATTGCAGGGCAACTGAGGCTCTGGAGACATCCAGACAGTACAGGAGGACAGACAACTCAGGAAGTTGGTGCCCTGCCAGTGGGGCTTACTTTGGAATTTATGCTCCACAGTGTGACAGAGTTGGACCCAGTTGTGGCTTCACTATACATGGCTTTTCCGCCCCTTCTATTTGAACCTTATAGTTATGGTGTATGTAGGTGTATGTCCAAAAGACTTAAATCTTTGGGCTGTCCATGTGCCAACTGGGCCTTGAATCTCAATGAAATTGCAGCACCTACTCTCCAGGTCATTAGACTCACCCAGGACAAATAACAAGGAGATGATGATGGACAATGACTGTCCCAAAGAACAGAGAGAGTCTGAAACTGCAAGCTAGATAGTCCTATCCATCTGCCCTATGGGATCTAAGCCCCCTCTCAGTTAGAGGTGGAGGGGCATCACCATTCCAGAATCCTCAGGATGGGGAATGAATGATGGACTAAAGGAGACTTACTGTTATTTTACTATAGACTTATTGTTATTCTAGCAATGGAAGAACTTTTATCATTGATGTGGAGGCAGTGGCCCCTGAAGGTTCTGAGGGGAGGGTGAGGGAAAAACAGCTATAATATGGGGGCACTTTTGGGACTGGGGAATTGTCCTAAATGACAGTACAATGACAGATACAGGCCATTGTATAGTTTGTCAAAACTTACAAAATTGTGTGGGAGACAGTGTAAATTACAATGTAAACTATATCCATGCTTCTAACTTAGTGGCAAGGCTCCAAAATGTGTTCATCAATTGTAACAAATGTACCACACTAATGAAGGATTTTGTTAATGTGGGAAAATGTGGGAGGGGTAGGGAGCAGAACATATGGGAATCCCCTATATATTTTATGTAAAATTTATTTAATCTAAGTATCTTTTTTAAGAAGTAAAAGGTATGTATTTTTAAAATGCAGCTTTTAAGATAGCTTTTGTTCATGTCTGTGATTTGTGTTATTCATTTTATAATTGAATGGTAGAATAACTATGCATGGAAAAGAAAAGTAAACTTTTTGAAAAGTAAATAATAAATATATAAAAGAAATAGCATTTTAGTTGCTAAAAATTGCAGGACTAGGTTTAAAAAAATCATAGATCTTTTCAGCTGATTTGCAAGTGATGGACCTTTGGATTTCAAGACTGTTTTAGACCATGAGTAATCCTATATTGAAAACATTTGAAATTCTAAATGTTCAAGTTTATGAAGCTTCAAATAAAATGGCACAAGGTAATGCTGATTTGATTTCATTGAGTATCAAGAATTGCATTATTACCATTCCACAATAATCGCGTTTAGAGTACCTATTTTCATTTTACTCTCTGTATAAATGGTTTCAGTGCTTACTGCCCCTCCATTCATTATATAACTTTTACATTTCATGAGGGTAGGTATTTGTGATATCTATCTCTCCTTCTCATTAGTATATACCCTGGGCCTTATCCAGAGTTCAGGAAAAAATTAGAAAATCAACAAATATTTTTAAATGACTGAAATTATGTTTTGGATGATTAGAATATATCTTCCAGAATTTCTTGAGATATGGTACATGGTTATTATTAAACCTAAATCTTTGTTATATAAGATCTTTTTGTTGCTTGGATAGGTGCAAGACACTTGGATTGTGTTTTAATTTCTCCTTTGATAAGATCTATTTCCTTCCTCGACCATTTGTCCAAAGACAAAAAATTAGCAAGTTATTTCATTTCTAATTTTCACTTCTTTAATCTGTGAAATGGGAGTAATAAAATATTAATAAGTAAATATGGGATTGAGGCTTGAATAATGCATTTGGAAAATTAATGATAGTCTCAAATGTTAGATGCCATTAGCACAATTCAACTGCCATCATCACCACACAGCCACCACCACAGAGACCCTCACTTGTAGATGGTATTGTAATTTCAGGACTTGAAGTTATATTTTAGATAAAATCTTACTCTGTTCTTTGCTTTAAGTTCTTCAGTTAGGGTTATTATCAATCAAGATGCTGATAGAACCAGAAGCTTCCCTGTACAGCCCATTGGTTACATGATCCTTGGTTTATCATTAGCCTTCAGTCTTATTTAATATCAAATAGAAATATTTTACATTTTTATTCAAAGTAAAAATTTAATAACTAATCACTTATCTTACCATGCACACAAAGATAACTTGCTTTTATTTCTTTCCTTCTACGTATATAAATGTTGCATATACAATTTCAATCATAGCATGCATATTTTCTTGTTCATTTAATAATAAAACCATCCCCATGTTTCACATAACTTTATAATTATTTTAATCATGGGGGGGTAAAAACTCTGTTATGTTCCAATTTATTAAGCCAATCCCATAATGTTGAATATTCAAGTTCTCAAATTTTTATTTTACACAGTGCTCTATTGGGGGTGTTTCCACATGTAACTTCTGCTTCTGCTGAATTATTTCCTAAAAAGAATTATTAAGAATACAATTAGTCAAAGCCTATGGTTCTTAATAGCATATTTATTGCTTGAAAAGATTTGTGAAAGTATTTGGAAAAAAAATTAGTAAAATTAAAAGATAAAATTGTATAAACATTATTATACAAAGTTTTTTGTGAATTTTTTAAAAACTCTCTTGGGTGATACGATAGTTGTAGTTTTACTTTATAAGAAACTGTCAAACAGTTTTCTAAGTGCCCAACCATTTGCCCTCCTACCAGCAATATATGAGATCCAGTTGTTCTACATCCTCAGCCATTCTTGGTATTGTCAGTCTTTTTAGTTGAAACTACTCAAGTCAGTATGAATTAGTATGTGTATTTTTTACCTTTCATTTCCTTGATGACTAATAATGTCAAGCATCTTGTCATAGTCTTACTAGATATAGGTGTGCCTTTGGTTAAGTGTCTCTTACTGATTTTCTAATTGATCCGTTTATCTTGTTGACTTTTAGAAGTTTTTTTATGTATTCCAGAATCAAGTTCCTCATTATTGTATTTGTTTTGTTCTTAATTGTGGTAAAATATACCTAAATTAAGTTTACCATTTTAACCATTTTTAAGTGTACTATTCGGTGGCATTAATTACTTTTATGATGTCATGTGTCATGGTTTGAGTCTTTTGTGGACCCCAGAAAATTGTGTTCGTAAGCCAAGCTATTCCTGTGGGTGTGAGACCATTTGATTGAATTTAATTCAGTTGGGACCCTTTGATTGAAGTACTTCAGTGAGGTATTACCCAGGGTGGGTCTTCGTCCTCATGTTGGAGTCTTTTATAAATGGGATAAACATTCAGAGACTAGGAGAAAAAGAGCTGCCATTTTACATGCCATGTGAGAGAGGACTCCAGGATCACCTGCAGCACAGAGGCAGAGCGAGAGATAGGGTCTGAAAGGCCGAGAATGAGTTAAGATCAGGGAGAAAGTGAGCCTGGAGGAGAAGGTAAGAGACCGACTGTCATTTTGTCTTCCCATGTGGCAGAGGTCCGGGATCATCTGCAGCCAAACTTGGTGAGACTGCATCTCTGATGATGATTTTTTTTTTCAGTATTTAATTTTTTTCTCTCTATTTTTTTAAAATGTTACATTCAAAAAATATAAGAGGTCCCCACATACCTCCCATACCCCTCACCCCACTCATCCCAAATCAACAACCTCTTTCATCATCATGGGACATGCATTGCATTTGGTGAATATATTTTGGAGCACTGCTGTACCACATGGATAATGGTTTATATTGTAGTTGATGCCTTGATTTGGACATTTTCACAGCCTTAGAACTGTAAGCTCTTACCTAATAAATTCGCATTTTTAAAGCCAACATATTTCTGGTATTTTACATCAGCAAGTTTAAAAAAACAAAACAATGTTTAACTATCACCATTATTTTCAAAAACTTTTCATCCTCCTAAACAGAAACTCATACCCATTAGGCAATAATTCTCCAATCTCCTCCACCCTCAGACCCTAGTAACACCTCTATTCTACTTTCTGTCTCTATGAACTTGCCTATTCTAGCTACCTCATATACATGAAATCATGTAATATTTGTTCTTTCGGGTATGGCTTATTTCACTTAGCACTATGTTTTCAAGGTACAGCCATGTGTAGTGTGTATCATTCATTTTCCAAATAGACTCTTAATTCTATTCCATTGTTCTGTGGATCTATCCTTGTGCCAGCACTATGCTCTCTTGATTACAGTTGCTTCATAATGAGTTTTGAAATCAGGAAGT
This sequence comes from Dasypus novemcinctus, assembly GCF_030445035.2. Classification (NCBI taxonomy): domain Eukaryota; kingdom Metazoa; phylum Chordata; class Mammalia; order Cingulata; family Dasypodidae; genus Dasypus; species Dasypus novemcinctus. The sequence goes on along the minus strand of NC_080679.1, from coordinate 56,409,309 downwards.
ATGAACCCTCCAGCATTGTTCTTTCCCAGAATTGTTTTGGCTATTTTGAGTCCTTTGCAATTCCATATGAATTTTTTTTTTTTTGTCTTTCCCTCAGCAATTTTATTTTATTTTTTTATTTTATTTACTTTGTAATAATATTACATTAAAAATATATATATATGAGGTCCCATTGAACCCTACCTCCCCCACCCCACCTCTCCCCCCCTCAGCAACACTCCCTCCCATCATCCATATGAATTTTACAATCAGCATGTTATTTCTGCAAAGAACTCAGGTAGGAGTCTGACTGAAATTGCACTGAGCCTGTAGTTTGAGGAATATTGCCATCTTAACAATGTCAAGTCTTGTGATCCATGAACTTTGGGTATTTTATTTAGATCTTCTTTAACTTATTTCAACAATGTTTTATAGTTACGAAGTGTACATTTTGCACTTTTAATGTTAAATTTATTCCTAAGTATTTTATTCTTTTTGATAATATTATAAGTGAAATTGTTTTCTTAATTTCATTTTCAGATGGTTTGTTGCAAGTGTGTAGAAATACAATGGGATTTTGTAGCTTGATCTCATAACCTACAGCCTTGCTGAATTTATTAGCTTTAATAGTTTTTTGGTGGATTCCTTAGGATTTTCTCTGTGTCCCAATTTCCTCATTTCAAAAATAGGGATAATAGTTCCTATTTGGTGGAATTGTGAATAATTAAATATATGTAAAGTATTTAGACTACTGTTTGGTACAGAATAAGCACTATATAAGTATCACTCATTATGACTTAAGATTCTTGATTGACTAATATTCTAGAATACATGGAGATGCCAATTGACTGACTTTTAAAAATTACTGGTGTGAGTATGATGAATTAAGGAAAGCTCCAAAGAGGAAGTGGGACTTTAAACAGTTTCATGGTATAACTAAATTTTGGATGACTGGAGGCAAACATATTAGAGGCATTTCAGGTGATACAACACTTAAAGGCAAGAATAAACATATGGTTGTCTACTATGTGTCAGGAGTTTTAAGGTAGGCATGTGGTGACTAGAGCAGAGGCTCCTATTAGACAGTTAGGGACTAGGATTGGATACTCTTAGTTCCAGCATGAAAAGTTTAGCTTTAATTGTGGAAAAGAGAAAGTGATTTTTTTGCAGGAAAGTAGAATAAGGTAATATAGGAAAGCGTTAATGGACAGGATGGCTTAGGAGAAGAGAGAGCTAAAGTAACAATAATCAAGATTTAGTGATAAAATATTGAAAACTATGTGGAGGCAGTTATGGATCCAATTAAGCCTGAAAGAACCTGGAATGTGATGCTGCTTTTGGCAAAAATGGGAATATTGGGAACATAGCATCTTTGAGGAAAAGATGTTTGCTGTGGGCAGTGTTGAGTATAATGATGGCAGTACATCCAATAATCAATAATTTGGCAGATGCAGCAGAAAAAGCTCCACCCAGAACAGGGCCAGACATACTCTGCATTCTTTAAATAACTGAGTACATTACTAGTACAAAAATTTTTATATGATTATTTTGGGTAATCCATATTATTAATAGGCTAACCAACTCAGCTTTGCTTATTCTATTAACATCAATTTATTGCAGAAATTAGTTTGTGGTGGTTTGGAACTGTATGTACCCCAGAAAATCATGTTCTTAAAGCTAATCCATTCCTATAGGTGTAAACCTACTGTAAGTAGGATATTTTGATGAGGTTACTTCAGTTAAGGCATGGCCCAGTGTGGATCTTAATCCTCTTACTGGAGTCCTTTATAAACGGAATGAATAAAGAGAAGCAAGAAGCTGAAAGCAACAAAACCCAAAAGAGAAGGGAGAGACCAGCAGATGCTGCCATGTCCCTTGCCATGTGGCAGAGGAGTCAAGGATCACCCATAGCTGGTCTTCAGGAAGAAAGCATTACCTTGATGATGCCTTAACTTGGTCATATTTCTCAGCCTCAAAATGTAAGCTAATAAATTCCCATTGTTAAGCTAACCTATTTCATGGTATCTGCTTTCAGCAGCATAGGAAACTAAAGTTAATTGTCAATTTAGTATAGAAAACCATTAAATGAGCCTCAAGTTTATGATGAGCAATAACAAAATATAAAACAAAGAAAATTCTTAAAATTCTAGAACAATGATATCTTGTGTTTTTTTTACATATTTTAAATTCTCAGAATCCTTCCACTAAAAATTTTTAAAGGCAGCTGAAATTAAATGAATTGCAATATCAGATTTTGTTGAATCAATAGAACTCTAAAGAGAATGATTCTCAGTTTCATTATTCCACTATTCCGGTGCCTGGACATTTATACTCTACTTGAAAGAAAATAAGAAAAAACAGAACGTGTAGCTTTCAAACTTTTCTGAACTATTCCTAGACCTAAAAATCAATGATCTTCATCTTTTCATCCAGGAAATAGCCTAGTACGTGTTTACTATTAGCCTCCATAAATACTATTTGCCAGAGTCTCTTGCCTTTAAATGAAACAGGAAAAATTGGTTGGGAAGTGGCCTGTGTGTTATCATAATACTGATCATTGAGTAAAAAGTGCATTTGTGAGCTAATCTAGCCCTGCCTAGCAACTGTTTCTAGGCAGACGGTGGCCAGGCTCAGCTGTTGTTGCCTTGCAGGAGTCATCAGTCTATTTCTACAAACTTTATAGGATATCTGTGTGGGATTATTTGGATTCCAGTTTTAAGGTACATTTTCTTCTTAGCCACTCTTAGTACTAATCATTTTGGTTGTAGAGATTGATACATTAAACCTAATATCATTGCTTTTTATCTATCTCTGAATATAAGTATACAAATTTTTAACTACAATGGAATGTATAAATCCCGAAGTAAAGAGCTTAAACTATTCCTGTCCATTCATTTCAAGCTTGAACTCTGCCACATACTTTAGTGGTCAAGGACTATATCCAGATTTATAAGAAACTTTTAACTCATCTCCTGAAAAACTTACTTATACTGTTACGATGAAACCTGATTTACTTTCTTCCCCTGGCCCTTACAGTAGGATAAAATCCAGCTAATAGCAGCGAGGTGGGAGTTTCTGGAGTAAATAGGTGTTATGCCAGAACTCAATGAGGGGAGGAATAGGCCATATTAGTGGAATAGAAGCTTCTCCAGAGAGAATAATGCTCAAAAAAAAATTGGAGGCAATGTAGTAAATACTACAGCACACTTTGAGTTCAGCCCCTCTAATCCTGTCCATGCTTCTTGTTCCCAAAGTCCCCAAATTCTTCTCAAAGCATACGTATGCATTCAAACAACCACCCACTTACTCTTTTATTCCCAAAGCTACTTGGAAGTCTCACCCCTTTTCCTCACTCATTTTCCTATTCTTGTCCAGTCTCTTAACTCATTCCACTGGGTCCTCTGGAAAGCCCATTCCTTTGTAAACCCACTTCTAAATTCTCAACCTCTTTAGAGAATGTTCCTTCACATCTTTAATTGAAACCCAAGGATCTCACTTAATTTTCAAACCCTTCCAATAAAGCCTGCTCTTTATTCATACCTAATAAATCAGATCAAGTGATAAGTTGTCATCCTCTTTAAATCCCTATGCCACTTTAGGAACGTTCATCTATTTTCATGAGAAGGCCTTCCTCATTTGGGAGATAATATAGCATTTTTAAATTTAACAACACAGGATTTGGATTCAGGCTCAGATTAGGGGAGGTTGACTAGATGACCCAGCATTTCTGAGCCTCAATTTATACATCTGAAAAGAGAAGATAAGAATAGCATTTTGCAAGATTGTTATAAGGATTAAGTTTATTCTTTCCACAAATCTTTACTGATTAAAAATGTGCCAGACATTTTTAAGTACTAAACAAAACAAAAAATTCCTCCCTTCAAGAAGTTTGAAGTCTTATGGGGAAGAATATCTTTAAACAAGATAGATATATAAACATAGTTACAAAGTCTTATATAAAGGAAATATAGGGTGCTGTAAACACACACACACACATTTAATTGAAAGTATAATTTAAATGAAGCTCAAGTTGCCAGGCAAAGGGTGAGGTGAGGGGAGTCCTGAGTAAGTGACATTTGAAAAAGAGAACTGAAGAATAAGTAGGAAATAGGCAAAGAAGCAAGAAATGCAGAGGGTATTCTGGAGAGGGGCAGCTTAGCTCATTCCGAGACTGAAGAAAGACCACTGGGACAGGGAATGTGTCACAGTGTTTTGTTAGAGAGTAGGCTGAGGACTTGACTATGAAGGCCGTTTTAGGGAGTTTTAATTTTATTTTAAATGCAATGAGAAGCAATGGTTTTAAGCAAAGGTGTGGCATGCTTTATATATTTAAAAGCCCTCTGAGGACAGTGATCGGAACACAGTAGTTCCTTGGTAAATGAAGTAATGTTCACCTAGGCCTTACTTGTCAATGTTTATTGAATTTTGTGCACCTGAGAAACAGTTTTTTCCTTTGCCCCAAACTCTCGTGCCTCCCTTTGGTTAGCTCAGCCAACACTCCTGTTTCAGAGTTCTTTGACATCTACAACCTAAAGGCTACTCTCTGAAGTTTCTCTGGACCAGGAGCTACCCTACCTCTGAAATCTTCTAAGCTAATAACCTGCTTCTTGACCACAATTTCTGGCCTTGACCCTAGCACATTATTCCTATATATTTTTAGGTCTCCAGCCTGTTTGGAGATTAGGGTGGAAAGATAAGCAAAAGCCAAGTTGTGAAGGGTTTCATTGAAGCTAAGGAACTTGAACTTTATCCTGTAGGAAAAGGGAAGAAACAATGAATATTCGTAGTTCACTAACCACCATGGAGCAGGTTGTTCCATGTATTTGAAATGCCCTCTCCCCCAAGGATCACCTTCAAGCCCTTGGCCATCCTTTAGAGTCTAACTTTGCTCTCATTTCTTCTAGGAAGGTTTCCTCAGCAGAAGATAGTCAATCACATTATATAATGTGTATAGCTCTTATGCTAAGTAATCACATGCTTATTTTTTGATTCCCCTATTAGTGGGAACTCATTCAAAGCAGGAACTTATATCCTTAACATATCCTCATACCTGATATATAGGATTTCATCAAATTTTTTTGAACTCAAGTTCTACTGCAAAATAAAGCCCCCTGAAAATCCTAACAACATAAAATTTTCACAGCAAAAAGTTGACAAATTCCATATGTAATCTAGAACCACATCTCTTTGCTGAAGTTTATCCAGATATCATTGCTCTAAAAACATTCAACAAATTCTGAGAACATTCTATTTTTATACATTTTAATTTTTCGAGAAAGTAATATATTATCATGATTAAAATACCAAAATATGTAAAAAGAATACACAGAGGTCTCATGCCTACCCATGCCTTTCTACCCCTTTTCCTTCTAGCTTCTCTGGATTATAATTTTTGTTTTTTGTCCTCTTGATGTTTTTTAATCAGATACAAGCAATTATGAATGTATTATTTTCTTTCCTTTCTTACATAAAATATAGCATGGAATATACACTGTTATATTATTTGCTTTTTTTCTCAGCAATATATCCTGAATATTTTTCCAGGTTAATAGTGGAGATCTTTATTCTTTTTTCACCTGTAGCTTTCTACTATATTTCAACTGAATGCTGTGATTTATTTAAAATGTCCTCTCATGCTAGATACTTAGGTTCTAATCTTCTGCTTTTATAAATAACCAGCAAATGATAAACTTGCATGACTATTTCATATTTGCACAGATATATATACATATACATGTATATGAATATAGATAGAAACTTTAAAATTGGCTCGTCTAGTTCCAGAAAAAGATCTTATATTTTATTATGATATTCCTCTATAATTTATAAATTATAATATATATAAATTATGATCCTTAGTCTTCTGATCAAAGAACACAGTATATCTTTACATTTGCCCAAATTGACTTTTATAGCCTTTAGGAATATTATAAAATTACCCCTTCAGGGAAATTTTCTTAAGTATTTTATCTTTTGTTATTGAAAGTGGGATCTACTTGGTCATTATTTCTAAGGTATTCTTTATATATATAAAAACTAATAATATTTGTATATTAATTTCATTTCCTACAACTTGCTGAAATCTCTTATTTTGTAGTTATTTTCATTTTTTATCTCTTGGGTTTTCCAGGTGTACAATAATACCATCTGCAAATATAGTACAGGCTTTATTTTTTCCAATGTTCATACAATTTTCAATGTTTTTGGAGGTATTAGGTAATCTATTAGACAATGTTAACCAATAGTGGCATTGTGCACATCCTTGCCTAGTTCCTGATTTTTAGGAGGAATATCATCCATGCTAGCCTTAGGGCTAAACTAAAATATGTATAATCAGATAAAGGAGGTTTGTATCAACTCTTATTTTGAGTGCTTTTTTAAAATATCAAGAATAGGTTTTATTTTTATCAAATACTTTTTCAGCAACTATAGAGATAATTTTTCTCATGGATTTATTAATATGTTAAATTACATTAAGAAAGTTTGTACTATTGAAACGCTCCTGGAAGTGGAAAGAATAAACTCCACTTGATTGTGGTACATTATTCTCCTAATGTGCTTTGTTAATATTTTGTTGTCTTTTTAAATTGATCATCATCTTAATAAAAAATGGTTGTTTTTGCAATCTATAAGGTTTTAGTATAGAAGTTATGTTTTATAAAAATAATAGCAGAATAATCTAATCTTTAAAGGTTCCTCTCTGAAACTAGATGTGATGCCTTGGGGGGTGGAGTAGATATTTGACAAAACATAAGCAAAAGTTGAATTCCTTTGTAACCGCTCCTTCCTTAGGGTTTCTCTCAGTTTCAACTCATAATTTTAGTATTATCTTACAATGTTTAACCATTGTATTCTTAACTATGCTTATGTTTCTACAACTTAATTTTCAATGAGAATTTGTCTATCTGTAATTTCCAGATCTTCTGGAATGAATTTTGGTTGATTATATTTCCTGGAAAATTATACATTTCATTCAGGGTTTCAAATTTATTTTCATACAGTTGTACAAAGTAGCTTCATAATCCATTTTGCTTCTGTGATCATTTCTATCTTCTCATCTTTTTTTTTTTTTACCATTTCAGCTGTTTTGTATTGAAAAGTAAATTAAAATGCTCTTTTTAAAGTATGCTTCTGTTTCTCTTTGCATACCCCACAGTTTATACTTCATGAAAGTCATTTCTTAGTTATTTAGTGCATAGATATTCATAACATCTTTGTGATTTCTAGCACTTTAATAGTAAAAAGAAATTGATGGCTTTTAGGTTTGAATTTTATCTGTACTGATATCAAGATCACTGTCCCTGTTTTCTTTTTGTTCATATTTGCTTATCCTTTTATTTTTATCTTTACTGAATCACATTGCCTTAGGAGTGTCTTATACACAGCACAGGGCTGGGTTTTGCTTTATGAGACAACTCTGACGTATCATGCATATAAGCTCTCAAAGTCACATTTGCAAATATTCCATTGACCAAAGCAAGTTACATGGCTGAGTGCATAGTCAAGGGGTGAAGAAATAGACTCCACTCTTAGGAAGGACTGCATAATATTGTGGCCATTTGGGCAGGGGTGGATTCTACTCCAGATATAATAAGGTGGAAGGCCTGTGTAAAAGCTAAATGAGAAGTGCAGAAGTGATATATGCTGTTAGGAGGCTATCCCACCTGAAGGAGCTGTGCAGTAAGAAGACCTTTTCCAAGGCTAGTTTAAGAAGTCATACATGCGCCAGAAGAGAAAGCCAGCATTTGAATGCATGCTCCCCAGTGTATTGATGGTCATTCTGTGTATTAGTCACAAAAGCAGGGAATATCAACATAGATTACTGCAACTTTCCCCAGTCAAGGAAGGATTTCCTCTGTACCCTTTAACTCTCTCCCTTCTGCCCCAACTGCAGAAGATAGAGAGGATGAGGAAGTAACTGGGAGCCAAACCCTTGCACTCTCTTCTCACTCAAAGCTAAGGGAGCCATAGCTTTAGGCTAAGTTAAAAGATGAGAGAAGAGCTAACAATCACAATTAATCTATTCCTGATGGTTGAAAATGACTGAATGGTTATAGAATCTGATCAAGCCTCTACACAACAGGAAGAGGGATTTAACAAGACACAGGGTATAGATTTAGGAAAAGGAATCAGAAGCAGGAGAGAAGGAGACAAGGCTATTGGTGCAAAGTCCAAGAGGGAATTGATAGGGTTGTCATCAATAGAGGCTGATCTTAAACAGAAGGAAATAGACATTATCCTCTAAACTGCAGGATGAGTATGATCTTAGGTGCATATGCAAACAGTACTCCAGAAACCTGATACTTCATTTTTGTTAATGAAGTAGGAAGTAAGGATGTCTGCTGAGACTGAAGGGGACTTGAATAGTGAGAAAGGTTTAGAATGGTCATTGTAATACTAATGTTGAAGTTGACAAGGTGGGTAGATAAAAATAAATTGCTTTTTTCTGTACTAGCAACAAGCTATAAAAGGGAAAAATTATAAACACATTAAAAAAGTGTTACATTAAATAGGATGTTTTTGATAGATTAATATAATAAAAATACAACTTATTCCAATATTAAGTGTGATGGTTTGAGACAGTATAACCTAGAAAAGGACATTCTTAGAGTTAATCCATTCCCGAGGGTGTGGATGTATTGAAGGAGGGACTTCTTGATGAGGTTACTTCAGTTAAGGCATGGTGCAGGGTGGGTCTTCATCCTCTTGCTGGAGTCCTTTGTAAATGGGATGAATATGAGAGAGAAAAAGCCATGGAAGCAAGAAGCTGAAGCAAAGAAACCTGAAAGAGAAGGGAGAGATTTGCAGGTACCACCATGTGTCTTTACCGTGTGACAGAGGAGTCCAGGATTGATGGCAACCATTCTTCAGGAAGAAGATATTGCATTGATCATGCCTAGATTTGGACATTTCATGGCCTCAGAACTGTAAGCTTTTAAGTGAATGAATTCCCCCTGCCTAGCAGGCTAAAACATTAAGTAAATGTAATGCAATTCTAATTTATATTTGAATAGGAATTTGGAGGAATCGGATAAAGTTATTTTTAAAGTTGTAAGGAAAAATAAATTTTAAAAAATGGAAGACTAGTGAGGAATGACTTGTTTTTCCAGATTAAAATATATAGTATCATGACCTCCTTATTGACTTTGGTTTTACCTTAGGAAAAGATAAGTCAGAAGACAGAAGAGAGCTCAGAAATAGATCCTATTAATATATAGATATTAGACATATAACAAAAATGGTATTTCAGTTAAAAGGTAAAAAGATGGGTTATTTTTTAAATGATGCTGAGTCAACAGCCTATTCATCTGGGGAAAAAAGTATATCAAGATAAGTTCCAGATTAAAGAAAAGAAATAAGAAAAATAGGTTTGATACGCACTCAGACATCCTCAAGCTGTTGATTAACCAAGACCGGAAACCTAGACATTATAAAGGAAAAGATATACCTAATGGCAAAAGAGTAAACAAATCAAAAGGAAATGATGTTATGCTTCAATTGAAACTTTAAAAAAAAAAAAAGATGAAATAGGCAAAGTTATTTGAAAAGCATGATAGAGAAGAGCTGAAACTTACAGATCTTGCATGAAGACATACAAAAGTATTTATAAATTGATAAAAAAACATAACTCAAAAGACAAAACAGACAACTGAGACTTGCAGAAAGCAAGTCCAAATGGCCAATAAACATGGAAACATTTTCGGCCTTAACTAGGAGTTAGGGAAATGCAAATAAAGTGCTAGTTCATAGTCATTAGATTAGCAAAAATTACAAGTGAAAACACCTATTGCTGAAGAGACAGGGAAATGTTCATTATTTCAGACTTTTTGAAAAGTAACCAGATATTATTCTTTGAAATCAAACGTACATTTACTCACTTCATTCTTAGGAACCTACCCTTGAAAATAAAAGCACTAGTAGGTAAAGTGTACATAAATTATTGTAACACTGTTTGTACTAGCTGAAGAGGAAAAACAAAGCGAATGCCCCTCAGTAGGTAAATGTCTGAATAAATTATTGGCACACCCATGCCATGTAGCAGTATGCTGCCATAAGAGCAATTGACAGGGAACCTCTCTCCACATCAGGGGTCTCCAGGATTGAATCCCGGTGAATCCTAGAGGAGAGAAAATGAGAAGACAACACAGAGAGCAAAAAGAGCAGGGTGGGAGGAGGGGAAGGAGGGAATATAAGTAAATAAATAAATATTTTAAAAAGCAATGAGTTAGGGTCCTTGTTAAGCACTTCCCCTGAGCAAGGCACTTATTTGATCCTCACAACAGCCTTATAAGTGGGTGGTAATAATGTTATAGGAAAGGAAATGGAAGTACTGAGAGTTTAAGTTATCCAAGGTCACATGAAGCTGTATTCCAAATCATTATATTTTCTCTTTATGCTAGTTGATGTGGAAAGATTTTCATACTATACATTTCAGCATGAAAACCTTAATATAGGGAAGCATATAAAATAAAACCACATTATTATAAAACAAATGACCCTCTAAATTTTAACACACACACAACACCGCATGCTCTATATCTAGAATCTATGTTCCAGAAATGGGAGGTTATACACAAGGTTGCACTATTATTACTTACAGGGGAGATAAATTTACTATTGTAAAAAATCATGTAGGAAATAATCTCATATTGCTATGAAAGAATGGCCACCTTTCATGATGATTTTGGGGCAGGAGTGGATTCTATATGATGCTTATTTTTATCTCGGCTTTTAACTTTTTAATTGTATTTTTTTTAATGAGCATGCATGATTGAGAAAAGGTGAAACTATATCTATTGTAGGAAAAAAATTTTAAGGGAGACATAACAGTGTTGGTAATTCTGTAAATTCACCCCAAAATTATTTTTCCATATCTCTACTATTTTTAAAAAATGAATGTTAAGAGAAGGAATAGTGATTATGTTCAAACTTAAAATGTAAGACTCTAAACATCAGGTAATGAAAACAGGATTTTTTAATAGAAATAAAATTTAATCTACATTTTAGTATATGTGCACATCCCTCAAACAAGGAGTGTCATTTAAAAATTGGGTGATGCGGTTTCTCACATAATTTGAAGTAAACAGTGTGTTTCATTTGTTGAACAGAAAATGGTAAGAGTTTGTCTTTAGAATCTTATAGATATATTTATGTATTTTAAACAATATTTTATAATAAAATTATACATTTGAAGTAAACTTTAATCACGTGAATTTTAATGCTGTAGACTAAATTACCAATTCCTAGGGGAGGTCACAGTAGTATATCATCATTAAAGACGTTTATCATCTTTTTGACTCTGCTCTCCGTGGATATCATAACCTCCAGCATTACTCAGACAGTGGAGTGGAGAAGCAGAGTAGACTCAGGTCACAAAGTTCTCAATGAAGAGAACATGCTTAGACACCGATCTAGAGTGATGATGCGTAACAGCAAGTCTAATCACAAGGGAGACATGAAAAGGAAAGGAGAGAATCTTAGAGTCGCTATCCACTTTGGAAGGGGGTTGCAGGAGAAAGGCTAATCTCAGGGGAGAGCAAGGTTTCCCTAAGGGGGCCTGAAGGTAGAGAGACTTCTCTGACAAGGTGAGGTTGTAGGAGGTTGATTACAATGAGATTAGGATTCCAAAGGCTGTAGGGGAAGGGGGTGAGATGCAGGATAATAGTGGGACTCACCAGAGCAAGAAAACAGAACAAAAGCAGTAGCAGAACTAGAGAAGGTAGGCAGTCTGTGTTTGGATTTAGTATGTGCCTTTTTCCTTGTACGTGAAAGTTATGATTAGCAATATTGGCTCCAACCCAATTTGGTACCAATTATATTGATGCTATAACTGTCTACAGGTCCCAGGCAATTTGACCTGTCTCAATTACCAGAGGGGCAGTGGTAGAGCTGAAGGGCAGGTCGTCTGGGAGGCTCACAGGCGTTCTGTGTTGAGCGCTGTTGTGCTGAGATGTCATTTTCCCATTTACTATATAAATCACTGTTTATAATGGCATTTTCAGGAGTATAAAACATTCACTTTGGTTAGGGACTAGACCATTTAGACTCAATTTCTGGGTATCTTTGGTTTTCTTCATTTAATTCAGGACATGTCCTATTTTGATTTGTAAAGTAGGGCTGCTAGAACATTGTGATTTGGCAGTAATTGGCTGGAACCTGTTTCTTTAAACTCCTTTTGTTTTGTGAAGCCCAGTGTTCCAAGTTCTATTGTCCCTAAGGTCCTTGGCATATGACTATTTTGTAACCACATTCTTCTAGCCAACATGATGTAAAGTAATAAAGCAAGCCAGTAGCATTCAGTATCTGAAACTGAGAGATCACTCAGAAAAAAACAGCTCAGTTTAGTGACTCACAGAACCAGAATTTTGGCATACATGGGAGGGAAAATACCAAGGAAGCCAATAAAAAAAGAATGCACAAAGTTTCAAGTTGCAACAGTCTATTCTTAAGAGCCATTGTTGGCCCTTTTTAAAATTCTGATCTTTAACTTTTGAAACTGATGTCTTTCTATCTAAAAACATTAAGCTATTATGAACTCAATTTTGGCAATTCCAACTCAAAGTAGCTTTATAGGTTTAGAATTTCATTGCAAATAAATGTTATCACTTTCTTTTAAAGGATCAGTTTAGAGATGAAATATTTCTTTAGATCCAGGCAATTACACTGGCAGTAGAGGTTCATTTTTGTAATTATAAAATTTTAAGAGTGACAATCTGGAACCAACTGAACTCTTTCATGGATCTAACTTTGATGTGATTTTCAATCTCAGGTTACTTTTGATCTTTTGGTTTCTGTTTCTTAAATCAAGTTGCTTTGCTAACAACTACATATGCAAAGGCTCATAGTGGTTGATATGGTCATTTTATAGACTGTCATTGGACATTGTTCTATTATCCCCAAGCTTTATTCCCATCCAGTTTTTCCTACTTGCCTGGAAGGCAGTAGACCTGGAAGATTTTTTTCAAGCTGTCCATTTTCAATCGGTTCATTTTCCTTTTGAAGGATTTCCCCACCTCAAAATGCCAAACCCAAAATATTAGTTATTTGATCTTTTATTTAAAGTTCTTGTGTAAATCGCATAACCAACCATATCCTATACTGAAGAGGATATACTCTGAAATTTGTTTTCACCCATTATGTTTACAAAATTTGACCAAGTAAAACTTGTACTTGGACTCATGGAATGGGAAACAAATTGAAATATTAGGATATATTAATCTCTCATTTAATGCAAGTACCAGGAGACTTCTGTGTTTGATCTGCACTCACTAGGTAAAGTAATGGTAAGACAAAATATTTTATATAATTAACTCTTCTTTACTTGGGACTTTTAAAAAGAGGTGTAGTCTTTGAAAAATTAAAAGTAGACATAAACATTAACCATGAAAGTATTTCAGCATGAGGAATGGTAAGTATTTGAAAGGTGCCAAGACAGATAAAGTGAATAACTCCATGGATAACTAACTTTTAAGTCTTCAGTAACAGTGACATTTTAATGATGCCATATATCCATTTGCAGTTACCCAAAAGTCTACTTTTAAATAAGAAACATATCATATTTCAGATTGTTTCCCTCAATGAAAATACAGTTTCATTCAGTTAAAGTCTATAAATTTATAGTCAATAATCATAGAAAAGGCAGGAGCCCGAGAGCGAGCAGTTGTCGGGTGGGCACCCTGGCCGGGATCACCACCATCGGGGTCGTGAAGCGCCAGATCCACGTTCCACAGCAGTGGGCCGGTGATGCGGAGGAGAGAGGTATGCAAGTTATTGAAAATGGGCTTTAAAAGATGAAGGAAAGATGGAACTCCAGGAAATCCAGCTCAAAGAACACACTGCAGAAGACGCAGATCGGAAGTACGAGGAGGTGGATCGTAAATTGGTGATTATTGAAGGGGGCTTGGAACGCACTGAGGAACGAGCTGAGCAGGCAGAGTCCCGTTGCCGAGAGATGGGTGAGCAGATCAGACTGATGGACCAGAACCTGAAGTGTCTGAGTGCTGCTGAAGAAAAGTACTCTCAAAAAGAAGACAACTATGAAGAAGAGATAAAGATTCTTACTGATAAACTCAAAGAGGCAGAGACCCGTGCTGAGTTTGTTGAGAGATCGGTAGCCAAGCTGGAAAGGACAATTCATGATTTGGAAGATAGACTGAAATGCGCCAAAGAGGAGCATCTCCGTGCACAAAGAATTCTGGACCAGACTCTGCTGGACCTGAAGGAGATGTCGAGCACCCCAGTCCTGCCCTGCTGCTGCCCCTCCCTTTGACCCTGACTCGGCCTGAGGCCAGCCTGCCCGAAGCTGACCTTTAACCTGAGGGCTGATCTTTAACTGGAAGGCTGCTTTCTCCTCTTGCTATGCACCTAACCACCCACCCCTGGCCCCCTGTCTCTGCCTCACCCAAACTGTCGCTGCCTCACCCAGAGATTGCAGCTGGGCTAGGCGGCTGAGCGCCCTTTGGGAACAACATTTAAGGGAATGTGAGCACAATGCGAGTGTCTTTAAAAGCATGTTGTGATGTGTACATGTGGTAATTATCCCCCTTTTTTGTTGTTGTAGCAGCCTTTTGTAAAACATTCCAAATAATTCCACAGCTCTGATGCAGCAATCTAATCCCTTTCTCACTTTTGGAAGTTAGTTTTTCAGTTTAATAGATATTGCCCACCCCAGAGAGGAGGGAAAGAAGGATGGACCTGCCTCACTGAGAGCCGAACATAACCCAGGGGAAAACTCATTGATTGCTCTACACAAAGCACCAGCCAAACCAGAAAAGTGATCCCAGGAGTTAGCCCCCACCAAAAAAAAAAAGTGCTGTTCAGGTTTTCAGCTTGAAGTTAACTTAGGGCAAATTTATTATTATTATTTTTCTTGTCAGAAGTAACCAAATTAATACGTTGAGACCTCTGTCTGAGACCAAATCTTTGTCCCTTTGTCCTTTCTCTACTCCCTTCTCAACGGCTCACAGAATGAATCATTTGCCCCTTATGTTGGGGTGACCACTGATTTACTCTCCAGCCCCCTTTTAAGAAAGTAGAGAAAATTACATTTTTGCCACTAATTTAGTTATATGAAACATCTCAGCACCCTTTTCTGGGTCTGAAGCTGCTTTCTCTAAAAAGTGCCATCTCATGCTTTGGATCAGTCAGTGCTAGAAAAATCTTGAATAGCATATGGACAAAACCTTTTAAAACATTTCTTATTATTTTGAAACTTTGCTTTTTTGGGATAGGGGAGCACTGGCCAATCCACCTGGCTGTGAGTGCTCTCCACAGTCTGGGTGGTAGTGTGCTGATCTTTTACAATTCCTTTCCCCACCCAGTTCCCCCTTTTTGGTGAGGTTTCTGTGAGGTCTGTTAGGTATACATCCTGCAGTTTACTGGCTTAAAATGTACGCTCCTTTGGTGTGGTCTCTTTTGGGGGCCAGTTGGGAGAAAGGGAAACCAATAATGCAACTGTTTTGATACTGAAAATTGACAAGTTTCTTTTTGAAATAAAGAACCAGTCCCTCAAATAATAATAATCATCATCATCATAGAAAAAAAATAATAATCATAGAAAAAATGTAACTATTTATTGTTACATGAAGTAAAAGTCAGGTTATGGAACTTTATGTACAGTATAACAACTATATAAAATATGATTTATATAGACATTTGCTATAAAATATTAAGAATTTGAAAGGAAATGTATCAAAATATAGGTTTTATCTTGAGAGAAAAACATACTGTTACTAATTTTTTAATTGTTTCATCTTAAAAGAACCAATTGTTAGTAAAATTAATTTAGCTTCTGGTTAATCACTTATAGTCTTAAATGAAACATAAAGTTAATAAATTAGTGACATATGAAAGATGCTAAAATGGTAACTTTATAGTTTGGCTTAGATAATTTGTTAGAAAATCTTTAATTTATAGATGCTAAATAGTCTCTAAAAGATTTGAAAAAAGCTTCACAATTATTTAGGAACAAAACCAGGCCTCAAGTTCAGTTTTCTTAGTTTTAAGACTTATAAGTAAATTTTTTCTCAAAAATATGTACGGTGGAAAGAAAAAAGCAAATATGATGGTGGAAAGCAATTAAATCAATAGTTAATGACTTTCTGAGTTCTCAAATCATCTTCTGTTTGTAGTAAAGGTAATTTACTTATTTATCCTCATTGCTGAGGATAATTCTAAAATAGGACTAACTCCTACCCTACTTTTCTCACTTTTGCTAAAGTTGGTGAAGGAGTAGCTAGATATGCAAAGTTACTGAATCTAGTTTATCCTCTCACTTGTCTGTCAGTGGTACCTGAGTCTGTTACAGGAAGCAATCAGCTGTGGAGGAGAAACAAAATGTTAACTACTCTTGAGAAAAGGCTTCCACTAATTTTGGTGAGGTGTTAATACTAGTGCTTGAAGGAAATCCTTATACCGGGAAATCCTTGCCTCTGGAATTGATCACTAACACTTCCCATGGTAGCATGTTAGTTTATCAGTTTGCCTTGATCAGCCTCTCAAGATGGCCCAATATGATCGGACCCAGAATATCGTTTCTGTAGTTTTAAAATGCATTCCTCTACTCTGTCCAAAGGGTACATCTATTAATTTAATAGACAGTCCATCTAAAATGATATCAGATTTATTCTCCATAAACAAGTCTAAGCTTCTGGGGCCTAGAGTCTTTCTTCTTATTTATTTTATTTCATTTCATTTCATTTTTTTTAAAATAAGCTTTAGATTACATAAATATTACATATTCCCATATACCCCACCCTCACACCTCCCACACTTTCCCACATTAACAACAGCTTTCATTAGTGTGGTGCATTTGTTACAAATAATGAAAACATATTGAAGTATTGCTGCTAACCATGGACTATAGTTTATTTTACAGGTTATACTTTGCCCCATACAGTTTTATAGGTTTTGACAAAATGTATAATGGCCTGTATGTGTCATTGCAATGTCATGCAGGACAAGTCCAATGTCCCCAAAATGCCCCATATTACATCTATTCTTCCCTCTCCCTCCCCTCTGGATCTCTGGTGACCAAATGCCTTTATATCAACGTTTCAAGTTCTTCCATTACTAGAATAATAAGTCTACTGTAGTCCGTAGAGACATTCCCTTATGTTTGTTCATTCCTTAATCTTGAGGATTTGGGGATGGTTATACCTACTCTGCTTCTGATTGAGAGGGGGCTTAAATCCCATGGGGCAAAAGGATGGCACTGTATTGCTTGTGGTTATAGACAGGTTCTGTTTTTTGGGATGGGTGTTGTCCATCATCATCATTTTGTTAGTTGTCCTGGGTGGGTCCAATGAACTGGCCAGTAGGTGTTGCAACTCTGCTGAGATTCAGCATATGAACAGACCAAAGATTTAAGTCTGGGACATATACTTAGAGAGTATAGTTCTAATTAAATATTCAAATAAAAGGGGCAGAAGAGCCATGTATTGTAAAATTATAAATGAGTCTAACTCTGTTACTTTGGGGAAGCATAAATTCCAAAGTAAGGCCCACTGACAAGGTGCTGAATTTCTGAAATTGTCTGCCCTACTTATACTGCCTAGATGTCTCCTAGAGCCCTTGGGAGTCCCAATGATTAAGGCACTGGTTACTGTGGCAGTCAATGAGAGACATGCATAAGTGTAACCTCTGGCATGACCTCCTGACTCACTTTTGATATCTCTTAGCCATAAAAACTCATTTGTATTATTATTTCCCCCTTTTCGTCCAGGTCTTTTTCCAAAAACATTGCTAGTTGGTGATAAATATTAATCCCTCAGTGCCAGGGAGGCTCATACTCAGGAGTCATATCCCATGCCAGGTGGAAAGTAGTGAGTTTATGTGCTGAGTTTGGCTTAGAGAGAGTCAAGCCTACACTCTAAACAAGTATCAAGTGGACTCTAGCATAACCAGCCCATTTTTCACTGTTTTCATGTCATCTTGCACAGATACTTATTAAACTAAATATAAAACAGATTATTATTATTTATTGTTATTTAATCTTCATCCACCTTTGACTCCTGGGGCAGGAATCAGTATGAGAAGAAATGCATCAGCTCAGTATCAATCCCCTCTCCCCATTACAGATGCTGTTTTAGAAAAACGGGTCAAGTAGTGGAAATATTATTTTCTTTGATGTGAATATATTTGCCAGTACAGTAAAATAGGGATGTGTTCTGGACTTACTTTTGAATAAACAGTTCCTTTTTTTTTTTGAGGTACCAGGGCCAGGGATTGAACCTGGGACCTCATATGTGGGAAGCCAGTGCTCAACCACTAGGCCATACTGGCTCTCCTGAATTTGTTTCTTCATTTGTTTGCTTGTTGTTGTGGTTTTGTTTTGTTTTTAGGCAGAGCCAGGAACCAAACCCAGGACCTCCCATGTGGGAAGCAGGTGCCCAGGCACTTGAGCCACATCCACTTCCTGTTTTTTTCTTAACTGCCAAAAATCAGATGATATGAGTTTATCAGGAACCAGAAGTGACCACAGAATACTATTGATTCTATTTTCTAATCACTGATAGAAAAAAAAAAAAGATGGCTTCAGATCGACTATTCCAATACCAAGTTCCTTATTTTTGGTAGACATTTCATCTGGTTTTTAAATGACTACTTATTTATCAAGTTTCCTCAAATTCATTGCTACCTAAGATGCTCCTTTCTGGTGCAGAGGATGTGAGATTTAAATCCAGAACATACCTCTGTTTCAAGATGGCTTACTAAGCACATATTCATTTCTCTAAATCCCACTGAAATAGCTGAAAAATAGTAAAATTAGGAAGAAATCCAAAGAAATCCTGGAAAACAGAGAAGAATACCATTAGTAGATCAGAATATTGAAGAATTGCTAATGGCACCAGATTATCGGCAAAATTAAGTAGGATTTAACAACTCTCAATATACTAAAATTGAAAGGTAGCATTTTTGAAAAAGGGGCTTTCCAAAAAAGAATCATCCAAAAGGGACAGGAGAGTTTGAGAGTTGGTTTTATGGCTGTTGGTAGGAGAACTTAAGGGTTGCATAAAAGCTATGTCAGCCAAGACTTCAGAGGCCATACGCAGTTCACCATACCCTCAAAAGGAGCCTATACTCAGTCATATATTCCCTGCCTCTCAGATCTACCCTATACATTCTATCCAAGCAATCTATAATCATAACCTATACTTATACCAAAAAGAACATAGTTCTTCACTGTTCTGAGGGAACACCTAGCTACCAACACTGATCAATCCCAGCAACTATTGATAGAAGATAATAAAGAATAACCTGACTAATTGATAATTAAATGGCTCTAGATTCTAAAAATATCTATCCTCTAGGTACTTATCAGCAGGCAATTTTTGTGTCTTCCTAGTTTGAAAATCCAGTTTCTCTCCCAAGCTCTTTCTACTATTATGGTTCCAAGTATGAGAACAGAAGAAATGCCTTCTCAGTAAGGAAGAGGCTGCAATAGGAAAAAGTAGAAATCTTATTCTTTAGATAGGGCAAGAAGATCAAATAGCAGTGTCCTGGTTCTTTTTTCTTAGAATTAAGCCTGGACATACAGAGCCTAAGCTGCAGAACAGTGATAAAAGAATGCAGGCCCCATGAGAACATAAGGGCTAGTCTCTGAGGGAGACTTGAGGCCTCAAGTGGCCCAGCATTTGCCCTTGCACCCAAGTCTAAAATATTGTAGAATGCCCACAAGTAAAAGTGGAAGATGACTGAAGGGATATGCCTGGGAATGCTCCTAGCTTACCAAACTCTGCCGAGACATTTGGGAGATTTTGATGTTTCCTCTGTCAGGGTTGGCAGACTAGCAAATATGTGGGGTTAGGACTAAGAGATTACTGTGTGCAGGGACTTTACAACTAGAGGTAGAGTCCTGTTTGGGCTGCTTGTATATTATCTCAAAGGCCAGGCAAGATGAGGTGATGACTAGGCTAATATGTCAACTTGGCCAAGTAATGGTGACCAGTTATTTGGTCACACAAGCACAGGGCTAATTACAATACAAGGGCATTTCATGGACTTTAATCATCAGTGAGTTGATTTCATAGATGACTGGTTACATCTACTATCAACTGAGGAGATTGCCAACAGCAATGTGTGACCTCTCTAATTCAATCAGTTGAAGGCCTTAGAAGGAGACATGATTTAAGCTTTCAGAGACAGAATTCTGATCTCTACTTCAGATAGTCAGTGTCTCCTGGGAAGTTCAACCAGGACCTTCATCAGAGTCCATGGCTACAGCCTGCCCTACAGAATTTGGACTTTTGCATTCCATGATCTTGTGAGATAATTTTATAAAATCTCATGCTATTTATAGATATCTCCTGTTTCTGTTTCACTAGAGATCCCTGACTAGTACAGCTTGGTACTGGGAATGGTTCTTGAAAAACAGACCCTTAAAATGGTATTTTTTAATTGGTTCTGGGATTTTTTAAATTGTCTCTCCTACTTTAATTAGATTGAAGGGCATTAATGACTTTGTTTCCAATAATCAAGAGGCCACTGACAGTCCATGACATGATTTGACAATAAAGATAAACAAAATATCACCACTGGATATGACTAAACCCATGCTTAAAAGAAGCAGAGCTCTGGGTGAGAGTGTTTTTAACAACTTACCAGAGTTTTGTGGCATTAAAAGGTACCCTGGCCAGCTAACAGAGAGGTGAAGAAGGTCAACTACCGCTCCAGGGAGCCAAGAGTGCCTACAACTGCAAGCAGGAGAATTGCGTCCATCATCCATGTGGAATCTAAGCCCCCTCTCGATATAGAAGTGGAGAGGACATCACCATCCCAGGGTCTACAGGATAGAGGAATAGAGTATGGATTAGAGTGGACTTACTGATATTCTGCTATGGAACTGTTGTGATAAGTAATGGAAGAAATTGTAGCATTGATGTGGAGAAAGTGGCCACGGTAGCTGCTGAGGGTAGGGAGAGGGAAGAAGAGATATAATGTGGGGGTATTTTCAGGACTTGGAATTGTCCTGGGTGGTACTGCAGGGACAGATGCATCGTATGTCCTGCCATGGCCCACTGGGTGGACTGTAGGAGAGTATAAACTACAATGTAAACCATTATCTATGTGGTGCAGCAGTGCTCCAAAATGTATTCACCGAATGCAATGAATGTCCCATGATGATGAAAGAGGTTGTTGATGTGGGAGGAGTGGGGTGAGTGGGGTGGAGGGCATATGGGGCCTCATATTTTTTTAATGTAACATTTTTAAAAAATAGAGAAAAAAAATTTTTAATTTAAAAAATATAAAAAAACTCAATGGAATACTATGATACCATTAAATATGATTGTGTAGAAAATTATTAACAACATGAAACAACATATTAAGCAAGAAAAGCAGATTTAAAACTGTATTTATAATAAATGCACATACATGAACATTTGTGTCTGTGTAAAAACATCAGTGTATTTATATATAAATATACAATTGATGAAATGTATAATAAAATTTTTAGTAGTGGTTATATTACTTTAAAAAAAAGGTACAGTAATTTTGACTGGCTACTCCTAAATATGCTGGTTACAGTTATTAAACAAAAGGATGAGCTGAAAGCTTCAAATTTGTCACTTAAGTGCCACATGAATGATGTGAAAGTTTCTATGCATGCTCTGAAAGAAAATCTTGTTTCATGCAGCTGCAGACTTGAGATCTCTGAAAACCAGAGTCTTATTGTGTGAGTAGCAGAGTTACAACAGAAACTAAAATCTCAACTTTGTAGGGTGACTGCATTTAAAGTGAGGGCATTGACTGGAAAAGAGTAGAAACCTGAATATTGGGATGGAGACATATGGGTTGATGATGAAGTGAGTGAGGACATTGGAACCCTAAATTTTGCTGAGACTTTGCCAGGTAACCTATAATGGTCTTCTCTGAGGAAACAGCCACCTGACCTCCTCCCTGCCCTGAGGAGAAGATCACTCAATGTCAAGCCTGCACCAGCCAACCTCCAGCCTGCTCTGAGGATTCCTGACCTACCCACCCTGGGTAGAGGACCACCCAACCTCCAGCCTGCCCTAAGGGATCTGCAATACAACCCCCACCTGAAAAGATTAATCCTGTCTCACCAAATGAAACTACAAGGGAATGCCCTGAGGTAATTGGCTTGCAAGATGCTTCTAATGCTTCTCCTTGCCTATCCCCACCACCCTTCTTGTCTTCTAGACCTGTAACTATACTAAAATCACAACAAGCCCCCAAAGGTAAAGTACAATGTGTCACTCATGAGGAAATACTCTATACTCCAAAAGAACTGCATGAGTTTTCCAATTTATATATACAGAAATCAGGGGAATATATGTGGGAATGGTTATTAAGGGTATGAGATAATGGTGGAAGGAATATAAATTTGGATTTATTGATATGGGTCTGCTAAGCAGAGATTCTGGATTCAGTGCTGTAGCTCAAGGGGTTAGAAAGGGATCTTATAGTTTGTTAGGATGGCTATCTGAAACACGGGCTGAAAGATGGCCTACAATGCCCGATATCAAAGTGCCAAAATTAACTTGATATAATGTAGACTAGTGGATCCAAAGGCTTAGAGAGACTGGAATTCCAGAAAGGATTTACCATCTAAGACCTGCCAACCCACCCCAGGAATGTCCAGAGGACACACTTTTCACCAGAACCGTGAGGAATAAATTTGTGAGACTAACTCCATCTTTCCTGAAGAGCTCTGTGGTTGCTCTTCTCTGTACATCAGATATAACTATGGGAAGTCCTGTCACAGAACTAGGATCCATAAACACTATGGGATGATTGGATCCCAGGTTGGCAGAAGCCAAGTAGCAGCATTTAATCACCAAAGACAAGGTGGGTGTGGCTACCACAATTGAAGGCAGACTCAAAGCAGCAATCAAGAGTGAATCACATAGACCTATGGCATTGGCTAATAGATCGTGTAGTGTCTAGAAGTAAAATAGTTGGGCAGTCTACTAAATTCCTACTTGATCTGTATAAGCAGAAGAGTTCTAGAACAACTGAACAAAACCCTAATTTGAATTACAGAAAGAAAGAGGTAAAGCCCCTTATCTATTCCCAAACTTGATACAGTTTATAGATCCAAAGCCCCTTGAATGAGAGGAAGGTCAGCTTCCCTTGGGGAAGGATCCTGTTACACTGCCAAAAATTTATTCTATTAATCTTTCTTCTAGCTTTCCCCAAAGAGACCTACAGCCTTTTACCAGGGTAACCATGCATTATGGGAAAGGAAATGATCAGACATTTCAGAGATTATTAGACACTGGCTCAGAAGTGCTTTTAATTCCAGGAGACCCAAAATGTCACTGTGATCCACCAGAGTAGGGCTTATGGAGGTCGGGTAACCAATGGAGTTTTAACTCAGGTCTGTCTCACGGTGGGTATGGTCAGTTCCTGGACCCATTCTGTGCTTTTTCCCCAGTTCCAGAATGCTTAATTGGAATAGACATACTCAGAAACTGGCAGAATCCCCACATTAGTACCCTGACTTGTGGAGTGGGGGCTATTATGATAGAAATGACCAAGTGGAAACCAGTAGACCTGCCACTACCTAGAAAAATCAAAAGCTATACTGGATTCCTGGAGGGATTGCAGACATCAGTACCACCATAAAGGATTTGAAGGATGTAGGGGTGGTGATTCCCACCACATCCCCATTCAACTCTCCTATTTGGCCTGTGCAGAAAATAGGTGGATCTCAGAGGATGACCAGATAGTGAGTCCAATTGCAGCTGCTGCTCCAGATATGGTATCATTACTTGAGCAAATCACGGCATCCCCTTGTACCTGATAAGCAGCTATAGATAAATATGGCAAATGCTTTTTTCTCAATTGCCATTTATAAGGACCACCAGAAACAACTTTCAGCTCACAAGGCCTGCAATATACGTTTACTGTCTGACCTCAGGGGAATATCTAGCCCTACATCATAATATTGTCTGCATTGACCTTGATTGTCTCTCCCTCCTATGAGATATCACATTGGTCCATTATATTGATGATATCATGCCATTTGGAACTAGTGATCAAGAAGTAACAAATACTCTAGATTTACTGGTAAGGTATTTGCATGAGAGATGGGCAATAAATCCCACAAAAATATAGAGGCCTTCTAGCTCAGTGAAATTTCTAGGTGTCCAGTAGTGTGGACCATGTTGAGATACCCCTTCTAAACTGAAGGATAAGCTGTTGCATCTGGCCCCTATAACCAAAAAAGAGGCACAACACTTAGTTGGCCTCTTCAGATTTTGGAGAAAACATACTCTTTATTTGGGTGTGCTACACTGGCCCATTTACTGATGACCAGAAAAGCTGCTAGTCTTGACTGGGGACCAGAATAAGAGTAGACTCTGTGGCAGGTCCAGGAAAGTTTCACTGCCACATAGGCCATATGATCCAGCAGACCCATGGTGCTGGAAGTGTCAATAGGAAATAGAGGTGCCATCTGGAGCCTTCACAAGCTGCTATAGGAAAATTACAATGCAGACTCTTAGGATTTTGGAGCAAAGCCCTCCTCTGCAGATAACTACTCTTCTGTGAAACAGCTTTTGGTCTGCTACTAGGCCTTAGTAGGGACCAAACACTTAACCATGGGCCGCCAAGTTACCATGAGACCTGAGTTGCGTATCATGAGCTGGGTATTGTCTGACCTACTGTAGCAGTTTGATATTGTCTATGAATTCCAAAAATAGATATTGGATTCAGACATTTCACTTTTACTTGATTACATTATGATTAAGGCTCTGATTGGGCCACATCAATAGGACATTGAGTTCCTGCCCCCTTGGTCGGCAGGGACTCACAGAGGAAATAATATGACAGAAGAGTTAGTTGGAGTTTTGATCCTGGAGCCCAGGAAGTAAACACACAGAAGAAGAACATAGAAGAATACAGATGGCTCCATAGGCATGGCAGAGACTCCAAGAAAAGACACAGGGAAGGAGACTTGGCCCAATGGATAGGGTGTCCACCTACCACATGGGAGGTCTGCAGCTCAAAGCCCGGGCCTCCCTGACCTGTGTGGAGCTGGCCCATGCGCAGTGCTGATGCACGCAGGGAGGGCCATGCCATGCAGGGGTGTTCCCTGCATAGGGAACTCCATACGCAAGGAGTGCATCCCATAAGAAGAGCCACCCAGTGCTAAAGGAAGTGCAGCCTGCCCAAGAATGGTGCCACACACACAGAGAGCTGACACAACAAGATGACACAATGAAAAGAAACACAGATTTCCGGTGCTGCTGATAATGAAAGAAGCCATCACAGAAGAACACAGAGCAAATGGACACAGAGAGCAGACAACTGGGGGGGAGGGGGGAAAGGGGGAGAGAAATAAATAAATAAATAAATAAATAAATCTTTAAATAAAAAAAAAAACAGAAGAGAGACAAGCTGTTTACCTGATAGTCTACAGCTGACCTTGTGGAGAAAGCAGAGCAGCTGAGCCCAGAGTGAAATGAACTCCAAGGAGAGAGACAAGACTTGTCCCAGTCTGTCAAGAGGCTGGGACTACAGAGCCTTGGAAGGAGGAGGAAGAATGAACCCTTACAGACATCTTACATCAACACATGCCAACAGACTCTGGGTGAGAAAGTACCTCTTATGGTATCTTGAGGTGGGCTCTTTAGGGCCTGTGACTGTAAACTTTTACCCCCAAATAAATACCCTTTATTAAAGCCAGTGGATTTCTGGTATTTTGCAGCAGCACCCCTTTGGCTGACTAATACAGAATTTGGTACTGGAGAGTGGGGAAGTGCTTTTGCAATTACCAAAATGCTGGAAGAGTTTTATAAATGGGTAAGGTGCATTTTTTCGAGGAATTGTGAGATGTTTGATAGAAAAGGCCTAGGGTGCTTTGAAGAGACTTTTTATGATGCCTTACAAGTAAATGATGAAACTATTATTGGAAATTGGAGGAAAGGCAATCTATGTTTTAAAATTGCAGAAAATTTAGCAAGTTAACTTCTGATTTTTTATGGAAGGCAGAATTTGAAAATGGCAAGCCTGGGCATTTAGTTGAAGAGCTTTCCAAAGTAAACTCCAAGAATGCAGCTTGGCTTCTCCTTGAAGCTTATAGCAAAATGCTAGATGAGTGATATAAGCTGAGGACTGAATCATTGGGCACAAAGAAAACAGAAAGTGATTCCAGAAATTCCAAACCTCTGGAAATCAAGCCCCCTGATGATAGTGCTCCATTTGAAGACTTACCCAAACTTGGAATGTGTAAATCAGGATTGAAATGCAGTTATCTAGGAAAGACTTGTGAAAAGTCTTACTGTCTGATGGCTTGGACAACTGCTTCTTGCATGCTAAACCAACAAGCTTTTTGAGAGAGCTATATGAACAAAACCATTGGCAACTTGGACTAAAGGGACATGGAAGGGAGAGTTTGAAGGTGAAGTGACTTCAAGAGGAAAGCCATGGAAACTGGGATCTGTAATTAAGACATCTCTTTGAGCCAAGAAAGGAACCCCACCCATGTGTACAGAGAGGGTGAGTTTGCCCTGGCAGTTGAAGAGGGTGAATGTTCCCACCCAAAACTCTCTCTGAGAGTCTGCCCCAGGGTACAGAGAGGGTGGAGCACATTTCCCAGGGATTAGGGAGATTGAATTGATGCCCCATAGTTCTGAGAGTGGGCCTGTCCCCCATGGATTAGGGAAGGCCAGGTCACCAATTTGTTACTCTGAGAGGGTTGGGCCTGTATGCCAAAGTTAGGAGAATGTTGCCTTCACTTCACTGTACTAGGGGGTTTAAGACTCTAACCTAAAGATTGGGTAAACTGTGGCCATCTCCCCAGTGCTCTTGGAGGGTGAGGTCTGGAGCTTAGCCACCACCCAGATGCCTGATGAGGGTGGAACCAAGAAAATGGCCACTGGGCAAGCCTGTGGAAAGGGTGGATCCTCATGAAGCTCCAGGGAGAAGAAACCATCATCTTAAGAGTGACTCTCAGACTTTGAAATCTAAACCTGTAAGACCTGTGACTCAAGTTTCCCTCCCAAATTCTCCTTATGGTAATGCAAATGTTTATCATTTGTCTGTCCCTTTGTATATTAGAAGCAGATAAATTGTTTTGTAAGTTTCAGAGGTCTACAGCCAGATGAGAATTTGCCCCAAGACCATTTCTTTAAACTGTTCGTGACATGATTTTGTACTGACTTAATATTTTTTAAAAATATTGTATGGTGTTTTTGGAATTCAGAGGGTGCAGTACAGCTGTCTATGAATTCCAAAAATAGATATTGGATTCAGATGTTTCACTTTTACTTGATTAAATTATGATTAAGGCTTTGATTGGGTCAAAACAACATGACAAAAGAGTTAGTTGGAGTTTTGATCCTAGAGTCGAGGAAGTAAACACACAGGAGAAGAACACAGAGGAATAGAGATAAGTCCATAGACATGGCAGAGGCCCCAGGAAGAGAGACTAGCCATTTACCTGATCATCTACAGCTAACCTTGTGGAGGGAGGAAAGCAACTGAGCCTGAGAGAAATGAGCCCCAGGAGAGAGACAAGACTTGTCCCAGTCTGTGGCTGAGATTGGAAGAAGCTGAGATCATGGAGGCATGAGAGGAGGAGAAGACTGAACCCTCATAGACATTGCCTGCCATCTTGCATCAACATATGGCAACAGACTCTGGGTGAGAAAGTGCCTCTTATGGCATCTTGAGTTGTACTCTTTAGGGCCTTGTGACTATAAACTTTGTAGCAGTTTGATATAGTTTTGAATTTCAAAAATAGATATTGGATTATGTTTGTAATTTGGTCTATTACTGGGCATGATTGAGTTATGATTAGGGCTTTGATTGGGCCACATCATTAGGGCATTGAGTCCCCATCCAACAAAGGGTGGGGACTCACAGATAAAAGGCATGGCAAAGGAAAGAGTTGGAGCTTTTGATGTGAGGGTTTCTGATGTTGGATTTTGATGCTGAAGTCTTAAGCTGGAGCCCCAGGGAAAGAGACAGAGCCATTTCCCTGATAGTCTACAGCTGACCTTGTGGAGGAACCAGAGCACCTGAGCCCAGAGGAACCCAGAAAGCCTGAACCCTCAGACATCAGTAGTCATCTTGCTCCAACATGCTCCAAATAGACTTTGGTGAGGGAAGTAACGTACGCTTTATGGCCTGGTAGCTGTAAGCTCCTACCCCAAATAAATACCCTTTAACACCCAGCAGATTTCTGGTATTTTGCATCAGCACCCCTTTGGCTGACTAATACAAGCTTCTACCCCAAACAAATACCCTTTATAAAAGCTAACAGATTTCTGGTATTTTGCATCAGCACCTCTTTGGCTGACTAATACACCCTCCAAACCATAAATTTGGGCATGCATAGCAGCATTCCCTCATAAAGTGGAAATGATATATACAAGATAAGGCTTGAGTGGGCCCTTGTGTTAGTCAGCTAAAGGGGTGTTGATGCAAAATACCAGAAATTGATTGGTTTTTATAAAGGATATTTATTTGGGGTAGGAGCTTACAGCTATGAGGCCATAAGCACAAATTACTTCCCTCACCAAAATTAATTTTCACATGTTGGAGCAAGATGGCTACCAACATCTACAAGGGTTTAGGCTCCCTGGGTTCCTCTGGGCTCATCTCCTCTGTTTTCTCCACAAGGTCAGCTGTAGACTATAAGGCTCTCTAGGCTTTGCCTCTCTCCACAAGGTCAGTGGTAGAATATCAAGCAAATGGTTCTATCTCTCTCCCTGGGGCTCCAGCTTCAGCATCAAACTCCAACATCAAAGTTCCAACATCAAAAACCCTGCAACTCTGTCTTTTGCAATGTCTTTTATCTGTGAGTCCCCATCCACCAAAGGGTGGGGACTGAAAGCCCTACTGGCACAAGAGGTTTACCTGATTTATCAAGGAAACCTCTGAATCCCATATAATCTAATATGCCCAGAGGAAAAGATCAGTTTACAAACATAACCCAATATTTCTTTTTGGAATTCATCTATTACATCAAACTCCTACAGTCCTGAAGGCACAAATAAGTAACATGAGGAAATGGCCTAAATGCCTTTGGTCACCAGTCCTGCCACATTACCTTCCATTAACCAGCCCACAGCTATGACCTTTTGGGAAGTAACTTACAATCCATTAACTGAGGAAGAGAAAGTTCAGACCTGGTTTATAAATAATTCTGCATGATATGTAGGTACAACCCAAGGTGGACAACAGGAGCACTGCAGCCCTTTTCTGGGATATCCCTGAAGGACAGTGGTGAGGGCAAATCTTCCCAGTGGGCAAAGCTTTGAGCAGTGTACCTGGCTGTTTGCTTTGCTTGGAAGAAAAAATGGCCAGAGGTGAGTTTGTACGCTGATTTGTGGGCTGTTGCCAATAGTTTGGCTGGATCGTCAGGGACTTGGAAAGATCATGATTGGAAAATTGGTAACAGAGGTCTGGGGAAGAGGTATGTGTGTAGACCTTTCTGAGTGGGAAAAAAAAAACATGAAAATATTTGTGTCCCACATAAATGTACACAAGAGGGTGACTTCAGCAGAGGAAGATTTTAATAATCAGATGGATAAGATGACCTGTTCTGTGGATAGCAGTCAGCCTCTTTCACCAGCCACTCCTGTCATTGCCCAATGGGCTCATGAACAAAGTGGCCATGGAAGTAGGGATGGAGGTTATGCATGGTCTCAGCCACATAGACTGCCTCTCACCAAGGCCGACCTGACCACAGCTACTGCTGAGTGCCCAGTCTGCCAGCAGCAAAGATCCAGCAGAGAGCTCCCAATATGGCACAATTCTAGGAAGTGATCAGTCTGCTACCTGGTGACAGGTTGATTACATTGGGTCTCTTCCATCATGGAAGGGGCAGTAATTTGTTCTAACTGGAATAGATACACACTCTGGATATGGGTTTGCCTTTCCTGCATGCACCCTTCTTCCAAAACTACCATCTCTTGACTTACCAAATGTCTTATCCACCACTGTGGTATTTCACATAGCATTGCTTCTGATCAAGGAACCCACTTCAAAGCAAACGATGTGCAGGAATGGGCACATACACATGGGATTTACTGATCTTACCATGTTCCCCATCATCTTGAAGCAGCTGGATTGATAGAACAGTGCAATGGCATTTTGAAGACTCAATTATGGCCCAATTATGTGACAATACCTTGGAGGACTGGAGTAGGGTTCTCCGGGAGACTGTGTATGCTCTAAATCAGTGTCCACTCTATGGCATTGTTTCTCCCATAGCCTGGATTCATGGATCCAGGAATTAAGGGGTGGAAATGGGAGTAGTGCTACTCACTATTATCCCTAATGATCCAGTAGGAAAGTTTTTGCTTCATGTCCCTGAAACCTTAAGCTCTGCTGGTCTATAGGTTTTAGTCCCAAAAGGAGGAGTGCTGCCACCAGGTAACACAACAATGATTCCACTGAACTGGTGGTTAAGATTGCCACCTGGCTACTTTGGGCTCCTCATGTCTCTGAATCAACAGGCAAAGAAGGGAATTAACTTTCCTGACTGGAGTGATTGATCCTAACTATCAAGGGGAAATAGGACTGCATGGACACAATGGAGGTAAAGAAGAGTTTGCCTGGAATACAGAGATCTCCTAGGGCATCTCTTAGTACAACCATTCCCTGTGATTAGAGTCAATGGAAAATTGCAACAGTCCAATCCAGGCAGGACTAAAAATGGCCCAGAATCTTCAAGAATGAAGGTTTGGGTCACCCCATCAAGCAAAGAACTACAGCCAGCTGAGGTGTTTGCTGAAGGTGAAGGGAATATGTAATGGGTAGTGGAAGAAGGTAGTGATAAATATAAACTTTGGCCATATGACCTGTTATAGAATTGAGAACTATAATGGTTATGAATATTTCTTCCTTGTTTTGTTCTGAGTATGTTTGTATATGCACATAAAATGAATATCATTGTTTTCTTCCCTATCATTTCCCCTTATCATATGATATAAGTTGTATTGTTTCATGTCATAGAATTTAAGGTTGTCAAGTTTAAGAGTGAATATTACCCAAGGACTTGTACCCTATTCTAGAGGGATTTAATGTGTTTCCAGTTGTATGCAGGACAGTTGAGTATTGTTAGGTAGAAAAAATACATATTCTGTTATATATTTTTTTAACTCTGAGATTATGTATGGTTTAAGGTAGTGGTATAGCTGCCAAGTTGACAAGGGGTGGACTGTAATAGTTAGGCTAAGGTGTCAACGTGGCCAGGTAATCATGTCCAGTTGTTCGGTCAAGCAAGCACTGGACCAATTATAATACAAGGGCATTTCATGGCCTTTAATCATCAGTGAGTTTATTGCAAATGGTTGGTTACATCTATGATCAACTGAGGAGATTGCCAACAACCAGTGCAGTCTCATCCGATCATTTGAAGACCTTAAAAGGAGAAGTGATTTTGGCATTCAGAGAAAGAATTCCCATCTTTACTTCAGATAGCAAGCATTTCTGGGAACTCAATGAGGACCTTCATTGGAGTCCCTGGCTTGCAGCCCACCCTACAGAATTGAGACTTGTGCATCCCCAATGTCATGGGAGACAATTTTATAAAATCTCATATTATTTACAGATATCTCCTGTAGGTTCTCTTTCCTTAGAGAACCCTAATACAATGAGTCATGTCTTAGCAGTTAACACAGCAGGGGCCAGACCAAGTCAAGAACCCCAGCAGAGACCAGTGAAGGACCAAAAAAAAAAAAAAACGTGCAGGTCTGATAGCTCCTTCTTTTCTGCTGCCACAAGGCAATATAGGGTCAACACCACTTGGGGAGGAGCAGATGTAATAGAAGCCAGGGCATAAAATACAAAAGACCATTTACCTAAGATTCATTCAAAAGAGACTATTTAAACTGGAAGAGCAGACACCTTAATTAGCACGTTGAAGTTCACCCTCACCGTTTCCCTCTATGTCTTCTACCTAGTGGAGTGGAGGGTTCAAAAGCAAGTTATGGGAATCATAGCTTTGCAAATCTGAGTAACAATATGAGTAAATATTTTATTCTTCTACAATAAATTTTTAAATAATTGGTTGTATACCTATTGGTTTTATGATATCTTTCTGTTTAAGCAGAATATTCTTCTCCCCAGCCACTCTAGGTAATAGAAGTAGATGGGAAATTTGGAGTGGAAATATTTTGAAGAAAAAGAAGCCCTAACTATGAATGGGAACAGAGAGAAGCTTGTAAGAAAAAGAAATTTTAAGAAAGAAAAGAAAAGTGCTAATAGAGCCACAAAAGCAACATCTGAATGAAACAAGTTTTACTATAATTGCTACTACTACATTTATAACTACTTAGGTAAGGGAGTAAGACTTCATACCTTTTGTTTTCTCCAATACTAAAATTAAAATAGTAATATTCCCAGGTTTACTTAACAAAATACCAGGAAAATAACAAAGCTGATGATTTAAAAGCTTTTTTAATGTTCTTTTTTTTTTAAATGGGGGCAAATTTCAGGAGACATTTTGGTGAGGATATTTCTTGTCTGGAAAAAAATGACAGTAAATCTATAAATGTGAGTAATTACATATTTTTATAGATATTTTAGGGTAAATTTATTTTTTATATTCCTCCAGGAATAAAAAAATTCTTATCCAAACAGTTACTACTAAAAAGTAAACAGAATAATGCATTATAACAAATAGGACCAAATCTGACTGTTTCAGGGTCAAGCTCATCAGGAGACTGGATCATCCAGATGTAAACATCATTAAGTATGGTTTTCAACTTTGCAGTTTTAGAAATTTTATTTTTATTAGGTCATCCAGGAGAGATCACATCCTATAAATTGAATCTTGCCCTATGATTTACAAGTCTGAGATCTTAGCCTGGGATTCACAAGTCTTTTGAATCTATTTATTATACAACTTCCTTTTGTTTTCATCTCTTTAATAGACCCTATGTTGAGTTACTACTAGGTGTCAGACACTCAACTAGGAATTGGGGATATAAAATTGAAAAGAACATTTCTGTGGTTCAAGTGAGGATACAAAAATACAACAGTTCATTACAATTAAGAATTCATTGTGATGGATATTTATACAAAATGTAGTGGGTGAATAGAGGAATGATCTCCTAAATCAATCTTAGACTATGACTAGATCTTTTGCCATAATTGAATGCATGTATGTACTTCAACCAATAACATTATAATGAGTTCCATGTATGCTTGCATGTGAATATTTATAATTTTTTTTTATAACTTAGGCTTTTTAGGATTAGAATTGCATTTGTTAAATCTTTTTCAAGTGAGGCTTCAAAAAAGGCCAAGATCTATATAAAAACCATACAGTTGGTTTTACTACTAAATGAAGACTGATGGTACTAATCTAACTGGAAAGTTCAATTTTTTAAAAAAAAATTTATCTGTGAGAGAGAATAGGTTATTTGGCAATTGACAGTGAAATAATAGAACATTCACTTTATCTTCTTGCAAGATCTTTTAAAACCTAGTTCTACAATTCAGTAGGAGAAGGTGGCCTTATTCCAATAAAATAAGAATATATTTCTTTAAAAATAAAGTAGAATATAATTTTTGCCAGCTCTTAGAATTCTAGTACTTGAATTTTTTTTAAATGTCAATGATCAAATCTGTAGGTTTTTAACAATCTTTGAAGTAAAGAGTTACTTTATTTAGGCATTTTAAACTATATTTAATCAAATATTTCTGAGTAGCTCAGTTGGGTAGAGTTTTAGAATCTTCAAACTTTGGAAAGACTTTCATAGGCTACAAAGAATAATAATAAAGCTTATATCCATTGAGTATACAGTATTTGCCAGATATGGTTCTAATATGGATTACTACTTGAGCTGTTCCCAGCTTGGAGCTATTACAAATAATGATCCTTTGAATATTCTTGTCTCATAGTCCACATGTACATTCATTTTTGTTGAATATGTATCTAGGAAAGTAATTTCCCAGTCATGTGATAGGCATATATTTAGCTCTAGGTTATAATGCCAAACACTTTTTCCAAAGTGGTTGTGCCAATTTCTGCCATTCAAGTATGGATACACAAATACAATCATTTGCAGTGAACAAGAGTTCATTTGCTTCTCATCCTAACCAATGCTTGATATTTTTGTTGTTCCAGTAGGTGTATAGTGGTATCTCATTTTGTTCTTAATTTGCATTTCCAAAGTGACTTGTAAGGGTAAGCAACTTTTCATATAATTATTAGCCATTTATATTCTACTTTTGTGAAGTGCTCATTAAAGTTGTATTCTTCATTCTCTCTCCTCTCCTTTTGGGAATCCGATTTCACCTATAATAGACATTTTTATGTAGTCCTATTTGTCTTTCATGCTTTTTAAAAATTTTGTGATTCAGTTTGGATGTTCTGTTGCCATATCTTCTTCTTCACTCTTCCTCTCCTTTGTTGTAGCTAATCAGCATTTGACCTATTTGCTTGAGTTCTTAATTTTAGCCATTGCATTTTTCACTTCTCAAATTTTCATTTGACTTTTTAAAATAGATTTTATGATGTCTTCTAATTTTTGAACATATTAATCACAGTTATTTTATATTTTAAACTCCAGTATTTAGATCTTCCATATTCCTACGAGGTATAAGACACTCAATTAGGAATTGAGGATACAGAAATGAAAAGACATCATTTCTGTCATTAGAGTAAGGATACATAAATACAAAATCATTTATTACAGTTAAGTAGTCACTGAGATGGACACATAAACAAAATCTAGTGGTCCCCAGAGTGCATGTAGCCATTTTTGATTGAATGCCAGGTATTGTGAATTGAAAACGATAGCAGTAATTTGAGATTGTGGATGATACTTTTGCAGTCTGTTGGGTTGGAGATTATCATAATGGATTGAACTAATCAGAGAGTGTTGTGAGTGTTGAAATACTTGCATTTTATTCCTGATTTATTCCATTCATTCTTGGAGTGTACGTCTTCAGCAGCTCTGAAAGCAAGGCATGTTTGCTTGGGCCCTGGCACTACAGTGGACCCTGAATTCACTTTTTTCCTCCCAAACGCCAAGAGAAGGTTAAAAGCCTGTTCAGCTTCACAGCCTCTTGGCTGTTGCCTGCAAATTGGCAAGAGCCTCAAGATGAAAAGTTGAACAAAGTATCAGGCTCATTTCCCAGCATTTCTGTTCTAGTCAGGATCTTGGCTCCTTGAGACTGAGTCTTGGCTGCCTTGGTCTCCGATGCCTTCAGTCGGATTTTGTTTTCACATTCTATACAAATTCTAGAGTTGTTCTGACTGGGAGAGTTGGTGTAATTCAAGGTGGTCTTCTATAATTGGAAAGGGAAATATCTTGCTATTTATTTGTTCAGGAAATATTTTAATTCTTACAGTATACCAGGTCCCGTTCTAGACACTGTGTATATAGTGTCTAATCACTGTATAAAGTTACTCTATTCATGGGGCTCAAATCCTAGGGGAGGCAGATAAATTGTAAACAAGGTCATTTCAAGTTGTGATAAAGGCTATGAAGGAAATAAACTGTGTGATGTGTAAAATAGTAGCTGGTTATGAAGAGAAGTTACTTTAGATAGAGTAGTTAGGAAAGTCTTTAACAAGGAGGCAAGATTTGAACTGAGACACAAAAAAATGTGAAGGAGCCAGTTGTGAAGAACTAGGGAAAAAATCAGAGGAAATAGAAAGTACAAAGGGCTGAGGAGAAGAGGGAAATGTAGGAGAGGGAACTAGTGGTATGAAATGAAATTGATGGGGGTATAGGAAAATCCTTGGGTGGGGCTTTGTGGGCTTGACGGGGCCTAGGGGTGGGAGGATGGGTCAGATGGCCCAAGAAATTGGGGGGGGGGGACCTTTGAACATAGGAGATTGTCAGGTATGTGATTGAAATTATAATGTAGAGAAAACTCTTTAGAAAATACAATAAGGAAGGTTACCTGTTTAAAATGCTTAAGGGGGTGGAGCATATGACACGGGGCAAGCTTCTAGGGAGTGTGTGAGTGCTCATTTTGTCATAATGGGTTATATCATTGGGTGGAGACCTATACAATGAGAGTGAAGGTATACCCACATCCTAGGGAGGACTGATGTTCTCAAACAGAGGCAATTGTATCTCTCAAGAGAATTAGTGGCTCCCAATGGGTTAGGGCAGTCAAGTATGTCAAGCCCTCAACACTGTTGCAAGTATCTCTGAATATGGTCCTTCAAGTAATGAAGATTGATTGTCATGGTGGGCCCTGAGGGGAGGAGGAAAGACGTGTTGAATACATGGAACCAGTATAATTGTGGGGCAATGGAATTGTTTCACAAGATCATGTAATGATGGATATAGGACATGTAAAATTATACCAAAAATGTATAAAAGTCTATAGACTAAAATGTAAACCATAATGTAAAACATAAGGTAACTAAAAACTTAGAAAATTGTATAGATGAAAATATAAACCATAATGTAAAACCCAAATGGAACCATGTTTGAAAGCTATTGTTTCAATAACTGTACATTAGCTGCAGCAAATATAATATGAACATGTAAAAAGATCATTGCTGGTGAAGGGACAAAGGGTTTGATGTTGGATATGTGGGAGTACCATATATCATATATGTGAATTACTGTGAAGACAAACAATAATTAGAAGAAAAAAAAAGAAAGGATGTAGACACTGAGGAAGAAATGGAAGAAATAGCCTTGCTACTGTACATTCAGGGCAACACCTATAGCAGTGATGAAAGGCAAAATGTCAAAAAACAAAGTTTTTACATTTTTCATTTTTTGGTACCCCAATTTATTTTTCCTTTATTTAATTTTTCTAAATTACTATGTATTCTATATCTAACCTTTAAACCCATTGCTATATTCCATTTTACTATTAATGGAACCTGGCAATATATTGGACTTCCTTGTTGAAGAAGTTTTGGACTACAGAGAGGTTCAACAATGTGGGGAAGGAGCACTTGTGTGGGTTGTTATTGGTGGGGGACACATGGTTGGGAGGGAGTTCCCCAGGGCATGTATACTGGGTACATAGAAAGGTTTGGATATTTTCATAGTGGTTTCAGTTGGAAACAACAACTGAGAGAGTGCTGAGTTCCAGGCCAGGGGAGCTCTATCACATTCCCCAATGGAACAGCAACAATCCCCCAACTGCAATGGCAAAGACCAACAAAGATGGATGGGCCAAAGGTGAGCCCTTGATACTGATGGCTCCAATTATGAGCCTGTGTGCCTGAAATATGAACTAGGTCTAGAGCTGCAGGGTGCCTAAGAGTTACCTCCTGAGAGCCTCCATGTTGCTCAAATGTGGCCACTCTCTAAGCCAAATTCAGCATGTAGATGCATTGCCTTCCCCCCAGCATCAGACATGACTCCCTCGCATCAAGGGATTACTACCAAGTACCAGGTGATGATGTAACTAGAAAAAGACCTTGAATAAAGGGGTCAACTCAGACCGGCAGAATATCTCAGCCTACATGTAATATCAGGTGTTAAAACCGCTTTTTGACTTTGGATAAAAGGGGGAAATGGAAAGGACAAATGAGTTTATATGGCTATAAGTCTCCAAAAAAGAGTCGGGAGGTCATCAGAGGGGTGATGCTTATGCACTCCTCAGCAGGGTACCAGAGACAGCCAAGGTAGATGGAAACCCAGGTGCTGGTTCTCCTGAGGGCTGCAGAGACCCGCAGGTTCTATGGTCTTAGCAGATGGCTATGGAGTTCAGGGCTATGTCAGTTGGCTCTACTTTGGAGTTTGTGTTCCTGAGGGTGATGGAGTTGGACTTAGATATGACCTTTCTACACATGCCTCTTCTGTTACTTTTATCAGACCTGTGATTGGCATTTGGGTTGGTTTATACTCAAGAGAACTGAATCCCTGGACTGTCCATGTGACAGCCAGGCCCTGGGCCTCAGCAGACTTGCAGCTTCTACCTTCTGGTTTGTTGGACTTACTCTG
The DNA here is from genome assembly GCF_030445035.2 of Dasypus novemcinctus. NCBI lineage: Eukaryota > Metazoa > Chordata > Mammalia > Cingulata > Dasypodidae > Dasypus > Dasypus novemcinctus. The sequence goes on along the minus strand of NC_080679.1, from coordinate 56,371,474 downwards.
GCCAGCTGACAGGGAGGTGAAGAAGGTCAACCACCACACCAGGGAGCCAAGAGTGCTTACAGCTGCAAGCAAAAGAATTGCATCCATCATCCTTGTGGAATCTAGGCCCCCTCTTGATGTAGAGGGGGACTGGACATAACCATCCCAGGGTCCACAGGATGGAGGAATAGAGTATGGATTACAATGGACTTCCTCTTGTTCCGCTGGGGAACTATTGTGATTAGTGAGGGAAGAAATTGTAGCACTGATGTGGAGAAAGTGGCCGCGGTGGCTGCTGATGGTAGGGAGACAGAAGAAGAAATATGGTGTGGGGACATTTTCAGGATTTGGAGTTGTCCTGGGCAGTGCTGCAGGGACAGATACTGGATATTGTGTGTCCTGCCGTGGCCCACTGGGTGGACTGGGGGAGAGTGTGGACTACAATGTAGATCACTATCCAAGTGGTGCAGCAGTGCTCTAGAATGTATTTGCCAGGTGCAGTGGATGTGCCATGATGATGGAAGAGATTGTTGATGTGGGAGGGGTGGGGGGTATATGCAGACCTCATAATTTTTTAATGTAACATTTAAAAGAAAATAAAGAAGAAAAAAAAGAAATGAAATTGAGGAAAGCAGATGTGGCTTAACTGATAGAGTGTCCACCTACCATATGGGAGGGTCCAGGGTTCAATACCCAGGGCCTCCTGACCCATGTGGTGAGCTGGCCCACACACAGAGCTGCTGCACGCAAGGAATGCACCCTGCAAGGAGAGCTGCCCTGCGTGAGAAAAGCGCAGCCCACCCAGGAGTGGTGCCGCAAACACGGAGAGCTGACACTGCAAGATGACGCAACAAGAAAGAGACGCAGTTTCCCAGTGCCATCAAGGGTGTAAGTGGACACAGAAGAACACAGCAAGTGGACACAGAGCAGACAATGGGGGGGAAAGGGAGAGAAATATATAAAAATAATAAATAAATAAATACATAAATAAATAAAAAGAAATGAAATTGAAACATAGTCCAGGAAGCAGTTAGTGAACTATGAATTTTTGAGATGAGGGGAAATAAACAGGAGAAACTAAAAATAACTCCAAAGTTTCAGATTTGAGTCACTAGTTACTTGTATTAAGTTGGAGAAGACCAAAGCAGGAGCATATTTGGAGAATGGATATTAAGAGTTCTATTTTCAACATATTAAGTTTGAGATGCCTGGTAGACATCCAAGTAGAAGAGTCAAAGTAGGCGATATAAATTTGGGAGTTGCCAGCGTAAAGATGATATTTAAAGCAATATAAATGGATAAGATCACCTGAAGAAAGACTGTAGAAAAAGACCCGATACCAGACCCTAGGGTAGGACACTATTAAGAGATTAAGCAAAAAAAAAAAAAAAAAGTAGATGCATCTGGAGACATAGGAAGATAATTTTGAAAAATATGCCCTCCCTTTAGTTTCCTGGGGTATATAAATTATTCTCAGGAAAAATATATAATAAACTGCACAGTTATTCTGACCTATTATAAAGCTGTTACCAGTAAAAAAAAAAATAGGAAGAAAACTAAGAGAATGCATTGTCACTTGTCACTTAAGCTAAAAGTGGTCAACTTAAGTGTCAGGAAGAATGCACTCATGTCAATTCTTATGAATGCAATAAAGAGTAGAATGTGGATTGTGAAGTGTCCATCTGTCCATTGAAAGTGACAATACAGAAATCACTAGTGACTTTGACAAGAACATACAAAAAACAAGGTGACTTTTGACAAGGCATCTTGGAATAGCAGGGATAGAAGCCAGACGGGAGAACGCTGAAGAGCAAATGAGACTTCCAGTTCTTGCAAAAGGAGGACTGAACTAATACACATCTCTTTGCCCTCTAAACTCACAGACATGGTGAATTCAGATAACAAATTAAAATATCATTTCTTCCACAAGAAAGAAACAGAAATTTCCAGGTACTCCCAAAGGGAAGAAGCTAAAAACTGGAGGAATATGCACAGGAGCTGACCCCAAGGAGGGCAAGGAGTGAAGAAGAGGGCAGGGGATCATCACAACCAGAAGTAGACTCTAAAAGCAAGGGTTCTTAACATTTTTTGTCCATGGGCCCCTTTGCCAGTTAGGTGAAAACCAGAGACCCCTTACTAAATCCACACTATACTGTATATTATTTAATGAATATATCACATCCACACCAACACGTCCCCACAAGAATAATCTTTTTTTGAATTTCAATTCAAGCTCATGGACCCCTTGTTAAGAACCCCTGCTCTAAAGCCTAGGAACTTGATTTTAAATCAATCACAATATCATAGATACATCTCAAGCATTCATTTGAGTGAAAAAAAAGAGTAACAAAAGTTTAAGTATAATATATCAAATGCATTAGTTTTAAAATTACACAAAGTACAAATCCACAATCCCTAATCTGCCATTCTGACATCTAAAAAGCTCTGAGAATTTTTCCCTAATTTATGGTAAAATCTAACCTGAACTGTTATGACATGAGGCTGTTTTATAATTTATATCCCTCTTTATGTGAACATTGTTGCAGAAATATTAATGTGTTAGATTTCAGGGTCTGACTCACTCCCTGCTGGAAAATGTTATGATATACTGTATAGGCTCCCATATTACTTTTCTAAAGGCTGAAAAACTCTGAATACTGACATACTTCCAACTGTAAATTGCAGGTAAAGGATTATAGGCCTGTGGTATTAGTTTATGGACACATAGAAAATTCAAGGATAAAATCATTCAGGGAATTTATTTATAAACACTTCAGGATAATAAGTACCTCTGGGGGAGGGAGGAAAGGAAGAGGCATAGAATGGCTGGGTAGGAAAGGGGGATTTAGAGATATCTTAACACAATGTTTCTTTTAAAAAGAGAGATACCTAAAGCAAATTTGGCAAATATTTCACATATGTTAAATCAATGAAGTGGATACTTGAAAGTCTGTTATTTTCTATGTTTGAAAGTTTTCATAATGTTTAAAAAAAAACAGCTTAGTAATAAAATGGAGACAGTAAATATCAGCATCTATTTGAAGAAGTTTTGCTATCAAGAAGACAGAAAAAGGGAAACAGTAGCTGGAGGATATGTGAGGTCCAGATGGGTTTTCTTGTTTTAAGATGGAATACACTAGAGATGTTTGCATGGTGATGAGAAAGAGATAACGGTGCACAGAAAGGAGAACTTCAGTTCTTGCAGGCAAGAGGGCAGGAGATCTGGAGCTCAAGTCAAAGAACAGGTGTTATTGGATGCATGAATTCTTTTTCTATTTTTATGGTGTGAAAGACAGAATATGGGTACAGAAGCAAGTATGACTTTTAGATGAAGAAGGCGGTCTTACTTTCCATAGCTTCTCAATGAAATAGAAAACAGTGTGTGGCAGTTTTAGATTATTTATGAATCCCTCCGAAAAAAAGATTGTTTGTAAACTAATCCTCTGAGTGTTACCCTTTAAATGCATTAGATTCAGCTGACATGTCTTGATGAAATTACCTGTAAGGATTGAGGTTTTGATTCAACCATGTCAGTAAGGCGTGACTCAGGGTTGAATCCCTGTTCCCTTGGTGGGCTGATATAAATGGACACTCATTCAAGAAATCACACGGAAGAGGAGAGAACTTTGTCATTTCGGTCCAGTCATGTGACAGAAAGGAGAGGGCTCAAACAGCTAAAACCCTGGGAAGAGAGCTGAGCCATTCACCTGATAGTTTGCAGCTGAGCATCTGAGCAGCTGAGAAAGCCTGGAAAGAAATGAGCCCTGTGCCAGCCTACAGTTGAGATCAGAAGCTGGGCCCACAAAGCCTTAAGAGAAAGAAAGAAGGAAAAGAGTAGGCAGAGATCGCCCTCCATCTTGCTTCAACATGTGGCAAGTGACTTGAGTGGCGTGTGGCAGTCTTGAGTTGGACTCTTTAGGGCTTTGTAACTGTAAGCTTTTACAACAGTGAAGTGAGCAAGGGAAAGAAGTAGGAGATTTGAAATACTCGTTTCTGAAAGTGGAAAAGTGAACTTAGAGAAATACCATAGTTTTGGAACACTGAATGCAAATTAAACATTTGTGACTATACATTTAAAGGGAACTCTTCACCTCAGTTGTGGACTTTTATCCAACCTATTAGATGCTGTTAGGAGAAAGCAGCCATAATTCTGATGGCTTAATTTTAACCACAATTGAAGTTTCACCACCAGATAAATAGAATGGAATATAGAAGGGCAGAGGAATTGAGGGTTTTGTAAGGAAGTGGCTTATAATGATGGAACATAGAATTTAGACTGCCTAAAGGAAAAAGATGATGGGAGAGTGAAAAAAAGTGGTGAGGTCAATGGATTAAAGTCTCAGAGAGGTCAAAGAATTGTCTGAGATGGAGAAGGTAAAGAATGAAATCTAGATTTTAGGGGGTGTGCAATTACTGGTAATGATTTTTTTTTTTAAAGTCTAGGGTATTGATCATGGGTGGCTGAAGTGGGGCAAAGGAAAGATGGTTGAAAATGAGGCTACAGGCAAGGAGATGGGATTAGTTGCTGAAGGTCTCCTGGAGTGGTGGCTTTCAAGCATCAGTCAGAACCCATTAGTGGATTTTATTATGAAACGGCTTACACAATAAAACATATTTATTACCATGGTCCATGGTCAAAATTTGAAATACATTGTCCTGGGAGCAAGAGGACTAGTACTTATGTTCTAGTCCCAAGGGTGAGGTCTCAGGGTAGTGTTTCCTCTTGTACCTTGGGATGGCATCACTGGAGCACAAGAGGCAGGGAGGTCTCTATCGACTCCATCTCATGCAACTAAGGATGGAGAGGTGGTCTCCGTATGAGCACAGGGCACCCTGATAAAGATGCAGAAGGTCTAGGCCTGTATTCTCAGTTGCAATGAAAACAGAGTGCTATTTAGCACTTGCCTGATTCAAAAACAGAAAAGGTCTGAGGTTTAAACATTGGAGAATTGGGTAGCCAGTCCTCTGATGAGCAGATAACGTGGAAGCCAGTTTGGAGAGTTACTTTTCCTATTCTGTCACATTCCAGAACAGAACATTCAGGTATTATGAAATGTGATTCTCCCTCGAGTCCTTTGGGGACTTGGGTTAACTGTACTGTGGTAACACTTGTCAGACCTGCTTGTTTGGGCTAAGATGCAAATATTAGCTGGATAGCCTAAGAGGAGGAGCAATGTGTTTCCAAGTGGTGAGACTGTCATCAGATGAGGCCCTGTGGGAGGAATATTAATAGCCTTCAAGCTGACAGTTTGTTTTGAAGTATATCAAGCCTGCCAAGGACACTCTTGTTTGTCTTAAAGATGAGAACATAAGAAGATTGGAACTATTCAAAGTTCTTCTCAAAAGAAAAGTGTCAGTCCTAGAAGGCTGAATCCTAGCTGGGTTATTTATGATGATCAGATTTGATGTGTTGTTGATTTTTCTCCACCAATGGTATTTTGGAAACAGCATTGACTTTGGAACTTGGCAGAAACATATTTATGCTCTTTAAACTGTTTCTTCATCTCTCTATACATATATCTACCTACTTCCCAAGTTTTTCAGGTTTTTTCTGTGGGAGATACAATTCAAGCAATATTAGTTTCCCCCATTTCTGTGCCACCACACTCAGCTGACTAGGACCCATAGGTGGGGCTATGCAATATTGATGGTTTTCATTTTTGGTCTTTGAAAAGACAAGAGAATTAATATTAACTATAGAAGGATCCCCATAAAGCTTTGCTTTTGATGAAAGAGCCATCTAAGTGGTCATATCTAGTACAGAGGTGGGGTGTTATAATTGGAGGAGAATTTTTCCACTGTACCTTAGCCTAGTTAGATTCACTATTTTCTGATCTCTTAATTAGACTGATAAGGTCCATCTCAGTTCTTATATCATGTTGACTGGGAGTCTGGGATGTTGACAGGAAACTATGTACATTGAACTTCCTTTTACATAAAGACTGGGTAGTCCTACATGTGATATAGTATCAATGTCCCACTAACTAAGACAACCAAATTCTGGGATTCCCAGTATGTCTTTAATTAGAGGCTGACCCTTTAAATAGTGGCATGGGCATTTAGTTCAAAAGTGGGAAGTGTATTTGGGGATCTTAGGATGACCTCTGGGAAGCCAATCAAAGTTTATAAATCACCTTGTCTCCTTTTGTTTAGGGCAAGAATTACCCATAAGTTGCCTCATACCAATAATTCTAATTCTCCATTGCAAAATGCAAATAAAATAGGATTAAGGTAAAAAGAGAGAAATTCTCATCCTGTCTAAAGTATTTTACTGAAGGTCAAGCAAGGCCTGAAAATGAGGGTAAAGTAGGTGGTAAAACTGCATTAGTAGGCAATTTCTATCCAAGGACCCCATGAAATGATGATGATTTCTTAGAGACACTCCAATACTTTTCTATTTTATCTTTCTTTCAAAATGGAAATAATTTTATTTTTTTATGATTACAAATAAAATCAATGTTCATTATAAAAATTTTAAAAACATTCTAATAATATAAGCTTTTTTCTTTGTAAATTTTTATTTCCTTCAGTCTCAGTTAACAACCTTGCCTCTTACTTCACTAGCAAACAGAATATATTAGGGTTCTCCAGGGAAACAAAACTGACAGGGGATATATAGAGAGAGAAAAAGAGAGAGAGAGAGTCAATATTATGAGATTTATTACAAGAATTGGCTCATGCAACTGTGGGGATGGGCAAGTCTGAATTCCGTAGGGCAGGTCGCAAACTGGGAAACCCAATTCTATGAATTCCCTGGGAAAAGCTGGCTGACTGAAGTTGAGATGGCAGTTTTTCCTTTTGGCTGACAAAATCATCGGTTCTCCTTTTGAGGCCTTCAACTGATTGGATGAAACCTCCCTCATTGCTGATTGTAGATGTACTCAGCCATAGATGCAATCAACTGATGATTTAATCCATCAAGTGTCCTCACAGTAACAATCAGGCCATTGCCTCTTGAGCAAACAACTGGACATCATAGCCTGGCTAAGTTGACAAAAGAACTTAACCATCACATTGAGGTAATTCAGCTTTTCCTCAACTCTACTCCCCTCCAATATAGTATTTTTTTTAAAACCTTTATCTCTTCTATATCTAAATATCTAAAGAGTGTATAACCTTCCTCCTGTCAAGTATTAAACACTTTATCCATTATTTGGTTCCCATCCATTTTTATCCACTAGGCACCATAGGTATGGCCTAGAGCCCATAATACTTTTAGAAGCCCATGGAAATATATATATATTTTTTAAAGATTTATTTATTTATTTAATTTCCCCCCCTCCCCCGGTTGTCTGTTCTCTGTGTCTATTTGCTGCGTCTTGTTTCTTTGTCCGCTTCTGTTGTCGTCAGTGGCACTCAAAGTGCGGGCGGCGCCATTCCTGGGCAGCGTGCACTTTCTTTGGTGCTGGGCGGCTCTCCTTACGGGGCGCACTCCTTGCGCATGGGGCTCCTCTACGCGGGGGACACCCCTGTGTGGCAGGGCACTCCTTGAGTGCATCAGCACTGTGCATGGGCCAGCTCCACACGGGTCAAGGAGGCCCGGGGTTTGAACCGCGGACCTCCCATGTGGTAGACGGACGCCCTAACCACTGGGCCAAGTCTGTTTCCCAGAAATACTTTAATTTCTTTTAAATTCAGAAAAAAAGTGAACTTTCAGACTGAAAAAAATTTAGTATATAGTATTAATATATTTGTCTTTATATTAACTGAGCCATAAAATATAATTTTTAATATATTTATTGAAAAACATGCCCACATAGACAAAAGTGCCTAGGATCTATGGAAGTCACATATTGTCGCCCTGATTTTCACAACCTCCAGACCTCTAGTCCCCATTTATCTTTATTTCAGATATTTATCTCCCACTCTCCTTTTATTTCTTTCTTTTAACTTAAGTATAGATTCAAAATAAACTCTTAAAAACAAACTTTCCACTGCCCCTATATCCTCCTTTCTTCATCACTAGACATGATTCCTCTCCTGAATTAATAGGCCTAAACAACTGTGTTGATGTTCCATTAACACTGCAAACAGCATGTCAATTGTCATAACCCTAGGCCATTGCTTAAAGAGCTCTTCATGCTCTTTTCTCAGTCTGGCTTGTACACCAGGCCTGTTTGTCTAATATTCAAACATCCTATATGTAGAGTCTTGATTTCTAATCACTTGGAGATTTTCTGGCTATCTTTTTATTATGGATTTCTAGCTTAATTCCAGCATGGTCAGAAGACATATACTGGGTGAAAAAAAGGCATCCAAATAGGAAAAGAGAAAGTAAAACTTTTGCTATTCACTGATGATATGATTCTATATTTAGAAAATTCTGAATAATCACAACAAAGCTACTAGACCTAACAGACGAATTTGGCCAAGTGTTGGGTGTAGCAGTTTGATAGGGTTATGAATTCCAAAAATAGATATTGGATTATGTTTGTAATCTGATCTGTACCTGGGCCTGATTGAGTTATAATTAGGGCATTGAGTCCCTGCCCCTTGGTGGGTGGGGACTCACAGATAAAAGGCATGTCAAAGGACAGAGTTGGGGGTTCTTAATGTTTTGATGTTGGAGTTTGATGCTGAAGTCTTAAGCTGGATCCCTGGGGAAAGAGACAGAGCCATTCACCTGATAATCTACAGCTGACCTTGTGGAGAGAGGCAAAGTCTAGAGAACCTCATAGTCTATAGCTGACCTTGTGGAGAAAACAAAGGAGCTGAGCCCAGAGGAACCCAGGAAGCCTGTACCCTCCCAGACGTTGGCAGCCATCTTGCTCCAACACGTGACAATAGACTTTGGTGAGGGAAGTAACTTATGCTTTATGGCCTAGTATCTGTAAGCACCTACCCCAAATAAATACCCTTTAAAAAAACCAACCAATTATTTTGCATCAGCACCACCTTTGGCTGACTAATACAGTGGGAATTAAGATTAATATACAAAAATGAGTAGTATTTCTATACACTACTGATGAGCAATCAGAGGAGAAAGTCAGAAAAAAATGTCCATTTATAATAGTGACTAGAAGAATCAAATATCTAGGAATAAACTTAACCTAAGGACACAAAGGGCCTGTATTCAGAGACCTGCAAAACATTGTTAAAAGAAACTGAAGAAAACTTAAATAAACAGAAGGGCATTCCATGTTTATGGACTGAAAGACTAAATATCATTGAGATGTAAATTCTACCCAAACTGATTTACAGATTCAACACAATCCCAAGAAAAAGTCCCAACAACTTTTTTTTGCAATAATAGAAAAGCTAATTATCAAATTTATTTCGAAGGGTAACGGACCCCAAATAGCCAAAAATGTCTTTAAAGAGAAGAATGAAGTCAGAGGACTCTCACTTCCTGATTTAAAGCACAGTACTTAGGAACAATGGTAAAGAAACTGCATGGTGGTGAGTAGATGCAGCTCGAGTGGTTGAGCACCTGTTTCCTACATACAAGGTTCAGTGTTCGATTCCCAGTATCTCCTAAAAACAAAACAAAACAAAACAGCATGGTACTGACATAAAGACAGACTGACCAATAGAACTGAATCAAGAACTCAGAAACAGACCCTCACATTTACAGCCGAGTGATTCTTTTCATAAGGTGGTCAAGCCCACATAACTTAGCCAGAACAGTCTATTCAGTAAATGGTGCTGGTTCTATTAGGTACTGCCTGTGTGAGGAAAAATATACTCCATGAAATGGACCCATGCTCAGATAAAGAGAGACCAGAGAAAAATATCTTTGCTCAGAATACTTTCCCTATTAACCTGTTCAAGTCAGATATATCACTAGAAGTTCATAGGTTTTGGTAACAAACCATCTTCCTTCCAAATCTCAATATCTTGGCATACTGCCTGTCAGAGTCAAGGGATTAGGAGAACGGCTGCCCAAGGGAGAGGTAAGATTTAAATGTGGACAGCTGAGACTCTGGAAAGCAACATAGAATCACAGAAGGAGCACTGGTTTTGGACTCATCCCTGGGTTCAAATTCAAGATGTTTCTACCACATATTAGCAGTTATCGTTTACATTTCTTTATATGTTAAAAAAAAAAAAAAAACTGTACATGCTTCAGAGTGCTACTGTGAGGATTAAATGGGATAGCATGAAAAGGGCAATTATGGTTCCCAGTACATAGTGCATGCTCAATAAATGGTAATTATCATTATCTCTAAATTGGAGAAGCTCCCCCCTCCATTAGCAGAGGTTAACGGTTAAGTGAACTATCACAAGCCATAAAATATTGCTTTATGGATACACAGTTTTCTTATATTGAATTAGCTAGAATTCTTCTTTGCCTACCAATTTATTCAAACTTTAGTAGTTGTGCTTTTTAAGGAACAATCTGCAGTGCATCATAAAGATGGAGACCTGCCTCCTTAGCCAAGGACCCTCTCTATCTTTGCAGAGTAAGAGGTCAGAGAGATGCCTGTGGTGCTAGAATGGATGCAGTCCAAAGGCCAAGCTCATATGTATTCATATTAAAAAACAATCTCTATAATTGTAAAATCTTGGCTTAGGAGGAATTTTCTTAGAGAACATTGAATTTTACCATTCTTTTTAAAAATCACCATTATAATTTTCTATATAGTTCAGCTAATTTCTGGTTGAAGAATTCATGAGAAGGGGAGGCTCATAATTTCACAAAGTAGTCTCTCCTGTTTTTGGCTCTAACCATTAGGCAGTTCTCAATTAAATCCAAATCTTATGTCTTCTTTCCATTGGTTCTAGTACTGTCTACCAGAGCAATATAGATTAAGTATAGTCTTTATTCTGTCTGAATACCTCTTCAAATATTTGTTCTTTTTTTTTAAGATTTATTTTTTATTTATTTCTCTCCCCTGTCCCACCCCGTTGTCTGCTCTTTCTGTCCATTCACTGTGTATTCTTCTGTGTCCCCTTGCATTCTTGTCAGTGGCACCGGGAATCTGTGCCTCTTTTTGTTACATCACATTGATGCATCAGCTCTTTGTGTGTGCAGTGCCACTCCTGGGCAGCCTGCACTGTTTTCATGTGGGGTGGCTCTCCTTGCAGGGCACACTCCTTGCGCGTGGTGCTCCCCTACATGGGGAACACCCCTGCGTGGCACAGCACTCCTTGCGCACATCAGCACTGCATGTGGGCCAGCTCACCACATGGGTCAGGAGGCCCTGGGTTTGAACCCTGGACCTCCCGTATGGTAGGTGGACACCCTATCAGTTGAGCTAAATCCACCTTCCCAAATATCTGTTTTGATTCACCTTACCTTCTCCAGAGTCAATATCCTAATATCTTTAATTATGTAGCTATGTCCATTTTCAAGGTATCTTTGTCAAATATTTAACTTTAATGAAAAAAATATAGACTAGTAAACAATATGTGAAAATACAGAATTCCAGTGACAAGCTGAGCTATTTTGATCAAATTGGGACAGATGGTTTTTCACAACCAGGACAGTGAGATGCTGGAAAGTGAGTCATAATAAAAGTCACATATGCCCTAAGTTAAAAACAAAACATGCTATACAATTTGACATTGCAAATAAGCTTTAGAGCTTATCATTAGAATTTATGATTATTGGAGTATTTATCTGCTTTTTATCTAAAACAAATTTATTCAATTATAATTTGCATACATACCACCAAGCACACCCATTACAAGTGTATGACTTTTAGTAAACTAATAGAGCTGTGAAATGATCTCCTGAATCCAGTTTCAGAACATTTCCTTCACCCCTAAAAATTCTTTGCTACGCATTTGCCATCAATATTTGCTGCCACCCCCAGCATCAGGCATCCACTAAGCTGCTGTCTATATCTATAGACTTTCCTTTTCAGATTGGAATGAGAGAATATATAATCTTTTGTGCCTGATGTCTTTCAATTAGCATAATGTGTTTTAGGTTCATTCATGCTGTAAAAGTATCAGTAGTTCATTCATTTTTATTGCTGAATAGTATTCTATTTCCAAGATATACCATACTTTGCTTATCCATTCACCAGATGACGGACATTCAGATTGTTTCCAGTTTTGGGCTATCATGAATTGTGCTGCTAAGAATATTCACATGCTTTCATTTCTCTTTAGTAGATATCCATGAGTAGAACTAATGATTAGAGTTGGAGGTTTATGTTTAACTTTTTCAGAAATCACTAAACTCTTTTCCAAATTGGCTGTACCATTTTACTTCCTCACCAGCAATTGTACGAAGGGTCTAGTTTCTCCACATTCTTGCCAACACTTGATATTGCCATTTATTTTCAAGTTATATCCAGTCTGGTAAGTATGCAGTAGTATCTCATTGTGGTTTTAATCTACATTTCCACAGTGACTTATGGTGTGGAGTATGTTTACATGTGCTCTTAGTCATTCTTTTAATACGGCACTGGATTTGGTTTGCTCGCCTTGTAATGGATATTTCTGCATCTACGTTCATGAGGAATATTGCTCTGCAGTTTTGTTATGATGTCTTTTTCTGGCTTTGATATCAGGATATTACTGGCCCTACAGAATGAGTTGAGAAGCATTTCCCCCTTATTTATTTTCAGGAAGTGAAATAAGATTTATCTTAGTTCTTCTTTAAAGATTTGATAGAATTCATGGTTGAAACTATCTGGGCCTGGCCTTTCTTTGTAGGAAAAATCTAATTAATATTTCATTACATGATAGAGGTCTGTTTTGAATATCTCTTTCTTCTTTAGTCATTTTGGTTAAGTTGTATCTTTCTAAGATATTGTCCACTTCATCTAAATTGTTTAATCTATTGATATGAAGCTGTTCATAATTTTCTCTTATAATATTTTAAAGATATTTTAATATATTAAATTCTATAAGGTCAATAGCAATTTCCCTTTTTCATTCCTGATTTTGGTAGTTACGTTCTCTCTCTCTCTCTCTAAGCCAGTCAAGCCAAAGCTTTATCAATGTTGTAGATCGTTTTAAAGAGCCAGCTTTTTGTTTGTTTTGATGTCCTCTTCTGTATTTCTCATTTCTATTTCATTGTTTTCTGCCCTAATTGTAAATATTTCCTTCCTCTGCATGCTTTGGATTTAATTTGCTTTTCATTTTTTAGTTTATTAAGGAGTAAGTTTACATTATTGAGACTTTTCCTTCTATCTAAAGTAAGTGTTGAAACTTTAAATTTCACTTTAAGCATTGATTTACCTGCCTCCCATAAATTTTTAATTTGTTGTTTTGTTTTCATTAAATTCAAACTTTTTAATTTCCTTTGTGATTTCTTCTTTGATCTATGGGTTACTCAGAAATATGATATTTAATTTCCAAGTATTTGGAAATTTCCCAAGTTTCTCTGTGTTGTTGATGATTATTTTTATTCCATTTTTATTGAAGAACATACCATGAATGACTTTTAATCATTTTATATGTGTTCTTTTTTTTAAAATTTATTTCTCTTCCCTTCCCCACCTCCCCCTCCCCCCGCAGTTGTCTGCTCTCTGTGTCCATTCACTGTGTGTTCTTCTGTGTCTGCTTATATTCTTGTCAGCGGCACTAGGAATCTGTGTCTTTTTTTGTCGCGTCATTTTGCTGCATCAGCTTCCTGTGTGTGCGGTACTACTCCTGGGCAGGCTGCACTTTTTTCGCACTGGGCAGCTCTTCTTATGGGGCACACTCCTTGCACATGGAGCTCCTCTATGCGGGGGACACTCCTGCGTGGCACGGCACTCCTTACACACATCGGCACTGCACGTAGACCAGTTCATCACACAGGTCAGGAGGCCCTGGGATTGAACCCTGGCTCTCCCGTGTGGTAGGCAGATGCTCTATCTGTTGAGCCAAATCAGCTTCCTTGTACTATGTGTTCTTGAAAAGAAAGAGTACTTTGTTTTTGTTGGGTAGAGTGGTAACTTTCATTTAAGTCAAGTTTGTTGATTATGTTGTTCAGATCTTCAGTATTTATGATGATAATCCACATCCTCTGTTGATTTTTTTGCTATTCTTTTTTGTTTTGTTTTGCATTTTTATTTTAAAAAAATAAAATTTCATTGACCTTTAGCATTCATACATGAACATAATGAATGTAGTAAAATTTGTGAATTTATGAAACAAAGATGCATATCATCCTACAAGTGCCTATTGATTTTTAACTTTATTTTTTGTTGCTTGCTCTAGGGATTATAATATGCATTTTAACTTAACACAGTGCAATTCAGGTTAATACTGAGAATTTGAATAAACTATAGCAAATTTACTCTAATAAAGCTTTTTACAAACGTTTTGTCTTTTTTCAAAAGATAAATAGATCACAAAAAAATGTTACATTAAAAAATATTAGAGGTTCCCATATACCCCACACCCCAACACCCCCACTCCTCCCACATCATCAACCTCTTTCACCATTGTAGCACATTCATTGCATTTGGTGAATACATATTGGAGTACTGCTGCACCACATGGATTATAGTTCAAATTGTAGTTTACATTCTTCCCCAGTCCATTCAGTGGGTTAGGGCAGGATATATATTGTCCAGCATCTGTCCCAGCAATATCATTTAGGATAACTTCAAGTCCCAAAAATAACCCCACATCACATCTCTTTTTCCCTCTCCCTGTCCTCAGCAACTACTGTGGCCACTGTCTCCACATCAATGATACAATTTCTACCATTGCTAGAGGCACAATTGTTCTATATTAGAATGCCAGTAAGTCCACCCTAATCCATATTTTATTCCTTCATCCTGTGGACCCTGGGATAGTGATGTTCACTCCACCTCTAAATCAAGAAGGGGCTTAGATCCCACATGGCTGATGGATGGGATTCTCCTGCTTGCAGTTGTAGGCACTCTCGGTTCCCTGGTGTGGTGGTTGACCATCTTCACTTCCCTGTTAGCTGACCTGGGTAAGTCCAACAAACCGGAGAGTAGGAGTTGCAACTCTGCTGAGGCTCAGAGCCCAGCTGGCACATGGGCAGTTCAAAGATTCAAGTCTCCTGAGTAGACACCAACCACAGGTTCAGCAAAAGTGACAGAAGAGGCATGTGTAGAAAGGTCACATCTGAATCCAACTCCATCACACTCAGGAACACAAATTCCAAAGTTAGGGCCCACTGACAAGGCATTGAACTCCAGAGCCATCTACCATGACCGTAGAACCTGTGTGTTTCCGTAGCCCTCAGGAGCACTGGTACCTGGGGTTGTATCTACTTTGGCTATTTCTGGGATCCTGCTGAGACGTGCATAAGTGCGACCTCTCTGATGACCTCCCAACTCATTTTTGAAGACTCTTAGCCATATAAACTCACTTGTCTTTACCATTTCCCGCTTTTATTCAAGGTCTTATTCTAGTTGCATCACCAGATTGATAGTAATCCCTTGGCGCCAAGGAGGCTCATCCTCAGGAGTCATGTCCTACGCAGGGGGGAAGGGAATGCATTTACATGCTGAGTTTGGCTCAGAGAGTGTCCACATTTGAGCAACATGGAGGCTCTCAGAAGGTAATTCGTAGACACCCTGCAGCTCTAGGCCTAGTTCAAGTTTCAGGCACACAGGATCATAAGCATAGTCATCAGTATCAAGGGCTCATCATTGGACCATCCTTCATCACTGGTCTTTGACTGCACTTGGGGGGTTGTTGCTGTTCCATTGGGGAATGTGACAGAGCTCCCCTGGGTAGGAACTCAGCACTCCCTCGGTTGTCATTTGTAACTCTACTACTATGAAAATACCCAACGAATATCTGAACATTTTTATATACCCTATATACCTGCCCTGGAGAACTCCCAATTGTGTTTCCCCCCTCAATAACACCCCACACCAGTGCTCCTCCCCTGCCATAGGTGAACATGTCTATGATTCAAAACTTCTTCAAAAATGAAGCCTAATCTATTGCCAAATTCAATTAGTAGGAAAATGAAAGAGTAATGATAGGTTTAAAGATTAGGAATAGAATACATATTAATTTAGAAGAACTAAAATAAAAAATAAATTGGGTGTTAATGAAAATATCATAAAACTTTGTTTTGGATGTTTTGCCTTTCATCACTGTAATAGGTGTTGCCCTAGCTTTATTTCTTTGTGGTATTACTTTCAGATATATTACATATAAGTCAGCTATAAAACCAAAATAATAGTGTTGCAATTATTGTTTTACACAATATTGTGCCTTTTAAAATTTCATAAAAAAAGAATATATTTGTTTTCTTTAATATTTACCTTTATCTTTTTTTATTATATATTTTTATTTATCTTTAAAAGATACATAGATTATATAAAATGTTACATAAAAAATATAGGGGATTCCAATACGCCCCACTCCCCACACCTCCCACATTTACAACTTCTTTCATTAGTGTGGTACATTCATTGTAATTGATGAACACATTTGGAGCATTGCCACATGGCATGGATTATAGTTTACATTGTAGTTTACCTTCTCCCACTCCATTCTGTAGATTATGGCAGGATATATAATGGCCTGTATCTGTTTTGCAATGCATTCAGGAAAATTCCAAGTCCCCAAAATGCCCCATATTATACCTCTTTTTCCCTCCCCCTGCCTTCCGCAACTCCAGTGGCCACTGTCTACACATCAATGATAATTTCTTCCATTGCTAGAATCATAGTAAGACTATAGTAGAATACCAATAAGTCCACTCTAGTCCATATTTTATTCCCCAGTCCTGAGGATTCTGGAATGGTGATGTCCACTCCACCTCTAATAAAGAAGGGGCTTTGATCCCATATGGCTGATAGATGGGACTCTCTTGCTTACAGTTGTAGACTCTCTAGGTTCCTTGGTGTGGTGGTTGTCCATCCTCATCTCCTTGTTAGTTGTCCTGGGTGAGTCCAACCAAATGGAGAGTAGGTGTTGCAAGTTTACTGAAGCTCAGGGCCCAGTTGGTAAAAGGACAGTCCAGAGATTCAAGTCTCTTGGACATACACCTACCAACTCCAGTGCCAACTATAGGTTCAATAAAAGGGACAGAAGAGGCATGTGTAGAGAAGTCACATCTAAGTCCAACTCTGTCACACCTGAGAGCACAAACTCCAAAGTAGGGCCCACTGGCAAGGCACCAAACTCCAGAGCTATCTACCATGACCATAGGAGGTGGATGTCTCTGGAGCTCTCAGCAGCCCCACCATTTGGGATAATATCTACTTTGGCTGTCTATGAGATCCTGCTGAGATGTGCATAAGTGTTATCTCTCTGATGACCTCCTGACTCATTTTGAAGTCACTTAGCCATATAAACTTATTTGTCTTTACTATTTACCCCTTTTATTCAAGGTCTTTTTCCAGTTCCATCACCAGCTGGTGCTTGGTAGTAATCCCTTGATACCAGAGAGGCTCATCTCCAGGAGTCATGTCCCATGTTGGGGGGAAAGTAATGCATTTATATGCTGAATTTGGCTTAGAGTGTGATCACATTTGAGCAACGTGGAGGCTCTCAGGAGGTAACACTTAGGTACCCTACAACACTAGGTTAAGTTGCAATTTCAAGAGTAAAAGTCTTATAAGCATAGTCATCAATATCAAGAGCCCAACAATGGACCTTCCTTCTTCACTGGTCATTGCCCCTTCACTGGTGCTTGGGGGATTGTTGCCGTTCCATTAGAGAATGTGGCAGAGGTCCTGGAATTCAGTATTCTTTCGGTTGTTGTGTGAATCTGTACCCACTTTCAGCAATGCTCCATGAACATCTTTATCTGGTTTTTAACAATGTCTTATGTCCACATTAACTGTAAAAGAAGTTTGCCTCATCTTAATGCCAGAAATGGTTATTGTCTTGGTTTATCAAAAGACTGCCAATGCAAAGTACCAGAGATGGTGGCTTTTATAAAGAGGGTTTATTTGGGGTAAAAGCTAACTATTCCAAGGCCATGAAAAATCCAACTCAAGCACCATAAAAATATTTTCTCACTAAAATCACCTGCCACATGTTGAAACAAGATGGCCACAGATCTCTGCCTAGGTTTCAGCCTTCCCTTCTGGGTTCACCCTTTCCTCTTGAGCTCCATGGGCCCAGACTCTTGAGGATTCATGCTGAAGTGATCCATAGTGCTCTCTCTCCTGGCATAGGGCTTGTCTCTTTCCAGGCTCCTAAATCAGTCATGGTTGTTTTGTTCTCTTCTTACTTCAGCTGTAAGCTATCAGGCAAAGGGCTCATCTCTCCCCATGGCATCAGCTGTTTGAGCCTTCTCCATTCTGTCACATGACAGGATCAAAAATGACAGAGCTCTCTCTCTTGTGTCTGTCTTAATAAGAGTCCATTTATATCAGACTTAGCAAGGGACTCAGCCTGAGTCATGACCACTGATGTAATCAAATCAAAAGCCCTAAGCAATCTTATCAAATAAGCTAGTCAAAGGCCCTAAGCTGAATTTATTGTAATCAAAGGGTAGCACATTCAGAGAAATAGATTAATTTACAAACATAATCCTTCTCTTTTGGGAATTCATAAAATAATCTCAAACTGCCACAGTTATCAAAATTAATTTATGTAATGAAGACGTACAGAAGATCCAACCCACGAGCAATATGTTTTACCCTTGTTTAAATTGGGAGGAAATCATATATAACACTAAAGAAGGAAAAAAATGGGAAGCAGATATGGCTCAAGTGATAGGGCTTCCACCTACCATATGGGAGGACCTGGGTTCAATCCCTGGGGCCTCCTGGTGAAAAAGAAAAAGAGAAAGCATGCCTGCATGGTGAGCCAGTTCCCATGCAAGTGAGTCATGCTACAAGATAATGACACAGCAGAAGAGAGACAAAGGGGAGAGTCAAGGTGAAGCAGAGCAGAAACCAGAAACTGAGGTGGAACAAGTGACAAGAAACCTCTCTCCACATCAGAGGTCCCCAGGATTGAATCCCAGTGAATCCTAGAGGAGAAAAAGTGAGAAGAGAAGACAAAAAGAAAGAGAGATACAGAAGATCACACAGCAAATGGACACAGAGAGCAAAAACAGCAAAATAATATATAATAAATTAATTAATAATAAATAAATTAATATATAATAAATAAATTAATATATAATAAATAAAATTAATATTTATAACAGAGGGGGGACCAAAAGAAGAGATATATGTTCACTTCAAGAAATATTTCAGTGAGTTCCATATGCCAGGATCTAGAAATAAGTAGATAAAATACATAAAGTACATGGTTCCTCATCTCAAGAAACTCAGTCTAGTGGGGAAAACAAATATAGGCTTCCATAAAAGATAACAATGCTAACAACAGCAAGACAAGATGCTCTTTTATTTCTAGGCATTTTTACCTCTTTGAGGAATGTTAAATCTGCTTACCCAAGAGAAGCATAAAGTGTTGATGACATAAAGATTTCAAAATGTATTTAATTAAGTTTAGCATAAAATGTAAGCAGCAAAACAAATTGCTTTAGACAGACCTTGTATAGGTGTGATGAGGCTTATTCACTGACAATTGCAGATCAGTAAATTTAAAGACAAAAATTCAACACAAATGTGGAATGCAGAACTTTAAGGAAAAAATAAACAACTGAGAAGATGAAATAAATTGAATAGTATAGTTGACAACATATATATGAGTTAATATGGGCAGAGTTGGATTATGCAATAGATGGTCAGGTAATATTTTTCTTTAATGTGCTAATCCTCTGCTCTAAATTCTTTTTTTAGAACTTCTTCCTAGTTTTGGGTTGCCAGACATTTAATTATATCTGGAGAACAAGAATGGATCGAGAAAAGCCTGACAGATGTGAATAAAAGAGATACAGTGAACATTGTGAATTTGACTAATCCCACAGGGTATGCATGGAAGTGGTTGAGTTGGGAATATTTATGTTGTATGTTTCCACAATTAGGGGGAAAAGCGCAACTAAAGAGACAATGACAATTAAATGCAATGTATGATCCTGGACTGATCTAAAAATGAAGGATAAAAGTCCCAAAAGGACATTATTGGAACACAAAAAATGGATACATAGACTAAAAGTTTTAGATCAATTTAAAGCTCTTGAACTTGAAAGCTGTATCAAAGGAGGTTAAATAAGTAAATATGTAATCTCATGATGTATACAACATATACTCAAATGTTTAGAAAAATTTTTGAAGATAAGCAGATATAGAGAGATGATACATAGACAGGTGATAGAGAGAGAAAGAGAATAATATAGTAATGTGGAAAAATGTTAAAACTGGATATGTTGGCGTTCTCTGTATTATTTTTACAGCTGTCCTATAAGTTTAGAATTATTTCAAAATAGAAAGTTAAGGTGGGAAAAAAAAGAGATCCTATGAGAAAAGTTAAAGAAACTTTTTTATTCCCTAGAAAAGAGAAGATTTGAGGGATGATTTGATTTTCATTTTCCATATGAGGAGAATAATGTTAATTACTTCTCTTTTCAGGGACATAATGAGCATGACTAGAAGGGCCTAAAGTATAGCTTAAAAATTTTATTTTTGACATAAGAGCATTTAAACCTATCATGATAAATGTTAAAATATAAGAAAGGGAAATTCTCATTCCTGCTAGGTTTACATTTTACCTGTGTGGCTGATCCATTAATCTGATGATTTGATTTTTGATTCTGGGAAAATTTCAAATAAGAAGTAGTCTTTCACAACAGTGTGATTAAGGCAGAGGTTCTTAACCAGGGGTCTGTGAGCTTGAATTGAAATTCAAAAAAACATCATTCTTGCGGGGACATGTTGGTGTGGGTGCAATATATTTATTAAATAATACATAGTACAGTGTGGACTTAGTAAGGGATCCATGGTTTTCACATGACTGGCAAAGGGGTCCATGGAAGAAAAAAGGTTAAGAACCCCTGGATTAATATTTATAACAAGGTTATGAAACATGTTATGGGTATACTACAACTGGGAGTAGAACAAAGGGTGCAAGAAGAATTTCATAAGGAAAAGATATGATGCCATTTTCATACCTACAGTTAGTTTTTCATCCAAAAAACATGTTTAGGTGTTTGGGCTACAGAAAGTATTAAAGAATCAATATGCCACTTCTGCTTATGAATTTTTAAAGCATTGTGTCCTAAAACTATATTCTAGGGTCTTCCACGAAAAGGTGTCTGCAGCCAACTCAGAGAAGATATCTGGGTTTCTCAGGCAAATCTAGATGAAATCTTAGTATGTAAAAGATAATTTCACTGTTCTGGAACAACCATTTCAGCTTGAATATATTAAAAATATAGCACATAAAACCTGGAGAAATGAGAAATACTCATGAGAAATAGCCATGTTTTTCAGTAATCATGAAAAGGCTCTTTGTCTAGGCAATGGGTTAATTATGATAAATGAGGAGGTGGAATCTCAAATTTTTATACACATAAAAATTATTTATTTCTCTATCTTGACATGCTTTATTATTATGAAAGTCAAAATGTGAAAATGTGTTTTCTCTTAGGTCCTACCTATATGCTATTATATTAGGGTTCACACCCCCATCATGATATTTTGTTTTGTCTGCTCAGTAGATTTATTTTGTTAGTGTTTAAATTTTCCTCAACCTGCCCAGCTGGCTTGGACTTAGTTTTCATGCTTTGCAATATTTTCAGTGGGTATGTGTGATGGAGGAGGGGATCATTTTCTATTCTTTGTAAATCTTTTCTGTGACTTCTCATCATCTCACTACTTAGGTGCTTTTAGAAAGGAGGTTCCTTCTGCCTTGCAGGCATATCCTCTCTTGCTTCTCCCAGAAGGGCAAGCTAGGAATGGTCTGCCTGAAACAAAAGGAAGTAAGAGCTATTCAGTATTTAACTGGGGAAATCAGTGGGGAGAGAGACTGCCACCTACATTTCTCTGCTGGTCTGTCTGAAATTAAGTGACGTTTAGGTGACTGGGGTTGATGTGGGAGTTCTCTCTGAGGGAGAGGGCATGGAGGTGACTTAATTCTTATCAATTGAGAGTATACTATTAGGCATGGAGTCCTCAACCCAGCTAATCCCTCTTTGCATTCAACAGCATGGACTTCCACGTCAGGTTATGTTCAAATTTCTGCTCAGCCATTACTATTTATAATCCTGAGAGTTTTAATCTATTTGTTCCTTCATTTTCTTCACTGTGAAATGGAGGATGATATTACCTACACCATAAGAGTTTGGGGGGATTCTAGAATGTGCAGTGTTTACCATGCATGATGCCTGGTATTAGAGCTCAAAAATGTTAGTATTTTATCAATACTATTTTTCTGTTCTATATATGTATTTTTTATTAAAGAAGTTGTAAACTGATAAAACAATCATGCACATGTGTGGAATTCCCATACAACACCCATCCAACAATACACTACATTGTTGTGGAATATTTGTTACAAATCATGAGATAATACGATCAGATTATTACCACTAACAATGGTCTATAGTGTACATTTGGCATATTTTTTCCCAAATCCTCCAATTATTAGCACATTACATCATTGGCATTGGTGCAAGAATATTACAATACTGCTGTTAACTATAGTCCATAGGTTGCATTAATTGTATTTTTCCCATGCTTCTCCACACTATTACCACCTTGCAATAGTGAGGTACATTTGTTCTAGTTCATAGAAAGACATTCTTGTATTTGGACTATTAAACACATTCCTCATCCACCTCTGGGTTCCCTGTGTTATTCAGTCCCTAGATTATTCTCTAGCTTTCTTTCAGTTGACATTTATACCCCTAGACTATCCTTTTCAACCACAATCCTATTTATAAACCAGCTGTATTTGTTCTACTCACCATAATGTGTTACCATCAATGCTACCCATTTCCACACTTTTACAGTCAAGTTAATTAAAACTTCTACATGCATTAAGCATCAGTACCCCTTCTCAGTTCCCCTTATCCCCTAATAACCTATAATCTAGGTTTTAACTCTGTGAGTTTATTCTTCATATTTAGGTCATATTAGTGAGACCATTCAACATTTAGCCTTTTGTGTCTGACTTATTTCACTTAGCATAATGTCCTCAAGGTTCATCCATGTTATCATATGTGTCCCAATTTCATTTCTTCATATAGCAGCATAGTATTCCATTATATGTATATACCATATTTTGTTTATCCATTCATCAGTTGATAGACACTGCTATGAACATTGCTATGAATGCTGCTATGAACATTGATGCACAAATGTCTATTTGCATCACAGTTTTCAGTTCTTCTGGATATATTCCTAGTACAGGAATTGCTAGATCATATGGCATTTCTATATTTAGCTTCCTGAGGAACTGCCAAACTGTTTTCCACAGAGGCTGCACCATTTTACATACCTACCAACAATGAATGTAAAATCTACTGATTTTTTACATATTAATCTTGTATCCCATCACTCTGCTGAAATAGTTTATTATCTCTAGCATCTTTGTTAAATTTTCAGGACTTTCTAGGTATAGGATCATATCATCTGCGAATAGCAAAAGTTTTACTTCCTCCTTTCCAATTTGGATGCCTTTTATTTCTTTTTCTTGCCTGATTGCTCTAGCTAGACCCTCTAGCACTATATTGAACAACAGTGGTGACAGTGGGAATCTTCATCTTGTTCCTGATCTCAACAGGAAAGCTTTCAGTCTTTCACCAATGAGTACAGTGTTAGCTGTAGGTACATATGGCCTTTACCATGTTGAGGAAGTTTCCTTCAATTGCTATCTTTTGTAGTATTTTTATCAAGAAAGGATACTATATTTGTCAAATGCCTTTTCTGCATCAATTGATAGGATCATGTGATTTTTCTTTTTATTTATTAATGTGGTGTATTATGCTAATTGATATTCTTGTATTGAATCACCTTTGCATGCCTGGGATAAAACCCTTATCATGATGAATAATTCTTTTAATGCACTGATGCATTTGATTAGTGGTATTTTATTGAGGGTTTTTGCATCATTAGGGAAATGGGTCTGTAATTTTCCTTCTTCATAATATCTTTATCTGGCTTTGGTATTAGGGCAATATTGGCTTCACAGAATGAATTTGGTAACTTTCTTCCTGGTTCAATTTTTCGGAAGGGTTTGAGTAAGATTGGTAATAAATCTTCACTGAATGCTTGGTAAAACTTATCTGTGAAACCTCCTGGTCCTAAGTTTTTCATTTTGGTTTTTTGTTGAACACTTCAATCTCTGTACTTGTGATTGGTTTGTTGAGGTCTTCAATTTTTTCTAGTTTCAGTGTAAGTTGTTTGTATGTTACTAGGAATTTTTCCATTTCATCTACATTGTCTAGTTTGTTGGTGTACAATTGTTCATAGTATCCTCTTTTGATCTCTTTTATTTCTGTGGGATCAGTAGTAATGTCCCATTTTCATTTCAGATTTTATTTGATCTTCTCTCTTTTTTTCTTAGTCTAACTGAGGGCTTGCCAACTTTTTAAATTTTCTAGAAGAAATGACTTTTGGCTTTGTTAATTTTATTTTGTTGTTGTTCTCAATTTCATTTATTTCTGCTCTGAACTTTGTTATTTCATTTCTCCTGCTTGCTTGGGGAAGACTTTGCTGTTCTTTTTCTAATTCCTCCAGCTGTATTGTTAGGTCATTGATTTTAGCTCTTTCTTCTTTAATATAAGCATTGAGGGCTATAAATTTCCCTCTCAGCACTGCCTTCACTGCATCCCATAGGTTCTGATATATTGTATTCTCATTTTCATTCATCCCAATATATTCATTGACTTCTCTCACAATTTCTTCTTTGACCTACTGGTTATGTAAGATTATGTTGTTTAATTTCCATATATTTCTGAATTTTCCCTTTTTCCACCTGTTATTGATTTCTAATTTTATTCCATTATGATCAGAGAAAGTGCTTTGTATAGTTTTGAACTTGCTGAATTTATCGAGATCTTCTTTGTAGCACAACATATGGTCTATCCTGGGGAAAGGTTCATGAGCACTTTCAAAGAAGTTATATCCTGCTGTTTTGGAGTGTGTATTAGTCAGCCAAAAGGAGTGTTGATGCCAAGGACCAGAAATCTTTTGGCTTTTATAAAGGGTATTTATTTGGGGGTAGACAATTACAGTAAAAAGGCCAAATCAAGGTACCATAAGAGGTACTTTCTCACCAAATGTCTTTGCCACATGTTGAAGCAAGATGGCTGCCAATATTTGTGAGAGTTCAGAGTTCCTCTTTCCTGTTAAGGCTCCATGGGCCCAGCTTCTTCCAATCTCAGCTGTAGACTGGAAGGTTCATTTCTTTCCTGTCTCAGCTGCTCTTGTCTCTTCAAAAGGTCAGCTGTAAACTATCAGACAAATGGTTCATCTCTCTTCCTGAGGTGGCAGGATCAAACCTGACAAGTTCTCTCCTCTTCCACATCTATGGAGCTCTCTCTATTACCCTGTGTATCTTCAGTGTTCTCCTTGAGTGAGTCCATTTATTTAGCCCACTAAGGGGGTGGGGACTCAACACTGGGCCATGACCCACTGACATGGTCAAATTAAATCCCTAATCTTAATTTAGTCAAGTAAACATAAAAGCCTTTGAACTTAATACAGTCAAAGTGTATCATGCCCAGAGGAAAAGACCAAATCACAAACACAATATCTCTTTTTGGAATTCATAAATGATATCAAACTGCCACAGGGTACAGTGTTCTGTATATGCCTATTAGGTTTAGTCCATTTATCATAGTATTCAAGCTCTCTGTTTCTTTATTGATCCTCTGCCCATGTGTTCTATCCAATGCTGAAAGGAGTGTATTGAAATCTCCAAGTATTATTGTAGAGACATCTATTTCTCCCTTAAGTTTTGCCAGTGTTTGCCTCATGTAATTTGGGGCATCCTGATTAGGTACATAAACATTTATGATTGTAATTTCTTCCTGGTAAATTGCCCCTTTTATTTTATATAATGTCGTTACTCATCTTTAATAACAGTTTTGCTTTTAAAGTCTATTTCATCTGATATAAGTATAACTACTCCAACTTTTTTTTTTGGTTACAGCATGCATGGAATATCTTTTTCCAGTCTTCCACTTTCAATATATTGGTATTCTTAGGTCTAAGGTGCATCTCTGTAGACAGAATATATTTGGCTCATATTTTCTTATCCATTTTGCCAGACTGTGTCTTTTTGGAGAGTTTAATCCATTAACATTCAGTGTTATTACTATAAATGCAGTTCTACTTGAACCATTTTGACCTTCGGGTTTTCTGTCATATTTTATTGTCACCACTCTTTTTATACTTTTTATTACTTTTACTGATATAATCTTCATTTCTAGACTCTCTTCCAAGCCTCTCTCTCCTGTCTTTCCTTTTCAGGCTGTAGCACACCCTTTAGTATTTCTTGCAAAGCCAGTCTCTTGGTTACAAACTCTCTCAGTCTCTGTTTATCTGTGAATATTCTAAACTTGCCCTCATTTTTTTAAACAAATCAATTTTATTGTACATATTAATAAAGCATAAACTCATCCAAAGTGTACAATCACTGCTATTCGGTGTAATCACATATTTGTGCATTCATCACTTCAATCATTCTCAGAACACTCTCATTATTACAATAATACTAATGATAAAGAAAAAAAAAAAACCTCACCACCTCTCAATCTCCCTATGCTTCCCCTGCTATACATAGTGGCAATTCTTTCCCTTCTGGTATATTTGTATTTATATTTTGTAAAATAGTCTTATACATGCAATATCACCCAAATTCATTTTACATGAGGCTTTTCTATCTTATATAGTCCAATGTTAGTTTTTTCTGTGTTTTTTTAAAGATTTATTTTTTATTTATTTCTATCCCCTTCCCTTCCCCCTGCCAGTTGTCTGCTTTCTGTGTCCATTCGCTGTGTGTTCTTCTGTGTCCGCTTGTATTCTTTTCTTTTTTTTCTTTTAAATGTTACATTTGAAAAATATGAGGTCCCTAATACCCCCCACCCCCCTCACATCACTCCTTCCACATCAACAACCTCTTCCATCATCATGGCACATTCACTGCACCTGGTGAATACACTTTGGAGCACTGCTGCACCACATGGACAGTGGTCTACCTTGTAGCCTACACTCTCCCCCAGACCACCCAGTGGGCCATGGTAGGACACACAATGTCCAGCATCTGTTCCTGCAGCACCACCCAGAACAACTCCAAATCCTGAAAATGCTCCCACCTCATATCTCTTCTTCCCTCTCCTTACCACCAGCAGCTACTGTGGTCACTTTTTCCACATCAATACTACAATTTCTTCCATTACTAATCACAATAGTTCTCCAGAAGAACAAACTCTCTCATTCTCTGTTTATCTGTGAATATTCTAAACTTGCCCTTATTTTTGAAAGACAATCTTGCTGGATATAAGATTCTTGGCTGGCAGTTTTTCTCTTGCAATATCTTAAATATATCACACCACTGCCTTCTAGCCTCCATGGTTTCTGATGAGAAATGAGCACTTAATCTTATTGGAGTCCCTTGTATATGATACATTGCTTTTCTCTTGCTGCTCTCAAAATTTGCTCTTTGTCTTTGACATTTGACATTTTGATTAGTATGTGTCTCAGAGTAGTCTATGCAGATTTATTTGAATGGGAGTATGTTGTGCTTCTTGGGCACAGATACCTATGTCCTTCAGTAGAGTTGGGAAATTTTCTACCAGTATTTCTTCAAATATTCCTTCTGTCCCTTTCTCTTCTTTTCTCTTTCTGAGACACCGATGACACGTATGTTTGCACATCTCTTGCCATCATTTAGTTTCCTCAGAACTTTATCTGTTCTTTTGTATATTCATGTTCAGATGCCGTGTCTTCAAGCTCACTGATCCTTTCTTCTGTTTCCTCAACTCGGCTGTTATAAGCCTCTACTTTATTTTTAACTTCATTTATTGTTCCTATTATTCACATAGGATCTGCTATTTTTTTTCTATGTATGCTTTCTTTGTGCTTACCTTATTTTTAATATAGTAAGAATTTTTTTGTAAATTGTATTTTTTTTAAGATATATATATCATATAAAAAATGTTACTTTAAAAAATATAAGAGGTTCCTATATACCCCCCACTCCCCAGCCCACTTCTCCCACACAAACAACCTCCCCCATCATTGTGGCACACTCATCGCACTCAATGAACACATTTTGGGGCACTGCTGCACTACATAGATAATAGCTTACCCTGCAGTTCACTCTCTCCCCCAGTACATTCAGTAGGTTATGGCAGGATATATAAAGTCCAGCATCTGACCCTGTAATATCATTTAGGACAACTCAAAATGGCAAAAAGAAATGCCCCCACATCACATCTCTTCTTCCTTTTCCCTGCCCTCAGCAACTACTGTGGCCACTTTCTCCACATCGATGGTAAAATGTCTTCTATTACTCATCACAATAGTTTTATAGTAGAATATCAATAAGTCCACTCTAGTCCATATTTTATTCCTCCATTCTGTGGACCCTGGGATGATGATGTCCTCTCCACCCTCCACCTCTAGATCAAGAGGAGGCTTAGATTCCACATGGGTGATGGATACAATTCCTCTGCTTGCAGTTGTAGGTGCTCTTGATTCCCTGGTATGGTGGTTGACCATCTTCACCTCCCTGTTAGCCCAGTGTCTTCTTAATATCCTTAATTTCTTTAGATACCTCATTGAAATCATTAAGGATATTTGATCATCTATAATTAGTTGTCTCAACTCCTTTATGTCATTTGGAGGCTCATCTTGTTTCTTTTACTGGCCATATCTTCATGTTTCTTGTTGTGGATTATAATTTTTTGTTTGTGTGTTGGCATCTGGCTTACTTGATATATTTATTCTGGGTGCAGTTTCTCTCTTTAGTTTAGGGCTTTCTTGCCC
The DNA here is from genome assembly GCF_030445035.2 of Dasypus novemcinctus. NCBI lineage: Eukaryota > Metazoa > Chordata > Mammalia > Cingulata > Dasypodidae > Dasypus > Dasypus novemcinctus. The sequence goes on along the minus strand of NC_080679.1, from coordinate 56,342,810 downwards.
TTTCTTCCTTGTTGGTTGTGTAGGAGGAACAAAGGATGTAGTTGATGCTGTAAGCTGTGGAGGCTGAAGCTGCCTGCATTGCCCCAGGAATTGATGAAGCTTCTCCCACTTTTCTCCACTGCCATGGTTGGGATGGAGCCACATTCATGTGTAGTAATCAAAGCCATGCAGGTTAAGACTCTCTGCAGTTGCCCAGAGAGATTGATGAATCTTCACATCCCTTCTTTCCCTGCTTGGGCAGGGATGGAGCTGCAGGTGTGGCCAGCAAACTAAGTCAAGTGGCTCAAAACTGATCGCAGTTGATCAGTTAGAGTAACATAGCTCCGATCCCCCTCCTCTCCTGCCAGGGGTGGGGATGGGCCCTCCAGAGTGCTCAACAATTTAATTCATGTTGGCTGAAAGTGCCTGCAGTTGCCCTGAGAGGGTGAGGTATGCTTTCCCTTTTGCCCTTTAAGGGGTGAGGATGGAACCACAGTTGCCCAGCAAACTAGTTCATGTAAGCTAATAGCATGTGCAATTTCTCAGAGAGACTGGGGAACACCAACCCCCTCCTATCCTATGGGGGCAGCAAGGATGAAGCCCCAGGCACTCAATAAACCAGCTGTGAAGGCCCAAATTACCTGCAGTTGCCCAGAGAGGCTGGGGAAACACCACCCCCAACTTGTCCTATCTGGGGTGGGTGCCCAACAGTCCAGTTCTTGCAGGCCAAAAGTGCCTGCAGTTACCCAGAGAGACTGAAGAAACACAGCTCCCCTCTTACCCTTATCAGAATTTCTTAAGGATTATTATCCCACCACTATGGTGGTAGAACCTTAAAGCTGGGGAAGGGAAAGGGCAAGCAAATGACACAATTTAGGTGAAGAATTAGGCCTAAAGGCATTTGCATTTGATCACAATTATTTAGTATGATATGCCTGAATATGTAGAATTAAATATTTTTATCTAGTTATAATTCAATTTGTATACATTAAAAATTGATACTTATTTAAATCAATTGATATAAGTTAATATACTCATGTTCTATGATAGTCAGCATGTACCACTCCAATTCTATAGTATTATAATGAAGAATAATTACATTTCTGGGCTACTGTATTTGTATATAAAAGTTATCTTAGTTACCTTAAGCATAGTAAAAAAAAATAATAAAACAAGAATGCTTCATTTAAAATCTAAATGATTCTGAACTAAATTTTCTATAACTTTTTAAAATGTTTCTTTACTTTGTAATACCATCCAAGAGCTAAGTCTCATGTTAGTCTACAAATTGTGAGCTTTTGGGATTCCAGTCTATCCTTTTCATGCTTATTTTTGTGACTGGATTCTAAACCTCAGGGTCCTCATCTGCTAAAGTGGAGTCAGGCCAAGTTATAATTAAAATTCCTTCAAAAACGAATTTTGCATAGATTAATCCATTATAGACCATAACTAAAATAATGGTTCTTTTGTAATTCTCTTGGGGCTTTTTATTGTCGGGGAAAATCATGCTGGACAGATGCAGGCATCACCTGGAATGTGTGGGGAACTATAAGCAAGAGCCATGATTTGAGAGTGTGGCATTCAATGCTTTAAAGAGAAAGAAAATGGCCTTTAGGGGTTTTATTTTTGTTTTTTTAAGAATATACTCTTAGAAAAAAGATTCGTATTTTGGGATAGAGAAGTGCAAACTGGATGCATCTTTTTAAATGTTTTAAGTACTTCAAGCACTTTTGCTCTGCGTACTTAGAACTCAAGCAAGTTAGGAAGGGCAGAGGCCCTGCAAAGCATGGGCTTCGAGGTCAAAGAGGATTTAGCTGTCAAGCCTAGGAAGGCTGCAGATGGGAGCAGGGAGGCTGCTGCGCGCCCACCTGCACTTGAGGGTCAGCGCGCCGGGCCCCAAGCACCTGTTCTCTCCAAGGCAGGCCCCGGAGAGGCCTTGGAGACTCTAGAGGCCAGCCCCTGCTCTTACCTGGGCAGAGGTCAGGACACTTCGCGGCCAGGTGGGTCAGATGAGGGGTTTGGTGCCAGGCACCAGGCAAGTGAAGTGCTTTTGTTTTCATTGGGCGTATGGGGTCCAATTTCTGAAGGGGCGGCGGCAGCACTTCGGGTCGTGAATTGGCGGTGAGCATGAGGGCGTTAACCCGAACAGACCGTTTCACAGCCTCGCCCCTGCCTGTGGATGTGCGGGTGGCGCCCCCAGCCTCCCAGCGCTCGCGTGCAGCCTGCGGAGGGCGCGACCCGGATCCAGGCGCCCTCGGCTGCCACCTGCGGGGCCCGGCGGGCTGGGAGCGGGACGCGAACCCGCGCGGCGGGCACGGCGGCGGCGAGAGGAGGGGCCCTGAGCGTGGTCGCAGGACGCCGGGTCCTCCAGATGCTGGCGCTAGACTGAGCCCGGCGCAGCCGAGAAGGCGGCGCCGCTGCTCTCACCCCGGAGCGCGCTTTGCCCCTCCGGGCCTCGGCTCCCACCGGGCCCTGACACCGGCAAGAGCCCTCCCGGAGCAGCGCCGGCTCCGGGAGCTGCGGGCACCGACCCAGAGCATGCAGCCCGCCGAGCGCCGGGTGCTCCCTTGGCCGCCACGGCTGCCCAGAGGTGCGAGAGCCGCGCGGCTGCCCCGCGGTGTGTTGTGTAAGTGAGCATCCAGCAGGGAGGCGGGAGAGCGGTGTGTATGACTGTCGGGCTTTGCTCGCCGGCTTTGCCCTTCTGATTTTTCAATGACGGAAACACAAGGGTTGGAGGCTTTAATTGAACCAGACCTTTCTCGGCCAGCTGTCTTGGATAGAGCCCCGCATCTCTGGCCCCCATTTGAGGCAACTTAGCCCCCGTCTCCTTCTTGTTCTGAGTCCCCAGATTAAAGGTATGTCATTATGAGTAGCAGTTTTACCCTCCTTTTTCTTCCTACCTGCGGAATGAATGAAGATTCTCAGGTTAAAGACTGGTCCGTGAACATTTTATCGGTATGCCAAGATTTCAGAGTTGTGCTATACGAATGGCATATAATGAGCAAAATATTAGCATTTGTGCTCTCTGTGTGTGTGCTGTGGCAGGCTGAATTTTGAGGGGAATTTTGATACAAATGGGAAATCAGTCGGAGTAGATAGGGAATATCCTTCAGCCATTAGGGAAGAAATCTGAGAAGCAAAGCAGAACAATTGGAGTTGTTTCTTTTACGTTTCCTCTCCACTGTCATCCTTACTCCCCCCGCCCCCCGTTCCCCCCCACCCCCAGCTTTCTTTATGGAAATAGGTTAACAAAATTATAGACTACTAAATGTTCTTATCAAAGACCCCCCTCTTTTTAGGATCTGGTGATACAGTGTTTATCTTAGAGAATATTCCAGTTAAGGATTCAGAGGATTAAGGGATCTACCTTTATTATGATTAAAAAATCACATCAAGATCAACAGTTGGATGTTCTTTCTTTCCTTAGGATGGTGCTGTTTTCAAATAACAGAAATAGCTATTATATGTAGATGGAAAATAACATTATTTAGGTCTTTCTGCTTGACATATTAAAGTAGTATGGCCTGGAAAAAATAACTTCAGTTTTTCACTTTATTTTGCCATCAAAAGAAGGCTAACATTTAGTCCTACTGTTTTATAGCACAAGGCTACTTTAATATCATACACCAACCGGCAAACCATTTTAATATCTCCTCTGTAGCACTCCTGACAGACCAGCCATGTTTTGATGGAACATTCAGTGACAGGGAGCTCACTAGGTTTGAGGATTCCTCTTTTCTGTTTCAGTAAGCAAGGCCTTGTTTATACTGAACTGACAATTGCTTTCTTGAACCTGTTTCTGTTAGCTCTACTTTCATCAATAGACCTCCAACTTGGGAAACTTTATGCAGAATTTTTCGGGAGAGAAGATCAAAAATGTTCATCAGAATCTGGAAATGGTCCATGACCAAAGAAATAGTTAAGAAGCAAAAGGTCTAAAGTGATACAAAGTAAAACTCTTGTCTCCTTTACTTGGCAGCCTTTTAGAGCCCTGAGCTTCAGTTTCCTCCTCTGTAAAATGGGAATGATAATACACTCTACCTACCCATAGCATTCTTATGAGGAGTAAATAAGATCACCTTCATAATGTACTCTGTGTAGTTGCTGTTTCAGTCTCTCTGCTGCTAAAACAAATGCTATATGATGGGTTTGCTTAACAACAGAAATTTATTGGTTCATTGTGGGAATAAGAGTTAAATGTTACACCTGTTCTATTGTAGATGTTGTGGTTGTTCCTTATTATTATAGATGATGTTGCAGTTCAGATAGCAAACAGCTGTTCGGTAGTTTCCAATAAATACAAGGTGGAAACTAGGGTTGAGGCTTTCAGTTTCAGAAGCTGTGAGCCCCCTGGTCCCACCTTTATCTCCTCTCTTGTGTGATTCTCTCTGTCCTTTATTTCGTAAAGTTCTTCATCGCCCTCCCTTCGAGCCAACCTATCCCTAAGCTGGTTTGCAGCAACTGGCGCCCAATGTGGTGCCCGAAAGGAAGAAGGTTCACAGCAGTTCATGGTTTCTAAGTCTAGAAGGCTTGCCTCCTCCTGGGGTTGTTATCTTTAAGCTGTTGGAATCTTGGGGTTCCTTGGCTTTTCCATCACATGGCAATAAACATACACAGGTGGTACCTTCTCCTTTCTCTTCTGGATTCTGTTCACTTCCAGCCTCTGGCTACTCCCTGTGGCCTCTCTTTCCTTTGCCCAATTTCCTTTGTTTGTAAGGACTATAGCCATGTTAGATCAAGGCCCACCCTCATTCTGTGTGGGTATATCTTAACTAAAAACATCTTTAAAAGACCTGTTTAAAAATGGATTCACACCCACAGGACCAAGGGTTGGGACCTGAATATGCCCTTTGCAGGGAACATGGTTCAATGTCAAACAGTTGCCTAGAAGTCTGTGTTGGTTATGTTCAATAAATAATAGCATTTATGTCTCCTTCCTTACTGAAGACCCTTCTCTGTGCTAAAGATCCTGAGTGCAAAATTGAGTTCAGTCATTCAGTCTAGTTTGAACAGTACAGAATACAATGAATTCTTACCTTCAAATAAAATTGCCTACTACTCGATTGATTTTTGTAGTAAATACAACAATGTTGAGGGAAAGTCACATGCACACATACATATGCTTTTCTGCAACTAAACTTTTCTTGAATTTGAATATATTTTCCTGTTCACTTGTAAGTACTTTAAGCATCTCTCCAAAACCCAGCTTATCCAATGTTTTCATCTTGATTGTGGTATTTATCACATTAATTCTACCTTATGGTTTTGTGTCACCTGTACATGCAGTGAGTTTGTTCACCAAACTGGCCAATCACTGAAAATCTATGGGACAGCCCCTGTTACCATGGTAGCACACCTAGCACTGTGGTGCAGTAGCAATGGTCCTGAAGTTTTGGCGCCTGATTTTGTAGCCTGGCCCTGATACCTACTAGTTTTGTGGACTTGAGAAAGTTCTTTCTCCATATCAATAAAAGAAATCAGTAATATTTACTTTTAAGGGTGGTTGCTGAGGTTCAGAAAGTGACAAGCACAGTACTGACTGGGAGTCTAGTTGGCTTTCAGAAGATATTGCTCAAACGAATGATTAGGCTTATTATGAATCAGCTGAGTAAATGAATGAATCGGCTAGAAGCTTTTCTAGTCTATAGATCAGTCTTCTCCTTAAGGACAGCATGAAAAAAAAAATTAAAAGGCTTGTTAAATGTAAAGATCTTGAGTATTCTCTGATCTGTCACAAAACTAAATATTAGTTTTTAAATGATTGCTTATTAGTGACTGCTAGTTCCTGGGAATCCTCGATCTTTTTTCCCCCTAACTGTTCCCTAACTAATGATTAAGTTTTCAGTTTTGCCAGAGATTATTACAGACTAACTGGTCTGTAATAACTGCAATTTCTATTTTTTCCTTCATTTTAAAATATTTTTTTTTTAAAGTGAAACACTGAAACAAACAAAAAACGTTGTGTTTGAGTCTCTGACCTCCTGAGACATGTGTTTCCCAAGTTGTCAGAATATTTCTCTGCTCACATCTGTGGGTTCCCTTGATACCCTGGGGTATAATTCACCGGAATTTGAATACATGAATTCTTTTAAACTAACCTCTTCTGCTTATTCTTTGGTTCTCTCTTAATGAGGTTTCCTCTGTCCTTTCCATTTGAAGATCATCATTTGCTTTAAGGATGCAAAACAGTTGCTGAGAAGTTCTGTTTTCTTTAATTAATATACCATCTGCCTTTGGATTTGGCAATTGTCTAATTTGAGCCTGTTTTACATAGTAAATGTACTACAAACAGCATGCACCACGTCAGTGATGCAGAAATAAAAGCACTGATGGTATTATAATGTTTAAAGTTTTCGGAGTAGTAAATTACTCTAGGTAGTCAGTATCCGATATGGGAAGAACGTTGTATTTTAAGCAGTCTTTTATTCCTCAAAAAGTTCTTTCACAAAGTGTTAAGAATATAGTGATACATGGGAGAATTACAACCAATGTAAGTTATGAACATAGTTAACAGTAATGTAATATCTTTGCAGCAACAGCAAAGAAGATACATCAACTCTAAGAGACAATAATAAGGGGGTATAAGAGGGAACGGATTTTTTCTTTTGGAATAATGAAAACGTTCTAAAATTGACTGAGGTGATGACAGCACAACTCTGCGATGAAACCAAGAGCCACTGAGTGTACACTTTGGATGGATCATACAAACCATGGAACTGTATAACACAGTGAATCCTGTGTGGCAGATGGACTGTGGTTAACAGAACAAATATGAGAATATTCTCTTGTGAACTATAACAAATATATAATACTAATACAGGGTGTTAATCAGGTGGTTTGGGGGAAAATACATCAAATGTAAGAAATGGGCTATAGTTAGTAATATTTTGATGATGCTCTTTAATAGTTTTTAAAATTTTATTTTTAAATAAGCTTTAGATTACATAAATGATACACCAAAAATTTAGGGGGATTCCCATATACCCTTTTTTCCCTCCCACACTTTTCCTCATTAACATCTTGGATTAGTGTGGTACATTTGTTACAATTGATGAACACATATTGAAGCATTGCTATTAACCATGGTCAATAGTTTACATTGTGTACACTTTGTACTGCACATTTTTATAGGTTTTGACAAAATATATAATGGTCTATATCCATCATTGCAGTGCCATTCAGAACAATCCCAATGTCCCCAAAATGCCCCATGTTATACCTATTCTTCCCTCTCCTTCCCCTCAGAACCTCTGGTGGTCACTGCCTTTATATCAATGCTCATCCAATTGTTGGAATAATAATAAATCTATTTTAGTCCATAGTTGCCATCCCACCTTACGTTTTTTCATTCCTCAGTCTTGAGGATTTTAGGATGGTGATGCCCACTCTGTTTCTGATTGACGGGGGGCTTAGAACCTATGAGGCAGATGCATGAAACTGTCTTGCTTGCAGTTGTGGATACTCTTTGGGGGGATGATGGGCATTGCCAGCATCATCCTTTTTGTTAGTTGTCCTTGGTGAGTCCAATTAATCAGAGAATAGGTGTTGGCTGCAACTCTTCTGAGATTCAGGGCTAAACTAGCATATGAACAGACTGAAGATTGAAGTCTCTGAGTCATACATTTATGGGTATAGTGCTAATTATAGGTTCAGATAAAAGGGGCATTAGAACCATGTATCGGGAAATTACATTGGGGAGCATATATTCCAAGTAAGGCCCACTGACAGAGTGCCAAATTCCTGAGATTGTCTGTCTCATCTTTAGAGTCCAGATGTCTCTAGAGCCCTCAGGAACACCCCCTGCTTGAGGCACTGTTTACTGTGGCAATCAATGAGATCCTCCTGAGACATACATAAGCGTAACCTCTGGATTGACCTCCTAACTCACTTTGAAATCTCTTAGGCATAAAAACTCATTTGTATTTAATATTTCCTCCTTTTGGTCAAGGTTTTTTTTCAGATGCATCTCTAGTTGATCCTTGATAATAATCCCTCAGTGCCAGGGAGGCTCATCCCAGGAGTCATGGCCCACGCCAGGGGGAAGGTAGTGAGTTTATATGTTGAGTTTGGCTTAGAGAGAGGACACATTTGAGCAACAAGGAAGCTTTCAGGAGGTAACTCTTAGGCAATATATAATATTAAGCTAAGTTTCAATTTCACAAGAATGAGGTTCATAAATACAAGCATCAGTATCTAGGGCATATTGATCTATCCTCCTTCACTAGGCACTGCCCTTGTACTCTAGGTATTCCTGCTGCTCTATTAGAGAATGTAGCAGGACTTCCAAGGATTGGAATTCAATTTTCTTTTGGTTATTGTGTGGGTCTCCACACACTGAGACAACACTCCACAACCACTTGAACATATTCATATTCTGTAAAGGGATCTTTCATAGTTTTTAACAAATGTTTTACAACAATGCAAAGTGTTGGTGGTGGGAAGATGTACCGGAGCCTTGTATGATGGTTGGATGTTTGTTTTATAGTTTCACAACTTTTACTATATACTTACTGTTTATGTATGTTGATGCATGATAAACTTGATTAAAATTTTTTAAATAAAAGATTTAAGTATTTGGGTTAACCTAGAAATAGAAGCTATCTATTAAAGTTCAGGATTGGATATGACAAAGTCTCTCCCCTCCGTTAACTGACAAACCAGCCATCCCAGTGAACTAGGGTATGCATATACCTTGTAATGTCATTACAAAGGGATCTAAATTTTTTGGATTGTTTGGGGGATATACACCCATCCCACTTTGGGGAGGATTTTAGATTAGGGTATGTGATATTTTTATTGTGAGTTGGACTTTTTTGAAGGAGATTGGGAGAAATATTCTGTACCAGGGGTTATGAGCTACTAGAGATAATCTTCTCTAAACATCACCTTTTTCCTCCCTTTTCAAAGCTTTTTCTTTTGTCCCCTACCTCAATATCCATTTAATAATGTTCACGTAATAATCATAGCAGCAATAGCAGCTGCATTTCTAATGGTGCTATATGGTTTTCCTTACCACTATCCAAGGAGGAATTTGGGGCAGGCATTATTAGCTATGGAAATGAGGAAATGGAGTCTCAGAGAGGTAAAGAAAATCACAAATGTCAAATTGCTAATTAAATTCCAAGCTGAGATGAATAGTCAGGTCAACTCTTACCTAGTCAAAAACTGCTTTCCCCTTGACCTTGTGTCTGAGTCAATCAGCCATTTGAAGAACTCCCTGGGTAGAATCTACTGGGATTTCAGACTTTGAGCTCTAAGTGATGCAAGTTTGCTGGGCATGATACTTTTCTATAGGCCTAGTGTAGTTAAAAGCACATGATTTTTTTTTTTTTTTTTTTTTTGCTGCCCTGCCCACACCTTCCTTGTCTCCTCGGCTGTCTGACCTGTGAGCTCTCCAGTGGATGGGCTGACAGTGGGGAAGGTGTTCTGGCTGTGAGCTCTCCAGTGGATGTGCTGACAGTGGGGAAGGTGTTCTGGCTGGCAGAACTGTGCCATTCACTGTCCATGAAGATCTGGTTGTAGAAGGACTCAGGGGTGATTGGGGGCCCAGGGCCGGAGACTGGAGGCAGCTAGTGCAGCGACTCACGACATGCTATGGCGGGAGCAGAGTGCTGAGCTCATCAGATTTTAAATTACAGCATGTCATTGTGGGCAGTTTGTGTTTTTTTGTTTGTTTGTTTGTTTTTTTATTTTTTATTTTTTATTTTTTATTTTTTTAATTTAATTTTATTTTATTATTGACTTTGTAATAATATTACATTAAAAATATATATCTGAGGTCCCATTCATCCCCACCCCCCCTCCCTCTCCCCCCCCAACAACACTCGCTCCCATCATCATGACATATCCATCGGATTTGGTAAGTACATCTTTGGGCACCTCTGCACCTCATAGACAATGGTCCACATCATGGTCCATACTCGCCTCCATTCCATCCAGTGGACCCTGTGAGGATTTACAATGTCCGGTGATTACCTCTGAGGCACCATCCAGGGCAGCTCCATGACCCAAAGACGCCTCCACCTCTCATCTCTTCCTGCCTTTCCCCACACCCATCTTCCACCATGTCCACTTTTCCCAATCCAATGCCACCTCTTCTTTGTGGACATTGGATTGGTAGTGTCCATTGCACCTCTATGTCAAGAGGAGGCTCAGATTCCACATGGATGCTGAATGCAATCCTCCCATTTTCGGTTGTAATCACTTTAGGCTCCATGGTGTGGTGATTGTCCTTCTTCAACTCCATCTTAGCTGAGTGTGATAAGTCCAATAAATCAGATTGTAGGTGCTGGAGTCTGTTGAGGCTCAGGACCTGGTTGTCACATTGTCGGTCCAGAGATTCAAATCCCCTAAATCTATCTTAAACCCCAACGTTAACTGCACCTCTATCACATTAGCATGAAAGCCTTATGAAGGGAGATCCCATCTGAGTCCAGATTCATCACACATAAACACCATTTCCAAAGAGGGGCCATCTGCCCTGTTAGTCAACCCCATCGGCCATGACCATAACTCTCATGGGTCTCTTTAGCCTTCATAGGAGCCAATATCTGGGGGTTGTATCTGCTTTATCTGTCTCTCTGACTCTGCTCAGTTGTGCATGAGGGCAATCCTTCTGCCAGCCTCCAGACTCTTTTTTAGAAACTCGTAGCCATATAAACTCATTTCTCCTTTCCATTTCCCCCTTACTTTAGGTCAAACAGCATTTTAAAGACATGTTATTTTATGTAGACATGGATATTCTGCTGATCCGCATTGAATCTTCCATATAAGGTCCTTTTCCAGTAAAGCACATGATTTTGATTATCAAGTCATTTTGTTTAGCAAAGCCTTTTGAGTTGAGTATTTTTTTATATCAAGGTATGATTTTTTAAAAGAACCTTTATTGATATGTTGGATGAACTTCAGATTTGCACTCAAATGAGATATGACTTCACAAAAAAATAGTTTTGTTTACCAAATATCAAAATCTGATGTAAATTTTTCTGTTCATGCACATGCAGTTTTAGGATTAATAAAAGCATACTTTGTAAGAGACAGTGCCCTCAAAGTTGATATAGGCTAGAATGTACATTAAAGAAAATTTAGGTAAATCAAAGGTAAGGAATAATAGGTTAATGGGAGATATAGGAATTTCTTAGCTTTTCAACATTTTTCATTATTTGTAAACCCTCACCTTTTGAAATCAGGAGGTATATACCATATCCCCTTACTTGGTTCTGACAGTCAGAATTCTGGGTTAGTTTTACCTTCTTGTCTGACTCAGTATAATGGCCTTTTATTTATGTATTTATTTTTTAATATAGACATAATCGAGTCCTTAACACTATTTTTGCTTGTTATAATTGAGTTCAATCACCTACATCTTGATATGATTCCAGGGTGATTTTCTCTTTTCACAAAAACTTGAGTCTTATAGTGGCATAAGTTTGGCTTTGAAGGAGCTAAACTATGTTGCATGAAATTATTAGTTTGGCTTGTTTAAAAGGCCTATTTCTGTTGATATAAATATTGTGTTCATTTGAGAGGATTTGGGAAACAATAAAGCATAAGGATTACTGTAATCCTACCATCCAAAAATAATCTCTATTAATATTTTCCCATATTTCATTCAATTTTTTAAAGCATATATATCTTAAAAACTGGAATCATACACATATATATTAGTTTTCTGCTTTTAAAAATGAACATTATAAATTCTGAAGACTTGTATCATCTTCTAATCTTTGTATATTTTTTGACAATATAATAACATATTTTAAGAGGCAGATTGTATGTTGTCAATGGTGTAATTTCTTCAGCTAATGATAATTATTCTTAAAACAACAATATTGTCTTGAAAATATTTTTAGTAGAATGGAAGTGTTGTAGGAAATTGCTAGTTCAGTTAACAAATATGTAAGCAGTCCTTTTTAAAAAACATTTTTGTTATTGAAAATGTTATTGACTATTCAAAAATTAACATGAGCATTTTTCCATCTTATTTAATATTCTTTTAAAAAAATTGTTAGTATCTTTTTTTTTTAAAGATTTATTTATTTATTTAATTCCCCTCCCCAGATTGTCTGTTCTCTGTGTCTATTTGCTGCGTCTTGTGTCTTTGTCCGCTTCTGTTGTCGTCAGCGGCACAGGAAGTGTGGGCGGCGCCATTCCTGGGCAGGCTGCACTTTCTTTCACGCTGGGCGGCTCTCCTTACGGGCGCACTCGGGGCTCCCCTACGCGGGGGACACCCCTGCGTGGCATGGCACTCCTTGCATGCATCAGCACTGCGCGTGGGCGAGCTCCACACGGGTCAAGGAGGCCCAGGGCAACAATTAAAAACCACAGCAGGGGGGGTACTGGGTTCCTGGCCAGTGGTGCTCTGTCGTGGTCCCTAGGGGAGCAGCAACAGTCTCCCAGGTACAGTGGCGGGGACCGGGAGGGAGTGAGGGTTCAACAGTGAGCCCCTGATGCTAATGACTATGCTTGTGAGGTGATAAACCTAAAATAAAAACAAGGCCTAGAGCAACATTGTGCCTGGGAATTTCCTCCTGTCAGCCTTCAGGTTACTCAAATGTGGCCAGTCTCAAAGCCAAACTCAGCATGTAAATGCAATGCCTTCCCCCCAGCGTGGGACATGACACCCGGGGATGAGCCTCCCTGGCAACGAGGGACCACTATCAACTACCAACTGATGATGCAACTGGAAAATGACCTTATACGGAAGGTTCAATGCAGATCAGCAGAATATCCACGTCTACATAAAATACCATGACTTTAAAATGCTGTTTGACCTAAAGTAAGGGGGAAATGAAAAGGAGAAATGAGTTTATATGGCTATGAGTTTCTAAAAAGAGTCTGGAGGCTGGCAGAAGGATTGCCCTCATGCACAACTGAGCAGAGTCAGAGAGACAGATAAAGCAGATACAACCCCCAGATATTGGTTCCTTTGAGGGCTAAAGAGACCCATGGGAGTTATGGTCATGGCCGATGGGGTTAACTACCAGGGCAGATGGCCCCTCTTTGGAAATGGTGTTTATGTGTGATGAATCTGGACTCAGATGGGATCTCCCTTCATAAGACTTTCATGCTAATGTGCTAGAGGTGCAGTTAATGTTGGGGTTTAAGATATATTTAGGGGATTTGAATCTCTGGACTGACAATGTGATAGCCAGGTCCTGAGCCTCAACAGACTCCAGCACCTACAATCTGATCTATTGGACTTACCACACTCAGCTAAGATGGAGTTGAAGAAGGACAACCACCACACCATGGAGCCTAGAGTGATTACAACTGAAAATGGGAGGATTGCATCCAGCATCCATGTGGAATCTGAGCCTCCTCTTGACATAGAGGTGCAATGGACACAACCAATCCAATGTCCACATTGAAGAGGTGGCATTGGATTGGGAAAAGTGGACATGGTGGACGATGGGTATGGGGAAAGGCAGAAAGAGATGAGAGGTGGAGGCGTCTTTGGGACATGGAGCTGCCCTGGATGGTGCTTCAGAGGTAATCACCAGACATTGTAAATCCTCACAGGGCCCACTGGATGGAATGGAGGAGAGTATGGGCCATGATGTGAACCATTGTCTATGAGGTGCAGAGGTGCCCAAAGATGTACTTACCAAATCCAATGGATGTGTCATGATGATGGGAACGAGTGTTGTTGGGGGGGGGAGAGGGGGGGTGGGGGGGTGGGGTTGAATGGGACCTCACATATATATTTTTAATGTAATATTATTACAAAGTCAATTAAAAAAATGCAAAAAAATAAAAAATAAAAAAAAAAGAAAAAGAAAAAGAAAAAAAGAAAAAAAAAAAAAAAAAAGGAGGCCCAGGGTTTGAACCGCAGACCTCCCATGTGGTAGACGGACGCCCTAACCACTGGGCCAAGTCCGTTTCCCTGTTAGTATCTTTTGTATTATGAATTACCCCAAAACTTAGTGTTTTAAAATAGCAAACATTAACTCAGCATGTAAATGCAATGCCTTCCCCCCAGCGCGGGACATGACACCCGGGGATGAGCCTCCCTGGCAACGAGGGACCACTATCAACTACCAACTGATGATGCAACTGGAAAATGACCTTATACGGAAGGTTCAATGCGGATCAGCAGAATATCCATGTCTACATAAAATACCATGACTTTAAAATGCTGTTTGACCTAAAGTAAGGGGGAAATGGAAAGGAGAAATGAGTTTATATGGCTACGAGTTTCTAAAAAAGAGTCTGGAGGCTGGCAGAAGGTTTGCCCTCATGCACAACTGAGCAGAGTCAGAGAGACAGATAAAGCAGATACAACCCCCAGATATTGGTTCCTTTGAGGGCTAAAGAGACCCATGGGAGTTATGGTCATGGCCGATGGGGTTAACTACCAGGGCAGATGGCCCCTCTTTGGAAATGGTGTTTATGTGTGATGAATCTGGACTCAGATGGGATCTCCCTTCATAAGACTTTCATGCTAATGTGCTGGAGGTGCAGTTAATGTTGGGGTTTAAGATATATTTAGGGGATTTGAATCTCTGGACTGACAATGTGATAGCCAGATCCTGAGCCTCAACAGACTCCAGCACCTACAATCTGATTTATTGGACTTACCACACTCAGCTAAGATGGAGTTGAAGAAGGACAACCACCACACCATGGAGCCTAGAGTGATTACAACTGAAAATGGGAGGATTGCATCCAGCATCCAGGTGGAATCTGACCCTCCTCTTGACATAGAGGTGCAATGGACACAACCAATCCAATGTCCACATAGAAGAGGTGGCATTGGATTGGGAAAAGTGGACATAATGGACAAAGGGTATGGGGAAAGGCAGGAAGAGATGAGAGGTGGAGGCGTCTTCGGGACATGGAGCTGCCCTGGATGGTGCTTCAGAGGTAATCACCGGACATTGTAAATCCTCACAGGGCCCACTGGATGGAATGGAGGAGAGTATGGGCCATGATGTGAACCATTGTCTATGAGGTGCAGAGGTGCCCAAAGATGTACTTACCAAATCCAATGGATGTGTCATGATGATGGGAACGAGTGTTGTTGGGGGGGGGAGAGGGGGGGTGGGGGGGTGGGGTTGAATGGGACCTCACATATATATTTTTAATGTAATATTATTACAAAGTCAATTAAAAAAATGCAAAAAAATAAAAAATAAAAAAAAAAGAAAAAGAAAAAGAAAAAAAGAAAAAAAAAAAAAAAAAAAGGAGGCCCAGGGTTTGAACCGCAGACCTCCCATGTGGTAGACGGACGCCCTAACCACTGGGCCAAGTCCGTTTCCCTGTTAGTATCTTTTGTATTATGAATTACCCCAAAACTTAGTGTTTTAAAATAGCAAACATTAACTCAGCATGTAAATGCAATGCGTTCCCCCCAGCGCGGGACATGACACCCGGGGATGAGCCTCCCTGGCAACGAGGGACCACTATCAACTACCAACTGATGATGCAACTGGAAAATGACCTTATACGGAAGGTTCAATGCGGATCAGCAGAATACCCATGTCTACATAAAATACCATGACTTTAAAATGCTGTTTGACCTAAAGTAAGGGGGAAATGGAAAGGAGAAATGAGTTTATATGGCTACGAGTTTCTAAAAAAGAGTCTGGAGGCTGGCAGAAGGTTTGCCCTCATGCACAACTGAGCAGAGTCAGAGAGACAGATAAAGCAGATACAACCCCCAGATATTGGTTCCTTTGAGGGCTAAAGAGACCCATGGGAGTTATGGTCATGGCCGATGGGGTTAACTACCAGGGCAGATGGCCCCTCTTTGGAAATGGTGTTTATGTGTGATGAATCTGGACTCAGATGGGATCTCCCTTCATAAGACTTTCATGCTAATGTGCTGGAGGTGCAGTTAATGTTGGGGTTTAAGATATATTTAGGGGATTTGAATCTCTGGACTGACAATGTGATAGCCAGATCCTGAGCCTCAACAGACTCCAGCACCTACAATCTGATTTATTGGACTTACCACACTCAGCTAAGATGGAGTTGAAGAAGGACAACCACCACACCATGGAGCCTAGAGTGATTACAACTGAAAATGGGAGGATTGCATCCAGCATCCAGGTGGAATCTGACCCTCCTCTTGACATAGAGGTGCAATGGACACAACCAATCCAATGTCCACATAGAAGAGGTGGCATTGGATTGGGAAAAGTGGACATAATGGACAAAGGGTATGGGGAAAGGCAGGAAGAGATGAGAGGTGGAGGCGTCTTCGGGACATGGAGCTGCCCTGGATGGTGCTTCAGAGGTAATCACCGGACATTGTAAATCCTCACAGGGCCCACTTGATGGAATAGAGGAGAGTATGGGCCATGATGTGAACCAATGTATATGAGGTGCAGAGGTGCCCAAAGATGTACTTACCAAATCCAATGGATGTGTCATGATGATGGGAACGAGTGTTGTTGGGGGGGGGGAGAGGGGGGGTGGGGGGGTGGGGTTGAATGGGACCTCACATATATATTTTTAATGTAATATTATTACAAAGTCAATAAAAAATAAAAAAATTAAAAAAAAAATAAAATAAAATAAAATAGCAAACATTAATCTCAGTTTCTTTAAGTCAGGAATCTGGGCGTAGTTTAGTCAGGTACCTCTGCCTCAGGGTCTCTCACAAGATTGCAATCAAGTTGTTGGATAGGGCTGTGATCGTATCTGAAGGCTCAATGGAGAGGGTTTCAGGTATGGCTCCAGTTCCTCACATACTGCTGTACAGTGATTTTTCTCAGTTCCTTGTCTCATGGGTTTCTCCACAGGGCAGCTCACAACATGGCAATTGGTTTCCATCAAAGCAAGTGAGAAAGAATGTGCAGGACAGAAGACATACTCTTATTAATAAAACCTAATCTTGGAAGTGACATCCCATCACTTTTGCTATATCCTATTGTTAGAAATGAGTCATGAGACCCCCACTCAATGGGAGGGGTTTATACAAAAGGCATAAATATTAGGACATGGAGATTATTGGAGCCATTTTGGAGAGGACCTACCATAGTTATTTAACAGTTCCATAATATTCCAAGATATAGACATCTAATAACAGAACTTTTATTATAGGTCATTTAGGATATTTCTAATTTTTCTTTTTATAAAAATGCTGTAATGAACATTTTTATATAGAAGTCTTTGAAACTGATCATTTCTTTAGAATAGAATTCTGAAAGTGGGATATTTAGGTTAAGGTGTTCCATATAAATTGCTATGGAACTGTTCAAAAAAGGTTGAACCAAATTACACTGCTAACAGTTATGTTTGAGAGTGTTCGTTGCACTCCATACCCTCTAACACTTTACACTTTAATGAATAAATTTGTAAAATAAATGATTCCATAGTTAGGTGTTTTATTTAAATTAGCACAAAATGAAATATGAACAGGAGGCAGTGAGATATAGCAGCAGGATTCCTGGAACCAAATCAGAATATGTGAGTTCTAGAACAGGCAGTGCAATACCTTTCATGCAATACCATCAAGGCCTCATACTTGCCCAGCAGGATATTTAACCTTGTTATACATCACTGTATTTTTTTATATGGGGGAAAATAACTGTATATTGTATCAAATAATATGAAAGCCTTTTTGAAAGAGAAAGCATTTTACAAATGTGAGGTGGGAGTTTATGGAATAAACCATTGGCTTAGCAGTTGATGATTCAATCATGATTTTCAGATTGTGAAAGGTTGAGGACTGAGCCTTCTTTTTTTTTTTCCTTCCCCTTATATTCCAGTTTTTTCATTTTTCCCAGTAATGTCCTTTGGGGCCTTTTCTCCTCCACTATTAAATTCAATCCAGGGTCATATATTGCACTGAGCTGTCATTGTCTCTTTGTTGTTGTTGTTGTTTTTTAATTGTGAAAATGAGCATTCATTTTGCTTTAGTTTTTGATTCAAAGTTCTGATTTAAGCTCAGACTGCTACTTTCAGCTACAGGATCTAAAGAATAGTCCTGCTGCAACAAGCGAAACAACGAAAACAATATTCTGACATTGCTACCCAATTCTTATTTTTCCATCATTGAACAGTAGTTGCTTAAGGAACTATCTTCAGAATTTTAAAGACAGAGGAGTGGAGTGGTTGGTGGGAGGAAAGTCACTCTTAGATTTTCTTTTTGGCTGGCAGTGACTTTTACAAATGGCCACCTAACCTATTAGAGCAAAGATAAAACAAAATAAGGACCCTCTCCTGCCACCTACACTACTTATGACTTATTTTATTTTCTTAAATAAACGTTTTTTTCCCCAAAATTAATAAACTTTATTTCAACTTCAGAAAATAAAATAACAGACAAAAGGCAGCTTAATAAATTATGGAAGGATTACTTTAAAAAATCCTATCCAAGCACATTTACACATTTATCTTATTTAATTCTAAAAATAAACTCAATTGTTTCTCCAGAAAGTTAAATAAATGAACACAGATTGGTGAAATGAGTTTTGAAAGCATTTATTTTCTGATGGACATTGGTCCTAAATATACAGTAGGGACTCAATAAAGACTGGCTGAATGGTTATGGGATGTTTTCACTGATAGCTCTTTATCTGGAGAGGCTACAAGGATAAGGCATAAATATTGCTCTTATTTCAATATTTTTGAAAAATTGTATTTTTTAAACATCTCCTATTTCTGTAATCAACCAGTTAAAATGACACAAAATAAAAAGAGCCAAAACTTTTCCTGGTTAATGCCCAGCATTTATAATAATATATTATGCAGCCAACCCTTAGTCTTAATAACTTCCTAACCTAATGACTGAATAATTCAGACTAAAAATGAACTCAGGACAGCTGAGTTCAAAGAAGACTAATCATATCTGTTAAAGTACTGGCTTGGGTTAATGGTTAACTCTCTTCAAACATTGTTTCCTCATTATAAATCAACTATTTTATTAGGAGAGAATGAAATTATACAAAATTTATTCTTCAGTGGTGCATAGGTTTAGTTTGTAACTACTTATTTTTTTTTAATTGAAGAACTTTATTGGTGTTAAAAGTATAAGAAGGGGAGCAGTTTTGGCCCAATGGATAGGGCATCCACCTACCACATGGGAGGCCCAAGGTTCAAACCCAGGGCCTCCTGACCCGTGTGATGAGCTGGCCCACATGCAGTGCTGATGCGCACAAGGAGTGCCCTGCCACACGGGGGTGTCCCATGCATAGGGGAGCCCACACTCAAGGAGTGTGCCCTGTAAGGAGAGCCACCCAGCGCGAAAAAAGTGCAGCCTGCCCAGGAATGTTGCTGCACACACAGAGAGCTGACACAGCAAGATGACGCAACAAAAAGAGACACAGATTCTGGGTGCCGCTGACAAGAATACAAGAACACACAGTGAATGGACACAGAGAGCAGACAACTGGGGGGGGGGGGGGAGGTGGGGAAGGGGAGAGAAATAAAAATAAATAAATAAATCTTTAACCAAAAAAAGTATAAGAAAATCCACTCTAAAACATTTTGCAATGCAAACTTATTTCACTCGAGTATTTAATAATTTTAAAGCGAGGAATTACAAGCAATTTCCAAAAGCAGAGATTCTCACATTTATGTACTTTATACATCTTTTGAACTAACATATTTATATTTATACTTCTAAAATTAAACATGCATCACTTTCAAACATTCTTGCATCATGATTTTATATATTACATTAACACCATCCACTATAACTACATGTATTTTTATCATATACTTCCACCATTCTTTTTTTTAACAAATCAATTTTATTGATATTATTAATAAAGCATAAATCCATCCAAAGTATACAATCCATGGTATTTGGTATAATCACGTAGTTGTGCATTCATGCCAATCATTTTTAGAGGATTTTCATTATTCCAATAATAATAAAAACCAAACAAAATCATTACCTCTCAATCTCTCTAGTTTCCCCTGCTGTACACAGCTGCTGTTCTGTTTCTATCTCTAGTTTATTTGTATTTATATTTTATAAAAACAGTCTTATAAATGCAATATCACCCATATTTGTGATTTTCCATAAAGTGTAACTGCCTTTTTAAGATATAGCTATCAAATATTTAGAATAGCTGCTACTATGGACAGTAGATGCTATAGAAAGATGCCTTTTTTTGTTTTTGTTTTTGTTTTTGTTCAGACTTTCCTTTAAGGATCACACTTCCTTTTCCATGATAAATTTCAAGAGGCTTCTGTGGGATGGAAACCAAAGAACTAAAACCTGATTAATAAAAATGTGGGGCAGTTTACTGATCACATTCTACCAGGGCAGTGCATTTTCTCTGAGCAGGTGATGAGCACCATTAGACAATTACTGGACTAGTTGATTACCTAGAGACTTGAATATGTCAGTGTCCTTTTACTAAGGCTAGACCTGAAGGCCAGAGTTGACAGCTAGTGTTGAAGTAGTGAACACACAGACCAGTTTGGAGGCAGGGAAGGTCTGGGTCATAATGTCCTTACCAGTGTCTGGAGTCCAGTGAGAGGAAAGTAACAAGAGACCCTAGAAAGGAACTGCCTTGGTCTTCACCGGCAGGAATTAACTTCAAAGTTGGGGTTGGAAGAAGTCCCATAAATTAAAAAGGAAGAGGATGTTTAACACCTAAAACATAAGCTATGATTGGAGAAAGTATTGTTGGCGCAATTATTATTCCAGGAAGAGCCTGGAGTTAGGAGTAGGAGCTCCATGCTTACTTGCCATGTGACCTTTTGGGTCAGTTTCCTCATCTACAAATGGGACTAATTAGACCCTGTCTTTCCTCTTATAGTTGGGAGGGGATGGTAAACATGACATAAATTAGTAAACAGGAGTGATGAACATTGGAAGGACAGTACCCTTGCTATTCTTGATGAGCAAGTCTTCAGCCAAACCAGCTGAAAATTGACTGACAAATATTTTAATATCTAGGTTATCTTGAGGTCCAATAGACATGGCCATCTGACTCGTCCTAATATACAATCTAGAAATGTGGTTGGACTAAAGAGTGTTGTAGGGGATGGAGCATTACTAATCTACTTGGTTGTGATAGGTTACACATATCTCTTTCTCCATTCCAAACACCTTAGCTACATGTTGAGGAGTATCACTGGTAGGGACAAATGACTCTCACATCCAATTTCCAAATTGGTTTCTCTTTTATTGACATCACTCCAAATTAAAGCACTACACAATTCTCAAGGGAAAGGAGAAATAAAGTACTTGAACTGGCAGTTGGGACAATAGAAAGCTTCTTGCTTTCTGGAGGACCAGAAGAATATGGCCTGTGAGTTTGGGCTGGTTTTAGGCCAGTGTAAGAATAAAAGAAACAGCCTGGTATAGGAGGCATACAGCACTGTAAGTTCTGATGGCAACCCAACCACTGGAAAGCTGGAATTTTAAATTGATTTCAAAGATGTGGTATGTGTGATTGAAGTGGGTGGTCTTTTTCAGATATAAAAAATCAGTCCCTTGGACTTATGTCTCCCACAGTGTTCCCCAACAAAATTAAAAACCTTTGTGCATCAAAGGACTTTATCAAGGAAGTGAAAAGACCACCTATAGTACAGGAGAAAATAGTTGCAAGCTATACATCAGATAATAGCTTAGTATCCATAATATATATAAAGACCTTTAAAAATGCAACAACAAAATGACCAACCAAATTAAAAAATGGGCAAAGGACTTGAATAAACATTTTTCCAACAAAGACATATGAACGGCCAATCATCATTAGCCATTAGGGAATTGTGAATCAAAGCCACAATGAGCTACCACTTCGCACTTGCAAGGATAGTTACTATTTATAAAACAGAAAATAACAAGTTTTGGTGAGGATGCAGAGAAACTGGAACCCTAGTGCATTGTTAGTGGGAATGTAAAATGGTGCTGTCACTGTGGCAAATCAATATGGCAGTTCCTCAAAAACTTAAATATAGAATTACCACATGACCCAGAAGTTCTATATATAACAAAAGAAATTAAAAATGGGAACTCAAACACATAGTTGAACACCAGTGTTTATAGCAGCATTATTCACAACAGCCAAAATGTGGAAACAACCCAAGTCTTCATCAATGAATGAGCAAACCAAATGTGGTATATATACACAATGAACTATTATTTGGCCATAAGAAAGAATGGCATTCTGAGACATGCCGCAACACAGAAGAACCTTGAAAACACTATGCTCAATGAAATAAGCAAGAGGCATAAGGGAAGTATGTGACAGTTATAAGAGATGTATGATGTCACAAGAGATGTCTAGAAATAGCAAATTCACAAAGACAGAAAGTAGATGAGAGGTTACCAGGGAAAAGGGAAAGAGGTGAGGAGGGAAGAGGTAATGTATGTTTGGTGGATATGGAATGCTTGTAATTAATTTTTTAAAAGTGAAGGCAAGATAAAGACAAAAGCAAAATTTCCCAGCAGCAAACTTTCAGTAAAACGGATCTTCAAGGATATTAGTCAATTTGAAGGGACAGTACCTAAGTGTTAAAAAAAAGCAGTAAGTAAGGGAAGTAAAGACTTAGGAAAATCTTTGTCTTGCATCTACAGGGGATATTGGGAAGGTTAGAGCTTCCTGCCCCTCCCTCAACAACAGCAGACCTCTGCTTTAATTCAGAGTTTGAATGGATGTTCAGAATGTTTTTCCCACAGTGAATTTTCTTGGCACCTTGTCAAAACTAAATTTACCATAGAAATGAATAGCTTTATTTCTGGATTCTCAATTCTAAGCAATAGATCTATTTGTATATCCTTATGCTAGACACATACTATCTCGATTACTTTATATTTGTAGTAGTGTCAAAATTGAGAAGTGTGACTCCTCCAAAACCTTTTTCTTTGTCAAAATAGATATAGTTTGTATTTCCAAATGAATCTTAGGATCAGTTTGTCCATTTCTGAAAAACAGTAAGTTGGCATTTTGATAGGATGGTACTGGATCTGTAGCTCTCTTTGAGTATTATTACCATCTTAATAATGTTAAGGTTTCCCATTCATGAAAGAGGGTTATATTTCCATTCATTTAGACCTTCTTTAATTTCTTTCAACAATATTTTGTTTTTAGTATATAAAGTCTTTCCATTCTTTTGTTAAATTTATTCCTAAGAATATATTTTCAATACTATTTTAGAATAAATCATTTTCTGAATTTAATATTAGAGTTGTTCATTTCTAATACAGAGAAATACAACTGATTTTTGGCTACTGATAATGTATTCTGAAAACTTTTTTTCCCCCTGCAACTATGATGAACTCATTTATTAGCTCTACTAGTGTTTTTGTGTGTATGTGGATTCCTTGTGATCTTCTGCATAAAAGATGTCATTAAAAAATCGAGATAACTTACTTCCTCCTATCTAGTCTGGATGACTTTTATTTCATCTTCTTGCTTAATTTCCCTGGTTAGAAACTCCAGTATAGCATTGGCTCTGGCTAGAGCGCACATTCTTGAATTGTTACTGTTGCTGTTCAATTTGGCTTATTTGGTATTTTGGTAAGGATTTGTCTGTTTAATTTCAGAAGGACTGTTAGCTTGTAGTTTCTTTCTTTATGATGTCTTTTTCTAGTCCATGAAGGTCAGTTTGAGAGGGGGCATCTTTTCCATATTTCTACTCTATGCACTTACTAAATAGTACAACAAAAGTCACAATGACAGGGTGTAGGGAATTTTGATGAGTCGTCTACTCTATTCCTATGATACCTTTGTCTGGTGTTAGTATCAGTAATACTAGCCTCATTGAATGGATTGGGAAGTGTTCTCTCTTCTATTTTTGGAAGAGATTGTGAAGAACTGTTGTTAATTCTTTAAATGATTTGTACAATAGATCAGTTAAGCCTTCTGGTCCTGTGCTTTTATTATGGGAACCTCCCCACCCCCAAATTTAATCTCTTTGCTTGTTACAGATGTAGCAAGATTTTCTTCTTTAGGTATTTCTATAATTTCTGTCATTCTAGGAATTTTTCCCTTTCATCCAGGTTATCTTGGTGGCATACAATTTTTCTTTATTATTTACTTATAATACTTTTTATTTCTTACAGGTAATATCCCCCTTTTACTTATTTTACTAATTTGAGTTTTCTTTTTTCCCATGATCAGTATAAAGATTTATCAGTTTTGTTGATCTTTTCAAAGAACCAACTTTTAGTTTCATTGCTTTTTCTCTGTTGTTTTTCAATTTTTTTACTTTATTCTCATTTTATATTTATTTTCTTCCTTCTGCTAGATTTGCATTCGCTTTGCTCTTCTTTTTCTGGTTTCTTAATATGGAAGTTCGGGTTATTGTTTTGAGATCTATTTTTTTTTTCTTTTTAAATGTAATTGCTTACATGTATCACTTTTCCTGAGCATTGGTTTCACTGCATTCATAAGTTTTTTATGTTGAGATTTTATTTTCACTCATCTCAAAGTATTTTCTAATTTCCTTGTGATTTCTTTTTGACCCATTGGTTATTTACTTATGTATCATTTAATGTCACATATTTGTGATTTATATTCAAACATCCCATTTCTATTGATTTCTAATCACGTTCCATTGTGGTTGAAAACATACTTTTCTATCCCAGAGATTGTTACATGTGTACTTCAGAAGCATGTCTATGCTACTCTTGCTGAGTGTTCTGTTAGGTCTAATTGGTTTTTAGTGTAGTTCAAGTCTTGTATCCTTGCTGATCTGCTATTCAGTGATTCTATTTGTAAAAAATAGGGTATTGAAATCTCCAAATACTGTTCAGTTATCTATTTCTCTCCTCAGTTCAGTCAGTTTTTGCTTTATCTATTTTGGGGCTACATACACATACCTATAACTGTTATATCTTGTTGATGGATTTACCTTTTTATCATCATAAAATGTCATTTTTGTCTGGTAATAATTGTCTTAAAGACTATTGGGTCTGGTATTGGTATAGCTCTCCCAGGTCTCTTGTGGTATTGTTTTCATATATATTATATCTGATACATTAAAAAAAAATTTAGAACAATTTCATTACTCCAAAAAGAAAAACTCCATACACCCCTTAGCAGTCACCTCTCAATCCCTCGGCCCTTTCCCAGCCCTACATAACCACTAATCTAATTCCATCTTTATATCAGATAAATGATTTATAATTTTTTTCTCCTAGTTTGGGGCTTGTCTTTTCATTCCTTAGCTGTGTTTTTCTCCTAAGCAAAAATTTAAATTTTGATGAAGTTCATTTTATCATTTCTTTTGTGGCTCATGCTTTTGGTTTCATGATGCTTAACTCAAGATCATGAATATATTATTTCCTGTATTTTCTTATAAAAGTCTTATATTTTTACATTTTACATCTAGATTTGTGATCCATTTTGTATAAAGTTAAGATATAGGTCTATGTTCCTTTTTTTGTATGCATAAGGTTAATTTTTATATAAAGTATAGATGGGATTTATTTATTTTTTGAATATGGATATCCAGTTGTTCCAACCCCATTTGTTGAAAAGACTTTCTCCATTGAATTGTTTTTGTACATTTATCAAAAAATCAATTGCCTTCTTCCTTCCTGATGACCCCTAAGGAGTCTCTACCCTTTGTGCAGATGAAAAAGCAAGTAGCAACTGGACATTTTCTCAGCACCCAGTTTGCTAGAAATTAAAAGGAGAAAAATGGCACTGAAACAGATTTCCAGTAGCAAGTGTTTTGGAGGGTTGCAGAAAGTGTTTGAACTTGACAGTGTTGAGCTTAACTACAAAATGAAATTTTCTGTGTACTTAACCACCAAAGGCAAAAACTGGAAAATGCCCTGCACTATAATATCTGGCTTAACTTGTACAGAATAAAATTTAATGTCAAAATCTAGTTATCATCAAGCTGCCTCAGAATATGGTCTTGTCGTTGTTGCATCTGCTACCAGCCCTTCTGGCTGCAAAATTAAAGAAGATGAGAGCTCGGGCTCTGGCACTGGTGCTGGGTTTTATGTGGATGCAACTGAAGATCCTTGGAAACTTAACTACAAAATGTACTCTTACGTATAGAGGAGCTTCCCCAACTCATAAATGCCAATTTCCCAGTGGACCCCCGAAAGATGTCTATTTTTGGCCACTCCATGGGAGGTCATGGAGCTCTGATTTGTGCCTTCAAGAAACCAGGAAAATACAAGTCTTCGGCATTTGCTCCAGTTTGCTGCCCGGTACGCTATCTTTGGTGGATATTTAGGATCAGATCAAAGTAAATGGAAGGGTTATGATGCTACCCATCTTGTGAAGGCTTATCCAGGCTCTCAGCTGGACATACTAATTGATCAAGGAAAGGAATTCCTTTCAGATGGACAGTTACTTCCTGATAACTTCATAGCTACCTGTACAGAAAAAAAAATTCCTGTTGTTTTTATATCACAAGAGGATTATGATCACAGCTACTACTTCATTGCAACCTTTATTACTGATCATATCAGACATGCAAAATACCTGAATGTCTGTAAAGCTTTAGATAGTAGAATCTCTTCAGAATTACAACAGTTGTAATACATAGAATTGCAGGGGAAAAATTCTTAATCCTATTCTATGGTTGAATCACTTTCTGAAGAAATATATAAAATCTACTTCTGATTTTAAAAATTATTTTACGGGGGTTCACTTGGAAAATCTTTCCTATTTTATAGTTCTTTTGAGGTCATTTGGAAATCCTTGTTATACTGACTTCAGATCAAGCAATCTAAAAATAATCCCATTCAAATCACAGATGGTAATGCTGGGACAGAGGATTTAATGGTGGTTCCACCAAAACTCACCTTTGTAGACATCAAGCCTCTAAAGGCAGGGACTATCTTGTTGTGTTCATTGTTATAGCTCTAATGTCTAGCTAAGTACTCAGCTTCTTGTAGGTACTTAATAACTAATTATTAGTTGTTGAATAATGAATTAGGCTCAGAAAATTAAGTGAATTCCCTAACATTACACAGCTATTTTGAGAGAAGCCAGATTTCCTAAACAAATCCCATGATTTTTCTTAACTATGAAGGGGTTTAATATTGGTTTGGGATATGTTAAGCCTAAAAAATTAAGGAATGAGGTTTAATCTGAAAATAACTAGATATGGAAACCTATAAATTTCATGTTACTATATACTTAAATATTTTCCCTTGGTCACATGCAGAAACTTATCTTGGTGAAAAGTAATGGGTCTCTGTATATACCAAATTGTGTTCCTTTAAGAACTTAATGGACAAACATTTAGAACATGATAGGTGAAGCCTGGTTGTTTTAAAAGTATTATTATATTTTCTCTTAAGGAACACAAAGGTACATTTTAAACATTCAGTGAGAATGCATATTTAATATAAATAGATGGTACTCAAAATAAAATTAATATAAAAAATTAGTACTATATAAATGAGTAATCAAGATTGAGCTCTACAGTGAGCTGCAGAGACAACCTTCCATACAAGATGGTTCAGTCTAAACAGTCTTGTGTCCTCTAAGAAGAAAGATCTTTTAATTCATGAGTTTTTTGCAGGTAATTCCTTTGTAAAGAAAAACAATTGTGTTATCCTAAAATCATTGTATCTGTCAAGGTTCACCCAGAGAAGCAGAACTAGTAGGAGATATATATTAAAAGATTTATTACAGGGAAGTGGATGTGGCTCAAGCAACTGGGCTCCCATCTACCATATAGGAGGTCCAGGGTTCGAAACCCAGAGCCTCCTGGTGAAGGCAAGCTGGCTTGTGTAGGAGTACTGCCCCATGCAGGAGTGCTGGCCATACGGAGGCTGGCACAGCAAGATGACGCAACAAAAAGAGACACAGAGGAGAGATAATAATAGACACAGCAGACCAGGGAGCTGAGGTGGCACAAGCGAATGATTACCTCTCCCTCCCTCTGGAAGGTCCCAGGATTGGTTTCCGGAGCTGCCTAATGAGAATACACAAACAGACACAGAAGAACACACAGCAAATGGATGCAGAGAGCAGACAATGGAGGGAGGGCGGAGAAATAAATAAAAAATAAAAAAATTTAAAGAAAGATTTATTACAACAAATGAGCTTATGTGTGGGGGGGCTGGCTAAGTAGGTCTGCAGGGTACAGGGCAAGCTGTTGGTAAGGGAGGATCACGGGCAGGCTAAAGCTGCCGTCCACACACCGTCAGGTGGGGAAGAATCAGAGTAGTATGGAACTCCACAGGCATGGGCCAAACTTGATGTCCACAGGCAGAATTTCTCTACCCACCCATATTATCCAGGATAATCTCTCTTATTTAGTCATTTGATTATGGACTTGAGTTACATCTGCAAAATCCCTTTATAGCAACATATAATTATGAGGTGGGTTTAGTTTGCTCTTCTTTTTCTAGATCCTCCAGTTCTGAGGTTAGATCTCTGATTTGAGGACTTTCTTTTTTAATGTAAGCATTTAGAGAGAGAAATTTCCCTCTCAGTACTGCCTTTACTGCATCCTGATATTAATGTCCTTTGTGATTTCTTTGACCCATTGCTTAAGAGTGTGTTGTTTTAATTTAAGACAGTGTTTGTAAATTTTCCAGTTTTCCCTGTTACTGTTTTTTAGCTTCATTCTGTTGGGTCAGAGAAGATACATTGTATGATTTCAGTATTTTTGTTTTGTGACCTAATGTTTCCTTGAGAATGTACTATTTCTTAAAATGATCTTTAAGAGAATTTACAATGTGCTAAACATAACCAGGAAAAGAATCAATTAACCTTAGTTATGTAGGTCTATTTCTGGACTCTAATCTGTTGCATATATTTTTGTTTATCCTTTTGCCATTATAGCACTGTCTTTATTACTGCAGCTTTATAATTATTCTTTAAATTGAACAGTGGGAGTCCTTTGAGTTTCTCAAAGCTGTTTTGGCTATTCTAGTTCTTTCATATTTCTATTCAAGTTTCTCTATAATTGTTGAATACATTCTCTACATCTATTGAGATGATCATTTGTTTTCTTTTTTCTTTATGTTGTAGAAGCAGAGAAAGAATGACCAAATGGCATTAATACCAAAACGCCGTATAACATTAAACCTTACTTGGTCATGATGCATTCATGCTAGAATCAATTTTCCATTAAAAAATGATTTTTAAATTTATGTTCATAAGGGATACTGGCCTTTAGAGTCTTCTTGTACTATCTTTGGTTTTCCTAACAAGCCAATCCTGCCTGCATATAGAATGTGTTCCCTCCTCCATTTTCTGAAGAGTTTAAGAGATTGGTATTATTTCTTTCAGAAGTGTTTGATAGAATTCTCCAATATAGCTATTTGGGGGAAGGCCTATTACTTTCTTTAATTGACAGACTCTTAAGATTTTCTGTTTTCTCATGCCAGTTTTAGTAGTTTGGTATTTGCAAAAAGTTGTTCATAATATTCCCTTGTTAGCCTCAAATTGGATAAATCTATAGATTATTGTTCAAAAAACTCAATACCATTTAAAGGAAAATTATTTAACCCAGACTATTTACAAGGTATTATCCACAATGTCCATTGTACAATAAAAAGTTACTAAATATGCAACAAATGTGATCTACAATCAGGGTGGCAGTGGCAGATTTTAGAAAGACTCCAAATGACCCAACACTTGAAATAAGCAGACAAAAGCAGCTATTTGAATATGTTAAACGACATAAAGGAAAAAAAAATGATCATAAAGACTGAATTAATAGAGAATCTCATCAGATAAATAGAAATGTAAAAAAGTAAAAATAAAAAATAATTCTAGAACTAAAGCATACAAATTCTGAAATGAAAAACATTGCATGAGCTAAAAAGACTGGACACTGCCAAATAGGAGGGGAAAAAACAGCTTTTAAAAATTGAACAGAGCAATCACTAAAAAAATTATACAAAGTTGAGTTTTGTTCTTTATTAGAGTAGTACTATTTCTGTTTCAACTTAATCCAAGAGAACAACTCTTATTCTAGGGTAGCGGTCTGAAAAATATGGTCTGTGGGCTGGCTGCCTCTTTTTGTAGTTGAAGTCTTATTGGAACACAGCCATGTCCACTTGTTTACATATTGTCTATGGCTGCTTTTGCATTACAAAAGCGGAGGAGCTGCAACAGAGACCATATGGCTTGCAAGCTTAAAATATATACTGCCTAAAATATATACTGTTAAAAAAAAAAGTTTGCCAATCTCTACTGTGGTTGTGCTCCTGAATCCTAATGTGTTACTTTTCTATAGTAGTAAATGGCCTAGAATTTTCAGTGATGTCTCTCTACCCTAGCTGGTCTGAACTGCAAGGATTACTAGAACTATATAACTTCTGGTACCACCATTCAACTCTAGGCTTTACAGCAGGTAATCTTTTGCTACGTTTTACAGATCCTTATCCTCCACATGTATTAATACATCACAGCTCTTAGACAAGTATCCTTAAACTTCTACCTTCTTCCTCATGGCTCCCTTTTCTCTTGAACTCTGCCCTATAAATTCCAGCTGTGTCAGTAACCCAAACCTGTGCCTCTCAGCTCAAGAGAACTTCTTCTCTGCATAGGTTCAATTTCTCCACAATAATCCTGGCAGATGACCCCAGGCAAAAACCCAGAATGATCAATTGTGGGGTTTGCATCATGTATTTCTTTTCTTTGAGGGATTACAGTCTTGTGTAGCCTATGGTTCAGAAGAAAACATGGGTGGTTTGGGCATGTCTAACCTTTGTTTTTTGGGGTTTTTTTTGGCTTGGGATTTTTTAAAATTTTGAAATAATTTCAATCTTACAGGATAGTTATAAATACAAAACTCAAACAGAGAACCCCAAAAAGCACACCCAGACATCCAGATCCACCAATTTTAACATTTTGTCATATTTGCTATATCATTCTATCTACCTATCCATTCATCCATCCTTTAAACACTGGCGATTAGATTGTATACATAATGCTCCTAAGAACAAGGATATTCACTTTTGTAACCACCTTAAGTATAGTTATCAAGTTCAGGAACTTTTACACTGATACAAAACTTAGTCTATTTTTCAGTTTTTTCTATATGTTACAATAATGTGCTTTTGGGACTTTTCTCCACTATTAGATCAGGTACTGCACATAGCTGTCATTGTCACCTTGGTTTTTTGGGTTTTAAATTGTAAAAATACATATACAATGTAAATATTTATACTCCCATCCCAACCAACAACTTGCAAGCATACCATTCAGTTGGATTAATCACATTCTGTTGTGCTACCCTCACCACCATTCATTACCAGAACTTTCTGTTACCCCAAACAGAAACCCTAATTTTATACGTTAACTCCCATTCTATGCCACCCCATACTCTACTTTGTCTCTATCCCTTTTTTCATTTAAAGGCAGTATCAGAGATTGAACCCAGGACCTCATACATGGGAAGCAGGTGTTCAACCACCAAGCTATATCTGCTACCCTGCCTCTATGCTTTTGTATATTACAGCTATTTCATATAAGTGTAATCATATAGTGTCTGTCCCTTTGTGTCTGACTTATTTCATTCAACATGATAACTTTAAGGTTCATCCATGTTGTTGCATATATCAGAACATTCATTCCTTTCTACAGCTCAATAATATTTTCATTCCTTTCTACAGCTCAATAATATTACATGGTATGTTGTTTTTGTTTCTGAGGCTGCTCAAAGCAAAAACAATGAAATGGTTTGGCTTAAAAAATGGGAATTTACTCACTCAAGGTTAGAGACCAGGAAAAGTCCAAATCAAAGTATTATCAAGGCGAAGACCGGCTGAGGCAATCCTTGACTCCTCTGCCACACATGGCAAGGCACATGGTAGCATTTGTTAGTCTCTCCCTTCTCTTCTGGGTTTCGTTGCTTTCAGCTTTTGGCTTTCATGGCTTTCTCTCTCATGCCTGAATTCATTCCGTTTATAAATGGGGCTTCAGTAATAGGATTAAGATCTATCCTAAATGAGGTGAGTCACACCTTAACTGAAGTAGCCTCATCTATAGGTCCTACTTACATGTAAGGTTTACACCACAGGAATGGATTAACTTTAAGAACATATTTTTCTGAGGTACATATACCTTCAAAACCCCAAATATGTATATACCACATTTTGTTTATTCACCTTTTGATGGACACTTGAGTTGTTTCCACCTTTTGGCTATTTGAACATCGTTGTACAGATATCTGCTAAGTTCCACTTTGTTATGTGACTCAAAGTGGAATTGCTGAGTCATATGGTAGTTTTTGAGGAACTACTAAACTATTTCACAGCAAATGCACCATTTTACATTCCCACCAACAATGAACAAGTGTTCCTATTTATCTACATCTTCTCTAACACTTGATTTTTGTTTTTGTTTTTAGTAGTAGCCATTCTATTCTAGTGGATGTGAAATTGTATTTTGTGGTTTAGATTTGCCTTTTCATAATGGTTAATGATAATGAGCATCTTTTCAAGTGCTTATCGGCTATTTGTTTATCTTCTTTGAAGAACTGTCATGTCTTTTGCCCATTTTTTAATTGGGTGGTCTCTTTTGAGTTGTAGTAGTTCTTTATATATTCTGGATATTAAACCCTTACATAGTTTCCAAATAATTTCTCCCATTCTATTGGTAGTCTTTTCACTTTCTTGATAATATCCTTAGATGCACAAAATTTTTAATTTTGATAAAGTCCAATTTAATTTTTCTTTATTTGTGCTTTTGGTGTAAAATCTAAGACTCTACTGGGTAATACAAAGTCCTGAAGATATTTCCCTGTTTTTGCTTAAGATTTATTTTTTCTTTTTCTCCCCTCCCTGCCTCCCCACCCCCCCAGTTGTCTGCTTTCTGTGTCCATTCGCTATGTGTTCTTCTGTGTCTGCTTGTATTCTTGTCAGTGGCACCCGGAATCTGTGTCTCTTTTTGTTGCATCTTATCTTGCTGCGTCAGCTCTCCATGTGTGCAGTGCTATTCCTGGGCAGGTTGCACTTTTTTTCGCACTGGGTGGCTCTCCTTACAGGGCACACTCCTTGTGCATGGGGCTCCCCTATGTGGGGACACCCCTGTGTGGCAGTGCACTCCTTGTGCACATCAACACTGCAAGTGGGCCAGCTCATCATACGGGTCAGGAGGCCCTGGGTTTGAACCTTGGGCCTCCCATGTGGAAGGCAGACGCCCTATCCATTGAGCCAAATCTGCTTCCTTCCCTGTGTTTTATTCTAAGAGTTTCATAGTTTTAGTGCTTAGATTATGCTCTTGATCCATTTTGAGTTAATTTTATGTATAGTGTGAGGTAGGAGTCTACGTTCATTCTTTTCCATGTGGATAGTCAGTTTTCTTAGCATATTTGTTGAAAAGACTGTTCTTTGCCCTTTGAGTGTACTTGGCTCTCTTGTCAAAAACCAGTTGGCCATAGATGTATAGGTTTATTTCTGTACTTCCAATTGTGTTCCATTGGTTTGTATGTTTGTCTTTGTTTTGATTACTGTAGCTTTGTAAAAAGTTTTGGAATTGGGAAGTGTGTGTCCTTCAACTTTGCCCTTCTTTCTCAAGATATTTTTGGCTATTCAGGGTCCTTTGCCCTTCCATACGAATTTGATGATTAGCTTTTCCATTTCTGTAAAGACGGTTGTTGGAATTTTGATTGGGATTGCTGTGTATCTGTAAATCACTTCAGGTAGTACAACATCTTAATGATATTAAGTCTTCCAATCCATGAACACAGAATATCTTTTCATTTATTTAGGTCTTAATTTCTTTTAGTAATGATTTATTTTCTACATTACAAGTCCTTTACATCCTTGACTATATTTATTCCTATTTTATTCTTTTCATTGCTGTTATAAATAGAATTATTTTCTTAATTTCATTTTCTGATTGTTCATTGCTGATATATAGAAAAATCAAAGATTTTTGTGTATTGATCTTGTACCCTGCCACTTTGTTGATCACATATATTAGTTCTAGTTGCTTTCTTGTAGATTCTTCCTTGTCGTTTGCAGATAAGGCTACTTCTTCCTTTACAATTTGGATGCCTTTTATTTCTCTTGCTAACCTGTATTTAGAACTGGCATTAATGTAAAGACCATCATTATTTGTGTTGTAAACATTTGACCAGGAAACAAAGCCTGAGTTTGGTAGCAGCCCAATGTAAGTAACTTTATGAAGTCTGAGGCAGGATCAAATTTTGATATGCATGGTTCCCCTGATAATATAGATGAGAGGTTGGCAAGCATTTTCTATAAAGAGCCAGGTAGTAAATATTTTAGACTTTGTATGTCACAAGGTCTCTGCCTAACCTTATAGCAAAGCAGCCATAGACAATCTGTTAATGAATGAGTATGGCTGTGTCCTAATAAATTTTTTTTAGAAAAAATAAAAAGTATATTCACAGTTTTATAAAATTTTCAAGATATGGAAAAATATTTTCCTATTTTGTAAATTGCAATTTTATTGAGTGATTATCTTGTCTTCTATTGCCAAGATAAAACTGTTGTTGCCTCTATTTCCTCAAGTAAACAAAGTATTACTGTTTCTACATGCCACCTAATCATACAGTATTTTTCATTTTTGTAACTTCAAAACAAAACCTCCCTTCTCTTGACAGATAAACGGTATATGTGAAGAGTGGTGAAAGGGAGCATTGATTCCTGACGTGGCCTAGAGAAAGAAATTACTGGTCAACATCACTTGGATGGACCCTTTTTGTTTTCCAAAGATGCTACTGAAGTAGACTTTTCTATTGCTTTCCTCTACTCAAACGTCTTTAACATGGGCTGCATGAAATCAAAGCAGACTTTCCCATTTCCTACCACTTTTGACACAGAGAAGCAACATGCAAGTGAAGAAAGCTTTATTCCAGAAGAGAGATTTCTGCCTATGATGCCTTCTCCAATTAACTTCAGAGAGGAAGTGAAGGAATCATCAGTGCCTAATATTCTAATTTTTGAATATGCACATCGCCTGTCCCAGGAAATCTTGAATGATGCTCTGCAGCAATGGGCACGCAATAACATCAAGTACTGTGATATCCCATACATTGAGAGTGAGGGGCCCTGATGCTGCAGGAAAATGACACTTGAACTATGGATATAGTTGGTGCTAGTTTAAATACATGAAACAAAAACTGGTGTGAATAAGAACAAATAACTCTATCTGGATGTTTAAAAAAAAGTCTATATCATAACTTCACTAGTATAGAAATGCCTAGGATGAAATGTATTTTAAGCAGTTTTCTGTTAATAGCAAATTCTGTCTGCTTGGTCTTAGATTTTAGTAACTTAAAGGGCTGAATGGAGGTAATCAGCTGTGTATCACACCACTTTCTTCTTGAAGGAGTAGTGGCATCACCAAAGAAAATGCTTAAGAATAAAAAGTTCTCCCAAGTTCCAAACGGGTTATTTAAAAGGCACTCCTTTAAAATAGCTATTTGTGTTTACACAAAATAGCTAAAGATATGAAAAGGGTTTCTCTCAAAATGCCTTGGCAAAAAAAAAATGGCACTCAAGCCATAGCTATCAAAATAGCACTCAAGCAAGGATCTCCACTTGCCACAAAGGATCAAATATTAAAAAGTAGCCCATTTAGAAGAGGTCCATTTAATTCCTCTCCTTAACAAGATATTTATTTTTGTAGATGAAAAACGTAACTACCACCTTATACCTCAGGGCCCTAATTAACCACAACAGTTATTGGATGACTCAGACTTTATATATACAGGCATCTTAAAAAGGTAAGATTTACAGAAGACATGACTTACACCAGTGTTTATTACATTGAATTAAGCAGCCAGTGATAGAACTATGGAAGAACACAAGTATGGGTACCTTTTATAAATAGCATTCCAGTAAATCTTAATAGAAGCTTAGTACGCAAGGTAGCTGGCAGAACCTGGTCTCTGTGTATATAAATGTGTATTAAGTCTGTCTCACAGATGTAGAGGACTGGTATACTAAGCATTATTCCCAGATTTTTTGTTGACTAGTCACTTCTGAAACTACTATGGGACCAGATAATGCATGAAGATTTATGGCTGCATTAGAAGATGAAAAAATAGAGTACTCCTTCCAGGAAACAAGGTAAACACAATGCCCATTGGGCTTTATAGCCATATACTACATTATTTTTTATATAAATTTGGCTGCCTTGGAAGTTGTTTTTTACTGTCACGCAAACACACCTTTTTTTTTTTTTTTTTTTAAGGATTACGTACTGTTTGAGAACTCAGTGATAAAGGAAAATTTGGGGGAGAAGACATAATTTGTAGGAAAACTGGGACTCAGTCTCTGGATTAGAATTATCTTTTCATTAAGATTTGCTACACATGGAATTTAAGTAGAAAGGGAGCTATTTAAACCCTAGTTATGCTGGATCCTTTTATGAAAATAGAATAGATCCTTGGCACTGAAATCTAAGGGAAGGGAGAAACAGGCTTGTGACCTCTTTAATGAGATAGATATGTATTAGGCCTTGTAAGCAGGCAGAATAGCTACCTCTAAGTTTTGAGCTCACAAACAAATAGAGTGAATTCTCCAAGTTACATGGGCAAAGAAACAGCTTTTTAAAAAGAACATTGTGCCACATTCAGTTGCTTTGATAGGCTTGATCATTCAAAGAGAATTTCTCCTAATTCCAGGATCTGTGCTGGTCCTGTTTTACTTACAGTCTAGTAACATATAAAACAAAAAAACAACCACCCCCATTCATTCAAGGACCTGAAGTTGTTAAGGACAGAAAGTTTCACATAACACAAAACATATTTCCAGCTCATGAAGAGAAGTTTGGGTTTTTGAGTGTTTATACTAATAACTTGAACAACAGCTTTATCTCTTGCTGTTTTTCATTCATTTCATATCTTACTTTAGGACATTTTTGCTGCAACCTCGGTTGCTATTTAAAGGCTTACATAATTAGTGAGGGATATAAAACAATATATCCTATGGTAAGAAAACAAAGCCATATAAAGCAGATTTTCACACTAAATTTTTCAGTATACATAAGGACATAGACTAGTGGGCTTTGGTTACTTCTAAATATTTTAACTTCAGTTTCTTTCTTTGCCCTGGGGCCCTGTTTCACAGGACTATAAACAAGAATGCCTGCCGGATTTCATGTCTGTGTTAGAAGTGTTAATCTGTTACCACTCTCTCTGACACTATGGCGGTAGAGTTTTGTTTGCCACTGAGCACCACCCCTCATCCCAGAATCACACTGCAAAGTACAATATCTTGTGACATACAGAGACTTAACTGAAAAAAATATCAAACCATGTCTGAAAGACTACAAGACCTGCATAGAATACTGTGAGTTAGTGGCTAAACCAAGTTGGGGGGAGTTGGAAAAAGGAAGGAGCTAGATGAACCAATTTGTATACATGTAATAGTTATCAAGATAGTTTGGCCTTTAAAAGATGGATGGGAACATCTTTAAGATAATGTCTTCTTTCATACCTTCAAACTGAAATACTGACTTAACTTCATTTTGAAGATCTTTCATAAACAATAAAAGAGTACACAGACTGTTTGAGAAAGGAGACCCATAAAACAGAAGAATGAAAGAATTATTAGGTACTGGAAAGGGAAACATTTGGTTCTAGTTCATGCCATGAACACTGAAGCAAGACTAGTAGCAAATTATAAGAGAAAGAAAAGACAAGGGAAGCCAAGAAAGAGCACTGATGACAGATTCTTTCAGAAGACAGCACAGAAAAAAACAAGTTTTCAATGTTTTAAAACTGAGGCAAAGGGCAAAGTAAGAGTTTCCTTTCTTTATCATACTGAAATGTACCCAACAACTGAAATCTTCCCCTCAAGAACATTCAGTGTAGGGCAGATGAGCTCCTACCCTCATGACAAAGAAACTCCAGGTAGCAATCATGGAAGTGGCGCAGAGTATTAGAGGAAATGTACCAATTCCTTACTTGCCAAAACTCATATAACTCCACAAACATGCTTCACTGATGCAGATTTGTTAAACATCCTTACATACTTACTACCTTCTGGTTCCATGCCTTTGATCTTAGAGTTCTCTACTATCAGTTGCCTTATCACTTCTTTGCAAACTGCCTAGGGATTGAAGTACTTAAAGCACAATTTTGAAGGGGACAGAAATGATTATCATCTTAATCCCAAAGGAATAATTCATGTCAAATTGCCTTATCGGTACTAAAGAGAGACAATGAATGAATAAAGAAGCATGATACTTATATGTACTATTCAATTATCACTGGCATGTTATGATAGAGGAAGGCTATATATTTGTATTACATAGTTTTAGAAATCAAAAGTTAGAGACTCTTTATAGTGTCAAGGAATAGCAAGGAATATATTGTTTTCTTAATACCCTCATAATATATTTATGTAATTAATAGGATAAAATCTTCCTAGGGGATGTGGGCACTGGCTAAGAATGGCTTAATGATCTTAGTTTGCAAAACTGAAATTTTGTTAAGCAAATTCTCTTCCCATAAGACTTGCTATGAAATGGTATATTTTTTCTAGCTATTTTTGTGAAAACATTTTTGTAACTGCACAATAAAGTCCAGTTGCAATTAGCTAGCTGTCAGTTATTTTAAATGTAAGCAAATGCTTTTCAACTTTGTGTATTTTTAAAAAATTTTTAACATCAAGGAATGCAATATTTTCTGCATTTCTAACAAATATATATAAAGTGAATAAAAGTCAACTTACACAAATAATTCCTTGGATCTTTCGGGTCTAATTTTGATGCTTCAAGAATATAAATGTAAATGTGTCCACTGCCATGTCTTCTTTATTCCAGATCTATTCTTTGAACTGTTTGGAAGGAATGCTTCATCCCAAACAGATTAAGAACTGAGAAAACTTAAGACCTTTGATACTGCAATTTCCTCATCTATGAGAAGGATAGAGGACATAATCTTTGTCTTTTGTGGTTCTGTCACTTTGTGTACTTTCGAACTTGAAGTTTTCTTAGTATCTGAGGGGTTTGGAATGAAGGAAAAATTATGCCAAGTTACAAAATAAATGATAAGCTGACATTTAATTATAAATTTTTCTTACCTAGAACATGAAATTTTTGGAATCTGTAACACCTTGCATTTCCTATATACCTTAAAAAAATATATACCAATTATCAACAGCACCAATTACCAATGGTATTTACATTTTGAACAAGTCTTGTTTTCAAATTTTTCCTCCCATTTTGAACCTTCTGTAAGAACTGACTGATATCACACAAATGTCTGACATAAACAGCAAGTCTTAGAAATTGGAGTTTCCTAAATTCTCATTCTTCAGATTTGCAAAAATTGCAAATAAAAAATAGTGCTTTTACAATAGGATGGATTATGATTACTTTAGGGAAGGCTAAGGCTACGTGAATACTTGATAATTTCAAAAAAACCTTTTCACTTTGCCTTAGATTTCTCATATTATAAAAGGAACACCTCTGCTATAGTAACTTTTTTTTTTAAGGAGGTACCAGAGATTGAACCCAGACTTTGTTGTGGGAGTCAAGTACTCAACCACTGGACTACATCCACCACTCCCCAGTATAAACTCATTTTTTAAAAGATTTTTACATCTTTTAAAATTCTATGACAAATTCTATGAGAAAATTCTATGACACATTAATACAGTACACAAAAACATTTTCAGAGTTTTACTTTTAGCAATCTACATAAGTTTATTTGGTAAACATATAAACCACTAAACAAAGTTCCCATTGCAATTAGATATACTCAGGAAAATTCTAAAGCCCTTCCAGTTTTCCCATTTTTCTAAAACAGGGGTTGGCAAAATTCCCCAAAAGAGTCAGAGAGTAAATATTTTAGGCTCTGCAGGCCACATGGTCTCTGTTGCCAACTACTCGACGCTACCATAATAGTGCAAAAGCAGTCATAGGCAATGTGTAAATGAAAACAAGTAAAGCCATGTTTCCATAAAACTTTATGAAACATTAAAATATGAATTTCATATCATTTTCATATGTCATGAAATATTAGTCTTTATTTTTTCAACCACTTAAAAAGATAGAAACTACTCTTCTCTTGTGAGCTGTGTAAAAACAGGCAGCAGAGTGTAGTTTTTACTGCGCCAAAAAAATACCTTAAAAGACCATTCACCTCAAAATTTCAAATCATTGCTTCCCAGAGATTTAAAGTAATTATTCAAATCTTCATCGGTAACTTCTTTTAGATCAGCTGGTTTCCATTTTGGACTCTGGTCTTTATCAATTAAAACTGTCAAGAGAAGACATAGATGTTAGGACATGCATTTCTTCCTAGTATTCCTAGATTTTAATTACTGAATTGACAGAAACTACCTAATACTGGGCATATTTTTCTATAGCACAATTTCCCCCCAAAGTTTAAATTTTTGCATGTGCTCGATTTTTTTTTCTAATGTAAACTCCAAAGAATTTGGATTCTTAGATAGGAAGATACTGATGATGATGGGGTGGATATTTTCTAACCCTCTAAGCCTGATTGATGTCTCTAACTATCATAAAGGCTACTGAACTCACCCAGTGGTTTAAGTATTACAACTTCTTTTTCCTCCAAACAAAATCATAAATGAAATCTCCATGGTATAAAATGTCTAAAACCAGAATTGGTATGGCTTAAAGAGAAGGCAGGGGAAGAAGGTTGAGGGCCCAGATCTTATCTCCTCAACATCCTCCACATTTGAGTTTAGCGAGGAAAACTAATAGCTCAAGGTGGAGGGAAGGGGCTTTATGCATAATTAAATGTGGATACTGCAGTTCTGCTGAATCCTCTCGTTCAGACAGCTCTGAATTGAAAAACAAGACCACCTTCTGGTTATCATGAAACCCTCTACTCCTCCTGTTTCAGTGTAGTCATCATTTAGTGTAGCCACATAGTATCCCCACAAGATTATAAGTATGAGGTAATCTAACTTCTAAAAAAAAAAAAGAGAGGGGAAGGTCAATTTCTACTTGGTGAAGGGTATGTAGTATTTCTATTATATATATATATATAGATAGATTTATATACAGATATAGATATCTTTTTTTTTTTTTTGAGGCCAGTAGATGAGAAAAAGGAAAAAGGAAAAGTACACACCCAAGACATGGGTGTGGGTGTATGAAAGGGTGAGAAGCACAATGTAGCGCCCTAGGAAGATCTTTTGAAGGTCTTTCCTCTTCCCCCTTCCCCACATTGAGGAGGCCTTTCTGTTTGGCTACAGGGGAGAGTAGTAAACCGCCTAGATCATGATTCCCCATTCACTCCCCTTATTAGGCACAACTGGGGCAAGAGAGGTCCTGAGTCGCAGGTCAGTACTGATAAGTCATTTCCATGTAAAGGGTGAGCGTATTCCCAAGCCTTTTGCCTCCCCTTCCTCACCTGTTTCTCCTTGGTGAAGATTATTTCTAAAAGGGAGTTCATGGAAGTTTGGGGATCCAGGGAAAGTTTCTGCAGCTTCCTACAGATATCCAAGGCAGACGGGCTAACAAAGTGAGTTCCTAGGAGGATCTGTCATTCTCTACAATCGCGATCTACCAGAGGCATTTTTTATTGCCTCTACCAGCTTTCCTTGAAATAAGGCTGGGTTTTCATCCTACCTCTGAGTCATTTCTCTGAACTTATTATAAGTGACCACTTTGGTAGTGCACTTTTGCATCCTGTTGAGGAGACATGTGGCCACATGGTCTCTGGCTCTCAGATCTGCCTGTCCCCTCCTTCCCTATTACACAGAAGATTTAACTAGAATTTAGGGTTTCATACAGAGGCCACTCTTAGAGCTCATTTTATGTCCACTATCAGGGACTGAGTTTTGCAGTTAAACCAAACATTGAGAGTCTCGGGGGCCCTACTAATAAGAAATGAGAGAAAAGAGATAGTACACACCCCAGACATAGGTGTGGGTGTGCTGCAGGGTGAGATGCACCTCTATATTATTTATTTCTTATAACTGTAGTTAAGTTATAATTATTTCAATAATTTTGAAAAGAGAGAAGGGGGCTACACTTGGTATGGCTTTGGTAGGGAGTTCCAACTATTCTTAAAATATGCATAATTCTTGTGAAGAATGGAAATATTTAAACACCAAACTATAGAGTGTACCTTAAAAACCTAAGGATAAAAACCTAGCATAAAAGGCAATCTGGGAACAAAAGAAGAAAGACTGTCTAGGGAGGTAATAAGTACCCATCACTGGAGGTTTTCAAGGTTTGGCTGCCTAAAAATGAGATGCTAGTATCAGATTAGTGGTGATATTAAACAATGATTGCTGTCCTGTCCCTGCCAATTCAAAAAGCTTTATATTCTCTGAACACTGTTGGGACATTTCTTTCCACAGATCTCTTCCCCTTTAAGTCTTGTGGCCAATACTGTCAATCTCTTGAGACACCACTGAAGGGCGAAAGCAGGGAGAATATTAATCAAATCTGCGTGTTATTTCGTTTCAAACTGACTTGTCTTTTTCAGATCTAGAATAGACAACTTAAGTTCTTGCCATGTAGACAGCTTAAGTTTTTCAAAAGGCCTCCTAAAGTACCTACTCATTCCATTTGTTACCTCTCTAGCTCTGCTGAGATAATCCTATATAATCAGTTTATTTAACAAACACTTCCCTAATTTGCCAATTTATTTTATATAATTTAACACATTTTATAATTAGAAAATTGTAGCAAACATTTGATTATACAAAAATACTAAAGTCTTAGAATATATAGAGAATATATTTATATATAGAGAGAGAATATATATATAGAGATAACCATCTGATTCAATCCCATGTGTACTCTAAAAGGGTTTGAACCCAGTGCTTGCTTTTGTTGATTTTATGTCATACCAGAAATTAGGAAAATTCTAAAACAGTAGTGACTGGTCTTTACCAAAGTTTAGAGCTTAGAGAATATGATGTTTTATTCAGGTAAAGTATATGTAGGGTATATTAGATTAAAGGGATTAGTATAAACATAAGAAAATTAGGTATGCAAATACACAACGGGAAATTTATTGTAGTCAACAGATAGTGGTTATTGTTTATAAAATTATATATAAGAAGGAATTGATGCATATTTGCTAAAAAAATCAACCACTTGCTTTATCTAAGTATGCTGACTTTGGTGAGAGTAAGCAAAAATGGAAGTATTAATAGGAATATTAGCAGTTTTTATTAATTAAGTCATATGGTTTACCTCCAGCAGTGTTTAACTGCTTGGGTACAGGCAGGGTACTGCTGGGATTTTTGCCAGGCTGGTACAAAATAAAGAGATAAGGAAAAGGGATGAAGGCTTTTTGCAAGGGAATGAAAGCAAGTTTTGCAGGATTCAGCAGCAAGATGAGTTTACAATATCACATTGCACATACCAGAGTTACAGGCCATATGACTTTAGGAGCAGGATTACCTCTTACATATAAACTAGGCAGTAGCAGCCAAATTATATAAAATTTTTAAACAGTGTTTTCAAAGACTGACCTCTCCTTATATCCCAGTTGGTAATATTTTAAAATAAATCAACAACAAAAATAAAAACTTTGCAATCTTTATGAAAGTTAAAATGTCACTAGTAAAATAATTATCTTTGATGAACAGAATGTACTCACAAATACTATTTCTGTATTAGGAAGGAAACACAACTATTTATCACTTACTTGCTCTAACGCCTTCATGAAAGTCATGACCTCTCTGAAAGAAAATCAAGA
This sequence comes from Dasypus novemcinctus, assembly GCF_030445035.2. Taxonomy (NCBI): domain Eukaryota; kingdom Metazoa; phylum Chordata; class Mammalia; order Cingulata; family Dasypodidae; genus Dasypus; species Dasypus novemcinctus. Next base: position 56,299,364 of record NC_080679.1, on the reverse strand, counting down.
TTAAATGGGGTCATTTCTGGCATGCTCATTCCCAGTGATGGCTCCACTCTATCCTCCCATTTCCATGGCCACAACTAGACCATGACATTCAGAGACTATATCATCTCTGAAAATTCACTCTGATCACCACCTTCTATTCTTATTTGCTCAAGTATCTCCGCTACTACAAATCCTTGACCTTACTGAAATACACTGATCCTACAACTGCTCACCACCTGTGCTGGCCTCACTTCCTGCTTTATCCAGCCCAGTTTTGCCAGGCCTTTTTAGGGTCCTTCTCCTTTGAAAATGCCCTCATCTCCCTCAAACCTTTTTCCCTTTGTCATATTGGCCTGGCAGAATTCCAGCACTAGCTGTACCCTACCATTTACCCCTGCTTGCACTTAAGCAGTTAAATCTTGTAAAAATCATGCAACCAACATGACTAGTTTCATTTAAAATTCATGATCATAAAACTTAAACAGACATAGAAAATTGCCCAATTCATGTTGTCTTTGCTACTCCTCAAGATAATAATTTCAACTGTCAATTCTTAACTTCTACTACCCCCAGCACATTCTCATCTCACTACATTCTAATAAATAATGACTAGTGCTAATAACTTTACCTCCTTCCTCAATAAGAAAAGAACCAGGTGGGTTGGGAAAAATACATCAAATGTAAAATACTGGCTGTAGTTAGTAATGTTTTGAAAATGCTCTTTCATAGTGTGTAACAATTGTTTTACAACAATGCAACGAGTTGGTGGTGGGGTAATGTATGGGGTACCCTGTATGATGATATGCATGTTTGTTTTGTAAGTTCACAACTTTTACTATATACTTATTGCTTATATATGTTCATGTATGAATAATAAACTTCAATTAAAAAAAAAATTAAAAACGAAGCCTCCATCCAACATGAACATGCTCATCTTCACACCACTAAACCTATGGCATGCATCCATTTGTACCTGGCTTCCCTTTCATGACAATGAAGGAAGGGTCCATCCCTTTTCAATGGCTGGTCCTCCTCTGCATCCCAATTCACATCCCCACCTGCCTTCTCAAGGACTTTGCTTGAGGTTATCCACCTTTCTTTTCCTGGTATCCACCAATGTAGGCAGTTGAACTTAGTTGCAGAGGGCATGCAGTTCAATTGTCTGGGCTCATGTTCTGGTTCCACTGCATATTAACTACGTATCCTTGGGCTAGTAAGTTCTTTAAACTTCAATTTCTTCATATATGAAATACTAAAATCAATATATACATCGTAGGGTTATTGTAACCCACATCCCAGCATAGTGCCTGACATGTAATAAGGACATGTCTATTATTGGTATTATCAACATAATACTATTAGATAATTCCCAATCACAAATATGCTGTATGTGTGTTCTTCTGTGTCCACTTGAATTCTTGTCAGCGGCACCAGGAATCTGTGTTTGTTTTTTTGCGTCATCTTGCTGCATCAGCTCTTCGTGTGTGCAGCGCCACTCCTGGGCAGGCTGTACTTTTTTCATGCGGGGCAGCTCTCCTTACAGGGCGCACTCCTTGCACTTGGGGCTCCCCTACATGGGGGACACCCCTGCATGGTATGGCATTCCTTGCGCGTATCAGCACTGCGTATGGGCCAGCTCATCACACGGGTCAGGAGGCCCTGTATTGAACCCTGGACCTCCCGTGTGGTATGTGGATGCTCTATCAGTTGAGTCAAATCCACTTCCCTTTCCAAAGCTTTTAAAGAATCTTTCTGGCTTAAATATCTAACCCAAGCCTCAAAGCTCCAACTACAAAATGTAATTTTCCCTCATTTATATGAAGTCCTATAAATTCTATCTCCACAACTTTCTCAAACCCATTTACTTTTCTCCATCTCCACTACCCTACCCTAAGCCACTATTATTTCCCACCTGTATTACTATAATAACTCCTTTCTAGTCTCTATATCCACTTTTGAAACCCTGCAACCCTATCTCCATTCAGTATTAATTTCTTAAAACAAATCAAAATGAATTAAAATCAAATCACTCCCTACTTAAAACCCTGAGAGGCTTTCAACAAACTCATTGCTCATTCTTCAGGTCACAGATTAAGTGACACCGCAGATATGCCTTCTCTGACCTACTTATTTAAAGCAGGTTTCCCTTTGCTCCTCCCCCCACCCACCCCAACCCTCACTCGTGCATCATTCTCTTCAACCATCAACTCTGTATGTTTCCTTTGGAGCACTTTGCCGAATTTGTAATTATTTATTGTGTTTATTTGTTCTTTATAGTCTCAGTAGACTACAAATTCTGCGAGGAGAGGGGCTATGTCTTCTTATTCAACAATGTAAGACCTGGCATAGTGCCTAGCATAGCACATAGCTGGAAATAATAGAAAAGAAGAAATCAATCAAACTGCACTAAACGTAATGTGAAAAATATGGACTGTGTGAGGCATACAACAGGGTGGTAGTCAACATTGCAGGTACTAGAGTGAGACTGACTAGCTTCACAGGCCATGTCTCTGCTACTTAACTAGCTGCATGACCTTAGGCAGGTTACTCCTCTATGCCACAGTTTCCTTCTAGAGTAGTGTCAGATTTAGTGGAGAATGCATGTAAAGTACGTAGCCTAGTAGCTGCTCATAGTAAACATTCAACAGAACTTACTTGCTATTTATATGCACAAGAGTCACTTTAAGGTGCAGCTAATTGAATGAACTACTTTGAACATGCTACTAAATATTTCAATATATTAAAGCCCATTAACCGTACTACTCTCTGGTCATTAGATGAAATATTCCCTTTAAATTACCTAAAAGTGTAATTTAATGTAATATTAATGTAAGCCTCTAACTAGGATCTGAACATAACACAAAAGGGATAATTTTTCCTTTAAGAATTTATCATCTGGAGGAAGAAATCATTAAGACTCTGAAATGATTCATGAAATCAATAATACAGCATGTGATTACTATCTAATTTAAGTGTATCCATAATTGTACTTTAAATGCTAATCTATTAAGACATTTAAAAGGTGAATAACTTCCATTTGTGCATTTATCATATGTCAAGCACTGTACACTAAGCACTTTATATGTGGTGGTCCATTTAATTTTCACAACTACTTGTAAGTAATATTGTTCATTTTTTCAAAATGAAGTAATTTAGATTCAGAGAACTTATGCATCTTGCCCAAGGTCACAGAGACCATGCCTGATAAATGGTTTGTTTCTATTTTGGATTCCAAATGAAGTCAGAGATCTTATGTATATGAAAATGTAATTGCTTGTTTCATAGACTTAATAACAATACAAAGAGGAGCATTTCCACACATTTTTTAAAATACTTTTCTAAAATGAACACATTACTTTTATTAATAGAAAAAACAATAAATTTATTTTTTAATTCTTACCATACAAGCTTGACTTAGCTGATATTCCATAGTTAATACTTCTTGCAAGGTCTTTGAAGATCCCTCCATGAGTTGCCTTAGTGTGATTTTTAAAGATGTTGGAGACATTTTATTAATTACCTATCAGGGAAAAATTTTTTTATTAGTTTTAGCCCAGCTGTTCCTTTACTGTCTATAATAAATTAAGTGTTGATACAAATCACATCAAAATATATATGCCTCTTAACAGTACTTTCATATGCCAAAGTCTTATATGAGTATACCTTAGCCTGGTGCTCCCAAAGTACCATACTTTCTAATCTATTACAAAAACAAAACAGATCAGTCCACAAGTGGAATAAATTCTATACCTATAAATTAATAAGTAATAAAATAAGTCTACATTTATAGCTTTCTGGCATAAATTATATCCCAGCTAGGTAAGAAAACACTGATTACACTTGAATAAAATTAATTTTCAAATTGCTAATATACAGCAGAGGATATTTCATTTTACAATATAAAGGAAAGATAGGGAGTAGAAATAGAGTAGCTCTGCCTTCCCACTTTGTGATGCTAAAGAAGTGTTTTTATGAATTACAGTTGTCACCTATAAACAAACCTACTTAGCATAGAAGTAAAGGGGAAAAAATTCAAGTTACTGTGAGGTACTCCTTTAAACTATTGAAATATTTACTAATAAAAATTACAGACCTGACTCCCTGTTAACAGTGCTATTCCTTTTGAATGTAATGAAGCTATTTCTCATATATCAGTCCATGTGTACAACTATGACAACCACGTTTGATGTTGGAGGTCCACTGCATGCTGTATATATGTGACACCTACCCTTTCCTTTGTAATTGTGATATACAGTTTCAGGATCTATTATTGAATGACTGTCTCAAAGGTTTAAACCCCACTTTTTGACTTCATAGGATTTTCCAGATCAAGATTCTGGGCTCTCTGTAGCATCCTCAAATCTGGCAAAGAGATTCAGAGAATAGGCTGAATGGATAGGACAGTATCTTATCTAGCAGTTACAGGAGCATAAATAGATGACTACTGCATAGGAAAAGATCAAGGAACGTAAGTATTTTATCTATAGCCATAACACTGCTAAAGAGAAAGAGAAGATGGGAAGGAAAAAGAATGATTAAGGGATTTTATGAAACTGAGTCTTCATGGGAACTCATTCTTCTGGCCTAGGTACTTCATGGACATTATCCATTTAATATCCCAATAGCAGTCCTACTACATGCCTTGCAGTGAGGATGATGTCACTCTTGTAACAGTCTGTATACTGTGCTAAGAGGTCCCTTCTTCTCAGAGTCAAGCAGATAATAGGTACATTTTTCTGTCCAAACCACCAGTTTCTGGCCCATACTATCTAGAAGGACATCATCCACAACACAAAAAGCTGTATGTGAGAAAGTGATGTAACAGCTTCTGTCTTTTCTAGTCTGCAAGTCAATGAAGCTACAATTCCCTTTTCAACAGTGCTAGGGCATGCAAGCCCATAATCATTCCATAGCCATTACAGGAAAGTACCTAACATTTTCATTTCTTGGTTTGGCACTTTATATGTCATCTGAAATTCTCAAAACACAAATATCTATCTCTTGCTGTACTTCCTCAGCTGACTACCATTAATTTTATAAGAAAGGCCACTTAAGGGCCCATTTATATGTGCTGTCTCTCACACACACGAGTAAGGGGAAAAAATCTTCACTCAAAAAGCTCTCTTGTCTATTTTAGACATCTCATGAGATATTAATTACTTAAGGATAGTTCATGAGATAGACATCATATAATAAGAAATCGGTATAACAAGAACCCATAGGAGCATTAGTTTCCAAAAACTCTTAGGAAAAAGAGGCTAAGAGTTTGAACTTTAAGGTCAGATAGCTCTGAGTTGGAATCCCAGCTCCATCATCTTCTAGATGATTGACCTTAGTTTCTTCATTTGCAAAATGGGGATAGATAACACTGCTACCCATTAACTAACAAATTGGTATGGCAGTACAGAATAATGCAGTGTGTTAGAAATCAAGCAAAACAGGTAAGAAATATTTATTGAGCACATTTTCTTAAGCTCTCAAGTACTTTCACACATTTAATCACACTTTGAGAAAGGGAGTGGTATGCCCTTTTTACAGAAGAGAACACTATGCTCTGAGATGAACCTGTCTAAGGTCACATAGTAAGTGACAGAACCAGAATCCAACCCAAACCTGTGGACTCTAAAGCCTACCCTTTTCTCCCATGCAAGGATGTAAAAGTAGTCAAGAATGTCAAAGGCTGAAGAGAAGTGAAAAAGAACAAGGATGGAGAAGAGGACTTTGCATTGTGTGGTAAAGCAAAGGCATGAATAAAGATCTATTTGCATAATTTTTATGGCAAGAGGGAAGACAGAGTCAGGATGGTAACTTGAGGAAGAGTAGGGTCAAAGGAAAGCTTCTTCCCTTCTCTCTTCTTTCCTTCCTGACTTATTCTTTCAGTATCTTCAATTTTACCTTTTTAAGTTAGTGGCACATTTTCCTCATTATTTTCAAGGCTTTTCCTACACTTAAAAACAGATGAAAAAAGAGCCTAGAAGAGGCAGAAAAGGATGAAATTGACGGCATAATTGGGGATATTTACCTTGGCAAGTAAGGGTGACCCATCTTAAGAGGAATCAGAGAGGGAAAGATGGAAGAGAGCTAAAGGAACACATGTAATACGGTTTCAATCATTAAAAAAGGAATATATAGATTGTTTTGGAAATTTTGATAAACTATTAGGATTTGGATCTTAACTCTGCCAGAATGTGTACTGTTACAACACTCCTGCACCTACATGACCTAGAAAATACATTTCTGCTTCTTTGAAGAACAATGGTTAGTGTTCCAACCAATTTATCTGACCTTTTAAAAATCAATTGTCCTCTGTATGTCAAAGAGCCAACTTCCTTTTATCAAATGATTCATAGTCTTGTCTCAATTCAACAATATTACTGAGAATCTGTTACATACTATATAAACTTCAGGGGAGACAAAAATAAATAGGACATGGTTGATGCCCACCAGGAGCACTGTAAGAGCTACAGTCACTGTCTTTTGGATAAGAATCCTAGGAACCTTTCTTTTGAAGAAGTTTATTACATCCTGAGGCATTTCCACAAAAGGAAAATTCAGAGGGCTGCCTCTGCTCCTCCCCTAAGGATTCTACCAGGTCATCCAATAATATACCGTATTACATGCATTATCAAGAGAGGAATAATATTCAATAAGCTTATCGATAGAATAGAAGCATTCTACCAAGTAAGCCTCAGGTTTGACTGAAGTACTATAAAAACAAGACCCAACTCTTTTCTGATGCATATGATCTTGAATTTTTGCCTGTATAAAAATGGACATTTAAACAGATTCTCTAAGAATCTAGCTTCTTTCAGATTTAATCCCAAAAGAAAGGATGTGTATTTAATTGTTTTACTTTTTAAAAAATGTATCAATAGAACTAGTATATTAAGAAGGTAATGACAACAGAAAACAAGGGCTTAAGAAACTAAAGAAACATCTTGGCTTGTTCCCTACCTAACTCAAAAGAATGGATAATGTGTAGGATAAATATAGATTCAAGTAGTATTACTCTTCTCTGAAGAAAGGCTATAGCATATTTCAAATCCACTAACATGCTGTGAGATGAACTTTCTAATGCCTCAATTCAGAAACCCAAATTCCCTATTCTTAAAAGTTCTTTGAACGGCTAAAAATGTCACCAAGAAAAAAGTGTAATAAGCAAGCTATAGACAGTGACAAGTTAAAAAATGTCCAGGGTAGTTTCTACATTATAGAAGTCAGAGAGAAAGGACAAATCATTTGTTTACACTACAGAAATTGTTTAATTTAAATAGCAAATATTTTTATAAACACTCGCAAGGTATGAGAGAAATAAATCAGTGCAAAACAGGTTAAACTATCAATTACCTAAAACAGTACTGATAGCATTTTGAGAAGAAATATTTTCTACAAAGGCAAACAATGCTTAGAAAATAAAAAACCAAGAAGCATATTAAACAGTTGGATTTTTATTTTATTTTAATCTTTTTAAGAAAAAATCTAAAATAGTCTATGTAATCACTAAAAAGGCCATAAAAAGTTTACATAGCTAATCCAACAGATATCAGGAACTCAAACTAACAAACTTATGTTTTATAGTATAGTTGACTAATGTAATGCGTTTGTAAGGAATGTCTCTTATTTATCTCTCTCCAATATCTTCTGGAGACTTTTCTCTACATTTGGATAGTTCCCTTCAGTGTAAGTTCCACTCTTCAAGTGGGAAAAATTAAACAAATAAGCTGTTTCTCTTTAGGTCTTCCATAGCTTTTGTGAGCTATCCATAATCTTTAATCTTTAAAAGTTCTTAGAGTAACTGGTATGGACTCTGTTTTCTACAACTAAGAATTCTAACCAAAAAGGGCGTGAAAAAATGAAGAAGGAAAAAAACAGTATATGGGGATAGTGCAAGGGAAAAGAAAAAGAGGAAGTAGAAGTAATAAAAAAAGAATCACTGCAATACTGCAGACAATAAAAGATGTGAACTTTTTCAATAAATCGGACAATTTAAATGAAAGCAACATATTCCTTGAAAAACATATTTCCAAAACTGAACCAAGAAGAAAAATTATATATTATAATATCTATTATAGAAACTTAATCTATAATAAACCTTTTTACATAGAAAATTCCAAGTCCACATGGCTTCAGATAGCTTGTCAAACATTTATATCAATTTACATCAACTTTTCCATAGAATAGAAAATAAATACTTCCTAGCTTGTTTTAAAGGTCTAGCATAAACATGACAAAGAAATTAGAAGAAAGAAAAATTAAAATCCACTCTCATAAATGCAGTGCACAAATCTTATGCCAACACTAGCAACTTGAATCCAGCAAAATGTAAAATATAACCAAATGGTGCTTATTTCAGGAATGCAAAGCTATTTCAATGCTTAAGAGTCAATTGTTGTCCCTAAAATAGACTCATATTTATATGGTTACTTGATATTCAACAAAAGGCATTAAAGCAATTCAATGGGGAAGAAGAAAGTCGGTACATCAAATGGTGCTAGAACAATCATGTATCAAAACAGAAAAAAATTTAACAAGGATCCCTATATCTCATACCATAAAAACTAATTTCAAAGAGATCTAGACTAAAACAAAAAAGTAAACACTAAAAAGCTTTTAGAATTATCCATAGATTTGCCATATGACCCAGCAATACCACTGCTGGGTATATACCCATCAGATCTGAAAACAAGGACACAAACCGATATATGTACACCAATGTTCATAGCAGCATTGTTCACCATCGCCAAAAGTTGGAATCAATCCAAAAGTCCATCAACAGATGAGTGGATCAATAAAATGTGGTATATACACACAATGGAATACTACTCAGCTGTAAGAACCAATACACTACAATCGCACGTGATAACATGGATGAACCTTGAGAATCTTATGTTGAGTGAAGCAACCCAGGCATTGAAGGACAAATACTATATGACCTCAATGATATGAAATAAGTTAACTGCCTCAGAAAGCTAGAGTCTGGAAAAGTGGCTTACTGGAAATCGGGGGGTGGAGGAAGGATGTGAGTTAATGTCTGTAGGGGTGGAATCTGTGATGAGCTGGGGGTAAGTATGAGCACAAAGAAGGGACAAAATGGGGGCAAGGGGTTACCTTCGGGTGGGGTTTTCTGGGTTTGAGGGGGGCTGGGGATGGGAAGAGGGGTAATATGGTCCAAGAAATAGGTGGGAGGGAGGGGCAACATACAAACATGGGAGAGTGCCAGAAGTTCATTGAGAACTAAATGTTGAGTAAAACGTATCAAAGTATAAGTAGGAGGGTTACCTGGTTAGGACGCTCAGGGGGTATGGTCTGATGCGGGACGGACTCCGGAGGGAATAGCTGAAGGCTCATTTTGCCAAGGTGGGTTCTACCATTGGGTGGGGTGGACCCATATCCTGGGGAAGACTAATGCCGTCGAATAGAGAGAACTGTATCTCTCGTGAGAAAGGACGGCTCCCAGGGCATTAGATTGGCAGGCGTTGTGGGCCCTAAGGGGAGGGGAAAATGGACGTGCAATGGATGGAACAAAGGTAAATAAGGGGGCAAAAGAGGAGTTATGTGAGAGTACACGAGGATGAATATAAAACAGCTAATATTACACCAAAAACATATAGGGGACGACAGACTAATAATGAAAACCATAAGACAAAACATAGGATAACTAAAAAATTTAGAAAACTGTACAACCTAAAGTATGGACCACATAGTAAGCACAAATGTTACCTTGTTTGAAAACTATAGTTTCGGAATCTGTACATCAGTTTCAGGAAATATGATATGAATAAGTTAAAAGATTATTGCTGTGGAAGGGAAAAGGTTTTATGGTAGATCTGGGGAAATACTGTATATTGTATATATGAATTTTGGTGATCTAAGACTCTTCTGAAGCTGGCATTATGTTGGGATTCACTTTACGGGAAGTTTTGGATCACAGAGTGGTTCAACAATGGCAGCAGAGGAATACTGATATGGGATGTTATTGACAGGATATATATGGTTGACAGGGAGTTATACAGGGCATATGCCCAGGGTATATGGTAATGTCTATATATACTCATAGTGGAAACAATTAAAAACAACAGCTGGGGGGGTACTGGGCTCCTGGCCGGGGGGTCACTGTTGTGGGCCCTGGGAGAGCAGCGGCAATCCTCCAGGTGCAACGGCAAGAACCAGGAAGGAAGGAGGGCCCAACAGTGGGCTCTTGATACTAATGGCTACACTTTTGAGCCTATGCACCTGCAATAAGAACAAGGCCTAGAGTAGCATTGTGCCTGGGGGTTTCCTCCTGACAGCCTGCATGTTACTCAAATGTGGCCACTCTCACAGCCAAACTCAGCATGTAGATGTGATGCATTCCCCCCAGCGTGGGACACGACACCCGGGGATGAGCCTCCCTGGCACCGAGGGATCACTACCACATACCAGCTGAAGAAGCAACTAGAAAATGACCTTGAATCAAAGATTCAATGCGGAACAGCAGAATATACCTGTCTACATATAATAACATGACTTCGGGAAGCGGTTTGACCTAATGTAAGGGGGAAATGGAAAGGAGAAATGAGATTATAAGGCTGTGAGTCTCTAAAAAAGAGTCTGGAGGTTGTCAGAAGGAATACCCCTATGTACAACTGAACAGAGTCTAAGAGACAGATAAGGTAGATACAACCCCAGGTATTGGTTCTTTTGAGGGATAAAGAGACCCACGGGTTCTATGGTCATGGCAGAAGGGGTTCACTGCCATGACAGATGGCCCTTCTTTGGAGCTGGTGTTTCTGTGTGATGGAAATGGACTCAGAGGGGATCTCTTTTCACGAGACTTGCATGCTACTTTATTGGAATTGTAGTTGGTGCTGGGTTTAAGATATATGTAGGGGATTTGAATCTCTGGACTGATAATATGACACCCAGGCCCAGAGCCTCAACAGACTTCAGCTCCTACACTTTGACTTATTGGACTTACTCCACTCAGCTAACATGGAGTTGAAGAAGGTCAACCACCACAACATGGAGCCTAGAGTGTCTACAACTAGAAGCGGGAAGAGTGCATCCAGTACCCATGTGCAATCTAAGCCCTCACTTGACATAGGTGTGCAATGGACACAACCAATCCAATGTCCACAGAGAAAATGTGGAATGGGTGTGGGAACGGTAGCCATGGGGGCTGCTGGGTGTGGGGAACGGGAGGAAGAGATGAGATGTGGAGGCATTTTCGGGACGTGGAGTTGTCCTGGATAGTGCTTCACGGACAATTACGGGACACTGTAGATCCCCCCAGGGCCCACTGGATGGAACGTGAGAGAGTCTGGGCTATGATGTGGACCATTGACTATGGGGTGCAGTGATGCTCAGAGATGAACTTACCAGGTGCAATGGATGTATCACGATGATGGGAGAGAGTGTTGCTGTGGGGGGAGTGGGGGGCGGGGGCGGTGGGGTTGAATGGGACCTCATATATTTTTTTTAATGTAATTTAAAAAAATAATAATAAATAAATATAAAAAAATAAAAAAATAAAAAAATAAAAATAAAAAGCTTTTAGAAGAAAACAGAAGATTTTTTCCATTGGGGGTAGGTAGAGGTTTTTTAGGATACAGAAAACAATACTCATAAAAGAAAAAGATTTTTTTCAAAATTAATTATTGTAATATACACATTAATAGAGAAAAGGTAGAAGAAAATCATGATCAGGTCAATAGACATAAAAAAATGCATGTGATAAAACCAATACTCATTTGAAGTAATAATTACAAAAAAACCTCTTAGTGAACTAGGAATAGAAGGAACTCCCTTATTCCTTATACTGATAAATAGCCACAGAAAGACATTAACTACATTGTTAAAAATGAAATTTTAAAAGCTTTCTCCCTTAGATTGGGAAGAATATGTGCTATCACTATTTATATTAACCTTCTTACTAGAGATCCCAGTCAGTATAGAAAGCCGACTGGGATTGGGGAAAAGGAAATAAGAGGGAAAAAGGAGAGAGGAGGAAGGAAGAGAAATGGGGAGGAAGAACTAGAAGGGAGGAGAGGAAGAGGGAGGGGGGAAATCAATTTCATTATATAGAAAATCCAAAGTACTCAACAAACTATTGGAATAAGTGAGTTTATTATTAATAGCAAAGTCATTAGATACAAGGTCAATATATAAAATTGAATTTCAATTATGTTTCTACATATGAACAAATAGAAAATAAAATTTTAAAACAATACTATAATTGCATCAAATATCTAGAAATATAATCTAATGAAAGATGTCAAAATGTAAGTCCTCTACATAGAAAATTACAAAACATCATTGAGAGAAATTAAAGACAACATACATAAATGGAGGAGCATACCATGTTCATAGAATGGAAGACTTAAAACCTAAGTTCCTTTTGGGAGTCTAGAATTTTGGTATGCTCTAGGCAGAGGGTACCTACATGACCAGCCCCCAATAAAAACCTTGGGTACTAAGTCTCCAATGAGTTTCCCTGAAAGAGAACACTTCATATGTGTTGTCTCAACTTACTGCTGGAGAAATTAAGCGTATCTTGTGTGCCTTCACTGGGAGAAGATTCTTGAAAACTTGCACCTGGTTTCCTCCAGACTTCAGCCTATGTACCTTTTCCCTTTGCTGATTTTGCTTTGTATCTCTTCACTGCTCAATACTAGGTGTAAATACAACTCTATGCTAAGCCCTGCTGGTCCCTCTAGTGGATTAGCAAATCTGGGGAGTGGTTTTGGGGACCCTTAACACAGAGGGCAATGATCCATTACCTTCTAGTTTCCAATATTTTTGTTGAGAAATCTAATGCCTTAGTATAAGACATGGCTTATGCTTTGAAAGCTTGTAGGAGCTAAACAAGACATTAAAAAAAAAAAAAACTAAAGAGAAAAAGAGATGAGTTGTATTACATTAAGAAAGATAAAGGGCAAGTCACCAGTTGGAGGAAGATATATATAATACATATATCAGACAAAAGACTTATATCCAGAATATATCAAGAATTCCTACAAGATAATAATAAAAGACTTAATAAGCACTTCACCAGGCAGGATGCCCAAGAGGGCAATAAATTATGAAGTGGTGCTTAACTTCATTAGTCATCATGGAAATGTAAATTAAAGCTGCAATGCAATACTATTTTGTACATACCAGAATGACTAAAATGAAAAAGACAGTATCAAGTGTTGGTGAAAATATGGGGCAACTCGAGTTTTTGTTGACTGCTAGAATATAAACTGGTACAATCATTTTGTAAATGTATTTGACAATACCAATAAAGATGAATATAAATATATCTGACACTCTACAATACTCCTCCTGGATATATAACAGAAATGCATAGGTATGTTACCAAAAGACATATACAAAAATGTTTGTAGCAACATTATTTGTAACAGCCAAAACCTGAAACCAACCCCAAATGTCCATCAACAAGAGAAATAGATAGAATGTAATATATTCACATAATGGGATACCTTACAGCAATGAAAATGAATAAACTATGATTGTACAACGTGGATGACTCTCACAAATATGTTGAACAAAAGAGAGAGATATAAAACCACGTGATTTTATTTATATGAAACTCAAAAACAAAAAACAAAAAATCCATGGTGTAAAAAGTCAGTATACTGGTATACTGGTTATCCTAGGGGATACGGTAGTGACTGGGAGGAGATAAGAGGAGACACCTGGGGTGCTCTATAATTTACTCTGGGTGTTGATTATGTTTACTTTGTGTGAAAAAAAATTTAAGGTGGTACTAATATTTTTATTATGGCACAAAGCAGTATTTTATACATTAACAGTTTTACAGTAAAAACATTTTATGGATAACTATAGAGAAACCACTGTACAGATAGCCTCCAACTTAAAAATGGGTAGTATTCCGTGTGGAGCTGGCCCATGCGCAGTGCTGATGTGCGCAAGGAGTGCCGTGCTACACAGGGGTGTCCCCCGCGTAGGGGAGCACCTCGCGCAAGGAGTGCACCCATAAGGAGAGCCGCCCAGCGCGGAGGGAGCAGCCTGCCGAGGAATGGCGCCGCCCACACTTCCCGTGCCACTGACGACAACAGAAGCGGACAAAGAAACAAGACGCAGCAAAAAGACACAGAAAACAGACAACCGGGGGAGGGGAGGGGAATTAAATAAATAAATCTTTAAAAAAAAAAAAATGGGTAGTATTTTAAGTACATTGAGTTGTTTGGTAAGTAAATTAGAAAATATTTACTCTGCAGAAAATAGTTAAAAACAACATTTTGAAGGCATTTAATGAAATTATACATTTATAAATATGGTTTGAGTTCTGGGATGAAGTTGGCTATCAGTGTCCTTTATTGTAAGGGGATCAGTAGGAGGCAATTAGATATAAAGACTCAGTTAAATGAGAGAAACAAGAATATTTTAGTTGGTTTTTTATTTGCTCAAAATAATTAAATGAAAATAAGACCAATCATAATTTTTCTCCTATTATAGCATGCTCCCTGAGATTCCCCCACTATAGAACTCTGAAAATTCGGGGAGAAGACAATGGTGTTTCTGCATCATGGAACACATAGATTTCTGGAAAAAAGAATATCTTAGAATCAGAGAAAGAAATAACAAATGGTCTGTCTCAAAAGGAAGCCACTAACTTCAGTAACACAAAACTATGTGCCCTCTGCACTTAATTCCTTCTTGGTAAATAGTAATGTTAATCTTCCAATAGGAAGAAGAGAATTACATTACTATTCTATTGCCATGTATCCAGCCTCCTTCGTATGAAAAAATTTATAGAGTCATCTTATACATTTGAAGTTCCTTTAACATTTACTTCTTTATAATAACAAGAGAAGAATTCACTTAAGTCACCTTGTAATGAGAAGTTAAAAATGACCAAAATGCATATAGAAACTATGGCTAATCAATGTATTGTCTTCTATTGAATGACCATCCAAATCTAGAGCATAAACTGGCTAAGCTGTATTACAATCCTGCTAAATCTGAAACCTTGCTTCAAAACAATGCTCAGTATTTTCAGAAGAAATGGTATAGGACTACATGAGTAACTGTTTAGCAGGTGACCTAGGAATGCCAATTACAGAATAAAGCTTTGACCTCTCAAAGTGACTCTTCAGAGATTGTTGTATTGATTTAGGTATTTACTTTAGGCAAGGACACTATCAAAAGACACTTGAGTATAAAGACAACTCAACTTATAAAGTAGAGGCAGATATATGGTTGATTTTATCTTACTATCTACAATGTATTAGAATAAAAATGTAAAGAATTCATACACCTTTTGTGATATCACCTGAAAAACCTTATACAGAAGTAGCAATGATATAAATGATAATGACCAGAAGAAATAATTTACACAGAGCTTGTTTCCCTGGAAGAGATGAGGACTGGGCAAGTGGTCAAAAGGAAGCACAATATGCTTTTAACTTTGTATGAAAAATACTTTGTAAAAAACTTTTAAACTATACGTTTGTGATTTATTTATTTTTCTGTAAGCTATATACTTCAATAAGCTGATTTCTTAAACACACACATGAACAGCAAATGCTCACTGAATGCAAACTCTTCAGTATAACATAAGACCCCTCACAATCTGGCCGTGAACATCTCTCTGACCTTACTTTCTGAAACTTTACTCTTTGTTCCCTGCTCTGTAGTCTCCAAACATTATCCTTTGAAGATGTGTTTTTTTCTGTCTGAAATACCCTTTGCCACTTGGCAAACTTGCTTATCTTTTTTTTTTATGACAAGTTTATTTGATATGAAATACACGCTTGAGAGATAAAGGGCTTTGTTTTTGGTTTTTTAAACAAATCTATTTTATTGATACATAAAATAGAGCATAAATCCATCTGAGGTGTACAATCAATGGCATCTGATATAATCATGTATTTGTGCATTCATCACTTCAGTCTTCCTTAGAGCATTTTCATTATTCCAATAATAACAATAAAGAAAAAACAAACAAAACTCACCTCTCAATCTCTATGCTTTCCCTGCCATACATAGCTGCTATTCTGTTCCTTCTCTCTAGTATATTTGTACATATATTTTGTAGAAAGTCTTATATATGCAATATTACCCATATTCATGTTTTACATGATGCAGCAGTTTGACATGGTTATGAATTCCAAAAACAGATATTGGATTATGTTTGTAATCTCTTCTGTACCTGGACATGATTAAGTTATGATTAGGACTTTGATTGGGCCAAGTCATTAGGGTGTTGAGACCCCACCCCTTGGTGGGTGGGAACTCACAGATAAAAGACATGGCAAAAGACAGAGTTGAGGGTTTTTGATGTTGGAGTTTGATTCTGAAGCCTTAAGTTGGAGCCCCAGGAAGTAAGCACACAGAGGAAAGAGAAGCAAGCCCCAGGAAGAGAGGAACACTGAGCCCAGGAAGAAGCATGCCCTGGGAAGAGAGGAACTCTGAACACAGAGAGAAGCAAGACCCTGGAAGGGAGGAACCCAGAAAGCCTGAACCCTCACAGACGTCGGCAGCCATCTTGCTCCATCCAACATGTAAAAATTAACTTTGGTGAGGGAAGTAACTTATGCTTTATGGCCTGGTATCTGTAAGCTCCCACCTCAATTAAATACCCTTTATAAAAACCAATCAATTTCTGGTATTTTGCATCAGCACCCCTTCGGTTGACTAACACACATGAGGTTTTACTATCTTATAGAGACCCATGCTAGACAATTTTTAGCTTTCTTTCTAGTAGTATACATAACCTTAGAATTTCCCTTTCAACCACTGTCATCCCATACTATAGCTCTGCTAGTTGCAAACACCATGATATGCTTTCACCATTTCTATTCGTTTCCAAAGACTTAAAAACAGCCTTTTACCAATGCTGCACAGACTAACCTCAGCTTTCCATTCTCTACCCTCCTTCTATTTTCTGTTGACCTATATTCTAATTATTAACTCGAATGATTCAGGCAAAATATTTCGTTCATAATAGCGCAGTCATATAGTATTGTCTTTTTGTGTCTGGACGCCTGGTTAAGAATCCATGCACTAGATTATGAACCCCCTGAGAAAAGGTAGTCAATCTTCATTTTTGTACCTCTGTGTCCAGTACAACACCTTACCCACTCATTTATTCATTCATTCATCATACCCACTCTGTGAAATGCACTGTTAGGTGTCTGGAGATACAGAGGCAAGTAAGTTTCTCAGAAATTTATGGTCTGCCTTAGATAGCACTCAATAAAGGAAAAGACAAAAGAAGCCAAGAAAAGGACACATAATGGGATAGGGACAAGAAGATAGAGGTATACAGACTTTTATAGACTAATACTGACATTTTATGGTATTTTATAATATTGTTATTAAAGATATGAAACTATATTGTATGTTGTTTGGCTTAAACAGGAAATCTCTTAGTATTTTTACTCAGGACTGGATGAAATTAAATTGAATGCACAATTTAATTCTTAAAGAAGAAGTCACAGTATCTGTTATTTTAAAACCAAGGAGACACATGGATCTTAGGCCCCTTCCATTTCAACCTATAATTAGCACTGTACCCATTAAATATGTTTCCCAGGGGCTTAAATCTTCCAGCTGTTCATATGCCAGTTGAGCCCTAAATCTCAGCAGAGTTGCAGCCAACATCTACTCTCCAGTTCATCAGACTCACCCAGGACAACTAACAAAAGGATGATGACGGACAATGCCTATCCGTAAAAACAAACAATTCCAAATCTACAACTTCAAGCCAGACAATTCCATCCACCTGTCCAGTGGGATCTAAGTCCCCCTCTCAATCGGAAGTAGAGTGGGCATCACTACCCCAAAATCCTGAGGATTGAGGAATGAACAAACATAAGGGGGAATACAACTCTGGACTAAAGTAGACATAACTATTCTACTAATGGAAGAACTTATAACATTGATATAAAGGCAGTGGGCACCAGAGGTTCTGAGGGGAGGAAGAGGGAAGAATAGGTGTAACTTGGGGCATTTTGGAGACATTGGAATTATTGTTAATAATGTTTCAGTGACAGATATAGGATATTATACATCTTGTCAAAACCTCTAAAATAATTGTGTAGTGCAAAGTGTAGACCATAATGTAAACCACAGACCATGGCTATTACCAATCCTTCAATATGTGTTCATCAATTGTAATAAATGTACTGCACTAAGATGTTGTTAATGGGGAAAAGGGGGGGTATATGGGAATCCCCTAGATTTTTGATGTAACATTTATGTAATCTAAGGCTTTAAAAATAAAATTTTTAATTAGGGGGGAAAAAACCTCAAGGAGCATAAGCCACTATTATACCCTACTATAGTTAAATAGGTCTTTGGTTATTTAACTAGTTTCAGGCAACCATAGTTATGAGTTATGCTTTGCTATGCATTGGAAATATTTTCCTAAATAATCCTTATATTATTTACTTACATCTACAAATCTTTCAGACATGTTCAGATAATAATCTAATACAAAAAGAAATACCTAAAGCAGAATGAGTCAAAGTCTACCTCACTAAATAGTGCAGCTTCATAAAAACACTTTCATTTATTTTAGTATATTTCCATCATTTCTGAAAGGTCAAATTAATATACAAAGACCGATTAGGCTTTTACTTAAAGAAATGGTACCAGTATTGTTTTTTCCTAACTATAGTAATAGTCTTAGAACCAGTCCAAGAAGAGAGCTTTTTGTAACCTGATCTTAGACTGTTCCACTAATATCTTAAAAGCACTTATAATTTAAAGAAAATGAAAAGATAGTATCTAAAGGCAGAAGTACAATGGACTAGAAAACAGTTTTACTTTTCCTGTCTACACAAATTGATTCATTTTATCCTTGAGTTTACTGTATTCTTTTCCCAAAGGCTCAACAGTACCATTAAATTGCTCTTATTAAAAGCAATAAACAGTGTAGTATACTGGGTCCTTCAATAAATATAATGTACATTTCTATAGACCAAACTCTAACATAATTTGAAATGTCATTAATCTATTTTTTCATGAAGTATAGTTTACATATAAAATTCATTTTACATGTATAGTTCAATAAGTTTTTCATAAATGTATATAGCTCTTAAACACAATTAAGAGACAGAACATTTCCATCACCCCAAAAGTTCTCCTTCTCTAACCCGTGGCAACCTATCTATTTTCTGCCCCTATAAGTTTTGTCTTTTCTAGAATTTCATAAAAATAAAACCATACAGTAAGGTGTCCTTTGTGTCTGCCTTCTTTCACTTGGCATAAAGCATGTGAGATTTATCCATGTTGCTGCACATATCATTAGCTGGTTCCTCCTTATAGCTGTGTAGTATTCCATTGTAATGATATACCACAATCTGCTTATCCATTTAGTGGCTGTAGACCTGTTGTTTTCAGTCTATTACTAACAATAGGTTCAAATAGAAGGGGCAGTAAAGTCATGTGTAAGGAAACCATGACTTGGTCCAACTCTGTCACACTGGGGAGCATAAATTCCAAAGTAGGGCCCTACTGACAGGGCGCTAAACTCCTGAGCTGTCAGCCCTGACTATCATGTCTGGATAGCTCCAGAGTCCTCAGGAGCCCTGCTATTTGAGGCAATATTTACTGTGGCAGTCAATGAGATCCTGTTGAGACATGCATAACCTCTCGAATGACCCTCCAACTTATTTTGAAATCTCTTAGCCATAAAAACTCATTAGTATTTATCCTTTCCCCCTTTTGATCAAAGTTTTTTTCCAGGTGCATTTCTAATTGGCACTGGGCAGTAATCCCTTGGTACAAGGGAGGCTCATCCTTGGGAGTAATATCCCATGCTGGGGAGGGGGGGGAAGGTAATGCATTTACATGCTGAGTTTGGCTTAGAGAGAGGTCACATTTGAGCAACAAGAAGGCTCTCAGGAGGTAACTCTAAGGCAATATATAATACTAGGCTAAGTTTCTATTTAAAAAAAAATGTTTCATAGTACAGTCATCAATATCAAGGGCACATTGCAATAGTCCATCCTCCTTCACTAGGCACTGTGTCTGTACTCAGGGGATTCTTGTGGCAGAGCTTGCCAGGATGGGAATTCGGTATTCTTTCGGTTATTGTGCGGATCTCCACCTACCATGGCAATGCCCCATAAACACTTGAACACATTCGTATGCCTTAACAGTGTCCCCCAGGTGAACCTCCTCCCATGCATCCCCCATCACTGGCACCCTGCATCAGTGATCCTCCCCTGCCACAGTTGTGATCCTTCTATGATCCAAAACTTCTGCAAAAATGAAACCAACAAAATAATGAAATAAAATTAATTTAAAAATGAAACGATAGTTTTAAAAATAACAAATACAAAAGAATTGAAAATTTTTAAAATAAATTTTTGACATTGTCTTTCATTAATGTAAGATTTGTTTTATTGTTTTGTTTTTGTTTTTTTATTTCTCTCCCCTTCCCCCCACCCCGCCCCAGTTGTCTGTTCTCTGTGTCTATTTGCTGCATGTTCTTCTTTGTCCACTTCTGTTGTTGTCAGCGGCCCGGAAATCTGTGTTTCTTTTTGTTGCATCATCTTGTGTGTCAGCTCTCCGTGTGCACAGCACCATTCCTGGGCAGGCTGCACTTTCTTTCATGCTGGGCGGCTCTCCTTACAGGGTGCACTCCTTGCACGTGGGGCTCCCTACGCGGGGGACACCCCTGCATGGCAGGGCACTCCTTGCGCGCATCAGCACTGTGCATGGGCCAGTTGTGGTAGACGGACACCCTAACCACTGGGCCAAGTCCACTTCCCAGATTTGTTATCTTGTATGTACAGTGACATTTTCTTCTGTATATTCTCCCAGTGCCCCATTTTTTTCACTTTATCTTTTAAAAAGATTTAGGTTATTTAGGTTACTGAAAAGTCACATACAAAATATAAGAATTCCCATATATCCAACATCCTTCTCCTTTTCCCTGTCTCCCCCACTAATGATATTTTACGTGTGGATGGTACATTTGTTACAAAATGTACAAACACTGAAGCACTGCTACTAACCATGGTCAATGATTTACATTATGGTTTACATTTTGGACAGTATACCTAGTATACCTTTACTAATTTTGATGAAATTAAAAATGGCCTGTATCCATTACTGCAAGATCTTTCAGAACAATTCTAACGCCCCAAAATGCCCTATGTTCCATCTATGCTGTTCTTCCCTCCCCCTTTCCTCAGGACCTATGGTAACCACTAAGTTTTACTTTTTAAAGAATAAGATTCATAGTAACTTGCAATAACACTGGCTTGATATACTGGTCTGTTTTCTTTTATTAGGCACTGCTTATGTCCTTAAGAGATTCTTGACTCTCTGAGAGCATAGCAGTACTCCTCAGGATAGGAGTTTAATATTTTCTTGTTTATTGTGTCGGTCTCCACCCACTGATATAATACACTATGACAAGATGAACACTTATATATTCCATAAAGGGCTGCCCAGGTGTGCCCTGTCCTGTATGCCCCTCCTCATCCAACATCCTAAACCAGTAACCCTCCCTGCCATATTTGCCTTAAGAACATTCCCAATGTTGTAGTTTTAACCACAGACCTGCAAATCCCCAGAGTTCACTTGCTCCTTCACCCAACCCTCCCCCCAGTTCCATGGATAGTCCAACTGACTCCCCCATCCTACTCCCCCTCACAGACCATCTGCTGAACCCCAGAGTATCACTGCACCACTGTAATGCCCATCTATTGCACGACTACACCCTTCCACCTTATCATAGATTTTTCCCATACAGGCACTGACTCACAAACCTCTACTCACTTTATTTTTAAATAGTACAGTATATGGATAATTCTCAAAGCTTGCAGAGAAATTAGTAATCTTTTCATTTATTTTTTTTTATATTTGGCTTTTCTTCTCTCAATATTTATGGCCTTGCTAACATTCTTAGGTGCAGAGGCCTGTCATATCCTCACATGTTAACTTCAAGTGTAAAACAGTTTCATTTACTCTTCACAAAATTGGTACTTTTAAATGACAAATAAAGCTCATGTTGATAATTTGAAAGAAGAAATTTCAAAGAATTCTAAGAGGTTTTTGGTAGTAAAAAAGAACCTATTTGCCTTCTCTCCATGCCTTTAATACTGCAGGTTATAACAAACCAATAAAGAAAACAAACAACTAAAATACAGTCAAACGCAATACTGGCTTCATGGTCATTTGCTCAGGACCACCTTCCTGGTCACTAACTGGACCCACTGTTCACTTTTCTTATTTTTCTGTCTCACTTGTCATGGACTCCATAGCCCACCCTGATTACTTTCAGCTCTCCCCTTGGTTTAGTGTCCCTGCTGGGGACAGGAGTAGGGTGGTCTTACTCTCTTCTCTGCGTACTCCTTGATTGTGACAACACTTATTCTGGGGGGAAAAATATCTTCTCTCACCACTCTAAGCCATAAGGAACCCTCTTTACTTTGGCTAGTCTTACCTCCAGAAAAGATAAAAGTCAAATAAGAAAGCACTGCAACTATAGTCTTTGGTTAAGGTTTCTCTAATGTAAGCCGTCAACTAGTTTACATGGACCACTGGCACCATGAACAATCTACACCAATACCGGGATTAAAGGAAGAGAGAGGTTGAGGAATTCCAACTTTAACCATAAAACAAAACAACAGTATATTGGACTTTCAAGGAAAATCTGAGGGGGCAGGAGAAGCCATAATATGAGGTACTATAAAAAATGTGATGTCGTTTTTCTTAACCCCATATTCTTTCCTACAGTAACAGGAAAAATGTTAATCTCAAAGAGAAGATTTAAAAAATAAACATATGTTTTAATTTAATGATTAGCAAGTACTATATGTTAAAAAGATTGTCTTTCTCCATAGAAAATGGAGAGAAAGGAACCCCTAACAAATTAGAGTAGATAGCTTCAACTTAGAACAAAGACCTAAGACTAGATCTTTGGGATGCACAGACTAGATCTTTGGGATGCGCAGAGGAAGACAGGAATCCCTAAAGAGCCCACATGGGTTAGGGACAAACCCAAGGGCTTACTGGCAGAGGCTTCTAAAAGCATGAAAGTCTTTTTTTTTTTTAAAGATTTATTTATTTATCTCCCCTTCCCACCAAATCCCTGCCCCCGCCCCCCCCCCCCCACCGCCCGCCCCGGTTGTCTATTCTCTGTGTCTATTTGCTGCGTCGTCTTCTTTGTCCACTTCTGTTGTTGTCAGCTGCACAGGAATCTGTTTCTTTTTGTTGAAGGGAAACTCTGTTTCTTTTTGTTGCCTCATCTTGCTGCGTCCATGTGGGCAGCGCCATTCTTAGGCGGGTTGCACTTTCCTTCGTGCTGGACGGCTCTCCTTACGGGGCGCACTCCTTGCACGTGGGGCTCCCTTACGCGGGGACACCCCTGTGTGGCACGGCACTCCTTGCGCGCATCAGCACTGTGCATGGGCCAGCTCCACACGGGTCAAGGAGGCCTGGGCTTTGAACTGTGGACCTCCCATGTGGTAGACAGACACCCTAACCACTGGGCCAAGTTCGCTTCCCATGAAAGTCTTTTAAAATCTGTTCAAACAAGCATCTGATCTGCAAATCTTTCAATAAAGCTATTTTCTCCCTAGTTTTTTGCTGTGTTTCTATCTGGCACACTTAACAGAGTCTTATATCTAAGCTTTGTCAAGGGAGACTCAGTGGGAATTTGATCTTCAAATTATGGGGTAGACCAGTAGTTTTAAATTATTATGGTTAGTTGCATATCTGTACTGTTTTAAAGTGACATCATATATTGCCTCTGAGGCAATGTATTGACTATTTTCAATGAAATTGCTAAACGCATACTTCATTGGACCCTATTGCTGAGAAAAACTAACAGCAGGGAACAGATATGGCTCAAGCAGTTGAGTGCCTGCTTCCCACATGGGAGGTCCCAGGTTCAGTTTCCAGTGCCCCCAAAAAAGCAAACAATAAACAAAACAAATGAAAAACCAACTCAGGGGAGCCAACATGGCTCAGTGGTTGAGTGCTGGGCTCCCACATATGAGAGGTCCCATGTTCAGTCGCCAGTTCCTGGTACCTCCAAAAAAAATCTTTAAAAAAAATAGCAACTTCAATTTCTATATATCTCATTTTGGAAATGAGAACAAATTTCAAGTCAGAATACTTGAAATATTAAATGAATACCTACATTTACATAAGCATTTCTAAAAGTTAATAACATTAATCAACTTTAAGTTAGGGAAATATGTGACTGGTCTACCTTCTAAAATTTATATTCATCCTTGAGAAAGTTACTAAAATTCAAATACTGAATAAGATCCTAACTTCCCTCCTTAAGAATACAGTGACAATGGGGAAATATTTTCATAATTTATTAAATTTTTTTGTCAGCAGGTTACCTGAAAACTGAAGTGCTGTGATTTTAGCTATAGATTGAAAAATACTATCAGATAAAGACCATCTAAAACACCTTCATACATTTTTTTCTTCTCTGTGCCTAGAAATCTGCAATATTCCAAGTTTCATAAGTATGCAATAGATCCAAGTATGTCAGTGCCCAATGTGTGCTCATTCATACAAACACAGCCTTTAATCAAATGCACTGCTGTCTTCGAATGAGTTATGCTGTAGAAAGATCAAGGTGTACCTAATACTGAGAAACAATGCTAAAGACTTAGCTCTCACTGTAGATAGAGCTTCTGCTAGTTAAAAAGGGATACATTTTGTAAACCTCCTACTTAGACTATAATTTTAATCTATTGCATATTAAACTGAAGCTACAGACTAATGTTTACAGATTAGTATCACAATTACAGTAAATTACAAGGCGACTATTCTCCAGTGAACCAACCCTTCTAACAGAAATTTCCCTAAAAGTTTTGAGACAAAGAGGACTACTGGAAATAATGCATGTTTACTAAAGTCTTTCTGTGACCTTCAGAGGACCTAAAAAAACAAACAAAAAAAACAAAACAAAAAAACTACCACAGCTTGGCTTTGCCCTCAACATCCAGCAGATGAAACCAGGCACCTGGGTTTGGATCAAGGTTTTGTAGAACAGCTTTCCTAAGCTCACCTGAGTTCATAAAACAGCAATGCAGTGGATTGTATGTGACCAACACAATGAAACCTCAGAGAGGCTTCCCTGTCACAAGAATTCACCTCAGTCGGGGTATAAATAATCCACATATTACCTTCAGCTGTTCTAGGGCAAAAGATGAACCATCTTGCTGTAAATTCTCAATAATCTGTTCCACAGTATTGGCAGAAAACCACCTGTAAAAAAGGAAATACATGATTTCACCAATGTGCAATTGGTTTCCTCCTTTAAGGTACCAATGAATCTGAACACAGGTTTCTCCTAACCCTATTTCAATCATGAAAAATTTTCCAAACTATTTTACAGGATGACAAAACATTACTTCTCTGAGAAAGTATCTGCAGTCTACCTTCCTAATGTGAAATAAAACCTAAATTTTCTCATTTCTTTTGCTTTCATGCATCTATTTTACTTATATATAAATGATATTTTAACCATGGAAAAATGATGCTTCCCAACTGTAGAGATGGTTATCTTATTTAGTAATTTTCCTTATTTATATCAAATTGTCAATCTTTCAAATTACTTCACAAAACCTTTTGCTGATTGACTTAGTAAGACCTTTATAGAACATGACTTTACAAGGATAAAAGATAGGTTAATTCAATGATTGTTTTCTAGCCCCTCCTCTCCTCTTAAAAAAAAAAAAGAGGTTTCATGCTAAAATGGATTAGAATGGTACATTACTTAAATATAATCAATTTATTTCTCCCTGAAAGAGTGGGCAAGAACCTACTTTCAAAGGTGAATGAATATGAAAACACTGTGTTAACTGATCGCAGAATTCAGGGAATTACTTCATTATTACATAAAGTTCAAACAGTGTAATTACAACATTAGCAAATTCAATTTAAGACAGTATTTCCAAAGGAACAGATATCATTGGGATCTATTTTTAAGTACCTATTTATTTTGTCCATGTGTTCCTCAAGAATGAAAGGCTTGTCTTGATCAATCTTGGACTGTGAAAAGAAAAAATCTTTTAAACAATTTGAATTAATAAATCCTTTGTGTGTGTGTGCTTATTTCTTAACAAATCTTTTTAAAGTCTGTAAAAATCTCATCATATTTAATGACACTCTTTGTAACAAGATTATCCCCTTCAGTGAAATTACATCTAATAGTCTCTCATAAATAACTACCACCCTACGTTCCAGGTTGAGAATGCTATGTATTGCCCTTGACTAGCTCTCCAAAGTGTTGAAGGCAAAAAAGACATTCTCTTGTTATGTACATGTATTTATGATATATCTATATATATATATTATTACAATGTATGAACAAATTTAAGGATGAAAAGTCATTCTGCCCAAATTTCCATCCGATGCAGAAAGTCCTACCACATTCCTGCAGCACTCACCTCTATGGAAGGAGAGAAAACAGTACTCAGGAAGGAACTCACAAGTGCTTGAACAATTATAATATTTCACTGTTCTTTTTAAAATCCTGTACTGTAATTCTAGGTAATCCCTCTTTCACAATACAGCACAATTTTGTGTCCCCTTATAATCCAGATTCTTCTTATGAGTCATTCCTAAAGTGTGGAACACATACTTGCAGCTGCAGATATGGCTGGATCACAGCAAAGAACAGGCCTACAAATAACTTTGTTTGTTCTGGATATAATACTTTTACTAATAGGACTAACCCTGAGTTAGTCTGGGGCAGTCCTATTATGCTGTGGATTTACCCTAGTTGCAAATAATTAAAACTACCTCTTTTTTTTTTAATTATTTTTTAACCTGTGTCATCATAGGCTACATTTCTCCCACCCTGTACTTATGAATTTAGTACCTTGGACTCAAGTACAAGGTTTTCACTTATCCCTATTAAATGTCACACTGCTATTAAACAGATCACTTTAAACCCAAAGGGATTTTTAAAATCCATATCCTTTTATTTAACTTATTATCCTCAGTTTCAAATCAATTTAATCAAAATGCTATCTATATTCTCATCCAAATCACTAAGAAAAGGTCAAGATGAATTTTCCTGCAGACTAGTATCTACACATTTAAAAGAACTCTTTGAAAACACCCTTCAATCCCCACACACTATAATTCATCCCATAGTTACTAAACTTGAGAACATGAGAAAGTGCTATATTCTTTCATAAAATCTGATGAATGCATTCATATTCACTGTGCTGAGCATTCATCAGGCCCAATTAATCTACATACTCATGTTCTTCATTATGGGTAATTTTCTTGTACTATTTCTTTAAAATTTCCTATCTTCTCTGTTTCTCTCTAACTGAATTTCTAATAAGTAGATACTTTATTTCTTGGAATAATACCTTCTAATTTTCTCTCCATTTTTCATCTTATCCTTTTTTTACTCTTAGAGTTTTCCTCAGGCATCTATTAATCTATCTGTTGTATCTTTTTTTCCATTTTTGCTATCTTTTTTACTTTTTTAAGAAGTTCTGGGGCTGGGGATTGAACTGGGGACCTCATTATGTTGGAAGCTGGCACTCAACCATGAGTCACATCAACTTCCCGGAGTTGGCTTTTCCTCTTTGTTTTGCTTGTTTGTTTGTTTTTCAGGAGGCACTGGGAACCAAACCCAGGACCTCCCATATGGGAGGCAGGTGCTCAACCACTTGAGTCACATCCACTCCCCTCTTATTCTTTAACTACTTCTCTTTATAACATCTATTCTTGTTTCAAAGGTGAAATAATTTTCACTTATCTGTCTCTTCTTTAGATCTATTTATCTTTGTGGATTTATGGGTTTTTCAAATTTTTTATCATGCTTTTTAGTGGGATTTTGGGGGAAGCATGTATTCAAACCATCGTGTTTAACCAGCATTTTTACAGATCCCTAACTTTTACAAGAAAATTTAAGTTACTCATGATAAGGAGTTAAATACTAGAATACACTTTATTATACATAGAACTGTCCTGGAGTGTTACTTTAGTAGCTCCACAAATAGTGTTCACATTGAACCTCCATACAGTGTTGTAAAAAGCCCTTGGAAGGGCTGATCATAAGCAATGAGAAGACAGGCTGTGCAGTTCCACAGTAGTAACAACTGTGAAGCACGGATCCTCCCACCAAACTATAAAGTGCAATTGCAATTACTACATAAAACAAACTACAGTATTTGCCAAATTTAATTTTTCAATTACTTGTTTTGCCCCAGGAATTAAAATCTGAGGTTAAAATATTGACTAGATTACCTTCGTATGGTAAGTTTCTAAGACATCTGCAATATTTTCTTTTGAAGGAGATTTCAGGGCCAACAAATCTTCTTCTAATAAGCCCAACTACAGGGAAAAAAAAAGGAAAGCAGACTTGAAACTCTATAGAAGCATAGAAAACTTCTTTTTTAGATTGTGATGCTCTCTTTTCAGCTGAGCCAGTGAAGGAAATTTTTAATGACGTTGAATTCACACACATACCTACACAGCAAATGGTGCCTTGCAAAGAAGGGTTACAAATGGAAGAAATTAAGAAGAGAGACATTCATCTTAGCTTGTTTTTCTCTACCTATCAAGCACTTGGAATGTGTTGCTACAACCATAAGATATGGGTTATATATTTTAATTTCAATGATAATTGCCACAAGTGCCTGGTAGCTACTGTACATAGTGAATGCCTAGCTCTAGAATATAGTCCCACCACCCTTTCCATCTATATTCCTTACATGCTTGCCTTGTGCTTCCTCAAATGGAAGTTTTTACTCATTCCAAAACAGTGCTAAATGCTTTCCTGCCCTCCTTGTTTGCTCATTAAATATTTCCTCTACCTATAATGCCTTTTCCTAAAAATTCCTACCTATAAAAATTCTGCTTCATGTTAGGTCCAGCAGAACCACAATCTCTAAAAACCATTGTGTTTTTTTTTAACTTTTTATTTTGAAATACTTTCAAAGTTACAGGACAGTTACAAATAGAATACAAACCCCGTACAGAGAACTTCAACATACCCCAACCCACCTAGATACGCAGATCCATCTATTTTTAACACTGTGCCACATTTCCCTTATTCTATCAATCTATCTACTAATGTATATTTCATGCTCTCTGAAAACTTAATATTGCCATGTACACTTCCTGACAAGGATATTCACTTATGTAATACCTAAAGTAAAATTATGAAGCCCAAGAAATTTAATATTGATATAAAGCTTGCAGATTATTTTCTAATTTTTTTCATATATCCCAATAATGTTCTTTTGAGCCTTTTTTCCTCCCTTGTCAAATCCTGCCTAGGTTTATATATTGCAATTAATTGTCTTGTCTCTTTAGTTGCTCTTCTTTTTCTGCTTTTTTAATTATGGGAACAAACTTTCCCCTATCAACCATTCCTAAGCATACCATTCAGTGGAACACTCACAATAATGCAGGACCCTCACCATTTTCCATTACTAAAATGTACCCATCTCCCCAAACAGAAGCTGTATACCCTTTATGCATTAACTCCCCATTCTTTCTTCCCCTTTCCCCACCTGTCCCTGACAACCTATATCTAACTTCTGTCTCTGTGAGCTTGCATATTCTCTGATCGTATCTTTGTAGTTACCATGGGGCTTAAATTTAACATCCCAAATCTATAAAAGTCTCTTTGGCTTTGATACCAACTTAATTTCAATAGTATATACAAACTATGTTCCTGGACTCTCTATCCCTGACTTTCATATAGTTTTTGTCACAAATTGCATCTTTATATATCATGAATCCAAAACCACTGGCCATCTATGAGGTTTCTGGGAAGCCAGCTTTATCCCACAATAATAGAGCGCATGACCTAGGACGTGCCAGTTGGTATATTCCACCCACCTCTGCCACCCACTTCCACAAGGTTCAGGGATGATATAAACCACTCCGATAAGAATGAGTTAAGGCAGTTGAAGCAGACAAAAAACCCAGGTCTTTTGATGGGAATTCTGAATAAAACCACCTTGAAGTGGGTATGCTGTCACGTGTAGCAGAGGTGTCCCAACAATTACAGTAATGTCATTCCCATTGATTCAACCTACTGTTTAAAGCCCAGGCTGTCTGTCTGCATATTCTTTGCCATATACTATCCAGTGCTAAGAAAAATGGCACACTGCTGAAAGAACTTTTAAAAAAGACAAATGGCATGTGTCTCTTGCAGTAGATATGCTTTAGAAAAGTTATGACTATATTTTATAAATGCAATTATTTTAAATGCACTAGGGAAATTCCAACCACGAGAAGTCCTCAAAATTGTTTTCAAAAATAAAAGTCTACATTTTTGTACAAATTTAGAACTTTATATATTAGACCTTCTTAAAACAGGCATTGCTTTTTTAAAAAGACTATTCATTAAAGAATACTGACTGAGGGAAGTGACTGTGGCTCAATCAGTTGGGCTCCTGTCTATCATACGGGAGGCCCTGGGTTCACATCCCGGGGCCTCCTTGTGAAGGCAGGCTCGCCTGCACGCTGCGGAAGCTGCCAGCCCAGCGCCGCAGAGTACCACCTGGCCCACAAGCACCATGGAGTGCCACCCGGCCTGCAAGAGCAGCAGAGAGCCGACTCAGCAAGGTGACGCAACAAAAACGGAGAGAAGCAAAAAAAAAAAACACAGAAGGGTGCACAGCGAATGGACACAGAGAGGAGAGAGCAAAACAAGGAGAGGGGGGAATAAATAAAAATAAAATACAGACACAGAAGAATGTACAGCGAATGGACACAGAGAGCAGACAGCACACAAAAAACCACAAGGGGCGGATAAAAAAAAATACTGACTGAGTATATAATATATGGCAGGAAAAACAGCCTTGAATACAGGTATTATTACTTTCATATTACATATGAGAAAACTGAGGATTAGAGAGCTCAAGGTTACACAGTTAAAAGCAGTAGATCCAGGATTCACACCCACATCTACGAAAAACATGATTGCAACCACTCCTTATACTGCCTCCCCATATAATACTGGTTATCCCAACCACACAAAAGCACTCAATCAAGTAATCACCTTTTCAGAATCTACAAAGTGTGTAGCAATTCCTGCTCTCTGCACATCTCTTCCTTTTAGTCTGAATCCTGTTAATGCAAGGAAGTAACCAAGTTTTCCTTGCAGTCGTGGTAAGAAATAACCTCCACCCACATCAGGGAATAGTCCTGTAAATTAAATGTAACAAAAAGGTTTACCAATAATTCAAATGAAAAAGATGAATACAATAACTCTCTTTGCTTAAGCTCAGATAGCTCTCTCTAGGGCTGAACCAAATTTTTAAAATACTATTAAACTAAGTACTATATAATACATACAATATCAAAAAAGACTTGCTATAAATTTTGTTAACTTATAATTTGAAATATTTCAAAATCTTATTTCTATAGAAGTCAGTAAACTATGTGTTGACAGTATTTTGTACCTTAGATGTACTCAGTATATATCTAAATTTTTCACTATTAATAGCTTTTTAAGACTATGAAGTATGTAAAAATTGAACAGAAAATTATTTTCAAATGATAAGCACAGGAAAAATATGCATCATCTAAGGGTTGTAATATTATGGGAAAATTTACTATTCCATTCAAATTATCTACTTTTCAGAAATTGAAAGACTTACGCAATAATATTAGTTCTACTAAATGAACAACGTACGTAATAAAATCACTTACATATATTCTTTTCTTAACCATTAGTATTTTTTAAATTCTCTTACTCTCTCTACTGGTAACAACTGAAAATAGTATTCTATGCAAATAATTGCCAGTGCAGTACTTTTGGTCTCTGAGGGTTCCATAAGCAATCGTAACCCTGTAGTTTTATAATCCATAGATCTATTCTAAAGTTGCTTCATTTGATGCAGTTAAGATGAAAACAAAAGCACTCACATTCCCTCCAGTTCTACTGAAAAAGTTCCTAGAATTTAAAAGTTAGCAAAATTTTGGGAATGAAGTTCTGATATATACTACAACACAGATGAACCCTGAAAACATTATGCTAAGTGAATTAAGCCAGAGACAAAAGGACAAATAATGTATGATTCCATTTATATAAAACATCTAGAAAAAAACAATTCATTGAGACAGAAAGTAGAGTGTAAGTTACTAGGGCCTAGGGGTGGATATAAATGGGAGTTATTGCTTAATGTGTACAAAATATCTGTTCTGGGTGATGAAAAAGTTTTGGTAATGAACGGCAGTGGTGGCAGCACAAAAATTTTGAATGTAATTAGTGCTACTAAATTATGCACTTAAAAATTGGTGAAATGGAAAATTTTGTTATATATATACATACATATATATATATATGTGTGAGTGTGTGTGTATATATATATACACACACACATATATAAAGAGACTTTAAGAGCAGCCAGAGGGGGTAGGAAGGAAGACATTTACAGAGGAACAAAGGTGAAGATGACAGCAGATTTCTTATGAAAAATAAATGAGAAGGCAGTGTAGAAATACCTTTAAAGTACTAACATTTAAAAACCTATCTACCCAAAATTCTTTACCCAGGTCTCCAAGCAATGACTTCAGCCAGCTTTCACTTTAAAAAACTAGAAAAAGGGGGTCAAGATAGTGTCTGAGTGAGTGCATCTCATAATCTCTCCTGCAAAGAAGCGGCTGAGTAGGGTTGGAGTCCTGCTGAATCGGGCTGTTTTGGGAGCTTGCAGGGCAGGAGGTGTCTGGACGCCGATTTAGTGGGACGGTGACAGAGGAGATTCTTGCAAGAGGTAGAATTTTGGGTCTCTTTCACGGAGGTCGGGGCTGTGAGCGGGACCCTTCCCCCTCGGGCTAGCGGCCTGGAGGCAGCGATTCCTGAAGGTTTTGCTGTGCTGGGGAGTTCCCAAGCCCTGAGTGAGCTGTTTTGGGGGCCTACAGGGTGGGAGGTCTCTGGAAGTTGATTTGGTGAGACAGTGACGGAGGAGATTCTTGTGAGAGGTGGAATTTTGGGTTTCTGACACAGAGGTCAGAGGTCTGGCTGGAGCCTCTCCCCCTAGGGCTGGCAGCCAGGCCGCGGAGACCCCTGGGATCTTTGTTGTGTGGGGTATTCCCAAACCCTGAGCGGGCTGTTTTGGGGGCTTGCAGGGCAGGAAGTGTCTGGATGTTGATTTGGTGAGACAGTGACTGAAGAGATTCTTGTGAAAGGTGGAACTTTCAGTTTCTGACACGGCGGTCAGAAGTTCTAGGTGGAACCCCTCCCCCTAGGGCTGGCGGGCCATCCAGGGCAGTCCATGAAATCTTTGTAGTGCAGCAGCGTCCCCAGCGGGCTGTTTCAGGGGCTCGCAGGGCAGGAGGTATCTGGATGTCGATTTGGTGAGACAGTGACAGAAGAGATTCTTGTGAGAAGTGGAGTTTTGAGTTTCTGACACAGAGGTCAGAGGGTGCGGGCAGGACCCCTCCCCCTAGGGCTGGCACCCAGCTGCGGGGATCCCTGAAGGCTGTGTTGTGCTGAGGTGCTCCCAGGCCCCCTGTTAACTGGATGCATGGTTCCCAGGTCTGAATCCCCTAAACCCTGGTGGCCCATGCTCCAGAGACTGACAAATCTTGAGTCTGCAGTGTCACCGACTTCCCATCCTGCCCTGAGGTCCATCTCAGGGTCCATCTGAGGTCCTTGATTACCTTAGCACTCAGCATTTGTGTTGTTTTTTTTTTTTTCTTGTCTTGGTTGCTAATAGTGCATCGTCTCCTGGTCTTTTCTCCTGTTTTATCCAAGGTCCTTCTTCATTTATTTAGTTTTTTTTCTCCTTTTCTTTTTCTTGCTTGTTTCCTCCCCTTTTATTTGCCCACCCCCTTTTCCTCTTCTCTTTTTTTTTCTTTTCTCTCTTTTTCTTCTTATTTTATTCTATTTTCTTTATATAATAGGTGCTGCATGGAGCGCTTCGCACTTGCTGTGTTTCCTCATCCTCCATTTCCTCTTTTCCGTGTGAACTGATTTTGGCCACCTACACTATCCCCTTTCCCCCACATCTTGCCATCATCCATCATCTACTGTTTCTCTTACATTCCACCTCCTTCTCTTGGGCCCCCAAATTGTCTGACTTTTAATTTCTAATACCTTTGATCTGTTTTTTTGTCTTTTATCCACTCTTGATAATATTGTCTTTCTTTTCTCTTTCCCTTTCTCATGAAAACACTGGCTTTTTAATTCATACTATATTCCTCCCCATATTCAGTTGACTGTCTCATTATAGGTACTCTACTTACTGCTATAACCCTACACAACTTACATGAGTCTAATACCCATTCTCCCAGATCTCACATTGTTGCTCTCTTAACATTTATTACCAATACTACTTTATACATTTTCTTTTCTTACTCATTTTGCTTTCCCTGGCCCTAATATTTTCCTTCAAAGTGAACTTACCCAGCAACAAGAAAATAGAGTAAGAAGAACAAAGTGTCAAAGAGAAGACATAACATTTATGCACGAACAACAACTAATTAATCCCCAAGACTAGACAAAGAAGCTAAGGAACTGATTAAACCCGTCAAGATAAAATGATGACCAGACAGCAACAAAAAACTACAAACCAAACCAATAATCAGGAAAACATGGCTGAATCCAATGAACAAACTGAAAACCAGGAAGGGGAGCAGAACATTGGACAAGTAATTAAAGATCTCAAAACATATATTAGAGACCAACTTAATGAAGTAAAGGAAGAGATTAACAATATGAAGAAAACACTTGGAGAGGAAATTGCAATTGCACACATACGCAAAAAGATAACAGATATGATGGGGATGAACACACACACAGTTCAAGAAATAAAAAATACACTCTCAGCAAATAGTAGCAGATTAGAAAAGGAAGATGAGAGAATTAGCGGTGTGGAAGACAGTACATCTGAAATCAAACAGATAGTAGAACTGATCGATAAAAAGATCGAAAAAAATCCAGCTAGGACTTAGGGACCTGAATGACAATGCAAAACGCACAAACATACATATTATAGGCATCCCAGAAGGAGAAGAGAAGGGAAGGGGTCAGAAGGAGTGTTGCAGGAAATAATGGCTGAAAAGTTCCCAAATCTACTGAGAGAGATGGATGTACATGTCCAGGAAGCACAACGCACCCCAAACACCATAAATCCCAACAGGCCCACCCCAAGACATATACTTGTCAAATTATCCAATGCTCAAGACAAAGAGAAAATTCTAAAAACAGCAAGAGAAAAGAGAACCATCACATACAAGGGAGGCTCCATAAGATTAAGTGCTGATTTCTCATCCAAAACCATTGAGGCAAGAAGGCAGTGGTATGATATAGTCAAGGTACTAAAAGAAAAAAATTTCCAACAAAGAATACTCTACCCAGCTAAGCTAGCATTCAAAAATGATGGTTCACAGATAAACAGAAATTGAAAGAGTATGCCAACAAGAACCCTGCCCTTCAAGAAATGCTAAAGGGAGTTCTGCAGGAAGAAAGAAAAAAATAGGAGAGGCAGAGTTGGAGGAGAGTGTAAGAGCAACAAAAAAGGCAAAAAGAGAAGGAAAAAAATAAACAAAATATGACAAACACAAGTCCAAACAAAATATGGCTAACATAAATAATTCCTTGAAAGTAATAAAGCTAAATGTCAACAGATTAAACTCACCTGTCAAAAGATTCAGGCTGGGAGATTGGATAAGGAAATATGACCCATCTATATGCTGTCTACAAGAAACTCATCTTAGACCCACGGATTCACGAAGGTTGAAAGTGAATGGCTGGAAAACAATCTTACAAGCAAACAATAACCAAAAAAAGGCAGGAGTAGCTATATTAATATCAGACAAAATAGACTTTAAATGCGAAACAATTGTGAGAGACAAAGAAGGATACTACATATTAGTGAAAGGGACACTCTTTCAAGAAGAATGAACAATCATAAATATTTATGCTCCTAACAGGGGTGCCTCCAAATCCGTGTGGCAAACACTGGAAAAACTAAGTGAAAGAATAAATGCCTCTACAATTATAGTGGGAGACTTTAATACATCACTATCAACTTTGGACAGAACATCTCAAAAGAGAAGCAATAAAGAAACAAAAACTTTGAACAGTATATTAGAGGAGCTAGATCTAATAGACATATACAGATCATTAAATACAGCAGGATATACATTTTTCTCAAGTGCACACGGATCATTCTCCAAGACAGACCCTATGCTAGGCTACAAAGAAAGGCTCAATGAATTCAGAAAGATCAAAATCATACAAAATAACATCTCTGACCACAGTGGAGTGAAGCTGGTAATCTGCAAGGCCCAGATTTCACACCAAGATATGGAAATTAAACAGCACACTCTTAGAAAAACAGTGGGTCAAAGAGGAAATCTCAAAAGAAATTAATAACTACCTTGAAACTAATGAAAATAACACAACATACCAAAACCTATGGGATGCAGCAAAAAAATCAGTATTGAGAGGGAAATTTATAGCCATAAATTCATACATCAAAAAAGAAGAAAGAGCCAAAATTGAAGAACCAACTGCATATTTGGAGGAGGTAGCAAAAAAACAACAAAGTAATCCCACAGGAAGAAGAAAGAAAGAACAAAGATAAGAGCAGAACTAAATGAAATAGAAAATAAGAAAGCACTTGAAAAGATAAACAAAACCAAGAGCTGGTTCTTTGAGAAGATCAATAAAATTGACAAACCCATAGTGAGACTAACAAAGAAAAAAAGAGAGAAGATGCAAATACATAAAATCAGAAATGAGAAAGGAGATATCACCACTGACCCCACAGAAATAGAGACTATCATAAGAGGATACTTTGAAAAACTATATTCCAACAAAAATGGCAATTCAGAGGAAATGGGCAAACTCCTAGAAATACATAAGCAGCCTATATTGATGAAAGAAGAAATTGTTGATCTCAACAAACCAATCACAAGTAAAGAGATAGAATCAGTCATTAAAAACCTCCCAACTAAGAAGAACCCAGGGCCAGATGGCTTCACAGGTGAATTCTACAAAACATTCCAGAAAGAACTAACACCCATCCTGGTTAAACTCTTCCAAAAAATCGAAACAGAAGGAACATTACCTAACTCATTCTATGATGCCAACATTACCCTAGTACCAAAGCCAAACAAAGACACCACAAGAAAGGAAAATTACAGACCAATTTCTCTTATGAACCTAGACGCAAAAATTCTCAACAAAATACTTGCTAACCATATTTAACAACACATTAAGCGAATTATACACCATAACCAAGTGGGATTCATTCTGGGTATGCAACAATGGTTCAACATAAGAAAATCAATCAATGTAATACAACATATAAACAGAATGAAGGAAAAAAATCACATGATTATATTTATAGATGCAAAAAAAGCATGTGACAAAATACAGCACCCTTTCTTGATAAAAACACTGCAAAAGATCAGAATACAAGGAAATTTTCTGAACATGATAAAGAGTATATATGAAAACCCACAGCCAACATCGTTTACAATGGTGAAATCCTAAAATCCTTCCCCGTAAGATCAGGAAAAAGACAAGGATGCCCACTATCACCTCTTCTATTTAACATTGTCTTAGAAGTACTTGCTCGAGCACTGAGGCAAGAACCAGATATAGAAGGCATTCAAATTGGAAAGGAAGAAGTCAAAATTTCATTATTTGCAGATGACATGATCCTATCCATAGAAAACCCTGAGAGGTCTACAACAAAGCTTCTAGAACTCATAAATGAGTTTAGTAAAGTCGCAGGTTATAAGATCAATGCGCAAAAATCAGTAGCATTTTTGTACACCAATAATGAGCAAGCTCAGGAGGAAATCAAGAAACAAATACCATTTACAATAGTCAATAAAAAAATCAAATACCTAGGAATAAATTTAATTAAAGATGTAAAAAACTTATACACAGAGAACTACACAAGACTGTTCAAGGAAATCAAAGAAGACCTAAATAAATGGAAGAATATTCCCTGTTCATGGATAGGAAGACTAAATATTATTAAGATGTCTATCCTTCCAAAACTGATCTACACATTCAATGCAATCCCAATAACAATCAACACAGCATTCTTTAAAGAACTAGAAAAATCAGCTATGACATTTATTTGGAAAGGAAAGAGGCCCCAAATAGCCAAAGACATATTGAAAAACGAAATTGGAGGAATCACACTACCTGACTTCAAAACATACTACAAAGCTACAGTAGTGAAAACAGCATGGTATTGGCACAAAGAGAGACACACAGACCAAATGGAACCGAATTGAGAGTTCTGATATAGATCCTCATATATATAGTCATGTAATATTCAATAAAGCCACCAAACTCTCTCAACTGGGAGAGAATGGCCTATTCAACAAATGGTGCCTGGAGAACTGGATATCCATATGTAAAAGAATGAAAGAGGATTATCATCTCACACCTTATACAAAAATCAACTCAAGATGGATCAAAGACCTAAATATAAGAGCCAAGACCATAAAGACTTTGGAAAGCAGTGTAGGGAAGCATCTACAAGACCTTGTAATAGGAAATGGCTTCATGAACTTCACACCAAAAGCACGAGCAGCAAAAGAACAAATGAATAAATGGGACTTTCTCAAAATTAAAGCCTTCTTTAATTTGTCAAAGGAGTTTTGTCAAGAAAGTGAAAAGAGAGCCTACACAATGGGAGAAAATATTTGGTAACCATATATCTGATAGGAGACTTATAACTTGCATATATAAAGAACTCCTATATCTTGAAAATAAAAAGATAAACAACCATTTAAAAAATGGGAAAAAGATTTAAACAGATACTTTTCCAAAGAAGAAATACAAATGGCTAAAAAACACATGAAAAAATGCTCCAAATCTCTAGCTATCAGGGAAATGCAAATCAAAACTACAATGAGATACCATCTTACTCCCATAAGATTGGCAGCTATGAAAGAAACAGAAGACTACAAATGCTGAAGAGGATGTGGAGGAATGAGAACACTCCTCCATTGCTGGTGGGAATGCAGAAGGATCCAGCCATTCTGGAGGACAGTTTGGCAGTTTCTCAAAAAACTAGCCATATATTTGCCATATGCCATATAATGCAGAAGGATCCAGTCATTCTGGAGGACAGTTTGGCAGTTTCTCAAAAAACTAGCCATATATTTGCCATATACCCAGCAGAACTGAAAACAAGGACACAAACCAATATATGCACACCAATGTTCATAGCAGCATTGTTCACTATTGCCACAAGTTGGAATCGACCCAAATGCCCATCAACAGATGAGTGGATCAATAAAATGTGGTATATACATACAATGGAATACTACTCGGCTTTAAGAACAACTACACTACAAACACACGTGATAACGTGGATGAATCTTGAGAACCTTATGTTGAGTGAAGCGACCCAGGCATTGAAGGACAAATACTACATGACCTCACAAACCTAGAGACTGGAAGATAGGCTTACAGGAAATCGGGGGGTAGAGGAAGGATGTAAGCTGACATCTACATGGGTGAAATCTATGATAAGCTGGAGGTAAGTATATGTACAAGGAAGGGATAAAATGGGGGCATAGGGTTACCTTTAGGTGGGGCTTTGCGGGATTGAGGGGGGCTAGGGATGGTCAGATGGGTAATACTGCCCAAGAAATTGGGGAGAGGGTGGGGCAACACACGAACATAGGAGATTGTCAGGTTGAGACAATCTGAGTATAATGCTCAGGTTGAGAGTATAATGCTGAGAAAACCTTTTCAAAATATAATTAGGAAAGTTAACTGTTTAAGATACTGAAAGGGGATAATCTGATGTAGGACAAACTCCTAGGGAATACCTCAATGCTCATTTTGCCAGAGTGGGTCATACTATTGGGTAGAGACCCATATAATGAGAGTGAAGGTATACCCACATCCTGGGGAGGACTAATGCCATCAAATAGAGGGAACTGTATCTCTCAAGAGAAATGGTGGCTCCCAGGGCATTAGGGCAATTGAGCAAGTCAAGCCCTCAACATTGTTGCAAGTATCTCTAAACATAGCTCCTTAAGAAATGAAGATTGACTGTCACTGTGGGCCCCAAGGGGAGGGGGAAATAGATATTGAATAGATGGAACCAAAGTAACTGTGAGGGCAATAGAAGTGTTTCACAAGAGTAGACAAGGATGGATATAAAACATGTAATATTACACCAAAAACATATAGGGGACGACAGACTAATAATGTAAACCATAATGTAAAACACAGGATAACTAAAAATTTAGAAAATCATATAGCCTAAAGTATAAACCACAATGTAAACTCAAATGTTACCTTGCTTGAAAGCTATTGTCTCAATATCTGTACATCAGTTTCAGTAAATATGGTATGAATATGTTAAAAAATTATCGCTGTGGAAGGGAAAAGGTTTTATATTAGATATGTGGGAGTACTGTATATTGTATATATGAATTACTGTGATCTATAGCTCTTGTGAAGAGAAGCTTAATAATTAGGAAAAAAGAAAAGAAAAAGATAGGACGTAGAATTTTTCCAAATCAATATGTACTCTATATCTAACCTTTAAACTCATCGCTATATTCCATTTTACTATTAAGGGAACCTGGCATTATATTGGGCTTCACTTTTCAGGAAGTTTTGGATCACAGAGTGGTTCAACAATGGCAGCTGAGGAATAGTGGTATGGGATGTTATTGACAGGGGACATATGGTTGACAGGGAGTTATACAGGGCATGTGTCTGGGGTGCATAGAAATGTTTGGATATACTCATAGTAGAAACAATTAAAAACAACAGCTGCAGGGTGCGGGGTTCCTGGCCGGGGGGGCTCTGTCACAGTCCCTAAAGGAAAAGCAACAATCCCCCAAGTGCAACAGCAAAGACCAAAAAAGAAGGAAGGTCCAACAATGAGCCCTTGATACTAATGACTATGCTTGTGAGCCTGTGCACCTGAAATAAGAACAAGGCCTAGAGCTGTAGAGTGCCTAAGAGTTCCCTCCAGAGAGCCTCTGTGTTGCTTAAATGTGGCCAGTCTTGAAGCCAAACTCAGCATGTAAATGCGTTGCCTTTCCCCCAGCGTGGGACATGGCTCCCGGGGATGAGCCTCCCTGGTGCCGAGGGATTACTACCAAGTACCAGCTGATGATGTAACTAGAAAATGACCTTGAATAAAAGGGTCAACTTGGACCAGCAGAATATCCCTGTCTACATATAATAACAGGAGTTAAAAATGCTTTTTGACCTAAATTAAGCGGGAAATGGAAAGGACAAATGAGTTTATATGGCTATGAGTCTCTAAAAAAGAGTCTGGAGTTTATCAGAGGGGTTGCCCTTATGCACACCTCAGCACACCTCAGCAGAGTCCCAGAGACAGATAAAGTAGATACAACCCCAGGTATTGGTTCTTCTGAGGGCAACAGAGACCCACAGGTTCTATGGTCATGGCAGACAGAGTTCAGTGCCATGTCAGTTGGCCCTACTTTTGAGTTTGTGTTTCTGTGATGGAGCTGGACTCAGATGTGATCTTTGTTCACAAGCCTCTCCTGTTACTTTTACCGGAACTGTAGTTGGTGCTGGGGTTTAATATATACCCAGGGG
This sequence comes from Dasypus novemcinctus, assembly GCF_030445035.2. NCBI lineage: Eukaryota > Metazoa > Chordata > Mammalia > Cingulata > Dasypodidae > Dasypus > Dasypus novemcinctus. The sequence continues at coordinate 56,257,888 of NC_080679.1, read as the reverse complement.
ACCTGAATCTCTGGACTGACCATGTGATAGCCAGGCCCTGAGCCTCAGCAGACTTCAGCTCCTACACTCTGGTTTACTGGACTTAACCCACTCAGCTAACATGGAGTTGAAGAATGTCAACCACCACATCATGGAGCCAAGAGTGCCTACAACTGAAAGCAGGAGGATTGCATCCAACATCCATGTGGAATCTAAGCCCCCTCTTGTTACAGATGTGTAGTGGACACAACCATTCCAAGATACACAGGATGGAGGAATAGAGTATGGATTAGAGTGGATTTACCGATAATCTATTCATGAACTATTGTGATTAGTAATCGAAGAAAATTTGGCATCAGTGTGGAGAAAGTGGCCATGGTGGCTGCTGGGGGTAGGGAATGGGAGGAAGAGGAGATGTGGAGGCATTTTCTGGACTTGGAGTTGTCCTGGGTGATGCTGTAGGGACAGTTACCGGACATTGTATGTCCTCCTGTGGCCCACTGGGTGGAACGTGGTAGAGTGTGGACTATGATGTGGACCATTGACCATGAGGTGCAGCGGTGCTCTGAGGTGTATTCACCAAATGCAATGAATGTCTCATGATGATGGAGGAGATTGTTGTTAGGAGGAAGGAGAGGGGTGAGGCGGGTGGAGGGTATATGGGACCTCATATTTTTTTTATGTAATATTAAAAAAATAAATAAAGACAAAAAGGAAAAAAAAACTAGAAAAAGAACAAAGGAAACCCAAAGTAGAAGAAAGGAGATTATAATAAAGATCAGGGCATAAATCATTAAATAAAAAATAAATGAAACCAAAGCTGGGTTTTTGAGCTCAATAAAAGTAACAAACATCTAGCTAGACTGATCAGCAAAACTGGGAGAAAACACAAATTACAATATCAAGAATGATAGCTCAAGACATGACTATATATTCTACAGAGGTTAAACATAAAGGAGTATTATAAACAATATCATGTTTCTAATTGGACAAATTCCTTGAAAGAACAAAACTACCACACTTGTACAAGAAGTTAATAAGTAACTTTATAGTCTTATATATACTAAAGAGGATGAATCTGTAGATAAGAATCTTCCCACAAAGAAAACTCCAGGCCTAGATGGCTTATCTGGTGAATTCTACCACATACTTATAACAAAATAATACCAATTCTACGCCTTCTTCCAGAAAATGAAGCAAGGATATTATGAGAAAAACACAGATCAATTTCCTACATGAAAATAGATGCAAAAATTGTAAATAATATGTTTGGAAATCAAAGCCATCAATGTATAAAATAGATAACACATCAAATCAGCATGGGGTTTATGCTAGCAATGCAGTCTTAGTTTAATATTGAAAAACCAATCAAAGTAATTTATCTTGTTAAACTAAAAGAGAAAAACCAAATGATCATGTCTTTAGATACAGAAGAAACACATGATAAAAAGCAAAATCTATTACACCTCCTAATAAAAAGTCTTAGGAAACTGAAATAGAGAGAAACTTCCTAACCCTGATAAAAGGTATCTATGAAGACCTACACCTAACATCATACTTAATGGTGAGAAAGTAAATGCCTTACTCTAAGATCAGGACCAAGGCAAGAATGGACACTCTCACCACTTCTAATCAACATTTTATTGGAGGTTCTAACCAGTGCAAAAAGACAAGAAAAATTAAAAAAAATAAAAATAAAAAAATAAAAGGTATCCAGAATGGGAATTGTGTTCGTTAGGATTCCACAGGTCAGGCTGCAAACTGTAAATGGCTATGGAGGTAACAATGAATTTCCCAGGAGAAGCAGGTTGGGTGAAGTAGACACAGAAATTCCTCTGATTGTTGAAATCCTTAGCTCTGGCTTTAAGACCTCCAACAGATTGGAGGAAGAATAGTCTCTCCTTGCTGAAGGAAATTCCTTTGCTGTTTCTAGATGTAATCAGCCATAGATGTAATCAAATGACTAATGATTTAAATCCACAAAATACCCTCACTGTAACAATTATGCCAGTGCTTGCTTGACAAAATAGACACCATAACCTAGCCAAGTTGACACATGAAATTAATCATCACAGTCCACCCCTTGTTAACCTGGCATCCATATACATACCTTAAACTGATGTGGGCTATGGGTGGAAGGCTCTTTGTCTCTTCAGAGATAACCTAAGCTGAAGGCTGTGGGTGTGAAACGGTAAGAGGCTGCAGTCCTGCCCTTAGGAACAATGGCAACAGGCTCCAGTCCCAAAACAGTTTAACAATGCAAGGGCTATAAACTTTAAGTATTTAAGAGAAATGCAAAAAGTAAATATGCTAAAAGCTTATCTAGAATATCTTACCTAAGATGTGGAAGAGATATATGCTAATTGAAGCCTATTGAGAACTGAAACAAAGGGACCATTTGGCCTTTCCTCTCTGTATAAAAGACGTTTGAAAATCTTGTTCGGGGCTCGGGATTCAAACAGAAGTTCCCGAGTCCAGCCGAGTCCAGCCGGCTGTCAATAAACCATTTTTCCTTCTCAAAATCATTCCTGAGTCCTGGCCTCTCTATACTCAAATAATTGAACTCTCAAATTCTACAACAAAACCACACATAATCTCTAAGTAAAGACAATAACACAGTCATACTTTTATAGGAAAGACAAATCCATATCCAAAGTGTCTATTCCTATAAGAACTGAATGTTAACCCTTCCATAATGGAAGTGGCCTAATGTAATCAACTTGCCACATGTAACTGGCTGATCACCTTCAGGTACATGCTTCAGCCATTCACCCAAACAAACCATTAGAGCCCTTTCTAACCCCTCTGAATCCACAATCTCTTCTTAGAGGGCCATATCAACAAATTCAGCCTGATTCAAATTTACGTTCCTTTCATCATCATCCCAAATGCTTAATATCCATTCTAACACTTATTCCTTGATTTATGACCACATAAACTAGAAAAATCTTGCAATTCTTTTGGAGAGTAGCATCCCTCCTTCATGGGTCACACCTTGTTTTTCATCTTTTGGAACCTGTTGGGACTTCAGTCTAGTTATAGGTCTGGAAGAAAAGAGGGATGGTGGGGGTGGATCATAAGAGGAATTAACAGTGTCTGGCAAGCCAACTTCTTCAAGGCATTCCATCGCAGTTTCAGCTAGTGAAACAGGGTTAAATCTCTTCAAACAGAGGCATGAAGACTGTTTCTTCAGGAAGGCAGTTACAGGTTTATCAGAGATAACAGGGCTAATATCTTCAGGCGGAGGCTGATTCCTCAGAACAGACCATTACATGTTTATCTGGCAAAGTTGATGAAGCAGAAGCTAGGAGTTCAATGTCTTCACCATCATCATTATCCACCCATATGTTTCCATTCCAATTTTCAGGATCTTATTCCTTCCCAATTCCTCATTTTAATAACATCCTGCAAGGTTAGGAATTCAATTTATACTGAAATTTAGCTGCTTGCACAGTGAGACTCTGGCTCTGGTTTTCAGAAATCTAAAGCATGAAGCTACAAAAAATAATAGTTCCTTTCATGGCACACATAAAAACTTTCATGTCCTTCATGCTGCACTTGGGCTAGCAATTTTAAGCACTGAGCTCATCCTTTCCTTTAACAACTTCATTCAGCGTATTTTCAGGAAAAATTAGCCAACATCATTATACTTTTTAACATCACAAAACTCTTCTAAGGTATCAAATACCTCACCAAGAGTTTTGCCTTTTATAACCATTTGTGTAGGAGTATCCAATGGTGATATTTTGGGAATCTTATGGACTATCAGTGCCCCCTGGCTCACTGGAAATAGAATCATTAGCACCTTTTAATTGACACATATAGACAACTGACAGAGGTATAAAGGTAATTCAGTGAAGAAACAATAGCCTTTTGAACAAATGTTTGTATCTCCATTTACAAAATAATGAGCTTTGATCCATACCTCACACCATATATACAAATTAACTCAAAATAGATCATAGATGTAAATGTAAGAATATTTTCCCCTAATAATCTTTTTATGTAAAGTAACTACAGTGTTAGTATCTCCAGGTAAATATTCTTGCTTTTGAATACATATATAGTTACTGGGTTAATATAAACTTTCAGGTATCTTCCATTTTAATTTCTTTTTTTTTTTTAAAGATTTATTTATTTATTTAATTCCTCCCCCTCCCCTGGTTGTCTGTTCTTGGTGTCTATTTGCTGCGTCTTGTTTCTTTGTCCGCTTCTGTTGTCGTCAGCGGCACGGGAAGTGTGGGCGGCGCCATTCCTGGGCAGGCTGCTCTTTCTTTTCATGCTGGGCGGCTCTCCTCATGGGCGCACTCCTTGCGCGTGGGGCTCCCCCACGCGGGGGACACCCTTGCGTGGCACAGCACTCCTTGCGCGCATCAGCACTGCGCATGGCCAGCTCCACACGGGTCAAGGAGGCCTGGGGTTTGAACCGCGGACCTCCCATATGGTAGACGGACGCCCTAACCACTGGGCCAAAGTCCGTTTCCCTTTAATTTCTTTTTAAAAGTTCTTTCATAGCTATATGGCACAAATTCCTTCAAAAAGAGGATATAATCTGAAATGTATTAAAAGAAGATGATTTTAAACATAATTATGTCGCTAAATCCAAAAAACTGACAATACTAAATGCTGGTGAGAATATGAAGCATCATTGTTGATGGGAATGCAAAATGGTACAGTCACTTTGGAAGACAGTCCAGCAGTTTCTCACAAAACTAAGTATAATCGTACCACATGATCTAGCAATTGTGCTCCTGGGTACTTACCCAAATGAGCTGAAGCTTATGTCCATACAAAAACCTGCACATGAATGTTTATGTAAGTTTTATTCATAATTGTCAAAAATGGAAAGCAACCAAAATAACCTTCAATAGGTGAATGGATAAACAAACCGTGGTCCAGCTACACAATGGAATATTATTCCATGATCAAAAAATAATAATTATAAGCTACAAAAACACAAAAAGACATGGAGAAATCTTAAATGTATATTGCTTAATGAAATCAGCCAGTTGAAAAGTCTACATACTTTGACTCCAACTATATGACATTCTTGAAAAGGCAAAACTAGAACAGACAATAAAAAGATCACTGCTTGCCAGGGGTTAAGGGCCGGGGGAGGAGGGGATGAACAGGTGGTGTACAGAGTGTTTTAGGGTAGAGAACCTATTTTGTATGATACTGTACTGGTGGAAACATGATATTATGTATTTGAAAACCCAAAGAACTGGGGGAGAGGGTGTAGCTCAGTGGTTGTGTTGTGGAATTTAAGAGAAGTTCAATTATTTGAGTATAGAGAGGCCAGGACTCAGGAATGATTTTGAGAAGGAAAAATGGTTTATTGACGGCCGGCCGGACTCGGGAGCTTTCAGTTTGAATCCCGAGCCCCGAACAAGATTTTCAAACGTCTTTTATACAGAGAGGAAAGACCAAATGGTCCCTTTGTTTCAGTTCTCAATAGGCTTCAATTAGCATATATCTCTTCCACATCTTAAGTAAGCTTTTAGCATGGACTCCAGACCTTCTAGATAAGCTTTTAGCTATTTACTTTTTGCATTTCCCCTAAATACTTAAAGTTTATAGCCCTTGCATTGTTAAACATTTCCTGGGACTGCAGCCTCTTACCGTTCCACACCCACAAGCCAAACAACTTAGTTATCTCTGAAGAGACAAAGAGCCTTCCACCCATAGCCCACATCAGTTGAACACCTGATTCACATGTACGAAGTCCTGGGTTCAATCCCAGGTATGTCCTAAAAACAAAACAAAACAAAACACACCATAGAACTGTACAATTTAAACAGTTAACCCTAATGTAAACTTTGAACTTTAGTTAATAATGTATCAATATTGGTTTAGCAATTGTAAAAACATATCACACTAATAACTAATGCAAATGTTAGTAATAGGGAAACAGTGAGTGGGGGAGAGAAGGGTGATATAGGAACTCTCTGTACTATCTTCAATTTTCTGTAAATCTAAAACTACTCGAAAAAATAAAATCTATTAATTTAAAAAGTAAGAAAAAAAATCATGAAAATTTTGGTTTTTTACCTATTGATGTTTCTGGCATTGCAAAAAGAGTATTTTCAGTAGCCACTCGGAATTGCCCATGGACTGAGAGACCAACTCCCTAGAGAAATAAAGCAAACATTTTTATTTTAAAATACTGTAACATATTAAAAAAACAAATTCACACACACAATACAAGTAAATTATCTTTATATACCACATAATTTCAGAAGAACTTATTGGAGGAAAAAAAAATATATTCCTAATATGTGGAATAGATTTATTCTAGTTAAGACAATTTCTATCAGTATCCTATGTTACATTTCATGTCCTACTTTCCCATTTCCCTCTCATTTCAAAATAGATGCAGCATCATAGAATACTGATTCTTTCAGAATCACCGAGAGTTGCTTGTTAATAGAACCAATAATTTAAAAAAACAAAAAACAAATACCACACACAACCAGCAACTGGAGTTCTAGCAAACTCCAGTAGTTTTGAATAGGTTTTATTTATTCATATATTTCATCAAATGAAATGAGGAACATCATTTTTCTCAGATACAACATTTAATAAGGCCAATAATATAACACTTAAAGTTGCTTACTAAACATAAGTTTTGGAAGATTTAGTTGAAAGTCTATCTCTGCTTATTGAATGTCACTGAGAAGTGCAAACATAAAGTTATCTTTTAATACCAAAAACATATTTGAATAAGAGGGAATGAGAAGTACACACATGATGAAAAGAAAGGTTATGATAGTGATCATAACATAAGACAATTACAGTCTTTTCACATTATTCAGAACTTCTATTTGCTCTTATTGATTCTTCTCATTCTTAATCCTTCTTTTTAATCAGTGCACACTGTCCTTGCCATCGTAGTTAAGAGTTAAAACATGTAAGGTATTTGGAACAATGCCTAGTACTTAATAAGTGTTCTATACATGTTGGCTAAATAGAAAGTCCTTCATTTCTGAGTCTGATTCTTCCAATTTTTTATTACAATGGCCTCAACTCTTTCAAGTGTGCATAGACTGAGGTCAGCCATTTAAAAGTTCTTAAAAATTTTAAACTTTTGGCTATGAAAATATTTGGAAACACAGGAAATTTCCTATAAATTTTATGTTCTATAGGCTAGGCTTAAATTTTAAGTTAAAGCTACAAGGTTATATACTCTCTATATAGGTAAATATGATTATGTTTTAGGTATTCTATTAGGGCTCGGTCAACTGAAAACATTAACCAAAGTAGACAGCATATACTTCAAGACTATATGAAATCTTACAAATTCTCATAAAATAAAACATTACTAGCTATATTAATAATTTCTGGTATTATTTTAAGAGCCCTTGTCTCACATTCTCCTCACCACTTTATCATATTGTAAACCGAATGTTATTAATGTTCAGCAATGTTTTGATAAAATAGAGGCTTTTAGAAGATTAGCAGGTTTCAGACTATGTTTTATTGAGCCCTAGGGTTCAGAGAACTGCCTCAGTCTGGGGATGCCCAGCCGATAGATCTCCAGGCCTCACTGCTTGACTCTTTCAATCAGAGACAATTATTATCAATTTGGTATGTAACCCTTCAGATTGTTTTCCTATGTATCTCTTATATTTGAACAAATGTGTATATTTATCTGCATATTATACACACACATACAATATCCAAACTCTATTCCATGGCCTGCAAGGCCCTAAATAATGTGAACCCAGCCTCTTTCTCTGACTTTCTCTCCCACCACTCCTCCCCATGCTCATCCACCAGTCATAGGGCCTTGTGCATTACACTGAAACTTCAAATGTTTACAATTTCAATTATTTATATAATCTTAAAAAAAAAGACAGACATACTAGAGAAGGTCATTGCCTAGCCCATCCCTGCCCTTTCTCTAAGGGAATCTGCCCTGCCCGGAGACTTTGCCCATCTCCCAGCAGAATGAACTAGGGATGGGCTTTGGATCCAAGGACCAAATTGAGGTTGACCAGAATCCTAAGGCCTGGGGAGCAAAAATGGAAAAACTGAACTAAACAAGGGTTTTCCTCCTAGGTATTCAGACTAAAACACAGTGGAAGCTGTTAGTTGATGATAGGCAATGAAATTTAAAGTGAAATTTCAACTGTAGAGACTACGACAGCCAAGTGAAAGTAAAAATTATGTGAAATTGGGACCAAAAAACTGAAAAGGAGGGAACTTGTACAAAACAGAACGCAAAGCAAACATTAAAAAGAAGCAAAGACAGATGAAGAGAGAAAAAGCAAACATACTACTTAAACCTACTTTAAGGACATACGTCAAGTCCAATTTTCAAGACGACTAGCTACACCGCTGTTTTTGTCATTTTGATTCCTGTTTGAACCCTGCTCTTGTCATATTTCTAAATTTGTAACTTTTGTTTTCCTTTTATCAAATCATTCTCACTAAGGATTTATCAGTTTTAATAGTCTGTAAAGACAATTTTTACCTTTGCTGATCATCTCTACTTGTATATAGTTCACAAATCATTTATTTCTATCCTAAATTCAAACACATGGAATTTTCTAGTTATCATTCCATTACTGATTACTAGCTTAATTCCACTGGAGCCAAGAACACATTCTATAAGACTAATCCTTTGAAACATTTTGAGACTAATTCTATGGCCAACTTTGCTAAATGTTCCATGTACACATGAAATGAACACGAATTTGAAGTTATTGAGGCATGTTAATTGTGTCAGGTTTATTAATGTTCAAATCAGGTATTGCAGGTAATATATATGTACACATATTTAGCATGTCTCTGTTTCATCTGTTACTGAAAGAGATGTGTTAAAAATCATCTCCTATGATTGTGCTTTTATTTCCTTTCACAGGGCTTTCCATTATTTTTGCAAGATGATTTCAAATGCTTGAAGATATCACACCAGTAGTTATTTCAGAAAGGCAGAGGCTGCTCCCAGTTTTAGTACTCATATCATATTGTATGCTATGGACCTCATTAAATAATTCAGTTCAGTTTGATAAACAAGTAATAAACTGAGTTTTAGACAAATACCTATAAAGAATCTTCCTGCCCTTGATACAACAAAGTGAATTTCAGAATCTGACTCTAGCAATCTTAAGAGGGTGAAAACATGAATAGAGCTTTAGAAACACTTAACTAAGCCTTAGCTGCTAGGGGAACAAAATTTTTAATTTAGGGCTTTGGTTTGGGCCCCTAAATGCTACATCTTAGGAGTTGGCCTATACTTAGAACTGCCCTCATCTTCTCATCTGAACTGAAGCCCAGCTTCGAATGCTTCCATTCCTGACTGGATTAAGATTTTGGGATTTTACTAGTGCCCTTAATCTAGATGCCTCCCAGAAACAAAAGTATAGTGTCCTTGGAGGAAGACTATATCATCCTAGAGCTCAAATAATCTCTACATATGTAAAACTCAATTAGAAATAACAGGCATTCAGTTAGAAATAACAAACATATGAGAAAAGATCACATGACTAAAGCCAAGGGGAAATGATACACAATAGAAACAGATTCAGAGAGCACATAATTTTAGATTTGTTATATCTGATCATTTTATAATTATGAAATGTCCTGTCCCAAGTAAAGCCTCTGTCACAAAATTTACCTTGTTTTATATTAAACTAGCTATACCAGCTTTCTTATAGTTACTGCTGATATGGTGTCTTTTTCTATCTTGTTTTTACACTTAACCCTCTGTGCCTCATATTTAAGATGTATCAAACACTCAGGCATTCTTTGTGTTTCACTTGGGTTATTTAACAATCATTTTTGCATTACTCTGATAACACTGTGTAAATAAAGTGAATTTAATCCTATTTTAATCAGCTACAAAGAATGCTAATATGGACAGCATAAATAATTAAACAAAAATGGAATAAGTACATAAATTTACTCATTCTCAAATTCTGTCAATGTAAGAATGAACACACTTATTTTAAATTTTGGCATAACCAAGGGCAAAAATTAGACCATCTGAGACTTATTTTAAGAGACATAACTAGATAAATTTTCAGATTTTCAATAGAGGGAAACGCTGGCATAGTTCTATTTAAGACTTTTAAAGAAAATCTAAATAAAATAACTTAAAAAGGACAATTAAATCTTTCAAAAATGCAGATATGCTAATCAATAACTAGGAATAAGCATTCACTTCTATATTTTCAGATATTACTATTGTAGACAAAAATTTTGTTAACAAAAAATAATTAAGGGAAGTGATGTGGCTCAAGTGATAAGGCCTCCCCCTACATATGGGAGGCCTGGGCTGGATCCCTGGGGCCTCCTGATGAAAAAGAAGAGAAACCATGTCTGTACAGTGAGCCAGTACCCACGTGGTGAGCCAAGGGCCTGCACGGCAAGCTGAGTGCCCATGTAGGTACCCATGCAGTGAGCTGTGTGTCCACGCGAGTGCTGGTGTGGCAAGTCAAGTGCCAGTGTGCGAGCCAAGTGCGCATGCAGTGAGGTGAGTGCCCGTGTGACAAGCTAGCTAGTGCCCATATGAGTGCCCGCGCGGTGAGCTGAGTGCCCACACAAGTGCCCACATGGCAAGCCGAGTGCCCGCATGAATGCCTGCGTGGTGAGCCAGTGCCCATAGAGCAAGCCGAGTGCACATGCAAGAGAGTTATGCAGCAAGATGATGACACAATGAAATAGAGATGAAGGGGAGAGCCAAAGTGAAGCGCAGCAGAGACCAGGAAATGAGGTAGCGCAATTGATAGGGAACCTCTCTCCACATCAGAGGCCCCGAGGATTGAATCCCGGCGAATCCTAGAGGAGAAAGACGAGAAGAGAGCCCAGAGAAATAGATACAGAAGATCACACAGCAAATGGACACAGACAGCCAAAACAGCAGGGTGGGGAGGGGGTGGGGAAGGGGAAGGAAAGAAAAATAATAGTTTATAAGGGTATTTAAATTAATTTAAGATAAAATCAACACTAATTTATATTAATAGCAAGATTAATCAGAAGAAATGTAATATATATGACTCCTATAATACACAAACAGACACATGTGGTGCTTAAAAATTTGGTGCTTAAAAAATAAATGTTCCAAAGTAATTGAGCAGACATCCACAGTTAAGAAAACAACAAATTCTGAAAGGCACATAATGGGTGATGTGACTGAAGCTTGCACAAAGAGCCATGGATTTATATTCTAATCAGAGAGAATGAGTAAGCTGCTCCCCAGAATGAACACTGCATCACAGAACATGAGGTTATGTGAGAATCTTCTCACTATTATTCAGGATTATAAATGATGTTCTGAACTAGGTGTGTATTTTTGTTAGAAATTCATATAGATTTTTCATCAACCTTCATTTCACTATGATAAAGTTAGTAACATAAGCATAATATAAATTTCACAATGTAGCCCACGGATCAAATGCATTAGATTGGAGGTTAGGCAAGCAGGCTTCACAGTAAAAACAAAAACATTTTTTAGTTTCTCACATTATGCTACTATAGTAAAAGGCTAATGTTGCAAATTAATGTATATTAATATATTGATATTACATTTTAATATATTCTAATAGACTGAAATACAGATATCAACCATAACAGAATTTTTTTTACCCTGCAATTGGATGTGTATAAATCATATTATTTTGGGATGAAAATTATGATTAACTGAAATAATTGAAGGAAAATATTTAATTTAATTATGTATTAACAATCTACCATTCTTGGACATATAGTTTAACTGTAAATAAAAAATTTAAAGAGTAGAAATGTAAGTTCTGGTACAATGTCATACTTGAAAACATCAATTTAAAATAACTCTTAGAAATATACACACACACCTTCTAGGTGCATACTCAAGGCTCTGAGTATATTCCCCCAATTTGGGATATTTATTTATAAATTATACGTGTCACTAAACTAATATATTTATGTTTATATATTTAATAGAAGTTTAAATGTAGATTTTTAAAAATATAAGTTCCAAGAAACAGACTTACATTTTTTTTGTTTGTTTTTTAAGGTACTGGGGACCTGAGATATAACCTGGGACCTCATATGTAGAAAGCTGGCACTCAACCACTGAGCCTTTTTGGCGTCCTTGAGTTGGTTTTATCATTTGATTTGCTTGCTGTTTGTTATTGTTTTTTCTGGAGGCATCAGAAACTGAACGTGGGCCCTCCCATGTGGGAGGTAGGTACTCAACTGTTTGAGCCACATCTATTCCCAGCCTTATATCTTATACTCAAACAGGGATTATTATAATAGGAGTGGTTTTAATTAACCTCTGATTTACCAAGCATTTCTAATAATACTGTAAAACATATTAATTACTGATGTCCACAGCACCCTGAAAGCTTCTCTCAGGCTATACTCTGGTACACTTGCATACTTCCCTCTGACCTGTTGAGTTGTGGGCTTAAACAAAAGTCAGTTGTATTTATTCCCAATCTGTTTATGCCAGCTGCCTTGTTACTGTAATTATATAATTTAAGTAGAATTCCATATATAAGCTGATATGAGTATAAGTTAAGAGCTGTTTCTCTGAAAACCAGGTCGAATACTTTGGAAAAACATGAAAAAGCAAAGTCACTAAAAAAATTTCACATAGGGCCAAAGGAGCAATTATTAAAAGTGACCTTAAAACACAATTATTTAACTGTACACACCCAGTGAGATATAGCTTAAACACGAAATGTTTTCAGCAATCATATTGCTAGTAAAAATATTGGTATTGTTATTCTGAAGCTATTAAATATACTAGGATAAAGCACATATGTAGCAATTGTAATGTCATTAAACACACATACCCACAAGATTTTCAACATTAAGAAAGATACAAATACCACAGTAAAGCCTAAGTTTGAATAGGAAATACTAAATAGGAATAGGAAACAGGATCTATTTTCTCTTAAAAATAATAATACTTATTCTTCCTTCTTCTCAGTTAAAAAGGTCCATTAACAATTACCAACCTATAATATCTAGAGTGTAATTGCTACTTACAATTTCCTACTAAAAGGAAACAGAGCTACTTTGGAAAAATAAATGATTGTTAAGTCTTGGGACTGAAATGTACAAGATGAACCTAGAACCTACCATTTACTACAAAGAAAGAAAATTATCAAAGATTTCTGAGGTACAGGAGGTTTCCATAACAAGTCCACTCTTCCAGTTTGCATATTTTCTGGGCCCTTTTGTTTCTTTCTTTTATAGGCTCATTGTGTTTGCCCCTGAACAATAAACACTGGTGTTTTTTAGGAATCCATCGTTAATTTATTTTTGTCATCTTTCTATACATTTCCTTACATAATCTTTTTTACTGCAAGATTTTCAATATAAGGCATCTTTGATGTAACATGAGTTTCTGGGGAAAAAAAAGAGTTTTACAAAACTGGACAAAGTTTAGAGAAAAAAACAGAGTTGGGGCAGTCTGCTCAAAATCTATGCAACTGTATAATCTGAGCACTAATAAAACTATAATAGGTCCTACAGAGCTGATTTGGACCACCTGGTCAGAAAGCTCAGCATGAAGGAAGACTGCCACAGCAGCAGATATTAAAAATGCAGAAAACTAGAGTGGAAAGAATGACAGTGCTTTAATTAGAACAGGACTGGCAGGTGCTAAGACAATACAGATGAAGTGCAGCTATGAGCCAGTGAGGCAGCCATTAAAGACCCCATATGCCAAGAGCTGGGGATTCACCTTATGGTAGAGGGTATCCCAGGATCAGGTATGTTTATTTTTAAATGTTCTTCAAAAACAAACAAAACAATTCCTATTTGCAGTACAGCAACTGAGCTAAGCACTTTTTTCCTTTCTAGCTGAAGATCAGATATCTATTTCCACTATTTTACTTCTGGTGGTGCTTTGAAGTTCTATGTACCCTAAAAAAGTGGAAAAGTTAATCCATTCCTGTGGGTGTGGACCCACTGTAAGTAGAATCTTTTGGTGAGAAGAATCTTAAGATGTAACCCACCTCATTAACAGTGGGTCTTAATCCTCTTACTGGAGTCCTTTATTAGAGAATGAAATTCAAAGAGAGAGAAAGCCACTGAACCAAGTAGCAGGAAGCAATGAAACCCAGAAGAAAAGAGAGAGACTAGTAGACAACCCAATGGGCCTTGAATTGCTAGCATCCAGACTTTAGGAAGAAGGTATCGTTTTGATGATGCTTTAGTTTGGGCATTCTCATGGCCTAAGACCTGTAAGCTTGTGACAAATTGCCATTGTAAAAACCAACCCATTTCTGGTATATTGCTTTCAGCAGCCTAGCAAACTAGAACACATTTTGGTACCAGGAAAGTGGGGTGCTGCTATTATAAATACCAAAAAAAATTTTCTTAAAAAAGGCTTTTTAACTGGATAAATCATTAAGGGTGAGAAGAACTGTAAGTTGCTTGATAGAAAAGCGTAGATTGCTTTGAAGAGACTGTTGGTAGAAATATGGACACTAAAGGTATTCCGATGAGGCCTTAGAAAGGATGAACGTTTCACTGCAAACTGAAAGAAAGGTAATCCTTGTTTTAAAGTGGCAGAGAACTTGGCAAAATTGAGTACTGATGTCAAATGGAAGGCTGAATTTGAAAATGACAAGCTTGGATATTTAGCTAAGGAGATTTCCAAGCTAAATGTGGAAAGCTGTAGCCTGAGTTCTCTTAGCAGATTATAGTAAAATTTAAGAGAAAAGGAATAAGCTGAGAACTGAACTCCTGAGAACAAAGAAACCAAAAATTGATGGTTTGGAAAATTAATTCTGAGCTTCCAGAAAATGAGCCCCCAAAGAACAGCACTCCATGTTTAACTGAACATGGAACCAGTTAGTCATTTCAGTGCAAGTCAAGAATGGAAAGGCAGTTATCCAGGAAGGATCTGTGGAAGTCTGATGATTTGGACCCCTGTTTCCTGCACATGAAATCTACAAGGTTTTTGTGAGTTCTGTATGAATGGAACCACTGCCAGCCTGGACTAAAAGGGACAGAAAAAGGAGAGGATGAAGGAAAAATGCCTTCAAAGGCAGAATCATGGAAGCTGAGATCTAGACTAAAAACATCTTTTCAGGCCAAGAAAAGGACCCCACCCATCTGTACAGAAAGTATGCCCCAAAGCTTGGAGAGCACAGAACTTCGACCCCAATGGTCAGAAAATGTACAGCTGCTCCAGGCTTGTGGGGGGATTCCCAGAGATTGGGAAGAGTTTGGCCACCACCCCACTGTGCTAAGGGAGTTGAGCCTGTGCCTCAGAGACTGGTGACAGTCTGGCCATCACTCCAGTGTTCTCAGGGCAGAAGAGGAGAGGCCTCAAGTTCAGAAACTAGTCAGACGCTTGATAAGGGTGAAGTCAAGAACATAGCCCTTGGGTAAGCCCTTGGAAGGGTGGTTCTGCCACTCCATTGGGCCTGAGGGAGAAGAAACCATCATTCTTTAGACAACTCTCAGACTCTGCAACCTAATAGAGCATGTCCTACAAGTTTTCAGAACTGTCTGAGACCAAAGACCCCTTTTTTTATTCCAATTTCTCTCTATGGTAGTAAGAAGACTTATCCTGTGACTATCCCTCCATTGTATATACTGGAAGCAAATAACTTGTTCTCTAAGTTTCATAAGTTCTCAGCTGGAGAGAAATTGTGCCCCAGGACAGCGCACACCTGCTTTTGTTTTTAAGATTTTTATTTATCCGCCCCTCCCCCCTTGTTTGCGGTCACTGTCTGCTCTCTGTGTCCATTTGCTGTGTGCTGTGTCTGCTCATTTTCTCTTTAGGAGGCACCGAGAACTCAACCTGGGACCTCCCATGGGGAAGACAGGTGCTCAATCACTTGAGCTACCTCAGTTCCCTGATTTGTTGTGTCCCATCTTTCCTCTTTGTATCTCTTTGCTGCATCATCTTGTTACATCAGCTCACCGCACCTGCCTGTCCAGCCAGCTTAACTTCTCCAGGAGGTACTGGAAAATGAACCCAGTGATAGATGGGAGCTCAATCACTTTAGCCACATCCACTTCCCCTGTAACTGATTTTGATGAGACTTTGTACTAAACATCAGTTTTGAAATGACTTAAGGCCTTTGGGATATTGTGATGGATAGAACTTCACATATGAAGTTTGAATATGGAAAGACCTTCTCTTTTTTGAGTCCTGGGGGTGAGTCCTGATGGTTTAAACCTATGTGGTCCCCAGAAAAGTAGTCTCTAAAGTTAATACATTCCTGTGGGTGTGGACCCTTGTATACAGGATCTTTTGGTGAGTAGGATCTTAAGATGTGACCCATCTCATTCAGGGTGGGTCTTAATCCTCTTACTGAAGTCCTTCATAAGAGAATGAAATTTAGACAAAGAGAACGCCATTGAACCAAATAGCTAGAAGCAACAAAACCCAGAAGAGAAGGGAGAAACCAGCTGTATTAGTCAGGGTTCTCTAGGGAAACAAAACCCACAGGAGATAAATGTAAACAGTATGATTTTATAAAATTCTCTCACATGACCGTGAAGATGCACAAGTCCAGATTCCACAGGGCAGGCTACAAACCAGGGGCTCCAATGAAGGTCATTGGTGAGTTCCCAGGAGACACTGGCTGTCTGAAGTAGAGATGGGAATTCTCTCTCTAAATGCTGAAATCACTTCCCCTTCTAAGGCTTTCAACTGATAGGATGAGACATCACTCACTGGTGATGGCATTCCCCTCAGTTTATTGTAGATGTAACCAGCCATCTATGCAATCAACTCACTGATGATTAAAGTCCATGAAATGCCCTTATATTACAGTTAGTCCAGTACTTGCTTGACCAAACAATTGGGCACCACTACCTGGCCAAGTTGACATATTAGCCTCCATCACAGTCCACCCCTTGTCAACTTGGCAGCCATACACATCAACTTAAACGATACTTTGTCTCTAAATAAAAACAATATTGAACTGTTTTGTGTACAACTAGAAATGCACTAATTCCCTCCAGAACAGGGTGCATGTTCTTGGGTAATATTCACTCTGAAACTTGACATACTTAAATACTATGACATAAAACTAATACAACTTATGTCATATGATAAGGGAAAAGGTTACAGAAAAAAAAAAAGATATTTGTTTTATGTACATATACAAACATACTCAGAAAAAAACAAGGAAGAAATATTCATGACTATAACAGTCCTCATTTCTGTAACTAGTCATGTGATCAAAGTTAATATTTATCCCCCTCTTGACATATATGTGGAATGGACACAACCAATCCAAGGTTGTGGAATAGAATATGGATTAGATGGAGGAATAGAATATGGATTAGAGTGGACTTACTGATATTCTATTCATGAACTATTGTGATTAGTAATCGAAGAAACTGTGGCATTGGTGTGGAGAAAGTGGCCATGGTGGCTGCTGGGTGTGGGGAATGGGAGGAAGAGATGAGATGTGGAAATGTTTTTGGGACTTAGAGTTGTCCTGGGTGGTGCTGCAGGGACAATTACCGGACATTGTAGGTCCTCCCATGGCCCACTGGATAGAACATGGAAGGGTGTGGGCTATGATGTGGACCACTGACCATGAGGAGCAGCAATGCTCAGAGATGTATCACCAAATGCAATGAATGTCTCGTGATGATGGAGGAGAATGTTGCTACGGGGAGAGTAGTGGGGTGAGGGGGGTGGGGGGATATGGGGACCTCATATTTTATGAATGTAATATTTTAAAAAATGAATAAAGACAAAAAAAAAGTTCATATTTATCACTACCTTCTTCCACTACCCATTCCATGATCCCTTTACCCTCAGCAAGCTCCTCAGCTTTGCCTGGTGGGGTGACTCAAACCTTCATTCCTGAAGATTCTGGGCCATTGTTAGTCCTGCATGGATTGGGTTATTGCAGTTTTCCATTGACTTTAATCATAGGGCAAGGTAGTACTAAGAGACACCATAAAGGATCTCCTGTATTCCACACAAACTCTTCTTTACCTCCACTATGTAGGTGCAGTCCTATTTCCCCTTGATAGTCACAATCAATCACTCCAGCCAGTTCAGTAATTCCCTTCTTTGCATGTTGATTCAGAAGCATGAGGAGTCTAAAGTGGCCAGGTGGCAGCCTTAACTTCCAGTTCAATGGAATTGTTGTATTTCCTGGTGGAAGCACTCCTTTTGGAACTAAGATGTGTGGACAACAAAACTTAGGTTGCAGGAACAGGAAGCAAAAGCCAGTATGATTTCTGCTTATGCTATCATTTTCCTATTTACTAATTACATATAAGCTAATTCAAGTTACAGAAGCATGCAACAGTAGAGCATACTGTACCTACATGTACCAATCTTTACTTCTTGCCCAAGCAGCAACCTGACTTTCAGACCTGCATAACCAGTCTCAGATAAAAAAACTCCTACATGGCTAGTCCATAGGCATCTCATACTTCCAAGTTCAAAAATAAATTCCCCTTCCTTCACTCCCCCTAACTCACCTTCCGGACACTCATCCTCCCAAATGTTAGTAAATGGTAACACCAATCATTCCATTGCCCAATCTAAAAACCTGGAAGTCATCCTTACCTCCACTTTCTCTTTATCCCTTATATCCAATCCACCATCAAATCTCAAGTCCCCTTCTAAATCTCTCTCTTAAATTTAATTTTCTACCCCTTCATTACATACTCTACTTCAAATCACAATCATCTCTCACCTAGATGACTGTAATGCTTCCGAATTAATCTCCTTAACCCCTATCCTAGCCTCCACCAAACACAAAAGAACTTTCTTTTAAAAAATGCAAATTGTTCAAGTCACTACCCTAGCTAAAAGCATTTCCATAATAATCTCAGGATAAACTATTTAACATGTCTTATAGAAGGGAAGCAATCTGGCTTCTTGCTTACCTCTCTGGCCTCAGAATTACAACTCTCCTTCATACTCCAAAATCTAGGCACACTGAACTTTCCTAACTACGCGTTATCTTTTCCCCAGCGTGAAGTATTTATTTTTTAAAGACACATAGATCACAAAAAAATGTTACCTTAAAAAATATGAGGTTCCCATATACCCCATACCTCACCCCCACTCCTCCTACATCTGCTCTTTTATCATTGTGGCACATTAATTGCATTTGGTGAATACATTTTGGAGCACTGCTGTACTGCACGGATTATAGTTTACATTGTAGTTTACACTCTCCCCCAGTACATTCAGTGGGTTATGGCAGGATATATAATGTCGAGCATCTGTCCCTACAATATCATTTAGGACAACTTCAAGTCCCAAAAATGCCCCCACATCATTTTTCTTCTTCCCTTTCCCTGCCCTCAGTAACTACTGTGGCCACTGTCTCCATATCGATGATATAATTTCTTCCATTGCTAGAGTCACAATAGTTCTATACTAGCATACTCTAATCCGTATTTTATTCCTCCATCCTATGGACCCTGGGATGGTAATGTCCACTCCACTTCTAAATCAAGAGGGAGCTTAGATCCCACATGGCTGATGGATGGGATTCTCCTGCTTGCAGTTGTAGGCACTCTCAGTTCCCCAATGTGATGGTTGACCATCCTCACCTTCCCGTTAGCTGACCTGGGTAATTCCAATGAACTAGAGAGTAGGTGTTGCAACTCTACTAAGGCTCAGGGACCAGATGGCACATAGGTAGGCCAGATATTCAAGTCTCCTGTGTATACACCAACCCCAGTGCCAACCACAGTTTCAGTGAAAGTGACAAAAGAGGTATGTGTAAAAAGGTCACATCTGAGTCCAACTCCATCACACTCAGGAGCACAATTTCCAAAGTAGGGCCCACTGACAAGGCACTGAACTCCAAAGCCATCTGTCATGACCATAGAACCTGTGTGTCTCCATACCACTCAGGAGCATCAGTACCTGGGGTTGTATCTACTTTGGCTGTCTCTAGGATCCTGCTCAGAAGTGCATAAGCACAACCCCTCTGATGACCTCCTGACTCGTTTTTGAAGACTCTTAGCCAGACAAACTCATTTTTCTTTACCATTTCTCCCTTTTATTCAAGGTCTTTTTCCAGATGCATCACCAGCCTAGTGATTGATAGGTGCCAGGAAGGCTCATCCCTGGGAGTCATGTCCACACTGTGGGGGAAGGTAAAGCATTTACATGATGAGTTTGGCTTAAAGAGTGGCCACATTTGAGCAATATGGAGGCTCTCAGGAGGTAACTCTTAGACACCCTGCAGCTCTAGGCCTAGTTGAAACTTCAGGCACACAGGCTCATAAGCATAGCCATCAGTATCAAGGGCTCGTTCATCATTGGACCATCCTTCATCACTGGTCTTTGCCCTTGCACTTGGGGATTGTTGCTGTTCCATTGGGGAATGTGACAGAGCTCCCCTGGCTAGGAACTCAGCACTCCCTCAGTTGTCATTTGTAACTCTACCTACTATGACAATACCCAATGAATACCCGAACATTTTTATATGCCCTATATACATGCCCTGGAGAACTCCCTCCCAACCAAGTGTCCCCCGTCAATAACACCCCACATCAGTGCTCCTCCCCTACCATAGTTGAACCCCTCTGTGAGCCAAAACTTCTTTGAAATTGAAGCCTAATATATTGCCAAATAGTTCTTTTATTTCTACTTCCCAGTGCAACTACACTTCAGCTCCTATCTTTCGTATCTGATTGGTCTTCCTTTTTCTTTGCACATCCACTTCAAGTTTGGCTTCATCACATTTGAGACTGGCTGTTTCCACCCTAAACTTCTCAGAGACAAATAAAAATCACAAAACTCAAAATGAAATAGAAATGATAGGATTAAAGATTCGAAATAGAATACATACTAATTTAGAAAAACTAAAATAAAGTAAAAAATAAATTGGGGTATTAAAAATGAAAGCTATCATAAAACTTTGTTTTGACATTTTGCCTTTCATAACTGTAACAGGTGTTGCCCTGTATGGACAGTAGCAAGGCAATCTCTTTCACCCCTTCCTCAACGTCTACAGCCTTTTTTTCTCTTAATTTTTAATTTTGTCTTCAAAAAAGTTTTAGATCACAGTAAAGTCATATATACTCTCATCTCATTTTTACATGTTATTTCTTCTCATTCATACACTGATGTTTTTACACTGCATCAATCTCTCACATACTTGAACCAATCATTTCTCATTTCTACCCCTGCCCCAAACTTTTCTGTTCCCCCTGTCTAAATTTCCCTTCATTAAGTCTCAGCTTAAATGTAACTCCCTCCAGGATGCTTTTCCTATACCACCCCCATCACTAATCTACTCACACATAAATGGTTGAGGCTGGCACCCTTTTATATATTTCCAAACCACCCTACACCTGCCTCTCTTTCATGAAAAATGAAAACCTTGTTCACAATTTTATCCCAGAGCCTAATCAGTATCTAGCACATTGCCAGCATCAATAAGTTTTGCTGTTTAAATGAAATAGTTGTGAGTAATCCAAATAATGGTTTAAAAAAAAATGAACTCATTAGTATCAAACCTCTTATGTCCATATATCCTTAGGGGAAGGGGCTCATCTTATGAAAGCAAGATGAGCTTTCTCCCCCTTTCTTCTCAGTGAAACAGCTTGCCACCTCAGTAAGGAGCAGAGTCTTCTAGAGTAGACATAAATCATAAAGGTGGTGATGGAGGCAGGGAAAAAATGGCACAAGGAAGGGGAGGTAAACCTAGGGTGTTTTCATTCAAAAATAAACAAAATGAACAAAAAAATCCCTGACCAATATAGCCAACAGGAAATGGCCAAAGGAAAAGGAAAAGGACTCCCTGTAGATCTGAGAATCCACAAGTCTGGGAAAGTAGCCAAGAATACACATATTCCTAGAAAGTCAAAGTTCCAGTTCCCAGAACTCAATGCCTTAAAATGGGAGGGGGGGGGGGGGGGAAGCAATGAGGCCAGCCAATTTCAAGTGATAAGGAAATGAAAGCTTTTCCCAATTCTGTACTTAGATATCTCCAGGCAAAAAGATAATGGGGAGGGGAGAAGGTGTGGCTCAAGCAACTGAGCCCCACCTCCCACATGGGAGGTCCCAGGTTTTGTTCTGCTGCCTCCTGAAAAAAGAAAAACAAACAACAAGCAAAACAAACAATAAAACCAACTCAGGAAAGCCAATGTGACTCAGTG
This sequence comes from Dasypus novemcinctus, assembly GCF_030445035.2. Taxonomy (NCBI): domain Eukaryota; kingdom Metazoa; phylum Chordata; class Mammalia; order Cingulata; family Dasypodidae; genus Dasypus; species Dasypus novemcinctus. Next base: position 56,235,847 of record NC_080679.1, on the reverse strand, counting down.
GTTGAGTGCCAGCTTCTCACATTTAAGGTCCTGGGTTCAATCCCTGGCCCCTGGTAACTCAAAAAAAAAAAAAAAATTAATGCGGAAATAGGGAAAGGGGAAGGTATAGAATAAAGGGTTCTATCTGTTATGATGATGTGGGTTATGGGTGGGAGGCTCTTTGTCTCTTCAGAGATAACCTAAACTATCTGTGACTTGTGGGTGTGGGATGATAAAAGGCTGCAGTCCTGCCCTTGGTGAGCAGGAAACAGTTTAACAATGCAAGGTCTATAAACCTTAAGTATTCAGGGGAAATGCAAACCAAATATGATAAAAGCTTATCGAATGTCTGAGGTCCATGCTAAAAGCTTACCTAAGATGTGGAAATATATGCTAATTCTAACCTATTGAGAACTGAAACAAAAGGACCATTTGGCCTTTCCTCTCTGTATAAAAGGGACTTAAAAATCTTGTTGGGGGGCTCCGGATTGAAACAGAAAGTTCCCGAGTCGGGCAGCCATCAATAAACCATTTTTCCTTTCCAAAATCATTCCTGAGTCCTGGCCTCTCTATACTCAAATAATTGAACTGCTCTCAAATTCTACAACAATGACAGACAAGAAATGAGAAAAATAAACAATCTACCTAAGGTAGACTGCCAAGCAGTACAGGAACAGCTGTTAGAGATGATCCAGTGCATCTTTGAAAAATATAACCAAATCCTGGGTAATATAACCAAATGCTTACCCAGGAAAGAGGCTCATGAAGAAACTCAACAACCCTAAAAACTTAATTTTAGAAATTCTGCAAAAGAAAGTCATACTAACTGTCCCCTAATAAGATGGAAAGAAATCTAACTAGAGCATCCAAGTTGGGAGAAAAGGAAAGAAGGAAGTACCCCACTCTACTTTGAAAAAGATGATATCCATACTTGGAGAAAGTTCAAAGTTTAATAGTGAACACAGTGAAAATTGAATGCATATAAGAACACTTAGAAATACAAGGGACATTTTTTCTCCTGACTGCTCCTGTTATGTTACTAATCGTTCAGTCTTGAAGGAGGTTCTTCCCCATGTTCTCCTAACTCCTTCTTTTGTCTAATTACCTTTCCTCTCTTAACACATCTTATCACTTTCTCTGTGAGACAAGTTTACCTGCTGATAGAGTCCTTTTATTTCTACTTCCCAGTGCAACTACACTTCAGCTCCTGTCTTTAGTATCTGACTAGTCTTCCTTTTTCTTTGCACATCCATCTCAAGTTTGGCTTCATCACATTTGAGACTGGCTGTTTCCACTCTAAACTTTCCAAAACAAATAAAAATCACAAAGCTCAATTTGTGTACATTTTACTTGATATGTCAGAAATCAGGTCACCATGATCTAGAGGGATAGGCTTAGCAATAAGACTAAGGGCAGAAGTTTACAGTTACCAAAGGGTGATCATTCTAAAACCATTCTCTTTTTTTCTATATAGCTAAACTACACATTTCATACTTGAAGCTGAAGGGAATAAGTCTGAAAAATTATGTGCAGGAACAAACAAACATCCATTTCTTAACACAGTCCTTGCCACCTTTATTGTATGAAAAAAAAATAACATTCTTTTGTTGTTAGATTGCATCCATTACAATGAAAGTTTCAAGCATAGATAACTGAAATGGCAAAATGTAAACTTAGAATCTTTTCCAGGCTTAATGACTTTATATTTAATCTTTGAAAGCTTCTTAACTAGTTTTCTCACTTAAAATTGGCATGGCCCATCTCTCTGCATTATTATACAATGAAGAATCATAAAAAATTTTTATAATGATAAAAAGAAATCTAGATATTTTCAATGACTTAGGGGGTGGGAAGACATGAACCAAAGTATGCTAACTCAAAAGTTTCTTTAAAATTCTTAAGTTAGTTAATAAAATTATTTAATTTCTTCTTTCATAAGCTTTAGGCTCCATTAAGGGATTGGATGATGTTAAGAAAAACCCAGCACTTTATTATAATAAAAATGATTAAAATGTCATTTATTCAATTGTCACAGCTGTAAAAACAGAATACCTTTTAAAACTACAAAAATAAGTACCTATTATGTCTTATACACCTTCTCAATATATTAACATAATTCAAACTTTGAAGACTGTTACTTCTATTCAAATAAAAAAAGGACATATCTCAACGTCTATTAATCAGTGGCTAAATAATGTTCAGTAGCTCCCATTTGATTGGACTATAGTCAACTTTCCATGTGGCTGGTTTTTGTCTTCCAACAAAACTTTTCATACTATGTATGATAAGTGTTTCTAATCCATACCAACTTCCACTTCTCTATTCACTGGAACATGTTCCTTCTAAAACACACTTTAGAACATTTAAGTTTCTATTTATTGGTCACAAAATCCTTCTGCTAGCAGTACCTTAAAAGACATGCTACATGACACACACTGAGAAACACAAGAAACAATACCATATTGCAGTCATATTTTGGATTGGCTTACTGTTTCTCTTGTAAAATAAAAGGAGGATGGGGAGGTAAATGAAAAGAGAGAAACTTAAAAGTTCTTCAAATCCAGTTCAGTTGGGGACAGAAATAGCAGTGGCTCTATATGCATGGAATAAAAATTTAGGGACCTTTTTCTATTCTATATCTAAAATTAATTTCATTGTTTAAAGCAAATTTGCTTTTATCTTATCCATTAGCTTGAGAATTTGTGGACTTGGATGTTTAAAATAAAGAGGAAGGAAAATTAAAAATTGAACTTCCAAGGCAACAGACTGAACTATTCCTTCAAATCTCTACTCATACAAAAAGTATGTAACTCTTTCAGAAACACTGGGGCAACATAATTTGATATAATTTTGATTAAGCTGAAAGTCACTCAGTAATGTTCATTTTTATTTTACTGTATATCTAAATATTGAGTAAACATTTGAATTTCCCTAACATACATATAATGTAATATTATTTGGCTGTAAGAAGGAATGAACCTCTGAGACATACTGCAACATGGAAGAACCTTGAAAACATTATGCTGAGTGAAATAAGCAAGGTACATGAGAACATATACTGTTTGATGTCATTTATATGAGATATCAAGAAATAGCAAATTCATAGCTAAGAAATAGATTAGAGGTTACCAGAGTAGAGGGAAGGGGAAAGAATTTTTGCTTGGTGAATATAGAGTGTTTATAATTTTTTTTTTAATGAGGAAAAAACAATTAAAATATAAATAATCTTTTGGAAAAAAAAATTCTTTTGGGCTAAGATAGTCTAAAACTACTATAAGCAAATACATCCAAATCTGCAATGATCCAAAATCCTTACATGATTTTCTTTCTAGTTATACAAAATAGCCACTGCTCTCCTATACTATATTCATCACTTCATTTCTGTCTAATAAATATGTAATGCAAGTAACAAATCAAGTATGAGAGTAAAAACTGTCTACTTACACCACCCATTGTAATTCCATGAATAAGGGCAACATATGGTTTCTGACAGGAATCTAAAAGAAATAGAGCTGAAATTAGTTATGAGGTTTAAAATACATTCACTTTTTTTACTAAAAATCACAGGTTAATGACTTCTGAGCATTTTCCTTAGGAAACATTTGCAATAAATATCCAAATAAACTAAATGGATGGTTAGTAAAGTGTTGTTTATAATGTCAATCCACATACTATCCTATCTTCTATCCATTATCATTTACGACTCAATACTTTAATTTGAAGCGCAAAAAAACCTTGTATAATTTGGCTAATGAGAAATATAATTAGGATTTGCTTTTAAGTCACCAATGTTTATATATACAATTGTATTTTAAAGAACAAAATCTGCTTTCTATACATCTGAAAAAAATACCTGGATACATAGAGAAAACTACAGCATACAAGAGAAAGCATGGACTAGGCATTAGAAGACACAGATCCTAGTCTCAGCTTTATCATTAACTGGTAAATCTAATAGAATACAATGGAAATTACATACATGAGTCATATATGGTATATATGATAATGAGTTTCCTCATCTATAAAATGAGACTTTAGATAGCCTTAAAAGTCCCCTCCAGCTCAAAAATTCTGTTAACTATACAATCTTAAACTTCTTTCCCTTCCCTTTTTTGTTTTTCCTCTAAGAGGGGCAGTTGGCCAAAACATCATAAAAATGTAAATTTCTGAGTTTCTAATATTACCTCCTTGGCATAGGCCAATATAAATGCAGAGTTTTGATACATCTAGCAGTTTTGTAAATATTCCCAATTAGCCAAATTTGTCACCAAAGCACAACTATAATCCCACATTCACAATGACTTCTATTGCTCTCAGGCTTGACATGTAATTCCCTAGAAATTCTCTATTGGGATAGAGACATATCCAAGCACATGCACCCACCCACCCATATTGCATTTCAGCTTTAGATACATATATTTCAGATATAAATTATTATAAAGCTAATTAATGCAGAACATGAAGATCTAGTCAAATTTCTTACTGATGTCATTATAATATATACAAATTATACCTTCAAGACTTTCTCTCTGCATAAACAGTTTTTACCAGTTTTCAAACTACTTAAAGAGGTTTTTCTCCTATCTCCTTTTATTTAGTATAGAACTGTACTGTCCATTAGCCATTTAGATCAAAATAAAACAAAAAATTAGTTTCTGGGTCACACCAGTCACATTTCAAGTGCTCAAGAGTCATATATAATGATGGCTATCATATTGGATGGCACAGATATGGAATATTGCTGGTATAGAATGAATGAATAAAACATCCTAAGTAAATCTGATATGTGGAGTTTTAGACTTGAAGAACTGACAAATGTCCATTCAATTTGGTTCACTGAGCTAAAGTGGGAAGTTGCTGCCTTTTCCCCACAGACATAGAAACGCTGGAAAATGTTCTAGATGTAGAGCCAAGTTCAAGGTCAACAAAGGGAACTCCCCAAGTATGAGAAACAAATAAGAAGTTCAAAGTCAAAGTTAAATAGAAGCTAGAGCCAAAGAGGCCAGGGACATGAGTGTTCGTGGTATGTTGCAAAGGGGAGTAGGTTAATTCTGGGCCACATATCCGGTGCATTGAGTCTGAGGGTAGGGAGAGCTATTCCATTTGTAAAACAAGAATAGAAAAACTCTACCTGCTGATAAAGGGATTCAGTAAGGAAGCCTGCCCCCTATCTAGGAGAGTAGACGGGAAAAGAGAAATTATATGCTCACACACTGGATAGCAACTGCCACCACTATAACTGAACAAATACTTCCAATAAATTTGTAATAGAAGGAACATCTTGAACTTTGTTTAAAAAATTATATAAAAAGATTACACTTAATAGTGAAATTTTAAAGTCTTTCCCATTCACATCAGGAACAAGCCACCACAACATTCAACATTATAACAGAGGTCTTAGCCAAAATATAACATAATGAGAAAAGTCATAAATATAAGGATTGGAAAGGAAGAGATTTTAAAGAAATGATATGCACATGGCTGAACTGGTTATTTAGAAAAGCCAAGAGAATCAAAAGAAATACTACAAGAATTAATAACAAATACAAAAGAGTTGCTGGATATAAGAATAAGATATTAAAAAGCATTTCCATATACCAGAAACAGTCAATTAGAAAATATAGTAGAAAAAGAACCAACATTAAATTTAGTAACAGATGCCACAAGCTACCTAATAAATCTTTTCAAATCTAAAGCAAGATCTTAATGAGGAAAATTATAAAAGACTGAAGGATATGAAAGTTAATCCAATGAAATGTTCTAAAACTGTTTGCACAACTTGGTAACTTTACTAAAAAATCACTAATTGTACACCTGGAATGGGTGAAGTCTATGGTATGTAAGTTAAAACTTCATAAAAATTTTTAAGTCTATGTATTAGTCAGGGTTCTCTAGGGAAACAGAATCAACAAGGGATATTCACTGATAGTAAGAGATTTATCAGAGTCTCTCATGCAGCCTTGGGGATGCACAACACAGGCAGGCTGCAACGAGAAGCTCCAATGAAAGTCCAATGAAGATTCTTGACAAGTTCTGGGAGATACTGGCTGTCGAAAGATGAGCTGGGAAATTCTCTCTCAATGCTGGAATCACTTCCCCTTTTAAGGGATTCAACTGATTGGATTAAATGTAACTCACTGCTGATGGTAATCTCCCTGATTGATGTAATTATAACCAGCTATCTACGATTTACCACTGCGGTAAAGTCAATGGTGACTAAAGTCCATAAATGCCCTTGCATTACAGTTAGCCCAGTGCTTGCCTGACCAAACAACTAGGCATGATTACCTGGCCGAGTTGACACAATAGCCTAACTATCACAGTCCACCCCTTGTCAATTTGGCAACCATACACACTACCTTAAACCATACTTAGTCTCTAAGTAAAAACAATAACAAACATGCATATATATATATTTCCACCTAACAATGTTCAACTCTCCTACGTACAACTGGAAATGCATTAGTTTCATATAGAATAGGGTGCAAGTTCTTGGATAATATTCACTCTCAAACTTGACATCCTCAAATATTATGATGTGAAATGGATACAACTTGTTACATAATAAGGGGGAAATTTGGGGAAGAAGACAAATTCGTTTTGTGTATATATACTATCATCATAATGAAACAAGGAAGAAAGATTCATGACCCTTATAGTCCTCGTTTCTGTAATAGGTAACATGGTCAAAGTTCATATTTATCACTACCTTCTTCCACTACCCATTCCATGTTTCCATTGCCCTCACCAAGCACTTCAGCTGGCTGTGGTTCTTTGCCTGGGGGGGGGGGGAGGGTAACCCAATCTTTCATTCCTGAAGATTCTGGGTCATTGTTAGTCCTGCTTGGATTGGGTTGTTGCAATTTTCCATTGATTTTAATCATAAATATGGCAGTACTAGGAGATGCCCAAGAGGATCTCCTATATTCCAGGCAAACTCTTCTTTACTCCCATTATGCAGATACAGTCTTACTTCCCCTTGATAGTCAGGATCAATCACGCTAGCCAGTACAGTAATTCCCTTCTTTGACTGTTGATTCAGAGGTAAGAGTAGCCAAAGTGGCCAGGTGGTAGTTTTAACTTCCAGTTCAGTGGAATCATTGTTGTGTTACCTGGTGACAGCACTCCTCCTTTTGGGACTAAAACCTCTAGACCAGCAAAGTTTGAGGTTGCAGGGACAGGAAGCAAAAATTTTCCTAGTGGGTCACTAGGGGTAATAGTGAGTGGGCCACTCCCATTTCCACCCCTTGATTCCTGGACCCATGGATCCTAGTTATGGGAGAAACAGCACCATAGAGTGAACGCTGATCTAAAGTACACACAGCTTGCCAGAGAACAGTGCCCCAGCCCTGCAGGGTATTGACACCTAGCTGGTGCCATAACTGAGTCTTCAAAAGACCATTCCACCATTCTATGAATCCAGCTGCTTCAGGGTGATGGGGAATATGGTAAGACCAGAGAATTTCATGGGCATGTGCATATTCCCACACATCAATTGCTGTGAAATGGGTTCCTTGATTGGAAGCAATGCTATGTGGAATGCCATGGTGATAGATAAGACATTTGGTAAGTCCACAGATGGTAGTTTTGAAAGAAGCATTGTGTTCAGGAAATGCAAAACCATATCCAGATTATGTGTCTATTCCAATTAAAACAAATTGCTGCCCCTTCCTGGTGGAAGTGGTCCAATGTAGTCAACCTGCGACCAGGTAGCAGGCTGGTCACCTCAAGGAATGGTGCCATATCAGGGGCTGAAGGTGGGTCTCTTGCTGTTGGCAGATTGGGCACTCAGCAGTGGCTGCAGCAAGTCAGCCTTGGTAAGGGGAAGTCCGTGTTGCTGAGCCCATGCATAACCTCCATCCCTACCTCCATGGCCACACTGTTCATGAGCCCAATGGGCAATGACAGGAGTGAATGGGGAAAGAGGCTGAGCATTAGCCACAGAGCAGGTCATCTTAGCCACTTGATTATTAAAATCTTCCTCTGTTGAAGTTACCCTCTAGTGAGCTTTTACATGGGACACAAAAATTTTCATGTTTTTTCCCCACTCAAAAAGGTCAATCCACATACCTCTTCCCCAGACCTCCTTGTCACCAATTTTCCAATCATGTATCTTTCAAGTCCCTGACTGTCCAGCTAAACCATTGGCAACAGCCCATGAATCGGTGTACAAATGCACCTCTGGCCATTTCTTCTTCCAAGCAAAATGAACAACCGGGTACACTGCTCGAAGTTCTGCCCACTGGGAGGATTTGCCCTCACCACTGTCCTTCAGGGATGCCCCAGAAAGGGGCTGCAGTGCTGCAGATGGTACCTGCATATCAAGCAGAACCATCTGTAAACCAGGCCTGAGTTTTCTCTTCCTCAGTCAACTGATTATAAGGGACTCTCCAAGAGGCTAAAACTGTGGGCTGGGAAAGAGAAGGTAACAAGGCAGGGGTGGTGATCATGGGCATTTGGACTACTTCCTCATGTAACTTACTCATGCCTTCAGGACCCACTCGAGCCATATCTCATATATACTACTTCCACTTTATTATGAAGTGCTGCTGTGCATGCCCAACTTTATGGTTTGGTGGGTCAGACAATACCCAGCTCATGATAGGCAACTCAGGTCTCATGGTAACTTGATGGCCCATGGTTAAGCATTCAGTCTCTACTAAGGCCCAGTATAGGCCTAAAGCTGATTCTCAAAAGGGGAGTAGTTATCTGCAGTGGGTGGCAGGGCTTTGCTCCAAAATCCTAAGGGTCTGTGTTGTGATTCTCCTATAGGGGCCTGCCAAAGGCTCCAGACAGCATCTCTATTTGCCATGGAAACTTTCTGTACCATTTGGATCTACTGGATCATACAGCCTAAGTGGCACAACAGCTTGCACAACAGCCTGGACCTGACACAGAGTCTCTTTTTGTTCCAGTCCCCAGTCAAAAGTAGCAGCTTTTCTGGTCACCTGGTAAATGGGTCTGAGTAGCACACCCAAATGAGGAATTTGTTGTCTCCAAAATCCAAAGAGACCAACTAAGCATTGTGTCTCTTTTTTGGACATAGGAGGAGCCAGATAAAACAGCTTATCCTTCACTTTGGAAGGAATAGCTCAATATGCCCCACACCACTAGACACCTAGACACCTAGAAATTTCACTGACGTGGAAGGACCTTGTATTTTAGTTGGATTTATCTCCCATCCTCTCTCATGCTAATGCCTTACTAATAAGTCTAGAGTCTTTGCTACTTCTTGCTCACTAGGTCCTATCAACACAATATCATCAATATAATGGACCAGTGTGATGTCTTGTGGGAGGGAGAGACAATCAAGATTCCTGCAGACAATATTATGACATAGGGCTGGAGAGTTGATATACCCCTCAGGCAGGACAGTGAAGGTATACTGCTGGCCTTGCCAGCTGAAAGCAAACTGTTTCTGGTGGTCCTTACTAATAGAAAAAAGCATTTGCCAAATCAACAGCTGCATACCAGATACCAGGGGATGTGTTGATTTGCTTGAGCAATGATACCGCATTTGGGACAGCAGCTGCAATTGGAATCACCTCCTGGTTAAGTTTACGATAATCTACTGTCATCCTCCAAGAGCCATCTGTTTTCTGTATAGGCCAAATAGGAGAACTGAATGGAGATTTGGTGGGAATCACCACCTTGCATCCTTCAAATCCTTGATGGTGGCACTAATTTCTGCAATCCCTCCAGGAATCTGGTATTGCTTTTGGTTTACTATTTTGCTAGGTAGGGGCAGTTCTAGTGGCTTCCACTTGGTCTTTCCAACGATAATAGCCCTCACTCCACAAGTCAGGGATCCAATGTAGGGATTCTACCAGTTACTGAGTATGTCTATTCCAATTATGCATTCTGGAACTGGGGAAATAACCACAGAATGGGTCCAGGGACCCACTGGACCAACTGTTAGATGGACCTGAGCTAAAACTCCATTAATCACCTGACGTCCATAAATCCCTACTCTGACTGATGGACCAGAGTGATATTTGTGTCTCCTGGAATTAATGTCACTTCTGAACCAGTGTCTAATAATCCCAGAAATGTCTGATCATTTCCTTTTCCCCAATGCACAGGTACTCTGGTAAAGGCCGTAGATCTCCTTGGGGAAAGATGGAAGGAAGATTAAGAGTATAAATGTTCGGCAGTTTAACAGGATCCTTCCCCAAGGAGACCTGGCCTCCTCCTCATTCAAGGGGCTCTGAATCTGTAAACTGTCTCAAGTCTGAGAATGACTGATTCTCTGCATCTGCAATTTGAGTTAGAGTTTTGTTCACTCGACCCAGAACTCTTCTGTTTATACAGATCTTGAAGAAATTTAGTAGACTGCCCGTCTATTTCACTGCTAGGTATCCCATAATGTATTAGCCAATGACGTAATTCTACATGATTCAGACTACTTTGAGTGCTTTTTCGAATCTGCCTTTCATTGCAGTAGCCATGCCAACCTTGACTTTGGCGATTAACTGCCAATACTTGACTTTTACCAGACCGACACCCAATCATCCTCATAATGTTTAAGGATTCTAATTCCATCACAGCCCTCCCTACAGTAATATCTGGACTACAGAGAAGAGCAACCACAGAGATCTTCAGGGAAGATGGAGTTAGTCTTACAAATTTATTCCTCACAGTCCTGGTTAAAGGTGTGTCCTCTGGACATTCCTGGGGTGGGTGGGCAGCTCTCAAATGGTAAATCCATTCTAGCCTTCCAGTCTCCCTAAGCCTTTGAATTCCTTCTTCTACTGTGTACCAGGGCAAATCAGGCATCTCACCCTCAGACATGCCAGGCCATGTTTTAGCCCATGTTTCAATCAGCCATCGAAACCAACTGTTAAGAGCCCTTTCTAACTCCTTGAACTACAGTGCTGAATCCAAAATTTCTTCTGAGTGGGTCCATATCAATAAATTCAGCTTGATCCAACTTTATATTCCTTCCACCATTATCCCATACCCTTAGTGTCCATTCCCACACATATTCCCCTGATTTCTGTCTATATAACTTGGAAAACTCATGCAGTTCTTTCTGAGTATACCTTACTTCCTCATGGGTCACACTTTGTATTTCACCTTTGGGGCCTTGTGATTTTAGTCTAGTAATAGGTCTTTAAGACAAGAGAGGTGATGAGGGTGGGTAAGAAGGATTAGAACTGACTTGCAATCTACTGGCCTCAGGGCATTCCCTTGCATTTTCTTCTGGTGAGAATGGATTAATCTCTTCAGGCAGGGGTTGGAAGCCATTTTCCTCAGGACAGACTGAAGGCTTGGCAGTGCTTGCTGGAGTTTGACTGGTACGTGCCTCAGGCGTGGGAGGAAGTCCAGATTCTCTGAGGCAGGCTGGAGGCTGGGCAGGGCAGGCTTCAGTTTGGCTGGTACCCACCTCAGACTCAGGCAGGTTGGAGGCTAGATGATACAAGCTTGACAAGGTGTGGCCTAGACAGGGCAGGCCATGGCAGGCTTTTCGGGCAGTCTCAGCAGAATTCAGGGTTCCAATGTCTCCATCAATATAATCATCATCCCATATGTCACCATCCCAATTCTCTAAATTCCACTCTTTTCCAATTAGTGCCTTCACTTTAACTGCAGAAACCCTGCAGGGTAGATTTTAGTTTCCTTTGTAACTCCACTACTTGAACAATGAGAGTCTGAGTCTGGTTCTCAGATTATTGTGGCTACGGGAGACAAGGTTTTCTTTCAGAGCACAATCAGAAACTTTCACGTCATTTGTTCTGTGTTTAAGTTTCAAAATTGAAGCCTTTAACTCATCTCTTTCTTTGGTAACAGTATCCAGAGTATCTAGGAGGAGCCATCCAACATCATTATACCGTTTGACTCCACAAACTCCGTCAAGGTGTTGAAAACACTCTCACCCAGATCCTTGCTTCTTATAAGCATGGAAGTAGGGGAATCCAGTAATGCTATTTTGTAGATCTTGATTGCCAACTCGCGCCATGGACTGTTACCAGCCTCTTTGTTATTGGAAAGGGAGTCGTCAGTACCCTTGAGTCCAACTAGAGGAGAAAGATAATTGCAAAACTCCCAGAACCACCTCAGACATTCCACGTTTAAGACTCTGTTCCTCAAGAACCATTTCCAGTACCAAGTTGTATTAGTCAGGGTTCTCTCGGGAACTTTTGATCAACCTTGGATCAACAAGGGACATCCATCGATAGTAAGAGATTTATCAGAGTCTCTCATGCAGCCGTGAGGATGCGTAAGTCCAGGTTCCACAGGCAGGCTACAACCAGGAGCTCCAATGAAAGTCCAGTGAAGATTCTTGATGAGTTCTGGGAGATACTGGCTATCGAAAGATGAGCTGGGAAATTCTTTCTCAATGCTGGAATCACTTCCCCTTGTAAGGGATACAACTGATTGGAGTAAACGTCACTCACTGCTGACGGTAATCTCCCTGATTGATGTAATTATAACCAGCTATCTATGATTTACCACTGCAGTAAAGTCAATGGTGACTAAAGTCCATAAATGTCCCTGCATTACAGTTAGCCCAGTGCTTGCTTGACCAAACAACTGGGCATGATTACCTAGCTGAGTTGACAAAACAGCTTAACCATCACAATCTACATGAAAAAAATGAAATTTGCCACATTCATGGATAAGAAAACTCAATGCCAAAGATGTCAATTCCTACAAATAATCTACAACTCATTGACATTCCAATCAAAATACCAATAAGATCTTTCATGGAACTATACAATTCTAAAATTCATAAAGAAGATCAAATGTCCAAGAGTAGCTAGAAGAAAATAAGAGCAATTTGTTTTTCTATACAGACACATATTTAAAACTATAACAATTATGACATCTTAGTTTCAACATGAGTACAGACAAACAGAACGATGAACAAAAGACCTAGGCACATTGTAAGACCTTGGTATATGACAGAAGTGTCATTAAAATCAGTGAGGAAGGGATGGACCTTTCAATAAAAGAAACTGGGATAGCTGGCTTTCCAATTGGAAAATAAAGTTAGATGGTATCACATGCAGAAAAGAATTCCAAGTGTATTAAAGACCTAGAAGGTAAGGGAAAAAACATAAAAGTAATAGCAGAAAATATGAGAATATCTTAACTTCACCATAGGAAAAGTTTTGGGTTCTTTTTTAAGACACACAAAAGTAGAAATCATAAAGGAAAAGAATAAATACATTTCAATGTATCAAATAAAGACTTCTATACACCAAAAGATAAACATAATAAAGTAGCAGACTAGAGAAGTTTACTTGTATACGTATAACCAACAAAAGCTAAGCTTCTGGAACACAGTGATTAACTTCTAAAAAATCATTAGGAAATGACAAACAATCCAATAGAAAGATGGACAAAGGGTGAAAACAGAAAAGAAAACCGGAGTAATAAATTAGAATAAGAAAATACCCCCATCTCATTGGCATTCAAGAAAATGTAAATTAAAGCTACAAGACATTATCATAAATACAAAGTTTAACCACAAAAAAAAGTTGAACAATGAGTAGAAAAAGAAAGTCTTGTACTTTAGAGAAAAATTTGGAAACAAACTTTATGATATATATCATAAACTCTATGATATACAAATTCTGTTTCTAATACTTTAGGAGAAACTTTTGTACGGATACTGAGGGGGCATTATAGTAGGATGCAACAATGTACATTAATAAAAATTGGACATAACCTAAAACATCAATTAATGTACAATAAATAATGCAAAGTATTATTCATAATACTGAATAACAAAGAGCATTTACATTCCATATTGTTAAGAACAAGTTATGGGATGGTATATATAGTAAGATAGTATTTATGTTAATTTCAAAAACACAAAGTAATACTATATTGATCATGATTATATAATAAAAATATAAAACACAGACTAGGAAAATATACTACAAATAATATAGTTACTTCTGGGAAAGAAAGAGCACTAAGAAAAGCAATAAAGTTGACTAAACTTTAACTTTAAATCTTCTAGTATTATAATTCTTTTAAATACATTTATTTTAAAACCAAACAAAAAGAAAATATTGATGTTTTTTAACTCTGGCCTAGTAGGTACACAATATTTATTTCATTACTCCCTGTAATTTAACTTTTGAAACACATGCTTGATAAAAGTATTGCTTCACTTCCAATAAAAACTAGAACCTCAACTATAAGAAATTTTTATTTCAGAGTTCTCTGAGCCTTAGGAAATATCTCATTTTATAGAGAGACCCGAGTTTTTTTGTTTTCCAAGAAAGCCAGTCATGTGATTAGGAATCAATGTTTTTATAATGACTTTATAACAAATAAGAAGCTAAGTATAGCCTACTAATATTAATATGTGAATTGTTTTGGGATATGCTGTCAGAATAATTTACTCATTTTTATTTAATGGCATTTTTATTTAATTGCTCTCTTCACTGAGAGAGGTCCTTACAATCTATGAGGGCAGGAGTCACATCTGTCACCCCAACTATCCTTTATTGTAGTGATTGGCACAGAGTCTGGCACACAGTACATAAAGAATTAAAGAAGCGTGCCTATTCACAAAATTTTTAAACAAATCACATCATGCACTTATTTCTTGATTCCACTTTCAAAGCTCTTAGAAGAGCACACATACCAATGGCACTGTTCAGCATATATTCTTCTCTAAAGAAATCTTGAGACAGCTTCTGTTTTGCCTTTTCAGCTTCTGAGACCTCTACAAAAGGAGGAAGGTAGGAAAGAAGGTAAGGGGAGGAGGGAGGGAGAGGGAGAAGAGGGAGGGAAGAACAATTACAAATCACAAAAGGTATTTTCCAGTGAATATATCAAATAGAATAAAATTATAAGTATTTTAATATTAAGTAACTGGAGGGGAAGTCTAGAAGAGCTTGTTAAAATTTTGAAGTTACCCATGCCACAGACATAGGGTTACCCATAGATTCAAAGTCTGATGTCAAAGCTTCAAAGCAAAAATTCCTACCAAGAAATTCTTACAAAGTGTTATACTTAAATTGGAAATTATATACTGCTACAAATTTCACTTGCTTTTGACAGTTTCCTCTAGCATCTGAATAGATACTTGCTGGATATATGTTTGCTTTGGTAATACATATGAACACAATAAAGTACATCATATTATACACACATACACAGTACTATAGTGTATTCCATCTACTTAAATATTTCTACTGCATTCATTTCACTATGAAACATTTATTGAGCATCTATTATGTATCATGCACTGTTTTGAGTGTTACCAATAACAAGACAGCAATATAAGATGGCTGCCCTGAGTTCAGACTAATGGAAGAGACAGATTGCTACATGACAGACTTTGTGCTATGCCCACAATTAGGATGGGGTACTGTGGAAATGGGAGCAGGAGAGTTGTAATTAAAAGAAGGCTTCTCAGAAGAGGTAAGCCTGAGCCAAGTTTGAAGACATGGGTAGAGATTTCCTGTCCATTCCAGTTCCAAGCAAAGAAAGTGGTAGCTACAAAGGTATTCAGACAAGAAAGAAAAGTGGGGTGGGGGTGGGAAGAAAATTATTGAGAAACCACAGGAGTTTTAAAAGGCTAAAGGGAAATGGTAAAAGGTAATGATAGAAATGTAAGTAAGAGTGTAATATTCTTATTTATTAATATCAAAGACATTGCTATACCATACTACTGTCTGGCTTAATAAACAGGTGCTTAGTAAATATTTTCTGAATAATGAATACTATTTGTGATGGTTAAGTTCATGTGTCAAGTTGGCCAGTTTATGGTGTCCAGCTGTTTGGTCAAGCAATCACTAGCCTGATTATTACCGTGAGGATATTTCATGCATTTAAAATCACCAGTCAGTTGACAGCATCTATATGTACCTGCATCTATATGTACCTGCATCTATAAATGCTGACTGCATCTAAAACCAACTGAGGAGACTGCCTTCAAAAATGAGAGAAGTGTCATCCAATCACCTGAAGGTCTTAAAAGGATGGTTTCAGCAGTCAGATGGGAGAATTTCCATCTCTACGTCAGTCAGTCAGCTTCTCTGGGGAAATTCATGAAAAATCTTCATCAGAGTTCCCAGCTTACAGAATTTGGCTTGCCTACCTCCACTGTCCATGAGACAATTCTTTTAAAATTTCATTTTATACATATACATTATATACACACACACATCCTGTCTGTTCTGTTTCCCTAGAGAACTCGGCTAATACACTATCAGATGGTTTTATTTCTACCACAATCTCCTATTAGCCAGCATCTACTTTTCCAGTTAATTTCAAGACTGCTGTCAAGGCTATCTCTTTCATATACTACAAGCTTATATTTAAGTATACCTTTCCTGTCTTTAATTCCCATAAGAATTTCCTACTAAAATACAAATTAAATGTACTATTTACATTTTCTGCTTTATGAAGAAGAGTTATACAAGAATTATTGACTATTTAGATTTTTAGACTGTCTAAAATTCTGATATTTTTCCTTCAAAATTATCCAAATGTTGACTTCTTTTCTTGGTTTTTAAAAGAAAGATTTGATATGTAATTTTCTCATTCTGTGGTTTTCACTGATATATGCAAGAAACAAACCCCTCATCTGTTATCTTTTTATTCGGTACTTATCACTACTTACCAATGCTAAAAGAGGAGTTCAAGTTGTACTGCCTTTGGATTGAAACTCTTTTACCTCAAAAATTTTAGATTTCTTTGTAATCTTATTTTGTATTAGAAAATGTTAAAACAATGTAATTCTATACAAAATAAAATTAAATGACATGCATAATGTCAATTTATATTTAAATTTTCTAAGTACTCACTTATTATCTTTTACTGTACTTTTAAAGAAATTAAATTTCCTGGAGTTGAAATCCAATGCTTTATAAATTTAAACTGGAACAATTCCAGAATTTGTACCTGTATTTCCAAACATCATTATAAAGTTAGGCCTATTTGCAGAACTAGCTCATAGTCAGAAGAAGCAATGCGTAAGGCTCTGCGCATTTGTAAACTGACAAGATACTAGGCCTAACTCCAGAGAAAAGGTTCATAGTAGGCTAAAAAACAAGTTTCAAAAATATTCTTGCTGAGAGCAAAAACAAACAAAAAGTAACAGTTCAGTTAACAAATCAGTCTAAGCAATCAAAGTTTCTATTAAACTGCAATTTTAAAACTTGGTTACTTTAAATTTAATAGGTATTTGAAATTATGTTCTGAATCAAGCTTGTTTCTTCCTATTCCAAATGTAATGGTTTACATAAACTTGTAAATTTGGTGAACCAACCCAAAGATTATTTTGTTAACAAACAAATACACAAAACAAAAACACAAAGAAAAACCAACCCTGTTTCCATTAGAAACAAAATACAAAATATAAAAATAGTTTTCAGTACATATAAAATACTGACAACCAGTGGTCATAAAGGTAAGCACATGATTTTAATCCTGAAAACAAACATTTATTCTTTCTCTTTTGTCTTTAATAGTAAGCATGTAGACAGGTATACCTAAATAATTAGAAAGATAAAGAGAATTAATCAGTTTATAATACCACTTCCTTCAAAAAGTTATGAAAGAATTAGAGTCCAATCCCTCACATTTGAAATTCCACCCCCCCCCCCAAAATGAGAATTCAAAGTGACTATCTTAAGCACTAGGTATATATGGGTAATTAAGGCACAGTTCTTGTTTATTTGAACAGACATAAAATATATCAACAATATGCTTTAGGATGATGGAGTGGGAAGACAGGATATCAGAAGGCATGAGTTAGTTTTACAGGAAAACAAGTTCAATAGCAGAGCAGGAGCAATTCCAAACAATGGGAAAGCAAGTGCAAAATTATGGAAATGTGTGAGAGTATGTCATATCTGGAAAATGGCAAGCCATTCAACATAACCAGAGTATAGGGTTATATGAAAAACATAACTGCTTAATAGCAGTGCACTCACATACTGTAACTGGACATTTTGATTAGGATTATTCAGGGAGACAGAAAACATATCTAAATCTCAAAAGGGCACAAATGTAGTTTTTAAAAACTTTGCTATTCCCCTCATTTTTCTAATATTAACTACAAAAGATAACTCTTCAATTTTTTTTCCTAAGATAACTATTAAGAGTGTATTAACTTTGTAATAAAACATTTCTAAACAGATATAGGAAATCACAAATTACTACAAAAATTTGTTAATACTTTATCAGATCCATTGGGAAAAAAGCATTGAGGAAAAAGGAAAGAAAGTTTTTACCTCTAATATCGCCCCCAGCACAGAAAGCTTTTCCTCCAGTTCCCTTTATAATGATCAGGAAAGTTTCCGGATCTTGTTCCCACTTCTACTCAAATGTAAAAGGAGATGGTATAAGCATATTATAAACACAAATGCAAGTTTTCTATGTGTACAGATGCATATACCTATACATATGTGTGTGCATGTTCTTTTATAAAGTATATCAGAAGAATGGTTCCTAACTTCCTTTTCTTTTCTGAAATAAATTAGGTAATTCCACCAAGGTTGCTAGATGAGTATATCAGGAAAAAAAAGATTTTGTGATCCAAATTTAATGATGGCATCTGAAACCTTTGCCATGATAACTTTGAGAGCAAGATAAATAAATATGGGCTTAAGATATTATTCTAAATAAATTGGTAAGTTTGATGACTAAATCAAAACCCAAAAAGCATTGATAAACAGAGCAAAAACAACCTTTCTATATGGTGATAGAGGGCTTTGCCCTACTGACAAACTTATAAGTAGTAGAGTGAAACCACCTACAAATGATTTGGAGTTGGTAAGGGTCACTAAGTAGGATGAAAGAATAAAGACAGGATGGAAATTCAAAAGCCTAGAACAATGGATCAAATGAAAGATTAATCAGAGACAGAAAAATTATAGAGGCTCTATAAACTCCACACTCAAGAATAAAAATATAAATGTACAAATAAGGGATGTACCTGGACAGATGTGGTTGTTCAAAAAGTTTAGAGAATACTGGACTATATTAGGAGAAATATGGTATTCTAACATTTTAGTTCCTACTCTCTTCTACCCTGGTCCAACTCTAACCTGGAATACTTGGTTTATTTCTCTGTATTACACATTAGGACATAATATAGTATGTTTCAACAGACATACCAGAATGGAAGACAGACTCATCAAAGAATGGCTTAAGAAACTGGGGACAGGGAGAGAACTAGTATTTGCTCTACATCTACATGGCAGATCATATTAGGTACTCACATATGCTACTTCATTTAATTTTCACAACCACCCTATGAAATATCACCCCCACATTACAAAAGAGGAAAGTGAGGCACAGAGATTAATTTTCTCAACCTACACAGTTAATGAGTAGAAATCCAAGTTTCAAATACAAGTAGTCTGACTTTAAGTCCTATGTTTTTCTATTGTACCATGCAGTTTCATTTAGAATAGAAACACTTATGACCTTCATTAAGAAAAGGCTGGCATCCATCATCCATGTGAAATTTAAGCCCCCTCTTGATACATAGGTGGAGTGGACATCACTATCCCAGGGTCCACAGAATGGAGGAATAAAATATGGATGAGAGTAGACTTCCTGATATTCTACTATAAAACTATTGTGACTAGTAATAGAAGAAACTATATCATTGACCTGGAGAAAGTGGCCACAATAGTTGCTGAGGACAGGGAGAGGGAAGAAGAGATGTGATATGGGGGCATTTTTGGGACTTGAGTTGTCCTAAATGATATTGCAGGGTCAGATGCTGGACATTATATATCCTGCCCTAACCTACTGAATGAACTGGGGGACAGTGTGAACTACAGGGTCAACTATTATCCATGTGGTGCAGCAGTGCTCCAAAATGTGTTCGCCGAGTGCAGTGAGTGTGCCACAGTGATGGGGGAGGTTGTTCATATAGGAGGAGTGGGGTAGGGGGTGGGGGGTATATAGGAACCTCTTATATTTTTTTAATGTAACATTTGTGATGTATGTATCTTCAAAGAAATACAATTTACGAAACTGAGGGGGGTGAGGAGTGGGAAGTGGGTTATATGGGAACCTCTTATGTTTTTTAATGTAACATTTTGTGTTATCTATTAACTTTAATTTTAAAAAGTTTAAAAAAAAAAAAAGATAAGGTTGAGTAAGTTGTTCAAAAACAGTTGTCTTCAAACCTAAAAGCTGCCATATAGAAGCAGATTATATTTATACCCCCATGCCCCAAAAGGCAGAACCAGTATAACTGGTTAAAAGATCAGAGAAATAAAGACTGGAAGAACCCAAGAAAAAACTTTTTTAAAAATTAGAGCTATGTGAAATTGGAAGGGGTTACCTCATGAGTCAATGAACTCCCTATCACTCAGGGTACTCAAGGACAATCTCACAGGACAAGCACTGAAGACTTGAGTACCAAACAGGCTTGGGCAAAAATCCCAGAAAGTCTTATGATTTTCTATGGGAAAGAATACCAGAAGTATTGTATTAAGATATACTTTTAAAGGATCCATGCAATGGCTTTTTAAAAAATTACAAACCTTTAACTGCGGATAAATTTGCCGTATCATATTAAGATTTAATGCATTTAGAAACTTTGGTCTGTTTAGTGTTATCACTCCTGCACAACCTTTTCTTTCCAATAGTACTGCTGCAGCTGCATCTGTGTGGTTGGACATTCTCTGTGTAAAAAGAATAATTTTGATAAAATCAGGTTTTCATCACAAACTAATATCAAAACATACACAACAAATAAAATTCAAATCTTTCACACAATGTTAATGATAACTAAATAAATGGATATCTAGGTATATCTAACAAACAAAGATTTCTAAAACTATTTAGACTCTTTAGATGGACAATTCCAATAGTCACTGAAGCATACCAAGAGACTGGAAATGACCTAAATGTTTATCAGTGAAAGACTGCTTTAAAAAATTGTGCTATGTTCATACAATTTTAACAAAATTCAAGAGCCATGTTGACTGACCAGCCAAAGGAGAATTAATCTAATATAATTTATATCAACAAATACAACTTAGTGGCCACATAATTTTAAGTGAATACCCTTTCAGAGTTAGCTTAAAGGAGAAAATGTAAAACGGAAAGCAACATGGCAACATATAAAGACTTTTAAAATGCTCATACTTTCAACAAATAATCCTACTTTAGAAATTTATCCTCAAGAAATAGGTATATAAATGACATCACCAAGATGGCAAAATGAGACACTCCAGACTTCCATCACCCATTATAAATTTTACACGACAAGCAAGCACTGGCAGAACCATCTGTCTCAGAGCTCTGAATGAAAGAGTTGCAGTAACTGGGAGAGCATTCAATCAAGAAAAAAATCAAATTAAAACAGTAGGATAGGGAACTAACACTTAGTGGGTACTAGTTTTTGTTAGGGGTGACAGAAAAGTTTCAGTAATGGAAGGCAGTGATAGCAGCACAACATTGTGAATGTAATTAACACCACTGAATTGTACACTTGAAAATGCTAAAAATGAGAAATATTATATTGTACAAGTTACCACAATAAAATCTGAAAGAAAGAAAAAGAAAAACACATCACGACCCCGGAGGAACTTTTGTTGACCTTTCCCCAACCCCTTCCCTAACTCAGTACAGAGTCAATCCATACTCCCAGTGTGGACCCCTGGTACCAGTTCTGGAAGAAGCAGAGTAACCCTAATGCACATATTAGAGTGCATGCACGTCTGTACCAATCCATCTGGTAGCAGCCTGAAGGACTAACCAGGATACTCATCACTAGCTCACCATCCCAGAACTTGCCTGGCAGGAGAAGTGGCTCCCAGGGCAACTAAAACAATATACAAAGCAATCAAATTGCAGCTGCCTGGGGCAAAATATTATCAGTTTATGACATACAGTATAGCATCCATGACCTGTAGGAAAGACTATATCCTATGGAGAAAGTGACATGCAGATCTGTGTAAATGGAAGAATTCCTAAAGCTACATGTGCATGTCCAGGATAAGATGCATCCCCAAAAACACCAGGAGAACCTTCTGCTTATACTTCAGGCTGTGCTTTAGACTCATTATTAAGCTGGATAAGCTCAAAAAAACCAAACTGCAAAGACTGGAAAAGGTATTTTCTTTTCTTTTTATTTTTATTTTTGGTAAAGTCCTGGCATTCAAGGAAATCTGTCATAACACTAGCTGTATACAAGCTTAAGGAACAGACACCTCAGGGACTAAAGTCCAGAGATACATAACAAAAATATTAAAATATGCAGTATGTAACAAAAGATTACAAAACATATTAAGGAACAGGAAACAACGGCCATGCAAATGGGCAAGACTTTGGACATACCAAATAATATATATATATTTTTAATTGTCTCCAATATGCTCAAAGAGCTAAAGGAAAACACAGATAAAGAACAGAAGGAAATCAGCCAAAAACAGATAAACAAAATAGAATTTCAATATAAAGAGATCAAAATCATAAAAGGAACCACACAGAGCTGAAGACCACATAAGTAAAATTTTAAATTAACAGAAAGGTTCAACAGCACATGGAAGCAGGGAGAAGAAATAATCAATAAAACTGAAGATAAGAGTATTGAAATTCAGTCTGAGGGGAGGGGAGGGGAGAGGATGGGAAGGAAGAGAAGGGAGAACAGTGAACCCTAAGAGGCATGTGGTGAGGCACCATCAAGCATACCAATATATGCATTATGAGAGACAAAGAAGAAGAAAAAGAGGAAGGAGTCGAAAGATTACTCAAACAAGTAATGGCTAAAAACTTCCCAAATTTGAATTCTACATTGCACCTATATCACCACAATAAAAAATTTTAAAAACTACAGAACTGTAGAACACATAGAGTGAACACTAATGTAAACTATAGGCTATAGTTAATACTAAAAGTATAAAAATATTTTATCACCAGTTGAAACAAAGGTACACATTAACACAAAATGTTAATAATAGGAAATACTGTGGTGGGGGAGTACATGGGAACTCTGTACTTTTCTGCATGATTTTTCTGTAAACCTACAACTACTCTAAGGAAAAAAAAAACACAGAAGATTTTAGAAAAACTTCCCAAATCTAACAAAAGACATAAATATATATATCCAAGACAGTCAATGATCTCCAAGCAGGATAAACTCAAAGACACCCACAACAAGAACAATAAAATCAAACTCTCAAATGTCAAAGACAAAAACAGAATCCCAAAAGCCACAAGAGAAAGCAAGTGTTACATACAAGGGAGACTCAATATGCTAATTTCTGATCAGAAATCATGGAAGCAAGAATGCAGTGGAACAAAATATTTAAAGTGCTGAAAAGAGCAACTAACCAATGAAGAATCTATAACTGGCAAAATTGTTTTTCAAAAATGAAGGACATATAAAGACGTACCCAAATACACAAAAGATGAGGGAGTTTGCCATCACTATCTTGGGCCTACAGGAAATGTTAAAGGGACTTTTTCACATTGGAAAATGGAAAACTGAACAGTAGACCAAAGACGCATAAAGAAATAAAGACCTATGTTAAAGTAACTCCATGAGTAAATATAAATGCCAGTATTATTGTGGTTTTGGTTTGTAGCTCCACTTATTCTTACAAGATACAAAATACAAACGCATAAAAAGTAATGATAAATCTATGGTCTTGGACCCAATGTATAGAGATATAATTGTGACAAGAATGACAAAAAGGTGGGGTGGTGAAGCGGTACAGGAATATAATTTGCACATGTTATTGAAGTTAAATTGATATCATATCAAACAAGATTGTTTTGACTTTGGGTTGTTAAATATAAGTCCAGAGTAACCACCAAGAAAATATATGAAAAATATGTACAGAGGGAAATAAGAAAGAATTCTAAAAGTTCACTACAAAATAGCAAATAAATACAAAAGTAGGCAGTGATGAGAAAATTGAGGGACAAAAAAGTATAAGACTTAAAAAACACAAATAGGAAAATAGAAGAATCCAACATTGTCAGTAGTTATTTTACATGTAAATGGGTTAAATTCATCAGTCAAAAGGCAGAGACTGGCAAAATGGATAAAAAGTATAAACCAACTACATGCTGTTTACAAGATACTTACCATAAATTCAAAGAACCAAGGAGGTTGAAAGTGAAAAGATGGGAAAAAATATTTTATACAAATAGTAACTACAAGAGAGCCAGACAAAGAGATTTTAAATTGAAAATTAATAAAAAGGACAAAGAATTTTGATAAAGAATATTGATAAAAAGGGTTTGATAATCAAGAATGTAAAACAATTATAAACATATATGCACCTTGCAACAGAGTCTCAAAATATATGAAGCTAATCTAAAGGAGAAACTGAAGGTTCTACATTAACAGTAGGAGACTTCAATACATCTGTTCTGGTTTGAATCTTTTGTGGACCCCAGAAAATTATGCTCTTAAGCTTACCCATTCCTGTACATGTAAGCCTATTGTATATAGGACCTTTGAGTTAGATTCAGTTAAGGGACCTTTTCATTTAATCACTTTCAATTAGATCACTTCAGTTAAAGACCTTCATTAGATTGTGGGACCCAGGGTGGGGCCTAAACCTTTTACTGGAGTGTTATATAAATGGAACACAGTAAAAGAGAGTTGCCACTTTTATCCTGCCATGAGAGAGGACTCCAGGATTGTCTATAGCCACAGAAAGACAGAGAAACCCTTTGAAGTTGAGAGAGTAAGCAGAGACTGGAATCAGCCAAGCATCCAAAGAGATAAAGAGATGAGGCCCAGGGAGAGACCAGCCATATGCCTGATCACCCACAGCTGAGCTCAGGGAGAAAATAAGGAGAAGGCAGAGACTGGAGGAGAAGGCAGAGACTAGCCACCATTTTGCCTTCTCACATGGTATGAGCCCAGGATCTGACAGCAGTCAACCTTTGGTGAGCCAGCATCTCTGATGATGCCTTGACTAGGACATTTCACAGCCTCGGAACAGTTTACCCTAATAAATTCCCATCAAGGGAAACAGACTTGGCCCAGTGGTTAGGGCGTCCGTCTACCACATGGGAGGTCTGCAGTTCAAACCCCGGGCCTCCTTGACCCGTGTGGAGCTGGACCATGCTCAGTGCTGATATGCACAAGGAGTGCCATGCCACGCAGGGGTGTCCCCCATGTAGGGGAGCCCCACGTTCAAGGAGTGCGCCCCATAAGGAGAGCCGCCCAGCTCGAAAGAACGTGCAGCCTGCCTAAGAATGGCGCCGCCCACACGGAGAGCTGACACAACAAGATGACGCAACAAAAAGAAACACAGATTCCAGTGCCGCTGACAACAACAGAAGCGGACAAAGAAGAAAAGACGCAGCAAACAGACACAGAAAACAGGCAACCGGGGCGGGGGGGGGGGAGAAATAAATAAATAATAATAATAAATAAATAAATAAATAAATAAATAAATAAATTCCCATCAAAAAAGCCAATCCATTTCTGGTATTTTTGCCTAAAACATAAACAATTTCAATAATAGAATACCACATGATTTTTCTTTAAACCTAGAACTTGTCTAATAATATATATGTAAATATTTGTTTAAAAAATAATATGGGATAGACCATCTAGATAGAAGTAAGAAAACAGAGTACTTGAACAACACTATAAACCAGACATTTACAGAACACTTCATCCAAAAATGGCAGAAACACATTCTACTCAAGTGCACATGGGTCATTCTGTAGGATACACTACATATGAGGTTACACAAGAAATCTCAAAAAGCTTAAAGGATTGAAATCATATGAAGCATCTTCTCTGACCAAAGAAATGAAGTCCCAGAATCACAAACAGGGAAAATTGGAAAATTCACAAATAAGCGAAATTTAACACACTCTTAACCAATGGGTCTGGTAAATCACAAAAGAAATTAGGAAATATTTTGAGGCAAATGAAAACATGAAATATCACAACTTAAGGGATGCAGCAAAGGTGATGCTTCACAGGAAATGTTTCCTTTAAAAAAGAAGGTAGATCTCAAATCAGTATCCTAACCTTGGAAGTGGAAGAACTAGGAGAAAGAAGAACAAACGAAACCCAAAGTGAGAAGGGAGGAAATAATAAAGATTCAAGTGGAGATTAAAGAACAGAGAACAGAAGAGACTCAACAAAACCAATAGCTGGTTCTTTGAAAAGATCAGTAAAATTGACAAACCTTTAGACACTGAAAGAAAAAAAAAGCACTGAAATTTTAAAAATCAGAAACGTAATGGGGGCATTACTACTGACCTTACCGAATTTTTTTAAAAATTAAGAGGGCACTATAAACAATAGTATATGAACAAATCAGACAACCTAGATGAATGGAAAATTTCCTAGAAACACACAAATTACATAAACTGACTCTGAAAGAAATAGATCTTGACAGCCTAATAACTAGTAAACAGATTGAATTAGTAATAAAAAATTCTCCCAACAAAAAAGTTTGAGGACCAAATGGGTTCACTGGTGAATTTCACAAAATGTTCCAGGAAGAATTAGTACCAATCCTTCACAAACTCTTCCACAATATCCAAGAAGAGGGAACACTTTCCATCATATTTTATGAGGCCAGCATTACCCTAATACTAAATATAAAGACATTATAAGAAAAGAAAATCACAGACTAATACCCCTTATGAGTATAGATGCTAAAATAGTCAATAGAATACTAGCAAAACAAATCCAAAATCACATAAACAGTATTATACACCATGACCATATGTGATTTATCTTAGGAATGCAAGTACAGTTCAACATAAGAAAATCAATCAATACACATACCACATTAGCAGAATGAAGGGAAAAAAACCACATGATCATCTCAGATGACACAGACAGGCATTTGACAAATCCAGTTCCCTTTCTCAGAACAAAACACTCAGAAAATGAGGATTACATAAAAACTTCCTCAGCATGACAAAATGCATATATGAAAAACTCATAGCTAACATCATACTCAACAGTGACAGAGTAAAAACTTTCCCTGTAAGATTAGGAATGAGGCAAGGATACCCATTTCCACCATTGCTATCCAATACTGCGTGAAAGTTCTGGCCAAAGGAATTAGGCAAGAAAAAAATAAAAGGCATCCAAGTTGGAAAGGAAGAAGTAAAACTATCCTTATTTACAGATTGCATGATCCTATGTATAGAAAATCTTGGAGGATCTACAAGAAAGCTACTCAAGCTAATAAATGTATTCTGCAAAGTGGCAGGGTATACAATGAACACAATCAATAGTGCATCTATTCACCAGCAATTAAAAACTTGAAAAGGAAATAAAGAAATTCCACTTACAATTGCAACTAAAAGAATAAAATATCTGGGAATAAATTGAAACAAGGCTGAAAAACCATAAACCACTGCTGAAAGAAATAAAGACCTGAATAAATGAAAAGATATCATGACTCATGAATTGGAAGATATGGCAGTTTGGTATTATGAATTCCAAAAACAGATACTGAATCGTGTTTGTAAACTGGTCTGTTTCTCTGGGCATAGTAGATTGTATTAGATTCAGAGGTTTCATTTTTACTTTATTAAGTCAAGATTAGGGCTTTTATTTGACCATATCATTAGGGTGACTTGGTTTGAGTCCCCACTCCCACCCCCTTTGTGGATTATATAAACAGATGCTCAATCAAAGACGGAGAAGGAGAACATGGAGAGGTTAGTTTTAGACACTGGAGCCTAGGAAGAGAGACAAGCCTTATGCAAGCCTACAGCTGATTTTGGAAGAATCTGGGACCTTGGAACCTTAAGAGGAAGAGGAAGGCTAAACCCTCACAGAAACCGGCAGCCATCTTGATCCAACACATGGTAACAGACTTTGTTGAGGAAAGTAACTTACTCTTTATGGTTTTGTGACTGTAAGCTTCTACCCCAAATAAATATCCTTTATAAAAGCCAACAAATTTCTGGTACTTTGCATCAGCACCCTTTGGCTGACTAAAACAGAATTCAGTACCAAGGAGTGGGGAAGTGCTTTTATTAATACAATTACCAAAATGCTGGAATGGTTTTATAAATGGGTAAGGGATATTTTTTGGAGGAGTTTGAGATACTTGATAGAAAAGGTCTTAGACTGCCTTGAAGAGACTCTTAAGAGGAATATGGAAGCTAAGGAGGCTTTTAATAAGACCTTAGACGTAAATGATGAAACTATTTTTGGAAACTGGATGAAAGGTGATCCAGGTTTTTAAAGTTGCAGAGAACTTAGCAAGATTAACTCCTGATGTTTTATGGAAGGCAGAATTTGAAAATGGCAAGCCTGGGGATTTATCTGAAGAACTCTCCAAAGTAAACTCAGAGAATGCGACTTGGCTTCTCCTTGCAGCTTACAATAAAATGCTAGACGAGAGAGATAAGCTGAGGACTGAATTATTGGGCAAAATGAAACCAGAAACTGATTTCAGAAATCCCAAGTCTCTGGAAATCAAGCCTCCCAGAGAGTAGTGCCCCATTGGAGGACTTAACTGGACTTGGAACATGTAAAACAGGATTAAAAATGCAGTTATCTAGGAAAGACTTGTGGAAAGTCTATGGTGTGATGGCTCAGACCTCTGCTTCCTGCATGCTAAACTACCAAGCTTTTTGGGAGAGCTGTATGAACAAAATCACTGTCAGTCTGGTCTAAAAGGGACATGCAGGTGAGAGACAGAAGGGAAAATGACTTTAAGAGGAAAACCATGGAAGCTGAGATCTTCCTTGACGAGATCATCAAGTCTCTATACAATCTGCTTCCAGGCAAACTCTCTGGGCCCTCCCTGGCAGATGACTCAATGTAATTGATAAAACTCAAAAATAAATGTACCCTCCATTCTACAATCTCTTGGTTCTTGTCCTCCAGAATAAGCACATTATATAATAGAAAGAATGGATTTTTGGAATCAGATGGATTTGAACATTAGCTCTGCCACTCAATACTTGTATGTTCACAAGCATATTACTCTCAGAGCCTCAGTTTCTGCATTTGTAAAATAAAAATACCAGAACCATCTCTTAGGGTTACTGTATTAGTCAGCCAAAGGAGTGCTGATGCAAAATACCAGAAACTGGTTGGTTTTTATAAAGGGTATTTATTTGGGGTAGGAGCTTACAGATACCAGGTCATAAAGCATACGTTACTTCCCTTACCAACGTCTATTTGAAGCAAGATGGCTGACGACATCCGCGAGGGTTCAGGCTTCCTGGTTCCTACATTCCTGGGGCTTGGGCTTTTCTCTGGGTTCAAGTTTCCTTCCTTTCTGGTGCTGGCTTCTCTTTCCTCTGGGTGCTGACTTCCTGGGTCTTCAGCATCAAAATCTAACATAGAAATCTCCAACTCTGTTCTTAGCCATGCCTTTTATCTGTGAGTCCTTACCCACCAAGGGGTGGGGACGCAACACCCTAATCATAACTCAATCATGCCCAGGTACAGATCAGATTACAAGCATAATCCAATATTTCTTTTTGGAATTCATCAGTTATATCAAACTGCTACAGTTACTATGTGAACTTCCACCGTTCTCCATCTCTACCTGTTGGAACCCTAATCATGCTTCAAGGCCCAAATCATATGACACCTCCTCCAAGAAACTTTCAATGGTTACAAAGTCAGTATCAGTCTATCCCACTTTTGCTCACACCTCTAATTTATTTGGCCTTTTTACCACACTTTATTGGTAGTACATATTTCTATTTCCTTTATTAGATTATTCATTTCTTAGGATCAGGAAATGTCTCATTCATAACATCATCTCAAAGTGTTTAATAAATGTCTGCTCAGGGAAGCAGATATGGCTCAATGGATAGAGCTTCTGCCTACTATATAGGAGGTCCAGGGTTCGATATCCAGGGCCTCCTGGCCTGTGTGGTGAGCTGGCCCGTGTGGAGTGCCACAATGCACAAGGAGTATCGCCCCACACAGGGGTGCCCCCTGCACAAGGAGCAGCCCCGCACAAGGAATGCAGCCCCACACAGGAGGGCAGACTGCCCAAGAGTGGAGCCACCCACACAGAGAGCTGATGCAGCAAGATGATGCAACAACAACAAAAAAAGAGACACAGAAAAGAGACAATGTGAGACACAGTGAACTAGGGAGCTGAGGTGGAGCAAGAGAATGATCATCTCTCTCCCACTCCAGAAGGTCCCAGGATTGGTTCCCAGGGCTGCCCAATGTGAATACAACAGATACTGAAGAACACACAGCAAATGGACACAGAGAATGGGGGAAGGTAAGAAATAAGGAAATAAATAAATAAATAAATGTCTGTTCAGATGGCATAAATAATAAATTAGGTGATGCTGATTCCAAGTCAGCTGGACAAAGAATAAGAACATAGCTATTATCATGAAAAGAGTATGCACAATGTCATTTCAGGCAGTCCAACCCGTACACTTTCTAAAAAATAAAGGAAAGAAAATGGAAATTTTATCATGTCTAAGTCAATATTATTTCGAAGGAAAAAATTTATGAACATTAAATTTAAATGCTGCTTAAGAGTTAAAAATAGAGCATTATAGAAAATGAAAGAAAAAGTTCTTCCATAAATATTCCTTTATATATATATAAATTTTCTGTATTAGAGAAGTTGTAGGTTTACAGAACAATCATGCATAAAATAGAAGATTCCTATAATCTACCCCATCATCAACACCTTGCAATGGTATGGAACATTTTTTACAATTGATGACAGCATATTTTTATAAATGTACTATTAAACATAGTCCATGGTTTAACACAGGCTTCACTGTGTAGCGTATGTCCATGGATTTTTTTTTATTTTTTTCTACCATATATACAATTTAACATTTCCCCCTTTTAATCACATTCAGATATATATTTCGGTGCTGTTAATTACATTCACAATGTTGTGCTAACATCACCACCATCCATTACCAAAATAGTACCATCATTTCACATAAGAATCCAATACATTTTACACCTTCACTTCCCATTTCCCATCCCCACCTAGTCCCATTAACCTGTATTCTAGATTTGACTCTATCAGTTTGCTTATTCTAATTGTTTCAAATCAGTGAGATCATGCAATATTTGTCCTTTTGTGTCTGGCTTATTTCATTCAACATGAAGTCTTCAAAGTTCACCCATGTTGTCGCATGTACCAGGACTTCATTCCTTTTAATGCTGAATGGTATTTTACTCTATGCATGAACCACATTTTATTTATCCATTCATCAGATGATGAATACTTGGATTGCTTCTATCCTTAGGCAATTGTGAATACTGCCACGATGAACACTGGTGTGCAAATATCTGTTGATGTCCCTGCATTCAGTTCTTTTGGGTATATACTTAGCAGTGGGATTGCCAGATCATATGGTAGTTCTATATATAGCTTTCTGAGGAACTGCTAAACTGTCTTCCACAGAAGCTGTACCATTTTACATTCCCAACAGCAATGAGTGAATTTCCTTAATTCTCCTCATCCTTTCTAAGACTTGAGATTTGCCATTTTCTTAATAGCAGTCATTCTAATGAGTATGAAAAGGTAGCTCATTGTGGTTTTGATATGCATTTCCCTAACAGCTAATGATGTTGAGCATCTTTTCATGTGTTCTTGGCCATTTGTATATCTTCTTTAAGGAGATTTCTATTCAAGTCTTTCGCCCATTTTTAAATTGGGTTGTCTTGTTAGGTTGAAGGATTTCTTTATATATTCTGGATATTAAAACATTATAAGATTTGTGTTTTTAAAACATTTCCTCCAATTGTGTAGGTTGTCATTTTATTTTCAGGATAAAGTCCTTTGAGGAACAAAAACCTTTAATTTTGATGAGTCCCATTTACCTATTTTTTCTTTTATTACTTGTGCTTTGCGGGTAAAGTATTAAGAAACCATTGCCTAACATGAGGTCCTGAAAATACTTACCTATGTTTTCTTCTGGGAGTTTGATAGTTCTAGCTCTTCCATTTAGGTCTTTGATCCACTTTGAGTTGGTTTTTGTATATGATGTGAGGTAGGGTGTTTCTGCTTTTGTTTTTGTTTTGCAAATGGAGATCTAAATTTCCCACAGATTGTTAAAGAAATTGTTCTTTAACAATTGAGTGGCCTTTATCCCCTTGCCAAAATCAGTTGGCTAAAACTGGGAGGGATGATTTCTGAGTTTTCAGTTCTATTCCATTGTCCATGTCTATCCTTGTGCCAGTATCGTGCTGGGTTTGTTGTTGTTGTTGTTGTTTTTAATCTGGTTGCATCCTCGTCTTTTTGATGCGTCACTTTGCCACGTGGGGGTCTTGCACCTCTCCACATTACCCAGGACTTTCTGCCTCTCCATGCAGGTCTGGGATACCTTTTTTCTTTTTACCAAGAGGTCTCAGGGATAGAACCTGAGCCCTTCATATGGTAAAGGGGAGCTCAATTGCTTGAGTCACAGCCACTTCCCCATGCTGTTCTGATTACTATGCTTTTGTAATACATTTTAAGATCAAGAAGTATGAATCATCCCACATATTCATCTCTTTCAAGATGGCTTTAGTTATTCAGGGTCCCTTACCCTTCCATAAAAATTTGATAACTGGCTTTTCCATTTCTGAAAAGAAGGCTGTTGAAGTTTTTATTGAGATTGTGTTGAATCTGTAAAATCACTTTGGGTAAAATTGGCATCTTAATATTTGATCTTGGAAGTGGACTTGGCTCAACGGATAGAGCGTCTGCCTACCACATGGGATGTCCGCAGTTCAAACCCCGGGCTTCCCTGACCCGTGTGGAGCTGGCCCCTGTGCAGTGCTGATGCGCACAAGCAGTGCCCTGCCACGCAGGGGTGTCCCCCGCGTAGGGGAGCTCCATAAGCAAGGAGTGCGCCCTGTAAGGAGAGCCACCCAGCGTGAAAGAAAGTGCAGCCTGCCCAAGAATGGCACCGCACACACGGAGAGCTGACACAGCAAGATGACGCAACAAAAAGAAACACAGATTTCAAATGCTGCTGATAAGGATAGAAGCGGTCACAGAACACACAGCAAATGGACACAGAGAGCAGACAACTGAGGGGGAGGGGAAGGGGAGAGAAATAAAATAAATAAATAAATCTTTTTAAAAAACTTGATCTTCCAATCTATGATCATGGAATGCTCTCCCATTTATTTAGCTCTTCTTTGATACGTTTTGTAGGTTTATGTGTACAAGTCCTTTACATCTTAGAGTAGATTTATTCCAAGCTATCTGATTCTTTTAGTTGCTATTGTGAATGGAATTTTTTTTCTAGATTTCTTCTTCCAGTTGTTCATTGCTTGTGCATTGAAATGCTACAGATTTTCAGTTGTTGATCTTGTGCCCTGCCACTTTGCTGAACTTATTAGTTCTAGGAGCTTTGTAGTGGATTTTTCAGGATTTTCTTTACATAGGATCATACCATCTGCAAAGAGAGAAAGTTTTACTTCTTTTCCTATTAGCATGCTTTTTTTTTTCTTTTTGTTGCCTAATTACTCTGGCAAGAACTTCTAGTATAATGTTGATTAACAGTGGTACCAGTGGGCATCCTTTTCTTGTTCCCGATCTTGCAAAGTTTTCAGTGTTTCACCACTAAGTAGCATGTTAGCTGTGGGCTTTTCATATGTGCCCTTTATCATGTTGAGGAAATTCCTGTCTATTTCTAGTGTTCTAGGTGTTTTGATCAAAAAGGAGTGCTGGATTTTGTCAAATGCTTTTCTGCATCAACTGAAACAATCATGTGTTTTTTCCCCTGCATTCTGTTAGTGTGGTATATTAATTTTTTTTTTTTTAATTTTGAACCACCCTTACATACAGGGATAAATTTTACTTGATCATGTGTATAATTCTTTAAATATGCTGTTGAACTCAGTTTGCTAGTATTTTGTTCAGGACTTTTGCATCTATACTTATAAGAGTTTTCTTGCGGTATCTTTATCTGGCTTTGGTATGCGGGTGATGTTGGCCTCATAGAATGAATTAGGGGTGTTTCCTCCTCAATTTTTTGGAAGAATTTTGAGCAGAATTTGGCATTAAGTCTTCTTGGAATGTTTGGTACAAGTCCTCTGTGAAGACATCAAATCCTGGGCTTTTTTGTTAGGAGGTTTTTAATGACTGAGTCAATCTCTTTACCAGTAACTGGTTTGTTGAGATGAATTTCTTACTGAGTCAATATTGATAGTTCGTGTGTTTCTATTAATTTTTCCATTTCAACTAAGTTATCTAACTTACCAGTGTACATTGTTCATAGTATCCTCTTACAGACCTCTTTTTATTTTTTTTTTCTCTTTGTTTATTATTTCTTTCTATAGTCCTTTTGATTCCAGCAGGGTCAGTAGAAAATGTCCCCTTTTTCAGTTCTGGTTATTATTTTAATATTCATTTTTTCTATGTCAGTCTAGCTAATGATTTACCAATTTTATTGACCTTTCAAAGAAACAACTTTTGGTTTTGTTGATATTATCAATTATTTTTCTGTTTTCTATTTCATTAATCTCTGCTCTAATCTTTGTTACTTCCTTCCTTCTGCTCACTTTGGGTTTAGTTTCCGCTTCTTTTTCTAGTTTTTTCAGTTTTGACATTAGGTCTTTGAAGTCTTTCTTCTTTTTTAATATAAGTATTTAGAGCTACACATTTCCCTCTCAGCACTACTTTAGCCGCATCCCATAAGTTTTGGTATGTTGTATTTTCATTCACCTCAAGATACATCTAATTTTGCTTCTGATTTCCTCTTCAAACATTTGGTTGTTTAAGAGTATGTCATTTAGTATGATGACACGCATATTGTTTTGTAAGTTCACAAATTTTACTATATATTTATTCTTGTATGTTCATTCATGAATGATAAACTTTAATAAAATTTTATTAAATAAATATGCATCTAACAGCAGAGCCACAAATACATGAAGCAAATACTGACAGATTTGAAGGGGAAAAAAATTTTAAGTATGTTGTTTAATTTCCACATATTTATGAATTTTTCATTTCCCCCATTATTGATTTATAGCTTCATTCCACTGTGGTTGGAGAACATACATTGTATGATTTCATTTGAGTCGTTTTGTGATCCAACATGTAGATTCTACATATGTCTGTGAGGTCTAGTTAGTATCGTTCAAGTTTTGTATTTCCTTATTAATTTTCTGTCCAGATGTTCTACCCACTGTTGAAAGTGGTATTTTAATGTCTCCTACTATTAATGTAGAACTCTGTTTTTCCCTTCAAACCTATCAGCATTTGCTTCATATATTTTGGGGTTCTGCTGTTAGATGCATGTATATATTTATAACTGTTACACCTTCTTGAAGTGACCCCACTATTGATATATAATACAATAACCATCTTTGTCCCTGTTTTCTACTTAAAGTCTATTTTATCTGATAAAATAATTGCAAGAGACATAGTAGGGTCATGCTTTTGTATCTATGCTGCCAATCTCTCCTTTTGATGGGTTACTTGAATCCATTTATATTTATAGTCACTACTGATATACAAAGCTTCATTCTGCCATTTTGCTGTTCAGTCTTTGTAAGTCATATACCATTTTGTTCCTTAATTCTTCTTCCAATGCCTACTTTTATATTTGATTTTTTTGTGTTGTACCATTTTGAGTGCCTTTTCTCGTTTTTCATGTAATATCCTTGTTAAAATTGAACATCCTAAATATATAACAATCACATTTGGTTTGATACCAACTAAACATCAGCAGCATGCACGTGCTTTTCCTATACCCATCTGTCCTCCCACCTTTATTTTTTGGTACTTGTTTGCAAATATCTTTGTACATTATATGTCCAAAACCACAGACTTATCACCACTTTTATGCATTTGCATTTTAGCACCTATGGGAAGTAAGAAGTGGAGTTATATACCAAATAACACACTAAGATAATACTGGCATTTGTAATTACCCAATTGCTTACCTTTATCACAGGTCTTTATTACTTTATGTTGCTTTGAATCACTGTCTAGTCCTTTCCTTTCAGTCTGAAGAACTCCCTTTAGCATTGTTTGTAGGGTAGGTCTAGAGGTAATGAATTCCCTCAGCTTTTGTTTATCTGGGACTGTCTTAATCTTTCCCTCATTTTTGATAGAAAACCTTGCTGGATATAAAATTCTTGGCTGGCACTTGTTTTCTTTCAGCACTTAAAGTATTCTGACCCACTGTCTCCTTGCCTCCACGGTGTCTGATAAGAAACTGGCACTCAATCTAATTGGGACTCCCTTGTACATAACATGTTGCTTTCCTCTCTTGTCCTTTGCATTTGATAGTGTGATCAATAAATGATTGGGTATATTTTTATTCATGACCATCTTGTTTGGTGTTCTCTGGGCTTCTTGGATGTGCATTTCACATCTTTTGCTATCTTGGGAAGCTCTCTGTCATTATTTCTTTGAATATTCTTTCCGCCCTGGTCTCTCTCTCTTCTCCTTCCAGGACTCCATAATGTGTATATTTGTGCACTTGATGATGTCCCAGGGGTGCCTTAGGCTATTTTTTGCTTTCTACAATTATTTTTTCTTTCTGCTCCTCAACCTGACTCAATTTAAGTGTCTAGACTTTGAGTTCACGGATTCTTTCTTCTGCCAGCTCCAATCTGCTCTTAAAACCCTCCTAGGCATTTTTCAGTTCAGTTATTATGGCATTCAATTCCACTAGTTCTGTTTGGTTCATTTTTAAAATGTCTATATTTTTACTATGACTCTCATAATCCACACATTATTTTCCTGATATCCTTTAGTGCTTCTCTGTATTTTCCTTCTTTCCCTGAATGTTTTTAAGATCATTTTTTAAAGGTTTTGTTCATTATAGCCATATTCTTATCTTCTTGAATGACGTTTTCTGGATTTTTTTCCCTCTTCCTTTGGATAGGCAATCATTTCCTGTTTGTCTTATACTCTTATTGCACACTCTACATTATAATACCTTAAAATGTTAACTCCAGAATTTATTCCATAAGATGCCTGTGTCTTGATTTTGTAAGCAGTTGTTGATAAGACAAAATTTCTTGTGCTTCTACCCTCCTTTCAGGAAGATCTGCCCAAGGCAAATGCAGTCTGTACAATTTTCCCTGTCTTTCTGGGCCTCTGTCTTCTCCTCGGCTTTTGCTTGTTGGTTGTTCTGGAGTTTCCCTATTTATAGGGAGTTTGATTGTCCCTCCTATTTCCCAAGAAACAGACCTCCCTCTCCCAGGTATTTGAAACACAGGTCTTGATCCCAGCCTGCCTACTTCTAAAGTTTTTTTACATTCCATTGTCTCAAGCTGCTTTTGCCTAGAGAACATATTCTGGGAGTGGGGCATGCTGGAAAGGACTTTCCCAAGTCAGTCTTTCCCAGTCAAAACAGGGCCAGAGACCCATACAGCAGGTGCAGACTGGCTCCACAATGTCCCTGAGAGGGGATCAGGAAGAACACCATGAGCTTCTCCAACAGCTCACCAAAGCTGAGCTTTCCTGGCCTGCCCTTCAATTAACTGTCCCCCACAATCCTGAAGAAGTACAGTGTCTTTAAGTCTCCACTCTGCAACCACAACCCCTGTCTGGGAAGGGCTGAAATAACGGCTGCCACTGCCTTTGTGACAGTTTGAAATAATAGCTGTCCTCACAGCCAGGCCCCCAGAAAGCTGAAGTTGCTAATCAGCTATGATCAGTGATCAGTCATGCCCATGCTGTTCTTGGGAACTAGGATTTTTATGTCCCTTTCTGTGACCAGCAAGCTAGCCACAGGCTGGACTCCTGGCAGCCTGTCACAAGAGCAGGGAATGGGTGCAATAGGCACCAGTAGCCACTGTGCCGAGAGAGCAATTTACTATTCTTTACTGTAATTTATCACTTTTTTTCTCCTGCTTTTCCTTGGATGCTGTATTGTGTTCTTCTGGCCTCTGGAGTGTCAAAATAGTTGTTTCAAACAGTTCCTGCTGGTTTAATAGTTGTTTTGGTGAAAGGACTGAGTCCTGGAGCTCTCCACTATCTTCACAATCCTCTTCCCCATAAATATTCTTATAGTAATATCTATAAGATATTACTTGCGATACAAATTAGGAATCATTAACAGTTTCATCTGGTTTTCATTAGCTTCTAATCCTTTCTGGGTTCTATTCTCCATGAAGTATTTTGGAAGGTTCATACTATTGTTATAAATCAGTCCAGTCGACTCATACCCCTGCCTACAATACTGCCATCAATGGCATATTTCTATCACTCCACTATGAAATATAAAGGAAAGAGCTCTATCTCTATTAGTTCTCTTAGAAGGGTCATGGAAGGACAGCTTATAATATATTTCTTTATCCCTGAAGCTCATGTAAAAGCCAGTATTGGGACGCAGAACCATTCTGCTTTCAGACCCTGATTAGAGAGTAGCTTATATTTCTTCTTTCAAAGTGGTTTATGCCCCAGGTCCCCAGAGTCCCCATGTGATCTGGATTCTGTTATGTCTTCCCATTCTATCTGTGTACATATGTCTGAACTTGACTCAGTGGCATGGTTTCCAGTTCTCTTTCCAGGAAACTCCTCAGTCCCATGTATATCAGGGGACTAAAATAAATAAGGTTGGGAAAGAGTTATTTCAGACCTCAGATCCCCAACTCCACTTAGGCTTAACACACTCCACAATAGTTACTTAGTACCAACTTTGACAGGTGCTGTATAATGTAGTAGCTTAAGTCTATGGACTCAGATTACCTGGGTTCAAATCTCACTTCTTATAACATTGGACATGTTATTTACCCTATCTGTCCCTCAATTTCTGATCTGTCAATCAAGAATAAAGCTACAATCTCTTGAGGTCAGGTGCATTTTACAATTGAGAAAATTTTCTAGGTTTTGAAAAGGTAACAAAGTACATATCATATATTGTACATTGTCATCAAATGCTTTATAATCATTTTCTACCAAAATATGGATATTCACACTAGTTATGATAAAAGCAAAAGAAGCTCAATTATGTTCAGATCACAGTAATTAATCTGAAATGCCACTGAAAGCATTTACCACAGGGGAGCCAATTTAGCTCAGTGATTGAGCACCAGCTTCCCATGTATGAGATCCTGGGTTCAATCCCCAGTACCTCCTAAAAATAAGAAACAAAATAAAATAAAAGCAATTACCACAAACTAACAAAAAACTTTTGGTTTGGGGGTTTTAAAATTGTAGAAAAGAGCCCTGTAATATCTACCTCATAGAAAATCAATATATATAAGCTAATATATAATAAGCACTTAAAATAGCATATAATATTTGCTATATAGAATGGCTTATTTTTATTTGCAAGGTTCTTGGTCAGGCTCTATAAAGGATATAAAAATGAATAAAAATTGTTTCTTCCTTGAGATTTGGTAAACTAAGGGCCTCTAAACTTTGGAAGGGTACTATAAGTACAATAATAGCTAACATTTTAAATCATTACATGTCATGCACTGTGCTGGATATATAAATGCATTACTTATGATTTAGAAGTACTCTAAGATGGATACTATTATTATCCCCATTTTATATATATCAAAAGAGAGGCTACAAGAGACCAAATATTCAGCCCAAAAATATGAAGTATTGGGCCAATTATTTAAACCCAAGCATTCTGACTTGAAAGATCCATGCTCTTGACCATACCTTATGCCACCTCCTAAAAGGTATGTGGGTCAATTCTTGGCACTATAAAATTGGGAACCATGGTATATCAAGGTCAACAAACCTGCTACCTCAGTATTTCTCTATTTCACTAACAATGACTTTAAAGTCACACATTATAATCTAATAATGCCAACCAAACAAAGTTCAAACTTACCAAATGTTGCAGTATGATATGAGTCCTTCTGAATGAATTAAACCTGAAACAAAAAGAATACAATAAGTAATACAGTTATGTGGATAGTCATGTCCACAATTTACAAGTACTATATCCCCTTTTCCTTTTAGCCTCTTTTAAAAGTTATTAGAACAAAAGTTTTGTGTTTTTTTTTCTTTATTAGAATGATTACAGGTTTACAGAAAAAGCATGCAGAAAGTATAGAATTCCCATATAACTCCCACATACACACACAGTTTTCCCTACTATTAACACCTTGATTAATATGGTACCTTTGTTACAACTGATGAAACAATATTATATTATTAGCTATAAATATGTATAAATATATAATATAATATATATATAATGTATAATTATATAGTCCATAGTTTACATTAGGACTCACTCTTTGTATTATACAATCCTATGGTATATTAGTCAGGGTACTCGAGGAAAAGAGAACTGACCAAATATATAGATATATATAGATACATAATGTAAATATTATGAGATTTATCACAGGAATTGGCTCACGCAACTGTGGGGATTGACAAGTCTGAATTCTGTAGGGCAAGCCACAAGTTGGAAACTCCAATGAAGGTTTTGATGATTCCCTAAGAGAAGCTGGCTGCCTGAAGTAAAGATAGAAATTCAATCTGGCTGCTGAAATCATCAGATCTCCCATTAAGGCATTTAGCTGCTTGGATGAGACCTCTCTCAGTGCTGAAGGCAATCTACTTCGTTGATTGTAGTTGTAATCAGCTATAAATGCAATTAATTGGTAATTTAAAGCTACAAAAAATTTCTTCACAGTAACAATCAGACCAGTGTTTCCTTGACCAAACAACTGGATAATATTACCTGGACAAACTGACACAAAACATTAATCACAGTCCACCCCTTGTCAACTTGGCACCCATACACAGCTCCTCAAGTGATACTTAATGTCTAAGTAATAAAAGTAATAGTCATATTTTTGCCTTACATAATTCAACTGTCCTGTGTACAACCAGAAACACACTTGCCACAGAAGAGGGCACAAGTCCTTGGACAATATTGACTCTTAAACTTGATATCCTATAACTTAAATACTGTGACTTTTAGTTAATACAACTGATGATATGTAATGAGATAAGATAGGGAAGAAAAAAGGTTAGGTTTTATGTATATATGCAAACATGTTAATAACAAAACAAAGAAGAAACACTCATAACCATTACAGTCCTTATTGCTGTCACTGGTCACTTGATCACAGTTTTTATTTATAACTACTTTCTTCCACTAGCCATTCCATGTTCCCTCTACCCTCAGCAAACACCTCAGCTTCTAGAGGTTCTTTGCCTGGTGGGGTGACCCAAACCTTCATTCCTGAAGTTTCTAGGCTATTAGCAGTTTTGCCTGGATTGGGTTGTTGCAGTTTTTCATTAACTTTAATCATAGGGCATGGTAGTACTGTAGAGGATCTCCTATATTTCAAGCAAACTCTTCTTTGCCTCCACTGTGTAGCAGCCCTGTTTCACCCCAATAATCAGGATCAATCGGCCCAGCCAGCATAGTAGATTCCATCTTCGCCAGATGATTCAGAGGCATGAGGATCCCAAAGTGGTCAGGTAGAAGTCTTAATTCCAACTCAATGGAATCATTGTTCTGTCTCCTGGTGGAGGCGCTCCTCCTTCTGGAACTAAGACCTGCAGGCCAGCAGAGCTTATTAAAGATGTGAGGAAAAGCAACAAAATTTTTTCTAGTGGATGACTAGGGGTAACAGTGAGCACCCATGAATCCTGGCCAAGGGAGAAACAGGAACATAGAACAGACACCAATTTACAGCATGTAAAGTCTCCTAAAGAACAATGGTCCCCCGACAAGGTACTGCCACCCAACTGGAACTGGAACTGAGTCTTCAAAAGGCCATTCCATCGTTCTATCAATCTGGCTGTTTCAAGGATGATGAGGCCAGTGAATTCAGAGTTACCACAACATGGAGCTACCTGACTGCTCCAAGATGGCAGAGGTGAAGGAGACCCTAAAGCAACTTCAGAGCCAGAAGCAAGTGCAGGGAATCATCATGGTAAAACAGAAGGCATTCCCATCATGAGCACCATGGGAATTCTACCACCACACAGTATGTCAACCTCATGCACAACCTCATCATGAAGATCCAGAACACCATGTATGAAATTAATCCTCAGAATGACCTCACCTTCCTTCGCATTAGCTCCAAGAAAAATGAAATTATGGTTGCACCAGATAAAGACTATTTCCTGATTGTGATTCAGAATTCAACCGAATAAGCCACTCTCTTGGATCCGAGTTATTCCTTAATTTAATGCCCCCCAAGAATAATGATAATCATGACCAGCCCGGCCAGTGTGAGGAAATCACCTGAGAGCCCACTTACTCCACCTAGTGGCCAAGGGTGGGCTGGCAGCTCTGCCCACCCCACCAAATGAATCCCTCTTAGAGGCCCTTCTTTCTGATCACTTCGGGGTATGGAGCAGGAGCTTGTGAGAAGCCTATACCTGGCTTCCTTCTGACCTTCAGTTTATTTGGTTGTCCTTGGAAAAAGGTTTTAACTAAAAATAACCAAAATGCTAGCCCTGTTTTGTCTTAAAACACTAAGTTGAAAAGGCCCTACTCTTCTGGGAATCCGAAGTCTGATTACTTGCTACCTCCTTGTATCCACAGTTTGAGGGGCCTACTCCTTACTGAGCCTGTGGCCACATTTACTGAGCCTAGCAAGGTATATAATTTGTGCCCTAGTTTCTGGGCCTCTAGTCCCTAGACACTCTTTTTATCATATCCCACTCCTGCCAATATTTCAAAAGAACATTGGGAAAAAGGGAGTGGTATTTATTGGGCACCCAGAATGTGCCAGGTGTTTTAACTTTATTTTTTTAAAAGAGAAGTTGTAAGTTCACATAGCAATCATGCATAAAATACAGGATTCCCATATACCACCCCACCCATGCAATACCTTGCACTGGTGTGGAACATTTGTTACAATTTAAGAGAGCACATTTTTATAGTTGTACTATTAAAGTCCATGGTTTAAAAAAACACACACACAATGAATTCCATGAATATATGTGCCCATTTCCACACTTCATTTGACATGAAGTGGTTTCCTTGATCAGAAATAGTGATTTGTGGAATACCATGATGGTAGATAAAGCATTGTGTAAAGTCCACAGATGGTAGTGACATATACGGCACCAAGTATTGGTCTCTGCTGCTGCTGGCAGACTGGACACTCATAGAGTATCTGTAGTCTTGGTGAGTAGAAGTCCATGTTGCTGAGCCCATGTATAAGCTCCATCCCTACCACCATTGCACTTTGTGCATAAGCCCATTTGGCAATGACTAGAGTTGCTGGGAAAAGAGGTCAACTGGGTCAACCTATCCACTTGATTAAAAATCCTTTTTTCCTGAAGTCTTCCTAGAGTGAGCATTTACAAATGACATAAATACCTTCAGGTTTTTTGCCCATTCAGAAAGGTCTATCTGTGTATCTCTCCCCAAGACTTCTTTGTCACCAATTTTTCAATTATGGTCCTTCCAAGTCCCTGACCACCCAGTCCAACCATAGGCCACAAGCACAGCACATGAATCAATAAACATACTTCCAGCCATTTCTTTTTCCAAGAAAAATGTACTAGATGCACTATGCAAAGTTCTGCCCACTGGGTAGATTTCCCTTCACCACTGTCCTTCAGGGATGTCCCAGAAAGGGGTTGTAGAGCTTTAGCTGTCCACTTTCAGGTGGCACTTGTATATCATGCAGAGCCATCAGTAAACCAGGCCCAAGTTTTCTCTTCCACAGTCAACTAACTGTAGGGAATTCCCCCACAAGGCCATAGTTGTGAACTGGGTAAGGGAAGGTAACATGGCAGGAGTGGAGGCTGTGGGAATCCGGGCTACTTCTTCCTATTACATATTTGTGCTTTCAAGACCTGCTCAACCCCAATCTTATATACACCTCTTCCATTTGATGATGGAGTGCTACTGTGCATGCCCAACTTTATGGCTTGGTAAAAAGCCCAACACATGATAGGCAACTCAGGTCTCATAGTAACTTGGTGGTCCATGGTTAAGCATTCAGTTTCTACCAAGACCCCATAGTAGGCTAAAAGCTGTTCTCAAAAGTTTCTGCAGAACATGGTAGGGCTTAGCTCCAAAATCCTAAGTATCTGTGCTATGACTCTCCTATGGGGGCCTGCCAAAGGTTCCAAACAGCATCTCTATTTGCCACTGACACTTTCAGCACCATTGGAGCCACTGGAATATATGGCCTAAGTAGCAAAGCATATGGTAGAGCAGCC
The DNA here is from genome assembly GCF_030445035.2 of Dasypus novemcinctus. Lineage (NCBI taxonomy): Eukaryota > Metazoa > Chordata > Mammalia > Cingulata > Dasypodidae > Dasypus > Dasypus novemcinctus. Next base: position 56,191,895 of record NC_080679.1, on the reverse strand, counting down.
TGGACCTATTGTGGAGCCTCCTTTTGTCTTGGTTCCCACTAAAAAGTAGCAGTGTTTGAAGTCACTCAGAAATGGGCCAGATAAGCACACCCAAATGAGGAATATATTGCCTCCAAAATAGAAAGAGGCTAACTAGGCATTGTGTCTCTTTCTTTATTGCAGGAGGGGCTGATGCAACAGCTTATCCTTTACCTTAGACGGTGTGATGGTTAGGCTATTGTGTCAACTCAGCCAGGTAATTATGCCCAGTTGTTTTGTCAAGGAAGCACTGGGATAACTGTAATACAAGGGCATTTATGGGCTTTAGTCACTATTGACTTTACTGCAGTGGTAAATCATAGATAGCTGGTTATAATTACATCAATCAGGGAGACTGCCATCAGCAGTGAGTGATATTTAACCTAATCAGTTGAATCCCTTAAAAGGGGAAGTGATTCCAGCATTGAGACAGAATTTCCCAGCTTGTCTTTAGACAGCCAATATCTCCCAGAACTCAACAAGAATCTTCACTGGACTTTCATTGGAGCTCCTGGTTGCAGCCTGCCTCTGGAACCTGGACTTGTGCATCCCCACAGCTATATGAGAGACTTTCATAAATCTCTTACTATCGACAGATATCCCTTGTTGATTCTGTTTCCCTAGAGAACCCTAATTCAGATGGGATATCTTGACATGTCCCAGGCCACTGGATGCCTAGAAATTTTACAAAGGTGGAAGGTCCCTGAATTTTTGTTGGATTTATCTCCCACCCAGTAAAAGTAAAGTAGTTGCTACTTCTTATTCACTGGGTCCATTTAACGGATCAATATAATGAACCAGTCCTGTGGAAGGGAAAGGTTCCCTGCAGACTAGATTATGACATAGGTCTTAAGAATGGATACAGCCCTGAGGTAGGACAGTGAAGGTGTATTGCTGGCCTTGCTAGCTGAAAGCAAACTGTTCCTGGTGGTCTTTACAAGTATCAGGAAAAAAGCATTTGTCAGATTAATAGCTGCATATCAGTTATAAGAGGATGTATTGATTTGCTCAAGAAATGAGACCACATCTGGAATAGCAGCTACAACTAGAGTCACCACCTAAGTTTACAGTATTCCACTGTCATCCTCCAATATCCAACTGTTTTCTGCACAGGTCAAACAGGAGAGTTGAATGGAGATGTCTTGACAATCCTTCAAGTCCTCAATGTTAGGACTAATCTCTACAATCTCTCCAGGAATGTGGTATTGTTTTGGTTTACTATTTTGGCAGGAGCAGTTTTAGTGGCTTCCAATTGGCCTTTCCTACTATAATAGATCTCACTTCACAAATCAGGGAATCATTATGAGCATTCTGCCAAATGCTGAGTAGGTCTATTCTAATTACGCATTCTGGAACTGGGGAAATAACCACAGAATGGGTCCAAGGACCCATTGGACCCACTGTGAGACAGACCTGAACTAAAACTCCATTGATCACCTGACCTCCATAGGCCCCTATTCTGACTGATAGCCAATAGTGATGTTTATGGATCTCCTGGAATTAGTGTCAATTCTGAGTCAGTTTCTAAAAATCCTCAAAATTCCTGATTATTTCCTTTTCCCCAGTACATAGCCACCCTTGTAAAAGGCCATAGGTCCTTTTGGGGGAAGGCTGGGAAAGATCAACAGTATAAAATTTTGGCAGTGTAGCAGGGTCCTTCCCCAAGGGAAACCAGCCTTCTCTTCACTCAAAGGGTTCTCGGTCAGTAAACTGTCTCAAGTCTGAGAAGTGGTTGAATGGCTGTGACTGTTTTAGTTTTTTATTCAAGTAAGACTTTTGTTCATTTGACCTAGAACTCTTCGACCTATACAGATCAAAATTTAATATGTAAGAATTTAATAGACTGACCATCTAGAAGTTTCACTTCTAAATCTACAAGCCAATGCCATAGGTCTCTGCGAGTCAGACTATTCTGATTATTGCTTTGACTTTGCTGTTCATTAAAGTAGTCATGCCCACCTTGTCTTTGGTGGTTAAGTGCTGTCACTTGGCTCCTGCCAACCTGGGAACCAATCATCCCCATTCTGTTTAAGGATCCAAAATCAGTGGCCAGCAGTTCCCACAGTAATATCTGACCTACAGAGAACAACCACAGAGCTCTTCAGGGATGTAATTAGTCTCACAAATTTATTCTTCACAGTACTGGTGAATGGTGTGTCTGGACATTCCTGGGACAGGTGCGAGTCTTACATGATAAATTCATTCTAACATTCCAATCTCTCTAGGACTTTGAATCTCCTTATCTATATTATATACCAGTGCAGTTCTGACATTAAGGCGAGGGAGACCACCTTTTAGTCCATACTTCAGTCAACCACCCAAACAAACTGTTAGAGCCCTTTCCAACCCCTCGAGCTACAACAATGAATCCACAATCTCTACTTAGAGGGCAATATCAAGAAATTCAGCCTGATTTGGAGTGGATGTGGCTCAAGCAGTTGAGCACCTGCTTCCCACATGGGAGGTCCCAGGTCTGGTCACAAGTGGCTCCTAAAAGCAAAAACAAACAAACAAACAAACGAGAAAAGCAATTCAGGGAAGCCAATACGAAGTTCTGGGTTCAATCCCCAGCCCAGTATCTCAAAAAAAAAGAAAAAGAAAAAAGAAAGAAAATTCAGCCTGATCCAACTTTATGTGCCTTCCACCATTATGTCACCAATATCCATTATCCATTCCCACACATAGTCCCCTAATTTCTTTATCAAATAGAGAAAATCATGCAGTTCTTTTGGAGAATAACGTACCTCATCAAGATTCACACTTTGTTATTCACCTTTTGGGGCCTGATGGGACTCCAGTCTACATATAGTTCTGGAAGAAGAGGGATGGTAGGGGTGAATCATAAGAGGAATTAAAAGTATCTGGCAAACTCCCTCAAGGCATTCCATTGCAGTTTCAGCTGGTGAAACAGGGTTAATATTCTTCAGAGTTGTGTGGGCTATTTTTCTCACAGTAGGAAGTTATAGGAATTTCTTCATGTATAGGCTAGATGGCTGATTCCTCAGAGCAGACCATTTCAGATTTATCTGGCAAAGATGACTGAGCAGAACCTAAGGGTTCAATACCCCCACCATCATCATTATCAATGCATATGTCTCTATTCCAATTTTCAGGATCCCCTTCCTCTCCAATTAATGCCCTCACTTTAATCCTGCAAGGTTGGGAATTCAATTTATATTGTTATTCAGCCACTCACACAATGAGACTTTGGGTCTGGTTTTCAGAAATCTCAAGTCTGCAGCTATAAGAAATAAAGAGTTTCTTTGAGGGCACACACAGAAAACTTTCATATCCTTCATGTAGTGCTTAGCTGGGAATTTGAAGCCTTGAGCTCACCCCTTTTTTTAACAACTGTATCCAGCATATTTATAAACAATTGGCCAATGCTACTGTACTTTCTAATACCACAAAACTCTGTTAAGGTATAAAATACACTGCCACCAGAGCCTTACCTCTTATAAGCATTTGAGTAGCAGTATCCAATAGTGATATTTTGTGACATCTCTACTGCAGATTCATGCCACGGACTATCAATGCCATCTTGATCATTGTAATCAGTCATTATTGCCTTTGAATTTTGTTAGAGAACAAATTCCAAAAACCCCAGAACTCAGAAATCTCATTGTTAAGATTCTGTTTCTCAAGAACCACTCTTGGAACTAAATCTGTATTAGTCTGGGTTCTCCAGGGAAAGACAACTGACAGGAAATATATATTACATTTTTATTATATTATAATATAATAATGTAAATATTGTGAGATTTATTATGGGAACTGGCTCACAGGACTGTGGAGATTATCAGTATAAAGTCTGTAGAGCAGGCCACAACCTGGGAACTCTGAAGATGGTTTTGATGAATGCCCCAGGCAAAGTTGGCTAGCTTAAATAGAGACAGAAATTATTTTTCATGACTGCTCAAGTCATCAGTTCTCCCTTTAAGGCCTTCAACTGATTAGATGAGATTTCTCTCTCGGCTGAAAGCAATCTACCTTGTTGACTGTAGATGTAATCAGTTATAGCTGCAATCAACTGACTAATGATTTAAATCCACAAAATATCTTCATGTAACAATCAGGCCAGTGCTTGCTTGACCAAACAACTGGACAACATTAGCTAGCCAAACTGACACATGAACTTAACCATCACCTATGGTTTTGTAAAATTTTTATTCTGGTAACATACATACAACTTAAAATTTCCACTCTAACTACTTTTAAATATACAATTCCTAGTTGTTAATTACATTCACAATGTAATGCTACCATCATCACCAATCACTACCAAAATTTTCCATCACCCCAAATAGAAATTCTGTACCAATTAAGCATTAACTCTCCACTCCCCACCCCCATCCCTGGTAACCTGCATTCTAATTTGTATATTCTAATTGTTTTATATAATATCTGTCCTTTTGTGCCTGGCTTATTTCACTCAATATGATGTCTTCAAAGTTCATACATGTTGTAACATGTATCAGAACTTCATTCCTTTTTACAGCTGAATATTCTATTGTATGCACATTTTGCTCATCCATTCTTCTCCTAATGACTACTTGGGTCACTTCCACCTTTTGGCAATTGAGAATAGCCCACTACTAACATCAGTGTGCAAAGAAAAAAATTTTTAGAACAAAATGTTGTAAGAATGCAATAAAATAGTCGTTCTCGGGTATTACTGATAGATGCATGAATTGGTATTGCCTTCCTAATAGGCAATTTGGAAATCTAGAGCCACAAACTTTAAAAATGATCATGCCCTTAGACCTAGGAATTCCACAGGCATTTATAGTAAAGAAATCTCAGAGATATGATCAAAGTTAGATTTATGAAGTTATTCCTGACAATTAATTATATGAGGAGCAAGTGGAAACCATGTAAATTCCTAACAACAGGGCAATAATTTTTTAATTGTCATCTATACAAAAAATTACAGTCACTAGAAATAGTTAAAAATATTTAAATAATACTTGTTACATGGAAAAGGTCCAGACAGACCATTAACCCCCAAAACAGGCTGCAAAACAATAAACACACTACACTCTTATTGTTCTAAAAGTGCTCATTAATGGCTAGGAATACAAAGCTTAAAACATAGCATGCAAGAACTCACAACGGTGGAGGATAGGGGGCACTGGGAAGAGACACAAAGAAACAAGGGCTGCTGGAAATTTCTCTATCCATCTAGATGATGGTTACAGAATTGTACAGATATGTAAAAATACAGTGAGCTATAGACTTTAGAAGAGTGCATTTAACCTATTTTATATTGTAATTCAGTAAGAAAGCAACATGGTGAAGGGTTAGTGATTGGAATGGGCATTAGCAGGGCTTCTGGTATGGGGGTACTACCCTTCTTGATCTAGGTGTCAGTGACATGGGAATATTCAGATTGTGAAACTTCATCAAATTGTAGCCTTATGCTTTGTGCTTTTTTCTAAAAGTTCCCAAGAAAGACCTTTAAGAACTGGCAGTATAGTAATATAGATGTACACAAAAATACTGGGAGCAGATGTAGCTCAAGTGGTTGAGGGCCTGCTTCCCATATATGAGGTCCTGGTTTTGATCTCCAGTACCTCCTAAACAAACAAACAAACAAAAGTACTGTACTAGAACATACTGCCCTGCACCCTAAAGAAGTTAAATTTAAGATGTATAGAGAGGTCAAGGCTGGAAGCAGTAGCCACAGCAGCCTGATAAGGACTGTCATATGTATAGATACATACACTATCTGATTGAGATTATTTGACAGGCAATAGCTTAGATGAGGTTAAAAAAAAAAAAGAAAGAGGGAAATTGACAATTGTTACTACTTGTAACCACATCTTAGATGCCTAGATTTATAAAAATATTTGTAATCCATCTTATTTTTCAGAATTTATATTACTTTCCTTTAATACCCCATTCAGGGAAGCGGACTTGGCCCAGTGGTTTGGGCATCCGTCTACCACATGGGAGGTCCGCGGGTGGCAGTGCTGATGCACACAAGGAGGGCCATGCCACGCAGGGGTGTCCCCCGTGTAGGGGAGCCCCACGTGCAAGGAGGGCGCCCCGTAAGGAGCCGCCCAGGGCAAAAGAAAGTGCAGCCTGCCCAGGAATGGTGCCCCACACATGGAGAGCTGACACAGCAAGATGACGCAACAAAAAGAAACACAGATTCCCGTGCCGCTGACAACAGAAGCGGATAAAAGAAGAACACAGCAAACAGACACAGAAAACAGACAACTGGGCGGGGGGGGCGGGGGGAGGGAGAGAAATAAATAAATCTAAAAGAAAAAAAAATACCCCATTCAAATTAAATGATACTACAAAAAAAGGAAACATTAAAAATCTGTTTTAAATCACTTTAAGTCACACTTCCAATTCCTGTTCTAGCATTGTTTTGACTCTGTCTTAGCTCCTTGTGAGATTCAATATAATCACATTGCTTCATTTTGCTCCAATTCATACTAAGCTGTACTTAAATTCTGATACATTTACCTTTTATATCTCAAAAATTTACTTGAAGTAGTCAGTCACCAAGTAATTCTTCATTTTTCACAGCTTTCTCTTTCTTTTTTATTGGCTCCAAAACTGTCATCTGGTAGAGAGAAAGAGGGACTGCACATTCCAGCTCAACAGGCTCATTTCCTAATTATCAGGCTTATTTTCTTCAAGTGATGGTCAACTTGGCTTCTTGGAAGAGTTGGTCTCAAAATGTGGTCTCTGGACCAGCAGAACCAAGTAACTTGTTAGAAATACAAATTTCCTGTGCCACCTCAGACCTACTGAATCAGAAATTCTGGGGATGGAACACAGGAGTCTATATTTTAACAACCCTCCAGTAGTAAATTGACACACACTAAAATGTAATGATCTTAGAATGATCAAAATCTTTGTTAAGGAACTTTTTGCATTTATCCAATAAACCAAACATGGACTTACAAAATTAGACAACTTATCATTAAACTGTTTAAGCAAGAGGGTGATATAATAAAATTGTAATGAGATTATTACACCAGAAGTAAGCAAGGGAGTATGTGAAATAGAGAAAAAAATCAAGTCTAGGAGGTCAGTAATCCAGGCATGAGCTGATGAAGAACAGAAGTAGTGGAAGTAGAAACTAATTATTTATTGAGAGTTTTGAAATAAACAGCAGGAAAGAAAAAGAATTATAAGAAAATGATTCAAGATTTCAAACCAGGATAGCAAGGAGAATATAGGTTCTGAAAAAGTTGGGAGGGAAACTAGCTGGTTTCTAAGATGAAGCATGAGTTCAATTTTTAATTTCTTGAATTTGTAGTGACACATTGCTGACATTCAACAGCAAATGGAGAAGAGATTTGAGCATGAAAGAAAAGTGAGGACTAAAGATACGTCAGTAAGTTATATGCATAGACAATCACTGAGGCATGAGAATCTCTCAGCTCTCTTTAAGGAATAAGTGAGAAAGACGGGGTTGAAAGCCAGTGACCTGAAGGCTGCCTGAGTCTGCAAATGTTTTGTTTGGTCAGCACAGTGTTTTAAAACTGTCAACATTTAAAAATCTAGAGATTTCAAATAGGTATATAGATAGATAAAGAAATGTATTAGTCAGCCAAAGGGGTGCTGATGCAAAATACCAGAAACTGGTTGGGTTTTTTGTTTATTTTAAAGATTTATTTTTTATTTATTTCTCTCCCCTCCCCCCCCCCAATGTCTGCTCTGTGTCCACCCGCTGCACGTTCCTCCATGTCCACCTGTATTCTTGTCAGCTGCACCAGGAATCTGTGTCTCATTTTTGTTGCATCATCTTGCTGCGCCAGCTCTCCATGTGTGCGGTGCCAGTCCTAGGGAGGCTGTGATTTTTTCACACGGGGCGGCTCACCTTATGGGGCACGCTCCTTCCACATGGGACTCCCCTATGGGGGGACACCCCTGCGTGGCGCAGCACTCCTTGCACACATCAGCACTGCGCGTAGGCCAGCTCACCACACAGGTCAGGAGGCCCTGGGTTTGAACCCTGGACCTCCCATGTGGTAGGCGGATGCCCCATAAGTTGGGTCAAATCCGCTTCCCTGGTTGGGTTTTATAAAGGGTATTTACTTGGGGTAGGAGCTTACAGATACAGGCCATAAAGAAAAAGTCACTTCCCTCACTAAAGTCTATTTTCATGAGTTGGAACAAGATGGCTGCAGATGTCTGTGAGGGTTGAGGCTTCCTAGGTTCCTCTGGGCTCAGCTCCTCTGTTTTCTCCACAAGGTCAGCTGTGGAGTATGAGGCTCTCTAGGCTTTGCCTTTCTCCACAAGGTCAGCTGTAGACTATCTGTCTCTCTCCCTGAGGCTCCAGCTTAAGACTTCAGCATCAAACTTCAACATTAAAACTTCCACATTAAAAGCCCCAACTCTGTCCTTTGCCTTGTCTTGTATCTGTGAGTCCCCACCCACCAAGGAGTGAGGACTCAACACCCTAATGACTGGCCCTATCAAAGCCCTAATCATAACTCAGTCACGCCCAGGTACAGACCAGTTTACAAACATAATCCAATATCTATTTTTGGAATTCATAGCCATATCAAACTGCTACAAAAGATTTCACCTATAATGCAGTTTTCAGGCTTTTCCAGAAAAATTGGTAGTTTTGAAAACTATGGGTCTATGTTCTATTACAGCAACAATGGCCTAGGGATTAGAAACTGCCTCCTTTTGACACAGCTCACTCACAGTTCCCTAGTCCCCACTGTTGCCAGAGAGCCAGCATTACTCAATGCTTTTCTCTAGTCCCTGCAAGTATTTAGGTCAGTGTGTTCTAGCATAGAGAAAACAGAACAGAGAATCAAAGATTGAGCTTGTTGTGTTTTGTTTTGTTTTAGGAGGTACCAGGGATTGAACCCAGGACCTCATACATGTGAAGGATACGCTCAACCACTGAGCTACACCCAATCCAAAGATTGAGTCTTATTTTTTTTTAAGATTTATTATTTATTTCTCTCCCCATACCCCCTCCTTACCCAGCCCCCCAGTTGTCTGCTCTCTGTGTCCATTCGCTGCGTGTTCTTCTGTGACCGCTTCTATCCTTATCAGCGGCACCAGGAATATGTGTTTCTTTTTGTTGTGTCATCTTGCTGTGTCAGCTCTCCATGTGTGCAGCGCCATTCTTAGGCAGGCTGCACTTTCTTTTGCACTGGGCAGCTCTCCTTATGGGGTGCACTCCTTGTGCGTGGGGCTCCCCTATGCGGGGGACACCCCTGCGTGGCAGGGCACTCCTTGCACACATCAGCACTGCACAGGGGCCAGCTCCACACGGGTCAGGGAGGCCTGGGGTTTGAACCACGGACCTCCCACGTGGTAGGCAGACGCCCTATCCATTGGGCCAAGTCCACTTCCCAAGATTGAGTCTTTATGAACACTTAGGATCAAGTGGAAGTAAAAGAAACAGAAAAGCAGCAGCCCAAAAAGCAAGAAGCAAAACAACAGAGTTCAGCTGTAGAACAAATAAGAAGAATGACTACTACTAAAAACTAAAAGATCAACTTCTTGAAGGTTGATCTTGAAGAGTGTCTCTCCCTGACCCACTCCTCCCTACCTAAATTAGGTCCTACTCAATTCAGTTCTCTCATAACTGTACTTTTCCTTTAAGGCACTTATCAGTGCTGGTAACTATAAATATTACTTTCACTTAAATGTGTTTCATATCTACTCTCCTTTCAGACTTTAAGGTTCCATAAGATACAACAAGAACATCAAACAACCCAGGTTAGTTACAGGAAAACAGAGGTGCCTAGAACAGTGCCTCCCAGCACCTAGGACAGTGTAAGTACTGATGAATTCATGAAGTAAATTGGGGCCAAAGCTTTGAAACCTAGGCTGGGAAGTTTATTTAATTTCAAAGGCAGAAGGGAACTTTTGAGAGCTTCTGAGCAGAGGAATGACAGGCACTGAAGTACATTTTAGGAAGATTAACCTAGCAGTCATATGCATAACCTATTCAAATTGGGGAGAAAGAAAGAAAGCTCATCAATCCATTTTGTTTCTGCAAAATGGACAAGTGACAAAATTGAGAGGATTGTTCAAATTTGAATCAGGAGAAAGAGATAAGGTTTGGGAGTACTGGGAGGACTTAAATAACTTTAGGAATCTAGAAGGATGATAGGGCCAAGAGAAAGAGAAATTGAAAGTGCAGATGAGTAAGGTTTGCACATAATTTAAGGTGAAAATAGGCATTCAGATGGTGTGGATTAGCACTAAAGCTCAGGATAAATAAAAGTTAGAGGGGAAATTTTAAGAATTTTCTTCAGACAGTGAGAAGTGATTTATTTGGGAAACAAAATTTCCAAGGGCTGACGTGGCACAGGGGCAAGATAATAAGTAGGGGAGACTGGTAGTAGGAGAGCAGGACAATGTAAGGAAGTTAAGGGAGGCCGGAGTTCAAAAGGAGGGATTCCCCAATAATATCAGCCAAGACAGAGAGGCCTTTTTACCTCTCAAAAATAATCCCTGTGGCACCCTTTTCCTTTATACATTTGTGGGATGGGTTGTTGAAAACTAGACCTTAGCCTCAGGTTTCTGCTTCAGTAGACTGATACCCCACTCCAGAGCAGGCCCAGAAGACAACTTTGATCAAAGTCCCAAAACTATTTCAGGTCTCACCTAATTAGTCTGCATCCTGAAATATGGGGTGACTAAAGCCATGCTGAACTGTGGGAATAAAATTTTCCCCTATATCTTCCTAAGTTGCTTCTCAAATATTTGGTGTTTGCTCACAACTTCAAAAAGGCAGCAACAATGATTATATATACTAGTTTTCTTAGTATTTATTAAGTCTTTCTTCAGGGACAACTAATTTAAGGTATTAAAAACAACAAAAAGCACTCTTGATTCATATGACAACCTATTTTACTGAGAAACAAGTATGTGGACACAATGTTGAACAAACTAGACACCTTCCCGTAAAGTAGTAACTATCCTTCCTACCTTAAAGAAACAGGACCATCTCAACGCAATACAGAAATCAGGAATTTAAGTTGTCACGGTAATGGATGGTTTCCCCCTCAAGTGTGTACAGCTACTACTTGAAGGTGTCTGGGAACAGGCAATAGACTTCAGGAATGACACAGTCTAACTTCCTATGATTGCTACCAGATTTCTTCTGGAGAACTCAAGCCGCACCGTGTACCGCTTTTAAAAATTAAACAATGTCTGTACGCATACTCCATCAAGCCACATTAATTGTTCCCAACACTAGCCCGAAAGTTCCAACACGCCGATAACAACTGCTGGAGCCACCTGATAACGCTGAACAATAAGGTCACATCGGGGAACACGCCCGCAGGTGCAACAAATCAGCGCAGCACGTGTCCTTGTTAGAGGCAAACAAGCCACAAGACCCGTTCCTCCAGGTTGAATTTCTCGTGTCCCCAAACCATGCTCAGTTTTTAAGAAAGGAAAAACACGGGGAAAAGTCGTGCGGCTGGGTAATTGCCAGAGGGGCAGAAAACGAAGGTACTGCGGCAAAGAAAGTTGCTGGAGTGAGTAATAGCGAGTCACGGAGATCCGCCAGAGGCGGCGCGGCGCGGCGGGGCGGGGCGGGCCGGAGCCGAGACGCAGGCGCCTCAGAACTTCCAGGCCACGCAATTTGCACCCCCCGACCCTCGTCCCCCGCGGCAGGCGCTCGCTCGCTCACCTCGGTATGAGCTTCCACACCTCCGACAGCCCCATTGCCAAAACACTCAGCGAGCCTGCGGCCTCAAGTCAGGCACCGCGCAAGCACGGGGCAGAGAGGACAAGTCCTCCAAGCGGCCAGAGAGGCCCAGATGAGGTCCTTCGCTACGCGACGCCAAGGGGCGGGACCGGAAGAACCGGAGAGGAAACGCGCTGCGAGCGAAGGAAGGGTCAGAAAGTGGAGCAGAGATGAGAACAGGAAGGGGAAAAGCGTTGAGCAGACGCCGGCAGGTTGGGAGGAAAGGAGATTGCCTGGTAGGAGCTGAGGGGGAAAAGCCCAGCTGGTCTCCTAGACTTGGCCTGTCTGATTTGACTAGCAGCGATTAATATGAAAGAATCTGGAATTTGAACTTTTTAAAATTAAAAATGTAAACAATATTTTCTTTGAGAATCAAACGTGAAATATGAGTACACTGATGGAGTTTATTTCTTTCGATTTAAGATTGGGACGTTTTCTGTTTTCTTCGAAAAATCATAGGCCCCCACTCTTAATCAGTGGCAAGATTTGTCTCATTAAGAGGTGATATTTCTACATCAACAAAACTGAAAGTTATTATTAAAAAGGAAAGCATAAAAAAATTTTTTTAATGAAAGGATAGACTATACCAAATGTCATTGCTTGTACACTTTAGATAAATTATGTGGTTTATGGACAAAAAAAAAGGGCGGGTTGAAGGAAAAATACACCCAATGTAAGATATGAATTATAATTAGTAATATTTTGATGATGCTATTTCATAATTTGTTAGAAATATTTCACAACAATGCAAAGTATTGGTGGTAGAGTGAGGGATGGGAGCCCTGAGTGATGTTATGCATGTTTGTTTTTAAGTTCATAACTTTTACTATACTCTTATTGTTTGTTTGTTCACGTATGAATGATCTGCCATAAAATTTTTAAATGAAAAAAAAAAAGCATAATTGCATTCAGAAAGTAATTTACTCTTACATAAAGCCATGATTTAACTCATCTACTGGGATCCACTGAAGATTCAGAAGAGTGTTCCTGTGCATCCAGGTTCACCCACATGTCCAGCAACAAACATTTAATCACCACTAAAGTCCTGACACATTTATCAGAAGAAAGGAATTCAGTGAAGAATTTCAGGGAGAGGGAAATTAAAGGAATTATTCTTAGCTCCCAGATGATACTAAGATAATACTCTGTCAATTCTTTGATCAAAGATTACTTTTCTAACATTCATCAAATACAGTAACCAAATGTCCACTGAACAGAAGATGAACAGACCTCAGAAAAGGAACACCTGACCTGCAATTGAGCTGCAGGACATTGCCACTTGATACCACTATCATGTCACATTCAGTGTGTTCGAAAATGAACGGGTCTTCTGACTCAATATGGTTTACTGGAAAAATCATGGGCTCTCCTTTTAGAAAGCTCTAGATTCAAATTTTCTTTGTTCCCCTAGTTTCATAGGCATGCTACCTGTATCACAGAAGGACCCATGTTTAGAACGTCCCTCTGCTTGGTTTAATGTTTTGCTCTTAATTTTTGAACAAGGGGTCCCGAATTTTCATATTCCATAGGCCATGCAAATTATGTTACCAGACATGCCCCTAGCATATAATAGTTTGATGATCTTGGAAAAATTATTTAACACCTCAGAACATCAATTTTTCTCATCTGAAAATGGGGTGTACTGATGACTAAAGATTAGTGTGTTTGTAAAGATTAAATGAAATAGGTAAATTATTTAGGACCTCCCAGGTATTCAGGACCTGTGACTTCTACCACCACCCTTCACCAAACCAGCTTCCCTCTCCCCAAATTCTCAATTTCTGCTAATGGTGCCATTATTCTTCTGAAACAAGCTCTGGAAACCTTGAAGTCCTTTTTGAAACGTTTTTAACATTCTGTTACGAAGACTTTCAAACATTTAGCAAATTTAGAAGCATTTTACAGCGAATATCCATATATTGACTGCCTCAATTCCACCATAAACATTTTACCTTGCTTTATCATATATCTATCCATACCTCTATCCTATACCTATTTTATTTTTTAAATGCATTTCAAAGTAAATTACAATCAGTGTACTTCCTCCAGATATTTTAGCATGCATACTATTATTTATATTATTTAGCGTTAAATATTTGTCTACAGATATTTTTCCTTTTGAGGTAAAATTTATATACAATGAAATGTGTGTACATTTGCTGTTTAAGAAATGTATATGTTTATGTAACCGACTCCTACGGTAGTCATTGCTCAAGAAATTTCCTTCATAACATTTCCCAATCTCTGCCCTCCTTTCCCCAGAGTCAACCACTATTCTAATTTTTTTCTAGAATTTTATGTAAAATGCAGTCATATAGTATGTTCTCAGAGCTTCTTATTCATAGCAAAATGTTTTTGAGATTTGTCCATATTGTAGTGTGTATCAGTAGTTTGCTTCATTTTATTGCTAAGTAGAATTTCACTGAATATTACGTTTGATGATCCATTCTCCTACTGATGGACACCTGCACTGTGTAAAGTTTGGGGCTATTATGAATAATGCTGCTATGACTAATCTTGTATAAGCCTTTCTGTGGACATATGTTTTCTTTTCTCTTGGGTAAATATCTAGAAGCAGAATTGCTGGGTTATAGGGTAAGTCTATGATGGGTTTTGCATGAAATGGCCAGATCTTTTTCAAATGTATTAGTATTATTTTGGACTAAGAATTCTGGTTGCATACAATCCACAGAGTGATTTTTTGCAAATCATATATCTGATAAGGAATTTGTATCTAGAATATATAAAGAACTATTGCAACTTAATAGTAAGAAGACAAGCTGATTTTAAAATGGACAAAGGATTTGATTAGACAGTTCTCAAAGACATATAGGCCAATGAACACATGAAAAAGATGGACATAAGCCATCAGGGAAATACAAATCAAACCATAATGAGAGACCATTCACAACCACTAGGATGGCTAGAATCAAGAAGTCAGGTAATAATAAGTGTTAACTTGGATGTGGAGAATTTGGAACTCTTTGGTAAAAAATCTGGCAGTTCCTCGAATGGTTACACATGGAGTTATCATATGATCCAGCAATTCCACTTCTAGGTATATACCCAAGAGAAATGAAACATGTCCACACAAAAATCTGTACATGCATGTTCATAGCAGCATTATTCATAATAGCCAAAAGTAGAAGCAACCCAAATGTCTATCAGCTAGTGAATAGATCAAAAAATGTGGTATGTCCATACAATGGAATATTACCCAGCAATAAAAATAAATGAGAGAAGCGACTGTGACTCAAGCAGTTGAGCTCCTGTTTATCATATGGAGGATTGAGTTCGATCCCCAGGACCTCATAGTAAAAAAGAAAAAAGGTATCCCAGAACTGCGTGCCATGGAGGGGGAAAAAAATGAAGTACTGATGCATGCTAAAACATGGAAGAACTTAAAAACACTATGCTAAGTGAAAGAAGCCAGTCACAAAGGACCACATACTGTATGATTCCATTTATATGTATGTTCACAATAGGAAAATCTATGAGAGACTGAAAGTAGGCTAGTGGTTGTCTAGGGTTGGGGGGGGATAAGAGGAATGGGGGTGACAGCTGAGTGGTACAGGGTTTCTTTTGAGAGTAACAAAAATGTTCTCAAATGGATTGTGGTGATGGTTGCATAAATCTTTGACTATACTAAAGGCCATTGAATTGTACACCACTTTACATGAATGAATTTCATAGGATATGAATTATTTTCAATTTAAAAATTCTGGTTGTTTTTACATCCTCATCAACATTCTGTATTCTAGTCTTGTTCATTTTAGCCATGCTCATATGTATGTAGTGTTATCTCTGTGGCTTTAATTTGCATCATTCTGGTGTCTCATGAAGTTGCGTGCTTTTTAAAAAGCTTATCATTTTTGTAAATGTTCAAATTTCTTGCTCATTTTTTAATTGCGTTGTCTTTTTATTACTACTTGATATAGTAATTATCTTTTGCTGTTATAAATTACCCCAAAACTTAGTTTTAAACATCAACACTTATTATCTATCGCTGATTCTGAAGCTCAATAATCATGAAGAGTCTTAGCTAGGTGGTTCTAGCTCAGGGGTGAGGCTGTAAGTCAAGCTGTCAGCTATGACTGCAGTCAGCTTAGGGCTCAACTGAGGCTAGAGGGTCTGCTTCCAAACTCAATCTCGTGATAGTTGGCGGGCCTCAGCTCCTCACTAAGTGGGCCTCTCCATAGGGCTGCTCATGACTGCCTCTGGCTTCCCCCAAAGAGTGATCAGAGAGAGAAAACCACCATGATAGAAGCAACAGTATATTTTGTAGCTTACTCTTGGATATGACATACCATCACTTCTGTCTTTTCCACTTGGTCACACAGACCAACCGTGTATATGGTCTGAGAGGGAACTACCAAAGGGTATGAATATAGGAAGAGAGAATCACTGAGGGTCATTTTGGAAGCTGAATGCCACACTTGAATTTTTTTTCTCTTTATGGCTAATCAGGCACCATCATACCAATTATGTCTTTGAAACATCTCTCAGATTCACCCTACCTCTATGGAAGCACATAGTAGGGCCACTTGTCACCGTCTAAGATATAGTGAAGACTTCCCAGAAGAAGTGACTGTTTTGAACATAGAGAATCTCTGCATAAATGGAGCATTACATAACTTTGACATGATTAGACTTGAATAGTACCGTTTTGAAGCAGCGCCAGTTGTTCAGAGGGTAGGACATCTAATTCCCACACTCTGCCTTTTATCATTTCTGCACCTTCGTACCAACCTGACTTGCAAGATGCTTTGATTTGCCCTGGCTTGTCTGATCCCAACCCTACTTCATGACATCTCACAATATCACTTTAAAAAGAGTTACTTATTTACTTATTTATTTTGCTTTTCTCACATTTGCTAACTGCCCAGTCTCTGTTTCTCAATTTCTGAACTCAGAGAGGAATCTGATTAGCCTAATTTACCCTTATGAGCTATGCATAGGTCATTGTGGAACAAGAGGCCAAGGGATTTTTTTTAAAAAGACTATTAAAATAAAATTAAAAGAAAAAAAAAAAAAGGCCAAGGGATTAAACACCTGAAGAGTGGGGTGTTCATAGCTTCCAAGGGTATGTTGGTTTGGCTGGCAGTGATGGCTTACTTCTCAGGCCATCAACCACCAGTGAAACCCAGAGTATTGATTCAAATAACAGCTGATAAAGAGTAAAGAGGGGAGAGTTAATAAGATAGAAGATTTTTAAAACGATGATTTCTGTAAAAAAAAAAAAAAGTATGTGTGTGTATATGTACAGGAACAGTCTAGAGAAATCTATACCCAAATGTTGATAGTAATTATCTTTAGGTGGTAGTGGAAATATGGGTGCCTCACTTCCCTATAATTATTTATATTTTCTACTGTTTTGGTTGAGAATAGATAGTTGTTTTGTAACATTTTTAAAAAATGTTTTTAAATGAAATAAGGGAGCATTAGATAAATGCTGCCATTTAAAAAAAAAAAAAAGGGTAGTTTCCTAAATACCTTTGGACAACTTTTGCTTTACCACATGCACTGGGTATACAGTGAGTTGCCACCAGGTGGTCAATATATCACATCAAAGATTAAAAGGGGGAAGTGGATGTGGCTCAAGCGATTGTGCCCCTTCCCAGGTTCGGTTCCTGATGCCTCCTAAAGAAGACAAGCAAGCCAGCAAGCTGATGTGGCACACCATGCTGTCGCAACAAGATGACACAAAAAGAGACACATGGAGGAAAATATGAGCGACAGAACAAAGCAGGGAATGGAGGTGGCTCAAGCAATTAGGTGCCTCCCTCCCACATGGGAGGTCCTGTTTTCAATTCACAGTACGTCCTAAAAGGAAGACGAACAGACACAGCTAGTGCAAAACAACAAGGGGGTGATGAGAAATATTTGAATAAAATAAATCTTTAAAAAAAAAAAGATTAAAAGGCCTACCTTTTTCCATTAGGTACTCTCTCCATATCATATTTTTTAGGAAAAAAAAACTTTGGTACAATGCTGATTTTGCTATATTAGATACAAAATTGTATACCTAACAATTAAAACAAAAATGCATACATAACATTTACATATTCAATATAAGACATAACACTGACATTGTAAAGACTTTTTACTGTATTTTCAAAGAAAATAGCTTTAATAGATAAAAAACCAAGTGCATAAACTGTAAATTTCTAAATATTTAGGGAAATATGCTAATATAAAGAATTTTGAGGACATTGATGCATAAACTATATATTAGGAAAAATAGAGTGTAATTAGCAAAAAATGATGAACTTCATCATTTTCATAGGCCAAGTACTACCCATATGTTGGTGTATTTAATTAAATTTCACATTGAAAATTTAACCTAATAACAATAGTAGACAGACAAACTCCAAAATCCCTGTACTTTGCAGGCAGTTTATATTTTATATCTCAACTGTAAACAAGCTGGGTGAAAACCAAATTGTCTTCATTATTTTAAAATAAGCATATTATGTAGATAAAGTCTTGAGGACCTCAATGTCACAATAAATATTACCACTAAAATGTCCCCAAATAAAATGAATAAATGAGTAAACTGTCCTGTCCTACCAAATTTGGTAAATTGAGTCAAAAATTTCATGATATATACTAAGTCTTACAGAAAACATTGTAAGCAGGAAGTTCCTTTGTAATCATTATGGCATTTAAACTCTTCTGGGTTACCCCAGAATTATGTACATGTATGCAAATATATCAATAATAATATATAAGTATGAAATTTTTAAAAGAATTCATATACTTCCCTCTGGTGAACATTAGATACCTTAATGTTTGATATTTATTTTGTGGAGGAAAAATAAAATCAGTGAGTGTTGAAAGAATATATATTTCTATTCATATGGGAAAACATTTAATCCTTTTCAGCCATTCATTGTTCTGGCATTTAGTTGGCTAAGGTTTTCTACTATTCTTAATTCTATATTCTCTTTCCCTATGGAAGATAGAGAAAAGGAAAGAGAAAATTGTAAATATTGGTATTTTGTGCATCTACTATGCTCAGAAACCCTCCTTTTTTTTTTTTAAATGAAACTGTCCTTTTTTTTTAAGATACATAGATCACAAAAAATGTTACAATAAAAAATATGAGGTTCCCACATCCCCCACCTCCCACCCCTCACCCCCCAACTCCTCCCACATCAACAACCTCTTTCATCATTGTGGCACATTCATTGCATTTGGTGAATACATTTTGGAGCACTGCTGTCCCGCATGGATATAGTTTACATTGTAGTTTACACTCTCCCCCAGTACATTCAGTGAGTTATGGCAGGATATATAATGTCCAGCAACTGTCCCTGCAATATCATTTAGGACAACTCTTAAGTTCTGAAAAATGCCCCCACATCTCATCTCTTCTTCCCTCTCCCTGCCCTCAGGAACTACCATGACCACTTTCTCCAGATCAATGCTACAGTTGCTTCCATTGCTAGTCACAATAGTTCCATAGTAGAATACCAGTAAGTTCACTCTAATCCATATTTTATTCCTCCATCCTGTGGAGCCTGGGTTGGTGATGTCCACACCACCTCTGTCGAGAGGGGGCTTACATCCCACAAGGTTGATGGATGCAATTCTCCTGCTTGGAGTTGTAGGCACTCTCAGAAACCCTACTTCAAAACACCTGCCTCCAAATCCTAAATTAAAAAAGAAAAACTACTAATCCCACAGACCATATTGGTAAAATTGAAATATGTTTATAATTTCTGCCTATATTTAGGAACAAAACAGTCACCTAGAGCAAAAGACTGCTGAAGCTATCGCCAAAGTTGGAAGCAACCCAAGTGTCCATCAACATGAATGGATAAGCAAAATGCGCTATATACATACAGTGGAATATTACTGAGCTGTAGGAAAGAATGAAGTATTGACACACAAGACAACATGGATGAATCTTGAAGACCTTATGCTGAGTGAAGTAAGCAAGTCTCTAAAGGACAAATTTGGCATGACCTCACTGGCATGACCTAAGCATATTAAGTAGACTCACAGAGCTAGAGTCTGGAAGATAGATTATTAAGAGACAGAAAGAGAGTAGAGTGTAATGGGCTTATGTCAATATGGGCAAAACCCATGACAAGGTGGAAGGGGGTGGTTGGGTAGTGAATGGGGGTGATGGTAGTGCAAGGACGTGAGTGGGGTTGACAGTGCTGGAATGTGAGGATGTGCATGGTGGGGGGGATTGGGTCAGACTACCCATGAAACTGAGAGGAGAGCTGGAGGAAGAAACAGGTGAACTCTGGGAATTTATAGGTCTGTGGTTGAAACTACAATGGTGGAAATGTCCCTTTAGCAAATATGGCAGGGATGGGTCACTGGTACACGGTGTTGGTGGTGGGGGGATATGTGGCAAAGAGTGCACCTTGGATGTGCTTCAGTGGAATTTGAATGTGTTCATCTTGTCATTGGATGTTATCTCCATGGGTGGAAACCCACACAGTAAACAAGAAAATATTTAACTCCCATCCTGGGGAGTCCTGCTACATTCTCAAAGAGAGGGGCAAGGATCTCTTGAGTACATAGGCAATGCCCAATAAAAGAAAACACATCAGTGTATCAAACCCTCAATATTAATGCATGTAACTATGAACCTTATTCTCCAAAAATTGAAACTTAGTGTTTGCCATAAGTTCCAAGGGGAGGGGAAGGGAAGAGTGAGTGGAACATGGGGCATTTGGAGGGCATTGGGATTGTTCTGCATGATCTTTCATTGCAGACCATTGTGCATTTTGTCAGAACCTATAAAGGTGTGCAGTTTAGAGTGTAAACCATAATGTAAACCACTGACCATGGTTGGTAGCAATGCTTTGATATTTGTTTACCAATCGTAACGAATGTAAATACTCATGAGGATGTTATTGGTAGGGGAGTATGTGGGGGGAGGGGGTATATGAGAATGTCCTATATTTTCTATGCGACTTTTCTATAATCTAAATCTTCTTGGAAAATAAAATAAAATAAAAATAATACACTAGGGGAACATACAGAAGAAATTGTCAATATACATAAAAGAAAACAGACCTTACTTAGGGTGATGAAAGCACAATGCAAAATCGGCACCCCCATTAGTGGGCCTTACTTGAAATATATGATAACCTATCTCCCCAATGTATCAGAGTTAGACTCATTTATAATTTTCCTACACGTGGTTCATCTGCCCCTTTTATTTGAGCCTATAATTAGCTCTATACTTTTAAAATATATGTCCCAGAGACTTAAATCTTCCAGCTGTTCCTATGCCAGTTGAGTCCCAAGTCTCGGCAGAGTTGCAGCCAAAACCTGCTCTGCAGTTCACTGGACTCAAACGGGACAACTAACAAAAGGATGATGGATAACACCCATCCCCCCAAAACAGAATATCTACAACTGCAAGCAAGACAGTTCCATCCATCTGCTCCATGGGATCTAAGCCCCCTCTCAATCGGAAGCTGAGTGGGCATCACTATCCCCAAATCCTCAAGATTGAGGAACAAGCAATCATATGGTGGGAATGCAACTATGGACTAAAATAGACTTATTGATCTGGTATGGGAAGAAATTGTAACATTGATATAAAAACAGTGATCACCACAGATTCTAAGGAGAGGGAGATGGAAGAATAGGTGTAACATGGGGCATTTTTTGGACATGGGAATTTTTCTGCATGATATTGCAATGACGGACACAAACCGTTATACATTTTCTCAAAACCTATAAAATTGTGCAGGGCAAAGGGTAGGCCATAATGTAGACTACAAACCATAGTTAGTAGCAATGCTTCAATATGCATTCATCAATTGTAACAAATGTTCCACACTAATGAAAGATGTTAATGTGGGAAAATGTGGGAGGGGGTGAGGTGGAGTATATGGAAATACCCTATATTTTCTATGTAACATTTATGTAATCTAAAGCTTCTTTTAAAAAAAGAAAAAAAAAGACAGTGGAAGGCAAGAGAGCAGTGTTTGATGTATTTTTAAGACTCAAAGTGGATGAAGTGGGAAATAATTTTCACTTAGTGAAAGATTTATGGTTAGTTCTAAGATTTGCTTTGCCTTCAGCAACAACATACAAATTAGAGATATTTGCTGCTGTACCCTGATCTCCTAGAATCTGGAGTATATTTAGGTACCAAAACCTCCATACTCACCCAAAAGTAAGTTTATCCAAAGGGATGGAGAGCAGGAAACCAGAGACAGCTGGATGGCAGTGGAGAATAAGTGGGGAATGGGAATTGGCCTCCTTTTTCTCATGCTAGTGTGGAGAAATGATCTGCAACTTTTCCATTTGTTGCTATTCCCAAGACAAAATTAAAAGGAATGTGTCAGGAAATATATTTAATTCTTCTTCAACATCTTGTGGGAAGACTAAAGGAGGGAAGACCGGTAGATGAAGAAAGAAACTATGTATTGTCCTGGATAACGTTGCAATGACAGATACAGGCCGTTGTGTATCCTGTCATAGCCTGCAGAATTGGGTGGGAGAGAGTGCAGACAACAATGCAGGCTATAGCCCATGCTTGGTGGCAATGCTCCAGGATGAGTTCATCACTTGCAATGAATGCTAGTGTGGGGAGAGTTGGGAGGTGTGGGGAGTGGGGCATATGGGAATCCTTATATTTTTGTGTGTAACATTTTATATTATCTAAGTACCTTTTAAAATATATATATATATAAAGAAGCAGCAGCAGCCAAGGGCAACAAAACCCAGAAGAGAAGGAAAACACTAGCAGATACCATGTGCCTTGCCACGTGGCAAAGGAACCAACAAGGATCGCTAGCAGCTGGTCTTCAAAGAGAAAGCATAGTCTTGATGATGCCTTGATTTGAATATTTTCTCAGCCTCAAAACTATACGCTAATAAATTCCTATTGTTCAACCTGGAAAAGAACACAACTATGTGACATAAACACACGAAATAACAAGAATCATCCATGTGTCGTTCTGATTTTCCAATGTTTTCTTTCCATTTATAACTTTTTTGGGGGAAACTCTACTTTAGCTTAACCACAATAGCAAACATTTCAGGGTCAGTACAGTCTATCAAAACACTTGTGAAAAGCATCAAGATCAAATACTCAATATCCAATTCTTCGAAAACCCAAATAATTTTTAAAATGTAAAGGAAAAGGAGTAATGATATAGTCCCATGTGCCCAAATATATATAATATGTCTCCAAATACTACTTAAGTAATGAGGCACTTTATATTTCACAGAAGAAAGTTAATTGACAACTTAAAAAGATAGTTTAATCAGCAGATGAGGAATCCACTTCTTGTCTTTTCTTGCCTTTCCAATAATCTGTTGGCTTAAGTTTTTACCAGAATGATTTGGTAATATGAGGTGTGGAGAAGATACAATGGGTGTGGTTTAAGAAAATAAAGTGATTCTGTGTATTAGCCATTTTAAAGAAGGCTCAAAGTTCTTTTTTTGAATGCTTATGAGTTAAAAGTTATTTTAAATGCACTATTTCCTATAAAATTATTTTTTGTATTCATACTTGCCACAAAATATTAAGATAGATTACTCTAAATTAAATCATGACCTCAGTAAATAGTACTATTATAAAAATGTGTTTTCATCAGTTGTAACAAATATATCACACCAATGCAAGTTGTTAATAATAATGGAGTGATATATGGGAACCCCATATTTTATGCATGATTTTTTCTGTAAACCTACAACATCTCTTCAAAAAAAAATAACAAATTGTTTACAGTTCTTCAGGTATAACTATACTAATCCAAAGCAGGGCCTGGAGAAGAAAAAGTAGGTATGGGGCTCTGTCACCTATAACACTGGAAACAAAGCCAGGAAAAGGCAGCAGCTGAGCCTGGCTGACTTCAGGCAGCTGTGCATCCTGAACAGCATTATCCCCATGAGTCCAAACACAAGAAGAAGGTTAATAAGGGCTCCACAGAGGCCCAAACTTTTTAACTTATCAAAGTCATCTAGTTCCTCCTCCATGAACCCATCGCCAATAAGTTCCCGGAATGCAAGGTGTCTATCTGGAAGCTGGGGAATGCCTACAGGAAGAGCCAATGGAACATTGTGGAGTGTCTGAAGGACAACAAGCCCAACTACAAGCTTGACCACATCATCAAGGAGGGATACTCCACATTGTTCCACACTCTACAGCACCTGGACCACACCCTCTCCATGTGCTTCCTCTTCTCCACCTTCCCACATGCCTACAAGTGCAAAGTGCAGACCATCTAGCTGTGCTGCCAGCTCACCTTGGAGTTCCTGCAGTACATCATCACTGCTTGTGCCCTGAACAAGGTCATCCCGTCCATCAAAGGCCGAGAGGCTGGGGCAACCAATAATGTGGGTTGTTCCCTATGCCTTCTCCCTTGACCACCCAACAGATGTGGTCTACAGGGTCATGGCCACCTTCACTGAATTCTCCTCTACCCAACTGGGCTTCCTTAACTTCTGCCTCCACCAGTCACTAAACCTCTTCTAACCCCTAAGCTCGAGGGACAGACACAAGCAGAGATGAAGGCAGGTAAGGGCACCGATGCCCTAGACTCCAAAAGTCTGTGAGAACCTGGAAGCCCTCAGCACCAGCCTGGTCCGGGCAGTGGAAAATGCCATGGAGAAGGAGGCTGACATGGATGAGTTCCCCAAATAGGGGGAGGTGGTGGCTCAGGAGGAGGACCACAGGAAGGAGCTGGAGGTGCAGAAGAGACACAAGAAGCTTTTTGAAGGCCAGAAGTTCTTCCTGAAGGGTGAGGTGCTCTGAAAACCCCTGGCCTGCATCATCAGGCAGTTTTGGAGGGGACCTGTCCTGAAACAGGTCTCTGTGCATCGAAGTCACCTTTGATGTCACTGGCTCTTGCATCACCCACTGGATTGTAGACTGGCCTGGGCAATAGACCCACATCATCAGCAGGAACTATGTGTAGCCCCAGTGGGTGTTCGACTCTGTGAACCCCTGGCTGCTCCTCCCCTTGGAGGTGTACTTCCCTGGGGTGCAGCTGTCCCCACACCTCTCACCTTTTGCCACCAAGAAGGAGGGAGATTACATCCCACCTGAGGAGCTGATGCTGCTGGCCCTGCAGTGGGGAGAGGACCCAGGAAACTTGACTGAATCTGAAGAAAAGGAGGAGGAAGATGATGTTGGTGAGGAAGAGAAAGGGGAGAAAATGAACAGGAGAAAGATGTGGAGGCTGGTTCAGAAAAGGAGGAGGCCCAACTGCCAGTGCTGGAAGAGCAGCAGCTGGAGGGGAAGGAGCCCAGGTGACTGCAGGCACTGTAAAGCTAGAGGACCAGCGGGCCCAGGAGAAGTGTGAGGCCAAGCGGCTGGCCATCATGATGATGAAGAAAAGGGAGAAGTACCGTTACCATAAGATCTTGTATGGCAAGAGGTGCAGAGCCCATGAGGCCAACAAACTGGCAGAGAAGTGGAAAGCCCATGATGAGGCTGTGAGGTCCAAGAACAAGGCCCAGAAGGCAAAGCTGGTGTGAGGGCTGCTGGGCCCTCACTGGACTGAGGCCAGCTCCCAGTGGCTGGACACATGAAGGCAGGCCAGAGGACTGAGAACTGGTGACAGACCAGGGTTGCTTCTCTTCTCACCTCCCCTCCTCCTCCTGCTAGCCCTTGCCTCCCTCGGCCAGAGCTCCCTGCTTGTGGCTGGGTAAAGAAGTGACCTCGTGCCTAGCCAGATTCAATGTTCCCAGGAGTCAGTGATGGGGGGGCTGGGGGCCAATATTCACTCTGGCTTTCCCCAGCACTGCCGCTCAGCCCCCACAGTTGGACCCATGATTTTCAGAGCTGTGGTGGAATAGGAGTTGGGGGATCATTTGTTATTCTCTCCAGCCAATTGGGAAGAAGAAAAAAGGAAAGCACACACACACACAATCTTATTCCACAGCAAAATACACAAGAGAAATAAACAATCAGGATGTAAATATTCTAGATAACATAGCCTGCACTAAAATGATTTTAGAAGCTAACTTATATCAAAGGAGAGCCCACAATAAATTGATTTTAGCTCTCCAGAGAAAGCTCAAGTAAACAAAAAAAATGTTCAGGGAAGTTCAAGAATGGAAGGAAATGACTCATTGATAATGCGTTTGCCCCAGAGGATAACCTTTGTACTTAGCAAAGAGCACTACACCTAATCAGCAGGGACTGGGCAGGGCAGTTTACTAAGGAATGTTCCGTTGAAGCACAGGGGTAGGCAATTGGGTGTGCATTACCTGAACTTTTTACTCTTAGATTCCATGAGGGAACTCAGATCCTAAGGATCCAGACACTTTGGAACTTAGTGTCTTTTAAATCTGTCAATTCAGTAAGCAACAACGCTTCTGTGGAAAGGTAAGTGGAAAAAAAGACCATTCCTATTTTATGAAATGTAAAACATATATATACACTGTGTGTGTGTGTGTGTACAGAGTGTGATAGAATAAAGATAAATATTCAGGCCCAGTAAAACTATATTAGAGAGAAGCCCGTATTCTGTGTACTGTGAAGTGACTAGATGTATCTGCTTTCTTGTTCTAGAAATAGATTCTTTGCTTTTGATATCTCAGCTTCTTGTAGCCCACAATATCACATTCAACTTGCCCTAGTTTATATAGTTTAGTAACCTTGCACTGTACCTTAAGAAAAACTCAGAGTTTATTTTTTTGTTTGATTTGGGGTACAGGGGGCCAGAGATTGAACCCATGACTTTGTATGTGGGTATCTGGTCCTCAACCACTGAGCTACATCTGCTCCCCTGAGTTGGTTTTGTCATTTGTTTTGCTTGTTGTTTGGTTTTTTGTTCGTTTGTTTTTTGTTTTAGGAGGCACTGGGAACTGAACCCAGGACCTCCCATGTGAGAAGCAGGTGTTCAACTGCTTGAGCCACATCCGCTGCTGCCCTCAAAGAGTTTTGTGTTTTTTTGGTCTATTCACTGTGTGCTCTCTGTGCCTGCTTGTCTTCTCTTTAGAAGGCACTGGGAACTGAACCTGGGACCTCCCATGTGGGAGAGTGGTGCTCTATTGCTTGAGCCACCTCTGCTCCCTGCTTTGTTGTCACGCTCATTGTGTTTACTCTTTGTGGTTCCTTGTTGCATCATCTTGTTGCATCTGCTAACTGTGCCAGGTCATTGTGCCAGCTCACTGTCTTGCTCGTCTTCTCCAGGAGGCATTGGGAACCCAACCCAGGACCTCCCATGTGGGAAGCAGGTGCTCAACTGCTTGAGCAACATCTACTCCCCTTGAAGAGTTTTAAATATCCTATCACAAATGTCAAGGATTCCTCCTCCAAATCTTTAAAAAATCATAGATAAGAAAAAAAAATCATAGATATGTTTTGCTTTCATAAGAGTTATCCAGTCTTTCCTAAGGCAACTGTTATATTAGTTATATAAGCTATACAAGTTTTATATTAGTATATTAGTTATACAAGTTTTATATTAGTTATTTAAAGGAAACACAAAAATAAGATTGTGCAATATGGTGCTAGGAGTCACTTACAACTAAATCAATTCAAATCTAGTTCTTATTGTGGTAACCCAGATTCCCCCAGTTCATTAATTACCTAATATCCTATGGTCAAGTTATATTTACATATGACTAACAGAAGACATGTAGGTGGCAAATTTTACAAAAGTCATTAAAATCCAGTGTCCTACAGTCAAGACCAATTTCAAGTTTCTAGCAGTTGATTTCAAGTGATGAGGTGTGGCAGTGGCAGGAGAACATTACTGACTTACGTGAAAACCATTAGTAACTTCAAAGTCAGTTTTCTAAGAAGCGCAAGCTGATTTGATATGACTGAGTAAAGGATATAAGAGTTCAAAAAGGCTGTGAAAGCTATCCGCTGACACTATTACTACTGACCATTGTTCTCAAAGCCTTGACTAATGGGCATTAACATCATATTTGTTGTTAAATATTTGTAAAACTGATACACACAGGGAGAAGACTGGAGAACTATACCTCAAAATTTTAACAGTGATAGTATTTAGGGTAGGTTTTGTTTCCTTCTTCAAACTTTTTCATATTTTCAGTTCCCACAAACTTTTCTTCATGAGCTATTACTTTTGTAAGCAGGAAAAAAAGCCACTTGAAAATAAGAAATAAATGTCATCAAAAGCATAAATAGTAAGAATATTTTGAAAAAGTAAATTTTGGCTAGGAGTTAACCTATTGCTACTTAAAGCCCATGCCATTGGCATTGTCACCCAAAAAAAGATGAGGGGAACAAATAGAAGACTCAGAAACATACCCTACTGCATAAAAGATGACCAGTATATGGTACATTGGTCATCATACATTAGTGGGAAGGAAATGCTACTTCAGTAATGATGTCAATAAAACTGGCTAATTTGGGGGGAAAATCAGTTTAGAGCTTCTCAAAATAACTTTCATGTTATTAAAGACTTAAATCTTAAAAATCAAATAATTATATTTAGAAGAAAGATAAGTGAATATTGTTCTGATCTTTGGTATAAAGGGTTTTCTAGGCATAAAAACAAGGAAATGGTCCATAGATTACATGAAAATTTTGTACATAAAACCCTTCAGTGAAATTAAAAGGCCAATTAAGAAAATAATTTGCAGCCAATGTGATCAAGGGTTAGCATATTTACTGTGAGGTTAAGTCCACATGTCAACTTAGCCAGGTTATGGTGTCCAATTGTCTGGTCAAGCAAGCACTGGCCTGATTGTTACTATGAAGATATTTTATGGATATAAATCATAAGTAAGTTGATTGCATCTAAGGCTGATTACATCTACAATCAACTGATGAGCTTGCCTTCGACAATGAAAGAAGCTTTAGCCAATCAGTTGAGGGCCTTACAAGGAGAAGTGATGATTTCAGCAGTCAGAAGAATTTCCATCTCTATTTCAGTTAGCCATCATCTTCAGGGGAATGCATCAAAAGTTTTCATCAGGGTTCCCAGCTTGCAGCCTGCCCTGTGGAATCTGGACTTGCTCAACCCCAATATGAGCCAATTCCTATTTTTTAAAAATCTCAATATTTACATAATATATATATATATACACATACATCCTGTCAGTTCTGTTTCCCTAGAGAACAGTAATACACTTATTATATTGTTAATTGCATTAAATTAGATACATAATAATAAGACTCCAATATTGCTGGACTGTGAGTTCCATAAAGGCAGAGCCATAACTGTACTGCTCACCATTTATATCATTAGCATAATGCCCAGAAAATAATAATACAAGGAATTAATATGTATTGAATGAACAGAGATACGGTCAAACATGAAAAGGCAGCATAAAAAAGGAGAAAAAAGAGCAAGAGGAGGAAGAGAAGGAGAAAGGGAAATACACTGGTTAGTAGACTAGTGGAAAAAAGTATCTCACTAATAGCAATGCATATTAAAACTACATTGAGAAAGTAGAAGAGTTTTTGTGGGTGTTTGAAAATAGATGCATTTAAACATTAGGCAACATCATCCAGAGTGAGAAGTAGCATTTCGAAGGGCAATTGGCAAAACCATATTGCTGATCAAGTAATTCCAGGAATCTAATCTAAATATCACAATAAACACTTGATATTTAGGAAGGGTATATCTTCTAGACTCAGACTTTGCAAATCTGCTTTCAAACTGTGTACCAAGGAGTACTGGGATTCTGCAGAGGGGTTCCCAAAGTCTGCCTCAAATGTAAGGAAGAAGGTTCCTCTAACTCTGCCTCAACCACAGCAATGCCATTTTTATCTAATTTGTATGTTAGATTCCACATAAGACCCTTTTTTTAAGGATTCCACTTAAAATATTAAAACATTAAAATTTGAACACTACAATACTACAGTATGTATGTGATTTTTTCAATAAAATGAAATGCATTGTTACTTCCCAAAAACTACTGGGGAAGTAGAGAACAAGTCAGAGTTTTGCATTACCAAACATGGGCCTCACAGTAGTAATACAAATCCCTGCTTCAGCAACCCTGTAAATCACTGTAATATTACCTTGCAAATAGTCAAAAGCTCAGATGTAAAATCTGAGAATATCCAGGACCTGTTATAATAAGAAATAAAAGATCTGTGTTTTATGCTGTTCACCAATTTCCTTAATATATCAGTCTGTCCTAAAAGGAACCAACATCCGCTCAGATATTTCAGCTGAAGAGATTGTATTAAACAGATTGTTTACCGTCTGGGTGAGGTTTAGGATGAGGGTTGGGTAAGGGGAAACAAGGGGCAGGGAAGTACCCAGGCACTAGCAACAGTGAGATGCTGTAACTACTGATAGGCCTGAAAGGTCAGGGAGAGGAAATAGCTTTAGCAGAGCCTCATCAGAGCTGGAATGCAGATGCAGTGACTTTATAGGCACAAAGGCACATCAGAAGCACAGCCAAAAAGTAGGAAAAAAGGGGGGAAGAAATACCCCAATCCTTCTCTTTTTCCATCCTTCACTTTACTGCTGGTGTTGCCTATTGGTTGAACCTAACTGAAGCCAGCTGGCAAGGGAGCCCAGGGGGCTGCTCTGCTCAGGAGCTTGCCAATTATACCAAGAGAGACTGGGAGCCAATGAAGGCTTTTTCCACGAAAGATCAGTTTCTTGAGACACAGAGTTGAACAGAGAAGGGTGGAAAATGGACCTGGCAGAGAGCTAGTGGAAAATAATCAGCACACATGTAATATGAAATATTGTAAATTCAGATGCCCTACAGTGGAAGAAATCTTAACTAAATTATTGTATTAACCATTTTCCTAATTAAAGAATGGTGCTCAAAATACCATTATGTTTGTTGAAAAAAGCAGATAAAAATGAATTTCCTCTTAAAAAAAAAAAAGATCATTATGTAGTTTGAGCACAGAAAAGAGTGATCAACTCCATCTGGAGTAGTGATTTTAGGGGAGATTTTCTCAAATAGACAGCTGCAGTACTCTGTTGTGCACCAAAGTTTCTTGTGTGTTTGTTTAATACAGAAGCAATATATGTTCACCATAGGAAAAACATACACACACCAAAAAAACAAGTATCTATATTTCTCTCCCTCCCCCAAAGACCACTCCTAATATCTTGGGATGTCTATATCTTTCCAAATCTTTTTCTATGCATATATATACACAAATTGTTACATTGTAGTTGGAATCACACCATAGATATTCTTTCGTGAAATGTACTTTTCCACTTAATAAATCATTAATTCCATTTTATACAATAGCTGTCATGCTGCAACATTTAAACATCTTGCTTCCTTGAATCCAGTTATAACTAATTTCTATTCTCAGACATTTAATTTGGATTCTACTTTTGACTATTACCAAATGACCTATGAAGAACTTTCTTGTAGTCTACTCTTTGCACACATTATAAAGTTGGATTGGCAAACTATTGCCCTTGGGCTAATTTCAGTGCACGGCCTGTTTTTCTGTGTACCTCAAATTAAGAACAGCTTTTACATTTTTTTAAGGGTTGTAAAGAAAACACACATATTCTCACGAAGAAGAATATGTGACAGAGATATGTGGCCAGCAAAGTCTAAAAGTATTTACTATCTGGTCTTTTACAGAAAAATTTACCAATCCCTGTTATAAAGCATTTCTGTGTAAACAATTCCAAGAAATGTAATTTTGGGATTAATTAAAGGGTGTTAATATTCCTGAGGCTTTTACTACACATTCTGCCAAATTTCCCTCAGAAAGTTTGAACCAATTTATGCTCTTTTCTGGTCATTTGCCACACATCCTACACCAATGGCCACTACCTCAAATAACTAGCTCTGAGTATCCTTTTATTTCTCACCTACGTGCATCATAGTTTTAAATTTTCATTTCTCTTAAAGATATTTTTTACTATTTTTTCTTTCATGATAGCTTATCTTTTTAGCCCATTTTTAATGTTTTTTTTTGTGTAAGATGTATTTATTCAATAAGAATTTTATTCAATAAAAATATATATATGGCAAATGCTTTTTGATATTTTTAATGTGTCTTTTAATTTTATTCTATTTTTTTAATGAAAGAAAACAAATATTCTGTGGTCAAATCTGTCACTTTTCCTTTGTAATTTCTGCCTTTGTTCCATGCTTAGAAAGACCTTGCTTACTTTAAGATTCATCTGTTTATATTTTCCTGTACTTTTTTGACTTTTTAATTTAAATCTTTTGAACCCAAGACCTGGTGTGTGGGAAGGCAGTGCTCAGCCACTGAGCCATATCTGCTCTACTAAGTAGTTTTTTCATTTGTTGTTTGTTTTGTTTTTGTTTTTAGGAGTTATTGGGAACTGAACCAGGACCTCCCATGTAGGAAGCAGGCATTCAACCACTTAAGCCACATCTACTCCCCCCCTAAATCTTTTATTTTTTTTTAAGAGTTAGTTATTTATATATCCACCCCCCCCCCCCTTCTCTGCTCTGTGTCCATTCGCTGTGCATTCTTCTGTGTCTGCTAGTCTTCTCTTCAGATGGCACCGGGAACCGATCCTGGGACCTTCCAAAGTGGGAAAGTAGTGCTCAATCTCTTGTGCCACCTCAGCTCCTTGGTCTGCTGCATCTCTTATTGTCTCTTTCTCTGTGTCTCTTTTTGATGCATTATCTTGCTGCACCAGCTCTCCGCTCAGGATAGCTTGCTGCATGGGCCAGCACTTGACACGGGCCAGCTCTCCACTCAGCCAGCTTGCTGTGCAGGCCAGCTTACCTTCACCAGGAGGCCCCAGGAATCGAACCCTGGACCTCCCATATGGTAGGCGGGAGCCCAATCACTTGAGCCACATCCACTTCCCCCCTAAATTTTTTAATCCTGCTCAAAGTTAGTTTCTAAAGATTTTCAAAGGATAAGTAGAAAACACTATATTTCAGTAAATTACTTAACCCAAATCTCAGTTTTTCCTTTATAAAATGGAGATAACAGCAACACCTATCATAGATTTGATAGAGGAATCAACTGCTATAAAAAACACATAAAGCATCTTAGCATAATGCCATTAGGTATTTATAGCAGTGAGAGAATACTCCAGGCAAAGGCAATAATGTGATAAGGTACAAAAGTATGAAACTAGTTGGTGCATTTAGGAAACTAGATGTGTTGTGGTAAGATAGGGTCTGTGAGTGACAGTGTTGACATACAGGAGGAACAGCTGGGCCTTGAATGCTGTGCTCAGGAGCTTGCCATTTATACTACGAGAGATTGGGAGCCATTGAAGGCTTCAGGCAAAGAAGCAACTATTGCCGTGTGTGATTTAGGATGATCTCTGTAATAGCAAAATAGATAATGCACTAGACTCATATTGAAGAATAAAGTACACAAAAGCAGCAGTCTTCTGCTCTGCTCTTCCCTTTCCCAAATTCCTGCTCTCTAGGGGCAATTTCTTTCAGCTGGTAATTCGCTTTTCTAGTATGTAACTCCTTATTTCTAAATATCATACTTAAACTATTTCTTGATTTTGCCCTCATAGATATGATTATGAAATTAGTAAACATTTGGAATGGAAAGAAGGGGGCAGGGGACATAGAGATGAACCTGAGAAAAAAGGTCGAGTCAACAGGGCGGGTGAGTGGAAGTGGGAAAGAAGTTGAGTCTCAAGTTAGGGACCACAGGAGCAGGTTAGGGGCAGAAAGGCAAGGACAGTTTGGGAGATGTAAAGTTTAGGTGCCATTTTCTGAAATATACCTCAAGACTATTGTACCATG
This sequence comes from Dasypus novemcinctus, assembly GCF_030445035.2. Classification (NCBI taxonomy): domain Eukaryota; kingdom Metazoa; phylum Chordata; class Mammalia; order Cingulata; family Dasypodidae; genus Dasypus; species Dasypus novemcinctus. The sequence goes on along the minus strand of NC_080679.1, from coordinate 56,158,573 downwards.
TTCCTCTTCTTGGTGGTTGCTCACTCCTCTGAGGACCAAGTGTTGGCTACTCAGGGAAACGGTCTTGGACAGTTTAAGGAAAAAGTAGATAATAAAGTCTGCCAGGTAGAACTTTAAAAAAAGCCTCCCAATTATGTGCCACGGAATGGATGATCAGTATGTGGAGACGGGTCTCCTTGGCCCTCCAGGTGGAAGAGCCCAGTCACCTCCTGCCAGAGCAGCCTCTTCTTTTTGCTCCAACATAGGGCCTTGCAGACATTATCATTACCTACCTGCGGCATGATGTGAGAGGGTGTGAAGCACTGCTTTGGAACGCCCGGTGCACTGCCTTCCTATCACTACCCTACCATTCAAAACTATCCTTAAGTTAAGGTAAGTACCACAGCTTAAAGGGCTGAGGAAAGAGAAGGTCCCTACCCACGACGTGCTTCCTGTCATGGTGACTCTAGACCCAACCTTATAAGGCAAGGCCCAGAAGACACTGGTTTGGTTAGAAGACCATCCAACATATTTGCTTTCTATTAGAACAATGGGACCAGATTGCTTCTGGGAGAAAGTCCATCTTCACAGCTGTCATCCTGTCCATCAGCTCCTTAATCCCTACAAGAATCCGGAAGATTTTAAAAAGTGCTTCTGTGGGCAGCAACAAGAAAAGAACAAAAACAGTGGATTAGGCGACCCTGGAGCCCTTTCTTCCTGGCACTCCCCTCTGAATCATCACGCTCCACTGCTGATGCCGCAGGCTCCCGGGCCCTGCAGGCGTGGGATGCCCTCGCCCGCCCCGGCACCTCGAGGCGCCACCGCGCGCTTCCACGGCGCGGGCGGGGTGGAAACGAGGGGGCGGCGGCCTGGCGGATGCTAAGGGCTGCGAACCGAGGCCGAGCGAGGCTGCGCCTTCCACTCGCCGGACCTCTGTCGTCCTCCCCGCCCCTCGCCCTCCGGCTGAGCCTCTCGCGCTCCGACCACCTCCTCCGCTGCATTTTCCTTCTCCTCCCCCTCTCCTCCTCCGCCTCTTCCGTTTCTCAAGGGAAAGGCTGCAGTCTCGGGCTCCGCTCCTCCGCATCCTCGGCTTAGGTAATACGTTTTCCTCTTTACGCGCCCCCCTCCCCCGCTCCCCGCCACCAGCTCCTTCGCCCTCGGAACTGGGTCACCCGCCGGGGAAGCTGCACGCTTCCCACTGCCTTTCCGGGGAAGTGGGTGAGTAAATCTGGTCCGGGAGGCCGCTTGCCTCTCCGATGCGGCCTGCGATGACCTCTGTCCGCTGCGGCGAGGCTGCCGCCCGGCCCGGCCCGGCCCTACGCGCCGAGGCAGCGCCGCCGCAACCCGCCGGGCGGAGGAGCTCTCGGGTCCTGCGGCTTCCTGGGCCCTGCAAAAATGACCCCAAAGAAATAGGTGGCGAGAAGAACGATTAGGAAACAGACTTTTTCTTTTTTATTTCTAGGTCGAAGAAGCTGATCTGACAGTTGTCGAGAGCAGTGGCCCAACTTCAACAGGTAGGTGGCGTAGCTGTCAATGCCGCATGGCTACGGGGTTGGCTTTGAGAGATGCTGTACAGTGTCGATAGCTGCTGGCTGCCGCTAGTGACCTACGAAATGCGTGTAAAGTGTGCATGATGGGACTGTATTTAGAAGTCTTTAGTTCCTTGCTTTTAATTCACTGCATTTTGAAATGCAGTTTTGTGAGACGTGCGTAGTTAATTGGATTGGACTCAGTAGTAGGTGGAAAAAACTATTTTAATATGGGTTTGCTAAATCATGTGTACTGTTAGATACAAACAGCATGGAAGAAAATCCCTAAATTAGTGTACGTCCATGAAAAACACAATCAATCAAGGAATCTATTTTCGAGATTTCCGGTTTTAACGCTAAGTTTAAGCCGTTGAATAAGAATTTTGCCCACTATGTGAATGATGTTCACTTCAAAAGAACAGTGGATTAAGGCTGTGTGACCAGACTGCTTAAGCGCATCTCCTGTGTTGAATAAAACATCCTTTGGCCCTTTTAGATTGATTCTTAGCTTTGAAACCCAAGGAGTTGATAAAGAATCAGTCCCGCTCAGTTAGATAATAGCCTAATGATGAAAGCAATCCTCTAAACCACTGTTGACTGATGAATTATCTAAACGACCTCATTTTTGCCTTTTAAAATAGGGACTCTTAAGAAAAGATGTTAACGTTCTTATTTAGCAACTATAGCTTTTGTTAAAATTTTTTCACTACTCTTTTTTTTTGAGGTACTGGGTTGGGGGATTGAACCAGGGACCACCTATGTGGGAAGCTGGCGCTCAACTACTGAGGCACATCTGCTCCCCTGAGTTGGTTTTTTCATTTTTTTCCTTGTTTGTTTGTTTTTTGGGAGACACAGGGAACCAAACCCAGAACTCCCATATGCAAAGCAGGAGCTCAACCGTTTGAGCCCCGTCTGCTCCCCTTCTTACTACTTTTGAAGTTAGTTTTTAGTCATGAAGAGGAGTGTATAAGTTGCATTAAGTGGCACTTTTGCTTAGGATAAACTACACATTTCTTTTCAAGCTTTTGAACTAAACCACTGCTTGCTTAGATTTTACAGCTTGAACTCTTGCCACTTAATATGAAATACCTTATTATATACAGATTAAATTATATCTATACTTGAGGAAGACCTGAAAAAAATGAAATAATAGTTTTGGTTTTTTTTACATATAAGACTATGAAACAAGTTATAAAAGTAAGACATTGCATAGGTATGTTCACTTTTTATTTCTGTCTCTAACAACAATTAGAAAATGTATCTACTTCTTATGGATTGCCTGAAAGATAATTACATTGTATAGAGTGATTAAGTAAAAACAAAGGTCTTTTTCATTTATTAAAGGTGAAGATGCTGTATTTGAGAACTTTTTCAGATGTGAGTCCTTATAAACATCCTTGCTAAAATACTTTGAGTCTTATATGGAGCCAGTAAAACTCTCTATGCTGATATTTTGCTCCCTATCTCTCTTGATTAGTACGGAGTGGTGTTTTCCAAACTTTCCTGATTATACAAAGTATCTAGGGTGGTGGGCAAGTGGGGCAGAGGTGACAGTGGTTAAAAAGATTCCCAGGTTGCAAATTGGGACTTCCTAAATCCGCATTTCTAAGAGAAATAAGATACTTCATATAGGAAAAATGATAAAAAAGAAAAAGAAAAAGGTGGGGCCAAAAATAAGTAAGTTTGGGAAACACAGGTGGAGAATAACTGGTGCTGGAATGAATAGCTGAAATAAAAGATTTAGGATTCCTGTACAAATAATGTTCTTAAACGCAAGCTATGGTTTCCCTAATATGATGATGTTATCCATTTAGGAAACCTGAAACTTTTTTATCCTTTTGTAGTTAAGCCTTCTGATAGTTGAACTGTTTGTCTCTTCTGTGTTATTCGATGATAATTCAAGTTCTTTACTATTATAGAGCACTTTATTAATGGATTTTAAAGCAGGTAAGTGTGACAAGTAGTAATCCACACAAAAAAATTACAAGTAATAATCCACAGAAAGATTCATTTCTCTTTCATTTAACAGATTATGAGTCTTTGTTAGGTCTTTTGTGTTCCTGATTAAATATAGAAAAAACAACCATTCAAATTGGAATAACTTCTTTATACCTTTTATTAAAATGATTTCCCAACCCCATCTGAAAAGAAAAACTCAGCATAAAACATGGGCAGTTATATATAAAAACAAATGAACAAAATAGAGATTAAACATGTATAAAATAATTTATCAGGATGAATTACTTCAAAGGAAAATATCCATGTTTATTTCCTTTCCTTCCATTCCCTTCCCTTCTCTTCACTCCACTTTTTGTTCTTTCTTTTTCTTTTTGGTTGTTTGCTTACTTTCTTTAATTTTTTATTCCCTGGACATTAGAAATCTCCAAAATTAATTTGCCAAGTTTAAATTAATTTGAATATTTGCTAACTTTGCCAAAAGATACATAAATTTGCCCTCTACAGAATGACAATGGTGTATTTCTCTCAATTATGAGAGTTATGATGTCAAGAACCAAAGGGAATTGTTCTTTTGATATTGCTTAAGGAAGACCTAACTTGGTTAAAGTGATGCCATAATTTTTCATTAGCAGCAACTTTTTAAGAGGGGATTTGATTTTCCATGTGCTAGAAAACCCTTCTACTTAATTCCTGGGAATTTGCAAAAATCACATATAATCCCAGTTTGATATGGAATTATGAAAGGCCTATTTTTAAAATATGGCTGATTGTAAACCTTGTGAATAGCAAAGAATGGGGGAATATAAATAAAACCAAAAAGATAAATATTAACCAGCTGAGACATTGATCTGTGGTTACAGGATCAGCAAGAATATAAGAACATTTAGTATATTTATATATTGGTGTGGCTTTAATGACCCATTCATATTTCTTTTGTACTTGGAACTTTTCAAGTAAAATATACTATACATTTCATGTTCCTTTTAAGGCAAAGATCATATCCAATATTCTGTATTGCTTTATTCAACATTTTGTAGATATCTGTAAAAAGATCAACATTTGTTTCTACAAAGTGGAAGTAAATTGAATGCTAAGAGATTTGTATTAGGCCTAATCTGTCAAAATGACATATAACATGGCCTATGACCTCTTTCTTGCTATAACATTCAGGAAATATATTTTAGATCATGGCATTTATTTATTATTATAGAAATAAATATTAATAACCATCTTCCCAAAAGCTCTATAAAGACCTCTTCAAATATGATTTTAAATCTACATCGTGTTGTTTTCTAACAATTAAAATCCTGAGATTTGCGTAATAAATAATCCTTTATAGATTGGTTTAGGTGCAAGAAAATCCTTTTAAGCACGGTTATCGCTAATGGCATGAAAATCAGTCAATTAACTTATAGAACTCCCACTGTGTTTCAAGGGGAGATGGAAAAATGTGTATATATCATGCTCTGAAGGAATTTACAGACTATTGGAAAGAGGCTGCTGGTGCCCCAAGGCATGGCTTGGGTGGTGGCTTTACGCCCTCCCCTTAATGTCCATTAACCCCTCATTCTACGTCAAACCACTGTGTGTAAACACACAATCTAAACATTAAAAACCACTGTGCTTGCTTTACAAAAGCAGCTTCAAAACAAATAGTGTAGTGCTTTTATAATTCACAAACACCCCCAACTTCTTGTATATGGAAAACAGAAATAAAAAATAGACAAATTTTGAACTGGGACAGACTATAAAAAATCATCCCATCCAACTGTTCAATGGCCTTTCATTTTTTATTTTTACAAAAACAAGGAAAACAAGTCCCTGAGAACCTAAGTCATTTGGCCAAAGTTACACACCCAGTTGGTTAATGATAAAACAGCCTAAGAACCAGCTCTCCTGTGGCCTAAACAAGGGCTCTTTCTAGCACACACCCACAGGGCCCACAAGTAAGATAAAAGGCAAATGATAAACGAGTTGATGCCTGCAGTAAGTGTTGTAAGAGTTTAGAAAAGATAAACTGACCTGGGCATCTTCCTTAATGACTGAAAAATGTCACATTCAAAAGGAAATGTTCAAAGTGCACTAGAGGATTAATAAGAATCTAGATTCTGATTAACAGGGATCAATAATAATCTACCAAAAAATATTTTTTTCTACAGGCTATACATCTTGCATCTTTTTTCTACTTTGAATTATGCACTATATTGAAATTTTTTATATTTTTTCTTTCCTACAGTTAGGATAGTTACACTGAATCTGCTTCTATTTTTTATATTCCATCTTATTTCAGCTTTCTTTGTGAAACACGTTTTCCTAAAAAATATCTAAACATACAAAAGTTTAAGTAGATGGTTGGAAAACAGAAGATAGAATGGTATCTAAAAGAATAATGTTTCTATTTAATGAAAAGTCTCCAAGAAATGGAAACGAGGATGAAAAAGGTCACTGTCAAATTTAAAAGTTATTTCTATATGGAATACTTTTTCATAATTTTAAAATGAAGTTTGGAAAGTCTTTGAAATCCATACTTTACCACATTATTATGCTAATATGGAGTACTTATTAGACAGACCACCTTGCATTTTTCTGGTATTTAATTTTTGTTACCAAAAAGGCAATATAAGTTGACATTCCAACAATTACAGTAGTGATGGGTTTCCCTGCTCTGCTCCTAACAACCATTGAGGAACAGAGTTGACCTTTGCCCATGGTGTTTCCATAAATTGCCAGGTAAAAAATCACTTGGGGTACATTCGCTCTCTTACCTCAAATCTACTGAATCAGGATCTCCAGGGAAAAGTCCAAAAATCTAAATTTTTAACATGTTCTTTTTTTTTTTTTTAAAAGATTTATTTATTTATTTAATTCTCCCCCTCCCCCGGTTGTCTGTTCTCTGTGTCTGTTTGCTGCATCTTGTTTCTTTGTCTGCTTCTGTTGTCCTCAGTGGCATGGGAAGTGTGGGCGTGCCATTCCTGGGCAGGCTGCACTTTTCTTTCCCGCTGGGTGGCTCTCCTTACAGATGCACTCCTTGCGTGTGGGGCTCCCCTACGCGGGGGACACCCCTGCGTGGCGCGGCACTCCTTGCGCGCATCAGCACTGCGCATGGGCCAGCTGCACACGGGTCAAGGAGGCCCGGGGTTTGAACTGCGGACCTCCCATGTGGTAGACGGACGCCCTAACCACTGAGCCAAGTTGGTTTCCCCCAATTAATTCTTGATGTGACATATTTGGAAAACACTGCTTTAGCACAAGCTCCCATTTACAAGCCACTAGAACAGTATTTGAGAATGAGGGACATCTTTTTGGCCTATTGTTTTGAGCATTATCAAAGACTGTAAATGCAGGCTAATGTCATTCATTGGTAATCTAAAGAGCTACAGTAAGGTAGACTGCTTGGAAATGGCAAACATAGTATGTCAACACTATTTAAAGGTTAGGGAAGAGGCAGAGAGAAATGTTAAGGTTAAATAGGTGGATTTACATGTCTCTATATTAATGTCTTTTCTAACAAAACCAAATTAAATTTAATATTTTTGGTAATTTAATTAACTAAATTAATCTTGTCAAGGATAGGTCACCTCTAAATGATTGAGTATAATAGATTCTCATTTGGTCCTGAAGAAATGTTGTTCAGTTGCTAGTCATCCAGATACAACTTTGACTTGTTTTTGTAAATGAAGACAGAATATACATAGACTTTTATATAAATAAATATGGTCTCATATGCCTAAGGACATGTGGGTAATGCTTATAAAATCCACGTACAATAAACAGCATGACAAGGATGAATTCTTTATTTATAAAGCTAAGAGGAAATTCATCAGCCAGCATTTATTGGACACCTCTGAATTATGCACTAAGAGTCATAAAAAACCACACACATTTATTTCTTGTGCCAGATGGAACATAGACAAGTAAACCAATGTACTGTACTTTTGGGGAGCTGGGATAGAGACCTTCCCTGCCTCCATTCTCCCATGGCCCAGGTGCCTAAGATGAAGGAGGGGCTAGGAATAGCTCTCCTGGAGGACTAACACTAGAACTGACTGTCTGCACCCCACCCCACTCTTTATTTAAAAATACCTTTTATAGAAATAGAAATACATAGAAAAAAGTGTGCACATCCTTAGTGTGCAGCCTGATGAATTTGCACTCAGTCTACCCATGTAACCATCACTCAAATCAAGAACATATCTAGCACCTAAAAGACCCCCATACCCCTCATTAATGCCCCCTCTTTCTTCAAAAGAAGTACCAGAGGTTCCTCTAACACCATAACCTCATTTTGCCTGTTCTTCAACTTCATATAAATTAAACTGCACAGTGCATATCTTTTGTGTATGACTTCTTTCACTCAGCTGTATGTTTTTGTGAGATAAATCCATGTAGTAGTTCATTCACTTTCATTGCTCTGTAGTATTTTGTTGTGGGAGTATGCTACAGTCATTCAATTTAATTACTGATGGTTATTTGGGTTATTTCCAGTATTAGGCGATTACAAATAATGCTGCCCATAGCATTCATGTACATGTTTTGTCATGCATATATACATGAATTTCTGGTGGGTCTTTGTCTCCCAGTGAAATTGCTGAATCATTGCATATGCTTACATTAAACTTCAGTTCTCCAAAGTGCTTGTACCAATTCTCACTTCTACCAGCAGTATATAAGCATTTCCATTGCTCTATATCCTCACCAAAAGTGGACATTTCCAGTCTTTTTGATTTTAGCTATTCCACTGGATGTGTGGTCGTATCCTGTTGTGATTTTAAGTTGCATTTTCCTTATTACTAATGAGGTAGAGTGTCTTTACATAAGTTTATTCATTAGGATATTCTCTTTTATGAAGTACCCATTCAAGTTTCTTGCCCTTGAACTGTTTCTGAGAGGGTGATAAGGCATTAGATAGAGAAAGCAGGAGGAAGGGCATGCCAACCAGAGGTTCTGTTCAAACTTATGGTCTGCCCAGAGGATGGAAGTAAATGGATAGTGGGAAATTACCTACTGAAATGCTAAACATAACCCAAGCCTCTGCAGTGCAACAGTGATATCACATAGATCAAAGTAAAAATAACACCTAAATGGTACAAGGTTCCAAGAAATGTTTGATAGTCAAATATCTGAAAGGACAGTTTCAGTGTTTATACATTGGAAGGACAGTTTCATTTCCAGTGAGCTAAGAAGTAGAAAGCTGCTGGAAACAGTATACCAGAAATGGGTTGGCTTTTTTTTTAGGAGGTATAGGAATTTGAACCCAGGACCTCACATATGAAGCAGGCACTCAACCACTGAGCTAAACCTGTTCCCCTGGGTTGGCTTTTACAATGGGAATTTAGTTGATTTAAAGCTTACAGTTCAGAGGACATGAAAGTGTCCAAATTAAGGGATCATCAGAGATACTTTCTCACCTAGCTGCAGCTGTGGTTGATCAGGCACATGGCAGTGCCCACTCCCCTCTCCTTCAGACCTTGTTGCCTTCAGTTTCTGGGTTCCTCTGTGGTTTTTCTCTCTCCTGGGTTTATTGATCTCAACTTCTGGAGGCTTCTCTCTGTCTCTACAGCTGTTTTCTGTGTCTGTGAGTTTTTATTTCACATGCACAGGAATGGCTTTTCTGGGATCCACCCAGCTTCAAACTGTCACAGGTAATACTACAAATCCCTAGTAATGCTTGTAGTACAGATTCCCTCTGGCCCAGATAACCAGGTGGGCAGATGAGTGTCTCATAGGAATATCTGGGGAGGCTGCTGCTAGCAAGCTATACTTTAGCATTCCTGGCGGAGCAAATTGAGAGGCCCTCCCCTGGCTTTGTGGGTCCACTTCTCCAAGGTGGATGATAGGACAGCCTCTAAACGACTACCTGAAGCAGCCCTAAGTATGGGGCAGAGGGAAGAGAGAATGAAGTCTATGTTTCCTCTTCATTAGCCCTGTGAGCTAAATGGAGCCTTGGCTACCTCCTCAGCATGAGCAGACTCCTGGACAGCTGCCCCCCTTGAGAGAGGTCACCACAAACACCTTGTAAAACACCCAGGTGCTTCATGGCTCCATGGAAACCAGGCCCTTTTCCCCCAAAGCAGTAGCGTTCTGGCAGGGCCACCGCACAGTAGCTTCAAATGACCATTCCTCAGAGGTTGCGTGAAAGATGGAATTTATGGTATGGATGGAGGAGGTAAGGTGGGCTCTGAAGAAGGACCAGTTTATCTGCAGGAAGACAGGAAGGTCAAAAGGTTAGTGGAAATGCTTTGACTCACTTGCCTATTCATTAGAGAGCAATTCAGTTTTGTTGAGGCCTTTATCTAGGGTCATCACACTTCCGTCACCTTGGAAAACAAAAGGGCATGATCAGACCCTGCACAAGAACAGACTCACTTGGCCTTCTAAGCACAAGATATCCTGACAAGATATCTCTTTTGACAGAATAATGACCCTCTCAAGCCATCCAGAGATGGATGCCATGAAACCAGAGTAGTCTCACATCCTCTAGTAGCCAGATTTTCCACCCAGATGCCCAGAAACTGAAGCAGTCAGATCACGCCTGCATAAAGAAACTTTATTCTGTTTCATTCAGAAAATTACAAGTAGTTCCCAGGCTTTTGGATTTAATGGACTAGTAAATTTTCAGAAGAGTTTTCAGCAACCCATAAAAAGATGGAAAACTCTTATTTTCCCAAGTAAGGACACGTGACCCTGGTTTCTGTAAAGTTTTATTGAACAATAATAGCTGTCAGTTATTATTTGTGATATGCAAGGCTCTGTATTTTCCCAAAAATATCTTGTTTGATCTTCACAATGTCCCTTCAAGGTAAGTATGATCTTCATATTACAGATGAGAAGAGAGGCTCAGAGAGGGTAAATTACCTGATGCCTCACAACTAATTAGTAACTGTCAGGTCTACCTACTCTAAAGCCCATGTCTTTCCCACTATACTATTTATTACATCTGAAATGTGTGTAAATTATTCTGATACAGTTTTCAAACTTCTTATGATCTGTTGAGATGGTAGAATGATCAGGAAGTAAATCTGAGTTTTTGTCTTTGTAGACATGTTTGGGTATCCAGGTTATTTATATGTGTGTGGGTATTTAAGATATTTATTATAAGGAATTAAGTCCTGTGACCATGGTGGCTGGCTATTCCAAACTCTGTATAGCAGGCTGCAATCTGGAGACTCTGACAAAAGTGGTGAATAAGTCCTTAATCCAAATTCTGCAGGGGAAGAAGGCTGGCTGAAGATTCCAGCAAGAGCCAATGCTGAATGAAAAGACCTTGTCTAGATCCTGGCGGTGAGGGCATGTTTGGAACTCTTTCTGGGGTCACGGGGAAGCCCCTGATAACTCCAAACAGGTGGCCCCCTGTGAGCTAACAGGTCCAGCAACCAATCAGAACAGACAACTGGAGCCCCTCAACATTAGGAAAGGGGAGGAGGAAAGGCTAACCTGGGGCCCACGTGTGTGCCTTATCCTGTAGCATGCCCACAACCATGTCCTAGGTTGTGTACTTACCGCATTTCTAGTTTTCATGTTTCTTAATAAACTCTTTATTCCCTTTGGGGGGAAAAAAAAAAGAGCCAGTACTGAAGGGCAGAAATTATTCTTCTGACCTCTGAACTCCTCAGTTCTGCCTTTTAAGACCTCCAACTGATTAGATTTAGAAGATTCCCCACATTGTAGAGGGCAGTCTCCTTTGTGATTGCAGATATAAGCAACCAATTATAGATGTAACCTACAATCTGATTATAGATTATATATAGATTGTGTCTGATTATAGAATCTACAAATTGATTATAGATGCAAATTCCATCTATGAAGTGCGCTTTCAGTAACAAGCAGGCCAGGGCTTGACCAAACAACTAGACCCCATATCCTAGCCAGGTTGACAAGTGAAAGTAACCATCACACCAACCACTTCAATTTTTTTCAATATTTCTCCAACCAGATACAGAAATCTCATAAAAGCTGAAGAGACACTAATTCTATCTGGCATTGTGACACAGTTCTATATTAATTTATAGATATACATTTGGCCTGAGAGGGTAAGGAATGTGTTATGTAATCTCTTTAAATTTTTGTTCAAATGTGATTTGAAGTAGATTGTCAGAAAGCAAAGCTTATGAAAAGTTATTTCAGTGCTTACTGCATCATTAATGATTTGGCTGGTAAAGGGAGCAGCTCCTTGTTGGAAAGATTGCCTCATAGAATTAAATGCATAAATAAATGTATAAGTAAAATTAAATTGAAAGATATAAATAATGAAATGTATATATAAAAATGAATGTATAAATAAACAGGGGAAAGAACTCTATTCCATTTTTACCATTTGACCAGAAAACAAAAGATGAATAGGTTTTGCTGACTTTTGGTAAGATTAGCAAGGCCTCTTTTAGGAGAGAAAATAGGTATTAGGTATGAGCTGAGTTCCGCCATCCATGACAGCCAGTTAACAGAGACATTAGAACATGATGGAAGAGTTTTCCCACCCAGCAAGGTGATTTTACTCTGAAGTTAAGTATCAGCTGAGGGAAAAGTTTTTCCAAGAATAGAAGGGAAAGCCCAGTGTCAACTGAATGGTGATTTATAAAGGTCAAAGTAGTGTCAGCTATCAGCTTGTATACCTAGCTTTACATTTTGCTTTATAGTGTGCTTGTAATTATTTATCCAATAACTTCTTTTTTAAATCCTTATTTAACAACTAACAATTTCCAAAATAGTTCATTGGCTAGAGTGCTAATTAAGAGTGTGTGTGTCAATGCCAGCTTTCCTGATCTTGACTCTTGTCCCTGTCACCTGCTAGCTCTGTGACTTTGGGCAAATTACTTAACCTCCTTGTGTTTCAGATTCTTCATCTTAAAATGGAAATTATAATAGTACCTGCTTCATAGGATGAGTTAATATATGTAAAGCCTTAAGAAGGCGGCCTGAGCATATACTAAGCACCTAATACATGTCAGCTGTGATTATTTTAACTTTGGCCTATCTCTCCTCATGGATAGCTGATAACAAGACCATTGTCCCTACGTGGTTCCACCAAGATTCCTGCTACCAGCCTAGTAATAAAGAATAAGAAGGCTTGAGAGAAGTAAATATTAAGGTTCAGTGTTTGCAGTTGCCCAGGATACTAGTTAAAATTCGGATTCCTAGGCCCCACCCCAGAGCTTCTGATTCACTGAGTTGGGGTGGATGGAGCCCAGGAATCTGTCTCTGATACAGGCACCTTGGCTGATTTTGATACAGGTAGTTTTCAGAACACACATTGAGAAATACTGATCAAAAGGAATTTCCTTTGTATCCAAGTCTAATAAACTATGGTAAATGCCATGACTGTTTCTTATCATGAGCCTACAATAATTTTCTTTTTTTATAGCAGAATTTGTAATTGTCTTTTTTTTAAAAGATACATATATCACAAAAAATGTTACATTAAAAAATATAAGAGGGCCCCACATATCCCACCCTCCTCCCCCACTCCTCCCACATTAACAACCTCTTTCATCACTGTGGCACATTCATTGTGTTTGGTGAATACATTTTGGAGCGCTGCTACACTGCATGGATTATAGTTTACATTGTAGTTTACACTCTCCCCTGGTCCATTCAGTGGGTTATGGCAGGATAATCTGTCCCTGCAATATCATTCAGGATAACTCCAAGTCCCGAAAATGCCCCCACATCACACCTCTTCTTCTTTCTCCCTGCCCTCAGCAACTCCCATGACCACTGTCTCCACATCAATGATACATTTACTTCCATTGCTAGAGTTACAATAGTTCTGTAGTAGAATACCAGTAAATCCACTCTAATCCATATTTTATTCCTCCATCCTGCGGACCCTGGGATGGTGATGTCCACTGCAAGCAGGAGAATCACATCCATCAGCCATGTGAGATCTAAGCCCCCCTCTTGACAGTAATTTTCATTTAAAGTTATTTAAAATGTTTACATAATACTAATTTAGGTCAAATGGTGAGGGTATAAATTTGCATTTAAAATCATCTGAAAGATTATTTCCATACGTGTTAATAAGAGCTACTGATAAAACTGAAGAAATAATGTCCTTTTATTCTGTTTTGAATGTATCCCTCAATTACTCCATAGATAAACTAAAGTTGAGTCTTTCAAGAGGATGATGAATTATCCAGTGCTGCTCTCAGGGTTGTGACCTGCCTGCATGATGTGAGTTGAGAACAGAGATGGAGAGATAGGTAAGAAAGCAGCCTAGAGAGAAGCACAGAAAAAATGGTGATTCAGTTCATTTGGAGGAAATACCTTGCTCAGCTAGAAGAGAATAGATTGGCTGTCCAAATTAATTTGAAAATCTTGCGTGCAGGTGGTGATAGCTGTGGGAGAATTTCTTTTTAGGGAGCTAGGTTCTAGAGAAAGATAAATAACCAAAGAAGTGCTGGGTTCAATAGGAAACTGGTGAAGGTGTAATTGCAAGCAGAAATTAGGGGATTTGACTTGTTGTTTGGACAGTTGCCTCCAGGAGTTGAAGAATCCTTGTACTTTCATACTTAATTACCCCAATATTTTAAACTGTCATTTCTTATTATAAAAGCAGTATATGTTTACTGTCCAAGATTTGGAAAGAATAATGAAAAACTAAGTCATTTACAATTCTACTACTTGCTGATAACTACCATTAAAACACTGCCTACTTCTCTTTGAACTAATACCTGTCTCTATGTCCCTATCTGTCTGCATCACTGTCTCTCTCTCCCTCTCTCTCTGTATATGCCCAACATATATATATGTAATGTACTATTATACTATGCCTATTGTCATCATTCATTGTTCTACTTTAAATTGTAGCATTAATATATTTCCATATTATTAAATATTCTCAAAAACAAGATTTTAATGACTGCATTTTAGTCTATCTTTTGTTCTACCAATGTTTAAGATTATTTTCAACTTTTTGCTACTGTAAATAACATTAGTCTTCCTTGTACAGAAATATTTGAACTCAGCTCTGATTTCCTTAGCACAGATGAAGACTAGAGTTATTGGCTATAGGAACCTTGATATATTTTTCCAAATTGCCTTCTGAAAATGTACAAGTTTGCATGCCCATTAGCAGTGTGAGTGCCTGTTTGACCACACCTTCTCCAAGAATGAATGTTAACTTTGAAAACAGCTTTGTCTAGTGAGAAAGGATGTCTCATTGTTTTATTCACTTCTTTTTTACTGTTGAAGTTGAACATAATTTTTTATGATGTTTGGTTCATAATCTTAATAAAAAGGCAGCATGTTTTTAACCTAACTTGTTGGACACGAACCAACTATGAGAATTCACAATTAACCCATTTATATTGATGTTTTCATAGTTGTTTTCTCAGCCTCCTAGAGTCCATTGAGGAAACTTTTTTACTAAAGGAAACTATTGTGATAGTAAAGGGCACAGGCTTCTATGTAAGACTACTTCCAAGCCCTGCCGTTTAGTCTTGTGTAACCCTGAAGAAGTTACTTAACCTCTCTAAGCTTCAATTTCCTTGACTATGCAACAGGGCTGATAAATCCTACATTAATTCTCATAGTATTGAGATATAAATTATTAAAGCTTTCACTAGAAGGTAGCTACTATTAGAAAATAAGAAGTGTTACCTCCTAATTACAAGGTAGACCCAAAATTATATTAAGGTATGAGTAGCATAACTCTCTTAAAAGCCAGAACTTTTTAAGTCCCAACACATTACATGTTTTACTTAATTTTATTATTTAAACTTATGGCTTTCACCATAGAAGAGAAACACAGACAGAGGAAATCTTTTTCTAATTAAAACACACACAAAACCAAGCAAAACGTGGCTGGAAGATTCGCTTGTGCTGCATAGCCCAAGGGTGGCCTCAGAGTCTTTTGCAGGAAACAACACTACTTGCCCAGGTATGGGGCTTAGTACTTCTAGAAAGTTGCCCCGGAACTGATATGATAAATCCTCTCCCTTTCTTCCTCCCTCCACCTCCATAGGGTGAAAGAAAGAGCACTACTTCAGTGCTGCTACTAAGTTAGCTTGCAAGATAATTCTAAGGCAGTTGCAAGCATATGCCTTTCCTTTACCATTGTGCTGTGTGCTCATCTGCTTGTCTGTCTAGGGATTTATAAAATTAATGTAGAATGTCGTTGAAAGGTTTTTTTTTCACTGAAAATGCAATAATGCATTTTTTGGCCTGCAAATATTTTAGATAAAATGTTCTTTAAAGTTTCAAATTTTAGGTTTTATCTATAATCTTACTTCCACACAGAGGCTGTAAATATGCTGTACACTAGCTGTTACTGCTGTGCTGACCAGATTGACTGGCAAATAGTTGTTAGTATTGCCGGAGGCATCCTGACATCATCTAAACTGCTTTCTCTTTCACATTCGTGCTCTTTTCCAGCTGACCGCCCAGACAGTGGGTGCAGATTCCACCAGCAGCTGCATCTGAAAAGCAAGATTCAGAAATGTCAGATATCCTCCGGGCACTGCTCTGTGTCTCTGAGAAAGCTGCCAACATTGCCCGGGCGTGCAGGCAGCAGGAAGCTCTCTTCCAGCTGCTGATAGAAGAAAAGAAAGAGGGAGAAAAGAACAAGAAGTTTGCAGTTGACTTCAAGACCCTGGCTGATGTACTGGTACAGGAAGTTATAAAACAGCATATGGAGACCAGGGTAAGAAATGTCACAGCCAAGGCAATTGCAAAATATTTGCCCCTGTGGGTCCCCCCTCCCCTCACCCTGGCATAGGATAGCATGCCTTGTACTTCTTTTTCCCACCTCTGTATAGTAGCACCTTGGATTCAAATAAGCATCTTGTATATTTCACCTCTTGTTTTGATTACAGCATTAATAAAGTGTTCATTGCAGAGGATTTTTAAAATACAGAAAAGCAAATAAAATCAAAATCACTCAATTCTAACACCTAAAAATAAGCATTTTGGTATAGAACTGTCATTTATTAATGAGGTATTAAAAAATAAATAATACCTGTTCTCTGAAAAATAAGCAAAAATAAGACTCCTCATAATCCCACTACTAGAACCACAGCTATATTTTGCTAAATGTTGTTAGAATGTTTTCTGTGTGTATGTCTGTGTGTGGCATGTATTGTAACAGAAATGAGTACATACTGTTTTGTAACCTGATTTTTTTTAAAATTTGATTTATTAAGTCCTACCTTTTTTACTTAGTCATTTACCTGATAGTTGTCTCAGTTGCCAGCTTTCGAGTCCTGGAGACTTTCGGTCCTTCTTTATTCCAGTAGAAAAACATTTCTTATAATGATTGCAATTCTGGGTGTCTTGAGCTGTCTGGAAAAAACTTTATTCATAAATAATAACAGTAGCAGGCACTTAAAAGTATGTTTGATGTTTGAAAGCTTTACTGACTCGAGTTTTATCATAGATCTACTTTTTAAACCTTCCATCCCCTGTAGTTACAACTTTGCATGTATTAGGCCACTAGAAATGAGTATGTTAACCAAGTCAGTGGAAGCAAATATCCATAGGGCTTGTTTTCCAAAGAAAAGTCTGTAGAGTAGCCCAGTTACAAGCCGGCTGAAGCTGGTGTAGGGCAGTGAAAAGACTGCGGGCCTTGAGTGGAAAGGCAGTGCCCACGTCCTGCTCTGCTTTAAGAGCTGGTAACAAATACTGGGGAATAAAATGAAAAGTTGTATGAAAAACAAATAAATAAATAAAAATACTTACTACATGCTAGGCACTGTTCTAAGAGATTTACTAATATAAATCTGTTAAACTCATGACTTTATAAGGCAAGAACTATTATTCCAATGTAATGGATATAAATAACTTGTCCAAAGTTACACCCCAAGTCCTCATTTAATAATCTAACAATTACATATTTTTTTAGGCTTGTGAAAGATAGAAACTTTATGACATCATTATAAATATTGGAATAGTTTCTATGAAATTCTAAAAAAAAAAAAATTGGGGATTATTTAGCATTATTTAAGTGAAATCTTGACCACAGGCAGGAAGAGAGAATAAATGACTGCTTGAAATCTCTATAAACTCTGTACTTTTGCATGCCATATAATATCTAGCTCCAGTAAACTAAATGAAGCTAGTGTATTTTTGTTGGTCTCTGATCAAGATAGTTAGGTGCAAGGGATGGTTGAGCAACTAGATTATAAATGTATTAACATTAATTTGTATGGGCTACTATTTGCCCCCAAAGCATTAATAACAAGTTCAGGCAATTGCTCATTTTTGAGATGTATGTAAAACTTATGAACAAGTAAGTGATATTCAGTTTGGCTATATAAAATACCATGTTTCATGACCCTTGTGAAGGAGTAGCTTCAGAAATGGGTCTTTAAGCAGCCTGGGGAGACTGAGCTTCAGCTCTTGATGAATAGGCTGGTTGCCAGCACTTGGTAACTTATACTGTTCTGCAAGTAAGGAAAAAAATAACACATATTGTGGGCACTATTAAAGCTATTGACCATCTTCAAATGAGTGAGTTCAAATATTGGAAGAATATTCTTGCTGTTGTTCCCTAAGAACATCATGCATATCATAATTGAGCACATCTTCTGAGAAAACTTATTTTAACTATAGACAGGATCAGAAGCAAATGTATCTGGAAGCTTCCTGGTCAAAAATGAGAGAAGATTCTTACTTGACCCCATTTGTTCACTCCTTATTGAGGCATAAATTACTTGGTCAATAAAACATTACCTTGTATTTTGACTCTTTCGCTGCATTCTCCTAGCCTGAAGGTTAACACCTGAAGATGAAAGCAAAGTCTAACAATCCCTTCCGTCCAGCCTCAAGTTATAATTTTAGATGTTGATCAACAATACTAACTCTTATAAGTTACTAGGGTGATGTTTAAGAGCAACAGTTAAAATTATTCAGTTGCAATAACTCAAGTACAAAGGCCCTTAATTAGAAGGATGAAATAGTTTTGCAAATTGAATAAGACATAAGGATACCAGACCCCTACCATGATTTGGACTTTCCAAAGGGGCAGAGGAACAGGAAAATATTAGAAAACTAAGGATTGAACAAGGCTGACTTTGTTTTTTCTGGATTTGGATTGATTTCTAGAATTGTAAGTTTCTGAATTTCAGATCTAATTGTGCTATTTAATTTGAAATAGAAAATGGGTACCTGTTTTAGAATTGAACGTGTTTTCCTGTTGTTTTTTGTCATACTCTGAATCATTCAGTTTCCAGGTTTGGGAAAAAATATTTCTGGAGAAGAATCCAATGAGTTTACTAATGATTTGGGTGAGTATGAAAATCTTAATGTGTTTTTGTAACTTAATTAACATATGGTATTCTAATCTCCAACTTTCACCATGAAATAAATGGATATTTGGAAGCATTGCTACATAAACTACATACATTAGAATTAAGCTTCAGGGACTCTGAGAATATCTCACCATTTGAATTAAAGAAATGTGGTATCTTAGAATAATTTAGGAAGTCCACATTTATTTAAGATAGATATAAATCTGTAACATTTTAATAATTATGTCTTAAATTTTGGGAACGTTACATGACTCTTTGGGTATCTCATGGAAGTTAATAGATGTCCCCAGAAAAATACGCATCTATAGAATTGTGCATGCAGTGTCAGGTGCAAAGTTCAGACCCGTTCATGGACCCCTGGGGAATCCATGGATCTTGGCTAAGAATGTAGAGGAGAGGCCTTGGCCCTGAAATGCCATTGTGATATTGAGCAACCCACCTCATCACTTCTCTGGAGTTGCAGAGCCTCTGTAAAAGGAGTTGGCCTAATTTAAAGACTCCTTTATCACTAAATTTTAGGTCTTCTCTTATTAGTTTCCCATAGGCCAGATTATCCTCTCCTTTGATGAACCTCATGGTCCCCTGTTGTACAGAGAAAAAAATATTAAAATCTCAATTCTGATTCTTTTCAGAGAAATTATTTTTAGCTTGATTACATTTTTTGTTTAATGGTAGAATATTAAAATAATGAACTTTAAAGACTTATCCTCTGACAAATAGTTAAACAAACATCTAGAAGCATTACAGATAAATAAACCTAACTTCTGGGTTAAGTCTGAAAAACTTTGTCTCCTTCACAGGCTTTGTATTAAGATATAATTAGTTCTATGACACTAAAAAAAGGAGAGAAATCTCATTTAAACTTCTTAAGATTAAGAAAAAACAACTTTGTGATTGGCTCTTAAGATATTCTATGTTTAAATTATTGTGCCAGGCTACTTCATAAACTATGTATTTTTAATACTTCATTTATCTAAATTTTGGGGGCAAAAAGGCATTCCTCACACATTGTCCTGAGACCTGGAGTTTGCTCCTTGGTCCCTCTGAGGAGGGAATGGGTTTAGTTCATCAAAGGGCAGAGGGAGGGGAGAGGCCCTGGTGGATGAGGGAGGGCAGGCCAGACCAGATCAGGAACACTCTGTAGACTTTGGGACAGAGCTTGGATTTCTCTCTAAGTGTGATGGGAAATCACCTGAGAATGTTAAGCAAAGGAGTGGTGTAATAAAATTTGCTTTTTTGAAAATGATCCCATGACTTTTCCTGAGCCCAGAGTAAGTACTCAGGAAGGGGCAATTATTAGTATTATTATTCCCAATTTAACTGTTCAAGTTAAATTTGACTTAATTTAACTAAATTTAATTGAAAATTTCTTGCTCATTCAGAGTCATGATTATAATAATGGTTTCATGCTGTGCTTCTCACAAGCACCAAGTTGATGCAGATGCTGCTGGTTCTTGAATGGCTAGGGTAGCTACAAATATTTGTCCATATACCTAAAAGGCAAAATATCCTTAAAATGAGTTTTTAATTTTTCTGTTTTTTCCTTTGCTGTCACTTCTAGTTTCTATTTTTTTATAGGATTTTTAATTTATTTCTCGCCCCTTCCCACTCTCCCCCCCCCCCCGCCCAGTTGTCTACTCTCTCTGTCCATTTGCTGTGTGTTCTTCTGTGTCCATTTGTATTCTTGTCAGTGGTACCCGGAATCTGTGTCTCTTTTTGTTGCGTCATCTTGTTGTGTCAGCTCTCCGTGTGTGTGGCACCATTCCTGGGCAGGCTGCACTTTTTTCGTGTTGGGTGGCTCTCCTTCCGGGGCGCACTCCTTGTACGTGGGGCTCCCCTACGCAGGGGACACCCCTGCGTGGCAGGGCACTCCTTGCGTGCACGTGGTTCAACTCATCACATGGGTCAGGAGGCCCCAGATTTGAACCTTGGACCTCCCATGTGGTAGGCAGATGCCCTATCTGTTGGGCCAAGTCCGCTTCCCTTAGTTTCTATTAATTTGCCTGTTTTTACCAACCTTTCCCTTTCTGTTGGAGAATGAAAAACCGGATTAACCAAAGGTAGAAGAAGCATGTTAAAAGTGATAAGTAAAGTACCTGGACTTGGTAACATCTGTTTTCAGGATCACATGAGGAGCAGAAAGTAGCACATCAGTATGATAAAATCTTTGTTCTTATCAATAACATATTCAGACATGAGCAGAGTGACCTAACTGTATTAAAAATAAAAAGGGAAAAAAGAGATTTATCATGTCAATTGAGAAATAGCAAACTAAGCTACATGTAAGGCAACAAAGGCATTTATTTGGGGTCTTAGAATTGAAATTTGGCGAGTGCAGATTCAGGTAGTAACCCAAATCATGTCCTGTCTTGGCATTTCAAGGCAAAGTGTTTTTAAAGAAAAAGAAGATTGGGTAAGTTCTTTGTGGTTAGATAATTTAATGAGTTCTTTATCTCGTGATTTATGGTGTTAGATGTCCTTAGGGTTTTGAGGAACATTTGAGGCTTTACATACTCTGGCACTTTGTGATATTTGCTGAGATTTGCTTAAGAGTAACCTCCAGAAAGACCTCCCCACTCCATTTCAAGTCCTTAGCCAAAGAAACGCTATTTTGTTTTCTTTTTACAGTTCAGGACTCTGGGATTCCTAACTGGTCCACAAGCACCCTTAAACTTCATACAAAATTGTGTGCATGTGTCTATGTGGACATTTTTCTGGGGAGAAGGTTCTTTGATTCCTGAACCCATCCCTGGCTATTCAGATTGTGTGAGTGGTCACTAGGTGTCTATGTCTTTTTGAAGCCTCGGGGTGATTCCAGCAATCAGCCAGGTGCAAGAACCACTGGTATGGATTTATTACCTTCACCTATTCTAAGTGCACAGCCTTTGCTCTCTCTCTCCTCTCCTCCTTTTTCTTTTTCTTCTGTTCTTCCTCTACAGAAACTCTGGAAATGTAATGGCTTTTAGTTTGTGTTTATTCCAGGGGAAAAGATTACTCTGAGGCTGTGTTCCAGAGAGGAAGAAACCGGAGAGCTTCTTAGCAAAGTCCTTAATGGTAACAAGTTGGCGTCTGAAGCATTAGCTAAGGTTGTTCATCAGGACGTCTCCTTTACTGACCCAACTCTGGATTCCATAGAGATCAACATTTCACAGGACATTTTGGGAATATGGGTGGATCCCATAGGTAAGTATAGGAGAGGGTATTTGCTTTCATTTATTCTTACTAGCAGTGCTTTTTTTGTTTTTGTTTTTTTGCTTAGAAAATTTTTTTTAAATCATTGAGAACATAGTTTAGGATAGTTTTAAAATTTTTTAAGTTTTAAAATAATAAAGAGTTGGGGTGTGTGTTATGTGTTGTGTTACAGATGTATATATGTATGATATGTGTGTGTGTATGTGTACACAAATGGACACATATAAAGCTAAATTAACTCATCTTTGAAAGACTTTTCATACCAGATGTCAAACTCAAATGTCTCCAGGGGCCAGATTGGTAAATGAGACAGAGAAGAGCAAAGCGATAGCAGTCATAACCCACTGAGCCTTCTAAAGGACACTCACCTCCACCAGATTGTTGCCATATGGGGCTGCAGGCCAGATCTTCAGATTTTTAAAGAGAAACTAAAATCCGGAATTAAAGTGAGATCTCCTAATTTTTAATCTTTGGCAGTTAATTTAGTTACACAAACAAAAACACTGTACAGGTGAAACAAAAACACAGCTAAATGTGACTACCAAGCAGTTAGTTTGTGAGCTCTGTTTAAACTTCACCACTATCTTTTTTTTATTCTTGTGGTAGAACCATAATCTACAACTCACTGTTTTAAAAGTGTAGCATTTATCTCGATGATGCTATTAGAAGAGTCCTAGGTATTAATTTTAAGAGGTTCCTCTTTTGTTCTTTTCCACCTTACTGGCAAATTCCACTCAACACAACTGGAACCATTCATTATGCTGAGCAGGTAAAATCCCCCCACCCCACTGTGGGAGAGTGTGGGCTATGGTGTGGACCATTGACCATGAGGTGCAGCGGTGCTCAGAGATGTATTCACCAAGTGCAATCAATGTCTCATGATGAGGGAGGAGGAGGTTGTTATGGGCGGAGAAGTCGGGTGAAGGGGGTGGGGGATATATGGGGACCTCTTATTTTTTTAATGTAACATTAAAAAAATTAATAGAGGAAAAAAAAATCCCCTCACCCCACCCCATCCCACTCATCCTATAAGCACATTAATACAACATTGTAGAAATGGATTTTGTCATCAGAGAATTACATAACATTTAACCAGTGGGTTATATAATGGAAATTAAGAATATTTCCCAAATCTTTGATCATTTTAGGGTGAATAGTCATCAAATATGGTTTCTGAAGGACAGTAATTTTCTTTTCCTTGGAGTCACCCTGGATTGATGGATTTATCCAGCTGTCTGGATCTTCAGCCTAGCACATCCTTAATTCCATGTTAACTTACTGTCAGCTGCTGCCATGTACCCTGCTTAAAGGAAACCTAGCTCTTGGCTTTTTTTCACAGGATCAACATTAACTTCTTCCTTTTGTGCCACCATTTTTGTTTCTTTTTCCTTCTAATGAGTGGGACCAAACAACAACATCAACAAGGGTAATTTCACCCCTGAGTGATGCCTGGAAGGAGACTTTTCCAGCCTACATTGCACAGGTCTCCTGATTAGTAACAGCTCTAAAGAATCCCACCAGTTACCCTAGTTTTTGAATGCTTTTTAATATAAGTATTTAAGTGATTATTATATGCATGATATTATGCTGGGTCTTGTTCCTTGCTACGGGAACTATATATTTGTCCTCTCCCATCCAGAATTCCCTTTTAATCAGGAAAATGAAAGAAGCAGCTTAAAACGAAACATCAGAGGTCAAACAATTCAATTTGAGTGACATCTAAAGGTAAAATTTGATTGGTTACCAAATTAGAAGAGAGAAATGAGATAGGATACAGTTTATAAATATATTCACTATTATCTTCTAAATAATCTTTCCCTGAATCCAAACAATTTTGCTTCATTTTTCAGATTCAACTTATCAGTATATTAAAGGCTCTGCTGATGTCAAACCCAACTGCGGAATCTTCCCCTGTGGACTCCAGTGTGTCACCATTTTAATTGGTGTGTATGACCTACAGACAGGAGTGCCCCTGATTGGAGTTATCAATCAACCCTTTGTGTCACAAGACCTAAACACTCTCAGGTAAAAGACTATCATTTTTGGCTTTACAAGAAATACTATCTAGGAGAAAGCTTGGTTTTGCATTTGGCATATAACATTCTTGTTCCCGTTTTCTCGAATCCACTCAAGACCCAATTAATGTAATAAAATAATGGCAATTCTGTTTTCCAGCGCATTTGGAATAAGACAAATGCCATGGCTATGTAGTCCATGTACAATTTTAAAATATAGAAGACATTCAAAACAAAATGTGAAAATTACCCAATGAATAGATTGGTAGGTTTGACCAATCATAACATGATTATGAAGCATCTCTTGCCATCAGTGCTGTCACCATCACTTCCTTTTTTACCTCCTCCCTCTCCACCCTGTCTGTGGGCTCCTGCATAGAGGAAGGCCAGGATCTGTTCCATGGTCTTTGCATTGGGGTTGACTCTAGGTATGGCAGAGACCGAGTGGAATCAAGCAGCTTTTCTCCTGTGGTTTCAGTTTTAATTGTAATAAGTCACATTTTTTCCATTTATATCAGATGGTATATTTTTACTGAGTTGTTTGCTCTTTAATAGTCATAAGCTGCACCTCTGGAATTTTCTCTTTTTTTTTTTCCCTCCTCTTTTCTCCCCTCCCATACCAAAATGTGTTTCCATCACCTTTAAAAGGTCATTAAGAAATTTAAAAGAATTAGTACTGGGTGTAGACATAACTATGGCCTAGAAATAGAGGTGGCTAGCAAAGTAGTTAGTGGTACATATTCCAGAGTCAGACTGACTGGGTTTGAATCCAGATTCTGCCACTGACTAGCTGGGTGATCTTAGACAAATTATTTACCTTTTCTAAGCCTCAAGTTTCCTCATCTGTAAATAATAGCCCAAAATATATAGTAAGTCAAACATTGATAAATGATAGGTGCTATTATCATTGTTGCCGAAAATAATATTTTAGAAGCCAAAGTGGAGCTAGCAAATAAGAGAATGAAAAGAAGTCACCAAATGGAGAAAAATTGGTTATAAGAATTATAAAAGATTTGCAGATTGGAAAGAGATATTTCTTATCTGTTCATCTTTTCCCTTGTTAAACCAAAAGTGGCAATGAAATTTTGTATGGTCCCTGGAGGCCTGAAATCCCTTGAATATTTTAGTGTTGTCCTAGATGGGTGTAAAAGAATGCCTTCAGAGTGAAAGCATTCTTAGTCTGCAACAACACAGGCAGCTGCAAGCACATGAGTAACTTCTAGAAAAGCACTCACTGCTTGACATCCATTTCTTGGCTAAAGGGTATTAAGATTTCTCACACTATGATGAATTTTTTGGTATCAATAAGTTTGGGACCAGCACGAGTAATGAAAAGCAAATGTGATAGTCACCCTCCATAAACTGAAATTACTCTTCCACAGGTGGAAAGGACAGTCCTTTTGGGGCCTTTCTTACATGGGGACCAATATCCATTCCCTTCAGCTCTCCAACCCTAAAAGAAACAGCACTGAAACACCCAGCCAACGGACTGAAAACACTAACTCTGAAGTGGAATGCTCCCACTGTTTTTCAGCTGTCATTAGTACAAGTGAAAAGGAAAACATCAAAGCTGCATTGTCCTGTGTATGTGGAGATAGAGTATTCCGGGCCGCTGGAGCTGGCTACAAGAGCCTCTGTGTTGTCCAAGGCCTTGTTGACATTTACATCTTTTCTGAAGACACCACATTCAAGTGGGACACTTGTGCTGCTCATGCCATATTGAGGTCCATGGGTGGGGGAATGGTAGATTTAAAAGAATGCTTAGGAAGAAATCCAGAAATGGGACTGGATTTGCCACAGTTGGTGTACCATGTAGAAAACAGAGATGCTACCGGAGTAGATCGGTGGTGCAACAAGGGAGGACTAATTGCATACAGATCAAGGAAGCAGCTGGAGACGTTCCTGAGCCTCCTCATCGAAAACCTTGTGCCTGCAGAAATAAATACATAGGTGAAGTCTGACCTCTGTGTACACTGAAACCGAACTGTGAAAATATTTCCATATCTCTGTCTTTTGAAATTAGCTTTGTCCTATTGCTGGTTAACATTCACCTTCCTCTTTTGAGGAGCATTTTTATATTATGTATAGAATAATTTTAATTTCAATAAAGGAATGACATTCATGCAGGAGTTAAATCCATTTGTGAAATTCTCATCATGAATGTTGTGCGATTAGTTTCGCTTGAAACACTTCAGTAAAATATCGGAGAGAAAATCCTGCTCATTTAGTAAAACTACTTGACTCATCTAAGTGATGGGTGAAACGACATTAAAATATTAGGAAGAGCAATTAGTGTTGTGCTTCTATTTCCTGTCTAGATGGAAAAATCTGCAGTTCTAGCCCTATGGCAGAAAATTAAGAACTGTGAATTTGATGCTCAATTTAGCCAAGTTCATGTACTTTCAACAGTATTCTTGTGTTTCTTGATGAATTAAAGCTTGGGGTATTCACCCACTCACCCCTACACCACACTCCGTATCTGAAGATTAGGCAGAATGGGTTTCTGCAATTTTTGTATATTTACTACACTTCACCAAAATTCAGATGATCCCAGCATTGAATATTCTCTGAGGTGGACATAGGAAACCACTTTTTCTATTTTCCTTAGCAATCTTTGATAATGAGCTAGTGCTCTAGGGAAGGATCGACCCCTCACCTCTGACTTCTGCTGCGCAGCGCCCTCTGGCGGCTAAAATATGTTTCTGCAGCATCCTCTATATTTCTACAATTGCAAATGAATGAAAATAACAGTAAAACACTTCTTAGTAGTATGTTGGTGCATACAGCAGTTTTGAAAATTCATTTGGTATATGGTTATAGTTTTTTAAAGTCTGCACTGTGCTGTGATTGACTGAGGGTTCCCTAGTTGTATATTCTTACCACTTACAATCTAATTTTAAAGGTTGATTTTAACATCAAAGTATGGTCATTCTTCCTAAAATACATTAGAAATGAAAACCAAGAAACTGGCCCCCTTCCCTGATATGTGCCAGAATTAAGAAATAGAATATGGTGAGAAAAACTTTATCACCAACATCGATAATTTTAGATATGTAAATTTACCAAAAATAAAATAACTCAATTTTATCTGACTTTTATATTAAAATGCAGTGAAAACAGTCATCTTTCATGTGACCTAAGCAGGTAGCTTGTCAATTTGTTGAAAAGAAAGCTGGGTAGAAAAGGGAATCAAATGATGCATATACCCTGTGGACATCTATTACACATTCACTTTCAATCTTTTGCTGGCAAGCCTAGGCCCTTCCTTTGAGCATGCATTTGCTGTTAGGAGGTGTGCATTGTTTCTCTCCCATAAGCCACACCCTCATGTGAATATGATTATATTTGCAAAGCAATCTGAAGGCATAATTGTAGATTTTTATAATTTCCCCCCATATTTTTTATAGTTGTCTCATACATAAGAATAATTTTTTAAGACTCACTTTAATCAACTCTTTCCAAAGCCTTCAATTATTTCTTTTCAAACTGATGTTCCATTATTTTACGTTATATTTAATTAAAGCATTTTAGTTCTAAAAAAGCACAGTTGGAATATAGAGCTTTAGAAAGAAATCAGTTCCTGGTAAAACATACAGCTCAACTGATGGGAGCAGGAATTGGGGGTAGTGAAGCAAGGATGTTTCAAAGAATAGCCTCTCAGCCACGAAGATCGGTCATAGAGTTTTTGCTTTTCATTTTTGTTTTTTTACACAGGGGAATGGATAGATTTTGTTTGCAAGGTCACTTTGAAGGGTGATAAAAAGAGCGCTTCAGCAGCACATCAGTAAGGGCAGTCTCTGGGATTCCAAATCAATGTTGGTGCCTCTCTTTGACAACCCACTTCCAATCCATCAGAAAACTTTCTCGGTTCCACCTTCAACATACATCCCAAATTCAACCATTCCTCATCATTCTGCTGCCCCCCACCCTGCCCCAGGATCTATCTTACACCTGAATTATTGCAATAAACTCCTAACTTGCTTCCATATCACCCATTCTCAACACAGAAACCAGAGTGATTCTCCTAAAACATGTCAGATCATGTCTCTCTTCTGCTCAAAACCCTCCGGTGGCTCTACCGCTCAAAGTAAAAGCCAACATTCTGACATAGGCTCCCGGCACACCCTCCACCCTCCCAATTCCTACCCCTTCATTCCTGGAGATCATCTGCTCTTATTCCACCCCTTGCTCATTTTGTTCCAATCACACTGCCTTCCTTGCCCTGAACTTGCCAAGATGCTGCCACCTCCTCTGGACCTTTTTTTTTTTTTTTAAGAAGTTTTCTTGAAATATATTTACATACCATAAACTCTATACAAAGTGTACAATCAGTGGCTCTCAGTATAATCAGTTGTGCATTCATCACTACAATTTCAGAACATATTCATTACCTCAAAAAAACCCATATCCCTTATACCCCCTATTATTGACATTTAGCATTGGAGTGGTAAGTGTTAAAATTGGTGAAAAAATAATAAAACATTACTTTTATCTATAGTCCATAATTTGCATTAGGTGTATTTTTCCCATATACCACCCTATTAATAATATCTTCTAATAGCAACATACAGTTGTTCTAGTTCATGAAAAAACATTCTAATATTTGTACTACTAACCAGAGTCATCATTCATGCCTCAGGCCCTTTTCAATTGCTTTTCTCTCTCACTGGAAAGCGCTTCTCCATACATGTGCATGGCTTCCTCATCGCCATCAAGATTTTGCTCAAATGTCACAATACCAGAAAGATCACGCAGCACTCAACTGCAACCCATATTCCCCCTTCTCCATTCCTGCACTTTCTATCCCCTTTCCTGCTCCCCGCGCCCCCAAGCACCTATTGCCTTTAATGCAAGCTATAATTTTGTGTGTGTGTGTCTCCCCACAAGGGCAGGGATTTTAATATATTCTGTTCAGTCATGTATGTCCATTGCACAGAAAGTAATCTGAGCATGTGGTAGGTGTTACGTATTTATTGACTGAGTAGGTGAATTCAGGCTCAGAAACTGGATAAGAATTAATATGCATTATCAACTACATCTTCACTTCTAGTCATTATTTCCAAAATACTTTATAAACCTTAGCTATAATGCTGAAAATTAGTCTTGCAGTAAGTTTGGTTAAATTATCAATGTCAAACTATCAGTTTAATGCTTTAAGTAGCCTATGGACTCCCTGTATCAGAATATGCACTGACACATTTCCCAAGCTAATATCCAAGTCCCTATTAAGAGTTGAAGGGAGAAAGTAATGGTAAAGTCACTTTTCCTCCACTCAATTCCTTCTGATCTAGGGCAGGAATGAGAGCTTATAGTACCTGGAATAGAAGAGAAACCTGCCACCTCTCCCTGCAGCAAATGCTAAAACCTTCCAACGGGGTTTGGGAAGGAGTCCCTAAGACACAATGCTGTTAAAATTCATGTACCTTAGGTTAAGTTTTTCTAAAACACAGAGCTCCATGACAGGATGGCTTACAAACCTCACCCTTTCAAACAAACCCAACTATGCACATAATGGTTTAAAATATTAGAATGGTTTGCCTTGGGAACAAACTCATCATACAGCTAAACTGTCATTTAAGGCATAGAGTATAAAAGTAGACAAAATAATGAAAAGCCTGAGAGAGTTTATGTATTCTTATCCTTAGGATATAGGAGGGAGTCTCACTAAAGTGGGAAATTTGAACCTTTAATATTCTTTTCTCTCTAGGGCAGATATTTCAATCAAGATAGGTCATGCATGCAGCAAGTTGGTTCTATGGTTTTTCTTTTTAAAAAAATTAATTCAAAGGATTTTGATGTGATTATCCAGATTTTTCTGAGAATCATGATCCCATCTGTTGGTATTCTAGACCTGTACCAGCCAGAAAGTAGCCACTAGCTTCAGGTGATTATTGAGTACTTAGAAGTCTGAATTGAGATGTTCTGTGAGTGGAAATACACACTGGATTTTTATAAAAGAATGTAAAAGATGTCTAATTCTTTATATTGATTACAATGTGAAATAATTTTGTGGATATGTAAGGTTAAATAAAATATATTACTCCAATTTATTTCACTTCTTTCATTTTACGTTTGTTAATGTGGCTACTAGAAAATTTTAAATTACACATATTTCTATTGGTCAGAACTAATCTACACTCTCCAGATTTTCTGTGAATGCCTGACTGGTGTCCATTTCACTTCCCTTTGGTATTTTTAATAAGTACTACAACAGTTAAAGAAAAGTGTAAAGCCTAAATTAAGATTTGCTTATATTTGTCAAGCCACTTACCATTCATTAATGGTTTTCATACAAAAGGACGTAGAAACCAATGACTAATAATTGAAGTTAAGTTGTACTGTTATGTTTGATCGCCAGAATGGAAATAAAATTTCTCTGAAACTACCTCATTAGCACTAAATATTTTATGTATACTTCAAGTTATTTGTAGAATCAGTATACTGTCCCAGAATTGTGTTCTTACAGGTATCAAATAATCTCCACTACTGAAAACTGTTCTGAATTGATTCTGAAATTAGTCTAGTCAAATGAGATTTAGCATCTTTTTCTTTTTAGTACAAGTTTCAGACTCCATCTAAACCACTTATTCTCCAGCCTGCAATAGTTTTTCTATTATTACTGTGCAATCAATGGACATGAAACAAAAGGGTGTTTAGGGTTTATAATTTTTCTTAGAGAATTTTATTACCTTCATCTTAGATTATCAAGTCCTAGAGCTATGAAGGGGTCATGAGTGTAATTTAGTGGGTAGTGATTAGAAATTTTAAAAATTAAATTTCATGCATCACACTTAAGTGTATTAGTCAGGATTCTCCAGAGAATCAGAGCCAGATAAATATGTAAATATTAAAGAGACTTACTATAGGAATTGGCTCACATGGCTGTGGGGGTTGGCAAGTCTGATTCTGTAGGGCAGGCTGAAAGTTGGAAACTTGGTAACAGTGAAGTTGGAGTTCCCAGGAGAAGCTGCCTGGCTGAAGTACAGATAGCAATTCTAAATCTTTCTGACTGCTGAAATCCTTAGTTCTCACTTTAAGGTCTCCAAGTGATTGGGTGAGGAGACTCCTCTCATTGCTGAAAGTCCCCTTAGGTGATTGTAAATGTAATTAGCCATAGATGCAATCAACTGTCTAATGATGTAAATACATCTGTGGAACACCCTCACAGTAACAATCAGGCTAGTGCTTGCTGGACGAAAACTGGACACCATAATTTCAAGTTGACACATGAAATTAACTGTCACACTTAATAAGCCAAATTCTATCTTGTGGCCACTTTGTTTTAGTTCTACAGATAGCCACATGTTATGTGTTGTGGGTTACAAATCCTTGGCCTCAAGGGGAGGGATCACCTTCCTTGATATCTAACATGTTGCCTATAAAAAAATAATGAACTAATTAATTGATGCACATTTGTAAGAATCTTGTTGTCTTCAGACTTGAGCAGACTTGTGGGTGCAAAGCAGTAGACCAAGAGACACAGGCCGGAACAGTGAACAAGTGACACTAGGAAGTAACAGGCCAGGGCACTTAGTCATAATCTTACCAGCTGTTTCTCTTAAATAATGTTTGTTCAGAATTGGATTTAGATTCCATTGTTAGACATCACTGTAACTCAATTTTTGTGATGGAATAGTAACTTTATATTTTGAATAAAATACCTTAACTAGCAACTTGATGAATACAGTAATAACAAAATTCACTAAGGCAAAAAGGAATTAGTGAATATTTAATAGTCGTTTTTGTTTCTAGGGCCTATCTATAATTTACTCATTTACATTTTGCTGGTTTCTCACATTTCCCATGTTATAACTTGATTTATCATGCAAACGTATACTGCTGTATTTTCACTAACTGATTTAAAATTTGTTAAAACAACAACAACAACAAAAAACATGTCTTGTTGGAAAATTCTTGTCCACCATTTTGTTTCAATATACCAAAGTGAACCAGAAATGAAACTTGGTATATATCTTGCTATCAAGGAAAGAATAAGAGTTGATAATACAGGAAAGCACATGTGTGATAGAGTTAAACAGATATGGATTCACCTCCACCTACTGGGTGATCATAAGTTAGATACTAAGCCATGTAACCTCTTTGAATCCTAGTTTCTTCATCTCTAAAATGATTTATGCCATCTCTCAAGAATATTGTAAGAAGCAAATGAAATAACATGTGAAACATCTCTAACATAATAGATGTTCAATAAAACATAGCTATTAATATTTCTATTCATGCTAATTTGGTCAACTTAAAAATTATCAAGAAATAAAAATGTCATGAAATAAGTTAAAAAGAGATCTCATCTTATTAAGTTAGTAACTAATTCAATTTAATAGACCTCATTCTTTTCTTGTACTATAATAGCATTATTTAAAAGCTAAGTAATATATCAAGTGCTGTTTCAGATGTTTTCTTGAATTATTTTATTTAAAATAATGAGAAAAATTTGAGTATTTCCAGCTGCCATGGCATTTCCTCCTAACTAGATGTTTTATTTATTTATTTTTTTTAAGATTTATTTTATTTATTTATTTCTCTCCAACCCCTCGTTGTTTTGCACTTGCTATGTCTGTTCAGCTTCCTTGGGAAGCGGACTTGGCCCAATGGATAGGGCGTCCACCTACCACATGGGAGGTCCACGGTTCAAACCCCGGTCCTCCTTGACCCGTGAGCAGTGCTGATGCGCGCAAGGAGTGCCCTGCCACACAGGGGTGTTCCCCGCGTAGGGGAGCCCCATGCGCAAGGAGTGCGCCCGCCTGGTGTGAAAGAAAGTGCATCCTGCCCAAGAATGGTGCCACACACACGAAGAGCTGACACAACAAGATGACGCAATAAAAAGAAATACAGATTCCCAGTGCTGCTGATAAGGAGAGAAGCGGTCACAAAAGAACACACAGTGAATGGACACAGAGAGCAGACAACTGGGGTGGGGTGGTGGGGAGAAGAGAGAAATTTTAAAAAAAGAAAAATCATCTTCCTTGTTTCTTTGGGAGGCACCAGGAACCAAACCCAGGACCTCCCATGTGAGAGAGAGGCACCTAATCACTTGAGCCATCTGTTTCCTGCTTTGTTGTGTCACTCATTATCTTTTTCTTCTTGTGTCTCTTGTTGTATCATCTTGTTGTGTCAGCTTGCCACGCCTGCCCATAGTGCCAGCTCACTGTCTTCTTCAGGAGGCACCAGGAACTGAAACCAGGGACCTCCCATGTGGTAGATGGGAGGTCAATCATTTGAGCCACTTCCACTTCCCTAGATGTTTTATTTTCATTTTAAAATTCAAAATAAAATTTTTCCAAGGTCTTTTTAATAATTGTTCTATACACTCCTTTCTGTTACTCTCTACACCAGTCATTTGCTTCCATTTAGCATCACCTTGAACTCAGGTCCACTGTACTTTAAGATTGGTACCTACATTGTGTAGGATCCTGGAGATTATTGGCTTTTATTGCACTTTGTATGTTGCCAATCTTTTGACCTAGCTTATGACCACTTTGTTATAGGCTGCCTGCAAGAGATTTTCAAGTGCCAAGGAATGAGTATTCTGCCGTCTTTCTGCTGTGCTTAAATGACGGTAGCATAAAAAATAGGCCATTGTACTTAAGTGCAGACTCCATTAAGATAGCCCTTCTGTCCAGTCAGAACAAGTCTGCAGTAATACTCTAAATCAGTAAGCATTAGGTCTAACGATGAGTGGAAAAAATGTGAACATAACAATGACGTAAATAAGGTAATGAGGGAAGCAGACTGGCAAGTGGTCCAGAGCTGAAAAGTGGCTCTGCCCTACAGTCTTCAGGGAATCAGTCTCCTTCCATCTCACTGCTCTTCCACCCCCAGATTATAGCCCTTGTTCTCAGGATCTCAGACACCAGATCTGCATTTCGGGCAGCAAGATAGTGGACAAAGAAGGGAGAAAGGGTGGGTGATTTTTCACCTCGTTGGTTGGAACTGAGTCACATGACTCACCTGGCTCTAAGGAAAGCTGGAAAAGGCAGGCTCCATTTTGGGAAGGCTTGCACCGAGCCAAATATCACACGTTTTACCACTCTGGAAGATGGGTAAGAGGTATTGGAGGATAATTGGCAATCCCTATCGCTCAGTCCGACTGAGTACGCAGCTCTGGTCTTATCACTGCAGTCTCATGACTGTCATAGTCAGATTATTCCAGCCCTTAGCCACTCTCACTTATCTATTTATGACACAATTTTCGACCTCCTTCCCCAAAGAATTAAACATGCCTTAAATAGATGCATTCTTCAAGTTGAAAAGCAAGGGGAACTTCCTGGTAGCAAAAGCGTAAGTTAAAATATGACCAACACAACTCATTATTCCTTTCCAGATATGTGTAAGAAATCTCTGGAATCCTTGATCATGGTAAATGGTCTAGAAGCCTATGCTTCCTCTTGTCAGACCACACCTTCTGCTTCTGACTGTTGAGTACTCAGAATGCAGACGAACCTGTGTCAAGTCTCTCTTTTATAAACCTTGCTTTGCTCAGCCTAGTCCACAGCAGTTGAACATATCTCCTTGTCCTTGTGTCCACAGCTCAGAACATGTTACTTTAACCAGCTTTAAACAAAGCTACTGTACAAAAGCAGCACGGCCCCATTCCACAAAAGAAAAAGTAAAACACAGATGCACAGGTTTGTTGTTCTGCCAAAGGAGGAAAAATTAAATGAAAGTTTCCTACAGTTTCCTTTTATCCCCAGTTTTTTGTTTGTTTTTTCTGTAAGTGCTAAGTGCAAAAGGACAGGGTAGAAACAGTAAATTGTAACTTTCATACCTAGAGTTAACACCTCTGATTGTATTTTGCTTGGTAGCTAGGTTGAAAAACATGGTCATAAAGCAAATCTAAGTACCTGTAAATATCTCCTTAGAATAGCAGGGAATTTAACTAAAGCTGGTATGCACATAAGTAGACCTTTGAGACCCCTCCAGGGGAAGTAGCTGTTTTTTGTTTTGTTTTGTTTTTTTCACTTTACAATTTCCTGTATTATCACCTTGTTAGGAGGAAAGAGGCAAATAAAAGTAATAATCCAGGGAAAGTAAGATAAAGGCAAAAAGGAAACAAGAAGTGTAAGTAATAAATATAAACTGGGATAGTAGAAATAAGACTAAACATAGCATTAATTACAATTTATGGGAAAGACTTGAATCATTTTTTTTTCTTTCTTTCTTTTTTTAATGTTACATTCAAAAAATATGATGTCCCCATATAGCCCCCCAACCTCCAACCCCCTCCCCCCATAACAACAACCTCCTCCATCATCATGGGACATTCATTGCACTTGGTGAATACATCTCTGGCACTGCTGCACCACATGGCCAATGGTCCATATTATAGTTTACACTCTTCCCTAGTCCACCCAGTGGGCCATGGGAGGACATACAATGTCCAGTAACTGTCCCTGCAGCACCACCCAGGACAACTCCAAGTCCTGAAAATGCCCCCACATCACATCATTGTTTTAGTTTACCGAAGAGCTGTCAGATGCAAAGTACCACAAATGGGACAGCTTTATAAAGAGGTTTTATCTGGGGTAAAAGCTTAGTTTCAAGGCCATGAAATGTCCAAGTCAGAGCACCATCTGAGGTGCTTTCTCACCAAAGCCAGCCACCATTGCTCCTGTTGTCTGGCGACAAGGCAAATCAAGATGGCCACCCGTCTCTGCCTAGGTCTCTGCCTTCCTCTTCAGGCTCACTTTCTCTCAGAGCCTGGCTTCTGGAGTTCAGCTGTGGGCAACCAGGCCTAGGGCTTATCTCTTTTCAGGCCCCCTCCATCAGTCTCGGCTGCTCTGCTTTCTTCCTGAGTTCAGCT
This sequence comes from Dasypus novemcinctus, assembly GCF_030445035.2. Classification (NCBI taxonomy): domain Eukaryota; kingdom Metazoa; phylum Chordata; class Mammalia; order Cingulata; family Dasypodidae; genus Dasypus; species Dasypus novemcinctus. The sequence continues at coordinate 56,122,836 of NC_080679.1, read as the reverse complement.
ACAAGTTATCAGGCATATGGCTCATCTCTCCCTGGGCCTGAGCTATTTGAGTTCTCGGGGCTTCTCTCCTTGCAGCTCAGCTGTGAGCGAAATTGTTCTTTCTCTCACATGGCAGGTCAAATATGGCAGCGTCCTTTTCCCATGTCTCTGTTTTAATCAGACCCAAAGAAAGTTGGAGACTCAACCTGAGTCAGACCTCACTGACATAGTCCAGTTGAAAGAGTCTCACACCCACAGGATGGATTAGTTCACAAACATAATCTTTCTCTTTTTGGGATTCATAAAATAACTTCAAACTGCCAAGATCATTGACATCTTCTCTGAAAGGTTTTGTTTATTTGTTCATTATCACTATCTGATACTCAAGTTAGCCAAAATTACGGCTGTAATTAATTCTATATACGTTTTCTTTTCTGGGACATATTTTCATTATTCATTTCGTTATTCCTGATCCTAAAGCACAAGATTCAGAGTTGCCCCCTTTACCCAATAAAAAACAAATAAACAAAAGCAAACCAGTCCAGGGTCAACTTCATGGGCTTGCAATCTGGGGAACTGCCCAGTGCCCCGCCCTCATAAGGGCACTTTTCTGTCTTTAATGCTGTGTGATTGTCCCATTGAAATTCTTTTTTTAAATATTTTTTTAAAGATTTATTGATTGATTGATTTCTCTCTCCCCCCACCCTGACCCCGGATGTCTGTTCTCTGTGTCTATTTGATACGTCTTCTTTGTCCGCTCTATTGTTGTCAGTGGCATGGGAATCTGTGTTTCTTTTTGTTGCATCATCTTGTGTCAGCTCTCCATGTGTGTGGCACCATTCCTGGGCAGGCTGCACTTTCTGTCGCACTGGGCGGCTCTCCTTATGGGGTGCACTCCTTGCTTGTGGGGCTCCCCTAAGCGGGGAACACCCCTGCATGGCAGGGCACTCCTTGCGCGCATTAGCACTGCGCATGGGCCAGCTCCACACGGGTCAAGGAGGCCTGGGGTTTGAACCGCGGACCTCCCATGTGGTAGATGGACTCCCTAACCACTGGGCCAAGTCTGCCGCCTGTTGAAATTCTTAAAAATGTTATCTTTGGTGAAAGAGGTTGTTGATGTGGGAGGAGTGGGGAGGGGTGGGGAGTGGGATATATGGAACCTCTTGTATTTTTTAATGTAACATTTTGTGTGATCTATGTATCTTTAAAAAATGACAATAAAAAAAGGAATGATAAAAAAATGTTATCTTTAAACTTACGTTTTACAAGGTAAGTAGATGGGACATTGAAGCACATGCATGAGCAGAGGAAACAATGAGTGTGTCCTCCTTTCCTGGACACCTCCTTTACATATAGTGTTTCCAATGCTCCCTGAACACAGAATTTCTGTGGCCCATGATGTAGGAGAGTTCAGTGTGACTTAAAGCAGGTATAAAGTAAGTAGGTTACATCTGTGACTAAGTGGAGACACTGATTGGCCCGTGAGAGACCATGCTTTCAGTTCCAAGCAGAACTTGTTTCAAATGCACAGAGGTAATGGCTTTCTAGGAAACATGAACAACCAAGGAAATGTACCCTACCCTTTCTTATTTGTGTTATTTTACTGTATTAGCAAATTGCATAGTCTGAAAATTATGGCATGGAAGGAAAGGAGAAGATAGGGACACCTACCCACTGTTCCTTTTCTTTTCAGTCCTTTCATACTCACCAGCATGCTGAAGGTAGAAAGTGTTGGTAGAGCCTATGTATCAAGAAACAAGAACAGTTGAGTTAGTAGCATGAAGTCTTTCCACTGTTCTGGTAAGAATAAAATACATATGCCTGTAGGAGCTATGAAAACTGAATTTTGATGATTCCACATGGGAATTAAATCTCTTATATGTGCATTTAAAATTGGAATTGCACAATATAAAGATGAACAGTAAAATTCATGCTGATAATTTAAATTTTTTATTCTATTTTTTTTTTTTTACATAGAATGACATTAAATAACAAACACCATGACAAGTTGAAAAAGACACTCTTTGTATTTTGGGACTTTTAAAAGTAAATTTCCCCCTAGCTTTTGAACAAGGGGCCTCACATTTTCATTTTGCACTGGGTCCTGCAAATTATGTAGGTGTTCTTGAATCTATCCTATTTTCACTTTTAACCTCATTGTCTCCTGCTCTATTTGAATTTTTGTCATATTTGCTAGTTAAGCTCAACATCTGGTGACAAACACTAGTGAGCTAGGTTTACCCCAACTATGAGTTGAGGTTCTTTTTAGTTATTTGAAAACTGAAGCCATAAGGGAACTAGTGGTATGTAAACTGACCCTTCAGTATAGTACCTCAAGCATATTCAGCATTCAGCACTTTCAAACACTTGCTATAAACACAACACCCTCCACCAGGGGTCTCTAGCAGATTTCCTCAAGCACTTAGGTGACAATAAAGGCAAACTGTGGTCAAATCCTTGTCTTGGCTAACCTCTTCCAAGGGTCATTTAAAAATAAACAGTCCTCCTTAAATTTATTCCTTTTATTGTGTTTAAATTTTCTTTACATTGCCTGCTCCTTAAAGCACTGGAAAATATAAGGAAGTAAAATGAAGGGGGAAAATTCAACATTTTGTGAAAATGAGAACCACAGAGTGGAGAAGTTATCTGTAATACACATCTGAAAAATAAATAGTATTCAAAAGGAAGAAGGGCTACAAATCAAGAAGAAAAAGGCAGAGTCCAATTTAAAAATGGCCCTTTACAAAGGAAAATATTTAAATGGTCAATAAGCATATGAAATGGTGTTCAACATCCCTAGTGACCCGAAAAATGTATCACAACCACAAAGTGATGCCACTACACCAACCAGAATGGATAAAACAACAAACTATCAATATCGAGAAATGGTGGGAATTTGGAACAACTGAAATTCATTTACATTGCTGGTACAATCACTTTACAAAAATGCTTGGTGATATTTAATAAAGCTGAACATATGCTTAAAATATGATCCTTTTCTAGCTATATACCAAGAGAAAACCATATAAATATATATCAAAAGACATGTACAAGCAGAGCAGGTGTAGTTCAGTGGCTGAGAGCCTGCTTTGTATATACCAGGTCCCAGGTTCAATCCCTGGTACCCGCTCTAAAAAAAAAAGACATGTACTATTCATAATAGCAAAAAAACTGGAAATGAACCAAATGGTAAACACAGTAGGATGAATAAATACATAATAAATAAACTAAAATGAAATTATACCAATTAATCTCACATACACAATGTTGAATGAAAGAAGTAACTCACAAAAGATACACAATACCTTCAAGAACCCCTTCAGGAATGGTCTTCTCCCTATTGCTGGAAGAGCTACCCCCAGGAAACCCTCCGTTTGGGGCGGTCTTTGAGAAGTGCCTCAGCTGATGAGAGCTGCCTGGCTCAGAATCACATCTTCCTGGAGCTGGGTATGAAGGCCTTCTCCCCAGCTAGGGATAACTCTGAAGAGTCATCCCAGCTTCAGGGTTTCACACAGAGTCAGCTGAAGCCTTTGATGACATTACAATTCAGCCCAGCTTCAACCTATGCCCAGTCATGCTTCCTTCCTATCCCTTCCCTTCCATAGGTGCTGCTCTCAACTGCACAGTAATCTCTGACTCAGAGACTGTGCCCAGGAACCTAATATGCAATAAGAAGTTGGAGCACTAGTTTGGGGGCAGTAATGGCAAGGAAAGATCTAAAAGAAAGGCTTCTGAGGTACTGGTAATTTTATACATCTTAATAGTGACTTTACAGGAGTGCCATTTTGTAAAAACTCATTGAGATATACACTTATGATTTGCATATTTTACTATATGTGTGTTATACTTAAAAGTTTACAATAAGAAAACAAGCCAATGAATATACTTGGGGAATGTGTATATTTATATACTTCTCTAATTTATCATGCACCTTCTGAATTTGTGTGCTTATTGACAAAGGAGCCTCCAGAAAAGTTGTACCAATTAATACATCATCAATAGAGGATGAGAATGCTCATTTCCCATCTCCTAGCCAACACTAGACAGTATCAGTCTTTCAAATCATAGGAGATAAAATAAATAAATAAATAAATAAATAAATAAATAAATAAAAGGAGAGCATGTTAGTTTAATATTCTGTTCTTCTTTAGAACTACTTAATACAGTGATAAGGTTAATTGGTCGATTATAAGTGATTAGTGCAGCTTATTGCATTCATTGAATTGTGCCATTTTATTGTGAGTAGATAAAAGTTTATTTTATATTATAGAACCAATATATGGAAATTATAGAAAAGTAGGTTTAAACTCAATTCAAGAAGGTTTCTAAGGATTTGAGATGTCCAGAAAAAGAATGAACTGCATTCTAACTATGTTAATCTTATAGGCAATAGACAGTTTCAAGCAAAATCCCTTTGTCTAGGATTCCAGACTTTTGTGATATGTCAGTTTGGTTAGGTTATAGTATTCAGTTGGTTTGTTAAACAGTGACCTAGATGAGATAATCATCTATAATCAGTTAAGTTTAAGTAAAGGAAATTACCCTCAAAATGTGGTGGACCCCTTATAGTCAGTTCAAAGTTTTAAATGCAAAGAACTAAGTTTTCCAGAAGGAAAAAGGAATTCTGTCTCATGGCAATATCCTTCACTCCTCCCAGAGTTTCCAACCTGCCTGATTCCCCCAAGAAATTCAGACTCAAGACTTCATCACTGCCCTTAATAGATTCTAGCCCCCAGCCTGCCTTGAAGAATCTAGACTTGCCAGCCCTCACAATTGCATGAACCAATACCTCAAATAAATCTCATCTATTAAGAGTCTCATCGACTTGGACCATTTAACTATATATTCTGTTGGTTCTGTTTCTCTGGGGAATCATGACTAAATACACCATGATATTTAGTTTTCATGATTAATCAAACGATCTATATATTTTCCCCCAATTGTAAAATTCTAATATGCCAGTCTCTTTTTTTTTAAGGAACCAGGGGTGGGGAATAAACTCGGGACCTCATATGTGGGAAGATAGCACTCAACACTGAGTCACACAGGCTCCCCTGAGTTCGTTTTTACATTTTAAAAAATTAATTTTTTATTGTCTTTTTAAAAAAGATACATAGGTCACACAAAATGTTATATTAAAAAATGTAAGAGGGAAGCAGACTTGGCCCAGTGGTTAGGGTGTACGTCTACCACAGGGGAGGCCCACGGTTCAAACCCTGGGCCTCCTTGACCCATGTGCAGCTGGCCCATGCGCAGTGCTGATGTGCGCAAGGAGAGCTGTGCCACGCAGGGGTGCCCCTTGCATAGGGTAGCCCCACGCACAAGGAGTGCACCTCATAAGGAGAGCCGTCCAGCATGAAAGTTCAGCCTGCCCAGGAATGGCACCGCACACATGGAGAGCTGACACGACAAGATGATGCAACAAAAAGAAACACAGATTCCCAAGCCGCTGACAACAACAGAAGTGGACAAAGAAGAACATGCAGCAAATAGACACAGAGAACAGACAATGGGGTAGGGGTGTGGGGGGGGAGAGAAATAAATAAAATAACTCTTTAAAAAATATATATATATAAGAGGTTCCCACATACCCCACTCCCCATACTCCCTCTCCTCCCACATCAACAACCTCTTTCATCAGTGTGCCACATTCATTGCTACACAACATGGATTATAGCTTATATTGTAGTTTACACTCTCTCAGACCATTCAGTGGGTTATGACAGGATATATAATGCCCTGCATCTGTCCCTGCAATATCATTCAGGACAACTCCAAGTCCTGAAAATGCCCCCATATTACACTTCTTTTTCCCTCTTCCTGCCCTCAGCAACTCCTGTGGCCACTGTCTCCACATCAATGATATAATTTCTCTCATTGCTAGAGTCACAATAGTTCTATAGTAGTAGAATACCAGTAAGTCCACTCTAATCCATATTTTATTCTGCCAACCTGTGGACCTTGGGGTGGTGATGTCCACTCCACCTCTAAATCGAGAGGGGGCTTAGATCCCACATGGCTGATGGATATGATTCTCCTGCTTGCAGTTGTAGACTCTCTCAGTTCCCTGGTGTGGTGGTTGACCATCCTCACCTCCCTGTTAGCTGACCTGGGTAAGTACAACGAACTTGTAGGAGAGTAAGTGTTGCAACTCTGCTGAGGATCAGGGCCCAGCTGGCACATGGACAGCCCAGAGATTCAAGTCTCCTGAGCATACACCAACCCCAGTGCCAATCACAGGTTCAGTAAAAGTGAGAGAAGAGGCATATGTAGAAAGGTCATATCTGAGTCCAACTCCATCACACTCAGGAGCACAAATTCCAAAGTAGGGCCCACTGGCAAGGCACTGAACTCCAGAGCCATTTGTCATGACCGTAGAACCTGGGTGTCTCCATAGCCCTCAGGAGCACCACTACCTGGGGTTGTATCTACTTTGGCTGTCTCTGGGATTCTGCTGAGACATGCATAAGTGTGACCCCTCTGATGACCTCCTGACTCATTTTGAAGTCTCTTAGCCAGATAAATTCATTTGTCTTTACCATTTCCTCCTTTATTCAAGGTCTTTTTCTAGTTACATCATCAGCTGGTGATTGGTAGTAATCCCTCGGTGCCAAGGAGACTCATCCCTGGGAGTCATGTCCCACGCTGTGGGGAAGGTAATGCATTTACATAATGAGTTGGCTTAGAGAGTGGTCACATTTGAGCAACATGGAGGCTCTCAGGAAGTAATTCTTAGGCACCCTGCAGCTCTAGGCCTAGTTGAAATTTCAAGCATATGGGTTCATAAGTATAGTCATCAGTATCAAGGGCCCAACACTGGACCATCCTTCTTCACTGGTCTTCACCCTTGCACTTGGGGGATTGTTGCTGCTCCACTGGGGAACTCAGCACTCTTTCAGTTGTCATGTGTAACTTTACCCACTATGACAACACCCAACATATCTATATGCCCTATATGCATGCCCTGAAGAAATCCCTCCCACCCCTGCATCCCCCATCAATGACACCCTACACCAGTGCTCCTCCCCTGCCATAGCTGAACCCCTCTGTGATCCAAAACTTCTTCAAAAATGAAGCCTAATACACTGCCAAACTCAACTAGTAGGAAAATAAAATATTAACGATAGGTTTAAAGATTAGAAATAGAATACATAATAATTTAGAAAAACTAAAATAAAGTAAAAAATAAATTGGGGTATTAAAATTTTAAATATCATAAAACTTTTTTTTGACATTATGCCTTTCATCACTGTAATAGGTGTTGCCCTGTATGTACAGTGGCAAGGCAATCTCTTCCATTCCTTCCTCAGTGTCTAAATACTTAAAAAAAATTTTTTATTATGTCTTCAAAAAAGTTTTAGATCACAATAAAGTCACGTATACAATATAGGGGACTCCCATATACCCAATATCAAACCCTTTTCTCCCTTCCCCAGCAATGATCTTTTTAAATGTGGATGTTACATTTACTACAGCTGATGTCCAGATATTGAAGCAAAGCTACCAATCATGCTTCCATTATGGTTTATATTATGGCTTACATTATGGTTTACATTTTAGACTTTACACTTCTATAACTTTTTGGTGAAATTTAACATGGTCTATATCCACTGTATGATCTTGTGGAACACTTCCATTGGCCTCCAGTTAACCCTTCTTCCATCTATTCTATTCCTATCTCCCCCTCTCCTTGGGTCCCACAGTGACAACCAAGCTTCACTGTTTAAAGGACACAATTCATAGATACTTGCAACAATGCTGAGGGCTTGACACACTAGTCTGTTCTTCCCCATCGGGAGCCACTCATGCTCTCAAGATACACCCTCCCCTCTGTTTGAGAACATCATGCGTTCCCAGGATGGGGGTACAACACCCTCCTGTTCATTGTATGGGTCTCCACCCTCTGATATAACACACTATGACAAGATGAGAACTCACACACTTCTTAGAAGCCTGCCCCAGGTGCACCGTGGGCCAGATGCACCCCGTCAAACACCTTAAACCAGTAACTCTTCCTTGTTATATTTTCTAAAGAGTTTTCTCAACATTATAGTTTCAACCATGTACCTGACAATCTCCTGTGTTCACCTGTTCTCCCCAAACCCTCCCCCCAATTCCATGGACCTTCTGACCCATCCTCTGAACCGTAGCCCCCCTCAAGCCTGCAAAGTCTCACCCAATAGTATCCCTTTGTCCCTGTCTTATCCCTTCACTGCACAACTACTTACCTCTACTTTATCATAGATTTTGCCACTGTAGGCATCAGCTCACAACCTTCCTCTCTCCACCTATTTCCTGTAAGCCTATCTTCCAGTCTCTAGCTCTCTGAGACAGCTTGATTTGCTTAATTCATATCAGAGAGTTCATGTAGTATTTGTCCCTCAATGCCTGACTTGCTTCTCTTAACATAAGGTCCTCAAGATTCATCCATGTTATCCCATGTGTTAACCTGGGGTATTCCTTCTTACAGCTGAGTAGTATTCCATTGTATGTGTATGCCACATCTTGTTTATCTATTCTTCTGTTGATGGGCATTTGGGTTGACTCCAACTTTTGGCAATAGTGAAATAATGCCGCTCAGAACATCGGTGTGCATATATTGGTTCATGTCCTTGTTTTCAGTGCTTTTGAGTATATACCCAGCAGTGCAATTGCTGGGTCATAAGGCAAATCTATAGCTAGTTTTTTGAGGAACTGCCAAACTGTGCTCCAGAATGGCTGGATCCTTCTACATTCCCACAAGCAGTGGATGAGGGTTCCCATTCCTCCACATCCTCTCCAACAATTGTAGCCTCTGTTTTTTTTTAATAGCCACCAGTCTAACGGGTGTAAGATGGTATCTCATTGTAGTTTTGATTTGCATTTCCCTAATAGCTAGTGATGTTGTGCATCTTTTCATGTGCTTTATAGCCATTTGTATTTCTTCTTTGGAGAAGCATCTGTTCAAATCTCTTGACCATTTTTTGAATGGGTTGTTTGCCTTTTTTATTTTCAAGATATAGGATTTCTTTATATATGTTTGATATTAGGCTCCTATCAGATATATGGTTACCAAATATTTTCTCCCATTAGGTTGGCTGTCTTTTCACTTTCTTGATAAACTCCTTTGAGGTGCAAAAGGCTTTAATTTTGAGGAGATCCCATTTATCTATTTTTTCTTTCATTGTTCATGCTTTGGGTGTGAAATTTCATGAAGCCATTTCCTATTACAAGATCCTGTAGATGCTTCCCTACATTGTCTTCCAAGGTCTTTATGGTCTTGGTTCTTATATTTAGAACTTTGATCAATATTGAATCAATTTTTGTATTAGGTATGAGATGGTAATCCTTTCATTCTTTTGCATATGGATAGCCAACTCTCCAAGCACCATTTGTTGAAGAGGCCATTTTCTCCCAGTTGAGTGGGCTTGGTGGCCTTGTCAAATAGCAGATGACTGTATATGCAAAGATCTTTATCAGAACTCTCAATTTGGTTCCATTGGTCAGTATGTCTATCCTTGCTGTTTGTTTCCATTTTCCTTAAAAGGCACCAGGAACCGAACCCAGGGAAGCAAGTGCTCAATTGCTTGAGCCACATCCACTCCCCTAGGTCCTTTAAATGATTCTTTATACACTTTTTTTCCACCAAAAATCCCATCCAGTTCTGCAGCCTCATTTATGACCCCTATATATTTGATTCCCAAGTTGATATCAAAGAAGGGAGAGAGAGAGGGAGAGAGGGAAGGAAGAAAAAAGGAGGAGGGAGGGAAACTGAAGGAAGGCATGGAGTGGAAGAGGAAAGGCCCTAATCTCTCTTCTAAGCACCAGACCCACATTTACAATTGTCTGCCGGCCATTTCTACCTATATGCCTGAAGTCCATGACAATCAGCAGGTCCCAAGTAATCATCCTTCCCATCCTACTTTCCCCATCATTAGACTCCTTTATAATTTCTCATTCTCCATATCCTTCCTTGAGGAAAACCCTGGGATCCTGTTCTTATCCTTGAGCCCTTTTTCCCTGCTCTTTCAGTCTCCGTCTCCCCCATTTCCTGGTCTTCACCATCTTTTCATCTTTCCAACTTCAAGTCACCACTTTTGGTCAGACCTCCTGTTGCCTCTAACCCACACTGCCTTACACACACACTGCCACCACAGCTTTGAGATACCTGCAGTAGTTTATGAAAGTCAGGACTAAGGGCCAGGGGTACAATCTCTCTGTGTTGTGGTGTTTTCATTGGCAAGATGGCCACAAGAGGCCCTTCCAATGCCAGCATTGTGTAACTGATCCTTGGCCATGCCCTCATTTCCCTAAAAACCCTCCAGTGACTTTCCACTGCCCTCAGGCTCTAGCTTGGCATTCAAGGCCTTCTTCCTGTTCCTCCCCCAAAAAAGCAAATGAAGAAAGGAAAACAGGTAAGCATCTGAAACTGCCAAAGTCTCTCCTTTGATTTGGAGTTTCTTGGCACCAGCTGCTCTCTGCTGGGTTTCTCAGCCTTTTATCCTGAGCATATACAACTTAGGAATTGGAAAGGCCTTGAAGGGAAATTGCACACAGAGCACCAGGCTCCCTGCTCTACAACTTCTCTTTTCCATGGAGCCTTGAGCCCTCAGATATTGGTTGCTCTAAAGTCCCTAAACTCCAGTTTCTGACCCCTAGTCCAGTGAGATATCTGCAAGCTGGAGCTCTCTTTGTCTTCACAATGTGAATTTGAAAATACCTTTGGCTAGGCAAAGGTTATGCAACCAATAAAAAGGAAGAGTTAGCACTAGATGCATTAGTAAGGAAAGATACAGTATCAAAGACACTGTGTTGCTAAATGAAAAGAGCAGTTTACAGAGAATAATCTTATTTTCAAACTTTAAAGCCATGAAAAAAAAGTTAGTATATCTACCAAACTTTTTATGGTAATTATCCCAAGGGTGGTATTAAAAAAGAATATGCACTTTTTATATTATATTTTCGTATTGTAGCTGTTGTATGTTTTTCCCAATAAGCAAGACTTATTTTTATGACTAGGAAAAGCACTGAAACTAAAAGATTATACATTTCTTTTAAATAAACCAACATTTGGGATACATGTTATATATATGCTCTGAAAAGTAAGCTTGATGAGAGTAGGGATTTAGTCTGTTTTATACACTGCAATGTTATAAAACAGAGCAAGTCACAAAGGAGGCCCTAGGTAAATAATGGTTGAGGGAATGAATGAATGAATATGCCCAAATACATTTGACATGCATATTAAGACAATGGAACTAGTTTCCTGTATCTAATTATTTCAAAAAGAGTATTACAAGTGACATTATGAAAGAATATTTTAAGGAGATCAGTTGAATATAGACATGTACTTCTCCCCAAATAACATACATTCCTGAGATATGCTTTAAATGTATTTATTTCTCTGCTGATAGTGCACACTCCTTAGTACCATGGTCTGTTCTTTCTCTGTACCACCACTCCTTTTCCCTAAGGACTGTGCCAGAACTTTGAGTGCCTAATAAATATCAACTGCATAATTGCTCAATTATTGACATTTCATTTCTTATTCATTATCAATTATAAAAATGATGACCTGGTATTTAAGTATATAAATGTTATTCCTATTTATTTTTCCAATTTTAAAATTTAATAGAGTCAACTCTCAATCAAGTTAGGTAAAGATAGACAGAATTACGCTTCCTTTTACATTCTCCACATACCATATAATAGTATTTTAAAAAATTATATATAGGGAAACGGATATGGCTCAAGCAGTTGGGCTCCTGTCTACCATATAGGAGGTCCAGGGTTTGATTCCCAGGGCCTCCTGGTGAGGGCAAGCTGCCCTGCGTGGCAAGCTGGCCCACGTGGAGTGCTGGCCCATGTGGGAATGCCACCCCATGTGGGAATGCCGTCCCACATGGGAACACCGCCCTGTGCAGGAATGCTGGCCAATGTAGAGAGCTAGCACAGCAAAATGACACAAGAGACACAGAGGAGAGAAAAGAAGACATAGCAGAACAGGGAGCTGAGGTGGCGCAAGAGAGTAATCACCTCTCTCCCACTCTGGAAGGTCCCAGGACTGGTTCCCAGAGCCACCTAATGTGAATACGAGCAGACACAGAAGAACACAGAGAACAGTTAAATCTATTTTTTTAAAATCAGATATATATATATGCGGCGGCTTGCTCGGTCGGTAGAGGTGGGGTCTGGCTGCGGACGAGGGGTCGGTCCCGCTTGGGACGGGGGGTCGGTCCCACCTGGGACGAGGGATCGGTCCGGCAGCAGACGAGGGATCGGTCTCACAAGGGGTTGCACGGTTCGGCTGAAGGGGTCGCCCGGCGAAGCCGGCGACGAAGGGGTCGCCCGGAGAAGCAGGCGACGATCTGGGGACAAGGGAGGCCAGGCCCTTGTCGGGGGCTCCAGGACTGGAGGGCGCACGGCAGAAGAACTACCGCGGAGACAAGGTAAACACGCAAGTCCACTTTACTGAGGGAGAGGCAACAGTTTTATAGGGGCTGGGGAAGGCTGATTGGTCGAAGCCACGCCCTGTTCTGATTGGTTGCTGGCGAAAGGTCAGTGGGCGGTACTGGACGGGGGAGGGGTGGTGGTTAGGGATTGGCTGTCGCTGTTGCTGGGGGAAGGGGCAGGGTTTAGGGATTGGTGGCTGCTGTTGCTGGGGTGGAGGGCAGACTGGATTTTTCCGCCCACGCCTGGCTGTTGCTGCTGTCGGGGGAGGGAAAAGGGCGGGCTGGATTTTTCCGCCCACACCTGGCTGTTGCTGCTGTCGGGGGAGGGGAAAAGGGCAGACTGGAATTTTCTGCCCTGCGCCTGCGCAGGGAGAAGGAAGAAGAAGGGTGCCGCCCCACAAGGCATCCGGTGGCGCCATCTGGGAGGAGGGGCGGCCGTGGAAGCATGGCTGCCGAGAAGGGGAGACCCGAGGGCACTCTGCGCCCATGCCGAGCTTCCTTCAGGGGTGGCGGTGAGTCCGACCAGCCACCCTATTATGGGGGCAGCGGAATTAGGCCTACCGCGGCCACTCCCCTGCCAGGCCAGCAAACCACACTTCAGCCCGAGGGGTGACCACATTTCCCCCTTCTTTTCAAATAAGGGCCAGGATGGCAGCAGCAACAAGTAGCCGAGGCCCAAGAGGCAGTAAGCAATGAGGGAAGCGGGGCTGAAGAGGGAGGTGAGTATGACGGGGATACAAATGTACAATTTGGGGGGCAGTATCTTGCCATTGCAAGCAAGGGTGGCCAATGTCCAATTCTTGTTGATCTCGGTGGCTATAAGGTCCATCTGCTTGTTAAAAGTCCAGGATGACAGCGCGTTACAGGTAGTTGATCTCTTCTTGGCGGCGAAGAGCGGTACAGGCAGACTGTGTGATGGTCTGGAGGATCGCAGCAGTGAGGACAAGTTGCGTCAGGGCACCAGCGACGGTGGTGGCGGCAGCATCGGGAGTGGTGGAGACGTAGGCGAGGACAATAAGAAGGCCAAAGTCTTCACGGGCGCGAGAGAGGCCGATGTTAATGGGGCGGGCCGACATGGGGCGGCCCAATCTGCAACGCAATAGGGGTTCAAGCGAAAAAAGGAGGGGGGCGGGGGACGAGAAAGGACGCTTTGGATGGCTGAGAAGAGGAGTGAGGTCGAGACAGGAGGAAGCTCCGCAGAAGTATGGGGAGGCAAGAGCAGAAGTGTTATTGGATGCTAGAAAGCAGGCCGCGGACCGAGGAAAGCAGGTTGCGGGCCGTTTCGCGGGGCTGGAGCTGCTTGAGAGCGATGGCGGCATGGGGGGCCGTGGTTACAATCTTCTGGGGTGGTAGTGGCTAGACAGATGGCGGAAAATATTATCAAGAAAGCAAAGGTTATGAGGAAGAAATAGAGTATTAAAGGCTGTGGGGGAAGTGAGAAGATCATTTAGAGGATAGGGTTGAGAATGGTATGTTTAAGACAGAAGCTTTGTGGTTTGTAGGAGACTGCTTTATAAACGAAGGAGAATGAGGGCAGTAAATATAGTAACGATAGATAGGAAGATGACAGTGAGGAGGAGTCTTTGTTTAAGGTTCCAATCGTCCGGCGCAACAGTGGCTAGGCCGATAGCGAGGGGTGTTGCTAAATAGACAATGGCTGCAAAGACAAAACCATTTTTTGTTTCCTTAAGAATAACTTTTCTTTAAATACTTAGTAGCATGCAATATTAGAAACCGTTTCCTAAAAGCAAGTTGGCAGGGGAGCTTGGTTGCTGTTAATCTTTCCTGTTATAAAATTACCTTTTATTATTATTATCATCAATTTAGTTTTATATATATATATTTAAGAATGACCTTTTGGAATTAGCCATTTAATACCTTAATGTAAACTATTGAAGATAAATTTTATCCTTACAGAACACATTCCCTTACGTAAAGTTATCACAATACCTTTTACACTTGCCGCATGCAAATTAAATTTCAAGAGTTTATGAAAAATTAGCCATCTTACTTTAGGACAAAATACGTCTTTTTGCAAAACTTATTACATTTCCATTAGCATTTTTACAAACTTTTAACCTTTTTAATATTCATATAAGTTTTACATTCTTTATATTATCCTGTGAAGAAAAATAAGTTATTCATTTTAATCTAGGCAAGAACAACTTTTTATGAAGACGTACAGTTAATTTTGTTAATTAAGACTTACAATTTTTTTAAATTGTAGATATCTTATTAACATTTAAACTTATGTATTAATATAATAAACTTAAGTATTAATATAAGCGCTTATTTAATTTTTGGCCATTTGAATAGAGCTCTTTTAAAGATTTCTAGTAATTTATATTTACCATCCGGAGGTATCACAATATACGTTGACATTGAACGAACAGACAGACAAACACAGAACAATTACAACACATTAACAGAAATATATAATTTATTTACAGTTGACTCATAATTCTTACTTTCTTGGTATAGCTGCTTTTAAATCCTTGTTTATATAGCATATTATAGATTATACCCTTTAAGATTTCTTCTGGACTTCATGTTGCCTGTAATAAGCCAGGAGGGAATCTTTTACCTTCCTGCTCCACAGCAAAAGTGACCCTATCTATAAGGCGAGTATAGGTGTCCGGGTCCCAAAGCTGACACGTGGTAAGCCACGGATTAAAGGGGAGAAGAAGGTCCCGATATACTTGAAGCTGTTTGAAAGAGATCTTACACCGGTGAGTGTCTAGGAGACCGGTGAGGGCCCGAACTTGTGGGGCTTGCTTAGCAGATAGGATGTTACCCATTGCTAATGGCCTTTTGGAGCCGATAAGAAAAGGGGCCCTTACCTTGAGAGCGCGGCGATGGGAGCCGAGGTGCGCGGTGAGACGAGGGGTCAGAGCCGGTGGGGCTCCGACGGTGGTCGCGGGCCAAGAGAAGGCCCCGACGAGGGGAGGGCGGGACGACGAGCAGTGGAGCAAGGCAAAGGGGAGCAAGCGCGGAGGGGAGGAGGCAGAGGTGAAGGCAGGAGAGGAGGTGCTCAGGCACGCGCTCCTGAGAGTTTTATTGGTGCCTCTTAATCATAGCGGGTCGGTATAAGCCCCCGACATGGAAGGAGAAAGCCATCCAGCGATTCTCCCAGACCGCCGTGGATCGTATGAGGTCGCCAAGGTTCAGGAGCAGCAATGCAGAGCGAAAAGATAGGGGTGAGAAGAGAGGAGAGCGTAGGACTATGGTAGGGTTACTTCAGACGTGCAAGCGCGTGCTCCCGAGAAATCCAAGGCTCCTCTTAATCATAGCGGGTCGGTATAAGCCCCCGACATGGAAGGAGAAAGCCATCCAGCGATTCTCCCAGACCGCCGTGGATTGTATGAGGTAGCCAAGGCTCAGGTAGCAGCAATGTTGCATGAGAGAAGTCCCAAGGTGAGAAGAGAGGAGGGGGTAGGGCTGTGGTAGGATTACTTCAGACGTGCAAGCGCACGCTCCCGAGAAATCCAAGGCTCCTCTTAATCATAGCGGGTCGGTATAAGCCCCCGACATGGAAGGAGAAAGCCATCCAGCGATTCTCCCAGACCACCGTGGATCGTATGAGGTAGCCAAGGCTCAGGTAGCAGCAATGTTGCACGAGAGAAGTCCCACGGTGAGAAGAGAGGAGGGGGGGCCGCCAGGTTATGGAGTGAGGCTGTGGTGGGGTTGCCTTGCCCCACGTTGTGCTGTGGTGGGGTTGCTTTGCCCCACGTTGGGCGCCAACTGCGGCGGCTTGCTTGGTCGGTAGAGGTGGGGTCTGGCTGCGGACGAGGGGTCGGTCCCGCTTGGGACGGGGGGTCGGTCCCACCTGGGACGAGGGATCGGTCTCACAAGGGGTTGCGCGGTTCGGCTGAAGGGGTCGCCCGGCGAAGCCGGCGACGAAGGGGTCGCCCGGAGAAGCAGGCGACGATCTGGGGACAAGGGAGGCCAGGCCCTTGTCGGGGGCTCTCAGGACTGGAGGGCGCACGGCAGAAGAACTACCGCGGAGACAAGGTAAACACGCAAGTCCACTTTACTGAGGGAGAGGCAACAGTTTTATAGGGGCTGGGGAAGGCTGATTGGTCGAAGCCACGCCCTGTTCTGATTGGTTGCTGGCGAAAGGTCAGTGGGCGGTACTGGACGGGGGAGGGGTGGTGGTTAGGGATTGGCTGTCGCTGTTGCTGGGGGAAGGGGCAGGGTTTAGGGATTGGTGGCTGCTGTTGCTGGGGTGGAGGGCAGACTGGATTTTTCTGCCCACGCCTGGCTGTTGCTGCTGTCGGGGGAGGGGAAAAGGGCGGGCTGGATTTTTCCGACCACACCTGGCTGTTGCTGCTGTCGGGGGAGGGGAAAAGGGCGGGCTGGATTTTTCTGCCCACACCTGGCTGTTGTTGCTGTCGGGGGAGGGGAAAAGGGCAGACTGGAATTTTCTGCCCTGCGCCTGCGCAGGGAGAAGGAAGAAGAAGGGTGCCGCCCCACAAGGCATCCGGTGGCGCCATCTGGGAGGAGGGGCGGCCGTGGAAGCATGGCTGCCGAGAAGGGGAGACCCGAGGGCACTCTGCGCCCATGCCGAGCTTCCTTCAGGGGTGGCGGTGAGTCCGACCAGCCACCCTATTATGGGGGCAGCGGAATTAGGCCTACCGCGGCCGCTCCCCTGCCAGGCCAGCAAACCACACTTCAGCCCGAGGGGTGACCACATATATATATATATATATATATGAGTGGTGATATTACAATCACATTTTGAACAATAGTAACACAAAAACTTAGATTTACCCAATAGGACTTTTTGGTTTAAAGAGAAACATTATTTACTGCACAATATTTTAAGAAAAAGATTAAATCACTGGAATTACTTGGCATTTCCAAATTATAGAGAATTGCAAAATTTTTTACCTAAAGAAACCATTATGTTAACCAATTCCCAGTTTATTCATTTTATATGAGAATCTCTGACCCTGAAAGGTACAGTAATCTGCCCAGAGCAAGGAGATTCAGTGTCCTCAGCACTCAGGGTCCCTCAGTGAGCGATTTGCCTTTGAAAACTCAAAAAGGAGAATGAGACAGACCTGGGACGTACCAAAGCTTTTATAAATATGATCCTAAATATGCTCAAATTGCTAAAGGGAAACATGGACAAAGAACTAAAGGAAATCAGAAAACAAAAGGTGAACACACAAAGAATATCAATAAGGATGGAAGTTATGAAGCAGAACCAAGCTAACATTCCTTAGAGGGCTTCCATAATAGATTGGAGCTGGCAGAAGAATCAGAGAACTTCAAGATAAAGCAACTGAAATCATCCAGTCTGAAGAGCAAAGGAGGGAAAAATGAAGAAAAGTGAATATAGTTGAGGAAACTGTGGGACACCATCAAGCATATCATTGTATGTATTGTGGGAAAGTTGTAAGAGAAAAGCAATGTGTCACATAAAAGAGAGCCTCAGTAAGACTAAGTGCCAGTTTTTCATTGGAAACCACGGAGGCAAGAAGGCAGTGCGATGATATATTTAAAGTGCTGAAAGCAAAAAATTTCAACCAAAATTTCTATAACTAACAAAACTATCTTTCAAAAATGAGGGAGAGATTGAGACATTCCTGGATAAAAAAAAGCTGAGGTAGCGTTTGTCACCACTAGAGCAGTGCTTCAAGAGATGCTAAAGGAAAGGAGAATAGATATCAGACTGATGCCTCATGAAGAAATAAAGATCTCCAGTGAAAGTAACAACATGAGTAAACATGAATGTCAGTACTGTTGTATTTTTTATTTGTAACTCCAGTTTTTACTTCCTACAGGATCTAAAAGGCAAATGTACAAAAAGTTATAATGAATCTGGTTTTGGACTCATAATGTATAAACATGTAATTTGTAGCAAGAACTATATAAAAGTGGAGGGATAGTGGGGAATAGGACATAATTGTATATATTATTGAAGTCAGGTTTGGTATTAAAGCCAAGGAAGATTGTTACAGATCTAGGATGTTAAATTTAAGCCTCACGGTAACTACAAAAAAAATGTTGAAGACTATGCAATCTCATAGAGGCAGAAATTAGGGTACAGGTTGGCATAGGAGGGAGTCGGGGGAATGGGAGTCAATGCGTATCTAATGCAGGGTTTCTAATTGGTGAGATGAGCAAGTTTTAGTAATTGAAGGTAGTCAGGGCACTGTGCTATTGTGAATGTGATTAATCCTACTGAATGGTATGCTTGGGAGTGGCTGAGATGGGAAAGCTTATGTTGTACACATGCTCTCACAGTTTTCAAAAAAGAGAGAAACAGACAGAAAGAAAGAAGAAAAAGAAAGGAAGGAAGGGAGGGAGGGAGAGCAAGCAACTAAGGAGACAATGACAATTAAATACAATACATGATCCTGGATGGCACCTAACAAGGGAGGAGAAAAGGTTCAAAGGGACATCAGTTGGACATGAAATTAGCTGGAATATAAACTGTAACCTTTATATTAAATTTCTTGAACTTTATAACTGTACTTAAGGTGGTTACGTGAGCGAATATCCTTGTTCTTGGGAAATATATGTGGATATATTCAGCATATATTAAAGATATGTCAAGGAGCATGATGCATAAAACCTACACTTAAGTGTTCAGAAGATAGTGATACAGATAGATAGATAGATAGATAGATAGATGATAAATGGTCTGATAGATGGATAGATAGCATGTGGCAAAATATTAAATTGGTGGATCTGGCTATTTGGGGAGGGAATAGGGGAATTTTGGAGTTCTCTGTATGGGATTTTTAACACTTTTGTAACTGTCCTGTAAGTTTGAAGGTAGTTCACAATAAAAAGTAAACAAAACAAAACAAAACTATAAGTTCCATACTTTTATTTTGAAATAAACTTTAAAATACTATTTAGCAAAGGCATGAAATTCTGTTTGCTATTTTTATGTCAGTATTTGTGTTTTTTTGTTTTTTTTTTACTTAAATCGACAATTACAAACTTACTGTTTTACCTACACAATTCCTCCTGAATTATATGAGTCTACCATCATATAGAAAAATAGCCAGTAGAAAGAACTGTGTTGTGTAATTTAACCAGTAGTTAATTCCCAGGAAACCAAATGATAAGATGGATCAGGCTGTGGCTTTTGGCATGCAGTTGTTTTCAACTAATCTTCTGAATGAACTGGAAACCAAGGCTTTACACTAAATCAACAGGAAATGATGACAATTTGGATAACCATAGTGACAGTACTTCAGAAAGGCACAATTACCATAAATGCATTCCCAAGATAATACTCTGAGAAGTAAACAGAAGAACTGGAAAATGTTGAGAGAAAAGTGCCCAGGACAGTGGAGATTTTCTTGTGATTTAAATGGTGTGTCTTTTTTCCATCCTACAGGTATTATTTTAATGGTATTTCAGAAATTCTGAATTTTGAATATGATTTTGTATCTTGACACATTACTACATCTTATTTTTAATTTTGGTATTTCCTCGGTTTTATTCTCCTGAGTTCTCTATGGATGCAATCAAACAATACAAATAATTACAATTTTATCTCCTGCTTTCCAGCATGTATAACCCATAGTTTATTTTCTTATTGTGTAGGCTAGAAGTTCTGGAAGGATGTTTCAGCAGGAGTGTGCAGGAGGAACTTCAAGTAGGTGTACTTTACTGGTTCTTTAACATACACAGATTATTCTTAGTAATGAGTTTATTATAAATATCTTTACTTTATATAGCAAGGAAGGGAAATTTCATAATTTGTTTTAAGTATCCCAGGTCCTTTGGCAGCATCCAGTATGGGTACTCCTATTGGGCAGAGTTTTAAGCAAAACCAAGAGTTGCATTTGGCTCATAAAATAAAACGTAGTCTAGTCAGCAGTGGCCAGGAGGGAAGGATCGATTCTACTCACTAATGTACAGCATGAGTCAAAGGTTCCCTCAGCTTTATTGAATTCTAGTTGACATACAATAAATGGCACATATTTAAAGTGTACAATTTGAAAAGTTTTAGAAACCAACCCTGAAACCATAACCACAATCAAGAAAATGAACATAATTATCATCCTCCAAAATTTCCTCATGCCTCTTTGTAATTCTTTCCCCTCTACCCTCCCTGGTCCACCTTGCCTCCATTTCAGAGCAAACACTCATCTGTTTTCTGTTCTGATAGATTAGTTATCATTTTTTGGAATTTTATAAATGGAATGGGGGAATGGAGTCTGGCTTCTTTCATTCAAGATATTTATTTTGCTATTCATCCATGTATGTATATACATATATTCATTCATGCATATATAAGTAGTTTTTCCCTTTTAAACACTCAATAGTATTCCATTGTATACCTTTACAATTTGCTTATCTCCTGGTCATGGACATTTGGGCTATTTCTAGTTTGGGGCAGTTACAAATAAAACTGCTATGTATATTCATGCATAATACTTTTTGTGGACATATGCTTTTACTTCTCTTGGGGAAATACCTAGGAGAACAAAGTTGGTTGGAAATACCTAGGAGAACAAAACATTTATGAGTAACTTCTTAAGAAACTGCCAAATTATTTTCCAAGGGGGCTGTAGCATTTTACATTTCTACCACATCTGTATGAGGGATCCAGGTACTCCAAATTCTCGTCAGCGCTTTGAACATTCAGTCTATTTACAAGTACTAGCATCTCATTGTGATTTTCATTTGCATTTCTCTAATGCAGGGTTTCTCAACCTGGTCACTATTAACATTTTGGATATGATAATTCTTTGTTGTGGGGGCAGGGGCTCTTCTGTGCGTTATGGAAATTCAGCAACATCTCTGGCCTCTACTCTACTCACTACATGCCAGCAACATCCTCTACCCCAGTTGTGACAATTAAAAATGTCTCTAGAGGGAAGCAGATGTGGCTCAAGTGATAGGGCTTCCATTTACCATATGGGAGGACCTGGGTTCAGTCTCCGGTACCTCCTGGAGAAAAAGAGAATGTGTGCCTGTGCTGTAAGCCAGTGCCCATGTGGTAAGCCAAGTGCCCACACAGTGAGCCAAGTGCCCATGCAGAAAGCTGAGTGCCCATGTGGGTGCCTGTGCGGTGAGTCAAGTGCCCATGTGGTGAGCCAAGTGCCCATGTGGCAAACCAAGTGCCCATGTGGTGAGCTGAGTGCCCAAGTGGTGAGCCAAGTGCCCATGCTGCAAGCCAAGTGCCTGCGTAGTGAGCCAGTTCCTGCACAAGTGAGTCATGTGCAAGTGAGTCACACAGCAAGATGATGACACAGCAAAAGAGAGACCAAGGGGAAAGCCAAGGCGAAGCACAGCAGAGACCAAGAACTGAAGTGGCACAATTGACAGGGAACCTCTCTCCATGTCAGAGGTCCCTGGGATCAAATCTTGGTGAATCCTGGAGGAGAAAGACAAGAAGAGAAAACAAAAAGAGAAAAAGATACAGAAGATCACACAGTGAATGGACACAGACAGCAAAAACAGTAGGGTGGGGCTGGGGCCAGGGATGGGGGGAAGGGAAAAAATGTCTGAGGAGGAAGTATAATACCCTTAAAAAAAAAAAAAAAAGATTGTTGTTTAAAAAAAATAAAAATGTCTCCAGATATTGTCAGACATCTCTCGGGGTTTGGGGGGTGTGTGTCAAAATTGTCCCCAGTTAAAACCTACTGCTTTAATGACTTATGGCATTGAACATCCTTCATGTGCTTATTTCCTGACAATATACCTTCTTTGGTAAATTGTCTTTTGAAATAACTATTTTGCCTATTTCTAAAATTGAGTTGTTTTGTTATTGTTGTGAGAATTCTTCATGTATTCTATATAAGTCATTTGTTGGATATAGGTTTGAAAATAATTTCTCCCATTAAATGTTTTATTTTTATAACATTTCCTGTTAAAGAACAAAAGTTCTTAATTTTGATAAAATCCAATTTGTTTATTATTTTCTTATATAATTTGTGCTTTTCATGCCCTATTTAAGAAAATTCACTAAAGTCAAGGTAACTAAGATTTTCTCCTGTTTACTTCTAGAAGTTTTATAGTTTTAACTATTATATTTAGGTCTATGATTGATTTTGAGTTAATTTTTGTACATAGTGTGAGATAAGGCCAAGGTTCTTTTTTAACTGATTTCATTTTTTACATATGGGCATCTAATTGTTTCAGCACCAATGTGGGAAAAGTAAATCCATTTCTCACTGATTTGTCTTGGTACTTTTGTTGAAAATCACTTTACCATATATGTGTATGGGTTTATTCCTGGACTCTCTATTCTGTTCCATTGATCTCTATGTCTATCTTTATGCCAATACCACATTGTCTTCATTACTGTAAGTTTATAATAAGTTTTCAAATCAGATAGCTTTCAAAGAGTTCTCAATCTCTCATGGAAGTCAAACAAGTCAGTATAATACTGTTGTTTTTTGTAACTTAAGTATTTTTTTATTAATTTTCTTGACAGGTTAATAGGGCAAATCATATTCTACCTAGCCATAATTTTGTCTCTTTATGTTCTAGTCTAAGATAAGCATCATTTATATTTTTACCTGCACAACAAATTCAGAGGTTCTTAGGAATAGGACATGAAATAAAATGTCCATTAATGTAACCAGATTAAATAGATAAATTATATCGATACATAAAATCAGCTCTGTAACCAACTCTGAGATGAGCAAATGATTTGCTTTAACTAATAGCTCAATTTTGCATAACGCAGTAAATTATTGTTTAGGGGGAAAATCTCATGTAGTCAATATTTTAAAAGGAATATTAATCATTACTTTGAATCAGATCGAGTTCCAATTTCCCCCCTCAAATAATAAAGAACACAGGTTTATAAATTATGAAAGATAACTTTTTAAAAATCTAAATACAACTCTAAGTACTAGACACTTAGGTATTTTATTTGGGTCCAATTTTTACCACCGAAATTTCTTGTCATGGTACTTTTTTGACCCACTGATCATTTAGGAGTGTTGTTCAGTCTCCACACATTTGCGAATTTCCTCCTTTCCCATCTATTATTGGTTTCCAGTTTATGATCCAAGAAGGTGCTTTGTAGAAATTCAATCTTTATATATTTATTGAGACCTGCCTTGTTACCGAACATATGGTCTATCCTGGAGAAAGATCCATGAGCACTTGAGAAGAATGTATAACCTGATTTGGGATGCAACGTTCTGTATATGTCTGTTAGGACTACCTGTTTTATCATATTGTTCAAGTTCTTTTTCCTTGTTGGTCTTCTGTCTAGCTGTTCTATCTAATGATGTGAGTGGGGTGTTGAAGTCTCCAACTATTTTTGTAGAGATATCTATTTCTCCCTTCAGTTTTGCCAAAGTTTGCTTCGTGTATTTTGGGGCACCCTGGTTAGGTGAAAAGATATTTATGACTGTTATTTCTTCCTGGGGGATTGTCCCTTTTATTAATATATAATGACCTTCTGTATCTCTTATCACTTTTTTTGGATTTAAAATCTGTTTTGCCTGATACTAGCACAGCTACCCCTGCTCTTTTTTGGTTACAGTTTGCATGGAACCTTTCACTTCCAACTGGTTTGTATCCCTGGGTTTAAGGTGAGTACCTTGTAGGCAGGATATGGATGGCTTATGGTTGTTTGTTTTTTAATCCCTTCCACCATCCTACATCTTTTGATTAGGAAGTTTAATCCATTCACATTCAATGATATTACTGTACATGAATTACTTACTTCCACCATTTTATTCTTTGGTTTTCATATGTCACACTTATTTTTGTCTGTCTTTTCTACTCTTTTGGTTATCCTTTCTGCTATTCTTGTCTTCTACACACTCCTCCAAGCCTCTCTCTCCTGTCTGTTTTCTTCAGGCCATAAGGCTCCCTTAATATTTCCTGCAAAAGTGAGTTTTTTTTTTTTTTTTCTACAAACTCTCTTAATTTCTCTTTGTGAATATTTTAAACTCACCTTCATATTTGAAGGGCAATTTTGCTGGATAAAGAATTCTTGACTGGCAATTGTTCTCTTTCAGTATCCTAATCGTATCATACTTCTGTCTTCTTCCCACCATGGTTTCTGATAAGAAAGCCATACTAATTCTTTTTTTTTTTTTAAAGTAATAATTTTTTTTTTTAGATTTATTCTTACTTGTTTCTCTCCCCCTCCCTCCCCCTCAAGTTGTCCGTTCTCTGTGTCCACTTGCTGCATGCTCTTTTGTCCGCTTCTGTTGTTGTCAGTGGCATGGGAATCTGTGTCTCTTCTTTGCTGCGTCATCTTGCTGCGTCAGCTCTTTCTGTGTGCAGTGCCACTCCTGGGCAGGCTGCACCCTCCTTCACGCTGGGCGGCTCTCCCTACTGGGCACACTCCTGGCACGTGGGGCTCCCCCACGCGGGGTCACCCCTTTGTGGCACGGCACTCCCTGCGCGCATCAGCACTGTGCATGGGCCAGCTCCACACGGGTCAAGGAGGCCAGGGTCTGAACAGCAGACCTCCCATGTGGTAGACAGACGCCCTAACCACTGGGCCAAGTCCACTTCCCCCATACTAATTCTTATTGGGCTTCCCTAGGCTGTGAAGGTTTGTTTCTCTCTTGCTGCTCTTGGAATTTTCTCTTTATCTTTGATGTTTGACATTCTGAGTAGTAGGTGTCTTGGAGTAGGTATACACAGATTTAATCTTATTGGAATATGCTGCACTTCTTGGACATGTAAGTACATTTCTTTCATGAACGTTGGGAAATTTTAAGCCATTATTTCCTCTAATACTTTTTCTGCTACTTTTACCTTCTCTTCTCCCTCTGGAATTCCCATGACATGTATGTTGTTGCGGTTCATGTTATCATTGAACTCTCTGAGCCCCTGCTCAATTTTTTTTCCCATTCTTTTCTCTCTCTTCAATTTCAGTTTCTCTGTCTTCTGTTTCATTTATTCTTTCTTTCATTTGGAATCTGCTGCAGTGTGCCTCTGTGGGTTTTTTTTAAAGATTTATTTTTTAATTTATTTCTCTCCCCTTCCCCCACCCCCAGTTATCTGTTCTCTGTGACTATTTGCTGCGTCTTCTTTGTCCACTTCTGTTGTCAGCAGCACAGGAATCTGTGTCTTGTTTTGTTGCATCATCTTGCTGCGTCAGCTCTCCGTGTGTGCGGTGCCATTCCTGGGCAGGCTGAACTTTCTTTTGTGCTGGGCAGCTCTCCTTATGGGGCGCACTCCTTGCACATGGGGCTTCCCTACATGAGGGCACCCCTGCGTGGCACGGCACTCCTTGCGCACATCAGCACCGCACATGGGCCTGCTCCACACGGGTCAAGGAGGCCCAGGGTTTGAACCGCGGACCTCCCATGTGGTAGATGGACGTCCTCACCACTGGGCCAAGTCCACTCCCCTGCCTCTTTGTCACTTTTCTATTCAAGTTTTCAAATTCTTCTTTGTGCTTGTTCAGTGTCTTCTTGATGTCCTTTATCTCTTTAGTCATATGTCTTTATTTTGCAATTTTCTATCAATCTTGTCAAATTACTTGTCTCAAATCCTGTGTCTCATCTGGGTCGTTGATATATTTCTTTGCTTGGGACATTTCTTCCATTTTCTTAGTATGGCTTGTAATTTTTTGCTGATGTCAAGGCATCTGCTTATGATGGTGTTTATTCTGTTGCTCAATTTCTCTCTTTTGTAGGATTTAGTGGCAAAAGACTGTATTAATGCCATTCTTTGATTCTTGGTTCAACCTGTTCTAGATCTCTAGGATTGTCCCTGTTAGTTGCTCAAATCTGGGCCCTGGACCCAGTAATGGGTCCAGCTTCCTAGGGCCTTGGGGAGGGAGGCTATAAAGGCTGGAAAAAGCCTCTCTTACTTACATACTTTTAATTCCCTCACTTGCACTTCCTTGATGGGCCAGCAGATGGCGCTCTTTGGCAGGCCCCTCAGTTCAAAGCTCGGTCAAAGTGTTGTTTGCTCCAGCACAGACTGGATCACTGTGACAGAAGATCCTGCCTGAAGGCTATTCAGAGCTCACAATTCAAACTTTCTCAGAAGCTGTTCTCCAATCTTTGCTGGCAGCCCCCTCTTTTCCTGAGTGGAAATAACTCCACTCCTCTTTGCATCTTCAACAACCAGTCAAAGTAGAGAGGGAAACTGAGAAGGTTGGGACCCTTTAATCCCTTGCTGGCTCCCAAAGCAAACAATGGTGTGGCCCCACCCAGCCTGGAAGGACTCAGGACACAGCAGACCAAATCCATGGGTTAAAGCTTCATCAGCCTTAGGCTGCATCCCTCTATCTTCCGTTTCCTAGGAAGGTGGATCCCTACAGGCCCCCTTTATCTGTAGCTGCGGGTCCAAGGCCAGAGAAGTCAAAGCTTTCAGCTTGTAGGGTGGGGAGGGGTGCGGGCAGTCCACTCAGGATCTTAACATTGATGTTCCTCTCCTGAGCCTCTTTCTCTTTTGGGTGGTGTGCAACCTTCCCCTGGTGCCCTACACCCTAGAACTTTTTTTTTTCCAGGCCATTTTTGCCTGTCCTCTAGCTATTTTTCTATGAGAGGACAGAGTCCTGTGTCTTTCTGATCCACCATCTTCCCAGAAGTATTGTCATGGGACTTTGATGTCCAAAATGCCCGGTAAGCTGTTGCTGCCTGCCAGGTTTTTTGTATCTTTATTTTTAAGAAAGCTAAACCAAGTTATACTTACCTAAACACATCTGAGAGTTATTTGCTAAGGGTAGTTGAATGAGATACACTCTTTAATCCATTAAATAAACATATACAAGTTTTTCTTTATGAGAATTTCATTAATTCCAAGAAAGGAAAAACACTGTAGAGGTTTGGAGAATAATCATTTTAATCTATGTAAGTGTCAATCATACCTAACTTAGCAAGTTTTGCCTTCATAATATTTTTTAATTTTAATTCTCTTCTTGATCTTTGTACTCCCTCAAAAAGTAACTGATTCTTTAATAGGCCAAATGAGCACAATCTAATTCTGTGATACCTAAATATCTAGGTATTTATTTGTACAATAAATAAATAAAGTACAATATATAATCCATATTGTATCATCTAGAATTATCAAGCTCTTCATGAAAGTCTAAAAAATGATTTAAAAGATTTAAGCTATTTTATATTTAACAAGAGATAGTTGTCATAAAGCAAAGCATTTACATTTTTTTATATCCTAATGTATTTTCACAAGCCTTTTAAAAAGTCTACAGTTTTACAGATACAGTTTTCCATCAATGAGGCCAGATGAAATTTCTTTTGATATATATCTAATTAAAAGCTTTAAGAGAGTATAGGCTGTAAATTGGGCACAATTTAGTTAGGACACTACACAAAGGACCTTCAAATAATCAGGAAAGAGATAGTTAACATTATTGCTTAGTCTTACA
This sequence comes from Dasypus novemcinctus, assembly GCF_030445035.2. Lineage (NCBI taxonomy): Eukaryota > Metazoa > Chordata > Mammalia > Cingulata > Dasypodidae > Dasypus > Dasypus novemcinctus. Next base: position 56,095,128 of record NC_080679.1, on the reverse strand, counting down.
AAATGATGATTTTAACCAAGTTGATATCTCTATAGTCTTATTTATAATGCTACCTATATGATTATATCATACTGCTTGGCAAATAATACAGGTTATTGAAATAGATGTAATTCAATTCATTGTAAGTGAATTTTAACTTGTCAACCAACGCATATATTTCTCTTTAACTATCTGCTACATTACTTCAGAACAAATCCTTCTAGAAAAAGTAACCATCTGAAGTGGAAAAAACAATGCAGAACTTTATGTCTTCCTTAAAGATCTTCAAGTATCATAGGAACACAAATCCATGAAAAAGCTGATCATAATCTGACATTCTATCTTGCTTTACTAATTATGGGCTAAGAGAAAAATGTGAAAAAATTGTTCCTTAAGATTCCTCTGCTCAACATAAATAGTATATTAAGAAGTACTACAACTCTGTTTATGAGCTGTTTTCTAACGTCTTCAAGTACAGAACACAACTATGGTTCCATTAGTGAAGAGAAATTAATAATTAATCTTATGTAACTCAAAGAAAGATTGAAGACACAAAAATATAAAATGACTTTGGCTTTCAAAAAGCTCCTCTTGACTCTGAAATGCCAGAATTCAACAATAATAAAACAAAAGATTACAGCAGCAAGCTAAGTTTGTCACACATTATTAGGAATGCTGATATAGGCAGTAGTTTTTTTTTTTCCAATCTGTCTGTTATAGCTTCCTTTTGTTTTTCCTGCTGTTTTGGTTGCAGGCAGTTCAAAGTTTGCCCACATACAGGTTCAGCTTTTCTCATGGTGACCTCAATCTTGGTTGCATTCATAGATACATAACATCGCTTTACATCAATCATACCCCATAATTTCATATTTTGATGAAATTCTTTCTCTCCTTCAAATATAAGGTGCATATTTAGCAATGTGGTCTTCGACTAGGTCCTGGAAGGGAATTTTTAGCATGTCTTGAAATGGTGACTTCATCCCAGTTTGATACCAGTCATGACTACTTGGGACAATGTTTTCCCCAGCATCCTTTTCAGTCCACTTGTGTTACCCTGTGGAACAGTCCTCTTGGGCTAAAATGTTTTAAAACCAGAAGTTTTTTCTTGTACAACAGCTCCAGTATTTCATTCCTTCATGGAAAACAGGTACTCCAGAATGCTATACACAGATTTCTTCTAGACTCTGCAGACCCTGGTATGTCTTTGAACACTCTCCAATTTTACAGGAGGTTCCAATCTTAACTTCATCACTGTGTGATGAATGCATGAAGAATGAAGTTGGAGGACTCACAGTTCCTGTTCTTAAAACATATTACAAAGCCACAGTAATAAAATAGGGAAAATGTTAGTTTATATATATGGTAACAGAAAAAAATTTTTAATCCATGGAAATACACTACACAAACAGTAAGCCCTATGCATGATTTTATGCATGATTGTTCTGTAAACCCAGAACTTCCCTAATAAAGAAAAAAAAAATGAGTTGGTGAGGGGAAGAAGATAATGAAGGGTTGTGAGGGACTTGGTGCATCTGAGGTGCTTTTGAAACATCTCACTGTTCAATTGGTCATGTGGATCTGGTGCTCAGGAAAGAAGATGCTCAGAGAGAGGGATTTCAGGGCGTCCTCAAATATTCTGTCACTGAAGCCAAGGGAGTGGATGAAGAAAAGGCCTAGAACAAAACTTAAGGAAAACTAAAACCTAAATGGAACATACAATGAGAGTGGCCAGAGAGGAAGGGGAAAGCCCCATAGATGGAGAATCCCAAGGAGGGGACAGTCAACAGCATCTAATTGTTGCTGACAGGTGAGGGAAGAAGAGTGGATGACCTCATCTGCGTAATCTCTGTATGCGTATCTACATGTTTATAAGTGTTTGAATGAGCAAGGAGGAAGGAGTGGTTAAGAGTGAAGGGCCCTGAAGTCAGACTACCTCAATTCAAATGCAGACTCTGTCACTTACTAGCAGTTTGCCCTTGGTCAGGTTACTTTGCTTCTATGTGCACCAGTTTCCTAATCTGTAAAATGGGATAAAAATTGTACCTACCTGTATGTGGCTGTAGTGTGGATTAACTGAGTAAATACATTGAAAGTGCTTTGAACAGTGCCTAGGAAATCATGAATTCTATGTAAGTGTTAGCTATTGTGGTGATTTGACCTAATAATTTATGTAACCTACTAATTTTATGTAACCTAATAATTTAAATCTAGTGTATTCCTGAGGGTATAAACCCATTTTAAATAGGATCTCTTGATGAGGCTACTTCAGTTATAGTGTCAGTGATCCACATCATTCAAAATGGGTTTTAATCCAATTACTGGAGTCCTTTATAAATAAAATGAAGAGAGAGAGAGAGAGGGAGAAAGCCACAGAAACAAGAAGCTTAAAACAATGAAATAGGAAGAGACATTACCATGTGCTTTGCCATGTGGTAGAGGAGTCAAGGATTGCTGGCAGCTGGACTTTGGGAAGAAAGCATTACCTTGAAGACGCCTTGATTTGGACATTTTCTCAGCCTCAAACTTTAAGCTAACAAATTCCCATTGTTTAAGCCAACCCATTATTTGGTTATTATTATTATTACTACCCATTATTGAGTATTTAAGAATACTCAATCCTGCCAAAGGAAATAAGAGAAACAAACATTATAAAGAGGATAAGTAAATTTAAGGTAGAAGCAAGTAGTCTGAGACAAAGTAAGAAGTGCTTATTTGAGCTAGACATAGAAAAGAAAGGACAGAAGGACCAAGTAGGCACCCAATACTTTTGCTTCACTAAATATTTACAGAGCACTCAATATTCACGAAGCCCATTGGTTACACCCATGTGGGCTCCACTTGTCCTGTGCCCGAGAAGTGCATCGACAATCCAGTTACTCATCAGGCTAACTGGCAAGCTAGAACTAGTTAGGCATGCTTGCTTCTTTGTCTTTCAACAGAGTAATCATGTGTTGGCTCAGGCACAGGAATTATCCATCTGCCAGGCCTTCTTACTCAAACTCTGGTCCTCTTAACCATACCATCGGCGGGGAGTGCTGATGAGGTAGAGAGAGGGAGACAAAGTTTATAAATATTACATAAAATATATCACATATTTGTTGCCTATCCTAAGAGTGTTAACCTACCCATCTTTTCCCCCTTCTTACTGTGTTTTAAACTGATTCAATAAACCATGTGATTTGAAGATCTTAATTTTATCTGAGTCTCTCTGTGCCATAATCTGTGGGAAGCCTGCCTGGCAAGGTACTGGGAGGCTACTTTCCCATACCACGCCCACATCAGTGGTTAATTCATAGAGGGTGGAATGTGGGGAGGGGTGGCAGGCCACTTTTCTTTTTGTACACTTGCATCTAATTCTTGGTTATACTGACAATTGATTTGTTTTGTATTTAAAACATTAAGAAAAAAATATTTAAAATATACATGATTGGAACAATGGGATACAAGTCATGGCCAAAGAATCTGAAGATATTAAAAGGGACGTGGCTGCCAGGTAGAAATGCCCTTCACTATGCTGACCCTTGAGACTGCCCTGTCCTATTTGAAAGAAAAATGCCCCCTCTAATTTCTAGGATCATTTTTCTTCACTTTTCAACATGGTGCTGCTTCTGAACAGCTGTAAGTCAAGAACCAATCTTCCTTTTCCCAGGTTCTTCCTGCTCTCTTTCTCCTTCTGCATGCAGGAGAGAATGAAGTACCTGAATCTCTAAAAAAAAAAATTATTGAAGTGTATCATTCATACATGAACATATGTAAACAAATGTATAGTAAAAGTTGTGAACTTATAAAACTAGTACTTGAATCTTGGTAGACTTGGGATCTGGGCACTCTCTTCTTTTTTCTTTGTTTTTAAAAGAGTTGCTTCTTTAACAACTGGACACATAAGAAGAATGATAGTTCTGTTATGACAGTTACCATCCTGGTACTTTATAGGCCACTCAGTTTGAAGAAATACAGTTGGTAGCCCTCTCCAGGCCAGCTGGCTCAAAGATCAGTCTCTCTATTAAGTCCAACAACCAGGAATAATCTCTCTTTTTGAAGCTCTTGCATTCACTGTCTTTAGCTGTTGCGCTTTTGTGTCAGTATTGCCAGTGGATTTATCAAGAGGTTAACGTAGCTTAAGCTTCAGGGACCCTTTCTAGGTTCCAGGATGGGTTCTAGCAACTTGTACTTGTAATTTTACTTTATTCTTCCTAAAGAATTATCATCACTATGATTTAATGATTAAGAGCTTAAAACCTGGAATTAAAAGAAGCTTGCTCTCCTTTTACTGTTTTGCAACTTGTATGTTACACTACCTTTCAGCCTTGGTTTCCTTAGCTGTGAAATGGGAATAATATTACCTATTCCATACGATTATGGTAAGACTTAAATAGTACTTAAACAGTGCTTCCTATGTATGCTCATAAAGCTTAGCTGCTTTTATAGTTATTGCTGATTTGCTACTTCAAGAATTAGACCATAAATTCCCTGAGAATGGGATTGGTATTCCCCAGGTACACAAAATACTTGTTGAATGAATGATACATTTTACAATCCACTGCACTATCTCCACCCTCTGCATGTTTAACCAGAAAAACAACTTTAAGTTCTTAGGGTGACACACACAGTCCACCTCTTCAGCGAGGCGCCGGATACTCAGTAACATCTTCCTAAAAACGGGTGTTTTAACCTCAGTGGACCCCTTCCCCGGTCAGCCCTGAGAGCGTCTTCTTACTTGCCTTCTACCCCTCACCCGTTTGCATCTGCCGGGTCAAATGAGGACGGTCTGCCAAGGCTGAGACCAGAGACACTGAGAGAACGCATTAATGGCGTTAGCACTGTGTCTGGAACACAACAAGCGCTCAGTAAATGATGGTTCTACTTATGATGAACTCCAGATCAAACGCCCATCCCTTGCCCGCCTCGCCTCCCCCGACCCCCGACCCGCGGCGCAGGCCTGCAGCTTTTGCTCCGGGTCTCAGCCGTAAGCAGGTGGGGAATATCTGTGGGAGGCGGGGTTAGGACCTTGTCCGTCTGCCTGCCCCTTCTCAGCGCTCTTCCCCATCCGGGCTGGGTCCAAGGGTCCCCGGGGACTGCCGGCGGGCGGGAAGCCGGGAGCAGACGGCGGCCGCCGCCGCATCCGCCGCCGCCGCAGGAGGCGGAGCGCTGCGCTGCACCTGGCGGCGGATCCTCGCGCACGAGCCTCGAAACGGGTCCAGCCGACCCCGGCGGCGGCGGCGGCCGGGCCTCACGGGAGGAGGAGGTGGAGGACGGCGACGGGCTGCCGCGGCGGGCGCGCGGGCCAGGCCGCTCTCCCCTGCCCCACCGGCGCGCATCCCTCCGCCGAGCCCCGCCCCGCCCGCTGCAGCCGGGAGAAGCGAGCCGCGCGCCCGAGATGGTGCGTGGGGCCCCGACAGCCGCCGCCCCGCTCCCCGGGGAGGGGGCCCCCCGCGCCCTGCGCAGCTGAGCGCCGCCGCCGCGCGCAGCAGGTGAGTCGGGGCGCGGGGAGAGGGCGCGCTCGGCGGGGGGCGGCGCGGCAGGCCCGCCGGGCCTCCTCCCGCGGAGACGTGCTCAGCTCCCGGCTCTGGGCGCCCCAAGCCGGTGCGCACACCTGCTGTCGGGGGAAGGGGATGCAGGGAGGGAGCCCGGTAGGAGTGCGTGTGTGGGTGTCTCCGCTCCCTGCGCGGCTTGACCACCGCTCCCTGGCCTCAGCTTCTGGGTCGGTTGTCATCTTTGTGGGTGCTGGGGGAGGCTGTAGCCGGTTCCCCCGCCGCGAGCTGCACTTCCGCAAACGTAACTCGAGTCGGGAAAACAAAGGCGCAGCCCCGGGAGCCCTCCCGGGCGCCCGCAGCTGCTGCCTGGGTGGGATTGTAGGTCCCAGTGTCCAGGCCCTTCTCGGCCCTGCCCCACGCGCGCCCTTGACATAAACATCCTCGAGGGAAAGGGAGGGGGCGAGAACCTCTCGTTTCCTCACGCTTGGCAGATCCAATGACAAGGATCTAGCCACTTGCTTGGCAAGAGGAAGAAATTAACATCGTCTGCCTCCTCCGGTGAATAAATAGGGAAAAAAATACCTTTCCACCTGCCATCTGTCGTCCTAGGAGAAAGCCCCCACCTCGTGCTTCTTGAACTCAATCTAACACCTCCCTCGAGTCCTTCTGGGATACAGGGGGGTTGCCAGTCCTTCATAGCCCGTCCTTCACTGTCACCTGTACACTTAGGTAAAGACTGTGAAAATATCCAGACCCCACTTTTCCCCTCATTTTTCCCGGTACACGGTGCATTTTACCGCTCCTACACACATTTGCTATCACAAACGTATTCTTTCATCCAAAAAATTTTAATGAGCACCTTACAGAGCAGTAGATAAAATCTTGCTTGTTAACCGTAGGAAAGAACCCTAAATTAGAGTTAAGGTTCTAATCCCAGTGGGTATCTAAATAGTTGTGCATTCTTGGGCATGTCCATCTTCGTGAACCCCAGTTTTCTTATAAGTAAAAGGAGATAGTTGGATGGTACCATTACCAAGTTTCTTCCTAATAGTTCTGAAAGTCCCAGTTTGCGGAAATCTAACCCCTTCAATAGAGAAAAATGTAAGGGATGGGGTGTGTGCGGACACACATTTGGCAACCATTTCATAAAATCATATGTACTTGGTAGGTCCTCGGTGTTGGCAGAACATCCCTTGCTACTAACTAGCTAAGGTGTATACATCATTGATGACCTTAAGTAAAAGGAGAGGATGGGGAGCCTTGTCTGGCTTTTGCCACTTAAGCTGCTGGTAGGTAGCAGATATGGAGGCTATTTTCCTTCTTTAGTGGTAGTCAGATGACTTGTGTTTACCCCGAGTTGGAAGTAAAGTGTAGATTTGCTTAGGAGGAGGCTGGGACCTTGCTAATGAGCCCTGTGCAAGACATCCTGGGGGAGAAGGAGGAGAGAAGATCATATTTCAGCAATGCACTCATGCTTCTAAGCATGTTTACAATAATTTATTTCTAAGGCACTTTCTTTGTTTATATAAATAAGGGAAATATAAAAGCAAGAAAGCAAGTAAATCACAAAGACATAATATAGCAAGGGTTGCAGGATTTTCGTGGTTTTGGGGTATTGGATCATCAAGTCCATTGTATAGTTAATAGAAATAAGGTACTTTTTGAGCACTTGCTATATTCAGGACACCATCTTAAACATTTAATTTCTAAATCTCTGTAAGATAACTCCTTTTCCTGAGTTTTGTGATACTGAAAAGGAAACCATAAAGGTTAAGCAATTTATATAAACCACAGTCAGTAAGAGAAATGGAGTTAGATTTGACCTTGGGTCTCTGACTCCACAGCCCAGGAAATTTCCACAGTGTCCCTCCCAACTCAGGACCCATTAAGTCTCACCACCCATACAGGTGCGTCCTTTGCTTCTTGCCTTGGAATATTAACTTCATTTCAATGTACTTATAGCATTTATCTGTGTAGGATTATCTATATATTTATAATGCATGCATGTTAATATATGTTTACCCATTCGATCTTACCATTTTTTAGATTGAAGATGGGTTTAAAATGAATATAACCAAAAATAAATTTAGGCTAACACATTTTTGTTTTTTTCGATGTTCAGTTAAATCTTGATTTAGCATTTTCCTTGTTGGGAAGAGGGAACAATGCAATAAATGTAAGTGTGTTGGCTAGCTGTTTTGGTATATTGGTTGGGAAAAAGAAGAAGTATTAAGTGAAAAATGTAAGTTGCCAAGGAGATTTATATGTGTGTACACAAACCTGCATACAGGCACCCATATACCTTCAGTCCCCAAACTGTTGACAGTGGCTATATTGTGGAGGGAAGATTACATTTTAACTTTTTACTTTATAAAGTTATGTGTGGGCTTTGTCTTTTTAATTTTGCAACAAGCATGTGTTCTATTATGTGAATTAAAAAAAGAAACAAAATAAGAATGGAACTATTTTATAAAAACAAAATAAAAATTGAATATACACTCTATTGTTGTTAGGGATGTGAAATGAGATTCAGAGAGATCAGTGAGAAATGCGGTGTGGGGGCAACAGATGAAAAACCTTAGATAATTGATTTTAACCATTTCTGATAGCAACTACAACATATTCTGCAGCACCCTGATTTCCCTATTCAGTAAGAATGCTTTGGTGCACACCCCAGTTTCTCTGCTAGACTAAGGGAATAAGAATTTCTTTCCCTCTCACCACCTTTCTATTGGTGGCTATCTGTGGAAGCGTGATTGTTCTTTACATAAAAAGGTAGGAGTGGGCAAAATCAATTTACCTGCTGTGTCATCTCATGAAATTATGGCATTCTGCGTGACTGCAGGGATAATTATTTTTAGTAACATAATTTCAGAAGTAGCAGTTTTTCATCAGCTTAATCTAGTCTGATGCATGTATTTATTATATACAATCCTACAATCCTGCCCAGTTCTATGTAAAATTAACAAGTCACTATAGTAATCCTTAAAAATTAATACATTTCCCTGCTCAGACTTAGAAATCCAGAGCCAAATACATGCAGACTTTTCAGAATCAAGAAAAGAAAGTACTTGCTTCTTGTGTTTTTTACATGAAGGAAACCTGAATAAACTTGGTCCATTATAAATGCAGGTAAGTAATGCTGAGAAAGAGATAACTGTAAAATTATTTTTCAGAAGAGATATGACAATTTTAGGTAGCAATCAACATTTCATTTAAGATTCTATCCCTTGATTTAGGAAGCTCTCTTTGTTCACTAGGTTTTCTTTAAACCCAAAAATCAAGTGCAAAATCCTACCTTAGTACAAGGCAGTCATGGCAAAACTTTGTTCCACACAGCAAAACTAACTTGGTAGTTTCCAGAATACAGCATTTTGGATTCCTGGGAAAAGCAAACCTAAACATCCAATGCGAATTCTGTGTGGAGCAATTAAAACACCTTGTGTCTCTATCAAGATTGTTCCATTGGGGCTTATAATTCCTGCATTGTTAATTGTCCAATATTAGTGGTCTGTGACCATTTGCCATAGTTTACTGGCATTTGCGGGGAGGGAGAAGGTTTAGAGAGATGAGAGAAGCTTTTATCTGCCTGATTTGTTGTCCTAAGTTCTGAATGGCATATTAGCCAGTACTTAGCCTCATTGTGGGACTTCAATAACAATTGCATTGTAGCTGATTTTGGTTCTCCACATTTGGAAGATATTTACTTACTCTTCTGTACAATGGCATTGTTTGAATTAAGTTGGCTGGGCAGTTTTTGGAAACTCTGAAAATCATTTAGCTAAGACAAGTAGTAGTTGATTTATTGGTGTAGAGGCCAAAACCAGAAAACTTGGCCAAACCAACACAAATAAAAAAAACAAATGTAGAGCACCTACCTCTTGAACCTATATATTAATATATGTCTGCTATAGATATTGCAACTCTGGTTGCTGAGTTGTGGCTCTAAAAAGCACACACGCATGCATCTACATGCACAACCCCCCAGTCTTACCTGCATACCAATAAAACACACCTCCAAGCATTGGGTGGATTAAATGTAGCCTGTCTTGGTCCAGTATAATGGAATTGTAGCTGCATCATGGATATGCTGATGATTCTGTTGCAGGTATGTTACAGTTTGGAAATGTGAATAGGAACTTTGTACTGCCTTGGAACCTGGTAGTCTTGCTGCATTTTAGGACGTGAGGGGTGGATTGGGAAAGAATGGGGCAAAGATGGGAAGAAATTAAGGCTTTTAGAAAAATCATAATCAAGAAGTACAGAAAAGGATTGGGTTAAGGAGGGCAGAGACACCTTTCTTTAACATTTGTTCTGGGTGTGTTTAAAGAATGGGAGACAAATTCAGGGAACATTCTGCAAATAGAAAACAAGGAAGTCCAACCTTGAGTGGCTCTGAGGAAACCTTTGGAAACGTTTTTGATCTGAGACCATGCACGGGACGGGGGCGGAGTCTGTGTGCGAAAGGAGAGGAACCAAGAGAACTAGACACCTGTGAGTCAGCTGTGGCCAGAGGGAACTCTGGTGTGACTTTGCTGAGGATGAAAAGGAGAACTGAAAAGAGGAATTGGTGCTACCTTGACAAGCCTGATTTGTGTGTTAATCGTGCCAAGGGAAAGTGAGAAACAAGGCGGGGCTGTTAATTACTCTCCTGTGTTTGGTTAAGTGGCCAGGCCTGCACTCCCCAGCCAGGTGCCCTCTGCAGACCACGCTGCAGGCGAGCGGAGTGTAAGCTGGGCCCAGTGCTCAGAGACGTGTCCAGCAGAGCCCCGGACTCCCCGAGAACCCAGATCCCCGGGACGCTGGTGGGCGTGGGCCCCTGTGAGCCGCGTGGGGATTTCTCTCATAACTGCTCTGGGCCTTTTAGTGACAAGGTTGAAGTAGAACCGTTTAGGCCCACGGTGAGCAAGTCCTCTGTAGTGCAGAAGGCAAAGTGCGAAGCCTCAAAACTAAACAAATAAAGCAGAACCTAATAAAGAGACTTCTAGATATCTATGACTTTCAAAGAAATGCACTGATTAACACCATCTGATCCAGCATAGTCAAGCTTCCCGAGCTATCATGGAATGCCTAAATTCTATTTCAAAATAATTTCTGTGGAATTGTGTTTAACTAATGAACAGTTTTGCCCAAATTCACCTTCTTGATGGAGTTTAAATAACAGACTTTATTGTTATACTTTCAGAGGGTAAAGATGACACACAATTTATATTTTATTTTCAATATAATGAGGTTCCCTTTAATTTCAAAGTGTATCTTGTAAGAGTGTCCCAAAGCCCTTGTAACAGGCCCTTCCATTTGTTTCTACTGGGAAGCACCAGGTATTAGATGGATTCAATCAGACAACTCCATATCATCTTATAGGAACTCCAGGATCAGGGGCATCCCAGTTGCCACTTAAATATTTTAAAATAATGCTTTTAAACATATATATTATTAAAAGTAACAAATGCTTATTGAACAAAAATCTAGCAGAATATAAGAAAAAAATCAAAGTAAGTTATAATTTTACCACTCAGCGATAACCCTTAGTAACATGTAGTATTTTTTCTTCATCTTTTTCTAAAATATATGTCATATAAAGTGTAGCCCATCAATTTACAAACATAACATCTTGCTATGCAGAGGTTTGTGTCTTATATTTTTCACTTAATATGATGCAATAATTGTGAGCATTTCCCTATGTAATTAAGTTCTATTTTTCTATCATGTATTTGCGAGATTCTGTTTTTCTCTTGTTTATCATGCCGTAATTTATTTTACTACCTACATTAGTGATCGTTTACTTTGTTTATAGTTTTGATTATTATGAAAACTGCTATAATAACATCCTTACACTTAAATATTTGTTTTCTGGAAAGTTTTACTTCTACTCTCAGCAAATGAGAATGCCTGTCAGTTCTCATCTTTACCAGCATTGGATTTTATTTTTAAAATATATGGGAATGACATGTAATTAAAGTATCTTTTTTGAGGAGTGGGCTAGTTAATACATCTTTTTCTGAAATAAATCATCGTTTGAACTGATAGCATATGGTTAACTCTCAGTTTACCAGAGCCATAACAGCATAAAAAAATAAAACAAATTTTAGGCTACATGTACTGTACTAGGATATGCTAAGGATATAACTTATTGTTTTAGACTAGAATGCATTTAAGGATAATTAAAAATCAAATTAGAAACAATTATTGGTGGTAGCTACATGAGTAAAGAAAAACTTAATGCTATATTATTAATACCTGAAGTTGTGCTTTTTTTGCTCATTACCATTCTTATTTTCCCACAGTTTGATTTTCTTTTGTTCTTAGTATTTTTAGATCTTGGACCTACATCCTATATTAATTGTATTTACCCAAGCCAGTCCTTCTTTGCAAAGATCTTGAAGGAAAAAAGAATTATGTGTTTCTAAAACACAGGTTCATGTATCTAAGTTAAAAAATAAACCAAAAAACATTCAGATTGAATTTATACTTTGCCTTTTGCTTTTTACTAACATGCATTGTCTATAAATTGCATCTTAAAATACAGAAAGCAATAATTTATTGAGGAAGATATTTCTGTAAAACCTTAAGTAAATAACGTTTTCAATGTCATGTTTTTCAAAATCTTTTATGTTCTGAAGAGATAAATCTGAGATTTTTCATGTTACTTTCTTGGCAGAGAAACACGTTTATTAAAATGGCAAATGATTTGATAATAGAGTCTACAAAGTATGTTAACGCCTTGCTGTGGCTCCCAGTTTCACTGTGGCCTGTGATGGTGCTGACTGCGTTTTGTCCTTGGCGCTTTCTCTCCTTTCCTAACTAATGCCTTGCTGGCCCTATACTAATTATAACGCATTTGAGACACCACTGTGTCTGAAGGCTCCCACACAACAGTAGTTGAACTTTTTAGGGTCTCTGATCCCAGAAATTGCATAATCATAGAAAGCTAATAAGAATTCTAAGAAATTAACATCTATTTGAGAAATAAATGTGTGATGCTAGCATTTATATACATTTGAAAATGCTTAGAGCATATATGTGTGACGTGTTATTTATTTAAGGCTTTCAAAGATCCTTGGGGGAAGCGGACTTGGCCCAGTGGTTAGGACGTCTGTCTAGCACATGGGAGGTCCGCAGTTCAAACCCCGGGCCTCCTAGACCCGTGCAGAGCTGGCCCAGGCGCAGTGCTGATGTGCGCTAGGAGTGCCCTGCCACGCAGGGGTGTCCCCACATAGGGGAGCCCCACGCGCAAGGAGAGAGCCCTGTAAGGAAAGCCGCCCAGCACGAAAGAAAGTGCAGCCTGCCCAGGAATGGCGCCGCACACACAGAGAGCTGACACAACAAGATGACACAGCAAAAAGAAACACAGATTCCCGTGCCGCTGACAACAGAAGCGGACAAAGAAGTAGAGGGTGCAAAATAGGCACAGAGAATGGACAACTGGGGGAGGGGGCAAGGGTGGAGAAATAAATACATAAATCTTAAAAAAACAAAACAAAACAAAGACCCTTGGCAGGTTTGAGCCCTTGAACTGGAGGAAGCTGGCTGTTGGCTGTCCTCTCTGCTGTGGCTGAGGCAGGAGCCCAGTGGACAGGGCTCTGAAGCTCTGGGTGGGGCGACCTGGGTGAAAGATATGTTGCTAGCACCCCAGACTGAAAAGTAGCGTGCCTTTTAAAAAGTATACACTCTGTGATTTTTAGGTTCTTTTAGAACTCTTGATTCAATAACTTGAAACATTATGGGTTAAATGGGGGTCACCCTGGCCTGGATACCTATTACTATTTGTATTATTATTTCAGTGGGGAAATGATGGCTATGCTTCAGAAATTGAAGAATACAGTGAATATTGGGAACCTGGCCTGTTCATTAGTTTGGTTATCTAAAACAGACAATTCCATTGCCCCTTCTGTCTATTGGTCTTTGTTTTGTGAAAGGTAACGATGCATTGGTTCTATTTTCAAGAAGCTTCTATGACCCCCCTTAAATCCCTACATTGTATTCCTTCTTGGCAAATAAATGTGGGGTATCAGCAGCAAATTCAATTAATTTAACTACCTCTCCTGAACATCTATTGAATTTTTGTTGTTGTTGGAGAAAATTGAAAGATAAAAAATACCTTTTTGTTTTGTTTTTGTAATATGAACTTATTCCATCTACAGGGCTTGTTTTAAGATAGGAAGTTTATTTGAGAGGTAGAAGGAAATAAGGTTCTGGGGCCTACCTCAAATTCGTTTTGTAAGCTATGCTGTGTTGGCCCAAAGTTTAATCAAAAACTGAAAAAATATACCTAATGTAAATTATGGATGAAAGATAATAGTACAATTTTAATAATCTCTCATAACTGTAACAAAGGTAACCATTGTTTAAAAAATAGTACAATTATAAAAAAGTACTGTCATCATTTGTTACAAATGTTCCACACCAACACAAGGTTTTGGTGGTAGAGTGGTATATGGGAATTCTGTATATATATATTTTTCCCCACGTTGGATGGCTCTCCTTACAGGGCACACTCCTTGTGTGTGGGGCTTCCCTACGCGGGGGACACCCCAGTGTGGCAGGGCACTCCTTATGCACATCAGCACTGCACCTGGGCCAGCTTATCACACGGGCCAGGAGGCACTGGGTTTGAACCTTGGACCTCCCATGGGGTAGGTAGACACCTAACTGTTGGGCCAAATCCGCTTCCCTAGGGAATTCTGTATTTTATGCATGATTGTTTTGTAAACCCACAATTTCTCTAATAAAACAAATAAGAATAAATAAATAGGAACTTCTTCTATGATGGTTGCTGAAGTCTAAAGGGCCTAAATTACAAAAATTGTTAATGTTATTTAATTGTATTTTTCTACAAAGTGAAATAGAAATCCCATTTGGCTTTTATTATTATTATTATTATTATTTTTAAGATTTATTTATTTCTTCCCCCTTTGTTGTCTGCTCTCTGTGTCCATTCACTGTGTGTTCTTCTCTGTCTACTTGTATTCTCATTAGGTGGCTCCGGGAACCAATCTGGGACCTTCTGGAGTGGGAGAGAGGCAATCTTTCTCTTGTACCACCTCAGCTTCCTTTGCTTTTATTATTAAAACCATCTTTAGTTAAAGATTACCCCCTATCCCAGCAAATACACTTTTAAGAGATGACAATAACAGTTTCTTTTATCCTTTTATCAGATTGAAGGGAAGTATGTGAGAGAAGATTTCAGCTCCTATGTTATAAATATAATTAAAATGTTCCTGTAGGAGACTATATTTTAAATGGTTAATTGTTTCTTACCTAGAAATACTTAATTATCATTCTAGTCCATAATCCAATAAAGCTTCCTCTCCTCTGCAGTTAGGCTCTGGACATGGACATTGATATGAACATAAATTCATGAGCACTGATGGAAAAAGTGCTACCCTTGATTCAGGGGTGAATGTGCTAAAGAATTCTAGTACACTCACTCAGGAAGAATGGTTTTGAAGTAACTTCAAAATAAAGTCTTAAAAGAAATATTAGGAATTAAATCACCACCAACAAGAAATGGTCAAATGTTGTTTTTGAGATTACACAAGGCTTTTTCATACACGACTTCATTTAAACCCGCCAACCCCTCTCTGAATTAGTTGAGTTGGATTGTATTTTTATCCCAATTTTACAGATGAGGAAATGGAGCCTGAGAGAAGCAGTGATTTGTAAATGTCAGGAAAACAATGGAAACCCTTCTCTGTTCCACTCCCTAAAATTAATTTCTGATTGCATTCAAATCCAATAAAATATATGTATATTATCACCGGGTACTTGGCAAAAATAAACAATATTTATTGAGATAAGGACAATATACCAAGTACTAGATTCCTCCCTCAAATACTTTATTTGGGCAGACAGGAAATATCTATAAAAAGATAGCCATAAAATGACTCATATAACTTATTAGAGCTCAGGTGTGAGAGCAACCTGAGAAGTAAAGGAAGGAGTCAAAATGTTGCAAGTTTATTCTTTTTTCAGATGTTATGAAAGGTTGCATTAAATATGATACATATAATATTGTTTATTCTAAAGCAGTACCATCATAGGACATCAATACTTACAGTTAGTGTCAAGAGCAGAAAACTAAGAAGTTCAAATATTAGAAAATCCTTCCTAAGGGTTGAAGTAGCAAAACCCTCCCAATCTATTTTTCACTGTAATCTTTGCAAATTACAAATATGGCCTTTCCAGTCTCCTGCATGATTCCTCATTGCTCTTCAAAATAAATAATACCCTCTGTTCTCATCCCATATCTGACTCCCACTCTCCCATTCTGCTCCACTGGCTTTGGCCTTCTGTCTGTTCTTTAGAAATACACCATACTTGTTTTGTCCTCAAAGGGTCTACATATGTGTGCATCTACCTGGAATAGTCTTCTCCCAAGTCTTCTCATGGCTGGCTCCTTCTTATCTCACTGTCAGCTCAGCTGTAACCTTCTCAGAAAGGCCTTCTCTTATCAATCAATCAGTATTAACGTAACATGTCATGAAAAGGCAAGCAGACAGGCTACAAGTTCTTAGTAGCAGGCACTGTGCTAAGAGCTCAATGTGCGCCATGCGTTTTAATTTTCACAGCTACCCTTAGGGAGAAGTGAAATTATGTTCCCATTTTGTAGATAAGAAGACAAAGACAAGTTACTAGCTTTCCCAAGGTCACAAAGGTAGGCACTGACAGATCTGGGATTTAAATCTCTGCTAGTCTCTCGTCTGTCCGCTCCACAGGAACCCCTTGTGTTGTGTAATGGCCCTTCGTGATCAGGCCTCCAACTGCTCCTCTTCTAGGTTGCTCCTGCCTTTGTTTTAAGATTTGCTCAAGGCCCCACCCCAGAGGCTCCTAGTCACCTGTGCTTACTCCTGTCTGAACATTTAGCACTGTATGTGATGATGGCCTCTTTACTCCTGTCTCTCTCACCACTGGACCTGACAGCAGGGGCTGTGTCATCTTCACCGTTTTGATCACCAGGCACTTACCTTATTGAACGGTTGGTGCTAAATCTCTATTAGATTACAGTAAATCAGTGTCTTTTAATTTTCAGTATCACTCTCTACTACCATAGCATTTTGTGTTCTTCTGTCATCCCTTAACCTGACATTCACGGCCCTCAGTAATCTAGTGCTGTCTGGTAGCCTCAAATGCCCCCCAACCCTAGTATAAATATTTTAAGTATCTTCTGCTGCCTTTTCTTTTCCTTATCCTGGAACAGTTGGCCCACTTACCTTGGCCAAGGCAAATCCTATCCATCTTCCAGGGTTCAGTTCAAGTCCCACATTCTCTGAAGTGCCGCTATTGTCTGTAACACTTTTGTCAATTAAAATCTTGTACATTATTTAACATTTCCTTGTATTTTGGGCTTATCTTGTCATCTATGAAGCAAATCTTTGAGGGTCCAACGACCACGTTTTTGGTCTTCCACTCAGGAAGCTGTGTAAAGCATTGAGAGGCAATACCTGCTGGGAGACAGACTCTGACACCAGATGTCTGGGATTGAACCTCAGCTCTGCTACTTAATAATCGTGTGACACTGCTGATAGTGTACCCTCTCTGGACCTCAGTTTCCTCCTCTGTCAAGAGGACAGAAATTGTACTCACCCCAGAGAACTGTTGTGAGGGTTAAATGAGTTAATTCATGTTAAGCCCATAGCAACATTATTTAAGTGTTGTGCTGTAGTTAGTAATAATGATATATCCTACTGAACTCCTTTTAAAATACAAATGTATTGTCAAGATGAGGCAACCACAGGGTGTGCATTATTCTCTTGCATGGATCAGTTACCTAGCAGACAATTTTCCCTGGGAGCCTGAGCAAGGTCCACAAAAAGGTCATATATGGCAGGTTCTGAGAGGAGTTTCAGTTCAAGTGGAATGCTGTTGGCAGCAGCAGTTGGAAGCCTTTGAGCGGTACTGAGTTCCTGAAGAAATCAAGCTGAAAACAGGGAATTTAACTGGGCTGGCAAACCTGGGACCAATTTTTACTCCTTCTTAATTTGGCTTTGCCCCAGCCATAAAGAATCCATGTCAAAATTTCCTAAAATGGGAGCAGATGTGACCCAGTGGTTGAGTGCCAGCTTCCCACATACAAGGTCCTAGGTTCAATCCCTGGCCCTGGTACCTCAAAAAAAAAAAAAGAAAAAAAAAAGTCCCAGAAGGAAGAGGGAGATTCAAAAGAGTCATTCACCTTTGAACACTTGAACGTCCTTGAGGCTTGGGACTGTTAAAACCAACCTTGTATTTCTTTTTCATAACATTGCCTAAGTGTCTAACAGATGGCAAAGGAATCCTTATTGAAAAAGATCTGTTGGAGCTGACTGAGCACTGTGCCTCTGAAGAAAACTCTTATCTGGAAAATTCTGGGATTTGAACTTAATGTTCAAGAGTGTAGTGAGTAAATACCAGGACTCTAAGGCAGGTCTAGGAACGTTTCTCTGTGTCTTTGCCAATAGTAAATTGCAGCAGTAGTTAGAGTCCTTTTCTGATATTCACGTTGCTCAAAGGCATAGAGAATGGCCAAAAACAACTGACAGCGTAGGACTACTGCTGAGGGTTCAAGAAGTGGATTTCCTTCTTTTGCAGCTTCAGTCCTGGTCTCTTGGCAAACATTGAGTTATGATGGCAGTGGTGTAAAGGAAAAGTGGCTAAGTCACTGCTGTGTTGTAGCATACATTATCATCATGTTTGTAAATCTGACCGTTAGCAATTATTATTCCAACTAATATATTCAGGTCTAAGTTTCTTTTTCCAAAAAGATGAATCCATTTTCGTATTCTTATATCATGTATGTGTGTATAACTCAATATATGTTTGAGTGTTTTTAATTTAAATACTTAATGAAGAAAGCTATCAAATTTAACAAGAATGGTTTAATTGCCTCTCATCAATAATTCATATAAGCCTCCTATTTGAGTGACTCAGCGTAGGTGCTGATCGAAATCTTTTTCCAGGTTTTAAAAACAACAGTGTTATATTTTTCATAACAGTGGTGTTGATTACTACCATTAGAGAGTGTGAGGTGAGAAACCCTTTCTGCTCAGTTGCTAATAAAATAAACAAAAGCCCTCCTAGTCCAATTACGATTAACTACTGCAAAACTGCAACAGAGAAGATTTCCCAAATCAGTTTATAAATTTAATTCCGGGTATAATTTGAAAAGTCTTTTTCTCCCTCTTTTTTGTTTCTTTTTTTTAAAAAACTTTATGAATCAGAAGTTTAAAACAAAATATTAACTGAAGGGATTCATGTTGCTGCACCGCTTCAACATCTCCCTTCCCTTTGTGAACAGATTAAATACCTCATCCAGCATATAAATATTTTTACTGCTCTTTACACTTATTCTGCCAGTACTGTGGCAAGTTAAATCTAATCTAATTCAGCCAAAGCAGGTCCTGCTTTGGGTCATATTTTAATTTTATTAAATTTACAAAGGCCTTGGTTTTTGTTCCTCATCCTGTGATTACATGATGGCTATAGTTATTCTTTATTTGATTACTGTATTTACAATGTGCTTTCATCATATTTTGTTCTAAATATGACCTGAAAATAGTCTAAAAACTAATGTGCTAAATTAAATTCAAAGTTTTAATTTTATATTTTTAGATTTGAAATTCATATAAAAGTTATTAATACTAAGTATGATAATCATATAAAAGGTACTGAATGTTACATTACAAGAATATTTTCTTAGCTATTCTACTTTTGTTGATAATTGGAAATTGGAGAACTTTGCATAACCTTGCAGTAATAAAAAAATCATTTGAATAAGATAGAGGGAAAGTGTGGTTGGAGAGAAGTCATTTACCAACGTTTAAATTAACATCTAATGTAAGATATTTTGAGCTTTGAATTAATATTTGAGCATCAGTTCATCATCATCATTGGGATGTTCTGAGAAGGATGCCCTTGGTGTCCTTCTCTGACCTAGTTGGTGAGAACTCAGTGCTTGATTTATGGAGGATAATTAAAGGCCATCATAGGGCACCTGATTTGAATTCATGCTGTCACACATTCTGTACAATTCTGAAAAATATTTTTAGTCAGTGATAGGATAGTTAGTAGCTGGTTTTAATTATTGTTTTTCACAAAGACATAGCTCATATGACTGTATATTTCTTTTTCAGTTTTAATTGTAATTTTAAATGAGAGTTATACCCGTACAAAATTTTAAAAAAAACAGTGTTTACAAGGTTTGTTTAAAAAATGGAAACAGATTTCTGCTTCTTCACCCTCCCTTCCTCATTTTCCCTCCAGAACCAATTACTTTCTCTGCCTTTAGGTCAGGGGTTCTTAACCTTTTTTGTTCCACAAACCCCTTTGCCAGTCAGGTGAAAACCATGGACCCCTTACTAAGTCCACACTATACTGTGTATGATTTAATAAATAAATCACACCCACACCGTCATGGCCCCACAAAAATAATGTCCTTTTGAATTTCAATTCAAGCTCGCAGACCCCTTGTTAAGAGCCCCTACTTTAGGTGATTCTATATATATATGCATATGTATGTCTTTAGATAAAATGTTAGCTTTATTTCTTCTTGATTTTTAAAATATCAGCATTTAAAAATGCCTGCTGTGGAAGATAGGGAGTTAACCCTCTTTCCTGCCCCTGACTTTCTATGCCTGTTCAACATTTTCATGTTCCCATCTTCCTAGTATAGGCCCACAGCAATTTTGGTTAGTTCAGTATTCACTATTTACATTTGTATGACTTTGTAAACACAGCTGTGACATGAAGTAAACCCTGATTTTTTTTTTCCTGCTACAATTTTTTGTTTTCATGTGTTTTGTTTACTTAGTTTTCTCTGTATTTATCACAAATTCATCCCTAAACTCTTTGCCAATTATCAAAATTTTCTCTTAGGGCATTCAAATGTATTGATATTCTTTGGTGTCATTTTGCTGACAAATTCTCTTCTGGAGCCTTCAGACCTGCTCCAGTTAGACTGGTTGCCATTTGTGTTTGGTACACAGTTGACATAGTGGGATCCTCAGTCACCATCATCCTTATAATCCCTTTGCCTTTCTCCCATGTAAGAGCTCTTATTTCCTAAATTCCATCTCCTATTCTTTCTTGATTTATTTCCTTCTTTTGGCAGAATACAACCTAAAAAAAGGATACATGAGAGGTAAATTTTTTGTGTGAAATTGCATTTTACCCATAAACTTGGATGATAATTTGGCAAGGTTCCAACACTTCCAGTGTTAAGAAATTTGAAGCCATTCTGGTTCTTGATACTTAGGATGTGTCACATGTTATTCTCTAAAAGCTTGTAAGGTCATTTGTTTGTCCCCAGTGTTCTGAAATTTTGAAAATGTGCTTTGACCTTGGTCTATTTGTACTAGATACTCAGTGGATTGTTTCTATCAGTTCTTAGAAAGTTTCTTGAAATAAAAAAAAAAATCCTTTAATTTTCTCTATTCTCTCTTTTTGGAGTTTTTTTTTTTCAGATGTTAGACTCCAAGATGGTTTTGTTTGTCTTCTTTTCTCCCCTATTTTTATGTCTTTTCTTTTATTCTCCTCCATATTTTAAGTCCTTAGGTTCATTTTTTGGTTAAATAATAGCAGGGTTGAATAACATTTTATCAGGTGAACACATCTACAAAATCAGAACCCAGATTTAAAAAAAATATATTATCAGCACCATGAAAACAATTTCAGTCATAACTTTCTTCAAGAGTAACTACTTCCTTGATTTTTTCCTAAATAATTACAATTATTTATTAAATTTTTATTTATTTAAAAAGCAATATTGCTGGTAAAAATATTTTTTATTTTTAACTTTATTTTTATTAGAGAAGTTGTGAGCTTACAGAACATTCATAATGTGCAGAATTCCCATACATCACCATCCACCATCACCTTGCATAATTGTGGAATATTTGTTACAGTTTATGAAAAAAGCATGATCTAACATTACCACTAACCATGGTCCACAGCATACACTTGGTATATTCTTCCCATATACCTGCTAATATTAATACTATGTATTAATATTGGACCTTTGTTATAATTCATGAGAGAATACTCTCATGTTTGTTCTGTTAGCCACAGTCCATCTTCCATCCCATGGTTCACTCTTATATAGTCCCAGGCTTTGAACATTCTAGCCAAAGTATACACTTAGTGGCTCTCACTTTCATCACAGAATTGTTCAGTCTTTGCCCCAGTAAATCTTTGAATATTTTCCTTGGTCCAAAAGAAAAAATCCTATATCCGCTATTATGGACCTTTAGTGTTGATACAGTACCTTCTTTGACATTAATGCAAGAATATTACAATATTGCTGTTAACTGTCGTCCATAAGTTACATTAATTGAATTTTTCCCATGCATCACTCTATTCTCCCACCTTACAATAGTGATGTACATTGTTCATAGAAGAACATTCTTGTTTTTGTACTCTTAACCAAAATCCTCATCCACCTCTGGGTTTCCTATGTTATTCAGTCTCTAGATTATTCTCTAGCTTTCTTTCAATGGACATCCCTAGACTACCCCTTTCAGCCATTTTAAAACCATCCATGTTGGTTATGTTCACTATAATGTGTTACCTTCACTCTTTCCATTTTTATTTTACATTCAAGCTAATTGAAAATTCTACATACATTAAGCATCAGTACCCCATCTCATCCCTCATCCTATTTCCTAGTAACTTATAGTCTAGGTTTTAACTCCATGTGTTTATTCTTTGTACTTAGTTCATATTATTTAGGCCATACAATATTTGTCCTTTTGTGTCTGGCTTATTTCACTTAGCAAAATGTTCATCCATGTGATTACATGTGTCCCAATTTAATTTCTTCTTACAGCAGCATAGTATTCAGTTGTATGTGTTTCTATATACGACATTTTGTTTATCCATTCATCAGTTGATGGACACTTGGGTTGTTTCCATATTTGGGCAATTGTAAGTAATGCCTCTATGAACAACAGTGTCCAAATGACTGTTCGTGTCACTGTTTTCATTTCTTCTGGATATATACCTAACAGAGGGATTGCCGGATCATACAGCAGTTCTATTTTTAGCTTCCAGAGGAACTGCCAGACTGTCTTCCACAGAGGCTGCACCATTCTACGTTCTTACCAGTAGTAAAGGAGTGTTTCTATTTCTTCACATCCTCTCCAGCACTTGTTGCTTCCTGGTTTTGTTTTCGTTTTCATTTTTTCAAATAATGGCCATTCCATGGGGTATGAGAGAATATCTCATTGTCCTTTTGATTTACATTTCCTTAATAGCTAATGATATGGAACATTTTTTCATGTGCTTCTTGTTTTTTTGTTTTTTTTTTTGCCATTTGTATTTTCTCTTGGGAGAAATGTCTATTTAAGTCTTTTGCCCGTTTTTAAATTGGATTGCTTGCTCTTTTATTTTTGAATTTTATGATCTCTTTATATAGCATGGAAATCAAACCCTTATCAGATATGTGGTTTCCAAGTAATTTTCTCCCTTTGAGAGGTTGTCTTTTCACCTTCTTGAAAAGTCCTTTGAAGCACAAAAGTGTTTAAGTTTGAGGAGGTCCCATTTACCCATGTTTTCTTTTGTTGCTGCTGCTTTCAGTGTAAGGTACAAGAAACTACCTTCTACCACCAGGTCTTGAAGATGTTTCCCTACATTTTCCTCTAGGCGTTTTATGGTTCTCGCTTTTATATTTAATTCTTTGATCCATTTTGAGTTAATTTTTGTGTAAGGTGTGAGGCGTAGGGGTCCTCTTTCTTTCTTTTGGATATGAATATCCAGTTCTCCTAGCACCATTTGTTTAGCCCCAACTGCGTGTGTTTGATGTTTGAAAGCCTTGTCAAAAAGCACTTAACCATAGATGTGAAGTTCTGTTCTGAACCATCAGTGTAGTTCCACTGATCTGTATGCATATCTTTATGCCAGGACCATGCTGTTTTTATCACTGTAGCTAGGTAATTGATTTAAAGTGTGGAAGGGAGAGTCCTCCAATTTTGTTCTTCCTTTCTGAAATGTTTCTGGCTACTTAGGGCCCCTTACCCTTCCAAATAAGTTTGATAACTGTGTTTCCAAATCTTTAAAAAAGGCTGTTGGAATTTTTATCAGGATTGAGTTGAATCTGTATATCAGTTTGGGTTTAATTGACATCTTAATGATATTTAGTCTTCCTATCCATGAATACAAAATTTTCTTCTGTTTATTTAAGTCTCTTTTATTTCCTTTAGCAATGTATTATAGTTTTCTAAATACAATTGCTTTATGTTCTTGGTTAAGTTTATTTGTAAACATTGGATTCTTTTTTTTTCGCCATTGTAAATGGAATTTTTTCCTAATTTCCTCCTCACATTGCTCATTACTGGTGTATCCTGTCACTCTGCTGAATTTGTTTCTTGGCTCTAGTAGATTTATTGTAGTTTTTCAGGATTTCCTAGGTATAGGATTATACTATCTATGAATAGTGAAAGTTTTACTTCTTTTCCAATTTGGATGTCTTTTATTTCTTTTTCTTGCCTGATTGCTCTAGCTAGAATCCCTAGCACTATGTTGAACAACAGTGGTGATAGTGGGGCATCCTTTTCTTGTTCCCAATCTCAATGGGAAAGCTTTCAGTCTTTCACTGTTGAGTACAATTTTAGCTGTTGGTTTGTCATATATGCCCTTTTCCATGCTGAGGAAGTTTTCTTTGATGCCTACCTTTTGGAGTGTTTTTAATCAAGAAAGGATGCTGGATTTTGTCAAATGCCATTTCTGCATCAATCAAAATGATCATATGATTTTTCTTCTTTGATTTATTAATGTAGTGTATTGCACTGATTGATTTTCTTGTGTTGAACCACTCTTGCACACCTGGTATAAAACCCATATGATCATGATAAATAATTCTTTTTTCTTTTTTGTCTTTATTTATTTTTTTAATGTTACATTAAAAAAATATGAGGTCCCCATATACTCTCCACTCTCCTCACCCACTCCTCCCCCCATAACAACAACCTCCTCCATTATTATGAGACATTCATTGCACTTGGTGAATACATCTCTGAGCACTGCTGCACCTCATGGTCAATGGCCCACATCCTAGCCCACACTCTCCCACAGTCCACCCAGTGGGCCATGGGAGGACATACAGTGTCTGGTAACTGTCCCCACAGCACCACCCAGGACAACTCCAACCCCCAAAAATGCCCCCACATCACATCTCTTCCTCCCACTCCCTACCCCCAGCAGCCACCATGGCCACTTTCTCCACACCAATGTCACATTTTCTTTGATTACTAATCACAGTAGTTCATGAATAGAATATCAGTAAGTCCACTCAAATCCATACCCTATTCCTCCATCCTGTGGACCTTAGAATGTTGTGTCCACTCCACATCTATATCAAGAATTGCTAGGTCCAATTCTCCTGCTTTCATTTGTAGGCACTCTTGGCTCCCTGGTGTGGAATAAGTCTTTTATTGTATTGTTGGAGTCAGTTAGTGAGATTTTGTTGAGGATTTTTGCAACCATATTCATTAGTGAAATGTGCCTGTAATTTTCTTTTTTCATAATATATTTATCTTACTTTGGTATTAGGGTGATACTGACTTCATAGAATGAGCTTGGTAGCATTCCTTCCTGTTAAATTTTTGGAAGAGTTTTTAGTAAGAAAGCTATTTAATCTTCGGAGAATGCTTGGTAGAATTCACCTGTTAAGTCTTCTGGTCCTGGACTTTTCAATTTGGGGAGTTGTTTGATGACTGTTTCAGTCTCTTTGCTTGTGATTGTTTTGTTGAGGTCTTCTGTTTCTTCTTGGGTCATTGCAGGTTATTTGTATGTTCCTGTGAATTTTTCCATTTCATCTACATTATCTAGTTTGTTGGCTTACTGTTGCCCCTCTTTTGATCTCTCTTATTTCTGTGGGGTCAGTAGTAATGTCTCCATTTTCATTTATGATTTTCTATATTTGCATATTCTCTCTTTTTTTCTTTGTCAGTGTAGCTAAGGGTTTGTCAATTTTGCTAATCTTCTTGAAGAACCAACTTTTGGTTTTGCTAAATCTCTCTATTGTTTTTTGTTCTCATTTTACTTATTTCTGTTCTGATTTTTGTTATTTCCTTCCTTCTACTTGCTTTTGGAATAGGTTGCTGTTCTTTTTCTAGTTTCTCCAGCTGTGTAGTTAGGTCGTTGATTTTAACTATTATTTGTTAATGTAAGCATTGAGGGCTATAAATTCCCCCTCAACATTGCTTTCACTGCATTTTGTTTTCATTGATCTTGAGATATTTATTAATTTCTCCTGCAATTTCTTCTTTGAATTTGATTATTTGTGTTTACTTTCCATGTATTTGTGAATTTTCCCTTTTTCTTCCTGGTTGTTTTCCAGCTTTATTCCATTATGATCAGAGAAAGTCCTTTGTATAATTTTGATCTTTTAAAATTTATTGAGATCTGCTTTGTGACCCAACATTTAGTCTATCCTGGAGAAAGATCTATGAGCACTTGAAAAGAACATATACCTGCTGTTTTGGAGGGCAATGTTCTGTATATCCCTTTTAGGTTTAATTTGTTTATCATATTATTCAAGCTCTCTGTTTCTTTATTGACTCTCTGCCCAGATGTTCTATCCAGTGATGAAAATGGTGTATTGAAGTCTCCAACTATTATTGTAGAGGCATCTCTTTCTCCCTTCAGCTTTGCCAGTGTTTGCATCAATTAATTTGGGGCATCCTAGTTTGGTGCATAAACATTTATGACTGTTATTTCTTCCTGGTGAATTGCCCCTTTTCTTAGTATATAATGACCTCCCTTATCTCTAATAAGAGCCTTACTTTGAAAGTCTATTTCATCTGGTATAAGTATAGCTACTCCAACTTTGTTATTTTTTTGTTGTTGTTGTTATTTTGTGTGTGTGTATTTTTACTGCATGCATAGAATATCTTTTTCCAGCCTTTCACTTTCAGTCTAATTGTATCTTTGGGTCTAAGGTGAGTCTCTTGGAAATAGCACATAGGTGACTTATATTTTCTTATCCATTCTGCCAGTCTGGGGAGACTGGGGAGTTTATCAGTTCCTGGGGCAGTGCAGGCAGAGTCAGCCTCCATGGTTTACAGTACCAACCACAGTTCGAACCTCTATGATCGGGGAGTTTAATCCATTAACATTCAATGTTATTACTGTATAGGCTGTTCTTCACCCATTTTGATCTTTGGGTTTTATCAGTCATATCTTCATTTCACCACTTTTTTATACTTTCAGTTACTTTTAGTGATGTAATATTCATTTCTAGACTCTCTTCCAAGTCTCTCCCTCCTGTCTTTTCTTTTCAGGTTGTGGCTCTTCTTTTTGTATTTCCTGCAGTGCTACTATCTTCATTACCAGCTCTCTATCTGGGAATAATCTAAACTTGCTCTCATTTTTGAAAGACAATCTTGGTGGATATATGATTTTTGGCTGGCAGTTTTTTTTCTTCAGTATCTTAAATATATCATATCACTGACTCATTGCCTCCATGGGTCCTGATAAAAAATCAGTACTTAATCTTATTGGGCACCCTTCATATGTGATGAATCTCTCTTCTCTTGCTTCTCTCAGGATTCTCTCTATATCTTTGGCATTTCGCATTGTGATTAATATGTGTCTTAGACTAAGTCTAGTCAGATTTTTTCAGGTGGGAGTAGGTTCTGCTTCTTGGACGTGAATATTTATGTCTTTCAATAAGGTTTGGAAATGTTTTATCATTTTATCAAATATTTCTTCTGCCCCTTTTCCCTTGTCTTCTCCTTCTGGGACATCCATGATATGTATATTTGCAAGTCTCTTGACCACATTTAGTTCTCTGAGACCTTGCTTAATTTTTTCCATTCTTTTATCTATCTGTTCTTTTGTGTGTTCCCTTTCAGAAACTTTGTCTCCAAACTCACTGATTCTTTTTTCTGCCTTCTCATATATGCTGTTATATGCCTCCAGTATATTTTTAGTTTCATTTATTGTGACTTTCATTCCCATAAGGTCTGCTATTTTTCTATGTATGCCTTCAAGCTCCTCTTTGTGCTCCTCCAGTGTCTTCTTGAAGTCCTGAATCTCTTTAGCCATCTCATTGAATTTATTAAGGAGATTTGTTTGAACCTCTATGATTAGTTGTCTCAACTCCTTTATGTCATCTGGAGACTTAGCTTGTTCCTTTGACTGGACCATACCTTCCTGTTTCTTCATATGTATTGTAATTTTTAGTTCATATCTTGGCATCTGATTTACTAGAGTTATTTATTCTTGGTCTCTTTTCTCACTTTAGTCTAGAGTTTTCTATTTGATTGGCTGTGTGCGGTAGCCCATCTGTGATACTTGGTTCAACTTAATTTGGAACTTTATAGTGACTTGTGTTTAGCCAATCTGATTTTTTTCAGCTCTTTTTAAAAAATCTGTTTGTTGCCCTCTCTTCCTTGCTGGTTGCAGAATAGGAGCTGAGGCTGTGGTTGTTACTGTAAACCATAGAGCCTGACTCCCCAGCTTCTTTCCTGCTGTAGGTGTGGCTGGAGCCTAGACTATGGCTACAATCCAACCTGGGTTAAAAGAAGCTGGTCCCTACCTTCACTGTGATTGTCAACCAACTCTGTTTCCCCTCATGCCACCAGTGGGGGATATGTACCACCCTCCGCAATGTGGAGTGCTCTGTTCACGAATCTTCACTATTGGCACTCCCCTCCTTCCATTCTTTCAGGAATGTTGCAGGATGCTCTTCTGGTCTCTTGGGGTCCCCCAAACAGGTGATTTAGATAGTGCTGGCTGATTACTAACCTCACTGCAGGGCAAGCTGACTCTTGGAGTGCCTTAACTCTGCTACCATCTTGCCCCCTATTCCACTGCCCTGACTTTTTAAAATTAAGCTCTTTATTTTGAGGTAGTTGTAGATTCACATGCAGTTATAAGAAATAATGCAGGGATGTCCCATATATCCTGTCCCCAATTCCCCCCCCCCCCCAGTGATAGCATCTTGCAAAACTGTAGTATACCAACATAACCAGGATTTTGAAATAGATACATTCACGATACATAACATTTCCATCACCATAAGGATCTCTCATGTTGCCCTTTTTTAGACACCTCCACTTCCTTCTGCCCCTACTCCATACTTAACCCCTGGCAATCATTAATCAGTTTTCCATTTGAATAATTTCATCATTTCTGTAGTATTATGTGAATGGAATACCATAGTATGTCATCTTTTGAGATTGTCTTTTTTTCTCTTAGAGATTCTGCAAATTCATACAGGTTGTGATGTATCAAGTTTTCATTCTTTTTAGGCTGCATAATAATTCATAATACAGATATATTACAGTTTGTTTAACCATTTATCTATTGAAGGACTTCTGGGTTGTTTCTAGGTTTAGATTATGAATAAAGCTACTAAAATCATTTGTGTACAGGTTTTTATGTGAACATAAGTTTTCATTTTTCTGTGTCAAATGCCCAGAATTCAATGGCTGTGTCATATTATAGTCACATATTTAGTTTTATAAGAAACTGCCAGACCTCTTTCCCAAATGGCTGTACCATTTTACGTCTCCACCAGCAATGCATGAATGATCCAGTTTCTCCACATCCTTGCTAAAATTTGCTTGTCATTATCTTTATTTAATGATGAACTATAGGTGTGATATCTCATCATGGTTTTAATTTATATTTTCCCTAATGCCTAATGATACTGAACATCTTTTCAGTGCTTATTTGCCATTTGGATATCCTTTTCAGTGAAATGTCTATGCATGTCTTTGCCCATTTTCTAATTGTTTCTTTACTAGTGAAGATTTGAGAATTCTTTCTGTATTCTAGATATTAGTCCCTTTTTGGTTATGTGGGTTGCAAATATTTTTCCTAGTCTGTAGTTTGCCATTCATTTTCTTAGTAGGGACTTTAATGGTACAAAGGTTTTTAATTTTAATGAAGTTCAATTTATCAGTTTTCCTTTTATGAACTGTGATTTTATTGTGTAGGCTAAAACTCAGAGCCTGAAGAGTTTCTCCTGTTTGTTTGTTTTTTTCTGAAAGTTTTATAGTTTTACCTTTTACCTTTAAGTTCATGATCCAATTTAAGTTAATATTTATCTAATGCATGAGACTTAGATTGAGGTCCTTTTTCTAAGCGAAGTTGTAGGTATACAGAAAAATCATGCAGAAAGTACAGAGTTCCCGTATACCCTGTCTCACACACACAGTTTTCCTTGTTAACACTTTTCATTACGGTGGAACCTTGGTTAAAATTGGTGAAACAATATCATTATACTATTAACTGTAGTCCATAGTTTACATTAGGAGTTACTACTTATGTTGTACAATTCTAAGGTTTTAAAATTTTTTTGTAATGGTAACATATACAACTTAAAATTTCCCCCTTTAACCATATTCAAATATACACATCAGTGCCAACTACATTCACAATATTGTACTGTCATCACCACCATCCAAACCAAAATTTTTCCATCATCCCAAACAGAAACTCTATTCATTAAGCATTAACTACCCATTTTCTATCCCACCTCAGGCCCTAGTAACCTGTACTGTAGTTTCTGAGTATGAATTTGCTTATTCTCATTACTTCATATCAGTGAGATCATGTAGAATTTATCCTTTTGTGTCTGGCATATTTCTCTCAACATAATGTCTTCAAGGTTCATCCATGTTGTCACATGCATCAGAACTTCCTTCCTTTTTAGTGCTGAATAATATTCCCTCGCATGGATAGGCCACATTTTGTTAATCTGTTCTTCAGTTGATGGACACTTGGGATACTTCCATCTTTTGGCAATTTAATAATTCCCCTCTGAACATCAGTGTTCCTTGTTTTCAATTCTTTTGAATATATACCTAGAAGTGGGATTGCCACGTCATATGATGTTTTCATTTCCTAGGTTGCTTCAGCAAATACCATACAATGGGTTGGCTTAAACAATGGGAATTTATTCGTGCATGGTTTTAAGGCTGAGAATATATCCAAATAAGGCATCAACAAGACCAGTGTTCTGGGGCTGGTTGCTGGCAATCCTGGCTCCTCTGTCACATGGCAGGGCACATGGCAATGTCTGCTGCTCTCTCTTTTCTCTTCTGGGTTTTGTTGATTTCAGCTTCTAGCTTTCTCTACTTCATTCTCTTATAAAGGGCTCCAGTAATAAGATTAAGACCCATGCTGAATAAGGTAGGTCACATCTTAACTGAAGTACCTCATCAGAAAATCCTACTCGGAAAGTGGATGTGGCCCAACCAGTTGGGTGCCCACCTACCACATGAGAGGTCCTGAGTTCGGGTCCCAGTGCCTCCTAAAAGATGAGCAGACACTGCCCCGCTGCAACAAGCAGATGCCACAAGAGCAGACAGGGAGCAGATGTGGCTCAAGCTGTTGCACACTCAACTCTCATGTGGGAGGTCCCGGGTTCAATTCCCAGTGTCTCCTGGAAAAGGCGAGCAGACAATGAGCAGACAGACAAGAGAACCATCTGGGGAAGGGGAGGGATGAATAAAGAAAAATAAAGTAAATAAATCTTTTTAAAAAATAAGTCCTACTTATAATGGGTTCACATCCACAGGAATGGATTAAATTTAAGAACATGTTTTTCTGGAATACATGTGACTTTGAACCATCACATGTGGTAATTCTATACTTATAATAACTTTCTGAGGAACCACCATTACTACTTTACCCAGTGGCTGCACAATTTTACATTCCCACTAACAATGAGTGAAAGTTTTTATTTCACCACATGCTCTCCCACACTTGTTATTTTCCATATTCTTAAGAGTAGCCATTCTAGAGGGTATGAAATCCTACCTCATTGTGATTTTGATTTGCATTTCCCTAATGACTAATGATGTTGAGTATCTTTTCATGTGCTTTTTGGCCATTTGCATATCTTCTTTGGAGAAGTGTCTATTCAAGTCTTTGCCCATTTTAAAATGAGTTGTTTGTCTTTTTATTGTTGAGTTGCAGGATTTCTTTATATATTCTAGATGTTGAACCCTGATCGAATAGGTGGTTTCCAAATATTTTCTACCATTATGTAATTTGTCTTTTTACTTTCATTCTAATGTCCTTTGATGCACAAAAGATTTAAATTTTGACAAAGTCTCATTTTTCTATTTTTTCTTTTTGTTGCTCATGCTTTTGATGTAAAGTCTCAAACTATTGCATAATACAAGACCCTGGGAGGATCCTCCCCTGTTTCCTTCTAGGAGTTTTATAGTTTTAGTTCTTAAATAGGTCTTTGATCGATTTGGTGGACCTTGGCCACAGGGGTTGGGGCACCTGTTTCAGTCTGGAGAGGGTGTATTCTGGGCTCCACACTCCCTACTTTTGCTGGTCTGGGTTGGGGTGGGGCCACATTTCTTTTCTGTGGTGTTTGGCTAGAGTGGAGGGTTTGTTATCTAAATGTTTCTGTCCTTCTACCATGCCCTTTTCTGTTCCTTTGGCTAGAGAGAGCATGCCTTTGTTGAGTTTTTTGTTTTTTTTGGTCAGTGCTCATTGGTGTTTCCAGGTTCTTCAACCCCCAAGTCGAGATATGGGAAGCAGAAACAAACAATCTAGGGAACTCATCCCCAAGTTATTCCTTGGTTATTGAAACCCCTAGCTTCTGTCCTTCCCAGAGGTTTCTATATTTGCTTTATAGTTAATGTCCAGGGTTTCTAGTTGTATTTACTGGAAGCAACAGCATAAAGTTTATCTATTCAATTTTCCTGGAAGCAGAAGTACTCTCTAGCTTTTAAAACCATAAATTAGTTTTGCCTGCTTTTGAACTCTATATTAATGGAGTCATATATTTGCTCGTCTGTTTCTTGCTTTCCTCAGTCCATATTATGTTTTGAGATTTATCCTTGCCTTTGCATGCAGTTGTGTTTTATTCATTTTTACTGCTGTGTAGGATTTCATTGGATGGATATATCACAATTTATATTTTCTGCTATTGATGGGTTGCTACTAGTTTTAGGTTATTAAATTTGTTCTGTGTACATTTTTATAGATGCTTTTTTGGTAAATATATATACACATTACTGTTTGTTATGTAGTTAAGAGCAGTCACAGGATATACAATTAAGTTTAACAGCTGTTACCAAACAGTTTTCATAGGGTTTCACAGTTTACATTTCTACCAGCAAGCTATGAGAGTTCAAGTTGATCCACATCCTCTGAACATTTGATATTATCTCTCTAGTTTATTTTAGTCATTTTTGGGAGTATGTTGCATTATTGCATTCTGGTTTTAAATTGATATTAGTGATGAATAATCAAGTTGAGCATCTTTTTATACACTTATTGACCATTTGAATAAGCTGTTTTTTGAAGTGCCTTTTCACAGTCTCTTCCTCAGTTTTTCTCTTGGGTTATCTGTCACTTTCATATTGATTTTAAAAAAGAGTCTTTTATTATATCTGGATACATCCATCCAGTATATATAAAACACCCTCATCAAATTATCTTCTTCCACCCTTGGCTTGCCATTTCAATCTTTAATATTGTCTTTTGATGAAGAGTTCTTAATTTTAATGTAGTCTAATTTATTATTTTTCTACCTTAATGTTTAGTACTGTTTGCATCCTATCTAAGAAATCTTTTCCTATCCCAAGGTCATGAAGAAATTTTTCTATGGTCTCTTCTAAAAGTGGTGTTATTTTATCTTTTACTTTTAGATCTCGTATTGATTTTTGTTGTTTGTATTTTTTCTGGTATTGATTTCTGTGTGTGATGTGAGATAGAAATATGTTTTTGTTTTTTCTCTTTTTTAAAGAAATTTTGTCTTTCACATCCTCTGCATTTGTCATTTGTGCTATAATGTAATATATAATTTATGCTATAGTATTTATTCTATATACTGTGATATTTACTCTAGAGCTCTTTTCATTTGAGCATGCTTTTCTCTGCCTCCCTTCTCTCCATCTTCTTTAAAAATATAGAGCTCACTTTTTATTTCATGGTTGTATTATTTTCACCACTGAAGATAATTGTACATATTAAAGAAGAATTCCCCCTCACATAAGCCTTTATTTTCCACATGTTTTTGGTTTGGTTTGGTTCTTTCTTTTAAGAGATTTTGCCCAAATCTTTGGCGATCGCTCCTATTTAGTGGCAGGATTTAGTAATTCTAAATTCCTATGTAAAGTGTGATCTGGTTGGGTTGTTTAGTTAGGGAAATTTCACTGTCAGTATCTAGAGGTGATTCTTCCTGAGTGAACCATATTCTCCAGAGAAGAGCCTTCCAGTTGCCTGCCTAGAGAATGAATGGTTTACCCAGCCCTTGGGAAGCTAGTGAGTGTAGGGAGCTGGGGCAAAGCCAGGGCTCAAGGTTTGGGATGTGTTTGTTCATTTTATGTCCGTTTTCAGTACCATAATCCTATTCTCAACTTTATCTGGTATCCTATGACCAGAGAAACCCTGTTTCATCCTTTCCAAGAGCAAAATCCCTTAGTTGTTTGGCTAGCTATGTGAGTGGCGAAAGGATTGTGCTTTCCCAGTTTGGGTTCACACTTTCATTCAGCTGTGTTTTAGCAGCACTCCTGCACACACAGACATTCTTACTTGCAAATGAACCTAATCTGGCCCACTCATGATCTTTTGAGGGATTCTAAGGAGTAAATTGTATTAGCTCCTGGCTTTCCCTACTCTCAACTAGGGTTTCTGTTTTCTCAGATGTATGAAGTCATTTACCAACTGTCTAACTTAAGTTCTACTTCTGAAATTTTGTTTCATTATTATTTTGTGTCCATTAATTCTTCCTGGCTTGGGTTAAGACTTTATAAATGTGTGTGTATATTTATTTTCATTTTAGTGGGGTTTAAGGAAGGAGTAGAACTAGATTTGTTCTGATATCTTTCTTCAGAACTGTCTGATACTTATACATTTCAAAAACAAATATTTGTTTTAAGTTTGAGCTCAGGAATTAAATCAGAATTCAGAAAATTAAGTCCAAAGGAAAAATTTTTTTTTTAGGTCATAAAATTGGAGTTTCATGCACACAGCTGTCTTGAGTAGGAGAAGGCAGTAATGATAAATGAAAAATAAGTGCAGAACATGGAAGGAAACCTTTTCTAGCTCGTGGAAAACGTTGGCTTTTACTTTTCTTTCAGACTTTTGGAGAAGAAAAAAAGTTTCTTTCCACCCTTAAGAAAGACATGAACACTTTCAAACATTATAGCAATATTGATATCTAACTTTTAGAGAAAAAAGACAAATTGACTCACTACACAGGCCTCATTAAGTTGTATTTCTTTTCTCTTTCTTGGAGCTTAAAAAATGTTTGCAAGCATGACTCTGGAAGATTTTCAGAAAATTATTTCTTCAATTTGAGGAAAGCAAAATATATTCCAAGGGGTGGTAAGAGAAGTTGATATGTCTTTTTGGTAGAGATGGTGAAAGGAATTAATAATTATTTAATGTATAAGCTTCCTAGCACAGAGTATGCTTTTTGCAACTGAACATTATAAATATTGATGCAAGCAAGACCTGTGACTAATAATTTGTATAATTGAATAAAGAAAAATTCTGAATGAATGTGGCACACTTCCTATAAATGTGTACTGGTGATCTGTTGCTAATCTCTCATGTGCATTACCCTGTCTTTTAAGTTTTGAGAATATTTTATTATCCCAAACATGGTATTTGGCAGTTTAGTGTGGTATATTAGGACATAATGTCTTGAAGCCAGAATATCAGGGTTCAAATCCTGGCTCTGCCACTGTGAGTTATTTAAACTCCCCATGCCTCATTTGTCTAATCTATAAAATGTAGAAGATAATAGGGATATTGTGATGAATATGAATTAATGCGTGTAAAGATCTTTAAATGGTACCTGGTACAAAGGAAGCATTCAGTAAATGTTATCTGGTTTCTTTTTTGAGGTTTATTTGAACTGCAATCCACAAAAACACATCTGGGGAAATATAAGTAGGTCTTTGCCATGGCTGTAGTGACCTAGTCCAGTGACAAATGTGTAGTTGCTCCCTCTTTCTCATTACATTTGTGGTTGCAAAGAGCTTATTTTTAATTTTCTATAGAAACTTCATGGTTTTAGTTACATTTAGTTACAATGAATTCTAGACTTTATAGTGCAATGGATTTGTTTCAACTGTAGAACTGAAAAAAAATCTAAATTTTACTTTTTATTTTCAACTCCCCATCTTTAGTTTAGACATAATCCCTAGCATGTCTACATTTTCCATAGGAATCAGTGAAAAGATTGGGAATCATTGCCTACAAAGAGTATTTGATTTTTTGAAAGCTGTTTTTCTTCATCAGTGTTTTATGGCTGCAAGTGATCAATGATAAGAATGTTCTCTCACAATTATTATTATTTTTCAGCTGTAGTTTAAAATGCCCAAGTTTCCTGCAAGATGAAGCTCAATGTTTAAGTGTTATAATTTTCATCTCTAAGCCATCTTTTTATATTTTACTTTACAGATCACAACCAAAATTTTGAAGGTCGTAAATTTTCTGATGGTGGTGGTAAACCATGGCGACAGATGATAAAGTTGCCATCTTAACGGACGATGAAGAGGAACAGAAGAGAAAATACGTTCTTGCTGACCCCTTTAATGGTATTTCCAGGGACCCAGAACCACCTTCAAATGAAACACCCTCCTCCACAGAAACGTCTGCTGTCCCTGAGGAGGAAATGGACTGGATAGAGAAGCATTGTGTTAAAATAAACAACGATCTTCTAATTTCCAAGGTCTTTTATTTTTTCTTCTACTCTGCATATGGCTCTCTTTACCCACTTTTGCCTGTGTATTATAAACAGCTGGGAATGTCGCCCAGCCAGAGTGGACTGCTAGTGGGCATCCGATACTTCATAGAATTCTGCAGTGCCCCCTTTTGGGGAGTAGTTGCAGATCGCTTTAAAAAAGGCAAAATTGTCCTCCTCTTTTCTCTTTTGTGTTGGGTTTCATTCAACCTGGGCATCGGGTTTGTCAAACCCGCTACCTTGAGATGTGTACCAAAGATTCCCCCCACAGCCCACCCCACTAATTCAAGTCATCTGCTAACCATCCTGCCAACAAATTACTCTATTATATCTTCTCTTACTACACTTAGCTCCACATCACCAAAAATGCGTGAAAAAAGAAACCTGCTTCCTTCCTATGGCCCAATGATGTTGGAAACAGGGCCTAATATCTCAGAAACTGTTACCTTGTCGACAGCTCCTGTTACTTTGTCTACAGCTCCAAACACGATCATTGCACCTACTCTGCAGCCTCAGACAGATGAAATTACTGACCGTATTGTGGATATGACCTTAAACCCTAGCACAGCAACCCCCACCAACCCAGGATATGTAAGCAGGGAGACAACCACCTCGACTGTCACTACCACCAAATCTTTACCTTCCAACCAAGTCACTCTTGTTTATGATCCACAAGAAGTTGAAGCTATATTCCTGGTGATTTTGGTAGTTGTCATAATAGGGGAATTTTTCAGTGCCTCTTCAGTCACTATTGTGGACACAGTAACACTCCAGTATCTGGGAAAGCACAGAGACCGCTACGGATTGCAGCGCATGTGGGGCTCCCTGGGCTGGGGCCTGGCCATGCTGTCTGTGGGCATTGGGATTGACTACACCCATATAGAAGTGCTCATTGATGGAAAGGGGTGTAAGCCCCCCGAGTACCGGAACTACCAGATCGTCTTCATCGTCTTTGGCGTTCTCATGACCATGGCCCTGATCGTAGCTACTCAGTTCCGATTCCGCTACAACCACTTCAAAAACAATGATAATAAAGGGAAAGAGGTGGAGATCCCTCAGGTGGAGAGGAACAACTCCACGGAGTCCTCTGAGGAGACACCAACTACCACAAACCACTCGCAAGCCTTCAACTTTTGGGACTTAATTAAACTGCTCTGCAGTGTGCAGTATGGTTCTGTGTTGTTTGTGGCTTGGTTTATGGGTTTTGGATATGGTTTTGTGTTCACCTTTCTCTACTGGCATTTGGAAGACCTGAATGGAACGACAACTCTCTTTGGGGTCTGTTCAGTCCTGAGTCATGTGTCTGAGCTGACAGCTTACTTTTTTAGTCACAAGCTTATTGAACTGATTGGCCACATCAGGTAAGAGAATGCTTATTACTGCTGCCCTCTCGGTGGCTGAACTTTTTCTTTTAATAGTTTATATCTCCTTTTAGCACATTTAAGGGTATTATAATTTGTGTTGGGGGTAGATTTGGGGTGGGAATGGGATTTTCCGTTGCTCTTGCTCCTAAAATAGAAACAAAAGGAAGAAAGTAATGGACTCAATTAAATTATATACAGACAACCACATAAATTGCTGTTGCCTCTCTCCCACCCCTCAGAAAAGTCCTCTGGATCGCTTAGTTGTATGCTAAGACTCTTAAGGTAAATGTGCTCAGGTATAGGAGAACCAACTTAGAGAACTGTGCTATTACATGTACCTTGAAGGACCCACCACTCTCAGGAGTTTATGAGGGAGGGCTTTCTTAAGTGGATAAAATGGATTATGTTTTTGAAGCCTTCATTTATTCTCAGTCACAGATACAGCTTGAAGATATGGCATATAAAGATGTCCTTTAGATTTAACATGGCTGTGACCCCCCATAATCCCTACTCCACGGTATTAGTACCTGGAACAGATTCCTTTTTTTTTTTTTAAAGATTTATTTATTTATTTCTCTCCCCTTCCTCCCAGACCCCATTGTCTGTTCTCTGTGTCTATTTGCTGCGTCTTCTTTGTCCACTTCTGTTGTTGTCAGCGGCTTGGGAATCTGTGTTTCTTTTTGTTGTGTCAGTTCTCTGTGTGTGTGGCGCCATTCCTGGGCAGGCTGCACTTTATTTTGCGCTGGGCAGCTCTCCTTATGGTGCCCACTCCTTGCGCATGGGGCTCCCCTATGCGGGGGACACCCCTGCGTGGCAGGGCACTCCTTGCGTGCATCAGCATTGCGCATGGGCCAGCTCCACACGGGTCAAGGAGGCCCAGGGTTTGAACCGCGGACCTCCCATGTGGTAAGCGGATGCCCTAACCACTGGGCCAAGTCCGCTTCCTGGAACAGATTCCTGACAGATTCTTGTATAACTTTTTTTTCTGATTGTTGTGTCAGTCTCTACATTCTTGTTTGCCATGAAGACATGGGGCATTTAAAAGTCTTCCTTCTATGTAAAAGTTCCCTAGTTCTTCCAGTCAAAAATCTATGAGTGACTGGTGTTTCTCACTTTGTCACGTTTCTCACCACTGATGTTTGCTAAAGCTGGCTGAACAGTACCTTGTTCTTTCTGGTCTTTATGTTTTATGGTTGACTCTAACATGTGGAGCCGGCTACAGTCACAGAAATTAAGGTGTGTGTCTCTAAAATCTGAAGTTGCAGTAACTAATAGAAAGCAACCTTGTGTGCATTTGTGTGTGTGTATGGTAATCTTTAAACCTACTGTTTCCTCTGGGAAATTAAAAAGCAGAAATAGAGATAGTGACAAGACGTGAGAAGCATTGGTCCTTTTTCCATTTCCTTTCCAGTAATACTAAAGGAAAAACCTATTTTCTAATTTAAAGAGCCAACCCTGTATCATCCTTTTCCCCCAAACAATTGTGAATATTTTTTCTTGTTTGGTTTTGCTTTGGGAGACCATGTCCTATTCCTTCTCCTTCTCAAATCTTTGACCCCTTTGTTGTCACTAAACAAAGGCAGGCACTGTGTGGATGCTTCTCAGCCCCATAGACTGCCTGAGGCACATTCAGTAGGACCAATCTAAAGAGAGCCTTATGATATTAAGGAGTTGGGGTACCCTTTGTCCTTGTTTAGGGCATGTTTATATCCTCTGAGCTGTGTGGACTGAAGAATTTGACCCTTCTTTTCAGCTTGAATATATGAGCAGCATCTCACCTGAGCTAGATATATTTAAAATCACTGTATTTATTCCCCCAAATGTATCCATTTACCAATGAGTGGAATTCCTAGACATTATTATTTATGTCAACACCATTAGTTGAACAATGGCTCTACCAAGTATGGAAATAGGTTCTATTTTCGAAAAGATGTTTAGACTCTTCTCAAATACTATTTTTTTTTAACCACGAGGTCCCGGGGATCAAACCTGGGTCCTCCATATGGTAAACAGGGGCTCAAGTCCTTGAGCCATAGCTACCTCCCTCACTACTATTCTAAGAAGATTCTCTTCTGCCTTTGCCTTTTGTCTGAGGTAGATATGTTCATGTTAAAATCTTACTAGGTTTACTACTACTTTTGGTAATTACATGAGCTAACACTTGTGGTTGATTTTCTTTGCTGAGTTTTAGTACTTAGTCATTACTTGAAAACCTGTAGTTCATTTAATTGGGGCAGTCACCTTAGTTTTCTGGCTTTATGTACAAAAGGCATCTTCCTTTTCCTATATTTTATGCCTCACTGTGATGGGAGAAGTTGGCTCCTAAAAACACGTTGTTCCCAAGAGTCTCTTGGGATTCCATCAATATGTAGTGATTTACCTCTTTTGTATTTTAATTCTGTCCATTAAAATTTATTAATTGTTTTAAAAAAATTCTAGTAGCTGTACTGAGATTACAGCCCCACACACACGTGCAGAGTACATGATTTCTGGTTTTGACCTTGGGTTTTGTCCTCTGACGCTTAAGGCAGATGTTAGGATTGGCGTACACTATTTTATAAACAAGAAAGCCAAGGTTGAGGTGGGGTGTATCAAGGCTGCACGGCTTGGACAGCTCCCCAAATCTTGATTTGTGTCCCGTATCTGTCTGTTGTTGAGGATACTGTGTTACTCAATTCACTCTACTGAAGGCTATGGTTCCAACTGCTGCAGCTCCCTAGCTTCCTGAAAAATAAATCCATAGAAAAGCAGTTCTAACTAGGAGAGATACGTATCAGTAATAGGACCTGCCTAGTGACTCACTGGGCTCTGAATTTTAAAGAAAATTATTTGGCAACGTCATTATATTTCTAAAATTAGAAGAGGGAGTACACTGCATTTCTAAAGAAGCTAATGAAACATGGATTGTAAACTGGAAATTCCCAGTTGGCTAAGGAGTGGATATCTATAGTAGCTAGACAATTATTGATGTTTTCTCTAATCCTCCGCCACCAGGGAAGAGATACCGGGAGGGAATGTAGGAGAATAATACTTGATTTTTGTCCTTCTTGCATTTATAATCTGGCTTTACAGCTAAACTTAAATATCAACTGTCTAGAGAGCCATGTAGGACTGTACAGATTCTAGTTTAACATGGGCCAGATTTAATGGGGTCCGGGATTCGAGGGGGTCTGGGGATTCCCTGTGTACCCTGCTCTGACAGCAGGGCAGGCCCCTGGCAGCCTAATGGAGAGGCCGTAAGCCATCACCACGGATGCTTATTAGGAGACCCCATGGGCGTGATGCTGAATATTTTGGAGCTAACCAAGCAAATGCTTGTTCTCTGATTCATATGCACAATATAAAATAATTTAAAAAGGATTTCTTGATATATAAATTATAAAGATATTAGTGCTTTGAGTGGGGGGCGGGGATTGAGATAGAATCGTTATTTAATGCCATGAATATAAGGGAATGGAACTTTTCTAAACAAAGGACACAAAGTTAATGATGTAAATTTTGTTTTCAGCTGCAGTCCAATCAGGAGTTTTCTCTTAAACCTGGGCGAGAAAATGAGGATAGGTCACTGCGAGTCATCACCACTAGCGTCCCCTCCCCTCCCCTCCCTTTCCCTTCCCTAAATTAACAGATGGAGTATGACGTAGGCCATAGCTCATATATCTAGTCCATGTCATAGCACTTAGGAAAAAATAAGTTTCTAGTGATATGAAGAAGTCACATAAAAAGCCAATTGCTTTTATACTCTTTAGTGCCATATTTTGGGGGTTGATAGTTGTAAGCTACCATCTCCATAACAGCTGGCATACATAAATGATTGTAAGTGTAGCTATTACATATACATAGGTAGATCTGTTTTCCTGTTCCTTTCCCACTTTGTTACCATAAAAACTTTGATACCCATTTTTTTCTTTTTTAAATCAATTTTATTGATACATATTCATAAAGCATACAGTCCATCCAGTGTGTACAATCAGTGGTATTTGGTATAGTCACATAGTTGCGCATTCATCACTTTAATCATTATTAGAGCATTTTCCTTACTCCGATAATAATAATAATAAAATAAATGAAATCAAGCCAAAAAACTCTACCCCTTAATAACCTCTCAATCCCTCTATCCTTAGAAACCCATTTTTATAGGAAAAGCCTCTTGAAGCTATTTTGAGTATAGATTTTCATAGTTAAACTATAAACCATAGAATCTCAAAAATAAAAATTTATGATCAGGAGTTGAAAGGGTATAATTTAGTATTTATAGTCCCTTGAAAAGAAGAACATCTTTGCAAAAAATATATTATCATATTATATCATAGCTACCATGCTGACTTGCTAATAGCAGCACTACTGATAATTGAGCTATTCACAGTTCAGAACAAAAGACCACTGTTGTACGGAAGTATGAGTGAATCCAGGGCTTTTAGTTGTTGGTGTCACTTTTGGTTTTCTCTTCCGCCATTTGTAACTGGTTTGATTGCAGCACCAAATTAAAGAGAGCAAGACAAATTCCATATAACCTGTAGCTTTTGTGGTTGCAGGCTGAATTCCTCACCATCTCACAGGCAGAGATGGTAGTTGAGATATGCCCTGCACCAGAGTAGAGTAGGCGCCCACAAATTATTCCCTAGACAACCACTGTGGAAACCAACTCAGCAGTCTATAATAATGCTCAATTTGGATATTCCTTTTGGCCAGAAAATTGTATTTAAGTATCTACCTGCATAGAAAATTATTACATACATCAGAAAGATGCATAAACAAGGATACTGACTGCGGTTTTATAACAGGGAAAAAGAGAAACAGTCTAAATAATCTTCCTTTCAATATGGTATATTCATACAATGGAATATTATACAGCAGGAACAGGAATGGACTACATCAATATGCCAACATGGAAAGCTCTCAAAAATATGATGCTGAGTAAAAAACAATTTCAGAATGATAGGCAGTTTGACACACTTATTTAAATTTAAAAAACAAAAATTGAAAGCTGTGTATATATATATATATGTATATAATGGATGCATTTAATGAATGGAGAGATGTTTAAATTTGGAGAGGAGGGATATATTTCAAATTCATATTAGCGCTGGCTTTCTGAGCTGATCATAAAGAAAAAGAGAATAGGGTAAGAGAATATTAAAGATAATACTGAGGTTCTACATGGCAAATATTAAAACTTTCCATTCTTGGTACTGGATGTATGTATTCGCTACATCTTTTTTTTTTTTTTTTTTGGTGTTTTTCATTGGAAAATAGTCCAAAACCCAGGTCTACATGTAGTGGACATGTAGACCCACGGAGCCCCAGGATAGGTTCAAAGATAACGCCTATCCAAACTGGTAGTCAGAGCAAGAAGAGCGTGATGC
Organism: Dasypus novemcinctus; assembly: GCF_030445035.2. Lineage (NCBI taxonomy): Eukaryota > Metazoa > Chordata > Mammalia > Cingulata > Dasypodidae > Dasypus > Dasypus novemcinctus. The sequence continues at coordinate 56,052,302 of NC_080679.1, read as the reverse complement.
TGTGGGTATAGAGGCCTGGGGTTCCCAAAGATTTCAAGAGTTAGAGGAGAGCACAGTAGGGAACTGTGGCTTAACATGTGCGGGACGATAGGAAGAGTAAGTCTAGGAGTGGCAAACTTCTGTTTTCTGAACGTTTTCATTCCTTGTAGCATGTACGTTGCCTGGGCAGATCCACTCTGTAAGCCTAGAAAGGAACAGATTGCTGTGACTTGCCCAAGCCCACCCTTCCGAGTGGTGGGACAGGGACTTCACCCAGGTTTTCTGGGTTATAAATCCTGCTCTCTTTTCAATATATTAGACAGTAAAACTGGTTGTCATCAAAGTAGGATGAAGATTGGTATCTTTTTACTATTAATTAAGTCATTCTTAATTCTGTTAGCGATTTTATGAGAACTCTCATTAGTTTTAAACATAGACTATTGAAGCAAACTTCTGTGAAACAGGATTTTGCAGTAGAGTGATCATTAGCGTTTTTGGTGAAAAAGAGTACCTTTTAAATTTCCCCAAAGTTCTTATGATCAGGAATGTGGGAGGGTTTGCCAAGAGTCGAAAGGGCATGGGATTTGACAGCAGAAGACCTGGGTGGATCTTGGTTCTGCAGTTTGTTTAGTTGTATGACCCTGGCAACTTGGTTACTTTTCAGTGTCTTGATTTTCCTCAGTTGTAAAATATGAGTAAGGATAACCCTTCCCTTTCCTATTTCACGTAATGGTTGGTAGGGAAAAATGAGATATGAGATGGAGAAGATGCTAAAAATTTATGCTAACATTATGGAAATGTTAGCTTGAGGCATGGGCACAGTGAGGGGCCTGTGGTGAGCAGAGGCTTCAGAGGCCACTGAAGTTGATGCTCCTTCCCCCTTAATGTCACAAAAAAGGGACAGAAGTGGTTTGATCAAAATGTGCTATTCAGTTAGAGTTCCCTTTTAAAAAAAAAAATAGAATAAAATTCCTATTCATGAAACTTCACTATGGACAGGCTTGTGGTATGGGTTTATTGTAATTATATCTACACTATTTTTTCTTGCTTACAAAATTCATAACTTAATTTCAGACAAAGTATTTAGCATTGCAAGTTGGGATCAGATCGAATGAAGTCTGAAAGCTAGTGAAAGGTCTTGAAAGAGAGAAAGACAGGGTGAGGACCTAAAAATCTCTGGCTCTCTGACCAAGGAGTGGAAAAGATGACCCAGCTCTGGAAACTTCCCAGGCTGTTCTAGAGACCTACGGATTGATGAGCATTCAGCCTGTGCCTGTGGTTGAACCAGCCCCTTAAGATGGAGACTCTGCAACAGCCTCTGCCTTTACCCTTCTCCCTGGGACCTGCCCCTCTGCTCTCCCCTCACAGTCCTGTTTGCTGTGTGTGGTGGGGTAGCACTCCCTACTTTCTGCTCCAAGCCCAAGCCAAGCAGCCAGCTTCTGATGATTTGGTTTCAGGATCTGCCTTATGCAGCCTAAGATCACTCTGGGGGTGGAAGGTGGAAGTCCTGGCTCGTGCTGGTCTGGCCTGGGCATTGACACCTGCAGTTTCTGGGGCTACCTCAGGAGAAATAGTCTTTTGGTCTCTCTCATGTCCTAACACTAAATTTTGCTTCTGGGTAAACTTTTCCTCTGTGATCCAGAATATTGCTCAGCTGTTGGGTGACATTTGCTTTTCTACTTTCCTTTTACCCGGGTCCTCCTAATGATTCATCACCCTTTAAAATGTTAACCTTCTTATAAAGCCAACTCAAACATACATCCAACTTCCTTAATCCAAATGCACAGCAGTACCAGAAGCATAATCACTCCACACCAGCTCTGCCAGTCCCTGTCTCCTTTGATTCAATCTAGAGATGTTTTTTCCAGCCCTTGTCTAAGTTTGGCTTTATTTCAGGACCTTGACGTAGGAACATGGCCTATTGTTTTTACCTACAGAAAGAGCACTACAGGATGAGCAGGGCAGGGACCCAGACCATCACTGGCCACCTGGCTTTGTGGCTCCATCCCACCCCTCTCGACTTAACTTTCCTTTGTCTCTATAAAATGAGGGAATTGGACTTGATGCTTGGCCACTTTCAGTTCTGAGTCTCTAGAAATCCAGCTTTCTGCTTTGGCTGGTTTGAATATATTAGAAAGTACACTTCCAACCCCAACCCTCTCTGATTCCTCCCATTCCCCCCAGGACTTGACCTATTTTTTGCTGATATATAAGAAGTATGCACATACACACTGGTCCAGGCCATGCCATGCCAGGAGACTGCCTGACCAGTCTTAGGGGCTGTGATTTATGATAGTAATAGCTGGGATCTCTATAGAGAGATTTTCTTTTTGTCAGAGCTGGTTGACCTGAATGGAAGTGGGAACCTTCAACCTTAGATACATCTCTATGTACTGCCTCAGACTGAATCTTTGAAAAGCCTGACTGCTCTGCTGAAATATTTGCATTTTATTTAATGGTAAACTTACACATTTGCACAATATTTTGTAGGTTTTTTTTTTAACATGCTTATTTGATCTCTTCAAAACCCTATATTATAACCAGGGTGGTTATGGCCATCCACAAGGACAACCCACATCACTTGTGCCTGTGCCGTGGATTCCATTACCTCAGCCAAGGTGGAGCTTACGCCCCACTGCACTGCCCATTGTGAAAGCACACTCATTAGCTCTGTTTGTAAAAGCCTTTCGTTTTACATCAGCCGCAGGAAAAGTAAATAGCAATCCCCTAGATAACATAAATGAGTAAATATAGTCGGGTTGAGTTATGCAAACGGCTAAAAATCCTCTTCTGAAGATTATAGACTTACTCTGACTTTAGAGACTCAGGGAAGCTGCCACTGGTATCACATGCTGTATTTTTGTTCCCTGAGTTAAATGGCTCTTGAGGAAAACATTGAAGTTCTTTACTAAATCTTGTTTTACATGGAAGTAGTTTCAAACTGTCCCATTTAATAACATCCTGTCCTAGTTAGTAACAATCTGTTGTTGAAACCACCATAAATGTTGATTTGTGTAAGCTGAAGAATAAAATATAGAGTCATTGAAAGCCTTAATTTCTACTTTATCCAGTTTTTGTTTACTGGGTTTTTAGTGTTTTCTAAATAGCTTAAATCAGCATGTTAGGATGTGTATAAAGTTTTTTAGCTCTAGATTACCAATGTATCATCAGTATATATATATAATGCTACTAGAGTTGCTTCAAAGTTACATTGATTTACATGTTATTTTTTATTTGGAATTCAATTGACACTTTTATTTTCATCCTTTTTTCACCCAAGTTATCCATTTTCTCTGTTTTTAAAAAAAAACCTTAACAATTCATCAGTTATTGAGTATTTCATTTTGTAAAGAATTCCTCAAGAAAATATTTGATATTTATATCCAGGTTTTTTTTTTTTTATTAGAGCAGGAGGGAGAGAGTTCCCATATACTTCCCTCTCACACATCCAGCAAACTTATTATTGAAACTGATTTTCTGGGTCTCTAATATACATGTGGATTTGTTCTTTTAATAAAACAAACTCTCAACTAATTGTAATGGTCAGGACGCATGTTCTTCCTAATTTACTTTTCTGTTTAACTGAGAGCTACCAGTAAAATCTTCCTTTCAAGTGGATTGGAAAATCTATCTAAAGCATGAGTCCAATATTTTACCTTAGAAAGTAAAAGTATTGTGAAGATAGTTGAAATTTCCGTGTGGATTCAAGATCTTCTGTGTTTTGAGGCTTTAAAAAATCATAGCCCCTAGGAATTGTAGATAACCTTGGTGATTTTGTAGGCCTAGCAGTGTGGACTCCCCACAGGCCTTGACTGATGGTTACTTACCTTGGCTTAACCTTACCAGGGAGGTGGAACTTGGTATTTCACGAGGTAGCTACGATTTTGTGTCACTCAGGACTCTTTGAGATGGCAGAAAACCACCCAAAGAGGCTTAAGCAAAACAAAGTGTTGTCTAATATAACTAAGGTAAGTGGCCTTAGGTGTCGCTTTCACCAAATCGCAAATGATGTGATCAGGACCGAGATCTCTCCATCTTAGTAGCTCTGCTTCCTCGGGTAGGCTTCAAGTCTAGGCTCACCCTGGAGGTCCCAGGCAGTTCCAGGCTCACATCCTTTCAGAGCAGCTGAAAAGAGGGAATGCTGCTCTGCATTACCTTCTGCTTAGCAGCAAAACCAGCCCCTGTGTGTGGTCACTTGCTGTGGTCACTTGCTATTCCCAAGTCTTGGGGCTAACACAGAATGAGCTTACCCCCTCTTCAAAGGAAAAAGCCCTTCACGTATTTGAATGTCCCTCCTGGGTCTTTGCTTCTCTAATTCCTTCAGGAATTTTTCTCAGAAAACCTCGTATCTGAGTCTCCTCTTTTTGTCCTTCCCCTTCCTTATCCTGGCTGGATTGTTTCTTTGTTATTGTTGTTTTTTATCAGTGATCTCTTAAAATATGATGCCCAGCATTGGACTTATTCCTTCTGTAGTCTGGCCAGAGTCAAATACCGTGGGATTATGATCTCTTTTTGATCTGGTCTTGATATTCCTGCAGCCTGAATTTTCATGAACTTCAGTTCCTTCAAGTTCTGCTTATGGTCAGTTAAAGCCCTTGAGGCCTTTTTCAAATTATTTGCTACACCAAATGTCAGTGATTCTTGTCTGGAACTGCTGATTTGGCACTACAGAGTTTGAATTGTATGTATACTTCAGACCACGTTATGGAATAACTTTTTTTAAACAAAATCCTGTTGTGTGTGTGTGTGTGTGTGTGTGTAGGGGTGGTCATATGACTTCTTTACAAATAGAAAATGTAATAACAAAACAGCATATTGTGTCTTTCAAGTGGCTGGATTTTATTAATCAAGGTTCTCTTTTGCTTTGGATAGTCTTTGATTTCTACTGGAGATATCCACAAAGATAAAGAATGATGGAGAGAGAGGTAGAAATGGCCAGGAACCAGCACAGTGAGTCTGCTCGTGGTGGCCATAATCACCCTCTTAGTTCAGTTTATAGACCTTTTAGAGAGGAAAGTTCTGAAGGCAGCAAAACAGAGAATGATTTAAGACCAACAGAGACTCAGGCTTCACTTTTACCTTTTTTTTCCTAGCAGAAACAATAGAAGGAAGTATTGGTAGCTACATAGAACATACACAACTCGGTGAATATTCCCCCACCCTCCATTCACTCTTCTGACACACAATGTGGTTCTTAAGCTCTGAGCCACAAGGATGGGCCAATGGCCCCTATACCTGCTTTGTGATAGAAACTTGGTAGTTTCCCTGGTTGCTATGGGTAATCCCTTCAGCTGTGCTGTGGTTGGTTGCCATGGGAATGCTACTGACTGAGCTTTGTGGCTTGTCTACTAGCTCTCACTCTTCCGGTGAGATAGGCCTGTGGGTCCCCAAGAACCCTGTTATCTGCTTGGGAACATGTGTTGAGGTTCCACTGTACAGTGTTTCCGGATGCCCCAAATAAGCAACAATAGTCAGCTATTCATTGAGCTATTGCTAGTCTACATAAATGACTTAATATTTATATTCAACCATAGCCTTTTATCATTAGTCAAAAATGTTGCCAAATATGGACATCTTAAAATCATCCTGTTTCTAGGTCTCTTTTGTAAGCCAGTTCATTCTTTAATATACTCATCACTTATTCCTACACTCTCATCAGTATCTTAATATACATATGCATATGTAAGTATAATGCATGCATAGTATGTATTTATATCTTGTTCACCACTGTTTCCCTGGCAGTTTGCACAGTATGTGTTCCGTAAATATTTGAGTGAGATTCTATTTAAAGTATTCAGTTTTCCCCTCAAGTCCATGAATATATATTGAGTGTCCACTATGTGGCAGGCACTGTAGATAAAACTTAGCCAATACTATACAAAATGGTCCCCATCCTCCACGGAGCATAGTCATGTTGTAGATGTATGGTTAGACTGAGCTTAGTGCTAAAAGCAGAGGCATATGATGCTGTGATCACATATGATGCTGAGATGGGGCTGAGCGAGACTTGAAAGGGGGAGGGACATCATGACACACTGAGGGAGGGGCGGGGGTGGTGGCATCGTGGGTCTAGTTGGCCTTTGTGTGATTGGGGAACGGAGACCTAGGCAGAACATTGTGCCTTATAGGCACAATTATCTGTTTTGATTCAAAGATTCCCATTGTGTAACATATGCTTTTTGATGATCCTGAAGCAAACAAGCACTTTTCTTAAGTCTTTCTCTAAAGACCACTATTTTCTTTGTCCTGAAAGAAAATGACAGTTAATGCAATGACAATAGTAATCATTCTTTCATGTGCCTTTCTTAACTCTTTGGACCACTATATGGTTTACCCACACCTACCTCACAATTGATTCATAGTCAATATTAATATTGAACATTAACTTAGCTAGGATGTTTTGTTGTTTTTAAGTCAAAATAGAAACCTAGATAATGATCCCTTCAGGTTGGAGAACCATGGGTCAAACATACATCATACATCATTTGCTGTGTATGTTTATAGTTACATGAAATACAGCAACTATTTTTTATTTACTCTTTGAAAAAGTAGTGTGTACACATGGGAAAAGAATTCAGAATATTAAAAGGTATCTTGTAAAGTCTTTATCCCACCCTAGGACTGTCTCCCAAGTTCACCTCCCTAGAGATAGTCAGTGATATGAGTTTCTATTGTATACTTCCAGAGATGCTCTATTCACATAGAAGTGAACTCATGTATATATAGCTCCCCTTTTTTGAGATAAGTGTTACAAGAGCGTACCTTCTGTTCTCCAGTGGCTTTTAGCTTGCTGTAGGTGACAGCACAGCAAATCAGAAGTTGTTAATGGTTGGATTAATGATAAAATGTAACATATTCACATCTTAAACATTTTAAGATTTGCTAACCTTTTGCTGTTAGGCCAAAGCTTTTCTTTGAGAATAAGTCTGCTAGTAGGGTGTAAAGCACCTGAAATCTATGATTTTCCACAGTTTTGGTGTCTTTAGTGTGGAACAAGAATTTAAAGATACTTTCAAAACAATCCGAGAGTAGAACTCTTAGTTTTTTAAATAAGTTTACTCCAAATTTTATGGTTGTCTTTCCCATACCTAATTTAACAATTTTTGACCTTTTAAATCTTTGTGTTGTATGATTTTCAAAAAGTACAATGTGCTGTAGAAACACTAAAAATCTATGGAAATATCCTCCTTAGACAATGAAGGGCCTTGTAATCACAAATCTCCAAGATAACCATTGTTTATGGTTTGGTATCTATTTCCTTCTAGATTTGTTTTTGTATGAACATAACTTGAATATACATATATATACATAGACATTTTATGCAGAAATGGGACCAAGATGGCTGAGTTTTAAGCCACTCGCCCAGTGGCTCTCAACTGGGGGTATTTAACAATGTGAGGGGCATTTTTAGTTGTTTCAGAAGTGGACGTGTAGCACCCAAAGGTCAGAAGTCCCAACAGGACTACAGTGATGATGGACCTACACAGTAAAGAATTGCACCATCCAAAATGAGAGTGGCCCATTGGAAAACCACTTTTTCATGAGAACAGCGCTTCTTTTTCCACTTGTGTTTTATCAATTTACATGAACTTGTATAAATTAATTATCAATTTCTTGAGCAGGCTCTTTTCGTGTGTAAAGATGAAAAGAAGAAAAAACACAGTCCCTGCTACTCAGGAACTCACAATCTTCTGTGTGTAACAGTTGTAGACTATGATAAGTACACTAATGGAATATGACAGAGAAACGGGGAGATAGGGTTAATTATGCCTGGAGATACTGGGATGCTTCTTAGGATGGTCTCGTTCAAGGGTAGGACTCTCACAATCAGAGGTGCAGTATCCAAAGTCATATCTTCAAAAAAGAGAGGGGCATATCGTCAGCTCTACCACTTGTAGGTAAGCACTTTTTCTGTGTTGCAGAGTACATTAAAAGAGTGTATAACATGGTGATAGCTTGGACCACTTCCCTCATATCGTATCTTTCAATAATTCCAGGAAATGCCAGCTATAATCCTTTCAAATCAGCAAGCACAGGGAGTGAGGCATAGGATAGCAGGAGGTGCTGTGAAGAGGACAGAAAAGGGGAGGGAGGACAAGGTGTACTAGACAGTGGTAGTAAAACCCTGTTCTGCTAGCAAGGGGCAGAGAAATCCTGGGCAGGACATCCACGGTCACACCATAGATGTCGGCTGGGATATGTTTTCTCATATCCATCACAGAGCCTGGTCTGGAAGTCAAAAAGGAGATGTAGAGTCTGACAATTGTGCATTTTTGCAGTGGTTTTACCTTTTAATTTCCTGAGGTGGTTTTTTTTCCCCCCAGCAGGAGGAGGCTGATGGATCTGTAGCAAGTTTGTTCAACAAATTTTTTATCAAACAGAATAGAAACAAATACTTTTTTCTTAAAGCACATAAGCACAAAGGACATAGCAGCCATAGAATAAGATGATCCAGACCTTTTCATACTTTACTGAGGCTTTCCTAAATCCCTTCTAATAGCCATTTCCTTTCCCATCCTTACCCTTCAAAGCTTTTTTTTTTCTTTTCCCTATCCTTTTATTCCATATTTGCAATTAATACTGGCTGGATGGCTCAGAGCATTTCCTTTCCTTGATTCATTATTGGAAAAAGAGAACAATGTTTAAAGGAATGATTTTAACATAAAAAATTAGCTGAACAAGATTAGGAAAATTACCCCTGATTGTCATATTGGTTTATTTCTTTTACCCTCTAGTTTTCATCCTCTTGGGTTCAGAAAACAAGAAAAGCATTAAGGTTAGGAAAATTAACAGAAAATGGAAAACGATTGAGGTACAGAAATCCCCACCATCAGGTTGTGTTTTGTTCAGAGAAGCAGACACCATTTGTTCCAGACCAGACTGTCCAGTTCAGAACGAGATCGTAACCTTATGATTGGGTGTACCACTTTAGGTCTTGGTTTATTTTGGTTTTACTTTGTGTGTGTGTGTGTGTGGTGGTGGTGGTGGGGAGAAGTGAGTCTTTATCATCTTTGTAAGCAGATAATTTGAATCATGGATTTAAAAAAAAAAACACCTTTACACTGAACGGATAGTAAAGGTGTTTGATTTTCAAATAGTTTATTATTCATCAATGGATGATACTTTTCAGTGGCCTTGACGGAGTCCTTGTGAAACTGCTTGGAGTCTAAGTATTTCAGGTGAGGCCACAGTCAGGTTCACATGGTCTCTTCTTTAACCTGTCCTTCCGCCATCACAGTGAAGTGGCTGCAGGCCCTGGCATATTTATCCTACAGCCACCTGGAAGGAAGCCAGGCATGTCATTACAGATGGCAGTGTGCCCAGACTATCTGAAAAAAGCATCGTCTCTGCTATAATTAAGTTTCAGGAAGGGTGATGTTTGCTTTTATATTAAAATGCATTTTGAAAAGGCTGAGGGCAGATAAGTATGAAGCAATGTTTTTATTCTTGAGAATTCATGGTTAAATTTAATTGTCTTTAGCTTCTCTGCTCCTAAGTTTGGAGCACTGTCTGCTGGATGATAGATGGTTTGGGGAGGGAAAAAAGTAGGTAGTATTTGCATATTTTGTACATCACACAGGGCCTCAATTTCTTTTCCTTTGCCTTGTTAGGGTTCTGTACATTGGCCTGGCCTGTAATACGGCTCGCTATATTTATATTTCCTACCTGGAAAATGCCTGGACTGTTCTCCCCATGGAAGTTCTTCAAGGTAAGTTCACAGCTGGAATGAGAATTATTTCTTTACCTAACTTAGCTATGATTATGCAAAAGTTCAGTGGCCTCTGACATCTGACTCTACAAAGGAAGGGCGGGCCTACTGTTTTATGGCTTTGAAATGGTTGTTAAGGAAGAGGTGACATCAGGGGGCTGGTTCCTCAGTTACCCTGAGTGCTATTTCTATATTTGTGGATCCAACAAAGCTGGATTTAACACACACCCTGTGATTAAACAAAGAAAGGACAACTCTAGAATAAATTCCCATGCACATCCAAAGGCATACACATCCAAAAGTGGTCTTAATATAAAAAAGGACTTAACTTAGAAGTTTAAAAGTTTGGGGTTTGGGGAGGTTAACTATATTTATTAGAAAAAGATTATTCTTATACTTATTTTATATCTCCAATCATTTTTATTATACCTGGTGATTTATAACTAAAGCTTTATAATTAGACTTGTTTTCCCATGAACCTTTTAAATATCATTACCTGAGTTGCTCTCTTTGCTTTGGTGTACTGTTTCCCTTCAAGATGTAACTTTGAAATGATTTATAGGAGGCTCTTGCCATATGGCTTAAGCACACTGAAAACATGGATTTCTCTTCAAGGCTCATTGCCTTGTTAGCTCATAGAATCCAGACTATTTCCTGAAAACACCTGTTAGGAGCCTGGCTAAAATGTTTGGTGGTTGGCATTATGATTAAAATACAGTTTCAATAAAAGATCACTGGAGTTTAGGTTCTGCTGTGACAGCCCAGACCCCTACATCATTAATCATAATAAATTGTCTGCAATTATATACAATGTCATTAGCTTTAGATCACCATTATCATTTCCCCTTACTCCAAGGGTACAAATGCAGCAGAATCAACATTTAATTTCTTGTTATACATCTAAGTAAAATGTACAAAATGCAAGCTTATTCACTGAAGTCCATTATGGCAATGGGGGAAGAACTATCCAAACTTAAAGGAGATATAATTTATGTTCACATTATGATTATAAAATTCAAATATAGGTGTTTTTTTTTTAGGTCTGATGCAATGGTGTAATTGATGAAAAGATTTTACTTACTAATATATAGAAATGAAAATTTGGTTTTAAATAAGAGGTGATTGTTTCTAAAAAATTAGAATTCTGCAAAAGCCTTGAGATGCAGGCACGTTTCAGCATTGTGTCTCTAAGAATAACATGTGGGGTAACAAGTAGGGAGTAAAGGCTTAAAATGTACAGTTTCTATTTGGGAGAGTAGAAAAGTTTTGGTAATGAATAGTGGTGACGGAGTACAACATTGTGAATATAATTAACAGCACTGACTTATGTATTTGAATGTGTTAAAAGGGGAAATTTTAGGTTGTGTGGTACTAGAATAAACATTTAAAAAAATCCATGGCTTTCCACACAACATGAATAGTTAACCCTAAGTTATGGATAATGGACTGTGGATAATGGTACAATTACAAAATGTGCTTTCATCAACTATAACAAATGTACCATTCCAATGCAAGGTCTTAATAACAGGGTGGTATACAGAAATCCTGTATTTTATAAATGATTCTTGTGTAAACCAACAACTTCTGAAAAGAAAAATGAATAACAAAGCCCTGAATATGAACTTCAGGAAGGAATCATGCAATAAAAAGGTGTATGCAACACAGTTCTTGGAATTTCCCTCCTCCTCCTGTTCTGTTTTATGAGGCAGGATCCTTGCCTTGCCTAACTGCTTTATTTATTGATTATATCACAGTGTGCTGACCCTATAAAAAGTCTTTTGTGCCTACAAAAAAGAAAAAACATTTTGCAGTGATATATGCATTTACCTTTTCCCTTTCTTTTTACCTTTTAATTTACTATGAATTAAAATTAAATTTGTATAAATGATTCAAGAAAAGAGAACATCCATGAAATGAAATAAGGGACAATAGGTTTTTTTTTTAAAGATTTATTTTTTATTTATTTCTCTCCCCTTCTCCTCCCCTCCCTCCCCCCCATTGTCTGCTCTGTGTCTATTCGCTGTGTATTCTGTGTCTGCTTGCATCCTTGTTAGTGGCACCGGGAATCTGTATCTCTTTTTTGTTGCATCATCTTGCTGTGTCAGCTCTCCGTGTATGTGGTGCCACTCCTGGGCAGGCTGTGCTTTTCTCATGCAGGGCTGCTCTCCTTATGGGTGCACTCCTTGCACGTGGGGCTCCCCTACATGAGGGACACCCCTGTGTGGCACAGCTCTCCTTGCACACATCAGCACTGTGCATGGGCCAGCTCACCACACGGGTCAGGAGGCCCTGGGTTTGAAACCTGGGCCTCCCATATAGTAGGTGGACACTCTTATCAGTTGAGCCAAATCTGCTTCCTGACAACAGGTTTTTATAAGAGGGGAAAAAAATTCTGTTATAAATTGAAAAACTCTTTTTTTTCTCTGCTAGTTTATCGAAGATGTATTAAATGGCTCCTAAGGGCCAGGCTGTATGCCTGCTGGGTGCTGAGAAAATAATGGAAAAAAAGAGCATATTACCTTAGGACCCAGCATCTTAAAGCCAGATGTGTAAACACATAATCACTGTGCAGCATGTTAGAGGGAATCAGAGAAAAATGTACCAGGTACACAGAAGGAGCTTGGTGGAGGGAGGGATTAGCTTGTGAGTCAGGGAGTAGGAAGATAAGGATAATATTGAAAAAAATCCCCTATGGAAATCATGTAGGAGCTGGATTTTGAAGGGTGAATAGCTGGCCTAAAGAGAGCGGGCATTCTGGCATAGGGAGAGCCACGTGCCAAAGCACAGGAGTGGAAGCAGAGTGTCACCTTCAGGGATGTGAGTGGTGTGACGTGGCCAGAGCTCAATGGATTTATCATCCCAAACTGCTGACCTGGGACATATTTTATAATAACTTGTGTGTATCCCTGGACTTACGGAGCTGGCAGGCCACGATTTATACTTCTAGGTTTCATTTTATCCTTCCCTGTGCTGGTAGAAACCTGGTTACTGACTGAAGTGAGTAAAAAGGGGGAATCTGTAAATACCTAGTCTCCTAGTCTGACATAGTGCTCTGTGTGATGACCAGTTTCCGCAAAGCTCTTTGTGTCTAAAACTGGGGAAGGTTTCATTCCCTGGCAGAAGCGAGTGCTGAGTATTTGGCTTGTACAACAAAAACAAAATCCCTTACTTTTGTTTGATCCATGCTCACCCCACAGAAAATAGTGGATCATCCATGTGTAATAAATCCTGCTTCATGGCAATACACTTCTGACTGAAAAGCTTTGTTTTGCCAGCTTGGATCTTCCACCTTTACAAGGTTTGACCAAATAACATTAAAGTCCTATGCTGTGGAGTGGGTATACGTAGCTCAGTGGTCAAGTGCCTACTTTGCGTGTATAAGGTGCTAGGTTCAATCCTATGAATGAATGAATGAATGAATGAATGAATGCATGCCTAAAGAGGCTCTGCTAAGGATGCAGAAAAGGGAGGAAAGGACAAGCCCGCTGTCATGATAGGTGCTTCTTAACTCCTTACCTGGGGTTGTTACATGATGATTACCAAAGACCCAGATTTGGCAGAGGAAGGAGGGGAAGGAGATGTCTCTCTTCGTTGATGATTTTGATGCTGAACAAGCAACACTTGCATTATCTGATTCTCAGCCAGCAGAAATATAGGTGAAAAGTCCATCTCTTCTATTAATCCCTTGCCTCATCCTCCAAACACCCTGAGATCTAGTACCACCTAGTGGGGAAGGGCGGGGAAGAGACACAGGATATGCTATATTCCACATCTGTGGCTACCCGTCTCGCTTCCCCTTTTGAGCTGTGTGTAACTAATGGTGGATTCCTTGTTATGCGTCATTCCTTGGAGTTCTTGATCGTCCCCTAAGCATTATTCTGTCTCCTCAGCCATGTTTGTAATAATCAGCAGATAGGAGAGGGAAGAAACAAATTTCCTCCTCTAGGCCCCATGGAAGGAGGCAGAGCAGTCATCTATTCTGGGATCAAGGTAACACATCTGGATAATAGTGGGAATTGTGAGGACATTTGTTTCCTGTGATTTTTCTTACATTCACTAGCCAATATCTTCTTGCAGCACTATCTTTTTAACAGTTCAACTACCATTTGCAGCAACTGTTCACCATATAAATCATATGTTGTTCAGTAGGCAACTGGTGGCACAATATAAAGAAGAGACACATTCCCTGCCCATAAGGAGCCCACAATTTATTTTTAAAAGGGACAAAGTGCTTCAAAACACTGCGGGTTAAGGGGAATAGTTTATATTTATATATCGAGATCTTGTTTTAGAAACCCAAAGGAGTCTTCCCCCTTAAAAATTTTTTTTTTTACTTACTCTAGTCTATCATATACCATAGGGTTCACTGTGTTGTAAAGTCCTATGTTTCATCTTTTAATTTTTATTCTAATAGCATACACATTTCCACGTTCATGACTGTGGTCAGAAATATAAACATTTGATAAAAATCAAGCCGAAATTTATTATGCTCCTTCCTATCTGAGTATTAGTTGCAAATCCTTGCAAGACCTTCAGATGACTGTGATCAAAATTATTCTTGCTAATAAAAAGCATTAAAGGAGGGTAAAGCCAGCCCAGGGGCTGCTGTAACTAAAGAGATCCTTTCAAGTTACTTGAATTAATGGCTTGTGCACTGATGGGTGAATATAAGGTCTGTCGGAGTCTTCTCTGCAGTATCATCTATCAGTGGAGGGGGTTAAGATATTGATGAAAGATGGCTTTTTAATGTCACCAGTAGGAGGGCGTGTGATGACATTTATGAAGCTTTACTCTGTCTTATTTAGCCTCTTCAGCCAAACAAGAACCATGTTTTCCTTGCTTTTACATTCTGGAAGAGCATAAAGAAATTACAAGAGGATTATTACACAGCCCTTATCGGACAGTTGAAATTCTGGAAATTCTTATCTGAATTGAAATTCCAATCAATTGTCATCTATATTCAAAGTTTTCTGGTTTTACTGGTCTGTGCTTAAATGAAGGTAGCTTGCTACATGAAAAGTAAGATAGACAATGCCCCAAGTTTAGCATTAAAACTGATAAATTGGCATATGAATGTCATTTGTGTTACTATTAAAATTAATTTTTAATCAGTCTAGGTTTAGTAATTGCAATAGAGCCATTTTATTCTTAGCTACCCCATGTTTTATAATTACTAAAAGTTTTTATGTAACATTTTTTTCAAATTAGAAATTACTTTGCCCATTTAGAGTTCATTTTGAATGTTTTCTGCTTCAAGAATTCTTTTCTGGCAATTGCATCCCACACTTGGTTCTCCCTTTTCTGAATTATTCTCAAAGTTACAGACTGCATTACATAGTTAAGAACTTAATTGCCCCTTAATCATTTTACAGATGTACTTAGTTTTACTTCCTAACTTAGTTTAAAGCCCTTGAGTACAAAAATCATGCCTTATACTTTTTGATTTCCCCAAAGAGATGTGCACATAGAAAAGTGTACTATAAATGCTAGTGGTTTGATTTTTTTTTTTTAATTTATTTCTCTCCCCGTTCCCAGCCCCCAGTTGTCTGCTCTCTGTGTCCATTCCCTGTGTGTTCTTCAGTGTCCGCTTCTATCCTTATCAGTGGCATGGGAATCTGTGTTTCTTTTTGTTACGTCATCTTGTTGTGTCAGCTCTCCGTGTGTGCGGCACCATTCCTGGGCCGGCTGCACTTTTCTTTCGCGCTGGGTGGCTCTCCTTACGGGGCGCACTGTGGGACTCTCCTGTATGGCAGGGCACTCCTTGTGCGCATCAGCACTGCGCATGCGCCAGCTCCACACGGGTCAAGGAGGCCCGGGGTTTGAACCGCGGACCTCCCATGTGGTAGACGGATGCCCTAACCACTGGGCCAAGCCCACTTCTGGTTTGATTGATTTTTTTTTTTTTTTAACAGACCTGTGTCATATGCTATAGTTGATATTTTCTAATTTTTAAAGCTCAAATAATAGTTTTACTCAAAAAACTTACATGTGAAGAAAATTTGCAAATATAAATGAAAAAGTGAATCTTTACCTAGACTTCTTTTTCTAGACTGACATCCCACCATCCATTGAGCATCTGTGAAATCATCAGTGTATTTAAGAATTTACTTACTTTTGCTCCCAAGTCATACCACAAATTAGTTGAGACAGCTTACCAAAATATGCAATAATCTGGAAGCCAGACAGTGCTTAGGCTTGAGTCACACTGTTTGGGTTTGAATTCTAGCTCTGTTACCTGCAAGCCTGTGACTTTGGGCAAGATGTCCTCAGAGTCCTGAGCATAGGTTGAGTATTAAATAAACGAATCCATGTAATGCACTTAGCACAGTACCTGGCACATAGTTTAGTTCTCAGTAAATGTGAGATAGTGTAAAATAACAATAAAGTGAAGTAAAAATTATAAATAAGTAAAAATTATAAGGGAGATAGGATCTTAGAAAATTCTATTCCAAGAAGTTAGACTGTAGTCATGCATGAAAGCCTGGCCATAAATTAGGCAATAAGGCCTGGGACCATAGTGAAAGGGAAACATGGCTAGTCATTCACACTCTTCTTAAATAGATCTTTGGGACACTGAAATTTTTCCTGGCTTTGATATAAAAGCAGTTTTCGTGATTAATTTCATATGGGGAAACACTAAGCATGTAGTAAACAGCATTGCCAAATCTTGGCATTAAATGCAGTTCTTTTGGGGTGGTAGTCTTTTAAAAGCTGCTTTAGTTATGCCAAGGGCATAATGCCAGCTCTTCATGGCGGCCCAAGCCCACTGTTGCATCAATTATAGAATTACTAGCTAATTTATATAGGTATGTATTTTTTCTCCCTTAGGAGCTCAGTCTGCTCCTCCTTCAGGTACATGCTGTCCCCTTTCACCCACCAGGCTGTGGCTGGGGCCCTCATTCTTAAAGCCTAGCAGAGTGTCTGGCACATAGAATAGGTGCTCAATAAATACTGTTGAAAAAATGCGTGAAGATGATTCCTCTTACAGTGCTGCATATTAATATGATGGATGTGGTATTGCCGGAATTTAACAATGTGTATATGTAAAGTCTTATGTAAAGTCTCTTTCATGTGGTACACACAAGATTGTGCCGTTTCTGCTAGGTTTGCTGCTCTTTGCTGAGTCTCTGCTGTTGTTCCATTTGCTCTTCTTCCTGGATACACATTTACACTCTATTTGCCAACCTCCTTTGCAGTTGCGTATGACCATGTGACTGATTCTGGGCCCATAGAATATGGACACAGTTATATGTGTCACTTCTTAACCTGGCCCATAAAATCTTCCATGTGCCTTCTTTCCTCCCTCCTTTGCCAGCTAGATATTAACATCCAGGTTGACCTTGGAAGCCATGTATTGAAAATGGCAGAATCCCTGCAGCCTTGTTCCCTGAAGGCCTGTGTGGAGCAGAGCTGCCAGTCCTCCTGTGCCCTTCCCATTGGACTTTATGTTTGAAATAAAAAATACAATGCGTGAAGCCAGTAAGGTTCTGAGGTTTATCTGTTAAAACAGCTAGTATTACCTTAATCAACCTGGACTCCTCTTTTATTGCCTGCCTAATGGAGGCTTTTTTTCTTTTTTAGGAAGAACAGCATCTTAATGGTTTTTCACCAGATTGATCTTTCAGAGGCTTTTTTTTTTTTTTAAATATCAGTACTTAAGGGCTACATTGAATTAATTGAAATGTATGCTTTGATCAATCAATGGAAAAGGTTTGTCACAGCTGATTCAGAATGCTAGTGCTAATAAAGGGATATTATGTTTTGTTCATGGAGCCCAAGTGAGTGGTAAAAGCAAGAAAAATAAAACAAAAAAAAGCAGAGTTCTCCAATATTTTGCTGGTCAGTTTTCACCTCTCCCAGCAGTCATTATGATGTAATTTTCCCAAGGCATGTGGCATTTTTTTTAAAGAGCAGCTATCTGCTCAGAAAAAGGTTTATTTTGTTTTTATTCCTGTGTTCAGACATGCCTTTTATTGCAATAGAGCATTGTTACGAGAAAAGACTGAACAATTTTGAAATACATGTTCCAGAATCAGTTACCAATATTGAATAGCATAAGGTAAAGAATTTTCTGGAGCGTATAAAAACTTGATAAATCTTGTATGATATGTTGGCTTTTTAGGGAGGAAGAGGAAGGTAATATCCATTTTCTGTGGGGTTAGCTATTTTGAGTTGATTTTTTAGAAGATCCTGAGTCACCCTGGTAAAGTTAAGGAAGGACTGAAAAACTAAATTTTCAGTCAAACAGGTTTGATCTTGAAGAGTCATTTTTCGTAAATCAACATATTTATTAAGCATCTGTTATGTGAGTTGGTGTTGAATTGCCACTCAAGGTATAACAATAGTTTTATGACACAGAGAAGGGTTAACAGCATACTGTAAAGAAAATCTATCAATGTGCTTTTGTTAACTATTATCAGTTAGGGGTTAACATCTTTTTAGTCTTACTCTTTGGTTGACCACCCTAGTTGTCCCACACTAAAAGGTTTAAAAATTTGTAGCTCTCATGTAAACACATTTACCTGTGCACTGAATAAAGGTGCATATTTATTTCATCACAAAGAGCATACGCATTTACTATTTCTCACAGTTCTCTAATAAGAAGTAAAGAAAGTAGAAGCATTTTCTTTTTCCAACTTGTATCTTTTACTCCCTAAATTTTACTGGAAAGTTGTTTGAGGTGGCACAATTATCAAAATTTCCTTTCTTCTCTTATAAATATGGAAAATGGTAGATGGCTTTTAGAATTCTAATTTTAAAATTAGAGGACCAGGACACACCTTTAGTAAGAAACTCAATGTCAAGAATTTCAGAATATTAATAAGGTTACTAGAAAATTACATATGAAAGTTTAAAAACAAGAACCACAACTGTCTATTGTATACCAAGATGATGTGACCAACTCTATCGCCTCTTAAGAATTGTTTCCTTTTGCTAACTGCTTTTCTAGGAGTGGGATGAATTTAACAGACTCTTCCATTTACACTATATTTTACAATAAGTTATGTCAGAGATCAATTTTAATCCTATATCTCTTTGGCAAATGGTGGCGCATACAAGCAGAGTGGCTTTCATTATTCTGCTTTCAGTACTAGAGAAAATTTTTTGCTGTATGCTTTATTATTTTTTCCTTCAGTTAAGGCCCTGGTTGCTTTAAATAATGTTAATTCCCAGTTATCTCATTAGTCTCAAAAAGCAATAAGGAAACTCTAGAAATCTCTGTAGAGAATCTTTTACAACTGCCATTTAAAATCAGCCAACAAATTCTAAGAATAGTTTAACAGCATCCTGACTTAGTCATCTTGCTAAAAAATGTTTTAATTATCTTAGAAGACTCAAAATTTTAGAAAATAATTAGAACTTGGAGGGAGGGAGAAAGAAACCCTTGTTTTGTATGTTTTTGTGTGTGCCCAAACCTTCATATTTAAGAGAATAACTGCTAGAATTATATTTGACATAGAATTATAGCAACAATGTATATGAAATGTTTTGATCATTTAAATATATAGACCCATCTTTGTCTTCTTCTAAATCCTGCAATTGGTTGTTCAGATGTAGATATAACAAGAGATTTAGAATCACTATTAAAACCATTTGATTTAAAAAAAAAAAACAACAAAAAAAAACATTTGATATGGTTTCAGTTCTTAGATTATCCATCTTTAAGAAGTATTTCCCAAATCCTATGTTGGATTTGACTATTGAATCTAATTCTGAATAAGTTAATTTTATTTCTTGCAATAACTTTTAGTGTTGTTAATGAAAAAATACTCATATCTGAAAAGAAATGAAGTTTGCAGCATCTTTTATAATATAAATGAAATTATTTAAAAATATTTCCATTGTGTACTACTGTGTTAACACTCTTAAAATAATTAAAACTCTAGGCATTATTCATTTGAAAAAGCTAGCATTATCTACGTTATTGCAGTTCTTTAATTAGAAGAAAAATCATGTACTTTATTTGACTTCTCTGGAAATTAATTAAGTGTGCATACTAGCTCTAATCATCTAATCCATCTTTCTAGTTAAAAAATAACCTAGTTGATGAGATTTGGATTTGGTTCAACTGATAGAGTGGCCACCTACCATATGGGAGGTCTAGCATTCAAATCCAGGGCCTTTTGACCTGTGTGATGAGCTGGCCCATGCATAGTGCTGATGTGTGCAAGGCGTGCCGTGCCACGCAGGGGTGTCCCCCGCATAGGGGAGCCCCATGCACAAGGAGTGCAGTCTGCAAGGAGAGCCATCCCACATGAAAAAAAAAAAAAGCACAGCCTGCCGAGGAGTGGCACCACACACACAGAGAGCTGACGCAGCAAGATGATGCAACAAAAAGAGACACAGATTCCTGGTGTTGCTAACAAGAATGCAAGCAGACACAGAAAAACACACAGCAAATGGACATTGAAAGCAGACAATGGGGGGGGGGGAGGAAGGGGAGAGAAAGAAAAAATAAATAAAAATCTTAAAAACCTAGTTGAAATGATGACTGAAATATATATAAGTCCTAAGAAAACACTTTTTTTTTTAAAGGAAGTACCAGAGATTGAACCTGGGATCTTGTACATGGGAAGCAGGTGCTCAACCACTGAGCTACACCCACTCCCTAGAAACACTTATTTTGATGTTTTTCAGAACTGGTAATAATAAGACATATAATCTAATTATATACTCAGTAAAAATACTGTTTATTCTATTATGAATCTGCTTAAGCAATATCATGCCTGGTGATTTTGGACTGGATGTCAAATGCTGGGCTTTTTACCTTGTCGTGTACTGGGAATTTTTGTATTGCTATAAATATTCTTGAGATTTGTTCTAGGACACAGGTAAGTTACTTGGAAACAGTATGATCCTTTTGAGTCTTACTTTTAAGATTACTTAGGTGGGACCAGAGCAGTGTTTAGCATAGGGTGAATTACTTCATACTACTGCTGCAAGACCCTTTTGAGTATATTACCAATGGCCCATGAATAATGAGTTTTCAAATAGGTCCCAGCCCCAGCCCTGTATGGTTTTTGAATACTAACCCCTGTAATCCTTTGGGTGGTTCTTTCTCTGGCTTTGGGTAGTTTCTTCATATGCAAGAGGAAGGAATCCTGCATGCAGCTGGGGTGATCAGGCTACACAGAGGAAGTCATTTTGAGCTAACCTCCGAAGGATTTGGAAATCATGTCTATTTATTTATTTGTTTACTTTCTTCTCATCCTTCACCTCTGTATGCCATCTTTGCAAATTCTGTATCTGCTGAATCTCAGATCCTCTCTTATCTGGTGGAAGGTGGATTTCTGCAGACTGTGTTTCTCTAGATCTGGTCTCCTGGCTGGGTTCACAACAGCTAGAGGTTCTCAACTATTAGACTCACCAAGAGAGCTTTTAAAACTCTCGAAGCCCAGACTGTACCCCAGACTAATTATATCAGAATCTCTAGGGGTGTACACAGGCATATGTACCATTTAAAATTCCTCTGTAGATTCCAGTGTGTAGCCAGGACTGGTAATCACTGAGCTAATGAGAGGCACTGGTGGAAGATCAGGAGGAAGGAAAAAACGACCAAGGCATTTCTCTTTTTTTAGCTCATGCAGTGTCTTTGTGTGAGCTTTGTAGGTTGTTCCCTCTTATCCTTTCAGGTGCTTCCAGTAGCTTCCTCACATGCACATGCTGACCGATACTCAGCTGAAGGCTGGAGGACTCCTCTGCAGATCTGGGGGTTCTCTGTCAGGTGCTCTCCTTTCTGGTTCTATGCCATGTGAACTCTACCCATCATGGTCTCCCCAGACACTCTATTTCCTCGACTCAGTAGATCCCCTTCCTTTCCTGGTGATCTGGAAAGTCTACCCAGCAGTTACCTAGGGCTTCTTATTTGTTTTCTGTCTCTCAGGGATCACTGTCCTTGTTGACTGATGTCCTATTGTCTTGGGAGCCATTGTTTCAAATATTTTGTCTGGATTTTAGGAAGGAGGATAAGTTCAGTCCCTGATATTCCATTCTGGCCAAAAGCAGACAAGCACACTTATTTCAGATCAAATCTCAAATGATTGTTGATCTTTTTTTTTTTCATTTGCATATTGATCTTCTACTTTCATTTTCCAAAACATAAATAAGTTAAGAGTTTCTGATGATATTGTTTCCAAATATTCTTATATTCTTAAAGGAACAAGTCTATGAAAATCTGGCTACTAAATCTGTTGAAACAATATCTATTATTAATACATTTAAAGCAGTGGCTTAATAAAGATTTTAATTCAGACAATGTATAATTACTGTTTATTAAAAATATTGACCAAAATTCTTCTCACCTTTCATCTCCATCTACCACTACCCCAGCCCCACCCCTTATATGGTGGCAGCTATAATGAACCTGAAGTGATTATAAATTATCACCACACCCTTTTGGAAAACAAATTGGAACTTTATGTTAAAAGGGATAACAGTTATATCATTTGAATCATTAACCCCACTTGTAGAATTCTAGCCTATGTAAATAATCTAAAGTATGTAAAAAGCTGTATCACCAGAAATATTAACCATGGTGCTAATCATGAGAAAAAAAAATTTAAAATAACCTTAACGTCAACAAACTGGTGCCTGGTTTAATAAATAATAGAATTCACATTTCAAAAAAGTAACTGGGTGCTGTTCCGCCCTCCCACTTCTCTCCCCGTCTAGGAGTGACTCACGCGGCCATCTGGGCAGCATGCATCTCTTACCTCAGTGCAGCGGTCCCCCCTGAGCTGAGGACATCTGCCCAGGGCATCCTGCAGGGCCTTCACCTGGGTTTGGGGCGAGGCTGTGGTGCCATGATTGGAGGCGTGCTAGTCAATTATTTTGGTAAGAATGACTTTCTCTTTTTTTCTTTCTTCTTTGATGAAAACTCATGATTTTCACTAAACACTCAAATTATTCCTGAAGACTGCAGAAACTAAACTCCAGTGTTCATATTCTCTTTCTAGATTTCATGATAGCCCTTTAGTAAAGCAGTGTGCTCGGGTGGAGCATGAGTAGAGCCAGCCTGTAACTGTACATGTTCCTCTGAGATGCTACATATACCTCAGAGAAACCAAATGAATGAGTACATATGCTTTTGGTGTGAAGTAAGGTGGCCTAAACCTGTTGATAATAAGGCTAGGGGAAAGAAAATTCATCATTGTTATTCAGTCAGGAGATTTTGAACCAGAGCAATCTAACTATATATGCTGGCTTTGGTAATGTCAGTACATCTATGATAACACAGTCTTGTCTGCCTTGTCAGGTCATCATTGGAAATATAGGGGCTGGGGAAGAAATGAAGATTATTCTGCTGTAGGGGATTTTTCTCCCCAGTATTTTAGGGAGCATTTTATTACTCACAAACATAGACCACCCACCTAATATCATAAACCAAAATACAAATATAAACTGAAGTAGTAGTCATCAGGGGTCTTACTGTGGCTGCCAAGTAAAGAAAAGGATTTGCTCTTTTAGTGTAATTTGGGGGTAGTTTACATTTGTGAAGTATTCAATAGAAAGTCAATATGAAGGTATGTACGTTTTCTTTCTTAAAAGGAGAAAATGTGACACAAAATAGTACTGGATAAAAGCCATAGACTACTAAATAGTTCATGATGTAAAAAATATTAAGATTCCAAACTGAAATATTTGAGAAATAATTAGCCATTGGTGCAACTCTAGCATCAACTAGAAATTCATTTTTAATCATGAAATATGTTTTTCCTATGCTTTTTCAGCTTTGTTTTAATTTGCTATTTAGTAGTGCCCTGAAATATCAATAATTTGTTTAAAAATTCCTTCTAACTCTTAATAGACTTTCAATGGAGGAGTCTCTCTTAGTGAACTGTGTGAGAATTGAAATTACATACTTTCTGAAAGTGTTACATTATTGACCTGATTCATCTGAATCTCTAACCTTTGCTAGAGAACACAGATCATCTGTGTTCAGATCATCTTAGAAGCTTTGTGAAATGTAAAACTATCGATCTATAAATTGTAACAAGAAAAATGTTTCATCCATACAATTTACAAAAAAAAGTTTGTATTCCAGAGTATAGAGTATCAAATCATTTATAATCACCCTTATGAGTAACTAAACCCACACTACTTAAATCCTTGGATGGGGGCAGGAAAAAAAATCCTGTTGGGCCTCCATTGATGGTCTGTTTTCTACAAAATGTACACTAGCTATTCCTACAGGGTTTCCTAAATGCCAGAGCTGTAGCAATTCAATGCCAGATAAATCCCTTTCTCCATGCTGTTTTTCAGCACACAGGATGGTCAGTTCTGCTGATGGGATCTCAACTGTTCAGTCATCTGTGTAAGGTGGGCCCAGTGATGTCTGAATTTATAGCACTGTTTGTGCTTTGCTGTTCAACCTGGCATTTTTTCTGCTATATCAGACTAATGGTCAGCTTTTCTCTGGTTCACCCCAAGCTCTGCTACCTTTGCCCTGAACTTTAGAACATTGACAGTTTGAGATGAGAGCTATCTGCATTTCCTAGAATTATTTTAGAGCGTGCTTTCTTTTCCCAGGGGCTGCTGCAACCTTCCGAGGAATTGGCATGGCCTGCCTGGTGATCCTCCTGCTCTTTGCCCTGATCCAGTGGCTGGCAGTGCCACATGAAGAAGAAGGTAAACCTTCCCATTGTTGATGTTTCTAAATTTCATGCCACAGGGAATTCCATACATATCCTGCAGAAACCCAGAAGTGGGAACAGCGTATAACAGTTCTATGTAGATTAGATTTTCTAAATTGTTATCAGTGAACTCATATACCATTGCTGAAGAGAAGCCACCTACTATATTGAAAAGAATATTGGTTATTTTGAGTAGTAGGACTTCCTCATTTTTGTTTTGTCTCATGGTACAGGGTAATAGGGATGTAATGGTTTTTAAATTTCTCTGGTACTTTAAAGGAATTTCAAATTTAAGTCAAATATACATAAGGCTATGAAATCATTTTACATTCATATGCCTATGCTTTCATTTGAAGTTTTCCCTGAACTAGAGTTGGCCTTTATTAAAATTGCTATACAAAAAGAGATTTTAACAAATATAAAGTGTAGATGAGAATAAATTCAATCAACTTTTTTTATGAAGGCCAACTAGTAGAGCAGAAATATTCTTGCTCAGCTCTTTGAATGCCAGACCAGGGTTTATATTCTTTGGGTGTGCTATCCTTTGAGGAACCTTTGCTGCAAGTACCTGAGGTGCTTCTGTTAAGAGAAAAATGAGCTTGTAACAGAAACACTAGAGACAGATTTGAATTCCAATGAGTAACTCAGAAAGCAACATCAGACTGGTTTTTCTCATGCTTGCTCTTTTATAATCCTAACTGGATCATATTTCTTTACAGCATTGGTTGTTGCCTTCCTTTAAAGGCCAATACAACAACTATCACATGGCTTTTTCTGTTTTATTGTTTATTTTTAAAATCACAGTCTTATAAATGGGCCTAAAGAAACATCCACTATAACCACCCTATTGACGTTATATCTAAGTTAAATGAATAATAGATTCCTTAAGTAAATGTAACTTAATATAAAATAGGTTTCATAAGTTAATGTAATACATAAGTCCTATAAGGGGACCCAGAATGATAAAATCACGTTTATTTATTCAGTATTTGCACCAACTAAAAAAGTCCCCAGAAAACAGCAATTTATTAATGTTGTTAAGGACACTAGGATACTTATGGTATAGTGTTTTATTATTATTTTTGGCTTTGTTTAAATATGAAGAAATTTTACCTCTAAAAAATGATTTAAGCATTATTTTCCTTGCAGGCAAGACAATGTTGGCAGAAAGGATTCCTGTTCCCTCCAGTCCTGTTCCCATCGCAACCATCGACTTGGTACAGCAGCAGTCAGAAGATGTCATGCCACGCATTGAGCCCAGACTTCCACCCAAGAAAACCAAGCACCAGGAAGAACAGGAAGATGTGCACAAGCCAGCCTGGGGAGTCAGCTCTTCTCCCTGGGTGACCTTTGTCTATGCACTTTACCAAATTAAAGAGATGATGCAACTAACAAGAGAAAACCGTGCTTCTGAGATACAGCCTTTGCAGGTAAAATTCCTATGCTGGGCTAGCACTATTACCGACCACCGAGGAGAACTTAAGTAGGCTCAGCTGTTTAGTTTTTAAGTTATTCATTCAACAAGATTTATTGAGGGTCTGATGGGGAAATAAAGATGCAACAAAGAATTTGAGTACTCAGTGGTAAGTGCATTTTAGAGGTATATACAAGGTCCCCACAGACAGAAAAACTGCCTTATGGAACACAGAAAGACTTCACAGAGGAGACAATATTTCTTGAAAGAAATAAATCCATTCTGATTTTGTATATTTCTTTAAAATGTCAGCATTGGAGGATACCAGCAGCAGTGAAAATACATGGTCCTTGCTTTGAGGTACCATATTTATTAATTTCTGTAATTCCAAAGTCTAGTATTGGGGTGTTATATAAAATAGGACCTCAATACATATTTTGTTGAATTAAAATGGAGTCAAGAACCTGAGCCTCTGTGTAGAGGATCTGATAGAACGCCTGACTCAGAGGAAGTATGGTTTTGTTGGTGACCTCACCTGAAAAATCAATTAGAGTCATTTTTCTTGTCCTCAGAGGTGTGGTCTCTCCTTAGTAAAGTCAAATCAGGCTGATAAAATAGTGTAGGCAATTGTATAATTAAAGCTATATCCTGACTGTGGAAAATGAATAAGTGTGACCTCTGTGAACAGTTTGGCCAAAGTAATGAGTCTACTTTCTCCTTTTTAAGTTAAATCACTCCCTTTTACTTGTATCATTGTAAGTCATGTAAGCTATAGAGTAGCTTCAGAGGATACATAAGAAAAATATTAAAGGGGAAAAACTTAAAGAGTGATTTAAGTATATTTTCTTTTGGGGAAATTTGAACAACCTTAATTAAATTTATCATGAATCTGTAAACTAACATATTATCTTTGCATAATTTCAACCAATCTGATTCTTCAGTGATAACTATAATGGTGGTTCATGCATGATCCTATTTACTTATTTACTTATGTATTTTCTATCAAAATAATAAACTCAAATGATTCCAGTCAAGAACTGGAATATTCAGGTGGGAGGAGCATGTGAAAGACTTTAGTATCTTGAAGGGGGGAATTAGAACAGGCAGAAGGATGATATCTGCTGCTTGAATAGCAATGTTTTCATTAATTGGGTACTCATACTTATTTTCACAGACACATAGGTCTTAAAATTTAAAATAGGTCTTTTTTCTGGTCATTTACAAGTAAGCAGAACTCAGATATGGCATAATTATTCTTATGAAGAAGTCGTCATACTAAGATTTTTTTACATTTAAGAATCACAAAATTGATTTTTTTTCCTTTGGTGTTTGGCTATTTGAAGCAATGAGTACTAACTCAGAGGAAGAACCCTGTTTTAAAAAATATGTTTCCTGGCTTGAAAAAACCAATTATTGCATTTTATAGAAATTGCTGCAGGTGATTCACTGCAGCAAGTACGCACTCACAATTACTTATAGTCGGTTCCTTAACTGCTTGTTTACTCCCCCCTTCCCTTTTTAATGTGGACACATTCTTATTAACTTTTAAGGTGTACTTTAAAATCTCAAATATACACTAAGTTTCTTCACTATATGACATGCTTTCCCTGGCTTCGTCTCTGAGGCAGAGAATACCCTACTTATTCACTGTTAGACAATGCATCTCAGCTCCTGAATTCCCTGGTCCAGCACATGGCCTGAGTTTTAATTATTCAGTGATTTGCCACAGTGGCTGGTGGGGTCTCAGTGTATACTTGCTAATGTAAATTGTTTGCCTAGTAGTAACTGGTATTTTGGTAGTAATTTTCCTTTGTCCACAAGATACATCTACTTATAGTGTTTGTGTTTTTCATGCGGCTTTGGCAGTTGCACATAGGGAAAGAGATGAAAGGTAAGACATTCTATCCTTACTCCTCTCTCAGTTGTTCCCTGAACTGGGTACTTCAGGATGATTTCCCCATGTTTCTTATACCTTACTTGGGAGCACATGAGAAAATGCTGGATGTATTTGCTGTCACTGACTGTGGACATCTACTCTTTCTCCCACCCAGGCGGCCAGTGAGAATCGGGGCGACTCTCCAGTAGATGGAGCCTGGCCTGTCCCACCTGAGACTCACCCTGACCCACTTAAAAGTCAGCCAGCCCCTAAAGCAGCAGCATCTCACACCCAGACCAGCCCTGCTCACCCTAATGTGGATCAGCGAGTGGAGGAGAGTCGGGCCCAGCAGGCCCAGCCTGCAGCGGCAGGACACTGAGGGGATCCTGCTCATCCAACACCCTGCATGGAATTGGGCTCCTCTGCCAGGCCACGGGAAGAGGCACCCCAAACCCAGGATACATCTCACCTTGAGGATCATAGCACGCATACGCTTCTAAATATCTAAACTCATTAACATGGAACACATACACACAGGAGCTACAGTACGTATTGGCAGGAATAGGTAAACTTTACTAATCCCACTGGAATTACAGAAGGGAAAATGGGGTTCTATGACGACTTTCAATTTTGTTGCTTAGGTTAAAGTGCTACAAGCTTTCTCTGAAACCAGCAGTTACACTAAGTAGAGGGAAAGTATTTCATGGTGAATGTGGATATAATTTCCCTCTTCTGATTACTTTTTCGAGTTATTTGGTTCTTAAATCAAACTTGGGAAGAAACAGAATGTATCTATAATTTTGTTCCCCTTGAGAAAACTCATTTAAAAACTTACAAGACATATTTTAAAAATAACCAGATAAAAGTTAGCAACATATATGCTTATTTAAAAAAAAAATAGGGAAAAGTTTCATTAGAAACTGCCTATCTCTAGCAAATATATTTTTATATGTGTATGGTATATAATGAAAATAGTTGATTCTTTGAGCAGCAGAGCTGTTAATGACTACTGCAAGCTAAGCTGAATTCTAAAATGCAGGACTAAAAGAAGGACCAGAAATGAGAGAATATTTCAAATAAACCAATTCAGTATCCTGTGGCTTGTTAAACAAGGGTTTATTAAATATACTGATACTGTAAATAGCCTCTATCACTATTTACCATTTTATAGTGATTTGGGCTCTGATTAGCTGATGGAATAAAACAGCAAGAAAATCACTGTATTCCTAAGGGTATATTTAAGCAGCACTATTTACAAATAACAGTATAAGACTTAAGTGCCTGGGGGAGGGATACAATTTTTTTTTTTTTAAATTACAGAATGGGTCAGTTTTTGTTTTGTTTTTGGTGAGGGAAAAGGGTGGTGAGAGGAAAACAGGAATTGGAAGAAGAATAAGAACTATTATTTCCAACTACTGAAACAAATCTCAGTGCTTTCTTTCCCATGAAGGTGAAGTGGACACTGGACAGTTCAGATGTGGGTATGCAACTGTAAGGATTACAGCTGCAGCCAGAACAATGGCTGGGCGGGTCATGCATAAAGTTTGCTGCTAAAATGAAAGCGAAGGTTCAGAGGAAGCCTTGGGGAAGGCCTGTGGAGTAGGGAACACTGCCTTAGCTGAGGGTCAGGTATGGTGCGTAGAACAGCTGTGGGTGGGCACAGGCAGGGTGGGGGGAGGGCAGCCTTAGAAAGGAGTAACTCACCTGACTCTGGCCCTGATTAGAACCCCTCCCTGACACCATAGTTCTGCTCAGAACTGCATCTGGGAGGAGGAAATTCTAGCTTAGATGTCTAGCTTCACCACAAAACACAGCTTAAAAAGAAAATAACTGAAAAAGAATTAAGCAAAGAGTTATTTTTGCACTTGAACTGAAACGTACTGTATTGTAAATTTTCATGACTCATTTTAAGTGACCTTTAAAGTCAGATGTATTTATTATGCTTATGTAATTACAGAAATAAAGAACTGGGTGACAGGCTGAACCCTACTTATGAATGTATAGTAGTGGATTTGTGAAACTGTAGGAAGTAAAAAACTTATTCTGTATCTTGTGTTTACAGTTCTGATTTATTCTTTTGAAAAGCCTGCTGTTTTGGAAATGTACTGTTGATATGTTGAAATAAATATAAATACCATTTTTAAATATTTCTTAAATGATAAAAGTTATGACCAAACAAATAAAAGTTATTTCCTCTGTAATGAACAAGACCAAATTCAACAGGCCTTTGTAATGAAATGTTTACTGTGAGAGCTTACTCAATAATGCAGTAATTTCTAGCATCTTCTTTTGGAGCTGATGTACTCACTAGTTTGTGGACTTTGTGATATTTTCTTCCTGTCCTCAAAATGCCATATACCATTTTAAAAAATATTAAGGTGAATTCAAATTAAAATTGATTTGAGAATTTTATAAGCCCTCTTGAGATCCCTGGAAATACTCAAGGGTAAGCCCAGGCTGGTACTCACTGCCTTAATAACTTATTTCATACTGTTTCCTCTGTAATTGTGAAAAAAAGTAAATTATCCCAGAGTACTGAGCTCGTGTGGATTCAAAGAGGTTAGATGATAATTATTGAACTATTCCTCAAAGCTTTAAGTCGGATATTGATGATTATATCATCAAACAGCCAGTAAACCTCATGGGAAGCCTAAAGAATTCATAGGAAGAGCACTGCTCCTGAAGAAAAAAGCTAACTTTATTATCCTCCCACAGTCCACATGAAGCAGAGAGCTGGCAAAGAGCTTCTCTCTGATTCACAGTTCCTTCCAGTTCTGCTGGGGTGGTGGTGACCATTCCTTAAGCAATATTCCTCTTAGCTGATGTAAAGTTAAGCAGAGAATCTGGGAGATGGGGAATTTATACCCAAAGTTATTGGGTACTTGTTGTGTGCAGATGAACTTATCATTCTATCCTTACAACCACCTCACAAGGTACATTTCACTATTCACATTTTAAATATAAGGACTCTAAAGGTAATATGACCAAGGTGTCACAAAGCCAAGATTCAAATTCAGATCTTCCTGCAGACAAAACCCAGTTCTGCTCAGCACCTCCCTGCGCTCCAGGAGGTAGGGAGGCCGTTCTCTGCTTCTGCTATGGTAGAGCAAGACATAAAGCAGCCCTGGCCTGAACTGCTGCCTCTTGTGCCAAGACAAGTATATGTGTGGTTGTATTTTCATTTAGGATTTCTAGATATTCCCAGATATCTAGAAATGTAACCCCTTTAAAGACAATTCAGATGCTTTATTAATTATGGGAGAGGGCCAGATGTCTTACCTCCTGGAGGTGACTTGTTTGGCTACCCTGAAATAAAAATCCAGAGCGATTGTGAAGACCAGCACTGAAGGGGTCAGGAAAGGCAGGGCGGGCACTTCCACAGCTTGCTACCCCAGGCCACAGCACTGTACGGATTAGCACTGCCCTACAGAACTTTCTGTGATGATGGAAACATTTTCTATATGCACTGTCCAGTATGGGAGCAGTTAGTCACATGTGACTTTTAAGCACTTGAAATGTGGCTAATGCATCTTTAGAAGTGGATTCTAATTTTATTTATTTTTAGTTAAATGTAAACAGGTACAGCTTGTAGCCCTACTGGACAGCACAGTATAGAGGAAGAGAGCACCTTTATACCAGGTCTTCTGGGTGTCACAGCCTTTACCATGAGGCTGGACTCAAAAAACCCAGTAGTTCTGTGAAGATGAGGGTATTTGTAAAGAGTTGACTGTAGGAAGGAAGAAGGTGGTTTTCTGCTCAAAAGTTCTTCTGCCCTTTGTGGATGGGGATGAGGTCCAGGCTACTCCTCAAGCTCCTAAACCACTCTTGTGCTAATTCAGCAAGGCACCAGGAAAGCCAGCTCAAGAACCCAGAGCTATCGCGCTGATTGGAGAGGCTGGTGCCAGGATAGGGAGAGAATAGAGAGGTGGGGAAAGGGGGAGGGAGAGTGTTTCCTCAAATCAGTAATTTACCTCAGGCCAGGACAAACAGTGGCCTAAGTTAAGGGAGTAACTAATTGGAAACCTGCTGATGGAGAGGTCGGGGAAGAAGTGAGCTAGTCCATGTGGGTACCTAACACTGCCGCTGGTGTGGGACCACTTGCCCCACTGTAGCTCCAAGAAGATCCCAATTTTTAGGTGGCAACTTGGGAGCTGACAGTGCTGGGGTTAGTAGAGGCTCTAGAGTCAGACTGACTGGATGTGAGTCCCATCTCTGCCTGTGAGAACTCACATATACACATAACCTCTCTGGTCTCAGGTCCCTCCCCCTCAAAGTGAGGTGATTATAGTATCTACCTTTTAGGTTGTTTTGATGTTTAAATGAGATACCTGACACAGTGCACATGCCATAAATACTGCCATTATTGTTTAATGGCAAATTGGCGCAGGCAGGCAGGAGTTCTTTCTCCTTTTCGCAGCCAGGGCCTCACCATTGGCTCTTTGGATTTTTTTGATGTTTAAATCTACAGTCATATTCCATTCCTTACAGCACCATGCTAAATATGGTTATCTAATAACCTGTGCAAGAAAACATTCATTTCCAACATTGAAATGGTTGGAGATATTAGTTAAAGACATGTTTTAAGACATTTGTTCCACAATTTCAACTTTTTTTCCTAAGAGGTGTTAACCAATGTAAAACAAGAACTTTATAATAATTTAACAAATTAAACACTGTGTTCTTTCCCAAAGAGTCTACCGAGGATGCTATTCTTTTAAACTGTAAACTTACATTTTAAAAAGATCATGAATTTTTTTATTCCCTGAAAAGATCAATACGGCCTCAGAAAAATAACACCTAGACCAGTGCTACTCAAGAGTGTAGTCACTGACTGGTGCTGTCCATAAGCTGTTACTAGTCTGTGACAAGGCAGAAATTAAGCATTTTGAAACATTTAAGGCAATTCGGTAAGATGTGACTCCAGCACATAATTGTTGGGCTTATATTTTATGTCTTTTTTTTTTATTTCATTTTTCCAATAATTCATTGTATTTTGTAAAAGTATTGCTCTGTACTGGATTGAGGGGGGGAGTCTGGTCCATTGCCCCCAGTTTGAGAAGCGCTATCTACAGTAGAGGTTCTTAACCTCTTTTGTTCCACGGACCCATTTGCCAGTCAGGGAAAACCACATACCTCTTCTCAGAATGTAGCGGCAGATAGTTTTTATGACACTCAACATCAGCATGTCTTTAAATCAAATTTTAGGATTATTCAAAATTATATTTTACAACTTTCCCATAACTTCAATACCTGATAACCTAATATAGTTCAACATCTGTTCAAATGGTCATTTTCAGCAAACATTTAGAAATTCAAGTTTTCCCATAGAATCATAAAACCATCTCAGCCATCCTTACCAACCTTTTTGCAGGCAGTTATCCACTGCACTCAGAACATGCTATGTCAAAATAAAACCACAGTTTAAGTCCACACTATACTGTGTATTATTTAATATATCACTTGCACCAACACATCCCCACAAGAATGTTTTTAAATGCATAAAAATTACAAAAGAAATCAGTTACATATATTGAAATGCAGTACTAAAATAAAAAAACATATACTACACATACGTACTTTTTTTAAAAAAATTTTTTATTTCTCCTCCTTCCCCCCAGTTGTCTGCTCTTTGTGTCCATTTGCTGTGTGTTCTTCTGTGACCGCTTCTATCCTTATCAGTGGCACCAAGAATCTGTGTTTCTTTTAGTTGCGTCATCTTGTGTCAGTTCTCCATGTGTGCTGCACCATTTTGGGCAGGTTGCACTTTCTTCCGCGCTGGGCAGCTCTCCTTACAGGGCACACTCCTTGCGCGTGGGGCTCCCCTATGCGGGGGACTCCCCTGCGTGGCGTGGCACTCCTTGCGTGCATCAGCACTGCGCATGGGCCAGCTGCACACGGGTCAAGGAGGCCTGGGGTTTGAACCGCGGACCTCTCTTATGGTAGGTGGATGCCCTATCCATTGGGCCAAGTCTGCTTCCCTATGTGCTTCTTTCTTAACACATAAAATCAACACATCAAAAATACAAGAAAGTTAAATTTTATTTTTAAAAGACATGTCAATGTGCAGACTGTTGTTTATCTTGAATAAGAACATTAAACTGTGGAGTAGTATTCAACAAGGCAACATGCATATCATGTTGGATATCTAATCGAGTTCATTTTTTTTCAATTCAAGCTCATGGACCCCCTGAAATCTTTCCACGGATCTCATGGGGTTCCATGGACCCCTGGTTTAAGAACCCCTGATCTACAGTATACATAGCTTTAGTATACATATGCATACTGTCTACAAACCACAGTCTACAGTAACATAGCTACGATGTACAACATCAGCAGAAGGAGTCATCTCTTGAATGGTTTATCCCCACAGGGCTATTTTCTTGGCTAATTTTTTTGTTAGGTGGCAAAAAGTGAAGTAGAAAGAAAGAACATAAGCCCTGGCAGCAAATACACTTGGACTCAAATTCTGATTCTACCATTTTAGGTAAGTGTCCTTCACAACCTTCTCTTACCTTCTCTGAGTCTGTCCTCAATTGTAAAGTAGAAATAATGCGAACACATTTTATAGAGTAGTTTTAAGATTCAAATGAGGAGGCAGATAAAGTGCCTAGGATAGTGCCTGATGGATCTCCAATAAATGCTGGTACTCTTCCCCTTTCCCCTTTCAATCCCTACCATTTTGGAAAGTGAACCAAATCTAAAAAACAAAGGGATCCCCCACATTATTTAAACAACAAAGAGCAGCTACTCCACTGAGCACATCTTCTAAGGATTATCCTGGTTAAAAATATACTCATCCAAATTTCTAGTAACCTATCAAGGTATCACATTCAGGGATCATAGCAAAAATAGGAAAAGTTATCTTAAAAAGACAACTAGTGTCATCGGTCACAGAAAGGTATAAAGTATCTGAATAAAGAACTAAAAAGATTAGAAAAAAAGAGCAATCGCAGAGAGGAAAAAAGTTGGCAGGGTCTCTATGAAGGAAGGGTGGTCTTGTCAACAGGCTGGTATCACATAACATTTTCAAGGCTATCCCTAATAGAAGGAGATCCATTAGACTCTTCAGCATGATGACACTAGACATGTGAATTATATAACAGCCCTCTTTGTTCTATTTCTATTCACCAAGTAGCTTTCTTGTTATAATTTGACCTCAAGTATCCATCTTCCAAGAGAGAATCTGTTGGTTATATCAATTCAAGTATTCTTATCCTAATGCCAGTTATGTTTTTTTGCTGTGAATCATTAGGTGGACAAGCTCTATGAATTGAGTAATGTGAGACAGGTCTTCTAATGGTGCAATGACAAAAACCAGGGTTCGAGTCAGTAAAGCCAAGATCACACACGAATGGTAACTCATCCATGTCTCACCACCCAGTGAGGCCTCTGGGAAGGCAGCTTGCTCCTGGGTCATCTAAAAATACCTCTCTATCTTACTGTAGGCATCTTTAAAATTCCATATCTATTATGTTATCTGTGCATAATAGGATCCTTCTTTAAGAGGGCCAAAAAGAGCTGATTTTAGAAGCTGTACATCTCTAACTCTATTATTCTGTATAGGAAATGTCCCATACAGAATAATATAAGATTCTATTCCTTTTCTTGATTTAACTTCAGGTTCTTAATTTAGCCACATATTTAGATATATTGATGTAACCCATCATCTATTCCAAACCTCTTAAAATCTAAAATCGTTTAATTTTCTAGATTAAAAAAAAAAGTCATAAATTCATATATTCCTTAAATGTCAGATGGACACTCCCCTGTACTTCAGCCCAACTATTACTGGCAAGCTCTATTAATGCACAAAGCACTTTTTGTGGTAAGTAAAATGTGTTTTAAAACCTTTTAAAATAACATTTGAATGACAGAATTGTTTAAGAATGGCCACCCACACTAAATCTCACCCACACATTTTGGTGTCGAATAGTCCAGCCTGCTAACAGTAAGCTTTTGTGAGGCACTAGTGTAAGCAATAACATAACAAAGGGTTCTGTTATGCTTGGTAATTGCACACCTATGGTGGTATGAAGCATGAAGCCAACTTTTAACTACTTTCAAGGGCAGAGTCATTTTATAGTTCAGTTTAAAAGCTTTTAGAAGAGGGAGAAAGGGAGGAGGGGGGTGAGAGAGAAAAGGGAGGAGTGGGAAGGAGGAAAAAAGGATCTCTTCAAGAGCTATCATGGAGTAGAGGTGGCTCAAGTGATTAGGTGCCTCCCTCCCACATGGGAGGCCCTGGGTTTGGTTCCCGGTGCCTCCCAGCAGACAGAGCAAGGAGACAGAGAGCACAAACAAGGGGGGCATTTGGGGGACTGGAAATAAATCTTTTTTTAAAAAAGGAGCTATCATGGTTTGGTGAGAATTAGAGCTATGATCTATAGATACACATATCTATATCCCCATCCTATAATATACCCCAAATAAAATGAACTCAATATAAATACACATACACCCCAAATCAAACAAGTGATGATTTTAATTGTTTAACTCTCATAGTTCACACATAACAAAAACTGACAATCCACGATTTCCTCTAAAACAGGAGAAACAAGACCCTGGAAGATTGCTGCTCTTTTTCTCTTTCTTCGGCTGTTTTTACTGAGACAGCACCCAGCTGCTGGCCACTAGGAGCTGCTTCCTCCCATCAGGAGTGCCTCCTGCACAGGTGAGGCCCAGATGCTGTCTTGGACTGAACGTCCAAGGGAACTCCCACAGCCTGTTCTCCTGAATTCACACATGCAGTTCATCCTAGACAAACTGCCTCTAGGGAGGAAAACCTGGTGAACACAAGCACTGATACATTTGATACTTTTATACTGTATTACCAATAAATATATTTAGAAAACAACAGAAATCAGATTAAACATTAAAAATGTTAGAGCTCTACTTCTATTTGAACAAATAAAACAGTCATCATCATCCTAAGTCTAAACGAAACTTTCTTTGGCTTTTTAAAAATCAAAGTCTATGTAAAGGCCCAGACTAAATTAAGCACATTTTTTTAAAAAAGAGAGCAAAGCTCCTAAAATTAAAAGGTTCCTGACCAAAAGAGACAAAGTACTAACATTCTGCTTTGAAGAGGAAATAACATTTGAAAAATCAGTCTATGAAACTTCCAAATTTTGATAGCCATGCTCTCTCTTACATTCAATAATTGAGAAAAATTCTTACTAAATTTGGCTCAGGAGAGCAACAGTCTTCAATTCTCTGTATGCCACAACCCATAACCCTTTTGGTAAAAGGGGATTCCTCAGGAATGCCTCTCTTCTTTATGACGCCATCAGAGCAGAAAAAGCCTGAGTTTGAGTATGAAAGGGAATCAGTTTAGCAACAGCTTAACTCAAGATTTTTTTGCCATGTTCTCTTTTCTCAGACCCATCTTTTGCCCTCCTTTCTTCAATAGTGACAGCACTAAGTTAGTTCGTTCTGAAGTTTAGCATCATGAATCAAGAAGGAAGGATTTATTCTCCATAAGCTCACAAATTTGTTCTATAGAAAATTCTTACAAATGTATACACTCAAACCATTTAAATAAACGAACCTGTTAACTCAAAATGTCACGAGGTTAAATACCTTCAATTTCATTTAAAAAACCAAAGTACTTCTAATTTCTAATCTTTACATATTTCTGTAAAAATCGTATCAAAACTTTAAAAAATGATCTTAAGAAATGTTTCTCTTTATTAATTATCAAATAGCTAGTTTCTCATCATTAAAAAATAAAAACAGAAAAGTCACCACTGTTGTGAGACCCAAGCTCCAGGGAAGTGGCCCCATGGCATGCCATAAATGTCTACTTCTACCTAAGCCGTAACATGCCAGGGCTGGAGTTGTAGTTCCAGTACTGCCTTTAAATTGCTTTGCGG
This sequence comes from Dasypus novemcinctus, assembly GCF_030445035.2. Taxonomy (NCBI): domain Eukaryota; kingdom Metazoa; phylum Chordata; class Mammalia; order Cingulata; family Dasypodidae; genus Dasypus; species Dasypus novemcinctus. Next base: position 56,014,822 of record NC_080679.1, on the reverse strand, counting down.
TCTTGGACAAGTTATTTAACGTCCCCAAACCTCACTTTCTCCATTAGTAAAATAGAGAATGGAAATATATTAGCATTTGTGCTCCAAGGAATATTAATTTTTGAAAAAGGGTATTGTGATGAAATTAAACGAAACTACTGCACACAATATCCCTTCTCTAGGAGATTCACAATGTGTGTTAGCATTATTAAACGCTCTCAGGAGTCCTGAAATACATTTGTTTAACTTTGTATCAAACTTAGTTGACCTCAGAGTCCATTTACTGACTTGCACCTATTAGCATCCTGTAGACTATACTTTGGAAAACACTTGTCCAGCACCTCTCCAAGTCTCTTCCAGCACTTACCTTGATGAAATGTAGGAAGAGCAACGCAGTCTTTTGATACAGGTTCTGGGGATTAACAGGATTAAATACCCCAGTGCTGACAAGGCACCTGTTCATGCTGATTGGCCTCTTGAAGAATTTAACAAAATTCCCTTGTTCCTAATGATCAAGGAAAGTGGGCATGGCTCTGTCACAGGATCCTGATGGCCAACTACAGTGGAGTAAGCAAAACTTGCCAAGAATGATGTTATCTTCAATACACTTTAATTTTCCTTTCCAGCATGACTTGATTCTTCTCCATAGGAAATGTTTGTGTCATTGTTTCCTCATTCTGCCAACTTTTATAGGGTACCTCGCCCCTTACCCATTTCCTTGTCCAGAATGAAGTCAACTCACAAGTAGCACTGTCAGGCAGTCCTCAGATTAAAGAGCTGTTCTTCCAAGAAGGCACCTCCAAGGCCATATTGCTCTTCATGCAGACTAATTTCCTCAGGTGACAAGTGACTTGCTCCAAGAACAAAGTCTGCAAATCTAATAATATTTTCTTTGTTTTAAATAAAGTTAATGTTATCACAGGAAGGTTTATTTGGAAGATAACATGTTCCCTTAGTACTTATCCCCTTTAATTAAATTTGACTGCATCAGTAGAGGATGGCATTTACACAGTGGGTGTAAAAGTGAGAATGGCTAATGTGATCCTTCTAGAAATAGCTATTCAAGAAAAGGGCAGAGAAGTGGGCAGACTTATAAGCACTGAGTGCAGCCAAATGTACTTACTCCTGTTTTCTAATTCCTTTGCGTCTTTATTTTTTATTAGTTTTGTTTTTTGCTTTTTTTTTTTAAACTGTCAATACTTTCTCCTTCAATCCTCAATTTGAGGGCACTGTCTTTGGATTAAGCTATGAAGAAGGGAAAGCAGTAAAGGAAGATGTTAGGCAAACATGGCTTTCTTGGTTAACTTAAAATTTTTTTCCACACCAGTAGAAGAACCCAGTAACTTATCCCATGCCACCTTTCTCCTCCTCATATATTTATTATCTTTATAACTTTCCCTATGAAAGATATCAGATCAATATTTAATCTAACATCAGTTTTCCTGTCCAAGTCAGAGGAATAAAGAGAAAAAGGGAACTGCTGACAATGTCCACATACTCTGTTGTCCAGAAGAGTCACCTTTTTCTAATCTCAAATCTGTACCAAACTACCATATCATTTTCACTATGGTCCAAGCAACTGAGAAGGGCTTATGAACAATTAAATGCTCACTTACTTTTTAGGAGCCTGGAGTCTGGAGACAGCTAGCCAAGACGGGAAGTCGGCTCTGCGGCAAGCTTGGCGCAGTCCTTCCAGAGCACTGGCCGTTTCAGCCTCAGCTTGTTCCCCGTATTCTTCTTCAGTAAGATATTTAACCACAGGCTTTTCTGATGTAAACCACTTCTTCACTTTCCTGAAACATGTGGCACTGGGTTGCTAGAATCCTTGTTATATCTGGTTGCTCAATTCAATCCTTAATATTTATAACAATGCATTTCTTTATATAAAATCTGTACTTTTTTTACTGTTGTTATTATGAATGATGTAAACAGAATGTATTGTTTGGGTCTGATAATACATGCTTTCTCCTCTTAGACTATCCTAAATGATGTCCTAATGCATTTGAGAATCAATTAATAATAGAGATGTTAATTGTATTTTTCCATGATAATTTCTAATCACAAAATTAAAGTCTGGCTTCTTCATGCTTGGCTTACTGATTTCCCAGGACATTAAAAGAAGCAAGCCTTTGAGATGTCCTTTTTTGGAGACCCAGTAGAATCACACATCACTTTCTCCCTGTATTGAAAAGCTGGGAGGATTTGTGAGATATCGCCTCCACCTAGTGGTGGTGATGTTGACTAATTCCAGAGAGAGGGAAGACATATTGCACAAGTGTTTTGTATGTACAATAATTTATAATTCTTCCCTTGCCACATGCTGAGGGGCTAATTGGAATATTGCTTTTATAACCAGGAAAGTCCTAAATCTCATAAAAACAGTAATGATGATAAGGTTTAAAAATTTATATTTACCAATGAGTTTTTAAAAAATGTTTCTGGATGATTTTAAATTTAATTGAACCAGAGTTCCCAAAGCTGAATAAGTATCCTAATACTAGTAATTAAAAATATATATATATTTTTTTTCTTGAGGGTTGGGACCTGAAAAATCTGTATTTTATCTTTTAAAACTTGTCTGGTGATTGATAAGCTGTATTTGGGAATTGCTGACATTTCTTTCTTCTCCTTTTCTGAATGCCCAGCCATGATTTCCCTAGAAAGGAAAATCCCTGGCCTCTGAGCCAGAAGCCTAGGGCAAAGTCCTAGATTTGAGGTTTATTGTCTGAAATTGGACAATTCCTTAAAAGTTCTGAGCTGCACTTTGCTCATCTGAAAAAAATGAAAGCAATAATATCTACCCCATAGTGTTGCTGTAGAGATCAAATGAGATATTGTGTGTAAAAGGCTTAGCACAGTGAGCAGCCTATAGCGAGTGCTCAATAAGTATAATCAAAACAGTAGCTACCATTATTATTAAAATATATGAAAACTAGAAAGGACTATACAAAATCAGGACATTATTTCTCTGGTTTACTACTTAACCTCCAGGTCCTTGTTTTATCCCCTAATTTTTCATTTAATTCTTCAGGAGCAAAAGGAAAAGCTGAGCAAATCAAGGTACATTTTGATAATTACTTGAATGTTAACGGAATACAAAGCATAAAAGGATCATCGTGCAGGTGACAGAACACATTTGGCTCTTGGCGGGGCGGTTAGGCAGTTAAATGGAAGGAGGAAGGAATCCACCCTAGGTTCTGCAGGCCACAAGCTTGGCAATGGGCCAGAAGCTGTAGGATGCAAAATGGCCAGCGTCTTTCTGGAGTAGGAAACTCTAGGTCATCCCAATTACTGCCAGCCTCTGGTGGACAGGGCAAGGGGAAAAGCAGTAAGCATCAACCCCGCCAGCCCCATCCTCCAGAGGCACTTCAGCCTCTTCCAACATCCTCTGGACAGGGGTCTGTTCTGTTACTGGTGTATTTTTAACCCTGTGACACTCCCACATACACAGTCACCAGATCAATAACCTTCCAGTTACCACATAGCCTGCTTCCTCATAGCCAGTCCATTTCACCTCTTAAAGACGTCCTAACTCCCTCTTCCAGCCCTTAGTCCCACTGCTGTCCTCCAGGCCCTCATCTCTTGCCTGGACAACTACAATGCCTGACGACTGGTCTCCAGCTACAGGCCCTCCCCTCCAAGCCATCTTCAGTGCCGGAAGACAGACATGCTACATCCTGCCGGCTGGTGAGTGTTTGTGCTATCTGGTTTGATTTTTGCTTAATGAATGTATTATTATATTCAATTAGATTGGTTGCCAGCATTTAAAAATCATAAGAATTCACATTCTAATCCACATTTCTGGCTTTTCTAGAAAACCAGATTTGGCAACACAGGGCCCATATTCCTACATGGTAACAATCTGCTCAAGCTGCATGAGAACCGCTTCCTTTCAGATGATGCTACACTGTAGAATTTCCCATCATCCTCATGGTCAGCATCACTCATTACAATACCTACCTGGGCCCTAAGTATTTGAATTTAGAACTCTTCTCGAGGTAGCAGAGAGAGCTAACTCAAATGCATAATACTTAACCTCCACTGCGTACAGGATCAGACTAAATTACTTAGCATGGCTTGCGAAGCCTCCACAGTCTGGCCCGTGCTCCCCTCACTAGCTGCATCAGCAGCACTGCCTGCCTCATGACGATACCAAACTGGGTGTGCCCTGTTGGGAACGCCCTTCCCACATTTACTCATCTGGCTATTTTGATTCATCCTTTAAGATTCAATCCTGTAGTAACTCTTCTAGGAACACTTTACTGAACTTTCTCTATACACCCTTAGCTCCTTGGAAACCCTCTATTTTAATACTTAAAAGATAAAGAAACATATGCCTATGTCTCAACAAGGGTATTTCAAGGGCATGGACTATCCTTCATCTGCGCATCTGACACCAAAACAGGCGCTCAAACTCAATGACGGTGACAAAAGTTTGACAGAGCTTAAGCCTTAACTAAAAACCTAAAAAAAAGAGAGTTCTAAATATAAATAATACCTTTCAATCATTTATGACTCATTTCTGTCTCCTAACTCTTATCTCATAAACACAATCAATATCACTAAAGCAGTTTTGGCTCTTAATGAAGGAAATGCAGAATGAAAGTAGAAATTTTAGGCAATCCAGAGCCCAAGTAATTTTGCCACTGATCTTAGTAAATTCTGAGTGTATGTAAGTACCTGGAACTGGTAATGTATCTCTGAAAGATTAATGAAGTCTAGAAATGGAGATGGGATCAGATGCCTGACATTCTCTCTCCTCCCCCTCTCTCATAGTGAAATCTCCAGATAAAATGTACTCAGGAGATTATGATGGCTCCAAAAAGGTTTCCAAAGCAATAAAAAAAAACCAGAGCCCAAAATGTTCATTTACAAAGGAAGAAAAGATACGCACCAGCTCATGTAATAGAATGCCTTCAGTGGGTAGCACAGCCTTCTGGAGGACATGATGAGGATCATGACTGCATATGCAAACTGAGGCATGTTGACACCAGAATAGATCAGGACCAGGGACAGGAACCGCAGTGTCCATGTCAGAAGATCTGTGCTCCTTTTGTCAACAAGGGGTCCATGTTTGTAACAAACAGCAAAGCTGAAAAAGCCAACTGTTAAGACATAGCCTAGAAATAAGAAGAGGAACATAAAATAATGTAAATTTGTACTTAAAAATCATGTGAAAATTTGGCAGAGCCTTGACCTAACATATCAGAAAACCTTAATTTTTGCTTCTTTTTCCAATGAAATAACATTGAAAAATGGACAGAGAGCTAGTTATTCTTACCATATGAGTTAATGGGTTGACCGCTAATAATTTAGGATACATAATAATACATTATTATGATATATAAGTATATCCAGTTTTCAGTCCAGTGTCTTCTATGAGCAAATGTTATTGTGACTGCTTTGGCCAAGAATAAGCCTCAGTGTATGTCACTGTCAGCTACAACCTTACTATTTTTAGTTTCTAGTTACAAAGAAAAATGCGGTTTTACAGTGGAGGGATCAGAGTGTCACTCCTAATGAAGTACTCCATATCTCAGGGTCACTAATATTCTGTGTCTCCTACTGTGATCCTTCATAAAGTACAAAACGTCACACACCACCTCTTATGTATTCCACCAGAAGTGTTCAATTTGTATCTAAGCAAAACCCAAAATCTAATATCCATTTACAGGAAATATAAGGGAAGGAGGAACAAGTTAAATTACACTACAAAGGAGTAATCAGAGAATTCCAGAAAGTGGGGCATTCTACAGACCAACTATGCTGTGGAGAATATCCTCAGCATATCGCTATAAAGAAAAAAGGAACAATTATAGATTGAAAGAGATGTATGGGCCATATCCAGTAAACCATTTTTGAGTTTCCCTTTCTTGGGAAATTTGAACATGGCCTAGGTAATAGATTATTTTAAGAAATTATTGTTAGATTTTAGTTTTTAAAAACTATATAGGAAAATTCTCTTGTTCTTTAGAGATGCAGAGAGAAGTATTTAGGGGAGAATACCATGATATCTCTAATTAAAAATACTTTAGCATGAAAAATAAGTAAAAATATAAAATCTTCAAGTAAAACAAAAATGTAATTGCTTTTGCTTTGGGTAGAGCTTATTGTGTGCAGTTTGGTGCTAAGTGTTAAAAGAAAATCAATTCTCCCTTTCTCTATTACTTCCTAGTTAAACAAACAACCAAAAAGATATCTTGCTTTTATAAAATGAAACAAGAAAAGTGAGTGGTCTCTTAAAAGTTTCTGTTTCTGAACAATTTAATTCTCATTTGTCATTTATATTTAGGATTTCTCACCTTTCATACTGAATACTTAAAGAATTTTTACATTAGAAGTTAGATGTGGTTAGAGTTTAACCATAATTCAGGAGTATATGTAGTCAAAAGGGACAAATAATTTTTTGGTCTTTTGATCATTAGTATAGAAAAGTAATGAAATGGGGAAATAATCTAACCTGAGATCTACATAAACTGAAATCAACTATGAGAATAAAATAAAGTATTATTTTTAAAAGCATTTTCTCTTGAGTTCAAAATGGAAATTTGGAAGCTGGAGAGAAATATATATCAAAAGAACTCCTCTAGTTGTACTTTTCAGCTTTAACAATAAGATAACTTTTTAAAAAAATTTACCTACCCAGTATATAGATTCTGTTTTCATACCACAGCCACTTCAGATCTTCCATCAATTGGCACACAATGTAAACTGAAGCAAACCAACAACCAATCATTAGAGCCCAAAACGTGCTATACTGTGTATAGAAGAAAATTAATGACATTTTTTGGTGCATTTATTTTCATAAAAATAGAAATAAATAAACCCTTTGCATTAGAAACTTCTACATCAAACTGAATTGATTAACTCAATTCAGATATTCTCTAGGATCTCACTACTCCAGCTGTGTTCCACAGACGAGCAGGAGCGGCATCGTGTGGCAGCTTGTTGGAAATGAAGCATCTCAACCCCACCCCAGATCTGCTCAATCAGAAACTGCACTTTAACAAGATTCCCAGGCAACTTGCATACACAGTAAAGTTGGAGCAGCACTGCTCTAAAGAATAAATTTATCTCAAAATAATATAAGCCTTAATCAGAGTAACAGCAACATTATCATCATGAATTATTATTCATTTAATCTCAACTAAGGCCGTGATGGGTCAGTGTCATGCAATTCCTAAACTATCAAGATAGGAGAAGTTTTCACTCAGGACAGAATCAGACCATGTCACTCTTAAGCAAAAGTTTATTATCTAGAAAATAAAAGGGTCTCAAAAAAAAAAAAAAAAAAGATCACCAAAACTTAAACTTGGTTAAGCCTACATATAGAGCATCTATGTAAATACATAAAACAAAGTCCCTAGAAAATGATACATTTTAAAGCCAGTTGATACAGTGAAGTTGGAATATGAACTGTAACAATCAATTTTCATCAATTTTTCATGTCTATGCTATCACAATTTCCATTTATTATTCATTTGCACATAATATGCCTACCTTTGGAATGTGATTTTTCACCAACAGCAGGACAAAGACTAATGTCATCAGAATACCTAGCACAGTCCCCGAAGAGTAATAGAAAATAGAGCTTCTGTCAAGACAAGCAGATAAAACTATGTAAATGCCATGTAACACTTTAAGTATTAAAAACATGTTAACCTGACAGCAGTAGCCATAAAGGATATTAAAGAAAGGAAAACTCAGATAGCAGCTCTAATTACATCCCATACTCTTAAAAAATGAAATCAGGAGAGGACTGTGGGAAGATGGCAAAATAGGAAACTCCAGGAATCAGTTCCTCCACCAAAACAAATATTGAACTTGCAGTAACTGTTTGAAACTCCAGAGTTTAGTGGAACACTGTGCAGCATTCAGGGAGTAGTGGGAGGAAGAGGCTGGTAAACTGTGATAAATACTGGTATGTTTTACTTTCCTGATGGCTGGCAGGAGTGGGGACAGGAGCTTGAGCCAGGGTGGGACATAAAGACCTACAGGGGTGTGGTCTGATCATATATCTCCACTTTTCATCTTTGCTTAGGATCTCAGGGGGCCCAGCTCTGGATCTCTAGGGGCCCAGCTCTGCGGATGGTCATTGTTCCAAACCCCTACGGCAAAGGCAGCAGAGGAATCTTAAGACAGAAACATTCCTCCAAAGGATGGAAAACAGTTGCTACATTAACTGGGAAAGGGCAAAATCAAGAAAACAACGCTTCAAAAGCCAAAGCAGCTCCTGAAGCTCTGGCTGGCCCCTCCCCCATACCCTTCGCAACCTGGAGTTGAGTCAGTTGGAGTTCCCATTGCAAATCCCTGGCTCTGCCCCAGAGGGAGCAGAGTGGCCCCTCTGTACATAGGGGGTGTAGTGCCAATCTCCCCGTGGAAGTCTGAGAGACTGAGCTGGGGAACATATGCAGCTAGCCCTCCCAGAGTTTGTATTGAGGGAAGAAAAGGGGCTTGCAGACAGCTAGGAAAGAGAAACAATTAAGTTGACATGCCTGGGACAAGGGACTACCTGCATTAAGTCAGAGGGAGAGAAGTTCTATTACAAAGGGAATAGAGAAATCACTCAAACAACTATAAACTGTAATATGGGAATTCCTAAGGTCTCTACAAGCACAAGCCCAGGAAAAGAAGCTCCTAAGGCTTCATGGCTCCAGCTCCAGGGAGAAAAGGATAACACAGAGAAAAAGCTATACCTTCCATTTGCCGTGGGCTGATCTTGATAGGACTAAACTTCAAAGGAGACCATCAGCCAAAGCACAGCCAATTTGCAAAGACAGTGAGAGGTGCTTTTTGCTTTGGTTTGTTTGTTTCGATTCACTCCTGGCATTCCAGAAAATCTCTGTAATATCACTAGCTGAATGCAAATTTAGGGAACAGAAAGCTTGGGGATTAAATCCCAGAGTTAACACTTGAAAATAATAAAATGCACAGTGTGCAACAAAAGATTATAAGGAAAAAAAAAAAAAACAGGAAATGATGGTTTATCTAAAGAAGAAGATAAAAATCTAGAAAGCATCAACCAAGAGGACCAGACTTTGGGTTTACTAGACTGAAAAGAAAAAAAAAAGATCCGGATCCTCAGTATGCTCACGGAGCATTTCCTTTATAGGAAAACACAGAGAAAGAACCAAAGGATATGAGGAAAACAATGAATGGAAATGTTTTGGGATTCTCAATAGGAACCAAACAGAAATACTAAGTTGAAAAACATAGTAACTGAAGTGAAAAATTCCCTAGATGGTTCTGACTATAGATTGGAAGTAGCAGAAGAAATAAACAGTGATCTCAAAAACAAGATAACTGAAGTTATTTATGCTGAGGAGCATAAGGGAAAAAAAAAAAAGAACTAACAAAGCCTAAGAGACATGTGGGACACAATGAAGGTTACCACTATTGGCATTATAGGGGTCCCAGAAGGAAAAGAGAAAAAGGGGCAGAAGGAATATTCAAAGAAATAATGGCAGAAAACTTCCCAAATTTAATGAAAGACATTAATATGCACATTCAAGAAGCCCAACAACCTCCAAACAGGTAAACTCAAAAAGAAACATACCCAGCAACATAGTAATCAAATTGTCCAATACCAAAGACAAGGAGAAAGTTCTGAAAGCTGTAAGAGAAAAGCAATGAGTCATGTAGAAGGAAATCCCAATAAGATTAAGTGCCAATTTCTCATTAGAAATCATGGAGGCAAGAAGGTCACAGAAGTAAATATTTAAAGAGCTGAAAAAAAAAAACCAAACAATTGCCAACCAAGAATTTTATATCCAGCAAGACTTTCTTTTAAAAATGAGGGTGAGATTAAGACATTCCCAAATAAACAAAAGCTAAGAGTGTTCAACACCACTAGACCTGCCCTACAAGCAATGCTAAAGGAATTCTTCAGACTAGATAAAGGAAAGGACACTGGTACTATCGTATTTTTTTTGTTATGTAACTCCACTTCCTTCTTCTTATATGTGTTAAAATGCAAATGCATAAACATTTAATGATAAATTAATGGTTTTGTAAATACAATGTACAAAGAAATAATTTGCAACAAGTACAAAAAAAGATGGGGGCACAGAAGAGTATGGAAGCAGTGTATGTATATGCTATGAATATTCAAAACATCACTTTCAATAATAGATAGAAAATCTAGACAGAAGATCAATAAGGAAATAGAAGACTTGAACAACACACTAAACCAGCTAGACCTAACAGACATATAAACACTTCACTCAACATCAACAGAATACACATTCTTCTAAGTGTATGTGGATCATTTTCCAGGATAAACCATATGTTAGGTCACAAAACAAGTCTCAATTAATTCAAAAACTATTGAAATGCATCTTCTCTGACCACAAGGCAATGAAGCTAGAAAACAGTAACAGAGGGAAAAATGGAAAATTTGCAAATATATGAAACTAAATAATTTACTTTAAAATAGCCAAAGGGTCAAAGAAGAAATCACAAGGGAAATCAGGGAAATTGAGGCAAAGGAAAACGAAAACGCAACATACCTAAACCTATGGATACAGCAAAGGCAGTCTGAAAGAAATGTGTAACTCTAAATGCTTACATTACAAAAGAAGAAAAAGCTCAAGGATACCTAACCTCAAAACTGGAGGATCTAGAAAAAGAACAAACTAAACCCAAACCCAGCAAAAGGAAGTAAAAAAATAAAGATTAAAGTGGAGATAAATGAAAGAGAGAATAAAATAACAATAAAGAAAATCAACAAAACCAAAAGTTGATACCCTGAAAAGATCAAGAAAATTGACAAACCTTTAGCTAGATGGACAAAGGAAGAGAAAAGGTGGTGATGCGGGACACAAATAATTAAAATCAGAAATGTATTGTAGGCACATTACTGCCAATCCCACAGAATAAAAAGGATTTTAAGACTACTCTAGACAACTATACCCCAACAAATCAGATAACTTAGATGAAATGGACAAATTTCTAGAAACACGAAAACTACCTATGCTGACTCAATAAATAATAGAAGATCACAACAGACTATTAACAAGAAAGTAAATCAGTAATCAAAAACCTCCCGAAAAAGAAAGCCCAAGACCAGATGGTGTCACTCGTAAATTCTTCCAAACATTCCAAGAACTAACACCGATCTTACTCAAACTCTTCCAAAAAACTGAAGAGTTAGGAAACAATCCCTAACTCCATCTATGAGGCTAACATCACCCTCACACCAAAGCCAAATAGATGTCACAAGGAAAGAAAATTGCAGATCAATATCTCTTATGAATATAGATTTAAAAGTCCTCAACAAAATACTAGCAAACCGAACCCAACAGCACATTAAAAGATGAAGATAGACTACTGCAAATAAATCAGATGAATTTTTGGTTTCTTATTGTTTATTTCTAGATTACTTTCTTGGAAGATTGGGATAAGATGTTTATCTTTAACATATCATGTACTACAGTATTGTATTTGTTTCTGTTATATGGAAAAACTAAAAGCAAAGAATGATTAAAAAAGGAGTATAATGTGGTTAATTAATAATATTAGCTTTTTTCCTAACCATCCTATCTAATGGTTAAGACAACAGTATCAAAAATACATGACATGGAAATACTTTGTTTAGCATTTTCATACACTGAATACCTTCATGGTGCTGTATGATAATAGCACTGTTACATGAACTAAGCCCCTATCTTTTCATATTCCGGTTTGTTTAAAAAATATGCTGATGCTGTTTGTGGTGAAAAAGTGAGTATTTATGAATGTGTATAATCAAGAAATACTTAGCTGACAGCTATAAATTACTAAATTGAGAGATATCTTCATTCTGTATGAATAAACATTTTTCTATAAAATAGTTGAGTTTATATTTTTTACATTTTATAGGTACCAAATTATAAATGTCAAATATATGCATTTTAAATTAGTAATAAGTTGTTATTCTTAGGAATTGGGTTTGCAATTTATCAAGTAATTATGAAATGTCATACTGCATTAGCTTCTAATTTTAGTAAGACATTTTTAGATAAAAGTAACCTACTTTAACATTTCTAGAATGAAAAATCTTCTTGTAAAACCCTTGAAAATAAGCAATCTCTTTTAAAAAATCCTATGATATAACACAGGATATACTTATGCTTGAAGATTTGGAAGAAATAATGTATAAGAATGGTAAAGGTAGATAATTGTTTTAGTTTCATATCTGTAGAAGTATTGTCTATTTCAGTGTGAAACTACCTTGAATTTACAAATACACTGTTATATTTTGTAAAGTTTTGTAAAGTCATAAACAGAATTTCTATTTTGAAAAATAATTGTATGTTTAATCTGCTTCTGAAATCTTTTTGTAATCTGTGGAAATAGAGTATCAATTGGTTTTGCTAAATTGTGAACCTCGCTGAGTCATTTTAGATTGCTTTTGAGAAATGGTAAGTTTTCCCTCTTTGTTTTTGAGATAGTCACTGGATTCAAAGTATATTTATCATATACACCTTGATGCATTTTGTACTACTCTACGTGTATGCTACAAATAACTAAGTCTTTCAAACGCTAATAGTCAGCAGTCCAAAGTTTGTATTAAATTCTAAATTCTTTTTATTTTTTAATCTTTAATTCTGGATATATTGCAAATGTCATGAGATTTTACTCAATAACTTGTGATGGAGGATTCTTTGGTATCTCACTGTTTGGTTAAAGCACTAATTTTACTTTATTGTTAAATTTTTTAAGCATTTGAGTTAAAAATATTTCAAAGAGTAATATGTGAAAGAGGAGCACATCAGCTACAGTTTTAAATTGCATTTGTTTTGTTATTTGAAAATATCAGATGGACTTTTCCAAGCAATATATACAAATAATCCATCAACATATCTGAAAAGGACCATGAAACCTGAGACGTGCTAGTGGAGACTTGCTGATACACAGGAACCCAACAAATCCAGGAAGCAAGGGAAATATTCTGAAGTAACATTTGCATTGTCAACCTCTACTGACTCCGTTTTTCAAGCAACAATATTTTACAACCTTATGTTCTCTGCATATTGTAACTTAAACATTCTTTTCCCCTTGTTAAGTATTAAAGATATTATGCATCTTTTGCCTCATTATTCACAGCTATAGGTACCTACTATGTGCCAGGTATTGTTCTAGGCACTAGAGAAAGAGCAGAGAAGAAAAAATTTCCCCTTTATAATGGAATTTATATGCAAATAGACTCCAAAATGTGTTTTCTATGATTTTTGAAGCTTTCATAATCTTGGTTATATATAAACCTGAAACTATGTTGATGCTGATTTCTCATGCCTTTATTCTTTAATGAAATTTACTTGGACTACACTGGAACCCAGTGCATTAACCAAACTGATAACTTTTGGTATTAGGGAAGCAAGATTCTGGAGATGCAAAGGAAAAACAATAACTGAATATATTTTAATTCAAGAATTCATGGCTTTGGGCCAAGTGCATAAAATGGCCATAGTTAATATGAAGTTGTTTGTTCATATTGTCATAGTACCTTATTGCCAAAATTCTTATTTTTTTTTTTCAAAATTCTTATTAATAGGTAGTAAGAAATTCCTTATGATTCTTAAAAGGTCTGTAATATCCTTTTTCTCATATATGTTAATTTTGTTCTTGAATACATGATTAGCACTAAACGGTGTAGTAATTACCTACAAATCTACCTATATATTTACAAGATAAACAAAAACTAAATGACACCAAAAAAACTGACCACATCATCATCTTAATTGATGCAGAAAAGCCATCTGACTAAACCCAGCACTGCTTCTTGGTAAAAACACTTAGAAAACTAGAATAGAAGGAAACTTCCTCAACACAATAAAAAGCACATATGAAAAACTCACATATAACATCATAACCAATGGTGAAAGATTGAAAGCATTTCTTCTAAGATCAGGAACAAGACAAGATGACCACTGGTAACAATGCTATTCAACATTGTTCTGGAAATTCTACCCAGAGCAACTAAACAAGAAAAATAAATAAACGCCATCCAAATTGGAAAGGAAAAAGTGAAACTTTCTGTATTTACAGATGACATAATCCTATATACAGAAAATCCTGAAAAAATCCACAACAAAACTACTCCAATAAATGAATTCATCAAAGTGGTGGGGTAGAAGATCAACATACAGAAATGAGTCATGTTTCTATATACTAGTAATGAACAATCTGAAAACAAATTTAGAAAAAAATTACATTTACAATAGCAACTAAAAAAAAAATCAAATACCTAGGAATATATTTAACTAAAATTGTAAAGGACTTGTACACAGAAAACTGCAAAAATAATTCTAAAAGAAATGAAAGAAAACTTGAATAAACGGTAGAACATTCCATGTTCATGGTTTGGAATATTAAATATTGTTAAGATGCTGATTCTACACAAAGTGATTTTATAGATTCAAGGCAATCTCAGTCAAAACTTCAATGGCCTACTTTTCAGAAATGGAAAAGCCAATCATCATATTTTTATGGGGCTTAAGGGGCTCTAAACAGCTAAAGCCATTTTGAAAAAAAGAATGAAACTGGAGAACTCACATTTCCCCATCTTAAAACTTATTACAAAGCCATAGTAATCAAAATGCCATGGTACTGGCACAAGGAGAAACATATAGACCAAAGGAATCTATCTGAGAGTTCAGAAATCAACCCTCACATTTATGGCCAACTGCTTTTTGGCAAGGTTAGCAAGCCCACTCAATTGGGAAAGAAGAGTCTCTTCAACCAATGTACTGAGAAAACTGGATGCCCACATGCAAAAGAATGAAGGTAGCCCCGTATCTCACACCATAAACAAAAATCAACTCAAAGTGGACCAAATAGGAACCACAACTATAAAAGAAAACACTGAGAAGCATTTTCAGGAGCTTGTGTTAGATAATGGTTTCTTAGACTTTATACCCAAAGCACAAGCTACAAAAGAAAAATATAGATTAACGGGACCTCATCAAAATTAAAAACTTTTGTGCAAAGACTTTATCATGAAAGTAAAACAACTTATGCAACAGGAGAAAATATTTGGAAACCACATATCCAATAAGGGTTTAAAATACAGAATATAAAAAGAAATCCTACAACTCAACAACCCAAATTTAAAAAGGGTAAAAGACTTGAATAGACCTTTCTCCAAAAAAGATATACAAATGGCCAGAAAGCACAGTGTGGCAGTCTGAGATTATTTATGAATTCTAGAAAGAGAGATTATGTTTATAAAACTGGTCTGAACCTCTGAGCATGATAACCCTTTGACTGTATTAGATTCAGCTGAGATATCTGATTTAAATTACATTAAGATTAGGGCTTTGATTTAACCACATAATTAGAGTGTAACTCAGCACTGAGTCCCAGAACCCTTGGTGGGCTCATAAAAGACTCTCACATGGAAGTAGATACACAGAGAAGAACACAGAGGAAGAGAGACAGCTCAGAGACACAGCAGAGGCCCCAGGAAAAGAGATGAGCCTGATAATCTACAGCTGACTTTGTGAAGAGAACAGAGCAGCTGAGCCCAGAAAGAAACAAGCCCTGGGAAGAGAGATGAACCTCATGCCAGCCTACAGCTAAGAATAGAAGAAGTTGAGACCATGAAGCCTTAAAAAGAAGAAGAAAGGCTGAACTCTCATAGACATTGCCTGCCATCTTGTGCCAACATGTGTCAACAGACTTTGGGTGAGTAAGTACTTCTTATGGTACCTTGAGTTGGACTCTTTAGGGCTGTATACCTGTAAGCTTCTACCCCAAATAAATACCCTTCATAAAAGCCTCTTGGCTTTTGTACTTTTTTGCATCAGCACCCCCTTGGCTGACTAATAATACACACATTAAAGGATGAGTTCAACGTCATCAGCCATTAGAGAACTACAGATCAAACCACAATGAGTTAACATTTCACACCCACTAGAATGGCTGCTATTAAAACAAAACAAAACAGAAAATTACAAGTTTTGGAGAGGATGTGGAAAAATAAGAACATTCAGTCTTTGCTGGTGGATACATAATATGGTACAGCCACTGTGGAGGACAGTTTGACAGTCTTTCAGAAAGTTAAGTATAGAATTACCATAAAACCAGGCAGTCCCACTTCTAGGCATATACCCCCACATATTGAAAGCAGTTACTCTAAACAGATATTTGTATACCAATGTTCATATTCACATGATTCACAATTGCCCAAAGATAGAACAACCCAAGTCTCCACCAACCAACGAATGGATAAAATGTGGTATACACACAGGGTGAACTATTATTTAGCCTTAAAAAGGGATGAAATTCTGATATATGCAACAATACGGATGAACCTTGAAGGACATCATACTGAATGAAATAAGCCAGACACAAAAGGACAAATATTGCATGATCTCACAGATATGAAATGATTAGAATAAGTAAATTCATAGTCAGAAATGAGAATAAAGATTAACAGGGGCAGAGGTGGGGTTAGAGAATGGAGAGTTAATGCTTAAATTGTACAAAATTTCTGTTTGGAATGATGGAAAAGTTTTGGTAATGGATGTTGGTGACAGTAGCACAACTTTGTGAACATAGTTAACAGCACTGAATTACATGTTTGAATGTGGTTAAAAGGGGACATTTTTGGTTGTATATATGTTTTTAGAGTAAAAAGTAAAAATAAAAAAACAAAAACAAAAACATAGGACTGCATAACACAGTGAACCCTAAAGTAAACCACAGACTACAGTTAATAGTTCAATTACAAAAATGTTATTTCATGAATTGTAACAAATGTACTACACTAACGCAAGGTGTTAATTATAGTTTATGGGAACTCTGTTTTTTATGCTATGGTTTTTCTATAAACCGATACTACTCTAATACAAAATTTAAAAAAAGTTAAATCAGTACTTGAAATTTTTGGTAAATAGCATGCTGCTAACTCCAAACAGAAGGTCTGAGTTACCATCTATACTGAGTCTGATTCAGCAAATAATCATCGAGCACCTTTTATGTTGAAGGTCCTCAGCTGAGATCATTATATGCATGAACAGCCACCCTGTGAGACAGCTATCCCGGTTTTAATTTTACAGAGGGCGAAACCAAAGCACAAAGAAGTTAAAACACCTTCTCAAAGACAGTATCTACTAAGTGGAGGATTAAGGATTTTAGCTTAGTTCCTCTGCAAGCTTTACTCTTCATGCTATGCTTGTATCGTATAGTTTCTAAAGACCACAATGACATTAAACACACTTGATTATACTATAAGGAAAAGCTAAAAATGAACAATTTTAGGAATAATTAACAAATGTTTGGTCCTAACTAGCATGAGCAAGGAAAGAAGTAAAGTATTATTAGGAAAGAGATTCTCTGTTTCATGAGAGAAATGGTAAGATACAAAGTATCAGAATAATGTTTATCCAAGAGTCAGATATTGGTTAAATTAAACCTTCTGTGTCAGAGCCACAAAACTAGAAGGAATCTCTAATGTATTTGAGAGAGCAAGGCACACGGCATAAAGAAACCTGAGTATAAATCTTGGCCAAAACAAAGAACTAGTTGTGTGATGATGGATATTGATTTTCTCATCAATATACAGAGCTCACATAATTGTCATGAAGATCAAATCAAATAAAAAATGTTACTATAGAAAATAAAAGAATGAATGTGAAAGCACTTTGTAATACATATCATATTATACAAATATCTGTTCCTGTTTTTAAATGCCTTGCAAACACTACCTTCAGACCTATTGTTTACAAAACCTAAAGCAAGAAGTTGCAAACAAGAACTATAAAAGCACACTAATGCAGAAATACTTAGTTATAGGGTCAAAAACACCCTATACTTTTTTGATTCACAAAACCTAAGAAAGCAAAAATTAGTACTTACTGACTCAGAGTTTTTGCATAAAAGAAGAGGACAACACCTGCCACAAACACAAGGAAGAGCTTGAAATCCACGACTGGAGTTAAAAACAAAAAACAAAAAAGAACAAATATAAAGATTTTGTGTCAATGTAGTATTAGAGAAAGAAGAGAAACATCAATTTATTGAAATGTCACCTAAGAAACTAAACCCAGAAAGTATGAAAAAAAAACCAGACTTACTGTTTCGATTCACTTTTACTGTATAGATAAATATATTCCTGACAGGCTTCACAGAGAAACACACAGTCTCCCCATTTGGATTGACAATTATGGTTATTTCATTATACTCCTTTGGTATCCAAAAGTTATGAATCATACATTTGATAAAAGTTATAATGGTTTCTGGATACTGGCATTTATGCCTTTCTGTGATATGCACAATACTGAACAGGTCTGAACTGGTAATTTTCACCTGTAAAACATAAACAAATAAATCCATAAAGACAGAATTAAAAGTTTCTTAAAAACATGAGCAGAGGAATAAAGAGAACCCAGAACCGGCAGAGTAAAGAGCACTCAGATACACGTGAGCACAGTCTGATCCCAGAATGAGAGCTGTGTTTAGTACCAAACACACCCCAGACCACACATACTGTTTTGAAAGTGAATGTTTCTTCTCCTGGATTGTGGTTGACTTAACTTCCTGTTCTAGCAAGTTACTGTGGCTAAGGGATATCCAAAAAAGGATGAGATAGAAAGCAACAGACACAAACTATTTGGTTGTAAATATAATGAGAACAGGGCTTATATCTCCATTCTTTTCTATAAAGCAGAGCTCATTGTGATTAAGCAAAAGTGCTTCCCCTTCTTCTGTATCAGCTAAGCACATCTAATTCAGGCTTCTCTCACTACTTCTGAAGACAGACCAGAACCCAACCATGCGTCCTGACAACAAAGCCCTAGCTACAATGGCAAGCGGATGGGGACAAACCACTGATCATTACACGACAACTCAGCTGCTGCCCTCGCCTGCCTCTCTATATACATATTGCTCCTCTTTACCCAAGAGGAGAGCAACCCTGAAAAGGAAAGGGAGAGCACCAGCTTTGAATCTCAGGCATCAGTCAATATCACCCACAATCTATCTACCAGCCCCAGGTCATTCCCCCTATTTCTCATTGACTTTTAACTCCTGGCTCACTGTTGCTTCCTCCCCACTACTATTTCCTGCCTTACTCCTCTAGGGTTTTGATGTATACAATATACACACCAAAACTCCTTCCAATACCCTGGCCTCTCAGTTCCTTGAACTCTTCTCCTTTTAAGCTCTCGTCCTCCACTCTGCCTCAGCTAATCATTCCCTGGTCATACTCTGGGCCTTGTTAATACTGAAACGGCAGCCCCTCCATGCACTGTATTTCATGCACCCCACTGGCTGAGCACCACCTCCTATCTTTCCAGTTGCTCCCTCTAGCATCCTGACCCAACAAGTCTTTGATCCCACCATTGATCCAATTATCTCTCTACTGCTCCTCACCACTTGATGTCCTCGGCCCCTTCTTTCCAAGTTAAATTTCATAATGAATCATTATAAATGACTCCTCTGCATGTACATTCGACTCCTTTGCATATCTCTTGATGTGTCAAACTCACCTACAAAACTGTACCTTGGTTAAATCCAACTCTTCACCTTCTCCACTCCTGAATTTGTGTCGCTGAATGTGCTACAGAAACACACACTGGTTTCACTTCAAATCCATGGCATGAACCTTAAGGGGGCCCGGAAAGTGGAGGCAATCGTACTACATACTGCTGCCCATTCACTTTTCCACTCTCTTCAACAATGATTTCAAAACTTTCCTTCCTCAATACCCCAATAGCTGCTCCCCACCCCTACTCTCAGCTGTCAAATCTACCTTCCTACTTCACTATAATAATGGAAGGAATCAGAAGACAATGTCCACTGGCTGCTACCCCCACATCCACCCACCTGTCAGCACCTGCAGGTACAAGCTCTGCTTCCTGCCTGTTCCACAGAGGACATTTGCATGTTCTGTTCTAAAGGCAAGCCCCAGATCTGGGCACTGAATTCTATCTGCCTCTGCCTACTCACAGACATCCCACCAGCACTTCTCCTCTCTCTCTTCATTCTCTACCAGATCTTTTTTTTTTTTTTTTTAATCAACACATTGCTATTTTTCCCATTAAAAACAGAAACAAATGCATTCTATTAATCTCACTTGCCCCTCCCGCTATCATCCCATTTCTTTGCTTCTGGTTACAATAAAATTCCTTTAAGAAATGTCTTTATCTGCAATCTTCAATTCCTCTTTTCCCATTCTCTCTTCTAACCACTCAAACAGGCTTCCATCCCCAACAAGCTTCACCAAAACTGCCTTTGACAAGGTCACCAGTCACAGCCATTTTGCTAAATTTAATGGTCAATCAATTCTCAGTCCCCTTATTTGACCCATCAACAGCATTCGGCACTCCTTCTCTTTGTTACATTTTCTTCCCTGGGTTTCCAGGACATCACACTTTCTTGGTTTTCTTCCTTTTTTCACTGTTGAGCCTTCTCTCTCCTCTATGGCTTCTTTCTTTCTCCCTGACCTCTTAATATCAGTCTGACCCAGGCTCAATTATTGGTAATTCACTCCTTAGTGAGTTTATCAAGTTCATGGCATTAAGTGCCATCTATGTTAATACACATTGCTCTTTACTTTTGCAAAAGGAAAAGACATACCAGAAATTAGTAAGATTGATTATCTAAAAATAGTTTGGGTAGGAACTGGTAAAAGGGATGAGGGGAAGTAAAACAAAACAAAACAAAAACTACCTTTGTGTAAGTTTTCACTTTTCAGCAATGTTAGTGTTGTACATACTTAAAAATAATGACAATAAAACTAAACATGATGGAAGAAAACCCTGAAATTGAATACAAACAGAAACAAACCTAACTATATTTCATACAAATAAAATTACCACACTGCAGGGGGGCATGTGGTAGGAATAAATTAACCTAAGTAACTTTTGAGCACAGTATTTAGACTATATGCTCTCAACCTACATACAAAAAGTACTGTAAATAAATACTGAATTCCAGTTACTAGGCTTGTTTGTCACAGAAATGTGGCTTAACAATTCTGGAACTACTTTCAGTATATTCTAGGCTTAAGCAAATAATGGAACCAGGTTTCTCACTATCAGAGAAAGCAGTTACAAATATGGAAAGGAGGAAGACAGAATGAACTTGGTGACACTGGAGATATCAAAACTCATGGATTTTGATAGAAAGATAGGTGTTAGAAATAGATGCATGTATAGGTATATGGGTATGTATGCTTGTGTGTACACACATATGACAACAGAATTAAACACCTAGCACTGATGTTCACTGAAAAAACCTGGGTCTGGAAAAGTATAAGCTGGGTCCAGGAAAAAAGCTAGGCTAGGAAAGCACAAGATGAGCTAGGAAGATCTTATTTGCAAGAAAGTAAAGAAGCATTAAAAAAATGGTAGGGACAAGTTAAAAGAATATAGGTAGTCTGAAGGGGCTCCTACTGGCCAAATATGGGACTATCTGAATACCAAAATAAATAATGAGAGTAAGGGCTTGTAGTCCAATGAATGGCTTAGCAGTACTTAAGATAAGTGGATATAAATAAACAAATAAATAAAACTCTTGCTTATAGTTGAATATCAACAAATGAATGAAGAAGAAATAAGGGCATTAAAGAAAATCACCATTTGACAAACTTCATGACAATTGATTCAAACAAGCATCACCAATGGATGATAAAACTAAAAGATGAAAGTATGATCAGGAATAGGACATCTACATAGTGTCAAATTATCTCTTCAAAACACTTATTCATTATAAAGGATAAAATAGTAATTTACAGTGGAACAACCTAACAGATACTACCTTAACCAAGTAATCAAAGTTTGTATCACTGATAATGGTACAAATCAACATCATGCTGAGACAATGCCTTAGCTATTCCCTTGGCCTAGAATATTCTCTCCCCCCATATTCTCCTGGGTACCTTGCACACATCCTTGAAATCTTTCTCAAATCTCACTTTCTCAATAAGAACTACTCTGACCATTCTTTTTGACAATATTGCTTGTTCCTTACTTCCCACATCTCAATCCCTCTTACTCTATAGGTTCTTCTTTTGTAGCACTTACTGGTTTTATAATCTTCTTCTTTATTACATTTATGGTTTACTATCTGGCCCCCCTCACTTGCCCCACCCACCCCTAAGGCAAACATCCAAAAGAGCAGATATCTGATTTGTTGACTGATGTATTCTAAGAGCCTAGAACACTTCTTGCTTCTTATATTATGTGCCCTATAAGTATTTGCTGAATGTTAAATGAAGAAAAATCTACTGAAAACAAATGCTATCTTGTCCATCCTATATTTCTATAGAATTTCTATATGGGAGGGGCCTGGGATAGCAATTATTTTGGAAAGTAGAAGAGTGAGTGTTGTCTTGAGCTGTGTTTGAATAGCAAGCACACTGTATTCACTTAGCTGGTATATTTATTTGAAGTGGCTTAGGAGGAGGAAATAAAAAATATGGAAGGGATTATGCTCCTTCCACATGGCTTACCCTTTGGAACCACTGCTTAGGATGCCCAATTCCACTTTCAAACTGATACACAGCTCTGTGTCATACTAAACCTATTTTCAATTCTTGGAATGGTACATTTTAATTCCCTGTCCCAAAGACATTATTTAAAAGTAGGCCCCTTGGCAGTACCTCAAGAAACTGAATATAGCACTGCCGTATAATCCAGCAATCCTGTTACTAGGAATATATTCAAAAGAAATGAAAGCAAGGATACGAACTTACATTTGTACACTGATGTTCACAGCAGCATTATTCACAATTGCTAAAATATGGAACCAGCCCAGTGTCCATCAAGAGATGAATGGATAAGCAAAATGTGATATACACACAATGGACTACTAGTCAGCAGTAAGAAAAAACGAAATTGGGATGCATATGACAACATGGATGAACCTAGAGGATATTATGTTGTGTGAAGTAAGCCAGACACAAAAGGACAAACATTTTCTGGTCTCACTAATATGAACTAAATATGATGAGTAAACTCATAGAGGTAAATTCTAGAGTATAGGTTACTAGGAAAGGGAAGGTCGGTTGAGAATGGGAGCTGATGCTTAATGTATGTAGCATTATTCATAAGGTTAATTGTAAAAGTGTGGAAATGAATAGAGTTGAGAGTAACACATTATAATGAGTATAACACTGCTGATTTATAAATGTGATTGTGGCTGAAAGGAGTAGTCTATGGACATAAATGCCAACTGAAAGGAAACTACAGAATAATCTAGGGTGTGATTTTGGTGGTGGATGAAGATTGTAATTAACAGTATAAATATAAGAATGCACTTCTTTTACAAAGTGCTAGCATATGGTGATACACAGGAAAATTACAACAAGTGTAACTTATGGATGATAGTTAACAGTAATATAATATTTTGCAGCAATGGCAAGAATGTATTTTTTCAATACTAAGGGACAATAATAGGGGGGTATAAGGAAGTATGGGATTTTTCTTTTGGAGTAATTAAAACGTTCTAAAATTGACTGAGGTGATGACAGCTCAGCTCTGGATTAAAATGCAAGCCACTGAGTATACACTTTGAATGCACTGTACAAAGCACAGGACTATGTAATACAGGGAATCAAGTGGTGGACAACAGACTGTGGTTAACTTAACAGGACAAATATGAGAACATTTGCTCATGAATGATAGACACATATAATACATTACAGGGTGTTAATAATTGGGTGAACTGGGAGAAAGATACACCAAATGTTAGCTATGGCCTATAGTTAGTAGCAATATTTTAACGATGCTCTTTCACAGTTTTAAACAAATGCTTCATGGCAATGCAACGTGTTAGTGGTAGGGAGATGTATGAGAGCATTGTATTATATGCATTTTGTTTTGTAAATTCACAAATTTTACTATACAATTATTGTTTATGTATATTTATGTATGAAAAAGATACTTAATAAAATAAAAAAAAGTAGGCCCTTACCTGCACAGTTGACCACATGTATTTCCATTCCATTTGGGTATTTTGACTGTAGCAGTAACAGTCTGACTCAGAACTTTTAATTAAATCCATTTCCTTCAAAGGTTTACACCTTGGAACTGAAAGATAAAAGAGGAAATATATTTTCTCAATATTTAATTGTTCAGAATTTTATCTTTTTAAAAATCTTCCCCTTGGTCCCACACAGGGATAATGGTTGCTGTTTTAACATTCTATGACCAACAAAGTTTCTACATGGTACTTATAGTCAGTTCTTCAACCTTTTCAGCATAGCAGGACATAGGCAAAAATTACAGTCTGGTATCAATATTCTTATGACATATGAAGGGATATAAGAGCACAGAGAAGAGGCATTTTCCCCATCCTGGAGCAGAGGGAAAGAATTGAGGGCAACTTTCCGGGAAAGACATGTGACTGGGACACTAAAGGGTAAGTAGAAGGCAAAGAGATGGAAGTTGGGAGGCATGTGGGGCAAGTATGTACACTATCATGGAGAAAAATCATGTAAGTGATACAGCCAATCACAAGTATGGAGTGTTAAGACTATATAAGAACATTTCAACACATGGAACTAGAGAGGTAAGCAGTGGGCACTACTACACTAAGGAACGTGGGCTTCATTCGGAAAGCAAAGCACTGAAAGATCAGGAAGTATGAGTCCCAACAGGAAACTACAGACACTCAAAAGGGTTTAACTGAAAGGAGTTCAGAGAAGATGTGGGCAGGATTAAGGAAACTAATAAGGCACTGTGAGATTCCCAGGACCCAGCAATAGCAGGAAACCTTTATCAACCGTAAGCTGGAACCAGCAATGGGAGGTTCTTATGTCCTTGGACCTAGTGGAGCTAAGCAAATGTCAGTCTAATGGAACGCTGTCACTGCCAGAATTTCAGGGAAATGGTGGGGTGAGGGTAAAAGTACCTCAACCTCTCTCTCTCTTGCCCTCTTGCCAGTGCTTCCAATTGGCCAAACCCAACGGCAGCTGGAGGGCAAAGAAGCCCAGGTGATACAGTCCATAGAGATCAGCTTTCAAGCACAGAGCAGGAAAGAGAAGGGCTAAGAATGGATCTGTGGGAACACAGAATAACAAGATCAGTTTGGAAGCGACAGGAGTACCTTTGTCTTTTAGAAATAATATTCTATTAGCAGTATGAAAGTATCAGAGGGCAAGACGACTGAAAGTAAGAACTACTAAGGAGGATAATAAAAAACCTAAACAAGAAATGAACTAAGGAGGGAGAAGGAACAGAGCAAAGACTACTGGGGGTATGGACTTTGGAGATTCATTAAATGAGGGAAAACAAAGTGACATGAAGGTTTCTGGTGAGGGGACAAGGCCCTTTACCCAGGTAAGAAATAATGGAGAAGAAGCAAGCTTGTGAAAGGAAAGGGGAGAAGAGTTCAATTTGGGCATAATGAGTTTTGGTTGGTGGGACTAAGTAAAGATCGGACAGGTCTGCAGCTCAGGAGAAATTTGGTTAGAGACATAAATACATAAATACGTGCATGTATAAATATATGTGTGTGTTATATGTTATAAATAATATAAAACACTACACCACAACATAATATACAGAGAGAGAGGTACTATAGTCGAGAGAGTAGTAGTGATAAATACCATAAGAAAACTATAACACAGTTGCATTTATATTATTCCATGGCCATTGATATATCTTGATTTGAAATGAAGAAGGATCAAAGCCTTAAGTTATTCTGGAACCAGGGTGGGTGCCATCACTACATCTGTCAAATGGATAACAGGAACAGGAACACGTATGGACACATACTGAAATGGACCTTATGCCCAACCCCTGCCTCCCCTAAGTAAAGTGTGGTCAGTTGTTTCTACAGAAAAACCTGAAACAAAGAGAGAACAACCTGCCTACTAAAGCTGGGGAAGGACTGGGGAACCAGTAATAATGTATCAATAATTTTATCTATCTAGGGAATAATATTGAATAAGCCCAGCTAGATCCCTGTGCTGATTAGGATATCCTTAGTATTAAGCAGGTATGGTAATTTGAGATTATATATGAATCCCAAAAAAAGAAAGATTATATTTGTGAACTAATCTCTTCTTCTGGGTGTGATACCCTTTGATTATACTGGATTTAGTTGAGCAGTCCATGATTAAATTACCTAGTAAGATTAGGGCTTTGACAACTCAGGTTGAGTTTCCACCCCCTTAGTGGGCCAATATAAACATACACTTACTCAAGATGGAAGAGGAGAGAACTTTGTCATTTTTGATTCTGTGGCCCTGGGGAGAGCAAGACATTTGCCTGATAGCTTACAGAGACTGCTGGGAAGAGAGACGAGACTGATATAGAAAGCCTGGAGAGAAACGGGTTCTATGCCAGGAGAGAGAGGGAGCCATGAGAGACGAGCCTTATGGTGGCCTGCAGCTGAGATAGAGGAAGCCCTGAGAGACAGCCCTAATGAGGAGAGAGAGGGACTGGAAGCCCCGAGGGGAGAGACCAGGCAGAGATCAGCGATCATCTTGCTTCAGCACATGGCAACTGACCTTATTTAGAAAGCAACCTTGAGCTAGACTCTTTATGGCCTTGTAATTGTAAGCTTTTACCCCAAATAAATACCCTTTATAAAAGCCAACCGATTTCTGGTACTTTGCATTGGCAGCCCTTTGACTGACTAATACAGTGGGAGAAAAAGAACAGGTTTGAAGAAAAGATGCCATGAATGCCTACCACCTCCTGAAATATAATAAACTGCATAAAATCAGGGTCTTTAGGTGGCTACATAAAGCAGGTAAGTTACATGAGGATGGGGTATATTCCATTGTGACACTGTCAAATCATTTAATCTTTACTCTTAACATTGTGAAGAAATACCAAAGTGTTTAAATATATAAACAAATTTCCAGAGTTTGAGACTCTGAGATGCAAATACAAAAATCCAGGTTAAAATTTTAAAAATACGAGATCAAAATCTATGGGATGCAACAAAGGCAGGGCTGAAAGTAAAATTTATAGCCCTCAATGCTTATATCAAAAAAGAAGGAAAACACAATCAGTAAGATGGTAGCAGAGTAAGGACCTCCTAGAATCAGCTCCTGCTGCAGAGCAGTTAGCAATCACTCAGAGCCATCTAAAGCACTTGTTTGGGGGCTCCAGACCAAAAGTGCATCCTGCAACATCCCTTAAAAGGAAGGAAGGAGGAGACTGCCCATGTGCAGAGAAGATTCATAAGTAGAGCGTTCCACACCACAGAGGCTGGTGCCCATCCTCCACAAGAGGCACAAGCCACCTCGGGAGCTATTCTGCGGCTGGAATTGGAAGCTCCACTTTCCAAAAACGGGGGAAGAAGAGACGGTTGGGCACCAACTTCAGCTACTGATGAATACATTTGGTGGGCTAAAGTATAATCCTGAGAACAGCTGAAGTTTGAAACTGTCCAAGTCAGAAAATAGGCTGGTAACCGCCATCTTAACTCTGCACCTGGCACGAGGGGAAGTGGAAGGACTGAAAACCACAGTGCTGGTAGGGACGGGCTTCTTTCCATCCAGAGCAGACTGCAGCTCTAGCCTAAGCCCCAGCCCCACCTCCAGCAGGGAGGTAGCTGGAGGGACCTGAGCCAGCCTCTCTGGGAAAGTACAGGCCACACCACAAAGGCCAGTGATCATCCTACTTTGGCAGTGCAAGCCACCCCAGAGCTATTCTGTGGCAGGAATTGGAAGTTCCATTTCCCAAAAACAGGGAAGGAAAAGACGGTTAGCCACTGATTTCAGCTACTGATTAATAAATTCAGATGACTAAGGTATAACCCAAAGAACAGCTCAAGTTTGAACCTGTCCAAGTCAGAAAGAGGCCAGTAGCCACCATTTTGACTCCACCCCCAGCATGAGGGGAAACCAGGCTGCCTGAAAATCATAATGACAGTAGAGACCAGTTTCTTTCATCCTTACTGGCCTGCAGCCCTAGCCTAGGTTTCAGCCCCACCTCTAGCAGGGAAGAAGCTGGAGGGCCCTGCACCAGCCCATCCAGGTAACTATAAGTACATTTGGCTGGAATAGACTGAATAATCAGAAGTCTACCAGGGTAAATGTGGTCATCTTGGACCCGTATTGAATAGATTGCTGCCCACACCTGCAACTCTATCCCATCCCAGGCAGGGAAGAAAGGGGTGTGAAGCTTCATCAGTCTCTCTGGGCAACTACAGTCTAGATCTGCATGACTTGGATTATTCCACACAGCTGTGACTCTATCCCTACCCCTGGCAAAGGAGAAAGTTGGGAGAAGCTTCATTAGTCCTTGGGGCAATGAGGACAGCTTTAGCCTCCACAGCTTATAGCACCAGCTACATCCTTGGCTCCTTCCATACAACCATCAAGGGAGAAAGGGCAAGAAGCCCTAAACTAAAGAGAAAAACTGTACCCAGAATAAACACTCTAGTAAGCCAGATGCCAAGAAACCAGCAAAAAATTACAATCCATACCAAGAAAGAGGAAGACATGGTCCAGTTAAAGGAACAAAATAAGCCTCCAGATGACATAAAGGAGTTGAGACAACTAATCATAGATGTTCAAACAAATTTCCTTAATAAATTCAATGAGATGGCTAGAGATTAAGGATATTAAGACATTGGATAAGCACAAAGAAGAATTTGAAAGCACACATAGAAAAATAACAGATCTTATGGGAATGAAAGGTGCAATAAATGAAATTTAAAATACACTGGAATCATATAATAGCAGATTTGAGGAGGCAGAAGAAAGGATTAGTGAGCTTGAAGAAATGGCCTCTGAAAGTGAACATACAAAAGAACAGATGAAGAATAGAAAAACTTGAACAAGGTCTCAGGGAACTAAACACTAGCAAGAGATGTACAAACATATGTGTCATGGGTGTCCCAGAAGGAGAAGACAAGGGAAAATGGGAAGAAGGAATACTTGAAGAAATAATGGTAGAAAATTTCCGAACCCTATTGAAGGGCATAGATATCCATGTCCAAGAAGTACGACATAATCCCATCCGAAAAAATCCTAATAGATCAAACTGGAGACACATACTAATCAAAACGTCAAATGGGGCGGCGGACTTGGCCCAGTGGTTAGGGCGTCCGTCTACCACATGGGAGGTCCGCGGTTCAAACCCTGGGCCTCCTTGACCCGTGTGGAGCTGGCCCATGCGCAGTGCTGATGCATGCAAGGAGTGCCGTGCCACGCAGGGGTGTCCCTCATATAGGGGAGCCCCACGCGCAAGGAGTGTGCCCCATAAGGAGAGCCACCCAGCGCAAAAGAAAGTGCAACCTGCCCAAGAATGGCGCCACACACACAGAGAGCTGACACAACAAGATGATGCAACAAAAAGAAATAGATTCCCGTGCTGCTGACAACAACAGAGGTGGACAAAGAAGACTGGCAGCAAATAGACACAGAGAACAGACACCGGGGTGGGAGGGAAGGGGAGAGAAATAAATAAATAAATAAATCTTAAAAAAAAAAACAAAACACACAACATCAAATGGCAAAGATAGAGAATTTCTGAGAGGTGCAAGAGAAAAGTAATACTCATCAGAAACCATGGAGGCAAGAAGACATATAAGAGAAAAGCTTCCAGCCAAGAATCTTATATTCAACAAGACTGTCTTTCAAAAATGAGGGCGAGTTTAGAATACTCACAGGAACACAGAAACTGAGAGAGTTTGAAAGCAAAGAGACCCACTTTTCAGGAAATACTGAAGGGTGTGCTATAGCCTGAAAAGAAAAGACAGGAGAGAGAGGCCTGGAAGAAAGTCTAGAAATGAAGATTATATCAATAAAAGTAACTAAAAGTGTCAAAAGAGTGGTGAAAATAAAACATGACAGATAAAACCCAAATATTCAGGAATAAACCTAACCGATAATGTAAACACTTGTATTCTAAAAACTACAAATCATTGTTAAAAAATTTAAAAAGGCCTAAATAACTGGAAGAACATTCCATGCTCACAACTGGAAGACTAAATATCATTAAGATGTCAATTCTATCCAAATTGATGTACAGATTCAATGCAATCGCAATAAAAATTCCACCAGAATTTTTTAAATAAATGGAAAGCATGATTATCAAATTTATTTGGAAAGATAAAGGGTCCTGAATAGCCAGAAACATCATAAAAAGGAAAAGCAAAGTTGGAGGACTCTCACTTCTGGACTTTAAATAATATTACGTAGCTACAGTGGTAAAAACAGAATGGCACTGGCATAAAGACCTGGACCTGGTAATAATTGAATGATATTACTTTATAATCTGTAACAAATGTTTCACCAGGGTATGGTGTGTTGATAGAGGGGTGTTGTTTGGGAAATCTGCACATGTTCATGATTGTTTTGTAAGTTTACAACTTATGTCATAAAAAAATACTTAAAAAATAATAATAAGGTGGAATGGGGAAAAAAATACACCAAATATAAGGACTATAATTAGTAGTAAAATTTTGACAATATTCTTTCATAACTTGTAACAAATGTCTCACAACAATGCAAGATGTTGGTAACAGGTTGATGTATGGGACCTCTGTATGATGTTATGCATGTTTCCTTTGTAAACTCACAACTTTTACTATACACTTATTATTTATGTATGTCCATATATAAGTGATAAAAAATAATATTAATAGGGTGGGTTGGGGGAAAATACTTTGATTAGTAGTAATATTTTGAGGCTGCTCTTTAATCATTAGTTAAAATGTTTAATGACAATGCAAGGCATTGGCAGTAGGGTGAGGTATGAACGCCCTGTATGATGTTATGTATGTTTGTTTTGTAAGTTCACAACCATTACTATACACTCATTGTTTATGTATGTTCATATATGAGTGATATACTTAAATAAATTTAAAAAAAGAAAAATGGGCTAAAACCGTTACTTAACTACACAGCTGGAAGAACCAGAAAAATGATAGAAATTTATTCCCAAAGCAATCAGAAGGAACAAAATAACAAAGACCAGAGGAGAAATAAATGAAATTGAGAACAAAAAAAACAGAATTAACCAAACCAAAATTTGGTTCTTCGAGAAGATCAAAAATATCGACAAACCCTTAGCTAGACTGATAAAAAAAGAGAGAAGATGCAAATAAATAAAATCAGCAATTAGAGTGGGGACTTTTCTACTGATCTCACAGAAATAGAAGAGATCATAAGAAGATACGAAGAACAACTATATGCTAGCAAACTACACAATGCAGATGAAATGGAAAAATTAATATCCAAAAAATACAACCAATAATGAGCAATCTGAGGAGGAAGTTGGGGGAAAAATTCCATTTACAATAGCAATTAAAGAATCAAAATTTACTTCACTAAGGATGTAAAGGGCCTGTACACAAAAAACTTACAATGCACTGCTAAAAAAATCAAAGAAGACTTGAATAAACAGAAGGACATTCCATGTTCATGGATTGGAAGACTAAATATTGTTAAGATGTCAATTCTACCCAACTTGATTTACAGACTCAAAGAAATCCTGATTAAAAATTCTACCAGTATTTTTTAAAGAAATGGAAAAGCCAATTATCAAATTTACTTGGAAGAATAAGGGCCTCTAAGTAGCCAGAAACATTTTAAAAAGGAAGAACGAATTTGGAGGATTCTCACTTCCAGACTTTAAATCATATTACCTAGCTACATTGGTAACAACAGCATGGTACTGGCATAAAGATAGACATATAGACCAGTGGCATTGAATTGATGGCTCATAAAAAGACACGCACAGCTGGGGCAGAGCAGTCTACTGAACAAATGGTGCTGGCAAAATTGGATATTCATATCTAAAAGAAAGAAAGAGGACACCTATCTCATACCTTATACAAAAATTAACTCAAAATGAATGAAAGACCTAAATATAAAAGACAGAACCATAAAACTCCTAGAAGAAAAGGTAGGTAAACATCTCCAAGACGTGGAAGTGGGTGGTTATTTTTTAAACTTTACACACAAAGCACCAGCAATGAAAGAAAAAACGGATAAATGGGACCTCAAACTTAAACACTTTTGTGCTTCAAAGGACTTTGTCAAGAATGTGAAATGGCTGCCTATTCAATGGAAAGAAATATTTGAAAACTACGTATCTGATAAGGGTTTGATTTCCATGCTATACAAAGAGATCACACAACTCAACGATAAAAGTGTAAGCAATCCAATTTAAAAATGGGAAAAAGACTTAACTAGATATTTTTCTAAAGAGGAAATACAAATGATCAAAAAGCACAGAAAAAATGTTCAATATCACTAGCTATTAGGCAAATGCAAATCAAATCTACAATGAGCTATCATCTCACACCTCAAAGAATGGCCATTATTTAAAAAGAAAAAAAAAACAAGTGTTGCAGAGGGAGTGGAGAAACAGGAACACTTTTACTGTTGGTGGGAACAGAATGGTGCAGGCTTTGTGAAAGACAGTTTGGCAGTTCCTCAGGAAGCTAAATATAGAACTGCCATATGACCCAGCAACCTTTCTACAGGGAAAATATCCAGATGAACTGAAAATAAGACACAAGCAGCCATGTGCACACCAATGTTCACGGTAGCATTATTCACAATTGCTAAAAGATGGAAACAACCCAAGTGTCCATCAACTGATGAATGGATAAACAAAATGTGGTATATACATACTATGGATTACTATGCTGATGTAAGAAGAAATGAAACTGGTCTACATGGCAACATGGATGAACTTTGAGGACATTATGCTGAGTAAAAAAAACCAGACACAGAGGACAAATATTGTATGGTCTCACTAATATGAACCAAATACGAAGAATAAACACACGGAGTTAAAACCTAGACAACAGGATATTGGAGATAGGATGAGGGGTAAGAAGGCAAATTGATGCTCAGTGTATATAGAATTTTTATTAGCTTGACTATAAAAGTGTGGAAATGAATAGAATTGATGGTAACACATTATAGTGAGTATAACTAACATGGCTGATATATATATGGGATTGTGGCTCAATGGGGTAGTATAGAGACATACATGTAAACTGAAAGAAAGCTGGAGAATAATCTAAGAACTGTACAACAAAGTTAATCCATTGGTAGATGAGGACAGTGGTTAATAGTACAAATACAAGAATGTTCTTCTATGAATTAGAATAAATATATATCACTATTATAAGGTGGTAAGAATAATGATGCATGGGAAAAATACAATTAGGATAGCTTCTGGACTATAGTTAACAGCAATGTTGTAATATTCTTACAGTAATGGCAAAGAAGATACTATATTAATGCTTAAGGTTCAGTACGGGGATATGGATTTTTTCTTTTGAATGAAAGAAAATATTCAAAAATTTACTAGGGCAATGACTGCACAACTCTGTGACAGAAGTGTGAGCAACTAAGTGTACACTTTGGATGGACTGTATAAGGCATGGGACAGTCGAACACAGTGAACCATGTGGTAGATGACACTGTTGTAACTAAAATATGAGAGCGTTCTCTCATGAACTATAGCAAAAGTACAATACTGATATGAAGTGTTAATAATAAGGGGTATATGGAAAAATACACCAAATGTAAGCTATAGTCTATAGTTAGTAGTATTTTGATGACGTTCTTTCATAATCTGTAACAAATGTTCCACAACAATGCAAGGTGCTTGTGGAGGGCTGGGATTTATGGGAATTTGGCTTGTTATACATGATTGTTTTGTAAACTCACAACTACTTCTCTAATTTAAAAAATATACTAAAAGGAAAAAATAAGAGGAGGAAGCTCTTAGAAGACCTTTGTTAAAAACAGGATTTTAAAAATTACTAGTACATTCCGGATGGTCTGTCTATATGTAAGAGCCAACAAGAAAATGCAGAACCACAAACCAACCAGCACTGAGGTACAGTTGTGGGTTTATCTGAGATGCAAACAATTCCTGGCCAAGACTGCCCAAGGATAAGGGCACTCTGGGACATCAAAGATCTGGTGATTAGCTATATAAAAGATGAATATCTAAGAAGGTACCATACACCTGGAAGAGCATGGGTAAACTAGGATAAGAATACATTAAAATTCATTAAAAGCCCTAAACTAGTGAGAAGCAGAGGTGGGATTAGAATGAGATCTCTGACCTACCTCACTTTATACCATATTCTACCTCTACAGGCTTCCTCTGGGGTCTAAGAGGAGGAACCAGGGCAAAAACAAGTAGCTAGAGTTGAGAACTTTATACTGGGAGTTCTGGATATGGGAGAGGAATTCCCACCTATCATCGGAAAGAGAGTACATTCCAGCTGGGCAAGGCAGGTGCAGACTGTGCGGGCTACAGGCTCCAACAGCCCCAGGATCTTACAAGAACTTTATTTACAGCCAGCTTTTTCTTTAGGGTTACTCCTAAGAGTGTGCAATGCTCTAGTAGTGGCTGTTCTCGTCAGCACCTCCAGAGCCCCTCACTTCAATCCCTCTCCTGATAGGTTCTGCTACTTCAAGGGCCTGAATCAATTGCCAGAACAGTGGACTACCCTAATGTTATTGAGCCCTGAGCTTTGCAAACAAATGCTGCCTTCATATGAGGTTTTCTCCATTTGGTCCAAGACTGCCTCTTAAATCACTTGATACTAGCAGCTCTTAAGTTAGGAGCAATTTAAGTATTGTGCAGTTAATTTGTACAGCTAACTGCTGGCCCTTTGATGTCCCAGTTTTTTATGTATAGTTTGAATTTAGCAGTCAATGCTTCTCTGCTGTCCAAGCCGTCACCATCTTGCATGTGGATTACTATAACAGCATTCTAGCTTATCTCCCTACTTTCTGAATTTCTTCCACTATTGCCCTCTATAACGTATTCTCCACTCAGCATATAGATCTTTTTTTTACCTCCCTCATGCGACTTTTAGTGTGTTGTCTGCTCTCTGTGTCCATTCACTGTGCATTCTTCTATGTCTGTATTTATTTTTATTTATCCCCCTGCGCTCCCCGCCCCCCCCTCCTCCCCCGCAGCTTGTTTGATGTCTGCACTCTGTCCATTTACTACATGTTCCTCTGTGCTTTTGCTTGTCTCCCTTTTTGTTGGGTCACCTTGCTGAGTCGGCTCTCCGTGGCGCTTGCTCTCCGTGGCGCTTGCGGGCCGGCGGCTCTCTGGCATGCGGGCGAGCCTGCCTTCCTAAGGAGGCCCCGGGACGTGAACCCAGGGCCTCCCATATGATAGACAGGAGCCCAACTGATTGAGCCGCAGCCACTTTTCAGCTGTACATTTTAAAACATCAATAGGAGCACATCATTTACCTGCTCAAAACCCTGCAATACTTCCCATTGCACCCATAATATAATCCACCCTCCCTTCCAAGGATTCCTGAATACCTCACTGACTTCCCCCTACACTTCTCTTTTTGCTACACTTACTCCAGCCATACCCACCCTCTTGATCCTCAAGATGCCAATCCTACCCTCCTCCTCAAGTTTTCATACTGTCCTGAGATCTTGGCCGAGCCTGCTCCTTCCAATAATTTGTGCCTTTGCTTAAATGTCACCTTTTCAGAAAGACCTTCTCTGACCCTACTGTCTAAAATAGCACACACTAACCATTTTCACCCTTTCTTCTTACTTGGCTTTATTTTTATTTCATATTACATATGCATTTATTTGTTCATACTCTGTCTCCCCATTAAGTCAGAGTTCATTTCTTGGAATTAAATATTTGTCCTGTGTGTGTGTGTTGTAATTCAAGAGGTTTAGTGGGTTATTTGGGCATGTGTAGCCTAGC
The DNA here is from genome assembly GCF_030445035.2 of Dasypus novemcinctus. Lineage (NCBI taxonomy): Eukaryota > Metazoa > Chordata > Mammalia > Cingulata > Dasypodidae > Dasypus > Dasypus novemcinctus. The sequence continues at coordinate 55,979,225 of NC_080679.1, read as the reverse complement.
CAGTGAAAGTCTGGCCAATCTTCATACATCTTGCTAGTGCAAGTTAGTAGTATAAAAGGAAGTGCTGTCTTGCCCTTCCCTTGAGACATCCTGATGTAATAGGACACTCTTTCCAGTCCGCACCATCCCACCTAAAGAACCTGTGACAGAATCAGGGTTACTTGGGAACCCAGAGGCTACAGACATTTCCCCCTTACCCAACATCAGTGTATCTTTAATTAGAGCATTGAGAGCTGTGACCCCCATTATACATGTTGGGCTAGGAATCTTCCCTTTTCTTCCAGCAGGAGAGGAGGCAGGGGAAAGAAAAAGGTGGCCAAAAAGTTGATTTTGTTTTACTTAGATTGGGTTTATCAGTGTATTCTGTATAAGGGACCTCCAGAATTTCACCTCAGTCTTCAACCAGATTAAAGAGAGTACAGTTGGAATAAGTTGCCCTAACTAATGATCTGTACTGAAAAACATGCTGCAAACTGTGTTCCCCACTGGAATTCTCCAAAGTGGCCTCTGGCTTTTGAAGCAAAGCTAATATAGAATGTACACAATATGTGAGAGCACATAGATAAGGTATAAGCATTTTGTGGTGTCCTCTTCCTGTCCTCCATCCTTACGGCTCCTGAGGCAAATATACCTCCCTCAACACACACAAGAATTGCTAAATATCCAAGAGTCTAGAAACTCAGTCAGATACAAGAAGCCACAAGCCTTGCTCCAAATGGGCTTAAGTGAACCCTGAACCATGGGCTAGTTAAACTAGGCAAGAGACAACAACTTAAGACAACCAAGATTGTTATCGTGCCCGGCCTAATGCCTTACTAGAGAGAACCAGATCTCTTCATTTTTAGATTGTTATAAAGGTTATGTCTTTCTTAGGCCTCTCCTCCCTTGAGCAATCTGCTTCCAGAGGCATATTCACTTTTTACCTCCTCCATCTCTACCTGAGGGTGGAAAATAGGAAATGTGGCCAACTGGCTGATTTGCAACTCACTCTATCACCTGATTTACCCCTAACAGTGAAGGTTGCCAACCTGTCTGCAGGTTTCATTTATTCCGGCTGCTCTAGTCTTTGCTGGTTACTTCTGCTAAGAAGGAACCTCCTGCTGGATATAGGCAGGCACAAATATATCATACCAACATGAAACAGACTTTTCAGGAATTCTTAAAGATGTAATAATCATTCATTTGGTCAGAAGACAAGGATACTGCCTAGAAAGTTAATGTTTCCACTTAAGGCTGAAATGTGTCCCTATCATAACCTCGCTATTTACTTCTTCAAACCTGATTCAAATCAGGAGAAAGATCTGGAAGTATGGTCATCCCAGATCTGCCATATTCCAAAGCACTTAGGAGTATCTGTGGGACCAACCCCATGTGCCATCCTCACTATGGTTATAGGAAGGCTGTGCCTCTAAGCCCTAGAATGAGAATCTCCTTCCTTAACTCTCTGTGCCCTCAGCAAGTTCTCTTGACCTTTTCAATAAACTTGATTTCTGGACAACAGTATATTTCTGGACAGTTGTGCCCAAACTGTTAAGATAAGTACAAGAGCCATTAACTACTTATATTATCAAAGGCTACTAGTTAGGTTTACCTTAACCAGTGAGATCCCTTAGTTCATTTTAAATACCACTCAATTTATAAATACTCAATTAATCTAATTTTGGGTCTGCATATCATATTAAAAAAGAAACTGCTGCATATCGCCTGCTTCAACGAATAAGTTAAATTTTGGGGGGAGTGGATGTAGCTCAGTGGTTGAGCACCTACTTCCCACATTTGAGGTCCCAGGTTGAACCCCTGGTACTTTCTAAAAAATCAAATCAAATCAGTTTTAAGTTACTCCTTTGAAGTACTTTTGCCATTTATTAGTTTTCCTAAATGCATAAGGATATATTTAAGCTAAAGAGTTTATTAATACATAAAATATTCAGTCAAAAATTCAGAAAGGAGCAGGTAGTACTTAAACCTGCTTATAGATTATGCTAAAAATAAAAGGCACAAACTCTTCTCAAATCTTAGATGTTCTATCTTAAACAACTTCCAACATAAAAATAGTTTAGCAATGCTCCTCCTGAAAACTTAACCTTAGATAGCTCTCATATGAAGATAATGACTATAACGGAATACTATAATCACTTACTAAAGGAGCCATTTCCCCTATTTGACCTATATTTTTTTCTTTTAAAGCAACAAAAGGGGAAAGAGAAGAGAAGGAAAAAGACAAAACAACAAACCATACTTGTGAGTTTGAGAGTTCAAATAGAGGATTTTTCTTGTTTGTGGGTATGTAAATTCTGATTTTCAAAGGAGTTAGCATGTAGCACAAAAGTTACAAAGTAACTTCTCTTTTAACCCCAATTTCTAAAAACCTGACCTCAATATACATCTTGGTTTTTATTTCTCCAAACCCATGTGTAAGAAACAAAACTGAAATTAGCACATGCTATATTGTACACTCAGGGCTGATTTTAACTTCACAGATTATTCTTTTCCACTGATGAATTTGAAAGCTGTAGTTTCAAACAGCCAATTTTTCTGGTTTAAGCCTGGGAAACCACTTCAGTGGCCTGAACTTCTCTCAGAACATCACATGGTGTCTAGAAATCTGACCCACTGGTTTTAAACTATGGAGGACTCTTGGTTTGAAGTCTCTCTTCCTCTCAGCAGACAACTACCTGCCCTTCCGGTGTCAACTGCGTCTTTCCTCTAAACAGGGTGGCAGAAAGCTGGGCTTGGCCTAGATGTTCTACATTTCATGGTATTTTAGAATATGAAATACCCTTAAGGTATCATCCAATCCAAGCCTCTTATGTTATAGACAAACCCTATTTTATGAAAGGAAGTACCAGATGGTCATCTCAGGGTTCCTCATAAAACCACAGACTTTTACAACAGCCATGATTCTTAGATTTAGTCTAGTCCAGAGGTTCCAAAATGGTGTCATCAGCTCACCACAAGATCCTGGATACTTCACGTTCACATTGTAAAGCCAATGTGAAATGTTTAGTATTGCTATAAGGCCACAGAGGTTGTCACTTTTCTTTTGTTTTCTTTTTAAAGATTTATTTTCTCTCCCTTTCCCCTCCCCCACCTATTGTCTACTCTCTGAGTCCATTCACTGTGTTCTTCAATGTCGGCTTGCATTCTCAGTGGCACCAGGAATCTGTGTCTCTTTCTATTGCATTGTGTTGCAGCGTCAGCTCTCCAGTGTGTGCCGTGCCACTCCTGGGCGGGCTGCCCTTTTCTTTGTGTGGGGCTCACGCCTTGCGCATGGGACTCCGCAGCGCTGTACCCATGGGCCAGCTCACCACATGGGCCAGAAGGCCCCGGTTTGGAACCCTGGACCTTCCATGTGGTAGGCGGATGCTCTATCAGTTTAGCCACGTCCGCTTCCCACCACTTTTCTTAGCTGTGGAATTTTGCCAACTCAGTGGGCATCCTGCATGTCTCAGGCAGAATGGAAGCTCTGGTAAGCATTTATAAAGTTGAGCCAGCCTTTGAACTCTGCGGTGCTTCTAAGTCTTACAATCATAAAACGCCCAAGGGCTAGCACAGAGACCACAAAGTCCAAAAAGGCGGGAAAGGGGAACCAGGTTTGTTCAGGTGCGGGCCGCGGTCGCGGAGTGACGCGGTCGCGGAGTGACCCTCCCGCGGGGCAGGGAAGCGCCCATCCACCTTCCCGCCCCGAGCAGGGTGCGCGCCCTCCGAGGAGCCGGGCAGGGGCGAGCGAGTGCGCGTCCGCCGCAGGATGCCGGGGGTTACCTGCCAACGCCGCCGCCTCCCCGCGCGCCGCGCCTGCAGCCAGGGTAGCCAGAAGCGGCAGCCAGTGCGGCAGCCAGCACGGCGCCCAGGCCGTCCGCATCCCACCCGGGAGTCGGCTCCTTGCCGCGCGGCCGCGACTCCAGCCCCTCCGGGTGGGGGAGGGGAAGCGGCTCGGCCGAGCGCCGCGCGGAGGGAGCCCGCCGAGGAGCGGCCTGAGGGGGCGGGGAGACCGCCCCGGGGAAGGGCGGAGCCCCGCCCCCTAGGGCGGAGGCGGGGCGGGGCCGGCGCAGTAGGCGGTGCCCGCGGCGTCTGGCTCGGTTGGCCGAGGCGGGCGCTGCTCGTCTCGCGGTCTCCAGCCTCCTCCCGGCCTTCCGCGGCTCCCCGGCTTGCTCCTGGCTGTCGGGCTTCGGGGCCTCTCGGCCTCGCCCTCCTTTCCTGGGTAGTTCCGGAACGTCCGTCCCACCGCCCACGGTGGCGGGAGAGTGGAGGAGGAGTGGGAACGTTCACGATTGTGCTCAAAACTTGCCTGACCTCTGACCTGCGGAGTTTTGGGGTCAGTTCTCAAAGCTCTGGTCGTCGACACCCTAGGAACGGGAAGGCTGTTCAGCAACCAGCCCCCACACCGTTTATATAAATGAAAGCTCGTGTCTTTATTTTTTCTTTCTGTGGTATACCTTTTCTTCTTTTTGGTAGTGACAGCCGATAACAAATGGGAAATTTGGTTTTGACCAAGTAACATTGATTTAATAACGTGGATTTGTATGTCAAAGCTCTCAAACATAAAACATTTCCAGGTATGAAGAGGCTGTGAAATGTTTTTTCACCAATTTAAGAATCCTCTAAAATTAGATTGTGTTTATGCATTCTATGTGTGTGTACTTTAATGCTAATAATTAGTATGGAATTTACAGCCTTGAATAAACAATACAATGCTTTAAAGAAGGAAAAAAGACTCTTCAGATCCTGAGAAGCCATTAATGTGATTCAGTATCCCACTCTTCACACTTACAAGGACAAACTGCTATTTCCTCTTCTCTAATTCTGGTCTTCTGTTGAGGTACCTTAGGGAACCCAATTGTGCCAAGAGATTGTCCTCTAACATTAGTCCAAACCTTTTTCCCTAAAAGTCTAAGTAGGGCCCAGTAAAAGTATTCCCTGGCCCCAATGTAAAGTTTAACAGCTCTCAAACTCCTGGCACTCTGTGCACACCCAATGTGTGGCTTTTAGAAAATTCAGAAATTTCCTTGTAAGTGACTCTTCAGAGGAATAATTTTTAAAAAATAAGCCATCATTACTTGAACCCCCAAGATAGTCTGACCCTGGCAAACTGTCCCGAGAAAAATGACTGAGCCCTTGGTCCACTTGAGAGGTGTTTACTTGAATCTTGTTTGGCCCTTCTTTGATGTTCATTTTGATTTAGTTCAATTCGCTTTGATTTAGTTCGATTTTGGATGGCACCATAGAAAATGGCTAAAAGAAACAGGTGGATTCTCAAATAACAAATGTGTTTTCCTACAGCTGTATCTGGTAGAGGAATAAAAAGGCAAGTGGCAGTGTACCAAATTAGAGTAGTAGGTAAGGTGCTATGCTTGCAGTAGATGCTTAGTAAAGACGCTAAATTGAAACACCACATTCCTCTCTATGGCATAGCAATAAATATTTTCCTAGAGCTAACAAGATTATTAGGAGGTGATAGGCTGCAACTGGAAAACAATCATAAAACCCCATCCCAATTCCCAGAAACCTTTTTTCCTAGCAAAACCTAAGCCACTGGGGAACAGGCAGAAACACTCCCATAGCAGGGCTCTAGCAGAGACCCACTGTTTCTGGGGGAGGGACAGAAACACAAAACCTCTGAGAGAGCTGCAAGAACTGAAAGAACCTGTGAACTTAAATATATGTCAATAGAAATTACCCAAACTCAAACATGAGGAAAAAAGGAAGGAAGGGAGGTAGGGAGGGAGGAAAGATTCAAGACCTGAGAGACAATATCAAGTGGTTTTAACAACAAGTAATTGGAGTTCAGAAGAAGAGCAGAAGAATAAGGCAATGGAAATATGTTAATATACAAAGCTGAGAATTTTCCAAAATTAATGAAAATCAAGGTTAAAGAGAAAATCTGGAAGGTGACCAAAGAAAAATGATACATTACATACAGAGGGACAGAGATAAGATTACAGCATACTTCTTGTCAGAAACTATGAAAGCGAGAAGATAAGGGAGTGCATCGTTAAAGTCCTGGGAGAAAAACTGTCAACCCAGAATTCTATGCAAGCAACAGTATCTTACAAAATGAAGGCAAAATGACAAATTTTTTTCACTGCCGGCAGACCTGAACTGCAGAAAATGTTAAAGGAAGTTGTTCAGGTTGAAGGAGAATGATAGCAATGGAATTCCCCGGGCTAAATATGAACCTTATCATCCTGAAGAAGCTGGATTGATAGGTTGGTGGAACAGCCTTTTTTTTTTTAAACCAATTTAATTGATACATATTAATAAAACATAAATCCATCCAAAATGTACAATCAATGGTATTCAGTATAAACACATAGTTGTAGGAAGTGGATTTGGCTCACCTGATAGTGTGTCCGCCTACCACATAGGAGATCAGGGTTCAAACCCAGGGCCTCCTGACCCATGTGATGAGCTGGCCCACGCGCAGTGCTGATGCGTCCAAGGAGTGTCCTGCCACTCATGGGTGTCCCCTGCGTAGGGGAGCCCCACATGCAGGAGGGCGCCCCATAAGGAGAGCCGCCCAGTGTGAAAAAAGTGCAGCCTGCCCTGGAGTGGTGCTGCACACACGGAGAGCTGACGCAGCAAGATGATGCAACAAAAAGAAACACAGATTCCCAGTGCTGCTGACAAGAATATAAGTGACACAGAAGAACACACAGTGATTGGACACAGAGAGCAGACAACTGGTTGGGGGGGGAAGGCGGGGAAAGGGAGAGAAATAATAAAAAATAAATCTTTAAAAATAATAAAATAAACACAGAGTTGTGCATTAATCACTCCAGTCATTTTTAGAACATTTTCATTATTCCAATAATAATAATAATATTAAAAAAACAAAAACCAGGTGGAGCCAAGATGGCATCAAAATAAGGAGCTCCTGGAGTTAGCTTGTGAAATAGGGCAGTTGGTGGTCACCCAGAGCTACCTAAAGCACCTTCTGGAGGACCCAGGAGACCAGAGGAGTATCCTGCAACATCCTTGACAGTGTGGAAGGAGGAGACTGCCCATCTGCACAGAGGAATTGTGAATAGAGCTGTCCACGCTGCGGAGGTCAGTGCCCATGGTGTGCAAGCTGCCTTGGGAGCTATTCTGTGGTTGGAGCTGGAAGTTCCATTCCCCCAATAAAAACGGGAGGAAAACATGGTGTGGCACCGACTTCAGCTACTGATTAGTGGATTCAACGGGCTGAAGTAGAATCCTAGGAACAGTTAAACTTTGAGCCTGTCCAGGTCAGAGAAGCTGGTGGCCACCATTTTGACTCCACCCCAGGAACAATGGGAAGTGGCTCTGACTGAAAATCATAGTGCCTGTAAGGACCAGCTTCTTTTCACTCAGGTTGAATTGCAGATCTAGCCTGAACCCCAGTCCCACCTCCGGCAGGGAGGAAGCTGGGGGGACCTGCACCACCTCTCTGGGAAGGTGCAAGCCACGCTGCAGAGCTGGTGCACATCCTATTCTAGGGGCGCAAGCCACCTCAGGAACTATTTCATGGCTGGAGTTAGAAGTTCCAACTCCCGAGTAAACAGTGGAAGAAGAGACAAATGTCCACTGACCTCAGCTACTGATTAGTGGACTCTGCTGGCTAAAATATAATCTTAGAGACAGCTGGGGTCTGAGCTTGTCCAAGCTGGAAGGAGCCCAGTAGCCTCCATTTTGACCCCACCCCTGGCATGAGAGGAAGTCTTGCTGAATGAAATCTATTGAAGTTAGGGACAGGCTTCTTTCCACCAAGATTGTACTGCAGCCCTAGCCTAGGCTCCAGCCCTACCTCCAGGAGAGAGGTAGCTGGCAGGACCTGTACCAGGCTCTCCATGCCTCCATGGCATGGACAGCTCTACTCAGCAGGCAACTGCAAGTGCTCTCCGCTGGCAGAGGCTGAATAGTCAAACACCTGGGGCTGCATCCCCGCACCCGAAGAAAATAGGAGAGGAGCTGGGTATCCTCGGCCTCTTCAGGCAATGGCAGGAGTTTTCAGCCCACACAAACAGATTTGTTGAGTGCCTTTGAGCCCATCTCCACCTCTGTCCCCCCACAGGATAGGAGGGGCCTGGTGTTGCCTCAACCTCTTAGAGCAAAAGTTTTGGGCTGCACGAGCCTGACTGTTGGGCACCTGTGGCTCCACCTCCATCCCCAATAGGAAAAAGAGATGCACTGTGTTTGCCCAGCCTCTTTGGATAACTGCAAGTGCTTTTGGCCCACACAGCCTGGTCTGGTGGGTACTTGTGGATGCCACCTCACCCCCCAACAGGAAAGAAGGGGGCTGGTGTTTCCACAGCCTTTTTGGGCAACAGCAGACCTTCAGTCAGCAGGGACTGGACTATTGGATGCTGATGAATCCACCCCCACCCCCAATAGGATAGGAGGGGTCTGTTGTCTCCACAGCCTCTCTGGACAATGGTGGGTACTTTCAGCCAACAGGAACTGAACTGTTGGGTGCCTGTGGATCCAACCCCATGCCTTAAGAGGATAGAAGGGGGCTGGTGTTTCCTCAACCTTTCCAGGCAATGGCAGGTATTCTCAGCCTAAAGGGGTTGAACTGTTGAGCACCCATAGAACCACCCTACCACCTAATAGGATAGGAGGGGACTGGTGCTTCCTCAGTCTCTCTGGGCAACAGTGGGTACTTTCAGCCTACAGGACCAAACTGTTGAGCACTTGTGGTTCTGTTCCCACCCCCTAAAGGGCAGAAGGTACAGTACTCCCTAAGCCTCTCAGGGCAACTCCAGGCACATTTGGCCCAAAGAGATTAGATTATTGGGCACTCCAGAGGGTCCATTCCCACTTCCGGCAGGGAGAGGATCTGGTGATACATCAGTTTACCTGAGCAACTGTGGTCATTTTGGACCCACACAGCATAGGTTGCTGACCAAAACTATAGCTCCATCCCTGCCTAAGGTAGGGAAGGAAGGAGTGTGAAGCTTCATCAGTATCTCTGGGTGACTACAAACAGTCTTGTGCCCAACAGGGATTATTATACATGGCTACATCTCTGTCCCTACCCCTGACAGAGGAGAAAGATGGGAGAAGTTTCATCACTTCTTGGGGCAATGTGGGCAGCTTCAGCCTTCACAGCTTACAGCACCAACTACATCCTTGGCTCCTACTACACAACCAGAAAGGGAGAAAAGATAAGAATTTCCTAAACTAAAGGGAGAAACTACACCCAGAATAAATACATCTAGCAAGCCACATGCCAAGACACCAACAAAAAATTACAATCCATGCCAAGAAACAGGAAGAGATGGCCCATTTAAAGGAGCAAGATAAGCCTGCAGATGACATAAAGGATTTGAGACAACTAATCTTAGATGTTCAAACAAATCTCCTTAATAAATTCAATGAGATGGCTAAAGAGATTAAGGATATTAAGAAGACATTGGATGAGCACAAAGAAGAATTTGAAAGCATACATAGAAAAATAGCAGACCTTACGGGAATGAAAGGTGCAATAAATCAAATAAAAAAATACTGGAGGCATGTAAGAGCAGATTCAAGGAAGCAGAAGAAAGGATCAGCAAGCTCAAAGACATGGCCTCCAAAAATGAACAAACAAAAGAACAGACAAAGAAAAGAATGGAAAAAATTGAAAAGGGCCTCAAGGAACTAAAATGACAGCAAGAGATGTGCAAACTTATGTGTCATGGATGTCCCAGAAGGAAAAGAGAAGGGAAAAGGGACAGAAAGAATATTTGAAGAAATAATGGTGGAAAATTTCCCAACCCTATTGAAGGACATAGATATCCATGTCCAAGAAGCAAAACGTACTCCCATCTGAATAAATCCAAATAGACCAACTCCAAGACACATACTCATCAGAATGTCAAATGCCAGAGACAAGGAGAAAATTCTGAGAGCAGCAAGAAAAAGCAATGCAAAACATATAAGGGATGCCCAATTAGATTAAGTGCCGATTTCTCATCAGAAACCATGGAGCAAGAAGGCAGTGGTATGATATATTTAACAGACTACAGGAGAAAAACTGCCAGCCAAGGATTTTATACCCAGCAAGATTATCTTTTTAAAATGAAGGTGAGATTAGAATATTGACAGATAAACAGAAACTGAGAGAGCTTATAACAAAAAGACCAGCTTTGTAGGAAATACTAAAGGCAGTATTACAGCCTGAAAAGGAAAGACAGGAGGGAGAGGCCTGGAAGAGAGTCTAGAAATGACACTGCATCAGTAACAGTAACTAAAAGTGCCAAATATAAAATGACAGACAAAATGTAAGGATCAAAATGGATGAAATAAGAACTGCCTTTGCAGTAATAACATTGAATCTTAATGGACTAAACACCCCAATCAAAAGACAAAGACTGGCAGAATGGATAAGAAAATATAAGCCTCTATATAATGTCTGCAAGAGACCTTAGACCCAAGGATACCAATAAATTGAAAGTGAAAGGTTGGAAAAGATATTTCATGTATGCAAAAAACAAAACAAAACAAAACAAAAAAACAACAAAACCTGAGGTAGCTATACTTATATAAGATGACACAGACTTTAAAAGCAAAACTGTTATTAGAGACAAGGAAGGACATTACATAATTATAAAAGGAATGATTCACCAGGAAGAAATAATAATCATAAATATATATGCACCAAACCAGGATGTCCCAAGATACATGAGGCAAACACTGGCAAAACTGAAGGGAGAAATCTCCACAATAATAGTTGGAGACTTCAATACACTGCTCTCAGCATTGGATAGAGCATGTGGGCAGAAGATCATTAAAGAAACAGAGACCTTGAATAATATGATAAGTGGACTAAACCTAATAGACATATACAGAACATTGCACCCCAAAACAACAAGATATACATTCTTTTCAAGTGCTCATGGATCTTTCTCCAGGATAGACCATATGTTGGGCCACAAAGCAGATCTCAATAAATTCAACAAAATTGAAATTATACAAACCACTTTCTCTGATCATAATGGAGTAAAGCTGGAAATCAATAAGCAGCAAATAAAGGAAAAATTCACATATATATGGAGATTAAACAACACACTCTTAAATAATCAGTGGGTCAAAGAAGAAATTTCAAGAAATCAATAAATATCTAGAGATGAATGACAATGAGAATACAACATATCAGAACCTATGGGATGCTGTGAAGGCAGTGTTGAAAGGAAAATTTATAGCCCTCAATGCTTATATTAAAAAAGAAGAAAGAGCTAAAATCAATGCCTTAACTACACAGCTGGAGGAACTAGAAAAAGAACAGCAAGCTAATCCTAAAGCAAGTAGAAGGAATGAAACAACAAAATCAGAGCAGAAATAAATGAAATTGAGAACAAAAAAACAATAGAGAAAATTTACAAAACCAAAAGTTGTTTCTTTGAGATTAATAAAATTGACAAATGCTTAGCTAGACTGACTAAGAAAAAAAGAGAAAAGATGTAAATAAATGAAATAAAAAATGAAAAGGGGAACCTTACTACTGACCCCACAGATAAAAGGGAAATCATAAGAGGATACTATGAACAGCTATGCTAAAAAACTAGACAATGTAGATGAAATGGAAAAATTCCTAAGAATGTACAAACAACCTACACTGACAGTAGAAGAAATAGAAAACCTCAGCCAACCAATCACAAGTAAAGAGATTGAACCAGTCATCAAACAGCTACCCCAAATGAAAAGCCGAGGACCAGACAGTTTCACAAATGAGTTCTACCAAGTATTCAAAGAAGATTTAATACTAATCTTACTCAAGCTCTTCCAAAAAACTGAACAAGAAGGAATGCTACCAAACGCATTCTATGAAGCCAATATCACCCTAATACCAAAGCCAGATAAAGATATTATGAAAAAAGAAAATTACAGTTCCATTTCTCTCATAAATACAGATGCAGAAATCCTCAATGAAATACTTGCTAATCAAATCCAACAGCACATTCCATCATGATCAGGTGGATTTTATATCAGGCATGCAAGCCTGGTTCAACACAAGAAAATCAATTAGCATAATACACTGCATTAATAAATCACATGATCTTTTCAATTGACACAGAAAAGGCATTTGACAAAATACATCATTCTTTCTTGATAAAAATACTACAAAAAATAGGAATTGAAGGAAATTTTCTCAACATGATAAAGGCCATATATGAAAAACCCACAGCTAACATTGTACTCAATGGTGAAAAACTAAAACTTTCCCATTGAGATCAGGGACAAAACAAGGATGCCCACTGTCACCACTGTTGTTCAATGTAGTGATAGAGGTTCTAGCTAGAGCAATCAGACAAGAAAAAGAAGTAAAAGGCATCCAAATTGGAAAGGAAGAATTAAAGCTTTCACTATTCACAGATGATATGATTATATATCAAGAAAATCCTGAAAAATTTACAACAAACCTAATAAATGATTTCAGTAGAGTGTCAGGATACAAGATCAATATGTAAAAAAATCAGTGGTGTTTCTACACACTGATAATGTACAATCTGAGGAAGAAGTCAGGAAAAAAAATTCCATTTACAATAGCAACTAAAAGAATCAAATATTTAGGAATAAACTTAACCAAGGATGCAAAGCACTTGTATTCAGAAAACTATAATGTATTGCTAAAAGAAATAAAAAAAGACCTAAATGATTGGAAGAACAGTCCATGCTCATGGATTGGAAGACTAAATATCATTAAGATGTCGATTCTACCCAAATTAATATACAGATTCAATGCAATCCCAATAAAAATTCCACCAACATTTTTTAAGCAAATGAAAAACACAATTGTCAAATTTATCTGGAAGGGTAAGAGACCCTGAATAGCCAGAAACATCTTAAAAAGGAAAAGTGAAGTTGGAAGACTCTCACTTCCAGACTTTAAATCATATTAACTAGCTACAGTGGTAAAAACAGCATGCTATTGGCATAAAGATAGACACATATACCAATAGAACCAAACTGATAGTTCAGAAACAGACCCTCACATCTATGGCCAAGTGATTTTTGAAAAGCCTGTCAAGCCCTCCCAATTGGGGCAGAACAGTATTCAACAAATGGTGTTGGGAGAACTGGATACCCATACCCAAAAGAAAGAAAGAAGACCCCTACCTCACACCTTATACAAAAATTAACTCAAAATGGATCAAAGACCTAAATATAAAAGGAAGTACAATAAAGTTCCTAGAAGAAAATGTAGGGAAACATCTTCAAGACCTGGTGGTAGGTGGTGGATTCTTAAACCTTACACCAAAAGCAGGAGCAACAAAAGAAAACATGGATAAATGGGACCTCCTCAAACTTAAACATTTCTGTGATTCAAAGAACTTCATCAAGAAGGTGAAAAGGTGGCCCAGCCAATAGGAGAAAATTATCTGATTAGGGCTTGATTTCTATGCTATATAAAGAGATCATACACTCAACAATAAAAGAGCAAGCAATCCAATTAAAATGCACCAAAGATTTAAACAGACATTTCTCCAAAGAGGAAATACAAATGGCTAAAAAGCACATGAAAAAATATTCCATATCACTAGCTATTAGGGAAATGCAAATTAAAACAACAATGAGATATCATCTAACACCACATGGATCGGCCATTATATAAAAAAAACAAAAACAGACAACGATAAGTGCTAGCGAGGATGTGGAGAAATAGGAACTCTCCTTAACTGTTTGTGGGAGTGTAAAATGGTGCAGGCTGTGAAAGACATTTGTCAGTTCATCAGGAAGCTTAATACAGAACTGCCATAAGACCCAGCAATTCCTCTTCTAGGCATATATTCAGAAGAACTAAAAACTATGACATGAGCATACATCTACACACCAATGTTTATAGTGGCATTGTTCACAATTGCCAAAAGATGAAAACAACCCAAGTGTCCACCCACCAATGAATGGATAAACAAAATGTGATATATATATATGATGGAATACCATGCTGCAATAAGAAGAACTGAAATTGGGACATACGTGATAACATGGATGACTCTTAAAGACATTTATACTAAGTGAAGTAAGCCAGACACAAAAGGACAAATATTGCATGGCCTCATTAATATGAACTAAATACAAGTAATAAACACATGGAATTAAAACCTAGAATATAGGTTATAAGGAGATAAGAGGAGGGTTGAGATGAACTATGGATGCTTAATGTATGTAGAAGTTTTAATTAACTTGACTGTAAAAGTGTGGAGATGGGTAAAGTTGATAGTAACACATTATAGTGAGTAGCAACTGGTTTATAAATGGGATTGTGACTGAAAAATGTAGTCTGGGAAAGTAAATGTCAATAGAAAGAAAGCCAAAGAATAATTTAGGGACTGAATAACACAGTGAACCCAGAGGTGGTTGAGAATTGTGGTTAAGGATACAAATGCAAGAGAGTTCTTCTGTGAGCTAGAGCAGATGTACATCACTATTGCAGGGTGATGGGAATATGGAGAAACATGGGAAAACTACAATTGGTGTGACCTACAGACTGTGGTTAACAGGAATATTATATTCTTGCATCAATGCCAAGCTGCACTGTGTTGATAATGGAGGTGTATTTAAAAAGTGTGCCAAATGTATGCTATGGACCATGATTGGTGATAATAGTCTGATGATATTGTCTCATAATCCATAATAAATGTTCCACCAGGGTGTGGAGTTGTATGTGAAATCTACACATCTGTATGATTGTTTTGCAAGTTCAAATATCTGTAACAAAAATATACTTAAAAAAAATAGTATGGGTTGGGGGGAAAATACACCAAATGTAAGATAATGGTAGTAATATTTTGGCAATGCTCTTGCATAGTTTGTAACAAATGTTTCACACCAATGCAAAAAGTTAGTGGAGGGGTGATATATGAGACCCCTGTGTGATGTTATGTATGTTTATTTTGTAAGTTTGCAGTCTTTACTCTACCCTTACTGTTTGTGTGTTCATGTATGAATGATATATTTCAATAAAAATTTAAGAAAAAACAAAAACCAAACTCATTACCTCTCAATCTCTTTATGCTTCACCTACTGTACATAGCTGCTTTCTGATTCCTTCTCTCTAATTTATTTGTATTTATATTTGTTAAAACAGCCTCATGTATGCAATATCACCTATATTGGCATTTTACATGAGGTTTCACTATACAGTCCCATGTTACATTTTTTTTATCTTCCTTTCTAGTAATATAAATGTCCTTAGGCTTTCCTTTCAACCAGTGTCATATGTGCTGTCACCATTTCCATACATTTCAAAGATTTACAAACAACTTTTTAACCATTTCTTCACAGATTAACCAAGAGCTTTTCATTCTCTACTCTCATTCTATTTTCTGGTGACCTACATTCTAATTATTAATAACATGAGTTTATATGATATATTTACTTCATAATAGTGCAATCATAAAGTATTTATCCTTTTGTGTCTGGCTTACTTTACTCAACATAATGTCCTCCAGCTTCACCCATGTTTTCATATGCTTCACTACTTCATTTCTTCTTAACACTGCATAATATTCTGTCATGTGTCTACACCACAATTTGTTTATGTATTCACAGTTGATGGACATCTGGGTTGTTTCCAACTTTTGGCTATCATGAATAACACTGCTATAAAAATCTGTGTGTAGATGTCTATTCTTGTCATTGTTCTCCGTTCTTCTGGATATATACCTACCAATGATATTGCCAGGTACATAGTAAGTCTATATTCAACTTCCTTAAGAACTGCCAAACAGTCCTCCACAGTGACTGTATCATTCTACAATCCCACCAACGCTGAATAAGCATTCTTATTTCTCCACATCCTCTCCAAAATTTACAGTTTTCTGACTTTTTAAAAGTGGCAGTCTAATAGACATGTGTGGGAGGAGGAGCACCCGGCTTGCCTCAGTGGCAAACAGTGCGGCAAGAGGTGACACCACCTCTGCCCACTGGGCCTAGACAAGGTGACCACGCCTGACTAGGCCTTTGCTGCTAACGGCTAGCCAGCACCGCCCTCCCCTTCCTATCTCCCGCCTAGCCCAGCTCTCACTTCCCCTCCCCCCTCCCTTAAACCTAATCTCTTAGTACGCTGTTTGCCCAGCAACAGCTTCAGCCTATCAAGAGTTAGCACATACTCTACTGGCCAATCACTAGCCCAATGCCAGAACATTGCCTTATATGGAAACAGCATTTGCCCTAGCCAATCAGAACCCGCCACACCACTCCCCAATCCTATAAATCTGCATCCCCTTCCACAATAGACCAGACTTGTGCCATCAGCCTGTCTCCACGACTTCTTCCTGGGTCGTGCGCCCTCCACGCCTTCGGAGCCCCCGAGGGAAGCCTCAGCGGCTGTACGAGGCTTTCTTCCCCACGCCAGGGACCCCTCTCGTCCCACAACGGGACCCCACTCATCCCGCAACAGGGACCCCGCTCGTCCCATAACAGGGACCCTGTTTCATCCCTCAGACATGAAATCATATCTCCTTGTAGTTTTGATATGCATTTCCCTGGTCACTAGTGATGTTGAACAATTTTTCATGAGTTTCTTCACCATTTGTACTTCTTCTTTGGACAAATATCTTTTAAAGTCTTCTGCCCTCTTTTCAACCCAGTAGTTTATCTTTTTATTGTTGAGTTGTATGATCTCTTTATATATAATGGCTATTAAACTCTTATTGATATGTGATTACCAAATATTTTCTCCCAGTGAGTTGGCTGCCTTTTCACCCTTTTGACAAGGTCCTTTGAGGTGTGAAAGTGCTTAATTTTTAGGAAGTCCCATTTATCTATTTTTCCTTTTGTTGCCCATGATTTGGGCATAAGACTTAAGAAACTACCACTTTCACAAGATCTTGAAGATGTTTTCCTACATTTTCTTCTGGGAGTTTTGTGCTTGTCACTATTATATTTAGGTCCTTGATCCATTTTGAGTTAAATTTTGAATAAGGTATTAGATAAAGGACTTCTTTCTTTTGGATATGAATATTTAGTTCTACCAGCACCATTTGTTTTTTTAAATTAAATTAAATTTCTTTCTTTCTTGCCCCTCTCTTCCTGTTGTCTGCTCTCTGTGTCCATTTGCTGCATGTTCTTCTGTGTCTGCCTACATTCTTGTCAGTGGCACCAGGAATCTGTCTCTTTTTGTTGCATCATCTTGCTGCATCAGCTCTCTGTGTGTGCAGTGCCACTCCCGGGCAGGCTGTGCTTTTTTGGGGGCAGGGCAGCTCTCCTTGAGGGGCGTACTCCTTGCGGATGGGGCTCCCTTATGCAGGGGACACACCTATGTGGCACAGAACTCCTTGCATGCATCAGCACTGCACATGGGCCAGCTCACCACATGGGCCAGGAGGCCCTACGTTTGAACCCTGTACCTCCTATGTTGTAGGTAGATGCTCTATCAGTTGAGCCAAATCCGCTTCCCCTATTTGTTGAATAGACTGTTCTGGCCCAGCTGGGTGGGTTTAACAGCCTTGTCAAAAATCACTTGACTGAAGATGTGAGAGTCTATTTCGGAGTTCTTAATTCAGTTCCATTTTGTCAATCTGTCCATCTTTATGTGAGTATCATGCTATTTTTACCACTGTAGCTGAGTAATATGCTTTAACATCAGGAAACAAGAGTCCTCCAACCTCGTTCTTCTTTTTCAAGACATTTTTGGCTATTCAGGGCCCCATATCCTTCCAAATAAATTTGATTATTGACTTTTTGATTTCTGCAAAAAAGGCTGTTGGGATTTTTATTGAGATTATGTTGACTCTGTAAATCACTTTGCGTAGAGTTGACATCATAACAATGTTTAGTCTTCCAATCCATAAAAACAGAATTCCTCCCATTTATTTAAATCTTAATTGGTTTCTTTTAGCTATGTTTTGTAGTTTTCTGAATACAGGCCCTTTATGTCCTTGGTTAAACTTATTCCTAAATATTTTATTGTTTTGGTTGATATTATAAATTGATTTTTTTCTGATTTCCTTCCCAGATTGGACACCAGTAGTGTATAGAAAAGCTACTGATTTTTGTGTATTAATCTTATATTCCTCCACTTTGCTTATATTGTCTATTAATTCTAGTAACTTTTTTGTGCATTTTTCAGGATTTTCTAAATATAGGATCATGTCATCAGTGAATAGTCTAAATTTTACTTCTTCCTTTCCTATTTGGGTGCCTTTTATTTCTTTATCTAGTTTAATTGCTCTAGCTAGAACTTCTAACACAATACTGAATAATAATGGTGACAGTAGGCATCTTTGTCTTATTTCCTAATCTCAGTGGGAAATCTTTCAGTCTTTCACCATTGAGTACAATGCTAGCTGTAGGTTTTTCATGTACACACTTTACCATATTGAGAAATTTTCCTTCTGTTCCTATCTTTTGGAGTGTTTTTATCAAGAAGAGGTGCTGTATTTTGTCAAATAACTTTTCTGCATAAATAAAAAGAATCATATGATTTTTCTTCTTCAATTTATCAATGTAGTTTACTACACTATATCATCTTGTGCTGAACTACCCTCGCATACCTGGGATAAAACCCATATGATCATGGTGTATAATAGTTTTAATGTACTTTTGGATTCAGTTTGCAAGTATTTTGTTGAGGATTTTTGCATCTATATTCATTTGAGATATTAGTCTGTAATCTCCTTTTTTCAGAGTAAGTTTATCTGGTTTTGGTATTAGGATGATGTTAGCTTCATAGAATTAGTTTGGTAGCATCCTTTCCTTTTCAATTTTTGGAAGAGCTTGAGCAAGACCAGTATTAGATCTTCTTTGAATGATTGGTAGAATTCACCCGTGAAGCCATCTGGTCCCTGGCTTTTCACCTTTGGAGGATTTTGATGATTGTTTCAATCTCTTCACTTGTGATTGGTTTGTTGAGGTCTTCTATGTCTTCTAGGGTCGGTGTAGGTGGTTCCTATGTTTCTAGGAATTTGTCCATCTCCTCTACATTGTCTAGTTTTTTGGCATGAATTTCTTCATAGTATCCTCTTATGATTGCTCTTATTTATGTGGGGTCAGTGATAATGACCCCCTCTCATTTCGATTTTATTTATTTCCGTCTTCTCACTTCGTCAGTCTAGCTAAGGGTTTGTCGATTTTGTTGATCTTCTCAAAGAACCAACTCTTCGCTATGTTGATTCTCTCTATTTTTGTTGTTGTTGTTCTTGATTTGATTGATTTCTGTTCTGATCTTTACTATTTCTTTCTTCAGCTTGGCTTGGGATAAGTTTGCTGTTCTTTTTCTTGTTCCTCCAGGTATGCAATTAGGTCTTCAGTTTTAGCTTTCTTCTTTTTTAATGTAAGAAATGAGGGCTATAAATTTCCCTTTCAGCACTGCCATTGAAATGTCCCATAAGTTTTTGATAAGTTGTGTTGTCATTTTCATTCATTTCAAGATATTTGCTGAATTCTCTTGCAATTTTTTCTTTGACTCACTGATTATTTAAGAGTGTGTTGTTTAATCTCCACATATTTATGAATTTTCTCTTTTTTCCATTCATTATTGAATTCCAGTTTCATTCCGTTATGATCAGAGAAAGAGTTTTGTATTATTTCAATCTTTTTAAACTTATTGAGACTTGTCTTGTGACCCAGAATATGGTCTATCTTGGAGAAGGATCCATGACCACTTGAAAAGAATATATATCCTGCTATTTTGGGGTGCAATGCTCTATAGATGTCTATTAGGTCTAGTTAATTTATCATATTATTCAAGCTCTCTGCTTTTTTATTTATACTATATCCAGGTCTTCTATCCAATACTGAGAGTGGTGTATTGAAGTCTTCAACTATTATTGTAAAGACATCTGTTTCTCCCTCAGCTTTGCCAGTGTGTGCCTCATGTATCTCAGGGCACTCAGGTTAGGTGCATAAATATATAGTATAGTTATTTTTTCTTGAGGAATTGCCCCTTTATCAATATTTAATGATCTTCTTCATCCCTTATAACAGTTTAGCATTTAAAATCTATTTTTCTGATATTAATATTGCTACTCCAGCTCTTTTTTGGGGTTACTATTTGCATGGAATATCTTTTTCCAACCTTTCACTTTTAGCCTGATTGTTTCCTTATATCTGAGGTGAGTCTCTTTTAGACAACATATAGATGGCTCATATTTTTTAGCCATTCTATTGGTCCATGTCCTTTGATTATGGAGGTCAAGCCATTAACATTCAATGTTATTACTTTGAAGGCATTACTTACTTCATCAATTTTGTCCTTTGGCTTTCTATTCTTATATCATACTACTTTCTTTTTACCCTTTAATTTACACTTCCTAATAATCTTCATTTCTAAACTCTTTTCCAAATTTCCCACCCTTATTTTTTCCTCTCAGAATGCAGCCCCTCCTTTAGTATTCCTTGAAATCCTCATCTTTTGGTAACACATTCTCTCAGTTTTTGTTTGCATATGAAGATTTTCAACTAACCCTCAATTTTGAATGACAGCTTTGCTGGATACAGAATTCTTGACTGGCAGTTTTTCTCTTTCAGTACCTTAAATACATATCATTTTCTTCTCTCCTCCATGGTTTCTGATGAGAGTTCAGCAGTTAATCTAATTGAGATTCCCTTGTATGTGATGCTTTGCTTTTCTCTTGATGCTTTAAGAATCCTCTCTCTATCTCTGACATTTGTCATTCTGAATAGTAGGTGTCTCAGGATAGTTTTATTCAGATGTATTCTATTTGTGGTGTGTTGTCCTTCTTGCATATTGATATTTATGTCTTCATAAGGACTGGGAAGTTTTTGGTCATTATTCTTCAAATATTCTCTCTGCACCTTTTCCATTCTCTTTTCTCTTTTCATAATGCATATCATATGTTTTGCATTGTCATTCAATTCCCTGAGAACCTGTTCCATTTCTTTTCATTCTCTTCTCTTTCGGTTCTCCTGTCTTTTCCAGCTCAGATGTTTTGCCATAAAAATCACTAATTCTGTCTTCAATCAATTTAAATATGCTCTTACGAGACTCATATATTTTTTTATCTCATCTATCATGTCTTTCATTTCCATAAGGTCTGTTACTTTTCTTAGCAGACTTTCAAATTGTTCTTTATGCTCACTCAGTGTCTTCTTAATATCCTTTATCTCTTTAGTCATATTTTTTTCTTTCAATTCTTTAAATTGATTTAGGAGAGTATTGTGATTATCATTGATTCATTGTCTTAAATTCTGTATCTCTTCAGGATATTTGGTTTGTTCCTTTGGCTGGGCCATCTCGTCTTGTTTCCTAATATGGCTTGTAATTTTTTGGTCATGTCTAGGCATCTGAACATGTTTGTGAATTTACCCTGATGCCAATTTCTCTTTCTGGCCTATTTTTTGTTTTTTGTTTTTTGTTTTCCCTCTCAGCTCTTCTTTCATATTAGTTCAACTTATTCAAAGTTTAAATTTCCCAGCTTAAGTTATCAAAATGATGCCAGGGAATCATTAATGGGGCACAGATATTATTCCCAGGATTTAGAGTACAGAGAGAACCAAAAGCAGTTTTTGTCCATGCAATTTCCAGACTAGCCAGCAGATGGCGCCCACTGGCACACTTTTCCACAGAGATGTTTCTTTCAATCTCTGTTTACCTGTATTTTTGTCTGGCCAGAGCCAAAATTCAAAGAGGACTCTACTGGCCAAATTTGCTGAAGAAGAGGCCCCTAACTCCTCTTTCCTTTCCCCCCATAACAGCTGACAGAGAGGAAGAAGTCTGTTCCTCTCTCAATCAGCTGCAGTGAGCCAGGGGTTTTATCCCAGCTTAATTATCTTGGGGCTGGGGGAAGGTAGCCCTTCTCAGTCACTGTGGGATTTTTCTGGTTCATCTTCTCTCTGTCCCTTACCCTCCTAGGAGTTGTGAAGCACTGTTATGGTTGCTGACTCCCAAGAAGGTCCCTTGGACAGCTTTTGGCTCTTTCTCCGTTGTTTTTATTATAGAGATGAGCTCTGACTGTCTACTCCAATGACATCTTCCCACAACTTCCCCCTGGTATGGCCTTTCGAATAGTCAACTATGGTGTCAACTGGGGTTGCAATACTTTGCAGTGCTGGAGCAATGTTCTCCAAAAGGCTGTTTATGCCTAAGTCAGCATCTAATCTATGGTGCTGTTTCTCCCATAGTCAGGATTTATGGGCCCAGAAATCAAGAGCAGGAAATGAAAGTGGTACCACTCACTATTGTCCTAAATGATTCCCTAAAATTTTTTTGCTTCCTGTCTCCATGAGTTGACATTCTGCTGGTCTATAGGTTTTAGTTTCTAAAGTAAGAGTGCTTGTACCAGGAGCTATAACAATGATTTCACTGAACAGGAAGTTAAGATTGCTCCTGGCCCCTTTGGCCTCCTCATGACTCTGAATCAACAAGCTAAGAGGGAGTTACTGTGCTGACCTGAGTGATTAATCCTGATCATCAAGGACCAATTGGGCTGATGCTACACAATGGAGGTAAATAAGAGTATGCCTAGCATACAGGAGATCCCTTAGGGTGTCTCTTAGTACTAATATGCCCAGTGTTTAAAATCAACGGAAAGCTAAAAGCAAAGCCCTTATTACAGACAAGTAAGGGTATTATTTATTAATAAAAGGGACAATTCATGAAGAAGAAATAACAATCATAAATGTATGTGCATTGAACCAGGATGCCCCAAATTACATGAGGCAGACACTGGCAAAGCTGAAGGGAGAAATAAATGTGTTTACAATAATAGTTGGAGACTTCAATACACCATTCTCATAATTGGATAGGACATCTGGGCAGAAGATCAATAAAGAAACAGAGAGCTTGAATAATATGATAAATGGACTAAACCCAATAGATATATACAGAACATTGTACCCCCAAACAACAGGATATACTTTCTTCTCAAATATTCATGGACCTTTCTCCAGGATAGACTATATATGTTGGGTCACAAAGCAGATCTCAATTAATTCTACAAAGCACTTTCTCTGCTCATAATGTAATAAAGCTGGAAATCAACAACAGGCAGAAAAAGGGAAAATTCACAAATATGGAGACTAAACACACTCTTAAATAATCATTGGGTCAAAGAAGAAATTGTGAAAGAAATCAATAAATATCTCAAGAAGAATGAAATCAAGAACACAATATATCAAAAATGATGAGAAGCAGCAATGGCAGTGCTGAGAGGGAAATTTATAGCTCTCAATGCTTACATTAAAAAATAAGAAAGAGCTAAAATCAATGGCCTAACTACACAGTTGGAGAAACTAGAAGAAGAACAGGAAACTATTCCCAAAGCAAGCATACAGAATGAAATAACAAAGATCAGAGCAGAAGTAAATGAAATTGAGAAGAAAAAACAATAGAGAGATTTAGCAAAACCAAAATTTGGGCCTTTAAGAATATTAACAAAATTGACAAACCCTTAGCTAGACTGACAAAGAAAAAAAGAGAGAAGGGGCTAATAAATAAAAAGTAAATATGAAAATGGGGACATTATTGCTGACCCCACAGAAATAAAAGAGATCGTAAGAGGATATTATGTAAAACTGTACACCAACAAACTAGACAATGTAGATGAAATGGAAAAATTCCTAGGAATGTATGAACAACCTACACTGAACCTAGAAGAAATAGAAGACCTCAACAAACCAATCACAAGTAAAGAAATTGAAACAGTCATCAAACAACTTCCCAAAATGAAAAGCCCAGGACCAGATGGCTTTCCAGTGAGTTCTATCAAACATTCAAAGAAGATTTAATTCCAATCTTACTCAAACTCATTTTCTAAAAAATTGAGCAAGAAGCAATGCTACCAAACTCATCCTATGAAGCCAAAATCACCATAATACCAAAGCCAAATAAAGATATTACAAGAAAGAAAGAAAGAAAGAAAGAAAGAAAGAAAGAAAGAAAGAAAGAAAGAAAGAAAGAAAGAAAGAAAGAAAGAAAGAAAGAAAGAAAGAAAGAAAAGAAAGAAAATTACAGACCCATTCATTAGGGAAATCCCAAATGAATATGGATGCAAATTTCCTCAACAAAATACTTGCTAATAAATTTCAACAACATATTAAGAGAATTATTCATCATGATCAAGTGGGTTTATACCAGGCATGTTAAGAGTGGTTCAACCCAAGAAAACCCATCGGTGTAATAAAGCACATTAACAAATCAAAGAACAAAAATTATATGACCTTATTGTTGATGCAGAAAAGTCATTTGACAAAACACAGCACCTTATCTTGCTAAAAATACTCCAAAAGATAGGAATTGAAGGAAACTTTCTCAACATGACAAAGGCCATATATGATATACCCACAGCTAATGTTGTACTCAATGGTAAAAGACTGAAAGCTTTCCCATTGAGATCAGGAACAAGACGAGGATGCCCACTGTAATCACCGTTGTCCAATATAGTGCTAGAGGTTGTAGCTAGAGCAATCAGGCAAGAAAAAGAAATAAAAGGCATCCAAATCAGAAAGGAAGAAGTAAAACTTTTGCTATTTGCAGATAATATGATCCAAAAAATGTACAACTAAGTTGCTGGACCTAATAAATGATTTTAGGAGAGTGGCAGGATACAAGATTAATGTGCAAAAATCAGTAGTGTTTCTATACACTAGTAATGATCACTCTGGGAAGAATTCATTTTTAAAAATTCCATTTACAATACTGACTAAAAGAGTCAAATATTTAGGAATAGGGAAGCAGACTTGGCCCAGTGGATAGGGCATACACCTACCACATGGGAGGCCCGCGGTTCAAACCCCGGGCCTCCTTGACTGGGGTGGAGCTGAACCATGTGCAGTGCTGATGCGTGCAAGGAGTGTCCCCCGCGTAGGGGAGCCCCACGTGCAAGGATTGTGCTCCGTAAGGAGAGCCGCCCAGTGTGAAAGAAAGTGCAGCCTGCCCAAGAATGGCGCCGCACACACAGAGAGCTGACACAACAAGATGACGCAACAACAACAAAAAACACAGATTCCCGGTGCCACTGATAAAGATAGAAGCGGTCACAGAAGAACACACAGTGAATGGACACAGAGAGCAGACAACCGGGGAGGTGGGGTAGGGGAGAAAAAAATTTAGGAGTAAACTTAACCAAGGATGTAAAGCAATTGTATTCAGAAAACTACAATGCATTGCTAAAAGAAATCAAAGAACCTAAATAAATGGAAGAACATTCCGTGCTCATGGACTGGAAGATTAAATATCAGTAAGATATTAGTTCTACCCAAATTGAAATACAGATTCAATGCTATCCCAATAAAAACTCTACTAGCATTTTTAAAGCAATGGGAAACACAATTATCAAATTTATTTGGAAGGATTAGGGGCCCCAAATAGTCAGAAACATCTTAAAAAAGAAGAGCAAAGTTGGAGGACTCTCACTTCCGGTCTTTAAATCATATTACCTAGCTACAGTGGTAAAAACAGCTTGGTACTGACATAAAGAAGACACATAGATCAGTAGAACTGAGTTGATGGTTCAGGAACAGACTCTCACATCTATTGTCAAGTGATTTTTGACAAGCCTGTCAAACTCACCCAGCTGGGGCAGAACAGTCTAATCAATCAATGGCACTGGGAAAACTGTATATCCATATCCAAAAGAAAGAAAGAGGACCCCTATCTCATACCTTATACAAAAATTAACTCAAAATGGGTCAAAGACCTAATTGTAAAATCCATAACAATAAAGCTCCTAGAAGAAAATGTAGGGAAACATCTTCAAGACCTAGTGGTAGGAGGTGGATTCTTAAACCTTATACTGAAAGCATGAGCAATGAAAGTAAACATGGATAAATGGGACCTCCTCAAACTTAAAACATTTTGTGCTTCAAAGGACTTTGTCAAGAAGGTGAAAAGGCAACTCACTGAAAGGTAGAAAATATTTGGAAATCACATTTCTGATAAGGAATGATTTCCATGCTATGTAAAGAGATCATACAACTCAATGATAAAAGGGCAAGCAATACAATTTAAAAATCGGCAAAATACTTAAATAGACATTTCTCCAAAGAGGAAATACAAGTGGCCAAAAAGCACATGAAAAAAATTTCAATATCACTAGCTAAAAGGAAATTCATATGAAACTGACAATGAGATATCATCTCACACTGCATAGAATGGCCATTATCAAAAAACAGAAAACAAGCGCTGGAGAGGATGTGGAAAAATAGGAACCCTCATTCATTGTTGGTAGGGATGTAAAATGGCGCAGCCTCTGTGGAAGACAGTTTGGCAGTTCCTCAGGAAGCTAAATATAGTACTGCCATATGAGTGAGCAATTCCTCTGCCAAGAATATATCCACAAGAACTGACAACTGCAACTCAAACAGACATTTCCACGCCAGTGTTCATAGTGGTGTAATTCACAATTGTCAAAAGATGGAAACAACCCCAGTGTCCATCAACCAATGAATGGATAAACAAAATGTGGTATACACATATGATGGAATACTATGCTGCGATAAGAAGAAATGACATTGGAACACATATGATAGCATGGATGAACCTCGGAGACATTATGCTAAGTGAAGCGAGCTAGACCCAAAAGGACATATATTGCATGTTCTCACTAATATGAACTAAATATGAAGAATAAATGTTTGGAATTAAAACCTAGAGTATAGGTTATTAGGGGATAGGAGGAGGGCTGAGAAAGTGTACTAATACTTAATGTATGTAGAAGTTTCAATTGACTGCAAAAGTGTGGAAATAGATAGAATTGATGGTAACACATTATAGTGAGTATAATTAACACAGCTGATGCATACATGAGATTGTGGCTAGGGTATCTAGGGAAGTCAATGTCAATGAAAAGAAAGCTAGAGAATAAGCTAGGAACTGAATAACACAGTGAACCCAGAGGTTGATGAGAATTGTGGTTAATAGTACAAGTAAAAGAAGGTCCTTCTATGAACTAGAACAAATGTACATCTCTATTTCAAGGTGGTAAGAATGTTGAGAAGCATGGGGAAAATACAATTATAAGCTATGCACTATAGTTAATAGCAATACTGTAATATTCTTCCATCAATGTCAAAGATGTACTGTGTTAATAACAGGGGGGTATGGAAAAAATATACCAAATGTACACTATAGACCATAGTCTGATGATATTGTCTCATAACCTGTAAGAAATGTTCCACAGCAATGTAGTGTGTTGGTGCAGGGGTGTTGTAGGGGAATTCCACAGATGTATATGACTGTTTTATAAGTTCACAACTTCTCCAATAAAACACTTATTTTTAAAAAATTAATGGAAAACTCTAACTACTTAATCCAGACAGGACTTCAAAGGCCCCAGACCCTTCAGGAATGAAGTTTGGGTTACCCAACCAAGCAAAAAATCACAACCAGCTGAGGGGCTTGCTGAGAGTAAAAGGAATATGGAACAGGTAATGGAAAAATAGTTATAAATACTAGCTATGACCATGTGACCAGTTTCAGAAATGAGGACTGCAATAGTTATGCATAATTCTCCATTGTTTTGTTACATGTTTGTAAATATACATAAAGCAAATATATTTGTTTTCTTCCATCTCTTATCCTCTTACCCTCACATCAGGTGTACTAACTTTATGTCACAGTATTTAGTTACATGCTATCAAGAATAAGAGTGAATATCACCCAAGGACTTGAATCCTTTCCTGGGGAAAGGGTAATTGTGTTTATGGTTGTATGCAGGAGAGTTGAATTACGTGAGGTGAAAGTATGACAATGTTATTGCCTTTATTTAGAGATGAAGCATGTCTTAAGGCAGTGTGTATGGGTGCCAAGTTGACAAGGGGTGGACTGTGATGCTTAATTTCATGTGTCAACTTGTCTAGGTTATGGTATCCAGTTGTTTGGTCAAGCAAGCACTGGCCTCGTTTACAGGGAGGGTAATTAATATGTGGATTTAAATCATTAGTCAGCTGATTACATCTATGATCAACAACAGAGTTCCTTCATCGAGAGGAGTTTCACCCAGTAAGTTAGAGGATTTCAGCAGTCAGAAGGAAGAATATCTCTCTACTTCAGGCAGCTGGCTTCTCCTGGGGAATACAATATCATCATCTTCATCAGAGTTTCCAAGCTGTGACTTCTGCTGGGGAATTCAATTTCACCTTCTTCAAGTTTCCAACTGCAGCCTGTTCTATGGAATTTTTTTTTTAAGATTTATTTTTTATTTATTTCTCTCCCCTTCCTCCCCCCCCCCCCCCCCCGTTATCTGCTCTCTGTTCATTTGCTGTGTGTTCTTCTGTGTCTGCTGGCATTCTTGTCAGCAACGTCGAGAATCTGTGTCTCTTTTTGTTGCATTATCTTGCTGCGTCAGCTCTCCATTGTGTGGTGCCACTCCTGGGCAAGCTGTGCTTTTTTTTGTGCGGGGTGGCTCTCCTTACGGGGCACACTCCTTGCACGTGGGGCTCCCCTATGCGGGAGACACACCTGCTTGGCATAGCACTCCTTGCGTACATCAGCCCTGTGCGTGGACCAGGTCACCACACAGGTCAGGAGGCCCGAGTTTTGAAACCTAGACCTCCCATATGGTAGGCAGATGTTCCATCAGTTGAGCCAAATCCACTTCTAGGCTCTATGGAATTTCGATTTGACAATTACCATGATCACATGAGTCAATTCTTACAATAAATTTCTTAATATTTACATGTATATCTGTCAGTTCTGTTTTTTTCTGGAGAACCCTGATGATGTACAGATAGCAAATATAAAACTTGTTTAACTTTCCCTAACCAGTGCTTATACCCATGGATTGGTTTGTTGTACGCTACTGATGTTGCTCTTTTTCCATAATAATCTTTCTTGGTATCAAGAAATAGTGGATGAAATATTTGTTTTGTGGTTTTACTCCAACAAAATTTAAGGGTGATATATATTTTTTCCCAATAAAATCTAACATCCCATGCACATGTAGTGTGGTAAACAAAACACTTAATCTTCAGTAAACGTCCTTGAAAGTCAAGTTTCAGCTGTATAAAAATACATAGAATGCTTAGGCCAGAGTGTTCACAGATGAGCATCATGTCTAAGCTTTACAGTGATAATGGCAATGAGCACCCCCACCCCCAAAAAAAGACACCAAGGAGAAGGAGAAATCTAGAAAGACAAAATCAAGTGTATAATCTGATTTAGGAAAACTCAGGTCCTTTGAAACCATCATGCAAAAATGTTTCCTTGTCATGAGAAGCAGATGAAATTAAACTGTGACTATTGCAGTCTATTGTTCTTAATTTACACCAAAATTTGGGCTTCTTTCTAGAGATGAACTGTACTGAGTAAATAAGCTAAACCAAAACAACAAAAAACTCTATAAACAGACATCTACAGAATCTTCTGTTCAAAGACTCCTGGAATATTATGCAGGCTTGCTGTCTACATTTGCATTAGATAACAGGAAATGTTTGCTGATCAGTGATTCAGTGAGGTGAGAAGGTAATATTTGGGGTCACTATTAAACTTTCCTAGAAGATGTAAGAAAATCATAACTGGATATTAACAAAAGTCCATAAATTTCTATACTATAAGAGATGGTTTTTTAAAAGCACAGAATTCATTTCCCTGCTGGAGCAGTCTACCGATTATGCCTACAGATCTTAGCTGTGGACTCCTGGCAAACATCCCTGTTTTCCCCTCGGAGACAGAATGACCCAAACCAGCGGGGTGCTCTGAAGCTCATCGATAGTGAAAAAGTCCACACCCTTGTTGGAATGCTAGCAGTAGAATGGATAATAAGTGAAAGTTTAATATTGTAAATGCAGACTCTCGGGTCATACCCTCCAGAAATTCTGAGTCATTCAGCCTGGTGTGGCACTCTCAGAATTGTGCCTTCTTAAAACGTAATCCAAGTGATTTGAGATTTACTGCCATCGTGCTTGAGAGTACATAGCATTTTGGACAAGTCTGTAATCACAGTAAAAATATGTGTGCATTTTATGTAATTCACATTGATATAATATGAAGTACATCTATTGACAAAAAAAGCACAATGTAGAATAAAGCACTCTCTTAATGTTATTTTAGTGACCTAAGTACTTTGATTCCATTTGACGATTTCCGTATGGTGTGCAGAAGATTACAATTCAATTGTCAGCCTCTGCACTTTTATGTCTAGAGTTCTTGTCTTTATAACTAATTAATTTCCAGTAATTGTCATAGAGCTATAATCAGTCACTATGAATCCGAAGTAAAATTCAAATCATGTCAGAAATTATTTATGAATTTTCACTTTGTTTCTAGGTAGAACACTTAATTAATTGAGTTACAAGATCTGTTAGGCACTATTCCACTACTTTTGGGTTCTTTCATAAAAAAAGATTTAATCTGTTACTGCAGTAATACCAGCCAATGCCATAAAGATTACAAAGGCTATATTTCATGATTTATTCTTTAAAGCCCCCATTTTTTAGAGTTTTACACATCAGTAGGGAAAAAAATAGACTGTCTAAGACTTCATTATAAAGAAAAAATAAAAACACAAGTTGACTTATTGGATCATGTTTTTCTTAGCATATCTCATTTAGGAAATACTTTGAAATTGAATTGCCATATTCTACTTCAGTAATTTTAGTAATAATTAGTTCATTGAAACTAAAAGACAAGTTTTCAGTATTTATAAATAATATTGGGAAGGACTGGAATAAATATAACTTAAGAAATGGGTAATATGTCCTGTACACTAAATTACTAAAGCCCCTGGTGAAAAATAACTGGTCAAATTCCTATAAATAGAGGTGAAATTCTTTAGAGTAGTGGTGCTGAGTTCCATCTCCATGGAGTTTTATTCAGTAGGTCTCGTATATAACCTGGGAATCTACATTTATGATTCTGAGCCAGGTGATCTTTTAACCATACTGTATTAGAAATGGGAAGAAATATTGAATGTGATTCATGATTAGTGGACAGAAATATTATTTATGGGAACAGATTAATGGTATTAATCTGAAAAAAAAGTTAAAGAATTATACCTTTTAAGAGTATACTTAAAGAATTAAGTTACAGAAAACTGGTCACCAGTTATTTACTATGTTTTCAAAGGACAATGCCAAAAAGAATAGCGACTAAGCTGCAATGCCTAATCTTTAGGATTGTACTGTGAATACATTTTCCAAGCATTGGGACCCCAGTTTCTCTGCTGCCTGGACACAATCCAATTCCCCCTCTTCACTTCAGTTGATTCCTAAAGCGCTTCTGTCAAAGTTTTATTTGCCATTGACAGCCCTTAAGAAGTATTTCTCTTAATCTGCTAAAGTTTTATTTGCCACTGACAGCCCTTAAGAAGTATTTCTCTTAATCTGCCATTTTATATGATTTTCTTTTTCCCCTGCCACTGGGGAGTTTCTGCTAAAATGATTTATGGTAGGAGAAGAAGAATTATATTTTTCAAGCTTTTTTTTCCTTTCGGGGAAAGCTAAAGAGTAGATATTCTTTTAGTTTAAGCTATTTATCTGCCTTATTAGTCAAATGAAAAGCTTTGTGTATGACTCAGGAGCCTTTCTATTTAGTTAAAACATAGGTATTTTATCCTCTAGTTTTCAAACCCTGATCACATATTTCAAAGTATCTCTAATGGTGCCAGTCTACCTTGAAAATCCTTCAATCCACTTTCTTTTATGTGTTTTAGGAAAGAACTCACCAATTTACAGAAATGGGGAGTGGGTTTTGGGAGATGGAAATAAAAAATAACAGTCTCAGATTTTGTTTCTCTGCTTGTATGATTTTCCTCCTTCCTTCCTCCTTCCTCCTTCCCTCCTTCCCTCCTTCCCTCCTTCCCTTTTTTCCTCCAGATCTCAATAGCCTTTTTTTGCAATGTTGCAGTTTCTTTGTATTCTATATCTGGCTAGACTCAAGTGTATTATGAAGTTATTACACAGATATTTGGCTCCCTTATTTTTCTAGGATGCTGTTGTTGGTCATGGGAACAGAATGTCAAAGAAAGTGTAAGCAACTGTTGAAAAGCAATTTATAGTGTAGATACTTTCACTATTCATTTTATGAAGAAAATTTACACAACAGATTCTACCTATTCTGATGAACTGTTTCTATAACAAAATCATAATTTCTAGGTTAGTTAGATGTCAAAGACTATGGAAAGTGAAAAGTATAAAGAACTCAACTAATATACTTCTAATTTTGTCACTGTTAATCATAATTTGCCTATGAAGTTTATCAACTTAAAATTAGATACGTTTTAGTTTGTCTTAAGCACAGTCTGTGAAATTAGATGAAAAAGGATAATTATTGTTTTGTACAACATAATAACTTTCCCACTCTTTTACTTTTGTTTGCTCTGATTTGCAAGTCCTGTCTTTATGAACAAAGTCAAGATATGTACCAAGAAGGGTTGTCTGTATTTTCAGGGTACAACAGCTTTTCCAACAAAAAAATGTCCTAAACTGTGAAGACATTTATTTTTGTCACATAGCAATAAGTCCCAAGGCAGGTAGATTCAGCAGCTTGAGCATGTAGCCAAAGGACCCAGGCTGTTTTAATCCTTCTAATCCACCACCCTCCATTTGTACTCACCCCACCGTCTGCTCCCTGTGTCCACTTGCTATGTCTTCTCCTGTGTCCACTTGCACCCTTGGCGGCACTGGGAAACTGCATTTCTTTTTGGTTGCGTCATCTTGCTGTGTCAGTTCTCCGTGTGTGCAATGCCACTCTGGGTGGGCTGTGCTTTTTTCATGCGGGGCGGCTCTCCTTGCAGGGCACACACCTTGTGTGTGGGGTTCCCCAACGCGGGGCCCCCCTGCATGGCATGGTACTCCTTGCGTGAGGCAGCTCTGCGTGTGGGCCAGCTCACCACACAGGTCAGGAGGCCCTGGGTAGTGAAACCTGGACCCTCCCATATGGTAGGGGGACGTTCTATCAGTTGAGCCATGTCCATGTCCCTGTTTGTTGGACTTTGACCTAAAGATTTTCCCTCACGACTGAAAAAGTTTGCCATTGCTGCTGACGCTGGGTTCTCACACAACTCTGACCAAAGACAAGGGGAGACTCTCTTGCCTTCCAGCTCTTGAATAGGGAAGTAAAGCCTTTCTTAGAAACTCTTATCATCATTCCCCCAAAGCATACTCTCTCTTGTCCCATTGGCAAGTTACTAGCCAAGGCCCTTGCCAAAGAGGTGAGTCATTTTCAACTTCTGTGGTGGGAGGGGGTTTCATAGAAATCAAAATCTGGAATAACAAGAGACAGGGCAAAAATTACAACAGTGGTATTTTTGACAGCTCCCAAAAGCCTTCATCATTGTGCGAAAGCAGTAATCTGAGATTTGATGGGGACTTGGTAAATGAGTTTCATTCATTATTCTAAATGTTGATAAGCATGTTTTTTTCCTTTAAAATTTGCAAAGTGACTCAAAATGGGAATTGTTTCTATACCAACTATGTATTTTCTTTCTGTTTTTCTTGTTTAGTAGATTTTCATAACATTTTTACTCTAATGTATTCAATTTCCCAAATGGCAAATATTTTCTATTCTAATAATGATAGAAGGAAAATTAGACAAAGGAGGATGGTAACGATGGGGAAAACTAGGGGAGCATAAAAAGGATGACAGAAAAAAGGAAGAGTGAAAAAGGGTAGAGTAAAATGAGCAGTGACTAGTCTGGATGATCTAAAGTGAGAGAATCCAGTTAACTAGGTCACTTGCCACTTGGAATGGTGAGCAGGATAAGCCACTGAGACTCTGGAGCAAACAGAAGGAAAGGGTGAGGAAGCAGATTTCCTTTTTGAGGCATGCACTCTGCAGGTTAGAATATGTCTCTCCTAACTGGATTGCAGGTGTGTCCCTGGAAATGCATATTCACCTCCCCCCCCCCACCTTTTTTTCCACTTAAAGATAATTCTCCTAAATGACAGTGCTTAAAATAATCCATCTAAATATTTAGTGCTCTCAACTTCTCTCAGCAATAATTAAATCAAAGCTAGAATAGGCCAAGGAAATTTGTATGAGTTTCAAAGGGCTAGAACTTCCAAGTGATTGAGGCTTTAAAAAGCTTTATTCCACTTATGTAAAATCTAAGCCCACTTTAGAGCACACAGCTCACCTAAACCCACTAATATTTCTGGGGTTTAAGGAATTAGCAGTTACTTTCCCTGTTTTCCATTTCCTCTGTCTTTTCCTAGTTTTCTCTCTTTCTTCCCTTTGCCAGATAATCACTTGAAATGTTATAGATACTTTTCAGTACTTTTTCAATTGGGAGTAATACACAGGACAGAATCTAGTTGAAATTCTCCCTTTGTTGTAATAGCTATCTTTTATGCTTAAATAGATACTTTTTATCACATTGCATTTAAAAAAATTTTATTGAAGTGTAATCATAAACCATACAATCCTTCTGCAATGTAAAATCGATGGCTTTCGGTATAATCACAGAATTATGCATTCTTCACTGCAATTACAGCATTTTCATTCATCCAAAAAGGAAAACCTCCTGCCCCTTGATAGTCACATCTCAATCCCTCTGTCCTTCCCCTGCCATATGTAATTGCTGTATTAGTCAGTCAAAGGGGTGCTGATGCAAAATACCAGAATCTGTTGATTTTTATAAAGGGTATTTACTTGGGGTAAAAGCTTACAGTTACAAGGATGTAGTATTTCAACTCAAGGTACCATAAGAGGTACTTCCTCACCAAAATCTGTTGCCACATGTTGAAGCAAGATGAAGATGGCGGGTGATGCCTGTGAGGGTTCAGGCTTCCTCTTTCCTCTTAAGGCCCTGTGGGCCTGGCTTCTTCCAATCTCAGCTGTAGGCTGGAGGACTCATTTCTTTCTGGGCTCAGCTGCTCTCTTCTCTCTTCACAAAGTCAGTTTTAAACTATCAGGTGAATGGCTCATCTCTCTTTCTAGGGCCACAGGATCAAAGTTGTCTAGTTCTCTCCTCTTCCACATCTATGGAGGTCTCTCTATTCCTCCACATGTCTTCTGTGTGAGTGTCTGTGTATATAGCCCACCAAGGGGGTGGGGCTTCAACCTTGGGCCACACCCTATTGAATTGGTCAAATCAAAGCCCTAATCGTAATTTAATCAAGTGAATGTAAAAGCCTTTGGATTTAATGCCATCAAAGAGTGCCATGCCCAGAGGAACAGACCAGTTTACAAACATAATCTATACCTCTTTTTGGAATTCATAAATATCGAACTGCCACAACTGCTAATCTATTTCCATCTCTATAAATTCATTTGTATTTACATTTTTTATAGATGGAATTAAACAAGATGTAGTACTTTGCATCTGTTTTTTTTCACTTACAATATTTCCTTTTCTTTCTTTTTTTCTAATCATTGATAGAAGAATATTAATATATTACTATTCCTTATAGTCCACAGTTTGGTTGTAATTTGCACAGATATCCTACAGTGACATCTTGTAATATTAATGTACCTTTGTTCTGTTTCAAAGGAAAACATTCCTATATTAGCCCTATTAACCA
This sequence comes from Dasypus novemcinctus, assembly GCF_030445035.2. Taxonomy (NCBI): domain Eukaryota; kingdom Metazoa; phylum Chordata; class Mammalia; order Cingulata; family Dasypodidae; genus Dasypus; species Dasypus novemcinctus. The sequence continues at coordinate 55,943,918 of NC_080679.1, read as the reverse complement.
TTTTCATTGGCCACAAGAGGTTTCACTATGCTATACAGTCCCATGTTTCATTTGCTAAGTAGATTCTTACTTTTAATCTTTACATTGTAAAATAAAGCACAAATTTAGAAAGCAATACAAAGTAAATGTGTACATTAGTGCGTTATTACAAGGCAAGCCACCACCCAAGTCAAGAAACAGAATTGGCAAGCTATTCCAGAAGTCCTCCATGTGTCCCATCACAATCTCAAGCCCTTCCCTTTGCCCATAGTACCCACCATTCTGATTTTTATAGTAATCACTTCCTTTTGTTTCTTTATAAGTATACATCCATAGATTGCCCATTAAATTTTTTTTATGTCTTTCAAATCTCTCTAAGTCTATAAAATCATGATTCCGCTGACTCTTTTTCTATGGTTTATCTATTGAAGAATTCAAGGTGTTTGACCTATAGATTCCTGCAGTTTAGATTTTGTTTTCATATTTATGCTGTAGTTTGACATGTTCCTCTGTTTTTTGTGTATTCTGCAAACTGGCATCTAGATACATAGGCTTCATCAAACTCTGGTTTTATCCCTTTGGGCAAGACCATAGGTGTTGGAGATTTGGACCCAAAGGGTATCGGGAACGAAAGAAAGAGAAAAGGGGGAAGGAAACAAAGAGTAAGAATGAGCAAGAGAGCTGGGATCAGGGGGTCTGCGAGTAAAGACTCCTCAGACAACTTTATTGTTTACAAAGAGCTCCCTATATACTCCAGTCTACGTGACAACAAGCAGGAACACGTAGCCTACGTGACATCAAGCAACATGCAGTTAACTATCAGCATTACCCATAATCTAAGGAATTTAAAAAAATTTTATCTCAAGGTACAAAGTCTAAGTGTTCTATTCACTACAAAAGGTATGTGCTCATCTTTTCTTTCAGCCTTTAACAGCTTCATCCCATTTGCCGGGAACTCTTAATTACCGCATTCCTTAGGTTGCAAGCGTAGCCATGGAGACAGCACTAGATAGCACGTCTCTCCTTGTGAGGCCACTGTGCCTCAGTTTCCAGCACATAGGTTGTGTTGTGTTCTTTCACTAGGAGGCATATAAGGTCTGGTTGTCTTTTTGCGATGTTAGTAACTGATGATATCTATAGCCAATAATTCAGCAGGGATTGCAAAATACTGATAATCAAATTCCAATATTTTCTCTTCATTTATTAGTTGTAATACTCTTTTTTTTTATAACCGCCCCCCCCATCTTGGGTTTGCTTGCGTCTGCTCTCCATGTCCATTTGCTGTTTTTACTTGTATCCCTTTTTGTTGCATCACCTTGCTGAGTCAGCTCTCCACAGCACTTGTGGGCCAGCAGCTCTCCACGGCGTGCGGGCGAGCCTGCCTTCACAAGGAGGTCCCAGGGCCTCCCATATGGTAGATGGGAGCCCAACTGATTGAGCCACAGCCACTTCCCTGTAATACTTTTATAAGTAGATGAATTCCTTCATTTGGTTACCTAATGGTATAGTTCATATAGAAAAGGCAGGATAGATGTCTGTTCTTTCCCTCTATTTACCCATTTTCAAAATAATGAATTGCTCATTATCACTTTTTAAAAGTGACAAATTCTTTGTTTGTTTGTTTTTTTTAAGTATTATCATGAACTCATGGATTTCAACATATTTGAGGAGGTTTCAATCAAATTTTTTGAAGCTCACAATGTCCTATCTTTGGCCAGTGGGATTCTCTTCAACTTGACTTCTGAACTATTTTGAAATACTCTAATATTTTTTGATAGCTTCCTTGTTATATGATATAAGATATTCCAACTCATCTTGTATGCTTTGTGCCTCAGATATGAAATCAGATATTTCTCCAAGAAATCATTTCTTTTAGTGAAAGTAGTATTTCAAGAACACAATCTGGATGCTAATGCTCATTGCTACTGGGTTGGTTATTGTTTCTAGGCCTTTTCAGTGAAATTAATCTATCTATTGATAGATACATATAGATATAATTTTACAGATAAAATACCTTATTAGTTCATACTGACATTTCCTATTGAAATTCAGTACTACAGGATTGTTTACAAATCCTTTTTTATATTCCATCTGTATTTCCTTTCTTCCACATCAAGAATCCTGATTTCCAAGTGTGCAGTGGATGATGGAATTAGAATATCTCATAATTACTCACTCACTTTGTTCCACATTGCACACACAAAAGGCTTAATGCAAGCATTATTACCACAAATATAATTACAAAGAATAGCTTAAAATATTTTTCATGTGATATCCCCACTCACACCCCATTTTTTAAATAGGTGTACTGTATGTTATATGAATATCACCTTTATATATAAAATCTCTTTGCACTCTCATTTGGTCTTAGTTCTTCAAGTAACTGTGTCTAATACATACCATCAGTCCTTATGTTGATGTCTTTAATAATTTTGGTTGTCTTAAATTCATTTTCTCTTTTTAAAAAAATTTTTTATTGAATTGTCTTTTTTTTTAAAAGATACATAGATCACAAAAAAATGTTTCATTAAAAAATACCCCACACCCCCTACCCCACTCCTCCCACATCATCAACCTCTTTCATCATTGTTGCACATTCATTCCATTTGGTGAATACATTTTGAAGCACTGCTGCAATGCATGGATTATAGTTTACATTGTAGTTTACACTCTCCCCAAGTACATTCAGAGGGTTATGGCAGAATATATAACGTCCAGCATCTGTACCTGCAATATCATTTAGAACAACGCCAAGTCCCGAAAATGCCCCCACATCTCATCTCTCCCCTCTCCCTGCCCTCAGCAACTACTGTGACCACTTTCTCCAGATCAATGCTACAATTTCTTCCATTACTAGTCAGCATAGTTCTATAGTAGAATACCAGTAAGTTCACTCTAATCCATATTTTATTCCTCCATCCCATGGACACTGGGATGGTGATGTGCACTCCACCTCTAAATTAAGAGGGGGCTTGGATCCCACATGACTGATAGATGTGATTCTCCTGCTTGGAGTTGTAGGTACTCTCAGTTTCCTGGTGTGGTGGTTGACCATCTTCACCTCCCTGTTAGCTGACTGTGTAAGTCCAACAAACCAGAGAGCAAGAGATGCAACTCTGCTAAGGCTCAGGGCCCAGCTGGCAAATGGTCGGTCCAGTGATTCAAGTCTCCTGGGTATACACCAACCCCAGCATCAACCACAGGTTCAGTAAAATTAAACTCATTCTCTAGGAGACTCCTCAGGAAAGGCCAATGAGAGCAAGATTTTCCAGGTTCTTGCATATTGATAATGGCTGTTCTGTGCCTTTTATAGTTGGAAGTCAGTTTTGCTGACTACAAAATTTTTGTTTTACATTTTATTCCTTGAGTCTACAAATACGCTACTCCATTTTTTCCTGACACAAAATATTGTGTTATAAAAAATTCTGATGATAATCTACTTTTCTTACCCTTATAAGTCCTTTTTCTTTAAAATCCATTCATTTCACTAGAAATATGTCTCGGTGTTTTTTGTTCTGGGGCAATATTCTCAGGTATAGGGTGTACTTTTTCAATATGGAGGTTTAAATTGTTTTCATTTGAGGGGAGTTTTCTTTAATTATAGTTTTTAGTATTTGTTTTGTCCCCTTGTTTTGCTTTTCTTCTCCAGTTTGTGGTTGAATCTCCTTTGCATGTCTTCAATATTTGCCACTTTCCCTCAAATCCTTTTTATCTTTTTCTCTATTTAAATTTTTTATTTAAAATTTTCCCTTCCTTTTATCTTCTATTGCTCTTTAGGCATAATATGCTTTATTTTATTTACTCTGTGTTCCTTCTAGTTTAGTTTCACATCTGAACTTATTTTTCTTTTATATTTCTAATCGTCTTTTGAGTTCTGCCACCTCATTTCTGAGTTTAAAAATTTGTAATGTTGTCATTTCATGTCTTGTATTATCTTCTTACAGTATTTTAGCTGCTTTTGAAATAGATTATAGTTTTGACCTGTTCAGTGAGAATGTCTTTCTGGTATTGGGATGTTATTTTGCTCCTTACTCTTTTTCTTAGAAATAACTTTGCAAGAGATTTGATCTCAACACTTTCCTGTTTCTCGTACTTAGTAAAAATGTTTTTTCTGAAGTTTTAGTAGGAGGGATATTTTTGAGTAGCTTTTCTAACTTCACATACTCCTTCTTCTGTTGTTTTTGTGTAGTGTTAAAAATGTCAGCTTACTTTTTAAGATTCCTAGTTTTATACTTTTCCCCACTTTTACCTGGGTCTCCTCTGTCCATAATATCTATTGTGTCTGCCATCTGAATTTTGATTCCACTCTCAACATTTCTCTTCAGTGTGAGGGTCTGTCCTGGAAGAGAACACTGGCAAGTTGGTGTCTAGAGAGAGTTCAGAGCAGGCTAGACTGCTCAAGTGCCTTCAGTCTTCACAACAGACCCCCTGTGTGCGCCATCTATTGGGTGAGGTAAAACCTACCCACATGCTTGCCAGGGAATATTGATACTATTTTGGGGTTTTTCGCTTTCTCAAGTCTGTCAAAGCTTCGTTGCTTTTTTCCCTTTCTCAAGTCTATCAAGCTTCATTGCTTCATTCCATTTACTCCTGCTCAGACGCTGATACAATTCAGGGCTTAGGTCTGTACATGTTTTGTCTTCAGCCATTTGTACGTTGACGTTTTTCAGGATGCCCTGTAACCTGGTATCATTGAAATGTTGTCCATGGGTATTTTGTTTTTGCTAAGTACTTACTCAGTGCTTTGTGTTGAGATTTGGATTCAGACTGCTGTCAGCGTCTTCCCAGAATCCACTAAGTAGACTGATAACATTAACTGAATAGAATCCACAATTCTGCAAGAATTGGAAATGGAAAATTGCTAATAGCTTCCCAAGCTTTGATAATTATAACTTCAGCAGAGTTTAGTGAATGTACTCTCGATGTTATGAGATCCTCTAAGTAATTTATACTAGGATATTTTTCAATCAACTCTGGTATGATTAATGAAATTTTGCATGTCCTTAAACTAGTTTAAAAAATAGCTGTCCCAGGTATTACTGGAAAACAGCTTTATATATAACTTTAGTACAAGACAGTTTAAAAGCTGAGTATTATTTTTAAAAAATACTTTTTTTTGTATGAGGTATGTTTACATAGTTTTCATGTCCATTAACTCATTTAATCCGTAAAATAACCCCACTAGGGAGGTATTGGTGTGAGTCCTATTCTTCTTAAGAAGAAATTGAGCTTAGAGTATTTAAAAGGCTTGGTTTATGATTCTAGCAGGGAGAGTAGCTACTTTTGAAATTTCATCACCTCTATCTGCAAAGGATTTTCTATTCCACCCAGGGCTCAGCTTCGGAGAGATCCCTTTGCCACATGAGGAAGGAAACCTGTCAAGGCAACTCCATCAGTTACATACTTCCTGGGGACCAATGAGGTGACTGGTGCTGCAGGCAGATCTCTCACAGTCTGGTTAAGTGCCTTGTCTAGGACCTTAGAGACTGTGACAGAAGTGGCATTTGATCCTAGGTTTTCTGACTCCTGATCCTGTGCTTTTCTTTTTCTTATTAGCCGACATCAGTGTCTACAAGTGTGTTTTGTGTGCCCTGCAACGCAGTTAAGGGGGACCAGTAGTTCCACGTGGCATCACTACACTTACATATTGCTGGACATCAGATGCTTCAATTCATGGCAGGTGTGAGAGGACAGGATCAGAGCATTTCTGGTGAAGGTGGCAGTGCTTTTTTTTCCCCAAACATTGACAGACTTTATTGTGAGGGTGTTCCCACCAGGACTCCACCCCCTTAAATTAAAAAATACATAGAAAAGAAGGGATTTGGAAATTTTGTACATTATACTTTGTATACTGTACACTTCGGCCCCCAGGGCAGGAAGGGGGTTGATTGTTGAGTGGGCTGGAGACAGGGCCTGCCACCTGCATGCCCACATCCACCCTGAACATGTGGGCAGAGTGAGAGGCTCTGGGAGGGACCCGGGAGCCCCCAGGCTAGGCGCAGGATGGCTGTGGGGTGGGGGTGGGCTGTGGTGGGCAGCCCTGGCCTCAGTTAAGGAACCGACGACAGCGCTTGGCACCGAGTACCCTGAGCAGTAAAGAATAACTGTGTCCCATACCTCCAGGGACTACTGCATTACATTAGAATATTTTATCTTAAAATTCATGCAAATTTTACATTCTACTTTGTACATTATGTGCTATTGGAATATAAAAATAATATTTTCCATTACTAGCCAGCAGGTAAAATTATCATTATAGGGAGATTCAGAATGTTTTTCCAGTGGCTCCTAACACCTGCTGGCACATCAATATGCACCCCTAAGGAGCTCCCCAGTTTGAAAGCTTGGGAGAAAAGGATTAAGTAGGCTGTGGTCCCATCATGGGGGTTTGAAGATTTTGCTAAATATTTGGACTTTATTCTGTAGACCCTGAAAAATCCAGTGAAGTATTTCAAGAAAGAAAATGACCTGATCAATTTTGTGTTTTAGAGAAATGGCTTTTAAACTTCTAATCATTATCTGTAGTAAGAAATACATGTTAAATGGCAATACATGCATAGATTATATATATGCATGTATATGTATAATTATATGCAATAAAAGTTGGATGAAACTTTATTTATCCTTATATTTTCCATTCTAATCTATTTCTAGAAAAAGTTAATGCAACCCGCTATACTGATTGCACAACCCCTTGGTGGGTTGCACTGAACAATTTTTTATTACTTTAGTGGCAGTGTAGAGGAAGAATGGTGGGAGGAGACAGTGAGTCCATTCAAAGTGCAGATAGACCAGAGATAATTAGGCTATAAATAAAGCAAGGCAGTGGCAGGGGGATGGAGCTAGAATCCAGGAATTGGTTACCAATCACCCAAGAAGGTGATTTTGTGTTTCTGGCTTCAGTGAATGGCAGTTCTATTCACTGAGACCAGGAAAGCAGAAAATACAAGATTGGATTGAAAGAGAATTGAATTGTGGTTGGAAGTGATTTTAAAGTACATGCAAGACATTCAACAGGTAGATGAATAGGATAGTTGGACTTCAGGAAGGAGATGTGAGCAGGAGAGAAAGATCTGGGACACTTGAGCATAAAGGACCTAATTGAAGCCAAGGTAATGTGGATGAGATTGCCAGGGTGAATGTAAAGAGTTAAATGAGAAGAGGGCCAAGGATAAAACCCCAAAGAAAACCTTAATTTAAGAGTTTGGGCAGAAAAAAGCTATAGAATAATCTAGGGAATAAATAACATAGTGAAACTGGAGGTACATGAGGATTGTGGTTAGTAATACAAATACAAGAATGTTCTATGAACTTGAACAAATGTATGTCACTATTACAACATAGTAAGACTATAGTGATGCATGGGAAAAGTACAGTTAATTACAATTAATGTAACTTATGGATGATAGTTAACAGCAATATTGTAATATTCTTGCATCAATGTCAAAGAAGGTACTATATCAATGCTAAGGGTCTATCATAAGGGGGTGCAGAATTTTTTCTTTGGGACTAAAGAAAATGTTCAATTAATGTAACTTATGGAAGATAGTTAACAGCAATATTGTCATATTCTTTCATCAATGTCAAAGAAGGTATTATATCAATGCTAAGGGTCTATAATAGGGGGGTACAAAATTTTTTCTTTTGAACTTCAAAGGTTTATTGGGGCGATGACTCTGTGATGAAAGTGAGAGCCACTGAGTGTACACTTTGGAGAGACTGACAAGGTATGAGACTGTACAACACAGTGAACTCTGTGGTGGAAGATGGACTGTGGGTTACAGTACAAATATGAAAGTGTTCTCTCACGAACTATAAACAATGTAATACTAATTGTAGTGTTAAAAATAGGGGATGTATGGAAAAATATACCAAGTGTATGCTATGGACCATACTTAGTGGGAATAGATCATGTTCTTTCATAATCTGTAACAAATGTTTCATAACAATGTAAGGTGTTGGTGGAGGGGTTATGTATGGGAATTGTGTATATTAAGCATGATTGTTTTGTAAGCTCACAACTTTTCTAATATTATATATATATACATATGAAAAAAAAGAAGAGGGCAGAAAAAGAGGAGCCTGCAACGGAAGCTGAGGAGCAAATCAGGACAGCATAGTGTCACATAAGCCAAGAGATGAGAACTTTTCAAGGACGGAGCAGTCAGCAGGGTACAATGCTAGCAAGATGAGATTTAGTAATTGGGAGCATATTATATACTGAGAGTTAACAACAAAATGAGGTAGTGGTTTAGGCAAGCAGTTGCAGAGGAAGGGGAAGAGGGAGAGTAGTCTTAAAAAATAACAGGTATATCCTGGGAGTTGAGCAGAGAGGAGTATCCTGACCCCTGAAAGAGGCTCCAAAGGAGATGAGGTTTGGCTGCTCCAGGGAGGTAGTTGGCACCCAGCAAATATGGCAGTGAATTGTAGAGCTGCAGTCTTTGGTCTGGGATTCAGTTCACCAGTTTCTGAAGAGGAGTTCAGGAAGTAAGAGTGAGGCAGAGCTCTGTCCTAAAGGAGTGTAGTTCTAGCCAGTTCTCCAAAATTGCGATTGAGACCAGAGATTCAAGAAGCTACCAGCTCTGGTATAGAATGTGCTAGTTGTAAGTACTGATACACAGGTTCAGGGCAAAATGAGATTTAATTGCTGAGTCCAAGAATTTTCAGACAAGAACCACTTACATTTCTCCAGCCTGGAACAAGTACTGAATTAAGTACAAGTCTGCAGGTAGGAGACAAGCAGTTCCTGTTGTCGGGACAGGAATGCTTCAGAAGGTTAGAATCAGTAGCAAGATGCTAATAATGAAAGCAGCGGTATGCAGAATAGTTGTAACCACCAGATCACACTTCCCTCTCCTTCATTAAATTGACAATCTACTCAAAAGCTCACTGAACTGGTGTTAACATCTTCTTATTCCTTCATTTTTAATGTACTGAATAAAATCCGTATGCACGTTTATTTACTATTTGCATGCTAGTCATTTCATCTTTTAGAAAATTATACTGTTAACAGTTTACATAATCCAAAATTAAAGAAAATGATGTTTGCTCTAGCCATTATGGACTGACCTCTTTTAAAAACAAACTGCAGGGAAGCAGATGTGGCTCAAGTGATAGAGCTTCTGCCTATCATACGGGAGGACCTGGGTTCAATCCCTGGGACCTCCTGGTGAAAAAGAAGAAGAGAACGCATGCCCATGCAGCAAGCCAGTGCCCACGCAAGTGCCCACGTGTTGAGCCAGTGCCCACACGAGTGCCTGTGTGGTGAGCCAGTACCCAGTGCAAGTGAGTGAGCAAAAACAGCAGGGTGGGAGGAGGGGAAGGGGGGAAATACATAAATAAATAAATCTTTAACAACAAAACAAAAAACAAATGAAAAAACCAACTCTCACTGGGGCACAGTTGTAGCTCAAGTGGTTGGGCACCTGCTTCCCACGCAAGAGGTCCCGGGTTTGATACTCCCCGCTGCCCCCACTCCCCATACCTCCACAAACCAAACTGAACATCTTGAACTTCTGGACAAATATGCCCCTTGATTTTAGGTGATATCTGCCCTCTAATTCAACAAGAATTTACTGAAAGACTACTCTGGGAAGAAGTTTCTATCTATTAACTTCTGACAAAATTGGTTAAATTTGTCTGTTATTCATTGGTGTCATAGATTTATAGGTGAATTCAGTTCGTTCACATGGCAAAGTCCAGGATACTTTAAGTTTAGATGCTTTGATTTAATCCTGTAAACTTTAAGAATTCTAGGAAGAATTACTAATTGACATCAGCTTTCATATTCCAGACTTTTTGCTGTTGTTTCTTGACACCCAAATCTCTTTACTGGGGAGGGGTGGAGCCCTGCTCACTGCACAGCTTCTTCTTTTTTTTTTTAAAGATTTATTTATTTTTATTTATTTCTCTCCCCTTCCTCCCTTCCTCCCCAACCCCCCCGCCGTTGTCTGTTCTCTGTGTCTATTTGCTGCATTTTCTTCTTTGTCCGCTTCTGTTGTTGTCAGCGGCTCAGGAATCTGTGTTTCTTTTTGTTGCATCATCTTGTTGTGTCAGCTCTCTGTGTGTGCAGTGCCATTCCTGGGCAGGCTGCACTTTCTTTCGCACTGGGTGGCTCTCCTTGCGGGGCACACTGCTTGCGCATGGGGCTCCCCTACGCGGGGGACACCCCTGCGTGGCAGGGCACTCCTTGTGTGCATCAGCACTGCACATGGGCCAGCTCCACACGGGTCAAGGAGGCCCAGGGTCTGAACCGCAGACCTCCCATGTGGTAGATGGATGCCCTAACCACTGGGCCAAGTCCGCTTCCCACAGCTTCTTTGACGCCGCTTCCTGAGTCCTGCTGCTTCATCATGTCCAGTGGGCTGGAGAGAGCTTTGCGTTGGGTCTCAAATGTGTCATCTGTGCAGAAGCCCCACCGTGCCTGTGGCCTACGGCTGCACCACTTCACTGGGGAGGCAGCACTCACCCAGCGTCTTGCCATCATCCAGGAGTTGGTGGCCCTTGTACGGCCGCCACTGCTCTGGGGCGGCCGCTGCAGGGTGTCCTCGCCCAGTGCTTTAGTTGGAAGCCAGTGAGCCCGGTCTTGTGGCGCGGGATCCTGAGGAGCGCCTCATTCATGGAGTCTGCCTCTGCCTCTCATCCCAGGCTATTTGTAAGTATGTAAATACTGGTGTTTATATTAGTATAATGTCATTCAGAAAACGGAATCATTTGTTTTAAGGGATACCCAGAGAATTTAAACACTGCACTAATATTTTAAATGGAACAAAAGTGCACTTATTTAAGAAGCATTTTATCCACTTCTTCTAGGACAATCAGGAGGGTATATTGGGCAGGAAGAGGAAAGGGGGTTCTCAGGCCCCATTACCATCCCTTCCCCAGGAGACTGTCTACTACATTCTCTGGAGCTGGATTCTCACTGTTCCCCTCAAGGCTATTTGGTCTTTTGGGATCTGGCCCTTACTTTTCTAGGATAATTTTATGAGGACCTTCTTTTCCAATTACCCTAATTGCAAAGACTGTAGAAGTGGAAGGATAACTTTAAAACTTATTTACAGGGAAGCATCTGTGGCTCAATCAGTTGGGCTCCCATCTACCATATAGGAGGTCCAGGGTTCGAAGCCCAGGGCCTCCTGGTGAGGGCAAGCTGGCCCATGTGGAGTGCTGGCCCTGCATGGGAATGCGGTCCACGCAGGAACATGGCCTCATGTGGGAAAGCCACCCAGAGCAGGAAAGCTGCCCTGCACAGGAGTGCTGGCAGATGTGGAGAGCTGGCACAGCAAGATGGCACAACAAGAGACACAGAGGAGAGAAAATAAGAAGTCGTAGCAGAACAGGAAGCAAAGGTGGTACAAGAGAGTAATCGCCTCTCTCCCACTCCAGAAGGTCCCAGAATCGATTCCGGAGCTGCTTAATGGGAGTACAAGCAGACCCAGAAGAACACATAGTGGGAAGCAGACTTGGCCCAGTGGTTAGGGAGTCTGTCTACCACATGGGAGGTCCGTCGTTCAAACCCTGAGCCTCCTTGACCCGTGTGGAGCTGGCCCACGCGCACGCTGATGTGCACAAGGAGTGCCCTGCCACCCAGGGTTGTCCCTGCATGGGGAGCCCCATGTGCAAGGAGTGTGCCCCGTAAAGAGAGCCCCACAGCGCGAAAGAAAGTTTAGCCTGCCCAGGAATGGCACCATACACACAGAGAGCTGATGCAGCAAGATGACGCAACAAAAAGAAACACAGATTCCCATGCTGCTGACAACAACAGAAGTGGACAAAGAAAAACATGCAGCAAATAGACACAGAGAACAAACAACTGGGGCAGGGGGTGGGGGGAGAGAAATAAATAAATAAATGTTTAAAAAAAAGAACACATAGTGAATGGAAACAGAGAGCAGACAACGGGGGGAATGGGCTGGGGTAGGGGGAGATAAATAAATAAATCTTTTAAAAAAAAAAACTTATTTACCAAGCTACAGTGATCAAAACAGCATGGTACTGGTGCAGATTACATATACAGAGCAATGGAATCTAATTGAAAGTTCAGAAATAGACCCTCACATCTATGGGCAATTGATGTTTGACAAGGGTGTGAAGTCCACTCAATTGGGAAAGAACAGCCTCTTCAACAGATGGTGCTGGGAGAACTGGATATCCATATGCAAAAGAATGAGGGCAGGACCCCTATCTCACGTTATGTGCAAACATTAACTCAAAATGGATCAAAGACCTAAATATAAGAATGAGGACTATAAAATTCCTAGAAGAAAACCATTGTGTTAGGCAATGGTTTCTTAGACTTTACCCTTAACACTAAAGCAACAGAAGAAGAAAAATTAGGTAAATGGGACCTCATAAAAATTTAAAAAGTTTTTTGCATCAAATGACTTTATCATGAAAATAAAAAGAAAACCTTCTCAGTGGGAGAAAATATATGGAAACTACATATCCAAAAGGGTTTAATATCCAGAATATATAAAGAAATCCTATAATTCAATAATAAAAAGACAAACACCCCAATTTAAAAATGGGCAAAAGACTTGAAAAGTCATTTCTCCAAAGAGGATACACAAATGGCTAAAAAGTACATGAAAAGATGTTCAACATCATTAGCCACCAGGAAATGCAAATCAAAACCACAATGAGATACTATTTCACACCCACTAGAATGGTTACTACTTAAAAAATGGAAAATTACAAGTGTTGGAGAGGATGTGGAGAAATAAAAACACTCATTCATTGTTAGTGAAAATGTAAAATGGTGCAGCTTCTGGGGAAAACAGTTTGGCACTTCCTTAGAAAGTTATGTATGGAATTAACATATGACCCAGCAATCCCACTTCCAGGTACACATCCAAAAGAATTAAAGTCAGGGAATTGAACAGATATTTGCACACTGATGTTCCTATCAGTAATTATTCACAATTTCTAAAAGATGGGAACAATCCAAGTATACATCGATTGATGAATGGATAAATAAAATGTGGTTTATACATAGAGTGAAATATTATTCAGTCATAAAAAGGAATGAGGTTTTGATACATGTGACAACATGGATGAATCCTGAAGACCTCATGTTGAATGAAATGTACCAGACACAAAACAACAAATATTGTATGATCTTGTTGTTGGTCTGTCTTCTTTAGGAGGCACCGAGAACCGAACCCGGGTCCTCCCATGTGGGAGGTGGTCACCCAACTGTTTGAGCCACATCCACTCCCCCCTTAATGCAGATTTTATAAAAAAATCCCATTTGTAGTTATAAAAGAAACAACATAAATGCCCGTGACTAAGAGATAAGGAACAAAAGTAACCTTTTCTTATTTTAAGGCTTATTTTAGATGGAAAATTTAAGCTCAACTCAACCATAAATCTTCAGCTCATTTCCCTGCCTTGCCTGGGCCATTCTTACTTACTTTAAGATCACTCTTAAAACCACCTATAACAAAGACATTCTTTGTCAGTGATATTGGCAGGTTTACCACAACTATCAGGCAAATATATATAGCCTGAAAAAAAAACGTATTTAAAATTCCAAACAACTCTCTGTAAGATGGCATTATTGGCAAAGCTTTGCTTTTCCTCTTTTGATGAGAATTGTTAATTAATTGCTTTCTGATGCTCAATTAATTGTTTTCTGTTGCTCTTTTGTGCAGTCCTGTGGGGTATTTCCTTAAGACATTCATATTTGCAAAGCGGCTTTGTACTGTTTTCTCCTCTCGCCTACTCATCACCCACACTTACCTGCCCTTCTACTCCTGCTGACTCACCAGCCCAGCCTCATCACACACGCACTCCATGACCTGGCACCTACTTATCCACCTCTCATTTGTTCTTACGTCCACCCACTCATCTTGTTCTCTCCTTCACACAGGTAGACATATTCATACTCCCACGTCTCAGCAGCCAACGCACAATAATTGCCTAGTAAAAAAGAAAAGAATAATTTTCTAATGACCATTTTATTTTTCTTAATTAACAAGCTTTATTCACAAATGAGTAATTGATAAATAGCTATTTTTCTTCTTAGATCGTGTTGTTAAAACTCCCTTATACAAAATAATTGGATTTTTTATTCTTGAAAACTACCAAATTGTATGCAAACTTTGAGTGTAGTAACTTTTTTCAGTGAAAACAGATGTCTTTATCTTTTGTAAAAATTTAAATGTTTCATTCACATTTTGAAGTGAATGGGTGCACCAATAACACAATGGCTCACTGGGATGCTGATCTCTAATGACAGTGTCTGAATTATATCTGGAATCAACAGGCTGGTTAATTGGCTATGAATTATGTCAGAGCAATTCCAGAGCCAACACCAGCAACAAACCCACTCACCAAAGCCTTCCTACTCTAGGGTTGGCCCCAGGGGATGTGGGAGTCCAGCCTCTGTTGCCTGGATGTATTTTTAAGGCTACTAGAAAGGCCTCCCCCAAATCACTCTCATTGTGATATTACTAGGCCTAAAATTCCAGCATTAGAGAGTCATTCCTGAACCTTTTCAGTATTTAAATTATGGAGAATTAGAAAGATATTGCTAGAGTGTCTTCTCATTGATGACAACTATTTTTATCCTTTTGCGATGCTCAAATTATATGCCACATGGTATGAACAGAATCGATTTTGCAGTATCACAAATCCAATCTTTAGTAGGAAATATGAAATCTGAGAGTGGATTTTAAGGAGCATGCACAACTGAAGAACTTTGTGTTGCTTTTGTGTGCGTGTGTGTGTGGAGTTCTCAATATCATAATGGATGTAAAGTCCTTGAGGGAAGGCAGCAACCATTTCTCATCCTCATTTAATTGCACTAAGGTCTAGCACTATCCCTAACAGTTCACCTGGAAGAAACTGGAAGAAGCAGCTCAGGATTGGGAGTCATTAGATTTGGCAGAGAGTGGGGTGAGATGTGGGGTGTAAAACATGAGATAAGTTAAAAGCCTATATGTGGAACAGTCAACCTCTCTGGTACCCCCAGGTACGGAAAATCAGAGCCAAGTTCTTCCCTCCCATCCGTGAGGAAATGGGATGCTTTTCTCTGGAGACATTCAGTAGAAGAGGCCTGGGCATTCAGGGACAGCAGACCTGATAGATGTCAGGGATAAGGCAAGGGTATGTTAAGAGAGGAATGACCTGGAAGTCTGCATTGGGAATGGTTAGGTCATCTGTGCTCTCTCCTCTTCCCCACATGAAAAGACTCTTAATCAGACAACTAACCCCTAGGTTGTGTTTTTCAAACTGTGAGTTAAGAAATCAGTTATGATCAGTGGGTTATGAAATATGATTAATGGTTATAACCAACATTGTCATGGGTTGGGTTCCCCAGAAAGCAGACTGGGACAGAGCCGAGACCTCAGAATGTTTATTAGGGAGTGTCCTTGGGATCAACAACTGTGGAAGGAAGTAGACTTGGGCAAAAGGAGAAGTGGAGCTGTGATGCAAGGCCCAATGACCACTTTGGCCAAACCTATAGGAGCACTGAAGAGTTGTCCCAAGTTAGACCAAGATGGCCAGGTTTATGTACTCCCTCATCGGATGTGAACACCCCAGGAAGGGGTGTGATCTTGAGCCAGGCAGCTCTCTGCAGCTGAGACAATCCTTAAAGAGGCAGAAAGCTGAAGGTTGCCCTTCAGCAGTACTCTCAGCCATGGGGGGCAACCTGTCCTTCATTACAAGGTGATCTGACTGGTGCAACACAATGTCCTCTACAAACATTTTTTAATAACCAAATGATTTTTATTCCCCCTCCCATGGCTCCCTCATGTGTCTGCTCATTATCTGCTCATTGTGTCTGCTTGTTGTGTCTTCTTTAGGAGACGAACCCAGGAGCTCTCCCATGTGGGAGGCAGTTGCCCAACTGCTTGAGCCACATCCACTCCCCATCTACAAACATTTTTAAAAAGCTGAATAGACTTGATAGAAAATATCAGAATGCATCATATGTGAAAAAAGTATTTTCATGAAACTTTTTTTGCCTTTATTTTTGTGTGTGTGGACTGGGGCATGATGGGAAATTATTTTTTACTGTCAAAAAGGGGGAGGCAAGAAATCAGAGAATTTTTTTTCTGAAAAAGCTAGACTCAGAGAAGAAACGGAAGGGTGCCTCCACCGTCCAACAGTGAAGACCATCACTCTATAAATCCCATCCACCCCCACAGAGCAACTCAACAGCTTTTTAGCACCCAATTCTTAAATATGAGTAGACCAAAGAGCCCACCGGGAATATAGTGCATCCCTCTAACTTGGAGAAATCGAAATGAAAAATAGGATACAAGTGGAAACTGTAGAAAATAAACACTTTTAAATGTGATTTTATATTCTCGCAAATTATGAGAATATTTGTAAATATAAAACAATGCTATGATAAAAGAACAATATAAAAATGAAAGTGGGTCCTTGAAAATTAAAAAAATATTTTTAAAAAACTTTCCATAGAAGGATTGAAAGATATAGGCAAGGAAATCAGCTAAAAATAGAACCAAGAGATAAGTAGACAAGCAAAGATATGAGACTCAGAGAATCAGTCCAGTATATAATATCTGACTAGTAGAAGCTCCAGAAAGAGAAGGAATGGAGGGGAAAAATTATACAAGAAAAGTTTCTAGAAACAGAGGGCACAAGTGTCAAAATTGAAAGTGTCTCCCCAGTACTCAGGACAACAAATAAAAAAGGGACTACACCAAGGGACATCATTGAGAAGTGTCAGACCACTAGAAATAATGAAAAAAAAATCTCGAAAATGTCCAGAAAAAATAAAAATGAATGGGTTTATACAAAAAAGTAGAAATCAGATTTGCAACTATAATACAGGACTAGAGAAAACAATGGAGCCATGTCTCAAGAATTAGGAGGGATAATTTTTTTTCAAGCTAAAATGTATTTCCCAGCCAAATTATAAAGTGTGAGGGCAGAACAAAGATATTTTCAGATATAGAAGAATTCAGAAAATGTACTTCTCATGTACCCTTGTGTAGGAAGCTACTGCCAGACATAATCTAGAAAAGTAAGGGGGGAAGACAAGAAAGAGGAAGACATTAGAGTCAAAAAGAAAAGAAAGAACGAAAATAAGGGATTCAACACAGTAGAGATGAAAAGGGAACCCACGTGATCATTACGAAGGTGATTTGAGCATAGCAGCAGTACAGGAAGCCTAGAGAGCACCAAGTTCAGACTGATGCAGAAGGATGTAGAGCTCCCATAAAGACGTCTCTAAGAAAATAAAGGTGTAGAATATTTTATGACCTTGAATGTCCTGACGGGAGATTCACATTTCTGGAAAAGAAAAGGGGTTGACTTTTTGATCAGTACATAAAAAAATTAAGCAAACAAATAAAAGGAGCTAATCATTAATTCTGGGAAAACAGAAAGTTGTACCAAGAAAAGCAATATATTCATAGTGTATTACATGTCTCAGCCCTTAATAATTTTTATGTCATCTTAATTATGTAAAAATTGAGTAATGGTCTGAGGAAAACATAGTGGTATAACTGTTTTGAGAGAATAAGAGGAAGGTATAACAGACTAAATCCATATCTTCCATAAAAAGAAGTCATAGATAAGAAATCTAGAAATAGGGAAGCGGACTTGGCCCAGTGGATAGGGCATCCGTCTACCACATGGGAGGTCTGCGGTTCAAACCCCGGGCCTCCTTGACCCGTGTGGAGCTGGCCCACGCACAGTGCTGATGCACGCAAGGAGTACTATGCCACGCAGGTGTGTCCCCCGTGTAGGGGAGCCCCACACGCAAGGAGTGCACCTGTAAGGAGAGCTGCCCAGGACGAAAGAAAGTGCAGCCTGCCCAGGAATGGCACCACACACATGGAGAGCTGACGCAGCAAGATGACACAACAAAAACAAGCAGATTCCCATGCTGCTGATAACAACAGAAGTGGACAAAAAGAAGAAAACACAGCAAATAAACACAGAGAATAGACAATTGGGGCGGGGAGCGGGGAAGGGGAGAGAAATAAATAAAATAAATCTTTAAAAAAAAAGAAATCAAGAAATAGCAGTTAGAATTGTGGAGAAAAATACCAGAAGAAATAGCAGAAGGATTTAAGAGCGGTTGTCTTTGCGAATGGAAATAAAACATGCGATGGTACAGGAAAAGGGGCTGCTCTTTCCCTTTTATGCTTTGAAGAGCTATTTGACTTTCTAAACTCTATACATTTATAACTTAGATGAAAATAGACACAATTTTAAAAAGAAAAAAAGACAATATAAGCATATTATTTTTGAAATAAGCTGTTTTCTTTCCTAACTGCTAAAAGTAGTGCTATACAATGGGTTGACATCACACCAGGAATTTATTGGCATATGGTTTCAGAGGCTAAGAGACTCGCTTCCTCCCTGGGTTGGTATTTTCTGGCTGGCCAGCCAACTTTGGGGCTCCTTGGCTCTTCTGTCATATGGCAATGCATATGGCAGTGTCATCTCCTTTCTTGTTTGGGTTCCACTGACTTCCAGCTTCAAGCTGCTCCCTGTGGCTTCTTTCTCCATCTGACTTTCACTATGCTTTCAGTGATCCAGACTTCAGTGATCCAGATTTAAGCACAACCTGATTCAGTTGATCTCTCTTGAAGAGATCTTATCTACAATGGGTTCACATCCACCAGAACGTGGCTCAAGACCAAAAACATGTTCAAACTGGGGTACACATTTCAATCTACATCAGAAGATAACCATCCTGAGGTAAATACAGAAAAGCTTATAAGTGGTTCCTTTTTGGGAGCAGGAGACTGAAGCTGATCTCCACTTTAAGCACTATTAAACCATTTGATTTTGCAGACTTGTGAGGATATTAATACTCTGAAGCAAAGTTTAAAATTAAAATTAAAAATTGCAGAAATGAAATCAGGCACGTGGACATTTAACAAAGACTTTGAATTTTGGTTCTGATGCTTGTAGTTTCCTAATATTTAAAATCTTTAATATTTCCTTACAAGGGATGAGAATTATGTGAGAAAACACATTGGAAGCTTCTGGCACATTGAAAATGATCAATAAAGTTTCCCTTCTTTCTTCCTATTGATAAAATCAGGGCACTATCTTTCAATAGTATAAATTCATTCTTTGCAATTCCTCTCTTTCCCTGGACTTACAGTGCCTTTCCATCATATCTTATATATAAAAGGAATATTTAGTGTACACGTGAATAATGAAATCATTTTTTAAAATGTCTTATATGAAATAAGAAATGCCCTTTGTGTTATCTAACTAGCCTTGCAAATGGACCTTTTTTCTGTAATAAAGTGCAAATACAAAGTTTACTTTCTTTTCTCGAGCCTTAATTACTTTTGAATGGGTTCCTGATTCAAATTTGTACTGTGGTTACTAATCTAATAGCAATTATTAATAGAACTATTTCACACATTGTGGAATGCCATTAAAGCTGGGCAGAGGTAATGGATTATGAGTGATAAACTGTGAAATTGATCCCCACAGCTCTTGCAGGCAACCAGTGCCTCCCTGGAACAATAGCCTCTGGCCAAGAGCAGTCTATTTTACCCAGTACTGTATAATTATTATTATTTTCTTTGCATGCCATGTCATGAAAAAGGTTGGGAAGCACAGCCTCGAATGGGTGCTATTGTAAGTTAAAGTGAGAAATGTTAAGTTTCATTTTACCGCAATAAAAATCTTTTTAAAATCCATTGTAAGGACTGAGAGTAATTTAGGTAAAGTCTTTTTCAGTTTTTTATTTAGTAAATGTATAAAAGAAGGGGTTAGATTTTCAAGTGTTTAAATGATTTTCAGTGTTTCCAAATCTGAATGGAAGTCATTTAATTTTAATCCTTCTGAAGGAAATGAATCAAAGAGAAATAAACATATGTATATAAAATTTTGTATTAGGTTCACAAGTAACTTTAATAGAGACCCCAAGATAGTAATTTAAACAATTAGATCATTACTTTCTCCTGGAAAAAGAACACTGGAAAACGCCAACCTAAGTCTAGCATGGTGGCTTCAAAAGTCATCAGAGATCCTAGTTAATGTCAGCTTATGACATTCCTAATGTATGAGCCTCAGGCTGAGTGCAAGCCATTCTATTCACACTCCCACAAAGAAGATGGCAAGGCAAGGGAAGAAAGAAACATGTGCCCCTTCACTTGTAGGGAGAGTTCCCGGAAGTCAACATCCTCTTTCCATTTTCATCTCCTTGTGTGGAACTTAGTCACATGACCACACAGAGCTTCAAGCATGGGTCGTAAATTGACAACAGCTGGCCTTGCCCACAGCCCTTCTGAGTCATGCTCCCTAATAATCACTGACTGTTCAAAGTCATAAAATTTCAATTTTATCATTCATTGGATTTTAATTTAATAACTATGATACAGAATTGTCCAAATTGGACAAAAATGCCATGTAAAATGTGCTTTTCTATTATATTGTTTCTTCTCTTTTTTGGGGGGACAGGTTTTCCTCAAATATCTCCACAAATATGAGTCCTATTTCTTTTTAGAAAAATAGTATTTAAGAAAAAACATGATGATTTGTTGTATCAAAATCATAACAAAAAACAAAACAAAACTATAGCTGAAATACCTTCCCACCTATCTTAATAACTTTATTAAGGAGGTTTTACAAAAATAAAAAAATTACATTTCTATCAACACATGACTTTCATTTTTGATCCTAAATCAGTTACTTCAGTAGTTGTCATTTCCTTTCCAGAGAACAGGTGCCTCATCATTTTTATGGGTAAACTGGAAAGTTGCGTGCATCACTTCTGCTCCATGTAGAGCTGGCCCATGCGCAGTGCTGATGCGCGCAAGGAGTGCCGTGCCACGCAGGGATGTCCCCCGGCGTAGGGGAGCCCCACGCACAAGGTGTGCACCCCGTAAGGAGAGCCACCCAGCGTGAAAGAAAGTGCAGCCTGCCCAGGAATGGTGCCGCACACATGGAGAGCTGACACAACAAGATGATGCAACAAAAAGAAACAAAGATTCCTGTGCCCCTGACAACAACAGAAGCAGACAAAAACAAGAACACCCAGCAGGATAGACACAGAGAACAGACAACTGGGGGTGGGAGGGGAAGGAGAGAAATAAATAAAAAATAAATCTTTGAAAAAAAAACTGGGGTGAAGTTTATATTTTACTGAAAGGAGGAAAGGGAGAATGAATAGGGAATATTAACTGTCTTTGCCACATTAATATATCACAGAGTTACAATAGAGTAAAAACAACTTTAGATTGATTTTAACTTGACACTATATTAAAAGCATTTTTCATGTTATTCCATGGTCATATAAGTATAGGTAGGTATAATACTGAGCTTTATAATAATTCATTGAGTGGACAGTCAATAATTCATGTTACTTGTCCGATTGTTGAAGAAGTAGATTTTTCCAATTCTTCGCTATTAATAACAATATCATAATAGATCTTTTCATGAGTATATTTTTTTCATCTTCTTGAGATGATTCCCTCAGGATAAATTCCCAGAACTAGAATTACTAGGTCAAAGGGAATGTAAACATTTTTATGATGATTTATGTTTTTTTTTTCCAAATTGGTTTTTGAGAAAGCGGTTCCAATTTGTTCCCGAAGGAAATGTACACATTTTTCAATAAATGTGGGGTAGAAGACATATTCATATATCCTTGCAGGTAGAATATTTCCAGTTTCCAGAGTCTGGCTAGAATGATCAGGAGACAATACAGGACTTGGGATTTGAATCCTTATTCTGCCACTGCTTAGCTGTATAGCCGTAGGCAACAATTCACCCGTGCCTCAGATTCCTTACTTTAAAATTGAGGATAAAAATATTTCCGTCATAAAGTGGTATGCTAATCATTAGGATTGCTCACAAATATTCTGTTTCCCCTTCTTCTATGCAGATGTTAGGAATGCAACTCCCTGCCCCTTGAAATTCGCTATGGTCATGTGACTTGCTTTGGCCAGTGAGAGGAAATCAGAAGCAATGCTTGTCATTTCCAGACATATGTTTGAAAAGTCAGTGTGTGATTTGCCATATATTTTTTCCTCGGACATATGGCCATATATGTTCTAGATAGTAGTAGGTTTTGTCCCAGCATAAGGATGGCACAGAGGAAATCTTTATTGAGTGAGAAATAAATCCTTTTTGTTTCCGTAAACCACTAAGACTTTATAGTTTTCTGTCATTGCATCATAACCTACTCTTCCTGCTGCAGATTTTTCTTAGGATTAATGAGATATTGGCCAATGGTTGAACCTTAATATATGTCCTTTACAATAATAATAGCTACCCTTGCTTCAGTGCACGCTGTCAGATATTTGTATACAATATCGCTAATCTTTGTAACAACCATGCATAGAATAAAAACCTCCATTTTATAAAGAAGAAAAACAAAGCTCAGAATGGTTAGATATTTTCCCTAAAGTCACCAAGCTAGAAAGTGGCAGAGCTAGGATTCAAACCTCATGTGTTTCTCCCCATCTTTATCTCTTTTCCTTGTCTTTGGAAGGTTATGGCATTATTTTATGTTATTATTATTCACATCATTGTGTGACTTTCCTTATATTTGTTTATGAGCTTCAGGTGTATTCTTGCAACGAAACTTCTATTATCTTAAGCTTATTGCAAAATAAGCAGGAATAAATTGAGTCAAAAGTATAGTAGATTGCTGTTCAAGCTCCTGCTTGTTCCCCAGAAGAAATCTTATGAACTCAAGTACCTTTTACATTTTTCTTGGCTTGAATATACCTGAGAGCAGTTAAAATTTGTTGATTCTGACAGGAAAAAAGGGGGAAAAAAATAGTTTGAAAACTGGAATGAAATGAGTCAGATTAGGAAAGTAAATTCTCAAACCTCAACATTCACAGACTCTTTCTCTTTTTCAACAGCTTTATTGAGGTATAATTCACATCCCATAGAATTCATCTATTTAAACTATACCATTAAATGGCTTTTAGTATATATGCACAGAGTTGTGAACCCATCACCACAATCGGTTTTAGAACATTTCCCCCAAAATAAATCCCACGCCTCTTAATCATCGCCCCCATTTCCCTGCCAGTTCTAAGCAATCACTAATCCACTTCCTGGCCTCTGTCTCTTTGTAATGGCTCCAAGAATGTCAGTTCCTATTATTCCCAACAAATAGTTTTCCATTCTCCTATCCCATCCTTACCCTCATCCACACCCACTCGCAAATATGCAAAACTTTGTGCATTTATTTATAATTTGAAACTAGAATTCTGAAATGGCTGGTATCAAACACCTTTTTTTCCAAGTTTTTTTTTTTACTTACTCTACTAAACTTATAATTAACTTGCTATCAAAACTAAAGTTTGAAAAAGTATGATTTTTCTAAGCTCTCATTTTTTCATGGCCTGATTATCCAGTTTGTGATGCTTTTAAAATCTCACGCATTGTTCTCTTATGAGCCATTTCACAGCTTGTTAGTATTGCTAACTGATTCTATAGATTGGTCAACTATATTAAATTAAATTAAGTTGATCTCTTTTATACAACTCTGGTTTTTAAATGAATTGGTTGGAGGATAGGTAGGAATTGCAATTAATGGTTAAAAATAAAATCAAGGATCATCTGTAAATTTTAGAGACCTATATTCACATTTACTGTGGATAATTTCTGGTTTACTATTTTATAGTCTCATTGCCATGGGAAATGATTGACAACTCATTGAATCTGTATTTGTTACTATGAGACTCAAATTATCTAAATCATATGGTTGGAAATGATTTTTTAGAACTAGCACCAGCTTCCAAGCTTTACTGATGGGAGGTAGCCCTTATGCTAATAAATTTTGCTGATATTAAATAAAACAGGAAGCACCAAAATGTCTCTAAGTATTAAAAGAAATAATCTATCTGAAGAAAAGGATGAATCTATTCCCTAGGAAGAGAGAAATTAATGAGACATTTGAATGCTTATGCCCTTGAAAGACAGTATTTCTATAACATAATCATTTGAGGTGAATTAACTAGTTTATAGGGTGTCTGGGTCAAGTCTTTACTTGGGCTGTGCCGTTTTGTTTTCTGTATGTGTTGGATACGTGTGGTAATAGCAACCTGTTAGTTACTGGTAAAACCCAGACCAAAGATATGTGAAGTCCGGACATGTGAGGTTGAATGAGCACATCCTAGAGCCGTGAAATATATTCACACTGTTGGGCGGTTATGGCAACAGAAAAACAATACTGATGAACAAGAATACTCAGATGGCCGTGGCTTAAAATAAGGAAAAAGCAGGCACTTTATAGGCAAAGAGGACATACCGTTTCTTATACAATGAGCTTCGCAAATTCTAACCCCGCCGTAATTATAACTGCCCTGTTCTCATGAAGCAAATGTTTATTCAGCAACCACAATGTTATGCCTAAGGTGCTGGCCTAGGGAATATAAGGGGAACAATGTAGAATGACAGGACCCTGGCCTCAAGAGTCTGTGGGAAAGCAAGGACTGAGTCTGGGAATAAATGAGTGAGGTGTGTAGACTACTACATTAGTGGAAAAAATGGAAGATGGGATTGAAAAGTATTGGGACCCAGATTGTAAGGTGGTTTTTGGTTTGTTTGTTTTCTGGTTTTTTTTAGGGAGCACTAGGGGATTGAACCCAAGACCTCATACATGGGAACCAGGCACTCAACCACTGAGCTACATCCACTCCCCAATGAGATATGGTTTTTCGTTTGGATTTTGGGAGGAACTGGGAATTGAGCCCGGACCTTGCACATGGGAAGCAAGCACTCAGCCACTTACGCTATATCCATTCCTCAGTGAGGTTCTTTAATGACAGTATGTTAGGACATACTTTGGAAAGGGGGGATTCACTGAATTTTTTAAATTTTTAATTTTTGGAGGTACGGGGTAGTGAACCCGGGACCTCATTACATGCAAAGTTCCCAGGTACTGCCAAAAAAAAAGTGATCAAACTTATTTCTGGCTATTTATTCATATATATTTTTTCTATCTTATTGCTATGATCTTTTTTAAGATGGTGAACTAAAATTATTTTACTTCCTTTTTTAATGTTCAGTGCAATGTTGGAGGCGACACTTAATATTTAGTTCATGGAAACTAGCCACATCTACTCACCAGAAGCAGCTATAATTAAAATGTCATGTGTTCTTAGTTTGGAGTGAATACAGAATCCCCCTTGTTTGAATATTTATTTAGCTAAACTACCATCTACCTCACTAAGGAAAAACAAGAAATCCAGGCAACATTTGCCCAAGATCACCACTTTTATTTTATTTTTTTAAGATGTATTTATTTCTCTCCCCTTCCCCCCCACCCCGGTTGTCTGTTCTCTGTCTGTTTGCTGCGTCGTCTTCTTTGTCTGCTTCTGTTGTTGTCAGCGGCACAGGAATCTAAGTTTCTTTTTGTTGAGTCATCTTGCTGCGTCAGCTCTCCATGTGTGTGGTGCCATTCCTGGGCAGGCTGCACTTTCTTTCGCGCTGGGCGGCTCTCCTTACGGGTGCACTCCTTGCGCTTGGGGCTCCCCTATGCGGGGACACCCCTGCGTGGCAGGGCACTCCTTGCGCACATCAGCATTGTGCATGGCCAGCTCCACACGGGTCAAGGAGGCCCGGGGTTTGAACCGCGGACCTCCCATGTGGTAGTTGGACGCCCTAACCACTGGGCCAAGTCTGCTGCCCAAGATCACCACTTTTAAAGCCTAGGGAAGCTACCAGGAATTGCTATATACTGGTATTTTCTATTTTTCATTGATTTAGCATTTTCTTCAATGCTATCCTGTCTATAGATAGATTCTAGGGGACTAGCCTATCTTTAAACAATCTAAGGTTCATGCATCCCCCTCCTTCATCACCCTTTAAATCCTCTCTGAGGTCTCCTGGCCTTGAGTAACTTGTCATAATGGACAGGATAGGCTGGCCATAGTGGGCAGCCACCCCTGTGAGTGACACCACCATGGCACTATATTGTAAGGATACCTGAAGAATGGACAGGGAAACCGAAGCAGACTTTGAGGGAAGGAGAAATGATGGTGACTATTGTAGAACCTGGAATGGTTCCTTTAGGAATTTAAAGAGGAAAAACAAGAGTTTTTGTAGTTTCCAGAAATATGACTGCCTGCCAGCTTCTTTCTATCCTCCCTCTTAGCCTAGCAGCGGGAGAAGAACAGGCAGGCACAGGCAGGCTGACTACTTTCCGGCTTGTGACAGCTCCAGATTACAAATGTGCAGAACAAGATTAGAGTGCCAGCATTCTCTGGCCCAAAGAACAGAGTGAAGTGGGCTGGGATGAGGTGAAGGAAAATAAGATAAAATAGAGGAGACGGAAAGAAGAGGAAGTATGGGGTGGTAGATACAGTATTAAGAAAGCTATGAGAAGGCTGAGTGACAGAAAGGATGAGGGCATCAGCCAGAAAGCTTTGTGCTGCCTGGGTGTGTGTCTGAGAGATATGTGGGTGTGTTTGCAGAGGAAGTTCTGGGGGCATGTGTGTGTGCAGAGTGTGTGTTAGGGTGGGGTTTTATTGATGTAGGAGTGGGAGGGTGTGTGCGGTAGGGTGTGGAGTGTGGGAGTGGAGAGAAAAAAGAGTGCAGAGGGAGGGAGGGCTTTTATGGAGTGCCAGGAACACCCATTTCACAAAGGAAAATTGCCAACTGCCAGAGAGTCAAATCTCCTTTGTTGGAATGGATGAGCTCTCCACAGTGGATTCTGGCCTCAGATCTTACCCCAGGATGTTTGCCAGATGTTTGACCCATGAAGGGAGGAACAGAGTTTCTGGATTTTTACCACACCCTAATCTTTCTCAGGGCCTGATGTTTTTACTTACAGATTATCATAGCGATGGTCACAGAGCAGCATTTCTTGGCAGATGGTTTAGTGAATAGAACTGAAAATTAAGAATAAGAGCATTCTAGTCTTGGTGTTCATATGATTTTTGGTAGCCTTTGGAAACCTACTGTAATACTTCCGTGCCTTGGTTCTCTTATTTGTCTAAAGACAAGAAAGAGTACATCATCCAGCTAAGGGAAATAAAGTATAGAAGAATAATTGCAGTGAATAAAGTAATTATAAAGACCAACGGGTGGCAACTTTAATTCAGTATGACAAGGTGCTTCTACTAACTAGAAATGCTCAAAAAACAGAAGAGGTTGACATGAAG
The DNA here is from genome assembly GCF_030445035.2 of Dasypus novemcinctus. Taxonomy (NCBI): domain Eukaryota; kingdom Metazoa; phylum Chordata; class Mammalia; order Cingulata; family Dasypodidae; genus Dasypus; species Dasypus novemcinctus. The sequence continues at coordinate 55,916,859 of NC_080679.1, read as the reverse complement.
GCAGTATGTTTCATGTCATTAAGTGTTCAAACACAGGCAGATGACACAGTAGTTTTGTGTTTTGGGGGGAATTCCAGCAGCAAATAATAGGCGTACTTAAGGTACCCTGAAGAATTATGCAAAAACTCTGAGATGTTATGATTCTAGGACTATACAGTGTTTGAAACAATACAGCATTACTTTGAATATTAAAGTGTCTTAGATATGAAATAAGTGATAGATTCAACGATCAACCAACGAAGAATGTCTACTGTGTGATTAGCATTGTTCTTGGGCAGGGTGTATATACACCATATAAATGCAGACAGATTTTGAGGCCAAAGTCCTCTACACTAAACCTGAGACAATAAAAGGCATGGGAGAAGCCTTGGTATTGGTTAGAGTCCAAAGAAGGGTCAGCTCAGTTTAACTGTTCAGGATTGAGAAGGCTGCAGGATGAAAGTCTAGGTCCAAAGGAAAGATGTTTGGGGATATGGAGTAGCTGAAGCTGTTGTGGTAGATCGAGTTATATAACCCGGATTGCTGGGGGCCTTTAAAGAGAACCCAGAAGTTACAGGAACCAGAAAGGAGAGGACATCACCAGAGGTAGATATAGAAGCCAAGCAACCCTGAGGACCGTCAGCAGCCAGCACCAGAATATTACATCTTCAGGGAAGAAGCAAGCCTTTGGATATCTTGATTTTAGACTTCTAGCTCCTAAAACTGTGAGTTTCTGTTGTCTAAGGCAACCCATTGTGTGGTCTTTGTAATAGCAGCTCTAGCAAACTAAGACAGTTTCTTAACCATTCTTAGAATGGTTACTTTTTTTTGCTTGAATGAATCAGAAATAATTGGATTTCACCCTCTCACCTCAGAACAGATGGTAGCTCATTCTGTACTGTTTATTTAAAAATATACCAGGAATGTAAGAATCACTTGCTTCTACCATCCACAGCTCAGAACTCCTGCCGTGTTGTCCATCTGGAGCATAATTAAAAACCAAGAATTATGCAAAAAGTTCCCTGAGCAGGCAAAATAGATGTCGTTAAATCCATGTACTAAAGCTCATAAGAGCTCAAGGCTTTAGTATTTACATAATCAACATCTCCCACTTACCATCAGTAAAGTGTTACTGCAAATCAGATGTTCTGTATGAAGAATCTGACTGGGAGCCTATTTCACATTATTTCAAATGGGGAAAATTATAATTTCTTAAAACATAACTAAAACAGTAAAATGAATATATGTAAGTAACAAACTATCATATTATGATGTAAAATGATTAAACAATGCTTGCTAGTCATCAAAGAACTGGCTTGGTTGACAGCTGCTTTGTATGCTATGATGTCTGTCTTACTATCAGCATCAGAGAAATTTCCCTTTGCTGACAAGGCATACTTTTAAATTCTACCAATTATATTTCTTTTCCTACACATTGCTTTGTTAAACAAGTTATAGTGAATTTTTAGTGTGTAAATGTTTAGTTTTCCTATAAAAACATCAGCCAAATATGATATATTAAGAGATACATATATTCTATGACATTGGGTATTAAAAACCAAGAGATGATCAGTCAGGAAAATATTAACTGGGGAGATGTTTGTAGTGTATGCCCAGTAGTGTGCTGGAGCTCACTTTTATTAGATCTCAAGAGCCAACTGCTATACTTCAGGAATTCTGTGAGCTGGTTACCTTCATATCAGTAGGCAGAAATTGGCCATCGTGGGAGGGTTTACACCAAAAAAACACAAAAAAACAAAAAAATAGGCAAACACCACAAATCAGGGGCTTTCCCTTCCCATGAGGTTGTTAAACATTTACCAGCATACCACTGAGTATGCCTATATTATATTTCATCAAATATAAGATGCCATTAGTTGTTGGATGGCATTACTGTATTAGTAGGATATGCTAGACTTATGTCATAATAGCAAACAACCCCCAAACATCAGTGGTTTACATGACAAAAGTTTATTTCATGTCTCTGCTGTGCTTATTCAGGAACCATACACTGATGGAGACCTCGAGTATTCCTATAAGAGATTTCTGGGTTTACTGTGCAAGAGAAGAGCCATCTGGCATTAAAGAGCTAGATTTCTATGCTTTGGTCAGAAGTAACACAAGTCATTTACCTTCTATATCCCACTAGCCATAACTATTCACAAGGCATAGCCTACCTACAAGAGGACTTGGGACCTGGGAAGAAGGAGCAATAGTTAGAATACTCGGCAAGCACCACTTTTTCTGCCACACACACACCATTGTTTTACATTTCTCTAAAGAAAAATAAACAAAAACTCTACCAATTAAACTGTGGTTTAAGGTTTTCTTATAACCTTAGAGTAAGTTATTTAGACACAGATTTTTTTTCTTTTTCTTTTTTATACTTTTTTAATTAAAGTTAATAGATCACAAAGAATGTTACATTAAAAACCATAAAAAACATGAAAAACATAAGAGGTTCCCATATACCCCACTCCCCACCCCCACCCCCACCCCATCATTTTTGTAAATTGTATTTTTTTGAAGATATATACATCACAAATAAATGTTACACTAAAAAATATAAGAGGTTCCCGTATACCCTCCACTCCCCGACCCTACTCCTCCCACACCAACAACCTCCTCCGTCATTGTGGCACACTGATCACACTCGGTGAACACATCTTGGAGCACTGCTGCACCATATGGAAGTTTATCCTGTAGTTCACACTCTCCTTCAGTACAATAAGTGGGTTATGGCAGGATATATAGATTTTTAGAAGTCATATATCACTCTTTTGCATACCAAGAAAGGTAAATTAATCAAAATAAATAGGTTAAAGCATTCTCTAAAACTTCTGCACATTTGAAGGCAGACTCCTTTGTATCACTTTTGGATTCGTTGTCACTGGTATCTGTGTTTTTCTACAAAGTATCACACATTGTGCCACCAAGACCATTAGTGAGACAGCATTTCTTAAGAGTGCTCCATTATTGTCTCCAAGATTTTCTTCCAAGCCACTGACACACATTCTGAAAGTTTTAATTGTGAAGCCTTATTGATCTAATTGGAAGGTGTTCACAGAAGTGTTCAGACAACAATTGATTCATATGCCTTCCTTAAATATCCTCAGTTTGTTGCCTGGAGTTGTGCAGCTGTCCAAACAGAACCTGACAGTAATAACAATGTCGCTACATTTTCAGCAAGCTTGTTCTTTAGTAGACTAAGTTCTCACGTATGCAGGCAACTACATCATGAATACTGTCTGGGTGCATGTGATTGTGAGATACTATAGATTACAAGATGGGTCCTGATTTCAGAGAAGCTAAAATGTAAAATTAAAACATAGGTATTTTAGAATCTGTTATTACCTAAGTGGTAGCTTGGGCTGAAATTCAGTTTTAAAGATTTTTGAAAAGTTGATGGGCAAAAGAAGAGGGAAAAGGCCTATCGTTTAAAAGCTATAGGCAGTTTTTCCTCCCTAGAGATGGCATGTGGAATTTACCTGCAGGAAAGATTGTTGTTTCAATTTGGGAAAGTGATCAAGAGGAGTCATTTAGATATTGAAGCTTAAGCAAAGGCTTTGTTCTGAATGGGTGGTTTTCAATCATGTGTGCTTCAGAGTTGCTGAAGTCTCTATATTATGAATCAACAACAAATGCCTGAGTATTGCAGCTCTGCACATTGTGTTTCCCCTAGGTAAGTATTTTCTTCAGAGTGTGAATTTAGATTACATTGTGTCTAAAAAGTAGCACCTTCTCATTTGGAGATAGGCAAGATCTTCTCATGCTAGCAGACAGAGCACACAAAGGAACTGAACTGAACTTGAGCTCGTCCAGGCCTGGACTGTAGATGTCTATGGGCTCTAACAGGTTGAATAATCTAGAAGATATGAATGTTGGACTACTATGTTTTGGTATAATTTCTTACCGGGCACCATAGAACAAGTTAATGATTCTGCTAGCCTGTCTTCTTAGGAAAAGTAATAAGATGCTGGGACCAATAAATGATGATTGGAGAAGTGGGCCTTGGACTGGAGGGAGGAAATTCTTCTCACCTCTGGCAGTTAGCTGTGGGCTTGTGCTTGGTGCTATGAATACAGTTGGCCTGCTCTCAAAGCTGGATTGAGCTGGGCAATCCTGCTCAATGAGCCTGGAGAAGAGCATATGATCTGAGAATGGGTCTGAGCCTTCCTAGGTTCAGGGGTGAGATCACCTGGTAGCCCAACCAGCAGCAGCACTAAATGTACTTCTGTTTTCCCCAAACTCCAGTTAAGCTTGTTAAGAGTGCAGCCAGGTCTCCAGAGGCTGTATGTAGTAAGTTAAGAGAAGGCTCTGTTTTACACCTGTGATGATATGACAAAGAAGAGAGGAGGGCCTTTTCCTCTGAGGTCAAAGAGGTGGGTGCAGCATATTAGGAGTGAAAGGGTTTTCTGCAAGCCCATTCATAATAGAAAAAAAAAAAAAAAAAAAAAGGAGAAGCAGCCTGAAGAACAGGAGAGAAGACAAAAATTTTATTTGTAATAACCATAATACTGAAGAAAATGAAAAGAAAAAAAACACCAGAGATCCCTAGGACCAGGGTATAGTCAAATTAGTGCTACATACCTCAGTTAATATATCACTCCATTACAGCCCAGTACAACAATGAATGTTCACCATGACAACTCCAAGTTCTTAAGAGAAGGTTAAGTTTGGCAAACTCCGTTTAAGATCACATGGAAGTTCATACCACCATTTAGAAAGATTTTACACCATTTGGGTAATATGAAGAAAATACTTGGTTATTATGGATATTGACTTTTCTGACATCTGGATAGCCAGATTAACTGTGTCCAGTTTATGGCACCAGCACTATAGGACATTTAGAAGACAAACATGGTGTTTTCCCTGAAAGCATTTGGAGATATTTCCTGTGTGTTTCTAACAATACTTTAGCAGCTCATCCAACAAATCTAACAAGGATGAATTTATCTAAATCTTTCTTTATCCTATTTATATTTGTGGACCATGCAACATCTTGAGGATAATGAGTTCCATATGTTTACTACCCACTGTATAAAGTAATGCCATCTTTTATTTATCTTTAAAGTACTTTCATGGAATTTCAATGGGTGCCCTTGAGTTTTAGCATTCTAGGATTTGAATGGCATTAGGATTAGCATTCTAGGATTCCTCACTCCAGGGCCACAGCTAGCACATATGGGTCTTGATGCAGATAAATCAAAGACCCCTGAATGCTCAGTTTAAAAAAGGAAGCCTCTCTTTTGGGCAAAGGCAGCCCTATGCCAGGTGCATGGCTTGGTGAGCAGAGCACAGGCGAGATTTCAGCTTGCACTTGCCTCCCCCTGCCTCCCCTCTTCCCCTGCCCCTGGCTGGGAGCCCTTGCAGGGTACAACAGGTACAACTACATATAGCAGCACTGGGCTTCAAATATGTAGGCTTTTCAAAAGTTTTACAGATGTTAATAATATCCTCTCTTCCTGAGGAATCTTAGTCTTTCTGTTCATTCCTAATTTCGGGCCAATGACCCTCCTCTGCCTTTCTTCATGAGTGGGGCTCAGGCTGAAGAGCAGCTAGACTCTCTCTGCTCTCTCCTCAGTATCCTCTGGATTCAGTGACATCAGCAGGCTAGAGGGGTTGGGAGCTATAAAACTAGGACCAGAAGGACAAGTCAATAATGAATTCCATTTCGAAGGTTTCAAATAGATAATTCAGAGAAGATCATCTTGTAATTATAGTTTAGGTTAATTTTCCCTGACTCACTGTCATGCAGAGAATTATTGGATACTTTATAATCTATCTTCTAAGCCTGGTAAGATCTTTTTTTATCATCATCGACTTAGAATTCTACCCCCTTAACCTGTCACCGTACAGATTCCCATTCTATATCTCCTTTATATTGAAGATCATGAGTAACCCCCTCCATTTTAAAACAATTTTAAGCCTCTTGCCTTTTTAGATCTATTCAGCTAGCACAGTGCCTAGAACTTGGCTAATAATGAATGAATCAATGAATCAATGACTATATTCCCCTTAAAGTCAGTTTTGATTTCTTTTGTTATTTATTATAAGCAGCCTCTGATGTGAACATTTGCTCATTACACTCAGCAAACACTGGAAATTCAGTGTTCTCTATCTAGGATTTGAGGATTTCCTCACTCCAGGACCACCTAGATACATAAATACATAAAATACATAAAATTCATGCATAGTTTATGTATTAGATTCTAGTATATTGGACACAGCTGTTAATCATCCAGTGAAACTTAAGATAACTGTTCAATTTTCATCCCAGATCTTCAATGCCATATTATTTTAAATATATTATTTTTTAAATTCAAATGTTAACTTCAGTTATATCTAGAGATAAAGTGCTTACATATTTTTCTTATTCCTAAGAGTAGAGTTTTTCTAGGGAAGAAACATTCCATACCAACTCCATTTTGCTATTTTTCAATTATTTTAATTATAATTTTATACAATAAAAATAGAAAGAATAGTAAAAGGTACTCTTTTATATCTGTCACTCAGCTTCAACAATTATCAACAGCTCTTGAATTTAATGTTTTTTTTTAACATGACTTGACTTCTATTTTCCTTCTAAACCTGAAATTCTCAGATTTTTCCTCCTCTCATAGGGATTTTTATTTTAACCTTTTGTTAAAGGTTGCACGTTTACTTCTGTAATTATAAGTTCCCAAAATCTCCATGTGTATTATCCACAGAAAGACATGAGCTTCTGCTACTGCCATAGTATCACTGGATATTTCTCTGTGCTAATGGAGGCAATGCTCCATGGGTCTCTCATATTTCTGCACATCTGGCAAGCAAAACACTGATTGCCCTTTTTTCCATTTAAAGAATGTTTGTATAGCGAAGAGCATTTTAAAGCAGTGGTAGTATCTCCTTGGAGAAAAGGGCAGGCATCCTTACTGACCATTATAAGAGGGCTCGGGTTCCCTAAACTCAGTGTTTCTCTCCCTTAACATATCCTATTTTTTTTTGTCTTCTCTTATTTTTATTTTATTTTGAAAGAAGCTTTAGATTACATAAAAGTTACAAGGAAAATATAGGAGATTCCCATGTACTCTACCTCCCTCTCTTTCCCACTTTACCTCATTAACAACATCTTTCATTAGTGTGGTACATTTATTACAATTGATGAACACATATTGAAGTATTGCTACTAAGCATGGTCTATAGGTGACATTATAGTTTACACTTTGCACTACACAATTTTATAGGTTTTGACAAAAGGTGTAATGGCCTGTATCTGTCGCAGCGATGTTATGCAGGACAATTCCAATGTCCCCAAAATGCCTCCATGTTTCACCTATTCTTCCCTCTCCCTCAGAACCTCTGGTGGCCACTGCCTTTATATCAATGATACACGTTCTTCCATTGCTAGAATATTAATATTAATTAGAATATACACTTAAGTCAATAATTGCATTTCCCCCCTTATGTTTGCTCATTCCTCAATCTTGAGGATTTGGGGATGGTGATGCCCACTCTGTTTCTGATTGAGAGGGGTAACATATCCTACTGCGTGTACAGGTTTTACCTGATCCTTGTTGTATCACCCTGTGGGAATTGGGGCTTGAGGAACTAAAACAAAAATGCTGATACTCTGGTTGCTGCTATTGCTGTAACTATTCTTTTCTTTTTTTCCCCATCTCTGACCTAGAAATCTCTAGTTTTCTAGCAGCATGCTGGTAGAAACTCTGACAGGCTAACTTACTGGCTTGCAAGTAGTGTAAAATCTCAGACCCGTCAGTTCTTGACGGTTTTGGCAACAAAGATATGGCTTTCTGAAAGAGGAAGAATGAAGCCAATTAACAACGGTATTGAATTGACCAAGTTGTACACCCAACTGAGCAAATAAATTGTCCTCTACTTTAATTGCCTGTTAATGAGAAGGAATGAAGAAGGTGGTCGCAGGTCAAGTATGAGGAAGTAAGATCGTGAAGCGTTACCTGAACAGTACATTGCTTGTTTTTAATGCTCCTCTGGGTGGGCGGCGGGGGGACTTCCTCACCAATCTAGCAGTCAACCTCAAATCTGCCCCACTGTGGCAGCTAGTACTAAGATTTGTCTGGGTGTGCAGAAGATTCCATCATTTTTCAGAGAAGTGACAGAGACACAAAAGTACACTGAGCATGAAAGGAGAGAAATTTGCTACCACTATGGGCTAAAACCAAACCAATCATTAGAACTTTGGATGGTTCCCTTGGAAGATGAGGGGGTAGCATGTGTGATATTTATTAAGAAAGAATGGTAAAGGCTGGGCTTTCTTAGGGCTCAAACTCACTTGGAATTTACAATGCTAATCTTAGATCTATTAAGAGATAAAAGTAAAAGACTTTTGGAATTTTTGCAGTGGATCCTGGTTGCTGTAAGGGGGCTTTGGCCTTCTTTGGGAGACAGAAAACTCCTTCGGGAAACCAAGGATGTGGCATTGACTGGTATTCAGGTTCTTACTGGCCTAAATAGGCCAGTACAATGTTAGCGTGCTCTTGTCAAAACTGAATGCCTGACCCATGGATGCCTTGTGACTCTCTGACATGATATTCCTATTTTGGGGTGAGTCAACTCAGACCCAATGACTAACAAGTGGGGAAGGGCCCAGCAAGTTTCGCTTGTCAAATGGAAATAATATATTCAAGAAGACAATCAGCCTTGCCTCAGCAGCATCTAGGCTCTACATGTAAAGTAGTACATATTCCGTTGGGGAAAACTCTATCCTCCACTTTGCCAACTGAAGTAAAGCCACTGGCTTAATGGGGTCTTCATTTTACAGGGGTTTCCCTAAATGCCTTGGCCTGGCTCCCTGATTGTTTGGTCAAGTTGAAAGTTGATGGTATTCACTGGGCTGCTGTGCTGTTCAATCTGCCCACCAATAACTGGCTAATACTCTTCTTGAAGAACCTTGGTATATTTTTACAGACTTTTGAATTATTGCCAGTGGCCTGGCTGTTTGGTCTGCCATTTTGAAATTACAGATTGACAAATTACAGACAAATCCTCTTTGGAGTCACAAACTGTGGAAATCAGAGTCTATTCTCTGATGAGATCAACTGGAGTCAAGTTGCTGATTAAGCCTGTGCTGCCCAGATTGCTACCACTTCGGCCTAGATCCATCATTGTACTGGACATGGCGATCCTTCCACCATCAGAGACTGGGCACAAAGTAAAGGCCTCCATGTTTGTGACACAGAAACTACTGCTGCATGCCAGGGGTGGACTCCTGACAGGTGACACGTTGTCTTGCAAGGAGGGAGGACATCATGTAGAGCAATGATCGCACCCACTCCTGGCAGATTGACTACATCTGACCTGTGGTCTCTCAGGGCTATCAATGGGGCCTTACCACTGTTGACACTTTTTCAGGGTATGGTGCTTCTGTTCTACTCTAATCAGCAACTTCGTCCACACCATTTCAACTTTGAAACTAATCCATGTCATGTTTTTCATCATCTGGACTATTTTTGCCTGACAATGATGTATCTTTTGTGACAAAACTCAACACTGGGCTGATGATCATCAAGGTATTTGATGAGTTTTCGATGCTCTCCACCATCTACAGCATCTGGCATTGTTGAGCATTGGAAAGACCTCGATAATTGACTCTAAGATTTCTGACTCTTCATCCTTCCCTTCCTCCTGGTCCATAATCTTAGTAAGAAGTTTTCGTCACTGAATTCACTCTTCCTGGAAAAGGATCATCTTCTTTCAGCTACTTCCTGGGTAATTATTAGGTTGAACGGGGTGGGGTGTTATATAAGCCTATACTGAAGATTCATGATGCTGCTATTGAGGCAGGATAATTAGGGAATAAAGAGATGAATCTGCGACCTGGCAGAAAAAATGCCGCCATTAAACACATAACCATGGATACTCAAGATGGCTGCTGGAAGAAACTTGAGATTATCCCCATTCTGAACAGGATTTCCTCCGGAATTAAGGAGAAGCCCTGTATATTCTCAGGGGGCCTTATCATTGGGTCTTCCCAGGGGATTGAGGGGTAGGGTAATTGATCAAAACAGCAAACAACTGGGATTCTTCCCCCTACATTAGCAAAGGGGTGGAATAAATAATGGTTTAAAAAGCCAGCTCGAAATCAAAACCAATCCTGTTCTTGCCTTTTCTCCCCCTGCCTGAATCAGCACACAAGTAAACCGGGGCATTTGTAATCTGTAATGGGGAATTGTAGTCTGTAAATCGCCTTCTTTATCTCTTTTCAGCTGCTTTCCTTTCTACCTGGGCCCCATAATCTGTTATTTTCTCCCATCTCTCTTCTCTCAGTTCCTTAATAAATTACTGGCCTAACTAAATTGGCTTTCACTTAAAATTCGTTTTTTGTAGCTTAGTCAAGAACCTAGGGAAAACGCTGCAATACTATGACCTTTTATGGGCATGATGCTTTTATTTTTCTCCTCATGGCAACCCCAGGCTAACCTGATTGGTTCACCTGCTATTTCTGTGAGTAATAAACTGCCCTTTGTCTCTGATCCGTGAGTCCTATAAGAACCCATGAAATTATGGCAGGCTAAATTTTTTAGTTTGTAGGTAGGGTAAAATATAAGACTCTGCACAGTTCTTGACACTGTCCCCACACTAAAAAACAATAAACCATAAAACAATCAGCATACAGCTCTACAGAAATGATATTTGCTTTTTACCTTTCTGCCTAGTGTCAAAACTTAGAGTGATATCTCTGTTACGTGCTCTTATGGACTCAGCAAGATTATACTAGGAATATTTTGACCAAAGAAATGGAAATGAGTAGAATTCAGGCACTATTTGTTCCCTTTGCGTTACCATGCAGGGTGAGAAACTTTGTAATTTCTTTGTCAGTTGCCATCATACTTACAGGGTCAAGGGTGTGATTACCTACAAGTGTGCCTCAATGACCGTTCCTCAGTGCTAACACAATGTGCACAACAAAGAACCTAATTACAATAAAGACTGTATGCAGCTTAAGTCAGGTTGCCTAATTGAATCTAGTATTGTTGCCGATATCCATTAATATGCTTAAAGAATTTGTTGTGAAAGCTTCTCTTATGTTTACTAGTGTGATTCAGCCTCCATGCAGTGAGATTACAGTTCAGGAGTTTCCTGGTACTGTTAGGATAATGCTAGCTTGCGCTGTATATATGAATGTGTGTGTGTGTGTGTGTGTGTGTGTACTGCCTGCACTTCAGAACCTTTTCATGCACTCAAACCCAGGCTGAATGAAAGAACTCTTTTCTCATTTACTAAGAAAGGTTTCTGTGGTTACCATAAAGCACAATCTCCAAAGGTTTTTGTTTATATTAGCCAATGTGTGACAGTTCTGACATGCAGTTCTTTACATGTCTTCACACACACACAATACCTATTGTTCATGGAAACCCCACAAAGCTTAGGGGCCTGGAGACTGAAGAGCTCTCCAAGACAGACCTGGAAACTGTCATGGGCAACTGCTCAGCAACTGGACTAGGATACAGTATTGCCAGAAAATTTGTGGATAATTCAATGAACACTTTCGAGTGTCTCTTATGTGCAGGTATGGTGCAATACAGTAATAATACACAGTGGCTGAAATGTTTGCTCATGAATAGCTAGCAGTCTACTGGGGGGTATCCATGAATAGGCCTGCAAACCAATAATTACTCACATGTGGGTATGGATACAAATGGCTAAATGGAAATGCAGAGGAGGAAATGGTTTACTACTTGGGATTAGAGAAAATTGAGAGTAGAAAGTGATTTTGGGGTCTATTACTGTGTTTGGGAGAGCTGACTATTACCCTACATTCTAGGCACCAAGAGGCTTAAATTTCTCCAGAGGGGCAAAGGGAAAGGTGAGCTTTGGAGTCACACAGCCCTGGGTTTGAATTTCAGCTCTACTGTCAACCACTTATTAGGTAACTGCATAAGGTACTTAACCTCTATCAAGACCTAGTTTCTTTATCCCTAAAATAGGAAAGATGGTATCATATCATTGGGTTATGAGGATCAAAGAAGATAATCAGGCTAAAGTGTGTATATAATAGGTGCTCCATAAAGGTTAGTCTCCCTTTCCCCCACCCTTCATTCCCACATATTTAGCTCCACTATGATACAGGGTGATGTCCTCTTGACTAGTCCATGTCTGAGTTCCACCCGAGGTAAGAGTGAAGAGAGACCAAGTCAAGTGATTGTGTCCCACACTTCCAGTAAACAGTCATTCAGAAATTCATGGCAGATTTCAGAGTACTTTTGGAATCTGAGAGCCAAATATTTAAGTATAGGAAAAGGAGAAACTCACTAACAACAACAATAATAATTTTGCTGATTGCTTTACATACATTATCTTTTTTAATCCTCACAAAAAACCTATAAGGGAGTTCGTATTTTCCCCATATTGAAGAAAAAAATTTTTTTTTACCTTCTGTAATATTTAGTATTATTTACCTCATTTTCTTTTATAGTTACTTTGAGACAGGATTTTTTTTCTTAGTAAGGCTCCCAAGTTTAGGTATATAAGCGTACTTTGTTTAATTGTGCTTCACTTTATTGTGCTCCCGCAGTTATTGAGGGATTTTTTTTACAAACTGAAGGTCTTCTTTGAGCACGGCTATTGGCACAATTTTTCCAATAGCATGTGCTCACTTCATGTCTCTGTGTCACAGTTTGGTAATTCTCACATATTTCAAATTTTTTCATTATTAGTAAATGTGTTGCGGTGATCTGTGATCAGTGATCTTTAATGCTACTATTGTAATTGTTTCGGGATGCCATGAATCACACTCAAATAAGACGGCAAACTAATTAATAAATGTGTATATTCTGACTGCTCCACCAACCAACTGTTCCTCCATCTTGCTCCCTCTCATTGGGCTCCCCTATTCCCTGAGACACAACAATATTGAAATTAGGCCAATGTCTAACCCTATAACAGCCTCTAAGAGTTCAAGTGAAAGAAAAAGACATTTATCTCTCACTTTAAATAAACAGCTAGAAATGATTAAGCTTAGTTTAGTAGGCATGTCAAAAGCTGAGAAAGCTATGCCTCTTGCAACAAACATTTAGCCCAGTTGTAGATGAAAGGAAAAGTTCTTGAAGGAAATTAAAAGTGCTACTCCAGTGAACACACAAATGATAAGAAAGTGAAACAGCCTTATTGCTAATATGGAGAAAGTTTTAGTGGTCTGGATAGAAGACCAAACCAGCCATAACATTCCCTTAAGTCAAAGCCTAATCTAGAGCAAGGCCATAATTCTCTTCAATTCTCAATTCTACAGAAGAAAAGTATGAAGCCAGTAGAAGGTTATGTTCATAAGGTTTAAGGAAAGACACTCTCTTCATAACATAAAAGTGCAAGGTGATGCAGCAAGTACTGATGTAGAAGCTGCAGGAAGATATCCAGAAAATCTAGCTAAGATAAATGATGAAGGTGGCTACGTTAAACAGCAAGCTTTCAAGGTAGATGAAACAACTTTCCATTGGAAAAAGATGCCATCTAGGACTTCTATAGCTAAAAAGGAGAAGTCGGTTCCTGGCTTCAAAGCTTCAAACGACAGGCTGACTCCTCGTTAGGTGCTATTGCAGCTGGTGTCTTTAAATTGGAGCCAATGCTCATTTATCATTCTGAAAAAAATCCCCAGTCCCTTAAGAATTATGCTAAATCTACTCTGCCTGTGCTTTATATATGGAACAACAAACCCTGAATGACAGCATATTTGTTTATAAAATGGTTTACTGAATATTTTAAGCCCACTGTCAAGAACTATTGCTCAGAAAAAATATTCCTTTCAAAATATGATTGTTGATTGATCATGCACCTGTTCACCCAAGAGCTCTGATAAAGATGTATAAATGATTAACACTTTCATGCCTGCTTACATAATATCCATTCTGCAGCTCATGGATCAAGGAGTTATTTCAACTTTCAAGTCTTATTTAATTTATTAAAGAAATAAATTTCATAAAGCTATAACTGTCATAGATAGTGATTCCTCTAATGGATTTGGGCAAAGTAAATAAAAAACTTTCTGGAAAGGATTCACCATTCTAGATACCATTAAGAACATTTGTGATTCATAACAGAAGGTCAAAATATCAACATTAACAAGAATTTGGAAGAAGTTGATTCCAACCCTCCCAGATGAGTTTGAGGGGTTTAAGATTTCAGTGGAGGAAGTAACTGCAGATGTGAAGGTTACAGCAAGAAAACTAGGATTAGAAGTGGAGCCTAAAGATGTGACTGAATTGCTGCAATCTCATAATAGAAGTTGAATGGATGAGAAGTTACTTCTTATGGATAAGCAAAGAAAGTGAAAATGCCATGAATGTTGTTGAAATAACAACACTGGATTTAGAATATTATATAAACTTAGTTGATAAAGCAGTGGAAGGGTTTGAGAGTACTGACTAATTTTGAATGAAGTTCTTTTGTGGGTAAAATGCTATGAGAGAGCATGGCATTCTACAGAGAAATCTTTTGTGAAAGGAAGAGTCAGTCAATGTGACAAACTTCACTGTTGTCTTATTTTAAGAAACTGCCACAGCCACCCCAAGCTTCAGCAACCACCACCCTGATCAGTCAGCAGTCATCAACATCAAGCAAAAAGATTATGACCCTCTATCAGTAAAAACATTATGACTCACTGAAGGCTCAGGTGATGCCAGCATTTTTTAGCAATAAAGTAGTTTTAAATTAATGTATGTATACTGTTTTTTAGACATAATGTTTTGCACACTTAATAGACTACAATATAATACAAACATAGCTTTTATATGCATTGGGTAACTAAAATATTCGTGTGACTCACTTTATTGCAGTGGCCTGGAACTCAACCTGCGTATCTCTAAGGTATGCCTGTGTACTACAACCAGATAAGAATTGTGGGCTGAAGCCACACAGCATAGATGGAGTAAATAACCTAGTATGTAAGTATACTTGAATGAATTAGAGCTTGGTATATTTTCCACATTCTTTATTAGAGTGAATATTTCAAAATGTAAAATTCCTTAAAAATAACTGTTAAAGTAAATAGATCTATGTTATCTTTCAGTTTCTCTTTATCAGCATATCACAAATAATGTTATACAGAGTCCAAGATTGGAATGTTCCTTTATTACTCACCCTGAATCTTAGCTGGGGATCAGAACTCTCCCAAGGTTTGGGCATGGCCTTAGGGTTTCTGACTAGATTATTATCAAAATAGCTCTTCTGCCCTCAGAACCACATACCCGTAAATCCCTGGTGTTCACCTGCTCCCTCCTCCAATCCTCTCCCCAGTTCCATGGACAGTCCAACCCACTGTCCCCACCCTAGCCCCCTGACAAACCAGCACCACCCAACCCAATAATATCATTGCACCACTGTCATGCCCCTCCACTGCACAACTACATACTTCCACCTTATCAAAAAGTAGTTTTAAATTAATGTATGTATACTGTTTTTTAGACATTATACTATTGCACACTTAATAGACTACAGTATACTATAAACATAACTTTTATATGCACAGGGAAACCAAAATATTTGTGTAACTCACTTTATTGCAGTGGCCTGGAACTCAGCCGTATCATAGATTTTGCCCATATGGGCATTGGCTCACAACCTTCTTCTCCCTTTCTATCTCCTGTAATCCTATCTTCCAGACTCTAGCTCTGTGAGTTTGCTCAATTTGCTTAATTGATATCAGTGAGGTCAATGTAGGGTGTTGTTAATGTGGGAAAATGTGGGAGGTGTATAGAACGGGGCATAAGGGAATCCCCTCTATTTTTTATGTAACATTTATGTAATCTAAGTATCTTTTTAAAAAAATTAAAAATATATTTTAAAAAATAGCTCTTCTCTCAATTGGCTATACCTCCTTCTTTTCTCAGACAAGGGAGCATTGAAGAGATGTTCGCCTGACTTCTTAAAAGCCCTGAACAGCCCCAAAGACATCTGTCATGCCCTAGTGTCTCCACTTCAAACGCTTCTGTTGTCTTCCCCATAGCTCCCCACATTAACTAAGGAATGGGGTAAGTGGTTCTAACCAAACACCCTAGGATACAGCATGGCTCTAAAAAGAAAGAAGTTTATTTCTCTCATACAAAATGGACTGAAGGTGAGTGGTGGAGGAAGGGCAGAGGGCTTCATCCCATGAGGTCATTCAAGCAATCAGGTCCCTCAATCTTGTTCCATTATGCTGTAGGGTGATGTCCTCATATCCCTCGTCAAAGCTGGATAAATTCCATGTCTGAATTCCAGCCCAATGGAAGAGTGAAGAGAGTCGTAGGCAAGTGGTGTGTCCTTAAGGAGGTAGCCAGGAAGTTGCACACATTACTTCCATTTACTTCCCATTAGTCTAAGCTTAGTCACAATATCACTGCTAGTCACAGAGAGGCTGAGAAACATAGTTTATAACAGAACAGACGTATGTCTGGCTAGAACTCAGGGAGTTCTATTACAAAAAGGGTAGAACAGACATTGGGAGACAGATGGCAATCTCTGCCTCATGCCATTAGACACAACTTGAAAGAGAAGAGTAGCAATATAAGGAAGCTATACAGCGACTTCCTGCTACTGAAAACAGAGCCTCCCTCATTATTTTGTTTCCCCAATCAACAAGTATTTACCCAATTTAAAGTTTTTAGTACCTTTCCCCACTATCATCTTTCTTATGTGGTATATTCCCACTCAACAGCATCCTGTCTGGTACCTGTCTCTACCCTTGCCTCCCCCAAATCTATCATAAACACTGATTCCCACAGCATCTTTATCAATATAAATGAGACTTCACTTCCCCACTTAGAACTTAGAGATGGCTTTTCCTTGCAACGAGCACCAAATCTAAACTCTACCATGGGCCAAAAGGCTGCTGTACAGACTTCAGCTTACTGCTCAGAGACTTCTCAGAGACCCTCCCGACCAGCCCAGCTAAAGGAGCCATGCCTCCTAGTCACTATCCACCTCATTACCCTAGAGTAAGTCATCCTTCATAACACCCATCGCAACCACTATGACTTACTAAACAATTTACACGTTTATAGTATATAAGCCCCTGAGAGACAGAGACACTGCCTTGCTCACTGCGGGGTCCAGCTGTGAACACATTAACAGGCACTCTCTAAGTACCTGTTGACTCACATGCTTGGTCTTCATGAAGAAGTAAAATCATTTATCTAACAGCTATTAATTCAGGGCCTTGTACATAGAAGGTACTCAATAAATATTTATTGAATTAATAAAGCTCATTTCAAATATCACTGAACCCAAGGGACAAGGAATACCATTTGAAAAGGGTCTGCATGAATATTTTGTGCTAAATTAATAATTTTTTAAATATTAAGGAAACAAATAAGCTTTGAAAGTCCTACCACTGAAATAAAACCATTGTTAATATGTTGGTAAACATTCATAAGACTTTTTTCCTATATCCAAACACACATAAGACTTTTAAAACTGGTATCATGCCATATATGCAGTTTGAATAACTTGCCAAGAATAGTTGCGCTGAGAATGAATGCTTATTTTAAAGTACAAAGGTGAACATTAAAAACAATTAGATTATGTGCTTTGCTTATGTATTTCAAGTGGTCGTTACAAGAAACACAGAATACAGTTTGCATAGGTTTTGTCTATCAACAGCTAGACCCATGCCTCATGCCAAGGGCCCTCTCCAGAGCAAGGGAACAAAGAATTCTCTAAAACACTTTGTCCAAGTCTGAGATGCTGCTTATTTTCATTTTAATCTAAATCTCCTTCCTTTCTACAGAAACAGTGATTGTTTGAATTTTTATCTTTTCTAGTGAAAAGGTGAATATTGCTAGGGAAAAACCCATCAAGACATGTATTTTCACCTTTACCAGAAACTTGTATATAATGCAAATGTACAGTTAAGATGAGGCTATCAAAATGTCAGGATATCTTGTAAGTTTGAAAATTAAAGGTTCAAAATTAAAGGTTCAAGAAAAAAAGTCAGGATTCTCTTTTTCTGGGAAGTGAGGGAAAACAAGATTAGGAAATATGGTATATGAATATATATGAATATACAAATGACATTTATAGATCCAAACCATATTCAACCACCCATGCATATATATAGTTGGCATCAAGTCACTAAGCCTAAAAATCTTGTGGGTGTTTACATTTTTTTTAAAAAAAGGCATTATTTGCATTTTTCAAAAATGTTATCTCCGATTTCCAAAACAGTATAAGGAGTTGGGAACTTGGGTGAAGAGATACATGGGAGGAAAAAAACAATTGAGGGGAGAAGCTGGAAAAGTATGAATATACATATCACAGTCTTTCGTGTTTTATATATGTGGAGGAAGATTCATGTGGTGCTCCCAATTCTAACTTTCCCTACTCCGTAATTGAGCTTGGCTGAGTTACTTCCCGTCCCGACCCTTAGTTTATTCATCATCAAAATAAAGCAAGAGAGAAAAAAGAAACCCAGCCATAATCTATCATGTAGCCCACCTAAGCAAGATAGACATGTCTCATCTAGCTTTAGCATTCTCTGATTTTAGTGTTAAAAAATATCTTGTGTTATTTCTAGTTACAGGTTAATTGTACAGGACTCATTGCTATTTTTTTCTCTTGCCTTTTTGTCTGTCTGTTTGAACGACATTGGTTGGTAGTTTTGCTAAATGGTTTTCTATCTGCTTAAAATTTCTTGTTTGGTATCTACCAACATGACTGACATTTCTAGTGTCTACCAGTTGTACTTTGAAAGGCTCTGAGGCTGGTTAAAGTTTTAGTTGAGCCTAAACCCTTCTCAAGTGGGTTTACTGTGGTTGGAAACTGTTCATCAAAGGAGGCAGCGACTTGCCTAAAGAAGGTTGTGGCGGAGAGTACAGTCATTTCAGAGCTCCAGCAGGCGAGATTGGGGAAGTGTGGGGCATGGTTTTCAAGAGAGAAAAGGTACTTGCCATAACTGATTGTGGCTTTGTGAATATAAAATTATGCTGAAGTCCCCTAAAGCTTGTGAATGCTAAAGACTGCATTACAATCCACAAAACGACTCTCTTGAGAACTATGCATTACCTGAAAATTACCTGCTGTCTTGAACAAGGGCTTAGAGAGTGAGAAACAAAAAACAACATCTAACCCAAAGAGATGAAATAAAGAATGCCCACATAGCAGTCACTGTGATAATACATAGTTAAAATGTTTAGGACAGAAAGAAAAACAGGCATGTGCCCAATACAGTGGTTGGGAATCCCAGGGTATGGCACACCCACACTTTTAAAACCTTAGAATAAAACGGACAATCCTTCTGATTATTTACCACAATGCTTCCTTCAGAAATTTTACTGGGGGTGGGGGGGAGGTGGAGGGGCTGGGGATGGGGGGGTGGGGAGGTGAAGGGAATTAAAAAAAACTTTTCTGAGCATTCCCCACCCATCTAGGTTTTTGTTGTTGTTGTTAGACAAGTTGAGGGTTTACAGAATAATCATGTATTAGATACAGGATTCCCATACATCATCCCACCACTAACACCTTGCAGTGGTGTGGAACATTTATTACAATTGATAGCATATTTTTATAATTGTACTATTAATTAAAATTCATGGTTTAACTTAGGGTTCACTGTTTGTATAGCGTAGTTCCATAGATTTTAAAACAATTTTTTTTACTGTTATCATATATGCAATCTAACATTTCCCCTTTTAATCATATTGAGATATATATTTAAATGTTGTTGTGTTCACAATGCTGTGACATGCATCAGTTTGAAATTATTTCTTTACTGGAACTGTTGATCTCTAAAGCCACCAGTTTATGTGGGTTTCAAGGGTTTTTAAAGTTCAATTATGAAAATAGTCTACATGTTTGTGTGCCTGTACTTCCCCATTGTCCCGTTAATGCCTGTAGGCCAGGGTTTCTCAACCACAGCACTATTGACATTTTGGGGCCAGATAATTCTTTGTTGCAGGGTCTGGGGGGTTGTCCTGTGCGAAGCAGGGTATTTAGCATATCTCTAGCCTCTACTTACTAGATGCCTGCAGCTAGCAGTGCCCCACCTCCATAACACACACGTACTCACCTCCCATTCCTTGTTCTAACAACCAAAAATGTCCCCTGGGGGGTAAAATTGCCCTACCCCAAACCCCTGTTTAAAACCAGTGTTCTAGGCTGACAGTAGCACCAATGGTGAGAGGAATGAGAAAACTCAGAGAATGGGCAAAATGAGGTTTTTCTCCAGGATTCCAGATTTATTCTCCAAATTATTCTATTTACGGAAGTTATTCAAAGATAGATGTTTACAAGTGTTTTTAGGAAATTGGTTTTATTCCAAGGCAAGCCAACATTACAAATACTAAATTAACTTAAAACTGCTTTTCTACAGAATATCCTAGATTCAAACATTTGTCTTGAAGAATGCTATTGATTTATTCATTTTTGTAACTTGTGGCACTGCAGGCTTTTCACCAGGAAGCACGTCAAGTGGTACTTTTCTTTCCTCCCCCAAACTTTGCAAACCCCTCTGACGTACTGCTGAAAGTACACTTTAGTAGACTACAATCTTTTTTAACTGTTCTTCTCAAATTACAGAATGCACTTTATTTACTAGTAGGAGAGTAACTATTTTAAAATCTAAATGTAAAGTGAGGCATAGGCATAGTTACCTAGATCCATTTTACCATGTTGCCACACAGGCTTAAAATATTTTACCACCAACAAAATTATAGTTTGTATATAACACTGACCTTACTGAATAACCTTATGACCAAACATCACACTTTTGAGTGATTAGAAATTAAAATAATTTAGCCTGAAGTTTAAGAACACACCCTTGGGCGGCGGACTTGGCCGAGTGGTTAGGATGTCGGTCTACCACACGGGAGGTCCGCGGTTCAAGCCCGGGACATCCTTGACCCGTGTGGAGCTGGCCCATGCGCAGTGCTGATGCGCGCAAGGAGTGCCCTAACATACAGGGGTGTCCCCCGCGTAGGGGAGCCCCACGCGCAAGGAATGCGCCCCATAAGGAGAGCTGCCCAGCGCGAAGGAAAGTGCAGCCTGCCCAGGAGTGTCACCACCCACATGGAGAGCTGACACCACCAAGGTGACGCAACAAAAAGAAACACAGATTTCTGTGCTGCTGACAACAACAGAAACAGACAAAGAAGACGCAGCAAATAGACACAGAGAACAGACAACCGGAGTGCCGGGGTGGGGTGGGGGGGCAGGGGGAAGGGGAGATAAATAAATAAATAAATAAATCTTTAAAAAAAAAAAAAGAACACACCCTTGTTTAGTGTTTACATTTAATCTTGACTTGTGTTTTCATTCCAAAAAATAGAAAAACACTACAAATGGTGAGCATCTGTGTAGTAGCATTCCAGGTCCCCTCCTTCTAAAATTTATTTTAACCAGCATTTAATGAACACTGAATATGTGTCAGGATTTGTGCCAGTTTTAAGCTGATTATTATTTTAGCACTAAAATCAGATGTGTTTCATTTAAAACTGTGCTTTAATCTTTTCTCCATTATTTCAGTATTAGTGAGCATTAACTACTGCAAAAGTCCTTGGTGGATTGGTGGCTGTACTTTCTCCATTTACAAATGCAGAACAGAAATCCAAGAAGAGGAAAGAAAGAATCTACAAAAGCCAGGCTGGGTTTTCATGAAGTCAAACAACTAGCATTACCTAATTAAAAGATACAGTCAGAATTCTGTTTCCTATTGCTTTTCTATTTGGCATCAAATAGACAAAAAAAAAACCCTGAAGCTCTTGAGCTGAACTTTTATTTTCATCTGGATAGATGGTAAGCCTAGAAGGATGTCACAGTTAGAGCTCCCGAAATGTCTGTAATTCCAGATGAAATTCTAGAAAAAATACATACTTTTTGGCCGATAAACTTTTCACCACATTTTCCCATATTTGCTAATGCCTTATTAGTAGGTACTGGAGACTGAACCCAGGACCTTGTGTATGGGAAGCAGGCACTCAACCACCGAGCTACATCCCTCCACAATGAGAGTTGTGTTTTTGTTTGTTTGTTTTTAGGAAATATTGGGGATTCAACCTGGGACCTTATATATGGGAAGAAGACACACAACTACTTGAGCTTCATCTGATCCCCAGTGTTAATATTTTTTAATATTAGTCAGTAGAAATAGCAAAATTATTGCTAATGCATTTTAAATTTTAAATTTCAACTTTAACTCCTACTTTCAGATTCTGTGAACTTTTTTTTGAGTTTTATTGTTTTTCTTATTACTGGAATGAAAATGCTCTAAAAAGATTGAAGTGATAAATGCACAATTACATGATTATACTGAATACCATTAATTACACACTTTGGATGGATTTCTGTTTTATTAATATGTGTTAATAATTTTAATTTGTTAAAAATTTTAGAAATAAAGAAAATTTAAAAAGAATTCAGCTGGGTAAAAGGAATGTACACAGTATACATATTAACAATGGTTGTGTGTGTGACTTTTATATTTTGTACTGTGCCCTAATCTCGCATAGATTTATGTTTGTATGTAGGAGTTATAAAAAATTATCCAACTGATATAGCCAGGTGTTCACAGCTCTTTATGCATCAGGGCCTACACTGGCTGCTTTCCAGAGAGTAGGTGTCTGTAACCTACAGCAAGCATGACAAAGATGGCATGTGGGCCTATTTTCAGTTTCCTTAGGCAAGCTGTACTCCTTGTAGCTCCCCCACATCCCAGTCACATTTCTTCTCCCCAATCACCTGGGAAAACTGTCTTCAGCAAGAGTATCTGACAGCCTCTCCTGGCACCTGTCCTTCTGTGGAGCGCTGGCTGCTGCTATGTGTTTCATCTCCTATACCTCTGGTCTGAATGGCACAATGCAGCTAGACCTTAGAAAATTACTTTTCAAAGATTTCTAATCTCAGGTCTCTATGTCACAGAAAAGCCATCTTTAATCAACAGTGTTATTATTTTTAAATTTCTCTTATTTCTTGATTACTCTTTTCAAGTGGGGCAGGGAAGGGAAAAATAGATTAAGGTCCATTGAGAAGATATTGGGGAAAGAAAGGGGATTGGCAAGGGAAGGGTACAAGGGGAGGGTTATCAGTATTGTTCTTGGAATGAAGCTGATGTTGCCAGAATAGAAATATTTTGCTGGGCATAGGAATGTGTAGCAGCAATCACATAACAAGTGGTCAGAGTCTTAGAAAGGGGCTTCCTCTCTTTAGCTGCCAGCATTCCTACCTCCTGTCACTCACACTGCCCTGGTATCTTCCTGTGAAGGCCGCTTAGGAATGAGGTGAGGAAGGATAAACAATGTAGTGATGATAGACTTGTTCTGGTCTTGACCAGAATCTGCTGGGAGGGTGATGGTTTGATGGGGCTAAGAAGTATGCACAGTTAATCTAGAATGAAATCCGTTTGTATGAAAATAGCCATATACATATAAGGACATAATAAAAAATATGTTGCAACAATTTCTAAGCAATTTCATGGAAGTAATAATTGCCAGCCTACTTGCTATGATACTTAACTAAATGACAAAACCTGTAGTCACCCTCAGGCCTCTTAAATGTCAAAGGATCTCTATCTCCAGGTAACAGGGCAAGAGCAGGACCTGAACACACCAAGCCTCCTCCATCTGCAATTCAGTCCAACCAACATTTATCAAACTATGTGCCAGGAACTATAAGCAATGAGAAGACACAATCCCTTTCTTAAGCAGCTTGTTACATAGTAAGTAACAAGGCAGAATTCTGGAAGAATCTTTCATTTATTAACCTGTCGGGATTCCATCCACTTACACCCAGACTCCTTCAGTTATGGGTGACAGAAACACAACACAACCTGGCTCAAACAAACCAACAAACAAAACCCTGGGTAGTTCCAGGGTGAAAATCTGACTTTTGGTAGAGTGAAATCCAAGGAGTACCTGAAAGTCATCGGGAATCTACCTCTCCCCATTTCTTTACCCTGCTTCTTCTTGGAGAAGGTTTTGATGGCCCCCTTTCCAGTACATACCCATCCTGAGCCAATCACTGTGGCCAAAGGAATGCAATTCCCTGGCTGAGGCGGAGGATAGGAAGAAAAGCTGTTTTGTGATAGAAGAAGAGTTGCTGGGCAGGCAAAATGAAGGGCCGTTCAATAGAAGGATCGCACCACCCAGAGGTAAGGGCAGAGGACTGTAGTTTTTGAAGGAAAAGAAAACATTTTGTTTAAAACCAGTCTTGTCTTTGGGTACTTAAAGAGAAAGAAAAGAGGAAAAGGAGAGACTGACTGGGAGGAATGATGGTTCTTGCTGGGGTGTCCTCTCAGCTCCTGCTGCTGGAGCTAGGAATATCAGATTTGTTTATGAGAAGGATCTCACCAACCAGGAGTAAGAAGTAGGGGAGATCAGTGGTCTCCAGAGACCACATGTAACCAATGGGCTTACATCACATATCTTGATTTAAACTACCTGTGAACTTCATGAAATTTTCCCTTGAGGAAAATTTAGGAGTTTTCTTATTGATTATAAAGAGGAATTTCTATTTCTCTGAGTACAGAATTGTTTTCAATGATACATGCATGACATTTAAAATTCTTTAAATACAAATATTTTTACACCAAGGACTGTGGAATGTAAGGGGTGGGGTGTGGGGATGGAAGCAATGAAATTTTTTTCCTGTGCAAAAACCCTGCCAGAAAAAATATTTTCCCTCAGTCATCATTCTGAAAACCATCCCTCTCAGGGATGCTTGTTATTTAAAATTAAATGGAAATGGCACTTGAAATTTGAGAATTTTGAATAATTTAGCTAGATTCGATCCAGCAATTACATAATGGTTGAAAATGGGTTAAGGACCCAGTCAGGCTGAGGAATTAATAAATGCACCTGTTTATGTGACCATTTTCCATCTGCCTCTCCCACCTTCATATTCTACCACCACGCCCATCCCTAACCCTACTCTCCAGCCTGGAAGCTCCTTGAGTACAGAGACTACCTTTTATTCTTCTTACTTCCTGGTGTGGTGTCTGGCGTGTAGTGTGCAATGTGCTGAATTGCACTGAGCACTGATGTCTGGGAAACCTGGGCATTTGGGAAGGTAGTGCAATGACAGTTCCCCTAAATTCTCCATGAACAAAGCTCCTTTAGAACGAAAGTTGACTACACTGTAACAACAGCTTTCTGAATTTCTATATGCACAGCTGCCATTGTAGCAAAATCTTACATTCAGCTCATGTCTGTCAAATGCTGGAAACCAGCACTAGGCAAAATCTGAAGTGTGCCTTCTGTGTCTCCATTCTCCATCTTTTTATAGTACCCAGGAGCAACCCTTCCCACCCTACTGCCCTTTTCAATGCTCAAGTTTCCCCTACCATTTTCATTCCTTCTTTTTATCAAATTAAGAAATGATCTCATTTAAATCAGTTTTACTTGTAAATTAATCAACTGAGTATAAATTGGAATTGATTAATTTCATCTGACTTTTTTCTCTATTATAAAATGTGGGACCCCTGAATGGAAAGCCAGATATGAACAAGCAGATGGGGATGACCCTTCTGTCCATCTCTAGGTGACTCCCTCCTTCTCTCCCTTCTTCTCTTTTTTCCTTCTTGGGGAATGGGTAGGAAAGGGGCACAGATGAGGTTAGACTCAAGAATGACCTTGACAGTAGAGTTATTTCACTCCTTTGAGGGTGCACAGAGGGGAATAAAAAGATGGTCACGGTCTTTCTCCACTCCTAACACCTACTTCTGAGACCTAAAGAGCTATGGATTTTGAGATCCCTCTCTCTAGCGATGGGAAGTCCACTTTGCCTTACCCCAGGCACTTCAGGCGAGTAGTTATCTACTCCCCCCATCCCCTGCAGCCTTTTTGTTTCTTTGAATACAGATCAGTCCCCTCACCTAATTTTAACTCAATCCTTTCCATCCATCTGCCTCAAGAACAAAAACTACCATGTGCCAACTCAGGAGTTTATATATATTATTGGCCATCTGAATATCACTCTACCAGACAGGTAGTATTGTTTCCATTTTACATGTGAGAGGAAGGCTAGGATAGTGTTTTTATTCTGTGGTCTCCCTACCCGACACCCTCATTCCTCCTGCATTATTTCAGTCTCCACCTGAATGTCCCTTTGGGCACTTCACATTCCACGTGTTCAAACCCTTATACAACTGTTACTATATTCTTAGCCTTTTATTCAAACAAGTCACCTAGTTGCTTACACAAGAAACCTGGGACCCTTAACTTTTCCCTTTCAACTGATCACCAAACCTGATAAATTCTTTCTCTCACCCTGTATATAGTGCAAATCTACACCCAGACTTTCACTTTTCACGTAGATGGTTGTAAGAGTCTTACTGTCCTCTCATTCAAACTCGCACATTGCCATCTGAATACTTTCCCCCCTAAACTACAGATCTAACTGCCACCCTCTTGCTTATAAATTTACAGGGTAAGGTCAGATTTCCTCACTCCACTATTCCCTGCCCTGATCCTGTCTCCCTGACTGGATGACTCCATCGTCACTTCCCAATCTACCATGTCCTTTGAGTCTTTGTGTTTACACTTTTTTACAACTGCAGAGTCTATACTTCTACATCTCCTATTCACACATGAAGGCCAATTTCAAATGTCAGCTCTGTTGTAAAACCCTCCCAATGTCCCTGGAAACCTTAGCCCCTCTGTGCTTCCACAGCTTTTGATACATACGTTGATTAAAAGAACACACATCCTTGTACTCGGAGTATCTGGTGATTGTGTACCTCCCGCCCCCACTAGAATGAGAACTCCTTATGGGCAAGATGGGCAAGGATCTAGTGTTGTCTGTGCTTGGAACTCCCGCATCTTGCACTGTTCCTGGCACATGATAGATCCTCAATAAATACTGTTGGGTTGAACTTAATTGAATTGCATCTGAGACTTCACATTGCCCACCTACCAGCTTGTGCCTGTGATTCAAATACCTACTGGCAGTTAGGCTGAAGCCTCAGGCAATTAGGGAAGACTGATTTCTTTTTCCTACCAGTAATAGCCTGAATCCTTTTAGATTCCCAATGACCTCCTACCTTTTCACATTGTCCCTTTTCCCAAACCAGAAAGATCTGGAATCATTACTTGTGTCCCAACTGAAAGTCCCAGCTCTGCTAGCTGTGACCTTGGGCATGTTCTTAATCTGTCTGAAATTGTTTCCTCATGTATAACACGAGGATGATAATACCTGCCTCCTAGGTTCACGCTGGGGATTCAATAAGAAACTCTAAGCATTAGCACAGTTCCAGGAACATAATGATGGCTCAATTCCTGAAAACCTGCCTCTTTTGTACCAAAAGGATAATTTCCTTCCCATTGCATTACTTCAAAATTGTTATTTTACTCGGGAATGATCTCCTACTAAAGAAATCTGCATTTGTTCAACTGGTATGTATTGACAACCTCCTTGGTTCCTTTCTTCATACCTTATACTGGGAATGCAGGGAGAAAGACTCGGTTCTGTGCTGGCGAATGTGATGCCTGGCTTCTGTGAGAAGGTGCTTATCTGTGGGGTATTTCCAGAGTTCAGAGGAGAGGCACCTGGCACAGTCCAGTGAGGAGTGCTGAGAGAAAGTTTCCTAGAGGAGGAGTCCATGAAGGTTGGAATTAGTCAGAGAAGGGCAATCTTATTAGAGGAAATAAGCAAAGGGACAGAATACAGGGTTTGACAAGAGAGGCAAATGACATGTCCTCTGGTTCCACCATATCGTCAGTGTGTAGGAGATGGGGAGTTGGAAAATGAGGCTAGGAAGTTCAGTGGGTGGCCAAATCCTCAGGGCCATAGCAAGTGGTGGGGAAAATGTGGGCTGGGATTCCTCTAGTTTAGTGATTCTCAACCATGTTTGCATATTTGAATCACCCAGAGCTTTAAAAATACCGGTCTAAGGCCCCCAGATAATTATATCAATTTCTGTGCCTTGAGCCAAAGCATCATTTATTTTTTAAAGCTCCCAAAGTAAATCTAATATGCAGCCAAGATTGAGAACCTTTGTAACTAGCACCTGAAATCATACCAACCCAAATTTGGCTGCAAAGATAATTCAATTTAACGGATTTTAGAAGGGGAATGAAACCTAAAGCATGTCACAGGTAGGGCTCCTGGGGAGCAGACTCTGAGATGAAGTCTGGTGTAGAGGAGTTGTATTAGCAGTGGCTCTTGGCCTGGCCACCTACAAAAGGGAAGGGAAGGAAGTGTGGACAGAGGAAAAAGCTGGGCTGTGGATGAAATCCCAAAGAAATCCTCAAGTGACCCTACAGAAAGTTCTGAGGCTCAGGTGGACCTTCAGAGTATCCCCTGTGGGGTTGAAGGGGCTGACCTTTATCTTTGACCAATCACTGGAAAAAGTTGCCCCAAGAAGGGAGTGTGACTGTGGGTGAGGTTAACTCTCTCCAGCCCAGGCAATTCCAAAGAGGGCAGATAGCTGTGGGCTATCTGACCACAGCACTCCCAGCATCTGGGAGAATAAGTACTTTATTCCTAGAGGGGGGTCTGGGTAACATATCACATCATCTACGACAGTTCCAAAGAGGTCCCCTCTTATGAGGGTCCTGGAACTGGGGTTCAACTGGTACTTTACTACAATTTAGAGCAGAACCTAAGATCTTGAGGAATCCCCAGTCTATCCTCGCCATGCTCACTCCCTCCCTTCCCTTCTTCACCCTCCATTTTATCATCCCCAATATCTTTCTTCCTCACCAACAACATAGGAACATTAAGTTTTCCCCTTCCTGTTGAAGACTGCAGTTTAATTTCATGCCACCTCTTTCCTTACCCAACATAAAATGAACAGGGATGGGACACAAAGCAACTGCCCAGATCCTCTAGTATAGGTGGACAAGGTGAGGAAATGAACAGCAGAAGGATGTTAGGATAAAATACTTAGGTACAGACAACACAGTCTGAGGCCTCAGGTACTGAGGGACAGACACTGAATCTTATAAACATGCAGGTACATCATCATGTAATGAGAAAGAAAAGGAGAAAAAGGATGATGATTAAATGGCACCTGGCATTAGGGACATGATATACATTGACCTTACTTTTAGATGTTGAAGAAATGAAAAAATAAGAAGAAAAAGTAATGCAGAGTTAATATTTAAGTCTAATTATTAAGCAGCATCAATAATTAGGTATATAATAAAATGTGTTAAAACTTAATTCCACCTCAAGTTTTATCTGATTAGAACAGTAAACTCTTATACACAAACACTGAACTTCGCAAATTGTGACTCACCAAGTATGGAACCTAAAACATCAGAGGGAATTCTCACTATAACACCCTCTTTTGAAGAGAAGTAAATGGTACTTTTGGATCCTCCCCTCTCACCCCTTCCCACAGATTCAGAATCATATGCCAAGTTCCTAATCCTAAAACTCTGAGACTTGTTTCTCATAAAAATTTCTCCTTAATAGTCCTACCAGTAAACTGTTTTGCTATTTTCCCCCTTAAAATAATTATAGAATATTTGAACCAATGGGTTTATGAACACTTCATTTCCTAGCTCTGGGTAACCCACTCCACTCCAGTTTTAATTAACTGTCTTCTACCTCAGGTTTTCCGAAGGCCTTTATGTTCTCTGAAGTCAGGCTTTATTTGGAGGCTGTCATCTTTTGTTCTGAGAAGAATTCCTGAGGAAGTCTTATCTATTATATTTGGAAATGGTTTAGAAAAATCCAAATGGGGGAACAAAAGATGGATTTTATATTTTTCTAGTCTTTTTCTAGTTGTATACTTTTAGGGAAATCAGAGTTTCCTCCCCCAACTCTATTCTATCCATCCCCACCCAAAATAAAATTACCCTTGTCAGAAAGATTAGGAGTAGGCACTTGATTAAAGGAACACTCCCCCTGCACAAAATTTCATTTGACTTCTATTTAGTTTCTGAGTATCACTTCCATTTTTTGCTCTGACCCCCTTGATCACCTCCACATACGAGGCTAAAAGAACATATTATTTTTTTCTGGGGAATTTACTCAGAATAAACCCACAAATGCAAATTACCTGGGAAATA
Source organism: Dasypus novemcinctus (assembly GCF_030445035.2). Lineage (NCBI taxonomy): Eukaryota > Metazoa > Chordata > Mammalia > Cingulata > Dasypodidae > Dasypus > Dasypus novemcinctus. Next base: position 55,886,941 of record NC_080679.1, on the reverse strand, counting down.
ATGAGGTCATTCATTTTCATAAATACAAGTTTTGGTATTTCCTTTAGGCTAGAGCCTCATTTCTCCTGGGACAGCTGTGTGGGAATCGAATGATTTCTTTGTTGCAGGGCAGTCTTCCTTATCATCACCATGATTATCACTCTTCAGTATTTAATCTACATTTTTGTGATTCAATCTTGCAACTGGTTTTTAGAGTTTCAAGGTAATTTCCTCAATTGTTTCTACTTCAGAGGCTTTTATGATGACATTTGGTACTGCCCTTTAAATTGCCTGAAAATCAGAATTGAATTTTATTATCAAGTAGCTAAGTGGAAAAATCTCTCTTCTGGGATCCTTAGGGGGTGCACATGAGAGAACTCTGAGGATAGGCTGTCTCACCATAGAGGTAGCTCAGAAGCCAAAGACTTGAGCAGGTTCTCTAATTCACTCACAACTTTTCAGTGTGGTATCTCAAGACCTAAGCAAAATCACTCTACCTGTTTTGCCTCATTATTTGTTTAGTTAGGCCAGGTTACAACTCAAGTCTTAGCTCCCTTTGTCTATCAGTTCCTCACCCTTTGACAGGTGTTCTTGGTATTTCCTAAGTTCTTATACTAAGTTTCTAGCATTTCATGGACTCTCTAGACTGGCATAGAGCACTACAAATATATCTCTCATAGGGATTAATGGCACTTTAGAAATACCCAACTTCCCCAATCAAGACTCAAAAAAGTACATTATTGTTGTGACTTTTCATGTATTCCAAAACCTCATCTCTCCCCCACCTCCGTTCCACTGAGTAGAAGTTGTTAGGTAGGAACAAATGATGTCATCTTTGGAAAAAAGGAAATAATCCCCAATTATCTGACTTTTGACTTACTCTATGATTGGAATATAGTTTTATTTGAAAGTGGAGGCAAATTCTTTGCTCTTTTAAAATTCCTTTATCCCTCTAATTCCTACATAAAATGTTGGGAGTTGGTAGAATGGAAATAAGCAAAGAATACTCTCTTCCCTCAAAGGTAAAAAAGCTAGGTCTCAATTCAAAGACTAGAACTGAATTTGCTATTAAGACTCTTTGCAATTTGTTACTTGGTTCTAGAACCACATGAGATGGATTTTAAAGGTTTTTATTTAATGGTATGGTTTGCTTTCAGATTGTAATGTCACACACAAAGGATGCAAGGCTGAACAGAGTCAAATCTTGGGTATGTGCAAGGTCAGTTCAAGAAAACAGGAGATACTTGGTGCTTCTACTGTACCATTTAAAGGAGAGATTCATGTGGCCGTCAAGGGCAGATTTATTAGTCTCTGGCATCACATAAAGCTAAAGGCAAAGTACTAAAAGTTAAGGTTAGAATGGTTGCTGAGAACTGGCCACTAAGGAAAATGGCAAGCTAACAGGCAATAGGAAGCTGGAGAACAGTCATCAGGGCCATTCAATTAATTCTGCCATACTGTGTCTTCTTTGGCTGGGATTGTTTTTACCTGATGGCCACTTCTGTACTGACTCTTGGGCCTCAACTTCTTAAAGATGTTGTTTAGTTAACACCTCACAGGTCTTATATTGTAAACTGATGATGCATCATCATCATCAACACCATCAAATCAGAATTCTTTTTCCAGAATGCAGACCAAGTCCTAATTTGCCAGATCCCCTGGTAACTAAACTCTCAGTTGGGTTTGATGATTTCTTTTTAAAAAACTTATTGAGATGGTTTTCTGGAGTTGACTCCTTTGCTCACTTCCTGCAGCTAATTTTATATAACATCCAAAGCATATATGCTATCAAAATGCATGCATAAATGTACTGCACAAGCATAAAGACAGGATGGAAAGAAGCTAATGAATTTACCTACAAAATCAGTTGTTTGCTCACACATGAAGGGAGATAAGAGAGAATACAGAAGGGGAAAGAAAGGGAGAAATAGGAAAGTGTCTTCGGCAATATCTAGACTTTTCTAGAAAAAAAAATTGAGACTGTGTCTCTAGTGGTCATTGTTTCCACACCTTATTACAAATGTTGAAAAGGACATGAGGTCCCAAAGAACTAAGTTCGCATGAGTTTTAACAATTCAGCCCTGTCCATCAGTAGCATTTAAAGTGAGTTATACAGGGAACCTCCTCAACCTGATAAAAGTCATTTACCAGGGAAACGGACTTGGCCCGGTGGTTGGGGTGTCCGTCTACTACATGGGAGGTCCGCGGTTCGGACCCCAGGCCTCCTTGACCCGTGTGGAGCTGGCCCATGCTCAGTGCTTATGCGCGCAGGGAGTGCCGCCCCACGCAGGGGTGTCCCCAGCGTAGGGGAGCCCCACACGCAAGGAGTGCACCCGTAAGGAGAGCAGCCCAGCGCGTAGGAAGGTGCAGCCTGCCCAGGAATGGCCCCGCCCATACCTCCCACACCTCCCATGCTGCTGACAACAATAGAAGCAGACAAAGAAACAAGACGCAGCAAATAGACACAGAGAACAGACAACGGGGGGGGGGGGGGGGGGGGATTAAATAAATAAATAAATCTTTTTAAAAAAAGAAAAAGTCATTTACCAAAACCCCATATTTATCATTATACTTGATAGTGAAAGACTGGATGCTTCCTCCCTAAAATCAGGAATAAGACAAGGATGTCAACTCTTGCCACTTCTACTCAGTGTTATACTGGAGGTTTTAGCTAGGGCAATTAGGCAAGAAAAAGAAATAAAAGACTTCCAGAATTTAAAGTAAAAACTACAAAGAACATATTGGGAGAGGGAGAAGGGGGATATGAGAACTAATAAATGAGTTCAGGAAGGTTGTAGGATACAAGATCAATATACAAATATCAATATTTTTCAATACACTGAAAATGAAGATAAGAAAACAATTTCATTTACAATAGAATAAAAAAGTATAAAATAGGAATATTTTTGAAAGAGATTTGTACACTGAAAACTATAAAACACCATTAAAAGAAATTAAATAAGATTTAAATAAGTGGAAAGGCATCCCATGTTCATGGACTGAAAGACTTAACTATTTTTAAAAAGGCAATACTTCCCAAATTGATCTACAGATTCAGCACAAAACTTATCAAAATTCCAGCTGGCTTTTGTTGTTGCAAAAATTGACTCATTCTTCCCAATCTCAAAACTTTCCTCAAAGCTATAGTAATCAAGACAGTGTGGTACTGACAGAAGACAAACATATAGATCAATGGAATGGAATTGTCCAGAAATAAACTCTCACATTTATTGTCCATTGTTTTTCTACAAGGTACCCAAAACAACCCAAAAGGAAGGAACTGTTTTTTCTTTAAACAAATGTTATTGGGACAACTGGTTATCCACATGCAAAAGAATAAAGTAAGATTCCTACCTCACATCATATATAATAATTAACTCAAAAACATAAATATAAGTGTTAAACTAAACAACTCTTAGAAGAAAACATACAAGTAAATCTGGCTTGGGCAATAGTTTCTTACATATGACACCAAAATCATAAGGAACAAAAGAAAAAGAAATAATTTAGACATTATCAAAATGAAAATCCTTTGTGCTTCAACAGACATTATAAAGAAAATGAAAAGACAGCTCACAAAATAGGAGAAAATATTTGTAAGTCATATATCTGATAAGGGACATATCCAGTATGTATAAAGAATTCTTACAACTTAACAATAAAAAGATAATTTAATTTAAAAATGGGAAAAGGATTTGATTACACATTTCTCCAAAGTAAATATACAAATAGCCAGTAATCACATGAAAAAATGCTCCACATTATTATTAATAACTGTTAGGGAAAAATAAAGTAAAACCATAATGACCTACTACTTCACACACACTTTGATGGCAATCATCAAAATGATGCACAACGGTAAGTGTTGGTGAGAATTTGGAGAGATTAGAACTTTTATTCATTGTCAATGGGAATATAAATGATGAAATCACTTTAGAAAACAGTTTAGCAGCTCCTCAAAAGTTAAACATAGAGTAGCAATTCTAGACCTTGGTATATAACCAAGAGATTTGAAAACATATGTCCAAGTAAAAACTTGTACACTAATTTTTATATTCACAAAAATGTGGAAATATTCATAGTAGCCAAAATGTGAAAAAAACCCAAATTTTAATCAATTGATGAATGGATAAGCAAAATGTGATGTATCCATACAATGGGATAGTATAATACCATAAAAAGGAATGAAGATGGAGGAACCTTGAAAGCAGTATGCTGAGTGAAAGAAGCCAGACACAAATGGCCAAATGTATGATTCTGTTTATATAAAATGGCCAGAATAGGAAAATCCATAGAGATAGAAAGTAGATTTGTGGTTCTCAGGAGTTGAGGGGCAGGTGGAATGGGAAGTGACTGCTAATGGATATGGAGTTTTTTTGGGGGGTTCTGGAATTAAATAGTGTTGATGGTTGTGCAACTCTGTGAACATAGTAAAAACAGTGAATTAACACACTTTAAAAGACTGAACTTTTTGGCATGTCAATAACATCTCAATAAAGCTAATATTTAGGAAGGAAGGCAAGGAGGAAGGGAGGAAGGGAGAGGGGAAACAAAGGAAACTAAGCTGTGATGGTTTAGGTCATTGCCATTCCTGGCTGCTTAAATACTGTCAACTATTTGCATCTTTAGCCTGCATTCATTTGTGGGTTTTTTTTTTTTTTTGTCCTTTCTTTTTTTAAAAATTCGAGACTTCAATTTAAGTCATCCAGCCAAACAGATTCCCAAACATATCTGATTCCATGGCCAAATGATCCAGATTCTGACAAGAAATCATGACTACATTCATGTAAGATATAGATTAACAGATAGGGGGCCTCCAGAGACCAAATACTCCTCCTTTACAAACATGATGACATTTAATTATTAAATTGATGATAGGTTCTCTTTAGTGCCTGAAAATAATAATCAATTTAAAAGCTAAAATGAATAGTGAATGGAATGAGACATACACAGACATTTAAATGTACCCTGAGGAAGGCCCTTTTATATTACCATATGAAGAATACAAAAAAAAAAAAACAACGCTGTACCTGTGGGTGTATAATGATTTGGGTAGTTATGGAGCACCCTTCTTTGGAACTGCTCAGAATCCTTTATAGCATTTACTTCAGCAATTGTCACAACACCCTTGTGGGTGGCAGGCATTGTGCCAACAGTGCAGCACAACTGCAGGTTGGACAAGCTAAGGGAGGCACCGTTATTACACAGAGAGTCTAGGGCACAGGTGGGTGAGAAACCCAGATGGTCCATCTAATAATGTTTCATCCACATTTGACCTAAGTGACATCATCTTGGACCAATAATTTCTCTAAGTGACAATAATGATGAATTCCCATTATTCTGGATTTTCCAAGTGTATCTGCAATACCCTAAAGTAAACAGATGGTCAGTATCACACAATATGACTGTTTTTGACAGTAATGGGAATCACATGGCTAACACTTCCTTGGAAAAAACTGGATTAGATATTGAAAATTGGACCTTTTTAAAATTTGATTTCCTGTTTCATTTCCAGAAAAGCACAAAAATACTGGAGAGCTAGTAAAAGTATTTTGAAATGAATTAATATCTACATTTGCTAAATGTCATGCAATTTGAGAATTCTAAAAGGACCTGTAAGACAAGAAATGCTTACTGCTTCTTTTAAGCAGGGGTTCTTAACCTTTTTGTTCTATAGACCTCTTTGCCAGTCAGGAAAAAACCACACTCTACTGTGTATTACTTAATAAATATATCACACCTGTACCAACATGTCCCCACAAGAATAATGTTTTTTTGAATTTCAATTCAAACTCATAAATCCCTGGTTAAGACCCCCCGTTTTAGAGAGAGAGAAAAAAACAGAGAAGCCAAGAATACAGTTTCACTTATACCACATTTTTGGGGCCTCAGTTTCCTTATTTGGAAAATAGAGTGAGCTCTCAGGACCATCTAGCTATTTGATTTTGTGATTATGGTGTTTGCCCCGATCAACTTAGAGCTCTGGTAGGGACGTGAGTCTAGGGACAGCATCCATCCTGTTTACCAGTATATTCCGAATGCTTAACACAGCACCTGGCACATAGCATGTGCTCAAAACTATTTTTTTGAATAAACAAATGTCTCCAGTATTTTGTTTTCTAAGATTATCCTTGATTTTGTGGCACTACCACTGAAGTTAAATTTATCATTAACAACCCCTTCCAGGAATATGTTTGTTATATTGATGATATGTTTTTATTTTTCCAGATGACTTTCATTTGTAATTTACACTGACTGACCATTCACAAAAGGATATTGAGCTTTTGGAATCCCAACCACCTCCGGTGAGGGAATTTCTGTAAGTGTTCGTATATTTCTTGACTAAATTTTAAAAGGCTAATTATAGCTGCAGTATTCTGGACATTTAACAATAACATGCATATTACATCAACACTTACTTCATTGTTTTTCCCTTTGAAAGTCCTTTTTTAAAAATTTTAACATATTCCTTGGTTTTATTCCCCTCAACTTCATTAGTTACCAGCGCTGGCTTTATTCCTGCCCTTGCCATTATTCCTCCAGAAAACGTAGAGGAGATGACCTATTTGTTTTTGTTATTTGCCTTCAGAGATGCTGCCAGCAAAGAATAGGAACTTCTCACATAAAAAGCATATGCTTTAGGGGCATCTGTCTCTGTCTTTAACTTTACAAAAATAAAATTATAATAAAGTTATGTGTTTCCTTCACACATTTAAAAGCCAGAAATAGATTCGGACGCACATTTTTCAATCCGTGTGCCAACCTAATAAGCAAAGCCAAACACGGCTGGGAGCAGGCCCTCCCCGCGGCGCCCCGCGCTGGGCGCTCCCGCCCGCCGCCTCGGGACCCCGCGGCGCCCCAGCGCCTGCTGCCCTGGCAGCTTCAGAATCCCCTCTGGGTCTGTCGTGCCGCCTCCTGTTCCTGAGTATCCTGAAAGTCATGGAATCATAGCGTTTTAGACATGAGTGATTCTGGCCTGGCTCCTTGGATACCACTGAATTCCTATCGTTTATTTACTCTGGTTTAGACTCTTGACACCGCACCTTCCGGAAGGGTTTGGAGAAGGCACTGGGACGTGCACAAACTGTCTGCGGGATTATCCTGGGCACGTTCCTGTCTCCTGCTAGAGCTGAAGGCAAGAGGTGTTCCTGATGCTAGGAGAGATGGGCCCGATGCGGGCGGCTCCTGTTACTGTTTCTTCACCCTTCGGACTTCTAAGCAGGCAGAGGCCAATAGCATGACATGTTTTAACTTAGCAGTACCAACCCAATGAGAACACATTTTTCCCTCAGGAAATATAAAATCAGTTGAGTAATGCCTGTTTCCTTCAGTTTCTGGTATCACACAAAATATTGATAAGAGGGACTCCTGGTCTAAACTGGGAGGATCAGAGCCTCTCTCCCGGGAATTTGGAATTGAGAAAAACTCCTCATTCCAGTCTGTCCTGCTTTCTTAGAGATGTGCATTGCTGAACTGCACACCAGCAGTTTTGGGGTGCGTGGACACAATGCAGTAGAAAAATATCTGCAGAAAGAGAGAAAGAAAACTAAAATGATAGAGAGAAAAGCAGAGATGAGAAATAACAGCACGCTTCCTTCCCTGAGGCTTCCTAGTTCCTCCTGAGGCTGGGTTACCTGTCACCCCCCGACTGAAGTTCATCTGTCACATGCAGGGAATTTTCTAACAAGTTTTCTGACAACAAAGAACAATCATAATTTTATTATCAAGCTCACTTACCCCAAACCTCAAAAATCTGAACTACAACGAAGAATCATATAACATATAACATATCCAAATACCAGGAGGTCATTTTTGGTCCTAGCTGTACCTGACCATGCTAACTATCCCCCTCCTCAAAAAAATAACAACAATAATTTATCAAATATTGGGGAACTGCTATGTGCCAGGTACCAGGTCAAATGCTGGGGTTTCAAAAGCCAGCAAGACACAGCCCCTGCTTTCCAGGAGGTCTCAACCCGGTGGAGACATCAGAAAACAGACAGGCAGTTTCAATAGCTCAGTAAATACCATGAAAAGGTAAGTCCAGGTCCTACAGGAGCATCTGGAGCATCTGATCTGGTCTTTGGGAGCTGGGGAAGTCTTCCAGAGAATAGGACAACCTAGGCTAAAGGAAGAGAAGCAATTAACCAGACAGAGGAAAAGGGGAAATGTTCCAAGGAATAGTATATACAAAAGCAGTGGTCTCCATGGTTTACACAATCTGGGCGTACCTCTTACATTTCTCACCACTCTGGTATTTTTTATTTATTTGTTTAATTTTTTATTTTAACCACTCTGCTCCCTTGAAGTCTAGACATGTCGTCCCTGATGTTTAGTTTGACATTTGGCCTCATCAGCTGCCTCTTCCCTCTATGCACTCCAGCCTCTCTGGACCACTGGCTTGCTCTTTTATCAATGCCTTTAACCTTGGGCTGTCCTTTGCCTGAAGTGCATCCTCCTAATGTCAAACTGACCGACCTGGCAAATCTCAGCTCAGATGTCACTGTTGGCATTCTTTTGAGAGGGGTCAATAAAACCCTTTTCCCAGCTAAGCCCGACACTATTTGAGAGGTAGACGTAAGAATTAGGTCTGTTGCTGCTAAAATCTAGATTGCAGGATATGCAATCTACATTAACAGTGGCTCTGCCAACACTTCACCCCAGAATTAAGCTTACCCATTCAATAATAGGCAAAGCTCCCCCCAGCCATTTGCTCTTGTAATACTTAAGGAGATAAGGAGCAGGAGCATGGCTCACTCCTGCAAGCAGCTTGACACCCAAAGAGTAAAGAGGTAGAGCAAGTTTTGCCAAACTTACCAACAGATAAAGAGCAAAATGGAGAAGTGTTACTCTGGTAGAAGTCTATCCCCACAGGAACATAAGGTATAGAGGTGGAGTGTAGCAGTTGACATAGTTATGAATTTCAAAAATAGATATTGGATTATGTTCGTAAACTGGCTTGTACCTGGCATGATTAAATTATGATTAGGCCTTTGATTGGGCATGTCAGTAGGGCATTAAGTCCCCGCCCCTTGGTGGGTGGGAACTCACAGATAAAAATCATGGCAAAAGACAGTGTTGGAGTTTTGATGCTGGAGTTTTTAGCTGAGCCCAGGAAATGAACACAGAGAAGAAGAACACAGAGGACCAGAAACAGCTCCTTAGACATGGAAGAAACCCTGGAGAGAGAGAGTGGCCTGAAAGTCTACAGCTGGCTTTGTGGCAACTGAGCCTGGAAAGAAACAAGCCCCAGGAAGAGAGGAACTCAGAAAGCCTGAACCCTGGCAGATGTCGGCAGCCATCTTGCTTCAATATGTGGCAAAAGGCTTTGGTGAGGGAAGTAACATACTTTATGGCCTGGCAACTGTAAGCTTCTACCCCAAATAAATACCCTTTATAAAAACCAACTGATTTCTGGTATTTTGCATCACCACCCCTTTGGCTGACTAATACAGGGAGTAAATCACTCACTAACATCATGTCCACTCTGAAGTCTTTTCTAATGCCTCCCTCAGCACCATCAACTCAAACTGTAAAATCAGTCATATTTGCTTTGTGCCCCAATTGCATTCATTTATTCATTAAACAAATATTTATTAAGTACCTATTATATGCCATGAACTATTCTAGGCACTGGGGAAATGGCAATGAAGTAAACAAAAAAAAATTTTTTTAAGGAGGTACCAGGGATTGAACCCGGGACCTCGTATATTGGAAGCAGGCACTCAACTACTGAGCTACATCTGCTACCCCCAAAAAACAAATTTTCATGCTCACAAAGCTTATGTTCTAGTTGGGAAGTTAGAAAATAAGTAATTAAATATATGATAAATGTTATGAAGGAAAATAGAGAAGGACAAGAGGAAAAGGAGTGATAGGGAGAGTGGGGATGGTGGCCAGGGAAACTGACCTTTGAGCAGACTTGAAAGAGATGAGCAAGCCAGAAGAAGAGAGTTCTGGGCAGAAAGAAGAGCAAGTGCAAAGGCTCTGTGGCAGGAGAGTATTAGAGAGTTAGAGGAACAGCAAGGAGGCCAGTGTGGCTAGAAAAGGGTGAGCAAGGGAAGGAGCAGTAGGAGTGAAGTCAGAAAAATATTAGGAGACACATCATGTAAGGCCTTAAAGGTCATAGAAAGGACTTTAGCCTTTATTCAAAGTGAGGTGCTATTAGGGGGGTTTCAACAGAGGAAAGACCTACTCTGACTTAGGTTTTAAAAGGTTTGTTCCAGCTACTGTGTTGAGAATAGGCTGTGAGGAGGCAGGGGTAGAATCTAGGAGACCAGGTAGGAGGTTATTGCAATAATCCAGGTGAAAGAGGATGGTGGCTTGGATGTGGATGGGGGCAATGGAGGTGGTGAGAATGTTTGCATTCTGGCTATATTTTGAAGGTAGCACATTGAATATACCTTTATTTAGGCACCAATGCATTGTTATTAAATGTTTACATGTTGACCTTGTCTACTGAGCATTTTGAGAGAAGAGCACATTATACTCTACAAATATTTGCTATTTCTTTCTTCATCTCTTCTTTCATTTCCAAATGTATACCTTTAGACCTGGCCTCATTCTTCCAGTTGATTCTTTTTATACCACCTGAAACTGCCTATATAAAAATCTCAACTCATTTCCTCCCTACTCCCCAACCCAAATTTCAATGGCACCACCACTCTTCTGGTGCCTTTAACTGTTTGTTTATGTTCTGTGAATATTTACTATTTGCTCTCAATAAAAGAATTCATGGATATGTATGCACCTTGTTGTAAAACGGTTTTCTGAATCTTGAGCCTGCTAAATGCTTCCTTCTCTAAGGACTCAAAAGTTACTTTCTGTCTTCCTCCCACAGTCATCTTTTCCAGTGGTGTACTTTTACTGATTTGTTAAAATAAATTGTAGAATGCTTTTTAGAACATACAAGTAAAACATCAAGAATTCTAGGAAGCAGAATTTCTCTGTGGAGTTCTTCACAAGAGAAGAACTACAATTTCCAGAAAGCTTCAGGAACTACCCTCCACTGGGAATGAGCAAGTTGGGGGACAAGGCTGCACTACACCCTCCAGCATCTTCAAGTGACTTAGCATGGTCAGTAGCCAGGAGTAAAACTCCAGATGTCCACTTCTGGCCAGAAATCTTAAGGAAAGGGGGAAGGAAGGAGCAAAGGAAGACTTGGCATGGAGGGAAGGGAGCCACATCAATGAGAGGCAGTGTAAGAGCATTAGGGGTCTTGGTGTAAAACTTGGGAGAAAGTGGAACTGTGTAGGGAGGATTCAGGGAAGCTTTCTGAGGGTGCAGAGTGTAAAATCCCTGACTGTATATAGTATTTCCTATTGTATTCTGGTGAATGAATTCAGCCTTCTTTAACATTTCTCTCAATTTAAACCTCAAGTTGATTAAGAAATGATGCTATTTTGCAGTTATTATTATTTCAAGAAGTCAAGCATTAGCATCATCTACAAAAATATCAAGAATTCTTAAGATATGACTTAATTAAATTCTTTTGAGAAGCAAGATGAGTGTTACAGAATTCAAAATGAATAATAAACAGTATCTTCCAAGATGCTTATATATTCATGCAAATGAAACAGATTAAATGGCAGTGGCCCTATCACACAACTTTACTTCATTGGTTGAGTGAAACTGGGCACACAGTGACACCCTCAACTCTAACATGATCATGTTAAATCTTTTACCAGGTTGTCTTTTTTGTCAAGGAAATGAACCTTCTGTAGAAACTGTCAGATACCAATAATACTTATATCAAATGCTTTTATAAGATTAATGTACAGAAATCTTTATATTCATATCTTTACTACTTTTATATTGATTATGTATCAAAGAGCATATGTTGTGTTTCAAAGTTAATTTGGTGTTCAGAATTGGGCTTATAAAAATAACTTTTTCTGATTATAAAGCTAAGCATAAATATTGCAGAATATTTGGATAATATAGATTTATCTTCTATGACCAAAATCATTCTGATGTTATAGTCATAACTTTTGTTTTTATAATTAATTTCTCAGATCCTCACATGCCCTGTCAGCAGGAAGTCTAATATATTCTTGCTGAAGCTTCTTCCTAAATTGTCTAAAGATGCCAGGGTTTACTCAGTCCAAAAGGGGACAAGGGTGAGTTGTGTTTCCAAAGGGTCTAGGGGGAACTGGGCAACTTGACCCTTCACTAGCGTTTGCCTTCCTCACAGCCTCCCAGGGTCTCATGGGAGGGTGGTCCTGCCCACACTGTGGCAATGCCATTGCTGGTTCAGGTCCCTGCCCACACACAGTGGGACCCGGGGCTCTGCAGTTACAACTCACTTGATACCCTTCACATACTCATGCCTAATACATAGCACAGGGACAATGTGTCTGAGTCCCAAGGAGTTTCCAGAATTTCTGTGTGCTGTGCTTCCTGTATCAAGAATGCCTAGGCCCTTGTGCTTATCCCAGGACACCAGCTTAGGTTCTTTCATTCCTAAAGATGATTTTATTTAGATCCTCAGTACTCTCCTCTGATAATGGTCCTTGGCGAGACTACCCTCAAGAACCTTAAAAAGAGCAGAATGGAGGGGACGAATGTGGTCCAAGCGGTTGAGCTTCTGCCTCCCACACGGGAGGTCCCAGGTTCAGTTACTGGTGCCTCTGAAAAAACAAAAACAAACAAGAAACAACAATAAACAAAAAAAGCCAACACAGGTAAGCTGATGTGGCTCAGTGGTCGAGGGCTGGTTTCCTACATACAAGGTCCTGAGTTCAATCCCTGGCCCCTGGTACCTAAAAAACAAAACAAAACAAAAAGATTACAAGCGGGGAGTGGGTATAGCTCAGTGGTTAAGCATATGCTTCGCATGTTCAAGTCCTGAGTTCAAACCTAATACCTCTTAAAAAAAAAAAAAAGAGCAGTAGGTGGAGTATGAAGTATTTATCCCTACCGCTCCATAAGCCCCAATTAGCTCCATAAGCAAGTTGATGAACTATTCCACCATGGATCAATTTTGTTCATCCCAGGGTTCAGAGAATGGCAAAATACCAGAAGGACAGGTAACACTGCACCCTACATTTCCATAACTAAGGGGCAGCTAGGATGACCCTTGGTTTGCTAAAAATAAAATCATCCTATCTCAATTTTTCAAAATTCTGCTACCAGAGAGTAATATACAGTCATTGTAGAACATGTTGATTTTACAGAACATTATGAGAAAATCAAGACCATCCATAATTCCATCCATAGATAACTACTGTCAATGTTGTATAGAAAGATTTTTGTCCTAATGTACCTCCCCAACTCCCTCTTCCACTACTCTCCTACTAGACCCACACTTTTTTTGTTGTTTAATTTCTTACAATTAGAGAACTTGCAGGCTTACAGAAAAATTATGTAAAAATTACAGCATTCCCATATACTCCCCATTGTTGACACTTGGTATTAGAATGGTACCCATGTTACAATTGATGAGAGAATATTAAAACTGTATACTTAACTTTAGTCCATAGTTTACATTAGGTGTGTTTTTCCCCATATACCACCCTTTTATTAACACCTTATGTTAGTGTAGTACATTTGTTGTAATTCATGAAAGAACATTTTTATACCTACATTATTAACTATAATCCATCATTTACAATAGAGTTCATTCTTCATGTTGTATAGTCCTATGTTTTTCTTTTAATTTTTATTCTAATAACATATATGTGACCAAAAATATCACATATATAATTCAATGCTGTTAATTGCACTTACAATAATCTATTACCATCACCACCATCCATTTCCAAAACTTTATGAGCAACCTAAATAGAAATTCTGTACAAAATACACATTAACTCCCATTCTCTACCCCCAACCCAGAACCTGGTAACCCATATTCTAGAATCTAACTCAGGAGTTTAACCTTTTTTGTTCCATGGACACTTTTGCCAGTCAGGTGAAAACCATGGACCCTTTACTAAGCCCACACTATACTGTGTATTATTTAATAAATATATCACACCTGCACCAAAACGTCCCCACAAGAATAATGTTTTTTGAATTTCAATTCAAGCTCATGGAGCTCTTGTTAAGAACTCCTGATGTTCTAACAATATGAGTTTGCATATTCAAATTACTTTATATCAGTGAGATCATACATTATTTGTCCTTTTGGATCATACTCACTCAGCATATTTCATGCAGTAAAATGTCTTCAAGGTTCATCCATGTTATCACATGTATTAGGACTTCATTCCTTTATATGGCTGAAAAAAATTCATACACACATACATATCACATTTTGTTTATTCCTTCTTTGGCTGATGGGCACTTGGGCTGCTTCCCTCTTTTGGCAATCCTAAATAATACCACTATGAACACTGGTGTGCAAATAGCTGTTTGAGTCCCTGCTTTCAATTCTTTTGGGTATATACCTAGTAGGATTGTGGAGTCACATGGTAATTCTATACTTAGCTTTTTGAGGAAGGGACAAACTTGTCTTCCATAGCAGCTGCTTCATTTTACATTCCCATCACTGACGAATAAGTATTCCTATTTCTCCACATCCTCTTATGCACTTGTAGTTTTATTTTTTAATAGAAGCTGTGGCAGTTTGATATTATTTATGAATTCCAAAAAAGAGAGTTGATTATGTTTGTAATCTAGTCTATTCCTCTGGGCATGATACTTTTGATTGTATTAGATTCAGCTGCGATGTCTTTGATTAAATTACATTAAGATTAGGGTGATTAAATTACATTAAGATTAGGGCTTTGATTTGACCATGTCATTAGGGCATGCAGGGTTGAGTCCCCATCCCCTTGGTGGGGACAAAACAGACTCTCACACAGATGTAGGTACACAGGGAGAAGAACACAGAGGAATAGAGACAGCTCCATAGATACAGAAGAGGTCCTGGGAAAGAGATGAGCCTGATAGCCTACAGCTGTAGCTGAACCTGGGAGAAATAGGACCCGGGGAGAGAGACAAGCCTTATGCCAGCCTACAGCTGAGATTGGAAGAAGCTGGGACCATGGGGCCTTAAGAGGAAGAGGAAGGATGAATCCTTACAGAGATTGGCAGCCATCTTGCTCCAACATGTGTCAAAAGACTTTGGTGAGGGAAGTAACTTACTCTTTTTTTTTTTTAAAGATTTATTTATTTTATTTATTTCTCCCCCCCCCCCCTCCCGGCCCCCGCCCCCCCCCCGGTTGTCTGTTCTGTGTCTATTTGCTGCGTCTTCTTTGTCCGTTTCTGTTGTTGTCAGCAGCACAGGAATCTGTGTTTCTTTTTGTTGCGTCACCTTGGTGGTGTCAGCTCTCCCTGTGTGCGGCACCATTCCTGGGCAGGCTGCACTTCCTTTCGTGCTGGGCGGGTCTCCTTACGGGGTGCACTCCTTGCGCATGGGGCTCCCCTACGCGGGGACACCCCTGTGTGACAGGGCACTCCTTGCGCGCATCAGCACTGCGCATGGGCCAGCTCCACACGGTCAAGGAGGCCCAGGGTTTGAACCATGGACCTCCCATGTGGTAGACGGACACCCTAACCACTGGGCCAAGTCTGCCACCCAGTAACTTACTCTTTATGGCCTTGTAACTGTAAGCATCTACCCCCAAATAAATACCCTTTATAAAAGCCAACAGGGGAAACGGACTTTGGCCCAGTGGTTAGGGCGTCCGTCTACCATATAGGAGGTCCGCGGTTCAAACCCCGGGCCTCCTTGACCCGTGTGGAGCTGGCCATGCGCAGTGCTGATGCGCGCAAGGAGTGCCTTGCCACGCAAGGGTGTCCCCCGCGTGGGGGAGCCCCACGCGCAAGGAGTGCGCCTGTGAGGAAAGCCGCCCAGCGTGAAAAGAGAGAGCAGCCTGCCCAGGAATGGCGCCGCCCGCACTTCCCGTGCCGCTGACAACAACAGAAGCGGACAAAGAAACAAGATGCAGCAAATAGACACCAAGAACAGACAACCAGGGGAGGGGGGGAAATTAAATAAATAAATAAATCTTTAAAAAAATAAAAAATAAAAAATAAAAGCCAACAGATTTCTGGTACTTTGCATCAGCATCCCTTTGGCTGACTAATACAGAATTTGGTACTAGGAGAATGAGGTCGTGCTTATGCAATTATCAAAAATGCTGGAATGGTTTTATAAATGGGTAAAGGGTATTTGGAGGAATTGTGAGATGCTTGATAGAAAAGGCCTAGATTGATTTGAAGGAATATAGACACTAAGACTTTTGAGAAGGTCCTAGAAGGAAATAATTGTGATATGCTTGATAGAAATGGCCTAGAGTGCTTTAAAGAGATTTTTGGGGGAAACGGACTTTGGCCCAGTGGTTAGGGCATCCGTCTACCATATGGGAGGTCCGCGGTTCAAGCCCCGGGCCTCCTTGACCTGTGTGGAGCTGGCCCATGCGCAGTGCTGATGCGCACAAAGAGTGCCCCCTACACAGGGGTGTCCCCCGTGTAGGGGAGCCCCACACGCAAGGAGTGCGCCCGTAAGGAGAGCCGCCCAGCGCGAAGGAGGGAGCAGCCTGCCGAGGAATGGCGCCGCCCACACTTCCCGTGCTGCTGACGACAACAGAAGCGGACAAAGAAACAAGACGCAGCAAAAAGACACAGAAAACAGACCCCAGGGGGAGGGGAGGGGAAGTAAATAAATAAAAATAAATCTTTAAAAAAAAAAAGAGATTTTTGGTAGGAATATGGGCACTAAAGAGACTTTTTATGAGGTCTTAGAAGTAAATGATGAAACTATTATTGGAAACTGGAGGAAAGGTAATCTTTTAAAGTTGCAGAGAACTTAGCAAGATTAACTCATAATGTTTTATGGAAGGCAGAATTAGAAAATGACTAGCCTGGACATTTAGCTAAAGAATTTTCCAAAGCAAACTTGAAGAATGTGGCTTGGCTTCTCCTTGCAGCTTATAGTAAAATGCTCAACAAAAAAGATGAGCTGAGGACGGAATTGTTGGGCACAAAGAAACCAGGAACAGATTCCAGAAATTCTAAGCCTCTGGAAATAAAGCCCCCAAACAATACTGCCCCATTTGAGGAATTAACTAACCTTGGAACTTGTAAGTCAGAAGTGAAAATGCAGTTATCTAGGAAAGACTTGTGGAAAGTTTTACTGTCTGATGGTTTGGAACCCTGCTTCCTGCATGCTAAATCAACAAGCTTTTTGAGAGAGCTCTATGAACAAAACAACTGTCAGTCTGAACTAAAAGGGACACACAGGGGAGAGATGGAAGGGAACACAGCTTTAAGAGGAAAACAATTGAAGAGTTTGAGCAGGATTGGAATTAATTCTTCTTGGAATTATTGGTAGAATTCACCTGTGAAGCCATATGGTCTTGGGCTTTTATTGTTGGGAGGTTTTTGATGACTGATTCAATCTCTTCACTTCTAACTGGCCTATTGAGGCCTATTTCTTCTAGAGTCATTGTAGGTTGTATGTGTTTCTAGGAATCTGTCCATTTCATCTAGGTTGTCTAGTTTGTTGGCACAGAGTTGTTTTTCATAGTGTCCTCTAAGGATTCTTTTTATTTCTGTATGGTCAGTAGTAATGTCCCCTCTCATTTCTGATTTTACTTATTTGCATCTTCTCTCTCTTTTTCTTTGTTGGTCTAGCTAAGAGTTTGTCAATTTCATTGATTTTTTCAAAGAACCAAATTTTGGTTTTGTTAATGCTCTCTCTTATTTACTTTTCTCAATTTCACTTATTTCTGCCATAATCTTTGTTATTTCTCTCCTTCTGTTTGTTTTGTGTTTAGATTGGTGTTCTTTTTCTAGGTCCTCCAGGTGTGTGGTTTGGCCTTTGAGTTTTAGCTGTTTCTTCATTTTTAATGTAAGCATTCAGGGCTATGAATGTCCCTCTCTGCACTGCCTTCACTGAAGCCCATAAGATTTGATATGTTGTGTTTTCATTTTCATTTGTCTCAAGATACTTACTTATTTTCCTTGCAATTTCTTCTTTGAACCACTGACTTTGTAAGAGTGTATTGTTTAACTTCCACATATTTGTGACTTTTTCATTCTCCACCTGTTATTGATTTCAGTTTCATTCCATTATGGTCAGAGCAAGTGCTTTGCACAATTTCAATCTTTTAGAATTTATTGAGATTTCTTTTGTTACCCATCATGTGGTCTATCCTGGAGAATGATCCATGTGCCCTTGAGAAGAATGTATAGCCTACTTTTTGGGGGGGTATAATGTTCTGTAAATGTCTGTTAGGTCATTTATCATATTATTCAAGTTCTCTGTTTCCTTATTGATCTTCTGTCTAGATGTTCTATTGATGAGAGTGGTATATTGATGTTTCCAACCATTATTGCAATGGTGTCTATTTCTCCCTTCAGTTTTGCCAGTATTTACCTCATGTATTTGGGGGCACTGTGATTAGACACACAAATACTTAGGGCTGTTATTTCTTCTTGGTGAATTTTCCCTTGTATTAATACATAGTGTCCTTCTTTGTCTCTTAAACAGCTTTTGACCTAAAGTCTATTTTGTCCAATATTAGTATAGCTATTACAGTTCTTTTTTTGGTTACTATTTGCTTGCTGTTTTAGTTTGCTAAAATCTGCTAGGAGCAATATACCAGAAATGAGTTGGCTTTTATAATGGGAACTTTATTAGGTTACAAGCTTACAGGTCGGATGCTGTGAAAGTGTCCAAATCAAGGCATCATCATAGATAGTGTCTCATCTAAGGTCAGCTACTAGTGATCTTGGACTCCTTATTCCACAAAAAGCTTCATGGAATATCTTTTTCCATCCTTTCACTTTCAAACTCTTTGTGTCTAAGGCAGGTTTCTTATGAACAACACACAGATGGATCAGGTTTTAAAAAAAATTCCTTAAAAATCCATTCTGCCAATCTGTGTCTTTTGACTGGGGAATTTCATCCATTAGTATTCAGTGTTATTATTATAAAGGCAGTAGTAACTTCAGTCACTTTTTTGTCCTTTGGTTTTCATATGTCATATTTTTTGCCTTTCTTTTCCTTTATTACAACCTCCTTTTCTGTATAGTTTAGATTTTGTTATGTATCTGACTGATCCCTTTCTCATTTCTCTTTATTTTAAAAAAATACTTTTCTTGTGATTACCCTGGGGTTTACATTACACAACCTATATCTATAACCCACTAATTTGAAAAATACCAACTTAACTTCAGTAGCATACATGTTCTCTGCTCCTATATCCCTCTGTTTCCCCTCTCTAAATTGTTTTTGTCCTACTTTATCACTTTCTATTTTGCATGCCCATTATCAGGAAATATACCTTATTCTTGTTCAAATGTACTCTGACTCTTACAGGAATTAAAGACTAGAGTTGTAAGTTAAGGATACAGTACTATTGGGTTTTGCATTTGCCTTTTTAGTCACCTTTATTTTTTAATTTTTTTACATTTTAACTGATACATATTTGCACATCAGTACACATGCATTTTCATTTTTCTTCTACTTTACTAAAACATCAAATAAGTCAAACCCAAATCTTATCATGAAAGGGTTGACCTGCACTGTAATATTTAGCATACACTAGAAAAAGATTAATATATCCATTATTTTTGTTAACAGTTCTTAGCAAATCAGTTTTTAATTAGTTAATCTAACATTACAGATGCCATTCCAACTATTAATGCATTAGAGAACAGCATATTTCTTCAAAATTCACTTAAATTTGGCCTTTAAATTTAAAAATGAAAGTATTTAGTTTTTTTTACAGTACATCTCCCATTTTTCACTTTTAACTTTAATTTTACATTTTTTTCCTGGTATTTATATAAACAACAGTCAGACTTGAGTTCAAAATACTTTCAGCTATACATTTTCTTGTCAATATCACTTAAAACATGTAAAGTTATCCTCACATATTTTTCCCCCAAAAATGGACAAGACTCAAAAGTTACTAGTAAATCAAAACTGAACTGAGGCAAATAGATTCCATTCTACTTCTGGAAGTTGGTTAATTTTTCTGGTTACAATATTTAAAGTTGTTAAGTTTTCCTTGATAGTATTATCTGGTTCTTGATTTTCCACCTTGAACCTTAGGCTCCACTTCTCTCTGCCAGTGCTGCCTAGCCCTCGGAGCCCCCAGGCCTCACAGCAACCTCTGGCCCCGCACCCAGGAGCAGCCATCTTGGCTGACACGTGACCCGGTCTAGTCACCTTTATTGAAGATCTTCATTTCTTCACACTACTCCAAGCCACTCTCTCCTGTCTTTTCCTTTCATCCTGCAGAAATCCCTTTAGTAATTCTTGAAGAGCAAGTCTTTTGTTGACAAATTTTCTCAGTTTTGGTTTATCTGTGAATATTTTAAACTCTCCCTCATTTTTGAAGAATTTTGGACTGGCAGTTTTTCTCTTTCAGTGCCTTAAATATACCATACACTGCTTTTTTGCCTCCATGGTTTCTAATGAGAAATTGGCACTTCATCTTATTGAGGATCCCTTGTATGTGATGATCACTTTTCTCTTGCAGTTTTCAGAATTCTCTCTTTATATTTGGTATATGACATCCTGATTAGTATATGTCTAGGAGTAGGTCTATTAGGATTTATTTTGTTTGGAGTATGTTGGACTTCTTGGACATTTATAGTTATGTCTTTTATAAGAGTTTCAACCATTATTTCCTCAACTATTCCTTCTGCCCCTTTTTCCTTCTCTTTTCCTTCTGAGACATCCATAACATGTATGTCTGTGTGCTTTGTGTCATCACTCAAATCCCTGAGACACTGATTAATTTTAAAAATTATTTTCTTTATCATAATGTTTTTCTGACTGTATGATTTCAATTGTCCTATCTTCTAGTTTGCTGATTCTTCTGCCTGGTCAAATCTACTGCTGTATGCCTCTAGTGTATTTTTAATCTCTTCTGTTGTACTTGTCATCCCCATAGTTTGTTATGTTTCTTTTTATACTTTCAAATTCTTCCTTAGGTTCACACACATGTGAAATAGGCACTCAACCACTGAGCTATATCCACTCCCCACATTGTCTTCTTAATACAGTTTGTCTCTTTTTGCATATCTTTCTTCATCTCCTTGAACTGATTTAGGAGATTTGTTTGAACTTCTTTGATTATTTGTTCCCAATTCTGTATCTCCTCTGAAGTTTTAATTTGTTCCCTTGACTGAGCCATATCTTCCTGTTTCTTAGTACAGCTTGTAAATTTTTGCTGACGTCTGAGCCTCTGATTATCTTGATGAGTTACCTCTGAAGGTCAGTTTCTCCCTCTTGTGTAGGGTATTATTTGTTAATTGGCCTTATGTTAAGACTCTTTGACACTTGGTCCAACTTATTATAATATTTAGACTAGCCCATGTATAACTGTTCAGATTTTCTCACCTCTTTCTTCATCTGATTCTTACCCTGGATATGTGCTACAATTTTTAAGATTGCAATTTTTATGCAATTATTTCACCTACAGGTGAAATGATTTCACCTCTCTTCCATCTCTGGGGATCCTGAGCTGTTCTGTTTGTTTTTGTGCAGAATTTTCTCCCCAGCTCCTATGATTTATTTAAATTCTTTCCCTAACTCAGTGCCCCCTTTTTCTTAGACTTTTCAGTTACCTTCCTGTCTTACAGAAGTTCAGTTTAACACCCCACCTCCTTTTTTCCCTGTGGGCTTTTCTGACTTCAGTTTCTTCCCTATTAGGGTATCCCATCCCAAGGAACCAGGTGGGGTCAATCCAGAAAGGTGGGTCACTCCAGAAAAGCCAGTCTTGTATTTAGATGGTCAAGCCAACAGAAACTGGTTTTAGTAAGTTGTACCTCTTTCCAGCAGTTCTGCTGTAGCCTTCCTCTGACTCTTTCTCCCCTCCCCCTGCCCCTGTGCTTTCCCCAGGAATCCTTTTGTATAAAGCACGATATAGAGGCTTGTGTTCAAGCCCTGGGTCTCTGTTTGACTTGGAGCTCTGTGCCTGGATATGTGTGGGGTTCTAACTTGCTGCTGTGAGTGGCTCTATAGTCTACATCTGCAGCAGAAGGACCTGGGCTGCTCTGCCTCTGCATAACTCCCAAGCTGTGCTGGAATGAGTGAGGAGGAAGAGTACAGACTGTAGGGTCTGGATGGAAATTTCCTATTTGCTCTTATAGCTTATTCCTCTTTTTCTTGGATTCAGTGCTTTTGGAGTCCTTCTCCAGTCTCTATTGTCATCCAAGTTCTAAGCAAGTGGGATTTATCATTATATTAGCTGATTCTTTTGAGGGAAGACTTTTCCAGGGGATATCTTACATCACCATGTTGAGGACATCCTAGACCCACTTTTTTATATATATATATATATATATTTAAGATTTATTTTTATTTCTCTCCCCTTCCCCCCCATTGTCTGCTCTCTGTGTCCATTCGCTGTGTGTTCTTCTGTGCCCACCTGCATTCTTGTCAGGTGGCACTGGGAAACTGTTACTTTTTTGTTGCATCATCTTGCTGCATCAGCTTTCTGTGTGTGCGGCACGACTCCTGGGTGGGCTGCACTTTTTCACATGGGGCAGTTCTCCTTGTGGGGTACACTCTTTGCGTATGGTGCACCCCTGTGCGTGGGACACCCCTGTGTGACACAGCACTCCTTGCACATGGCAGCACTGTGCATGGGCCAGCTTACCACACAGGTCAGGAGTCCCTGGGTACCAAACATTGGACCTCCTATATGGTAGGTAGACACTCTATCAGTTGAGCCACAGCCACTTTCCTATCCTCAACCCACTTTTGACAGAGCAAACTAGTCAAGTTGCTGCTCTCTGAACACTTCATGCTTCTTTCTCTGACCATGATACTTCATGAAACACTTTTCTGTCTGTCTTCACCAATTGAAATCTACTTCTTCCAAGATCCAGATCAAAGGTCACCTCCATTTTGAAAGCACTAGGATCTCATTATCTGGTAGAAGCTCCACCTAATCTGATCTTCCCTATTTATACATTTCTTAAGGCACTTACATGATGCCATTGCATTGCACTTATTTATTATTATTATTAATATTTTATTCCCTCCCCCCATCCCGTGGCTTGCTTGCTGTCTGTTCTGTGTGTCCATTTGCTGCGTGCTCTTCTGTGTTTTCGCTTGTCTCCCTTTCTTTTGTTGCATCACCTTGCTGAGTCGGGTCTCTGTGGCACTAGTGGGCCAGCGGCACTCCTCGCAGCATGCGGGCGAGTCTTCCTTCACAAGAAGGCCCCAGCACTTGAACCCAGGGTCTTCCCTATGGTAGAAAGGAGGCCAACTGATTGAGCCACAGCTGCTTCCCTGTATTGTACTTATTTTTAACACTAGTGTCGACTCCTTGACTAAATTGCAAGCTACTTTAGAGTAAGAATCATTTTAACTATCTTTCAAACCTCTATGTCAAGTGGTACAATGCCTTCCTTGCAAATGGTATGTACTCAGCAAACATATTGAAAAATATATGAATGCATCAGCAACAGAAAGATGAGAAAAAATTCAGTTAACCCAGTCAAATTCTTTGTAATTATCAAAATCAAAATTATAAGAAAGAGCACATATTACAGGCAAGCTACCAAGCATTTACTCTTTCAAACTTTTCTTAAATTCCTTTTGAAAATGTTCAGATGTGCAACTATTATAAAGAATTATATAAAGAACACCCATACACCAACCAATCATATTAAGAAATAAAACATTACCAATATAATTACAGCCCTTTGAGCCCTACCCCCAAACACATCTCTTTACTTCTCCACCATAGTTAGCCAAATCCTGAACTTAAATTTGAGCTTTACCATTACCAAGCATTTATTTATATTCTAACTATATTACACATGTATGTATAATGTATGTTTGCTAAATTATTTAAGAATATTCAATTCTGCTATAGAAAATAAGAGAAACAATAGAGAGCAAAATGAAATAAAAATAGAAGCAAATAGCTTGTAAGAGAGGCAAAATTGTAAAACATGTTAAACAAGAATTAACAAATTAGTAACCTGTGAGATATTAGACATTTGTGTAATGAACAAAATTAGAAAAGGTTGGAAAAAACAAGAGACATCTAATAGCCATGATACAGTAAGTATACATGAGGCACTGAATCATCAAATATTCATGATGTACTGAAGATACATGAAACATATAAGGCATTCGCTACTCACAAGATATTAATTTGGTTATCCATTGGCTCCTCACATCCTCTGAACAAAAAATGAAAATAAAATCCATAGCTGCTCATGAGGCTAACTGGCAAGCTATACTACCAGAGCAAGTGTGTGTTTGTTCCCCAGGGACCTTCTGCATATTGGATCACTTTGCTCAAATGTCAAATCTGGTGCCTACAAGCATACATCACTAGGGAAAAAGGCTGTTGTGGCAGAGAGAGACACAGGACCCAAGATTCAGTTAGTGTGGTCCATCTATCCTGCCTATACCATATCTTAACTGTGTTAACTTTATCCCATCTTTCACCTTGCTTCTTGCTGTGTGTTTTAAATTGATTCAATAAACCATGTGATTTAAACATCTTGTTTTGGTCTGTGAGTCTTTCTGTTCTCTAATCTCTTGGAGAGTTTGCCTGGTAGTGTATTTAGAGGCTACCACTATAGCAAGATAATATCCCACACAACAGTATTTATCTCTAAATGATACATAGTATTTACAAGTCTTTAACCTGGATATAAATAGTATCATATTGTACATATTCATTTGCAACTTGCTTTTGCTATTCAACATCATATTTGTGAGAGTCTTCCATGGGAGATGGGAAGCATTATTTCATTATATTCACAGCCAAAATCATTGTATGGATATATCGTAATTTATTCATGAATTTTCCTCTTGATCTAATGTAGGTTGTTTCCAATTTTTTCCTGTTGCAATCAATGCTGTTGTGGATATTCTTGTACATATTTCCTTTGTGCACATATGTGAGAGGTTTTTTTTTTGAGAATATACCTAGAAATGCAATTTCTGGATCAAAGAGCATGCCCATGTTTAATTTGACTAAATACTGCCAAACTGTTCTCCAAAGTACTTGTACCAATTTATTCTCTCACCAGAAGTTTATGAGTTCCCATATTCTTAACCATAGATGACACTTTGTGTTGTCAGATGCTAACATTTTTGCTGATCTGATGATTGTATGCACTCTGCTCTCAAAGAAGTAATGACTGTGGCAATTTAAAAATCTTATGGCATTTTCTCAGTAGTTCAATTATGCATGAAATGTCTGTGCAAACTTTGTGTCAGATTTTTGGACCTTCCCATTTTCTGTTTAAAGCCAAGTAAAGTTTCCCTTCCCTTTTTCCAACTGCAAGTACCAAGGAAAAATAACTTCACAACAAAATTTGTCATATTTCCCCCTAGGGACTAAGGTTTGGAAGAATATCACAGTGGATGCTTCATGTCACAAATATATCCCTCTGATTATAAAGGGGCCCAAGAAAAAGAATTTAGCTTCATCCATGCAAATCAGTCATCACTAAGCACATGCCATTAATGATGGTGGGTCAGTAGCAGAATGAACATTACTCATCGGTTGAAAAGGCACACATTTAAAAAGTTCTAGAAAGATACTCCCTGCCCCAGAAAATCTACTTTTAGGACCTGTTTCATGCCTTAAATTTGACTATTATAAAACTAATATATATGGGTAAAATTTTTTTCTTATTTATTTAACCTCCAAAAGAAAATACATCTCAAAAAATACATTTAGTACTTATAAGTCATTAACACCTTATTTGTCACATCTTTTTCAACAGTATAAGGGAATGAGACACAAGAGCCTCAAGTGCATATAAGGTTTAAGATGGAGGGCCATCCTTAACTTCTTCGTCTCCCTTTACCTGCACGTTTGGATAGGCAAGTCTGTATTCTTCACATCTTGCTTAAACCCTTTGGCTGGTTCCTCAATACCTTTAGCAGTGTTTTCAAAGTGTGGTCTAGGGGTCTCTTCTAGCTTCAGATTCCCTAAACTTATTGTTTAAAACACAGATTCCTAAGGTCCACCCAGACCTATTCAATCAGAATATCTTGGGGTGAGATCCAAAAGTCTGTATTATCAAAGAATTATTCAATTTGATTTATTCAAAAAAAAATTTTTTTACAATTGTGTAGTGTAACACATCAAGAAAAGTATGGAGAACATAAATATGCAGTTGAATAAATTACAAAGTGAACCTTGCCAGAACTTCAGAAGCTCCACTGTGCCCTTCCGTAATTGTCACTACTGTTCTGATATCTGGCACTCCCAGCTTGATTCTTGCACTCTGAAGAAGAGAACTACAGCTACAGGACAAAACCTATACCCTTCGGTATGTCATAAGGCCCCTGCATTAGTTGGTTTCTGCAACCTCAGCTTCTGCCTCTACCATCTTCACATTTCATTCTCATGTCATTTTGAACTATTTATGTTTCATTTTACAAATTATTTCCCTAATTCGCTGTTCATGCCTCATGCATTTAACTGCCTCTGTGCTTCTGTAGTTGCTGTGGAGTGCCCCTCCCAACTGAGCCTTCCTATTAAATTCATCCTCCAAGACTTGTCCCATTGTCACTCTCACCCCTCTGCCCATCCAAAGCAGAACTCTCACTTTCTATTATGTGACTAAGAACATTTTATACTATATTAACTATTTGTTTGCATGTTTATTCTCCTTTGTAGATAAGGAATTAGATTCTAGGGCATAGTTTTTTTCTTTTAATTCTCTTGAGCATATGGACCTAATGTGCACCCCCCAGTAGATGCTTATTTTGAACAAATGAGTAGTCACCAGGTGTAAACATCTTTGGGAAAGTAGCACACTACAACAGTAACACCTCTGGGTATATCTGGAACAGGTCACGCTCTTCCTTGTTAGGAAACAAACTCAGACATCAGGAGAGCACTACATACCTGAGAAGGCAGTAAAAGCGAGTAAAGCAAGTGGGATGAAAGACAGAAGGGGAGGGAATGAGAATGGGGAAGTGGCGAGCTGGAGTGATGTTGCCTAGAGCTCCATGGGAGCACTATGGAGGAAGGAACCATCAGAGAGCTCTAGGCAGCACTGGGAGTACCTCAGCCTGGGGCCTCTCTTCAGAGAGGACTCCTAGGTGTCGGACCACTGCACCGTGTGAAAAATCTAAACTGTTCTAACTTCTTTACAACATCTTTCCCTACTTCTTTGCTCGAAAAATGCCTCCTTACAAGTAAAGAACCTATTTCTTGACCTTAGTGTACAAGGAAGGTGGAGGGCTCAGTTCTTTGAGACTTCTACCCATCCGCAGTATGTGTGAGTAGGAGTAGAGGGCAACAGTGAGATACACAGAGGGGCCTTGTGTAACTGCCCTGGTGCCTGGAGGATCTGGATCCTAAGCATCTGGGCAGTCTGCCAAAGGAACCTTCACAGCAGCGTAAATAGTCCTTGCACAAATGAACGTTCACTGCTAGGCTAACGGAGAAGTTGGAAGAGCAGGAATGAGAAGACTGGCTCAAAATTTATTTATGCCAGAAAAGCTACTGTAAAACAAAACTAAAATCTGTCAAAAAGTAGTCTATATATTCAGAACACTTCCATTTTGAGAGTCTGAAAGAAGGTCATGGTTTGATCCCTGGTAAGGGGTGGGGAATAGGAGTGGTTTTGGGTTTGGAGATGAGCAAGACCAGTATGGAGCTGGCAGTCTTAGGAGATGGTTGTATGTGTGAAATGAAGGAAGAGCTAAGCCCTGCAAGTTGCATTCTTGGAGAGAGTGGGCTCCTCTGTCCTTCCCTAAGGAACCACAGAGGCCTGTGAAAGGGTTTCAAGCTACATTGGCCTGGCAAGGCATCTGGTAGGACCACTTTTCTGCAGCAAACAGGGGCAGCAAGAAACAATGGCATGTTTTGCCTGCATAACTCCTGGGGCTGCATACATGCACTCCCTGGAGTGAGGGAACCTTCAGAGGAAGATATCACACTTCTCGCTGAAGCATGTTTGAATGCTTACTCTGCAAAATAAGAGTATGATTATATTTGAAACATTGGATTAGAGAAGTTCAAGCTAGATATATATATACATATATATATACACACACACACATATGTATATGTGGAGGTTTGAGACTGCATCATGTTCTTAAAGCACTTTAATCTAAAACGTGTGTGTCAACTTATTGTAAGTAGGGTCTTTTGATTAGGTTACTTCAGTTGGAGTATGACCCAGGGTGGGTCTTAATTCTCTTTCTGGAGTCCTTTATAAACAGGATGAGAAAGAGAGTGAGAAGGCCACTGAAGCCAAAAGTTGAAAGCAAGGAGACTAGGAAGAGAAGGGACCAGCAGTGCTACCATGTACCTTGCCATGTGGCAGAGGAGTCCAGGATCACTGGAAGTCATTCCTTTGGGAGAAAGCATTGCCTGATGATGCCTTGATTTGGATATTTTTCTCAGCCTTGAAACTGTAAACTTTCAACCTAATAAATCCCCATTGTAAAAGCCAACCCATTTCTGGTATATTGCATGTTGTCAACCTAGCTGACAAAAACAGCGTATAGTATATATTTATATGTGTGTGTGTATGATACATGGGAGACATTCAAAACATGTAGTTATTCAGTGTTCAATACACATTTATTAGGTAAATTTTTTATTTTTGTTGCCCTCTTCAATCAACTGGATGAATATAGTACACTTTTGTTTTCATCTTCATTTCACTGCAAGCTAATTTAGAAGCAGTCTTTTTGTAAAAAATAAAATTTTTCTGATTTTCAAAGTATTAGGTGTATATTGTTGAAATTTTCAAAAATTTTAAAAAAACATACAAAGTAAAATAAAAATCATCCATCATACCATTACCCAGAGATAATTACTGCTAACATTTGGTAAATTTCCTTCCATATTTAGGTTGATAGATTATAATATTGTATTGTTCTGTTCTATTCTTACTTATAATATTATTTTATATGCATTTCCAATACTCTTAAATATTAATTGAATACATTCCCATCATATAGATGCAATGTAACTTATTTAACCAATTCAATATTTAGGATTTTTTTTTCAAGTTCATAAATAATACTGTGATAAATATCTTCTTAAATGTTTGTAACTTAGGATAATAGCCTAGGATTCTTGAATCTGTTGGATCAAATTGTATGAACACTTTGAAACTCTTGTTCAATTTGCCAAAATGCCCTCCTAAAGGCTGTACCTTATACAAGCAATTTTTTATAAAAACCCCTAATCTTACCAACACCAGGATTATTCAAAACAACTTAATCTAAGGAATGTATGTTATAGTTGGATAAAACCACACTCTGTAAGTATGAGAGATTGTATATATTAGAAATGAAAACATGCAGCAATTGATAGTAAAAGAAATCAAGGCTCAAAATTTTTTAACCACCCTATTTTATTATCAATCCTGGGCAAGCTGATGAGTCACAAATATATCAGTAAGCAAAACAGTATCATTCAAACTGTAAAGATGAACCTCTAAAATTATATGTGAACAGAACTACATTTAGCTTACTTTTATTTCAATTGTTTTAAATATCTTATTGTACAATACATGCATTGTGCATTGTCCTTTCAAAGTGTCTGCTCCTAGAAGGCAATTAGTTTTGAGCAATTTGTTGTGACAACCCAACTCAAGAATATTCACTCAATTTCTCTGTAGCAGTTGGGTGATAAGGCAATTGAGAATTATATCTGAACCAGTATGGTGAAAGCAATTGGTGTGATGGGGTGTTTTTTGAACCTATTTTGTTCTTCTTTCCCATTCCACCACTACCTCTTTCAATCTAACTACAAGATAGTATACAGACTCTCTTCAGGTGTGTTAGTTGATAAGTGTTCTATTTGTGCAAATGGCAGATGGACCATTGTCGTTTGTCCCCTCCTCCTGCAGATCTGCTTCAACTACTCCAGTCCCATCATCCCCATGTGTTTCACATCAAAAGCACGGTTTTGTGTCTAGCTTAGAGGGATTATGTGAAGATAGCCTCTTTTGCTGTCTCTTCTTTTTATTTTTTTGCTTCAGGGGGAAAAAACGTACTTTTTCTTTGGTTTTCACTTCTTCCAGAATACTTATGCTCACTTTAATCAGCTTCTCACAAGTACACAGACATCTTCTTTGATCTTCCTCTTTCCCCACCTTTTCCCAAGTCTTACCCATTCCCTTCAAGAAAGGCGTTCTCTCTCTACATGCTCTCTTCTTATTTTCTTGCTTCTTTTATGAGTTAGAGAAAGCCCCACATCTTGATTGACAGGAGAGGTCCACACCTTTGTCAAGGAACAAACAAAACGCTCCATCCACCCTTTTGTGGAGTTCATAAAAGCGGTACTCCAGCTAGTAGGTTCTTTGCCTGCAGTCTGTGTAGACTTAGGAAAAGGGATAAGCTCAGAAGAGCTAGAAGAGTGAGCACACATTTGGCGATCTCAGGACAGTGGGTGGAGAATGGCAAAGCCAAACATGGGATTATGAGAAACAAGAAAGCCAAGAGCCAGGTGGGCAAATTGAAAGATGGTCTGGCTTATCCCCAGAGACAGTGAGCAGAACGTTTTTTTAAAAAATCTACTCTACATTCTTGCTTGTGTAAGCCAACAAGTAGTAATGGCTGGGAAGGAGCTGACAGTAACCTTGAGACCTGAAACAATGTTGCAGAAGAGTTAACTTTACAAACCGAGCACAGTGGATATCAGAGCAAAAGAAAGGGGTGCGGAGACCAAGAGAAAGAGTAGCTGAGTTGTACCCACTGTTTCCAAAGAGTGAGGGTAGAGTAGGAAGAAAAACAAGGCTTTAATCCTTAAAAAACGTCCGGAAATTCTCTTTTGGAATCTTTTAAAAAATTTCCATTTACATTTCCTTCTCCCTCAAAAACAAACTTTAAAAATAAAACCAAATTGCTCTTGATTCAATTGAATGTTTGCTTGTATTTAGTCCCTAATATTATTTTAGTATTTTTCTGCTCTCTATATTAGCAAGGTAGAGTATGTTTCCTTATCTGTAGAAGTCAATTGGATTAGATGACTTCTAAAGTCCTATCTAGTACCCCCAAAGTCTCTAATTCTATATTTTAACTTGCATTTTATAAGCATTACTAATCTATCCTGGGTATATAAACATCTTTTCTTTTTTTTTTTTTCTTTCAATAGAGGTTGCAATCCAAGCTCAAAAGAACCAATTCATAAACTATTGGAAACTAACCTAGTTGTATGTTGGGAAGTTTCTGCAAAGTATTTGAGTGTAATTTCCTTCATTACAAAGGAGGTTTACTTAGATGAACCTTATAATCTTTTACACTTTAAAGACTTTATAGTATCTTGTAATGAAATGCAATGCATGAAGATTTCTTGCTGCTTCTTTTTTAAGAAGAGAAGGTATTTTAAAAGTTATGGATCTTGAAATTATCAGTTATATATTCCTATTGATTTACCTTTAAGGTACTTGTTCATAATCTTCAAACCTTTATACATTTAAAACCTCTACTTAATCCTTTTTAAAAGAAATATGGTTTACTTGCACACAAAATTGATTAGTTTTGAGCAATTGTTAATGGTCTTAAAGTCATTTTTGTGGGTGTGATACTAATGGTGAGAATTTGAATTGGTCCCTCTTGTTATAGTATTGAAATTAAGTCTACTTAATTTATCAAGTCATGTTCGTCCTGATTTTATACTCTTGTGTCTATCAATAAATATTGTGATACTTGAAAAAGAAAAAAATAAAATAATCCCAATCTAAAATTTGACTGCAACATACTTCTAAAATTTTAAACTTCATACTGAAAAATAAGAGAAATTTTAATTATATTTCTGGCAATATGAATAGTGCATGGCTCAGTTAATTGTAGGGGCCATCACCACACAGAGTGGAAGATTCTTTAAGTACAGAATTGTTCTGAGGCAACAACAGGAAAATGTGAGGGTAGAATTATATTGTATCCTGGGCTTGTAGATCATAAGCTCTAATGGTATTCTTTCTCTTTTTAAATCAAACATGCTTTCTTTTATGTTGAATCACTGAAGCATTTTAAAGAGATCTTTCTGAAAGTTATATATTAAGCTCTTCCAGTGAGATTTCACTCAATTGTGAGACTCACTACCAATTGTGAAGGGAAATGTTTTTGAAAATGCCACAATATATAATTTAAGTGAACTTATCATGGAAGTACTTACATAGAAGTGCTTACAATATATTTAGGAAGATGAAACATAAAGCAACTAAAGAAATTAAGATGAGTAAATAACCATGAGCCTTCTTTCCATGTGGCCAAAGAGATAAGGAAAATGGGAGTTACGGAAAGTAGAAGTCATTGAGGGATGTACTGTTAGAAATCTTCACAGAAGGTGCAACTGGGGGGTGTGGGGGTCAGCAAGCTTCCCAGAGGGTGCAAGTGGATCTTTAAGAATAGGAGAAGTACATGGGCCAGTGTTTCTGAAATCTCTGGCACTGATTTGGCATCTTGGGGCTGTTGGTGTAATTGTAAGAACTTCTTGGTCTCATAGCCTAGCTCTCGTGTGTGACCTTGTACAGGTTATTTCAGTATGCCAAATCTGGGTTCTCTCACCTCTACAACATGCCACACAGAGCTGTTGTTAGGATCAAAGGAAGTAGTATCTATAAAGTGCTATGACATAAAATAGGTACTCAGTATATGCTAGCTGTTATTCTTATCTTCTTGTGCCACTAAAATATAATTCACTTAATAGCTTTCTTTTAAATGTTTGATTTTTTACTGAAATTAGTCTATTTATATCTTGATATTATTCTAAATGGACAATGAATCTCATTTGCCTCAAAAGAAGAGAACGATAAAAATACAAGGAAAACAGTACTATTAAATCCTAGCTATCTACTAAGAATTGCCAAAAGGGTTGACCTGAAGTCTCTTTAAAAAAAATGATAGAATCCACTAAGTGTTAGAGGGGCTAGAGACGAATTGGCACCAAATGATTTCCTTCTTCAGAGGGTCTGAAAGAGAACTGAAAAGGGAATAACTTGCTCAGTATGAGATTGACTGCTATTTAATGCCACTGTCCATTTTCCATCTCAAACCATCTCAGCATGCTGCCCATGCTTTGGGAGGGCCATTAGAAGATAAAGGGAAAGAGAAAACCATTATTTACTATTGAGAAGTCTTTAGTGTGTTATGTATACTGATGGTGTATTTTCAGTGGTGCATATTATGTTCTATTTTGTATCAATTTCAACTCTCATTCAGAAGTCGAAAAGTATTCTTTATTTCTAGTTTTTAAACTCAAAAGGGGAAATCTGGTTTTCTAATGACCATAAACCAGATTTGGCTGTGTACTGTGATGCACTCCACATAATTGGTATAGAGTTATAAAATAAGCTTATCCCAAATCTATCCCCATCAGGTAAAAACAAAAAACTGAGTCAGCAAAGTGGAAGAAAAGATAACTCTGTATCAACCTTATTTTTCTAGATAAGAACTTAAGCTTGGGATGATATTTTGTAAGTGGGATGTTCCTAAAAGTAAGCTGAAATTAATAATGGATGAGAACATTCCTCAGGCCACTTTCCAAAAGGTGTCAAATTCAGAATTTGATGTGCTGATTAACCCTTTGCAATTTATTAAAAAAGAAACTGGTGCCTGAAAATCTAATATGAATTTTAGTAACATTTCAAAATTACTTTGCAATTTACACAATGCTTTTAGTGTCTCATTTTCTTAATATTTGATTGGAATTGTTATTTATTTCAGAAGCAGCTATTGCCAATTTTAGATCCGTCTATGAGGAAATATACTTCATAGTAAGTACACATATCAAACACAAAACTCTGATCATCAGTTCATATTTTCCATTTCATTCAGTTATTGAACAATTATCTATTAAGTGACTAGTACATGTCAGCCACGGTCCTAAGCACTGAAGATGCAGGAGTGAATAAAAGACCAAAACAGATAAAAATGTCTACCCTCTTGGAAATTATATTCCAATGTCCTTTTATACTCTTATTGAAATACAATGTGAAACGAGATCTTTCCATTTTTAAAACTTTTATTTTATTGTGATTTGTGTTCAAAGGGGTGTTATGAAAAGAGTATCATTATTTTAGTTAGTCTTTAGTAATAAGCAGTTTGCATACTGTGCTCATCTTTTAGAGTATATGAAATAAATAATAAAAAGAAACAAACCATTTTCCTTTGCGGTTATACTTCCTTTAGTTCTTATTTTCACACTTTGGTTTTTACAAAAAACTATTTCAGGGAATCAAGACTTACTCGTCTTTGTTTCCTAAGCACCCCACTCCAAACTTGGCACTTAATTGTTGCTCAACAAAATGTACCAATAAATTAATGACTTGAAGATATAAGTATATTTATAGTAAAATAAAATTGGGAGAAACTAAAACTCTTGCGTGGATGCTTAACAAAAGATTTCCAAAGTGTAATTATTTGTGTCCCCACATTTTTCTCTTCACCTATATGAGATTGCTTCCAAGAAAACTCTGAAACCCTGAAACTGATCTCTACCGGAGGGCCTACATAGAATAATCAGGTACCTTGTTACCTTCATCCCTTTGCTTTCTCTTAACAACCCCAGGGCCTGGCTCAGGGAGAAGGCTATGTGTTTATTTTGGAAGAGGGGTAGGCTGTGTTTAGGGATGTCATGGGTGATGAAAAATGGTAAGGCAGTAAATAAAAATCAGTGTTGGAGTGGGTACAGCTCAAAGGTCGAGCACCCAGCATGCACGAGGTAATCCCCCTAATCCCCCCCATCCACCCTCCCTCCCCCAAATCAATGCTTTTTTGATTGAGTTGTCTCAGATACTGGTAAATGCTTTGATTTTCTTTCTGAGCAACCATGCCAACTACAGTGGTGTCATATGAACATATACAATCAGATGCCTAAAAGTCTAATATTTTATCTTTCCTGCTTCCCATCACCTCCCCCAGCATCGTAGGGCATTTAAGGCAAAGCAAAGTTGAGCCAAAAATGCCATTCTTAATTTGGGTAGAATATACCATCTAAATGTGCCCAGAAAACAAACCAGGAGAAATTTCAGTGTTTAAAGAGTTAGAAGAAAAAGTACCTGCCCTAACACATTTTCTTTTCAGCATCATACTTAGTGCTGGTGAGACTATACAAGCTGGAGAAAAGGATTTAATGTCCTGTATTCCAACCCTAGAAAGAATTCCATTGGAAGGTGCAATTGCCAAGGTTAAGACCACTCATTTCCTGATTCATGAATCATTGATTGTATATCTTCATGGAAGAAAGTTATTTTTCTTTCCAGTTCAGAACCAACAATGTTTGTAAAACATCAGGACTCAGAGAGGAATGAGAAGAGTAAAATTTTGCAGATTTCATTGCCTGAAAATTCTTAACCTGTGATTTTCCCATCCAGCCAAGAAACTGCCAAAGCAGACTTTATTTTACTGTAATAGTGGACTACAAACCAAGTTAACTGTCTCTTCTTTTAGAAGACCAGGGTCCACAGTTGCAAAATCATGACAATTAGAGAGGCTAAGGGAAACTTCCAGGAGTGATTTCTTTAGTTGAAGAAGAATGTGATCAAGTAAGCATGCTTATTCATTTGAAGTATCAACTCAACTAACACTGGAGAAAGAGGGTTAATTTTAGTTATATATACTCCATTGTGGCAGTACTCATTCCTACAACATATTTCTGCAAAAAGAAAAAAAAAAGGCTTGGTGCTTTAATAAGATCATTTTCTTTCAATGTTTTCACCTTCCCATTCACTGCTGCAAGAGAAAGATGTGATATGAAGAATTCCCCATCTCAAAGAACGCCTTGTATAACCTCAGCAAAGTAGGCACACTCTTGGAGGCAAGCCAGGATGTGGGAATGGCCTTCTATATAGCTGGATTTTTATATGTATGTTAAAATGGGATTCTATTTGTATTCGCAGTTTTATATTCACTAAAGCCTACCGTCCTTCAAGAACAGAATACTAAAATTCGGAGAATTCGTTTATTCTCCCATTTTTGAAAATAAATGAACGATTCTAAAACAGATTTCTAAATTTTTGGCAATAGTTTAAGTACATTTTTGGAGGTGTTTTAATACTTCATTTGATTAGAAAAGTTTATGCAAACCGAACTAAAAAATTCTATAGCGTGCCTTGGTAATCTCTATTTGACACACCCCAGTGCTGTACTAGAGTCACTGGATTTCTTCACCATGGAAATAGGAAATATTAACCAGTAAAATAGGCAGGTTTTCAAAAGGGTTGAGAAGGTTGGAATGAAGTTACGAGGGAAGCGAGACAATTGTCAAAGCCGCCCTTGGGGTTTCTTGGCTCCCATACCCCGCACCCCCACACCAGCCGCGCCAAGGCGTGGTGGGCGGAGGGGGCAGGAGGGGCCAGGCAGAGATTCTCCCCAACCCTCGGTTCTTCCTCCAGCGCCGCGCACCTGCCGCCCCTCCCCAGCGCGGTCGGAACCAACTTCCCAGCTGGGCAGCTCGGCCCGCGGGGCTAGGGGCGCTTCTCACCCACCGGCCTCGCCCACCTCCTCGCGGAGCCCGCGGGGCGGGGGCGAGCCCTGCGCCCAGATTAGTGGGCTGGGAGCGCTATTTTAAGTCGGCCTCCCGGGGAATGTTGGATTTGGCGGGGTGTGCTCTTTGAAATACTATATTGAGAGCCTCACACATTAAAACAAAAATTGTATTGCAAACCCTCCCAGTTCTTTCGGCAGCTGGAGAGCAGGCCCGAGGCGGCGTCCCCTCCCACCCTCCGCCCCCGTTTCCCTTCTTCCCGCCCCCTCCCCCCGCAGGGATCGGGACGCTCAAGAGCCGCCCCCTCCCGGGCGCCCACTTGGTTCCTCCCAGCTGCCGAGCGAATGGGCCGCCCTCCAGATTCCGCGGAGGGGGCCGCGGGGAGAGGACGAGCCCCGGCCCTGGTGGCCGCCGCCCCCGCCCCCGCCCCCGCCCCGCAGCGGCCCACGCCGGGATCTGCGTCACCCGGCCGCGCGTGGGCGGGAGCTGGAGCGGCGAATGTAGCAAGAGCGGAATCTCCCAATGTGACAGCGCGGGGGGGTGGAGGCGGCGTAGGCGGGCGGGGGAGGGGGAGGGGTGCAGTGCGCGCGGGGAGGGGAGAGAGAAAGGAGGGCGCGGCGGGGGAGCCGCCGCCGCCGCCCGCCCGCGCGCCGCAGCCCGGAGGAGCCGCTGCCGCCGCCGCGGCCGAGTGAGCGCCGTCGGGGCGGGCGGGCTGGCGGGAAGAAGCGGCGGACCCGAGCCGGGGGAGAGCAGATCGCGCGCGCCTTCCACCTTCCCTTCCCCCCTCGATGGGAGCGGGGGCGTCCTGGCCGCCGCCTGAGGAGAGCCGGGGACCGCCACTTCGGAGTTGGGACTGAGCAGTCCACGGCGGAGAGCGCGCGACGACCGCTGCAGCCGCGGGCCGAGTACGTACCTAAGCGGACGTTTGCTACTCCCTGTGGGCCAAGTGCGGAGCGCGTTCGCGCTTGTGCGGCCGCGGGCGAACTTGGGGTGGTGGAATCGCCCCGCGCCGCAGACCCTCGGCGGCGGGCGGCGGGCGTCCTGGGGAGCCGGCCCTGCGCGGCCGCCGCCGGAAACTGGGCGGCAGCGGGCTCGTGAGGCGATTCCCTGAGAAATTCGGTGCGTAGGGGCCGCGGGAAGAGGGCAGCGCGGTAGCTGCCTTGCTTTGTGCACGTCTTCCTAACGGGGCTGGGGTCCTTGCGCAGCGCGGGAAGGAATCACGGTGTCGTGCGGGGTGCCATGGGGGTGCCATGGGGGTGCCATGGGGGTGCGATAGGGGGTGCGAGGTGGGTGCGGGTGCGCGCCGGGGCCCCAGAGTTTTGCAGCGACCTTCGCAGGGTCAGAGTCTTTTTGTTTATTTTATAAAAGTACTGCACCTAGTCTTAATTTTCTTCCTGGATATCCACCCCCTTCCAAGTGTAGTTTTCTTTTTAAAAGCGGGAGGAGAGTTTTGCTTGGAAGTGGCTTGCAGAAACTTGGCACCTAGGTGCCGGGAAGCGACTCTCATTGTGCTACGCCGAGTGTGGAATTTGCAAACACATGTGGGAAGTACAAAGTCTTGGTTGCGGATGCGTGTGGCCTTATTCATGCAAAGACATTTACTGTGCCATCAGATGTTTTGTGTTCTGCATCTCCAGGGTTCACAAGGTTTAAGATCTCAAACGATTTTCCCAGTAAGCCGAAATGTTGTAGGATCTGGGGAAAAAGGTAGTTGAGTTGTTTTACTGGTTCCACACACCCAAGTTTTGAAGCACTTGAATCTCACTCCTTGAGATTCGGGGGATGTGGAAAATTTTTGAGTGGTTGTCAATTTAAACTTTCACCCCAAAGAATCGATGTGAAGTAATCTGTCACTACCAATTGGTTTTCTAGTGACGTGTCTGCAAACTTAAGGAGTGCAAAGATCAGAAGTTGAGAGGCAAATTCGCAGGTCTTGTTTAAAAATATTTTGGCAGTCTTAAATAGATAATATTAGATCGCATAGAAACAGCCGAACCGAATTTAAAATGGATTAGTCACATAGGAAATGCCTAGTTATTTTGTTAGAAGAGTGTGCACACAGTGAACTCCCTGCTTAGATTTTCACTTATTAGAATTTTCCCCCTGTACAACATACTCAAGTATGACATATCATAATTTATGTGTGGGTTTTAGGGAGAAATATTGCAGAGAAGTTGATAGGAAGGATTTGCTTCCTCACTTTTGGGTGGAGGCTGCTTCTGTTCTAATCTTAAGTGCCAGTTAAAGTGGCTCTTAGCTTCAAGGGTATCCTTTTTTCCTCCATATTTATATAATTTGATATTGCTCTTGGGTTTAAAAGTTATTTTTCTCTTAAATATATTGACATGCAAATAAGGATTCTGTTGAGAATTTTTAAATGGCTGGTAAAATCAGCTTTTTTACCCTTGTTTGGATATTGGATATTGAAAAATTAGGTTTTGAAAGGAAATGATTTAAAGGAACCTTTGGAAAATTTTTTGCTTTAATTTTATCATTTTTACCACCTTGCACTAAAGTTAATAGTTCTTGTTAAATAGCTCTTGCTATCCTGGTATTAGTCAAATTTTGTTTTCCCTGGCTCTGTTATACGTGATGGCATTAGTAATAATAATAAAAGCATTTAAGCATTGTGAATTTAAATTTTATTTCATTCTGCTGCCAGTTGTTGATGTAATTCAAATGACAAATTCTTAGGAATTTTACCTCTGATACAAGGAAATTTAGTGAGCTTATATGGCTAATAAATATTTTGATATGTCTAATAATGTACAGTCTTATCTCTCAATTATTACTAAAATTGAATAATCTCAGCTAAATTAATTTAAAATTTTCCTTTTTTGTGACTAGTGCCCTTAGGAAAGCTGATAGATATTCATTCTCCTTGATGTTAAAGCATTACATATTTCCTTTTAGTCTCACTATAGCTATGAACATAGTGGTTTGTTAAGGATTTGTGGGTTTTGCACAGTGAATCCTTTGAAAGAAGAAATTACATATATGTACAAAGGAAGCGGAGACCGTTCAAGAATTTGTTGCATGGACTTTAAATATTAAAAGGAAAAGATGGTTGGATGGATATAGATATGTGTCAGGTTTTTGTATTTGTTAACCTACATTCTGTCTGAAGACTTAGGCCTCATCTACGGTTCTAAGCCTGTAGTTGCTTTTGTTGATGCTATCCTTGTGCATATAGAAATGAAAGTGCTGAAAAAGATTTACCTTTAAATGTAAAGCTGTATTTTGGACACTATATTACCATGATATATTTTGTATTATTTCGTAGAATTGACCATGTTTAGTATGTTTTGAACATTTTAAGGCCCTGCTAATGTGTAATCAACCTGTCAATGTATATTTCATTGTGGAGTTTATTAAATATATTACAGAATAAATGGTACCCACTCAATCATCATATAAGGTTGCTAGCCCCTTTGCTTAGGATTTATTTTTATCTTTCCTGCTTCTTTCATTTTTTTTGAGTAGTAGAGTGAAGAATAGTAGTTATATTAAATGCACATTTTCTTTCAGATCTGACAAATTCAGTAACACATACAATAGTAGAATATACTCTTAAATTTAGTAATGGAACAGATAAAGTTGAGAAGTTGGTGTTGGAAAAATAATCCTTATCTTGACAGAATTCTCATAGTTAAAACACACCATTAAACTTCCCAGTAATTTCTCATTACTCAGGGCATTGTATTGGGGTGGCAGGGGGTGCATGCTTATTTGCATGATATCTTAATGTAGTAATGACTTTTAAGGGAAATTTCTTAAGAAAAAAGATAAAATTTATGCCCATTACATGCATACTAAGTACTGGGGGGTGAGGGAGGGGCAGTTAATGTTTGTTGAATGATTTGACTATTGGTTAGTTGAAAATTTTCCAACCATATTATATGAAATGCTAGTAATTACCTATTGGTATTTTAACTAGGGTAATACATATTTATTGCTTAGTAGCAAAACAGATGTGATTTATGTTTTCTAATTTTGATAACTAAATTTAAATTTATACATTTTTAAAATATATTCATTGAAATTTTAAGGGGTTTCTAAGAAAACTTTGTCCAGTTTTTAATTCAGAAAAGAATCAATAACGGAAAAAAACATTTTAGTTTCCAAAATTACCATTAATTCGTAGAATGTGTATGTTCAATTCATAACTGTGATGGTAATAATATCTCAAAGGGCCTTGAAATAAAATACCTTACTGAACACTTACTATTAAATGTGTAGGTAAATCATTTGGTTCTTGAAACACATATAACAACAGTTAATAAGCCAGCCTTTGCATTCTTGAGTAACTCATGCTATTACTGAACTTCATTAAATAATTTTAGCTTAAAGTGAGAATTCATTTCCTATGTTTAAGGCTTATGTTTCCCTAAGCCAAGTTCCGTCGTTTCAGTTCCAACCTACTGTGTACCCATTGCATCCTTCTTCCCAGATGCCTATACCTTTATGCTACACTCTCAAAACTTGGCTGTACTGCAGTGGCTTTAGATGTAGTTTTTGCCCTCAGATTTCCTATTTCCTTTCTCCCCATTTCCCACCTCAGTCTTTCATTCTCTTAGCATTCAACAGATCTCATCTAGATGTTAAGAGGAAAGCAATCTTGGTGGAACTAATTCACCTTAATCTGTAAATGACTCATGGGCTCTTAACCCTCCCTGTTTGCTGCGTCTTTTATAGATCTATAAGAGGCTGCTGATAATCTTAAAGTAAAAATTTCAGGCTATGTTGGGGGAAGGCATTTATAGTTTTCTGCATAAATAGGTCTTACTGGGATTTTTTGCGCTTGGATTCTCACCTCTTTTTGGAGTATACACCGTCTAAAAGAACTATAGATTTTATTGCTAATCTATAGGAACAGAGGAAAAAACTACCTAGGATACCTCATTATTGAACTTGAACTCATAAAATACTGGTGTTGGGGCTCAACTAACCTATGATGTATATTATAACACTAACCACATGTAGCTCCTGTATTTGGCAGAATATTCTTTTATCTTTTGGGAAAATAGCCACCATGTTATGGGAGTCCATGATGTAGCCTTTCTACGAAAGAGCAGGTATTGAGGATGCGGGGACAAGAAGAGTTGTGGGTAAAGTGGCCAGATCAGCTGTTACTAGACTGATAATTCACGAGGACACTAGTTTATCACAGAGGGTGTCTCTCTTGGAATAAGAAAGGAGGCTGCTTATCAGCCTTTGACTGTAACATTAGGTTTCATTCAACAAGCAACCTTTATAGAGATGTTGTTCTACATTTTTAAAATGTTGCTGGGAAGAGAGGGGTATAAAAGATCAAATAGACATGATCTTCAAGGAATTTATAATCTAACAATAACCCCTTCTGAAAAAAAAAAATAACCCCTTCTGCAGAGCCAGGTAAATTAGTCCTCTCTGTTCCCGTGGCTCATATATAACAGTTTGCTTTGCATTTGTCACAGTTGTTTGCTTGTCTGTCTCCTCTCTCTTAACTGATTCTCCATGAAGGGCCATCTTTCCTCTGTATCCCCAAAACTAGCTCAGTGCTTGGCACATTTGCATAAGTAAATGAAACAGTGAGAGAAAGAGGGAAAAGAGGAAAAATGGGGGGAGTATAAACAAAGTGTTTAGGGGCTCAGAGAAGGCAGAGGACACTTAAAGCCAGGGGTTATGGAAGAGGCTTTATGAAAAAGACCAAGAAGTTTGAAGGGAGTACCAGAGGATGCATGGCACAGGGGCAGGGACACAGGAGGCACATTTGAGTGTATCTGTTTGGCAGGAACATAGGGACATGTTAGGGAACAATGAGACAGGAGTGATCAACATCTAGGCTGGGCTGCCTCTGAATAGTTTAGATTTCTCTCACTTTGCAGTGGGGACATTTGCACAGGTGATGTGAAGAGTTATATTTGTACTTTAGGAAGATAAGGTTGGCTTTGCAGTATTGGATGTATTGAAGGTGAGAAGACTGTTTTCAAAGATGCCCCAAGAGGCTGTGAAAACTAGAATTTGGTGCTTTTGAGGCAGAGAAAGAAAATGGATGTCATTGTGGCTAAAGGACGTGTAGATTTGAGGAAGGAAGAGAAGAGAAGAAAGCAAAGATGGAATTGCTACTTTTATTAATCAAGGAAACTGAAGTGTAGTGATGCAATTAAGAGAAATAGAGTTGGGAATCTGGAAAAATGGAGGAAAACAAGATAATGTAATTGCTTTTGGACACACCAAATTTGAGATTCTGACATTCCTCAGGTAGCAATTGAAGTACTGAATTATAATTCAGAAGAACAATTTGGGCTGATGATTCTCCTACTTCACAGGTGTGAAGATCAATTTTTGACTGTTAAGTATATCTTTGCAAATACTCAAAATTTACATTTAGTATTTGTTGCTTGAGAGAGAATACAAAGGACAAAACTATGAATTCAGCTACACTTTAAATGTTTTTAATTAAATTATAG
The DNA here is from genome assembly GCF_030445035.2 of Dasypus novemcinctus. Lineage (NCBI taxonomy): Eukaryota > Metazoa > Chordata > Mammalia > Cingulata > Dasypodidae > Dasypus > Dasypus novemcinctus. The sequence goes on along the minus strand of NC_080679.1, from coordinate 55,844,157 downwards.
AAGCATTAATCTACATTTGCAAAGTAGACATAAGGGAGGCATCTTTTCACTCAATAGCTAATTCTTGATGTGCATTTGAATTTGAGAACACATTTGCTGTTAACTCCATGACCCCTGGCCTATGATCCAGTGGTCCAAGCTACAGATACAGATTTGGAGGTCATCTGTCTATAGGTGATAATTGAATCCTCGCACTAGATATGATCATCAAAAGAGATCATGGAAAGATGAGAAAAGGGATCTTGATATAAAATTTTGGAGAATTCTTGTGCTTAGAATACAGGAAGGAAAGGTAGGGAAGAAAACAATACAGTGTTACTGATGTCAGGTGAAGGGCATTTCAAGGAGGGATATCATGCTGCAGAGAGGTTAATGAGAGGCAGATAGATAATAAGTAAGTTCTGGAGTTATGGTGGAGTGGGAGGGCCAGAGGGCAGGTCCTTCACAGTGGATTGAGGCAGTTTTAAGGAATATATCTTCTTTTTTCCAGTCACTGTTAAAAGCCTCTGTCCTACCCTAAGTCATCACACCCTTGGCTTGGAAAATGTTTTCCATAGATATTTTAAGTGTTTCATTGGGGTTCAAGGATGAAGCAGGAGTTGACCAGTAAAGTTTTCTGGACCAAACTAGCTCATTATTTTACTCAGCATAATTTGAATCTGGCAGATAATTGCCCCATAAGGAGCCAAATTGAGATTCTTTAAGGTCTTAGAAAAAAAAAATCTTTACCATTTAAGATGGATAACAGATAACAAAAAAATGGTATTAAACTAACCTTTTGTTTAATTTCTCTTCCATAGTGCTGGGATTATTTTCCTTAGACTGTCCAGGGTAAGAAACTTTTAAGCTTGTATATGTGGAGGTGTGCAAGACACCAGAGCAAGAACTCTGATTTAACTTTATTTTTCTCTCTTTATTTTTTAATGTTACATTAAAAAAAATGAGGCCCCCATATATCCCCCACCCCTCTTACCCCACTCCTCCACCCATAACAACAACCTCCTCCATCATCATGAGACATTCATTACACTTGGTGAATACATCTCTGAGCACCACTGCACCTCATGGTCAATGGTCCACATTATAGCATACACTCTCCCACAGTCCACCCAGTGGGCCATGGGAGGACATACAATGTCCGGTAACTGTTCCCGCAGCACCACCCAGGACAACCCCAACCCCTGAAAATGTCCCCACATCACATCTCTTCCTCCCACTCCCTACCCCCATCAGCCACCAGGGCCACTTTCTCCACACCAATGCCACATTTTCTTCGATTATTAATCACAATAGTTCATAAATAGAATATCAGTAAGTCCACTCTAATCCATTCTCTATTCCTCTTTCCTGTGGACCCTAAAATGGCCGTGTCCACTCCACATCTATATCAAGAGGGGGCTTAGATTCCACATGGATGCTGGATGCAATTCTCCTGCTTTCAGTTGTAGGCACTCTTGGCTCCCTGGTGTGGTGGTTGACCTTCTTCACCTCGATATTAGCTGAGTGGGGTAAGCCCAATAAACCATAGTGTAGGAGCTGCAAGTCTGTTGAGGCCCAGGGCCTTTTGAGTGCAATAAAATGAGTAGCTGGTTTCTCTTAAACATTTATGTGGAATTCACAAAAAGGTCAGACTCAGTATGGTTGTTCCAGGATATATTGAAAACACCAGGTAACAGTAGTTTTTAGCTGAGTAGATTTACATCACATGAGAGCTACTTACTTATATTATTGTGTTAGGATCCTTTTTATATGGACTTTAATTTGGAGAGAGCAGATAGAAGCTTTCACTTGACTCATTTGACCTTCATATTATATTGAAGCTTGAAGGGAAACATGGCTTATGAAAACAAAAAATCCCATCTTATAAAAGTTTTCTTTTAAATTTAATCAAGTTGATGTATGAGGTGGTGGGTGTTTAAATGATCACAGCAGGCTTTGTAGGAAACTGAAACATTCTCTTAAAACAAAAGTCTAGGGGGAAAACTTCTTTCCCAGCAGTAATTATGGGCCTTTAGAAAGCCTCCTGGGAGATCTTTCATCTATCTTCTTGACTTTGGAAATGTATACTTAGTCCTGTCAGTCCTAATGGAGATGTTATATTCATAACTACTTTCTTTATAGTACAAAGGGCTTTCTCTTAGAAACTAGGGAGTTTCCTTTCTTTCTAGGTAAAGATGAGAAAGATAAAACTTAAAATTATTATTTTCTAAAATCATTGCTTGTCTCAGAAGAATAAAATGTAAGTTTGGATCTTTTAGCCCACTTTTCTTAGTTTCTCTTTTATATTTACTTATGTGTGTGTGTGTGTGATTTCTGTATTGTTCATAAAAATACTCAAAAACTCTCTTCTAGATGTCTTCTTGTAATCTTTCCTCTGTTTCATAATCTAGTGAGTACATTGATGAGTTAATTGATGATTACATAAATCTTAAAAAAGTTACAGTCCTCTGATAAAAAAAGATTGTGTGTGTATATATGTGCAGATATATAATATTTACATGTGATTTTTTTCTATATAATTGAGTTGAAAGCCTGTGGATCATTTGCATAAAGTATATTATGGCAAAGTTAGTTTCCTTTCTTCTACCTCAGACACTTTGTAAAAGAACTTCTATTTGATTTAGTAAATGTTTAATGTAGACTTTAACTTGGGTCTGTAATTCCCAAGAGCTATGTTTTTGTGGGGTAGAGGTCCCAGCTAGATGATAGACTCTCCCTAGAATGGGAGTACAAGCTGATTCTCCTATAAGTGATTTAGAACATGCAAAAATGTTTTTATCCAGATGACTGGAATAGTATGAACATGTATGTAGATATAAAGAACTTGGATGATCACAGAACATGTGGGAATTTTTGGTGCCCAGAGGGTATACTAAATGGGTATCTTATAATGTGTGTTTGCCAAATTTGTCAAAATATGGGAATCTGAGATAAGCAACTCAGGGATCTGGGAAACTATTTTTCCAAAGCACCCCAGGTGAATTCCTGGATGTTAGCAGAAGCTAGTGGGTCCAATTCAGTCTTTTTGTGTGCGTGTTTGTATTTGGGGGGTGGGGTGGGGGCAGAGGCAACAGGTCACCACAAATGCCCATATTGGCCTTTGTAAAATAAATAGCTACAAACTTGAGGAGGCCACTAGTTGACCAGAGCAGATTGTGGATGGCCAAGAGATTCCTGGAGATAGGGCTTCCTCGGAGTTAGTCATTAGAAGGTAGGGAGAAACATTCTCCTTGGTTGGGGGGACCCATGGCATAAAGCAGGAATACTCAGTTTGGTGACCTCCTGACTGTCCGGGATTTTCCTAATATTACTTTGCTTGCATTATCTCTTATTTGATTATTGCCCTGTACTATTCTGAGTAAAGAGAAGGGTTTCCATTTTCCTCTGATGCGTGTAATCGTTTAGCCTTTTGTAATTTTCTCCGCAGAGGACTACAGGGTTCTTTAAATCCTCGGGGTGCATGGATTACAACAAATGTATTTGTGTTGCTTAAGTGAAAGTACTTGGCCAAATACTCTTTGTATGTGGGAGATCTCCAGGCAACTGTGAATAACTTTTAAATGCTGCAGAGAGGTTAGAAAGTACTTTGCTGGGTCTTGTTCTGCCTCTTTATAGGCAGACCTGTCTGTCTTGCTTGAACTCTTAAGAGGGTGCTTCTTCCTTGTCTCTGTCTTAGGCTCTCTGCTGCTTCTTGATAGGGCTTATCTACCCTCCTGATTTATCCTTCTTCTCCAGCCTAATACACACTTAGATTTCAGTCTGTTATTTTGCATGGAAGGCATTTCTACCTAAGCATTCCATGTGCCGTGTTCATATGCCATGTATTAGAAAGGGAATCCCCTCATCCTAGTTTTTCTTTATCCCCAAACATCAACCCCAATTCTGCTCATAGATACGTAAGCCATATTCATCTGTCTTTATAAATGGTAACCATTTCCTCTTCTTCATCACTTGAGCCAAAGTGATCACCAAGTCTAGTTACTTGTTTGAAATTTTCTTCCTCTTTTTACTCCTTTACTAAGTATACTACTTTCTATCTTCTCACCTCCAATTCATACTCAAATATATCTTCCTCTGCCTGCCAAACTAATCTTGCTAATTTTTCTTTATCTGTAAAAGAGAAATAACCATGCCTACCTTTCAGGGCTGTTAGGAGCATTAGACAATATGTAATGTAAAGCATTTCTCATATTATCTGACACAAAATAAGTATTCAACAAATAGTAGCATAATTCTTACCTCCTTCTAAATTTGGGTTATCTTTCTCACTATCTTTGTGTCCACACCATGGAAACAGCAAATTTATAACCAAAATTATAGGAACTAGAGCCCTCTGGAGCCTTGGTTTGAGTCCCCAGACTCCTCCTTACTAGTTGTAAGACCTCAAGCAATTTATAATCTTTGAGCCTTTATATTCTCTTTAAAATGCGAACAATTATGCTGATCTTCAGAGATTTAGAAGTATAAAATATGAGATAAATTATATAGGGAGAATGCTTCCTTAACCGTCAGTTGCTATGTAAGTACTCCTTGTTTTTGTTCTTCCTATTCTGCATTCATAAATCCTATGATGTCTGACTTACTTGGTTTAAGAAATTTAGGTAAGTGTGACGAGTATTTCTTCTCCTCTTTTTCAGGTTAAACACATCCACAGTAATGGCCACGGCCTTACCCAGGACCCTTGGGGAGTTGCAGCTATATAGAATATTACAAAAAGCCAATCTACTTTCTTATTTTGATGCCTTCATTCAACAAGGTGGTGATGATGTCCAGCAACTCTGTGAAGCTGGAGAAGAGGAATTTTTGGAAATCATGGCACTTGTGGGCATGGCTAGCAAGCCCCTTCATGTTAGAAGGCTACAGAAGGCTTTGAGAGACTGGGTTACAAACCCAGGTCTTTTCAATCAGCCTCTGACTTCCCTTCCTGTCAGTAGCATACCCATCTATAAATTACCAGAGGGCTCACCAACATGGCTGGGAATATCCTGTAGTAGTTATGAAAGGAATAGCAATGCCCGGGAACCTCATTTAAAAATCCCAAAATGTGCTGCCACCACATGTGTGCAGAGCTTGGGACAGGGGAAATCAGATGTGGCGGGGAGCTTAACACTGCAGAGTGTCAGTGAGTCCAGACTCTGGCAGGGCCACCATGCCACTGAAAGCGAGCATAGCCTCTCTCCAGCAGACCTTGGCTCCCCAGCTTCCCCAAAGGAAAGCAGTGAGGTGCTGGATGCTGCCGCTGCTCTCTCCGTGGCAGAGTGTGTGGAGCGGATGGCCCCCACGCTGCCGAAAAGTGACTTGAATGAAGTGAAAGAGCTGCTAAAAACAAATAAGAAGTTGGCCAAAATGATTGGTCACATCTTTGAGATGAGCGATGATGATCCACACAAAGAAGAGGAAATTCGAAAATACAGTGCAATATACGGCAGATTTGACTCAAAGAGAAAGGATGGGAAACATCTCACACTTCATGAGGTAAAAATTCCATGTTTTTTTCCCTCTGTATGCATGTGGAATGTTGCTGTTTCTTAGAGATAACTTTGGTAATGTTTTAGCAGAGGAGATAAGCTCCTTGAAAGCAGTATTGAAAACATTTAAGTGTTAGCAAAATATAATCCTTTATGGAAATAGACCATATTTATTGTATTCAGGGTATTTTTTTGTTGAACTCAAATGTCTTTGAACTCTGGGTTTAGGGTGACTTTTAGAAAAATGTCAGAATGTAAGGGTTGAAAGCATAGCATCTTTGCATTGGCAAGGTAGTTTATTTTTTTACATTAAGAAACAAAATAGAATTTTAAACATAAACCATTTAAGGAAACTTTTTTTAGAAAAAATGGAATTTAAAGCAATTTTTAGCTAGCACAAAACAAAATTATATTTGATAAAATGTTAGCAGAATTATTACTATTTTGCACATTGTTTTGGTTTGACATTTGGCTTTAAAAATTCTTGTTTTATCATTGTAGCATTCTGCCCAGAAATACTCTTAGTACAAGCTGTGTGTGTGTGTATGTGTTGGTTTTATTTTTCATTTTATTTCCTCTTTCTTTTCCATCTGGCCAACACATCATCTTTCAAGATTCAGGTCAAGCATAACCTTAAGCTGTTATTGAAGGCTTACAGGGAGCCCTTTCTGAAATCTTATAGGGTTTCTCCCCAGGAAAGGGATATTTCCTTTCCTTTCCTTTTTTACTACTACAAACACTACTGTCACAGTACCTTCAACACTTTATTGTACTTTTTGCATACCAGTTTCTAAAGTTAAAAAGAATATTTCTTACCTAAATTTTTATAGCCATTTATTCTTTAGAAGGAAGAAATAAATCCTCATTGAAAAAATAATGTTAAATGCAGTATTTCATGTTCAATGTCGGATCTTTCCCCCTCTCACTTGTACTTTAACACAAAGAAAGAATGTACGCTCATTGTAAAAGTATTCAGTCATTACCAAAGGATGTGAAGTAACTTAATCTCTGAACTTTCAGATACTTTTCTCTACCTGTACAAATAAAGGATCATATTTGGAGCATTGTTCTCCAAATTCCTTTTTTTTTGTCTTAATAACATACTCATGATACAGTATGCTATTAAATATCTCTTCAGGTCAGTGCACAAAGAGTTAACATTATAAGTTCAGTTGTATTCCATAGTATGAATACATTATTATTTCATTCACTTTTTCATATTCTTTCAGAATGTTTCCGGTTTCCTGATATTAGATACATTGCTTCATAAACATTATATATACCTTTAAAGACTTATTCATGTATTTCTATAGAATGAATTCAACATATAAAAATTGTGGAATCAAAAAATAGATTTGCTACATTTCCCTGGCCATTTGATTTTTGACTAGGGTGCCATGTCTGTTGGAAAGAACAGTCTCTTCAACAAATAGTGCTGGAAAGCTGAGCATCCACATGCAAAAGGATGAAAGTGGATCCCTTGCTCACGCCATGCACAAAAAGTAACTCAGAATAGATCAGTGACCTAAATATAAGAACTAAAAACTGTAAAACTCTTAGAAGAAAGCATAGGGAATTATCTTTAGAACCTTGCATTAGGCAATGAACTGTTAAACATTACACCAAAAGCAAGAACAACAACAAAATAGGTAAATGGGACTTCATCAAAATTAAAAGCTTTTGCTCATCAAAGGACATTATCAAGTGAAAAGACATCACATGGACTGGGAGACAATATTTGGAAACTAATAACGGTTTAATATACAGAATATATAGAGAACTCCTTCAACTCAACAACAAAAAGACCAAACAACTTAATTTAGAAATGGGCAAAGGACTCAAGTAGACATTTCTCCAATAAGCACATGAAAAAAATGCTCAATATCATTAGACATTAGGGAAATGCAAATCAAAACCAAAGTGAGATACTACCTCACATCCACTGCAATGGCTACTGTGTAAAAACTCAGAAAATAACAAGTACTGACAAGGATGTGGAGAAATAGGAACCCTTGTATATTATTGGAGAGTTGTAATGGTACAGCTGTTGGGGAAAACACTTTGGCAATTCCTTAAAAAGCTAAGCATAAAATTAACCATATAACCTGGCAGTACCCTACTACAAGTTAAATACCCAAAACAATTGAAAGCAGCGACTCAAACAGGTATTTGTACACCAGTGTTCATAGTAGCATCATTCACAATAGCTAAAAGATGGAAGCAACCCTAGTGTCTATGGATAGATAAATGTATAAACAAAGTGTGGTATGTATTGGAATATTATTTGGCCATCAAAAGGAATGAAGTCCTGATACATGCAACAATATGGATAAACCTTGAAGACATCATAATTGAATAAAATAAGTCTGACACAGAAGGACAAATATAAGTGATTCCACTTACATGAAATAACTATAATATGCCAATTCATAGGGACAGAAAGTAGAGTACAAATTACCTGGGGTTGGGTTAGAGGGAAGAAGAGGGAATGGGAACTTATTATATAATTGATGCAGGGTCTCTGGGATGATTGAAAATTTTCAGTAATGAATGGTGGTGATGGTAGGACAACATGAAGAATATGATTAATGCCACTGAACTGTATGCTTGGAAGTGGTTGAAATGGGGAGTTTTACATTGTATATATGTTACCACAGTTTAAAAAAGAGCAAGAGAGACTGAAGAAAGAATTTCAATTACCTGTAGCACATGATCTTGGACTAGATCTCATTATGGAAGAGAAAATGTCCAAAATGACATTGAGACAATTGAAAAAAGTTGGAATATAGACTATGCATTGTATCAATGTTAACTTTTTGAACTTGATAATTGTACATAGTATTGTTACATAAGTGAAGACTCTTTTAGGAAATACACATGGAAGTATTAAGTGGTAAAGGAACATGATATATGCAACTTCCTCAGAAAGGTTTACAAAATAGGTAGATAGGTAAGTGAATGGATCGATGGATCGATGGATGGGTGGGTGGGTGGGTGGACGGAATAAATGTAGTTGGAATAAATGTTAAAAGTTGGTAAATCTGGGTAGGAATTTTATTGGAGTTCTCTTTTGTATTGTGTTTATAACTTTCCTATAAGTTTGAAATTATTTCAGAATGAAAAAAAGATGTAGGTTTAACATTTAAATACTGCCAAATTACCTTCTAAAAAAGCTGCAACTTTTTACTCTTTCACTATCATTATATGCCTGTCCATTTGTCCACACACTTGCAAATATTGTATTTTATCATTCTTTTTAATCTTTGGCCATCTAAGAAAAGTTTTAATTGCTTTTAGTACTTCCTTGGTGGCAATGAATAGCTTCTCTTATGTTTAAAAGACATCCAATTTTATGTTCATATCCTTGTTTTAATGTTGGGATTGTTTATGTTACTTTGAAAAGATTGACTAGTAAAGAACATTTTATATTTTAAGGATGTTAACCCCTTGTTTTATGTTATAAACATTTTCCCACATCATCATTTATCTTTTGACATTGCAGAGCATTTTGCCATGTGAAAGTTTTAATTTTATGTAATCATTTATATTCATCATGTCCTTTATGATTTCATTGGTCTGATTCTCTGTTTCTTCACCAGTATAGAGTTATTTTAATTACTATAATTTTGTAATGTGTTTTATTATCTGAAAAGGCAAGAACTCCTTTCTTAAGTTTATTTGATGTATTTATCCTTCCAAAATGAAATTTTAAATTTAAATTTAAATGTGTTTGTCAAGTAGCCCCAAAATTTCTGTTGATATTTTCACTGGAAATGCTTTAAATATATAGGTTAATTTGGAGACAACAGACATATTTAAAATGATGAGACTTCCTATGTGGAATATGGTATATGTATTTATTTAGGTCTTTTATATTTCTCATTAATTTTATAGTTCTTTTCATATAAGTTTTGCACATTTCTTATAACATAAAATACTGTGTATTATATAAAATATGTGTGTATATTAATTATCTATATTAAATAAATATTTATGTTATTTGTACAGAATGTGCAGATTTATAGGCTATAAAAGGCTTATAAATGGATTTTGTTATGCATTATTTTCAGTAACTGTCACTGGCAGATTTTTATATATTAAACTTATTTTCAGCAATTTCATCATCTGGTCTTTTTAAAGAAATGATATTAGTTATAAACAGATGCCAGAGTTTAAGATCAGATAATTGTTTAGAAGAATGATTTACAGTGAATCTGTGCTTTAATCTAGTTTGGACTTAACCCTTTTGCAATTGTTATATGTTATTGTCACCATACAATGGATCCTGTGAGGCAAGCTAGAAAACACTCTTAGCTTAAAATGACTTACCTATGAACCAGTAAAAGAATCCACTTAAAAGGTTATTATGCTGTCATTCATAGAAAATAGAAACAGTAAGTCTTGTCAGTTTTTGTTTTGTGCTTTAATCTAGTTTTCATATTCTTTTTAGAATGTGCACATGTAACAAAGCTGAGTCAGAGACCTGTATTTTCAACAAAGTAAAAGTATTTTAAAGTCAGCTTTGTTGTTTCTTTTTAAATATTACCATACTTTTTAAAAAAATCCAAAAAGAATTATTTCATACTTGTTTTTTGCTGAGGGCCTCTTTGCTTCTTTAGATTAATATGGGTGGTATTTGAGTAAGGAGTCCTTTGTGGGTTTCCCAAAATAAGGAAATACTCAAAATTATTGTTGATGATATATGAGGATGAGGTCCTTGGAAAATGTGGCTTTTGTATTTGACATTTAACTTAAACCACTGGTTGCTTGTAATTCAAGTTTACCTGAATCTGGTCCAAAATTATAGTTTAGGATAGAGGTTTCTGGTCAGGAAACTGTCCTCAAACTAGTAACATCCAAGAGCTTGGAGGAAATTTTCAAATACCAACGGAATTAAAAGAAAGAAAATATTAAGTGTAGCTTTTAGGTATTATGTTAACTTAGCACTTTTTTTTTCACTTTACTGTTAATACAAGAAAAAGATTTTGAGTTTTTCTAAATCCTTAAGATAAAAGAATGTTACTTTCCTGTTCTTAATTTCCAAACAAGGAAATATATGACTTATTCTTAATTCATTTTTAGAGTATTTCTGAGTTTTCTTCATATAAAACCTGTGTGCATGCCTTTTTTGTTTTTAGTCTTTTCAGATAGAGCCATATGTAGGCCACTAGTGGATAAAAATCAGGAAATTATACCTGAAATTTTTTCCAGCACTCACAAGTATGTAAAAGATTTTTTCTTTGTAAGTACTTTTATACTTAAGAAATGTATTATGTACAGTAAATAATTATGAAATGAGTCATTGTTAAACACTTTTTATTTTTAGATAAAGAATCAGCGATGGTCTTATGATCTGGCTAGGTGCGGCTTGCTTCCTAGGAGTCATATCATGAAGATAGTGTGAGGGGCTGAGGCTTAGAACCACTTAGCTGTTGGTGTGGGGCAGAGCTGGGGACAAACCTAGAAGCAGTAATAGAAAAGTTCAGGCAGCCAGAATGATCCTTCTGTCCAAGGTGTATTAGCAGACAATAGTTGGTAATGTAGGCAAACAGTGTGTGTCAGAGCTTGATATCCATTAAATGAATAAGGAGAAATAAGTTAAAAGTTGGGAATAGCAAGGCCGTAGAGAATGTAGGAACATGTCATATTCAGAAGTATAAGTAGCTAGACAACTTGGCTTTACAGAATCTGTCAGCAGGTAGCAACTCCCAGCCAAAGAACTGTGGAACTCAAATGTAGGAGTGGAAGGAGGATGTAGAGTGAATGGGTAATCCCACAGGATGTGGGGTCTAATTAGGTTACAAAGGTAAGAACCCAGGCCCTTAGAATAAATGATGATGCCAAGCTTAGGTTGATTTCCTAAGTTCTAATGTGTTGAGAAGTCAGGACTGAGCATTTCAGAACTTTCTCAGCTTAGAGAGAGGAGGAATGTTGAATCTGAGAATCCCACATACCTAAATACATTATCAGTGAGGCATGATGCTTTTATTCTGAACTCTCAGCTTAGATGGACAGATTTCAGCATCTAACACTTGGGAGGAAATAGTGAACATCTCCTCCTAAGGGTTTTTAAAATGAAACAGTGCAATAGAAGAAACACACAAATGCCATGAGCAAGCTGATTTTAAAATAAGCTTGAAACATAAGAAAATAAGTTTGTTTTACAGTCAAATAAATGTAAATACGCTGAGATACCATTTAAGATATGCCAATTGGTAAAGCTTTTGAAAGATAAAACCAGTGTTGGTTGAGATTCTGTGCATTGGGCTCTTTAGTTAATTGTTGGTAGCATTATGATTTGGAGCAACTTTTCTGGAGGTTAGTTTGGAATATAGCATCTCTTTTAAAAAGTGTATTCTGTGATCTAACGAATCTATTTGTGGAAATTATTCCAAGGAAATAATTGAATACATGCACAAAGATACACATTTAAGAATGTTCTTTGCAACTTTGTAAAACATGAAAAATTAGAGGTGGTTTAATGTCCAAAATAATGTTGGTTTAATGTACTGTTCTTTCTTACAGTGGAATGTTATAGGTAGGTAGTAAAAATGATATAAAGAATATTTAAATTCATATTGCTTATACAACCTGTGCCAGCTCTTGATGTAAACATGCAAAGCCTTCACACATATTACATGGTAAAAAAAAAAAAATGCAGCATACATGAAATGAAAAAGGAGCAGATTACAAATCTGTACATACAGTATGATCTCTTTTTTTAAAATATAAATATACTTCATGTGTTTACATGTTATGGAAATATTGGAAGACTAAACACAAAAAATGCACACTGCATTTTTTTTCTCTCTGTATTTTCAAAATTTTGAAATAATTTTTATGATTAAAGGTGGAATGCCTGGGAAGGAGAACGTGTAAATACACAAGTTCTTAGGAAAGAAAAATAACTAACACTAATGAACAACTTTGTGTTAGATGTGCCTTCTCATTTAATTCATTTTTTATAGTCTTCAATGGTAGCAGTATTATCTCATTTTACTTTTGAGAAAACAGGCTCTGAGAAGTTTTTGCTTGCTCAGAGTCCCACAGTTAGAAAGTGGTGGAGCAGGATTAATATCAGGTCTGTCTGCCATCAAATCCTATTTTCTTTTTTGCCGTCAGTCATGCCTGATTATGTTTCTTGCTTTTTTAAAAAAATTTCATCTACCTATTGGTAGTTCTTTACATCTATTAAGGCTGACAAAATTATGTGACAAAACTTACTTTCTAATTTATTTTAGAAATACAAGTTTTGAGTTTAGGGTATCATTTGCCGTTTTAAATTTTCATATGAAGTTTCTGTTCAACAAGCAACTATCAATATTGGCTATATTTAACAGTTACTGAACCATGAAAGAGTAGAATTAGATGAATTTTGGAGATTTTAGTGACTCTAAGACTAGATTTTCCAGGATCGTTCTAATTGGCGATTAAGTCTATTTTTTAGTAACGATTTGATAAATGTTTTAACAGAATGGTTTCATTTTCATTCCTTTTTTCAGAATTTTCATTTCATTTCACAAATTGAAATAAAATTTTTGTCAGACTCAATTTAGCTAGGGAAATACGGTCACCACAGTATTTGGTCATGTCAGTGTAACCAATCCCTTGATTGAGATGCAGAAAATTTACTTTTTCCTTGTTATCATAAACTCTCCTACCTAACCAAAAATAAATAAGCATAAAAATAATAAAACCAAGATGAGTATTTTGATTATTTTGAATTCTGAGAAATGGTAGATGACTTGATTTTCTTCTGAAATGTGATTGTAGGAATAATTATGAAGAAAGATTATCCAGACTTTTATATATTATGATTTTGTTATATAAGTATGTGACATTTTTATATTTTTAAGTGAATTTTATATATTGTTGAAGTAAAAACTGTATACAATTTTAAAAAACTTTATTATGGATGTCCAGCTCACTGTTAATGAAGCGGCTGCCCAGCTCTGTGTGAAGGATAATGCCCTGCTGACGAGAAGAGATGAACTTTTTGCCCTGGCCAGGCAGATTTCTCGAGAAGTCACCTATAAATATACTTATAGAACCACTAAGTAAGTGTTTAAACTAACTGGCAGTATTTCTGCATTGCATGATAGAAGTAGAGTTTGAAACACCCTCTGTTGATAGGATATAAGTGTTTTAGAAAAGAGTGGAGGCATGCTTAGAGGTCTGAATTATAAAATTAAACAGTATAGTGAGTTTTCAAAACATAATTGCTAAAGTGATTTTTGTTGTTTAGTTTTTCTCTCTTTTGAAAGAGACAGCTGCCTAGCACAATTGCATCATTCTGGTAGTGGTTTTAGACATTCTTTTTCACACAGGTTTTGGTTTTTAGTGTGATATTGTAATTAGTCACTCAGCACTTAGGGACTTACTTGTATATAAACTAATTACATGAACTTGTTGAACTCTCCGAGGAAGCAAATTGGTTCTTTTCACAAGACTTTTGCAATCTATCAAGATTGATTTGCTGGATATATAAAAAGACCCCACTGAACAATATTTAAGGGAAAGGTGGAAGGAACTTTTATTACTAGCAGGTGGAATATGGAAAATGAGTTTGAAATTTAAAAACCCAAAATGTTGAAAAGTAATCATGGTTGCAAAGTGTAATGTAAATGTACCATATTATCCTTACTTGACCCATAAGCACTGGCTACAAATTTAGGACCATTTTGATTCTGTTCACCTTGTTCCACTTGAACCCTGATATCCAGGACACCATCCTTTGTGTGTGCCACCTCTTTCCACAAGTAGATACCGATGATCACTTGCATTAGAGTAACCCTGGAAGCTTATTGAAAATGAAAATTTATATCCTGAGTACCTTTCTTAACCCTAATGAATCGCAATATCTGGGATGGCATCTTGGAATCTGAATTTTCACAAGCATCCCAGATCATTCTTGTGTATACTCAAGTTTGAAAACAGCTGCTCTAGGTGATTAGTTCCTGTACTGCCATTGTTTTCCCTAATTTATAGTAGCTTCATTTTCTGCCCTACCTTGACTGCCTACATACTTCCAAACTGATAATATATAAGTCAAATTACATAGACTAAATGAACAGGGTAAGAATATACAGCATTATATGATTATTTACAGGATAGGTTTTTTTTTTAGTTGGATAATCAAGATCGGATACAGCGATTTTTTTTTTTTTTTCATTTTCTTTACTACATTATACAACAAAAATTTCTGGGTAATTTATTTAAATAATATTCTTTAATCAAAAGAATACATATCCGTGATTTAAGAAGCCATATAGTTCACAAGGCTTAGAACAGAACAGAGCAGGTCGTCTGCTCCACTCCCTTCCCACTTGAGTACCACACTCAGAGGCAACCACTTGCAAAACTTTTTAACTGTTTCTTCTCGTATTTAACTTATATTTCTTTTTAAAAAATTTAAATAAGTGTATTTGAATGTATAACACTTTCACATAATTTAGAAGCAAAAGAAGTAGCACACTCATTCCTGTTTCTTTTACCTATTCTCCCTTGATATAGGTAGGTTTCTTTTTTATCCTTCCAGTATTTGTTTATGCATATGCAAACAAATACAAATATATGTTCTCATATTCACCTTTTTTATTTTTTTAAACAAAAGGTAACCTACATCTACATTGTGTTATATTTTGCTTTTATTTTACTTAACGTATCTGGGAGATCTTTCCAGATTAGTACATATAGATTGTCCGCATTTTTTACTGATGCATGGTATTGTATAGTGTGACTGTGATTTATTTAACCAGTTCCCTATTGATTGATTACTTGAGTAGTTTCCAATCTTTTGTCATTAAAAATAAGTACCACAGTAAATAACCCCATAGTATCATTTTTTTGTTGATTCTGAGATACTTTTATTTTCACATGTTAATATCTCTAAAATTGGGATACCACTTAAAATTGATGGCTTGCCATAGTTTAATTGGCAGTAATATTTCAGAGTGGTACATGAAATAATGTGTCTTATAATTAATGGAGTATGCCACTTCATATATATGTGGGTATTTCTGTAGGTAGATTCCCAGCAAAGGGATTGCTTGGTCAAGAGTAAATGCATCTGTAATGTCAGTAGATAGACAAAATGCATTTTATTTTAATCTCATGTAGTGTTGAGCATTCAGGCTAAATGCTCATTTTGTCATTTTATCATAAATTGTTCCTACAAACCATATAAACATCTCAGAATGCATCCCCCCTTGATTTATATTCTTTTTCATTATGTGATAAGCATTAAGTATGTATTGAATACTTTGTGGGGAATTCTTAGATAGTGGCTTTTTAAAATATATAATAAAGTTGTATCTGAATACTCTCTTAAAGTTAATTTGGACATGATGAGAAGGCTTGTTTTCATTATTTTAATGTTCATTATGAATGTTTTCTATTTCTGGTTTCAGAGTTACATGTTTTGGTGGAAGTTTATAGATTGGAAGGCCCTTAGAATAAAATTTGTTACCTTCTCAAGTTTTTCTCTCACTCCTCACTTTGTCATCTGTCCCTTCCTCCCCAGGTCAAAATGTGGAGAAAGAGATGAATTATCCCCGAAGAGAATTAAAGTGGAGGTATGATTATATGTTTTATTTCTAATGCTAACAATGGTTGCTTCTACTTTAAGATCATTAAAAATAGTGTAAAGTCTTACAAGTTCAGACTTGTGAAAAATGTGAATTGTAGAATTGTAAAAACAATATAGAATTTTGTTACTTTGAAGTACCTATAGTAATTTGAGCTAAGATACTAAGTACTTAGAAGGAAACAATAATGACTAGATTAACGTCCAATCAGTGTTATCAACGGTTAATTTTAAATAGGTGTTTCTTAATTAAAATGGTGTCAGTTAAATTATTCCTTTTATAATCTTATTTAAATCAGTAGTCATCTTATCAAATACATTCAGAGGAGCTGAGTTTTAGTTTTTCTATGTTAACTCTCTAGAGAGAGATAATTTAGTAGCTGCAAATTTTGGAGACTTTACTGTAACTAAAGCCAATTTTAGAGGATCATGGTTGAGGGTGCCCTTCTGATTTTAGACCTGCAGGTGTTAAGGTGGGAGCTGAAAAAGAAAACTTTGCTTTTCTTACATCTCTAAGAACTCTACAGTGATTTCAGAATTACTTTTTCTTAATTTGGGTTGCATATATGTTTAAAGACCAGTCTACAGCAGGGTAGAAATTTCAAGTCAAGGGGCTTCCTCTGTTCTTTCTTTTTTTCTTGGGTGGAGGATGGGAGTTAATGTTGTTGTTTTTGTTTTTACCCATCCCATTATTTAGTTTCTCATTAAAGTAAATAAGTTATGCTTAACTACCCTAAATCAGATTATACTTACTAAGCATAAGCATAAGAATAAAAGCATAAGTCCTTTTCTTGCTTAAATCCTTCCAGTCTTTCCACTGTACCTAGAATAAAATCTAAACTTCTAACTGAGGTGTCTAACACCCTACATAATGACCCCTGCTTGCATCTCTGACGTCATCTACCATACTTCCCCATTCTTAACTGTGTCGTTGCTACAGTGACTTACTTTGTTCCTGGAACATGCCAAAGTCTTTTGTGCTTCAGCACCCACTGCTTGTTCCCTCTACCTAGAGTTACCTTTCTCTAGAACTTTGCATAGTTTCAAGTCACAAATGAGTGTTTTCTTTGACCTCCCTACCTCCCTTTCTGAAGGGTCACCATCACCACAAAATCACACTCGGGCACATTCTCCTGGTATGTTTCATTTGTCTTTGTAGCACCTATCACTATCTGAAACTGTTACATATTTTCTTTTAATTTATTATCTGTTTGCCTCATTAAATGAGAATTGAGTTCTTATCTATTCATAACTTTATACTTACAGCTTTTTTTTTTGCACTTTAAAAATTTTTTTTAACTTTTTATTTTGAAACACTTTCAAATTTGCATGACAGTTAGAAAAATATTACAGACCTCATACAGAGAACTCCAGCATACCCAGATCCACCAATTTTAACATTTTGTCACATTTGCCATATTGTTCTGCCTATCTCTATCAATCTACCAGTCTGTCTATCCATCTATCTCTCTGTGCATCTATCAGTCCATTTTCTGAACACTTGAATGCAGATTGTATATATCATACTTCTTGAACACTTTATACTGCCATGTGCATTTCCTAAGGACAAAGATATTCACTTATATATCCACCTTATGTGCAGTTTTCACGTTCAAGAAATTTAACATTGGTGTAATGCTTACAGTGTATATTCCATTTGTTTCATATGTACCAATAACATCCTTTTGAGCCTTCTCTCCTTCCTTGTTAGATCCTAAGATCATGGGATCATGTATTGCATTCTATTGTCATTTCTCTTTAGTTGCAGTTTATTTCTTTCTTCTTGGGAACATATATACAACATGAACTTTCCCGTCTCAGCCACTCCCAAGCGTACCATTCAGTGGGATTAATCACTTTCATCATATTGTGGTACACTCACCATCTTACATTACTAAAACTTTTCTATCTTCCCAAACAGAAACCCTGTACCCATTTTGCAGTAAACTCCCAGTTGCCCCTGCTCTCCATCCCTGGCAACCTGTACTGTAATTTCTGTCTCTTTGAGCATCCATATTCTCCAATGTTTTCTTCCACCATCCTAAATCTAACAATCTTGTTTACTTTGATACTGATTTAACCTTAGTGGTATAAACAAACTATGTTCTTGTACCCCTCTGTTTCCTATTTTTATGTAATTCTTGTTTCAAATTACATGTTTTACACATTATGAATATAAAACCAAAAATATAATAGCACCGGTCTTTGTATTTAACCATGTTACCCTTACCTAATATCTTTATTTCTTCATATAGCTTCCCTATATCATCTGTTCTCCTTTCCTTTCACCCTGCAGAATGCTCTTTAGCATCTCTTCATCTACTACACTTGTAATGAAGTCCCTCAGCTTTTATCTGGGAACATCTTAATCTTTCCTTCATATTTGAAAGACAGTTTTGCCAGACATAGAATTCTTGGTTGACAGTATTTTGCTTTCAGCACATTAAATAGGTCACCCTGCTGCTTTTTTTCCTCCATTGTTTCCTATGAGAAATTGGCACTTAATCTTTTTGAGGTTCCCTTGTATGTGACGTACTGGTTCTCTCTAGGGGCTTTCAGAATTCTCTATTTTTGGTATTATAATACTAAATACCAAATACCAGTGTGGGTCTATTTGGGTTAATCCTGATTGGAGTTCACTGAGCCTCTCGGATATTTATATTCATGTCTTATTAAATTTGGGACATTTTCAGTCATTATTTCTTTGGATATATGTACGTTTCTCACTTTCTTCTCCTTCTGGAACTCCTGCAGTATGTATATTGGAGTGCTTGATAGTGTCCTACAGGTTCCTCAGGCTCTGCTCACTTTTCTTTATTTTCTAACTTCTGCTTCTCAGACTAGATGATTTCAATGGTCTCCTCTTCAGTTTCTCTGATTCTTTCTTCTACCAGCTCCAATCTGCTGTTGAAACCCTCTAGGGAATTTTAAATTTCTGTGTCCATGGTCTTCAGCTCTGTTTGGTTCCTTTTAATTATTTCTGTCTCTTTATTGATGGTCTGTTTGTGTTCAACTATTGTTTTCCTGATTTCTGTATTTTTCTTTAGCTCTTTGAGCATACTTAGGACCATTTTTAAAAGTCTTTACTGGATATGTTCCAGGTCTGATCATCCTCATTGATGGTTTCTGATGCTTAAATCTTTCTCTTTGCCTGGACCACCACTTCTTATTTCTTTGCATATTTTACAACCTGCCATTGAAACTGAAACATTTTATTTTAAGGTGTTATCCCTGGAATTTAGACTCTGAGGCATTAGTTCCTTAAGCCTGTATGCAGCTAGTATTATGACAGAGCTTTCCCTGAATGTTGGGAGCTAACAATAACAACAGAAGAATAAGGAAAAAAAAGAAAACACCTTCCCCAGTCTTTGTAGATTGACCTGTGTGAGTGCTGTCCTTCAGAGCTTGTCCATATGAGTTTGTTTATTTATTTCTCTCCCCTTCCCCGCCCCCCCCCCCAGTTGTCTGCTCTCTGTGTCCATTTGCTGTGTGTTCCTCTGTGTCCATTTGTATTTTTGTCAGCGGCACCCAGAATCTGTGTCTCTCTTTGTTGTGTCATCTTGCTGTGTCAGCTTTCCGTGTGTGGTACCATTCCTGGGCAGGCTGCACTTTTTTTGCGCTGGATGACTCTCCTTATGGGGTGCACTCCTTGCCCATGGGGCTCCCCTACGTGGGGGACACACCTGCGTGACAGTACTCCTTGCACAGAGCATCAGCTCTGTGCGTGGGCCAGCTCATCACGTGGGTCAGGAGGTCCTGGGTTTGAACCTTGGACCTCCCATGTGGTAGGCAGACGCCCTATCCATTGGGCCAAATCTGCTTCCCTCCATATGAGTTTAGAGAACAGCTCTAGGCCAAAGCATAGGGATCTTCCTGGTCCTTTAAACCCATATATCCTATCTTGGGCATGTGTGTGTGGCCCAAGGAATTCCCCCATTTATAGGTTCCACATGTCCCCTTCTTAGCAAACAATTTTCTCATGATCCCGGCAAATGCACCGTATATCCTACTGTCAGCAATCCCTTGCTCCAGGCAGCCGTTTGGCTGCTCTCCCTCAGCAGTCTGTAGAAGAGCTCTGTGAACTGCCTGCTACATGTGGGGTCAGCCAAAATGCCAGGAGATCCTACTAATTTTAGTTACCTTTTTCTTGATTTGGCACTTGCCCTGTTATTGCAGTCCTTTAAATCAGAGGTTCTTAACATGAGCTTTAACTGAAATTCCAAAAAAACCCCATTATTCTTGTGGAGACATGTTGGTGCAGGTGTGATATATATTAATACACAATATAGTGTGGACTTAGTAAGGCGCCCGTGGTTTTCACCTGACTGACAAAGGGGTCCATGGAACAAAAAGGTTAAAACTCCCTGTTTTTTAGATATTTTCTGGAGCTTTCAGAAAGATGTTTCTGCCAGTGCTGGCTGGTTGTTCAAA
The DNA here is from genome assembly GCF_030445035.2 of Dasypus novemcinctus. NCBI lineage: Eukaryota > Metazoa > Chordata > Mammalia > Cingulata > Dasypodidae > Dasypus > Dasypus novemcinctus. The sequence continues at coordinate 55,823,673 of NC_080679.1, read as the reverse complement.
TTCTGTGGGGGAATGGGGCCCTGAAGCATCTCACTCTACCATCTTCATCAGGGATAGTTCCTTGTACTTTTAAAAAAATATTTATGGGAGTGAATGTGGCTCAGGTGGTTGAGTGCCTGCTTCCCACATGGGAGGTCCCAGGTTCAGTTCCTGGTGCTTCCTAAAAACAAACAAACGAAAAAAAACAGACAAAGCAAACAAACAAAAAAAAACAACTCAGGGAAGCCAGTGTGGCTCAGTGGTTGATCACTCTTTCCACATATGAGGTTATCTTTGAGTTCAGTCCCTGGGCCCGGTACCTCAAAAAAAAGGTACTTAAAAAAAATCTGTTGGATGAAATAACAAATGGCTATAGACTAGCATCTTTGACTACTAAAAACTTTTGTCTAAAGCAGTGGTTCACAAGGAGAAGAAATATTTTGTCCAAAAAGGGCACTTTTTTTAAAAAGTGTGCTTTTATTTATCTTGGACCTTATTGATATTTTGAAATAATATTTAAGATGAATTAGTCTCAGATACCATTCAACAAATTTTTTGTTGTAAGTATCTAAAAAGCCGCATTGATAACTGAAGTAGTGAAATGGTTTTATCCTATTGCATCTCAAGATAATGGGTAAGAGAGGAGCCTGTGGATTTAGTTGTTTGTGACTACCACTGAAAAGGAAGGTAGATACACATAGAAACTACTAAGAAGTCATGTGCCACTGGAGGATTTAAAAGAAAGAAGGTACAAAACTTACCCAGTAACCAGAAAATGTAGTCAGGTGCTAGCCTTCTCTTTCATAACTAGCTCTTGTGATCACGGTTCAGGCTGCTTTCACATTTAAACCCCACTTTTCATTTTTGTCTGTCTCTAGTGATCACCATTAAACATAGGCATTTGTGATCATAGTTTCATGTATTGTTTGAGCTGCAGGTTTTTTCCCCCTGGTTACACTGTTTTGATAAAGCTTTCTGCTTCCCTCCGAGGTCCTCGTCTATTAATAAAATTTAGGCATATCATTTCTTGTATCTAGTTCAGTGTGTTGAGTTTCTTTTTAATAGCCCAAAGTGTTGAATAATAGTTCTATATAGTTAGTTTGTTGTTTGAACAGTTCTGGATTCCGAGGTAAGGTAATCAGTGTTTCTATTTCCTTTGAATAGCAATTCTAAACCTTTCTAAAATACAAGTAATTAGTCAGCCCCAGGCATCTTTAAATGCTTTTATAGACACTACATTCTTGATCCAACCCCCCCAAAATAAATATGGGCTTTGGCTTTGAACTTCAGAACAGTGGTTTGCTTTTCTTATTGATTTGTTTGTTTTTAATTTTGCTTTATTTTTTGCATAGTATTTAAAAGCACTTTTAAATATTACACATCAATATCTCTTTCAAAGTTTGTGTATGTGTTATGTGTATGTGTATATACCGCACATCTATATTGTGTTATCCTTTGCAAAATTTACAGTATTGGGCGAATATCGTCCAAATTCTTTGGCAGTGTACTCGATTTCAAATCTGAAATTGTTCATTTGGTCTGGAAGCTGATACTGAGACAGTATTGACTGTAAAGGCTTTCTACTCCCTCTAGCCCTTAGGAAGACCTTTCACTAGTGTAATAGTTCTTTTTTTTTTTTTTTTTAAGATTTATTTATTTATTTAATTTCCCCCCCTCCCCTGGTTGTCTGTTCTTGGTGTCTATTTGCTGCGTCTTGTTTCTTTGTCCGCTTCTGTTGTCATCAGCGGTGCGGGAAGTGTGGGTGGCGCCATTCCTGGGCAGGCTGCTCTTTCTTTTCATGCTGGGCAGCTTTCCTCACGGGCGCACTCCTTGTGCGTGGGGCTCCCCCACGCGGGGGACACCCTTGCGTGGCAAGGCACTCCTTGCGCGCATCAGCACTGCGCATGGCCAGCTCCACATGGGTCAAGGAGGCCCGGGGTTTGAACCACGGACCTCCCATATGGTAGACGGACGCCCTAACCACTGGGCGTGTAATAGTTCTTAGTCATAGTTTTAATTCAGCATAGTTTTAATTCAGCAGATATTTAGTGAATATTATCTGTGGTGATAATTTATAATAAGCACAATAAGGACTCTAAAACAAAGAAGTTAACGTCCCTGCTCTCAAGGATCTCTCAGTTAATTGCAGTTAAATACTATTAAGTACGAATACTTGCCACATTTCACTTTAATACTAGTTATTAAAAAGAAATTAATAAGTATTAGGTCTTTGTTTACATCCACTTCTTATGTAGCTACAGAAGAGAGGAAGAATTTCTCGCTTGAGAAGATTAGGGGAAGCTCCATTGTGGAGGCATAGTTTGAACTGGATTTTAAAAGAAGGGTGGGTTTCAGAAGGTGGGAATGTGGGGTTGAAGGTGGCATTATAAAGCTAGATTAGCATGGGCAAAGGCACACAGATAGGAAATATTAGGTGTGTTTAGAGAACAATGAGTAGACCAGTTTGTCCAGAATAGGTGATTAACACAAAAGATCTCATAAATAAAACCAGAATGATTTTAGAGTTCTTTAAACATACTTTGTCTCCTATTTTTGGTTGAAAGCTATTGTTTTGTGATTCTTAGGTTAATAATTCTCTATTTTTTAAAAAAGTTTATTTTATTTATTTCTCCCCACTCCCTTGTTGTTTCTCACTTGCTGTGTCTGTTTGTCTTCCTTGTTTCTTTAGGAGGCACTGGGAGCCAAACCTGGGACCTCTGATGTGGGAGGGAGGCACCTCATTGCTTCAGCCAACTCTGTTCCCTGCAGTATTAGTCAGCCAAAGGGGTGCTGATGCAAAATACCAGAAATCTGTTGGCTTTTATAAAAGGGTATTTGGGCTAGGAGCTTACAGATACCAGGCCATAAAGCATAAGTTACTTCCCTCACCAAAGTCTGTTTTCATCTGTTGGAGCAAGATGGCTGCCAACATCTGTCAGGGTTCAGGCTTCCTGGGTTCCACTCTTCCCTGGTCTTGCTTCTCTCGGGGCTCAGGGTTCCTCTCTTCCTAGGGCTTGCTTCTCTCTGGACTCAGGTTTCCTCTCTTCCTGGGGCTGGCTTGCTTTTTCCTCTGTGTGCTTACTTCCTGGGGCTCCAGCTTAAAATGTCAGCATCAAACTCCAACATCAGAACTCAAATATCAAAAACCTCCAGCATCAAAAAGCCCCAACTCTGTCCTTTGCCATGCCTTTTATCTGTGAGTCCTCATCCACCAAGGGGTGGGGGCTCAACACTCTTACTGATATGGCCCAATCAAAGCTCTAATCATAATTTAATCATACCCAGGTACAGATAAGTTTACAAACATAATCCAATATCTATTTTTGGAATTCATATCTGTATCAAACTGCTACACCTGCTCTGTTGTATCTCTCATTATGTTTTTCCTCCTTGCGTCTCTTGTTGCATCATCTTGTTGCATCAGCTCACCATACCTGCCCATCACGTCAGCTTTCTGTTCTTTAGGAGGCACTGGGAACCTCTGCTCCCCACTTTGTGTGTCTCATTATGTTTTTTCTTCTTGTGTCTCTTGTTGTGTCAGTTGGCCATGCCTGCCCATCACAGCAGCTCACTGTCTTCTTTTAGAAGGCATGGGGATTTGAACCAGTGACTTCCCATGTGATAGGTGGGAGCACAGTCGCTTGAGCCACATCTGTTTCCCAATAATTCTCTGTTAAAAGAAAATAATATAACGGTAAGCTTAAGCTTAGCCCATTGTAAAGTATCACAGATTCCTAGTTACTAGACCCAAATTAAGACAGTTTTTTTCTCTTTTCATTTTTATTTTTCCAAAATCTTTGATAATAACCAATAAGCATATATGTGAAGTTGCTGACATTTTTCCTTCTTAAAAAGATTCTTTTTACAACAAGGAAAAAAAAGGTTAGTGTCCAATAGATAATACAGATGAAATGTCAGAATAATTAAACATGTAAGCAAGAGAGAAACATTTTCTTGGATGCCATTATCAGTGCATTACGATACAATAATTTAACTAGTGCTTTGTTCAGTCGTAATGTTTTTTTGTGTGTGTGGAATACTATTTTTTCCTGATCCGTACATGAAGAGTTGGCTGCAATGAAGTTTTAAAATATTTGTTGGATTTTTCTCCCTGGAAAGCTCTGATTATTTAGTAGTCTTATTTCCCCTTAACAATAGTTAGCTAGTTACTTGTTGTTTGTTTAATATCAGTGTATACATTAAATAAAAGTGCTCAGCCATGCTGTGTAGGAGTGCTCTAAAATGTATTCATCAAATGCAATGAATGTACCACACTAATGAAAGAAGTTGTTGATGTGGGAGGAGTGTGGGGAGTGGGGTGTATGGGAACCTCTTATATATATATTTTTAAAGATTTATTTATTTATTTTGTTTTTCTCCCCTTCCCTGCCCCCACACCAGTTGTCTGTTCTCTTGTCTATTTGCTGCATGTTCTTCTTTGTCCGCTTCTGTTGTCAGCGACACGGGAATCTGTGTTTCTTTTTGTTGCGTTATCTTGTTGTGTCAGCTCTCCGTGTGTGCAGTGCCATTCCTGGGCAGGCTGCACTTTCTTTTGCACTGAGCGGCTCTCTTTATGGGGTGCACTCCTTGCGCATGGGGCTCCCCTACATGGGGGACACCTGCGTGGCAGGGCACTCCTTGCGCACATCAGCACTGCGCGTGGGCCAGTTCCACACGGCTCAAGGAAGCCCGGGGTTTGAACTGTGGACCTCTCACATGGTAGATGGATGCCCTAACCACTGGGCCAAGTCTACTTTCCTATATTTTTTTAATGTAACATTTTGTGTGATCTATGTATCTTTAAAAAAAGATAATAAAAATATGTATTTTTTTAAAAAGTAAAAAAAATTACAAAGGAAATCAGTTAACTATATTGAAATAAAGTTACTAAAATAAAAAAGAAATAAGCTATAAAAAAAAGAAGGAAAGAGGCAACATAAAAAGTATATACACTGAATGGAAATTGGTCTATTTAAAGAATAAATTATTTGTTTGGCTTATGATTAGGAGACTCAGGTTAGTGACCATGAAACCACGTTCCATGTACATGAAAACGTAAAAGCTTAAAGTATACAGTTGTTTTAGTGATACTTTTTCTGACTTAATATGCCAGTTAGTGTACTGAGAGATGAAATGTTTTGCTACAGTAAGAAATTTGGATATTTGCAAGGACTTACGAAATAAAGTCCTTGAGAAATTATGGTTTTTAAAAAAAAAGTGCTCAGGATAGTCTCTGCCCTTAAATACTGCTCCTCCTTACAGGGCATAAAAGACATTAAAAAACAGAGATTTTGAATTTTATTTCTTTAACTCCTAGAATACATCAGCTAGACATAGAAAAAAAAATAGCCTGATAGCTTGAGAGTTTTTAGGGGGGAGCCTGCCTTTGGAGTGAAGCCTCTAGGGAAAGCACCTCATCAATTCTGTGTGTTAGTGAGGTTTGAGAATACTCTCTCCTGCCAGGTTAGATGAATAGCTTGCCTCCCTGGTATACACCCCTCTATGTGAAACCATTTTCAGCTAAAATTAAAATGGATTGCACTTATTCTTGTCTTTTTCATCAGAGACCCCAAATCTAGTTCTGAAGCAACAGTAAAACAATAATAACCACTTTTTATTGAATCTTTTATGTGTCAGGGCATTCTAAGCATTTGTTTTTGTCTATGCTATATGAAAGCTTTGTGATCTCCATTTTATAGCCAAGGAAATAGAAACCCAGAGAGGTTCAGTAACTTGTTCAAGTTGCCACATTGCCATCCAGTGGCATAGCCAAGGCTTCAGATCTAGATCTGACTCCTAAACTTCAAAGTTGTACTACCTCCCTGAATGTTAATGAGCATTTGCATAGTACCATAGCTATAAAAAACAGTGAGATACCTTTTTTCCTTCACTCCTGTTAGCATGAATGGCAGTATAAAACTACCAGTCTCTGGATTGGCCATGGTTGTACACTAATTGGACAGTTAACTGTTCTCATCTCATGTGTAAGTTTTCTTTATTCAGTGAAATTGCTGTAGACTAGGTGGAGAGATGGGAGATGACAGCATTCTGGATCCTGTGTAGGCTGAGAGTGCAAAGCATTCAGAGGTAACTGGATGAAAGCAATGAAGTTTGTTAATAGAGACCAAAATGTCAGAGCATTGGGACTTGAAGAAGAAAAATTTAAAGGAAACATCTGCTAGCAGTTCCAGTGGGGGGTGCGGTTGGGAGAGTGAGGAAGCAGGGAGGGAAAGGGTCAGATATCCACCTACGCTGTTAACTGAGCTTGTTAAAAAGAAAGCTTGTCTAATTTGATGTAGACTCTTCTCTGGATCAGGAAAACAGAAGCATTATAATCTGCTATTCATATAGAAAGTGTGAGTAGAAAAGAAATGCACATGTGGGACTGAGAACATCTACTATAAGAAGTCACTTTAGAGACAGCTTAGCAGTGACTTTAAAGCAACTTGCTGGTTAGTGGTTGGTAGAAAGGATGAGAAAAAATGGGGGTGGAGAGTAATTAGGTCATAAACAGCATCCCACCCTGTATCTTTTATTTTCTCAGTGCTCAGAGTCTGCCAGCAAGGGGACACTGTGATTAATGGGAACAGCCGAGATTATGACATGGAGATAAATTGCCCATACCATTCTATAGCTGGTGCCTGGGAAATAAAGCTTGAGAGCCATCTAAACAAAAGTCCTGTACCAAACATAATATGAAAGGGACCAGTTTCTTACTTTTATTTCTAAGTCATATATTTTGTGTACCTTAAAACTACTTATATGTCATGAAGTGATAGCTACTCAGTTTTCAATCCAAGATGAGCTGCAAAGATTGTGGGAGAAAATCAGAATGACTGACCTACTCATTTGCAGTCTTGGCGGAAAGATCACTGACTATTTGGTTATTATAAGACTAGAATACTCCCTCTTCCTTTAACAAGCTCCTTCAAAAACTTAAGAGATTGGAGCTCTTGCGGGTTCTGACCTGGGCCCACTTTGCCCATTCAGTGTCCTTCCTCAAGGCCTGACCATGAGCTGATAACTCTTCAGTCTAAGCCTCCCGCCCACATCTTGCCCTGAGCTTCAAACCCAGAACACCTCCCTCTAGGCTTATCTAAACGAATCTGCTTATTTAGCAGATCAGACTGCCCTGTTGAATTCATCTACTTTCTGCCCTCTCCCCCAAACCTCCTGGTGTCCTGAGTTCTTCTCCTAGTAAATATTAACCACTAAATTCCCAGTTGCCTAAGCTGTATTTCAGGAATTCATTTATTTGTGTCCCATCTGTTACTTGTCAGGGCTAGGCCACCGTTGTCTCTCTTCACCATAACCTTCTAACCAGTCTCCATATGGCCCCTTCCCCAGTCCATTAGTCCCATTGCTTTTAATTTGGGCTTTCTAAAATACAGATCCACGTAGTTTTTTCCCTGCCTAAGACCTTTCTAGTGGTTTTCCTTTGCATTTAATATATAAAATCTAAAATTAACCTGGCTTATAAGGCCTCACAGAATCTGGCCCCTGATAACCTTACAGCTTCTCTCAGCACTCCCTCTTTCTTAGTGAATTCCCTATTTTAGCTTTAGTAAATATTTTCCAGCTTCTAGAGTGTTTCATGTTCCCTTTTGCCTCCAGGCCTTTGTATAAGCTGCTCTCTTTTCGTAGAGAACTCTTGTACAGTCTCAACCTAGATATCATGCCCTCTGAGAAGCTCTAACCTGACACAGTGCCCTCTGCTCTGCATCTGGATCTGCTTGTCCATTTCATTCTCAGGACTGTTTGTCAAGAGGGGAGGAACCATATCTGTTGTCTTTACCATTGAATCCTCAGTACAGTCTGTGGAACCTGTTACACGTACTTTGTTTAATGAATAAACAGATGTTTCCAGATTTCCAGTGTTTTCACTAAAACAATTCCCCACCAGCATAGCTGGTTTTAGTGTTAACCGTCTAGTCCCTCATTCTCTTAAGATGTCTACACAATGTGAATATCCCCAAAATTTATCTTTTCCTCCACATCCCACCACCATCTCCCCCTCCCATATTATAGAGATATTATAAGTTACTATGACATGCTCTGTCTAATTAAATTGGTAGCTTTTGGGGTGAACTTAGTAAATATCAGTAACAAACATTTATTAGGTAATTTCTATGTGCCGAACAATGTGATAAGTATTTTTCATGAATTTTTCACATCTTTAAAATGACTCATATTACAGATGAGGAAACTGAGACACAAGGATGAAATAATCTGCCCAATATCTTAGCAAATAAGTGGCAGAATTGTATTTTGAACTCAATGTAAATAGTAGACTTAAAGTCAGTTCAATTTAAGAAATTCAACTGTCAGAGAAGTGGCTGTATTTATTGTGAGTTTTATAAAGGTGGTATACTCTAGGCTTTTATGGATTGAGCATTAGCTTTGAAGCCAGTTCCTGTAGTTATAAAATATGGGAAACCCAGGGTTGTTTGTGATGTGGATTAAGTGAGGTAATGTATATAAAACAGAACATAATCAGGAACTGGTACATTGTAGCCTTCTGAAAAAAAATGATAGCTGTTATTGATGTTGTTACTCTAAGTCTTCTATTAGCATGCCTCGTTGAACTTTAGAATTTAAAAGGGGTATTTAGTAAAAAGAAAGTTGGATTTTTAAAGTATAAATAAATTCTTGGGAGGAAAAGGGAATGGCTAAGAAAAGGTGAACTTTTCATTTAGACTTAAACTGTGTGTACTTGTATAAAGGTCATTCTAACTTAGTTAATGATTATGTTCTATATATTTCTCCAAGCTTAGAGGTTTTTGGTTTAGGTGCGTAGAAAGGAGACTATTTTCAATATATTAAGATTGCTGATTGTATATTAGCCCATTATAAAGCTATGTAAGACTATCTCAAGATGTCAAATATATTTGCTTTTGGATTTTAATTGTTATTTCATATGTCTTTGATGAATTTATTCATGAAAGAAAAGGAAATGAATTATTACTTAAGAAATGAATTATTACTTAAGAAATAAATTTTGGTTAACAAATTACTTAAGAAATAAACATTGGTTTTACAGTGTAGAAATAATTATTTCAAAGGACCCTAATGGGGAAAAAAATTTTTGAACCACATCTTACATCTCAAATAAAGTAAAATATTTAATTGCTACTTACTTGCATCTTTTTTTTGGTTATTTTATTGTAGGAACTTTGGTTTTTGATGATTCATCCTCTGCTATAAATATATATAGCTTATTAAATAAAGGATGAGGGAATTTTATGTTTTGGAGGTTAAATTTCTGTGAGGATACCTTTAATAGATTTCAGTACATTACTAAAACAACTTTCTCATGATGTTTTGTAGTTATAACAAAGTTGATCTGGAGGAATAAACAGGAGAAAGAAAATATTTGAACAAGTAGTAAGGGAATTAGCACTAATCTATATTAAAATATAAAGTGGAAATAATATAAATTGAATTATTGTTCAGGGGTAGAGGTGCTGAAGACTTAGGTACTCATAAAAACCCTAATTGATAGGCTTATTTATCCTTATTTTACATAGGAGGAAACTGAGGTTCTAAAAGGTTGTTAATCATCCAGTGTCACATAGCTAGTAAATGGTGGAATTAGAATGTGAGTTCAGGTCTTTTGAATTCTAAAGCACTCTACTGCTTTAGATATGATAAAGGAAAAATCACAAATCAACAATCAAAACTTGAGGTTGGGGTTATTAGGTAGCACTTCAAAAAAAGTTTAGTTTGGTTCTTTACTACATTTCATATACTGAAATAAATTCCTGGTGGATTAGAATTAAATTTTTAAAATAAACAATAAAATCAAGTTTAGTAGTTTTAGAGGGTAGATTTGAATTTTATCAAATCTCTAAAGTAGAATGGCTTTTGAAATTTTATAGCAATTAGATTGTGGCAGTTTGGGAAGCGGACTTGGCCCAGTGGTTAGGGCATCCGTCTACCACATGGAAGGTCCGCGGTTCAAACCCCGGGCCTCCTTGAGCCGTGTGGAGCTGTCCCATGTGCAGTGCTGATGCGTGCAAGGAGTGCACTGCCATGCAGGGGCGTCCCCCGCGTAGGGGAGCCCCACGCGCAAGGAGTGTGCCCCGTAAGGAGAGCCGCCCAGTGAGACAGAAAGTGCATCCTGCCTTAGAATGGCACTGCCCACATGGAGAGCTGACACAACAAGATGACGCAAAAAAAGAAACACAGATTCCTGTGCTGCTGACAACAACAGAAGCGGACAAAGAAGACGATGCAGCAAATAGACACAGAGAACAGACAACCGGGGCAGGGAAAGGGAAGAGAAATCAATCAATCAATCTTTTTTTTAAAAAAAATTGTGACAGTTTGATACTGTTTTTGAATTCCAAAAAATAGATACTGGATAATATTTGTGAACTGGTCTGTTCACTGGGCATATTAGATTGGATTGGATTCATAGGTTTCACTTCTACTTGATTAAATTGTAATTAGGGCTTTGATTGGGCCACATCAGTGGGACATCAATGCAGAGAAAACGCAATGGCAGAGCAGAGAGTAGAGTTTTGGATGCCGGAGCCCTGAAAAGTCAACATACAGGAGAGGAACACAGAGGAGTAGAGATGGCTCCATAGACACAGCAGAGGCCCCGGGAAGAGAGAGAGCCTGATAGTCTACAACTGACTTTGTGAAGAGAACAGAGCAGCTGAGCCCAGAGAGGACCAAACCCAGGGAGAAAGAAGAGCCCACATTGATACTGGAAGAAGCTGGGACCATTGAGCTTTGAGAAGAAGAGGGAAGCTGAACCCTAGCAGACATTGGCAGCCATCTTGCTCCAACACATGGCAACAGACTTTGTTGAAGGAAGTAACTTTTGCTTTATGGACTATAAATGTAAGCTTCTACCCCAAATATAAACCCAACAGTTTTCTGGTACTTCGCAGCTGCACCCCTCTGGTTCACTAATACAGAATTTGGTACCAGGAGTGGGGTCATAGTTTTGTAAATACCAAAATGCTGGAACGATTTTATAAATGGTAAGGGATATTTTTGGAGGAATTGTGACATGCTTGATGGGAAAGTCCTAGATGGCTTTGAAGAGACTGTTGATAGGAATATGGACTCTAATGAGACTTTTTGTGAGAACTTAGAAATAAAGGGTGCCACTATTATTGGAAACTGGCGGAAAGTTGATCTGTGTTTTAAAGTTGCAGAGAACTTAGCAAGATTAATTCCTGATGTTTTCTGGAAGACAAAATTTGAAAATGGTCAGCCTTGGCATTTAGCTGAAGAACTTTCCAAAGTAAACTCAGAGAATGTGACTTGGCTTCTCCTTGCAACTTAAAGTAAAATATTAGACAAGAGAAATAAGCTGAGAATTGAATTGTTTGGCACAATGAAACCAGAAACTGATTCTGAATATTCCAAGTCTCTGGAAATCAAGCCTCCAGATGATAGTGCCCCATTAGGGGACTTAACTAAACATGGAACTTGTAAATCAGAATTGAAGATGCAGTTATCTAGGAAAGACTTGTGGAAAGTCTTGTCTGATGGCTTAGACCCCTGCTTCATGCATGCTAAATTAACAAACTTTTTGAGAGAACTATATTAACAAAATTGCTGTCAGCCTGGAATAAAAGGGACATGGCAGGGGGGATTGAAGGGGAAACAACTTTAAGAGGAAAACCTTGGAAGCTGGGGTCTGGAATTAAGATGTTTCCTCAGGCCAAGAAAGGAACCCCATCCATGTGTACACAGAAGGTGGATTTGCCCTGGCAGTTGACGTTCCTGCCTGCGGTTAAGGGAGAGTTTTGCCACCCCAGGGTACAGAGAGGGTGGAGCACATTCATTCCCCAAGGATTAGGGAGGTTAAGATCACCACCCCATAGGTCTGAGAGGGGTGGGCCTGTCCCCCATTGATTAGCGAAGGCCATGTTGCTAACTCGTTGCTCTGAGAGGTTTGGGCCTGTCTTTACTTCACTGTACTAGGGAGGTTAAGACTCTAACCCAAAGATTGGGTAACGTGTGGCAGTCACTGCAAGGTACTTGGAGGGTGAGATCAGAGCTTGGTAGCCAGAGTTCTGGTACTTTGCATCAGCACTCCTCCAACTGACAAATACAAGAATAAATCACAAAATAATAGTATATATGACTATAATATGTAAAATTTAAAATTTTGACTATCAAAACAATAAAATATAGATAATTGAAAAATTTTATTAACAATACTCAGTGGTGAGGGAGGTGTCTTACATTGTTTATGGTGAACTAGTAAAGGCCCTTTGGCAGTATATATCAAGGGACAGGAAAATGTTCATTCCTTTGTAGTAATTCTGCTTCTGGGAATCTATTGTATTGAATAGTCCAGACTATGGAAAATGCTATTTAAACATGAAAATATTCTTGCAATGTCTTTCATAATAATCAAAAATTAGGAAAAGAATCTCTATGGCTAATGTGATGATAGTGGTTAAATATTTGAACCACTCTATGAAATTCTATATAACCATTATTATCAATGGTCATGAAGTCTGTGTATGTTTTTACTGAGGCTGCAACTGTAGAAAATAAGGTATTTGTATCATAATAGACTGAAAGGAAATATCATACATTAAGATCTTAACCATGATTGTTAAGATGGCTTACTTTGCTTTATATTCTGAAATTTTGGTAATATGGTCGCTACTTTATTTTTTAGAAACTATTTAAAAATGACTAAATCTTTGACCCACAGGATGGGTTTCCAGATTTCCAGGATTCTGTGCAGACTCTCTTACAGCAGGCTAAAGCTAAGAGTGAAGAACTTGCAGCTCTTAGCTCACAGGTAACATTAACCACCAGTTTTTATTTTATAAGAATATTTATAGGTTAAAAAATAAATGGTTGTTATAACTAACTTCAGTTCTAAGATGCTAAGGACTGAATTTCTAGTTGTTTTTGAAAGGTCATCTGATCCACAGCTGTGTCAACAAGATAGCATTTAACAACTTAATTTGGTTTTTCGAAAGAATCTGATTATTTTCCTACTTACTTATTCTTTGTAGTTTTGTAGGAAGTGTTACAGATTCTCTATTTAAGAAAATCCCAAAGAAGCAGTTCTACATGAGGAAAATAGCCACAGGGCCTGGGCTGTGTGTAGTACAACTCTGATATAAAATAGTATTAGTTCTCAGTAAAATAGTAATAGTAATATTGTAGCTATTACTAAGATATTTAAATTCATGTATATTGAAAAATTATTAAATGAATATGTACCTTCAAGTGCTTTTGCCATTATTTTAATTGTATACACTGAAATAAACATTTAAAAAGTACATTCTGCAAATACCACTTTTTAGAAAGCACTGTAAATTTTATTCCTGTTGAGCTTCTTCCTAGAGACTTGCTCAGGGTCAACTTTAGTACTGCCAAGTTTCGTTTTTTTCATGTTGACGAAAAATATATTTTCCCTGTCAGAGATACTTAATTGAAATTTTATCAGTTAATTAGTAACAGGTTCAAATGAAATGAAGTTATGGTTGGTTTATGTGGTAAATATTTATCTTACTTACGCTCTAAATTAATATTTTTCGAGTAATGATTTTTAATATTGTGAATCAGGACTTTTTGTAACTAATTTCATATAGTAGTTCCTTATACTACTCTTTTATATAGCATGCTGCTAATTCATGTCTGCATTTTGATGCTTGCCTCTCCTTGGCAAAATATCACATATAAGTAATTTAGAACAGGAACTTAAAAGACACATGCAGAGATAAATTTATATATCAGCCAACTGTGTGTGTATTTTAAAACATGCTTTTTTTTGATTGGGTGAGAAATACTGTAGTTTCATTCCATGATGAAGGTGAAGTTCCTCTTTGGCATGATGTTTTTCTGCATAATTTATATTGTTCAATTTTAGTGGGAGGTGTGTTTGTCTTGTTCTTGTAGACAGCCATTTTACACCTTTTCTCCCCCAAACAAACTGTCGTCCTATCAGAGTCTGTGTAGTGCCAAATCCTAAAATAAAAATGCCAAGTTTTCACCCATATGTGTTAGAAGCAGTTTATAGCAGATGTTGCTGTTGTTCTCAGATTTCTTAAAAAAAAAAAAAAAATCTGAAAGGACACAATACCTTGGAAAATCTTGATCTTCAGCCGAAATAAAATTCTCCTTGTAAGTCTGAGAAGAAAGCTTTTTTTTCTTTTGTTCAAAATCCAGCATTTTATGTTTTAACATCATATAGACATCTATGCATATTTATGGAAAGTGTATACCACATGAAGTGTGAACTAATTTTAATGAATACTAAATATATTTGCTGGAGTCTGAAATTGGCATCTTTAAACCATTAAAGAATCTAGAATGTTTTAGTTACTAATTTTATTTTTGCTTTACTTACTAGCAGCCTGAAAAGTTGATGGCAAAGCAGATGGAGTTCCTTTGCGCCCAAGCTGGCTATGAGAGACTACAGCATGCTGAAAGAAGACTGTCTGCAGGACTTTACAGGCAGAGCTCAGAAGAGCACAGCCCTAATGGCTTGACATCTGATAACTCTGACGGACAAGGTACATCTTTAGAACAACTTACACCTTTAGAGCCTGCTACTAGTATGTGTACTTCAAAGAGAAACTGAAAAAAAAAAAGTTGGTTTTTAAATCTTGTCGTTCTGTAGACACTATTTTATAGGTTCTCTATCAAAATTAATTTTTAGGTTGTTCCATTTTCTAGGAAGGAAAAAATGCCTCCTTAAAATTTTTAGTTTTGAGTATTTTTTTTACCTTATAATCCCCAAACAATGGTTGGCTCTTACATGTATTATAAAGGGTGTGTGGGAATGGAAGATGTAAACAGTACAGATTATTTCTCCCAAATAAATGGATTCACAGGAGATGTTTATTGTTTTAAAAAAAGATCAGAATTTTATGTTTTGTTAGACTTTTCTAAACAGATTTGACTGTGAAGTTATAACATTTGGTTTCTAAAAGAAAATTGTAACTGCTTGTAAAGTTTTATGATAGTACCAGGATTTGAAGAGATAGTGTAAGAATGGAGAGACTCAAAATGTGTGTTGATTCCATTTTCCCATCAGCCTACAATCCCAATGAAAATATTTTGTGTGGTATATGTTGTAAGTTATTCTCTTAAACTCATAGGTGTAGAAAACCTAAGAGTATTTTTAGCCATTTTTAAATTATTTCATTTTTCCATGTCCTCACATGAAGAAAATCTCAAGTTGCCATTCACCCATTCAGCAAAAGAGTTATTTTGAGTGTCTCCTATGTGCCATGCATGTTTGTATGGCACATACAAAGATGCAGCAGTGAACAAGACAAAAAATGCCACCTTTCTTGTAACTTCTACTCTAACAGATGGGGATGTACAGTATATAAGCATTTAAATATATACTCTAATTTCAAATAGTGATACTTGTTTCAAGGGAAAAAAGTAATTATGTAGTACCTTTTTGCGAATGTGTTATACTTTTCTAAAGAATGGTTACTAGTATAAAAAAAAAACAAAGTTACTAATGTCAATATTGTTTTTTCTAAGTATGAATACCATCTTAAGCATTCTCCAACTATGAAGTAAAATATTAGCTATGTCAGCATATGAGAGTACTGGAGGAGAAAAAAATTCATCCTGTTTTAATATACACAGAAATTACAGAAACTTTTTATTTGAGGTCTTGAGTAACTTCTCTAATCATCCATAGACTTAAAAGTTAAGAAGCAAAAGCATGTATGAAAGATTTTAGACTCTAATTTGTGATGCAAGGTTAATCCAGTATAGGGTGACAGTTTGCTAAATTTGATAGATTTAGGTTTATGACAAAGATGATTGGTATATAAATTATTTTCTGCCATATCTTTGCTTCTCTTTTTTCTTGGATTTTGTCATAGGTTTTTGGGGTTTTTTTTTTCTGTGTGGGAATGTGATTTTCTACTTTTTATAGCCTTTAGTTAGTTTTCTTTAGTCTACTTAATGTAATTTTTAAATTTAGCCTACATTCTCAAGCTTGTTTATAGTCTTTTTTTCCTTTTTGTTTTTTTTTTTAGAGATGTTGTGAGCTTACAAAACAGTCATGCATAATGTGCAGAATTCCCATACATCACCACTCCACCAATACCTTACATTGTTGTGGAACATTTGTTATAGATTATGGAAGAACATGATCTGACTATTACCACTGACTATGGTCCATAGCATACACTTGCAATATTTTTTCCATATATCCCCCTATAATTAACAGTATGTATTAGTATTGTACATTTTTTATTGTTCATGAGAGATTTGTTTTTAAATTATTTTTATTTGGTTTTAAGCCATCCCTGTCTCTCTAATATTTGTTAATGTGTAGGTAATGACACGCCTTGGTAAAATGCTTGAACTCACAAGAAAATGCCTTACAGAGTGGATGTATTATATGCCAAAATTGGAAGGCTCACTAAAAGTCCCAGTTTTTTGTTTAGCCCACGTTTAGCTTTTTTTTTTCCTAAAGATTTATTTATTTATTTGCTCCCTCCCCACACCCCCACTGCCCTGTTGTCTGCTCTCTGTGTCCATTCGCTGTGTGTTCTTCTGTGTCTGTTTGTATTCTCATTAGGTGACTGTAGGAACCGATTCTGGAACCTTCCGGAGTGGGAGAGAGGCAATCATTCTCTTGTGCCACCTCAGCTCCCTGATCTACTGCATCTCTTATTCTCTCTCCTCTGTGTCTCTTTTTGTTGTGTCATCTTGCTGCACCAGCTCTCTGTGTAGGCCACCTGTGCAGGGCAGCACTCCATGCAGGTCAGCACTCTGCATGGGCCAGCTCACCACAAGGGCCAGCTTACCTTCACCAGGAGGCCCTGGGCATCGAACCCTGGACCTCCTTTATGATAAGACAGGAACCCAATTGCTTGAGCCACATCCACTTCCCCACGTTTAGCTCTTAAAATTGTCTTGGCAGAATTGTTAATCTTGGAACTTACATGAAATGTCTTGCCATTTTCCTCCTTTAAATTATTATTTAAAACATTTTTACAACTATTGTTTAATTTTTTATTGCCCATTGATTTTCCTCATTCTTTTCTTCCTGAGGAATGTTCAGTTATTTATAAAAACATACTTTTAAGAAAAACTATGTTGTGTGTTTATTCATATTGCTTTTTTTCTCTCTTTTCATTAGGAGAAAGACCATTAAATCTCCGAATGCCTAATTTACAGAACAGACAACCCCATCATTTTGTGGTAGATGGGGAGCTGAGTAGACTTTATTCCAGTGAGGCCAAGTCCCACTCATCAGGTGAGAATGTGATATATGACTAGACAGATTGACACTTGAATAAAGGATCTTTAAGTTCTCTTCTCTTTCTACCTCCTACCACTTCCCCATGCCCAAAAAAGATCATTGCTAACAATGTTATTGTTAATAGTTTTTCTCTCCCTGGAAATGGTGTATTGTCATAATAGTCTGTTTTTTTTGAGAATATAATAATTTAAAGAATGATAGGAAAAAGCTCAAGATTGCATAGATTATTTTGATATAGCTATTACATGAATGGTGACTTTTATACAAAATTTTTTAATGAATAGTAAATGGCTGATTTGAGTTATGTAATTGCCCTTTATTTTAAGCCTTTCATAATAAATTGATAGACTACATGTTGACTCTCACACCAAGAAAACCTTGTGTACCAAAATCGAAACATCATGCAGATGCATTTTAGGGATGATATTCATTATATCAGAAGTAAACTAAACTCTGCAAAAGGACATGCAGCTCCTTATTAGTCTTACATATCTTTATTCAAGTCAAGTGGGTTAGACAAAGTTAAAGTATTAGAAAGCAGCACCATTTGAAAGAATCTAGTATCATTCAATCTTTGAACTGAAGAAATTTTAGGAGTCATTTGATCAGATCACTAGTTTTGCAAATGAGGAGGCTGAGGCCAGATAAATGGCTCTAAAACTGTATTGTAAGTCAATGGGAAAAGTAGTTTTGCAAGCATTAGGTTTAAACCTGACTGCATCTGTTACCTAGATAGAGCAATTTATATATTTGCTTAAAAAAAGTTGCCATCAAAGAAAAGTTATGTTCTTTAGTTTCAATACATGTTCCTACTAGCAGATACTAATTATACCAAAGCCCTAAATAATAATCAGTGCTTTGACTTTTAATTTGCTTTTGTATTTCTTGATTCTAGCCATTTTGAATATAACAAAGAGAGGTTGAGAAGTTGAAATTGTTCTAAAGATTGCTTCCTAGTCTTGTGTTCCATGACAGGAAAAAGTCATCTATTGTTTAAGGTGCTTTTTAAAAAACAAAAACAAGCAAACAAAAATATTTTCAACTAATTTCTTTTCCTTTTGAGTTCCTCTTTATAAAAGACTTGCTCTAATTACATTGATCATAATGTGTTCTACCATGGAGATATAGTTGAGGTTGGGTTTTATGTTAGAATAGAAAGAAGGAATGCCTGAAAACCTTTTATTCTTTTTTAAAATTGAATAGAAATACTCTTTCCATTTAACACAAACCTGGGTTCAGATTTCACCTCTGATGCTTAACTGAGTTACTTAACTACATGACCCTCATTTGCTTTATCTGTAAAACAGAAATAATAATACCTATCTCATAGGGTAGTTACGATTAGAGAAGATGGCATATATGAATTACCTGGCTGGTAGGAATTCAATAAATAGTACCTGCTATTTTTATTACTTTTATTTGGAATATAAAATCTCCTTTTACGTCCAGAAGGTGAATTCATAAATTGAGCTACCCAATTTCAGATAAACTATTAGTATTGCTTACTTTTCAGAGTGTGTATGTTCACTGGTATTAGTACTTTATGTGAAGAGTACATTTTATGGGAGTGTTTATGGGAGGTTGAAATAATTGTACACATGTAACTCCATGGAATGATTTCTTACGAAAGTAGCCTTCCTTCTTTTACCCTATTTTATATTTTATAGCTAGAGAAACTCTAAAAAAGTTCTGTATTTAAACATGGAATGTGTATTTCTGTCTCATTTCCTCATTGGCAGTAAATATTTTAACCAATAACTTTGTTGTGTATCAGTGATGAGTTTTATTTTATATATTTTACTTATCCTCTTGGATCAAGCATTAATAAAAATTGATGTTTCCTATATGCTAAGTGTTTTACATCCATTTCATTATTTCACTCAGCTCCCATGCCCACCCTTTGTAGATACTGTCCCCACTTTATAGATGAAGAGACAGAGGTTTAGAGAGGTACGTAAGTTGTCCAGAGTTGTATACACCTAGTAATTGGCAGAGATGGAATTTAAATCCAGAATCCAAACTCTTAACTACAGCTTTGTAAATATAAATTTTTTATATGAAATTGTCAAGTCATGAAGAGTTGATCCTGTTTGCTATGGAGTTTTGGACTTTGTTTTGTAAGTTTGAGTTTATTTCTTATTAACCATTAAAGTATCAACCCACTTTGTGTTTCCATTTTTATACAGAGAGTCTTGGGATTTTAAAAGACTACCCTCACTCAGCTTTTACTTTAGAAAAGAAAGTCATCAAAACAGAGCCTGAAGATTCAAGATAGCTGTGATTGTCCTGTCCTCTGGAAATGGCATCAGATTTAAGGATAATACTCCATCAAAGAAATAAGCCTTAATAACCAATGTTGCCTCATTCAGCTCAAACCGATTTCATAGCCAAAGCATAAGGACTGGTGCAGTAGTCTGTGGAAACCAGGAAGACAGAACAATAGCCACAAAAGAGAAAATCCAGAGAGTGTTGCAATCTAACAGAATATTGATCCATTCACATTCCTGTATAAGTCATTTTATGTGGAAAGGCTTACAAATTAATATTGTAAGCATTCATTATTTAAGAATGTACAACATGTTTGTGTAATTTATAAAAGTGAAATCTAGATGTTGAGACCTGTTTGGTTCATAGATGTGGATACAGTTTATTTTACTTGAAATTTCATTGTCTACTTTAAGTGTATTTAGAGTAAATATTATTAAATGTCAGCATTTAGAATCTTTGGAACCATCAAAAAGAAAGTTAAAGTGATGTCGATATTGGCAAGGTTGCAGTGATTTTGGAAAAATGGAAAGTAAATGCTCATTTTGAGCCAAGGAAAATTCTTTGGATTTAATATTTGAAAAAAACTCATTCTCTTTAACAGGACATTTGTAGCAGTCATTCATGTGTTGTCATTTTTATTATTTTCATCAGGACACATTTACACAATTGATAAATAAATGGCAGAAAGTTAAAAAACATGAGCAATAGAGTAGAAAATTTCTCTTTTCTAGTTGACCCAGATTACATCATATAATTCTTCTTAAATAGAACAAAAATAGGAAGCTATTACTTGGACAGAGAACTTGAAAAAGTGGACTGATATGTAAAAGCCTTAATTTGAATATTGATATTTCAGGATGTGTTAAATAGGTTGACTTATTAGTAAGTTAACCCTAAATGTGATAAGGATGTTGACTGTTAACAAAGGCTATCATAGAGTAAGTGTACTTTTATATCTAGAAATTCTTCTTCATGTACAGGGGTCAGAGAGAGAATCGATGGTTCTCACCAAGGAATGTCTTCCTACCCAAACCATCACAAATTTGAATAATTAGTGCATCCACATTTGCAGGTTTATTTCTGTGGGGGTTTTAGTTGACACCTATATTCATTATTTATTTTACAATTTCATTTTTGTGTATACCTTTTAGATTTGTGAATGCCGTTTTTCTTAAAATTCATTTTACCTTGTTTTTAATTCCCACTATTTAATTAATGGGCTGTGTGCATATATATGGGGTATGCATAAATGTTAATGATGTACTTACTTATAAATGGGAATTTCCCATTGGAACCCCTGGTGATAAAATTACAAATATGACTTCTGCCAATTCACATTTTCCTCTGTTGATTTAAGAGAGGAAGATATTTGCCAGCTTTACCCACTTAGTACAGATTCATCTAAACCCAGGTATTGCTGAGAAGAGCGTATTGACTCGGTTTTTTATTTTCACTTCAGCTCTTCAGCCTAGCTATGTAAAATATGTGGTCATATTTTATATACTGAATTCGTCAGCCAGTTGTTAGATGAAATGTCAGCACTGTAGTCTTTGATCACTGTCACATATATAATGCTTTTTCATTTTGATTTGTAGACTAGTTTTACAATAGAAACACCAGTAAACAACTTTTATACTATTAAAAGGCTATTTCCCTTCCTGTTTTAATTGTACCATAGTGTTTTATCCACTGAAGAAGCTCTTTATGGACCTTGCAACTTTGTTGCTAGCTTGAGGTTGATTATTGTGGTTGTATTGTTCACTGTGTAGAAATAGTATGAGTATGATTTAAATAGAATGTTCAGTTTTCAATATTAGCCATTGCACTGGTTAGTATCTCAGTAGTTTCATGAAACGATTCCTGTATTCTAATCTATTTTGAGAAATTTTGTGGGGTTTTTTTAATTGTGTCTTTCAGTTCAAGTTTGTAGATTTTAATTAGCAACAGTTTTTAAAGATGCAGTACTCTTCCAGCTAATATTTATCAATCTTTCATGGCCCCACACACTGCATCTTTAAATACATAAATAAGTTTCCTTAAGTATCATCATTTTCTGGTCTTTCAAGCTTAGTGATAAGAGGGAAGCACAAGAAAAATTTCAGTAGAATACAGTTTTTATTTTGTAAACACTAATGTATTAAACTTGCAATACAGTAAAACAAATAATATATATTTTTATTTGAATTGTATATATGAATTAGATGTTATAACTAGTTGATTTTCATTGTGTTAGAGGTATTTTCACTGAACAAGGTCAATTGGTTACCTCAGTGTCACAGCCAATATAGTCCAAGGGACCATTTCTCCCCAAGTCTGTGTTATACTTTATTATGTGAAGTCTGCATTTTTGTGACTATTAAAGCTGTTGGTGAGGTGGGATGAGTGCACTTGCTTCCTGTGGCAATAAAGATTTTCTGTGCCTCACATTCTTATGTTTATAGCACTTTCTGCACAACACTTCCCACAGTAGATAATATTAGCTCCTCTGCCTCATCCGTCTCATTATTCAGGCCGGGCTTGGGTGTTAGGGGTCCAGAAGCTTGTCTTAAATCATGACTAAAAGTTTTCGCCAGTTACCTTCATTTCTGAGACGTTACTTAGCAAATGGGTACTCAGCTGACTCTGCTTTGTCAGAGGCAGAGCTTGATTTATGTTGTTTTCACTTTAATAAATAAATTAATAAATAAAAGGAGGAACATTAGGATGGAACATTTCTAATACACTACATGTCTAAAGTATTAAAGTGATTTTTCCTCGATATTACAGGCTAATTTTATGAAATTGAACTCACCTGTGATAAAGAACCAACAAGCATAGTTTTAATTGATGAGTTTGTTAGGTTGATATTTATTGAAGAGCTTCAGTGTGTCCAGCACTGTACTAGATGCTAGGGTGGGGGTAAAAGCCACAGAAGAAATATAAGACATGACTTTTGCCCTTTGAGAACCCAAGTCCAAGTTGAAAGGGAACTAACCACCCATAAAATAATACACGTTTTAGTGGGTTATAGACTCGGGATGAATAAGAAGCTCTTTTCTGTTTTAGGCATTGTGGTAGTAGGCCACTTTACAGATAAATGAGTGAGATTCAGAAGGAGGGATCATCCAGGTCTGAAACAAGAGGAAGAGGTGAGATTTTATATAAAGCCATAGTGATAGTGCATTTCACTTTGAAGTCACTTTAAAAATTTTGCAGTTTTGTTGTGAAGCTGAAATATCTGTTACAGATATGTTTGTCAAGATAACAGTTTTTTTGGTTGTTCCATTAAACCTTTCAAAGGGTAGGAAAGAGTACGTTTTTGCTTGTCCTTAATTGTTAAAACTACTAGGGTAAAAGCATTAGGCTTTGGTGTCCTTAGCACCTAGTATACCTTTTCAATTATAGTTGACAGTCTTGAAGGCTAAAACCTAAATAAAAATGCAGGGAATTTCCTTGTAACTCCTCACTCCGTGTGGCATGTGGCCTGCTCGTTTGGCTATTCAAGTGGTTAGTTATTGTTGACATAATACGCATTTTGTTTGTGACTTCACTTAATACTGCACTGCATCGTCAAAAGAAAATCAACCAAGGTGTTAAACTTTTCTTATGGGAAATGAATGCAATGAGTGAATAGGTGATGTTAGAATTGAATATTCTGTGTTTGTAACAGCTTGAAGCATATAGCCAAAAATGGTAGCTGTTTAACTAAAAACCACCTTACAGTCCAGCCATGCATGGGTGGTGTTTCAGGAAATCTAAGCTTATTTATTCATTTTTATCTGTGGGTTATTATCTCATAAATGGGGTTCTCAAGTGGTTCTCCAAAGTTTTTAAAAGAACCATCCAATGTCCTGAAATTTATTTTTATTTTAAATACATTTAATCTCAAAAATCTTGATGTTAACTATTTCCTTTTAGTGGCCCTCTATAAGATAATCCTTATTTCACATAGAATTAAGAACTAAATGCTCAGGTTAGGATGTTTCTTACTTTCTGAGTTTGCAGTGGCTAAAACTTTAAATCCTCTTCTCTGGCTTCTGATTCTACTGACCTATGAAAATGTTAAAAAAAGGAAAACTACCTAAAGCTGTTTTGGTGGTGGTTTTTTTGACAGAAAAAACTGATCAGTAAATTTTTTCAAGTTCATAATTAACATATTAAAGTTATAATTTTAAAATATAGTTGTCCTTAAGTTTTCAAGTGTGGCTTACAAATCTTTTTGTATTTACGAAGTTGAGCAAATTTTAATCACTTAAGGGGCTGTGAATAACAAGGACACTTGTAATTGCCTTCATTTACAAACTTGGTTAATTAAGCTCCTTTGTGACCCCACGGTTGATCTATATTAAAAACAATATCCTGTTGAATTTTAGTTCTCCTGGCTTTCACCATTTGGTCACAATTTGGGATTATTCTTCTGACAGCTGAGTGACTTACCTCCAAAGTATTTCAATAATATTACTTTGGTAATGTATAGTTTATACCAATTTATCTTCATTAAAGTTTCCATGCCATTTTTTGTAGGAATTGGATAAAACCCTCCAACTAGGAACATTAAAAATGAATCTCATGGAAAATCCTAATCTGTTTTTATTTCAACATCCATACAAAATGTTTAGCAACTATTGTTTTCCATTTTATTCTTATTGCCTGACTTCTGACACTTCAGTGAGATTGTCTTTCCTAATTTTTATTGACTTTATACTCAATGCACCTTAATCCATCCGTTCTCTTCGCTGAACATTCAGTAAGATATTTAAAAATAGTTCCTCTATAGAGGACATTGTTCTAACTGATATAAATGAGGAAACCTGCCTAAAGAAAGACGTATAATTCTAAAATAGTTCTATTTAATTTTTTTTTTACTTTACAATTGCCTCCTCTTCAAGTTTTCCACTGTTAATTTCTCAAAAGAATTAACTTGCTTCTTTATAGTCTCAGAGAAATAGCTTTAGTTGAATGCTGCCATCAAAATACAACATTGTAAAATGCAAATTATGTCCGTTAACAGTTCAGAATGGTAGTGCCACAGAAATGTTAAAATCATAAACCCAAGAATTTTTCTAATTGACTTATTAAGAGTGGCAAATTTTGTGAATTTCCTGGTAGTCCAGACAATTTGGTTATCAAGGCTTATTTTACTCTGAGTGAGCACCATTGACAGTATGTTAGATTGTGCTTCATAGTTACACATTCTAAACTTTATGAGTCATCTTTGCATTGTACCTCATAAATTTGTTAAAAGCGCCATGTTAAACACCCACACAAAATTCTAAGCAAGACCATTCTCTTGTAACTGTCACAGACACTGTGACAGGTCACTTAGGCTTGAGTATATAGGAAGATAAGTAGTGCATATGTAGGTGGAATCTTACCAGTAACTGGTTCAGCAGGGACGTTTTTTAATCTACTGACACAAGCTATCATTCTCAACTATGCACAGTTAAACCAAACATCTGTGGTCTAGTGCTCATACCCTACTGTTGGTTATCCTTCCCAGAAAACCAAATGATTTCTTTGGTAGTATGTTCTCACACTCTAAGCTCTCCTAAGTCTAGTTATTTACTTCATGGGTAAGTATATATTTTCCATCCTTAAGACCCTGACAATGTAATGTAAAGATGTTTTGAAATCAGCAGTTAAAGTGGACTATGTTGTCTTTTTTTATTTCTGACTTAAGCTAGTGTTTCTGTCTTTGATCAGAACATAGCTCATATGTTGACTGAATTTCTTTTTAATGCTTCTGCTAACTCAAATTGGACCACAGCTTTCTCATTTTATTGATTAGAAAACAATAAAATAGCTTGTATAATGAAAGTGATATCAGATTCTGTCAAGTACAATTCCTATTCTTGGTGCATAAAAAACCAATTTCCACTTTTAAAAAAATTAACCTTCAAGATGAAATAAATTTGAGTCAATTTAATTTATGCAAAGAGAAGAATATATATCTCCATAATATAAAAGTGCAAAGTGAAGCAGCAAGTGCTGATGTAGAAGCAGCAGCAAGTTATCAAGAAGATCTAGCTAAGATCATTGATGAAGGTGGCAACATTAAAAAGGTTTTCAATGTAAATAAAACAGCCTTCTTTGTCAAGAAGATGCCATTTAGTACACTCGGCTAGAAAGGAGAAGTCAATGCCTGGCTTCGTAGGACAGGCCAACTGTCTTGTTAGGGGCTAAGGCAGCTGGTGACTTTTAGGAGCCAATAATTTATCATTCTGAAAATCCTAGGTCCCTTAAGAATTATGCTAAATCTACTCTGCCTGTGCTCTATAAATTGAACAACAAAGCCTGCATCACAGCACATCTGTTTACAACATGGTTTATTGACTGTTAAGCTCACTGTTGAGACCTACTGCTCAGAAAAAATATTCTTTTTGAAATACGACTGCATTAACAATGCACCTGATCCCTCAAGAATTCTGATAGAGTTGTACAATGAGATTAGTGTTGTTTTCATGCATGCTAACACAATATCCATTCTGCAGGTCATGGATCAAGGAGTCGTTTCTACTTTCATGTCTTATTATTATAGAAATATATTTTGTAAGGCTATTGCTGCCATAGATAGTGATTCCTCTAATGGATCTGGGTAAAGTAATTTGAAAACCTGGAAAGATTTCACTATTCCAGATACCATGGGAGGGGGTCAAAAGATAACATAAACAGGAGCTTGGAAGAAGTTGATTCCAATCCTCATGGATGACTGGGGGTTCAAGACTTCAGTGGAGGAAGTAACTGCAGATGTGGTGGAACTAGCAAGAGAACTAGAATTAGAGGTGGAACCTGAAGATGTGACTGAATTTCTGCAAACTCATGATGAAATTTGAACGTATGAGGAGCTGCTGCTTATGGATGAGCAAAGAAAGTGATTTTTTGAGATGGAATCTACTGGTGAAGATGCCATGAACATTGGTGAAATGACAACAAATAATTTAGAATAGTGCATCAACTTAGTTGATAAAGCAGTGGCAAGTTTTGAGAGCATTGCCTCCGCCTGAAAGAAGTTCTGCTGTGGGTAAAACCCTATCAAACAGCATCCCATGCTACAGAGAAATCTTGTGCGAAAGATCGAAGTGGTAAACTCCACTGTTACCTTATTTTAAGAAATTGCCACAGCCACCCCAACTTTCAGCACCCACCACCTTCATGAGTCAAAAGCCATCAACATCAAGTCAAGACCCTCTACCAGCAAAAAGATTGACTCGCTAAAGGCAAAGATGTTGGTTAGCAGTTTTCGCAAAAAAGTTTTTTTAAATTAATGTATGTACACTGTTTTTAGACATAATGCTATTTTACACTTATAGATTAAAGTACAGTGTAAACATTAATTTATATGCACTGGGAAACCAAAACATTTGCATGACTTTTTTTTTTTTTTTTTTGGCAATGTTTGCTTTATTGCAGTGGTCTGGAACCGAACTCTGCAATATCTGCAAGATTTGCCTGTAGTTGGTTTAAAGGACAAATAAGTCACTTTCTTCCATGGTCCTTTATTATAGAGACAGCAACTACTTCTGCCTTGTGAGGGAAATGATCCAAAACTGAGTATTATTATGTTCTTAATCTAATAGTAATTGCAGTAGTGCCATTTATCAAATTTACCATTTCCTAGCACCACACCAACTGCTTTTCACTTAATCCTCTGCAACTTTAGCAAGTAATTATTATCATTCCCATTTTGCAGGTGAGAAAACATCAATCTCAAGAGATTGGGTAATTAGATGTGACAGCTAGTCAGCAGTAACCTGAGCCAATCCAATTGTTTTATGCCAGCCCACGTGCACTCTATGATGTCCTGTTTACTTTGAACTGAGTGCCCTGTACTTGGTGTAAAAATTTTACACTCTAATGCACATGTAAAACAATTAAAAATGTGAGTGTTAGTGGGCTGGTTAATTGGTAGTGGTGTCTAGATACCAGCAGAAGCTTCCTAAAGTAAATATCAAACCATTCTGAAGGCAAGTATTTAGATAGAGAAGCAAGAGAACATTACACTCCTTTGGGACTGGCATATATGAAAGGCCCTGGTGGAGAAACAGATAAGTCACATTCAAATACCATTGAGAACATTTAATGGACTAAAGCAAAGTATTCAAATAAAAATTTAGAAATGAAATATCTAGAAAAGAAAGAGCCTAGTAGAAGAAATCCTTTGCAACTGATACAAAGTTCTCATTCAATTTGGGAAGCAATTAGAAGTGTTTGAAGAGGAGAATAAAACAGTCAATGAATGTTTGGAATATAATGACAAAGTAATTCAAAATGGATCCTATAACCAGTTAAATATTAATATGTCCCAAGAAAACCCAAAGAGCTTTATTTCTGGCTATGATGTGTATGTGGAGGGTAAAAGTGTCTAGAATTTTGTTGCAGTTGTCCACCCTTCAGGTTGTCAAACTGATTTCAAGTTGCTGCAGTGAGAATAAGGACTAAGGGGAATAAGACTGAAGGATATCTAATCATTCATTCATTCATTCAGCAAACAATTGTTAAGCACTTGCTTCAAAATGTCCAGGCACAATGTTAGGTACTGGGGATACAAAGATCTTAAGACATTGTTTCTGACCTTGAGTGACAATTCTAGTAAAAGAAAGATAGCAATTGTTGATGAAGTGGCAGGTCATGATTATAGACCAAATGTGCAAATGAAAGGAACATATTGACCAATGGGATGAAAACTATCCATGGGTGTGAAGTTAGGAAAAGGGAAAAATAGTAACACTACTTTCCAAAAAAGAACTTAGGAAGGAAAGGGTGTACAGTAGTTTGTTTCAGACAGGTTTGGTTGGGGGACAGTTGGTACATGTGAGTAGGGCTGCCCTGCAGGAACAAGATCAGACTGTGACAGTTTGAAGTTCTTTTATGAATTCCAAAAAGAAAAAGACTGTTTTTGAACTAATCCATTTTTGTGGTTGTGCGGCCTTTTGATTGGACTATGTCCATGAGCCGTGAGCTAGCTTCTGTCTCTGCCCTCTTGCTGGGTCTGATATAAACAGAGACACAGAGAGGAAGGAAATCACCATTTTTTATTCTGCCACGTGAGAGAGGACTCCAGGTTCACCTAGAGCTGCAGAAAGGCAGAGAAGCCCTGAGAGACTGAGAGCAGTGACCCAGAAAGACCTAGAGACCTCAGCAAAGATTGCCCACTATCTTGCTTCACCACATGGCAGCACATCAAGATCACCAGTAGCTGACTTTGGTAAGGAAGCATCTCTGATGGTGCCTTGATATGGATGGTTCATGGCCTCAAACCTGTAAGCTTTTATGCTAACTAAAATTCTTACTATAAAAGCCAACCCTTTTCTGGTACTTTGCTTCTGCAGCCCTGTGGCAAATTAAGACACAGTCCCACTTACAGAAGGTTTTCATGGTTAGGCTAACGTGTCAACTTGACCAGCTAATTGTGCCCAGTTGTTTGGTCAAGAAAGCAGTGGGGTAATTGAATTATAAGGACATTTATGGACTTTAACCATCAGTGAGTTTACTACATGGATGGCTGATTACATCTACAATCAATCAGGGAGATTGCTTCAGCAATGAGTAACATTTTATCTAGTCAGTTGCATGCCTGAAAAGGGGAAGAGATTTCAGCATTCAGAATTTCCCAGCTTGTCTTTGGACAGCCAACATCTCCTAGGAACTCATAAAGACCCTTCATTGGACTCTAATCAGAACCCCTGGTTTGCAGCCTGCCTGTGGAACATGGACTTGTGCATCCCATGATCACGTGACAGAATTTTGTAAAAACTGATACTATTTACAGATTTCTCCTGTTGATTCTGTTTCCTTAGAGATTAGTGCCACCATTAATGATCTGAAGGATGTAGGAGTTGTGATTCCCACCACATCCCCATTCAACTCTCCTATTTGGCCTGTGCAGAACAGATGGATCTTGGAGGATGACAATAGATTATTGGAAACTTAACCATTGGTGATTAATCTCAGCTGCTGTCACAGATGTGGTATCATTGCTTGAGCAAATCAACACATCCCCTGGTACCTGATATATGGCTATTGATCTGGCAAATGCTTTTTTCTCAATTGCCATTAGTAAGGACCACCAGAAACAGTTTGCTTTCAGCTGGCAAGGCTTGCAATATACCCCTGTCCTGCCCCAGAGGTATATCAACACTCCAGCCCTATATCATAATTCTGTCATAGGGAACTTGATCGTCTCTTCCTCCCACTGGTCCATTATATTAATGACATCTTGTTGATAGGACCTAGCAAGCAAGAAGTTGCAAAGACTCTAGACTTATTGGTAAGGCATTTGCATGAGAAAGGATGGGAAAGAAATCCAACAAAAATACAGGGCCTTCCACCTCAGAGAAATTTCTAGGTGTCCAGGGTGTGGGGCATGTCGAGATATCCCTTCTAAAGTGAAGGATAAGCTGTTGCATCTGGCTCCTCATATAACCAAAAAAGAGGCAGAACACTTAGTTGGTCACTTCAGATTTTAGAGACAACACATTCCTCATTTGGGTGTGCTACTCCAGTCCATTTACTGAGTGACCAGAAAAGCTGCTGGTTTTGATTGGGGACTGGAACAAGAGGAGGCTCTGCGAGAGGTCCAGGCAAGCTGTGCAAGCTGTACTACCACTTGGGCCATATGATCCAGCATATCCAATGATGCTAGAAGTTTCAGTGGCAAACAGAGATGCTGTCTGGAGCCTTTGGCAACCCCTATAGGAGAGTCACAATGCAGACCCTTAGGGTTTTGGAGCAAAGCCCTGCCACCCTTTGCAGATAACTACCCTCCTTTTGAGAAACAGCTTTTGGCCTGCTACTGTGCCTTAGAAGAGAATGAATGCTTAACCATAGGCCATTAAGTTACCATGAAACATGAGCTGGGTACTGTCTGATGCACCAAACCATGAAGTTGGGCTTGCACAGCAGCACTGCAAAATAAAGTGGAAGTGGTATATACAAGATAGAGCTCGAAGGGGTCCTGAAGGCACAAGTAAGTTACATGAGGAAGTAGCTCAAATGCCCATGGTCACCACCCCTGCCATGTTACCTTCTCTTTCCCAGTCCACAGATTTGGCCTCTTGGGGAGTCTGTTACAATCAAATGACTGAGGAAGAGAAAACTTGGACCTGGTTTACAGATGGTTCTGTACGATATGCCGGTACTACCTGAAAGTGACAGCTGCAGCACTGCAGCCTCTTTATGGGACATCCCTGAAGTATAGTGGTGAGGGTGAATCCTCCCAGTGGGCAGAACTTTGAGCAATGCACCTGGTTGTTCATATTGCTTGGAAGAAGAGATGGCTGGAGGTGTGTTTATACACTGATTCATGGGCTGTTGCCAGTGGTTTGGCTGGATGGTCAGGAATTGGAAGGAACATGATTGGAAAATTGGTAACAAAGAGGTCTGGGGAAGAGGTATGTGGATAGACATTTCTGAGTGTGCAAAAACATGAAAATATTTGTGTCCCACATAACTGCTCACCGGAGGATGACTTTAGCAGAGGAAGATTTCAATAATCAAGTAGATAAGATGACACACTCTGTGGCTAATGCTCAGCCTCTTTCCCCCATCACTCCTGTCATTGCCCAACAGGTTCATGAACAAAGTGGCCATGGCAGTAGGAATGGAGATTGTTCATGAGCTCAGCTATATGGACTTCCCCTCACTGAGGCTGACGTGGCTACAGCCACTGTTGAATGCCTAATCTGGCAGCAGAAGAAACCCACACTCAGCCCCCAATATGGTGCCATTCCCCGAGGTGATCAGTCTGCCACCTGGAGGCAGGCTGATTACTTTGGACCACTTCCATCATGGAAGGGGAAGCAATTTGTTTTAACTGTAATAGACACATACTCCAGATATGGGTTTGCATTCCCTGCACACCATGTGTCTTCCAAAACTACCATCCATGGGTTTACCAAAAGTCTTATCCTCTGCTATGGCATTCCACACAGCATTGCTTCTGATTAAGCAACCCATTTCACAGCAAATGATGTGTGGAATGGGCACATGCCCATGGAATTACTGGTCTTATCATGTTTCCCATCATTCTGAAGCAACTGATTGATAGAATGGTGGAATGGTCTTTTGATGAGTCAGTTATGGTGCCAACTAGGTGGCAATATCAAGCAGGGCTGCGGCAATGTTTTCCGGGAGACTGTGTATGCTCTAAATCAGTGTCCACTCTGTGGTGCTATTTCTCCCATAGCCAGGATTCATGTGTCCAGGAATCAAGGGGTGGAAATGGGAGTGACACCACTTACTATTACCCCTAGTGATCCACTAGGAAAGTTTTTGCTTCCTGTCCCTACAACCTTAAGCTCTGCTGGTCTACAGGTCTTAGTTCCAAAAGGAGGAGTGCTGCCACCAGGGAACACAACAATGATTCCTTTGAACTGGAAGTTAAGGCTGCCACCTGGTCACTTTGGGCTACTCTTACTCTGAATCAACAAGCAAAAAAGACAATTACTGTACTGGCTGGGGTGACTGATCCTGACTATCAAGGGGAAATAGGACTACATTTACATAATAGCGATAAAGAA
Organism: Dasypus novemcinctus; assembly: GCF_030445035.2. Lineage (NCBI taxonomy): Eukaryota > Metazoa > Chordata > Mammalia > Cingulata > Dasypodidae > Dasypus > Dasypus novemcinctus. Next base: position 55,791,696 of record NC_080679.1, on the reverse strand, counting down.
GAGTTTGTCTGGAATACAGGAGATCCTCTAGGGCGTCTCTTAGTACCACATTTCCCTGTGATTAAAGTCAATGGAAAATTGCAACAACCCAATCCAAGCAGGACTAACAATGACCAAGAAACTTCAGGAATGAAAGTTTGGATCATCTCACCAGGCAAAGAACCATGGCCAGCTGAGGTGCTTGCTGAAGGTAACAGGAACATGGAATAAATATTACACAAGGATTTGCACCCTGTTCTGTAGGGAATTAATGTGTTTCCGATTGAATGCAGGACAGTTGAATATTCTTAGCGGGAAATATGCATATGTATGTCTGTTATCGTTTTTACTTAGAGACTAAATATGGTTTAAGGTAATGTGTATGGTTGCCAAGGGATGGGCTGTGATGGTTAGGCTAATGTGTCAACTCAGCCAGGTAATTGTGCCCAGTGGTTTGGTCAAGAAAGCATTGGGCTAATTATAATACAATGACATTTATGGACTTTAGTCATCAGTGAGTTTACTACATGGATGGCTGATTACATCTACATCAACCAGGGAGATTGCCATCAGCAATAAATGACGTTTTATCTGATCAGTTGAATGCCTTAAAAGGGAAAGTGTGTTCAGGATTCAGAAAGAATTTCCCAGCTTGACTTTGGACAGCCAACATCTCTCAGGAACTCATAAAGGACCTTCATCGGACTCTCATCAGAGCCCCTGGTTTGCAACCTGCCTGTGGAATCTGGACTTGTGCATCCCCATGGTCATGTGAGAGAATTTTATAACATTTCATGCTATTTATAGATGTCTCTATATTATATATATATTATTGATTCTGTTTCCCAAGAGAACCCTGACTAATACAAAGGTCCAAGTTGGACTTGAGAATTTTTCGAGAGTTTGAAGTTGTTTTCCTAGAGAGACACCACAAATTTCAGAGTTAGTATAGTTAAACTGATAATCCATGAGTGAGCTTAAAGAATCTCCTTGAGTAATAGCGGAGGTCTGTTTTGTGTTTATTATTTCAGGATGCAAAGAATAAGGAGGGATTTAGTGAAGGAAACAAACCAAGAACTAACCACATTTTGCCCTAGGTTTTTTTGTTTGTTTTGTTTTCCTCATTCAAGTCCAATTTATTTTAAATAACCCCCAGTGATGCTGAGGGAATTCAACTACACTTTCTCATTTTAATTATTTTTGTCTCAGCATAGCATCTGAAACTGAATTTTGAAAAAAAAGTTCTTGTCATGGCATGGGCTGCTTACAGCACCATCTTTCCCTTTGCTCCAGGCCCTGCATTGACCCAGGCAAGCTCCGCCCAGTGCTGCTCTGCCTGGGTCAAGTAGTCAGTAAACTCCTTATCAGGTTCTATAGGTGAGGGCTACACATCAGCATCCTCCTCCCAGCTCTTTTTATAGTCTAGTCTCCTTTCCTGTGCTGAGTGGAAAAATTCTAGAAATAACAGCTTTACTTAAAGTTAACAAGGCTATTTTTATGGTATAGTTGTGACAATTAATCCTACAAACCAGTAAATTTGGTATTCTTGCCCTCATTTTATTAAAGGAAAAACAGAACCGAGAAACCTAGAACTCACTGATACCTAGAGAACAAATTATTTTCCAGGTTATAATAGTTGTTTCTGCTCTGGTTTCTGTCCTTAATGATCAGGGAAAATCAGATTGTGCGTTTGGGAAATACAGGTTGCTTCCAGCTCCTTGATGTGGGCCAGTGTGATTGAACTCAATCTCCAGCCCTTCTCCCAGCCTGAAGGCCGGAGAGGTAGGCTATGACCAAAGTCCCAACCCCCTAATCACACTGTTGGTCTTTCAGACCTCTTCCCTAAGCCTGCAAGTTTGGCTGGTCTACCCTGAAACTATCAGGTGTGCTCATGGATGGACCCACTATGAAGAATAAAAGACACTCCTATCACAGGAAATTCCAGATTCAGAGGTTGCCTCCCCAGGAACTGGGCATAAGAACCAGACACGTTTTTCATTTTGCCATGCCTTTTTTGTCCCTTCTCTGAGTTTCTCATTCCCCTACATTGCACCTCCCAAATAAGTACTTGCACTCTGATCCTTGTCTCAGGGTCAGCTTTGGGGGATAGGTGGGAAAGGAATATCAAAAAGGAGTAGGGGAAGAGAAGCAAGGGAGAGTGGGTTTTGTGGAACAGGAATAAGAGTGTTTCTTGGACAGCGTCCACGATTAGCCCACAGCCTCCGTTCAGACTCCTTCTCACAGCAGAGATCTTGTTGTCAGAAGGCAGAATTTTTATTCCAAAGCACCTTGGGTGAATTAATTGACTGAGGTATCTAGAACATAGATTGAGGGTATATTTGCAAGTAGGTGAGGATATTAGTTATGTATTGCTGCATTACAAGTTACCTCGAAACTTAGTGGCTGAAAATAACAAACATTCATTATTAGTTTCCATGGGTCAAGAATTCAGGAATGGCTTAGTGGGTGGTTTTTTGTTCTGCTTTTGTTGCCTTTATTTATTTATTTAGCTGCCTTTATTTATTTATTTTAAAATTTTCTCTCCCCTACCCCCGCCCCCACCCCCAGTTGTCTGCTCTATGTGTCCATTCACTGTGTGTTCTTATGTGTCTGCTTGTATTCTTGTCAGTGGCACCCGGAATCTGTGTCTCTTTTTGTTGCGTCATCTTGCTGTGTCAGTTCTCCATGTGTGTGGTGCCATTCCTGGGCAGGCTGCTCTTTTTTCGCGCTAGGCGGCTTTCCTTATGGGGTGAACTCCTTGTGCTTGGGGCTCCCCTACGTGGGGGACACCCCTGTGTGACATGGCACTCCTTGCACGCATCAGCACTGCACATGGGCCAGCTCATCACACAGGTCAGGAAGCCCTGGGTTTGAACCTTGGACCCCCCATGTGGTAGGCGGACGCCTTATCCGTTGGGCCAAATCTGCTTCCCTCAGGACTCAGGACTCTTACAAGGGTGCAGTCAAAGTGTTGGCTGGGGCTCAGTCATGTCAAGTCTTGACTAGAGGTGCATGTGCTTTTGAGCTCACTCATGCAGTCCTTTCCACAGGGATGCCTCATAACATGGTGGCTGGCTTCTCCCAGATCCAGCAGTCTAAGAGAAAGAGAACAACCCAGATGAAAGTCACTATCTTTTTATAATTTAATATCAAAAGTCATATCCCATCGCTCCTGCTGTATTCTTTTCATCAGAAATATGTCAATAAGTCCAGCCTGCAGTCAAGAGTAGGGGATTACAGAGAGCATGAATATCAGAAAATGAGTATTATCTTGGAGGCTGCCTTCCATGGTGAGAGGACAATGAGCTCTGTTTAGCACATGTTGAGTTAGGGAAGGCTTCATGTATCTTAGTGGAGCTATTTAGGTTCTACTTGGAAACCAAAGTCTGGAGCTCAGGTCAAGATTGGGGTCTTAGATTTGGGAGACATCAGTGCCTCATAAATGGTAGTTGAAGTCATGGGAGTAAATGAAGGAGCATAAAAAGAAAAGATGGTTCAGGGTAGTATGCTGGGAAATATTAGCTCATAGAGGGCAGGTAGAATAACAAAAGCAATCAAAGATAGTAAGAACAAGTAGTCAGGGAAAGAGGAGGACAGAGAGACAGCAACATCCTGAAATCCACGGAGTAGAGGTTGTCTGTAATATCAAATTAGATATGAGGTCAAGTAGAATGAGAGTAGGTTGTTGAATTTGATAATTAAGGAGGTCATTGATGGAACTTTAAGAGGGGGCAAACTAACAGGTAGTTAGGAAGAATAATGAATGCAATTCTTATAATATAATTTGCAAAAGCAAAAAACAATATAGTTTAAAAAGTAAACAAAAAGAATGTGAAAATTAGTAAAGAACGTAATATATTATTCAAATCTAAGTGTAGCCTATTCCTTAATAAGCGAAGGTTGGACAAATATACTTAGAGCTATTTGATAAATTGAAGCTCACTCTACAAGCCAGAATTCAGAGGACCTAGAACTCTCAAGTTTCTCACCCCAGCCCCTGACACAGTCTTCCTTTCAAAAAGTCCAAGAACAAGAATCTAATAGCTTGGTGTTTTGGGGACATTGGGTTTGTCCTGTGTGGCACTGCGTGATGGATATAGGCCATTGTATATTTTGTCATAACCTACAAAATTGTGCATGACAGAGTATTAACTTTAATGTAAACTGTAGTCCATGGTTAGTAGCAATGCTACTTCAATATGGGTTCATCAACTGTAATGAATGTACCACACTAATGAAGGATGTTATTAATGTGGGAAAGTGTGGGAGGGGGAGGGATGGAGGCATATGGGAATCTCATATTTTTTATATAACATTTATGTAATCTCAAGCATCTTTAATTTTTTTTTTTTAATTTAAAAGAAGAATCCCATAGAACAACTGATTGGGCAACGCCCAGACTTTACAGCACTGCAAATTTATGTAAAGAAGCATTTGTATTTTTTCCCTTTTGTTTTTTCTATACATTTCAGTCACATGATGTTTTAATTGCAAAATAATAATGATTCTCAGTCCATGATGCCAGGCCACCCTCATCAACATCTGGCTGTTTATAATAATCTGTGTTTCTTTGTTTTAAAATACGATTTTATCATTGCTTATCTGCAATCATAATGGCTTCAAAAAGAAGTAGCACAGGGAAGCAGCTGTGGTGCAAGTGATTGAGCTCCCGCTTACCCTACAGGGGACCCAGGTTTGAGCCTCAGGACCTCCTGGTAAAAAAAGAAAAAAGGGCGGCCCAGAGCCGCGCAGTGAGGCACAGGCCCCCATGTGGCACGGAGAGGTGCAGGTGCAGGTGCAGAGAAGCGACTCACCAAAAAGATGATGCAACCAGATAGGAAAAGAAAAAGGTAGCACAAATCAAGGAATGAATGGAATTTTTTCAAGACAACAGTTAAAATTCACCAATGATTTTTTTTTTAATTTGAAAAATGTTTTAAACTCTAAAAACTGCTTGTTGTCGTTATGCCAAGGGAGCTTTGAGTTATAATTAAAACACTCAAATAGTTGTAATTCATCCTAAACATATTCTCCCTGATCTCACAGGAATGATGAATTTTGATGGACTTTAAGTCCATGAAAGTAAACTTGCTGCATCTGCTCTTTGCTTCTGCTACCAAAGAGAAAGAGAGCATATACATGACAACGCTTAAAAAGAAACATGTACCCAACCACATCCCGGCAGTTTGGCAATTTAGGGTCCAAACTCAAAGAACATCAGCATTTGGGAGCAAAAAGCTATACAAATTAAAATTCTAGTAATCTACAATGACAACTGTTAAGCTAAAGTAAAAAATAATTGACTTTTACAAAACTTTCTGTGTTAAGAAAATTAGACTAACTTCATTCTTTGTAATTTGGTGTTTTTAACTTAAAAGCAGCTTTTAAAATTTATGTCATTATCTTAAAATTTCTCACAAGATGTTCATTTTTTTGTTTGTTTGACTACAGATAGGGCACTAGAATTCTAATGAGGTTGCCACATGCACTGTGTTACACACATACAGTTGGGAGAATTGAAGGACCCACTTCTACTGAAAGGGTGTGGAAATTTGAGAGCACCTGGTCTAATTTCCAAAATGACCATACCCCACTTGCTAAGTGCCTGGTTAAAGGAAGTGACTGATTTAAGGTCTCATAGGCAACAAAGCCAGAAGGGTAACCTCAGGCCCCTGACTCAGTCCAATTCTCTTGTCTCCTGCACCACCTTGCCTTTCTGCTAGGTAAGATTTTGATTATTCCACCAAAAAAAATAATAATAATAATAATAAACATTTTGCTATGAGTAGTTAGAAAAAATTCAGGGAACATAAATTTGAGTCTCAGCTCATCAACCATTTACTTGACAGCTACCAACCTGTACCTAGATCTGCATTTCCCTTACCCCAAATGGCCTTAACAATCCTCATCTTGGACGCTCTGAGAAGTGCGGTTTGCTAGCTTGAAGCCAAGTACTACAGATCAAAGGACTTGTGGTCAAAAGGCCTCCATCTGATAACTGGGTCTATCTCCATATGACAAGGCATCAGCAAGATATTAAGATTTTTTACCTGTTTTCCAATTTGTAAGATATGAATCATTAAGAGATTCTTTTGAAATCCCAGTATAGTGGTAGCAGATATATGATGTAAAGGTACTTTAAAATAGGCTCAGACTTTCATTATCATGTGCATACACCTTCATACCCAAATCCATGACTATCCCCAAGAATCCATGAGGCTAATCTCATAAATGTTTGTTTAAGTTATTGCTAATATTTATTGAGGAAGAAATTCTTGGAGTCTGCAACCTTTCTCTAGCCATTAAAGAGCATGCTTTGCTTATTTGTTACAACCCCACTTGAAAAACGAAAAGGCTTTTATTCAAGGCACTATCATGCAGCACACAGAGAATATTGGATAAGATTCAGGATGCCTGGATTCCAGTCCTTGGCTCTACTGTTGTCTTTATATATGACTTGTCAAGTCATGTCTTTGCCATGCTTCAGTTTTCTCATATGTAAAAGTAGGGTTGGGTTTTCATTAGTTGTTAAATCTTTGGACATGTGCCTTTTGATAATATGATCAAGAATGTTGATTCTTTCCTCAGAAGAATGCACATGTGTCTCAATTTTTGCATGAATTTCAGTGGGTTCACTGACTCACCTAATAGATAATGGAATCCAGGTTAAGAAACCATAACCTAGTTGATCACCTCTAGCTTTCATTGTCTAGGAAAGTTACTAACCAACCTGTCCCTATCTATTTTGGAAAAAAAATGGCTTTCCATTTTCAATTAGCTTTTTTATTCCTTGAAGGTATAAATCCTAATCCTACAGATGGTAGGCCCTTTCCAGCATAGTACTAAGCACAAAGCCACTCCACAAATATTTGGAATTTGTGTGGAAAAGGATCTGATGGTCTCAACATTATATCTAAAATTGGAACTCCTGAACACTATATCTAAAATTGGAACTCTGTCATCCCATACCTTAAGCATAGATAATTTTTTGGCTCTCACATCTAGGCCTACAACTAAAATATAATGCTACTTTGTATACAAGTTCTTAAACCTTTGTTCACATTAAAAGGCAAATTGAAGAAATAGAAATATCCTGCTCTAAAAAATACGTGGACAGGGAAGAAATAAACTTAGATTTTCTTTTTCTTGGATATTTCCTGTTTTGAGAGTCAGATGAATGGGTGACAGGCTACATTCTTTATCAATTATGTAATGACTGAAATCCATAGAGAACCACAGGAGAGACTGGTTGACTGGAATAGAGCCCATTCAAATTAGTCTAAGGATAGAGGGAAATTTTTTTTGATGAATATAAGGATATCTCGAGAAACCTTGGTCATGAAGTACAGCTCAATTCCAAGAGGAATTGGAGCATAAGAAGCTGGAAAATCCAGAAATGAAGGTAATTCTTGCCCTCTCTCTGAGAGACTACATGGTTCCTCCTTCCCTTACCCTCTTTGCATCTGCTTTGTTCTTCTTTGTCAGACAGCGATCTCTGCCTCAGGGTGCTCATGGATGCCCAGACAAGCCTGACATTGACTTTTTGTCAAGACCCCAACCAAGACTGATCAGAGTTTCAAAAGCCCAATTCCAAATTCCCTGCAGGTGGAATTTGATCCAGCTTTAGACAGGAACTTGTTCCAATGGTAGGGACAATGGATGCAAAATTCCCAAGAATGGGGCTTGCACAGTTTCTCTGAAGAGAAAGTTGGGGGCAGAGTGAAAATAATGTGTGTGGTAGATTGAATCATGTTCCCCATAAAGACATGTTTAAGTCCTAAACACTGGTCCTATAGATGTGAACTCATTTGTAAATGGGATCTTTGAAGATTTTATTAAGATGAGGCCAAAATGAAACAGGTGGACCCTTCTCCCATATGACAGGAGTCCTTATAGGCAGAGGAAATTTGGACACATAAGTAGGAGCCACGGAGGAGACAGAACGATGAGACAGAGGCAGAAATTGATTGCCATCAAGCCGCTACAGGAGTGCGGTAGGTTTGGAAAAAGCATGGCCTGCTAATACCTTGATTTGAACTTCTAGCCTCCAGAACTGTGAGGCAATAAATTCCTTTTGTTTAAGTCAAGCAGTCTGTGGTATTTGTCATAGCAGCCCTGGCAAATTAAGACAATGGGAAAAAGAAATGATGTTTATCTCTAGTGTGGGGCAGACCTCAAATCAAGGCAAGGGAAGCAGGAGCATCAGGGCTATCCCAGGGCTGTCTGAGGCTGGAATCCCGATGCTTGTTCCCAAGGTCTAGTCTGTTCCTGCCATTCCCCAAAACTCAAAGAGAGAAGATGCAACTAACAACTGCCATTTAGCATTGGGGATCTACTCTGCCATCTTGTTCATCTCTCTTTCCAGATGGATGCCAACACTTAATCTTTTATATTACAGCCACGTTCTGAATTCTTCACCAAGAAAATGTTAACTACAGTTAACATTATTATTCAGTGTTGCAATGAATAATACAGATTTTCATAATAAAGGTGGTCCAGTTATAGCACCGTGTAACTGCCTATTAATGTTCTCTATAGTGCTTTCTTTTTCAAGACAGTTGGGAAAATGTAGATTAGCTTTGAAACTATAAAACTGTATTAATTAGCACTGTTTGGGTTGCTAAAAATATAAGCTCACTTAAGCTAGCTTAAGAAAAACTAGAAATTGATTTTAAGAATACCCTGATCTTTAAGGGTATAAGGATAAAAGGGCAGCTGTACTTGGACCAATCCTGAGAACCCAATATACATCAGGAAGCCAGACAGTCTTCTCCCCACTGCCTTCCCCATCTATCATCCATACCATCCCCTTCCAGTTCATATAAACAGACAGGACCCAGATGAGAGAACACGGGGAAGTCATCTACATCCTCGAGGTGCTGCATTGTGATGAGATGCCTTTCCTGCTCCCTCCTCATTCACCAGTGGAATGTCTATGCCACAGATAGGCCAATCTACCTCTGCTCAGTGTAATAAGAGGAAAAGAGAATTGGAAGGAGAGTATTTGGTGATGGATACATGATTTTGCCATGTAACAAAAGGATACCCTGGGCGAGCAGACATAGCTCAGTGGTTGAGGGCCTGCTTTGCATATATGAGTCCCAGATTCAATCCCCTTTACCTCCAAACAAAAACAAAAACAAAAAGGATACCCTGGAAGTTTCCACTGCAGAGAACTGGCTGTCAGGCAAGTAAACTCCAGTAACAAAAAGCAGAGAGGTGTATCACCACGGGCAGGAGCAGATGGTGGTTGGAGATTGTGCAGTGGGACTAATACAGTATTGGAATGCCTGCGGAGAGGCCTTCGACACCCCAGGCAGGTGAGAACTGCATGTCCATCTGGCCTGTTCCTCTTCCTGGTTTCCACATGCTGTATAGTCAGTACAGTAGGGTCCCAGGAGCAGGCATTCCCCTCCACACTCCAAATCCCTCTGGTGGGGAACTGGCCAGGACATGGAGAGGGGACATTGTTATTGCATTGAACCAAAATTGAAGTTTTAAATTGGGCTAGACTGGATTGGGCTCTTTACCCAGGAAAGTGATTGGAACGCTAAAGATCTGCTGGAGATGTTGTCGAGGGACATAACAAGGAGATTGTGACCATTGCAGAGTTGAAGACAGTGACCGCAGAAAAATTTCTTTCATGTTTGTACCTCCTCTACATTAGGATTGTTCAGTAAACCAGATCCGGTAGCTCCTCTTTTCATGAACAATGAAGTGGGAACAAGCAAGACTGAATGATACAACTTCGGGGAAATGCACTGGTGTTGAATCACTGCGTGATTGTAAGGGCGGGGTTTCCCCTGCAGGGACTGGACCTGCTCACTGCCAGCTGTCCTCAGAAGAGGTCAGTCGTGGGACAGGAAGTCAGAACTCTGGAACCTGGAGTCAGTCTGATTAGATCTGCCAGGAAGGCGGTTCCTGAGGCCCTGAGGTGGCCCCTCCCGTCACATGTGGGCTGATGAGAAGCGAAACCAGCTTCCTCTTGGAGGGAAGGAGCCTATGCCGTGGTAGTGAGCTGTTCTCTGAATTGTTTCCCATTCATTGTCCCTAAGCCTTCGTTATGATTTGTTCAACTCCTCGACATTTTTGCTTCCAACGTCCTGAGGGGAATTAAGGGGAGAGGTCCATAACCACAGCTGGGTCAAAGCAGTACAGAGGAGAGTTACCAGCCCTATCCTGAGGCCACAGTGGAGTGGCAGCCACAGGTACTAGCTGATTATCACGTTGTCCAGGAGTGACTGTCTTAGTGGACAAGTTAGGGGCCAAAATGGAAGTATTTGAGGGACTGGTTCCTGAATACACAGGCAGGGCAGCCTGACAGATTCTCAAGATTCTCAAGCACAGCAGTGGACATTGGAGGTGGGGACTGGGGCTTACTTTACATCAACTGGTATGATTTTATGTCAATAAAACTAGACATTATCGTTTGAATTACGATAAAATTAGTTATCTGACATTGGAATAAGCTCCTTGTCATTAAAAGTGTTTAAAGGACTCATATTTTCTTTTTAAGGAGTATTCTAAGGCTGTTCCCATGCCATTTTGCTTATTTATTATGTTATCTTGCATTCACTATATATCAAGCATTGTGCTAAGTGTTTTACATACAAGCCTTTTTAGTAACCCAGTTTTATAGACAAGGAAACTGAGGCTTAGAAGTTAGATAAGTTGCCTAGGATCTTCTAGCTAAGTAGTTGGGAAGGGGTGTGATGTCAGGCTGCCTGACTCTGATCACTACATTGTACTCAGACCAAAGGCGTGCACACCAGTCTAGTGGGGGAAAGGACAAACAATTGTGTCAACAATTATTAAAATCGATTGATTGATGCAGTGTGCACAAATTAGTACGGGGACACGTTATTTAGTGTAACGGGAGAGGAAAGGAGGGAATGGTGGGGATGGATAGGGAAGGTTTCTTCTTAGGGTGTGCCTCAAAGTGGAGTCTTAAAGGTTGTGTAGGTGTTAGAAAAAAAATGAAAAGGCAGAGGAGGGCGCGTGGGGTGGGAGGGATTGGGGTAAGAGGAAGACCACATTCCAGATGAGAGAGGCGAAGAAGTGATTCTCACAGAGTGGAAGGGCAATAAGTATTTGAGTAGTTGGACGACACCATGGGCAAACTCACCCAGTGAAGAAACAACGTAGCTCAGGGGATGCGTGGATGGGTTGACTTCAAGCACGTTAGTGTGGAGTGCAAAGGGCAAGACTGGGAGCACCAGTGAAGCTGGAGATACTATGGATGGGCATGAGCCAAATGGTAAAAACCAAAAACCAAAAAAACCTGCAGTGATGACAGCTAAAATGTTTGGAGGTTGTTTTCAGAAAGTAGATATTGGAATTTAAGATTTCTGAGGTAAAGCATTTCCAGATAATAAGAAGATCCTTGGGGTGACTCTGTGAGTGTTGGTTGAAATGAACAGGTGTTACAGATCACTGGGATGAGAAGAATGTCCCAGCGTTTTGAGGTGAAGCACATTCCTTACAATTCTAAGAATCTAGAATTCTATTAATTACCTGGTTTTTCTTGAAATGAATGGGTTTGTAAAATGCTTTAGTATTGTCATACAAAAGCTGGTTGCCTAATTAAAAGTTGCTATTTTACTCTGCTTTTCCCAAATACACTGCCAGAGTGTTACAAGCAAAGCCTGTGATTTTTGTAATAATAACCAATTAAGCATTCAGTTTTGCAATGTGTGGACAGACTGTTTATTTGCGATTCTAACACTCCATAACCTGGTACAATGAAAGTGTACAGGTGTGATTCACTGGTTTGTGTGCAACTGATCAAGCTCATCTATGTATTACAGTAAGAAATAAAGCCAAATGTAATCATTACAACTTGACTTTTTGCCTTCTTCCCAATAAGAAGCTAGCACAGAAATACAAAGAGATAATTTGAGTCAAACTGAGAAGGCTAATTTTGATCATCAGCAAAGGCGATGTGACAGAATTGCATATTGTCTTTCACAAGAAAATCAGAATTGTTTTTGTCAAGTGCTATCTGCTTCTACACTGCTCCAGGGCTTCTGGGGAAAAGATCATTCTGGGTTCTACAGAATCCTCAGAGTTTTCTATATCTTCTGGGTGAAGCTCAAGAAGATAGTCCTAAGGTACACAATCTCCATACAATTTCAATCTCAGAGACAGAACCCTTTATTTTTTAATCTTCGTAGGCACAATCCTTCCCTGGCTTTCACTGGGAAAGGTCATTGATCTCAGCTCTATCATTGAAGAAAACTGTTCCCTGCCTTAAAAAAAAAAGTCTCAAGTTTCACCTTGTGGTGAATTTTTATAGTTGAGTTATAAAGGGCCAAAGAATGCGGGGAACCATGACAGATTTAGAATGGAAACGCTGACCTGCTTTCTGACTACACGTGCTGACAAGCATCTCCTCCACTTAAATCATACCCGGGCAAACACGAATCTCTCACTTCTGAGTTTCTTGTGGGGTTACTGATACGAAAGACAGCATAAGTGCCGACTTCAGTGGAAATTCCCTGGTAAAAAGACCCTTACTTACATTCTGAAAATTTGGTTTTCAGACTGATACCTTTCACTGACCATCAAAAGGAGGCACGCCTAACCAATGGAACCTGTTAGAAAGAAGAAAAATGAACCTTCTTTCTTAACTGTTTGATCACTCTGGAGGAAAATAGCACCCACCAGGGCAGAGGCACTTCTCAAAAAGTTTCCCAGCGTTTAAGAGCAAAGGTCCAATCCTGACCGGGACACAGCAAAGGCCTCTACACATGGCCTGGTATTCCCAAGTGTCTTCTGCTGTTAGACAACACTTCTTGGAAACTTGGAATAAAAAGCTTCCATTATTTTGCTCTTTCAGGAAATGATTCATGGTAATTCCAGAATCAACAGAATCTCTCTCATACAGCAGAATATTTGAATTCCCAAAGCGGGAATCGCTCTTTGCAGACCTCCACAATCTTCTTGTTCATTAATTTTATTTCTGTTGTTCTCTCATTTGCTAGTGATTCAGGCATTTCAGCCCCAAATAAAACAAAGTACAAATGCTTTCTCCTTAAAAAAAACAAACTAAAAAAATCACTCTCCCAGTCTCCCTAAAGCACACCCAGGACTCTGGTTCCATCTTCCAGAAGCAGGATTTGATGATGATGCAGAGGAGACATGTGTGGCATAGTGAAAAGAATTCTGGAGATCAGACTCCTTGGACCTCAGCCCAAGAGCTGCTGCTTACTGGCAGCTGAACCCTGGGTTCATCCTTTAACCCCTAAACCTCAAGTTCCTCACTTATAAGAATTGAAACACTGCCTTATTGAAATATGTGTGAGCACGAAAGACCTAATATTTGTAAAAGAGATGTGGAAGCCAAGATGTCAAGTAAATGATGTCTGAATATCATGACAAGGGTTGATAACAGGATTTAGGCAGATGTTTGTGGTTACTCAGTTATGTTCCCCATAGGAACTTCTGGAGAAAAGTCTGGGCTTTTCTGAGGGTCCCAAGTACTCATATGCTTCAGAAATATTCTGTCCTGTAGTCTGACCCATATAACTATATACCTAAAGCCTGACAGCTTTAATTTCTGCTATTCCAGTATGTTCTAAGTGGTTTGATCCCATTAGCAAAGAAACAATGGCACTACTTAAATAATCAACAGCACTCACTTCATGACTTCCTCTGAGGTGGATGCTGGGGTGTGCTGACCAGATTCTCCTCTAGAACTGAAGCACTCATTGCCCCAGCTGTCTGGAGGTTTGCTGCTGAGGGTTCAGGAAGAGAGCAGGGGAGCTGTCTTTCCCTTAGTGAATGGCCCCTCACTAGAGGCAGACAATGCCTGGTCAGTGAGGGGGTACGAAGACCTGGCCCGTTGGCCTCAGTTCAGGACACTGAGATGGGTCAGCCAGCCCTGTGGGATTGGCTGAGGCCTTTTTGGTAACTGCTTCATTATTTGATTTTTCCCTCTGCTTAATTCTGCTTCTCTTACTTCTACCTAAGTGGTTGTAGCAATTTGGTATTATTGATGTATTCCAAAAAGAAAAACTGGATTATGTTTGTAAATTGGTCTTTTCCTCTGGGCATATTAGAGCGTATTGGATTCAGAGGTTTTACTTCTACTTGATTAAATAATGATTAAGGTTTTGATTGGGCCACATCAGTAGGATGTTGCAACCCTAACCCTTGGTGGGCAGGGACTCACAGAGAAACCACACCCCAGAGAAGGGAGGTTGAAGTCTAGTGCTGGCGCCCCAGGAAATAAGCACACAGAGGAGCTTGGTCGTGAGGAAAAAGAGAAAGCCCAGGGAGAGAGGAAACCTGACCCTGGAAAGAAGTAAGTGCTGGAAAGAGAGGAACCCAGGAACCCTGAACCCTTGATGTCATCAGCCATTTTGATCCAACACATGGCAACAGACTTTGGTGAGGGAAGTAACTTATGCTTTACGCCCTGGTAACTGTAAGCTTCTACCCCAAATGAATTCATTTTATAAAAACCAACTGATTTCTGGCATTTTGTGTAAGCACCCCTTCTGACTGACTATTACAGTGGTGTTCCTAGGGGTGTGCCTATGTAATAGAGTCAACATAGCAGGGCTGGGACTGCTATTGTTTGAAAGTAAGCTTACAAGGTTGGCCCTTGACTGGCATCTGGGAACTTGAATCTGGGGAGAGTTCACACCATTCTCAGAACTGATGAGAGTGGCCTGAACTACTTGTATGAAAATGTGGTTTATGCTGATTACCGGCTTTCCTTCTGGAACTCAGGAATTGTGTTACTTGCTAGGCAGATAATGCCTATGTAGCCCCAATAAAAACCCTGGGCACCCAGTCTCTAATGAGCTTCTCTGGTTGACTAAATTTTACATGTATTTTTATAACTTGTCGCTGAAAAACTCACCCATCCTGTGTGATTCCATGGGGAAGCTTGCACCTGGTTTCTTCCAGCTTCCACCCCATGCTTCTTTTTCCTGTGCTGATTTTGTTTTGTACCTATCCTTTCTCTATGATAAATAATAGTTACGATTTATAGCCAAAACTATAGGCTCTTAGTAAATTACTGAACCTGGGGACTTAGGAATCCCCTTGAAACTATTCCTCAATAAACTTCCTACCCATAAATCCCCAACTTAGAAAACCTGATTTAAGTCACCCTCCTCCCTGACTCTAATCCAAGACCTATTCTTCCCTGAAGCACTAGTCCGGTTTACAGTACATCTCAGGCTCGAAGTCCTCCCATTCAAGGGCTGTCAGTCCTTTCACATCTATGTCTAAAAGTCTCCTGAATAGATCCTCTACATTGTTACCACCATCATTGCCATTGCCATAATTTTCCATCTCAACAATTACATCAGTTCCCTAATTGTTCTTTTCACAATCATGCTGATACACAATGATGCCAAGTCAATCTTCTTAATGTAAATCTTGGAATAAGTGAGTTTCCAGCTTTAAAAATGAAAACAAAAAGACTTCAGCCTTTTCTCATTGCCTTCAGGATATTGTGAAAACATTTTAGCGTGGTGTTCAAGGCTTCCATGAACTGGCCTCAGACATCATGCCAAATTTTATTCTCTTCCACCCACTGTACTGTTCCTTTTAGTCATATGGAACCTTACACCATTCATGAAACAAGCCTTGTTTTCTTTTGTTTATGCTATTTCTTCCTTCTCAAAAGATCTTGTACTCATCACCTTTTATCAAAGTTTGATCACTGTTTCCAATGCCCAACTCAAAAACAGCCTCTTCCATAAAGGACCTCCCAATCACCTCAAGGCATCATTTAACCCTGCTCTCTACTCTCCTACGGTGAAAAATAGATCACTGTGTCTCCTATTCTCCCCCCCTTATAAAAAACAAATCAATTTTGTTGATACATTTTATTAAAGCATACAGTTCATTCAAAATGTGCAATCAATAGTGTTTGGTGTAATCACACAGTTGTGCATTCATCACTTCAATTAAAGCATTTTCATTATTTCAATAATAATTTAAACAAAAAACAAAAAACAGACAAACAGGAAAATTCCTTCACCTCACAATCGATGTTTCCTCTGCTGTACATAGCTGCTATTTCTGACTATCCTTGCACAAACGATTCATTTATTAAGCAGTTTTATTGAGATAGAGTGACATACCATATGATCTATCTAAAGTGTATAATTAGTCTCCTACTCCCTTTTGATGAGTGTCTCTGAAACAATAACAAAACTTCCTTCCTTTCTCCTTTGAGTTGGATAAGTGGATTTGGCCAAAGAGTAAGAAGAAACTCGTGGGCCAGAGTTTTTATTCCTTATGCAATAGAGAAACATCTGTAATTCTATGTACTCCATACTAGTGGTCACCACATTTTCTGAGTTATGTCCCCCTAAGCGTTTTGAACATGTATCTCCAACGTCACAGGTACTTACATATTATGTACAGGTACACTATACTGATACTATATGTACATCATACATAGGACACATAAATAGTAATTTTCAAAGGATGAGCTAAAACATAGATATAGAAAGTTCTAATATTTGAGTGCCCCACCCTGGTGAATCCCCTTACACAGCACGGTTTGCATTCCTTTCTGGAGGACCCTGCTTCCAACTCGCAGGACTCCGCATGTTTAGTTTCTCCTCCAGGACCTCCCAGCTTTGAATTAAATAAAGATTTTCTCAGCTGTGCAATAAGCAAAACTGTGAGCTTCTTTGTTCATGGCCAGAGTGTGAAAAGGCCATCTTTCTCAAGGGAAAGGTGACTGTCATAACCAGAGCAAGGTCCCTGGTGGTTTAGTGGTCCATCCCTAGCCAGAGTGTCCGAAGGGAAACCAAAACTTTTATTAAAGAAAGCAGCATATTCAGACAGCACCTGAAGATATTTGTCATTGTTGTTGCTGTTTGTGGCTGTGTGTTTAAACGACACCCTCTGTTGTCTAGAATTAGGACACTCTTTCAAAGTCTGGAATAAACTACAGGCAGGTTGAGGCAAATTATTTTTCCCATAATCGTGACATATCCATCTTGATAATGCAGAACTTTAGGTGATAATGACCTTAAAAAATGCAAAGCTCTCAACTCATGTCTGCTGTCACAACAGACTTTTGAAGAATCTGAGCAGGAAAAGTACTAGAAATATGTAAGGGGGGTGGCATAAAAATAACTATAGAAAGGTTTTCCAGAAATATGGTGAAATGCATATTAGTATCAAGGGTAAACTTGAAATATGACACACAGTGAGGCTCAGAAAGAGAGCATTTTGCAAAAGAACATTTATACAACTTCGGATTAAATAAGATCTTTGAACTTGCATTATCTTGATTTCCAGGTAAAAAGAGTCCAGAAAGACAGAAAATTGCTGTTGTATGAGAAATATTTAGGTTAATATTCTGGAACATTTTGCCATGTAACTTTAATGCGATTGTATTAAGATTAACGTAAATTGAGACCTTTATATTTATGAACGGACTCTTCACTCTGCAACCCAGCTTATCAAATAACCATTTCCGGAAATCACTACATTGAAAGTCATTAAAAACATAAAGATATCAAAATGACTCTAAAAGGCAAACTGAAGATCATGAATTGTCTTTTCACATCCATCCCCAACACCCCATACAAACAGGTAAAGATGAACTGCAATTCACAGTCTGAATCTGAGTATTGGATTTCAAATTTAACTGCCAGCTCACTATTAGGAATGGATAATCTGGGTTTAAAGTAAAATGCACCTTTCCCTGAGGAGATCTCATTTTAATGAAGGCAAAATAAATGGGAGAGATATATAACTGCTTTCTTTGTCCAGCCGTGCTGATGCATTCCAAGCCTACCAGGTTCTCTAGGCACACACCTTTGCCTGTACACCACCTAGTTTTCACTTGGCTCCAGAGAAGGCAGAGGTTGATAAGAAGTGGAGGAAAGACTGTCATGCTCCCTAACAATCACTCCAGTGCATTTTGAAGCATATGCAAACCACGAGGGTGCAATTTTAGACTGTTAGGTTGTGGGGTCCTTGACCAGCAAAGTTTGGGGATCCTGAGGCGGATGTACAGTAAGTTGTTAATAAGAGAAATTCAAGAGTGATATATAAGTTACATGCCATTTTATTCAATAGTTGAAATTCTTGGAAATGCTACAGATATTTTGGAATGAAACTAGTTGATTAATTAAAAAAGAACCTAAGAAAAGAGAAACTATGTTTATAAGTCTCTTGAGAGTAGGCTTCTAATGAGCATTCTAAGATCTTTTATTCTGTTGATCTTAGATCAAATAAAAGATGAAGTGCCTCACTTACCCAATAGCCAGTGGGTCGAGAGAAGAGACACACCAAGATTTATAGGTTTTTATATAAGGCTGGGGAAATAGTAATATTTGATATATTTGTAAATCAGGTTAAATGTCTGTGTAAACTGATTTAACATATTTGTTAGATATAATAATTTTCTAATGAGAAACAAAGCTTATTAATAACACCAAGTAAAAAATACCAAAGAGAAATATAGATTATAACTAGTAGATGAGATTGCAGCTAAGAGAGTTCAGCAATGAAGGAACATTTCTTTTGACACTTAGGTAAATTTTGAAGGAGTCCTCATCGAGATAATCAGGACTCACCAATGGTTCTTAAGGCCTATTCAGTAGGTATGTAAACCATTTGCTGCTGCTATGCTTTTTCCTTCATCCACTGTCCATCCTCATCACCCTCTTCTTCATGCTTTACTAAGGTTCTTATCAGGAGAGAGAGGGCAAATTGGAAGTGGCACCACCTCATATACTCCCTGTGGATGTAGATGTCTCCTTTTCCAGGGGCATCAGGGCCTTTCCAAAAAGAAAAGTAATTCCTCCTCATAGAAAGGTCAAAATGCCATTCTAGACTCAGTCAGGAAAACAGAAACCATGGTGGACATTTCAACATGGAGGACTAATACAGAGGATTGTTTACAAATGTATAGACAGGGCTAAAGGAGCAAAAGAGAGAAGGACTGATACACAGAGTTCTGAATGCTGCTGATGCCTCTGTGCTGGCATCCATGCGCCTACTCTTGCTGCCATGCAGCTAGAGATGCTGCCACTTCAGGGACTGGAACCACCAAAATTGTCCCTCCATGGCTAGGACTAGAATCAACAAAGAGATTCTGCGGCTACCTTGGCTGGAGACTGCAGCTGCTCTGCCTCTCTGCTGCCACACCAGCAGCTGGGCTTAATGTTGAATTCCAAAGGAGAAAGTTTCCTCCGATCCTCTGATCTCCCACCAATGCCTCCCATTGGCAGATCCTATCAGGAAGCTACTGGTAAGGAGGCAGAAATGTAATTTGCAGACTGCCAGCCCTAGCAATACACAGCAGATTATAAAAGGTGGGTATGGAGCTGAGAAACAACAGATAAATAATCAACATAGTCAGGCATCTAGTGTGAAAGCAAAGCTTCCTGACCTTTATAGAAGAAAATTGGGATGAAATGAAGGTTATTTGGAGGTCTCTCCATGGGGCTTGGTAAAACATCTATTAGATTTTCTTCATATTATATTTACAATGAAAAAATAAGATATTAGATATTGAATGTCTTAAATTTCCAAATAAAATGTTCTGAAATTTTAATGGCAAACTTGAGCTTGCTTTCAAACATAACTTATTATGTCATGCTTTATGCTTAAAATGGCTATGTATAAGTCTTATCAACATTTTAAAATGAAGATGGGTTCACATTTTTTATAGTCCCTATTAATGAAAAACCTTTCACAATTAGTGGTAGAAAATGTAAAATGGGTTTTAAAAAAGCAATTCAAAAATTCACTGCTATTGAAAACATATTTTAAAACTAACATCTTTTCTTTTTCATCATTGACAAACGTAATGTTGATATTTCTTGTGATGAGTGGTTTTTAAATTCTATCAAAAAATATCAAATCTAGGTAATGTATTCATATTGTGCATATATTGTCAGTATAGTTATGCTGTAGTTAGCTGGGATGTCCCTAACAAGACATGTGGGGCTGCAAATGGATTGGAGGATTGAATAAACATGAAAATAAAGATTTGAGGCTAATGCTGGGTCGGCAGCTATACCCAACAGAAGCCCTGGCCCAGGCTCCCCAACCCCACCCGTGCTGTTCTTTGGGCACCTAGAGCACAAGCTCCCTGGCAAGACAACAGACCCATTATCCATTATGGGCACATGCTGCTACTCCCTGAGAAGCCTGTCAGGTAGCAGAGCACCTCCTTGACTGCAATCTATGCATCATGGTAGAGTCAGAGTAAAGGACACTGCTCTGCTTGCCATTTGCAGGAATCTTGGGACACGTTGTCACATCCCAGTTGAAGAAGGAATCAGTATTTCAGGATATAATGATTTCTGTTTGTGGCATACCATTTGGGCAACTCTACCTGAAGACTAGCAGGAATTACAGTTTTGCCTCCTATGGGTTAAAATAAGATTCTTTGAGTCAAGTTCTGCTTAGAACTCCTTTCACTGATCTGTAAGAGCCTCCACTCATCCCCAATATTCAGAGACTTACCTTGACAAAAGTTCTGAACAGATTTCTGTATCTCTCTAGCAGAATTCTGCATTGCAGCTGTGAAATAATAATGTTGGAAAACCATTCCTTTGTAAGTATAGTCAGCAGCCCTAAGATGGCTCCCAATACTCCTTGCTTCCTGGTTGGTATTCAAGCCTGCAAGTGTGGGTTAGACTTAGTGAATTGTTCCTCATGAAGGGAATGTGGCAAACAGTGGTGGAATGCCATATGCAAGATTAGGCAACAGAAGGACACTGGTTTCATCTTGCTTGCCCTCTCTTAGTCTCTCGCTCATTCTGATGGAACCGTGCTGTCATATTGTGAACTGACCTATGGAGAAGTCCTTCTAGGAAACTGAGAGTGGTATCCATCTAACACTCAGAGGGAAACTGAGGCCCTTAGTCCCACAGCCTTAGTTTGCTCTTAGAATATTTTCTTATATGAAAGAGGACTAATACTTTTTTGAAATTGTTTGTGTCTGCTTATTCAAAACAGTAGCTATAAGTACATTATTAAAATACTGGAAAATACAGAAGAAACCTAAAAAGAAATTTAGGATTTCCTATTATCTCACCTTCTAAAGATAATCACTGTCAACATTTCAGTGTATATTTTCAGTCATTTTCTTTCTAGGTGAATTTGTATGTATGGGTGTGTATAAAATAACTCTAACATATATAACATACACATTCATACTATATATTTTTAAAATAAGGTTATGTTGTACATGTTATTTTGTAAGCTGATTTTTTTTCATTTAATGTTTGATGAATATTTTTCTATATCATTAAATATCTTTCTCCAAATGTCTATGGCTACATATTTCATTGTATGAATGTATTATGGTTTATTTAACACATTCTATTACTTATTAAATTGTACTAATTTTTTCACTAATATGATGTCCTTGGAGTATTTGAATTTGTGTATTATGAAAGTGAGAAAGAAAATGCTTAGTTGTTTTTTTCTTATTGCTTATGACCTGAGTCAAAAGAAAATATCAGTGTGACTAAGTTATGTTAGCTGTGAGAATAAACAAAACTGACTCATGTCAGGGTTTGCTAGCTTTTTGCTCAGTATCCTTTCCCCCTTTCTTTCTTATTCACAGAGCACTGGTTTTATTGGGGCAGCAATGTTTCCAGCTTAAAAGCATCAATGACAACAAAAGTAAAAATCTTTTGATTTTCCTTGTAGGTAGAGTGGCTGGATGATCCAGTTCTGACCAATGAGATGTAAACAGAAAGATTGGAAGACATATTTAGGAGAGCAACTTTTTTGAAGGGAGGGACAAAGTCAACTGGCAGTTGGACTTTTATTCTTTGCCCTGCCCCTTTTCCCAGCTGAAATGTATATAAATCTGTTGGCCAGAGCTCTGGCAACCATCTTGAAGATATGAAGATGGTCTCATGGCATAGTGAAAGCTAGAATGAGCATAGGTTAAGGATGACACCTGAATCATCCAGCTTTGAACTACCTATC
Organism: Dasypus novemcinctus; assembly: GCF_030445035.2. Classification (NCBI taxonomy): domain Eukaryota; kingdom Metazoa; phylum Chordata; class Mammalia; order Cingulata; family Dasypodidae; genus Dasypus; species Dasypus novemcinctus. The sequence goes on along the minus strand of NC_080679.1, from coordinate 55,769,775 downwards.
TTCAGACTCTTTTATGTTTTAGAAACCTAAGCTTCTTATTTCTCTAAACTTGGTTTCAGATTTCTGCATTTAAGAGTCAAACGTAAATCCAACTGACACAATATCTAAGATAATAAAATGGTGATTCCTTTTTCTTGAGATTACTGTTTTGATGAGATTGGGTAAGGTTCACATGGATAGTCATTGCAATTATTTTATATCAAACAGGGAACAGATCATGTTGTATTACTGACATCATGGCAAGTTCTGTATGGAGAACTCAGATAAATCAGATGCAGGTCGCACCCTCAAAGGGCTTGTATTCTATCCACCAAGGTTAAACAATGGACTAACTGGAGGGTACAAAAACATTAATAGAAAAGAAAAAAATCATCCTCTAGGGATCAGAGCAAATGTGACTCAAGGAGGAGGGAAGAAGTGACATGAAAAAGCCTGACCTTGAAAATGAATCAAGTATATTTAGAGGTGTCAAACAGTATTACCCGGCCTAACCTAGAGACCAAACTGCATTTTAAATTGGGTTATTCTTTGTGTTGTAAATGTTATTTGTGCCATTTATCAGTAAATTGGAGAACATTAGGAGTAGTTCCTAATAATAGGTGAGGAGAAACAATATGTAGTCTGAATTATCTTTAAAAATCCCTAAAATAACCATAAATTAGTCTACAGACAGTTTATCATTCAGGTTTGGTATAGAACATACCTGTTGGAAACCAGAACTAGTTATGTGTTGGAGCTATATTAAATAAGAAAAATGCATTTTTAAGTACTGGCATTACACTCAGCTTAGTTCACACTTGTGATTTGCTTACATCAAATAAGTTAGAATCCAGATACTCTGGGCCTATCTCATATCATTTCTTGCATTATGGTCACTGTAGTGTCTAAGCATAAGGAGTAGAATGGAAAGCAGAATCATTCTCACTGTGTAAAACATTCTTTCTCTGTCTCTTTCACTTTCTCATGTATAGCTAAATCTGCATAAATTAAATTTACATATGATATACCACCCCTATATTTATATATGTCTTAATCGTGTATCTGACACCACTTCAGAAATCAAACATTTTTATCATATACCTACAGGACCAAATACTTCCTTAAAAGTGTTTAAAATTTCCCTGTAAATCAGTAATTTGCATGGTGGACCTAAGAGTTACTGATAGTTTTGTACTTTGCATGGCATTTGTACTTATGCATGGTAGATAGTAAAAGAGAGGATGATAAGAAGGGGTATTTTCCCTACCAGTGGCCCCATCCATCCTTCAAATCCTTAACTATTGGCTTAGATCCATTGAGTTTGCCAGGTCAATTAAATGGTGATAACTTGACCAAACCACTAGGTGACCTGTTTACCCAGGTACATCTTGACACCTGGAGAAAATTTATCAGGTGCAAAAAGTTACTTAAACATAAGGAAAATTTTTAGATATAGCAAGAAATAGCTCCTGAAGCATGAGACACTGAGGAAAAATGACACAGACTCAGGCTAGAGTTGGGATAGAACTCAAAGGTAACCTTGAAGGACAGCATCTAATTCAGAGGTGAACAAATATTACTTGCCAGCTCAAGAAATATGAAAGTATTTATGGGTTTCAATTTTCTCCCTTTCAGCATATGTCTCAAGGAGAAAATGTAATTTTAGAACTTACATTACCCAATTCATTGAATTGAAAAATCTCAGGGAGACAAATGGCACTGATTTATAACCACTAAAATATTCATATGGGCATATTTATGAAGCAACTCGTTAAAGGTAGTTTTACAGTTTTTCATCTTGAAATTTGACTTCAGGTTATACTGAAAAGTTTGGGACTGTTATCACTGATCATTGTCATTTATAGGTGGAAAAACTAGGGATGAGAAAGATGGTATTAGTAGGCCTGGATTTCTAGTCTCTTAACTTGCAATATTCAGAGTTCCCCTGAATCATTTTAGGACTATCAGGATGAAGAACAGGGAAGTGGTTTGGGGCTTGAGTGAATATTATTTGCATATAAACTTTTCTGTATCGGACAAATGATTTTACTTGTTACAGAGACAGCTATTAATTCATTTAAAACTTAATTTAAGGGAAGCAGATGTGGCTCAGCTGATTAGGCTCTCATCTACCATATGGCCCGTGCCAGCAGAGAGCTAATGGCCCGCGCCCACGGAGAGCTAGCGCAGCAAGATGACACAACAAAGGGAGACAAGCAGACACAGAAGAACATGCAGTGAATGGACACTGAGCGCAGAGAGCAAGCGTCAGGGGGGTGGGGAATAAATAAAATAAAATAAATCTTTAAAAAATTAATTCAAAATATAGTCGTTTTGGGTTTTGTTGTGTTTTGATCATCCCCATAACGAGTTTTTTTTTTTAAATAACTATTAGTTGTGTATATTTGGGGGGAACATAATATTCAATATCACACTATCGAAATAATATCATTACTGTTATGGGGAAATGGAAACAGTATAACTAGGTGCATGCACTAAATTGTTACTAAGTATCAAGTTCAGTGCCTGTATAGGGTTTGCATTTGGTAGCAAGAAGTTGAGATCATTGAAAAGCCCCGTTGTTGGCTGCCCCACACAGACAATAGCACATGAACATACGGAAGGGTGACAATGAAAACTGAATGCAGGGTGGCATACCCAGCAATGCATTTAATACAAAATGGGCCAACCTGTTAGTTTTGAAAATGGAAATACAAATAATTAAAATAATATAGGGAGCCGATGTGGGTCAAGCAGTTGAGCACTCACCTCCCACGTGGAAATCCTGGGTTCAGTTCCCGGTGCCTCCTGAAAAAGCAAAAACAAACAACAAGCAAAACAAACGATAAAACCAACTCAGGGAAGCTGGTGTGGCTCAGTGGTTGGGCACCAGCTTCCCTCATATGAGGTCCTAGTTTCAATCCCCAGCCCCCTGGTACCTTAAAATAATAATATTAATAAAAGGGACACCAATGAAAAGACAGGGATTGTCCAAATGGATTACAAAATAAAACACACATGACCCAACTATATGCTATCTGCAATATAATCAATTGAAATTTAATAGGCCAGTTAAAACTAAAAGGAAGGAAAAACATAATACACCTTAAAAACACTAATCGAAATAAAACCAGAGTGGTTATAGTCTTATCAAAGTAGACTAGTGCTAAAAATAATACCAGAGCTAAAGAGGGACGTTTCATAATGATAACTAGGTCAATTTCACAAAGAAAACATAACAGTCCCAAGTGTGCATTCACCTAACAACAGAATTCGAAAATATATGAAGTTAAAACTGACAGAACTGAAAAGAGAAAGACAAGCTGACATATAAGGTTGGCACGCTCTCGGAAATCTATAAAATTCATAGACAAAATCATCAAGAACAAACGTTTTCCATGAAGGGCCAGATAGTAACTACATTAGGCTTTTCAGGAGCATCAGTATCTGTTGTAAATTCTTTGTATTTTTTACCTTTTATAACCCTTTCTTAGCTCAAGGGCCATATAAAAAAACAGGCCATAGGCCAGATTTGACTTGTGGGCTTTTGTTTGCCAACCTCTGATATAGAAGAACTGAATAACATCATCCAACAGCTGAATGTATTTGGCATTTATAGAACACTTCACTTAAAATTGGCATAATCTGCACTCTTTTCAAATGCATATGAAACCTTCAGTAAGATAAACCACATTCTGGGGTATAAAATAAACTTCAGGAAATTTAAAAGAATTAAAATCATACAAAGTATGTTCTCTGACCACAATAGAATTAAACAAGAAATCAATAAAATCAAAGTCTCCAAACACCTGGAAGTTAACACACTTCTAAATAATGCATGGACCAAAGAGGTAGTTTCAAGGGAAATTAGAAAATTATTTGAACTGATAAAAAACTAAAACCATGTATCAATGCTAAGGGTCAATAATAGGGGGTACGGGATTTTCTATTGGAGTAATGAAAATATTCTGAGATTGACTGGGGTGATGACAGCACAACTCTGTGACGAAACTGATAGCTAATGATTATACACTTTGGATGGAATGTACAAGGCATGGGACAATATAACAGTGTTGTGAGAAACTGTATGCCAACAAATTAGACAATCTAGATGAAATGGACAAATTCCTAGAAATGTATAAGCAACCTACATTGACTCTACAAAGAAATATTAGGAACTCAACAAACCAATCACAAGTAAAGAAAGAGATTGAATCAGTCTTCAAAAATCTTCCAACAAAGAGAAATCCAGGACCAGATGGCTTCACGGGTGAATTCTACCAAACATTTCGAGAAGGCTTAATACCAATTCTGATTAAACTCTTCCAAAAAATGGAAAAGGAGGAAATATTACCCAACACATTTTATGATGACAATATCACCCTGATAACCAAAGCCAAATAAAGATAACACTAGAAAAGAAAATTACAGACCAATCTTTCTGTTGAACATAGATGCAAAAAATCTCAACAAAATACTTGCTGATAGAATCCAACAGCATATTAAAAGAATTATATACCATGATCAAGTGGGTTTTATATGCAACTGTGGTTCAACATGAGAAAACAATTAACATAATAGACCACATTAACAAATAGGAGGAAAAAAACTACATCATTTCAATTGATGCAGAAAAGGCATTTGACAAATTCTGAATTTGAGAGAGAGAGAAAATAAAAACAAATACATTAAACATCCAATTCCAGGAGTTTTTAAGTGAAATCACAAAATAAACTAAGGGAAGAAGAATGAGAGAAATAATAAAGAAAAGAGCAGGAGTCAATGGGTCTGAAAACAGGAAAATAGTAAAGCAATAAATAAATGCAAATCTAGTTTTGAAACAACCAACAAAATAGCTAAATCTCTATATAATATAATCCACAAAGAATGGGATAAAACCCAAATACATAAAATAAGACATGATAAGTGGTACATGATTACAAAAATAGGTGAAATTTAAAAGAACAGTAAGAGATGACTTTACATGAATATTCACACACACATTTAAAATTTTGGCTAAAATGGGAAATTCTTAAGAAAACTATTATTTATCAAAACTAAGTACAAAAGAGCTAGAAAATCTAAACTGACAAAATTCTGTGGAAGAAATTGGAAAAATTTGTCATAATAGCACCTTGTATAGACAGTTTCACATGAACATTAACTAAATCTTAAAAGAGAACATAATTCAATACTATTTAAAGGCTTCAGAGAATAGGAAAAGAAGGAAGCATAATACTTTCAGAAGAACTTAACAAAACAACACAAAGAACTCAGCAAACCAATTTCACTTATACCTCCTGATGCAAAAATCCCTAAACATAGGAAAAGAATACTGCATTATGATTATATGGGATTTATCCTAGAAATACAAGACATGTTCAAAATTAGAAAATATGTAATTGATTGTATTTACAGATCTGAATTTTACAATGATCTCCATAGCTGTCAAAAAAGCATTTGAGAAAAGCCAACATTCTTAATTAAAAAAAAATAGCTTATAAAATATGAATTGATGATTACTTCCTTAATGTGATGAAAAGTATCTATCTCAGTTCAAAGGCCAGCACGCTTAATCAGGAAATGCTAGAGACATTCCTACCAATGTTATGAATAAGATAAAGATGTCTATTATTACTAGTATAATTTAGCACTGTCGTGGACACATTACAAATATAAAGATTGGCAAAGGGTTGATAAAATGGTAAAGATCAAATTTACTAGATATATAATTGCTTAGAAACCCCAAGAATAGCACATGACAATTATTATAAATAATAAGAGAATTAAAAAGGGAGCAAAATTCAGATAAATCAATAGCTTTCATATATAGAAGCAACCAAAAGATAAAATGCCGAAAAATAAACTAAATGAAAAATGTGTAATACCTTTGCAAGCAAAACTCTAAAACAATACCAAAGGACACAAAGATATACTGAACAAATGGAAAGACATTTGTTGGACAATGTGAGAGTTTAAAGCTGGATGGACCCCAGAAAATCATGTTCTTAAAGCTAAGGCATTCCTGTGGGTATAAACATATTGTAGGTGGGATTTTTGACTAGGTTACTTCAATAAGGCATGGCCCAGGGTGGATTTTCATCCTCTGACTGGTGTCCTTTATAAATGGGATGAATATGGAAAGAAAAGAGAGAGAAAGCCAGGAAGCCAGAAGTTGAAAGCAAGGAAACCCAGAAGAGAAGGGAAAGGTCAGCAGATGTTTCCTTGTGTCTTGCCATGTGACAGAGATGTCCAGGATCTCCAGTGGATGATCTACGGGGAGAAAGCATCGTTTGATGATACCTTGATTTGGACATTTTCATGGCCTCAGAACTGTAAACTCGTAAACTAATAAATCCTCATTGTAAAAACCAACCCATTTCTGGTATATTGCATTTCCGTAGCCTAGCAGACTGAAACAGAGGGGAAGATTCAATGTCATAGACATGTCAATTCTCCTTAAGTTTACTTACAAATTTAGCAGTGACCCAGTAATAATTTCTAGATTTTTTTCATATGAACTCTTGAAAGTTCATTTGGAAAAATAAATAAACATGAATATTCAGGAATACTTTGAAAAAAGAAGAGTAATTGGAAAGGGGGCAAACTTGTACTATCAGATAAAAATACTTTCAGATCTCTAAAAAATTGTGCCATGTTCACTGGGACAGATACATGAATGAATCATAGAAAGTGCAGCAATAAAATTTAAGTTGAATATGCCTATGAAAATTTCTAGTGTAACAACGATAAAAGGATCAACTCAGCAAGGTGATACAAATGTGTATGTATGCAATAACATAGCTTTAAACTTCAGAAGCATAAACTGACAGAAATGCAAGGAATTGACAAATCCAACCTAGAGAACAATTTTAACATACCATTCTCAGTGAATGATATATCAAAGAGAAAAAAAAAAAACAAGGCTATAAAAGATTTAACTTTTAATAGGAAATGTTTAGATTGAAATAAACTTTAAACCAATGCCTTAATTAATTCAGTCTCTTTATTAAAAGATCTCCTTTTTATCCACATTTCTATGACTTTGTATCTGCCTCTATTAGTTCATGTCAGCTTCAAGTGGAAGGAAATAACAATGGTCAAACAGGATAGAAGTGTTTTTTCCTTTCACGCAAATGAAGTACCAAGTTAAGCGGTCCAGGCCTAGCATGGCAACTCCACGGTCCCTGGATTCCTGATATCTTGTATTCTCATAATGAATAGATTTGCTTTCAAGCTCACTCATGTGGCTGTTGGCAAAACTCAGAACTTTACTGGCTGTTGGTCAGACACATTTGTTTCTTGCCATCTGGGTCTTTCCATAGGGCTACTCACCACATGGCAGCTTGCTTCTCTCAGAGGGAGAATGTGGGGTGAGGGTGTGTGCGAGAGAGTACTGTAATAGCTGCACACGTAAATCAGATGAGGGTTAACATACTTTTGAAAATCCTTACAGCCTCTACCTACCGCCTGATTCCAAAGTTACTCCCACATTTTTAGGCATTTGTTATGGCAGCACCAAATTCTGTATCAATCAGGGTTCAGTCAGTGAAGATGAACCACTAAGATACATAGGTTATATATATATATATATATATATATTTGTTACAGAAATTTGACCTTATGTAATTATGGGAACTATTTAAGCTGTCTCTTTAAGGTTGTTGATTTTGTGTTTGATGCTGGAGCTCAAAGTTCACCAAGCAGACAGAGTTAGGCAGGGAAGATGGAGATCAAGAACAAGTTGGAACTCACAGCATGATGTTGAGAGCTCCATAGGACAGAATGAAACCCATGTCAGCTCTTGTTGCCTTTTACCTTGGGAGTGTGAGCATCCTGCAGAAGTTGGAGTCCATTGTCACAGAGCTAAACATACACACACCCGGCCCAGGAGTCAGAAGCCGAAGGAGAATCCAAGGGAAGATGGAAAAGTTGGAGGCCTGCTGTTGCCTCATACCAATGAGTTGCGTCAGCAGGTCAGTGACTAGGTGTGTGTATTAGTCAGCCAAAGGGGTGCTGATGCAAAATACCAGAAATCTGTTGCTTTTATAAGGGGTATTTATTTGGGGGTAGAAACTTACAGTTATCAGGCCATAAAGCATAAGTTACTTCCCTCACCAAGGTCTGTTGCCACATGTTGGATCAAAATGGCTGCTGACATCTGCAAGGGTTCAGGGTTCCTCTTTCTCTTAAGGCTCTGTGGTTCCAGCTTCTTCCAATATCAGTTGTAAACTGGAATAAGTCTTGTCTCTCCAGGGGCTCATTTCTCTCCAGGCTCAGCTGCTCTGCTCTCTCCACAACACCAGTTGTAAACTATCAGACAAACAGCTCATTTCTCTTCCTGGGGCCTCTGCTGTGTCTACTGGAGCCTTCTTTCTTTCCTCATGTATCTGCTTCTCTGTGTTTTACTTCCCAGAGCTCCAGCATTAAAACTCTAACCTCCCTTTTCTGCAGTGCAGTTTTTCTGTGAGTCCCCATCTATGAAGGGAGCAGGGACTCAATGTCCTACTGATGTGGCCAATCAAACAAAGCCTTAATCATTATTTAATTAAGTAAAAGTGAAACCTCTGAATCCCATAATCTAATATCTAATATCTATTTTGGGAATTCATAAACAATATCAAACTGCGATACCCTGAGCACTACAAAATGGCTGCTGCTTTACTTCTGCCCTGTACATCTCCCATAAGAATCTCCTTGTCCCCACCCCCACCCTCACAGGAAGCATCCAAGAAAGGAAATTCTGGGAAAAGTAGTTCAGCCCGGCTAAGTTGATACATTATCAAGTCACCCTGAGTCATCATATCTGCATTCCAGCCAGTAGGAAGGAGGAAAGAAAGAAAGTGCACATGTGCCTCTACTTGAGGACACTTCATCAAAGGGATACCTACCCTTCTGCTTTAATCCCTTAGTTAACTTAGTTGACTATAGTTAGCCAAAAGGGACATAAGAAATGTAGTCTTTATTCCAGTGATCATGTGCTCAGGAATTTTATTTCTAGGAAAAGAAGGAAGCATGGATATTGGGAAACAATTCCCAGTCTCTGTGACAACACTTGGCTCTGCCTAGAACATGTTTTCCTCCCTCTCCGCTTGGCAAACTCAAAAGTTCCTCCCTATAGGCCTAGTTCAATTATCATCCCCCTTGCAAATCTTTCCCTGGTCTTTTCCAAAAGCAGAAGTAACTCCTTCACTTTCTCTTTTCCCATTGGGTTTTATAAATTCCTCCATCTTGACACTTACTTGTTCATTCATTTAGCAGGTATTAAGTGCCTCCCATATTTCAGGCACTGATCTGGGTACTAGGGATTTGTTAATGACCAAAATAAAATCCTTCCCTTTACAAAGCATTTTGCATCGTAATTATCTAGTATCCTATTCACTCTAAGGCAGTCAACTGAGACAGGAGAAGGGCAAGATTCATGGGTAATTCCAAACATTTTTATTCCTGACTAAAGATGCGTATCTGTTATCCAGGATTAAGATGAAATAATTGCGTAAAGCTTCAAAAGTACATCATATTCTTTCCTATTAGTCACAAAAGTAATATTTGTGATTATAAATCAAGGTTCTCAAATTGTCTCTTTAGGGAATCATGAACCCTGAAAGGACCTTGGAGATGATGTAATTAAACCATCTCAGTTTAGATAAGAAATCTGAAGTCTGAGTGTCAAGTCACTGAGACTATTTGCTCAGGATATGTGCCAGGACTGAGAGTAGAACTCATTACAGACTCGTCCATACGTGTCCTTAATGTTCTGTATTTTAGAGGGAAAAACACTGTAAAAAATAATACTTCAGTTATGTTTATGAGACTTTCCAAAAATTAAAACATCAAAATTCAGGAATAAAAACCTGTTACAAGAATGAGGATATGTTGGGGGTGGGCAGAGTACAAGGACTTTTTCTAGTTCCAGTGTGTAAAAAATAGAGATCTAAATAATTTAAATATAAACACAGTAGGAAGTCGTAATACAGAGATGTTAAATGTCAGGTTACAATTTAAAGGTAACAGATGACACTTCACATCAAGGTCTATGCAACCCTTTCCCAAAATTTTATGGATTCTACTAGAGTTCTGCTTCCTGTTAATTTGAGATCTCTAATAGTGCTTAAAAACTGAAAATCATAGCATTAGCTGCAAATCAATAAACAAAATAAAAAATAAAACCACTGCAGTTTTGAGCAGCCAATGAATTCTAACACATATCCTTGCTCTTTGAACCTTTGCTCCCACACACTAACAGATGCAGTCTAAAACACACGCCTCCACGCTCACACCTACACATTCAGCCACTCACCCGCCCCTTGCACGCAGTTCTGACACATTTATTCCACCTCCTTCATCTACGTGGAGATAGCGTGAAGGAGAAATGAAAGTCAGAGGCACAGATGCATGACATATAAATGTGTATACACAGAGCCTGTGGGGGGAAACATCTTTCAGTGAAATAAACAGTATTCATTTATTTCAGAAAAAGTAACTTCCAGTAGAATCAATGAAAATATAGCCAGCTCTTCCAGGACAAATTTATGAGATTAGAAGGGAAGATTGTGAATCAGAGTTCAATCCAATACATTTTGGTAACAACATTTCTAAGCAAATATACTAAGCAAATATACTAAGCAAATATACTTTTCTTGAGAAAAGGGTTTAAGACTGTGCTATTAAATTAGTTCTAATAGTCCTGAGAAGAAAGTATCACTGTTGGTTTTCTGATGGTGCAGGAACCCTCTAAATTTAACTCACTAGTGGTGTTACAATGGAGTCTGAAGTTTTCTGATTTGGCACTATATTTAGAGAATAAAATTTAGGAGAATACAATTAGATCCACAATAAGATTTTTAAAGTACATGCATACGGAAAATCATCAATGCAACTGCTAAAAGTACACATGCCAGAAACTGTGGCAAATCCAGAATAATCAAGTAAGATAGATGTTATAATGTCCCTTTGAAAGCAATATTGACTGTATCTTACACTGCTGACAAAGCATCTTTCCTGTATTTTCCATGGTAAGTTCTTGATGTTTATCAAGAATCTTGAAGGTTCTGACAAGCAGTAAGATAGAAAACATGTATACTTCATTATTTTTTTTAAAGATTTTTTATTCTTATTTATCCCCCCGCCCCCCCTCCCCTGCTGCTTGCTTGCTGTCTGCTCTCTGTGTCCATTCGCTATGCATTCTTCTGTGTATGCTTATCTCCTTTTGTTGTGTCTTCTTGCTGCATCAGCTCTCTGCAGGCATGGGCCTTTAGCTCTCTGCGGGTGCCGGCCAGCTTGCCTTCACAAGGAGGCCCTGAGACGTGAACCCCAGGCCTCCCATATGGTAGACAGGGGCCCAATTGATTGAGCCACATCCGCTTCCCTATATACTTCTTTTTTTTTTTTATTACGTGCTTTTTAATTGAAAAAAAAAAGATAATGTAAATGTTACCTAAAAAATATGGGGGATTCCCAAATGCCCTGCTCCCTATACCTTGCACATTTTCCCACATTAACAACATCCTTCAGAAGTGTGGTACATTTGTTAGAATTGATGAACACATTTTGGAGCATTGCCACTAAGCATGGATTACAGTTTACTGTGTAGTTTACATTCTCTTCCACACAATTTTGTAAGTTATGACAAGATATATAATGGCCTATATCTGTCACTGCAATGTCAAATTTCAGGACAATTCCCAAGTGCCAAAAATGCCCCCATATCACACAGATTTTTCCCTCTCCCTCCCTTCAGAACCTCCAGTGGCCACTGTCTCCACATCAATGATAACAATTCTTCTATTGCTAGAATTACAGTCTATAGTAGAATAACAGTAAGTCTACTTTAGTCCATTGTTCTTTCCCCAATCCTGAGGATTCTGGGATGGTGATGCCCAACTCTGCCTCTAATTGAGAGGGGACTTAGATCCCATGGGTCAAATGGATGGAACTATCTTGCTTGCATTTGTAGACTCTGTTTCTTGGGATGGTCATTGCCCATCATCATTTCCTTGTTAGTTGTCCTGAGTGAGTCCAATGAACTGGAGAGTAGATGCTGCAATGCTGTTGAGATGTAGAGTCCAACTGGTACATGGAAAGCCCAAAGATTTAAGTCTCTTGGACATATACCTATCCACTCTAGTACTAAATTTAGGTTCAAATAGAAGGGGCAGAAGAACCATGTGTAGGAAAACCACAGCTGAGTCCAACTCTGTCACACTGGGAGCATAAATTCCAAAATAGGGCCCATTGGCAGGGCACCAAACTCCTGAGCTGTCTGCCCTGCTATAGTATCTGGGTGTCTCCAGAGCCCTCAGGAACCCTGCTATTTGAGGCAATATTTCCTTTGGCAGTCAAAGAGATCCTGCTGAGACATGCATAAGTGACCTCCTGACTCACTTTGAAGTCTCTTAGCTATATAAAGTCATTTGTCTTTACCTTTTCCCCCTTTTGGTCAAGGTCTTTTTCCAGTTGCATTGCTAGTTGGTGCTTGGTAGTAATTCCTTGGTGCCAGGGAGGCTCATCCCCAGGAGTTATGTCTCATGCTGGGGGGAAAGTAATTCACTTATATGTTGAGTTTGGTTTAGAGAGAGGCCACATTTGAGCAACAAGGAGGCTCTCAGTTGGTAACTTCTAAGCACCTTATAATATTAGGCTAAGTTTCTATTTCAAAACTAAAGATTTATAAGTACAGTCATCACTATTAGGAGCCTGTCAATGGTCAATGTTCCTTCACTAGTCTCTGCCCCTGTCCTTGGAGGATTCTTACTGTCCCATTAGAGAAGGTGGTAGAGCTCCCCAGGATGGGAATTTGGATTCTTTTGGTTATTGTGTGAATCTCCGCCCACTGTGACAATGCCCCATGAACACTTGAAAACATTCGTATGCCTTATAGGTATACTCCAGGTGAAGCCCCTCCTCTGCATCCACCATCTGACACCCCACAAAAATGATGATCCTTCTTTGCTGCAGTTGAAACCCTTCTGTGATCCAAAACTTCAAAATTGAAGCCCACAAATAACTGAATATAATTAATAGGAAAATGATATAATAATGAATAAAATGCAAACAAATTTTAAAATTTGAAAGAAAAAATAAAAAAATTGTAATTGACATTATGTCTTTGTAAGATCTGTTATCTTGTATGTACAATGACATTTTTTTCCTTTCATTTATTCCCCCAGTATCTTTTTTTCATTTTGTATTCAAAGAAGCTTTAGGTTACAGAAAAGTCACATACAGAATATAGGTGATTCCCATATACCCAACATGTCCCCCCCTTTCCCCTTTCCTGTATTAATAACACTTTACATGTGGGTGGTACAGTTGTTACAGTTGATGTGCAAATATTGAAACACTGCTACTAAACATGATCAATGACTTACATTATGGTTTACATTTTATACTATACACTTTTATAGATTTTGATGCCATTTAACATCATCTGCATCCATCATTGCAAGATCATGTAGAACAATTCCATCTTCCCCAAATGCCCCATGTTTCATCTCTTCTTTCCTCCCTCCCCTTCCTCTCAGGACTCATGGTAACCACCAAGATTAACTCATTGTAGGACAAGAGTCGTAGTTTTTTGCAACAACATTGGGGGCTTGACATTCTGGCTTGTCCTCCCCTATTAGGCATTACCTATACTCTCAAGAGACTCTTGCCCCTCTATTTGAGATCATAGCAGGATTCCCCAGGATGGGAGTCCAATACCTTCCTGACAAGCAATAAAATAGAAAACATTAAACTTTATGTATACTTTCTTCACTAATGAGCAGAAAATACTCACCTTTGGCACAGACTAAGAATCTAATGAGTGGGTGGGATTCTTTTGGGTATAAGTGTCAGAAAACTGACCAAAACTGGCTTAAAGGGAAATGTATTGACTTTGTCATTGGACTGAAAAAGTCCAAGTGTAAGTGCCTGACTTCTAGCATTGCTGAATTTGGGCTAAACAATGCACTTGGTTTCTCTCCATCTTTTAACTCTGTTCTCTGGGTGATTTCCATGTCAGGCTCCACAGGGTGGCGAGAGGTGGTAATGGCTCCAGTCCTTACATTCTATTAGGTTCAAGACCAACAACAAAGAGCAAATCTACTTGCCCAGAACACCCAGAGTTACTGCCTTGAGTCTTGTGCTCATCTCAAAGACAATCACTATGACTAAGGAAAGTGATGCACTGATTGGCTTAGGTTAAAGTAATAGGCTCTGCCTCCAAGTGATGACAGAAGTACAATCTTGCTTCAAGCTCATGCATTGAGAGTGAGGGGGAGTGGGAAAAGAGTAAAACTCAGCATGAAAACTGGGAGCTGTGTCTGTAAATGATGAAGAATGAATGAGAGTCTGGAAAACAAACCACAGGGCTTTTGGTTTCATGGAGATAGAGTTTTAGTGGCTCTGTCAAGACCAGTTAACAAGTAATAGCTCTGTCAAGACCAATGAACACGTAGTACTAGATCAAAGGTGATAAAAATGCATAGTGAATTTACAGTACATTTACAAGGCAAGCATGCCACTGGATCTTCAGTTTCTTTGCCTGTACAATGACAATTATACCACTTGTAACTCAATTTTTTTTAGTTGAGGATTAATAAGCCAGTGTATATGAAAGCATAATTAATGTCAATTATCTTCCCATTTCCCTTTCCATCAAATTTTTCTTTCTTAGATTGGGAGTTCTTCAGAATAGCAAGCTTATCTGATTCAACTTTTATTCTCTAGAATGTAGAACAGAATGAAATACCTAGTAGAAATGTGATGTGTGCTGAACAAACAGATGCTAGTTGTATTTTGTCAGTGTATAGGATAAAATGCTGTAACAAAAAGATCCCAAATAGAGTCACTCAAACATGATAAATGTTTATTTCTCTCTCATGTTGCATTCTGGAGCTGCTGGGCAGCTTATTTTTCTACCTTTCATTTGTTTCCCTTGTAGGCATGGTCAAAGCTGGCTGATCACTGTCATGATTGTGTTCCAGGCCACGAAAGAGGGAAGAAGATATGGAAGGGCAAGTAGCTTCCTTTTAAGAATGTGATACACATGTTGCATGTGTCTTGTCTATTCACATCCCCTTGGGCATGTGGCTACAACTAGTTGCAAGGGATGCTGAGGAATATGACTGCTAGCAAGGTAGTTCCATACCAGCTAAACTGGTAGTTCCATTATAAAAGAACAGATGGGGAGGATGAAAATAGGGAATCAATTAGCAGTGTCTGCATATGCAGCCATGTGAAAGTCAGAGATATTTGAACAGTCGGTATAGTTCCTATACCAGTTTTCTCACAGTGTCATTGACAGTTTAAAAGAAAAGCAACAGTTTAAAAGAAAAACAAAATAAAGGTTAAACAGAAGGAATTATGGATCATAATTTCAAAGTGTTGTGTGTAAACATGTGCCTCCCTAGGTAAAGGTTAAAGATGAAAGTTAGGCTAATGGGACCCAATAATTAGCAGATTGTCTGAGTATGATCTTAAATGCTTTCTAGAAAGCATCTATTTCCTAAATCTCAGCTCATCTAATTTCATGAGGTCAGGACCATGAACTTGGATTTCACAAGTTTTATTTACAAAGCGTTACTGTTCTAGGATTGATTCACCCTCATTCAATCATTTGTCCTGATGAAAGTTTTAAGGAATGTGGGAGTTTTATTTGAGCACATAATTATATTTTTTCAACCAAGGACAATGAGGAGTGTGGCTCCTGGTCAAATGCCTATTTGTGATCTTTCAGGCTCAAATCATAAGCAATTACAAAGGGTTTGCCTGGTAAATATCATGGGAAAAAGTTGCCCTCTCCACCCCAAACTTGGTGCACAGCTAGTGTAGGGCAGTCTCTGAAGGAAGTTGTGAGCCAGGACTAAGTTGCTTATCTGCATTCCTAGGCCAAGACCTTCTTCAGGCACCTCTGTTGAGACATCCTTACCAAGAAGAGGGGGACCTCGAAGACACTTTCCTTCACTCTGACTCATTATTCTGTACTTTTCCACTTCTAGCTCTTCCCCCACTTCTTCTCCCCAGTCCCTGGATCCAAGCAGGAGCCTTTGTTTAGGGCTCCTTCCACAGGATCATGTCTGCATTGATTCATTTGACCCTTTCCCAGTGGTGCCATTCCATGGGAGAAAATGGAACTGAGGAGGAGTCAGAGCTTTCTCCAGGTTAGCCTCTTGCTTTCACTATCACAGTAAGTGATTAAGAGCTTGACTGTTCCTTCCATTTGGACTTGTCTTCGTTGGCAACTCTGACACTCGGCAGTTCAGCTCTCTCAGCTCTGCTCAGCTCTTAACAGAATATGAAAGGATCTTAATTGATGAATATACTTACAGGAAATCTGGGACAGTCCAATTTTAGAAATCTGGTGTTGCCACTAAAGCTGTAAAACATTTTTGAGCATGCACCACCAATATATGTATATTTATTTAATTATTATATGTATGTGTCAACATACGTATGAACTATGTTGTATATGTTATAAGACATACACTCAAATAGAAATGTATAAAGGATGAGCTAAAATAATTACAATAGAAGTTCTAATATTTACTTTCCACATGCCCCTGGGGTTCATGCATATACAATATGAAAACCACCAAACTAGTCAGTAAGAGAGTCTCAACCAGAATTCAGATCTGTTGACTTCTAGTTCACCAGTCTTTCTCTTAAATACACTGCCTTTCATTTTTCTAATATCTAATGAAACTAAAGTATAGGGCATGTGCTCCATTTCCAGATAAGATAAAATAAATGAATCTTATTTTACTCCTCATGCTAATCACAACAGAAAGAACCCTGCACAAAATACATAAGTCTCTTACCACTAGACTCTGACAGGTGGAGAAATGGTGGAGTGATTAGGAACCCTGGGGCTTGAGGAATGAACTGGCAGTAAGTTTCCTTTTAATTTTCTTCCTATAATTCCAGGCTTGTGTCCTAGAGAGGTCTGCAACCTAGAAACACCAATGGACATAAGCAAAGAATCCCAAGAATATTCTGCTCTCTTCTCTAGCCAAAGGACTGGGAAAGGGGCAACCCAGAAGGACAGAAATATTTTAACTATGTGTGGTAGATAGAATTCTAAGATATTCCTCAAGATTTCCTCCCACTGATGTACACAATCTTAGGGAGTATGAATTTGATAGCCTTTACTCCTGTGATTAGGTCATGCAATATGGTAAAGTTGACCTTAAAGTAGATTATCTGGGTGGCACTGACCTAATAACAAGCAGAGCGTTTTCTCTGTTTGGTTTCAAATCAGAGAGAATTCAAAGTCAGAGAGATTCAAAGCATGAGAGGCATTCAACATGAGTGAGGTTCTCTGTTAAGATGGATGGGCCACAAAGCAGGGACCTGAGAGTGGCCTCTAGGAGCTAAGAGCAGTCCCTGGCTGACATCCAAGAAAACAAGAGGGATTTCAGTCCTACAACTGCAAGGACAAGAAAACAAGAGGGATTTCAGTCCTACAACTGCAAGGAAATAAATTCTGCCAAAACCTGAAGAAGTTTGGAAGCAGATCTTTCCCTAGTTGAGTCTCCAGTGAGGATATAGTTGGTCAGCAAATTGATTTTAGCTTTATGACACCCTGAGCTAAAACATATGGGACTGTGAAACAGTGATGTAATAAATTTGTACTATTTTAAGCCACTAAATATATGGTAATTTGCATGTTCTTAAGATAAACAGTATGAAAAGGGTGTGCTCCTCCCCCAACCCAATGGTGCTGCAACAATTTAGAAAGGTGGAATTAAGGCAGGTAAAAGCAAGGGTTTGAAGAAAATCAGTTGAATGGGCAACTGGTATATGAACAATTCTGGCTGGTTCAGTGAGATGTTTCTGTGTACCACCACTCCCCCCCAATCTATACACACGTGTGTGTGCACACTCACAAATACATGAAAACAGTTATACTTGCCTATGCTTTAGAATTTCTCTATTGTCTTTCTTGTATTCTCTTTCCTGGCAAACATCTATCATCTAGTTCAGGGATCCTTAACCTTTTTCTTCCATGGACCTCTTTGCCAGTCAGGTGAAAACCACACTATACTTTGTATTATTTAATAATTACATCATACCTGCACCAACACGTGCCCCCAAGAATAATGTTTTTTTTTTTTTAATTTCAATTCAAGCTCATGGAGCTCTTGTTAAGAACCCCTGATCTAGATTTTCCCATGCTGAGGCTTTGGAATGATCTCTCAGGAGATCATCCCCTTTTCCTGTTGTAGTCTGACCCATTTCACTCCTCTTTCCTCCCCTCTCTTATCCCCTTTTGAAACTTTTATAGTTCCTGCTGTCAAAAAATTCTTGTCCCCATTTCTGACCCTTGTTTTTATTACCAGCAGTCTATTTAACATACCAGCATTCACTCTTGCCTTATGTTTGAGGGGGTGAGAAGGCACAGGCTGAAACCTGACTCAGCACTAAGTGATGTAAGACAAAGGAGGCATTCTAGAGGTGCCCACAAACTCTAACATTCCTGAGACATTTAGGTCCTCAGGAGGGTGGTAGTTGGAGGATAGCACTAGAAAAGCCTGAGGAATATAAGTCAGATAATAGTTAGTTGAAGAAGGGGGGGAAAAGAGTGGCTCCCATTTGTAAGAACATTATTTAGAGTGAATCCTTTGATGATGGGACTGAGAAAGAATAAGAGAAGTAGAGAAAACAGGAGGAACAGAAAAAATTCTTTCAGCCAAAGACTCTATTCCCATCTTGTCCTCAGGCTAGAGGAAAAGGAAGGGTCAGGAATGATAGACCCAGTTGTGAGCCTTCCAGGAGGAGGAATAGAAAGCCATCAGTTGGTATGGATGACTTGGAGGATCCAGTCTGTATAATGGGACACCTTGGTATAGTAGCTAACATCGCCTGTCAGAGCACACCCATCTGACCAGGATAGGATTCCTTGGAGCTGATTTTGGCACAGGATTGGGGCAGCAGCTACTTCCTGTCAAAAAAGGAGAGATGAGCCAGTCAGAGCAAAGACTATCTAGTACCAATTCCCTATAAGAGGGACCCAGAACAGAAAAAATGAGGTGATAAGGGCTGGGAGAAATGTCTGGTGGCCATCTTAGGCCCATCCCACTCACTCACCCTACACCACATCAGGTGAAGCCTTAGAAAAATGAGAACACTTTGAGATGTTTTCACAGTAACATCTAAGGTCATTCATGATTCAAAGGAGGCAGCTTATTCCTTTATGGGCCCCATTTATGCTGATCTCTTTTTTGCATGTAGAGGCAGGAGTTTGGATTGGCTTGAGGAGATACTTGGACACAAAAAGCAGTGGTCCAGACAAGGCTTAATATAGGCAGAGCGAATAGAATTACCTGACATGAGAGTGTGTCGTCCGGAGCTGATCCCGCACAGAAAATGTTCTCTGTGATTTGAAGAGGGAATTCTCTTATGAGGGACAGTTGGCAATCATCATCAGAGTACCAAACAACCTCAAGGTTCTTCTGGATCTCACGAATTCTAACTAAAAACACAGGGAGAGAATTCCATTTCTCTTTGATCTTTCATATATCCAATTTCCTTTCATCTCTCCCTCCTTTTCTGTTATTAATCTCTCCATCATTCATTGGAGGAAAAAGCCAAAATGCAAAAAAAAAGGAACCAGAAAAGAGTAAAACAATGACCTGAGAACACCAAGGTCCTGTTGCAGTATTGTAAACTATATTCCTTGGGCTTGTGTGAGCATGACTTTATTTATAAATGCTTATCTGTAAGACTCTAATAAATGAGCCCCACTCAGCATCACCAACAGTCTTGCTCTCCAGCCCCTTCCTCCCCCCACTCACCCTTTCACTCACACTTGGGTGACTGGAATCAAGAGACCTCTAATGTTAAGAACCATGTGACCCCTGTGTATATTGTGTTACCTCTTTGGGCCTCGATTTCAACACAGTTAAAATTAAGAGTTAAGATATGTAAGTTCTCAGGCTCCTTCCAGCTCTAATGTTCTATAATTAGATATATGATGATCCTCAATGAGTGGGCACCTGAAGGCCACTAATGGTCTGTCTTGGGGGTAACTCACAAGATTTCTTCCATGTCCAGGTCCAGCCAGATACAGTACACTTGCTGCCTATTCTGTTGTCCGTGCTATTGGGCAGAACTGCCAACTTTATCTCATCATTAAGCATTATGGGATTCTTCACCTTGATGAGCATGAGGTCATGCTCAACAGAATTCATGGTGAAATTTGGGTGTCTGATGGTAAGCGTGGGTACTAATATCCCCATCTTGTTTTGGAAATGATCCTCTTTTAAAGCAGCAATGCTGATGTGAAAGAATCTGGAACAGGACATGAAGAGTTAGTAGAGGAGGGAGATATTATCCTATTGATCATCTCACCTCCTTTCTCCCTCTAACTTGCTATGTGATTTTGGACAAGTTATTTCCATAACTTGTCGAGACTTCAGTCTCCTCATCAGTCGGGAGGAGTTTCCATTGCAGTTGCATGAGGTCCTCGGCCTCCCCCGACTCCCTCTATCTCCCACTCAGGAATCCAACTCATAAGCGCCTGGACCCTTCTATTCCCTCTCTCCTTCCAGCCC
This sequence comes from Dasypus novemcinctus, assembly GCF_030445035.2. Taxonomy (NCBI): domain Eukaryota; kingdom Metazoa; phylum Chordata; class Mammalia; order Cingulata; family Dasypodidae; genus Dasypus; species Dasypus novemcinctus. Next base: position 55,749,259 of record NC_080679.1, on the reverse strand, counting down.
TTTTTCAGGTTTGAGGGTCCCCTGAGCTAACCTCTTCATCAGTCAGCCTCATCTCACTTCCCCTGAGGAATCCCAGCAACTGAAAAGGGAATCTTCCCTCCTCCCAGCACATCCCATGACTCACGGTAAGTAGCAGTGAGCTGCAGTGAGAATCCACTGCTTGTGGATCAGGGTCCCCAGACACGGCTCATGTTGCAAGTTCAGGAAAACCAAAAAGTTTGGTGCAATCATTCCTGTGTTCGTCTGATGGATTTGCTGGTCTGATTTTTCTTCTGCTGGTGCTAGTGGTGCTGTTATTGTTGTTACTGTTGCCAAATGGAGGAACAAAGGACAGAGTCATAAAGATGGGGGAGGAAGTTCAGAGGACAGAGTAGGAGACATTTTATGTGGAAGTGTTTTGGAATGGGCAGCATGTTATTAATATTTAAGGTATTGTCTAACCACTTCAGGATCCTTTTCCTCTCTGTTCATTTTCCCTCAGACTTCCCTCTCTTTTTGTGTGTCCTTCCTTCCACTCCTTTCTTATTTTCCTCTTGATTCTTCTGCCTTTACTTCAAGCTTCTTTCCTATCTACAGAGCAAAACCTCACCCCTTTGCCAACACCCCACCACGCATTATGTCCAATCTCATTGTCTCAGTCCAAATCTTCTTTTGCATCCACAAAGCTGGAGGAAAATCAATAGGCCTGGAGATTGCTGAGTATTCTAGGAAACTGTCAATCACTGTGGCCCGGAATTCTTACCTTCCCAACTGATATCTCTTTATTCCTCTCATCTAAACCCATTTCCTCCACTTTCCCCCCACTATGTCTCTTCAAATTTTTAAGTCAAAAGAGGAACTTGCACTCACCAGTCATTGTCAGAATGGTGAAGATCAGGGAGAGGCTATTCATGCTGTAGTGTCCACACTCTCTTCAGTGAGAAGACCTGGGGAGGGAGGTAACCAATGCAAGATAACTGTCAATGAGCCCAATCTCCTGGAGTCTTTGAAAAGGCAGAAATTACAAGGAGGGGTGGGAGGCTCAAGGGAGCTAGGTGCCCTGCACTAACTGAGGAGAGCATTAGGAGGAGGTAAGGCCACAGATTCCACCCCTCTAGCGTGTCTATCTTTCCATATTAGGCTGGAAAATTTCTTCAAGGTGAGACCTTGACCGGCAGAGGGATGGAATTTGGGCAAAGAGCTTTTATTTTCCTTTATCAGCAGAGAGAAATCTCAGCTGGCCAATCCTATCTATCTTAATCCATGGTCTCCAGAAACACTTGGCTCCCTTAGGCTTACAGACCTGTCCCTGCTTAGTGTGTCTGACCCCCACCTCTCTGAGGGACATTTGTCTGCCTTCAGGGTAAAAATGATCTCCCTCCTCTATATGGTACAGGCCCCCCTCACCCATGACACTGAACCCTTCCCCATGTCACATTGACACTTGCCTTCATGTCACACTGGCCCCACTCTATGCCATCCTCCTCCTATGACACACTGTCCGCATCCCAGATCATCCTCCCTACCCCCTCCTCAGGTCCCACTGATCTCTCTCTGAAGCAAACTTCCCCATAACTTAGTGGTTTCAAACAATAACTGATTTTTTACTCACAATTCTGAGGGTTGTCACTTGGGGATCAGGTCAGCTGGGCAGTTCTTCTGGCCTCAGGAGGGCTCTCCTGCAATCTGGCTTCCTCTCCCACCACTCTGAGGGCTTCTTCTTCTTCTCATTTTTTGGTTGTTTTTCACAGCTTCCACCATCACCACATAACCTCTAAGTTACTGCAGCAGCTGCCATGCTGGCTTTCCCTGATTAGAGTCTCTACCTCTGTCGAATCTGCTGTATTGATCTTGTTTTTATTTGTTGTGCTCTTGTATAAAAGTTTGTAGCATTTCCTACTGCCCATCACTATATGATGAAATTTCTATACCTGACCTCCAAGGCCTTCAAGAATCTGGTATTAATGATGCCAGATGCTGTAGGGCTATGACATAATGGGTAGAGTCAGAGCTCCTAGGCAATCCCCAAAACAGCCTGTGTCCTTGAGATACCCGTTGGCACACTTCTCTGACCAACTGTAGTCCCTGTGTCTTATCCCCTGTTTAAAAATTGACTGGAATCTTTGGCTTTTAGTCCTCTTTAGCCTAGCCCCCACAACACACACGCACACACACACACACACTTCTCCCTATAGGCATGAGTTTCCTCCCCTACCTAGCTACCTTCTTCTCTTAGGCTCCTTGTCAACAGTCCCCTGACTTTTACTCCTGTAAGTTCACCCTGCTGGTGAGCAACAACTGGCTCCTCCCCCTGCCATTTAGTCAGACAGTGGCTCTGGCTGTTTTGAATTATTCCTCTTATAGGCTGTGAGTCCTTGGCTATACTATGGGCTCATGGCCACAAGAAAGGATTCCAGGAAGCGGATTTGGCTCAACTGATAGAGCATCTGTCTACCACATGGGAGGTCCAGGGTTCAAACCCAGGGTCTCCTGACTTGTGTGGTGAGCTGGCCCATGCACAGTGCTGATGTGTGCAAGGGGTGCCGTGCCACACAGGGGTGTCCCTTGCATAGGGGAGCCCCATGCGCAAGGAATGTGCCCTATAAGGAGAGCAGTCCAACGCAAAAAAAAGCACAGCCTGCCCAGTAGTGGTGCCGCACACACAGAGAGCTGATGCAGCAAGATGATGCAACAAAAGAGACACAGATTCCTGGTGCCGCTGACAAGAATGTAAGTAGACACAGAAAAGCACACAGTGAATGGACACAGAGAGCAGACAATGGTGGGGGAGAGAAAGGGGAGAGAAATAAATTTTAAAACAAACAAACAAACAAACAAACCAAGTATTATTCATGAATTGGAGAGAGTTAAAAAAAAAGAAAGGATTCTCATCCATCATGTGATCTGGACACACCCGCACTACCGGGGAGAGGAGCCTTCTCTGTTCATCTGGGCCAGTCCCTGTTTGGTGCCCATTGAGCTTCAGCTGTTCAAACTCAGTGTGGATTTCCTCCCATACCCCTGCCCTGTTTCCTGGCACTTTTTCTCACTCTTTTTCTCAACATGAATTGCCTCTGTAGGCCATTCAGTATCTTCAGTATTCTTCACATTTACAATTTCCATATACACTTTCTTTCATTTTTTGGCCCACTGCACAGAAATATTTGGGGGCACCTACCCAACCTCACCCCTGTCAGGGAGTCTGCCCCTGCCCATAACCCTTCCTAAGTGGTTCAAGCTTGGATGTTAAGGGCCTGAGCCTGGATCCCCAGAGATGCCTTCTAGACCAACGCAGCTCTAATTTCAGAGCCCAATCCTGGTTCTGACTGGTTGGGTTGGATCTGACTCTACCACACTCCTGTTGGACCCTCACATGTTTCTGGTTGGAGTAAGACTTAGAAGCTCAAGTTACCTGGTTCATGACCTTGACTTCCTGGTTGGCAGGATTTAGATCTAATTCAACTCTGCATCTCCAGATTCTAGCAGAGTAGATGTAGATTACACACTTAAAATTTTTTATTGTTTGGATGCCTTTTATTTCTTTTCCTCAAAACAGACACCTTGCCTTTAGGAAACAAGATTCATAAATAGTCTATCAATAAAAGATATATGAAATGAATAGTTTATTCAATTAATTAGTCATCAAATATGAAATCTCTCCTTAATTTCTAATTTTGTCATTTTTCTCCTTAACCATTCACAAGTCTCTCCCTGTCCACTGAGGAAGTAAAAAGCATAATAAAAGAGAATATTCATATGCTGAAATTCAGATTTCATATTTTGTATTGACAGCTGTTTGTACACTTTTTTTTTTTTTTATGAATAGCAAATACCACCTGTTCACCTTCTGACTTAGAGTCTCAGCAACTTTGCACATTGACCTGACCTCCAGGTTATCTAATCTTCCTGGCTTGGCTCAGGACACTTCCTTGTGGGCTGCAGTGGGAACAACATTTCACGGTTATGGCTTTGATCCTAAGGACCATGTACTGGACATTATTGACGTGAGATTTAATTTTTTTTCCTTTTAAGATCTTAATTGAGGTATAATTGACATACAATAAACTGTACATATTTAAAGTGTTTAAGTTAGTGATTTTATCTCCAAAAGATTACTCATGCCCTTTTGTAATTACTCCCTTTTTGTCCTCCTGCCCATGCTTGTCACCAGGCAAACACACTTGAGTCAGGATACCATTTATTACTGTTCCCTATACATGTCCACTTTAACAGGAGAATCCAAGATGACATTTCAGGTCTCTAGTATCAATGTTAACTCACATTTAATTTTTTTTAATTTTTAAATTTTTTTTAAAGATGCTTTAGATTACATAAATATTAGATAAAAAATATTAGGGATTCCCATATGTTCCACTCCCTACCCCTTCCATATTTTCCCACATCAACAACATCATTCCTTAGATTAGTGTGGTACATTTGTTATAATTGGTGAACACATGTTGAACCATTGCTACTAACCATGAGCTACAGTTTACATTATAGTTTACACTCTGTCCCACACAATTTTATAGGTTATGAGAAAATATACAATGTCCTGTATCCATCACGGCAGTGTTATGCAAGACAACTCCAAAGTCCTAAAAATGCCCCCATATTACACCTATTCTTCCCTCACCTATCCTTTAGAACCTCTGGTGGCCACTGCCTTTATATCAGTGTTAAGAGTTCTTCCTTTGCTAGAATAATAACTCGTCTATGGTAGAATAATAATAAATCTACTTTAGTCCATTGTTCATTCCCCAATCTTGAGGATTTGGGGGTGGTGATACCTACTCTGCTTCTAATTGAGGGCATGCTTAGATCCCATGGGGCAGATGGACGGAACTATCTTACTTGTAGTTGCAGACACTTTTTGTTTCTTGCGATAGGCATTAACCATCTTCATCTTCTTGTTGGTCCTAGGAACTGGAGAGTAGGTGTTGCAACTCTGTGAAATTCAGGGCTCAATTGTAATGTGGATGGACCAAAGATTTAAGTCTCTGGGACATATATTTATTAAGTATCGTGCTAATTATAGATTCAAATAAAGGAGCAGAAGAGCCATGTGTAGAGAACCTATAAATGATTCTAACACTGTTACACACTGGAAAGATAAATTATAAAGTACAGCCCACCAACAGGGTGCCGAATTCTTGAACTTTCTGCCCTGTTTATAGTTTCTGGATGTCTCTAGAGCCCTCAGAAGTGCCACTATTTGAGGCACTATTTAGTGTGGGAGTCAATGAGATCCTACTGAGATGTGTATAAGCGTAACCTCTGGAATGACCTCCTGACTCCCTTTGGAATTTCTTAGCCATAAAAACTCATTTGCATTTACCATTTCCCCCTTTGGGCCAAGGTCTTTTTCCAGATGCATTGTTAGTTGGCACTTGGTAATATTCCCTTGGTGCCAGGGAGGCTTATCCCGGGGAGTCATGTCCCATTCTGAGGAGAAGGTGGTGTGTTTATATGCTGAGTTTGGTTTAGAGAGAGGCCATATTTGAGCAACAAGGAGACTTTCAGGAGGTAACTCTGAGGCAATATATAATACTAGGCTAAAGTTTTAATTTCACAAGAAAAGGTTCATAAGTATAATCACCAATATCAAGGGTCTGGTGTAATGGTCTGTCTTCCTTCACTAGGCACTGCCCTTGTACTCGGTGGATTCTTGTTGTCCTATTAGGGAAAGTAGCAGAACTTCCCAGGATGGGAATTCAATATTCTTTCAGTTATGATGTGGATTTCTACCCACCGAAACTATGCCCCATGAACACTTGAACATATTCATATGCCTTAGAGGCATGTCCGAGGTGAATCCTTTCCCATGCATCCCCCCATCACTGACAGCCCGCACCAGTGATCATCCCCTGCCACTGTTGTGACCCTGTTGTGATCCAAAACCTCTCCAAAAATAAAGCCAACATAACCAAATAAAATAATAAGAAAATGAATTAATATTTTTTAAAAAATAACTGATAAAATACAAAAAAATTTAAAAATTTGAAATAAAGTTTTTGAGATATATTGTTTTTCATCACTATAAAATCTGTTGTATTGCATGTAAGTGACATTTTCTTCCATATATTCCCCCAGTGTCTTATTTTTTTCATTTTATCTTCAAAGAAGATTTAGGATACAGAAAAGTCACATAGAGAATATAGGAGATTCTCATATACCCAACACCCTCCCCTTTTCCCCCTCTCCCCTATTAATAACATTTTACATGCAGATGGTACATTTGTTACAATTGATGTACAAATATTGAAGCATTGTTACTAACCACGGTCAATTGTTTACATTATGGTTTACATTTTGGACCGTACACTTCTATAGGTTTTAACAAAATTTGAAGTGGCCTGTATCCATTATTGCAAGATCATGCTGAACAATTCTAATGCCCTAAAAATGCCCTATGTTCCATCTATTCTATTCTTCCCTCCCCCTCCCCCTCCCTCAGAACCTACAGCAACCACTAAGTTTCAATTTTTGAAGAATAAGATTCATAGTTACTTGCAACAATATTGAGGGCTTAACGTATTGGTCTGTTTTCTTTCATTAGGCATTGCCTATGTTCTTGAGGGATTCTTGTCCCTCTAATTGAGAATGTAGCAGTACTCCCCAGGGTTGGAGTTTGATATTTTCTTGCTTATTGTGTGGGTCTCCACTCACTGATATAACACACTATGAGAAAATGAACACTTACCTATTCCACAGAAGTCTGCCCCAGGCGCGCCCTGTCCCATACATTCCACCCCCACCATATCCAACACCCTATACCAGTAACCTTCCCCTGACATATTTGCCAAAAGAACATTCCCAACATTGTAGTTTTAACCACAGACCTGCAAATCCCCAGAGTTCACCAGCTCCTTCCCGCAACCCTCTCCCCTGTTCCAAGATTGGATAGTCCAAACCAACGTCCCCACCTACTTCCCCTCACAGACCAGCACCGCTGAACCCAACACCTCACTGCACCACTTTCTCACTCATCTACTACACAACTACATCCTTCCACCTCATCATAGATTTTGCCCAGATGGGCATCGTCTTACTACCCTCTACTCCCTTTCTGTCTCCTGTAAACCTATCTTCCAGACTCTAGCGCTGTGTGTCTGCTCAATTTGCTTAATTCTTATCAGTGAGGTTATGTAATATTTGTCATTCAGTGTCTGGCTTACTTCATTCAACATAAGGTCTTCAAGATTCATCCATGTTATCCTGTGTAAATACTGCATTCCTTCTTACAGCTGAATAATACTCATTGTATTTGTGTACCACAGTATGCTTATCCATTCATCTGTTGATGGACATTTGGGTTGCTTCCAACTTGGGGCAATAGTGAAAAATGCCGCTATGAATATTGGTATGCATATATCTGTTCATGTCCCTGCTTTCAGTTCTTCTGTGTTTATATCTAGCAGTGGGATTGCTGGATTATATAGCGGTTTTATATTTAGCTTCCTGAGGAATGGCCAAGCTGTCCTCCCCAGTGGTTGCACATTCTATATTCCCACCAGCAATGGATAAGTGTTCCCTTTCTTTACATTCTCTCCAACACTTGCCATCCTCTATTTTTTTTAAATGGGTATAAGATGATAGTTTATTGTAGTTTTGATTTGCATTTCCCTTATAGCTAGTGATGTTGAACATCTTTTAATCACATTCTATTCTCAAAAATCCTTGAACTATCCATATATTCCCCTTTTCTCCATATATGGTTATCGGAATAAATGGCTATAGGATCCTTTGGGGGAAGACCTGCAGGAATCATTATAGAATATGCTTACTGTAGGGTTGCAGGGCCCTTCCTCACAGAGACCTGCCTCTCCTTCAGTCACTAGATTCCAGGTGTGAACTGACTCAGGTTCAGCAAGATATTGGGACTAGCTGATGGATGCCCTCAACTTCTTGATCATCTATCATTGATTTACTTTAAATTGATTGAGCAATACCTTTGTCAGCACACTATTCTCAATATAGCAGTTGAATTGATGCTGATAAAACACATACTTTTCAATTTCAATATGGGAGAAGGAAAGAGGGTTATTTGCTACTCAAAACCTATCTTCCTCAGAGTGGAAGCACTAGTTCTTCTAATGGTCTGTAAAGTCATTGACCTCTGGCAACATCTCTGAATATATTTCTTACTTTTCTCCCCCTCTCTTACTCCAGTCCATCCATATTGATCTTGTTGCTGTTTCTTGAACACATTAAGTATGTTCCAGCTCAGGGACTTTGCACTTATTTTTCCCTCTACCTGGAGCACTTCATATATCTACCTGACCTGCTCCTTTGGCAACCTCCAAGTCTTTGCTCAAATGATACCTTCTCAATGAAGCCTTCCCTAATCAAACTGTTTAAAATTGGCCCCTCTCTTACCTTGGCACCTTTAAAAACCATTTGCAACTTAATTTTTCTCCATAGCTCTTATCACCATCTAACATAACATAATAAACTTTCTCATTTTATTTATTATCCGATGCCTCAGTAAATATAAGTTCTCAAAGGGCAGGAATTTTTTTTAAACTTTTATTCCCAGGGCTTCACAGGCACTTTATTACTGTTCTAGCACATAGTAGGCTCTCAGTAAATATTTATTGAGCATAGAAAGAATGAACAGTACTTCTCAACTGGAGTTAGTTACTATTATATTATTATTAATATTAATATTATTACCTCTAGGATTTTTCTACCTTTGCAAGCAGTAAAGTTCCCCAAGTGTGAATCTTTTCATTCTGGAGCAAATTAGTCAAAGGCTTTTAAAAAAGGATCAGAAATGAGCATTGGCATCTCAAGTGTCCCATGGAACAGTGTGTATATTGGTGTGGCTGAGACGTAGAAGGCAGACCTTGAGGGACCCCACTCCAAGGTTCTTTTATCTTCTCTACCTCTTTCCTCCTCCCCCAGTGTGGGTTGGAATACACACATTAATCTTCCACAGTTTCTAGTAATAACTGTTGGTGTTTGGGGATCAAATACACACACATCCCTTGAGAACATACGTTAATTCTCAAAGATACTACACTTTAAACCAGAGGTTGCAAGTGGTTTAGCCTCCCAGAATTGAGTTACTTGTTTAATATAATTTGAATTAGTCATAAAATATTAAACAGCATTCAGTCTTCTCTTGAAAAATGAAAATATGTGGCTATTGCCATTTTTAGTGGTGCCAAGAAGTGAGTGCTCATTTTAGATGGGTATGTGCTATTTTATATCCATGCATATTAAATGCTTAGGAATGATCTTTATTCTGTCCTACCCCCTCAAAACCCTCTCATCCCATTTTTCTTGAAATGTATACTTCTCTGTTTCTATATTTCAGTTTTTCCAATTTTGATAAGGACTTGGCTATAAGAACTCTATCTCTTTCCTCTTTAAGAAAAATGGTCTTAATCACACATTGATAAATAGCAACTGTCACTTAGCTTCGGTGTCAGGGAAACAATAAAAAGTGGTGAGGACTGTGGTAAAAAGACCCATAGAAGGCAATTAAAAATGTCAGGATCCTGAATTTGCAATCATTGCTCTAATACAATAAAGAGAAATTAAATATATTCTACCATCCTCATAATTTGCAGGGTGCTTCTTTCTCTAAAAAAATTTTAATTCATATTATTATTCAAAACACTTTTAGTTTCTTTCCTTCATATGGATCTCCCCACCCTCCCACCCCCAATACACGTAACAAGCCCACCTAACCGCCCAAATTTTGTCCTTTGGAAATAGAAGTTCAGAGTATATATTAGTTTGTATACTTTTCAGCTGTTGCTTCCTTATTTATGCAAAGAAAAGTTTTGAGATTCAGGCTCAGGTAAAGAATTAATTAAAATCTTAGCTAAGAACCTTTTATTCTTTTCAGTTTCAATATGGGAGAAGGAAAGAGGGTTATTTGTTCTTACAGTTGCTTTCAGTAGATGTTTTTATGATCCTATAATGTAATTGCAATAGTAAAAGTAAAATTTCACATCTGTAATTTGAATTCTGGGATGTCCTTAGCTGATAAATACACATGATATTAGGAACCTGTAATATTAAGTACGATTATCCAGGTGGTTTTAAAAAGGCCAAACACAAATTCATCACAATCCTGGTATTTAGTTAACTGATGGTTAGGGTATAAGTGCACCTTTGTCAAACTCTAATGAGGAAACAAAGGTGTTCAGATGTTAATCTGCATATGTCTTTCTCCCTCCACCACCTTTTTCATTTTCATTCAAGCCAGATGTAAAAAGAAGGCAGTTATTGAGTCCAATTCACTGATAGCCAAGTAGGAAGCTTCTGGGCGTGAACCAGACAGGGAATGACTCATTGGAAGCCAAATGTTTGTATGGAAATCTCCCCCTAAAATGCTACAAAAGCAAATATTTATAAACAACACGTTTTTAAAAAGCATTGTGAAACTCTTGGGAGGAGGGGTTAAAATATTCCCACCCATTCCTAATTACACCATTTTGATAAAACATTGCTCTGCTACCATAGAAGTCCACCCAGACTTTGAGCCTCTCAGAAATGAAGTTGCTATAATTGGTAGGACTGGCCCTGACTCACAGTACTTCTTATTTTGAAATATGACTCAATTTTGATAACCTCAGCCCAATCTCTATTTTTAATGCATTGAAAATTCATATGCTACTTAGGAAAATTTTAAGCTTCATGTACATATTTCTCTCAGTTGCGATAAGCACAAATAGAGGACACAGTAAAAGAATGATTAAAAATGGAAATTTGTTTCTTGCTGAGCAAATGTTTACCACAAGGGGTAAATGCATATATTTAAATTCTGCACCATGATGCTGCCTATTGTTTTTAACACACTTCTTTTGCCCTTCAAGTAAACTAAAAAAAAGAAAAAAAGGATGTCCGTTTCCATTCTGACAGATATTTTTGGCACATACCAGGCTCCTATTTAGACTTATTAGACCCTTGTATAAGACCCTGGAGCCATAACCAGGCTGATTTGGGGCCGACAGGAAGTTTTCTCCTGTTAGAAGCTGCCTCTGATAGGAGATGATGATGGTGGTTGTAGAAAGTTGGTGTTTTTCCATCTGGTCCTGATTTGAAATGGCACCACAGGTCAGGGGGTCAGTGGGCCAAGGGTCTAGTCCTTCAGCAGTCCAGCCTTAAGCAATGTTGCCCTGGGCTAGAGAGGAGAGCACTAACACTAAGTGGCCTGTGCTTTTCCTGTGACCCTTATTGGGATCTTGGATTTGTTGGAATATTTTATAAAGGGCACTGAGCTGTAAGGCATATATGATTGAACTCCTATCATTGAACTAAGCAGAAACACTCTGAGATTTTGTCTTGTGTCTAAGAAACCAATGGAAAATACTTAGGACAGTGGCTATAAAGAGACATGAATGAGGCTAATATCAAGAGGAGATAATATCATCTTTGACCTGCGTATTTGGGGCCGGTGTTATCTATTTCTGTAACAAAAACATCCTGTCCAGATGAATATATGGAGACCATGGTTACAGGCTCAGCTCTGCCTCATTTGGTTGAGATCATGGGAAAATGGATTCTCTGGGTAAATGACTTTTCCAGATTTCTGGAGCTAGTCCTGAAAAATAAAAATTAACCATACAAAATGGAAGGACCTCTGTGTAGTATGAGTATGATTGCAGTAGGAGGATCAGGTAAGTGGAAGATTTTATTTCTCTCTTTATGGTCTTCTGAGGGGAATTAATTTTATTTTATTTTATTTATATATTTTTAAAAGATTTATTTATTTATTTATTTATTTATTTATTTATTTCTCTCCCTCCCCCCCCAATCCCAGTTGTCTGTTCTCTGTGTCTATTTGCTGTGTCTTCTTTGTCTGCTTCTGTTTTTGTCAGCGGCACAGGAATCTGTGTCTCTTTTTGTTGCGTTATCTTGCTGTGTCAGTTCTCCATGTGTGCGGCACCATTCCTGGGCAGGCTGCACTTTCGCGCTGGGTGGCTTTCGTGCTGGGCGCCTCTCCTTATGGGGCGCACTCCTTGCGCGTGGGGCTCCCCTACGCGGGGACACCCCTGCGTGGCACGGCACTCCTTGTGCACATCAGCACTGCACGTGGGCCAGCTCCACATGGGTCAAGGAGGCCCGGGGTTTGAACCGCGGACCTCCCATGTGGTAGACGGACGCCCTAACCACTGGGCCAAGTCCGCTGAAGAAATTAATTTTAAAATACATTTTATTACTTTAAAAAATTTACTTGAAACCATTTCTATGTAAATAAATGGGTTACATACTTCGGACCTTTTGAACAGAGCCAAATTGAGTCTTCTTTTGACGATTCATTATCATCATTATAAATCTCAGAAGCTCTCTGTCCCACAAAGTAATGATAACCTCAGGTAGTCCTGAAGTATACTGAATGATGTATTCTGAAGTGAATATCCCCAGACTTTTAATTTACTTCTTGTAAATTCCCTTCTGTCTGCTTTGCTGTGAGATTGTCAGCTGTTTTTCACACTTACAGTTTTGCCTATCTTTAGTAGCCTCCTTTCTGAATTTGTTGTTTTAATTTACTGCTTCTAATCAACTGACTGGTTGGTAAATCACATAAAAAGCATGTTAGAATTGTATGTAAACTAAAATTAAATGGGCATTCAGGTGAATGCTGAAGGGTCACTTCTCTGAGCAACGTTTTAGTGCATTGATCTGGAGGTTCCAGCCTTACCCCTTCTGTCTGGATCCCAGCTATGTTTCAGATACTAGGTAATACTGGATAAGAGAGTTCTAGGTAGGTGAAATGATGCTCTGATGGCACATAATAAAAGCTGTTGCATGGTTTCTTCCCTCCCTCAGGAAATTGTTCAGTGGTGGTCCAGGTAAATGCATATGATATTGAATTAAGTTGCTCTCATTCCCCAGTCTAACTGAAACAATCGCCAAGGACAACTTGCCAGTTCCAAGATAATACTTTTAATTAGAAATGATTGCCAACATTTCAAAAAACAAGGATTCATTTCTAGTAAACGTTATTAGGATTTTATGCTCTCACTATATTTTATTTGCCAAATCTAAATGAAAAAAACCTACATATAGGCTCTAGTCTACTGGTAGATCAGACAAACTCAGTTGACTCACCAGATACATGGAAATAGACCAAACATGTACCATGTGTTTGAAAGGAACACTTTAGTTAGACAAAGATTGGGGATTTTTATTTTTTTGACAATCATTCTGAATGTGAGTCAGTGTAGGTTTGCAGTGGTGAGTGTGTGGGTGGATACATCTGTGGGTGTCAGAGAGAGAGAGTCAGGGATAGATGGCTGCAGTTCTATAGCAAGTAAAATGACCATAATAGTAAAAAAAATTTAAAGACACAGAGCATTATGGAGACCTTTAAAATAGTTTTAGACAACATCTACAGGCAGACTTATTTAAAATACCAATTGCTGCCACAAAGGGTTTAAACTGCCCTTCATTTACCACTTACTTGAAATTTGGCAATTATCACAAATTAAACCCCATCTTACACTACTGGTAGTCAAAACATTTTAAAAATGGGAAATTGAGATAAATTGGTTGCATCTCTAATCTAGAAAATGACCTTCAGCTATTTTGTGGGCCAAGAAATGACAGCAAATAATTTGCCAAGGAAAAAAGAACTAAAATGGGTAATAATATAAAATTTTATTTACAACTATAATAAGATGATTTCTGATATACTTGTCTGTAGGCAGTAATCGGACAATACAAAAATGTAAAAAGATAGGGAATTGGCTGTATAATTGCTTGTCTGGATTTACCTGGGGGAATAATGAGGGTATGAAGTGAAGTCTATATATAGAAACTCTATTTAATAAGAAATGACCAGATTATCACTGTTCTTGGCAGCTCTGTGATTGCATTCCTGGACTCCTGCAAGTCTGAACTTGTGGGCAAGTCTAGAGCCCATAAAACTACTCAGAATATCACTTGAAACTCGGGTAAATAATCCAGAATGAAAGAGATGATGAATCAATATGTAAAACATAGACAGGGTAACTCAATATGCAAAGGACATTTTTTTTTTAGTCTCTATGGGATGTCTCTCAGCTATGCTTGCTACTAGAATTACAACCCTTCTTCTACCCTCAAGCAACTCTTGCCTCTTTGTGCTAGGTGTTATTACTTGAATGTCAGTGAAGGAAGCAGTTATCAATTCTTCATTCACCAACAGTGATTTTTTTTTCCAAAATGGAAATATCTTATTCTAGTTGTAAAAATAATACATGATCATGACTTTAAAAAAAAACAGATACGGGGAAGCAGGTTTGGCTCAACTGATATAGTGCCCGCCTACCACATGGGAGGTCCAGGGTTCACTCCTGACCCATGTGGTGAGCTGGCCCACACGCAGTGCTGATGCAGGCAAAGAGTGCTGTATCACGCAGGGGTGTCCCCCATGTAGGGGAGCCCCACATGCAAGGAGTATGCCCTGTAAGGGGAGCCACTCCACACAAAAAAGCATAGCCTGCCCAGGAGTGGCACTGCACACATGGAGAGCTGATGCAGCAAGATGATGCAACAAAAAGAGACACAGATTCCCGTGCCGCTGACAAGAATGCAAGTGGACGCAGAAGAACACAGAGTGAATGGACACAGAGAGCTGACAATGGGGGGAATGGGAGAAATTGAAAAAATAATAAAATAAAATAAATCTTTAAAAAATACCAATACAATAGAAAAGTATCATTAGTTGATTTAAGGAGAATTCATTTCAAGACAGTAACAGAGCAATGGGTTTGTCTTTCATTTGTATTTCGTTTGTCCACCAACTTTGCTATTCCTTGCCATATATCACATCATTATTAACGGGTGGAAAAGAAGCCATACAATGTCCTTGCCAAGTGGGGCAAGAGACTCAACTCTCTCATGGCATTACTTCCCTTTCTGTCTATGCAACATTACTAGTGCTCACATACTGTAAGCATAATATAAATGTTGATGTGGAGGACAAACAGAGAAAGAGAATGTGTGGGCCTTGTGTTAGGACAGGATAGGCTTATGCTACAGTTACCCAATTAATCTAAAATCTCAGTGGCTTAACACAAGAAAGGTTTATTTCTTGCTCAGGCTACAAATCCATCAGGGCTGGGGAGGAAGGAGGTCTTCTCAAGAACCCAGGATGCTGGAGGCTCTGCCATCTTGTATCTGCAAAGCTCCTGGGTCACTGCTGCAGGGGAGTGGAGACAGAAGAATCTCAAACGGGCTTTTCACTACTGCAGCCCGGAAGTAACATGGGTTGTTTCTGCTCTCATTTCACGGGCCAGAACTAGTCATCTGGTCTTCCTAACTGTAAGGGAGCTGAGGACTACGGGGAACAGATGGAACGATTGTTGAGCAGCACCATTGGCTCTGCCTTAAATCTGATACGCATTTCTGGTCACAGGCTGACCACATCCAAAATCAAATCTAAATGATTTAAGTTACTTACTTAAGTCTCTTTTCTACTCCTTCAGCATGAATATTTTAGTATAGGATGTATGTAGGGAAAAATAGGGCTTACACATAAAATATAGTTTTCTATACATGAAGCAATTAAGGCATATGTAATAGTTTATTTTCCATGCAGGTTATTCAAAAAGGAGGAAGCTGATTGTGAAAGACAAAATAATACCAAGACTTTATTTTTTAAACTACTAATTCCAGGAGGAAGATGATTGTGAAAGAGAAAATAATACCAAGACCTTATTTTTTAACTACTAATTTCAATTTGGATTAACTAAAAAAGAGCAACTTGCCTGCATTTGTCAGAGTAGGATAATTTCTGTAACAATCGATTATTTTTTGGAATTTTGAGTAAGTTCTTTTTCTTTTTGTATATCTAAATTGTATACTTCTTCTAAAATCTCAGTGGTTTAAGAGAACAGAATTTTTTAATTGTACATGCAACAGCTTATTGTTATTTGTCATGGGGTCTTCCATGAGGTGATTAAGAGACCCTGGCTCACTCCTTCTTTCCTGAGACTTTGCCATCCCCTAAGCTTTTCGAGTCCTCTGCTGGTTCCTCAGCACCAGACAGATGGAGGAAGAAAAGAGTAGAGGATCAGGGGCCCGGGCTGGAGACATATATGTGATTTTCACCCACAATCCCCTTGTTGGAATTCAGTCATGTGAATACATAACCTGTAGGAAGACTGGGAAATGTAGTCTGGCTGCTTGCACAAGAGGAAAAGAGAGAAGTTTGGAAGCAGCTGAGCACAATGTCTCACAAAAGGCAAAAATAAGAGGAGAAAAAGGAAAAACTACATTGTCCAGGGAAAAAGAGCATTACTTCTACTGCACTGTTCTTGTTTCCTTCATTTTATCTGGACATTTCTTCTCTACAAATTTTGTATTTAAAAAAACCATTTTTAAGAATGGTTGTAATCAGTTTTGTTGAGTGTGTTCAGAAAATAACATGATGACACTCAATTGGAATGTAACCTATACAAACTTACTGAAGGGAAATTTGGCAATTGAATCAAAAACCTTAAAAGAGTATGTCAACAATTCTAATTCTAGAATTTTATTTAGGGGAAATAATTAGGTAATATAAACAGATGTATCTACAAGTATATTTATCACAGTATTACTTCTAATAGTGAAACACTGAAAATGATATAATGGTCCAGCAATTGGAGGTAAAGTAATCAAGTTACATTTTTCTAATAGAATATCACTGTGTCCATGAAATAATGCTGTAGGTGTCTATTTAACAATATTGAATGATGTGTATATTCTTTTTTCTTTCTTTCTTTTTTTCTGTGTGGGAAAGGGTGATCTTGAGCCTGCAGAGAGCAAGCTGGCTCCAGACTTCTCCAAGTCCACATCTCTTTGCCTCCAATTCTTACATGTCCAAGGTCGGAAAACCACCAATACACCTTTGTAGGAGGGTTGATGTGTATATTCTTAATGTGTAAGGAACATGAAGCAAAAATATTGGTTTTCAAATCTCTATGTCTAGAATATTCCAGTTTTGGTTACATATACATACATATGTTTCAGTCTGAATAATTTTATATTCAATTATTTCCAAGTATCCAAATTTTGGGTGAATATTTTTCATTTTTGCTTACCTGTGTTTTCTAATTTATCTATATAAGCAGGTGATATTTTTTGTCTAATAAAGAAGAAACAAAATTTAAAGCAAAAACCAAAACCTCTAAGGTTTAGAGCAAACACACAGAGTGTTAATCCCTAGGCATCTCAAAGGGGAAACAAAACAAAATGCCACTTGATTGTCCACACTGGCTCGGGTGATAGGTAACAAACTCTACATCTTCAAGACGGCCCCCTTGCCTGAACACCTGGAGGAGTCCCAGCCACTGGTCATGGTCAAGGTCAGGGAAGGAGGGAGGGCCATGTTCTCAGACAGGCCCTTGTGTCTGTGCAGAATTTAGGCAAATTGTAGAGTCCAAGCATAGCTGCTAGTCTTCATTCCTTACCTCCCTCACTCTGACAATGGTCTGCTTTCTTTCCTCTGAGTAGGAAACCTGCAGAGGCAGCTGGCTTGTGATATTTTGTGTAGGCATGTGAGTTATATGCAAATCACATGCAAAGTCACTCAGAATCCTTTCTCAGATGGTCCAAGTCAAGAATATTTGTCTCAAGTGTTTATTATACCTAAAAAGGGCACAGATTTCTGATATTTTTTGTACTTAATTTCTTCTAGAGTAAGTCAAGCTGCTGTCAGAAGAGGCTTCAGGTTTTAAGTTCCTATTCATTTTGGAATTATCCATGCGTGCATGCTTACAAAAGTTAAATTATTTTCAAGGCAGAATAATTTTTTCATAGCAATTTAACTCACAGTACGTGAAGAGCAGAACATGATAATTTCCTCTAAGAATCAACATCCTTTATGATTCAAATAATTTGTGGTATGGATTTATAGTAGTTGAAAGATGAGAAAAAATCTTAATTGCTTTCAGAATTATTAAGAATAGCGATTTTTATGAACTGTAGACTTCACTCAGTAAGATCATACCTTTCTGTCACCAACATACACACAAACACACACCCCAAATTCCATTAAAGTCTGTTATTATTATAGCAGTAATATTCATGTTAAAGTAAACTTAAAGTGGTGTATTTTTAAAAAGAACACTGCAGCAGTAAAAATGAAATCCAACCTAGGTTCTATATTAAAAGACCTACTTTTAGGAAAACATCTTCTAGATTTTGTGGTAGGCGGTAGTTTCTTAAACCTTATACCCAAAGCATGAGCAATGAAAGAAAAAATAGATAAATGGGACCTCCTTAAAATTAAACATTTCTGCACCTCAAAGGACTTTGTCAAAGGGGTGAAAAGGCAGCTGACCCTCAAGGGGAGAAAATATTTGACAATCACGTATCCGGTAAGGGTTTAATATCCATGATATATGAAGAGATCATACAAAGCAACAATAAAAAGACAAACTACCTGATTTTAAAATGGACAAAAGACAATTGTCCAAAGAAGAAATACAAATGGCAAAGAAACACATGAAAAAAATATTCAATATCACTAGCGATTAGGGAAATGCAATTCAAAACTACAATGAGATATCATTTCATACCTACTAGACTGGCCACTATTAAAATGTCAGAAAATTATAAGTGTTGGAGAGGATGTGGAAAAATAGGGATGCTTATTCACTGTTGTTAGGGATGTAGAATGGTACAGCCACTTTGAAGGGCTGTTGCAGTTCTTAAGGAAGTTGAGTATAGACCTGACATGGGACACGGCAATACCATTACTAGGTATCCAGAAGAACTGAGAGCAGAGACATGAACAGACATCTGCACACTGATGTTCATAGTGGCATTATTCATGATTGCCAAAAATTGGAAACAACCCAGGTGTCCATCAACCAAGGAATGCATAAACAAATTGTGGTGTGTACACACAATGGAATATTATGCAGTGGTAAGAAGAAATGAAGACATGGAGACTATGACAACAAGGATGAACCTAGTGGACATTATATTGAGCGAAGCAAGCCAGATGCAAAAGGATAAATACTGTATGATAGCACTATTATGAACTAATTATATTGTGTAAACTCATGGAGTTAATAATTAGAATATAGGTCACCAGAGAATAGAAGGAGGGTAGGAAATGGAAAGCTGATAGTTTATCTGTATAGAACCGGTAAAAAGGTCTTTTGTAAATCTTCAAAAATGAATAGAAATGGTTAAAGCATACCATGGTGTTTGTAACTAGCGGTGCTATTGAATGGAATTACAGTGGTTAGAAGGGAAATTCTAAGGTCATGTATTTTACTAGAAGGAAAGCTAAAAACTGTAGCATGGAATAAGATAGTAAAACCTCATGGAAAACATGAATATGGGTGATATTGCATAATAAGATGGTTTACAAATAAACTAGAGAGAAGTAAACAGAACAGCAGCTATGTACCACAGGGAGAGCATAGAGAGATGGAGGTGATAACTTTTGTTTGTTTTTTGTTTATTACTATTATTATTGAAATAATGAAAGTGCTCTAAGAATGACTGAAGTGATGAATATGCAAATATATGATTACACTGAATACCATTGGTTGTACACTTTGGATGGATTTATGCTTTATTAATATGTATCACTTCGTTTTTTTAAAAAGTCCTATTTTTTTTTTAAGATTTATTTTTTATTTATTTCTCTCCCCCGCCTCCAGTTGTCTGCTCTTCTGTGTCCATTTGCTGTGTGTTCCTCTGTGACTGCTTCTATCCTTATCAGCGGCACCAGGAATCTGTGTTTCTTTTTGTTGCATCATCTTGTTGTGTCAGATCTCCGTGTGTGCGGTGCCATTCTTGGGCAGGCTGCACTTTCTTTTGCGCTGGGTGGCTCTCCTTATGGGGCCCACTCCTTGTTCATGGGGCTCCCCTACACAGGGGACACCCCTGCTTGGCATGGCACTCCTTGCGTGCATCAGCACTGCACATGGGCCAGCTCCACACAGGTCAAGGAGGCTAGGGATTTGAACCGTGGACCTCCCATGTGGTAGGCGGACGCCCTATCCATTGGGCCAATTCCGCTTCCCGCCTATTTTTATTAAATCAATATACTCTGTAGAAAATTATTAAGAAACTCAGAGAAAAACAGAACATATCAAGATGTCACTTTATATGCTAATATTGTACCTGCACAGGCTGACTTTTGGTTTTTCAGAGCAGGTTGGAAATGGGAAAACACTGATAATTATTTACAATTCATTCGGAGTTTGTCAATTTGCAGCAGGTTGAGCATTCTCTTTCCTAACAGGATAAATTGTTTACCCTCTTAATTGCTCAGATTTTTAGGAGGAGGTAAGAGGGTCTAGTCCTTGAAGGGTGGGGAAATAAAGCACTCCTGGGGTGAAAAGTCCCATGAAAGAGACCAGTGACAGGGCCCTTTTGCTTCCTTCATGATTTCCCAGTAGACGCTTGCAAAATATTTCCATAAGCAACTGTCTTTCTGAAGTGTTCAGATTTTGCCACCACAAAGGGCACAGTAATGGGTATAAAAGGTGAATTTGCAGGCAAGCTTGGCCCTCATGGCTCAACCGTCAACATTTCTTCTTCTCTCTGAGAGTTTGTCTGCCTCATCATTGTCTTCTCCTTTTGAACCCCAGCTTTAAGTGCATTTGCTTGTGACCTTGGCTTGGTCTCCTGACTCACTGTTACAGGTTGAATTGTATCCCCCAAAGATATGTTCAAGTCCTAACCCAGGTCTCAGGAACGTGATCTTATTTGGAAATAATATCTTTGAAGATACGATTGGTTAAAATGAGGCCAAACTGGATTAGGGTGGGCTCTAATCCAATATGACCCATGTCCATATAAGAAGGGGAGAAGTGGACACAGGTAGACAAAGGGGAGATGGTTATGTGAAGATGAAGGAGGCAGAGTGACACATCTTCAAGCCAAGGAAAGCCAAGAATTGCTGGTAAACACCAAAAGCTAGAAGAGACAAGGAAGTATTCTACCCTACAGGTTTCTGGAGGAGCATGGCCCTGCTGATGCTTTGACTTTTAGCCTCCAGAACTGTGAGACAATAAATTTCTGTTGTTTTAAGTCCCCCAGTTTGTGGTACTTTGTGTGATAGCCCTAGGAAACCAAGATACTCACCATACCTGGCATCTCACTCCCTCAGCTCAATCACCAATAAAAAGACCTTGGTCAGTCTAAGACTTCCCTCCTCAACTCCAAACTGTAGTTGATTGCCAGAAGGCATGATGCTTTACATGCCTGAATTCATTGTGTGAGGGGGAATCATTATAATGGGCAGAAAGAAGATAGAGAAAGAAGTTCTTTTAATCTTACCTGAAAACTACCCTGGATCGTGTCAGGATCAGCAGGAGGAGCTAGCTCAGGTATAAAGGTACCTGAGTGCACAACTTGTTCTCTGATAACCAGAGGTCAGACAATAACAGGCAAGAGAAAAGAATAAAACTTGGCAACTCAAGCTTATACTGTTTTGAATCTATTTAACATAGAAGCTGTATGTTTTCTTTTGACGCCTCCTCATCTTGCACTCAACCATCTCACCCACTTTCCAATCCCCATTCAACTCTTAGCTTCCACCACTTTCCTTTTTGCTCATTACTCTGACCTTCTCCCACCTACTACTCAGATAACCTGTTTGCACGCCTGTGAACCCTTTCACCTTTGCATCATGGTTATCTGTGGGATGTCTCCATGTGTGTGAAAGGAAAGAAATATTTGTTTCCTTTCATCTATAGAATATGCTTTTCTTTTCTTTTTTTTTTTTAAAGATTTATTTATTTACTTCTCTCCTCCACCCCCATTGTCTGCTCTCTGTGTCCACTCGCTGTATGTTCTTCTCTGTCTGCTTGTATTCTCATTAGGTGGCTCCAGGACCACAATCCTGGGATCTTCCACAGTGGGAGAGAGGTGATTATTACTTTACTCTCTTGTGCCACCTCAGCTCCCTGCTCTGCTACCTCTTTTTATTTTCTCTCCTTGGTGTCTCTTGTTGCATCATCTTGCTGTGCCAGTTCTCTGCATTGGCTGGCACTCTTGATTGGAGTGGCATTCCTGCACAGGGTGGCCCTCCCGTGTGGGGCAGCATTCCTATGTGGGGCAGCATTCCCACATAGGCCACCTCGCCAAGCAGGCCAGCTTGCTTTCACCAGGAGGCCCTGGGCGTTGAACCCTGGACCTCCTATATGGTAGATGGGAGCCCAGGTGCTTGACCCACGTTCATTTCCCAGAATATGATTTTCTATAGATAAACAGGCTGTTTGCTTAAACTGGGAGGCTATATTGTTACATTGTGTAATACACCGGTGTGTGCGCCTCTACCATGTGGATGGTTGATCCTGTTAGTGGTTTAAATCAACCATCTTTGTATACAAATTGTATGCTCTCTGTCAATGTGGGTGTAACTCTTGGTGTTTATCTGAATATTTGCCTTTAATTATCTGGGTTCTGTTTATGTATGTTTGTATTAGTCTACACCATTATCTACATCTTTATGTGTGTCTCAGGCCCAAGGCTAATAGTTCCTACAAAGTATGACTACCTATCTCCAAATCTCCCCATCTCCCTCTTTTTATTGGTTTGAAACCCTCCCCATTATAATTGCTAGTGGGTTCCTGTGATGCGTCCATAGCGTAAAGAACAGTGTCCAGCACATAGCAGACATTGAACAAAAGCTAACCGAATATAAGAACATCCAAAATCATAAGCTCTTAGAATTTTGAGGTAACAGTCATATCAATCCAATTCGTCTAAAGAAATGATACTTAACCAGGCTAAGTGTCTTTCTCCCAACAGGACAGCAAGTTGGTGGTAGAGACAGAAGCCTATATCACCTGAAGATTTTCTGTGAGTCAAAATGCAATCATCAAGATTCTGGAGGATATAAATGGGTATGTTTAACCTTGGATGCTTGTCTTTGGGTATGAAGACTTTTTAGTGTCTGGTTGCCTCTCTCTCTCTCTTAAAGGACTGGTATACTTACAAAAGTAGCTTTTGTTAATGACCAGAGAGTTGTGTAAGAATATTACAGCAAGTGAGTTTATCCACATAGACACAAAGCTGAGTTAACATACGTCTGGAGATATGTATGTATGGGGACTTCATGTATGTCATGTATTATCATGTCTCTATGACTGTATGTGCCCACATGTGTGTGTATGTGTTTAGTAGGTAAAATAGTTGTGTGTCATTTTGGAAATGAATTTAACCCAGTATATCTTTCTACACAGATAGCATATGATCATCCACGTGGTTTTACATGCCAACGAACTTGATTCATTGTAGAATTGTTTTCACTTAGAAAAAGAGGAAATATAAGAAGAGAAGAACTGTGTCCTGTATACAAGTTGGAGAATTCCTTAATATGCCTTTTTTTTTTTTTTTTTTTTGGTAGAATTGCTTATTGGCTTTTTGGCTCTCTCTCAAGGTTACAGTCAGTCAGCCTAGGCCAATATTTAGTCTTGCTATCTTTTGGCCCTTATCCAGCTAGCTGGTCATTCTCTTCCCTGTCCTAATCTAGGTTTCTCCCAAGACCTTCCAAAGATGGTATAACTACTGGTTTAGAAATTGCCTCTGAGTCAACTGTACTAGTTCAACAACTCTTTGACTCTGGAGTTTGGAAGCTGTGGAGGAGAACTTCTAATTGGTTACTCAGTATCCTTTTTCCTTAGTAACAGCTCCCTAATTTTGTTATGGGCAATAATGCATTTAGGAAAACCAAACCAATTAACAATCAAAAACGACATGCCCCATTCTTCCTTACAGCCAAAGATCGTCGTTAACCCAGTTCTGGACAATCATAAACTTTCGAATGGGGCTTTCAGGAAAGATCTATAAAATGGAGCCAACTCAGCTGACAAATGCCTTTTGCACTTTGTGCTCTGCCCTTCTTCCTGACTAGATTCTAGATGTCATGCTGGAATTGGAGCAGCCCTCCTAATGACCATAACACAATCAAGAGGGAGAGGTAAAGATGTCACAGAGATATCACCACTTTGTCTGATAGCTTAAAGAGTCCTTGAGATCATTTGAGTCAACAAATGTATCTTGTTGGCAAATTAGACAGATTCAGAGTAAACATTATGGAGAAATTCTAGGTAGACAAATAATGGCAGTGGCATAAATCTGAATCTCCCAACATACCTTCCCCAAACAATAAAGAATAAGATCAAATAAAACTACACAAAGCCCATGTCCTCAAGATAACTAGAAGATGGAGAATTTCCAAACTTCAAATTAATTGTAAGCAGAAAAACACCAACCCCAGCAATAGGTCTCCCATGGTCCTGGTGAATGCCTCTGAGGAAAACAAAGGCCCTTTGGGGAAAACTGTGTAGAGCACAGAAGAGGGAGTAGGTGATAGGCCTAAGATTGATCAGAAACCACAACCGGAAGGAGAGACTCCACCTGAGGTTTGGAAATCCTGAAAAAGTGCAAGGTAGAGCCGAGCAATGAATGCAAGGAAGGAAGTTAACAGGCTGTCTTGGAAAAAAAAAGCTTTGGGGTGAAAAGGGTCAAAAGTAAAGTAGAGGCAACCTCTGGAAATTATGCAGTGAGGGAAGAAAACCTTAATGGGGAAATTTAGGGACCCTCCAAAAAAAAAAAAAAAAAAGAAAGGAAACTCAATCACTAAATCTCTCATCCCATCATCTCTCTACCAAAAAAAGAGCCATATTTGTCACACTGACAGAAGAGGGCACTCTTGAACTAGGAATCTTGTAACCACCCTCTCACTCTTGCCCACAGAAATGCAATCTTCAACACACAATCACTAATATAAAAATAAATAATCTAAACAATTCTGCTAATAAAAAATATTCCCCCCAACATAACAGAAAAGCAGAAGGAAACTAACACAACACTCCAAACTGAATTAAATAAGCATTTGGGGCTATGAGAAACACCTTGAATCCAAGATTTAAAAATAAAGTCCAAAAATTGACAAAACACCAGAAAGAAATGAAATGGTAGTTGACTGAACTCAGGGAATGAATAGAAGAAAAAATAGAGTAAATATTATACTTCATTACTTATAGGAATTTGGGTTAAAAAAATGTGTATAAAGGAATATATATTACTCGTCCTTCAAAGTATACACAAACGATTCCTTCATTATGTAGATTTTCCTGGTTCATCCCAACCGGATCTGACCTTTGAGGCATGCAATAAGAGGTGTCTGCTATCACTAATAGAACCACCATTATTGGTAAATAGTTGGATGAGGACAAGGTGTGCCTTCTCACTGAGAGAATCTGCCCTCTATCACCTGCGTTCCAGAGCTTATCACCTCCCAACATAAGCAGGATTTTCTGCTCTATTCAGTCTCCTCTTTCTCTGACCCATTTCCCCCAAATGGAAACCATGCCTTATTCTAAAAAAGTCACCCTTATTCTAAAAAGCAAATAAGCCAAACCATCTCCCCTTGATTCTATCACTTCTGGTTTTCTTTTATCATTAAACTTCTGAAAAAAATTTAAACCAGCTGCCAACCCTTCCACCCTACTCCTAAAAGTCTTGCAATCTGTTTCTCCCTCATTCTCTGCTGAAGCTGCTTGTTCAGAAACTGTTGGATTCCTTATTCTAGACAATCTCATCCTTTGTTTTCTTGGAGCCACATGACTACTCATTTTTTCTCTGACTTCTCTTATTACCCCTGCATGTTAAATGTTCTCCACTCTCTTCTCTTTCTGTCATCACCCTTGACAATCTTTACTGCTCTTACATCTTCAAACTGCAAAAATACACCTTCAGTCCCATGGACACCTTTGAGGGCCTTTCCCATATGACTTCCTGGATGGTATTCCCTGGACACCAAGACAAACCTGAAGTTCAGCAAGTCTTAAACTAAATGCAGCATCTTCTTTTCAAATCTAATCTCCAACTCAGCCTTAGATGGCCCTTGATACCATCCTTTCTTTTCCCTATCGAACCACTCATAAATTCAACTCAAATTATTTACTGAATACCTATAAAATTGCCAGGCTGGACTAGGATTGGAGATACAAGATGAATGAAACCTGCTCATTGAACTTGTACTTATATATTAGTAAAAAGTCCTTTTCCATCAATCTACATAATTTTCCTTCCATCCCCTCTGTCATCCTTTTCATTCCCACTGTCACAAGTCAGCATACCTCTTTCCTAGACTATTAACCAATACCCTTAAGAGATTTCCCTGGAAGCAGCCTGATCAAACTGATGTGATCTCCATTCTTACACATTTTGTGCTTGAATACATCTATTCCTGTGTATATTTTCCCCTCCACCTAAAATATACTCCCTCCTATCTCCCCAGAGCTACAGCTGTCTGTCTGTCCAGATCCATCTCAAATCTGAGGGTCTCCTTACTGTTTTCTCTGACCTTCTGAGTCAGTTGTTTCTTCTTTCTCTGAACTCATGCAGACTTGCCATCTGCTTTACCAGCCATCTCTCCTGTCCAAGCTGACTGCTCCGTATATTATGACTAGAATGTAAAAACCATTCTTAGTGTGATTTTAAAAA
The DNA here is from genome assembly GCF_030445035.2 of Dasypus novemcinctus. Taxonomy (NCBI): domain Eukaryota; kingdom Metazoa; phylum Chordata; class Mammalia; order Cingulata; family Dasypodidae; genus Dasypus; species Dasypus novemcinctus. Next base: position 55,722,865 of record NC_080679.1, on the reverse strand, counting down.
TGGATCAGTGATCAATTTCAAGAGCAATTAACCCAGAATTAGCCTATTTTTATTATACCTGTTATCTAAAGGTAAGTTAAACTAGGGGAGAAGCTAAATATGCTAGAAGCAATTGTAATTAATGGGTTACTAAATTTTTTCAGCTCTTTAAAAGAAATAATATGTGACCTTGAGAAAGTCACATGAATTTTCTGGGTCTCAGCTCCATTAACTAGAAAATAGAACAGTCGTACTAAATAATCTTCATGTACTGTTTTGGATCTAACATTCTATAAGTAAGGTTCCTAGCATTTGACTGTGTGGCGTACTCTATTGATGGACTAACACAACACCCATTCTCAGCTCCTTCTCTTTTGCTTGCCTTTTCTTTTGAAGTTGGGAAAGCTAGAACCTGCTTTACCAGCCTTCCTTGCAGCTAGTGGTGGCCATGTGACCATGGTCTGGCCAATGAATAGTAAGTAGAAATCTATTAAAGAGAATTCTGGGAAACCTTTTACTTCCCAGAGACAGGCACAGCTGACCTCCCTGCTGGCAGGCAGAATTCTAAGATGCCCTCTGCCCCTCACCCCCTCACCAGTGTATACATCCTGTGTAATCCCTCCCCTTCGGTGTGAATGGGAATGATGAATACGATGGGATGTCACTGCCATGATTAGGTTTCTAAATGGTTGAATTGAAGATAAGCAGAAGAGAGATTGTTCTGGTGAGCCTGCCATAACCAGGGAGTTTTTTTAATGAGAGGCACTTTCCTCCTGGCCTGGAGAAAGAAAGCAGTTATGTGAACCGCCTTGGACCATCTTCTAGGAGTTGAGGGCCTCAGTCCTAGGAACAGAATTCTGCTGAAACCTATGAGTTTGAAAGAAGATCCTTATCACAGCTTCAGCTGACACCTTGACTGCAACCTGGTGGGACTGAGCAGAGGACCTAGCTAATTTGTGCCCTAATGTCTGATCCACAGTAACTGTAAAATAATAAATGTGTATTGTTTTAATCTGCTAAATTAGTGGTAAACTGTTACACAGCACTTCTTTCCTACTCTCAAAAGCCTGGCCCTTCAAAAGCCATTGTGAAGGAAAGGCCAAGAGACTCAAAGAGTGCCTGACTCTGACGTTTTGCCCCTCTAAACCAAGGTTAGCAGCTACTTTTCTTCGTGTTTCTTTCTTTCTTTCTTTTTTTCAAATGAATGTTTTACATTTACAGCACATCTCAGTTTGGATTAGCTAATTTCAGGTGATCAAAAGCCATGAGTGTGACTGCTGCACTGAGGAGCACAGGTCTAGACTATTGTGCTCTAATCTCTCGCATAAGCTCTGAGTTTAATGACATTCTGGACTTGCAATTTTTGAAATATTAAAATAATGTAGCATGACCTGCCCATTGGAAAAGCAGAATCATTGCTTACAGACATGGACTGGTAGTTCTATAAGAGACTTCTTATTTTGTTAATAATTTTATGAAGTACTAAGTTAGGATTTAAAACAATATTTGACTTCCTCCCTGTCCTCCCATCCCCACCCCGGTGTCACATTGATATGGTTAGTCCAAGAAAGAGGAAACCAGGAGATATTACAATAGCCAGGTCACATATCTGAGAGGCTATCTTATGAGAAAGGATTAGACTTTAATATGGCCAGAGGGGAAGAACTGGGAAGAGTGGGAAGAAGCCACAAGGATACCAATGGATAAAGAATCATCAGCTCTATGGAAAGAAGGAGGAGGCTGGCTCACAGCCACTTGGTGGGCGCATTGTAAAGCCAATCCATGCACTGGGATCTGATTGCACTAAATCCTTACATCCCCAAGTGTCTGTGCGTGGAACGACAAAGTATGTTTTTAAACTGCACAATCCCCTTCTAATTCTAAATTCAGACCTTGTTGTATGGCTCCTGGCACCAGAATAAAGATGTCTGTCTGGTCTAGATGTCCAACATTCAGGCAATGATCACCCTTGTTTGATCCCCACCCTTGGGGAGAGCTTGGGTCTCCAAAAGCAGACAAGATACTACCTTGTTTTCTATTTTTGTTTTTGTTTTTTAATGCCAAAAAAAGAAGTACCTATTTAAAAACCAAAGAAAATTAGCAAGCTTTTCTTTTACTTGCAATTGAAATCATTTCCGACTGATAAAGCATACTTCCAAAAGCAGCTTGAGCAAACTCTTATTTATTCCTTGGCAAACATTTATAAAGATTCTATAATGTTCCAGATAGAGGGGAAGAAACACACCAGAAATAAAGAAAATCTTGGCCTTCAAGGGGCTCATAGCCTAGTGTGGGAGGGAATATGAGGCAGAGGAAGAGAGAAGAAAGGCAGAGAAATCAGGACATAGTTAAAATAGAATCAATAGACTTTAATAGGGATAAGCAGAAGGTGTTAGGGAATCCCAGAGAAGGGGTGCCTAATGCAGACTTTAGAGTGGTCAGGAGGAAGGGGTGGATTGGGAGGTTTAGGATGTGCAGCAGAACCTTGATGGAGGAGCATGAGCTACTCAGAATTAGGGGAGAGGAGTTCTAGGCTCAGAGGGGAGAGGAGGTCAAACAATCAAGTGACCAGTAACCATCAAGCACCTACTGTGAGGCAGCAGAATATGCCAGATGCTACAGGGAGACAGAAAGAGAGCAATTGGTGCTTGCCCCAAACTCCTTATAATCATCAGGTACTGATGCTGCCCCACCGAAAAGAGCAGCCTGAGCTCTCCCTTGTCTACCAGGGAAATGCCAAAGTGCATACCACGCAGCACGCTGCCTTGCTACCGGGATTAGCGCCTTTGGCAGCTGCCCCAAATGTAAGCACATCCGGAGACCGGTTTACCCATGGGAGAATCTGGGTCAAGGTCCTTAGGAATGTGCCATGGATGGGGAATTCAAGAAAAGAGAAATGGGTTTGACAGGGAAGACAAGCCCCTCAGCTTTTGAAGTAGACTTTTTGCAGGCCTTCGGGCTAGGTCAACCTGTCATCTTTCCTCTCTTGAATTACGGGATTTATAGTTTAGGAATTTGCCTGGAAATTATAGAAATCCACTGTAAATCTCCTTTTACTCAGTAAAGAAACAAATATGTTGAAATAATAAAATGTGAATTCTGAAATAGGACCCAGAGAAAAACACTGGAGGTAAAAAAGAAAAAAAAAGACTAAGGCAGATACTATCTGGAAATGGAGAGCAATAACAAAATAAATCTTGTTTCAACTATTACCTTTTAAAAAAAATCATATCTGAGGAGCAAAGGGTGTTTGGAATGGACAAAAAATTTGCAAATTAGGAGCAGAGAGAACTACTCTTGAGGGGGCATCCTGCCCCCACTGTGTGTTTTACTGGGCGCTAAAGAATTTCTCATGGTGGTAGCTGCTAAGGAGCTCCCCTGTGGCCCAGGGTTTTTCTTTTTTTTCCAAATTTTTTAAAAGCCAGGTTTTCTGAGGTTTAATTTATATACAGTAAAATTCAGTCTTTTCAGGTGTGCAGTTTGATGAGTTTTGACAAATATCACCACCAAAACAATGAAGATATGGACCACACTTCTATCACCCAAAAATTTTCCCCGGTGCCTCTTTGTAGTCAATTCTTCACCCCACCCCCTGGCAATCACTGATTTAATTTCTGTACCCAAAATATTTGCCTTTTCCATAACATCATATAAATGGAATCATACATTATGTGGCCTTCTGTGTCTGGCTTTTTGTACTTAGCATAATGCAAGGCCAATTAAAAATATATTTTTTATTAGAGAAGTTGCAGGTTTACCAAAAAATTTGGCAGAAAATACAGAATTACAAACATCCCCCTCAAATACTCAGTTTTCCCTATTATTAACACTTTATGTGGTACCTTTGTTAAAATTAGTGAAACACTATTATTATGATTAAACTATTAACTATAGTCCATAGTTCACATTAGGGCTCACTGTTTGTTTTGTATAATTCTCTGGGTTAAAAAAAATTCTTTTCTGGTAACATATATGCAAACTATAATTTCCCCTTTAAACCACATTCAAACATAAAGTTCAGGGCAGTTAATTACATTCACAATGTGCTATTATCATCACGATCCATTACCAAAACTTTTTCATCAAACAAAACAGAAACTCTGTACTAATTTAGCTCAATTCCCCATTCCCTACCACCGTCTAAGCTCCAGGTAACATGTATTCTAATTTCTGACTCTATTTATTTCATATAAATATTCTAGTTATTCTAATTTTTTCATATAAGTGAGATCATACAATATTTGTCCTTTTATATCTGCCTAATTCACTCAAACATGATGTCTTCAAGGTTCATCCATATTGTCACATGCATAACGACTTCATTCCTTTTTATGGCTGAATAATATTCCGTTATATATATATATACCATATTTTGTTTATCCATTCTTCTGTTGATGGACACTTGGGTTGCCTTCATCCTTTGGCAATTGTGAAAAATGCCACTATGAACATCAGTGTGCAAACACCTGTTTGAGTCCCTGACTTCAATTCTTTTGGATGTGTACCTGGAAGTGGGATTGCTGGGTCATATGTTAATTCTATACTTAACTTTCTGAGGAACTGCCAAACTGTTTTCTATTATGGCTATACCAGTTTACATTCCCACTAACAATGAACGAGTGTTCCTATTTCTCAGCGTCCTCTCCAACACTTATTTTTCCATTTTAAAATAGTAGCCATTCTAGTGAGTGTGAAATGGTATCTCATTTTGGTTTTGATTTGTATTTTCCTAAAGGCTAATGATGTTGAGCATCTTTATATGTGCTTATTGGCTATTTGTGTATCTTCTTTGGAGAAATGTTTACTCAAGTCTTTTGCCCATTTTTAAATTGGATTGTTTTTCTTTTTGTTGTTGAGTTGTAGGATTTCTTATATATTCTGGATATTAAATCCTTATTGGATATGTGGTTTCCAAGTATTTTCTTCAATTCTGTAGTTTGTCTTTTTACTTTCATGATAATGTCCTTTGATATGCAAAAGTGTTTAATTTTGATGAGATTCTATTTATTCATTTTTTTCTTTTGTTGCTTGTGCTTTGAGTTTAAAGTCTAAGAAACCATTGCATAATACAAGGTCTTGAAGATGCTTCCTTATGTTTTTCTTCTGGGAGTTTTAGTAGTTTTAGTTCTTATAGTTAGGTCTCTGGCCCATTTTGAGTTAATTTTTTTATATAATGTGAGATAGGGGTTCATCTCCATTCTTTTGCATATGGATACACTGTTTTCCCAACATCATTTGTTGAAGAGACTACTCTTTCCCTATTGAATTGACTGAGCATTGATTAAAAAAATCAATTGACTTTAGATTTGATGGTTAATGTGATGGTTAGGCTAATGTGTCAACTCAGCCAGGTAATTGTGCCCAGTTGTTTGGTTAAGTAAGCACTGGGCTGATTGTAATACAAGGACAATTATGGGCTGTAGTGATCAGTGAGTTTACAGCATAGATGGCTGATGATATTTACAATGACCAGGGAGATTGCGGTCAGCAATGAGTGACACTTTAGCCGATCAGTTGAATGCCTTAAAAGGGGAAGTGAGGAAAACGGACTTTGGCCCAGTGGTTAGGGCGTCCGTCTACCACATGGGAGGTCCACAGTTCAAACCCCGGGCCTCCTTGACCCGTGTGGAGCTGGCCCATGAGCAGTGCTGATGCGCGCAAGGAGTGCCGTGCCACGCAGGGGTGTCCCCCGCGTAGGGGAGCCCCACGCGCAAGGAGTGCACCCATAAGGAGAGCCTCCAGCGAAGGAGGGAGCAGCCTGCCGAGGAATGGCGCCGCCCACACTTCCTGTGCGGCTGACGACAACAGAAGCGGACAAAGAAACAAGACGCAGCAAAAAGACACAGAAAACAGACAACCGGGGGAGGGGAGGGGAATTAAATAAATAAAAATAAATCTTTAAAAAAAAAAAAAAAGGGGGAAGTGATTTCAGTATTCAGAGAGAATTTCCCAGCTCATCTTTGTACGGATAACGTCTCTTGGAAACTCATCAAGGATCTTCATTGTACTTTCATCAGGGCCCCTGGTTTGCAGCTGCCCTGCGGAACATGGACTTGTGCATCCCCACGGACATGTTAGAGAATCTTATAAATCTCATACTATTTACAAATATCTCCTGTTGACTCTGTTTCCCAAAAGAACCCTGACCAATAGAATTGACTTCTGAGCTCTCTATTTGATGCCATTGGTTTATATGTCTGTCCTTGCACTAATACCATACTATTTTGATTGCTGTGGCTTTCCAATAAGTTTTAAAATCAGAAAGTGTGAGTCCTCCAACTTCATTCTTTTTGAAGATGGTTTTGGCTATTTGGGACTCCTTACCATTCCATATGAATTTTTAAAATTTCTCTTTTTTTAACTTTTTTTTGAAATACTTTCAAACTTACAGGGCAGTTCCAAAAATAATACAAACCCTACACAGAGAACTCCAATATAACTCTACCCCACAGATACTCAGATTCATCAATTTTAACATTTTGCACATTTACTGTATCATTCCATCTACCTACCTGTCTGTCTATTTTTCAGTGTGTTTTTTGAACCCTTGAGTGCATATGTTATGTACATCATGCTCCTTGAACACTAAATACTGCCATGTACATTTCCTTAGAACAAGGATATTCTGTTATGAGTTTTCCAGTTCAAGAAATTTAACATTGATAAAAGCTTATTCCAATCTATATTCCAATTTTAGCATATGTCCCAATAATGTTATTTTGAAACTTTTCTCCTCCCTTGCTAGATCCAATCCAGTTTCATGTACCGCATTTAGTCTTTAGCTGCTCTCTTTTTAAATGGTGGGAACATATATACAAAACATTCACAATGTTGTAGTACCTTCCATTACTAAAACAGAATCTTCCCAAACAGACACCCTATACCCATTACCCATTCCCCATTCCCCTACTGTGGCAACCTGTCTCTATGAGCATGTGTATTCTCTGATATTTTCTTTGTAGGTAAAGAGGCTTAAATTTAATATTCTAAATCTATAACAATCTCATTTTCTTTGATACCAGCTTAACTTCAGTTGGAGTATAACACAAACTTCAGATGGAGCATACACAAACTATGCTCCTATCCCCTTGATCGCCCACCTTATGTAGTTCTTGTCATAAATTTCATAACTTCAGTTGGAGTATAACACAAGCTTCAGTTTGCATGTACACAAACTATGCTTCTATCCCCTTGATCCCCTACCTTTACATAGTTCTTGTCATAAATTTCATGTGTCTATGAGTCCAAAACCACTGATTTATCATTACATTTTATGCATTTGCTTTTTAGATCCTGTAAGAATTTAAAAATAGAGTTAGAAATGAAAAATACAGTAGTACTGACATTTTACCCATGTCATTACTATCACCAGAGATCTTTTATTTCTCCGTGTGGCTTCAGTCTATTGTCTATTGCCCTTTTCTTTCAATTTGTAGAACTCTCTATAGCATCTCTTATATGGCTGATCTCAGTGTCTTAATCTCTTCCTCATTTTTGAAAGACAATTTTACCATATATAGAATTCTTGGTTGACAATTTTTTGCTTTTGAGCACTTTAAATATATGTCTTCCCTCTGTCTTTTTGCATACGTGGTTTCCAATGAGAAATCAGCATTGACTCTTATCTTCAGCACTTGATAGTTTAACATGGTATGGGTCTATTTGGGTTAATCCTGTTTGGAGTATGTTGAGGGTCTTAGATAGGTGTATTCACGTTTGTTAAATTTGGGAGGTTTTCAGCCATGATTTCTTTGAATAATCTTTTTCTCCTCTTTCTGAGACTCTCACAATGCATATATTGGTATGCCTGATGGAGTCCCACAGGCTTCCCAGGCTCTATTCACTTTACTTCATTCTTTCTGCTCTTCAGACTGAATGATTTCAATTGTCTTGTCTTCCATGTTCTCTGGTTTTTTTTTCCTGTCAGCTCTATTCTGTTGTGCAACCCTCTGGGAAATTTTTTATTTTTGTTACTGCGGTCTTAAGATCTGTTTGGTTCCTTTCATAGTTTCCATCTCTCTATTGATTATCTCTGTGTTCATCTGTCATTTTCCTGATTTCTTTTATTTCATTGTCCATGTTTTCCATTAGCACTTTGATCATATTTAGAACCATATTTTAAAAGTCTTCATTTATGGTGGATGTGTAGGAGTACTGTATATTGTATATATGAATTATTGTGATCTAAGGCTCTTGTGAAGAGAAGCTCAATAATTAGGAAAAACAAAAAGAAAAAGATAGGATGTAGAATTTTTCCAAATCAATACGTATTCTATATCTAACCTTTAAACCCATCGCTATATTCCATTTTACTAGTAAGGGATCCTGACATTATATTGAGCTTCACTTTTCAGGAAGTTTTGGATCACAGAGTGGTTCAACAATGGCAGCGGAGGAATACTGGTATAGGATGTTATTGACAGGTGATATATGGTTGACAGGCAGTTATACAGGGTATATGTCCAGGGTGCATGGTAATGTTTGGATATACTCATAGTGGCAACAATTAAAAACAACAGCTGGGGGGGTACTGGGTTCCTGGCCGGGGGTGCTCTGTCGTGGTCCCTAGGGGAGCAGCAGCAGTCCCCCAGGTGCAATGGTAAGGACCAGGAAGGAATGAGGGTCCAACAGTAAGCCCCTGATACTAATGACTATGCTTGTGAGCCTATACGCCTGAAATAAGAACAAGGCCTAGAGCAGCACTGTGCCTAGGAGTTTCCTCCTGACAGCCTTCATGTTATTCAAATGTGGCCAGTCTCGAAGCCAAACTCAGCATGTAAATGCAATGCATTCCCCCCAATGTGGGACATGACACCCAGGGATGAACCTCCCTGGCACTGAGGGATCACTACCAAGTACCAGTTGATGATGCAACTAGAGAATGACCTTGAATTAAAGGTTCAACGTGGACCAGCAGAATATTCCTGTCTACATATAATAACAGGAGTTTGAAATGCTGTTTGACCTAATGTAAGGGGGAAATGGAAAGGAGAAATGAGTTTACATGGCTATGAGTCTCTAAAAAAGAGTCTGGAGGTTGTCAGAAGGATTGCCCTTATGCACAACTGAGCAGAGTCTCAGAGACAGATAAAGTAGATACAACCCCAGGTATTGGTTCTTTTGAGGGCTAAAGAGACCCACAGGCTCTATGGTCATGGCAGATAGGGTTCACTGCCATGTCAGTTGGCCCTTCTTTGGAACTGGTGTTTCTGCGTGATGGAGCTGGACACAGATGGGATCTCTTTTCACAAGACTTTCATGCTACTTTACTGGAATTGTAGTTGGTGCTGGGGTTTAAGATATATCTAGGGGATTTGAATCTCTGGACTGACAATATGATAGCCAGGCCCTGAGCCTCAACAGACTTCAACTCCTACCCTCTGATTTATTGGACTTACTCCACTCAGCTAACATGGAGTTGAAGAATGTCAACCACCACACCATGGAGCCTAGAGTGCCTACAACTGAAAACAGGAGGACTGCATCCAGTATCCATGTGGAATCTAAGCCTCCTCTTGACATAGATGTGCAATGGACACAACCAATCCAAGGTCCACAGAAAAAATGTGGCATTGGTGTGGGAAAAGTGGCCATGGTGGCTGCTGGGTGCGGGGAATGGGAGGAAGAGATGAGATGTGGAGGCGTTTTCAGGACTTGGAGTTGTCCTGGGTGGTGCTTCAGGGACAACTACTGGACATTGTAGATCCTCCCAGGGCCCACTGGATGGAACGTGGTAGAGTATGAGCTATGATGTGGACCATTGACCATGAGGTGCAGCGATGCCCAGAGATATACTTACCAAATGCAATGGATGTGTTATGATGATGGGAGAGAGTGTTGCTATGGGGGGAGTGGTGGGGTGGGGTCGGTGGGGTTGAATGGGACCTCATATTTTTTGAATGTAATATTTTTTAAAAGTGAATAAAAAAGTCTTCAGAATGTCCCAGGTCTGGTTCTACTCAATGATGGTTTCTAAATACTTTAATCTTCTCCTTTGCCTGGCCATTGCTTCCTTTTTCTTTGTATGTTTTATTAACCTTTTGTTGAAACCTGGGTATTTTGATATTTTAACATGTAATCACTGGCATTAGGCTCTGAGGCTTCTGTTCCTTAAACTTATATCCAACTAGTGTTATTAAAGAGCTTCCTTAATTGCAGAGGCAGAAAGAAAGAAAAGAAAGAAAGAAGGAAGGAAGGAAGGGAGGGAGGAAGGAAGGAAGGAAGGAAGGAAGGAAGGAAGGAAGGAAGGAAGGAAGGAAGGAAGGAAGGAGAGAAAGAAGAAACAAAAGAAAGAAAGAAAACACATTTCCCAGTCAGTGCTCATGCAAAGAATGAAAGAATAGCTCCAGGCTAAAGCTTAGGGGCCTCCCTGATCCTTTCTTCCCAAGCTGATTGTCTTGGGCATGCCCATATTGCCCTAGGAATTCCCCTTTTATCTGGTTCCCTTCTTCTCTATGAAACAGTTTCCTCTGTCTTTGGGAAACTGTATTGTATGTCCTACAGCCAGCAATCTCTTGCCCCTGACATCATGAGTTGACTGCTCTCCCACAGCAGATGTGTAGATGAGTTCCAAGAGATGCCTTTACACATAGGACAAATTATAGGATAGTGAGTCCCTCAGGTCACCCACCAGATAGAAAGGACCTGACATACATGTGCCCAGAACATCCATGAAGGTTACCTTGTTCCTTACACAACTAGAACCAGGGATCTGCAAGGACATATAGACCTCTCCATGTTGATTTGGTGAGGGGTGGGAGAGGGGCTGCCAGGGCGCCATGAGTTCCTACCACATTTAAGTAGACTTTTTCTTAGTTTGCTGCTCACCCTGTTACTATAGTCTTTTAACTTTTCTGGGGCTTTGAGAAACATGTTTCTGCAAGTTCTTGCAGGTTATTCAATGCTTCTGTGGGTGGACAGAGCCTGGGAGCCCAAAGCTGCACCGTCTTGAGCCGTGCAGTGACAGTTTTTCTTAATTTTTACTAGGTTGAAGAAGTGTCTTAGGTACTAATTGGTTTTATTTATTTATTTATTTATTTTTCATTTTTATTAAAGTTAACAGATCACATAGAATGTTACATTAAAAAGAAACATAAGAGGTTCCCATGTAAAGCACACCCCACCACCCCACCCCCATCATTTTTGTAAATTGTATTTCTTTGAAGATACATACGTCACAAAAAAGGTTACATTACAAAAAATATAAGAGTTCCCGTATATCCCCCATCCCCTCACCGCACTCCTCCCACACCAACAACCTCCCCCATCATTGTGGCACAATCACTGTACTCGGTGAACATATTTTGGAGCACTGCTGCACCACGTGGATAATAGTTTATTCTGTAGTTCACTCTCCACCGGTACATTCAGTGTGCTATGGCAGGATATGTAATGCCCAGCATCTGACCCTGCGATATCATTTAGGACAACCCCAAAGTCCCAAAAATGCCCCCTCATCACATCTCTTCTTCCCTCTCCCTGCCCTCAGCAACTACTGTGGTCACTTTGTCCCCGTCAATGGTACAATTTCTTCTAGTAGTAATCACAAAAGGTTTATTGTAGAATATCAGTAAGTCCACTCTAATCCATATTTTATTCCTCCATTCTGTGGGCCTTGGGATGGTGATATCCACTCTACCTCTAGATCAAGAAGGGGCTTAGATTCCACATGGATAATGGGTGCAATTCCTCTGCTTGCAGTTGTAGGCACTCTCAGTTCCCAGGTTTGGTGACTGACCATCTTCACCTCCCTATTAGCTGTGTAAGTCCAACGAACCAGAAAGTAGGAGACTAATTGGTTTTCACACCTTTAATAACACCTCCTTAACTTCCCACCTTCAGGTACAGCTCCCAGAATTTGTGCACCCTCCGTTTGTGCTTCTGGGCTGCCAGCTCCTCAGCTGCCCTGAGGGGCTGCTCCTCTTCTGCACTTTTTGCACCTCAGCCTTAGTCTCTGCAGCCATCACCAAGTAGCAATTTTCTTCTTCCATTCCATATAAATTTGATGATTGGCTTTTCCATTTCTGCAGAGAAGACAGTTGGAATTTTGGGGGATTGCATTGAATCTATAAACATTTTAGTAGATTTGACAGCTTAACAATATTTAGTCTTCCAGTCCATGAATATGGAATCTGCAAGGCCAATTTTTAGAGGCTTAATATTAATGTTCTCTGCCAAGGTCATCTTTGCGTCTGTTCTAAGTCTAAATGGTGAGCACCAATGTTCATGCTTATCTTAACAAAGTCATTGAAGTATTACTGTGGCCCCTTTATCAAATCTGCTCAATACCAACTAATTTATTCTGATATGTTGGCTCAGTTATACTTGTACTTCTATATACTTGTAATAGAAGTAGTAGGAAATTCATGCATGAATATTGCCTTAGTTTGCCACTGCTGCTATGACATACCTCACCGTGGATTGGCTTAAACAATGGGATTTTACTATCTTACCGTGTTGGAAACTAGAAGTTCAAAATTAAGGCACTGGAAAGGTTGTGCTTTCTCCCCGAAGTCTGTAGCATTCTGGTCTGGCTTGCCACAATCCTTGGGCTTCTTGGCTTGCATCTCTTCCTTCCATCACATGGCAATCTCGCTCTCCTTATGTCTGCTTTTCTGGTTTCTTTTGACTTATAGCTTCTTCCTGTGGCTTTCTCTGACTGACTGCATCAGAATTTCCTCTCTTTATAAGGCCCCCATTAATATGGATTAAGGTCCACTATGATTCAGTTGGCCAAATAAGATCTTCAAAGGGTTCTATTACAAATGGGTTCACACCCACAATACTGCATATTAAAATTAAGAACATGTCTTTTATTGGTACTTTATTCAATCTACCACAAATATTGTTCTATTTAATAGAATTTTGAGATACACAATTGCATTGTAACTCTACCAAGGATATTTATAAGCTTATATATACAGACGTGCTACTGCTTGCTTCACAGGACATATCATTGCCCTCAAGGAACTTGCAAGCATATTAAGAGGATGGTTTATAATCATATCATATAACTTTATTGCTGAAAGGCTTTTTAGTGATCATCCAGCCATATCATCATAAATTTCAGAGTTGTCAGTGACCTTGAAGATTATCCAAACCATCTCATTATTTTAGACTTGAATTTCCTCCATGGGTGACAAACTCCAAGACCAGACAAGTAAGGTAAATGTGTGAAGTTGATAGTAGAGAGGGGTGGGGTTTGCAGAAAAATGGAGAACGCATGACAGGGCCTAAGGTCATTCAAATTCAATTTTAAAAGCAAACTGTAAAAATAATAAAGGCACATCTAAGGACTTGACCCAGTCCTTGCATCATCTGATTGCAATCTCTCTATTTAAAATATCCTTCCCAAGCAGTTTAACAACTACTATTGAGGCCCCAAGCCATATTCCCTCAATTTTCAGAGTGTGCCAACCTGACTTCCAACTGCCAGCACAGCATTTCTTTGCCTACAGGCTTTCTTGAACCACCAGGGCATGCTTTGCCCCAGTGCCATAAGGCAGGCAGGAAGTGTCAGGGGATTAATGCCCACCTGAAGTGCATAGCCTGCAACCTCAATGGACAGAAATCTGTGTATAAATATGCCAGCTGTCTAAGTTTTCTGGAGGAGGGGTGAGAGTGGATAACTGAGGTGTGTATTTTATACTGACCCCCAGAATTCCCCAGTGAGATTAGAGTTCCATTACCCATGGTGGACTTTTGTATAACAATGTACCCTTTACTTCCTGCATCCTTTCCTTGTCTCACTTCTCCATTTCCTACCACTACTTTCTGAGATCACCTGACAAATCTACTTATATGTGAATCTTTGTCTTAGGGTCTTCTTCTGAGGGGAAATCCAGCTGGTGAATACTTAAAAACCTTAGGTTTGACTGCATCCCAAAACCCATGAGGCTTTTTATGGATATATCTGACCTTACTGAGAAAAAGTGTCTTTCTGTGAATGGCATTCTTTGGTGGAGATTTCAATCATGGGACCATAGAGTGTGTGAACTTGTCCAGAAAACTCCCTCTTGAGATTCTTAATCTAGGTAATCTTTAATGTAACTATATCTCATTCATTTATCTATGAAACAAAAACACATTGGCAGGAGTGAGAATCTAGAATGAGAAATGCTCTGGGAAAATCCCCAGGAATCTGGACTTTCCACATTACATGAGGTAAAAATTAGACACATTTTTAGTTAAATGTTAAGGGAAGGATCAGTCCAGAAGGCTAAAGAACATGGCATCATTTTGTTTACAAATATAACACATGTATTATTGTTACCGGATTTTGTTTAGGTTCTTGACTACGCTGCAGAAATGAATTTCAGGAGCATGTTAGGTGAGTTAGGCCAGTTATTTACTCAGGAAGGGAGGGATGATAAATGGGAGAAAATAACAGATCATGGGTCCCAGGTGAAGAGGAAGGGGCTGAAAAGTGATAAAGTGGGCTAATTTACAGACTACAATTCCCCATTATAGATTATAAATCCCCAGGTTCTACTTGCATGGCCATATAGCAGAGGAAAAATGGTGAGAGTGGTGTGCAGAGGGCAGGAACAGAGGTTCACAGGTGAGAGTGTGAGAGCACTCATTCAGGCCTTGCACCTGGCTTTTTGATTATTCTACCCCTTTGTTAATGGCAGGGGAGGGGTTCCAACTGTTTGCAGTTTTGATTGATTACCCCACCCATCAATTCCCCATGAGGGCCCAATGATAAAGTCCTTGGGGAATATCCGGGCTTCTCCTGGCTTCCAGAGGAAGTCTTTGTTCTAGATGGCAGGATCTTGTGGGTTATTGATATCCACATGGACTCTCTGCCAGGTTCCAGAACCACCTATTGGCTCCCTATACTACTAGTTGGCTTCATTCCCTTCTCAGAGAGTTTACACCTTTATTCTTAAAGGGGTGCTGAAGGGAGATGATCTTTCTTCTGTGGCTACTTCCTGCTGGTTAGGGGCAGAAGGTCCTACCTGACAAAGTGTAAAACTTTCCTGCTACTCTATCTTAGTTGGAGAAAGATGGATCTGGCATCCTGGGCAAAGCTGGATAAAGTTTCCCTATGGCTAACAAGATGTTGATTCTGGAAGAAATAACCTTGATTAGAATCTTGAGAATATATGGTCTCTAAGAGGATACTGGACTACAAAAGTAGAACTATAAAGGCTGTATTTTCCTAAAGATGATGGGAAAGAGTCTTCTTTCAGTTGAATGAGAAGAGGCATTGCCCTTTTTAATTAAGTTAAAGGAGATGAAAACAGACAAAGTTTCTTAAAGGGATGTCTGATTTGCCCTCCCCCTAGCAATTTGGCATTTGGACTAGAGTTAGAAGGAACAGCTGACTTTGACATAGACACTACTTAACTTTTTCTTTTGAAGAGGTTTTTCAGGCTGTCCAATAACTGGCATTCATACAACCTGAAAGATGCTACTGGTGAGCTGGCACTTTCTTGGGCAGCTGGCTTCACTCAGGATTAGTGCATCAAGCTGGAAATTCCTTTAACTTTAACAGCTGTGGGAATGATCTGAACTACAGAGTAAATTTCTTTACATTTTGGCTCTAATTGAGAATGAGGCTCATTTACTTGTCAAGTTTTGATCTGAACCTGGTTTGCAGGTGCTGGGTGAGGAAAGATTTTTCATGGACTATCTCAAAGGGTTAAGTTGAAGTGGATCTTAGCCACTCCATTTGCTTAGCCCTGGTAGGATGGCATGTGGATCTGACAGTCCCTTCCAGGGTATGAGAAGGGCAGGTTCTGGAATAAGATCTAGGAGAGAGACATGGGCTAAGCATGTTTATTAACTACTTAGAAAATGAAGTTTATTAAAACTTTTAACATGTTCAGTGTTTTTTTGCATATGGTCTAGAATAATAAAGATATTACCATAATCATCAGGCATATATCTGGAATAGGATGTAGGTACACTACTTAACACTAATTAATGTACTGCTCAATGCATACATTTCTTTTTCAGCTGCAATTAATAGGTTTAAGCTCCAGGTTTGCAATACTTTACATGTTATCTTTCCATGGGAGCAGGCCATAATGCCAATTGTGATTAAGTTCTACTCACAGAACTCTGGTGATCACCACTCCACTTGATATGTCTTTCACACAGTCAGCAAGCTGCAGCATCATTGACCCTAGAGAGAAACTAGGAAAGTAGGTTCCAGTATTTCACTGGTCTGGTGCATACTGCTCTTCAGCATCATGAAACAGTGCCAGTCTGGAGGCAATATCCATTGTACATTTGGCTATACTGAGCCATCATTGACTGCTGCCTGAGTTTATAACTGCAATATAGTCTCCATCAACTCCCAAAGCACAACCAGGGATGTAGTTGATACCTTTATTGTTTTAGGGGTCAGTGACCAACCTAGCTAATAACTCAAATGGAGAGGCAACTTGCAGCATATTGAAGGCCTGGTTTGAATGCACAGGAGAGTTTGACAATGCTGAAGACTATACACTTTTTAAACATTTCCAATGCAATATGTAACATATCAAGTAAACTTTTTAGTACTTTGCTTTTTACTTCTACATTTTTACCATATAGATGTTAACTTTTAAAATGAAAACTGAAGATTCCCAATGAAATCAAGGTAACTTTTCACTACCACCACTTGAATATGCACATTGAGGTGACTTCCAGACAGGTTTCATTGTTATGAAGTTACTTTTTGCCATTAATATTTTTATTAACTAAGCCACAAGAATTTCATTAGTGACTACTTTGTGAAGTTTCTTTGCTTTTCTAGCAACTGAATAAATTCCACTTGTGATTTATGCATTACATCCACTAGCAAGACAGTATTGACATTTAAAGACTCATTTTTAGGTCACCTTTTACCATTATCCAATTTGTAACAGGTGAACCCCAAATCTGATTTCCTAGTCACAAGCAAACTGACAAAGTTAAACACAGATTTCAAAGTTGAACACAAAGTTAAGCACAAATTAAAACGGAAGAATTTTATACCTTTAGTATTTCTAGGAACTCTTGATTTTAATTGATGGCGTATGAGCTTTCTTTATCTTGATCACTATTCATACCTTTTATAGGAACAACCAAGTTTAAACTGAAAAGCTTGAGATATATTTCCTCATTTCTTTAAGGAGACACAAATGAGGTTTCTGGACCTCAGATCTATCTGTTTTCTTTTCTTACACTGGTTTAACTGGAATTCAGGGTTTCATACAGGGGCTGATTTTGGCTATACTGTGGTCATGTAAATCAGCAATAGGCAGAATTTCCTGATTCCTGAGATGACACTCCTATGGGGAGTTTGCTGGTGTGCTAGAGGCTGCACCCATTATTCTAGGAAGAATGAAGAAGCACCCTGTAGTCAGTCAATCTGGCATCCTAGAGTCCTAGTCTGACTAAAATGTTCACCTCTCCACATACTTTGGAGCTGATGCTCTGTCCCAGCATCTTGAGAATTTCAATTTTCTGAGCCTACCAGACCTACAGGCATCCCTGTGGGTGACCTAGGTCCTGGGGGTTATCTAATGCTTCCTCCTGCAATCAGATCAATGCACCCAAGCTGAATTGGTGGAAGATGGAGCAGTTGCCCCAAATCAAAGCACCTGAGCTGTCTGTCTCAGGGGATATTTGACTGATCTCTGAATGGATGGGCCTAAGGAATGGGGGCCATTCAGTTCACTGCTCTGGTTCTTGGCACCACTACATTCCAGGGTCCTAGACTGACTGCATGATTACCCCAACAGAAGTTCCTGAGTTAAATCTCAGGAAATGTTTGGCTGCTCTCTGATTCCCACCGCCTCAGGAATCACAGATCCCCTGCCCCCAGGCATTCCTGGGGCCTTTTTGGACATGGGAGACAGGCTGAATAGATTTCACCTGAAGCTTCCAAACCAAATATCGTTCCTTCTTAGAATATTGCTCCTTCTTCAAAGAAGGGGGAAAAGCTTCTTCCTATTCTTACAGAGGTCCTTAAAGTCATCTTAGTTTTAACTCCTGTCTAGGAGTTTTCCAATTAAACCAGCCATCAAAAGGCCATTAAGTGATTAATGATCAACTGCTCTTAGCTAACAGGCTTTGGGGCCCAGAGGCAATAGCTTCCTTGCTAGACAAAGATATTTTCCTAGTTTCACAGTTTTTAAGACATTTCAAAGCATTCTAACACAAGCCAGGATACCCTTCCTTGTGTAAAGAGAGATTCAGTAGCAAGAACTAGGAAAGTAAAAAAACACGGGTAAAAGGTTAATTATGCAAGAGTATCCTGGCATGTGACACCCCTGGGGAAGGCAACTCCCACAGCATTTATCTTGGCTCTGCCTGCCACCTCCCCACTTCATCCCCCAGGTAGGTGGGTGTGGTCAGATAGGAAGGCCCTTGCAAAGATGTGGGTCTGCTATGGGGGGCAAGCCCCTGGCTCTCTGCCATTGCTGTCCATCCCCTAGGGGAGAGGGCAGGTGAAGTCAATGGCCACCGTCCCCAAGGGCAGAGCCTCCAGCTGCTAAAAGGGCTTGAAAAAGAAGTTTCACAGGGCTGGAGTCTCTGCCAGGAACCTCTGTCTTGGCAGGACTATGATTTGAGCCACTGCCCTATGACCCAGCCATCCTGGCTGGAGTCAGATCTCTCAAGTTTGGGCACACAGTGCAGGTGCAGAGAATTCTCATGCCCTGGCCTCTTGCCTCCCGGGATTACATCCTGTGGGGACTCATAGGTGAACTTGTTTAAAATGGAGACCCAAAGGAAGGCTTTAAACAGGGTGAAGGCATAGTTTCACTCATTAATAAGCTCCTGGACTGGCTCGCCAAATATATTACCGGATTTTGTCTAGGTTCTTGACTATGCTGCAGAAACGAATTTCAAGAGCAGGTCGGGTGAGTTAGGGTAGTAATTTATTCAGCTAGGGAGGGACGAGAAATGGGAGAAAATAACAGATCATGGGTCCCAGGTAGAGAGGAAGGGGCTGAAAAGTGATAAAGTGGGCTTATTTACAGACTACAATTTTCCATTGTAGATTATAAATGCCCAGGTTTTACTTGCGTGGCCACATGGCAGAGGAAAAATGCGGAGAGCAGGGCACAGAGGGTAGGAATAGAGGTTCACAGGCGAGAGAGAGTGAGAACACTCGTTCAGGCCTCCCGCCTGTCTTTTTGAACTGTTAATTATTCCACCCATTTGCTAATGGCAGGGGAGGGGTTTCAGCTGTTTGCTGTTTTGATTGATTACCCACCGATCAGTTGCCTGTGAGGGCCCAAAGATAAAGTCCTTGGGGAATATCTGGGGCTTCTCCTGGCTCTCAGAGGAAGTCTTTGTTCTAGATGGCAGGATCCTGTGGGGTGGGGTCTTCTAGCAGCCATCTTGAGGTTATTGATATCCACATGGACTCTCTGCCAGATCCACTATTGATTCCCTATCTTACTAGCTGACTTCATTATTATCATCTTAGTTTTTCTCTAGGGAAAGCATCATGGAAAATGTGCCGTTTCTTCCTTTTCTGCCTGACAGTTTTCAGGCTCTCATGTTTCCCAGTCAAGTGTTTACATTTGTACACTACCTAAAGGAGCCTTAAATACTTTGTAGGACTGCTGGTAGGGTATTAAATTCTCAGCTTCTTTTCAATTGGCATCTTTTGGGCCTCTGTAAGAGGCAAGAAAAGTCCTTAATTGTCTGAGGAATGTCCTGATAGCTTCTCTTATCTATTCCTTCTCATTGTTAGACAGAAAGGAGAGTTTCTGAAGAGAGACCTGGGTGAAATGGAGGGCAGAATAGTGGGACAAGTACATTTCAGAGCCCTCATCAGCATCACTTCTGACATGTCTGAAATCAGGTACTTGATGGCTAGGTAAAGGCACCAGTTCCTAATTTTTCAGAATATTTTTAGGCCCATATCTTCATAACCTTTTTTTTTAAAGATTTATTTTTTATTTATTTCTCTCCCATCTCCCCCACACACACACACCATTCGCTGTGTGTTCTTCTGTGATCACTTCTATCCTTATCAGCAGCACCAGGAATCTGTGTTTCTTTTTGTTGCGTCATCTTGCAGTGTCAGCTCTCCGTGTGTGCAGTGCCATTCCTGGGCAGGCTGCACCTACTTTCATGCTGGGCGGCTCTCCTTATGGGGCGCACTCCTTGCACGCATCAGCACTGCACATGGGCCAGCTCCACACGGGTCAAGGAGGTCCTGGGTTTGGTAGGCAGGTGCCCTATCCATTGGGCCAAGTCCGCTTCCCTTCATAGGCTATTTTTGGTACACACTCTGAAAAGGCTGGTATCTTGCTAATACGTCTTTAATTATACAAAACCACTCTGAATCTGCCTTCCTGGAGTATTTATGAATAGTTTTCCTTTTAAGTGTTTTTTCTGAAAGAGAGATAAACAAGTGATTATGGAATTCAAGGCTATACCTATTCCTCCCACTTCTTCTCCATCTGATATAATTACAATGTCTGGATTGTGCATATCTGAACATCTTCTGATTTTGATTGTCAAGCAATCAAATAAGCATTTCTCACCCCCACTCAGACCCATAATTTAGAAACTTCTCTGCAGTGACACTTGGTACAGTTTAATTATAATGCTCCTCAATCCAGAAAGCTATTTAAAGGATGGTGGAAGCTGTGCATTTTCAGTCCTTTCTCTCACAAACGATTCAGAAATTTGTATGTGTAACGGATCCCAAACTGAAACTTCATAACTTGTGTTGTACATGACTTTTAACAACAATATTTTAGCCTTTATAAAATGACTGATATTTTTAAATGTTTCTTTCCAAGAAAGGGTACTCGGCAGTTATACCATTTTGAAACTGTTTTTCATCACAACATTAAAAGAAAGCATGTGTAATGTTACAATAATCTCCATTCTGTTTACAGCAAATATTTTTCATTTCAAAATAAATTTCTCAAGTCCAAAACGGATGTATGTTTTAACTCAGCATTGAAATAAAGAACTGCTTTTACTGGACATATTCTCTTTCCTTCCCTGGCAGTTACTGGCTCCAACTTGCTTTTAATTATCTCCCATTCAATGCTAGTCATAACCACCCGCCTACTTCACACTCTGGCAGGTCTGCCCACACGACTCACCCCAGCCCCCTCAGGCTGACTCATCTTCCACCCCCATCCTTTCCTTTCCCACTGGCGTTTCCTTTTTCATTTTGTGCTTTTAGAGGGACACACTTGTTTTTCGAAAGTTCTTTCCTCATTCTGTATCAAGTTCCTTTATATTCTGGGAAATGGTGAATTTTGTGGAATTTTCTTCCTGTCACAGAAGACAGCTTGTGCTTAGTATGCCACAGAATTTGTGTTCATTGGTTATCTCTTAATTCTTGTGTACTTCAGGGAATGGTAGAATTTGAGAAACTGAAAATGTATCACTTTTAATCTAACGTACAGCAAATAAAACTGAGTCACCTTTGTAAGTTTCCACCCTGGCAGAGACACAGGAAGTCCCAGGCCTGGGCAAGGCAAGCAGTCACCCTCCAGCTTAACATTCCTGCTTCCTTCTTCCAGCATTCCACTCTCACTGATTTTTTTTTTTTTTTTAATACTGCAGTTAAGTCCTTTGAAATTGTTAGCCCTCAAGTCTCTCTCTATAGTTTTCTTAGGCATAAAATGGTGACCAAACAGCTCCTACAAAGTGTAGGAAGCTAGGACCCTGAAGGTACCTTAGCTGTGACCAACCACGGAAAATGCTATGTCCAGCCCGTGCCATGAGGACTCCATTGAAAGTTCCATCTCCACGCAATATTACCTTAAAATAATATCTCTAACATTTTCAGGAGGGTTCCATGAATGAAGATTTTACAGAACAAGTCTCTCCTCCTTATCTCATTAAGACTCTGCTTATAGATTTCAGAATGACCCCAACAAGCAAACAAAAGAAAAAGAAGCCAGGTTCAAATTATCAATGATGGCTGCATTGGGGGACCTCCGTTTGTTATGAAATTTACAGTTAAAAGAGATATGCTTAGTCCACCTCCTCATTTTCACTGAGCGATAATTGTGCCTCAGATAAACCTCATGGGCTCTATCACTGCTGCACTAAGCTCCAACTCCTCATTCAATATGAGAAAAAAAAAAACTCCAAAGGCTTGATACAACTTGCCCAGAGTTATTAGGGAATTAGTAAAAAAGTTAGGACCAAACCCAGGTATTTCCACCAGATGCTGCAGCACTGTTCCCTTCTCTTTTGTTATTTCATCTAATCCTCACAACACCCCACTGAAAGGCATCATTATCCTCATTTGACAGGTAAGGAAACTTGAGTTCCTAAAGGGAAGTAATTCACCCAAGCTCACACACCTGGGAATTGAGCTGTCAAAATTAACTACTTGCCAACTGTCCTGGTTTGAGTCTTTTATGGACCCCAGAAAATTATGTCCTTAAGCTAGCCCATTCCTGTGCTTGTAAGCCTATCGTATGTGGGAATGTTGGGTTAGATTCAGTTAAGGATCTTTTGATTAGATCATTTTTGATTAAATTGCCTTGTTTTAGATTGTGGGACCCAAGATGGGTCCTAATCCTTTTACTGGAGCCTTATCTATAAACTGAGGACTGAAAGCAGAGACACACAGAGAAAGAGAGCTGTCATTTTACCTGGCCATGTGAGAGAGGACTCCAGGACTATCCGCAGTTGCAGAAAGAAAAGAGAAAGGCCTGAGGCTGGAGTCAGCTGAGCAGCTGAAATTGAAGCAAGGAGGCCCCCAAAAGACTAGGCCCACAGAGCAACTTGAAGCTGAAGGAGACAGGCTTGGAGGAGAGGGGAGGGACAAGCCAACTGCCATGTGCTTGATCGCCCACAGCTGAGCTCCAGGAGAAAGCATCTTTAGATGATACCACCATATGCCCGATTGCCCTCAGCTGCAACTTCATGAGACAGCATCTTTGATGATTCCTTGATTTGGACATTTTCATAGCCTCAGAACTGTAAGCTTTTACCCTAATAAATTGCTATTATAAAAGCTAGCCCATTTCTGGTATATTAATTGGCAGCCTTTAGCAAGCTACAACACCAACATTTACAGCTAACGCCACTGAGCACTCACATAGTGCCAGGTAGCAAACTAAAATATTATCTGAATCCTCACAATAACTCCACGTGTTGTTAGTTATGTATTGATAACATAAGCATCACTATGTCCATAACAAAAAGCTGAAATCTTAGGCTTCTTTTGTGCCTTTTTTGCTATTTTTTGTTGTTGTTGTTGCTGTTTTTTTTCTTTAGGCACAAAGACCATCCAAAAAACCCAGAAGGAAATAAGTCCATTTGCACATTGTTTTCTGTAGTCCAAATTGTCAGTATATGTTAGGAGGCAAGAAAGAAAGTAATCATACTCTTTCAACTTTTTTTCTTTATGAATTAAGTGGAAAGTATTTCTGAGGGAAGATGGATCAGGGAAGGAAGACAGTAGCCCCACCTGTCTTTGGAAGTTTGTCAGGGAAAGTAATTTGTAAGGTGGTGCTCAATATCGTTGCTCTTACTCAAGGTATATTTGGTGGCATAACTGAGATAAGAGGGGAAATGTGCTTTTATTATTTTAACTTATCCGCAGTTACCAAAGACCAGGATGTATATATATATTGCACAATTTTCACTGCCTTCCTCTGGAAATAAAAGGAATTTACATTTAAATAAAGCTCTGGCATGTTTCTAACAACTAGGCAAGATATAGATAACAAAAACCAGAACAATACAGATAATAAGAATAATAACTTTATTGTATAGTTATTTGTGAACAGATTTCCCACTGGTGGTATAGCATTTCTAATGTGTACATATCACCTTAGCACTTATGCTTTACTCATCATCACTCCTGTCTCCAGATCTTCTTGGATGCCCTACCCAAGACTGAAACACATTCTCTCTCTCAGCTCTATGAGCTCATGCCTTTTCAATTGTTCAACCATCTCCTAAAATTATTATCTTTCAGGATACCTTTTTTGCACTGATGGAAGAGCAGTAGTGATTTCCTTTGGAATATCTATCTGAACAAACTTTTTAGACTGCATTTTCTTCACTTGTAAAATAAAGGATTGGCTTAGAATATCTCTGGGTGTCCTCAGGTTTTCAATTTTATGGGTGTCTAAGTGTAATGGATTAAATCAACAAACCTGTACTGAGCACCTACTAAGTGTCAGGCACTGTGCTAGAAGCTGGGGAGGAAGAATGTAGTCCCTGCCCTCACACCCCTCATTATATACAGCAAGAGAAAGAGGCTCGAGATGGCTGATTATCATCCAATATTAAGAATGATGAAATCAAGACATGAAACAGGGATGCAGTGAAGGCATGAAGGTATAATTAAATGATGTGGTTCTTTTCCTTTTTTTTAAAATTATTCTTTATTTTCTTTTAAATATTACATTCAAAAAATATGAGGTCCACATATATGCCCCACCACACCCATCCCACCCCTCCCACATCAACAATCTCTTCCATCATCGCAGCACATCCACTGCACCTGGCAAATACATTCTGGAGCACTGCTGCATCACATGGACAGTGGTCCACATTAGAGTCCACACTCTCCCCCAGTCCACCCAGTGGGTCATGACAGGACACACAACATCCAGAATCCATCCCTGCAGCACCACCTAGGTCAACTCCAAATCCTGAAAATGCATTGCCATTAAACCTGGGGTGCTTTGTTACGTAGCAACAGTAACTGCCTCAACCAAACCACTATGGTAACAAAATTTTAAAAATACTTATAATTAATGAACAGATGAGCCAAAAATATAGTCACGGTCCACGTGTGGAAAAATGTGTATGGAAAAATAGCCCTGCACATCTCAATATTGTTCCTGAAAAGTTCCCTATTTGTAATATAAAGTAATATTTGATGCTCACATTGATTTCCAGTAATGTCAGGAAAATGTTAACTTTGATTTGAGAAGGTAAAGGGAAATATATTTCACATTTTAGAAAGTTATACCTCTAACAGTAAATATTTTAAATGCTTCGGCTCTTTTAAAATGGTTATGAATTTCCATTATCAGGAAATTTTTAAAAACACAAGCATTTTCATTATTTGATAATGCTGGATAAATTAAGCTTCACTATAACTTTTAATCAAATTTGCATAATTTATAAAATTATAAAAATGTGTAATTTTATGTAAATACATTTCTTATTTATTGGTGTTTGTGTTGTTTGTCAAAAGTAAAGTCTTGGGAACTAGCTCCATTATTATTTATGAACATACTTTGTCTTCTTTGAGGAGGTTGTCTTATTTGCTTAACTAGTTGTGTACGCCATCTAGCACACTGTGCGCAATGGAATCATTAAGAAATACACTTTGAAAATGGTAATGATGTTAGATTGTGACTTTCTTAGAGACCAAGGACCATGGCCTATTATTCATTTTCTCATCTGTGTATGCCCAATATTGCCTAGTGCAGTGCTTTGTGTGCTCAAAAGAGATTTTGTGAATAGAATTTAGTTGACTGAATTGTGAAAAGATCTTTAACTTATTTTTATGTCTAAAATTTCTTTCCAGAACACTATAGAGAAATTAGCAAAAAGATCTGGGAAGCAATTATTATTCTCCAGAAATACAGAAAGCAATGTAAAATACCACCCACTTCTAAAATTGATATACCTATGCATTATAATAAACACACCACATGACAGACTTTTCCAACTTTATTTCCATGCAGTTTAACAACACTAAAGTGGTATTATAAAGAGCTCAATTACAGCTCAGCTCAGGACTAACACTGAATTAGGAGGATTAGGCATGGGGATATGTGTGCTTGTGAGTGTGTGAGTGTGTGATTCGAAGAGAAGTGGATTTATTAGCAGAAACAGGACTCTCAAGCTAAACTTCTGGTCTCATAATCCCATCACAAACAGCCTTTGGAAAGAACAGATAGTACCTAGGGCAATGTGGAGTCTAATGGCCAGCTCCAAGAGGATCCAGGGCTCCATCAGGCATGTCAACATCAGGAGTCCCAACTACCCCTTTCTCTTCATAGAGACTAGCAAGGCCAAAGCCCTCTCCCCATCCCTTGAAGGCTGACACCCTGAAGTCCCTACAGCTCCATATAGGACCCCCGGTAACCTTCATTCCAGGATGGTTGGGCCCCCCACTTTGGAGACAGGTCAGGTGGAGATTCCCTCCCTGATTCTCTCTCATACAACTTAGCAGCCCCTCTAGATTGCAGTAAGGACTGTTGACTGAAATTTTCACTTTGCTGATAATTTAACTGTATACAGACAATGTAATAGCAACTGGGGATTCAATTATATACAGTATGTGGTCCCTACACTCCAGAATTTATAGTCCAGGGAGAAAGACAGGCACACACATTTCTACCTATCATCATTTCTGACAATGGAAGTCAGACTCTAGTCTATATATATGAAGAAGGTGCTGGGTGGGGAAATCTGAAGAAGGGGCCCATTACTCTGATATTGTAGAAGACACATACCTCACTTAAATCTCACTTTTAATAGGTGGTTTTGATTCAAACAACTGGCAGTTTAACTTGTAAAATGCTTTTAACAAAATAATAATAAAATAACTTTATATATAGAATTAATACAATGTCCAAGGTATACGCACTATGCTAAGTACTTAACTGCATTACCTCATTTTATCCCTAAAAGAACCCTAGAACTAGGTACTATTATTATGCCCATTTCATAACTAAAGAAGTCAATGTTTAGAGGAATGGTTTACCTAAGGTCACACATCTAGAAAATGACAGAGCCAGGAACACCAGCCCAGGCCTGTCTGGCTCCAGACCTCAAGATTTAACCACCAAGAGTGATGTAAGCATGTGTATGTGCATTTTATTTTTCAGATGAAGAAAATAAGGTAGGCAGAAGTCAAACAACTTCCCAACAGGTTGAAATTTTTAACAAAGAAAGGCAAAAATGTTTTAAATAAAAACACCAGAAACATACAACTTTATCTTCCAAGTATATATCCACAGAGTGCAAAGTATTTCAATCCAGACTTTGTACTGTCAAATGTCAGGAAAATATCAGTCTTCCTTACCTCTATAATTTACAATTGTGATGTTTAAAAATATTTCTGTGTTCTGATTCCTCCATACCCTCAAGAAAGAAAAGGAATTTAACACAAGATAATTTTTAACCCAAGATTTATCTGCCTTTATCTGTACAACAGAGTAGTATTAGTTGTCTAGCATCCTGTCTAGTTAATTGCTAATTAATTATATATTTCAAATTGCTTGTAATATGTTTCTTTAAAAAGACTAGAGGGCTTTATTGGTAGGTTACAATTATAAGATTATACAGTTCCTACCACTGATTCAAAAATAATTAATGTAGTTTCAAGTTTCTAATTGGCAAGAACATTATTTCAAAAATGTTCATTTCTTACTCTTTGGAGGCAGGCAGAGCTTCATCAAATATTTCACATTAAAAAATATCAAAATGTCCTTGGATAAAATACACAGATCCCAATTCGAACAAGATTTCAGTGACACACTAGTGCCATAATGAGTTATATATCATACCAGCAGTTCCCCCCACCTGGGGTAGGAGCAAGGAGACTTCTAGAGTTCATATGACTCCCTTGGAAGCCCAGGAGAACACAATCTTCCTCCCCTTCAGAAGAGAATTATAGCCTTCATCCAGAGGGTTAGATGACCAACCGATCCCTTTTTTCCAAATTAATTGACAAGTATTTGACTAGGGCACAATACCAAAGATAATGTTCAGATGGAGATCTGGTATCCCAGATTGAATTATCCGAAAAGCAAACTAAATATGTGTTTAGGGCAACACAAAAAAGCCAAAATAACAGCATTTAAGTAGTTATTAGGGGAAAAGCAGACTTTAATGGACTATGTTACACTTATAATTCAGAATAATTTTTAAAATTTTGAAATACCTATAAGAGGTTGGGGAAGGCATCATAATCTTTTCAGTGCTTGGGGCTTCTCCAGGCAATCAACACTTCTCTATATCTCATAATAGAAGTTGACATAGTGTTAATTTGGTCAGCCAGATAAGTAAACAATTCTTTATTTGTGGCAAATATAAGAAACTTTTTATTCAGTTCAAAACGAGTTCTAGGTGGCGGACTTGGCCCAGTGGTTAGGGCATCCATCTACCACATGGGAGGTCCGTGGTTCAAACCCCAGGCCTCCTTGACCCATGTGGAGCTGGCCCATGCACAGTGCTGATGCGTACAAGGAGTGCCATGCCACTCAGGGGTGTCCCCCACATAGGGGAGCCCCACGCGCAAGGAGTGTGCCCCATAAGGAGAGCTGCCCAGTGTGAAAGAAAGTGCAGCCTGCTCAAGAATGGTGCCGCACACACGGAGAGCTGACACAACAAGATGATGCAACAAAAAGAAACACAGATTCCAGTACCACTGACAACAACAGAAGTGGATAAAGAAGAAGACGCAGCAAATAGACACAGAGAACAGACAACCAGGGTGGGGGAAGAGAAATAAATAAATAAATAAATCTTTAAAAAAACAAAAAAAAACTAGTTCTAGTCGATAATAGTATCTGCTTTCTGAGTAGATCATGTGACAGAGCATTTCAAAAATGGGTTATAAAGAGTATATAGCAGTTTTAGCGGGAGGAATTGTGGACTAATATTTCTGTAGATGCTTACTGAGTGAATCAATGAATGAATGAACTAGAATCAATAGACCTGAATTCAAAACAGTTCTTTTCATTTATAATCTGTGACCTGAATCACTTATCTTGAGCTTAGGTTTCTACATATATAAAACAGAGAGTAGACATACTTCATAGGGTTGTTGTGATGATAAATTGAGATAATTAAAGTGAGTTTATTTTATTAAATTAATTGAACCTCTTATTTGGGTATTGGAGGGGTTAAAAGTGAGACACTTATTTGGGGAAATTTATTAATATCTCAAAAACCTCCCCATAGTCATTCATTTATTCATCAAACACTTACTTATTGAATACTTACTATGTTACAGGCACAGCATTAGGAACAGAGAAGCCTTCATGATAAAACCTGAGGGAAATAGGATGTTTTTATGTTCATTTTGACATCGTGGACAAACTATGTAGGTTTTCTGTAGTCTACAAATCATTAAATTTTCAACCTAACAATCCTTCCTGATGCCCCATCCATCTTTTTTTAAAATAAATATTTTATTTATCTCTCTCCACCCCCTTGTTGTTTGCATTTTCTGTGTCTATTCATCTTGTTTCTTTAGGAGGCACCAGGAGCTGAAGTCAGGACCTCTAATGTGGGAGGGAGGCATCTAATCACTCAAGCCACCTGCATTCCCTGCCTTTGTTGTGTCTCTTGTTATGTTTTTCTTCTTGTGTCTCTTGTTGTCATCTTGTATCAGCTTGCCATGCCTGCCCATTGCACCAGCTAGCTGTCTTCTTCAGGAGGCACTAGAATCGAATCACAGACTGCCTGTATGGTAGGTGGGAGCCCAATTGCTTGAGTGACATCTGCTTCACCCCCCATTCATCTTTGATTGACAGTAGAATAGCAGGCGAGACAGTCTACTTTGCGAATTATCCAGTGGTTTTAAAACTGAAAGTTTAGTGGTTTGGTTTTTTCAGGGTAATGAAATAGGTGTGAATGTCAAAACTACCCAACCAAAATATCACCCCCTCCATCACCTCCTCAAATGTCACGTCCTCGTGAAGTCACTCTCCTTCTCTCTGGTCTCTTAGATGCTGCTCCCCATCTGTCCAGATCACTGTCTCCTGATGTTCCTGCCCCATTTCATGTGGTTCTACCCAACCATGAGCACTCTGTTTAGTCATCCTCTGTCCTGGACGGCTTCTCTGTCCTCACTCCCACCACCCCTACTCTGGAGAGGAGCCTTTCTATTTGTTTCCATAACACAGTTCACACTATAACAGAGTGTCAAATGAAATCAAGTTTGTTTGTTTTAACTGGAAAGGCATCGGTGAAATGCGCTAGTAGTGGAGACATTAATTCACCTTTGGAGCAGATTCCTTTGCTTTAGAAAAATCACCATAATACTTTCATAATAATCACCTATTGTTCTTGAAGAAAAATGTCACCATTAACCTGAAAAGTAGTGCATCTGACAGAAATGTTGTGTGCCATTGACCAATGCAAATTCTGTTGTTTTTAACAGAAATATGCCCTTGCAGATATAGATTGATGTTTTTTTAAAGTTTTCCCAGATGATAGCAATTGCAGTCAGAATTGAGAATCCTTGCTCTAAAATAATTTTATTCAGTGTCCTTATCCATTATCCAATCCCTTTGTCTGCCTTCCCCACCTTCTTCCCACATACCACTCTATAAGACACTGAGAACACACAGTTCCTCATTTGGGTCTCACTAATGACCAGTGGGAACTTCCCAGATTAGTGAAGTTCAGTGCTAAAAATACACAATTTATATTAAGCTTAAAAGACACCACCACCTGCTGGGAACAAAACAGTAGTCACATGATTGACAAAGAGCATATAATTCATACCTCAATCACCAGGGAAATCTTTATCTATAAATTCATGTCCTTTTTGTCCAAGGAAAAATATTTCATATTTTTGTTGTTGTTGTTATTCTTAACCACACTGTTAAATATATTCTTCTATTTAACCAATTTAAATAGTGATCATGGAGAAAAATGAATATATTGCCAGTTTATTTATCCTTTGTTTAGTTGTGAAAGCTCGGAAATTCAAAATTTTAGCTTTCTTTTCTTCCGGCTAATAATAAATAATTTAAGCAATTATTATTGCCCATATTTTACAACCATTTATATATTTTATTCCTCTGAACCCTGAATAATCAAATAGTTAGTTTCCTTTGCTCTAACTTGTCCTCTAAAGATGAAAAATGCAATGATCATGACTTAATTTTTTAAGTGTCATTGCCTTTACACTCAATTTCTAATTTCCCTTATTTTTCAATTTTAAGATATAAAATACAGTCACTGGGTCATAAATTATAATTACCTTGCCATGTTTCTGAAAGCAGAATGCAAGCATAAAACTTTCTTGCTTTGGTGATTTCTGTAAGATCTGCACATAGCATTAATAAGGCACTGGGTATAATTCAAACGTACAGATTGTACCCACAATACAATAAACAGAAGCATTTCTCAGAGCAAATCCTCACTGAAGCACTAACTCAGATAAGGAATTAGTCATTAACTCTTCCGGCAGTCTTTACATTTTCTTTACGTGGTGTTTTCTATACTCGTCGTAATATTGTGCCATTTTTGCCAGCTAGTTAAGATTTCATTGTATAAACAGTAGCTGAATATATTCATGTCAAAGATAATCATTCGTTTGAAAGGTTTCTTTGTCAGGTATTCATTAAAGTAAGTTTCACATCAAAATGATAGTCACTAATATAGGGCAACATCTTACCCACTTGGCAGGGTTTTACATTTTTAAAAAATTTTATTAACACTATATCAAATCCTCAGGCTATATCAAAACTCCTTAACAGCACAAATATTTGTTTTATGAATGCACATAATCGGTGGCATTCAAACTGAAATAATCTGCATGTGTCATATTAAAAGGTGACTACAATGGAAAGAAGCACCTGGAATTACTTACTGGAAATATCTATTCGCACCAATGCTACACTTTGTAAACAATGCTTCCACTTGCTTAATATTGGTCTGCAAAAATTTATTTTGTGAAATTTTGTGATAAATTCCCTCAATAAAGGCTTCTCCCCAGCTGATGTTTACCACTTTGGGCTGCATGAAGCACTGGCATTTTGCTTTGAGACAGGAGGTAACAGGAATAAATACAGCGCCAGCTACATTTCCTCCGGATCAGATATGTGAATGTTGTGAGCTTTGTAATGGGTGGCGTGGGTGACACAGTATTTCACAAAAGCGCCAGCACAAAGAGCAGCCCTTCAGAAGGTGGAACAGACACCATTTTGTCTCATTCCAAAGCAGTTTGCAACCTTCTTTTCTAAGCTATCAGTTAGAAGCGTTCAGACACCAAAGTTGTCTTTTTATTTTTTTATTTTTTTTTTCACCTAAACATGATGGGATATAAAGAATTTTTAGGAGGAGGGTAATTTGATTTCTAGGACAGTGGGAGGAAAAATAGAAAAGGGCAAGGATTGAGGTCACAGCAGTAAATATCTCTGAGAACTCTGAAGGAGTGAATTAAAGTGAGAATAATTGCCTTTATATATAGTCACATAGTCACTGTTAGTCATTAAATTAATGCCAGTATAAAATTAAGTTCCCAAGCCCCCTTTCGAGGTTTGGCGTCTTTAGATTGCTTCATAGGAGAGAACTGCATTTGTCCTGGAGGCCTGGTGGCAAGGCCTCAGGATAAGAGTAAGTCATAAATTCCACTCTACATTCTTCTATGAAGATCTGTGAGAAACCAGCCGTGGACTGCTGCCCTGGAAAGTCCCGTTCATTCTGATTGGCTTAATGCGAAAGTGTCTCAACCACGTAGGAAGCACAGTAGTTGTTTTTCAGGAGACCAAGTTTTCCTGAGCTGCTCACAAATACCACACATTGGGTTGGCCTAAACAATGGGTATTTATTGACTCATGGTTTTGAAGCTTGGAGAAATCCAAAAGCAGACATCAGCGAGGCCATGCTTTCTACTCAAAGTGTGTAACATTCTGGTGCTGGCTTGCCAGCAATCTCTGGGATTCCTTGATACTTCTATCACATGGCAATATCTTATCCTTTGTCTTCCAGGTTCTGCTGATTTCCAGCCTCTGGCTCCTCCCTGTGGCTTTCTCTATGTCTGAATTTTTCCTGCTTACAAAGGACCCAAATAATGGAATAGAATAGATGGAACATGCGGCATTTTGGGGGTGATGGAATTGTTCTACATGATCTTGAAATGATGGATACAGGCCATGTTAAATTTCATCAAAATCTGTAAAAGTGTACAGTCCAAAATGTAAACCATAATGTAAATCATTGACCATGGTTAGTAGCAATGTTTTAATATTTGTACATCATTTGTAACAACTGTACCATCCACATGTAAAATGTTATTACTAGGGGAAAGGGGAGAAGGGGAAGGATGTTGGGTATATGGGAATCACTTATATTCTGTATGTGACATTTCTGTAACCCAAAGCTTCTTTGAAGACAAAATGAAAAAAATAAGACACTGATAGAATAAACGGAAGAAAATGTCACTGTACATATAAGACAACAGATCTTACAGGGATGAAAGACATAATGTCAAATGATTTTTTTAATTTTATATTTTTAAATTATTTTTTAATTATTTCAAAAAATTAAAAAATTTTGTACTTTGTTATTTTTAAAACTATCATTATTATATCATTTTCCTATTAATTGTATTTGGTTATTTTGTTGGCTTCAATTTTGAAGACGTTTTGGATCACAGAAGAGTTACAACTGCAGCAGGGGAAGATCGTTTGTGCAGGTGTCAGTGATGGGAGATGCATGGGAGGAGGGTCACCTGGGGCCTACATATAAGGCATACAAATGTGTTCAAGTCTTCATGGGGCATTGTCACTGTGGGTGAAGAGTCATACAATAACAAAAGAATATTGAATTCCCATTCTGGGGAGCTCCGCCACATTCTCCAATGGAACACCAAGGATCCCCCAAGTACAGGGGCAATGACTAGTGAAAGAGAATGGATCACTGACAGGCCCTTAATAGTGATGACTGTACATATGAACCTTTACTTTTGAAATTGAAACATAGTCTAGCATTATAGGATCCCTTAGAGTTACCTCCTGAGAGCCTCCTTGTTGCTAAAATGTGGCCTCTCTCTAAGTCAAACTCAGCATATAAATGCATTACCTTCCTTCTAGCATGGGATATGACCAACTAGCAATGCAACTGGAAAAAGACCTTGACCCAAGGGGGAAAAGGTAAAGACAAGTGAGTTTATATGACTAAGAGACTTCAAAGAAATGTGAATCAGGAGGTCATTCCAGAGGCTACGCTTATGCATGTCTCAGCAGGCTCTCATTGACTGCCAAAATAAATATTGCCTCAAATAGCCAGGCTCCTGAGGGCTCTGGAGACACCCAGACACTATAGGCAGTGCAGACAGCTGAGGAGTTTGCTGCCATGCCAGTGGACCCTATTTAGGTATTTATGTTCCCCAGTGTGATAAAGTTGGACTCAGCTGTGGTTTTCCTACACATGGCTCGTGTGCCCCTTCTATTTGAATCTAAAGTTTGTAATAGAGTGGATAGGTATATATCCAAGAGACTTAATTCTTTGGGCATTCGATGTGCCAGTTGGGCCCTGCATCTCAACAGCACTGTAACACCTACTCTCCAGTTCATTGGACTCATTCAGGACAACTAAAAAGGAAATGATGATGGACAATGACCATCCCAAGAAACAGAGAGTCTACAAATGCAAGCAAGATAGTCCCATCTATCTGCCCCATGGGATCTAAGTCCCCTCTCACTTAGAGGCAGAGTGGGCATCACCATCCCAGAATCTTCAGGATTGGGGAATGAACAATGGACTAGAGTAGACTTGCTGCTATTTTACTATAGACTTACTGTTATTTTAGCAATGGAAGAACTGATATCATTGATGTGAAGACAGTGGACACTGGAGGTTCTGAGAGGAGGGATAGGGAAAAACAGGTATAACATGGGGGCATTTTTGGGACTTGGGAATTATCCTGAATGGTATTGCAATGACAAATAAAGGTCATTATATACCTTGTCATAACATACAAAATTGTGCAGGAGAGAGTGTAAACTACAATGTAAACTATAACCCACACTTAGTGGCAATGCTCCAAAATATGTTCATCAGTTGTAACAAATGTACCACATTAATGAAAAAAAAAGTATGAGAGACTGCTTCCCAGCATTCCTGCAAATAATGAATGCTATCATCTACTTTTAAATATTTGGTGATTATGAAGGTCAAAATTTAACTCATGACTACTGACATTTTTCCAAATTAACTGCCACTGTAAACCATGTTGGGATGTATCTTTTAACATTTCTTTCAGCTTTGTAGAACATTCTTTCCTGTCTCCTAACCATTAACACTCTTCATCCTTCTAGGAAAGATTTCTTTTATTTTCTTCTATTTTGATTTATGTATTTATTTTGAAACAAAAGGAAGTTATGTGGAGCTCTGTCTGGTCACTAAGCTGTATAATACTATTTGAAAAGCATTGAAGTGATATGGTAAAGTAAGAAGATAATTTTTTCTATGTGACTTGTATTTTGTTTTATTGCCCTTGAATATATAGGTTCTATTTAAACTAAAAGATAAACAAAAAAAATACACCACAGTACATTATTAGCCACCCCCAATGTGTGTATATTGCTTGATTACTGCCAAGTAGACTTTTATGATCCAGGTGGTATTTAGTCCAAGGGTGTTACACTGAAACTATAATTTCCCTCTAATAAATGGGGAGATACACAAGTTTGATCTTAGGTTACTATGGCAAAGCATTCAAAGAAAGCTTTTGTAATCTCTCTTTTTTAATGCCCCTGCCTATTAAAAGTCCACTTTTCTAGTTCTCCCCTAAGGGTGAAATGCCTAGATAGTAAAATAAATTCTCTCTAAAATATTTATGACAATGTTTTTAGGAATTAAAGGAGACAGACCTGCCTAATTCTAAAATATTTAATTGAATTTTGATCAAGAACTAGAGAGAAAAGTTAAAGGAAAGTCCTTCCTTGTCCCCTCAAATATAACACATGGATCAGTGTGGCTTTCAAACTCTTGTGTCTAAGAATCACTGGGATATTTGTTTAAAAAAAGCAGATTCCTAGACCCCAGAGATTCTGATTCAATCTAGGTGGGAATCAGAAACCCATATTTTAAATAAGTGTAGGTGGTTGGTGATTTTCAAACATTAGCAGGCATCAGATTCACTTTGAAGACTTGTTAAAATGCAGATTGCTGGGACCCATTCCCAGACTTTCTGATTCAGTAGGTCGGGAGTGGGGCCTGAGGACTTACCTAACAAGTTCCCAGGTGATGTTGATGCTGCTGGCTGGGGACCACACTTTGAGAGCCACAATGCAAGGCGATTCTAAAAGATACTGTGCCACAGCCACTGTTGGAGAAATACTGGTAAATGAATAAAACTTCTGCAAATCAGGCTAACCCTGTGTGGCAGCCTGCAACAAAAGAGCATGGATTTTATAGTGGGGAAATGAAATAAAGCCCTATCTCTAGTGTGGAAGCATCAATAGTTTTCATGACCAATTTTAATAAGGGTGTATTTTAATCTAAAAAAAAATCAGTTAAGAACCTAAAGTCAATTCATCAAAAACAGAATTTTCTTTTGAGTTCCATGTGTACATCTCACAGGTTATAAATTACTGTTGTGTATTTAATTTAAAATAATACATAAAAAACAGTTGAAGCACTAAGAAAGTCATTGTTTAATGGCTTTGGTTTCAATTAGAAAACTGATTCTGCAGTACAGCCTGCTGGATATTTCTGATACTGCAAAAGAAAAAATTGTCACAGAGGTTTTATTATTTAATACCTTTCTTTTCTTTTATGCAGTAATTTATTTCAGTGTTTCTTTACAAGAATGGTAGAAAGGAAACACCATGAAATTTGAAGGTTCAGGATCTTCCTTTGCCTTGTGATCTTCCTTCTATGTGAACCTGGGCAAGTCCTGGTGTGCCCAGAAAAAAACTAGCTGCGTTCTCAGAACATAGCTCTGGCTCCCCACTGTTCACTTATGGGAGTTTATGAAAAATCACATTCCACCAACATTCATAAAAGAGAGCTAGACTAGTTCACATAGAAAGGAAAAAAAATATGTGACTCAACATATTAGGTAATTATAAGGGGATTTAGACAGTTTTGCCATTAATGGTCAAGCATTAGGGAATGATATTAATAGGATTTATTTTCTACTCTGGTTAATACTGGTTAGTGTTCTTAAAGAACTGTGGACTTCCACAGTCACATGATAATTCCTTCCCAGTCCTCATTAGTAAATATGTATTGCTTCACTTTTAATTGCTCTGTAAAATCTGTAGGTCTGAGTTGTTGGTGGCTTGCAGTGCCTTGTCTTCCAGGTTTACAATAATATGGAATTATTGACTTTAATTTTCTTTCCCTTGCCAGGAATCCATGAGAGTGCTATCATTCAAATAAACCTTGACTGGCAAGAATGCGTTTTTAAAAAACCCTATCCTGGAATAATTAAGAAAGAATTAAGAAAATAGTTTGATTAAGAAAGAATGGTTTTAAAATGTTAAGACATTTTACTATGAATTTTAAGCCATATGTATTTGTTAACTACTTTAAAATAAATATTGTGAAAGAAGAAATATAATTACAGAGATATAATTTATAGACTTTGTTTTAGTTTTAAAAAATTTTTTATAAGAGGTATACACAAATATCATACAGAAGTACAGAGTTCTCATATATGTCCCTCCTGCACTCAATTTTTCTATTAGTAACATTTTACATTAGTGTGGTCCCTTTGTCACAATTGGTGAAACAATATTATTCTATTTATACTACTGATTATAGTTCATAGTTCACATTAGGGTTCACTGTATTGTACAACTCTCTGGTTTTCTTAAATTTTTATTCTGATAACACATATACAACCTAAAATTCCCCATTTAAAACACATTCAAATATACAATTCAATGGTGTTAATTATATTCACAATGTTGTACTACCATCATCACCATCCATTACTAAAATTTTTGCATTACCCTTAACAAAAACCAATTAAATATTAAATCCCCATTCTTTACCTCCAACCTGGCCCCTGGTAAATTGTATTCTAGTTTCTGTCTTATACATTTGCATATTCTAATTATTTCTTTTAAGTGAGATCGTAGGGCATTTGGTTTTTTGTGTCTAACATATTTCACTCAGCATGATGCCTTCAGGGCTCACTGACGTTGTAGCATGGCTCAAAACTTCATTTCTTTAATCAACTGAATAAAATTCCATTGTATGTATATATGCTATATGTTGTTTATTCTTTTGTTGATGGACACTTCAGTGGTTTACATTTTTTGGCAATTGTGAATAATACCACTATGAACATAGTATACAAATATCTGATAGAGTTTCCACATTCATTTCTTTGGGGATGTATATCTAGAAGTGGGATTGTTAGGAAATATGGTAGTTCTACACTTGGCCATCTGAGGAACTGCCAAACTATTTTCCACAGCGGCTGCGTCATTTTAAAATTCCAAGAACAATGAACGAGCATGCCTATTTCAGTGCAACCTCTCTAATATTTGTTATTTTCTCTAATATTTGTTATTTCACACACCATTTAAGTGGGTGTGAAATGGATCGTATTATGATTTAGATTTGCATTTCCCTAATGGTTAATGATGTTGAGCATCACTTCATGTGCTTATTGGCCACTTGTATACCTTCTTTGGAGAAATAGCTACTCAAGACTTTTGCCCAGTTTTATGTTAATGTGCTGTACTGAAGTCTCCTATTGTTACTGTAGAACTCTTGATTTTTCCCTTTAGACTTGTCAATATTTGCTCATATATTTTAGGACTCTGCCATTAGGTCCATATATATTCACAATTGTTATATCTTCTTGTTGAATTGACCCTTTTATTAGTATATAGTGGCCTTCTTTGTCCCTTAAACAGTTTTTGACTTAAAGTATTTTATCTGATATTAGCATAGCAACACCATCTCTCTTTTGGTTACCATTTGTACGGTATATTTTTCCATCTTTTCATTGTCAACCCACTTGTGTCTTTGGATTTAAGGTGAGTCTCTTATAAACAGTGTTTAGTCGGGTAATATGTTTTAATCCATTCTGGTCAATCTCTGTTTAATTCATTTCCATTTAAAAGTACTGATAATGCAGGATGTTCTCCTATGATTTTGATATTTGGTTTTTGTATGTCCATTCATACCTTTCATGTCCCTCATTCTTGTATTAATGCCTACTTTCATATTTATTTGATATTTTGTAATTTACTATTTTGACTCCCTTCTTATTTCCTTCTGTATACATTTTTCAGAAACTTTAAAAGAAATCTGCTTCATGGTTTCCATGGGGCTTAAATTTCATACCTTAAATATAAAGCAATCATGTTTGATGCCAGTTTAACTTCAGTAAGACACAGACTCTGTTCCTATGCCCCACTGTTTCCGCAACTTTTTGTTATACTCATTACAAATTATATCTTTATACCTTGTATGTTCCAAATCATAGAATTATTATTTTTCATGCATTTGCATTTTAAAACCTGTAAGAATTAAAGCTTGAGCTGCATACCAATAAATACAGCACCGGCATTTATAATTACCCATATGATTACCTTTACCAGAGATCTTTATTTCTTTATGCTGCTTTGATTCACTGTCTAGTGTCTTTTTTTTTCATTCTCGAAAAACCCCCTTTAGCATTGATGGTAGGACAGGTCTAGTGGTGATGTCCTTCAGCTTTTATTTATCTGAGAATATCTTAGTATTTCCTCATTTTTGGAAGACACTCTCTATATAAAATTCTTAGTTGGCAATTGTTTTCTTTCAGCACTTTAAGTATTTCATCCCACTGCCTTCTTGCCTTCATATATTCTGATAAGAAATTGGCCCTTAATCTTACTGGGGCTCCCTTGTCCATAACACATTGCTTTCTCTTACAGCTTTCAAAATTCATCCTTGACATTCAATAGTTTGACTACTACATGACGGGGCATGGTTGTCTTTGAGTTTACCATGTTTGGGGTTCTTTGGGACTCTGGATGTGTATATTCATGTCTTTTGTTAACTAGGGGAGGTTTCCTGCCATTATTTCTTGAATATCTTTCTTCCCCTTCTTCTGTTTCTTCTTTTGGAGTTCCCATAATGCATATAATGTCCCATAGGTCTCTTGACCTCTGTTCCTTTTTTTTCTTTTTTTCATTCTTTTGTCTTTCTTCTCCTTAGCCTGAATAATTTCTATTGTCTCATCTTTGAATTCACTGATTCTTTCTTCTGCTCTCTCTAACCTGCTGTTGAAATCCTCTAGGGAACCTTTCATTTCAGTTATTTTGTTCTTCAACTCCAGTATTTCTCTTTGTTTCCTTTCAAAATCTTCTATCTCTTTATTGAGATCCTCATAACGTTCATTCAACATTTTCCTGATATCCTTTATTTATTTCTCTGTGTTTTCCTTGATCACTTCGAGCATATTGAAGATCATTTTTAAAAGTCTTTTGTGTAGCCAAAGTCTGGTCTTCTTTGCCAATGTTTTGTGAATTTTTACATTGGTCTTTTGGGTGGACCATTGTTGTGGAAGCAGAAAGGATCAATGATCGCATATTGAAGGCTAGGACCCAGGAATATTCTGAGAAGGAAGATTTATTACAACTGGCCAGGCCTGGTGGACTCCTGTCCAAAAAGCCAAGCCCTGAATAGGGTTTCTGGGTCTCTTTTATACAGAGTATGTAGGAACGGGGAGTCAAACAGTGCTTTTATGCAAAAAGGACTTTTCTTTGTTATTTTCTTGGAGTTACAAGTGTTTGTTTGAGTACTAGATGGGTTTTGAATTAACATACTCCCCACATTCCAGGTAAACTTGAATTAACATATTGCCTACCCTCCAGGTAAGCTTGAATTAATTTTGAATACACATTCAGTCTACATCCTTTCTGAATATTTAAAGCCTATAGGGCCTATATTACTTAATTGGCTTTCTAGAAACTAGGCACACTTGGATACAGAATTAGATAATTTTGAATTCATGCACAGGCTATATTATATCCCTCCTTTGAGGTCTTAAGTTTATTAAGTCACTATTTCTGGAGTTATGAGGTGGGCCACTATCTGTCTTTTTACTACATTATTTATTAAAGAGCATACTCTAGTTATTATTAAGGGGAGGAAACAGGAAAGTATGATGAGAGCATGGGAGGAGTTTCAGGTATTTGCTGTTTTGATTGATTACCCCACCTATCAATTCCCCAGTGAAGGCCCAGTGATAAAGTCCTTGGGGAATATCTGGGGCTTTTCCTTGCTCTCAGAAGAAGTCTTTGCTCTGGATAGCAGAATCCTGGGGGTGGGGGTCTTCCAGCAGCCATCTTGGGGGTTACTGTTGTCTACATGGACTATCTGCCAAGTTTCAGCTCCATCTATTAATTCCCCATCTTACGAGCCTGCTTCATTCCCCCCTCAGAGAGTTTATACCTTTAATCTTAAAGGTGTGCTGAAGGGAGATGATCTTTCTTCTGTAGCCACTTCCTGTTGGTTATGGGCTGTAGGTCCTACCTGACAAGGTGTAAAACCCTGTTATTTTATTTCAATTGGAGGAAGAAGGATCTGGCATCCTGTATGAAGCTGGCTGAAGTTTTCATATGGCTAACAGGATGTTGATTCTGGAAAAAATAAACCTAGTTAGAATTTTGAGAATATATGGTCCTGCTAAGAAAAGGTCAGTTGTCTGCAAATGCAGCATTTTTCTAAAGTTGGTGGGAAACAGTATATATATATATATACATATATATATGTATATATATATATATACATATTTAAGTTATTTTATGCTGTTGGTTAGCTTCAGAGAGAAATTGCAATAGACAATGGGGTTAGTATAAATTGTCAATTTCAAAAAAAAAAAAAATTGTCAATTTCAGTTCTTATGGTAGAGGAGAGGAATGAGAAAAGGCATTTCTCTTTTCAGTTAAGACAAAGGAGATGAAAAGAGGCAAGGTTTTCAAAGGGAAGTCTGGTTTACCTTTTTCCTAGCAAGAGGCATTTGGGCTAGAGTTAAAGGAAACAGTTGATTTTGACATAGACATTATTTAGCTTTGTCTTTGGAAGAGGTATCTCAGGCTGTCCAATGACTGGCAGTTGTGTGTTTCATCAGGTGCTTCTGGTGAACTGGCACTCTTGGGTAGCTGACTTTATTCAGGATTAGCTGACTTTATTCAAGCTGGACATTCCTTTAGCTTTAATAGCTGTGGGAGTGATCAGAAATACAGAGTAAAGGTTTTATATTTTGGCTTTTATTGAGCAACTCCTGATAAATTTTTTGGCTGTTTTTACCAGGCTTCATCTTTTGAAAACCCCTTTGGCTAAGCTCATTAGGGCATCGCTCCCCAGATGAGTGCCTTGGTGAAGTTCATGAAGGACTTTTCACTGCACTGCTCCTGGCAGGTAGACTTGAGCATTTCTAACAAGCCACCCATCAGTTTCCAGGGTGAACCCCAAGCTAGCTGCCCTGGTTTGTTTACCCTGGGTACAGTCTGTGGAACCTTAAGTACTAGTACAGGTGCTGGGTAGGGGGTGGGAGGGAAACCTGGGTTCGTGCTGCTGCTTTAGGAGCTGCGTTAGCTTGAGCATTTCTTTTTTGCTATAGCAGTGTTTATTTTCTGATGCTCTGGATAATGCATATCTGCTATTTCCTGAGATAACAATATGGCTTCTAAGTAAATTTAGGATTTTTGCTTGTGTTTAATCGTTGACTTACTGTTAGTAAGCAAGCCTTGTTCTTGTTTCACAGCAGAGTGAGTATGAAGGACAAGGAAAGCATACTTAGAGTCTGTGTAAATATTAGCCTGTTTCCCAGCTGCTGGCTTTAAACTTTGGGTAAGGGCAATTAGCTCTTCTTTCAGGGCTGAAATTTCAGGGGGAAAAGCTCTGGCTTCTATGGTTTCAAATTGAACAACCACTG
Source organism: Dasypus novemcinctus (assembly GCF_030445035.2). Taxonomy (NCBI): domain Eukaryota; kingdom Metazoa; phylum Chordata; class Mammalia; order Cingulata; family Dasypodidae; genus Dasypus; species Dasypus novemcinctus. The sequence continues at coordinate 55,680,357 of NC_080679.1, read as the reverse complement.
CATAGCATGCCTTTTTCATTTTTCTCTTAATAAAATTACTTTCATCTGTGAACCATTTAATGTTTGAGTTCACAAGAGGCTCATCCTTTAGATCTGGACTGCTTGAGTAGCTTTGGTAAAGAGTCTCAGGCAGGAGTAGAGAAGGGGTTCTTCAGGATCTGACTTTGGGCCCTTTACTGGTACCAGGGTGGCTGGGTTGAGAGTTTGACACACCCTTATTTGCACCTCAGGGGTTTTTAATAATTGAGCCTGGTATTAATTAACCAACTACCTGAAAGCCACTGGTGGCCCTGGGCTCAAGCACATTTTTCACCCAGTGTGGGGTGAAGACTGTGAGAGGTTGCCCCCAAGTTAATTTGGTGGCTTTTTCATTTAAAAAATCTGTTGGCTCCACTGCTTTTAGGCAAGGTGGCCATCATTTTTATCTTAAGATATGTTCATTAACTACTCAGAAAATGAAATTGATCAGGACTTTTAACATGTCCAATGTTCTTTTGCATATGAATTACTAGAAGTATTATCATAATTATCAGATATATATTTAGAATAGGATATGGGTACACTACTTAATACTAATTAATGTACTACTCAATGCATAAGTTTTTCTTGAGCTGCAATTAATAGCTTTAAGTTTCAGATTTGCAATATCATACAGGTTACTTCTCCATGGGAGCAAGCTATAGTGCCAATTGTGTTTAAGTTCTACTCACAGTACTCTGATATTCACTGTTCCACTTCATATGTTCTTCACAGAAGCTGCAGCATGGTTGACCCTAGAGAGAAACTAGGAAAGTAGATTTTACTGGCCTGATGCATAGTGCTCTTTGGCACTATGAAACAGTGCCAGTCTGGGGATGATATCCATTGTACATTTGGCTGTACTGAGCCACTGTTGGCTGCTGCAGGTGTTTGAAACTGCGAAGCAGTTCCCATCCACTTCAGGAGCATGACCAGAGATGTAGCAGATATTTTTATTGTTTTAGGGGTCAGTGACCAATCTAGCCAATAACTCACATGGAGAAGTACCCTGCAGTGTATTGGATGCCTGGTTTGAATGCACAAGAGAGTTTGACAATGTTGAAGTTTATCTCTTGATTTTTATACATCTTTTAAACATTTCTAATGCAATGTGTTATATATTAAATGAACTTTTAGTACTTTGTTTTTTACTTTTGCACTTTTACTATGAAGATGTTAATTACACACATATTTTACTTTAGCAGTAGAGGGAAAATATTTTTAAAATGAAAACTGAAGATTCTCAATGGAATCAAGGTAACTTTTCATTACCACCACTAGAATATGCACATTGAGGTGACTTCAAGACAGGTTTTACTGCTATGAAGCCACTTTTTGCCACTAATATTAATTTAGGTTTTTAATTAAAATGGCTTTTTAGAACTAGCCATTCAAATGCTTCAATTTGAAAGATGCTTTTACAAACTTTTTATATTTAAACGCAATTACATAGACTGGCTAATTTACCTTAGATTACAATTAGCAACCAATGGATTTTACTTTATGCATTTAGGAGAGGGCAGATCTACATTTCTCCAACTCAATTTCATTAAACACGAACCAACAGCCTTTACCATTTTAAAGATCCAGTACACATAATGTTAACCTATTAACCTGGTACCCCACGATCCAAAGAGATAACACCCAAACCAAATAAGTTGAAACAGTCATTGTTTAAACAAAGAATGTTGGGTTTTTTTGTTGTTGTTATTGTTTTCTCATTTCTCTACAGGGGCCTAAAACCTCTTGTCTTTGATGAAATTTTATAACTGTTAATAATCTTAAAAGCATACTGATTTCTAGGCTCCAGAATGTATGATAATTATTTAATTTGCTTTAATTATAATTTAGTAAGGATCTTTTCATAGCTTTCAAGGACTTTTCCTTTACTTACTGAACTTTGGTAATAGGATTAGTAATTACCCTTATTTAAGGCTGTTAAAAGGTTTAAAATGGGGAACTACAGGAAAAAACAACTTTATTCCCTAGCCTAGAAGACAGAGTTTTAATCTGACAAACGTGGTCCCTCTCTCGGAGCTCTTGCAAAGAGAAGGCCCTGGGGGCTGGTCAGGTTAAAGAGCTCAGAAAAAAAATTTTTTTTCCCTTTCCTAATAGTTTTTATATTCAGATTTTTATATGACCTTTCCATATTGCTTAGCCTAATTTGGGTTCTAGGAATGTTTATTACATATATAATTGCATATTTAATTTTTAACTATTTGAATAGTTTTTTAAACAATATTTTGTTAATTTGATACTATTACCCTGATATATGAAGATATATGCTGAGCAAATAGGCAGACATGAATAGTCTGACGCGGAAACATAACTTAGGTACTTAAAACTTCCCTTTTCTTTTTTTCTTTTTTTACAAAACAAGTTCAACTGTAAAATGACACTTGAAAGATTTTCCTGAAGGCTTTCCTTCGCTGAGTTTTCCAAACTAGAGGTTCATGTTTCCCCTCTTTGTGGCTTTTTTTTTTTTAAAGGTTTATTTATTTTTATTTATTTCTCTCCCCTTCTTCCCCACCCCAGTTGTCTGTTCTCTGTGTCTATTTGCTGCATCTTCTTTGTCCGCTTCTGTTGTTGTCAGTGGCACAGGAATCTGTGTTTCTTTTTGTTGCATCATCTTGTTGTGTCAGCTCTTCATGTGTGTGGCGCCATTCCTGGGCAGGCTGCACTTTCTTTCATGCTGGGCGGCTCTCCTTAAGGGGTGCACTCCTTGCTCGTGGGGTTCCCCTACGCAGGGACACCCCTGAGTGGCAGGGAACTCCTTGCACGCATCAGCACTGTGCATGGGCCAGCTCCACATGGGTCAAGGAGGCCCAGGGTTTGAACCATGGACCTCCCATGTGGTAGACGGATGCCCTAACCACTGGGACAAGTCCACCTCCTGGCTTTCTTAATTAATGGCTTATAACCAAAATGTTTTTAATGCTATGATACAACTTTTTTTCTGCAGAACCCTAAGCAGAGGCAAGGGGTGGGGCTAGACTTGCAGCAACCATAAACAAAGGTAAACTCAGTTTATAATTACCATCACAATAGTTGAAGTCTAGGGGCTAGGTGAACTTAGTTATAAAATAACCATAATTAAAGGTAAGTTTCAGTTATAATTACCGGGAAGCAGACTTGGCCCAGTGGTTAGGGCATCTGTCTACCACATGGGAGGTCTGCGGTTCAAACCCTGGGCCTCCTTGACCCGTGTGGAACTGGCCCATGCGCAGTGCTGATGCGCGCAAGGAGTGCCGTGCCATGCAGGGGCGTCCCCTGCGTAGGGGAGCACCACGCGCAAGGAATGCACCCCTTAAGGAGAGCCGCCCAGTGCGAAAGAAAGTGCAGCCTGCTCAGGAATGGCACCACACACGGAGAGCTGACACAACAAGATGATGCAAAAAAAAGAAACACAGATTCCCGTGCTGCTGACAACAACAGAAGGGGACAAAGAAGAAGACACAACAAACAGACACAGGTGGAGGGGAAGGGAAGAGAAATAAATAAATAAATCTTTTTTAAAAAGTTATAATTACCATTACTATAGTAAGCACTAGATAGATGTGAAGTAGCCATAAACAAAGAAAAATTAGTTTACAATTACCATTAAAATAGCTGAAATTTAGGCTACATCTACTCCCCTGTAATAATTTCAATTATTAATTTTTTTTACTGTTTTATATATAAAGGTACTTATATAATATTTCAACTCTTAGTTTTTAGAAAGTTTTTACTTAAAATAAATTTGGCCACCTTTATTTATTAACTATGCAATTAGAACTATTTTATTAGTAACAACTCTGTGCAGTCCTTCTGCCTTTCCAGCAATTAAATAAATTTCACTCATGAATTATGCATTAAATCCACTAGCAAGACAGTATTGGCATTTAACGATTCATTTTTAGGTTACCTTTCACCATTACAACTTGTAACAGGTGAACCCCAAACCTGATTTCCTAGGCACAAGGAAACTGACAAAGTTAAATACAGATTTTAAAGTTGAACACAAGGTTATGCACAGATTAAAACACAAGAATTTTATATATTTAGCATTTCTAGGAATTTTTTACCTTAATTGATGGTACATGAGGTTTTTAAAATTTTTTATCACTATTCACACCTTTTACAGGCACAACTGAGTTTAAACTGAGAAGTTTGAGGAGAAGTTGAGGAGACATGACATGAGGTTTCTAGGTTTCAGATCTATTTGTTCCCCCCTTTTTCCCCCTTTTTACACTGGTTTAACTGGATTTCAGGATTTCACACAGAGGCTGCTCTATGGCCATGTGGACCAGCAGCAGGCAGAACTTCCCAATTCCTGAGAAGAGGCTCCCATGAGGAGCCCACTGGCATGCCAGAAGCCATGCTTATCATTCTAGAAACAATGAAGAGACACCCTTTCAGTCAACTGACCTGTGTCCCAGAGTTCAGCCTAACCAAAGTTCACCATTTCACACAATTCAATACCACCATCCAGAGGTATGAAAACATACACTGGCATCAAATAAACTGACAAACACTAAAGAGCCACAGCACACAGACAGAAAGACAAAACCCATCAATTTGACTCATAATTTCCATTTCTCCAGGATGACCATTTTTGAGCTACAGCTTGATAATTATTGCAACCTTAGTGAGGGAAAACATCTAACAGGACTTTTTGCCTACCCTTGCTGTTTACAAATCAAGCTCATTTGCAGTCCAGCACCAAAACAAAGACCTATTTCTGGCCAAACCTTTCCACTGCTCAACTCATATTCAGACCAAGCTTCATTACAAAAACCAATCCATTTTTCTGTAACCACAATCATCCAAATCCAGACCAATTTTTCAGGATGCATCCCAGTGGAAAGCACTGGAATACTGATGCCTCATTTCCTATGGTAGCAGAAAGAGAGAGAAAGAGAGAGAGAGCAGCCAAAATAAAAGCACAAGAGGCAGCAGGTTTTTATTATTTTAAAGTGAGGTAGGACTTAAACCCATCAACGCCTCTCCCACTGTAACTAAACCTTCGCTATCTTTTTGAAGGCAAACCAGATGCCAAACCGCAGTTAGATAAAACCAAACATCAGGCTTTTTTTTTCTCTTTTCAGACGTGGAGAAGTTGGCTTCCCCCCAAGCTTTTGGGAGTACTAGGGTCTTCCTGGGAGCTGATCAGGACTCCCTTCACATGTTTACAGTTAGGTTTTTCTTACACGTTACCCCCAGGGGTCTTACCTGTCTGGCGTGCGGAGTTTTTTTTTTTCATTCTCAGGATTTCCTTTTAGACCCTTCAGTGTCCAGGTTTTTTTTTTTCCCTAGGAGGGATCCAGCAGAGCCCACAACCTCTTTCTGAACTAAAAGGGGACCAGGGGCACACCGGGCTGGAATTTGCCTGAGCCCTCCCAGTTTCCTCAGAGGCATCTGAAAGGGGCAGTGAAGTGCTGCCATCTCTGGCCTTCATTGCAACCCTGGATGAGCCCCCAGGAAATGTTGTGGAAGCAGAAAGGACTCAATGATCATGTATTGAAGGCTAGGACTCAAGAATATTCTGAGAAGAAAGATTTATTAAGACCTGCCAGGCCTGGTGGACTCCTGTCCAAAAAGCCAAGCCCTGAATAGGATTTCTGGGTCCCTTTAAACAGAGAATGTAGGAACAGAGAGTCAAATGGTGCTTTTATGCAAAAAGAACTTTTCTTTGTTAGTTTCTTAGAGTTTTAAGTGTTTGAGTATCAGATACGTTTTTGTTTTGTTTTGTTTTAAAGATTTATTTTATTTATTGCAGATAGATTTTGAATTAACGTATCCCCACATTCCAGATAACATATGGTCTACCCTCCAGGTAAGCTTTAATTAACATATCGCCTATATACCGTCTGAATGTAACTTTGAATACACATTCAGTCTACATCCTTTCTAAATATTTAAAGCCTGTAGAGTCTATATTACTTAATTGGCTTTCTAGAAACTAGGCACACTTGGATACAGAATTAGATAATTTTGAATTCATACACAGGCTATATTACCATCATTTCCAGTTTGTCTGTTGTTTGTTTGTCTTGTCATCTTTGTTACACATTTTCCATTTTAATATTTTAATGTATTAACTCTGGCATTTATTTACTGAGCACCTGTTCCTTAAGTTTGTGTCCAGCTAGTGATGCAGCAGAGATTTCCTGGAGTGCCAGGGTCTAATAAAACAAACATCAAATGCAAAAACAAACAAACAAACAAAAAACAAAAACCATTTTTCACAGTCTGTACATTGCCTCAGTGCTGGCTGATGCTTTCCTTCAGAGTTTAGCTCTCCTGTCAGGAAGATTAGCCTAATGCATTTCTGTGCCTGTGTCTTGCCCTGGGCTTATGCTTGCGACCTTAGGAATTCACTTGTTTCCAGGAATTTGAGTGCCCCCTGTGCTCTCTATGAAGTAGACTTGCCCACCCGCCACCCCCCCCCCCCCCGCCCCCGGGCACTTTATTGCATATTTTAAATCAGGTAACACTTTGTCCAAGGCTGCTTTGATATTGTTCCTCACACTTCCTTATTTGTCTGCAAGCTGATTCTGCCTGCAGGGTAAATGCTGGGAGCCCTAGTTAGAGAGGAGTTTCCTGGTTTAATCTTTCAGACTGCCACCCAGTAGATTGGCACCGACACACAGGCATCCCAGCCCCGTATACACATAGGGGTTACTCTGCTCCCTTTGGAACAGACCCAAGGATCCACAATAGAAGGGCAGGCTGGTTCCATACTGTGCCAGGAAAAGGATGGAGAGGAATCAGCAAAAGCACCGTGAACTTCCCTTACTGTTTTTTAAAGTTAGGTGTTCTTGATTCGGCACTCATACCATTACTGCAACCTTTTAACTGTTTTTTGGAGTTTTAAGGAAGATGGCTCAGCAAATTTTTACTAGTTGTTCAAAGATTCTGTGGGGGAATGTGACTCTGGAGAATAATATGCTTCCATTTTAGAACAGGAATATTTACTTTTAAAAGAAAACTCAGAATCATGTAACCATAGAAATAGAAATTTCTCCTTATAGAGTTTAGTGTGAGAATTAGCTATCACGCCGGAATTTCCAGTTCTTCCTATGCCATCTAGTGGGAGACTGTAATGGTTTTATCTTAATTTTGTGTAGATTATTTACCATCAGTTTTCCCAAGGTCATTTGTAGGAAACTGACTACATTATACCCAGTAAATAGTGCATATCAAATTATAGGTTGAAAGTAAAACTAAATCAGAAGAAACAAAAAATAAATCATGCCTTATGGTACCAATAACTTTTAGCAGGATATGCTCAAGTTTCCAGCTCATATCACTAATGACACCAAAGAGAGATTATACAGAGAAAGTATAATCATATTGGTAAATCATTATATTACAGTATGATAGTGCATACTGATTTATTCAGCCAAAGATAGAGTTTTTAGATGTAAACATAATGCCTTTTCACATGTTTCTCATCTTTTCATCTTCTCTGCCCTTCCCACATCTCCACATGATGAAATCATACTCATCTTTCAAGAGTCCTCAAATATCTATCCTGTGAAATTTGCCTTTTGTTACACAACAAGCACATGCATGCACACACGCAGTCTGCAGGAATAATTGGCCCTTCCTTGTTGCTTCTGGAGCACTTTGTTCTCACAATTCTGTGATCATATTAACTCATATTATGCTTTGCACAGATAGGGCTGCTTGAGGACAGGGCTATGTCTTCCTAAGGGTATTAGTCTGCGTTCTCCAGGGAAACATGTATATATGTTTATGCATATATGTATATGTATAAAATTATTATGAGATTTATTATAGGAATTGGCTCATGAAAATGTGGAGATAGGCAAGTCCAAATTCCACAGGGCAGGCTGCAAGCTGGGAACTCCAATGAAAATTTTCGATAAATTCCCCAGGAGTAGCTTGCTGGCTGAAGTAGAGATGGAAATTCTTCCTCTGATTGCTGAAATTATCTGTTCTCCCTTTAAGGCCTTCAGCTGATTGGATGAGACTTCTCTCATTTTGAAAGCAATCTCCTTAGTTGATTGTACATGTAATAAGCCATAGTGCAATCAACTTGGTGATTTAAATCCATGATGCATCCTCACAGTAACAATCAGGGCAGTGCTTGGTTGGCCAAGCAACTGGATACCATAACCTAGCCAAGTTGACACATGAACTTAACCATCACAGTTGTCTTTGGATTAAATACAATCTTGAATATTGAATGAATGAAAAAAATTCTCTGTGGATTGTCACTACTGCTCATTTCTCTTACTTGGTTCGTTGTAGAAGCCACTCATATCCAATTTGCATCTGGGCTAGAAACAGATGGAGAACTATATGTGTGAAAAGAAGTGACAAGGCAACAAGGCGTGGGTGGGAAAAGAAGGGGATGGCAGATCAGCAGGAACGGCTTCCCTAGGATGTATAAAGAGCCCCCCTTTCTGTACCTTCTCCCTTTGCCTTCTGTTCCCCTCTCCCTCAACATTTAAGAGATGAAAAACTGTGAGACAAACCATCTCATGGCTGGAGAACATGGTTAAGTTCCATCATGTGCCTGTTTATGGATAGCACTGATGTCACAGAGGACTCAGTTCTAATAGTGACTGTCTAGGTGGCAGTAAAAGAAAAGGCTACAGGACTCCCCTTAATTCAAAACACATATCCATATACTAAGCCTATTGGGTGCAGCTCTAGGTATCTGGCCTTTCCGAGGATTCTCTTTTACCAGCTTCAAGTAGACAGGAGGGATCTTCCTATGACCATTTTCCAAAAGAAACAGTCACCACTCCTGGGGCACTGGGACAACCATCATTGGTTATCCACTCCAGCCCTCACAAAGATACTTCATTTCCAAATTCCTACTGCACTTACTGGTATGGCCTACAACTGGTAGATAGCATCTTGAATCATTGCTCTGTTTGCATTAGGTGCCTCTGATTGAAACTTGGATGGAAAAGGCCATATCTAAAGCTTCCCTACAGAGTTCCCAGGACAATATAGAGCTTAAAGTAAAACCCTGATATCTATTCTGACTCTTTGGTTAACTGAGGGAAAGGAGGAATTCAATTACCTTTATTTCTTCTTTCATATCCACTGTCATATTTCTCTTTCATACTACCTCTTATTTTTTGCACCCTCTCCCTCTTCCACAGGATGTTTTCTTCCAAAGGTCCTAATTACCCAGCTCAGCCAGAAACACCATGGCAAGTGCAGTCTAGTTCAGCATGGGATAAATATTCAGAACCCTGCCCTGGACAGACATGACACTGAGTGGACCCATGGTCAGAGAACAGAGAGAGGAAAAGAAGCAATAAACATAAATCCACTCAGAGCTGTTATTGTCTTAAAGTATGTTGTAACCACACTCCAAATCAAGGTGAGCCCAGAACTAACAGAAACTGTCATTACTGCCATAACCTTTACTTCCTAATTCCAGACATGAAAACACAATCCTTCTCTAACTGCTCTCCGGCCTGGTAAGAAATAGGAGAATCAACTTGAACCATTTGAGGTTAAAATTGCCATTTTTCATGATTACAAGTTTCATCTTATGAATTTTCAGCTGTTCAGGCCAAGAGAGTATCTGATAAACTTGCCTTTAAGCACCAACCTGTGAAGCACATGTGGGGCCCATGAAGTATGGATGAAGTCACAGTTGATGATTAATGCCATCTAAGAGCTGCATCTAGGTGGGTATTATGGGTAAATTGAGCTATCTGGGAGGACTTCAAGCAAGAAAGGATTTCAGGAGTTCTGGTCCCCATCTCAGAAAATGGCATCTGTGTTCTTTCCGTGAGTTCAAGTCAAAATCCTTGCAGAACTTTGATTCTTCTGTCATACCCAACATCTAATCCATCTGCATAACTTGCTGGTTTCAGGGCAAATTCCTTCAAAATATATTTAGTATTTCAACTTACCACAACTCTGAGTCCTCCAACCTAGTCTAAGCTACTGCCAGCTGCATTAAAACTATGGCAACAGCCTCCGAACTGGTCTCCCTGCTTCCACCCTTATGGTCATCCCCTCAGACTATTCTACACATAGCAGCCAAAGTGATCTTGTCATTGTATCATGTCACCTGTATCACTTAAGGCAAAAGTAACTACTATAACAAAGAAATACCCAAATTTTCAGTAACATAAATTTTTACATCTCCCTGACCTCATAGTCCCATTACAGGGTTGATCATCAGTGCAAAGTGGGGGCAGGACAAAGCTCAGTCAACTTCAATACATGAAGTCAGCACACAGCTGGTAGAGGGGTAAGAGAAGGAAGCAGGCACATTGGTTCCTTCAATATCTCTGGTCAAAAGTGGTACACAAATCACTTCTGCTTACATTCCAAAGGCAAGAATTTATCCACAGTCTCTCTAGATGCAAGGGGGAGCCCTAGCTGCACAGCTGCTTACCTACATCTCCACAGTTCTACAGTCCTCAGTGGACAGTTGCCATCTACTAAAATGTAAGGCAGATCTTACCCTTTGTTTGCTTACAACTGTCCAAGAGCTTCTCATTTAATAAAGAAAAAGCCAAATCCTCGATATGCTTATAATCTGGCTCCTTCTGCCTCTCTGGGCTCACTGTACTCTAGCTTCACTGGTAGGCTTTACTGGTCCTTGAACATTCAGGCTTATTCCAACCTCCATTAGATCTTCAAGTAACTGATTCCTTTAATCTTCAAACTGATGTGGTGTGGGACCTAGGAATCTGATTTTTAAAAGGCATTCCAGATGGACTTAAGCAGATCATCCATGCCCATATGTTGAGAAGAACTAAAACAGTGATTAATATCATAGACTTTGGGATCAGAGACACCTGAGTTCAAATACCACTGAGTTACCAGCTTTAAGCTTTGGGCAATTTATTTGCCCTCTCTAAGGCTTGATTTCCTCATTCATGAAAAAGGGATAATCACAACTACTTCATATGGCTGTTAGGTAAATGAGTCAAACTAAGTGTTTCTCATGCAGTCTGGCACATGGTAATTAGCACAAAGGAGTGATTATAGATGTATCCTGCAACTTTAGAAAAAGTAGAGATGGAACTGTAAAAACAATTTGAGCAAGTTAACCTTAAATGAGGAAATGATATAACTTCTGGCAAGCAGGTAGATGTGCTTCGTGAGTCTATGGAATGCCTCCAAGAATTAAGGAGTGGAGTGGAATGTTGGCTGAGTGGTTTGAGATACCAATGCTTCCAGTTACTATGAGTCATGATTAAAGGAAGGTTAGCTCTGGAAGAGGGTTTCTGACCAGGAGTATTCCAGATGGAAGAGGATTCGTTGCATGGACTGAACAGAGATGTGGGTTATAGGGAAAAGAAAACAAAAAGTAGCCACAAAATGAGGTCTACAATATAATAATAGACTGAGCAGGATGGATTGAAAGAAAATATGTGTTATCTTTGTATAGGCTGAACCCGATCCAATGGGAAGGCAGGAAAGATGACTAAGGAATTCTAACAGACATGGAAAAATAATAAAATAGAATCTCCAAGCAAATGATACCATAGAAGCTAGAATTTAGGTAGCCAACTGTCTTAGTCTGCCAAAGAGGTGCTGATGCAAAGTACCAGAAATCTGTTGGCTTTTATAAAGAGTATTTATTTGGGTAAAATCTTACAGCTCTATGGCCCTAAAGAGTCCAACTCAAGGTTGTTTTCTCACTAAAGTCAGTTGCCACATGTTGACGCAAGATGGTTGCTGATCTCTGCTTGTTCTCTTCAGGTTTCCTATATCAGTCTCCGGTATAGGTCTTGTTTCTGTTCAGGCCTTCTCAGCTGTTCAGCTGCTCTATTCTCTTCACTTGCAAACTATCAGGTGAATGGCTTATCTCTTCCCTGGGCCCCAGGATCAAACATGACAGAGCTCTCTCTCTTCTTGTGTGTCTACTTGAGTGAGTGTCCATTTATATCAGCCCACAAAGGGGGCAGAGACTCAACCGAAGTCATACCTTACCGATGTGATTGAATCAAAGCCTAATCTTAATGGGTAATTTAATAAAGGGTCCCTCAACTGAATCCGATATAATCAAAGGGTATCATACCCAGAGTGGATTAGTTTGCAAACATAATCTTTCTCTTTTTGGGATTTGTAAATAATCTCAAACTGCCACACCAACATTTTTGAGGTAGCCATGGTAGTCATAGCTGAAGGGAAAATGGATGGACTGGTGAAATGTCAAATCAAAAGTTATAAAAACAACATGAGAAACTGGCCTTTGTATTTTTCATGAAGTTGTCATTAATATCCAATTTGAGGGTGGCAGCTCCTAGGAATGTGTTTTAGTTTCCTGGGCAACCAAAGGAAATACCATGCAACAGTTCAGCTTAAACAATGGGAATTTATTTATTCATGGTTTTAAAGTAAGGGAAAAAATCCTAATCAAGGCATCAAGGCATCATCAAGGCAATGCTTTCTCCCCAAAGAATATGTCATTTTGGGACTGGCTGCTGGTGATCCTTGGTCCTTAGCTTGTCATTTGGTAAGGCAAATGGCTGTATCTCCTGGTCTGTCCCTTCCCTTCTGGGTTCAGTTGTTGTTCAGCTTCTGACTTTTCCCTCTGGTTTTCTATCTTTGTCTGTCTGAATTTCATTCTCTTAAGGACTCCAGTAACAGGATTAAGACCCACCCTGCCTGAGGTGGATCACATCTTAACTGAAATAACTTGATCATGGGAAGCGGATTTGGCCCAGTGGTTAGGGCATCCATCTACCATGTGGGAGGTCTGTGGTCCCCGGTCGTCCTTGACCCGTGTGGAGCTGGCCCATGCACAGTGCTGATGTGCACAAGGAGTGCCCTGCCACGCAGAGGTGTCCCCCGCGTAGGGAAGCCCCATGCACAAGGAGTGCGCCCCGTAAGGAGAGCTGCCCAGCGCAAAAGAATGTGCAGCCTGCCCAAGAATGGCATCGCACACATGGAGAGCTGACACAACAAGATGACGCAACACAAAGAAACACAGATTCCCATGCTGATGACAACAACAGAAGCGGACAAAGAAGAACTTGCAGCAAATAGACACAGAGAATAGACAACTGGGGGGATGGGGGAAGGGGAGAGAAATAAATAAATAAATCTTTAAGAAAAAGAGAGAGAAATAACTTGATCAGAAAGGTCCTACATACCATAGGGTCATACCCACAGGAAAGGATTAAGTTTAAGAATATATTTTTCTGAGGTACATCACTCCAAACCACCACAGGATGGGATGGAGATAAGGGGAAGGGAACAAAGTTGATTAAAGTTGAGTCCAAGCCATAGATGTGGTTAATAGGTTGTATTAGATAGAATCATATAATCTAGTAAAAAACTGTATTCTTAATCTTAATCCACTTTCCCTTGGATATGACCCCACTTGCAAATAAGACCTTTTGAAGATGTTATTATTAGTTAAGGTATGGCCAAACTGAATAAGGGTGGGTTTTAATTTGTATTACGGGAAACCTTATAAAGAGAGGAAATTGAGGTAGTCAATCAGTAGTCACCAGAAAGGTGAAGAAGCCAGAAAACATAGAAGTCAGAAGTCAGAGAAAGCCAAAGAAGAAGACCATCTGATGGAGCCAAAGATACAAGCTAAGAAACCCCAAGGATTGTGGCAAGCCAGCACCAGTAAACTACAAATTATGGGGAAAAGCATGGCCTGTCAAGACCTTGATGTTGTACTTCTAGCCTTCAACCATGAAACAATAGATGCTGGTTGGTTAAGCCAACCTACTGTGAGTTATTTGTCATAGCTGTTCTGACAAACCAAGACAGAGGTAGATACACCTACTATATAGTGTGTATTCCAGGAACGTAAATGTGAAGTAGAGAAATGACACAATAGCTAGAGGGTGGCAAAGGGTAAAGTTTGATTCATTGATATCCATTTGCTTATAGATAGGAGCCATTCTTTTATCCACAGACAACACATGCACAAGTACTCTTTCTTTCTCATGCACAAACTTTCCACGTGATTCCAAAGTCAGTTCTACTTTTTCATACCAAACCTGCCCATGCCACCTACACTTTAAACTGACTTTTGAGCTAGTTTGAATGTAATTAGAATTCCATGGAGGTAGTGGTGAATCCAGGTTTTCTGGTAGGTAATACTTACATTATTTAGTTGATCCTTTTTAAGAAAAGGAATATTATTTAAAGTTTATTAAGGATAAGAAAATGAATCACGATATATTACCAGAATCTTGGGAGTCCAGATCCCTCTCTTCTGACATCTGACTAGACTCCCTCAAGTCCTGGGGGACTTTGCCATCCTTTGTTGGTTTCCCTATACACTGCCCTCACCTTTGTAAACAGTTCCTTTATTAAAGTCTCCTTAAATTATCCAGTGTCAATGTTCATTTATTTCCTGCTGGGACCCTGATTGCTTTCACATTATAATTAATAAAGAGGAAAAGGTTTCAGGAAATTTTTCTTGAGGCCCAGAATTTTTTTTCTTTTTTTAAAATTAATTAATTAATTTTTAATGTTACATTAAAAAAATATGAGGTCCCTATATACCTCCCCCACACCCTCACCCCACTCCCATAACCACAACCTCCTCCATCATCATGGGACAGTCATTGCACTTGGTGAATACATCTCTGAGCACTCCTGCACCACATGGTCAATGGTCCACATTACAGTTTACGCTCTCCCCCAGTCCACCCAGTGGGCCATGGGAGGACATACAATGTCCAGAAACTGTCCCTGTAGTACCACCCAGGACAACTCCAAGTCCTGAAAATGCCCCCACATCACATCTCTTCTTCCCATTCCCACCTTCAGCAGCTACCATGGCCACTTTCTCCATCTCAGTACTACATTTACATCCATTACTAATCACATTAGTTCCGGAATAGAGTATCAGTAAGTCCACTCTAATCTATACTCTATTCCTCCATTCTGTGGACCCTGAGATGGTTATGTCCAGTCCACCTCTGTATCGAGAGGGTGCTTTGATTCTACTTGGATGATAGATGCAATTGTCCTGCTTGCAGTTGTAAGCACTCTTGGCTCCCTGGTGTGGTGGTTGACCTTCTTCACCTCCCTGTTAGCTGGCTGGGGTAAGTCCAATAAACCAGAGGGTAGGAGTTGCAAGTCTGTTGAGGCTCAGGGCCTGGCTATCACATAGTCAGTCCAGAGATTCAGGTCCCCTGAGTATACACTAAACCCCAGCACCAATCACAGGTCCAGTAAAAGTGACAGGAGAGGCTTGTGAACAAAGATCACACCTGAGTCCAACTCCATCACACTCAGGGCCACAAACTCCAAAATAGGGCCAACTGACATGGCACTGAAGTCCAACTGCCATGACCATAGAACCTGTGGGTCTCTGTAGCCCTCAGAAGAACCAATACCTGGGGTTGTATCTACTTTAGCTGTCTCTGGGACTCTGCTGAGGTGTGCATAAGGTTGACCCCTCTGATGACCTCCTGGCTCTTTTTTGGAGACTCATAGCCGTATAAACTCATTTGTCTTTTCCATTTCCCCCTTTTATTCAGGATCAAAAAGCATTTTTAACTCCTGATGTCACATGTAGGCTGAGAAATTCTGCTGGTCTGAGTTGACCCTTTTATTCAAGGTCATTCTCCAGCCACATCATCAGCTGGTACTTGGTAGTAATCCCTTGGTGCCAGGGAGGCTCATCCCCGGGAGTCATGTCCCACACTGGGGGGAAGGCAATGCATTTACATGCTGAGTTTGGCTTTGAGACTGGCCACATTTGAGCAACATGGAGGCTCTCAGGAGGTAACTCTTAGGCATCCTGTAGCTCTAGGTCTAGTTCTTATTTCAGGCCCACAGGCCCACAAGCATAGTCATTAGCATCAAGGGCTCATTGTTGATATGAGGTGCAGAGGTGCCCAAAGATGTACTTACCAAATCCAATGGATGTGTCATGATGATGGGAACGAGTGTTGTTGGGGGGGGGGGGGGGAGAGGGGGGGTGGGGGGGTGGGGTTGAATGGGACCTCACATATATATTTTTAATGTAATATTATTACAAAGTCAATAAAAAATAAAAAAATTAAAAAAAAAAAAAAAAGAAAAAGGGCTCATTGTTGGACCATCCTTCCTTATTGGTCTTACCCATTGCACTCGGAGGATTGTTGTTTTTCCATTAGAGAATGTGACAGATCTCTTCTGGCCAGGAACTCAGCACTCCCCCAGCCATCA
This sequence comes from Dasypus novemcinctus, assembly GCF_030445035.2. Lineage (NCBI taxonomy): Eukaryota > Metazoa > Chordata > Mammalia > Cingulata > Dasypodidae > Dasypus > Dasypus novemcinctus. Next base: position 55,664,214 of record NC_080679.1, on the reverse strand, counting down.
TTCCCAACTGTAACCACTGTGAAAATACCCAAACATTTTTATTCACCCTGCACATATGCCCTGGAGAACTCCCTCCCAACCATGCACCCCCCACCAATAGCACCCCATACCAGTATTCTTTCCCTGCCCCCATCAAACCCCTCTGTAGTCCAAAACCTCCCTGAAAATGAAGCCCAATATAGTGGCAGGTACCTTTAATAGTAAAATGGAATATAGTGATGGGTTTAGAGGTTAGATATAGAATACATACTAATTTAGAAAAATTAAAGTAAAAATAAATTGGGGATCAAAAAATTTAAAAATTGAAAAGCTTTGTTTTTGATGTTTTGCCTTCCATCACTGCAATAAGTGTTGCCCTATATGCACATTGGCAAGAAAACTTCTTCCATCTCTTCCTCAGGGTCTACGTCTTTTCTTTTTCTTTTTTCTTTTCTAATAAGCTTGTCTTCACAAAAGTTTTAGACCGCAGTAATTCATATATACAATATACAGTACTCCCACATATTCAACATCAGACACTTTGCCCCTTCCCCAGCAATAATCTTTTTACACGTTCATACTATATTTACTGCAACTGATGTACAGATATTGAGACAATAGCTTTCAAACAAGGTTACACTTGGGTTTACATTGTGGTCTATATTTTAGACTATACGATTTTCTAAATTTTTAGTTATCTTATGTTTTACATTATGATTTACATTTTTGCCTATAGGCCCCTATACATTTTTGGTAAAATTTAACATGTCCTATATCCATCCCTGCTTAATCTTGTGGAACACTTCCATTGCCCCACAGTTACACTGATTCCACCTATTCAATATCTCGTTCCCCCTCCCCTCAGGGCCACAGTGATAATCACTCTTCATTGCTTGAAGGGCCATGTTCAGAGATACTTGCAAGAATGTAGAGGGCTTGACATGCTCGACTGCCCTAATGCATTGGGAGCCACGAGGCCCAGAATTAATAACAAGTGAGAAGTAGAAAGCCATCGTTGACACCAAACATGCCAGCAAATGGATTATGACAACGGGATGATCATAACAAGCATGTCTGGCTTCTTTTCCCACTCCTGGCAGGTGGGGTGCCTGGAAGGTAGCTCCCAGATAAAAGGTCAGAGTGCAGCTTCATGGTTATGAGGATGTGAATGCACGGTCCACAAATCAGAGACTCCTCCAGCCAGAAAGGACCTTACAAAATAAGAGAAACCTTATGAATATTCTCTGTCTGCATACTTCTAAAGATAGGAAGAATATTACTTCACAACAGCCCATCCTGTTATAAAGGCATGCCTAATTGTTAAAATATTACACAGAGAAAAATCTGCCTCCCTCTAACTTTCCATGGTTCTATTTCTTTCTTTTGAAAAATGTAATCTTTCTTTCTTATGGCAGGCCTACAGATATCTAAGGAGAGCTCTCTTGACACTCTAACTCTGTGTAGACACCATTGACACACGTTACTACCCCAGTCCCTGAATGACCTCTGGTTCATCAATGCCCCTATGAAAGCATGGGCTTCAAAACTGAACGTAATATTCCAGGTGAACTCTTCCTTGAAATAACCATATGACATTTAACCAGATTTGCCTCACCACTCCTCCCCCCATCACTCAAGAAATATTCCTCTTAGTTCTGGGACACATTTAAAATTATTTCTTTCTCTTCACACCCATAGCTGCTACCTCCTTTAACTATACTAAAATAATCTCTCTCACATTTCCTATTTCAAATGCTCTTTTGTAGCTACCTGTGGATTTTTCCATAACATTCAAGTTTCTTGATTTTACCATTATCATCTGACCCCAATTATTATTTTCACTGCTTCCTGAGTTTCTTGTTCTCCTGTCTCTCTCAGATGTTCCCTGTCACTTCTACTGAATATACTACTGATGTCAAAGTGAACTTTATGTTTGAAATATTCAGTCCATTTTCATCCTTTCCCCTTTTTGGAGTACCTTTTTATAGAACCATCTTGTGTTTGAAACTTAAAGGAAACAACAACAAAAAAAATACAAATGATCTTCCTGTCTTCAAAGTATAGGAACATCCCTATTTCAGTGCCTTGATAATGTTCTTTGAAATAAATACTGGTATCAGAGAAATACTGCTGAAATAAAAATCATTCCTTCCTGTTACCGGATATTATTTAGGCTCTTGGCTATGCTACAGAATTGAATTTCAAGAGCATGCCGTGTGAGTTAGGCCAGTAATTTATTCAGGCAGGGAGGGAAGAGAAATGGGACAAAATAACAGATCAGGGGTCCCAGGTAGAAAGAAAGGGGTTGAAAAGTGATAAAGAGGGCTAATTTACAGGCTACAATTCCCCATTATAGGTTACAAATGCCCAGGTTTTACTTGCGTGGCCATGTGGCAGAGGAAAAATGGTGAGAGCGGCACACAGAGGGCAGGAATGGGTCCAGAGACAAGAGAATGGGAGAGAGAACACATGCTCAGGCCCGCGCCTGGCTTTTAAGCTGTTAATTATTCCACCCCATTGCTAATTGCAGGGAAGGGGTTCCCAGCTGTTTTAATTGCTTATCCCACCCATCAATCCCTTATGAGGGTCCAGTGATAAAGTCCTTGGGGGAATATCTGGGGCTTCTCCTGGCTTCCAGAAGAAGTCTTTGCTCTGAATAGTAGAATCTTGGTCATGGGGGTTTTCCAGCAGCCATCTTGAGGGTTATCGATATCCATGTGGACTTTCTGCCAGGTTCAGATACATCTGTTGATTCCCTATCTTACTAGCCTGCTTCATTCCAATGGTTCATGAAAATGAGAAACTGTTTATAATTGTGCAAAATATATAGAAGTTGACCTAACATAAAAATCACACTTGAAATAATATAGGCTGACAATCATTTCACTGAAAGATTCATCATATCCATCTCACAAATTATATATAAACTGTCCTCAGAATATTTGCCACACAAAATTCACCTATACTTAGCTTAACTTTTCATTATGAGGGAAGTCCACATTCAAGTCCCTGAGTTTTGAAGAAAATTTACCCCCAAGTCATTGTTTTGAAGGACAAGATTAAAATACATACTGTGTGCTGAGAATTTCCTATATATGCCTGTGCATGCCTCTGTACACAAGCCAAGTTTTTATTAAAAAATTTTAAATGGAGATACAAGGATTGATATACAACATCACAATGTTTGCCTACCAGAATTCCTTTGGGTATATCTGTACAATATTTTAATTGAAAGAGCTCAAAGTCCTCCATAGATATTATCTTTATAATCCTCATATCAGTCTCTTTAAGCAAGTAGAAACCAGAAAGGAATATATTGTCTCCTTTTTGAAGAGCAATCCTTTAAGTGGAGGCAGCAGGGCCTCTCCCCTGGAGGTATTGTTCTTGACAGGTTGATGGCTCACCATAAGTCAAGGTCACATATTACGGTATTCAGGTTCTAAGAATAGAGTCTAGTTTAATGAGTAACCAATGAGATCTAGCTGACTTCCATATGCATTAAGTTAGCCCTTAAACATTGTAAAGTAGGAAATCAGTTAATGTTCTACTTAAACTCCCTGAGTTTTCTATTGACACAATTCTGGAGGAAGAGTCAAGTAATAGAATGGTATATGAATGTAAATAACAGAGTAATGAACCATCAGACCCTATTCAATCTTGATCTCATAACAGAGGACTAGCTTCACCAGAAAACCCTGATGGATTTGCTCCCTTGTCCCAATTTATATTTCAGTTCCTACCTCAGACCCTGGCTCCATTTTTGTTGTTCCTAATAGGCTATTAGTTAGTCTGCTACCCTCCCTCTCCTAGAATTAATGAGAAGGCATTAAATTTGCATAGTAATAAACCTCTTATGTCCCACAAATCAGTGGGGTTTGGAAACAATCATGTTAGGCTATAACCTTATTGAGAAGTAGCCTTCCCCACCTACCCAATTACCCTTGTGGGGAGGGTAAGCCACTTCTCTGGCAACTTCTGCTATAGTTTTCTGTGCTTCAAGATCACAGGTACCTGAGAAAAAATAATTTTCTTCTACATGTCACCTAACTGATGCTTCTTTCATTTTCATTTTTACCCATTTTTAGTATCATGGGTCTAGGTCATCTTCTTCCTACTTGCCCTGTTTCCACACAGATCCCTTCTTGTGTGACTCTTCTACCCTTTTAGCTCTGGGCTTCTAAATAGTCCCATCTTTCCATACCGCAAAACTTGGAATTAGCCTCTCATGACACTGATCTGGAGGTAACAGAGCAACCAGTACACACATACTGGGCAACCTGTATGTCAGTTCTAGTCTACTTGGTGGCAGTCTTGATGGAGGCCTAAATTCTGAAGAAGAGCCAGTTTGCAGAGACTGTGAAAGGTATTTTTTTTAGTTAGTTTGCTTTTGATAGATTCTAGCACTCAAAGAAATCTCTGTCATATCCACAAGCTGGAAATAAACTGAAGGAACAGAAGGACAAGAACTAAAAGCCAGAGTTAATATACTAAAATATTAAAATGTAAAGTGTTAAAAAAAAAAAGAGACTACAAGACAAACAGAAAAGTAATGATTGTCCATCCAAAGGACCAAAGTAAAAATCCAGAAAACATCAACAAAGAAGACAAACTTTGGCTATACCAAGATTTCTTCTTTTTTAGGGGGTGGGGTATTTTATTTTATTTTATTGAAATGTATCACTCAAGGAAAACATGGAGAAAGAATAAAGGATATCAGCAAAATGACAAATGAGCATTATGAGAATGTCGATAAAAAGAGAAATTTTAAAGAGGAACAAAACAAAAATACTAGAGTTGAAGAACACAATAACTGAAATGAAAACTTCCCCAGAGGGTTCAACAGCAGGTTAGAGATGGCAGAAGAATCAGTAAACTTGAAGATAAGACAATTGAAATTATTCAGGCTGAAGAAAAGAATGAAAAAAGTAAACAGAGCTTAAGAGACTCATGGAACACCATCAAGCATAACAATATATGCATTATGGGAATCCCAAAAGGAGGAGAAACAGAGAAAGGGGCAGAAGGATATTCAAAGAAATAATGGCCAAAAACATCTCCAATTTAACAAAAGACATGAATGTAAATATTCCGGAGTCCTAACGAACCCCAAACAGGAAAAACTTAAAGACAACTATGCCTGGTCACATAGTAGTCAAACTGTTGAATGTCAAGGATGAGCCAAGAGTTTTTTTTTCTTCCCCTTCCCTTCCCCTGCCATGCTGTTGTTTTGCTATGTCCATTCACTATATGATCTTCTGTATCTGTTTCTCTTTTTGTCTTCTCATCTTTCTCCTCTAGGATTCTGGGATTTGATTCTGGGGACCTCTGATGTGAAAAGAGATTCCCTGTCAATTGCACCACCTCAGTTTCTGGTCTCTGCTGTACTTCACCTTGAGTCTCGCCTTGTCTCTCTTTTGTTTAGTCATCATCTTGCTGCTTGACTCACTTGCACAGGCACTGGCTCACTGCACAGGCACTCAGCTTGCTGCACAGGCACTTGGCTCACCACACAGGCACTCACATGGGGATTTGGATCACCATGCGGGCAAGCCACTCACCACGTGGGCACTCAACTCGCTGCATGGGCACCCACGTGGACACTGGCTTGCCTTGCAGTCATGTGTTCTCTTCTTTTTTACCAGGAGGCCCCAGAGATCTAATCTGGGTTCTTCCATATGGTAAATGGAGGCCCTATCACTTGAGCCACATCCACTTTCCAAGCCAAGGCTTTTGAAAGCTGCAATAGAAAGCAATATGTTATGGACAAGGGAGCCCCAATAAGATTAAGAGCCAATTTCTCATCAGAATTCATGGAGGCAAGAAGGCATTGGGATGAAATACATAAAGTACTGAAAGAAACAATTGCCAACCAAAAATTTTATATTTAACAAAATTGTCTTCCAAAAATGAGGAAGAGATTAAGATATTCCCAGATAAACAAAATCTGAGGGAGTTCACCACTAGATCTGCTCTACCAACAATACTAAAGGGAGTGTTTTAGTTTGCTAAAGTATATTGCCAATGCAATATACCAGAAATGGGTTCACTTTTATAATGGGGATTTATTAGGATAAAATCATACCCTCAGCTGTGAAAATGTCCAACCTAGGAATGTTGTCTCACCAAAGCTCAGCTGCTAGTGATCCTGGACTACTGCTGTGTGACAAGGCAAAATGACAGCTGGTCTCTGCCTTCTCTCTGGGCTCACTTTCTCCTCAAGCTCAGCTGTGGGTGATCAAGCACATGGCTCACTCTCCCCTATCCTCCAGGGTATACTGCTTCAGTTTCAGGATGCTTTGTTGATTCTAGGCTCTGATCTCCCTTTCTCCCTCTCAGGTGATCCTGGAGTTCTCTCTCATATGGTAGGGTAAAATGGCAGCTCAGTCCTCAGTCCTCAGTTTATATATAAGACTCCATCCAGTAAAAGGATTAGGACCCACCTTGGGTCTTGCAATCTAATCAAAGGTCTTTAACTGAAGCAATTGAATCAAAAGTGATTTAATCAAAAGGCCTTAACTGAAACTAACTCCAAGTTCCCACATACAATAGGTTTACATGCACAGTGAATTAGCTTAAGAACATAATTTTCTGGGGTCCACAAAAGACTCAACCCAGGACAGGGAGGTCTTCAGAATGAAATGAAAGTATGCATCAAAGCAGCATAAAGAAATAAAGATCTCCTGTAAAGGTAACCATATGGATAATTATAAATGCTAGTGCTATAGTACTGTATTTGTTGGTATGTAATGCCAACATTAATTCTTACAGGTTCTAAAATGCAAATGCATGAAAAGGAATGATAAATCTCTGATTTGGGACATACAATATATAAAGACATAATTTGTAACAAGTACAACAAAAAATTGCAGGAACAGAGGGTCAGAGGAACAATATTTGTATATGCTACCAAAGTTAAGCTGGTATAAAATCAAATGTGATTGCTATATAGTTAGGATGTGAAATGTAAGTCACATGGAAACCATAAAGAAAATTTCTGTTAAATACCTGAAAAATATATACAGAAGGATATGAGAAGGGACTCAAAATAGTAGACTATAAAAAATTAAATAAATATAAAAGTAAGGTGTTAATGTAAGGGACATAAAAGGCATGAAACTTACAAAGATTAAATATCAAAATGGCAGAAGAAAGTCCTACATTATCAGCAGTTACTGTAAATGTATATGGATTAAACTCTCCAGTCTAAAAGCAGAGTTTCACAGAATGGATTTTTTAAAAAGCCAACTTTATGTTATTTACAAGAGAATCACCTAAAATCCAAAGACACAACTGGACTGAAAGTGAAAGGATGGAAAAAATAAATGCAAATAGTAACCAAAAGAGAGATGAGGTTGTTATGGTTCTTATACTAATTTCAAATGAAATACTTTGAATCAAAAACTGTTTCAAGGTACAAAGTGGGTCACTATATACTGATAAACTGGTCAATTCAATAAGAAGAAATATATGTGTGTGTACACATATATGTATACACACACACACACACACACACACCCCTAACAGCAGAGCCAAAATATATCAAGCATATATTGACAGAGTTGAAAGGGAAAACAGTTCTACATTAAGAGTAGGAGACGTAAATGTACCACTTTTAATAGTGGATAGAGTATTTAGACAGAAGATCAGCAAGGAAATAGAACACATGAATGATACTATGAACCAACTAGACCTAATAGACATATATAGAACATGTCACACAATAGCAGCAGAATACACATTCTTTTGTAGTGCACATGGATCATTCTCCAGGATAGTCCAAATTCTAGGTCACACAAAAAAAGTCTCAATAAATTTAAAATACTGAAATCATACACTATAACTTCTCCAACCAAAATGGAGTGAAGTTAGAAATCAATAACGGAGGGAAACGGACTTGGCCCACTGGTTAGGGCATCTGTCTACCACATGGGAGGTCCGTGGTTCAAACCCCGGGCCTCCTTGACCCGTGTGGAGCTGGCCCATGAGCAGTGCTGATGCGCACAAGGAGTGCCCTGCCACGCAGGGGTGTCCCCCACATCGGGGAGCCCCACACGCAAGCAGTGCGCCCCGTAAGGAGAGCCGCCCAGCGCGAAAGAAAGTGCAGCCTGCCCAGGAATGGCGCCACCCACACTTCCCGTGCTGCTGACGACAACAGAAGCGGACAAAGAAACAAGATGCAGCAAATAGACACAGAGAACAGACAACGGGGGGAGGGAGGGGGGCGGGGATTGATTAAATAAATAAATAAGAAATCAATAACGGAGAAATGGGAAATTCACAAATATGTGGAAATACACATGCTTAAACAAACAATGGGTCGTATCACAAAGGAAATTAGTACATATCTTAAAGTGAACAAAAATGAAAACACAATATACCAAAACTTATGGGATGCAGCAAAGACAGTGCTGAGAGGGAAATTTATAGCTGTAAATGCTTACATTAAAATAGAAGAAAGATCTCAAAACAGAAACTAAACCTTAAAACTATATGAAATAGAAAAAGAACAGCAAACTAAGCCCAAAGCTAGCAGAAGAAAATAAGTAAAGATTAAAGCAGAGATAAATGAAATTGAGAATTAAAAAAATAATAGAGAAAAATCAATGAAACAAAAACCTGGTTTTTTTAAAAGATCAACAAAATTCATAAACCTTTAGCTAGAATGACAAAGAAAAAAAGAGAGGATGCAAATAACTATAAGCAGAAATGAAAGACAGGATACTACTATTGATCCACCAGAAACAAAAACGATTATGAGGATACTATGAACAAATATATGCAAACAATTTAAATACACTAGATGAAATGGACCAATTCCTAGAAGCACACAAACTACTTACACTGGCTCAAGAAGAAATAGAATATCTAAACAGACCAATTAAAAGTGAAGAGATTGAATTAATAATTTTAAAAACCTCCTAACAACAACAACAAAAAGCCCAGGACCAGATGCCTTCACTGGCGAATTCTACCAAACATTCCAATAAAAATTAACAACAACCCTACTCATACTCTTTCAAAAAAAATGAAGAGGGAACACTTACCAACTCATTCTACATTGCCATTATCATCCTAATACTAAAGCCAGATAAAGACATCACAAGAAAATAAAATCATATCCCTTATGAATATAGATGCAAGACTCCTCAGCAAAATACAAGCAAACTAAATGCAATATCACAATAAAAATTGTAAACCCTGATCTAGTGGGATTTATCCCAGCTATACAAGCAAGGTTCAACAGAAGAAAATCATTTAATGTAATATACCACATTAACAGAATGAAGGAAAAACAATGATCATCTCAATTAATGCAGAAAAGGCATTTGACAAAATTCAGCACCCATTCTTGATTAAAACACTCAAAAAATTAAGAATAGAGGGAAACTTATTCAACATGATAAAGGCTGTATAGGTATAGGTATATGCCACAGCTATCATAACAGTCCATGATAAAAGACTGCAAGCTTTCCCTCTAAGATCGCGAACAAGACAATGATGCCCACTGTCACCAATGTTATTCAACATTGTATAGAAAATCTATCTAGAGCAATTAGGCAAGAAAAAGAAACAAAAGGCATCCAGATTGGGAAGAAAGAAGTAAAACTTTCCCTATTTGCAGAAGACATGATCCCATACAGAGAGAATCCTGAAAAATCACAACAAAGAGCTAATAAATAAATTCAGCAAAATGGTGAAATACACAAAAATCATCAGTGTTTCTACACACTAGCAATGAACAATCTGAAGAGGAAATCAAGAAAGAAATTCCATATACAATAGCACTTAAAAGAATCAAATATCTAGGAACAAATTTAACCAAGGATGTAAAGGTTTGTACATGTAAAAGTACAAAACATTGCTGAAAGAAATCAAAGAAGACCTAATTAAGTAGGGCATTTTGTGTCCAAGGATTGTTAAGATGTCAACTCTACCCAAAGCAATATATTTATTCAACACAATTCTAATAAAATTTCCAACAGACTTCTTCACAAAAATGGAACAGTCAATCATCAAACTATTATGGAAGGGTAAGGGTCATGGAATAGCCAAACTGTCTTGAAAAAGAACAAAGTTGGAGTACTCGGACTTTCCTATTTAAAAATTTATTGTGAACCTATATAAATCAAAGCAGACATACAGACCAATGGAATCAAATAGAGAGTTTGTTTGGAGATAAATCCTCACACCTTTGGCCAAGTGATCTTTGACAATGGTGCCAAGTCCACTCAGTGAGGAAAAAATAGTTCCTTTAATAAATGGTGCTGGGAGAACTGGATAGCCACATGCAAAAGAATGAAGATAGACCCTTACCTTTCACCAGACACTAAAATTAACTCACAGTGGATCAAATATTTAAATATAAGAAATAAAACTAAAACTTACGGGAGAAAGCATAAGGAAACACACGATCTTGGATCTTGTGTTAGGCCAAGTCTTGGTTTGGATGCAGAGTCTTAGAACTCTGATACATAGCTGTAGGAGTGCAAAATGGTACAGTGACTTTGGATAACAGTTTTGTTTTCTTTTCTTTTCTTTCTCTCCCTGCCCCCCCCCCCCACAGTTTCTGCTCTTTGTATCCATTCGCTGTGTGTTCTTCTGTGTCCGCTTCTATCCTTATCAGCGGCACCTGGAATCTGCATTTCCTTTTGTTGCCTCATCTTGTTGTGTCAGCTCTCCGTGTGTGCGGTGTCATTCTTGGGCAGGCTGCACTTTCTTTCGTGCTGGGCAGCTCTCTTTACCGGGCGCAGTCCTTGCGCGTGTGGCTCCCCTATGCAGGGGACACCCCTGCATGGCTCGGCACTCCTTGTGCACATCAGCACTGCGCATGGGCCAGCTCCACACAGGTCAAGGAGGCCTAGGGTTTGAACTGCAGACTTCCCATGTGGTAGGTGGGCACCCTATCCATTGGGCCAAGTTATAAGTTTCATGTAAGGTTTAACTTGCACTTACTTATTATTTGAGCCAGCAGTCTTAATCTTAGATATCTACCCAAGAGAAAATAGATGTTCATTCAGACATGAACTTGTATATTCATAGTAATTTTATTCATAATAGCAAAAAACTGAAAACAACCCAAATGTCCAACAACTGGTGAATGGATAAATTGTGGAATGTCCATACAAAGGAATATTACTCAGCAATAAAAAGGAATGATCAGGAAACAACATGGACAAATTCCCAAAATATTATGTTAAGTGAAAGAAGGCAAACACAAAAAGTACATACCATTTTCATGAAATTCTAGAAAAGGCAAAGCTATAGTGACAGAAATCGGATCAGTGGTTTCCAAGGGTTATTGGGAGGTAAAACACACTACTAACTAACATATGTTCTATATCATGATTGTGGTGGTAGTTTTTTTACACATTTGAAACAAAGCTCATTGAATTTTATGCTTAAATTGATGAATTTATTGCAGGTAAATTATATTTCAATGAAGATTTTTTTTCAAGGTATAAGGGGATTGAAACTGGGACCTCGTATGTGGGAAGCTGGTGCTCAACAACTGAGCCACATCAGGTTCCTTGACTTGGTTTTATTATTTGTTTTGCTTGTTGTTTGCTTTTGTTTTTTCAGGAGACACTGGGAACTGAACCCAGGACCTCTCATGTGGGAGGTGGGTGCTCAACTGCTTGACCCACATCTGCTCCCCAAAGATGATGTTTAAAAACATCACTGCATCAAATAAGTAAGATGGATAGATAAAGGGAAAGATAGATTGATAAGTATGAAATTAAATATAGCAAAATTTTAATTGTAGAATCCAAGTGTTGGGTAGATGGGTGCTCACTGTGTAATTTTTTCAAGTTTTTTCATGTCTGAAAATGTTTACAGTAAAAAGTTGAGAAAAATAAGAGAAATGCTTCTTTAGATATATGGCTTCTGCATGGTCCTGGCTTCTAAGAGCTCTGACTTCCCTACCTTCTCCTTAGCTTCTTGGTTACCTGAAGTACTGCTTGCTCTGAGTCTCACTGCTGCCTGAATCTCCTAGTTCTGATATTCACCTGATTCTCCTGATAGACCAACTTCCTTAATCCTACAAGGTACATCTGAACTAGTCAAGACTCCTTATTGTACAAGGCTACTGAATAGGCAGGGCCAGCCCAAGGCATAATGTGAATTGAGTTCTGTCTTCAAGTGCTTTTATATCTTTATATACATTCTCCCTCAGTTCCCCACCCAACACACAAACTTCTGTAGATTCTCCTCCTCTTTTCCTACTCATTCATTACTCTTGTGCCCTCTATGGTGCCCAACCCACACTTGTTGGTCTTGGGCAGTGTCTCAAGTATCCTTCCATCAAAGTTCTAATTTCCAAAATTCCTGTATCTCAGTGAGTTGTTAGGGAAGAACTAAGATCTGGTAAGCTAAAGTCAAACCAAAGCATAACGACTGACACCACTGCAGTGTATCCTAATTCTTATGGGGATTGGCCCAGGTGCATGTTAATTCATAGAAATGAATTTATAAGAATGGAATCTCAGCGAGTATAAGAGGTTGGCAAGGAAAATAATCTTAGGTTGAGGAAGCATCTCATAGTCTCTCAAATCATGCCTGTTGGATGGCCATCCATTTTTACTCAGCAGTGTTCATGCTGGCCAACAACTTTCCCTAAAAAAGGTGCAGGTCATTGCACAGGTCAACAGAGAAATGCCCAATTGTGTCCAGGAGGCACTCATTGACTAAATATATTCTAATCTAGGTAAACCATTAAAAAAATTCATATTGTCACTAGCCAACGTCTAGCCTTCTTTGCTTAAAACACCAAGACCAGAATGACATGTATAAATATCCTGTTCTGGTTTTACTTGCCTAGAGAGGGAAAGTCAAAGGACAGATCTTGTCTCAGCTAGCAGAGAGCTTCTGCATGGAAGATTGGGAAGGAATGATATCATTCACATTTTTCACATATGGCCAAGGGAAAGCAAGTAGAAAGAAGCAACAAAAATGCAGAAATTTAGAAATGACTGGTTTTCTTTGTGGCTAAAAAAGAATCAGAAGAGAGGACTGATATCTAATTTCAGAGACAGTGTTTACCATTTGGAATTTCAAAAAATAAAAACTGTAGCCATATTGGATTTTATGGCTGCCTAAGAAAGATATGTAAACACAACGTATTAGAGTTTTGTGTGTAAAACAAAGGGAGACATATTTTCTGAGAACATGGCTTTTTAAATTTGTATATACTTGAAGATAACCTGATTATATTTCTGTTTCCATCATTGATCTCATTACTTTCCAACACCTCATCATTTGAATATTTCTCAAATGTCCCCTGCTTACCTATTTTCTGGAAGCATTTTTGAGGGACTGAAATAAATTCTTCTTTAAATGTTTGTTAGAATTTACCAGTGAAGCCATCTGGTCCTAGACTTTTTTTATGTGAAGTTTTTGATAAATAATTTAGTCTCTTTACCTAGTGTAAGTCTATTCAGATTTTTATTTCTTCTTAAACAAATTTCAGTAGATTTTGTCTTTCTAGAAATTTGTTTCATCTAAGTTATCTAATTTGTTGGCATACACTTGTTGTAAAGTATTCTCATATCCCTTTTATTTCTATAAGTTAGGTAGTAATGTCTCCTCTCATTCCTGATTTCAGTCATTTGAGTCTTCTTTCTTTTTTTCTTGGTTAGTTTAGCTAAAAGCTTGTTAATTTTTGTTGATATTTTCAGTGAATCAACTTTTGGTTTCATTGAATTTCTCTATTGTTCTTCTATTCCCTATTTCATTAATTTTTCTATGTTTATTATTTCCTTCCCTCTGCTCCTTCTGGATTTAGTTTGCTTTTCATTTATTAGTTTCTTAAGGTAGAAAGGTAGGTAATTGATTTGAGATGCTGCTTCTTTTTAGTATGAGTGTTTACAGTTATAAATTCCCTCTGAGCACTGGTTTAGGTACATCCCATAAGTTTTGGTATGTTTTATTTTCATTTTCATTCATCTCAAACTATTTTCTAATTTCCCATATGATTTATTCTTTGATCCATTCATCATTTAGGAAGGTGTTCTTTAATTTTCTATATATTTGTGAATTTCCCAAAAATCCTTCTTCTGTTGATTTCTTATTTCATTCCACTGTGATATGAGAACATACTTTGTGTGATTTCAGTCCCCTTAAATTCACTGAAGCTTATTTTATGGCCTATAATATGGTATATTCTGGAGAATATTCCGCATGCACTTGAGAAAGAATATATATTCTGCTGGTGTTGTGTGGAGTGTTTTACAGATATTTGTTAGGTCTAGTTGGTTTACAGGTTGTTCACATCTTCTATTTCCTAATTGATATCTGCCTAATTGCTGTATTCATCATCGAAAGTGGGGTATTAAAGTCTCCAACTCTTATTGTTGAATTGACTATTTCTCCCTTCAATTCTGCCAGTTTTTGATCCTGTATCTTGGGACACTATTATTAGATTAATATATATTTATAATTGTTACAGCTTCCTGATGGATTGACACTTTCATCATTATAAAAAGTTTCTCTTTGGTCTAGTAATATTTTTTGTTTTAAAGTCTATTTTGTCTATTAGAACAGGCACTGCAGCTCTCTTATGGTGGCTGTTTGAAAGGTATGTCTTTTTCTATGTTTCAACTTATTTATGTAATTGAATCTAAAACACTTCTCCTATCCAGCATATAGTTGGATCTTGTTTTTTTATCCAGTCTGACAGTCTCTGCCTTTTTATTGTTCAGTCCAATCATATTTAATATTATTATTGATATGTTTGGATTTATATCTGTCTTTTGCTTTTTGTTTTCTTTATTCCTCACATTTTTCTATTCCTTTCTTTCTTACTACCTTCTTTTGTATTTATGTTTTTAGTGCATCATTTTAATTCCTTTTCCAATTTTTTAAATTATATTTTTTAGTTATTTTCTTAATGGTTTTTCTAGGACTTACAATATATGTCTTAACAAATTCTATTTTGATTTATACCAACTTAAGTTCAGTGAAATATGAAAATTACTCCTATATACTTTTTTTCTATTTTTATAACATTTTATTACTCATAAAACAGGGCTTATATAAAAATTCACACAAAGTTGCTAGAGAGCATACAATTTCCAAAAATGTCCTGGGTTTTTGTTATATTCAGTTTTCTAAAGATGCACTCAAATCAATGGTAAAATGCAGACATTGTGATATTTCATTATCTTTGGTAAAACTATTCTGATCATTTTATCTCCTCACAGTATTTACTCTGATATCTACTTTGTTCAGGGCCTGCTATTACTAGGATGTCAGAAAAACATTTAAGGTTTGATCTACATGAGGCAAGTATTTCCAAAGAGCAGTAATAGTTCCTTGGACCCAACCCCACCTCAGTGCTGTCTGTCTACATAGCCAGGTAGAGTGAGAGCTCAATGACTTTCAATCAGGTGTCTAGAGACCCCCCTCTCAATTAGGCAAGAAACAAACATTTGGGACAAAGGGTGGGAACTGAGGCCATCCCTATAGAAACCCAAATGGCCATGCAGTGGTGGGGTCAGGCCAGCGACTCTTCATATCTGAAGAACTGATGTGTTCACTGCTCCATAGATCCCTTTGGTTGGTGGATGATTGCTGCTGCTGTGGGGTCCCCACCCTCCAAACTTAAAAAGGAAGGGCTGCAAGCACCTCTTGCCCCAGACACAGCTGTATTCCCTGTTGAATGCTTTTTGTCATGTAGACATGGTCCAAGTGAACTGAAGCAGGTGAGAACATGTAGTACATTCATGACAATCTCCATACATTCTGTGAAAAAGTACTAACAGGAAATGACAGGCACTACCACATAATGTGACCTGTTACTTTACTCAACATCAGGATGTGTCTGTGCTAATTCTTTAGTCCTTGGGAAACAAGGGGGAAAAGCAAAATGAAAAAAAAAAAAAAAGTAAATACCAAAGAATTTAGATGAGGGGTAAAATAGGGGTATGCCTAAAGATATTATGACACTAAATTTTAAAAAATAAGTATTTTGTGTTTCCCGTGCTTCATATCTATATCCTTTTACACCCTCTCTGTTTTGTGTTATGTTAATCTATATAAGTCACAAACCCAACAATACATTGCTCTAATTATTACTTTATATAATGTTATATCTTTTAAAGAAGCTGAGAGGAAAAAAGAGCACTTATATATCCATAGAATTTATTATATACAAGCCTTCATTTTTTCCTGTGGGTTCAACTTAGCATCTGGTATCATTTCCTTACACCAATACAGCTTTGTTTCTACCCACCAACTTTATGCCATCATTGTCAAATACATTACATCTCCATAAACTGCAGGTTCAACAATACAATTGTGTGTGTATATATATACATATATCTCTTTAGGTGTATTGACTTTTAACTCATTTACCTTCTGACCTCCATTGTTTTGGTAAGAAGTGAGCTATTAACCTTATTAGGGTTTTCTTATATGTGATAAGTTATTTTTTATTAATACCTATTGTTTTCAAGGTATTCTCTTTATCTTTGGCTTTCAACATTTTGATTATAATGTGTTTGAATATGGATCTCTTTGCATTTATCCTAAATGGAGTTCATTGAGTTTCTTGGATTGGATGTGTAATATTTTTTAAATCAACTTGGAAAGTTTTCAACTATTATTTCTTTAAATATTTTTCTCCCCCTTTCCCTCTCCTCTTCTTCTGGTATTCCCATTATACATATGTTAGTGCACAGAATGGCATTCTACATTCCTCTGAAGCTATGTTTATGTTCTTCGTTCATTTTCTCTCTGTTCTTCAGATAGGATACTCTCTATTGATGTATGTTTATGTTCATTGGTCCCTGATTCTGCCAGCTCAAATATATTGTTGGACTTTTCAATTATACTTTTCAAATCCAGAATTTCTATTGGGTTCTTTTTTATCATTTCTATCTCTTTATGTATACTATCTATTTGATAAAACATTGTCATCATAACATCCTTTACTTCTTTAGTATTGTTCCTTTAGTTCTCCGAATACACATATAAAAGCTGCTTTGAAGTCATTGTCTTCTAAGTCCAACATCTGGACCCTCTCAGAGGCAGTTTCTCTTGTGTTTGTTCCTTTTCATGGGTCACACATTCCTGGTTTTTTTTTTTTTGTACAACTCATCATTTTTTATTGAAAAATGAAAAATTTAGACCATATACTATAACAACTTTGGATACTGTTCCCCTCACCCCAGGGATTGATGTTATTAATATTTTGCTTTTCACTTGGTCATTCGTTTATTTGATCAGTGACTTGGCTGTATTAACTCTGTGAAGTCTATTTTCCCTGCAGTATGCAATCTCTGATATCCCTGCTCAAATATGGTTCTTGTTTTTAACTTTTACACTTTTGTTGTCCTGGATATCAAGAGGTCATTCCTGAGTCAGCAAAAGCCACTCAATGATTAAAGATTGTGCTTCTTCCCTCTTAGCAAATTAGATTATTTTACTCTTTACCATTGGAAGGGTGTGTGGCTTGGAGGCTGCTATCATAGTTCAGGTAGTTCACATATTAGCCAAAAATTCAGCAAGAAACTGGTAGTTTGGCAGTTTCCTCTCACATTAATCTCGGGTGAGTGTAGCCTTGAGTAGGCATGTTGACTTCCAAACTGCCAGGGATTTGTGTGATTTTATCTTCAAACCTGACTTCATAAGAGTTGCCACTAGTTCAGAGTAGTTGTTTTTCAGTAAGCTTTTGTTCAGAGACTGTCTTTTGTACCAGTGATTCTTTTGCCCTTTGTCAATGAATCTATGTATGGTTTGGGGAATGATATCAAATCTGCCCCACATCCTGCTCTGATTGTTCTTGAGTGGTTTTAGCTTAGAGTATGTCCCCAGGGTTGACTGTGATCCTAGGAGGGCTCTTCATAGCTGTCCTTTTCCCTGGTTCTCTCTGATAAGCACCTGGCTGCTCTGCATTTTGTTTGTTAATACAAGTATTATATATCTAACAGCATTCTCTTAATTGCTTTCCAACAAAATCTCCATTTTTTTCTCTTTTTTTAAACTTAATTTTGTACATTTAATAATCAAAAATATAAACAATAATTTAAAAATAAAAAGAAAATACAGTTGACTAAAACATACATTTTAAAATTAAATGTACTGGATACATATAAATTTTTTAAAATCATACAATATGTTACACAATGTATTTGGTTCATAGTAATGCAATCATACAGTATTTGTCCTTTTGTGTCTGGCTTGCTGCACTCAACATAATGTCCTCCCGGTTCATCCATGTTGTCATATGCTTTACGACTTCATTTCTTCTTATAGCTGCAAAATATTCCATCATGTGAATACATCACAGTTTTTTTATTCATTCATTGGTTGATGGACACCTGGGTTGTTTCCAACTTTTGGCAATTGTGAATAGCATCACTATGAACATAGGTGTGCAGATATCTATTCATGTCACTGCTCTCAATTCTTCTGGGTATATACTGAGTAGTGGTATTGCAGGATCACACAGCAAGTCTATATTCAACTTCTTTAGGAACTGCCAAACAGTCCTCCACAGTGGCTTCCTACCTGCAGTGCACTCCTACCAGCATTCCTACCAGCAGTGAATAAGTGTTCCTATCTCTCCACATCCTCTCCAATACTTGTAGTTCTCTATCTTTTTAATAGTAGCCATTCTGATATGTGTGAAATGATATCATAGTTGTGATTTGCATTTCTGTAATCATCACGTTGAGCATTTTATCATGTGGGTTTTTTTTTTTGCCATTTGTATTTCTTCTTTGAACAAATGTCTATTCAAGTCTTCTGACCATTTTTAATTGGGTCGTTTGTCTTTTTATTATTGAGTTGCAACTTCTCTTTATATATCCTGGATATTAAACTCTTATCGGACATGTGATTTCCAAATATATTGTCCCATTGAGTTGGCTGCTTTTTCACCCTTTTGACAAAGTCCTGTGAGGTGCAAAAGTGTTTAATTTTGAGGAGGTCCCATTTGTCTATTTTTTCTTTTGTTGCTTGTGCTTTGGGTATAAGAGTCAAGAAACTACCACCTACCACAAGCTCTTGAAGATGTTTCCCTATATTTTGTCCTAGCAGTTTTATGGTTCTGGCTTTAATATTTACATCTTTGATCCATTCTGAACTCAAAAATCTTGTCTAGGGAATGAGGTAGAGCCCTCTTTCACTTTTTTGGTTATGGATATCCAATTCTCCCAGCACCATTTGTTGAAGAGACTGTTTTGTCCCATTAACATGGACTTGGTAGGTTTGTCAAAAACCAGTTGACCGTATAGGTGAGGGTTTATTTCCGGATTCTCAATTCTATTTCACTGATTGATGTGTCTATCTTTATGCCAGTACCATGCTGTTTTAACCAGTGTAACTTTGTAATATTTCTCAAGGTCAGGCAGAGAATTCCTCCCATGTCGCTCTTCTTTTTTAGAATGCTTTTGGCTATTTGGGTGCACTTTCCCTTTCATGTGAATTTGGTAATTACATTTTCTAGTTCTGTAAAGTAGGCTGTTGGAAATGTTCTTTTAAGGATTTAATTTATTTCTCTTTCCTTCCCTGCCCCTCTCTACCCTCCATTGTCTGCTCTCTGTGTCCATTTGCTGTTTGTTCTTCTGTGTCCACTTGCATTCTTGGCGGCATCGGGAATCTGTGTCTCTTTTTGTTGCGTCATCTTGATGCATCAGCTCTCAGCGTGTGTGGTGCCATTCCTGGGCGGGCTGTGCTTTTTCCATGTAGGTTGACTCAATGCGGGGCATACTCCTTGCACATGGGGCTCCCCTATATGGAGGACACCCCTGAGTGGCATGGCACTCCTTGCACACAGTAGCACTGCACATGGGCCAGCTCACCACATGGGCCAGGAAGTCCTTGGTTTGTACCCTGGACCTCCCATATGGTAGGTGGATGCTCTATCAGTTGAGCCATGTCCACTTCCCATAGGCTGTTGGAATTTTGATTAGTATTGCATTGAATCTATATGTCAGTTTGGGTAGGATTGACATCTTCATGATATTTAGTCTTCCAATCCATGAACACAGAATGTCTTTCCATCTGTTTAGGTCTTCACCGATTTCTTTTAACACTGTTTTGTAGTTTCTGCATATAGGTCCAGTACTTCTTTGGTTAAATTAATTCCTAGGTATTTGAGTCTTTTTGTTGTTATTGTAAACAGAATTTTCCCCCTTATTTCCTCCTCAGATTGTTCAGTACCAGTGTACAAAAACATTACTGATTTTTGTGTATTTATCTTCTATCTTGCCACTTTGCTGAACTCTTTTATTAGCTCAAGAAGCTTTGTCGTGGATACTTCAGAATTTCCTAAACATAGCATCATGCCATCCACAAATAGTGAGAGTTTTACTTCTTCTTTTCCTATTTGGATGCCTTAATTTTTTTTTCTTGTTTAATTGCCCTAGCTAGAACTTCTAGTACAATATTGAATAACAATGGTGACAGTGGACATATGTATATTGTTCCCAATCTTAGAGGGAAAGCTTTCAACCTTTTCCCATTGTATCTCCATTGTTTTTTGACAAAACTTATATGCATGGAATTTTCCATACTCTGTTCCAAATACTGTCAGTTCCCTCAAGTAGAGCTGTGGAGCTCTTTGTCCTTTCCCTGGGAAGAATTTCTGTACAACTGCACAGAAGCTGGGAGAAGCAACAGTGGCCTGTTTCATCCAGAATGACACTACTCCTTTATGTTTGGATGCTGATAGAGTGGTGGTAGACCCTGGTCTCCTCAGTAGCCCCTTCCAGTGTGGAACCTCTGCTCAAGATCCCAGTATTCTCAGACTGCTGTACCTATCTATGGTGGAGTTTCTGCCCTACAAGCAGGGAGTAGGTGGAGGAAGGGAGCCTCAGTCCTATGGGCTACATCCATCCAAAAGAAGCTTCTACAACATGGAACAGAGACTGGTGGCCTGGCCCTGTTGGGGGGAAATTTTTGGCCAAACTGGAAGCTGGGGGCAGAGTGAACAGCTATCTTTTTGTCCACACCTTTCCTGAATAGAACACACACAGTAGAGTTCCATAATATGGAGCTGGGATGATGGGTGGGGGAATGGGAGAAGAACAGGGGTAGATAGCAGGTCATATTTCAAATGCCATAGACTTTCATTGTTCATTCCAAGATTAGATTTTCTTGAATGAATGTTTCTCGATTTTCTGTATGCCCAGAACAATTTCCTGAAGTATTAAATGATACTGTTTGTGTTTTTTAAAAGTAATTGTGTTAGTTTGCCAAAAGGGTGCTGACACAAAGTACCAAAAATCTCTTGGTTTTTATAAAGGGCATTTATTTGGGGTAAAAGTTTACTCTTACAAGGGCATAAAGAATCCAATCAAAGTTACTTTCTCACCAAACTCAGTTGCCTCATGCTGAACCAAGATGGTCATTCATCTCCACCTGGTCTGTCCTTCCTGGGCTTCCTCTTACTCTTAAGGCTCAGTGGACCCAGCTTCTTCCCAATGTCACCTGTAGGCTAGCATAGGGCTTGTCTCTCAGGGCTTCTTCTCTCTCAGCTGCATACTATCAGGTGGGTGGCTCATCTCTCCTTGAGACCCCAGGATCAAAAAATGGCAGCGCTCTCTCTCTTCTAGTGTGTCTTCTTAGACAGAAGAGTCTACGGTGGAGATTTTGAGTTAGGAATAAGGAGAAATCCTGTTTTTAGAATTGAAGAAGAAATAAGCAGTAAAGTTGAAAAGCTATACCTAGAGGTAGGTATAGCTCTCTAATCTTACATTACTCCCAAAGCCTGGGTATGGTGCTAAGAGTTCTCAACCTTGGCTGGCCCTTAGAATCACCTAGGGAACTTTTAAAAAATTCAGATCACAAACTGAATAGCTTGCCTCTGACAGGGGGCTCAGAGAACAGAAGTTTTTAGATTTCCCCAGATGATTCCAACACACAGGCAATGTCAAAACCACAATTATATATGGATTGTGAAAGACCTCACCTGTGATAAAAGGAGGGTTAGCGAGCAGGGAGATGGGCATGTCTTTACAGACTGCACATGTTTTTTTCTTTTTGAATATCTGAAGACGCTCCTCCAAAAGTTTCCAACTTCAGATTAATAGTTTTATGCATATGTCATCCTTCTGAACTGATTGTGCTACTACCTTATATTTCATACAAAATCTGCTTATTTTGAATGTTAGACCACAAGCTACAATTTCGTTTGTTGTTGTTGTTGTTGTTTTGTTATTTTATTTTCACAAACTATAATTTCTAACATAATTTTAGTATGTACATTTTATTGACAGACCCTATCATATAGCTATCCTGCAGCAACCCCAGAATAATTTTAGGGATGTGTAGGCATGTCTATTAAACTGTGAGGATCATCTAAATGAGGTTTGATCTCCTGGGAAATGAGAACTTTTATTTAAAGGGACATATATATAAACAAGAAAACTGCATATAGATAGGTCCACTAAAACTAAAAAAATGCAAATAAACAAGAATGAAGGATGATTTCTTAAATCTTTCAGACTGGCAATGATGAGAAATAGGGATAATATCCAGTTTAGTGAAGCTGAAGTTAAATGGTTGCATTATTCACCGCAGATGAGAGGGTCTCACTGCTCCAACCTGGCTTCCTCACTGGTGCAAACTCTGTGGAGAGCAGTCTCTCCTGTATCTATCAAAACTGTACTCTCTCTTCCCTTGAGTCGCCAGTTCTTCTCTTAAGAATTTATCCTAAGGAACTAATTAATGCATATACAAAGATGTTTGTGACAGCATTGCTTAGAATTAGGCAACTATGAACACATCGAAATCCATTAAAAAAGGTTTGGTTAAACAAATTACAGTATATCCAATGACTGAGTACTATATGACCATAAAAATAATAATAAATAAATCTTTGTATTTGAACTAAATTTATAAAATTCGATGACTACATTTATGTAAAAATTATAAATAGAGGTTTAATAGTCATTCAAAAGTTTGAAGTAGTTTGAATTCCAAATGGTAGCTTATTTTCTCTGTGTATTTTGAGGTTCTTTCCCATGGTCATGTATAATTAGCAAGAAAGAAGTAATGAGAAGAGGTGATTCTGAGCAGTCTATCACTCAAATTTATCCCTGGCCCAGCCTCCTAGTCAGTTAGAACTGAAAAGAATTCTTTCATTGACCTGCCTTATGGCATTTGGGCACAAACTGCTTAATCTGGTAAGAGCATCAGATTAAAGGGGGTGTTCTCCCCCATTTTACCACAGACCACACAGGCCTGGCCCCTCCAGGGAAGGTGACTGATAAGGTGACACAGAAGCAATGGTGACTCATGGGGGAAGCAGTGCCTCTAAGAGGAAAACCAAGACTGGTGGAAAGGCACCCAGTAGGAATGCGTTATAGCTGATTGGAAGCTCTGTAGATTTTCAGAAATATTTGAGGGTAAATTTTTCAGGAGGCAGGGGTACTACATGAGCAAGTTGGGTAAATTGAGGTAATATATTTTACATTTATAATATAATTTAATTCACCCTCGTTTGTATATACCATAGGCTGGCGAAGTTTATAGAGAACTGTGTAGTTAAGTAAATAAGTTTTAAAATATCAGTCAACATATTCATAATATAACAATTCCTTTTACCTTTATATAATTATAAATAACTTTATAGAATTAATAAAGTGAATTATTTGTCAAATGTAAAAATTCCTTAATCTCTGTGAGTTTTCCCATGTCTCTGTGACCTCCAGCTCTGATGTCTGACCTGGGACACAGGCTTTCAAAGGCTAAAGGAGTTTGTAGGTAGAGTATATCAACCCACGCACTAATCAATTCTATCTGTACAGCCATAGGATCCTTCCTTTGAAGCAAACAAAAAGCAGGAAGGATCCACTTGTTCCAATTCCCCCACTTTCCCATTCCTAGTATGTTTAAGGTTTCATCATCCAAACTAGAGATGAAGTCAGAGGTTTCACCCACTATCTCTCACGTATGGATCCTTACAAAACCTGGAGTCTTCAAGCTTAGGAGGGTAACACTGGTTTCCCTCAAGACTGCCTGAAGAAAGTAACTTTCTCTGGGACGGTGTCCAGACACAAAACAAGATCTGATGCTGGGAACAATTACTTTCTCCTTGAGTAAAGAACAGCATCTCTGGGAAGAGTCAAAAGAAGGCATAGACCCTTAAAAGAAGGGCCAGGAAAACAAAAGAGAGTGGATAGGGCATAATAAAGAAAAGGAATAACATGGGAAATAGGAACAAAAAAGAGGGATATTTAAAGAAGCAGAAATGTAGGGACAAATAGGAAAAAGAAAATTTTCATAGTATACCAATGCATTGATGATTCCCATTTTCAAACACAGCCCTTTGGAACCTCTCCCTAAAGTCAATATTTAAGGGGCAAATCGTACACTGGTTTTCAATGTTTTCCTGAAAAACTTTTTACTTGTTCTCTAAATTAGTTATATGACTCAAACAAATTATTTTAACACATTTTTAATTATTTAAAAGCATTATATGTGCTTGGTGGAAAATCATAAAATGAAAAACAAATTAAAGCATCATATTTGCATATCCAAGAGCACACACCTCTTAGCGTATATCTTGCATTATATTTCAAATGCTAGTTCAGTGTCTTTTAAGTGATGTTTTCTTTATGAAATGACCAGCTCAGTTTCCTACCCATTGCTTCCTACTGATACCATTTAATTTTTCCCCATTGCCTAAATTAACTGTAAAATGGAAGTCTTATGTAAAACTGTATTTTTTTTATTTTATTGAGATAAAATTTACATAACATAAGTTATCATTTTAACCTTTTCAAAGTGCACAATTTAGTGATTTTTAAATATATTCTCAATTTTGTGCAACCATTCTATGGATTTGCCTCTCCTGGTCATTTCATATAAATGTAATCATACAGTATGTGGCCTTTTGTTTTCGAAGTTCATAGATGATTAATAGCATATATCAGAACTTGATTCCTTTTATCATTGAATTCATGTCTTAGTTTTACAGCTGCTAAAACAAATACCATATAATTGGTTACTTACGTAATGGGAATGTATTGGCTCATGGCTTGGGGGCTAGTAGAAGTCCAAAATTGAGGCATCAGCCAGGTGATGGCTTTCTTCCTGAAGACTATGGTTTTCTGGGGCTGGTTGCTAGTGATCCTTGGTCCTTGGATTTTTTGCCACATGGCAATGTCTTCTCCTTTCTCTTCTGGGTTCCATTGACTTCTGATTTCTTTCCATAGCGTTTTCTATGCCTGAATTCATTCTGCTTGTAAAGGACTCCAGTAACACAGATTAAAGCCTAACCTGATTCTGTTGCGACACACCTTAACTGGGCATCATCGAGGGATCCCATTTACAATGGGTCTACAACTACCACAAATAATATTCCATTGTGCTATGTTTTGTTTTTCCATTCATCAGTTGATGGACATTTGGATGGTTTCCCCTTTTTGGCTATTATGAATAATGTTGCTATGATCATTTGTGTATATAAGTTTTTGTGTCAACATAGGTTTTCAGTTCTTTAGAGGTGGAATTGTTGGGTCCTATTGTAACATGGTTTACTTTGTAAGGAACTGCTAGACTGTTTTCTACAGAAGGTACACTATTTAACACTCCTACAGCAATGTATGTGGGTTCCAATTTCTCCACATCCTTGCCAACACTTGTTATTTTTTTCTGTTTTGTTTATTAGACTTATCCTAGTGGAAATAAAGTGATATCTCATTGTGGTTTTGATTTTCATTTCTCTAATGACAAATGTTGATCATCGTTTAATGTGCTTATAGGCCATTTGTATATCTTCTTCGGAGAAACATCTATTCAAGTCCTTTGCCCATTTTTAAATTTGGTATTTGTTTTTTTACTATTGAGTTACAAGAGTTCCTTATATATTCTGGACACTAGACCCTTATCATATACACAATTTGCAAATATTTTCTCCCATTCTGTGGTCTGTATTTTCATTTTCTTGACAGTGTCCTTTGAAGGACAAAAGGTTCTAATTTTGAAAGCCCAACTAATCTCTTTTTTCTTTTGTTGTTTTTGCTTTTGGTTTCATATTTAAGAAACCATTGCCTAGGACAAGGTGATGAAGAGTTACTTCTGTTTCCTTCTAAGAGTTTTACAGTTTTATGTTTTACATTTAGGTCTTTGGTATGGTTTGAGTTAGTTTGTTGTTTTTTTTTGAGATTTATTTATTTATTTCTACCCACCCCGCCCCGCCCCAGTTGTCTGTTCTCTGTGTCTTCTTCTTTGTCCGCTTCTGTTGTTGTCAGCAGCACGAGAATCCATGTTTCTTTTTGTTGCGTCATCTTGTTGTGTCAGCTCTCCATGTGGACGGCGCCATTCTTAGGCAGGCTGCACTTTCTTTCATGCTGGGTGCGTGGGGCTCCCCTATGCAGGGGACACCCCTGCGTGGCACGGCACTTCTTGCGCACATCAGCACACGGGTCAAGGAGGCCCGGGGTTTAAACCGTGGACCTCCCATGTGGTAGACGGACACCCTATCCACTGGGCCAAGTCCACTTCCCTGAGTTAGTTTTTATACATGGTTGAGGAAGAGATCTAAATTCATTCTTTTGCATGTGAATATTTAGTCATCCTAGCACAATTTGTTGAACTTTGTATGTTCTAATTAGACATTCTTGCCCAGATTACATCATTGGTAATGTTAGGTGTTTCATGTTGAATTCCATCAGAAGATATTATCTGGGTGAACCATTTTTAGAGATTTTAACTTAACTGTCCATTTAGAGTAATGACCACCAGATTCCTCTAATGTAAAATGACATTTCCTTTGTGACTAGACTATGGTATTAATCTGGCAATATAAGAATATCTACTTATCTGTCCACTATTTTCCTCATGGTTTTCACAAGTAATTTTACTTCTTGTCATCCGCAAGTCCTGTTGCCTTGTCTGTAAAATGAAATTGTGAGACAAGATCATCTCAACTGTCACTTTAAGCTCTAATATTATTGTATTCCCTTTATCTTCAAGCCAAATTTATTTGAATCAAACCATATCTTTTCTTCTGCAGTAATAAAACAAGACCATTACTTCAAATGATTAAGGGAGTGGTCATATAACCACAGGAAGAGGGCAGCAGTCCCTAGGCAAATGATATTTTAAGGAGATATACTGTACTTTCTCCTACATTTGTTTGTCTTTATATTCTTTTATTGTGGCTGCTTAAGAGACTAACATGATATCATCCTTAGTCAGAGAGTCTCATATTTTAAGGTCACAGTACTAAATATAAACCAAGTCTGACCTCCAGAGAAATTTTAAAAGTTGCTTAATAGAGATTTTGTCAGGTTGTTTTTGAAGGGTTGGGAAGGTTTTGAGGGAAGAAAACTAGAGAAGACTTAGAAAAGACAAAACAGCTCTTTGTAAGAATCTATAGGTAACAGACATAGTTTTGCTGAAGTAAAAATTAAGGTCAATGGTTGGAATTTACAGGCAGGCAGGTTTCAGGTCAATATAAAGAAGCCCTCTCTAAAATCAAAGCTGTCCTGAATGCAACAGGTTACTTCCTTGTGAGACAGACAGCACCTACCACGGGAAGGGTCCCCGCAGAGGCTGGCAGACCACCATTTGGGAATTCTGTGTTGGGTCAGAAGTGGGACTAAACAATACCTAAGGCCTGGGACTCATCTTCACATTCTTCCCTCTCTCTGCCACTCTATCTCTTCAACATCTCACATATTTATCCATTCACATTTTTAGCCCCACTGCCCCTGCTGTGTTCAGGGCCTCCTCATCTCTTATCATCCTACTGCAATGATAACCCTTGCATAAGTAATTTTCCTAAACTATGATTGTGCCACCTGCTGAAAGCCCTTCAGTGGCCACATACAGGCTATATTCTGAGTATTAGAATGACTTAGAAGGCTCTCTTTCACCCCCTCCTCCCCCCCACCTTCTTGAGTGCAGTTTGCTTAATGGTTAAAAGCTGTAGCCATGGAGGCCCCCGCCTGAATTTGAATTCTGTTTCCACCAGCTGCCAAGAGACTTTGGTCAAATTAATCAACTTCTCTAAGCTTCAGTTTACTCTTCTGTAACACAGGGTAATAATAGTACCTGCCCCAAAGTCTTGTCCTGAAGATTAAGTGATATATTCAAAGTAAAGCCATTAGCCCAGTGCCTGGTACCTGCTAAATAATACATGTTAGGGAATTTTGTTATCATTCTCGAATCTCATCTCCTACCAATCCCCTATATAAACTTCATGCTCTAGGCAAACATCATTTGGGTCATGCTCCTGCTTCCTCCTTCCTTGTAAATTTCATTATTTCTCAAGACAGCTCAAAATTTCCTCCTCAGGGAAGCCTCATCCAATCAAACAAACTTTCACCAGCTTCTTTGAACAAAACCTTGTACATACTTCCATTAAGCATTTACCACTCTTTACTGCAATTTTGTGTTTACACGTCTGGCTCCCCTACTAGATAACCTCCTTCAGGGCAAAGATCATGGCTTAATCTGTATATCCTAGCATCTAAAAGAGTGTTTCCTGTAGAAGTGCCTCAACAAATACTTGGTAAATAAATAAATAATGAATGAGTGATTGAGATTCCACATTTCTATTGAGTTTTTATAATCACATGATACCTTTGGGGATAAGAATGAAGTATTTGTTGACTAGGGCTGGGAATTTTATTTCTAAAGTAGTACTTCTCAGCTTTAAAATTTTTATATCCCCCATCTCTCCTCAAGGGAATGAGTTAACTAAGGAATGACTAAAAGGAAGTATTGATTATAACAGTAAAGAGGGAAGTAAAAAGTTATTGCAATGAACTTTTGGCTCCCACAATATCCTATCTGCAGACTTAATTAATATTGATGAGGAAGAGGAAAAAGCAGCAGGCATAAAGGATAGCTTTTAATGGACAGGAGGAAGAGGACAGAAGCAGGCAAAGAACACAGAGGAGAATTTAAACACCAGGGGACAGACAGAACAAGCCGCAACATTGGATTATACATACCAGTGCCATTTTCATGACACTCTGATTAGAAGGCCATACTGAAAGCCCCTGGGGGTTCTCAATCTTTGCATGAATAGAGCACCAAGGGGCACAGCACTACCTATGGGAAGTTTTTGCAAAGATCATGCAGCTGAAGATTAGCCTTAGAGATATGTGCTAAGGAAGGATGCTCAAACTGCTGGAATGAGATCTCTTCCCCCTCCTGGCATAAGTCGACTCCTTTTGTCCCTGTGCCATGGGGGGAGTACTTTGATTCCCCTCGCTAGGATTAACCTAAAGGAAATTTGGGAAGTTGGCAAAATTTAACATTTCTCTATTCCCTTTAACAGCCCCTTACTTCCTTTTTTCTTTTAACAGCTGTGACGTCATCTCTAGTTTTCCCTAATTCACCATTGCTCCTTAATTTCACCTGGTTATTCACCCATTTCCCCCATCTGTGGCACCCCATCAGGGTGAGGCAGGTCAGAATAGGGGACTGGGAAAGGGGAAAGGAGGAGGGGCAGTGAGCACAACAGCTCAGGGGCAACAAAAAGCATTATAGGCTGCCTGACCCAAGCTATTGTGGCAGCCTGACCCAAGCTATTGTGAGCAGCCAAGCCTGAACCATTACATGTGAAACTCAGAAATAAGTGATAAAATCTTATTCTGCCCAACAGGAGGGGACAGAACACACTGGCCCTAACCCATTCCCCACCAAATGAAGCCACAAGGCAAGAAGACCTTCCTGTTTCACCCCTACTTAAACCCGGGCCCCAAGTTACTGGACAAGCCTCTTCACTAGTAAGAGGGCCTACACTCACATCTCAAGTGTGTACTTTCACTTTGCAATAAACTCTCTGTTCCTTCCTTAATGTGTGGCCTGTCCTTGAATTCTTTCTTGAGATGTGGCCAAGAACCTGGAATCCATACCCTGTAACAGGCGGACCAGCATTTCATTCTCTAACTATTATTCCCTCCTAACACTCCCAGTGGCCATGGCACCATGTCCATTCCCTATGGCAAATATGCTTGGCCAGTCTAATCTAAATTGTTAATGACAATAATGGCTTTGGTTCCTAGTACGCAATTCTTCTCATCCATACATTCTGCCAGGGGATTTCAATAGCTTAATTAACAGGTGGAGTAAATATCAAATAATAAATAAAGGAAGCCATTTGAAAGGCTGACCCCTTTAAAATGGAGGTCTCACCCTTAAGAAGCTTGAGATCCTTAAGAAATAGGTTTCATACTTCATTGAAATAAACTTGGTGCTTGAGATTTTCAATTTCACTCTAATGATTTTGACAGCAGCTGTTGTTATTTGGGGAGAAGTATATTTATTAAAGCAGTTGATCATCTTGTATTTTTAAAAAAGGAGAGGGGAGATGTAAAGGAATCTGCCCAGCATACTTTTTGAGAAATGACTAACAATGGTTGACATCTCTTTTTTGTGCCTCTTCCTGACACTCCCTCACAGGGATACACCCTTTCCATTTTCAGGATGAATCTACAGACAAATTTTGTCTCATACTTTATTGACACAGGAACGTATTGTCTCCAAATTACATTGAAGGAGAAACAAATGAGCCATAAATTAACTGCTGCTTTTAAGAACCTGCTTCTCAAGAATATAATGCTGGGTACTTTTAATAATGCTTGGAATCAATTTCTTTGTTTTGAGAGAGGGGGATAAAAGGAAGACAAGAGGAAGAAAGGAAGGGGAAAGAGGGGTAGAGGAGTACCCCAGTTCCTCCTGCTAGACAGTTCTGTACCTTTAAGAAGCCAATATTTTGAAATGAAAACTTCTTGAAACATTTCTTTTTTTTCCCCAAGATCTGGCCAACAGCCTTGTTTGGCAATACTTGATTATTTTATTTCCTATACTTTTTATAATAACTACATACATATTTCCATGTGGGAGCATCTGAAATAACTACTTAATTCATCTGTTTTCCTCTCTCTAAAGAGAATGCCAATCTTGTGTGTGTGTGTTATTGTTGTTTTTCTCTCTTCCCTACATTCTTTTGACATTATTTTAAAAAAACAACAACTGATGATGCATTTTGATAGGGATGAGCTGAAGAAATTGCTTAGTATTCAGGGGTCTGCAAACTATGTCCCAAGTGCCAAATCCAGCCCACAGTATATTTTTAAGTTTTTTGGAATACAACCACAGCCACTCGTTTACATATTGTCTATGGCTGCTTCTGTCTACAACAGCAAAATTGAATAGTTCTAACAGAGATTGTGGGGTCCACAAAGTCAAAATTTTTGCTGACTGGCCCTTTACAGGAAAAGATTTGCTGACCCCCAAGTCTTAAGTCATTGCTGCTGATAGTGCAGTTCACAGACTGCAAGTGGTCTGTGAACTATTTATTACCAGTTTACAATGGTAGGAGGAGCTTGCACAAGAATATAAACCAAGCATGTCGCTAAACTCGCTAATTCAGCCAACCTCATTTTTGCAAGAAGATTTTCTTTTTTTTTAATTTTTAAATTTTTTATAGCAAATTTCCTTTTTTAATAGTCTTTTTTTAAAAAAGATACATAGATCACAAAAAAATGTTACATTAAAAAAATAAGAGGTTCCCACATACCACACACCCCTGGAGACAGTGGCCACAGGAGTTGCTGAGGGCAGGGAGAGGGAAGAAGAGATGTGATGTGGGAGCATTTTCAGGACTTGGAGTTGTCCTGAATGATATTGCAGGGACAGATGCAGGACATTATATATCCTGCCATAACCCACTGAATGGACTGGGGGAGAGTGTAAACTACAATGTAAACTGTAATCCATGTGGTGCAGCAGTGCTCCAAAATGTATTCACCAATGCAGTGAATGTGCCACAATGATGAAAGACTTTCTTGATGAAGAAACAGTGTGTAGATTTACATTCTGGGGCAAGCACTTGAAGGAGCACTGGCTTAAGTGACACTATAAAACTTTTAACTTACTTTGCACAAAGTACTTTCCTTATAAGACTTCTGGGAATATATGGAGCTATTGGTTAGTTTCTGTTGTTTAATAAATTATCCCAAAACTTTGTGACTTAAAAACAATTCTCAGTTAGGTAATTTGGGCTGGCTTTGCTTGCTGGTTCTGGCCAGGACCAGATTAAGGTGATCTTTTAACTGGGTTTGCTTATGTACCTGTGGTCCATTGGCTGATCACCTGGTGCTGGTTGGTCTAAGATGGTTAAACTAGTATAACTTTCTGCTCCACATGATCTCTCTTAATCCTCAAGCTATCCCGGTTGGGAGTTGTAAGAGCAGAAAGAGAGGAGAAACTGTGAGGCCCCTTGAGGGCTGGGTTCAAAACTCACAAAATGTCACTTCCATCATATTCCTGGCCAAAGCAAGTTATAAGGATAGGCTACCTGTTCTTGGGGGTTGGAGAAATAGACCCCACCCCTTGATGGAAGTTGCTGCAAAGGATCAGAGCCATTTTTGCAATCTACAATAGGCAGGGAAACAAATTATTGGAGAAAGATTATTGCTCCTCTTCAATCCCTCTTCTTTTCCAAACTTTGGTCAAGTTTCACTACACAGCGACCATTATAATACTGCTCAATTAGTCTGATCCAATTTCAGAGTTGTTTGTGAATTTTATGAAAGACTCTTGTGTTCAGAACCATACCTTTGACATAATAAGAACAACAGAAGCAGAACTAAGGTCTAGGAGTCCAGGCTCCTCTTCCATAGAATTTAGGCTTTCTAGTATCTAAGATTACAGCATTTTAAATTTCATACTAAATATTTCTAGAGTTGCACCACCTTTCACAGACTGACACTGATTATTAATCTAATCTATATACCCCCAGTATAGTCCCATGTGCATGATGGAAGCACTTTAATGATACAAACAAAAATGCTAAATAATATTCCTTAGGTGGTTCAATGAGTATCATATTCCTGTAACCTAGGTGATACACTTCGTTGAGTGAACATGACTGTATTTGTTTCTGTGGTAATGCATTTATAGGTGTGCCAATAGTCTCACAAACCTATATTTAGAAGGAAGAAAAGAATGACTAAGAGTTGGAGACTGTATATCTTAACTTTTCTCATTTGTTTCGTACTTGGAAACCACTCTTCATTTCTCAACTGAATCAGTCCAGTGAAATTTTTAGGGGTCCAGTGAGCAAGGACATGCTGGATGTTCCCTCCAAAGTAAAAGACAAATTGCTGAATCTTGTATACCTTACGAAAAGGCAGGAGGCATAGAGTCTGGTAGGTCTCTTCGTATTCCAGAGGCAACACATTCAACACCTAGGAATATTGCTCCAGTGACATGAAAGGTTGCCAGCATTGACTAGGGCCCAGAGCAGAAAAGGGCTCTGATTGAGGTCCAGGCTGGGATGCAAGCCATCCTGCTGCTTGGCCCATATAATCTGGCAAACCCTATGAGGTTGGAGGTGACAATGGGGATAGGGTGCAGTATGGCATTTATGGCAAGCCCCAAAGGGAATATCACAGCGGATCACATGCCAGACAATGATCAGGTAGCCCAGACCCTGTTACCTACCACAATTGCATCAGTACCTTTTCCTCAGTGGAACCATGGCAACATGGAAGGTTCTGTTTGACTAGGTGAAAGAAGAGCTTGGCAAAGGTAGCATTGTCTTGATATAAAAGCAAGCTGAAAATAGGCAGTAAGTGCATTACAGCCATATTTGGAGTGGCCCTGAAAGACAATGGAGATGCAAAATCTTCCTAGTGGGCAGAGTTATGAGCTATGTACTTGGCATCTACTTGGTGTGGAATGAGAAGTGTCCAAAGGTTGGCATATATACCAATACCTGGACGGTAGTTAATGGCTTGGTTTCTGGCCAGGGGTCTGGAAGGAAAAGCATTGGAAGATTAGAGATAAAGGGGTGTGGGAGTGGGCATGAGGTATGAAGATATTTTTGGTATTGTATCTTAATGCCCATCAAATTGCATGCTCCATGAAGAAGTATTGAACAAACTGACTGAACAAAATGTAGACAAAATGACTCAGCTAACTTTTTGTGACTTAGCTATCCTTTGACATCAGTAATCCCAGAACCTTCACAATGTGTACATGAATGAAGTAGCCATAGTGGCAGATATGGAGACTTTTGGGGTACAAACAGCATGGACTACCACCTACCAAAACTGATATAGTTACTGCTGTCTCTGGATGCCTAGCTTGTCAGCAAAAGAGACTAATGCTGGGCCCCCAATAAGGCACTATTCCTCAAGGAGACCAGTTGGGTGCTCAGTGGACTTGGTTGTAAGATGACTACATTAGGCTCCTTTCCTCCTGGAAGGACCACTGGCTCATCCTTCTAGGTTTGGGTTTGCCTTTCCTGCCCATAGAGCCTCACCCAGAGCCACACGCTGGAGGGGGAGAAAATGAGTACCAGTTGGGATCTGCTGCAGCAATAGGGATTATAGTTCACTTTGCTAACCTCTCTCTTTCTAGTTTCTCCCTAGGAGTGAGGCCCATGGTAACTATGAAGTTGCTGCTCCCTAAACTTGTATGGAAAAGTGGATCTGTGTGTGTGGTAAAGGGGTGGACTATAAAAGTCACAAAATTTTGTCTCTCAGATTTCTAACTTCTGGAAGTATAATTGATGGACAGCCCCAGCTGTGTTCTGAAACATATCACTGCATCTGCCCTGAGGACATACTTCCCCTCTCCCAGCTAATGACCGAACAAGGAAGAGCATATAAGGAATGGGACCACTCTGACAGGTGACTTTGACTCAATGACTTCTGACAGTCTTGTGTAACTTTCTTAGAACTACTCTGCAGTCCAAGATGCATCTACCTAATCTTCCTTCCTTTTCCCACTCATTTATCTGGGGTCAGACCTAATTCATGGTCTGATGGATCTTTTGGCCACTCCCATCTCCCTCCCTAGGTTTTTCTTATAAGCCTTTCCCTTAATAAATTTTGTCATCTAATTCCATCTTGTTGTCTGCTTCTCAGAGGACCTGTACTAGCATACCCTCTATTGTTCATTCTTATATTGCATTTATAAGAACACATACATACACTCTTAACTGAGCAAGTAAGAAAGATTATATCAGTATGCCATTCTTCACTCTACCTCACTTCCCCATAAGCCTTTGGCACAAAAATGAACACAGGTTCAAAAAAATGGGTTAATAAAAGTTCACCATTAAATCAAGGTAAATAATCAGAATTGTGAGACTAATCCATGATGTAGAGTTGGAGACTTTAAAAGTTTCAAGCCTAAAATTCCATTTCTATTTTTCCTCCAGACACTTTTTTTTCCTGCCTTCTGTAAGGTATCTGTCACACCTTTTCTGAGATGGGAGAAGATCAGAGGTGAGCTCATAGAAAACTGTCAATGCCTAATGGCTGCCTCAAGCCACCAGACAAATCTTGAATGATTCAGTATGCTAGTAATGGGAAGCAGGAAAAAAAAAAATACCAGGAATTCCATACAGAGTTATTCACATCAAGAAAAAAACAAAGATAAAATACGGACATTGCTTATGAAAAAAGTGAAAGTTAAACCAATAGGCCTAAAGCACAAGAAAAAAAATTAAATCAAACATAGAAAGATGAGGCTCCTTAGGGAGTCAAGAAGAAGAAGGAGGAGGAAAAAGAGAAGAAGCCTGAATGATTGACTGATAATACAAAAGAGACTACTATAGGAGGAGGGGCATCTTTCGAAAAATGATAGAAGTGTGGGTGTGAAATGTATCGACTAAAATTTAGATGTCAAAAAAAGAAAAAAGTATACTTAAGTGTGTTGAGGGACTCAAAAATCAATACTGTGAGACTACTAAATAGTCGAGTCCAGTTTAAAATATGAAGCACAAATTTAATTAATATCTTGCTTTAAGAAGAGATTAGGGAGATTTCCAAGTCCAAATTTTCTTCTGAACAACCAAATTAGAGCTATTAGTTCAATTTGTGATAATGCTTAGAATTTCTACAACTAATAAGCAAACCATTAGTAGGATAACTCCCTAGAAATATATATTTTCCCAAGATTTCATCACTGTCTTTAAACCTATCACCCAGGGCCCACAGTTAGCCCTTAGGGTATCTTTGTAAGAATTAGAAAAATGTGTCACCTCTGAAATTTCAACTTCCACTCATCTCCTTGCCTGGGAACCCTTGTGAAGGGCACAATCTTATTTCACTTAAAAATCTCCTTGGCAGATAAACTTCCCATTTATGTCAATGAAAATTGAAACCAAAAGTTGTCCTCCACCTCAGATTTACTTTTTTTTTCACTTAAAAAAAGTTTTTATTTAATTGTCTCTTTTTTTTAAAGATACATGGATCACAAAAAAATGTTACATTAAAAAATATAAGAAGTTGCCATATACCCCACACACACCCCCACTCCTCCCACATCAACAACCTCTTGCATCATTGTGGCACATTCATTGCATTTGATGGATACATTTTGGAAAACTGCTGCACCACCTGGATTATAGTTTTCACTGTAGTTTACACTCTCCCCCAGTATATTCAGTGTGTTATGGCAGGATATATAATGTCCAGCATCTGTCCCTGCAATATCATTTAGGACAACTGCAAGTCCTGAAAATGCCCCCAAATCACATCTCTTCTTCCCTCTCCCTGCTCTCAGCAACTACCATGGCCACTTTCTCCACATCAATGCTATGATTTCTTCCATTGCTAGTCAAAATAGTTCTATAGTAGAACACCAGTAAGTCCACTCTAATCTATATTTTATTCCTCCATCCTGTGAACCCTGGGATGGTGATGTTCACTCCACATCTAAATTGAGAGGGGGCTTAGATCCCACATAGTTGATGGATATGATTCTCATGCTTGTAGATGTATGCACTCTCGGTTCCCTGGTGTGGTGATTGACCATCTTTATCTCCCTGTTAGCTGACCTGGGTAAGTCCAACAAACCAGAGAGTAGGAGCTGCAACTCTGCTGAGGCTCAGGACCCAGCTGGAACATGGCCAGTCCAGAGATTCAAGTCCCCTGAGTATACACCAACCCAGCACCAACCACGGGTTCAGTAAAAGGAACAGAAGAGGTATGTGTAGTAAGGTTACATCTGAGTCCAACTCCATCACACTCAGGAACACAAATTCCAAAATAGGGCCCACTGACAAGGCACTGAACTCCAGAGCCATCTGCTATGACCGTAGAACCTGTGTGTCTCCGTAGCCCTCAGGAGCACCAGTACCTGGGGTTGTATCTACTTTGGCTGTTTCTGGGATCCTGTTGAGAGGTGCCTAAGCACGACCCCTCTGGTGAGCTCCCAACTCTTTTTTGAAGACTCTTAGCCATATAAACTCATTAGTCTTTATCATTTCCCCCTTTTATTCAAGGTATTTTTCTAGTTGCATCACCAGCTAGTGATTGATAGTAATCCTTTGGTGCCAGGGAGACTCATCCCTGGAAGTCATGTCTCACAGTGGGGGCAAGGTAATGCATTTACATGCTGAGTTTGGCTTAGAAAGTGGCCACACTTGAGCAACATGGAGGCTCTCAGGAGGTAACTCTTAGGCACCCTAGTTGAAATTTCAGGCACACAGTCTCATAAACATAGTCATCAGCATCAAGGGCTCATCATTGGACCATCCTTCTTTACTGGTCTTTGCCCTTGCACATGGGGGATTGTTGCTCTTCCATTGGGGAATGTGTCAGAGCTCCCCTGCCTAGCAACTCAGCACTCCCTCAGTTGTCGTTTGTAACTGTAACTACTATGAAAATACCCAATGAATAACATTTACTTTCATCTTTGCACTTTCCCTCCTGTCCTGGGAGACATTCTTTCCAAGCTTACTACATCCTCTTGTGCTCTTTCTCTTCTCTTGTTTCCAGTGTTCAGTTTTATCCCATTTACATTCTCACATCTTTAGTCCTATGCTTTCTGTAGTTTGTTTTCCTCAGCCTCCAAGTGACTTCAAGTCTCCTTATTTAAAAAACACAAAAACTTTCTCTTTACTCATCTCCCCGCCAAGGCCAAACTTTTTGAAAGAGCACTGTGTATCTTTATCCTCAAGTCTTCATCTCATTTGCTTTTCAGCCCTCTGCACTGTTGCATCTCACCTCATGACTCCATTCAAAGACATTCAAAAAGGCCATTCCTGACTCTCTGAATTACAATACATTTTTGCTTGTATCCTTCTGGACATCACTGCACTAATTAACTATTGACATTGAAACTTTCTCCTCCACTGGCTTCTTGGAGACTTCTGCCTCTTTGACATCTCTTTAGCTCAATATTCTTTTACTGATTTTAAAAAGGTGGAGGGGAGTGGCTGTGGCTGAAGTGATTGGGCTACTGTCTACCATATAGGATATTCAGGGTTCAATTCCCAGGGCCTCCTAGTGAAGGAGAGCTGACCCACACAGAGTGCTGGCCTGTGCAGGAGTGCTGGCCTGTGCAAGAGTGCTAGCCCAGGCAGAGAGCTGGCACAGCAAGCAAGACTCAGAGGAGAGACAATAAGAGATGCAGCAGACCAGGGATCTGAGGTGGTACAAAAGACTGAGCACTTCTCTCCCACTCTGGAAGGTCCCTGGATCAGTTCCCAGTGTAGCCCAGAGAGAAGACAAGCAGACACACAAGAACAGTGAATGGACATAGAGAGCAGAAAGCGAGCACAAAAACAACAGGGTGTGTGTGTGCATGTGTAAATATATAAATAATAAGATAAAAAGGTGGAGAGGGCACAATCTAATCTCTAAGCTTTATTGATAGAATCTACTACAAATATAAGAACATTGAGGGCTTAGACAGACTTAACATATTGATAAAAAATATATTTTATTTCTTTAAGGGGAATATCCAATTATACATTAGATTTGAAAGCAAAATTAAATATCTTGATGAGAACTGTGGCAGTTTGAGTCTTTTGTGGACCCCAGAAAATACTGTTCTTAAAGCTAATCCATTCCTGTGTGTGTAAACCTATTATATGTGAGACTTTTGATTAAGTTAAGGACCATTGATTAGATTGCGTGACCCAGGATGGGTCTTTCTCCTCTTACTAGAGTCCTTTATAAATGGAGGAATAAAAAGCCACAGACAGTGGGAAAGAAGCCACAGAAACAGAAAGGAGCCCCCTAAGCAGAGAGAATGCCGTGACAGTCAGTATCTGAAAGCAACCAGCCTGGAAGAGAAGGCAGGGACCAGCCAAGCTGCCACTGTACCTGTCATATGGTAGGAGTTCCGGATTGCCAGCAGCTGACATTCAGGGACAGAGCTTTGCCTGATGCCTTTTAGAAAATTTTCTCAGCCTTGGAACTTTAAGCTTTTAACCTAATAAATTTCCATTATAAAAGCTATCACATTTCTGATATATTGCTCCCATCAGCATTTAGCAAGATAAAACAAGAGCATAATAATATATATTATTTTTAGTAGTCTTTTATAAAATTCTATACTAAAAACTCTTGGACAAATATCACCATGGGGAAAAAATTTGATAAAGAACTGCTTTAAAAGCATCAAAGAACAATAAGGTAAATGGCACCTGCATATATAATCAGTGCATTGAACAAGTACAAACTTGTGACATAACCAGAAAAAAACTTAATTTTTCTCTCTCATTGACCATTTAAATTTATTGAGTGGGTCTAGTTGTTGCCCTGGCTTTCTGTAAAAATTTGACTTGTCTTCTCACTCTTAGATAATAAAAGGTCGTTTTGTTTGTTCACTTTAAGACTCTTGATTTGAGATAAAGGGGGAGATAGTCCTCACTTCATAGCTCTGTTTCTCAAGATAAAGATCATCTCTACAAATCCCCAGAAAAATCACCTTTTCATATCCTTGGTGTATGGGTAAGGAACTTAAGGTTGTTGTAACCATTTTATTCATATCAACCCTACAATTTATCAAATCACAATGTATTAAGTACCTGATTCCTTCCACTTCAGGATCCCAGCTGAAACTTCCACTTTAACATTGCATTATGCCCGGATGAAGAGATCTAAACAGGCTTGTAGACTAGGGTTGGCTCTAAGGCATTCTTATGAAACAGTTTGGTAAATATTCAGAGGTGAGCATGTGCATGCAATATCCAAAGTAGCATATGACACGAAACCAGTTAATAAAATGCCAAGTCAATAGGATAAACTGCAGGAAAATGGCACCATGCTGAGCAAGTGGGCAGAGAAGTAGCAGATGAGTGTTGAAGGACAAGATAGCAGATGCTTTCAGGACAAACAATCCAAACACTATTCTCAGGAAAATGATCTCCAAGGTATCAGTCATGATCTTCTGGAAAGGATAGGCTTCAGAAATAAAGGTACACACAAAATAAGCTTCCTTTTTAAGGTTTTCATGTCATCGGGGTCTTTTGCATGTTTGAACTAAGGTTCTTTATCTTCATTAAAGTCATTCCTTTTTTCGGTGAAAGACAAAATACTTG
The DNA here is from genome assembly GCF_030445035.2 of Dasypus novemcinctus. Classification (NCBI taxonomy): domain Eukaryota; kingdom Metazoa; phylum Chordata; class Mammalia; order Cingulata; family Dasypodidae; genus Dasypus; species Dasypus novemcinctus. The sequence goes on along the minus strand of NC_080679.1, from coordinate 55,623,971 downwards.
AATTTCAAAACAAGTCACAAATTTCAGAACTGCCTTTTATAACAGTCCTTTACTTTCTGTCAGTATTTCCAAATATATTGGAATTTGAGATATTTTTAAACCTAAGTTTATATTCTTCACCTAGAACAACTTAGGAGGTCTTTAATATGAATGTGCTAATTTATGTTCCCTTTTGTTTCTATTAAGATGTGAGTGCATAAATAAAGCTTTATTTTAAAAAAAGCAAATAAACGCAGAGAACAGACAACTGGGGTGGTGGGTGGGAAGGGGAGAGAAATAAATAAAAATAAATAAATCTTAAAAAAGAAAAAGATGTGAGTGCAAACAGTGAAGCCTATTGTAAACTATGGACTGTAGTTAATAGTACAATTATAAAAATGTTCTTTCATGAATTGTAACAAATGTACCATGCTGATGCATGGTGTTAATAATAGGGTGATATATGGGAACTCTGTATTTTATGCATCATTTTTCTGCAAACCTACAACTTCTTTGCAGCTTCTAGTGCATCAAATATTGAAGATTAAAAACAAACCGAAAAAGAGAAACATTTGGTTTTGAAAACACTGCAAATATCCAAGTACATTACTTTGGTATAATTTTTTTTTTTAAAAAGTTCAGATTAACACAATCCATGGAAAGAAAAGACCTAGGGGAAATCAACTATGGACTTCAGACCATGTTCACATTTCTCACCACCAAGCTCCATAGATATGGCAAGCCTATGGATCATGATCCCATGGAGGTCTGACATATCTCCAAACTAAAGCTAGAACAAGTAGAGTGCAATCAGAAAAAAAAAGAAGGCCCCTTCTTCACATTTCCTTCATAAATGGGGCCATAGCATACCAGTACTTCTACATCAGAAAGAGAAGCTTGTAGGTTTAAAGTCTAACTTCTGGCTCTTTCCCTTTGACTGAGCTCTGTGCTAGTGAAGAATGCTGGGATGGCAGCCAGGGAGACCAAGGGTACTTTCTGCCATGGAAGATTAATAGTAAGAGTGAGAAGTTGTGAGAAGCCCCAAGGTAGCATTCCTCAAGTTCTGGTCAAGGGTCCTGCCAAGGGATGAGAACACAGGCTGACATCTGTGACTGTGACAGACAGCAAGCAAAAGTGACCTGCAGGATGGTGGCATGCAAAGGGTCAGTCAGACCACAGATGTGTCCAGGAACAATTACAAGTATGTAATTTTTTGAGGTATGAATAATAAAAGTCTTCAGGAGACTCAAGATCTTTTTTTTCTTTTCCCATTGAGAAGGGGAGGCATCACCAGATAGTTGGTACATTTTTCACTAATAAAAACAAATGCCCTTCAGATAGGAATGAGAAAAGCAGCTTGTTTCTGCAAAAGTTGAACTGCAGCCAGTCATGTACAAACTCATTTCACAAATATTTCTCCTTTCAGAAAAAATGAGGAGCTGGATAGATTCAAAATTTTCCAGGAAGGCACTGAGAATTCTGCTCATGATTATCTCAGGAGGAAGCTTCCATCTGTTCTCCCTAATAGTTTCACTTGCTCTACTTTGTACAATGTTTCTTAATCAGGACTTTGAAGTTTCTGCATAAGATCAATTATTTTCTCTTTTCCCCCTTTTATTAAAATACCATATTTATTTGAAGGATGATTGTCCTTAAAATTATATTGCTTACAGGACTATTTTAGGGTACAGACAATATTTTGTCACACAGAAAGATATAATGAAATATATATATATATATACACACCTTGATTGACATTTTTTGAATTTTGGATTGTCTCAGTCTCCATCTGACTTCTCTGCCTTTTTCCTAAGCCTTTTTCATTCCCTGCCTACCTTCCTAATTAATCCTGCTCCCTGGCCCATGAAGGTCAACTTTTAAATATTATCTCCTTTATGTAATGATCAGATGCAAAAACTAAGCATCTAATGATTTCAGAATGAAACATGACTATAAACTAATGTGAGTGATTTTCAAAGTGAACAGGCTTTAAAATCAGCTCAAGGAGAGGAATTTCAAAAGTGTTTTTTGTTTTTTTTTTGAGGCACCAGGGGCCAGGGATTGAACCCAGGACCTTGTGTGTGGGATCCCGGCACTCAACCGCTGAGCCATATTAATTTCCCTGAGTTGGTTTTTCACTTGTTTTGCTCGTTGTTTGTTTTGTTTTGTTTTGTTTTGTTTTGTTTTGTTTTGTTTTGTTTCAGGAAGCACCAGGAACCAAACTTGGGACCTCCCACATGGCACTCAACAGCTTGAGCCACATCCACGCCCCAGAAGTCTTTTGAAGAATGGCAGTAGCACTGGAATGAATACATACATTTTCCTGCTGACTCTAAGTTAAATATACAAGTGCTATGATATTTATTTACAAAATCAATCATACTGTTTATAGTCTCATTTCATAATTTGTATTAATATGCTATACCGTGTTTTCTCTTGGGAATAAAATACTTTCTTGCTTTAATATTGATAGTAGTAGCTCTTATGACAAAAGTGAGTAGATTTTAATTTTTAGCAGTGCCTTGTTTTCTCTGTTGCATCCTCACATTTAAATATGAAAACCATGAAAGTAGATGTCTAGAAACTCACTTTCTAAGATTTTTAAATTAGAGGAATTTTTTCTTCTTCTTTAATTTCTGGCCTGGTAATTCATAATTTGGAACCTTACAGACTTTTCCACTGCTTCAGTCTCTCAAATTTAAATAAGAAAAAGGAAGCAAAATCCATCTGAAGGCTTTCTCAAGTCCCATGTGAAAGGTGGAACTTTGTCATCCTTCCTTTCTGAGGGCCCAGTAATTTTCCATCACAAATTAGTATTCAAGCTCTTTCAAGCAGACACATCTTTCATATGCTTTAAATACAGGGTTGACCTTGGGGGTGGGAGTGGAAACCAGCCCGAATCACATTGTACTCTTGCATTTTGGACTCCATTTTTAAACGGTAACGTCAGGTTACTCGACCTCAGAGAAGAGAATGAGGAAGTACAAAAAGGCCACACCCAGTGAGAGGGGTAGAGGGGGCAGTGGGGCTGGGGGGTGGGGGCACATGAGGAGGCTGTGCAGAGGAGATAAGATGGTCCTGCCTGCCTGCATTGATGGCCAGGGAGATGGCAGTAAGTGGACTCACTGCATGCACGTGGAAGAACTCCCCCCCACCTCCTGCCAAAGTTTGCTGAAGACATTGAGTCCTTATAGTTCTGTGAGGCAGGTACGATGATTCTCCCCATATGTTGTAGATAAGAGAACTGTATTTCAGGTCTTTTTTAGCACCAGTTAGGAAATTGGCCAACTGCCTCAGTGTGAGTCATGGGTCCAGATGCTCAATTTTGCAGCCATGCGGGCCCAAAACAATTACCCAATGTTTTTTAACACTCCTTTCTCTAACTGTGCCCTGTTCACTCCCTGAATATTTGATATGTGCTTTAAAAATAACGCCATATTGAACTATCATACAAATATCTGCGTTAATATTTACTTTCAGTATTTAAATCACCAACTTTCAGTGCTGAGTTCTGTTTTGGCCATTTGTGCCCATACAAGAAAGCATTGGCCTGGTTATTGGAAGTGGGCAATTCGCCCACCCAGCAGGACCATGCACCTCACACAAATGAGCCAAATACCGAAATTTGCTATGGCCTCATCTCGTAAAAATAAAGCTAGAATTGAGGAAATCTACCATCAGGGGGCAATAAATATCTTATCACATGGTCAGAACAGAGCTCACAAATTGGTGGCCAGCAGACATGTGTTGTTTGGTTCACATGGTTTGTTGGCGACTTTGTTTGTTTGAGCCAACATTTAATAATCATGAGTTCACATAACATATGATTTTCTTGAAAAATCAGAAGATATAGCAATTACAAAATGACCATCTCTTCATCTCCTCAAGGCAACAATTGGCTGTAGCTGAATGCCAGCTGCCCTACATGGATAGCGAGCTGCTCCAGGTCTCCATCATTCACATAATATGTACTCATACACTTATGCCCAACCTGCTACAGGTTACCTGCCTGGCCTCCCTGACATCTGAGTGAATGAATCCCTCATCCAAGCAATCAAGCTATGGTAGAAAGTATGGTTATAAGAAAGATTAGAGTCATAAGCCATCTAGACTTTTAAAATAAAATTTTCACTTTGTTATTTAAAAGCACTATCAAGGAGTACAATACAAAGATCAAGATATTTGCAGAAAAAGAATATAGTGTTCGGTTTTGTGAGATATGGATATGATTAAGCATTTTTTCATTATTAAGGAGACCTTTACTATGTCATTTAACGAATCTGTGTTCATCTGTGTATCTTTCTGAACACTAGAGGAACAACTGAGTTAGTAGTTGAAATTAGATAAGATAGTGCCTGGACAGAACTTTTTAGGAGCAATGCTTCCATTACTTGTTGAGCTGCAATTTTCTGTTACTTTATTTTTTTGAATTTTAAATAAAGCTGTTTTTAAAAGATATTTTTAAATAACCAGTTTTTTTTATTTAGAGAGTTGTGAGTTTACAAAACAATCATGCATACCGTGCCAGATTCCCATACATTGCCCTGCTACCAACACCTTACATTGTTGTGAAACATTTGTTACAAATGATGAAAGAACATCATCATATTACTGCTAACTAAGTTCAGAGCTTATGTTTGGTGAATGTTTCCAATAAACCATCCTATTATTAACACAATGTATTAGTATTGTATATTTGTTAGAGTTGCGAGAACGTTCTCATAATTATACTGTTAACCAAGGTCCATCATCCACTGTAGGTAAAATAACCAGATTTTAAGTATAATCTGATGCATTTCTCACTAATGCTTAAATATTTTAAATCAGCTTATTCTTTTTTTTTAAAGATTTATTTTTTTTTTATTTCTCTCCCCTTTCCTCCCTGTCCCCATTGTCTGCTCTCTGTGTCCATTCTCTGTGTATGCTTCTGTATCTGCTTGTATTCAGTGCATGGGGAATCTGTGTCTGTTTTTTTTGCATCAACTTGCTGTATCAGCTCTCTGTGTATGTGGCGCCACTCCTGGGCAGGCTGCACTTTTTTCGCGTGGGATGGCTCTCCTTGCAGGGTGCACTCCTTGTACACCCCTATGTAGCGGACACCCCTGCGTGGCATGGCACTCCTTGAGTGCACAGGACTGCACATGGGCCAGCTCACCACATGGGTCAGGAGGCCCTGGGTTTGAACCCTGGACCTCCCATATGGTAGACGGATGCTTTATCAGTTGAGCCAAATCTGCTTCTCCAGCTTATTCTAATTCTGACCAGATTAGAAATTTGGATTTTTCATCTTGAATTCACATCCTGGAGGAGTCAGGATTCTCCTGGATATGCTAAATATGTTGTTACTTCAGGTTCCCCTTCTGGCCCTTCTCTTCATTCTAGGTAAGAGCAAGAATTCTCCAGCCACCATGAGGAAATTGCTTAGACAACAGTTTCTCAACTTCTTATTTATCTCATTCTCTGCCCACTTGGTAGGTGTAAGAAGTTGCTGGAGGAGATAAGAATGAGAGCTTCCTTTTCTGATATGCCTTATCTTCACTCTTCTGTGACTTCACTCACAATCAGGTGGAGAGAGTAAGTGATGGTCTCTACAGTAAAGGATGGATTTTGCAATACTCCAAGGTTGTCTTCACTGTTTCAGGTCAAACAACTATCTGGTTTCATAGGGGAATTACTGTTGTAAGATAAAGGCAGTTTGGGATGGTTGACAGGCTCTAGCTTTGAGTCAGAAAAACCAGATTCTTGAATTATTACTCTATAATTTACCTACGAGTAACTTGCTCTTCCTGAAGCTCAATTTTCTTAACTATAGAATGGGGGTAATACTATTCACTCTTGCTACTTTCTCATGTTACTGTAAAGAATCAAATTAAATAATATATATGATGAACACTAAGTGTAGAGCACTGTATAAATATAAGATATTATAATTTAGAAAATGCCTCAGAGGCAAGATGGCCCCTTTTCTAAACCCTGAGCATTTAGTATTTAAGATGCAGGTAAACAGTGAAAGAGACTTTTAGAGAAGAGTTAGTAAGTCCTTAAAATTCTGCCAATTATCTGGACTTAACTTTACAGAAGGACATAGACTCTGAAATGCACCAGATCATAGGACTTTCTTGCCGTATGGAATCTTTCATTACCCAGTAATTGAATAGGCAAATTAAATCTTAGAAATACGACCTTTTAAATACAAGCTCTATGAACTCAACTATAATTGGACTTAAAACCTGGATGTTATACAATGAAATCACATGAATGCTTTAGAGTTGTGAAAACTGGGTGTATTACTCTACCAAAGGGTGCCAGTGCAAAGTACTGGAAATCTGTTGGCTTTTATAAAGGTTATTTATTTGGGGTAAAAGCCTATTGTCCCAAGGCCATGGAAAACCCAACTCAAGGTACCATAAGAGGTACTTTCTCACCAAAGGCAGTTGCCAGAGTTGAAGCAAGATGATGAGCCATCTCTGCCAGGTGATCTCAACCAGGTTTCAGGCTTCCCATCTGGGCTTCCTCTTCCTCTTGAGACTGTGGGCCCAGCTTCTTCCTGATGTCAGCTACTGGCTGGCAGAGGGCTTGTCTCTCAGGGCCTCCTATATCAGCCTTGGCTCCTTTGCCAGGGTCAGCTGTAAGCTAAGAGTCAAATGGTCCATCTCTCCCTGGGGCTGTTCGTGTTTGAGCCTTCTCCTTTCTTTTACATGGCTGGACTGAAAATGACAAAGTTCTCTCCTCTCTGTGTCTTCTTAAGTGTCCATTTAAATCAGACCCAGAAAGGGGTGGGAACTTAAATTGAGTCATGCCCTGCTGAGGTGGTAGAATAAAAAATGCGCTAAAAGCAATCTTAACAGGTAAACTAATCAAAGGCCCCTCAACTGAATTTAATACAATCAATGGGTATCACACCCAAAGGAATAGATTAGTTTACAAACATCATCTTTCCCCTTTGGGGACTCATAAAATAATTTCAAACTTTCACACTGGATGACAATCAGTTTTTCATGTTTAGAATATTTCTTGGTTAACATTTTAATCAAATAGAGCTTCTCTTACATTGAATTTACTATGTCATCATCAATTTAGGGATTCAAAATAAAGCCGTAGCACAATACTTTTTTGTTGGCAATCACTCATTACCCCCCAGGCCCAAATACCTTCCTTTTAAAAATATAAGGAATATGAAGCACACCATCTCATGATTACATAAAATATGATGTGTCATAAACAACCCATGATGGCAAAGATTGGTACCCAAAAGTTATTGCTTAGATATTTCAATCTTGAATTTTAGAATACAGGAAGCCTGCCAGCAGCTAAGAAAATGTGTAAATTTAAATGGGAAGAATTAGGAAAATAATATTATCTTTCAGGAAAATCAGTGTAAAAAAAATCCTTTTTCATAGCAGTGGGATATCAAAATGAGACAGGTGAATCAGTGTGATGGAGGATTTTTCCCTATTGCTCTGGATCCTCTGTTCCTTCCTTGGTTCCAGCAAGGATTGAGTAAAGGAGAGTCTGTCTTGCTCATAGGTTTCATTGTAGGATGTTTTAGTACAACCTTTTCTGCCCTGTTTGAAATTGTCTCCCAGGGAATTACTCCTGTATAATAAAAGTAATGTAACATATTGACATTTAAAATGTGATCATCTTTCTAGTAGGATTGATTAACTAATTATATTTTTGCACAGATTAGTATTAAAGGGAGGTTGAAATGTGGTTGGAAGGATAGCCAGGAGCAGCCACATGGAATTTGAAATCTGCTACAAGTAATCTACAAGAAGAACAGTATAAAAATGACTTCTTTTCAGGTTTCGATATTAGCATTGCCAGTAATCAAATGTTGTGAACTTGGATTGGCTTCACCAGTGAGATAATCTTGAAGGTCCCTAATAGTTTTAAAATGAGTTTATTCATTCATAAAACATAGGTAGAGTTCCTCTACATGCCAGCTGCTGACTAAGTGCTGGGAATACTAGGGTAAAACACCATAGTCCCTACCATCAAGTGGCCAACTCCCTCCTCTGGTTCTAAAGCAGGATGAGGTAGCAGTGAGACAGTAGGTTGCCACAAAAAGAAGACAGAAAAAGTATGGTAATGAGACAAAGAGTATAGGAAAATATAAGGACTGACAGAAAATGCAGATAGACCTTAAAAGTGAGAGATTTGTGTGTGTGTGTGTGTTTCAATAACACTTTCATTTATTTATTTTTTAAGATTTATTTATTTTATTTATTTCTCTCCCCTTCCCCCCCCCCCTCGGTTGTCTGTTCTTTGTGTCTTTTTGCTGTGTGTTCTTCTTTGTCTGCTTCTGTTGTTGTCAGCGGCATGGGAATCTGTGTTTCTTTTTGTTGCGTCATCTTGTTGTGTCAGCTCTCCCTGTGTGCGGCGCCATTCCTGGGCAGGCTGAACTTTCTTTCACGCTGGGCCGCTCTCCTTACGGGGTACACTCCTTGCAGGTGGGGCTCCCCTACGCAGGGACACCTCTGCGTGGCAGGGCGCTCCTTGAGCGCATCAGCACTGCACGTGGGCCAGCTCCACAGGGTCAAGGAGGCCCGGGGTTTGAACCACGGACCTCCCATGTGGTAGACGGATGCCCAAAGCAGACTGGGCCAAGTCTGCTTCCCAAAAGTGAGAGAGTTTGAACTATGAGCGCCACAGCTTTTTCAGTCTGAGCACTGCACAGTCATCTGACTGAGCAGTCAGGGGGACTGTAATTAGGACCAAATTTCACTCATCAAATTCATGTCCTGATGGGAGCTTTATTTGCCCTTAAAAACTACTATATATTTTCTAATTCTCAGTAAGGCATGACATGGCTCCCTATAGTTCTGGATCCAAGGAAGTTGTGCCTTTAAAAAAATAATAATAATAATTAAGGAGAGTGACAGTTGATGATACCAGTACTCTATACCCAATCAAGGGTCTTAACAATTGTTCCAATGTTTAGAATTCAAGACAAGACTTCCAGGTGTTCATCTTGTGGCTTATAATAAATCATAATAGGTTGTTAACATGTCACTTAAGTTCTTCAGCTTAAGAACTGTGAGAGCTCAATATTTGAGATGGCATGTGTTAATAATACAAAATACCTTTGTCTTGTTCACTTTTGCATTATATTAAGAATCATCCAGTTATTACAATTACATCTGAGAAAAACACTAAATTCCAGTGTAATCCATGGTCATTTATTATTTGAACCAGATACTTTTTATTTATATTGCTTTGAAACTTAAATTTTGTGGTTCTATATAAAATAAGAAAAAATAGCCTATCTTTGCAAATAAGGAGTGCTGATGTGGAGTTTAAAGACCATTTCAGTTTTATCCAATTTCAATTTCCTCTCAAACACCTAGAAGTATTCCTCATGCTAAAGAAGGAATGTGTGCTTATGTTCATTAAAATTGTACTGTAAACCTAAAACACAAAACAAAACATTGTGTGAGTATGTATTTTATTGAACCTAGAATATGATAGTTTTTTTTTTTTTTTTTTTGGCAAGCTGGTCCAAGACTCAGTATTTTGCAATTCCTTAACAGTCAAAAATTTATTGAGTGTTACAACAAAAGACAACCCAATTAGAAAATAGGAGAAAGACTTTGAATAGATATTTCTCCAAAGGAGATATACAAGTGGGCAAAAAGCACATGAAATGATGATTGATATCATTAGCCATTAGGAAAATGCAAATTGAAACCACAATGAGATAGATACCATTCACACCCAATAGAAGGGCTACTATTAAAAACAGAAAATAAGTGTTGGAGATGATGTGGAGAAATAGGAACACTTGCACATTGTTGGTGGGAATGTAAAATGACACAGCCACTGTGGAAAACAGTTTGGTAGTTCCTTAGAAAGTTAAGTATAGAATTACCATATGATCTTGCAATCCCACTTCTAGGAGGGACTTGAACAGATATTTGTATTCCAATGTTCATAGTGACATTCACAATTGCCTTCAACAGATGAATGGATAAGCAAAATGTGGTATATATATACAATGGAATATTATTCAGCCATAAAAAGCAGTAAAAGTAAATGAAGTTCTGATACATGTGACAACATGGATGAACTGTGAAGAAATTATATTGAATGAAATAAGGACACATAAAAAGACAGATATTGTATGATCTCACTGATACAGAGTAATTAGAATAAGCAATTTCATAGAAATTGGAACTAGAATACAAGTTATCAGGGGCTGGGGTTGGGGTAGGGAATGGGGAGTTAATGCTTAATTGGTACAGAATTCTGTTTTGGTAATGGATGGTGGTGATGGTGGCACAAACATTGTGAATATAATTCTGTGCTTGGATGTGGTTAAAATTAGAAATTTTAGGTTGTATTAATATATATGTTACTAGAATACACATTTTTTAAAAAAAAACATGGACTAAACAACACAGTGAACCCTAATATAAAACTATGGACTATAGCTAATAGTACAGTTATAATGTTCTTTCATCAGTTGTAATAGATGGTGGTGATGGTGGCACAAACATTGTGAATATAATTAACAGCACTGAATTCTGTGTTTGGATATGGTTAAAATGAGAAATTTTAAGTTGTATTAATATATGTTACTAGAATACACATTTTTTAAAAAAACCATGGACTGAACAACACAGTGAACCCTAATATAAAACTATGGACTATAGCTAATAGTACAGTTATAATGCTCTTTCTCCAGCTGTGACAAAGATACCACATTAATGCAAAGTACTAACTTAGGGAGGAGCATATGGGAACTCTATTTTCTGCATGATTTTTCTGTAAACCTACTACTTCTCTGATAAATAATTATTTTTAAAAACTGTAGAAAGAAAACTTCTAAACAGAAAATATATAAACTGCTTTCATCAAAATAACAAATTTTGAGAATAATACTCTTTTTAATACAATGGACTGAAGAACTCAGCCAGGGTTTGTTAACTAGGAACTATGGAAATACTAAGTCAAATGTGCAACATATTTTCCAGGTTCTCAAATAGTTTCTTTACTCAGAAAAGCTTAAAAATAAAGTTATGTCACGTAGAGATACAAACCACTGAGTTTACATAAAAAAACAAAATATATACGAAGATCCAAGTATATTTACCTCCATGGAGGTGAGAGGTGGAAATATCCGGAGTGGCAGTCAGAGCACAAGGGCTCAAGTTCAACTTGGGCAAGTCAGTATAACTGATCTCCCACATTAAATTCACTGCAATTTCAGTTGCTTTATCTTATAAGCAATGATGTCAAAGATCCCTACAAGTTTTAAAATTCTAGAATTCTCTCAGGAATTAAAAGCACCATAGGCAAACTCGATTCAGTGGAGGAAGGATTGCCCTTTCAACAAATGTTGCTGAAACAACTGGATATCCATAGGCAAAAAAAAATGAACCTCTACCGTAACCTCTCACCTTACACAAAAATAAGTCAAAATGGACCAGAGGAAATGCAAAGCTATAAAAACATTTAGAAAATAACTTAAGAGAAAATCTGGATTTTAGGCATAGTGAAAAGCTTTTAGGCATGATGTGAAAATCATGATCAAAGAAAAAAATAGATAAATTAGACATCAAAATTTAAAGCTTTGCTCTCTGAAAAGCTCTGTTAGGAAGATATAAAGACAGATTGGGAGAAAACATTTGCAAACCACTTATCTGACAAATGACTAGTATTTAGAACACATAAAGAACTTTAAAAATTCATCGTTTAAAACAAAACCAAACAATCCCATTGGAAAACAGGCAAAAGACATGAGACATTCAATGAAGCAGCAAATGAGCACATAAAGAGATGTTTACCATCACTAGCCATTAGGGAAATGTAGATCAAGACCATGATGTGATATCACACCTGTCAAAATAGCTAAAACAAAAAATACTGACACCACCAAGTGTTGGTGAGGACAGAGAGAAACTGGATCTTTCTTTCATACATTGCTGATGGGAATGAAATTGGAAGAGCTACTCTGAAAAATATGTTTGGCAATTTCTTTAAAATACTAAACATACCCTTCTCATTTGACCTGGAAATTTTATATTTGGGAATTTATTCCAAAGAAACAAAAACTTATGTCCACACAAAAACCTGTGTTCTGAACAATTGTTCAGAACAGTTTTATTTCTAAGAGCTCAGAATTGGAAACAACCAAAATGTCCTTCAATAGGTGAATGGTTTAACTGTAGTATATCCATACCTTGTGTATCAGTTAGCCAAAGGGGTGCTGATGCAAAATACCAGAAATCTGAGTCAGGCTTCCTAGGTTCCTCCCTTCCAGGGTCTTGCTTCTCTCTGGGTTCAGGGTTCCTTTCTTCCCAGGGTTTGCTTCTTTCTGGGCTCAGGATTCCTCTCTTCCTGGGGCTTGCTCCTCTTCTTTCCTCTGTGAGCTTACTTCCCTGGGCTCCAACTTAAGGCTTCAGCATCAAACTCCAACATCAAAACTCCAACAATAAAAACCCTCAACTCTGTCCTTTGCCATGCCTTTTATCTGTGAGTCCCTATCCACAGGCCTAATCAAAGCCCCAATCATAACTTAATCATGCCCAGGTACAGACCAGATTACAAACATAATCCAATATCTGTTTTTGGAATTCATAACCATAACAAACTGCTACACTCCACCAAATGTAATGCTCCAAAAAGACATTACGATATTCAAGAAAAACTTAAATCAGTAACAATGCAAGTACTAAATCATATCACAATCAATTTAAAGGAAAGAGTTGTCCTGGGACAAAATCCTGTCTGTTATAGACCTCTGAAACTTACAAAACAATTTATCTGTTTCCAATACACAAATGGACAAAGGATAAACATTTTCATTACAATAAGGAGAAATTGGGAGGGAAACATGAGTGACAGGTCCTCTACAGTTTAGTAAACCTGCAGGGCATCCTCCATTTGATTTCAGTCGGAGAGTCATTCTTAAGATGATGGTTTCTTTTCCTGGTGCCTTATGGGAACCCACCCTTTCCACTTGCTTGCCCAATGGCCATTTTCTTGGTTCCACCCTCATCAAGCATCTGGGTGTCGACCAAGCTCCAGACCTCACCTTCCAAGAGTGTTGGAGTGATTGCCACACCTTACCCAATCTTTAGGTTAGAATCTTAACCCCCCTAGTTCAATGACGTGAAAACAACATTCCCCCTAACTTTTGGCAAATAGGCTCAACCCACTCAGCAACAAATTGACCACCTGTCCTTACCTAACCTTTGGCATACAGGCTCAATTCTCTCAAAGCAACGAATTGACCACCTGGCCTTCCCTAACCTTTGGGGGACAGGTCCACCCCTCTCAGACCTGTGGGGTGCTGACCTTAACTGTCCTAATCCTTTTTTTTAAAAAAGATTTATTTATTTATTTAATTCCCCCTCCCCCTCCCCCCCCCCACCCCGGTTGTCTGTTCTCTGTGTATACCTCCTGTCTCTTGTTTCTTTGTCCGCTTCTGTTGCCAGTGGCACGGGAAGTGTGGGCGGCGCCATTCTTGGGCAGGCTGCACCCTCCCTCGCGCTGGGCGGCTCTCCTTACGGGGCGTACTCCTTGCGCATGGGGCTCCCCTACGCAGGGGACACCCCTGTGTGGCACGGCACTTCTTGTGCGCATCAGCACTGCACATGGGCCAGCTCCACACGGGTCAAGGAGGCCCTGGGTTTGAACCGTGGACCTCCCATGTAGTAGACAGACGCCCCAACCACTGGGCCAAGTCTGTTTCCCTAACTGTCCTAATCCTTGGAGAATGTGCTCCACCCTCTCTGCACCCTGGGGCAGCAAAACTCTCCCAGAACATTGGGTGGGAACATCCACCCTCTTCAACTGCTGGTGCAAACTCACCCTCTCTGTACACATGGGTGGAGTTCCTCTCTTGGCCCAAGGTGATGTCTTAATTTCAGATCTCAGCTTCCATGGTTTTCCTCTTAAAGCTGTTTCTCCTTCAATCTCTCCTTTCCATGTCCTTTTTATTCCAGGCTTACAGTCATTTTGTTCACACAGCTCTTTCAAAAACCTTGTTGGTTTAGCATGCAATAAGCAAGGATCCAAGCCATCAGATAGTAAGACCTTCCACACATCTTTCCAAGATACTGCATCTTCAATCCTGATTTGCTAGCTCCAAGTTTAGTTAAGTCCTCCAATGGGGCACTTTCATCTGGGAGCTTGATTTCCAGAGGTTTGGAATTTCCAGAATCAGCTTCTGTTTTCTTTGTGCCCAGTAGTTCAATCCTCAGTATATTGCTCTCATCTAGCATTTTGCTATAAGCTGCGAGCAGAATCCAAGCCATGTTCTCCGGGTTTACTTTGGAAATTTCTTCAGCTAAATACCCAGGCTTGCCATTTTCAAATTCTTTCTTTTTTAAGATTTATTTATTTATTTAAATACCCCCCGCCCCCCAGTTGTCTGTTCTCTGTGTCTTTTTGCTGCGTCTTGTTTCTTTGTCCGCTTCTGTTGTCATCAGCAACACGGGAAGTGTGGACAGCGCCATTCCTGGGCAGGCTGCTCTTTCTTTCACGCTGGGCGGCTCTCCTTATGGGTGCACTCTTTGCGCGTGGGGCTCCCCTACGCGGGGGACACCCCTGTGTGGCTCGGCACTCCTTGCACGCATCAGCACTGCGCATGGGCCAGCTCCACACGGGTCAAGGAGGCCCGGGGTTTGAACCACGGACCTCCCATGTGGTAGACGGACGCCCTAACCACTGGGCCAAGTCCATTTCCCTTCAAATTCTGAATTCCATAAAATACCAGGAGTCAATCTTGCTAAGTTCTCTGCAACTTATCGCCTTTCCTCCAGTTTCCAATAATAGTTTCATTTACTTCTAAGGCATCATAAAAAGTCTCTTTAGCATCCATATTGCTATCAACAGTCTCTTCAAAGTGATCTAGGCCTTTTTCATCAAGCATCTCACAATTCCTCCAAAAAATACCCCTTACCCATTTATAAAACTTTTCCACCATTTCAATAATTGCAAAAGCACTTCCCCACTCCTTGGTACCAAATTCTGTTATTAGTCAGCCAAAGGGGTGCTGATACAAAATACCAGAAATCTGTTGGCTTTTATAAAGGGTATTTATTTGGGGTAGGAGCTTACAGATACCAGGCCATAAAGCATAAGTTAGTTCCCTCATCAAAGTCTATTTTCACGTGTTAGAGCAAGATGACTGCCCATATCTGCGAGGGTTCAAGATATCTAGGTTCCTCCCTTCCAGGGTCTTGCTTCTCTCTGGGTTCAGGGTTCCTCTCTTCCTGGGGCTTGCTTCTCTTTCCTCTGTGAGCTTACTTCCCAGGGCTCCAGCTTAAGGCTTCAGCATCAAACTCCAACATCAAAACTCCAACATTAAAAACCTTCAACTCTGTCCTTTGCCATGCCTTTTTTTTAAAAAAGATTTATTTATTTCTCTCCCCTTTCCCCCTACCCCGGTTGTCTGTTCTCTCCGTCCATTTGCTGCGTCTTCTTTGTCCGCTTCTGTTGTTGTCAGTGGCACAGGAATCTGTGTTTCTTTTTGTTGTGTCATCTTGTGTCAGTTCTCCGTGTGTGCAGCACCTTTCCTGGGCAGGCTGCACTGTCCTTGGCACTGGGCGGCTCTCCTTATAGGGCGCACTCCTTGCACATGGGACTCCACAGGGGACACCCCTGCATGGCAGGACACTCCTTGCGCGCATCAGCACTGTGCATGGGCCAGCTCCACACGGGTCAAGGAGGCCTGGGGTTTGAACCGCGGACCTCCCATGTCGTAGACAGATGCCCTAACCACTGGTTCAAGTCCGCTTCCCTGCCATGCCTTTTATCTGTGAGTCCCCACCCCTCGGTGGTGCCCTAATGACGTGGCCCAATCAAAGCCCTAATCATAACTTAATCACACCCAGGTATGGACCAGCTTATAAACATAATCCAATATTTATTTTTGGAATTCATAACCATATCAAATTGCTACACCTTGGAATACTACTCAGCATTAAAAAGGAATGGACTATTAATTCATGCAACTTGGAGGATTTCAAGGGCATTGTGCTGAGTGAAAAAAGCCAATCTTGAAAGATCACATACTGAATGATTCCATTTGTATGACAAAATTATAAAAATGAAGAGCAGATTGATGGTGGTCAGGGATCAGGGATGGTGGTGGTGGACTGGATTCTATAGAGGAAGAGCAGGAGAGAGGCATTTGCGATGATGGACACATTCTGCTTCTTGATTTGCGGGGGAGGGTTACAAAAGGTTACACATGATAAAATAATATAGAACTATACATATATTGTATCAACATCAGATTCCTGGTTTTGATAGCGTACTATACTTATGTACATTGGAACCATCGGAGGAACTCTCTATACTCTTTTTCCAATTACTATGAAATTATAATTATTTCAAAATCGAACATTTAAAAAATGTATTGAGTGTTCACTGTGCAGTTTTGTGGAATTAAATAAATGAAAGAAAAGATACTGTTTCTTCTTGTATTAGGGTTCTCTAAGGAAACAAAACCAACATGAAATATCTGTAAATTAGTATGAGATTTTTATGAGAATTGTTTCATGCAACTGTGGGGATGCAGAAGTCCAAATTCCATAGGGCAGCGTGCAAGCCAGGGACTCCAATGTAGGTCTTGGTGAAGTCTGCAGGAGAGGCTGGCTGGCTGCGGTAAAGGTGGACATTCTCTCTTCTGACTGCTGAAATCATCACTTCTCCTTTTAAAGCCTTCAGCTGAGTAGAAAAGATGTCTCATTGTTGAAGGCAATTTCCTCAGTTGACTGTGGATGTAATCAGCCACAGATGTAATCAACTTACTGAAGGTTTAAGTCCACAAATATTCTCCCAGTAACAATCAGGCCAGTGCCTGCTTAACCTAACAACTGGACCCTATCCCCTGACCAAGTTAATACATGAACATAAGTATCACATTGTCTTAAAAAATTTTGATGTTGAAATATTTCTTTTTCAGAAAAATTATAACTATAACACTATGGATAGAATGTGGGCAAAATTGTGTAGCTCTCCTTTTGTGTTTTGATATCTTTTAGGCACCCAGTGGCCTCTCTTGACTGCTCAAAGTCCCTCATGGCTCACCAACAGATGTTTCCCCATTCCAATTCTTTTTATTCTTATATCAATATTACTTGTTCATAATCTAATTTTTAGGGACCAGTTGCCAAAGTGACAGCTAGTCTATCCGGTTAATTAACCCATGTTAAGGTAAATTTTCTTTTACCCCTTCAAATAACAAATTACATATTAACTATCTTTTTTAGAAACAAATCTTAATGCATAGGAGTGACTCTAATGGTGGGAATTTCCACATATATGATGGGTCTTTTGGTTTCTCTCCAACATGTCATTTGAGGGGCTGCCAATATCGTTTCCCTGTCCTGAGGGCTTGGCAGTTAAGAAATGGACTAAGACTTTGTATTGTTCACCAAAACCCATGAGAAGCAGATGGATATGTCCATACCTTTCTAGAATCCTCTGTATCAACAAGTCCAGCCTGATTTTCTGTAATTCCTACAGAGGAAAATACATCTCTCAATAAAAGGGTGCAAGTGACATTTTAGGCAGGACAGTTCTTTGTCTTACAGAATGGTATTATACATGACAGGAAATTTTAGCATCCCTGGTCTCAGTCATCTACATTTCAATAGCATGTCCCCATCCCTATCCCATCTGCCCAATCACTGTGGGCACCTCTCCTACCTATCCCATCTGCCCAACATGCCTCACACACATCCCTAAATGACCACAGAACGACCCTGGGAAAACCACTATCACTTAACCCTTTCACAGTCAGTTTGAACCTTTTCAATGAGAAGCACAACATACTCCATCAGTCATGCCCTTTAAGGGCCTTGGACCTCCAGTGGTCAGGAGTGTAGTATAGGAGTGGGAGAAGACACAAATATTTCTCCCTCAATATCCTTGAAATAGTTCCAATTTACTATCTTACCTTGAGTCAGAAATTCAGGTTTTTCTGGCAGTAAAGGGCTTTCTTTGGATGGTGTCTTAATGAGGAATAGTTTGGCGGACTGACATTGATCTTTATAATATTGTGACTACATCCCTTAAAGAAACTGTTCCCCATGGGGGAAATACAACTTAAAATTTCTTCTAACTGAAGTTGGAGAGTCATGTTCTGGATCATTCATAAGATCATTTGTAAAAGACTGGTACAGAAGGAAAACTTAGAATGGAAGAATAATCTCAAATGACATGTTAACACACTAAAATAATGGTTTTAAATATTGCTTGCTTGACATGATTTCAAATGAGCCCATTTGTATTGATTTTTTTTTAATTTTTCAGAATCTTGGATTAAATGTTTTAAACATACTGGTGAGAATAAGAGCTATATATCATAACAAAATGCATTTCCAGTTTATAGTGGTTAAATCAAAGTTTCAGGTGCCATGCCGAGTTTCACTGGGGAATTAAAGTCCTTTTGTTTTCCTTTAGATAAGATATATGTATAGAGGTCTTGTGAATTTCAGTAATTCTGTTTTATTAAATAATGCTCAAAAAACATATTAATAAAAAATTATATGGAAAATAATTTTTTTAAAAATTTATTTAAAAGTAAAATATATAATAACCATGGTAGCTTTGAGAGTATGGAAGATAAACTTTTGAGAGTATCAATATTAATGGTTTATTCTCAAAGTAAGGTTCAAGATCAGTTTCCAGGGAAGTAGATGGGGCTCAAGTGATTGGGCTACTGCCTACCACATGGAAGGCCCCTGGTTTGTTTCCCAATGCCTCCTAAAGAAGACAGCGAACTGATGCAATGGGCAGGCATGGCAAGCTGACACAACAACAAGATGATGCAACAAGAGACACAAGAAGAAAAATATAATGAGAGACACAACAAAGCAGGGAGCAGAGGTTCCCAGTGACTCCTAAAGAGGACAAGCAGGATGGAGAGCTGGTATGACAGGCAGGCATAGTAAGCTGATGTGACAAGATGATGCAATAAGAGATACAGGAGGAAAAACATAACGAGAGACACATCAAAGCAGGGATTGGAGGTGGCTTAAGTGATTAGGTGCCTCCCTTCCACATCAGAGGTCCTGGGTTCAGTTCCCATGGTCTCCTAAAGAAACAAAGAAGATGAACAGACATAGTAATCACAAACAACGAGGGGGTGGGGAGAGACAAAATAAATCTTAAAAAAAAAAAGATCAGTTTCCATTTAAAATAGTGACATTTGGTGCATAACGATCCTGATTTGACAGGATATGAGTGGTTAAATTGCTAGTTCTGTTGATAAGGAAGTAAATTATATGTTTCCTTAATGATCCATTTGTTGCTTAGATGCCAACTTAGGAAAATAAACTCACTCTAGAGTATAGGTTATTAGGAGATAAGAGGAGGGTTGTGAAGGAGTACTGATGCTTAATGTATGCTTTAATTAACTTGACTGTAAATGTGTGGAAATGGATAGAGTTGCTCATAACATATTATCGTGAATAGCAGCTGGTTTATAAATGGGATAGGGCCAGAAAAGAGTAGTCTAGGGACATAAATGTCAACTGAAAGAAAGCTAGAAAATAATATAGGGACTGAATAATACAGTGAACCCAGAGGTAGATGAGAATTGTGGTTAATAGCACAAATGCCAGAATGTCCTTCTATGAACTAGAGCAGATGTACATCACTGTTACAGGGTGGTAGGAATGTGCAGAAGCATGGGAAAAATATAATTGGTGTGACCTATGGACTACAGTTAACAGCAATATGGTAATATTCTTACATCAATGCCAAAGATATACTGTGTTCATAATGGGGGTGGGGTATGGAAAACATATACCAAATGTACACTATAGACCATAGTTAGTTGTAACAATCTGATAGCATCTCGTAATCTGTAACAAATGTTCTGCAACAGTGTGGTGTGCTGATAAAGTGTTGTCATATGGGAATTCTACACGTGTGCATGATTTTTTGGTAAGTTGACAACTTCTGTAATAAAAATGTATTTTTTAAAAATTAAACAAAAAAAGAGTGCCATGCAAACAAGTCATCCATTCACTCTCTTAAGTGGGATATTAGACAAAGTAAAAAGACAACAACTAGTAGAACTTTAAGACGGATGGAGCAATTACCTGAATTTAGAGATATTGCTAATCCTTTGATGATAGAATGATAGAATTTATATGTTGCTCTCTCTGGATTCCCAGAGGCAGGCAAGGTATGCAGTGTGAGCAAAATCATCTTCTCTGGGCTCCAAACAATCCTGTTCCTGGGTCCTAGCTCTCTCCAGGCAGCCCTGCACTGCTCTGAAGTAAAGTGCTGTTGAGCCTACACAATGTTTACCTTCAATGCCTCAAATACAATGCTTGTATGATAGGTGTCCTTTGCACATCACTCTCACAAACTTAAAAAGCATCTCTCTGTTATTCCTGAGAGTCATGGAAGGGATGTCTCCCATCCTTCCTCTCCTACTTGGGTCTCTCTTACCACATCTACGGCCACTGCACCTTCCTTAAGGAAATTTACTGCTGCCATTGCTAAGGATGAGTCTGTCAAGCAAATCACTATCCATGCCATGGATGCCCATTCCTAATTTTGCCTAAGCTGCCTTTACCCAGAAGAGCTGTGGGAGATGGTAAGAAAGTCCCCCTCTGTAGTTAACTGGGCACTGAGACTTCATTGTTAGCACCCGATGACTCACAATAAATAGACTTTCCTCCCCTCTGCGTTGTCTTTAAGCAAAAACTTTTCCCAACAGGAATATGAAGCAACAGTTCTCTGGGTGTTCCATCCCATTTACATGCATGTCCAAGAGAAATGTTTTCCTTCCCTACTATTAAAATACAAGTAAATACACATACACACTCATGTAACTTGGGGATAGAAGACTGGTCCAAGAGCTGTGCAATCAGCCATTTCCATTACCAAACCAGAATGCTAAGCCACATCCAAGTTGTGGGTACTAGCCTCATATTTGTTTTATAAAAGAAGTTATAACAGAAGTCATCCCGGTGTTTTTTTCTAAAACAAAGTTTTCATGAAAGTTGAATGAAAATTCACTTGTAGAAACTAAAATCACATGCAAAAAACGTTCACAACTCTTTAAGTTTGGTCTCAGTCAAGACACCCTTTTACAAACAGGCAAAGAAATCAAGAGTCAGGAAGATTAAGTTCGTGGGTTAAGATCATACAGGTAGTATCAGAGCCAGGGTTAGAATCTAGGCTTCCTGATTTTCAGTCCAGTGCTTTTAGTTGGGGCGGGGGGCAGGGAGACGTAGGGAGGCAAGGGGTCAAGAGAGGTGTAGCATGATACTTTTCCTCTGTGGGAAAAAGGAGAATGGATTTCTCTGTCTGCCTGCGGTTATTTTTTGGTCATTTTCTAGGTATGTGATATTTCTGGCTCATGCATTTTCAACAGAGCATACTCCTGTACTGAGCTCAGAGTCTCTGTGATTTTCTGGAATGCTCAACACGAGCCTCATTCAAAGGGAGAGTTGCACAGGCCACCGAAGCATGTGCAAAGCCTTCTTCATTCTAAAAATATGCTCTATGTTTTGGGCGAAATGGTTAAAATATTGTTAAGGCTTATTTTGTCATAGCTTGAATTGTTTCTGACTTCCTTTCATTGGTTTCCTTTTCAAAGTTTTGTGTTCTGGTCCATCTTTCCATCTTTTTTTTTTTTTTTTAAAGATTTATTTTTATTTCTTTTCTCTCTCCCCACCCCCTCATTGTTTGCACTTGCTATGTCTGATGGTCTTCTTTTGTTTCTTTAGGAGGAATCAGGAACTGAACCCAGGACCTATAATGTGGGAGGGGGGTGCCTACTTAAGCCACCTCTATTCCTTGCTTTGTTGTAGCTCTGTTTTTCCTCTTGTGTCTCTTGTTGCACTGTCAGCTCACCACGCCTACCTGTCATGCCAGTTCACCGTACTGCTCATCCTCTTTAGGAGGCACTGGAAACCTCTGCTCCATGCTTTGTTATGTCTCTTATTATGTTTTTCTTCTTGTATCTCTTGTTATATCATCTTGTTGTGTCAGCTTACTGTACCTGCCGGTCATGCCAGCCCACTGTCTTCTTTAGGAGGCACCAGGAACTGAACCATGGACCTCCCATGTGAGCCACATCTGCTTCCCATCTTTATATTTTTATCTTTTAATAAACTGATGATTATATGCTCCACATAGCCTAGAATCATTTACTTATGCTTCCTAAGAAATCAGTTTCTCCAGATTGGCATTTCTGTTCACATTGTTCCCTTAATGTGGTTACCCAGCTATACTGCTAGAGGGCCTGGAATAGGATTTCACCAGTGACAACAAATGCTCAATTACCATTTTCCTTGTTCTCCCTCTTCCTGGTCCAGGGACCAATTCTTTTTCCTCATCTTCATAAAAACCAGAAAACTATGCGTCTGCCAGCTTCAGAAACGCTCTTGGCTACTGCTCTGAAAGTGATGTGGGGGAAAAAAGTTGGGAGGGGGTGGTCTGTAACAGCTATTTTGCCACATTCTTGTGAAAATGCCTGCGAACCCAGACTGCTTCTTTCAAGGCACAGAAAATCTGGGGAGGAATTCCATCCACTGCTTTGGCTAGTTCCTGTTAGAAGGCTGGGTCTTCCGCTAGTTAGTGCATATAAGAACCACCAAGGAAGCAGATTCCCGGAATGGAGATTCCTGGCCTGTACCCTCAGGCCTTGGGAGTCTCCATCTAGAGCAAAGCCAAGGCTGCTTAAGCAGTATCCTAGGTGTTCCTGATGCCATGCTGGCACTGGGCAGATCATTCTTTGAGAAATACTGATTAGGGTTTTAGAATTAGGCTCATCATCCTTCAAAAAATCTTTTTCTTAAAACTGGCTGGATGGCCAGTTTTGAAGAACGTTATAGAGGAGATTGGCAAACAGATGGGAGAGTAGCCCATTTTTCTCAAGTCTGCTCCTTTCTCCCTCTAAGATTCTATGACTTTGCAATTTTCTGGGCTATGTAGAGTACATTTGAATCCATGGAACTCAGGCTCAGTCTGGAAAGATTTCTTGGCATCTTTCTCTTTCTACTGATGGTTCCTACAAAATGAAGGGTTATGCTAAAAATTAGGAAATGTATGTATAGAAGCTTCGGTACTTT
Organism: Dasypus novemcinctus; assembly: GCF_030445035.2. NCBI lineage: Eukaryota > Metazoa > Chordata > Mammalia > Cingulata > Dasypodidae > Dasypus > Dasypus novemcinctus. The sequence goes on along the minus strand of NC_080679.1, from coordinate 55,600,935 downwards.
TCTGGGGTTATGCTTTGCTAACTAAACAAAACCACAGCCTGCAGTCTCTGGTCCCTCCCCATTCTTACCTTCTCTGTTTTCTTGGCTTACAAAATTAGAACTGGAGTGGGCAGTTTCTGTAAACAGGGGTAGAGGAGGAATGTGCCCTGAGAATCGAGGTGAGCCTTAGAACCAGAAGGGAAGGGACATCAGAGGAGGCCGGGCTTTTATGGTGGAGCAGGCAGATCATATGTGGTGTGACTTTAAGGGAAATAAGGAGTCGTCTGTATGAAATTCCTTTACTGTAAAGTCTTGAGGAGGAGTAAAGATAAAACTTTAAAGACACGTGAATGGAAAATGGTTGCTTAAATTCACACTATTTTGTAAAAAGAACTTCCATAACAATGTCCAGAAAGCTGTTTATAAATGGGAGGGGGGAAACTGCTGTAGAGAGTGGGGGTAGGGTGGAAGAATGGAATAATGCGAATAAACTAGGGATTATAAAAGTAGGTCTTTGGCACCGTTACTGTCCTTTTGATGTTTATCTTATTCAGTAGGCAAGACATACAATCGAATACTGGAGAAAAATAGTTATGTAGCAACTTCAAGAATATGGAAGAAGAGAGAAATTTTGAGCAAACTTGAAGCACAAAGGCCTCAGCCTTGCAAAAACATATTTTGGAGTGAGGGCCTTGGGTCTGGCTGCTAACTAGCAAATACCTGTTTAAACACAGGCATGGAAATCTCTCTAAGAACTTTCCCGTGAGTTACTTTTCACATGTAAATAGATATTATAGACTTCTGAATGCTGATATTTTTAAAGGGAAATGTGAGACCAAGTTGGAGAGAGGAAACTTTAAGAAAATCAAAGCCAGATAAAAAGGAAGATTAGGAGTAGACAAGAAAATTCAGGAGAGTCTCTAAATCTAGACAGTCTCCAAATCCAGACAGTGTGGAAGGAGTGGCACCTAGAACAGTGTCTGGCTCATAGAGACATTCCATAATAATTCATGGAAGGAAGGGAGGGAGGACAGGGTGTCCTAGTAAACACTTCCCAAGTTATAGGAAAAGGTAGCTATAAAGTGAGCACTGTTGTGAACCTGGGGCCCAAACAAGACCCTTTAGAAGCCAATGTTGAAGCACAACTTAGTGTTGAACAATAAACTCAAGCAGGTGGCTCAGCCCATCAATAAACAATCCAAAGGCACATGTGAGACAGACTAGAAGTGTGGTTTAAAGATAAATGCTTCCCCTGAAAGCCCAGTGAATGCATACCTTGAGGCTGCACTTGTGGTTCATCTCATCTGCGCATAGTGTCTTCCCACTGCCACCCCTCCTTTTCAAATCCAACTTTCCAGGCAAGATCTAGTTTTGCTCCAGAACCATTTGTGTATGTTGAAATGTAGTGGGCAGGGTGGAATAAAGGAGTTAAAGAGCAAGTAGGAAGGGAAGCAGATTTGGCTCAACTGATAGAGCATCTGCCTACCACATGGGAGGTCCAGGATTCAAACCCAGGGCCCCCTGACTTGTGTGGTGAGCTGGCCCACACGCAGTGCTGATGCGCGCAAGGAATGCCATGCCATGCAGGGGTGTCCCCTGTGTAGAGGAGCCCCACGCACAAGGGGTGCACTCTACAAGGAAAGCCACCCCACACGAAAAAAAGCACAGCCTGCCCAGGAATGGCACTGCACACACAGAGAGCTGACACAGCAAGATGAAGCAACAAAAAGAGACACAGATTCCCAGTGCTGCTAACAAGAATGCAAGTGGACACAGACAACACACAGCAAATGGACAGCAGACAACTTGGGGGGGGGAGGGGAGAAGTGGAGAGAAATAAATAAAAATAAATAAATTAAAAAAAAAAAAAAAAGTGGAAGTAGGAAAAGGCCAGGACACAAAAGCATGGTCTTTGATAGAAGAATATCTTTCTCCTTTGCTCCTGGCTCTTGGCTTAAGACGGACCTGTAAGTTTATCATCATATTGGCAAGGGTAAAAAGCTCCAATTTTTCACTGGGGGTGGGGGAGGCAGTTCCTTTGCTATATCTTTGGGTGGACTTTACTAGTTAGAAAATCTTGAACTCCAGCGACAAACATTTCCTGCAGGCCTTCTCTATGCCAGAGGCAGCCACTTGGCTTGCCCTTATGAACCTTCCAACCCAGTTGGGAAGACAGACTCTAAATAAATAGCCCCATGGGATTACTCACTGGCTTGAAAGAAAAGGATTGGGTGCCATGAAAGTTTGTAAGAAGAAAATAAATTTGAGGGGCTGACATTTAAGCTGAGACCTGGAGAGTGAATTTGTCAGTAATAAAGAAGAGTGATAAGGGCTTCAGGCAGAGGAAACACCATGTGCAAAAGCAGTGACAGTTTCCAAATTACAAATTCGGAGGGGCTTAAAGGCAGCAAACTGAGTGGTGGGCTAGAAGCTGTTTTTGCATAGCATTTTACATCAGATTTTTAAAAATCATACCATATTCTTTGTACATATCAAAGAAAGGATAGACTTGATGCACATTATAAGATGAGAGATAATGCCCCCCAGATCTCTCCTTGTGCTGCTACCATGCAGGAAGTATGAAGAACCAGAAGAAGGCAATGGTGGTTGGCAAACTTGGCCCAGTGGTTGGGGCGTCCGTCTACCACATGGGAGGTCCACGGTTCAAACCCCGGGCCTCCTTCACCCGTGTGGAGCTGGCCCATGTGCAGTGCTGATACATACAAGCAGTGCCGTGCCACGCAGCGGTGTCCCCCGCATAGGGGAGCCCCACGTACAAGATGTGCGCCCCTGTAAGGAGAGCCACCCAGCATGAAAGAAAGTGCAGCGGGCCCAGGAATGGTGCCGCACACACGGAGAGCTGACACAAGATGACGCAACAAAAAGAAACACAGATTCCTGTGCCACTGACGACAACAGAAGCAGACAAATAGACACAGAGAACAGACAGCTGGAGTGTGGGGGAAGGGAGAGAAATAAATAAAATAAATAACTCTTTAAAAAAAAAAGAAGGCAATGGTGGCTAGAGCACAGAATTTCAGGGGAAGACTGGCTGAAGATGTAGCTAGGGAAGCAGACTTGGCTCAATGGATAGAGTGTCCACCTACCACGTGGGAGGTCCACGGTTCAAACCCAGAGCCTCCTTGACCCATGTGGAACTGGCCCAAGTGCAGCGCTGATTGGCGCAAGGAGTGCCCTGCCACGCAGGGGTGTCCCCTGCGTAGGGGAGCCCCACATGCAAGGAGTGCGTCCTGTGAGGAGAGCCGCCAAGCACGAAAAAAGTTCAGCCTGGCCAGGAATGGCACCACACACATGGAAAGCTGACGCAGCAAGATGATGCAAAAAAAAAAAGAGAGAAAGAGACACAGATTCTGGGTGTCGCTGACAAAAATAGAAGCGGACACAGAAGAACACACAGCAAGTGGACACAAAGAACAGACAACTGGGGCAGGGCAGGGAGAAGGGGAGAGAAATAAATAAAAATTAAAAAATTTTAAAAAGAGAATATGCTTGCAGAAGGTTAAAAAAAAGAGATGTAGCTAGAATATTAAGCAGAGCCAGATGAAGCCTTGTAGGTCATGTTACAAATTTTATTTTTATTTTTTTATCCTAAGTGTAATAAGAAACTGGAAAATAACATGATCTGATTTATAGTTTAAGATCACTCTGGATTCTGGATAGAAATGGATTGCAAGGGACAAGGAGCTAACATCTGGTGAGTTTCTGTGTGTTCCTCTCTGCAAACAATACACAAGTATTACTTCATTTAATTCTCACAATACCTCTGGGAAGTGGGTACCATTATCTTCACTTTACCCTTTGAGGTTATATGAATTGCTCCAGGTCTCACAGGGAGAAGCAAAGAAACAAGTACACTTCCTTTTTCATTATGCGGTTAATAGTATTTTTGCATGGGGCATACTATGCATGCAAGAAAATCCAAGGGACAATTTTGTTGTAAAACTCGGTAGATAGGTGATGATCATACCCAGAATGCAATATCAGGGAAGGGTTAATACACATTTTTGCTGCAAAGATGCTCATGATCCTGGCTGCTCATCTGAGAGCTACTGGATATAGCCACGCATGATTGAAGTCATTACAGGATTTTGCTCTTAAAACCTTGCTTATTGTTTGAAAGACCTCTTTTCACTATTTTGATCTTTCTGTCAGGCTGTTTTCCAGGAAGTGGTTGCTAGGAGTGAAAAGAGTTTATTTAGAGATAAGTGGAGACTAGATAATCCATCCCTTTAACAAGTACAAAACAAAGAAACAAGCAAACAAAAACTATAGTAATTGATTTAAAAATTATTTTTGTGGCATCCCTTGCACCAGTCCACCTGCTTTCTATTTACTTGTAGTTATCTCCAGTCTCTAATGTCTCTCTGAAAGCACATATTAAGGTTTACACCAAAACACTGTCTTGGAGACTGTCCGAGGAGTCTGACTGCCAGGGCTCTTCAGAGTCGACAGTTGTCTCTAATGACAGTGAGCATGTGCACACTCAGTGGCTAGAGTCTCCTGCCATGCGCATGAGTGCCAGTAGCTGCACAGCACATGAATTACCCTCAGATGTAGCTGCCTTTATAGTCTGATCATGTGTGACTGGGGGAATGATCCTACCAACAGTGGGAGACTGAAGTTGTACCAACTAGGCTATAGAGACTTTGTTTTACACTGTGGTATAAGTTCCCACTCAAGTCCTGAGGTTCTTGATGGTGAAAGGCCTATTGGTTATATATCCCTTTAACCCTTCTCATTAACAGTCCTTAAGAGTATCTTAGGTATTTACTGTGAATGTGTGTGTAACCTTTATTGCTCTTGCAAAACTAACTTATATTAGGTTGTTTATAGCTTCTGTCTAGTCTCCACACTTTAAAAATTCCTTAACTTTGTTTGGTTAACAAATGTGTCACCTGCAATTCCCATGGTATCTGTTGGAAAAAATAGACATGAGATTTCATCAGTAAGTGTCTAAAAACCTCCACATAAAAGCTATGACTGCATGTAACCAGTGCCCAGAATCACAGTTTGCATGCAGGCAGCAACCTTGAGATGATCTAGGTCGACTTCCATTTGTGTAGATGTGGGAAATGAGGTATTAACCATCAAGGGACTTGCCCAGGTCAACCAACAAGGTAATGGCCAGGTGGAACTAGAACTCTAGTCTCCTGACTCCCAGTTTAGAAAGATTTTACAGGACTGTATTTATTATTATGCTTTTTAATAAACAAATGTAAATGCACTCTTCAGAATTGGACTTAAAATTTATTTATTGGATTTCTCTCTTTATAAGGACTTGATTTTATTTTTGTCATTTAGACAGATCCTAGTAAGTGTATATGCTTAAGGCATTTCTCTTGGCCCACTAAACAAATTACTGAGGAAGTAGTGTAATTATGAAGGAGACCAAATTTGTCTCCAGAATTTCCATGTTTGTTGCTTGTGCCCTATTCTTCTTTGGGTGTTTCTGATGTCTTAAGATATGCACCCTAATCTGTCCATGGGCCCTTGGCCTCCGTGCGCTTACATGTTAGGGTGATGCTAAGCCCAGACTTTTCCCTACCTTATTTCCTCCTCTACCTATATAGACTACCTTGTATATATTATCCTCTTACTTCCTACTCTCAAATAGAATGTTAGCAAAGCTCATGTGCTAATCAATACAAATGTCTCCTGTAATTGCCTATCATGGGATATCAAGTTCTTACTATTTCAGTCACTCCCTTAGAGTAAAACATTATTTTAGAAACTCATGGGAAAATACAATTGATGTTAGCTGGGGGATAAAATGCATAAAGGCAGTATTGGGTTAAGGCACATTTCCTGCGGAATTCAAATCAAAACCTTTCCCACTCCAAATTGTAAGCATTTTCCTTTATACCACCTGTAGTAAAACTTAATGCCATTCTGTCCTCAATGCTAAATCTAGCCAACATCTACCAAGTCTGCAGAGGCCTCCGGGTACCTTTTACTCCACCTGGAAGGCAAAGATCAGTATCCATCATCACTGTCAGATTAAATGAAGGGTGGACTATGAAGAAATCTTTTTCATGACTCAAATTACATTGGTCACTTTCAAGTCAGTTGTGGAAATATAGTCAGAAATGGCATTCAATAGAAAAAGCATAAAATATGTTTACTTGAATTCATTGTGCCACATATTTTGGGCACACACTTTTAGGTAAATGGCCATTTTATGGGCTAAACTCTTTGTATGCTGCCAACAGGACTGGATTCTCTAGGATATAATATTTTCTCTCCTCTTTTCTAACATACTTGGTGGAACAGTCAGATAGAATACATATTTCTGTGATAACAACCCCCAAATTGAAGAGGCTTAAAATAAAGACATTTCTTTCTCCTCAGAGATCCGAGCAGACAGAGCCCCACCAGATTAAAGAACTGATAGTAATGGTGGCAGAAGGAAAGAGAAAGTAGAAAATTGTGTATTGGCTTTTAAAGCTTATAATCACATTTCCCTGGCCAAAGTAACTTACATAGATACATCCGACTTGAAGGGGACAGGGAAGTTCAGTCCTACACAGGAGGAGACTGGAAATACTTAGTGAACCATGTTAATGAATACCATACGTATTTGTAATTCTCTGAACAAACCATGTAATTTCACTCTTTTCTGTTCCTGAAAGGGTGAGTTCTACCTCATAAATGCCATAAACTTTCTAGAATATTTCCCAATCTCCCAAATAGAATTAATTTTTATATCATCTAAATCCACTATACATATATGTGTAATGTTTATAGCATCTACAGCACTGTATTTTAATTAGGAGTTTGTGTATCTGTCTCTTTTCTAATGTCTCAAAGCTAGAGATCATGTCTTATTCATCTGTATAATCTTAGCTTCTAATATGGTACTTGGCACAGGTATCCAAGTTATCCAAAAAGTCCTTCTGCAGTTTGAATTTTTAATAGATGTCCTCTTCTCTGTGAAATGCAACAGAGAGGGAATTTACTCAATAGTCACGTAAAATAGAGAAAGATTCATTTTATCAGTTTCCTTTATTTCCCAGTTAATGAATTCCTATGTTACATTAAATGACCTTAATTATGTAATTTTTTTGTATCTAAAATGATGGGAGAAATATTGAAAGTTAACACAGTCTACAATTAAATATAATTGAAACATTTTGAATTTTTGGACTTGATAACACGTTCTGTGTTTGCATTGCTTAATCATTTGCATGGTCAAAGCATAGATCAGAGCATGTTGTTTCCTGATTTTAAAAAAACAAAACACCAGTTACTTCTCATAGAAAGGAAACACTGGTTTGCCCAATTTAGCTGTCTTCACATAACGCAGTATTTACTTCCCATAGGATAAAACACAAATTTTTTTACCCTGGTCCTCCAAAGCCTGCATGATCCATCCCTTGCCTGCCTCTCTGACCTCATTTCCTTCCATGCTCTCCCCACGCTTACCTTGTTGCATTCACTTGGGTTTTCTTTCTGGTACTTGCCACCCCTGCCAAGCTGTGACAAATACCACACAATGGGTTGGCTTAAGTAATAGGAAATTATTAGCCCACAGCTTTGAGGCTAGAAGTCCAAGATAAAGCTATCAATAAGGCTTGCTTTCTCCCCGAAATCTGCAACATTCTGGTGCTGGCTGCCGGCAATCCTTGGGGCTCTTTGGCTGATAGCTTCCGCTTTGGGGTTCCTTAGCTTGCACTTGCCTCTTTTCTTCTGCTCTCCTGGGTTTCCAATGATTTCTGGATTCAGCTGACTTCTGGCTTCTCCTTGCAGCGTTCTCCAGTTCCTCAATTCAGGTTACTTTTCTTTCTAAGGGCACCAGTAATATGCATGAAGATACACCCTCATTCAATTGGGCCATACCTTGTATAAAATATCCTGTTTACAATGGGTTCACAGGGACAGGAATGCAGATTATTCTTGGGGTACATAATTTAACCTACCACACTGAGCTCTCAGCACATAGTTTCCCTCTGTCTGGCAATGGTGCAGCTATAAATTGTGTAAGACCTTGTCCCTGGCCTCAAAAAAACTCATCTTCTTGTAGTGATGTTAAGACTTGTATACATTTGGTTATCCATTTAATAAACATTTTAAAAATGCCACCTATATATAGGGTATGATTCCAGTTTCCTCTTAAGATTTTTCCCATCATTCTGGGACTCAGGTGAAGCAGCAGTTCCAAACTGGGACATGCCATTCTTGCCCAGAATGAAAAGAAAGATGGTAGAACCAAACATTGGCTCTTAAAGTTTCAGCTCAGCAGTGGCATATATCACTTCCTCTTTCAATTCATTGAACAGATCAAGGCACAGGGCCACACCTACCATCAACAAAGTAGAACAGTAAAGTCCTCCCAGTAGGAGGGCAGACATTTTTGGGAGCAGTAACACAATTCACAATAGATGTTATTTTCATTCTCTAGCAGGTTTCTTTGATTTTTGGACTATGTACAAAATTAATTTTTTTCTTTAGGTTTTGCTAATAGATAAGAAAGACTTTATCTCTGGGATGAAGCTTAACCTGTTTTATTTTTAATATATAAACCCACAGGGAAAAAATAATTAATGACTATTTGGAAGCCCTATCCATATGTGGTCTGAGTCTAAACAATATTAATTTACAAATTCAACTAATTGAACTTTTCACCAAACCAAACTGAATGAAAGAAAATAAACCAATTTCCAATCCCCTGTCCCAGTTCAGAGTTACCAGCGGACTCTCAAAAAGAACTTGCAAGTTAATATTTTAAGCCAGTCCATCTTAAATATGCCCTTCAAATTTGGTGAAGATTTCTCTAGCCATTCTGTGTAATATAGCAATGAAAACAGATTTACTTTCATAGAAGCAAATGATAGATTTTTTAGATCTAATTGTACTGCACTGTATTGGGGTATATGTATGTGATGTGTATACCCAGGCCTCCTTTTTTTTTTTTCTAGCAAGTCTCCAATCTTCAGTACTTTTTGTTTGTTTGTTTAGTTATTTGTAAATAGCTAGTACCTTGGGCACTGAGCCTAGTTTTGCTAAATCTGAGTGTTTTTGCTTCATTCCCTTTCTATTTTAGGATACTTTGGAAATTATTGGTTTGCTTTCTAAAAATGAAGTAAGTAAATAATCTACTCATTTTGGGGGAGCTAGCATCTTTTAAATGGTACTTTATGATTACATAGTTTAAAGCAATTCTCAGTTTAGCTTTTCAGTAACAGAGGTGAAAATTGATGACATTGCACCAACAAAATTTTATTTAACAATGGAATATTATTATTATTAATAGCAAATACTTAAGAGTGCTACTGGCATTGTTCTGTTTAACATGCTTTCTGACTCATTTAACCATCACAACCACCTATGAGATAAGCACCAATATTATTATTTTATAGATGAAGGATTTGCAATACTTACTTTAAAACAGACCTAAATTCAGCATTGGAAAAATAGGTTATGGTTGGCAAGGTTTATCTATGAGGCTAGGAAGTTAGCCAATTCAATCAGGAAACCAAAAGAAGAAAGGGAAGTAGTAGCAAAAACTTGCTGAAAGATTTCAGAGGTTTCTTGAAACTTATTCTCCAAATGAATGAATTACAAACAAAAAACTTGGACAACTCTTTTACACCATTAGTCCAATCATTATTTTCTGTTTATCACTAGGTCAAGGAAGTAATATTTTTTTGTTTGTGAAAGGCAAGATCTGGAACTTATAATATATAGGTGGTTTTATGATCTTGAAATACTAGCCTTTTCTAATCTTCAAATGAACATGGCTGCTTAGGAACCATTCTTCCAGTTAGAATAGAAAAAAGTCCACAAATTCCAATTTTTCCTTTCACAGTTAACTGTCTTTTGGATGGCCACAGCCATTCTGGGAATAGCCACACTAATCTAGTATCAAAGAGGAAGTATAGCTCTGATGACCCAGCCACATGTTAATCTGGAAAGCCTTTTTCTAATTTTAGATATTTTGGTGGGCTATTGATTGTGTTTAAAATGTTTTTATAGTGATAGATTTCATTTTATGTGATGATATGATTTCATAGGTGAATCATTAACCTCAATTGAAATAGTAAACTCTGTTACATGGTTCCAAAGTTGTATTTGATTAAAACATCACCAAAGATAAAAATTATCTAAGAAAGATGAAGATTCAAATGAAGTTTTCATGCCACATTTTTATTCTTTTTATACTTGTTTAAATTTGTTGACTATAACTTTTTCATAGTCCTCAAAGAAGGGGTTAAATTTCATTGTGTATTCTTTGTTCTTCTAAATATTAGGAGTAATACCTACCCATTCTTACCATCTCATCTCCTAAACTCTAAAAAATAACTTCCTATTACCAGGTTTGTTTTCTATATCTGTTAAGTATATCACAAAGTGTTTAAATATTTAAGCATTAGAAAGAACTTTCGTAGGAAAATTAGAGAAACTGAGAACTGGGAGGAACTCAATAACTGGATCTGTCAATATTTGGAAGTGGTTGAGAAAGAAGCCATCAAAAATGGATAACTAGGTGTATATAAAAGACTGGACAGTATCAGGATTTAACAAGTCATTCATGAGAAAGACTGAAAAGGATAGGCAGGGGTAGAATTTGTTATTTTTCCCCAAAACTTGATGTTCCTTTTCCTGAATTTGACATTAATTTGACTCTTACCAACATTTTAGTGATGAGTCACATTAAATGGTAACAATAATAGTCCCCAAATAATAACTTACAATTGTCTTAACTGCTCTCCTCCTTTTAAAGGTAAACCGCTTTACATTGTAGCTTTTTTCCTATTCTTCCAGTTTAAAAGGGGATAGAACAAACTTTAACACAACGAAGCTGTGACATGCCAAAGGTCATATAAACTGCAGGTAGATTTCCTAGTTACTAATCTAGGACAATATTTTAAGATTCATTAAATTACTAACTCTGGTGATGGTTAATGACACGCCCCCTTCCTGGTTCATAAAAATCATACCAGTTAACCTTTGTGAATCCATGCATTTAAATCTAATAGTTTCAGGATAATTATCTAAAAACATTTTAAAAACTCCTGGAGTGGAGTATACATGTTGGCTCAGGAAATAACTCAGTTTATCAGATCTATAGCTCCTTTTCTACAGGACCAAAAGGATATATGGATAAAGTGCTACAGGGCTCAAATGATTTAGAGAATCAGTATTTCCATGACATTATTTTAGAATGATGAAGCAGCTTTTAAAACAGAAAAGGATTTAAGATGTTGTTGTCAAGCAAACTAAGGTTAAGGGAATCATTTGTATACAAAAATATTTTTGAGGTATAGGTGTTTTGTTTTTTTTTTTAAAGGAAAGCAGCCGTATTCTGCATACCGCGCTCCCCCCCCCCCCCCCACAGCGTTCCCCGCCCCCCTCCCCCCAATGGCTTAAGTCGCATAGCTGAAAGGATTTTGCTCATTTTTTCCAAAACACTTCACATCTGGGTAGGAGCCAGCCATGGAAAGTTTCGAGCAAACGTAACATTTGGGAGAGATGGGGCTCGACTTGGGACAGCCTTCTCAGGACCGTGGCCCTCGTAGGCTTCGCCACGCACCTTGTCCTGAGCCCTGGGTGCCAGTGGCAAGTTTGGAACAACCTCGCCCGACAGCGGGGTCAAACGTCTGCGCCGGCCAGCGCCGCTGACCGCCGGCTCCACTGCTCGTACCCACCAGTCTCCCCCACTAACTCGAGATCCCGAAGTCTAGATGGGGTCTACCCTCCTCGTAAATGATGAGACCTATGAGCGCCCAGTCCCAAACAGAAGGCGGCTCAGGATCTGCTCGTCGTGACTAGAGAGGGGTTCCTCCGGAACCCAGCCGGGTTCTACTGCCTCGCACGTCAGTTTCATTCCGCCTCTTGCTTCCCGCCCGTCACCCGCCCTACTCCGGGCGCACCCAACGCGGAGAGAAATTTGACTGCTCAAGTTGCCAATCAGAAGAGAGGTCGAGGGTCTGAGCCAATCGGAGTGGGCGAGTGGGGCAGGTCGCCGGCGTCCTCCCGCCCCTGGGTGGGTGAGCGCGTAATGTATTCGGCCCTCCCCCTGCACTACAGCCTCAGTGCGGAGTCCTCAGGGCCTTGAGAAGCGGTTGTCGGCGACCTCGGGAGCAGCAGCAGCAGCGGCGGCCGCTGGAAGGGGAGCCGCACCCACACGCACACTCACGTCGCCGCTCCCCTCCTACTCTGCCCTTTAGTCGCCCCGCTGCGAGACAGCGTTCCCCCAGGAGAGCGGCCGCCCACGCCGGGAGCATCCTCCCTCTCGAGCGGGCGCTTTCGGAACCAGCGGCATGATGCGACTGCGAGGCTCAGCGATGCTGCGGGACCTGCTTCTGCGGCCGTCAGCCGCCCCCAGCGGGGTGCTGAGGAGGGCGCAGCCCCTCATCACCCTGTGCCGGCGCCCCTGGGGCGGGAGGCGGCCGGCCACGGGCCCGGCTCTCGCCGCGCGGCTCTACCCGTGGTGGGGCGGGGGCGGCAGGCCAGCGGGGCCCTTGGCGCGGGGCCTGTCCAGCTCCCCCTCCGAGATCCTGCAGGAGCTGGGCAAGGGGGTCGCGCAGCCGCAGCCCGGGGCGTCGCCGCCCGCGGCCCCGCCGGCGCCGGGTCCCAAGGACAGTAAGGGGGAGACCGACGCATTCGGCAACAGCGAGGGCAAGGAGCTGGTGGCCGCCGGCGAAAAGTGAGTGTCTCTGCGAGGCGGAGGCGGCCTGGCCAAGCTTGGGGCTCGGGCCGGAAGGGGCCTGTGGTGGGGCGGTAATGGGAACCCAGGTTCGCCAAAGAGAAAGAAAGAGATGCCGGCGGCCGGCGCCGTCTGCGCCATGTGATTAGGCCGGGCCCCGCCCGCGCCTTCCCCGCCCGCCCGCGCCCCTCCACTCGGCCTCCGCTTCCCTCTCCCCTCCCCGGCGCTGGCCCCCGGATGGGGCCGCCGAAGGGCCGGAGGGCTCGTCAGGGTGTTTCCCCTCCCCTGCAGGCCGCTGCGGACGAGCGCCGCGTGCTCGGCGGAGCCCGGGTCCCTGCTGGCTCGCGGCTGCCTCGCCTGGCCGCCCGCCCAGCCCCTGGTGGGTGATGCCACACCAACGTCTCCAGCTACTGACATTTGGGAGTCGGGTTTTGAGCTGAGCCTGAACCTTCCTGCCCCGTCGCATTCCCAGGTTCAAGTTGACGCTCTGCCTGTCTTCTCTCCGTGTCTGCCACCATCTCTTTGGAAGCCTCATGTGGCGGAGTAGTATTAATATTTTAGGAGTGCCTCCTTCAAGCGTGTGTAGAACCATTTGAGGCACCGGAAATAATGCTTAGGTAACCAGATGAGGGAAAAAAGGGCCATGTGGCACGGAAGATGGGGCACGCACGTAGTACAGACCACCTGTTTGCATTGGGGACCAGCTTTGGCTTGTCTTCCTCTTTGATGTGATGGACAGATTTTCAAAAATAAAAGCCAAAATAGCCAAGATGAAATATGACCAAAAGCACTACAAACTCAGTGAAAAATCTAAGTAGATTTTGTGACTTAAATTGTGATAGGATGTTTACTTACCCATACGTGTGTATAGTATAGCAGTTTAATCTCAAAATTATAGTTTTACACCGTGTTTCAGGAAGCAGTTTCCCGAAGTTTGTCTTGTATAATATGAACACATACTTCGTTTTTTCAATGCGATAAAAATTTGCATGATGCTTTCTTTTTACCTTACTATTTTTCTGACTTTGTACTGATAGTATATGACCTCTTACCTCCTTTTTGCTTCTTTTACTTTCTCCAGTCCCAGAGTATCTTAACTCGAACTGAAAGTGTGATTCTTATTTCAATTTCAGGCCTGCTTAATGTTTTCCTGTATTTGAAGTTTGCACCTTCCTATAAAACATTCCAAGATACAATTTTCTCCCATACTGAAAAAAAAAATTTTTTTTTTAATTATTTGAGTGATGGGGCAAAATTTGTGATATTGTGTGGTAGTGCCATGAAGTAGCCTCATGACCACACGCAGGTCTTTTAACATCTTGGGTTAGATGATTCAAACTACTTCAAGTTCTAAAAAGCTAGACTCGTTTAATTTGTATCTCTTAAATATTTAGGGACTGTAACATGTATGCTTACTCTCACGTGGAACTCACTTTTACCTGAACATCATCTGGTTTAGCAGGCATAGAATAAGAATTAAAATACATGTACCCAGAGTAGGAATTGTAACAGATGCAGTTTACTAGCAATTAAAAGTTACCCTTGAAGGCTACAGGGGTGAAAACTGCTTTCAATAGAAAAATATCTTTGCTTCTGTCTCTGCAGTGTCTTTGTGTCCCTCTTTTTCTCTGTTTTAACAGGAAATTTAGCTCCTTTTGTGACTTACATGTTTACTAGAAGCTTCTGGTTTCTTGGCCTTCTTAATAAAAAGCCATCATTTTTTAGCAGTAACTTCCAAACACTTTTCATATTGACAGCTCTACATACAAAATACCTCCCACCCACACCCACACTCTGCCCTCAAAAAAAAAAATCTGGCCTTGGAGAGAAGTTCTCAAGATTTGCTCAGAAGCCCGGGAGTTTGAATGACCAGTGAGACAAACATTGCTTACCTTAATTCAAGGAAGAGAGTTTGTTTTTTGCCACCAAAGTAATAGCTGAATTGGTTCAGGAGCAATCCAGATAGATGATAATCCTGAGAGCTTTTCAGTTAAGGATTTGGATCCAGTGAACCCCAGCTGTCTCTACTTTACCTATAAAGTAGACGAGCACTGGCCTCCGGTGTGAAGAAAGCATTTTAATCAGGTGAAAGTTTGTTTTTTTTCCTGAATGAACTGGTTTCCAAGTGTAGTTTTCTTCCTTTGGCTCCTTCCATTTTACCTTTATATTATGAAAACTTCTCTTATTCTGGGAGGTAAGCTACCAGTTAATCTTGTTATCCTTTCTAATGCTCAGCATCCAAGGCATTGGTCTTCCCTCAATCAGCAAGCCACCTGGAATGCCAGCACTCATTCAAAGGATGCAAGATTTTATAGAGGATTATTAAAATAGCAGTTTGAAAATTAAGATAACATTTTGTAAAGGGTTTAGAACAATATTTGGCATATGTCAAATACTACATAAATTTTTATTTTTTTTAAGATTTATTCCCCCCCCCCCCTTCTCTGTTTTCTGTGTCTATTTGCTGCGTCGTCTTTGTCCACTTCTGTTGTTGTCAGCGGCACAGGAATCAGTGTTTCTTTTTGTTGCGTCATCTTGCTGCGTCAACTCTCTGTGTGTGTGGTGCCATTCCTGGGCAGGCTGCACTTTCTTTCGCGCTGGGCAGCTCTCCTTACGGGGCGCGCCCCTTGCGTGTGGGGCTTCCCTATGCGGGGGACACCCCTGTGTGGCAGGGCACTCCTTGCTCACATCAGCACTGCCCATGGACCAGCTCCACAGGGGTCAAGGAGGCCCCGGGTTTGAACCGCGGACCTCCCATGTGGTAGACGGACACCCTAACCACTAGGCCAAGTCTGCCGCCTAAATGTTTACTAAATGAAGGAATAGCTTGTTCATTTATTTTAAAGCCTGTCAAAGACTGGTCACACATGAAAAAATTTTTTGTTGTTTATTCTGGAAAAAAGATTCTGAGAAATGTTGTACTCCTTTCTTATAAGGAACAATGTGATTTGCTCATTTACCTTTTTGCCCTGCTTACCAGTAAGTTCAGAGTAAATTTAATGCTTAACCACAGCAATTTTATTTAGTTCATATGGCTGGGATTTTTACTTTTCCTCCTTTCCTTGGTTCTGATTTTCTCTTTTGACTTTATTGACATGTATTATATTCTGGAAGGAAGTAGGATATAAATAAGTTGACTTGTCTTTCTACAACCGAACTAGGCAATACCATCTACTTCAACCAACTACAATCTGGTTTAAGCTCTTGGTGTAGGTTTGGATTCTACTTTTAGATCTTAAATATACTATTTTTTTTTAAAGTGATGATTTTTCCTCACTTTTCTCTGTAGTTCCCTTTTTCAGTGTCCACGCATTCTGTCATCTTGAAAACTCCTTTGCGTGACTCTTGATCTTTAAAATTATTGTTCCTAGTTTCCTTGCTCTTCCTAGGTTTCGTCACTGGTTAAACTCTGAGAGTGAGTCTTTTCTTGATTCTCCCTGCCTCCCTATCAAGGCAGAATTAAATGTTTCATCTGCACTTTTCTTATATATAATACTTCTCTACCACAGCACTTGCCACAATGCTATAGTCTTATCTCTCCCTGTAGAAAACAGTCTTCTCAAGGGTAGCAACTTTGCTATATTCATCTTTATATCCCCAATGCTTGGCACATAATGGGCTATGTAAGAAAAGTATAAAAATTAGTGATATAGCCAGTGAATGCTTAAAAAAAGAAGGAAAAATAAAGAAAGTTAGATACAGAATTACCCAGCAATCCCACTTCTAGATGTATACCCAAAAGGTTTGAAAGCAGGGACTTGAACAGTTATTTGCACAGCAGTGTTTATGGTGGCATTATTCACAATTGCCAAAAGATGGAAGCATTCCAAGTGTCCCAACAACTGATGGGTGGATAAATAAAATTTGGTAAATTGGTAAAGATAAATGTGTCTGGATAGGATTTTTTTAAGTAATGTTTCCATAATGTCTTAAATTGCCTGTTGTCTGTTGTTTTATTTTTGAAGTTGAAATAAAGTTTACTAATTTTGAGGGGGAAAAAAGGTTAGAGATTCTGGTTGAAAAGCCCTGTGAAAAAATTGGAATGATCATTGATACTTTAAAGTTTAGGGAGAGGAAGACTAGATACAAAAGGCATATATATGTTTAAAAAAAAAGATAGCATGTCTTTACAGGGCAATGAGTCCTAGTCAACTATATTGGGGGATTATAGGTGAGAAGTTAAGAACAGATGGTACAAAACCAAATTGTAGAGATCTGAATAACAGACTGAGGAGTTTGAATTATCCTTGGTATTGGTTAACTTAATTGGACAGTAGAGTAAGCCCCATGAAGACCATGCATCACTATGTTGTAGAAGTTGGCCCTGGATTTGAATTCTATATGTATATTTTTTGGGTAGTCTCTTCATTTATTGGTTGATTTATATATTTCTCCCTTAACTCCGAAAAGTAGGTATTATATAACAGCTTATAGGTAGAAATAGGCACCTTCATTCATATATCCTGCTCCACCTTTTGCGTTCTTTGTAAACACTTAGAACACTTAGTGAATGGTTACCTTCATTCCTTTGGTTGACTTTTTTTCTTCTACTTGAAATTCCCTTCTGTTCCCATGCTTCCAGTGCCTACCCATCATTCAAGTGTATCTCAAATTCCATCTCTTCTAAAAAAAGCTTTACTTTATTAGCCTGCACAGACATAATTTGCCAATAACTGGATCCCACAGCTCCTTTCTTTATTTTTTCCTTATGTATTCCTCTAATTCCTCCTTTCTTTTTGCCCCTCCTTTCTATTTCCCCTTCTAGACCATAAGCAATGTCTAACTTGTCAGACATGTAATAGATGCTGGTTAAATACATGGAAGTTTTCTTCTTGATATTTTTAAAATATATCATTTCTTTTTTATATAGGCATGTATTCTGTGAAGGTATAATAGGAGACAATGGATAAAAGAAGGACCAGTGTGATGGTAAAAGGATCTTAAAGGCAGAAATTAGAAAGGAAGGAGAATAAAAGGAAATGGATAAAAAGATGTGTAAGAGGTTTTTTAAAATTTAGAGTCACTCATTGTCTACTTTGGTTGCTAAGTGTCATAACCCTTTTATTAATGTTTTTCACTAAAGATTCTGGAGGATTCACTGGGTTTATCAATAATTATAGATGGCACAATTTGAAATCCTGTTAAAATCTTTTTTTTTTCCCCCACTAAAACTTAAATACTTCTCAAGGATTTCATAAGTTACTATATAGTTGCTGATAGCTGTAGTTTTTAGCTTTTAAATTTTATAGCAAAATATGTTATTTTGATAGCATTGCCATAAAATCCACGTGAAATTTGGGGAGAGAAAAGATGGCAAGGCCATGAATGATTTTTTGCCAAATTTCTACAATTCTGAATGTTTGGGGAGAATTTTTGCATTTGTTTGTTCACCAGACTGTGGATGCTAATTCATTCCCAGGTCAGAGTCTGCACTTTTAAATGCTGAGATAGATAACAGTTTATTTATTTTTTGAGCATTTTTTTAAGGATGTCCTGCATTGTCTCTTCTATGGATAAAAATTATTCTCTTGTCCAAGAGCAAATCAATATTAACCTTTTTTTTTTTTTGCTGGCTGTGGCAATAACTTGGTCATTTTAAAGTTTTTGCACTATGTACTATAAGCTAAAGAACTGTATATTTTATGTTATTAACATGGCTTTTAGACAAAGCAAATACCATTTACTGGTGTGATAAATACATAGAAAGCTTATTCTGCAGTTTTTAAAAGTGATAGAGTACCATTATCTGAAGTTTATTTGACAGACCATTTTCTGTAAATAATTGGCATGTTACTATCCACCGACTTTTTGACAGCTGGTTTAGTTTTTCTTTAAATATTAGGTTATCAGAATTATTGGACTCAATTTAATGGTATTAGATCAAGATAAGATATAGAAAACTTGTTTGTACTTTATAAAGGTAAGAACTAGCTTGTACTTTTGAGACCAATGTAGTAGTGTAAATAGTTTGGACTCTGGATTCAAAGAAATAGGGGTTCTAAACCCATCTCTGTTGCTGTGCTTCCTCAGGAAGTTTCTTAACCTCTCTCATCCTTTTTCCTCAAATGTGAAATGGGGTGGCGTCATTCATTTACTCCACAAATCATAAGTGTATTGAGCTTTTACTATGTACCAGAAACCATATTATATTTTGGATAATAATGCCTTCTCTCATAAGATCATTGGAGGGATTGAATTAGAATGTGTATAAAACAGCTCAGGATCTAGATCATAATAAGTGATCAATAATAATAATATAATATTATTATTAACATATCCCAAGTACATCTTTTAAAGTTGGTCTAAGAGTAAAAGTAGTTTCAGAGAATAATGTATTCAGGGCATATAAGTTTTTTAATGATAATCCTGTGTGTTAGGTTTTTCATTGTCGTGAATAATAATAAAACTTAATAAACGGTGATTGTGGGGAATGGGTTTAGTCTGCCTTCTGATAGTCATTAATAATCAGAATAATGAAATGTTATTTTCAGTTCCAGAGCCAAAAAAAGGAAATGTAATAGGCTCTTCGTAGTTGGTTTACTTGAAAGCTTTTCAATAGAAAGGAAAAGTTATTTTCTTTTTTAAAAGTTTGGTTAATTAGAGCATCTCATTATATTTTTAATGTATTAAATTTTTATGTATTAAATTTTAATGTATTAAAATTTTAATGTATTTTCTATAGTAAATTTTTTGCTCTATGCCCTATTATCTGTGTGAGCCCAGATCATTTAGAATAGCAACTAACAGCAGTTGAATACTTGTTCTTTGCCTGGCAGTGTTCTGAATTTATTGAATGTATTGAGTCAGCTGATCCTCACAACAATCCTGTGGGGTAGGCACTATTATTCCCCTTCTTCAGATGAGGAAACTGAGGCACAAAAAGGTTTAATTTAGCCAAGGTAACTAAGCTAGTAAATATTATATCCAGGATTCAAGACCTTTAGCTTAATAATCTTAACTACTGTCCAATACTTGCTGTCTCTCCCCAGACAATCAGGTTAACTATTTGAAAAAAATATAAATGTAGTCATTAAGAAAAAAAGAACGGAGTGTTGACTCTTAACCTGAACATTTGCTGAGCTTTATAATTGATTGTGCTAGGCTCTTCAGGAAGGCATTTATCATAACAAATGGTTAGGCATTAGCACAAATGGAGTTGTTAACCAAGATTTCAAAAATCTGATGTCAAAACCTGATATCTTTTTTTTTTTTTTTTTTACTATTTTTCAGTGTGTTCTTTAGTGATACTGATATGATTTTAGTAAATCATTTTTTGTGATGGCAGACTTGATGAGTAAATCAACTATAGTCTGGCTTAGTGATTATTTATTAATGGACTTGGCTAAAATCCATCAGAATGTTCACACAAAGATTAATTCTGTCTTCTTTCTCCCCCTTTAGTAAAATAAAACAAGGTCTGTTACCTAGCTTGGAAGATTTGCTGTTCTATACAATTGCAGAAGGACAAGAGAAAATACCTGTTCATAAATTTATTACAGTAAGTTTTATGTTTTCAAAATTTTATCTTGCTCATTTCAAGATAGTGAAAGAAAATGAAAGCAACAATGAGAAATTGTCCAGAAATTGGAAAATAGTAAAATGCCACATAAACGTTCAAGTCTTGGATAGAAGTTTTTATATATAGGAATAAAAAACTTGTAGTTGGAATAAGTATATACATTATTTGCCCCATATGTTTACAAACTCTTGTTTTTTGTTTTTTTAAAACAGGCACTCAAATCTACAGGATTGCGAACATCTGATCCCAGGTTGAAAGAGTGTATGGATATGTTAAGATTAACTCTTCAAACAACATCAGATGGTGTCATGCTAGACAAAGATCTTTTTAAAAAGTAAAAAAATTCTGCTAAACCTTTTAAGGCGATTTGCTGTTGTATGGTGATTTTGCTTTTAAAGCAAAATTGCATCTTTGAAGGCCAGTGCTTCCTATGTAACAGAAAGAAAATGTAATTTATAAATATCATTAGTTTGAAGGTCTTTGTGCACATTAGGGTCCTGTATTACACTGGGGCTAAGAGTATACTTTTCTTTAGATCTGGTCTAAGAAAATTTATCCACAGATATTTCCAATTTACAGTACCTAGGGATTGCATTCAATTGAAATAGAGCACACCCTTTGTCCTGCCATTGCTTGTATTGATTCCTAATTCATGTTCATGTTTCCTAGACTTTCTCAGCATGGTCTCTAGTTCTTTCTTATAAAATGATTTAGATGACATCTAAAAAAATTAGGACTACAGACCAGCCCTATGTTCCTCAGATTTTCACATCTGCATTGCTTGCTTCTCTCCTCTCTCCAGATTATTAGTAATACATAGGCTTTTGGCTGTTTTTGTTTCCCTCAAAACAATGCAGAACTAAAGACATCTGTGAAGATTAATGCCTTGATTTGGTTGAATGAGAATATTTATTTTGAGATTTCTTTGTTGGCATGTCTGTTAATTATTGGTTTTCATTAATGTGTCCTAGTAGTTTAGCTTTATTAATGATTTAATGGACAGCATGTCTTTTATGGATTCCAAAAAGTTAAATGATATTTTAAACTACGAATAACTAAAAGAAAACTAGTATAAAAATGTGAGCAGTGCTATATATAGGACATTGGTTGTTTCCAGACTATAGGACTAAGTTGAGACGGTGCCAAAGAATTCCTGCATCTACTTTGAAAGGTTGTTTATTGTATTTATTTTTGTTTGTTTGCGGGGGTGGGTGGAGGATTTATTTTAGATATTTCCTGAAAATAACCTGGGGTATTAAGTCCTCTAAAAGTATAGGCTCTCCAGTGTTTCCTGTCATGCTGTGAAGTACTATAGACAGTTTGGGGTTTCTGTCTGTTCACCAGGAAGTTCTTGGTTCTATTAATTTAGCACACCTTAAAGTGTAGATTTTAGGTGCCTGTAAGAATTGGTGTTAGGAATTTTGAGATTCCAGATTCTGTTTCTTTTTGAAGGGAAGGATATCATTTCTGTAGTTATTGGTATCTTTGCAGTAAGAATTATTTTGTTTTTAGCATTCATGCGTATGATATATGCAAAGCAGCTCTGATTATGGTAATTTCTGGGGAGTTATTTTGTTGTATCCCTGAATGAAGTTGTCAGAGAGATGGCAGGTAGCTCTGTTGATAATAGGTATAGGGAATTGCTTTGGAATTTTACATGGAAGCAGTATTTCATACATTTCTGGTATTACAATTTAAAATTATTTTGTGCTTTAAAGTCTGCTGCTCTGTTCATGAGTTGAAAAGTAATATTTAAAATTATTAAACCAGGAAACACTATCATAAAATTTCCTATATCTAATTATAAAAATAATAGCACCATTACGTTAAACATTAATTTTTAAAAAAAATTATTTAAAAAACCACTAATACAGGTGGTTCGCAACTTGATACTTAGCGGTATAGAAGAGAGGACAGTGGAAACGTAGGCATAAGAATGTCTCTTTTTCATCCTTAGAATGAGGTCATCTAAAACCTCCCACTTTTGACCTTTTCAGATCACCTGAAAGGTGACTACTCTAGAGAAGTTCTTTTCTCCGTTTTCAAATATAGGAAGTTATCATGTTAGTGTTTCCAGAAATAAACTATCTTACCTCCATGAAGCTGGGGAGGAGAGAGATATTAAAACATGGAATTCATTTTCCCAGAGAAATAACTTATAAAGGTAGGTAGGGTTTGGTTGAAGTCTATGTGTAGATATTTTCCCTAAAAAACATTGTGGGTTAATATATTTAGCCTTTGTGGCTAATCTAAGAAACAGCTCTTAGACATGACATTTTTAAAAATGGAAAAATGAGCTATAAGCGTACTTTGGGGCCATAATTAATTTGAAAGTTGGAAATTGTACACATCTAGGTAGTGAATTATTAAGTGTCAGAACTATTTTTATGTGATCGTAATTTTTTTGTTCTTTTTTTTGGGAGAAAATGAGTGGCAGCTCTTTAAATTTTGCATATTACCTGATTTTCTAAAAATTGTCATGTTATTTTGTTAATGAAAATTATATGAATATAATGCAAAATATTTTGTAAAAAATTTATGTGCTTTATAGTTGCTAGTCATAAACACTTAAAGAAAATGATATTCCAAGTTTCAGATGAGAATCTTTGAACAAAACACAGAAATTTGTCACTTGCTGAAAAGCATGAGCACCTCCTCAGTATTCATTTTATGATTTCTAATTTTTTTATTAGTTGCATGAAATCTCTTAAGATAACTCCCAAGGAGAAGGAGAACATTACTATTTGAAAACTCTTCTAATTAATAAGGTTTTTAATGAGATTATAGAACTTCACCAGGTAGGGCATGGTTGCCATAAGCTTTACCAACATATTCTGATAGAGGAAAAAAAATCCCAGACTTTCACTTTTATAAATAATCTTATTAAAAGTGCTAGTTAATTTTAAATAGTAGATAGTTGTAGGTTAATAATTTAAATTTGACAGTCCTCATGTATTATTTCTTATTTTTACCTTCTTTAAAAAATGTAGAAATAGATTTGATAAAGATATAAATAATAATTTAAAATCAGGAATTCTTAATTTTTTCCTCTGAAAAATGTATTCTTTGATATATGTTCTCTACTACTCTGACATGTACAAGTTCAGTTTTGAAAGCTATTTTAAATACTAAATATTAGAGCAATGAAAAAATATATTTTATAGATTAACTTTGAAAGATCAGAAAACCATTAATCAAAGTTTATTGAAGTAGATATTGGTTAGAGTTCTGGGAGAGCAATTATTTCTATGTGTGTAGCTTAATTATGGAAATCTAGATTATACATTTTTCATGTTGTAATGAGGATATCCTTACCACTGAAACAAGTAAATTATTAGGATTTTTTTTTAAAAAACCAAAGTGTTAATTTTATATTGACCATAAAAATATATATTCTGAAGTTTTGTTAATAGTTAAAAGGTGAAATGTGGTTTTTAATTTTAATTTGATGTTTCAGCTGGAAAAAATTGAACTAAAGTAATTGAGATTTAAAATTTTATTTTATTACAGACTTAGAAAGGAAATACTAAGAATGATGCATACTTGTTCATTTCCCCAGTTATGATTAGTTGCGAGTCGTTCAACCTTTCAGAGTCTCATTTTCTTTTCTATAAAATGGGGAAATCATCTTTCTCAAAGCATTGAAATTTTAAGGATTATACATGATGAACCTTACTGGCCAATTTTCTTTTTTTTTCCTCTTTCCCAAAGAAGCTAGTGATGTAGTAGCAGATCACTTACCAGTGATGAATCCAGTTACATAAATTAACTTCTCACAGTTTACTGGTTTCACTTTAAAACTTCATCTATAAGGAGTTGGTTTTTGTCTGTTAAGGACTTAGCCTTGAGAGTTATTATAGTCAGTATTATGGCTGGATGCCCATGAAATTATATAGCAAGTCCTCCTTTATCAATTAAGTATTCTTGTACTAAGTTACTGAGACTGTCTTAAGATGATGAGCTCAGAGTTTATGATAGACTATATTCTATTTATAAAACTCTAAGTCTGAATTACATATTGATTTTCTGGCTTAAATCCTTTTTAGAACAAAGTTAAAGATATTGATTCAAATAATTGAATTTCATGCTTTTCTGTTCATGTTTTGTTATGTCTGTGACTTATGTCTTTAAACAGTTTTTAGCACTGAAATATTTTTATTGTACAGTATAATACATATCTTTTATTATACAGAATAATGTAATTTAGCATTTTTGATGACTCAGAATATAAAATTGATTACTGTACTACTGTATAATATTTAAAATTATATATTATTTTTACAAACATTTTAACAAATATATAAAAAATAATTAGATTAATCTTAACATAAGTTGATTTTATCTCAATTTTTAAACTTAGAAATGCAAATTTTCAAAGTTTAAGTTAAAATAGAAAATGTTTACCTTTTTAAAATATTAGTTTTAATTATTATGTAGGAAGTAAGGTTTATTTCTGAGGTTACATAATCAAAAAATAAACAGATTTCAACCGTGATGTATTAAAGGCTGATTTTGTTAACTACTTGTCATATTCAATGCTTCTCAACTCTGGTAGACTAAGTAACTGGTTTAAGATGATCTCAATCCTTAACCTGCTGGAATGCTCTGATATTTAATCTTTGATGCAATTTTTAAGCATATTTAATTTTTTTTTTAACCTTTTCAACAGCTTTCAAGCAAGTACATGAAGGGCTGATGGGAGGAAATAAAACCTATGAAGAGTATAATTTACAGAATTTAGTTCGTTGTTTAAGATGATGAATTTATCTTTTGTTTAAATATTGGGGTTAATACTCTGTTTAGTACTATTGTTTATTACCAAATATTACTCAGTCTATTAATTTTTTTCTCGCATTCCACAGATGTGTTCAGAGCAACATTGTTTTGTTAACACAAGCCTTTAGAAGAAAGTTTGTCATTCCTGACTTTATGTCTTTTACTTCACACATAGATGAGTTATATGAAAGTGCTAAAAAGCAGTCTGGAGGAAAGGTAACCTTTAACATGCATAATTTCATAACCCTATCATTTATAAATTAAGCTCAGCTTAAGATACAGAGTAAAATTGTGTAGTTTTGTCTTTTGCTAATTAGAAATTTAGGTTTAATTCATTGGATTTAGTGCTTTTAAAACATTTTAAACATTGTTCTATATAAAATAAATCTAATTTTAAAAATTACTTTTGATTTTCAAATGATTGGGATGGCTTTTAAAATGTTAATAAAATATAAACTTTTTGGGAATTTTTGCAGATCTGATATCCTTGAATATTAAATGAAATGTCTCCAGTTTTTATAAACCTCTGAAATAATGCTAGGGGCTAGTTTGTTTAATTTCCATATTGAAAGTTTTTATTTTCTTTTGTTTTAGATTTGAGTAATATTAGCTTAAGTATGATTTTACCTCTTGGTAGTAATTTCAGTGTAATTACCTACTGTTTTAGTATTTTATTCTTATCTCTTTTTTTTTTAAAAAAACATACTGACCCATACCAGCACCCATAACCTGAATAAAGAAGTTCTTGGCTTCTTTTCCTTAAAAGAAAGAACAAAATCTAGTCCAAATTTCTCTTTTTGCTTTTGTAAGGGAGAATATGTTGGGAAAGAGGGCTTGATAGAGACTGTGAAAGAAGTCACTTTGCCTCAAGTCTGTTAGGCCCTTAGTTTTAGAAGAACTTTTAAAAAAGATAGACCACAAAGCCACTGTGTATTATAAAATAGACATCCCAGTGGAAGCCAGATTGAGCTAAGAATTTTTCTGATAGAAGAAAATAACATTTGAATATATTGTATCTGTTAATTCCTTTCCAATGTTTTGGATAGGTTGCAGATTATATTCCTCAGCTGGCCAAATTCAGTCCTGATTTGTGGGGTGTATCAGTTTGTACAGTAGATGGACAGAGGTAAGTTTATTTTAAGGCCATAAAAATGGACTCTAAGCCTTAAATTTTGTGTTAACAATGAGCATGGGGGTGGAGAGGAACATCTTCTATAATGGATATTAACCCTAGTATGTTAAGTTCAAGAAGGTAAATAAGTTTAGATTTTAATTTTATTTAAAAAATTGAAATGGGAATTTTATACTAAATTTTATGAGGTATTTCATCTATCTTATTCACAGTTGTAGTCTTTTTATTTGGGTATTCATGTACCTTCAGTTAATGAATTTGTTTAGGAAAAGCATGTAAAATAACAAGTACAATTATGTAGTTATGTTTTTTCTAGTTGATTTAAATTATTTTGTAAATCTACTTTTAAATAGGCATTCTATTGGAGATACCAAAGTTCCCTTTTGTCTGCAGTCCTGTGTAAAACCTTTGAAATATGCTATTGCGGTTAATGATCTTGGAACAGATTACGTACATCGATATGTTGGGAAAGAGCCGAGTGGATTAAGATTCAACAAACTGTTTTTAAATGAAGATGGTAAGAATTTTATAAAAGTTCACTGGAAAAAGAGCTTTCTCATAAATTTAAGTAGTATATTTTCTTTTTTTTTTTTTGAAGATTAAAAGCTTTTCATATACATTTTTTTCATATGTTGTAGAATTTCTGTGAAATGACTAGAAACGAACCATTTACCTTTAAAAATAGTTATTTTAGGCATCTCATACTGCTAGGGTGTGCATCAGGGGAGCAGTTGGACGTGAAGAGTTAAAAAGTTTCATTTTATAACTAACTGTAGTGAATTACTTGTAGTAAAATCTGATGGTAGTTTGGGATTTGCTTTAAAATAATTTAATAGAAGGCAAGTGGGAATGTAGGATATGTGATGTAGATGACATAAGATTACTATATGTTAATACAGCTAAATAATGGGTACATGGGTGTTTGTCTTGTGTTCTTTCTCCTTTTGTATATATTTGAAAAATACCATAATACAAAGTTTATGGTGACTGCAGTTGAGAAAGTATTTTTGCATTTTTCCCCATTATAGTATTTAATATTTGAAGGAAATATCTTGCATTCACTAGTAGGATAACTAGTAAGTCTTATTTTAAAGTAATCCAAAAAAAAAAGGAGAGGACAAAGGTAGTTAGAACTTTTGATCTGATTTAAAGGTAACTTTATATCTAAATACCATCAGCTGAATACAGATCAGGCTAAAGGTGATTTATGTGGGCTGGTTTCTTATTTTTCCATCTTTCAAGCATATTCTAGATCCCTGATTGGGTAATGAGTTAAATAGAATTTTTTTTTTTTAACATACATTATTTCCTATTCCTTTTTTTTTTTTAAAGGTTTATTTTATTTATTTATTTATTTCTCTCCCCTCCCCCCCCCACCCCGGTTGTTTGCTCTCTGTGTCCATTAGCTGTGTGTTCTTCTGTGACTGCTTCCATCCTTATCATTCGCTGTGTGTTCTTCTGTGACCGCTTCGATCCTTATCAGCGGCACGGGAATCTGTGTTTCTTTTTGTTGCATCATCTTGTTGTGTCAGCTCTCCGTGTGTGTGGCACCATTCCTGGGCAGGCTGCACTTTCTTTCGCGCTGGGCCGCTCTCCTTACAGGGTGCACTTCTTGCGTGTGGTGCTCCCCTACACGGGGGACACCCCTGCGTGGCAGGGCACTCCTTGCGCGCATCAGCACTGCGCGTGGGCCAACTCCACACGGGTCAAGGAGGCCTGGGGTTTGAACCGCGGACCTCCCATGTGGTAGGCGGACGCCGTAACCACTGGGCCAAGTTCCGCTTCTCCGAGTTAAATAGAATTGAAAATAAGAACGAAGGAATTCAGTGGTTGTAATAATGGCTGGGAGAAACACACTTTTGTATTTTTTTCCTTCTGCTGGATAAAAAATTAAATACACTTTATACACGTTGTTTAAGTTATTTTTTATGATGTTATGAGAGTGGTATTATGTTAATGCTACTCATTCTATTTATTTTGAGAGAAAGTGCATTTTAGCTATTTTACTATAATCTTTCTATCCTGATGCCAAATTTGATTTTATGGAGAGTACTATAAACTAGCAACTTCAGTAAGGACGTGGCACCTTATTTTATTAATGTCATTCGCATCCAGATTTAATGTGGAAAGAATATTTTTATTCTAACTAAACTAAGTATTTTATAAGAAAAAAACAGTATTTTCCTCTGGAAGACCAAGTAGAATCTAGCAGCTCTGGTGAATTGATTGAATTTGAGGGAGGTTTTTAAAGAATAGAAGTTACAGGAATTTGGATGTGAAAAAGTATTTCAGAAACTGGGCTTGGAGGGTAAAAGAACTTAATTAACATTGCAAGTAAGAAATATTTTTGTCATAAACATTTTTGCTTCCAGCATTTGACTGTAAGAAAAAAATCATAAGAACTCACAAATTAAGCAGTCGTTTAGAATAAAATTGGAATATGAAGTTAAAAAGAGGTTTTGACTTCATGATCTTTGATTTTTTTCCAAGCCTGAGCCAGCACCTAAATCTTGGAATGATTGCCTCGCTGTGAGGTAAAATGAAGGCTTCACTATGCCGCTCCCTCCTGAGTTTTTAAAGAGGTTCTGTGCTCTGGAGTCTTGGTGTTAGACCAATCCCAGTAAAAACATTTGTAGGTCTTTTTCATATTTAAAATTTCAAAGGTAGATTTATAGTGAAACTGTGTACTTTGTGTATATGCATATGTAAAACATTACATTTTTCTAAAATGTATTACTATTGTACTAACTTCGTGAGCTTGTGATGATAAATTAAAATTAATTGAATATAATGAAGAGATAAAGGAATTGTAGCTGTTACTCTTTTAATATCTGTAACTAAAATGATTTATAGCTAAAAAAGTTTTGGTCCTGTGGTGTTGGGAATTGGTATTTTTTATCATTATAGACTAAGGCAAGTTACTTTGTGGAGATGTCAATTTTGGAACCCACTGACCTCTAATGAAATCTTCTTTTTCTACCTTACAGTGATTAGATGAATCAGCAAGTATTTAAATACTCCTTCCTCACTTGCTGCCCCCATTTTGTTAGTAGCTATAGAGAGTATAAGGGCCTTGGTTCTTGATGTGACTTATCTAGCTGCAACTGCAGGATACAGAGAACAATTATATACCATTAATACCTGGAAAGAGAAGACAAACTTAAGCATTGTGCACTGCTAATTGTATTATCTTACAAAAATATAATTGACAGATAGCAAAATGTATGCTAGTTATATGTGTAAAGCATTTGAGAAGGAAGTATTAAATTAATTTACGTGAGGAGGATAGATAGGACTGCATTATATAGAAAGGAAGAAGTTTGGGTGGTTGGGAGGAATGTGAGTGGGCATTAGAGGATTAAATCATATATATATAGAATATATTGCAAATGAGTATATAAATGGGATAATTAGGTGTCTTAACACTATAATTTTTATATGGCATTATAAAATTTCAGTATGTAACTAAAATATAAATATTAAGCTGAACTTCCTTTTTGATACTTTTTAGTTAAATGCATTAGCAAAGTTGTACTTAGCCTCGATCATGAACCACAACTTCATAAGGTTCAGGTGCTTAGCTAGCAGTTTGAAAAGCTAATCTAAAATGAAAGAACTCTGCATATGTTATTGCCATGGGAAGAATAAATTCTTGTTAAAAAACTTGGTAAGTTTTGCACGTTTTATTTAGAAATACATTCATGAATTTCAGGTGTCACCCATGTCTGTTTTGTTAGTTATACCAAGCTCATATCTGCCATTGCTTAAAATAGTAGAGGCTTTTTAAAATTAGCTTGTATAGAGTTGTGTTATTTCTACTGTCCATAAATTTTTTAAATTAAGTAATACTTCTGAATTGAACCCTTTTACTTTCCTCTCTTACCTACAGCAGAGGTAGGAAACAGATCTAAGAGTGTTAGGTCTTGGACTGAGATTTTGTGCTATAGTAAGGTTGTTATTATACTAAAATAATATTTCTGATATATTTCCAGAACATTCAAATGTCTGACTTTTGAGCCAAAGGCAGAGTTAGCAGTTGCTTACATCTGAAAATTGAGCTTTTGTAGCATGAAATAATTTAGTGGTTTATATGTTCTTTGAAAGATCTCTTCTTGAATATAACTTATACTGTATTTGCAAAATATTTATGACTTAAAATGTTAAATGCCTCTGTTTATGCAGTACTGTTTGGAATACACACATTAGCTGCCTCCTAGTACTTAGAGTCTAAAACCTGATAATGTGAAAAATCCATGAAAGGAAAGATCAATAAACATCTACACAAATACAAGTATAAGATAATTTAGCATAGCCTGATTTCTGTATTTTGTTTTCTTTTTACCTGTGGGCTTTCTTTCAGGTGAATGATACTTGGAAAATTTTTGTTCTTTGACTTTCTTTCCGTGTAGTATTTCTCGAACAGCAACTGCTTTCATTTCATGTGGTCTCAAAGAAAGCAAACTTTTCTTAGTTGTGTCCAGCATAATTTGGAATAGGCAAAATCTTGCTTATAATATTAAGCTGTAATACTCAGATTTTATTTTAACTTTTGGAACTGGTCTTTGTCATGGGGAACCCAAAATGTACAATTTTAAAATACAGCTACTAAATCACATTGATTTTATTGAGGGAAACTGGTAGACCATAATTTTTACCCTACCAGTCAATATTTTTGTTTTCTCTTTTAAACTCTTTTCACAGCTTTATCGAGATCAAATTCATAAACCATACAATTCACTTCATTTAAAGTGGCTTTTAGTATATATGCAGAGTTGCACAACCATCATCACTGTTAATTTTAGGGTACTTTTGTCACCCCAGAATGAAATCTTCTGTTCAATAGCAGTCACTTGCCATTTTGCCCCTACCCATTGTCCCTGGCAACTACAAATCTACTACAGATTTTCCTGAGGGGACATTTCATATACATGAATCATATAATATTTCTTTTTTTTTGTTCCAGGATTATTTCACTTAGCATCATGTTTTTATGGTCCATCCATGTCGTAGCAGTAATCAGTATCAGTAATTCATTCCTTTATATTGCCAAATAATATTCCATTGTTTGAATAATGCTGCACTTTGTTTATCCATTCATCAGTTGATGGGCTTTGGCGTTGTTTCCACTTTTTGGCTATTATGAATAATGCTGCTGTGAACATCTGTGTACAAGTTTTTTTTGCATGGAGATATGTTTTCATTTCTTTTGGATATATAAAGGAACTGCCAAACTATTTTTTAAAGCTCAAAGTTTTTGCTAGAGGCTCATCTCACAGAATGTAGCCTGTTTAAAATTCAAGGACACTGATAATAGAGTAATAACTTAGTGCACTCTGCTAGATTGATGAGAACTTGTTTCAAAAGAAATACATAACTACAACAAATAGATAAATTAGGAAATATGCTTGCAAGTAAATGTTTTCACTACCCTAAGAATTTTGTATCTGGTATTTGTTTCACACAGTGAATGAGAACATAATCAGATGAAATTTGAAATTCTGTATAAGAATTAGGAGAAAGGTGCAATTTTGAATGAGCTTAAAATTTTTGAGGAAGTTTTAAAATTACCTAAGAATACATTCTATTGTCAGGAAATATAGAAAGCATAGAGAATACAGTTTTAAATCCCCTATAATCTTACCATCCTGTGAATATCACTTGCTAATGTCATATGCTTTCTCTTTTTTATGCGTGTATACATATAAACACAGATACTTTTTAAAACAAAATTGGATTCACATTAGATGTGTTTTTGCCAAAGCTATTTTTAATAGTAATGTTTTATACATGCCCAAGCGTGCCAGGCACTTTCTGAGCATTCCATGTATTTTTTATTTTTATGACTTTTTATTTTGAAATACTTTCAAAATTACAGGATAGTTACAAAAATAAAACAAACCTCATACAGAGAGTTCCAATATAACCTACCCCACCCCCAGATATCCAGAGTCCACCAAATTTAACATTTTACCACATTTGCTGTTTAATTCCATTTCTCAATTGATTTATCCATCCACTTTCCTGAACATCTTGCTCCTTGAACACTTAACATTGGCATGTACATTTTCTGCAAACAAGGAATTCTCTTATGTAACCACCTTAAGTGTAGTTATTGAAGCCAAGAAGTTTAACATTACTATAAAACTTATAATAGTCTATATTTCTTTATTTTTTCCATATGTCCTGGTAATATCCCCTTGAGTCTTTTTGCCTTCATTGCTAGATCCCATCCAGGTTCATGTATTGCATTTAATTGTCATTGTTTATTTGGTTGCTTGCTCTTCCTTTTTTTTTTAATTTTAAATTGTTCTCCAGTATTTTCTTTGTAGTTAACATCGGGCTTAAATTTAACATCCTAAATCTATACAAATATCATTTGCTTAGATACCAACTTATTTTCAATCGGATATACAAACTATGTTTTTAAACCCCTCCATCATCTTACCTTTATGTTCCTGTCACAGATTACATGTTTATATGTTATTAATTCAGAACCACTGATACATTATTACATTTTATGCCTTTGTCCTTCTGATCCTGTAGGAAGTAAAAGATGGAGTTACAAACCAAAAATACAATAGTAAGATGTTTATACTTACCCATGTCTTTTTTCCTCACTGGA
This sequence comes from Dasypus novemcinctus, assembly GCF_030445035.2. Classification (NCBI taxonomy): domain Eukaryota; kingdom Metazoa; phylum Chordata; class Mammalia; order Cingulata; family Dasypodidae; genus Dasypus; species Dasypus novemcinctus. The sequence goes on along the minus strand of NC_080679.1, from coordinate 55,568,240 downwards.
GATCTTTATTTCTTCATGAAACTTTTTTTTTATTTTTAAAGATTTATTTCATTTATTTATCCCCCGTTATTCCCCTGTTATCTGATCTCTGTGTCCATTCACTGTGTTTTCTTCTGTGTCTGTATTCTCATTAGGTGGTTCTGGGAACGATCCTGGGACCTTCCAGAGTGGGAAATAGGCGATTACTCTCTTGCACCACCTCAGCTCCCCTGCTGTGATATGTCTTCTTCTCTCTCCTCTGTGTCTCGTTGCATTGTCTTGCTGTGCCAGCTTTCCGCGTCGGCCGGCACTTCTGCACAGGGCAGCTTCCCCATGCAGGACTGCATTGCAACATTGGCCCTGCATGGGGCACTCCATGTAGGCCACCTCACTACGTGGGGCAGCTTGCCCTCACCAGGAGGCCCTGGGCATGAAACCCTGGACCTCCTCTGTATGGTAGATGGGAGCCCAATTGGTTGAGCCACATCCGTTTCCCTCTTCATGCAGCTTTGATCTGTTGTCTGTTGTCCTTTTCTTTCAACCTGCAGAACTCTCTTTGGCATTTTTTGTAGAGCCAGTCTAGTGGTGACAAATGCCTCAGCTTTTATCTGGGAATATCTTAATCTCTCACTCCTTTTTGAAAAACTGTTTTGCTGAATGTAGAATTCTTGTTTGGAAATTTTTTGCTTTAGCTCTTTAAATATGTAATTCCTCTGCCTTCTTGCCTCTATGATTTCCTGTTGATCTTATTGAGGCTTCTTTATATAAGACACGTTCTTTGTCTCTCTCATGGCTTTCAGAATTACTCATTTGAATATGTAACTAACTGAACCTCCTCCCGCCCCCACCAAAAAAAGAAACAACAAGAATCTATAGCAGTGGCTTATATAAAAAAGAAAAATATGTTCATAGGTAGAACCTGTATGTTGAAGAAAAGTGTTATCAGATTTTGCAGTAATGCTACTACTTTTTTATTTTATAGATAAACCACACAATCCTATGGTAAATGCTGGAGCAATTGTTGTGACTTCATTAATAAAGGTAAAATGTTGACATATCTTTTTAACCTAGTATTTTTTTTTTTAATAGTTAAGGCATAAAGATGAATCTTGGATTGTTTATAAGAACTGTTAAAATTTCTCTCATGTTAAAAAAAAAAGAATCATGTTATGGAGTTAGGAGTTTTATTTATTTCAAAATAAATGATGCAGTAATTTCAAGGGCAAAATAAAAAACAGATGACTTCTTGTAAATTCCAATAGTTAGATACTCTTGACTTGAAGGTCTGGCAAAAATTTAAAAAGATGTCTGCTGAACAATAGGCATAGAAATATTTTTCTTCAAGTTTTGATGTTTTTCTTTGTCTTCATTTTGGCTCTTGTAGAATCAAGAGATGTAAACCGAATTAAGAGCATTTTACTGTATAAATTTTTGTCATCAGCCTATGTAAGAACAAATGTTCTGGTACTTTGTGTTTAAGACAAAGTACATTTACTTAATTCTCAAGACTTTTATATACTTACAAGCTGAAATCACAATTGCCATTTGAACTTGTTTCATTTGTTTTACTTAAATCATGCTATAAATAAGGCTTATTCCATTCATTAAGTTATATTATTTACTTATGCTTTGAAGTTTTCATGATTTTGTTTTTTTTTTAAAGTGTCTGCTTTGCCTTAATAATTGGAAGAGCTAGTGTTTTGAAAATGGTTCTGTAGTGTTTTGGTTAATTTCTAATTTTAAATTTCATTTATATTAAAGTAAATTAATTTAAGTTTGGATCATTTACATACTTTGTTCAGTAAATCTGTGCCTATTTATTCCAAGTTAGAATAAAACATAACTACATAGCTTTGTAGAAGGATTACTGAAGAAGAATAATTAAATTACACCCTTGGCCCAATTCACAAAAATTCAACTGATTTGTATACTAGAAATCCTCCCTTAACTTTTATGAGTTTTATATACTTATGAGGAAAGACTTTATAACAGAAGACTACTATCTTAAAAATATATTTACTTAGTTGTTATTTTGGGGCAAGTGCTTCAGAAACATTGGCCTACTTAATCCTTATAACCCCAGCGAGGTAATTATTATAACCACGTATTATTTTTTAATATAGCCAGTTTTAATACAGTAAAAAATTTTCATTTTCCTCATTAAACATCTATTATTCATGACTGCTTTACATAAGAGAAATGTCAGTTTGAGATGAAACTGTTCACTGTAGAAAAATACAATATGAATATGCACTAGGCACAGTCTTACCTTCAAGTAGCATACAGTGTAGTATATATAAGTAAATAGGCCCTGGCAGTGAGATTCAATAAGAGTTGCAGTGAGAGAGAAGTCTCAATAATAGTTGATCAGATTTGAAAAAATAACAAGTTAGAAGTAAGGAAAATTATTATAATACAAAAAAATGTGTTAATGCTTGAGAAAAATACTTGAATTGTTTTGAACCTTTTTTAGGTCTTCCTCGAAAAATGTTCACATACTGTGATTTTACATATATATCCTTTGAAGCTGATCCATGAGCCCCTGTTTAAGAATTCTTAAACTGGAGAAAGATTAACAAGGCACACCAATAGTACTCTCAAGAAAGGGCATATGTAAATGATTAATGGAAGACTTCCTTAATTTCATACAGTTAAAAATCTTCTTTTGTTTAATGATTCATGGATTTAATACTCTTCTATGAAATGCTGCATGTGGGAATTTCATGCCTGGTTATATCATGCCATAACTTCGTTAATTTCACTTACCATGTTCAGTCATAATCCATAAACTCCACAACTAAGCTACATTAATATGAGCACTTAGAAACCCAGAGTTTAAAAAAAAAAAAAAAAAGGCGTAGTTCAGTGTCAAAAGTGCAAAAATTTAACTTTCATCTAAGATTTACAAATCTGATACATGATTTTAAATTTATAAATATTTTAAGTAAATTGACATGGTTGTATATGAGGCTTTGGGGTGTGGTTCATATTTAAGCTAACTTTCTGGGTTCTTGTTTTTTTAGAATGTGTTTCACAATTGCTTTTTTTTTTTAAATGAATACAAATCTTGGAGGGGGAAGTCTGATATTACCTTGTATAAAATGGACTGCCTTAGAGTGTAATTACTTTTCTTAGATTCAAAACTCTTATAGATATCTGTATGCAATTTCTGCAAGTTGTATGATCACCTGCTTTTTATGAATTAGTAGTTGTTTTGAAATCGAGATAAAATCATTGCCAAAAGGACCTTCAGAAGTCGTCAAGCTCAGCCCTCTTACTTCATATAGCTGAGGAAACTAGAGCAGTTAGCATATGACAAGAATTGGGCTTAAACTAAATTTACTGATTTTTTGTCTGTTGTTCATTGGATTTTACTGTCATATTGAATATGGGTATAAACTGTTTCTCTTGATGACATCTTTAACTTTACTAGCATACTTACATTGTCTAAAAATGGAAATATTACTTTCTTAATTTTAATTTGTACAAAGTATCAATTTATTGGTTTAAAAGTCACCTCTTTTTTTCAGTGGAGATATGTATATATAGTCATTCTTTGGACATTCGTCAGTGCCTTCTATTAAGGAACCAGACTTCTCCCCAAGGAGCTTGTATTTGAGTACCCAAAACATGGATATTTACCATGGCTACTAGATATGAATTTTGTTTTAGCCCTTTTAGTTGATAACTGTAAGGCTATTTGTGATTCTCCCCTCTCTCCTAACTCAGGACTTTATGGTGCCATTAATACATCCTCATGTTACTTCTCCCCATCCCACCCCCCAGTTAAGTGGAGTCTTTAGTAAGACTCTTTATATCATAATTTTGTAGTATTGATATTTTTTCCTTGTAGGATTGGTGGTGATCCTCAGGAAATGGGGGAAGAGGCAAAGCAAAGTGTTCAAAAGGATTAGCAGATTGTGGAAAAAAGGAGGTTTGGACAGAAGGAACCTGTTGCATTAATACTTAACTACTAAACTTATAGGAAAACTCCAATATTTAAAATTTTAAACAAAGCTATATAGGTAAATACCTTTTTAAAAACAAATGTCATTTTACACTTAAAATGCACATCTTAAAAAAAAAAAAATTAAGGGTACAGTACTTGCTCTTGTTTTCTCTATGGTTAGGTACCATAATGTTAAAGGAATACTTTTTGATGCAGTCTGTTTTATTTGATGATGATAATCTGTGGTTGCTTGATTTAAAGAAAAGAAAAAACTATATTTGAAAGAATCAAAGTTATTTCTGGATATCGTAGAAGCATCCGTGTGTGTGTGTGTATGTAATTTCCAGTGGTAAAAATTTCACCTAGTACAGTTTAAAAGTTAAGGTCAGGTGATAATTTGAGGAGTAGGTGGGAAAATGTGAACAACATAATACTCCAAAATAATTGCCACATTTCTGCTTTTTTATTTTAGAGAGTAAGTTACACTGTCTTCTCTGTTTGTTTCCTTTTATTCTAGTGGTAATTTCTATTTTTTGCCATTTGAAGAAGGTAGTTTTTTTTACTCACAAGTATTTTTGAGTTTAAAAAATTGGATTTTTCATTATCCCTCCTTCCCTCCTTCCCTTACCAGTGTAATTATGCTCCTTGAAAATCAGGACAAGTGTAGTTTATATTTAATGCTCAATTTGGTCATGATAGCGTTAATCTCTTAGACTTGCTTATAAGCCAAATTTTTAAGCTGATTTGTGGTTCTGGAGAGTAATGGGAAAAGGCAGAACTATATTGGCTTATTTGCTTTAATGTTTGTAGCACTTGATTATATTTGTGGTTTTTTTTTGTTTTTTTTTTTTAAGGGCAGATAATTTACTGCCACTGGAATTCATTTTTCTGCTACTTTATTAATAGGGTTAACTGGGAAATGGATGTAGCTCAGTGTATGAGTGCCTCCTTCCAATGTCTGAGGTCCCAGGTTCAATCCCTGGTACCTCCTGAAAAAAAAAGGGGGGGAGTTAACCTATGAATATGTCAGATTTGGAAATGTTAATTTTTACCTGTCATATCTTTTAATTCTCCCAGTAATATTAAACTTTGAGGCATTTTTTTGTGGGAAGATTAAAGTAAAAGTATTTTATAAAATCATTTTCAGTAACCTTTTCTTGCCCTTTCCTTTATGCCTCTTTCTGCTCTGATCTCTAATTTTAATTGGCTTTTACACCTCCTTAATGAATGAAATCAAGTGATATAAAATAACTGATTAATGCATGGATTTTAATTAACGTTTTTATATTTAACTTATAGGTGGTTGTTTCTGTTAACAGTTGTGTTTTCACTTACATTTTGATGCATAATAGATTAATTAATTCATGGATGTATTATAAATACAGACTGAAAAAACACTCCAGGGGAGCAGATGTAACAAGCAAACAATAAACCAACATGGGGAAACCGATGTAGCTCAGTGGTTGAGCACTGACTTCCCACATGTGAGGTCCTGGGTTCAATCCCTGGCTCAGTACCTCAAAAAACAACTGCACATGCACACACACATGCACACACTCCAATATAGTTACAGTAATTATTTTAATAGCCAGTGTTAGAACTTTGTGCCTCTATCAAATTTTTATTCATAAAGTTCTTCAAAAAGAATGTAATTCTGTAGCTTAATAGACATTTTTGTAGGTAAATTGCATTTTTTGTTACTTGTGTTTGATTACCTTTTTCAAACAAATCACATGACTTGATTTTAAAAGTTATTTGGTGAATGGATTAGAAATTTTGGTAAATATATTTTGTCTATCATAGTTTCTTTAAAAAGTTTTGCTTCTGCATTTACTGCATATTATAGTAACTTTTTCAAAATTAAAATAACATAGCTAATAATGCTTGTCTGTGATCTTTAAACTGGGATGCATATATGTCATTTAGGGTACATGAAGGCTTTCTAAGGACTAAAAGGACATTGATAATTTTAAGAGAGTTACCATATTTCAGTTTCCATTTGTTCCCTTTCTTAAAACTTATCTGCCTTTGGTCAATGTGTCATCCTCTTTTCCAAAAAAATGCATAATTTTAATGAGCCTCAGCTTTTATGATGGTGCACTGCTTCAAGTTTTAAAAACTTCTTGGGCACTAATAGAAGGGAATATTTTGAAATATTGCAGTGGTGGTATCGAGGATGTAACAAATCCTTTTGTATACCAGATTGTTTCTAGTATTTGATTTGAAAAAAATGAAAGAGGATCTAATCAAGTTGTCAGTTAATAAGGGCAACTAAGCATAATATTTGAGGATAGATCACACTGTGACTTTCAGCATATAGTAAGACATGTAATGAACTGAGTAACATTGCCATAACAAAACTTTTTCTCTTCTTATCTACTTAAATATTGTGAGCAAGGTTTTTCAGCTCATATATCTATAAAAATTAAAAATGGGAAGAGAATAAACCCTTTCTTATTCTAGCAGTGAATTAAAATCGATTACTATTTCAAAGGGGTAGAAAATTGTTTAAAGGAACAATTTTGTAAACTAGTGTGAAAAATTATTAGCAAATAAACATTTTTTTCTTGAATTTTTTTATTATGAAAATGTTTAAGCATAAACAAGATAAGCAATATATAACAAGCACCCATATACCTATTGCTGGTTTCATTTTTTGTAATATCTATTCCTCTGCCCCTCAGTACTGCACTACACAAAGATGATGTTGGCTTCTACAGTTCTTGGGTGGGTGGGGGGCCATTTACTGTAATTTATTTTGTATGTGTGTGTGTGTTTTTTCTAACAGCTTTGCAAATAAATTTTTTACTGTAACTTTTTCAAAATTAAATGATAAAACTTAGTGATAATTAGATCCCATATATTTCCTGGGGGCCATAAAATCTTTCAAGGGGGTTCTGGGCCAATATATTTTATTCACTTAAGTTAAAAGTAATTTCCAAAAGAGATAATAAGAATGAACCTTAATCAAATGACTTCACATTTAAAGGGGAATTTTGGGGGGTTTGGATTTTCGAGTTATTTTATTTTTCCCTATTTTTTTTTTTTTTTTTCATATTTACAGAGTCTTCCCTAGGGCATTTCAGGAACTGTACGACGAGTTGAAACAGTTTTTGTTTCTTTCCTATTAAATATTACAGCTAAATAAGGAAAATTTGTATTAGTTCTATAGGACACAGTTTAGGTCAGAGTATGAAAGTTTAATATAACTTGCTTATTTTACATTGATTAACTGTATAATCAGTAATTATTTATGTGACATCCCAATGCAAATGCTGACATCCTTTTCCAAAGAGTTGTTTTTTTGTGTGTGTGCTTTTGCAAAGGTTAAAAAGGTTTCTGTGGTTTAAATGTTGTTACATATTTTACAGCATTAGGATCTATGGAATATTTTGACAACTGCAACAGTTCAATGAAGTTGGTAATTTCTTCTTTTAATTATTTTTCATTGAACAGCTTTGGAGTTACATTTCTACATTTTGATTTTTGGTTTATTGTAAGAAAAGGAAACAAAATATGTCAAAGGATGCTCTAACTTTGATGAAATAGTGTGATGTTCCTTCTAGCTACTGATTGTGTATGTATGACTGCACATCTTTTCTTGAATAAGTTGATAGGTAGGTTTTCACAGATTATCAGCTATGCCCTAATCCGCTTGTAAAGTGGAGAAATAAACTGGCTTTATTCAATTAAGTAATACTCTGATACAGGTTTTCCCCCATAATAAAATTTTAAAGCGTAATGTTTTTTATTTTTTGAGGAGAAAGTTAAAAAAAATACATTTTTTAAAACTTTACTTGCCAAATTATTTTATTTTAAACCTGTTTTAAAAATTAGAGATGTATTGTTTCTGTTGGGTGCATATCAACAATTAATACGTTTGATTTCAGATCTACAACTTACTGCTTTGTAAACTTCGCCGAGGTAAAATAAAACCATTTGGCTACTTGAACTGATCTGTTTTACATAGGTTTTTCACATTGGCATTTTGGAGTAGCTAAAATTCCAAAAGTAAAAGTGATGAAACAATACATCTTCCATACTCTGAATTGGCATAATGCTAAGTACAATTGTAACAAGTATTTGAGAGATTTTGAAAGACAAATTTTGTTTTAGTTCAAATATTGTAATGAGAGATATTAAGGGTAGAACTTTCTTTACTCTAGTAAATATACTCAGAATGTTTGCATATACTAAAATTATAAAAGATTAGTTAGTTTTGCATCGTAACTCACTTTTCTAACTCTAATATTGGGTTAAGTTTTATTTTTAAATAAGTAGATTATTCTTAATTGAAAGTCATAATTTATATATATTTAATTCTTTTCTAATGGTGAAACTTTAAGTTTTTTAAATATGCAATTAAATAAATAGCATATACTAGCAGATTATGTGCTGTTATAAAAGAGAAGGGGATTTGGGGTAACTTGTATTTAAAATTCTGTAACTTTGGGTTGGGTGGAGATATACTTAAAGCATTCCTTTTGGAATTCAGATCCATTCTGAATGGTATTAGTAAGAGAACATGTGAAAGAGTTTAACTGAATACTAAATAACTTTAGACGTATTTCCTAGATTTAAAAGTACTAATGCAGTGTATTAGTTATAATGGTAGCATCTTGAAAGTTTTGGTATTATATTAGCTTAAAACTTAACTGTAGTGGTACCTATGTATTAACACATTTATATCTTTTCTTTCTTTGCAGCAAGGAGTAAATAATGCTGAAAAATTTGACTATGTAAGTGGAATATAGAATACAGTTTTCATGCTACATTCTTCATGTCTTTTGATTACTAATACTTCCCACTTTTGGTTCATAGGTGATGCAGTTTTTGAATAAGATGGCTGGTAATGAGTATGTTGGATTCAGTAATGCAACGTGAGTCTGATTTGTTTTTACAGTAGGAGAGTCCTCTTCAAATTAATTTTAAAAAGGTTCTATACATTTTAAAATATTGTTTTGTTTCTTAGTATATATACTAAGTAACAAATTAGAATTTGGAGGGTCTGCTTTCTCTTGTTGGTCCCAGGATTTACTTCAGTGAATAAATAAATGTTTAAAAAATTGGATCATTAAAGGGAAATGAATGATTTCTGAATTGCCTGAAGAGAACACTCAAAAATGCTTTTAGGTAGTTTTGATAAACTTCTAATGAGTAATCCTAGAATCAGAAGAGATCTCAAGTTTACCTGAAAATTACTGGTGCTTATTCCATTCTCTCTTCACCTGTAATACCTGTATTACCACTCATCTCTCCTTATATGGCTAACCGGATTCTTACCCTAATTCTTTATTTTGAAATTTTACAAGTTGTGTTAGTCAGCCAAAGGGGTGCTGACACAAAGTATCAGAAATATGTTGACTTTTATAGAGGGTTTTTATTTGGGATAAAAGCTTATAGTTACAAGGCCCTAAAGAGTCCAAATCAAGGTTGCTTTCTCACCAAAGTCAGTTGCCACATGTTGAAGCAAGATGGTGGGTGATCTCTGTAGGGTTCTGCCTTCCTCTGTCTCAGTTACTGACTGGCTTAGTGCTTCTTTCTTTCTGGGACCACAGGATCAAAGTTCTCTCCTCTGCCTTGTCTGTGGAGCTCACTCTGTGTGTCTTCTTGAGTGAATGAGTGTTTATATAGCCCAGAATGGGGGAGGGGACTCAACCTTGAGTCACGCCCTACTGACATGGTCAAATCAAAGCCCTAATCTTAACAGATACTTTAATCAAGACTTGTCAGCTGAATCTAATGCATTCTAAGGGTATCGCACCCAGAGGAACAGACCAGTTTCTAAACATATTCTCTCTTTTGGGGATTTATTAATAATCTCAAAGTGACATACAAATCTACAGAAAAGCAGAAAGAATATTAACTCAGCATGTATATTCCTAGAATAAGGACATTCTCCTATATAACCACAATACCATTAACATACTTAAGAAAAGTAACCTTAATTTTTAAATATCATGATATTAATATGTAAATGTTTTCAGTGATCCCTAAATGTCTTTTACAGTTTTTTGGTTTTTTAAATTCAGGAACTAATCAAGGTTTAAGCATTGAATTTGTTATTGTCTCTCTAGTCTCTTAAAATTAGAATAGTCCCCCCAAACCCCTTCCCTGGCCCTTGCTTTTAAAAATTTTATTCCATGGCATTTTTTTGTTTGTATTTTGTTTTTTAAGAGTACAGACCAGTTGTCTTATAGAGCAGGGATTGACAAACTCTGTGACTAGCAAGATAGAAAATATTTTAGGCTTTGTGGGCCACATGGTCTCTTATCATAACCACTTAATTCTGCTATTTTACTACAAAAGCAGCTGTAGATAATACAAAGCTGTGTTCCAATAAGACAAGCTGGCAACAGGCTAAATTGGCCTATGGACTGTAATGGATATATCCCCCAATTTGTCTGATTGTTTTCTTGTGATTAGAAAAAGGTAAACAGTTTGGGCATGAATACTAATTAGGTGGTATTTTGTACTACTTATTGAGCTCCGCTGTCTGGCAAATAATGGATGCATGATAAATTTTTTGATTGTTAACTGAATGAACTGTGTGCCAGGCACTGCGATGATTGCTGAGTAGTCCTTTATTTATACTGTGTTGATATTTTTTAAAAAGTTTGGTAGGGAGCATATGTGACTCAAGCAGTTGGGTGCCTACCACCTACTTGTAAGGTCCTGGGTTCCATTTCCAGTGCCTCCTGAAAAGGCAAAACAAGCAGAAAAAAGCCAACTCAGGGAAGCTGATGTGGCTCTGTGGGTGAGTGCCGGCTTCCCACATGTGAGGTCCTGGGTTCAATCACTAGCTCCAGCCTTCAGTACCTAAAAAAAAAAGCTTGGCAAATTGACATTGAGTCCCAAGAAACTTTCCATATCCAGCCTTGTTTTTCTGACCATGGAAATGGTGAAATGCTCAGTTCAAAAGGGCCGTCCACCCAAGGGTATAAATTTAAAATGTGAAATTGTGATCAATAATACAAAAAATGTCACCCACAGTTGTTCTTCTATCAGCGGCCTTTAGGACACTTGTTTGTTGATCTCTCAAGTGTATTGCTAATTAAATCTGCCTAAATCAAAACTCATTCTTTTTCTTCCCAAACTGTTTTTTGCTCCAGAGATCCCTGTCTTAGTTAATAGCACCATCCTCTGAGTAGGCCATGTTAAAAATCCAGGCCTTTTGTCAGTTTTCATTCTGTCTCTCTTCTTCCCAGTCAGGTTGAAAAACCTATGCATCTGTTCTCATGTTTACCTTACCCTCCTTCCATTTCTGTCACCACTGCCTAAGTTCAGGCCTTCTCCAACTCTCATTACAGTAGTTCCCTATATATCTCTCATTTTTTCTTTTTCCCCTTTTTCAAACTGATGTCAATTTAAAATCTAGATCTGATAAGGTTATGTCTGTTTTTGAAAGCCTTCATGCTTTTATTTTGCAGATAATAAGAACTCATTATACTCCTTGGCTTTACTGGTTTTAATAATTTGGTCTCAGTCTACTTTTTTAGTTTCATGTCTCTCTTATCTTCTCCATGAACCCTGTTTTCCAGATACATTAGATTATTTCCCATTTTTCAATGAAGTCCTGTCTTTTACCTTCATAATTTTGCTAATACTGCTTGGTATTTACCACCCACTAGGTTCTCCCTTGAAATTTGTTAATCTAGTGAATACTACAAGAACCAGTTTCGTATGTCTATTTCTCTGAAACTCCATGGATTCTCTCAGTTGAGTTTATTTTTCTTTTGGTGGAGCCACAGGATTCTGAAGTTTTTCAGTGTATTTTAGTGGTAGAATATTTGATCTTTTTAAAATTAGCTTCTTCACAAAGTGAGAAGACTAGGGAGTGTCTGAGTTCATTCCCCCCTTTTACAGCTGAGAAAAGTAGGATTGAAAGAATGTTATTTAAACAAGTTGCCAAATGTACAACATAGCTTGTTGTTGAACTGAACTGGAACCCAGCACTCCTGACTCTTAGTGTTCTTTATGCTGTGCTTTGCTATACAAATTAAAACTACAGAACAATCACAATTTGCAGAAAGTAAAGAAATAAAGCAAATGTGTTTTTCCCTTCACAGGTTTCAGTCTGAAAGAGAAAGTGGAGATCGCAATTTTGCAATAGGATATTACTTAAAAGAAAAAAAGGTTTTTAAATTTTTGTTTCTATTTCAAGTCATTAGTTAATAAAATATATGAAGATTTATAAATGCTAAGAGTTCAACTTTAGCCATTAAACAACTGCATATTGCTATTTAAGGTGCAGAAGTTTTGGGAAAGCATTCGAGTTGATGCTATTAATTATTAATTATTAAATTGATTTGTATCTGGCAGTACTTCCAGTATTGAACTAGCAAATTCTGGTTGAGATTTAATCCATTTTTTCAAAAGTGTAATGCCAGTCTATTGTTGATTACACTTGACTTTTTATTTTAAATGACTGGTCCAAAAACTTGGTGTATGAGTTAGGAATCAGAGTATCATTGTCAGGTAAACTAGTATTTGGAAATTAATATGATGTGATGTAATTTTGCTTTATTTTTCTTAATAATTTTATGTTTACATCTTATAAAATTATGTGCTCTTTTGTTCTCAAGGTTATATGCATTATTTTCTATTCTGTTAGGTTTTAATTGCCTGGTTTTTTGTTTTTTTTTTTTTTTTTTCAGTGTTTTCCAGAAGGCACAGACATGGTTGGTATATTAGACTTCTATTTCCAGGTAAATTTGCTTCAGTTGTGTCAACTGAATTCTGTATATAAACCGGTGTGTCATATTTTGCTAATGTGTGTCTCTGAAAACCTGACTCAAGGCCAAGAGAAAATAATACATTTTCATTGACTTTTCAAAAAAATGTTTTCATTAAACTCATGAAATACAGTCTAGTGCCCATATCTCTTAAAAATTCATGTCTTAGAATGTAATAGAAAGAACATTTTCTGAAAAAAATATATAACAACTGTGAAAAATAATGTTTGGTGGTGAATCTTAACTCTGCAGCCCAACCATGATCCATGTCTTGGACCGTGTACTTTTCTCATTTTCTTGTTTCTTAATACTCTTTACTCCCTTGCCTTGGAAAAAAAAAGTAAGATGCCAGAAATTGGAATCCCCTGATGATAAATCTAGTTGTTGTTTTTTTTGCTTTGCCTTTTTTTGTTGTTGTTCAGTTTAGTTCCTTGAGGGAAGCTATTTGTTTATCAGAGAGCTCATTCAGCATTTCAAAGGGAGTTTATCAGCTGTCTTGGTATCTTTTGTAAGTTCTTTGTTGGTACCATATCCTGGCTTTAACTGGTGCTGTGAAAATAGTTGTTTATTTAGTTCATTTCTGTACTGTCACTTAATGGATTTTCTTCTAAGTTATAGTAGCTCTCCATATTCATGGAGGAAAAGGACTACTCATATAAACTGCTTTGGTATTGAACTCAATTTAGTATAGTGTTCCTGGATACCCATCCTACTCCCCATATTTTCAGTTCATTTTATTTTTAGAGAATTAATACCATTGGTGTCCCTGATGAGTCTGTAATATGAAGTTAGGTTGTTTATTTCTAGTTTACCTACATTTGCCTATGTCTTTCCACTTTTGAAGATACTTCTGTTTTAACCTTTTAATAATCTTATAGAATATATATGGGAATTGATAATGAAGTTGATTGTAATGGAAGTTGAGGTTACAGTTTGTCATCTGCCCAGATAGGTGGAGAAGCATATATATACCAGAGATATCTATCTCCTCATCTAGTGCTCTTTCTACCAAATTATATTAAATAGTAGAAGTGTGAGTAGACTAAAAAACTTATAAAGCTATCCATTTTGTCAGTGTAAAGAAATGTGAATCATGGTTTCAAAGTCTGTCAATACAAAATTCAAGATCAAACCTATCCACTTATTAGCCATGTGACCTCATTTCAATTACTGATTATAACATATACCTAATGTAACTTGATGGATTATATTGAAGGTAATATTAGATGGTATATGTGAAACTACTGTGTAAACTATAAAGTGCTATATGGAGTATAGTATCATTTTTACTCTTTTATGTGATAGTCTTTATTTTTTCCCTAGTCCACAGTTTCTTTTCCTTTGGTTTACTTATTTAATTTGGCCTATTATAGCTTAGTTGCTATCTTTTAATATGAAATTTCTATACTTCAGGGCAAAAATTCAAGAGACTGCTGTAGAAGTTATATAATACTCTTTTTGGAGCAGGGCTGCATTTAATTAAACATCCGTCAGGGTATCAGGAAAGTACGCTAAACTGGGCTTTGTCAAAGCAGAAGTATGTCACCTTATGTAAAACAAAATCCCAATTAATACCAAGTCTAAGTTAGGAAATGGTCATTGGAATTTTTATCTTATTTCTTTTACAGAGCCTTTCAAGATTAAATCAACTGTATCATAAGTCTGTACTATCTGTGACAATATCCTAAGTAGATTCTGTGTTTGGAGAAATAGAGAAGAAAATGTAATATAAAGGGACAAAAGTGAAAGTTTATCTAAGGGGTCTCCCAGTCAAAGTTACACAGTTTCCTAATTTACTGTAGTTAGTTTTCTTTGTCGCTATTTCCAAATACCTTGTGCCTCCTGGAGATCTTTGGAATATGATCTTGGAGGAAAGTTTAGTTGGGGACATTCTTCCCCTTCTCCTTTGTGTTATGTTTCCCCCTCCCCCCACAATCTTGGTTGCTATTAATTAAAAATAAAATATGTAAGATATTATTTTAGTTTTAGGGGTATATTTAGGATTTTTAGTAAACTATTTCCAGAATTTTGATTATATTTAAATGCAAAAATGTCATCCTAGAGTACCTAGGCTTTATCTTTTTTTCCTCATCTCAATATATCCAGTACCCATAGTCAATATCAAATATATGTTTGAATATTAATAAATGGTTTAAAGGGTAACATTTTGGTATAGGCACACAGAGCATCTAGACTACAACTAGCTGTCTTTTCAGCTTTTCTTTTGTCGTTTGCATGTTGTCATATCATTGAGGATGCTGAGCTTCATTATAGGCAAAATGTCAGCATTTTAGCATTTTTTTCCTAAAGTGGTAATTTATCATGTAGACTATATCTTAATACTGGTATAGGTTGATTTTGCCTTAAAAATACATCATGAGGAAAACAGATGTGGATCAAGCAGTTGGACTCCCATTTACCATATGGGAGGTCCAGGGTTCAATGCACAGGGCCTCCTGAATAAAGTGAGCTGACCCACACGGGAGTGCCACCCCATGCAGGAATGCCACCCTGTGCAGGAGTGCTGGCCCAAGTGGAGAGCTGGTGCAACGAGACACAGAGGAAAGACAAGAAGAAGTAGCAGAACAGGGAACTGAGGTGGCCCAAGAGAATGATCACCTCCCTCCCAATCCGGAAGGTCCTAGGATTGGTTCCCGGAGCCACCTAATGAGAATACAAGCAGATACAGAAAGAATGCACAGCAAGATGGACACAGAGAGCAGACAATGGGGGGTGAGGGGGTATAAATAAATAAATCTTGTTTTTAAAAAAAAATCACAAAGGAGAAACAGCAGACCAGATCCAAGATGGCAGCCAGGAGGAGACTGATGAAGGAACTTGAAGAAATCTGCACATGTGGAATGAAAAACATCTGTAACATGCAGGTTGATGATGGTAATTTATTGACTTGGCAAGGGGCTTATTGTTCCTGACAACCCTCACTGTGACATGGGAGACTTCAGAATCGAAATTTACTTTCCAGCAGAGTACCTTGATTCAAGCCACCGAAGATCACCTTTAAAACAAAGATCTACCACCTGAACATCAATGAAAAGGGGCAAGTGTGTCACCAGTAATTAGGGCTGAAAATGAAGCCAGCTACCAAAACCGACCGAGTAATCCGGTCCCTCATTGGATTGGTGAATGACCGCCAGCCCGAGCACCCCTTCCAGGCTGACCTAGCTGAAGAATACTCTAAGAAACATAAAAAAATCCTGTAAGAACGCTGGAGAGTTTACAAAGAAACGGGGAAAAGCGACCTGTGGGCTCAAATCTGCCACGACTGATTCCACAAGTGTGAGCAGAGACCCTGAGCAGCGCCTTCAGACACCCCTCAAAGTAGAAGTCTGGAAAATTGACATGGTGTCCTCTTGTGGCAGTTACTAACTTTCTACAGTTTTCTTAATCAAAAGTGATCTAGGTGCCTGTAAAGAAAGAATTAAAATTTTATGATTTTTTTTTCCTGAGATAAAAATATGTATGTTGTTATGTTCCACAGAAAGCACGAATATTTAAGCAAGTTTGAATATCACATGAGGCAATTAAATCTTAGTGCCTAAGGATAGGCTCTTCCTATCTTAGTTCTTCCATAAGAGGGCTGAATAACTGGATAAATCAGGATAACCTGAAAAGGACTAGAACTTTGGTCAAGTGAAATCTCTGGAATGTCATGAAGTTAAATTAAAACAATCCCCTTGGAAGAAAGATTTCAGATCTGTATGAAATACTAGATAATTCTTTTATAACTTAGCTTTTTAGAACAATTTTTTAATTTTTAAAGAAACTTTAGATTACGTAAATGTGACATAAAAAATATAAACAGGGGGAAGTGGATTTGGCCTAACAGATAGGGCGTCTGCCTACCACATGGGAAGTCCAAGGTTCACACCCAGGGCCTCCTGACCCATGTGACGAGCTGGCCCACGTACAGGCTGATGCGTGCAAGGAGTGCCATGCCATGCGCAAGGAATGCACCCTGTAAGGAGAGCCGCCCAGTGCAAAAAAAGTGCAGCCTGCCCAGGAATGGTGCCGCCCACACAGAGAACTGACACAGCAAGATGACGCAACAAAAAGAGACAATAGATTCTGGGTGCTGCTGACAGGAATACAAGTGGACCAGAAGAATTACACAGCGAATGGACACAGAGAGTAGACAACTGGGGGAGAGGGGGGGCGGGCAGGGAAGGGGAGATAAATAATTAATAAATCTTAAAAAAAAAAAATACAATTCCCATATGCCCCACTCCTTCCCCCTCCCACACTTTCCCACATCAACAATACCCCTCATTATGTGATAAATTTGTTAACAGTTGATGAACACATTGAAGCATTGCTGCTAAGCATGGATTACAGTTTATAATTTATGCTCTGTCCTGCACAATTTTGTAAATTATGACAAAATATACAATGGCCTGTATCCATCACTGCAGTGTCATGCAGAACAACTCCATATATCCTGAAAATGCCCCCATTTTACACCTATTCTTCCCTCTCCTAACCCTCAGAACCTCTCGTGAACTCTAGGGATTTGCAAGTCTGTGGTTGAAATTACAGTGTTGGAAAAGTTCTTTTGGCAAATACAGCAGGGGAGGGTTACTGGTGTAGACGTCAACTCTAATACTGAAAGTATTATGAACCTGAATTTTTAGAATTCCTTTTCTCTCTGTTTTAGCTATGCTCCATTGAAGTGACTTGTGAATCAGCTAGTGTAATGGCTGCAACACTGGCTAATGGTGGTTTCTGCCCAATTTCTGGTGAAAGAGTACTGAGCCCTGAAGCAGTTCGAAATACGCTGAGTTTAATGCATTCCTGTGGCATGTATGATTTCTCAGGGCAGTTTGCTTTCCATGTAAGTAATTGTTTAATCTTAATTTTCTCTGGCAAGAAACTAGTCTGTGCTTATTCTTTTAAAATGCAATTTGAACTTTGTTTCTAAAGCTGTACATTAATTTGAGGGAGACTTGTTTTCAAGGTTAATTTGTTACAGAATTGGTAATTAATACAGTTAAGCAGTCTCCCAGATATTCTTAAGAACTAGAAGTTTTATTCATAGAACTTCATCACGTCTACTTTTAAGGCATCTCAATGTACAAGGTTAGTACAGACTTTCTTTACTTCTAGTTGTTAATATTGAGAGCACTGTGATGAATCCTCAAGGACTCACTCCTTCAGTTCAGAAACAGTGCATAAATGTGTTGTTTAACATATTGGATTAAAACCATAGATATTTTAAAGGATGAAAGTATATTAAAGTTAAAACATTTAAAAATGTATTTCAAGTTCAGTTGTGCATTTTCTACTTATGAAATAGTCCTTTCTTCATTCTGTTTGTCAGGGCATTTTTTGTTGCAATATCAAACATAAATTAGAGATGCATTTAATGAATCCAGTGAACCCATTATTCAGAGTCAATAATTATCAAACATGGCCAATTTTGTTTCATCTGTATGTACACCTACTGCCCCTATCTTCAACTTATTTCAGTATGTAATTCTAAATAAGAACTTAAAAAAAAAACCACAGTACTCTTACTACATAAAAAAAATCTTTAAAAGTTTACTCTTCAGCATCAAAATACTTAGTGTTCAAACTTTCTAGATTGTCTTATAAATTATTCATTTTAAAGTTTGACATTGTGATTGGTTGATAATGTCTTTATTTTTAATCTGTAGATTTCCCCTTGACCTTTTTTTGGTTATTTTTTGTTGACAAAACAGAGTCATTTATCTTGAACATTTTCTCAGTCTTGATTTTGCAGATTGCATCTGTCCCATTGTCTCTTGTATTTCCTGTAAATTAGATCCAATTTTGGTGTTTTATTTTGTCAGGTTTATTACTTCATTGGTGTACTTCTGTCAAGAGGAACTTGATATCTAAATGTTCAGAAGCCATTAATGAACCCTGCCCTGATGACATTAATTTTGTCTTTTATTATGATTGTAATGTTTTGCAAAATATAAACTTAAATTTATTTGAAAAGAATTAATTTGGGTTATCATTTTATCTCTGTTCCCCAGATACTTCTTTGATGATATACCACAAGTAATCTTTGAGGAAGACATAATTTCTCATTGTTTTCTAGTTGTAAAATATTTTGTTAAAAATTACTTTTAGTATTTAAAATAATACGTTTGTTGTCGAACAGTTAGAAAATAAGAATAAAGTTAAAAATCCATAGCCCACAATTTAGATATACTTCTTGGAGTGTATCTTTCCAAGTATATTCTGTATTTAAATGTATCCCAAACTGTTTCATAACTGTCTTTTTCATTTACTGTATTATAACATGTTGATACTTGTCTATAACATTTTTAGTGTTGGAATTCTATTGTATTGATAAATACCATAATTTATTAAGCAGTTCTCCTCTTGTTGTACATACTTTTTTATTTTAAAATGTTAATGAGTTTTCCTTTTTTCAAATTATTTTCAGGTTGGCCTTCCTGCAAAATCTGGAGTTGCTGGGGGTATTCTTTTAGTTGTTCCCAATGTTATGGGCATGATGTGCTGGTCCCCTCCTCTGGACAAGATGGGCAACAGCGTTAAGGGAATTCACTTCTGTCATGTAAGCATATTTTCTTAAGGAAAATAATGATGAAATAAATTGAGCCCTGCAAAATTCTGGGTTTTTTCCCATTTCCATGGTAGTTTTATTCTCTGTGCTCTGCATGTGTGCCAGTTACTGGGTAGTCACAGAAGCTTCAAGTGTCTCTATAAAAGAGCGCCCATATAATTATTCTCACAGGAAGTTACATTTGTTTGATGCCTCTGTTTTAATTTTCACAGTTGTAAATAGTTTTCAGGTTTTATAAAACCTGGCAAAAGATAGTAAACTTGGAGATGGTCACTTAAAATCCATCATAGTTAAGAATGATTATAGTTTATTATATCTTTAATCTTCATGGTTGAATATCTTTATTCATAAGTTACCTTTTACAAGCCTTTTTTTTTTAAGATTTTATTTTATTTCTCCCCACCCCCTCATTGTTTTCAATTGCTGTGTCTGTTCATCTTCTTTGTTTCTTTAGGAGGTACCAGGAACCAAACCTAGGACCTCCCATGTGGGAGGGTGGCTACTAACTGCTTAAGCCACCTCCATTCCCTGCTTTGTTATGTCTCTCATTCTGTTTTTCCTGTGTCTCTTGCTGCGTCAGCTCATCCTGCCTGCTTGTCCTTTTTAGGAGGCACTGGGAACCGCTGCTCCCTGATTTGTTGTGTCTCTCATTATGTTTTTCTTCTTGTGTCTCTTGTTGCGTCATCTTGTTGTGTCAGCCGGCTGCGCCTGCCCGTCGTGACAGCTCACTGTCTTCTTTAGGAGGCACTGGGAACCAAACCACAGACCTCCCATGTGGTAGGCAGGAGCCCAATGGCTTTAGCCACATCTGCTTCCCCTAAGTCTTTTTTTTTTTAATGAAATAAGTACTGTCTTTATACACAGAGCCAGAAATTAATTACAAGTGTTAGTTGCAGAGTGGAGGAGAGAGCAGTAATCAAAAGGAACAAGTTTTGTTTTTTGTTTTTTTTTAAAGTATGACTACTTTTGATGGGTTCAGTATTTTATGTTATCACCCAGTTCTTGCCAATTAATATTTTAGCATCTCATTTTACTTATATTTACTAATTCCTAGAGCCTGAGTTGAATACCATAATTTTTGCCTCAGACCTACTCAATTAAAATTTTGATTTTTCAGTCCTGTAAACTTTACAAAAACTAGAGAATGGT
Source organism: Dasypus novemcinctus (assembly GCF_030445035.2). NCBI lineage: Eukaryota > Metazoa > Chordata > Mammalia > Cingulata > Dasypodidae > Dasypus > Dasypus novemcinctus. The sequence goes on along the minus strand of NC_080679.1, from coordinate 55,547,854 downwards.
ATTGAATTGTGTATAAAGTAAATTATCATAGGCTGTAACCAGAATATTTATATTTTTATGGTTCTTTATAGTTTTTGATAGAATTCTTTCATGTGGCCTATTATTATAATCCCTATTTTATAGAAAATAAAAGTTAGACAAGGTGAGTGACTGACATCTAGGGTCATGCTAGTAAGCAGTATTTCAAAACTTGTATCTTTACCTTATTCTGATTTCGTTTCTCTTCTTGATGCATCCCGCTGCTTTATTAACATGCATTGGTGGTTTCCATGAAATAGGCTAGATAATGTTAACACAGTGGGTTAAAATATGAGTAAATAGCCAATGAAAAGCCAATTTTTTATACCTGTTCTATTTGTTTATAGGATCTGGTTTCTCTGTGCAATTTCCATAACTATGATAATTTGAGACACTTTGCAAAAAAACTTGATCCTCGAAGAGAAGGTGGTGATCAAAGGGTAAGCAAATTCTTACATATAATATTATGTAATATGTTTTGTGCGAGAAAAAATGAGACTCGCCTGTTTGACTTAGTTTAATTGTTTTGGTGGCCTCATTTTTTGCTAATCAGAAATGAGAGTAAAAATTGTTGACATTTTCATCCTAGCCTAGCAGCAGGGTTTCCCTCCATTTTCTGCTATTTTAAGCAAGACTTTTGGAATTCTCTGTGAAGAACACTTTGGAAAGGGCTATAAAAGCAGTTAAAAAGAAAGTCTTCTTTTTACTTTAGTATTTACCCATTATAGTCCTAAACTGAAGTTTATTTAGTCTTCTTGCCTTCGTGTGTGGATAGGTATGAAGACAGGGATTTATTAGTGAGACCTTATGAAGCCCTATACTAAGTTTTAAAGTCTCATTTTTTGTCAGTGTGTTTGGCTTCATATTATTGCACATATATACTTTTCCATTTTGGAGCTAGTATTAAGAGTCAGGAATTAAATCTCAGGGATAAGATTTTTTGGATTGTATAGATACTCACTAGACCAAGGGACTCATGCTCAACATTTTAATTCAGTTCCTTTGTATTTTATATGGAAGATGTTGATAGTAAAATTACCTAGTTAGACTTAAAGCTAATATGAAGTACTTTTAAGTAGAAGATATTTTTAATACATGCTAAGTAAATTTTCCTGTCTTTAATTCCAATCAAAGTAACTTCTAATAATGTAAGAGAATTATGTAAAGCCTGAAAGAATAGAAATTTCCATGGGAGTCAACACATGAATAGCATGGAACAAAATATCAGATGGTGGTGGGTGAAAATGTTAACAGATTTTAATAACGTTCATTGAAAAATACCATTTTATAGCTTGGACCTTTCTTCACTCAAGTGCACTAATAAATTATGTATGTTGCTTGAACAACTAGCATTCCTTTGGACCATTGGACTATGAAAGTCTCCAACAAGAACTTGCTTTAAAAGAGACAGTATGGAAAAAAGTGTCACCTGAGTCAAATGAGGACATCTCCACAACTGTAGTATATAGAATGGAAAGTCTGGGAGAGAAAAGCTAAAGAAATGGGTTCTAGTTTCAGAATGTTCTTCATTTAAGCTTTCAAACATCTTTAGCTTTTTTGCATACTATATTTATATGAGTTTTTTGTGTTCTCAACTTTGGGTGCTGGATCCATAAAGCTTTTTTTTTTTTAATTTTGTGTAAAGATAATAGATTAAAAAGTGAATTTGTTGGTCTTTAAAAAAATTTATTTACAAATAAAGCAAATTTGCTTTATTTTAAAGAAAAAATACAAAAAAAAGAAAACTACCCTTTAAATTTTCCTTGGTGTAATTAAAATTTTAGACTATATAGTTAGATAATTCCATTTAAGATAATAACAGAAAATTATAATTTCTTAGTTCTAAAACCCCTACATTGAACTTGTTTTATCGCGTTTTGTGTTTTCTTTTCCACTTTTAAAATAGACGATGTCTATAGTTCTTAAGTGGCAATAGAAGTTATTTCTATGCTAAATATAAAACTAAAAAGGCAAAATAATGAACCCAAATAATTTTATTTAAAATGGCAGTAGATTACAAAATTAGCTTAAATTTTCATTTATACTATTTTTAGTGATAGGTTGGTTTTAAATTTTTAAAATTTAACCCTATTAAATATAAGTTGTCTCCTTTTTTAACTTTTCAACTTCTATACTCATATTCTGTCAGAATTGTCATATACAGGAATGTCTTACATTACTCAAACATTCCAGCCAAAGAATTTTGGATGTAAGCTAATAACATATGTTTCTTATTTAAAAGCTATAATGGTTACTTACCTAGAAGGAAAGATAGTGTCTTCAAAATCAAATGTTTATAATTATGCACTTAACTTTTCTGTTAGATTTAAGTATGAATGGCAAATCCTTGGTATTTAGCTTTTAATAATTTCCTAAATGCTACAGAATATTTCTTTTATGGTAAATTATAATATTTCATAAAGTTTGTTCTATTTGAACTCTTTGGAATACTTAGGGAGTTAATTCAGTCTAAAGATAGGCAGTATACTATTAAAATATCAGCTAGATCTGAATCTTTTTGTTCAGTTATAAGAATGTAATGTTGAGAATCAGAACTAGTTTTTAAGAGAACTTTAGGTTCTCTACAATCTGATTTCAAATCATTATTCTAGTATTTAAACTCTATCTTGGCAAAGTGATTTTAAAATTCTGTAGGACCTATTCACACTTCTTCCTTCCTCCACATACCTCCCTGTTTTTTTTTTTTACCACAGTTCTTTGACGTTTTTTGATTTTTTTTATTTTTAATCATGTAAATTTTTTACTTTGTGGGTAGGAGGACTGGGAATTAGAAGGAGAACTTGGTAGTTTCCTAGGATCATGGCTTTTATTTGATAGTGCAAAATCTATAAAAAAGTAAATATAGGGTAGCAAGCAAAATTTCACTATTATTTAGATACTAGTGTAAATATAATTATAGAAAATCCTGATCATATGATGTTTTGAGTTTGGGGACTCTGATATTGGGAATAGACATTCTCTCTCAAAAATAACAGTCTAAAGCTTTTTGGGCTAAGCAAGTATTAAATTTATGTATTTAAATAATTTGTATTAATTTTTAGAGAACTTTAACATGGATTTTTATGGTTACTCAAATGTTCTCTAGAGTATACAGGTGCACATCCTGAGGCTGCTTCTGGTTTGACCATTTACAGAAAAGTGGTGCTTCTACATGGCCTTGCCACTGTTGGACCTTTAGACAGTGTCACATTTGCATTAGTTCCACCAGGGCCATTTGCGTTTTGGGCAAGTGAGTGCCTTAATTGATTATTTGAAGGAAGCCTTTACTTTTTTCCCTATGCTCTAAATTTCTACATTTTACTGTTTGATTCAGGTATCAGTCAATATAAGAGGAAAATGTGGAAAAATTCTGTAATTAAGACAGTAAAACATTGCTCAATAACAATTAGATTTAATGTTCCATATTGTGTACATATTTGTATAGATATTTAAATTAGGTTGTTAATTGGTAAGACTAGCTAAGGCTTAAATGCACATTTGTAAATAAAATAGAGTTATCTAAGTTACCCCGTGTTTGTAGAATATCGTTAAGGATAAAGTTCCAGAAAAATAACTTGTTTTGATTATCTTCCTTTAGAGAACAATATCAGTGGAAGTAGAGGAAGATAGTGTGAATAGGTCCCCAAACATTATTTTTTAAAAAGAAAGAAAAACTTTGCCAAATTTAAGGACATTATTTTGATTCCTTTACAGTGTTTAATACATTTTCAAATAAAATTCTTGAAAAGTACCCAGTATTGTTGGGTTTAGTCTGTTTTGTGCCATTACTGATTCTTGATATTCAAGCATTTAGAAGTTAGCATATTTGTTTTTCTTTTTTTTTTTTTTTTGGCATCCTTAACATTTCATTTGAAATGCAAGTTCTTCCTGAAATACTTTGTTTTCAGCATAAATGTTGTGCATTTTATCTTAGTGTTTGGATTAAAACATTTGTGTTGTTTAACTTTCTTTTATTTGCTTTGTATATTTAATAATGTATCTTTTATTTTCCAGTATGCCTTTTTTGTATTGTACAATAAATTTATGTTAAGCTGATTTTACTGTTTTTTTTTTTAATGTAAGAAACTCCAACACTTTAAGTACAAGTAGTTGGGATTTTACCTTAGGAAAAAATATCCTTTATGAAGATACTATTAAAATGTTTACTCTTTTAAATTAATTATGAGATTGCCATAAAGAGAAGCTGGGTATGCTCAAAAGGGCATATGTTGTTATGTTTTGTTTTTGAATGCAATATATAGTGTTCATGGGTTTTGTGTTTTTTTTGAGGGGGTTTCCTATTGGTTGTACTAGAAGCATTTATTTAAATAAACTTTCTTTGTTCTGCCAATTTTTTTTTTGGGTTGTTTTTACATTTGATAACTTAAAAAGAAAGCATAATCCCATTTGCAGATTCTTTCTGTTTTATGAGGAAGAATATTGATGTTATTCACTATTTAACTCTGTTTTTATCTTTTGTTGCCTCAAAAGTAGGAAAAGTATTGCTGAATCAAATGAATATCACTATTGCTTTAGAATAAACTGTTAACCCCATTGGAATTGATATTGAGTGGAATAAATATAATATAGAAATTCACCTTTACTAACTTCTTAATGGGTTTAATTTTCAGAAGGCACTTAGTATATTTCCACAGCATGGTCTACATTATAGTAATACTCCATCTGTTGTAGGTCAAATATAGTACTTTTAAATTTTTCCTTTTGATTAAATCTGCCACCCACATTCCAGGAAAATTTCCTAAATACATTGTAGAAATTTTAAAACTATTTGAAAGTGGTAAATACCCTTACTTCCATACTTTTGTGTCACTCTCTAAGATTTTTTCCTAAAGTTCTTTTAGGGCTAGTCAATAACGAGTTCCACTGTAATGGTAGATGCAAAATATGTAACAGTTTATTATTAATACTTCCTTTTAAAGATACATGGGAACCTCATATTTTTTAATGGAACATTTTGTGCAATCTATGTATCTTTAAAAAAGGATAAAAATTGAAGGACAAAAAGTACATTTGGGTTTGGGTTTTTTTAACTCATCGAAGCAGAGGATGAGGAAACTTAAAATACTTTATGATCTTGGTCTGAAATTGTAGCATTTTATAGATATAGGTATGTGAGATGAACCTGATATATATGTATGTCAGCATGTATCTTGATAATTTGTGTATATGTCTGTATATGGATGTATATATGTTTGTGTTTGTGTGAATATATCTCTACTGAAATGAGCATCAGTATATTATGTATAGTTTATTGATTTCCTATGTTGCTATTCTATACTTATAAAAGGACTCCCAGCATTTTTGCCTGCTCCAGAATTTATCAAGTATAACATATTTTTCTTGTTCTATTGACTTTCACTGCCAACACTGCCATGCCTCAGTATTTGGGAACTCCAGAAAAGGGAAAGCAGGAACATCAGATTGTACATGGAATTTGACTTTACTTAGTTTTAAGAATCACCTTAACTATTACTCATTTGTAAAAATTTTGGCTTTTCTCCTGGGTAGCCCTGAAAATACTAGAATGCATTTTTTTTTAAAGTAACATGTGATTTGTCCTCAATTCCTTCTCTCCCTTGTAATATTAAATGTAAATATGTGCATTTTTTAATAAAACCAAAACAGTCGTTGGAGATGTAATATGTAATACGATATTTAAACTGCATTGTGTCCCATCTCTCAGATATTTGCATAGATTTATTCAGAATGGACTTTATCTCACTCAGGCCATTTTCTATCATTATGGTGTTATGTCCCATCTCTCAGATATTTGGGTAGATTTTTTCAGAATGGACTTTACCTTAGTCCATTTTCTGCCATTATGGTGTTCAAGGGTAAAATTATATATGAACATACATTCATGTTTATTCAAATTCAATAATTTTATTTCAAATTGTAACAGTTACCTAGAAATGACAGGAATTTGATGGGACAGGCTTTTTTTTATCCCTCCCACCTCCCCAGTAGTTATTAATGTGCATACCATAAAATACATGACCTGAAGAAATTTAGAAATTACACTGTCTCAATCTGTACTTCTATTTTAAAAACTTCTATAAGAGCATCTGGGGCAAAATCGATCCAACGTAAAACAGAGCTGGCAAATTAGATGTATCGTAGAGTCTTTAACTTCATAAATAGTAGTAGTAGAAAAAGTACTTAGTTTTAAACAAAACCTGTTAAATAGCCTGTTCATAAATATTTAGTGAAATAATTCTATTTATGATTTTCAAACTTTCTTTTCTAGTTAAAAGTTACAAAGATTTTTAAAAATACGTATATAAAGAAAGCCTAAATTGATTAAATCTTTCATAATGGCTTCTTAAATCTATTAACCTTTAAAATGAATAGTGTAGTAATTAGCACTTAAATACATTGGGTTTTTTTTTGTTTTTGTTTTGTTTTAGGTAGTACTGGGAATTGAACCCAGGGCCTCATACATGGGAAGCAAGTACTCAACCACTGAGCTACATCTGCTCCCCAGAGAGAGTTGGTTTTCTTGTTTGTTTTGCGTTTAGGAGGTACTGGGATCAAACTCAGGACCTCATTATGGGAAGCAGGCGCTCAACCACTTGAGCTACATTCGCTCCCAAGTGCATTTGTTTTTTTGGTGGTGTTTGAGGTATATATATTTTTTTAATTTTTCTCAACAGTAAATTATAAAGCATTTATTGAAAACTGGAGTTGATTAATTTTAAAAAATGAACAAGTTATAGTCCTTGCCCACACAAGGCTTATAAAAGAACAGTGAGCTGGTGCTGAATAGTGAATTCCATGAGCAGCCCAGTATGGAGGCTCACAGAGAGAGTAATGAATCAATACATTTGGCAGTTGATCTCATAACATTCTTTTTAGACCTTTAACCCAAATCTCATTTAATTTAACCCAAATCTCATTTAATTCTGAAATATTTTAGTGAAAATTCTGTAGACCAGACTGAGGGACAAAGAACAATTTTGTACAATTTTTTTATTATATTGAATTTTAATATCTGTGGGCATGAATTTTCTAATAACAGCATTAAAAATCATTTATCTTTTTTTTCCCCCACTGCAAAATACTTTCAATCATGTTATCTTAGATGATTGAAATTATCTATGGGGAAGGACCTAGGTTTTGAAAGGAAACCTGAAATATTTAAAAATTTTAAATTTTAAATTTTAAAATATTTCAGGTTTTCATATTGTATTCCTGATGATTTTTGTTTATATAATGAAAATCTCTTCTGCCCAGCAAATCCATCTAGAATCCTGAGCTGTAATTTAATTCATATTCTGTCAACTGCTGAAGGATTTGTTTTATTTTTTCTAGACCTTTGGTGTAAATATTTCATTTACCATAAGTCTTGTATTTTTCTTTTAGAATCATAGAATTGAACTGGAGAGTAATCTTAAAGTTTATGTGATTCAGGCTTCTACTCGTCACTGCCCTCCCTCCTTTTTTTTTTTTTTAAAGACAGGGAAATTCCCCATCTTAATTTAGTTATAGCTCTATAGGACTATATAAGAAATCCAGATTTCTTAGCACCATGCATTCTCTATTAGCCTATAATATAGTTGCTTTTTTCCCTTTTCTTTTTGGTGGAGTTTGTTTTGTGTTTTGTTTGGAGAGACTTTTGTTGTTCATTTTTTAACAAGAAGCATAATTGGTGGTAGTAAATATGACTACAAGTTATTTGGCAGACTGTATCATTCATGTTTTTTAAAGACATGTAATTGTATTTTCTAGTAAACAGCCATATGCCATAGTTATTAAAAACTACTAGAGTTAGAAGTGAATGTTGCAATTATATAGTGGCTCTAAAAATAAAACATTACTCTGGAACCTATGAAAGGAAGTGTTACAGAAATGTGACTTTAAAAATAAATGTTGCACCACTTTAAAAAAATTTCTTTGGGATTAGGTTGAATATATAAGAAAAATTATTGGAATAAACAAAAGGCTATACATTCTAAATAAATGTTTTCTAAAGGAAAAAACATTTTTTCTTTGTCTTTGCATGTTAACTTCCGCAGACCTGTAACCTGTGCAAATATCCAGCACTTCCCTTGTTTTTATTTTAGATATTTCCAACTATGAGTGACCTCAGAACAAGATTCCTGGTTTCTGTCACTCTGTATATAGTATCAATCTCTTTTGCACATAGTTTTAGGATTTTTAAAAAGATTCTCATCCTTTTTGAATCATTGTTAGTTTAGAAAGGAAATTGAATATTGCTGTTCTTGAAATGCATTGATTTTAAAAGCCTTTGTTGACTTATAAAATGTTATGACTTTTAAATATTGTAACTCTTAGAGTGTTGGTTTCTTAATTCTCAGAACTTAAAACTTCCTAGGTAGCTCTTCTCCCCACAGGTTGATATAAGTAAGAACCTGAACTTTTAATAGTTCTTACTCTAATTCAGTAGAAACTCTACCTGTTATTACACTATACATATTAAAATAGAATGATGCTGAAATATTAGCATTAATTGTGGAAGTATAACTACTTATATTTGGACCGGCTCATGGTAAAATATAATTAAAATCATCATCTTTAGCCTCTTCAACCTCTCTTAGTTCTAGGTTAAAATTACTTTTTTTCATTATTTTGTGTACATATATTTTTATATGTCATCACTAAGGGACAATTTACAAAGTGTCCTTTGAAAGGACAGCACAAAACTTTACATCTTGACCGTCTTCCATTAAATGAGGCAAATGATGTATAAAACCATGATATATAAATTATTAATTGAACTCTGTTTTGTTCCTTCTCACAGTCACTCAAAATATATTGTCTTAATTTCAAGTATTTTTCTTTTTCATCCTTTCATAAGAATTCATTTTGTGGTGAAAATTATATAATTTAAAAAGCTATATCAAAGTTACTCATGGAATGGGTTTTTATTACCAGACTCTGTATCACTGATATGTTCACTTTCAAATCTTTTAATATTGTAGACATTTGCCAATCTAGTTTTGTTTTCTTAAGAGTTTTTGAAGTGATAGAATGTCAAAGCCCAAACTTTTCTTTATTATTAATATAGCCTGTTGTTGACATTTTTATTTTATTTGAGCTTTGCGCATAAGGTGGGTCTCTAGATTATACACAAGATTTGAAATTTATATAAAGAAGTGAACTAAGTAATTGTTTCTCCTTTGAGGTGAGATGAGTAAAGATTACATTTTCTACCCAATGAAACTTCATTAACATTTCTTGACTAGAATTACAGGGCAAGTGTTAATTTTTGTTTTAATTCTGTGGTGACTAATGCTATTATCTCTCTTTAATCATACCAATAAAATATTTCTGCCCTAATTTCTTCTATTTTACCAAAAATAGATATTTAAAGAATGGTTTTAAGTAAGTGGGGAATTAGACCCTAATTTTCCATGTTTTCATAATTTTGCCAAGTTTTTCATCTAAAGCATTCTATTTCAACAGAAAATTCACCTGAAGGAGAAACAAAGGGGAAAGAAAACTAGTTTGTGCTGTTTTTAGCTGATTAATAAAATTTGAGAAGCTTTAATTTTTTTTAAGTCTGTGTTGTGAAGTTTTATTTTACAGCTACCATATTTATTGCCACAGAATCAGCACTGTTGTTTATTTGGTATCACTTACATGCATGCTGAATTTTGTCATATAATGGTCTATTTACTCATATATTAGTACTTACCTTGTACTTGGGGGTTCTGGCTTGTGGGTTGCTGTTCTATTTACATATTGTGTGCTCTTTTGCTTTGCAAAAAGCCTCATTCAGTTCTATTGTGAGGCTTGGATATTTGTGTCATTGGTTAAGAATTTGGGATCTACCAGAGAAGCGCTTAGTTTTTTTGAGACTTTCAGTTAACCTCTTGCTTTGAATGCTGGGTGGGTGGGCAGACATAGAGTCTGGGTGTGTATCCCCATGTGATACACCTTAAGCATGAACTTCCAAGTCCTGTTTTCCACCATAAAAATCCAGATTAATTTTATTCTACTTGATAATACCTGTTATAATATTTTCAAAACAATATTTACTAGTTTTGTGGCTAGACTTTAATTTCCTCCAGAGTCTTTTGAGTAAAATTGACTTGAGGAAGATATGCCATATTTATCATGATGTGTCTTCATCCTAGCATAGGACAGCAAACCACAACAGTTAATCTATAAACAATCTTAATCCTAGGTTTGATAACAAGAATGTATCTGAAAGGACATGCATACCTAACATTGGCGTGATTTAAAATGGAAAAGAATGTTCCATCCAAGCCTATTGCCTATGACAAAACTTGGAAGCTTAGAGTATCTTTGTCATCCCTTATCACAGTATGCTGAGTATATAGTAGTTGGTCCTCAAAGGTTTGGGTTTAAACCCAGGTAACCTGGGTGAGTATAGTTTGCTATGTGGAAGAGCCTGTGATTTTCTATAGATTTCCTCTTTTGCTTCCAGTGTTTGTTTTAGTCGCTATTAGCAAAAGGGCATGCATAATATACCCCAGCATGAACCTCCTTATGTCAAAAACTTGAATAGCACAGTTTTTAGGATCACAATGAGTATAAACAACTAACACTTATTGTGACTAAACTATGGGTCAGCCACTAGTGTAAAGTATGCTTTGACAAGTATTTAATCCTCATAAAAACTATAAGGTCACAACTATTATTAGCTCTATAGATTGAAATAAGTTCCCTAAGGTCACATTGCTTTTAGTTGTATAGAGCCTGGATTTGAGCCAGGCAGACTCAATTCCAAAGCCCATTTTCTTAACCATCGATCATAGTGTTTCCCTTGCAAAGTATACTTGAAGCAATTTATGTCTCCATGTTAATCAAACTGAAGTATTCCAAAAAAATTAAAGGATGACAGTGACAATAATTTTAAAGAACCTTGATAGAATTCAGAGAACCTTTATAATTAAACATGGCTCTCCTGCAATGAGTTTGTTTTTCACTATAAGGGTTATATAAGGTGGACAGTGTCTTTATCCCTTATCACCAATATCCTGTGAATTTAATATGTGCATACAACTATTTCACCCATAGGAAAGAAATTCCTATTTCCAAAGATCCCTTTCCTACAGAAAAATAAGTGTGAATGGAAACCATTGTGTTTTTTCAGCAGATAATGATCTGACACAATCAGATTTTCGTTTTCAAGTGTTTATCTCGGTGGGGAAAGTAATGAACTTCACTTGCCTGTAGAAGATAAAGTCAGTATCAAACCTTAGTTCTATTATAGATGTGTTTCAAAGTGCTTTTCATTACTTAAATTTTTTCTTGTATTACCCTGTAATAATAAATATAAATGAGTATGTTGGCACTAAAAGCTGATGCTTATTGTAACACTTAAGGCTTATTATAAAATCATTGTTTGCCTCCTCTAAATGTCTGTCAGCTAACCTCAAATTATTAAAATCGTTATAAACTCTGACTCCTTAGAGCCTTTCAAAGAACTAAAAGTAGGGGTTTTTATTTAGACATAACAGTTCTTTGTTATGGTTTGGAACTGGATTTATCCAAGAGCAAATATATCTTCACTTCTGCACTTGTTTTTAGGATAAAAAGTTTCTTTTGGAAACCAATAAAATTAGAATGATTCAGTGATGAAAAGATTAAATTTCTGTCCTCTTCTAGAACTATGTATTCTTGTCTTTGTGTTTTTGATTTTGAACTTAATGACAATGTTAAATATAAGCAAAACCACATCACAGGAATATGCCGTGTATACTGGACTATGGAGAAACAATTATGCTGTTAAAGTATATCTTAAAAATGACTTCTCCCTATCCCAGTGCCCTTACTGGGCAAATTTCTCTAGCAAATTGGAAGTTTTATTGTAAATATACCCACTTTCCATTTAAATTTCTCTCCTTTTCTTACAATATTGCATTTGTAATATTGTAGTGTGGTTCAGGAGTAGACAAAAAGTTCTTTCCTTTTATGAAGCTACATATGTGGCTATAGAAGCAAGTGGCCAAAGGTACTCTTCTGGTTTCCTGGTTTCCATTTGAGTATTCTCAATCCCTGTTTTGCTTGTTATGAAACAATTTTTCATCCCTTCTCTGTATTAAATTTTATTTTCCTCTTCAATTCTGGTACTATCGATGTCCCCTTCCAGTGTTCCAGGTTAAATCACTGTATATAAATGAAAATGCCTAATCTTTAAAAATTATTTTATTTATTGCCTTTTTTAAGGGTTTCTTTCTACTAAAATCCAAAGAGTTTTATCCCTAACTCAGCATTTCATTAGTTTTTGTTTAAACAGCACACAAAGAGAACTAATTCAAGAGTCAATTTAATTTGATGGAGTAGTTCAGATTGTATTTAAACCTTAGCATTATTGTTCATTCATTGATAATTCTTCACACAACCAATATTTATTTCTGTAATATTATTCCATGTAGATCTAATTCATTTAACTGCTATAAAGAAAGTGAATTGCAAAATGATATATATCGTATGAAGCCATTTTTATACATTTATAACAGACTTTAATGAGGCACAAACAATGTAGTTAAAGTATAAGAGTATGCACCGCAGTCTTCAGATAAAACCTCTTTCTGTGAAGAAGAATGGATGTGGAGGGAATGGTTAGCTGTATCTTTAATGTTTTATTTCTTTAGAAAATTTAAATTCTTCACACAACCAATATTTATTTCTGGCCTATTATGTGCCAGAAATTAACAAGGTGCTTAGGATATTAAAGGGTGAATGAGACAGACAAGTATGGTCCAGCTTGTGGTTGTAGTCTAGAAGGGGATACAACAGATATTGCATAATTACCAAAATAGTTAAAATAGTTATGTGATTTATTCATACTTGCACATGAAGATCTAATTCATTTAAACTGCTATAAAGTGAACTGCAAAATGATATATATCATATGAGGCCATTTTTATACATTTATAACAGACTTTAATGAGGCACAATGTAGTTAAAGTATAAGAATATGTACTCCAGTCTTCAAATAAAGCCTCTTTCTGTGAAGAAGAATGGATGTGGAGGGAATGGTTAGCTATATCTTTAATGTTTTATTTCTTTAGAAAATTTAAATTCAGTTAAAATAAATGAAAGAGGGTATAACAAGACCTCGTTTGGTCTGGGTGGTTAGGTATGGTTGTCTTTCCCAGAAATATAATTTTTGCAGGAGTTATGGGAAGGGTGAAATAGGATTGATAGGTTAGCCTGGCTTGAGGATCCTGGACAGGAAAGAGTTTAGCATGTTTGAGAATAATGAAAGCAGGCAAAATACCAGGAGAGACGGGTGGAGATCAGTCTTGGCTGAATCTTGGAGATAAGACCATTTCCTGGAGGGTGGGCATTCTCTTTTTTTAATGTATAATTGTTAAGATGTCTTAGTTTTTAAATGCAGATTCCCAAGGACCAACCCCACAAATTGAGTTAAGGGTCTGCCTTTTTTAAGTACCCCAGGTGATTCTGCTGTGTGTAGTCTTTTAAACATAGTTTGGGAAACATTTACGTAGGGTCTTAGAGTGTACTTCAATGAAGTGCCATGTGAAACCTGAAGGCTTTTAAGAAGAGAGTCCCATGATTTGGTTTTTAAAAATTGCTTTCTGTAGAATGGATTAGAGGGAGAACAAAGTGGAATTTATGGGCCTGAGATGAGATGTATTGGTGGTTTGGAGGAAGGTAATAGAAGTGAGAGAGGTAGGTAGATGTGAGATGTGTTTAGGATATGGAATTGGCAGCACTTGGTAATAGTATTTGGTGGGTGAAAAGGAATGAGATATCAAGTTGACTACCAGGTTTTTAGTAAGCAACTGGGCAGATGCATCTGCACTTACTAAAATGGAAAAGGAAAAACTGGGAGGATGGGAAGGAATTCGTTTAATTTTGGCTATTGTAACAATTAAGGACCTGGTTTTGGCTACATGTATTAAAAGACTGATTTAAACAAATAGGGGTTTAGTTATCTAATAAAAAATCTGCAGTAGATATTCCAGGACTAGTGCCATCAGTGTTCCACAATCCTTAGCATATTGCTTTATAGTTACAAGATAATTTCTCCACCTTTAGCTTCACTTGTATGATCAAAGTAGGAAGAAGAAAGTCTAGAAAAGAATGATACCTAAATCAGGGAAATGGAAGCTTTCCCAGAAAACCATCTGATGCTGTAGCGGCAAGGAAATCTAAGGAAGTTTTTTTATTTTCGTTGGGCACATTGCTGCCCTAACAAAACCATTTTTTTTTATACGTAAGGGGAGTGGGGAGTGGATAATGTGTAGGTGATCAGCAGTGTGCCAAAGGTAACTTCTTTTGATTTTTTTTGTGAGATATCCCAGTAGTGACATTTTGTAGCCTGTTGCATACAGGTCTAAAACAGTGGTATAAGCTGGAGTGGTCAGCATCAATATAGTAGCATTTGAAACTATGGGGGTGCATGGGATTGTTCAAGGAAACAGTATAAGTGAGAAGGAAAGGGGACCTAAGACAGAACTTCCATTTTTAATGGTACAATAGAGTAGACAGGGTCCCCATCAATGACCAGAGAGGAGAAATTTGGGATAGTGTAGTATTAGAAGTCAAGGGAAGAAAGTATTTCAAGAAGTTTGGAGCAGTCAACCGTACCAAAGCAGGTGAGAGTTAAGTAAGATGAGGGCTGCCCATTCACATGGTGTCCTTCCTAGTACATGTTAAAATACCCTTTAATTTAGTAAATGTGATAATAGTAGATGGTAGGGTTGTTCTATGTTTTGTATGTGGGGAAAAATTGGCAGCCCCATGTTGGTAACTACCCACACCTTTTTTCTTTTTTCAAAAACATTTATTGACTTAAGGGATCTAAAGGTCAGGGAACTATTGGGCTAGAGTGGTGTGACTGCTGATAGAAAAGATCCAGTAAAAAAAACAGGAGGTTGAAGATACAAGAGAGAGGCAATGGCCAACAAAGTGAGGTACCTGAAAAGAGATGGGGCACAAGTGGAGGATTAGCCTCGGTGGGAGGAAGAGCACTTCCTCCAATGAAACAGGTCATTAGAGAGAGAGGTAGGTTTAAAGACATGCTGGGGGTAGGTCAAAGGAGTTTCTGTCCATTGGCTTCCATTTGAGGAGTACAGAGGAAGGTTTTCTGCTAAGAATGAGTTGTGGAGTTGAAGGTAGGTTTCAAGGTTTCAGGGGCATAGAAGATAGGAAATGGTTGTTCCTGGAGAGTGGGAGTGGGAGCTGAGTAGGGAACAAAAGGAATCTTATCAATATATGGCATCGTGGTCTGTTTTTTCCCCCCATTATCCTGTGGCTACATCCAGGGTTGGGTTTGTGTTTAGACAGGTAGGAGCTGCAGAAGAACAATTGGACAAAGAATTTTAGGGCACTGGCTAGAAAGCAATTTTTTGTGTATGTGGTACTATCAGGGCTTGAACTCTGGACCTTATATGTGGGAAGCCGGTGCTCAATCACTGGGCCACATTGGCTCCCCAGAGTTGGCTTTTTCATTTGTTTGCTCGTTGTTTGTTTTGTTTGTTTGTTTGCTTTTAGGAGGCGCTGGGGACCGAACTTGGGACCTCCCTTGTGGGAAGTAGGTGCTCAACTGCTTGAGCCACATCCACTCCCTGGAAAGTGATTTCAGTGACAGGCTTTGGAATTGACTTTAGAATCTCCCTACATAAAAGACATGTTTTTAGGGTTTTTGTTTCCTTTTAGAGTTTTGTTCTACTTAACATTTTTCAATATAGAATACACTAACAAGTATATAATTGTACTTTATCCAGCCTCTTTGTTTCACAAAATAAAATATTACTGATATCAAGAAATATATGCTAAAATAAAAGATAGTTGCTAAACAGTTTGAAGATATGGTTCCTGTGAATGGTACTGGAGTGGTTATTTTTTTGTCTTTTTTTTTTTTCCTCCAATTTTACTTTGTTTTATTTTTGAGGGTTTTAAAAGTTGTTTCTCCAACAACTTCCTATACATACTTCCTGGAGAAACTTACCTTAATTTGAATAGTGATCTAATTAGAAATGGCTATCTAAGCACTTCGTAAAATATATACTACTATGGAAACATTAGGTATTGCTCTTGTACCTGTTCTGTGTAATCTATAAAGTACACATGTTGGAGTTTTCATTATAGAACCGTGAAATAAACATTAAAGAATGCAGACTTAACACTACTTTGGAACCAGTGAAAAGGAGGGATATCTTTTTAAAATCAAAGCAATCAGTAAGGATGGCTTGTGACTGGAATAATTATAGAATACTCCTGTCCATGTGTCTTTATTGATGTAGCAGTACTTAAGGCATGCTATGGAGAGATGAATCCTTTAACTAACTTGAAACCCAATTCTGCCTGTATTGCTACCAAAACTTTCCTCATTTTTATTGTTTGTTTTTAATTTACACCAGAGTCTTTGTAAGAATCTGATTTAAATGACCCTGATTTATTTATTTTGAAGTAATATGCATAAGTATTTAATTGTCAGTTTCTTCTCTCCCTGTCTTATTCACCTTTGATTTTAGGTTCTTTTACTCTTGGATGTTTGGATGAACTTGTTTTTTTTAGACATTATAATTGTAAATAAACTTGGCACTTTATCATGCTGGAAGTGTAGCAGTAGTCATCCATCTGAAAACAATAGTGTAAACTAATCTTCATGGAGTTATAAAAATATTTGTATGAGAGGAGGATGACCAGGAAGATGGTGAATGAGAAACTTTGGTAGTTGTCAGTACAATACAAATACTCATAGGTCTTACATATAGAGAATGTTCAAAGGAATAAATTGTTGCCTCTACCCTTGCTCATTCCTTTCTTTTGATATGCTGCTTACTTTTTTTTTTTTAAGATTTATTTTATTTCTCTCCCCTTTCCCCCTCTGTGTCTATCTGCTACGTGTTCTTTGCTTCTGTTGTTGTCAGTGGCACGGGAATCTGTGTTTCCTTTTGTCGCATCATCTTGCTGTGTCAGCTCTCTGTGCGTGCGGCGCCATTCTTGGGCAGGCTGTACTTTGTTTCGCGCTGGGCGGCTCTCCTTATGGGGCGCACTCCTTGCGCGTGGGGCTCCCCTACGCGGGAGACACCCCTGCGTGGCAGGGCACTCCTAGTGCGCCACAGCACTGCGATTGGGCCAGCTCCACACGGGTCAAGGAGGCCCAGGGTTTGAACCATGGACCTTCCATGTGCAGACACCCTATCCATTGGGCCAAGTCTGCTTCCCTGCTGCTTACTTCTTAATTAGGGATGCTCTTTGTCAGACCACACAAAGATATATATTTTTAATCAGGTTAAAAAAAAAAAGGAGGGATGCTTATGAGCCCATTCATATTCTTTCAGACCGTTCATTGGCATTTAGTGAAATAATATGAGCCACTGAGATAAATTGTTTGTTGTCAATGCTATAGCAGTTATATTTGCTCTTATTCACATTAACCCAGAACTCAAGTTTTATTTTTAGAGATTCAAATGCAAAGAATAAAGATAATGTCTAATTTTTTCTATTTGTTATTTATCATTGGCATACCAAATTGAATTATTTGTTTTGTTCCCTTATTTTCTCTCCATAAAACAAAACAAAACCTTAAAAAAAAACCTAATAGGCACTTATTTTTTCTGATTTCCTAATAAACTATTTCTTAGTTGCCTATTTCCTGATTTCCCATTACAACATATTTTTTTATGGGTATTGTGCTCTTGGCCCAGCAGATAACAGGGTAGTGGTTGAGAGCATTGACTCTAGTGTCAGGCAGATGGCTTGAGCTCTCACTCTGCCACTTACCTGCCAGCTTTGTTAGCTCCTTCAGTTTATTTAAATGCTTTGGCCTTTAGTGTCCTATTCTTTGAATACTAATAGTAGGGATAATAATAGTTAAAGCACTTAGCTCAGTCTAGGGAGAGTAGTTGCTCAATAAAAAATAGCTATTGCTGTAAATAATATCCTATTTTTTTGTCTTTTGTATGTTGTCATATTTCTTTGATATGATTATGACTTCATTAGTTTAAAAGTAAGTTATTTCAGATAAATCTACTCCTTGGGACATTTTGAAAATTATATGCTTAAGAGAGCTGCTTACTTAGCCAATCTAAAGCTGCCATTTTTAAGTTGCATTTTTAAGTGAATTTCTAAAAAATGTAAGTTCTCTGGAGCAAAATTTACTGTTTGATTTGCTCCTCTCTATTAAAACTATCATCAGAACCTTTGCATTTTTGTACACATTTGGAAATATCACTATGAAATTGCTGTACTGCTTTTAACATAAAGGATTTTCTCTAATCCTCTGATCATATCAGTTTGGATTAGTGTTGTCTATATATAGTATATTAATAACTATATCTGAATAAGTCATTGGAAAGCTTAGGAACATGTCGCCTCATAATCTGTATAATCATAAAGGTATAATTTTGTTTTACACATCCATATGAATATTAAATAAGCTCAGTAGTAAAGGAAAGAAGAAATATCTTTGACCATATATACTTGGTACAGGTTTATTTTTCTATCTTTGTCAACTGAGGCAGTTAATTTGCTCACAACTTGAAATTTTTCTTTAGCTACACTGTAATAGGTTTGTATTTTTTAACCTGACCTGAAGAAAAATATTTATGAAAGAAGGCTGAATGGTTGGTTACTTTCATTTAATGGCTAAACTAAATTGGATCTGAAATGTTGATGGTTTATTTAACAGATGGAGAAAAGTATCCATTCCACAGAAACAGATATTGCAGTGAGCTGGAAATGAGAGAGCAGTTTCTGTAAAACCAAAGGTAGAAACAGAAGGATGGTTTTCACTTAGCTGCTTTTTTTCATGAAAGCCTTTCCTTTAAAAAGGCCAAATTTGTCTCTGCGAAGACAGAAACTAAAGGTAAATACAAGGTAAACTATTGTTTTGCAGCTGAAAATAGAGTTGGAAATTAAATTGGGAGTGGGGGGAGGGGAGAGAATGGATAAATTGAACATGGCTTTAATTCCATGTTAATAAAATTGAAGTATTCCATAAAATACTCCCATTTCCCCTCCCTTCCCAGACGAGAGTTAAATTGCTATTTAATCCTTTGATGTTCTTCTATCCTTTGGATAACAGCCTGTCATCTTTTAAGGATTTGCAGCTTTGTGGTCTAGTTGGACAGAGTTGGGAATCCAGTACCTGAATTCTATCCCAACTACATCACTAATTAATATGTTATGTGACCTTGAGCCAAGGCACTTAATCTTAGTGGTTGTAATAAATAAAATATATCTATAAACATATTTTACTACCAGCCAGAGATGTTTGATAAAAACATTTATAACTTTTTAAAATGTTGAATTCTTCTGAATCAGTCACTATGTAAATATAAAGTGATGAGATCACATGATTCTAATCCTTGCTACATATTCATACAGAACTATCAGTATTTGGGAGGAATCAAAAGACACTTACACAATTCATCTTTTAAATAGATAAAAAGAACAGGAGAATGATAGGATTAGAAATTTAGGAATTTTGTGTTTTAGACTTACAGAATTGACAGAATCTGCAGCTGCTCTAGCTCTTTTGGGGGAAAAGATTTGCTGTACCAAACATGGAATCAGCAGGGTTAAATGAGCTCATATGACCGGAACATTCTGTCCTATGTTGTCATGACCTTGTACAAATAAAGTAAGATAATGTCTGATTCTGTCAGGTTCTACCAGAGATTTGATAAGGAAAATACAGTAATATTAGAAAATCTCCAATATGAAGGGAAAACTGATAGCATTTAATTTATAAATTTTTAGTGACTGTTTGTCCTAGTGGACTTTTTCCTTACTCTGGGAAAGCATAAACTAAACATCAGAGTGATTAATTTATGTAGTGGACTGTTGATGCTGTTTACAGTCTGTTTCTTTGTACTGAGGAATGATTCATTCCAAGTGATTCATAAAAACACAGGTTCCATGCCTCTGGCAGCAGTGTTAACTCATTTTCTGGACTGGCCTTCTTGACAGGTACTTTAAAATTTACTCAAGTATCCATTGGGGAAATAGGGCTGTGAGCTTTGATTAAGGGTTAACATACCTATATCCTTTGCAAGAGTTGGCTTGGGATTGAATGGGCCATTTTATAGGGTTCAGTTTGTTTGCTATCGTAGTCATTCCAAAGGGCATGCCAGTTTAGTTGGGAACATTTGTAGAACTCTCCTAGACCAGGAAGTGGACATCCTTAAATGAAGTAACACTTTTATCTGCTGTCTCAAAATAGTTAAACCAGTTTCATTTTCTTTTCTTCTACCCATATCTCATTTCATGTTTGATGCAAATCTTAAAAATACAGATGGCTATTTGCTAGAGTAAAGAGGCAAATTAAATGGTGCCTGTGCATGTGCTGTCTTACTAGTGTTTTTCTGTCTTGGAGAGAATGACATTGATTTTGTGATTAAGCTTCTGTGATCTTCTAATTTGTTTGAAATTTAGCTCTGCACCTAGCCTTTGGTTTTCATGGGAAGAATACTAAAATTCTAAGCTACTCTTTGATAATTTTCTTTTTAAGGCAAGCTAATGTTTTCCACCCTGATTAGTCACAAAACCTTTGTACATTTAAATTTTCTGACTTACTCTCATTTTATATTTAACTCTCTGAGCTGAAACATGTTTGTTGATAAAGTATTAGTATATACTCAATATTAACTGACTATGCTCTAAAGTCAGCCTTTTTTGGGCTTTACTTGTCATTAATAAGAAATTTTCTTTTAGAACTTCAGAAATATTGAATAATTAGTGACTGATAGACATGCATATAAAATAGAAATTTCTATTCAAACTAGCTTGGTCTCATTCAGAATTTTAAAAAGGAATGTAGTTCATGCATACAGTCACTGAAACAGATCAAGGATCTATTGCTTAAAGGACTAAAATACTTTAAAGAATAAGAACGGTGTAATTAACATTAATGGTATGTGCATTGGGATCCTGGATTTCTCTTGAGTACTGGGGAAGATAAAATATACACAAATATACTATGTAGTCATGTATGATAGTGTCTTAAGTGAGGAGAAAGAGGTAACTTTTGGCTTAAGAGATGGAAGCAGAGCTGACAGAGAAGGAGGGCAAGAACTATTGTGATTAGTAATGGAAGAAATTGTAGCATTGATGTGGAGAAAGTAGCTACGGTAGCTGCTGAGGGTAGGGAGAGGGAAGAAGAGATATGATGTGGGGGCATTTTCAGAATTTGGAGTTGTCCTGGGTGGTACTGCAGGGACAGATGCTAGACATTGTATGTCCTGCCATGGCCCACTGGGTGGACTGTGGGAGAGTGTAAACTACAATGTAAACCATTATCCATGTGGTGCAGCAGTGTTCTAAAATGTATTCAGTAAATGCAATGAATGTCCCAAGATGATGAAAGAGGTTGTTGATGTGGGAGGAGTGGGGTGAGGGGGGTGGGAGTATATGGGGACCTCATATTTTTTGAATGTAACAATTTTTTAAAAATAGAAAAAAAACATTTCAGTGAGAAGTGGGTGGAGAAAAGATGCTGTCAGAGGTGAATAGTATGACCTGTGGCTTAGTAGGAGGAGTAGGAGGCATATTCAGGGTTGTAGTGGGAGAAGAGACATCTAATGACTCCTTCCCTGGTACTGTGTGGGCAACTGGCAACAGGCTACATGTATGCTGTGACCAGATAGTCTGGGAAGTATGGCAGTGAAGAAGGGAAGTTTTAGCTAGTGCTTGAAGGAAAGACTTTGATTAGGAAACTGGATGTTCTCAAAAGGAGAGAAAGGAGCAAAAGGAATGTACACACTAATACAAAAAACAAGGATAGTAAGATCAATTTTGCTCCGTTGAAGTTGAGAAATATAATTGAGTATGAAGAGCCTTGAATTCAAGGCTAAAGAATTTAAATTTTATCAGGAATGATTTGGGAGTTCTTGATACCCCCTGCTTAGACTTAAGTCTTTAGTGATCAAAGCAGTATTTTTGAGATGATTAGAGGTATGTGGACAAGTTATGGGAGGATTGAATAAATTTGGTAAGATATTTGAAGATGTAAAAGTTAAAGGAGGTAGAGGAATTATTAATAATGATTACAATTGACTCCCCAAGTGCTATTAACAAATTGCATGTTTGAAGCTTTAAGGGAGAATATTGATTTGGTTAATCAATAGATATTTAATGAGCACCTATAATGTGTGCTAGGCACTGGGGTTACAGTAGTGAACAGAAAAGACAAGGCTGTACCCTCTTGGAGCTTACATTTAATGGGGGAAGAGACAAGATGTAAGTACAACAATATGTATATATGTGTGTGTGTTTATAGCATATATATACATGTGTATATATGTAGTAATACGTATTTGTAATGTCAAGTAATAAGTTCTCTGAAGAGAAAATAAAGCAAGCTAAGGGATAAGGAGTGATGACGAGGCTATGGTTTAGAGTCTAAGAGCCAACATTTGAGTAGAGAACTGAATGAAGTGAGGGAGGGAGCCTCACCACCTGGAAAAAGAGCATCCCTGGCAGTGGAATAGTAAGTAAAGGCTCTGCGTGGGATTCCATTTGGTGCAATTAGACCAGTGAGAAGGTCTTATGGCTGGAGCAAAGCAGCAGGGGGTAGAGATGTAAGGAATCACAAGCAAAATGTAACCAGGGAGCAGAAGAGTTAGGGTCTTGAAAGACATGGTAAAGAGTTTGAATTTTATTCTAAGTATGGTGGAGAGTCATTGTCTGTGTTTTAAAAGATCCCTGTGGCAAGTGGAGTCAAGCCCCAGAGGATCACTTAGGCTGCTGTAAGGTGGTGGCTCAGATGAGGCCTAGGGCATCAGTAATGGAAGTGGTATGAATTGGTGAGATTCCATATATATTTTGGAGATAGAGAGGATCTGTTGAGCTAGGTGTTGGGTGTGAGGAAAAGAAGAGAATCAAGGAGTATTCCTAGGAATTGGTGTGAATTAGAAAAAGCTAATTCCACTTCCGGGAGTAAGCAGATTCTCTCAACCCTTTTGTGTGAAGATGGTTCCTTTACTCCCAGCAGTGCAGTTGAATGCCAGGAAAATCCATTGCTTGATGAGAGGAGCATGGCTGGGTACTCGTAGTTGGACCTGTTGCTGGACATCCCTGTCATGGGCTCAACCTGTACTTCAAACCTATACAGTCAGTAGCCCCAGATGACTCTTGAGTTTTTGGCCAGGGTCAAAATGGGAGAGACTGGAAAAGGAGGCTGGGGATGGGTGGAGTTTTCTTTGGGCACGGTAAGTCTGAAATGTCCATTAAATCATCCCAGAGGCACTGTCAAGTAGGCCGATGAATTTGGATGTCAGAAGCTGGGTTGCGGAAGTGGTCAGGGCTGCAGAAGAGTTTTGCTATTTTTTAAGTCTGAAATGATAGCTTGATAATCAAGTGGAAATGTAGGCTTAGGGTCTGAGACAAGATTATGATTAAAGATGTAGATTGGGAAGTTATCCTGCCCAGAGGAATGTCTGAAGCTTGAGAGAAATTATGTTGAAGAACTGAAAAAGGATGAAGACTGTTTTTAGAGTATTATTAGGTACAGGAAACTGGGAAATGAACCTGTAAAGGCACACAAATGGGGGGGGGGTAGTGAATATGGCAATTCAGTGTCATGGAAAGCAAGGCAGAAATGGGTGGGGAAGTGTTAAGAGAGCTCAGAAAGAATCCAGGCTTAATAGGCTCCTGGACTTACAGGGCTTTTGAAAGTTGTAGGCTTTTTTGGAAGTACTGTTTAAAGGTAATAATGAGTAGTAAATTAATTTGCAAGGGATTAAAATATAATTTTAAGAAAGTATGCCTTGAAAGGGGGAAATAAGGTTGTGTTGGTTTTTCAAAATAGGACGAAGTTGTGTCTGTTTGAAGATAGAAATAAGGGAACTAGTGAAGGATCAGAAAATTGAAGATGCCAGAAACAAAGGGAGAAAGTGATTAAGTTAGGGGTTTGGAGAATGTATGTTTGAGGAAAGTCACAGAAATGAATATTCATCTTTTTGCTTTGAGGCTTGAAAGGAGGAAAAAACAGCTCCTAGAAACAGGTATTTTGCCTAAGTATGGGGAGGGATTAGGACAGTTTTTTTTTAATCTTCTTAGGAAAGTTGTGGATCAAGGTCATCTGTCTATTTTAGGGATTGCCTTTGGCATTACTAAGTGCTGAAGAAAGTATGAAATGGAACCAGTAAGAATTTTTTTAAGAGTCAAGGAGTAAGGAGACCAGTTGGAAATATGGAATATATTTTTCAGTAGCCTATTAGTATCTTGCAGCTGTGGCTCAAGACCACAAAGAAAAAATTGTAGATGCAGAATTGATCTGATTTAAAATGGAAGAAGCTACAGGTATCTGGAACTGTGGTTCTTAACCCAGTGTTAAGAACCACTGGGAACTTTTTTCAATATATTTTACCTTTTCCTTAAAATGTATCAAACTGAGGGATGAGTAGAACTGAAAGTGGGAGGAGACTCTGTGTGTGTGTGTGTGCGCGTGTGCGCGTAAACATTCTGGGTGATTTTGTCAATCTTGCCCTTAGCCCCACTGGGAGAACTGTTCTGGACTGTTAGGGTTAGCAGGGGGATAATGGAAGGGAAGTTGCTAATGGACTGAAGGAATGAGTAACGTGTTTGAAGTGTGATACTCAGGATGTTAATAGGTGTCATAGCCAATATCAGCAATAATAAAAAACAATATTTTGGGAGTGTGCTTCACTAGTTAAACAGCTTCCTGTACTGCAGAACTTTCCAGAGTCATTCATATGCTCATTAACATTCTAAGACGGGGATTTAGTATTTTAAGAATATATCTGACCACAGTACCCTTGTTTTCATGAAGCATCTTGTAGACTATGTTCTGCAGAATGCATTTTGAGAATGCAGAATTAAGAGGAGTTGATAGTGGTCAGTTCCAGTTAGATTTAAGAGTTCACAGGTTGTAGGAAAGAGCAAGCCATAGTGGTAAGTTTGTGTGGTATGTCCAGTTTAAGATCTTGAAATCACACTTCTGGGACTGTGATTCTTGGTGGAGAGCTAGTTTACTTTCTAGCCCTCAATTAAACTTTACTCTGTTTTTAACATTGGGTCCAGTATTAGTTGGATTATAATATGAATGTTGAAGATGAAAAATAGGAGACACCAAAAGTGGGAATTTATGAAGTATTTAGCAGCATTGATCAATAGCTCTTTTCTCAGTGTGGTGTTGGATAGTCTCCATGGAAGTAGGTCAGACTCTGGTTACCTTCAGAATAACTAAACTTTTTCCATAACTGTAAGAACAGGAAAGTAGATAATTGCCAAAAGAAGATATATTTTGAAGTCGTGGAGCACTGAACCAATAGCAGTGACTTAATATTGGGGCATTTTCCCCTTTTGAGCAGAGGTAATATAGGTCCTGAGAATGTCCCAATTGGCACAGCCTGAGCACTGAATGGAAGACTGTCTTTGCAGTGAAGTACAGCCCTGTTCTTAAGTTTAAGATGTAATTAATACTGAATGTTATTTTGTAAGGTTTCGAAAAAAGCCAGTGATGGGTGAGGGCAGTACTTGCTGGCAGGAACTAGACATTTATATAGTGTGATTTAGTTTTTAATGATGTGAGAAGAGATTTTATTAGTATCTGAGCCTGCTCTCGTATTGAAAGATATTAAATAGGAAGAATTCTAAACAATTTTCAGTTCCGACTCACAGGTCGCAAATTTCCATTATTTTGTGCCAACTGACATCATCTTTCCGTTCCTTCCCTTATATATCTCATTATCCTTCTTGTTGAACTTTCCCTCACACTCCTGCTTAAAAAAAAAACATTGTCACACATGTGCATTCTTTTAGTTATATATAACTTTTTGTGTGTGATCCAGCTGAAATGTTCAAAGCACGCAGAAAGTCATTTACCAATGACAGCTGTACCTTGTATGTTATATATATTTATTTTTCCCTGTGGATACCTGAACTTTCTTTTCTTCACAGGTAAAATCAGTGATAAACCTTTTGTTTGCTGCATATACTGGAGATGTGTCTGCACTCCGAAGGTATGCTGTTAACAGGGTGGAGTAGCATATGATTTATAGTTGTTTATTAAGTGTGCTTCTTGGAGAGTAGACATGTTAAGGCTATCTAAGGTCTCATGTCCCTTTAATAAAAGTGACACAAATAAAATTTTTATTAAATCCCCATTTCCAGTGCTTTAGGTCTGCTATCTAGTCTTGTCCTTTTCTACCTCCTGTAAAAGCCCAGTTCTGTTTTTCCCATTGGTAATTATACAACTTATCTGGCTAATAATATTTCTGTTTTTCGCCATCTACCCTCCACTCCCCATTTTTGGGGGGAGGGAAGAGGGTTGCAAAATAGGGACATTTGGTATCCTGCAGCTCTCCAGGTTTAGAAAGGCCATCTAATACTGTATATTTCATATAAGTTCTCTTACATTGGAAAAATGTCTATGCTTAATTTCCACCTTTGTTTTAAAATCTGATTAGTACTACTTATAAACTGTAGACTGTAAAATGTTAGAGTTTTAGTAAAAGCATATAATTTTGGAGTTAGTTTCTTGCCCTACTGAGGCATGAAACCTTTGTTAGTTTTATCACTATTCTTGAGTTTTGCACAATAACATAATTAAGCTTAGTTCCGTGAAAGAGGTTTTTTTCATTCCTTACCCAGAAAAAGCAAAGCTAAGGAAGAGAGTTGATGTGGCATTTACCCAAGATGCCTGTGTACTAATTGAAGTGTCTCAAGTTCTCATTAGTAAGCCGTGTGAAGAATGGCACCTAGCAGGCTTTAGAATAAACTCATATAGTAAATGTCAGTGTGAATTTAATGTTTTTTATATATAATGGATTTTAGCTATGCTTCCATTTCAGATTTGCTTTGTCGGCCATGGACATGGAGCAACGAGACTATGATTCTAGAACAGCACTCCACGTAGCTGCTGCAGAGGGTAATACGTAAACCACTCATCTAATAGATTTTTCCAGACTTAATTTCTACTCCATACTAAAATCTGCTTGTTTTTGTTTTGGATATAGGTCATGTTGAAGTTGTTAAATTTTTGCTGGAAGCCTGCAAAGTAAATCCTTTCCCCAAAGACAGGTGGGCACTCTTAGTTACTTCTAACTGTAACCTTGTAACTGGCCAAGTCAGTAGTTTATTATACAGGGTTGTAATAGTCATGTGATGGTACATTTAAGTCTGTCATATATATATTGGAAACTTTCTTGGAACTTGCTATGACTTATTGTGCAAAACTTTGTTTTTGCTGGATAGATTCTTATCTAAGAAAGGTTCCTTATTAATTATTCAGGTTAATTTGACTATTTTTAATTATTCAGGTTAGTTTGACTATCAGTCATACACTGTATGAAGAAAACAATCCTTTGTGTTTGGAAAGAGAAAATGGGAATTTTGTTCTTTTGGAGCTTTTAACCACAACGCATAGTTAAGATAAACATTTATAGAAGCATACTAAAAAATGTATAAGAAAATTACTGTCACAGGAATCTAAACTAAGTATTTTGGAGTTTGTTAAAATTCCTGGGTTTGGGCGGGGTAAGTCTTAGAAAGTTTCAGAGAAGTTGAATTTTAATCAGTGTTTTGGAAGAGAGAGGAGATTTGAAGGTACAGGAAAAGAAAGGTACTCTATTTATATTGGGAGAAATCTGCCTGGAATATATTCTGCTCCTCTAGTCTCCTTCCTAATCAATGTGGCAAACTGCTATTCAGACTGTGGTAAATTCTATATACCTAAAGTGAACAGTTAAAGGGAGGTGTAAGAATGCAGCTTACACACACATATATATTTAAGTAAACTCTGTTCATATACTCACACATTGTATAACAAGTAGAGTGAAGTAGTAGAGTGAATAATGTAATGAGAAATAAAAGTTCAGAAGAATGGAAAGAAAAAAATACTTGGGATTCAATATTTGAGAACTGGGGCTGTATTAAGTAACTTTGGAGCAAGTTGATTATTGTCTAGCTATTAGACCTTTCTGCTTACTAAAGCTTTGACTTTTTAATTTTTATTAGAAGAGTGGGTTTTATAATTCAGCTTGCAAGAAATGTAGAAATGTTATGTCCATGTTTGAAAATGGTTTGTTTTATAGGTGTTTAACACTTTGGTTATCTAACTTATTCCTATAGTTGTTAAAAAGCATTGTGATTAAAAGGATCTTTAATGGCAGTATTTCAAGACTTCATGTTAGGGTGACAATCCTCCCTTTTATCCCTATTATCAGTTCTTTTTAGAGCAAGAAACTGAAAAGACACCTCCATCCTTTTGTTTATAAGCCCAGCTAGAACCACTATTTTGGCATATATTAAAAGTACTGTGTTTTAATAAGTACATACACTATGAATGTGGAAATATAGGTACCCATCTGATATGCAAAAGTTAGCTAAGTAATTTGGTAAGTGGGTATTCATCTTATTCTAGAATGGAAGCTAGAGACCCAAGAAAACTCTTTTTCTCTATATCATAGTCAGTGTCACCTGAAATTAATAAATTGGCTTGAGAAAAATTAATGTGCTCTTTGATATTTTGCATTATTTCATAGAAGAAGAGTTGTAAAAAATGTAACTTGCAGTTAATATTCAATTTTTCTAAAAGGAAATTTAAGGCAGATAATTACATACTACAGAGGATGGTTAAAAAGTTTGTCCCCTCTTCCCCCCATCGTCCAAGTTTAGTGCCACTACCAAACTTTATCAAAAAATATTTTTTAAATGAGACTTTTAAAAGTCAGTTTCAAACTGTGACCTTATGATGGCAGGTTAAAGACAGAGGGAAAGGAATAAAGATTAGAAAAAAACCCAGAAGGTGGTAGAAGTGGCACAAGAAAAAGTGTGGAGTAAAACAGACTGGTAGCTATGGAGAAGTTAAATGACTTAAGTAGAGAAAGAGGGAAGAGAAGTTTAATAGTTTTTGGAATATTAGGGAACTAATTACCATACCCAACCCTTTTGGGTTGGCTTGTGAGTTGTATTGTGCTATCTCCTTTTACTTATGTCTTTCAAAGGCTATAATTAGCTGATTAACCCACTGTTGGCAACTCTTCATTAATCGGCTTTGTCCTCACATTTCTTCAGTGTATCACTCTGAAGAGCACAGCCCCAGCTTATTAGGGAAAGGGTAGTTATTCCTCTGGTTGTGTAGTGGTCCACCTGTTGCCGCTCCTGGCTTCCCAGTACTTCCTCAGAGGTGATTAAAACATCATTTCCTCCGGTGCCAATCTTGCTCCTCAAATGTATGGTTGAGCCCTAATGAGGGCATGGTTATTTCCAGATTTCTGAGACTTACTGTGATTTCAAACTGACAGCAACACAAAATTTCTATTAAAGGCAAGGATGATGGATGTTATATGCCTGAATTTTCTTTGAACATTTTATTTAAAAAACAGACATTTTAACCTTTTCATGAAGTTAAAATTAAAGAAAACTAAAGAAGTCTTTTATATCTGCCAACACTAGAACTTCCATCCTCTGCATAAGCACTTAGACATAGAAACAAGATCTTTTCATGAAAGTTATTTTTCTCTTCCTCCTCATATCCCAACTTGTCTGAGACCAATTTTTGAGTAATAAATCCCTTTTTGTGTTTGTGCTTTTTTAAAAATTGAATCTTCAGTTAAAATCTAAGAGTGCTGGATTATCATCTTTGTACAGAAATTACCTAATTACCCAGTCCCTGCTGTGCTACTTGTTTAGGTGGAATAACACTCCAATGGATGAAGCACTACATTTTGGACACCATGATGTATTTAAAATCCTCCAGGAATACCAAGTCCAGTACACACCTCAAGGAGATACTGACAATGGAAAGGAAAATCAAACCGTCCATAAGAATCTTGATGGATTATTATAATTATCTTAATCCCAAGGTTAAATTACTTACCTATTTAATTGTGGAAAATGATTATGAAGATGTGTATTTCTGTCTGGTAGTGATGTATATTTTACAACATTTGTCATTTCAGTGTTACTGGAGTTTTCTTCATTGTATGCACAGGACAAAGCTCTTTGGGAAAAAATAGAAATAAAACAATCTCCTCCATAATGTGAGCAGCAATATTTACCTCGTGGCATTGTATAATTTGATGTAAAAGAAATAGTTACCAGTGCTAGCTTAACTGTGATTTTCATGATTTATTTTTGTGTGTTTTGTGAATTTTCAGTTTATGGTAATGATCTGCTGTTATGCACTGATAAATTAAGCTTTGTTGTAGTCCGTCCAAATGGATAAAGGCTGCCTTTAGAAGCAAATAAGATGATTTTCAAGACTTCAAATATAGATTTAGTTTGAGTGTTTGAACAACTATATGCACTTAGGGTCATGTGTTTAAAATGTCTCCCATCACCCTCACTTCATGGTGTGAACAACTGTTAGTGGAATAGATTGATTTTGATTAGACTTTATCAGGGAATCTGTTTAAGATATGTTGGCGACCAAAACATGTGTGTGAATATAATACTTTTGAAAAATTTTCCTTTTTCTATATCCCATTAGCCCAGCCTCTCTTCCCAGACATTTAATCTATTTGCCTCTATCCTTTAACTGGGAAAGTGGGTGCTGGCACACTATGCAGTTTTCATGTTTTCCATATAAAGTCAGAAAATGCCTCATATTTTTGGCATCAGAGCTATTAACTATGCCATCTGTCTACAGAGATGAACCAGAGACAAATTACTAAGCTAAATACAAATTAATCAAATTCATCAGTCTAAAACATGAATGGATATGCTAATATAGGCTCCCTTAGGAAGATATTTTTCAGTTTCTAGAATAATTCCAGAAATGCTTTAAACTACCAAAGTTATATAATAGTATGGGAACTGCTACAAATAATGTTTGTTTTTAAACCTGTCAGTAAAGGTCTGCATCAAGATATTTTTCTCTTTGGGGGGGACTACTAAATCTCTCCAGTTTTCTTTGGATTCCCTATTGTGTAATATTTGGTGGGCTCTATATTTTAATAATAAGAGAACCACCATTTCTTTGTGTTGGGGAGGTAACTCAGGATTAATTGGGAAAGTAGGTTAAAGGGGCTGCAAAATCAAAAGAACAGGATATGCTAGGAATTGCACATATACTTTATCCTATCATACCTCAAAGAGATAAAGGGGATAAAGAGAAAAAGATTTCTGGTATTAAGCACACATGCACGCACACACAAATGGGCTTCTTTGAAACTGTTTTTAGTGAAATGAGCAGACTCCTCAATTACATGAATGCTAGTGATTACCACGTTAATAATACCAATTTCCTTTATTTTTTCCTGTCAGCACACACTGCTGCTTCCACACTTTATCATGCCTGATGGCACCTCAGCTACTTCAGCCAGCTTCCAGGTGCTTTGATTTTTTCTTCTAAGTTAGTGACTTCACCAATACCTCCCATTACCTAGCCAGCACCTCCTTTCATGAAACCACGGCCAGTATTCTTTAACTGAACTGCATCAGGCATGAAGTGCATTCCAGAGTGCATGCTTTTATGGGGAGAATGATGGGTGGGGAGACAGCCAAGTTGCTGCTTTGCCAATCCACAGATCTATCAAGTCATGAAGAGAGGTAATACTTGTAAAATGCTGCATAAGAAGCATATGCTTTTCCCTCAATGATATTATGGGTTAGACACTTTTTTATTGAAATCATTTGAAAATACTTTGCTCAAATAGCAGCTTGCTTTGTGACATTAAGTGAAAAATTAAGATGGTTCAATTATGTGGCCTGAAGATTACCACTGACTTGAGAATATTCTCTAATAAAAGAGGTTCTATCTATAATTTGGGAACATGGAGTTTTTTTCTCATACCAAAACTATTTTGTGAAACCATTATGACTGAGTTATAAATGAAGTATTTATGACTATATGTTCGTTCCTGCTCTGGATGTTTGTTGTTGGCTGGTAGTAATGAGTGCACTTGGTTTAAATCCTTGTGGCTGTTGCTATATGCTGCCATCATTATACTCCAAAGATCTTTTTGTTTTAGTTTTAGGCATAAATGTACTTTTTAGTTATCATGAGAATTCTGTATGTTCACGTTAATTTAAAGCTTTGTATACTTTTTTGTTTTTGCTGGTCTCAGTTCCAATGATCTCATCTTTGGGCATAACATGCTGTAACCCACCTACTATCCACACTGCTCTTTGGCTGCAGAAGCTAGATTAGCTATTGAGCATTTGAAACTGTTGTCTGTCTGGCAGTGACTGAATGACCTGATAATATTTAGATTCTTCCTGGGGTTACACAGCTATGAATGTATTTGCTTCCAGAACCTCCCATAAGTGAATCTAATCTTTGAAACTGTAAGTTGTAAGTATTCTGAAATTGGGAAATACTTCTTTTAAATGAAATCAGGAAGTGTTGCTTTTTATAGTGTAATAAATACACGTATGAAAAAAAAACCCGTGTGACATTTTTGTGGTACAAATGGTTCTAAGTATCAGGTAATAGGGTATTCCACTCTTTATATAATCCTCTTTCATAATGCAGCATAATTCATAAACAAACCAGCTGTGCCTGCTTTTCTTTTGAAGACCCTGTAGTCATAATAAATCTCCTAAGTCGAGTCTTTCAAACAAAATAGTTCTTATAGAAGGAAAAATAATTTATATATTTGTATATGTGCATACACATTTAGAATGACCTTTGTGGAGAGGATTTTTAAATTTTTGTTTGTAAAACAAACATATCTCTGAGTAAATATGACTATACATTAAGCATTTAAATACAAAATCATTTTGCATTTTTGGATTTCTTATTTGGGTCCTTAATTTGATTAGATTTGAATGCAAGGGAACTATCTAGTAGTTGGGACCAGCTCTTGGCTTGGTGATAAGCTTATTGGATAAAAAACTAGCAAATACTTTGTTCTTAAAATTTTTTAAATAGGATTACTCTTTTCAAGTGTACCACTTAAAAAGCCCCAAAATCTATTTTCTTTTACCTTCACTCTCCCCTGTAAAATTATTTTTAATCTGATTTTTTAAGGTTTATTATGTTTAAATCTGAGAGGAAGTGTGCCAAAAGAAAGAAAAGGGGCATGCATGCAACAATAATGCAAAAAAAAAAAAGCAACAAAACAAAGCAGGAAAATACTCCAAGTCCTTTTCATTTATTTAATTAAATTTGGTGCTTTAGTTTGTATCTGAATTTTCACTTATCTATGCAATTATGCTTGTTTTATATTTAAGTACTTGACTCAGTGATATGTTTACTATAAATTTTATTTTGAAAGTTTGTTTATAGAACTTAAGTTTTACTAGTGAAACCAGGATAAGAAAAAAATAACAAAATTTGCTGGCACAGATATGGCACATATCATTTGGTAACTAAAATTTATTTTATAGTTAAAAATTGATTTGTTGTATAAAGGGCTAAAAGAACATTGCCTTTGCCTTCTTATTTTTTTCCTCTCTTTAAAAGGAGCATTATGGAAAAATAAACTATATTTCAAAGTCTTGGTGAACTTTTGTTGCTGTTCTAAATTCAGCAAGCTACTGGATGCTTAATTGTGAAACAGAAATCAGAGTAATTGTTAGTAACCTTTATTCATTTTACTTCATAGCATTACTGTTTTATGTAATGTGACAATTCAAGAGACAATATGCATCACCATCCCAAAATCCTTAAGATAGAGGAATGACCAAACATAACAGGGGAATGCAACTATGGACTAAAGTAAACTTATAATTGTTCTAGTAATGTGCGAACTTGTATCCTTGATATAAAGACAGTGATCACTAGAGGTTCTAAGAGGCGGGAGAGGGAAGAGTAGGTGTCATGGGGCATTTTTGGGACATTGGAATTGCTTTGCATGGCACTGCAATGATGGATACAGGCCATTATACATTTTGTCAAAACCTATAAAATTCTGTGGTGCAAAGTATAAACAAACTACAGATCATGGTTAGGAGCAGTGCTTCAAAATGTGTTCATCAATTGTAACAAATGTACCACACTACTGAAAGATGTCAATGAGGGAAAGTGGGGGAAGGGATAGGGGGTGAGATATAGGGAAATCCCCTATATTTTTGATGTAACATTTATGTAATCTAAGCTTCTTTAAAAAAAAGGCAGGAAAAAAATTCCCTTGAGGGGTTCAATAGCAGGTAGGAGCTAGGAGAAGAATCAGAGAACCTGAAGACAAGACGATGGAAAATCATCCAGTCTGAGGAGCAGAAAGAAGAATGAAGAAAACTGAACAGAGCCTTGGGAACCTGTGGGACACTATCAAATGTGCCAATTAATACATTGTGGGAATCCCAAAAGGGGAAGGGGCAGAGAGAATATTCAAAGAAATAATGGGTAAAAACTTCCCAAATTTAATGAAAGACATGGATATACACATAAAAGATGCTCAATGAACTCAAAAAGGATAAATCCACAGATCCACACCATGACATATTGTAATTAAACTGTCAGATGCCAAAGAGAGAGAATTCAGAAAGTCACAAGACAAAAGCAATGTCACATACAAGCAATCCTCAATAAAATTGTGCTAATCTGTCACCAGGAACCATGGAGGTAAGGTGGCAGTGACATATTTAAAGAGCTGAAAGCAAAAAATTGCCAACCAACAATTCTATATATTCAAAACTGTCTTTCAAAAATGAAGGATTAAGACATTCCCAGGTAAACTGATGCTAAAGAGTTTTGCAGGTTGAAAGCAAAGGACACTAGACAATAGATAAAAGTTGAAGAAATAAGGATCTCTAGTAAGCTAGATGTGGATAATTATAAATGTCTGTATTATTGTATTTTGGTTTTTAACTCCACTTTTTACTTTCTATAATATCTAAAAGGCAATTGCATAAAATGAAGTGAAAACTTTTTTAGAAAGAGCTAATATAATAGAGCTCTAAGAAAATAGTGTATCTTTAACTTCTGATTGGGGAATGGGATGAGGGGAAGTTATTCTTGCCTAACTAAATAAACCAATATTTGGGTAGTATACAATATTATGAAATGTTAAAACCTATATTAAAAATAATAAAATATTTTGCAATTGCATAAAAAATGTGAAAAATTAATTTTCTTAAGACAACTAAGGTTTTCTCTTACATCACTCAGTTGGGAAATCTGTTGAGCATGAGAACCACGCCTAGTTGTTTGGAATCAAGAAACAATTTCTAATGTCTAGTATGAGCCAGGTACTATGCAAGGTGAGGGGTCTACAAGAATCCTGTAAGGAACTCATCTGTGAAGGTGAGGGAATAGGAAGGCATGTCTCTAGTCTGTCAGAAGTTAACACTATCTTTTTTACAGTTAGGACATGCTCAGTGAGTAGCTGGGGATTGAATCATTAAACATGCTCTTCCATTGGAGAGGCTGTAGCTCCCTTAATGAGAGAAGAGGTTATTTTTTTTACAAACTCTTGAAGTCTATTTGGGGAGCTGAACCTAATACTACCACATTAGGATCTAAGTTAGCCCACACGGCAAACCTCAGTCCCTAAATAATTCATTTATATGTCAGAATGGCATTCACTTCCAATACCAGAGACCCCTTGTTCCGAGAGCACTGTCAACCCTTTCCTTTCAGTTTACGGTCAGTGTGTAAGGTTTTCTAATCATCCAAAAAAGTACATGACTCCATGACTGTTCATTTTTTTCTATCAAAGTTGTCTGTCTTAGCAATTTGCTTTGCTATAGGAGTGAAACTGTGATGTATATCTGCCTTAATAACATTTTAGAACCTGGAAAAGACCTTAGAAATAATCTAATTGCACTCATTTTTATAGATGAAGCTGAAACCCAAGAGTAGCCTGTTATACAGACGTTAGTCCCATGCTCTTTCTTACATCCTGCAACACTGACTCTTTCCTCTATGAAAAGAATATCTGGCTACATGCTAAGCTAAGTGAGCTAAGACCTCACTTATACAGAGTTTTAAGATGAGGTACGAAGGCTACAATATGAATCCTGAAACAGTCAGCTTCAATTATCCATATATATACCCAAAGATACAAGCATGGCAGTGCAAGGGAGCCACTGCATGAATAATCCCAAGTAGTGAAAAATTAAATTTTACTAATTCTACAAACATGATCATTATATTTCTGTGATATTATCTATGAGATGGGGTAATTGTCCCAATTTTACAGACTAATCATTAAAGGAAAATGATTAAATGCATAGCTCACAGACCAGATGGTAGAGGGAAGCAGCCCAAGAGTGTGTTGGGTGGCACTTAGGTAAAAGATGCCAACAGTGAGGCTTTAAATTGTTATAGCAGCATTATGGAGTATTAGGAATTCATAACATTTGAAAATACGTGTATGACAGCTTTGTCCCTTTTCGGTAATTTTATATTCTTGGTATACCCAATATAAGTTTAATTAATAACTTTAAAACTGCTTAAGTAGGTTTCTGTTTTTTCCTTTTCAACTAGTCAAGTAGAAAAGAAAAAAAAAACTGCTATTTCTCATTGAGTACAGCAAACGCATAGCCAGAAGTTAGTTCACCAAAACTTGGAAGCTGAATATTATTGAGTTGGCATCATTTAAGATTATAAAGAAGATTCTAAAATACTATTATCTTCCCAAAGAAGATAATCAGCATAAAACTCGTTTAAATGCTGTTTTGTGAAACTGTATATTTATATAATATTAAAATTATTTATAGCTTTTGGCTATGTATGCTTCACAAAACCTTAAATTTTAAGAAGTAAGGTGATTGTATTAGAACACCTCACAACATTATTTGCTTTTTTCTGTTTTGGTTTAACTTATGTTTCCCAAACATCTAGAATAGTGCCTGGCTCATAGCAAGGGCTCAATATATATTTGATGAATGAAAGAATGAATGAATCTTAACTAACCAAAGGAAGCCACTTGAGGAAATACTCCTCACTTTGGGAGCAACATCCAGTTCAAAAGGTAAATGCAAGAGTTTTCAAAACACTTTCTAGCTTTTCCTCCCCTTTCTTTGTGGTAGTAAAATGTTAAAGTAGGACTGCTTTGTTCATTAAGACTTGCCCTTACAGTCCACTTTAGCTTGGCAGTCAATAGATTTTGCTCACTTAATGCTACCTCAGAAACTCTCTCCAAGTGGCACATATAAGCTCTAGGCTGATAAAACAGCCTTCAAACCATACCAGAAAATGTGCAAACATCCTTGAGCTAGGATCTATTTAGTTACTTCTGATGATGATAATACAGGAATTTAATACACACACTTATACTAGCTCACTAGGACATATCTCCTTTACTTTCTGCAGATATATAGTTCCTGGCGTTTGAAATTAAGAGGTTTTGTTTCCTATATGCAAATACTGCAGATACAGAGATGAGAATGACTGTATTTGTACTGTTCCCTGATAATTCTTCAAATAATAAGTCTAATTTGCCAGTCTCTTTTTGGTGAGTATGTCTTTTCTTATATTATTATTTTCCAGCACACAGTGCTTTTTACTTTGAGAAGGGCACAACTTTCTAGTAGTTTATGACATCTTTGAAGAAAAATGCCATCTTTTTTGTGTGAGTACAGTGATTCCTCAATAGTAACTCATTTAATCATGGAGGTATGAATTTTAGATGACTCCAAGGGAGATAAGACAGAGTCCCACTGTACATGTAGTTTAAAAAATCTTGGTGCCTAAATTCATTTCAAAGCAAGTATCATATTATTTGAGCATCTGGAGGCATCAAAAGCACTTTTCAAAATTTGCTTTTGATGGCACCATTTACTGCTTGTTAAAATATTGTTTCTTTTCTGGTTTCTTTCATTGACCTATCTTAATCTGCTATAGCAATTCTGGTTATGAGCTGGGTAAGATATGACAACACTTAGGAAAATGGTGTTATTAATCTTTTAAAATGAGGAATTTTATATTTTTATATTTAATCATAAGTCAAAATAAATAAGAAAAACATCAAACCTATACAAAATGCCAGTAACTTTTTAAATCTTTACACCAAATACTATTAATCAGAGACTAACATTAGAATTGTAATACTTCTTAAATATAAACTAGGACTCTTGGCAAATGAAACCATGCCAAATTAATCATTCTCAAAGGGAAAAAATAGTTAAATATCAGCAATTAGAAACAATATTTTTTTAAAATACCATCTTCTTTGTTCCTTCATCATTTCAACTTAAAAAGTCAACCCAAAACTGGTCAGATTCATGCCATCTATGCAAACTGAGAGGCCTTCATTTGTATGCCTTAGCAAGCAAAGTACCATATGCGTATTACAGTTAATGTGATAATATATATTAGCTTTAATTTAAACATAGATTTAAAGAAAACTTTATCCCCACCAAAGAAAAATACAACATTCACGTTGTAGAGGTTACAGTGGAAACACAAGGTGCAGCCACACAGATAGCAGTCTGAAAATTATCTGGAAGAATCCTGTCAAACCCATCCCCCAAACCATGTTTTTGTGGCAGTATAAATGAAGGAAGAAGGGACGTAACATAGTACACTTCACAAAAGATCACCCACTCACAACAGGATCTGGAAAAAGCACAGGAGAGATAATGGAACCGTTTGCAAGTGTATTTGTGAGAAAAACACATCAGTGAAAAATATGCAGTGCTTGATGTATTTACATAGGACATGCGTTTTTAAATTATTTGATTCTCATATTATCTCTGGTTAATGATTAGAGGTGTCATTTATTATTTTTAATTCCCAATTTGAAAATTACAAAATAATATTTTATGGCTAATAGGCTAAATACCAGCTATTAACAACAAAGACCAATGAACTCAGTTAAGAAACATGAATTGAACTTGAGTTTACCTTCCTCTATTATTAATTTTAACTTAAAAAAATAATGTGCTTTACCTTGAGAGAACTGGTGTTAATAGCATGGCTGCCTTGGTAGAACCACAAAGACAATTTCATTTACTAGTGACCACAGTGAAGGCAGAATATATTCAGCTCTGGATATTAAAGTTTAACAGAAACACAACTCATGAATTTGGAAAATGTACTTCCTTCTATTGATATGAGCTAGTATTTTATAACCATAACAAACGTAATTCTTCCAACAAAGCTAATTTTACCGAGAGAATTTGTCTTTCGTTTTAAATGGCCAGTGTAGAAGGTGTAATAAAAATAAAGAATGTAGCTTTTCCCCCTGCCAGATAAGCAATAACTACCTGTGATAAACAATTTATATAATTTTATATACACTTGGCTTTGAACTATTTCAGAAGTAAACCACTAAAATGTCCAGCCATGTTTAAGTCACAGAGAATGATTTTGATATTATAAAATAAGAATTCTTCAGAGATTTACCATTCCTACATCAAGAAGATCCCTGAAAAACAGTGTGATCTATCTAACAACCTATAACCAGTTGGGTACTGACTGTATGTACTGACTGTATGCACAGTATTTGCTAGATGTTGCTAAACTTCTCACGTTTCCCAAAGAGCTCTCATTCTAGTTCTGATGCTTGAGGTCTGTCCAGATATTGTGCATTTGCAAAACCCACTCTGGGCAAGTACCTTGAAAATTTTACCTTCAATAAGATTCACAAAGCCTTTCAGACTAACAGATGTTTCTGAATTGGGAAAATTCCATTTGCTAGCAACTGGCTGCAGCAAATTTGTTAGATTTTCATTTTCCTAGAAACATAGGATGTGAAGGAACAGAATAGCAGGAGGGAATCACAGATGGGAAGGAAGAGTATCTCCAGAGAAGATGAGAAAAATTCACGCTCTATACTGCATTCATCTGTAAAAAGATAAAATGTGATTAAGTTTATTACACTGCTCTTGCAAAATGGAGATTCATATATTTAAAATTACTTGTTCAATCTAGAATGGAGTAGTTAGCATACATTCCCAATAGCAAACTACAACCATGGAGTGAGAAGGCCTTCAGTCTCTACTATCCTTTTTCCTGGACCAATCTGTGACCTTTTAAACTACCTAGGCTGATGGATTATTTCTCTGAAGCCTGCTGGCTTAATTTTGTGAAGTCATCCAGACGGCTAAACCTTTTTGCTGTTATGCAAGTCTGGAGACAGAGCAATGTGGCGAATCTGTTCATGTAAAAACCAGTGAGATAATTCTGAACTATATGCCAGAGGGAGGGCAAGAGGGAGGAAAGGAGAAATGATGAATTTTCCTTAACTGTCACTCAGTAGGCATAATAAGCACATGTGTTTCAGGTAGTCTGGAGAAATAGAATGACTGAAAACCCCTTCACACTCCCCTAGCAATGCCTTCTGCCCAGCTGCCTTGATTAGAACAATTTACTCATCTAAAGACCACCAGCCCACCACTGGCTTCCTCTCTGGCTTCATACTGGTCTTTCCCACTACCCTAGTGGTTCTCAGCCAGGGGCGAGTCTGCCCCAGGAGACATTATGGAATGTGTGGAAGCTTTTTTCATTTCATGACTGAGTGGTGGGTCATGTTCTACAGGCATCTCATGGGTAAAGGCAGGGATGCTGATAAACACTCCACAATGCACAGGACAGTCTCCCAAAACAAAGGATTACCTGGTTCCAAATGTCAAGAGTGCCAAGACTGAGAAGCCCTGACCCAGACCGTAAGCTTCTTGAGAACTGAGACAATTTTTAAAATTTTCTTTTTCACTAGTATGTGGAACACAGTGGGCTCTTAAGAAAATTATTTGGAATTAAAAAGCACAATGGTGGTTTTGCCCATATGTTTCAATGTGCCTGACAGAGCAAAAGTGTGATTCAGACTGTGGACCTTGGGGATTCAAATCTTGTCTGCGTCTTTTCAGCTATGTGACCTTGACATGTTACATAACCTCTCTAAATGTCAAGGTCCTCCTCTACTGAAAGGAGGCTAATAATACCTAGCTAATAGGGTTTTTTGAAAGATTAGACAGCATATGTAAAATGCCCACTACAGTAGATGCATAATAGTAGACAATTCATATTCCTATTATTATCATTATGACCTCTAGCCTAAGGCCTCTAACAGAGTACACTGGTTTTCCTGTAGCCCAAGAGGGAAAAGTTTCTTGTTCAGGAAACAAGACTAAACTGAATACCCAAGTCATGTTACAGAAAACAGCAGTGCTTTGGTTGTCTTGGACAATCTCCTTGGGAGCCTGTGGTCCTCTTGCTCCTGAGGTTGCACCAGATGTTAGCTCCAGTGCTGCCCCAGTCTATAGCTGCAGTCTCCAGACTGGCAGAAACCAAGCTCCAACAGAGGTCATGGCCAAGGCTGGGGACAGGCAAACCATGGTGAGTCTACCCAATTTAGAGATTAAGCCCCCTGTTATTTCGTCTCACCAGTGCTATATTATAACCTCTTTTAGCTCTTTACATCTTCTATAGGTTTATCTGGAGACTTCAGTAGTGTGTGTGTGTATGTGTGTGTACGTATGAAATATATATTTTAGCCCACAAATGAAATA
This sequence comes from Dasypus novemcinctus, assembly GCF_030445035.2. Taxonomy (NCBI): domain Eukaryota; kingdom Metazoa; phylum Chordata; class Mammalia; order Cingulata; family Dasypodidae; genus Dasypus; species Dasypus novemcinctus. Next base: position 55,506,589 of record NC_080679.1, on the reverse strand, counting down.
AATGAAATCATCTGCAATGGAATGGCTACAGGGGGCAGCCAGAGACTAAAAAACCACTTCCCAGCATTTGTTTAGAGTATTTAAGTTATTATCACACTATCATTCTGAGAGTATAGAAAAAGTAGTCATACTGATTATGCAGATGGGGGGAACTGAACTAATCCATTTTATTTTCTGTGGGTCACAGGGAGACAATGGCAAAGACAGAGTTGGAACTAAGATTTCCAAATCCCAAAGACAGGACTTATCACCCAAAGGCCTTATCTACATAAAACAGAATAAAACAAACTCAGTCCTGTGCACACAGCTTTTTAGATACCAAGTTCTAAATGAACCAATAATTAGGTTTTTGTGAAAGGCACTCTAGGAGAGTGGACAAGAGCATGTACTCTGCAGACATACTGAATGTGTTCAAATATTCTACCATTTACTAACTGCTTGATCTTAAATTCCTTAACTTTTGGGGACCTCTGTTTCCACATCTATAAAAATGGGAATAAGAATAACTTACTCAGGAGGTTGTTGTGAGGACTGAAAAAGTTAATACCCATGAAGTGCCTAGTATATGGTATACACGTAATAAATGTCACCTATCGTGGTGCTGGTGGTGGTGGTGGTGGTGGTGATGTTAGAACTTCCTCAGGAACATCAAAGGAAGCATAAAAGAAGATTGCCTTGTTTCTGGGGCCCACCTACATATCTTATATTTTGCATCAAACTTTTTTGGTATCATTTTTATATGATGCATTTTTCAGCAGAGCTGGGAGCTACAGCTCAACAAAGGATGCCACCTTACCCTTAGAAAAAGTTTACTGTACACCTGCCAATAGGAAATGAATGAACTGTTTTGCTATTACACTAACAAGGCACTTTTCTAAGTGACTTTTTCATTCTCAGCAGTCAGGAAAGGAGTAGGAAAGTATGGTCTCTTAAAGATTTTAGCCGGTGCTTCTGAAGAAAGGACAAGAAGAAAGATACACATCAGAAATCTGAATGTAAGCAGATGCTACTGAAGCCATACAAAGGCACTTCCTGAACACATGGACATATGGCCAGGAATGTTTGAAGAGTGGAACCCCTCTGCCCCATCCCTCATCTTTTCTCACCCTTCCTTCTTCCCTCATTGGTGAGACATATTCTTTGCCAAGCACCAGTAATAAAGATTTTTTTAAAGCATTAAACAAAATAAAAAACAAACTGGAATAGCTTCATATGGAAAAGAGCTTAAAATTAACAGTATCAGCAAAAATCGAGCCAACCAAACAAAATCTTTAAATGGAAGAATTTAAAGCTGAAAGGCAAGCAATACTATTTGTTATGTTGAAAATTATTCTCCCAGAGGAAGATTCTCTTTTGATGACAATCATTTTGCAGTTTCTACCAGCACACTAATTAACTATTTCACTCCTTTAACATTTTACTCTGGGTAAGCCCTTCATCGAAGCTCCAGGTGCTAGCAGTACAAATATAAAGGAGCAGTTCTCAAAGATAAAGGAGAAATTTTCACTGCTGTTAAGGATAAGTCTCTACAATTATTATAACTCCCAAACATTACTCCCCTTCCATCCTAAAAGTAAACACTCCTTCACCTAGACGCAGCTTAAAGAATCAGCCAAAGGCAAACTATTTTTAGGGAAATCTTAGTGCCTTGATATAAAAAACTTCTACATGGACAACATCAAAGGGCAGAGAGGGAACTTTTCAATATTTGAAATATCACTTTTTTTTGAAGGTTCCTAATGCAAGGAATAAAAATCCTAGTGATTATGTAGCTTGTTCAAACACAGTAGGGTCCAAGCTTGTCATGGCTCAACTGAAAAATGCCCTTTTCTTGGCTTTGCCAGAGGATTCATTCCTCTGGTATCTGCTGCCCTGGCTCTGCCCCCACCATTGCTAAGAACATCCCTGCCATGGTACTTACCATACTGTCAAATTCTACAGACCCCACCATCCGAGACACCTCATCAAATTCCTCAGGAGACATGGGGAGAAGGTTGTCCGTAGTCTGAAGTCTAGAAGGGTGACTAAAATGGATAGAGAAAGGAAAAGTAGGCTTTAACATCCAAATTAAGAAAGCAGTGGGATAAACTTAACATTTTATCTTTTGCCTGAGAGTAAATTATCATTGTACTGTATTTTTATTTCCAACAGGTCAATACACTTGCAAAACACATTTGAAAACCTATAGATCATGGGAGATCCCAACCCAGTCCCTTGGGAAACTTATTGGACTCTAGAGATGTGAGTAAGCAACAGCCACAGTGGGTGCTGTGACACTTCTGCCTGGTGAGATCTAGATGCGAGCATGTGCAGCCATGTCACCCGGAGACGACGACACCTCTTGGCTTACCCTGGACAAAGAAGCACCAGAGAAACATCTGGAGAGTCCCTCATCCCTACCTTGAGGTTTGTATGCAGATAAAGCTGCTCCACACAGTGTTTTTACATGAAGGCTACATCCATTCACCCCAAGACAGGGCTGCGGGCCAAATAACTGACAATGACTTTTCCAAAATTTTTGCTACCTTTTACAAAATGAAACAACAAAATAAAAGCAAGAGGAAAAAGTGTATCTCAATCATTAATTTGGTCTTTTCTAGATTGAAAAGAACTACTTTCCAACTCTGATCAATTTTTGTTCATTTTATTTAAACTTTTTCAAAGTTATCACTTTTTGGAAAACTTATAGACCTTAAATACAATTTTTTTTTTGTTTTTTGTTTTTTCTTAAGGCGATAAAATGCTGATTGGCAGTGACACTGGGATCTCTAATTAGGATCTTTCCAAAAATCTCGACTGTGATGGCAGCAGCAATTACTGTGGAAAAGCAAATTACAAGCATCTTCGAAAGGCCCCAGCCAGGAGCAAGGCTGGCATGAGGTGGTTAAACATGGTACTCTTCAGTGTTCACTTACACTTCAGACACAGAAATCAATTCAGTCTTGATGTATCCAGTTCCTTTAGGGCCATCAAGTTCCATTGGTTCTGGTGCTAGAAGCAAACACACCAGGTACACTTTTCATCAGCAGAGATAATACAAGACCAGAATAATCAACTCTCTCTTCAATTAAAATTTTGCAGTTTTTCTTAACTGTGAGATTAAAGTCCTGTAACTTTAAGAGGTTATGACCTACCTCCTTTGGTCACCTAAAATCCAGGTGGAATGCAGAAGCAACTAGCAGTAAAGGGAGGGGATTTCAGTCCTTTTCTCCTTTCAAGGCTTGAAATCCTACAAGAAGCTAGAGCCCAAAATGTGCAAAGTTGTATCTCGTTTAGTGGTACTAGCCCAGCTTTCAAGGTAAGCTGGGAGCATCTTCGTTCCCAAGTAACTGACCTAATACTAAGGTTTTTATACAGAGAAATAATCAACTTTATTGGCATGTTCCAAACCAAACAGATCTAACTTGAACTTTCTCATATTCAATTCAGTGAAGATGGAGATGCAGGAGATCTGTGTTCTAAGCTTAGACCTACTCTTAACAATCATTACCAATGAATATGTGATCTATTTAACTAATTGGGTCACCCTGAATAAACTGCTTTCCATCTCCTGGGCCTCAGTTTCCTCACTTTTAACATGTGCAGGCTAGCATAAATCAATTGGCCATAATCTTCATATCCTTTTTCCATGTGGAAAAAGTAGCAATGTCACGAAAAAACACCCCGTTTAAAAAAAAAAGTTATTCCTTTTTTTATCAGCTGTATCAGGACAAATAAAGTCTTGTTTTTCAACTGGGCTGCTGAAACATAACTGGGCTGCTATTACCAATTGAAAAGAAGGGGGTGGATTAATGACATAACATGGGGTAGCTTGTGCGGATACCCTGTACTTACAAGGCAAGGGAAAGTTTGTGTTATTAAACCTGAGTCTTGAAAATCTTTGGACAATAACAAAACAAGATCACTCAGTTGCAAGAAATGACTGTGATGAGCTATTTATTTCCCATCAGGGCAATGACTGCTTGCTTCCCCTACTTACCTTCTTTTGGCCTGGAGTAATACTTTCCGAAGGCATGGTCTTTATCAATATTTGGATACAGATACTTCAAGGGATTCTCTGGAATATTTTCAGCAGCCATGACTTTGTAATTGCGTATGATATCAGGGAAAGTAACAGCAGAAAGTTCTTTCTTTGTGTAGGGTTCAACCGCATGGAAATAAGGTTCTAAAAAGAAGAAAACCTGAGTGAGCCCCATGGAATGGCCCAAAATAATAGAGGAGAGAAAAAAAGCCCTGTAGAGTTTATGGATTTGAGTGAACCTGGTAAGAACTCATAGTAGTTACAAGTACAACAGAGTATACAGCTTTGTTTCTAACTAAATTATAATCCTTTCTTTAAAAGAGGAAATAAAAAGGCAGTCATTACTCTCCAAAATACTGCATTTGTGATTATATGCTCAGATTTGCAAATCTGGCCAAAAGAGGATAATTAAACAGCTGTAAAAGCCTGCATCTTCAACAACATGCTACCCATAGGCAGATAAATAATTACTACTTGGGTCACCATGGCTTAAGCCATAGATGAAGCTAATAAAAGATAAGATTGCTTTCTGTTTTTCTTTTCATATTGAAAAAATATTTTTTAATAAGGGATGATGATAAATGAAATACAACTAGTTAAACAAAAAAGACCCTCTTTCTACTTTCCCCTCTAATCCTTAATGTAATAAAGCACAGCTGGGAAATAGATGTGGCTCAAGTAACAGGGCTTCTGCCTACCACATGGGAGGACCCGGTTCGATCCCTGGGACCTCCTGGTGAAATAGAAGAGAAAGGGTGCCTGCAGGGTGAGCCAGTGCCCTCACGGTGAGCCAAGTGCCCATGCAGCAAGCCTAGTGCCCATGTGGTGAGCCAAGTGCCCACGCAAGTGAGTCATGCAGCAAGATGACAATGCAACAAAAGAGAGACAAGGGGAGAGTCAAGGTGAAGTGTAGAAGAGACAAGGAACTGAGGTGGCACAACTGACAGGGAACCTCTCTCCACACCAGAGGTCACTAGGAGTGAATCCTAGAGGAGAAAGATGAGAAGACAAAAAGAGAAACAGATACACAAGATCACACAGCAAATGGACACAGACAGAAAAAACAGCAGGGTGGGGTAGGGAAAGAAAAAAAAAGCACAGCTTAATTCACTCCTGCTCTTATTTCCAGGCTTAATGAGAATTCTCCTTCCTAAGTTATCCACAATTCTTAGGAGTACACACTCCAAAGGCTGCTGTTGTGGTGCTATGGGGACCCAGCCTTAGGTCCTCGGACTACACTGGCATCCTATGTCCTAGTAGCTTGTGCTGCCCTGGTTAAACTTCTCTGGTCAACAAAGGTTCTTCATCTTTTGTCGATTAGCACATTGTCTCCATCTCTCAGCTTATTCAGGAAGGAAACTGCCAGTAGAGCAGTAGAGAAGAGTAAAAGGGTAGGCTCTAACATCTACTGCCTACCTCTGACTCTGATCCCAGCTCTCCTGCCCTTTCATCAGAAGAAGAAATAAAAAGAATGAGAAAAGTATCCCATCTTGTTGCTTCTTCCCACTGAAAGCATAAAAGTCACGGAAACAAATCAGTTTTCCTTCAATCCTCCAAACATAGCAAACTATAAGCAAGAGTGAAAAGTAATCACTTTCATCATTTTCTCATCTCAGCTGCTCAGCCTTATCCCCAGAAACCTGCTGTATAATGCCAAGGCTTTCCAAGTCTTATCCCTCCTGTTTGGTTAAGTAGAAATTCAATATATAACAGAGATAAACTTGCAGCTGCTCCATTTGAAGGCAGGGCAGAGGGCTGCAGTTCATCCACAGCCACTGCCCCAAAACCCCAGGCTCACAGGTGCACAGAGGTTATCAGTGGTGGGGCTTCTCCCAAAATCTGTCCCTAGCTGACCACCTAATCCTCATGGGGAGAAAAGAACTGGATTTTGATAAGAGGGACAAAGTTGTTTTATTTTTAAGAAATTTAAGAGAAAAATAGAGTAATATGTTTCCAACCAGAAAATTTAAAAACTGTTAAGAGGCTTTTTTTTTAGTTAAAGAAAATAGATTTATTTACATCAAAAGAGAAACCAGGGCTTTTAAGCAGTTCTCAACCACAGCTGCTCATTAGAATCACCTGGAAAGCCTGTACGATCCTAGTGCCAGGCCAGGCCTTGAACCAATCAGATCAGAATCTAGGCATCTAGCACCAGCGTTTTTAAAGCTCCCCAGGTGCTCCAATGTGCAGCTGAAGTGGATATCTGCTCTTTTAAAGGGTCTTGGAAGTCAAAATGTGTTCCAATCTCTAAAGAATTAACCTTTTATTGATGGAATTTCAGAGCTGTAGGGGGAGATATTTGGGCAGAAAATGCCTTCCAGTTTCCTCTCAAGTCCACCCAGACACCCAAGGACCACTTTTCCAATTGATGCACAAAGCAGTCTTAGGTAGTCTCAGCACTTGCTTAAGCCACCTACTGAATACGTGACTCGCAAAGGAAGGTTCTCTCAGTAGCCTGCAGAGGTTCAAAGTCTCCAGTTGCAAATTTAAGCTTACATCATTTTTAGGGAATCACTTTAGAAAGAAAATTATTTCATCTTATTTCTGTAAAGCAACACATCTGTGTATTTCAATGTGGAATTACCCTTAGTGTATCTGAAAGTTTATGTCTGTGGAGAACGTTTCCTTCCAAAAACAGTTTACAGGTTATACTGCCTGGAATTCTGGATCTACAGATAACAAAACTGACAAAAAAGAAAAAATGTGGCCTTGTCTTTTAGAAACCATCTTTTCCACAATACATTCTAGACACGGAGTCACAAACATTCATGGTGATGTATCAAATCCTGTCTGGGAGCCTCAGCTCGGGGGCAGTATAGGATATGCAATTTTGTCAAAAGTTCATTATCTGTGTGAGCTGATTTGCAGAGAATGGTTTTCACAAACACGGGGCAACCAGTACGTGCACAGGGGCAAGTATGCTCAGCTGTCCATGGCTTACCGCCTCCGTTCTGGGACCTCTCCACCCAGGTGAAGGTTATGGCTCCTTCCCGGCAACTCTCACTGAACCGAAGCAGAAAAGTCCCGGGCTGCTGGTCCTTCAGCAAGGCGCGCTCTCGCTCCTTGCTTATGAAGCCCACGATACACCTGGACATCGACAGGATGGACAGAGGTGCTTTGTGGTCTAATCACAATTTTAATTTTCACATTAACTTATAAATGACTGAAACTTGACAAAAGAACATATGATAAACAAGAGGTTCTGAGGGGAAGGAGAGGGAAGAAGAGGTGTAACATGGGGCATTTTTCAGACATTGGAATTGCTCTGCATGACACTGCAGTGACGGATCAGGCCATTATACATTTTGTCAAAACCTAGAAAAATGTGCAGGCCATTATGCATTTTGTCAAAACCTAGAAAAATGTAACCAATCATGGTTGTTACCAGACTAATCAAAGACGTTAATGAGGAAAATTGTGGGAGGGGGAGGGGATAGGGGATATGGGAGCCCCCTTTATTTTTGATGTATCATTTATATAATCTAAAGCTTCTCTAAAAATAAAATTTATTAAAAAAAATCACAACATGCTGCCAGTAGGATGCTATAGATGCTTAATACATATATACTTGCTAGCTTTATAAACATTTTATTTTCACAGGCTGATTTTAAAGGTCATGAAAATATCTGAATTTCCTGCATCTTTTTATACTGGAGAGGAAGGCCCAGGCAATACATTTTCATATTCTAGAACTTCTGATCTAGTTAAAGCCATCACTGACATATCAGCTGGCCCTGGGAATGACCTAGACAGAAAGAATTTACCGAGTTCAAAAGTTGTGTTTTCTTCCTTCCTGTAAGCAATATAATAGTTGCTCAATAAATTTTTGTTGAATAACTGCATGCATGATGACATTCAGAGTTGTTTTTTAACTTAGCTTTGAAAATACATATACGTATCGCACAAAAGGGTAAGTTCCATCCTATGAAGTTCTATTCTCAAGAAGTCTTGAAAGGACAGCCCACGAGCACACGCCTCTGCTATATGTCAAATAATGAAGTCCAGGTCAGGCCTGCCTTGGCCTTGCAGTCATGGAGCATGAGCTAAGAATATGTTTCAAAATTACATCTATGGGTTGCCCTTACCCATCATTCCAGAGAGACAGCAGGTGTTTTTTAATGAGTTCAAGGATGCTTTCAATCCAAAGCCAGAAAGGAAAATTCTTATCATTTATATTTTCCTGAAATCATACAAAGGCACTCATGAGGAACAAAGAAGTCCCAGTGACTTCCACCCCCACCCCACTAAGGTACTGATTTGCGAAGGCTCCCCAGCTGCGAGGGCTAGAAGGGCTGTACAGGGCGACAGCAGTTCCTCTGCAGGAACATCACCACCTCCACGGGAACCTCCGTCCCTCCCCTCTTATCAGCATTCAGACACCAGAATTTCACTTCCCTTGGCCAGGCTCTGCTTCCCTCTCTAAACAGTAGCAAACCAGCAAGGGAATCATGGAAGCAGAAGCTCCCCTCACACTAGTCAACTCCACGGGAAGCAGCTGTCAGCACTGCCTGGCAGCTTCTGCGGGGCCTCATTCCCTCCACTGGTCCCTCTGCTCGAGGAGGCTGGCCAACAAGCACCTGGCCACCAGCCCTTCACATGGACGTGGCTTAAATGCTGCCAGGCAAGGGCCAGTGGGAGGGAGCATAAGACTCATTTTGGATATAAAACAATGTTTTTGGGCAGACAGGAGCTTCCTGTCAGACTCACACTTGGATACCAACCCTCCACCCTGAAGGGAAGTAAACAACTCAGCCTAGGGGTTCCTTGGCTGGCTGGCACCCGAGCCAAAGTAAGCAAACAGTTACGTGAGGATGACAGTGAGAAACAGAAGAACCTCTACAACAAGCAAAAACAACTCAGACAGGCATAAAACCAACCTAGTACTCACCTTACAAAACCTTGTCCATGGAATGAGACCATCAGGGCCAGCATTAGGACCTAAACAATAAAAACAAGCTTCATCAGCAAACTGAAACCAATTTTTTTTTCTTGATTGGACTAATTGCTCTTGCATTTGTGTTCCAAGAAAAGAGCTAACACCCGAAAAGGGAAGACTTGTATGTGCAGAGTTGACATTCTCATATGTTAATGCTAAATTAATTGGACAATTATCATGTGATATGAAAGAACATAAGCAAAACAGTCTAAAAATGTGCATTTTCATGGCACAAATAATGAATGGCATATTTTGGGACACCTTCCTTTCGTGGACGCACCACAAAGCCTCACCATCCACTCTCTTTCTCTCCTTTGAAAAGAGGAGTGTGCTCCTCTTAAAATCCCTCTTCAAATTACATTCCTTACCAAGACCATCAGCCTTTTGGTCTTGCTTTCTGCATTAAATCTAAGCCTGTCCACTAGCTTTCTAGAGGAGCCTCGAGAGTCCCTCTCTGCCCAATAGTATTTCCCACTGCATCCCTTTATTTCCTCAGCAGAGTTCCGTCTCCCAATAACCAAGTATTCCAACTTTTCCAAGTTCAAATGAAGTCCAAAGTCACACCTAGTCCCACAATAAAACTTGCCTTTACAAGTTTATTTTAGATGCTAGTGAGGTGTTTCCCTGGGCCCTCCTCCAAAAAGACATGGCAGGGGGAAAAGGAGGTTAAGGGGACAGTTTGATCCAAATCAAAAGCCAGGTAAGAAATTACCTATAAAAACTAAAGCATCCTGGGCTATGAGAGGTGGTAAGCCCATTTCCTTTCTTTTAAAAGAACCTCAAATAAGTCATTACAGGCAGAAGAGATCTCTTTCTTAACGCTCACCAAATAAGGAAACGTAATAAAGTGAATTTTATCCTTTTTATCAAGTAGTACAACACCCCCACTACACAGACATGGCTAAGAGAAGGCCCTGTTGAGAGCCATCTGGTTAGGAAGAGCCCACTGGTGTTTGCAGTGTAGGCAGTTCTGCTGTGCAGAAGGCAAATATCGATAAAAGTTATTCACTATCATTTCAGAGAAACAGTTCAGACACTCCCACCATTCACTGAAGATCTGACCTTGAAATCACTGGATCATTCACCTGCTTAGTGTGGAAGACTAATAAATCCACTGATGCTAGTCACACAGGGAGTACTCTACCATGGCCTGGATCCTGTCCAATCAGGCACAACTGCCTGGCAGAGGGATGGCCTCTTGCCATGGACAGTGTCTTCTACCTGGGCCCACCGTATAGAAAAGCCTAGGGTTTGCACTGTGCAGAGGGAAGGCCCCAGAACCTTACTCCTCCCAGGCCAGGACTTTCCTTTTTCTCCCCAAGGCAATAAGACTTCCTCTTTCTTGTCAAAGAACTTACTTTAGTCACAATACATTTTACTTAATTCAAAAACCCATCTCAGAAACGTTAACAATAGACAATTGGGGAAATGACTGATTTAATTCTTATCAGGTAGGTATCTCCTTCCAAGGTGCGGTATAGTCCTCACTTAGCCACAATAAGCTGCAGCTTGAAAAGCTAAAAGATTTTAATACTCTTCTACCTTTCACAAAATAGATAGCAAGGAGGGAAAAAGAGAAAAATAGCAAGTACAGATGTTTTCATGAATGTCAAGTTTTATACACACAAGAGAGTTAATATGCTCATACCAAGAAGCTTCTCTCCCAACATGCTCAGCTGGTCCACATTGAGACCTCTTTTGGTGACAGAAGAAAACTGCCAGCTCAGCACCTCTGACAGCTGAGACCATCGTGCACAAGGTGGGTTCAGGAAGAAGGACAGATTCTAAAGAGAAAACACCCAAAAGCTTAAGGGCTACTAAGAGGCCATCGGTCACCAGACAGGTGTCAAAACATGAACCTGTCGCAAAGTTCAATTCTAGTTTATATGGAGAAGTTTTCACAACAGGGGAAAATAAATAATCAACAGGAGCATTTTTATAAGAGTGTCACATGCTGGTAAGTAGATGTATACATTAAATAAAAAGAACAATAAAGGGACTTTTCCTCAATAAAAGCTGTATGAAATTAATCTACTGCCCGAGCTTTTTCACATAAAAGGGGAATCATAATTCTCATTTCTAATATATCTGACACATACACAGGCTTCAGTTTTTGAGAATTACTCAAGACTTTAGCAAAGCCAGGTCAGTCAGGTCATTTTTCCCTCAACATATGGCTGGTAGGAGCTATTTCAGATTAGAAGGAGCTAGAGCCCAGGGTCCCTGGTTAAGCCCTGTTTTCCATACCCTGGGTTCTGCCACCAACATGTTGTACCATAAGATAGAGGCCCAACCACTCGGGAGCTGGCTGACGTTGGAGATCACCACGATGGGCAGAGAGGTCGTCTGAAAGATGAAAAGACTTTGAGATTGAGTCCCGGAAAGAGGGCATTCAGAGAACTCTGCAGCCTTGAAAAATAAGCAGTGGATTATTTGTAAATGTGCATGAAGCTATACTTGAAAATTGAAAATGTAAAGTTATATCCTTTTGTTCTTAGTTCAGTTTATCTTTGATAGAGCATTCAGTTAAAAAATAAGTCTCCAGATACCCTAGCTAAAAAATTAGCACAGGATATCTACATTTGAACATTTAGCTTATAGATCCTGAAGGTTAATTCAATTCTCCAGCTTCCTGAATCATTACATTAATATCAAAATAATATTAGCCAGAAAAGATCATCCTTTTTAGCAATTAAGTAAATATCTCTGAAACAAAAATCAAGAAAAAATATATACATAGAAATTTAAAGTAAAAACTTAAAAAAGGAAAAGGTTTTCTACTTCTGGACCATGTGAGTCTTACCTCGAGGTCAATTACCAAACCAGGTTGGCACAACTGGGTTTCGAAACTAAGAGAGTGAAGCTCTTCAGTAACAATGAGTGGGCCCTTAAAATAGAAAAGAAAAAAAAGAATTCATTCACAGATCCTGCAACTTTCAAAAGCTTAATAAATACCGCACCCGATGATAGAAATCCTGAATCCCATCAGTGTCAACTCAGAATAAGTCTCCAATTTTCAACAGTCTAGCCCAGGTTTAATTATTGTGGATATCTCGGTGTGTTTTTAAAGGTCAGATTTCTGAAATGATGGCAAGGGAAAACATCAACGGGGAAATAGCTTCTTACGGGTTTATTCGTGACCGGGGGCGGCCTGGCCCTCTGCCCAATCTGCCCACCCGTGGCCCCACACAGACTGCACACCTCACACAGACCGGGATGGAAAGCGTACATGTACTTCAAGTCAACAGATTTGCATAAGCCTAGCAGGTCATAATGTACCTTAGTTTGCCTAGAAAGCCTTGGCTTTCAAAATGCCTCCCTGCCCATTATCTCATGTGAGCATTACAATTTAGAATTAGGGTGAGGCAGCCTCTATCCCGGTTTACAGGAGAGGAAACCAATTCCCAGGAAGTGTAAGTGACTCACCAAGGTCACAAAGACAATTAAGGTTCAAATACAGCTAGAGAGTGAGTCCTTGAGCTCCCAAGGCTGGAGTTCGTCCCACCATTCCACAAGCCTCCACTGCTAAGTGGGTGAAAGGAGGGCAGGCTGTGCATACACAAAGGACAAAAATTTCCAAACCAAAATAACTCGACATTTCTCTCCTTTGTCTATATTTCATTTCTGAATGCATCACAAACATAACTCCTCAAGCTTGTAAAAAAAAGTAATGAAGGGAAGACACGGCCATTGGGGAAGGGATAAAATGGCCAGAAAAGTCTCTCAGCACTATAATTTTCCCAGCACAGTAGTAATAAAACTGGCCTCCAGTTCCAGCTCTGATAGTAGTTCCCAGGGAACTCTTAGTTCCTGTGACTCAAATCCTTCACCTGTAAGATATGAACAGTACAAAAGCCTGCCCTGTAAGATAAAAACAGTACAAAAGCCTGCCATTCCCACTCCCCTGCGGAGTCCGAAGCTCATCTGCTGCTCTGTGCGGTGTCCCTGGCCAGCCTCCAGGGCACTGACCTGCCCTTGTGACACCCCTGCCTGATAGGGCCCGTTCACTAGACTCTCACCTCGTTAGTTCTGGTGCCAGCATTTTTCTGTTCCTTCAGTTGCTATAAAACAAGAAACCATCCTAGTCAATGGCACGTTAATTGTCAAGAGTTGCTGTTTTCATTTACAAACCAGACCAAAGTTAGGACTAGAAATAAGAGGCACATGAGGGAAACGGACTTTGGCCCAGTGGTTAGGGCGTCCGTCTACCATATGGGAGGTCCGCGGTTCAAACCCCGGGCCTCCTTGACCCGTGTGGAGCTGGCCATGCACAGCGCTGATGCGCGCAAGGAGTGCCTTGCCACGCAAGGGTGTCCCCAGCGTGGGGGAGCCCCACGCGCAAGGAGTGCACCCGTGAGGAGAGCCGCCCAGCGCGAAGGAGGGAGCAGCCTGCCCAGGAATGGCGCCGCCCACACTTCCCGTGCCGCTGACGACAACAGAAGCGGACAAAGAAACAAGACGCAGCAAATAGACACCAAGAACAGACAACCAGGGGAGGGGGGGAATTAAATAAATAAATAAATCTTTAAAAAAAAAAAAAAAGAGGCACATGAAAGCATATTCACAAGGGCAAGAGATGAAATAACCCTGGTGTGGGTTCATGAGCAGGTGTGCCTTTCCCCAGCAGCCCGGCACCATGTGTACTCCATGAGTCTGGAGACAGCCCAGGAATCACATCCTGCTTCCTTCCCCACCGGCAAACTTTCCTGAAAGATTCCTCATTACCTTCATAACTGCTTCCTGTCCCTCATACTCAGGGTACAGCTTCTCTCCCTACCACCCCGTTCCTTCTGCACAGTCTTCCAGGTTAGGCCAAGGGGCCCCAGGACCAACCAAGAATGCCCTTGAAAGGACCTGAATCCCTGAGCTTTCACAGGAGCAGCTGGGGGTGCCCCAGGGAGCTCTGCACTCTGCCAGTGCTCCTGCTTTTGGACCAAGGCTCTCGCACACAATGGCTAGCTCCCTAGTTATGAGTTTTGTTGATTCATGAGATGGTCATTAACGAAAAACCTCTCTGCAGGCTCAGGGCTCAGGGAGGGTGCCCAGCTCACCACCAGCACACCTTCAGAACAGCTGGCAGGCCCCACATTTTCACTGAGGCTGCAAGTAGACACCTGCCCACTTAGAACACTCCTGCTGGGTTCCTACTGCCTGGTGGAGTGGCCCCTACTTCTCTGGAGACAAAACAGGTTGCAGTGGAGGCAGTGATTGTGGGCGAGACTCCAGGAAGGAGAATGTGCTGAAGGGGGCCAAGGAGAGAACCCTGGGGTACGGTCACACGTGGAGGGAAGGAGGACTGGTCAGAGGTATAGAAGCAATAACTTTTGGGGAAATCACAAGAATTTAGAGGAAGTGTCAGTAACACTGTGGAAGCAGCAAGTGTGGATTCTTTATGTGTTCTCCCCAAAGGAGTGTCTCCCAGAGACAGAATGGGAGAAAGCATAGTACAAAGTCCCGGGGAAAAGAGTAGGGACAAAGATTCCCCAAGTGGTGGTGATGTGAAGTCAGCTGCCAGCCACAAGCTCTGGAAAATCTTCTCCTAAGGACACCCTCCACACCACACACTTTCACGAGCAGGTTGTTCTATTGAAAAAGTCCTAAAAAACCAGCAACAATGTAAAAGAAGGAGAATATTGGATTCCATACCAGATGTCGAAACTCTGCCGCCAGACTTCCATTGGTGGACTCCTCCATGTTCATCACTTTCGTATGTGTGCCCAGTATGTTGAACTTTCTAAATCTATACAACACAAGATACAAGTATTTAAAGGCTTTGAACTATTAAACAAACAAAAACGGATAGCAAAATATAGTTCAAAGTACTTCACGTACCCCTTTACTGTATTCCTCTCACTCACATCTCTGACAAAAAAAAAAGTTTCAATTAAAATATTGAAATACATGTATAAGTAAAAGATAAATAAAAAATACATTTATAGCTGTGGGTTTTCTGGCCCTTCCATTCACTCACTCATTCCCTCAAGCAATCAGGACTACCTCTGCTAGATACTGCTGAGTGACCTGGGGCCTCATGTTGCTCATTTGTACAATGTGCTAACAGGCAACTCTATAGGACATTGTGAAGAGTGAGCTAGTTAACGGGTACAAAGAGAACATAGCAAACCCTTAATAAATGTAAGCCAGTTATTATTTATTGAACTACTACTTACTTTGCGCTAAGCACTATGGATTCCATAGGAAACACTCACTGCTCTGTGGTCACAGGACTCAGGATCTTTCAATGTGACCAGCTTAATTTTCTTATTTTTGTTCTCTACTATCTTTAATGCTCTCGTCAAAGTATCAGAACAGTCAATTGTTTGGGAGATCTGGCAAGTTCAAATTTTAAATCTGAGGTTTCAAATCTTGAGAGGCTTTGCATCTTAAGTCAATTCAGCGATTACTTTGTTGTGTTCTGGCTAAGTAATGCACCTATTAAGTCTGTTGGTGCAGGTTAGAAATTCTTAGCCCACTCTAGTAAATGAGTTGGCTACCCCTCCTTCCCTACCACAACCAGGTCACTGCTTTCGTAAATGACAATCACCATTACCTACGAGCCTTATTTTCCCCTGCTTGAAAAGAAAAAGAATTTAAAATAAAAGTTGCTTTCTCAAAGCTAAGAATAAAAAATCCGCAACCGGAACAGGCAGAAAAAACAAAAAGCATTAACAAACTGGAGAAGATACCGAGCTAAAGCAGAATGTGGCAAATGGCCACAAAACCTTTGTGGCTCCTCTTTTCAAAAGATGGTATTTATTTCCCCACCCCTTGAATCTGGGTTGGTCTTGACTTGCTCAAACAAACAAAGTGTTGGGGGGATGCTGCATAAACTCCAGGTCTAGGCCACCAGAGGGCCGGCACACTGCCCAGGCTGGCTTCCTTCAGAGACCCTTGGAGGAGGACCTCAGACCTCACACTAGACGACCCAGCTCCTACCAAGCCCACCAAGACCAGAAGAACCACCTACAACCCACAAAATTGAGAGAAAAAATAAGTTTTTGAGAGGTAAGCCTCTGATTTTGTTATGCTGCAAAGCTAACTGATACACTGAGAAACCAATAATGATGGCAGGGGTAAAAAATAAAGGCAAAGACTGCGCTGCAAGTAAGAATATTCTTACAGGAGTGGAAAGAGACAAAAAGCCAGAGGAAAATGATCTGGATTATCATAAATGGTTCTGAAACCTGCTCATCTGGTACGTTACCACAAGCCAACAAAAGCATTGGCTGTATCCAGGGCCCATGCTGCTCCTTAGGAAGTGTCAGGTCGAGAGTCTAAGGGCACAGTGGGATGGGCCTGACTATCTGGATCCCCATTTGAGATGCTGGGTCCCTGGGACCTTCCTGCTCAGGAGAGACAAGGGTGAATCCCATGGCTCTGTGCAGCTATCCCAAGATGCCACTGACCTCACTCCAGAAACAACCCCGCCACTAGCCAGAGTCAAGGCAGTCAGGAGGATCTTCAGCCTTGCAGTCGGTCAAGAACTGTCCTCTGGGGCTGGCGCACCAAGTCTACCTCTTTGCAACTTGATAATTACAATCTCATCTGCATAAAATACACTCATTCTCCAGTTCATTTATAATGTACAAAGGCACAGTCATGCTGACATCAGCTCTAGGGGAAGCTCCCAACACCCAGAAAAGGAGCTATCGATTTAGATCTGCTAGGACCATTAGGGATGGTCCTCATGGGTCCAACTAAGAACCTTTGCTCACCCACAGCAGTGTCAGGATCCTGGGCTCAGGCTTTGGTCACCTAGTGATACAAATTTCCCCAGTGAAGCCAAGAAAACCACTTATTGAACATTCAGCACATGTACTCATTTAAGGGAGGAGACCATGTCTGGTTAACAAAAACGGCATTTCAACAGGACATGTTTTTTAGACAATGTTAAAGATCTCTTACTTGTCAAATAAGACTTTGACTTTTAAATTATAATTTAGCTCCTGTAACTTCACCAGCAGTCTGAAAAGAAAAACGAAAGTCATTACTTTAAAAATTACTTATTATAATGTGTATATTATATAAATTCCTATCTATGGACATTTACATTTCTGCTCCCCACCACCATAATCAGTGCCGGATTTGACATCCTCATACATCTCTCTTGGCATATTTTTAAATTGTACTGATATGATAAATTTTGAGCTTAGGAAATGCTAAGGCAAAACTGCAACATTAAATTCTGATAGAAAACAGCACCAATTTACATTCCCACCAAAAATTAGTGGGGGTACCTGTTTTCCTATATAACCTAGCCAATTCCTTTTACCAAAACTTGTGTCTAACTTGTATCTCCCATTGGAAGAAAATAAACTCTCTAACCCACAGTCAGGAAAATGAGAGCCAAATTCATAATCCTAAGAGGGGAGTGTGGAAGAACAGAAAGGAGTGCTGCGTGGACAATCAGTTGTCCCTCTGCTCTCAGAAGCTGGAGATTTAGGGAGGAACCCCCTCACATCTCAGGTCAGCTGCGTGTAGTGGAGAAGGAAGGTGGGATAAATTCTAGTGCCCCTTCTGGCTGAGGGTTCGAGAACTCCACAGGCACTCAAGTGTGGTGCTACAAAACTGATAGGGAAAGCAGCACCCATGGACGTAAATCAGTAGCACCCCATAAAAAAGGATTAGGGCTAATTCTGAAAGCAAGTCCAATTCTTCAGAGTCCAGCTGCTCTTCAAGAGGAATGGTTAAATGACTGCAGCCATTCAACAGAATAAAGTTTAAGGCCACACGTTCTCTGATGGAAATATTTCTACAATGCCAAGGAGAAAAAGCAAGCCATAAAACAATATATGTAGCATAACCCCAATTTTCAAAAATAAAACATTTTATGTATATATATTTATGTGTGTGTATATATGTGTGTGTATATATTCGTCTAGACATGGACAAAACGCTTGAAGGACACTGGACTGTTTACTGTGCTTGTCTATAGATGTTTAGATTACAGATAATTTAGAAAATCTGATGAAAGTTATGAATCCACTTACCAGAAAAACATGTGTGTCATAAATCCATATCTACACACACTGCAAACAGTTTCAGGGGTTCATTAAAGAATCATGCACCAGAGGAGATAGATGAGGTTGCTAGGAACTACTACTCTCTACTAAATACAGTTTCTACTGGGTCTGGAGTCCTTTCTACAGTGAGCATGTATTAGTTTTACAATTGGAGAAAATCAAGCATGTGTGTATATATATCTATATCTATTATACTTCTATTCTGAATATAAAAAACAGACTCTTGGATGCTCTAAATAAGAATTCATGTTAAAATGACTACTGCAAAAGTATTTCTTCTAAATCATTCTATATCACAATGTTTATGAAAAAAATGATTAAAACTAGTTAATAAGCAGCAGATTGAATTACAGTTACATTTTTTTGGTATTACCTTAACTTCACAGTGAACTGTACTCCTGTCTTCAGGACCAGTGGTCTCTGAGGATGAGTTGGCATGCAAGGCTGTCTTTCCACTACAAATGAGCTGTAAATACCCAGGAAATTGTAAATAAATTAGCATTATCATTATAGTTGAGGAAGTAAATAATGATTTTCCCTAAAAAGAAAAGGGGATCAAAGGTACAACAAAAAAGAAGTCTGAAAGATTCTGACAAGCTGGATGAATAAGGTGATGTTTCCTAGTCAATCAGTAAAGAAATCCAAAAATCTAATTTACACTGAACAAAACCGGAATGATTTTAATTACCCAGGATACTCTTCAACAAGGAAAACCCTAAATTCAATCATAATCATTTGTAAATCTGCATCAAGAATCACATTTATACTAAAAAACCTAAGTAAATATCCCTTATTATTTTAAAATCCATCATACAGGCATTCATGTTTGGATAATGGACACAGGGAACATAAGGCATTTCTATTATTTTAAGCTGGCATAAAAAACTTACTTGCAATAAGAATTCCACCCTCCCAGTCAGTGACGTTTATTTATCTACTCAGAATGTTTGGACCATGTACTACAGGCCAGGCTCAGCACTAGGCCCTGCTGGGGTAAAAGGGCGACAAAGGTACGTCTGTGCCCTCTAGAACCTTCCAATTTTCAACAAGGTAATGAAAATACACAAACAGGTACATAATAAAAGGCAGAATCGGAGAGGTAGAACTATGCAAATCTGGAAAGGAGGTAACACCTGTTTGGAGACTCTGGAAAATGAAATTTCACAAAGATCAGATATGAGCTAAACCTTTCAGGATGGGATAATTTCAAAAGGAGGTACAAGCGTGGAAGGCTCTGAGGAGGGCCAAATGTTGTCAGAAGAGGCATGGAGACTTACTTCGTGAATAGGACAGGCCTAGAACAGAAGATGTCTCATCTGCCTGGGAAATGGGGTCTGTGCAGCAGCCAAGTGTGGAGTGGCTGCCAGGGCCAGGCTGGGGGGGAGGACCACGAATGTCCAGTGGAGGGCTCTACTTGTGTTAGTGCTGGGACTGAATCATGCCCTCCACACACACATGCTCGAGCCCTAATTCCCAGTCCTGTGGGTGTGAACTTATTTGTAAGCAAGATCTTCAAAAATCCTACTGGGATGAGGTAAAGTTAAGTGAGGGTGGGCCTTAATCTGATATGACTGGTTTCCACAGAATCAAAGGAAAATTGGACATGGAAGTACAAGCTGCAGGAGGAGACCAAGGAGACAGATCGTCATGGGACAGAGGCAGAGACTGACAGCCAGGAAGCTACCACCAGAACACTGCAGACTTCAGAGAAGGCACGGCTGGCCAATACCCTGATTTGGGACTTCTAGCTTCAAGTTATGAGCCAGTAAATTCCTGCTGCTTATGCCAACTAGCCATGGCATTTTGTCACAGCAGCCCTGACAGACTAAGACAGTAGGTGATGAAGAACCAAACTGGAGCTCTGCTTTGGGACAGCACTGAGTAGGAGAGACTAAGGAAAGGGCTAAGAAGGAGGACAAGTTGGGAGGCCATTATGTAAGATCAGAAAAAGAGTTCTGAGAGCCTGATGTGACAAGGCCATGTTGTGGAAAGAAGAGGATACATATCACGAGGTTGGACATGCTAGGTCTTGGCATTGACGGCCAATGAGGAAAGAGTAGTAAAAAGTTACTACTGCTAATCAGCCTAGGTGGCCAAGCGAATGAAGGGCCATTGGTGTAGACAAGAATTCAGGAAAGGGACTGCATTTCTGGGAAAATTCTTGGGATTTTTTTTTTTTCCGCTAAAAATGTATATAAGCTATTAAACTTTTAAAAATTATCTGAATTCCCTTAACATTTTCCTCTGGGTTAAATAACCACACAAGGTGCAAATAAAACTGCGTCCAGTTACCTCTGAATGAGCTGCTGGAAAAGACTGAAGGTGCGGTCCCACAGCACTTGCTTGTTTTTTGTGATAGGGTCCTGTTCATAGGTATATTTCTGTTCCAACTCCTCAAGTTTTTTAAGCTGCTGACGAACCTGCTGCAGACTCTCTGCAACTATGGTGAACCTGGAAAGGTACAAGACACAGGTGTCTCTGTTAGAAACAGTCTCAAAGCTACCTGAATTAACAAGACTCGCCATCAATGGATCCTGGAAACCACCAAGTGGTTACAGGCAACCCAGGATGTTATCTACCTTTTGGCACTGGACTCTGCAGGGAGAAACAGGGAGGACAGTGAGGTTCCTGACAGTAAGGAGCCTAGTTATTTAGGGAAGAAAAACTCATATACACTGACCAAACACAGCCCAGACCAAAAACCTCTGCCTAATACAGAGATCTAAATACAGAGAGATGGGAGGGGACAGGGATTCTAGGTGACATGTGACTTTGATTGACCTTTAAAAATAATTGGGATTTAAAAGGGAAGGGGTATACAGTGAGATACCACTTCATCCCCACTGGGATGGCTATTGTTTAAATTAAAAAAAAACAAATGTTAGCAAGGATTTGGAGAAACTGGAATCCTTATACATTACTGGTAGGAATGTAAATATTATAACCACTGTGGAAAACAATTTAGCAATTCTTCAGAAAGTTGAACACAGAACTACTCTATGACCCTGCAGTCCCACCTCTAGGTATATACCCCAAAGAAATGAAAGCAGACTCAAGCAGAAAGCTGTATACCAATACTCAAAGCAACATTATTCACTATTGCCAAAAAGTGGAAGCAACCCAAGTATCCTCCAACAAGTGAACTGATAAACAAGAAGTGGCATATATGCTCAATGAGCATTATTTAATTATATTCATCCATGCCACGTCACGGATGAACCTTGAAGACATCATATTGAGTGAAATAAGCCAGACACAAAAGGACAAATATTGCATGATCTCGCTGATATAATTAGAATATGTATATTCATAGATTCATAAACTAGGGTACAAGGTACTAAGGCCCAGGGGATGAGGGGAATGGGAAGTTATTCCTTAATGGGTACGGAATTTCCATTTGAGGGGATAAAAGGAAGTTTTGGTAATGGATTTTGGTCATGATCATTAATACCACTGAATTATACACTTGAAAATGGTTAGAATAAGAAATTTACGTTGTGTACATATATATATATATATATCACTACAATACAAAGTTAACAAAAAGAGGTGGGTAGGACAGAGGGGGCAGGCAGAGGAGCAGGGGAACTGGTGTGGCACGTGCATAAGGGGCGATGCAGGAGGCAGTAAGGAGCCACTGCAGGTTTTATGCTGAGAGAGTGAGTGACCAAGTAGTGCCTCAGTGATGCTGTGCAGACAGGGCTGGGAGAGCCACCTCGAAGCTGTGGGAACCATTCACACCAGCTAGGGTTAGGATGCAGGGGAAGGAAAAAGATCATTATTTCACAGAACAGAAAGGGGGGCGATATGTTTAATCTAGATGCTAAAAATAGACTCATAAAGCCAATGAGTAAACTCAGCAGTTGCTTACACCCTCCCTTCCTTACAATGAACCAACAGCTAATGGTAACACAGTCTGAGGCAATTCCACTGTGGAAGTGATGCATTCTTTGCCTGGAATAACAATGAAAAAAAATCTTCTTTTAAAAACATCTCCCCAATTGGAAACATCAACTTCACTTTGTGGTGTGAATCCTTGAGTCCAGTTCAAGGCATGCATTAAGGCACTGAGAGAGCAACCCTGTGCCACAGAAAGAGAAGGTAGGATAATGTTGGGCGAGTGAGGTCCTATCCAACTCACTTCTGGAGGAGGCTCTGACCTGGTGCTTCCCAAATTTGTCTGGGTTGTAGCATGTGGAGAAAATGAAGTCTGTGCAGCACAACAGGGAATGGTGGAGGGTATTTGTGTCACTAGAGGAGGCCTGAAGTAATAACTGGGGGACCCAGACACCCCTTGAGAGAGGGGTGCCAGGGAGCAGCATGAAGAAAAACAGAGCTGGCAAGAGATGCCATACTGGGAACCAGGGCTTAGTATCTCCAGGCACACTAAGACACACTGGGAAGCTCTGATCTAATCCCCAAGAAACCTAGGATATATATAGGCAATTTGCAGAAATGAATGTTCATTGGATTTTTTAAAATTAGCAATTCAAAACATTAGTAATTTAATTCAGCAATTCATGAGAGCTCTGGTCCTTGGGCTTTTGCCAATTGTTCTAGGTCCCCACCCTCTCATATCCACTATGTGACCAAGGCCTGTGGATTCTACCTCTTCCACCCTCTCTGCTGGATCTGGAATTCAGCCTGTGTTGGCCTTCACCGGGACTGGACTAACATGCCAACAGTGGCCTTTCTGTCTGTATTCTATCTTCCAGGCTGCTGCCAGACTAGCCTTTCTGAACAAAAAATCGGAGAAATGTGCCCCATGCTGAAATAAAGCCTACCATGGCTCACCAGTGCCCTGGATAAAGTCCCCAGATCCCAGCATGTCACCTCTTGCCAGCTCCGCTTTTCTTCATGCCCCTCCCTAGGACCCCTCTCTCCTGGCTCCCAGGACACAGTGCTTGCAGTCCCCCACTTGTGCAGTCATCCTCTCCTCCATGTCTGCGCACATGTCCTTCTCTCTGCTGGAATAAACATCTCGCCCCTGGTATCCACAAAGTACACCAATGCACTCTCAAGTGTCAGCGCACGTACCAAGTCTTCTGTGAAACCTTTCCCGGTGACGCCTTCTTTTCATAGAACTATGGATGACGCTCTTTGATTAGTGCAGCTAATCAGCTGTCAACTTTTGCTGCATAAAATTATTACTGCATCTCTCCTTCTCCACACCCAGACCTCCTTACTGCAAAGACCAAGATTCATTATTCTTGTGTCTCCAAGTCCTAGCACAGTGGCTGGCACACAGTGGGCATTTGATAAGTATTTACTGGATGGATGACTGAAGGGCCCACATCACACTATGACTTCATGTAAGCTGAGGAAAGCCTAAAAAAACATTAGGACTCACATTGCTAAATGTGTTATGTGACGACGACACCACTGATGTTTTGTGCCGTCAAGTGACGCCTCCCACAGCACACGTTTACCTGGAGGAGTGCGCCTAACAAGTAGAATATGGCTGGACACAGTGACCTCATGACTAAGGCAGCGCTTTCCAACTGGCTGTTTCCAGGATAAGAAAATGGACAATATCAAACTCTAAACCAAAGTTTGATAGTGGCTGCTCAACTAACAAAGCTCAAATGTGCACTTTACAAGTTTATGTGGTTTGCCAGTCAGCTACCAATTTTCTGCTTTGGAGAATCTTACCAGTTCTGCAGCTGATCAAGGCAGGCATTGGGCGGTCCTCCAATACAGGCACTCTGCTGTCTGCGCTTCCATTCCACTAGCTCATCATTAATCAAGGCATTCTGGGTTAGTTCACTGATGTTCAACAGCTCTGCTATTTTAATAACTACTTCCTGAATGGAGAGGAGGAAACAAAGTAAAATAAATTCTATCCTATTCTTATTCCTTTCTATCCTATTTTAATTTTAGTAGGTTTCAGGGAATGAACCTGGAACCTTGCACATGAGAAGCAGGCACTCAAACACTGAGCTACCCATGCTTCCCTAAATTCATTTTAATCACTGCATTTTTAAAGATTTTTTTTTTACAAGTAAAGCAAATATACTTTCACACTCAACTGAATTTTTTTTTCTCTCCCTTCCCCCCCACCCCCCCAGTTGTCTGCTCTCTGTGTCCATTTGCTGTGTGTTCTTCTGTGACCACTTCTATCCTGATCAGCGGCACCGGGAATCTTTGTTTCTTTTTGTTGCATCATCTTGTTGTGTCAGCTCTCCGTGTGTATGGCACCATCCCCAGGCAGGCTGCACCTTCCCTCATACTGCGCGACTCTCCTTACAGGTGCACTCCTTGTGCCAGGGGCTCCACTACGCAGGGGACACCCCTGCATGGCAGGGCACTCCTTGCGTGCATCAGCACTGCGCATGGGCCAGCTCACCACATGGGTCAAGGAGGCCCGGGATTTGAACCTTGGACCTCTCATTTGGTAGGTGGACGCCCTATCCATTGGGCCAAGTCCGCTTCCCCACACTCAACTGAATTTTAAAGTTTAAGTCCTTTATTTACAGTCTGACAAAACCAAAACATTATTCCAGAAAGTCAATCGCTACCTTTCTCTTATTGTCAAGCATTAAATACATCTTCTTGAGTAATAGCTGTTCTTGTTTCTGCTCATTCTTTGCCACATTGTTGGCATCGTGCTCTGTGAATTGAGAGAGCAGAAAATTTGGATATTTTAGAAAACAAACCAAGATTCACATAAATTTAGGAGAAATGTGATACAAACAGTGGGAACGCCATCTGGAGAGGACAAAATTTGATCTTCTTCAATCTTTACTGAGTAAAACAAGAAAAAATTCCTAAGTATAAAACCCAGACACACTGAAACAAAATTCTTATTTTCCATGGCCCATGTAAACTAGAGACAGCACTGTGTCTGGTACATAAGTTATGGTCAGAATACTACCAAATGAATATAAGTGACAAAATTTATACAAAGCATATCAGTAATTTGGAAAGAGAAGCAGATGATTAGACAGTAGTAGTTTTGGGTTCCTTTCTCTTACTTTTTACCCAAATCATATTGATACTCTCTCCATATAAAGTGTGGTAGCCTCCAAATGATTACCAGGGTTAACAGCAGTGCCTACCTGTTCTACACACTCTGGGGTTATTTCCCATTACTGCTATCAATAAAAACAAACAACATCAACAAGAAAACTGAATAGAGTGAAACTGTTCTAAGCCATAAGAAAAATGCTGGACTATTCTGCAGAATATACACATGGATCTCAAATGTCTGAAGGAACAAGGTATTGGGGCAGGAGAACCCCATACACCTATCAGTCTATATGCACAAAAAATGAAGTGAATAGTCAATAGTGCTCAACTGAGGTGATTTTGTCCCCCAGTGTCATCTGGCATTGTCCAGAGACAGTTTTGGTTATCACAACTATTGGCTTCTGATGGGCAGAGGCCAGGAAGGCTGCGAATCAGCCTACAATATCCAAGAAAGCTCTCCACGCAGAGAATTACCTGGCCCAAATGTCAACAGTGCTAAGGTTGAGCACACTGCACTGGGTCATCAAGAAGACAACACAAGCAATTCAGAGTCATAAAGTACTTGGCAAAGATGAAGGGGTACGCGCGTTCTTTACCTAGTGTTGTTACAAAAAAAAGTTTAGCCACTGAGCACTGCTTCAAGGGTTAACTCTTACCTCTATTCTGCAAGGTTTTACATTTAAAGTCATATTCATCTTGTAAATCTTCTAAGGTCTTGATTTCATGCTCTATACACTACAAAGAAAAACATAAAAACACTTTATACTGATCATCTTCCAAAGACTTTAGGAAACAAACTGTTGCTTCTATAGAACCCAGAAAACCACGGAAATAATTTCTATTTCATAGTATGTAATAACATTACATTCATGATTCTCATGTCACCACCTGATTCCAGGGCCCACAGTATGATTCTTCCTCGTCATTTTTGAGACCATCTCTGAGATAAGACTGAATAACTTCAATTTGAAGCACACAAAAAGGAAAACACAATATAACAGAAAATACCCTCATTCTTTGCAAATAAGCAGTGTGTGTGTGTTTGGGGTGGGGACATAAGTCTCTCTTTATCCCAAGACAGTTCTGGTTTGACACCTGTTGTCCAGGTGTAACTGCTAATAGAGAGCTCTTATTTGCTGTAACACATCTCAATATGGACAATACATTATATGGCTGACCTACAAAAAAGCTTCATCTGCTTGGAATTTGGTCACATGTTTACATATTCTTCTCTGGATTTCCTGGCAAATTCTGGGCTGGGCCCACTTAAGTTTCTACTTTAATAAGGTGTTTTCGTTTAGAAACCTGTAGCATAAAAGTTGCTCCAAAGAACATGGAACTTGGAAAGATGCTGCCTAAGTACCCAGACAAGGTCATGTCAGTGTGACCTGGGCACCCCTGGGCTGGAAGGCCTGTCCCACAGACACTGGCCTCGCGTGACACAGATCTCACACAAACTATCCCTCGCAGCAGGGGGCAGTGGTCATATGCCACCATGGGCTTCCATACACATTCTTCTAAGTTTTACCTGAAAGCTGTTACAGATGTTTTACTCTAATCAGAAATGTATCAGAATGTCTTAATGCAATGTCTTTTGTTCCCCCTTCCAAATATTAGCATAAAATGGATGATGCTTGAGGAATATGGACCATGTTTATCCAGGGACCATCTATGCCAGGAACAGCTCGATTTGAGAGGCATGGACACCAACAGCTATTTAAGAGTAGTGACATCTGGTTCACTGAGTAACGGCAAAGTTAACACTTACTGCTCAATGTTTAAAAGTTATAACAGGGGCCATAAAAAGTCTACCTGGTCTTTCACTGTACCAATGTATTTACTTATAGTTTGGAACTTCAGCAAAAGCTTTCTTCTCAATTACTTGAGAGAAAGAACAGTTACTAGGTTTACACTGAGTGATTTATACCTTTATTTCTGTTTTATAAAAAATTTGCAGAATAAATGCACATATTTACTCAATACTCACCATGACTTTGTCCTTCACATTTCTGACTTTGCTATCAAGCTCCTTCTGCTTGTCTAACATCACAGTGCTCTGAACAGTCCCCGACTGAGTCTATAACGGGAAGTGCAGAATTAAGAGCCATCAATTTCTCTGGTGTTTCCTCGCTGGTTACATTCCAAAGTCTAGTCCATACCCTCGAGCCCTCCTACCTCCCAGACCTTCCAAAGTTTATTACAGGCTCCCCTGTGTGTCAACAAGAAACAGCTGAGTTCCCAAGGCCCTGGAAAATGCTAGCAAACTGTTAACAAGGATACAGAAAGACTAGGCTCAATTCACGCCTAAAGTAAACAAAACACATTTCTACAAGTTTCCATTAATTCACACAGTTGCATGCACCACACAGGAATTTATTTCAGGACTTCTCAAATTTCTGTCCTTATTTGTCTTAAAGCAGTGGGATTCAAAATGTGGTCCCCAGACCAGAAGCATTTATCACCTGGGAACTTGTGGGAAACGTGGAATCTCAGGTCCTAACTGACTACTGAATCCGAATCTCATTTTAACAAGATCCCTGGTGATTCAGAGGTGTATCAAACTTGGAAGGCACTCCTGGGAAGGACTTCACTGATGATCTACTACCATAAAGTCAAGAACGAATATAAATCCACTCTCCTGGGAGTAGTCACTCCTCATGCTTGATAATCAGAAGACTCAGACAGGATAGTTCTGAAGTACTAGTTTCAGGACACCAGGGGTAGGCTTGCTGGGTGTTAGTAAACTGCTTTGACATGATGGTTTACATTGGATATCAGCAAGAACTGTTTAAAATTCAAATGCAGTAAGTTTAATTAGTTATAAAAACGTTTATGTTTCTGTGTTAGTGAGACAGGTGCTGAGTTTACTGTCTAAGTGTGTGCTGGCAGAAATTATTGCCCTGCCCCTGACTTTTATTTTGAAAAATTTCAAACTTCTAGAAAAGCTGCGAGCTTTAGTGTAATACCCATAAGACCATGCACATAAAGCAAATCAGGCAAATGAGGACAATTTTTAAATCTATCTATTTCTCCATACACATCTAGAACCACATGCTGAACCAAGTCAGAGTTACCTGCAGGTATGGCAGCCCTTTACCCCTAAATAGTCCAGTCTGTATCTCCTAACAATAGAAATGTTCTTCTGCGAAACCAACATACTATTGCCACATTCAGAAAATTTAACAATCAATCAATACTACCTACCATACAGGCCAGATTCAAACTTTCCCAATTGTCTCAGTAGCTTTTCTTTTTCAATCAAACATCTTGAATCTTTAGCTTCCTTCAAGGTGCAATATTTCATCATCTTTTTTTTTTTGGTCTGACACTGACATTTTAAAGGGTGCAGGCCAGTTTGTTTCATTTGTTTTTTGCAGAATTTCCCTCTGTTTGGGTTTGTCTAATTGCTTCTTCATGATTAAATACAGGTCAGACATTTTTTGCAAGATACTATATATGCTCTTTCTCGGTTCATCCCCTCAGAGTCCACATGCTATCAGTATTTCCTATCTTTAGTGATTTAAGTTTGCTCACTTGGTGTATGCTGAATCATTTCATTGCAAAGGTATATTTTTCCCCACTATGGGCTGATGCTATGAAACTATCAATATCTAGTTTCCTAATGGTCTTTCACCCACTGGTTTTAGCATCTACTGGTGAATCAATTTACAGTAATTCTAAAATGGTGACCTTCATTCCTTTTTTATAAGTTGCCATTCTTCCATGAAGAGCTTTCCTTTCCTTTTTTTTTTTTTTTTTTTGAGTAGCACAGAAACTTACGAATTCTTTCCTTAATGCTTTAAAATCTATTCTTGTCTATTTATTTTGATGTTCATGTCGCAAATTTAGCATGTGGATATTCCTTCAAGCTGGCTCCTGTGTCCTGACATGTTCCTATCAGTTTTTAAGTACTTCCTTATGTTCTGGCTCGGCAAGTGTTCCAGGTTCATCTTTCATGTTCTTTGTCCAGCCCTGGAATCAGCTATTTCCCAAAGAGTCATGGTTCCTTTTAGTGGGAGTGGTATTTAGGAACCAAAATATGAGTACTAAGAGTGCTCACTGCTACAAAAGTGACATTGCTTCTAGGTTGTTTCAGTGGCCAGAGTTAGTGTTTGTGTATTTATATTTCATATATATATTATATATAAATATATTTTAAATTTTTATTCATTTTTTTTTACACCAACACCACTCATTTCAATCCACCACGACAGGGGTTTTCCTCTCCTCTTTACTGCCTTCTATCTTTGTACCTTCTCTCCCACTATAAGAATCTTGATTCCCAACATCAAAATCATTTCTTATTTGCTCTGTATTACAATACACACACATACATAAAACTACTACCAACAACAAACCTACCCGGTAAAGTTCAAGGTTTCTTTGCAGTTCTCTTTGTCCTTCAAAACTATGTTCGAAAGCTACTTAGATTCTTTCTAAAGTCCCTTTTGTATGGTTGTATGCCTGACATACATTTATGATCATCTGTTTCTTATTCATTCTTTTATAGTGTTCAATTGTGCATATATTCATTTTGTGCACGTATGAAAATTAACTCAACCATTCTCCTGTATATGATCAGTTTTTTTCCAATATTTTATAATTATCTGAAACAACAAATAGTGATCAAATGAACCATTTGGGGCAAATGCTTTTTGTTCAGGAAAAATTCCTAGAAGGGGATAGCTGGGTCAGAGGGTAAATGCATATGTAGTTTTATTAGACATTACCAAATTCTTCACCACATGGGGTTGTACCATTTTGCTCAGGCCCCAACAGAGTACCTTGTTCCCCATAGCTTCACCTACAAAACATGCTATCAAGCTTTTGAGTTGCCAATTTGATAGGTGAGAAACTGTTTGTCCATGAACTTTTAATTTGTGTTTCTTTCATTAAAAGTGAAAACAAGCATTTTTTTCATGTTTTAGAGTCATCAGAATATCTTTTTGTGATCTATTAATACCTTTCGCCCATTTTTCTAATGAAGTTTTGGTCTTCTTTCAACTTTTAAGAGTTTTTTACATATTAAGAATTTTAGCCCCTTTTCTGTGATCAATGTTGCAAATATTTTCTCCCAATATCTCACTGCTTTTTTTGAGTCTACTTATAGCTTGTCTTTTTTTTGGCCATGTTAAAAAATTTTTTTAAAAGTATCTTCAAAGTTATCAGTCTTTTATTTTACACCTGGATTTCCCCTCATAGCTAGAAAGCTGCTCCTATTCTCAGATGATAAAGGTGTTCACACATTTTTTCACTAGCACTTGCAGCTTCATTTTTTAACTTTTATTTATTTATTTATTTTTTGACACCCAGGTCCTACGGTCATGGCAAATATTTTTTTTACTTTTAGATCGCTGATCCATTTGAAGTTTATTCATCTATTTTGTGTAAATTTTGGATCTAATTTTAAAAATTTTCCCATTGGCTATCCATTTGTCTTAACAACATTTACTGAAAAGTCTACGTTTTCTCCAGTGCTTTCTGACAAACTGGGAGCATTTCAACAACAGGAAAATCAAAGATTAATGTTGGAAAGGACCTGTCTATCACCTAATCCTATGTTCTTGTTTCAGAGCTGCACATCTAAAGACCTTGTGTCGAGGATTTCAGCTGGAATTTAGTAACTCACAGACCCTGGACCAAAGAA
The DNA here is from genome assembly GCF_030445035.2 of Dasypus novemcinctus. Classification (NCBI taxonomy): domain Eukaryota; kingdom Metazoa; phylum Chordata; class Mammalia; order Cingulata; family Dasypodidae; genus Dasypus; species Dasypus novemcinctus. The sequence goes on along the minus strand of NC_080679.1, from coordinate 55,475,993 downwards.
AAATCTCCTGCTCAAGAAGGTTCTCTTCACCTGAAGGAACAGTTGTCCAAGGAGACTTGAGTGAGGGGAGACCTGATGGACACTAGGGGTGACAGAGGTCCCAGTCAGAACACTCTCAGATTCCATCTTGCTGCTCAGAAAACTTAAGGTAAAGGAGACTGAATGACTTCTCCAGTGAACGGGTTTCAGAGTCAGACAACCCACATTTAAATTCCAAGCCTGCACCTTATTAGATCTGGGACCTTGAACAAATTATTTGACCTCTAAACCTTAGTTTTCTCATCTACAGAACGGGGATAAGAGTATATACCTTCAATGATAGTTTTGAAATAATTTATTCACTAAAAAAATGTTTATAAAGTGCTTAGGACAGGGTCTGAAGCATTCAATATACCCTAACTTCATTAAGATCAAGAAGCTGGAACAGCAAAGGGAATTCTAGACCCCACTTTGCATTTTCCCCTCCAACCTGAAGGAAATGATCACCACTCTTCGTGGATCCTCTGGACCTAAATTTGGCCCATATAATTTGCTTTTTTATCATAAAAAGAAAAAGAAAAAAGGGTAGCATGCTCTAATGGCAGCAGACAAAACATTTGCATTCTACTAAAAATTACCTATGTAGTGTAATGTAATATAATAGCCTTTTCAAGCATATTTTCCAAAAGCTCTTCTATTAAAATAAAAACTTATGGTAACAATATATTGCTATCCCAAAATTTCTACAGAAGTCAGTGCTCTGCACTGATTTGGAATTTTTCAAGTTTTTAACTCACTCTATTTGTAAATTTTTATTATGAAAAATCTTAAATATACACAAAAGGGAAGAGAAAAGCATAATATGCCTATCGTCCAGTTCCAACAATTCTAAATTCATGGACAATCAGTTTCATCTCTATTCTCCTCACCCCCTTGCTTCCCAAACTGGGTTATTTTGAAGCAAGTACCAGACACATCATATATCCATCTATAAATATTTCAGTATGTCCAGAAGATACATTACTAAAATGCAGTTATTTCAATAATGGGGGTGGTAGACAATGTTTCTGAACGGCCCAGCAAGCTGCAGGCTGGGTAACTCTGGAAAGGAAGCACCTACTATGCGGTTTCCCTTTCTCAGACACTCCTGGACCTCCAGGACCTCCCCTTGGCCCTGAGAAGGACTTGCTGCCCTAGCTCGCAGCTGGGCGGTAAACTCACCTCCTCAAACATGAGCACTTGGCTGTGCTCTGAGAGGCTTCAAACGAACCTCTCTGCAGATTTTAAAAAGGGGGCTCAAAAGCTGGCAAGCCTTCAAGATTCCATAAATACAAAGGAGCTGGAGCTCATTGAGGAGAACAGCCATCACCTTCTCTGCCTCTTAATGCCTAGGGGCCCAGAGAAGCTGCAGATTCACAAGGACTGAGGCAAATGTTCAATGTTCAGGAAGTGCATGGAGAATAGTGTTCACCACCCCTACTTAAATCCTCTCCCTCTCCCTCTCTCTCCCCCCACTGCACAGTTCACTTTAGTTATTTGTTAGTGCAATGTGCGCAGGTCACATTCCACTGCATTCCCTGGTGTTTTCCCCCATGAACTGGAATGTTCTTAGCCACAACACTCAAGGGGACAGGGGTTTCACAAAGAGGAGGCAGGTGCCTGCTGGACTATTCTCATTGTCCTATCAGTCAAGAAAGGAAATGGATAAATGCCAGGGCAATTTCAAAAAAACTGCTGAATTCTGATCTCCAAAAAGATCTGTATTGGGATTAGGAAAACCATGATTAAAAATCTTGGTATTACTGAGAGGAACAGGAGGAGCATATTTAACCTTTCTCCTCCAGCTTTTGCCAGTCTCCCTCTAGCCCTCCCTATTGGCACAGTTTAACAGCGCTATAGCAAAGTATAGAAGGATGGGTTTGAACTGGCATAGAGTGATTTTTTTTCTTTCTTTACATATGTATGCATTACTTAGACTTCTCTATAATTAGCATGTACTATTTTCTACAAAACACAAGAAAGTGAATAAAATGATTTAAGTACCTATCACAGGGTTTGGCATATGTACCAATTTGATATAGCTATGAATTTCAAAAATAGATATTGGATTATATTTGTAAACTGGTCTGTACCTGGGCATGATTAAATTATGATCAGGGCTTTGACTAGGCCACATCAGTAGGGTGGGTGGGGACTCACAGATAAAAGGCATGGCAAAGGAGAGAGTTAGAGGCATTTTGATGTTGGAGTTTTGATTTGGAGTTTGATGCTGGAATCTTGAGCTAGAGCTCTGGGAAGTAAGCACACAGAGGAAAGAGAAGCAAGCCCCAGGAAGAGAGGACCTGAGCCAGGAGAAGAACACAGAGGAACAGGAATAGACATGACAGAAACCCCAGGGAGAGACACAGAGCCGTTCATCTGATAATCTATAGCTGACCTTGTGGAGAAGGGCAAAGCCTAGACAGCCTCACAATCTACAGCTATCCTTGTGGAGAAAACAGGGGACCTGACCCCAGAGAAAAGTAAAACCTGGGGAGACAGGAACTCAGGAAGCCTGAACCCTGGTAGATGGCAGCTATCTAGCTCCAACATGTGGAAATAGACTTTGTTGAGGGAAGAAACTTATGCTTTATGCCCTGGTATCTGTAAGCTCCTACCCCAAGCCTTTATAAAAGCCAGCAGGCTTCTGGTATTTTGCATAAGCACCCCTCTGGTTGACTTATATAACATATAATGTTCAAAAAAGGAAGGTAGTGGGAAATGGGTGTGGCTCAAGAGACTGGACTCTGGTCTACCATGTGGGGGGTCCTGGGTTTGGTTTCTGGGGCCACTTGGTTAAGGCAAGCTCACCTGCACCACCAGCTGATGCAACAAAAAAGAGATATAGAGGAAAGACAATGACAGACACAAAAACCACAGAGCTGAGGTGGCTCAAGCTATCGAATGCCTCTCTCCGACGTCAGAGGTCCCGGGATTGGTTCCTGGTGCCTCCTAGAGAGAAGCAGACACAGAAGAACGTGCAGCAAATGAATAGAGAGAGCAGATAGTGAGTGTGGGTGGCCAGGGGGTAATAAAAAGAAATGGATCTTTTAAAAAACAAAGGAAGGTAGTGCTACTCAAATTGTGGTCAATGGACCAGAAGCTTGTTAGAAATCTAAATTCATGGGTTTACCCCAAAACCACTGAATCAGAATCCCAGGCGTCAAGGTTTAGGAAAAATTTTTTTAAAGATTTATTTATTTATTACCCCAGAAACCCCCCAACTCCACTATTTGTACTCGCTGTTTGTTGTGTGCTTGTCTTCTTTTTTGGAGGCACTGGAGCGGAGCCCAGGGCCTCCAGTATGGTGGGCAGAGACTCAGTTGCTTGGACCACATTGCTTCCCATCCCTGGGCAATTCTTATGCACACTAAAGTTTGAGAACAACTGATATAATATATGGTTAAAAACTTATAAATAGGCTTTACAGTCAGAAAGACATAACTGCACACAGTTATGTCTTCACCAACTTAATTGAATCTGGAGCCTCTGTATCCTCATTTGTAAAACGGGGATAATCCCATAGGATTCTTTGAGGATCAAATGAAATGTATGTAAAGTACTTATTACAGTATTTGATGCACAGTAAAAATTCACCATTAAATTAATATTACATAGTAATGCATTTCCCTTCAATTTTGTAACAATCTGGTATGACATAAACTGCTTTTGTGTTTTTATTTCAATCATTTTATCAATTAGAAATTTTTATATTTTATAGATTAAAGTCTAATTAAAATTTTAAAAAAAATCTTGGTACTAGTACACAACTCTGACCCTTTTACTGTTTGGATGTCTTGGTTACATACCAAGGATTGAAGTATCTCAGTCCTGTTCAAAGCAAAGACCTTGCTTTTCCCATCAATGGGATCTTCCCCGCTAAAACCTATTCTGTCCTGCAAAAACCCTATTCCTGCCCTCTTCTGTCTCCCCCCTCTCAGTAAACATCACCATTCTCTCCAGGTGGCTCAAGCCACAAACCAGAGCCCTACTGGCACCACACCTAAAGCATAATCTAAGTCTTTCCACTTCTTCTGACCTCCACTGATCCTACCAAGTGCCAGCTTCCACCTCTTTTGCCTTGGACTGCTACAACAGTCCTCTGTCTGTCATTTCTGTCCCTGCCCCAGTACCTTAGGGAGGCTACTCCTGACTCAAGAAACAGCCCCATCTGCCAGTTATGTCACTACTGTCTATCACAGTACCCTGCTTTATTATCTTCATCACACTCATCACTGTCTAGAAATATCCTGTTTATTTGTTCTCTCTCTCTTACTAGAACATAATTCCATGGGATTACGTTCCTTTTCTTAAAGCCTGGTTCTATAAAATCTCTAAATATGACATTTCACCACTTACTGTGGACATAAAATCAGAACGGTGTTCACCACTGCCTCTAAGAGGGACTCAATAGTATTTGTTGAATGAATAAATACATTTTTTATTTTATTATAATTTTTAGTGTTCAATTAGAAAACAGTACCTGATTGAATCTCTGGGCATTTTCCAAGATTTTCCTTTCTTCCTTCAGACAGCTAAAGATGATCATAGACATTTGCACTGGGTCTTCCTGAAAATTATCCTAGTTATGAATTGTTAGAATAAAAATAAATTAAAATTCAGAATGTTTAAACTACTTTATACTATAGAATTTGTTCATAAGCACCTCATTTTACATTTACTAAATTCTCCATAAACTATTTTTGTTAAAAACAAAATAGTCTTTTCACAAATCATGACAAAAGTTGCTTTAACTTTCCAATATAGTGCAGATACTTAATGTACTCCTTGGTTAAAAAATAAAGGGGGAGAGCAGATGTGGCTCGAGCAGTTGAGCTCCCACCTCTCACTGGGGAGGTCTGGGGTTCAGTTCCCAGTACCTCCTGAAAAAACAAAAATGAACAACAAGCAAAACAAACTAAAAAACCAACTCAGGGAAGCTGATGTAGCTCAGTGGTTGAGCGCCAGCTTCCCACATATGAGGTCCCAGGTTCAATCCCTGGCCCCAGGTACTTCAAATAAATAAATAAGTAAATAAATAGGAGTAGAAGTGGCTCAAGCCATTGAGCACCTGCTTCCCATATGGGAGATCCTGGGTTTGGTTCCCAGTGCCTCCTGAAAACAAACAAAAACAAAGAAGCAAACAAACAGGGAGGCGGGGCAAGATGGCATCAGAGTATGTGCACCCTTATCATCACTCCTACAAAAAAAACGGCTGAGTGGGGACAAAATCCTGCCTGAGTGAGCTGTTTTGGGAACCCACAAAGCAGGAGGCTGCTGGACATCAATCCCGAGAGAGTGCAACAATAAGAGTGATTGCTCAAGGTAAAATTGCAGGTTTCTGCCCCTCCCGCAGAGAAAGAAGCCACTTGACTTTTCCTAAACCTTGTCGGGTCACATAGCCAGAGGAGAAAAACTCCAGGAGTGGGAGGGTTCTGGTGAAGGGTGGAGAGGAGTCCTACAAGTGTGGGTTCAATTGTCTGGACCCCCCTTTTTGGGCTTTGAGGAGTATACCAGCTGGCTTGAGGAGAAACCAGGAGCAGAGAGGCGAATAGGCTGAGGCAGCCCGATTTACCTAACTTCTGTGGGTTACATCTGGGAGAAGGTGGAGCCAGGCAATTAACTAATCCTGTGCAACACACCTAACAGAGAGGGACAGTAGGAAGTACTTAGTAGGCTTCCAAGAGCACATTTAGGGTCCCCGACAAGGTGTGGGTGCTCTCTCTCAAAGAGAAGGAATCATTATTTTCCATGCTGATTTGGTTCACCAGGGTCCCACTTGAATCTTGGAGGGGACCTCTCACAGGAGCTTCCTGCGTCCCTGGGAGAGAGGGAAGTGAGAAAGGGAGAAAGGGGGAAGGACAGATTCCTAACAAGTTTACTAAATTGCAAAGAGTCTATCCTGCCCCTGGAAGGGGACTTTTTTTTGAAGAGCACATTAATGAGGAAGAGGGTTGGGCTCAGTGGAGGAGTTTCAGCCTTGAATGTGCAAGGTCTCTGGTTCAGTTCCAAGCTCCTCTTAGAGTAGTAACCCACTGGAATATTAGCTGATACTTTGAGGCAGGGAAAACAAAGATATTATCCTTGTATTAGCTTCCCTTGGGTCTCTTATTTTCTTTCCCTAAATAAGAGCTCAAGAGGCAAGTCTGGTTTATTTATTGTTTGGTTGACTCCTCGCTTGAGGGCTTGTGTATTTGTTGTTGTTTTTTTCTTGTTATCTTGTCTTTCCTCCCTGTTTATCCCCCCACCCTTTTTCTTTTTTCAATTAGATGCTGTCAGCTTGTTTATTGTTTGCTGTGCTTCCTCATCCTCAATTTCTTCTTTTCTATGTGCAGTGAGTTTGACTACCAATGCTATCTCTTTTCCTTCCTACATCTTTCTACCTTCCACCTTCTGTTGTTGCTCTTACATTCCACCTCTCTTTGTTTGGCCCCCAATTTTTCTAACTTTTTATTTCTAACATTTCTATTCTGTTTTCTATCTTTGATTAACTCTTTATGTTATTGTCCTTTCTTTTTTCTTTCTCTCTCCTGATCATGTTAGTCTTTTAATTCACACTATATTCTCCATATTCAGTTTCCCATTTCATTGAACGTATTCCACTTTCTTATTCTGATAACTATACACTGCTTACATGAGTTTAGTATTTATTCTCCTAGGTCCTATACGGTTCTTCTGCTAACATTTACTACAAATACTACTATTATACTTTTTTTTTCTTACTTCTTTTGCTTTGCTTTCCCTGGCCCTAATCTTTTTCCTTCAAGTTAAGTTAGACAACAACAAGGAAATAGAATAAGAAGAACAAAGTATCAAAGAAAAAACTTACACACAAAAACAGTACCTAAAAAAACCCGAGCCTAGAGGGAGAACCTAATCAACTGAACAAACCCACCAAGAGAAAATGATGGCCAGACAGCAACAAAAAATTACAAACCATATCAATAATGAGGAAGACATGGCCCAGTCCAATGAACAAATTAAAAACCAGGAAGAAGAGCAGAACATTGAACAACTAATCAAAGCTCTCCAAACAAATATCATGGACCAACTCAATGAACTGAAGGAAGAGATTAAGTATATTAAGGAAATACTTGGGGGAAGCAACTGGGCTCCCATCTACCACATAGGAAGTCCAAGGTTCTATGCCCAGGGCCTCCTGATGAGGGCAAGCTGGCCCAAGGGACGAGCTGGCCCACGTAGAGTAATGGCCCACATGGGACTGCTGCCCCGTGCAGGAGAACCACCCTGTGTGGGAATGATGCCCAGCGTGAGAAAGCTGCCCCATGCAGGAGTGCTGGCTAACACAGAGGGCTGGCATAGCAAGATGACACAACAAGAGACACAGAGGAAAGGAAGTAAGAACGAGAGTTGAGGTGGCACAAGAGAGTAATCACCTCTCTCCCACTCCGGAAGGTCCCAGGATCAGTTCCCAGAGCCGCTTAATGAGAATACAAGCAGACACAGAAGAACACAAAGAGAATGGACAGAGAGAGCAAACAATGAGGGAACAGGAAGAACAGGGTGGGGGGAGAAATAAATAAAATAAATCTTTAAAAAAAAAAAAAAAGAAAACACTTGGAGAACATACTTAAGAAATTGTAAACATACACAAAAAGGTAACAGATATGATGGTGATTAATGGTGTCATTCAAAAATCAAAAATACACTCTCAGCAAATAACAGCAGATCTGAAGAAGCAGAGGACAGAATTAGTGATGTGGAAGACAATACATCTGAAATCAAACAGATTGTAGAACTGATAGATAAAAAGAAAAAATCCAGCAGAGACGTAGGGATTTGAAGGACAACACAAAACGCACAAACATACGCATTATAGGCATCCCAGAAGAACAGAAGGGAAAGGGGACAGAAGGGGTGTTAGAGGAAATAATGGCTGAAAACTTCCCAAATCTATTGAAGGAGATGGATATCCATGTCCAGGAAGCACAGCATACCCCAAACAGTATAAATTCCAACAAGGCTACCCCAAGACATATACTTGTCAAATTACCCAAAGCTCAAGACAAAGAAAAAATACTGAAGGCAGCAAGAGAAAAGAGAACTATCACATACAAGGGAAACTCAACAAAATTAAGTGCTGCTTTCTCATCTAAACCATGGCAGCAAGAAGGGAGAGGTATGACATAGCCAAGGTACTAAAAGAAAAAAATTTCTAGTCAAGAATACTCTATCCAGCAAATCTGGCATTCAAAACGATAGTTTAAAATATTCACAGATAAACAGAAACTAAGAGAGTATGCCAATAAGAAACCTGCCCATCAAGAAATACTTAAAGGGGAAGCGGACTTGGTCCAATGGCCCAATGGATAGGGCATCCGCCTACCACATGGGAGGTCCAAGGTTCAAACCTCGGGCCTCCCTGACCCATGTGGAGCTGGCCCATGTGCAGTGCTGATGCACGCCAAGGAGTGCCCTGCCATGCAGAGGTGTCCCCTGCATAGGGGAGTCCCACGAGCAAGGAGTGCACCCTGTAAGGAGAGCCACCCAGCACGAAAGAAAGTGCAGCCTGCCCAAGAATGGGGCCACACACACAGAGAGCTGAAACAACAAGATGACGCAACATAAAGAAACACAGATTCCCGGAGCCGCTGATAAGGATAGAAGTGGTCACACAAGAACACACAGCAAATAGGCACAGAGAGAAGACAACTGGGGGACGGGGGATAAATTAAAAATAAATAAATAAATAAACAAATAAATAAGAACTACTTAAGGGAGTTCTGTAAGAGGAAAGGAAAAAAACAGGAGAAACAGAGTTGGAGGAGAAAGTAAGAATAACCAAAAATACAAAAAGAGAAATAAAAACAACATATGACATACACAAATCCAAAGAAAATGTGGCTAATGTAAGTAATTCCTTGAGAGTAATAACACTGAATGTTAATGGATTAAACACACCTGTCAAGAGACACAGACTGGCAGAATGGATATGAAATATGACCCATCTATATACTGTCTACAACAAACCCACCTTAGACCCAGGGATTTAAGGAGGTTGAAAGTGAACGGCTGGAAAACAATCTAACAAGCAAACAATAACCAAAAAAGGGCAGGATTAGCTATACTAATATCAGACAAAATAGACTTTAAATGCGAAACTATTGTGAGAGACAAAGATGGATACTACATATTAGTAAAAGGGGTAATCTTTCAAAAAGAAAAAACAATCAAACATTTATGCACCTCATCAGGCAAACACTGGAAAAACTAAGTGAAGGAATAGATGCCTCTACAATTATAGTAGGGGACTTTAATACACCATTATCACCATTAGACAGAACATCTCAACAGAGAATCAATAAAGAAACAGAGACTTTCAGTAATATAGTAGAGGATCTGGACCTAACAGACATACACAGAACACTACACCCAAATACAGCAGGATATACATTCTTCTCAAGCGCACATGGATCATTCTCCAAGATAGACCACATGCTAGGTCACAGAGAAAGACTCAATGAATTCAGAAAGATTGAAATCATACAAAATAATTTCTCTGACCACAGTGGAATGAGGTTGGAAATCTGCAAGGGCCAGAGACCCAGATTTAGGCACCAAGATATGGAAGTTAAGCAATACATTCTTATACAGTGGGTCAAGGAGGAAATCTCAAAAGAAATCAGTAACTACCTTGAAACTAATGAAAGTGAAAACATGCCATATCAAAAATTATGGGATGCAGGAAAAGCTGTACTGAGGGAAATTCACAGCCATAACTTCATACATCAAAAAATAAAGAGCTAAAATTGAAGACCTAACTGCACACTTAGAGGAATTATTTAAAAAACAAACTAACCCCAAAGGAAGAAAGAAAGAAAGAAATAACAAAGATCAGAGCAGAACTAAATGAAATAGAAATCAAGAAAGCACTAGAAAAAATAAAACAAAGAGCAGGTTCTTTGAGAAGTTCAATAAAATTGACCAACCCTTAGCTAGACTAACAAAGAAAAAAAAAAGAGAAGATGCAAATACACAAAATAAGAAATGAGAAAGGGGATATCACCACTGACCCCACAGAAATAAAGACTATCATAAGAAGATACTTTGAAAAACTATATACCAACAAGAAGGACAACTTAGAGGAAATGGACAAATTCCTAGTAACGCATAAGCAGCCTACGTTGACAAAAGAAGAAATTGATGATTCAACAAACCAAACACAAGTAAAGAGAGAATCAGTCATTAGAAACCTCCCAACTAAGAAGAGCCCTGGGCCAGATGGATTCACAGGTGAATTCTACCAAACACTGCAGAAAGAACTAACACCAATCTTGCTTAAACCCTTTCAAAAAATCAAAATAGAAGAAACATTGCCTAATTCATTCTATGATGTCACCATTACCCTAATACCAAAGTCAAACAAAGACAACACAAGAAAGGAAAATTATAGACCAATCTCTCCAATGAACCTAGATGCTAAAATCCTCAACAAAATACTTGCTAATCGTATTCAACAACACATCAAACGAGTTATACACCATGACCAAGTGGGTTTCATCCCTGGTATACAAGGATGGTTCAACATAACAAAATCAATCAATGTAATACACCACATAAAGAAATTGAAAGAAAAAAACACATGATCATATCTATAGATGCAGAAAAAGATTTGACAAAATACAGCACCCTTTCCTGATAAAAACACTTTGAAAGATAGGAATAGAAGGAAACTTTCTGAACATGATCAGGGTATATATGAAAAACCCATAGCTAACATCTTTACAATGGTAAACTCCTAATATCTTTCCCTCTAATGTCAGGAACAAGACTAGGATGCCCACTATCACCCCTCCTATTTAACACTGTGTTGGAAGTACTTGATCAGGAAGTGGATATGGCTCAGCTGATAGTGTCCGCCTACCATATGGGAGGGTCCAGGGTTCGATACCCAGGGCCTTCTTACCCATGTGGTGAGCTGGCCCACATGCAGAGCTGCTGTGTGCAAGGAGTGCCATGCCATGCAGGGGTACCCCCATGTGGGTGCCCCACACGCAAGGAATGCATCCTGCAAGGACAGCTGCCCCATGTGAAAAAAAGCACAGCCTGCCCAGGAATGGCGCCACACACACACAGAGTTGACACAACAAAAAAGAAACACAGTTTCCCAGTGACACCAAGGGTGCAAGCAGACACAGAAGAACACAAAGCGAGTGGACACAGAAAGCAGACAAGGGGGGGAAAGGGGAGAGAAATAAATAAATCTTAAAAAAAAGAAGAAGTACCTGATTGAGCACTGAGGCAAGAAACAGATATAAAAGGCATCCAGATTGGAAAGGAACAAGTCAAAATTTCACTATTTGTAGATGACATGATCCTATACAAAGAAAGTCCTGAGAAGTCTACCACAAAGCTTCTAGAACTTATAAATGAGTTCATTTAAGTAGCAGGTAATAAGACCAATGCGCTAATAAAATCAATAGCATTTCTGTACACCAATAATGAGCAATCCGAGGAGGAAATCAAGAAAAAAATACCATTTACAAAAATAAACAAAAAAATCAAATACCTAGGAATAAATTTATTTAAAGATGTAAAAGACTTATACAAAGAAAACTATACAACCTGTTAAAGGAAGTCAAAGAAGACTTAAATAAATGGAAGGATATGCCCTGTTTATGGATAGGAAGACTATTATCATTAAGACGTCTATCCTCCCGAAACTGATCTACAGATTTAATGCAATCCCAATAAAAACCAACACAGCATTTTTTACTCAACTGGAAAAACTAACTGTGAAATTTATTTGGAAGGGAAAGCAGACTCAAATAGCCAAAGACATACTGAAAAAGAAAAATGGAATCAGAGAAATCACACTACCTGATTTTAACTGCAAAGCTATAGTGATCAAAACAGCATGGTATTGTCTCAAGGACAGATATACTGACCAATGGAACTGAACTGAGAGTTCAGATACAGATCTTCACATATGCAATCATCTGATATTCGACAAGGCCATAAAGCCCACTCAATTGGGAGAGAATGGCCTCTTCAAAAAACAGTGTGTGGACAACTAGATACCCATATACAAAAGAATGAGAAGATTACCATCTCACACCTTATACAAAAATCAACTCAAGATGGATCAAAGATCTAAATATAAGAGCCAAGATCATAAAGACCTTGGAAGACAATATAGGGAAGCATCTACAGGATCTTGTAATAGGAAATGGCTTCATGAACTGCACACCCAAAGCACGAGAAGCAAAAAGAAAATAGATAAATGGTACCTCCTCAAAATTAAAGCCTTCTGCACCTCAAAGGAGTTTATCAAGAAAGTAAAAAGACAGCCTACCCAATGGGAGAAAATACTTGGTAACCATGTATCTGATAGGAGCCTAATATCCAGCATATATAAAGAAGCCCTGTATCTTGAAAATAAAAAGACAAACAACCCATTTAAAAAAAGGGTAAGAGATCTGAACAGACGCTTCTCCAAAGAAGAAATACAGATGGCTAAAAAACACATGAAAAGATGCTCTTAGGGAAATGCAAATCAAAACTACAATGAGATACCATCATACTCCCATGAGACTGGCAGCTATCAAAAAAATAGAAGACTACAAGTGTTGGAGAGGATGTGGAAGAATGGGAACCCTTATCCACTGCCAGTGGGAATGTAGAAGGATCCAGCCATTGTGGAGGACAATTTGGCAGTTCCTCAAAAAACTAGCTATAGATTTGCCATATGACCCAACAATTCCACTGCTGGGTATATACCCAGAAGAACTAAAAACAAGGACATGAACCAACAGATGCATACCAATATTCACAGCAGCATTACTCACTATTGCCAAAAGTTGGAATCAACCCAAATGCCCATCAACAGTTGAATGGAAAAACAAAATGTGGTATATACATACAATGGAATACTACTCAGCTGTAAGAAGGAATACAGTACTAACACATGGAATAACATGGATGAATCTTGAGGACCTTATGTTGAGTGACGCAAGCTAGGCTTGAAGGAAAAATACTATGTGACCTCTCTGATATGAATTAAGCAAATCAAGCTGTCTCAGAGGCTAGCGACTTGAAGATAAGCTTACAGGAAATGGGGGGGTGGCGGAGAAAGGAAGTGAACCAACTCCCACATGGGCAAAATCTATGATAAAGTAGAGGTAAGTAGCTGTGCAATGGAGAAGACAGGGGCATAGGGACACTATTGGGTTGGGCTTTGTAGGCTTGAGGGGGGCTAGGGTTGAGAGGATGGGTCAGATGGTCCATGGAATTAGGGGGAGGGTTGAGGGGGAAGCAGGTGAACATGGGAGATTGTTGGAAACTCTTTAGAAAATATAATAAGGAAGGGTTACAGGTTTAAAGTGTTCAATGGGGCATCGTGCCCAGGGTGCACATGGGGCAGACTTCTAGGGAATGTGTGAATGCTCATCATGTTATAGTGTGTTATATCAGTGGGTGGAGATCCATACAATGAGCGGGAAGGTGTTATACCCCCATCCTGGGGAGGCCTGATATTCTCAAACAGAGGGGAGGGTGTCTCTCGAGAGCATGGGTGGCTCCCAATCACGAAAGACAGCTAGTGTGTTAAGCCCTCAGCATTGTTGCAAGTATCTAGCAACCTTGTCCTTCAAATAGTGAAGCATGGTTGTCACTGTGGGCTCTGAGGGGAGAGGATGAGAGGAAAATAGTTGGAAGAGGGAGTAACTGGAGTACAATGAAGGTGTTCTACATGATCCTGCAATGACGGATACAGGCTATGTTAAACTTCACCTAAAGTTTATAAAAGTATATAGTCTAAAATGTAAACCATAACATAACAAAAACTTATAAAATTGTACAGTCTAAAATGTAAACCATAATGGAACCATGGTTGGTAGCTATATTTCAATATCTGTCATCAGTTGCAGCAAATGTAACATCCACATGTAAAAAGACCTTTGCTAGGGAAGGGGGTAAAGGGTTTGATGTTGGGTATATGGGAGTCCCCTATATTCTATATGTGACTTTACTGTGACCTAAAACTTTTTTGAAGGCATTGAAAAAAAAATGTAGACACTGAGAAAGAAACAAAAGAGAATGCCTTGTTACTGTACATACAGGGCAACACCTATTACAGTGATGAAAGGGAAAACATCAAAAAAATTTATTATGATAGTTTTCATTTTTTTAATACCCCAATTTATTGTTCACTTTCAGTTTTTCTAAATTATTATGCATTCTATTTCTATGCTTTAAACCTATCATTACTATTTCATTTTCCTATCAGTTGAATTTGGCAATATATTAGACTTCAATTTTTAAGAAGTTTTGGATCAAAAAGGGTTCAGCTATGGAAGGGGAAGAGCACTGATGGGGGGGTGTCATTGATGGAGGATGCATGGGTGGAAGGGAGTTCTCCACAGCATGCATATAGGGTATATAGATATGTTTGGATGTTCACTGGGTATTGTCAGAGTGGGTAGAGTTAGACACGACTACTGAGGGAGTGCTGAGTTGCCATTCCAGGGAACTCTGCTGCACCCCTATGGAGCAGCAATAATCCCCCAAGTGCAAGGGCAAAAACCAATGAAGAAGGATGGTTCAATGATGGTGATGATGATGACTATGCTTAGGAGACTGTGTGCTAGAAATTTCAGCTAGGCCCAGAGCTGCAGGGTGCCTAAGAGTTACCTCCTAATAGCCTCCATGTTACTCAAATGTGGCCACTCTCTAAGCCAAATTCAGCATGTAAATGCATTACCTACCCCCAGTGTGGGACATGACTTCAGGGTTAAGCCTCCCTGGAGCTGAGGGATTTTACCAAGCACCAGCTGGTGATGCAACTAGAAAAAGACACTGAATAAAAGGGAGAAACGGTAAAGACAAATGAGTTTATATGGCTAGGAGACTTCAAAGTGAGTTGGGAGGTCATCAGAGGGGTTGCACATACGCACATCTCAGCAGGATCTCAGAGACAGCCAAACAGATACAACCCCAAGCAGTGGTGCTCCTGAGGGCTATCGAGATACCCAGGTCCTATAGTCATGACAGATGGCTCTGGAGTTCAATGCCTTGCCAGTGGGCCCTACTTTGGAAGTTGGGCTCCTGAGTGTGATGGAGTTGAACTCAGATGTGATCTCTCTACACATGCATCTTCTGTCACTTTTACTGAACCTGTGATTGGCGCTAGGGTTGGTGTATGCTCTGGAGACTTGAATCTCTGGACTGACTATGTGCCGGCTGGGCCCCGTGCCTCAGCAGAGTTGCAGCACCTACTCTCTGGTTCATTGGACTTGCACTTGCCCATGTTGGCTAACAGGGAGGTAGGGATGGTCTACCACCACACCAGGGAATCAAGAGAGTCTACAACTTCAAGCAGGAGAATTGCATCCATCAGCCATGTGGTATCTTAAGCACCTTCTCAAGTTAGAGGCGGAGTAGGCAACGCCATCCCAGGGTCCTCAGGATGGAGGAATAAAATAGCTATTAGAGTGTACTTACTGGTATTCTACTATAGAATTATTGTGACTCTAGCAATGGAAGAAATTATATCACTGATGTGGAGACGGTGGCCACAGGAGTTGCTGAGGGCAGGGAGAGGGAAGAAGAGGTGTGATATGGGGGCATTTTCAGGACTTTGAGTTGTCCTAAATGATACTGCAGAGACAGATGGAGGACATCATATATCCTGCCATAACCCACTGAAAGGACTGGGAGAGTGTAAACTACAATGTAAACTATAATCCATGCTGTGTAGCAGTGCTCCAAAATGTATTCATCAAATGCAATGAATGTGCTACACTGATGAAAGAATTTGGTAATGTGGGAGGAGTGTGGGAAGGTGGGCAGCGGGGGTATATGGGACCCCCTTACATTTTTTAATGTAACATTTAGTATGATCCATGTATCTTTAAAAATATATTAAAAATATATTTTTTAAAAAGGCAAACAAATAACAAAACCAACTCAGCAGAGCAGATATGGCTCAGTGGTTGAGTGCCAGCTTCCTACATACGAGGTCCCTGGTTTAATTCCCAGCCCCCGTACTTAAAAAAAAAAAAAAAAAGGGTTTTCATATATGGTATAATATTTTTACTTTGCTATTTTTCCACTTTTCTTGAGGCCAATTATTTTCTGTTAGATTGCTAAAATAGGGCAAATGATAGAAAAATTATCCATGATAGTTCTCAAGTAATTTGTTGGTCTCTGTTCTGAATTAGACCAAAGATAATACTCCTCAATTTTTCTGTTTCCACTGTCAAAGTTAGTCTGTAAAATTGTGGCAATTGTTGCTCTTTGTAACATGTACATTCAAGCAAAGTCTGTAGCGGGGCAAATCTCTGTAAAGTTAATCTGATTTCCCCACACCACTGGTATTATAAAATCACAGATACATTCACAAAGGAAAAAATGTTTCCAGTTACTGAAGTTTAAAAGTTAGTTATGCCAGCTCTACAGCCTTTGACCTCAGTGCCTTATAACCTATGACAGGGCTATCCAATAGAAATATAACAGGAGTCACATAACTAATTTAAAATTTTCAGTAGTCACAATAAAAAGATAAAAGGCAAAAGAAAAAAAAGTTAGTTATATTGTACGAAACAAGAATACATAAGCTCTCATCTCCATTGAAACAGAAAAGTTTCATTATTACAGAAAAAAAATATGGTAGCCAGGCCTGGGGTATGCTGGGAGCACTTTTCTCCTAAAACTTTATAATGTATTCTTTCATGACTTTTACCTTCTCCTCCTGGAGAAGGCAATACTGCTGGAAGCAAAGCAAGATGGAGCCTAGTTCCAATTCTCTAAATCAGTACTGGGCCACACGGAATTTAGGCTCTTCTGGACTTAATTCCACACCTGAATGCTGAGAGAATTAAACCTAGGTGATCACTAAAGTTCCTTTAAGCTTTAACACAATACTAGAGCATACTGCTTTTAAAAAGTACCCCCTTTTTTTTAATTTGAATACTGACAATTTTTAGTAAAATAATGTTACATTTCTCTTAGAATTAATGACACCTAACAGATTACACTTGAACCTGAAAATTCCTTATGAGTTTATAAAATGAATTGTTATTCTATTTATGTTGTAAAATATTAGCCACATAAAATGAGTTTACAGTTTCTAAGTTATCTCCCCAGCCACTAATGAATGTGTGTTTCACAGTATTAGTTGAATGAAAAAAAAAATTTGCCTACATGAACATGGGAATACTTCAACTGAACACAAAAACCAGATCATACCTGAAGATTACGCTTGCTTTTCCTTATGTTATGCTGCAATAAAAAATTGTTCTCCAAAGAGAAACGACTGTATTGATCATCCAGCTGTGATAAGAGGTCATGAAAACGGGTGGTGGCAAATGAAACATCGTTGGCAGCATGCTCCCTGGGAAATTTAAAATTGACATACTTAATTCTAGATAATACTTAAAATAGACAAAACAGAGATTGCTTTCCTTATAGAAATTGTTAGAAATAATTTTAAATGTTTTTGTAGGTTTTATTTTCTTTTTTAAAACATTTTACTATAGTAACATATACAACACAAAATTTCTTATTTCCTTGTTTTTAAACTGACATTGCTTTTAGGAGCAGTTTCATAAGATATCTATTAGTAATAATTATAAATATGTAATTAACATGAAAATTTCTAGAATTCCAAGAGATTGTGCACAAAGCTGTTAACAGCGATTATCTCTGGAGATATGGAAGGGAGATTATCCCTAGAAGGAAGAAATGAATGGGGATCTTCACTTTCTATGTCAAATATTTTTAGAACATTTGAAATTTTTGCAATGCGCAAACAATACATTTTAAAGTAGACTACGTATCAGTTTTAAAAGATATCACTTAAATTTATCTTATTTCTAATCAATATTTTCCCAAAATTTGGCTTTAATATATATTTTTTTAACTTATTTTGATAGTCTGGATCTTGACGTGGAAAATAAATGGTGTAAGCATTATCTAACTTAATCCAAAGCATTTAGGAGTACCTATCATGATTAAATTTGACAAAACTACATAAAAGTACTTAATGACTAATGCATTTAGCTTTGTAGAGACACATGCCATTTTTAAAATCAAGACACTTTTCCACCGTAGCTAATTGCAGTGGCCATTGATAAGATTCATCTTCCAATCAACGAGGCTCCAAGTCACTTAATCAACAAGTATTTTAAAAGTGTAGATAAACTTCCTCTGTCAAATAAATTTTCCTTACCAGTCTTGCTTTTCTAGCCACTGTGCCAGGTACTGTCTGATTTCCATGGGAAAACTGTCATCATAAAGCTGGTGAACTTGTTCCAGAAATTTAGAGTCAAGCTGCTGGAGTGCACACCACTGAGACATTCTACAGAGAAAAAGAACATATTTCATGAACGGAAGGCCATAGCTCCAAAGAATGCTTATCTAGCACCATGTTTCTTTTAAATATCTTACATACTCTGTAATATGATTTGTCTTTAAAATATATTATTTAAATGGGTGTCAATACTCAAAAGTCTGTTGTTGTTTCTTTAATTTAGAGGTCAACATTTTTTTCTTCTCCAGGAAACAAAACTTTTCAGGTCTTTGCTCAAATGTCAACATATTAGAAAGCCTTCTCTGGCCACCTTACTTAAATTGTTACCACCTCCCATCCTGGAAAACACTACCCCCCTTCTCTGATTTATATTTCTCCATAGCACTTATTACATCCCGACTACCATTTATTTTTTTTCTTTTGATTATTGCCCATTCTTACTGTATTAGGAGAAGGGTTTGAAGGCAGATGCTTTGTTCACTGCGTCAGGCACAGAGTAGATGCTCAATGAATATGCCTTTAAAATTAATCTCCACTTTTATCAAGTACATCAACGGAAAACATTATTTGATAAGTAGATTTGCTTTGGGACAAATTGCAAGAACACTCCAAAAATTGTTCTTTTACAAACTGCAGTATATTTGTAATTTAATTCAAAGGATTTTAAACTGGAATTTCACTTTTTATGAGTCATATGGTAAAATTAACTAGTTTTGATAATACCCAGTTTTAAAGAGATAATGTGTCTTTCTTTGTCTGCTGCAAACAATCTGGCATACAAAAAAGTACTAAATCTCAGTAATGATTTTAAAGCTCAAAGCAATATAAATATAATTTTAAATGATAAGAGAAGTCAATTTTTACATAACAGCTCTAAAGACTAAAAAACAAAAACCTGATTTAAGTAAGTCCTAAGATCCATAAGAAAATGAAGGGCTTCCCATTACCGGAGTATAACCAAGGATTTCTGTCAGTGCATAGCTGGCAACATTCAGAGTGGACAGAAATGAATCTTGTCCTGCCTGGTCTCTGAGGCAGAGGTTTGGATTTTTCAAGTAGGGCTTGGGAGAGTGTGTGTATGCACACAGGCCCGACTATAAAGTTAGTTACAGTCGCAAATAATATTAGAAATGAACCCAATCTCACCCCCTTGGCACACATGCTAGACAAATTCGATTTCTCACTTCAGCTTTATTTCACCTGACTGTAAGATTCCACATTTGTAGCTCTCTGCGTTCCTGCTAGGTGTTTGATACTGATAAACCTAAAGCAAACAGGCTCGCCTAAGTGTCAGGCAGCCAAGGCTGCAATGCCTCTTGTTAGCCCAATGACCTCGGGCGACTCACTCCCCTATTAACAGGGTGGTTACCAGGACTGAATGATCTAGTATATATATATGCAGGACCCACTACAGAGCAAGTGATCAATCAACAAATGTTAACACATCCAGAATCAATCTTCTCACAAAATCTGTTACTCCCAGAGGATGACCATTCCCCATCACCTGACTCAAACCCCAAAGTTGTCACTGAGCCCTTCTCTGGTCCCAAGATCTGCTGCCTCCCTGCCTTGCCTCCAACACTCTCTCTTCCCTGTCCAGCCTTTCATTGCACACCTACTGGACCTCATCATACTCTGCTAAAAAATGCTATGGCTTGTACATTCCCAGGTAGATTTCCACCCTACCCCATTTTTATCCATTAGCAAAGCAATCCTCACGCCCAGTCACCACAGTATCTGTTTGTTTTTTTGACTGTGCCCAACATTTCTTTGTCACTCGCACCTGAAAACAGCCTCTCCACACGTCTCTGCCTCTCCAAATCCTACCAGAATTCATATACCTCTTCTTCCATAAAGATGACTTACCCAGAGAAATTAAGCTTTCTTGGACTTCTGCATCACTGCATTGTTTCCCTATCTTAGAGCATCAGTCCCAGTCTTCCCTGTAAAGCTCTATGATGCCTCCCTTACCTGAGGTAAGTTTCAGAGCCACAGGATCCATATCTTTTCTTTACTTCCCCTGAACCTAGGTTAGTGCCAGTGCCCTGCACATAATATGTGCTCAGTAATAGTTTGCTGAATTGAAACCTAAAATACTATTGTTTTCAGGTTGAATTAAAAAGCAAATAGCAAACTGTAATATGGCTCAACAAATCTGCGTCAGCATTCTCTTTAAGCAGTGGTTACACACTGGATTGTGCTGGAGGCTTAAGGCTTATTTCTATCTCATAAAATAAAAAAAACTCCCTCCTCAGCCTATACATATAACATCCAAGGCGCAATCAACCCCACACCTACCTCCACACACACCCCAAAATTCTCCCAAACTGATTAGAATTCTTTTAAAAGACAGTATGTATTATATGGGAGATTTGCAGGAACTAAACATCACTCTTAAATTCGAGGAAGACATTTAAGTTCCTTCATCTTTAAAGATACACACATACCTAACTGAGATTCCAAACTCACGTACTCATTCATTTGTTCCCACCAACATTTATTGAACTGCCACCCAGTGTCAGACACAGTGTGAGGGATGAGGAATCCAACCAAAGCAGCAGCTACACTCAGCACGTTAGGTGCCAAGACTGTTGTGTCTGCATGCTCCGTGTGTGAGCGTCTAACAGTTCCCGAGGATGGCACAGGGCAAAGAAAAACTTTCTACGAAAACGAAAAAAACGCCCAGCTGCACAGCCGACAGTCCCTTTTCGGGCCTAGCCGGGCACCTCACGCCCACTCACTCTGCTCTGGACCCGGATAGGGGTGGGCGGGGACCCTCGCTGCCGCAGTGGCGGAGATGCGGAGGTGCTGCCTCTCCCGGGCGTGTCGGGTCGCCTCTTCTCGGTCGTGGATCGCACAGGTGCGGTTCCCGGGTGCGGTGGGGCCTCTCCGCAGACTGCGCGGGGAATCGAAAGCACCAGGCTGGAGAAAAGGCAACCCCGCGCGCCCCGCCTCCTTCCGCCTCCGCCAATCACCGGGCCGCTGCCCTGCTGGCCAATCGAACGCGGCTGTTCCGCGGGTTCGCCACCTCCCGCCGCGGGGCCGCCTTCGCCCCCCTGCCCCCTCGCTAACCTTCTGAGGTTCTTTCTTTAATGGTCTCTACGTCAACTCTGTGTTGCAACTTGACTACCGGAAGGTTCTCTTTGCATATTTTAGAGAACAACTAAAAGGAAGTTCTGTGTTTGCGGGGGCGCAAACTTGGAATCCCCTGTCTTGGCCCCACACTGAGAACGCGAGGCAGAGGACAGAGTCGGGGACTTGGCCAATCCAGAAACTAGTTTAGCAACTGACCTCCATGTTGCCAAACCCAGGGTACGTTTTCCTTTCCTCGCCCTTGGCCTCAGAAACTGGCACAGTTAACTTGAACCACTCTTTTGCTTGGCATTGATGACATACCCTCCGTGCTTCTTCCTACTTCGCTGGCATGTCACCACTTCATGCTACCTCCACCACCACTACCCAACTGTTAAGTGTTATGTATTAGGACCAGGCTATGGTCTGCTGCTCCTCAGACTGTCCGTCGTGGCCTCACCATAGCTGAGAGTCATCTTTGACTTTTTCTTCTACCTCATCCCCCATACCTGATCCTCAGGCTTTGTTGGTTTTTCCTCCTAAATAATTCCCAAATCACATTCATTTTTCTCATTTCTTCTTAACCCTCCTCATCTCTCAGAAGAACTTTTGTAGTAGATTCCCAATGCCCGCCTCACTTCAGCTCTTAGCTCTTTTTAATCCATTTTCCGTACAACAGTTGGAGTGATTTTTTTTTTTAACTGCAAAGCAGATCGTGTCATTTGTGAACCTGAAAATCCTGTGATGGCTTTTCTTTGCCATTCTTATAAATCTAAATTTCTTAATATAGTCTCCAAGCCCTAATTTCCGTATCGCTTTCTCTGATTCCATCTTGTACCATTCTTCCCTTTGCTTACTTCAGCCTTTTTGTCTTCAAATAAGCCACGCTCTTTCTCCCCGGCAAAACCAACTTTCCTTCCAAAAATGGACTGCAGAACCTTCTTGCCAACAAGTCTCCATATTTGAAAAGCCCCTTGAACCAACTCCTTCCCTCCCCCAACTTATTTGCTGGCTAACTCATATTTCAGGTCTTAGCTTAAAATCTCAGTTTAAATGTCACTTCCCGGGGAGTCTACTTAAGTCCAGACTAGAGTAGGTTTTCCTGGGTGGTGTGCCCCGAAAACCAACTGGTTCCTTCAGGTGCGTACGACTTGAATCGAGTCTTGAACAGTAAGACGGCTGTGGGTAGGAGAGGTGGTCTTCTCCCCCAGGATTTAAATAATTCACCAGGAATATGCATATCAATGTGTATTAGGTATTTTACTATTCTCACATTGATAATACGCATCTTCTTGTCACACCTGCACCCTCACAAAGCCAATATTGAACTGGTGATAGCAATGCCCCTGGGACCAGAGTAGCAGTGAACTACCCTTCTGTACAAAGAGTTGCCAGACCACCAAAAAGTGCTGCAGACAATTAACTGGAAGGCTCCTTCACCTCCTACTCACCTGTATTAAGGGCGCAAGGAATGTTATATTGTTCTCTGAGAAAAGCTGACCATCGCATGTGTTGATAACATGTTAAAATTTTTCTGGTACTACAGAATTTGCACAGAGAATAGCTTCAGTATTGGTGGAAATTAAACAATCCTAACGTCTGCAAGCAGGACATCTCTCTTTGACTCTCCACATCCCTATCATCATCAAGTTCTATGGATGCATTTCCTTATGCTTTCCTTTATTTGTTTTACTGTCATTGAAAACATCCCACTATAAGCCCTCATCACTTTAGAACTAGAATGCTATGATAAACTCTGTAAGTAGACTACCTTCTACCTGTTTCAACTATATATTTTCTCAATTAAATTCCCTAAAACATCACATTGATAAAGTAATTTGCTACTGAAAAACCCTTACCATCTCTCTACTTGATTTATGATAAATACACACTTATTCTATTAGCTGAATCTTCCTGAAAACCTCCCACCTTTCTTGCCCACCTGTCTCCCATTGTCCCATTATCCAACTAAACTCATCTATCCTCACTCTACCCTCATGTTTTTAGTTTTCTCAGTTCTGCCCCTTTGCACACAGTTTCTCCCATATGGCAAGTCCTACCCCTTACCCTGTTCACTTATCAAAATCTTATCCAAATTTTAAGACCCAGCCTGATCCTATATTCCCTCCCAGAACCACCTCAGCCTGTGGTGAGTGGTCTCATCTCTGAAAGAAAAGGATATATAACTGCCTGTATTTTGACAAACACCATACTCTTTTTTATAGTTTTTGAAGTATCCAAGTTTTACCTCTTCAAGATTGTAAGTAAAATACAACTACATGTATTTTAGAAATGTAATTAACATATTGACTGCTTAAAATCAAACAAACAAAAACCCATAACTAGAAATCTGGAAATTGACAGATCCAATCTCATGATGGCCCCCTTAGAACAGTCAGCTTGGAAAGCTATATCTCTATACAAGAAATTTGCAAAGGACAAAATTCTAGAAAAAATAGCTATTATAGTGCATACATAGTAGATTGTATTAATTTTTAAATTTCTTCTTTCTCTCTCTGCCCTCTGCCATGGTTCATGCTGGCAGAGCATATTTCCCTATGTACTTCCTCTGGCTTTGGCTGTGTGACTTGCTCTTACTAATGAATGTGAGCAGATTGGATGTACACCCTGACCAGAGGCTTTGCATGTCCTGTGTAACTGATTTTGTCCTCAAGTGCTCCTTACCTGCACCAGGCAACCGTGTGACTCAGGTAGTGGCTGCTCCTTCAGCTTAGTTCCTGGATGTGGAGCCGACCAAACCCACCACCTGGAGCGTGACTCCATAGTCTACTCCCAGACCCATGAGTGAGACATGTTTGTGTTCTTCTTGTAAGTCACTGAGACTTGGAGGTTGTTTATTGCCACTGAAATAGCTGACTAATTCATGGATGACAGAATCAAAATTCCAAATTATCTTAACAGGCTAAAATGCTGCTGGGCTGAAACCAATTGAATAAAATTTAACAAAATAAATGTAAAAGACCTGAGCATAGATTAAAACATGTAAAAAATAATGTCAGGGCACTCTTTGCTGCCAGTGTACAGCCTCAGAATCCTTCTCAACATTGCATCCAGTCAGTCACTAAGCAGTCAGTCAGAGATAGCACCTAAAATTAAACTTACTATTCGTCATCCCTGAACCAGTTATACATTCAGACGAGAGTCAATGATGGTCAAGAGTCTAGAAACCACATCATATGATAGGAACTATAATGAGCACTGGAGTAACTTAAAATTAAAATTACTGTTCAAAGACTTATTCTGTGAATCATTTAAAGTAATGTAAAACAAAAATATGTGCAATAACTAGACATATAAAGAATACAGTGCAGCCTACAAGGTACAACATTTATTGTCTCTGTTTCCAGTTAATCAAGCCAAAAAAGTAGGTATCATTGACACAATTCTCATTATAAGAAATGAGGAAGGACTCTGTGGTAATTGTTTTCAATAACGGTCACATTCTCCCTGTGTTCACACCCCTTTGCAATGTGACTCTGACTCCTCCCAGCAAGAGATAAAGACTTTGTCATGCTGGCTTGCACATCTTGCTTTGACCCTCTGTTGCCCCAGATTTGATTTTATGGTCTTAAGAGGCTTCACATGCCTCGCTCTTTCCCCGAATGCTGCCCAGCCTCAATGAGAATAAGCCAGGCTAGCCTGTGGGAGGGTGAGACCACACAGACCGCAGCTGAGTCAGATTGGTCATCTGAGCGGAGGCCTTAGACATGTGAAAGAGCCCAGAGCAGATGGGCCTGCCTGACCCAGAGGACCAGAACTGCCCAGCCAGCCTTAGTCTTAAGAATAAAGATTCATTGTTGTTGTTCTTCATGGACTTTGGGGTAGTTTGGTTTATCATGCAGCTATAGGACACTGATACAGATCTCATTGAGGTAGGGCGGGGAAGAGATGCAAAGCATCTAAAACAAGTGTACAGGCCTATTGCCTCCCCCCATGAACATTTCTCTAGGGGTCTCTCATTCCGAAGTAGTAACCTATCCTGTGTATCCTTACCAAATCCCCATGAAAAATTTATCTGCTCTGTACTCTTTCTATACAGCCTTGATCTATTTCAAAATGGCAGCTAAAAATCTGATGAACAAATCCAAAGTAATATGTTTAGATACTTTTCCTCACCTTCCAGCTACCATGCTGCATTTTAGCCATATGTTTCTAGTGTTGGTTGTAATGTTGGTAAACTAAATATGTAAAAACAGGAATTTCTAAAAATGTCATGCCTCCTCATCTTTCCTCCTTTCTAATTGTTAGCCCTGCAACCTTTAGCATGTCACTTAATCAGCATAAACCTAATCTGTTCACAGTAATGCAATGGAATTGAAGTAGAAGATGGCTAAAATTCCTTCTGGTTCTCTGGATCTGGATTTTGTATAGTTATTTGCTTGTCTTAATGTTTATATTTTCTTTCCAGAAGTCACAGGAGGCCCCATTCATAGCAAAACAGGGGTGCACCTCAGGGCTTGAACAGAATTGCAAAATGTACTTGACTAGATAGAGAGGGAAGCTACCACATGCAAGCTAACCATGTTCTTTTCTTTAAATGAAAATGGGCACATCCACCAGAATTCTATTGAAAATTATAATGTAGAGAACACAATCCTTCATTCTAAGTTTTTACAATATTCTTGGACTTACAGAAATCTACTGTAAGGAAATAACCAGATATGGGGGAAAGATTTAATGCACAGTGGTGGTCACTGCTGCTTTATTTACAATGGTGAAAATGCAGAAATAACCTACTTTTCCAACAGCCAGAATAAAGCATAATTCCTATGATAGAATACCAAAGTTATGCTTTCCAAGACGTACTTAGTTCATTGGAAAATATGTGTGGAATTAAGTGAGAATGCAGAAAACATAAATAGTAGTACCCTAATGCCGTAATACTTAATATATTATTTATTTTATTAGTATTGTAGTATTTCTATATATTCAATATTTTTAAAATTCTTGTTTTCATTTGAAAACAAGCATCCAGGCAGAGAGACAGAGAAAACCCTAAAATGATAGGGGGTGGAGGGTGGACTACTTTATAATTTTATTTTTTTTCAATAGAACTGTTATATTTATAGTCCAAAAAAAAACCTCTTGCACGCCTTTCAAAGTCCTTTAAAGCCACTGCATTCCTTGACGAGAGCACGCCACGGCGGGACTGGTTGCGTGGGAGCTGTTGGAAAGGTTTTCAAACCAGCTGGCCCAGCTCGCGGTGGGAGGGACGCGGCTGCTGGGAAGAGCCGTCCCACGTGCTTTCGGGGAAATAGTCCCACGTCGAGAAGGAGCAGGACTGAGAGGAAACCGAAAAGCGAAAGTCAGAAGCGGAGGGAGCAGTGCGCAGGCGCGGGTCCAGGATCGGGGGTTTTCCGTCGTGTGGCTGCTCGGGCTCGTGTTTCTTCTGGGTGGGCTGAGAGGCACGTGCGCCCCGGGGCGGTCAGGAGCTGCTCGGCGCCCTCCCTGCTGAGTACAAGTGGGGGAAAAGGCGGTACACGCGGCGTCCCTCGCTAGACGTTTAGCCCTGAACTAGACTGGAGGCGGGGCGGGGTGTCCATTCGCTTTAGAGGGAGGGAGGGGAACGTTTTTTAAGTATTTAAGGTGCTGCAAACCTTACCCATTCCAGTTCCACTGTTTCTTCCTTTGGCCTGGAAACGTCCCCTTTTCTTCTTTCCTTCTGTAGTTACACATTCTGCAGGCGTGCTCAGGTCTTGTCGGACTTTTGAGTTCGGACTCTGACCCAGCTTGGGCAGCTACCCTTAAACCAGAGTTTGGGGGTGGGCGTGGGGCCGATCGTGACTGGCTGTGCCCTTTGCTAGATCTGTGAGGGAGGTTTCCCTTTTCTGCTGGGGTCTTCTCGTCCCCTGCGTTGCCAGTTGTGATGATTATACCAGAAACAGTGTGGGGGTATACTAGAAAGAATAGTCAGTGGTCAAGGATTTTGAGTTTGGCAAAGTCGTTTTATCGTGTCTGCTGTCGTTGTGAATTATTGGATAGTACTGGAAGCAAAGGACCCAGGTCTGTCCTGGCTCTGCTCAACTACTCTTGGGCTCTGCATTCACAGGATGAACTAGTCCCCAACCTAGGGCAAGTGTGCAGGTGACTTACCTTCCTGGACCACACCCTCCAGGCTTTTGTGAGAGTGGGGTCCGGTTCCCGCCCCCCCCCCCCCCCCCCCGGGCTGCACACAAACACGGCCCACCAGGGGCAGTTTACCCAAGTCCCACTACGCAAATCCTGTTTTGTTTTTACCTGTTAAGAGGGAGAGGACAGGTTACATAATCTACAGGCCTCACTGCAAAATGAAAACTTCAAAAGTTAGCAAGCGTTTCGAGACCTCATCAACCCTTGTGAGCTGTGGGCCCTGTGTGGACTGCACATGTTGCATGCTCATGATGCCCACCTTGGGAAGGGAATTTGGGGGCATTTCTTCCATAGAAACCTTAGTAGATGTTTTCTTAAAACAAATGAAAAGTTAATTGTAATGCCTAAACAAATTTTATAATACCAGCCTCCTATTTAAAAGCCTTCACTGGCTTCCTATAGCACATAGAATGAAATCCAGAGCCCTTAGCTTTCTCCATAAAGCCCTACATGATTTGGTCTTGCCTATCTCTCTTAACTTTCCTTACCCTGCTCTTCCCATACTTCACAAGTTCTCCTCCGCTTGGTTTCTTTCTGATTCTCAAGCACCCTAAGCTTTCACCTTTCTCAGTCCTCATAAGCTTTTCTGTTCAAATGCTGTTCCCTTGCCCCTTTACATGGGCTGACTCCTTCTCATCTTTAGGTCTCAGCTCAAATGTCACCTCCTCAGAGAAACCTTCACTGATCACCACTTCCAGTTTCTACTGATCATTTATTTACTTCTTTGTTTTCATCTCTCATCATCAGGGTGTAAGTTCTCCACACTAGGGGCCTTGTGCTGATATAGCCTTTTTCTTCAGGAATTGCATGAGAGAATTAAAGCGGATGTCTCAAGGCAGCTATGTATGTCATGAATTACCTTTACTCCTAAATGTCCAGAATGTACAATCTTTGGGGAATTAAGAAAATAGTCAAATCACTTCCTGTGTTCTGTGGATTAAACGAAGAGCCCTGGTTGAGAAAGGCAATACCGGTACAGAATAGGCCTCAAAAATATTTTTGGATGAATAAATGAACATCACTGACCAACACTGGGATCAGAAATCACAGGTTATTCAACCACAAAGATCTCAGCACTAACCAGACCTATTGAACCAGCATTGAGGGGGAGGAGAATAAAGAGCAGATGTATTCTGCAAAATTTCCTTACATCATTTTAACCTCTCTACAACCCCTCCAACTTCTCCCTGCCTTAGATTATCTTGTCTAGATGACCTCTAGGGTTCTTTCCATCTGCAACAGTTTGCGAGCCATCTAAATGGATGCCTGTCAAGACTTAAGTAACAGAGTGCCACATGGGACTTTTTCCAGGATGAAGGAGTAGTAATGGCCCTGAGTTAAATCAAAGGGGCATTAAAGGGAAATTTCAGGAACATTTGGTTCATCTGTGAGTAGGCAGATGTCTGGTAGGTCAGAAACACATAAGAAAATACCTAAACTAAATGGAAGTTAATATAATTCTAGAATATTTCTATAGAATTGGAGGTTATAGGTGAGGAGAAGTAAAGGGGCAGTCCTTTGTTGTGTGTCCACAAGCCAGCTTACTTTGATTAACTGGATAGAAACATAACATTGGGGACGCTTGCATAAGTTGAGATTTTGAAGGCATTATACAGGAAATTCTTCCTTGGTTTTGTAGGCAGATCTAGGAGCAAAGGAAGGAACTATTCACAGTCCTCTGTGTTCAAACACAAAATCGTGAACAAATATTATGCCAGATTCTATGGATATAACTATAAACAAGGCCATCTTGGTCCTTGTATATACAGGGCTTGCTTAGAGCCAGATGAGGAAGACAGATGATATACAATTACAAGGAGGGTGATAAACACTTTACTGGGGCCCTGGAGGATGCTCACAAGAGGCATGACCTATGAGTGTATATCAGAATGGGGTGGGGTGGGGAGAGCTGGAAGGCATTCCAGAGCTTGAAGGTTGTATGAAAGTTATCTAGGTGGGGCTGGATGGGTTGGACTGGAGAACTGAGAGGATACACAGGGAGGTGAGAAAGAGCATAGGTCATTAGAGAAACTGAAAGTAATTCAGTCTGTATATTTTGGAGAATAAGAAGCCATTGAGGAAAACTGATGAGAGATGAGCTGAATAATAAGAAGGGACTAAAGAATTTATGGTTTTGGAAAGATCTGTTGAAAATTATGGTCTTTATCTGAAGTTGGGATCCTTAACTATTTTGTATCATGGAATCCTCTGGTGGTCTGATGAACCTATGAACTCAGAAAAATGGTTTTAGTTGAATAAAATAAATACATAAGATTAAATAGAAAAGCAATTCCATTGAAATACAGATATCAAAATAATAAAAATGACTGATATAATAATATGCATGCTTTTTTTAAAAAGATTTATTTTATTTCTCTCCCCTTCCCCCCCTTCCCCGTTGTCTGCTCTCATGTCCATTCACTGTGTTCTTCTGTGTCCACTTGCATTCTTGGCGGCACCGGAAATCTGTCTCTTTTGTTGTTGTTATTGCATCATCTTGCTGCATCAGCTCTTTGTGTGTGTGGCGCCACTCCTGGGTGGGCTGCGTTCTTCGCACGGGGCAGCTCTCCTTGCGGGGCACAGTCCTTGCACATGGGGCTCCCCTCCTCAGGGGACACCCCTGCGTGGCATGGCACTCCTATGCACACTTCTTTATTCATGTCATTAAATGACAAAGCTAACCGTGGATCTGATAAATGTAATTTTGAAAACTGTGCTAAGCATAAACAATATTTTGAGATAACTGCAACTATAATGTGATATAAATGTAGTTTCAGTTGGTTCACGTTAAAGTTTGTTGCTGTTATTTATAATTGAAGGAAATTCTAAATTTCAGTTAGAAGTTAATGGAAATAGCACTGGAACTTTGCTGTCCAAATTTTTGAACACCCTGAATTCTGTCCATATATTCCAGGTAAAACCCCTTAATCCAGTACATCATGAGCCTTTCAAAGATTTTAAGCAGGGAGTGAATTGATCTGATTTTATTTTTTTAATTTTTTATTTCTCTTCCCTTCCCCACTCTCTCTCCCAGTTGTCTGCTCTCTGTGTCCATTCACTGAGTGTTCTTCTGTGTCCACTTATATTCTTGTCAGCGGCACTGGGAATCTGTCTCTTTTTGTTGCATCCATCTTGCTGCATCAGTCTGTGTGTGTGTGGTGCCACTCCTGGGCAGGCTGCACTTTTTTCACACTGGGTGCTTCTCCTTACGGGGCACACTCCTTGCACATGGAGCTCCCCTACACAGGGGACACCCCTGCGTGGCATGGCACTCCTTGTGCACGTCAGCACTCTGCGTGGGCCAGCTCATCACAGGTCAGGAGGCCCTGGGTTTGAACTCTGGACGTCCCATGTGGTAGATGGACACTCTATCCAATGAGGCAAATCTGCTTCCCTGATCAGATTTTAAGTTGAGCCCTCTACCTAAGTGGCCTCCTGAAATTACTGTTGTATTTACTGTAAGGATGTTGCAGAGAATGTCCTTCACCATGTTTATAGGGTGTCCTCCTGGAGAGGACTCTGGTAGAAATGTTCTATGTCTTGTAGTGGTGATTATACAACTGTAAGGGTTTGTCAGGATTTGTAAACAGATACACCTAAAAAGGATGAGTTTTACTGTATATATATACTTCAATAAACCTGACTTTAAAATATGTGGTCACATCAGTAAATGCTCATGGTCAAATTGGGAAAGAAAGGTCTTCTCTACACTGTCAGAAATTGGTCATGCATGCATGTATGAGAGCTGGTTTGCTTTAGCTGCACTGTACAATTATCTGCTGCTGGAGCAGTGTTAAGAAGGCTTGACCCTAATCCTTCTATGGCAGTGGGTGTGTGGGCCTCTGATGCATGTGAAAAAAAGAGGAATCCCTTGTTTTTTGTCAGATATTCACTCATTCTGTATGGTCCTTTGGGGATTTCCTTGCTACTTAGACTTTGAGAAAACTCACTGGCCAGCTGCCATCTTTCAGTATTTATTCCACATGAATAAGAGCACTGACGCTCAGTATAACTGGCCAAAGTGACTGTTTACATTTAAAAAGACACATTTTGGGTTTTGAAGTCACTGTGAGCAGGAACAGCTGCCAAAAAGATGGCACTGTTGCTGAGTTTATCAAGAGGACCATCTTTAAAATCGCCATGACTGAAATGACAGTTGTAAAAGCATTGCCTTTTTTGTCTGAAAAACAACAGTAGACCATGAACTTCTGGCAGAGAAAGGAGCCTCTTGTTCAGGACTTGATTCTGCTTTGTGTGGAGAAGAATGCAACTCTCAATGAGACAGCCATTCTAGCATCATTGGGCTCATCAGCACCAGAAAATTTGGGATGTTTTTAGGACCAGGTGAAGACATTTACCTTTTTGTAATGGAACAATTCAAAAGTTAATTTACAAAAATTCAGACCATTAAAAAACGTGGTCAGCTAGAGATGCTGAGGAGAATGCAGTGTGGATTTGAACTGCAAGGGGATCCCATTAAACAAAACAAAACCACTACAAAGCAACTTACCTTGTGTATTACCCCCAAACTCCATATGCTTTCACTTCTTTCTCTGAAGAAAAGAGCAATATACCCAGGCATTGACAACTGCTAGCAAATACCATCAGATTGTGAAAATGGACCTCAGAAGCCAATATCTGGACTCCCTTAAGGTTATTGTTTTTAACAGTATAATCAGGACTTTAAAACTCAAACTCTGCTACACCTCTATAGGAAGAAGCCTTGGGCTTGCTATAAATATGATTCAAGGATCATTCATGAAAACAAAATAGAAAGAGTCCAAAGAGTGACACAAGAAACTTTTGGAGAATATCTTTAGCCAGGACTAGAATTTGCACAATATAAGCTTGAAATGAAGTTCAGAAGTGACTTAAATGGGGCATCTTGGCTGAAAAGGAAAAACCCCTCAGGTGCCTAATAAAGTTCTCTAGTCCATATCCTTTGGAAGCATTGAAATCCATAGCAAATGTACCACTTTCTCCATTGCTCACTTGCATACCCAACAAAGGTATGAATTATTTTTAAATTAGAGATAAATAAAATTTACAGAGTTTTGTAAGCACAGCAACTTCCTGGCTATATTGCACATGCATTTGAATTAATGGCTGGCTGGGTGGCTTCTGCCTATTAACTTGCATTTTAGAAATTAATTCTTGGTATTGAAA
This sequence comes from Dasypus novemcinctus, assembly GCF_030445035.2. Lineage (NCBI taxonomy): Eukaryota > Metazoa > Chordata > Mammalia > Cingulata > Dasypodidae > Dasypus > Dasypus novemcinctus. The sequence goes on along the minus strand of NC_080679.1, from coordinate 55,443,316 downwards.
ATTTAGAAATGCTAATATAATTGTTGGGATTGATTCTTTCCTCCTCCACTATGTGCCCCCTCCCTGCCTGAAAATCCTGCAAAGTATAGCAAATGTGGATATTTGAGATGGATAGAGTATATATATATATATATGGCACCAGACTTGATCTTGTGATGCCTAAATGCTCTGAAATCATGGATTTGGCACAGCAGTTGAGACTGTCGGGCATCATCTGTAGTGTCTTTTTCCCCATCCTCTCTTCTCAATCCTGGGGTGGTCTGGTTCCAACTGTTGATTTCCAGATATTTTCTCTTGAGCCTTGGGTCACAGAAAGAAGCACCAAGAAACCAAACCCAACTCAAACTTTTCTGGAAAATCATAAAATTGGTCATTCATAGGGTAGAGATGGATCCTTTACATTATTGCAGGAGGTCACATTTAAGATGATTCAGTTATATAAAATAATGGTTTCATTGTAAATATACTTTTAATTATTTCTTTTATCATATATATAGCATTCAAATTGACTGATATTATACTGATTTGTGAATAAAGATTTAAAACCTGGTTTAAAAGACATTTTAGAGCACACTCTTAATGCATCAGAATATTTTTATTTATTTTTCAGAAGCCAAGTATATTTAAATTTAAAAATAAACTCAGTTTTTTTTGTCAATAAATGAATTCCAAGAAAAACACATCATGCCCCCAGGTTGCCTATGTGGAGTCTGCCATCAAATAATTTAAAGCAAGGGATTCACATATTTTTCAAATTTTGTTTTGAAAAGGGATCTATGATTAGGCTGGGATGGGGGAGGGGAAAAGTAAAATGTGGTTAATTTTTTAAAAATACACTGTACATTTTATTTCCATTAATTATTGCTTATTATCTGATAAATTGGCAGGAAAAAATAGTCTTGGGCAGGATTTGGTTGGAATGTGGTCTGAATTTCCTTCCCATTACATTTCTAGCTCACTTGGCACACATTATCCGGGACTGGACAGGTATCCCCAGGAAACCCCTACAAAGTTCCATTAGCCCACAAAGAGAAGTTCTGGAATACAAGACTAACATTCTTGGAAATAACTCTTTACAGTGGGTCAAGAACTTGGTTTTTATATTCTGAATCTCAATAAAAATATCCACTTACCGAAATCCTAGGATTGGCCTCTGCCTGTATTATAGAGAGCAAACCACAGGCATCCCTGTGTTTTCTGTCCCCAAATAACAATGATGTCTATGATCACATGTGAAACCTTGATGTTCTGCTACTAGGGTCTATATTGACAAGCTTTTACAACTTCAGCTGAATAGGTAAGAGTCCAACCTACTTTTAATAAATTCCAGGGGAAAAAAGCTTTTGCAACCTTCTTTGGTATTGAAATCAATTGTTTAAGAGTACTTCCAGGTAGGTAATTACCTCTTTAAAGATACAACCATAAAAATCATGCGCAATTTTAAATTATTTCCTCTAATTCTGCTGCCAAATGATATTTTTGCCTTGGGCAGATTTCAGAACACTGAGCTTAACGGATGAAGTAGAGACTGAGAGAATTCTCTGTGAGCTATCCATGTGATCCATGAACAGACACCTTCACCCTTAGAGTATATTGTTCAAGTGTTTGTACAGGAATAAGGAAAATGGTCCTAGGATAGGTGGAGAGTTTGTTTCTTTAGGAAAAACCTAGGATCCAGCTGGGCACAAGTAGGTGGGTATAAAGGATGAGACTGATAAAATGAAATTTAAGGGCAAGATTTTTAAAATATTTTTTTCCTGTGAACTTTTTTCCATCAAACATTAGCTTCAGCCTCTTTGGCTTGCCTGTGGATCAGTAGACGGGTGGGAAAAGTAGGAGAGAAAGCCACAGTCAATGCTCACCTTGGAAACCAGCTTCAGGATTTTCATGTAACTGGTCATGGCAGATGCCTTGCAGTTTCTCTAGGACCTGGCAGACAAAGAGTTCCCCAGGTCTTGGGCAGCGAGGGATCCCACACTATTTCTGAGGGAAATCACTGGTCCATGGTAAGATGAAGAAACACCAAAATACCTGCAGCTCACAGAGATAAGTCACTATCCAATAAACAGTCTACCCCTCCCTCCTCACCAGAGAACTCTAAAGGGGTGATAATTCTCCTCATCGTAAACTGCTCTCTGTAAGCTCAGATTGGATTCATGGAATCAGAGGCTATAGGAACGGAACAGAGAGCCTTCTTTGTTCAACCCCTTCTACAGAAGAAGAATGCGTGACTGAGGGATAAAATCATTCACCGAAGGCCATAGTTGTTATTCTCTTCCCAGAACTCATTTCCATGAGATGTTTACTCATGCTTCTTCTTTCAATGCCCATAATAGTGTATTTTCCTAAGATAGCACTGAAGAATGACTCTGGATCCCTCCACCTATAAAGGTGACCCTGTTGGTTGCACCAGAAGCTGTGAGTCCCTTGGTGTTTGGTTGGGGCAGTGTTGACATGGCAATCAGGTTTCCAAACATACCCCTGAACACTCTGGGATTTGCTGCTGTTGCCACCCTATCATCATGTCTACCTTGGATCTAATGTGAAAAACTTTACCTACTCAGGACTTTACTTACTCAGAACACTGGCTTGTTTGGCTTTTCCCTCAGACTTTCCTGCTGGTTTGTGAATAATGAATGTATGACTTTGTTGCTCCTGACCCATCTTGAAGTCTTAATATTTATACCTTCCAGAAACCAAAATCATAAGGAATACTTGAGAAACAAAATTAGATGTGAAGCAAATATGTGCAAATGAGACTCCTATGGATAGTCATATTGATATTAACACTGGTTTCGTAAAGTTGCCTTCTCTCACACGTTTATCTGAAGCTTTGTTTTTTAGCATTCCAGTCATGAAGATCCCAATTGGAGATGCCATGTTAGTGAGAGGTGAGCTTCAGGCTTTAATCATATGCTGGATACTGGTTTTTACAAAGCTGAAGAAATCAGATTTAATCATTGGCAAAGATCAGTCTTTAATTTTTTAATTTGTGTCCTTCTTTTGGGGGTCAGAGTTCATCCTGTCATTCAGCAGAATATGGAGACTTCATCTAAAATTGAAAAATGAAAATAATCTCTTGAGGAAAGTATTTTTTTGCAATAAACCATCATTTCATAGGTTAATAAGCATCTTCTTGTCTACTAAGTCCTCCAAAATCTTTCTATCAATTAACTCTAAGTATTCACAAAAGTAATTGGTGCCAACCAGTCCAAAATAAGAGGCATCTTTCAAGTAGATGGAAACTATTTTAGGAAGAAGGCCTACTCATCCCACCAAAAATGCAACAAGGAAATGGGTGCAAAATGTATTGAAAGTCAAATTAGACATAAATAACTTGATAGTAGCTTAATAGCTATCAAAGGAGAGGGTAAACTTTCCATCCCTGAATTTTTAAAACCCACCTGACTATGAGATACAAATCTCTTGGTACTCAGAGTCCTGCTCATATTCTATCATTCTTATGTATGTTCAAGCATAAGTGACCTTAATATAAAATAGGGGTTTGAACCTCTTGGCAGTATTGGGGAATAAGAACAAATGCAACGCATTCTGGATAAGATTATCACAATTAAAGTTGTGACCCATTTCTCAGAAATGATGGTTTCAGGGACTAATAATGCAAGTGACAACCAAGAAAAAAACAGTTTGTGGGGGGTGCTTGAATTGCTAAAATAACTGTTAAGCTAGGTTCATACTGACTAACATGTGTTATAGTAGAATGTATTATATACCCCTATTTAGATGTGTTCTTAATCTTAATTCACATTCCTGTGGGCATGAACCCATTCTAACTAGGATCTCTTGAAGATGTTCTTTTCAATTAAGATGTGGCCCAACTAAATGAGCTTGAGTCTTAACCTGGATTACTGGAAGCCTTTAAAAGGGAAAGAAACTGAAAATTAGATCAGAGAAGGCCATAGGGAGAAGCCAGAAGTGAATGGAAACTGAAAATGAAGAGAGAAGACAAGGTCATATGATGGGAAAGCCAGGGAACCCAAGGATTGTCGGCTAGCCAGAACACTACCAATGTTGGGAGGAAAGAAGCCTTCTAGCCTCAAAACTGTAAGCCAATGAATTTCCATTGTTTAAGCCAACCCATTGTGTGGTATTTGTCATAGCGGCTAGTCAAACTGAGACCTGATAGAGTGGAGGGAATGGTGGGGTCAATAGTGGAGGAGTTAGGGATGATTTATGCTTGAGTGGGGTAGTGGAACATTTTGCCCTTTGATGGTTTTTGATGGAAGAAACTTAAAGCAGTTTAACTAAGTGAAGGCCCATAATATCAGCAACACACAGGATTGTATAGACCCCCTACCCTCTGTGTTATACTCAAGAATTTGTTCCAAAAAATCTGTTTTCCCTTTGCCCAAGTAGAACTTCAGTCCCTTTAATTCACATATGACCTTAGCTTTATTGGAAATGTCCTTGACCAGCAATGGGGAAAAAAAAAGTAGGAAACATACTGCAGTTTCAATTGTTGTAGGACTCAGGTTTTCTCTCAGCACTGCATAAACACCAGGGGACATGGGCAGAAGGTCTGATGGAGAATGTGGCTCCGTTGAATCACTTCGGCTTAAAGAGATAAGGTAAATATTGAAAATGATTAAACAATAATAGTGCACAGTGACTTAATGGGTGAGGAACCCATTCCCAGGGCTCAGTTATTGTGACCTTGATAAACCTAATTCATCATGTGATAACCAGAGTATTCAACCTGCTATCTAATACACAGCATACAATGGGCAGCTTTATAAATCTAGCCCTGATGGACTGCAGCCAGTGTGTCCCTGAGCACTAGTGTTAAAGGAAGTGGGACAAAGAACTTTAAATTGCTTTATTCTCAGTTACAGGTACTCTGCTCTACCCTCAAATTTCCCACAGGAAAGTTACTTTTGTTGCTGTAAATTCAAAAATAAATATTTTACAGAGACAAATATTACTTACATTGTTGAGATAGGGATAAAAACAGAAGGAACATAACCTTTGTCTCCCCTTTCTGTTGGTCTTGAAACTGTTAAAGCAAGGCACAATATTGTGAAAAATGTTAACAATATTATTAGGAAAGTTAGGGAAAAAAAGCCTAGAAATGCAATGGTAAGAGGAGAGACAATATAGTTGTTTAGGGATTCACAAAATTTTTTTATTGAATATATGTAACAGTCTTATAAATTAGCATAAAATGTGCAGAAAGCAATGTCAATCTCCTGGCAGGCCTAATCTGACTTCTTTGCATATTAATGTCTCTAAGGTGTGTGAGAAAAATTGAGAAGCAACTATATTGCCTGTCTTCTATTTTGCATTTAAGTTTCATTAAAGGATTGATTTATTCATATATTAGGGGGATTTATAGAATTTTCATTAAAACTGACACCTGTCATTACCTTGTAATTGCATGACATTTTGAAGAACAGACATCAAACAAACTTACTAAATATATCACTGTTCTATAGTAGAGATGGTGTGCAAACTTCATTTTGGAAACTGTCCCCAATCTCTATCAACCATGTTGAACTGTGCTTGGCCCAATTCTCCAACTACAATTTTTAGCACTGGTGCTTGGTATTTCATTCAATCAGAGGTAAAGAGTCACTTAAAAGTCACATTTCTTTTTTTGTTTGTTTGCTGTCTTTTCTGTTTCAGAGGGAATGAAGTAGGACGGAGTTAATTAACTATCTGTGAGTGACAACTGTAGGATATTCCACTAGATGGTGTTTGTAGATTTTGTTGCTATGGATGAAGATCTTTTATAGACTTTCATTAAGAAAACAGAATGGTAGACTTGCATTAAAATTATATAGCTATGACATGAACTTTCTTTCGTGCATTCGACAAATATTAACTGAATACCTGTTTTGACCAAGCAGTGTTCTAGGGCCTGTGAATACAGCCATGAAAGACAGGCATATCAGGATTTTTTACTGGCAGGCTAAGAAGTAAGGGTGAAGCACAGATCACTGCCCACCTCACTTCCATTTCCTTTCCCTCTGTGCTGAAACTACAGCAAGGTAAAAAACAAAACTTATAAACCCTTGACTTCCTTTGCAAAAAAAATACACTTGCTTTACTTTTGAAAGTGTTCTAAACAAAAAAAAAAGGGTTCTAATCATTAGCTGCTTTTTATTATCCTCTCCCCCAGTCATATAAGTGAAGTCAGCCCCATTCCTATTTCACAAAGGAGAGAAGTGAGGCTCTACAAGTGGCTGTGAGAGGCCCTATTGTGAGGGCTGGTCACAACTGCTGATTACTACTTTTCTAGTTTTTGGGTAGGCCCGAGACTCCTTTTTCAAGAAATGCTGCTATACTCCTTCACTTTATGGCTTTCACCTCCATATGCCCCTTAGATCTTATAAAAATCAAAGCAAACATAAAAAGAAGACCTTTGTTTACTTTGCTCCAGTAGGAGGTTATTTTCCAAAATGTAAAGAAAAAAGTAAACAGGTAGAATCTAACCTTCACATGGCTGGGAGCTGTAGTGTTTACCGAAGGCTTTGTCTTTGGGAATGTCGGGATATAGGTACTTCAGGGGGTTTTCAGGGATGTTTTCAGCCATAATAACCTTGTAGTCTCGAAGGATGTCTGCAAATGGCAGAGCAGACAACCGGCCTTTATTGTAGGGTTCTACGGAGTGGAATCTCACTTCTCCTGGAACAACAGAAAGCAGGGGCATATCCACATTCCTGCAGGCATTCTTTGTGACCATTCTTTGTGTCCACATTCTCTTCGTGCTACTGGTTATTAAATAATGCCAGGCTTTCTGCAACCTGGACAGCACAGATGGTGTATGTGGTAGAGGACACCCACATGGGCTGTTGTAAATTCATGCGTACCCTATTCTGGGACAACTGCAACAACCAATATTCACATCATTGAACACATAAACACCAGAACACTCTGCACACCTCTGAAAACTCAAATCCCAATAACCAAACTCAAGATACTAAATTCATGTGAATAACCCATAGTGAGCATATACCATTTTCAGAATGGTCCACCCAGGTGAAAGTTATTCCTCCAAGGTGGCTTTCACTGAATCTTAATAAAAAGGTTCCAGGCATTTTATCCTTTAGCAAGAGCCGTTCCTTCTCTTTGCTAACAAAGCCCATGATATACCTAAAAATAAAACAATGCACAGTTTTACCTGATCAAAGATTGTTGTTTATTGCATTTTCATTTATTTCATTCACAAAGAACAAAACTATGTTTTAGTATAAGTCAAATTATTAATGTCAATAATACTCTGAAATACTCTTACACAGATTAATGTAAATGACAGTACACTAGGAAGGATGTGAGAAACTGCAACTACTTTTTTCCTATGACACAAAACATGCTTGGAAGAAAAAGAAAAAGAAAAAGAAAGGAAAGAAACCCACCATCAGAAAGAAACTAATTTTCTCATGTGGAAAATATAACCTGAAACTCACCCATCAATCCAAAGGGGAAGAATGTGTTTTTTAATTAGATCCAATATTGCTTCAAGCCATATCCAAAAGGTAAATGATTTGCCAGGTAAGTGTTCCTATTAAAATATACAAGTTAGGACAATGATTATTTCAGTAGTAGTAGTGATATAATAATTCAGGTTCCACTTTCAATGAAATATTCCTTTAAAAAGGACAATACATTTAAGTTTTTTTTGAAATATCCTTATCCAGGAAAATCTTCAAAACCCCAGATTATGATATGAAGGCTTAGAAGGGAACACTATCTTAAAAAACAAAACAAAAAACTATTTGAATGATGTCCCCCTTGCTCCCCCTGTTTTTACCTTGCAGAACTTGGCCCAGGTGAGGTGACCATCACTGAAGCTAGCTTGGACTGAAATAAAAGAATGAGATGTTTATTAAATAATCAGACTCTTCAACTTTGTGCTCAATTTAGATATTTTATCCCCTCCCCCACCTTCAGGCATTTCTTAAGCATTTGCTTTGTGTTTTTCAGTGTACTTAGTGCCAGGTACAATTGAAAAATAAAATGTCATCCTTGCTCTTAAAAAGTGTATAATTGAGCAAAGAATTCTTTTCAATGGAGGAGATAGGGATAACTTTAGGAAGAGGGTGGGTCCCTAGGACCAGGCCTTCATGAATGGGTAGGATGTAAATTTTCAGAGGAGAGGTAGACGAGCACCTCAGGAAGCAAATATGTAGGACAAACCATGGTGGACATGAACATGACTTACAAAGGAGACAGTAAGAGTAGCCTAATGTTGGTGAAAAAATATTATAAAATAAACATATAAATTAGGCTTAACCAGATTATAGGAGTCTTGAGTATTAAGAAGGAAGGAATGGACTCATGCTCCATTAGGCAAGAGGGAGCCATTAATTGTTTTAATGCAGGACAGTGAAAGGATATAGGAGGTTCTATTTAAATAAATTTTTAAGGAATTTACACTCATTGTAAGGAATATTCAATAAAGAGCTGAAAGGATGTGGCTGCTCTCTGTAGTACATATTTAAAGATTTATTCAATCAACAAATATTTACTGATATCTACTATTATGATTTATGAATTAAATAAGCCTCAAAAAGGATAATTGCATTAAGTAAATTTTGTAATATTTCCCAAAGCCCTGATTTATTTAATTACCTATTGATCAGACAGTAGGTCCAAGTGGCAATCTTTCATCAAATGTAAGTCAAAATTAAACAAATCCTACATGATTCCACTCGGATGCTTCAATGCATTTTTTGCCCTAATTTAACCAGAAATGCATACAGACCCAATTTTAGTATTTTTTGGTACTGAATGTGTTCATCCAAGACCTGTCAAAATATGATTATCTTTTAAAAATTTTTTACAAAAAGCTTAGACTAGAGTCATTACATGCAATACCAATGACTCTATTTTGCAAAGTTTAAAAATCTTGGTCAAACTTGAAACTTTTTTGATATGCAAAAGTAAGTATTTTTAATAACTACTAAATTTCCTGGATCTAGTGAAGAAATTAACTATTTTCCAGTTGGAAATTGCAATTTTATATTGCAATATTAATATGAAAGATCAAGATACCACTAAAAGTTTCACAGCACACTCAGTGGAAATGACAGAAGGCCCCCTGGAGACTGGAGTGTGTAATGGAAAAGAAGGGGCTTTAGAAATGGATAGATCTGGGCTCATCATAACTTGGCTCTGATATTTATTGGCCTTGCAGCCATGGCAAGTTACTTAACTGTCTCTGAGCCTCAGTATTCTCGTCTAGATGGGTAGAATAATGTCTGCCTTGATGAACTTTTGTGAGAATTAGAATATAGCACTTAGCCCTGTGTCTAGCAATAAAATAGGCATTCACTAAATTGTCACCAACATTATTAATAGGACTTTAAAATATTAATAGGTTCTTTAAAATATTCGTTTACCAAAAATAAGAGGCAAGTCCTTCATATCTACCAGCTCTTACCTGTAAGCTTCTCTGCCAGCATGTTGAGTTGGTCTGAATTAAGGCCTCGACCAACATATGATGAAAACTGCCAGCTCATCACTTCCAGAAGTTGACTCAAAGTAGCAGATGGAGGATTATTAAAGAAAACCAAGTTCTGAAATAGAGTTGTGATGATAATTTGTTAATAAAAAAACACTGTAATTTAATATGTAGGACTCCTGATTTAAACACCTTTGGCTAACTTAAGTTGACAATAGTCTTACATCTGTTGTGTTTTTTAAGATTGATTTTCTCTTTCTAAAGGGTTTGTTGTTTCTTAAGTCTAATTTAATGCAGGCTCCATCTTCTTGAAAGAATCATTTGGCATCTCTTTGTTTAGCTTTCACTGAATTAGTGACTGTCAATCAACTCATTTAATAACAGGGAAACGGACTTGGCCCAGTGGTTAGGGCGTCCGTCTGCCACATGGGAGGTCCGCAGTTCAAACCCCGGGCCTCCTTGACCCGTGTGGAGCTGGCCCATGTGCAGTGCTGATGCGTGCAAGGAGTGCACTGCCATGCAGGGGCGTCCCCCGCGTAGGGGAGCCCCACGTGCAAGGAGTGCACCTGTAAGAAGAGCCGCTCAGCACGAAAGAAAAGTGCAGCCTGCCCAGGAATGGCGCCGCCTACACTTCCCGTGCTGCTGACGACAACAGAAGTGGACAAAGAAACAAGAGGCAGCAAATAGATGCAGAGAACAGACAACAGGGGGAGGGGGGGATTTTGATAAATAAATCTTTAAAAAAAAAAAAAAAGAACTTAACAGTGACCAATACATTATTGGACAGATACTCTTTTCTAAAATAATATTATTCCTTTTTTAAAAAACAACCTATATCATGTTCTTTAATGGTTTATCATGACTTGGTACAAGTTGTACAGGCAAAACATCTCAAAGTGCAAGAAACTTAAGTCCCAGGCTAAGGAAAGTGACCCTATCACATGCATTTATGATTAACCTTGGATTTTTGTTTTATGAGTAGTATAACAGTCTTTTTTTTTTTTTTTTCTGCTCTAGACAAGAGATACGTTCTGTATGATCAACTGCAAACAAAGTTGTTTGTGCCAGAAACTGGGCTAACAATAATGGAACAGAACACTTGGTCCCAGATTGCTGGGAAGCAGATAGGTGTTCTAAGCAAAGGAGACTGTTCTAAGAAAATGAAATGGAAGGAGGAGAAAAATTGAGACACTAGAGCAGTACTTGGAGAAGGCCACTGGTAAACTTGACCTTGGTTGGGAACCATTGAATGGGAACCATTCAAGAGATTTCAGAAGGTAGGAGCAATAAAAGGACATAACATCCAATAAGGAGTAGAGGGAGGAAGGGAGAGAAAGAATTTCTAGGGAGGCAGTTTTCTTGAACTGAAGAATTATGGTCACATAAATGACCAGAAAGCATAGACTATAATCAAGGACAAGGAGCTTAGATTCTGAAGCTGATTAGAATTAACATGACAAACCACTGGGAAGTGGACGTGGTTCAACTGATAGAGCGTCCGTCTACCATATTGAGGGTCCAGGGTTCAATCCCCAGGGCCTCCTGAGCTGTGTGATAAGCTGGCCCATACACAGTGCTGCTGTGTGCAAGGAGTGCCAGGCCATGCAGGGGCGCCCCCACGTAGGAGTGCCCCACATGCAAGGTGTGCACCCTGCAAAGAGAGCTTCCCCACATGCCAAAAGCACAGCCCACCCAGTAGTGGTGCCGCACACACAGAAAGATGATGCAACAAAAAAGAGATGCAGTTTCTCAGTGCCACCAGATAATGCAAGCGGACGCAGAAGAACACACAGCGAATGGACACAGAGCACAACGGCAGGGAAGGGGAGAGGAATAAAATAAATTAAAAAAAAAAAAAACCAAAAAAACGGACTTTGTTGTTAAGCTGAGCTCTGTAATTAGTACTGTATGTGGTTTATATCTCAAGATTTCTCATCCTGGAGCACAGGAGTATGTGGTACCTCAAGTGATGGCTACATGTGAAGACTTTGTTGGCTTTCTTTCAGAAGAAGGATGCTGAAGAGAGCCAATGTGCAGCACTATGCTGTGAGCCTGGAGGACAGAGAAGTACCCACTCTACCCTCTTTAGGCCCTGGAGTTGGGTAAAGACCTCTAAATATACGTAGCTCCTTCAGGGGAATGACATTTAATCTCAGGGGTATTGGCTGTTCTTGACCTTAAAGATGAGAAGATTCAATTCTCTAGTGAGTTCTGTTCTCCTCTCTACAGTGAGAGGAAGTGATCACAGAGCTCTCCATGCAACTGTCCTCCCTGCAGATGCTAGGACACCAGAGAATGAGAAGGAATAGGACTAAGTCACTTCCCATGATGTTTCCTTATTACAAATATTGAATTAAAGGGAAAGAACACTTAGAGCTTTTCTCTTATTGCTGGGAAGTAAATGAAAAGAATTCTTCCCTTTGAAGGGAGTGTTTACTTTCAATTAAGAAGAAATGTTGTTATTTACATCTGACCTATTATCTTTAGACCTTGGTGGTTTCCTGCACAACATTGAGGTTTTTTTAATGAGGGGAACAAGGCAAGTGCAATAACTTTTGACTCATCATTTTTACCCCTCCCTTTCCTGGTTGTCTTTTTTTTTTTTTTTTTTTTAATTTTTTTATTTTTTATTGACTTTGTAATAATATTACATTAAAAATATATATGTGAGGTCCCATTCAACCCCACCCCCCCACCCCCCCTCTCCCCCCCCCCAACAACACTCGTTCCCATCATCATGACACATCCATTGGATTTGGTCTGGTTGTCTTTTAAGAATGCAGATTATTCTCTACTTGCTCTAAGACTTGAGCCCAATTTTTGGTCACAAATAACCACTAGATGGCATTAAAACCCGATTTGAATCTAAATTCTTAGAAATTTGTGCTATCAGAGAGTAGTTAGGCAAGATTGATGGATATTCTAGTCATTTATTTGTAAACCAATTCTCTACCTTTGAAGATGAGCCTGTGTGGAGAGATAGGAGCCAAAAATAGTTTGGAAGGAGGAAAACTCAGCAGTCAGATATCAAATTTTGGCAAAAGGAGTTTCCTTGTACCTAGTTAGTAGAGCCATAGTATGGTCCTAGAACTGTCTGTGATGCACGTAATTGGGAGATGACCAGTCCCTCAAAAATAAAAAAAATACCTGTATGTCACTTTTGCTAGCCAGAACTCTCTCAGAGTCAAGTATATCAGAACATACTACTTTAAATATGGCTTTAGAGAAGAATCATACAACATTAAAATTTGGGAATAAAACAACTCCAAAATAATTGCCAAAATAAATAACAGCTCTTTTTACCCAGATGGGATATGTTGACACAAAAACAGATGAAATAGAATTAAAGGAGGTAAAAAAGAAATAGAGACTCTACCTGAGAATCGTTGGTTGATACATTGTACCAAATGATGGACGCCCAAGCATTAGGTAACTGACTGACATTGGAAATCAACACCACAGGTAATGAACTGGTCTGGTTTGAAAAACATAAAATAAGCATAGTTATTATAAGTAGTCCTATCTTACATTGATCTTGCACTTAATCCTCTCCCATAAAGGGCTGTTTTAAGCCATCCCCACTTCTCCAAACCTGACATCCACAATGCCTTGCTCCTAAAGCGATTGTGGAGGCACTTCGAACTTCCCGAGCATCTTGGTGTGGGTCAATGTTCAGAAAGAAAAGAAGCTACATAGCTCAGGGATCCTGGCAGAGTGCTCGGTCTAGGTCAGCTCCCCCAAAATATCTTCTCTGACATGGCTTAAATATTTATACTTTATGCCACATACTGCCCTAAAATGCAACTAATTAGAGATTGAGTTGACTTGGCAACTATTCTCTTTAAAAGGTACATTAAAGAACTAATTTTAAATTTAGCTTTGTGCTGAATCAATATATTCAAACTATGACTTAACATCTAATTAATGTCAGCAGTACTGGAAATGGCAGTTTTAATTGCAGGTAGTGGAGAGGTAAGGATTTTGGAACACAAAGCATTCAGCAGATAAAACCCTCTGGTCCATTGTTGCAGAACTCAATTTAGTACTATTGGTGTTATACTTTCCTAGCTGTTGGGATTAATAGGCTTTCACAGACTAGCCTGAGAAACTAATCCAATTTACAGTAGTCCCTTATATCAAGGTAGTCCCTTCCTAATATCTAGATTCCTGTAGACACTAGAATATCCCATTGAGCAACTTACTAGGTCATAGAAACATAGGTTTAGGAAAAAGAGATGTGGAAGGAACATAAGAAAGCTTTTATAAATATATTTATTCAGTAAGATAAAAAAGCAAAGGCAATAAGTTCTCTAAAATATGCTCCACAAAAAAGGATCATATTCAGGGTGCATGAGATAGTATTTGTTCATTCATGTACTCACTGGTTCCTTTATTCAACAAATACCGAACATCAACTATGTTCGAATATTGAGCATTAACTATTTATTATCAACCAATAAATATAAGCAGGTATTGTGCTAGGCACTGGTGATGGAGTGACAAATGAAATATGATGTCCTGCCTTCAAGAAGCACACAGACATGTTTAATTTAATCAAAAAGTTTCTTTATTCCTTCTTCAAATTTAATGGCTATAAAAGGATCAATGCAATGTACTATTAATGTTCTTATTACTTGTGTTTGCTCATTTTATTAAGAAAATCTTCCTTCTAATATATTTATCTCCCCCTAATACAATGTAGGACTTATAAATTGAAAATACATCACTGCCTGATATAGTTCAAGGATAGTTTTCTCTTTAGATTTTCCATGACTTTGGAAATCCCAGAAAAAACAAACAAACAAAAAAAACCCCTGCAACCTGGGCAACATTACATGTATGTTGAATTCATAATAGCCATAAGATGTAATTATTTAACCGGCATTTGACATATAGTTTTTCTAAATGAAAACAAAAATAATGAATGGGGAATGTACTAAAGCCTAGTAAAGAATGAGTTATCATCTGCAAATACTTACTAATGCTTGTCAATGTTATTAGTAAATACTAGATGTTCCTTGAAATACCTACCTCCAAATCTATTGTCAGACCATAGAGGCAGATCTGTGTCTCAAAAGTTATGGAATGAAGCTCTTCAGTCACCATGTGAGAGCCCTAAGGGAGAAAGAAATAGTATCTTACAAATACATACTCATTATCTATTACAATTAGGCCTGTTTCTATGAAAATGAATAAATCCTTAAAGCCCATGCCCCAAGACATACCCTATTATTAAATGTGATGGTTAATTTCATGTGTAAACTTGGCTATATTATATCTTCCAGTTATTTGGCCAAGCAACTGGTTGTTATTGTGAAGGTATTTTGTAGATTGATTTACATCCTTAGTCAGTTGATTGCATCTATGGCTGATTATATGTACAATCAACAAAGGTGATTGCCCTCAGCAATGAGGAAACTTTATTCATCCAATCAGATGGGGGTCTTAAAGTGAGAACTAAGGATTTCAGAAGTGAGAAAGACTTTTTGCCTCTTGAGCCAGCCAACTTCTGAGGAAAACAATTTTACTTTCATTGGAATTTCCAGCTTGTGTCTGGCCGTGAACAGATTTTGGAATCACCTTTATCAAAGTTTCCAGCTTGCAGCCTATCCTACAGAATTTGGAATTGCCAATTCCTTTAATAAATCTCTCTCTCTCTTTCTCTCTTTCTCTCTATCCTGTCTGTTCTGCTTCTCTGGAGAACCCTGACTAATATTTAACATTCCCTCTTTTTATTTTAAAAGTTAGATTACATACAAAGTTTGAGAAATCTTCATTTGCACAAACAGAATGATTTTATGTCTCAAAAACAAGATAATTACTGGCTTTTAAAATTCCAGCATATTTTTGTCAGTTGAAATTTAAACAAGTTGTTCTTTTCCACTTTTACTTTTTGAAAGGTAGTTCTTTTTATTTACCCACTACTATTTTTTTTTTTTACCTACTGCTATTTAAAGTAAGTCATGTAAGTGTAACTAACAGAAACATGTCTTGGTATCATAGTGATTTTGTTTAAAGGAAAGCAAGATTTCCTTCTGCTTAAACATGATAGGTAGAATACATGTATTTTCCTCTGCTACAGCCAGAAACTCCAATAATGTAACAGCTGGTATTTTATTTACTTTCTAATAAAGTAAATTGTAATCTTAGGACACAGGAGAGAGGAGGGGGACTGCTGGTGAGAGGCAATAAGAGGCCCACATGTCTCAGAATCCAGGGGTTGGACATACTGAATGGCTTTGAGGCTGGGAAGTACAGAGGGCTGTACATGAAGGCCTTGGTAGACAGTTCATGCAAAGATCAATGAAGAGCTCCAGTCCATGCAATGAGATCTCCACCCTTCCCCAACCCTAGCAAGGGACAAGGATCTGATAATCCCGAGTAAGCAGAGAAGCTCATTCTGGGACACAAGACCAGGTGAGGGCAGTGTGAAGTACTTCACTGAAGAGAGGAAGATCCTGTGAAAGTCTACGGTGAGGAATAGGGAACGACAGGCTGCACTCCTCCTCCAGAAAATGTGGAAAGGTAGGCAGGCTTACCTGGCAAAAGGGAAGCTGTGGGATCATGAGGGTAACCAGAGAGTGCAGCTAGTGAGGGGCGGCCCAGTTGGTTGGGGGAGAGGGAAGCCGTGGGAGATAGGACAGGCAACCCAGCATACAGCTGGCTCAGAGGGAGAGGGAAGGTGGGGAAGTGATTCAGCTGAAAGACCAGGGCTCAGCCAGCTCCAAGAGTGAGGAAAGCCCCTGGGTGACCAGGGGTGCATCCAGATGCCATCAGGCTCTTGGGGTGGGGGAGCTGTAGGGATAACAGATGTGGGGACAGGCACCCAGCCATATCAGGGGGAGTGGGGAGTAGGTAGGGCAGAGGAAATAGGTAGGGCAGACCGGATCTCAGCCAGTTCTGAAGTGGCTCCAGGAAAAGGTTAAGAGGGAGCTGATCCAGCAGGCTGTTACACCACCCACCCTGGGAGAAAAGGGAATGGGGTCAGTGAGGAGCTGGGCTGACAGGAGCCCAACAGCCCAGGTGAGAGGGAGCTGGAAGAGGAAATAGGCAAGCTGCCAGAAACCCAACCAACCCAGAAGAGAAGGGAACCAGAGTAGTAAAAGCTAACCAATTGAATAAGCCTATCAAGAAAAATAGATGCTAAGACACCAGCAAAATATTACAAGCAATACGAAGAAGCAGGCAGACATGGCCCAGTCTAATGAACAAACTAAAAGCAGGAGGAGATGCAGAATGTGGAACAACTAATCAGGGATGTCCAAACAAATATCATGAATGCTTAATGAAGTGAAGGAAGATATTAAGGATATTAAAATACTGGGGGGAACATGTAGAAGAAATCATAAACATACATAAAAAGATAACATCTGATGGTGATGAAAGGCACAATGCAAGTAGTTAAAAATATGCTGGGGAAGCGGATTTGGCCCAAAGAAAAGAGCGTCCACCTACCAGATGGGAGGTCCAAGGTTCAAACCCAGGGCTTCCTAACCCATGTGATGAGCTGGCCCACGCACAGTGCTGGTGCGCGCAAGGAGTGCCGTGCCACGCAGGGGTGTCCCTGCGTAGGGGAGTCCCACGCTCAAGGAGTGCGCCCCGTAAGGAGAGCTGCCCAGCACGAAAAAAGTGCAGCCTGCCCAGGAATGGAACCGCACACACAGAGAGCTGATGTAGCAAGATGATGCAACAAAAACAAGACAAAGATTCCAGGTGCTGCTGACACAATTAGACACAGAAGAACACACAGCAAATGGACACAGAGAGCAGACAGCTGGGGATGGGGTAGCGGGGAAAGGGAGAGAAATAAAGAATAAATCTTTAAAAAAATGCTGGAAACACAAAACAGCAGATTTGAACAGGCAGAGTAAAGAATTAGTGATGATAAAGATAGAATGTCTGAAATTACTCCATATAGAGTAGAATAGATAGATTTTTTTAAAAAAGAAAAATTTCAGCAGGGACTCAGGGAACTGAATGACAACATAAAGCAACAAATATATGGATTATAGGCATCCCAATGGGAGAAGGGAAAGGGCCAGAAGGAGTGTTGGAGGAAAGAATGGCTGAAAATTTCTCAACTCTTATGAGGAGCGTGGAAGTACATATCCCAGAAGCACAGCACACTCTAAACAGTATAAATCCTAACAATACTACCCCAAGACACATACTTTTTAAATTGTCAAATGCTCAAGACAGAGAATTCTGAAAGCGGCATGAATAAGAAATCCACCCCATATAAGAGAAACTTGAAAAGATTAAGTGCTGATTTCTCATCTGAAACCATGGAGACAAGAAGGCAGTGGTATGACATAGGTAAGGTGCTAAAAGAAAAAAAACCCTGCCAGCCAAGGATCTGTACCCAGAAAAGCTGGATTCAAAAATGAGGGTGAGTTCAAAATAGTCACAGATAAACAGAAATTGAGAGAGTTTGCCAACAAGAATCCTGCCCTTCAAGAAATACTAAAGGGAGTTTGGTAGGTTGAAACAAAAAAACACAGGAGAGAGAGGGTTGGAGGAGAGTGTAGAAAGGAAGATTATTTATAAGAACAACAAAGAATAACAAGAGAAATTAAAATATGACATATATAAACATAAAGAAAAATGACAAATGTAATTACCGCCATCACAGTAATAACACTGAATGTTAATGGATTAAACCTGCCAACCAAAAGACATAGATTGGCAGAATGGATAAGGAAATATGACCAATCTGTATACTGTCTATAAGAAACTCATCTTAGATCCAGGGATGCAAGGAGGTTACAAAAGAAAGGTTGGAAAACACTTTTACACACAAACAATAACCAAAAAAGGGAAGGGCAGGAGTAGCTATACTAATATTGGATAAAATAGGCTTTAAATGTAAAACTATTGTGAGGCAAAGAAGGACACTAAATATTAATAAAAGGGGTAATCTATCAAGAAGAAAGAACCATCTTAAATGTTTATGCACCTAACCAGGGTACCCAGAAGTACATGAGACGAACAAGGGCAAAACCAAGGAAAGAAATAGATGTCTCTGCAATCATAGTGGGAGACTTTAGTATGCTATTATCACCATTAGACAGAACATCTTGACATAGGGTTAATAAAGAAAGAGACCTTGAATAATATGTTAGAGGAATTAGACCTAATAGACATATATAGAACATTACACCCAAATACAGCAGGACATACATTCTTAAGTGCACATGGATCATTCTCCAGAATAGAGCACATATTAGGTCACAGAAAAAGTCTCAATAAAATTAGAATTACTGAAATTATACAGAGTAATTTCTCTGACCACAATGGAACGAAGCTGGAAATTAATAAGCAGCAGAGAGTCAGAATAGGCAAAAAAATATATGGAAGTTAAGCAACACACTCTTAGACAATCAGTGGGTCAAGGACGAAATTGCAAAACAAATAAGTAACTACCTTTTAATGAATGAAAATGAGAACACAACATATCAAAACCTATGGGATGCAGCTAAAGCAGTGCTGAGGGGTAAATTTATAGCCATAAACACCTATATTAACATAGAAGAGAAAGAAAAGACCTAAGTGCATACATGGAGAAATTAGAAAAAGAACAATAAACTAATCCCAAAGCAAGCAGAAAGAAGGAAATAACAAAGATTAGAGCATAATTAAATGAAATTGAGAATTTTAAGAAATTAGACAAAATTAACAAAACCAAAAGCTGGTTCTTTGAGATGATTAATAAAATTGACAAACTCTTACCTAAATTAACAAAGAAAAAAGAGAGAAGATAAAAATAAATAAAATCTCTGGTGGAACAGAGATGTGAGTGGGGTTGATGGTACTGTAGTGTGAATGTGAGCAGGTTTGGGGGGGTGGGTTAGACTATCCATGGAACTAGAGGGAAGGTTGTAGAAAGGAACAGGTAAACTCTGGGGAGGTGGAGGTCTGTTGTTGAAAATACAATTGTAGGAATGTTCTTTTGGCAAATATGGCAGTGGAGGGTCACTGGTGCATACTGTCAGTGGTGGGAGGATGTGTGGAAAAGGATACACCTGGGCCATGTTTCTATGTAATATGAACATGTTCATCTTGTCATAGGGTGTTATCTCAGTGGGTAGACACCCACATAATAAACAACAAAATATTAAACTCCCATCCTGGGGAGTCCTTCTCCATTCTCAAATAAAGGGGCAAAGATCTCTTGAGGACATAGTCAGTGTCTAATAAAAGAAAACAGACTAATATATCAAGCCCTTAATATTAATGCATGTAACTATGAACCTTATTCTTGTAAAGTTGAAACTTAGCCTAATTATAACTACTGCCTAAGAGTTACCTCCTGAAAACCTTCTTGTTACTGAAATGTGCCCTCTCTCTAAACCAAACTTAGTAAATAAATGCATTACCTTCCCCCTGGCATGGGACATTGCTCCCAGGGATGAGCCTTCCTGGCACCATGGGGGTTAATAACAAGCCCAACCAGCAATGTATGTGGAAAAAGACCTTGACAAAAAGGTCAACTATATTTTATATCAACTATAAGAAAACTATAAAAAAAAGTTTTTATGGCTAAAAGATTTTAAAATGAATCAGGAGGTCATTCCAGAGGTTGTACTTATGCATGTTTCAGGCAGATCTCACTAAGTTCCACCGTGAACAAAGCCTCAAAGAGGAGTGCTCCTGAGGCCTCTAAACCCATCTGGATACTATAGCAAGGTACACAATCCCTTAAAATAAGTATCCCCATCGGCGGGCCTTACTTGAAATATATGACAACCTAGTTCCTAAATGTAACAGAGTTAGACTCATTTATACCTTCCCTACACATGATTCTTCTACCCCTTTTATTTGAGCCTATACCCATCAAATACAGGTCTCAGAGACTTAAATCTTCAGTCTGTTCTTAGCCAATTGAGCCCTGAATCTCAGCAGAGTTGCAGCCAACACCAACTTTCCAGATTATCAGATTCACTCAAGACAACAAAATGATGATGATGGGCAAGCCCCATCCCCCCAAAAAACAGAAAGTATCTACAACTGCAAACAAACCAGTTCCTTCCATCTAACACATAAGATCTAAGCCCCAACTTAATCTGAGACAGGGTGGGTATCACCATCCCAAAATCCTCAAGGTTGAGGAATGAGCAAACGCAAGGGACAAATACAACCCATGGACAAAGTAAACTCATTAATATTGTAGTAATGAAAGAACATGTAACACATTTATAAATATAGTGGTTATCAGAGGTTTTGAGGGGAGGGGGAAGGAATCACAGGTAGAACGTAAGGCATTTTTAGGGCATTGCAATTAAGAGTAAACCACAATGTAAACTATAGACATGGGTTAGTAGCAAAGCTTCAATATGTAGTCATCATTCGTAACAAATGTACCACATAATTGTAAGATGATATTAATTGGGGAAGGTATAGGGGTGGGGTGGGGTATATGGGAATCCCTTATACTTTCTATGCAACTTTTCTGTAATCTAAAATCTCTTTAAAAATGTTTATTATTTTAAAAATAAGTGAATGAAATGCAATCATAGAATGGAAAAGCAATCATAGTATGCTATGTGGCTCTACTGTTAACAATTTTTATATAATTATTGTAAACATTGGCTATGTTGATGAAATCAAATTTATAATGATAATGTGAAGATGGTGGGAATGTGTGTATGTCAGATTTCTTTGTTTGAAGAGTTGGTATAAATGAGCCATAGTCTGAAATTCTGGAGGTAAATGTCTAAAATAAAACAAAAATCGATGATCACCTTGGAAAGTGGGACTTGGATGGGAAGGAGTAGGACAGGCACTGCTGTTTTTTCCTGATGCAAATCTTGCAACACTTTGGGAGTCAGAGTGTGGCTCAGGACCAGCAGCACTGTCATCAACTAAAAGCCTATTACAAAAAAGGAATCTCTGGCCTCATTCCAGGCCTATTGAATCCAATTCTTCATTTTAACAAGAACCCAGGTATAATTTAGTAGGCAATTATACTCAATGTGGTGTATCCACTTTGCCTTTAGTCTCAAAATGAATGTGGAGAATTTGGAGATAATATAGAAAGCTTAAACAAATTTATAAAAACCATCCCTGTGTGAATGATTGAATGAAAGTGGTGATATCTAGACTAGAAAAGTCAGGATGGGGATGGAATTAGCAGTGGCAAGGTGGGTTCTGAGAGAAGGGAAGATCTAATATTGAGTATGGACTAGTAAGTCATAATGCATTTGTATTAACTTTGAAATAATAAAATAGATCTAATATGATAATAAGAATAATAGTTATTTGAGGATGATATTATTGATAATGTGGTATGCTAATCTTAAGATCTGTTACTGAGAAGGAAGCAGAAAATTAAAAATTCCTCTTTTCCTTAGGCTAGGTCATTGTAATACCTTACCTTGCCTGCAAGTAGTTTAGATTGACTAGAGCAGAATCCAGGGTTAGTAGAAGTCACATATAATGAAAATCTCCCCTTGAAAATCACTTAGCTCACTCCTAAAAGTACTCCCAGTACCACAACACAGCGAACAACCAGTTCCCAGTGCCCCACCCCAGTGCTGAAACAAATAGCTGCTTCTTTGGTTGTGCATAAGCTGAAGAAGTTTGCTTGTGTTTAGACACTAAGTTGAACAAAAATGCTATTTTCAAACAATACCAATCTCACCTCTCTAATGGGACGGGATGCTAGTACTGGGCAAGACACCAAGACTGCCTGAGGAATCCACAATTTCCATTTCCCATTCTCTACTGAGTGCCTTTCCTGTTCTCACAGAGTAAATGGTGGCTGGAATTCAGGCCCCTGCTGAACATTCGTGGGGCCTGAGGCAAGCGCACAGATGGAGACCTACATATCATATTTAAACATTATAAATCAAGTTAACAAACTGTTAAAATATGGTCTGTCCTCCTGCCTTGACATAGTAAGCTTTCGAATGACCTAACTGACAAAGTTTTAACTCCTCAGAGTTCCACAGGAACATGGGCAAGGGGAGGGAGAGGGAGCTGAATCCTGAACCATGACCCATCCCTTTCTCCTCCACCTCTTGAGGGGCCTCATGTGCCTTGTCTCGCCCCTCGGCCTCTGACCTAGTGACTTGGAATGTTTGCACTGATGGTACCATCCATGCTTGAGAGAGTACACCTGGGGAAGAGGCCCCGTAGGCTCTGGAGGGGGGCTTGGGGTCTTTGATGATGGAATTCTGAGATCCTGAACTCTGGGTGAACACACTGCCTTGAACCTGCAGATTTCTTTCTTTGTAGGAAGAAGCACAGTCAGAGGATGGTCAAAGGGGACCTTTTTGAGTGTGAGGTTCCATCCCTTCTCCATGGTATGATTAAATGCATGTATGATAATGATCTCATTATGGATAATTTCCTCAGATCTTCGAGTTATGGCACCTGCTGCTCACCATCCAAACTTTTCATGCAAGTTGAGAAGTGTGAGAAACCAGGACTCCACATACAGAGCAATGACCCTCAGGGTTGTCTACAAATTTTGGAAAAAGACTTCATACTTTAGATATTATCTTTGTGAACTGGAACTTGGATGGTGAGAGAGTTTCTCAGTCATTCAAACTATCGTGGAAACTAATTTCTAATATTTACTTAAAACTCCTGACAGAATTGTGAGGCACATTTATGAAGAAATCCAGCAAGGAAGCTGACATGCAATACACACGACTGGAGAAAAAAGCTTCTGACAAAAGGAAGCATCATTTATTTCAAAGCTTGCACGGCCATAAATAATTTCATTATTCTATCAATGTATCCAAGCCAGAGACACTATTCAATTACACACTCCCAGGGTCTATCCCCCACAGATTGGGAAAATGTCATAGAAAGATATAACATTAACGTCTACAAGAAAAGCCATTCTTATAATCTGAGATGACTACAGATTTAAAATATCTATATTTATAATACTTAATTATATGGTACTGAATGTTACGACTGGATCAATTGTATTGTACTTCTAAGAAAAGCACCCATTGGGTAATCTGCTAAGAAACTGGCCAAGCAGCTTGACCAGGGCTTCACTTGGAAAAAAACATACAACCTAAAGATAGGAAGATCCAGATGTTACCATATTCTTTGGGGTTTCCTCTGCTCAGTGTCTCATAGGCCAGCCTGGACTCCAGAATATATTAGAATGATTATGGCTTTTATACTTGAAAGAAAACCTTTGGTAAAAAATCATCATTGAGATATGAGTGATTTTCATAAAATTTCTAGCTTGTCTATTAACAAGTCATAATCCATGATAATGTTGCATACGGAAAGTTATATGGTATAGAAAAGAATTAAAATAAACCATTTATGAATATTTATTGAGCACATATCATGCACTAGTACTGGGTTAGATGCTGGGAACAATGGTTAGAGGGGAAAAAATGGTGCATTCACATGAAATGGACCTTAATCACAGAATCATTAAAAAGGTTATATAATATGACAACCATGATCAGCCCATATTATAAGGGTACTTTTATGGATACTGTTGTAGTCTAAGTTTTTAGTGTTATTCTTGTACTAAACCTTCCTTTAAAAATGTGTTGCAACTACTTAAATTAGTTCATAAGGAATTCAACTTCCTGTGAAAAGGCTTGGGCTAGTTGGGGTGTGAGCAGTGTATCTGTTAAAGAACACCTGTTTGACTACTTAGTAACTGAAACTCAAGTTATCCAAGATTTACTAATAGCTTCTTTGTGCTTCGTGATGTTCCACCACATAGACAAAATTACCTAAACCCCAGTCTGTGGCTAAAAGCATTATTTATCAGTTAAAGCCTACTGACAAAAGAACAAACTCAAGAGACTGAAATTCAAGCTTCCCTATTCAAACTGCTTTCACATTTCAATAATCATTCTCTATTCAGCTCCCTGCTAGTTAAGGACCTCCAGGAAAAAGTTGTTTCCTGGGAATGTTTACTTTACAAAACAAAGACTGATGGCTCCAAAGTTTGGCACTTGCTAGGTGATGGGAATCATTCCTTCACCGTGACTCTCTTCCAAAGAAAGAACCAAGATTTGAGAAAAAGGCAGTAATTTCCTGACTTTGTGATCATGATTATTCAATTTCCTTAAGGGGTGTTGTGAAATTCCAAAGCAAATTCTTAAATAAAATTCATTTAAAAAAATGTATACACTCTGTCCTATCTTGCACTTCTGAGGTTTATAGAACTAGCCAAAGGAGCCTTAGAGATTGTCTAGCCAATGTTTTTCAAAGTATTTTTTCACTTTGGAATGCATCCTTAAGTAAATTTCCCATCTGTGTTCCAATGTGTAAAATACACAAAATAGAGCTACCTTGATTGAAACAGAGGTTGGGGATCCAGAGCTCTACCTTCCACCAACCTCTATCCAGAGGTGGCTCCAGAGGCACCTCTGTGTTCTCTCTGGACCTTCTGGGAACCGTAGGGGTATAGTGCCACTTCCTCCCTCCACCCATCCTTACGGCCAAGAGCCCTAGTACGTCCTGACAGATCATCTCTTCCAGAATAATCTCAGAGTCAAATGACCATATGGTGTTGCATTTTGGGGAATAGCCACCTTTGGGAAACTTCTCCTTCATGACATCTTGGTATGTTTTTGATCATTTAAAAACTGTCCAATTCATTGCTGTTTGCACTGCCCCACAAATGCTCAACAGAAAAAGCAAAAGGAAGCCCAGCAAATAAAGGAGAGGATAACAGCATGTTCTGAGGAACTATGATTTTAAATTCTTTGTTAACTTTCAAATAATTCTGGTGTGAGGTAGCTATGTGATTTCTGCGATGGCAGGCAAAGGCAAACAATAACAGCAGGCGCTGGAGTAAGGGGCAAGGACAGGGTCTTACTCACAGAGACCTTGTAGGAATCTTGGCAAAGGGAAGAGGTGTGATGAAAACCAGGGGTGGGAGAGGCCAAAAAAGAGTGCCACCCTGTCAGTGAGTCTTACTTTGGAAAATATGCTCCACAATATAACAGAGCTGGATTCATTTACAGTTTCCCTACACATGACTCTTTTGCCCCTTTTATTTGAACCTATAATTAACACTATACTCCTTAAATCTATGTACCAGAGACTTAAATCTTTGGTCTGTTCATATGCTGGCTGAGCCTTGAATTTCAGCAAAAGTACAACACCTACTCTCTAGATCATTGGACTCGCCCAGAACAACTAACAAAAAAGGATGGTGATGGACAATGCCCAGCCCAAAAAACAGAGTATAACTGCAATCAATACAGTTCCATACATCTGCCCCATGGGATCTAAGACCCCTTTCAGTCAGAAACAGAGTGGGCATCATCACCAAATCCTCAAGACTGAGGAAGGAACAAACCTAAGGGGGAATATAACTATAGACTTGAGTAGACTTAGTATTCTAGTAATGGAAGAACTTGCATCATTGATATAAAGGCAGTGGTCACCAGAGGTTCGGAGGGGAGGGAGAAAGAAGAATAGGTGTAACATGGGGTACTATGTGGACTTTGGAATTGTCCTGTATGACATTGCATTGACAGATACAGGCCATTAATACGTTTTGTCAAAACCTATAAAATTGTGTGGTGCAAAATGTAAACTATAATGTAAACTATCGTCCATGATCAGTAGCAATGCTTCAATACGTGTTCATCAATTGTAACAAATGTACCATACCAATGAAAGATGTTAATAGGGGAAAGTGAGAGGGGGAGTGTGTGTGTGTGTAGGGGGTCGGTATTTGGGAATCCTCTATATTTCTACGTAACATTTATGTAAAGCTTCTTTAAAAGTGAAAAAAAAAAATTAAAAAGGAGTGCTGGCCAACTCAGCCTCCTCCAGGGAAGGCTTTGCTCTCTGAGAGGCAGCATAACATGGTGGCCAAGAGCAGGCACACGGGAGCCAGGCAGCCATGGTTTGATTGCCCCACTACTTACTGTCCTGTAACCTTAAGTAAACTGTCTGATCACTCTGTGCCTCGGTTTCCCTAATTGTGGAATAAGTCTAACACTAATTGTACCCACTTCATAGGGTGGTCCCAAGAATTCCAATATTAGGGAAGTTCTTAGAACAGTGACTGGTATATAATTAAGCACCACACGAGGGTTGGTTTATTACATAAATTATTTGGCTGTGAATTTCTGCCATAGGTAATGGCAACTCTTTGTTCTAGCTTCCTGTTTTCCTGAAATTTTAGTTACCACAATCCCTGCCCCCTTGATTTTATGAAGATCATATTATCACCAGTTCTTCATTCTTTCCTGGATTTTCTCTAGGCACCCCTCCCTGATGGTCGAGCTGTTGATTATCCAGCTCATCTTCTGGAGCCCACACTTCTGTATTTTGTAACTTATAAACTATCCAGCCAGCCCCTCCTTTTAAATGTACCTAACAGTCATATTGAAATTCTGTCAACAGGGGGAGCTCAAAGAATAAGTTAAAATAAAATGATCCTGATTTAGCAAATCTGAAAAAATAAAATAAAATAAAAGAAAAAAAAATCATTCTGATTTGGCCACAAGATTTTTCTGTTACTTTGATAGTAAGAGGAAACAAATTCAGAAAAATAAAAATAGATGGTGTTAATAAAATAGTGATTGATTTTTCTTTGGTGGATGATTTAACTTAGATCTCAGTCACTAGAAATCAGGATTATGACTTTACATACATAAAGATGACAATGTACCGAGGAGTTCAGCTATTTACATTTATTCCATTTGATTTGTTCTACCTAAAAAAGTGTTAGAAGAACTGTGCTTAGTCTATGGAGACTAAGAAATATTTAAGGAGGTCAAGGTGAATGAAACTTGGCAACTCAGGTTAAAATTCCAGTGAATTGGTAAAACGGGCTTTTATTTACTATGTGCTAATATTTCAAGTAGTAAGTTTAAAAAACCTTTTTGAGTTTCTATAGGATGGAGAAATACCTCCCACTTATTTGTTTTGCTAGAATATCCTTAAATTCAGTGTGGTAACTTGGGTCGTAGAGACCTGCCTGGATCTCTTCCCTAAGCCGAGGTTCTGCTCTAGGAAGAAGGCTTAGTTCATCTCCAGAAAGGTGATGATATTTGGCAAATGATCTTTATGGCAGATTAAGGGAATGAAGAATTCTTGGAAAGGGGAAATGGAAGGATAGCTGCTAAACTTTTTGTGATGGATCTTTGTGGTTTTGTGGGGTGTGATAGATGATAGAATTTATAAAGTGCTTTTCTTCCAAATAATTAAACTATCTTTCTTTTTTTTTAAAGAAAGATTTATTTATTTATTTCTCTCCCCCCCCCCCCACCTCCACCCCGGTTGTCTGTTCTCTGTGTCTTTTTGCTGTGTCTTCTTTGTCTGCTTCTGTTGTTGTCAGCGGCACGGGAATCTGTGTTTCTTTTTGTTGCATCACCTTGTTGTGTGAGCTCTCCGTGTGTGCGGCGCCATTCCTGGGCAGGCTGCACTTCCTTTTGTGGTGGGCGGCTCTCCTTATGGGGTGCACTCCTTGTGCATGGGGCTGCCCTGCGCGGGGGACACCCCTACATGGCACGGCACTCCTTGTGCGCATCAGCACTGCGCATGGGCCAGCTCCTCACGGGTCAAGGAGGCCCGGGGTTTGAACCGGGGACCTTCCATGTGGTAGACGGATGCCCTAACCACTGGGCCAAGTCCACCCCTGAACTATCTTTCACCGAGGAGCTGACTATGAAGATTGGAGTCATACAAACCACATCAGAAATAAGCCTTGCTGCTTTATAGTTGCTTTGTGTAGGTGTTCTTATACATGCAGCATCTCTGAGCTGGGAGACTTGAGCATTATTACCCCATTCTCTTAGGCAGAAGACTGCAGAAGTTCTTCATCAGATCATTTGTCAAGAATCACATTT
This sequence comes from Dasypus novemcinctus, assembly GCF_030445035.2. Classification (NCBI taxonomy): domain Eukaryota; kingdom Metazoa; phylum Chordata; class Mammalia; order Cingulata; family Dasypodidae; genus Dasypus; species Dasypus novemcinctus. Next base: position 55,415,089 of record NC_080679.1, on the reverse strand, counting down.
TCTATCACTGTCAGAGCATGGACTCAAATTTGGGATTTTAAATTCTAAGTATGAAGGGCATAGGTGTACAACCTGGTATCTAGGCCAATTAAATAGATACTCTCCAAGGTCCCTTCTAATCCAGGCTTCGACCAGCCTATCACTTATTGGCTTGAGTGTAGACACTCAGACTATATCAGTTTATTCTTTTAATTAATTAATCCTATGAAATATAATAGAAACTTTAAACACAAGAGCAGGGCAATTGATACCATAAAGTAATAGAATTGTTTTTCACCTGTGATTTTTCACATCATGTTGTGCCATGATTTTTGAGCCTAAAATGAGTGATTTTCAGGTATTTTATAGTAATGGAGCACTGACTAAAGAAAGTATGGCACATCTGTTAAAAAAAATATATGAATGTAATGCAACCACTTTAAATCATGTTCTATAAGAATGTTTGAGGTTAAGAAAAGGGAAGCAGATTTGGCCCAATGTCTGCCTACCACATGGGAGGTCCTCCAGGGTTCAAACCCTGGGCCTCCTTGACCTGTGTGGAACTGGCCCATACACAGTGCTGATGTGCTCAAGGAGTACCGTGCCACGCAGGGGTGTCCCCCGCGTAGGGGAGCCCAAAGCACAATGAATGCGCCCCACAAGGACAGCTGCTCTGCATGAAAAAAGTGCAGCCTGCTCAGGAGTGGTGCTACACACACGGAGAGCTGATGCAGCAAGATGACGCAACAGAAAGAGACACAGATTCCTGGTGCCACTGACAAGAATACAAGCAGACACAGAAGAACACACAGCGAATGGACACAGAGAGCAGACAACTGGGGGGTGGAGGGAAGGGGAGAGAAATAAATTTAAAAATAAATAAATAAATAAATCTTTAAAAAAAAGGTTAAGGAAAACTGTTCACTATACATTATGTAAAAAGGAGATTAAAAACAATGTCATATATTTTTAAAGTATATAATAATATATATGTATATATTATATGTGTGTGTGTGTGTATATATATGCATATGTATATATATAGACTGGAATGGATGTGTACCAAAACATTAGTAGTCATGTTTCTTTGGAGGGTGTTAATATATTCAATTTTTATTTCCTCCTTTTAAAAATATTCCCATACTGTCTACAATTATCAAGTTAATTTTGTAATAAGGGGGGGAAAGGGCTTTGTGAAAATAAGATATTATAAGATTGTTTCCTACCTCATTTCCTTTGCTTCCAGCACTGGACTTCATTTCCTTAGGTTGCTTTGTAAAAGAAAACAACAGGGTTTAGATAGAGAACAACTATCAATTATATCCAGTGGTCGTATCTATTACAGTGATTTTTTGGTCACAATTTTGGCTTCTAAAAGCAGTGACCCAGATATTTTCTAACTTGTTGAAACCTGACATAGTTGCCCTGATTCAACAGAAGGGAGCTTCCTGTTTCACCTTATGGGGTGTTGCTTTAGTAACTGTCATTGAGATAAGTGTGACAAACTAGTATACCACTCAGACGGTATTTTTCAGCCAAACATTTTGAAAGACGAAACCATGCTGGGATCTTCTAGAAGCTATTCAGCACTCGTTTAAGTCTGGAAAGCATCAGCTGAGTTAAGCAGTGAGTAATGGTTCCCAATGGTTCCCAATCCCTGTAACACCGTCTAACGGAGGGGAGACTGGGAAATGGCACATTAAGCTATCAAAGGACATTATAGCAGAAGGCCTACTGACATGAAAAATGTTCATGATATAGGTTACTGAAGGGAAAAAAAGCAGAAATAAAATTATGTAGTGTGTACAATCTGATACCACTTTTTAAAAAGAAAATTATCTATATATAGTCTAGAAAAAAGAATGAAAGCATAAAAATAAGAAGGTTGATAGTATTACCTCGAGGTGGTAGGATTATAGATTTTTCTTTCCTTCTTTTTTTTTTTAGAAGGTACCAGGGATTGAACCCAGGACCTTATACATGCGAAGTGGGTGCTCAACCACTGAGCTACACCTGTTCTCCAGGATCATAGATTTTTTTTTTTAAAGATTTATTTATTTATTTATCTCTCCCCTTGCCCCCCACCCCAGTTGTCTGTTCTCTGTGTCTATTTGCTGCGTCTTCTTTGTCCGCTTCTGTTATTGTCAGCGGCACAGGAATCGGTGTTTCTTTTTGTTGCGTCATCTTGTTGTGTCAGCTCTCCGTGTGTGTGGCACCATTCCTGGGCAGGCTGCACTTTCTTTCGCACTGGGCGGCTCTCCTTATGGGGCGCGCTCCTTGCGCGTGGGGCTCCCCTACGTGGGGGACACCCCTGCGTGGCAGGGCATTCCTTGCGCGCATCAGCACTGTGCATGGGCCACCTCCACACGGGTCAAGGAGGCCCGGGGTTTGAACCGCGGACCTCCCATGTGGTAGATGGACACCCTAACCACTGGGCCAAGTCCGTTTCTCTATAGATTTTTAATTATTAAAATTTTGCATCTCTGATTTTCTACATTTACTTTTATATTAAAAAGTCATTGAAGTTATTTTAAAGATAACATGTGAAAATGTTTTGCAACAAGAGCACTGTAAATGCCCTGCCACGCAGGGGTGTCCCCGTGTAGGGGAGCCCCACATGAAAGGAGTGTGTCCCATAAGGAGAGCTGCCCAGCGCGAAAGAAAGTGCAGCCTGCCCAGGAATGGTGCCGCACACACGGAGAGCTGACACAACAAGATGACCAACGAAAAGAAACACAGATTGCTATGCTGCTGACGACAACAGAAGCAGACAAAGAAGACACAGCAAATAGACACAGAGAACAGACAACTGGGGTGGGGAGGAGGGGAGAGAAATAAATAAATAAATAAAATCTTTAAAAAAAGAGCACTGTAAAAACTAAAGTTTTGTCATTTTATGTAATTATATATTTGAAATACATGGTTCCTCAATACATTTAATTTTATTTACAGCTTTGTGGGAGGGATTCAATTTAAAAAGAAACAACTGCTCTTTGAAACTGAAGACTAAATAAAATAAAAAATCAGAATGTGGCACTATATAATTTGTATATATATATAGATCTCTTTCTGTTAATATAGATTTCATCTTTTAGTAAGTAGACCTATGGAGGCTGATTTCCATGGTGCCCAAACACAGAGGCCAGATTACTTACTAAATGTTAATAAACCAGAGAAGTAAATTTTTCTGCCAAGAGAAGCAGTAGGGTTTTGGGAATCTAAGAACTATGCAAAGAATAGCTAAGACAGCAGGAAGAGAACTCTAGGTTAAGAGGAAGTGGTAAAAACAAGAAGTAACAGGATGAGGCTGAGTCAGAAGCTTTCTAGACATGTCAAGGCAAACTTGTATGCAGCAGTCATACCCAAGAACATCATATTTCCCCAAACTATCCTAAAATCAAAGTGCTTTTAGCCAAACATTTTTTATTGACTATCATTCCTCTGGGAATTTAAAAATCAAACCCAGAATACCATCCATTTTAAGGCAGATTATCTGTTGTTATAATTAAAGACATATTGACCAACTACTACATATACTTAGTTATTAGAGCACATTGTTAAGAACTCAGACCTTATAACTTCAAATTCAGGGCTCTTCCTACCATTTTAATTTTTCAATAATGGCATATTTTGTTTTTCAATATGGCCCTTTATCTCATAGAAGAAGCAATAAAGAATAAGAGACTGAATAATAAGGCCTATTAATTTAGATATGTCTGATTTGGGAAAAAAGAAAATTTTTGCGTAATTTTATGGATAAGCTTACCAAATGTCGAAATTCTACAGAGAGGCTGCCATTGGAAGATTCTTCAATGGACATGGCTTTGACGTGAGTTCCACAAAGGACAAATCTTCGATTGCTAGAGAGGAAGTCTTAGCTAGTTACATGGTCACAGGGCAAATATATTTATGAGAATAGCAAAAAAAAAAAAAAAATCTACAAAGTGAATGGCTTACCTTAGAGTTGAAACATTCCTGTAAAAATGAGAAGAATCTTTAAAATAAGTTTTTTAATAGACCTAGTAAAAAAAAAAACTTTCTACAGTATTTTGGAGGGGAGTACCTAAACTTTCATCCCAATTTTTTTTTTTTAAGGTGGTACCAGGGATTGCACCCAGGACCGTTTTCATGGGAAGCAGGTGCTCAACCTCTTGAGCCACATTTGCTCCCCCTCCACTTTTTATAGTAAACTTTTAAAGTCTTCATTGGAGTTCTGCTAAAGATTTGGATCTTAAAGTCAAATATTTTAAGTACATTGATAAGTAATATTGGAAATTAAAAAGATCAAAATTATTTTATCAAATCAGGGCAATTAATTTTAAAAAGGCTTGCATTTTCATGTTTCAAAATGAAATTAGAAACTTACTTGTCAATTGATGCTTTAATCTTTACCTGATAGTTTAGCTCTGGCAATTTTATTAGTAGTCTGGAAAGAGACATCAATAAAGAATAAAAAAATCAAATGTAAAGTGTTAAAAACCTTTTTTATATTTAAAGATTTAAATATAAGTATGGCATATACACATAAATCAAACTTACATTATCCACATTTATGTGTCACTGTTTTAAAAATGTACAATTTGACTGTAGTTTGCCATGTTGCTAATTAATGTTGACATTAGTCACTTGATTTCATTACCTACAAACATTTGGAAAGTGTTCAATAATGTATGCTGGATAATGCATTGGCAGGTCAGAAAAATAGTTGTGTGTTTTGGCTAAAACCCAAATGTGGGCTAGACATATATATATATATATATATATATATATATATAGGAAAAAATAATTTGCAAAGCTATTAAAATGACTCCATTTTATAGCCATGTAATGAAAAACAATAATTTGTAAGCTTCATAAAACTGTTTGGCTGGTAACTGTTTTATGGTGAAAATACTGAGAAAGACTAGGTTTCTAGTAAAATATGTAAAATCCTAATTCAAATGAATTTGTAATCTTTAAACATACTTTGTTCAAGTAACAGCAAAAATGTTCAAAACTAAAAAAAGGTTTAACTTCAAACCAACCAGTGATTGAAGTTTAGAATAACAATTCCTTTAATCCCTTTTTTCTGGTGTCAGTCCCTTTATTCTTCTGCTTTCCCCAGCTCCTCAGAGCTGTGTCCTCTGATGCCCTGCCTGTGGGTTCAGTCCTGATTCATAGACATTCATTCCATCTATTCAAGTTAGGGGGAATAGGGTACAAAGAAGCATGGTGATCCAACAGTCAGGGGGAAGAGGAAGCCAGAACCCCCAAATCAGGGACAAATGATCAAGACCCTGGCAAACAGTTCAAACAACATGCAAGGTGGTGCCAGCTCAGGGACCTCCAGTTCTTTGCTGAGCAATCCCTACGTGTCTTCATTTTTATCCCAGGGAGTGTCTTAGACTCATCATATCCTCATTGGGGTTTCTCAAGGGAAAGTTGACTGTTTGCCACCTCTCTTCCTATTTGCCTTTATTGTTATTGCCCTCTGGGCTATATAAAGATGTGGGGGTGAGGAACAGAAAATTTTTACAAAGGAACCTTCCCTCTACCTTATTTTTGGTTAAGTCTTGGAGCAAAATTCACACAAAGAAATTTAATTAAGGATTTTGAAATGCAAATGAGGACTAATGCCTTCCCTTTAAAAATGGAGTTCTTATTTTGATACGTAACCAGGAGATGCTATTATGGAACCCCTAAGCCACTCTCTTATCATGACATAGCCACCTCTTAATGCTTTAGTTTGCAATTCTGTTTCCAGTGGTGCCCTAGTGATCAGGAATTTAAGCTTTAGGGCCTTTGAGATTGATGGAAATCTTTGAGAGTTAGAACTCATTGTCTTAAGTGTCAGTGGGGAAAACTACAAGTTTTGGTTACTCATGCAACAGAAAGAAGCAACAGATAAAGCAAAGCAACAAAAAAGTCATGTGCCTTCAAATTAGGTACTTTTTGTAAAGATATACTGAAAATTGTAGTGTTGAGAATTTGAGTGGAAAATCCAATAAGCCAGTTTCTGAGTAAGCACAGGGGAAGAACGTATCATTATACACTTTATTACCTGGATAAGATATTCAAGGCCTTCCACAATCTGTCCCTAGTCTGTTTTCTCAATTTGTTCTTTCCGTGCTCCACAGTATTATAAAATAGAGCCAGGAAACCTTTATTTCTGTGTCTTACTCTCTCCCTCTCCCCTCGGTCCCTTCTCCCAAGGCCCTTCTGTTTCAGTGACCAGAAGGCCTTCTCCAATCTCTCCAGCCTTCTCCCAAGTCATCTTTTCCAGCAAGTAATACTACATTGCCCAATGTTGTAATTTCGTACTTTCATGCTGATACCCCTCATCTCCTCATCTACATTGTCATGCTCTTGACCAGTAGGGCCCTCATTTTAACACTTCTGTGGGTATCTACCAAAGCTCAGTGGTGGGCACACAGCAGATGCTCAATAAAGAATAGAGATGAATTAATGGCACAGTGAGAGAAATAAGTCTTGATTTATCGTGGCTGTAGCTCCATGAACATATGAAACGGCAGAATGCATTATACCTACCTTAATTTTACAGTGAACTGAATGAGGGTTTTTAGTACCATTGGCCTCTGTGGGTGAGTTGGCATGCATGGCTGTCGTTCCACCACAAATGAGCTAGATTAAAAGGAAATAAAACTTGTCATTTGAACACAATGAAAATATTGACAGACTGAAAACCACAGAGGAACAGGATGCTGCCCTTTTTGAAAGTCCAAATTTTCTTCACTTTAGGTTTAAACTCCCATGTTAAGCTCAAATCTTTCCAATCACATCTCATAAATAATTGCCATGAGATAGGAAAATGCCTAAAACAGTCAAAAATTCCTAATTGTCATATATTGAGTCAAGAAAGAAGCCCTAATCCATTTTTAAAATCAGACTAAATATAAAGTAGAAAGTTGATATTATGCCATTTTTGAACTAAATATTAGGATTTCTGGAACATACGAGTATTTTTTTTCCTTTAGATGAGCTTTGAAATGTAAAAATGTTCTCCACCTTTCATTTCTTGAATATGCACTTAAGAAACCCTTGAAATCTTCTTTTCTAAAATGTGAAAACTGACTTGTAGGTGGTGAAATGGCTTTGCTGATGGAAACTGAGTCAGTTCGTGGGAGAAGTGTTGATGAATAAACAGTAAGAGTAGAAATGTGGTTTCTGGACTTTCTGGGGCCCTAGTCCCTTGAATCTGAGGCTCGTTGTTTTAGCATTTCCCTGTTATTCCTTCACTTAGACACAAAAACCCAAGGCAGGGTGTCCTTCCAATGCCACAGGACTGTGGATATCATGAAGCATTTAGGTTGATAATACTTCACTTACTTCCGGAAAAGGTTGTAGATCAAGAAGGTGACTCTTTCTAGCAGATGTGTTCTTTGCAGTGGGATGGGATCGCCCTCATAGGTCATTTTGCCAGATTGCTCCTCTAATTTCTCCAATTGTCTTCTGAGTTGGAAAAGACTTTCTGCCAACAGTGTAAAGCTTTTGAATAGCAAATGAAGATCAGAGATTGTTTTTCCACTTAACAATCGACCATTTTAATAAGTAATTGACCATTTTTAACAAACATTAAATAAGGCAATTATTAAGTAAATTAAGTTAATTACATTTAAGGTTACTGATAGTTCTTTATTTTTATTTTCCTAATCCACCTTTTCTCTAATATGCCTGATGTATGTTAAATGTTTTCTAATTTATACCTTCAGTTTTAGAGAAATCATTTATGAAGTTTTGTCAACATCAGCATCTGAATCCCTTTCGTTTAATTGTACTTTGTCTAAAAATCTGTGAAACATACATTAAGAATGTGACATATATTAAAGGGCAAGGAAAGAAAAAATTTAAAACTATAAAATACATGATATGAAGAATGTTATCTGGAAGAACACTGAGGAAAACAAAAATATGAAACTGCCCCCCACATGTTTTTTAAAAAGTCTTAAGTATTAGCCAAAAGTTATCAAGAACTTTTCTCTGCAGAAAGGTTTATTTAGAAATGCTTGCTCCTGGTATCTGCTTGGAGTTTTACTTACTATGTGGTGATCTCATCTCTGAAATGGAAGTGGTGGCTGGGGATAGAAATCCAGGGAACAAGGAGATTGGACTAGACACCCACAGGGCCTCCAGCTACAGAGGAGGTAGGGCTCACTGGACTTGAGAAACTCATCTGGCTCTCACGGCACCTCTTTCTACTTAAAGTTTATTCCCCACCTAACATTGTGCGGAAAAAGCTGCCAACTCCCTGTAACAGGTGCTGATTTTTTATATAAGCACCACTATCATTTAAGTTCTTTATTGTCATCTTTGTTGTTTATTTTGTTTTCGCACCAATAGAGTAAAAGGAGGTTAGAGAATCAAGGGATCTCCTCAAGGAAAATCAATGTGTTTTAAAATGAACTTAATGTCTTGTTTATCTTAAGAAGTAGGCCTGGAAGGGCAGAGCTTTTGGTGAAAGCAGCTGAGATACTACATATTTCCATTGTATTGAATTGTACTCTTAAAATAAAATAGTGGGTATCAACTGAAGATTTTCTTCTTTTACATCATAATTTCTAATTGTTTTTTCAGTCAGATTTATTTTTGCATTTTTAGCAAAGGAAAGTGGTATGTATTGACATTTGAATGTATGTATACATATTCAGAGGATGTCATATTATATTAACCATTTGAGATTTTTCACTTAAATTTAAAAATAAATCACTATGTTGAAAGCACAAAACTAATGTTTAACTTTGATACTAAGCTACACATATAACAATTGAGATATCTTTCATTAACCTTTTGAAGCTAGTGTTTCTTTATCATGTCCTTAAAGAAAGGGTATTGTTGGTTTCAAAAACTAGTTTGAGTCTTTTAAGGTTCATATCTTATATCTATGTGAAAACGAAGCAATTCTTATGCATTCTATAGGTTCTTCATTTTTTTCCCAAAGGAATAAAAATTAAGAGTACTTAAATCTCTACATTTATTTGTTTTCAACTCGAGAGTTCTCAGATACTAATGAACCATCAATAAGCTGAATGAATTAAGAGTTCTAGTTTAAGCCTGCTGTTCTCTAGCTGAGTGACACTGAAGTTTTGTATTTCCTGTGGTTTTCACTAGAAATTAAAGTCAATTCTTTTTACCAGTTTTGAAGTTGGTCGAGCCCGTTATGGAGTGGACCTCCGATGCAGGCAATTTGCTGCCGCCTTTTCCAGTCTTGGAGCTCTTCTATTAGCATGTTGTTCATTAACAAGTCAGTTTCATTTACTATTTGTGTCATCTTACTGAGCACTTCCTAAAAGAAATAATGGCTACTGAAAAGATTTTCATGAGAAGCAACCAGCAATCACCTACAATTCAACCTGTAAAACAATTTGTCTGACCTAGGGGATAAAGGCTTGGTTGAAATTTTGACCAAATACTTTACCAAAAATTACTTCATTTTGCCAGAGCACTTCCTTCTCAAAAAATTAAATTATTGCAACTAAATAATGTCATGAGGAAAAAAGCCTGACCACAATTTAACACTGTCATAATACCTTTAGTATAAATATGTTGAACGTGTAACCCCTGTGACAATAGTATTAAGCTTAAGCCTTAAACCATATGTTTTTTTAAAGGAGAGTCTATAAATTTAATTTACATTGTTATAAATATGTTTATACATTTATTTTTTTAATGTGTTTAGACCAAAATTTGAGCCTTTATGCATTAATTTTTATTAAGATTTTTTCTGGGATTTCGGAGCCACTGTGAATGTATAATTTTCAAAGGGACAGGAATTAAAAGATGTGAATGCTTGCCCTGGTTTTGCCACTAGTTATGTGAATTTGGACAAACGATTTAACCTTTCTGGGATTTTTTAGTCTTCTCATCCATACAATCATGTGAAAGGACTGAATTATTTCCAGGTTCCTTCTCTCTTTAAAATCCTATTTCTTAGTAGAATAAGATGGCATTCATAAAATGTATAGGGAAACGGACTTTGGCCCAGTGGTTAGGGCGTCCGTCTACCATATGGGAGGTCCGCGGTTCAAACCCCGGGCCTCCTTGACCCGTGTGGAGCTGGCCCATGCGCAGCGCTGATGCGCGCAAGGAGTGCCGTGCCACGCAAGGGTGTCCCCCGCGTGGGGGAGCCCCCCGCGCAAGGAGTGCGCCCATGAGGAAAGCCGCCCAGCGTGAAAAGAAAGAGCAGCCTGCCCAGGAATGGCGCCGCCCACACTTCCTGTGCCGCTGACGACAACAGAAGCGGACAAAGAAACAAGACGCAGCAAATAGATACCAAGAACAGACAACCAGGGGAGGGGGGGAAATTAAATAAATAAATAAATCTTTAAAAAATATATAAAAAAATTAAAAAATAAAATAAAATGTATAGTGTAAATTTATTATGCAAAAAGCATTAAGCTTTATCTTGAACATAATATTTGCATGCATTAAATATGATTTATAACTGTTTAAGTTTATAATTTAGGGTGCTCACAAATTTCTGAACAAAAAAATAGTGAAGTGAACTTTTAGAAATGAACTACTGATTTATCAGTGACCTGTTAAATTTCAACTGCATTTATTTTCAAAAAGAGATAGGAAATTAAAATAGAGATGTTTCTCTTCTTGTAAAACACTTCTTTGACCCAGAATAAAAATTTTCCCTTTCCTTGGAGGGACATTAGATTGAACATGTTCATTTGCCATCGAATTATCCTGAAATCTAGAAAATTATTTAACACAATGCCATTTTTCAGAGTAGAAACTGGAGCATTTATTTTCCCAATAAAATTTGGGTGTTCATCAAGTGATATTTTAATTAAGGATGTGTAACAGAACCCATCTTTGCATAGTAAGTATAGAAACGAAAACAGTCATTACGGAAATAAAAATTGGGTAAATTATCCACCTTGAAAGTAATGGTAGCACAATAAATGTACCACATAACAAACTAAACAAATTCTAGAGGGTGCCAGCTCTTTAAACTTAAGAAGGGAAGCATGGCAAACAGCAGGTACTTCTCTTAGATGCAGTGTCAATGAACTGATAAAATCCAAGGACTTGATTCTTTTCAGTAGGACTAGGTTTAGAAAAAGGAGAAAACACTGGGTAAAAGGCCAACTAAAATTCTTCACAAACCTTTCTCTTGAAGTCGAGGCTGTTTAGCATTTCTTGCAGAGTCACAACTTCCTGGTTCATCAAGGCACTGTTCTTGTCACCCTGATCTGCAAAGGAAAAGAGGTCAGATCTAGAGTCCTCTCCAAGCCTTGCCCCTGACGGCCAAGACTATAGCAATCTGCCTGGGACAGGAGCAGGGGCTTAATGGGGCAAAGGCCTAAAAAGAGCCCTTGGAGGTGAGCTGGGATGTAACCCTTCATCTGTTCATTTTACCAGGAAGGATTGCATCCGAGTATGCCAGAGAGGGGCTCTTTATCTTACAGACTTTGAGAAACCTGTATTAATAACAACCTTTGTGGCTTGGGATAAGTAAGAAAGGGTGGGGGTCTCTATTTGTGTCCATAATTAAGTCGTATGAGACTCCTTCTACAGTCTTTACCCACCCCTCTCTGCTCAACTTTTTACCCAGGAGAAATGTCTGGGAAAGTGTCTAGTAGGGTTGTAATTTTATCTACATACTTTCATGACCTAATAAAGACTAAATCCTTTGCTTACCCTTTTATTTTGCAAAATGGGCTAATTGCAAGATAAAACGAGCAGAATGGGAAGGATTAGCAAATTAAGAAAACTGTCTGAAAAAAACTGAATTATCTTCTTAAATGGGGAGACATGCAGTATACAAACATTATATAATTTAATTTGATGTTAAATTTCATTGTTACATAGTAAGTGATAGTTCATAGCAACCACTCCTGTCTATGAAGAATGAGGGTAGGGATGCTGATCTGACTTGTGTAAATGTGAAAAAGAGGCCCCTGGACAATGTCTGGTGAATTTCCTGACAAAATAGCACTAATTTCTAGGAACTCGTTCTTGGTTGTAATAATTCTAAAATTCATTAACTTCTAAATTGCATTAATAGCAAAATCTTGCTTAAATAGCATTTTTTCAGCTCAAAACTTTTTTACTAATACAGTCCTCACCAGTGAAGAAATAACTTGTTTCCTATGTATCTTTCATTTCACTTATAACCAGGTGGGACAAAGTAAATAAATCATAGACATTTTGAATAACTTTCTACGGAGGGTCAAAATGTCTTGAAGATGCCAAGAGTGTATCTTCACTACCTATACATGGTATAGGTACCTCACCTGTCACCTATGCCAGGAAAAAAACATTGCCTAGTAGCTATCCTTTTAAATCTTATAAAAAACTGAACATTTTATTATAATCCTTCATACTTCCTTCAAGATATATTTTAGAGCTGACATTTTAGTAGTTAAGGATGATTTTCATATTTTATAAATGAAATGTGTATCTGATTTATTTTTTTAACTATTTAGAAATAATTTTAGAATTACAGAAAGTTGCAAGAATAGTAGAGTTCCCAAATGCCCTTCACCTGGGTTCCCCTAATGTTATATCTTAAACAAGCATAGTACAATTGTCAAAACCAGTAAATTAACACTGATACAGTCCTACTAACTAGACCCAATATAAATTTCACCAATTGTCCCACTAATGGCAACACACTTTAAACCTTCAATCTATTATTATTTGTAAATAATAGGTCTTGAATATTCTCATTATCTCCCTTCCATTACTTAAAAAACATCCCATTGTGAACAACTTCAATGTTTAACCATAAAAAAATGGTCAAATAAATTGCAGTGTCATTACATCTTGATATTTACAAAATTATGTTTTAGAAGACTTTTTTGATATGGGGTAATATTTAATTAAAAATAGTACACATCTGGGTTCAATTCCTGGTACCTCAGGAAAAAAAAATTGGTGCACAAAGCTGTGGAGTGTATATAGCTCAAGTGACTGAGTACATGCTTTCCATATATGAGGTCCTGGGTTCAATCCCAGGTTCAATCCCAGGTACCTCCTAAAAATAATAATAATAAATCACAAAGTTATATATAAGATGATTTCAATTGTGTGTGGGAAAAAAAGCATTTAAACATACTGGGAAAAGACTGGAAGGAAATACACTAGCATTTTGACAGTGTTTATTTGTGGTGAGTGGGATTTCTTGTTGTTTTTATTTTTTAATGCTTTTTATTTTCTGAATTTTCAACCATGAGCGCATTTTAACTTTATATTGTAAAAAAAATTATATTTAAAAAACTTTATGAAAGGATGATATCAATAATTCCTGATAATTTAAGACAATTATTTTTACCTTGTGTTAGTTGTGTGAATATATTTTAATTCTATAGCATAATGATATTTTCTGGAAATGCATGTTGAAGTGCATATGTCTCACAGGTTTGTTATTTTGTTATTTACTTTAAATTGGTTGATCAAAATTTTTATATTTATAGGGAGTTAGAGTGCCAACGAATAAATACTTCTCTCCTGCACCCATCTTCAAAAAAAAAAAAAGAGGCCTGAAGAAGTGGATCAAATTTTTGATTCTATCAATAAAGAAAAAAGCCTAGTTATATTGCCTTTATGTCCCTATGTATGATTATAATAAAACAAAAACTTACCCATTGTCTGAATTGTCTTATACCTATAATCAAATTCATCTTGCAGGTCTTCTAAGTATTTGGTGTCTTGTTCTGTCATCTTTTTTATAAAAGAAAACACACTTTGGTGTAACAAGTAAGCATGTCAATGAAACAGCATCACAAGTATTTCAAATTACACTGTCTGGCACTTCTAATCTCCAAGAGCACCCAAAGACTAACTATCCAGAACTAATTATCTGAAAGTTAGTTAATGCTAGAAGAACCAAATTAAACTTGCTCTTCCAACTATTTATTCTTCCTGCCTGTTTGGAAATCTTCCAGTATCTTACCTCTCATTTTTCAATTAGTTGCAAATGGTGCTGCTAATATAATCTTTTTTTTTTTTTTTTTTTGCCAGAGAATATGAATGTTTTTCGCTTTTAAAACTTTCTGGTAGTTCCATATAACTCTGTATTAATGTACCAATTATTACTTTTCACTTAAAGTGTTCATTCTAATCTGTTGTAGTTTATTACAATTCAGTTTAAATAATTTTTTGTCTCTTCACCTCTTTGGGGAAAAAAAATCTATGCTTCTTTTGTCTGTTTTTGTCTTTGAGATTTTACCCTACTATTCTCAAAACTTGGTGATACTTTCTTGCCCAGGCATAACAGATATTAAGTGTCAAGATCTGGGCTAACAGTTTTCATAAATTATCTTATTTAATCCTCACAGAATTCCCAGGAAGTAGGCTTTCACTTGTACAGATGAAGAAATGGAGACTCAAGATATGAAGTAACTTACTTACCCAAGGTCTCATCGCTCTCAGCAATGGATTTTGATATGTGAGCCTGGCAGGTTGACCTTAACCCCATACTTAAACAAAGCTAGGTCCTTGCTTCTTGGACTTCCAACTACTTCCCTCTCTTCTTAGAAACATGAACTTTCTCCTGCCTATCTATCCCAAGAAATCTTCTCTAAGAAAACATATACCTTTCCACAGCACCCCTTTCTCTTCCAATTCCAAATTATAATCAGCTAAATTATTGGTTAAGAAAATATCAAAGAGTGGTTGAAAAGTGAGGTCTAAGATCATGTATGTTACTAGAAAGAAAGCTAAAAAATATAACATGGGACTCTATAGCATAGCAAAACCTCATGTGAAATATGAATACAGGTAATATTGCACATATAAGACATTTTTCTTTGAAACTGAACAAATGTATGTTAATGTTATATAATGTTAATACCAGGCTAAAACATAACCAAAGCAAAATGTGGACAGTAGTATTGAATAATATATTAATAATCTTCTTTTAAGGGTAAAAAATAGGAAATAAACTAAGTGAAAGAAACGAGACAAAAGGCACTACAATATTGTTTGACTCCATTTATACAAAATAAAAATACAAATAAGTTAGGAAGATGGTAATAGAATAGCAGCTATGTATGGCAAGGAATGCATAGAGGGATTGAAAGGTGATTATTAAGGTAAAAAAAAAAAGGTGATTATTAAGGGATAGAATTTTTTTTTGCTTGTCTGTTTTTTGTTTATTATTGGAATAATGAAAATGCTCTAATAATGATTGAAGTGATGCAAGCACAAGTATATGATAATACCAAATACTACTGATTGTATACTTTGGATGGATTGTACATTTTGGATGGATTGTATACTTTATTAATATATATCAATAAAATGAACTTAAAAATTGGAAAAAAGAGAAAAGTACCAAATTTGGGGTCAGATGGTCTGAATTTGTATCCCAACCATGTAACTTACTCTCTGCATAAACTTGGGCAAATATCTTTACATTTCAGCTTCTCCATCTGTAAAATGAGTTGGGGCAGCTAATAACAGTATCTACCTCATGAAGTTGTTGTAATAATCGCACTGCCACCAGAGGTGCCTGGTACTGAATAGGTGCTTATATACACTAACTCTGATTACTCTTTTCGTCCTTTCTTGTTATCTTCTTGTTATCTCTAAGTCATTCACTAAAAAGTTTCTTTGTCCTGCATGACACTGCAGTGATAGATACAGGCCTTTGTATAATTTGTGCAAGCCAGAGTGTAAACTATAATGTAAACTGTAATCCATAGTTAGTAGCAATGCCTCAATATGTGTTCATGAACTGTAACAAAACTACTACATGAATGAGGGATGTTGTTGATGTGGGAAGGTGTGGGAGGGGAAGGGAGTGGGGCATATGGGAATCCCTTATATTTTTATGTAATATTTATGTAATCTAAAGCTTATTTAAAAGTAAAAAAATTAATTAAAAAATAAGTTTAAACATTAAAAGACAACAAAAAATGTTTCTTGATTTTTATAAACCTTAGAAAAGACATAAAGTAGCAATTATTGACTACACAGTATGTTGTTTACCCTCCCATAATAATAACGGCCACCAAATTTTAAGTGTGTTATGCCTACACCATATATATATTGTCTTTTCAGTCAGCTGCAGTGTAAATTATTTCATTTTTCACATGAAGAAACTGAGGCTCAAAGTCATTTAGTAATAAATACTCAAGCTAGAATTCAAACCCAGACTTCTATAGCTACAAAGCTTTTGCTCTTTGCTTTTTACTATACCATTATAACCGTAGTAGCATTTTCCTTAAAATACTTTTTCTGAAGAGCAAAGATCTGTGAAAAACTATGAGTTCTTAGAAGGCAGAGAAACAATATGCAAAATAAAATAAAATAATTTAAAAATAAAATTAAAATAAAATAGTTTAAAGCAAAAATATACAGGGCTTTTATCTTCTGATCTCAAAAAAATTAAAAGCTAAAAGGTGATATTTTGCAGAATCTTCTAGTACAAAAAGCATAACATTAACCAATGCTATAACCCTAAAAGGTTATGATAAAATAAGCAATTAAAAGGCTTTCAGATAGTGTAATCAGTAATTGCAAAATGTGAACACACTCAGCAATAACCTTCAAGAACTCTCTCGATGGGGTGAGAATGCTTACCAAAGTGTCGTGATGAAGTGCATTGATCAAAAGGCATGGTTTTGCATATATATATATGTATCAGGTCAGGTTTCCTGGATTCAGAGACTGGGACAGCAATCAGGTGTGTGTGACTTATTGAAGGGGTGTTTTCAGGAGAAAGAATGTACAAGATGGAAGATAGGGCAGGAGAAGGAACTGAGCAAGGATGTGGTCTTGCTTGGGTCTGATTGTGCCAGGAGCTCTGGAGCATGACCTGCAACACAGAGTTAACCCCACCTCAAGACAAGCGTTTGGCCTTTTGTAGCCCTCTGTCAGTCATTGTCAGCAGGCAGCTGGGGAGGAGTGCACAGCCTGGCAAAGGGATCTGGTTGGCTTCAAAAGGTGGGCCTCTGCTATACTATATTTTTTCGGTACTAAAAAGGAATTTGTCCTGGATTCAAAACCCAGCTGTGCATTTGATTAATATACTTAAGTATTCTTATTATAATAAAGAAATCATTTCCTGACTTTACACGCTTGTAGAGTCAGTAGAGCTCTTGGTTTTAATATTGTAATGCACTGAGGAATTTTGTAGTAGGTGGGTCTGAGAACCTGATTCTTTCTTGCAACAGTGTAAGCAGACATTTGTATGCATGTTTTACTTGTTATGGAGGGTGACCAAATCAGAAGTCTGAAACTAAATGCTCAGAAATCTTGCCATTTAAACCCTCTGCCTACATACTGGACAATATAAGGGACAATTTACCTTAAACATTTACAGTTTATTTAATTTTTTAGGAACAAAAATTTTTTTAAAGAACAAGGAAATGAATGCTACATAAGTTTAGGAAAGGAAAAATAGCATTCTATTTTTATATACAAAATGAAGGAAAGTTAGGCTTATTTAAGAAATCTTCTCTAGATCAATAAAAATAATAAACCTCTAGCCAGACTGATCAAGAAAAATAAAGAGGAAATGAAAATTAGCAAAATTGAATGTGATAACTGACTTCACTACAGATTCCACAGATATTAAAAAGATGATAAAGGGATATTACGGAGAATTTTTGCTAATAAAAAGACAATTTAGGTGAAAAGGACAAATCTCTTGGAAAAAAATTACCAAAGCTCATATAATGGAATACTATGCTGCCATACAAAGGACTATAGTTCTGAGACACTTTATTAACATGGGTGAAATTTAAAAGTATTATGTTGGGTGAAAGACGTCAGTTGCAAAAAGACAAATATTATATGATTCTACTTATAAAAAATATCTAAAATAAATAAGTCAATCGAGACAAAAAGTAGATTAGAGGGTACTAACAGAGTCCAGGGGGAGGAAAAAATGTGGAATTGCTTAACAGGACAAAGTTGCTGTTTAGAGTCATGAGAAGTCTTGGTGATGGTAGCAGAAAACTGTGATTATAATTGATTCCACTGGAACATACACTTAAGAATGTTTAAGATGGGAAATTCTCTGTTATTTTATTTATTCCACAATAAAAATAAAATAAAATAAAAAGAATAAATAGAAAACCTGAATAGCCCTGTTAGGGATGGAATTATATTACCCACAAAAGGCATATTAAGGTCCCAACCCCTGGTCCTGTGGCTGTGAACCCATTTGTATACAGGACATTTGAAGAGGCTAAAGATACAGTGTACCCAAACTGATTGAGGGTGAGCCTTAATCCAATATAGCTAACATACTTTTAAACAAGGGAAATGAGACACAGAAAGGGAAGCAACAGGGAGCAGTCAGAGAAGCTGGAAGTCAACAGATGCTGGAAGTAATAGGAGAAAGAAGACACTGCCAGTGCCGATTATGAATACACTGGATGAGAGATACTTATTAACAAATTTCCCTGTGATATCTGTATACAGTAACTTGGGTACTAGGAGAAAGATGCACAGGTAGTTGTATGGGGACAATTGGAAAATCCTTCTCAGCTATCGATGAGATCACTTACCTGCACACTGTTTTTAATGGCAGCCACTTTGTGTTCTACATTCCTCTGTCTTTCTGAAACTGAAGAACTTTGTAAGGATTTCTCCAACGGTCCCTGGAAAAAGAATGTTCTGAAATTTCAATGGTGTTGATATAACAGGTCAATGATGGATATAGTATATGAGAATAACCTTGCACTGAGGTTTGAATCAATAAGATATGGATTACTCCACAGCCATTAAAAATCATGCTATAGAAGAATAATGACATGTAAGTGGAGTTAAATTGCTAAAGGATAGAGAAGATTATAAAAAACATTATGCTTTATGATTTCAATTGTCTATATAGGTATATTTGGAAATATATGTATATATGTGTAGGCAAGTATACTTGAGTACATTCAATTAGAAGAACATATACAACAAAATGTTATCAGTGTGTCATCTCTGAATAGAAGAATTAGATTACTTCATGATTTTAAAAAATTCCTAATATTCAATACCAGCTCTATGTTATTTCTGAAGTCCTATAAAACTAGTACATGTTATTTAAAAATTAGTGTAGTGAAAGCATTAAGTTGGACTCAGATTTAGAATTGGGGATGTTGAATATCATGAGATTAATTTTTACACTAGAACAAAAGGGAGTTTACTAAAGAAAAGGTAAAAATGTTAGCCTAGTTGAGCACAAAAGCTAATCAGTTTCTCTAAGAACTATTTCTTGGCAGCTCTAATAATCCAACACTGAATGTGTTCATTAGAAATATAGTTACACAGATATACAGAGATGAGATGTAGAGATGTAACAATCCTTTCATCTTACAACTGGGAGACAAGGAGTCATGGTCAAACGGATGATAACTAAGATCAACAGCAGTGATGGAACCTCAAGTGTAACTTATGTCCTTGATTTCATCAAGTATTCTTTTAGCTACACCACATCCTTCAGTTTGATAAAGCCCTTATAAAATTCCCAAGACTACATTTGCTCCCTTTCTTGTTTCAGCCTTCATTATTGGTCTACCTACTTGAAATTTAAAATCTAGTGCTTCTTTTGTGTTAGCATGTGGTACTCGCAGATTATTTTCAGGGTAACTTTGATGGGCATGTACTTGAATAAACAAATGTTTTTGACTGTTTTCTGACATTTGATGGGGACAACACATACACACACTAAAATGACTAGAGATGAGAAGGGATAGCTGAAAAGGAATTCTTAGTTACCCTATATTTGTAACAGCCTCTCAGTTTTTACCCCCAAAAAACACTGAGTCAAACTATATTTACTTTAGAAACTTCCTATACTTTATATTTTAAATTAAATTAAATTTATACCATCCCTCTTCTTCCATAAAAAACAAGAAGGGTAAATTGTTAAAACTTTATACTTCTCTAAAAACAATTATAATCTGTTGATAACTAAACCAACAATTTTTAAAAGTTGACAAAATACTTTCCTTAGAATTTCAAAAGTGAATATAGTGGTATGATATACTAAATTATGGAGCATGTAATTTGGAAAATTGATTATTTATACTCTTTCCTTTTTCAAAGGATTGAAAAAGTATACTTTAAGGACTTCATTGTTTGCTCTTGTTTTTGATGGGGGTTCTAAATTCATCTAGGATGTTGGGATAAAATAGTATAGAAAATACAGTAGGGCAAAATACAGTCAAGCAATCAACAAGTATTTATGGAGCATCTGTAAAACAAAGTTCTGCAACATTTGGGGTAGGAAACGGGACTACAGAAGGGTTTTGAACAAGACCTTTTGGTCTTTGAGAATAAATGTTCTAAAAGAACCAGAATCCAAATGATAGTTAGGAACTCAGCTAGGAGGTGGTTACTATGGTCCAAGGCTGGTATGGCAAGACTCTGGACAAAAGCATGAACAGCAGAAATAGAAGAGGAGGTACAGATGAAAAGGACTTTTAGCAATAAACACTGGAAAGACTTGGAATTATCTTAATATGGAAGCAAAGAAAAGGAACAAGTCAAAGTCCTAAGACTTTGAGTCCAAGTTACTGAAAGGATGGTGGCACCATTAACAGAAGAAGCTGGTTCAGAAAAATAAGTTCTGGCTCAGAAAAATTAAATTCAGGTATGTACGGGTTGGATTATGTTCCCCCATCATAAGATATGTTGCCCTAATCCCCTGTACCTCAGAATGTGACTTTATTTAGAAATAGGGTTATTATATATGGAATTAGGCAAGTTAAAATGAGGTCATACTGGAGTAGTTATGGGCCCTTTATCCAATATGAATGGTTCCCCTATAAGAGGAGGAAATTTGGACATAGACAAGAGGGGACCACACCATGTGATAACAGAGGCACAAAATACCAGGGATTGCTGGCTAGCCAGAACCAGAAGCCAGGAGAGAGAGATAGGCAATAGATTCTTCCCTAAAGTCTTCAGAGAAACCATGACCCTACCAACACTTTGATTTAGGATTTCTAGCCTCCAGAATGGAGAGGCAATAAATTTCTGTTGTATTAAGCCACCCAGAATGTGGACCTTGATAGGCAGTCCTTGGATCCAAGACAAGGTGATAAAAAAATCACAGGTTTCAGAAATATTACCTGGACAGGCATGTTAGCTGCAGCCAATATTCTTCTCTCTTCCCTTAAACAATTTGAAATCACCACAGCTACATGCATTGGATTTCCATGAAACTTTGCCTGAAAAAAGTGAGCAAAAGAAATTAGCATAAAAGTATAAATATATGCACCAAAAGGAAATATCACTGCTTGCAAGTCAACAATAATCTCATTTCACTCTCTACTCCCAATAAAGATGCAAAATTATTTGCGAATTGTTACAATTTATTCTATTATAAAGCCATAGAAGCTCATCTATTGTGTATGTAGATTCCCCCTGGACAGATTGCTCTTTGTTTAAAAAATCATTTTAATAATAAAAAATTGTTATTGGGAAACTGCAGGAAAGCCATGCACACACACGCAGGAGGGTTAGTTTACTTCAGGCTTAAGAAGGGATTTAGATTAAAATAGTTCCTTCCCTGCAACTTATTATGAACCAAGGTGGTCCAGCTGTTCACCTGCTAACTCTGGGCTTTGTGGTATGGTTAAAGCATTTTTTTTGGTCCTTGTGTGGTATTGTACATGTCAATTAACTCATAACTACATTAATGAGAGTGAAAACATTATTATACATTTCAGCAACAATATTTTTGTAACATCAAAGCATATATGTCTTTGATGAACAACACTGCTCTGGTGTTGATATTGCAAAGTGGCAGTCTGTGGGTCTAATTCGACCATCCAGGATATTGTATAAGTTAAAATATTGCAGTCCCTTCAGAAGGAATATGTTCTATCCCCATTCGTCATAGTGCTCACCAATGTTTAACCCAAACACTCATTTACTGTACGTGCCAGGCCCCTGTAGGTGTGAGTTTTCTAATGTTGGTTTACAGAACTCAGTAGAATGATACCACCATTTTAGTCAATTGTTTTAAACTTCTTTGTTCCTGAACTTTTCCCAGGGCAGGATTAGCAGGAAACACAATAGAAAAATTCATATATTTAGTTTCCCCTCTGCCCTCCTCTCTGAAGGAGGTGCTAATGATCCATGAAATGGCTAAAAGGTCAATAATAGAAAGAATAAAATAATAATCCACAAAGTAGAAAATTAGCTATTAATCAAAACCAGATTATATGGACATTCTTTTTTTTTTTTTTTAATAACAAATTGCTTTTTAGTATATGGACATTCTTGTTCATGGATTGGAAGACTAAATAACATTAAGATGTCAATTCTGCCCAAAGAAATTTATAGATTCAATGCAATCCCAACCAAAATTCTAACTGCCTTCTTTATAGAAATGGAAATGCCAATCATTAAACTTTTATGGAAGGGTAAAGGACCCGCAATAGCCAAAACCATCTTGAAAAAGAAGGACAAAGTTAGAGGACTCACACTTCCCATTTTAAAACTGATCACCAAGCTGCATTGACCAAAATAGAATGGTTCTGGGAAGCAGATGTGGCTTAAGCAATTGGGCTCCTGTCTACCATATAGGAGGTCCAGGGTTCGATACTCAGGGCCTACCGGTGAAGCGCGGCAAGCTGACCCATGTGGAGTGCTGGCCCATGCAGAGTGTTGCCCTGTGCAGGAGTGCTGCCCACATGGAAAGCTGATGCAGCAAGATGACACAACAAAAAGAGACACAGAGGAAAGACAGTAAGAGACTTAGTAGACCAGGGAGCTGAGGTGGTGCAAGAGAATGATCGCCTCTCTCCCACTCCGGAAGATTCCAGGATTAGCTCCTGGAGTGCCTAATGAGAATACAAGCAGACACAGAAAAACACACAGCAAAGGACACAGAGAGCACACAGTGGAGGGGGAGGGGGGAATAAATAAACTTAAATCTTCAAAAAAAACGGAATGGTACTGGCACAAGGACAGACCTAGAGACCAAAGGAATAGAACAGAAAGTTTAGAAAACTAGATAACTGTATGCCAAAGAATGAAGGTAGACTCCTACCTTGTACCACATAAAAAAAGATTAAAAATGGATCAAAGATGGTCTAAACTATAAACCGTCTAGAAGAAAGCATAGGGAAGCATCTTCAGGAACTTGCATTAGGCAATGCTTTCTTAGACATTACACCAAAAGCACAAGAAACAAAAGAAAAAATAGATAAATGGGAATTCATCAAAAATTTAAAACTTTTATACCTCAAAAGACTTCATTATGAGAGTAAAAAGACAACCTACAGAATGGGAGAAAATATTTGGAAACCATATATCTGATAAGGGTTTAATATTCAGAATATATAAAGAAATTCTACAACTCAACAACAAAAAGACAACCCAATTGTTAAAATGGGGCAAAAGACTTGAACACACATTTCTCCAAAGAAGATCTAAGAATGGCCAATAAGCACATGGAAAAGATGTTTAATATCATTAACCATTAGCCAGTAGGGAAATGCAAATCAAAACCTCAATGAGATCATGGCTACTATTTAAAGAACAGAAAAATAACAAGAGGATGTGGAGAAATAGGAACACTTGTTCATTTTTGGTGGCAATGTACAATGGTGCAGCCACTGTGGAAAACAATTTGGCAATTGCTCAGAAAGTTAAGTATAAGATTATCATTTCATCTGAAAAGCCCCATAGAATTGAAAGTAGGGTCTCAAACAGATATTTGCTCCCTAATGGTCATAGTGGCATTATTCACAATTGCCAAAAGATGGTAGTAAACCAAGTGTCCATCAACAGATGAATGGAAACAAAATGTGGTGTATACACACAATGGAGTATTATTTAGTTGTGAAAAGGAATGAAGTTCTGATGCGTGCAATTACATGGAAAACCTTGAAGACATCATGTTGAGTGAAATAAGCCAGACACAAAAGGACAAATATTATATGCTCTCAAAGATATTAAATAGTTAGAATACACAAATTCACAGAATCAGAAAGTAGAATACAAGTTACCAGGGGCCACAGTGGGGTAGGGAAAGGAGAGTTAATGCTTAATTGGTACAGAGTTTGTGTCTGAGGTGATGGAAAAATTTTGGTAGTAATGGTAAAAAATATATATATTGTGAAAGTAATCAACACCACTGAATTTTATATTTGACAGTGGTTAAAGTGGAAAATTTTAGGTTGTAAATATATTACCAGAATAAAAAGTTTTTTAAAAAAATAGCACTGTACATCACAAATAGTGAGCCCTAATGTAAATTATGGACTATAGTTAAAAGTATAATTGTAATAATATTACTTAATCAATTGTAACAAAGGTAACCGTAACGCAAAATGTTAATAATAGGGAAAACTGTGGGACTGAGGGGGTTACTTGTTGTTATGGAAGGAATGGGGTGAGGGGGGTGGGGGGCTATATGGGACCTCATATTTTTTTAATGTAACATTAAAAAAAAAAAGACAAAGAAATTTTTTTAAAAAAGTATATTATACAGACTGGTAAGCCAAAGGATCATTTTGGAAAAGAGGTTATTGGTTATAAGGATTTTTATGTTTACTGCTGCTACAATTTCATAAGATCTTGTGTATTAATGAACATTTCTACCTGTAAAACTAGGGTTAACACTGAGCATCTAGATTCCTGCCCCTCCACATTCTACAACCTTCAAAACTCTTTTTCCCCCGATCCTTTAGATCAGAGAGTTCCAAAAGAAAAAGAACAAAAACGAATATGACCAAAACTCCGAATGTAATGAAATTAAAATGATCTTATTTATTAAGCAGGAATTTCAAATTTCTGATTTTAATATGTTAGCACTTTCACGTTCCCATGGTTAATTTCCTCATCTATTAATTTTTTCATATATCTTACATTCAGATTCCTAAGAAAAGCAATGTTTTCTCATTTTGCCTTTAATTTATTTTAAAAATTGTTCCATTCTGAAAAATAGAGTTTGCTTCTGGGGCT
Organism: Dasypus novemcinctus; assembly: GCF_030445035.2. Classification (NCBI taxonomy): domain Eukaryota; kingdom Metazoa; phylum Chordata; class Mammalia; order Cingulata; family Dasypodidae; genus Dasypus; species Dasypus novemcinctus. Next base: position 55,390,234 of record NC_080679.1, on the reverse strand, counting down.
GTTATTTTTGTGAACTTGAAGACTACCCATCTGAGATCTAAGACCCTGGAAATCGCCATTATTTGTCTTTTTCTCACTCTTACAGTATTTTGTTGTTTATCATTCAGACACTTTGCCCTGTTCTCAGCTCCACTGTACACTTTCTCATTTTCCTCTACTATTTTAACTTCTTATACCTTCCCTTTCAGATTTAGCACCCCCCCACCATCTTGTGAGGTTAAATTACTCATTTTTTCTTCTCTGTTAAGAGCAAGGAATCACCATTGTTTTTAATCAGGCTATCTTTTCACATTCTTTTTTGCACTTTTCATAACTTGGCCCCTTAAAATCTAAGAGATAAAACATCTCATGAAAAAATGATCATTATAGATTCAATCCCAAATTAGCATTTTCATTTGTGTAAGTATCAAAGATGTACTCATGCTTACCTTTCAGTAGTTACCAATATATGAGCCTCAAAAAAACAAATGAACCCTTAAGTGTGTGTTGGTGGGAGAAGGGAAGAAAGAGAAAGCCAGAGAAAGAGAAATGCTTATTTTCTATTGTGTTTCTGTCTCTCATGTGTATGTACGCAAGTGCATGTCTTCTACTCTGTGGCTTGTCTTTCCATTCTCTTATGATGTCAATGAGTAGAAGATGTTAATTTTAAATGAAGTCATATTTATTAATCTTTTCCTTTATGCCTAGTGCCTTTTATGACTTAAGGAATCTTTCTCTAACCTGCAGTCCTGGAGATTTTTTTGTATATTATCCTTTTAAGTCTTTATAGTTTTTAACTGTAATTTAATTAGATTTTGTTAATAAAGAGATGTCCCTTTCATTTTTTTCCCCATAGCAATACCCAGTTATAGCAACATTTATTGAAAAGCCTATTCTTTCCCCCACTGCTCTGCTGAGCCAACTCTGTCATAAATCAAATTGTCTGTAAGTTTGTCGGGTTGTTTCTGGACTCATCCCATCTTAAGGTTCTGTCTATCCCTGCCCAATTAATTGGATGTTTTAATTACTAGAACTTTATAATGTCCTGTTATTCAACAGAATGTTTTCTTTCCATTTCCATGTAAATTTTTAGAAACAGCTGGTCAAGTCACATATGCACACATACAAACATGTTGGGAATTTGATTTAATTGCACTAAATTTATAGATAAATTTAGATAGACGTGGCATTTTTATACTAGAGTGTTCTAATCCACTTGATTAGGTCCTCTGTAATGCCTATTAATTATTAAAATTCTCCACAAAGAAATTTTTCACATTTTTTGTTAGATTTATTTCTATGTACTTGGTATTTTTTTTGCTATCAGAATGTATGTTGTCTTTCTTTCCTAAATTTCTTTTGCTGGTATATGGAAATGTAATTTGATTTTTGTAAATATTTATATTGAATCGAGCGACTTTGACACACTCATTAATTCTAATCTGTAATATCTGATGTCAATTCAAAATTTTAGCTATAGGTTCTTTTGGAGTTTATATATACACAAAAATCCTATCTTCTGTGAATAATGATAGAACTTTTTCTTCCTTTCCAATCACCCTACTTTAAAAAAAAAACCATTTCATTTAAGTTAGTGTGCTGGATAGAATTTCCAGCAAAATTCTGCAAAAGAAATTATAGCAGGGAGCTTTATCTTGATTTCAAAAGGAGAATTTGTTCTTGATTTCAAAAGGAGAATTTTCAAGGTTTTACCACCTACTATTACACTTGCTGTAGGAAGATTTTTTCCTGGATATTGCTTTACAGTTTAAAATTAAATATGATGGCAACTTCAGCAATCCAGCAGCTAGGCATAACATTGGAGTGATACACTTTTCCTAAATTCTATAATCTTGATATCTTTAAGATCCTTTTGCATTGACAGCATAATTTTAAGACATGTCAAAGAAAACCATTACCCTACCTCCAGCATATTTTATTGGATTAAACACATATTTTTATTTTTCGTCAGTGACATCATGCTGGAAGTTAAGTATTTTCTGCCAAAGTCAGCAGGAAGTTTCTGATAAATTTGATGTTGTACATCTTAGTAATAATCCTGTGCAAAGCACAACCCAGTCTCTTATCATGCTGATGTTGCTTTCATCTATTATGAGGAATTTGGTAGTTTCTCTTGCCACTATTCCTTTGTGTGTGCTAGGCAATCCTTGTGCATGGATCTCAGTAATAAAATATAATATAGCTTCCTTTCCTTGTGAGCATCTTTCTTCTATGTTTGGTAAAGCATTTGTCGTTGCTTCCAAAAAACATGGAATTTATAGTCATTCACCCAGTGCAAATATGTGCTTAAGAAATATCAAATATGTACCCTGGTGATCTGTTCCCACCTCATTCTGTATACATGATAACTATTTGCTTCAATCCTAAATAATAGAGTTTTTAAAATAACATTTTAAACAGCAATTAAACTCAACATGCATTGTGCCAACAGTGCACATAATTCAACTGAAGTAATAACAATATGAATAGCTATGAACCAGTTTCACATCACTGGCAATGACAAGTACATTGCAATTGCCACCTGGTAACAGTAATTAAGAGATCTTCTTGATTGTAAAATGCATTCTGATTTCAGATGTTAAAATGTGAGAAGGGGGAAACGTGTATTAAAGTCAATGAAATACATTAGTTTTTTCCTTTTAATTTATTTATTTAATTAGGCTACTTTAAGCTGGATTCCTTGGCTTTCCTTCAAATTAGTGTTCCACCTAATTTTGGAATTGGCTTGTCATTAGAGTAGCTAATTCATCTGCACTTTTTTTCCCCACTCTGGTCTGAGGAGGGCCAGAATGACCAGGAGTGGATATGAGAAGACCAGCCCCCAAATAATCTCCTCCAAAGTAGCCCAGAGCCTGAGATTCCTCAAATTGACATTCACACCTTTGAGTGCTTTTCCCAATGATACCCATTAAAATGCAAGCATATTTGACAGAGTTAACAGTACATTTAACTAATTTCCCCTGCATCGTAAAGGATTTGCAGGATGCTGTTCACGGACTGCAGTCACTGGGCAACTGCAGGATGGGAGTAATGGGTCCCTAGGGGAAGGGAGGGAAGAGAGACGTTTCAGGAGAGCCCTCAAAAAGAGAGGTGAATAGAGACCAAAGGGAATGTGGGATTTTAAAGTGGCCCACATGTAGTTTAGCTTGTGCTCCCCCAGAAGCCAATCCTGAGCCAAGGATTCCAGCATGAGTAGTTGACTTGGGAGTTGATCCCAGGAAATACAGTTAGGAGAGTGGGTAATTGAGGTAAGGAAGAGAAGGCAGTCATTAAAGGGTGTGTAATCAAGCCATTTGCTACGATTGGCTAGGACTCCTGGGAGCTAGTGAAGAACATGCCCTCCAAAGATATTAACCTAGGGGCTGCTAGAACAGGAAAACGCTAAAAAATTTTAGTTTTGAAATAATTTCAAACTTTTCGCAACCGAAAAAAATAATACAGAAACAATATATAGAACTCCAACATACTCCCCACCTAGATACCCAGATTTAGCAACTATTAGCACTTTGTCACATTTGTTATATCATTTTACCATCTATTTATCTCTATTACTTATCAATCATCTATCTATCTATCCATCCATCATCTATCTTCTATCTACTTTCTAAACATCTGAGAGTAGATTCTATACATTTTGCTCCTCTAACACTTAATGCTTCCATGTACATTTCCTGTTAATAAGGACACTCCCTTATGAAACAGCTATCAATGGAACTGGAGTATTTATATAACAGCTCTTGTCAGTCATCTGTTAGCCCTGAAGCAAAAAGATGCAGATGCTAAGCAATTGGAAGTCCACTTGCTTGAACCAAAAGGATAAAGGCCAAGGGACATGGTTAGGGCACCCTCTGTCTGTAATACTAGTCCTTTTTCTAACATCAATTGAGAGATTTTCGACTTCCCTGTTTTTAACTGCCTGCCACCATCTGCCCTCAAATGTTGCTATTTCTTCCATTGCCCAATCACATTCCCCAAGCTAACTACTGGGAAAAGTTTGAGGCATTTCCTTGTAGGCCTTTTTCTATATATAGAAAGTATGAAGTTAGTAATTTTCCTTGAAGATGATGATTAATTATGCTCAGGTTAGAGCACTGTATTATTTTAAATTGCTAGCTTGTGCCAGTTAGGTTTTTTTATGTAAAGGAGTTAGTGTATTTGTGTGTGTACATGTAAGAAAGTCTCTCCTGTCTAGTGTTTTGAAAACCTCAGATACATAGTTCTTTTTTTGAGAGTTTCTTTTTATATTCATGTAAATATATTTCCCAGAACCTGATTCAATCTCACATCACTTTCTACTTACTTTTGGCCATTTCTATGAAACTAATAGGAAGATTTTTATATTCTGTTTTTATCATTTATAAGCTAAAACTCTCTTATCACCCCTATGAGGCAACATGGAAAACTCCCTATACTTATAGAGTATGTGATAGGTTACAAAACTCTCAGTTGTCTCCTATGCTCTTATAATGACCCAGTGATGAAGGAGTAGTATTATTAGCCTGAATGAATAATAGCGCAATTAAAATAATGAAGGGTAAGAAGTGACCTGTCTAAAGTAACACAGCTATTAACTGAACCACAAATCCAGGTTCTCTGAGTTGCTTTGTAGTGTAATTGTCCAGAACGTGGTAAGCCTTCACTGAACACTGTGCAGAGAATACACTCAGAACTTATAGAAAACATACTTGATGCATTTAAATATTTTATTTTAAAAATAGGCTAAGATAAGCTCTAATACCTGCAGCTAGTTTTTAGCTACAGATTAAGATGGATATACTATTAACATCAATAATAATAGTGCATTGATAATTTATATACACTGAGGATCTATACCTCACATCTCTTTTATGAAGAAAACCTTTTGGTGATTATAGAATTGAAGGCTAACTTTAAGGAAGAGGCAGGCACCTTGATTCATTTGAATTCATTCATTACTTGCATGGGGGTGGCATGAGGGTACATGAGGACTGTGACTTCAACAAGACAATTTAAAAAAAATCTATTAGACTGATCATTCTACATCTAAATCAGCCTTAAAGCAACTAGGTCAGCTCTTCAATTTTGGGGAGTTTATTGTTCTGTAGATAGAGCCTTCTGAGTCTGTCAAGGAGAGGTTAGGTAGAAGCCAGTAAGAAAAATCATGTGCTCAGAACAAAGGGAAAGAAATAAGAGGCGAAAACTGAGACTTTGCTATGATACAGCCTGGCCAGTGCCTTTGATACTGGTAGGGACAAGGATAAAAATGATTCAATAGCAGTAATTGGGATGATAAAAGGGGAGAGAGCTGGTTGGCAATCAGAAGTGTACAGTAGCTTGCAGATTCCAATTTAAAATAATATGATTGGAAGGCTTTTACTCCATAATTGGGTACAAATGCTTCATATCCCAAAGGTTCCTAGCCAATTGTAGCAAATGGCTTGATAACATACCTTTTACTGGCTGCCTTCTCTTCATTACCTCAATTACCCACTCCCTTAACTATATTTCCTGGGATTCAACTCCCAAGTCAACTACTCATGCTGGAATCCTTGGCACAAGCTAGCAATTTTAAATAATACAGTGCTCTCACCTGGGCATAATTAATCATCATCTTTGAAGAAAATTACTAACTTCATATTTTCTATGCATAGAAAAAGCCTGCAAGGAAATGCCTCAAACTTTTCCCAGTGATCATACTTGGGGAATGTGATTGGGCAATGACTCCTTTCATTTTTTTTTTTTTTTTTAAAGATTTATTTTGTTTTTATTTAATTTCCCCCCCTCCCCTGGTTGTCTGTTCTTGGTGTCTATTTGCTGCGTCTTGTTTCTTTGTCCGCTTCTGTTGTCGTCAGCGGAACGGGAAGTGTAGGCGGCGCCATTCCTGGGCAGGCTGCTCTTTCTTTTCACGCTGGGCGGCTTTCCTCACGGGCGCACTCCTTGCGCGTGGGGCTCCCCCACGCGGGGGACACCCTTGCGTGGCACGGCACTCCTTGCGCGCATCAGCGCTGCGCATGGCCAGCTCCACACGGGTCAAGGAGGCCCGGGGTTTGAACCGCGGACCTCCTATATGGTAGATGGACGCCCTAACCACTGGGCCAAAGTCCGTTTCCCTCCTTTCATTTTTAAGTCAGTTCTTTGATATTAGTACTTTTTAAGGGTGCATTACTTTTATGGTAAAACTAAACACGAAGTGATAAATTATATATATAATTTCAGAGCAAGTTAAGTGTTCTTCTGCTGTCATGTAACCCACTGAGTGTGCAGGCATCCATGATGGGCTCTCTGCATTGCCCTGTAGAAGTTGGAAGGGCATGGAGAACAGATGTAAACGAATATGAAGCTCTGACAAATGCCCTTGCTGTGAGTAATAAAGTCCTTTGTTTCTGACCAGAAGTCTCATGTCTTTTTCCAGCATAAATGAGTAACAGGCTAACTTGTTAACTTGCAATGAGGGTAAAATCCCAAACTCTGTCCATTTCTTGATACCTGTTTGTGTTGTAAAGCTTATCATGTAGCATCCCAGTATTCATTTCTATGTCTAAATCCCCATCTAGACTCTGCATCTTTTGAAAGTTCTTCATCCCTCCATCTCCAGTATCTGTCACCTTATAGGAACCCCATAATTGGTTGTTGATCAAATAGTTGGTGGATAAATACAAGAATCCCTCTGAGTAAAAAATGGAAAAAGTATATTTTTCAGTCTTTGTGTTGGGAAAGACCTCAGTCTTTAGAACCTCTTATTAGTTACTGTCTGTAGTAGCCAGAAATATATGAATCTACAGTCTTGACATCTGTTAGAAAGGGACAGTAGGGTATAAAATACCCCTAGAAATGACAACTTTGCTGATGGGATCCTCATCCTGGCTGGCAGAGGGACTACCTTGAGGGGAATTGAACTATGAGGGTTGTCCCTCCCTGGGGATGATGTTGAGTCTCCTGCTCTGTGTGTGATAAGATGCATTCTTTATCATTAGTTAAGGAAACCGTGTCCTCCTATGTCTGGTAGTGTCCTTTAGTCACCCTCACCCTTGTGGTAACAATGGGTACTCCATCATCATTATTAAATAGTGTTTATACAAAAGTGTGAAGACAAGAAAACAGAATATACTGGGGAAGGTGTACAAATTTGTCTTATTGATAATATGCTTGTTTATCCAGAAAAAAACAAGAGCGTTAAGTAGAAAAATACTAGAACTAATATACAAGATGACATGGTTTTCTCTATACTGGCAATAATAATCACAGAACTGGCAATGGGGATTATGTTGCATTCAAAGTAACAAGAAAGATAATTTTTAAAATTAAGGAATAAATCTAACAAGAAAGGTACAGGTCTTATATCAAACTATAGTCTTACTGAAGAATTTAAACAAGAACTGAGAGGGGCATAAGTTAAAAATATACCAATTTATAGAATGCAGAACTTAGTATCATGAAAATATTAACTGCCCCAAGATGATATTCATGTAATGCAGAGTGGGTTTTGGAGGGTTTTGGTTTGAGGGAGAGGTTCAATAAAGTAATCTTAAAGGTCATATGGAAGAAGAAATGTCTGACAATACTTAAGAAAACTGTAAAAGCTAATTAATAATTTTTTTGGTGCTTGAATTATGTCAGGGAATTTCTAAGTGTTCTGTGTTTTGTTTCATCTAACCCTCACAGCAATTGTTTGTGATGAATACTAGCATAGCTATTTTACATATAACTGAACAGAGAGAAGTGTTAACTTGAATCCAAGACTCAACTTGACTCCAGAGTGTGTGCTTTTAATCAATTCACCACCACAGTTTCATTGTCTCCCAGTTGGCAGGAGGAGGAAGAGGACTTGCTTGTGAAGATATTAAAATATACTATAAAGTCATTATTATCAATAGTATTGACATATAACTAGATTAGCAGAGTATAGTAGTGATGAAAAAATATTATATAAGGAAATTAAGATGAAAAGTTATTTTTAAAAATATGGCTAGTATAATTGTGAATCCAGAGGAAGAAGTTGGACCTCTGTATAAGGAAATAAATTCTATGTAGATCAAAGACTTAAAAGAAAAAAATGTTAGCATAAAATTGGGGAAAACATATGTCTAATCTAAAAGTTGGGGAGATCTTTTAAACCAAGACAGGTTTATAAAGCTAATAAAAAAAGGGATGGATTCTTTACTACATTTTAACTATTTTTTTTGGTATGGAAAAAAAGATATCACAAACAAGCTAAAAGACATATGATAGATTGAGGAAAATATGAGTAACTCATATGAAAGTTGTTATAAATACATGAAGTATTTTTTAAAGTACTATCTTTGAGCTATAAAGAGCCCTTTGAAACTGATAAGAGAAAGCCCAATAGAAAAAAGTAAATGGGAAATTCACAAGAGAGCACATGAAAATGGCCAATAAATGCAAGAAAGGATGCTCACAATAATCAGAGAAAAGCAAATTAAATGTAAAAAGAAAAAATGATCAAGTTGGCAAAAAGGAAAAATAATACTATCCACTGTTAATGGAAATATGAGGAAGAGAGTCTTTTTGCACTTTCCTGATGGAAATGTGAATTTTACAACCTCTTTGGAAAGCAATCTGGCAACATATACTAGCATTTGAAATACTTAAACCCTTTGACAACTGAGTCCATTCATTCCTAGGAATCTCTCTCATAAAAACAAAAGCACCAGTCTGTAAGAATATATGGGGAAATGCAAGCACCTCAAGTGATTGAGCACCTGCTTCACATACATGAGGTCCTGGTTTTGATCCCTGGTACCTCCTAACAACAAAATGAACAAACAAACAAACAAACAAAAATATCAACTTAGGGAAGCTGGTGTAGCTTAGTGGTTGAGCACAGGCTTCCCACATATAAGGTCCTGGGATCATTCCCCAGCCCTGGTACTTCAAAAAATAAATAAATAAATACAAATAAGAAAAGAATATATGTACATACAAGGTTGTTTGATATATGTGCAAGGTTGTTTGTTGCAACGTTGCTTATTGTGGAGAAAAACTGGAAGCAAAGTAATGTTCATCTAATGTGAATGGCTTAAACTGTTGCACATCTACAGTATGGACCATGATGCTACCATCAAAAAAGAAGGGATTTCTGTGGTAAATTTGGAAAACAGAGAAATGTAATAACATTTCATTTTTATATGTAGAATATCAAACTTCATGGACACAGGTAGTGAATTATAGGTTACCAGGGACTGGTATTGTTAGGGTAGGAAGTTATTGCTTAAGGAGGCAGAGTTTGAGGCCCTGAAAAAGTTGTGGCAATGCCCAATGCCAAAGATGCACTGGGGGAGGATGGAAAAAGTGTGTCAAACGTACACTATGGACCATGGTTAGTAGCAACAGTCTGATGATATTATCTCATAATCCATAACAAATGTTCCACACGGCGTGTGGTGTGTTGGTGAAGGGATGTTGTGTGGGAATTCTACACATGTGCATGATTGTTTTGTAAGTTCACAACTTCTGGTGGGTTGGGGGAAACATACACCAAATGTAAGTGTATGGTGTACTTTTGGACTCTAGATATGTCCATATATGGACTATAGTTAGTAGCAATAATTTGATGGTATTTTTTCATAATTTGTACCAAATGTTTGGCAACAATGCAAGGTATTGGTGCTGGGGTGATGTATGGGACCCCTGTATATGGTGTTATGCACGTATGTTTTGTAAGTTAACTTTCCTATACATTTATTGTTTATGTATGTTCATGTACAAATGATATACTTCAAGAAAAAAAAATTTTTAAGTTGTGGCAATGGATATTGGTAGTGGTAGCACAATACTGTGAATGTAATACCACTAAATTATATACTTGAAAGTGGTTAAAATGGGAAATTTTTATATATATATTACTACAATACAAATTTTTTAAAAAATTCATGTTTGTAAAAGAAAATCCTGGGTGCCTCCATTTTCAAAATTCCATAAACACTCACATACACACATGGGGAATAAATAATATTTTTGTACTCTTATTTATATAATCACAGACATAAATATGAATGCATACATATTTACTGTTAACACTGATGTCGTTGGAGGTGATGGTATGGGTGGAGAGAAGGAGACAAGAAGTAAAAACTAACAGAGTTTGTGAAAAAAGCAGCAGATATGATATGATCTCATTTATCGAAAATCATATATATTTGAGTTTTATGCACTAAAAGCATGAAAATATGGTAACCAAACTGTTAATGGCGATTGATCTTATTGTGGTGGAATTTTAGGGGATTTTTATTTTCTTCTTAGGCTTTTCATTATTGTTTGAATTTCTACAATGATTTGCATTACTCAAACAACTGGAAAAAAATTAAAAAGCTATTTTCATCATAACAAAAGTTCCCTTAGCAAAAAAAAAATACATATATGTTAATTTACATGATGTGAAAAGTCATAAAATTAGAACTCCCAAAGCAAGAAGTGGAAAAATCTTTCCAATCTGAAGAAATAAAGCCATTCTCTGAAGATTGTTGACATTTATAAAGCAATCCTCCAAGTGTCCCTGTACATTTTCCATGGAACAAAAATTCTGAAATTTATTTGAACTGTAGAAGTATTAATACCACTCAACTACTGAGAGAAATGGAAACTGAAGGGATTGCTAATAGGGTGTAAATAATGGAGGAGAGTACACCTGTGCCTTATAACTCAACTGTGAACACATGAACACATGAACACATGAACAGGTCCAGAACTACTTCTCAAGTTGTCAGTTCTAAAATTGATTTTCAGGCTCGTCAGTGCACCAAATAAAATGCAACTGACACTAACAAATTTATCTTTAAAGTGACTTTTTCTCTTGGGGCCACTCTAGAGAAGACGCTAATTAGGTGATATTTGTCCCTCAGGTGCCAGAGTCTTTTTAAGCTGATTGGTTCTGGCTTTCGGAATATTTCTACTTTTCTGGTTCCATCAAAATGTTCTTGTCTCTTTCCCTGACTATCTTGCTAATTTAGAGCTAACTAGTCAGATGTAGTCACTTCTTTCTTCTATCATCTTGGATGAGAAATCACTAAGCTTTAAAGGTTTATATATTTTATTACCTCAGGGCCAACGAACTGGATTCCCTGGACCAGCTACATTTGAATAAGGTCTTTGTGGTGGCATTGTGAACCCCGAAGAATGCACTGGAAAGTCCTCAGGATTTGAGGTCAGAAGTCAAGCTTTAGACCCAAGCCCTGCCATCATTAACTCTGACATTTAAAAAAGAGCCACTGTACCTCACTGAGCCCTGATTTCCTCCCCTGTAAAATCCCTACAAACTTTCTTTCGGCTTGTGAGAATCAAGTGGGATGTTCATTAAGATCACAGTCAATCGTAAGACAAAGGTCAATTATGTTTTTCTCTAGTTACAGAGGTGCAAGTGTTCTTTGTAGAAAATTTTTTAACTGCAAAAATCACTAAGAAGAAATAAAAATCACCCATAATCACAAAATCTGGAGATAATGGATATTAACATTTTGATATGTGCCCATTTAGTTTATTATTTCTATGTGTAAATTTACATGTATTTATACACATTAAAAAATAAAATTCAGATCATTCTCTGTATATTTATATGTTTTTCATTTAATTTATAATTCGTATTACAATGTTATTAAAATTCTCCTACACTATCATTTTTCATCGCTGTTAAAATATTTATCTTAGCTCTAGTCTGGTTTATATAATACATTCTCCACTGTTGGCATTTCAACTAGTTTTTGCTATTAATGTGCTCTGCTCATAAGTTATAGTATTTAGATACTGTTAATTTATGTTTTTGCCTACTTGATATGCCAGAAACTGAGAAAATTTTCCCACTACTACTCAGTTTCTTATTTCATCTCGTGTTTAAAATTTTTACTTTATATGTTGATTCAAAAATATTCAGGGCATACTGATCAACAACCATTATATAGTCATTGAAATGCTCTCTGACAGTAATAAAAGTTATGTTGGACTGTAATTTGACATAGTCTAACCACCTCATAGAGTTATCATAAGGATTAAATGAGATAATTCATTTGTCCTCAGTGTCACTGATTGCAACTACAACTACTTCATTGTTTTGTTATTATAACAATATATAGTGACCATGTTTTCTTTTTGTCTAATATGTCTTTGCCCAGCCTTTTATTTAGACTCTTCGAATATCGCATAGTTGCATTTTGTTTTTTGATTCTAAGTGAGAAACTTTTATTTTTAACAAGAAAACTTAATCTATTCACATTCATTACCATATTTAATAATTTGGTTTTATTTTGTTACCTGCTGGTTTTCTGTTTCCTTTACTTATCTTTTGCTATGTAGTCTATACCTTTTTTTTTTCTTTTATCTTACCTATTTTGGAAAGTATACTTACAGTTTCTCATGTTTCTAGAAATTCTCTTTAAATTTACCTAAAGCATATTTTCGTACCTAATGGTCGGCAACATTGTTTCCACTAACACTGCTTGGTGGATAACTTCACATTCACTACATACCATACTCACCTCACTGTGGAATGCTGTGTTAATAGAATGGGTTCTAGAGTATACATAATTCCTGGTTTGCACACCATCAATAATTCCACCATTTTCACTTGCACCAATCACAATATACCATGGCTACATGCCACTGCCACTAGAAATAATTCCTATTGAGATAAGGAATTTAGCATCCTCTCTTTAAATCTCTCAAGTCTACACCCACATAATTTGTCAGCCCAGGAAAGTATTCCTCTAGAATGCATTTCTGATCGGCACTTTTGCTCCGTTTGTTTTGGTCTTTTTACTAATTGTCTGTGTGTTGACTCTTCTTTCTCTGATATCATATCTACCATTTCTTTCATATCATTACGTTCTTTATGTGCTTTGAGTGTAGCTCCCAAACACCTATTGATTTTTCACAGTATCAATTCTATTCTATACTTGTCTGCCTCCAACATGGATTTTAGTTATACTCCTGTTTTGTTTTTTGTTGGGAGCGGTCAATACGAGTATACACTGAGTTCAGCAATGCCGGCAACATGGCCACCAGAGCAGAGCCCACTTCCTTGTTCTTCTCCCTCCCTGCTCCTTTGTTCTCCGTTTCCGCCACTGCCCAGGCTGATAAGGTAGTACGCAGGCGCAGGCGCAAGGCGTGAAACTAAAGTCTGCCTTCCCCCCCAGTAACAGCAACCACCAGTCCCCAACCTCCACCTCCTCACTCCCTGCTCCTCCCCTTCCCAAGAGTATATATGCTTTGTTCCCCTCAATAAAAATTGCAGCTTGATCAGAACACTGTCTTGCTGTCGTTCTTCGTGTCTCTTTTCCCACCATTCTTTCTCGGCAGGTTTCGAGCCCTCGTTGCCGTCCTGCGGGCCGGGGCAGTTTTTGTTTTTGTTTTTTTCCTGCTCCCTTAGAATCCTTTCCTATCTTAGTCACTATCTCTCTTCATATTATCTTTTTTCTTTTTTTTTTTTTCATTTCAACCTGTTTACTTCTCTTGGGTCTCTACTCCTATTTTATACACATGGTTTTCTGAATGTGTTGTAATCACTTTTTAGAGGTATATGGTTCAACTAATATGTCAGGGTATTTTGCCAGTCTCATCAGCTAGTATTTTTTCATAGGTTCCAGGCATGTATCTTTAAACAGTGTTTCATTAGAAGAAAGTGTATATGGTTTTCTGATTTCATTTAATTTGCTGATACTGATATAGGTTTCATTCATATTCTGGTATTTGATAGTTTAGTCATCTTAGTTTTCTAATATTGTATCTTTTTATTTGTCCTCTTATAAATTTTAAATATTCATAAATAATATACAATTTTGGAGAGATTTTTAGATACAATTGTAATCCTGAATTCTTTGTCACCAAAGTTAAGGGCATGAATTCCAGACACTGTGGCAGACTGAGAAAGGGAGCTAAATATTTAATTAGAATCCCTAAAAGCAAAAATATAAAACCACAATTCTCTTACTGATATAGTTGGTCCTATTTCAAACTAAAACAATTTCATTCAAAAAGAATGGTAGTCACCATGAAGTTTACCCAGGAAAATAATCATTAAATTATAAAATATGTCTTTTCCATTCTCATGAGATAGGATTAAATGAACAAAATTCACTGTTGGAAACTGAGGCACAGTGACCTCACAAGGAGAGACTTGCTGTCTCCATGGCTACGCTTGCAACCTAAGGAATGCAGTAATTAAGAGTTCCCGGCAAATGGGATGGAGCTGTTAAAGGCTGAAAAAAAAGATGAGCACATACCTTTTGTAGTAAATAGAACACTTAGACTTTGTACCTTGAGATAAGATTTTTTTGAATTCCTTAAACTATGAGTAATGCTGATAGTTACCTGCATGTTGCTGCTCGTTGTCACGTAGACTGGGGTATGTAGAGAGCCCCTTGTAAACAATAAAGTTGTCTGATGAGTCTACTCGCAGACCCCCTGATCCCAGCTCGTTCGTTCTTGCTCTTTGTTTCCTTCCTCTTTTTCTCTTTCTTTCATTCTTGCTCATTGTTTCCTTCCCCCTTTTCTCTTTCTTTCATTCCCGATACCCTTCAGGTCCAAATCTCCAACAATTCACAAATATTTTTTCCTGTTTTAAAGTATTTCAACACTTTCCTGTTTTATTTTCATAAGTCCTTTGTCCATATTATTTTCATTCTTTTGACTTTAAGAAAGTCTCACTGAGAAGCTAATATGCCTTAATAGCTATTAATCTCCAATTTAAATGGGAAGGAAATTCCTCAGACTGCGGGACATCAATAGTTTTTCCTTAGCCTATAGTCCTCAACATCACCCCACTTTAAAAATATTTGTAATTGCATTTGCAAGTTTGAGTGATGGGTTGCTAAAATTTCTAGGTGTCAAAGCCTTTGCAACAGCTTCTTGATGTAATATACCAAAGAAACAACTATATAATCTCTTTTGTGAAAAAGTACATATATTTATATGCATTTATAAAGATAAGAAGAAATATTCTAAAATATCAACAGTGGTTATAAATCTGGATGGTAAGATTAAGGATAATTATTTTCTTCTTTGTGTCTTTATTTTCTAAATATTCTACAATTAATATGCATGGCTTATGAAGCTGGCTAGTAAGACAGGGAATCAATAGATGGACCCGGAACCTGGCCAAGAGTCCACATGCACATCAATAACCCCAAGATGGCTACTGGAAGACACCCTCCACACACAGAAGATTCTGCCATTCAGAACAAGATTTCCTCTGGAAGCCAGGGGATGCCCTGGATATTTCTCAAGGACTTTATAATTGGGCCCTCCTAGGGGATTGATGGGTGGGGTAAGCAATCAAAACAGCAAACAGCTGGAACTCCTCCCTTGCATTAGCAAAGGGGCAGAATAATTAATAGTTTAAAAAGCAAGCGCTAAGCTCTCTTGCTCTCTTGCCTTCGCCCTGTCCCGGTGCCAGTCCCGGTGCCAGTTCTGTTCTGTTTCTGCTTTCTGTGCCCTGCTCTCTCCATATTTGTTCTGCATAGATCGACATGCAAGTAAACCTGGGCATTTATAATATATAATGGGAAGCTGTAGTCTGTAAATCAGCCCACTTTATCACTTTTCAGCCCCTTTCTCTCTACCTAGTACACATAATCTTTTATTTTCTCCCATTTCTCTTCCCTCCCTAACTTAATAAATTACTGGCTTAACTCACCCGGTGTGCTCTTGAAATTCATTTCTGCAGTATAGTTAAGAACCTAGACAAAATCCGGTTACACTTATATAATCAAAGAAGAAACCCACTGTGTTGTAACTGAATAAAGCTTTGATGTTAAGAGACTTAAAGCACTGAATTGTTTCTCCCATGTTCAGTTCCAACTAATATGTTTTATGGGAGAGGATGAGAATGTATCATACATAGAAAGATTTAGAACTGGTGGCCATTTTTTATTCAGTTACCAAAATAATGACATTAATCATTGGCACATATGAATAAGATTTTGCCACATAGACTAACCCTGTGTTTTCTAGACTTGGAATTTTGAGGACCAGAAAATTGCAATATAAGTTTTTGAGACTCATGTAAAGTTGTCAACTTTTTTTCAATGTTTACAGAAAACCCCAAAACTACCACCAGCTGTTTCAACATCATTTTTATAAAAGACAGAACATTCCAACCCCAAATGATTCAAAAGGATATACATTATCTCAGGAATGTAAAAATGAATAATTTTGACCTCACAAAAACTCTCCTTATTGTTCTTTTCTTACTTTACTAAAGTCTGGTGAAAACTTTAAGAATGTGCCCTGGTTTGTGTTTGAGACCTAAACATGTCTTTGGACTAAGACTTGTTTTTCTTGGTGATTGTGTGAAGAGACGTTCCAAAGTCCCATCTTACCTGGCTCCATAATACAGATGGTAACTCTTCATATAGAGCCAGGTGTTTGAGAAAAAAAGTCAAACCGGACTCGGTATTATTTCAGGTATGGACATACCCAATACTTTTTAGATTTATTACAGGTTCTTTTGATAAATACATATGAAAGATTTAAATCCCCACATAATAAAGATAAGGCTGTGGGAAAATAGTTTTTAAATTTTATCATTGGGATCGATAATTTGCTGGAATCCAACCCTTCTCATCCCTTTATCATTACAATCATGGTTTAACCTGGCTTATTACCATCTTCTTCAAACTTGTTGCCTGCCTTTTTCCTTGCTCCACCAAGTTTATTCTCAACATGGCAGCCAGAGTGACCCCATTAAAATTTAACTCAGATCATGCCGCTCCTCTATCCAAACCTTCCAGTGGTTTCTCATCTCAGAATAAAAGCCACTGTCCTACCCAAGTCGAAGCCCTGGGTGGATGATACAGATGTTCTGCATCATATTCATGCTGACATGTTCTTGGTAAAAAGGGAATGGTCCTCTGTATTATTGTGCTTTGGTTTGTAATTGCTTTTTCCTCCCCTATATGACTTAACAGTCAAATGTATAAAAAAGATTAAAACCTATATTAGTGAGAAATAAAAAAGAAGAAAACAAGGGGGATGGTCCTTACAGCTACCAACTCCTCTCCTTTAGTTGGTTATGAGTACCTTGGATTGTTAAACAACATTGTATGTCTTCCAGATTATAAATATAATTCATATTTACTGCACAAACACGTACAACACAGAGAGAATATAAAAATAAAAATCATTCGTAATTATATCAACTAAAGATAATCAATTTTATTTTGACTTAGTTCCATTTTTTTCAAAATTATTTTTTCCTGTTATATAATGTGGATGATATAAAATTAGGATATGGACCTTTATTCCATAGTTTTCATTTAATAAATAACACATAGAATTATTTCTCCATGTCAGTAGACAATTTTCAAAAACATGATTTTAAATGAATATTTGCCACTGAATTATCTGGTTAAGTCATATTTTATGAACCTGTTATGGACATTTATGTTAGTATTAATTTCAAAATATAATATGTAATATTATATCCTTGCCAATGGATATGAACAAAAAATAAATAACTTCTAACTTCTGGAGTGGGACAGTGCTGGCATTTATAGGGAACTTGTGAATGGTCTAATATTGAGGGTGTATTACTGGGACTTGCTGGAAGTGCAGGAGAAAAAGCGATCTTAGGCTTTTCAGTTACTGACCAAGTAATTTTGGTCAATTCATATGGCCTCAACTGAATAACTGGCACCATTAAGAATTGGATTAAATGCCTTTAGAATTACAGCTCTTCTAATTTTTCTGTTTTGCTGTCAACCTGTTGCAAGCCAAAAATAATTAGCCATCCATCAGAACACAGACATTACAAAAGAACCTATAACCCTTGGGGTCTCATTTGTTCTTTTGTGGCTTTGTTGGCAAATAAATTACTTGATACTGGGAAGCCTTCCAACTTGGAAGAACAGAAGACAAATCAAAACACATGCCTGATTTGGTTTAAGTTTCATGGTGTAGTGTCTGTTTAGAAAAAAAAATTAAAATGTGTCTAATTCGAGGAGCTTTCTGGAAAAAAAATCAATAAATCACTTTAGAAAAAGCAAACATAGACTCTTTACGGTCAGAGCAAGACTGCATCCCTGTGCCCAGCATTAGAATTAGGCCAGACACTATCATTAGGAATATTGCAGCATGTGGAGGAACTCCATTTTTTAAGAGTACATTCCTGGAATTCTCTAGATAAGAAAGCTACTGTAAAGCAAACTGAGAAAGTCTGGGGAGATGACATGTTCAGTTCAGTGCTTAGTGACACACCTAGATTGTCAGTCAAGTGATATTTGGACTTGACAGTATGTACTGAATTCAAGGACTGCTCTGCATTTAACATCATCAGTAGAAACTTTTGATCGCTTGAAATGAGAGGTGTTTCTAATGCAGTGTCCAATGATGTCAGTAAAATGAAAAATGGATAAAAGTAGGGCTGCCAATATTAGAGGTTAGTCTTCTTGTTCTGTGAGGTCTTTGGTGTATTTTTCACCATTTTACTCCCAGAGTCAAGCCTTGTGTCCACCTTAATACATACTCAAAACATGTTTATTGGCTGGAACTCATCAGACCAACCTTATTTCTTCTTTATAATTTTTCTGCCTGTTACATTGGTAATATATGCCATTTATACTCAGTTCCATGTATAATATTTATAGGATGACATTGAGGGGGCTTCCTGAGTGCCAGCACCATGCTAAACTCTTCACATGAATTATTATGTCATCTGGTCCTCACTACAGCCCTATGCTGGTGGACACAATACTTTCACTATCCTCATTTTATAGAATAGATAAGGATTCCTAGGCATAGAGGGATTAAGTAACTTGCCACAAATTACACAGCCAGTAAATCAGGCCAGGATTTGAACCTAGGCAGTCTGTAAATAACATTATGTTATTACTTTAAAATGCTCTTTGCACATTTTGTTTTTATTGTTTTTTTATCGGCCAGTGAGTGTGGCTTCAGTTTACCAGGCCAAGTGGGAATATTCAGGTCATAATTATTTACTCTATTTTTCAACCTGGAATATTACCATCCCCTCCTGCTGCTCTTAGGTATGGCCACAGGAAGAGAATATCAGTGATAACCTCCACTTTTTTAGGCAAGTTATTATGTGGGGAGGCTTCCAAATTTCTATAGGCTAGAGGGTCCAAAGTTTCTCTAGATCGTTTCTTTAATGGTTAACTCCTACATTTTACAAAAATGGATAATTTGTACGATCTCTGGAAACTATTATTGCAACTCATAGGCCCACAAAAGATGAAATAAAGAGATCATCCTCAGTTGAACTTACAGAGACGTAACAGAAAATATGAGAACTTATCTAGAAAAAAGTAAAATAGCCATAACTATAAATTTAATTATAGTCACAGTTCTGTTCTATATAGAAGATTACCCCTTTGGAAAGTTACTTTTCACTTAATGAGCACACAATGATGCTGTGAGACACAGATTTAGAAACTGACTGGAGTGTTTAGGACATATGAGTCAAAGAGGAAATGAAGAGAAGGAAGTGGTGGGGGAAGAAGAAAAGGGACAAGTGAAGTATTACTTAATTCACTTCATCAATTCATGCATGCACGTTATACAAAGCGTAAAAGCAGATGTTTTTTGTGTTTTTTTTTTACTTAGAAAAGGAAACCTTTTGGTCAGCATCAGCAAAATAGGGTGATGAATAGGCCAAAAGGAGAAAAAAGTGAGTGCTCTGGGACCTTGATTCTGTGGTTGGGTCTGACAGGTTTAAACCAGCCAAAAGGTCAGAGCCAAAACAAGAGCCATTCACTAATGGAAAACCTCTCAAATTTCTAAAACACTGGGTATATACCCTTACCAATTTGATAGAGATTCACTAACAAAATCGCTTTTCTT
This sequence comes from Dasypus novemcinctus, assembly GCF_030445035.2. Taxonomy (NCBI): domain Eukaryota; kingdom Metazoa; phylum Chordata; class Mammalia; order Cingulata; family Dasypodidae; genus Dasypus; species Dasypus novemcinctus. The sequence goes on along the minus strand of NC_080679.1, from coordinate 55,370,452 downwards.
CATTGAATTTTCCATGCCTACTAAACTACCTGAAAAATAAAACTGCTTTGCGTGACAAATGTTTTTCCATTTGGCAAAAACAGAAACCTCTTGGTTTCTAAAGGAAAATGACAGAATATTGGCTGTATTTACTTTCCTATTTATCAAAGACTGCCAACCATATGAATTGTTCACATACCACCAAGTATTAGTGATGCACTAGTAAGTGTGCTTCTGCTACTGAGAAAAGAAGCACTTTTAGAGGCTTGTTCTGTGCAATGTAACTGGTGTGTACTAAACACTTTCACCAATCTGTGGTTCTCATGGCAACCCTGGGAAGCAAGTGAAATTATCTCCATTTGACAGATACAGAACAGAGGCTGAAAGGAAATTCTTTTTGCTTTGATGAAAATTCTTTGTTTTTCATAGAAACTTATATAAAATATATAATATAAGCATTATTTAAAGGCAAAGGAGAAGTGGGGAAGCCCTAGTAGTGTTTTCCATTTGTATAATTGAAAAGAAAAGGACTTCTTCAACAAATATTTGTTGAACATCCAAGTGTTAGGTCTTGTGCTCCGTTTATCTTTCACACTTATCTCATTTAATCCTCAAAATAATCTGGTAAGATAGTATCAGTCAGATGAGAGAAATGAAGTGGTTTCCTTGGTGTCATACACTTTCTTAGAGGCTGAGCTGGAACACAAATTGGGTTTTGCTTCCCCTCCAGAAGTCATTTATTAGAGAGCAGGGAGAAAGTTTAAACATGGTAGTCATTCTTCTTTACTTTTGACTTGAATTGTATTCTTCTACTTTCAGGGGTTCATGCTTTTATTTCCTATGCCTCGTTCCATCTCTCAAAAACAACCCCACTGATGGTTTTACGAGGTTGCTTAGAGTTCTTACTCCAGGTTTTTGTTATTGTTGTTTGCCCTCAGATCTCTGTGAGGGAACGGGGAGTGGGAGAGAACACACATGGTGGGGCCTGACCCTCACACCACCTCTGTGCTTCTCAGAGAACAGAAAAGCGGCAACCGCAGAAACATGGCCTAAGCAAACCTACTGATTTGGGGAGGGTTTTTTTTTTGCCATTTTCTCTGCCTTTTCAACAAAACACGATCAAGTTTCTAAGCATTTAAAGTCTCAGAAGGGGAAGCAGAGTTGGCCCAACAGATTGGGCATCCACCTACCACATGGGAGGTCCAGAGTTCAAACCCCAGGCCTCCTGACCCATGTGATGAGCTGGCCCATGCACAGTGCTGATCATGCAAGGAGTGCCATGCCATACAGAGCTGTACCCTGCGTAGCGGAACCCCACATGCAAGGAATGCGCCCTGTAAGGAGAGCCGTCTAGCACGAAAAAAGTGTAGCCTGCCCAGGAATGGTGCTGCACACATGGAGAGCTGATGCAGCAAGATGACACAACAAAAAGAGACACCGATTCCAGGTACCGCTGACAAAAATACAAGCGAACACAGAAGAACACACAGCGAATGGACACAGAGAGCAGAAAACTGGGGTAGGGAGGGTGGGGAGGGTGGGGAAGGGGAGAGAAACAAAATTTAAAAATAATAAATTTTTAAAAATAAATAAAGTCTCAGAAGGGTCTCTTTATGGGATTCCCTGGGAGCTTTTTTGGGTTTCTCACAATTGCATGGTACTAGGGTTACTAATAACTGCCTTTCAGGGTATCTGGATATTCTGGAGGGGCCAGAGAACCCTTAATAAGTTATCACATTTCCCAGGGGCCCCATTCACAAAGATGGACCATAAAACACAAACCCTGGTTTCTGATCTTACCCAGGATCTAACTACAGCATTCTCCACAAGGCGCTGTGGCCTCAGGCCACACAACAACCTCAATCCTCCTTGATGCCTTCCATGGAAATATGGCCACAAAGCAATCCCTTCCATACCTCATGTGTACAACCATGGATTTAGCTTGATGCCAATGCATGCTAGGAAGAAAAGGTGTCCTTTGGGTCTTTAGTCAACAAATATTCAAGTGCTAACTATGATCTGGCTCTGTGACAAATATGGGAGGAAAGTATATGAAAAGTGCTGAAACAGGAAGGAGTGGAAGGCTTTATGTTCCCTGGTAGGCTAAGGAAGGCTCAGGTCTAATGACTTGGGAGGGGTGGAGGAGTGGGAATAGCATTTATAAATATCCTCTATGTGCTAGATGCTTGCAAATGCCATTTACTTAACGTTCAGTGCAGCCCTTCAGGCAGGACTTATTCTCTTTTTTCAAACAGGGCAACTGAGGTTGAGGGAAGCCAGGCACAAGCCTACCTGACTCACACTTTTCCAGCACATCACCTGGAGTGGGGTGACACCTTAATTCCAATCTGCTAGTCTGAAAAAAAAAAAGGATGAACTGTCCTTCTTTACAGTGCTGTTTCGTGGTATAACCATATCCTAGGTGGGAGAATGTATTGACCACTTACGACTATATTATCAAAGAAAATGTGTATGTGAATAGCAACTGATAAAATTGAAACACTATCTCTGAGTGAGTTTCTATGGCTTATATCACCACATTGAACCAATTGCATTTTAAATAGAGAATTTCAAATTTAGAACTTTATATCGAGAATACAGAAATGTAGATTTTATACGCAAGAGTCACATTTCAGAATTAATTTATGGTTTTGAAAGACAACAGTGATATTACATCTGAGGGACAATCAATCCCTAGCCTTCCTCTTTACTCCCCTTTCTTAACTTCCTATCCCATTTCTTTTGCAATTTTAATATCTACTTAATATTTCAGGCAGACAGCAGTATTAAAATAAATGTAAATTAAGGGACAGAATACTACTAAGTTTATGTATATGATTTGCTTTTTTACTTCTTGCATGTTCTAGAGTACAGAAAATTATTAAAAATGATCATAAATTAACATATTGGAGGTTAACCATATAACGGAAGACTACTCAAAAAGGAATGAACTACGCATACATGCAACAATATGGATTGATTTAAAAATAATTATGCTGAGTGAAAGCCGGATAAAATGGAGCAATAGTGCCTGATTTTATTTATATTAAACTCTAGATCATACAGTCTAATCTATAGTGCAAAAGACAGACCAGTGGTTGCCTAGGGAGGGTGAGACGATGGGGAAGGAAGGGAAGGAGAGTTTATAAAGGGGCACAAGGGAAGTTTAGGAGTGATGTACATGTTCATTATCTTGATTTTGATGATACTTTCATGGGCATGCTACTTACATGGAAATTCATCAAATGTACACTTTACATATGTGTTTATTGTATATCATTTCATTTCAATAAAACTGCTAAAACTACAATAAACGTTTTTTCAGATAAATATAAAGACAAAATTTGGGAAGATACCTACATGTGTGTAACACATTGGATGCAGAATTTATATGCAGGAAAACTGAGCTTGTACCCTAGCTCTCTCACCTCCTAGCTATGTGGCCATGGGGAGCTGTAGGATCTTTCTAAGCTTCGGTTGCCTTGTCTGTAAAATGGGGAAATAACAGTAATCTCCTCACAGGATTGTGCGAGGATTAAATGAGATAATGACAGTAGTTAGCACAGTGTACACAGCATGTAGTAAGGGCTCACCATTGTCCTAAGATGTATTTATGCCAATATGCATGTATGTGTGCATATGTATACATGTATTACCTAAACGGATATGGTGGCAACTCTACATATAGTATAGGATAGTGAAGAAACCAAAAGAAAAAAATGAGTCAATCTATGAAAAGTGAGCTTCTATTATTATTATTATGTTCCCAAACATCATCCTTATTTTTGACAACTCTGTGAGGCTATTACCCCCATTTCGTAGCTAAGGACACTGAAGTGCACCGAGGTAAAGGTCACTCAGCTCGAGTTGTAGAGCTGGAAGCCGAACATGGAACTCTGGCTTCAAATCTAGGACTCTTTGAACAATCCACAAGAGAGAAATTAAAGGCAGTTTTTCAAAATTAGTTAATAATTATGTAACTCAGAATTAAAACACAGTATCTAGACCTGTGGCGGAGCAACTATTATGAAAAAGGGTCTTTGTGCACTGTACTCCACTGCCGGTTCCCTGTGCCCCATGAGGCCACATGAGGACAAATCCCTAGCCCTTCAGTGCTCTCGCCCATCTTTTCCCACGACCCTCGTGTGTGTGACAAGCATGCACACCAATTGCCCTACTCCAGCCTCCTATGTCTCCTACTGCTTTCTTGTCCTTGTGCCTTTGTATACATGGCTTGGTCAACCTGCCCACATTTCTGTCCATGGAGAGCCTACCCATACTTTTACAACTGTCTACCCAGTGCTGGCAGACATTACCATTTGTTAGCTCATTCGTGCATTCCACAAATATGTATCAAACAATAATGACTGACCTGAGTGTGATGGAGTTGGACTCAGATATGACCTTTCTACACATGCCTCTTCTGTTACTTTTACCGGACCTGTGGTTGGCGTTGGAGTTGGTGTATACTCAGGAGACCTGAATCTCTGAACTGTCCATGTGACAGCCAGGCCCTGAACCTCAACAGACTTGCAACTCCTACCCTCTGGTTTATTGGACTTACCCTGGCCAGCTAACAGGGAGGTGAAGAAGGTCAACCACCACACCAGGGAGCCAAGAGCGCCTACAACTGCAAGTAGGAGAATTGCATCCATCATCCATGTGGAATCGAAGCCCCCTCCTGATGTAGAGAGGAACTGGACATAACCATCCCAGGGTCCACAGGATGGAGGAATAGAGTATGGATTAGAGTGGACTACTGGTGTTCTGCTGTGGAACTATTGTGATTAGTAATGGAAGAAATTATAGCATTGATGTGGAGAAAATGGCGACAGTAGCTGCTGAGGGCAGGTAGAGGGAAGAAGAGACATGATATGGGGGCATTTTCAGGATTTGGAGTTTTCCTGGGTGGTGCTGCAGGGACAGATGCTGGACATTGTGTGTCCTACCATGGCCCACTGGGTGGACTGGGGGAGAGTGTAGACTACAATGTAGACCACTGTCCAGGTGGTGCAGTAGTGCTCCAAAATGTATTCATCAGGTGCAGTGAACGTGCCATGATGATGGAAGAGATTGTTGATGGGGAGGAGTGGGGTGGGGGGGTGGGGGTTAGGTGGGGACCTCGTATTTTTTTAATGTAACATTTAAAAGAAAATAAAGAAGAAAAAGAGAAGAGTATGGGTTCCCATGTACCCCACTCCCCACCGCCCCTGTCCTACTGCATCAACAACCCTTTTAACATATTGAAACCTCATGTAAAATATGAGTATGGATGATATTGCATATATAAGACTTTATTTTTACAAAATATAAACAGATAAACTAGAGAGAAGGAAATAGAATAGCAGCTATATGTGGCAGGGGAAGCATAGAGAGATTGAGGGGTGATGAGTTTTGTTTGTTTGGTGTTTGTTTTCAGTTTGTTGTTATTATTGCTGGGATAATGAAGATGTTCTAAGAATGATTGGAATGATGAATGCACAGCTATGTGATTGTACCAAATGCCAATGATTGTACACTTTATTTGGATTTATGCTTTATAAATACATATCAATAAAATTGATTTGTTAAAAAAAAAAGATTGCCTGTTCTAGGCACTGTTCTAGGTGTTAAGGAAACCACAGAAAACAAGTATCACTTCCTCCATGTTTTCCTTCTTTGAAGCTGACAATCTCTCTTGGTACTTATATTGTAGCTGCCCCTTCACTACTTGGCAGTTACAACAGGGTTGTAACACAGGGATGGAGACATAGGCAAGTATTTACTTAAATGTATTGAATTGAAGAAAAGGGAAGCATGGCATTTGATATAGTATAGTATTTGGTAGGAATAATACTCACAAATTTATACATGATAGCCAAACTTGAATAAGGCCAAAGTGGTTTAAGAAATTCTAGGAAACTTTGGCCTCAGAGGGAAAGGTTGGAAGGCAATTAGGTGACACCTAATTGAAAAGAAAACTTGCCTTTTATTTTCATTTGGAAACAGGGTTACAGAGGTTAAAAATAAAATTGAGAGAGGACTCTAAATTGGAGTTTCAGCAAAAAGGCCAGGGAAATAGTATAGAGGAAAAATAATTACAGAAACCAGTATTTTAAAAATCTGTGGAAAAGTTTAGTTTTTAAATTTCTAATAGAGGAAGTTCTTTCAAGAACAGTAGAAAATGCTATATAAATGTTTTTAAAACAGAGAAAGTGATTATATAGAGAAAATGTTTTCATACCTATCATTTTTGACATGCCTCTCTCTTGTGCTCAATAACCACAACCATGAGGTTCCCCCTGAGTTTATAACTGATCAGATCTGATGTTTAAAATACATTGTTTCTGAAGAAAGCTGTGGTATGAGCAAAGGCTTGATCTACAGGAAACTGGTGTCACAATGTAGTTTGGGCTGCAACCTTTTTTTAAACTTAGATAGCTTTTTTAGACTTATTTTATCCAACTGAATTTTGATAGAGATAGGGGAATGATTACCAATGAAAGTAATGAAAAATTCAAGCCTTAAGAGTTATTGTATTCAATGCTAAATTGCTAATATACTTTTTAAAGTTGAATAAGAAATAAAATTTAGGGAAAAATGTCACCTGAATTCTTATCGAAGTCATGACAATAAGATCATATATCTGAAAATATTCTTTTCCCTAAATTAAATTTTGTAGATTATTTTTTGCACACACAATCATTATTTCTAAGACCCCTTCCATATTTAAAATGTTATATTTCTAAGACACAGCATAATAAACAGATAATGTGGTACACTCTGTGTATAGTATAGAATAGTGGTAAAACTCAAAGAAGAAACAATACATTAAAAAAAGAAACATTTAAGGATAGTTTCTCTCTTATTTTTCTCTTCTCACCTCCTCCATAAAGTTTAACAGGAAGTCACAACTCTCAGTTCATAAGTTCTGTTTTCCATTCTCTGTATATTTTTCAGCTCAGCATTTATTAGAAATATGAAGTCAGTTCTAGTGCAAACACAATCACAACATAGCTTATCTTATCACATGACATCATTTTCTGCAGAGTTGTTCTTATACCAGAACGCCAAAATACATCTGCTGTCGAAGCACTGGGGAACTCCTACCAAAATATTTCATCTGCCAGAGGGTCTGTGCTTTTGACAGTGTTCCTGGGAACTGCAGAAGCCAGAGTTCTCTTTGGAGGGGCAGATGAAGATTTATAGTGGGGAGAGAGCAAAAATGAAAATGGAAGAGGATGGAATTCTGCTTTCAATCCAGTTTAGCAGCAGTATAGTGTTTCGTGTGGCAGTGGGAAGGTATGTCCCCCAGTCCACCCAGTGGGCCATGGTAGGACACACAATGTCCAGCATCTGTCCCTGCAGCACCACCCAGGAAAACTCCAAATCCTGAAAATGCCCCCATATCATGTCTCTTCTTCCCTCTACCTGCCCTCAGCAGCTACTGTCGCCATTTTCTCCACATCAATGCTATAATTTCTTCCATTACTAATCACAATAGTTCCACAGCAGAACACCAGTAGTCCACTCTAATCCATACTCTATTCCTCCATCCTGTGGACCCTGGGATGGTTATGTCCAGTTCCTCTCTACATCAGGAGGGGGCTTCGATTCCACATGGATGATGGATGCAATTCTCCTACTTGCAGTTGTAGGCGCTCTTGGCTCCCTGGTGTGGTGGTTGACCTTCTTCACCTCCCTGTTAGCTGGCCAGGGTAAGTCCAATAAACCAGAGGGTAGGAGTTGCAAGTCTGTTGAGGTTCAGGGCCTGGCTGTCACATGGACAGTTCAGAGATTCAGGTCTCCTGAGTATACACCAACCCCAACGCCAACCACAGGTCCGGTAAAAGTAATAGAAGAGGCATGTGTAGAAAGGTCATATCTGAGTCCAACTCCATCATGCTCAGGTCAGTCATTATTGTTTGATACATATTTGTGGAATACATGAATGAGCTAACAAATGGTAATGTCTGCCAGCACTGGGTAGACAGTTGTAAAAGTATGGGTAGGCTCTCCATGGACAGAAATGTGGGCAGGTTGACCAGGCCATGTATACAAAGGCACAAGGACAAGAAAGCAGTAGGAGACATAGGAGGCTGGAGTAGGGCAATTGGTGTGCATGCTTGTCACACACACGAGGGTCGTGGGAAAAGATGGGCGAGAGCACTGAAGGGCTAGGGATTTGTCCTCATGTGGCCTCATGGGGCACAGGGAACCGGCAGTGGAGTACAGTGCACAAAGACCCTTTTTCATAATAGTTGCTCCGCCACAGGTCTAGATACTGTGTTTTAATTCTGAGTTACATAATTATTAACTAATTTTGAAAAACTGCCTTTAATTTCTCTCTTGTGGATTGTTCAAAGAGTCCTAGATTTGAAGCCAGAGTTCCATGTTCGGCTTCCAGCTCTACAACTCGAGCTGAGTGACCTTCACCTCGGTGCACTTCAGTGTCCTTAGCTACGAAATGGGGGTAATAGCCTCACAGAGTTGTCAAAAATAAGGATGATGTTTGGGAACATAATAATAATAATAGAAGCTCACTTTTCATAGATTGACTCATTTTTTTCTTTTGGTTTCTTCACTATCCTATACTATATGTAGAGTTGCCACCATATCCGTTTAGGTAATACATGTATACATATGCACACATACATGCATATTGGCATAAATACATCTTAGGACAATGGTGAGCCCTTACTACATGCTGTGTACACTGTGCTAACTACTGTCATTATCTCATTTAATCCTCGCACAATCCTGTGAGGAGATTACTGTTATTTCCCCATTTTACAGATGAGGCAACTGAAGCTCACAAGTTAGCATCTCATTAACGCACTTCACCTGCCCCTTGAGAGCCTGTCTACCCTGGACTCCCTTCTAAATAGTGCTCTTCTAGGTGGTGGTCATGTCTTGACTCATGATATTCAGAGGCATTGCTGACCCAGGTGTTCAAGAAACTGGGTGTGCCCCAGCTGAGGAAGGGGCAGGACTCACAGGCACACGGGAGCTAAAGAGAGCCAAGGCAGCTGCTAGCCCACCTGGCGCCTTAGTGTAAGGAAGTAATTTAGGCAGTCCTGCACCAGAACATACAACTTCTTTTGTTTTGAGATACTGGGGCCAAGGATTAAACCCACGACCTTGTATGTATGAAGCTGTATCTCAACCACCGAGCCACATCACCTTCCCTCAGTTGGTTTTTTCATTTGTTTGCTTGTTGTTTGTTTACTGGGAACCAAACCCGGGACCTCCTGTGTAAGAAGCAGGTGCTCAACCACTTGAGCCACATCCACTCCCCACAAAACTTCTTAAGAGGCCTGCAGACTAGATTTCAGCCCCCCACTTACCCTCTTTTTTAGTATATTTTGGCAGGGTATAACCTGTCAACTATACCTGGAGGCTTTTGAGAGCTGTACTGTATTGAAAACATCTGATTTGGTCTTGAGCTTGAATCCACCTCATCAGACTCCTCAAAAGCCTATGGGAGAGAAGTGGATGTGGCTTAAGCAATTGAGCTCCTGCCTACTACACAGGAGTCCCAGGTTCAATACCCGGTGCCTCCTGGAGAAGATGTGAAAGACAGCGAGTTGGTGTGACAAGCTGATGCTACAAGGTGATACAACAAGGAGACACAAAGAGGAAACAATGAGATACACAACAAAGTAGGGAGTGGAGGTGGCTCAAGCAACTAAGCACCTCTCTCCCACATAGGAGGTCCCAGATTTGGTTCCTGGTGCCTGCTAAAGAGAAGATGAGCAGACACAAAGAGCACACAGCAAATGGACACAGAGAGCAACAGTGAACACATGCAGAGGATAAATAAATAAAATAAATCTTTAAACAAAACAAAACAAAAAAGTCTATGGGACATTTTTATTAGGTCCTTATTGGTCTGTGCATATTTGGACAGAAAGCTTCTCCAACTGGAGCAAACTTGTGATAACTTTCAGCTTCATATTTCTGATGAGGATTTATACTGCATGCAGTGTTTCAGTATCCAAGCTTGTATGTGACTTCAATCCTCAGAAATACTAACTTCCTACCAATACACTGGCAGTATATTGATAAATTGTGAATCTTCTTGTATATATTACATGAGTATTATATTCATCAACACACATCAATATGTGGGTCCACAAATATACTCAATCTCTAAGTATTAGGTTCTTTATTGCCTATTCAAGCTGGGCTATATGAAAAGGCCAGTTAAGACTTTATCTATTAGGTAGTTCTGCTTAATTCTTGAAGAAGTAAGGAATTTGGTTGAAATGAATCCTATAATCTTGGAGAAAACTTAGAATACTACTAGATTTGAAGAAAAACTACATTTGCTTGGAACGTACTCTGCTCGTGATGTGAAATGCTTTGGTAAGGTCCATGACTGACAGAGTGGAAATACGGATGATGCCTTTCCATTGTTTTCATTCCCAATGTGAAGCAAGGTTCGTGTGTACATTTTGTCCACTGGTGCTGACAAAGGGGAAACGGTTTGATAATGTAATACTTTCAGGCCTATACCAGTACTGCCTTCTTTATAGAATCTTATCTTCCACTACATCTCAACATGGACTCATGCTCTGGTTAGCTAATCTTGCTGCTGTGCAATTACTTTGCAATCTAAAGTTTAAATGAAGAATAAGCTTAGATATAATAAAAAAAAAATCTAATGAAATTTTAAAAATATTATTTCAACATAGAAAGTAATATCTGAGTAGCCTAGAAAATAATCTTCTAATAAAATTAAAAATTGGGTTTACAATAAATTAGAAGGAATGCCATTAAAGAATTAGAAAAATGTTTTTCTTTTTCTTTTTTTTAAAGTACATTGAATACAATTTAGACAAAGGGGACATATTTGGGGAATGGTCCATGTTGGTTAACTCTCTTGGTTAAAACAACACATCACTGAAGTCTGCCCCCAGACTTAGCTCCTATGCAGTGACTTGCAATTACTCATTTAATTTCTGTCCTCTTTGATTATAATGCTGCATCACAAGGGCAGGCGACACTGCTGTCTTGGTGCCTGTTTTGTCCCCAACATGAGCAAAGCTCCAGACAAAGTAAACATATTTGCTAGAAGAATGAAGATAAATTTACTCAAATAAATTTCTCGTGCATGACAATTGTCTTGAGGAAGATAGTGAATAATCTTTGAGAATCCATCACTTCCACTAAGGAAGCAACTTAAATATCACCTCCTGTTGGAGCTGCAAAGAATAGTGAAAAATATGCAAAATCTAAACGTGTTTGTTTTGCATTACTTTGGGCAGCAAGTCTCAATTTGGGGTAAACATTGTAATCACCTGAGGAGCTTTAAAAAATCCCATTGAAAAAGACTCTCTGGGGTGAGACTGAGCATGGCTCATTTTTAAAAGGGCCATTATTTCTCAAATTTGTCTGATCATGGGATGCAAACATGACTCAACTGATAAGAATGTCTGTCTACCATATGGAGGATCCAGGGCTCGATCCTCAGGGCCTCCTGACCCGTGGCCCATGTGCAGTGCTGCTGTGCACAAGGAGTGCCATGCCACCCAGAGGCACCCCCACATAGGGGTGCCCCATGCGCAAGGAGTGTGCCCCGTAAGGAGAGCTACCCACATGAAAAAAGCACAGCCCACCCAGGAGTGGCGCCACACACAAGGAGAACTGATGCAGCAAGATGATGCAACAAAAAGGAGTCGCAGTTTCCCAGTGCTGCCGGATAATGCAAGCAGATGCAGAAGAAGACATAGCGAATGGACATAGAGAGCAGACAACAGGGTGGAAAGGAAGAGAAATTTGAAAAAAAAATTTTTTTAATCTTAAAAAAATAATTTGATCATAAGAATCATGTAGGTTACTCAGTCTACAATCAGCTCTGAGTGGCCTCAAAAACTTTTAATCTTTGCCATTTGAAAGATAAAAAAAGTGGTCTCTGCTTAATAGAGTAGTACTAGTTACAAATTCTTTAAGATTGTTCTGGCTTCAAATTTCATCTTCTAAAGAGTTACCATTCCTTCCAATTTAGTGTCAATGCAAATGTAATTTATTACAGGATTATTTTTTAGGCTATCCTAGGGTATTTCTTCATGTTCTGAAATAATACTTCCAAAACTTTTATTAGACTACTTCTTTTTACTTTAAGTCAATTCTCATCTATCTAAGGTAATTGCAGTATGTGATTAAGTGTCAGGATGAGTTGTCAGGACACTAAGAGCAATGGTTGTGTAGAAGAGAGAGAAATCAATGTGGATTTCAATGCAGACAGAGCAGGATTTGGTTTAGAACTTGATGGATGGTGGGAGGAAAAGGGAACTGCATCTTGGGTATGAGCTACTGCAAGAAATGAGCAAGGACCTTTCTAAGGGTTATGAAATACCCATATCCTAAATCTGCCATTGCTTATTTTTCGTGTGCTCCTGCCTGGGATGCATTTCTTGGTTGCCTGTGTACTCTCTGATCCTATTCACATTCTCAAGTCCCATCCTGTGACATATTGAATCAGAATTGGGGGGTGGGGTGGGGGGCTAGAAATCTACATTTTTAACTAGTTCCCCAAGAATATCTACACAATTCAAGAGGAAGATAAATGGGACAGAGTACCACACAAAGAGAATCAAATGCAATGAACTAGTGCTTCTGTTGAAATAAATCAGATATACCATTTTTCATTTTTCAAACTGGCAAAGATTAAAACATTTTATACAACTCAGCGTTGATGGAATGAGTTTTACACACTGCTGGTGGGAATGTGAATTGGTACATTACTAGAGGACAATTTAGCAATTCTTATTAAAATCATAGCATTTTTCATACCCTTTGACATAGCAATTCCACTTTTAGAAAGTTATCCTAAGGTTGTGGTCTCAATCTTGGTAGTTTATCAGACTAACTTGCAAAGTTGTCATGAACTACAGATTTTTGGGCGCCCTCCCTTGATTCTAATTCCATAGGTTTGAGGTGGGGCGTGGGAATCTGGGTTTTAAAATTATTGATATACTTTGGTCTTTCAAAAACTCAAGTAATAGAAAAGACAAAATTCTATGGCTACTCCATCCTCTCCTTCCTCCTCTACTCCCTCTGGACAATACTTTAAACATATTATTCTGTTTTTTCACCCAAAAATATATATAATAGCCAACTTTCCATTTCAGTATATTCAGATCTAATATTTTAAAGGCTGTATAGCATGCATGGAAATACTTTATTTAAACATTTTCCTACGGATGAACATTTAAGATCATTTTCAAATTTTTGTTTTTGTAAATAATTAAGACAATAACATTGTTGCATGCATGCACATCCTTCTCCTCATCCATATAAGAATTTCTGTAGGATAAATATATAGAAATGGATTTGTGGATCATATTGAACTTTGATAGATATTGTCAATTTGCTTCCCAAAATGGCTTTATTGAATGTGGTAAAGATAGCTTACTGTCCACCAACATTCCTGTATTCTCTCCTGTAGGATGCAGTAAGTACTGGGAAGTGATAGCCAGCCAGGGATTACAATTCCTAGCATGTTTTACATCTAAGTGAGAGGTTATAGCTACTTCCTGCTAATGGAATGCGGATAAGATGTGTGTCCTTTCTGGGTCAAGGGGTTTAAGCAGTCGATGTGACTTCATGCTCTTTCTCTTACTCTATATCCTGTTTGCAGAGGAAGCGGGTCTCTTAGGTAGAGCAGAGCCACGCAATACAAGGAACATGGATCCCTGCATAGTCAGGAGAAGGAAATCTACCAGTTTATCTTGTCATGTGATAGTTTTTTGATATATTATCCTAGTGTTATCCTCATTGCTATATTAGTTTATATTCATATTAATAGTGGGTATCTGTATTAAAAATAACTCTACAAGTGATTTCAAAGCATGAGGCTAAGACCCACTGTCCTAATAAAATAATCATATATATGAATGACATTTTAACAATAAGTATGTGTATTTCGCTTGTTTCTATTGGTGAAAAATAATAAATGTTTCATTGATAGAATAAAAATGATGAAGAAAAATATTTAATAGCATGGAAATATGTTAAGTATTTAAATGAATGTATTAAGCTTAGGAAGGACAATATTAATTAATAAATTAATAAAATTAACAAGACACTATTAATTTTAAAATGAGATAAAATATTTATGAGGAGAAAATTGGCAGTAAATATGTTCACAGTGGTTATCACTTAAACATAGGATTACAGATGATTTTTCCTTTTTTATCTATGTTTTTAAAATTTCCTTACTGGATATATATCATTTTTATAACAAGAAATAAAGTTGTTTAAAAATCAGTAGGTATGACACTAAGCTTTATTACCAAAAAACATAAACTGTAGGTTCTCAGAAATTAACCTCTGACATGTCTCAGGAATCATCTGGTTTGAGGCTCAATAACTTATAAAAATTGGCTATCTCTGAGAAGAGACTGAAACCAAAGTGGTCCACATGTTTATCATAAAGCCTTATATAGAGCAGTTTGCCAGCAAATGAATGTTTACTAATTGATTTAGCAAGGTTGGAGATTAGGACCTATACATAGCATTAAAAAGAATTACAGATGTGAAATTCAGTGCCTGCAAAATACAGTTTCTGTGTTCTAGTGCATGAAAAACTATTTTTAAAAGATGGGATCAGATGTTCTCCCATACACTGATTAGTGCTTTCATTTACTGATAAGTGAATGATGGGAAAATGGGTTTACTTTACAGCAGGAAAGACAAAAGAAGGCATTTCCTGATGGTCATGTTGCTAAGGCTTTGAAATATGCTCATACAATACTCTTCCCTTTAAATAGGGAAGCAGATGTGGTTCAACTGATAGAGTGTCTGCCTATCATATTGGAGGTCCATGGTTCGGTACCCAGGGCCTCCTCCTGGCCTATGTGGTGAGCTGGCCCATGAGCAATGCTGCTCTGTGCAAGGAGTGCTGTGCCATGCAGTGGTGCCCCCGGCGTAGGGGTGCCCCACGTGCAAGGATTGCGCCCCATAAGGATAGCCGCCCAGCCAAAAAAAAAAGTGCAGTCCGCCTAGGAGTGGCACCACACACACGGACAGCTGACGCAGCAAGATGACGCAACAAAAAGAGACAGCGTTCCCGGTGCTGCCTGACAAGTATGCAAGCAGACACAGAAGAATGCACAGTAAATGGACACAGAGAGTAGACAATGGGGAGAGGGAAAGGGGAGAGAAATAAATAAAAATAAATCTTAAAAACAAACAAACACATAAATAAATAAATAAATAGCAGGAAATAGACCGAGGCATTCACTTGTGGTTTTAAAAACCAAAGGATGGAACACTCTGGGAGTCTCGCTTTACTCTCTGACTTCTCATATTTTGTGAGAAAGCAGAAGAAAGAATGAGTGATGTTACACGCCAATTGTAGCACTTGATGGTTTAAGATTCAAACAAAATTTTGGTATAATGATTTAATTTCATTATGCTTTTAAAGAAGTAATAGAGTAAAATTTGGAAACCAAATGCTATTTCTGGAGGAGTGGTTAACCAATGGTATATACACAGGCTGTGCAAGACTGTTACACAAAACTATAAAACAGTAAAGAGAAAAATTAAAGAACTGAATAGAGAGCTGTATTATGTTCACAGATGAGAAGACTCAATATTAATCTTAAATTTTCCCAAAATGATCTATAAATTCAATGCAATCCCAATCAAAATCTCAGCAGATTTATTTATGAAAATTGACAAAATAACATAGTATTATATAGAGATTCAAAGCATAAAGAAAAAATAAGACAATTCTGGAAAATAATAAAATTTCTAGACTTTTACCACCATATATAAAGAATTATTGTAAAGCTACAGCTAATTTAATTAGATGTAATGTGGCAGTGGTCCAAGGAGAGAAAAATAGACTAACAGACTAGAGACACACACAAATACAAGTGATCTGATGTTTTGCAAAAATGCCACTGCAATGCAATGAAGAAGGGACATCATTTCAATAAATGTTTCTGGGCTAACTTGTTATCCATATGGAAAAATTAAACTTGACCTCCAGACACAAAAATTAATTCCATAGGAACCATAGTCCTAAATAAATGTAAAAGGTCAAAACAATAAAAGTCCCAGAAGAAAACCTAGAAAAATGTCTTTATAATCTAGGGGGAAGGAAAGATTTCTTAAATAATACATGCAAAGCACTAACCATAAAAAAAGAAAAGATTGAAAAATTATGGCACATTAAAATTAAGAAATTTGCTCAACAAAAGACTTGGAGGAGATTGAAAAGGCAAGACACAGTGTAAGAGAAACTATTTGCAACATATAACTGACAAAGGACTCATTCAGAATATATAAAGAACTACAAATCAATTAA
The DNA here is from genome assembly GCF_030445035.2 of Dasypus novemcinctus. NCBI lineage: Eukaryota > Metazoa > Chordata > Mammalia > Cingulata > Dasypodidae > Dasypus > Dasypus novemcinctus. The sequence continues at coordinate 55,354,173 of NC_080679.1, read as the reverse complement.
ACGAAGACAGACAATACCTTTAAAAATGGGCAAAAGAATTCAACAGGCACTTTTTAAAAAAGAGGATATCAAAATGACTAAGTAGGGAAGTGGCTTTGGCTCACCTGATAGAGCGTCTGTCTATCACATGGGAGGTCCAGGGTTCAAACCCAGGGCCTCCTGACCCATGCGGAACTGGCCCATGCGCAGTGCTGATGTGCACAAGGAGTGCCCTGCCACGCAGGGGAGACCCCCCCGCATAAGGGAGCCCCACGCACAAGGAGTGCTCCCCATATGGAGAGCCACCCTGCTTGAAAAAAAAAAATGTGCAGCCTGCCCAGGAGTGGCGCCACACACACAGAGAGCTGATGTGGCCAGATGACGCAACAAAAAGAGACGCTGTTTCCTGGTGCTGCTGGCAAGAATACAAGAGGACACAGAAGAACACAGAGCAAAAGGACACAGAGAGCAGACAACTGGAGGGGGTGGCGGGAAGGGGAGAAAAATAAATAAAATAAATCTTTAAAAAAACAAAACAAAACAAAGAAAACAACAAAATGACTAAGTATAAGAAAAATGTTCAAAATTATTAAATACCAGAAAAATTAAAGTTACAAATTAAAATTACAATGAGATATCATTACACACACACTAAAACGACTAACATACAAAAAGAATGACAATAGCATGTGTAGGTAAGAAAGTAGAGAAATCGAACTCTCATAAGTTCTAATGAGAGTGACAAATAAGTGGTACCATGATGGAATGCTTTGTGGCAGCATCTCCCAAATCTAAACATCTAGGGGGAAGCAGACTTGCTCCAATGGATGGGGCTTCCACCTACCACATGGGAGGTCCGCGGTTCAAACCCCGGGCCTCCTTGACCCGTGTGGAGCTGGTATGCGCAGTGCTGATGCGCGCAAGGAATGCCATGCCATGCGGGGGTGTCCCCCATGTAGGGGAGCCCCATGTGCAAGGAGTGCACCCCATAAGGAGAGTCACCCAGCGCGAAAGAAAGTGCAGCCTGCCCAAGAATGGTGCCGCACACATGGGGAACTGACACAACAAGATGACGCAACAAAAAGAAACACAGATTCCCAGTGCTGCTGATATGGTCACAGAAGAACACACAGTGAAGGGACACAGAGAGCAGACAATTGGGGGAGGGGAGGGAAGGGGAAAGAAATTTAAATAAACAAACAAACAAACAAACATCTATAATACCCTATGACCTAACAATTCTACCCCTGGGAACATACCTGAAAGAAATGAGTGTTTATGCATACTGGAAGACACAAACAAAAGTGTTCATAACAGTTTCGTTTATAATATGTAAAAACTGGGAACAGTCTAAATTTCCTTCCATGAAGAATAAATAAATTTGGTATATTCATAAAATGGAATACTAAACAGCAATTTAAAAAAATGCAGTTACACACAACACAATGGATGAATCTCACCGATATAATGTGGAGTAAAAAAGCCTAATACCAAAAAATCATTCTGTAACGTTTCATCAAGACAGCCAAAAAACGAATCTCAATAACTTTGGGAGTGGTGTTGAGTGGGAAAAACACAGAAGAGACTTTTGTGTGCAGGAAATGTTTTATATCTTGACCTGACAGTAGTTATAAAAATGCATACAAAAATAAGCAATTCAATGAACTGTATAATTAAAGGATTTGTGCACTTTAAGTATATTACGTGTCAATAAATGTTTTTAAAAAAGGATACACTTAGAAAAAGCACAGTTTAAACTCATTTTAGGTGCATTGTATTAATATATCTGACACAATGTTAGATCCCCAATCTATATGTCTTTCCATCTGGCTCCAAAGAAGACTGGGCAGCGAGAAAAGATGGTAGAAGACCCCTTAGGCAAGTTTCTAAGTGAATCTCCTAAGAATTACCCTGGATTATAATGCCTGACTTGCTTGCAAGAGAATTTATTTTTAATCCCATTCTTTTTTTTTTAAACCTACTTTTACAAAGATTATAAAAATACACTTGAGAAAGCAAATGTTTAAGGTAACAAGTCTTTGAATCGTCCTGCTTTTGGATAGGTATCTCTTTGGAAAGTTTCCAGATAACCATGGATTTTGAACTGTATAGGCAGCTTTCCCATGTGTCTTCATCTCCATATGATGGGACAATCTAAAATAGGAAACTAATTTTTAAAAATATTTGGCAGATTGACACAATTCTACTTTTAAGCTGAGTATTTTCCCAACTCTTTTTTTCATAGTCATCACAATGCTCCCAGCAATGAAGGTGATGGATAGAAAAAAATCAGTGTGTGACTAGGACCATCTTCATACCCTCTTTCCCAACTAGTATCATGCCTCGCCATTCACTTTCTCAATGGACTGTTTAGTCATCACACTAGGGACTACGAAATCCAATTTTCTTCTTGGCCATGGACTTTGTTCTCTGTGTTTGCTGAACAACTGTTACATTCTGTCAGGCCAGCAGATTCTCAGATGCCATCAGTATGCCTAGGGTTTCCATGTCAGCTCCTAGTCAAATTGAGTGGGTTTCTTCTAGAGTAATATGCCTCCCAACGAACAAGAATTGCACTTGCCTTTTCTATCATATGAAGAGTTTAGTTTTTTCCTTTCATACATGATAGCTAGTTTTTGTGTTAGGGAAAATAAAAGTATCTACCCAATCTCTGGTCATGGTCCTCTAAATTCAGATGATTTGAGGAGAGAAAGAGTAGTGGCTGGAATGGGGAGGAAAAAAAAAACAAACCAAACTCTCAGCCCTCAGCAGCACTTCCCATTATCACCTTGACTCCAGCAGATAAGAAGGTCTTCCTAGAGAACAGACTAGTTCTGGTTATGCCTTTTAATAAAAACATATGTTCATGCCAAATTTTGGCTTAAAAACTTTTGATGGCTCTCCATTGCCTAAGGCCAAACTGCTGAGCATGGCATGAAAAACCTTCACATAACTCCCTTTTAATGCTTAAAGTGCCTACCTTGTTTGAGGGTTAGGTAATCTCATGCTTTCATGCTCTTGCTTTTGCTTTTCTCTCTGTTTAGAATTTCCCTTCCCCACTTCTCCTCTTTGGAGAGTTCCCATCATCCTTTTAGGATCAGCTTAAACATCCACAAAATTGTGGCCTTCCCATCTTTGAAATTTTGTTTGCAAAGACTTCTACCATGACTTTTACTACACTACTGAGTAAATACTTGCATTTTTCCTCCACTCGAAATTGCAAACTCTTTGAACATAAGAGTTTTATCAATTTACTCTTCCCCTCAGTATCTTCAGCAAAATCAGCCCTGGCCTGATGCTAAAATTCTAATGACAGAACCAATTTTCAATCAACAAGTATCTGTGGAGTAAGTACCCAATGTCCTCCAAGGTAAATTCAATGAGCTCTACTTTGAAGAAATCCAACCTGTCATTGGAATTAAAAATATGTCCCACTATATACAAAATAATTATTGCATAAAGAAGCTCCAAGTTCTGGCATCAACTTCAGAAGGAATCAGAATTCAAGGAGAAGACAAATCATTATGGACATAAGTATTAAACTGAGAAGACCAAATACAGAGGGAAAACAATCTAAGCAGGTTTGGATAAGAAAAAGGCTTGGAGGAAAATACATGTGAAATGATTCATGAATAAAATTCAAGTGGGTGGGGACCCTGGGTTGTATAGTACTGGATTCCAACTTAACTTGATATCAGACAACAAAGCATTGAGAAGCACACCATCCATCTACTTTTGACAATGCCAAATTGCAAACAAAATTGTGAAAATGAATTTATCTCTCATCTTAAATGTCATAGCACACAGAACTCTGAGCCTTTAAAATACATGTTGTGCTATTGGCATCAGATGATTATCTCAGAAGACACCAAATTTGTGGACTGTGTGCTGGTGACAGGGAATAAACTGTAGAGTGATTCATTAATTGGCTGATGTCCATTAGTGGCAAAAGGCCATCAAAGAGATAACCAGTGCTGATGGGGACTGGCTTCTTTCTATCCAGATCAGATTGCAGCTCTAGCCTACGCCTCCAGCACAGGGGAGGAAGCTGCGGGGACCTGCACCAGCCTCTCCAGGAAATTATAGGCCAAGTCATGGAGGCTGATGATTACCCTACTCTGGCAGCTCAAGCAGCCCCAGGAGCTGTTCTGTGGCAGGAATTGGAAGCTCCATTTCCAAAAAACAGGGGAAGAGGAGACAGTTGGCTGCCAATTTCAATTTGCCAATTAGCTACTAATTACTAGACTCGGCTGGCTAAGGTATAACCCTAGGAACAGCTAGGGGGTGAATCTGTCCAAGTCGGAAAGAGGCTGGTGGCCACCATTTTGAATCTACCCCAGCATGAGGGGTAGCCAAGCTGACCAAAAATCACAGTGATGGTAGGAACCAGTTTCTTTTACCCAGATCAGCCTGCAGCCCCAACTAGGCTTCAGCCCCAACTCTTGCAGGGAGGTGCTGGTGGGCCCTGCACCAGCCTATCCAGATAACTGCAGGTACCTTTGGCTGGCACTGACGGAACAGTTGGAAGTCTATCAGGGCAACTGCGGCCATCTTTGAGCAACACTCATAGATTGCTGTCCATATCTGCAGCTCCATCCCTGGCCCAGGCAGGGGAGAAAGAGGCATGCAGCTTCATCAGTCTCTCTGGACAACTACTACAGTCTAGGCCTTCACGATTTGGATTATTCCACACAGCTGTGACTCTGTCCCTACCCCTGGCAAAGGAGGAAGTTAGGAGAAGCTATATTGGTCCCTGGGGCAATGAGGGGAGCTTGAGCCCCCACAGCTTATAGCATCAATTACATCCTTGGCTTCTAATGCACAACCAGCAAGAGAAAAAGGGCAGGAAGTCCTAAAGTAAAGAGAAAAAACAGTAAGCTAAATGCTAAGACACCACAAAAAAATTACAATCCACACCAAGAAACAGGAAGATATAGCCCAGTTAAAGGAACAAGATAAGCCTCCAGATAACATAAAGGAGTTGAGAAAACTAATCCTAGATATTTAAACAAATCTCCTTAATAAATTAAATGAGATGGCTAAAGAGATTAAGAATATTAAGAAGACACTGGATGAACACAAAGAATAATTTGAAAACATACATAGAAAAATAGGAGATCTTATGGGAATGAAAAGTGCAATGAAATTAAAATAACATTGGAATGATATAATAGCAGATTTGAGGGGGCAGAAGAAAGGATTGATGAGCTTGAAGAAATGGCCTCTGAAAGTGAACATACAAAAGAACAGCTGAAGAAAAGAATGAAAAAAATTGAACAAGGTCTCAGGGAACTAAATGACAGCAAAAGATGTGCAAATATACATGTCATGGGTGTCCCAGAAGGAGAAGAGAAGGGAAAAGGGGCAGAGGAATATTTAAAGAAATAACGGTAGAAAATTTCCCAACCCTATTGAAGGACATAAATACCCATGCCCAAGAAGCACAATGTACCCCCATCTGAAAAAATCCAAATAGACCAACTCCAAGACACATTCTAATCAGAATGTCAAAGACAAAGAGAGAATTGTGAGAACAGCAAGAGAAAAACAATGCATAACATATAAGGGATACCCAATAAGATTAAGTGCTGATTTCTCACCAGAAACCATCGAAGCAAGAAGACAATAGTCTGATATATTTAAGATACTACAAGAGAAAAACTTCTGGCCAAGAATCTTATATTCAGCAAGACTGTCTTTCAAAAATGAGGGTGAGATTAGAATATTCACAGATAAACAGAAACTGACAGAATTTCTAAGCAAGAGACCAGATTTTCAGGAAATGCTAAAGGGTATGCTGGAGCCTGAAAAGAAAAGACAGGAGAGAAAGGCCTGGACAAGAGTCTAGAAATGAAGATTATATCAATAAAAGTAACAAAGTATCAAAAGAGTGGGGAAAATAAAATATGACAGATAAAACTCAGATAGGAATAAACTTAACCAATGATATAAAGTACTTGTATTCAGAAAACTGCAACTCAGTGTTAAAAGAAATTTAAAAAGACCTAAATTACTGGAAGAACATTCCATGCTCATGGATTGGAAGACTAAATATCATTAAGATGTCAATTCTACTCAAATTGATACACAGATTCAATGTAATCCTGAAAAAAATTTCACCATTTTTTAAAAAATTGAAAACACGATTATCAAATTTATTTCAAAGGGTAAAGGGTCTTGAACAGCCAGAAACATCATAAAAAGGAAAAGTGAATCCTCATCTCTAGACTTTATCTTATTACCTAGCTATAGTGGTAAAAACAGCATGGTACTGGCATAAAGACAGACACATAGACCAATAGAACCAAATTGATGGCTCAGAAACAGACCCTCACAGGTATGGTCAAGTGATTTTTGAACTAGCTTGTCAAACCCACACAGTTCAGGCAGAACAGTCCATTCAACAAATGGTGCTGAAAGACCTAGATATCCATAGCTGAAAGAAGGAAAGAGGACCCCTATCTCATACCTTATCCAAAAATTAACTCAAAATGGACATAAAATCTAAAAATAAAAGAACCACAAAGCTGCTAGAAGATATTTTAGGAAAATATCTTCAAGACCTGGTGGTAGGTGGTGGATTCTTAAAGGACATAAGAGGAGGACCGAGATGAACTACTGATGTTAATGTATGTAGAAGTTTTAATTAGTGTTTCTGTAGAAGTGTGGAAAAGTATAGAGTGGATGGTAACAAATAGTGAGTAACAGCTACAGGCCTAGACTGTAGTTGCCCAGAGAGACTGATGAAGCTGATGAAGGATGTGAAAAAATATCCCCAGGTGGTGGGATTACTACCACCACCTAAACGGGGATGTGGCTGAAAATGGTAGTTTAAGTATGTAAATGCCAATTGACAGAATGCTAGAGAATAATCTAGGAACTGACTAGCACAGTAAACCAAGAGGTGGATGAGAATTGTGGTTGATAGTACAGATGCAAGAGTGTCCTTTGTGAGCTAGAACAAATGTATATCAGTACTGTTGGGAATGTGGAGAAGCATGGGAAAAATACAACTGGAGTGACCTGTGGACTGTGGTTAGCAGTAATAATATAATATTCTTGCACCTATGCCAAAGATGTACTGTGTGGGTAATGAGGCAGCATGGAAAATGTGAGCCAAGTGTACTCTATGGACGTGGTAACAATCAGTTATTATCTTATCTGCAACAAATGTTCCACCAAAGTGTGGTGTGTTGATAGAGGGGTGCTGTTTGGGAATTGTGCACATGTGCATGATTGCTTTATAAGTTTACAACTTCTGTCATAAAAATATATTTAAAAAATAATAATAGCGTGGGTTGGGGGAAAACACACCAAATGTAAGATAAGGACTATCATTAGTAGTAAGATCTTGACAGTATTCTTTCATAATTTGTAACAAACGTCTCACAACAATGCAAGGTTTTGGTAGAGGGTTGATATATGGGACTCCTGTATGATGTTATGCATGTTTGTTTTGGAAGTTCACAACTTTTACTATCCACTTAGTTGTTTATGTATGTTTATTTATAAATGATATAAAGATAATAATAATAGGGTGGGTTGGGGGACAATACTTTGGTTAGTAGTCATATTTTGACAATGCTCTTTAATCATTAGTTAAAAAGGTTTAACAACAATGCAAGGTAATTGTGGTAGGGTTAGTTATCAGAGTCCTATATGATGTTATATATGTTTCTTTTGTAAGTTCATAACTATTACTATACATTTATTGTTTATGGATGTTTATGTATGAGTGATATACTTCAATAAATTAATTTTTTAAAAATCAAAAAATAAAAGCCATCAAAGATTGAACTGTCAATCCAGAGATCTTTCAGAGTTAACACAAAGTGACTACCAGAGGTTCTTATTAGGCCTTAGGTTAAAGTCATCTCAACTTCTCTTAGTGTGTGGTGTACGGAGGGGAAGGAAGAGGAGTGAACTGAGAAAGTAGCAGAAAGAGGATAAGATCTGATAGATTCTAAATGGCTAAAAATTTAAAGTAACTTTTTTCCTCCTTTAATATTGCAAAAATGTGCTCTCATCCTCAATCTTTTGTTTAGCATTTCCCTTCACCTGATATTTAGAACCAACAATGAGATTTGTACAAACTGAACAAGAAGGAACTCACCATTTGATCAACTTTGGAGGAGCTTTCAGCCCTAACATGTATTTTTGTTTAAGTAACCCCAAATGACCTCCAAGAAAGAGACCACTCTGGCACAGAGAAAGGAACATGTGAGCTATAGGTTACACTTGCATGCGCCTCCTCACCCACTGGGTTTTAAACTCTCACTACTAGAGTCATTACCGTGGTCTGTGAAAAAATATCCCCAGGTGGTGTGATTACTAACCACAGAGTTAACACCAAAACCCTGAACAGAGCTTTCCAATTAATGGAGGTTTTTTCTCTATTATCAGACAAGATTGCTTATGCCTATTTCTCCCTATTTAGCTAATACTAACTTTTGAGGAATAGCCGTACAAGTTCCTACAATTTTAAAACCAAAATTTACGAGATAAGAACTTTTTAGATGGTAAGCTTCATGAGTTTCTTTCCATCGTATTCTTAGTGCTTAAAATGTGACTGATAACATGGTAAGTACCCATTACATATTTGCTGACTAAAAAATAAAATTTGCTTTATGTTTCATGAAAGATACACCTAGACCCAAATGGCATAAAAAGTATGAAAATTCATTTATCAGTTAGCAAATGATAAGGAAAACAGAGCTTCACAATGAAATTTCAAGTTGAAAAATAATAAATGAGTCAAAGAAGGATATATTATATTGATTTTTAAGAAGTTCAATTTGCCAGGAAGATATCTTATATCTCACAACATAGTATCAAAATGCATAAAGCAAAAACTTCTAGACATTCAAGGAGAAATGATAAATCTACAGTAATAGAAATTACTTCAAAATGTTATTCTCAAAAACCAAGGGAATTATTTTCACACAGGTATCCCTGCTTCCTTCTTGACTCACAAGTCCATTTGATAGCTGGAGCGACCTCTTAAAATCAGCAATCATTTCATATCCCTCCCCTGCTGAAATCCCTCAATAGCTTCCCATCACACTTAAAATAACACTCAGATGACTTACCAAGGCCCACAAGCTTCTTTGTGAGCAGCCTACCCACCTTTTTTTTTTCACCCACATCACCTTTTTTATTTCTTCATGTTCTAGGTGTGCCCTTGTAAAACCCACAGTGTGTATTAATTTCCCAGGGCGCTGAAACAAATTACCACAAAGTGGCTGTCTTAAAACAATATAAATTTATTCTTGCACAGTTCTGGAGGCAGACTTCAGAAATATGCCTCTGCTCCTTCTGACAGCCCCAGGGAAGAATCTGTTCCATGCCTGTCCTAGTTTCTTCTGGTCATAGGCAATCCTTGGCGTTAAGTGACTGGTAGAAGCTTCTTTCCAATCCCTGCTTCTGTCTTCATGTGGCATTCTCCTCATCTGTGTGTCAGTATCTCAGGGTCAAAATTTCCCAGTTTTTGTAAGTACACTAGTCCTACTGGGTTAAGGCCCACCCTACTCTGGTATGATCTCATCTTGTGACAAATGAAAAGACCCCATTTCCATATCAGGTTACATTCATAAGTACTGAAATTTAAGATTCTAAAATATCTGTTTGGGGAAGCAGACTTGGCCTAGTGGTTAGGGCATCCGTCTACCACATGGGAGGTCCACAGTTCAAACCCTGGGCCTCCTTGACCCGTGTGGAGCTGGCCCATGCACAGTGCTGATGCGGGCAAGGAGTGCCGTGCCATGCAGGGGTGCCCCTCCACTCCCCGTGTAGGGAAGCCCCATGCGCAAGGAGTGCATCCCGTAAGGAGAGCCACCCAGTGTGAAAGAAAGTTCAGCCTGCCCAGGAATGGCGCCACACACACGGAGAGCTGACACAACAAGATTACACAACAAAAAGAAACACAGATTCTTGTGCCGCTGACAACAACAGAAGCAGACAAAAAAGACGCAGCAAATAGACACAGAGAACAGACAATGGGGGGGGAGGGGAGATAAATAAATAAAAAATAAAATAAATCTTTAAAAAAAAATTTGTTTGGAGGATACAATTCAACTCAAGACCCTGTCTTATAACTGCTGAATATTGTCCATTTAATATATATTACTTGGATTTTTTCTTACATCTTATTTTATGCTTTCTACTTATACATTCTGTAAGCATTCTGGAGATTTTCCCATGTATGCTTAACTTTCCTGTTTAATTTTCTTTAGTAGTTCCTTCTATGAAGGTATCTTGGTTTCAAGCTTTCAATCTTGGATAATAATTTAGGTGGGTACAGAATTTTTAAGTAGAAGGGTATTTTATTCTTGCTTTTTGAAGAAATTATTCTACTTTTTTCTTACATGTTACTATTTTAAAGTTGGTTTTCATTCTCTCTCATTTCATTGTAGGTAATATATCTGCTCTCCCTGTCAATTTTGGCATGTTTTTTTCCTTTCTGGTGTCCTGTGGTTTCTTTTTATTTATCATACTTGGAACTCATATTTCCAAAATCTTTGAATGCATGGCAGCCACCATTATTCAGCTCCAGTTTAGTTTTGTAGTTTCCTCTTAATTTTTGTTTCTGTGATTTCCCTTAATTTGTGGTAAGCTTATCTATGCATTTAAAAGTCTGATGGGTAAATTTTATCTAGCTTTTCTACGTATTTTACGGTAGGATAGTTTTAAGGTTACTTAGCCAGAAATAGAAATCAAAATTGAAATTATGGGCTATTTTCACATGAACAATGTTAGCACTGCATATTAAAATACACAAAAAGAACATCTCAAAAATGTATAGTTAATTGCACTTGTAAACAGAAAGAAAGGCTGAAAACAAATGAAGTAAAGATTTGAATAAAGAAGTTAAGAAAAGAAAAGAAAATTGAAGAAATAAAATGAATACCTAACCTCATTAATGTATGATCTATGACCATACCAAGCATGGGTGAAGCTATAGACCCAGAACTCTTAATCTACAATTTTAGAAAAACAATTTGGAAATACATAGTATACTTGAAGATGCAAATATTCCATAATTTCATTCTTAAGTGTATATCCTAGAGAAATTCTTGCTCTTACGCTCCAAGGAATATACATAAGAATGTTCAGAACAATGTTTGAAATATCAAAAAATACTGGAAGTAACCCAGTTAAAGTACCCATCAATAGTAAGATGGATAATTGTACTGTAGTGACACAAATGGAATATTATATAGCAACAAAAATAAACTACTGCTACAGATCAACATGGATGGATATCAGAAGTGAAGCAAGTTGCTGAAGAATATAGTATGATGTCATTTATGTGAAGTTCAGTAGCTTGCAAACCTAGCTACTAGCTTGTTTAAGGATATCAACATACTTGGTAAAAGTGTAACTACAAGAAAGAGACTGATAAACGCAAAATTTAGATTTGTGGTTACTCTGGGTGTGAAGAGAGCAGAGTGGGAGTAAAGAGGAATACATAGGAAGTGTCAAAGATACTGGTAATGTCTGGGTTTGACATGTCAACAGCAGCTTGCAAATCCAGAATCCTCTGATGGTTTGTATTAGACAGGGTGGATGAATGCTGAATTCCAGTACCATGGTTTCCTTGATTGGTATCACCTGAATGTCCAAGATGGCGAAGCTAAGTACTAGGAACAAGCTTTGGGCATTCAAATTCATGCTTCTATTGGCTGGTCCAGAGAGAGTTGTGCTGTAGCCAACGCAGGACCTTGGGGAACTAGACTACGTTAGAGACCTTTTTATTATCTAGATTTATGAAGCGCATTTTCTAGATTTATATCTGCCTTTAAAGGGAGGAGGTCATGGAGTATGCCATTCACCCAACACTAGATTACAACAGGGGCATTATTGAGTATAAAAGTTTGATTGAGAAATTAAGGATGTTCATTCTTCTATGCATCTTTATTCTGTTTGAATTTTTGCTTTAAGCAGGACTGATAGTCAGTGGGCATACATAAGTGTGGATGACCCATTTTTGTATCCTGTGTCTTTTCTGATAATTGGTGCTCATGTGTCTCAGCTGTAAAATTGTTTCAATGTCACTATAAAAGCACATTCTTATTCTTGTAAAAATAATTGAAAGACTAGTTTTAGAAAATGAAATGAAGTATCTATAATCACAACAGATTGCTCTCAAAAGACCCAGGTCTGAGTACTAGGGACAAAGGGGCAGGTTCTGTGACCACAGCATCAGCTGTCTCCCTTAACTTCACCACTGTACTCTTAGGCCACAGGGTAGACCAGACATAAAACCTAGAAGGGTGCCTGAGAGCTTTTTCTTACTGTTAATGTTGAGGAACACCCTGAGATCAGGGCTTTGAGGGTTGAAAAACTACTGTTTATCCCAGGGAAACTAATACTGAACCATCAACACAAATATGTGCCTTGGTTTGGTTAGAGAACTTTAAGGATAAAAAGAAATCGTAGGGCTATCCAGGGTTCTAGCAAACATATGTATAGGAAAACTCAGGTTGACTTGAGTCACACTTCTCCAGTGTCTATGGAGCAGTGTCCACAAATAGCTGAAGAAAAGAAAGAATAACTCAAGAATTTTATGTCGGCCACATTGTCCTTTAAGGCACACCAGACATTCTTAAGCATGAAACAGCTCAAAGATTACAGGATACTTGAAACTTTTTTGAAAGAACAATGCAATGGTTAGGTTAATGTGTCAACTTGGCCAGGTAATGGCGCCCAGTTTTTTGGTCAAGCAAGCATTGGGCTAATTGAAATACCATGGACTTTAATCATTTGTGAGTTGATTTCATAAATGGCTAATTACATCTACAATCAAGTGAGGAGATTGCCATCAGCAATGAGTGACTTCTCATCCAATTAGCTGAAGGCCTTAAAAGGAGAAGTGATTCAGCAGTCAGAGAGAGAATTCCCATCTTTACTTCAGACAGCTAGCGTCTCCTGAGAAACTCCCTGAGGACCTTCTTTGGAGTCCCTGGCTTGCAGCCTGCCCTACAGAATTTGGACTTGTACATCCCCACAGTCGTGCAAGACAATTTTATAAAATTTCATACTATTTACAGATCTCTCCTTAGGTTTTATTTCCCTAGAGAACTTTGACTAATACAAAATACTTGATGAAATCTAGCCAATTAGGAATAAATAAAAAATGTGAAACTCAGAAATGGAAAAGCAAAGGTAAAATTACATAAAATTAAAGTGTGGGAATTGCAGTTATAGAACAGAATGATAATGTAACATTAGCAATATAATTCACAAAAACTGAGAAGTAGTGGATGAGAGGTAGAAGCAAAGTTAAAGTTGTTAATTTCCTCATATTTAAAAATAGCCATCAACATAGTTACTAAAATATGTACTTTAATAAATACTAAACATATTCTATTTCTTAATGTTTTTCATATTTTTTCTGTTAACTCAAGTGGGATTTCTTTTTAGAGAAAAAAATATATATATATATTTAAAGATTTCTTCTTAATTTATTTCTCTCCCCTTCCCACACCCCCCCTCTCTGTCTGCTCTCTGTGTTCATTCACTGTGTGTTCTTCTGTGTCCGCTTGCATTCTCAGTGGCACTGGGAATGTGTGTCTTTTTGTTGCATCATCTTGCTGCATCAGCTCTCCATGTGTGTGGCACCACTCCTGGACAGGCTGTGCTTTTTTCACACAGGAGGCTCTCCTTATGGGGACACACTCCTTGTGTGGGGGGCTCCCTTACACGGGGGACACCCCTGTGTGACACGGTACTCCTTGCACATATCAGCACTGCAAGTGGACCAACCTACCACACTCAGGAGACCCTGGGCCTCACATGTGGTAGGTGGACTCTCTATTAGTTAAGCCAAATCCACTTCCCGAGAAAATATTTCTTGAGGTGAAGAAACATTTACCGATATTTAGATATTTTTAAAAAACTCAATATTTTAAAAAATGAAGTAAAAAATAAAGATTTAAGTTAAAAAGCACATGTAATGTGATACCATTTTGATCCAAGTATTCCTATGTAGCTAATCATTTATTCAGAAATTTATTGAATACCTAATGTGTGCCAGGCAGTGTCTAGACACTAGGCATTATAGCAGTGAACAAAACAGAGTCTCTCCCCTCATGGCTACATTCTAATGTCAGAAACAGACAAGCATATAAACAAGTAAATATTGAGAAAGTCAGAGGGTGATAAAAATCAATGGAGAGAAAATAAAGCAAGGCAAGGAAAGGAATGCAGAGTTCAGGTGTGTGTGTGTGTGTGTAGGGGGCAGCAGTTGCAATCAAGTCCTCTACCTACATAAATGCATGTATGGAGAAAAGGAGAGCTAGGTATGTGTGTGTGTGTTGTGTGTGTGTGTGTAAGATGGGGGGTCAGCAATGCAGCAATCAAGCCTTTTGTCTACACATATACATGAACAGAGAGATGTCTGGAATAACATCCTTCAAATATTAATATGGTTATTTCGAGACAGTAGATTTTGGGTTATTTCATACTTTCTTCTTTATACTTTTCTGTATTCAATTTTTTATTATGGGTATGCACCATTTTAATTTTTTAGAAAAAGTCATTCTCTTTGAGGGCAAAAGAGAGGAAAGCAAATAAGGAAGAGAGATTTGTAGCAGAGCGGCAATAAAAATTTAAAAGTCCGAGAGTGATGTTAATCACTAAGATATCTGGGGCAAATATTTGTTTTAGCAAGCCCTAACACAGTCCTTACCACGTGCTTTCCAAATATCAGTTTATTTGATGCTTCTAACATCTCTGTTGCGGAGGTGCTGGTGTTATTCCTCTTATACTGCTAAGGAAACTCAGGCTAGAGTGTCGCAGCAAGTATGTGTCAGAGCCAGGATTCAGCCTAAGGCAGTCAGTCCTTGCTTCCGGACTTATTTGAGGCTGCCTCCCCTTAAAAGGATCAAGATCAGCTAGACAATGGTTTTCATTGCCTCCTACCTTTAAGCTTGCTTTCACCCTAGTCAGTGTTTAGTTTTCTTTACCTTTTAGAGTAAGTCATTCCATATTCTTATTGGAAGTAAGTTTGATATAAACAGTAAATTAACATATTGAAACTGGAGACCTCAATAGATCTATAAAGAACCAAAATCAACTTACCTTCTATCTGCTTAGTTCCCAAGACACCATGCGGTTTTCTCTTCATGGTTATAACAATTAAAACTAGTTGACTTAAAATCCCAGGGGACGAAAATATTCATATCAGATAAGCACAGTGCCAAGAGTCTTGGGATAAGAGGGCTTTGGGGCCAGGGACTTGTTTTATCAAAAAATCTTGTCTTATTAAAAACAGTAAATTTAGTAGGAATATGATAGGTTAAAAAGAAACATAAAATGCAGGTTTGTTAAGGGAAAAAACAGCAGGTCCCAGTGTTACTACCATTTTTTATTGTGCTCAGAATTAATACAACTATCCAATATCTACAAGTTTATAAAATGAAATATACAGAAGTACAGGAGGAAAAAGCAAAGTTTTTGCCCATTCAAAATATCTTAACCAAACTGTTTTTGAATTCCTAATATGTAGTAGAACTATGTTGGGTGCTGGAGGGAAGGGAAAGGTCACAAAAGAAGTTTCAGGTTTTTACCTTTCAAGACCTTGTGACCTGGCTAGATACATCCAGCACAGATGAAAGGATCACAGCGTGATGCTGGTTATCTTGCAATCCGTGCTCTGTGAAGGATGAGGGAAAGGGCTGAAGTTTTTGTGGCAAAGGTGTCCTTGCTGAGCTGGGACCTGAGTAGGTTCTCTAGAGATGGATGGGAAGAAGAGGGATGGCAAAGCATTCCTAGATATTGACACTGAATCATTCAGCCGTGATCTTGCTGTGTGTAGGAACAAGAAGTAAATAGATTTCTCTGGGGCGGAGATGTTGAGAAGCCCAAGAAAGTCTTCTGGGAAAGGTCTAAAGAGGCAAGATGAGATGCTAGAGGGCATGAGTTTGAGCTCATGCTTGAGCTCATGATTGAGCTGACACATGACTAGGAGTTACTGCAGTTTCTTGAGCAGTGAAGTAGTGACATAGAAGCCATGTTCTAACAAGATTGGTCTAATAGGGTTAGAAGAGTAGCTCCCCTTGCAACCCCACCCCCCCACACCCCTAGGAAAAAAAAGATGGGCTGTACACTTACCCTTGATTTACACTAAGAAAGTCCTACCATTTTCCCCATCAACAACAAGAATATAAAAAGAAAACCAAAAACAAAAAACAAAAAAAAAAAACCAACAACAATAACAACAACTACTTATTGAAAGTCAACAGTTTGCCAAAATAAAAACTCTGGTCATTCTCATAGTTCTAGAACAGGGGTTCTTAACAAGGAGTCCATGAGCTTGAATTGAAATTCAAAAAAGCATTATTCTTGTGGGGATATGTTGGTGCAGGTGTGATATATTTATTAAATAACACATATAGTGTGGACTTAGTAAGGGGTCTGTGGTTTTTACTTGCCTGGCAAAGGGGTCCATGGAACAAAAAAGGTTAAGAACCCCTGTTCTAAATGTAGGTGATAATCATCCTTGTTTACAATTAAAAGATACAGGGACTAAGAATGATTAAATGATTTGCCCAAGGCCACATTTTGAGAACCAGAATTTGAACCCAGGTCTCGCTGGTTCCAAAACAATGTATCATCCATTTTACCCATCTTTGCCCCTCTAGCAATGAAGGACCTTCTAGGTCAGGCAGCGGTCAGCAAACTTTTCTGTAAAGGGCCAGATAAATATATTTATATATTATATATAATAATATTTTTTTTATTATGTATTTATTTCTGTTTCTATTTTAGGCTTTCAGGGCCTTGTGGTCTTCTGGCAACTATTCAGCTCTGTCATTGTAGCAAAAACCTATAGACAATGTGTAAATAATGAGCACTGCTGTGCTCCAATAAAATTTTATTTATGGACATGGAAATTTGAATTTCATATAATGCTCATTTGTCACAAAATATTTTTTCAACCATTTGAAAATGTGAAAAACATTCTTAGACATGGTCCATACAAAAACAAGCAGGGACCATATTTGACATGTGGGCCAGTTTGCCAACACTGCTTTAGCTATGCTGATTAGTGAGACCAAGGTTAAATGTCTCATCCATGTAAGAGACAGTTTGCTTTGTGCAGTGAAAAATTCTGTTTGTTACGCCCACAGGCTACTCGCCAACCCTTGGCCAAGAGTGTTGCAAAATTGTAGGGGATTAAAAGGCAAGGATGGTTCAGTGCAACTCAGAACAATAGGAGAAAGGATCAAATACATGTGTTACTCTCACAGATGTTAGTAACTCTCTTCAGGCATATTTCTATTATAGTCTAGGTATAATTTTATAAAAATGTATTCATTGTAAGTTTGAGATTCTAAGAACACCTTCACTGAGATGTGGCATAATAAACTTTTCATGCTTTCTGATATATTGCAGGCACTCAGTAAATAAGAGAGTAGGGTTCAGAGTTTGTTACATTAGCATCTCTGGGTGTAGCTCAATTATTAACCTGCCTTTAATGCTTTAGTTTACTGATTTGACCACTGCATTCGTTCATCCGTTTCATCAGTAAACATTATGCTTCCACAGAGTGTCCAGCCAGGTGCTGAGCACCAGGAATTTAAAGCTGAATACCAGAGTCCTTGCCTCAATGAGCCCTCAGTTTTGAAGGGGGTGAGGGAAGATAAACCATAGCAAAGTCATTAACATAGACTATTCCAAATGACAGTGCAGACACAAAGACATGGGCTTTGCCTGGGTAAACCTTTGAGATAAATGGCTAGAGAATGCCAAAGAACACTTTTAAAGGAGGTGAGATCTGAATAAAATCTAGTAGGATATATCCACCCATGATGCCGTCACTTAAGACTAATAATGCTAGCTCTAAATTGTTGCATAAGAGAAAGTGGCAGAGGAGGGCTGGGGAAATAACAACAAAACTGATTATCTCTTTAACTTGTTCCAGAGTTGTCGAATTTGATCATAGTAAATTTAAATCACATGCAACAGTCACACACAACATACACAAAGCCCTTTCCGCTTATATTGTATTTTATATTCAAATGTTCATGAAAAATAAATGTTGGCTAATGAAAATTCAATTTAAAATTTTAAAATAATAAGAGAATTTGATTTTCCACTTAAATCTGATTCAAAATAAGATAAGGATACATACTTGATTCTCCCCCTGAATTTAACACTCATAAATCCATGCATTTTTAAAAAGTAGAATACATTCTTACCTGAAGGACTTTCCTAATTCTTTTTAGATTGTGTATCAAGAGCAGGTTTTTCTCTTTGGAAACACGACCTAACTGTTCATCCAGTTGTATTAACAAGTTTTGAAGAAGAATTGTTGCCATGGTTTCATTGTTAGAAGCTGCCTCCCTAATAAAACAAAAGTGTTGTTACACTATAGGATATAACTCGGTAAAATAACTTTTATAACACTTTAATTTTAAAGTGATAAATCTATTCCATAGTGATAAGAATTTAAAGTTTATTTTAAATTAAATTGCACAAGATGAACACAGCTTTAAAGAATATGAACAATGCTAAGAAAAAAATTATATATATCAAATCTATAATAAAAATTTGATATAATTAATGTTTTAAAAGCAAAAGAACACATACTAGGTCCAAACAGTGAAGAAAATGAGGAGAATACCTTATCCATTTTTTATTACCTTATATTATCCAAAAATTTTCAAATGATTTGAACAGCACTTTTTCCATTGCTAAGAAACCATTTCTTAACTGTGCCCAGGAAGGAAGGTGGGAGGGAGAGAGGGAGGAGAAAAGGAAGGATTGGTCTTAAGTAAAAAATAGTGTTTTATCAAAAGTCCTATATATTTTAGGAATATTCTTCCCATTGTTTTAAGAACATTAGTAAAATCTCCTTGGGAAAATATGAGAGAGAGCCAGGTTATGAAGTCACATTAATTTGCCAGTTAGGTAAAAACGTCTAATCTGTTGATTACTTTCTACAATTTTCATCCAATTAGTTAATACTCCATAGTCAAATTCTTAGAATCTTCTCATAGACCATATTAACATTATATATTAAAAGAAAAAATAACTGATAATGGCAGCATTAGGGGAAAAAATGCAAAATATAAGTAATGATGCAAACATATATGAATTTGCTCAGAAAATATTTTTTAAATTTATTAACCATTTCAAAAACATTTTTCCATAATTCTTTTCTTGCTGTTGTGTGATGGCATTTATTTACTCGTTTTTTCTTATTAGAGAAACTGTAGATTTACAGAAAAATCATGCAGAAAGGACAGCATTGCCACATAGTCCCCTTCACACAAGCAGTTTTCCCTATTATTAGCATTTGCATTGGTGTGGTAAATTTGTTACAACTGATGAAACAGTACTATTTTCATTATACTATTAACAGTAGTCTATAGGTTACATTAGGGTTCACCCTGTGTTTTACAGTTCTACGGTTTTTCAAAATATAGTTTAGCTTTTTTTTAAATGGAAGAAGTAATTATAGCATCATATGAGAACAAATTACACTGTATCAAAACCATCTGTTAAAATGGGGCTGGAGTCTGTATCTTCCAAACAGAAGGTAATTTAGTAATGACTTTCTGTTGGAATTCTGTGATCTAGTTTTGAGATTAGTACCATCAAGATGCCTCATTGGATGGTATATGGAGTGAAGAATGTATTATTTAAATTATTTTATGATTGACTGCACAAAATCTATCTATTGACTGCACAAAATCTATATTTGTCTACCTATTTCTACCTATGTATTCAATCTAGCATCTATCTATATAAACACAAATCAAGAGATTTACTTCTTGACTTTTTAATGCACAGAAAATTGGGGTTTTGGCTGACACTAAAACAAAGCACCAAAACCATTAAGTTTTCATCTACAATGGATGAAACCAGAAATGACAATGCTTCCCCCTCTTTCAGAAGGTTTTCCAAATCCTTCACGAAGTTCTTTACTTGAAAAGAATTCATCTACTGAATCACAAATGGATCACCGATGACAGATATGTGGATAGGGTAAAAAGCATTTGTTCATCAGTTTCTAGGGAAAATATAATAATATTTAATCCTACCAGTCTTGATTTTCAATCCACTGGGCCAGCAGATGTCGAATTTCCATAGGAAAGTTGTCATCATAGAATTGATCTACCTGCTCCAAAAACTTCATTTCTAACTGTTGGACTTGATTCCATTGAGACATGCTATAAGAAGGAGTAAAATTAGAGATTTTAGAATAATGTTAATGAACGGCTATAGTACATGCTTTCTTCTTTCCTTATATTTTGTTACCCATTAGGTAAATAACCGAAGAAAAACTTTTCTTTTGCAGTCACCCAGTTAAAGAAGATAAAAAAAAGAAAATACTTTCAATCCATAGATACGGCAATTCCTTTAAAGTACGGATAGAATGAGCTTTTTCCTAAGTCATCCCTAACACGAGGAAACAGCCTTCTTCCTTGTCCTCCAAATCACACACTTTCTTGCTCTGACAGAAACTCCTCTGCCACTTTCTCCAGGAGGCTTTCACCCCCCAAGCTTCACCCCCCTCCCCGCTATTGTCTGACTACAAGGATTTGTATTTGCAACAAACTCCTCCCCTATTCTTTGCTCCCTCTGCACTATTAGACTTTGAGCAACTAGTATACTAGCAACTAGCATAGGAAATAGTATACTCAACAAATACTTTACCATTTAAGACCCTTCTTGAGGTTTTATGTCTGAAGAACACCCAATAAAAGCTTCTTTTATATGAAACTGCCTAAACTCTTTTACATCAGTTTGTATTTGTTTGTCTTCTAGAGTCAGCTTTATATTCTAAACTCTTAGACTAATTCTGTTATAGCTTCATGAAGACTTTCAGGTATGTGTTTTCATGAGCCCTAATTCTTTCAGTTCAATTTATCTCTGACCCAATAAATATTTTCATTTCTGTTTATGATGATCCACTATGATTGGGAGAAGCTTTTAATATCCATTTTTAATTTGGTTAAACACTCGAGAATTATGGAAGAAGAAACTGCACTTGATACATATTAGGCAGCCTGGCATAAAACAAAAGAATGTGTGTCCCTCACCCAACCCCACACTGTGGTCCATTTAGAAGCTCTATAAACATATATTCTAACTCAGAAAAATCAGTGTGATGCCTCATTTAAATGACTGTATTTTACTTTTTCCAGAGTCAAATTTTCAATTGTTTTGTCAGCAATTCTTAGTCAAAGTAAAAATATCTTTTATGTGACTAATCACCACAGTATTTCAACAACTCTCATAGGTAAGTTAATGTTTCCTTTTTACTATAGAACACCATGATAATAAATTTCACATATTTCGTATACACATTCCTAAGGTTTCAAATAGAACCATTTTGAGCACCTTTTCTCTTGAGCTCCCGATAAATGATTTAAGTGTATAGAGGAGAATTTTTGCCAGTGTTTTGCTAAAGAGAAAGAAAATGGGGGGAAAAAAGTAATGCTTCCATTTGCCTATCACTTTATATTTTATGAAGACCTTTACACATTAAAGCTCTGGGCACATTGTAAGCTTGTTAAATAAAGAATGAGTGACATTCTTGATATTGGCAGATAGTGGGCATTACCCCAACTTTAAAAATGAAACAAACGACCAAGGTCAAGTAGGTGAATGACTCCTGCCCAAGTTACTCACTTCCTGAGGCCCACCCAGTTGTCTTTCCAGATGCTGGGTGCATATATTATATGCCACATAAAACTGGAATGTTTATTTCCATGCTATCAACATTGTCCTGCTATATCTCTATCAATTCATTCTTTTTAATGACAACAGAGAACATGAGCTGAAAATAGCATTACAATTTTAATTTCTATTAATGTTAAATCTTTGGCATGATTTGAATGCAAGTCTATTTTCTGAGTAGCAATTAACTGGCCTGCTCATACCCTAACATTAGATAACTTCTAAGACCCAGTCAACCTTCTGGAGAGCTGAACTCAAGACTGAAAAAAGGGAGGGTAAATCATCCTAGAACATTCTCTATTGTAGTCTGTACACATCCTTCAGTATAGTTCTTTGTTTTCATTCTCTAAAGGTTAATCTTCCTGTCCCAAGAAAACTATGGAACATTCCTCTGAAAACTGAGTCCCTGCCTGCTCCCTTGGAATTCCTGGCCCAGAAGATCTCTATAAAGGAGTACTTTGTCCCACTGTCTGGGAAGCTAATGGTGCCACTTTGGCTCTGTGACCTGTAGCCTGAAAAGGAGAAGACATCCTAAAATATCACTTACTCTCATGAAAGCCACAATCACTGGCTCCACTGGCTGAGGGTTTTTATTTTCCTGAAACCCAGGTGCGCTATCTAAGGTCAGACATCATTGCTCTAGAGAAGCTGGCTAAGAAAGTGAAGAGGGGCTCACTTTCAGCACGTTGTGCCGACACACCTCCACATCAGCCACAACTCTCCCACCCAGTGTTTGAAGAGTCACTGGGACATCTGGGGTTCCCAGCCCTTCAGAGCAGAGTGCCCTAAAGAGAAGCTCACTGAGAAACCTCTCCCGAGGGGCTTTCTAGCATTCTCTTAACAAAGTATTCAAATCTTGGAGCTGGGTATTTCTTTTTATCATTACCCCTCCTCAGACAACTCAAAAAAAGCAACTGTCAAAACATCAAGTGAAAACGGAAGCCTCAGCAGCATCCCGCATAAGATTTCCTAGCCCCACGGCAACATGAAGATGTGGTCTGCAATACTTACCTGGCTCTCTCTCAGCTCAGGTCCCAGGAGGTGCTCAAGTCCAAAGTCAGAATCACCCTTCACAGCCCCTAGAACTAAGCCGCTGACGCCATCAGTCAGAAGATGATTTGCATTTCTCCACCCACTTGAGGCTTTCCTGTGCGTCAGTGTTTGAGTTTCTTGGACTTTTCTCGGGTCGGTTCCCACCCACTCTCTCTTCTAGAAATATTTTTAAAAAGCAGAAACAGTTTAGCCAAAGCCCCTTTGCAAGACTCCCTCCTCCCTCTTGCTCGTGGCCAGGATGGAGGACCTGGTGGGGGGTGGGGTTACACACTAATTTTTTCTTGTTTTTCCTAGACGGTCAGAGAGGCTTCAAATTTACTTGCCTGCAGTTAAATTCCATGGCTTCCTACCTTCCCAGCATTAGACTCCACTCACCCTGGTGAACCCTCCTCTGGGATCAGGGATGGGTAGCCAACTCACAAGGCCTCACTGAGCTCCAGTTCCAGCAGGACCTGCTCAGTGGGGGAAGGACTACTTCAGCCTAATGGTAGGACCAACTCCTATGCGGGTACCAATGCCTGCTCTTACTGATCCGGTATCCTCCCACTGTCACTGGGTAGCCAGGTACTTGGTTGCTGTCATACCCCCTTTTCTCTTTGTGACATGGGCCTGTTCTAGAATCACAGAGCAGAAGGAATCTTGATCCCATATGGTTCTAACTCCACTTTCACATCTGAAGAGACACATCACTCAGAGGTGACCAAAGTTACTCTGAGCCTAGATAGGAGCTCAGCTATTTCAACTTCCACCTCAGTGGTCTTTTCACCTCATCTCCTCAGATCTAAATGGTGACCTTCTGACACATAGTAAGAGCTCCATCAACATTTAGTAAAATAAAGGCAGAAATAAAGGAAGAAAGACTGAAAGAAAAGTAGAATTCCAGACATGTAATTAGTCACATGTCTGGAGCCATATACCAAGGCAAAGGGCCTGCTTCACCACTTACCCCTACCAGCCACCACACAGGTACGCCTCCTGGATTCTCTTCCTCCCCCTGGCTACATTATGATTCACTTAAATTTACCTCCACCCTCCAAAAGAAAGCAATCAACCCCAAATTTCCACTCTCTACATCATTCTAAATTCACTGGTCCAGTAGGACAGATTCCGGCTGCTTCCCCACTGGGTAGAGCTTCCAGGAGTGTTGGTATACCATCCTCATGTGAAGAAAGTGCCTAATTCAGACTATTCCATAAGCTACTGAGCAAAATCTGTTTTTCTTCTGGGGAAGTGGTCACCACTTAGTGTGAAAAAAGCCCAAATTCTTGACAGTCAAAGATCTTTACAATTTGGCCTTAACCTATCTGGAAAGGTTTTCTCCCCTGTAGGAGCCTGCAATTCATCCCGGACCAGTCTACTCAGCCCCCGGGTTAACTTCTCATATTTCCATACTGATGCTCCCTTCAACTGAAATTTCCTCCCCCCGCCCCCTATCTTCTCCACATAGTGAAGTCCTATCCATCTCTGAGAAGACTTCACTGATGAAGGGAGCCCATACCAAATTTTCCCCACTCTAAATTCTTGTCACACTTCTTATCTAAGCCAGCACACTCCAAATGAAATAAAATGCAACCCACATATATAATTTAAATTTTTCTAGGGGCCACATTAAAAAGTAAAAAGAAATAGGTGAAATTAATTTTAATAATATAAATAACCCAGTATAAACATAACATTAACATTTCTACTTGTAATTCATATAAAACATTATTGAAATATTTTATACTCTTTTTTTCATACTAAATCTTTGCAATTTGGCATGCATTTAACATTTACAGCACATCTCAATTCAGACCAGCCACATTCCAAGTGCTTCATGGCCAGGGACATGTGGTTAGTGACTGTCATATTGGACAATACAGATCTAGACTACTCATTTAGCACTTTTCACTTTCTTCCTGTAGCAGTTTGATATTATTGATGAATTCCAAGAAGAAATATTGAATTATGTTTATAAACTGATCTTTTCTTCTGGGCATATTAGATTATGTTGTATTCATAGGTTTACTTGATTAAGTAATTATGTAAACCTCTTGTGCCAGTAGGTCCTTGAGTCCCCACCCATTGGTGGGGGCGGGGGACTCACAGATAAAAGGCATGGCAAAGGACAGAGTTGAGGGATTTTTGATGTTGACCTTTGATGCTGAAGCCTTAAAGTGGAGCCCCAGGAAGTAAGCAACAGAGGAAAGAGAAGCAAGCCCCAGGAAGGGAGAAACCCAGGAAGCCTGAACCTTCACAGATGTTGGCAGCCATCTTGTGCCAATATGTGAAAATAGACTTTGGTGAGGGAAATAACTTATGCTTTATGGCCTGATATCTGTAAGCTCCTACCCCAAATAAATGCCCTTTATAAAAACCAGCCAATTTCTGGTATTTTGCATCAGCACCCCTTTGACTGACTAATACACTGCCCTATTTTGTTAATACTGATTTCACATGTCTTTATCATCATTGTTCATATTCAGGAAAATGTCTTTCAAGTATCAAATTTTAAATAACCATACTTTGTCCATCAGTCATTCTTTCAAATCAAAATGGTGTTCCAATAAATTTTAAATAAAAACCTGAAAAAAAAAAGGGTGTTCCATTAAAAAAGTGTCTAATTCAGCAGGCAACTCAAGAACCATGCAAGTGCTTTTTCTTGAAATGACCATCATACTTTAGTATGTGTACATCCCATTTTGTCATACAGAATATTAAAAAGACACATACTCAAGGTGTGAGATTTAATAAAATTAATAATTTTGATTGCTTCATCAAGAACATTCTTAAGTCAAACTGGCATTTTTTTTTAAAGATTTATTTTATTTTTATTTATTTCTTTCCCCTTCCTGCTCCCCCACCCCCAATTGTCTGCTCTCTGTGTCCATTTGCTGTGTGTTCTTCTGTGTCCACTTGCATTCTCGTCAGTGGCACCGGGAATCTGTGTCTCTTTTTGTTGCAGCATCTTGCTACGTCAGCTCTCCTGGTGTGCGGAGCCACTCCTGGACAGGCTGCACTTTTTTCGCACAGGGCGGCTTTCCTTGCGGGACTCATTCCTTGCACATGGGGCTTCCCTACATAGGAGACACCCCTGCATGGCATGGTACTCCTTGTGTGCATCAGCATTGTGTGTGGGCCAGCTCACCTCATGGGTCAGGAAGCCCTGGGTTTGAACTCTGGACCTCCCATACGGTAGGTGGGTGCTCTATCAGTTGAGCTAAATCTGCTTCCCTCAAACTGGCATTTTTTAAGGAACGATGGTAAAGAACACAATGACTGCAAGAATAATTTGGTGCCATTGCTTTTCTTTGTACTAAGGCAAAAAAGGTTTTACCCATTATAGCTTTGGCACCATTGATGCAAATTTCAACAGAGTGAAAAGGAAAAACAGTATTAGTATTATTATAAAAATAGTTTTGACTTTGCAGACCCCTGAAAAGATCTTGGGACCAACCCCATAGATCTAAAGACAACACCTTGAGAATTTCTGCTTTGCCTACCATATTCTATTCACCATAATCAGTTTACTCAGAGACATATGTCATAAGGGAATCTCTGTCCAAATGAACCCTTTATCCTTATTTAAATAATTTGCTTTAAACACATGAACTGAGCTAGATATCTAAGAAGTAGCACCTCTGTGAACATTTAGCTTTTCTTTCTTAGAAGCAATTCTAAATACCCAGGTTCCTCTTTTCTGGGCTTACTATATAGCCCTTGCCTTACCAACCTCTCAGATCTAAAAACAAATACTGAAGCAAAAGCAAAACAAAATATCATTCAAAAGTGACCATCCTGGGAAGCTAATATGGCTCAAGTGAGTGAGCTCATATTTACCACATGGGAGATCCTGGGTTCAATTCCCAGTGCCTCCTAAAGAAAATGAGCAAGACAGCAAGGTGATGTGACAGGCTGGCATGGCGAGTTGATGCAACAAGATGACACAACAAGAGAGACAAGGAGGATAACATAATGAGAGACACAACAAAGCAGGGAGCAGAGGTTGCTCAAGTGATTGGGCGCCTCCCTCCCACATGGGAGGTCCCAGGTGCGGTTTCCAGTGCCTCCTCAAGGGAAGACAAGCACACATGAACAGACACAGTGAGTGCAAATGTTTGGGTCGGGGGGGAGGAAATAAATAAAATAAATTTTTTAAAAAGACTATTAATAAAAAGTGACCATCACTATAAAGTGTTTGTTGGACATTGAGTCATTTCGCTCCACAGAAGCATGTTTAGGTGTCAACTTCTTGTCCTGTGGGTGTGAACCCATTTGTAATAGGACCTTTGAAGATGTTATTAGTCAAGGTGTGGCCAAACTGAATTAGAATGGGCCTTAATCAATGAAGCTGAAGTCTTTTACAGCAAAGGAAATTGGACACAGAAGGAGAAGCCACAGGGAGCAGCCTGAAGCTGGAAGCCAACAGAACCTAGAAGAGAAAGGAGAAGATGCAGCCATATGTATTGCCATGTGACAGAAAAGCCAAGAAACAAGGATCACTGGTAGCCAGCCCCAGAATGCCACCATTTCTCCACAAAGGGAGAGAGTGTTGCCTTGCTGACATCTCAATTTTGGACTCCTAGCCCCAAAACCATGAACCAATAAATCCCTGTTCTTTAAGCCAGCCTATTGTTTTAGCAGCTGGGAAGCTAATACAGCCCCTTAAACTCACAGACATTCACAGAGTCCTTTCTCCCCTGTAAGTGGCTCTCCAATTGCCCTGGGATAAGCCCAACCCCTAATTTTATGTTGCCTCTTCTGAATAAGGAAGTCCCAGATTGTATCATTGCAGAAATGTAGATTCTAGTCCTGGTTCTGCCACTTACTAGCTATAAAAAGTTGGATAAGCCATCTAACTTCACCAAGCCCCAAATTTCCCTTCTGTTAAAATAGGGATTTTCCACATGAAATTTCTGGGAAGATTCAAAGATCTAATGTAAGGAATGAAATAAGGGAAAATGCTCAATGAATAATAGCTGTTATTATTAGAATAATAATACTCAAACTGTGAGGAACCCTGGCACTCACTTGGTTAACTCTCTGCCTTCCCTTCCCCTCTTATTTTTCACATGAGCAAACTGAAGTGAAGAGAGTTCAAGCAAAGTAGATGGGTTCACACCTGTAAATAAGAGGTAGTGTGAACCCAAATTCAGTTCTTTTTTAAAAATATATTTTAATTTATTTTTAAAAGATACTCAGACTACATAAAATGCTACACAAAAAAACACAAGTGATTCCCACTGCCCCACTCCCCACATCTTCCACCTTTCCCCACACTAACAACTTCCTTCATTAGTGTGATACATTCATTGCAATTGATGAACACATTTTGGAGCACTGCTACACAGCATGGATTATAGTTCACATTGTAGTTCACACTCTCTCTCACTCCAGGATATATAATGTCCTGTATCTGTTTTTGCAATGTCATTCAGGGCAATTCCAAGTTCCAAAAATGCCCCCATATTACACCTCTTTTTCCCTCTCCCTGCATTCAACAACTCCAGTGGCCACTGTCTCCACATCAATGAGGCTCAGGGCCCAGCTGGCACATGGACAGCCCAGAGATTCAATTCTCTTGGACATATACCTACCAACTCCAGTGCCAACTATAGGTTCAATAAAAGGGACAAAAGAGGCATGTGTAGAGAAGTCACATCTGCATCCAACTCTGTCACACTCAGGAGCAAAAACTCCAAAGTAGGCCCACTGGCAAGGCACCAAACTCTGGAGCCATTTGCCATGACTGCAGCAGCTGGGTGTTTCCAGAACCCTCAGGAGTCCCACCATTTAGAGTAGTATCTACTTTGGCTGTCTATGAGATCTTGCTGAGATGTGCCTAAGCATTACCTCTCTCATGACCTCCTGACTCATTTGAAGTCTCCTTGCCTTATACACTCATTTGTCTTTACCATTTTCCCCTCTCAAACTCAGTTCTGACTCTGCTTTTTCTACTTTACCAAATAGAACTTGTTATTTTTGAGACAGAGAAGAAAGAGAAGGGGATATTGCTTTCCCTACAACAGGTTAAAAACCAGCTCTACCTTTTCCCAATTCTTGTGTAAAGAATATAAACATTTGTTGGTTTTCATTTTTATGATAGCACCAAGCTTCCTCTCTCTCTCAGCAGTTTTATTCACACCCCATACAATCCATCCAAAGTACACAATCAATGGCTTTTAGTATAATCAGAGAGTTATGCATTCATCAACACAATCGATTTTAAAACATTTTCATTGTTCAAAAAAATAAAAACCCCATACACTTTGTTATCACCACTTTTGTTCCTTGGTTCAAAAGGACTTCAGAATGAAGAAACATGGCCTCAGTACAGTGACCAGATATTTTTTTGATTACAACTCAGTGTTGTAGCTTGAACCTGGCAGGGCAACGATGGAAGTACCCTCAGTGTTGCAGCTTGAGCTGACCAAGATGACAATGGAAGCGCCCTCAGTGTTCCGAGACTGGCCAAGATGACAATGGAAGCGCCCTCAGTGTTCCGAGACTGGCCAAGATGACAATGGAAACTCACCGGGGTGAAGATGGAGGTGCACAGCTAAGTGTTACAGCTTGTCTCAGTTGCAGCTTGGTGTTGGTCTGGCCAGGGTGAATATAGAAGGGCTCAGGGCTTTGGGGCTGAGCTAGATATAGGTTTACTGTCACTGCTCTGAGGGTGGAGCATTAAATTGTGATGATTTAATTGGTTAATCATTGAGTCTGCACAAGAGCATTGGCTAGGGTTTGGAAACTAGATTAGCATTTTATGTTAATGGGGTATGCTAACTGGGAGGTGTTGATTGGCTGATTATTAATTAGGTTAATGGATCCTATTGGCTGAAAATCCTTTATCTTATTGACTGAAGATCTCTTTTCCTCTTGATTGGTTCTTTTTTTTTTTTTAAAGATTTATTTTTTATTTATTTCTCTCCCATCCCCGCCCCCCCCCCAGTTGTCTGCTCTCTGTGTCCATTCGCTGTGTGTTCTTCTGTGACCGCTTCTATCCTTATCAGCGGCACCAGGAATCTGTGTTTCTTTTTGTTGCATCATCTTATTGTGTCAGGTCTCCGTGTGTGTGGCACCATTCTTGGGCAGGCTGCACTTTCTTTTGCGCTGGGTGGCTCTCCTTACAGGGCACACTTCTTGCACGTGGGGCTCCCCTTATGTGGGGCACACCCCTGCATGGCAGGGCACTCCTTGCGCGCATCAGCACTGTGCATGTGCCAGCTCCACACGGGTCAAGGAGGCCCAGGGTTTGAACCACAGACCTCCCATGTGGTAGGTGGACACTCTATCCATTGGGCCAAGTCCACTTCCCCTTGGTTGGTTCTTACTCCCTCTGCTTAGGGGTCACAGCTAGGTTACCAGCCCATTCCTTCACTTTATACTCCCTTATTTTGATACATAGCATTGGTGTGGTAGCTTTGTTACAACTGATGAAAGAGTATTAAAATATTACTGTTTCGGTCCAAGAGGCTTGAATCTCTAGATGTCCATGTGCCAGCTGGGTCCTGAGCTTCAATGGAGTTGCAGCTCCTGCTCTCTAGTTCATTGGACTACCCAGGACAACTAACAAGGAGGTTGTGATGGACAACCACCATACCAAGGAACCAAGAGAGTCTACAACTGCAAGCAAGATAGGCCCATCCATCGGCCATATGGGACTGAAACCCCCTCTCAATTAGAGGTGGACTGGGCATCATCCCAGAATCCTCAGGACTGGGGAATGAACTATGACTAGAGTGGTATTCTACTGTAGACTTATTGTGATTCTACCAATGGAAGAACTTATATCAATGATGTGTAAGCAGTGGTCACTGGAGATTCTGAGGTCAGAGAGAGGGAAAACAGGGGCATTTTCAAGACTTGGGAATCATCCTGAATGACATTGCAATGGCAAATACAGCCATTATATATCTTGCCATAATGAACAGAATTGTGTAGAAGAGAGTGTAAACTACAGTGTAAACTATAATCCATGCTTATTGGCAATGCTCCAAAATGTGTTTTTCAATTGCAATGAATGTACCACACTAATAATGGATATTGTTAATGGGGGTAAATGTGGGCAGTGTGGGGAGAAGGGCATATGGGAATCCCCTATATTTTTTATGTAACATATATGAAATCTAAATATCTTTTTAAAAATATTACTGTTAACAATAATCAATAATTTGTATTAGGTGTATTTTTCCCCAAGCTTCCTCTTTTAACTGTCTCAAGGAAGCTTGGATGAGTTGGATTTGGATGATATACAGACAGAACATGTACATCAAGAAAGACACATTACATTCTGTGGTACTATATGCTATCAGAATGGGTGGTACAGCAAAGATTACTGGGACAAGGCAATCTGGTGTGAGTCTTATGTATTTATCGTGCAGATCTTTCCAGCTCTATCAAAAAAGGGACAATGTCTTGAACAAAGGGTTTAATATCTTAAAATAATTTTCTTAAGTTCAGTTGCCAACGACTGTACTCCTACTGCCACTTCAGTAACACTTAATTTACAAATCAATTTTCTTTCAAATAGTAACAGCAAACACTTATTCAGCTACAATTCTATGTCAGACATGGTGCTGAGAAAATCACATGCATTGTTTTACCTAATCCTCAAAATACCCCCATAGGATTAAGTATCATTATTATCTCCATTTACCGATAAGGAGATTGAGGGTTAATGAGAATAGATGGCCTGTTCCAAACACTCAAATCAGATTCAGGATTCAGACTCAAGGCTAACTCCAGAAACAATGCCCTTAAGCATTCTGCTTTACTAAAAATCTTACTTGCTTTTATGCAAAAAGCAATAAATTGCTCAGAGAGCTATGGAAGAAGTAAATTTAAGGATTTAAATACAAATTCCAAAATAGAGAGGCCCATTGCATGTTAGAGATACTCCAACCAATAGTCTCAGATTCTCCAGCTTTCCCTTGGAGCAAGTGAATAGTTAGCCATGAATTTAAGAGCCCCTGACATATCATGATGATAGACACATTGACAACAAAGTTCCAAAACTTTTAGCAAATTACATGGGTCTATAGCATTTTCTTTACATGGTTACAAAAGGTGGTTGTTTCCGCTAAGCCGTGTGCTGTGATCAGGTTGGCTCGAAGGGAAGGCAATGCAAAACTTTATAAAATAATGGACAGAGAGAAAGACACAAGAGAGGAGATAAAGTTGGGACCAGGGGACTCACAGCTTCTGGAACTGAGAGACTTGACCCTAGTTTCCACATTGTATTTATTTAGGAACTAACAAGCAGCTGTTTGCTATCTGAACTGCAACATCATTTACAATAATAGGGAACAACAGCAACATCTACAATAGAACAAGTGCAACATTTGCAATAAGGCTAAACTCTCTTTCCCACAGCCATGAATTAGAATATGAGACTTGATGGCCACCTAGGATATTTGAATTGTACACTCTTTCAAAAAAAATTCTGTTTTTTCTAGTCTGCAAACAGCCCTTAATTACCATATTGCATCTTTTGTATTTGTTCCTATCTTGATCTCTATCAAAAATGGACATTTATTTAGAGGGTCAGGGCTAAATATTTTTCTTTGGAGTCCAGCATCCAGTTCAGTGCTTGGCATACAGCTTGTGTTCAATCTATGATTACTGAACAGATGGAAGGGTGGATGGAGTGGTCCATTACCATAGCCTGCCTCTGAGGAAGGCTCTTTCCAGGGACTTGCCTTATCCGGACAGTTCTTTCCCACCAAGGTTGTCACTATCCTTGAATATAATATTTCATCTTTATAAATATATAAATCTATAAAGTTGATAGAGTGATTTAGCATATATCAATGCTATCCAAACACCAAGTAGAGGAGGAAAGAGGTTTATCTTTTAATACCCTCCTCTCTCTCTCTTTCTCGTGCTTTTTCTCTCTCTCCCTCCCTCCCCGCTCTTTCTTACTCTCTCTCACTCCCTCCTCTGTCTCTCTGTCTTACTCACACACAAATATTTTAGGGAGAGAACTATCTTTTCTTAGGAAATTACCTTGGTTAAGCTGCTTAGGGTAATAAAATAAGAAAAAATGAAAGAGAAAGCTAAAAAACTCCACTAAAGAAATAAAGAATAATTTAAAGAGTGGAGCAGTTAAGAGAGAAAAGGGAGGGAAAGAGGAAGATATAAAGGGAGTTAAAGGGAAGCGGACTTGGTCCAGTAGTTAGGGCGTCCGTCTACCACATGGGAGGTCTGTGGTTCAAACCCCGGGCCTCCTTGACCTGTGTGGAGCTGGCCAACATGCAGTGCTGATGCGCGCAAGGAGTGCCCTGCCACACAGGGGTGTCCCCCACATAGGGGAGCCCCACGTGCAAGGAGTGCACCCCGTAAGGAGAGCCACCCAGTGCGAAAGAAAGTGCAGCCTGCCCAGGAATGGCACCACACACACAGAGAGCTGACAAGATGACGCAACAAAAAGAAACACAGATTCCTGTGCTGCTGACAACAACCAAGTGGACAAAGAAGAACACACAGCAAATAGACACAGAGAACAGACAACTGTGGTGGTGGGGGTGGGGGGGGCGGAAAGGGGAGAGAAATAAATAAAACAAATCTTAAAAAAAAAAAATAAAGGGAGTTAAAGAGCAGGGGAGAGAATGGGAGAGAGAGTATGATGATTTGAAGTTGATTTTGAACCCTATGTCCACAGTAAACATGTCCTTAAATTTCATCCATTCCTGTGGTTATAAACCCATTGTAAGTAGAATCTTTTAATGAGGCTACTTCATTTAAGGTATGTCCCAACTCAATCTGGATGGGTTTTAATCCTATTACTGGAGTCTTTATAAATGGAATGAAATTCAGACAGAGAGAGGGAAAGCCATAGGAAGCAAGAGGCTGAAATGGAATCCAGAAGAGAAGGAAGAAGACTGGAGGCACTACTAGGTGTCTTGCCATGTGGTAGAGGAACCATGGATTACCAACAGCCAGCCCCTAAATGTCACAGTCTTCAGAGAGAAAGCATCACCTTGATGATGCCTAGATTTGGACTTTTTCTCAGTCTCAAAACTATGAGCAAATAAATTCCCATTGTTTAACCCCAACCCATTTCATAGGATTTGATTAAGCAGCCTAGGAAACTAAAAGAGAGAGAAAAAACATATCACAAAGCTTCAATGAAAAGGTGTAAAGTAGACACCATTCTCATGAGGGATAAAGCAAATGGTATGCTTGTTTGTAGGACATGGGATTAATGGGTGAAACTTTGTCCTTCTTTCCCCTTCCCAGAGAGTACTGGTCTGGATAGATGGGCAGGGCCAGGGCCAGCTCATCACTGTCCAGCTCGGAGACATACGACTCCACTGCACTTGAGGCCATGTGCACCCTAGCATCCATTATGCCCAATGCACCATTAAGCTGCATTGCAAAGGATGCTGGCTGGTTCACCTTGAGTTCTATCTCCTGCAAATTCCAAAGTGGATGTTTAGACTCCTGAAAAAGCCAAGTCTGGAGCAGTCCTCTCTGCAGCCCAACATAGCTTTCACTGTAAACATGGGCCAGAGGCTCCCATCACCCATCTCTTGTCTGATCCCTGTCTGCAAGCTCTTCATGGAGTGGAGGCTCTCAACAAAGCTCAGGTGGGAGGCAGGAGGCAGGGGCTGGATCTGTGACTCTCTGCATCCACCTGTCATGAGATGGGCATGCCCTACTGTGCTAGGCATGGTGAGGTATGAAAAGATGTTGTGCCCCTGTCTTGGCAAAGGAGGTGAGACCCAGAAATGTGAAAAGCAAGACTGATGGTAGAGAAGCAAGTGCTTGATAGTACTGTGTGGACTATAAGTGCTAAGCAGCTCAGAGGAAGAAAGATGAATGTGGCCTGGACTGGCCCAGGAACCAGGGCCAGAGGTGTAAACCAATGGGGAAGATACACAAGGAAGACTCTGGGGGTAGCTAAAGAGGGAAAAAAGTGGGTGAGAGTCAGGAAAATTTTCTAATCATGGGGTCCAATGACCCATTTCTAATGATTCATATCAAGTTTATTATTTTTTGTCTCAGTTGTATACGCCCTTTGTTTACCCAGGCTTCACAACTGACTGATACGGTCTTTTGTGGTATTGATGGAAATGAAAGGAAGGAGCATTAAATGTGTATAGCATCAGATTGGTCATTACAGCACTCTTGGAATGTAAAAAAAAAAAAAAAGTAGAAATAAACTACCAGGAGTAGATCAAATGAAGTTTTATTTATATAATGAAATTCTATATAGAAGCAAATTGGAATCTTCCAGATCAGCATATATCAACATGGGTAAATATCAAAATGTTTCTTTAGAGAATAAGGTAAATTGCCTAAGATTAGGTATAGCAAAATAAACAAACAAACAAAAAATGAACAAACTTGATTAGAGAGATACACAAAAAATCAGGATAATATTTATTCTGAGCAGGAAAGGAAGTAGAAGTTTGAGAAGACAGATTTAGCTGAGTCTGTAATATTTTATTTCTTTAAATGAGACAGAAATCAAGCAAAAATGAAAAATGTTAATATCTGTTTTTAAACTGTGTGGCATAACTCTCCATTTATTTATATCTTTGATTTCTTTCATCAGGGTTTTACACACAGGTCCTGCACATAGTTTGTTAGAATTATACCAAACTATTTTTTCTTCTTCCTCCTCCTCCCCTTCCCTTTCTTCTTCAACTTTTTTCTTCTTGATGTGATTATAAATGGTATTTTTAAAATTTCAAATTCCAGTTGTTCATTTCTGGCATATAGGAAAAAAACTCAATTTCGTATATTGGCCTTGTATCCTGTGACCTTTCTAAACTCTCTTAATAGTTTCAGGAGATTTTGTTGTTGTCTTTGAGGTTGTCTTCACAGACAATTCAAATCATCTGCAAATAGTTTTATTTCTTCCCTTTCAATCATTTCTTTTATTTCTTTTTCTTGCCTTATTATACTAGTTAGGACTTCCAGGGTGAGGTTGAAAGGAGTAATGAGAGAGAAAATACTTGCTTTCTTCCCAATCTTAAGAGGAAAGCATTCTGTCTCTCAGCATTAAATATAATTTTAGCTGTAGGTTTTTCACATATATTCTTTATTAGGTTAAGGAAGTTCATTTCTATTTTTACATTTTGCTTTTTTTGAGAGTTTTTAAAAATCATGAATGTGTGTTGAATTTTGTGAACTACTTTTTCTGCATCTGTTTATACAATCTTGTATTTTTTCTTGTTTAGCCTATGAATATGATGAATTATATTGATTTTCATGTTAAACTAGTCTTTCATTCCTGGAAAAAACCCTACCTGGTTGTGACATTTTTTATCCTTTTTATATATTGCTGGATTCAATTTGCTAATATTTAAAGGGATTTTATATCTAATTCCATGAGTGATATTATTCAGTAGTTTTTATTTTCCTTGTAATATCTGTGTTTGCTTTTGGTGTTAGGGTATTGCTAGTCTCATAGAATGAGTTGGGAAGTATTTTCTCCTCTTCAATTTTCTGGACAAGACTGTGTACAACCGGTATTATTTCTTCCTTAAATGCTTGGAAGAATTCACCAGTGATCTTACCTGTGCCTGGTCTTTTCTTTGTGGGATAGTTTTATACACATTGAATTTCTTTATTAGAAATAGGGCTGTTCAGGTTAGGTAGTTCCTCTTCAGAGAATTTTAATAGTTGTGTCTTTCAAAGAATGTGTTCATTTCATCTGAGTTGTTGAATTTATTAGCATAAAGTTGTTTGTCCTGGCCAGCGGGACGATCAACGGGAGCTCTAGATCCTATGAGGGAAGAATGGTATGGGAGAAGAGCCACAAAGAACGACAGCAAGACAGTATTCTGATCAAGCTGCAAAATTTTATTGAGGGGACTGAGCATATATATCTAGGGAGGAGGGGGGTGGCGGGTAAGGATAGGTGGCGGTCTGGGATTGGCAGCTGCTGTTGCTAGGGCGGAAGGCAGATTTGAGGTAAGAACTTTTGGCGTGAACTGGTTCTGTAAAGAAGGGAGAGGGTGACCTAAGCTATTGTTGTATCAGCCCAGGCGGCCATGTTACTGGCATTGCTGAAAGGTAGATTCTATGCATGCTGCCTTAATCGCCCACAACAGTTGTTCACAATATTCCCCTTTTATTCATTTAATATCTGTAGAATCTGTAATGATGTCACCTCTTAGTCACAATATTGGTAATTTGTATCTTCTCTTTTTTTCCCAGAACGTTCTAGCCAGAAATTTTACCAATATTATTTATCTTCTCAAAGAACAAGCTTTTAGTTTCATTGATTTTCTCTATTGTCTCTCTGTTTTCAATTTTAATGATCTGTGCTCTGATCTTTATTATTTCCTCTCTTTTTGCTAACTTTGGTTTTAATTAGCTTTTCTTTTTCATGTCCCTTAAGGCAGAAGTTTAGGTCATTGAGTGTAAGTTCCATCTTTTCTAATACAAGCATTTACATATATAGTTTCTCTTTACCAATGCCTTAGTCTTACCTCACAAATTTTGATACATTGTATCTTCATTTTCATTCAGTTCAAAATACTTTCCACTTTCCCTTGTGATTCCTTCTTTAACTTATGGGTTTTTCAGATGTGTGTTGTTTACTTTCCAAATATTTGGGGATTTTATAGATTTATTTCTATTATTCATTTTTTATTTCATTTCAATGTGGTTAGAGAATATACTGTTTTATTATTTGAATTCTTAAACTCTTAAATTTATTTTGTGGTCCAGAATATGATCTATCTTGGTAAATGTACAATGTGTAAACTTAAAAAGAATGTGTTCTCTGTTGCTGTTGAGCATTCTATAAATATCAATTAGATAAAGTTTGTTGATAGTGTTATTCAAATCTTCTATATTCTTCCTGATTTTATATTTATTTGTTCACT
The DNA here is from genome assembly GCF_030445035.2 of Dasypus novemcinctus. NCBI lineage: Eukaryota > Metazoa > Chordata > Mammalia > Cingulata > Dasypodidae > Dasypus > Dasypus novemcinctus. The sequence goes on along the minus strand of NC_080679.1, from coordinate 55,316,623 downwards.
CTATTGTCTGTCAGAGAAGTATTTTAAATCTGCATCAATAATTCTAAATGAGTCTTTCTCTTCTTCCAGTTTTGTCAATTTTTGTTTCATATGTTTCAGATCTCTGTTATTAGGTACATAAACATTTAGGATTATTTAACACTTTTGATGATTTGACCCCCCCCTTATCAATTATGAAATGACCTTGTTTATCTGTGGTAATATTTTTTGCTCTGAAATCTACTTTAATATTTATATAACCACTTCAACTTCCTTTGATTAGTCATGATATAGTATATACCTTTTTCAGTCTTTTACTTTTAACTTATTTATTTTTACATTTGAAGTGGGTTTCTTGGAGGCAGCATGTAATTGGGGTTTTTTAAATATACTTTTAAAATTAAAGTTAATAGATCATAAAGAATGTTACATTAAAAAAAAAATAAGAGGTTCCCATAAATTCTGCTCCCCACCCCCACCCCATCATTTTTATAAATTGCATTTTTAAAAGATATATACATCACCAAAAAAAATGTTACATTAAAAAACATAAGAGGTTCCCGTATACCGCCCCCCCCCCCCCACTCCTCCCATACTAGCAACCCATTGTGGCATGCTCATTGCATTTGATGAACACATTCTGGAGCACTACTGCACCACATAGATAATAGTTTAACCTGTAGTTCACACTACCCCCAGTACATTCAGTAGGATATGGCAGGATTTATAAAGTCCAGCATCTGACCCTGCAATATCATTTAGGACAACTCAAAGTCCCAAAAATGCCCCCGCATCACATCACTTCTTTGCTCTCCCTGCCCTCAGCAACTACTGTGGTCACTTTCTCCTCCTCAATGCTACAATTTCTTCTATTAGTAGTGACAATAGTTTTATAGTAGAATATCAGCAAGTCTACTCTAATCCATATTTTATTCCTCCATTCTGTGTACTCTGGGATGGTGATGTCCACTCTACCTCTAAATCAAGAGGGGGCTTAGATTACACATGGATGATGGATGCAATGTAATTGGGTTTTACTTTTTATTTAATATGACAATTTGAACATTTTGTGGGTTGCTTAGCCTATTTATATTTAATGTAATTATTGGTATTGTTGGACTTAAATCTACTACTTTGCAATATTTTCTCTTTGTCCCATCTGTTCCTTGTTCCTCTTTTCCTCTTTTTTTTCTGTTTTCTTTTGAATTAATTGGTGTTTTGATGTGTATCTCCTTTCTTGGTGGATTAACTATAACTATGTTTTGCTTTGTTTTATTTTGTTTAGTGGTTGCTTTGGAGTGTAAAGAATCTACCTTTAACTAATTACAGCCTATCTTCATTCAGTATTATATTATTTCATATTTAGTTTAAGAAGCTTTTTACAATATATTTCCTTGCTCTAGCCTTTGTGCTATTGTTGTCAGACACTCTGTGTGCATATATTAGAAAATATGCAATATATTGTTATTATTTTGACTTTAAAAAGTCAATAATTGATAGATGTATGGGAAGATGGTGGACTAGAAAAACACGAGATGTTCTCTCCCAGAAAAATATTTATAGAACAGACAGAAATGACCTGGAAAAAATGTTCTAGTGTTTAGGACACCAGGGGAAGGCAAGACACCATCCAGAAGAAAGAGGGCAAAGGAAAAGAATCAAACACACTTCTGACCCAGCTTTGAACAGAGAGGGCTGCTGAAAAGCACCATCTGCTGGTGGACTAAGGAAATGCATTGAGAAGCAGAGGTTGCTCAACCACTTGGGCAGCAGCCTACCACATGGGAGGTCCTGGGTTGAGGTCCTGGTGCCCTCTAAAAGACGATGAGCTGAAGCCACCTCCCACCACAATCAGCTAGATGCTGCCTCCTGCCCACAATGAGCTATATGCAGCCTCTACCCTCAATAAGCTAGATGCTGCTCCCACTGGAAAAAAGCACAAGCCACAACTAGCAGACACTGCCACCCATGTGGAGTGGATGTGGCTCAGGCCTTTGGGCACTCCCTTCTCATGTAGGAGGCCCTGGGTTCAGTTACTGGTACCTTCTGGAGAAGCATGCAAAAGATGAGCAGATAGACAAGAGAACTATCTGGGGGGAGGGGGGGTAAACAAAGAAAATTTAAAGTAAAATTTTTTTAAAAACGAAAAAAAAAGTAAATAAGTAAAAGAGGTTTTTTCTGACCTTAACAGCCTCCATCCACAAGGGTGTTAGAAACAGGTAGGCAATCTATTACTGGGTCCAAGGCAAGATTTGAGCAACTAACAGGGACAATCCTAAAGACCCAGAACAAGCTGAACCAAGAATCAAAGAACAGCAGTAACACACAGCCTCCTGCCACTGAAACCCTATGAAAGAGAGAAAAATTGAGCATGCATCAGAGTAAATGCCCTATCATAATGAGATGCCTAGACATCAGCAAAAAATTAAAAGTCATGCTAAGAAAATGGAAGAAATGGTCCTAGGAAAGGAATATATGAAAGCCCCCAAATGAAATAGGATTTGAAACAACAAATCAATGAGATTCATATAAATTTCTAAAATCAAATTAATGAATTGAAAGACAATATGGCTGAAAATATAAAGGACATCAAGAAGACACCGAGTGAGCACAAAGAATTTGAAAACCTGAATAGAAAAATTATAGGCTTGGGACTGAAAGGCACAATAGGTGAGATTTTAAAAAAAACAAAAAAACAAAAAAACAAACACATTAGAGGCATACAATAGCAGATTTGAAATGATAGGAGAAAGAAAAAGTGATTCAGAAGACAGGGCAGCTGAAATTGGAAAGAGAGAAGAACAAAGAGAGAGAAGAAAGGAAAAACTTGAGCAGGGACTCAGGGAGTGAATGATAACAAGAAATACAACAACATATATGTCTTGGGAGTACCAGAAGGAGAAGCAAAGGGAAAAGGGGCAGAATGAGTATTTGAAGAAATATAGCCCATCATTTCCCAACTCTCATGAAATGAACTTACATTTCCAAGAAGCACAGCATACCCAAATCAAAATAAATGCAAACAGACCTACTCTAAGATACATAATTACTCAGAATGTCAAACTTCAAAGATAAAGAGAAAATTCTGAGAGCAGCAAGAGAGCAGCAACCCATCACATACAAGGAATATCCAGTAAGTCTTAGTGCAGATATCTTATCAGAAACCACGGAAGTGAAAAGACAGTGGTATGATACAATGGGATACTGAAAGAAAAAAACTGCTAGTCAAGAATTCCTTATCCAGCAAAATTTGTCCTTCAAATATGAAGGAGCATTTAAAATATTCAAAAGCAAACCGACACTAAGAGAGTTCATAAAAAAGAATCCTCTTTTGCAGGAAATATTACGGGGAGCCTTACATCCTGAAAAAAAAAAGACAGGAGACAAAGCCTTGGAATAAAATGTAGATATCAAGTACAGCAGAAAGGATAACTGAAAAAATGAAAAGACAGATAAAAATAAGATATGATATATGAAGGCCAAAAAATGAAATGGTGTAAGTAAATAATGCATTTACAGTAATATCACTGAATGTGAATGGATTAAACTCCCCAACCAAAAGATATAGGCTGACAGAATGGATTAAAAAACCCATAAACTATCCATGTGCTGCCTACAAGAGACTCATCATCTTAGACCCAGGGATATAAACTGGCTGAAAGTGAAGGGTTGGAAAAAGATATTCCACGAAAACAATAACCAAAAAAGAGTCGGGGTAGCTATACTAATATATAACAAAACAGACTTTAAATGCAAAAAAGTTCTGAGAGATAGAAAAGGCCATTATATTTGAATAAAATGGACAATCCACCAGGAAGAAATAACAGTGATAAATACCTATGTACCTAACCAGGGTGCCCAAAAATACATGAGGCAAACTCTGGCAAAATTGAAGAGAGAAAAAGACATCTCTACAATAATAGTTGGAGACTTCAATACACAACTCACATCATTAGATAGAACAACTAGACAGAAGATCATCAAGGAAACAGAGAACTTGAACAATATGATAAATGAGCTAGACCTAACAGACATATACAGAATGTTCCATTCTAAATCAGTGGGTTATACATTCTTCTCAAGTGCTCATGAATCTTTCTCCAGGATAGACCACATCTTAGGTCACAAGGCAGGTCTCAATAAATATAAAAATATTGAAATTACACTAAGCACCTTCTCTGATCATAATGGAATGAACCTGGAAATCAATAATAGACAAGAAAGGGGAAAATCCACAAATCTGTGGAGGCTGAATGATACACTCCTAAAGAACAGTGGGTCAAAGAAGAAATTGTAAGTGAAATTAGTAAATATTTTGAGGTGAATGAAACTTAAGGAATATAGTGAAGGCAGTCCTGTTAGGGAAATTGATAGCCCTAAATACATATTAAAAAATAAGCAAAAACTAAAATCAAAGATCTAACTGAAAAACTGGAGAAACTAGAAAAAGAACAGTAAACCATTTCCACAACAAGCAAAAAGAAAGAAATTAATAAAGATTGGAGCAGAAATAAATGAAACTGAGAAAAAAAAAATAGTAGAGAAAAATCGATAAACCCAAAATCTGGTTCTTTGAGAAGATCAAATTGACAAGCTCCTAGCAAGACTAACAAAGAAAAAAGGAGAGAACGTGAATAATGAGAATCAGAAATGAAAGGGGGATGTTAAGACTGACTCCACAGAAATAAAAAGGATCATAAGTGGATATTATGGGAAACTGTATGGCAACAAACTAGACAAGCTAGATGAAATATACAAATTCTTAGAAATGTGCAAACAACTAAACAGCCACTACAAAAATACAAGAACTTAACAAACCAATTACATTTAAAAAGATTGAATCAGTATAAAAAGTCTCCCAACAAAGAAAAGTCCAGGACCAGATGACTTCAAAGATTTTCAAGAAGAATTAACATCAGTCCTGTTTAAGCTCTGTCAAAAACTTGAAGAGGAGGGAAAATCATACGACACATTTTATGACACCGACATCACCCTGAAACCAAAGCCAGATAAAGCCACTATAAGAAAAGAAAACTACAGACCAATGTCTCTAGTGAACACAGAGGCAAAAATTCTAAACAAAATACTTCAACAGTATATCAAAAGACTTATATATCATGACCAGGTGGGATTTATTCCTGGTATTTATTCCTGGCTCAATATAAGAAAATCACTTAAAGTAATACACCACATAAATAATTTGAAGGGAAAAAAAAACCACGGTCATCTTCATCAATGCAGAAAAAGTATTCGACAAAATCCAGCATACTTTCTTGATAAAAATCACTTTGAAAGATAAGAATAGAAGGTAAATTCCTCAATATGATAAAGGGCATATATGAAAAACTCATAGCCAACATCATACTCAATGCAGAAAGGTCAAAATATTTCCCTCTAAGATTGGGAACAATACAAGGCTGTCCACTGTCATCATTGTTATTCAACATTATGTTAGAAGTTCTAGCTAGAACAATTAAACAAGGGGGGGAAAAAGGCATCCAAATAGGAAAAGAGGGAGGTAACTCTCACTATCCATGGATGACATACTATATTTAGAAAATTCTGAAATGTCTATGACAAAGCTACTTGAGCTAATAAATGAGTTCAGGAATTGACAGGATACAAAATCAAAACACAAAAATTAATCATGTTTCTGTACACTAATATTGAACAATTTGAGGAGGAAATCAAGGAACATAATACAAATTTACAATGGCAATAAAAAGACTCAAATACCTAGCAATCAATTTTACCAAAGAAGTGCAGGAACTATATGCAGAAAACTACAAATCGATGCAAAAAGAAATCAATGAAGACCTAAACAAATGGAAAGACATTCTGTGTTCATTGATTGGAAGACTAAATATTGCAAAGATGTCAATCCTAACCAACCTGCTTTATAGATTGAATACCAATAAAAATTCCAACAGTCTACTCTACAGAAAGAAAAGGCAATTAACAAAATTTATTTGGAAGGGAAAGGGCACCTGAATAGCCAAAAGCATCCTAAAAAACAAAAGCAATGTGGGAGGAATTACACTGCCTGACCTTGAAACCTATTACAAAGCCACAGTGGTCAAAACAGCCTGGTATTGGCATAAAGACAGACACATAAATCAGTGGAATAAATTGAGAGTCCAGAAATAAACCCTCACCTCTACAGCCAACAGGTTTTTGACAAACCTACCAAAGCCATGTTAATGGGACAAAACAGTCTCTTCAACAAATGGTGCTGGAAGAACTGGATACCCATAATCAAAGAATGAAAGAGGACCCCTTCTCACTCCCTATACAAGAATCAACTCAAAATGGATCAAAGACCTAAACATAAAAGCTAGGATGATAAAACTACTTGGAGAAAATGTAGGGAAACATCTTAAAGACCTCATGTTAGGTGGTGGTTTCTTTGACCTTACACCCAAAGCACAAGCAACAAAATAATAAATAGGTAAATGGGACCTCCTCGAAATTAAACACTTAAAATATTTTAAAAATCAATTTTATTTATACATAAGGATAAAGCATAAATCCATCCAAAGTGTACAATCAACCTCTAATTGTCTGCTCTCTGTGTCCATTTGCTGTGTGTTCTTCTGTGACTGATTCTATCTATCAGCAGCACAGGAATCTGTGTTTCTTTTTGTTGTGTCATCTTGTTGTTTCAGCTCTCCATGTGTGGGACGCCATTCCCGGGCAGGCTGCACTTTCTTTTGCACTGGGCAGCTCTCCTTACGGGGCGCACTCCTTGCGCGTGGGGCTCCCCTGCATGGGGGACACCCCTGCCTGGCACGTTACTCCTTGCACGCATCAGCACTGTGTGTGGGCCAGCTCCACACGGGTCAAGGAGGCCCAGGGTTTGAACCGCAGACCTCCCATGTGGTAGGTGGATGCCCTATCTGTTGGGCCAGGTCCACTTCTCTAATCACGTATTTCTGTATTCAACACTTCAATCATTCTTAGAGCCCTTTCATTATTCCATAATGGTAATAATAAACAAAAAACAAACAAAACTCATCACCTCTCAATCTCTCTGTGCTTGCTCTGCTGCATGTAGCTGCTATTCTTTTCCTTCTCTCTAGCACATTTGTATTTATATTTTGTAAAAACACTCTTACATATGCAATTTCACCCATAATCATGTTTTACATGAGGTTTTACTATCTTAAACTGTCCCATGTTACAGTTTTTAGCTTTTCATCCAGTAATATACGTGACCTTAGACTTACCCTTTCAACCACTGTCATACGCATACAATAACTCTGCTAGGTACAAATATCATGATATGCTTTCACCACTTCTATTCATTTCCAAAGATTTACAAACAACATATATCAATTCTGCACAGATTAACCCTCAGTTTTCCATTCTTTATTTTCCATCCTTCTATTTTCTGGTAACCTACATTCTAATTATTAACTCCATGGGTTTACCCAATATATTTAGTTCATAATAGCGCAATCATACAGTATTGGTCCTTTTGTGTCTGGCTTGCATAATGTCCTTCAGGTTCATCCATGTTGTCATATGCTTCATGACTTCATTCCTTCTTACTGCTGCATAATATTCCATCATGTGTATACACCACAATTTGTCTATCCATTTATCAGTTGATGGACACCTTGGTTGTTTCCAACTTTTGGCAATCGTGAATAATGTCGCTATGAACATCGGCGTGCAGATATCTGTTTGTTTCTCTGCTCTCAGTTCTTCTGAGTCTATACCTAGTAATAGTATTGCCAGGTCACATGACAAATCAGTATACAACTACCTTAGGAGCTGCCAAACAGTCCTCCACAGTGGCTAAACCATTCTACATTCCCAAAAACAGTGAACAAGTGTTCCTATCTCTCCACAGCCTCTCCAACATTTATAGTTTTCTGACTTTTTAATAGTGGCCAGTCTAATAAGTGAAATATCTCATTTAGTTTTTTTTTTTTTTTAAGATTTATTTATTTCTCCCCACCCCACCCCCATTGTCTGCTCTCTGTGTCCACTCACTGCATATTCTTCTGGGTCTGCTTGTGTTCTCTTTAGGTGGCACTGGGAACCAATCCTGGGACCTTCCTCAATGAGAGAGAGATGCTCAATCTTTTGCACCACCTCAGTTCCCTGGTCTGCTGTGTCTCTTATTATCTCTCCTCTGTGTCTCTTTTCATTGCATCATCTTGCTGTGCCAGCTTTCCTCTCAGGCCAGCTTGCTGTGTAGGCCAGCACTCCATGTGGGCCAGCTCTCCACTTGGACCATCTTGCCAGATGGGCCAGCTTGCCTTCACCAGGAGGCCCTGGGAATTGAACCCTGGACCTCCCACATTATAGACAGGAGCCCAATTGCTTGAGTCACAGCCGCTTCCCCTCATTTAGTTTCGATTTGCATTTCCCTAATCACTAGTGATGTTGAACATTTTTTCATGCGTTTCTTTGCCATTTGTATTTCTTCTTTGGACAACTGTCTTTTCAAGTATTTTGCCCATTTTTTAAACTGGGTAGTTTGTCTTTTTATTGTTTCTTTTTTTAAAAAGATTTATTTATTTATTTATTTATTTATTTCTCTCCCCTCCCTCCCTGCCACCCCAGTTGTCTGTTCTCTGTGTCTATTTGCTGTGTCTTCTTTGTCCACTTCTGTTGTTGTCAGCGGCACGGGAATCTGTGTTTCTTTTTTTGTTGCATCATCTTGTGTCAGCTCTCCATATGGGCAGCACCAATCTTAGGCAGGCTGCACTTGCTTTCGCGCTGGGCCGCTCTTCTTACAGTGTGCACTCCTTGCGCGTAGGGCTCCCCTATGCGGGGGACACCCCTGCCTGGCACGGCATTCCTTGTGTGCATCAGCACTGCACATGGGCCAGCTCCACACGGGTCAAGGAGGCCCAGGGTTTAAACCCCGGACCTCCCATGTGGTAGAAGAACGCCCTAACCATTGGGCCAAATCTGCCGCCTGTCTTTTTATTGTTGAGTTGTATGATCTCCTTGTATATCATGGATAATAACCCTTATTGGAAATGTGATTCCCAAACATTTTCTCCCATTGAATTGGCTCCTTTTCACCCTTTTGACAAAGTCCTTTGTACTGTGTAAGTGTTTAATTTGAAAGAGGTCCCATTAATTAATTTTTTTCTTTTGTTGCTTGTGCTTTGGCTGTAAGGTTTAAGAAACTACCACCTACCACAAGATCTTAAAGATGTTTTCGTACATTTTCTTTCTAGGAATACTATGGTTCTTGCTTTTATGTTTAGGTCCTTGATCCACATTGAGTTAATTTTTTATAAGGTTGCAGATAGGGGTCTTCTTTCTTTCATTTGGATATGGATATCCAGTTCTCCCAGTACCATTTGTCGAATAGGCTATTCTGGCCTAGCTAGGAAGGCTTGACAGCCTTATCAAAAATCACTTGATTGTAGATGTGAGGGTTTATTTCTGAGTTCTCAATTTGGTTCCATTGGTCAATGTGACAATTATGCCAGTACCATGCTGTTTTGACCTCTGTAGCTAAGTAATATGCTTTAAAATCTGGAAGTGAGACGACTCCACTTCATTTTTCTTTTTTAAGATCTGTTTGGCTCTTTAGGGACACTTACCCTTCCAAATAATTTGATAATTGGCTTAATTTTGCAAAAAAGGCTATTGATATTTTTATTGGGATTGTGTTGAATCTGTAAATCAGTTTGGGTAGAACTGACATCTTAACAATATTAATCTTCCAAACCATGGACATGGAAAGTTCTTCCATTTATTGAAGTCTTCTTTAGTTTGTTTTAGCAATGTTTTATAGTTTTCTGAAAACAGGTCCTTTATGTCCTTGGTTAAGTTTATTTCTAAATATTTGATTGTTTTAGTTGCTTTTGTAAATGGAATTTTTTTCTGATATCCTCCTCAGGGTGCACATTAGTAGTGTATAGAAACACTAATGGTTTTGGGGTATTAATCTTGTATCCCACCACTTTGCTGAACTTGTCTATTAGTTTCTAGTAGTTTTGCTGTGGAAGTTTCAGGAGATTCTAGATATAGGACCATATCATCAGCAAATAGTGAAAGTTTTACTTCCTTTCCTATTTGGGTGCCTTTTACTTCTTTAACAATCTAACTTCTCTAGCTAGAAACCAGCACAATACTGAATAACAGTGATGGCAGTGGGCTTCCTTACCTTGTTCCCAATCTCAGTGGGAAAACTTTTAGTCTTTCACCATAGAGTATAATGCTAGCTGTAGATTTTTTATATATGCGCTTTACTATATTGAGAAAGCTTCCTTCTATTTCTATCCTTTGAAGTATTTTTATCAAGAAAGGGTGCTGTAATTTTGTTAAATACCTTTTCTGCATCAATAGGATCGTGTGAATTTTCTTCTTCAAACTATCAATTGTCGTTTATTACACTAACTGATTTTCTAGTGTTGAACCACCCTTGCATACCTGGGATAAAACCCACTTGACCATAGTGTATAATTCTTTTAATGTGCTTTTGGATTTTGTTTGCAAGTATTTTGTTGAGGATTTTTGTATCTATATTCATTAGAGATATTGGTTTGTAATTTTCTTTTTTGTGTAGTTGCTTTCTCTGGTTTTGGTATTAGGGTGATGTTGGTTTCAGAGAATGAGTAGTAGAGCTCTTTCCTGTTCAATATTTTGGAAGAGTTTGAGCAAGATTGGTATTAGATTGTGTTTGAATAATTGGTAAAATTCACCTGTGAAGCCATCTGGTCCTGGGCTTTACATTTTTGGTAGGTTTTTTGATGACTCTTTCAATCTCTTCACTTGTGAATGGTTTGTTGAGGTCTTCTATTTCTTCCATGGTCATTGTAGGTATTTCGTATGTTTCTAGGAATTTGTACCTCTCCTCTACATTGTCTAGTTTTGTGGCATACAGTTGTTCCTTGTATCCTCTTATCATCTCTCTTACTTTTGCAGGATCAGTGGCAATGTTCCCCCCTCTCATTTCTGGTTTTATTTTATTTGTGTCTTCTTTCTTTTCTCTTTTTCAGTCTAGCTAAGGGTTTGTTGATTTTATTGATCTTCTCAAAGAACCAACTTTTCTGCTGCAGGCCAGATGTCTTCTTTTCAGGGGCAGCCCTTCTCATCTTCCCCTCTGCATGTTGCTCCAGATTGGCTTTTTGAAGTTCTCTCTGTTTCTGAAAATTGGTGTCTGCATCCAACTACCCCATCCAATTTAGCATCAGACACAACATCAGGCACTGCCAACTCTACATCCTTGGCCTGATTTGCCAGTGCCTGCAGAAATCACAGCACCACAACTTGTGAGCTGCTACTCCAGCCCTCCAATATATTTCTTTTTTAAAGATTTATTTTATCTATTTCTCTCCCCTTCCACTCCCCTGTTGTCTGCTCTCTGTGTCCATTCACTGTGTGTTCTTCTGCATCTGCTTGCATTATCCGGGGGTACTGGGAACTGTGTCTCTTTTTTTTTCGGTTGCATCATCTTGCTGCATCAGCTCTTGGTATGTGAGGCACCACTCCTGGGTAGGCTGCACTTTTTTTTTTTTTTCATGCAGGGCAGCTCTCCTTGCAGGGAGCACACCTTGTGTGCGGGGCACCCCTACATGGGGGTGCCCCTGTGTGGTACAGCACTACTTGCATGTGGCAGCACTGTGTATGGGCCAGCTTACCATACAGGTCAGGAGACCCTGGGGATCGAACCCTGGACCCTCCATATGGTAGACAGGAGCTCTAACAGTTGAGCCACATCCACTTAACATCTTTAATGTATTTTTAGTCTCATCCATCTTGTCTTTCATTTCCATAAGGTCTGTTATTTTTCTTTGCAGACTTTCAAATTGTTCTTTATGCTCTCCTAGTGTCTTTTTAATATCCTTTATTTCTTTAGTCGTATTTTCTTTAAATTCTTGGAGTTGATCTAGGAGAGTTGTGTGATTATCACTGATTGTTTAAATCCTGTACCTCTTCATGGTATTTGGTTTATTCCTTTGGCTGGGACATCTCTTCCTGTTTCCTAGAATTACTTTAATTTTATGCTGATGTCTAGGCATATGAATATGTTGGTGAATTTACTCTGATGGCCAATCTCTCTCTCTTGCCTATTGTTTTTTTTCCACAGTTCTTCTTTGATATTTGGTTAACTTATTCTAAGTCTTTAAAAGTGCCCAGTTTAAGTTATCAAAATCATGCTAGGTACTCACTAATGGGGCACAGATTTTCTCTCAAGGGTTAGGATGCAAAGAGAATGGAAAACAGCTTTTTTCCATGCAATTTCCAGTCTGGTCAGCAGATGGCACTTGTCATCACACCTTTCCATGAAGGTGTTTCATTCTTAGCTTTCCTGTGTTGCTGTGTTGAATCTTCAGAAAGGAGATCTAAAGCGGGCTCCTCTGGCCTAATTCACTGAATAAAAGCCCCTTGACTGCCGCTCCCTTTTCCCTTGAAACAGTTGACAAGGAGGAAGATACCTGTTCTACTCTCAGTTAGCTGCCATGAGCCAGGGGTTTTACCACAGTTCAGAGTCTTGGAGGTGGGGGAAGGGAGCCCTACCCAGCCCCACAAGGCTTGGTAACGTCTGTTATTTCAGGTTCTTGTCTCTCTGTCCCTCACCCTCTTGGGAGTTGTGTAGCACTGTCCCGGTCTGTTGACCCCCAAAGCAGTTCCCTCAGATAGCTTTTGGCTCTTTCTCCATTGTTTTGTGAGAACATTGAGCCCTACCTACATATCTGCACCTCAAAAGATTTTGTTAAAAGGGTGAGAAAGCAGCTGACTCGATAGGAGAAAACATTTCAAAATCACATATCCAATAAGGGTTTAATATTGGTGACATATAAAGAGATGCTACAACTCAACAATAAAAAGACAAATGACTGGAGTAAAGCATGGGCAAAAGACTTGAATAGGCATTTGTCCAAAGAATAAATACAAATGACAAAAATGTTCAACATCACTAGTGATTAAGGAATTGCAAAGCAAAGCTACAATGAGATATCATTTTACACCTTTTAGAATGGCTACTATTAAAAAGACAAAACTACAAGTGTCAGCAAGAATGTGGAGAGATAGGAACACTTATTCACTGTTGGTGGTAAATTAGGATGATACAGCCTCTGTGAAGGATGTTTGTCAGCTCCTAAAGAAGTTGAATATAGATTTGCCATATGACCTGTCAATACCACTATCAGGTATATACCCAGAAAAACTGAGAGCGGTGACATGACTAGACATCTGTATACCCATGTTCATAGCAGTGTTATTTACAATTGCCAAAAGATGGAAACAATCCAGTCATGAAGCCTATCACAATATGGATGAACCTGGAGGACATGATGTTGAGTGAAGCAAGCCAGACACAAATGGACAAATACTATATGATTGCACTATTATGAACTAAATATATTGGGTAAACTCAAGGGGTTACTAATTAGAATATAGGTCACCAGAAAATAGAAGGAGGGTAGAGAATGGAAAATTGATGGTTAATCTGTGCAGAACTGGTATATGTTGTTTGTTAATAACCTTTGGAAATGAATAGAAAAGGTGAAAGCACAACAGACTGTTTGTAACTAGGAGAGCTATTATATGGATATGACAATGGTTGAAATATTAGTAGTAAGTTTGTGGTCATGTACATTACTAAAAGAAAAACTAAAAAATGTAACATGGGACTGTTTATCATAGTAAAACCTCATGTGAAATATGAATATGGGTAATATTGCACATATAAGACTTTTTCTTTGAAACTGAACAAATGTATATTAATGTTACAAGATGTTAATATTAAGCAAAAAAAACAAAAACAAAACACAAACATACAAAATTATGCTAAGTGAAAGAAACCAGACATAAAGTATTACATATTTTGTGATTCCATTTATATAAAATGTAAAAATTAATCAATTTATAAAGATGGAATTAGATTACTGGTTATACAGGGCTGGACAAAGATAGAGGGATTGAGAGGTGACTGCAAAGGGATATGGAGTTTTCCTTTTTGGAGTAATGAAGTTGTTCAAAAATTTTTTGTATTGATGAATGCACACCATTGTGTTTATTCTAAAAACCACTGATTGTACGCTTTGGATAGATTATATGGTATGTGAATATATCTCAAGAAAACTGCTTTAAATTTTTTTGAATGTCAGATCATTAATGAATAATTGCTTAGTATAAGTATGTTCCACACTTATAAATGTCTGACGTTCAAATTTAACTGGGAATCTTGCTTTTAAAAATGTGTCAGGGGCTCGAATGTGGCTTAAGTAGTTGAATACCTGCTTTCCTTATGGGAGGTCCCAGGTTTGGTCCTTGATGTCTCCTAAAAACAGAAAAACAAACAACAAGCAAACAAAAGAAATAACCAATGAAGGGAGCCAATGTGTTCAGTGGCTGAACATCAGCTTTCCACACACAAGGTCCCGGGTTCAATCCTCGGCCCCAGTACCTCAAAAATAATCAATTAATTAGTTAACTAATTAAAAATTTAAAAGATTTTAAAAATCTGTCAAACCTAATCTCTATTAATCTTCCAAAGTAGAAGTCCCCAGAGACTCCTTTAGGTGCTAAAGCTGTATAGTGTTTGGAAATCCAGTTAATTCATTTTGAAACATTTACTAAGCTCCAACCTTGTGCTCATTACTTTAGAGAATGATTTAGGGGTAAAATCAACTCAAGTTTCCATTTTGGTAGAGAAGATAAAATAAGAATGGTATGGGGAATAATATTCTGCCTGCCTAAAGAAGCAAGGCAATAATGTGGGGCTAAGATTGGCATCCTTCTGGAGAATGAGGAAAATAGCTTGAACAAAAGATGTTATGGGAGGTCAATATAAACAAGTTTAAGTGGTACCAAGGCCAAGAGGATAGTTTTTCAGTTTGTTCACTACACAAGGGTGACTGAGGGAGATGAGGAGGGCTGAAATATAAACTGTGCCCGTTCCTGAGGTAAGCCTTGGCAGAGGGCTGCATGCAGCTGAAGGATGGAGCACTCTTTCCTGATTCCAAGGAGGGTTACAGGCCACCTGAGGTCTTGGTTGGGAGATTTAGAATCTTTCTTCTGAGTGGCCACAGTATAGTTACTTTTGTAGCTCTAGCCCCAACTTTTCTTCAGTGAAAGAGTCACTCTGAGGGGATGTAGGTGGAGGTAGGTGGACTGAATGTCAATGCAAAGTGAACACATGAAGAGTGGCCCCAAAATCAAATACTTTGAATTCAAAGGTCTCCTTGGATAGGCAGATAATGGAAAGTGGGGAATCTTTCTAAAAGGTAGCTGAAATTTTTTCCATCTATTAGGTAAAGCTGCCAATGTAGATTTTTAAGGAAAAATCTTAATTTCAATTGTTGGCATAATTCAAAAAAATTAATCACACACACAACACAGTGAGGACCTACACTGTTCTAACCAAATAATGCCTATCTGTAGACCACACATTAGCATGAATGCTACCAGTTTGCCTTCTCTGTTCTAAATTAATATTTCCCAACTCTAATCATTCTTCATGCCATCCAAATTACCTACTAAGAACTCCCCCAAAAAAGGGAGAGAAAGAGAAGAGGGAGGAAGAGGAATATTGCTTACTGCCAATAGCAAGATGAGTAATGCAAACACTTTGGAAGACATAAATTGGAATAGTTATTTTTCTTTCTCTTACTATTCATCAGCTGATCTTTTTAAAATAATGAGGCAACCAGATGCAGACTTAACTGGTTGGAGCAATAGTTTTGTGTTTAGGTTTATCATCAAAAGTTCAGACTAGGTTCCCAGTCTGGAAATGTGATGGTTGTTATAATGAATCTTTACAAGTAGAGGCTTTATCAGATCAACAGCAGCTTGGAATTCCTTGTTACAAGCAAAACATCCTGGAAAAAAAATAACTACCTGTAACAAATACCTGAGTTGTGAAAAAAATATATCATAAAGTATAGTGTTTGCTCTTCCACAAAGAGAAATTACCAAAAGCTGTGCAGTCAAAAAACAAACTAAAGAAAACTAACCTAAACTAAATAGAGATGCCTTGGCCTAAGGTGGAGCTACTGTATGTAATTCGAAGGGTATGGAAATAATAAAATAAATCCTTAAAAATGAAGGGTTGCTCTTTTCTTTTCCTTGAGAATGTTTGACTTCACAGAGTCAAAGCATCATTAACAAGCTGAAATAAACATATGTTTTATCTGTTTTGCTACAGCTCTATCGGTTTTTCTCTGTGAGTTACCCAATTCTTTCTTTTTTAATCTTTTTTTAAAAAATACATAGATCACACAAAATGCTACATTAAAAAATATAACAGGTTCCCATACACCCCAGCAATTCTTTCTCTTTTTTTTACTTTATTTTTTACACTTTTAAAATTTAAGTTAATAGATCACAAAGAACGTTACATTAAAAAACATAAAAAACAAGAGGTTCCCATATAACCCACTCCTCACTCCCCACCCCCTACCCCATCATTTTTATAAGTTGTATTTTTTTGAAAATACATACATCACACAAAAAAAGTTACATTAAAAAACCTAAGAGGTTCCGTATACCCCCCACATCCCACTCCTCCCACACCAACAACCTCCCCCATCATTGTGGCACTCATCCCACTCGGTGAACACATTTTGGAGCACTGCTGCACCACATGGATAATAGTTTACCCTGTAGTTCATACACTCCCCCATTACATTCAGGGGGTTATGGCAGGATATTTAAAGTATAGCACCTGACACTGCAATATCACTCAGGACAAACCAAAGTCCCAAAAATGTTCCCCACATCACATCTCTTCTTCCCTCTCCCTGCCCTTAGCAACTACCATGGCCACTTTCTCCACCTCAGTGCTACGATTTCTTCCATTACTAGTCATAATAGTTTTGTAGTAGAATATCAGCAAGTCCACTCTAATTCATATTCTATTCCTTCATTCTGTGGACCCTGGGATGGTTATGTCCTCTCCACCTCCATATCGAGACGGGGCTTAGATTCCACATGGATGTTGGATACAATTCCTCTGCTTGTAGTTGTAGGCACTCTTGATTCCCTGGTATGGTGGTTGAACATCTTCACCTCCCTGTTAGCTGACCTGGGTAAGTCCAACGAACCAGAGAGTAGGAGTTGTAACCCTGCTGAGGCTCAGGGCCCAGTGGCACATGGGCAGTTCAGAGATTCAAGTCCCCTGAGTAGGGATGCCTAGCGCCAACCACAGGCTCAGTAAAAGTGACAGAAGAGGCATGTGTAGAAAGGTCATATCTGAGTCCAGCTCCATCACACTCAGGAGCACAAATTCCAAATCAGGACCCTCTGACATGGCACAGAACTCCAAATCCATCTGCCATGACCATATTATTTTCCCTGTGGATTTCCATAGCCTTCAGGAGAACCAGCACCTAAGGTTGTATCTACTTTGGCTCTCTCTGGGGTTCTTTCTTAATATTATGTTATATTAGAGCAATAGGGAAAATCTTACACACAATTAAGAATACAGTTTTTAATAGAAAAGCACTACTTTAAGGATAATCAATTCTATGACAGAAATCACTGGATATGAGTCAAATTGTGAAGCTTTTCTTCTTAGCCCGTTCTAAAGGCTAGAACTTTAAACAAGCACCAGAGGGCACTATTCTCACATAGAAACCAAGTAACAGACTAAAAAAACAAGCTTCTTTTGCATTTATGTTTTTTAAAAGTCCCTTTCACATGTAAATGAGTCTGGTATTGTTCTCTAGCATTTTGTCATCTGTGACTGTATAATGACCTTGTCTCTGAGGTATCACAAGTTTACAGAATAAACTAGAACCCACAAACTTAACCCACATAGCTCTCTATAGCTCTATAGCTATGGCAAATGCATTGCACAGAACTTTACACCAGGACAGATGTGAGAGTAAAGACAGGGGATGTGAACAATAATATTGAAGTCAAAGGATTATGGAGATTTACTCTTGGCTTTGCTCAGCCTGAATATCTGAATTGTACCTTGGCCACACTCAGACCTAGCAGAGTAGAGATCTGAGCCAAGAATGTGGTCAATTTAGATAAAAATATTTTGTTTCTCCTTTAATTATTGTTCATGTTAAGCTTACACAGAGTGGTGGAGCCAAGTGGTGGAGACTCTTGCCTCTCCATAGTATCTACCATGCCACCCCCAAAATACATACCATCTAAGTAAAGAGAGTGTTCTTGCCATGCATATGCACCTTCAAGACAAGTCCCTTTCAAATAGGTTGCCAACCCTAAGTCCTTTCTTTATGGAAATTCTAAAGGCAGTACTACTTGTTGGTTTGTTCGTTCATTTTTCCAAAGAACTTTCTTTAATAATCAGAGTCACTTCTCATATAAAGCCAAGGCCTCAGCATTTACTTCCTCATTGCTATAAGCAGTAGAAAAATCCACAAGGAAATCACAAGTGCAATAGCTCTATCAAGTATGGCTGTGTATATAAAAGATTAACTAATAAAGATCACATTCACTCTCAGGAATACAAAAGTCTGTGGTAATGTACCAAAGAGCTCCCTTTTCAATGGCCTTCAGTCTGCTGATTGTCTCAGGGCAGAGAAGCTTGTCATATTTGGCTGTGTCCAAGGTAGCCAGTTAATCAGATGCATTATGAAATTTTGACATAAATTATAGCTTAGTGGTAACTTGTACAAGTATATTGTCCTCTTACCCACACTCTGCAATACTGCCCTGTTTTAAACAAGATGACTGGTTCAACTGGGAGATCCTCTGAAAAATATTTAAACTGAAACAGAAGCTGACATCATAGGGAAAGGCTGCATTCCTTGTGTTTGTATTTCTAACTTCCTGTACCATTCCCAGAGAAGTCCACTGGATGTAGCTTAAATATTATAACAATGGATTACATACAGTGGTTGGCAAAGTAGAAAAACGATTAGGTCATCCAGTCAACTTGTCTCTCCAGCAAAGGGCAAAATCCCCAGATAGGGAATCTAACACTTCATTTAAGGCAAAGGGCCAAGTAGTGAGAACTACACTGACTTCATTGTCTTTTCTAGCAATACTGACAGAACACCAAATTTGTTTTAGTTGGCTGCATTCATGCCCTACTTAATTCCTTAAACATGAGCTTCCAACACAATACTGATCTTTTCTTTGGTGCTAACCACATGGAGTAAATATTATCTGGTGGAAGGCAATTACCTCTTGTAAATGATGCCTGCGCAAACTCAAGTTCAGGTTACCATAGAGAATACATTGATAAGACAAGGCCAACACAGGGAAGAAGTCCTAGAGAGCCCTCCTGTCTGGGGAGTCTTTCAGCTTTGCTGTGTACTGTATTGTGTAAACTCTGGCGCAGAAAAGGCTATTGTGTCAGGGTTATTTATTCAACTGATTGAATTTAATTCAATAGCACAGCTGAAACACTTGCTTTTTCACCCCTAAGTTTTGGTCTTTATAACAACTGGAGGTCTACCTTGTCTACCTTGTTCTTGGGTATATTTTCTTCTTATGTTCAAATATATGGCTAGTATGAATTCTCAAAATGGATTTTGAAATATCTGGGGGTAGGAGACTGGAGCTATCCTGACTGACTGTCAGATTCCCAATCATTTTGGGCTTTATGGTCAAGAATGCAGAGGCCTCAGCTGAACAACACTTTATTTCTTATAGTGACTTATGCTCTTGGATGCTTGGTAAAACCCAGGATGGCTAATCAGGGCCTCAGTGTCTCTGACTCTCTTTCTTTGGAATTGTGAGTGGTAACGATCATGTGAGCCTGGAGCTTCCAATGGCCTCTTCCCCTATCCATGGAAGATGCTATTGAGCAAAGCCCTCATGTATGTCGCTGGAATTCCCAGTTAACCTACCAAATGGGTTCCTTTTTTTGCTTAAGCAACTTTGAGGTGAATATCTGTCAGAAGCAGCCAGGTATAGCTTGATTGTTACAGTACCAAAGTGGTAACACACTATGGACTAGAAATAAAAACAGAATATCTCAGAAAGAGAGCAAGAAATGGGCCATAGATTGTTCATAAAGATGTTGTATTCATATATACCAGGAGGGCAACTTACTTCATAGAGTATTTGCTGAATTGCTGAAGGCTTTACAGGGTTACATCTGTTATTCTTTAATAGTTCATGGAGGGCTGAGGAAGTGCCAGCACACTGGGCAAAAAGCCAACACAAAATGGTTGTGTAACAAAATGGAATAAGGTTTAGGTATGAAAATTAAAGACCATTAAGCTCAACTTTCACAGTAACGGGAAAAAATTACCACAGTGAATAAATAATGTGACTAGAACAAGACAGTGACTTTGCATGAACTACCTTTTTTTCCTAGACCAATCTAATATTTATATATATTTTATAAAGGATAGGTAAATAGTGTTTGTGTATCAGAGCTGGGGCAACAAGTACAGAGCCAAGCCTAAAAAGCTTTGGCAATACTGGGGTCTCAGGGTAGGGGAAAGGAAGGTGGAGTCCCAGAGCTGGGGATGTACCTGGAACCAGTGATCTAAAGCCAAGGGTAAAAAGACAATTGAAGATATTATGTTATTTTCTGTCCCTTAGAAAAGGTGAATTTCCAAGTAAGGACCTATGAAGGTTGTATAATTCCTTTGAGAAATTATGCCCACTATTCAAAGAGCTGCCACTGTATAATTGCTTTGGAAAATATAATTTCTTATGCTCTTCCTTTGTTCATTCACTCATTCACCAAGCACTTATTAAATGTCTATTTTTGCAGACACATTACTAGGAGTAAAGAAAATAAAAATGTTCAACCATTGGTTGGGTTCTTCCTGAATGATATTAGATTGGAAAGCATTTAGATCATGATCTATTGATTGATGCTGCCTTCTCTATATAAAAAAAATTATCAAAAGAGTAACAGTTAAGATATAACTAAGTCCTAATTAGTTTTTTCCATTAATTTGATGATTTAATACAGGAAGAAAAATTAAAAGAAAAATTAATGTCTTAAACAGATTTTAAATCTTGACTTGCCTTCTCTTTTATTTTTTTAACTTACAGTTTAAAGAATACAACCTTATTGTAGACTCCAGACTTCATAAAGTACTTTTTTTACTTACTACTTTATGTTGCTTCAGTATTATTACTGCTAACCAGTATCCTGCTGTTATCAACTAAAAGTTTTATCTGTTATGTGCAACTTTGTTTTTATCCTAGTCAGAGGCAAAACAAATATAAAACAAAACATATGGAGAAAAGATTATTTCAATCTTTTCACTGTTCACTTCTATTTTTATAATCCTCCTAAATCAGTAAAATGTTATTCTTGAAAGCATGTTTTTACATCACTCCCACTTTCTGTGGCTTTCTGTTATAGTACATGTTCTTTTGCAAAATAACTCATTAAGTAATCTTCATTTGAATATCTGTCATATGCTTGTATATCTTAAATGAACTCTTGCTTTTCACTTATGAACTTAATGTAAAACACCCTATTTTAACAAATTTTAAGCAGCTATAAATTACTTCCTTATAGGTATGTATAGGTACCTATAAGATAAATCACTGGGTGGTTTATGTAATCCTCTATTCATTCAATAAATTACTGAGCACCAACATTGAACAATGAACTGTATTAGGTTAAAAATGTGTAGGATTAGATACATGTACAAAACAGGTCTCTGCCATCAAATTTTATTCCTTTTCAAAAATTTATTAAGCAATTTTTTGAGATATACTCACATATCATCTGTCTATACAAAGTGTATAATCAATGGCTTTTAGAATCATCACAATTTTGTGCATTCATTAACACAAAAAATTTTAGAACAGTTTCATTACTCCAAAAAGAAAAACTCTACATCCCTTAGCAATTGTTCTCAAGCCCTAGATAACCACTAATCTCATTTCATCTTTATAAATTGATTTATATTTATATTTTTTAATAAATGGAATCACACAATATGTAGTATTTCATGTCTGGTGTCTTTCACTTAACATAATATGGGTTATGTTAACTGAAAGTCCTGTGAGGTGCAAAAGTGTTTA
Organism: Dasypus novemcinctus; assembly: GCF_030445035.2. Classification (NCBI taxonomy): domain Eukaryota; kingdom Metazoa; phylum Chordata; class Mammalia; order Cingulata; family Dasypodidae; genus Dasypus; species Dasypus novemcinctus. Next base: position 55,294,738 of record NC_080679.1, on the reverse strand, counting down.
TTTTCAGGTTGAATTTATCTATTTTTTCTTTTGTTGCTTGTGCTTTGGGTGTAAGGTCCAAGAAACCACCACCTACCACAATATCTTGAATATGTTTCGGTACATTTTCGTCTAGTAGTTTTATGGTACTGGTTTCTAGGTTTTTTTCATTTAAAAATTATTGAAGTATATTACTCATACATAAACATATATAAGCAATAAGTGTATAATAAAAGTTGTGAACTTACAAAACAAACATACGTAAGATCATACAGGGGTCACATACTTCACCCTACCACCAATACCTTGTATTGTTGTGAAACATTTTTAACAAATGATGAGAGAAAATCCTCAGAATACTACTACTAACCAAAGTATCTTACATTTGGTGTATTTTTACCTGACAGCACCCTATTATTTTTTACATCATTCATACATGAATAGACATAAATAATAAGTATATAGTAAAAGTTGGGAACTTACAGAACAAACATACATAACATCATACAGTGGTCCCATACATCAACCTTCCACTGACACCTTACACTGTTGTGAGACATTTGTTACAAATTATGTAAGGATATTGTTGAAATCTTACTACTAACTATAGTCCATATCTTACATTTGATGTATTTTCCCCCCAACACACCCTATTTTTTAAAAAAATATATTTTTATTATAGAAATTATGAACCTACAAAACAATCATGTACAGGCAGAGAACTCTCAAACAACACTCCTTCATCAGCAGACCACATGGCAGTGGAACATTTGCTACAGAGCATAAGATAATATCATCAGACTATTACCACCAACTATGGTCTATAGAGTATATTTGGCATACTTTTCCATATTCTCTCATTATCAACACAGTACACCTTCAGCATAGATGCATGAATATTACAGTATTGCTGTTAACCATGGTCCATAGGTCATTCCAGTTGTATTTTTCCCATGCTTTTCCACATTCCCACCACCTGCAATAGTGATGTACACCTGTGAAGGACACTCTCACATCTGTACCATCAACCACAATTCTCATCCACCTCTGGGTTCACTGTGTTATTCAGTCCCTAGATTATTCTCTAACTTTCTTTCAATTGACATTTACATCCCTAGACTACCCTTTCAAGCCACATTCCCATCAACTCTACACATTTCCATACTTATATGGTAAAGTTAATTAACTTCTGCATACACTAAGCATCAGTAGTCCTTCTCAGCCTTTCCTTATCTCCTTTAAGAATCCACTACCTACCACCACGTCTTGAAGATGTGTTCCTTCATTTTCTTCTAGAAGCTTTATGGTTCTTGCTTTTATATTTAAGTCTGTGATCCATTTTGAGTTAATTTTTGTATAATGTGTGAGTTAGGGGTCCTCTTTCTTTCTTTTTGCTAGGGATATCCAGTTCTCCCAGCACCATTTGTTGAATGGACTGTTCTGCCTGAGCTGTGTGGGTTTGACAGGCTTGTCCAAAATCACTTGATCCATAGATGTAAGGGTCTGTTTCTGAACCATCAATTCAATTCCATAGGTCTATGTGTCTTTCTTTATGCTAGTACTATGTTGCTTTTACCACAGTAGCTAGATAATATGATTTAAAGTCTGGAAGTGAGAGTCCTCAAACTTCACTTCTCCTTTTTAAGATGTTTCTGGCTATTCAGGACCCCTTACCCTTCCAAATAAATTTGATAATTATATTTTCCAATTTGCTTAAAAAATGCTGGTGGAATTTTTATCAGGATTGCATTAAATCTATATATCAATTTGGCTAGAATTGACATCTTAATGGTAATTAGTCTTCTAATCCATGATCATGAAATGTTCTTCCAATTATATAGGTCTTTTTAAAAATTTCTTTTAACAATGCATTGCCATTTCCTGAATACAAGTGCTTTACATCTTTGGTTAAGCTTATTCCTAAATATATTATTCTTTTAGTCACTATTGTAAGTGGAATTTTTCTCCCATGACTTCCTCCTCAGATTGCACACTACTAGTGTCTTTTAATGTCTGTTTCTTATGATATAAGTATAGCCACTTTAGCTTTTTTTTTCATTACTGCATGTGAGGAATATCTTTTTTCAGCATTTCACTTTCATCTATCGGTATCCTTGAGTCTAAGGTGAGTCTCTAGCAGACAGTATATAGATGGCTCATATTTTCTTATTCATTCTGAAAGTCTGTGTCTTTTGATTGGGGAGTTTAATCCATGAACATTCAGTGTTATTACTGTAAAGACAGTTCTTATTTCACCCACTTTGACTTTTGGGTTTTATCTGTCGTATTGTATTTTCACCACTCTTTTTTGAGACCTTTAGTTACTTATATTGATATAATCTTCATTTCTTGACTCTCTTCCAAGCCTCTCTCTCCTGTCTTTCTATTGTGACTGTAGCACATCCTTTCATATTTCTTGCATGGTCAGTCTCTTTGTTATAAAATCCCTCAGTTTCTGTTTATCTGTGAATATTCTAAATTTGTTCTCATTTTTGAAAGACAATCTTGCAGGATATAAGATTCTTGGCTGGAAGCTTTTCTCTTGCATTATCTTAAATTTATCATACTACTGCCTTCTTGCCTCCATGGCTTCTGATGAGAAACTGGCACTTTTCTCTTGCTGCTCTCAGAATTATCTCTGTGTCTTTGTGGACATTCTGATTAGTATGTGTCTTGGAGTTGGTCTGTTCAGATTTATTCAGATGGGAGCACGTTGTGCTTCTTGGACATGGATATCTATGTCCTTCAATAGGGTTGGGAAATTTTCTATAATTACTTCTTCAAATATTTTCCTTCTGCCCCTTTTCCCTTTCTCTTCTCCTTCTGGAACACCCATGACACATAAGTTTGTGCACTTCTTGCTGTCATTTACTTCCCTGAGACCTTGTTCAATTTTTTCCATTCTTTTTTTCATCTGTTATTTTGTAATTTAGCTTTTGGAGGCCATGCCTCCAAGCTCACCAATTCTTTCTTCTGCCTTCTCAAATCTGCTGTTATATGACTCCATGTATTGTTTAATTTCATTTATCATGCCTTTCATACCCATAGATCTTATATTTTTCTATGTATGCTTTCAAATTCTTCCTTGTGCTCATCTAATGTTTTTTTGTTTGTTTGTTTTTAATTGAATTTTCTAAATATAGGATCATGTCGTCTGAGAGAAGAGAGAATTTTACTTCCTCTTTTCCAATTCAGATGACTTTTATTTACTTATTTTCTTGTCTAATTGCTCTAGTTAGAACTTCAAGCACAATGTTGAATAACAAAGGTGACAGTGGGCCTCCTTGTCTTGTTCCTGATCTTAGAGGGAAAGCTTTCAATCTTGCCCCTTTGAGTATGATGTTGGCTGTGGGTTTTTCATATATGCCCTTTACCAATTGAGGAATTTTGCTCCTATTCCTATCTTTTGAAGTGTTTTTATCAGGAAAGGATGCTGGATTTTGTCAAATGCCTGTTCTGCATCGATCGAGATGATCATACGGTCTTTTTCCTTCAATTTGTTAATGTGGTATATTATATTAATTGATTTTCTTATATTAAGCCACACTTGCATACCAGGAATCAATCCCACTTGGGTGTGGTGTATAAGTCTCTTGAAATGCTGTTGGATTCTATTTGTAAGTATTTTGTTGTGACTTTTTGTATCTATGTTCATTAGAGAAATTGGTCCATAATTTTCTTTTTTTGTAGCATCTTGATCTGGCTTTGGTATTAGGATGATGTTGGCATCATAAAATGTGCTGGGTAATTTTCCCTCCTCTTCAACTTTTTGTGAGAGTTTAAACAGGATTGGTGGTTTGTTTTTTTTTTCACTGATGATGAAGATTCACTTAATTTTTTAATTTTTAAAAGATGTATTGCACACAAAAAATAACGGATTCCCATTGGCCCCACTTCTCACACTTCCCACCATTTCCCACAATAACAACTTCCTTCATCAGTGTGGTACATTCATTGCAATTGATGAACACATTTGGAGCATTGCCACTGAGAATGGATTACAGTTTACATTGTAGCTTACACTCTCTCCCACTCAATTCTATAAGTTATGGCAGGATATATAATGGCCTGTATCTGTCATTGCAATGTCATTCAGGAAAATTTCAAGTCCCAAAATGCCCCCATATTACACCTCTTTTCCCTCTCCCTGCCTTCATCAACTCCAGTGGTCGCTGTCTCCACATCAATGATTGACTTTCTTCCATTGCTAGAAAACCAATGAGTGAATAGTAGAATACCAGTAAGACCACTCTAGTTCATATTTTATTCCCCAAGGATTAGTGTTAATTCTTGAAATGCTTGGTAGAATTCACCTGTGAAGCCATCTGTTCCTGGACTTGACATTGTTGGGAGATTTTTGGTGACAGATTTAATATCTTTAAAAGTGATTGGTTTTGTGTGATCTATGTGTCTTTTTTTTTAAAAGACAATAAAAAATTCGATTAAAAAAGGGATTAGTGTTTTAAGTTTTGTATTTCTAGTAGCATCAGTGTAGGTTGTTTGTGCATTTCTAGGAATTTGTCCATTTCTCTAGTCCAGTTTGTTATCATACAGTTTCTTATAATATCCTCATAGGATCCTTTTTATTTCTGTAGGACCAGTCATAACTTCCCCCTTTCATTTCTGATTTTGTCTATTCACATCTAATCTCTTTTTTGTTTGTTTAGCTTAATGTTTGTCAATTATTGATCTTCTCAGAGAACCAGCTTTTGGTTTTGTTGATTTTCTCTATTGTTTTTCTGTTCTCAATTTCATTTATTTCTGTTCTGATTTTATTATTTCTTTCCTTCTGTTTGCTTTTGGACTGGTTTGCTGTTCTTTTTCTAGCTTCTCCAATTTTTCTCTGATTTTAGCTCTTCTTTTTAATATAGGCATTTAAGGCTATAAATTTCCCTCTCAGCACTGCTTTCACTGTATCCCTTAAGTTTTGATAAATTGTGCTCTCATTTTCATTCATCTCAATATATTTGTTTATTTCACACACAATTTCTTCTTTAACCTACTGATTATTTAGAAATGTTGTTTAGCCTCCACACATTTCTTAATTTTTCCCTTTCCTGTCTATTATTGATTTCCAGTTACATTATGTTATGATTGGAGAAGGTGCTTTGTATAATTTCAATATTTTTACATTTATTGAGACCTGCTTTATGACCTAAGATTTGGTCTGTCCTAAGGAAAGATCCATGAGCAGTTGAGTAGAATATATAACCCACTGATTTAGAATGCAACATTTTGCATAATTCTATTAGATCTAGCTCAGTTATCTTATTGTTCAAGTTCTCTGTTTCCTTGTTGATCTTCTGTCTAGGTGTTCTATTTAAGGTGATGTGAGCGGTGTGTTGAAGTCTCCAACTATTATTGTAGAGAAGTCTATTTTTCCCTTTAATTTTGCTAGTTTGCCTCATGTATTTTGGGGCACCCTGGATAGGTGTATAGTTTTTGTTCTTTAAGGTCTCTTTCTTTCTTCTCTCTCTCTCTCTCTCTCTCTCTCTCTCTCTCTCTCTCTTTCTTTCTTTCTTTCCCCCTTCTCCTCCCCCTCCCCCCCACCCTGCTGTTTTTGCTGTCTGTGTTCTTTCACTGTGTGATCTTCTGTATCTATTTCTTTTTTGGTCTTCTCTTCTCATTTTTTCTCCTCTAGGATTCACTGGGATTTGATCCTCAGGACCTCTGATGTGGAGAGAGGTTCCCTGTCAGCTGTGCCACCTCAGTTCCTGGTTTCTGCTGTGCTTCACCTTGACTCTCCCCTTCACCTCTCTTTTGTTGAGTCATCATTTTGGTGCATGACTTGCTTGCACAGGCTCTGGCTCACCCCGTGGGCACTCAGTTTACCATGCAGGAACTGGCTTGCCATGCAGGCACTGGCTCAACACATGGGCACTGGCTTGCTACACAGGCATGCCTTTCTCTTCTTCTTTTCACCAGGAGGCCCCAGGGATTGAACCCAAGTCCTCCCTATGGTAGGTGGAAACCCTATCACTTGAGCCATATCCACTTCCAGGTGCATAGATATTTATGGCTGTTATTTCTTCCTGGTGGATTGTCCCTTTTATTAATACATAATGACCTTCTCTATCTCTTATAACTTTTTTTTTGCATTTAAGGTCCATTTTTCTGATATTAGTATATCTAACCCTGCTCTTTTTTGGTTACTGCTTGTTTACAGTACCTTTTTCCAACTTTTCACTTTCAGTCAATATGTATCCCTTAGTCCAAGATGAGTCTCTTGTAGGCAGCATGTGAATGGCTCCTGCTTTTTTAAATCCATTCTGTCATCCTACATTTTTTGATTGGGGCGTTTAACCCATTCACATTCAAAGATATTACTATAAATGCATTATTACTTGCACCATTTTATACTTTGGTTTTCATATGTCATATCTTATTTTTGTCTGTCTTTTTACTCTTTTGGTTATCCTTTTTGTTTCTTCCATAGTTTCCTCCAAGCCTCTTTCTCCTTTTTCTTTCAGGCTGTAAGCCTTCTTTTATTATTTACTGCAAGGATGGATTTTTTTTTTAATGAACTCTCTTTGTTTCTGTTTTTGTGTGAATATTTGAAGGACAATTTTGCTGGATAAAAATTATCAGCTGACAGTTTTTCTCTTTCACTATCCTCATTTTATCATACCACTGTGTTCTTACCTCCATGGTTTCTGATGAGAAATCTGTTCTAAGTCTTACTGTGTGTTCTTTGTATGTGATGGTTTGCTTATCTTTTGCTGCTTTCAGAATTTTCTCTTTAACATTTGACAGTCTGAGTATTATGTGTCTTGGAGTAGGTCTATTTGCATTTTTTTCTGATTGGGGTATGCTGTACTTCTTGGACACATAAGTTCATTTCTTTCACAAGAACTGGGAGATTTTCAGCTATTATTTCCTCACATACTCTTTCTGCTCCTTTTCCCTTCTCTTCTCCTTCTGGCATGCCCATGACTTGTATGTTGTTCTGTGTCATGTTATCATTCAACTCCCTGAGTCCCTGCTCAAATTTTTCCATTTTTTTTTCTCTCTCTGTTCTTTTCTCTCTTCAATTTCAGTTGTTCTGTCTCTGAATCACTTGTTCTTTCTTCTATCATTAGAGTCTGTTGTTGTACACCTCTAATGTGTTTTTTTTTTTTTAATCTCATCTATCAGGTCTTTTATTCCCATGAGCTCTGTTACAAATTCTTCAAGTTTTCAAATTCTTCTTTGTGCTTGCTCAGTGTCTCCTTGATGTCCTTTATTCTTTAGTCATATTGTCATTGACTCAATTTGATTTTGGAAATTTGCATGCATCTCATTGATTAGTTGTCTCAAATTCTGTGTCTCATCTTGGGCTTTGATACATTCTTTTGCTTGAGTCATTTCTTCCATTTTCTTAGTAAGGTTTGTAATTTTTTGCTGATGTCTAGATATCTTATTAGGATAGTGAGTATACTCAGATGCTCAATTTCTCTCTTCTTTGTAGGGATTTAGTCTCAAGAACCTGTGTGTTACTGCTGTTCTCTGATTCTTGGTTCAACCTGTTCTGCATCTTCAAGATTGTCCTTGTTAGTTGCTCAAATCTGGGCTTTGGACCCAGTAATGCGTTGCAGACCTGCTTCCTAGGACCTTGGGGAGGGGGTTGTAAAGGCTGGAAAAAGCCTCTTTTGCTTATTTACTTTTAATTTCCACATGTGCACTTCCTAGATCTTCCAGCAGATGGCACTCTTTGGCAACCCTCTCAGTTCAAAGCCTGGGGGGAATATTTGTATCAGCTGGGACTGGGTCATTGTGATAGAGGTTCCTGCCTAGACGCTAAGAGCTTTGTAATTCAAACTTTCTCAGAGGCTGTTCTCCAACCTTTGCTGGCAGCCCCCTCCCTTTTCCCATGTAAGAAATAATTCTACTCCCCTGCACATCCTCAACAACCAGTCCCAGTCACAAGGGAGGGAGATTGAGAGGGTTAGATCTCTTTAGTTCCTTCTTGGCTCCCAGGGCAAAAAATGGTGCCACCCTACCCAGCCTGGAAGGGCTCCTGGGACACAGCAGACCAAAGCTGTGGGTCAAAAGCTGAGTCTGCCTTAGGCTGTGCTCCTCTCACTTCCCTTTCCTGGGGAGGTGGATCCTTGGGGCCCTCTTTGTCTGTAGGTACTGGTTCCAAGGTCTGAGATTTCAAAAGTATCTATAGGGTGGGGGAGGATGCTGGCAGTTGCAACCATAACTTTTAACTCAGTTTTTTGCTTTTGTGATTCTTTTCCTTTGCCCCTCTCTCTTCTGGGCAGTATTCAGCATTCCCAAGGTGTCCTAAACCCTGAAAAAAAATTTTCCAGGCCATTTCTGCCTATCTTCTAGCTATTTTTCTTGGAGAGAAGAGAGTCCCATGTCTTTTTAGGCCACCAACTTCCCAGAAGTTGTAAATTTGATTCTGATTGCTTGAAGATCTAAATCGTAATATTGAACACAAATATCTCAATATTAGGTAATTTATGATTCATACTAGGTAAATTGAGCAAAATAAGAAAGACTAGGTGAAGAAAATGGGCCCTAGATGGGGAATATGGTATTTGATAAGGACTGACAAAAGACAGAACTAGTAAAGAGAGAGACGTGAGCAAGGGCTGAATAGGTAGGAAAACTCTTTGTTTAGGGAAGGTCAAGAAGGGTATCGTCATAAGAGTAGAAGCTTCAAATAGGAAATAGAAAAGGATAAAGTCAGTGAGTAGTGAAAAGAGTATGAGGTGCTTCGAATGTCAGGCTCATGAGTTTGAAGTATTTCTATGGTCCAATTGACTCCCCTGCCTTCATTCTCAGTCCCTTCAACCCATCTTTGAAACTGCTAACAATATGATCTTCCTAAAAGTTAATGTATAATTCCCCTGTTTAAAATTTCTCTGTGGATTTTACAGAGATGTGGGTCTCCCCAAACCAACTCAAGAATGGGTATCTGTACTTCATCAGAAATTAAAACTTATGTGCGTCAAAAGACATTATCAAGAAAGTAAAAACCTACAGAACTGGAGAGAGTAACTGCCAATCATACATCTAATAAGGGTTTAATAACCAGAATATAAAATAAACTCCCACAACTCAACAACAAAAAGACAAAAACCCAGCCAAAAAAAATGGGCAAAGGAATTGAAATAGATATTTCTCCAAAGAAGATATACAAGAACATGAAAAGAAGATCAACAGCATTAGTCATTAGGAAAATCAAAACAAGGCTATAATTAGATAACACTTTATATCCACTAAAATGGCTTTGATTTTTAAAAAGGAAAATAACAAGAGTTCGTAAGGATGTGAAGAAATCTTCACTGTTGTGCATTGCCGGTGCGAAGGTAAAATGATGCAGTCACTGTGGAAAACAGTCCTCAAAAATTAAACAGAATTATCATATGACTCTGTAATTCCACCCCTGACTATACACCCAAAAGGATTGAAAACAGGGACTCAAACAGATGCTTGTATGCCAATGGTCATAGGCATTATTCACAATAGCCAAAAGGTGGAAATAACTCTCAAGTGTCTGTAAATGGATGAATGGATAAACAAAATGTGGTATATATATGCGGTGGAATATTATCTCACCATAAAAAAAGAATGAAGTTCTGATGCATGCTACAATACGAGTGAACCTTGAAGACATTGTTCTAAGTGAAATAAGCCAAATATAAAAGGGCAAATATTCTATGATTCTACTTGTGTGAGGTGTCTAGAATGGACAATTAGATTGAAGATTGCCAGGTGTGGGGGAAAGAGGGGAAAGGGGAGTTATTGCTTGGTCGTTGTGGGGTTTTTTTGCAGTGGTAAAAAGGTTCTGATGACAGATGGTGGTGATAGTGGCACAAACTTGTGAATATAATTAATGCCACTGAATAGTACACTTAATAATGGTTAAAATGGCAACTTTTATGTTAACACACACACACAAATAAAAATAAGTACCTATGAGACCATTCACAACTGAGCACAAAGATGAGCATGACCTGGTGGGGTCACCAGTGGCCCTGCTTTGTCTTATAGGAAGCTGGGTAAGCAAGACCCCTTGTTGGCCTAAACAACAGTCTCACATAGACATGGAGAAATGGCATCTACTAGCCCTTTCGGCAAAGAGGCCAAAAATTCTTTTTGGTGACTAATTGAATTCTTGGGATGCTTACACAAGACACTTGATGTTATAGGTTCAGATGAATCTACATAACAGTATCACATTCACTTTGTAAATTCATCTAAATTCAGCAAAATGATGTCCATTATATTAAATTGTAAATTCGAATTTTATAGGTTATATTGTTGCTTTATTTTAATTTAAAATTTTGCATTGAATATGGTGGAAAGGGGGGCTGATGATATATATATATATATATATATACCTCCTAAGGAATTTATACCTAATTTTATACATATACTTAAGTCACATTATGATAAGAAAAATTTACGTAAACACTGAATAGTCACACATGTTATTACTTTAAAAGAGTTGTATGCATTGCCAAGTAAGGAAAGCAGCATTGTTTCATTTACTTATAGTAACATTCTGGCAAGACAGGTATTCTTTTCTTCATATTATAGTTGAAGGGACTGGGGGGATTGGGGTTCAAATAATTGATACAAGATTAAACAATAATTAAGTAACAAAGTAGGTATTTAAGCCTAGTTCTGTTTGACATCCAAATACCTTTATGTGCAGATTCAGAAGACATCTTCAGAGAAGTGCAAGTAGAATTTGTACATGAGAGTTGGGAGGGATAGAAACAGAAGTAAAAAGACCTAGACTTACCTATTGTAGTTTTCTTGGCTATTCAAGCAAATGCCTTGCAGTGGGTTGGCTTAAATCATGGGAATTTACAGCTCCTGGTTTTGAGGCTAGGAAAAAATCCAAATAAAGGTGTCATCAAGGTAAAGCTTTCTTTCCAAAGACTGCATCTGGGACTGGCTGCCAGTGATCCTTGGTCCTGGGATCCTCCGTCACATGGCAATGCACATGGTAGCCTCTCCTGGCCTCCCCCTTCTCTTCAGGGTTTCATTGACCTTTAGCTTCTTGCTTCCTATGGCTGTCTTCTAAAAGTGTATGAATTCATTCTGTTTATAAAGGACCCCAGTAATAGGATTAAGTCCCATCTTGATTGAGTTGGGCCACACCTTAACAGAAGTAACCTCATCAAAAGGTCCTAGTGACTATGGGTTCACATCCACAGGAATGGATTAAGTTTAAGAACATGTTTTTCTGGACTACATAGCTCCAAACCATCAAATATCCAATACTTAGATGAGGTATCAATGCATCACTTAAAAGAAAACTGCAGATATGATCTCGCTAAACTGAGGAGTTCTGTTTGAAAACTTTTCAAATCTCCTCTCATCCCCATGAGTCTATGATACATTACCAGATTTCTGCTCTCCCTAAACATTTTCAATTTAATCAAGAGCTAAGTTGAAACATTAAATTATATTTTTAACCATCGTTTTGAAGGAAATGTCTTTTATAGTGATAAATGTACATTTCCCTAAAACACCAAAAGCAAACTACATCTACCATTCCCACTGGTGCTTCTTTTTGTCCATGCCTCTTTCAAAAATGAAATAACAGGAGCATAAAAAAAATTTTTAAATAAATAAATAATAAAATAAAAAATTGGCCCTAGCCTGTCTGAAGTTTAAGCCAGATCTGTTTGATTTCTCAAGCCAAAGCAGCAGATGCAGCTAGCTAGAACCCCCTCACAATGCTAAAGAGAAATGGAAGGGGGATCCTCAAAATTAAATAATCATGTTTAGTAGGAAACAGCACCAACTGGTGCTTGATTATTAACTAGGCTTCTGCTGCTAACATGATTCTGACCAACACAGGAAACCCTGCAGGCATGGAGTGATGTTTCCCTTCCAGGATGAGAAAAGGGCAGCATCAGATGCGTTAGGAGCACTGTGATCCTGGACACCAGCAAATCAGGGCTTTGAAGGGTTGTCATTATTATGGCCACACAGGGAGCTCTTTTCTTTCCCTGGAATCCTCTCCAGAGGGAGGGGCTTTGTGCAGTATTTTCCTGAACTAATGAATGTTAGCACATTCCCAACTAGAACACCCTTTCCATTCTTATCAAATGAAACTGACCTTTCTGTCCCAGCATGTTCCCTTGTTCATCACTATGATTCATTTCAAGTTCTCAGTGATGCAGGTTTCTAGATTATTGCACAATCCACTCCAGATGACAAATATGTACCTCCAGGATCTCCTAATCCTTATGAAGAGGTTACACACTAGCTTATAAGAATGAGGATTCTTAAAATAGTTGGCTCACACTCAGATCCACACCCCACAAAATGCTCTGTCCAGACTAGCCTCTCCCCTTTCAGTTGGCAGAGAGATCAGCCCCTTCCTACTCACCTTCCATCTAATACCAAGTGACTCAAATGGGAGTCATGAACAAAACGAAAGCGTTTGTCACTAATTCAAGATTTTACAGTATTTTTTCAACCAATGGAAGAAACCAGGATCCATTAGAGTCTTTGTATTGATGTTCAATAGGCCTATGAATCATGCTTACCCACTAGAGATTTCCAAGTTAATTGCCCTGACACATGCTTCTAAGCTCCATCAGCTGAACAAAAATCTTATTCCATTCGTCATCACTATCAAAGGGAATGAAATATGAAGAATAAAGGCTTGTCAGAAATTTCTCTTTGTATGTGAATTTCTGGGTCAGAATAATTATTTCAACATTGATTGTCACAGATTTCCCCCAAAACTTTGTTGGAAGCTTCCTGGGGAGGGTTCAAGTGAATTCAACCTTGGTGGAACATTGAAGATAAGTTGGGTAGAGAAAAGAAGAAAGGGTACTACCAGCAGATAAAAATAACATATCCAAAGCACAGAAAGAGATATTTGGGAAGAATGGTATTGTATGTTCACATTTTGAGCATCCCCCCGCCTCCCTAAATCCATAGCAATTCTTCACAAAACTCCTAAATTTCTTTATTCTGGATGTGATTTAAGTCTCTGTCAGACTTTGTTCCAAACCAGAACAGGGTGAGAAGTGGATGGTGAGAGATTAGAATGACAAGGTATGCGGAAGCTAGATTGTTAAGTTTGGTGTTTGATTTTCCAAGAATAGTAGCTACTAATGTGCATTATTTCATTTAACACTCATGGAAAGCAGAAGGTCAGTATTACTATTATTCTTACATTACACATAAGGAAGCAGAAGCTAAAACAGCTTAAGTTTATTTGCTATGGTCCCCAAACTGGAAAATGGCTGAGTTGGAATTTGAATTTAACTATTAAAGTGCACAGCTTTCAATTTTTTTAAAAAAGGGCATGTGTGGAAATGCTATATTTGGGAATGAATAAAAAGGAATAAATGTGTGGGTGGTTGACAATGTTGCATAATGGGATTATTTCAGCACTCAAATGTTTTAAAGTATTCATAATCATGACTCAATAGGATCAATATTCTAAACAGTGTATATTTTAAATTTTTGTATTTTTTTTTCAAATACTTTATCAATAAGAAGAACCTTTTCATTTAAAGAAAAATCTGGTGTGAATGCACAATATGTAAAATAATGTAAGTGGAGGTACTCTGGTCATTTAGAGATAGGAAGTAGGCAAGGGCTCAATATCATCCCAACTCTCCTCTCAAATGTTTTCCCAAAGCTCAGAGATTCCATGGCTCTTGTCTATGACCCCATATACTTTTTTAGAATTCTAAACATTTTTCTTCGTACCGCTCAAGCAAACAGTTCCAGGAAGCAAACAAGTGCCATATGTAAGTGGCAAAGCTTGTCTCTGTCAAGGTAGAATGGCGTGGCTTTATTAAGTTTGCTCTGGCCATCTGGTGGACTCATTCCTGTGTTGTCATGGATAGTCCTATGACTAGAGGAAGGCAGAACCTATCATAGATATAGTTTAATGTCACTGACTTCTGTCCTCAGAGGTCACAGGAGCTAATAATATGGCTAAACTTTATTTTGGATTAGAGACTGCCAACCACTGTTATTGGTGAAGTCTCTAACTAGCCCCAGCAAAAGATAAAGTCATCCAGGGACAATGTCCCATTGTTGGTCCTTTTTGCTTGCTTCCAAGAGGAAGACAGGGAAAGCACTATAAAGTGATTCATGCCCATTCAAACACAAATTATTTTATTGCCAGGAATGACCACTCCTAAATCCCTGATCCTGTAGGAAAGTAGGGAGGATTTTAGCACAGCACACAAGTCTATGGGATCAACTGTTATGGTTTGCCTGGAATTCCTGAGGGGTACTAACAGTGGGAAATTTCCAGATAAATCAGGATGAGTTGGTCACCTTATTATAACACACAACACCAAAAAACTTTAGGGTCTTTACTGACCCATAACGCTTAGGCCCAGATACTGCATTGACTATTGCAAATGCAACAAATATATTAATTGTCTCATATAAAGAAACAAGCGGGAAGCGGACTTGGCCCAGTGGTTAGGGCGTCCGTCTACCACATGGGAGGTCCACGGTTCAAACCTCGAGGCCTCTTTGACCCATGTGGAGCTGGCCCATGCGCAGTGCTAATGCAAGCAAGGAGTGCCATGCCATGCAGGGGTGTCCCCCGCGTACAGGAGCCCCATGAGCAAGGAGTGCGCCCCGTAAGGAGAGCCGCCCAGTGCAAAAGAAAGTGCAGCCTGCCCAAGAATGGTGCCATACACATGGAGAACTGACATAACAAGATAAAGCAACAAAAAGAGACACAGATTCCCATGCCGCTGACAACAACAGAAGTGGACAAAGAAGAACATGCAGCAAATAGACGCAAAAGAACAGACAACTGGAGCAGGGGGGACGGGGAGAGAAATAAATTAAAGAAATAAATCTTTAAAAAAAAAAGAAACAAGCTTATAATCCAATTAAATATACTTGAATATTCACTTCCTGCTAATACACAGTTTAAGTCTCTCTTCCAAATAATTATTTTTACCATTGCCAGAACTAAAAAATCAAAAAACAAAAAAACAAAAACAAAAACAAAACAACTGGGAAGTGAACTTGGCCCAGTGGTTAGGGTATCTTTGTACCACATGGGAGGTCCACGGTTCAAACCCCAGGCCTCCTTGACCTGTGTAGAGCTGGCCCATGCGCCGTACTGATGTGCACAAGGAGTGCCCTGCCACGGGAGCCCCATGCACAAGGAGTGCGCCCCATAAGGAGAGCCACCCAGCATGAAAGAAAGTGCAGCCTGCCTAAGAATGGTGCCGCCCGCCCACACGGAGAGCTGACACAGCAAGATAATGCAACAAAAAGAAACAGATTCCTGTGCCGTTGACAACAACAGAAGCGGACAAAGAAGACAACAAGACAACGTAGCAAATAGACACAGAGAACAGACAACTGGGGCGGGGTGGGGGGAAGGGGAGAGAAATAAATAAAATAAATCTTAAAAAAAACAAAAACAAAAACAACTTACTAACTAGAAACAATTGATAAAGTTGTTTCTTTGAAATTTTAGGATTTTCCAGCTTTGCCCCAGAAGTTTGCAATAATTAACATTTCTCATTCACTAAATATTTATTGGGCCCTCCTATAGCTCATCACACACTTGTGTATTCAGAATACAAAACCAATTTACTACTTGAGCAGAAACTGTGACTATGTAGGGAAACCCTTTATAGATATCTGGCTTAATTTATTGAATCTTTACTTGTCACATAGATTGGACTTTTCTTGTCTCTTTGGGTTCATTGTCTCTACTTTCTGTGTCCCAAGGACAGCCCTTTCCATGGTCACCTGAATCACAATCCAATGGTTCATCAGCTTAGAGAGTAAACAACATTTCTAACCCTCTTTTCCTCTTCCTCTTCAATTCATATTTAATAAAATTGATTTGTATTTTTACTCTTTGGGAATCTTCCCAGTTTATTTCTCTGGGTTCTGAGTGAGAAACTTAGTTTTCTTGCCTTTACCTTGTACCCCTATTGTATGTTTATATGTGCATGGTGTTCACCCACACACACACACACACACATTTGAGTTTTTTATTTAACACAAACAAAGTGAGCAATGGTTATCTCTTCTATATCCTGGTTCTGAGGTATCTGATCTGATTGGCCAGGAGATCTGTTCTTTCCTCAATGATTTGCATTGCTTGGAGGAAAACTGATAAGCAGTCTTAGCACAGCATGCTTTGTTAAATATCAAGAGCACTTTTGGATTCTTAGCCAATTTATACCCACAGGTAGGCATGTGCAGGTTCTTCTTTGTGCTCCCAGAACTAGAGTTGGACATCCAGATGTAGTTCTTGAATTGCCCTGGTTTCAATACCTACCCTAGTTAAAATAACACCCTGTGTTTGGACTGGTCTCACAGGAACATCTTACTCTCCCTTTGATAATGGCAGTCATCATGACAGAGTCTGACGGTGGGCCTGAATCTGGCAACATTTTAGCAGTTGCTTCACAGGCAGCCTGAAGAAGAAGAGAGGGGAGCCTATCATGATAGGCCTATTGTGCCCCTCAAATATGATGTCCAGAACTCATAAGATGACTAGAAGTTCTTTCTTCTCTGAAGAGGGGAGGAACAAGTTCAGTCCTTCATGGTAATGCCTATGCTTTTGTAACCTCTCAAAAGCATTAAAGAAGGTTATCATTTTGTGTGATCTTTTTTAAAAACAAACAAACAAACAAACAAGATTATCAAACCAAGCTGTAGCCCCTGCTGCTGCTGGCCCCAGGACAACACTGATACTCATCATTTCCTTACTGCCCATTCTAAACTTTCCTTACTCTTTTCTTTTCTTTTCTTTTCTTTTCTTTTCTTTTCTTTTCTTTTCTTTTCTTTTCTTTTCTTTTCTTTTCTTTTCTTTTCTTTTCTTTTCTTCTTTCTTTCTTAAATTTTTAAAATTTGTCTTTTTTTAAAGATACATAGATCACAAAAAACGTTACATTAAAAAATATGAGGTTCCCATGTACCCCACACCCCACCCCACCCCACTACTTCCACATCAACAACCTCTTTCAACGCTGTTGCACTTTCATTGCATTTGGTGAATACATTTTGGAGCACTGCTGTACCACATGGATTATAGTTTACATTGTAGTTTACACACTCTCCCAGTACATTCAGTGGGTTATAACAGGCTATCTGTCATAACACCAAACTTAATATTCAGCATCTGTCCCTGCAATATGATTTAGGACTTACTCTTGACTACTACTTTAGCTAGCTTAGTTCCTTACCTAGTACAGTGACCCAGATCTTCATCCTGTGGAGTTTCATCCCTTATTTGTCTTAGACTTTTAAAGTAATTGTGGATGAAATTGCTCTTTAATAGATATTATTGAACACAGAAGAATCCAGAGATGTCTCTGTGAATCCCTTGCTCTATAGCAGCAACCCTTGCTCCTCAAGGGTCTCTTCATGACTCTTGTCTACAAGTACAATGGGTTTAGTCAATGTACATTTAGAGAAAACAGGCCCTACAAAACCATCCTCACTTCTAACACTAATTGTCCGTTTGGGGGGTTCCCAGAACCACCCTTAATTTCAGTAATTCCCTGGAGAAGTCATAGAACTCACTGAAAACTATTATACTCATGATTTATTTCAGAGAAAGGGAACATTAAAATGAGCCAAAGGAAGAGACACATCCATGAAAGATCCAAACACAGAGCTTCAAATCATCCTTTTCCCATGGAGTCATGGACAGCCATGTTTGACAATAAGCAAAGAAGGGGTCAACCAGGGAAATTTATCCAAGACTTTGGTACCAAGTATGTGGCTTTATCACATACTGCCTGCATGGCTGGGCTTTAGTCTCTAGCCCTTTCTGGAGGTCAAACTAATGCTTTTAGTCTCCAGTTTCTCTGGAAGTCAGAACTAGTATGGTGTGGCTCAAAGCCCCTATAACAAATCACATCATTGGGAAGTGGGTATAGCACAGTGGTTAAGTGCCTGCTTCACATGTACAAGGTCCCAGGCTCAATTCCCAGAACCTCCTAAAAATAATAATAATAAATTACATTGTTGGCCTGTCTAGTGGCCAAGCCCCCAGGCTAAGAAAGATACTCCTATCAGGCCAGACATTCCAAGGCCCTAAAGATCATGTCCCAGTAGCTGAGAGCAAAACCTGGACCTCTCTTTGGGTAAGGGTAATTCTTCACTACACAGCCAGTATAGTAACTCTTTGTTTTGCCTGCTGGTTTACTGGCAGATAGAGTCCAAAGTAGCCAGGTAGAAGTTGTAGCCCCTGATCCAATGGCACCCATAGCAGAAGAGGTTCCATCCTGGGAACTGAGATCTCTAATAAAACAGAGACTATATTTGTGGGCATGAGGAGCTCAAAGTCTACAAGTGGGTCACTTGAAGTTATTGCAGAGCAGAGTTAATCTTATTATCACCTCCTAATTCCTGGAAACATGTATCCATCACTGTATATATATTCAAGATATCTCAATCTATATACCTATGCATACATATCTCTATCATCTGTCATACCATAAGGACAGCACCACAAGATATAGTTCTTTTGCCATATCCTTAACTAAGACTTCCATAGGCTATTGCACTGTTCCATCAAGCTAGTTGCTTCTGATCAATAGAATAAATATTAAAATTGGTCAGTCATATAACCATGACTCTGTTCTTCACTTCTTTTGCCATAAAATGCATCCTTTACGCTGAGTAAATATTGTTTGTATGGTGTTAATAGGGCATTCTGTAAGCCCTTAGATGATTGTGCTGTTTGAGGTCCTAGGGGCAGGGAAAGCAGATTCTCTAGAGAATCAATTCAGTTAAGGTGAATCACTGACCCCTCTAAGGTGGAAAGGTCTGCTATAATTGTCCCCCACCAGCTGGTTGGCATGTCTTTTCAATACTAGAGCCATAACAAATGTTCAGCATCAGTCTCTGATCCTGAAGATAAAGAATTCAGCAGAGGCAGTAGCTTGATCAGCTTAGTGAGGGAAAACAGGTTGCTTGGTTCATGCATGGTTTCCATCCTTGCCACATGGCTTCATGATCCATTGCAAAAGCACCAGATAAGTCAGTAAGAAGCTGGCTGATATTCATTCAGCAGGTTGCACTGTTCATGTGGTTATTGAAAGTTTTGTCTGAGATTGATGTTCTCTAGTGGGAATTACCATGATATAAAAGATTTGCATGCATTGTGTCCATTTCTATAAGTCTATCTACATTCACTTATGCTAGAATCCTTGTTCTAAGTATTTGAGTCTTGTGTGCCTTTTAGGTACTGACCATTTCATCAAACCACTTTCAGGAGTCAGAATATATCCTTCCTTCAGGCTACTTCTACTTGAACCAGAAGTGGATAACCAAGGGTATTACTAGTAACTCTCCTCAATGGGAAGATTTATCTTATACACTTCCCTTGAATAGGGCTTTAATACAGTAGCAGCTCATTTCTGGCTAACACCAACATATTTTACCAAATCTTTTGTGAACCGGATCCAAGTCCTTTCTCTCTTTGCCAGTTGGTCATAGGGAATCTCAGGGATGCCATAGGCATGGGCTGAAGGAAAAGTACTAGTACAACATATGAGCCTAGGCCACCTGTTTAGGTAATTTACATAGGTCTTCTGGACCTACTTAAGTCTAATTCTGAATATACCCTTTCCATCATGTAATGGATTGTTGCTGTACCTACCTGGCCTTATGACTTCGTAGCTCTCCTAACACTCAGTTCATCGTGAACATCTCTAGTATTACAGTCACTTGGTGTTCCATGAAGGGAACTCAATTTTTATATGTGACTAGTGTAATGGTAGTTTTTTTCAAATGTGGAATGGTTCTCTGGCACAAAAGATGTGACTTTGCTCCATGATCCTAAAGGTCTGTGCAGTGATTCTGCTAATGAGCCTTTTCAGACATTCCACAGAGCATCTTTAGCTGCAACAGATACCTTTAGAACTTTCACATCAGATGAGTCATAAGGCTCAAGTGGCACAACAGCTTTTCACTGCAGCCTGAACTTTCTGCAGGCCCTCTCTACCTCTGGGCCACATTTGATACTGGTAGTTTTTTGAGAGAGCTCTCTGAAAATTGGGTCAACACAGTTTCCTAAATGTGGTATACGAAACCTTCATATCCAAAATCCAAAGAGGGTCACCACACACTTGGCTTTTTTTCTCAGTGGTAGTTATAACAACTCATTCTTTACCTTAGAAGTGATATCTTGGCATGCACATATCACAAAACTCCTCAAAACTTCACTAAAGCGTTAGACTTCTGAATCTTTATGGAGTTATCTCTCACCCTTTGGCTAACGTGTATTGATAGAAAAAATGCTGGCAAACTTTTTCTCTAAAGTAAATATTTTAGACTTCATGGACCATACTATCTCTGTTGTAACTATTCAATTCTGTCATTGTAACACAAATGCAGTCATATACTATACATAAACAAGTAGAAGTGTTCCAATAAAACTTTATTTATAAAAACAGGTGGCAAGCCAAACTAGGCCCTGGATTTATATTTGTTAACCCTTGTAGAGGATTGGAAGTATTTCCACTTCCTGCTTACTAGTTCCAATTAGCATGATGCCATCAGTATAATTTACCAGCATAATTTCCTGGAGGATGTCAACATGAGCAAGGTCCCTGCAGACTACATTAACATAACTCTGAAGTTATATGGTGAAGATACCATGAAGAGGCATTGGTATATGGATTCTTTGGATTCATTATGAAATGTATTGGGGCCAATATTCCATCCATCTCCTTGCCTCCATTAAGACCCAATTCTAAATGGAGAACCATGATGACATTTTGGGACTCTTGGCATCAATGTTAGCTCAGACCTATGTCTAGTAGTTCTCAGAAAAGTGGGGTAGTCCTCTTTCCCAGTATATAGTTCCCCTGGTAAATGGCTATATATATCTTTGATAGAGTTTAGTAGAAATATTACATATTTATGTATTTGTAGTGGCACTGCTGGGTCCTTCCTCAAGAGGATCTGTTCTCCTTTTCAGGAAATGGACTCTGGGTCTGTGAACAAACTGAAAAGTGGGTGAAAATCACAGCTGTAGCCTAGTCAATCTTTCTCTGGCCCACTTACTTTATAAATATATATGTGCCTGTATGTGTGTATTGATATAGATATAGATAAAGAAAGAGAGAGAGAGAGAACCTGACTTTCTAGTTGGCTGTGTATTCACTTCAGTCTCAGTAAAATCATGATCCATTACCCTCTGCCAGAAATTCCTGTAGATTAAAGCACTTTCTACTTCCCTTGCCAGGTTGTTCTGAGATGTTACCATAATTTTTGGCCTGCAGACAATGAGAGGTGGAGGTGGGCAGATCTTGAAGAGGACAAGTGTCACCTTACAAGATGTCAGGTGAGGTCATTGCAAGGTCAGGCAAGTAGAAAGCTTTTTCCTCTGGCCAGGAAGAAAGGGCTATTTTGGCAAGCCAGGAGGGTTCAGGGACATTTGGCTATTCAGGTTTGCCAGGCTTGTCCACTCAAATGTCCTCATTCCAATTCTCAGATTCCTACTCTTTCCCTTTCAGGGAATTACTTTGACATAGAGACACCTTAAGGTTGTGTATTTGGTGTCCTTTGTGGATCTACTGTCCCTTAAAATGTGATCCTGGACATGTTTCTCATCCTTGTCTGCCCTGCACATGCAGCAGCTGAGGTTTTCTCAAGCTTCCATAGAGGCCCTCTGACTTTCACAGCATGCATTTAGTGAGCAGTGACCTGTTATTCCTTTTTTTTGAAAATCTCCCAATGTCATCAAAAACATTCACTCCATAATACAATCCTTACAATGATCATTTGTAAGAATGTAATGAGCTATTGATAGGATTTTTCTTGTCATGGAAGAAGGCAAGTGGGCAAAGTCAGCCTTTGGGGGAAAATAGGTGAGAGTGAATATATCTGGTGGCATATAAACTGGGTCCAGTCAATTCTTGTTCCCTTTAAGGAAATAAAGCTCGATATTAAAGATAAGCCCACCTCTTACAGGTGAAGCAATTTGGTGCTCTACCTCTCTTAAAATAGCCTTTCCTCATTTCATAATTTTATAGACTCATGGGACTGGAAAGGTCCATAGAAATCATTTAGCCCAGCCTCCATATTTTTCAGATGAGAAGCATGAGCCTTAGAAAGTTTAAGTGACACTCACAAGTCAAATAGTAACTGGAGCAGCTAGAATGCCTGCCTCCATTCCAGGGTTCATTCCACAATATCATGCTGATAAGGTGGGTAAAGGAGGGGGGCTAGTTGACTTAGTTGACATCCCATTTTTGCCTTTATCAAAGGTGTTAGTTTAGTGACATAATGTCTAGAAGCCGGTTTAAGAACATTGAAGGAAAGATGTTATGTCGTTTCAAAGTGCTGGTGTTGATTTGGGAACAAAAATTCTTTAAACAATACCAGTCTGCCTTGTTGATGAATCAAAGTGAGTGTTATTAGAATCTCCATTTTTGAAGGCAGGACCTTGTTTTTAGAAATGAAATAGAACATAAAACAGAGAAGAAAATGGAATAAACAAAGGTGTGTGCCACATCAACTTATTGCCTCCCCTTAAATTTAAATCTATTATTTTAAACACTCAAAGATTGGCCTGGAGGCTTTCTTCCAATGTGTTTTGTGTCCATAACCTAAGAGGAAACAGCACTCTGTGCCCTTTTAAGCATAGCCATCAAGGTGGCATTGGCAGCTGTCATAATTTGCACTTAGAGTGAAGCTCCATGTTCCTTGAAAATGCCCCCCTAGCAAATATATTTGCCATTGGTTGACAGATTTACTGTGGCAGCATCTGGAGAGTCTTGCCCTGCTGACGTGAGCTGAAGGGTATAAGGATCTGAACTCTACCTCTGACAGCCTTGATTTCTGAAGCTACAGAAGCTGAAGTAGAATGTACTGACCTTTCATTTTATGTTCTAAATAATATCCTAGGAATGGAGACTGCTTGTTTTCATTTCTTGTGTGAGAAAATTTTTTTCTAAAAATCTGTTTTGGTAAAATTTGTTTCCTCTCATGTCTTAAAGTAGCTGGTTACCAATTTGTTTGAACATGTGTCCCAGCTATAAAGGAGGAAACTGATGAGCTGGCCTCAAATTTCTACATGTAGATGCCAACCAGGTGTTCCCTGAGACTGGTTTGAGATGCTTTTTGCCAAGGGCAATGTCTCACTTCTTATTTCAGTGCAAATCAACCCTGAATGAGAGGAACCTATAAACAAAGGCATTTTGTTGAGGGAAGTAGCATCTCCTGAACCAGTTAGTTCTTCTTCTTATATCCCCCTCCACCACAGAAGGCTCCATTGATATGCAACAAGAAAGAAACAGATTAAATGCAATTCAACGAAGTGTGAGAAAAAAGCCTAGGTAGTTTCCAGGCAAGACTGTCATGTCAGTAGTGTAAGTAAAGCATTTGAACTACTGTCTCCAGTGTGGGAAGGATGCTGCTCTGGATGCTAAAATACACACTTCCTGGAAGAGAGGTAATAGCACCCTTATTTTTGTGCATGTGAGCTGCCTATTTTACCCCTTTTAGATTAAGAAAGGGAAAGGATATTGCCCTACTGTGGCACCATGATGTTGGAAACTGAGAAACATGTTATCATGCAAGCTTCTTTTGTTGTTTTCGGAATTATGCAGTGTGTTCTTTCCAGTGAATTCTACTTTGGGGGCTTTCTGAAATGTCAGGTTCTATTTTTACCAGCTGCCCAAGAAAATCCATTACAGGCCTGCACAAGTGGAGCTGAAAAACATAATTTTACCCATACAGAGACTGAGCAATGGCTGCAGAATTATTCCCTCTAGGAGTGTGCGAATTTATTTTTTTATTTTTTTGCTTTTTCTCCCCTTCTTTATATATTAAGGAAGCTTGTTGAATGCACTGTCAACAACACTGTTGGGTTCTCTCCAGGCTACTGACTTGACCCAATCAAAGCCTTGATCATAATTTAATCAAGCAAAAGTGAAACTCTCTGGATCCAATTGTTGAATGCAAATACTTCTCAGCCCTGGGGGGTGGGGGGGGCGGGCGGTGGAACGCAGTGCACTGAAACCTACAGAAATCCAGGAGGGGCAATCTCTGAGTCTTTAAAAGATATTGGAGGACTTTCTGCCTCTCCTTGACTACTCACCCTTAGAAAAGCAATTCCCGTAACACTACTAGTGATATTCTTAGTATGGCTCTGAGATTAGAATGGATAATGTCCCTGAGGTTATATTGAGGGTCCTGATCTCCTACATGAACATGAAGTTATCACCAAAGTTATCACCAAGTAATCAGAGTTATCACCAAAAATGGACTAGGGATATTCATGAGCAATATACACTAAAGTAGACATACCATGGCTTACACATGTATGTACACCTATATATGTATAGGAGTGGTGTTATTAGTAAAAGATGCATTCCTTTTAAAAGTATATTTCCTAGGAAATTTAAATATTTATGAAATCATATGCATGACAGTATTAATTATAATACTTAAACAGCAAAAACAAAAAGGAAATCAAACTACAGCAAGTTTTTTAAAGGTATACACTTGAAGTTATTTTGGGGTGACTGGACTGCAAGTGATCATTTTATTTTCCTTGTTTCTATTTCTATATTTTTTCAGTTTTTCGATAATTCAAGGATAAAAAGAAAAATCATTTTAAAAAGAAAATAAATGGTTCCTTTGGGTATGTTATGGACATAGCTTGAGACTAATCACACAAATCTCTAGAATTGTAAGAATTCCCTTTAAAAAGGGTTTAGTTTGTTGACAAATAAGTTTGCTGACATGTAGTTGATTTGATTGTAATCTCCTTCAACAGTATATATGTATCCCTATACCTTTAACTATATATACATATATGTATATTTAACTAAGATAATTCTAGATTCAAAAGCACTTGTAAAAAAAATAACAGAGAGATCCCTTGTATACTTTGCTCAATTTCACCCAATGGTAATATTTTGGAAAACTACAGTATATCATAACCAGGATGCTAACATTGATATAATCTATTCTCTTATTCACGTATCTTAAGTTTTACTTGTACTCATTTGTGTGTGTGTGCATATGTATATATTAAGTTGTGTACAATTTTAGTGTAGGTTTGTTACCACCAGTTAAGGTACTAAAGAGTTCCAACACCACAATGATTCATCATGCTACACTTTTGTAACCATATCCACCTCCTTTCCTGCCATCATCCCCCCTTCCCAATTCCTAAACCCTGGCAACCCTTAATGTTTTCCATTTCTAAAATTCTGCCATTTTTAAAATATTTTATATATATATATAACGTATATAAATAGAAAGATGCAGTACAAAACCTTTAGTGTTTGGCTTTTTTCACTCTGCATAAGTCTCTGGATATTCATCCAAGTTGTGTGTATCAGTATTTTGTGTCTTTTTATTGCTGAGTAGTATTCTATATGTATGTATCACAGTTTGTGTAACCATCCATCTGTTGAAAGACATCTGGGCTTATTCCAGTTTTTGGCTATTACAAATAAAGTCATTTTGAGTATGCCTGTACAAGATTTTGTATGAACATAAGTTTTCATTTTTCTTCAATAAATGCCCAAGAGTGCAATTGCTGGGTATTATGGTAGATGCATGCTTAGTTTTATAAGAAACTGCCAAACTTTTTCCACTGTGACTATACTGCTTTATATTCCCACCAGTAATGTGTAAAATCCAGTTTGACTGCATCCTTGCCATTTACTGTTATTATTCTTTTTTATTTTGTCCATTCTGATAGATGTGTAATGATATCTCATTGTGGGTTTTTTTTCCAATTTTATTGGTAGATATTAATACATCTGTATTAGTCAGCCAAAGGAGTGCTCATGCAAAATACTAGAAATCTGTTGGCCTTTATAAAGGGTATTTATTTGGGGCAGTAGCTTACAGTTATCAGGCCATAAAGCATAAGTTATTTCCCTCACCAAAATCTGTTGTCATGTGTTGGAGCAAGATGGCTGCTGATGTCTGCAAGAGTTCAGCCTCCCTCTTCGTCTTAAGGCTCTATGGTCCCAGCTTCTTCCAATTATCTGCTAGGCTGGAATAAGTCTGGTCTCTCTCCTGGGGTTTGTTTTTATCCAGGCTACTGACATGACCCAATCAAAGCCTTAATCATAATTTAATCAAGTAAAAGTGAAACCTCTGAATCCAATACAGAGGAACAGACCCAGTTTACAAACATAATCCAATATCTATTTTTGGAATTCACAAATAATATCAAACTGCTACACCATCAAAAGAGTACAATCAGTGGTATTTGGTGTAATCACGTTTGTGTATTCATCATCCCAATCACTCCCAGAGCACTTTCATTATTCCAATAATAATAAACAAAAACGAAACAAACAAAACTCATCAACTCTCAATCTTTCTATACCTCGCCTGGAGTACATAGCTGCTATTCTTTTTCCTTCTCTCTAGTATATTTGTATTTATATTTTGTAAAAACAGTCCTGTATATCTCATTGTGGTTTTAATTTACATTTTCCTAGCGGTTAATGATGTTTAACATCATTTCATGTGCTTATTTGCCATCCTCTTTGGTGAAATGTCTCTTCTTGTCTTTTTGCCCATTTTCTAATTGGATTGTGTGTTGTTTTTTTTTTAATCTTGAGATTTTTTTTTAAAGAAGTTTTATTGAGATAGATTCATATACCATACAGTCCATCCAAAATGTACTTTTAATATAATCACAGTGTTGTATATTCATCACCACAAAAAAATTTTAGAACAATTTCATTACTCCAAAAAGAAAAACTCCACACCCTTTAGCAGTCACCTCTTATTCCTTCTATCCTTCCCCAGCCCTGCATAACCATTAATCTAATTCCATCTTTATAAATTTATTTATTATTACATTTTATATAAATAGAATTATACAATATATAACACTGTGTCTGGTTTCTTTCACTTAACATAATTCTTTGATATTAACATCTTGTAATATTAACATATATTTGCTCAGTTTCAAAGAAAAACAGTCATATATGCAATATTAATTATATTTGTTTCACATGAGGTTTTATTATGCCATACAGTCTCATATTACATTTTTTAGCTTTCTTTTAGTAATATACAAGACCTTAGACTTTCCCTTTCAACCACTCATACCCATATACTAGCACTATTAGTTACAAACACTATCATATGCTTTCACCATTACTATTCCTTTCTAAAGATTAACAAACAACTTTTTACCAATTCTGCACAGCCTAATCCTCAGCATTCCATTCTCTAACCTCATTCCATTTTCTGGTGACTTATATTCTAGTTATTAACTCCATGAGTTTATACAATATATAGATCATAGTAGTGCACAGTATTTGTCTCACTCAACAAAATGTCCTCCAGGTTCATCCATGTTGTTACATGCTTCACGATTTCATTTCTTCCTACAGCTGCATAATATTCCATTGTGTATATAATGACAAATTTGTTTATCCATTCATTGGTTGATGGACACCTGGGTTGTTTCCAACTTTTCGCAACTGTGAATAATGCCACCATGAATATCAGTGTGTTTATGTCACTGCTTTCAGTTCTTCTGGGTACATATACCTCATAGTGGTATTGCCTGGTCATTTGGCACATCTATATTCAACTTCTTTAGGAATTGCCAAACATTCCTCCACAGTGGCTGTACCATTTTACATTCCCACCAAAAATGAATAAGCACTCCAATCTCTCCACATCCTCTCCAATACTTGTAGTTTTTTGTATTTTTAATAGTGGCCATTCTAACAGGTGTGAAATGATATCTCATTGCTTTGATTTGCATTTCCCTAATTGCTAGTGATGTTGAACATTTTTTGCCATTTGTATTTCTTCTTTGGACAAATATTTATTCAAGTCTTTTGCCCAGTTTTTTAAATCAGGTCATTTGTCTTTTGTTCATTTTTGTTTGTCTTTTTATGGTTGAATTGTAGCATCTCTTTATATTTCATGGGTATTAAACCCTTACCAAATATGTGATTTTAAAATATTTTCTCCCATTGAGTTGACTGGCTTTTCACCCTTTTGACAAAGTCCTTTGAGGTACAAAAGTGTTTAATTTTGAGGAGGTTCCATTTATCTATTTTTTCTTTTGTTGCTCGTGCTTTGGGTATAAGAGCCAAGAAACCACTACCTACCAAAAGCTCTTGAAGATGTTTCCCTACGTTTTGTCCTTGTAGTTTTATGGTCCTGGCTTTTATATTTAGATCTTTGATCCATTTTGAGTTGATTCTTGTATAGGGAATGAGGTAGGGGTCCTCTTTCACTCTTTTGGTTATGGTTATCCAGTTTTCCCAGCACCATTTTTTGAAGAAATTGTTTTGTCCCGGTGACATGAACTTGGTACGTTTGTCAAAAACTAATTGGTCCTAGAGGTGAGAGTTTATTTCTGGAAGTCTTGAGTTTTGAAAGTTCTTTATATATTGTAGATACTGGTTCGTTGTCAGATATGTGTTTTGCAAACATTTTCTCCCATCTTATCCTTTCATTCTTTTCACTTCTGATTTCACGGAGCAAAAGTTTTCATTTTTATGAAGTCCAATTTATCAATTTTTCCTTTTATGGATTGTGTCAAGTCTAAAAATTCTTTCCCTAATCCTAGATCCCAAAGATTTTCTCCTAAATCTTTTATAGTTTTACATTTTATATTTAAGTCTATGAGTTAAATATAACTCATATATTTTGAGTTAATTTTCATATATAGCATGAGATTTGTGGGGTTTTTTGTTTTGTTTGCTTTTGTTTTTTCAGGTACCAGAGGCCAGAGATTGAACCCAGGACCTCATATGTGGGAGGCTGGCGCTCAACCATGGAGACACTTTGACTCCCCTGTTTGATTTTTTTTCATTTGTTTGGCTTTTTTTTTTTTTAGGAGGCACAAGGAACTGAATTGAGGACCTCCTATGTGGGTATCAGGTGCTCAACCACTTAAGCCACATCTGCTCCCTATAGCATAAGTTTTAGTCTAGGTTTTTGTTTGTTTGTTTTGTTTTGCCAGCACCATCTGTTGAAGAAACTGTCCTACTTCTGTTGACTTGCTTTGCACCTTTATCAAAATCAGATAGGCATATTTGTGTGCGTCTATTTCTGGGCATCAACAACATTTTGACACAGCCTCCACTTCACATGAAGACATGAAGAACAGGTACTGTTTCACTGTGCATGAAAGAAGAGGGATCCCTGTGAGGATATTGATGTGATAGAGTCAAATGGAGAATCAGTGAGTCAGCCCGGAACCTGACCCACAGAGAAAACAGCTGCCTGGCCATTACTGGAACATCAGACTGAGCTTTTAAAAATTCACCTGTTGTTTAAGGCAGATAGTGATAGCAGGAGATTTTGGTGAGTTTGTTGCTTCCTAGATGCTTCTCGCCATTTTATTACTTAAAGGATATTGGGTTGTTTTGATTCACTACTATCTTTGGCTATACATGATCAAAGACTAATTTTTAGGATATCTCTTTAAAGCTCTAGTGTTTACTACATGCTACCATCATCACCTTTAATGTAATGTTTCCTATCCTTAACTGCCTGTTGCCCATGTATTTGCAAGTGTCCAGACAGGTGGCTGAGAAGGATGCCTCTCAGGTTCTCTTCATGCTAAGAAATTGCCATGAATCTAAGAGACCCTAAGTATCATTTTCTAGAAGCCCACCCTAATCACTTTATTTACTTCATGTGGAAACATTATGCTTGGGGTTTTCTCTGAATCAGTATGATTACAGGGCTTTGTCTTGAACTCATTCATATTCTTTGATCATTTAGAAAGGTCTCTGAAGGATAAACTGACTCTAATCTGGAATTACCTCCCAACCACACTTAATTTCCCCTGCGCTCTCCCCACATTTACCTTTCTCTCTGGAATTAAATTCCTTTAATTCTAAATAATCTGTATCATTGATGGTTGCACAATAAACACTTTCTTCCTTAATTAACTCTGAGGAAATGAATCATCTCTCTTCTCTTCTGCTCCAGAAAACACTTATCCCTTTCTGTACCTTAACTCTGTCCGTGGGAGTCCCTGACTTCCCTGTCCATGTGTCTCATAACACACATGGGAAAAAGTCTGTCTTTGTCTGTCTGTCTCTCTTTCTCTTTGCATCTTTTCCTCTCCCTCATTATATTTTAATTTATTTCTTTTTGTGACAAATTATAATTGTTGCAGTTGGTTTGAAATAGTTATAAGGATTTAAGTATATGATTCCATCATAGATTCTTGAAATTATAGCTTCTTTAGACTACAAGAAACAGTTTCCACATGCAATTCAAATCAATTCTCAAATTTTAACAGTGGTAAATTGTACAGGTTTATTCTGAAGTCAGTTTACAAATATTTACCACCTACCTATTATGTGCAAGATAAAGGGCTAGCACTGAAAGCTGTCAACAGAGCAGTCTTCTGAGCTCCTTCTGTTTTCCCCAATCCAGGCAGTTCTCAATGCCTGAGCATTCCATATGGAGGCCAGCTAAGACACATAAGGACCCACTCACTTATGGGGCATGTCGCATGAAGTGTATAGCAAGAGCTCCTCACAGGAAAACAACCATATGATCCTTGGCCTTTTCTGCTTAGACCACATGGCATTCGGTTTTGATTGAACCATGCCCTATGGTGGTGACCGCAGAGTTTCTTTGCTTCTTATTAATATATCCACCCCACAGTCAAATGAGCAAGTCAAATTATCCAAGAGATCATTTTTGTCCATAATAATTAAAGGGTTTAGGGCTTTAATGCATAATCTCATTTAATCTTCATAATACTCTTCTGAAACTAGTATTCAACTTTACAGATGAAGGCACTGAAGCTTAGATATTTCAAGTAACTTGCCCATGAACAGACAACAGAATTAAGATTCAAACTTGTGACATCATCAGGGCATGAACTATGCCACCTTAATATACCATCTCTGTGGGACAATCTGTAGGGAAAAGGGGGCAGAGATAACCAAGTTGGTGGATATGGTTGAGTTTCAGCTGAATACCACCGAGTGGACACTGGTGATTACTTATCCATTCAACTCCCATTCCCCCTTTCCAACCAAACTCTGATTTTATTCAGGTATTAAATCCCCTCCCCATGCAGTGGCAATGATTCAGAAGAAGTTGACCCCATTTCCAGCTCCAGGGACCCTTAGTTTTCTAAGCCATTCAGCATGTGGCAATGCCCTGGTCACTTTTTTGGCTCAGGCATGAAAATGTGACCTAACATGGCCCAGAAGGAATGAAGGTGGTAGGAGGATTTCTCTTTCCAGCTGGGTGGCAACAAAGGTACATTCATACCCTCATCAACCATACCGGCGACCAACCTCAGGTGAAGTCAATGTTGTGGAGAGCAGACTCAAAAGGGAAGAAGAGCCTGCATTCTTTATAACATAACTGAACCACTGACTGAACCAATTCTGCCGCTGCCCTTCCTCTGGACTTTGGTCACAATTTCTTCATTGTTTAAGCCAGTTTGAATTGGATTTTCTGATGCACAGGCAAAAGGGTCCTAGATAAGACAGCAGCCTGGCAATGAGTTCTTGCCTTCATACTGTCCCAAGTCCAGTAGTAGTAAAGTCTTTGGATATTCAATATAGCAAGGTGATTAAGAGCCTGAACACGGGACCCAGACTGCCTGGGTGTGAAAACACTCCCATCTCTTACTAACTGCTGACTTTGGCCAAACTATTTAATTCCTCTGTGCTTTATCCTTTTATCTGTAAAATGGGAACAGCAATCGCTTCTCAGCCTTTTGGTTAAGATCAAGTGTAAAATGGGACCAACAATGGTACCTAACTCATAGGGCTATAGTGGGGATTAAAAGAGTTAATAAGTATTAAGTACTCAGAACAGCTCTGGCACATAATGTCATGAAAGTGTTCATTATTAGTATTATTATTAAAAACTTAGCAAATATTCCCTTATCTTTCTTCCAGAATAATAAAAAACAAAACAAAACTGGGAAGTAGATGTGGCTCAAGCGGTTGAGCACCTGCTTCCCACATGAGCAGTCCCGGGTTCAGTTCCTGGTGCTTTCTAAAAAATAAACAAACAAACAAACAAACAATAAGCAAAACAAATGAAAAGGGAAGCAGATATAGCTCAACTGATAGAGCGTCCGCCTACCATATGGGAGGTCCAGGGTTTGATACCCAGGGTCTCCTGACCCATGTGGTTAGTTGGCCCATGCACAGAGCTGCCGAGTGCCAGGAGTACTGCGCCATGCAGGGGCGCCCCCACGTGGTGGTGCCCCATGTGCAAGGAGTGCACCCTGCAAGGGAGCTGCCCCGCGTGAGAAAAGTGCAGCCTGCCCAGGAGTGGTGCCGCACACTCGGAGAGCTGACGCAGCAAGATGAAGTAACAAAAAAGAGACGCAGTTTCCCAGTGCCACTGAGGGTACAAGTAGACACAGAAAAACACACAGCAAGTGGACACAGAGAGCAGATGGGGGGGGGGTAGGGTGAGGGAGGAGAAGGGGAGAGAAATAAATAAAATAAATCTTTAAAAACAAAAAAACAAATGAAAGACCAACTCAGGAAAGCTGATGTGTCTCATTGTTTGAGTGCCCACTTCCCACATAAAAGGTCCTGAGTTCAATACCTGGCCCCCAGTACCTCTAAAAAACAAACGAAAAAAAAAAAAACTTTCTTTTTACTGTACAAAACTTTAAATCACTTCTATTACTGAAGCCAATTGAGTCCAGTTCAACTTTTTCATCTCTGTTTCAAACACGTAGCAGGCTCTAGCATCACAGAAGCAATCATACGTAAAGAGGGCATCCACCCTTTGCCCTTTGCCTCCTCTCATTACATAACTCTAATTCTGACAATTGATATTTCAACTCTGTATTGAACAGACTCACCTTTGCTTTCATTCTGCCTCCTCTACTGCACTTTAACCCTGTTAATAATTATCATATTAATATCTTCCCCTTAAAATCTTCTGAAAAGTCATCACTTTCAGATAATGTGTTCTGAAGGATCTGACACATACCCCATTTTTTTATTACACTGATCTCTCTTCCAAATGTGGGAATGTTCAATCAAGAAAAGGAAATACTACCAAACTTATTATTCTGCACCAGACACTAATTGTTTTCACTAACTCTTTTTTTTTTAAAGATTAGTATAACAAGCATGAGTGTTTTTATTTCTTAAAGCTAGTCTTCTAAAGTATAATAGCATAATACAAAAAAAATGCTACTTTAAGTATGGAATGAGTCATAAATCCACTTGATGATAAAGGAAGAAAATCAGAATGCTTAAGGAGAGACAACTACATTAAATTCTGCCATACACTAAAATTAATCTGACAACTACATAAACTTTCAATAATCGCTTTTCCAAATTTAAAGGAGAAAGATGTTTTGAAACTGTAATCCAATAGGAACAGTTCAACCTCTTTTTTGTAGGAGTTTCAAAAGTTGTAATGGCATAATTATTCCACTCAACTAGAAAGAGTGTGCAGTCTTGAATACTATATCCATACATCGTGGACTTTCTTGCATTAAAGGTTTTTGTTTGTTTCGATTTGTCACAAATCGGGGGGGGGGGGGAATCACTATTTCCAACTCCATGGGGTTTTTAGAGGAATCAAGGTTTGCCAAAGAGAGTAAGAACCTTTGTAAGTAGTAAAGCTTCAATTAGCTAGAAGCCCTTTGCATATACCCCACTACTTTCTTAACCGAGTTATTTTGTTTTAGAAGACCTACACTATGCCCCACAAATGTCAACTTTTAAGAGGACTTGGACCTAATTCATTGATTGCTTCTATCTGGTTGGTCAACTGCTGGATCCATGTTTCCATCTTGGTTTCAACCAAGTCTTACTTCACTATCATTTTATTACATTTCCATTAGTTTGAAAATTATCACACATAAGGTAAATGCTCTCAGTATCCTCCTCTTTGGAAGTCTGTATTACAGAGCGACAAATGACAACAGACTTATCACTGACTATATTCCCCAGGCTTCTCCAGTTCATTCTCAAATCCCTTGGAGGAGAATGCCATTCGATGATGGGTCTGGCCTGGGGAGATGATGATGGGCCTGTCCACTGACTGCACATTTTTGACTACCAAAGCAAGAAAGAGCCAAGGGACAACAGGCACAAAGCAATAGGCATAAGGATTCTTCTTACCTCCATGCACACCTGCTGAGGTCATCAACGCTCACCCTCAACAAGCACATTAGATCATTAAGATCTCAAGGCAGTTCCCATAAGAACAACCCAATTCTTACTCGCTGGTCACCGACCAAGCTCTCCAAACAATTATAAATGTTAATAGAATTTTTGACACACAAGAACATCCTCTTTAACTCAGAAATGAGTAAGAACACATGTACAAATATAAATGCAAAGCAGTAAGCTCTAATCAATGTTGCGATTGGATTCTGTTAGGGTAACTTCAATATGCCCAACCTAACTTTCTTTAAAAACGTAGTAGTATTTAGGATGGGCTAGTTGACAGTCCAAAAATTGCCCAAGTTCTTAGCTAGAAAAGTTAAACATTTCTAGAGTAAGCGTTCATTATAATGGACAAAAACTAGACAATATACCTGAACCTAACTCTGAACGTGAAAATGGGCACACAGGCACATTCTTAACCCCTTTTTCCAAAGAAATGTTTAAAAGGCTTTAGCATGCAGAGCTTTGGCTTCCCGGAAGGGCTGCAAATCAGTCTCTAGAGATGAGCTGCTTTCCCTTGAAGCAGTTGGGTTAGGGGACACTACAGGTTTGGGAGAGCTCTAGAGTTTCTGTGTGTAGAACCTTTTCCACACACAAAGCTGATCTCTACGTAAAAGTTCTGTGTTGTTTTAAAACCAAGCCAACACATCCTCGTCGCATCGCTGATAGCCAATCTGAATTCCAATATCAGAACTTCGCTGATGGGTATCTGCGCTTTCCCTGTAGAGACTGTGACGGCGGCGGGAGCGCCTTGGAGGGCGGCCCAGAGAGGACGTCCCCCTCCCTCCGCCCCTCCCTCCTCCGGCCTCCTCAGGCGAGGCGGGCACGGGCGCGTCGTCGTCCAGCGGCCCTGCGGCTTCTCCGGGTGGCTCCGGCCTCCTGCCCCGGAGGACTGAGCCCTGCCTCGCGGCCCCTCGCAGTCCCGGACGACCCGCCGCGCTCTCCCAACCGCCAGGTCCCACCGGAGGGCGCCGCGACCGGCGACCGCCGCCGCAGTCCCCCTAACAAGCCCCCACCTCCGTGGCGCCGCCGCGTTGAACGCGCGGGCGGCCGGTCCTGCGCCTCCGAGGCCGCGGGGAAGACTGTTGTCACTAATTACTGAATAATGAGTTTCTATTAATGATATTTGCATAAAATGAGTGTTTTTTTTCTTTTTCGTTTTCTATCAGTCAGAACATCCTAGGTTATATTTAAGTCACAAGCCCCCAATTTTTGTTGGTTCAATACAGCAAGAGCTTACCTTTCTCATTCTATATGCCCTTCTCAAATTAGTGGGGGTGGGGAAACTGCTTTACGTCAAGGGTCAGCGAAGTTTTCCTTAAGGACTTTTCTTAAGAGATTTTAGGCTTGCAGGCTATCTGGTCTTTGTTGCAGCAATAACTCAGTTCTCAGTTTGTAGCTGGAAAGCAACCATAGGCAAATGGGTGTGACTGCCTTCCATTAAAACTTTATTTACAGGGAAGTGGATTTGGCTCAACTGATAGAGCCATCTACCACATGGTCCCTCTACCATATGGAGGGTCCAGGGTTCCAACCCAGGGCCTCCTGACCCTTGTGGTGAGCTGGCCCACGTGCAGTGCTGATGTGCGCAAGGAGTGCCCTGCCACACAGGGTGTCCCCCGCGTAGGGGAGCCCCACGTGCAAGGAGTGCGTCCCAGCAAGGAGAGCCACCCAGCGTGAAAAAAAGCACAGCTTGCCCAGGAGTCGCACCGCACTTGTGGAGAGCTGACGCAGCAAGATGATGCAACAAAAAGAGACACAGATTCCCGGTGCCGCTGACAAGAACGCAAGTGGACAAAGAACACGGAATGGACACAGAGAGCTGATGGGGGTGGGGGTGGGGGTGTGAATAAATTAAAAAAATAAATCTTTAAAAAAAAACAACTTTATTTACAAAAGCAATGTTCCGCGGGCTATGGTTTGTTGGTCCCTGGTCTACATCATCCTCGTTCAGGACCCAGGTTGGTAGAGGCACCATCATTTGAAATGCTGCCCATCATTGTGGCAGGAGGAAAAAAGAGCATGAGGAGTCATGTATTAGCTCTTAAATGCTTCACCTGGAGGTGACCTTCATCACTTCCACTCACATTTTATTGACCAAAGCAAATCGTATGGCCACATCTAACTTCAAGAGATAAAGTTGGGGAATAGTCCCCCTGAATGCTTAGCAGTCCTCCTGTGTACTTAGCAGCCCTCTTGTGTGCTCTGGAGAGAAGAATCAGAAACACTGACAAGCATCGCTATTGCCTATGGCACATTGCATCATTCTTCTTTTTGTGGCTGTATTTTTGCTGAGCTTTATGTTCCTATTAAGGAAATGAATTATAAAGCTGGTTTACTGTATGTCCTTATAGATGTATTACTCAGTTTCCGGATTACCTGGGCCTCTTTTCCTGCTTGTCCTGGTTTTCTTGTCCTGCCTTGGGACTTGATATTGCTCAGCAACCAGAGCACTAAAGAGCCAGAGGAAAGGTGAAGTAGAAAATGCAAATTTGTTATCTCAAATGTGTTTGTTGGCCCTTGCACCACCAGCCAGGAAAATCCCATTTGAGGGCCTGTTGTAAGGTTTGAGGGTTCAGAAGTTTGCGTTTTATTGATTATCATCTAATTTACACTATCTGTTCAGAGTATCCTTTGTTATAATGTGAAATATGACCTCTGTTGGACAGTCCACTGTGTAAAACTGTGAGTGTATGGAGGGGTGAATATTAGAGAACCAATTTGATCAACCTTCTTTATAGCTCCCTTTACATCTCATCTCCATTTTCTTTTACTCTGTTTCCTCTTTATATCTTCTCCCCCCTTTCTTCTCAGGTAAACCCTGATGCTTTCACAGAGTCAAAGTCAGGTTGGAGGGAGTGGAGTTAAGGGCAATTTTTTGGTTAAATTTTCCTTACTATGTGCCTAATCACACCTTCTTCCAAATTTTTTCTCTCATTCATTTTTTTCTCTCATTCCTCTAATCCACATATCCAGCCAAACTCCAAATGACTAGCCACTGTTTGCCAGGCCCTGTACTAGGCAGGCAATGGGGATATAACTGTGACAATCTTCATTTTCATGGAGCTGATAACTTTTGGGGAGTTGGGGGCAGGGAGAAACCTGAAGAATCCTTATAGTTGGGATTCTAAGGGAACATGCAGCTCAAGTATCTACCTCCAGAAAAGTAAAGTATTAGATAGGAAGGTTCTTGTTACTTTGCATAAATGAGAATTCTGCAAAGGGATTTTACTCAAGCAAAAAGTTTTTGTTCTTTCACCTTTTGCTCCTACCATCTTCAGTTCTGTTTGGAGAGACAGATAGCCCTCAAATTCTCAATGGCTTTCCCATTTGTAATAGGTTTCTCACTTGTCTGAGTTTGGTTTGAAGATCAGTTTGCCTTTAGGCCTACTTCTGAGCCTTGCCAAGAAGAGCCAGGCTCTTTCTCCACCCATCTGTGTAAAGCATTGCTCATGTAAGAATTTCACATGACTTGACTAGAAGAGCAAAAACTTTCCAGGAAATAAAGGGAGCAGGACAGGTATAACTTCTTCATTTTATTGCCTCCAAGGTTCTTAAGATTTGAGGTTGTATGTTCTCATTTTGTGGGTTTCTTATTTTAATTTTTACTTTTGGGGGGGAAAATCTAGTTGGGATACAGACTAAGATAAAATTAAACAATACTTAAGTATAAAGGTGTTTTAAGAAAATAGTTCATACATAAAATCAGCACAATGTACAAACCCACAAAGGCATATATAGTGACAGCTCATTAATTTTGCAACCTGGAAAAAACATGCTATTCCATATTGTTGAGAAATAAAAAGCATAATCTTGCAGAAAAAATATCTAATGAGCCACTCCTGTCCCTGCTTCTGTAAATCAGTGCATAAGAACATGGCCTTTCAGGAGAATATCAACAAACGACTCCTGCCCCCCACTTCTGTAATCTAACAAACCACTCCTGGCCCCTGCTTCTGTAAATCAGCCTGCGAAGGCATGAACTTGCACCTGCCTTCTGCTTCTGTAACCCCGCTTGCAAAATTTTGCCTAGCAATGCATTAGCCAATGAGCAAAAGTCATGCTGATCCCACATAAAATCCTATATAAACCTATGAAAACTGAAAAACGGGACTCAGAATTTGGAGACTGACTCTCCTCTGGGCCTGTGTGTAATAAATCTGTTCCTCCACCTCTCTGAGTTCTGTTTAGGTTTTTCTTCCATTGCAGAACTCCTGGCTTTGCTGCAATATTTGTTCCCTGACCAGGAAACCCAACCACACTGGCCCTTTGAGCCTCCGATTTGGTACTGGCGGGTGCAGCTGGCAGAGATCTTCACACAAAAGAGGCGGTGTCACCTGTCCTCTTGACGGGGCCTCCTATGGGGGAAGGATCCCTGTGGGTGGTGTCCTCTGCCCTGGCCTGGCTCGGTGGAGAGGTGGATTAAACAACTTCAGAAGACACTGGAAAGGTAAGGCCCCGGGGTTCTGAGTTCCAGTCAGGCCTGTCTCCAGACAGAAGGGAAAACTGATCACCTCCCAAAATCTTGAGATTCTAGATTCCAGGATAGGACAGTCCCTTGGGTGTGACTGTGTAACCTCTGAGTGATTGAGTGACTAAATGGGGACTGTAGAGGCTTGCCTCTGCTGATCCAGTCTGTGACTCCACGGCCAGCACTAGAGTCTGAGTGGGCCCCAACCTGAACTCCACGGCTACGTCATATGGCATAACAGCTAATCCAGACTCTACACGGACACCTTAGCTAAGATGAGCCTAAATTCTCATGAGAGACACAGACAGGTGGGTATCTGAATGGCCTCGTGAGAGACTCCCCTCCTTTGTTTGTCCTGCAACACTGGTTCAGGGATGGGATCATCACAATCCAAACTCACAGTCTTAAATTGTATGTTAAAAATTTCAAAAAAGACTTTTCCAGGAATTATGGTGCCCGTATGTCTCCCAGAACTCTCCGGACTCTGTGCAAATTGGAGTAGCCTAAGTTTGGTGTTTACTAATTCTCAGAGGGAACCCTAGAGGTGGCCAAGGTTTGTGCAGTCTGGCAGGCAGTCACTGAGACCACCAGCCACCCTGATTAGTTTCCCTACATCAATTCCTAGTTAGAAATTGCCCAAATCCTGCCCCCTTAGGTTCAATTCTGTATTGGAAGGAAGGGTCAGAGTAGGGTTCTAGTAACTCAAATGGCTGGACCTTGAAAACCTATTATTCTACAGAAATCCCTGGAAGAAAACCCACTACCCCTGCCGTATGTTCCAGCCATTCCAGGACATCTCCCTGCCCTGGAGCCTCCACAAGCAGATCTCCCAGAGACTCTTCCATCTTTAGTCTTCCCAGGCCCATCAGCCCCCCCCCACTCCCAGGGGGATCCTGAAACCTCTTTGACGAGGAAACTCCAGTCAGTGCAACCTGCACTTCAGATGCCCCTCCATGAAACACAGAGTCCAGCCCAGATACATGCAGGTGGAAGAGCCCAACCCAGGAAGCCAATCCTGTTTCATCAGCCTTTCACAACTACAGTCTTAAACTGAAAGCACCACACCCCTTCATATTCAAAAAAGTCTCAGGCTCTTGTCTACCTCATGGAGTCCATTTTTCAAACCCACCACACCACTTGGAATAATTGCCACCAACTCCTCCTAACCCTGTTCAATATGGAAGAGAAATAGTGGGTCATTATGGAAGCCAGAAAACGGTTGCGAAAACAGGCCCCTGCAGGTGTCTTGGAGCCAGAGGAATGGGCCTGAGAAGTGGCACCAGAAGCTCAGCCAGCCTGGAGCTTTAACACAGATCAGGGACAGGCTGCCCTTCAGCAGCATCAAAAAGCCCTCCTCAGAGGGGTACAGGAAGGGGTGAGGTGGCCCACAAACATGTCCAAAACAGCCTCCATCACTCAAAAGCCTGAAGAACCTCTGAGATATTTTTATGAGCAACTCTGCAAAGCCTACAGGATCTGCGCCCCCTTCAGTCCAGAAGCCCCAGAAAGCCAGAAAATGGTCAATGCAGCTTTTGTTGCCCAGGCAGCACTGGACATCAAACATCAAACTTCAAAAGATAAATAGGTTTGCAGAGATAAACATCTCCCATCTCCTCAAATTTGCAAACAAAGCATTCATCAATTGGGGCAAAACTGGTGAGAAGGAAGCGAAAATTGAATAAAACAGCAGGTCTCCCTGTTAGCAGCAGCCTTCAAGAATCCAGATCCAACCAGTCAAGGGGGGGCACTCCAAAAAGGGGGAAATACTTTGCCCTGAAACACTTGTGGCTGCCAGTACCTCCTGGATTGCCTGGTTCACATGTCTGGATTTAACGTTTTTTTCTGCCTTCAGGTAGGTCCCCAGAGCCAGTCTCTATTTGCTTTTGAATGGGAGAATCCCAGGAAATCAACAAAAAACTCAACTTGGGCTCAACTCCCATAGGTCTTCAAAAACTCCCCCACCCTTTTTGGAAAAGCCTCGGTGGTGGATCTGGCTTCCTACTCATGGGAAAATTTAAATTATACTCTCCTTCAGAATGTAGATAACCTCTTGCTGGCCAGCAAAATGGAAAAAGTATATGCCGGCAGCCCTGACCTCCAAGACAGGCCACTTCTTTGCCCAGATCAAACCCTATTCACAAACAGCAGCAGTTTTATCAAAAACGAAGAGAGGCTTGCTGAATACACAGTCACCACAGCTGAACAAGTACCAAAAGCAGTTCAACA
This sequence comes from Dasypus novemcinctus, assembly GCF_030445035.2. NCBI lineage: Eukaryota > Metazoa > Chordata > Mammalia > Cingulata > Dasypodidae > Dasypus > Dasypus novemcinctus. The sequence continues at coordinate 55,253,989 of NC_080679.1, read as the reverse complement.
GGCAGCCAAAAAGCTCTCAAACTTCAGGTCCCACCACTGGTGCCTCACCTGTCCCTTCTAGGGCAACACATTAAAAAAACTAAACTATACCTGGGATAAACAGGAGTGGGCAAAAAGAGGAGAAAGGCACCAGACCCCAAAGGGAAACTGACTATTCCCGGATAGTCGAGTCTTCATCCCAAAGGGGGGGCCGCCTATACCCTTGTTCAACAATACCACCAGCTCACCTACCTGGGGGAAAAAACTGCTCTAAAAGCCCTGCTCAGGAAATATTACTACATTGCCCAGATGGCCTCGCTCTGCACCACCGTTAGCAGCCAATGCTACACCTGCGCTAAAAACAACCCCTCTCAAGGTCCCCAGGCCCCAGCCAGCATGCAACACACAGAAGCTTCCCCTTTTACATGCTTAACAATGGACTTTACAGAGATAAGGCCAAGTCGAGGGTTTAAGTACTTACTAGTAATAATGTGTACCTTCTGTGCCTGGGTTGAAGCCTTTCCCACCCATAGTAAAAAGCAAAAGAAGTAATTAGAGCTTTGCTCTGAGAACTAGTTCCCCAGCACAGAATACCCTTATCCATAGATAGCAATAATTGCCTGGCTTTTGTAACAGCCATCATCCAAGAGCTAGCAAAAATGTTAGGAATAAATGAAAGCTCCACACAACATATAGGCCCCAGAGCTTAGGGAAAGTAAAATGCATAAATCAAACCCTCAAAACCACCCTAGCCAAGGTCTGTAAAAAAATAAATAAATAAATAAAAAGAACTGGTCTCTGTGAGTAAATCTGCTCCCATTAACCATCCTTAAATTCAGACCGCACCCCTGGACCCTCAGGCTATTCACCTTTTAAAATTCTGTTTGAAGACCACCCCCAATTATTCAAATCTTCAAGGGAAATCTCAGGCTTTTAGGAAAAACGGGCCAGGATTCCACCCTCCTGCAGTTGGGAAAAACCCCAGCCCAAATACACAAAACTGTCCTGTCTCAGGATCCCATCCCATTAGGCCACGCAGTATACCCACACTTATCCAGAGACCTAATTTGGGTAATAACTGGAAAAAGGAGCCTCTTCAGCCCACCTGGACAGGCCCACATACTGTTATCCTTATAACCCCCACTGCTCTCAAATTTTCAGGTATTGCCCCTTGAATTCATCATACTAGAGTTAAAAAGGCACACTCCAAAGAAGAAACAAAACAACTAAACAACTCACCCTGTACCTGACTGTCTCTTGAAAATCCGAATTGCCCGGTGTCACCGAAAATTGCCATCCCCTGACTAGATGAACTCCTGTTCTCTATAGTTCCTGCTCCTCTTTGAACTGTTCAGTTTACTGTTTAAGACTGGACTAACAACTATAGCTCCTAGAAACTGGAATGTAGTTTAAAAAAATACTAATCTTAGTAATATACTTGTATGTTATAAAATGCTTTATTACCTTAAGCTGTTTTTCCACTAAGCTCGAGTAACACCCTATAAAAATTATAAAGGTATTAAAGGGGAGAAATATTGAGAAATAAAAAGCATAACCTTGCATAAAAATATCTAATGAGTCACTCCTGTCCCTGCTTCTGTAAATCAGTGCATAAGAACATGGCCTTTCAGGAGAATATCAAACAAATGTCTCCTGACCCCCACTTCTGTAATCTAACAAACCACTCCTGCCCCTTGCTTTGGTAAATCAGCCTGTTAAAGCATGACCTTGCACCTGCCTTCTGCTTCTGTAACCCCTCTTGCAAAATTTTGCCTAGGAATGCATTAACCAATGAGCAAAAGTCATGCTGATCCCACATAAAATCCTATATAAACCTGTGAAAACTGAAAAATGGGGCTCAGAATTTGGAGATCAACTCTCCTCTGGCCCCACATGTAATAATTTGTTTCCTCTGCCTCTGCTAGTACCCTTTGGGTTTTTCTGTCATTCAGAACTCTTGGCTTTGCCACAACAATATTACAGACTTTCCAAAAACCTGAAGCTTGCTCCTTTTTCTTTTTCTTTTCAGGAATAAAATGCTTGTACACAAAACTTCATCTATTTTGAAATAAAATCTCTCTAAGAGCTAGCCTGTCTCTTAAAGCAAACATAATTCATTCTTTTCTTTATGCATCTAAGTGACCATTAATAACTTATTTTAATTTTCTATAGCCTACTGATGTCCTTGGGCCCTACCTAAGAGGAATAGGACAATTTAGCTCAATAGGAATAACACCAAAATACTATGCTTTAAAAATATTTACTTGAAAGCCTGTTATAGGTTTGGTAGTGTGTTTAGTTTAGTTTAGTTTTTGGTTTGGTTTTGGTTTTGGTTTTTGATGTTTCCCTCTTAGGGTCTCAGGCATCTCTTTCCCAGAAAACTAACAATGTACATCTTTTTATTTAAGCTAAGCATATTTATTAGGATACATTTAGCTACATATAACATTTAGAACAAAAATAACAGTGGCTTAGATGAGATAAAGCTTATTTCTGTCTCATTTATAAGAATTCCAGATATACGCAGTCTAAGACTGCTATGGTACAACTTGAATTTCCTAGGGAGTTAGGTTCCTTCTAGCTCTTTGCTGCACCATCCTCAGGGCAAGGCCCTTATTCTCACTGTCCATGATGTCTCTGAGAGCCCTCATACCCAAATTCTCATCAGGTTAGAGGCCAGTGGGGCAGAGGCTAGGCCCCATCTTTGTGGGATACTTCCTAGAAGTCCCACACAACAACTATTCTGCATATATTTCATTGCCACACATACAATTGTAAGAGAAACTGGGAAATATAGTTTTTATTTGGGTGCATGACTTCCCTAAACAAAATTGAGTTTTTGGTACCAAGAAGGAATGGAAGAAGGGATGTAGCCTCTGCCACGTTCAGATACCAAATATCCAGACCTATTAGAAAATTATGTAGGGATTTTGAGTAATGTGGATTTCTTCTAAGAAGTAAAGTTGATGGCATTTAATACATGGGCTTACATATTTTAGTCAATACAAGGTTTGTTTCCAGATTCCCAGCTCAGGTTCTAAATAACTAAATTTTCTAAATAAATGGCATTTGAAAACCTGAGGTGTACTGTGGCTGAAGTGCAAACTTACATATAAAATCTTCTGTAGAATCCAAGAATTTCTAATTTGCCATGTCATACAGATGCATTCCAGATATGGTAGTTTTCTCTCAAAGTATGCATTGTATGTGGATAAACGGTTTGGATTGGATCCTTAAGAAATAATCCTTACATTAAATTAAATCCACTCCCTTTAGCACTGCTTCTCAACTTAACTTATGACAGGACTTACTAGAAAGAGCTTTTCTTTTTTCTTTTTAAAGATTTATTTATTTATTTATTTTGCTCCCCTTTCCCCCCACCCTGGTTGTCTGTTCTCTGTGTCTATTTGCTGCGTCTTCTTTGTCCGCCTCTGTTGTTGTCAGCTGCACAGGAATCTGTGTCTCTTTTTGTTGCATCATCTTGTTATGTCAGCTCTCCGTGTATGCAGCACCATTCCCGGGCAGGCTGCACTTTCTTTCATGCTGAGCTGCTCTCCTTACGGGGCGCACTCCTTGCACGTGGGGCTCCCATACGCGGGGACACCCCTGCGTGGCAGGCACTCCTTGCATGCTTCAGCACTGCTCATGGGCCAGCTCCACACGGGCCAAGGAAGCCTGGGATCTGAACCGTGGACCTTCCATGTGGTAGATGAATGCCCTAACCACTGGGCCAAGTCCGCCACCAGAAAGAGCTTTTCTTAAATTACATAATTTCTAGATTATTAAAATAAACCATCCATATTGCTCTCACTCTCTATTCCTTGTAATGTGTAGAGTTTTGGAGTGAAGAAAGTGAAGTGCACATGGAAATAAGAAGCCAATTTGCATGTTTATTTAATATATCTGTGTTTGGCAAAGGTCCCTTTGGGCACTATTTCTTTGGTACCCTTAATATTCAGTTCAAAATCAAAATCAGGTACATCTCACCCTGCAGCACACCCACAACCATGTCTACAGTTGTGTGGTATTTTTCTTTTCTTGTTTCTTAATAGACACTTTACTCCTTTGCCTGCCCTGTGGTGTGTCCTTAAATTCTTTAACATGACGTAGCCAAGAACCTAGAAGCCCGGAACCCAGAGCAATCCACTAACATATTTGGCGAGCCAAGCCAGGAGACAAAGAGTCAGGTAATGCTGCCTGACCCTCTAAAACTACTCATGAACCATCAACCAGGAGGAGCCTTAGGTGACCCTTGATGTGGCAGGTAAGATGATTAATTTCTTAATTAACATGGGAGCCACTTTATTTGGTCCTAGCCTGTCACTGTTTACCTCCCTAGCCTCAGTTGTGCCTAATAAGGGGAGTGAATGGGGAACCAATAAGGAGTCTCTTCATACACTGTCAATTAGGATTAAAAAGTTCCTTGAGAATGGCTTTCATTAGGTCTTTCCCTATGCTAAGTGTGTAAAATTCTCTCTTTTGTTTTAAGATATGCTTACATTAACTTTGTTGGTCTGTCGTGCCTAGAAACTCATAAATGAGATTTGGGGTTCACCTGTTACAAATTGAATAACAATAAAAGGTAACCTAAGTGGGGTATGTGGGAACCTCTTATGTTTTTTAACAATGTTTTGTGTGATCTATTTATCTTTTTTTCAAAAGACAATAAAAAATGATTATGTTTAAAAAAATGGAGCCAACAAAATAACCAAATAAAATTAATAAGAAAATGAAATAATAATCATTTTTAAATGATGAATAAAATACAAGAACTTGGAATTTAAAATTTTTAAAAAAGGTAACCTAAAAATGAGTCTTTAAATTCCAATACTATCTTGCAATTGGATTTGATTTATAAAATAAATCAAATGAAATTAGTTCAGCTGCTGGAAAAGCAGGAAAACTTACCAACATTAATGGTACTAATAAAATGGTTTTAGTTACTTAATTAATAAACAAAAGTGCCCAATTTGCTTTAAAGTGAAAACTTACTAGAAACTGTAATTGAGTTAAGATCATTATATAGATGACTTTATTATAAAACAGCAGAAGGATAATATCGGAAATTGCTGGAACTGGGTGGATTTAGCTTAGACGTACTATTGTGATAGTAATCTTAGACTAATTTACCTGTATTTATGATTACTTCAGGTCTAGCTTCACCCTTGCACATGCTTGGTATAGTAATGGTAATTATAAACTAAACTTACATTTAAAAAGAAAAAAAAGAAGGAAAGTGGTTTTATTGAAATGTTGGAAAGGTTTCCAAGAACAAATTACAGCAATTTATATAACGAAGTCCTAAGTTTAGGGGAATGGAGAATGCTCTCAATTCTTTAAGGTAGGAATTCATCTGTTCCATGATTGTAATACATAAATTTCCCCCAGGAAACCAAGACATTTATACATTCAAAAATTCATAACTTGCTGTTCATGATGCTCAAAGACATTGCTTATTCTCTAACACAAATATTGAATATAAAAAATACAAGAGGCTCAGTCCCACCCCCTGAGGCCCCAGCCAGCACGCGGCGCGGCCGCTGCACCTTTCGGACCCTCGGGGGTTCCAGTCCCGGTGGTGTCCTGGTGCTTGGGCTGGGCCAAGTCTCCGCGCCGGGCAGCAAGCGCCAGCCCGGAACCCTCAGGCAGAGCGCACGGTCCCTTCTCAGACACCGGCCTGCTCCTGGCTCGGAGACCGTTTTGGCTGCCATGAACTTGCTGTGGGAATCATGGTACAGCAATTTGTCTTGGATAGATATCTCGGAGTGGAACTAGCAACAATGATTGAACTCAACCAGCAATAAGAAATTAGAATAAGAAGAACAAAGTGACAAAGAGAAGATATAACACTTACGCAAAAACAACAGCTAATTAATCCCTAAGACTAGACAAAGAAGCTAAGGAACTGATTAAACCTATCAAGATAAAATGATGACCAGAGAGCAACAAAAATCTACAAACCAAACCAGTAATCAGGAAAACATGGCTGAATCCAATCAACAAACTAAAAATCAGGAAGGGGAGCAGAACTTCACACAAGAAATGAAAGATCTCAGAACATTTATCACTGACAAATTTAATGAAGTAAAGGAAGAGGTTAACAACATGAAGACAACACTCGGAGGGGAAATTGCAGACATACACAAAAAGATAACAGATATGATGAGAATGAACACCACAGTTCAAGAAATCAAAAATACACTTGCAGCAAATATCAGCAGACTAGAAGAGGCAGAGCAGAGAATTAATGATGTGGAAGACAGTACATCGGAAATCAAACAGATAGTAGAATTGGTCAATAAAAAGGTAGAAAAAATCCAGCTAGGACTTAGGGACCTGAATGATAAATGCAAAACGCTCAAACATATGTATTATAGGCATTCCAGAAGGAGAAGAGAAGGGAAAGGGGTCAAAAGGAGTGTTGCAGGAAATAATGGCTGAAAACTTCCCAAATCTACTGAAAGAGACAGATGTACATATCCAAGAAGCACAGCTCACTCCACTGGTCATAAACTCCAACAGGCCAACCCCCAGACATATACTTGTCAAATTATCCAATGCTCAAGACAAAGAGAAAATTCTAAAAGCAGCAAGAGAAAAGAAAACCATCACATACAAGGGAAGCGCCATAAGATTAAGTGCTGATTTCTCATCTGAAACCATGGAGGCAAGAAGGCAGTGGTATGATATAGTCAAGGTACTAAAGGAAAAAAATTTCCAACCAAGAATACTCTATCCAGCTAAAGTAGCATTAAAAATGATGGAGAGTTCAAAATATTCACAGATAAGCAGAAACTGAAAGAGTATGCCAACAAGAAACCTCCCCTTCAAGAAATTCTAAAGGGAGTTCTGCAGGAAGAAAGGAAAAAACAGGACAGGCAGAGTTGGAGGAGAGTGTAAGAGCAACAAAAAAAGACAAAAATGGAAGGGAAAAAAATACAAACAAAATATGACAAACACAAATGCAATCAAAATATGGCTAACACGAATAATTCCTTGAAAGTAATAACACTGAATGTCAACGGATTAAACTCACCTATCAAAAGATTCAGACTGGGACATTGGATAAGGAAATATGACCCATCTATATGCTGTCTACAAGAGACACATCTTAGACCCAGAGACTCATGGAGGTTGAAAGTGAATGGCTGGAAAACAATCATACAAGCAAACAATAACCAAAAATGGCAGGAGTAGCTATATTAATGTCAGACAAAATAGACTTTAAATGCAAAACAATTGTGAGAGACAAAGAAGGATACTACATTTTAGTGAAAGGGACAATCTGTCAAGAAGATTGAACAATCATAAATATTTATGCTCCTAACAAGGGTGCCTCTAAATACGTGAGGCAAACACTGGAAAAACTAAGTGAAACAATAGATGCATCTACAATTATAGTGGGGGATTTTAATACACCACTATCAACTCTGGACAGAACATCTCAAAAGAGAATCAATAAAGAAACAAAACATTTGAACAGTATATTAGAGGAGCTGGATCTAATAGACATATATAGATCATTACACCCAAACACAGCAGGATATACATTTTTCTCAAGTGCACATGGATCATTCTCCAAGATAGACCATATGCTAGGCCACAAAGAAAGGCTTAATGAATTCAGAAAGATCAAAATCATACAAAACAATATTTCTGACCACAGTGTAGTGAAGCTGGAAATTTGCAAGGGACAGAGGCCCAGATTTCACACCACGATTGGGAAATTAAACAGCACACTCTTAGAAAAACAGTGGGTCAAAGAGGAAATCTCAAAAGAAATCAATGACTACCTTGAAACAAATGATAATGATAACACAACATACCAAAATTTATGGGATGCAGCAAAAGCAGTACTGAGAGGGAAGTTTATAGCCATAAATTCATATATCAAAAAAGAAGAAAGAGCAAAAATTGAAGAACTAACAGCACATTTGAAGGAATTAGAAAAACAACAACAAAGTAACCCAACAGGAAGAAGAAGGAAGGAAATAACAAAGATAAGAGTAGAACTAAATGAAATAGAACATAAGAAAGCACTTGAAAAGATAAACAAGACCAAGAGCTGGTTTTTTGAGAGGATCGACAAAATTGACAAACCTTTAGCGAGACTAACAGAGAAAAAAAGAGAGAAGATGCAAATACACAAAATAAGAAATGAGAAAGGCGATATCACCACTGACCCCACAGAAATAAAGAGTATCATAAGAGGATACTTTGAAAAACTACATTCCAACAAAAATGACAATTTAGAGGAAATGGGCAAATTCCTAGAAACACATAAGCAGCCCATATTGATGAAAGAAGAAATTGATGATCTTAACAAACCAATCACAGGCAAAGAGATAGAATCAGTCATTAAAAATCTCCCAACTAAGAAGAGCCCAGGGCCAGATGGCTTCACAGGTGAATTCTACAAAACATTCCGGAAAGAACTAACACCAATCCTGCTGAAACTATTCCAAAAAATCGAAACAGAAGGAGCATTGCCGAACTCCTTCTATGATGCCAACATTACTCTAGTACCAAAGCCAAACAAAGACACCACAAGAAAGGAAAATTACAGACCAATTTCTCTAATGAACCTAGATGCAAAAATACTTAACAAAATACTTGCTAATCATATTCAACAACACATTAAATGAATTATACACCACGACCAAGTGGGATTTATTCCAGGTATGCAAGGATGGTTCAACATAAGAAAATCAATCAATGTAATACACTATATAAACAGATTGAAAGGAAAAAATCACATGATTATATCTATAGATGCAGAAAAAGCATTTGACAAAATACAGCACCCTTTGTTGATAAAAACACTCCAAAAGATCGGAATACGAGGAAATTTTTTGAACATGATAAGGAGTATATATGAAAAACCTACAGCCAACATTGTTTACAATGGAGAAATCCTAAAATCCTTCCCTCTAAACTCAGGAACAAGACAAGGATGCCTCCGCTCCTATTTAACATTGTCTTAGAAGTACTTGATCAAGCACTGAGGCAAGAACCAGATACAAAAGGTATTCAAATTGGAAAGGAAGAAGTCAAAATTTCATTATTTGCAGATGACATGATCCTATACATAGAAAACCCTGAGAGATCTACAACAAAGCTTCTAGAACTCATAAATGAGTTTAGTAAAGTCACAGGTTATAAGATCAATGCGCAAAAATCAGTAGCATTTTTGTACACCAATAATGAGCAAGATCAGGAGGAAATCAAGAAACAAATACCATTCACAATAGTAAATAAAAAAATCAAATACTTAGGAATAAATTTAACTAAAGAGGTAAAAAACTTACACACCAAGAACTATGCAAGACTGTTCAAGGAAATCAAAGAAGACCTAAATAAATGGAAGAATATTCCTTGTTCATGGATAGGAAGACTGAATATTATTAAGATGTCTATCCTACCAAAACTGATCTACACATTCAATGCAAACCCAATAAAAATCAACACAGCCTTCTTTAAGGAACTAGAAAAACTAACTATGAAATTTATTTGGAAAGGAAAGAGGCCCTGAATAGCCAAAGACATATTGAAAAAGAAAAACGAAATAGGAGGAATCACACTACCTGACTTCAAAACATACTACAAAGCTACAGTAGTGAAAACAGCATGGTATCGGCATAAGAAGAGACGCACAGACCAATGGAATCGAATTGAAAGTTCTGATATAACCTTACCTATATAGCCATATAATATTCGATAAAGCCACCAAACCCTCTCAACTGGGAGAGAATGGCCTATTCAACAAATGGTGCCTGGAGAACTGGATAGCCATATGTAGAAGAATGAAAGAGGATTACCATCTCACACCTTATACAAAGATCAACTCAAGATGGATCAAAGACCTAAATATAAGAGCCAAGACCATAAAGATCTTGGAAAGCAGTGTAGGGAAACATCTACAGGACCTTGTAATAGGAAATGGCTTCATGAATATCACACCAAAAGCACGAGCAGCAAAAGAACTAATAGATAAATGGGACTTCCTCAAAATTAAAGCCTTCTGCACCTCAAAGGAGTTTGTCAAGAAAGTAAAAAGGGAACCCACACAATGGGAGAAAATATTTGGCAACCATATATCTGATAAGAAACTTATAACTTGCATATATAAAGAACTCATATATCTTGAAAATAAAAAGATAAACAACCCATTTAAAAAATGGGAAAAAGATTTAAACAGACACTTCTCCAAAGAAGAAATACAAATGGCTAAAAAGCACATGAAAAAATGCTCCAAATCTCTAGCTATCAGGGAAATGCAAATCAAAACTACAATGAGATACCATCTTACTCCCATAAGATTGGCAGCTATGAAAAAAACAGAAGAATACAAATACTGGAGAGGATGTGAAGAAAGGGGAACACTCATCCACTGCTGGTGGGAATGCAGAAGGATCCAACCATTCCGGAGGACAGTTTGGCGGTTTCTCAGAAAACTAACCATACATTTGCCATATGACCCAACAATACCACTGCTGGGTATATACCCATCAGAACTGAAAACAAGGACACAAACCGATATATGTACACCAATGTTCATAGCAGCATTGTTCACTATCGCCAAAAGTTGGAATCAACCCAAATGCCCATCAACAGATGAGTGGATCAATAAAATGTGGTATATACACACAATGGAATACTACTCGGCTGTAAGAACAAATACACTACAAACACACGTGATAACATGGATGAATCTTGAGAACTTATGTTGAGTGAAGCAACCCAGGCACTGAAGGACAAATACTACATGACCTCAACGATATGAAATAAGAAAGCTGCCTCAGAGAGCTAGAGACTGAACGATAGGCTTACAGGAAATCGGGGGGTGGAGGAAGGATGTGAGCCGACGTCTGCAGGGGTGGAATTTATGATGAGCTGGCGGTAAGTATGAACACAAAGAAGAGATAAAATGGGGACAAAGGGTTGCCTTTGGGTGGGGCTTTGCGGGTTTGAGGGGGGCTGGGGATGGGCGGATGGGTAATATTGCCCAAAAAGTGGGGGGCGGGAGGGGCAACATACGAACATAGGAGACTGTCAGGTGTTGGTTGAAAGTAAAATGCTGAGAAAATCATATCAAAATATAACTAGGAGGGTTACCTGTTTAGGATGCTCGGAGGGGATGGTCTGATGCGGACGGGCTCCTGGGGAATGTCTGAATGCTCATTTTGCCACAGTGGGTTGTACCATTGGGTAGAGACCCAAGTAATGAGAGTGGGGGTGGACCCACATCCTGGGGAGGACTAATGCCATCAAATAGAGGGAACTGTATCTCTCGAGAGAAAGGGTGGCTCCCAGGGCATTGGGGCAGTTGAGCAAGTTAGGTCCTGAACACTGTTGCAAGTATCTCTGGATGTGGCTCCTCAGGAAATGGAGGTTAGCTGTCACTGTGGGCCCCAAGGGGAGGGGAAAATGGATGTTAAATGTGTGGAACCAAGGTAAATGTGGGGTAAGAGAGGAGTTGCATGAGAGTACACAAGGATGGATATAAAACATGTAATATTACACCACAAACATATAAGGGACGACAGACTAATAATGTAAACCATAGCGTAAAACATAGGATAACTAAAAATTTAGAAAACTGTATATCCTAAAGTATGGACCACAATGTAAGCATAGATGTCACCTTGTTTGAAAGCTATTGTCTCAGAGTCTGTACATCAGTTTAAGTAAATATGATATGAATAAGTTATAAGAATATCGCTGTGGAAGGGAAAAGGTTTTATGGTAGATGTGTGGGAGTACTGTATATTGTATATATGAATTACTGTGGTCTAGGGCTCTTGTGAAGAGAAGTTCAATAACTAGGAAAAAAGAAAAGAAAAAGATAGGATGTAGAATTTTTCCAAATCAACACGTATTCTATATCTAACCTTTAAACCCATCGCTATATTCCATTTTACTAGTAAGGGATCCTGACATTATATTGGGCTTCACTTTTCAGGAAGTTTTGGATCACAGAGTGGTTCAACAATGGCAGCGGAGGAATACTGGTATAGGATACTATTGACAGGTGATATATGGCTGACAGGGAGCTAGGGCATATGCCCAGGGTGCATGGTAGTGTTTGGATATACTCATAGTGGCAACAATTAAAAACTACAGCTGGGGGGGTACTGGGTTCCTGGCCGGGGGTGCTCTGTCGTGGTCCCTAGGGAAGTAGCGGCAGTCCCCCAGGTGCAACGGTAAGGACCAGGAAGGAATGAGGGTCCAACAGTGAGACCATGATACTAATGACTATGCTTGTGAGCCTATATGCCTGAAATAAGAACAAGGCCTAGAGCAACACTGTGCCTAAGAATTTCCTCCTGACAGCCTTCATGTTACTCAAATGTGGCCAGTCTCGAAGCCAAACTCAGTATGTAAATGCAATGCCTTCCCCCCAGCGTGGGACATGACACCCAGGGATGAGCCTCCCTGGCACCAAGGGATCACTACCAAGGACCAACTGATGATGCAACTAGAAAATGACCTTGAATTAAAGGTTCAATGCGGATTAGCAGAATATCCCTGTCTACATATAATAACATGACTTTAAAATGCTGTTTGACCTAATGTAAGGGGGAAATGGAAAGGAGAAATGAGTTTATATGGCTACGAGTCTGTAAAAAAGAGTCTGGAGGTTGTCAGAAGGATTGCCCTTATGCACAACTGAGCAGAGTCTAAGAGACAGATAAAGTAGATACAACACCAGGTATTGGTCCCTTTGAGGGCTAAAGAGACCCACGGGTTCTATGGTCATGGCAGATGGGGTTCACTGCCATGTCAGATGGCCCTTCTTTGGAGCTGGTGTTTCTGCGTGATGGAACTGGACTCAGATGGGATCTCTTTTCACAAGACTTTCATGCTACTTTACTGGAATTGTAGTTGGTGTTGGGGTTTAAGATATATTTAGGGGATTTGAATCTCTGGACTGACAATATGATAGCCAGGCCCTGAGCCTCAACAGACTTCAGCTCCTACACTCTGATTTATTGGACTCACCCCACTCAGCTAAAATGGAGTTGAAGAAGGACAACCACCACACCATGGAGCCTAGAGTGCCTACAACTGAAAGTAGGAGGATTGCATCCAGTATCCATGTGGAATCTGAGCCTCCTCTTGACATAGAGGTGCAACGGACACAACCAATCCAAGGTCCACAGAGAAAAGGTGGCATTGGTGTGGGAAAAGATGCCATGGTGGCTGATGGGTATGGGGAATGGGAGGAAGAGATGAGATGTGGAGGTGTTTTTAGGACTTGGAGTTGCCCTGGATGGTGCTTCAGGGGCAATCACCGGACATTGTAAACCCTCCAGGGCCCACTGGATGGAACGTGGGAGAGTATGGGCTATGATGTGGACCATTGACCATGAGGTGCAGAGATGCCCAGAGATGTACTTACCAAATGCAATGGATGTGTCATGATGATGGGAGCGAGTGTTGCTGGGGGGGGGAGTCGTGGGGTGGGGATGGTGGGGTTGAATGGGACCTCATATTTTTTGAATGTAATATCTTTACAAAATGAATAAAATAAAAATAAATAAATAAATAAATACAAGAAAAGATCTGAAGTAATGTAAGACTGTTCCAAAAGCAAAACAAAAGGAAAGCAACACAACATAGAAACATTAAACAACCTACATTCTATGACTAAATTGTTGGTTGTGCTACACAATTCCACTTCTGCGTAGAAATGATAGTTGATTTTGTTGTACCTTTTTTTGTTTATTTTTATGTCTTTAGCACTTTCATTTCTTTTTTCCCGCTCTAATCCATATTTTATTCCTCCATCCTGAGGACCCTCTGGTGGTGATGTCCACTCCACCTCTAAATCGAGAAAGGACTTGAACTTACCTTTAATTATGCTAATTTTAAGACTAGCTTCTCCCCTAGGCCTACTATTGTAATAGTAATTCTAAATTAGGTTTGCCTTTGCTTATGGTTATTTTAGGACTGGCTTCACCCTTGAATGTACTTGCTCACCTTTGTAAGGGTAACAACTCTACTCATCCCTGTTTGAATCCATGGAAACTTCTGCTCCCCATGGCTTGGGGAAAGGCAAATTGGAGACACCCTTGCCCTCCATCTTTACACAGGTGTTAATAGCCCTGCTTTCTTTCATAATTATCCAAGTGTGGACTTCTATTTACCTGCTCTGGGCAAAAGCCCAAGGGGACCCCAGGAACTTTGAGGGGATTGCTGCCTCATGGGATCTTCAACCCTTGGGGTTGGACATCTACTCTTCCAGTCTAGAGCTGCCAGAGGCCTGTTATCTCTGAGGACTGGGTAGTGTGGGACCTCCTACCTTGAGTGTCAAGAATTCTGAAAGCAGCAGGTCATAAGGAAAAAAAACCCACTTTTCCTTGGGACTTTGATGACTTTGATACATATATATTGGGATTAATGTTGTTCATCCAAGGTCTGTCAAAATCAAAATGGGAAATAAGTAGAGCTCTGAAGTAAAGGTAAATTATGTAGATTGTATTTTAAAATACTTGGAAAAGAAGAAATAAATACTAAGATGAGAAAAAAAATAAAGACAAAAAAAGAATTTAAAAATTTTTTTCAATTTTAAAAAATAAAGCATTGGGAAAAAGTTTGTTATAAGGCAAAGACTAAAAAGAATGAACTTCTTATGCAAAACTGCTTGGTCATAGTGCAGATTAGACTAATCAGAAATATCTTTCAAAGAAATCCTTAAAATATAATGGTATTTTACAGTTAAACATTTTATAAGAGAATGAAAATTATAAGTTACATTAGTGAACAGTGTGTTTGTGTCTAACTCTCTATTTGTGTCTGTCTATTTGTTCAGGATGGTAATATCAAATTAAATGAAAATCCTTAAAAAGAGCTCTATTCAGATTGTAAAAATTAAGTATGTGCTTATATATGTGAATGAATATTCCCAGAGCCCAAATTAAGCTAAGTAGAATGGAAAGGTTGTATAGAAATCTGAATATAAAAACTATTTGGAAAGGGAAAATGTTTTTCCTAAGCTCTTTGACCTACTCAGCCCCCAGGGTCTTCTCTTTGCAAGAGCTATGAGGGAAGGGCTAGGTGTGACAGATGAAAACTCTATCTTCTGGGAAGTAGATTTGGCTCAACTGATAGAGTGATCCCCTACCATGTGGAAGGTCCAGGGTTCAAACCCAGGCCTCCTGACCCATGTGATGAGCTGGCGCATGCGCAGTGCTGATGTGTGCAAGGAGTGCCGTGCCATGCAAAGGTGTCCCCTGCATAGGGAAGCCCCACGCACAAGGAGTACATCCTGCAAGGAGAGCCACCCAGTGCAAAAAAAGCACAGGCTGCCCAGGAGTGGCTCCACACACACGGAGAGCTGATGCAGCAAGATGATGCAACAAAAAGAGACACAGATTCCCAGTGCCACTGGCAAGAATGCAAGCGGACACCGAAGAACACATAGCAAATGGACAGAGAGAGCAGACAACAGGGTGCAGGGTTGTAAGGGGAGAGAAATAAATAAAAAGTAAATAAATCTTTTTTGAAAAACCCCTCTATCTTCTAGGCCTGGGAATTAGGAATCATAGCTCATCTTGTAATTCCTCAATTTAAACCTTTCGACAGCCTTAATGTAAGGGTGGTTAATAATTCTATTACCAAATTTCAGTAAGCAAAGGAAAAGTCCTCGAAATCTATGGAAAGATCTTTTCTAAATTATAATTTTAACAAATTAAACTATTATAATTATTCCAGAACCTAGCCATCAGTATGTTTTTAAAGTTATTCACAATTTTAGAATTTTATTAAAGAAAAGAGATTTTAGCCTTCTGTGAAGGAGAGAAGAAAAGAACATTTATTGCATCAACTATAATGGTTTCAATTTTATTTAGCTTGGGTATAATCTCTCTAGGTTTATAGGATACTCATAAAATAAATTAACATTATATGTATTAAATCTTTAAGATCATGAAAGTTGTAAGTTTGTGTTTAAAAAAATTAAAGTTAAAGAGGGAAAGGTAGATCTGTCCTAAAGTGAAATGACTACTGTTCACATAACAGAATAAGGAATGTAAGACAAGACTTTTAAATGGATAAAAGTAAATTTCATTGATTTCTAATTGTAACTTAATAAGCTTATTTAAATGTAAAGTACAGGTCTGTGTGGTTATGGTTAGGTATGAAGAACTTGCAAAATCATTGTGTAAACTAATGTACTTAAATGGCTAATTCCAGGAAGCCATTATTAGTTAGAAACTGAAACTAATTGATGATAAAAAGTTGCTTCATAACAGAAAAACCTGTGAGAGTTCACCTTAATCTGCATGCTAAGGTGGTGGTAGGGGAAAGATGATCTTGATTCCATAGGGAATCTTACGTTTTCATAAAATAATAGAGAAAGTAGTTTTTCCTGTACTGCTAAAGTAAAATACCTGTTAATTAACATAATTGTGGTAAAGGTGTAGAAGTAAACAGTAAAATACTAAAATAGTTAAGTCCATTTTATATGTTATAAACTGCATTGGACATATTTAGAAAGTGTATAAAAACTTAAAAGATAGATTTCAGTATTGTCAAACTCTCCTGCATGTTCAAACCAGGCCCCCAATACCCTGTATGGTGCCTCTCCATTTGAGTTATTGGCTAGGTCAGTCACTATGACCCCTAAAACAATAAAGGTATCTACCATATCTGGATATGCTCCTGGAGTGGGTGGAGAGTACTTTGCTGTTCTGGACTCCTGCAGCAGCCAGCAATGGGTCAATATGGCTAGATTTACAATGGGTCCCTCCAGATTGCCAAAGGTGCTACACACCAGGCCAGTGAAACACTGGAGGCTCTCTCAAGGATCAACGGTGCTGCAACATGTTGACTGTGTGAAGGATAAGTCAAGTGGAGCAATAGTTACCAGAGTAATGTGAGTAGAACTTAAACACAATTGGCATTATGGTCTACTCTCACAGAGAGACAATGTGTATCATATTGCAAACGTAGAGCTTAGATCTACTAACTGTCCTCAAAGAGGAACTTGTGCATTGAATATTAATAAGTGATGTACCTATATATCTGATGAATATATTAATTTCTCTTCTATTCTAGATCATATGCAGAGAGATAATGAACATGCTAAAAGTCCTAGGAAACTTAATTCATATTCTAAGTAGTTAATGAATGTGCCTAGAAGATGAAGGAATGACTCTCTTAAGTAATGTCATTATTTTGCTTGCCATATACTTGTCTTGTTGTTGCCTATACTGTCTTTGTGAGTTTACATCTAGGGCAGCGCCTCTCTTCATATCTCTCTTAGCCGTTGTAGGCATAACCACCACTGTGGGAACTGGGGTTGACAGTTTACACCAAACCCAGCAGGTCTACCACAATCTTTCCCTAAAGTTAACTAACAGTATAAAAGAACTCAAGGAAGAATGCTGTTTTCCATCAACTCTGGGAGGATGTAAACTCTGAAGGTACCTGGCCTTTCTCACTCTTGTGGTCCAGTATGTCATAGCTGGCCCTCTTTTTGGGCCTGCTTACCACCATTTATTTATCTTTTTAGTAGAGCCTTGTATCTTAAATTCTAACTAGGTTTATTTCTTCCAGAATCAATGCCTTCCAGAACAAGATATTAATCACGCAGGGATTTCATCCAGTTCCATCCATCGTGCCAGACCCATCTTCCCTCAACTTCAATAGAATAACCAGAGGGTTTTCACTCTGTTTGGAGGGGCCTACTTCCCCTAATCAGCAGGAAGCTGCCACAGAAGAATGACTGTTACCCTTCAGCTCCCCCTTAAGAATAAGGGTGTAAACTCTTTGAGAGGGGAGTTGAGGCAGGTTAGTATAGGGAAAAAAGAAGATGACTGGTATCCAGCAGAGAACATGGCTTTGAGACCCTGTCCAGAAACTCCCTGCTCCTAAGGGATAAAGACCCAGCATAGACCCTGGCTATGAGGTCCCATTTGGAACTCTTTCCAGGGTAAAGAGGAAGTCCCAGATACCTTCAAACAAAAGACTTCCCCAAAGACCCCCTGAAAGCTAAGCAGGGGGGCAAACAATCAGAACAGCAAACAGCTGAGGTTCTACTCTGTATTAGTCAGGGTTCTCTAGGGAAACAGAATCAACAAGAGATATGTGATTCTATAAGAGTCTCTCATGCAGTCACGGGGATGCCCAAGTCAGGTTCCACAAGCAGGCTGCAACCAGGGTCTGCAATGAAAGTCCAATGAAGGTTCTTGACAAGATCTGAGAGATGTAGGCTGTCCAAAGATGAGCTGGGAAATTCTTTCTCTATGCTGGAATCACTTCCTCTTTTAAGGCATTCAACTGATTGGGTCATTGCTGATGACAATCTCCCTGACTGATGTAATTAGAACTAGCTACCTATGATTTACCTCTGCAGTAAAGTCAATAATGACTAAAGCCCATACATGCCCTTGTATTACTTAGCCCAGTGCTTGCTTGACCAAACAATTGGGCACAACTACCCGGCTGAGTTGACACAATAACCTAATCATCACACACCCCAATATTAAGAAGGGCAGGAAGGAAAGTTCTTAAAAAGGCCTAACCTGGGGCCCCACATGTGCATCTCACCCTGCAGCATGCCTGCAACCATGTCTGGAGTTGCGTACTCTTTTCCTTTTCTAGTTTCTTAATAAATTCTTTTCTTCCTTGGCTACCCTAAAAAAAAAAAAATCAAAAGCAACATTTACATGAGCTAGACATGGGTCTGAGGCTAGGTAGATCTAGATCTCATGTCACCCCCACCCCCCAATGAGTGATTTAATTCTCTGGATACCTCTCATGTAACCTGACAGTATGCATAATCTCCTGATGAACTGCACAGGCTAGACTTCAATTGCCCTGATCTAGTTGTGCCCACAAATGAGGCTTTTTTTGTGTGATGTGAATGTGGAGAGTGGGAATATTTAGCTGGCTCCAGGGCTAATAAGCAACTGTTCTGCCCTAATACCAGTACACTGGTTGATTACAATCTCCCAACCAGGCATTAGATGCTTTGAATATCACTCTGGAAGAATTGAATAGATCTTTCTAGTTAGATGTCAGGGACTCATCCCTGCAAAATTCTGGCCCTTCTGAGGAGAAACTTACCTCACACCACCATCTCCTGAATCTCAAGCTGTCCACCAGAGTAGGAATCTGGCAGTCATCATCCAAGTCTGAGGGGACAAAAACTGGGGCAGATGACACAGAGTTCTTTGTCTTCCCTAGTTGACATAATAACTTTTGCTCTGTTTTGCTCTAGTATACCAATCATTCCTGGCCTCAACACATTCTCATGAAGTTTTTTTTTAAATTGTGTTTTTTAAAAAAACAAATCAATTTTATTGATACATACTAATAAAGCATGCAATTCATCCAAAGTGTTCGATCAGTGGTATTTGATGTAATCACATATTTGTGCATTCATCACTTTGATCATTATTAGAGCATTTTCATTATTTCAATAATAAACATTAAAAAGACAAACAAGAAAATTCTTCACCTTTCAATCTCATCAAGTTTTTTGTTTGTTTGTTTGTTTGTTTTTTATGCTCCCAAAGGGATGCACTGTTCCTGGAGGTACTGCAATACCAAATCGATGCATGGAGTGGATGGGGCAAGATCCTATTCCATCTCCCTATTCCACATTTCATTCTTGTTCTCTTGAAGGTTTGCTTGAAAACCAATGACTTATTCACCAATCATGGAATTAGCCACACAGGCACATCAACCACCTCTTAGTTTAGATCCTCGTTAGAAAGAAATCTTCTTCTGGAAGAAAATAAGGCTCACCCAATTGTGGAGAAAAAAAAAAATTATTCTCAATCTTGCAAGAAGGGGCGCACAACAAGAAAACGTGGCTGGCGCCCTGAACAAAGAAAAATGACACAATTTATACCCCTAAGCCTAGCATGCAAGCCCTTCCTCTGTTTCTCCATAGATTGGATACTTCAGAAGTTACAGCCTATCCAAGAAGATCTAACTTTCCTGCACAAAAGTTTGTGATTAACCACTTCCCCCATCACTTTCCAACCATTTTAGTTTTTACCTGCTCCCCTTTGCCAAATAAGGAATGGCATTTAGTGCTGAATTGGTATTGACTTAGTTCTTTCTTGGGCATCTTTTTTGCTGCCTATAGGACTGGCTTAAGCTGGTTTCCTTTGTTCGAGCTTAACCTGGGAGTGGGAGACTGAGGCAGTAGGCTGCCAGGGTACATTAATCAATATTTTCTTCCTTTATGTGAAAACTAAACTAATCTTCATTTCTTACATCTTGAGCCTGAGAAACCACTTCTATTTGAGGGGATAGATGTTGCTAGTGACAATTCTAGAAGGAGCAACTGCCTAAGTAGGGACTTGGAGTAGAGATGTCCTGATTGCCTTCACTCTCTTGAATAGCTAAATGTCCTCTGGGAAAGATGGGTTTAAAGTTCTTCTTTTTTACAAGGCTGAAGATCTAGTCTGCAGTGTATCTAATATAATCAAAACTATTTAAATTAAGGCGGAAAGATAAAAGGTGTCCCTGAAGCTTACCAAGCATCAAAAAGATTTTCTCACTTACTTAAAATCTAGCAGCAATGCTTGTAGTTATCAAAGTGTGGTTCCTGCAACAGCGCATATCAGCATCATGGGCAACTGTTAGTAATGCAATTTCTACCTCCTGAATCAGAAACTCTGTGGGCTGGGGCCCGACAAGCTCCATATTACAAAGCCCTCCAGATTATTCTGATGCTCAAACTGTTTGAGAATCAATGCTCCAGGTCTAGAAAAGTGATTCTCAGTCTTGGCTGTAATTGGAATTCCCTGGAAAAGTAAAAAAAAAATAATGATGTTCAGGCAATTAAATCAGAATCCAAGCATAAGTAAAGTTGCCCAGGTGATTCCAATGTGTACCAAAGCTTAAGAACCACTGCATTAGTAGTTCTCAAATTTTAAGGTGTGTAAAAATGACCTGTGACCCCATCCTGTTCAAGAAGACAGAGTGAGATGCCTCAGGGCTCCATCTCACCACAAAGGAACAATCAACAAGAACTGGCAGAATCATCTTTCTAAAAGCCCCAGAAAACACTTAAAGGACTGCAATAATAGGGTGAATCTCAAATCAAGAAAAAATCTACTTAAAATCAGCAGGATCTCCTGGCAACCTAACTGACCTTCCCCTAGCCCTCACCAGTTCGGCACAGAACCAGCCCATGCTCCCAGTGAGGATCCTTGTTCCTGGTTCTAGAGGGAGCAGAGTAAGCCTCAAACACTCACTGGGAGAATGTATATCTGGCCCAGTCTGGCTGGTGGTGGCCTAAGGGACTCTCTGTCATAGAACTTGCCCTGCATGTAGAAAGCAGCTCATGGAGCTCTTCTGCAGAATGCTGTGGGAGAGCAGTCAAGCATGCTGCCTGGGGCAAGGGATTGCTGGCTGTAGGATGCACAGTACAGTGCTGTGTCTGTGAGGAACCTGTTTCCTAGGGAAGAAGGGACATTTGGAATCATGTTAATGGGGGAATTCCTAGGGCCAAGTATGCATGCCCAACACATGTGCAAAAAGGATGATGGGGTGGGTTGGGAGCGGGGCTATACTTTAGCCTGGAGCTATTCTCTAAATTGACTTTAATGGATAAACCTTGAAGGAGAGCACCCACATGGGTCAATCTGCAAAGACTGGGAAATGTGTTTCTTTTCCTTTGTTGCTTTTTGTTTGTTTGCTTGTTTTATTTGTTTGTTGAGGTATTGGGGGTCAGAGATTGAACCCAGGACCTCAGATGTGGGAAGCTGGCACTCAACCACTAAGTCACATCAGGCCCCTAAGTTGGTTTTCTCATTTGTTTCGCTTGTTTTTTGTTTGTTTTTAGGAGGCACAAGGAACTGAACCCAGGACCTCTCATGTAGGTGCTCAACTGCTTGAACCACACCTGCTCCCTCTTTGTTTTTTTCGTTTTTGTTATTCCCTTGGCAATTAAGGAAAGCTCTGTTATAATTCTACAAGCTAGGTCAAGCTTAAGGAACAGAGGCCTCAGAATCTAAATTACAGCAATAACACATTAAAATATCAAAATGTCCAGGCTTCAATAAAAGGTCACAAAACATACAAAGAAAGAGGAAATGATGGTCTAGGCAAAGGAGAAGCATTAGAAAGCATCAATGAGGGTGGTCCAGACCTGGAATGTACCAGACAGAGATTTTTTTTAAATGATCCTAAATACGCTCAAAGAGCTAAAGGAAAACATGGACAAAGAACCGAAGGGAACAAGTAAAATGATATATGAACATAAAGAGACTATCAATGGAGAAATGGAAATTATGAAAAGGAACCAAACAGGTCTGAAGACCACAGTGGCAGAAATTAAAAATTACCTAGAAAGCAAAGCAAGTCAGACACAAAAGGACAAATACTGTATGATTACATTATTATGAACCAAATATATTGTGTAACATATTGTATGATTCAAAAAAATTTTTATAGGTATCCAGTACACATAATTGAGAAATGTATGCTTTTATTCAACTGTGGTTTCTTTTTAATTTTTAAATTATTGTTTATGTTTTTAATTATTAAATGTACAAAATATCCTTGAAAGGGATACCGACTGAAGCTGGAAAGTGAAAGAATCAGAGAACTCGATGATAAGACTATTGAAATCACTCAGTCTGAAGAACAGAAAGAAGAAAGGATGAAGAAATATCAACAAAGCCTGAGGAACCTGTGGGACACCATCAGGCATACTGATCTATGCACTTTTGGAGTCCCAGAAGAAAGAAAGAAAAGGGCAGAGAAAATATTCAAAGAAATAATGGCTGCAAACTTTCCAAATTTAACAAAAGACTTGAATATACACATCCAAGACACTCAACAAACTTCAAACAGGATAAACCCAAATAGACCCATATCAGCATATTGTAATCAATCTGCCAAATGCAAAAAAAAAACAAAATATTCTGAAAGGAGAGAAGCAATGTGTCACATACAAGCAAGGTTCAATAAGATTGTGCCAATTTCTTATTGGAAACTATGGTGGTAAGAAGGCAATGGGATGACATATTTATAAAGTGCTGAATGTAAAAAATTGCCAACCAAGAATTCCATATCCCTTAAAGATGAGGCAGAGACTAAAACATTCCCAGGTAAACAAAAGCTAAGGGAGTTATCACCACTAGACCAGCCCTACAAAAGACGCTAAAGAGAGTTCTGCAGGTTGAAAAGAAAGGACAACAGACAATAGATTGAAGCCAGATGAAGAAATAAGGATCCCTGGTGAGGGAAATAACGTGGGTAAATGTAAATGCTACTACTATTGTATTTTTGGTTTGTAATTCCACTTTCTACTTCCAACAGGATCTAAAGACAAATGTATCAAATGCAATGATTCAATCATAACGTATAAACATAGTTTATGACAAGAACTGAATGAAAGTTCAAGGATGAAGGAGAATAGGAACATAGTGTGTGTATGCTTTGAAGTTAAGTTGGTATAAAAGAGAATGAGATTGTTATAGATTTAGGATGTTAAATTTTAGCCCCATGGTAACTACAATGAAATATTGAAGAATATGCAAACACACAGAGACAGAAATTAGAGAACAGGTGATCGGGTACAGGGTGAGGGGTGGGGGAAATAGGGATGGGGAAATAATGTAGAATGGGTATAGGGTTTCTCTTTGAGGAGATGGGATATTTTTAGTAATGGAAGGTGGTGAGGGTTCTGCAATATGGTAAAAGTGATTAATCCCATTAAATGGTATGCTTGGAGTGGTTGAGATGGGCATGTTTATGTTGTATACATTGCCACAATATTGAAAGAAAGAGCAACTAAAGAGACAATCACAAATTAAATGCAATACGTGATCCTAGATGAATCTAGCAAGGGAGAAAAAAGGCTCAAAGGGGCATTTGGTACAGATGAAAAATTTGTTATATAGACTGTAAGTTTAATATCAAGGTTAAATTTCTTGAACTTGGTAACTACACTTTAAGATAGTTATATAAGTGGATATCCTTGTCCTTAGGAAATGTACATGGCAGTATTAAGTTTCCAAGGAACATGAAGTGTTAAGTTAAGTTTTCAAGGAAAATGGATAGACACAAAGAACGATATGGCAAATGTAGCACAATGTGGTTAAAACTGGTAGATCTGGATATCTGGTGTGGGGTGAGGGATTGTGGTATGTTGGTGTTCTTTGCATGGGGTTTGTATTATTTTTTAACTGTCCTGTAAGTTTGAAAGTATTTCAAAATAAAAAGTTGTTAAAAAATGACCTAGGTATGACAGGTTTACCCCTGGAGATTTTGATTCAGTAGATCTATGGCAAGGCCCTGGAATTAAAATGTTTAGCCAATAACTGAAGACCCACAGACCACTACATAAGGAACACTTAGAACTATAATTACATGAAGAACCCTGAGAAGAGGCTATGCTTACTGGAGGGAATTAAGAAGCCATAATTCTGAGTACTTAAAGTTGCAGGCCGAAACAGTTCAACAGCTGATTGCGTGGAGAGGGTGGGAAATGGAACTGCAGAAAGGAGATGAGGCTGTTTAATTATGACTGTCTGTCAACCATTATCTTTATTTACCATGGGGAACTAATGAACTCCCTTAGTGAGCAAAATAATGACATCAGGAGACTGACCTAAATGACCCCTTAAATTGCATGGTCCTATGCCAGGGGCTAGCACAACTTGACAAAGCAGATCCACCAACCAGGAGCAGGTGTGAAAACAACTTGGGTTTTAGAATCAACCAGACCTGGATTTGAATCTTGCTGTGCTATGTGACCACTTGCTGCAAGTAGCTCATCTGATTCTCTGTTCAGATCTATCAAATGAAGATATTGACACTTTCCTCGCAGGGTTATTATGGAGATTAAATGATACAAAAAGCACTTGGCACTCATTAGGCTCACAAGAAATGGTGGCTATTGTTATTTTGAAGGGTTAAATGTCTCATAATTGTTTGTCAACTAGAGTCTGTTTTTTATTCTAATGGACCAGACATTGTCCAGTAGTTTTGGCATCCTGAGAAATTCCTCCAAATCCTCTGTTTTGACTCACACCTTTTGGAAAAATTCCTAAATAGACAGATACTTGAAAACTTGCCAGCATCTTTAACACAATGTAAAAACAGCTAAGAACCGGATAATTTAAAGAAAAAAAAATTAATCCACATAAGCACTATGCTTGATTAAGTCCCCTGAACTATTCTCCTTGAGTCCGTTGAGCAAAGTAGTCCCATAGCAATCTGACTGGTGAAACAGATCTTAACTACTTTCCTGGCTGTGTTCTAATTTTATATTTAGAAAGAGTATACATACATTGTTTATTGTGTTAATATTAAGGGTAGATGCTGCTAAAGATAATTTTAAGTGAGTCATGCCCTCTTTATTCAGAAATCTTTTTCTAACTTTTTTCTGACACATCTAGGGAACTAACAGAGAATATGGTAGAGGCAAACATTAAGAATTAAGGTTGGAGAAGAATTCAAAGAGGCCCCCAGTTTATTTTCTGAATTTCAACTAGAAAAGTCTACCCTGACCCTCATGCTGGCCCAAGGCAGATGGAAGCTTCTATTAATCTAAGTTCTTACAAAAGTTAAAAAACAAAAAACAACAACAACAAAAACCCTCTTCCCCATTGCCCAGCTGCATTCTTCCCACCACATAATAAACACGTTTCCTCTGGTGATTTTGGGATGGAGAACAGCTGGGCATCATCACCTCATAATTACCCCTCACCCTTGAAGATGATGATTGAGTCATCCTCCTTTCTCTTTTTTTCCAGGAAAATCTCCAGTGTCTTAAAACTTGCCTCATAGATTCTGTTTTCCAACTCTTTAATCATGCTCTCTTTTGTGTGCCCTGGCCATGTTCCCTGCTCTTTTTTCAGCTGTGGCTCTCAAAGCTGGACATGGTCCATGAATAGAGACCTGACAGTGCTGACAGGAAAAGGAAAGCCCCTGTCCGTTTTTACCCTCACTTGGAAGCCAAGAAAGTAGTTAACAGTCATCACCGAGCACTTCCCAGTCATTGTTCTAGAAGGTGTGGAAAACTCTACCTTCCACAGGGCCAGGCAGGCATGCAAATGGGATGGGAGAGCCTGGTGTCAAAGCAGAAGGCATGCAGCCTAGTCAAAGAGGGCAGCACTGCCTGGCTCCAGTTGACCGCTGTCCTGAGTCCATCGTTGCTAGGTCATCCGGTTTTCATAGACAAGTTGAAAGTTTTACTTTAAATGTAAATAACAGGGAAAATTGAGGGCGGGGAGGGGCAGGTATATGGAAACTTGGAAGAAGTTGGGCCCACACAGCCTCAGGAGGAAGAAGGAAGGAAAGACCAGGCAGAGATGGCCTGCCACCTTGCTTTAAGCTGACTTTGGTGAGGAAGCAGGCTAGCGTTGGTCTCTTTAGGGCCATGTAACTAAGCTTTTACCCCAAATAAATATCCTTTATAAAAACCAACAGATTTCTGGTACTTTGCATCAGCACCCCTTTGGCTGACTAAAACAGGGTCACAGAGGGGTAATTGGTTTTTAGCAAGAAACAACCATGGAAATTAACAATGATAAACACATTTACAAGCAGAAAGAAAAATTTTAAAGTACTAAAGTGATTACCATTGTTAACCTAGTGCCTGGAACAGAGTAAATGTTTAATAAATGTTCGCTGAATAAATACCTTACTTTTTTTTTTAATACCTTACTTTTTAATGTTCTTTTGCCATTATAAAGCATTTTGTGATTGTTTCGTCTTCTGAGAACAATTGCTGAAAGGTAAGGATAGTATTCTTCCCATTCTCATTACTCAAAGAGCTTGCAGAGCTGGGAGCAGTACAACTATAGCTTTGATCCAGACAGTCTGCTCCTCATTATTTCTCCTTCCTGGACCTTGTCTTCCTAAACTGTAGGGCCAACTGGGCAGCAGGCAAGAGGGCACCTGTGTTTGTGGTTTGGTCTGAGACACCACTCTCCATCTCTGCAAAGAGCCCCTTCTCCTCCCAGGATTAAAAATAAACAGACATCCTCAAACCAAAGGAAGACATAGCCTCAATATTCTGCCTGGCGATGACAGAGAAAGGTTTTCTTATTCCTAAGGAGTCGTATGAAATAGACAGTACCTTTTCTATGCTGAACTGAACATAAGGAGAGACAAGCCTAGGGGAGACAGAAGGGAGAGACAGATACTTTCCACTCTCCCCAAGCCCCCCTGTTCTCTTCTCTGGAGATAACTATTGTAATTGGTTCGTATAAACTTCCAGAGATCCCTTGTGCGTGTGTGTAGAGAAAGAGAGAGAGAGAGATTCTCCCATTCTCCTTAACTACTACCTTTTTAAACTAATAGCGTATTTTATAACACGGTTTATTCTTTTCTTTTATTACTTAAGGATATATGTTGAATTCCTATCCATATCAATACATACGTAGCTGCCTCAGTCTTTTTAACTAGATCCCTATTGATGGATAACTGGGTTGTTTCCAGTCTTTTACTATTATAAGTAATTCTGCAGTGAATAACTTTGAACATGTATCATGTCACTGATATGGAAGTAAACTTATAGGATAAATACTCACAAGCAGAACTACTGGAATCAAGGGTTGTATTCATTTTTATTTTTTTAAAGCTTGCCAAATTGCCCTACTTAAAGTTCAATTTATATCCTCCAAATGTATAAAGTACTCTCATCTTATTTTTCAAAAAATTTCTTCTCTTTTTACTCATCTACTTTCTTGGTCATACTCTAGACAATATGAACTGTTCCTCTTCTGAAATCCAAAATTCAACCATCGCATCTCTGTCTGTCACTTGCATCCAACTCTGCCATTACATGGGGACTTCAACCTTACTGAGATATTCACCTTTACCCCTAAAGCTTCTCTCTTCCTAGCAGCCCACTTTTGCCTTCTTTTCTTTTTCCTCTGTGACCTACAATTCTACAATCTCTTACTGCAACCTCTCTTTCTTTGCCATGCCTCACAAAACCCTCACCCTGGATCAGTCCAAACAACTGTCATCTCCAAGTCAACACCCTGGCTACTGAGTGCTCTTAAGGAGGACTCACTCAATATGATGCATGAATGCTGCTCCAAATTCACATACCCAACCTCACCTGGGACCTCTGCCCTGGCCACCCATTATCTACAGTCCCTTCCATTGAAGGTCTCTCAAAACTTTCAGTCTCCATTTTTCTTCCCTGTATCCTCTACCTTTCCTGTCTCCTGGCTCTTTCCCCTTGACATTTATGCATTTTCCAGCCTCTCTCATCTAGAAAGGCTCTCCCTTGGCACTCTGTCCCCACCTGTTGTCACTAACTTGTCTTTCCTCCTGTTTATCACCTAACTTCTTGTAAGAGTATCTACGCTTGTGATCTTTCTATCCACATTTCTCATTGTGTCTCCAAACCAAACTGGTCTCCTGGGCATCCACTAATCTCCTGACAATAATTACAATGGATGCTTTGACAACCTCCTGTCACTTGGCCTCTTTGTACCATTTGACACCTTTCACCACCCTACTTCATGAAAGTCTTTTTCTCTTTAGCTTCCAGCACTGATTTTCTTGACACTCACTACCTCATTCTGTATGTGCTGCAGCCATATTTAACTCTTGGCAGTTCCTTGTGCAGTGGATATTGTGTTGCCATGCTAACTCCCCAAGTCACTAGTCCAAATGAAACATGGAAATCCTATTCCCCTTCAGTAGTAATTTTATTAGGAAGGAGCATATGACCCAATCCTGGCCAATAAGAGCTGAGGGGAAGTCTCCTTGGTTTAAACAGGGAAAGGTTTTCTTATCCTAAAGAGAGCCACATGGAGAAGACAGAATCTTTACTTTTGCTGAGAGTGGATCAGTACACAAGGAAAAGGGAAGAGCGGAAGAACTCAGGGAAAGGGAGCTGAATCTTTGTGCACTCTGCCTCAGGTCCATACAACATAAGACTTGCCTCTTATGCAAAACAATAAAGTGTTTTATGGCTTAAGCCAACTTGGGTTTTATTCACTTGAAGGCATCTGAGCCCATATACCATATTCACTCTTCATTTTGTGTGTGTTTTTCCTTCTACCTAAAATCTCTTTCCCACCCCTTCATCCCACTACCTCTTAAACTTCCTTCAAATCTCAATTCAGACATACTTCTTTTATGTAGCCTTCCATGATCTCTCAAGAAAAAGATTAGTGTCTTTTCTCTGTGCTCCCACAGTACTATGTGAGTAAAGAGGTATAAAACATAATTCCCATTTACTTGACTCTAAGCCCCATTAGTCAGTGTTTCCTTGAAGGGAGGGATTGTGTTCAACACCCAACCCCTGTGCCTGGAACATAGTAGTTGCCCACTAGTATTTATTGAATGAATAAATGAATGAATATTACTTTCACTGATTTAATCAGCCTATTTTATGATAGTGCACAATATCGGCAAAGATTCATGGAAATGGGTATCTCCTACACACATGACAAATGGTTGTGTTTTTCTGAATGACAACTTGACAATACATTTTAGAAGACAAAAAAGTGCCCCAGAAATTCCACTTCAAATAATTCATCATGGCGGTAGACTTGGCCCAGTGGTTAGGGCGTCCATCTACCACGTGGGAGGTCTGTGGTTCAAACCCCAGACCTCCTTGACCCATGTGGAGCTGGCCCATGTGCAGTGCTGATGCGCACAAGGAGTGCCCTGCTACGCCCGGTGTCCCCAGTGTAGGGGAGCCCCATGGGCAAGGAGCGTGCCCCATAAGGAGAGCTGCCCAGCGCGAAAAAAAGTGCAACCTGCCCAGGAATGATGCCACACACACAGAGAGCTGACACAACAAGATGACGCAACAAAGAGAAACCACAGATTCCCGTGCCGCTAACAGCAACAGAAGCGGACAAAGAAGACTGCAGCAAATAGACACAGAGAACAGACAGCTGGGGTGAGGGGCGAAGGGGAGATAAATAAATAAATAAATAAATCTTTAAAAAAAAGAAAGTGCAGCCTGCCTAAGAATGGCACTGAACACACAGAGAGCTGACTCAACAAGATGACGCAACAAAAAGAAACACAGATTCCCGGTGCCGCTGACAACAGAAGCGGACAAAGAAGACGCAGCAAACAGACACAGAGAACAGACAACTGGTGGGGGGGGGAGAGAAATTAATTAATTAATTAAAAAATAATAATTCATCATTATAAAAAGAGGTAGAGATGTACACAAATATTTATGTGCATATACAGTGCTCTAAGTATTGAAAATGAATTACAGGAAAATGGACTTGGCCCAGTGGTTAGGGCGTCCATCTACCACATGGGAGGTCTGCGGTTCAAACCCCGGGCCTCCTTGACCCGTGTGGAGCTGGCCCATGCGCAGTGCTGATGCGCGCAAGGAGTGTCCTGCCACGCAGGGGTGTCCCCCCCCCCACGTAGGGGAGCCCCATGCACAAGGAGTGTGCCCGTAAGGAGAGCCGCCCAGCACGAAAGAAAGTGCAGCCTGCCCAGGAATGGCACCGCCCACACTTCCCGTGCCGCTGATGACAACAGAAGCAGACAAAGAAACAAGATGCAGCAAATAGACACAGAGAACAGACAATGGGGGAGGGGTGGGAATTAAATAAATAAATAAATCTTTAAAAAAAATAAAGAAAATTAATTACAATAGACGGGATTAATTAAATAAATTATAATATATTCATATACTGCCATACTATGCAAATAAACTTTTGCTTTTGAAAAATATTTAATAAATGGGGAAATATTTACATTGCATTGTTAAGTGGAAAAGCATGGAACTAAAACTGTATTGTGGGGGAGCAGATGTGGCTCATGAGATTGAGTGCCTGCTTCCCACATGGGAGATCCAAGGTTCAATCCCCAGGACCTGGGGATTTGTACAAAATCTTTTTTTTGGTAAAAACAAAAACAAAGCCAAGAAACTAACTCAGGGGATCCAATGTGGCTTAGTAGTTGAGCACTGCCTTTCCACATATAAGGTCCCAGGTTCAATCCCCAGCCCCTGGTACCTCAAAAAAAAAAAAAAAGAAAGAAAAAGAAAGAAAAAGAAAAGAAAAAGATTCAAAAAGGTATACACTAATATTTTAATAGTTCATGAATGGTGGGACTGTGGGTGATTTTAAATTTTTTTCTTTGTGTTTTTCTAAATTTTCAAAAATAAACATGTACTTTTAAAAAGTTATTAAAATTTAAAATTTAAAAAGAAAGGAAGAAGGGAAAGAGAGAGGGAGAGAGAGAGAGAAAAAAAATATGGGCCTCTGAATCAGGACAGCTGAGTTTCAGTTCCAACTTTATCATTGAGAAGCCACCCACCTTTGGGCAAGTCAGTTAATTTTTGTGTCTCAGTTTTTTTACTGATCAAAAGTGAATAATAATATTTACCCTGACTCATAGAGTTGTTGTGAATACAAAAATTTATATGAAAATGTATTGAAAGAGTATAAGTATTTTGTAATATAAGATGACATTATTGTTATTCATATGGAATATTGTCAACCACAGCTATTCTTCCTATAATTTGAGTCCTCAAACACATTTTTTAATATCTAAAATGATGAATTATAACCCATTATTTCCAATGGGATGTTACAGGCATTTGATAGAGAGCCAACAAGATTCATTTAATCAATAAGGCATCTGTTTCATTGAGACAAAGAATAAAAAGTTCTTCCACCAGCTTGCCAAAATATCTGAAATCCCCATATTCTTCATCCCTTTGGGTTAAAATTTTGAGAGTTGCATGCCAGACCAGAAGTTATATAAAAAAGGGAAATTTTCTCTCATGCTTTCACATTCTGTGGAATAACACATCACCAGTTGTTCATGTATTGAAAAATACAGCCAAGTTGCTGTGAGGAGCTGAGTCACAGATCACTAAGCCAGGGAAAAGTATTTTTCATTTCAGTGAAAGGAGCTGAATAGCCAGAGCTTAACTTAACAGCCCCCGGTACCTGGAATTAAACTACTTAGACTAGCATTTTATACTCTCCATGGGTTAGTCTCAAACTGCCTTTATAAGGTTATTAGGTAATATATATTCTACCCTTCAGCCAAACTGAATGTTAGTCTCTTATTGTTTGAAAGCTTAGCCTTTGTTTTATATTTTTGCCTGTCCTATAGGAACAAAATGGTATCTCTCTGGGGTCTTGATTCTTATTTCTCTGATGTTTTGCTAATGTTACTGAACATCTCTTCATATATTTATTGGCTATATATGTTTCTTCACCTGAGAAATGTCTTTTAATTTGTTTTGTTCATTTTCCTACTTTTATGTATTTTTCTTATTGACTTGTTGAGCTTCTTTCCCTGTGCTTATTGGCCATTTGTATATCTTCTTTGGAGAAATTATATGTATCAAATCTGCCTCCCTCCCCCAGTGGGTTATGAGTTCATCAAAAGGACTGAAACTTTTTTTTTAAAGATTTATTTATTTCTCCCTACCCCCTCATTCTTTGCACTTACTGTGTCTGTTTGTCTTCTTTTTTTTTTTTAGGAGGCACTGGGAACTGAACCCAGGACCTCCCATGTGGTAAGCAGAAGCTCAATCACCTGAACCACTCTTCTCCCTACTTTGTTGTATCTCTCATTATGTTTTCCTCCTTGTGTCTCTTGTTGCATAATCTTGTTGCATCAGCTCACTGCACCAGCCCATTGTGTCAGTTTGCTGTCTTGCTTGCCTTCGCTAGGAGGCACCAAGAACTGAACCCAGGATCTCCCATGTGGTAGGCAGGAGCTTAATCACTTAAGCCACATCCACTTCCCCTGAATCTTAATAATCTTTGGGATTTCTCAATACCTTACACCATGTCTGTCAAAGAGTTGTTGAATTATGAATGATAGTGGAAAACGGAAGGGCCTCCAGGACAAGCTTCCCTTATTTCTTTGTTTTTTACCTAAACCCAGCCCTGCTCATTGCAGTCCATAATGCTGGCATTGCTGCTCTCTGGTCCTGGTGGCTGCAGCTCATGCCACCCACTTTCCACCTTGAGTTGCCATGGAGAGTAGATGTTCACAGAGTTGGCTGTAAGAATGAGATAGCACAGGCTTCATGCTTCTCCACCTTTTTATCTGGTATGTTCCTCATCAATCCCCTTACCCCTATTTTCATGTCCTCTAAATCACTGAGGCTCTGGAAGATTCTGCATGTTGAGGATAACAGGTCCTAGTAATTTCTGGGTGCATACCTACCCATGGAGAGGAGTGTGTGTTTAAACGACAGTTTCTCAGTCTTTGGGCTCACCCTTTTTTAAGAACACCCTGGGCTCAGTCGCTTTTTTGCCTTTATAACCTTTCCGCTCTTTGATGTGTTTGGTTATTTGTCTTTGATCACTCTCTGGTTGCAGAATTAGTCTTCAATTTGCTATATTCTTTGGGAGTCTACGTGGGCTGGCGAAGTACATGAAGGCTTACTGACGCCCTTTTGGCTATTTGTTGAGATCAGTTCCTCAGGTATTTATGGAATAACACCTCTGACTGCCACACACGACCTGAAGAACCGGAGGTATAAAGTTGAGTAAGTCTTGATTTCAAGGAACATACAGTTTAGATGAAGATATTAACAAACAACAAAAAGATGAGAATACAATACAATGAAGAGGATGTTCTGGAAATATAAGGAGGGGATAACTCTGCCTGTAGCAAATGAGTGTGGTATTCTCAGTACAGAAGGTAATTTCTAAGCTGGGACTTCTAGGAAGAGTAGGAGCTCAATAAGCAGAGAAGAGGATGAACAGATCAGCACAGAAATATGAAAGATTATGGTTTGGTGTATTTAGGATGAAGGCATTGATAGAAAATAGTTGGAAAAGTAAACGAGCTATAATCTGCTCTTTTAATGATCTGCTAAGAACTATGGTTTTGATCCCATAAATATATACCGCTTAAATAAATTATGAATCAGAATAATAGAATGAACTCTTAAACTCATTACCCAACAATAAGAAGAAAAATATTATTATCCAATTCAAGAACTGAAATATTTTCAATTCCATTGCTCTACTTGTATGCTTCTTCCTTGTCCTCTCCCTGCCTCCCCCAGGAGCCAGCATTTTGTGTTTAATAGTCCCTTGACTGTTTAAAAATTTAGGTTTTTTTTTAATGATTTATTTTATTTATTTCTCTCCCCACCCCCCTTGCTTTTGAAGAATTATTTTATCTCATCTGTATATATTCTTAACCAATATATTGTTTAGCTTTCTTTTTTTTTAAGCTTTAGATTTTGATTCGTGGCAGGCTTCTGAAAGATGAACTGGTGCAGGAGCAAGCCTGGAGGCAGGGAGACCATTTAGGGGTGATTGTTATAATCTAGAAAAGAGACCGTGAGAACCTGGATTAAGGCGGTAGAGAGAATCACAGGCAGAATTACTGAAACCAGGAATCATTGAAAAGAAATATATTTTATCTTGTAAGAGTTTCTTTAGAGACCTGCCTTTTGTAATATTCCAATATAAAACTGTTTAGTTTATTTTAGAGTTGGCGTTTTGACCTTTGCTCTTGTGGTTCTCTGTGGTTTCCAGGCAACAGGGAAAAGCAACCCCACGTGCCTCCTTCCTAGAAGGCCCGCACTGTGACTTCTAAAGATAAGTAAATAAAAGGCACATTGTGTACTTTTGAGTGATGTTTAAGGTGTGCTGTTTTATGATCTTTACTAGAGAACTGAAACAATACTCAGATCTTTGTCTTTTAACTCCACATCCAGGTCTTTCCCCATATTCTATAATGTCTTAAATTTATTTTTATAATTCACCATACCCAGACTTGCCTCACAATTTTTTCTAAATAAAAAAACTCCACCAGCTTTTTGTAATTAGTCCATATAACATCACTATTGTGTTCAGAGTAACTCTGGAAAAACCCAACAATTTGGGCAATATTTGCAAATTGTGCTTAATTTAAAACTGTCTATACTACAGGAGGTTTTTAACTTTAAAATAAGAGGTTGAATTAGTCAGTTTTATTGAGACTAGAGCAATTAACCTGAAATTTTTGGTTGGCTCTTTAAAGACACTTACAGAAAGGGGTGCTGGATACTCCCCCCAAATCCTGATGCTGACCTGGATTAGGCAATTTGAGCAAGTCAGATAGCTTGGAGGAAGCATTCTGCAGCCAGGAGGCCACTCACTCTATGCCGATTTGACTTGGAAACTGGTTGAACTCGCTGGATCAGAAAACAGTCACACATCAGGGGTTTGAAAAACACAAAACGATCACTTGTGAAAATACAGGTAGAATGCAGTAGTTGTCAGGTTAATTTAAGACCTCTTTTGAGAGTCAATACCCATCAGACCACCCTAAATAGTCATTTGATTGAGCAATTTCCTTAATTTGAATCAGACTGGTTGCTCAATAGATACAAGTGTTGACAGATTTAGGAAACCTAGTCGGTGGGAGACTGAATGTCTTGGCTGAATTAACATCACTCATCATGAATTCATCAATGGTGGAATTCAAATAGGCCCCAGTGGCCCTAGTCACAACTTGGCCATGGACCTCTAAGACTATTCAGTTCAATTAAACTAGCATTTATTTAGTGCCTATTATATAAAAGTTCTGTGCTAGACACCCTGCTAATACTGTAATGCTTTCCTAATGAACGGGGCAACTTGGAAAGTTGTCTTAGTTTGCTAGGGCTGCTGTAACAAAGTGCTACAAACCAGTTGGCTTCAACTACAGAAATTTATTTTCTAAAGATTCTGGAGGCTAGAAGTCTGCAATCAAGGTATTGGCAGGGCCATGCTTCCTTTGAAGTCTGTAAGTAGCTGGCAATCTAGGACATTCTTTGGCTTGTGGCATAACTCAATTTCTGCCTCTGTCACATGGCCATCTCTCTTTCTGTCTCACTCTTACTCACTGTGCCCAAATTATCTTTGCTTATAAGGACACCAGTCATGGTGGATTAGGGCCCCTACTAATCCTATTTGTCCTCACCTTAACTAATAACATCCTCAAAGATCCTATTTACAAATAAATTCACATTCTCAGTACTGGGAATTAGGACTTGAACTGCTCTTTTAGGGGGACACAATTCAGTCCATAGCAGATGTTCTCAAATGGTTTATAACAGGGTCCCCAATTTTATAGTTAAGAGCAGATACTACTTGTCTATCCCAAAAATTTGAACTGATTCGGGAAACAAGGGAGGGTGTGTATCACTGTGAATGAAATAGAGGGGAGGGGCTCTATTTTCCCATCCTTCCCAGTAAGCACTCAGGAAATAATTACAGAATGAATGTAAACCTTAATCCATAATTTCATGCTTAGTTGTAATATTTAAACTCCTCTTTTGTACATCCTTGTTTTCAAAAGGAATGACTCTGGAACACTCCAGAAACTGAGGATTTATCTTTATAGTAAGCCTCTAGAAGAAGAAAGTATCCAATTTTCCTGTGGGATAATAAAAATGATAGACAACATTTATTGAATGTTTACTGTGTGCCAGGCACTGTCCTAAGCTCTTTCCACAGATTGACTTATTTAATTCTCACCACAACTCTGTGAGATAAATACTATGATTATCCCCATTCTACAAACAAGGAAATTGAGGCACAGATTTTAAGTCTACTTGCTCATAAATTTTTCCATTCTTATAGTGAATGAAGGAAGAAATCACTGATTGGTAATGACGAAAAAGTTATCTTCTGTTTTTAAACAATCTTCGATGTAGAATCAATAATCAATAAATGCAAAAAAAAAAAAAAAAAAGGAGCCTAGCACAATGCTAAGTAGATCAGTGTATGACCATATCTTCAACGAGTTTCTAAAATCCACAAAGGTTTGGAGATGTGTTACATATAAATATAAAGAAGTAGAGGATACAAGACAGCACAAAACTATGTCCACCAGGTGGCAACAGTCCGTCTAATTGTGGGGCATGGGTGGGAATTCTTCTGAAGGTGCTGTCCACACCGTTGGCCCAAACAAAACAATTCAGGTATTGGTCTTGACGGGAAAAATCAAGTACTGTCAAGTACAGGCCTTCAGTTTCCGAGGCCCACAGCTTTTCATCCAAGGAGAACTGAGCTATCAGATACTAGGCACTTCACTCTGCCCATTTTTCTACTAGAGGAAGAAAGTTCTCAGGTGCTTATTCAGTATGCCATAGGGGCTAAATGCAGGTCTCTTGAATCAGATTAGCTGGTTCAAATCCCAGCCCTACCCTTACTAGCTGTATGACCTTGAGCAAGTTACTTAACCTTTCTGTACTCCAAGGTCCTCATCCCTGAAATGGTAACAATCACTAGACCCACTTCGTTCTGCATCACCTTTGTACCAGTGCTCTGCTCCACAAACCCAGTAAATGTTCTGTGAAATGGAGTTAATAATGTATTAATAATCCTTCAGTAGCTGGGTAGGCAAATACAATCAGATTTTTACTGGGCTCAAAATATGCTGTCAAGAAGACCAGTAGTTTTTGTTTTATTTTGTTTTTAGAAAATTTTTTATTGTCTTTTTTTTTAAAGGTACATAGATCACACAAAATGTTACATTAAAAAATGTAAGAGGTTCCCATATACTATACTCCCCCCTCTTCCCTCCCCCCCCCACTCCTCCCACATCAACAACCTCTTTCATTAGTGTGGCACATTCATTGCATTTGGTGAATACATTTTGGAGCACTGCTACATGCATGGATTGTAGTTTACATTGTAGAGTGGACATCGCCTTCCCAGGGTCCACAGGATAGAGGAATAAAATATGGATTAGAGTGGACTTACTGGCATTCTACTATAGAACTATTGTAACTCTAGCAATGGAAGAAATTATATCATTGATATGGAGACAGTGGCCACGGGAGTTGCTGAAGGCAGGGAGAGGGAAGAAGAGATGTGCTATAGAGACCAGTAGTTTTAATGAATTTGAGTCGCAGTTTCCAGTGGTAACATAAAGCTGTTAATGAGGTGTAAGTTGGTCATTTGAGCAAGAAATAGTAATTTAGCATCTCCAATGAGCTAGTCGCTTCTCTAGGTGCTGCTCATACAAAGGCGGGCAAGGTGGGTACAATCCCTGTCCTCACTAAGTTTATAATCCAGCAGGGAAGATAGACACTAAATAAATAATAAAAAATGACATAAAAGTGAACAGTTACAAAAGTGCCAGGTATCAGGTGTTATAGGACGTTAAAACAGATGGACCTAATCTAGTCTAGGGATGGCAAGGGAGGCTTCAAGGCAG
Organism: Dasypus novemcinctus; assembly: GCF_030445035.2. Lineage (NCBI taxonomy): Eukaryota > Metazoa > Chordata > Mammalia > Cingulata > Dasypodidae > Dasypus > Dasypus novemcinctus. The sequence continues at coordinate 55,215,910 of NC_080679.1, read as the reverse complement.
TGATATAGGAGGTAATCAGGTAAATAGGCAAAAAGAGGATGATAAGCCTTCAAGGCATAAGAAATGGCATTAGCATAGGCCCTAAAGAGGGGAGGAGTCTGTCAAGTTCAAGCAGCTGAGAAAAGTCCTGAATAGCTAGGGGAGAGCAAAAGTTGGATGGAGGGACTAGAGAGGCCGCTTAATAGACAAGGAAGAGTAGTGCAGGGAAGTGACATGATCAGATGCACATTTAAGGGTTCTTTTGACTGAAATGAGGGAGCCAGACTAGACTGGAAGGGAACAGTGGAGAAGCTTTTGTAATAGCTCAGTCAAATGATAAAGGCAGCCTGAACCAGAGTGACAGGTAGTGAATGGCTTTGAGACCTGTAAGGTGTGGACTTGACAGGATTTGTTGAGAGGGAGAAGTCAAGGGTTTCTGACTCTGATGGTATTGTCATTTCCCCAGAGGGAGAACCATGGAGAAGCAGCAGTTTTGGAAGAATGTTCATGTGCTTATTTCAAGATATGCTGAGTTTGAGGCACTTAACAAATGTTCAAGTGGCACTTTAAGAAAGTGCTTAGATATTATATGTGTGGAGCTCAAAAGAGTTTGAGATTGTTCATGTAGATTTAGGAGTTGTTAGCACACCCATATACATTGAAACTATGTTGAGATCTTCTAAGGAGTAAGTATAGAGTAAGAAGATAAGAGGACTTGGGACAAAACTGTAGGGAACTCTATCATTTTTTAAAAGATGGTAGAGATGAGGAATCAAGAATCAGTAATGAAAGCAGAAAAGAAGCAGTCAGAGGTATAGAAGGCTCAGCCTCATTTCCCTCCCTCAACATCCCCCCCCCCCCCCGCCCTCCAAAAAAAAAGACCAAGAAAGAGGAAATGATCAAGGCTACTGAAAACTACCTTCCCTGAGAAGTCAGGGAAGGAGAAAACGAAAATAAATTCTTTGTATTGGGGGACAGGAGGTCATTGCTGACCTGAGAATTTCTGTGTGTGCTGAAGGTAGAAATCTGATCACAGGTTGTTGTAAAGTTTAAGTGTGAGATGAGGAAATGGTAATATGTACCAAAAGCATTTCTAGAAGTTTGGTTGGGAAGGTGAGGCTCAAAGAGGGCTTTCTTAAAAGGGGAAAAACATGAGTAGGGAAGGAGACATAGAAAATATAAGCAGGGCAGGTTTCCTAAGAAGGCAACAGGAATGGGATCTAGAACACAGGAGGAAGGATGGCTTCCCATGAGAAGGTCAGGGATGGAACAAATTCAACAATTTTTGTAGGTATGGTAGCGGGAGTTCCTACATAATACTTGCAAAATAGTCTCTTAAATACCAGAGGTGTCATCTCTTGAAAATGAGTGATGGAGAGGTGGGGTCAGGGGTGTGAACATAGGGAGAAGGTTTGAAATAGTCAATGTGTGAACTAAGCAAGATGAGAATCAATTTGAGGTTGACCACCACTGACTTATAATGACACCAATAGGAAAAGGCTACGATTTTCTGCAGCAATGTTCATGAAAAGGCTACACAGAGATGGTGAATTATTGGAGTCTTTGACACAACAAATTTTTATTGTGTATCCGCTTTGTTGCAGACCCTCTGCTATGTGCAGGTAAAACATAAGGGGGACTAAAACAAGATGATTTGGGATTTTAATAAGAAAATGTTTGAAATGGTGGGCTACTGGATCTTGGCTAGATGGGAAGGCAAGTGAAGGGAGGAAAGAACTGAGGAATACGTAGGCAGTGGAGTGAGGAAGCAACTGGAGGACTCAATGAGTGAAAGATCAGCTGTCCTGGGATCATTCATGACCCTGGAAGAATAAAAGGGTATGGCCAGGGACAGAGATTTCTGAGTTACTGATGTAAGATATTGATGTTGTTCTAAGAATTTGGTGGCCACGATGGAGCGATGGTGTCACAACAGCCACAGTGATCTTTTTAAACTGCAAATTTGAAGATATCACACTTACACATAAAACTATCTGTTGCTCTTAGGAAAAAGTTTTAAAAGCTTTGACATGGCCTGCTCACTCCTTCCAGCTTTATCTCATGATGTCCCCTCCTGTATTAGTCAGCCAAAGGGGTGCTGAAGCAAAGTACCAGAAAACTGTTGGGTTTAATAAAGGGTATTTAATTGGGATAGAAGCTTATAGTCACAAGGCCATAAAGAGTCACTTCCTCCGAAGTCTGTTGCCACATATTGGAGCAAAATGGTTACTGGTCTCTGCGATCAGCCTTCCTCTTCCTCTTAAGACTTCATGGTCCCAGCTTCTTCCAGTCTCAGCAGTAGGCTGGCACAAGGCTTGTCTCTCTTCCCAGGGCTAGTCTCTTTCCAGGCTCAGCTGCTCTGCTTTCTCCACAAATTCAGCTGTAAACTATCAAGTGAACGGCTTGGCTCTCTCCCCGGTGCTCCAGCGTCAAAAACTTAACTCTGTGTTCTCCTTCTCCATGTACTTCCCTATCTTTGATTGAGCATCTGTTTATATAGCTCACAAAGGGGGAGGGGTGAGGACTCACACTGAGTCACCCTAATGATGTGGTCAAATAAAAGCCCTAATCTTGATTTAATAATGTAAAAGTGAAACCTCTGAATCGAATACAATCTAATATGCCAAAAGGAACAGACCAGTTTATAAACACAATCCAATATCTATTTTTGGAATCCATAAACAATACCAAACTGCCACACATCCCCACCCTCACCCTGTTTGTCTACCTCAGGGCCTTTGAAAATGCTGTTTCCTTGAACTAAAATGCCGCCCCTCAGCCTTCCCCCAACAGCCTTATCAAGTTAACCCCTACTCAACCTTCAATATTTATGTCTCGGCTTAATGCCACTGCCTCAAAAAGATTATCTCTTACCCTCAGACTAGTTTAATAGACCTATACTTCATAGGTTATCTGTTTATCATTTATTTGTGTGATTTTTAAAAAATTATTTTGTGTTTACCCCACAATCCCATAAGCCCCATAAGAAGAGCACCATGCATGCTTTACCTATTACTGTAGCTCAGCAACTAGAACTGTGCCTGGTACATAGTAGGCCCGCAATAAATATTTGCTAAATGAATGAATGAATAAAGAAGTTAAATGATTTTCCCAAAGTCATTGATCGGACTTGCTAAGAATAATGATGTTAGTGTTTATACTGATCTTTATAAAATCTGTTCATTAAATTATATACCCTTGACACATCGTGCAAGAATGTCACAGTGGGTGAATGACACCAACAGACACCGCTGTTGGGCAAGAGTACAGAACTCAAGGAGATAGTAACATAAAACAGGAAGTAACACAGTATGGAAGTTTAGTACCCAAAAATTTTCCTTGAGGTTTCTCCAGTAGAATGAGAGTTGTGCTAGAGCAAGTTGACTCCTTTCCAGTAGTCACAGGAGGCTCTATCTTATCCTGGTCTCTCGTCCTGCCTGACATTTGTGGAAACTCTAGCTACTTGCACGTCTGCTCACCAGGGGCAAAGCAGCATATGCAAAACAACCCTGGTCCCATTCCTTAATATTGACCAGACTGAGAATAGAGAGAGTCAATTTCTTTGGAGCATCCCCCAGTAGATCCAGGACTGTCTGAAGTCTGGACTTGCTCATCTTTTCTGTTACATGAATATTCTTTTAATTTATTAGTAGCAAGTTGCTTTTAAACTATGACCTGAGGATTTTTTCCATGTATTTTCTTTTTTTAAAAAATTTATTTAAAAATTTTATATATACTTTTTTGTTTTTATTTTTTTAAAGATACTTAGATTACATAAATGTTACATGAAAAAATAGAGGGGATTCTCAAGTACCCTGCTCCCTACCTCTCCCACAATTTTCCTATGTTAACAACATCGTTCGTTAGTGTGGTACATTTGTTACAGTTGCTGAACACATTTTGGAGCATTGCCACTAAGCATGGATTATAGTTCACATTGTATTTTACACTCTCTCCAGCACAATTTTGTAAGTTATGGCAAGATATACAATGGCCTGTATCTGTTGTTGCAATGTCATTCAGGACAATTCCCATGTCATAAAAATGTCCCCATATTACACATTTTACCCCTCTTCCTCCCCTCAGAACCTCCAGTGGCCAATGCCTCCACATCAATGATATAATTTCTTCCATTGCTAGAATCACAATAAGTCTATAGTAGAATACCAATAAGCCTATACTAGACCATCACTCATTCCCAATTCTGAGGATTCTGGGATGGTGATGCCTGCTCCATCTCTAATTGAGAGGAGACTTAAATCCCGTGGGACAGATGAATGGGAATATCTTGCCTGCAGTTGCAGACTCTCTCTGTTCCTTGGAATGGTGGTTGTCAATCATCATCTCCTTGTTTGTTGTCCTGGGTGAATCCAATGACCTGGAGAGTAGGTGTTGCAACTCCGTTGAGATTCAGGGTCCAACTGGTACATGGACAGCCAAAGATTTAAGTCTCTTGGATATACACCTATCAACTCTAGTACTAATTATAGGTTCAAATAGAAGGATCAGAAGAGCCTTCTTCTATAGGGAAACTACAACCGAGTCCAACTCTGTCACTCTGGGGATCATAAATTCCAAAGTAGGGTCCACTGTCAGGGACCAAATTTCTGAGGAATCTGCCCTGATCATAGTGTCTGGATGTCTCCAGAGCCCTCAGGAGCTCTGCTAGTTGAGGTAGTATTTACTTTAGCATCAATGAGATCCTGCTGAGACGTGCATAAGCATAACCTCTGGAATGCCCTCCTGACTCACTTTGAAGTCTCTTAGCCATATAAATTCATTTGTCTTTACCTTTTCCCCCTTTTGGTCAAGATCTTTTTCCAGGTGCATTGCTAGTTGGTGCTTGGTAGTAATCCCTCAGTGCCAGGGAGGCTCAGCCCTGGTAGTCATGTTACACACAGTGGGAAAGGTAATGCATTTATACGCTGAGTTTGGCTAAGAGAGAGGCCATATTTGAGCAACAAGGAAGTTCTTGGGAAGTATCATGGATTTTCTTGTAGCCCTATGACCTTTCTTCCCTTTTGCAAGTAGACCACAGAGTCATCCATGGCTGCAGGGAATCATAGAGAGAAAGAAAATCTTTTTCTGATCTGATTTTCAAATGTATGAATCCTATAGGGGGAGAAGGTACAGCTCAGTGGCAGCATGCCTGCTTCCCATATATGATGTCCCAGTTTCAATTCCTGATACTCCCAAAAACAAACAAGCAAGCAAGCAAACAAACAAACCCTATAGGGAACAAATAGCTCTTAGGCAAAGTTAATGGATTTGAGAGACTACATAATGATGCAAGAACAAGATTTCCTGCCTCAAGGATCCTTTTATGGGTCAACAGTAGCAAGTTTCCTTGAGTGTCAGAGAGGAAACAAAGTGCCTGAGCTGCTGGATTGATTCTAGGGGAAAAACACACTACCCCCCATGCTGGGTGGGAGACCACAGAAACTCCAGAGGTAACTGTCCCTGGTTGCAGGTGGAGATTGAGGAGGCATCACAATGTCAGAATGGAAATGGCTGTGGAGCTTGGCTAGACTTATGGGTCTGAGGTTGCCTCACAGCTCCATATGGCTCTAGAAATGATTCTTTGTGCTTAGGAAGAGCACAGAACAGCTGACGGCCCTTAGAGATCCCTCCCATCCTCTATCCCCAACTTGGTGACTTGCAGGGAACTCAGGAGGAATAACTGGCTGCAAGGAAAGTCACCAGGCTTTATGGAACCCTTAGGATGGGAACAAGGTCTAGTTAAGCAGCCATCCAGATGGTTCAATCACCAAGAACAGATCTCAGCAGATGCCAGCTTGAGCCTATCCCCCTCATTTTATGCTCCATGATCTTGGCAAAGGTTAATTTTCCTCAAACTTAGAAAGGACAACATGGAAAAGGAGAGGTGGTCTTCTAATTGTCCAGGATTACTTTTCTGCCACATGGAAGAAGCTGAACCTGAAGTTGACTGTAGAGAGTTTTCACATCGAAGAAATGTACTTTTTATTACAGAAAAATAAAAATTATATTTTTATAAGCATAAGTTTGTGGACAGAGATTCATATTTTATACGTGTATTGCTAATTATTTTTTCCTGCATTAACATCTGGTCTTCACTGCCAGAATGCAAGATATTTGAGGCTCAGGAGTATCTTCTATTCCTTCCCTCTTTTCTTTGTACTCAGTGCCTTGCACAAAACAGGCCCATTTTTTGAGAGAAAACCTATGGAACAGGATGTACAGAGTTGTTTTGTTTACACATTATGTGCAATAATGCCAATTTGAGTATATCAACTCTGACTTCATTTGTAAGTTGTATAGTTTCCCCCAAGTATTAATTTTTTACAGTAAGATCTAGCAAATATTTGTCAAGCACCTATGGGGTGTAAGGTCTAAATCCTATCTCTTCCTGAGGATATAGTTCTTGTCCTTAAGGAGCTTGTTACTAGAGATGCAGACCATATGGAGCTGAGTGAATTGAACATGACTTAACTTTAAGACAAACCTGAGAGTTTACTACCTGTTATTCTAAAAAATGTGTATGTGATTGAAGAAGTGTTTGTTTGCTGCGTTTTCTCCTGTGACCATTCTATCCTTATCTGCGGCACTGGGAATCTGTGTTTCTTTTTGTTGCACTATCTTGCTGCGTCAGCTCTCTGTGTGTATGGCGCCATTCCTGGGCAGGCTGCACTTTCTTTCGCACTGGGCGGCTCTCCTTATGGGGTACACTCCTTGCGCGTGGCGCTCTGCTACGCGGGGGACACCCCTGTGTGGCAGGGCACTCCTTGCATGCATCAGCAGTGTGTGTGGGCCAGCTCCACATGGGTCAAGGAGGCCCAGGGGTTTGAACCGCGGACCTCCCATGTGGTAGGCGGATGCCCTATCCATTGGGCCAAGTCTGCTTCCCTATATTGCTATTTATGCATTAGAAAAATGGTATCATGATCTATTGGAGTTTATTATTTAAAGAAATCCTTGATACACCCAGGGTTGTGTGTTTGTGATTTTTGCTTTCTCCTAAAAAGGAGGGGTGGCAGTAGTATTATATTTGAGAGTTTCAATGACCAACTGCATTCAATGACCAAAGGCCACAAAAGAAGAAGAGAAAGTGTGCCTGTGCAGTGAGCCAGAGACTGCTTGGCAAGCCGAGTGCCCACACGATGAGCCAGTGCCCACATGGCGAGCTAACTGTCTGTGCAACAAGCCGAGTGCCCGAACCATGAGCCAGTGCCTGTGTAAGAGAGTCATGCAACAAGATGATGACACAACAAAAGAGAGATGCAGGGGAGAGTCAAAGTGAAGCTCAGCAGAGACCAGGAACTGAGGTTGCACAATTGACAGGGAACCTCTCTTTACATCAGAGGTCCCCAGGATCGAATCCCAGTGAATCCTAGAGGAGAAAGATGAGAAGACAAGAAGAAATAGATACAGAAGATCACACAGCAAATGGACACAAACAGCAAATAGAGCAGGGCAGAGGAGGGTAGGGGAAAGAAAAAAAAATCCTTAAAAAAAAAAGTTGAAAAGCCTGGTTTTTGGTAGCTGCTTTGGATGGGAAACAAAATAAAACATACATTTGAATCTAATCCATGACATATCCATTAAAATATTTCTGATTAACTCAAATGTCACCTCCTTCCTAAAGAACTCCCTTATTACCTCAAGCAGAGTTAGCCAGCTAGTCCCTCTATGCTCCCAGATATTTTGCCATCTACATATAATAATATATTCATTATTTTAAAGATAGTATGTAATATTATTATATTTTATTTTAAGGAGACAGTTTAGTATTGTGGTTAGGAACATAGATTTTGGGTTCAAATTCCAGTTTTACCATTTGTCAGGTATGTGAACTTGGACAAGGTATTTAGCCCCTCTGAACCTGTGGCCTCATCTGTAATATAGGAAGAATGGCACCTATTTCATATAGTTGTTGTGAGTACCAAGTAGGACAGTATTGTTAAATTGCTGACCCACCCCAAGAAACAGAGTCAATAAATAATAGGCATAATTATCATTACAGAACTTGTCACGTTGTGTTGTAATTACTGGTTTAGGAATATCTTCCTCTCTGGACTGTGAATGTCTTGACAACAGACCCAGGGTCCTGACTTCTCTCATACAGCCTCTCTCCCTCCTAGAAGGGTACCTGGTAGACAGTAAGCAACCATACATGTTTGCTATAAGAGAAAAGGGCTATGGCAAGTGCCAGATCAAATGCTTTTCCTCCAGGAGGCCTGTATCCTTACTGAGATTTTCAGAACAAACTCTAACTGCAAACCATAACCCTTGAAATCAATATTAGACTGAATCATTTCCTTTTTGTTTTGTTTTTTCCTTTTTTTTTTCCTCATTTCCATTTTTAACCTATGCTTACATTTACTCTGAGCACCTACTATATGCCTGGTCTTGTTCCAGTACTTTACTCACTTTATTTAAGCCACCAGTGAAGTGGATATTTTCATCCTCTTTCATGAGTGAAGAAACTGAGGCTTGGGGAGGGTGCGATGAACTGTGATTTCTGAGATTTTGTTAAGATCCGCAGGGTAAAGTCCAGGCTGTCTTTTCATTTGAGGACCTACGCAGGAGGTGAGGAAAAGAAGCAACCATACATTTTTCCTTTCCTTGTAAAACATTTTATTTATTTTTCAGAGAGTTTCTCTTTTCTCTTCTGGAGAAATAAACAACAGAAATTCTTGCTTAATTCATGATTTTACCACTGTTGAGGCTCCAAAAGGTTATCTCCCCTACAGAGCCCTGTTCAAGATGCAAATGAAGGTTACAGCTCACTGCTGAAAAGAGGAAAGGTCCTCAACAACTATTTTTATTAAGAGAGATTTGAAGTAAGCTTTCAAGATGTTAAAAAAAAAAATTCTAAAATAAGAAAAATCTTGAAATTATTTTACGTCAAGGAAGCTGATTGGAATCTTTCCAAATTCACATTTGTTCTTATTGACCTGGGAAAATATTTTTATTTCCCTCCCCCTTTTTTAAATGTCTTACAAAGACCTGTATTAGGATGGCAAACATTTTCTGAGTCCCAAAGGAGTCTTTCATTTGCCTGAAAGAGCTGAACTGAGTGCTGATAGGGGCCATTCAAGAAGATGAAGAAGATGTCTCAGAATAACTTTTTCAAACATTCTGTACATACTTTCTTCATTCATACTAACATTAATCATATGATAGACTAAATGTGTTTCTGTAGGGCATTATATCATTCCCTTTTTACATGTACCTCACAAAAGATGCAAAAACTAACAAACAAAAAAAACCCTGTCATTTTATAAGAACAACCGCCTGCTGCCTTTACAATTCGATCATCTAGTATACTCATTGTTTGAAAAGTTTTCTTTTGGCTTACTTCCAGAATTAGGCACAGAAATAGCAGAGGCCACTATATTAACTTGAAATCAATTTTTATTCCACTACGGGAAAATAAATTAATTAAAAGGAAGGAAAAAAAAAACCCAGATCCTTGAAATATGAATTTTGCCTTATTTTTACTAACATTACCTTAATAGTAATAACCTAAAATATATTCTCAGAAAATTAATTTAATCTAATGAAACTATCTTCAGAGGTACTAATAAGAATTCACATATGAGAAATATAGTGACCTTTTAAGCCAATTTAATCTTAAAGGTAGTTGGTGGCTGCTCAACAGTATTTTCTGTAGTAAAACTGGGAACTCTTCTTTGGAAAAATACTTTGAAAAATACTATAGTTGTAGAACTTTGTCCTGGAATTGAGGACGGGATTGCTTCCAGCTTCAAATCTTGAAGGGAGATGATAATTTGAAAGGCTGAAATGAGAGTTGTGGTATATTAAGAATGGCAGGGAATACCTTCATTCCATGTACACAGTAGGTACTCATTAAAGGATGAATAAATGTTGGAGAATGCTACTAGTTGTCTGGGGTTACAGGGCTGTGTTTAGAGCCCTTTGGGACACGAGCACTTAGGGACTGCTTATCTGCTTGTTACTCCCCCAGGGAAGGAACACATGGAGTTGGATTACAGCAGAAACCTGGGCAACTGCAGGAGGGCAAGTCCAAGTGGCCCAATTCCACGTCAGGAAGGTGGAAGAAAAGCTGTTGCAATACTTTGAAGTACACCACCAGTATGGTACAACTGGGCCATCAAGAACAACAGATTTCTCAATTGGAAGGGAGGTGGTTCTTATGGAAGAAAGATGTCTGGTCATCTGTGAATTAAGAATTGGGTCAGAATGTCCAGTGTTACAAGCAGAAGTGGTGCCCCCAATTAAAGAAAGGCCTTCAGACGATTATGTGGAACAAAGCTCTCCGACACACATTGAGAGTGGTGTTTTCAGCAATTCATCTTCAAGTTCAAAGTCCAGTCACATTGCTATTATGTCCCTAGAATAAAATCCCTATATGGTCTACAGAGAGTTAACAAAATTAATTTTAATATTTCACTAAATATTGATGAATGTATTTACCTTTTATTAAGAGGAGATACTGTTTTTCTCATTTCTTAAATTCCAGAATTACAAGGTATATTGGTTGTCTATTGCTACATAAAAAAAATTAACCCAGCCTAAAACAATGAATATTTATAATCACACACTATTTCCGCAGGTCAGGAATCAAAGAATGGCTTAGCTGGCTGGTTCTGCTCAGGGTGGCTCACGAGGCTGCAGTCAAGCACTGAGCTGGGGGTGCAGCCATCTAAATGCTTGACTGAATGCTTCCAAGATGGCTCACCTGCATGGCTATTGCCAGGAGGCCTCAGTTGCTCACCACACAGGCCTCTTCAAGGGCTGTTTGAGTGACCTCACAACATGGCAGCTGGCTTCTCCCAGAACAAGCGATCCAAGCTCAAGCAAGAACCTGCAATGCCTTTTTATGTACAAATCACAGAAACACACATCCTCACTTACGCCATAATCTGTTCATTAGAGATGAGTCAATAAGTCCAGCCCACACTCAAGTGGGAGGCAAGAATTATGTTCTACCTTGGGGAGGGAGGACTGTTGAAGACTTTGTGAACATATTTAAAACTTCCTCATATAGCATTCATCTAGGATGTCATAGAGTGTGGTATTGTCAGGACTGGCTTTATAATATGTGGGGTTGAATGCAAAATGAAAATACTAAGATGCTTTGTTCAAAAACTATTAAGGGGGAAACGGACTTGGCCCAGTAGTTAGGGCGTCCGTCTACCACATGGGAGGTCCGTGGTTCAAACCCTGGGCCTCCTTGACCCGTGTGCAGCTGGCCCATGCGCAGTGCTGATGCGCGCAAGGAGCGCGCCCTGTAAGGAGAGCCGCCCAGCGCGAAAAAAAGTGCAGCCTGCCTCAGAATGGCGCCACCCACACGGAGAGCTGATACAAGATGACACAACAAAAAGAAACACAGATTCCCGTGCCGCTGACAACAAAAAATATTAAGAATTTCAAGACAAACAGCAGAGCATTAAACCAAATGCGGGGGTCGTGAGGCAGGCCCTGGGTGTAGTGGGTAAGAACATGGGCTTTGAAATCCAGAACTTGAATCTCAGTTCCACTGCTTAATAACTGGGAGAATCTCTTTCAACCTCAATCTCCATTTTCTAAAATGGGAATGACTAATTTATCTGCCAGTTAGGGCTTTTGTAAGCATGAAATGAAGTAAGTAGAGTGGCTCTTAGTAGGCATTTGATAACTTGTAGATATTATAGCAATTACTCTTTTAATGAGCATTAGGGGTAGGGAGAGAGAAGAACCACTGAGCTGGTAATTTAGAATGAGTATTTAGCTGATTACCATAAATGGGAGTGTCTCATGCTCTCTACACTACCAACATCCCTTTTACTTAGCGTGAACCCCTATGTTCATAAATTTTAAAATGTGACCTGTAAGCTACAACCAGAATGGCTAAGATGTTTTCAGAAATGGAACATTTCCTGCTTTCTAAAAGGTAGGACCAAAATTGCTATTTTAAGAAAATCCATATAAGACGATTAATGTTTCATTTGCGGTTTTAATACTAGGCATTTATCAGCACGTTAGAAATGGTTGCCATGAACTACTTCCTATTATTATTCCTACTCTATTAATAGCTCAGTAGATGAGACTGAATATTAACCTGGAACTTTCCCATAGCAATATTCTCTTTGGGCAGGTCATAAAAAAAAAAGCTAAAACTAAAACAGTTCCTGGATAAAGTCTTCATACTGGCAAACTAGTTTTACAGCACTCTTTAGAGCTCCAGTCAGGCTTTTTCTTCCTTTCATATGCAGCTGATTGTGGCCCAAAGAAGGTGACAACAATCTGGTCTGTTCGTGCAAACTCCCTGGCCACACGGTGGTAAGCCGTGGCTGACGCTCCAGCCATCCAGCTCTGGAGGTTCGATTCCACACCAAACAACCGGCCTCCTCCAAAATTCCAGTCAACTGTTTCCACACGTAATCGTCTCCTACTAAGTTCTTAACCAAAGCAAATTGTTGAGCCAAGACACCTTTGCTCAGCTGACGACAGTGAAGTAGAGTACTGAGTTTGAGCTGTAACTGAGTGGTGCCTGAGTTAAGACAAGTTCAGGAGGCACCTCATTTGCCCTTGTAAAAAGATGGCCTTATCAGTACCTAAGTAAGGAAAGTAGGCAGAAGTGCTGGTCTTTTATCTGGATGAACTGGATAAAAATGGTAAGAATTTGATTCTTTTCAGAAACACATTCACACCACAAAATAAACAGGCCAGGTATATGTGTGAAAAGACTTTCTTTTCCCCTTAACTACAGGTGGCGTTGTGTTCTTAGGAATAGTCTTCTATTTCTCAAGGAACTTCTTTATTTATTTGCCAATCCAAAATTAGTTCCTTAATTTGAAACAGTCATAAACAAACATTACTAAAGAAATCCCTTGAGCTCTCTTCTCCCACACCCTTTCCCCCACACACATTTTTTTCTGCTGCTTTGTTTGTTCTCAGTTCTTTTTTGTTTTGTGCTTAGTGGTTTGGCTTTCTGAAATCCCTTTATAAATCTCTTGAAAGGTTTTTAAATTCTGCTTTGACAGGAGAGAATTAAATTCACATTAATTTCAATCAATTATGCATTAAATTCAAGCAAACTTCATTGACATCAAAGTATGGATTTTAGTACCCAATTGGTTTCTAAGTTTGCCTACAGCTCTGTAATTCTTTTGTTGGCCCAATCTCGCCTACCACTGTACAGTGAATATAAATGGATTCTCTCATCTGAGCAGCTGTTCTCAGAGACTTGGAGAGAGGTTCCCTTCCACCCACCCCAAACCTCTTCTCTCTTTTCCTCCTCCTTTTTCAATCTTTGCCCTCCCCTTTCTTCCCTACCTTTCTTTGTTTTGCCTCCCCCCCCTCCCCCGCCATATCAACAATGGATTCTGTTACCATGTGGCTTTCCCCTTCAGATACAACTTCGTAAGAGGGAACTCGCTGGTCATTGCCTCATTGCTTAGGTCTTTCCTCCACTCAGGTCTCTAACACAGAGGACTGCATTTTCCAGTTTCCTTGCCCTGTGGCTTCCACATAGGCCCAGTCAATGGGAGGCACAGGCAGAGATTGGAGGCTGGGTGAGGGGGAGAAACCAGGGAATTTCTCCTCCTCTCTTTCGAGCGGCTTCTCTGGCAGTGGCTGCTTCTCCTCCGTGAGTCCAGCTGCTGTTAGACTGCTTCTCCCTTCCTGGTCTCAGTGTCTGCTAAGAACCACACTGTACTTCTGACTCCTCTCCATGAGCCCATCTTCCAGGCTCTTGTAACACCATCTCCCCACTCCAGTTCTAGGGGAGGCAGTAGCTTCCACAGGTTGCTAATTTTTGGGTTACCTCCATCACCCCCTGCTTAATTCTTTGGTTCTGGTTCTTCCACCATATGTATAACAAGTTCCTGTATTAAATTCCCTCTATTTTGAAATATCTAGAATAGTTTCTGTTTTCCTAACTGGATGCTGACTGAAGTAGGGAACTCAAAACAACAACAGCAACAACATCTCAGATTAAAGTTCTCTAAAGTGGAATGCTGCTATGCAGCACCTTATTCTGTGTTTCTGTCAGGTTTTTCTACACAAAATCTTATGAAGATAAACCTTATAAAACTAAGAGTTATTAAAATCCAAGGTCAGGGGAGCGGATGTACCTCAAGTGGTTGAGCACCTGCTTTCCATGCACGAAGTCCTGGTTTCAATGCCTAGAACCTCCTAAAAGTAAAAAAATCTAATGTCAAAGGTAAGCTTGGGGTACACATGAGAGAGGGGAGCTGAGGGAAACAGATGGAGCTTCTTTTCCCCCATGTGCCTAGGCACCCTATTTCTTGAACTCTCCCAAACATGGAGAGGAGGATTTTGTGCCCTTACCTCATCAGTATGGACTTTATAGCAAAATTTTATGTGACATGTGAGAGCGACTTTCCCTTTTATTCCCATCTGAGTGAGCATGCCCCATCAGTGTGTACCCCTACTTCAGGACTCCAGTAATTTTTGATCACTGTGTTCAATAATCTTGAATTTCACTTGACAGCAACACATCCCTTTTATAAATCTGGAAATATTTGCATAGAGAGTGGTTCACAGCACTTTGTGAATCAAAGACCTGGTGGAGAATCTGAGGACTGGCCTGAATTTTCCTCCCAGAAAAATATGTGTGTATCCATGTTCACACACAGATGTACACACGCATACACACATGCACACAGAGTCTTTGACACAAATGCCAGTGGATTTGTCGACCCCAGATGCTCTGGAAGTACCTATGTATGAAACTATACTTTTATAAATTGCATAATATCTTCCCATTTACTTCCTTTCAAGTGATAAATTTAATCTCAAAATACAGAAACTGACAGGCAATATTTGGAGAAATTCTTCCTTATTTTGGACTCATCCTAAGACAGATAGTTTCTTGTTTTATTTGTGTTAAAAGATTTTTCCAAGAGTGTGTTAAGAGTGCACACGGAACAGTTCTTTCCTCCTGCTGTTTTGAGATAAGCCTCATCTTACTGGCTCCACATGATGTAAAGTTCTGTGACTGGAGAGAGATTTATGGAGTGTTCTTGTTGACTGTATGTGCACGATGCTTTCCTGTGGTGAAAGACCTATGGCATAGGTATGACACAGGACTTCTGTTTTGGGATTGATTTGGGGCCCAGTGTAACTTGCATGCTGTAGTAAGTCATGGCAAATGCTGCATATTAGTCCCTGAAATCCCATATGGATTCCAGGGTAGATAATTTTACTCATTCTTTTGAACTTTGCTGTGACTTGTCAGGGACTGGACTTATCATCATAACTCTGAGAAGTACTCAGCTATGAAATGACTACTGAAGAGATGAAAGGCAATTGATCCTGAGCCACTGTGATCTTTCAACCCCATTTAAGCAAGAAATGAGTATTTAAAGTGGTCCAATAAATCTTCCTTTGGAGCTTAAAATTTTGTGGATTAAACACATTAATGAATTGACTTGGACAGGGAGATTAGAAAAAACATATGAATTGGCCCTGACGTAGAGACAGAAATCATTATGGAACATTAATGATAAGTTGAGTGGGTTCAGCCTTCTGTGTCTGTTCCTGCAGAAATGAGAATCCTTTAGTTATGGGAGTGTATATCAGAAGTATAGGTGATGTCAATTTAAAGATTTGTTTACAAATGAAAAAACTGACTTTATTTTAAACATTTGAATTTATTGGTTATATTTTAGCTTATTAGAAGAGAATATTACAAGAAAATTTTTAGGATTTACTACAAGAGTAGAGGGGTAGTCTTCCAAATAGTACAATAAGAGCTATGTAGGACCCTTGAAAAAAGATACTGAAAATGCTTGGTAATCATTCATTCATTCAATAAGCATATTGAGTGTCCATTATATTCCAGGAACTATGTTAAACACAGGAATAAGGACATGAATAAGGCATGTCCTCAGTATTGTCGCAGTGTAGTAAAAGAAAGATGATTGAACGGGCAATTTGGTCATGGTATGATCACACACCAGGGAAGTGCTCTTTTCTTGCCTTGGGGGTCAGGAGACTTCCCAGAGGAGGGGTTTTCCTAAATGGGAAAGAGTTGGCCAGAGAAAAGAGGAAGGAGAGACATCATAGGAAGTGGCAATCATATGTGCAAAGATAAAGGTAGAGTGTCCAAAGAGATTAGGGGACTGGGATGAGTTGGTGTGAAAGGCCCAAATAGGGGAGTGGTGAGAGATGAGCTGGAGAGGGAGTACAAGCTTCAAGTATTCAATGCTATGGAATACTCTGAAGTCAAATGCTTTAGAATAAGAAAGCAAAAGCAATGAGAATGGAGAAGAGAGCACGCATCTAAAGGGCAGTTAGGAGGAAGAATGGCAATTGAATTCTCAGAGAGATGGGATTAGGAAAATGGCACAGAGAGAGGATTCTAGAACGATGCTTGGCTCCAGCTTGGATGACTGGATAAATGGTAGTGCCATTTACCATGAGTAGGAATAAAGGACAAAGAATGAAGGTGGAGATATGATTTATCTTATGTTGTGCCTGAGATGCCTGTGAATTTCTATTCTGAACAAGTTGAGTTTGAGGTAGATGGTAAGCAGACTCTTGAATATAAAGAATTTGAGTTTAAGAGATATGAATTTTGGAGTCAGTAGTTGAAGCCTTGGATGTGGGTGAAGTTAGAAGAGAGAGTTGAGAACAGAGCCTAAAGGAGCACCAGCATTTAAGGAGAACAGGCAGAGACAAAGGAATGATCTATAATATTGAGAAAAAGATACAAAAATGATAAAGGAAAATAAGGGAGAGTGGCAAAGCCAAGGAAACGCAGAGGTTTAAGAAGACAGTAGTGTGGCATGTAGCAGAGGGGTCAATTGATACAAAGATCTCACATCACCTTTAAGATGTGACAATTGGAAGATAACTGAGAACTTTGGCAAGATCTGTTTTAATGCAATCATAGGAGCAAAGGGTTGGGGTATGACAGAGAGATGAGAAAGAAGACAGAAACTATATATACAGCTTTCAGAAAGCTTGTTTGATGAGAAATAGCTTTTAAGACCCAGTTCCTTTTACAATAGCCATAAAAATTCAATAAACATCCAAATTTTAAAAAGATAGACCCAACTTCTCCTCGGGGATTACTGCTCATTTTCCACCCACCAAGTAGATACTTTTCTATCTTTAATAGATTGTATTATAAAATAGTTCATTTTATACAATAGTTCATATTATAAAAATATTTTTTCCCAAAAATATACTTATAGGATAGTATGTAAGTTCATTCACTCCGCGAGACTTTGATATGCTCCACCACCCACTGATACTACTAATGTCGAGTTCACCTGGACACTCCAGCACAGTGAGAGGGGTTGAGGAACAACCTTTAGATCCAGGGTTGATTTCAAAGTCAAGAAGTCTTGGATGAAGTATTGAATTGGAACCAGGTGGAAATATGGTTTCTGCTTAGCAACTAGCCTAGAAAATAGCTAATAGGGAATTTGAAGATTCCATATTTTAATTCCTCATTTGTATATAATGGGCCAAGCATTTTTTGAAGACCTCTCCCTCAACCATCTCTATCAGCTCTACCTAAAATCTTGATTTTATTCTATCTTTTGCTTTAAGGCAAGACATCAAACTGACCCAAGGATCTTGGATGTGTCTCGTGGCAGATTGTCTCCAAAGCCATAATTCTCCTTTGAGGTAGCTATCAGTCAACCATGAGGCTAGTGATGGTAAGACTTCCCCAGCACTCCTACTCATTACCCACCCCAGTCCTCACACTGCCACTTCCTGTGGGCACACAATTTTATTAAATGGAAAGAAGGGCCTCTTCTGGGAAAGTGTGCAATAAAGAAGTCCAAGGTCCTTGCATTCGTTTTCAGAATTTGCCAGATTCTAATATAACCTGATGGAAAAGATCACCAAGTACTGAAATGTTCTGATAGAAAAGTGTTAGAAAAAGTATATGAGCAATCTTTCTTTTTTTTCCATTATGGTCAGTTCTGGAAGGAAAAAATTTTACAGGTGATTTTTTTTTTTTGGTCTAAAATGAAAATAGCTTTATTATTTTTCCTGATCATAAAAATAATACATGTTTATTATTACAAAAAGTTAGACATTACTTGTATGAAAAAGAAGTGAATATACTCTAAATCCTAAAGCTTAAAGTTTATTGCCAATTAAAATACTTTTTTTTTTTTTTAAGATACTGGGGCCAGGGATTGAACCCAGGACCTCATATTTGGGAAGCTGGCACTCAGCCACATTGGCTCTCGAGTTGGTTTTTTTGTTTGTTTTGTTTCTGGTTTGTTTGTTGTTGTTGTTGTTGTTGCTTTTAGAAGGCACCAGGAATGAAATGCAGGACCCTCCATGTGGGAAGCAGGTGCTCAGATGCTTGAGCCTCATCTGCTCTGAAATACTTTCTTCAATATTTTGCTTTTGGGGAGCAGATGTAGCTCAGTGGTTGAGTACATGCTTCCCATGTTCGAAGCCCTAGGTTCAATCCCCGATACCTTTGAAAAAAGAAAAGAAAAAATTTTTACTTTATTGAGAATCTTGGAAAAAATATGTATGTCTATACCTTATACTTTATTGATAAAGAAGAATGTAAATGAATATGTTTTTGGCCACCAAATCAGATATATTTGAAATGGAGGGACATAAAGGCAGTGTTTGAATCTGTTACCCAGAATTGAAACCCTGAATTGCAATGCAGCCATTGGGCCCCAGACAGCACATCACTGATCTAAAAGTGCTTGGGACAGCCTAAGAAGAAACGCTTCAGGATGGGTGGGATGAGGAGACTTGAGGAGCCTGGGAGCAGGATCAGGGTCCTCATTGTCTGCAGGACAAAGAAAAAGAGAGTTTTATCCAGGAGAGTAAGATTGAAAACATACAAAGCTAGATCCTACATTCTGGAAGGGCATAGGACCTGACCATCATGCTCATTGCTCTGTCCTATGAAGGGGTTGGCATAGGAATGAGGTAGACAGTCATGACTTACTTGATGGAAGAAAACTTTCACCTCTTTACATCACTATTTGATCCTGCGGCAGTGGTGTCTGACCACACAGCACTAGAATGGATGGGGTTCTTCCATGCACATGTCTAGAGCAATTACACCACCAATCACCCAGTAAGACCAAGGTGTTTAGAGACCAAAGATCCTGTGTGCAGGAAACAAAGAGATTCTTTTTTCCAGGTCCAGGCTAAATCCGGGTGGTGATCACAGCTTTAGACTAATAAAGATCCATACAGGAAACTGAAAAGTTATAAAGTATGCTTTCTATTTAACAAAACTGTGAACTTGTAGAAGTTTGCAGAGCCCTGCAAGAAATTGCCCAAGGAGTAGAGAAGACTTCTGAGGAGACTTCAGGAGTGCAGGAATTCCTGAAGGAATTTACAGACTCAATGTTCCTGAGGGGAAAACTTTTGAGACTCCTGAGGTTCAAGGTTGTGATAGATCTGGACTCAAGATTTGGGGCAAACTTGAAAAGTTGCCCCTTGCTGAGAGGGGTTTAGGGCCAGTGAGGTTGGGGTCTGGCAAGAGAGCCTAAGATATAAATAACTCCTCTCTTCTCTTAACTATATTGACACGAGTGAATTTTTGGAGAAACACCCTGTATTTCAGTGTGTTTTTAATGAAAAAGGAAGTTATGCATCTTTTCTCAGGAGACACTTGCTTTGGGGAGTTGAGTGTTGCTTTTCAATGCTCTGACTATGCATTCCATTTCTTCCTCTGAGTGAGGTGGGCTATGCTTTGGTGCTCATCTCTTTACGGTGTTTCTAACTTTATTCAAAATGTAAGCAGAGTAGCTCTGTGAAGCCATTAACAAAGATCTGCTTTTGTTCTGCTTTGCTCTCTGGAAAGTCTTTAAAATTGACCAGAGATATATGTGAAAATCCAGACTGAGTTTACACACACTCATGGAGTTAATAGTTTTAATATCAGTCACCAGAAAATAGAAGGAGGGTAGAGAATGGAAAGCTGAGGGTTAACCTATGCAGAATTGGTAAAAAGGTTATTTCTAAATTTTTAGAAATGAATAGAAATGTTGAAAGCATATCATGGTGTGGTTGAAAAGGGTAAGTCTAAGGTCAGGTATATTACCAGAAGGAAAACTGAAAACTGTAACAGGGAACTGTATAAGATAGTAAAACCTCATGTAAAACATGAATACGGGTGATACTGCATATATAAGACTGTTTTTACAAAATATAAATACAAACACGATAGAGAAAAGGAAAAAGAATAGCAGCTATGTACAGGAGGGGAAACAGGCTGACAGGTGATGAGTTTTGTTTGTTTTTTATTATTATTATTGGAGTAATGAAAGTGCTCTAAGAATGATTGAAGTGATGAATGCACAAATATGTGATTATCCCAAATACCATTGATGGTACATTTTGGAGAGATTTATGCTTTATTAATGTATCAAGAAAACTGATTTGTTAAAAAAATGCTGACTGAAATTATAGGCCTATTCAGTTTGCCTTAAATAATCATAGTTCATGAAATCAATTCCTTAATTCAATAAATATTTATTGAATATCAGTCAAGGTTCTCCAGAGAAACACACCCTAAAGGATATATGTATATACCGTATATAAAGAGATTTATTTGAAGGAATTGGCTCACATAATTGTAGAGGCCGACAAGTCTCAAATCTGTATGGCAGGCTGTCAAGCTGGAAATTCAAACTAAAGTTTATGTTGTAGTCTTAAGGCAGAATTTCTTCTTCTTTGGGAAACTTCAGTGTTTTGTTCTTAAGATCTTCAACTTTTAGGCAAAGGTCATCCATATCATTGAGGGTAATCTCCTTTATTTAAGGTCAACTGATTATAGAGGTTAATCACATCTACAAAATACCTTCACAGCAACCTCTAGACTAGTGTTTGGTCAAACAACTAGATACCACACCTTAGCCAAGTTGACACATAAGTTTTAAGCATCACATGCACCTGATATGTGTCAGGAACTGTCCTAGGACCTGGGGACACAACAGTGAACAAAATGACAAAAATCCCTGTCCTTGTGGAATATCTAATCTTCTACAGAAGATGTCAAGATTAAGAATGCTACTGAGGGAAGTGGTTGTAGATCAGTGGTTGAGTGCTTGCTTCCCATATATGAGGTCCCGGTTTCAATCCCAGTACCTCCTAAAAAAAAAAAATTACTACTGAAACAATACCTTGCTACTAAACCTTGGTTTATACTTACAAGTTAAATTTTGATTTAGTCAATAGTCCCTGTACTTGAATTATATACCATATTGGTTTTTAATAAATTAAAAGGCTTGTATATTGCAATTATATTTCTCTATCATCATTTTCACATGCTAACAACTGCATTGAATGTATACACCAGACTCAAGTAAATGGACATTCAGTTTTCACAACTGAAGCAGAAACAATACTGCTGTACATGTTTGCTAAATTGCTCTTAATTTGGTATAGATAGCTAATATATTTTTCCTTTGCCATAATATTTGCTTTTTCTTACTGTCCTCCAGATGACAGGCTCCCCAGTTATCACTGGGAAAATGAGAATAGTTTTTTGAAAAGACTGGGAAAAAGTCTAGTCATTTTTCTGACTGATTTATTGTTTAACAGCAAGGTTTTGCCATAATGCTACAAGTTGAAAGAAAATAAAAAAGACAATTATTTTACTGGTTGAAATGACAAAATGCTAAATTATAAAACATCAGGGGAAGAAGTCAGCAATTAAAACTTTCTGTTGATGGGTGTATAATTTATTGGCTGGATCAGGATTCTGAGCTGTGGACAAATGCATTTTGATGGGAAAAATTATTAATACATGCTGAATTTTAGTGCTCAAATACATAGTTATAGTTTTACAAAGAACCTCCTCTCCTTTTTATTTCCAAATAGTCTACTACCTATAACAAATTCCATTTTTGAGCTCTTCAAATACCTCTTTTAGTTCTGTTTTCAAAAAGCTTTAGTGACTTTTCCTGACTGGGAGAAATGCCATCAGTCTTTTTACCCTCTAATATTCTTGTTGTCATTTATCTACAGCTTTTTAAAAGCCTAGACAAGGGTTGTGTTTTCACTGCTGGGTCTTGGATGCTGTAATGTCATAGAAGTTTTTGTTTCTGTTTGACATTTTAAAAATTACATTTATTTACTAAACAATTATAAAGCTTCCTACATACTAGGCATTATTAAAAGACATTTACACATAACTTATTAATTGGCATTAACTCATTTAATTCTCTTAATAGTATAGTAGGTTATACTATTATTCCTATTTTACAGATGAAATTGAGGTACAGATTGCTTAAGTAACTTGTCCAAGGTTACTCAGCTAGTAAGTGGCATATTTGCTCTGGGGTTCATGATTTTAGCCATTCTATGCCACCTTTTTGGAAGGTTTGTTAAACCTTTAAGAAAGGGATTCTTCAATTCAGTGGACTTCCTAAATGCTTAACAGGAACAGATGTGGCTGTACCTTTCTTAAAGTCTTTGCTTCTCTTCAAGTTCTTAATCTGCATGGGACAAAACAATAGGGAAAGTTAAAAAGACCTGTGTGGTCTTCCCACTGAATGCAAATAAGAATTATCCAGGGAAGCGGACTTGGCCCAGTGGTTAGGGCCTCCGTCTACCACATTGGAGGTCCGTGGTTCAAACCCCAGGCTTCCTTGACCCGTGTGGAGCTGGCGCATGCGCAGTGCTGATGCGCGCAAGGAGTGCCCTGCCATGCAGGGGTGTCCCCTGCATAAGTGAGCCCCACGCGCAAGGAGTGTGCCCCATAAGAAGAGCCGCCCAGCACGAAGGAAAGTGCAGCCTGCCTAAGAATGGCGCTGCCCACATGGAGAGCTGACACAACAAGATGACGCAACAAAAAGAAACACAGATTCCCATGCCGCTGACAACAGAGGTGGACAAAGAAGACGTCGCAGCAAATAGACACAGAGAACAGACAACCGCGGAGGGGGAGAGGGGGGAGAGAAATAAATAGATAAATAAATAAATACAATCTAAACAAAAAAGAATTATTTAAAGTGGAATCTTCATGTTGTGGTTCCAGGTCATTCTGTCCAAAAAAAATAATTTTACTAACACCTAATCTAAATTTCAAATAATACTTTAAACATTTTTTTTAAGCACTCTTTAAATATGTGAAAAAAGAATTTCTTTTATGTGAAATTATCCGAGAAACATTAATGCAGTACTTACATGATTTGAAGCCCTACTGGAAACTAAGAGATGAGACAGTACTTGTTTTAGAAGACAAAAGAAAAAAAAAAAAGAAAAAAGAAGGAAAAAAGCATGTTACATGCTCATGATGTGAGAGGAAGCCTTGAAATAAGAGATTGGGCCCTAAAACTAGAGTGACTGGATTCATATCATGGCTCTGCTCTTACTCTGCAACCTCAGGCCCATAATTTAACTTTCCTCTGTCTCAGTTTTATCATCTGTAACATGAAGTAATAATTTATGTCTACCTCATTGGGCTGTTGTGAGGGTTAACACACAGAGCACTTAGAACAATTTCTAGGGTAGAGTAAACTCTCTAGGATTGTTCATATTGCTCCAAGCCTGGGTTTCCCACACTGATATATTCATTTAATCTAGAGGACTACCATTTACAAGAGAACCACTGGAAAGAGTCCACAACCTGAGACCAATGACTGGTACTAAGATGTGGAGTCAAAATGTTGCCAGAGTAACACAAGCAGGATTCCATTCATGATATCACACAGGTAAAGCTCAGAGTGGATTGGTCTCAAAGGATGAGTAAAGTATATGAAAACTAAGGGTTTGGGTGAGTGAATGAGGAGAGAAAATATGGCAATAACAAAGACAGGATATTCATGCAGATGGGCTCTCAATATACTCAGCACGATGTAAAATAACTAAGGGCAGAGACCATGAATCTTCCAGCCCCAGTTCTAAGACAGTTGAGGATAGGGCAATGAGAAAATCTAAAACCCACTTCCTGCCCACAGTTGCTTTTGCTATACCAAAATGAGGTAGAATCAGGTCATACGACCCTTTTGTTGGTCTTTGCCAAATTTGTTACATTTCTTTTTTTCAAAAGAGAGCTTTCTCTATCCTATCAAATAAAAACAACTAAGAAGAAAAACAACAGCAACAAAAACCTAAATGCTTAGAGTTAATTCTCTTGCTGGGGCACACACAGATAGGCATTTATTTCCATACTTTCCACAGGATGGCAAGATTTCATTTGTTTTAATTTGAATTATTGGGTGTTTTCTTTGAGGTAAAAACATACCTACTTATATTCTTTTACTCCTGCAATTTGATAATTTATGTTTTTCACTCTAAAATCTTTTTTTTTTTTAAGATTTATTTATTTATTTATTTCTCTCCCCTCCCCCCTGCATACCCACCCCGGTTGTTTGTTCTCTGTGTCTATTTGCTGCATCTTCTTTGTCCGCTTCTGTTGTTGTCAGCGGCATGGGATTCTGTGTTTCTTTTTGCTGCATCATCTTGTTGTGTCATTTCTCCTTGTGGGCAGCGCCATTCTTAGGCAGGTTGCACTTTCTTTCGTGCTGGGCTGCTCTCCTTACAGGGCAGACTCCTTGCGCGTGGGGCTCCCCTAGGCGGGGACACCCCTGCATGGCACAGCACTCCTTGCACGCATCAGCACTGCGCATGTGCCAGCTCCACACGGGTCAAGGAGGCCCAGGGTTTGAACCGTGGACCTCCCATGTGGTAGATGGACGCTCTAACCACTGGGCCAAGTCCCCTTCCCTAAAATCTTAATAGTCTTTGTGCTTCTACATACATCCTATTTCCAACAAATAGGCTGAGAAAGTAAAAATGCATTTGTAGTTGAGGGATTTATTATCTGTTCTTGACAACTATTTAATCAACAACTTTAATCTGCTCTTCTCAAATTCAAAGGTTTTTGATTGATCGACTTTGGAAAAGAATGACCAGGAAGGTAAAAGTATTTTAAAACCTCATGACATATCTTTTAGAGTTTGGATTTTTGAGATTTATGAAAACTAGGTTAAACTAGGTATTTTTAAAGAGAATGATTTTGCTCTAGAAACATTTTTGATAGCTTCTTGGTTCATTTTCTTTGTGCTTATTAGTATAAATTCACTGGTTTCTAACATCTGTTTCTGAACTTGCTGAAAAACTGAGAGAAATCATCAAGTGCCCCCGCTATGCTAGGTCTGTCAAGAATTCTGTTTGCATTTTTCCAGATCTTCATTTCCCTCTGCTAGATCTTCATTTCCCTCTGCTAGGGAGGAAGAAAGGTAAGAGCTGGACAAAGTTAAATGCCCAACCTGAAGACTGACATAGTTATCAAATGTCCTTCAGTTTAGGTACAAGAATACCTTTACTTTGGCCCTGGTTTTTCCTTCATGATTTATACTAAAAATTTTACGGTGCTGTAGCATGTTTCAGCTTGCTGGTGGTGAACTTTTCCTACAGAACTAGGTTCCCTATAGCTTTATTGAGAACCAGGTGTTCCAAATCCTTCCTGCTAGCACAGGCACTCAATCTTTTTTGTTCCACAGACCCTTGCCAGATAGGTGAAAACCACGGACCCTTTCTCAGAATATAGCGGCAGATAGTGTTATCACATTTGTATTAGTCAGCCAAAGAGGTGCTGATGCAAAATCCCCGAAATCGGTTGGTTTTTATAAAGGGCATTTATTTGGGGTAGGAGCTTACAGACACCAGGCCAGAAAGCACACGTTACTTCTCTAACCAAAGTCTGTTTCCATGTTTTGGAGCAAGATGTCTGCTGATTTCTGTGAGGGTTCAGGCTTCCTGGGTTCCTCCTTCCAGGGTCTTGTTTCTCTCTGGGTTCAGGGTCCTGTCTTCCTGGGCTCCAGCTTAAGGCTTCAGCATCAAACTCCAACATCAAAAACCCCCCAGCTCTCTCCTTTGCCATGCCTTTTATCTGAGTCCTCACCCATGAAAGGGTGGGTACTCAATGCCCTACTGGCACAAAAGGTTTACATAACTACTTAATCAAGTAAACCTATGAATCCAATATAATCTAATATGGCCAGAGGAAAGGATCAGTTTACAAACATAATCTAATATTTCTTTTTGAAATTCATCAATAATATCAAACTGCTACAACACTCAACATTGGCATGTCTTTAAATAAAATTTTAAGATTATTGAAAATTATGTTTTACAACTTTCCCTTAATTTCAATACCTGATAACCTAACAAGGTTCAACATCTGTTCAAAGGTCATTTTCGGCAAAGATTTAGAAGTGCAAGTTTTCCCACGGCATCATAAAATCATCTCTGCCATCCTTATCAACGTTTTTGCAGGCAGTTATCCACTGTATTTAGAATGCGCTACATCAAAATAAAAATCATACTATATATATATTAAATAATACACATACTATACTGTGTATTATTTAATAAACATATAAATACATCACAGTTGCACCAACATGTCTCCCCAAGAATAATGTTTTTTTGAATTTTCAATTTAAGCTCATGAACCTTCTGAAATCTTTCCACGGACCCCCTGGTAAGAACCTCTGTGCTAGCAGCTCTCTCAATAGCCACACATTTTTGCACCAAACATACTTTTTACTAAAACTTGGCCATCTTCCAAGATCAAAAGGTTACATAATTCCCCCACTCTTCAAACTATTTATTTACATTTTGTCTTTGTGAACCTGCCATCTGAATCTTTGCTATTTTTGAAAAGCTGGATTGGACAGCAGAGACCATTACTGCCAAACTGCTATAAGCAGAAACTTTGGAACCTAAAATCAGATGGGTAAAATAGAGAAGTGGGTCTGAAACATGTCTTCAAATAGCAGGTCCATATGTTGTCTGCTGTGGAGGCTGGGTTCACCAGCGTTTTCATTACGCTAGGTTATTAAGGTCATAGTAGTGTGCTTAGTGGTTTGTGGTAGTGATAGTGGAGTCTGGCTGCCTGGGTTCAAATCCCAGCTCTGCCAAACTTCAGGATGTCTGTTGCTATGTAAGGACCACTCTGAAGCCAATCTATTTTTATTGTTATCTCTCATGCTTCTGGTGACTGAGCTCGGCTAAGTTATTTTCTCCCTGCGTCTCTCATGTGATGTGGTCAGTCAGTGGCTGGGGCTGGAGTCATCTTAAAGACTCACTAACTCACATGTTGAGCTGGCTGTGGGCTGGGCCCTCAGCTGGTGCTGTCAGCCAGAACAAGGACACATGGTTTTCCATGTGGCCTGAGCTTCCTCCTGGCATGGCGGCTGGGTTCCCAGGGTGAGTGTCCTGGGAGAGAGCCAAGGGGAAACTGTATCTCCTTTTATAACCTTGGCTCAGAAGTCACATAGCATCACTTCAGCTGCATTCAGTTCCTGAGACTGCATCACAAAGTCCAGCCCATATTCCAGAGGAGGGCAATCGGACTCCCCTTCTTGATGGGAGGAGAGCTGAGGAATTTGTGGATATGTCTTAAGACCATAGCTACTTATTAGCTGGGAGAGCTCCCTGTTCTTGGCTTTCTTCACCTGCTAATAGGCATAATGAGCATTAACTTACCTTACAGGTTTTTGTGAGGATTAAACAAGTAAAAGAATGGTCCCTGGCACCCGACATAGATTAGTTTAGACTATTATGTCTTCTGCAGATCTGCACTAATGCTGCTGGTGACAACAAAGATGGTGCATTCCAAGTAGATATGGTCTGGGGAAGTGCAACCTTCCTAAACTCCATCGGTGGCACTTGACAAACGCCAGGGCCTGTGGTTCTAACTCCTGCAGGAACAGAGTTACTATATATGGCCTGAATTCTTTGGTTCACTTCATTTTAGTGACAGTTTACAGATATGGGTCTACCCACTTCAACCTGGCCCCATTTATGGCAATTTATTTCGTTATAGGATAAAGTAGTTAGGACCATGAGTAATACCTATTGTGCCTACAGTACTTTTAACACCTTAGCCAAGTAATCCTCACCTCTCCCCTGTGAGTAAGTTTGAATGAGCAGTCTTCCCTCCTCCGGGATGAGGAAACTGGG
Source organism: Dasypus novemcinctus (assembly GCF_030445035.2). Lineage (NCBI taxonomy): Eukaryota > Metazoa > Chordata > Mammalia > Cingulata > Dasypodidae > Dasypus > Dasypus novemcinctus. The sequence continues at coordinate 55,188,031 of NC_080679.1, read as the reverse complement.
ACCTGGGTTACGTGGCTTGTTCAAAATTCTACAGTAAGGTAAGAACCTGGCTGGAGTGAAAAGCTGTGGTCCTGATTCTCTTGCCCCTGGAATATGCCTAAATAACCCGTAGATTAACACCCCACCAAAGATCATCACGCAAAGCTAGCTAATACTTTATATTCAGACATATATGTGTATTCAAAATTTCTTTTATACTATCTCTTATTTATCTATAATAGAGAATTGGCCAGTGTCTACTTAGCGTAATGTGAGATTATATGAGTTAAATATATACCAGCAATTTTGGAAGTGAAGGCACATTTTGCCATTCAGTATACATTTTTTTTCTTTCCGTTAAATTAGTATAGTCTGAAATTCTTGGGTATCCAAACTTTTTATCTAGGGGAGGAGGAAAAAGTGAGAACACACTCTTTGCAGCATTCGCCCCCAGGCTGGTTTCCAGTTTTCAGCCCTGACCGCTCAGCTCTCCCCCACCCGAACTGTTATATTTTTCACTGGATGTTAGTGAATTCGGGAACAAAAATAGTCGGCGGACGCGGCCTTCCTTGGGGGCTGGGAGGGACGCCCCTCCTTCCCTTTCTTTTCCATTCCTCGCCCTCGGAGGTGTGCAGGGTCGGACCTAGACTGTGAAGTGCGGAGGCTGCCGTCGGCGCTCACTTGGGGGCGCTGCGAAGCCGGCACCGTGCGGCGGGAGGTGAGTCGGCTCCGGAGGCCGCGACTCCCGCTCCTGCCGGCGCGAAGAGGGGCGAATCCCAGGCGGCAAGGTCGCCGCCCCCGCCCCTCGGCCCGGCCCCTCTGCCTGCCCGGGAGAGGGGAGTGGCCGGGCGCCTCCCGCCGCTGCCGAGCACTGTGCAGCCGCTGAGCTCTGCAGCCGGGCGCGCAGCCGAGCCCCAGCCGCGGCGCGAGGAGGCGGTGTCGCAGCGCGGCGCGCGCAAACGGCCGGCAGCCGCGGGACAGCTACCTCCGAGCAGCCGCCGGCGGGAGCATCACCCGGGTCGCGACGACAGCTCCGCAGCCTCGGGTCGGGGCCCGCGATCCGGAGCGCCAGGACAGGGAGGTCGACGGGGAGGCGGTGTGGCGCCCTGCGAGGTAGCGCGAACGCTTTCCTTCCGTCCCTTGCCTTTCCCGCGGGGTCCGGCCACGGCCCGCGAGGGGCAATGGAGCGGACGTCCCGCGCCTTTGTGCCCGGGGTCCCCGTGGCTCCGCTGCGTCCCCTGGGCGCGGGTCCACGGGGTCTGCGGTACTTCTCGGGGCGAGGCGGCTCTGGGGCAAGAACCCGCACGCGCTGGAGGTCGTGGAGGGTGGTGGTGGCTCGGCAGAGACTTCGGGGGGAGCGTGGGAGAGACGGAGGGCTTGTAAACTAAGTTGCTCTTACTTTGCACTGTTGCCCTCATACCTGTAGGAAAAGTCGAATCCAGATTTTGCTCTCGTTCACCCGCATCCCCGCCATCCCCCTAGCCCACAGCTGTTTCCTGGCCCCCTGATTCTGTGGAAGGGTTTGGCGTTTCCTCCTCGGGGAAGGAAAGAGGAGGAAGAACAAAGGGGTGTCCTGGGGAGTGGGGTTCAGGTGCGGCGTGCCCCGGCAGCGTCAGGGAGAAAGGGCAGAAAACCTGACGGGGCCCTCGGCGCGTGCAGCTGTTCTCTCCTTTGTTCAGCCGCAAAGGAGGGGGCTGTCCTGGGTCTCGTTTCCTGCCCGGGATGAGATTGATTCTTGTCCTGGAGAGGGAGGGGAGGGGGCGGGGCTGGAATGGAAACCACTTTAGGGACAGGAGCCCTCCGGGTGCTGGGGCCAGTTTGAGGATTGGGGAGGGGATGATGAGAGTGCTCTGGGGAGTAGATTATAAGCACACAACATTTTTGTCCAAGGGCCGTTTGCGTTTCTGGAGCTTGTTTGTTGTGCTTTGTTCAGGCCACGGCAGAACGTTTATTGCTGCAACAAGTTGTGTGCTTCCTTGAGTTCTAGGAGTTACCAGTGTTAAGTTTGCTGAAATCAGATCTTGTGAAAAACGAAAGATTTTTATTTATTTATTTGCTATGAATCAGTGTATTTGTATGTATGTGTGTTCCTGTGGGTCCTGTGTGTAGCCAGTGGAGACGGGTTCAAATGGTAGAAGGCAAATTTTATAGAATCAAATTTTGACATAAAATGATTTTCTCCATTGTAATAGCATAACAATTTTCCAGGAATGTTTTGGGGGAAACCACCAGAAAATTAGACATTGCTAAATAAGTGATTTAGATTGTGTAATGCTGAGTTGAAAAACCCTTTTACAGTCTTTTCCAGAAAACACATCACACAGAAACCTTTAGGTTTTACGAGTTGAGGAGCCAGTGCTTTTCAAGTGTTTTGTACTTTCATTCTTCCCATGTGGAGCGTCTGGAATAAAAAAGAAACCACTTTCCATTATGGCGAATGGGATTTGTTTGAGGGGGAGGTAGAATTAAATATAATATGCTTGGCATTTGTTAAGGGACCCTTTCCTAGATTTGAATCAGGAAACCGAAGAGGATTGGCTGACCTTGGGAGCCCTTGGGGGATTGAATGATAAGTGTTTTTTGAATGGCGTTTTCCAAGCAAAACTGTTTGGAGGAGGCTGACATTTCCAGGCATTCATGGTTTGTGCCTATGGGACACTGGTGGAAGGATCCCAAAGTCGTGCTGAAAGTTAGAATTACAGTGGTGATAGTTTAGGAGACATCCTGTTATCTCTCTTGCTGAAGACAGCGTTGGGAAATGGTTTAGTGCTGCCCCATTGACAAGCCTGAGTGTCCACTTTTAAACCACCCTTTGGCCATTCACTTTAAGATGAACCCAGATTGGAAGCATTTTAACTTTAGAAGGCAAGCAAATCAGGAGCTTACTTCTGGAAAAAAATGTTTCCTGCCCACTAAGTGGTAATGGAAAAGAGCTGTACACGCCGCTGCTGAGAGTTTGCCTTTTCTTCATGGGGGATGTGGTCACATTTTCAGGCCAGGCTGGAAAGCAGTGGGGAACTTGTCCTCAGGAGCCATTACAATGTGAAGTTCAAGTGGGACATTGTCCAACCATTAAGCTGTTTGTCGTTATAACAGATACACTGCCTGGTAAATGTGCCACGGGCAGCTAACAGAGGATGACCTTTTTGTTATGGTTGTTTTATTATTTTGGACTTCTCATTTATATTGTGAATTGTTTTGTAAAAAACAACATAATTGGATTCTTCTCAAATACTCATTGGAATACACATTAATGAAATGCAAAGCTTAAGGACATGACCCAAGAAACTCACATGGGAGCCTCTTAAATAGCTGGTGTTCTGGTTTCTGACGGTCCCCATGTCCACTTGGGCGAGAAGGCTACCAACAGGCTGTGTCCCCTTCATTCGAAGTCAATGAATCATCACTTTGTCAAGCCTGGAGTTAGAGATGGAGTCCCTGGTTGTTACACAACTATGCAAAGCAGTGAGTAGCATCAGACAATTTTAGGGAAGGAGTCTACACCTAAGTAGGGAAATTTGGTTGGGGGTGGGGAGGTAGTTGGCTAAGAACGGATCTTTCGAATATAGCATCCAGGTTATGTTTTAGTATTTGTCCTCATTTTGGGTGAATCTTCTCTCTTTTCCCTTCCATTCTCTTTAGTAACTGAGCTTTTAGATTTTAAATAGCCTAACAATAATTATGGGTATCGTCTAGTAAGTGCTTAAACTGTGCAAAAGATTTTACATAATTACTGTGTTGATCCTCAGAACATCTCGATAAGGTGTGTATTATCTCCATTTTACAGTTGATGAAACTGAGGCCTAGAGAAGCTAAGTAACTGTCCTTTTACACTTTACTTGTATGAGGTAACTAGTAAGTTGCAGAGGTGAGATTTGAACTTCAGTCCATCTGATTCCGAAGTCTGTACTCTTTAATTAGCACACGGTATGATATGGTATCTTTTTTAAAAAATTATTTTTTATCATAGGATATGATATCTTTTAATACTACGATTGACAACAATTTGTTTAATTAGCTCTTTGCAGATGTCAACTTTTGCATGTATTATTGTAATTATTCTTTCAGAACCACTGTGAGATGGGCAGACCAGATGTTTTCTTATTTTTCAGATATGAGGACTGATAGTCACAGAAGTTAAGTGACTTGTCCAAGGTTACATAACTAGTACATGGTGTGGTAGGGATTAGAATTCATCTGGTTTGGAAGGCCAGATTAATGATACTACAACTCTTAAAAGTATATTGTTAAAAAAAGCTATATGTGGTGTGATAGCCTGTGTGAATAAGTTTTAAGTGAATGAAACTTTATTTTTAAAAAGTTAGACTGCCAACATTGAAAAATAAATTCTTTTTTGAATCATTTAAAAATGGAATGGAGTAGATCTTACATAATATGCAAACATTTTATATTTATTGAAATCTATTTTAAGCCCTTTTTATCTTACAGCTTATAATAGAACACTGCGCTTTGCTTCTTAACTCAGAGCCTATGCCTGATTGTCCTTTCAAAAGAGAAATAAGGAGGGAAGGAATGCGATTATAAAGAGGAAGTGGGACATTAGAATTGGAAACATACGCAGCAGCAGGCCATAGATTTTTCCCAGCACATGCTTTTTGTCCTGGCAGTAGCTTTTTACAGAAGACATTCTTCCTTGGGGAAGTGTCAAGGGTCTTTTTTTTAACAATATCCTCTGAGATCATCAAAATTTCTGAGCTCTGTGGGAACACATTCCATATGATTTTTGTGCTCATCTTTTCCCCACAGGGGAAGTGAACTAGGTTAGATGTCAACATGAAAAGGGAGCAGAAGTGGTATCTGGCCGTGGGATGGAATGGAGAGTGTGACAGGCAGGAGGCAAAGAGGCAGCCGGCCTTGACCCAAAGGTGGCTACCAAGTGCAGGAGTGGAATGGATTGTTAATGCTTGGCATCAAGCATTGTTTATGAATAAAACAAAAACAAAAACGTGTGTGATCTATGTATCTTTAAAAAAAAAAAAATTGGGAAGTGGATGTGGCTCAACTGGTAGAGTGTCCGCCTACCATATGGAGCGTCCAGGGGTCAATACCCAGGGCCTCCTGACCTGTGTGGTAAGCTGGCCCATGCGCAAGGAGTGCCGTGGCATGCAGGTGTGCCTCTGTGTAGGGGTACCCACACGCAAGGAGTGAGCCCTGCAAAGAGAGCCACCCCGTGTGAAAAAAGCCTAGCCTGCCCAGGAATAGCACTGCACACACAGAGCTGATGCAGCAAGATGATGCAACAAAAAGAAATGCAGTTTCCCAGTGCCGCCTGATAATGCAAGCAGATGAATGGACAGAGAGAGCAGACAAAGGGGCAAAGGAGAGAGAAAAAATAAATCTTAAAAAAAAAAAAGAACTGTTTATGGGTTTCTGCGTGCTTGTGGGCAAATGGAAAAGGCTCTCTCTATATTTTGTTGTTGTTTTGTTTCTAAGATAAGACTGAAAACGGAAATTTCTGCCCTTGTTTACTTATTCAAGCTAGGACACAACACAATTTGTGGTACCTTTTGTCTCCTCATGCCATTTAATACTCTCCTCCACTGGATATTTTTTTCTCTTTGCTTCTTTTTTAGTAGTGCAGTTGCAGGTTTACAGAAAAATCATGCAGAAAGTACAGAAAGCTTATTTTGCATTCTACCCTGGATATTTTAATTGCTAGCCTCTGGGGGGCGGGGCAGATACGTGGTCAGCTGAGTTCTAAAAGGTAAGCTAGTTCTAACTAGCTGAGAAGCAGCCTGGGCAGGGCAAGGATGCCCAACCACATCACATTCACAACCTTTGGTACATTGTCTTTTCAGTTGTCGGTGCATTCATCATCATTCATATTTTATTTAGAACACATCTGAAGGCAGTGCATTAGACTTCTTTAAAAAGCAATAAAGGAAATCCACTGTGTTTTAAAAGACTTAGAGGGCCAGATCCTTTTGCCCAGAGAGTGGATGTGGTGAAATGAGGAAAATGACTGTGACAGCTGTGGTGACCATGGCCACATATACTGCCAAGAAAAAAAAAGCCAGAAAGTGGAAGGAAACTGAGCACCAGTGTCGATTTCTTCTCTGCCCTTGTTTTATTTTCCAGCCTCTGATCATGTGAAGGGATTAGGTCTCTGAATATTTGACTCTGAAGGTTAGATTGGTTGGGATGTTAGGAATCATCATTCTGGTGAATTCTCTGCCTGACCAGAGAGTGGAGGAGAACATAGGCATTTTGGGCATTGAGAACATAGGAGGTTGTTTTTTTAGGAGCTCTTGAGGATTGAACCTGGGACCTCATACATGTGAGGCAGTTGCTAAATGACTGAGCTACCCCCGCTCTGCTATAGCAGGTTTTTAATAACATGTTTGGGACTGTTTTATGGCATGTCCTTGGTGTCTTTTTCCTCTCTTTTCTCTGCCTTCCGTGCATCCCCTCCACATCTTGTGTTCATTGTGGCTGTGAATTCAACCCCCCTAAAGCTGTTAAGTAGGCTTTGCCATATTTGCATTTTTAAAGGCTCTTGACAAGAAATGCCAAAGATTTTCCCAAGTGAATGAATCATTGCTCTTTCGATATATGATATTCACATGACTCTTTAGTAAGTATTGGGGGCTTACTTTGTATCTGGCATGTGATGGGTACTTTCCATAGGGGTTGATCAAATCCTCATCACTATTCCTCAGTAGGAGATAAATGTAGGTGAGGAAATTGAGTTATCTGCCCGGTGGCACAGGGCTGGTAGAGATCAAGCTGAGAAGACGGCGTGCTTTCCAGAACGCACCAGTTGCTCCCTAGTGGTGCAAGCAGTGGGGCGAGTACTGTTGAAGCTTGGGGCGATTTTCAAGCCTGGCTCTGGTCAAGTTGCCTGGGGTTTCACTGAGTGAGAAGGAGAGCCCACTCTGAGAGTCTCCCTTCAGCCTGGCTTGTTTCCTTTGCCACTCCTTTCCTGGAGTGAGGGTTCCCCAAGTAGGTGTCCTTGGCTAGTCCAGAGCTGGGAGAATTGGTTGATTTGCTTCCTAATTTCTCCTGGGCGTGGCTGTCCTCTCTTACAGTTATTCTGCCCCCAGATGAGGAGAGCCTGCTAGTGAGAAGCTGAGGAGCCAGTCCCTGCCTGGCGGTATTTCTTACCTGCTCCTGGTCATGCCTTTCTGCTGTTGTCATAGACCTCTCCGCAGGGGATTAGATTGCTGTTTGGGAGCTTTCAAGGAGTTCCTCTGATCAGTCTATTAATGAGCAGTAAGTACTGTGCTGGCCTCTAGTTGGAGCTCATGGTCTGATGTATGCAAATGAAGTAATAAACGTGGGCACCATTGCAAAGCTGGGGCTTATACTTTGAGCAAAATGGGTAATCAGAAATTTGGGATGGAATTTATACTCTCCTAAGATAGGCAGTTTTAGAAATTGAGGTCTGGAGAGACGTGAAAATTGGCTTTCTTCCCTTACTTATCAGATAAGCAACAACACTGAGCTGCTAAAAATACCTGGTGCCTGACTTTCCTTGATAGCCCAGAGGCCCCAGAGGAGACCTGATCGCTGCCTTCCAGGACTTTCCACTTCTCTGTGGATTCTCAATGGATTCAAGGTGCTTTCAATGGCTTAATTTTACTGTCATAAAGTGAAAGTACATTTCAAAATTGTCTGTTTTAAAATTTGTTGGGAAAAAAAGGATTTAGCATCCTTAAGGAGTTTTTTTTTAGAAAAATTGAACTGAAAAGACTGTAGAACAGATTATTGTCTGTTTTTGTGTACATATCATTGTCTACTCATTTTTACTGGTTTCAGGTTTGCGTACTTGAACCAAAAAAAAATAAAAAAAACAACAGCAAAAAACAAAACCTAAAACCATGATTGCAAAATTCCTGCTTGCCCCAGTTACATTTACCTTCTCTATCATCCCTCAGCACTGCTTTCTTTTACATTCTTTATTATGCCCTAAGGTGCTATTTGCAGTGTATAGATTGCAAATAGGATTGGTTCCTAGCTGATCATTTTTTCACTTAAAAGAGCTTGAAAAGAATTGCCGCTTTCATTTATTTTAGAGCTTTTGCCTAAATACTTTTAGGAAAAGTCTGATTTCTTACAAACACTGGGCTTCTGCCAATTTGCATGGCTATTTTATCTTTGCATTTGTCATGCAGTCTGTTTACAGTCATAATAGGTAGAACAAGTTTTTATATCTACTTGATGTAAATGAGCTAGGAAAAATTCTGGCTTGCCTGAGGTTTTCAGGCTGTTGAGAGGTATGCATAAAAGGATATGAACTGCCACATTGGGTCAGATGCTAGGTTTGTTTACTTTAGTATTTTGTGACAGTAGGGGTGGTGGTAGAGCTAAAGACTCCTTTTTTAAAATTATTTATTTTTATTTCTCTCCCTTCCCCGCTCCCCCCAGTTGTCTGTTCTCTGTGTTCATTTGCTGCGTGTTCTTTGTCCGCTTCTGTTGTTGTCAGCGGCACCGGGAATCTGTGTCTCTTTGTGTTGTGTCATCTTGCTGCGTCGGCTCTCCGTGTGGATGGCGCCATTCCTGGGCAGGCTGCACTTTCTTTCGCGCTGGGCGGCTCTCCTTACCGGCGCACTCCTTGCGCGTGGGGCTCCCCTATACGGGGGACACCCCTGCGTGGCAGGGCGCTCCTTGTGCACATCAGCACTGCACATGGGCCAGCTCCACACGGGTCAAGGAGGCCTAGGGTTTGAACTGCAGACCTCCCATGTGGTAGATGGATGCCCTAATCACTGGGCCAAGTCTGCTTCCTGCTAAAGACTCTTTGATGTGAAGAAGTCTTTAAGGCTGACATCAAGGTAGAAGAAGTCTTTAAGGCTGACATCAAGGTAGATTCAGGCATATCTCTTAAACATCCATAATTGCATAATCTCTGAAAATCTTTCATCCATATGTTTAAATTAATCTCAAATTGTTTATTTTTATCTTAGGTTCTGTATATTTCACACCTTTTTAAAAGATAGAACTTGAGTACATTGGTATTTCGATGCCAAATTCCCATTTTTTATAATGGTAGGATTTTAAAGTTGAAAGGGCTGCGGAGGTCATTGCTGTAATCCCTTCATTGTCAATGAGACCTGCTCTGGCTCATAAAGTTAGCCAGGGACGGATCTGGGAACTTGACCCCAAGTCTTTTTACTTCCTGCTCAGTTTTATTCTTTGGGGACTATGTTATTGAAACCCCAAACCCATCTAAATCCAAGCTGATTACCTCTTTCTTAATAGTTGACCCTCTTTTGACTTTGCTATTTGTGCCGATAGCATTCTCTTGTCATCTTGATTTTGGATTTCAGATGCATGGTGTGCTTCTCTATTTTCTGTAACCTTTACCTCTAGTCAGTCACTGTGTGTGGTTGATGGTTCTCTTGTACGTTGTCCTTTTCTTTTTTGAATCCTTAATCCCACATTCCAATTCAGAATTTTAACAAGGCTGTGTTACAGAGCACAGAATTTCACAAAGTGGGTTGTTCCACGAAAAGTTAGTAGGCTTGGGGGAAAACCCCATAAATGTAGGAGGTGTTAGTGAAAAAAAGGGTTCCTTGGCCAAGTAAGTGTTGGAATTGCTGGGCAAGGCAACGTTTTAAATAAGTTTCTTTGCAGAAAGCCTTCTCATAATCTTTATTTGTGACTATACATGTGAATCTCTAAGAAGGAGAAAAGTATTCAGGTGTCCCAACTTATATGACTGTTGTACCACTTTTTTGGGGAGGGGGTAGAGGAATCATTTTGTAGCTAACACTGCTGTAGTAACTCCATTTGTACCATTTCCAGATCCATTGCCACCTAGCTTTTGTTGGGAATATACATTCTGTATGAGCTGCATTTAGTTTTACTTTCAAAGATATTTATTCTTTTTCACTTTGTTGCTCTCGGCATCTTTCCTTCACCCAGGAAGCCTCTCACCACTTTTCTCATTGACACATTCTTCACAACCCAGCTCTGTTCTTACCTCTCTCTAGCATTTTCCTCAGACTTAATGATGCTCTTGTCTCCTGAACTTGCAGTACTTATTGTTTCATATATTAAAAAAAAAAAGGAAATACTTGAAACAGACAATGAAGTACAGAAAGTAGCGAAACGAACACCCATAATAGTTAAATTGCTGGAATTTTCACAAATTGCCATTTTCTATATTTGTGTCAGATTTTTTTCTTCTAATAAAACGTTCTGCATTGCATCGCACACATATCCCATTCTTCACTCTCCCTCCACACAGGTTAACTTGCACATATATTCTCCAAACGTTTGGCTTATTTTAATTTTGTATTACTGGAATTGTGTTGCATTTATATAGAAATTCAGTGTGAGAATTGCCAACTTCATGGTTTCATAGCTTTCCACCCACAAACCTGGTATATTTCTCTGTTTACTTAGGTTTTTTAAAAAATGTTCTTCAATGAAATTTTATAGTTTTCTGTTTAAAACTCTTTCATAGCTTTTGTTAGATTTGTGCTGAGGTGCTTCATGGTTTTTTGTGGTCACTGTGAATGAAATTCTTTAATATTTTTTAATTAGTGGTGCTGGTGTGCAAGAATGTCATTGATTTTGTACTTCTTTGTAAATGATTCTTGATTGATTGAGTTCACATATAAGCCAGTTTTAATATGGGAGCCTAAAGTCGTGTGGCTTTTCTAATAGAACACGAAGTAACTTAAACTGATTGGAAATGTCACAATTCATTGTGATTTTAAGGTTAAGTAAATTGCTTTTAGAGGTAAGGGAGGGGATGACTTTTAGTTATTTAATACTTTCATATATTCATTCAACAAATGTTTGGGTGCCTAGGAGGTGCTGGGCCCTGGACTAAGCACTGAATCTTTCATGGTGAACAGAGCAGATGTGGTTTCTGTTCTCGTGGAGTGTGAGGAGAGGGAGATATTGCAGAAATCAACACTGACAAATACATGTTTATGAATTGTGAAAAGGAGAACAGGAGGCTATGAGAATAAGAAAGGTGAGGAGAGGGGAATCTAAGTCTTACATCAAGTTTTTATTACTTCTTCGCAAATCATCATAATAGTGGTATTTAATCGTGTTTAAATTATCAAGTATCAAGACAAGAAAATATTTATTTTTGGTCAGTGTGTTCTCTTACACCACAGTGAAGCTTCCAGAGTTAAGTGAGACATGCCTCAGTGCTGTGGCTTGAACAGGGCTGCTGCCCGCCCCCAAATCCTGCTCCACCATTTTGAGTGCCACCACTGCCATTTCTACTGGGAACTGGCATCTTTTGGACGTGTTATTGTCCTGTTGAGCAATTTCCTCCTGGGCTTTCCACTAATGGCCTGGGTCCTTGCTCCCAGGTGAAGAAGAACCTCTCTGTCCTTTCTGCCAGGGTCTTTTTGTTTCTTTTCTTTTTTCCTTTGCCAGGAGCCTTGAGAGGGCCGCCCACAGAGCAGGGCAAGGGCTCTTCCACTGTCTCAGCCTCTTCCCAGCCTTTCCCCAATGCTTTCCACACACAGAGGGCTCAGGTGTGACAATGGGGTGGGTAGGAGATCGGTTGGGAGGAGGATGGGCTGGGTCTAGTCTGAGTTCCACACCTCTTTCCACCTGCTCTTTCTGGCTTGATACTGGATTTTCTCTTGCACTGAGGTGAGTCCTGCCCCCAGTGAGAGGTAATGTGGTGCAGTTAATGGGCTGGGCCCAGGAGAGAATATTGGTTTTCAAATTTGACCCCTCCCCTTAGTTGCTCAGTGTCCTTGGGTATGTAGCTTAATCTGTCAGTCTGTCTATGTCTCAGTTTTCTCTTCAGCAAAATGCAAGTACTATAGAGCCTTCTTCGGGTTATAGACAGGGCTAAATGAGTTAGCATGCATGTAATCCTTAGAATGGTATCAGGCACAGAGTAAGCATGCAGAGTGACTGTTAGTTGCTAGCTCCTACTCAGTCTTTCCTGAAAATGGACTCCTGGAGTTCCCCTCCTCACCTCATCAGATTCTGAAATCTGTCAGAATCCAAGCAGTGTGTATAATTTATGATTTAATACAGGACTCCAGCTATTCCTTTAAAACATTTAGGAGGAAAAACGGCAGAGAAATAGATGAAAATAACAATGATATGTTAGGGTAGTGAATTAGGGTCCCTTTTACTTCTTATTTTCTAAATTTTTATGATTTGGTTATGTTACTTTTATACTGCTACTACTAAAATCATATGAAAAAAGAAAGGTCAGGCTGGCACTTGCGGGAGTGGTTGCCTAAGGAGGGCGCGAAGGCTCACAGGTTAAGTACTTTCCCATTTATGCCTATAATTGCAGAAGTGCACTGGTATTTAAAAATTCTTAGCAGAAGCATCCTTAAAGTCCTAAGATGAGGATGATTCTCTTTCAGAAACCATTTCTTGAAATGTGTACTTTCCTGTCATTGTTTGCCCTTTTCGTTTCTTCTTGAGCTGGTCCTGTGTTATTTCACTCTTTCATTCTCTGATTATACCCCTTCCCCTGGAAAAGTCACTCCTTTAAATCCCCTATCTTTCTCCTTTACCAGCTTATGCAGAAATGATGCTCACTTTTCTTCAATTCGTAGTATTGAATAAATTTTTTTTGTATTTTTAATTGTAAAATTAGTTAAATGTAACTTTTTACCCTCAAAAATCTAAGCTAAGTTGTCTTTTATTTACTCACACCTAGATTTTCTTTATTTACTTGCTTACTTATTTCCTTATTTATGAACTCTGTGGGTCTGTGGTCTCCTAAAGGAACAAGGAATCCTGTGAGATTGGGAGGCTGAAAGGAAGTGAAGATTAAGGGAATGCTGAAGTTAAATTTTCCCCCTTTCCCTCTTTTGCCTGGGGTTATCTCTGTGGCTACCATTTTGGAATGAGTCAAAATTTTTGAACTTTTCTAAACTAAAAGAACAGAATTCTGGAAAATTACCAAGTAGATTTTTTACAAAGAAAACTATGCCAAATCTGACAAATTTCCTCAAAAGCCAATTGTTTTTAATTACTTTCATGAAAAGCTCAGTAAGCTTTCCTGCTTTCCTTTCTTGTTATTTTAGTGTATAATTGTGAGTGGAAAATGTGCTTTCCTGCAAAGTTTCTTTGATGTGAAGAAATTTATTCTTAAGCAGTGACATCCTGTATGTCAAAAAAATACTGACCCAGATTTCAAAGAAGGTATTATGTGTTTAAGTAATATTACCTGGCACTAGTGGAAGCACTGCGTACCTGAGAAATATTGCTAATTTCAGTGAGATAGCTCTGTGGGATATAAGTCTAGTTGAGAATATTTAAATAAAATGGAAGAAAGGTGATACTTTCCCATATCCTCTTCCAGTTTTTGGTGTTTTTCATCTCCAAGTATAAATGCATAATTTGAATGTAACATAAATATTTATGATAATTCTTTGCTATAAGGAGATTTTAGATTAAAATCTGGATTTATGCAATGGGTATAATCTTAAGATTTAGTATTTGCTTTTCCAAAAGATTTATAGAATTCTTTGCATTAGAAAAAGTATATACCACTTTTTAGTAGGATAGTAGATCTGTAGAGCTACAGAGGTGTTGGTATGACCTTTTACTACGTTTATGACTATTGTCTGTTTCTTTCATAAACACTAAAACCATGGAGGAGGATAAAACAGTAAACAGTGGATTTAGCTGAGACTTGCCAAGGATAGAGACATGAATGCTGAAGAAATACGTAAAACTGTCAACTGAGCCTTAACACTTGGCATTTTTTGCCAATTAAAAAAAAAAAAGCTATAGGTAAAATGTTAAAGGAAATTCGAACCGTTTTATGTCCTTAAAGGTGAACTGTTCTTACCTTGGGCTCTTGGATAGAATACTTGACGACTTTTCTACTCCTCGGATAGAGAAAATGCCCTTACCTTAGCTGGCTGTCAGACGTTTGATATATAGGTGACTTCACCTTCTCTGTGATTTAGCGTCCAGCTTTACAGTTGCTCTCTTGGCAGCAGCTTGTGCATGGTGATCTTTTCTTACTAGAACAGTTAATAACCGTGGCAGATGTTGCGATCCCAGTTCTGCAGTTGTGCAGCTGTTTATATGTCCAGTTATATTTCTTGAAAGAATTAATCAATTTTTAGGATCTCATGCTGAAGGCTACAAGTATAATAGGATTAGGGGGAAACTTTATTTTATGGGAGTTTGTATTGAATATTGCACCAGATGTGGCAGGGATGTAGAATGGCAGCTGAAGGGAAACAGGAATTCAGTAGTAAATTCCCATTTATCCTGAAACCAAGCAATTCAGAAAGTCCAAGATTACTAAAATTCTCTTTTTGCTATTTTGTACCAGAGATTCGTCTTAAGAGCAAAACAAAGTTTAGAAAATGGAGCTTTAAAAAATGCTCATGAGCATGTTGCTGTGGGGGGAGTGGGGGGTGGGGGCGGTGGGGTTGAATGGGACCTCATATTTTTTTAATGTAATTTTTAAAAATAAATAAATAATTTAAAAAATAAATAAATAAAAATAAAAAAGACAAAAAAAAATGCTCATGAGGGAAGTGGATTTGGCTCAACTGACAGTGTCCACCTACCACATGGGAGGTCCAGGGTTCAAACTCAGGGCCTACTGACACACGTAGTGAGCTGGCTCACGCACAGTGCTGATGTGTGCAGGGAGTGCTGTGCCATGCAGGGGTGTCTCCTGCATAGGGGAGCCCCACTCTCAAGGAGTGCACCCCATAAGGAGAGCCACCCGGTGCCAAAAAAAAAGGCGCAGCCTGCCCAGGAGTAGTGCTGCACACACTGACACAGCAAACTGACATAGCAAGATGACGCAGCAAAAAGAGACACAGATTCCCAGTGCCACTGACAAGAATACAAGCAGACACAGAAGAACACACAGCGAATGGACACAGAGAGGAGACAACTGGGGGGAGGGGAGAGAAATAAATGAAAAAATCTTTTAAAAAAATGCTCATGAGCCTACTACCCTAAAGTATCAACTATAGTCATTTGTATATATTCCTTTCCAAGCTTTTTTTTTTTGATGTGTATGTTTTTAAATATGAATGCAATCAGAGTACCTATATTTTACTATGTCACTGCATAGGTTTTGTAATACATTTTATAGTTGTATATTGTTTCCATTGAGTACCATAATTTTCTGAAACATCTCTTTATGACTGGGCATTGGGTAGCTTCTGTTGCTCTGTTGTAAATAGCACTGAGATGAACATTGTTTTTCCTACAGCCTTTTCCATACTTGGATGGTTTCCTGACAATAGACATTGAAAATGCGGTTATGGGGTCAAAGATTGTGAATCCCTTGATGTACCCCTCTTTAATTGATGGGATGGATATAGTGACTAGATCAAAGTGGGGAGGGAGTTGGAGTCTGGAATGACTCCCAAGTTTCTGGCCTATGTGATGGAGAGAATGGTAGTGCTACTGGCACAGCCTGGACACAAAGAGGAAGCAAGTTGGGGGTGATGGCAATGGGTTCACTTTGGAATGTGGGAGTCCCGGCAGCAAGTGAGATTCAGCAGACAGTTGAAAATGAAGGGCCCCCTGAGACCCCCTGGAGGGACCATCAGCATGGGTGGATGTTGTTAGGATGGCTTAGAGGGAGACGTGAAAAGAGAGGAACTTGGATGATTGAACTCTGAGGCACACTATTCTGTGGCAAGTGGAAGGAGAACCCACTGAGGAAATAAGGAGTGGCTGAAGGCTTGGGAGGACAGCCAGGAGGAAATGGCTGCACAGAAGTTGCAGCAGGAGAGAGTTTCGAGGAGGAGGAAGTGCAGTGGGCAACAGGTGGGTGACATTTTATTTGAGGCTGTTTCAATGGCATGTGCCAAGTGATGGAAGCTGAGTAAGGATGGCAGCGCCAGAGGTAAACCATATCAGGAACCTTAGTGGTGGAGGAAAGAGGACGGAGGTGGGCAGTTGCTAGAAGGGGTTGTAGGGTGGACTCTAAGCCCAGCAATCCTCTTGTCTCCTTCCTTGCCTACGCTGCCCCCTCTTCCCCTCTGCTGACCATCTGCTTCTCCTCACACTCTCCTCTCCCAGCTTCAGTGACCTGAGCTCTTCTGGTCTCATTCTCCATCACCGACTGTACCTCATTTCCTTTTCCTTCTGGTCCCTTAAGAACCCAGGTTCTCCAAGGTCCGGATCTTGGTCCCTTTCCTTCCTTGAATCAAGTTCATCTACCTGTCTTCAATCAAGTTTATTGGTTTCCAGCTCCTCATCCTTAACTTGGTCTCTTGTAGCATAGTGTTTGCTCTCCCAGGCAAAAAATTTTGTGTTAGATTAACTCTGTAGTAAATTTGATTGAATAAGACTAAACCATTTTATAATCCTGTCCTTGCAATTGCTCTTATTGAGGCTATCAGCTAACAGTTTAAAAAACCCAATATGATACGAACATGGATTTAGGGCACAATGCAGTAAGAATTTATATTTGAGTTTACTTCATCTTGAGCAAATTAATGTTTTTCTTTCCAAACTTTGGTTTTGGGTTCATTTTTTTTCAGGAGCCTACCTTGATTAAAGTAAGACTGAGTGGTAATTATCCCAGTAGAGCTGGGGGGGAAATTGTTTTGGTTAGTATTGCTGTGTTTTTCCCCAGATGTGCTTTTTTTCTCTTTTTTTCTTTTTCCTTGCAATTCACTTTATATGAAGGTAAAGGTTATCATAGCTGATGATGAGAAGGGAGGCTTTGCATGCATGGTGGTGGTGAAGGGGTCAGAGTTGACATGTGAGTATATGATAAACTGTTTAAATGGTTTTCTGGTACGAATGTGTTTACGTAGTGTTTCTCTCAATAGTCTATTGAAATATATCAATATCAGTTCTATATAAAAATAATTTTCATAAAGTGGCTGAATATCAGATTTCTAAAAGCATAAAATCATATATTAAGTTATGAATAGATTTACTCTTTGGCTACCTAGAATAGAAGCTCCCAGTTTCTGCTGGGCAATCTTTGCTCGTCTAAAGAGTGTAAAATTCCCTTTGAGAGGAACATTTTTCTCTGTTGACAGTTTTAAAAAAGGATGTGATTTTAAATTATGAAGCTTAAATTTAGTTTTTAATAGTAACTTTGTTGTTTATTCTTACTGTCTTTAAGAGCCAGGTTATGAAATGACATGTGCCATTGTTCTCTTGACTTTATGGTTTTGGTTTTGAAGTGCTGTTTTTGTGCTTTTTAAAATGAGTAAAGTAATTCTGACTATACATTTGGGATCGAATAAATAGGATGCAGTTTTCAAAAACCAACCAGACTTCTAACTTGGTGATATGATATTCTTAAATCATCTTGTCTCAAAGCTGTAGATACTAGTATGAGCTGAGTGACTTCCAGATTTGATGGATTAGTCAGTACTACCCTTTTCCTCTGTAAAAAAGATCAACTGATTCCTGTAACATACTAAATGTTCAAGGCAGGGGGCTGACTACCTTGTAGTGTGCTCTGAGTTTCTGTTCCCACCAGTTGAGATGCGTGCTTATCCAGACGCATGAGTTTATTCCCAAACCTTTTATGCCAGCCGTACTTATTATTTTAGATTAATATTATAATTTTAACTGTGAGTAAAAAGAATTGATGTTTCTCTAAAAATTCATCAGCATGCTTTGGAAAACACCTTATGAGAGTAAGTTTTTTAAAATGCTTGCAATCGATTTAGGAGTGACTGAGATAACTATAAAGTATTTGGAGAATCATCAAAGTCTAAAGGCATTCTCATTAACATTGTCAGTATTCAGTGTGGGGAGGTGAAGCTGTGAATGTGAAACCTGAGCATCTCCGTGTCCCGAAGCAGTCAGTGTCTGGTCCATTTCCACTTTGTGTCTGTTGAGGCTCTGGTGGTGGTTCTGTGCCCGGTGCTTGTCATCCTCACTCCAAGACCCAGTCTGGAGGCAGCACCCTCTGGAGCACTCCTGGTTGCTGCTGCCGAGGGAAAGGCTGCGCCGGGAAGCCCAAGCTGGCCTTACTGCATTGAACCAGGTGGGGAAGTAAGCACCTCCTGAAGAAAGAAGCGGTGTTGAGTAGTTGGGTAGTGTAACGCTGTCTAACCATACCTTGTTTCCCAGGAGTCCTTTCTTTAATGAAATTGAACCTGGAGGAGGATGCCTGGAACATGATTTATAAAAGAAAAAGACCCCTCAGTGCTAAAGTCAGTAGACATACTCAAATAAAAGCCCCCATTCGTTTGGCAAATAAATGTATGTTTATAGGGCTTAATGTTAAATAGGTTTAGGGAAGCGGACGTGGCTCGACTGATAAAGCATCCCCCTACCATATAGGAGGTCCAGGGTTCGAACCCAGGGCCTCCTGATCTGTGTGGTGAGCTGGCCCACGCGTGGTGCTGCTGGGCACAAGGAGTGCCATGCCAAATGGAGGCGTCCCCCGCATAGCGGAGCCCCATGTGCAAGGAGTGTGCCCCACATTGAGCCACCCTGCGTGAAAGAAGCGCAGCCCACCCAGGAGTGGCACTGCACACATGGAAAGCTGACACAGCAAGAAGATGCAACGAAAAGAGACACAGATTCCTGGTGTCTCTGAGAATGCAAGCGGACATAGAAGAACACACAGTGAATGGACACAGAGAGCAGACAATGGGGGGGGGGGGAATAAGTCTTAAAAAATAGGTTTAAATATGTATCTTTTTAAAATTTTTTATTTTTACAACTTCCAGCTTTAACTGACTTTGTTTTCAACCCAACCAGTCAATCCCTATGCACTTGGGTAAGGGACCTTTACTTTATTCTTTGACCCTCCTATCTCTCTTGTACCCTCCCATCAAATTAGTCCCCTGCACCACCCTCTTTTGTAATAGATTAATCTGTGATTTCTCTTCCTCTTCTCCTCCTGTCGCTTTTCCATTAGCACCACCTTAGTTCTTATCCCTGAACTTCTAGATATGGTCCCCAGTTGGCTTCCCTGCCGGGGCTGCTGCTGGCTTGTATAGTTCCTTTGTGCAGTTAGGAAAAGGCTCCCCCAACAGGAGCTCGACTTGATTTCAGTCCCTGTTTCACCCCTTCCTGGCCATCTTTATACAGTACACAGACTGAACAGCTGCACAGAACAGTCCTGTTTCATGCTTCTAGTCACTCTTGCAACGAATTAAGGCTATATCTCTTGATTAAATTTCCTCTGAAACTTGTGTTGTTGCTAAACTGCTCAAAATATTTTTGGTGGTTCCCTATTGTCTGTATACAATGGCTGTCTGTCCTCAATTTTTTTTTTCATCAGACTGTCACCAATGACTGTCAGTCACGTTTGGTGCCCTCTTGCTGTACGGAAATCATAGTGATTATAGCACAGACATTACATACTAGGCTGTGTAGCTCTTACCTCACCTCTCTCCCCACCTACCCTGCTATGCTAACTGAAAGCTCCTAAGCTCTGATGCCCAGTCTAGCCCTGCTTACCTTTCCTCCCAGCTTCATGGCTCACCAGGACCCTGTACCAGCTGTCTTCTGCAACTCTTCTGCCTGGTCCCTGTCTGCTGAACAGGCTTTGTACTTCTTGCTTAGAGTTCTCTTTTCCGCTTAACTACATCCTACTTATCCAGCAAGGTCAATGCCAAGGTCAAGGTTCACCTCTTTAGCACTGTGTTCTCAGATCCTTCTATACAATGAGAATAGTAAATTTTTTTCCTTTATGTTCCTCATTTTGAGGTGACTCATCTGCCCTATGTGAGTGCTTGTTTTAGTTCTTATATAACACCATTCTGGATGGAAGTTGAGACCGCCTCCTCCTAGCACAGGACATTGACCTTTCTTCCCTTCTTATCTGTGTGCAAAATATTTGTTGTACTTAGTGTGCGCTCCCTTTCATATTTATTGAATGCTAAAGTGCCAGTTAACGGTGGAAAAAACAATGGAGAACAAGAGTTGGTAAGCAGTTTTAATTTCTAAACTGGGCCTTGCCATTATGTCATAAAGAGAACTCTTTATTTTTCATATGTATCTAATCTATATCTGTCATCTAGAGACTTGTTTTAAGGATAGGATTTTAATTTTTACATTTTCATGCCTTTTAGCTCGATGATTGACAATATGATGTGTCTTTAAATTCCTATTTTGATAAACTATTTATAGAGGGAAATAAACTTCAGGCTTATATGATGTAGTTCACTATCGAATATTTCATTTCTTACAAAGATTTCCTTGGGCAAAGTTATTGCATGGCTCTGTACTCTGTCAAGCTGATCAACTTACAAATTGATTTTTGTCTAGCCTTAAAAGTTAAGTGCGTGGTGTGTATGGTCAAGGAAAAGAAAAGTGTGTGTGTGAGTGTATGTGAGAGAGAGAGAGAGAGAGCGAGCCACTGGCATAGGTTTCTTAATGCAAATATATGAAATAACTGCTATATCTTACAGAACTTTTGGAAATTAGCAGAATTATTATTCGAATTTAAGTCAACACTTTTTAGTAAACGTTTTAGTCTGTGACTTAAAATATCTTAATTATGATAGACTGTGTAGGTTCATTTGTTGTGTATTGTATGTCTTTTAGTTCTTCACGAATACTTCTGAATATATGTAGAGACATGTAAGAATTATGGTGAATTTGATTTTAAATTTGGTAATGCTTTAAACATTAGAAAAACTGGAAACAATTTGACCCAGAAAATACTTCCAAATATGATTGTTGATTTCAGTCAATTTAGGTGAAGTAACCCACTGTGATTTAGCTATTTTCTCTAAAAATTCTTTTTAAATGACAAAGTGGTTTGTCTTTTTAGTTTACATTATCAGTGCATTTTTTGGAACATTGTAGCTATTTTTGTTTGATCAGGTCTCAACTAATAAACATTCACGAAACCCTACTGTAAATGTATAAATATCTCTCCCTCTGTTTACATAGTTTATTGGACTTTATTTTAGTGGATAATTGCTTGAGGAAGCTTCTGAATTTTTATTATTCTAAAAAATTTTTTCTTAACCACAAGTATTAAGGCATTCCTGAAGATGTACTGTTGATTAATGCATGTTTTTCTTGTCCTTTACTTTATAGGTTTTAAATGTTATCATCCTTAGACCCGCTTTTGTTTTCATAACTAAATTTATTAGAACACCCAGTGCCATTTTGCAGCTAACCATGTTATTATAAATGTGCAGAAAAGACATCACACACGCCTCAATGCCTCTTCTTATGATGGTCCTGTTGATTTTGTGCTTGATTTGGTGCTGTATATAGTTAAGTCCCTAATTTGTTTTATGGTGAGGTCAGAATAAAGATTTCTGCTTTTCCTCTACCTCTGAATAAATATCATTGAGAAAGACTCTTGTGGACTAGCATTCACTGGCTTTTTGGTTTTTAGCATTCTTTAAAACCAGGCCCAGGCTGCAAGCTCACTCCCAAATGAAGAAGTTCAGACTTTCCAGAGTTGAGCCTTTTTTGTTGAGGCGACAATGTTGGAAGCTGGACAGAATATTAGGAGATGAGGTATTTGACAGCTTTGTGAGGAAACTGAAGTTGGAGGGTAGCAGTTCCCTTCCTTATCCCAGGGAACAAGAAGAGGGCCCCAAATTAAGTACATATTCCTCCATTGTCACTGAAGAGAGCCTACAAGAGGGGAAGGAGCCATTTCCCCCCCCCCCCTTTTTTTTTTAAAGAAGGTAGTTGTGCTCTGGTGGATCCTGGGTTTTTTTGTTTGTTTGTTAAAGCAGTTTTATTGAGTTTTATATTCACATATCATGCAATCTATCCAAGTGTATAATCTGGATCCTGGGCCATTTTATGTCTTTTATTTATAGCCAGTCATCTTGAACTGATCTGCGTAGACTCCCAAAACTGAGGGGCTCAGGAAGCCCTGTGTGAGTGCGTACTAAACACAAATCACTGCTCTTAATAATTATAATGAGGAAGTATCCTGAGCGTTGGATGGTCTCATCAAGTATAAAGAGAACAGGAAAGGGGGAACACCCAGTGGTGTTTAAGCAGGGGCGGTTGGTAAGGAGCAGGAGGACTTTGGTGAAGAGGATATTAGAAATGTGAGGTGAGGCGGGGATCACGTGATTAGCAAGCCCATTCATCTGGTGGGGTAGTCACTTGCCATCTGTGCATGGGCCATGAACAAATGGATCTGTCGGGTGTGCCAGTTATATTTGAGAAGTTTTATACTCACCTCAGGGTTCCAAGGGCTTAGGTTTGCCAACTTAAACACATTCTACTTGTTGTAATTTTTTTTTAACTGCCTTGAGGGAACAGGTTGAGAAGTCTGTGGGTTATAATTAGCACGTCCCACCTGCATCTGAGTTTGTATTTCTGGTTATAACAGGGCTTTGTAATTTTTGGCTACCTTGTCTGTCAGGAACTCTTAGCCCTTTTCAGACATGAGCTCATTAATTCTCATTAAGATCCAGTGCAAATTGTGTAGCCTGAACCACAGTTTCCTGCCTAAGGCCCCGGCAGCTTGCTGCCTATTCTGGACCTTCTTCGGTTGTGGCAGGTGAGAAGGGACTGTGAGGCAATGGTGGAGTGAAGGGTGGAGGGTTTTCTGATCTAGTCTTATGGGGAGCAGTGTGTCATTTCTCTGAAGCCACGCTGCCTTTTGTCAGTTGTTCCTGCCATGACTCTTTGGCACTTCTTGGGGAAATGGCTGGAACATGATGTTAGCTGGTTGCCTCCTCAGGGTACTGAACTCCATGGCGGATCTACTGCAAACGAGGCGGCTCTCTAGTTTATTTACTTGGGCATACCTGACAGAAGGCAAGACAGAGAGTTTATGGACTCTTCAGAGTGAGAAAAAGGAATGGGAATTGGGAGGGAAGGAATTAACATGTAGGGAGATACTCCTAGGTCCTTGGAGTTTTGCTTTCTCAGCTAGTCTGCACGATAATCCTATGGAATGGATGTTGTCATCTCTATTTCAGACCAGAAATTTGAATAGCGAAGATGAATTGCCTTGGATTTGATCCTGGGTCTGTGGTTGCAGAGCCTGTGCCATATCATAATGGTGTGGAACAAAAGAGAATTCTCAGTTGTGGTAAATGACTGCTAATAAACATTTTGTAGAGAGTAATTTTTCAAATGTAGAAGTCAAGCTTTTCTTTGGGGGGAAAAAAAAGAGGTTGTCCAACCATGCTTTTAGAAATTAGATTGAAGGATGCATGTGTGATAATAAATGTGAAAGATCACTCTCAGACCAGTCAGGAAAGCTTCACCCTGGCCTGCTCTTCCAAAAACTAGATGATTAACCTCCTGGGCCTTAAAGAAGGTTTTGCCTGGGATGCCAAGGTCTGTCTCCTTGCTCTTTAATTATAAAGAAAGGCACTTAGATATTTTGTAGCTAGAAATCTAAAACCTTCCAGCCACTGCTCATTTTAACTCAAAAAGCCCTCTATTTAGTCTGGCTAATATCGTATATTTACTAAACTCACTTTCTACAGCTGGAAAACTTTTTTCTTTCCCTGACATTTATAAATTGTAAAGTTCTAGATAACATTTTTCAAATCTTTAATAACTGGCCAGTGCCAGGGAGTGAGGATGGCCTAACTCCTCCTTGATGGCTGTTGTTGATAAGGCCAGCTTCTCTATACCCAGACAGAAACAAACCTTTTGCTTGGTGTTTCCTGGAACATCCACTGCTTGTGCAGAGGCATCCTCTGGGTGTTAACTCTTAGATAAACTGGAATGTTGAATTTATTGCCCCTCCCCTTCATGGAGCTTTTTACTATTGGAGTCAGGCTCTTGGTATATGGACATCCATTGGCTTGTATATGTGTTTTAGTTTCCTAGGGCTGACATTCTGGTGCTGGCTGCTGGTGATCCTTGGTCCTTAGCTTCTCTGTCACACGGTAGTGCACATGGTGGCCTCTCTTGGCCTCTTCTTTCTCTTCTGAGGTCTTTTGATCTTCAGCTCTTCTTCCCATTGGCTTTCTGTCTCCCTATCTGAGTTTCATTCTGCTTGTTGAGGACTCCAGTAATAGGATTAAGACCCACTCCCTGTTCAAATTGTTTGATTTCCTCATTGCCCAGTATCTTAGTGTCCTTTGTATTAATTATGTGGAGTTTGAACACAGGCAACAACATACTTCATGGAAATTGCCCAGTAGAGTGCCTCTTTCTTCCCTAATAAGATTCCATTCTAACAAAAGTCCTCCAACTAGCAATCCATTAAATGTTCTTAGCAGAAAGCTTTACAGAGAATGGGAAAAAAAACCTTAATATATAGTGGCTGTAACAGTGGAATAAAATATTGGAAAATCAGATAACTATATATTTGTGAAGTAAATGCCATGAATAGACACACCCAAAAATTTCTCTAAGGAAGTATGCTGATAGGAATGAAAATCAGTGTCACCTGGGAGCCTTTTCACAGAAAGCATTTTAAAGCGCACTTTCTCATATACTCTGGGGAATTTGTAGAGCTCCCTACCTTGTTCTTTGTGACTTGCCAGCCCCACCTCCCTTGAGAACCAAGCTGCTTGAGTAAATTGTTTTCAAGAATCTAGTTTCCATTCTGGTTATTCTTTAGGTTGGTAAATGCTGGAGATGCCTTGAAATAGGGCTTCTTGTGTCCTTTGGCTTCTAACTAGAGTGTTTCTTGAAGATGTATGTTCTTGGGGTATCTGAGGTCTCTGATTATCCTTTGCTGGTTTGTGACCTGGATGGCAAGGGTAGAGATGATAGAAATAATCCTGGGAGAAAGAATAGGCTGTACCTCTGTAATGTACATTCCTATGTGCCAGCCACTGCCAGGCAGTGGAACCTTTATACATTGAGAACTCAAACTGCCTTCTCCAGGGGAGGAGTAGACCAGCAAACTAACAGTTGCAATGGAGTTAAGCTGGCTTGCTCAGAGCATGGCTGCCTGCAGGGAATGGTTACTCACACTGTGTTATCAAGAGGCATTTATTTAAGACACGAAGTTCAGCTGAACCTCTTGAGGGCGTAGAACTGGAATCACTCTTAGGATCTAAGGCAGCATTTCCCTCTCCCCCATGTGGTGTGTAATCTCTGCTTCTCTCTGCACTTGTGCTTCATTCCTCTCCTAGGCAGGCTTCCTTTGAAGGAGCACTGCAAGGATACCCCTTGGGAACTACTTGAACTTCCCATCTAGTGCTTACAGCCACCTGGCTCTAGTCGCTGAGACCCAATTCCAGATCTTTGAAAGCTGGCATTGTTGGGGCCACTGTACACTCACAGTCCATTTAGTGATGGCCTGATTGAAGGTGCAGTCTCATGATGGGGAGGTTGGTGGCTATAAGAGCCTACTCCTGTGGTTGAGATCGCCTCTTCCAGAGCAGGTTTAGGTTCTCTAAAGGAACCAGAGGATCCAGAATGTCTTTTGAGACTTTTGGAATGAATAGAAGCAGCCAGGGCAGAGCAGGCATATATACAAGTAAGAATAGGGCTTGGTGTTATGTGAGGTTGAGCTGAGGGTGCTACAGTCTTCCCCAGGGAGAAATGAGACTAAGGAGGAAGGCAAGCCAGGGCTGGAGTCTTGTGTTTTCTGCTTTAGGAATTTGAATATTTTGGTCTAAGGGCATTGGAAAATCATTGAAGAATTTGAAGCAGGATGAAATCTGTGATCAGATTGTGATTTTTCTTTTTTCTAGAAAGGCGATTTGGGAACAGTGTGGTGTGTGGGTGGGGGAAGGAGAAGGTGGTTTTTGGGACTGTAGTTGCGGGACAAGGCAGAGAGACCACTTAGAAGGCTGTTGCCTTACGGGTGAGAAATGATAAATGCTCAAGCTGGTACATTCATGAGAGTAACTAAGGTGATACAATCTATAAGACAGGTTGGATATGGGGTCAGGGTGGTGGAGACGCAAAAAAAAAAAGAGAAATCAGGTCAATTTTTACTATGGAATTTAGGAGAAATAAGAGGTGTTTTTATTTTTAAAAATTTTTTGTTAGGTGTTTTTTTGGGTATGACTTTTCGGTTCTTTTGAAGTGAGATGGTAAAAGGTACAGGTTCGAGACATGTTAGACACAGTCTAGCACAGATTTGGTCAATGGGCAGGTAATGAGGATTGCTAATTTAGCAGTAGGGGGAATGTAAGAATAAAGGGGCTGATGACTGTTCAGTCTGGCTCAGGTGAAAAGTGGTGAGGGTATGATTGGTGTAGCCCCACAAAGTCGCTATATACTTCTTTTTTTTTAAAAAAAAAAAGATTTATTTATTTTTTTATCCCCCCACCCTCACCCTGGTGTTCTTCTTTGTCTGCTTCTGTTGTTGTCAGCCGCACGGGAATCTGTGTCTCTTTTTGTTGTGTCATCTTGTTGTGTCAGCTCTCCGTGTGTGTGGCGCCATTCCTGGGCAGGATGCACTTTCTTTCGTGCTGGGCAGCTCTCCTTACGGGGCACACTCCTTGCGCGTGGGGCTCCCTGACACGGGGGACACCCTGCGTGGCAGGGCACTCCTTGCACGCATCAGCACTGCGCATGGGCCAGCTCAGACGGGTCAAGGAGGCCCGGGGTTTGAACTGCGGACCTCCTGTGTGGTAGACGGACGCCCTAACCACTGGACCAAGTCCGCTTCCCATAGCTATATACTTCTGATCTAGTTCACATTCCTACCATGAGGCAGATATATTTATTAAAATTTATAGTCAGAACTGATGGCTGTTGTGTTGGCTTATAAAAACCAGATTTCAAAAGGATTCTAATAATTCAAAAGGATTTAGAGCAAAGGATGAGGGTGTGCATATTGGGTTTATTTTATTTTTTCCCCCTCATCTGAATTTTCTGAATTTTTTTTCCCTACAATGAATGCATATCTCTTTTAATAATTAAGAAAGTTCATTTACAATTTCCTGAATGGCCTGTTTTCTTGTCTCTACTCTCTTGCTGGACTTGAGCTTCTATGCTTCCCCTTCTAGAAAACGGGAGGTGCTGTGATTGTTTAACACAATGCCAGGAACAGAACACAATGAAACTCAATACTGTAAATGGTGGTTGAACTGAATTGTATGGAAAATTCATCCCAGCTCTTTCAGAGAGATGAGATTTGTTACTACTTTAAAGATCTACAGGGAAGGAAATTCCAGTTTTTCTCAGTCACTTAGCTCATTATATTAAGTACTGAACCACATCCTGTGGACCCGGCCACTCTTTTGCTTTTGTTTTGCCATCAGGATTTGCTGAGACTTTGTGAAATCTCATCACATTGGCCCCGTTTTCTTATTAAACATGTTTCTCATGTTATTCCTAAAAACATTAATGATTTCATTGGGAGCCACGTGGCTCAATTCTGTTTCCTTTGTTTATAATGTTATGTTTTTATATGAAGAATCAAAGTGGCTTGAAGCTGCAGTCATTATCTTGCCTTCTGGTCTGATGTGATTGAACCAACTGATGGCAGCTGTGAGAATGTGCATTGTTGTATTGTCAATTGTAAATTTACACCCCCCTTTTCCCTTTGTATTTCACTAAATGCCTACCATGTGCAAGAGGCTGTGCCCTATGCTTCTGGGGAAAGTGCTATCATGCATACATGACCACCCTACAGGGAGGTTAATGCGTGCAGTGGATTTGGATAAAGAACCATTGCTATTAAGTTTAGGTGCTGTAGATGCTGTCTCTGATGTAAATAGCTACTGGCATTATGATAGATGTGTTTTAAAATGCCCTCATTTACAATTACCAAGGCACTAAACTATTAATACTTTCATTTAGTTTTCCTCTAAGTGGCTGCCCACCCTTTGCTTTAGAAGTCCCTTAAGATTTAAAATTATGTAAGTGATTTAATATTAATTCTTGTCAATCATTGCAACCTCAGCTCTGATTTGTGAATGTTCTTTCAGATTCTGCAGTAAAACAGTTTCAACTTAAAATACACATTTGTTCTCATCTCTGGTACTATGAAAACCAGTTTCAATGGGGGGACTGCCAGATGCTTTAGTGCAGTTTATGGTGTATCCTTTCTTAGTTAATATTAATTTGGAATAGCTTTACAGTTGCTGTTTTGATTTGGAATAGCGCAGTGACCACACATTTCACATAGCATTTGTTTGTTGTAGGATTCTGGGGCGGGGAGTGGGGTAGGGAAGGGAAGCTAATGGCTTGGGAAATGCTGGTCTTGGTATCCCCTTAGCACTGATGATGGTAATGGGGAGTTGGCTTGTAATTGAAGGTTGGTGATTGGAGTAGACTAGTTATATTTAAATGTTAGGTTACAGGTGGCCTTTTTAAGATGCTGTAGGATGTTTACACTGCTTTTGGATTTTGAGGAATTTCTGAAATGATACTTGCAATATTTTAAACAATATCAACACTGCAGATCATGCTAGGAAATAAATTAGTGTACACTGAAATATAGATAGCCATTTGGAAAGTTGTTTTTTTTTTTGAGATGAGAGTTCAGGGGAAAATTATTCCAATCGTGTATTTTATTTTTCTTGGGTGGACAAACAGCTGGAAAGAGCTAGGGCAGTCCTGGAGTTCCTGGCACTAATTTCTGGGCTGGTGGTTGAGCTAAATCAGTACCATTAGATAGAGGCACTCTTCCCCCAGGCTCCTTTGTGACTTCTCCAACAGCTCCCCTAACCTGTCCAGGCTCAGGCAATTGTATTTTGTAGATTGCTTTCATTGAGTTAGGGAGAAAAGATTAGGTATTACATAATAATAAAGAGCTATCAGTGGTATGCTGCTTATTATAAGGTAGGCTCTACACTTAATGTTCATGTCAGTTAAGGAGACTGGTTGCTTTCAACGAAGGATGAATTCAGAGACACAGAATGGTAGAGGCTGAAAGAGTGGGAAGGATACGGACTTGGAAGATGGGCAGGAACCAAGGAAAGGCTGGACGGCTGGGCACCAGGATCCGTAGCAGATAGCAGAAGCCATGCCACAGGAACCACCTGCTTTCAGGCTGCTGTGGCCGATGAGTATAACCTCCATCCTCACCACTTGCTTTCCATCATCACCCAAAATCCAAAGTCCTGGGAGTATCTAGCACCCTATAAGTTATGTTCCCACCTCCTGCGTGCCCTGGGGTGGAGGGCAAGAGGATCTCTCCTATGTGTATTCTCTAATGGGAAGTGGGCACTATTACAAGTTTATATACAACTGGGGACTCCCTGAAAAGATTAGGTACAAATAGGAACAGGGTTGTATACACTGGATAGTGTCTTCCTCTCAAAATAATGAGGGTCTATTATGGCTCTCCCCTTTGGCATTCACATATTCTCTTCCTACCATACTCTTGTATAGGAAAAGAAAATACCTCCACTTAGCATAATGCAGCCGTCCCCTGGATGGGTGAAAATTCTGTCACTGTCTCCTTGGAAATGTTCTTCTCTGGGAAGGTCTCATTTCCTTTGTCCATTTTTCTTCTGTGGCCACATCAGAGATGAACATTGGGGAAGGAGGTGTCTTTTTTTGGGACTGCAGTGCTTTAGTAGCTCTTTTTCTGCCTTTATGAGTTGGAAGATCTTGAGATTTATTGCCTTAAGGATCAAGCAATCACAAACCACTGTTAGCCAAACTTCTTTAGCAGTATAGCTCCTGAAAAAAATTATAGTTGTTTTCCCCTCCTTCCCCCCCAGGAGGTACTGGGGATTGAACCCAGGACCTCATACATGTAAAGCAGGAGCTCAATCACTGAGCTACACCTGCTTCTTTGTAGTTAACTTTTAAGGTTTATTTGCTTCCATGGACTAGTAATCAAAACTTAGAGATATTGCCTGTTTCCAAAGTTTTGGACTTAGAACCTGGTCAGAGAATTTGTCTCCTGAAATTGGATCTGGCCTTGGTACCCTGCAGACTGCCTTAGCAATTGGTTTAGTAGAATCCACCTGGGAACAGTAAGAAGTCTAAGAAGCAATAAAGTGGGGTTGTGCCTCTAATTCTAAAATGCTAAGTCTTCATGGTGGGAGTACGTATCCCTTTTCCCAGGCTGCGGAACGCAGAACAGGTGGTACTTGGGGAGGCCACAACTCTTCTTTCTTCTCTATACCTCTGCCAGCACTAACTTTATCAGTCCCAGGTCATTGGCCTCACAGTCAACTTGGATTGCAGGCAAAATGTTTTCCCTCCGGCCTTTCACAGAGGCCTGTTTTACAGCGAGCTTGTCTTTTCTTGTAGACCTTTAGAATTAGCCTAATGAATGACTCTGGCATCCTGAATTTCTCTGAAATTCCCTAGCGTCTCGGTTAGAAGGTCCGAGTCCCAAGGCACAGCAGACTATGGTTTAATCTGCTGTTTCACTATTAAATATCAAAGATGATCATCTTGCCAGTCCAAGACTGTAGGTCCTCATGCTGCCCACTCTGAGGCCTTAGCAACTCTGTGCTTTTCAGGGTGTTACTTGTAACACTCCACTTCCTGGTACTATTATTAGGTAAGATGTTTTCTGTTGCAAATAATAGGAAATACAACTCAAACAGCTTCAACAATAGAGAATTAATTAATAGAGATATGGGGCGGCCTTCAAGTGCAATTGAATCCAGAGATGGGTGATGTCATCAGGGCTACAGCACCAATTTTGTTATTTTCATGCCCTGCCCTCCCCCGTGGGTTGTCTTTCTCCTCAGACTAGCCATGAAAGCAGAGATAGCTGTAGTAGTTCCAGATATCATGTCAGCAAGTCACACCATCCAGAGGTGGAAAGAACCTTTGTTCCAATATTCCAAGGCTCAGTCAATGCCCAGCCCTGAACCATTCACTGTGGCTAGTAGGTGACAATGTGTGGATTGCCTTAGCCTGGATCACATGTTACACTCCTGGAGCATGGGGTGGGGTCAGCTTTCCCAGACCCACAGTGATTCCCATGGGGGCTCCTGGGAAGGGTGAACATAGGTCCTTTGTTAACCAAAAAGGATCCTCAGTGCTTTCTATATATATATATTTTTTAAAAATTTATTTATTTTTCTCCCCTTCCTGCCCACCCCCTCCCCGGTTGTCTGCTCTCTGTGTCTATTTGCTGTGTGTTCTTCTGTGACCACTTCTATTCCTATCAGCGGCACGGGAATCTGTGTTTCTTTTTGTTGTGTTATCTTGTTGTGTCAGCTCTCCGTGTGTGCGGCGCCATTCCTGGGCAGGCTGCACTTTCTTTCGCGCTGGGTGGCTCTCCTTACAGGGTGCACTCCTTACGTGTGGGGCTCCCCTAGGTGGGGACATCCCTGCGTGGCAGGGCACTCCTTGCGCACATTAGCACTGCACATGGGCCAGCTCCACACGGGTCAAGGAGGCCGGGGGTTTGAACTGCGGACCTCCCATGTGATAGGTGGGCGCCCTATCTGTTGGGCCAAGTCCATTTCCCTATATATTCTTATTTAATTCTCCTGAGAATCCCATATGAATCCTTGTGGCTTATGTAAATATTCAGTTAGCAGATGATTCTGAAATTTGTAACCATGGTAAGTGTTTTAGTTTACTAATAGCTGCAGGGAGTAGTATACCAGAAATGAACGAGTTTTTACAGTGGGATTTATTAAGTTTAAAGTTCTGAGATCTGCAAATGTGTCCAAATCAAGGCATTATCAGAGATGCTTTCTCGCCGAGCTCATCTCTCCCTTCTTCTCCAGGCCTTGTTGCTCTTCGCTTCTGGCTAAAGTGGCTTCCTGTATTCTCGGGGCTTTTTCTCTGCCAGCTTCTGGGTTCCTCTCTGTCTCTGCAGCTTTTTTTCTGTATCTGTGGCTTTTTAATTCTTCCATTTATAAAGGACTCCAGTAAGAGGATTAAGACCCACACTGGGTCATACAGTCTAATCAAAGACTCTTAACTGAGGTAATTTAATCACCATTTACAATAGGTTTACACATACAGGAATGCATTAGCACTAAGGAATGATCTTTTGGGGTTCACCCAACATCAAAGTGTCACAGTAAGCATAGCTCCTTCAGAGGAGGCACAAATCACTTCCTTTTAGTGTAGCAAATATACTAAGTTCACTGGGATGACAAAGTGGAACAAACCAAGACTGTGGCGATGGTGGTCAAATATGGGAAAGCAATCCATTTGTAGGAAAATATGGAAGTATCCCGTACCATCTTCTAGGTGTCTCTTCATTATCTTGATAATGAAGGAGAAGGTATCCCAGTTTCTTCCCCC
Source organism: Dasypus novemcinctus (assembly GCF_030445035.2). Classification (NCBI taxonomy): domain Eukaryota; kingdom Metazoa; phylum Chordata; class Mammalia; order Cingulata; family Dasypodidae; genus Dasypus; species Dasypus novemcinctus. Next base: position 55,156,132 of record NC_080679.1, on the reverse strand, counting down.
AAGCTACTTAGATGGTAAAAAAACAACATACAAAACAAAAACTGTGCTTGAATGGCTTAAATGGATTTTGGGATCACTTTTCAGTTTGGATTGCTTTGTTGTTGAATGATGGTGATATAGGCTTAATTACAGAGAAAGATAGGCTGCTTAATTATTGCTACCTACAGGAAAGCCCTGTTGTCTTTCTGCATCTGTTTCTGTAAATAACTTTATATACAGTAATCCACTCCAGGGGTGAAGAGTTCTCATTCAACCTCTTTGGTTAATTTAAATTGCTGGTTTAAGGTGGTTATTTTTGAAACCCTTCTCAGATTGACTTCCTCTTAATCCTTAAACCTTCCCTCATCTGCCAAATTATATGTAATGCATCTCAACAAGAGTGCTTTTAGCATTATACTGAGTCTGAGAACTTGAAATTTGATTTAAATGTTAATTTATCATGACAAAGGTTGGGCACTCACTTTCTCTTTCCTGTGCAAGTCTTTTGAAGACTTTGGCATTGGACCAGAGGTATCCTTAGCTTCTGCTGCATTTCTAGAGAATGACAAGTGCCCACCCAGTCTATTTTGTTCTGAAACACAGCCTGGCCTACTTCAAAATGCATGAAAACATTCTTAGGGCTGCTATTAGGTTTTAGTGAAATCTGGGACTCTCTTCCAGGTATGGTTGGCATTAATAAAAAAATATATGTTATTTAAAAATTGCTCTATTATCTTCTTTTAAATATTAAATACTTTCTTATGCAGTTGATTTTATTTATGGGAGAACCTCATAGTTTCATCTTAGCTTCTCTTTTTTGGCTCTTCAGAGCCAAAGGAGATATCCTCTTCTTTAATTTATTGTTATTATTATTTAAATCTGGACAGAAATAAAGAATGTATTCATGGATTCATATAATTTATTAGTAATTAATAGCAAATAATTACTTAATTGCTAGTCCTTGGTGGTGGTTTGGAGCTCTATATCCTCCCAGAAAATCGTTCTTAAAGTTAATCTATTCCTGTGGGTGTGAACCCATTGTAAGCAGGACATTTTGATGAGGTGGCTTCAGTTAATGTGTGACCAGCCTCAATCAGGATGGGTCTTAATCCGATTACCGGAGTCTTTTTGTAAGAGTATGAAATTCAGACAAAGAAAGGGAAAGGCCACAGAGGAAGCAATTAGAAGCTGAAATTAAAGGAACTGGGAAGGGAAGGGAGAGACCAGAAGAGGCGGCCATATGCTTTGACATGTGACAAACTAAGGACCAAAGATTGAAGGCAACCAGCCCCAGAATGCCAGTTTGGGGGAGAGAAAACGTCGTCTTGATGATGCCGCAAAAACCATGAGCAAATAAATTCCCATTGTTTAAGCTGAACCATTTCATGACATTTGCTTAAGATGCCTAGGACACTAAAATATCCTTCCTAGTTCTATTTAAAGCAACCCAACTGATTGTAGTTTTTATTGCCTCTAAGAGACCTACTATATTCTAGACTAGAATAGGAGGGCATTTATTTAAATTGTTGAGACTTAAGCAAGCAGATCAACCTTTATAAGACATTGTATGCCTCCATGACTGCTAATGTAAAGAATCAAATGTACTTATCCCTTAGTAGTATGGATATACTTCATGTAATTTAATATATTTATTAGTATACTGAAGTTAGTCAGTGTTGGCAGACTGAAATTATATAAAGCTGACTTTGGCATTGGATACATTTAGGGGGAATTGCCCAGATAAGTTTAGTTCTGCAACACTAAAACGTTAGAAAAGGTAATACATAAATGTGCACTTTATTATGTGCTTATGTTAACAATATGAACAAATTTTGGTACTCTTTACTACTGTCCATTCTGAAGCCTTGGGGATTTAATTTTCTCTATTGGTTGGTTGGGTGGCTACCATATACACTGGTAGTAGGAGTAGAATGCTGCCTTTGTAGTATGCCTTTTTCTACTTTTTAGGTTTTCACACTGAGCCAAAGGGAAGCTGTAATATTTTTGGTTTGTTCATGTCATGGTAATTTTATTTTGCTGTTATAATGGCATGAATGTCGAAAGAGAATGAACATTGAGGTCACTCCTGGCAGGTCACACTATATAGGTAACTTCCAATTTATAAGTGTTCTTTTCTTTATAAGTTAGTTTTAAGTTTGCCCCCACAGATGTAGTGTTATAAGTGGTGACTGAATTCCTCAACACAAAGTGTAACACACTCTTAAGTATGTTACATCAAAAACATTTCTTAATCTCGCTGAGCTTCAATTTCTTTATCTTAATCTCCTACTTAGTGTGCATATTAAATTAATTAATACGTGTAAAGTTCTTGGTAGAGTGTCTGAGATGTGACAAATAATAAATGTTAGTATCATTGCTTTCATAACATTATTTCTTAGGAATGCATTCTGAATTTCATCATGGAATACTGGGAGGACAAAATCCTGGGGAATGCAGGTTCATACAGGTTCAAGTCTAGCACTGAGACACAAAAAAGTGAGCCACTTCTAGTTGGGTAGAGGGGCTGGTTTAAGAAAGAAAACAGAACCCATGGTTTCCTGGTGGCGCTTTTTGTAGGTGAACTTTGGGAGGATGTGCAGGAGGTTCCTTTATGCCAGCAGATGGGCAAATGGGACTCGGCACCTTGGCAGTGACTGCAGCCATGTCAGTGACTCCTGATGTGGGTGGTGAGGGGGGAGGTTATGACATTTTGTGAGGCAGGTGAGGGCCATTTGGACCTGTCAGTGTTTCATTTCTCTAATGGAGATAAGAGACCATCTGAAATAATTTTGCTCATTTATCCTGACTTCTTTTTCTCTTCTACAGCAAGAAACTATGGCCAAAATGGAGGTGAAAACGTCACTTTTGGACAATATGATCGGAGTTGGAGATATGGTTCTTTTAGAGCCCCTCAGTGAGGAGACCTTCATCAATAACCTCAAGAAACGTTTTGACCATAATGAAATATATGTGAGTATACTCTGAAGGTCATCTGTGGAGTTTAGATGTAGTCTTTTGTAGCTGAGAACTGCAGGCTTTTCTTCCTCAGATTCTTCTCTCTTTTTTCTGTTTGTTAGAATCCAGAGGTTTTTGTTTACACTTATACCTCAGAAAGAGATTTAAGTGTTTGCTGATTTGGCCAATGTGTAATATTGAGTAGAGTCAAGTCAGACTGTATGCAGCGTATTGTACTGGATACTGAGGGCATTCCAAAGCAAGTAGATTAGTTCCTGCCCTATGTAGGAAATATGTTTAGAAGGACTTTTGAAATCCATAGGGATCTTCCTGGATGCCTTCATAAGGTAAGCAAAGTCTAATCATTGAGAAGATGCTGTTGATTAAAACTTTAAAAATTAAAATTGCAAGGCAGTGAACTGTCAAAAAGGACATTTTGACATTTGTAGTTAGTAGGGGCAGGAGTAAATTACCAGATAAGAATATGTATCTGGTCTCTGGAGATTTGGGAATAGTCATGTCCTGCTTTCTTGATTTGCCTGAGCTACTGTTGCAAATAACCTCACAATGGGTTGGCTTAAAGAACGGAAATGTATTGGCTCTCAGTTTTGAGGCTAGAAGAAGTCTAAAATCTAGATATCGGCAAGGCTTGCTTCTCCCTGAAGGTTGTTCTGGTGCTGGCTTGCCAGCAATCTTTGGTATTGCTGGTTTTCCTGTCAACTGCAGATGTCCTTTCTCTTCTGGGTTATTGCTGACTTCCTATCTCTCCCTGTGGCCTTTGCTGACTCTGGCTCCCGGATTAAGGTCCCCCTACTTCAGTTGATCATACTTTAACTAAAAATAATATCTTCAAATGGTCCTATATATATATAATGGGTTCATACCCACAGAAATGGGATTAATATTAAGAACCTGTCTGCGTTGGAGTACATAATTCAGTCTACCATATCTGCCATATGAAAGTAGAATGTTGCATACAAAATTGAGACTGTGTAAATGTATACATTTTTATGTCATAAAAATTATTTTAAAGGATTGAGTACCTGGTGTTACTTTAATTATCAAGTTCCCCAAGTATATTTAAAACATGAGTCAAAATACATTTATATGCAGCTTTTCAAGAATTTGCATAAGGCACAATACTTTGCATCTGTGGAGGGAGAGTTATGTTGTTAATTAAACCAAGAAAATGGGTCATAGATTCCATGTTCAAGCAGCTGAGAGGGAGAGAGAATTGATTTGATGAAAGTAGTTTTAATAGGTTCTACCTCACTTCTGAGTTAGTTCTCCTTCTTCCTTAAAAAATTTTTTTTGTGCTGGTGGAGAAGAATTGGATTTTTAGGGCATGCTTCATACCTCTCTATCCATGTGGGAGTAGTAGGAGGAAACATAAATAAACAAAAGGGAAGATTGTAACTGATACAAGTAGGACCAATTATAACTTTTGTGGAATAAGGTATTTTAAAAAGTTATATGCAAATCTCTGTTATTTATGTCACATGTAGCTTTCCTTTCCAGATAGGCAATCATGGTTCAAGAATAACTTTGGGTAATTTCTTTTTGAAATAATTGACATCGTGTGGGAATCGATCTTATCTTCCTTCTTGATCTGTATTGTTGGAAGTGGGAGAAAGTTGATGGAAGCATGAGATATGTTAATACTGCTTTTCGACTATTAATTTGATAACTGGCTACTAAACTGTGGTGTGGTTACAGGTCAGAGATGTGGTTTTTAAAATGCTGATTCAAATGGAAAAGTTATAAAACCCTCTTGCAAAGCAGGGAAGTCATATTGTTTGGTTTGGCCATGAGGCCTGGTGTCACTTTCCTTCAGATTATAATGGTTTGACTTTCAGGGTGGGAAAGCCTGATGGTTGGACAGCTTTAATTGAAAATATGGTCTGATATCAAATAAAACACATACTTTAAACATTGGCCATTGAGATGGAGATAGGAGGAACCAATTATATCGTAAGTAACATTGCTGATCAGTTTTCCTTTTGGCTCTAAGTAGCACAATTCACATTTAGATGAATTGAAAATATGAGGGACGGTAGAACATTAAATGCATTCAAATACCTGATTTGTTGTGGCCACTAAAAAGAAAACAATTTCCTTTTTAATAAAATGCTGAGCCTTAGCATTCATGAGTCTTTAGCAGACAAAATGTCTGGGCTTTAGCCATACATAATTTTATTTTTTAAACTATTTTAAGTATACTCTTTCTGCTGTAAAACAAAAGCATAAAATTGATTTCTGCTTCCAGATACTCATGTCAATTAACGTTTTCCATGATGCTGTAGAACTACCATTTCCATGAGATGTGTGCCTTCATTTCATAATTTTAAAAACACTTCATATTGGATGCTGAGCATTTTCTATTTTAAGCAGAAACTAGCAGGTTGTAGAGTAATATGTATATTTTGTACTTCACTTTGCTTTTTAATTCTTTCCCAGAAAATAAATTCCCTACAAGGTGTAGGTCTTCCTTTCTTCCTTCTCTTTCTTTCCCTTTCCTTCCTTTTCTTTCCCATTCCTTCCTTTCCTTCCCATTCCTTCTCTTCCTTCCTTTCCTTCCCTTTTGTGCTTTCATAGCTTTGTCTTATGATGTTAAAGTGGGTGATCACTGAGGATCACCATCAGGCTTGCATATTAGATATCATACTGAATTTATATGTTAAGAAGCAATGACTGATAAGGGGCCACCGAATGGATGCGCCCTTGGCCAAAGCCTTTGAACTCTGGGTACACCCACAGCCTCCGCAGCTTTCTGTGCTGGGTCAGGTGATCCTATGCTTCCATTCTGTCTTCCAACTGAATATCTAGAAATAAGAAAGAGTCCCAGCCTGTATGGAGCGCTCACGAGGGATCACTGGGCCTCTGGATGTGAGTTTTCAACTCTCTAGAGCATTTTCAACCCCTACTGATCCTAGTGTTTCTCTCATGTTCCTGACGTGTTGAACCTGTAGGTCTGGGTAGGGTGAGCCTTTTTGGAGCTAGCCAGGACTGTCAGGTTGTGTTAGGATGTGTTTATTGCAAGTAACAGGTATCCAACCCTACCTGGCTTAAATATAAAAGGAGATTTATTCACTTGTATGTATAAAAGGTCAGAAGTAGTTTAGCTTTCAGAGCTGGTTTGATTTCATGGCTTCACCAAGGACTTGTTTCTTTCTGTGCATGTGCACTGCCTTTCCATGGATATTGTCTTCATTCTGAGGCTTCATCTTGGCAAAGCAGCTGCAACATTCCAGGCTTTGCACACATATACCACGCTGCGTAGAAGCAGAGAGAATGCTTCTGTCCTAGTGTTCCAAGTAAGAGTCCTGAGAGTCATGTCAAACCAGTGACTGTGGCCAGGAGACTGGAATGAGCACAGTGGCTTTAAAAAATGATGTATCCTCCTAGAATTGGGGTTGGGCCAACTTTTTTCTAAGTAGATGGGCTGTGTGGGAGAGGATTGGATACCCAACCCTACATGTCCATGTGTTAGGAAGGGGAAAAAGGTATTGGATGCTGAGGAGGCCACCAATGTAAACCCACAGGTCTGATAGGGAATTCTGTAATGAGCTGGTTGGTTGGTGCTCACACTACACTAACGGAAGTGCCCCGTGGGGATCTTTCATCACCCAAGTCCTGGGCTCCAAGTGCATACAGTGGCGTCCTTTTCAAACTTTTCTCCTGGAGAACTAAATAGCAGAGAAGAGGGAACGATTCTGGAGACACAGTTGAAATCAGTCTGCTTTAAGGAAACCTTATGGCAACGAAGGTTTTTTTCCCTATTGTAATGCATATGGGTTTGTTTTAATCTAATATGCTCCTTCCAGCCCTTCTTTGAGTGAAACAGATGCTGCAGGAATAGCTGCTGTTCTTGTTTGAAAAGCACCAAACTGGTTCATAGCCCTGTTTGTCGCCAGGCAGAATGTAATGGTGTCTAAATCTGGGACATTCCCAGGCATTGATGTAAGGGCCTTGTGCTATTGAGTAGGAGTGGACCAGGATCAGGTGAGATAAAATAGGGCCGTGGGCTATTGAGCAGGGATGGAAAGGATAAGGTGAGATGAAACAGGGGGAGAAGTTGGTCTGATGGAGAAACATCCAGGGTCAGAGGCCACGTTTGGCTTTTTTTCTTCCTTTTTGGCCGAGTTTAGTTGAAGCTGGGACCAGCTGCAGGACGTGCCGTTGGTCATTGGTCATTCGTGGGGTCAGTGGCAGGGAAATGCTTGTTGTGACATTCTGTCTCTTCTGTCCTTTGTCAAATCTTCATCTGGCCTCCCCTCCCCTGCAGCCAGGCCAGATGGAATGGTGGCAAGATTTCAGGTGGATTTTTGTTGTAATGTAGGAGACGGCAGAGCTGAGACCCAGCCAGACATGGTTCTGTTTTTAGGGTGACTGGTCAGGACTGTGGTTCTGTTCAGGAACAGGAAAGGTGCAATTTAGGCAAGAGCAAGGCCCAGGGAAAATCTGGAAACTAAAGAACCAACGTGTCTGTTTTCGGACAATAGGTATTTTTGGTGTTGACATGTAAATTTAGTTTGTTTTCAATCTGAATTGTCAGTGTGGGGATAATCCAGATATAGAGGTGCCAATTAGTCCAATTTTAGGATTTTGTGTTAAACAAATTATAGTCATAAGAATTACTGCTTCAAAAGTCAAGTACATATTGTCTTGATTTTTTGAGAAGTTACTCTAGAGTTAGGATCCCTGATGGTATCAGGTAATTTCAAGAAAGATACTCAAGGATAAGTGTGATTATCTTGTTGAAAGTATTGCAAAGTAAATCAAAATAATATTAGGTAACATTTCTATAGTTATTTGAAGCTTCAAAAGCACTCTTCATTTATACATATGAATTCTGTACCTCACGGGTACAAATTCCTGGGAATCTGGTATAATCAGCGCGTTCGTTTTCTCTTACAGCTTAAATTAGCAGCTTAAACCACCATGCATTTATTATCTCACTGCCTCTGTGGGGCAGGATCAGGGCTTGGCCCACCTAGGTCCCCTGGCCGGGGTGTCAGCAGGCTGCATCAGGGTGATGGCCGGGGCTGTGGTGTCCTGAGGCGCGATCCTTTTCCCAGCTCACATGGTTGTTGGCAGAGGGCAGGCCCCGAGTTCAGCTGTCCAATCTAATGCTCTTCCTGGTATCTACCTGCTCTGCAAGATTTTAAAAATTCCTTAAGAGTCTTTATATTCTTAAAATTACAAAAGTAATACATGCTTTTGAAAAAGGAATTCAAAACTGTACAGGCATGTGTTTCAGTAAAAAGTAGTTCTCTTCACTCGATACCCTCTACTCCACTCCCATTCCCCAGAAGTGATAGTGGTTAGTAGCATGGTGCGTAATCTTACCAATTACGTTCATTTGATTAAAAACGAAGTTCTTGTTCTAGAGTTGGAACCAGAAGGAGGGTCTTCTTCCTCTAAATGAGTGGGCCTTTATCCGGAGAGCTTAGACTCAGTAAGGTTTGAGCAAAAGAACAGTCTTTCAGGCTACCTCTGATTGCACCTAGATGGAGTGGGGAAGAGACGGAGGTCCCCGACCTGGTAAAGTAAATGCCTGGGCTTGATTACGCGTGTGTGGTTCGCTGGGAGCAGCCCTCAGCTCACTGCACAGGTGGACCGCTCAGGTAAACAGAGCACGTGGTTTGTGGTTTCAATAGTATGACTTTGGTGTTTGGAATGGAGACACAGCACTAGAAGGGTAGATAAAGTTGGTGAAAAATAGCAAATCATGAGTCTTCAGAGAAATGTTGTGTCTAATTTCTGAGCACAGTTTGTCATTTGGACAGCATTACAATACTTTTCAAAACAGTCATTTTTGGTAACAACTTGCCAGTTTCAACATTTGCAAGTTCTCTTGTAACCTTTGGCGACTGGAAAATTTTCTTCCTTGTAGAACTTTCAAGGTTCACACACACTTATGTGTTTGTTTCCTAAGCCTTGAGAATTATTTCATCACACAGGCGCTGTATTATTTAGACTACTGGAAGTATTTATAAGATATTGTAATATGTTAAATAATCTGGATGAAGTTATACCTGAAGTTGGTGTTGGAAATAAGGCCTCATGTCAGGTCTGCAGAGGTGTCCTTGTTTGGAGGCAGTGTGTGGGGACTAAGCTCCCTCCAGTTCTGGCTTTGCCACTTATTGGCTGTGTGATCTTGGCTAGTTCCTTATCTTCTTGGAGCCTCTGTTTTCTCATTGCTAAAATAACAACCAACATTTATTCAGCCCTTGTTGTGTACCAGGTGTTGTTCTAAGCACTTTATTAGTTCATTTAATTCTTATTAGAGTTCTATGAGCTGTAGATTTTAAAATTATCTTGCCTTTTAAATATGAAGAAACTAAGATTCAGAGAGGCTAAGTAACTTGTCCAGGGTCACACAGCTAGTAGGTGATGGAGCAGGGATTCACACCCAGGCAGTCTGTATCTAGAGAGCGTGCTCTTAAAAATATCCTGTTGACTTACACAAATGCTTTGAGGATCAAATGTTAAAACTAATATGAAAACCTGTTCAACTGTGCAGTGCTGTTGGAAATAATTGGGTATGATGATGAAAAATGTGTAGGTTTGAAACTAAGCAGTCTCAAAACAACTTGGATAGATACTGAAATGATAATCGGTAGTCCTGCCATGCATTGAGTTAACACCCTTAGTGCAGTGATATGGAACAAGCGTGTTCAGTTCTGAGGTCATAGGTTATCATTTACATGGTGGTAATGGGCCAAAGGAAAGTGATAGCACCTGGAAGATGATTCCCCCCTCCCGCTCTGGAAGGTGGGACAAGAGCTTGGGAGAAGGTTCTCTTTGGCAGGTGATTGACAGCTGCACATAGTCCTTCACTTTGATGAGGACAAGGCATAGGAGTCGGGGGGAGCAGGTCAGCATAAGGGCCACGTGACCAATTTAGGCCTCCCTTTTACACATTCATTTTTTCTGTACTACTCCTTTCAGTTAACCACACAATATTATTTTTAAGACTTACAGCAAGTTGTCTACCTACAACCTAGGACCACTCTGTACCTTAGTTAAGAGAGTTTTCTTTGGTCTGGATAATGGTACGTATTTGGAAAGTCCTCATTGCATTACAGTTTATCTCAATGAAGGAATGACAGTGTTGTATTATCCTGCTCCAGAATAAAGGTTGCCCTGGGTGATATTTTAAGCCAGCATTTCAGCGTGGCACAGGACTTATATATAGTTCCTTAATTCCTAGTCTGAAATGATTGGCAGCACAAGAATAAAAGATTATAGCATGATGGTAGTTTAGATATGTCTTGGACGAGACTAGCAGTGGCCATGGTTGGCATAGCCTGACCCCTGGCCGATGTGTGGGCTCCTGATCTAAGGCTAGTGGTTTAAGGCACGGCATAGGTAGAAAGATGAACTGGGCCAGATTCTATTCCTCAAAAATTGAATTAAGAAATCCTGAAAAAATAAAAATATCAGTGGAAGCAGATGCTGGCAGTGATGGTGCTGAGAGAGGCTATCATGGGACATTGTGGGCACAAACTAAAAGGAAGAGCCTTCAAAGTAGTAGAGCAGCTGTGGAGTGGAAAATGAGAAACCAATTAGGAGCATACCCAGAAGAATGGACAGGGTGTGAGCACTGGAAAGGAAATCTTCACACAAGCGTGTTGCCTCAGGCCTCAGAGCGCCTTGGATCTAGAGTTACCCTCAGGCCCCAGCTTTTCCTGAAACTCGGTGATTGGCTTCTCAAGGGTTCCTGGGTGAGTTCATTATGATTCCAGTAAAACTTTTATTACTTGACTTGAGAACATTTCTTTGCCAGCTGGAAGAACCTGACCAAATCACAGTTCTCTGTCTTGTCACAGACTTTGATGCAGAGCCTTGATATTATACCCCACTTCGGCCACACACTAATTGTAGGACCTTCCTTGGGAAAGTTATTTAAAACCTCCTGTGCCCTCAGTTTCTTCCTTTGTAAAAATAGGGATAATAATAATGGAGCGGGTGTAGCTCAGTGGTTTGAGTGCCTGCTTCCCATGTACGAGGTCCCAGGTTCAATCCCCGGTACCTCCTTAAAAAAAATAGAAAAAAAGAGATAATAATTGTACTTATAGACTTGTTACAAGGATATAATGAATTAGGTAATGTAGTACGGAGCACAATGTAAAGTTTTACTAACTTTTGGCTGTTACTATTAGAGTATTAGTGTTGGTAATATATGTGTATAAATTGCATATGTACCCCAAATATGTTTCTTAGACTGGAATGTGACATTTATTTAGATTAAGACCCAAATAAAAACCTAAATCTCTTATTGATTTTTACCCTTGTAATTGTCACTGAGGCAGTTTTGCACAATTTTATACTATGTTTAAGTAACAATCAAAGTGGTGAATTAAGACAAAGGCCCTCTTTAAGAGAATTTGGGAAATTTTTCAGATGTCTAATTAAAACCACTGAACATAATGCCTTTATGTCTTGTGATCAAATTCCCAGGGTCCTAGACCCAGCAAGAGGATAGATTCCTTGTCATGAAGTGAACACTGTGTTAGTCATTTCTGAAGATTCCTGCCGGCTTGTCTTGAATAGTTATTTTTTCCATATTCTAGACTTTTAATATTAGTTGCATTGATTGAGACGTTCCTTGTGGGTTCATCTAAGAACTCTTTAATTCCCTGTATACAAAGACCTGTCATAAGAGTCTTCAAGATTTTGGCATTATAAGACTCATGGGTAAATTTCGCTGAGGTAGTACATCTTTTATGTAGGCTTTTAAGGCATGATTTGGTTATTTATAGTGGCTAATACATTCCAATAGAACCAAATTGTGATTTTATATAGTCATAATAGTTAATATTTATGGAATGCTTGCTGTGTGTCTGTGCTATGCTTAATCCTTTGCACACAATCTCATTTAATCTTGAGAATTCGATGAGGAAGGTTAGCTTAATTTCCCTTGTACAGATGAAGACACTAGGGCTTGAAGAAATTATGTGCCTGAATTCACATAATTGGTAGGGGTCCTGGCTGAATTTGAACCCGGGTCATATTGACTTAAGGTTTTGAGCTCTTTGCTAAGACTCAGTGCTATACCATATTATAATGCCTCAGAAATATTTGTAATATTGTATATGTCTAGGGTCCAGATTATCTGGCAAGGTTTTCCAGTTTGCTACCTCTCAATAGCTTATTCATTCTTGATTTGTTCTGACCAATTTGAATGCTGAATAACCTAATTTTTCTAACCTCTCCTCCCTATTGCTACTTTTTTGTTATTAAAGTAAGAACTGGCTAAATTGGAATATGCTGATTCTCAAACTAATCTAGAAATGACTCTTCTATCTCCAGCTAAAGTCCTTTTCTTGACTTCTTTTTTGGTGCCAGATTTAAAACAAGTAATTTACATTGCTTCTCCACCTTTTGGCTAAGATCTTGTATGATATCTGTTTTTATCTGCCTAACACAAGTTATTAATACTTATTATTGTTGTTTTCTTTTTACTTTTTATTTACTCCTAGTTGGGTGTTTACTTCCACTGTTTCCATTAGCTGCCCAGTTGACCTGCTTATTTCCAGATCATCTGTCCTTGTCCCCGTGGGTTCCTTGTCTGTTCTGCAGCTGTTGATAATGCCCAGTGACTCCGCTTACTCAAAACTCTTTGTTCTCTCCGTTGTTCTTTCTTTGATGATCAGTTCTCTGGTCTACTTTGCTGTCTTTTCCTTTGGCCAACTCTCTTACTTTGTCTAATTTTCAAGACAAGCCCAGGACCCTCTGACTCTTGCCTTAGTTATCCTTTATATGTGGATGACTTTCAGATCTGTGCCTTGATTGTTCTGTTGAGTTCCAGCCTTTCCTCTTCTAACTACTTGCACTGGTAATATGTTTGGAGGACTCTGTATCACTTCAGTCTTACAATTGAACTCTTTCTTTTCCCTCTTTTTCACTTGACTATTTTCATTGTTGGTGGTGTTATTCTCCAAGTTTAGAGACAATTTCATCATCTAAACCCCTCATACATGCACTGACTTTCACTTGAAAACTGCTCTCAGCCTGAAGCTCAGATTCTGAACACTGACATTCAAGGCACTATGCAATTTGATTCCAGTCTTGCTTTGTAGATTTTGGCTTTGCTCTAGCCAAACTGTTCTAGTCCTGTTCTTTCAAATGTGGTTGGGTGGGCTTTTTTTCCTCTAAGTTTTTTGCCCTCCCCGAATTCTCTAGCCGTTATTTCCCACATTTCAGTCATTTCCATACATCTTAATGTTTTTCATGTGAGTGTCACCTATACGATTTTACTTAGTGTTTTTTCATTTAATCAACTATTGACTAACAATGCTAGCTATTTAGCCTTGTTCTAAGTATAAAGATCTGTGAAATCAAGGGTTTGGTGTGCAAATCATATGTTTTAGTTTGTTAGACTGCTGAAAGCAGATACCATAAAATGGTTGGCTTTTAAAAGTGGGAATTTATTAGCTTACAGTTTTGAGGCTGAGAAATATGTCCAAATCAGGCCATCATCAAGAAGATGCTTTTTTCCCTAAGACTGGCTACCAGCAATCCTTGGGTCCTCTGCCACATGGCAAGGCACATGGTGGTGTCTTCTGGTCTCTTCCTTCTCTTCCTGGTTTCCTTGCTTTCAGCTTCTTGCTTCCATGCCTTTTTCTCTCTATATATATATATTCATCCCATTTATAAAGGACTCCAGTTAGAGGATTAAGACCCATCTGAATGTGGTGGCTCACACCTTAACTGAAGTAGTCTCATCAAAAGATGCTGTTCACAATGGGTCCACACCTACAGAAATGAATTAATTGTAAGAACATGCTCTTCTGGTGTACATACAGTTTCAAACTACTGCATCATACTTTTTAAAAATACACTTTAAATGAAACACTTATTTTATTTAAATTTTTAAAAGAGAGGTTTAACTGTCACCTAAAATAATCTCCTATATCACTCTTTGGGGGAGCATTGCTTTCTGCAAATCATACCTATCTTTCTAGGACCTGCTCAAGTCCACCATTTTCCCTGAAGCTTTCTCAGATCTCTACCATTCACAGTGACCTTTCCTTCATCTAAACCCAAAGCACTCATTTAGACAATAGGATAGTAAGATTAGTGACTTAAAGAATTGCTTAAATTCTATTTCATCCTTCTTAGTGTCTAGAATAGTTAGCTCTTAAGCTTTATGTTTCACTGTATAAAGTCTTGCCTCCTAAGCTGTACTGGAAGCTCTTCAGGGACACAAACTATGGGAATGCCTTATTTTTCTCACTTTACCTAACATGATGTTTTGCATAATGAAGGCCCTTGATAAATTTGTTGCTTGTTTGTTATATGTCTGTAGCCTAAACTCAGTCTGGCAAGGGAAAATGTTATTTTTACTGACTACTAGCCCATCTTGGATTTCAACTCATTCCTTTAGAGGTGAAAGTAACATGACTTGGAGACTTGGACTTAGAGAACTCTTACACATTCTTTAATATTTCTTAGATGTCATTTAGACTAAACAATTAATGTTAAGTAAGATATTTAAGTAACTATTGCCTGTTATAATGCCACTTTCCTAGTTAACTTCTTATGATAAAACACCTTGCATTTCTTCATGATACAGGTACAACTTTGTGTGCTGGGAAAAACAATTCACAAAAATCTTTTTGGTTGAGATGAAAATTTCCCCTGTAGCTAGAAAGTTAGAAGAGCTTTTCCTTTTTTCCCTTTTTGCTTATTCCTGGTGGCAAAAGGATTTCAGCATTACCCACTGGTCAGACGAAAGGCTTTTGCTGAGCAGAGTAACTCTTTATTAGACAAAGGTTGAAGACCCTGCTGTAAGGCATTGTACAAAAGGAGTTTCCCATGATTAGACATTCCTCTTCGCCATTTTTCTTTCTCTCTCTTTTTTTTTTTTTTTTTTTTTGCCAAAACTTCCCAGGCTTGATAGAAAGCATGAATTGTATGCTTTAATGAAAAGAGAATAGATTCTTGGCTCCTTGTCTTAATTCCACTTTTGCCAGATAATGTGTTCATACCCCTTAACTTCTTTGTGCTTCATTATCATGAATATTAAGACAGAGAATTCATACATACCTATTTAATGGGGATTTAGGAGAAGTTTAGTTCAAAAGGTACTTAAGTGTATATTATATGCCAGCATTTTAGTGAGTCTGTGGATGAGTTTTTAAGAAGCTCCAGAGACATGTAAACAAAGAACTAAAATTCATTCTGGGGAAGCAGATGCGACTCAAGCAGTTAAGTGCCTGCTTCCCACGTGGGAGGTTCTGCCACCTAAAAACAAAAAACAGAGAAGCAGACAAATGAAAAAACCAACTCAGGGGAGCTGATGTGGCTCAGTGGTTGAGTGCCAGTTTCCCACTTATGAGGTCCGGAGTTCAATCCCTGGCCCCAGTACCTAACAAAAAAAAATTTATTCTGAGGAAATGGATGTGGCTAAGGTTGAGTGCCTACTTCCCACACTATGGTAAGTCCCGGGTTTGGTCCCTGGTGCCTCCTAAAAAAACAAACAAGCAAACAAACAAAAAAAAAAGAATTTTTTTTTGTTCTGAAGAAAATAAGCTGTTTTATAGGCAGAAGGGATGCCTGCTTAGAGCCCTGGGTTCAAAAATATGTTTCAGAAGAATTTGATATTTCAGAGAAAGCCTCAGAATAGTCATGGTGAAAGCAGGTCATTGTAGGATTTCCTTACATGTATTTTATGGTTTAGTTATAATATTATTTTAAACTTTATATGGAAGAATTGAATTATTCTCAGGCCCTCTAGAGATCTTAGTTTTACCCTGAGAAGAATTATGATATAAAAGGTGTGAAACTATTATATGTAACTTTCTGTGTACATATACTAATGCCATCTTTGAGGAATGGGCATTACATACAGTTCCATATAATTGAGATGCATAAATAAGGAAGTTCTATGCTAGGTGTTCCTGTCACTGCAGGAAGGCAGAGACCTTGGCAGAGATCGGTGGCCATCTTACTTTGCTGTGTGGTAGCTGACTTTGGTGAGAAAGTACCTCTTATGGTGCCCTGATTTGGACTTCTCATGCATGACCTTGGAACTGTAAGCTTTTACGCCAAAATAGGTCCCCTTTATTAAAGCCATCCCATTTCTGGTTCCTCTGTATGGGCAGCCCTTTGGCAAATGATGCTGTTGTAAATGGAGTTATCTTAATTTCCTCTTTGGAGATTGGATGTTCATTGTTAGTACAAAGGAACGTAATTTATGTAGTATTGATTTTGTACCCTGCCACTTTGCTGCGATCATTAGCTCTAGTAGTTATTTCCTGTGGTTCCTTTGGATTTTCTATATCTTAAGACTATAAAGTCTGTGCATAGAGTAGTTTTATTTCTTCCTTTCCACTTTGGACACCTTTTACTTCTTTTCCTTGCCTAATTGCTCTGGCAAAAACTTCTGATACAATACTGAGTAGCCATGGTGAAACTGGGCATCCTTGCCTTGTTCCTGATTTTAGGGGAAAAGTTTTATGTCTTTCACCATTGAATGCAATATTGACTGTGGGCTTTTCATAAAATGACTTTTACAGGGATGACAGAGTTCCATTCTATCCTTCCTTCTCTGAGTGTTTTTAATCAAGAAAAGGTGTCTGGATTTTGTCAAATGCCTTTTCAGCATCTATTGAAATAATCACATTTTTTTTTCTTCCTTACCATCTATTTACATGGTGTATTACATTGATTGTTTTTTGAATGTAGAACCACTCTTCCATTTCTGGGATGAATCTTACTTGGCCATGACGTATAATATTTTTAATATGCTGTTAGATTCAGTTTGCTGGTATTTTTATAAGGATTTTTGCATCTATATTTGTAAGGAAAATTGGCCTGAAATTTTCTTTTCTTGTGATGCCATTAGCAGGCTTTGGTAACAGAGTTCTTTGGGAGTTTGAGAAAAATTGGTATTAAATAAATGTTTGTTGGAATTTACCAGTGAAGCCATTATATCCTGAACTTTTGATGGAAGGTTTTGATTATTCAGTCTCTGTGTACTTGTTATAGGTTTGTTGATTTTTAAACTTTTTGTTTCTTCTTGTGTCAATTTTGGTAATTGATGTATTTCTAGGAATTTTTTCCATTTCTTCTAGATTACCTACTTTGTTGGCGTATAGTTGTTCATAATATTCTCTTATAATCCTTTTTTTATTTCTGTAAGACAAGTAGTTATTTCATCATTTTCTTTCTGATTTTAGTTATTTGCTTTTCTCTTTTCTTTGTCTATTGATTTTTATTTTTGAAGAAGTTTCTTTTTGTTTTGTTATTGTCAGTTGTTTTTCTGTTCTTGATTTCATTTGTGTCCACTCTAATATTATTTCTGTTCTGCTATAACTTTGGGCTTACTTGGCTCTTCTTTTTCTGATTCCTCAAGATGTAAAGTTAGGTTATTAATTTGACATCTTTCTTTTTTAATATAGGAATTCATAGCTATAAATTTCCCTCTGAGCACTGCTTTTGTAGCATCCCTGTAAGTTTTGGTATGTTATATCTTTTGTTTTAATTTGTCTGTAAATATTTTCTAACTTCTCTTGTAATGTCTTCTTTAACACATTGGCTGTTTAAGAGTGTGCTGTTTAATTTCCAAATATTTGTAAATTTGCCAGTTTTTCTTCTGCTATTGATTTCTAGCTTCATTATGATTTCGGTATTTTAAAATTTATTCAGACTTGTGCCCTAAACTCTGGTCTGTCCTAGAGAATGATCTGTGTGCACTTGAAAAGAATATGTATTGATATACTTCTGCCGTATGCTTGCTGTTTTTATGTCTTATATATTTTTGGTCCCTCCTTTCCTTAATTTTGCTTTCCTTTTTGTTTAGATTTTTTTTAAAATAAAGAGCCAGTTTGAATCACTTATCCTTCCTTTGTATAGATTCTTTAGGTATTTTCTTTATGGTTACCAAGAGGATTGCATTTAGCATACTAAATCTATTACAGTTTAGTTTGTGTTGATTCCAGCTTGACTTCAATAGTTATACATGGTGCCTATTTCCCTTCTTCCCTCCATTTTCTGTTGCTCTTATCACAAATTACATCTTCTTGCATTTTGTACCTAGTATACACTTGTTTTTTAAGCATTTGAATTTTAAGTCTTATAAGAAGTAAAAGACAGCATTACAAATGAAAAATGCAATTTTATATTTACCCGTGTTGTTACTGGAGATCTCATACAACATCTAGATACTGTCTATTGTCCTTCCTTTCATCAAGTAGGACTCCCTTTCACAGTTCCTGTAAGGCAGATAATGAACTCCCTCAGGTTTTGTTTGTTTCGAAATGTCTTAATTTCTTCCCCATTTTTGAAGGACAACCTTGCCAGGTTTATTATTCTTAGATAACAGTTTATTTTTTTCAGCGCTTTAAATATGCCCTCCCATAGCCTTCTGGCTTTTATGGTTTCTATTGAGAAATCAGATGTTAATCTTATTAAGGATCCTTATATATGACATATTGCTTCTCTTGCTATTTTTTTTTTCCATTGAAATTCTTTATTTAGTATGTTCTCTCTGCCAGAGTAAAAAAGTTGATAAACATAGGTTGTTTTAAAATTTTGTAACAGTGGTTTCTTGATAGATAATTTGATCAGTAGAATTATATAGGAAAACGGTTACAGAAATAAGACATTATTTGTAACAGCTTCAGGGATATCTTGATTATTAAAATTCCTTTTATCTTACAAGTGTTGCATATGTGGTTTTAGCTCATCAAGAGACCTCTACCAGTAAGGCACCTGAAATAGTGAAGAATTTGCTACTGTAACCTTAGGGCTCATCTCTTAGTGTTGTGTTGGTGCTTCTCTGAAAAGACCCTTTTAATCAAGACCATATACGTCCTAAACTCCAAGGATAAACACTACAATTGAACTGATAGACTGGAATAAAACCATAAATCCTTAGATGAACTATAGCAGCCTGTCAGAAACTATTTGAATTTCATAAAAATATAAAGTATTAACATAGAGGTAGAATAACAGTTGACTCTGTGAACACTCACACATTGAAACTGAATGTGAAATTAAAAGCTATTCTGCTACCAGGCAGCAACCCCCTCACCATGTAAATAGCAACTAGCAAATGGTTTCAACAATCCAAACTAATAATGTTTTTAAAGATCAGCATTGTCCAGTGCTCTATCCATGGCTCAAAATGGAGGTCTTTTTCTAGTTTATCCCTTTTAGCTTATTTGTGGTGAGCTCTGAAAAGGAAAAAGATTATTGAGTGAAATATCTCCTGGAGTACCACCTCCTTATTGCAGATATCCTTGACAATGACAGTAACTTTTGATTCAGCCACGTTGCAACAGAGGTTCCAAGTAAATGTCCTATAAGTTTCCCATACTCCTGGAGAATATCATGCAAACTTCTTGATGGCTGTAAACCTTTCCATGTACTTATCATAGCCTTCTAGTTCTTGAAGATTCTTTATTTCAAAAAGTTTGCCTTTCACAGCAAGCAGACATCTGGGAATCACTGAGGGTACTTTGTGGAAGCATGCTGAGCTCAAGACAGTTCTCTTCTAGGTGAAGAACTTGAGGCAAGGACAGCAAGATAGATTCACTGAGATCTGAGACATCTGGTTCTGATTGAGGTTGAGTTCAATGACCTGCAGCTCCCCCACTATGTCAGGTGTACTCCAAATCTGGTTCTTAGATCCATGACATCCAGCTGCCACAGGCTACAAAGTTGGGATGGTAGTGTTTGGAGTTGGTTCCCAGAGAGCGTCAGGGTCTTGAGGGGAGAGAGTTGCTCAAATGAAGATGGCAACTCCATCAGGTGATTGTAGGTTAGGCATAGTATCTCTAGTTTTTTCAGGTTGCATAACTCATCAGACAGAACAGTCATTTTGTTGTTGTTCAGGGAGAGGCTCTTCAGCAAAGTGAACTTCCCTATCACCATGGGTGGTAGGCTCTCAATCTTGTTATTGGGCAGGCCCACAGTCCTGAGATTGCTCCCTCAGCCTAGATGAAAGACTCCGGTTTTCTGTGCCTTTCTTACATGAGCGTGGAAAGCACTGTTCCTCATCCTAGCACCGTGGCTCAGGTTCCAGGCCTTGTTGCTTTTGCATCTCTTCTGAGACCAGGTACCACTGGGAGCCCACAGAGCAGAGGTTCTTAACCAGGGGTCCATGGAAAGATTTCAGGGGGTCTGTGAGCTTGAATTGAAAATAAAAAGAAAACAACATTATTCTCATGGGAATGTGTTGGTATGGGTGTGACATATTTATTAAATAATACAGAGTATAGTGTGGACTTAGTAAGGAGTCTCTGGTTTTGATCTGACTGGCAAAGGGTCCATGGAACAAAAAAGGTTAAGAACCTCTGACATAGAGGATCTGGGAGTCCTGGTTTCACCCACTTCCCCTCAGTTCACAAATAGCCCAGAAGCAAAAGATGCCTGACCCATCCTGGCCAGGGATGTGCTCCCTGGGCTGTGTGGGAAGAAATGCCTTGTGATGTCATCTGACTGTGCCCTGCCTTCCTTTTCTTGCTGTTTTGAAGAGTCTGTCTTGTCCTTGACACTGAACAGTTTGATCATGATGTGTCTCAGTGTAGATCTTCTTTTGGTTCATCCTGCTTGGCAATTGTTGAGCATCTTGGAGTTGTATATTCATATCTTTCATCAGATTTGGGAAGTTTTCTGCTGTTATTTCTTCATATATTTTTCTGGTCCTATCTCTCTCTTCTCTTTCTGAGACTCCTATAATGCATAAATGAGTATGCCTGATGGTGTCCCACAGATTCCCCGGGCTGTGTTCATTTTAAAATTTTCATTCTTTTTTCTTTCTGTGCCTCAGCCTGCCCAGTTTCAATTGTTTTGTCTTTCAGTTTGTTAAGCCTTTCTTCTCTCTCCTCCAGTCTTCTCTTGAACCCCTCTTTTGAATTTTTCACTTGAGTTATTATACTTTTGAGTTCCAGAATTTCCACTTAGTTCTTCTTTATAATTTCTACCTCATTTTTAAAATTCTCATTTTCCTCATATATGCTTTTCTGATTTTTTTTTTTTTTTTTTTAGTTCCTTGTCCATATTTGCCTTTAGTTCATTGATTCTATTTATGAGAGTATAAGATTTGTGTGATTAATAATTTCAGGGATTGCACTTCCTCTGGAATATTTTTCATCAGATTCTTTTTGCCTCTGACTGGACCATTTTGATTGGACTGAGGCTTGAGGCAGCTTGGGTCAGAGACACAGAGACAGAGAGAGAGAGAGAGAGAGAGAGAGGACACAGACACAGATAAAGGAAGCTGCCATATCTGATCTGGCAATGACCAGAGAGGACATCTCCAGTTTTGCCCAGAGCTAAGCTGTGGCTTAGCTGTGGTAAGCTGTGGTAAGGAGACAAGCCCCAGAGAAGCTCAAAGAGCTGAGGTCCACAGAGAAATGACCCATATGCTTGATAGCTTACAGATGAACTCAAGAAGAAAGTAGAGCCACTGAGACTGAGAGAGGAGGCCCTGTAAGAGAGAAGCCCTATGCCAGGTTTGCCTACAGCTGTAGAAAGATGGCAGAGATCGGTGACCATCTTGCTTCACCACATGGCAGCTGACTTTGATGAGAAAGCACCTTTTATGGTGCCTTGAGTTGAACTTTTCACGGCCTTGGAACTGTAAGCTTTTACCCCAAATAAACCCCCTTTATAAAAACCAGCCCATTTCTGGTACTTTGCAACAGCAATATTTTCCTGTTTCTTTCTATGTTTTTTAATTTTCCTGTTGCTAATTGGACATTCTGAGCATTATGTTGTGACTGCTCTGGAAATCTAGTTCTCCCACTCTTCAGTGTGTCAGGCTAAGAGCAAGGAAAAAAAAAAAAAGGAAAAAAGAAAGAAAAAGGGGGAAAAATAAAGGAAAGGGAGAAAGGGTTAAAAAAAAAGAACAAAATATTTTTTTTTTTTTTTTTTAAGATTTATTTATTTATTTAATTCCCCCCCTCCCCTGGTTGTCTGTTCTTGATGTCTATTTGCTGCGTCTTGTTTCTTTGTCCGCTTCTGTTGTCGTCAGTGGCACGGGAAGTGTGGGCGGCGCCATTCCTGGGCAGGCTGCTCTTTCTTTTCACGCTGGGCGGCTTTCCTCACGGGCGCACTCCTTGCGCGTGGGGCTCCCCCACGCGGGGGACACCCTTGCGTGGCACGGCACTCCTTGCGCGCATCAGCACTGCGCATGGCCAGCTCCACACGGGTCAAGGAGGTCCGGGGTTTGAACCGCAGACCTCCCATATGGTAGATGGACGCCCTAACCACTGGGCCAAAGTCCGTTTCCCAGAACAAAATATTAAGAAACAGACAAAACAACTCCCCCTGCACACACAAACAAAACAAGGAAAAAAGTAATGAAGTGTACATGTAACAAGTCTCTTGTTATGTGCCGGTGGGAACCAACACCTAGACCAACATCTCTGCTTGTCCCTCAAGGATCTGCCAGATCCAAAAATATAACACAGAGCAACGTAAAACCAACCAGCCAAAACAAAGAGAAAGAAAAAGATGCACTGGCTTTCTATATCCCTATTAGAAGCTGGAGTAAGGCTAGAATTCACTGCTTCTGAGAAACCAAGGCCAGATTTGTGCTGAGCTCTCGGGGTCTCAGCAACATGGGAGAGAAAGAAGAAACCCAACCAACAAAAAGGTGCATGGGGTCTTTAAGGCCTGGTAGATTCCAGTATGAGGCCAGAGCTTCTGTGCCCTTGGGGGTCTGCCAGACCAGTAAAGCCAGCACACCTAAGGGAGGTATGAAGAGAAAAAAAAACAGCCGAAGAAGGTGCACTACCTCTTTATGTCCACGTGGAAGCTGGCGGGAGGCTGGACGCGCAGCTCTCAGAGGCTGGAACTTAGGCCAGCTTCTGCACTGGTCCCTCACAGATTCCCCGGGCCGACCTCGAACCTCAACCCCAAGTTGTAGAGGAGATTTTCTCTTCAGCACTGGGCCCAGCTGGCTGTCTCTGGTATCAGACCATGTTGCTGCAGCTGCAGCTGTTGGTACAGCCACTGCCGCAGGCCTGGATGGTGAGCACTGGCCACGGGTTCGTGCTTTCACTTATGAAAGCTGCACTCTCGGCAGCCTTTTGCTCTCCCTGGTCTCCTGTAGTTGTTCTAAATGGCTCCTCTGTTCTAGGGTTACCTCCTAGTTAATTCCAGTCTCTTTTTCTAGTTCTTCCATTTCTCTGTTGGAGGGTGCAATTTGTAAAACTTCCTCCTCTGTCATTTTACATCTAAGCTCTCTGGAAGGACTCCCTTATCGAGTAAAATTCATGGTCTTTAGGTTATATGGATTGATTACTCAGGGCCGTTCTTCTGGGTTCTAGATTGGGGTCTGAAGAGTTGAGGTTGGTTGATGAGTACCCTTCAGAAAAGAGTTAAGTTCTCCCTGTAATCACAATAGAAATACTTCAAGTATTATTTGATTAGTCACAAAGCATCTGTTCTGGAATGCTAGAGATATCTGAACTATGAAGACAAAGGTTGTTTTGACTTAGGAATGTTTATACATTCTTAATTTAATGTTTGCTTTTCAGACATGAAAGAGAGAAACTTGCTAATCAAATGTGCCGTATATAGAAAGGTAGAGATATCTTCTCTTTCTTTCCTTTTCTCTTCCCTTCTTCCCTTCCTCTTTCCTTCCCAGGGGTCGGAGGACAGGGAGAGTGAGGGGGGAAAGAGAGCTGTACACTGTCGTGTTGGTGTGTGGTGGACACACCTGAGGGCTTCGGGGCTGCCGGGAAAGGGAGCATGCAGGTGGTGACCAGGAAATGGCTGGGGTGTTTGGGAAGGCGGTTACACTGAGCAGATCTATAAACTGGTTGAGTTCCTTAGTTCATTAAGGGTAATGAGAGTCAGATTCTCTGTTGGAGAAGGTATTTCCTTGTTGAAAGGCAGAAGGATAGAAAGAATCCTAAAGTAGGTAGAACCTAATTGGGAAGTAGTTCTGGCCATTATGTGGGAGGAGTTCTTTTCCATGTGATCAGGCCAATAGAATACCCTCTGGGCTTTATAGCAGTTTTTCTGCAAGTCCTTTGGTACATTGGGACCAGCTTCAAGTGTGAGCTCAGCCACAGAAGTGGTCTGGTGGCCTGGTGGGAGTGAAACCGCCTTCCGGAGGCCTTTCATGGGCTCTCTAGGCCCTGGCACCATCCGAGCTCTGGAATAGGTCCTGAGCTGCTGTTGGTGTGGGGTGTAGGATATACCTCTTATTTTCTGTCCCTTCCTCCCTTCCCTTTCCTTCCCTCCCCTTCCCTCCCCTTCGATCTCCAACTCCTTGATTCCAATTGTTACTTAAGAATTTATTATTCTTTTGAGGGCATAATACAATAAGAAAATATCAACTTTATACAGTTTGTTTTTTTAAAAAATAACAGGATATATCATTCATGAGTTCTCATATTAATTGATATAAAAATGAATTATCTGGTCACTGTTGTACTTATCCCCAAAAAGGACGTTTAATCTGGTGCAGCAATTAATTGTACCATGTAGAATGAGTCGCTGCCTAAAACTAGAGTAGAATTTTAAACCCCAGTTAGCTGCTCTCAGGAACGTTACGAGGATGGTTGTGCTTGTGAACATTTGAGTTATTCTTGTGGCACAAGTGGGAATATTTATTAATAAATCTTTGATGCACATAGACCCTTCAAGGAAGAAACACTAAAAAGCAAGGGCAGGAGTGATACTGGAGGACAGACTTACTAGGACTTCAAGGGCACAGAATACATATCCAAATTATATATATTAAGTGAATAGAGAGATGGCACAGTTTCTTCAATGCTTACTTATTTAAATTGGTAAGGCCTACCCCTTTCTGACTTGTTGAGCTATGTACGTATGTCAGTTTTTATGTGTTTTTTTGTCACGGTGTAAAAAACCACACCCAAAATTAAAAACAACAACCACTCCTTCCCTCACAATTCTCTGGGACAGCAGTTTAGGCTGAGTTCAGCTGGGTGTTTCTTCTCTGGGTCTCCCCTGTGGCTTCAGTCATTGGTGGCTTACCTGGGGCTAGATGGTTTAGGATGGCCTCATTTGTGTGCAACTTTGTGACAACTTAAGTGTGCAAATTAGTGTGTTCTCAGTTTTGGATTTGAGTCGACAGAGTTTGTTTTCTTTGCAAGATTGCTACCGAGGCAGATTTTTATCAAGAGTTTAGCCACTGTAAAGTTTGGTTTTAAAGAGCAACTTAGTAATTGGTTTCCCTGCTAACAGCAAAATTTCGTTTTTGAATTATTGCATTTAAGAAATGCCCTAAAGAAGGATAAAGATTCTAAGTATTTTTTCACCTAAAGAAGGTTGATCTTATAATCAACAAATGTTAAAGGAGTAACTAACCATTACGTTTTCATATCTACCAATGTTACTAATTCCTAATATATTAGTAGCTATTCAGACATGCTTAGGTGGGTTGGAGTGTGAGGGTCACCAGGAAACTTCTTGGGAAAGTCTTGTGAAAATTGAATTAGGAATCTTGGGGTGACCCCCCTTTGTCAGGTCAAAATAATTGGGTCCTAGTGACATTCTATATCACTAAATAAATGCAAAAATTGTGTGGGGACTGAATATTTTCTTTTGCAACAGCAGTTTTGCCCAACTCTTTATATGGTTATATTCTTAAGGGATGAATTATGTATAAAAATGACCTGTTCAGCTTTCTAGGTGGGGGGAAAGTCTCTTATAATTAAAACCATTGCTACCCATGTAAAAAAAATATGTACGTATGTACGTATGTATGTACGTATGTATGTACGTATGTATGTATGTATGTATGTATCTATCTATCTATCTATCTATCTATCTATCTATCTATCTATCTATATCAGTAGTACATTTTCCTGTTCTTTTGGTTTCTAGTCTGTTAAATTTTCTAGAAAGATATGAGAATCTTCTTTATTCCTATGGTGGCAATATTGGAAAAACTTGCCACTCTAAATGTACCGTCTTTGGTTGGATGACATTGGAAAAGTGGGGGAAGTTGGAGGTAACTTTTTTCCCTTGTTTCTTTCTTGAATCTTTTTATTTTTTAAAATGTTTTTGTTGGCATCTTTTTCCCCCTCCTATCTTTTTAACTTGGAAATTGGAAGGTAAGATGGAGTTGCTAAGATGGGTTATAGTATAATATGAAATTATGTCTTTTGAACACTTGGGATAAGTGTGGCTCTGGTGTTGAAATGTATGTGGTCTGAGCTCACTGTAGAGATTGACAAAGATAAGGGGAGTGCCAAAATAAAGACCCTATTCACTGGGTATGGGTGGGGATGGGGGGGGGGGGGGAAACCCTGACCTAGAATTGACTGAAACAGAAGGATAAAGATGAGAAAAGAAGGAAACAGCAGCTCTAACTGGAATCTCGGATAGCATAGCTCTCAAAATGATCAGTGGCTGGTGATGAAATTTGGCCCATGTGCCAGTTTTTGTCAAGTATGACAGAGCTTTGGAGAGCTCTTATCCAGGATCATAAATTCATCTATCAGATTCATTTTGAAAAGTATTTTAAATGTATGAATCTAGGTTTTCCATTTACCAGCAAAATGAGTAAATATTATAGACCATCTGTCTTCAGAGATACATAGCTTTCTTGAAAAGTATAAGGTGAATGGTCAAGCAGTAGAACTAGTGTTGTTTTGAAAGGATGGAACTACGTAACACCAAATATAAGATGTTATTATACATCCTGTGTACTAATGGGTATTTTAATCTTTCTTTTACAGACATACATTGGAAGTGTGGTTATATCCGTTAACCCATACCGGTCACTGCCCATTTATTCACCGGAGAAAGTGGAAGATTACAGGAATAGAAATTTTTATGAGTTGAGTCCTCATATGTAAGTATGGTATTAAAGCATTAAGTTTCTGTTTCACTCTGGAGATGTGTAGCTGACAGATGTGTCCAGCTGTCTTCTAGGAAAATGTTTTTGTCCGTTTCATTTTTTAAAAATCAGATAAAGGAATGTAGAAGTTAAGTGTTATGCCTTATTTTAAATAAAATAAAAAGAATACTTCATTTTGTGTCAGACTCTTTAAGTTCTGGAATATTTGGGTTCCGTATGTAAAGTATTTTCTGTTAGAACTTTTGTGTAAATAGCAGCTGTTGCAAATTATTTTTGCAAATAAAACAGGAATGTGCATTGTTTGTTATTATAGAGAGCCCGTATTTTCATAGTCTTGCTGGTGGAGGAAGGATCCCAAGGATTGCTCTGTGTAATGGTATTTGAGTAAAAGGATTAAATAATACCTTCACTTTGTAATTTCTGTGGACGTTATTCACCAGATGCATGTAATAGGCCAGTGATTTCACCTTCTTTAAAGTTAGTCTGAAGAAGGTTACTTGTTAGTATAAATAATTCCTTCACAATGCCTGCGATTTTCCTTGGCCTGCTCTTTTAAGGTGAGTTCTTCAGTGATGTGTTTAAGAGGTGTTGAAAGGATTCTCCCAGTTTATACCACTAGAAACTTGTTTTCTCTTTGAATGACTGAAAAATAACACTGGGAAAGTTCATTTTGAGCTGTTTTTCATTGTTAGTCTATAAAAGTACGCAAATATTTTTTGTATAACTCATGTTTTTAAAGGTGTCTGGAGCTTATCTTTCTTTACATTTCAGACAATTAGAAAATATTTACATTCCATGTGAGTTCATGACTTTTAGATGGTGGAAGTGTACAAATGAATAAAATGAAAATAAACAGGGATTTCTTACCTGTATTCATTTTCAAAAATAGTTTCATATTGTCATTTGTGAGCCTTTCAGTCACCCAAACATCAAACAACTCAGTTAAACTCCTCTATTTTCATACCCTTTCTTCTCTGTATTCCTGTCCCCTTTTTTTTGAGCCACACCTTTGAGTATGATGTCACTGAGTAGTATCCCCAGGGAAATGACTGTTCCAGCCCTGTGGTAAGGACTGCATGACTTGCTTCTCCAATTATGGAAGGTGTGTCTTTCCAGTGCGATTTTTAAATTTTTTGAAGGTGAGGAATTCCTTTATATATCCCATGGAAGACTTTAATATTGTACATTGCAGGCAACTCAGTAACTGGATTCCTTGAGCACTGCTTCAAAAATCGCCAAACCCTCATAGATAGGAAAGAATAATGGGGACAGATGGGGGAAATAATTGAACTATTTAATCTCCTTCCACTTAATTGGAATAATAAGGTGGTAGTACACTCTAGATAATACACTGACCTTTTGTTGAGTAATTTGACTTTTGACCTTGCAGCAGTTGATACAGTTTGTTACCATCAGGCTTGTTACTTCCCCAAATCAGATGATGTTACTCCCATTTCCAGAAACCTTCGTGGGCTGCAACTCCAAATTCTCTGGCTTGGTGTTTAAGGCTCTTCGTGGTCCAGCCCTAGCTTGACTCTCTGCCCACAACCCCCATTGCACACCTTTATTGAACCTCTTGAGTCCTCCTGGCCATTGGTGTCTTTTCTGCCTTCTTTTCTTTTCTACCTCTTCCACCCCATCTCTGTTGTTCAAATCTAGGCTAGTTTCTTGTCTTAAAAAGGCTCAGTGAGCCCCAGCATAACCCACATGTGACCTGTCCTGCCTCTGAATGATCAGAACCACTTGTACAATCTTATACATCATGGCTGTTTGTGTTTCCTTGTCCTCCTCTTTAATGAAATAGATGCTTCTATAGGTCAGGAACTTTATCCTACACATTTTTGTGGCTCTTTCAGTGCTTTTTTCTTGAGAGCTCAATAACTAGAATGAAAGAAGTTGTAAATAATGATTTTTTCATTACATTTTACTTGTGCTATCTCATTATCTGACAATTCAAAGAAATTAAACTATTCTTAGTAGGACATTTCAAAACTTTATGCAATATAATGAGAACTTTTTGCTCTTTATGAAAAATTAAGCCTTAATATTTTTAGGCTGCTCTTCAACTGTAAGTTGAACCCTAGACAGTTTTGAAGTTTCAGTTTGTTCCTGACGTAGAGGATTTTTCATCTGATTGTGTGAAGTTACAGTAGACAACCTGCCACCTGGAGGAGTACATTGTGGCACTTGCCAACAACCCCTCCTGGTGGTCATGTCCCAGCAAGGAGCTGAATGTATCCTCAGATTAAGATATGATGTGACCGTAACACCTTAGGCATTACAAGGACTATTTGAAGCAAACAATCTTTCTGTTTTAGTAAATGAAAAATTTCACAAGTTTTAAAACTGAGGGGAAAAAAAGCTTAAGGTTTTAAACATTTCTGGTTGCTCTCACCTAAGAGTGGGAAAGTAGTTGCAGGAAGGATTCAGAGAGTGTGCATGTCAGTTGTCCACTCATGGATCCTCTATCTCCACGGAACCTTTGACCTCTGATTTTATGCCAAACTGTTGCCCATTGTGTGAAGTTGCTAGACTGCTTGTGTGTTTTTAATCCTCGTTAATACTGTTAACATTTTAATCCATTCAAGGTGAGCCAGATAAAGAGTTTGAGAATTTTTATGATGACAGTGAGATCCTAAATTCTTATTGGGGTTTTTTTATTTTTATTTTTATTTTTTGATAACTGGGTGTGAAAATACTTTCTCCAAGTGTGTGTATGTTGATGGGATTTTGCTGAAGTTTTGGTATTATTTCTCTCATTTCACTTTTGGAATATTTGAATCTCTAATTGATCCAGTACTTCACAAAAAAACACTGGCAGAAAGTGGTTTTATGTTTCTTCATCTAGCATTCCTTCTACTTGCTGCTTTAGAAAAGTTATTCATTTACTGAGCAAATATTTGTTGAGTACTTAGCATGGGCCAAGATGCTGTTTCAGGCACTGGGGATACCGCAGTGAACAAAAGAGATAAAATCGTCCTGTCTGCATGGAGACAAGACAATACTCAAACTAAAATATTCAGAGATCAAAAATTGTTTGAGCTGTCAGTTAGGGGGGTGGGAGGGAAGAAGGGAGTGGAGGAAGGGAAACTTTTTAAAAGAAAATAATGAATTTTAACCTGTATTCTTAAAAATGCCCTTGATCCACAATCTCTAAGGTATTTTAAGGCAATAAGTGTTAGATTGTGGTCTGAAAGAGTTTGCTTCTGCTTAAATCTCTAGTTTACATAGTAACTTTTGCAGGAGAGAATCAGAGCTCTTTGTCTCCAGCTTAAATATCTTAACATCTTCTATGTCATGCTGCCATATTGAAAATAGCTAAAATTGCTCTTTTTCTTTTACTTATGACAGTCAAGATAAGCAGAATACAGTCACTGTGTATTTTCAGTCTTGGTGGATATTTGTCTGATTCTGGAAAATCCTGGCTAAAGAAAGTGTCTTGACTTGGAGAGACCAGATTCATGTTAGTATATAATGGCGATGCCGTGGTAAAGGGCAGCTGCTAAATTTTAAGCTTTTTGAGGGTTAGGACCATGGCAGGATGCATGTCTGGGACCTTACATATATAATCAGCTTTTGTAAGTGCTCCAAAACCGAACTTACTGCCCTTGACTCTCACGCTTTTGGACTCAGTATATTGCTTTACTGAAGCTATTTTGAAAATAATTTCTTTCAGAATGTACAATTTATGTTTATATGCACCCAAATCATACCCTTTTTGGCAGAAAGAGACCACTAATTTCTTTTTCAGATGATCAGTCTTTTTAAATGAGAGTGGGAAGGTTGGATCTATGTCATCCTAATGTTTTTATCTGAAAATGGTTGTAATGTGAGAATGCAATTTTTAATGAAAAGTGCTTCTGATAATGTCTGGGAAGCCTCAGAACCCTAGTATCTAGATCCTTAACTAGAAATTATATCACATCTCACAAAATGCACATATCAAACCTGAAAAAAAAAGGATTTTGAAAAAGGTGTTTGTAAAGCCAAGTATACATTCACACCAGCATATACGATAATTTCAATGAAATAATCCTAAGGGAAAAGTTTGGTGCTTAGCAAAATAAATTGCTTTCTGCCAGAATGATGGCGGTCCTTTGATGGGTACTGGGAAATTTTACAAAGTTCTGGAAAACATCCATTTCATCCAAAGGAGTGGCACTTGAGGCCTCTGCTCGGAAAAGGATTAGTCTAATACTTCATCCACTCACGAAAAGAACTACATGAGTCAGTTGGAACTCTGCTGAAGAAGACCTATCCAGAAAGGGTGTATTTAGGGAGGGTGGAGGAGGCTACTGGCCCCACCCAGTTTGTGGTTTAAATAAGAATCATTGCCATGGTCTGTTGCTGGGGTTTCTGAGACAATGGGTCTTGGTGTAGATAGAGTGAAAGATGGGGGAGTTTGTCTGAACAGAGTTGGCAGAAAATGGCCCTGATCAAGTCTGGAGACACCAGCAAAGTCAGGCTTAATAGAAAATAATTCAGCCATGCACAGCTCTATGGGAACCAGGGTTTGGGGCTTGGGGTCAGGGCTGTCAGAAGGGCAGAAACCCACTTCAAATGGTAACAGGCCCCATACACCAGTCCCAGAAAGGGGTCTTGCTGCCAGTCTCCACTGTCCAGTGTGTGTTTTCCTCCCTGCTCCAGCCTATCAGTCTAGCCCCAAGTGGAGGTGATGTTTCATTTGTTCTCTAAACATGATTAAGTACCCTCAGTATGTGTGAGGTGCTGGGGATGCAAAGATGAATTTGTCCTAAGGATTTACAGCCTCATGGGAAAGACAGACCAATGTATAAATAATTCCAGAAGGGAGATAACTGCTATGAACAACAAGCATATGTAGGGCAGCCACATGTCCTGGTTTGCCATGGACAGACCCAGTTAAGCCTGTTGACCAGAATAAATATTACTGGTGACCCCCTGGCACTCATAGAAGGGTCTGACTGTGGACAGTAAACGGTATGTTTACTGGAGTTAAAATACTATGGGAGCATCATGGAGATCAGTCCTGCTACAGTTGGGGTCTTGAGATGAGTTTGCTGCCTATTCCTAGACCCAATAAATAATTTTTCATTCAGAGGTAATAGCATGGATTCATTCATTCAGCAGATGTTATTTAAGTGTCCACCATGTACCAGGTAGGCTCTGGGGATACTGTTCTGAGAATTTGCAACAGAATAAAATGGGAAAAATCTTGGCCCTCATTGGATTTAAGTTCTAGCAGTGTGAGAAACAAAAAACAAGAAATAAAATAATTGGTCTATTAGATGATCGTGAATGTGTTGGGGAAACATAAATCTGGGAAGGCGGGAAAGGACTGTGTGGAGTGGTTTACTGTTTTAAGTAGGATGGCCGGGGAATGCCTTAGTGAGATGGTGATAATTCAGTAAGAACCTGAATGGGTAAGAGAGTGCGCCTGTGAAGTGCTGCAAAAAGAATATTAGAGACTGAGGGAAAGGGCAAGTGTGTTCTGTCTGAAGAGGAGTGTCTTAGTTTCCTAGCTGCTGAAGCAAATAGCACACAGTAGGTTGTCTTAACAAAAGGTTTTATGTATAAAGGACTCCAGTAACCTGGATTAAAGCCCAGCCTGGTGTAATTGGGCCACATTTTAGCCAAAGTGACATCTGTAAGAGATTTTACTTGTATACAATGGGTTCATACCTGCAGGAATGGACTTAGATGAAGAACAAATGTTTCTTGGGTGCATAATTTAATCCCCAATAGGGAGACAGAATATAACAACCTGGCATGTCGGGAATCTAAATTCATGCTGTTCCATAAGGTTGGAAAGTGAGTGTAAACTGGGGAGAGGAAGACAGGACGTGGATTACAAAGGGCTTGTGTGATAAGGAATTTGTGATTTTCAGTAGGCAGGAGAGAGAAGATCATCCTTGAGATTTGGAGTATTCTGTGAGCAGAGAGGAAGAGGAACTCAAGGAGAATGAGCTTTAGGGATCAGTTAGGCTTTTGCAATAATTGGGCTACAAGGGACAAACAGAAGCTTAACATCTGCGAATGGGGGTACATTTCAGAGGCTAATTGTATCCAACTGCTAAACTATCCTTAGATATTTCTTGGAAAAAGGATGCCTAGATTTGGAATGGGGGGGCTTCCTTCCTGGCATCTCCATGTTCCCTAATTCTCAGTGTGGCCACAGAGTGGCCTGTAAACTTAGGGAAGAGAGTATTTAGGCTTACATATCCAATACTGGATTCCTTCTACTCGTGTTCAGTCACTAATCACTCATCATTTATGGTTTATATAAGTGTGCGTCTGAGAAGTTGTAAGTAAAATTAGAATCCTCTTTCATGTATGAATTAACCATCTTGCTGTTTTAAATTTAAAGTAATTATTTATGCATGTTTAGTTTTCATGGCTCTTAAGTCACTGGCTCTTTGTTGCATTGAGTTGAACTTCTTCAGGTGTTTAAGGTTTAGGAAAACACCTGAAAAATCCAGCCTTGTGTGCTACCTCTCCTCTCCTGTGTTTTCTTGAAACTTCAACTCTGACACAGTGTCTCCTGTCATCAGTTCCCATTGTCCCCTACCTCCTATTTGTTTTATTCTCCCCATAGCCTAAGAGGAAATGTGGGTGTGTGTATACATTTTTCTTACGGTATAGGAAGCTTGTCATGAAATATATGACTGCTAGTTTCCTGGAGCCAAGTTAACTTGGGACTTTCTGTATGATGTTCTAGTAACATGAATTTAGTGGGCTTCCTTTTTCCAAGAAAATTGTAAGGGCAGTTCAACAGTTCAGTTTGGTAAATACCTGAGTGTTATGAAGGCTCAGCTATCCAGCTCCCATGGAAGGCAGTCCTTCCCTATGAGCCCTGGATCCCTTCTAACACATCTTGGTGTCCTCGAGGACATCACTCCCATATTATCTCCTCCTTGCATTATCTGCCTTTTTCATTCCATCACCCATTCCCATCACCGTGCACAGTATAGTGTTTCTCTTGATTCCACATCCCTAGCTACCCCACCATTTGTTTCCCTTTATTAGAGACTCTTATTCACCCACCCCCAGTCCACTAAAACTGTTCTTTTCAAAAATCATCTGTGACCTCCCTGTAGGCAAACCCAGTGGTTAAGTTTGAATCTTCATTTTTCTTTGATTAGCATTGTGGTTTGTTACTGTTTGTACACCAGAAAGTCGTGTTCTTAAAGCTCATCCATCCCCGTGGGTGTTAACCTATTTTAAGTAGGATATTTTGATGAGGTTACTTCAGTTAAGGCATGGCCCAAGGTGGGTCTTAATCCTCTTACTGGAGTCCTTTCTATAAATAGGATAAATACAGAGAGCCGCTAGCAGACACTGCCCTGTGCCTAGCTCTGTGGCAGAGGAGTCAAGCATTGCCAGCAGCAGCTCTTCAGGGAGAACACATCGCCTGATGATGTCTTGATTTGGACTTTTTTTTTTCAACTTTGAAAATGTAAGCCTGTAAGCTAATAAATTCCCACTGTTAAAAGACAACCCATTTTATAGTATCTGCTTTCGGCAGCCTAGCGAACTAAAACAATCATTAACATTTGACGATGTGACCAATTCCTCCCTGAAGCCCTTTTGTAAGTCTGATTTTCTGGTCTCTACACTTTCCTAGTTTTCACCCACATCCTTGAGCTACTCCATCTCCAGCCACCACTGGATGCCTCTCTTTTTCTCAGCCCCTAAATATTGATGTGTCCAAGTACTTGGCTCTGGGTTCTTTTCTTTTTCTCCTCTTACAGGCACAACATAGATGAGCCCATCTGGGCTTTAAATACCCTGTATTATGTTAATGCCTCCCAGTTTTAGTGTCCAGCCCAGGCCCTCCTCCCTTCCCCCTCAAATTCCAGATATTTAGCGACATTCAACTATTCAGCATCTCCTTGGATGTCTGAGAGGCATTCCAAACTTTTAACATGCCCCAAAGTCCACTTCTGAAATAGCCACTCCCACTTCTCTTTCCCATCTCAGTCTGGGTAACACTAACCTTTTTTTTTCTTTCTTCTTCACTTATCTTAAAGCCTTTCCTGAGACATGATTGAAAACTTTTACAGATATACGTGGAAAAATAACACATGACCACAATAACCTTTGGTTACGCACAGCAAAAACTTTTCTTTTCCTCCCATCTCACATTCAATTCACCATCTAGTCTTGCTGGCTGTGCTTTTGTATATCGGGGTATAACTGCTTCCCGTCCCCTCCACTGCACCGTGCTGGTCCAAGCCATGGCCCTGTCTCTCTTAGACGATGGTGGAAGCCTCCTACCTGACATCCCTGTTTCTACTCCACTGTTATCTCCTCCTCCTACCCTTCACCCCTCACCCATCTTTTCTGCACATATGTTATGGCTGCTGGCTGGAGCGGGCTTTCTTAAAGGTGCCCTCAGATTGTTTTTCTTTGCTGCCCCCAAATGTCTAGTGGCTCCTGTGTTTCCTACAAGGCTCCCTGGATCTGGGTGCTGGCCATCTCCCCGACCTTGTTTCTTACTTCTTACCCCCTTGCTTCAGTCACTGCCTCTTTGCTGGACTTGTAATGTGCTAAACACTCTCTCTGCACCACTCTTACTGCAGATAGGAGCCGACTTTTCTCTCACTTAAGCCAGGAAAGTGTTAAATCTTCAGAGAAGCCTTCTCTGGCTATATGACCTCAAATTGCAATCCATATTCCACTTCCTCATTATCTCCTTTGACTACTTTACTTTTCTTCATGACATTTGTCATTATGTGACATTTCACTATGTGTTCATTTATTGATTTCTTTATTGTCTTCTTCATTAAAATGTTGCTTCAGTTTCCTAGGCTTCTCAAGGCATATACCATGAAATGGGTTGGCTCAAATGAAGGGATTTATTAGCTTGCAGTTTTGAGGCCAAGAAAATGTCCAAATCACAGCATCATCAGGCGATGCATATTTCCTGAAGACCAGCTGCTAGTCATCCTTGGCTCCTCTGCCACATGGCAAGGCGTATGGCAGTGTCTGCTCATCTCCCCTTCGCTTTTGGTTTCCATTGCTTTCAGCTTTTTGCTTTGATGGCTTATTTTCTCTCTCTCTCTCTCTGTATTCATCCTTTTTATAAAGGACTTCAGCAATAGGATTAATTCCCATCCTGAAAGAGGTAGGTAAGACTTAACTGAAGTAAACTCATTTAAAGATCCTATTTACCATGGCTTTACACCCACAGATTTAATAACATGTTTTTCTGGGGTACGGACAGTGCCAAACCACCATGGATGTCATCTCCATGAGAGCAGGGGTATTGTTTATTTCACAAATCCATGTATGCACAGCAGCTAGAACAATATCTGACACATAGCAGCCACTCCGTAAGTATTTGTTGAGAGAGTAAGTGAATGAATGAATTTGGGGCCTACTCTTTCTTAGAAACTATGCGTAGAAGACAAAAATCTTTGTCTTCAAAGATCTTCCAGTCTAATTGGGGGAAAATGGCTATGTAAACAAGTCATTTTGATATAATAGGTGCTGGGGCAGGGAATAAATTGGAAGGGCAGAAAAATTTGGTGAATCCAGACATTCTGAATATGTGCCTTCATTGACTCTTGAAGAAGGAATTCTTGAAATGAGTGGCTGTGGTAGTATCATAGCTAAGTGTATAGACGGTAAAGCAAAAGACCAGTTTGGCTATGGTTCAATGTTCCAGGATACTAGGAAGGGGAAAAAGTGGTTGAGCGGGGATGGTAACTATTATAGAACTTTTTATTATTTATTTAATTTTTAATAAATCAAGCATTCATATATCAGTCAACTTGAATCAGTGGAAGGGTTGAAGAATTACAAAGGTTAGCTTTACTCCACAGTAATAGAGTTTGAGATAAGGACACTACTTGAAATTACAAATTTGTGTGTCTGGAAAAATTGTCATCTTTGATTTTCAGTCAACAACTGGAAAAAATTTTCAGAATGTTAAACATGCCTAAATGTATGTGTATATAAATACAGTGGTTTAATGAATGAGTGGTGAATGGATGAATGTTGAAATGACTTTTATAAGTAAAAACAAATGTTTATACTTACTATGTTTTATGACAAAACCTCTGGTTACCATTGGTGAATAATGTTATTCAGGAGACATCCACAAATCAAAGAAGAACATTTGATACAAAATATACTGACTTTCAACATTTTTTGACTTCTGCAAAACATGCAGATTCCTTGACTATGAAGCCCTCCCTTTTAGATATCAGCATTCAAAGTTGGGATGCTTGGGTCATCAGCTTGAGGCCAGAAAGAAGTATCCACAATTTGGGCAGCTTCATTTTAAATCGTAGATTCTTCCACAATATAAGCCTGACCTAAGTTTTATAGATGGCTTAGGTCAATTCCATAAACCTAGCAGTAGAGTAAGTGAGAGTATAAACTTTTCTGCTAATCTTTTCATTCAGCCCATCTTAACAACAACAAAAAAGTTAGAAAGCAACTGGAGGGAAGATTTGGATGGTTTGCATCATGGCCTTCTACCTTGGCGAAACACATACAAGTATTTTTTTTAGGTTACAACCTATTTAAGGCCTTAGATCTCAGTGGAGGGATCTATTCCTACGTTCTTCTTCAATGTTTCCGTGAAGTATGGGTTGCTAAGGGCTCTTAAATATTTCTTTACAAACTTCTAGTTTTTAAGCAGTTACTGTCAAAAAACACACTCACACATGCACAGCTATGTATATGTATATATATATATTTTATCCCCCGCCCCACCGCTTGCAACTTGCTTGCGGTCTGCTCTTCTGTGTCCATTTGCTGTGCATTTCTTCTGTGTGTCTGTATTTATTTTTATTTATTCCCCCTCCTCCCTTGTGGCTTGCTTGTTGTCTGCTCTCTGTGTCTATTTACTGCGCGCTCTTCTGTGTTTTTACTTGTCTCCCTTTTTTTTGGTTGTTGTGTTACCTTACCGAGTCAGCTCTCTGTGGCGCTTATGGGCGGGCTCTCGGTGGCATGCAGGTGAGCCTGCCTTCACAAGGATGCCCCAGGGCGCGAACCCAGGGCTTCCCATATGGTAGACAGGAATCCAACTGATTGAACCACAGCCGTTTCCCATAGGTATGTAGCTATGTGTATTTAAAACTGCCACGGACATTATCAACAGCAGAGGTGTATGCACCTTTTATTCATGTAAAAGCAGTGTGGATGAGAACAGGGATATTAAGAATGGCATTATCCCGTCTTAGGCCAGAGAAATGTAATTATAAAAGTGTCATATCTATGACTGTGAATGCCATACTTAGTTTTTTGTTTATTTTTTAAAAGATTTATTTATTTATTTCTCTCCCCTTGCCCCCACCCCCGCCCCAGTTGTCTCTTCTCTGTGTCTATTTGCTGTGTGTTCTTCTTTGTCCGCTTCTGTTGTTGTCAGTGGCACGGGAATCTGTGTTTCTTTTTGTTGCGTCATATTGTTGTGTCAGCTCTCCGTGTGTGCAGCGCCATTCTTGGGCAGGCTGCACTTTCTTTCGTGCTGGACGGCTCTCCTTATGGGACGCATTCCTTGCGCATGGGGCTCCCCTATGCGGGAGACACTCCTGTGTGGCAGGGCACTCCTTGCACACATCAGCACTTTGCATGGGCCAGCTCCACATGGGTCAAAGAGGCCCGGGGTTTGAACCGTGGACCTCCCATATGGTAGACAGACGCCCTAACCACTGGGCCAAGTCCGCTTCCCCATACTTAGTTTTGCAGGCAGAATTTAGGTGGCAAAAACTTGAAAATCTTTTCTTTATCATTTTCTATATTTAGGAACTTTAACTTTAATTTTTATTTATATATGATACTGATCTTGGATAGAACTTTTGCAATTAAACTAAATCTTAAATGAAAAATTTGTGTTGTGAAAATAGAAAAGTTGAGTCTGAATAAATTTGTAGCTATTAGTCATTGTAAGCTGTCCTTCATTTGACCTTTTCTTGCTTCACCCAGTTTCTTTTCATTTCTCTTCATTTCTAAACACAATGTTTTCATTCTGTTAGGCTGATTCTACTTTCTCCACATATTCTAATCCTTCTCATCTTTGAAGATGAACCCGGGGTAGCACCTTCTTTTTTAAAAAAAAGCTTTTTTTTCACACCTCCATTTTGAAGTCTCATCACGAAAGACTGTCTTGGTAGTCCTAGCACATATTTTTCATATCATGTGTTGTATCACATTTATATAGCATTTTATTGTATACTATCTTATATATTTCATTGTTTCCTATTTAAGATGTCATTGTTTGACATCTACAAAAGTAGCATCTTTTGAGCAGGGACTATGCATTACCCTCATTTGTGTCCTCAAAGTGAGTGGTCTCAAAATCCTGGTTTGGTTACCTATACTTCAGGTAATCTACCCAAATGCATTGTGAATGTTATAAAACATAAACAAGAAGGGGCATTAAAAAAATGAGTAAAGAAACAGAAATAGAAGTTTTAATATTATATATCCATACTCAGCGGCTCATCTTGGTGTGCCCTGGGATACCTGCACCTTCTTTGGAGGCCTAGTGTTAGGTACATGATAGATACTCAGGAAATAATTTGTTTTCCACCTTCATATGTTCTGGGCTGGTTGCTAACAGAATTGCCTCATGTCCTAAATAAAACTCAAGGTTATAGTCTAAATATGTTTGAGATCTAGTAAAGGAGTATAAGAGATGCATTTGTCAGAATAAGGTAGATTATCTGGATAACAAATTCACATCTCAAGGCATACACACAAAGGTGTGCTTCTCACTGATGATACAGTCTGATGGGGTAAGGTAGCTTTCCTCAGAGGCTTTTCCTCTAAGTCGTGACTTCGATATCCAGGCTGCTTCTATTTTGTAGCTGTAACGTCTGGAATACAAGGCTTTCAAGGTTGCTATGGAAGGTGAGGCATGCAGGCCTTGTTTATTGGCCAGTGTGCAGTTACATGGGCCCAGCCTCACTGCAAAGGAAGCTGGAAAATAGTCATCCCATGTGCCCAGGACAGGGTTAGTGGAATGGGATTTACTGATTATTTCATATGATGGATCTCCTGTTGGCTAGAATCCTCTGTTCATTTCTGTAGGGCTGTTAAATTGCTTGGTAATTAAACTCGTGGGTACCATATAAAGCAAGCTTTGGTGTGAATGTAAACATAATATGTTCAGTTGTATAATTTAGAAGGAAAATAAGTCCTCTTATTTTCAAAATTTTTTTTCCTTATAATGACTGTAATTATGGTGCATTTGCACATTTCCATTTTAATTTTCTTTGCATTTTCAACCATCAGAATAAAACTGTTCACCCATTTTTCATGTCTCCATTAATGTCCCTTTTCTTTCACACTTCTGTTGAGTACAGAAACTGATGACTTACTTGTTTATTATGACCAAATGCCTTTAGTAGTGTCATATTTAGTTGCTGTTTGTTTAGAGAAGTAGCCATTAGTATGTGCTTATTTGAAGATGTGTTTAAATGCTTTGATAGTTTATGGCAATAGATCTATG
The DNA here is from genome assembly GCF_030445035.2 of Dasypus novemcinctus. Lineage (NCBI taxonomy): Eukaryota > Metazoa > Chordata > Mammalia > Cingulata > Dasypodidae > Dasypus > Dasypus novemcinctus. Next base: position 55,115,948 of record NC_080679.1, on the reverse strand, counting down.
ATAGGTATAATTCTCATATTATTGATTTCCTGGGAACCAATATGTCTGTTGGAAATTTTAGAAAATTAGATGCTGCTCTCGTCTGTATCCATTCACATATTCACATACTGGGCATTGTGGCAAAATATTTCTAACTAGCTTTGAAACTTAAGCCAGTGAAGTGTTCATTTTTTTGGATTCAACTAAATAAAAGTCCATTGTGTTTAAGGACAATTTTCGTTAAATTCTTTTTCCAAATATGGATGATGTTGATAATTGAAGGTGAAGAAATATTAAATTTTTTTAGAAAAGATTACAGAATTTTAACATTACTTTTGACCAGGACATTTTAATTAAGACAAAAATGTTAATTGTCATGGTGGGAAAACCTAAACATATCCCTTTACTTATAATAAAGAATGAAATATCACGCTTTCTTTTCATCTTATGTTATCTAGATGATGTTACTTTTGAATTCTACTTCGAAATTTATTCTCTTGTTAATTTTGGTCATGACTGAGCACTTTGCAAAAATCCTTGCAGTATAGCCTTTATTCACTTTTCTGGCATCCTCTTAATTGGAAAAGTATACTTGTTTTATTTTACAATAAAACTATACAGTTTTATTAGATACAAAAAGCAAGTGCCAGTTTACACATCCTATACATACATGAATTAAAAAGCTAATTATCTTCTTACATGATTTCTGCACGAGTCTAATTTTCTAATTTCTTTGATACTAGAGTTCCAAATGCAATATCTTGCTCATTGTCACTATTATTATTTGTTGGTTGATGTTCCTAAAGGTGCTAGTTAAAAAGAGTTGTCAGCTCTTTTAGGGCATTAAGTAGAGGATTGAAGTAGTATAGATAGTTAAAATATGGTTCTGTTTAGCCTTTAAGCCGGGGACACCCTTGCTGTCAAGAGTTTTGCACTTTCTCTTCCTCTGCCTGCAGCCCCTCCCCTCCACACCCCATCTATATCCACAAGGCTTCTCCCTCACCTCCTTCAAGTCTTTGCTCAAATGTTGCCTTTTTTTTTTTCTTTCAGGGTAACAGAGGAATTTATTTGGGGTCTTAGAATTGCAATTAGGGTAGCACAGATTCAGGTAGCAACCCAAGTTGTGTCCTGTCTTGCAGTTTCCATGCAAGTTTTAAAAAAATTATTATTAAAAAAATTTTTTTTTTCTTTCCAGGCAAAGTTTTTTAAAGAAAAAGATTACATAAGCCGTTTGTGAGTTACCTTCTTAGAGGGTCCTTCTGTTGTCATCTTTTGTAAAAATTGCAGGCTCCTGTCCTCCTTTGCCCTCTCCAGCACTCCATCTGCTTTATTTTCCTCTTTTTTATGACCTCCTAACATACTGTATACTTGCTTAACATACTGTATACTTGCTTACTTCATTTCATTTATTGTCTGTTGCTCTCACCATCCCTCCTCTGTGTTCACTGTACCTAGAACAGTGGTTAGTATATGTTAGGTGGTCTAGTAAATATAATTTAAGTTGAGTAAAAATATTTAATCACATGTTCAAAAATATCTGATATAAAACTAAACTGTAAAGACTTGGATAACTTAGCTTGCTGTATTAGTCTGCCAAAGGGGTACCAATACAAAGTACCAGAAATCGGTTGGCTTTTATATATATATATATATATTTTTTTTTTTTTTTCTTTGTTTCTGTTGTTGTTGGCTTTTATAAAGGCTGTTTATTTGGAGTAAAAGCTGACAGTTACAAGGCCATAAAGAGTGCAACTCAAGGTTGCTTTCTCACCGGTTAGTTGCCACAGTTGAAGCAAGATGGTCACTGATCTCTGCCTGGTCTCTCCTGTCACTCTGGGCTTCCGGTACCCTCTCTCTCCTGGTTAGGGCTTGTCTTTCAGGGCTTCCTATATCAGTTTTGGCTGTCTTCCCAAGGTCCATTCTAAACCATCAGGCAAATGGTCCATCTCTCCCCAAGCTGCAGGATCAAAAATGACAAAGTTCTCTCCCCCTCCTTTTGTCTTCTTGAGTGAGTGTCTGTTTATATAGGCCCACCAAGGAGTGAGGACTCAACCTGAGTCACATCTTACTGATGTGGTCAAATCAAAGCACTTATTTTAACAATTTAATCAAGGCCCCTCAACTGAATCCAATATAATCAAAGGGTATCACACCCAGAATAGATGAGTTTACAAACATAATCTTTCTCTTTTTGGGCTTCAGAAATAATTTCAAACTGCCACACTCTACCCTCTAAATCCCCAAAAAACATTCAGAAAAACTTAAATCCTTTCAGTAGCAATGCTAAGTACAAAATCACATCGTAATCACTTATAGGAATACAATTTGTCTTAGGGCAAAGTCCCGTCAGATTGTAGAACTATGAAACCTATGAAACAGGTTACCTGCTTCCAGCATACAGAGGGACAGACATAGGATAAAAATTTGCATTACACAAGGGGAATTTGGGAGGGAAACGTGCATAGGTCCCCAACAGTTCTGCAAACCTTCTGGGCACGCTCCTTTAGATTTAAAAGTCCGAGAGTCATTCCTAAGATGATGGTTTCTTTTCCTTCTTGGGCCCTCATGGGCACCCACCCTTTCCACAGGCTTGCCCAACGGCCATTTTCTTGGTTCCATCCTCATCAAGCATCTGGGTGGTGACCCAGCTCCAGACCTCATCCTCTAAGAATACTGGGGTAATGGCCACACTTTCTCCAATCTCTGGCATATACAGTCTCAATGCCCTAATAACAGTGAGGTGGTAGCAGCATTCTCCCTAGTCTCTGGACTCAGATCCACCCTCCCCAGAGCAGGAGGTGGCAACCTGGCCTTCTCTAATCTATGGGGAACAGACCCACTCTCTTCACAGAAGTGGGGTGATGACCTAACTCCCCAACCACTGGAGAATGCACTCCACCCTCTCTGTAGCCTGGGGCCGCCAAACTTGCCCTGAACAAGTGCTGGAACATCCACCCTCTTCACATGCCAGGGCAAACTCACCCTCTCTGCACACATAGGTGGGGACCCTCTCTTGGTCCAAGGAGATGTCTTAATTCCAGACCTCAGCTTCCATGGTTTTCCTCTTAAAGCTGTTTTTCCTTCCTTTCATCTCTCCCCAACATGTCCCTTTTAGTCCAGACTGACAGGGTTTTGTTCATACAGTTCTCACAGAAAGCTTGTTGGTTTAGCATGCAGGAAGCAGGGGTCCAAGCCATCAGACAGTAAGACTTCCCACAAGTATTTCCTGGGTAACTGCATTTTCAATCCTGACTTATAAGTTCCAAGTTTATTTAATTTTTCAAATAGGGCACTGTCATCTGGGAGCTTACTTTCCAAAGGCTTGGAATTTCTGGAATCAGTTTCTGGTTTCTTTGTGTCCAGCAATTCAGTTTTCAGCTTAACTCCTTCCTCTCACATTTTGCTATAAGCTGCAAGAAGAAGCCAGGCTGCGTGCTTCAAGTTTACTTTGGAAAGCTCTTGAGTGAAATGTCCAGGCTTGCCATTTTCAAATTCTGCCTTCCATTTAACATCAGGAGTCAATCTTGCTAAGTTCTCTGCAACTTTAAAACACAGATTGCCTTTCCTCCAGTTTGCAGTGATAGTTTTACCATTTCCTTCTAAGGCCTTATCAGAAATAACTTTAGGCTCCTTAATCCTACCAACAGTCTCTTCAAAGCAATCTAGGCCTTTTGACCAAGCATCTCACAATTCCTCCAAAAATACCCTTTACCCATTTATAAAATCATTCTAGCATTTTTGGTAATTTCATCAGGTTTTACCCCACTCCTGGTACCAAATTCATAAGATTCATAAATAATCTCAAATTGCCACACTTGCCATCTATCCAGTGATTCTGCAAAAAAAGAAAAAAAGAAAGAAAAAAAAAAAAAAGAAAAGAAGAAAGAACAACTTCTAATGGTATATACATTTTTAAATATAGGAGATAGCTTCCTATATTTGTATTTGTAATAGCAGAAATCAGTAGGTTGTCCATGTATAAGACTTGGTAAAGTCTAATGATACTGTTACAGATAAATACTCATAGATTAACTTGTGCTGTTACTGCAGTTATTGGTGGGAGTTTTAAGTTGTGAAGGTCAACATGGAACTTGGGAATGGGAAACATTTAACTCTAAGGGTTTTTTCAACTCTAAAATTCTTTGGGTATGTGATTCTTCTATTTAAGAAATATACATTTTTGGGAAAAAATCATTAGAAACTTTATTCTTTGTTAGTGAGTAAACAAGTAATGGCACTTTTATAGGGACTATTCATTCCTTAATCTGAGATCATTGTCTACATCAGAGTAATTGTAGTTTGGTTATCACATCTAGATTATTAACCTGGTTTTGTCGGTTTTGTCTTTTTCCATCTTCATTGTTAACTGGGCACTTGTGACAGACTCTTCTATCACCTTACTTGAGAGGCCTTATTCGCATTAAAAGTAAAACATACTTTTCAAATCTCTTTACAGATATTACTCCTCAGAAATAAGTATTAACCATTTTTGAGTTGCTGGTAACCAAGATTTGGTTTATTTCTACTTGAGATCTTAATGAATGGAATAATACATTTTACAACTAAACATATGCCTCTTTTTTGATATCACAAATGCATTACGAGAAGAATCCTCTTGTAATTGTTAAGAAAGAAGAAGAATATTGGATTTTTGCTGTGGGGTGGAGCTGGGGGAGGTTGAGGTTGTTGGGTATAGATTAGGGATAGAGCATAGAATTGGGGATTTGCAGGTAATTTGGATAGAATATAGAATTCATCTCCATAGTCCACATTAAGAATTCCTGTTTTCATAACATGAGGCCAGGCAGTGGCCTTTTGAACTTATTTTTTGACACAGTGATGCCATGGATTTTAAATTGTTGCCTTTTTATTGTGGTGAACCTACTGCACCTGTTTACATAGTGCATATTTCCCTAGATTTGTGAATAGTTTTGAATGTTACATTTGGAAGTGAATAAATGAAAATTTGTGGGGAAATTGTTTTTCTTAGCGCTGTTTATCAAGGGAATCATATATTGTAAGGCAGATCTGTCATCTGCCATCCGTCCATATGTCTTTCATTCCCTGCCCCTCCTTCTTTCTACCCCATCCCCCCAAAAAAGAGCTATTCATGTATGCATGGATTTCAGTCATTCCAATTTCATTATTTGGTCTTTTATAAAAGTTCAAAACTGTGTGAGGGATGTGACTGGTATGATATCCCCCCACATTCAAAATTGACTAAAGGCAGCGTACTATTTTACAGTCAATATAATAAAATGAATTAGGTTGTAGAAAGTCAGAGCAAAGAAAAAAAAAGAAAATAGATGAGACCCAAATGAAAATTAATACCATGAGATCCTCTGTGGTTATTAGACTTAGACTCTTTATTTCCTTGTATTCAAAGCAGTTATATGATGATTTTTTCATGTAAAGATCAAAGCACATGAGTTGCTTAAGAGAAGCAAACTTTTTGTTGCCAGTTAGGTTTTTTTTTTTTTTAAGATTTATTTTATTTATTAATCTCCACCTCTTTGTTTTGTGCTCGCTGTCTGTTCTCTGTGTCCATTGCTGTGTGCCCTCTGCGTCTGCTTGTCTTCTCTTTAGGAGGCACCAGGAACCATGTGGAAGAGAGGCACTCAATAGCTTGAGCCACCTCAGCTCCCTGCTTTGTCATGTCTCTTATTATTGTCTTTCCTCTGTGTGTCTCCTAGCTGCGTCATCTTGTTGCATCAGCTCGCTGGGGCTGCCTGTTGGGCCAGCTCGCTGTCTTGCTCATCTCCTCCAGGAGGCATGGGGAATGAACTCAGCAACTTCCATGTAGTAGGCAAGAGCTCAATCGCTTGAGTCACATCTGCTTCCCACCAGTTAGGTTTAAAAGGGATTTCTCTCATAGGATTTAAGATGTGAAGGATGTTGTGATGAGCAACACCTTCCAAAACGTCCCTGCAGAAAATAGCCCTGTGAATTTTACATAGCTGCTTCTTATGTCTCTAAGTGGAGGCAGAGGACATAACTTGTCAGAGCACAATTTTAGAAAAGCAATTCTATAAGAGACTAAAGCAACCATATAAATCAATGGTTTTCAATGTGGCTGTTCAGTAGAAACACCCCAGGCTTCATCAGAATCTGTAGAGGATGGGTGGGCAGAGGGGTTGCGGCCAAGACATCAGCTCCCTGGGTGATTCCATTGTACATCCAGGTTAAGAACCACTGATACAGGAACCCCAGCTTATTGATGGTTTGACTTGATACAAAAATACAAGGAATAGGTATATTCCATTTCTTCCTCAGGTGATACTGTGTGAGAGCTTTGTATGCTTGTTTATTTTTTTGTTCCTATAACTGGGTTTTGAATTAAAGGTGGTCTGCAGACAACTGGGGGTTGTATTCTTTGATAAAGGCCTAGAGTACACATACTCTTGTTGCCAACAAAAGACAGAACCTTAGTTTTAAAATTAAATTAAAGAAATAGGTTGGGCTGTCATCATTTCATGAAAATTGTGAGACCAAACCCACACTTGTTTGAATAGATGGCCCCCTCTTTTCCGTAGAGATGTGGGCTATAAGCATATGACAAATATGAAATTCTCTAAATAGAACTAGTTTATGGTGGTGATTAGACAAATATGTAGAGTATAGCAGTGGTTCTCAGTCTTTGAGGCTGGGGAATTATTGCAGAGATTGATATTATCTAGTCAAGGTAGATATAAGTATATATGGAAAGATATGTGTGTGTGTGTATCTTTTTTTCCTTTCTTAATTAACTTTAATCAATGAGGTTGGGAACCAGCAGAACAGAGTATTTCTAGGAATCAGTATTCCTTATTTGAGTGACTATTTATACAAATTGCAGGGAAGTCTTCCTTCAGTAAATGTTTATAATTCTGAGAGAAGTGGCTTCATTCCAGATCTTAGTAGATTTTCTTCTCTGTCACTAAGCTTGCAGCGGGCAGATAGAAAGTTCCAGTGAAGTTCGCCTGCGTCATTCTAATCTGTGCCCCTGAATTGATTGGATTCAGCAGCATGTCAGATCTTAGTGGCAGGAAGGGCACACAGTGAAGAACAGGTTTGTTAGTACAGTTTTTCTAGTCCTAGCCGTTTAAATTATAAAAGATGTTACTTGTGAGGTCTTTGGAGATTTATTGGTTCATTCAGCCAGCAAATATTTTGAGTGCCCTACCTCTGCAAGTCTCAGTGATTTTCTTGGTGCAGATACCCATTCCGAAGAACATAAATGCTGGAACAGGGAAACCGTGCCATCTTCAAGGATGGAGGTTTTTTGAGGTCTTTTGGTGGAGCTGTGCACACTGAGGGGGGGCAGAAGGGGACTGTGATGGGTGAGGCTTAAAGAGCCTTAAAGAGGCTGTGGTAGAGGGAGAGGCTTGAACTTGAGCAGGGACAGACCTCTTTTCATCTTCACATTGTCTGATGCTGGGCACAGTTCCTGGCAGATTGTAGGTGCTTGATATTGGTTATAGAACTTAAGAAAGTTAATTTGAAAAGTGATAATTTGCTTAAGGGCAACCTAGAGAAGTGACCATTCTTTTTTTTCTTTGAGAAGACATGTTGTATCAGCTGGAAGGTCGAAGGGTAAGAACAGGATATTCACGCTAGCCAGCCATAGAGAGGACCAATGGCCTCTTTCTCCTAATTCAAAACCTTTTGCCCTAACAAGGTCCTAGAATGTGGCTAGGACACCTGCCTTTTTATTTATTTATTTTTTATTATCTTTTTTTTTTTTTTTAAGGTACATAGATCACACAAAAGACCTGCCTTTTTAAAGCAGAAAATTTTAGGTGATTATTTGCCAATACAGTTTATATAGACTAGTATTAGGGAGAATTGCTGAATTGCTCGATCCTAAAAATAACCTACATGAAGAATTTCAACTAGAAAGTATAAAAATAGCCCCATTTCCCTTTAAGTATTTTAAACCCATAGAATTTATTCTTTGTAAACAGGTGAATATGCACCTACATAAGCATTCTAAAATAAAATATCTTTTGATTTTCCTTTCATTTGATTATTTATAGTGGTTGACAAATATAGACTGAAAATGCCGTATATTAATTTTTTAAAAAACAAATTGTATATTAATTTTGACCAGGTTTGTTGGTCAAGTTCTTTCTTGAATAGGGAAAAAGACAGTGTTAAGATTCACTTGACAAATGTATGCTGATCATACGGCCATGTGTCAGGCACTGTGCTAGGCACTGAGGCGGGGTATCAGTAAAGGTTCTCCACAGAAATAGAACCAGGAGCATTATATGTGTGTATATTAGTAGATTTATTAAGGAATTGTATCACGTGATTGTGGGGGCTGGCAAGTCCAAGATCTGCAGGGGAGGCTGACAGGCTAGAAATTCAGAGAGGAGTTGAAGCTCCTTCCCTAGGGTGGGAGCAGGAATTCAGGTAAAGGAGGGAGTGGGTATGAGAACCATCTGGAAGACACACCCAAATTAAGAAGTCATCTGGTGTTGACCACACTTACTTGTGAGAGAGGACTGTCACTTACTCCAAGAGCAGAGTCTGCTCATTCTCCGAGGGGGCTTCTAGCTCAGTGGGCTGAATCACAACCCTCTGATTTCCCCCTTAAAGTCACTTTTTTCTTTATAAAATTAAGAAATGGATTTGGCTATGTACTAACAGAACTTTTTTGTTTTCTATTTGGAAATGTAGAGGAAAGGTTACTACATTTTGTCTATGTCTTGAATTTGCAAACTTTATTTAAAGAGGCCGGCCTATATTATACCTGTGGTGGTGGTGGCAGGGGGGCGGGGGGGGGGCCCCCCCTCTGGGCCAGTCCAGACTGTCTCAGATATCCTGAGATGCTTCCAAGATTTCTCTCAGGTACCTAAGCAAACTAAATACATGATACCTAAAATCAGAATACTCCTTTATAACCATAGTTTTGGGGACAGGACTAATAATACCCTTGCTTTGAGTTCTAACAAATTTGAGGGAAAACACTTTGTTACAGAAATGGATAAAAGCAAGTACAATTGTTAAAAGAGCTAGCTGCAACGCAGAGAGGTTTAGGAATGAAGGGAAAAAAAGCCCACAACACTATACTTTGACACTGTTTTGTCAAGATGACTTGTGAAAATGTGTTGTTTGGATATAGAAATCCCCATTAAGAGGCTACTGAAACTCAGACCCAAAAAGAGGAGTTCATCTAAGGCAATGACAAAACTGGTGGTAGAGAGGAAGGGGTGGATTTGAAAGGTATTGAATGCCTGGATGAAAGAGAAACAAAATTTTAATTAAAGAAACAACACCTTGTGTTCTTTTTTTCCTTGATCCCATATCCCTCTAATGTGTCAGGGAAATGTTGTGTTTTGTTTTAATTTTTCCTTTTCTTTTCCTGTCTTTGTTTTCTCCCCCCCCCAAACCTCCCCCTTTTTCTGGGTAAGCCACAGACAAATGACTTGTCCTCAAATGGTTAAATTATTATCTAGTTTGATAATACTTGATTTTCCTGAGCTGAGCACGAGGATGGGAAAAACGTCCTTTGTATTCCTCTGCTTTACATTCTCCCTGGCAAATAGAGGGGGCTTAAGGAATGTTTATTGAATAAATGAATACAGAATTCTCCTAAAATTATTTCAAAGTATTTCTTCCCTTATAGTATCTTTTTTTTTTTTTAAAGATTTATTTATTTATTTAATTCCCCTCCCCTCCCCCGGTTGTCTGTTCTCTGTGTCTTTTTGCTGTGTCTTGTTTCTTAGTCCGCTTCTGTTGTCGTCAGCGGCACGGGAAGTGTGGGCGGCGCTATTCCTGGGCAGGCTGCACTTTCTTTCTCCCTGGGCGGCTCTCCTTACAGGGTGCGCTCCTTGCACGTGGGGCTCCCCTACGCGGGGTCACCCCTGTGTGGCAGGGCACTCCTTGTGCGCATCAGCACTGTGCATGGGCCAGCTCCACACTTGTCAAGGAGGCCCAGGGTTTGAACCGCGGACCTCCCATGTGGTAGACGGACGCTGTAACCACTGGGCCAAGTCCGTTTCCCCCTTATAGTATCTTGATAGGAATTTAGTGTTAGCCAGAAAGGCTTAGTATTATTATCATCTTTATTATTATTATTTTGCTAAGCTTTCTTCATAATAACATGTGCAAATTCAGTGATTCCTTTGTATTTATCCAGTGGTCTGTGTATGTATGTGTGTATCTCTTTATAATCAGGCATATAATACACATTTTGTTGATTTTATTGCATTTTGTGTCCATACTGTAAAATGGCTGGGGATCTCACTCTCTAAAATGTACATAAATTTGTGTCCTTGATTCTATAAGGTAAACAGGCAAATTTAACCCACCGACTTTCAGTCCTCTGTTGAGCACTCGCTACATTTTAGGGGCTATGTAGGATGCTTTATAAATATCTGATTTTTATCTTTACTACAGCCAGGTAAGACTTAAAGCACAGCAAACCTTGAAGGAATAAATAACCTTCTCTGGTCCTGTCCTTTGCATTACTTGCATACTCCCTCTCTTCTGTTCATTTTTTGGTGGAAACCAAAGCAATGTATACTTGGGGTTGCAATTCCAATGCCATCTCCTGATGCCCTCTATGATACCCGCAGCCAGATTTCTCTGACCTTCTGGAGTACACCATAAAGTGTAAGGTGCACAGCAATTTCCTTCCTGTGTGTGACAGTCCCTGTGTCTTACCCTTCTAGAGGGAAGCTGTGACTTCGATATCATGTCATGTGTATATAGCAGGCACTCCTGGGCTGTAAATGTTCGATGACACAGAGTGGCTAACATATGAATGTTGTAAACATGAAAAGTTAGTTTTACTGAACTATCTCACTATTTATGTTGTACATGAAGGACCTTCCTTAGAATGTATATTTCCAAGTTAGACAAAGGTTAGACACAAAAAGTGGTACAGGAGATGGCGTTTGTGTAGGCTTTGAATGAGTAGGGAACATCTATACGTGCAAAATACCTTAGAATTTTGAGAACTTTTGAAATCACTGCTTTTACTTTAATGAGGGAAACATTAAGTTCTACATAAAATCCTAAGGTTTACTTAGGCAGGTCTTTGGAGTAACTTTTCTTGTGACAAATGTTTCCAGGATTTAGTTGCCTGTAATCAAGTCATAAAAATCGATTATTAAATTAATTGGTGTAATGCATTTTGCCAAAAACTTTTGAGACAGTTGTGTTTGGAATTTGTTTAAATTGTATTTTCTTTAAGCAGGAAAGGCGATTCTTGTAGACTATGACTATGTAATTATTTTTACGAATCTGGTCATAAAAGATGATCATTAAAATTCTTTTCTTAAAAGAGATACCAAAAATACTTAGAGGACTTACTGAACTTGAATGAAGAGCCCTGATTGTCTATTTGTTCTTTCCCCCAAATCAGGTGTGTTTTGTTAAATTCTGGATAGAGGAAATAACATAATTTCCTCCTTGCTCTTGGCTTCCTCCCAACCTCCCTTTGTGGGAACTTTGCACATGCCTTGGGGTTTAGATTTTGCAACTTTCCATGACATGCCCCTCTCAGTAAAGCCATCTTTTCCTTTTCTGAGTACATTTAAGAGTTTGCCTGTGTGTTTATTATCATCTTTTTTGGGAGACCCCTCTTCCCTGTTATTGTGAGACTTAGCGTGTTTTCCTGTTAGAATTTAAGCATCGAGTGGACAGATTTCCATTAATCATCTTTCCTCAGAATCCTCAGTGAGTACAATGTCTTGTATCTCATGGGCACCCGTGAATTCAGATGGGAACCCTACCCTTGCGAATGTGCCCTCACATACGCTTCCATTTTATTTATGAAGGAACTGATCCAAGATAGTAGAAGTGATTCACACTTCTGCTAGTTCGTGAGGTAAGAACCCATAGCAGCAGAGACTGATAAAGAAGTGGAAGTAGCTTTGCTTTGGACCATTTGCCAAATCCAGGCAGGATGCTGCCACTGTGACTGGAGAGAGTTCTCCCCCTATGGTGTTTGGTGTGTAGGGCATTTCTGAGTACTGTTTTCTTTAAAGATCCGTTTTCAGAAGGAAGTTCTCAGCAGCACAAGGAATTACCATTAAATTCCCAATTAACAGCTTCCAGGCCTTGAATGCAGATGTTTCCTCCTAACTGCTTTCATATCTCAACTCCAGTTCTTTTCCTTCCTGGAATAATTTAGTCTCTCTTTAAACCTCTTATCTGCTTCCCAACTCTTGTCTCCAATACCTGGCTTTTGCATTCCACCTTTAGAAAATGTCACCTCCTGGCCTAGTCCACATTCAGATCGGTCTCCAGAGAATGAAGGTACTTATGCCTTAACCATCCAACCTTGGGTTGGGCAAGCTTGATTTTGATAATGATTATGTCTGTGAGGTTGAAAGAATTTAGCTGTTCTCCCAAGTTTCTTCATCACCAGAGGATTTCAAATAAGTTTTCTAAAATCTTGGAAGAAGGCTACTCCCTAAGTGTTCCTTGCTGTTTATTTTAGATTATTTTCTGTACTAGCAAGTGAACTTTTGAAATAAAGAGCTTTGCTTGTAAATTCTAATGCTGAAGTAAAGGAATTATCTTGTCTAATGACCCTTTCATGCAGGGATTTCTCTCCTTCCTTAAAAAGACATTATAAGACATATGGACCATTATATGTATAATCATACATATATACTGTAATAAACCATTATATATATATATAAGAAACATTCAAATACTGTGATTTTGTACCTTATGTGGTTACATTTGACTGTCAAGATTAAAACGCATTTTTTAAAAAGATATATTTATTTCTTTCTCTCCCCTCCCCCCCACCTGGGTTGTCTGTTCTCTGTGTCTGTTTGCTGTGTCTTCTTCTTTGTCCACTTCTGTTGTTGTCAGCGGCATAGGAATCTGTGTTTCTTTTTGTTGTATCATCTTGCTGTGTCAGCTCTCCATGTGTGTGGCACCATTCCTGGGCAGGGCACTCCTTGCGCGTATCAGTACTGCGCATGGGCCAGCTCCACACGGGTCAAGGAGGCTCGGGGTTTGAACCACAGACCTCCCATGTGGTAGGCAGACGCCCTGACCACTGGGCCAAGTCTGCCGCCTAAAACATATTCTTGTGACCCAGGTAATCTACAGAATTTCACAAAAATACTGAATACTGTGGGGTCTGTTTTTTGAAATCCAGTATAATTCTAAAGGAAGCAGAAATTTTGTGTGTCTGTTTGTCATGTCCTATTTTAAAACCTGACTTTTGAGCTTTTTTGATGCTTTTACTGTTGCCATTCCAGAACAGATATCATCTTGAACTGATTCATCCCTGATGAGATTATTTCTGTGTTTGTTGCTAAAAAAAATCAGTCTTTTGATATGTATATCCCTAGAATTAAAGCTAGAAGATGTAATATGGGACTGTGTAACATAGTGAAACCTGATGTGAAATATGAATCTGGTAATATTGTATTTATAAGACTGGTTTTACAAAATATAAATACAGATGAACTAGAGAGACAGAAACAGCATAGCGGCTATGTATGGCAGGGAAAATAGAGATTGAGAGGTGATGAGTTTTGTCTGTTTTTTTATTGTTACTATTATTATTATTGGAATAATAAAAGTGCTATAATAATGATTGAAGTGATGAATGCACAACTATGTGATTATACCAAATACCAGAGATTGTACACCTTGGATGGATATGTGCTTTATTATGTATCAATAAAGTTGATTTGTTTAAAAAAAAAAACAAACTTTTTCCAATTAAGTAGGCAAAAGAAGGCAATAGGGGTTACTATATTTAGTTTGTATGAATGTATATGAACTTAGAAAATTGTGTTGCTCTAACATTCTTAGAAAAATGGTTGTAGCCCATTTTTAAGATAATTAAGGCTCACCTGAACTTTGCTACCTGTCATGCCATGACATAACATCGTTCTTCCATTGGGATGGCAGCTAGAGACTCCTTTGAGTTTAGATATATATATAGAGAAAAATGCAATTTCAGTTTTTTTTAAACCTATTGTTTTTGCATGGTGTATTTTTTCCCGTCTATTTCCTATTAACCTATCTATGACTTCACATTTTTAAGATGATTCTTGTGGATAGTGTATAGTAGTATCTTGCTTTTATAGCCATTCTAATATTCCCTGTCTTTTGATGGGAATATTTTGTCCATTAACTTATTTTTTTTTAAGATTTATTTTATTTATTTCTCTCCCCTTTCCCCTGCCCCATTGTCTGCTCTTTGTGTCCATTTACTGTGTGTTCTTCTGCGTCCACGTGCATTGTCAGGTGGCACCGGGAAACTGCATCTCTTTTTCGTTGTGTCATCTTACTGTGTCATCTCTCCATGTGTGCGGCGCCACTCCTGGATGGGCTGCGCTTTTCTCATGCAGGGCAGCTTTTCTTGCGGGGCGCACTCCTTGCTCGTGGGGCACCCCTACATGGGGGCGCCCCTGCGTGGCATGGCACTCCTTGTGCGCGGCAGCACCGTGTGTGGGCCAGCTCACCACACAGGTCAGGAGGCCCTGGGTATTAAACCCTGGACCCTCCATATGGTAGGTGAACACTCTTCTCAGTTGAGCCACGTCTGCTTCCCTGCCCATTAACATTTAATGTAATATGGTTGGATTTGGGTCTACCATTTAAATATTTATTTTCTTTTTATCCCTTCTGTTTTTGTTCTTCATTTCTTGCCTTCTTTTGGCTTATTTGGGTTTAGAATTCCATTTTTATTTTTCAGTTAGTTCTTCTTAGCTATACCTCTTTGTGTTATTTTAATGGTTGCTCTAGTGATATATATCCTTAACTTACCATCTACATAGAGTTAATGTTGTTTCATTTTATGTAAAATTGTATCCATTTAGGTCCATTTACCTTCTATCTCCCCCTAGTCTAATCCTCTGTTTGTTTTCACATTCCTTCCTTTTTACTTCATAGTGTATTTTTTGTCCATTGCTGTTTACTTTGACGAATGGTCTACTTCTGTTTTCTATCTTCTCTTGTTCTAAGGTCCTTATTGTTAGGAATGCTTAGCAGTGTTGTGGTTATGGGGCATAACTGTTGTGTAAATATGTTAATTTATCATGCTTGTATTGGCATAATACAAGAATTCAGTAAAACTTCCTGGGGTAAAAGTATAAGTAACTGTAAAGACTCATTTTCTCTGAAGTTTTTTTCTTAAGATGGGATGGGATGAATATTTGGTGGAAGGGAATAACATTAATTTAACAAGGTGATTTATTTCTAGTGGTCAAATGTTTTCTGAATTGAGAATATGAAATCAATATTGTGCCTCTCCTTAAAACAACAGCAATAAAAACCTCAAGATTATTGCGCAAAAATGAGCAAATGTATTTCCCATTTCCCCTTTCCTTCTCCTCTATTTCTTTCTCATGGAACCCAAGCCCTTAATTGTGTTCAAATTGAAGTTTGAAATTGGAGAGCACTTGGAGTTTAGAAAAAAAATTTAAACACTCTTTTTTCTGGTCATTTAGTTTGAGAAACACCCAGTTTTTAATGCTGAGCCAGAGCTAGAAATGAAAGAAGTGGTTCGAAGTTGTAGATGAGAATTTTGAGACTGAGCTATTTTAAGAGAGTTGAATTCAGAAGAGAAATTTTCCCTGCGTGAGATGGAAGTACCTTAAGATTTGAGATTAAATGAAAGGATGCACCATTTAGGGAACTTTTCAAAAGATGTATTTACTTCCCATTTGCCGCCCAGCCCAGTTATCTGCTCTCTGTGTCCATTCGCTGTATGTTCTTCTGTGTCTGCTTGTATTCTCATTAGGCGGCTCTGGGAACCGATCCTGGGACCTTCCGGAGTGGGAGAGAGGTGCTCATTCTCTTGTGCCACCTCAGTTCCCTGGTCTGCCGCATCTCTTATTGTCTCTCCTCTGTGTCTCTTTTTATTGCATCATCTTGCTGTGCCAGCTTTCTACGTGGGCCAGCACTCTGCGTGGGCCAGCTTGCCTTCACCAGGAGGCCCTGGGTATTGAACCCTGGACTTTCCATATGATAGATGGGAGCCCAATCGCTTGAGCCATATCTGCTTCCCCCATTTAGAGAACTTTTGAAAAAAAGGAAATGTAATAAGAAGGTAGTAAGAGTTATCTAAATTCAGGAAAGATGTCTCATCCGAATTTTCTTGTTTTAAATACTTTGGCTAATGAAGGTGACACATTAAAAGTCATTAGAATGGCTTAGACTTAATTCAGAAAGTGATTTCTCAAGTAACTCATATGGGAAGCACTAGAGAAATTGAAAAATAGGGGTATGCTTGGAAAAGCATGAGCTTTAGGTGGTGGAGGAGATATATTTGGGAGTCTTTTCTGCTTTGCACTTTAGGTGGAACAAACTTAGAAAGGAAATGGGAGGGGGAAGCGCATGTGGCTCAGGTGACTGGGCTCCCATCTACCACATGGGAGGTCGCTGGTTTAAATCCCGGTCCCTCCTAAAGAAGACAGTGGGCTGGCACAATGGGCCAGTGTGACGAGCTGACACAAGACACACAAGAAGAGGGAATGTAATGAGAGACACAACAAAGTGGAGGGCAAAGGTTCCCAGTGCCTCCTAAAGAAGACAGCAAGCTGATGCCATGGACAGGTGCAACAAGCTGACGTGATAAGATGGCGCAACAAGAGGAAAAACAATGAGAGATACAACAAAGCAGGGAGCGGAGGTGGCTCAAACAATTAGGCACCTTACTCCCATATTGGAGGTCCTGGGTTAAGCTCCCAGTGCCTCCTAAAAAGAAACAAGGGAGATGAACAGACACAGCAAGGGCAAACAACAAGGGGGCTGGGAAGAAATAAATAAAATAAATGAATCTTAAAAAGAAGGAAAGAAAGAAATGGGAGCGTGGAGAGCATGGAGTTTAGGGAAGAGGAGCTCTGCCAGTGCCCCCTGATGCCCATGAAAGCAGAACCACTTTGGAGATTAACATTCTGAACGTAAATAAGACAGAGGAGGAACATAAATACCACCTAGATAATTTTGAACATGCAACCCAGCATTCCACCCTGACAGAAAATAACAGATGAGTCCCAACCAAACTTCTAAAACCCAAAAGCGATAGATACAGCTGTTAGGAAATGTGCAGCAAACACACTTGGTGCAGGGGAAGGTTTGGCTCTAAACGAAGAGCCAGTTAGCTGATCTGGAAATGAGGGGGAGACTGCACTAAAGTGTCAGGCTGTCCCTATTCTTGTAGCTCAAATAGAGGACAGAAGCAGTGGGTGAAGCCAGGCCCTTGATGTGGTGGGCCCAAAACTTATGCTTACCTCTTACGTTATCGTCATTATATGATAATAAACCGTTCATTTTTGTGTGTGTGGTAAATAACAATGCTGACATGCTCACAAAATAATGTGAAGCATATGGGTCACAACTGTTTTTAACTAAAAACTTCTCTAAAGATTTATTTAGTTTCCCTAATTATAGAGTGGTTTGGAAGATTGGCATGTGGTTGCACTTTGTAGTCATAAATGCTGGCCTTGGTGATGGGTACATGCTAATATTGCCAGAGAGAAAGAGGAACAATATTGTGAGGATGACTGGTGTTCTTCAGGGCCCTCCCTTATTGTCATTTTTAGCAAAAGTGGAATCAGGATCTGTGTGTTTAAGAAATAAGCACGGCAACATTTATACTGTGCTTGAAATGGGTGCGCTGCTAGTACAAGTTAAGTTTCTCAGTGGTGAAGTACTTTAATTGGTAAATTTACATGTCAGTTTGAAATCAGTGGCTCTCTATGGTCCTGAAGAAATAAATGCCCCTCTTAAGTCTTAATTTTATGTTAAAATTGTACCCCCCATTAGATTAATCAGGCCCAACCTTTGGCAACAGCAGTGAACTATTTCTGTCTAGATCAGGGGTTCTTAGCTAGAGGTCCATGGATCCCCAAGGGGTCCGTGGAAAGATTTCAGGGGTTCTGTGAGCTTGAATTGAAAAAAAAAAAAAATCAACTTATTATCTTCATTTTCTCTGACTTCTAACAAGCCTTCACTTATGAATGTATGCAGTAAATTATAGTAGTATTCATTTCATATCACATTACAGTTGTTGCATACCTTGAAAAATCACTTACACTCATCCATACTTTGAAATTACAGTGGTTGTTAGACCTGGCACTAGTGAGTTTCATAAAACTATTGGCCACTACATTCTGAGAAGGGGTCCGTGGTTTTCATGTGACTGGCAGAGAGGTCCATGGAACAAAAAGGGTCTAGATAAATAAGGAAAAACAAGTGTTCAACTTAGGTGTTTTGACTTGAAATAAATCCTTTGCAGGGTCCGCCTTCCTTGTGTGTATGTGCGTATAGTCATAAGTGGTTCAAATAATTTTATGTCATTTTGGATCTAGTAATAGTGTAAATATAAAGCTGTCTTGCATGGTGGGGAAAAGTGGGGGTGGGGGTGAGGGTGGGGTATATGGGAATTCCCCTATATTTTCGATATATCATTTATATAATCTAAAGCTTCTTTGAAAATAAAAGAAAAATAAAAAAAAAATAAAGCTAACTTGCTCTTCTGGGAACATGGGAAAGAGGCCTCTAATAAACAATCCGTGAAGAGCCCTGTGCATATGTATAGTTGGAAAAGTTAATTTGTATTTGCTGAAATGCATTTTCCTGGATTCCTTACTAATAATTATAATGTTAGTGCTATCTCTTAACTTGTCAGGAGGTAGGAGGGGAGGAAGGATAATACAAAATCTAAGCAATAATTTCCTTCTGTGCCTGAAGACCATCAAAGAGATCGATTTCCTAATGTTTACCTCTTCATGGTGCTCACTCAAATAGTGACTTTGTCAATACTTGGAGGGAATCATTCGTTCATTCATTCACTCATTCATTCATAATCCGGTATTGATTACCTCTTATGTTTGTGGCCCTGTGAAAGTCTCTGCACGGGAGGAGCTTACACTTTGTTAGGGAATAAGATGATGTGTGGATAACTAATTCTAATACAATACAAAAGGTTTCTGAACATTTATACATCATTTTCAGCGTCTTTTAAAACTCTGAGCTAAGATATGTAGGTACAGTCCCCAATTTGAAGAAGCCAGAGTTCAGCCAGGATGACACATGGGTGGTGAGTTGTGGCTCTGAGGCCCAGGCACTCTTTCCATCCAAGTGTTCCCTGCCTCCATATTCCCTGTTCTTTCCCCTGGCTGGTTCCTTAATGGCGCAGAGGGGAAGGCGTGCTTCTACCTGGCAGTCACAAAATACGAGAGAAGGATGAGGCCAGGGTGTGATCCGCAGGGCAAGCAAGGCTTTGGGTATGTGGAGAATGGTTGAAAGGGATTTGAAGGAGAGGAAGATGTGCTCGATGGAAAGAGATCAGCATATGCCGTTCAGATAAACAAGCTAAACAACTTACTAATCAAAAAACCCTTCTGCCATGAAGCATTTTCATTTCTTTTTCTGTCTTTGTCTTTTATCTGTACATTCATTCAACAAATGCATTTAGAGTATACCTAAGTATGTGCAAGGCATTGGACTCATTGATGTGAAACCTCAAAATGAACCTGCACTGGCTGCACTCAAGAACCCCACAGTTATTCCCACTGGATGTTACGTTATGTTCACAAGTAATTGCAAGATCACATGATGAGAGGGGGGAAATGCCATACACAGTGTTTCTGGGATCAGGTTATAACTCTCCTGGGGATGCGAATGTCACCCTCCCCTTCCATGTCACCTCCCAGTCTGCCTGATCATTTTCCTGTAAGGAGGCAAATTTACTTCGCAGAGCTGTTTTGAGGATCAGATCCGATTATGCGTATAAAACCTCACTCAGCTCCTGTCACATTGAAGGTGCTCAGTCAGTTGTCAATATTAATGGTTCTGAAGAAAAGCCAAAGTCCTTGATTAGAGCCACAGAACCTCTGTGTTCTGGTTGGTCAGATTTAAACACTGTACTCCAGCCCGGCACCAGTCTCCCCGATCTAGGTCTCTCTAATGAGCTCTCTGGGTGCCCAGGCATCTAGAGCAGGGGCTGGTTCTGACTCCACTGAGTAACCGTGACCTGGCCAGGTCACCTGGGCGCAGATTCATCCTCCATAGATAAGATTAATGGTGGTTCCTTCTTTGTAGTTTTGTTGTAAGATTTAAAATGATTGAATTATAAAGGGCTTGAGGGCAGTGCTGGTACATAGTAAATGCTGCTATTATTAGGTGTGATTACTATCTGTTCCCGCCACTCCCCTGTTGTCAGCCCTGCAGAGTGGCTCCCTGTCAGCTCTGTTCTTCTTAATTTGGAGACTGCCCACCTACTTCTCTAGCCCATTGCTCCCCCATCCATTCCTTAGGCTTTGCATTCCCGCAGCATTACTCCTCATCTTCCCCTCCATCTCCAGATGTTTTGGCCTTTGTTCTTGCCCTCTGCCTAAAAACCAGAAAGCATTGGGGAAAAATAGCAGGGTCCACAAAGCATGGATGTATTTGTTCATTTAAAGAATATGGAGGAAATAAAATGTAATGTCTCAGCCTGGTATCTAAAGCATATCAGATTGGCTGTGTAAATAACTGGTAGTTACATCTCATAAATACATAACAAGGAGCTGAATTTCAAGGACTTTTTCTTCCCTTGTCCCCTGCAGCTTTGCCCTGTCAGATGAAGCATACAGATCCCTGCGAGATCAAGATAAAGACCAGTGTATTCTCATTACTGGGGAAAGCGGAGCAGGAAAAACAGGTAAAGCCACCACTGGGCAGCCTTGCTTTCCCCTCTTTAGAAGTTAAAGGCTGCACAGAATGACGACAGCCACGAGGACAGGCAGGGCCTCATGGCACGAAGCCTCCTGGGGTCACTGAAAGGGCTCCTTGAGGGGAGGTCACTGATTCGGATCATGAAATGTCCAGTGGGAAGGACTTGCCTGTCTCACACATGAAGAGACAAGACACCTATCAAAGGTTTCCAACCCACACAGGAGGCTAGTGGTGGATTCTAGATCTTTTCTAGTGCGGTTCCTGGGTGCTGCCAGGTCTTTGACCTTTCCTCTACCACACCAAGGCCTGTGGGCTCTTACCTACTTCTCTAAGGAATGCCACCTCATTTGAGCCTTAGGAGGTCTCTGCTAAAAAGTGAGGAAAGGCACCAGGAAAATGCTTAATTTCACTCCAGAAAAGTGCCCAAAGAAGTGAGATTTTTGTACATATTTTTTAGACAGCAGGCCAGCACCCTCAAAATGACAGGTTATGCTTTTTTTTTCCCTTGTGCTTTTGATAAAAGGAATTTGTGTGATTGATGGTCCTGAGTGAGGAAGTGATTTTACACATGGTGTCCAGCTACCTGGAAAAGATTCAAAAGAGCTGCATTCTCTGTGAGTTCAAGCTGGAAAGGTTAAAACTGCTGTTGTCAGTGACTTTATTTGATGACACTGATGAGGAGATGGAGAAAGAGAATAGAGAGATTGTATTTTCATAATGTTTTCATCTGTAAAATGTTTTTGTTTTATGAATCTGCTTTGAAATGATTTTTATTTCTACATCTGTTCCTTCCTCTACTTTTTGTAGGAATATTCCTCCCTTCTCCTCCAGTGTAGCAACTTAAGGAATAGTGACTAGATATATGTGTTTAGCTCTTTCCCAGAGCCCTTTGGAAACACAGTGTACCATTTCATTGTAGGACTGGGCAGGTTCTAGGCTTGAGGTGGTTGGAAATGGAAGAAAAGGGACTGGTATGCAGGAATCTTAAGTAACAGAAAGCTCAGTCTCATATAGTTGGAAGGGGTTTTTTAGAGACCATCTTATCTACAGTCCTCCTCATGGGACAGCCCACTCCCCTTTTGTAGTGATGGAAGGCTCACCACTTTGTAAGGCTGCCCACTGAATTTGTTGTACAGGTTTAGCTGACTAAAGTTTGTTCTGACCTACTGGTGAATTCAGCCTCTGCTCATAGGCCCTAATTCTGGAACCTAACCAAGTTAGTCTGCTTTATCTTCTACAGGACAGTCACTCAGTTATTTGAAGAAAACCACCGTATCTCCCTTAGAGCTAAAAATCCCCTTTCTTCAAAAATTTCTCATGTGATATGCATTCATTTATCTAGGAAATAATTACTGAGAACCTGCCAGGTCAAAGATACTATACTAAATATTAGGTACATTGGTGAGCCAGGTACCATTCTGCCCTTAACAAGTTTACAACCTAGGAGGGGAGATAAACAATAGCTATACACTATAAATATGCATAATTAGGAATGCATGTAGATGTACAGTTTATATGTAAAACATTATGTGTAGTTATGGGAAAATACAGGGCCCTTATAAGAGCATATAACGGGAGGATTGGATTGTGTTCCCAAATCTCTCATTGTCATAGTTACAATATTCTGGTAACATCCTATCTTGACAGTATTCTTCATAGACTTGCCAAGAAATAAACAGAATACTTCAGGTGGAACTATTACCCTGCTTCATGTGGACACTAGGTTTTATTAATAAAGCACATGTGTTGACTCATATTGTCATACTCACAGGATATCAGAGGTGTTTTATTCATGAACTTCTGATAAGTCAGATCTTCATAATCTAGTATTGTTCAACAAAATTATTTTAAACTTACCATGTAGGGCCTTTTCTTTTTATTAATTTTTGTTCATTTTTAGAACCTCTTGAAAAATCAACAGATATGACTCTACCCCCTTCCCTTAGTATCACTGTCATCCCAGTGGGTAATAACAATAGTAGCTGTGCCAGGCATCATGCTAAGCATATCACGAGGTTTTCATAAGTGTTAGTCTTGATAGCTTCATTTTTCTGATGCAAAAATGTAGCCATAGAAAGATTACATGTATAAACTTATACAATGAGTGTCAGAACTGGAATTTTTAACACAGATCAAAAGCTCTTTAGTCCTCACATTGATCCACTATCCCACACTGCTCTCCTGACCTTGAAATGGTTCTCCTTGAGTGCTGTTATGCCCATTGTCCTTGTTGGCGAGCCCTTCACTTTGCTGCGAGTGGCTTTTGAAGACAGGGATTATATTCTCTTCATCTTTGTGTCTCTGCAACCTAGGTTAATGCCTGTCACACAGTAGGTAATCACTTCTTATTTAAATGATTAAAATCTTCCTCTAATCTGAGACACCTGCTCCATGGTTCTATTTAAATAGCTAACAGAAATACTGAACCATAGCGGTCAAAGACTGATCGCATGAAAACTGCCCAGTCTTAGTTAAAAGATATGTCTATCCTCTTGTAACTTAATTTATTGTTATGCTTAGTTTGGGTCATCTTTCCTCCTCTTTCTGTATTCTCTCTTTAGGTAGTTTCATCTGTTCTCTGATTATGGTATTGCCTCCTAAGTTTATACCTGCAGTCAAGTCCTCTTGTATGATCTCCCAACTTCTGTATCTACTGCCTCCTTGAGATCTGCTCTTGGGTGTCTCATAGACACCTGAACCTTAGCATATCCAAAACTGAATTGGTTTCTCTCTTCACCCACTTACCCCATAACCAAAATTCCCAGTCACAGTAAATGGGATCACCAGTCAACCTAATCAGTCAAGCTAGAAATGTAAGGCCCGTCCTTGATTTCTTCCTTTCCTACATCTCCTACATCTAATCCATTTTTCACTCCTGTTAGTTCTACCTCCAGAATAAATCTCTACCAGGCTGCTTCTTCCTTTCTTCATTTTCTTTTTGTCTACATAGAGACTCTAGTCCAAACCACTAACAACTATCTCTTTTAGAGACTATTTGTAGCAGTGTCTAACCAGTCTCTCCCCGTCTGTCTGCCTGCAATCCTTTTTCACAGACACTAGAGTGATCTTCTAAATATGAAAAGCGGATCACACCCTGGCCTGTTTAAAATCCTTTGTTTCCATTGTACTTAAAATAAAAGCAGATCAGTGAACCTGTCATAGAAGGTTCTGCATGATTTAGCTTGTACCCACTTCTTCACCTTCCTCTTATGCTTTACTCACCTTCAATAATGGTAGCTCTTGTTATTTTTCATTATAAGGCCTGCTGTCCATTGTATTAATATATGGACAGTGTTTCATATATTAAGAATTTCCCATCTCTTTTTAGACCATTTAACTGACTCTCTGGGTATGGCTTCTTAGCTATATTTGCTCTGAAATCCATGAAATCTTTGAATATGGGCATTTTGGGGCAAAATTCCTCTCCCTTTCTCACCATTGACCAGTTCTTTCATATGAAACAGAATTAAATTCTTAGCAGCAGTATATTTTGTCCCTAGGTTAACCAATGAAAATGGTGGCAGACACATTAACTCTGTGCTTTGTCTCAAGACGTTTGTATTAATGGTTTATCTTAACCCCACCCTCCCCCTAGTCCTGTTTGACTATTATCTACAAGCCCACCTAGTCATATATCTTCCTTTCTATGTATTCAGTTGGAAGCAGAGATGAAAATATTCCTAAGCCTATAAGGTCTTTAATATTTTACTCAACCTTATTCATGACTAAAGATATATTTTTTGTGGATATTATGATTGTATCAATTTGTTCCTAACTGAGTCAGCAGAAGTGGGTTGTAGTCACTGGTTTGATTGGTGTTGGCCAAATCTTCTTCTCCTCTGGAATATATGTTCCAGAAAGACAGCACTTCTACTAATTAGCCATGTTGTTACGTGACCTTCTTCTCAGAGCATTAACCACACAACTTCCTCCTGGAGGAAAATTCCATCTGTTGGTGGGCTCATGTATCTCTCTTATTGAAAAACTGCAAGGCGTTAGCTGGTGTTATTGCAGAGGTTGCCATTTATTCTGGGGGTGGGGTGGGGGGACTCATTCCTCTTTAGAAATCTAGTGGCATAGAGTTCATTCTTCTTTAGTTTTCTCTTTATAATTTCTCAATAGCTTATTTTATTGGTTTCAGCTCGCCAATCACCACTTGAAACCTTTTTTCCCCTATCATCTTCCCTGGGTTTAATCCTTCCTGGGATCCCTTTGTACTTTGTCAGAAGCGGGAGAATGGACAGCTGCTTTGAAGGACTTGCCTTTCCCTCTGGTAGGGTCATTCCAGTCACAAGATTAGTTGCTACTTCTGGTAGAAGGCTGGAGGAAGGTACCATAGACACCCTGGAGCAGTGTTTCTTGTCACCTTCTGTGGTAAAGCGTAATGTCCATCTGTCCCCCCACCACACATGCCATCTGTTGCTGATTGATACTTTACATACAATAAAAATAAATTACTTGGAAAATGAAATAAAAAGAGACATAGAAAATTCAAGTCTTATTTATTTTTTACTTTAGTTTCAATAGCCAGTCCTCAGACCGCACCGAGTAGCACCGCCCTAGAAGGTCCTGGAATTGATTTGGTTTTTGGTCACCATACCTCCCAGGTCTCAATGAACTATAGTCTTCAGTGCTTCAGCTGCCCATTATCACTAAAACTCTGAGTACTGCTAGGTGAATTCTACTCCTGAGAGTTCCTGCTTTTCAGTGCCCACTTTAGCTACACATCTGTATAGCTGCTGACCTGTGACCCCTTCCTTGGTACCCACGGAAATACACAGTGCTTTACTCACTCTTTCTTACATTTTTCTACTTTTCTTTCTTTTTGAAAACAGTAGCTTCAAATTTGCTTCAAATTTTATTATCATTTTAATTGTCAGTAGACTGTAAAGTAGAGTAAAGCCTAGAAATTTCTGTGCTGTTAAAAGTCTCTGTTTTATGGAGATTACTGATGGGAAAATGAAATAATTGCAAACAATAGAGATTGCAGCGTAGTAGCATGAGCAATTTGGAGATGAAAAGGGATGCTGGGCCATTTTTGAAATGTCAAATCATCTTATTCACTAAAATTGCTTCTAAATACATATAGATATTAAAAATTGTATGTTAGTAAATAAATGAAAGAAAAAAAAAAAGTAAAATTTATTGGGGGCCTGGAATGGCTATATACCTTACATATGGTTATATCCCTTACATACAGTGTCTGTCCTGAGTAAGAAATTTTAATAACTTATATAGAACCATCATGTAGAATCAAGGGTTTATTTTGTAAGAAGTAATTAATTTAACTAGGTCATAAACTCCCTTGGCACATGCTGATGTTATTAGTCTTAAAACATTGAAGATGCTCTTCAGCTGTGGTCTTGGGCACTTTGGGAGCGGCATGAACTCTTTGAGTCCTTTGAGGTTCTATTTAATTCATTACTGCTGTGCTAAATAAAAAATTTATCATGCCTCATAAAAGTGCCCAAGTATATTTCTGGGCAGTGAACTCACAATTCATTACTGTGAATACAAATTATTTGTGGAGAACCATTCAAACCCTGCTGGGGGCAGGGAGGCAGAACATAAGGGAACTATCAGACTACATTTTTCCAAGGACATCAGAATAAATCTGTGGACCTGAGAAGATGATCTTGACATAAAAAAACATTATGAATTATTTGGTTTCTAATTTTACTGTTGCATCAGTTTCTAGGAACTCTACAGTCATCTGCTACGAGAGTTACGAAAATTGCTTTGGTTATTAAGATCTTTGGTTCTGAACCCCACATGACCTTGTACATCTTTACATCTGTGATGGTTTTCCTACTCTGTCAGTGACACAGATGTTACCAACTTACTGTAGGCTAAACATCAATGTCAGATCTATCTGGATTATTGCTGCAGCAGTGCAGACTCAGGACTGTTAACTTTTTTCTAAGCGGCAGCACTTGCATCATTGTACAGAAATACATAGCCTTGTTCATTTCTGCAGTCTTACTTTTTCAGGCCACTGAGCTGCCAGAAATACTCAGGCATCTTAACCAAAGAGATAGGTGTAGAGGTAGATAAATATACCAGCACATGCACATGTACATGTGTATTTGTATAACTACCTTGCTCTATATATGATATATGAAACACATGACATGATGTAACAGGTACCTCTAAAGAAATGGGTCAGTGCGCATGCACGTGCTTGTATAAATGCCTTGCTCTATATATGATATGTGAGATTTCTATGACCTAATGAGCAGGAAGCTCTAAATAAAAGTATCACTATCTCTTACTTCTGGATAAATTTATTAGACGCACGTTGCCTTATTTTCATATCTTTTTTTTTTCTTGACAGTGATTGAATCCAGCTGGACTCTGCACATGTAATATGCTTAGGTTTTAATATCTTTGCAGTGTGATTCCCAGCCTTTTGTTCCCATGGTCCTAAATGTCTTTCATTAAATGCTTGGATTTTCCCCTTTCTCATTTACCTCCTGCTCATTCACAATGCTCCTTTGTAAAAAGTATAGAATATATTATTATTTTATATAACTTTATATAATTATATGATTATGTCATAATTACATAATGATACATATTATATATCACACAAGACAGTGCAAGATACCAGAGAATACAAAGTAAAAGTGCTTATTATGCTTCCCTTTTCAGGAATTTTAAATCTCCAGAATCATAAACTATTGTCTGTAACCCCTTTCTGTTCTTTGTAGAAATGAGTTCTGATCCAGTTAGTCATGAAGTATTTTGTCACAGACCATTTTTCCATTAGCGTAGAATATATCTTAAACGCTATCTGTTCTTTCATTTTCTGAGAAGAGATTTTGACCCCAATATCATAGTTTCCTTTAAGACTTTATATTGGCTATTGATGATTTTTAGGATCCAAGTTACATTCAAACATATGTACACATAAATTTACATATGTAAAGTAGCTGTGAGTTAGAGAAAAAGATTAACCAAGAATTAATTGTAAGCAATGCTCTTACATTTTTCCATTTTTAAATGCCAATATCCTTATGCCTAAAGATGATCATGCTTTTCAAAAGTTTGTGTACACATGAAGAATATACTTTTTTGTCTCAACTGTAATCATTTTAAAAATATTTTTACAGCATGCATGAAAGGCATTTTCATTGATATTGCAATTAATGGATTGATGTATTCATAGTTTTACCCAAAAGTATTGCTTTGGTAAACAATTGTAGTTCATGCTGTGATTTATCAAGGTCGTGTTTATTTCGTCCCTATAACAGTTAAAATAATTCAGATACCAGACTTTGAAATACGGAAGATGATATTCAACCCTCGATTCCCTTCAGAAATATATTTTTCATTCATAGAAGTTATTACCTAATGATTGATTTGGATATCTAAATATTAGAATATTACCCAAATTTATTTGAACTTTAGCACAGATGAGCAAAAAGGAAGTGAAACAGAAAGTCTTATGAAATAATTATTATTTCCTGTTTCTAGCAGGGTAAAATATTAGAAATGAAAACAGTCCCCTAAACAGTGTTGGACCTTACAACTCATGCTTACTAGTTGACTTTTTTTTTTTTTTTTAATACCTCCTGCAATACCTGAGTTTTAAAGATCAGGTATTTCAGGAAAAAAAGTTATTGGAGTTGTCTGTTTTAGACCTTGAGACTTTACTTGGAGAAAATTACCTTTAATCCCAGCTTCCAAAAATGAATTACTAGGGAAACGGACTTTGGCCCAGTGGTTAGGGCGTCCGTCTACCATATGGGAGGTCCGTGGTTCAAACCCTGGGCCTCCTTGACCCGTGTGGAGCTGGCCATGCGCAGTGCTGATGCACGCAAGGAGTGCTGTGCCACGCAAGGGTGTCCCCCGCGTGGGGGAGCCCCACGCGCAAGGAGTGCGCCCGTGAGGAAAGCCACCCAGCGTGAAAAGAGGGAACAGCCTGCCCAGGAATGGCGCCGCCCACATTTCCCGTGCCGCTGACGACAACAGAAGCGGACAAAGAAACAAGACGCAGCAAACAGACACCAAGAACAGACAACCAGGGGAGGGGGGGAAATTAAATAAATAAATAAATCTTTAAAAAAAAAAAAAAATGAATTACTAAAACAAACTCAAGCACAGAATTCCTGAAGATATTTAAGAATATGAACATAGAAGCTTTTTTTTTTTTTTAATTTTTTTATTTTTTATTGACTTTGTAATAATATTACATTAAAAATATATATGTGAGGTCCCATTCAACCCCACCCCCCCACCCCCCCTCTCCCCCCCCCCCAACAACACTCGTTCCCATCATCATGACACATCCACTGGACTCGGTAAGTACATCTCTGGGCACCTCTGCACCTCATATACATTGGTTCACATCATGGCCCATACTCTCCTCTATTCCATCAAGTGGGCCCTGTGAGGATTTACAACGTCCGGTGATTACCTCTGAAGCACCATCCAGGGCAGCTCCATGTCCCGAAGACGCCTCCACCTCTCATCTCTTCCTGCCTTTCCCCACACCCTTTGTCCATTATGTCCACTTTTCCCAATCCAACATAGAAGCTTTTTAACAGTTTGGAAATAAGTAAAGTATCCTTGAACTGTATTTGAAAATTTTGAGTTGCTTAAGTAAATTTGAAAGTTAATAATAAAAATATTTCTTAAATTCAGTTTAGGTTCATCTATCTTTATATCCCAGCAGGTATTGTGAGCTAGTGTACAGTTTTTAACAGTCAGGTGATGTAAGCTCTAGATTCCAAGAGAGCTGTTTCTGGTGCCAATTTTGGAGACCAGGTCTGCCCCTAAGAGGACCTGATGCTGTCTCATCCTGGCTTTTTTGGTCTCTGAGAAGTGAAGCCAAGTCTACCTGCCACCAAAAGATTCTCAGTCTTGGTTGATTTTTTCCCTGAGACATTTCTTGAGTACATCCTGGACCAGAACAGAATTTCCAGAGAGGCTAGTGTGGCTATATATCTGAAGTGTAAGGTTTGGCTACAGTGAGGTCCATAATCACCAAAATAAACAAAATAACCTGGCTTGGACTTTAGATGTAATGTTTCAGTTTACCTAAAAGGGAGCTTGTCTTCTTACCTTAAATATGTATATTTATTTGCCACTGCCTAAGCCAGTTATTTTGCCTATACAATGTGAAGTTTTGGTCTCCTAATATTCTGATGGGTAGAAGATGGAAGAGAGACTCATGTCAAGAAAGAAGAATGTACGTGGTGTATGTGAGAGTGTATGTAAGGGTGGGGAACAAAGAATGCTGCTAAGATAGAGGGAAAATGACAAAGAAGGCCTGGAGGTGAGTTGCTTCAGATGCCAGAGTGCAGAGTTGGAATTATGGGAGAGCTGGCCCAGAGCAGAAAGTGCAGGATGCCAGGAACTTGCTGGGAGGGCAGCCCCACCAGAACTTTAATGTCAGAGAGCCTAGAAAGGAGGCATCCCAGAGTGACCACAGGAGTTCCAGCTTGGACTCATGGATAGAGGGAAATGTGGCACCAAGAAGTCAAGTGAAATGTAGTATCC
This sequence comes from Dasypus novemcinctus, assembly GCF_030445035.2. Classification (NCBI taxonomy): domain Eukaryota; kingdom Metazoa; phylum Chordata; class Mammalia; order Cingulata; family Dasypodidae; genus Dasypus; species Dasypus novemcinctus. The sequence continues at coordinate 55,085,834 of NC_080679.1, read as the reverse complement.
TATAAACTCTTTGTCCGTAAGTGAGGCCAGGTAAGCAACAGGATTCTGTACCTATAATTTACCAGTCTTGATATAGTTAAACTTTGAGAACAAAGGAAATGTAGTTCAGGAACTTTAAACAATGGAGGATGTGTTATGGGACAATCCCCTGTGGAGGAAGGGTATTGCAAAGATGAAAAGGCTGTCGTTTCTCAGTTACAGTCTTTAATTAAAAGAGACAGCAGAAATCAACCATAGGAAACATAGAACCCTTTTTGGTGTCATGTTCATTACATAGAAAGCAAATTGGAGGGAGACCTAATGTCCAGCCTTTGCAGAAGTACCCAAGCTCTCATCACAGTTCAAAGCTCTATGGGATCACTGACTTCCTCTGTGCCATGTTAATTAGTACTCCTAAAGCAGTCATCTTAGGACTTGAGAACTTTAGGTGACCTCCGCGGGCTCTTAGTGCTCAGCTGCCCCTGTTAGTCAACACTTTTGGTTGCTTAAAAGTCCTAATGCACGGTTGGGCAATGTGACCAAAATGGCAATCCTGTTGTTCATTTGTGAGTTCCTTAACTTGGGGTAGTGGAGCTGAAAGCCACCTGCATGCCACCCCATGGGAAGCAGCACCGTTGAGATAGCCCCATTTACCTAGAAAGGCATAGGAACGATCTCTCACACCTGGGGAATGCCATCCTGCCCTTAGACAGTGCCACCAGAGCAAGGACTGGAGCAAAGCAAGGTGTGGGGAGATTTGTGTCCTCACCTTAACTGCTCCGACAAGGGAGTACATTTTATTCTGCTTTCATTTAATAGTTGAGCACTTTGCAGGGTCTGATGATAGAACATTAGAAGCAGCACAGCCCCATGAAAAACAGATTGCATGGCTAAATAAGTGCAGCACTCTGTACCCTTTTCCAGAGTTCCACGTTGCATCGGTCATAGTAAAGGCTCTAAGAAGTCCTTTCGTAAGAAAACCTGTTTCATTCCATCTAACTCACTGTGGCCCCAAATTCATTTGACTCTGGACTCCATTTCCCCCTGTGTATCTGTCAACACTGTTGGGAATTCAGTGTTAAAAGCAACAGGTTCCAGGAGGCAGATGCCGAGAGAGGGGACACAGAACTGATGGGAATGATAAAACCACCCAAAACATTCTGTTCAGCTCACCAGTTAGAGCCAAGAATTATCTGTGTGCCTGGGGTTGCCGGCTTCTTTAGCAGCCTACATGTTACAGGGGGACTAGTGTGAGGCCTGTGAAAACCACCATGCCCCGAGGGCCTGTGTTTCTTATTATCAAATCCTTGTATTAGCTGCTTAGTTTTTAAATCAAATTGAAAGAATAATTAATTTGGTCTAGTTGTAGACAAACAAGTTTAGTTTAGAAAACATTTTTAAGGAAAAGTGATTCAAACTTTAAGTTCCATTTGTAAAGATATTCAGATTTTCAAGTTATTTCTTGTATTGAATGATCTGCATTTCATATAGTAATTGTATAAAGGAATGATTGTTTTAAGAATATATTTGTTCAATTTAGTTGATTGTTATCTAGCAATTTTTTAAACCACCCAGCAATAACCTTCAAGCTCAGTGCCTATTAGGATCCGAGTTTTCATTGAGTAGAAAGTACAAAGCTTTTAAAAAGCCTCTGAAACATTATTAACTCCCAGGAATAATGGAATTTGATAATACTCCTAGAAGGTCTTCCCCTTCCCAAAAGATCTTTTAAATTTCTAATTAATTTCTTAATATGGCTTGTTTTCTTCCACAGAGGCCAGTAAGCTTGTTATGTCCTACGTAGCAGCTGTTTGTGGAAAAGGAGCAGAAGTTAATCAAGTGAAAGAACAGCTTTTACAGTCTAACCCCGTCCTGGAAGGTAGGATTTTCTGTGCACATTAGGTGGGTGACACAAACAGGAATCCAATCTTCAGGGCAATTATAGTGCCCGGTGTGCAGGGAGGGAGGCAGAAAGAAGAGAAATCTGGACAAGCCCTGCAGAGCCAAACCTGTACCCTAGGAACCCTTGGATTCAGGTGCTGAGAGGAGGGAACCGTTTCTTCATGTAGAAGGAGCTTTTCCTTTTTACAATTACTTTTCCCCCCTCTCAGTTTTTATATAAATTACTTAAATGTTGCTTTAAAAATAATCAGTTGATATTCACATTTGATTTGGCATTTGAGAAAAACTTAGGGGCAAAGTGCAACTTGAGTGTAGTGCTATTATATTTTATCATTCAGGGTAAAGCCTGGGACTAGTTATTTCTGTTGCCAGGGAAACCAAGGCTATGCCAGAGAACCACTTCAGGGCCAGTGTTTTCAGGGCCACAAAAGCAGCCTAAACCTGACTGTAGAGGTCACAAATTCTCTGGTTGGCCATGAGAAAACAAAGCAAGATGAGTTCCCTTGATGCCATGGGGAATGGCTTAAACCATCCTTATGTTGCTAACAGGAAAGAAATCCTCTCCTTATTGATGGTGAGCCATAAAGTCACCTTCATATTGTACAGAATGTCCTCAATGTCAGTTAGCTCTGTTGTTGGGGGTAAAGTGAGGTCATCTGACCGTGGCACTGTTGATATTGTGGGCCGGATCATTCTTTCTTGTGGGGGCTCTCCTGAGCCTTGTCGGATGTTAAGCAGCATTCTGGCCTCTACCCACTGGATGCCATTGGCAGCCCTCGCTCCTCCCCAGTTGTGACAGTCATGCTTCCGGATATTGCCAGATATCCCCTGGGGGATTCAGACTTGGCCCTGGTTAGAATTACTGGGCTTGAGGAACAGTTTGGTTCAACCTTTTGGTCAAAGTCATGGGTGGTCAACGTTTAACACAGATTAAAGCAGAGGTGCCTTGGCGGAGCAGGGGTAGAACACATGGCCATGTGGGAAGGACAGAACCCTGCCCATTGTCTCTGATACTCAGGCCCAGCCCCTCCTCCCCTTTCCGGGATGCCTGGGAGAGCTCCTGAAGCCTGAGCAAGTGCTCTGATCTTGATACAAACCTTCCTGCCTCAGTTTCCCTGTTTTATTCCAAGGAGGTCCCATGCATCCATAGGCCCCCAATAGTGAAATAATAGTTGTAAAAATACTTTAAAATTCTGAGAAACAAATGCCAAATCATCTATCTGTTGTTAATGATCTTTCTTCCCTGTTAGTACCTTAAGTAACAAAGAAGCTATTATAGAAAATACCAAGTCTTTATATTATTGTTCCAGGCTTTGACTTTTTGTTTACTGTCTTTTAAATTAGGGTGCTATAGGTGTGCTGTGTTTCTGAGTATGCTTATTTTAAGAATGCTGTGATCTAAAGGAGAAGCACTGTGGAATGCTATAGCTTGCATCTGTGATTAGAATCTGGCTCTTTATTCAGTGGTATTTGAAACTAGGCTCTAGTGCGGGAAATGGAAGAAATGTCTATCGTGGGCATATATTATCTTTTATGGGAATGCTTTACTTTTTAACTAGAGCTGCTACTGTAAATGAACATTTAGAACAATGAACTTAGAAAAACAATTGAGGAATGTGTCTCAACTGTTCTGTAAATGGAACACTTGTTTTTGATTCTGTGGCTCACAATAAAAGATGTCAGTGTTTAGTAATATGCAACTGCAATTTGTTAGATGAAAAGATAGTTTATGGCCTGAAAATGGTGACCTGAATAAAGTTTTTTTGAAGCAATTCTTTCATAGGCTTCTGACCTTCAAGTCACAATAAACTATGTTTTATATGCATCAGCATCTTAAGCTGGACTTTGGGGCTGTGTAAATTCATTAACTGTTCAGCACTCCATGTTCATACCCACCTAGGCTCTGAAAACACTAACAATGTCATGGTTTTTGTGGCAGCTAGGTCACTGTTACTAAGGATACATTTATTAAAGCCTTTTAGCCGATGGTGGACATGGGATAAGGATGTGAACCTCTTGAGCAAGCATGTGTTTGAGTATTTCCAGCCTGTGGGTTTCCTCACTCACCATACCATCTCAGTTTACTTTCTGTTGAAGAGAGAATTTGGTGTCGTGGATCTACCAAACCATACCCATCCCAAACCAGATCTCTAATGCAAAGAACTTTCCCTGTGCTGAGTTGTGAATTTTGTGTTAAATGAGCTTAAGCCAAATATTTTTATCAAAAACACAAGCCAGCTAATGTGAAATATACCACATCAGGTTGGGCTACTGAATATCAGTTAATTCACACCTCCACTCCTTGGTCAGGTGATGCTGTCAAAACATGGGTCAGCTTTTAGCCCATACATCCCATTTGAGCCCCTGTTATTCTAACCTCTTCTCCCTGTTTAATTTAAAGAATTTATGGAGGCTTTCAGGGATTTGATGCCTGACCTCTTATTCCAGGCTCACTTCTGCTCACGTACTTTTAAGTCCTTGCTAACTAAAGTGTGTCTGCTCTGTGGAGCCCAGTAACAGCGTCATCTAGGGGCTTGGTAGAAATAAAGAACCTCATGTCCCTTCCCAGACACACTGAATCATAACCTGCATTTTAACATGATCCTCAGGTGATTGGCGAATTAAAGTTTGAGAATCTCTGCTTAGCTTCTACAATATCCAACAAGGATCCTCTCCAGTTACAGGAGAGAATTGCATTTGTTCTACTTAGTCTTGTGTTCATGGCCCATATTCATTTGCCCCTGCCTCGCACACAGGCTTGGTGAAATGATCCTTTTACCTTATGACTCTCTAATATTACTTGTGTTAAATAGGACCCTTCTGGGCCTGGGGCAGTGCCAACCATGTGGCTCCCCTGTGACCTCATTTAAAAGGGAGCCCAGTAGGAGATTCCCTCTCCTTGCATTGAAGATTGGAGCAGACTTGTATTTTGTGCTATGTGCCAATTTGATTTTCTGGAAAGTTTCACTTAGATCTGATGGACATAAACTAATTAAACTAGGTAGCATTTTTAGCAAATTGGAAATAGTTTTACTTTCCAGATCTCTTATTCTTTCTGTATAAGAGTTATATAATTACCACACTGAAAGTGGTAGATTTATTTAAAAATGAAATCGATTTATTTTAAAATTAATTAAACAATTTTAAGTTTCTCATGTCATGTGTCCATGATCTGGAAATGTCATCAAGTAGCGTAAGACTTTTGATGGTATTAAACAGTCTCTGAAACTACTTTATTTAGTGATGATAATGATGGACAAGCATAGAGGTCTTGCTCACTGGCCACTAAATCAATGGTTTAAATCCAAAAGGTTTAAGGTGGTGTTCATTAGTTCATTTGGGTGTTAGGACAGCCTGGTGAGGCTGATAAATTCATCTGGACAAATGCCACCAAAAAGCTTACAGTCATAGCTGAACAAATATAGCATTTGCAAGAAGAAGCCAGGAAGGTATTGGAAGATGCTTTCAGAGGTCCTGACTTGCACCATGTAGCTTGTAATATGATGGAAAAATCTGGCAACATTTACTACATTTTTAAATGGGAGAGTGGTCAGCAATATTTTTCCATTATTTCTCCAAAGGGATGGGGAACAAGATGTCCACATGACTTCCTTGGTGCCTACAAGCACCACATGACTTTTCCTGGACTCCTTATAAGGATGGTGAATAGAAAGATTCTAGATTAACATAATGGACAATTTGCCTAACCAGCCAGTGACCCTGCTGCCGTGCACTGAACCACCTTCCGAGGACTGGCTCACTGAGAGTGGACTCTGACAAACAATTCTCATGGCAAGGAATCGACTGTGACCTCCTGGTTGCCCCCATTCTCTAGATGGGAGATGTCTTGTGAATTGAAGGGATGTAGGTGAATCATGAACTTCTTGGAAGGAATCCCTGTGTGAATGTAAATGTCATTATTACTTTTAGTTTGGATGGTAATGAATCACAGTGTTTTGTTTTGGGGTCCTCTCTGGGCCACAGATATACCCCACCAGCTAGTTTCAGAGTTTTGGCCGCTATACATTCCTTCTCCTTTAGTTCCATCTGTTTTCCCCATGAATTAAAGCATTAATGAGAGAAGGATTTCTTCACACACATACAGACACAGACGCAGACAAAATGCATCATTTTCCAGAGAGAACTGTTTTCAGTTGTTTTGAAGCTAGAGATTTTAGACTGGGCTTGAGACTGTTAGACATTTGTCTTTAAAGTGATGCAACTCCAGCTTCAAATTCATTTTGTGCAACAAGAATGTTGGGTAATGGAGGATGATAAACAACTGGGCCTACGAAGAGTATGTGATTCTGGTGTATCTGCACTATTGGTGAGGTTTGGCTTGTCCCTTCTGTTCTTTCTGCCTGACTAGAGAGACTGAGAAGCTGAGGCAGCAGCAAAGGCCAGGATTTGGGGGTCCTTCAGCTTCTAAACTCACAGAACTTTCAAACTGGAAGAGATCTTAGAGGCTGCCACCAACCATTGTATGAAGCCATTTGCAGCAGAAGAAACCCATTTAAAATGGCAACCTTAAAAGAATTATGCAGGAGTGAATAGGGCACAGTGAGGAACAAGAAAAAGAGCTGATGTGTTGATTATTAGTTAACTCTAATTTAAAAACTTATTTTCATCTGAATTATTCAGGAACTTAAAAAGTTTACAGTAATGATACCATGAATCATGGGAATGACCCTTTCTGTCTTTCTTTGAATTTATAAATATCTGGAAGCTCTAGCAACTTATTAAATAAAGACCTCTGAAGTGTATTTCTATGGAAAATTTGGTCAGAAATGTCCTTGCTACAAGATGTATTTTCCAGAATTTCTAGATGTCAAATATTTGCTTTATGTTTCTGCTCAGAATGATTTTTCAGTCAGTTTTAACCCTGCCTCTGTTTTTTTCTTATTAGCTTTTGGAAATGCCAAAACTGTAAGGAATGACAACTCCTCTAGATTTGTAAGTATTTGTATAGTGTAAGTGTTAACACTGATATTTAGCTTATGTGTGTTTAAACAATCTGTAGATGTTTAAAATTTCTTAAGAAAGAGCTCCATCTCTTTTGAGATACTGGAAGAACTATAAGGATTATTTTTTCCTTTTTGAAATTTTCCTTTTTCATTCTTCTTGAAGTGACAGGTCATTTTTCTTTTCTTCTCCCTCCTTTCCCCAGTCCATCTTTCATTTCCTTTTCTGAGCTTGGTTGAGTTAGAAATCATGAATGCCACTAATGGAAAGCTGATCTGTTCCACCTTTACAGCCTCACTCTCTATTCTGTGTGTTATACATTGGCCTGTTTGGACCTCTCCAGCTGTGTCCTGCCCTTTCATGCCCCAGGTCTTTACTTAAGACAAGCATTTCCTGGATGCAGCTGGGGAAAACATGTTGAGTGAGATGGTGGTGGTTTGAAATCTGTACTCTCTTTTGATAGTTTAATGAATTTTTAAATTTTTTATAATAAAAAATAATTTCCCCTATAATGAGCTGCCTTCTCACAACAAAAGAGCAGTCATACATTACGTGTGCCGCTGGAAACCATTTCTGATCATCTTTTGTGCCTCCAGACTAGAGATACTTCCCGTCTTCTCCCTCTCTCATCTTCTACTAGTCCCTTTTTTCTTTCATCACTAGGGTTATCCACTGCTTAAGGTACGAGAATGACCACAGGTGGAGATAATTTTAATAACTTAGAAAGTAGACAACTAAGGTTTCTAATGCCAAGGCTGTGAATTTTTTTCATCCTATTAGCCTCGTAAGTAGTTATAACTGATCTGATCCATGCCTTTTCCTGTTATGGTGACATGACTAATCTTATTACATAAATAGAATTAGAAGTGAAGTATGAGCAGAAAGAAGTAATTCCAATAGATCAAAGTTCATTATGTGACAGATTTTATTTTAGCTGTTTGCAAATTCTACACACATACATTTTTTTGTTGTTGTAGCAAACGTATTTAGCATATAGACCATAAAAATGCAGAAAACAGCTCAGAGGGTCATCACTGCACAGGGATATATTTGAAATCTACTTAATGGCTTAGGAAGTGCTTTCCCCCCCACCCACATGGATAATAGTTTACTCAGTAGTTCACACTCTCCCCCAAACATTCAGTGGGTTATGGCACAATATATAATGTCCAGCATCTGACCCTGCAGTGTCATTTAGGACAATTCCAAAGTCCCAAAAATGCCCCCACATCACATCTTTTCTTCCCACTCCCTGTCCTCAGCAACTACTGTGGCCACTTTCTTCCCGTTAATGATACAGTTTCTTCTATTAGTAGTCACAAAAGTTTTATAGTAGAATATCAGTGAGTCCACTCTAATCCATATTTTATTCCTCCATTCTGTGGGCCCTGGGATGGTGATGTCCACTCCTCCTCTATATTGAGAGGTGGCTTAGATTCCACAGGGATGATGGAGGCAATTCTCCTGCTTGCAGGTGTAAGGAAGTGCTTTTGCTTCAGAGGAATCCTATTATAATAAGCATTTTAGGCTATGAGAGTAATACTGCTTATAGGCTAAATTATCTTGTGCCCAGTTAATTTTTCTGCCTTGTAGTCTGTGACTTGATCAATGATATACCCAAATCCATGTTAGAATTTTATATTAGGACTATAATATACTTAAAGTTACTTGTGGTCCATGTACTGTATATTGGCACAGCAGGGAAATGGCCATTCCTTCGATGATGCTTGACTGGTTAACCCAGAATGAACTTTGGATCTCCTTCCTGGGCAGCCTGACAGACTCTGCCATGTTAGAGTTGTGCATGGTTAACCTGCAGAAGCTGACATCCCACCCTGACTTATCTGGCCTCCTTGACCTGACTCTCACTCTGCCTCAGCCTTCCTGAGTGTTAGATAAACCAAGGGCTTCTGACCTTCGGCTTTTGCAGTTGTGGTTCCTTCTGCACGATGAGCTCTTTCCCCAGATTTTTGCATGACAGGTGTCCTGTTGTTTAGGTCTCAGCTCAAGGATTAGTCCAAGAGGCCTTTCCTGGACCACTGTGACTTCATCCTGTTATTATTTTCTTCAGGCACGTATTATTCTCTGAGTTATTGTATTCACTTCTCTTGTTTCCATGTTCACTGGCCCTAGAGAGTAGGGGCCATCAGAACAGATTTCAGTGGTAGCCTCAGTAGCTGGAACAGTGCCTGGCACCGTCATAGCCGCTCAGAAAGTATCTATTCATAACAAGTATCTACTTTCGAGAAACTTACAGACAGTCGAGAAAATCAGACATGTCTAAAAAGAGTGCTGACACAAGTGTTAAAATAGTAATGCCCCATAAGAGGTGCAAATGAAGCCTTATGACGTTCCGAAAAAGAAGAGCTGGAGGAATCTGAGACAGGAAACAGGCCTGAGTGGGCCCGTGAGGTTTAAGTGTGCTAGCTAGAATTGGATGGAGAGCAGGAGGAGCTGACTTACAGATGAGGAAGCCCGGAGAGGCATCCAGGGTGGATCTGCATCCACCGACAGAGCCGTGGACCAAAAGGCAGGAAAGATGGGCATGATCACCACCTGGGGGGCCTTCAGCATCAGGTTCAGGGTCTCAGACTTTATTCTGTAGTCAGGGGGACATCGCTGGTTATTTCTGAGTAGACTAGTGATGTGATCAGAACCAGTCTTTTGGAGAATCATCAGGATATTGATTGGGAACTTTGCCATTCAGATGGTCAACTGAATTCTGTATTGGCCAAGAGTTTGCTTATTCCTAGTTGGGCTTCCTTTTCCTTTCTCTGCCATGGTTATTCTACCTTCCTCAGACTTCCACCTTTCATCTCAGCCAATGATAGTACCCCTACCTCCCAGAAAAAATAATGATGATGATGATGATGATACAGGCCCTCACACTGAATTGACTGCTTCCAGATGCCTCACCTGGACATGTGCCTGCAGGCACACCCCCCTTTCAGGCACTCAACCACTGTCTCACATTAACCCCTCTTCCTGTGCTGGCCATCCCACGGTCTCCTGTGCCCAGGGACTACCTTGCATCAACACTCTGCTGTCTTAAATGGTCAGCCTCTGACCCTTGTAAGTTACTGTTTCTCCACTCCTTCCCACTCCTATGGCCCCCACCTTCACAGAGTTATCACCATCCAGTCAGTAGCCTGGGCCACGTCCCTGCACTTTTTAGCCTTTATCCCCTCCTCTCTTACCGCCCATGTCCAACCAGGCCCTGTCATTGTGACTCTGCATAGCTCCCAAATCTGTTGGCTTTTCTCTTTTGCTACTCTTAATTAAAGTCACCAACATTTCTCCACTAATTATTGCAGCCACCTCCTGTCAAATACATTTGGTCTTGCTGCTTCCTAGTACATTCTCCATGCTATAGCCAGAGTCATCTTACAGGTAGGCAGATCTGATCATGACATTCCTCGTTTAGGAACTTCTAATCACATTGTTGTCAGGAGACTGTCTTCAAGTCATGATGTGTTCCAGCTTCCCTCTCCAGCCTCATTTCCCCAAGCACCATCATCTCGGCTGTCAATTCTTATGCTTGCTTCTTCCTGCTCTCCCATCTCCTTGCTTGGTTAACTTCTCCTGATACTTTGGATTTAACCAGGGACAGGCTTCCTTAGGGATATCTTTCCTGCTGTCTCTTTGTCCCTTCTCATAGCACTGTAATCCACTGTGGGATGTATCCTCCTACTCTGTAATGTCCTGTTTACCTGTCTTGTTGATTGCCCCACTAGACTATGAGCTTCTTAAGGGCAGAAGCTGTGCTTTCTGTTATGCCTACTTCAGTATCTAGGAAGTGCTTTAAGGACATTTGCTGAATGAATAAATGATGGCTTAAAGGGCAGTGAAAAAGAAGAAAGTGAGGAAGAATGAATGAGCTAATAAAAAGACAAAACTTGCATTGTTGACTGAGTGCCATGTGCTCATGTTTCTTCCCCCAAAACCATTATTTTGTGAATTAGATGGAGCTAAAGGAATTCTTGGGGAGAATTATTTACAAACCATCTATCTGTTTATTATCAAGATAGGACATGAAACACCACCAAGGACTTTTTATTTGTTACATCAACACACCCTTTTCCAAATGAGAAACATCTGTCAGGGTTAGTTGTTAATCTTTAAGTAGGAGATCAAAGACCAATTCTTTAAAACTCACCATATGAAACTCTGGTTTCTTTCTGTGTATTTAAGACCCTGTCTATAAAGTGAAATACGAAGCTGGGTTGTGTATTGCTTTATAATCTAGGTAAAAAGCCAATGAGAGTAATAGATCAGTCTTTGATTCTGAGCTGGTCATGCTACATGATCATGCAGTTAATTTAGATATAAAAAGAGAACTTGAGTGTTCCATTTCATTCATTATACAATATGTTTGGAGTTGCCAGCTGTAGCGTCAAATGTATTTCACCTATAAAAATGAAATAGTTTATCTTCCCAGCCAATATACAAGAACTACCTATCATTTCCCCTGTTTTTATTCTTGAGTTGAATACACACACCCTTGAAAAGTTTGAAACATATCTGAAATGGAAAAGTCACATGATGGCTGGAAAGCTCTCTTCTTACATTAGCAACAGGATATATTGGTTTTGAACTAATGGGATATTCAGTATGAATTATTTATGGAGGTATACTATTTTGCATCATGGTTATGTAAACTGTACCTTTCTTAATTACATGTAAATAAATGCATACAAATAAAGGCTTAGTATGCTTTTCTCTGGGGAAGAGTATTTTGAGGTGAATTTGAAAACTCACAGTGTCTCTCTTTGGCAGGGCAAGTATATGGACATTGAATTTGACTTTAAGGGAGATCCACTGGGAGGAGTGATAAGCAACTGTGAGTATTTTGAATCCTTTTAAAGAAGTTCAGAATAATAAAATATATATTTATAATAGAATATTTTATATGTATCTTAAAGAGATAAGGTTTAATAAGATCTTCCTTTTCTTTTACTTTGACTTTAACCTTTGTATTTCAGATTGTTTTGTTTTATAATGTAATTCATAAATATTTTTCAAGATCCTTAAAATCCTTACCTCTCAAAAATTTTTTACAAGTCCGCTGAAGAAAGAAGTATCAGTCCAACTGTATTTTATGTTTTATAGGTTTCTAAGCCAATCCAGGATATGAAAAGATCCTTTAAGGATTATTTTTGTTAACTAAACGTTTATGCTGTGATTTTTAAGAAATACAGATTGTTGATCTCAGTTTAATAACTTTTTGGAGTAAACTTTATCAAATAAAACGAGTGGGCCTGTACTTAAAATTTTATTGTGAGAATTTTTTTCTCCCAGTATATTTTGATAATTGAAATGTGATATACATATTAGATAGAAATATGTATTTGCCTCCTGTGGTCATGATTTGTGAGTGTAGAAATGAAACGTTTTCTGTCGAAGGTGAAAAGAAGAACAATGTTGGGTGAAACACAATCCCAGATCCAGAGTTTTCTAGAGTGGGCATGAGAGTGCTACATGAGATTATCAATACCTGTTACAAGTAGAGCACTGTTGTCAATGTTTCTGAGCCACTGTGTGCGTGGCTCTACCCTGATGTCTCTGCTTGTGTTGATTTCTTGGTTGGTTAGTTCAGAAAATGTAAGATGAAGGCTCAGGGTATGTGCATCTCCTAATGGAGCACTGCATGCCCCGATTTTCCTCTTGTGTCCCTTGTTTTTTGAGGCCCATAGCCCTGACCCTCCCACTACCCCTAAACCTCCTCACTACTCTGTGATGCTATTGGGATTGTTAGCATGAAAAAATCTGGTTTGGACTAGAAAAGAAAGAAAGGCAAAGTTGACTGCATAATCCAAAGCAGTGTTTTTCAGACTTGTTAAAGTAGTTGAATTCCTTCAAATGAAATTTATACTGAACTCCTAAATATGAAACAGGTAAAAGGAGACCTGATCTCATTGAAGAGGAGATGTGTAGCTCAGAACCCCTGAACTCCCAAGTGGTCCCTGAAATCTTCCTGATGAGCCCTAGGTTCAGGGGAATGCCATTTGAAAATTAGTTTGTTTGTTTTTTTTTATATATAGGAAGTGGCATTGAGCCCAGGACCTCATACATGTGAAGCATGTGCTGAACCGTTGAACTACACCTGCTTCATGAAAATTAGTATTTTAAGTGATTTGGGCAAACTGTGCTGTTTGTTTGTTTTTAGCTTTTTAGTCATGATTTCTAGGCCCTTTAGGGCTACAGTTTACTCATTTTTCAAACAATTCAACCAGAATTGAATTGGGTGAATTCTGTGGTTCTTCCCATTTCCAGTATTCTGTGGTTTTTTTTTTTAGTAGTTGAATTTTCCATTTTAGTTTAGTGCTGATTACGCACTTTTTTGTGCCATGCATTGGAGTTAGTCATTTTTGCAAAAACATATAATTATTCAAGAAAAGTCTTGCAGAGCAAGTTTTAATATGAAATGGAATTGGATGAGCTAGTGATACTTGGATCAAATAGTTTTTTTTTAACAAATCAATTTTATTGATACATATTAATAAAGCATATAATCCATCCAAAGTATACAATCAGTTATATTTGGAATAATCACATAGTTTTGCATTCATCACTTTAATTATTGGAGCATTTTCATTACTCAATAATAATAAAAAAAAAACAGACAAGCAAATAAAAGATTCATCGCCTCTCAGTCTGTCTATGCTTCCCCTGCTGTACGAAGCTACTATTTTTGGCTGTTCTTGCTTATTTCATTTAATTTTATTTATTTATCTATCTATCTATCTATCTATCTATTTATTGAATTTAATTTTAATGCAGTTTTATTGAGATATATTCACATACCACATGATCTATCTAAAGTGTTTAATCAGTGGCTTTTAGTATATTCACAATATTGTGCATTCATCATGACATAAAATTTTAGAATTATTTCATTATTCCAAAAAGAAAAACTCTACACCCCTTAGCATACCTTCCCTACCCCTACATAACTACTAATCAAATTTAATCTTTATAAATTGATTTATATCTACATTTCATATAAATGGAATCCTATGATATGTAGTTCTTTGTGTCTGGTTTCTTTCACTTAGCATAATGTTATTGTTTTTTTCTAATATTAACATCTTGTAGCATTAACATACATTTGTTCAGTTTCAAAGAAAAACAGTCTTATAAATGCAATATTACCCATATTATAGGGTTAAATGGTTTCATATGCTAAATTTGTAGGCAAAGCATTCGAGCAAATATATATGTAACCAAAGGCAAATGATTGTAACGTGCCAGACTTGTTAACGCCAGCTCTTTTCAAAAATGTATGGCAAATGATAGAACTGTATAGGAAAAGGTGTGCCTCATTTTTATTCTGAAAGAAATTCATGCATCTTCAGTGTTTTCTTTTTAAAAGACAAATTAACCATAGTTATAAAACTTCTTAATACACTATTTTTTAAATGAGGGTAGGTTTACAGATGTTTTGATTATAGAACTTCCTGTCAAACTTTCTGGAATAAACCAATTCATATTACTCTTGGGGACTCTAGGAAAATAATTAAGGATTACTTTATTCTAAGAATTAGAAAATAGGTTTTAAATTTCGATGTTTCAGTTCTAAACAGACATATCTTCCTTTCCCTTGCTTCTTACAGTATCCATGGAGAATAAATATTAACACTCCGTTCTTTCCAATTAAGATGAACATATCTTAATGAATGGGTTTCTTGTGGTGTTTGTTGCCATTTGTTCCCACAATGAAATTATACTGAAATTTGCGGTAGTGGAAACACCCTGGTATTTCAGTGTATCCTTTGCATTGGAGAGGAAAGGAATACATTAGTGGTAAGAACAGGAAATTTCGTCCTGTAGAGAGGACTGACTCATAGGTGGTCACTGACAGTCGCTGCCTACTGGCTTAGCGGGTGTAAAGCATGGGTAAAAACATTCATGTTCTCTGCAAGAGAACTCTAGCCAAAAGTTAGCTTCTTGTGTCTAGAAAAGAAGACAAGGTTTGCCATTTTGCGGAAATATATTTTGCAGCCTTTCCCAACAACAGCCCAGCAAAAGCATAGATCATTGTTGGCTGTAGTTATCACCCTGAAACGGGCCCAAGATAACCTCAGCCAGTTGTGTATCCAGAAGGAGAAAACAAAGCTCTTTCTCTTTCTAAAGAAGGTATGCTATAAAATTTAGTATCGAACTTGATTCAGAGCTATGTAAGGTTAGTGTCATTAACAAAGAGACGCTACTAAAACAGAAAATGGGAAACATTTGCTTCTATAGAGAAGATAAAATAGGGGAGTACATCCAGATGCTTGGTTGATGTGAGATTAATGTTCCCACTTTGTCGATGTTTTTTGGTCTCTTAATATTTAACATTTGTAGTTAAGGATTTTGGATTTCATGTTATGAACTGGACACTTTTCGAAACCAGTTGCTTTTTAGCATTTTGATTTTTTACTTTTTCAAGTAGACAGAAATAATCAACCACTGATTGTGAAGAGTCTGTAGTAATAAAACAGAAATTTCAGAAAAGCAATTCTGATGCTCTGAAATGTGTAACTATATATGAAAGTAGATGCTTTCCTTTGTCTTGATTTTACTTTGGGTTTCTTTCCTTTACAAAAATGTGTTTACCATGAAAGAAGACTATGTTTATTATGAAACAAGACAATATATAAATATGGGAAAAACAGATGCTCAGATATTTCTAAATTAACCTTAGAATTAAGGCATGAATCTGGAAGTCTGTGCTTATTAGGATAATATGTCTAATAATGAAATATTAAGTACAAGGTATTAATTTTTTTTCAGGGTTGGGCCTGGAGCCTTAGATTCAGATATTATTACATTCATGAATAGATTTTCAGTTACCAGATAAACATTAAATTTATATTTTAAAAAATCTGTTGTGAAAATACACATGTACTGTATGTATGTGACCAACTCCTAATTCAAAAAATAAACAGTGATTCATTATGTAGATAATAAGCCAACTTTTCTTAGTGCTTTAAAACTCAAATTAATTTTCCATATGCAAACCCTGGAAACCCTTTCGGAACTTTTCATGCAACATGCCTGCTATCTTTAGTGTTAATTTTGTAATTCCAGGATACTGACTTTTGAGTTAAAACTTTAAGTTGGTTTATTAAAATTAAAATAGTGCAGTGGGGGTGGGTGTGGGGGATGGGGAAGAATTGTAATGTCATGAATGGTAGATGTTTTAGCTCACTCAAGCGCTGGAACCAGCAAGTAAATGGAGCTCTGTGTGAGCCCAGGGCTAGTAGAGAGCCTGTGGGGGGGCGGTCACGTGTGCTTTCACATGTGCACATACACAGTAAAAGTTTTCTAAGGAGACTTGCTACAACTTTTCAATTTTAAGAGTTTCGTCATTAGTGACACTTCCTCATTTTCAGTATTGTGTGTTATGTTGTCTATTTCCAGCAAAAGTATAGAATTAATTTGAAAATACATCTCTCAGCATACATGTAGACATAATTTCATAGGGTTTTCCACAGAAACTACCATTGGTTATGCCCAGTCACTCACTGGTTGTTTGGTGCTTTTTTTTTTTTTTTAGGGTTCCAGGGACAAAAAGTAGATAAGTTGTAGTTAAGAGAATACAGCCACATAATCATCATTTAATGTATACTTTTGCTTTAATGAAGAGACCTAAATCAATTGGAAGAGCCAAAATGCCCCTCAGACACTTTTCTCGTAATGTTCATCTATCAAAATGGCTCAGGTTCTCTGTGGGTTGCTTGGTGTTTAGAATCATTGCTCCAGGTTGCCACTGTCATTCTGTCTTCTCTGGCAAAACTGAGACAAAGATGACCCTTTTTTTTAAAGGTGATCCTTTTCTAAGCCTTAATCAGGAACTTGAACAACTTCTGTTTTTCAGGAGGAGAGAGTAAACATAAAATAAACTTTTTTTCATAGTACTATCTAAACCTTTCTTTGTTATGTCCAAAAGTAATGTGATTTTTTTTTCCTTCCCAACTCCTATTTGTTCTTTTAATCCTTTTGACTATTAATAGACTTCCTTCTCCATAGATGTAAAAATGCACGTTTCCTTTTCTCAGGCCTTGTGCCTTGGAGAGATTGTCCTAGGGCAAGCACAGGTGCATATCCTGGACTAGCTGATAATAGTCAAAACTAAGAAAGGTTCTACACAATGATCTACTTTTTTCTGATAATAGGTGGTAGTGGCATGGTGGGCTAAGTGGAGAAGTTTTGATTCCAGAATTTTTCTGTCCCTGCTCATTTACTCTTTCCCCTTTAGAGTGGCTTAATAAGTACATCCCTTTCTTTATAACTTATTGATCTTGAGAGGGGACTGTAGCTGATTGGACAATTGGACTATCTGGAGACTTCTTACATGCTTTTGTGTACTAAATATCTGACATCTCCTATCCTCTTTTTTACTAGCTCTTGTTAGCAAAGACTCAGCAGTGACAGAAGAGAAGTCCTTGCCAGTTTTCTACTTTGACTGAATTCTGGGGCACTTTTAAGTAAATTAAAATGGTCAGCTGATGAGTCTGTTTAGTGAATTGAATTTATGTTCTGTACTTTTAGTAATTATTTGATATGGCTTCATGCCAGATTATGTTGATGCATGCACATAAAAAACAGGGAATGTTTCTAAGCATTAGCAATTACTTTGGGGCAAACTTTTCCTGATTGCTTTTCTACCTGGAAGCTGATAATTTACAAGAAGAGTCATAAAGAAGCCTAAATAGGGAAGCGGACTTGGTCCAATGGATAGGGCGTCCGCCTACCACATGGGAGGTCCGTACTTCAAACCCCGGGCCTCACTGACCTGTGTGGAGCTGGCCCATGCTCAGTGCTGATGCACACAGGGAGTGCCCTGCCATGCAGGGGTGTCCCCGCGTAGGGGAGCCCCACGCACAAGGAGTGCTTCCATTAAGGAGAGCCGCCCAGCGCCAAAGAAAGTGCAGCCTGCCCAGGAATGACACCACACGCATGGAGAGCTGACACAACGTGATGACTCAACAAAAACAAACACAGATTCCCGGTGCTGCTGATAAGGATAGAAGTGGTCACAGAAGAACACACAGTGAATGGACACAGAGAGCAGACAACTCGGGGAGGAGAGGGGGGGAAGAGAGAAATAAATAAAAAATAAATCTTAAAAAAAAAAGAAGAAATAAAGAAACCTAAATAGGAGGCTTTGGGGTAATAGAATAAACATTTAAATGATAAAACCTGCTCTGTAATAAAAGGTTCCTCCTTTTGTGGTTGAAGTGCTTGAATGAAGTCCTATATTTCATAAAAGGTAACATTTCTAAGTATTAAAGGACTTTGCTGGAAAATTAGAGTATAAGCATGGTACTCTGGTAGTCGGAAGCTTTGAATTCTGTCTCTATCACCTACTAGCTGAGTTGAGAGCAGCCTTTTCTTATCTAGAAGATAAGAGGTTATAAAACCTACCTCTGAGGACTGTGTTGACCCAGAGGACAGAGTAGAATAAGATAACAAATACAAAGCATGGAATGCATAGTGGAAGGTCAGTAAAAGTTGCCTTTCTTCTTCCCCTTTGCAACTTTCCTTTCTAACACACTAAGTAATTCATATTTCATTTGAATATGGTCTTCCTCATGGATTGTATCAGTATGTGGTTCAAGAATTACATTTGGAGTGATTCAACAATGGCAGCGGAGGAATACTGATATGGGATGTTATTGACAGGATATATATGGTTGACAGGGAGTTATACAGGGCATATGCCCAGGGTATATGGTAATGTCTATATATACTCATAGTGGAAACAAAAACAACAGCTGGGGGGGTACTGGGCTCCTGGCCGGGGGGTCACTGTTGTGGGCCCTGGGAGAGCAGCGGCAATCCTCCAGGTGCAACGGCAAGAACCAGGAAGGAAGGAGGGCCCAACAGTGGGCTCGTGATACTAATGGTTACACTTTTGAGCCTATACACCTGCAATAAGAACAAGGCCTAGAGTAGCATTGTGCCTGGGGGTTTCCTCCTGACAGCCTTCATGTTACTCAAATGTGGCCACTCTCACAGCCAAACTCAGCGTGTAGATGCGATGCATTCCCCCCAGCATGGGACACGACACCCGGGGATGAGCCTCCCTGGCACCGAGGGATCACTACCACATACCAGCTGAAGAAGCAACTAGAAAATGACCTTGAATTAAAGATTCAATGCGGAACAGCAGAATATACCTGTCTACATATAATAACATGACTTCGGGAAGCTGTTTGACCTAATGTAAGGGGGAAATGGAAAGGAGAAATGAGATTATAAGGCTGTGAGTCTCTAAAAAAGAGTCTGGAGGTTGTCAGAAGGAATACCCCTATGTACAACTGAACAGAGTCTAAGAGACAGATAAGGTAGATACAACCCCAGGTATTGGTTCTTTTGAGGGATAAAGAGACCCACGGGTTCTATGGTCATGGCAGAAGGGGTTCACTGCCATGACAGATAGCCCTTCTTTGGAGCTGGTGTTTCTGCGTGATGGAATTGGACTCAGAGGGGATCTCTTTTCACAAGACTTGCATGCTACTTTATTGGAATTGTAGTTGGTGCTGGGTTTAAGATATATGTAGGGGATTTGAATCTCTGGACTGATTCTATGACACCTAGGCCCAGAGCCTCAACAGACTTCAGCTCCTACACTTTGATTTATTGGACTTACTCCACTCAGCTAACATGGAGTTGAAGAAGGTCAACCACCACAACATGGAGCCTAGAGTGTCTACAACTGGAAGCGGGAGGAGTGCATCCAGTACCCATGTGGAATCTAAGCCCTCACTTGACATAGATGTGCAATGGACACAACCAATCCAGTGTCCACAGAGAAAATGTGGAATGGGTGTGGGAACGGTAGCCATGGGGGCTGCTGGATGTGGGGAACGGGAGGAAGAGATGAGATGTGGAGGCGTTTTCGGGATGTGGAGTTGTCCTGGATAGTGCTTCACGGACAATTACGGGACATTATAGATCCCCCCAGGGCCCACTGGATGGAACGTGAGAGAGTCTGGGCTGTGATGTGGACCATTGACTATGGGGTGCAGTGATGCTCAGAGATGAACTTACCAGGTGCAATGGATGTGTCATGATGATGGGAGAGAGTGTTGCTGTGGGGGGAGTGGGGGGCGGGGGCGGTGGGCTTGAATGGGACCTCATATTTTTCATAATGTAATTTAAAAATAAATAAATAATTAATTAAAAAAAAAAAAAAAAGAATTACATTTGGCCAACTTTTCTCTCCACAGTGTGTACAAGTGAATATTACTCTTTAACTTGGTGGATGTTTCAGCCACTGCAGTGTCTGCATTTGCCATTGCAAACGTTTGTTCAAATAGAGCCAGACATTAGGCTGGCCAGTTCATTGCTTTTGCACAGTGTAGCCCTGTCACAGGTTTCATGTCTTACAGTCCCACTGTTTGCTGGTTCGAATGTGAATGTAAGTGAGCCACCAAACAATTCTTTCTCGTCATTAGTAAAGTACCACCATGCAGTGAGAGGACAGCAGCTTGCCCATGCTGTGAGGTGTGGCTAAGGAAAGAACCTGGGTTCCTGGGCTTTGACAGGTGGAAAGCACGTGGTTACTTTGCCTTTCCCATCCCCAGCGCCTCCTCACTCACTAGGGCCTTGGCGTTGTGCCTTGAAAAGAGTTGCTGCCGTTAGTTTGGGTCGCGGGAGCAACCTGGAGCATGTGTGACTCTTTCTTGCAGGCCAAGAGGAAGATCTTCCTGTTTGCAGTTGTTGCTGGGCTCATTCCCAAATAGTTCCTGGCACGTGATGGTTGGGGAATAAGTGAGTTGATTGAAGGAGTTTGTGCATGAATTGATTAAGTAAACTGTAGCATTTGTTTATATCTTTCGTGTAGTCAAGTTACTTTCTTCTAGGCTTGAAGAATTTCCTGTAAGAATTAGCTTCTCAGTGAAGAATCTGCCAACACCCTGTGGGTTCTCTTTTCTAAAACTGTTAATACTCTTAGGACCCCAAGGTAAATAAACTCATGCTGCGTCGAGTTACCTATTTATTCTCTATTCTGTATGCACATCGGCAGTCTGAGAATCTCTTGGGAATGTGCAGTCTCTCTCAAAATGGTCACTGAAATTTTCAGTTTATATTTCTGTATTCACAAGAGCATTTAAAGAGGAGACCAGGTAGAAAGGGTGTAGGTTTAATGAACGAGAAGTCCTTGGGTGACCCAAATATATTAGGCTGTGAAGTGTTCTATAGCTGTTGATTAGGTTGTGCTGGTTTAGAGTATCGTTCAAGCATCCTGTTTCCTTATTGATATTCTGTCTAAATGTTCTGTGCATTATTGAAAGTGGTTGTGTACAAGTCTCCTACTATTAATGTAGACTTTCTATTTCTCCCTTCAATTGTATCAATTATTGCTTCATATGTTTTGGGGTTATGCCATTAGGTACATTTATATTTATAATTGCTGTATCTTCTCATTCAGTTGACACCTTTATCAGTATATAGTGACCTTTTTTGTCCCTTGTAAGGGTTTTTGACTTAAAGTCTATTTTATCTGATTAGTATTGCTACCCCAGCTCTCTTTTGGTTACTATTTGCATGGTACATATTTTTCTATCCTTTTATTTTCTGCCTAGTTACGTCTTTGAAATTAATATGAATTTCTTGTAAACAACATATAGTTAGGTCATGCTTTTTTAGAGGTTCTGCCAACCTCTGCCTTTTGTTTGGGGATTTTGCTCATTTACGTTTATTAATTTTTTTCAGGTACTGAGGGCCAGGGATTAAACCTAGGACCTCATATATGGGAAGCCAGCGCTCAACCACTGAGCCAAATCTGCTTCCCTGAGTTGTTTTTTTTTTTCTTTTGTTTTGCTTGTTGTTGTTTTTTTTTCCGGGAGGCACTGGGAACTGAATGCAGGACCTCCCATGTGGGAGGCAGGTGCTCAACCACTTGAGCCATAGTCCCTTCTCAAGAAATGACTTGATAGGTTATTTTTTTTAAGGAGGTACCTTATTCATGGGAAGCAGGCGCACAACCACTGAGCTACAACCGCTCCACAATGAGAGTTTGGTTTTTTTTTTTTTTTTATGAGGTACTGGGGATTTAACCTTGGACCTTATACAGGAGGAGCAGACTCTCAAGCACTGAGCTACATGCACTCTTCCCTCCATATACATTTAAAGTACCTACTGATAATGCAGGATTTTTTCTTTCCTTTTGCTATTTGGTCTTTGTAGGTCATATACTTTTTTGTTACTTGATTCTTCCATTAATGCCTACTTTCATATTTATTTGACTTTTGTAGTGTACCATTTTGAGTTCTTATTTCCTAAAGTATATATTTTTCAAATATTTTCTTGGTGGTTACCATTGAATTTAAATTTAACAACTTAAATTTATAACAATCACTTTTGATTTGATACTGTCAGTAAGATACACGAACACTGTTCCTATAACCCTCTGTTCCTCTACCTTTTCTATTGTACTTGTTACGATTATTATAGCTTTGTGCATTATATGACCAAAACCATAGCTTTGTCATTACTTTTTAATGCACTTTCATTTTAGAAACTGTTAGAAGTAAAAAATGGAGTTGTATAACAAAAATTATAATACAATAGTACTGGCATTTATAATTATGTAAATGATCACCTTTTCCAGAAACCTTTATTTTTTTATTCTGCTTCCATCCATTGTCTGGTATCCTTTCCTTTCCATCTGAAGAACTCCTTTTAGGATTGCTTGTATGGCAGGTCTCATGGTGACAAACTCCCTCTTGGAGTTACCTTGTCACAACATGTTCTCCCTTGCAGCTTTCAAAACTTTTTCCTTGTCCTTGGCATTCAAAAGTTTGGCTACTGTGTGCCTAGGCATATGGTTCTCTTCTAATTATCCTGTATGGGGATCATCGAGGTGCTTGTATGTGTCCATGTAATTTGTTAAAATTGAGATATTTTCTTCCAGTATTTCTGTGAATATTCCTTCTGCCTCTTTGTTTCTTTCTTCTCCTTCTGGGACTCCCCATAATGCATATATTGGTAACTTGAGAGTATCCCTCAGGTTCCCTAAGGCTCTCTTTACTTCTTTGCATTCTTTTTACTTTCTGTTTTTCAGCCAGAATCATTTCACTAGCCTTATCTTCAACTTGACTTATTCGTTCTTCTGCAATCTCCAGTTCGCATTTGAAATTCTAAGCAATTTTTCATTTCAGTTACTGTGGTCTTCAATGCCAGTATTTCTGTTCAGTTCCTATATTATCTATCTTTGTATTGAAATTTTCATATTGTTTGTGCATTGTTTTCCTGATAGCCTTTGGTTCTTTCCCAGTATTTTCCTTCATTTCCTTGAACATGTTGCGGATAATTTTTTTTAAGTCTTTGGTATGTTCAAAGTTGGGCATTCTTCATTGACGGTTTCTGGATTTTCATCTTGTTCCTTCCAGGGGCCATCATTTCTGTTTCTTTGTTTTTGTTTTTAAAGATTTATTTTTTTATTTATTTCTTTACCCTTCCCCTCCCCCCTCCACTTGTCTGCTCTCCGTGTCCATTTGTTGTGTGTTCTTCTGTGTCCGCTTATATTCTTGTCAGCAGCACTGGGAATCTGTGTCTCTTTGTTGTGTCATCTTGCTGCATTAGCTCTCCATGTGTGCGGTGCAACTCCTGGGCAGGCTGCACTTTTTTTTGTGCTGGGCGGCTCTCCTTGAGGGGCACACTCCTTGTGCATGGGGCTCCCTTACATGGGGGATACCCTTGCATGGCACAGCACTCCTTGCATGCATCAGCACTGCACGTGGGCCAGCTCATCACATGGGCCAGGAGGCCTTGGGTTTGAACCCTGGACCTCCCATGTGGTAGGTGGATGCCCTATCCATTGAACCAAATCTGCTTCCCTCCTGTTTCTTTGCTTTGTGATCTTTTGTTGCACACTATACATTTTTTTCATGTTTTAAACTGTTAACTCTGGGATTTGGTCCCTGAGCTGTCTATTCCTTAAATTGGTATTCAGATAGTGATAAGACAGAGATTTTCTTGATTGTCAGGATGTAACAGAAACAAACCATTATTTTTACTTTATTTTAGTATTTCTAAATTAACATGTATTCTATTTCTAAACTTTAAACCCATCACTATATTTCAATTTCCTGTTAATTGAATTTGGCAATATTTTAGGCTTCATTGAAGAAGTTTTGGATCACAAAGAGGTTCAACTATGGCAGGGGAGGAACACTGGTGTGGGGTATTATTGATGGGGGGCACATGGGTGGGAGGGAGTTCTCTAGGGCAAGTATATAGGGGAAATGTTCTGATATATGTTGGGTATTTTCATAGTAGTTACAGTTAAAAATGTCAACTGAGAGTGTTGAGTTCCTACACAGGGGAGCTCTGTCACATTCCCCAGTGCAACAGCAATAATCCCCCAAGTCCAACGGCAAAGACCAACAAGGAAGGATGGTCCAATAATGAGCCCTTGATACTGATTACTATGCTTATGAGCCTGTGTGCCAGAAATATGAACTGGGCCTGTTGCTGCAGGGTTCCTGAGAGTTACCTCCTGAGAGCCTCCATCTTGCCAAATGCGGCCACTCTCTAAGCCAAACTCAGCATGTAAATGCATTACCTTCCCCCCAGCATGGGACATGACTCCCAGGGATGAGCCTCCCTGGTGCCGAGAGATTACTACCAATCACTAACTGGTGATGATACTAGAAAGAGACCTTGAATAAAAGGGTCAACTCAGACCAGCAGAATATCTCAGCCTACATGTAATATCATGTCTTAAAAACTGCTTTTTGACCTTGAATAAAAGGGGAAAATGGCAAAAACAAATCAGTTTATATGGCTAAGAGTCTTCAAAAAAGAGTCGGGAAGTCATCAGAGGCGTTGCACTTATGCACACCTAAGCAGGATCCCAGAAAACAGCCAGAGTAGATACAACCCTAGGTACTGGTTCTCCTGAAGGCTGTATGGTCATGGCAGATGGATTTAGAGTTCTGTGCCATATCAGAGGACCCTACTTTGGAATTTGTGCTCCTGAGTGTGATGGAGCTGGACTCAGATGTGACCTTTCTACACATACCTTTTTTGGTCACTTTTACTGAACCTGTGGTTGGCGCTAGGGAAGGTGTATACACAGGGGACTTGAATCTCTGGACTTGCTATGTGCCAGCTGGGCCCTGAGCCTCAGCAGAGTTGCAACTCTTACTCTCTGGTTCATTGGACTTAACCAGGTCAACTAACAGGGAAGTGAAGATGGTCAGCCACCGTACCAGGGAATCAAGAGTGCCTACAACTTCAAGCAGAATTGCATCCATCATCCAGGTGGAATCAAAGCTCCCTCTTGATCTAGAGGTGGAGTGGACATCACCATCCCAGGGTCCACAGAATGGAGGAATAAAATATGGATTAGAGTGGACTTACTGATATTCTCCTATAAAACTGTTGTGACTAGTAATAGAAGAAATTGTAGCATTGAGGTGGAGAAAGTGGCCACTGTAGTTGCTGAGAGGGAGGAGGCGCTGTGATGGGGGGGCATTTTGGGGGCTTTGAGTTGTCCTGGATGATGTTGCAGGGCCAGATGCTGGACTTTGTATATCCTGCCATAACCCACTGAAAGTACTGGGGGAGAGTATAAACTACAATGTAAACTATTATCCATGTGGTGCAGCAGTGCTCCAGGATGTGTTCACGGAGTGTGATGAGTGTGCTGCAGTGATGGGGGAGGTTGTTGGTGTGGAGGGGTGGGGAGTATATGGGAACCTCTTATGTTTTTTAATGAAAATACATTTTTCGAAAATGATGGGGGTGGGGGGTGGAGAGTGGGTTATATGGAAACCTTTTACATTTTTTAATGTAATGTTCTTTGTGAGCTATTAACTTTACTTTAAAAAAGTGTAAAAAAATAAAAAGAAAGAAGCCAAAGCAAAAATCACCTTTCAGGATCTTTGCAAATTAGCTTTAGTTCTAACCCTCCTATCAAGAAGATCAGCCTGAGGAGAAAGTACAGTGTAGGATCCTTTCATTCTGTCTGAAGTCTATGTCTTGTTCTGTGTTTGTGCTTGCATCCTTAGGAATTCCTCCTTTTACAAAAATTGAAAGGTTTCCTCTTTCTTCTCCCCCAGAGTCTGTTGTATGATTTAAATCAGGTAATCCTTTGCCCTAGGCCACTTTGACTTAATTGCTTCTTTAGCTCTCTGTCAGCTGCTTCTGCCAGCAGGGCAAGTATTGGGAGCAGGAGGGGTTTCCTGGTTCAGATTTCCATGCTGCCACCTGATAGATTGGCAGGACATTGGACATTGGGCACCCCACTATGTGCATAGGGTTCTTCAGGAACAGAGCTAGGGCACACAATAGGAGCGCAGCCCTGCAGGACACTACCCTGGTAAAGGGGTGCGAGCAGGGCCATCAAGGGCATGGATTTTTTTTTTTTTTTTTTTTTTAATATTTATTTATTATTATTATTTTTAATTACATTAAAAAATATATATGAGGTCCCATTCAACCCCACCGCCCCCGCCCCCCACACCCCCCACAGCAACACTCTCTCCCATCATCGTGATACATCCATTGCACCTGGTAAGTTCATCTCTGAGCATCACTGCACCCCATAGTCAATGGTCCACATCATAGCCCAGACTCTCTCACGTTCCATCCAGTGGGCCCTGGGGGGATCTACAGTGTCCCGTAATTGTCCGTGAAGCACTATCCAGGACAACTCCACGTTCCGAAAACGCCTCCACATCTCATCTCTTCCTCCCGTTCCCCACACCCAGCAGCCCCCATGGCTACCGTTCCCACACCCATTTCACATTTCCTCTGTGGACATTGGATTGGTTGTGTCCATTGCACACCTATGTCAAGTGAGGGCTTAGATTCCACATGGGTACTGGATGCACTCTTCCTGCTTCTAGTTGTAGACACTCTAGGCTCCATGTTGTGGTGGTTGACCTTCTTCAACTCCATGTTAGCTGAGTGGAGTAAGTCCAATAAGTCAAAGAAGGGCATGGATTTTAAGCTATGTTTTCTTGATTCAGCACTCACCCAGGTACTGAAATCCATGAACTGTTTTCCAGAATTTTGAGGAAGATAGCTCTGCTGATTTTTGCTAGCTGTTCAAAGATTCCCTGGGGGGATGGCACCCTGGAGCATCGTATGCCACCATCTTGGTCAACCAGAAGTTAACTTATTTTTTATTGTTATAATTATGAAGTTGATTCATAACTGAATGGCTGCATTTCCTTGGTTAGGTACATTACAAAATGTAATGCTACATTTTGAAAAACAGTATCACATGATATAAAACCAAGGGAATATCTATATGTAAAAACTGTGTTAACTTTAATCAGCTTGTCAAATGTGTCTTTTTTGCATCTTCACGGTTTATAAAGAATCTGGTTTGTATACTTTGGAGACTTTAGAGTTTTTCTTCTTTCTGAAAGTAGAACTGAAAATTTAGTTTGTTTCTTTTATTTAACACAAAATAGAAAATGCAAAAGACGAGAAGGGGAATAAAAGAAGCATGGTAGATTTGAAAGTGAAATACTCTATTGCATTTATTTTCCCCTTTAGATCTTTTAGAGAAATCTCGCGTTGTTAAGCAGCCAAGAGGTGAAAGAAACTTTCATGTGTTCTATCAACTGCTCTCTGGTGCCTCAGAGGAGCTCCTCAGTAAGTCTTTGTTTCCAAAGCATTTTATTTAAAAGTGTCCCATATGTATTTACCCTTACTTCTTAGGATTCTTCCATGACTCTGATTGACGTGGAGAAGGGGTGTGTTTGCTCTTACCCGCCCCCCTGGCATTTATTTGATATCCTTGTATCTCACTAGATTATATAACATACATCTTACACAGGCTAAATTAATCTAAATATTGGGGGAGGGACTAATCATAATCAAGAAATTTAAATTAAATCAGCAGTGAGTTATCCATCATACATAGATTAGCAAAAGTTATTAAAAAAGATAAAGCTGGAAGAGTTGTCAGGTACTGGTCTACCGAGAGGTTGTGGGTTTCACTCAAAGTGAGGCCTTCAATCGGCAATCTAAAATAAGGATTGTAGGATAATCAGAACCTTTCAGCCCATCACTCTGCTTCTCAGAATATATCCCAACAAAATAATTCAAAAGAATCCAAAAAACAATTTGTATGAAGAGATTTATTGTTGTCCTATGTTTATTATTAGAAACTGGAGACAATCCAGTGCCAATTTCGGGGGGAATTGCTGGGCAGATATCAAATGTCATAATGAAATAGTACACTGAATATATTTCATGTTATAAAAATATGGGAAGTGCCTTACCCAATAAAAATAAATGTAAAAACACAGGTTTTAATTATGTACAATGGTAGTAAAGGTGATTTTTGAAAAATGCTCTTTTTGATACTGGGGTATCAATTTTTGTTCTGTTTGATTCCATACATAATATGAAAGTTGTTTTATCTGGATAGTTAAAGGAACGTGATAGGAAAGTTGATTGCATTTATCGAAGCAACTCATTATTTGTATGTGTAATTCAATAGATAAGCTTAAACTTGAGCGGGATTTCAGCAGATATAACTACTTGAGTCTGGACTCTGCCAAAGTTAATGGAGTGGATGATGCTGCAAATTTCAGAACTGTTAGGGTAAGATGCAATGCCTTTATTATACTTTAAAACGGGCTAACCTGGAATTGGTAATAATTCTGAGTTTTCTTTTCAAGTATAACTCATGTTCCCTAAGGATTTATAATTATACAAGAATTTATTGTATTTCTTTTGGTTTTGTTTTGTTTAGTAGCTCACAATTCATACAATGTTTTAAAATGCTATCCTTTACTAGAGCATGTTTTTTGCCATTTATTGAAAGGAGCATTTAGATTATCCTGGGGTTTGACTCTCTTAATGCTGTGTTTAAATTTCAAATGTTTTCATTGTTGAAGTTCAGTACTTAATTTCTAAGTGTGAAAACTGCTGTGGGATCATGTTAAATCAAAACTGTTTGTGAGACAACCATACTGTAATGCAGTTTTAGAAAAATCATGTACAAATCAGAATGCTTAGCATTCCATGCTCATTAGAAAGGAAATGATTTAAAATAATATTCTGTTTTTGGCATTTACATGGCACTTTAAAATGTACTCTTATTATGACATGATATGGTAACTGGGATGTACTGTCTCTACAGAGACAGCTATGGTGGTAGGGAGGAGGGTGAGTAGGTTGGAATAGAAATAAAACAAGATTGGCATCAATTAATTGGGTTGAGGCTGAATGAAAGAGATACATGGCTTCTTTCCCTGTTCTCTCTACTTTTGCATATATTTGAATTCTTCCAGAACAAAAAAACTTAGGTTAGTCCCAATGCTACGTATCTTTCTTACCAAAAAAAGAAACAAGCCAAGTTCTTCTTAACAAGAAAGAATCTCTCAGAGTATGTCATTTAAAAAAACCTGTATAAACATCCTCATTACAGAAATAGTCTGTTGATTCCTGAACATGGTTTTTTTTTTTATTGAGATACTGCGGCTGGTGATTGAACCTGGGACCTCCTATGTGCGAAACTGGTGCTCAACTACTGAGCCATATCAGCTCCCATGATTTTGTTTTAAGCCTTGAGTTCAAGAACAATTCTTTTTTTAATTTTATTTTTTAATTTTATTTTTAAAGAAGCTTTAGATTATCAAGAACAATTCTGTTACCATTTTGCCTGGCACATGATTGACATTCAATAAAAATTTATGAATGAATGAAAACTTCTTGTATGCATAGTGCCTTGGACTAAGCATTTCACCTTTGCAAACTGTTGAATTATCTTATATGTAAAAAGAGGTTTTGTTTGTAGGGAGTTGTGAAAGCTTTTTATTTGGTTTTGTTTTTAGCAGCAGAACCCCAGTATAAAAATAACATTATACGCACTGTGCTGCTGTGGTTGAACTGGGGAAAGGAACTCAGAATTCAGCCCTCAGCCTCTTCTTCTGCCTTCTTCTTTGTGGGGTGCCCTCTGCCGCAGCATGGGAGGGCCTCTAGGACTCCTTGAATGATAAATTGAAATCATGGTACAGTGGTGAGTTGGCCCATGTTCAGTGCTGCTGCGTGCAAGGAGTGCGGGGCCATGTAGGGATGCCCCCATGTAGAGGAGCCCCATACGCAAGGAGTATGCCCCGGAAGGAGAGCCACCCCGCGTGAAAAAAGCACGGCCTGCCTAGGAGTCGCACCGCACACATGGATTGCTGACGCAACACAAAAGAGATGCAGTTTCCCAGTGCCGCCTGATGATACAAGCAGACACAGAAGAACACACGGTGAATGGCGAATGAACACAGAGCAGACAAGGGGGCGGGGGAGAAATAAATAAAATAGATCTTAAAAAAAAGAAACACGGTCCAAGATTTAACTCCACATTGGTGCTGCCAGGTCTGTTAACAGGTTTACCTTTCACAAAGTTGTCTTTTTAGTCTTTTGTTTAGAAATAAATTGGTACTATAATTCATTAAACAAATAAAAGAACAACAGAAAGAAAACTAGTGCCTTTTTCTGTTTTTTTCCTAGAATGCCATGCAGATTGTGGGCTTTATGGATCATGAGACTGAGTCTGTATTGGAGGTGGTGGCAGCAGTGTTGAAACTGGGGAACATCGAGTTCAAGCCCGAATCTCGAGTGAATGGCTTAGATGAAAGCAAAATCAAAGATAAAAATGGTATGTCAGTAAAGAATCCACTTTGTTTAGCAAACTTGCTTTGAACCTCTGCCCAGTTTTTAATATAGAAAATAAACTTTTGCTTTCGTTGATTTGAAAAAGCTTTCTAGTGAAACTGAGCGGAAATACAATTTTGGCTATGTTTTAACTCTTGATTTATGCATTTTATACTGTTCAGTTTGAATATGCATGTCATAAAACAAAACTGTTAGAACAACATAAGTCCTAATTTTGTGTGTGTGTCCCCCACCCCCCACCAGAGTTAAAAGAAATCTGTGAGTTGACCGGCATTGATCAGTCAGTTCTAGAGCGAGCCTTCAGCTTCCGAACAGTTGAGGCCAAGCAGGAGAAAGTTTCAACTACACTGAACGTGGCTCAGGTGGGTGAACTACAGTATAATACGGAAGAGGGTTTTTAAAAAGTCTATGGTATTTTTCTAGAAATGAAAAGAAAAATTTTAATTTGTGTACTGTTATCTTAATTTACATACTGTTTCCCAGACATTGTTCTAGACACAGCAGTAAACTACAGATTAAGATTCCTGCCCTCCTGGAGCTTAAAATTCTTGGGGCCCTAGAGGGGGAGAAAGGGTGTTAGGGATGACAGACAGTAAACAATAGACACAATAAATAGGTAAATTATGTACATATATATATATATAGCAAGTTAGCAGGTCGTAAATGCAGTGGACAAAGAGAAAAAGTAGAGCATAAGAAGAGGGACCCAGGATTCTGGGGAGAGGGTAAGGAGAGGCCAAGTGAGGTAGGGACCTATCAGAAGCTTTTGAACAGAAAAGTGACATTATCTGACTTGTATTTCAGTGGGTCACCGGGCTGGGGGAGGAGGGTGTAAAAACAGGAACTGTAAGTAAATGTGCACCCTCCTAGGTGAGAGATGAGGAGGGCTCAAATTAGGGGCTAGCTGTGGCATCAGTGAGAAGTGGTCAGATTCTGGATATATTCTGAAGGTAGAAGCAACAAGATTTTCTGATGGCTTGGGTATGTGGAATGACAGAAAAAGAAGAGTTAAGAATGACTCCAACATTTTGGTCGAAACAACTGACAAAAAAATCTAGTTGCCATTTCCTGATTTGTGTAAGACAGTGGGTGAAGCCAGTTTGTCGGGGTGAAATCAGGAGTTTGATTCCTGTTATTTTCAGTTTGAGATACATATTAGAATCCAAGTAGAGATGTTGAGCAGCGTGTCTAAGGAGTTTAGAGAGCGTTGGCTGGAGATATAGAATTGTTATAGAATTGTTACTTATCAGCCTACACCTGGCATTAAAAGCCATGAAGCTGTTGAGATGACTTAGGAAGGAAGTGTGGACAGAGAAGGCAGAGATCTGCTGACTGATTCCTGGGCAAATCTTACCTTTAGAGAGGGGAAGATAAGGAGTAAAGTTGAGAAGTGGAGGGAAGAAGAGAAAGCCAGAAGAGAAGAAAGGGTTCCAAGAAAGAGTGAGAGAAACTGTAATTAAATGTAGACTGGCCAAGGAAGAGATGAGAAGTGGCCATTAGATTCAGTGATGTGAAGATCACTGGTAGCCTCAACAAGAGCTCTTAGGGTGGAGTGATGCAGACAAAAGCCTAGTTTTAATAGATTTGAGAGAGAATGGGAAGGGAGGAAGTCTACAAGTAGATGGACTTTTTTTTTTTTAAGATAAAAAAATTGTATTGCATTTAAA
This sequence comes from Dasypus novemcinctus, assembly GCF_030445035.2. Classification (NCBI taxonomy): domain Eukaryota; kingdom Metazoa; phylum Chordata; class Mammalia; order Cingulata; family Dasypodidae; genus Dasypus; species Dasypus novemcinctus. The sequence goes on along the minus strand of NC_080679.1, from coordinate 55,053,687 downwards.
GGTGGACTCTTTTAAAGGGCACACACACACACAAATGGACCAGTTAAGGCACTGGAGTTTTATGGAGAGAGGAGAGTTGTGAAATAGTAATATATGAGAGTGGATGGATTAAAGATTCCTGAACATCACAGAGGGTCATCTGAGGTTAATAGTTATAACTTAAACTTAAATGCATACATGAAGGAATCCAAGACATAGTGATAAGAAAATAAGTCCCAATTAATGCCATAGAGAGCAGGGAGTGATGTGATCTGGTAGATGCTTTTCAAGGATTATTTTGGCTGCTGTGTGGTGAATAGATTATAAAGAGGCAAGAGTAGAAGCAGAGACTAATGGATTGTGGCTTGGAAGAGGGTGGGCACATAAAGAAGAGACATTTGTTTTGGGGAGGAACTGACAGGATATTTTGATACACTGAGTGTGTAATATGAGGAAAAGAGAAGTCAAAGATGACACTGAGATTTTGACTTGGGTAACTGGGACATTGTCTGAGATGAGGAAGACTAGAGGAAAACCATACTTTGGGGTGGGAGTGGGTTAGTGTGATGTACTAACCCAACCCAAGAATGCCTATTTGTCTTTAGCTTTCATTCAACTTTGGCTTATTAATTAATTAATTCCTTTTTTATTGTCATTTTTTAAAGATACATAAATCACACAAAATAAAATGTTAACATTAAAAAATATAAGAGGTTCCCATATACTCCACTCCACACCCCCCCCCACTCCCCACACCCCACATCCCCCCACTCCTCCCACATGGACATATTTATTTTTTTAAAGATTTATTTTATCTATTTCTTCCCACCACTTTGCTGTTTTCTTCAGCAAAGTTTCTTTAGGAGGCACCAGGAGCGAACCGGGATCTCCTGTGTGGGAGGGAGGTATCTGATTGCTTGAGCCACCTCTGTCGCCTGCCCAGCTGTGCCTCTCATTCTGTTTTTCCTCCTCACGTCTCCCATTGCATCATACTGCTGTGTCAGCTCTCCCCGCCCACTGTGTCAGCTCGCCATCCTCTCCAGGAGGCACCGCCTGCTTCCCGTTCTGCCGCATCTCCCGTTATGTTCTTTTCCTCTTGTGTCTCCTGTTGTGTCAGCTTGCCATGCCTGCTGCTGCACCAGCCCGCCATCTTCCCTTAGGAGGCACCGGGATCAAACCAGTGACCTCCCACGCAGTCAGCTGCCAGAGCCCCATCTGTCCCCCTGTTTTCTTATTTTAAAATCAGTTATTTTATCTCTGGAAAAATATAACCTAATGTATATGTAAATTTGAGTTGTAGCAGTCCTATTCTTGCTATGACTCTCTGTCCTTCCTCCTAGATGACTGCTTCTGCCATCTTATCTGCCCATGTCAACCTTACTCTTTTAAGGTCAGATAGTCCATGACTTACTTAATCTAGAAAATTTTGGTTGAGAGCCCACTCAGTCCAAGCCCTGTAAGGAATACTTGCCCGAGAAAGTGGTTTCCCGGGCACTCTTGAAGGAATCAGAAAAAGAGTTGCGGAAAAGGCATTTTAAAATGAGAAAACAGTTAGAAAGTTCAGATTTGGAATATCTATGAGGAAAAGGATTAATTAGTCTTGGCTACACCTTAAAATATGTGAAGGAGATTCAAAGGGATGTGGCTGGAAAGGTTAAGTTGGAGTCAGAGGGTGGGAAAGTCTGCCACAGTGTTCTTGGACTTGAGCGTGTATCACAACCGTCGGGCTTCTTCAGTGCATAGTTTGCCGGTCTCACATCCAGAGTGCTTGAGTGTGTTGGTCTGGGATAGGGCTGAAGACTCTGCATTTCTAAAGTTCAGAAGTGATGCTGATGTTGCTGTTTGAGGGCCACACTTTGAGATCACATCTTGAAGGGCATGCTGAGTTTGGACGTTTTCAGTACCCAGTGGGAATAAAGTATGTAGTGATGTGATGAAAACACCTGTTTTTAGGAGTGACCACATATTTTCTTTTCCTTTTTTCCTTTTGTATTTTACCCTTGCTTTTTAATTATCGTCTACAGATAAGAGGCCTATGTGCCTCTTACTTTTTAAGCTGATTTTAGTCACCTTGCGTCACTGGGTAAAATTTTTCCACCTTTTTTTTCTGGCATCAAGGAATTTGGCTTGCAATCTTCAATACAGTTTTTTTTTAATGTAGTTAGTGTTCAAGAATATCTAGTTTTGCTGATCTTATCTTATTACCTGGAGGGTTTTGATTCCAGTGAGAAGTAGTTTCTTTTATTAGTTTTTCCTCATAGCCTCAGTTCTTGGCCCAGTATCGTCTTTATTCCCCTATGCCTCATTTTCTCCAAGGCATTTAGATCTTTCCTCAGATATGATGACTAATATTGAAATAATGGAGACTCAAGGTAGAGTTTATGTCCTGGTTCAGCTTCTACTGCATACTTTCTCCCTGGCTTCCAAGGCCCTCTGTAATCTGACCTTCCCCTGCTTATCTGACCGAGTTTATTTCCTGCTCATTTTCTAAACGCTGACTTACTTTTACCTGGTACCTTTGCTCCTGCTTGCCCCTCATCTTCACATGCTGTTTGACTCTTTTCTTCTGCCTGTTGGAATCATCCTCACCTCATTGCACCTCATCCAGGAGACCTTCCTTGAATATGGGCGCCCCTGACTCTCCCTTCCTGAGCTCCCTTGTCTCCCATTGTTTCGCACCTCAGTTCTGTTAGCTTGATCTCCTGAGCACCTTGTCAGAAGCATCTCTTGTATCTCCACCTTGCCTAACAGGTACTGCCTGATACCAATAATCTCTGAAGCATATTCCACCAGGGTTTTTCCTCAGGGAGCCTCACACAGCCTCAGAAATGTAGAGTCTTTTCATGTAGTGCTTGGAATCAGAGGTGGGGATTGGTGGCATTCCCTCATTTCTGAGCACCTTGTTAGGGATTTTTAAATGGGAATAAAAGTCCCTGCGCTTGTTGGTTTACAGGCTATTACCCTGGAGATTAGGTGGTATAAACCAGACTCAAGAAGGCAAAGATGACAAATTGGCAGCTCTTAGGGCCAGTTACAGCTCAGTGAGCATTCTTTATTTGATGACAGGTATGTTTTGTTTTGTTTGTTTGTTTTGTTTAGTTTTGAATTTGAGTGCCTTTTACCTGAAATGCATCCTCTAGCCCCTACAGGCCTCACTATTCATTTCTATCAGACAGTCCCCAGAAGCTTTTGACTTTAAGCCCTGGAATAAATATTTGTTAGAAAGCAGCAAAGAAGGTTAATATTGGCTGTAAATGCACTTTAAAAAAACTTGAATAGTTTACCAGAATAAGTTGTTGATATTAATTCAATTTTATGTTGAAATGGGGGTTTGTTGGAACCAAATAGTTCACAACTAAAAAAGTTGGAAGACGTTAAGATGAGAAAGGATCTCTGTACAAATATACGGTGTTTTGAGATAACTTGAACTTAGAAGAAGAAAGGGGGAAGGATTATGAAAGGTTTATGTAGGTCTGTGAGGAAGCTGTAGAAGGAAAGGATACTTCAAAAGTCATAACATAAATATATCTATAGACTTGCTATATGCCAGGTACTGTTCTGAGCATTTATTCAAGAAAGGAAAAATGAGAAGAAAGGTATAGGAGAAAGGCTGTGTATCCAAACTATATTTTGACTTCTTTCTATGTTTCAGCACTTTTCATGCATTTTCTACTGTGGAATCATTGCCCTCCACCTTTTTAATGCAGAACTGTACAGTACAATTTTGTTTTTTTGCTAATTTCATGATGTATTTTCCAACCCTGATTGGAGTAGCTGTCAGAGACTTATGGAGGAAGGTTTGGGTGTCTGATGCAGGTGACGCCTGAGGTGTGATATATTGCCAGGGAAAGAGCATGTTATTAAATTATTTACAGTTCATTAAAAATAAATATGAAAAAATTACTGCAGCATAATCTTAACAAGTCATGCTCTTTATAAAATAAAAATGTAATGGTGTACTCTAACAGCAACAACCAACTCTCTGCTTCTAAGCAACAAAATACATACTTACGGTCAGGGTGTAACCTTACCGGCCTCCTGCTGAGGCCAGTTCCTTCTTAGGCTGCTGACATCCATCTCTATAACACCCAGGAGGGCTGATAATAAACATCTCATTAGCAGCTACTTGCTCTAGCACTGGGCATCCATCACATTTAAGGGCTGTTAGGTTTTCCTGATCAAACCTACATTTCTCTAGCCTTTGGATTCTCAGTCAGAGTCATAGAGGATATACACCTTCCTCTCTCCTTTATCAGGTGGTTCTGTACAGCTTTAAAAGTAAGCAAATTGGGGAGTGGTGTAGCTCAGTGGTTTAAGTGCCTACTTCCCAAGTACAAGGTCCCGGGTTCAATCTCTGGTACCTCCTTAGGAAAAAAAAGGTAAGCAAATAAGAGGATTTTATTTTTATTATATAAATTATAAGAATTCATTGTGGAAATTTTTTATCACTCAAGCCATTTAATGTATTTCCTTTCAGTTTCCTTTCTTGTATGTAGGGGCATTATAAAAGTAGTTGCCATTGTACTAACTATATATAATTTCTTATTTTCTCATAGCAGTCATTTTCCATGCCATTACCTCACTTTCATAACCATCATTCTATTATGACTGTAACTTCCCTTTCATTTTTTTTTAACTATTCCCATATTGTAAATTGCCAGTAAATTGCCCCTGATTTTTCTCTGTCCTATAACACTGAAACAAATATCCTTGTGGAAAAAACATTTATATTACTTCTAATTAGTTTCCTGGGATCCCAAAAAGAATAATAACTGGGTATAAACAAGTTGCTTAATTCTCTTAAGGGCCTGATTGCTCCAGAGTATAGTAAAAACTGATTCTGAAAAGAAATTTGAAATTAAAAAATCTTAAATATTTTCTGAAGTGCCTGTCATAATTTCATTGAAATTAAGGATTATGGTAATTGTTATATTGAGTTTTCCTTTTTCTTTTTAATAGGCTTATTATGCCCGTGATGCTCTGGCTAAAAATCTCTACAGCAGGTTGTTTTCATGGTTGGTAAATCGAATCAATGAAAGCATTAAGGTACCGATTCTCCATTATGAAGTAAATTTGTTGCAATTCATGGTATTCATAAATAATAAATTAAAGAAAGTTTAGTTTATAATCAGAGAGTTGGTTATCGTTTATAAATATTATTCTTTAAAAAGTGTTTGCTTTGCATTGGATTGAAATTTGTCAGGGATTTTATTTATTTCATTTTGCCATGTGTAGTACAAAATATATCCATGATAAATAGTTTAATGCTGTTTGAAGACATCCCAGCTCCTGGTTCTGGCTCATCTGCTAACTAGTTTTATACATTTGGCTGAAAAGTCCCTTTACTTCTTTAGGTAATTATATGTTCTTTAATAAAATGAGGATATTGGGCTAGGTGATTATGAAAGGCCCTGACTGTTGTAAGATTCAGTGATCATTTTTTAATAATTAAGCATCACTAATGCCTCCTTTAAATCACTTACTACAATTTCTGGAAGATTCTATACCAATATCCTATCTCATAAGTTTGAAAAAAAACACACTGAAATACAGTTATTCTTCCAGTAAAGAAATGCAATTAATTTGTAATATTATATCTGTGTTCCTTGATGTGCTTTATTTCATACTGTATTTCATGCCTAAATCAGTTAATTTGAAACTTTTTTTTAAGGCCCAAACGAAAGTGAGAAAGGTCATGGGTGTTTTGGACATTTATGGCTTTGAAATTTTTGAGGTAAGATTTTTTTTTACTCTGTACCACATTTATTAAAGTGGAGCATCTGGAAGTTATCTGTAGACAACATTTACCTGAGGAACTATAACTTGGAATCTACAAATAACTTTTCGCAGATGTAACGAAATTTGGTTGCGCGTATGTGTAAATGCCTAGAGACAGCATTTTGGAGACAGTGCCATTTAAAAGAACTTCTTGTTTGAGTACTTGATTCTTGAAATTTCAGGTTCAGAAGTCTTCCTGTGGAAGTTCTTTTGCTGGTTTGCTTTTGTTTTTATTTTTTAAATTTTTAAAATTTTTGTTTTTTTGTTGTTGGTGTGGAAGTTCTAATAAGCTACCTGGATTTTATGCCTGTGGGCCTTGCATTCCTTTGCAGGTTGTTTGAGGCTAAGGTTGGTGCCATTAAAAAGCCAGGAACGGGACGCTGGTCAGGGACTGTCCAGAGCTGATCCTTTACCTCTCCAGGACTCAGGGAGGGAGCGTCTGATTAGATGATTTGTAGGGTCTCATCAAGGTCTCATTCATTCATCTTGCATTGTGAATGCTGCTATGAAGGTGGAAGTGATTTCTGCCAAATTTCACAATGAGGTTTTTAAAAAAGACTTCATGCTTGCTACAAATTAAGTAGTTAATAATTATACACTTATTAGAATTTCCTGTTTACCCCTTTTAAACTTTGACATTTAGAAGCCATTTTAAAGACCCTTTAAAAAACTTATTCTCAGTTTTAGAAATGGTATTTTAGTTTAGTTTGGAAAAATGAGTAAATTAGACTTCTTCTTTCTAAATTCCGCTTCCTCCCCCCAATAATTATTGATTTGTGAATTCCTTTAAGTAACAGTTCCTTCACAGAATGACCACCCAAAGAATTTACATATTCCAAAAAAATCACACTCATAGAATTACAGAAAAATCTTTAGCTGCCCAAGGTGGAGGCTCTTCAAATTAGCAATTAGCTTTTGTCTCAGACTATTCCTTTTAGCTAAACCAGGCCTTTCTAACAGATGCGTTTTTATAAAAATGTCATTCATTGTTTGTAACAGTACGATCTCCCTGCTTGATCATGTTCAATATTAAAGAGCTAGAGGTGAATAATATTTGATGTTTGAGGGTATGAAGCATGGTGTAAGTGTTATCTGTATTTTCTGATTTAGCTTTCACAACAACTGTATGAAGTCGCTGCTATTATTCCCATTTAACAGATGAGAAAGTGAGGCTTTCATGGGTCAAATACCCCCCGCAACATTACATGGCTACTAAGTGGTGGACTTAGTACCTAAATCCCAGACTTCCTAAAATTTCAACTAGGGTTGAGGCCAGGGCAGTTTCCTCACCTTTCTCTCCAAACTTGCAGGGCTTCCAATATGTGGAAAAAAGAAACACTCTAATGCTGTGATGAGTCAGACTCCACCTAATTTTCCTCCATTATGATCACTCCAACCTCTAGACCAGCATGGCAGCCTTCCCAGAGCTGGTTTGTGTGCTGGCAGCTGAGGGGGTGAGGGGGGCACTGTGCTGGCTGCCATCTCCCACGTGCACTGGTTACATGGTCCTTGACCTCCATGGCTGCTTATACTGGTGACTCTTTAGCACACTCCGCAAAGCAAAGCCCTAGTTGCTTCTTGTAAGGGGATGAATTCTGAGATTTATTTGTGAGACAGGAGAGTAACTTGGATATACTCAGAAATTGCTGGCTGAAAATAATACCTTTCTAGCAATACTTCAGGCCACTGTCACTAAGTAGGCAGAATGTCAAAGTCATTCTTAATAGTTGGCAGGGTAAAAAGCTTCCTACCTTGAACATTGCTGATCCAAACTGAAATGGTTTCAATGAGGAGGATGGATGGTAAGCAGAGATTTCACGAGAAAGTTAGAAGAAAATGATACATATTTCAGTTATATCTCTAAAATGAAAGAAACTAGAGCTGATTTTATTTTATTATTATTTTGCCAGAAAGAGATTTATTGATCCTTGAGCCAATGGGCAGAATGCTAATTGTATTAGTCAGCCAAAGGGGTGCCGATGCAGAGTACTGCAAAGTACCAGAAATTTGTTGCATTTTATAAAGGGTATTTATTTGGGATAAAAGCTTACAGTTAGCAGGCCATAAAGAGTCCAGCTCAAGGTTGGTTTCTCACCAAAGTCACTTGCCACGTGTTGAAGCAAGATGGTGGGCAGTCTCTGTCGGGTCTCTTGGGCCTTAGCTGCTCAGCTGCTCTGTTCTCTTTGGCTGCAACTATCAGGCAAATGACTCATCTTTTCCAAAGGCTACAGGATCAACGTTCACTCCTCTTCCGTGTCAAGACCAAGTTCTCTCCTCTGGCATCTATGGAGCTCTTTCTCTTTTCTTGTGTATTTTCTTCTGTGTGTTTTCTTGAGTGAGTGTCCGTTTATATAGCCCACCTTGGGGGCAGGGACTTAACCTGAATTATAGCCTACTGCTCGAATCAAAGCCCTAATCTTAACAAAATTTAATCAAAGACATCTCAGGTCAATCTAATAAAATCAAAGGGTATCATACCCAGAAGAACAGAGCAGTTTATAAACATAATCTCTCTTTTTGGAATCCATAAATAATCTCTCACTGCCACACTAATGTTAATATCACAATACATGGACACTTTTTATTTTTGTAGGATGATGGGGTTATGATGGTACATCCGCTTAGCTTTGCCTTCTAGTATGTCTTAAGATCTAATTAGGGAAGCGGCTTGGCCCAGTGGTTAGGGCGTCCGTCTACCACATGGGAGGTCCGCGGTTCAAACCCCGGGCCTCCTTGACCCTTGTGGAGCTGGCCCATGCGCAGTGCTGATGTACACAAGGAATGCCGTGCCACGCAGGGATGTCCCCGCATAGGGGAGCCCCACGTGCAAGGAGAGCTCCCCGTAAGTAGAGCCGCCCAGCGCGAAAAAAAGTGCAGCCTGCACAGGAATGGTGCCACACACATGGAGAACTGACACAGCAAGATGACACAACAAAAAGTGACGCAACAAAAAGAGACACAGATTCCCGTGCCGCTGACAACAACAGAAGCAGACAAAAGAAGAACATGCAGCAAAATGGACACAGAAAACAGACAACGGGGGGGGAGGCGAGAGAAATAAATAAAAATAAATCTTAAAAAAAAAAACAAAACATCTAATTAGCCATGGGAAAAGAGACCCTCACAGCACTCATAGGGAGCTGAGTTGTATCCCACGTGCAGTTCAACTCTGTATGTGAGGGCGTCGTTTCACATATTTATGGAGTTCCTAATATAAACCAGATGGCAGTGATAAACAAGACGATGTCCCTTGCCCACACGGAGCTTATAGTCTTGGCTTTAAGTCTGAGGACCTTTTGCCTGCTGAGGATACATCTTACCTGGTAGGATGGTCTAATTAGGAAAATGGATTATCTTTTTAAAGTGTGTTTGCTACAAACATAAGCAGAACAGAAGTTGAAAGTTCCTGGTGAAAACATCCTTTAAATTGGCGCTCACTGGATGAAATAACCCTTCCATAATCCAGCAATATTTTTCATGTATGATTAATTCAAGTTTCTTTCCAAGTTTGATTTTTTCAACCTGCTTTTTGCCATCAGGTTAAATCATTTTTCTTAATACTGTTCCATTTGTGGTCATTAGGTTATGAAAATGCCTACATTATATTTCTAAATGCTTTTCCTTCCTTCTGAGGAATACTCTAGTGCTGTATTTCTCAAACCCAGCTGCACATCAGTATCACCTGGGGAGCTCTTGAAAAGGCAGATGCCTACACTGCTTCCCAAACCAATTAAATAGAATCTTTGGGGGTAGAGCCCTGACACAGTATTTTTTAATATTGAGACTAGGAGACAATCTTCTCCAGAGTGAGCTTTAAATTCCAAACATATCTGGATGGACAATGTTTGACTGCTGTCCAAAATTCCCCTGTAAAACATCCTACCTCACCTACTGTTCTTCTATACCTAAATCTAATCTGTGTATATATTAAATACTTAAAACTAAACAGCTTACATTTTTACCCTTTTTAAACAGAACATTCAGCCAAGGGCAAGTCTAGCCAGTCATATGTCAATCTTACATTGACCATAAAATCATTAAAAATTAATTTTCCTTCTCCATGCAGCAAATGTTTTTCTTTCTTTTGTATTCCTTGAGAGAATTAAGATTTGCTTTTCTTTATAATTAATTGTTCTCCCCAATTTCCTGTCTAAACCTTCTCAGATTAATCGCTCCCAAAATATTTATTTTTAATAACCTATGTCCTAAGTTATTTTTGGGGAAGTCAGAGTTGAGATTTGATGGGTACTTTCACTCTTACCTGCTTTTTGCTCTTAGATACAAAATTAGAAAGATTTTTTTCTTTTAATTTATTTACATACATTACCCCAGATGCCATCCTACATTATCTTGGAGTCTGAGTGAAATGAGAATGGGTGGAAATGTAAGGAAGCCCAGAGTGTTGACACCAGCACACCAGATAGTTAAGACCTTAAAAGTCCCACTGGCTGAAGTACAAGTGGTCAGAGCTTGATTTAAGAAAATATCATCTACATCAATATTTTCTATGATGATATTTTCCATGCAAGTGAAAATGAACCAATACAGTGTAGATATAATTCTGCCTTTGTTGTTCAGCTAAAATTCTCTGTAGGAATTACGAGTTCTGTCTTTAGAAGGTCCATCACTTTAAAAATCAGACAGCGAAGGTCCAGAACATTTTTTAATGTCTCTAATTCTGCCTCACGATGCTACTAACAGTTCCCATTAAAACATTTTTCAGCTGAGCGGGTGAAAACCTTTCATTCACTTTGGTCTGCCTCTGAACGGGAGAGGGAAACTGATACATCAAACCATGGGGTGATGACACATGAATGACCACAGAACATTCCAGCACCAGCCGGATGAATAAGCTCTGCCTTGCTGGCCACATGTGATCTTATGACAGTTTGTAAAAACAGATTAGTGAAACAGTGACACCAAAAATAAGGTGAAGCAAATTAAAGTTTGGGGACAGGGATTGCTGGTCACCAAGCCTGGTAGAATATAAGTCCAGCTTTCCAAAGGAAGAAATTTAAAAGCCACGCACTTCAGTGCCACACAATTTGGTTTTGAATTTGTCATTGCTGGAAACACGACCTTTGATCTCTGAGAAATTTTGTGGTAACTCCATAAAAGAACAAATGCTATTTTTAAGTAAAAGAAAAAATGAAGTTGAATTCAACAACCTAAATTTATTCAGCTTGTCTTTAAGTCTTTATCTGGTAGATGTTAAAATAGGCAGGTAGTTTAGTGGGAAACTCTAAATGTAGACCAAAGCATGGCAGCAGTGCCTGAATATTTCACTTTTCATATGCTCCAGTTGGCTTCATATAGGTAAAGTGCCAGTTATTTTGAATCCTGCATGCCTCACTAACTAACCTCTCTGAGAGCATCCATATACAGTAAGAGTATGAAAGGCCAGATGCAATGATTATTCCTAATAAAACAATTTAATAGTTGGGCAAGAGGAAAGAGACAATCTAAAGCAGATTTAAAGATGAAAATAGGGAGAATTAATACGGTTCTTTATATACCATTACTCTTACCTTTATTTTGCACTTTTAAATCTAAATATTTTAAAATATTTCACAGCACTGTAACAACTGTTTTTCTTAGAATTGATCATATATAAGTATATACCTAGAAGAAAAATATTATTAAACGTAAGTGTTTTAAACTTTTACTACACTAGTCATTTAATTTGTGAATGTCTAAACAAGAGACTATTAAATGTTAAATGCTTTTCTCACATTTTGAGGATTTTTTTTTTATTGTTTACTTTGTGAAACAAGCAGTTCTTAATTTGGAACCTATTTCTTCACTTTGTGATTTTATTTTATTTATTTATTTATTAAAAGATTTGTTTATTTATTTATTTCTCTCCCCTTCCCCCCACCCCAGTTGTCTGTTCTTTGTGTCTATGTGCTGCGTCATCTTCTTCGTCCGCTTCTGTTGTTGTCAGCAGCAGGGGAATCTGTGTTTCTTTTTTTTGCGTCATCATGTTGTGTCAGCTCTCTGTGTGGGCAGTGCCATTCTTAGGTAGGCTGCACTTTCTTTCGTGCTGAGCGGCTCTCCTTACGGGGTGCACTCCTTGCGCGTGGGGCTCCCCTACACAGGGACACCCCTGCGTGGCAGGGCACTCCTTACATGTATCAGCACTGCACATGGGCCAGCTCCTCATGGGTCAAGGAGGCCCTGGGTTTGAACCGCGGACCTCCCATGTGGTAGACCGACACCCTAACCACTGGGCCAAGTCCGCTTCCCTGACCTTGTGATTTTAAAAACTAGGTTGTGGTTAAATGCATTACAATTTTTACAGAAATAGCATTATAATTGAGGGGTTGCATTTTTGCTCAGAGGCCTTTTCCCAAAAAAGTTTATGCTAGGACTAACAGCACAATTTAAAACATATACCCTGGACTTTCTAATCTGTTGGCTTTAAGGAATTATATACCCTGGACTTTTCTAATCTGTTAGCTTTAAGGAGTAGTAGATTTCATGGGACTTCTCTGTTGCCCGGGAAAATTATAAATGTAGACCAATATTCTTGATGCATCTTTCAAAATCATTCCACATGGAAAGTTCAAAATTGATACTTACGAGTATAAACTCATTATGAACTCTGTTGGAAGTGTGATTTTCTGTTGTTGTTTTTTTTTATGTTGAAAGGGTGAACTCACAACTTTAGAATTTTTACAAGAAACCCTAGGGTTTTAATTTCGACATAATAGATATGTAGAAATATAGTAAGTGCTCACTGTTACCATCTACAGTTTATATATAGTGTGTAAACAGTATAGTAGAGCTCAGATGCTTTGCGCTTTACCTGTGTTCTCTAGAGCAGTCTAGGGAAGTGGGGGCTGTTCTGAGCTTTATTCATGGAGATTGTATAATAGTATCTCCTGAATGTACTTGTTTGAAGGTGCTCCCAAAATTTTTGGTTTTATGCCTCAGTCTAGGGATTAATGTTAGTGAGACAATGGAGAAAAATTCCACACGTGACACTTGTGTAGAACTCTGAAAAGGAGATGAGTCACTCATGAGCGTGAGCTTCTGCCCACTTGCCCCTTTGGAGATTTTGATTAATGGGACTGACGCGTGGGTGAGGTGCCAGCTGACATGCCAAAAGGCGTCCAAATATAAAGGTGCTTTGAGGCCTTCACGTTCACGTGATGACTTCTAGACTCAATTTAGCTCTTTTGTAAGGGTGAGGGGGACCCACGTTGAAAACCTGCTATTGTTTAATACCTGTCTAAGTGGGGAAAAGTAGTCATGTGTTGGATACAACACGTTGCAGCTACATGATTCTATTACCAGGCCGTTCCATGATTCTTTGCCATTTGTTTTTCCTTAATTTCTACAAATTATTTTCAATGATTTGTGAAATCCCATTTCTCCAAAAATTGAACAATGTCAAAAACTTTAGTCACAAGAAATGTACACCTTTAACCTTCAGTTTCAGCAATTATTATTGCCTTAGCAATACATAACATATTTTTGAGGCTGTGAAGTTGTGTTTGCTGTAGAGGCTGAGATATTTCTGTTGGGGAAGTAAGTTGATTTCTGCACTAATGATTGTACTATTCTATTTTTTAAATTTATTTATGACCAGCAGAATAAAATTGGAGAGTCAAATTTCTGTTCTTAGGCCATCTTCAGGAGAACCCCATCTTGCCTGTACGGTCTGTGGGTGGGTCACCACGGTGGGAAGGGGAGGTGCTCCTTGCATAGTCCCTTCACGGTTTCAGTGACCTGTGAACTGCCCTTGCCACTGAGTTTTCTTTGGGTGTTTGTGGGCCTTTCATGTGTGCCATACACATTTTATTTTTCTTGAGAATTTAGAATTAGAAGTATTCGTTTATGAAGTGTTAGGGCTTCAGTCAAGTTATCTAGCATGTCATAATTTCAGTCAAACTCTTTTTATTCTGAACAGCTCTAATCCAAAAGAACTGCAATTCATGTAGGTATTGTGCCCTATCTTTTGAATTGATTAGACACGTCCTGATGTACAGTTTCATGCCAATCAAAGATAAAGCCTGAATGTTAAACTATCACTTGCAATAATGGATAACCATCACTAAGTGTTTACTTTTAGAAGTTTATTGCTAATCAAGAACTGACTGCATTTTGTGTAATCTGTCCCTTTTTGCGCCAGAATGCAGTAAGTATGAATGGTTTGCAGTGCCCGTCTATTGCATGCTCCTGTGTTAATAGCTTCTCCAGCTGTGTGAGTTTTGCAGTAAATGGCTGTTGATTAATTGTGTGGATACAAAATAGAGGATTCATACAAGAATTTTTTAAAGTCAAGGGCAAATGTATTTTAGCTCTAGCGTAATCCTGAATTTGTAAATGTGAAGCTTCGCCTCTGGTTTCTAATCTGCTCGTGTGTATTTCATAGTCCTGTTTTAGAAGTGTTTTCCAGCTGTTCCTCACCATGTGACGTGTCTCAGGAAATTAGTTGCTTCCCTGTCCTTTTCCTCATTAGTTGCCATGTGAAGATATAAAACATAATTTTGTTTAAATATTTCCATGGGCACAAACTTATCAAATAACAGAAAGGATTTACATTGTGAATCCGTTGTTTTCTGGGATAAAGATCTGTTCATGTAAACCACTAAAGTTTTAATTTATAAGATTTTCATTTATATAGTTGTGTAAGTTTAATAGTATAAGTATATAAGGGTATATTTTAACAAACCAAGACAACCAGATTTTCTCAATGACCTTATGTTGATTATAATGGTAGTAATAATAATAATAATAGTAATAATAAGTCATCTATACCAGATTGACTTCTGCTCCTAATTAATTAAAATTGCCAGGCCCTGAGAATTGGATCACATAGCTTTTACAGTCCTGTGTGGAAATGATATCAGGGAATGCCCTTTACATCTAACAGTCTATTTGTTGAAAGTATTGAAAATAAATGTTTACCTCTTTAGTAATAACCTTAAGGATTTTTTATAAAACACTTTTATCCTTGACTAAAGTTAGCATTAACAAGATCAGTCAGGGATAGAGTATTTGTGTCATTTATGATTTAGAGTTAAAATTTCCTTTGTTCAGTTCACTGCTGGTGGTTAGAAATCCTTAGCTGACTTCCGGGGAAGAATATGGTCAAATGCTGCATCGTAAGTGCCATTTTCAAATTTGTCTTAGGTAGGACCAAAGTCAATTTTTCTGTCACCTTTCAAAGAACTCTGTGACTGGTTCCCTTTCATCAGTTATGGAGGAACTGAAAGGCCAGTTGTTACGTACGTCCCAGGGAGCCAAGGGCTTCACTTCCACTATTTTGGGTCATTAGACCAGGACTGACTGCTCTGGTGGGAGAAGAGCCAAGTGGATGCGTGGTGGAGTCACCCCTTCCCTCACTCTCACCACCACCACCTCTTTGCAAAGACAGGAGGTAGAAGTGAAAATAACATAAAATTTAGTGCCAGTTTTACCTCTTCCTGACAGGTGGGGTTCTTGGTGAAGTGTATTCATTCAGCAGATGTGCATTTTGTGCCCTCGATATGTACAGCAATTCATGAAGCTCTGCAGATTATTCAGAAAGGATTTTGGTCTGGATCTTCCTTCTGAGAGGTCATAGTGGATAGCTAGAACATGAAGTGGATACTCCTGAACATCAAAAGAGGGATAAAATGTTGTGGGCCTTCTGAGAAGAGAGAGATTGTTTCTGGCTAGGGAGAGGATTTCAGTGTGCTTGTTCCTTTGGGTCTCCATTTTGTAGGAATTTCATTTATTTGTTTATTCTTTAGAAACATGATGAGTCCTGGCTAGGTGCTAGGTGTTCTGAAGGCAGAGGAATACTGTGTGAACATGAGAGCCATGGCAGCCTTCGCCTTAAGGTGTATACAGTCCAGTGTGCACACATACACACATGAAACATGACTAAAAAGTTCTGGTATGCCAGAGCCATGATGGGGGAGGTCTGACCCTGTGGTGGGATAGAGGTCGGGGAACAATAAAGGTCAGGAAGGTTTTTTGAGCTCTGAAGTTTCACCTAAGGTCAGAAGAAGAACGCAGGTGACGGAGATTGTGAGTCTCACCATTTCTTAAACACCAACAGCAACAGCAGCAGCAACAAAACGTGGTGTGTCTCTTTGTCAACTAAAATTCTCCGTCTTTCAATTAAAAGCTGTGTAATTTGTGTATACTTCGTTCAGTCACTTACTCATGAATCATTTCTCAAGTGCCTGCGATGTGCAAGCCTCTGTCCTAGGAGCTATGTGCTGGGCCACAGTTAAACCCGAAAGACAGTATGTGATGTTTCTTGTTGATTGAGATGTCAGAGTGTCTTTGTTATGGGAGAGCTGTTGGCATGGTTTATAAGGCTATTTTCTTTTTTTTTTCAGGACAACAGCTTTGAGCAGTTTATTATTAATTATTGTAATGAAAAGCTGCAACAAATCTTCATTGAACTTACTCTTAAAGAAGAGCAAGAGGAGTATATACGGGAGGTAATGCTCAAACACTTCTAAAAAGTGATTTTTCAGAACACTATATAAACATGTCCCTAACTTCATGTGTATTAAAGTGTAACAATATTGCATCTTTGTAAAATGTGTTTGGTATGACATCCAAACTAACTGGAATTTTCTTTGCTTTGTGCTCCTCGTGCCCAGAAAACACAGTGAACATATAGTAGGTACTCAGTAAATAATAGTTGACTGAGTCTGTTCTGATTGGAATCCAGTGTGATTATATTAAATAATGGCTTACCTAGAAACTAGTTTGAGGCAGATGGACAAACAACTGTAGTACATCCATACAATGGAATACCTCTCAACAATAAGGAGGAATGGACAATTGATACATACAGTATGGATGAATTGCAAATGCATTCTGCTGTGTGAAGGAAGCCAGGTTCAAATGGCCATGTACTGTGCAATTCCATTTGTGTATCATTCTGGAAAAGGCAAAACAATAGCAACAGAACAGTTGGTCGTTACCAGAGGATCAGAAGGGGGAGGGTTTGCCTGCAGAGGGACAGACTGAGGGACTTCCGGGGGCTGATGGAGGCTGTGATTACATGACATTTTGCATTTGCCAAAACTTAGAGAATTCAATGCCAAAAAAGTCTATATTACTATATGTAAATTTGAAACTCATTTGAGACTGCTTAATGCTGAAAAACATGGATATTCTAAAATTTTATAACAAAATAGCTAACGTCTGTTGAGTGCATACTATATGGCAGGCATTGTACTGAGTACAATAATATGGATTATCTCATTTAATGTAATTTAGCGATAACCAAATAATGTTCGTAAAGTCTCTTCATCCTTAATTGTAAAATACTTAACTTGGTTTTTACTCTTTCATTTTTTAAATAGCTGGTCTTTTTCCAAAGATGAGGTTACTTTTTCAAAAAATAAAAGGGCAGATTATTTTATTGTCTCTATATTTTTGTTTTCCTTTTCATTTATTTGCTCAATATTTTAGTTAGGGCATTTTCTATTTTTCTTTGTTTTCTATAATGTCATTTTAAGCCATTAAGATACTGAATCCTTTTATCTCATTATAGATTTTTCTAATGGGACTGTTAGCCCCAGTAACTTAATAAAACAACCCGTTTATCTAATACTAAATCAAATATTTCACCTTTTTTTTAGAATGATCATTATGCCTTAGGAATATTTTATGCTTGTCTGGCATCTTTTGGAAACAGAAACATCTTAAAAGCAAGATTCATTCTCTTCCTGTCTTCTCATCAAACCTAGAATGCTCGAACTTTCATTTGTAACTTAAAACAGTTAGTAGAGATTGTTTAAAACACTTCTGAGAGTATATAGGAAGATCCCTAGCTTGCTGTATGAATTAAATTTCTTCCTCTCAGAAGAAAAATAAGTGTTTACTCTTGTAGACAAAGTGTAAGCAGACAGAATGCTTGCATTTGGCCTTACAGGTTTTGCTCCATAGCTAGTATAAGAATCTGCTGATAGGTTTTTATGATTTTTCTTAGGTTAAAAATACTTTATTTTAGCACTGGGCTCTTTTTACACTTGAAATAGTTTACTACCCTATGATTATTAAGTTTAAGAATATCTAAACAATCTCGACTTGTTTTTATCCATAGGAATGACTCTAAAATTAATTTTTTCTTATTAATACATAATTAAGAACAGAAAAATCTAGCCCTTAGATTCTTGGGATCATGTTCTGACTTATTTCCTTATAAACATTGTAAATATACACAAAGTGATTTTGACCCAATGGCCTGTTGAGTAAATGTTTGGCCCAGGGCCAGTGAAGTGCATGGGAAATAGCTACAGATGGGAGAGTGGAATGGGAGGCTGTCTCAGAGCAGTTCAAGGGCATTCATTTCAATCAGATCATGTCAGTGGTAGATGCTGCATTTGGAAAGTTTGGGGAACCAGAAGATAGCATTTGCACACTGATTCTGTAAAGGAAATAAAAGAGAGAGGAAGTAAAATACTGATGGGATGGGCAAAGTATTTTTTGAATAGTGGTATGTTGGCATCATGATGTGGAATTTGATTTTGTTTTGTTTTGTTCTAGGACATAGAATGGACTCACATTGACTACTTCAATAATGCTATCATTTGTGACCTAATAGAAAATGTGAGTACGTAGGTGCGGTTTTCTGGGGGAAAAAGGATGTTGGTACCACAATTCATTATTCAATGTTGAAGTGTTTGTATTTTAGCAGTTTTCTTTAAGAAACTGCAGAGTTCTGGAAACTTTATGGTAGTCCTAAGAGATTAGACGCCAGTCTTGAACACAGCCCTTGACACCTGGACATTTTGGATCTTACGCAGGATCCCCCATGCTCATCCTGCTGCCTCGTCCTGGAGCTCATGGCTGTAGGATGCCAGGCCCATGGATGCACCAGGCTCTCTGGTGTGGCTGGAGCCCAGGCCCCATCCATGGCTTCTGGGAGCACAAGTACCATTCAGCGTTCAGAGCAGCTGTTCCATCTTTTTGCCAAATCAAGTCACCCATTTCATTTCTAAACTCTAGTGACCTCTTAACATTCTGTTCAAGTTAAGATAACTTGAGCATAAAAGGACAACCTTTTGGACTGAATTTAGCAGGACTGCAAAAGTGGTTCAGAGAACCAAGGTATATTGTACAGGGAATATTTCAAGTGGAACTCTGCAGGTGGCCAAGGGCCTGGAATTTTTTAGGTGATCCAAGTATGTGTGTGTATATGTGAGAAACTACTGGATAATTTTCTTCTGAGTCCAAGATTTTTGCTTTTACATTGTTTCCTGTAGTTTATTGTAAATTACTTAATTGGAGGGAGACAGATTTGTATGTGAAAACAGGAAACTCTTTGTTTTTATGCTTAAAATTACTGACTTCTGACCTTGATAAAACAGTAATTTGAAACAATGCATAACCCCTATTGTCACACAACCCTTATATCTCTCAGTGGTGAGTGGGTGTTGGGTTTTAGGAATGAAATCACAGTCTTTAAATGTACAGCAAATCACTTTCTATTCATACTACACAAATTCTTTTGGCAATAGAGAGTTAGCCAGTATTTCTTTTTCAATATTCAGGGTATTCCTGAGAACTGCACCTTTGATTAAGTCAAGCATTTAAAACTATTCAAAAAACATCGCTGTTTTTCAATAAACTTGGTTTTGAAAAATCTGAAGAATAATTAGAATATAAACACTGATATCCACCTAAGCAATTCAGAACTCTATTCTAAATTTTGTGATCAAGTTAATTTGCTATGGAACTTTTAACATTCAGAATTCCTGACTAGCCCTTTTCCCCCACAAATACAGCATGGCATGTAATTACTTCCCTTTAAGGGAAAACAGCAACAACAACAATAACAGTAATGTGCTTGATTTAACTACACTATCTCAGCAAAAAATCCCTTTGCAAATATGATTGAAGGAACTCATGTTCACTGGGGAACCTGGGTACATAAAGGAAATGTTTCCTTCCAGCATCACTTAACAATAATGTTTATTCTGGGACTCTTATGAACACACTTGATTCCTGAGAGTCCAGCTTCCCCAGGGTTAGCCTGGAATGAATAAATGCTGGTCAGAGGATGTTGTGACCCTGTGAGGGCAGGAGCCTAGCTTTGGTGGAAGTGGGTGGAGTTGATCCTCACTGAGGATGACTCTTTCTCTTTGGACTGGAAACATGAGCCAGCCATGAACATGGCCTGTAGGGACAACCCAGGGTACGACCACCCTTATTTACGAAGGCAGGAGATTACCGATTTCTGTCAGTTTATGGCTGACTGCTCTTGGGGTAAATATCATCAATGGCTCTGAATACACAACAAACAAATATCTACTCATGTTTAACATCAATTTAGAAATTTTATATGGAACCAGAATTTTATTCTAAACAGATAATCTTAAAACGGTTTGATTACATTGATCGTGAAATGCAGCATCCCAAGTTACAGCACTTTTTTTTTCCTCCAGAAAATAAACTCTATTTTGAACACGTGAGCAATTTTGGCAACATCTGGAAACCAATTTCCTTCCCAAGCTATAAATCAAATACTGACTTTAACAACATGCTATAGAGACTGCGTTATCACATTACATTTTGACTTTTAGATTCCTTGCAGGTCTCTTGTGCGTTTTGCAAACAATATGAATTGCAGTTATCAGCTGAGTAAGGAGACTAAGGTGACTCCTGAGTCCTGTGCCATGAGGGGAAGGAGTGGGAGAGACTGGTACAGACACATGCCCACCCACACACACTGGAACACAATGGAAGAGGGGTGACTTCTGCAGCCTTTTGTTACTTGTTTTGTCCCTCTGCTTTTTGTTTTAACTGAACGGAATTTGTTTATGACTAAGTTGATTGTGTTTGATGGACTAAGTAGGAGCGATTATTAAAACAATACAGTGAGAAAGGAAGGGAACCTTTTTTATTTCCTTTCTCCCAGAACACCAATGGAATCCTGGCCATGCTGGATGAAGAGTGTCTGAGGCCTGGCACGGTCACTGATGAGACCTTCTTAGAAAAGCTAAACCAAGTCTGCGCCACGCACCAGCACTTTGAGAGCAGGATGAGCAAGTGCTCCCGGTTCCTCAACGACACGTCTCTGCCTCACAGCTGTTTCAGGATTCAGCATTACGCTGGCAAGGTATGGGAGGGCTGTGAGCACTGAGGCAGGCCTGCGGTCACGCCTGCTTGGGAGACTGCCTCAGAGATGGGCATTTTAACCAGTGCTAACATGTGAGGACAAGTTGAGGGGCTGAATAGTTAAATCATGGGACTGACACATGGGTCCAATAGAAATAGATTCTGGACCACACTGAATAAAATCATATTAAGTCTGAGAACCAAGTGCAACGCCCAGTGGTTTTACCACTGGCCAAATACGTTTAAAAATTAGATTTTATTATTTTTAAAAAGCACAAAGCTATCCTATTAAAACAAAAAAAAAAAGAGTTATAAACACTAATAAAGGGAAGCAAATTTGGCCCAACGGATAGTTGGGCAAATTTGGCCCAACTGCCACATGGGAGGTCCACAGTTCAAACCCAGGGCTTCCTGATCTGTGTGATGAGCTGGCCCACGCACAGTGCTGATGCACGCAAGGAGTCCTGTGCTACGCAGGGATGTCCCCCGTGTAGGGGAGCCCCATGAGCAAGGAGTGTGTCCTATAAGGAGAGCTGCCCAGCGCGAAAGAAAGTGCAGCCTGCCCACCAGCACCACACACACAGAGATCTGATGCAGCAAGATGACGCAACAAAACGAGACATGGATTCTGGGTGCCGCTGACACAAGTGGACACAGAAGAACACACGGCGAATGGACATAGATAGCAGACAACTGGGGGTGCGGGGAAGGGGAGAGAAATAAATAAAAAATCTTTAAAAAAAAAGCACTAATAAAGGAATGCTCTAATGATTTAATTGTTGAATGCACGAGTATGTGATTATTCAAAGTACCATTGATTATGTACTTTGGATGGATTGTATGCTTTATTAATATGTATCAGTAAAATTGGTTTGCTTTTAAAAAAACACTAATAAAGAGATTTGCCAGTGAAAATTAGGAGTCATAAAAGCAATAAGTGTACAGTCAGGGGTATTTGGTATAATCACATAATTGTTCATTCAATCATTATTAGAGCATTTTCATTATTTCAATAATAATAGTATAAAAAGCAGACAAACAAGAAAATTCTTCACCTACCAATCTCTCTATGCTTCCCTTGCCATTCATAGCTACTATTCTTGGCTGTTCTTTCACATTTATTTATTTATTTTTGAGAAGTTTTATTGAGATATATTCACATACCATATGATCTAGCCAAATTGTATAATCATTGGCAATGTTGTGCATTCATCACCACAAAAAAATTTTAAAACAATTTCATTACTCCAAAAAGAAAAACCCCATACAACTTAGTGGTCACCTCTCAATCTCGTTATCCTTCCTCAGCCTTACATGACCACTAATCTAATTTCAGCTTTATAAATTGATCTGTATTTATATTTCCTATAAATGGAATATACAATATGTAGCACTTTGTGTCTGGTTCCTTCACCCAGCATAATGTTTTGTTTTTGTTTTTTTGTCTAATGCTAACATCCTGTAGTATCAACATATATTAGTTCAGTTTCAAAGAAAAACAGTCTTATATATGCAATATTACCCATAATCGTATTTCACATGAGGTTTTACTATGCTATACATTCCCATGTTACATTTTTAGCTTTCCTTTTAGTAATATATATGACTTTAGACTTTCCCTTTAAATCACTGTCATTCCCATATAATAGCACTGCTAGTTACAAACACCATGCAGTACTTTTACTTTTTCCATTCATCTCCAAAGTTTAACACATATCCTTTTTATCAGCTCTGCACAAATTAGCCCTCAGCTTTCCTACACTTTGGGTATAAGATCCAAGAAACCACCACCTACCATAAAGTCTTTAATATGTTTCTCTGCATTTTCTTCTAGTAGTTTTATGGTCCTGCCTTTCTATATTTAGGTCTTTGATCCATTTTGAATTCATTCTTGCGTAGGGAGTGAGATAGGGGTCCTTTTTCATTCTTTTGGTAATGGTTATCTAGGTCTCCCAGCACCGTTTGTTGAAGAGACTGTTTTGTCCCATTAACATGGCTTTGGTAGGTTAGCCGAAAACCAGTTGGCCATAGAGTTGAGGGTTTATTTCTGGACTGTCAATTCTATTCCACCAAGTGACATGTCTATCTTTATGTCAATACCATGCTGTTTTGACCACTGTAGCTTTGTAATAGGTTTGAAGGTCAGGCAGTGAAATTGCTCCCACATTGCTTTTCTTTTTTTAGAATGCTTTTGGCTATTCGTGTGTGCTTTCCATTTCAAATAAATTTGGTAATTGCCTGGTATATGTATGTAAGGTAGGCTGTTGGAATTTTGCTTGGTATTGCATTAGATCTATAAATCAGATTGGATGGGATTGACATCATGATATTTAGTCTTCCGGTCCATGAACACGGAATGTCTTTCCATTTGTTTATGTCTTCACTGATTTCTTTTAGCATTGTTTTATAGGTTTCTGCATATAGGTCCTGTGCATCTTTGGTTAAATTGATTGCTAGGTATTTGAGTTTTTTTTGTTGTTATTGTCAATGGAATTTTCTCCCTGATTTCCTTCTCTGATTGTTCAACACTAGTGTCCAGAAACATTACTGATTTTTGCATGTTGATCTTGTATCCTTCCACTTTGCTTTTTAAGTAAAGGATCATGTCATCTGCAAATAGAGTTTTACTCCTTCTTTTCCTCTCTGGATGCCTTTTATTTATTTATTTAGTTTCTTGTCTAATTGCTCTAGTTAGAATTTGTAGCACAATGTTGAATAACAATGGTGACAGTGGGCATCCTTGTCTTGTTCCTGATCTTAGAGGGAAAGCTTTTGATCTCGTCCTTTTTAGTATGATGTTGGCTGTGGGTTTTTCATATATGCCCTTTATCGTATTGAGGAATTTTGCTTCTGTTCCTGTCTTTTGAAGTGTTTTTATCAAGAAAGGATGCTGGATTTTGTTGAATGCCTTTTCTGTATCTATCGAGATGATCATAATTTCTTTCCTTCAATTTGTTAATGTGGTGTATTACCTTAATTGATTTTCTTATGTTGAGCCAGCCTTGCATACCAAGAATAAATCCTTTTTGGTTGTGGTGTACAAGTCTTTCCCATCCCCTCCCCTCTTTTCCTCCCCCTTTCCCCTGCCCTGCTATTTTTTCTTTTTTTTTTTTCTTTTTTTTGCTGTGTCCATTCACTGTGTGATCTTCTGTACCTGTTTCTCTTTTTGTCTTCTCTTTTCGCTTTTCTTCTCTAGGATTCACCAGGTTTTGATACTGGGACCTCTGATGTAGAGAGAGGTTCCCTGTCACTTGTGCCACCTCAGTTCCTGGTTTCTGTTGCACCTCGCCTTGCCTCTCCCCTTTGTCTCTCTTTTGTTGCGTCATCATCTTGCTGCATGACTTACTTGCATGGGCATTGGCTTGCTGTAAGTCTTTTGATATGTCGTTGGATTCTATTTGCGAGTATTTTGTTGAGAATTTTTGCCTCTATGTTCATTAGAGAGATTGGTCTGTAATTTTCTTTCCTTGTAGTATCTTGATCTGGCTTTGGTGTTAGCGTGATGTTGGCTTCATAAAATATGTTAGGTAATTTTCCCTCCTCTTCAATTTTTTGAAAGAGTTTAAACAGGATTGGTGTTAATTCTTCTCCAAATGCTTGGTAGAATTCACCTGTGAAGCCATATGGTCCTCGACTTTTCTTTGTTGGGGGATTTGTGATGATGGATTCAATAAATGTGATTGGTTTGTTAAGTTCTTGTATTTCTTGTAGTGTCAGTGTAGGTAGTTTGTGCATTTCTAGGAATTTGTCCATTTCATCCAGGTTGTCTAGTTTGTTAGCATACAGTTTCTCATAATATCCTCTTATGGTCCTTTTTATTTCTGTGGGGTCAGTCCTAACTTCATCTCTTTTATTTCTGATTTTATTTATTTGCATCATTTCTCTTTTTTTTCTCTGTTAGTCTCCCTAAGGATTTGTCAAATTTATTGATCTTTTGAAAGAACCAGCTTTTGTTTTTGTTGATTTTCTCTAACTTTTTTCCCTCAATTTCTTTTATTTCTGCTCTAATCTTTATTATTTCTTTCTGCTTGCTTTGGGATTGGCTTGCTGTTCTTTTTCTGGTTTCTCCAGTTGTTCAGTTAGATCTTTCATCTTATCTTTTCTTCTTTTTTTATATAGGCATTTAGGGCTATAAATTTCCCTTTCAGCAGTGCCTTCCCTGTATCCCATAAGTTTTGATAAGTTTTGTTCTCTTTTTCATTCATCTCAATATATTTACTATTTTCACTTAAAATTTCTTCTTTGACACACTGATTATTTAGGAATGCATAGTTTACCCTCCATACTTTTGTGATTTTGCCTCTTTCCTATCTATTATTGATTTCCAGTTTCATCCCATTATGATCTGAGAAGGTGCTTTGTGTAATTCAGTCTTTTTGTATTTACTGAGACCTGCCTTTTGACATAACATGTGGTCTAACCTGGAGAAAGATCCATGAGCACTTGAGAAGAATGTATAACCTGCTGAGTTTTGGGCTTAGTGTTCTGTATATGTCAGCTAGGTCTAGCTCATTTATAATATTGTTCACGTTCTCTGTTTGCTTATTGATCTTCTGTCTAGTTTTTCTTACTCTTATTGTAGAGATACCTATTTCTCCATTCAGTTTTGCCAGAGTTTGCCTCATGTTTTGGGGCACCCTGGTTAGATGCATAGATATTTATGTCTGTTATTTTTTCTGATGGAGCGTCCCTTTTATTAATCTATAATGGCCTTCCTATCTCTTATAGCTTTTGTGCATTTAAAGTCTCTTTTGTCCGATTTTGTGTAGTTACCCCTGCTCTTTTTGGTTACTATTTGCATGAAGTATCTTTTTCCAGCCTTTCACTTTCAGCTGGTTTGTATTCCTGCATCGAAGGTGAGTGTCTTGGAGGCAGCATATAAATGGCTCATTTTTAAAATCCATTCTGTCAACCTATGTCTTTTGATTAGGGAGTTTCTTACATTTCTTACATTTTCTTAGTATGGCTTGTAACTTTTTGCTGATGTCTAGTGATCTGATTAAGATGGTGAGTTTACTCTGATGCTCAGTTTCTTTGTCTTTGTCTTTCGGAGGGATTCAGTGGCAGGAGGTTGTGTGTTACTGCCACTGCTGTTCTTTGATTCTTGGCTTAACCTGATCAGGTTCCTTAGAATTGTCCCCATTAGGTCCTCAAATCTGGGCCCTGGACCCAGTAATGGGTTTTAGATCCACATTTAAGGGCCTTGGGAAGGGAGGCTGTAAAGGTCAGAAAATGCCTCTCTGATTTACGTTTAATGTACTCATGTACACTTCCTTGGTCCGCTAGTAGATGTCGCTTTTTGGCAGCCCCCTCGGTTTAAAGCCTGGTTGGAGTACGTTTGCTGCAACATGGACTGGATCCATGTGAAAGAGCATCCCTGCCTGAAATCTAAGAGCCTTAGGTTGATTCACACTTTCTCAGACTCAGTTCTCCAACCTTGGCTGGCAGCCCCCTCCTTTTACCACTCTCCACTGCGTCTTCATCAACCAGTCCCAGTCGCTAGAGCGCGAGATTTAGAGGGTGATCTCTTTAGTCCCTTGCTGGCTCCCCAGGCTAACAGTGGTGTGGCCCCACCCAGGGCTTGTGTGACACAGCTCACTGAATTTGTGGGTCAAAAGCTGAGTCAGCCTTAGGCCATGCCCATCTCTCTCCCATTTCCTGGGGAGATGGATCCCTGGGGCTCCCTTTGTCTGTAGCTGCCAGGCTGGAGACCTAAGGATTCAAGTAGAGTGGAGGAGTATACCAGTAGCTGCCACTCTTAACTCATTTTTGCGGTTGCAATTCTTTTCTGTTGCCCTTCTCTCTTCTGTGCTCAACCCTCCTCTGGTGTCTTAAACCCTAGAAGATTTTTTTTCCTGCCATTTCTGCTTGTCTTCTAGCTATTTGTCTGAGAGAGAAGAGAGTCCTGTGTCTTTGTACTCCACCATCTTCCTGGAAGTGAAAATAAAGTTTCAAAAGCACATGTCACTTAACTAAACTGATGAATTCTTAGTTTGAGGTTTTGAAATGACATTGGGAGAAATATCTACCCTTTCAAAAGTCACTTTTGCATTTGCTAAATATTTGGGGAAATTAACTTTTGTCATTTCGACAACAGATAATTTTTAGAATCCTAAAAGATTTTCATTATGGTTAATACTTACCTCACTATAAGATAACTTCAAAGAGAAAAAAATTTTAATTATGTGTATTATAAAAATAAAGTGTATGTTATTTGAATTACCTTTAATTTCAAAATTTGTTTTCATTCTCCTATATTATTAAAATACTCTTCTGATCAATTTACTCTAGAATGTCTATGCAGTTATCAGTGTTATTTCTAGTTCCCCCTGTCTACTTTTTAACTGACTAGAGTTGACATACATGGACTAAAAATTAAAAGTAAAACCTCAAAAATATGCTCAAACACCAAAAAAAAATCTAAAATCCTTTGAAAATGTTATAACATTTTTGCAATCTATTCTTGCAAATCCTGAAGGGTAATAGAATTTATTTTTGAATGCTTCTGTGATTTAGACAGATGGAATTTAAATTTGGATATGAGTTCAGTAAGTGTGACTCATAGGTTGGGGTTTTTTTGATGGAGAAAGGAGAGGCTAAAGCGTAGAAAGTCTTGAGATATTTCCTATAACAGTCACTTGACATTGTGGGAGGCAGTACGCCAGCATTGAGTTCCCTGTGCTGCTCATAGGTGCTGTACCAGGTGGAAGGATTTGTTGACAAAAACAATGACCTTCTCTACCGAGACCTGTCCCAGGCCATGTGGAAGGCGGGCCACTCCCTCATCAAGTCTCTGTTCCCTGAGGGGAACCCTGCCAAGATCAACCTGAAAAGACCTCCCACAGCTGGATCCCAGTTCAAGGCTTCCGTGGCCACTCTGATGAAGAACCTACAGACCAAGAACCCCAACTACATTAGGTATTTCTGGCACATAAAATTCTTAGACATTTCAAAATGGGAGGGCATTTTAGACCATTTCCCTGTTAGCTCAAATCTGAGTGTAATCCATGCAATTTCCTACCACAAAAATAAGGAATTAAAAAAAAAAAGTTGGGGATTAGGGCGGGGAGGAGTGTGGTGGGAGATGGGAGGAGATAATTAATGAGGCTGTGTGGTTTGTGCATAGGGGTTCTCAACTTTCTATGTTTAGTTTTTTTTTCTTTTTTAGGTGACAAGTTAAAAATCAAAATGCAACTTTTTTTCTGGTCAGAGTTTTGCAGAAAAGTCTTGTTGCATTCATTTTGGATTCTTACTATATTAATATTAACTTAGAGCACCGCCCTGAAACAAGTGAGGCTTTAGTTACAACTTTGGTGTTGTGAAACATGCACCTTTCTTTCCAGTGAGAGTTGTATATAGGTCCTGAGAAAATAATGATCCTGAAACAATAGAGATATTTTTTCAAGGCTATAGGAAAATCCCCCTTAAGATCATCCAGTCTGGTTTTCTACCTCTGGGGCATTTTAGCCAGAACTATCTTAAGGCTCAGTTGAGACCAACTAGGATTAGAGTTTGAGATGCGTGTATTTGGTAAACTAGATAATAGAATGGGTCGGATTTCATATATATGCTTCATATATATACTTCCTTCTATAGTTGTCTTGGAAAATTGTTATGAGAAAACTAG
Source organism: Dasypus novemcinctus (assembly GCF_030445035.2). Classification (NCBI taxonomy): domain Eukaryota; kingdom Metazoa; phylum Chordata; class Mammalia; order Cingulata; family Dasypodidae; genus Dasypus; species Dasypus novemcinctus. Next base: position 55,025,222 of record NC_080679.1, on the reverse strand, counting down.
AGTGAAGAACATTTTTGCGATTGGTTTGTGTAAAAGTTAACTTCAATTTCTGACACCAACTGCAAATACCACATTAACTCACTTCAGTTCCACTCAGTTCTGACTCCAGCTCCCTAGCATAGGCCAGCCTCCACAGGATAAGACAGTTCTCTGTGAGATTGGTCTTCAGGTGCTAGTTGCAAGTTTGGGGGCCCAGACAACCTGCACTTCTGATAAACTGGCTACAAATTTCCAGGTTCCTACTACCCCACTCCCTCCTCCCCCAAGGTTTGATAATTCTCTAGAATTAGAGATCACTGAAAGGGTCATACTTATGGTTATAGTTTTATTATAGTACAGGGATACCAATAAGAAGCCAGAAGAAGAGACACCTAGGGTGAAGTCTGGGAGGGTCTGAAACAAGCTTCTGTGGGTGTCCTCTCCACGTGGAGTCAGAATGTGTGTCACTGTTCTGGCACAGTGGCATATCTTATCAGTCGTGTCAGCTCACTGAATTTTGAATGTCCAGGATTTTTGTAGGGTTCCATTAAGAACATGGTTGGTGATATCAGTCCCCACATGGTTGAACTCTATATCCTTCTCCTCTCCCTTCCCCAGAGACAAAGTTTAAAACCTAAAAATCTTTGTAATTTTTTAGGTGTATCAAGCCAAATGATAAAAAAGCCGCCCACATCTTCAACGAGGCTCTGGTTTGTCATCAGGTCAGGTACCTGGGTCTTTTGGAGAATGTCCGTGTGAGGAGGGCAGGCTATGCCTTCAGGCAGGCCTATGGACCTTGCCTAGAGAGATACAAAATGCTTTGTAAACAAACGTGGCCTCATTGGAAAGGACCAGCAAGGTAAGAAATTCATTGACTGTATTTAAAAATGAATTGTTAAAGCATAAAAATAGCATGTTTTTTTTCATGCTATTAGACAAAATTAGAATTCTATGAAAAATTACTGTTACCTCTGTTTTGGATATTCTTCCTTTAAAATACCATTTTGTACTAATTTTTCATTAATTAAGAGTTCTGGATTTTCTATAAGGTCAAAATAGGGCTTATCAAATCTACATTTGGAACTTGGAGTCAATAGAATTTTTAAAATAAGCCTGTGGCAAGTGAATAGGAAGAGATTAACTCTAGAAGGTTAGAGGCTCTTGGATTACTACCCACTTTTCACTTCTTACATGGAGAATAAGACCCAGAAAGAGTCTGTGGGTTGGGAGCCCACTCTTTGACCAGGCCTGAACCAATTTCCACTAGATATAGGAGCAGATATGGCTGCAGGGTCAGCTGTATTACTAGTCAGCTGGATTGGAGACTATGACTTGAACCCGAGGCCAGACAGCTTCCTCTTGTCTACCCTGAATTGCACATAGCTGTCTGGTCACAGACAGAACCTTGGACCCTCTGCTAGGGCCCTCCAGTAGTGCAGCCCCAGTGGGCTCTCCACAGGTAGACAGAACTGTGTTCTGGTGGGCAGGCTGCTGCAGCAGAGAAGGCAGACCTTGGCTTGTGCAGTGACCTTTCCCCCGCTCTTTGGGCACAGAAGCACTCTGCCGAATCCTCAGAGGGCCAACGTGGCCCGTGCCGGTGTTGCCTCACATCCTGGCCTTTCACAGGAACATCCATCCAGTATTGCACCCTCAGCCTGCATTATAATGAGACATAGGAGCTCCAGTATAGGGTGTGCTCTCTGACTCATAATTCAAATGATATAGGGTCTGGGTGCTATTTCAATCCCCCCTCCTAAATTTCCTGAGTTTAATGATAAACATGTACCATAATACTCAGAACATGTATTCCTCCTTGCCTGGCACCTAGACCACAGGTTGGTGGGGCAAGATTTAGTATTGTTTTTGTTTTTAACTTTTAATTTTGAAATAATTTCAAACTTATGGGAAAGTTGTAAAAATTATACAGAGGCAATACATATAACTCCAGCGTACCCCCATCATCCTTTCTCTAGCTCTCTACCTACCTACCTATCTTCTAAACATCTGAGAATATGTTGGCTATGTCATGCACCTCTAATGCTTAAAACTTCATGTACATTTCCTGAGAATAAGGACACGTACTCACACAACTGCCTTAATACAGCTATCAAGTTAAAGAAATTTAACATTGAAATATGAAGCGTTCAGTCCATATTCCAAATTTTTCAGCTGTCCCAACTGAAAATGCCTTTCAGGCGTTTTCTCCATTCTTAGATTTAGTCCAGGATTATGTTTTGCATTTAATTGTAATTGCCATTTTAGTTACTTGTTTGGTTTTTTTTAATTGTGAAAACATAAATACAACATAAAATTTCCCTCCTTAACCACTCCCAAGCATACCATTCTGTGGCATTATTCCCAATACTGTGCTACCATCACCATCATGAGATTTAAAGACTGGTGTTAAAACTGGAGTTCAGGGTGGAGAAGTGTGGACCAAGCCAAGTTGTGGCCTTTCTGTGGCCACCTACGGCCTGCATTTCTTAGAACCTTATTGGTCTGGTACTTAGTGCTCTCTTGGGCAGAACCCACACTCCCAAAGGCCAGGGGCAAAATTTAAAATATTTTTAAGAATTAATTGAGTGGGCTCAAAGTAGACATGAGTTCCCTACACACCCTCTGGCCGTGGTTGGTACTTGGTTCCTGGTATATTTGATACAAGTGTTGCCTCTACTAATGAAATCAAGCAATTGGCTTTAATACCACATTTTCTTAGAATACATTGTTCTGAACCCAAATTTACGTTTTTAGCATTTACTGAATTTGATTTAATTTGTAGAACTAAGTCTTGATAGAAGGATGCTTACTGAAAGAGCAATTCTACTTGGGAATTCTTTTTTTATATCACTGAGAACTTGATATCGTGGCTTAAGAGAATATATGCTATTTTTGTAATTCAGAAAACAAACTGTTTGTGTTTTTGTTTATTTTTATAGATCTGGTGTGGAGGTTCTTTTTAGTGAGTTAGAGATTCCTGTGGAAGAATATTCCTTTGGTAGATCAAAAATATTCATCCGAAACCCAAGAACAGTATGTAATCAAAAACTTTACACTCTGGTCTTAAGTTGTAATCATATAGGCAAGTTTTTAAATGATGTTTAACTTTATAACATTATCTGAGATGCTACGAAGAATTCTACACTCTTAAGTTTATTTTCATATGTCCAAGGAGATAGGTCAAATAGTGGAAGAACATGTATATTTGTAATGAAACAGCAGGTCTTTGATCTGATAACTTATACAGCACTTAAGAAATCATAAAGCAACTACTCATATACAATAAAACCCTCCCTAATTCATAGGAACTGGGAGGTAAAGTCAATCTGTATTTATAATATCAGAAATATACAATAATTTCAGGAAGTATAGCCCTATTATTTAGTGGTACGTGAAGGTACTCAGAGTAATATGTTTTAAAAGTTAACAAGAACACTTTAAATTCTACCTGTGAGAACTCTAAAGGAGCTTTTTATTAATGAATAGATTAATATGTAGTATAATACATATAGCAGCTGATTGATAGTTTGGAAATTTGGGGAATTTGAAAATGTTTACGTTGTTTATGAGAGAAACTTGGCCAGCATGTCCTTTTCAATAATTAATGCTCGGTTTAGCCCTTCTCTGATTTATCAGTTGTGAATCACTGGAATCCAAATGGGGGACAGTTCATGAATTCATCAAAATAGTTTGCTCATGGATGTTATCCATATCATCTTTAATTAAGATAATTATTCAAATTTTTCTCATTTTGATTGACACCAGCTTTATTACATTAACTCTTGAGAATTACTTTTGTGTATGCCTAGAGTTTTGTGCATGTTTTTGGTAAGTCCATCTATTGTTTTCTTAATAGTTATTCAAGTTAGAAGACTTGAGGAAGCAACGGCTAGAGGACTTGGCTACTCTCATTCAGAAGATATATCGGGGGTGGAAATGCCGCACACACTTCCTGCTACTGAAAAAAAGCCAAATTGTGATTGCTGCCTGGTACAGGAGATATGCGGTAGGAGCCTTAGTCATCTTTAATCTGTAATAACGATGCTGATTTGCTCACATTTATTATGGACTTTCCATGTCAGTAATTTTTACATGGTTAGTCCTCCCAAGAACCTCATGAGAATGGGTATGCTTATGATCCCCTTTTTAAAGATAAGAAAACTGTGGCAGCTGAATACCATGTGCCTGATCACATAGCTACTAAGTGACAGAGCTGGGATTTGGATCAGAACAACTTCCAAGCTCAGGTTTAGCTGTCATACCATACTGCCTTCCACTGATGTGGGTATTTGTAGTGGGGAATTTATGTCTTTAATTTGGTCATCAGATTGGGACAGAGAATGTCATTTCACTTTTTTTTCTTAAGATTTATTTTTATTTCTTTCTCTCCTCTTCCCCCTCTCCCTCAGTTGTCAGCTCTCTATGTCCATTCACTGTGTTCTTCTGTGTGCCCACTTGCATTCTTGTCAGTGGCACCAGGAATCTGTGTCTCTTTTTTGTTGCATCATCTAGCTGTGTCAGCTCTCCATGTGTGTGGCACCACTCCTGGGTGGGCTGCACTTATTTCACACTCTCCTTACAGGGCTCACTCCTTGTGTGTGGGGCTCCCCTATGTGGGGGACACCCCCGTGTGGCACGGCACTCGTTGCGTGCATCAGCACTGCACTAAGGCCAGCTCACCACACAGGTCAGGAGGCCCAAATTCACTTCCCTGTCATTTCACACTTTTGACTATGGATTTCTAAAATAAGCAGTTGTTCTCAATTTATTGTACCAGCATTTAAATCCAGAAAGCTAACACCTTGTTTTAATAGAATTCTGGTTTTGGTTAAAGGGTTGGATTTCCTTTAGTCTTCCAATATCTGGCCCTATTAATTATGGGAATAAATTCCATTATTACTGAAAAATATATTTTTTAAGTATGTTTGCTTAATTGATTTGGAAGTTCCTTTCTTACTTGATTGTAGATGTTGTAGGTATACCACAGGTTTGAGGGAAACCTAAAGGTTTGCCTCTAAGTGAGCTATAACTTTGGTTGTGTTCTCACCAAACGAGTCATAGTGATAAAGACACTGCTTCCAAATACTTAGTTCATTAGAGTGAGTTAGGAAATTATATTTTCAGTCAAATCTCCTTGAGAGTATTCTTCCTCTTTTCCAGCCACAGGAAGGTTTTACTATCTGGCAGTTTATAATTGGGGCATAGTTTATGTTGATCCATTCTCATGTATTACATTTTAGCATTATTTCCAAGTTTGGGAAATTTAGCTACTTAAATGATTAAGCTAAAAAAATTGCTTGATCTTTTATGGTGGTGTTTTTGTTTTTTTTTTTTAAAGATTTTTCAAAATTTATTTCTTCCCCCTCCCTCCATGGTCTGTTTTCTATGTCCATTCACTGTGTGTTCTTCTGTGTCAGCTTGTATTCTCATAGGTGGCTCCGGGAACTGATCCTGGGACCTTCTGGAGTGGGAGAGAGGTGCTCAATCTCTTGTGCCACGTCAGCTCCCTTTGATCCTTTAATAGAGCACCTTTAAAATTGCTTTCTCTAGTTACTTGTCCAGCCATGCTAGTGATGCATTCATTCATAATGTGTTCTGCAAAGACACCGGGTGAGGTTTCTCTGTTATCACCTGGCCTGGTTGCAATGAATTCTCTTCTGTGGGCTAGCAATTTTATTTGACTTTTCTACAAATTCATAATGCTCTACTTTCTGTTGGCATGAGAAAGGGAAAACCAACAAATAACCAGTCCTGAGGAGCCCTTTTTATCATTTCTTATTGTGAAGTCATTAAGAAAAATCCACATTGGAAATGTACTGAACTCATCTATCTTGGATTCTACAAATAAGTTGGAACCATCTATTCTGGGGATAGCAAGGTGAACAAAACAACCTATTTCCTGACTTCCTGGAGTTTATGTCTGGTGCGGAGTAAAATGCACTTAAGCAAATAACCAGAACAATTATAGACTGTAGTAAGTGCTAGGAAGGAAATAGAGAACTGAGAGAAATAATCATCCAAGGATAGGGTATGACTTTAGACAGGATGGTCAAGAAAGATCTTACAGAAGGGGCCATTTCATTACAAGTATGAGAAGGAAGAGGCAATGCAAAGAGCCAAGAACAGCAAGTTCTATTTGCAGACCCCTCCCAATGTAGAGCTTTTAGTTATCCCTAGATAAAAGCTAAGTCACCATAGAATATGTCATTAGTTCATGATGGTAGGAGTTCTGAGCAATATGAATTTGCAGAATAAAAACAGCCCAATTTTTAGAGAAATTGAGTTTGCTCTTGTGTTATGTATGTTTCAGAATGTGAATGAAATGTCTCAGGTAATACATGTTATCCAAGCCAATAATTAACTAAAGTCAATATTTCCCTCAACACAATAACTCAGAAATTTTCTAAATGCTCACTTTCAGTTACTGATTAATTTTAAATTCTCCCATATTCTGTGATATGTCAAGGCTTCTTGAAAAGAATTTTAAAGTGAGATATAGTTATTCTCAAGTCATTTAGGAAATTGAAAAAAAGGCAGAGGTACTAATGGACGTCAGAAGTGATGTCAGGTATTTGTAGATAAAGTTCATTCTTACAAGCATGGAATATTACTCTGTGGGGAATCTTAGAGATTTTCCAACTCCTCCTCTGACAGATGATGAAACTGAGACTGGAGAAGGTGAGTGCCTTGTTCATGCTGTCAGGATTCTCTCTATCTTTCTCCCTGGCATCCTCTCTTCCTAGTGTCCGTCTGTTAATAGCGTCACCCACTGTCATCTCTGATTTTTCTGGAATGCACCTCTCCCCCCACAATAAAGGAGCTGAATGAGCAAACTTCCGAAGATGCTGTGAATTTTCATCAGAGATGCCCATGTTCTAGTGTATATTCCATCCTAAATACAGCTCAGTTTTCTAGAATGGTGTCCCAACAACTCAACTCTTTGAGGCATTAGACTTAGAAGTAGAAAAGGCTTCTGGGCATTGAGCTTCCTGAGCCAAGCTCAGCCCAGAGCCTTCTGCTTTGAGCCTCCCTGCCCCACCTGGAAGCCAACCTCTGCTCCTTGGGCACCCCAGCCACATTCTCCATCTCTCCTAGGACACTGTTTATTCTTTACACTGCTGACTTGTGTGCATTGCAAGCCTCTGAGGGCAGGAGTCTGTGAGATTCAAGTCTGTATCCTTAGGTTCTATTAAAGAGCTTTATGCAAAGTAGGAGCTCAATAAATAAATATTTATTTGATCAATATAAACTTGCACATTGAAGCATACTTCAGATTAACCATAACAATTCTGGACTGCTTGCTATTTTGGTTTCTTTTTTGGTTTTCAGGAGTGTGGATGATCCATTCACTGCACTAACTGAAGAAAAACACCTTTCCCAATCCTTGCAGTGCACTTTGCAATGTACCTGAATTACAGATACCGAAATAGAATGCTAATATCTTCCCTTTTTATCTTACAGCAACAAAAGCGGTATCAAAAGATAAAGAGTTCTGCCTTGGTAATTCAGTCTTATATCCGGGGTTGGAAGGTGAGTTCAAAAGAAGTACGCCTTATAATGATTTGGGGTTTTTAGATTCCTCACAATGAATGATGCCTTCAGGCTCATCCTGTGTGGAAAGGGTCCCCCTTCCTGCCTCCCCTGTAAACAGTCAGGTGGGAAGAATAAATATTATGGGCTCAGCTGCGGCCCTGGTGACCAAGTCTTGGCTGCTTCCTCTAACTGGCTTTCTTGTAAGAGCTTTGTTCTCCAAGCAGGAAGTCCTTGAAATAATAGTGTACATGATTTCAGTATTGTCTTCCCCCATATTTGCTAAGGAAGTCGTAGCCCAGAAGGCTGTCTCACAGCCATGGCCTCAGCAGATCCTGCCAAAGCCCAGAGCCCTTCCATAGCTTCCTGGTGACCGTCTGCAGGGCTGCCCCGTGAGGCTTGAAAGATCCTGAGCACTGGCCAATTCTAGACGGCGTCGCAGCGGGTGACCTGGTTCAGGGGTCAGCTAATCATGGCCCGAGGGCCAAATCCAGCCTGCTGCTTGTTTGTGTTCAGACCATGAGCTAAGAGTGGTTTTTATCTTTTAAACGTATTATTTAAAACAAGTATAATATTATTTCATATGCAAAAATTATACCAAATTCACATTTCACTGTCCATAAAGTTGCATTGGAACACAGCCACACTCATTTATTTTGCAAGTGGTCTGTGGCTGTGTTAGCGCTGCAACAGCAGAGTTGGATGGTTGTGATAGAAACCGGATGATTTGTAAAGCCCAAAATATTGATCATCTGCCATTGACTGACCTCTTTTCCAGGTCAGAAAGACTGTAGGGCATGTTCTGACAGCTTTCTTGTTAGGAGGTTTTGTGGAGTAAGTTGGATCAGAGGAGATAGTTTATGGTAGTTCTCAGGCCTGGACCCCCGGGCCACAGTCTAGGCCTGTGGGCAACCCAAGGGCTTGGTAGTTTTCCCACAGCAAATTGCAAAATGCAGATCAGAGTACACAGGATGTGAAATTGCTGCCTGTAGATACTAGGCCTAGGGCCCACTCCTCTCCAGTAGTCTAGAGACTTGAGAGGCTGGGCACACACTCGCAAACACAGAGTCCTCCTACCCCCACAAATGCACGGCAGCTACTGGAAAGAAGCAGCTACTGGAAAAAGTGAGATAATTTATTCTAGCAAAATTTTTGAAATCTCTTAAATAGAAAGTATAGCTACAGTTATGTTCCTGTGATCATAAAAGTGATAAAAAAGGCCTTAGGTCACTGGAGATCCACACACCTCATTCTGAGAATGGTCTGTTCCCCCTCCCTGATGTGCACCAGCTCACATCATGCTGGTCAGTTTTTTCCAGTCACATGTCAGGGCAGGAGCCTCCTGGCCTAGTCTAGGATGGTGGCCACTGTCCTCCTTGACCATGTCTTAGTCAGTTTTGGGCTAAACAACTTCCCCTTTTCCTTCTTTTTAAGGCTTTTTTTTTTGGAGGTGCCATGCATTGAACTCAGGACCTCATACGTGGAAAGTGGGTGCTCAACTACTTGAGCTATATCCACTCCCCTAGGCTATTTATTTATTTACTTTTAAAAGATTTATTTTTTTATTTATCCCCACCCCCACCCCCACCCCACCCACTGAGTATTTGCATTTGCTGTCTGCTCTCTCTGTCTGTGTGTTGTGTGCTTGTCTTCTTTTTAGAAAGGCACTAGGAACCAAACCCAGGACTCCCATGTGGGAGGGAGGCACCCAATGGCTTGAGCCACCCCCACTCCCTGCTTGTTGTGTCTCTAATTGTGTTTCCTTGTTGGGTCTTTCCATTGTGTCATCTTGTTGCGGCATCTTGTTGTGGCAGCTCACTACACCAGTCCATTGCATCAGCTCACTGTCTTGCTTGTCTTTAGAAGGCACCAGGGCCAAACCCGGGAGCTCCCATGTGGTAGGCGGGTGCCCAACTGCTTGAGCCACGTCTGCTTCCCGGCTATTTATTTATTTATTTATTTATTTCTCTCCCCTCACCTGGGTTGTCTGTTCTCTGTGTCTGTTTGCTGGGTTTTCTTTGTCCACTTCTGTTGTTGTCAGCGGCACAGGAATTTGTGTTTCTCTTTGTTGCGTCATCTTGTTGTGTCAGCTCTCTGTGTATGCGGCACCATTCCTGGGCAGGCTGCACTTTCTTTCGCAATGGGCGGCTCTCCTTACGGGGTGCATTCCTTGTGCATTGGGCTCCCATATGCTGGGACACCCCTGCATGGCACGGCATTCCTTGTGCGCATCATCAGCACTGCGCATGGGCCAGCTCCACATGGGTCAAGGAGGCCTGGGGTTTGAACCGCGGACCTCCCATGTGGTAGATGGACACCCTAACTACTGGGCCAAGTCTGCCGCCTATTTATTTATTTTTATTTCTCTCCCCCCCCTCCAGTTGTCTGCTCTCTCTGTCCATTCGCTGTGTGTTTTTCTGTGCCCTCTTGTATTCTTGTCAGTGGCACCAGGAACCTGTGTCTCTTTTTGTTGTGTCATCTTGCTGCATCAGCTCTTGTGTGTGTGTGGTGCCATTCCTGGGCAGGATGCACTTTTTTCATGTGGGGCCACTCTCCTTATGGGGTGCACTCCTTGTGTGGGGGGCTCCCCTACACAGGGGACACCCCTGTATGGCAGGGCACTCCTTGCGCACATCAGCACTGCGCATGGGCCAGCTCACCACATGGGTCAGGAGGCCCTGGGTTTGAGCCTTGGACCTCCCATGTGGTCAGTAGATGCTCTATCCGTTGAGCCAAATCCGCTTCCCCGGCTATTTATTTTTGAATTGTTTGAGAATGAGTATTATGGCTATCATCTCTGAAGGTATTTTTTCAAGTTACCATGAATTCCATGTTTTTTTTTTTTAACTTAGTTTTTTTGTGTATATGCACCTTAGGCTCGAAAAATCCTGCGGGAACTGAAGCATCAGAAGCGCTGTAGGGAAGCAGCCACCACCATCGCAGCGTATTGGCACGGGACCCAGGTAGGCCAGAGCCCTGAGGACTGCCGGGGTGGGAATGACGTGCCATGGAGCAACAGACCCTCCTGTGCAGGGGCAGAAAATGCTTCACTGGCTTAAGCTACTGAGCACGCATTTGCCTCTCGCTCTTGCCAGCATTTTGGTGCGGGGTGGTGGCGGCACACGCTTTGGCGTTTACTGTTTGGTGGTGATCCGTGTCTTTCTTTTTCTTTCTCCATTGGGTACCAGCAGTTTTCCTTTCCTACCTTAAACTTTTCTGTAACTCCTTTTCAAATGCATCACAGGCGCGAAGGGAACTGAGACGGCTGAAGGAGGAGGCTAGGAATAAACATGCTATTGCAGTTATTTGGGCTTACTGGCTTGGATCTAAGGTACTTGATGCACACGTCCCATCACTCCATCCTGGAATTGCGCAGTAATGGAGCCTTAGCTCAAGTATATTAGAGGGTTTATGACAGTAGTTAATACCGACTCACACTGGTGCATGTCCTAGCAGCCAGATTTAATAAACCTGAAGGCGTTAGTGGCAGTAGCGCACGGAGGAAGCATATGCATGTGTAGGAGAAAAGACTAATTGCTTACTAATAGGGCAGTAGCATAGTTTTGTTTTTTAATTCTTAAGTATTGTGCATGTTTGAGTTCTTTCTTTTTTTTCCTAATGTCTGTTGGTGGTTTCTAAAGGTATTTTTCTGAGGGTGGTGGTTTGGGAATGTTAAAGGTTGTGCTCCAATCAGTCTTCCACAATCTGTTGACAATGGAAATGCCTTTAACGCATGCCTTAAAAAATTAACCCGTGAATGAAATTGTTCTTTTAGGCTCACTGTGGCAGCTATTGATTATTATAAAATATTGTGTATGAAAAGAATTATCATCTGTGATTTACCAGAAGACCATGTTCATGCAAAGCTAGCTATAATTGCCACTGAAGAATTCCAGGAATTTCAGCCTCAGCTGTTTGTTTTCAGAAACAAAGGCCCCCTGAAATACACTCGCTAATCCCCAGCCATAGTCATGGTCCCTGGAAACATTTCCCATACCCCAAGGGATGGGAATTTAGATATTTTTGTTACTTAGAAAAATCAAAGGTCATCTCTGCTAAAAATGTGTATTCCAGTTAGAAAGATAGTCATATATTTTTACATCTACCTTGTCAACGTTTTAAGCCCATCTTGTGAGAGAAATGAGAAAAGTCAGCTTTTGCCTGCATGAAGAACTTAGTTCGCCAGACACTAACCAGAGTTGTTCATTTGTGTTTTGCCTGAAAACCTGAAGAGCAATCTGGTTCCTTTAGTAAACTGAGGAAAGCCTGTCAGAGCAGAAGCAGAAGGGACTTGTCTAGTCAGTTATTTCTGGGAATTCTTCATTGAGTGAGCTCACTTCCCAGTCTCGGTACTATAATGTAAATTAAAAATCAATGCCAGTCTATTTTTCTTTTAAAATAGCATGGCTAAGATTAATTTTTCCCCAATATTAATTTTTTTCTGTGTCTGTAGGATCTATAGTAAGAAGACCTCTTTCATTTTTGATACTGTTAATTTGCCAAGATTAGTTTTTAAACATTATTTTCCTTTGTGTCTTGCATCAATATTCAGTATATTTCACTGTTTGGGGCCTTAGTTATTTGGTTTAACTTTTACACACTGCTTCTAATTTTTAAGCAGAAAGAAATTTTTTGAGGTTTTTTTGTTTGAACTTGAGATAAGCAACCTTTATTCCTCCTAGTTTTTTTAATGGTTGATCACAAGACTTGTCTTGTTACCTTTTCAAGTTAATGAACTCTAACAGGGATCTGCAGCCTCCTTAGCCCTGCATGCTGGCAGCAAAGCCTAGTCTACTGATAGCATTAGGTGCCACCCACAGTTCTAACGCTTTGATGCAGGAGTGAGTGTGGAGAAAGGAGAGAGATCAGGGGAGAAAAAGGGAAAGAATGGAAGCAAGAGAGAGTGAATGACCTCAGCTTCCACACAGATTACCCTCCTCTGGAACAGAATCTCATTCCACTGAAAATGAAGGGATTGCACCAGACCGGTGCTGGTTCTTTGGGTGTAAATGATTATGCACTGGTCCTCTATCATTCTGAAATCCTTGTTCATAAAATGGCTCTTCTGTTTGGCGGGGTATCTTTTTCTGGTCATTTATGCTTTCCGCATTTGGGCTGTCTCTTTTATTTACCATCTAAAACATTCTAGGCTCGAAGGGAATTGAAACGCTTGAAGGAGGAGGCTAGGCGTAAGCATGCAGTTGCTGTCATTTGGGCTTACTGGCTTGGACTGAAGGTACTTTCTCAACCACTTCTTTCTGTCCAGGGTGAACTCAATAAAGCCTAGCACCTACTAACACCGGGAAAACTATTGGTTATGCTTGCTAATGGTCTGCCAAGTCTTTTAGGATGACATCTTGCCTAATTTTGTTTCTTTTTGAGAATATACCTGTACAATACTATTTTCTGATTTTATTTTGGTGTAATTCTTTAAATAATAGTTTAAAATAATACAGTAATACCAACGAGGCTTACTTATGCAAGGTAGTTTGTTATCCAAGTTCTGTTTCGTGTTATCTTTATGAGTACAGTGATTTTTGTTATTCAAAACACGAGACAGGTTTTAATAGTTGAGCTAAAAACTGACCCACTGAAATGTTAGATTGTATAAATGGTAAAAGAATAATAATAAAGAAAAATCCATGAAACTACACTACACCAACAAGAAACCCTGAGTTAAACTAACATGGATTTTAATTAATAGTACAATTATGAAAGTGTGCTATTATCAATTATACCAAATGTTCCACACCAATGCAAGGTGGGGAGGTATATGGGAATCCTGTGTTTTGTGCATGATTGTTTTGTAAATCCACAACTTCTCTCATTAAATGCAAAACAAAAAAACAAAAGCAAAAACTAAAAACCTGACCCACGATTTACAGTGACCAGCCTCTGTCAGCCTCATCTGCTCCAATGATAGCTTCTGGAGTAGAGCTTTTCTCAAAGCAGCCAACGTTCTAATTATTCAGCAGAGAAACTAAAGTGTTTTGCATCAGTAAATTTACAGATTTTAGCGAACTGCAGTCAGTCATCAGTGGATCATTCTGGTTAAAGAGTACTTTAAATTTAAATGTCTTGTGATTTATTGCAAGGTTTACTTCAATAGCCTGCTTACTACTTTAAGACAAGGATATACATCTGTAGATATGGATTACGAGCCCTGGAAAACTTCTAGACTGACCTTTAAACAATATAAGGATTTTGTCTTCCTAATGTTCAGTAGCTAATCACAATCTGTATGCCATCCGTATTTCCTATTTGGAATAATTAAGCCCCTTTTTGATGCTATTCCTCTTCATTACTTTTAGTTTAATACTATAGCATTTGATCTTATTCTAAATATTTTAATATTATCTGAGAAACCATTGACCCTAAATCTGAAAAACCATTAGAAATAGCTCTAAACTCTGCTTTGAACAATCTGCATTTTTCACTGAAAGTTTAACCTATAAACTTTTAGCAAATTTTCCTTTTTGGTTATAGTAACTATTCATCAAGTAATTTTTGAACTAATTAAGGAGGAATTTAAATCTGAATGTTCTATGTGAATAATTTTGAACTAGTTCTATACTGTTTTTTTAAAAAGGTTGAACAGAACTAATATTTTATTCTATTTTTATTCTCATTTCTAATTTACTTTCTAATTTTCATAAGAGAAAGGAGAAAACAACACAGAGTGAATATTTTTCCTCTATTATGATTTCTACCAGTGATATCTGGGTTTAGTTGCAAATGATTTGAAAATATTTCTACATTAGGGGTATGCACTGGCAACCTGCAAACCAAATTCACAAATTCAGTTTGTAGATAAAGGTTGCTTTAGCTGAAATCATTTGGGTTTACCCTAGACATAACTGTCTCTCCTTTTTTTTCCAGTTTCCAACAAAACAAGTATTTTTAAATGATACCATTATTGTTGTTGTAAAATAAGATTAAACTCCTTTGAAGTCTAAGAATATAATCGCTTTGTGCTTTTTTCCAAAATAGAGTTATGTTGGTATGAATAGTTTTGCCCTTTGAAATCATATGATTCTTCATGTTGGAAATGATTACAAAGTTCAGTGGACCCATTTAGAACTCTCGGCACCTACAACGAACACCCGTTTTATTTGACAGCATGTTGAGACCAGGCTTTTGCTATATGCAACTGTATTTCAGGACAAATGACTTGTCTTGTGGCATATCAGAAAGCACATTGCAATGAGCTCAGTTATAATGAGGTTCAACTAAATATATCAGGACTCAGGAGTATATTTTTCAGGATGTGTTTTCATGTGAGCTCATTCTAACTTGTCTGCTTTCCTAAGCTATTATAATTTCAGGAGAGAAGTAAATGGAAGCCAATGCATAGGTACCATTTTTCTTCATCTTGTCCTTTCTAACCTTATGGTGTTTGTTTGAGATTTGAAATTTGTATGAATCTAACATCACCACGGCTACAGGAAAAATGATCATCAGCAACATAGAATATCATAAAAGGAAAAGCTGCCTATAGGGTGTGTGGCACCGTGCAATTAATCATTCCCAGGCGTAGAAAATGGGTCTGGGGTTCAAATGCCCAGAGGGAACAAGCAGGTTGCACAGATGAGGGGAGCAGCAGATGGAAGGTGGATTGGGAGCCCCGCACTCTAACAGTTTGGAACCCTCATGTTGCCCACAGCTACCCGCTCCCACCCAGCCTTTGTTTCATAGAATTGGGGATCACTTTTGATAGATCTTAAAGAATTTAAAAAGAAATATGCATCTGAATTCTTATGTGAGGTTGTTAATTTTTAAATATGCATGTAAAAACATTGATCTACAAACCGAATTTGGTTAGTTGCTAGCTTACAACCCATAATGTGGAAATATATTGAACATATGCAGTTAAACCCAGAAAGCTGAAGACAAAAAATAAAAGGTATACAATGTCTGAATTATTCAAACAGGTTAATATTTTGTTCAATGCTGACTCTCCCACTTTTATCTGGATAGTAGAAAATGTTTTAAATATTTTCCCTCAATTCCAAAATTTAACCCCATCATTCATTGATTCAGAAGACACCTCGTTTAGTTCCTGTTATGTGTTAGATATTAGGATACAAAGTAAACATTACAATGTAGCGAAGAAAAATATGTAAACAAAAACTATGATATGATGTTTTAAGTGCTAAGCTAGCAGTTAAGTATAAAGTTTGGTAGGAGTAGAGATAAGACAAAAATTAATGCAATTAACTGAGGGATAATGGTAGTTTAAAAGCTTCTTTTTACATCCTTATTTTTAGCCACATTCAGTTCTCAGTGTGCAATACTAAAGTCCTATCTTTATATGCAAGGCTTTTAGAAACTGCTGTTCAGACTTTTTGTCTTGCATTTTAATAACAGTTTGAAGGGAAAATTACCTTATATAATTTTTCTGAAGTATATGCCAAAGAGCTTTATCTATGCCTATAAAATGTTTATCATCAAATCATCAGCCTGCTTAAAAATTAATAAGAGGATTTAAAACATCAAAACTTTCTAGTATTATTACTTTACATTTCTTAATTTCTTTTTCTCTTAAGATCCACTGCCTGCGTATACTTCTATTATTTTATTACATCCATAAAGGACACTTGTAAATTTACTTGTTCCATATATTTGATCCTTAATGGAGGAGTATCATATTCATGGACAAATGCTTTGTATGTTAACCAGTATCATCTGCTGCTTCTTTTTAAAGGTACGTAGGGAATACAGAAAATTCTTCAGAGCCAATGCTGGAAAGAAAATTTATGAGTTTACGCTTCAGAGAATTGTAAGTAACTTTACGCTTGATATGTATGGCTAAATAGGATTATTGGATTAACTCCTTAATAGCATCAACTCAATAAAATATGACATTTTGTAATGATTAAATCATCATAACTGTCATACTGAGAGGAACCTTTTTATCAGCTTCCCCAAAATTCAAGAAGATTTGCATTCAGTTATTAATGGCCCATATATGATTAATAATAAAATCTTTATTTTATTTGACAGAGTGAGTCTGCTTTGGGGAAAGCAAACCTCAGAAAGCATGGGCCTTGCCCTGTTAACCTGCCCTGAACTGTGGCAGAGCAAGGTTGACAAACTAGATAGAGGGTAGAGGGTTGAGTGAGAGCAAGGGTGGATCCTGGGGTTCCTCTGTCTTTGAGCGGTGAAGAGTGCAAACTCTAGAGCCAGCCTGTTATGCCACATACTAGATTTGTGACCTTGAGCAAGTGACTTTAATTTCTGTGAGCCTCATTTCATCATCTGTTAAATGGGGATAATAAAAGTACAAAGTTTTAAGGACTAAAGCTGGCTAGATTCCACTAAAGACTGGTTTGTTTGATCATGGTATATGTAAAACAATGTATATTCTTGTGCATTTTACTAATGACATATTTTCTGTCAAACTCAACACAGGTACAAAAGTACTTCTTGGAAATGAAAAATAAGATGCCCTCCTTGTCTCCAATAGACAAGAATTGGCCCTCAAGACCTTACCTATTCTTGGATTCTACTCACAAGGAGCTAAAAAGGATTTTTCACCTATGGAGGGTAGAAAACATCTTGTTACATTTTTTCAGACTCCTTACTGTGTTTTTTGAGTGTTCAAGGAGTATTACATAGAAACAGATTTTTAATGCATTCTTCCTCTAGCCTCTAAGAGAATTGCTTAAGAACTTTAATATTTTTGAAGCATGCACAATACTTGGCTTTCTCTGAGAAATCCTGAAGCAGTTAGATATTCTCTATATGGGTGTGCTCTTGTCAGTGTTTGGAAAGAGTGCACAGTTGCATTGTCTTTCCCTTTCAGATTCCAGCTGCTCTCAAGTAGTTCAGTTCAGCTTTTTGTTTGTTTGTTTGTTCTTGTTATGGACCACATCTCAAGGAATACTACAGGAGATAGAAATAAATCATCAAATGTGAACCTCTCCACATGTAGTTAAATCCTACAAATTGTATGAGTTTACTTTGTAAGATTTATTAAAAGGACACACACATAGATGTAAACACACACTTTTGACAGACTGGGGAAAAAGGGCTTTAGAGTCCCCAAAAGATGTTACAATTGCCTCTACTTGAATTAAAGGGAGGCTGAAAATCTGTTTTGTGTTGCCTTCTATATTAACTCAGCCAATGTTATATAAGAGCACAGAAATAAATAAATAATTTTTTAAAAATTAATGTGATTTTTAAAAAAAATAAATAAATAATTAAAAAAAAAAAAGGCACAGTTTGTAAATTAGTTTTCTCATAGAAAGGTAAACCAGGCTGTCAGCCCAGTGTGGGACACATAGCATAATTGTATGGACTTCATTTTAGTAACTTAATCAGTTGATAAGATGGAGTGTTAAATATATACAGTTATTGGATTAACCAATTGGAGGCCTCATAGTAGTAAATAAATGATCAATAGATACGTCCTCTGGAGGCTTTTCCCTGCCTAGCAGTGTGGGCATGCTCCTTATATCAGAATCACATATGTATACAGTGACGTTATCACTAATTAGTGTAATGAATGGTACCAGCACAATATACAGAAATAAATCCTGAGTTCTGTTCGGTAATTTGGTGAGTCGGCTTGGTGAGATTTACCTGCCTTGCCTTTTGAAAGGGTGACAGTTGTTATTTGGTCAAGTTTCAAGGATACTAAGGAATTCTCTAAGTCTGACATAAAAACTTCCGGAAATAACATCGGGGAGCTGCTAATGTCTGGGGTCCACTCTGCCCCTGCTGTCCCCTGACTCCCGAATCCCACCCTTTCTTCCCTTGAATTGAGGGTGGGGAAGAGAGGACTGCTTATTCCTGAAGGTAGCCTTTCCATGGAAAAGGGTGGGCAGCAGTGCTAACATCCCTTTATACAGTTATTCCAGTGGTTCTCAGCCACACCTCTACTGAATTTGTGGGAGACCTCTAAAATCAGCTGGTCCTACCTCACCCATAACTCACATCTCCTTACGGGGCAGTCTCAGAGCTGTGTGAGGGGAGAACTCACACTGTCCACATTGCAAAATAGGGTAGGGGGAATTTGGAGCCTTTTTTTTTTTTTTTCAAATGACAGATCATAATGCATTTGTGGGTCCTGAAATTAATTGAGTTGATTATGGCCAGCATTTTAAAATGAAATACATGTGTACAGAATAGAAAGTAGCAAATAACCACATGTAGAAAGGAGAAGCATTGTTTTGTGACGCTTTTGTCATTTGTGTGTGTACATGTATGCACTGGGTTGCGATATCCAATATTTTTCTTGCTGTATATTGCTATTAAAAAGTGTGACAGCCATAGAACTAGAGGATCTCTGAGGACTGATATTAGAGGCGGAGGACATGGTCCTCCTTGCAGGGCCTGTCGCAGGCTTTTTTTTTTTTTTAAGATTTATTTATTTTTATTCATTTCTCTCCCCTTCCCCCCTTCCCCTGCCAGTTGTTTTGCTTTGTCCATTCGCTGTGTGTTCTGTGTCTGCTTATATTCTTGTCAGTGGCACTGGGAATCTGTGTGTCTTTTCATTGCATCATCTTGTTGTGTCAGCTCTCTGTGTGTGCAGCACCACCCCTGGGCAGGCTGCACTTTTTCTTGCGGGGGGTGTCTCTCCTTACAGGGTGCACTCCTTGTGCGTGGGGCTCCCTTACATGGGGGACACCCCTGCATGGCACAGCACTCCTTGCGTGCATCCGCACCGGACGTGGGCCAGCTCACCACATGGGTAAGGAGGCCCTGGGTTTGAACCCTGGACCTCCCATGTGGTAGGCGGACACCCTATCTCTTGAGCCGAATCTGCTTCCCTGTGGCAGGCTTTTAGAAGTGAAGGTGCATCCCAAGTTTAATAAAGTAAAAATGTTTCATCATTCCTCTTTTGGACTTGGAAATGGATGCTTTATACATATTCACTCTTCGTCTTGTTGCTGTTAAATTGGCTTAGCATATCTAAGAATAAGTAATTTATTTAAATAAATGACTTATTTTTTCTTCCCATATCTTTAAGTGCAAAAAATACAGGGACCAGTTCACAGACCAACAGAAACTTATTTATGAAGAGAAACTAGAAGCCAGTGAACTCTTCAAAGACAAGAAGGCTTTATACCCATCTAGGTATGGTGGCTTTGTTTTACCCATAAAAGCCAATATTTTACAAGTTTCTCAAATATATTTATAGGTATTTTTAGTAGAGTTTGATACAGTAATATGTGATTTTTAATTTTGTGAATTATTTTATAGTGACCTGCGTGTGAATATACACATAAACACATTTAAGCAATGGTTCCATAGCACACGTAAATGAAATGAGGTTGCTTTGATTCCTTTTGTTCCACTGGCATGAGCTTGAACACTAAATCATTAGAAGTTGTCATTTAAAGTAAAAATTGTATAGGCTATAATAAATTTACATGGTGAATTCTGGTTAGTTTTCTGGGGAGTTTACCGTTGGCAGTATCCTGTAACCACTGTTCCATCCTTCCTGCTCTATAAAACCAGGCCAGAACCTCATTTGTAAGATAAATGAAAAGAGTAAACCAGTTTGTGACTTTCTGAGTGTTTCCTAAGCACTCGTCCGTGGTGCTCTTTGGTCTGCTAACTCATTGGACATGACTTCAGTGGCCTGTGCCCCAAGTTCATTTCTCTTACTGTGGATACTGTGACCTCAAAAAAAGAAGGAACACCAGTGAAGTCCTTGGTAAAGACTGCTTATGTGAATTTTCTTACATCCCTTAAGTTCAGCATTTTCCCCCAGAATCCCTGTTCCTTTTCCATCTGATGTTTACAAAAAAAGCATATTGTACAATTTCAAGCCAAATGTACAGCAGTGTTTAGTATCTCCCAAAGAATGGCATAGAAATAAAAATGGATTATATGCTAATATAATTATACATATTACGTTGTGTTTATAGTCTCTCTGTCCTTATGCACATTTGAAAACACTTCCTTTTAAAGGATTACACGAACATACTTAATGTTCATGCATATGTTAGGCGCAGTTCGTTTAAATATTTTAAATTACTCGGCTTCCTCAGTTATTAGCTAGATTTGACTGCTCGAAGTGGCATATACTCCCCTAGGTCAATCACAGTGACAAAATCCAAAGTTCTTCACATGCTGCTGCTATATAAAGCGTATTAAACAATAGTCTGTATGCCTTTTTTAGCAACTAATTTTTGTCAACTTTTTCTTTATACATTATTAAATTAGAGAGTGACCTTTCTAATTAGCATTTCCTGGAAATGACTCTTCAGAAAATGGAGGAAGAAAAATCCATTTTTGAGGAAACAAAAGTCTCTTAGCCCTTTTTATTATTAAAAAAAACATTTGAATATGAACACCAGTAACAACAAAGTTAACTTCAAGCCCAGTTCTTTTTGGGTAGTTTTATCAGGGATGATAGTATGCTAACCCTACAGCAGGGAGAGAAGTGGAATAATTTAGCCTCCCACCACTTTGTAAAGGGGCCGCCCTTATGGGACTTGGCCTTCTATGTCATGGGAACTGAGTAAAACTGACCACCTACATGGATTTTTCTTTCCTGCCCACAACTCAAGCATTTAAAGTTGTATTTTCAAATTACCAAAACTTTATAGCTCAAAAGGAAGCTTTTAGAGCCCTCTAAGCAACAGATTTTTCTTGGTGTTTTTGAAGAAGCTGCTCTGAACTGGTTGCCCCACCAGTCTTTAGGGACTTTGGTTTCTTGGTGACTGTGCCTCTAACAAGAATTAGTTCATTTGAAGAAAACTGCTCTGATTTGAATCATTAGGTTGACCTATTCTGTCCGTTTGGAGGCACTTCTTAGAATGATATATTTGATTTTTCTTTCTTGTCTTGCTTATTTATAGCCTTAGTTACTTTATATAAGGGCCCTATAGTTTTCTTCTAAATGGGTTGCTTTAGATTCATTCTTCCCCATAATACCTATTGATTTCATTGATTCTCTACAGGAAAAATAAATTTATATTTGGAGCAGGTGACCTTTATTATTTATGCTCTTTCTTTCATTGCCACACATTGTTTAAAGGTATTAATAAGGCTTCTGTGGGCAGCTGTCAACCATATTCACAGATTTGAAGGAATTGCCAGTTCCTCTTCATGATGCCATACACTTGAGTCTTAGCTGTAGGTCTTGTGAGCTTTTTCCATCCTGATTGTTCCATGTGGTAAGATATTTATAAAAACCCTACCAAATGCCATGATCACATCAAAAAAACATTTGAAAATAAGCTTATGGTTCCATTGCCAACTTATATTTAGGTCAGGTACAAGTTTAATGTGTAAAATATATAAAATAAATTAAAATAAGTAGTTAGACATTCCATAGAACTGACTGATCTCTTACCTTTTTCCCATAGTACTTCCATTTGAAATCTTTTCTAATGTGCAGGATTTTTTTTTCCTTTAGTGTTGGGCAACCATTCCAGGGGGCTTACCTGGAAATCAACAAAAACCCCAAATATAAGAAACTCAAAGATGCCATTGAAGAAAAGATCATTATTGCTGAAGTTGTGAACAAAATTAACCGTGCTAATGGAAAGGTAAAACTCCTAACCCTGAAGACTGATGAGAAGTGCTTATCAGTTGGGATAGTCATCCTTAATTTTCTGAATGTTAAAAATTTCATTTCATATTCCTTAGTAACTGAAAAGGAGCTATTTGCCTTTTTTTTTTTTTTTTCAGCTTAGGTAGAATTTAGCTAGTTCTTTGAAATTTTTATGAATTAGAATGTATTATCTATGTTATTTAGTGTGTTCTTGGTTTACATAATTATGAATTCTGAAAGATTTTGGAATAAAGTGTGCATTTCTGCACGTAACTAATGCTTTAAATCATGGAGCATTTTAGGATATGTTTTAGTTTCCTTCTGCCAAATCAAATCCATGCAATCATTTGGCTTAAACAATGGGAATTTATTGGCTCGCAGTTTTGAGGCTAGGAGAAATTCAAAATTATGAACATCAGGGTGGTACTTTCTCCCAGAAGACTGTGGTGTTCTAGGGCTGGCTGCTGGTGACCCTTGGTCCTTGGCTTTTCTGTCACTTGGCACCACACCTGGTGGCCTCTCCTGGCTTCTTTCTCTTCCATATTCCATTGACTTTCAGGTTCTGGCTGCTCTCTTTGTGGCTTTCACTCTTGTTTATAAACTCTCCAGTAATCCAGATTAAAGTTCAATCTGACTGAATGGGACCATAGTTTACCTGAAGTAAAATCTTGAAGAGATCTTACTTACAATAGGTCCACACCCACCAGAAAGCAGACCAAGACCAGGAACATCCCCAAACTGGGATCACAATTCAGTCTACCACAGGGTAATTTTGAGTCACTCAGTTTCCATGTTTTTTTGGTTTTGTTTTGTTCTGTTTTAGAGTACTTCCCGGATTTTCCTCTTAACAAATAATAATCTCCTTCTTGCTGATCAAAAGTCTGGACAGATCAAGTCGGAAGTTCCCCTGGTAGATGTGACCAAGGTATCAATGAGCTCACAAAATGATGGCTTCTTTGCCATCCACCTCAAAGAGGTAAAGGATCAACTATTGACTTGACCATTTGAAAGATTTCTGCATCTTTCCAATCTCACAACCACTGATTTAATTTTTTTTACATCTGACTTATTCTATTACCTGAAACTTATTTATCCTCCTCACTGATTATGTTAACCCATATGTAAAATCAAAGCTTGGGTTTTTCAATAATTGAATAAGGTTAATCACTTTTATTGACTTGTTTATTGGGCTTTCTGTTTCACCAAGGAGCTTTTTGCACCTACCAGGATGAGCCATGTGTGTTATTTTTTAGTCTAATGCATGGAATATTTGTGTTTTAAAATTATACTTCCTCCTGTTATTTCTCCTGTGTAGCAACTCAGTAAGTATTTTCTGGTTTATCTTTAATTTGAAGTTTTATTAAAGAATGTGCAATTACAATAAAACAACTGCCTAACAATCTATGCCTAAAGGTTTTTGAATATTCTGTGTCTTTAGTTTAATAATCAGGACCTCCTGACTTGAATGGAGTAGTCAAGAGTGGAGGCTCTGGAGTTGGACTTTGGCCAAGTCATTTAACTCTTGCTATGTGTACTTTATTTTCCTAATAATTAAAGTAGGGATAGCAATAGAACCTACTTAATAGTGTTATGAGGATTAAATGACAAACTATCTGTAAAATGCTTAACACAGTACCTGTCACCCTGTAGTCATTGAATAAAAAAAAGTCAGCAAATTTTAGTCATATTTAGGTACATGCATTCAGCTGATAGTGCCACTATCTAGCTGCTTCCAAACTTAGGAAAGCCTTACAAACTTATCTCAGTCTGTTTCCCCCACTGTGGAGCCTAAGGTAAAGGGGACATATTTGATCCCAGAGCAGTGATTCTCAAACCAGATTACACATTAAGACAATTTGGGGGAAGGGGGGTAGGATTAGAGAGGTGGAGAGATAATTTCTCTCCCAGAAAAAGTCCTAAGGGAGACTGTCTGGAGGGCTGCCCTGGAGGACACCAGGGGAAGGCAAGACAGCACCCAGAAGAGTGAAGGGGAGAGTCTCATGGAAAAATCCCATGAGTGGGAAAAATCCCATGAGTGGAGCTGCAAGAGCAGCGGCGGTGCCCCTCCCCCCACCTACAGAGCAAATAGCAGCCTGCGACTGTAGCAGCTGTGGAGTGCAGTGGCTGCAGACTAAGGAGGTTGCAGGGATCCTCTTCCCTAAGAAAGGGGAGAGGGAAGGACACAGCCTTCAGCAAATTCAGCTTTTGGCCAGCTAACTTGGTCTGCCGCATTGGAGAGGTTGCACACTTCCGGGTCGGGTGGGGCTGTGACATTGTTTACACTGAGCTGGCAGGGAGCTAAAGATAATTTGCCTTCTCAAACACCCTCCCTGCTGCCCCAGACTGGTTGCGGAAGAGGCAGAGGGAGGGAGGATCCAAGCCAGCCAAGGGAGGAGAATAGCTTCTGAGAAAGTTTGTATGCCGAGACTTGGCCAGCCCTGAGGACATTGTTTCTGCACCACCCACTGTGGAGTTACAGTGAATGTATTCCCCCCTAGCACCTGGGGTCTGTGCTAAGAGGTCTGTGAGAGAGCGCCATCTTCTGGCAGAGGCGAAAAGTGCAGGAAAAGGGAAAATAAGAGGTAAGCAGGTAGCCTTACTCCCCCACTCTCCAAAGCCCTTGGAAACTGGCCCACAACCCATTATTGGATCCTTAGCCCAGGCATGAGCAGTTAAACGGGCAATCCTAAATATCTAGAACAAGTTGAACAAAGTGTCAAAGAACAGTGGTAACACACAGCTACTTATCAGTAATTTCCTAGGCAAGAGAGAGAAATTGAACATCAGAGTAAACTCAGCATCAGAATCAGATGCCTAGACATCAACAAAAAATTACAAGCCGGGAAACGGACTTTGGCCCAGTGGTTAGGGCGTCCGTCTACCACATGGGAGGTCCGCGGTTCAAGCCCCGGGCCCCCTTGACCCGTGTGGAGCTGGCCCATGCGCAGTGCTGATGCGAGCAAGGAGTGCCGTGCTACACACAGGGGTGTCCCCCGCGTAGGGGAGCCCCACGCGCAAGGAGTGCACCCATAAGGAGAGCCGCCCAGTGCGAAGGAGGGAGCAGCCTGCTGAGGAATGGCGCCGCCCACACTTCCCGTGCCGCTGACGATAACAGAAGCGGACAAAGAAACAAGACGCAGCAAAAAGACACAGAAAACAGACAACCGGGGGAGGGGAGGGGAATTAAATAAATAAAAATAAATCTTAAAAAAAAAAAAATTACAAGCCATACAAAAGAAAAAAAAAGGAAAATAAGATTCAGGCCAAGGAATAAATCAAAGCTCCAGATAAGACTCAGTACTTGAAATAGCTAATCAGTGAGGTTCATACAAATCTCATTAATCACATAATGGAGTTGAAGGAGAACATAGCTAAAGAAATAAAGGACATTAAGAAGACACTGAAGGAAGTGGATGTGGTTCAAGTGATTGAGCTCCTGCCTACCACATGGGAGGGTTCAGGTTCGGTTCCTGGTGCCTCTTAAAGAGGACAAGCAAGATAGCGAACTGACACAACTGGCAGGTGTGACGAGCTGACGCAACAGTAGACAGGAGAAAAATAAGAGAGACACGACAAAGCACGGAGAGGAGTTGGCTCAAGTGATTAGTCGCTCCCCATGGGGAGGTCCTGGGTTCTGTTACCAGTGCCTCCTGAAAAGACCAGCACGCAACAGACACAGCAAATGCAAACAGCGAGGGGGTGGGGAGAAATAAATAAATTAGTCTTTTTAAAAAAAGACACTGAGCATAAAGAAAAATTTGAATCATGGATAAGAAAAAAAATCAGCTTATGGGAATGAAAGACACAATAAGTAAAGTTAAGAATATAGTAGAGGCTCACAACAGCAGATTTGAAATCATTGAAAAAGAATCAGTGACATAGAAAAACTGAAATTGAAGAGAGAGAAGAACAGAGAGAAAGGAATGGAAAAAATTGATCAGGGACTCAGGGAGCTGAATGATAACACGAAGCGCACCAACATACGTTTTGTAGGAGTTCCAGAAAGAGACAAGAAAGGAAAAGGGGCAGAGAGAGTTTTCAAGGAAATAATGGCCAGAAGTTGCCCAACTCTCATGAAAGACATGAATGTACATGTCCAGGAAGCATAACATATTCCAATTAGAATAATTCCAAATAGACCTACTTCAAGACATTCTGAAAGCAGTGAGGGAAAAGCAAAACATCACATACAAGGGATGTCCAGTAAGACTTACAGATTTCTCTTCAGAAACCATGGAGACAAGAAGGCAGTGTTATAATTAAAGTACTGAAACAAAAATCACTAGACAAGAATTCTTTATCCATCAAAACTGTCCTTCAAATATGATGATGAGATAAACAGAACTAAGAGAGTTTGTAAGTAAGAATCCAGTTCTACGGGAAACTCTAAAGGGAGTTCTGCAGACAGAAAAGAAAAGAGAAGAGAGGGACTTGGAGGAGAGTATAAAAGTGAAGACTATCAGAAAGGGTAATCAAAAAGGTAAAATGATGGACAAAAATAAGATAAGACATAGGAAAGCCCAAGGATAAAATGGCTAAAATAAGTAATGCCTTTTCAGTAATAACATTAAATGTTAATGGATTAGACTCTCCAAAAGATATAGGCTCTTAGGGGAACAAATGTGGTGCAAGCAGTTGAGCAGCCGCCTCCCATATGAGAGTTCCCAGGTTTGGTTCCTGGTGCCTCCTGGAAAAACAAACAACAAGCAAAATAAGCAAAAAGGCCAACTTAGGGAAACATGTGTGGCTCAGTGGTTGAGTTCCAGCTTTCCATATTTGAGGTCCTGGGTTGAATGCCCAGTTCTTGGTACCTAGAAAAAAAAAAGATGTAGGCTCTACCTTATGCCTCCTCTGGGTCTCTTTGCCTCCTTATAGTCATTCAAGCCTTAGCTCAAATGTCAACTCCTTAGTAGGGCTCCCCTACCACCCTATGCCCTCAGAGAGTCTCTGTCATATCAGTCTACTATGTTTTCATTATAGAACTTACCTAATATTTTCCTGCTTATTTAATGTCTCCCTCATCAGAAAGAAAACTTGGGGCTCTGTAGGTCTTATTCACTATTACATTCCAACATCCTAGAACAGACCTTGGCCATAGTAGGTACTCAAGAAAGATGTTGAATGAATTAATGAATGATTGCATGCACATTTGTTTGGCATTGATCATGTGTACTTGCTGTGCTAACTCAACACCAAAAATTATTATGAGAATATGGAAAGTTAGGCCTCATTCAAATTCACCCATTTCTTGTTTCTTACCTTTTTGTTTTTGTTGTTTTATATCACTGTACCAGATATAATTTTATTTGCTTCAGTAAATTTTTTTCAAATTGTGCATTCAGTTGAAGCCATTGCTACTCAAAGCCTGGTCCATGGAACAGTGCTTGTCTATGAACAGTTTGTTACTGGCCTGTGACTAAATGTAGAAAATGAGAGAAAAATTTAGAAATGCTTTTAAAAAGTTTACAGTAATTTTATGTTTTTTGAATGGATTAATAAAAAATTAGAACTTATTTTTAAAAAAGATATAGACTGACAAATTGGATAAGAAAACATGAGTCATGCATAAGCTACCTACAGGAGACTCACCTTAGACCCAAGGTTACAAATAAACTGAAAGATAAGGTTAGAAAAAGATATTCCATGCAAATACCAACCAAAAGAGAGTGTGGGTAGCTGTACTGGTATAGACAAAACAGACTTAAAATGCAAAACCATGGTAAGAGATATAGAAGGCCATTATATATTAATAAAATGGACAATTTGCCAGGAAGAACATGTCATAAATACCTACGTACCTAACCAGAGTACCCCAAAATATATGAGTCAAACTCTGGCAAATCTGAAAGGAGAAATAGACGTCTCTACACTATTAGTTGGAGACTTCAACATGCCACTGACATCAATAGTTAGAACAAGTAGAAGATCAACAAGGAAACAGAACTTGAACAATATAAGCGAGCTGGAATGATGGACATATACAGAACATTGCACTCCATGTCCGTAGGTAATACATTCTTCTCAAGTATTCATGGATCTTTCTATAGGATAGACCACATGTTGGGCCACAAGACAGCTCTCAATAAATTTAAGATTGAAATTATACAAAGCACCTTCTCTGGTCATAATGGAATGAAGCCGGAAATCATTAATCAGTGGGAAAGGAGGAGATTTGCAAATATATGGAGGTTAAACAGCACATTCCTAAGCAATCAGTGGGTCAAGGAAGAAATTGCAAGAGAAATTAGAAGATATCCTGAAGAGAATGAAAATGAGAGCACAGCTTATCAAAACTTATGCAATACAGCAAACTCATCCCAAATCAAGCAGAAAGAAAGAAATAAAGATTAGAGCAAAAATAATGAAATTGAGGGGGGTTAAATGATAGAAGAAATCAACAAAGCCAAAAGCTCGTTCTAAGAAAATAAACAAAATCAACAAAGCCTTAGCAAAACTAACAAAGAAAAAAAAAGATGGAAGTAAATAAAGTCAGGAATTAAAGGGAAGACATGATGACTGATTCTAAAAGGAATCATAAGAGGATATTATGAGAAACTGTATGCCAACAAATTAGACAACCTAGATGAAATGGACAAATTACTAGAAATGTACAAACAACCTACCTTGACTTTACAAGAAATACAGGAACTCAGCAAATTCATCACAAGCAAAGAGATTGAATCAGTCATCAAAAATCTCCCAACAAAGAAAAGCAGGACCAGATGGCTTCATGGGTGAAGTCTACCAAGCATTTGGAGAAGAATTAATACCAATCCTGTTTAAATTCTTCCAAAAATTTGAAGAGGGAAAATTACCCAGCACATTTTATGAAGCCAGCATCACCTTAATACCAAACCCAGATCAGGACACTTAGAAAAGAAAATTACAGACCAATCTCTCTAATGAACATAGATGCAAAAATTTTCATCAAAATATTTGCAAACTGAATCCAACAGCATGTAAAAAGAATTATACATCACAATCAAATGGTTTTATTCCTGATATGCAGGGATGATTCAACATAAGAAAATCGATTGAGGTAATAACCACATTAACAAATTGAAGGGAAAAAATACACATGATCATCTTGATTGATACAGAAAAGGCACTCAAAAAAATCCAGCATCCTTTCTTGTTAAAAAAAAACACTTCAAAAGATAAGTATGGAAGGATAGTTCTTCTACATAATAAAGGGCATACATGAAAATCCCATAGCCAACACTGTACTCAATGGAGAGAGATTGAAAGCTTTCCTCTAAGATCAGGAACAAGACAAGCATGCCCACTGTCACAAATTATTCTACATTATGCAAGAAGTTCTAGCTAGGGCAATTATGCAAGAAAAAGACGAAAGGCGTCCAAATAGGAAAAGAAGTAAAACTCTCACTATTTGCAGATGACATGATCCTATGTTTAGAAAATTCCAAAATATCTACAACAAAGCTTTTAGAGCTAATAAATGAGTTAAGCAGGGTTAGGTGACAAGATACAAGATCAACACATAAAAATCAGTACTGTTTCTGTACACTAATAATGAGTAAGCTGAGGAGGAAATCAAGAAAAAAAGTACATTTACAATAGCAAGAAAAAGACTCAAATATCTAGGAATTAATTAACCAGGAATGTAAAGGATCTGTATTCAGAAAATTACAAAATACTGTTAAAAGAATCAAAGAAGACCTAAACAAATGGAAGGGCATTCTATGTTCATGGATTGGAGGACTAAAATACCATGAAGATGTCAGTCCTACCCAAACTGATTTGTAGATTCAATGCAATACGAATCAAAATTCCAACAGCCTACTTTACAGAAATAAAAATGTCAATTACCAAATTTATTTGGAAGGGAAAGGGGTCCTGAATACCAAAAATATCCTAAAAAAGAAGAGCGAAGTCAGAGGACTCATGCTCCCTCATCTTGAAGTTAATTATAAAAACAGCATGGTACTGGCATAAAGATAGGCAAATTGATCAAAATGAAATCGAATTGAGAATTCAGAAATAGACCCTCACTTCTGTGGTCAACTGATTTTTAGTAAGCCTACCAAGTCTTTTCTGGGATAGAACAGTCTCTTCAACAAATGGTTCTGGGAGAATTGGATATCCGTAACCAAAAGAATGAAAGAGGACCCCTGTCTCACTCCTATACAAGAATCAACTCAAAATGGATCAAAGACATAAACATAAAAGCCAGGACCATAAAACTCCCAGAAGATAACATAGGGAAATATCCACAAGACTTTGTAGTAGGTGGGGGTCTCTTAAACCTTACACCTAAAGCACAACAACAACAAAAGAAAAAATAGATCAATGGGGTCTCCTCAAAATTAAACATTTCTGCACCTCAAAGGACTTTGTGAAGAGAGTAAAAAAGCAACCTACTCAATGAGGGAAAATATTTGGAAATCACACATCTGACAAGAGTCTATATCCATGATATATAAAGAGATCCTACAACTCAACAATGAAAAGACACGACCCAATTATTAAGTAGGCAAAAGATGTGAATAGACATTTTTCTAAAGAAGAAATACAAATGGAAAAAGAAACATGAAAAAATATTCCACTGGCGTTTAGGGAAATGCAAATCAAAAATACAATGAGATGTCATTTCACACCTACTAGAATGGCCACTATTAACAAAACAGAACACTACAAGAGTGGAAGAGGATATAGAGAGTTAGGAATGCTAATTCAGTGTTGGTGGGAATGTAGAATACTACAGCCATTGTGGAATTCTGTTTGTCATTTCCTAAGGAAGTTAGATATAGATCTACCATTTGATCTGGCAATACTGCTACTAGGTATATACCTAGAAGAACTGAGAGCAGTGACAGGAACAGACATCTGCACACTGATATTGTAGCAACATTATTCACAATTGCCAAAAGATAGAAATAGCCCAGGTATCCATCAGTTGACAGATGGATAAACAAACTAGTATATACACACACAATGAAATATTATTCAACTGTAAGAAGAAATGAAGTTGTGAAGCATATGACAACATGGATGAACCTGGAGGAAATTATGTTGACTGGCACAAACCAGGCTCAAAAGTACAAATATTGTATGGTTTCACTATTATGAAATAAATATAATGAGCGAACTCATGAAATTAATAGCTAGAATGTAAGTCACCAGAGAAAAGAATGTGGTTAAGAGTATGGAAAGCCGAGGTTTAATCTGTGAGAATTGGTAAAAAGTTGTTTGTAAATGTTTGGAAATGAAAAGAAAATGAATTGAAATAGTGAAAGCACATCATAGGATTTGTAATTAGTAGTGCTAACACGTGGGTATAATGGATTTTTTTTTTTGTTTTTCTTTTTTTTTCAGAGTAATGAAAATGCTCTAATACTGATTAAAGTGATGCATGTGCAACTCAATGATTATACCAAATGCCATTGATTTTACACTTTAGATAAAGGATTTATGAACAAAAAAAATAATAGGTTGGGTTGGGGGGAAAATACACCAAATGTATGATATGGAGTATAGTTAGTAGTAATACTTTGATGATGCGTTTTCATAATTTGTTACAAATGTTTCATAACAGTGCAAGGTATTTGTGGTGGGGTGATGTATGGGAGCCCTGTATGATGTTTTGCATGTTTGTTTTGTAAGTCTACAACTTTTATTATACACTCATTGTTTATGTTCATGTATGGATGATATACTTCAATAAATTGTTTTTAAAAATGGAGAAAAGAGACAACTTGGAACTTTTAAAAATGCTGATTCCCAGACCATATCCCAGGCACATTAAACCAGAATTGGTCAGAATGGAGCACAAGCATCATATTTTTTTAAAGCTCCTCAGATGATTCCCTTGAGTAGTTAAGGTTGAGAGCTACTGTGCTAGGATTTTCTTTTGAAAAGTTGTTGATGGTGTTCTTGTTTTTAACCAGATCACTGAGGAATTTTTTAAAAAGTCAGTTTTATTGATATATATTAATAAAGCATATGATTCATCCAAAATGTACAGTCAGTGGTATTTGGCATAATCACATAGCTGTGCATTCATCACTTCAATTATTATAAGAGCGTTTTCATTATTTCAATAATAATAGTAATAAACAAAAAACAAGAGAATTCCTCACCTCTCAGTCTGTTTCCCCTGCTGTGTATAGCTGCTATTTCTGCCTATTCTTGCACCTTTATTTATTTATTTGACTGTTTCAATGATTAATATTCACATACCATACGATCCATCCAAAGTATATAATCACAATGTTCTACATTCATCACCACAAAAATTTTTTTAAATAGTTTCATTACTCCAAAAAGAAAAACTCCACACCCCTTAGCATTCCTTCCCCTGCCCTGCATTACCAGTAATCTAATTTCATCTTTATAAATTGATACTGAGGACTTTTTAAAATAGCTGTTTCAGAATGAGTTATAGGTTAGGTCAGTGCTTCTCTAATGTGAACGTGCAAACAAATCACCCCAGGATCTTGTTGTGGATTCAGTGGGCCTGTGTTAGGGTCTGAGGTTCTAACAAGCTGCCAGGTGATGCTAATGGGGTTTTGGTCCAAATCTGGGTAGCAAGGGGTTAGGTAACTTGAACAAAGTGTTCTGAGCAAGTTGGAAGAATTAATACTTTTCATCATTATTTTGTAACTTAGGAGAATAGACTCCAATATCTGATGTTTCAGAGAGACTACAAATACATTTTCAACCTAACCTGTGAATATTTGCCTCCTAAGATGTCTTAATTATGATAGTCTTGACTCTTGGTTTGTCTTTTTAGGGCTCAGAAGCAGCCAGTAAAGGCGACTTTCTCTTCAGCAGCGACCACCTGATTGAAATGGCCACCAAGCTCTATCGAACAACTCTCAGCCAAACCAAACAGAAGCTCAATATTGAAATTTCTGATGAGTATGTTTGTGTATTTTTTAATATGCTTTTTCACTTTTAGCTCTATTATTTTAGTTCAGCAGTCTGATCTCATTCACTTATACATCTATTAAGTTCCAAGTATGGGCCAGGCTTGTTCTACATGATAGGTGGGCAGTGAATGACACTGGCATAGCCCTGCCTTCAGCTACATTCTAGTGGAAGATAATTGTACACAATTAAAGTGTTCAGTAAGGGTGTGCTTTTGGTTAGTGTCAAGTGCTATTGGGGGAGGAAAGCATGTTATTTTTTAGAGAGGTTGGGGGAAGCCTCTTTGATATGGTACCATTTGAGTTGAGGCAGGAATCAAGTAAGGTAACAAGCCAGGTAAGAATCTGGGGGTCATCCATTCCAGGGCAGTGGGCAGGTAGCAAGTGCCAAGGACTTGTCATGGAGTGAAATTTGTGGTAGACTGAATGAAAGGGTGATGATAGGAGAAGAGCCTGGAGAGAGAGGCGGGGGCTTGGGCGGGTAGAGCCCCATAGCTGAACTAAGGTGTTGAGATTTTACTCGAGATGATGGAAAGCCACTGTAAGTTTTGAGCAAGGGTGTGGCATGATCTGATTTATGTTTTTCAAGGATCTCTTTGGCTGCTGCGTGAAAAATAACTATGGGGAGGTAAGTGCGTAAGTAGAGAAAGTAGTTAGGAGACTCTGAAGTGTCTCAGGTAAGGATGACATTGTGGCTTAGGCTAGGGTGTAAGTGGGAGCTAGTGAGAAAGGAGTTAGATTCTGAATGTAATTGGAAGTAAAGCAAGAGAACTTTTATTAGAAGACTGAGTGTAAAGTTTGGGACCCGAGCCCAAATGTTGGTACCATTTGCTGCAGTAGAAGGCACTGAGAAAGAAAAACTTGGGGGTGGCCGGTGTGGGATAAAATCTGGAATTCTTTTTCAGATGGATTAGGTTTGATATGACTAGTTTTGTTTTTGTTTTCATAGGTGGATTAAATAAACATTCTTTGTTGACAGAAAAATTTGCTTTTTTACTTCACATTAGTATTCTAATTTGAGAGGTTGCTTATTTGCATGCAGGTGGGGCACCTCCCATTTATTAAATCTATAAATATGAGATTAGATGAATTTGAGATACTATGTTGATTAATAATTGATTCCCTTCCTAGGGCTTGTTTACTATCTGCTTATATCCTCCTTTGCGTATGTAGTAAAAAATTTCATAACCAGATTGCTCAGTAAATGAGTTAATTTTCTACTTAAGAACATGCCAACCTATTCTTTTTTTATTTCTCTCCCCTTCCCTCCCCCACGCCAGTTGTCTGCTCTGTGTCCATTCGCATGCCAGCCTATTCTATTTCAACCCTTCCTAAAAGTTGTTTTTTAAAATAGTCATACCCATTCCTTCTCCTTTATAAGCAAAACTTACTCTGTTTGATGTGCTCAGATTTACAGCGCCTTAGGGTCATGTTTGAGTCTCATTGGCCAGTAAATGTTGTTACAGGATATTGGGCCTCTTGGGTACTCTACATCGGAAATTCCTATTTCAACTAAAATTTTTCTGTCATTTAGTCCTTTCACACGAAACAAGGGTGATTGGGAAGAAAGATATTAACTGGTAGGGTTCCAGTTAATTAGGTTTTAACTCTTAGGACCAGTTAGAACTTTACATTCCCTTTATTGGAAGTTTTTCATAATTCAGGAGGCTGGACTTCAGTCCCAGTGGGATTTGCTGATTCCTGTCATTCTTGCTCATCCAGAAAGCAGATGCTTCTTGGTATATGGATAAAACAGCCTCATAGTTGACTGCTTCAAGAGGTCATCTTTTCACTTTTTGTTTTTTTTGTCTTTTGTTTCAGAGAACTTTTATTTTGCACACTTGACACTTTTCAACTATGAATGGGGCCTGTGTTGGTTAAAAGTAAATTTGAAGTCTGCTCATAACCAATTTTGTGTGTGTGTGTGTGTGTGTATATGTAAAGAACCAATAACTTTCTACATACTCACTTGGCTTACCTTTTATTTCCTAGAGCTTCTTTAAAACTTTTGTAATGTCTAAGCACTGAGCTATAATTTCAAAGCCTTTGAGATTAAAAACTCC
This sequence comes from Dasypus novemcinctus, assembly GCF_030445035.2. Classification (NCBI taxonomy): domain Eukaryota; kingdom Metazoa; phylum Chordata; class Mammalia; order Cingulata; family Dasypodidae; genus Dasypus; species Dasypus novemcinctus. The sequence goes on along the minus strand of NC_080679.1, from coordinate 54,990,249 downwards.
CTCACCTGAGTGCTGTGATCATTGAGATAAAATAGGCAGTTTTGACCCCACTTATCAAGCTAATTTTTCTTCTTTCTTTCTGTGCATATGTATGCATGTACTTTCTGTGTTTTTCACATTGTGATAGCTTTTTTTAATTCAGGATTTTGTTTTACTTAGAGAAACTGTAGGTTTACAGAAATACATAAAATATATAAAATACAGAGCTCCTATATACCACCCTATGATTAACACTTTGCATTAGTAAGGTACATTTGTTATAATTCATGAAAGAACTTTTTTTTCCCCTTTCATTATTAGACAAGTTGTGGGTTTACAGACCAATAATGCATAAAATACAGGATTCCTGTATGCCAGACTACCACTAACACCTTGCATTGTTGTAGAACTTTTATTACAGTTGATGGTAGCACATTGTTATAATTGTACTATTAACAGTAGTCCATCATTTATAGTAGGGTTCCTTGTATTGTACAGTCCTTTCTTTCAATTTTCATTCTAGTAATATCTTTATGACCTAAAATTTCCCCTTTTAACCACATTCACATATATATTTAAGTGCTGTTAATTATTACTTTCACAGTGTTGTGTTACCATCACCATGATTCATTACCAAAACTTTACAGTCAACTCCAAAAGAAACTCTGTACAATTTAAGCATTAACTTTCCATTCCTTACCCCCAACCCAGCCCCTGGTAACCTGTATTCTAGATTCTGACTCTGAGTTTGCTTGTTGTAATTATTTCCTATCAGTGAGATCGTACAATATTTGTCTTTTTGTGTCTGACTTATTTCACTCAACCTAATGTCTTCAAGGTCCACCCATGTTGTCACATGAATCAGAACTTCATTCCTGTTTTTCTTTTCTTTTTAAAGAAATTTCAGATTACATAAAAGTTACATTGAAAATATAGGGGATTCCCAGATACCCTCCCTCTCCCCCTCCCACACTTTCCCCCATTAACAACATCTATCATTAGTGTGGTACATTTGTTAAAATTGATGGACAAATATTGAAGCCTTGCTGTTAACCATGGTCTGTTGTTTACTCTTTACACTTTGTGCCTCACAATTTTACAGGTTTTGACAAAATGTATAATGGCCTGTATCTGTCATTGCAATGTCATGCAGAACAACTCCAATGTCCCCAAAATGCCCCATGTTACACCTTTCTTCCCTCTCCCTCCCCTCAGAACCTCTGGTGACCACCATCTTTATATCAATGTTACAAATTTTTCCTTTACTAGAATAATAATATTAGTAAGTCTACTTTGGTCCATTGTTGCATTTCCTTCTTAGGTTTGTTCATTCCTCAGTCTTGAGGATTTAGGAATGGTGATGCACACTGTGCTTATGATTAAGAGGGGCTTAGATCCCATAGGGCAGATGGATGGAAATGTCTTGCTTACAGTTATAGATAATCTGTGTTTTGGGATGGGTGTTGACATCATCATCCTTTTGTTAGTTGTCTTTAACAAGTCCAGTGAACTAGAGAGTAGGTATTGGCTGCAACTCTGCTGAGATTCAGGTTCATACCTTCTTAATCCTAAATAATATTGCATTATATGTATAGACCACATTTTGTTTATCCATTCATTGGTTGATTGACCCTTGGGTTGCTTCCATCTTCTGACAATTGTGAATAATGTCACTATGAACATCATTGTGCATGTATCTGTTTGAGTCCCTGTTTTCAGTATTTTGGGGAATATCCCTAGTAGTGGGATTGCCAGGTCATATGGTAATTTTGTACTTAGCTTTCTGTGGAACTGCCAAACTGTCTTTCACAGTGGCTGTACCATTTCCATTCCCACCAGCAATGAATGATTTTTCCTATCTTTCCACATTTTCTCCAACACTTGTAATTTTCTGTTTTTTTTCAATAGTAGCCTTTCTAGTAGGTGTGAAATGGTATTTCATTATATATTTTTTCATTATTGTTTTGATTTGCATTCCCCTAATAGCTAATAGCATCTTTTCATGTGCTTTTTTTAAAAAAAGATTTATTATTTATTTATTTCTCTCCCCTTCACCCCCTCCCCTGTTGTCAACTCTCTGTGTCCATTTGCTGTGTGTTCTTCTGTGACTGCTTGCATTATCTGGCAGCACTGGGAAACTGCGTCTCTTTTTTTGTTGCATCATCTTGCTGCATCAGTTCTCCGTGTCGTATGTGGCGCCATTCCTGGGCGGGCTGTGCTTTTTTCACGAGGGGCAGCTCTCCTTGCGGGGCGTACTCCCTGTGCGTGGAGTACCGCTACGCAGGGACACCCCTGCGTGGCATGGCTCTCCTTGCGTGCGGCAGTGCTGTGCGTGGGCTAGCTTACCACACAGGTCAGAAGGCCCAGGGGATCGAACCCTGGACCTCTCCATATGATAGACAGACACTATCAGTTGAGCCATGTCCACTTCCCTTTGTGTGTTTTTTATATCTTCTTTGGAGAAATGTCTATTCAAGTCGTCTGTCCATTTTCCAATTGGGTTGTCTTTTTTTTTTTTTTTTACCTTTTTAAAAAAATCAATTTCATTGATACATATTCATAAAACATGCAATCCCAAACCATCAAAAGTTTACAATCAAGGATATTTGGTATAATCACAGAGTTGGCATTCATCACTTCATTCAATATTAGGGCATTTTCTTTACTCTCATAATAATAAACAAAAAACAGACAAAAAACTCTTTCCCTTAATAATCACCTCTCAATTTCTCTGTCCTTCCCTTGCCATACATAGTTGCTATTCTGTGACCATCTAATTTATTTTCATTTATATTTTGTGTAGATGGAGTCAGACAATATGTAGTAACTTTTGTCTAGTTCCTTTCACTTTGTATATTACCTTTTATTTTTAACCCTTAGTGGAAAATTATGAACATATTAGTATACATTATTGTCCATACTTTGCTTTGGTTGTATTTTTGCCTGTTATGTTATAATGTTATAACATCTTATAACATTAGCATACCTTTGTTCTGTTTCAAAGAAAAACAGTATTATATATGCAGTATTACCTATATTCATATTTCACATGAGGTTTCACTAAGCTGTGCAGTCCCATGTTACATTTTCTAGCTTTCCTTTTAGTAATATACAGGACCTTACACTTTCCCTTTTATTGCTGAGTTGTTGGATTTCTTTATATGTTCTGGATAATAAACCCTTATCGGATGTGTGTTTTCCAAATACTTTCTCCTACTGAGTAGGTTGTCTTTTTCTTCTTTTGTGTTAAGTCCTTTGGTACACAAAAGTTTTTAATTTTGATGAAGTTCCATTTATCTATTTTTAACTTTGTTCCATGTGTTTTGCGTTTAAAGTCTAAGAAACCAAAATCCTGAAGATGGTTCCCTACATTTTCTTCTAGGATTTTTATAGTCCCAGTTCTTATATTTAGGTTTTTGATCCATTTTGAGTTAATTTTTATATGTGGTATGAGATAGCAGCCCTTCTTCACTCTTGTACATAGGATATCTAGTTCTCCCAGCACCATTTGTTGAAGAGACTATTCTTTCCCAATTGAGTGGACTTGACAACCTTGTTAAAAATCAATTGGCCATAGATGTGGAGGTCTATTTCATGATGTATAGATTTATCCTTGTGCCAGTACCATGTGGTTTTGACCACTGTAGCTTTGTAATAAGTTTTAAAGTCAAGAAGTGTGAGTCCTCTAACTTGATTTTTTTTCAAGATGTTTTTGGCTATTTGGGGCCTTTTACCCATCCAAATAAATTTGATGATTGGCTTTTCCGTTTTTGCAGAGTAGGCTGTTGAAATTTTGATTCAGCTTGCATTGAATCTGTAAATCAGTTTGGGTAGAATTGACATCTTAACAGTTGTATTAGTCAGCCAAAGGGGTGCTGATGCAAAATACCAGAAATCTGTTGGCTTTCATAAAGGGTATTTATTTGGGATAGAAGCTTACCGTCACAAGGCCATAAAACATAAGTTACTTCCCTCACCAAAGTCTGTTGCCATGTGGTAGAGCAAGATGGCTGCCAGTCTCTGTGAGGGTTCAGGCTTCCTCTTCCTCCTAAGGCTCTGTGGCCTCAGTTCCTTCTGATCTCAGCATAAGTCTTTTCTCTATCCCCAGGGCTTGATCCTTTCCAGGCTCAGCTGCTCTGTTCTCTCCACAGAGTCAGCTGTAGACTATCAGGCTCTCTGTTTTCCCAGGGCCTCTGTCCTGTCCTTGGAGCTGTCTCTCTTCCTCTGTGTTCTTTTTCTGTGTGTTTACTTCCTGGAGTTCCAGCACAAAACTGTAACTCCCTCTCTCTCCTCTGCCATGTTTTTTCTCTCTGAGTCCCCATCCATAAAGAGGGTGGGGACTCATTGTCCTTCTGATGTGACCCAATCAAAGTCCTAATCATAATTTAATCAAGTAAAAGTGAAACCTCAGAAATTAATACACTATAACACACCCAGAGGAACAGACCAGTTTACAAACATAATCCAATATCTATTTTTGGAAGTTATAAACAATATCAAACTGCTACAACAATATTTAGTCTTCTAATCCATGAGCATGGAATGTCCTCCCATGTATTTAAATCTTTTTTTAATTCTTTCAGCAAAGTTTTAAAATTTTCCATGTATAAACACTTTGCATACTTGGAAACTGAAAATCTTTCTCTACAATAGCACTTCTCAGAACCCAGAAATTTTGGTGCATATTGTGACTCTCGTGATGGGGCTTGGGGATAGAGTGTGGTATGTTTCCCAAATGTAGTCAACCACAGAACCCCTACAGTCACTCTCAGCGTTTTTGTTCTGGGGCACACAGTCTGGGAAAAGCAGAGGGGAATTGTACCCTGGCTGACAGCAGGGACCCCACCTTGGCACACAGAGATATGTGATATTCTGGATGCTATGGGCCTTCAGGAAATGTGGTTGTCTGAGTGAAGTTTTCCACGTTGGCCACATGAAGAAAAACATTTGGTAACATTATCAAGCAGTCCATACATGTTTCCTTCTCTAGTTCCTAATTAGTGGTTGGTCTCATAAAAATAAAATAGCCAGTGGAATCTTGCCTGGCCCCTGTGAATCCCTTCCCAGTTAACACAGGAAGCCTGGAGAGCTAGATTCCATTGCAGCCTCTTTTTCATAACCCCTTGCTATTAGGCAGGGATGATACATCTCCATAGAGAGTATTTCAGATTTAAACAAAACTTTTCAAAGTCCTGGGTAGGGGTCCCTGTGCCTGGATTTTTCAGTCCCTTAAGTAGCTTTACTCCATTTTACTGCCAGTTATATAGCATTAGCGTTGTAAACAGCATGCAGTTCAGTGACCAAAACCTTCCTCAGTGAATCCTTTTCAGAAGTAGATGTCATTACTCCAACAAACCCAATTTCTAATCATTGTAGATTAACAGGATCACAGTTTACGGAAGGAGGGTCAAAGTCTTGTTTACTCCATAGTGTAGTTTTAACCTACCCATGCAGAAGTGAGAATTGAATTCACTGAGTGGAATATTCTCAATTGACATGTGACTCCTTGTGCTTAAACTCCCAACCTAATTCAATCTGTAAATAGATTACATTTTAAGTATAACCTATAAGATATAAAGCATTTCTGAAAATGAAGTTTGAATCTAGTGAAAATGATTGCTATTAAGCATTTTAAATATGCATATATGGACATACATATGTATGTATATCATTTAAGTTGCACAGTTATTTTTAGGAGTATTTTTAATTCAGGCAGTTAATCTATGTATCTTTTATTGTGGCTTAAAACTGATATTAATACTGTGAAATAATAATACATTCCACATTATTGTCATCTTTAGGATGATTTCATGCTTCCTCATTGTAGACCATGCTTCAGTTTTCTCTTGTATAAAATGGAGACAAATAATAATACTTAACTCAAAACGATGTTTTAAAATTGAGTTAATATAAGTAAATTGCTATAAACAGTATGATACATGGTAAACACTCAATATGTGTTAGCCATTATTTCTAGTGTGCATCATAATCATGCATTGTAAATATAGACAGAAAGCTAATGTATGCTAAAGTTAATGGGAAAAGGAGTTCCTGCACATTTATTACACTAAGCATTTTCTTTGAAAAAGAACATGTACGTATTTGATTTTTAAAATGTGTATGTTTGAGGGATGTCTTTTTTGCTTTGAGGCACATAGATATAAGCATGTATTCCAGAGAGATACCTCACATAGATAAATGTATGTCTGTAATTAGAGCTTTTTTTTTTGGAGTGCTTTCAGGTTGAAAAGAAACAGCCCGCTTAAAAGCTCAGAAGTATTCTCTCTTTAAAACAACATGAATTAGAAGCTTACCTGTCACGTTTCACTCTACTAGATTATGTTTGCAAAACATGGGCTTTTTAGCCCTTGAAACTGAGAATAATGCATACTGAGCAGAGCTGTGTAGATTTTTGCTGCAGTTCTTATTGCTGCTGTCAGCCAGTATGTGATCAGCCGCGTGTTTAAGTTGACTCACTTAGTATGCTAGTTACTCACAAACCCTTTTCCAGAAAAACGTACTGAGAACGTTGTAACATGACACTGATTGCGTTGCTGGAGAGAGAAAGAACATTGGCTTCAAGGTGGGAAAACCCAGGTGCGATTTCAGCGCTCTGCTCTAACTCCTCCCTTATGATACCTCCCTGATGGGCAGGGCAGGGACTTCGGTTTATTTATCAGGCTGCCCTGCACAGAATCTAGCAGAGGAGGAAGCAAGTGATGTGTTAGTTGTAGGAAGATGTGGAGAATATTCTTGTGGACTGTCACTTGACCTCTGCTGAGCTGTGAAAGGAAAGATTTGGACCAGAATAGTATTTCCCACAGTACACCATATATGCCACTGACAGGATGAGACTGATGGTTTTAGATAGTAACTGGTGGGTTTTTACATATGTATGTATTAATATGTATTAGAAAAATATACTATATCAAACTGGCGATTTTGTCAATATTATTGCACAGGTCACAACTATTTTGAAGTACATTAGTTTAGGTTAAAAAGAGCAATTAAAAAGTACATGGATATGGTAAAAATTGTGTAGGAAATGTGTGAATGATTAATATGAAAAACCATCATCTAAAGGTCATCATCATCTCTAAGACTCCTTCCTTTTCTAATTCTTTATTTCATTATCTCAGTTTTTTTAAATCATTTAATAGGACACCCTCCCCCAATTTATTTCTTTTTCTTGCCACCCAGAAACAGATAAAAACTGAACTGTAATGTGTTTGTCTTTTCATGGGAAATATTGAAATATTAGCCTTTTATTGAAATATGAGTTAATGAACGTCAGTATACTTAGTATTAAAGGATGACTATTGGAAGTAAACGGTAGTGATAAGATGATAAAATTCTACTTACAGAAGTGCTAATGGAACAGTATGATGCTTGTCAAGATAAATATCCATTTTAAAAATTAAAGTTAGTGATAGTGTGATCATCAGCTATTTATTATATATACACATTACTTTAATTTGTTTTATTCTTTTCTCCTAGGTTCCTGGTACAGTTCAGACAGGATAAAGTATGTGTGAAGTTCATTCAGGGCAACCAGAAAAATGGGAGTGTCCCAATGTGCAAAAGGAAAAACAATCGTCTCCTTGAAGTTGCTGTCCCTTAACTGGCGCCTTCTCTGCTTTCATGGACTTGTTTCTTTGTAATAGTGCAATTTGAGTCTTGTTTTATTAGGGGTTCATTGTATGTGTGGGAATTGCCAAAGGCAGATACTGTTAGAGTCCCTTGGCAAAATAAAAATATTTGACTAATCAATTTTTATTATTGGAATAGTTTTAACCCTTAAAGTACATGTACGGTTTGTCCAGGGACAGGACTGTAGAACCTAACAGTGTCTATGCCATGCCAATTCTGCTCTTTGTTTAGTCATCACATTAGATCTATGTGCCAGAAATCAACATTTTACTCATAAATCATTAATACATCTAATTATAGGAAATGGTCTTAAAAAATAGTGCATCTACTCATCAAATATTTATTGAATGCCTACTCTTTGGTAGGCTCTGTGCTAGATGGTATGAAAATTTGTTTAGGAACCATCTTTTGTTTTTAAGGCCATTACATTCTGCCTGATTTGTGCTGGTTTAGGTAGGACTAAGAGGGTTTGAAAATGTTGCGATCAAGCGGTAACTTAATGATAGCATTGTTAGGAACCCTGAATTAGGGTCTTTAAGAATACATACTACAAGAAGGGCTGATCCTACTAAGGATTAGAAATATATGACTGGGTAAACTGCCCCTATATGTGATTTCTATTTGAAGTAAAAAAAACGGACGTTTAAATTTGTTCAGATCTCTTATAATTAATTGCTTTTAAGAGTAGAAAACAGTCATTCTTATATTAGAAAAAGTGACAGAAACAGTCCAGTAAGATTATATTTTCCTGTTTCTAGTTAACATCAGATAGGATCTTAGATATGCTAGTATCTGCAGATACCTGTTTTCACCCAAATATGAATAGATATTTTAAACAGACTAGTATAGTGAAAGGCTGACGGCTTTTCAGATAGTGGCAAACATTCTGTACAATGTGCAATAAAACATCCAAGATCTTTTTTGAAAGTTTTATTTATAATATACATTTTGTATGAGGGGGTGATTGGTAATGGGTGCATATTTTAGTTGAGAATTAAAAATAAATTTGTGTTAATTCACAGGGCTTTTTTTTTTCTTTCAAATTTACACTAAGGGTTCATTTTGGAAACTACATTTAAATTTTGGAATCAACTGTTTCTTATTTAGGAAGATAATGTATATACATTGGTATTATGTTAAATAATAAAATTGTTCTAATTTGGTGCCATTTGCTGGATCATAACTATTTTTCTATTTCTAGCTATTTTCTTATGTTGTACGTCAATGTATTGTTGCACAGAAAGGCTTTACAATCCAAACATATGTTCTCTGTGTAATTGAATTTCATTTATCTTTTATAAACCAGAACTATCATTGAAAGTATTTTCTGGGGATTTCCTTTTAAATTTGTACTTTAAAAAAGTTACTCACATAAATTCTTAGAAGCCTTTCTGTCTGTTGGTACAGGTAGAGGGTATAATTACTTTTTTTAGTTTTCCTTCTCTAACATGTGCCTGAAGTGTTAGACTGATGGCTCCTGATAAGGTGAGTAGAAATTTGAATTTGAGAAGTGTTGTTTTTTTTTTAACTCTCTTGATTTGTAATTGATTCACATTATTCAAAAAGTTGGAAGGTAAACAATAAAACTTCTCTCTCCCGTCAGTTACCCATCTGCCCAGTTCCCACCACATCAAAGTTAATCATTGTCTTTAATTGTGTTCCTTTATGTATATGCTTGCAAGAGCAAAAAAAAAATTATATAGATTCTTATCTCCAATGCTCATTAGTAGACAAAAGCTGTTATTTTATACACATTATACTTTATCTTGCCTTTTTTTTAAATGCAAATCACATTAATTCTTTTTTTTTTAAGATTTATTTATTTATTTCTCTCTCCTTCTCCCCCACCCCGGTTGTCTGTTCTCTATGTCTATTTGCCGTGTCGTCTTCTTTGTCTGCTTCTGTTGTTGTCAGCATTACGGGAACCTGTGTTTCTTTTTGCTGCGTCATCTTGTTGTGTCAGCTCTCCGTGTGGGCGGCACCATTCTTGGGCAGGCTGCACTTTCTTTCGCACTGCGCGGCTCTCCTTAAGGGGTGTACTCCTTGCGTGTGGGGCTCCCCTACACGGGGGACACCCCTGCGTGGCATGGCACTCCTTGTGTGCATCAGCACTGCGCATGGGCCAGCTCCACACGGGTCAAGGAGGCCTGGGGTTTGAACTGCAGACCTCCCACATGGTAGACGGACGCCCTAATCGCTGGGCCAAGTCCACCACCTACCTTGCCTTTTTCATTTAGCAGAATATCACGAAGAACTTCTCATTCTTTTTGCAGCAGTATGGTCACCCTTTGCGTGGATGTGCTGTAATGTATTTAACCATTCCCCTCCTGATGATCATTGGGTTGTTTCTTAAATGGAAGTTTCAATCCAAGATAGAGAGGCTCCAATATTCCATAGGTTTACTTTTTAAAAAATTATTTAAAAATTTACTTTTTATATCAATGTTGAAAGCTCGGTTAACACAAGGTAACTACAATAACAATAAGTCTGCTTTAGTTAACTCCCCCCTTATTTTTGTTCATTCCTTAATCTTGAGGGATTTGGGGCAATGTCCTCTCTGACTGCTTTGGGCTAAGAAGGGACGTAGCTGTTATGGTGCAAAGGAATGGGTGGTTTTGCTGGCAGGTGAAGATACTCCTTGCTTTGGGGATGGGTTGGTCCCTCATCATCGTTTTGTTAGTGTCCAGGGCAGGCCTGAAGACCTGGAGAGCAGGAGTTGGGCTCCTGTCTGCTGGACCTCAGGGCTCAGCCACGTAGGAACAATCATGGGTTTACTTTTAAAATTTCCCCAGGTGCTTTATTTGCAGACCATTGTGATGGTTAGCAACAATAGCAGTGTGGTTTCAACATACATTTTCCAAAGTTTGTCTCTACTAGAGAAGCCGTTTAACCTCAGACTTCATGGTCTATGTTCCGCAAGGATTTTAAAAGGCTCTACAAAGTAGTTTTAAATGTCCGCCCAGCGTGAAAGAAAGTGCAGCCTGCCCAGGAATGATATTTTTGCATATATGTCCATCACTTACAGGTGATATAGCAGAGTAAAATAGTTTTATCTTCTCGGCACTGGAGTATTCAATAATTTTTGATCATGAAAATCATTCTTCATGGGTTGTGATTTTACTTGGTGGGAAAAGTTTGCTGAAAGCTTCCTGCTGTGCCAGGGTGAGCTTTGCCTCCTTAGACCTTTCCAAGCCATCCAGTGGAGGAGAGCATCCCAGAACAGCACAATCAGAGAGCTCTTACTGCTTCATATGCAGGTGGCAATGCCCCGCTTTCTTTTCCATGGGTAACAAACTAACAATGAGCACATTATTTAGAAGTTTTCAGTTGTGAAATCAAATATGAAACCCTGATTCTCAGTCCTGTGCTTAGCGTTGACTACTGCTCAGAGAAGCCTAAATAGGTTTTCTATTTGAAAGACCTACACATTCCTCTATACGGAAAAAGAGCAGTGATAACCTGACCACTGTAGAAATGAAGAGAGAGCCGCCATGGCCCATCGGACCCACATTAGAGCAGTATTTCCCAAAATGTCACAGAGAGTCAACCTGCATAAAAATCATAAGGGGGGCTTGTTTTAAAAACAAACAAACATAAATACATGCAGATTACTGGATACATGTCCTTTCAACTGAATCACAATTTCTGGAAATAGAGTTTAAAAATAGACATCTTAAGGAGAACCTCCAAGTGATTCATGCACATTCAAGTTTAAGAACAATTAAGAAAAATGGCTAGAGCTTTTGTTTAGTGTCACAATAAAGAGGCACCTGCATCTTAACAAGTCCTACAGGTTATTCCTTTTTTTCTTTTAAGATTTTTTTTCTCTCGCCCCCCTGCCCCTGGTTGTGTGCTCTCTGTCCATTCGCTGTGTGTTCTTCAGTGTCCGCCCGTATTCTTGTTAGCGGCACCCAGAATCTGTCTTTTTGTTGCGTTATCTTATTGTGTCAGCTCTTCATGTGGGCGGCACCATTCAGGGGCAGGTGGCACTTTTTTCACGCTGGGCGGCTCTCCTTACAGGGCGTACTCCTTGCGCGTGGGGCTCCCCTACGCGAGGGACACCCCTGTGTGGCATGGCACTCCTTGCACACATCAGCTCTGCGCATGGGCCAGCTCATCACATGGGTCAGGAGGCCTAGGGTTTGAACCCTGGATCTCCCATGTGGTAGGTGGATGCCCTTACTGTTGGGCCAAATCCACTTCCCCTGCAGGTTATTCTGATGCACACCCAAGTGTCCATAGCTTCTCTGCAGCGGTGTGTCACTGGCCTGACCTGCAAGTACTCTTCCTCCCTCACCCCAATAACCAGCTAGAAGTTACTGATAGCTGTAGTGTTGCTCTATTACAGAAAGCAAACAACTTATAATAGCCAAGTATGTTGTGTTACCACTCTCCAGAATTCCTGTGCATGCTGGCCTCACCACATGGTCCAAACTGTCCCCAAACACTACGGATCAGTTACCCAACCACTGTGGTGACTTCTAGGTCTAGACTAACAGATGTGCTTGAAGAAAATAAATAGGTGATGGGTACCAAAAGCTAGTTCGTGGTAGTTGCCAAGGTGTGTAGTGTGGTTGACATAAGTTGTTCTTGACTTTGATTTCTGTCTTCCACAGGGCAAGGAAGGAACATGGGAATAGTTACTTTCTCCTCACCCACTGATGACAGTTTTGTATTTTGTGTTTTTGGATAACTCAAACGTAAGGTCTTCAGTTCAAGTTTTAATACCTTTGCTCATCAGTGGGCTGTGCCTGTAGTGGCAAAGCACCAAAGCCAAGAATCATGAGAGTCGTGGTCATGTCATCAGTATTGGGGATTTAGCTGAAATCTGGGAAAATGAATCATTTTTTATCATATTTTAATTAATGTGCTGAATTAGAATTCTCAAGTGCATGTAATTTAGTATAATTATGGTCATGAAAGCATGGTTTAAAATCTTTTTAGTCTAAATAGTTTTTTTTTCCCTGCATGTTATTTTTCATGTAATAGCTGAAGGTAATTCTTAGGCTCTTTGAAACCTTCAAAAGCAAGTAGTCTTTTTTTTTTTTTACATATATATATATATTTTATTTTGAAAAGATACATAGATCACACAATGTTACATTGAAAAATATAGGAGGTTCCCATATTCCCCACTCCCCACACCCCCACTTTTCCCACATCAACAACTTCTTTCATTAGATTGCAATTGACGGATACATTTTGGAGCACTGCTGCACAGCATGGATTATAGAGGGTTTACATTGTAGTTTACACTCTCTCCAAGTCCATTCAGTGGGTTATGGCAGGGTATATAATGTCCTGCATCTGTCCGTGCAGTAAAAAGCAAGTACTCTTTACAAAATAAAGTTACTTTGCAGGGGAAAGATTTGGTAGATTTCTTAGTGTCTTTATTCTTATATTAAATTTTGACCAGAATGCATTGTTGCAAGAGACTTTTTAAGGCGGGCATTTTTTGTTAAATCTGCATCACTCAAATTCACTACAACAGTTAGAGGCAGGGAGTGGAAGTGAAGAGAACAAAGGGTAGTCCTTTTGTTCTTTCCTCCTGGTGAGAAAAACAGCTGTGGGGTTTCATTGTCCATTTGAAGATTTTATGTTGAGAGTTTTGTTATTGGAGAGACTCCTTTGGATCTCATTTTAATAATTCCATTATGTGCTCTTTCCCAATTTTTCGTTACCTAAACACTAAGAAGCCTCTTGACGAGCTGATCTCAACAACTTCGATTCCAATAGCCACACAGTAGAAAATTAATTGCTTTTGATTTTGATTCCTCTAAATCTTGGAATGTTTGCCTCATTCTCTTTGGTTTGAAGATCATTTCAAAATCTGGAGTTAATCACAGTACAGTACAAGCCATAATCTCTTCTGCATTAACTTTTTTTTTTCTTACTGTTTTGGTGGCCAAGTTCCTCTCTTCTCAGTTCCATAAAATTCAGCAAAAATCTAACTTTGTAACCAAGGAAAATAGACTCAGCTTTTCAGTGTTTTAAGGAAGGACCTGGAAACAGAATTTAATTCCATATTCACCAAAGATCTGGCAGTACTGGGGGAAACATCAGCTATTTCTAGTTAGTATGCGAACCACCTTGTTGTTACACTTACTTTATAATCTCACCCCTACCCCTGCCTACTTTATTTTTCTTTCTTTTTTTTGTTACTCTTGCACCACTGATTAATGGATATGGCATATTCTTTCCTTTAAATATGTTTAGTGACATAGAGCATACATCAGAAATGAGCACAAATCATAAATATACCTCTCAATTTTTACAAGGTTGTACATACCTATGTATGCTAGCACCCAAAACAAGAAGCACCCCCAAAACGAGACTCAAATCCTCCTTCTCCATCCCAGTCATAACTGCCCACAAAGGTAACTATTATCCCATGTTCTAATTCCATATATTAATCTTGCCCATGTTTAATTTTACGTAAATGGCATCATATAGCATGTACTCATTTACCACTCAATATTGTGAAATCCATTCACATTGTTGCATGAAGCTTAAGTTTGTTCATTCTGCTGCATAATATTCATCTTGTAGGTATATTACAGTTTTGTAGTCCATTTTCCTGTTGATGGCCACTTGGGTAATTTTTTGCTCTTACGTATAGTGTGGCTGTAAATTTCTCTTTTACCTGTCTGTACATGTCACTTTTTCACAGGATATATACCTGGAAAGAGAATTACTGGGACACAGAGTAAAAATATGTTCAGTTAGTAGATTCTGCCACCCTGATTTCCTAAGGAATTGTACCGGTTTATACTCCCACCAGCAGTGTATGAAGGTTGTAGTTTCTCTTTATCCTTACCATACTTGATGTTGTCAAGCTTTTAAATATTGGTCCTTCTGGGAGATTTTAGCTTTATTATTTCTTTTTTTTTTTTTTTTTTTTTAAGGAGGTACCTGGGATTGAACCTGGGACCTCATATGTAGGAGGCAGACGCTCAACCACTGAGATACATGGGCTCCCGATTTTAGCTTTAATTTGAATTCCCTCTATGATTTATGAGCTTGAACATCTTTTCAGTATTGGCTATTTGGATATCATTTGTGAAGTGCCTGCTCAAGTATTTGCCAATTTTCTTTTTCTGTTGGGACTGTCTTTTTTATTTTAGTTGCTTTGCTGTTCTTTATATATTCTTACCATTGTTTTTTGACTACATCTTAATGTAGTCCAGTTTTTTAGTCTTCTTCTTTATGGCTAGTACTGTTTGTTTCCTGTTCATGAAATGTTTACTTCCCCAAGTTTATGAAGATATTCTCCTGTTTTCTTTTAGAAGCTTTATTGTTTTTACGTTTACACATTTAGATCTTCAGGATACCTGGGATCTAATTTTGGGATTGTGTAAGGTCAGAGGACAGAATTCTGTATTTTTTTCTCCCATATGGATATCCAGTGGATCTAGCACCTTTCATTGAAAATACTTTCTTATCCTACTGCATGGTTTCTAGATTTTCTATTCCATCGATTTACTTATCTATCCTTGTGTTGATGGTAAACTGTTAATTTTTGTAGCTTTGCAGTATGTTTAAGTAGTCTTAAAGAAGTGAAGTTTATAACTCTTGGTTTAATGAGAGGTCATAAATTTAATGTGGCAGGAGAGGAAGAAACATTAAAACTAATAAATACGCATTTTCAGGTATTTGGAATAGTGATAGTTCATCAGTTTTTATATGAACATAAAACCAGCTTTTTCCCTTAACTACAGGGATTAGTACATGGATGTTCCTAATGGGATCATATGAGGAAAATATTAGATGTTTCCTTGAAATAAATTGATGACATGTAATGTGACATTTTGGGTTTTCATTGATTCAGTGGCTTCTATCCATAGTACTATATCATCCCCATTTCAAATTTTCCAGAAAGCCTTTATGAATTTACTGTCATGTATAAGTGAATGTGAATTATTTAATTCTTTTTTTAGGTACGACAGCATGTTTCCCTCTCTTAGATTTGGTTCTTGTGGTGGATGATTTCTGAGGGTTTTTCTAATTTGTAAATGTTTCAGTTGGTTATCTTGTGCAGTACTCATAGTTTATGGATGAGGCCAGATGGTGCTAGAATTTGGGTCTTTGACTTCTAGTACTCCTGTGCTTTTTTATTATTGAAATCAATTTTCCCTAAATCATTTCCCAGTAACCACCCAATCCATTCTCTTGCATGCAGTTCTGAGCTAGTTAAATTTAGAATTGCCCTTTCTTAAAAAATTTTAACTGGTTTTAGCTCAGTGGTTGAGCGCCTGCTTCCCACATACAAGGTCCCAAGTTCAATCCCCAATACCATCAAAAAAAATTTTTTTTTAAATAATAAAAGTAAAATAATCTCTGCAAGTTTAGCTTTCCTGAAACTGGGATTTTAATTGACAGGGAATAACAGTACTGAAAAGACATTTTAACTTTTTTTGTAGCACTAAAGGCATATGCATTATTTTTTCTCATGAGCAATTTATAAACAAAGGAAAATAGTTAATGTTTTTGTTCTATATTCCGTAAAATAATTCACTGGAAAGGTTAGCATGTCTATAAGTCAGATAGGAAATAAGTTTGTACTATACTGCAGGAAACAGGAAGGAATTGTTGAAACAGTGCATTGTAGAAAACTGAAATTTTCCTCCATTCTTCAGGATCTACAGTCTTTGAGCTGTGATATATTGCAAACTCACCTTCTTTGTTTATTCAGAAGTATAATTTATTTGCTACTATTTTCCTTCTGCTATTTCTTAAATACTAACTTCTAGAAATGGGATAGTGTTATATTTAAGCAACACAATCATCAAGACTCATTCTCCTTGATAAAGTCCTGAAAATTACCTGAGAATGAGTTCCCTAAAGTTTGAAAGGATAGGCTTTTAGAATAGAAGCTCTTAGAAGATACAAGTATATCTACTATGTAGGGCTCAGTACTGTTTTCTTCAAATGAAACTACCCAATACTTTCTGGTGGATGAAAATCAAATGTTTCTATTCAGAAGGCCAGCCCAGCATTTTTAAAAATCAAGTTCAAAAAGGGTTTTACTAGTTTAAGGCGGCTTAATGCCATTTACTTAGTTGGAGAGAAAACTTATTCCTACCTTAAGGTCTATTTTGCAACAATTGAATATAAATGGGTAAAGAGTTCTCATGTCTGGGTATTATCATGAACAAATTTGACAAAGTAATTTAGCAATCCAGGAAATGGCGATATTTGGAATCCAGTCTTTCTGATCATTCTGAGGCTGTTTGGTAACAGCTGTCTTTACTTCCTAGCACAAATTAGACTTGGAGCTGAAAAAGAAATGGGACCTGGTAACATTAAATGAAAAGCACTTGGGAGCCGTCAATGGAACATTATTAAAGAGGAAGGAAATCCACCCACCAATTTGTTCTTTCCAGTAGGAAAAAGCAGATGAAGATGGCATGTATGGTGACTTGAACTGCCCCCAAACCACCAACACATAGGCAAAGTTTGTTTGAAAGCGTTTATTTCAGAAGTGCGGTTTGATACATAAAAATGCATACACATCATTCATATCCCTGTCTAAAGATTCCATTTCTGATGGGCCCATGTGGCTAATTAGGAAAATTGATACGGGACTGCTTTACTCATCCCGGAAAGCTTGTAAGTCACCATTAGTCACACTATTGTCACTTTACTCCCAAAGCAAACTCGGCTTTGAATACTACATCTCTGGGGCAACCAGTTCAGGATTTCATTATATTTTCTAGTAATGGAAGCAGCTTTATGTTCCCACAGTATAGGAATTACCAATCTAATCCTTTCACTTTATAGATAGGCAAATCTGGGCTCAGAGATATCCAAAGATTTTTCCAAGGTTTTGTGTTACTGGCAGAGTTAAACTGCAACCCATGTCTTCTGTTGTTGTTTTTTTTCCCACTACCCATAATAGTCTTCTCTATGAAGATTAGGAAAAGATGCCCAGAATCTGGAGTTTTCATTTAAGTGGTGAATATTAATGGAAGATACTGTAATTTTTAAAAAGGTGCAGGAAAGATGGGACCCCAATGTAGAAGCCAATAACTAGCACTATCAGGCACATAGTAATTGCTTGATAAATAAAGAAGATGGAAATGCAACTTCCTTTCCATATCTAACCCTCCGTCCTTCCTGAGCCTTCCAGGAACCTTAAATATGAAGTTTTCCGTTGTGCTTGTTCACTCAAGTTACAAAATTAAGTATTCAAGCTTGCTGTCCCCCAAAGATATTTATTTACAACAACCCAATTTCTTTTCCCCTCTACCCTTCTCAAGCACTATAGCTTTTTATAATAACTATGGGATTGCCTTCCTCTCCTGTGGACCATTCCCTTGACAGAACGCAGTACAAACAGATTGGTTACTATCAGTCCTTCTGACCCAGGCAGAAGTTTCAGAAACTTTCTCTCTTGCGATCGAAGTCCTAAGGAAAGTAACATGGATGTGGACAATTAAAGTTTTTTCCTGGTCTTCATTCTTTCTGATATTATAGGAGTTTTTTCCTAAGCCAATTAAGAAATTATATCTAATTATATTAAATTATATCTTTAATATCTTAGGTATAAACTATCCCACAGCATGAACATCCATTTTAGAAACACATTTGTATCTTCCCCACCTCCATGAACATTGTAACTTGAGTCCCAAAGGATTTGATTTTTGTGGAAGAGCCAATAGACTTGCCAAGGGAGAGTGAAGCTGCTTGAATTGAGTGGTTCTTGTCAGGAAGAACAAGCATTATTTCACATTCTCCTTTCCTGAATTCAGTGGTCTTTTAGTAAATTCCTGATTATGATCTTCTAATATGTCTCAAAATGAAGAAGACTAGATACCTTCAGGTACCACCAGAAAAGACAGAGCTTTTAGATATTTTGATTCTTAAGGAAAATTGTCTTAAATGTATGTCATCGTGCCTAGATATAAAGCAGAAATACTTAAGTCTGTATGAGAACTTTACACATCATGTCTTGTTTGTTTAATTGTTTTTGTTTGAAAATAACTGTGGCTGCTTGCAACACATACCACTTACTTACTAGGGACGGTCAGGAAAACATTGAGCTTCATGAGGCTAAAGTAAGTCAATGCCAATTACCTCTAATGGACAAAGTAGTGATGGTATGTGTAGAGATTTGTATTGCCCTCCTAATATCTTATTTTTTAGGGAGAGCATTTTAGAGCAGATTGGAAGTTTCTCCTAGAGCCTACTTCATTAGATCTTAATCCTGATTTTATAAACACACCTCCCAGGGCATCTGCAGCACACACTGGTTCTTTGTTCTTCAAGGGCAAGCCTTAACTAAAGCTCACTTTGCTTTGTTACTCCTCTTGCCCATCTCAATTTCTGTAATCCCTTGTCCCTCCACCCACCCCCTCCCCGCTGCCCACTTTCTCAGGACAAATGCAAAGTTCTGTATTTGAGCCCACATTATTGGCCTTGCTGTTTGGCCCTGAAGCAATCCTGGGGTATCTGAGACAACTTGCTCACGATTTCTCATAGAAAATTAGTAACTCAGAATTAAATTGGCTCCCTGGGCTTCCCTCCCGGCGAGAGCCGGTACTCCAACCAGCGCTGGGCTCCCTTTTGGCGTTGAGATGCCTAAGAAAGCTGGTGCACGAACAAGGGTAAAAGCACTTCCTGCCTCTAGTCCTGTGGCAGTTGATCCTAAAGGTTGTGTCACCACAGCCATCCATGCCAAACCTGGCTCCAAGCAAAATGCTATAACAGATTTGATACCTGAAGCCGTAAATGTAGCTATTGCAGCGCCTCCCTCAGAAGGAGAGGCTAATGCTGAGCTCTGTCGGTGCCTTTCCAAGGTCTTAGAACCCAGGAAGAGTGATGCGGTTTTGGATAAGGGTGGTAAATCTCATGACAAGGTGGTGAAGCTTTTGACTTCCACAACTCCAGAGGAGATCTTGGAGAAATTAAAAAACCAAGCTGAAAACAGACAGGCCAGAAATGCAAAAATCATCCTTGAAAAACTTTTTTATTGCTGAAAATGAAGAGGCTGTTGAGTAGGAAAACAGACTTAAATGCACAGAAAAATATGAAATGTATTTTTAAATTAAGAACAAGGCTTGAAAAAAGAAGTAGAAATTTTAAAAGTACTATACGTTGGTTACAGGGCTTTAAATCCCTGACCCAAAACAGCTTGGAGCATATAACTATGATTTCATGGCACTACGAAACAACAAAGTTGGAAAGGATGTTCATGATGACATCACTTCATTTCTTTCATTTTATGATGGAGCCTCTGGTATCCAGAATTGAGAGACTTAAAATTATACCATGCAAGGTGGTGACTAGAACCCAGATCCCTTGATTCCTGGTTGAATGTAGTTTATCCTGATTGAAAATTAAAATGATAGTATTTCTATTCATGCTTTACTTGTTCAGAACATTTCTGGAATTCTAGGGATTGCCTTCTAATCCAGTTTACAAGTAGTAGAAGAATGCTTCTCACACTACTTTGTAGTCTTGCCTTATATTTTAAAATGCTTATCTAAATGCAAAAAAAAAATGCACTTTGTCTTTTTAAAACTATACCGAGCCTTTTATGAAAAAATATGTAGGAATAATCAAGACTTGTAATTTATTGGTGTTGATTATAATTTTAAGAAGTCAGTGAATGCTTTTCTCTCCAGAACATTGATGATAAATGCACTCCTCAAATCCGGTAGCTCATGTGAATCTCCAAAGATCCTTAAAAGAAGAAAAAGGATCTGGGAGCTATTTTCAATATTTGTTTTTTTTTTTTTTGTTTTTTTTTTTTTTTAAATATTTATTTATTATTATTATTTTTAATTACATTAAAAAAAATATATGAGGTCCCATTCAACCCCACCGCCCCCCCCCACTCCCCCCACAGCAACACTCTCTCCCATCATCGTGATACATCCATTGCACCTGGTAAGTTCATCTCTGAGCATCACTGCACCCCATAGTCAATGGTCCACATCATAGCCCAGACTCTCTCACGTTCCATCCAGTGGGCCCTGGGGGGATCTACAGTGTCCCGTAATTGTCCGTGAAGCACTATCCAGGACAACTCCACGTCCCGAAAACGCCTCCACATCTCATCTCTTCCTCCCGTTCCCCACACCCAGCAGCCCCCATGGCTACCGTTCCCACACTCATTCCACATTTTCTCTGTGGACATTGGATTGGTTGTGTCCATTGCACACCTATGTCAAGTGAGGGCTTAGATTGCACATGGGTACTGGATGCACTCTTCCCGCTTCTAGTTGTAGACACTCTAGGCTCCATGTTGTGGTGGTTGACCTTCTTCAACTCCATGTTAGCTGAGTGGAGTAAGTCCAATAAGTCAAAGTGTAGGAGCTGAAGTCTGTGTTTTTTCAATATTTGTAAAAGCCTATCAGAAATCACATCCATATTAAAGCTTCAAAAGCCAGTTAAAAAAAAAAAGAATTAAATTGACAAAGATTAAATGGCACACAATAAAATGTGTTGCAGATGAAAATTTGAAGAACCACTGGATTTAAGATGTCAATGTCTCCGACTTTCAATAGTTTGCCTTAGTTCTCTTCTGAGGCAATTCTAGAGAAGTCTACTCTCTTCAACATGACAACAGCATCCTATCCTCATTTTAGCCCAACGGATAGGGTGTCTGCCTACCACGTGGGAGGTTCAAGATTCAAACCCAGGGCCTCCTAACCCATGTGATGCGCTGGCCCATGCAGTGCTGATGCCCACAAGGAGTGCTGTGCCACACAGTGCCCCCCGCATAGGGGAGACAAGAATACAAGTGGACACAGAAGAACACACACAGCGAATGGACACAGAGCAGACAATGGGGATGGGGGCGGGGGGGTGGGCAAGGAAATGGAGAGAAATAAATAAATAATAAATCGTAAAAAAAATATAGAACGGTACTCTCCCGGGGGTGTCCGCACTAGCCGCCCTGCACTCAGGCTAGTCAGCGTCCCTCTTAAAGTGAATTAAGCACAGCACTCATCAATGTGACAACCTCAGGTTCTACACTTCTGGAGGAGCTGACATGTTTGAAGCCAGTCCCAGTTAGAGAAAAACCAAAAATAAAAATATGATATCAGAAATAAAAATGTAAAATGAGATGGAAAATTTACAAAAATGCTAATCTTTTTATAATATGCCATCTGTAAAAGAAAGGCATGTGTGTATTATTCCATTAAGGACAGATTTTGTTGTTGATAAATGTGTTCCGTATAGCAGGTGGTTAAAAGAAAAAGGAGACTAATTTTTCTGTTGCTTCCCTCTTCTGTTGTATGCCCCCTAATAAAATGTGTTACAGAAGAAAGTTAAAATAATCTGATCAAATATATATTTTCTTTAAAAAAAAGTGGCGACTTAACAGCTTTGAAAATATTTTTGCAAATACTGGAGTTGGGAGTAAGAGGACAGTGGTTTTAGCATCTTAAGTATGTCCTTCAGCACTTGGTATGAATGACAGTTAATAGGGCAGAGATAGGCAAACTGCCTGACTCCAAATGGCACTTTAACCTACACAGCTGGTGCTTTGGACCAAAAAGAGAAATAATTGCATCTGCAGAGTTTTATTTATGCTTTATTTAATATTAAATTAAAGAATATTATTGGGAATAGCTTACTGCTGTTCACCTTTAAACATTGGGGCTCAGATACTAAAGTTAACTATATAGCTTCTTACTCCTTTTATAGCTTCTTACTCCTTTTGTGTCTAACACTTATTCAATATGAGAATATTTAAGATATTTATTTGCATTTAAATTTTAGATGCATGGCTTTTCTTGATTTAGCAGTACTGTGCATAACATTTCCACGCTTGTGACTGACAGATGGATATTTAATATAATCAAATATATTTTATTATTTGAAACCATATTTGTTTTCCAAACTAAAATGTGCCCAGAATTCTCAGTTCTGAGGATGGTGTGTGTGTTTGTGTGTGTGCATATGCACATGATATACATTTTTAAAAGAAGGAAAAATCCTTGCTATGTTCTCACTTCTTTGAACTTTATTTAACCTTATCTTTCAAGCAGGCAGATCTCATCTATGGCTGCATCTTATCAGGAAACAGTGGAAATATTTTTGTAACTATTTTGCAATATGATGCTACATCTTCTGCCTTCTTTGAAAACAATATGTCCTGTCTCTCAAAGTTCCTAACACTTGGGTCAAAATAAAAAACACAAAAGAACAAAATAGAATTCCATGATGCTGGCTTGAACTGTATCCACCATATTGACCTATCAAAGTTCCAGACTTCAGGCCCCTCAAGGTCATTGCTAATTCCTTCCCCCACTACTGGAAAAATGTAGCTTCTTTTCATGCCATCAAGAAAATGCTCCATTGCTCTCTATCAGTCAGTCTGATTGGCCAGTGTGTTCTAGACCAAGGGTTCTTAGCCTTTTTTTGTTCCACAGATGCCTTTGCTAGTCAGGTAAAAACCTTAGACCCCTTCTCAGAATGTAATGGCAGATAGTTATATGACACTTAATGTCGGCATGTCTTTAAATTAAATTTTAGGATTATTCAAAATTATGTTTTACAACTTTCCCATAATTTTAATACCCAATAATAATCCAACATGGTTCAACATCTGTTCAAACCATCATTTTCGGTGAATATTTATAATTCAAGTTTTCCCATAGTGTCATAAAACCATCTCCGCCACCCTTACCAACTTTTTTGCGGGCTGTTATCTACTGCACTCAGAACATGCTACATCAAAATAAAAATCATACTAAGTCCACACTATACCATGTATTATTGCATAAATATATCACACCTGCACCAACATGTCTCCACAAAAATAATGTTTTTTTGAGTTTTCAATTAAAGCTCAGCCCCCCTGCAATCTTTCCATGGACCCCTGGTTAAGAACCCATCTTCTAGACCATTCCGACACATCGGTGGGGAAGTAGAGTGAGATGAGAGAATCAATGATGGCAACCTGAAGGCAGAGATGTAGCTCAGCTGTATGAACAGAGTGGCAGGCAAGGCAGGGCCACCTGGGTCAAGGTTGAGAGCTTGAGAATTTCAGTGCTTCAATGGCAAAGAAACTGTTAGAGCTGGATGCCTTAAAAAACTCAAATTAATGAAAAGTGTTCAATTACATCCTTACATTTCTCCTTCAAATTAGTCTTCTAGAACTCAATTATAAAATGCATAAATGATTTTATTAAATCAAAAGCTATTTGTCAGGAAGCAGATTTAGCCCAATGGATAGGGCATCCACCTACCACATGGTGCAAACCCAGGGCCTCCTAACCCATGTGATGAGCTGGTCCATGCGCAGTGCTGATGCGTGCAAGGAGTGCTGTGCCATGCAGGAGTGCCCCCCGCATAGGGGAGCCCCACACATGCAAGGAGTGCACCCCGTAAGGAGAGCCGCCCAGAGCGAAAGAAAGTGCAGCCTGCCCAGGAATGGCACTACACACATGGAGAGCTGACACAACAAGATGATGCAACAAAAAGATATACAGATTCTGGGTGCCACTAACAAGAATAAAGGCAGACACAGAAGAACACACAGTGAATGGACACAGCAGACAACTGGGGCGGGGGGGGGGGGGGGGAAATGGGGAAGGGGAGAGAAATAAAAAATATATCTTAAAAAAAAAAAGCTATATGTCTAGGGAAGTGGACGTGATTCAACTGATAGAGCATCCACCTACCATATGGGAGGTCCAGGGTTCAAACCCAAGGTCTCCTGGCCCATGTCATAAGTTTGCCTATGCGCAGCGCTGCCACGCACAAGGAGTGCTATGCCATGCAGGGGTGTCCCCTGCGTAAGGGAGCCCCACACACAAGGAGTGTGCCCCACACTGAGCTGCCAGTCATGAGAAAAGTACAACCTGCCCAGGAGTGGCGCTGTACACACGAAGAGCTGATGCAGCAAGATGACACAACCAAGAAGAGAAACTGATTCTTTGTGCTGCCGAGAATACAAACGGACAAAGAAGAACATAGCAAATCGACACAGAGAGCGGACAAGAGCAGGGAAGGAGAGAGAAATAAATCCTTAAAAAAAAAAGGCTATTTGTCAAAATCATAAAATGACTTTTCAGGAAGACTGAACGTGGAAGCATTCTAAGTGATGAAACCTCCTGTATATATGAATAAAGTTGCACCCTGCCTTTCTACTCCCCACCATTGCAACCTCAAGGAACGCCTGTAGACACATCACCTGGTGTCCTGGCTCTTCTTCTCCCCACGTGTCCTTTCACCCCCAGCCCCACCTAGGAATGATGTCTAGGACTGGGCTCCATACTTGGTCTCTGTCTTTCGGCTTTCTTGGCTGGAATCACTGCCTGTCTGGAAAGCTCTTTCTCTTCTGTATGTATACACTCTTATAACCTCCTTCCACCTTACTCTTTAGCTGCTCGGGTTCCTCAGAATTACATTCCTTTTTCATGTTGATAGCATCTGAGAGAAAGTGTGCAAATCATGGCAAAGTAACCCCTTCCTTTAGAGTACTCACTCAACTTTGAAAGTTTACATTCATTTGTGAATTTTTGATGAATTTCTCTCTCTTCCCTAAAAAAAAGGTAACTCAGTGAGTTGATTTTTCTCATTGGAAAAAAATAAATAAATAAATCCCAGCTCCTTTAAAGTGCTAGGCACATGATAGGCACTCAATAAATATTTGCTGGAACAGCTGTAGCACAAGTGGTTGAACGCTTGCTTCCCATGTATGAGGTCCTGGGTTCAATCTCCAGTACCTCCTAAAAAGAAATGTTGTTGAAGTATTGAATGAATGAATGTAATAGATATTTATTGAGCACCTATTTCATGTCAGATACTTTTCTAGGTACTGGGGATATAATAGCAAATAAAACTAAGTCCCCAGGCTCGTCAAGCTTATGTTCTAATAAATGAGTGGATCAAATTGTCCTCATTTAAATAAAAGAAAAAGCATTTTAAATGACAAGAATTACCGTTACAAACCAGTATGATGAACCCTAAAATCCTTGAAAATATACATAAGATTCTATCTTTTCAACTTTTTCTAGTTAAAACTTTTTCTTGAGTGGCAGCTTTCAAGTTGAAATATTTATTTTCACTTTATTTTTCTCTCTTAATGACTAATATTATAATAATATTTTCAACTATGCGCCATTGCACTTATGAGGTGGTTCAGCTTTATTTTGACACGAATAGGCTTTGACCATCATTTACAACAATTTATATGGGAACATATATCCATGGTCTTTAACAATGAACTTGACTCTTGAAATATAGCCTACTTGTGGTAACAGGATTTCAAGCACAATCAAAACCAAAGAAATATTGAAAGAATCATTGCTGAGTGTTAGAAACCTTGCTTTTTTCTTAATGGACATAAATAGTTCATCTATTCATTTTCCCAAAAACACAATTATCAAGAGGGAAAACTTGAGAATAACCCTGCAAGACATGCATATTAGTGCTGCCTCCTCAGGCTTCTCATCTTCCAAAAGGCAAAAGCAAACGAATCAGGTGCTGCCTCTGCGTATTTGGAAGTCTATTGGTGGGAAAACGTCTTCAACAAGTCACGTGAATTCTCAATAGGTATTAAAATTAAAAGATATTTTGCAAGAACCTCCACCTAATGAAAATACTATATTGCTTTTGTGGAATTAATTTTATTGATCTTCTTGCATTATTGCTTCCTTTTCATTCATTCATTTGTTAAGTCATCCATCAAACACTCACATAGAGGAATATTGTGATGTCTGTGTAACAACCTAAAAGGTGTATAATACTCTCCCACTAACCTGGAAATATAAATTGTTTCCTATGACCAAAATATGTACAAATGCTACATGTGACATTGTCATTGCTGTTGAAGGTCTGAAGTTAAAGTTATGGTAGCAGTGTCTCCAAACTGGACTTAACTCAAGTTGAAACTTTCACTCTCTTCTCTGCCATCTATTTTATAGAATTGCTAAGTGTGGCAAAGCCAAAAAGCAATGAGCATGCAGAGATGAGAGGTGGAGGCTTTGGGACATGGAGCTGCCCTGGATGGTGCTTCAGAGGCAATCACCGGACATTGTAAATCCTCACAGGGCCCACTGGATGGAATGGAGGAGAGTATGGGCCATGATGTGGACCATTGACTATGAGGTGCAGAGGTGCCCAAAGATGTACTTACCAAATCCAATGGATGTGTCATGATGATGGGAACGAGTGTTGCTGGGGGGGGGGGGGGGGAGAGGTGGGGTGGGGGGGTGGGGTTGAATGGGACCTCACATATATATTTTTAATGTAATATTATTACAAAGTCAATAAAAAAAATGATATGAAAAAAAAAAAAAAAAAAAGATTTAATATGATAGAAGAATGGCATATATTCATTCAAATATATATTTAATCAGAGTAAATATTTTACTTATATCAGTTTTGCTTAAATATTTTCAAACTCTTTGTTAATAACACTTTTTAAAATTTTATCTGCATTAAAATTTTTTATTTAAAATTCAACTTTACATCAAGTTCCATAATCCCTGATATACCTAACAATGTGTCTTATAGGTATCAATACAAAATGCATATCAATAAACATATATTGAATGGGTAAAGATAAGGTGCCTTTTACCTGAAAGTTAGTACTAAGCATTCTGTAACTGGCAATATCAAAGTAAACTGGGAACTTGTATTTAGCTATAAGACAATTTGTTATAGTACACTCCCCAACAATTATTAAATGAAAGTTATAGAACTATGCACAAACACCTTGATAGAAACAAAGGAATAAATTTACCACTTAAGAATTGACAAAATCCTTTAAGACTAGGTGTGTTTGAGGAATTTGGATTGCTAAATATCCACTGGAGAATGTGACAATTATGATAATAACCCTTTTAAAGACAAAATCTGTTTCCTGCTGAGGTAAATGCTTTCTTATGAGTCTCGTTAATATTGCTGAGAACACCCAGGTATGTGCATTCTCATGTGATAATTGCGTAGTGTGAGGTGTAGTGTGTTTACTACTGAATGCAGGTGAGCCAAAGTGTCCAACAAGCATTTGCTACCATGTAAATGGTTACCTTTTTTTTTTTTTTTTTAATTTTTTAATTTTTAGAAGGTACCAGAGATTGAACCCAGGACCTCATACATGGGAAGCAGGCAGTCAACCACTTAGCTACATCTGCTCCCAAGGTATCATTTTGAAGACTCCACATCTTTTAGGAACTAGAATCTTCTACAGGCACCCCTCAATTCAAGGAAAATTGGTATTGAGTCCCGTACTTGGAAAACATAATTTAGGAGTTTTCATTTCATTAAAGATTTCTTCTCTTTAGGGAAGAATTTACTATATAGCTTTTTTTAGATAGCCAACAACCTCAGTGAATTTTTAATGTTCAATTTCTAACTTTTCAGAGGCACTGAAATTGCTTTAACGGGAGGTAAGCCTTTTTTGGGGTGCCTTTACATAATTCTCTCCTCCCACTAGATCACTTGGATACGCTTCTGTTCTTTCATTGCTTTATCCCTTCTGATTGAGCAAGTACATTTTCTCTTTTCATTTTTCCAGTCATGAGTCTTTTCTTCATTGTATGAAGGTGGGATCAACATAGCAGCACTGCACATTTTAAGAATTTGCACCTCCTGCTTGATACATTCTGTCCTCATTATGATCTCTTCAGCTTAGAGGTTGCTGGTTGAAATTTTTCTAGATCAACGCTTTCATCTTGAACCATTAGGGAAAATGCCACATAAATCACTGAGTCAGTGATATTCATGGAATGCAGCACATGACTCCCTCAGAAAGGGCCTGCAGTCTTAAAGGAGGGAAAATGGAGGTTCACGTCACAGGCTTGTGTAACACTAGCACCTTAATGATGGCTCTCACCCCACTTCATTTTCACTTTGGGAAGTATGACAAAGGATTTCAAGAGTGTAAGAATCACATTCAGACTGCTCGTACCCGCCCGACATGGAGGAGACTGGGAAAGGCCAGATGTTCCAAGTCACGTGTGGAGAAGTGTTTGTGGTTGGATTCTGTTTGAAACTGATTTTTGATACTCTCTTGAGACAGCCTGTGACAAATTGTATAATAAAAATGTTAAAAATAGCATATTTATTCCCTGGAAAAGCTGAGTTCCCACAATTCAGTAAGCTGGGAAAATTGCTGAACGTTTTGGACACAAAGTGCCAATTCCCCATTCTTATAACCCTTTCATTACACATAGGAGTTTTCTTTATAATTTTGTTTTTCTGATCTCCTAGCAATGCTCCAGGTAGCTTTTAAAAATAATAATAATAACAAAAACAATGTTAATTTAAATTTTGAATAAAGAATTACTTCTGTTCAACATTGCACTGGAGATTTAAAGAAGAAAAGAAAATAGAAGCCATCCGAATTTGAAAGAAAGAAAGAAAACTGTCTTTTCCACGTAGACAATGTGATCATCTATGAAGAAAACCCAATGGATTCTACAAAAAGCTTCTGGAACTAGTAGGTGAGTTTATCATTTTCAGAGTACAGAATCAACATATAACTATAATGCTATTTCTCTACTTTGCATCAAACAATCAGAAATTGAAGTTTAAAAAACAATACCATATACAAAGCGTCAAAAACATGAAATTCTTAGATAAATCTGACAAAAGGTGGGCAAAGCTTTGCACCCAAACTACAAAATATTGCTGAGAAAAAATAAAGATCTGAATAAATTGAGGTATACCCTGGTGTTCATAGGTTGGAAAACTTAATATTGGAGTGTGTTAAAATGTCAATTCTCCCAAAGTTATCTGTAAATTCAATCCAATCCCAGTCAAAATCACAACATGCTTTTTTTTTGTAGAAATTGACAAACCAATTCTAAAATTCATATGGTAACACAAAGGACCTAGAATAGTCAAAACAACTTTGAAAAAGAACAAAATTAGGGAACCAACACTGTCTCATTTCCAGGCTTATTATAAAGCTGTAGTAATCAAGAGAGTATGGTATTGGTGCAAAGATAGATAAATAGATCAATGGAATGGAAAGGAGGATCCAGATATAGACTTGCCTGGACAACTCATTTTGACACATGTATAAAGTGATTCAGGGAAAAAAGCATAGTCTTTTCAACAGAAAGGTTGCATAACCTTTTGCAAAAATTAACTTCTCTTTATACCTTGCACCACATGAAAAATTAAATAAAAATCAATCATAACATAAACCTAAAACTATAAAATAAATGTAAAACATAAAATTTCTAGGAAAAAACACTGTTGTCTTGTGTTAGGAAAGGTTTTCTTCAATACACCATCACAAATCTGATCCATAAAAAAAAATATTGATAGATCTGACATCATCAAAATGAAAACCTTTTGCTCAGCTAAAGGTACTGTTATGAAAATGAAAAGACAAAGCACAGACTTGAAGAAAATATTTATGAATCATATATCTGACAAAGGACTTTTATCCAGAATGTATAAAGAAGTCTCAAAACTCAACAATGAAAAACAAACAACACAATTAATATCATGCAAGAGATTTCAACGTTTCACCAGAGAAGACATATGGATAGCAAATAAACACATGAAGAAAAATACTCAACATCACTAGTAATTAGGGAACTGAAATTAAAACCACAATGAAAGCAACGTGATGGGGTACAAGAAGCAAAGTGACAGAGTACAAGATCAATAACCCCAACAGCAGTGTTTCTATATACAAGCAAAGAACAATTGAAAGAAGAAATCAAGAAAAAAAAAAATCCCATTCACAATAGCAACTCAAAGAATCAAATATCTTGGAATAAATCTAACCAAGAATGCAAAGGACTTATACATAGAAAACTAGAAAACATTACTAAAAGAAATTAAAGAAGACCTAAATGAATGGAAAGATATTCCAGGTCATAGACTGGAAGACTAAAAACCATTAAGATGTCAATCCTACCCAAAGCATTTTATGTATTCAATGTAATCCAAATAAAAATTCCAACAACTTTCTTTACATAAATGGAAAAGCCAATCATCAGATTTATGTGAAAGGGTAACGGTCCCTGAATAGCTAAAGCCATATTGAAAAACAAGAATAAATTTGGAGGACTCATACTTCTAGATCTTGAAATTTATTACAAATCCATAGTAATCAAAACAGCATGATACTGGCACAGGGACAGAAATAAGAGACTAATGGAATAGAACTGAAAGCTCAGAACTCAACTCTCACATTTATGGCCAAATGATTTTGTTTTTTAATCAAACCCCTAGAAGAAAACATGGGGAAGCATCATCAGGACCTTGTATTAGTTACTGGTTTCTTAAACTCTATACCCAAAACATTAGAAAACAACAACAACAAAAAACTAGATAAATGGGAATTCAAAATTAAAAGCTTTTGTTCCTCAAAGAATTGTATCATGAAAGTAAAAGAGCAACCTACAAAATGAGAGAAGATATTTGGAAACCACATATGTGATACAGCCTTAATATATAGAATGTATAAATAAATCCTTCAACTTTACAGAAAAAAGACAAACAACCCAATTAAAAACTGGGCAAAAATTTTGAATAGACATCTTTCCAACGAAAATATGCAAATGACCAGCAAGCACATAAAAAGATGCTCAATATCATTAGCCATCAGGGAAATACAGATCAAAACCAAACAAGATACCATTTCACATGCATTAGAATGGCTGTTATTTTTAAAAAATGAAAAATAAGTGTTGGAGAGGATATGAAGAAATAGGAACACCCATTCATGATTAGTGACAATGTAAAATGATGCAGCTGCTTTGGAAGACAGTTTGGCAGTTCCTCAGAAGGTTAAATATAGAATTACCATATGAATAAGCATCTCACAGCTAGGTGTACACCCTGTATTAGTCAGCCGAAGGGGTGCTGATGCAAAATACCAGAAATCTGTTGGGCATTATAAAGGGTATTTATTTGGGGTAGGAGCTTACAGATACCAGGCCATAAAACATAAGTCACTTCCCTCACCAAAGTCTATTTCCACGTGTTAGAGCAAGATGGCTGCTGATATCTGTGAGGGTTCAGGCTTTCTGGGTTCCTCTGGGCTCAGTGCCTCTGTTTCCTCCACAAGGTCAGCTGTAGACTATCAGGCAAACAGCTTTGTCTCTTTCCCTGGGACTCCAGCTTAAGACTTCAGCATCAAACTCCAACATCAAAACTCCAACATCAGAAACCCACAACTCTGTCTTTTGCCATGCTTTTTATCTGTGAGTCCCTACCCACCAAGAGGTGGGGACTCAACACCCTAATAATGTAGCCCAATCAAAGCCCTAATTGTAACTCAATCAGGCCCAGGTACAGATCAGATTACAAACATAATCCAATATCTATATTTGGAATTCATAACCATATCAAACTGCTACATACCCCAATATAGAATCCCAGAAAGTGGGGCCTCAAAGAAATATTTGCACACCAATGTTCATAATGGCATTATTCACAGTTGCCAAAAGAAGGAAACAACCCAAGTGTCCATCAACAGATGAATGGATAAATAAAATGTGATATATAAATACAATATATATATACATATATATAAATGTGTTATATAAATTACTGCTGAATATTATTTAGCAGTAAAAAGGAATGAATTCCTGATACATGTGGCTACATGGATGAATCTTGAAGACATCATGCTGAGTTGAAATAAGGCAGATATAAAAGGACAAATATTATATGATCTCACTGTTTTGAAACAATTAGAATGAGTGAATTTATAATGTTAGAATCTAGAATATAGTTTACCAGAGGACAGGACAGGGATAGGGAATAGGAAGTTAAAACTTAAAATGTACAGTGTTCCTATCTGTAATGATGGGAAAATTTTGGTCATGGATGGTGGTTATGGTGGTTTGAAACTGTATATACCCCAGAAATTTATGTCCATTCTTGTAGTTGTAAACCTATTTTAAATAGGACCTTTTGATGAGGTTACCTCAATCAAGGTGTGACCCAGGGTGGCTCTTAATCCTCTTTCTGCAGTCTTTCTAAGAGAATGAAATTCAAACAAAGAGAGAGAAAAGCATGGAAGCAAGAAGTGAAAGCAACAAAACCTGAAAGAGAAGAGAGAAACCAGCAGATGCCACCTTGTGTCTTGCCATGTGACAGAGGAGTCCAAGATTGCCAGCAGCCAGTCTTCAGGAAGAAAATATCACTTTGATTTGGACCTTCTCATGCCCTCAAAACCGTAAGCTTGCCAGCTAATAAATTCTCATTGTTAAAGCTAACCTATTTTATGCTATCTGCATTCAGCAGCTTAGCAAACTAAAATGATGATGGCAGCACAACATTGTGAATGTAATTAACAGCACTGAAATATATATCTGAATATGATTAAAAGGAGAAATGTTAGATTGTATATATGGTAACAGAATAAACATTTTTAAAAATCTATAGAACTACATTACACAATCTTAAATTAAAACCATGGATTTTAATTAGTAGTACCATTATGAAAATGTGCCATCACTGATTGTAACAAATATTCCACACCAATGCAAGGTGTTTATAATGGGGTAGTTTATGGGAACCTGAATTTATGCATGATTATTCTGTAACCTCACAATTTCTCTAATAAAGAAAAAATAGGCAAACTACTATGTCAAATTTTCATTTAACTTCTAGTTCCCCTAAAAACAATACCTCATGAGGTACAATTACATACCTATTTGAATGGTTAAAATTTTAAAAAAGAGCAACAATCTGACAATATCAAGAGCTGGTGATGATATGATTCAAATGGAACTCTCATGTATGGCTGGTGGGAAGGTAAAATGGTACAGCCACTTTTTAAAATAGGCAATTTCTTTAAAAGTAAAGCATTCACTATTTTATTACTCAGTAACCCATTCTTAGATTGTAAGAGTTTTAAAATATAGCCACGTATACTTTGATATCCCTCCAGTCAAGGGGTCAACTCTAATTCTCTTTGCTTTAAGCATGGGCTAAACTTGGTGACTCATTTCCAAAGAATAAGGGTAAAAAGCATTCTTTTCTATTTTCTGGGTGATAAATATGCATTGTCCCTTTTTTGTTCTTTCTCTCTTGGGTCATTCAGTCTGGGGAGGTCAGCTTCCATGCTGTCAGTACTCTTAAGAAGCCAATGGAGATCCTACTGAGAGGTGCATAAGCATAACTTCTGGAATGACCTCCCAAATCACTTTGAAATCTCCTTACCATAAAAACTAATTTGTATTTTACATTTCCCCCTTTTGGTCAAGGTCTTTTTCTGGATGCATTGTTAGTTAGTTCTTGGTAATAATCCCTCAGTGCCAGGAAGGCTCATCCCCAGGAGTCAAGTTCCATGCCGGTGTGTGTGGGGAGGGATGGAGTGTGTTTATATGCTGAGTTTGGCATAGAAAGAGACCATATTTGATCAACAAGGGGGTTTTCAGGGGGTAACTCTTAAGCAATATATACTTGGGTAAGTTTCAGTTTCACAAGGAAAGGTTCATAAATACAATCATCAATATCAAGGGCCTGGCATAATGGTCTGTCTTCCTTCACTAGGTACTGCCCTAGTACTTGGGGAATTCTTGCCCTTGTACTTGTAGAATGTAGCATAGTAAACAGTGCCTCAAACAGTGGGGTTCCTGAGTGCTTTAAAGATATCCAGACACTATAGGCAGGGCAAACAAACTCAGGAATTTGGCACCCTGTCAGTGGGCCTTACTTTGGAATCTGTGCTCCCCAATGTAACAGAGTTAGACTCATTTATAGTTTCCCTGCATCTGGCTCTTCTGCCCATTTTATTTGAACCTATAATTAGCACTATACTTGTTAAAGATATGTCTCAGAGACTTAAATCTTTGGTCAATTCATGTGCCAGGTGAGCCCTAAATCTCAGCAGAGTTGCAACACATTCTTTCCAGTTTATTGGACTTACCCAGGACAACTAACAAGAAGATGATGATGGACTGCACCCATCCCAAGGAATAGAGAGTGTTTGCAACTGCAAGCAGATAGTTCCAGTCATCTGCCCCATGGGCTCTAAGCCCCTCTCAATTAGAAACAGAGTGGGCATCACCATCCCAAAATCCTCAAGATTAGGGAATGAAAAAGTAGACTTATTGTTTTTTTATTATAGACTTGCTTTTATTCTAGCAATGGAAGAACTTTTATCATTGATATAAATGCATTACCCACAAGAGGTTCTGAGGGGAGTGAGATGGAAGAATAGGTGTAATGTGGGGGCATTTTTGGGTCTTTGGATTTGTCCTGCATGACATTGCAGTGACAGATACAGACCATTATATATTTTGTCATAATCTACAAAATTGTGCAGAACAGAGCATAAACTATAACGTAAACTATAATCTATGCTTAGCAGCAATGATTCAATATGTGTTCATCAATTGTGACAAATGTACCGCACTAATGAAGGATGTTGTTAATGTGGGAAAGTGTGGGAAGGGGAAGGGTGTGGCATATGGGAGTCCCCTATATTTTTTGAAGTAACATTTATGTAATCTAAAGCTTCTTTAAAAATTAAAAAAAGATAATTAAAAAGTCTGGGCCCCTGGGAGGTCTCTGGGGTGGCTGGTGAAGTTCTATTTCATGACCTTGGATGTGTTCAACTTATAACAAATAATTCATAAAGTCAGACCTTTGATTTGTCTGGTTTTCATATGTGTTTTATTTTATTTTATTTTTTAAAAGATTTATTTATTTATTTATTTCTCTCCCTCCCCCCCCCCCCACCCCAGTTGTCTGCTCTCTGTATCTATTTGCTACATCTTCTTTGTCTGCTTCTGTTGTTGGCAGCAGCACGGGAATCTGTTTTTCTTTTCGTTGTGTCATTTTGTTGTGTCAGCTCTCCGTGTGTGCGGCACCATTCCTGGGCAGGCTGCACTTTCTTTCCTGCTGGGCGGCTCTCCTCATGGGGCACACTCCTTGCGCGTGGGGCTCCCCTACGCGGGGACACCTCTGCGTGGCACAGCACTCCTTGCACACATCAGGACTGCGCATGGGCCAGCTCCACACGGGTCAAGGAGGCCCGGGGTTTGAACCACGGACCTCCCACGTGGTAGACGGATGCCCTAACCACTGGGACAAGTCCGCCGCCTCATGTGTATTTTATTTTACCAAAAAAACAAAAAGAGAAAATGAAGAAAACAAACACAAAACAACCAAAAGATTTAGTGAGTTTTTCAACTTTCATCTCATTATTTAGGATGGGGAGGCAGTGCCTCACAGAAGTCAAGGGTTGATTTGACATAGAAAACTCACTTCTTAGGGACTTTGGGTTAAATGTATTCTAATTTATCGTGACCTTTCATAAGCAGAAGGTTTATTTTAAAAAAATAAGTAAACAAAACAATGATAAGCTTTGTCCCTTGCTTTCCCAGAAATGGTGAGAAAATAGAGTGATGTGTTTTCCCTTGCAAAGGCATTTCTTAATATTACCTAAAACATCCTTGTACTTTATCAGGGCAATAAATTTCTATGAACTGGTTAGGCAACATGACAATTGACTCTGGATTGTTTATTTATGCTACCTTCTAATTTATTTCTTCTAGGTGGAATCTTTCAAACATGTCGATACTTACACTGCGGACACACATGGAGACAGTACCTTGCGTGCTGAGATAATAAATTCCTGTTATCTAAAATTTAAGTGCATAAATTAGACAGAGAAACTACTGAACTGCACCATGAGTATGCAAACAGCTAGATCCAGAGTATGGGTGTTTTATTCTGAACCTTGATCATTTAAGGTGGCATCTGTTTGGCTTTTCAGTATTATGCTACTTTATTAAATAATTTGTGGGGAGATGCTATAAGGCTGATTATCCTGTTCCCCATTAAATTTTCAACAATTAGTTTCAGCTTCCATTCATGATTTCCTAATTCCACCATTTCTTCTGCATTTGTTATTTGTCCTTATTCTATAAACAAGAGCTTTTCTTTCTCTCCAATTTACTTACATATTATGTCTTTTTTAAAAACACTTTTTAAAATTAAAGTTAATGGATCACAAAGAACGTTATATTAGAAAACATAAGAGGTACCCAATTAACCCACTCCCCACCCCCAACCCATCATTTTTGTAAATTGTATTTTTTTGAAGATATATACATCTCAAAACATGTTACATTAAAAAACATAAGAGGTTCCCGTATACTCCCCACCTCCCACCCCACTCCTCCCACACGAACAACCTCCCCCATCATTGTGGCACACTCATTATACTCGGTGAACACATTTTGGAGCATGGCTGCACCACATGGATAATAGTTTACCCTGTAATTCATACTCTCCCCCAGTATATTCAGTGGGTTATGGCAGGATATATAAAGTCCAGCATCTGACCCTGCAATATCATTAAGGACAACTCAAAGTCCCAAAAGTGCACCCACATCACATCTCTTCTTCCCTCTCCCTGCCGTCAGCAACTACTGTGGCCACTTTCTTCACCTCAGTGCTAAAATTTCTTCTACTACTAGTCACAATAGTTTTATAGTAGCATATCAGTAAGTCCACTCTAAGCCATATTTTATTCTTCCATTCTGTGGACCCTGGGATGGTGATGTTCACTACACCTCTATATCAAGAGGGGGCTTAGATTCCACATGGATGATGGATGCAATTCCTCTGCTTGCAGTTGTAGGCACTCTTGATTCCCTGGTATGGGGGTTGACCATCTTCACCTCCCTGTTGGTTGACCTGGGTAAGTCCAATGAACCAGAGTGTAGGAGCTGCAACTCTGCTGAGGTTCAAGACCCAGCTGGAACATGGCCAGTCCAGAGATTCAAGTCCCCTGAGTATGCACCATCCGTAGCACCAACCACAGGTTCAGTAAAAGTGACTGAAGAGTCATGTGTAGAAAGGTCATATCTGAGTCTAGCTCCATCACACTGAGGAGCACAAATTCCAAAGTAGGGTCTTCTGCCATGGCACAGAACTCTAAACCCATCTGCCATGACTGTATACCCTGTGGGTCTCTGTAGCTTTCAGGAGAACCAGTACCCAGGGTTGTATCTACTTTGGCCTTTTCCAGAGTCTTGCTTAGGTGTGCATAAGCACGACCCCTCTGATGACCTCCTGACTCTTTTTTGAAGCCTCTTATTAACGTGTCCTTTTAATATCAGTTGCACTTATAGACTTTTATCTTATTCAGTGTGATATAGTCCAATACTTTTATTATATCTTCTGATGTTTAAGTGCTTTAGATGTGGCTAGTTATAGCCTTTTTAAACTGGCTCCTATGTCCTTTAGACATGCCCTATTTTGGAGAAATTTTTAACTTTCTGGCACAACAAAATATTCCAGGCTCATTTTGTCTTTTCCCTTGACAGCCTTAGAATCAACCATTTCCCCAAGATGCTCTGGTTTTATGTGGAGAATACTATTCAAAACCAAGATACAGGCTCTTGGTGTTCTCATTTTTAATAGGAGCTATTGCTTCTAGGACTTCTTTGTGGGTATAATTAGAAATTATATCTATCTTTCTATGTCTATGTATCATCTATCTATCCATCCATTTATCTATCAGTCTAATTTAATCATCTGTATACTTCCTGCTTATCTACAAACCTATCTAAAAAACTATGAATTCATAACTAGTCATCCAATTCCATTCCAACACTGCAAGGTCTCTTCTAGTCTTCCCCCTTTCCATATTTGAAACTTGTTTTTTTCCAATAGTGAAAAATCTGGCTCCCATTATCCTCAATGTATAAACATAGGCATTTGCTCACACAAAGAATAATTTCAGAATTTCTAACCCATATTCCTGCAAAAAAGCAAACTTACTGATTAAAGTTCAATGTTTTTATGATTCTTTTAAAGGTAAAATTTACATACAGTAAAATTCACTGCTGTTAATTATACAATTTAATGAGCTTTGATAAATGAATGTATCTATATAATCATTAACCAAAGACAAGGAATCTTTTCATCACCTCAGGAAGTTCCCAATGACGGTCAATAATCACTTCCCTTATAAGCAAATGCTGTGCTGAATTCTATCACCATAAATTAGTTCTGCCTGTACTTGAAAGTCATACAAATGGAATCATAAAATATGCATTTTTGTCTTTCTTTTTTTGCTCAACATAATGCTTTTGGGATGCATCCATATTTTTGCATGTATCAGTAGTTTATTACAGAAAATTACAACTATGAAGTTACAGGGTAAGGAGGGATAGGTGTGTTTAAGTTTTTGTATAATTTTGCACTCCCATCAGTTATGTATGAGGGTTCCAATTGCTCTCCATGCCCAACAACATTTAATTTAAGCCATTTTAGTGGCTTTAATCTAATGAAAAGTGTATCTCATTGTGATTTAAATGAGCATTTCCCTGATAACAAATGCTGGGAATCATTTTTCATGTGCCTATTGACCATTTTTATACCTTTAATAAGATCTCTTCAGATACTTTGCCCATTCATTGTCTGATTTTGTTGTGGAATTTAAGAGAAGTTCAATTATTTTAGTATAGAGAGGCCAGGACTCAGGAATGATTTTGAGAAGGAAAAATGGTTTATTGACGGCCGGCCGGACTCGGGAGCTTTCAGTTTGAATCCCGAGCCCCGAACAAGATTTTCAATCGTCTTTTATACAGAGAGGAAAGGCCAAATGGTCCCTTTGTTTCAGTTCTCAATAGGCTTCAATTAGCATATATCTCTTCCACATCTTAGGTAAGCTTTTAGCAAGGACTCCAGACATTTTAGATAAGCCTTGGTTTTTGCATTTCCCCTAAATACTTAAAGTTTATAGCCCTTGCTTTGTTAAACATTTCCTGGGACTGGAGCCTGCTGGTCCCTAAGAGCAGGACTGCAGCCTCTTACCGTTTCACACCCACAAGTCAAACAACTTAGTTATCTCTGAAGAGACAAAGAGCCTTCCACCCATAGCCCACATCATTCCCCCCTTTGTCAAAGTTTACTTGCTAAGCTTTGGCATAATTATTGTTGGAGCTATGAGGTGGATGGCTGTTTGTTGTCTTGACTGATTATTTATCAGTCTTTAGTACAGCATCCAGGACCGTTTTTAGAAGTTTAGAACTTTTCATTCTGGACAGCAGAATCTTGGGCAGGGGCCTCCTGCAGTTATTCTGCTGCCACTGGCACTCACGTGGATTTCCAGTCAGGTTCCAGATCCATCTATTACTTTTCTTTTACTCTTAAAGAGTTTACACCTTTAATTTAAAAGGGGTGCTGAAGGGAGACGATCTCTTTTCTGTAACTGCTTCCTGCTGGCCATGGGCTGTAGTCATTGCCTAATAAGGTGTAAAACTCTTAATTTATTCTAACTGGAGGAAGATGGATCTGGCATTCTGTACGAAGTTGGATGAAGTTTTCATATGGTTAATAAGATGTTCACTCTGAAAGAAACAAACTTAATTAAAAATTTGGAATACCCGTTTTTTTAAAAGAGGACACATTGGATTACAGAGGTAGACAAGGTTAGGTGCCTATAAAGATGGCACTCCTTAAAAGCTGGTGGGAACAGCATATATTCTTTTTTAAGTTATCCATCTTTAGAGAGAAATTGCAACAGACACTTAGCTTTGTCTGAAGACACATTCCAAGCTGTTCAATGATTGACACTCATTCGCTCTGTCAGATGCTCCTGGTGAACTGGCACTCCTTGGGCAACTGGCTTCACGCAGGATTAGAACACTAATTTGGAAATACTCTTAGTTTTCACCTGTGGGAGTGATCAGAACTACAGAATAAAGATTTTTACACCTTGGTTTTCATTGTACAATTTCTAGCAATTTTGACTTGTTCAATAGGTGACTCACCATCAGCAAGCAAGCCTCACTTTTGCTAACTTGAGACTGGCTGAGACTGCCACCTTATTCTATAGACATGTTATTAACTGTTTAGAAAATGATTTTACCAGGAATTTAACATGTCTAATATACTTCTGCACTTGATCCAAAATAGAAAAGATAACATTACAATTATTAGGCATATATTTAGTACAGGATAAAAGTACAGCACTTAATATTAACTAATGTATTACTTAATGCATAAGGATTCAGAGTTGCCATTATTAGTTTTGAGTTTCAGGTTTGTAATACTTTACATGTTATCTCTCCATGAAAGCAGGCCATAATGCCAATTGTGTTTAAGTTTTACTTACAGTCTCCTGGTATCATGGCTCCACTTAGCATGTTCTTCAACGCAGTGAGCAAGTTGCAGCATCCTTCATCTTAGAGAGATTTTCCAGTATTCTACTAGCCTGGTGCATAGCGCTCTCTGGCACCATGGAACAGTGCCAGTCTGGAAGCGATATCCATTGTACACTTGGCTGTACCAAGTCATTATTGCTTGCAGGAGCTTGAAACTGCAATATAGTTTCCATCGACTTCAGGAGCAGAACCAGAGACTGATATAGCACATATTTTTAATTGAGGGGTCAGTGGCCAGCCTAGCCAATAACTCACATGGAGAGGCCACCTGTAATGTATACAAGGCCTGGTTCGAATGCACAAGAGTTTGACAATGTTAAAGTTTATTCCTTGTTTTATATATATTTTAAACAACTTAACGCAATACATATATCAAATGACTATTTACTTACACAATTTTACTATGAATATAACAATAGGTGCTTTACTTTAGTAATAGAGGAAAAATATTATTTTTCATTGTTAGAATGAAAACAATTTTTCCAATAGAATCAAGACAACTTTTTATTACCATTTACTTAAATGTGTATTTTGCAGTGGCCTTCAGACAGGTTTATTATCATGAAGTTATTTCTGCTACCAATACCAATCTAAGTTTCTTTAGTTAACAATGACTTCTACAACTAGAACTATTTAAACATTTTCAGTTTGGAAGATGTTTTACAAACTCTTTATAATTGACTATAACCGCATTGACTAGACACCTCATGTTTAAATAAACTTACTAAATTACAATTACCAATGAAAGAAATTTACTCTTTATTTAAGAGAGCATATCTACAATCTTTTCCCTTTAGCCTAATTTCACCAATGTGAACTTACAATTTTCACTTACAATTTTCATTACTGTAAAGATTTTGTACATATGTTAATTTAGTTTATAAATTAACTATGGGAGATTACACTCAAGTTAAATAAAATTGAAACCATAATAGTTTATGCAAGGAATGTTCTCTTTTTCCCTTACAGGAAGCTAAAAACTTCTTTTCTTTAAGTTATGAAAATTATTAATTTAAAAGCATAACTGACTACCAGGTTTTAAAACACAAGCATAACTGACTTCCAGGTTTCAAAACACATTACACAATTACTTAATTTTTTAAAATCATAACCCAGGAAAGATCTCTCCATAGTTTTTATGGACTTTCCTTTACTTACTGAAATTTGTTAATAGAGCCACTAATTACCTTATTTTGTTGGAAAGAAATCTTCTGGAAGAAAATAAGGCTCACCAGATTGTGGAGAAGAAAATACTTTATTCTCAATCTTGCAAGAAGGGGCGCAGAGCCAGATATGGCTGGTGCCCCGAACAAAGAAAAATGACACAATTTATACCCCTAAGCCTAGCATGCAAGCTCTTCCTGTTTTTCCATAGATTGGATACTTCAGAAGTTACAGTTTATCTGAGATTTAACTTTCCCACGCAAAAGTTTGATTTAACTGCTTCCTCTATCACATTCCAACCATTTTAGTTTTTACCTGCTCCCCCCTTTGTCAAATAAGGAATAGAATTTAGTGCTGAAATGGCACCGACTTAGTTAGCTCCTTCTTGGGCATCCTTCCACTGCCCATAGACTGGCCTAAACTGGTCTCCTCCACTGCTGTCCAACCCGGGAGTGGGAGACTGAGGCAGCA
Organism: Dasypus novemcinctus; assembly: GCF_030445035.2. Lineage (NCBI taxonomy): Eukaryota > Metazoa > Chordata > Mammalia > Cingulata > Dasypodidae > Dasypus > Dasypus novemcinctus. The sequence continues at coordinate 54,947,914 of NC_080679.1, read as the reverse complement.
GGCCGCCGGGTTACATCAACATTTTCTTATGTGAAAATTAACCTAATCTTTGGGTTTTTTTTTTTTTTCTTCAATTTATGGCCGACAAAGGTTTAAACTGGGAAATTACCAGGCAAACTGATTCTTAATTCCCTAGCCTAGTAGATAGGTTTAATCTGCCACACCTAGTCTTGCCTTAAAAGCTCTTGCAAAGAGGAGGCCCTTTCCCAATTGTTTCCATAATCAGATTTCTATGACTTTTTCATCCTGCTTAGTTCAATTTGGGCTTTAAGAATATTTATAAATATAACTGCATATTTAATTTTTAACAATTTGAGCAAATAGGCAGACATGAATAGTTTGACACAACAACATGACTTTAGTTACTTTAAACTTTTCAAAGACTTTTGAAACTCTTCTTAATTTGCACTATGACCATGTAGTTTACCACAAGAATTTTCTTTCTTACTTAATGGATTGTAATAACCAAAATGTTCTCAATGCCTTAGCACCATTTTGTTTTAGAACTTTATATTTTACCTTGAAATTAGCAGAATTTTGGATAAGCAACAAGATTAGTTTTATATATATTTACTGAGGCTATTTGAAGCTTCAGGGAGACAGACTGCTTTCTCTCATGAATTGCCACTCTTAGGAACACTGACCATCAAGGCAGGAGACTTCTCCCCCTCCACCCCCCTTTTGATTTTGGAGATAATAAAACTCCAGTGGCCATTTAACCTTATTCTATCAGGCAGCAATTTATTTAGTTTACACTTGAATTCATGAGAGAAAGGGTTACTAATACCAGAAGAGGAGACAGTGATGTCCCAGCTCTTCTCAATTATGAAATAACCACAGGCAAAGGCAAAGGGCGAGGTTAGGCCTGAAGCAACCATAAACAAAGGAAAGGTTAGTGTAGAATTTACACTTAAATAATAGTTTCAGGCTAAATTCACCCAGCTATAATCTCAGTTATTGTCTTTCCACTGTTTTACAATATAAATGCATTTAAAAATGATTTTAACTCTTAGTTACAGTTTTTATTAATTTTTTTAAAACCTATTAATTTTATAACACCTTTAAATACCTTTCATTCAACTTATAACATATTAAATGAACTTAACCATTACTTTAATTTTTCCTTTAAAGTGAAAGAATAAATCTCTTGCAGTTAGTTGAAATAAAAGGCTACTTTTCAGGATTTGATTTCTAGAACATAAAATGTTCTTTTAAAAGAGGTAAGACTCTTCTTCAAACATTGAGGATATGATGAGGTTAAAGCACAAGAAGCTATTGATAAAATATTTTCTTTGTATATTGATCTTACTCAATTTAATCATAAAAATTTCCCTTCCACAAACCTTCTACACTTTCAGTATTCATTCAGGTTCTGTCCCACACTCTACTCTTTCCAATAATCAATCATTTTATCTTAGGACAAAATCATCTTCTGTTGCCTTAACAATAAAAACACACTCCATATATCCCACATACTAAGTTACCAGGCAAACTTCTTGCAACATATAATTGCCATTAATACTAAACAAGTTTGTTAAAATAATGAACTTTTCTTCACTTTAAATACTTAGTAGCATGTAATACCAGAAACAGTTTTTTTGGAAGCAAGTTGGCAGGGGAGATTGGCTGCCGAATAAGTTTGTTATAAAATTGCCTTTTATTATTATTATTATCAATTCAGTTTTGTTAAATAATGACTTTCTGCAATTAGCCACTTAAATACCTTAAACAATGCTTTGTAAAACTTTTATATTTATACCCTTAACACAAAGTTTACCTTCACAGAACATTCTCTTACTTAAGGTTACTACAATACCTTCTAAGAACCTGAGCAGAATGCAAACGTATTTTGGCTTTGACACCCTAAGGAGGGAACTTTACTGCATTTATTCTGATTCTGCTTTTCACCTCCTTCACTTCCCCCCCTTCCAGGCAGTCGGGTGCACAACAAACAGGAATGCGGCTTATGAATAGAAGGGTGGACTCACTGGAAAGGGGCAAGCCGCTCCCCCCTTTCCAGCTTTCAGCCAAAATGGGCAGACAGAACCTACTCAAATTTGGCAACTCTCCCAGGAACCCAGCCGCCCTGACTGGGACATTCCCAACAGACTTGGGTGCTTGGCTCGGACACAGATGGCCTCCAAGCCCCGGCAAAGGGCCAGACCAGAGACAAGACACCAGAACATGCACAAACATCTAGACTCCGCAAACATCCAGACTCCTCAGCTTTTGCCCCAGAATCATTTCACCCCCTTGCCAATGGCAAGGGAGGGCTCCAGCTCAGCTGTAATTCTACTTCATGTAAGGACACAACTCCAACACTAACATTGAGCTGACACAGACAGAAGCACAAAGGTCACTAATCTGACTCACAAGTTTATATATTTATTTTCACCACGGCTGCCCCCACAGCCATCACAAACCTCAGAACACTTAACATTTGGTATAAAGCAAATTCATTCACAAATTAGCACCATAACAAAAGATTTCAGCTAGACTTTTTCACTGTTTAAACTTTACACCCAGACCAAGCTCCACCAGAAAAGCCGATCCATTTTCCTGTAACCAAGTTTTGTTTTCCTTAATCTAGACCAATTTCCAGGATATTAGGACTCGAACCTATAAATACCCTTCCTATTAAAATCGAGACTCCACTCCTTTAGTGGATATAAGACCAGTACCAGATTCTAACATGCAGTTAGACAAACCCAAAACACCAGGGCTTTTCCCCGGTTTTCCTCCTTTTCCCAAGCCTAGAGAGAACGGCTTCCCCCCAGCCTTCTGGGGCTACTAGGGTTCTCTCGGGAGGTGATCAGCCTCCCCTTCCTAGCAATTAAAGCTAGGGCCTTCCAGACTGTGCTCACCCGGGGAGTCTTACCTTCTTCCATGTTCGGAGTTCTTTTTCGTTCCCAGAATCTTTCTCTTCAGACCTTCCATTGCCCTCGATTTTTGTCGGGAAGATTCTGGTGGAGCCCACATCTTTTCTGGATTAAATTTAATCCAGGGGCGCCCAGATTTGGGGTTCACCCGAGTCCTCCCGGCTTCCTCGGGGATTTGGAAGGGGCAGCAAAATGCTACCGTCTCTGGCCTTCATTTTTGTCCCTTCGCGGTCGCCATTAATGTTGTGGAATTTAAGAGAAGTTCAATTATTTTAGTATAGAGAGGCCAGGACTCAGGAATGATTTTGAGAAGGAAAAATGGTTTATTGACGGCCGGCCGGACTCGGGAGCTTTCAGTTTGAATCCCGAGCCCCGAACAAGATTTTCAATCGTCTTTTATACAGAGAGGAAAGGCCAAATGGTCCCTTTGTTTCAGTTCTCAATAGGCTTCAATTAGCATATATCTCTTCCACATCTTAGGTAAGCTTTTAGCAAGGACTCCAGACATTTTAGATAAGCCTTGGTTTTTGCATTTCCCCTAAATACTTAAAGTTTATAGCCCTTGCTTTGTTAAACATTTCCTGGGACTGGAGCCTGCTGGTCCCTAAGAGCAGGACTGCAGCCTCTTACCGTTTCACACCCACAAGTCAAACAACTTAGTTATCTCTGAAGAGACAAAGAGCCTTCCACCCATAGCCCACATCAATTTGTTTGTGTTTTTCTTATCGATTTGTAGGAGTTTTTGTGTATTCTAGATCCAAGTCCTTTGTCAGATGTATTACCAATATTTTCTCTCAGCTTGTGGCTTTTTCCTATTGACTTGCCTATTATTTTCTTAATGTTGTTTTCCAGTAAGAAGTTTTTAATTTTGATCAAGTTCCATTTATCAGTTTTTCTTTTTATGTTTATTGATTTTGTTTCTTCTTTAAAAAACTTTGCCTACTCAAAGGTTACAAAGATATTCTACTTTGTTTTCTTATAGAAGCTTTCTAGTTTTGGCCTCTCCTATAATCCATTGAAAATTAATTTTAGTGTGTGATAAAAAGGAGTTGAAGTCCATTTTTAAAATTCATTCATTCATTCATTCATTTTTACCAGCAGCATGTATTGAAAAGACTTTTCTTTCTCTATTAAATTACTTTGATGCCCCTGTCAAAAAGTCAATTGACCATTTGGTTCTATTTCTGAACTCTGTTCTATTGATTATCTGTCCTTATGCCAATACCACGTTGCTTGGTTTCCACAGTTTTGGAGTAAGTTTTGAAGTCAGATTTGTGTGTCCTCTCTTTGCTCTTATTAAAGATGGTTTTGGCTCTTCTATGCCTTTGGCAATTTGTATGAATTTTATAATCAACTTTTTTATTTCCACAAAAGTTGAATCTGGGGGATTTTGGCTAGAATTGCACATAATCTGTGATTCAATTTGGAAGTAACTAAGTCAGGTTCCCCAGGAAACAGACTCTGAAATTTACATGCAGGAGGTTTATTGGGGAGTGATCTAAAGAACAAAACCTGTGAGGGGGTAAGGAACGCCGGACAAAGGATGAGGTTGAACTGCCACACAGTTGCAACAGAGGCACAGAGGCTTCAGCACCTTCCATAAGGAGCTCTGAAGCTAGCAGGGCCCTTCAGAGTTGTCCCATCTTGAGGCAAAGAGGTTATGGCTTTTTATCCTTGCTACCAGTCATTGAATGAGGGGTTAAATATATTTCTAACAGCTTTACATTTTTTGAGGCGATTCTGAATGGAATTCTTAAAAATTTCACTGTCAATGTTTGAAAATAGTGAAAGATACAATTAATTTTTGTATGCCGACGTGTCTTGCAAACTTGCAAAATTCACTACTAACTCTCCTAGTATCTATGTGAATTTCTTTTGTTGCATAGTAAATTAGCACAAATTTAGTGGCTTAAAACAATATTTTTTGCCTCACAGTTACCATTGCTCCTGGGCATGGCTTAGCTGGGCTCTCTACTTAGCGTCTCACAAGACTGCAATTAAGGAGTCAGTCCAGCTGCAATCCTTTCAGGAGCTCAGGGTTCTCTTCCAAACTCATGTGGTTGTTGGCAGAATTCAGTTCCTTGTGATTGTAGGACTGAGGTCTCTGTTAGCTCGCCAGTTCCAGGGGCTGCTTGGAGTTCTTAGAGGCTGCTCACAGTTCCTTGCCACATGGACTCTGACAGGCCTTCTCACTCCAAGGTGGTTTGCATCTTCTAGGCCAACAGAAGACTCTCTCACTCAAATTTGCTAAGACAGAGTCTTATATAATATAATGTAATCACAGGAGTGACTACCATGTTTACTATAAAATGTAACCTAATTAAGGAAGTAACTATTCTATCCACTTTGCCATATTCTATTGAGCTGTAGCAAGTCAAAAGTTCCACCCAAACTTAAGGGGAAAGGGTCAAGCAAGGGGGTAACTCACTGGGGGACTCCTTAAGGCGTGCCTGCCATAGTGTCATTATGATTTTCTACATAAATATTCATATTATCTGTGAATAAATATGGTTTCACTTCTTAATTTCCAAAAATTTTGACTTTCACTTCCTTTATTTGCCTAATTACACTAGCTAGGACTTCCAATGCACTGTTAAATAGAAGAGAGAGTAAACATTCTTGCCTTGTTCCCTGGTCTCAGTTGGGGGGGGAAGGGATGTTTAATATATTGCCATTAAGTATGATGTTACCTGTAGTTTTCTTTTTTTAAAGATTTATGTTTTACTTATTTCTCTCCCCTTCCCTGCCCCTCCACTTCCCCCCACCCAGTTGTCTGATCTCTGTGTCCATTAGCTATGTGTTCTTCGTTGTCTGCTTGCATTCTCGTCAGGTGGCATGGGAATCTGTGTCTCTTTTTGTTGTGTCATCTTGCTGTGTCAGCTCTCCGTGTGTGCTGTGCCATTCCTGGGCGGGTTGCACTTTTTGTGCAGAGTGGCTTTTCTTGTGGGGTGCACTCCTTGCACGTGGGATACCCCTATACAGGGGACACCCCTGCGTGGCATGGCACTCCTTGCGCATGGCAGCACTGCGCATGGGCCAGTTCACCACACAGGCCAGGAGACCCTGGGTATTGAACCCTGGACCTCCTATATGGGAGGCAGACACTCTATCAGTGGAGCCACATCCTCTTCCCACCTGTAGGTTTCTTTGTAGACACCCTTTATCAAATTGAGAAAGTTCCCTTATACTCTTAGTTTGTAGATTTTGTTTTTATTATGAGTGGGTATTAAATTTTCTGATGCATTTTCTGCATCAAGATTATAATTTTTCCCTCCTTTCTATTTATGAGGTAAATTATATTAAATGAATTTTACATGTTAAGCCAACTTCACATAGTCTTAGAGTTAATATTGTACCACTTCAGATAAAATGTAAAAACTTCATGACAGTTTGGATTCACTTACCTCCTCCTGTCTTTGTGCTATCCTTGTCATGTATTTTATATATATATGAAATATATTTTATATATATATATATAAAATTTCAGTGCTCTTTATTCCTTTCTGTAATCTGAGTTTCTATCTGTTCTCATTTCCCTTCAGTTTGGAAAAAAATCTTCTGATGCCATTTTTAGTAGTGCAGGTCTCCTGTTCCATACTCTCTTTTCCTTCTAGAACTCTAATTACGCAAATATTACAGAATTTGATATTGTCCCATGGGTCACATAAATGCTATTCATTAAAATTTTTCCTTTCTGTTCTTTGGATTAGGTAATTTCTATCGATTTATCTTAAAAATCACTGAAGCATCCTTCTATTATTTCCAATATATCATTAAACCCATCTAGTGAATTTTTCATTTGATATATTATACTATTCAATTTTAGACCTTTCACCTTTTCTATAGTTTCAATTTCTGTGTTGATATTCTCCACTTATTATGACTACATTTTCCTTTAAGTCCTTGAACGTATTTATAATACTTGCTTTAAAGTCCTTGCTTGCTAATTCCAACACCTGGTCATTTAGAAGTTGATTTCTATTGGTTCTTTTTTTATCTTGACTATAAGGCACATTTTCCTGTTTCTTCTCATGACTACTACTTTTATTTTACTCTTTTTAGTAATTTTAGTAATTTAGTAATTTTGATTGTATATGAGAAATTTTGAATAAGTTATTGAAAAACTTGGATTGTCTTATGTATTAATAGTTGCTCTAGCAAGCAGTTAACTTGACCAGACTTAAATTCCAAAATACCTCCCCTCTGTGAGCAGTAGTTAAAATCTCTGGTCCATTCTTATGGTCATCTAGCAATTGTTTTCCACTGGACTTTATTTCTATCCATGTGCAGACTTCAGGAGTCATCTAAGGAGTTGAATGAATTTTATATATAGATTTGGATCTCCTCACTGTTATCTTCTTTTCTGAGATTTCTTTGCTTAATTTTTTTTGCTCTGGCAGATCCAAAATTCTATTTTCTGACTGTACAAGGTAGTAACACTGTGCTTGCTTTCTAAGTTCATACGACATGGGGTAGCTGAAACTTACTCAACCTCACCCAGTGTGGTTTTTTTCTTTCAAGCACTGAATTGTCTTAAGTTTATGCCTACTTCTAGTCAGTTTCTAGTGCCTTAAAATAATTTTTAAAAAATATTTTATCCACAGTTTATAATTGTTATCTCTGGGAGGTTTAGTCTAATAACATCTAACTCTGTGATTTTTGGAATCAAAGTCAGTCATCATTTCTTACCTGGAGTATAGCAATAGCCACCTAACTTGTCTTTCTACTCCCACTCTTACACCTCCAGTCTATTTTCTACACAGCAATCTGAACTATTCTTATATTTAACTCAGATCATTTCACTTTTCTGGTCAGAACCCTCTATTAATTTCCCACCTCATTGGGAGTCAAAGATCCTTCACCATCTGACCTTATCATTATACCGTATTTTGTCCTCTGCTTTAAATACACTTGCCTCCTTGCTATGCTAACACAGCAGTCATACTCCTGCCTTGAGGCCTGAGTCCTGGCTATTCCTCCTACCTAAATGCTCTTCCTTCAGATATCCACCTTGCTTAGTCCTTCACCTATTTCTGATCTTGGCCCAAATATCACCTTCTCAGTGATTCCTACCCTGACCATTCTGTTTAAAAGGCAAACCCTTTTCCTCCGTACCATCTTACAGGCATTCCTTAATTCCCTTCCCTGCTTTAAGTTTTCTTCATAGTGCTTACCACCATCTAAAATGTTAAAATATTATCATTTTACTTATTTCATTTATTGTCTGTCTACTTCCACTAGAAAAATTGGGTGCCCGAAGGAGAGGGAATTTTATCTGTTTGGGTCATTACTGTCTCCCCATTGTCCAGAACAGTGCAAAGCAATGAGGAGGGACTCATTGAACATTTGTTCAAAGAAGATTGAATAAATTCAGACCATCTTTTTTTTTAATCAGGAAAGTTTATACTTAAACCACAGATTTAATTTCAATGATGGAGCTTTATATCTCTTAATTAAGGATCAGGTGATGACAGGTCAAGCCAACTCCTACTGTAAAATAAATCTATGTTCTTTTTGTCTTCAAAATGGAGAATGCTAATATAATATCCTTTTTAAAATAAGCTTCATTTCCACCTAAGGACATATCCAGTTCTAAATTTATGTGGTAATTTAAGCACAATGTAGCATAAGTACATGGGTTTGACATTTGGGCTTCTTACCAGCATGGCTATGGGTTATTTTTACATCTCTGAGGCTCAGGTATCTTATCTGTGAAGGATATTATCTGGTTTCCAGGTTTATAATTTGGGGTTAGGTAAAGCTGGGAGTGACAGAAAAATCACAACTAATAAAGGTTCAAGCAAGTTAGAAGTTTATTATAATCTCTCATGTAAAGCCTAGATGTCAGTCCGGAATGGGTATGGTACTCCACGGTATTAGGTACCCATGTTCCTTTCATCTGGTTGCTCTGCCCTTAGTAGTGTTCACTCCCAAGGTCACCTCACATTTAAAGATGATTGCTCCTGCTCCAGCTACCATGCTTGCTCTCTAGCAAGGGGAAAAAAAGAGAATGAAGGGTCTCAAAGTCTACCACAAAGTATTTATCCCCAAAACCAACACTTGGATAAATGACCATATACAAGGTGGCTGGAAATTTTAGAATTTATTCTGAGTGGCTGTGTCCCACAGAAATTTTTATTACCATGGAAGAAGGGTGGAATGAGCATTAGGGGACAAATAGTAATCTTTCCACCCTAGGTTACTATGAAAAAGAAATGTCTGTAAGATTCAAGATACCTAAAAACATTTAAATTATTAACTATCTTCCTCCCTTTCCTGCATTTCTTGGCCTTTCCTCTTCAGGGCAACAAATTTTCATTCTTAAACCCTTTCCTCCTGTTTCTTATTTCTTACACACTTCTACTATAATTTACTAAATCTCCTTGGTCTTCTCCAGATGTTATAGGTGGAGGTGAAATCTGATCATACCAATCTAAATAGACCTGTTAAAATTCCAAGTGATGCTGAGCTATTGATACCCATCTTTTTGAGTGGGCCTGTCATCAGTGTGCAAGTTTCTAACCAAAATCAACAGCAACAACAGCAAACAAAAAAATTCCAACATCTTGATTGGTGGTTTTCGAAGGGCAGCCCTCAGACCCTCAGGATTCCTTAGGAGAACACGTAAAAAGGCAGATGTAAAATATTTTATTTGCTTTTATTCTGATCCCCTTGAGCTCTCTCAGCACTGCATGCAAAGTGAGGTCCTAGGATGTTGCAAACACCCCTCAAAGATCAGTGTTTTTATTTTAAGTGGAGTTCATTCTTCAAATAAAATCTTATGCATATGCCTCAAACAGATTAAAGCGTAATTGTGCTGATTGAAGCAAGGGTGGGGCTGTTTGTGAATTACTGGTTTAGATAATCTCTTAACTTGTTGAGAATCAGTTAGTTGGGGATGAGTACTACTAATTACAAAAAGGGATTTGGCAAGGAACTCGAGGTTCTTGTTCACTTCAGTAACTCCAGCTAAAAACTGAAGCCCAGTTGTCTAGCAACCAACCCAAAGGCTGGACAAGCTCTCCAAGAATCTACCACTAAAAGCTAAGCTAATGATTACAAGTCGAAACTGATCCCACACATTTATAAATAAAACATAAAGGAACAAACTGCCATCAGGATCTCAGTGTGTTGGGAGGCCTGAGGGCAGAGGAGACAGAATGGGTAGGAGAGTGAGATCACCTCCAGGAGAATGAGTAAGTGGGCCTGATGTCCCAACCACTTCCTTCCTGTGCGCATACTTCCCCGTCACTCTCCTCACTCTGGCCTTCTGCTTCTTACTTCTTTCCTTGATTCTCATTTTTAAAATGGTCTTTCCTGCCTTTTGTTTAAAATGCTGTTCCACCTTATTCCTGTAGTTTGATACATTTTCTTAGTGTTTTTATGTCTAATGCTGTGGTTTTCAAATGGAGGTAATCTTAGCAATGTCTGGAGTGGGTTTTTTTTGTTGTTTTTTTGTTTTTTGTTTTTTGCGTGTCTTAACCATGGACTGTCTAGTGCAGGGTTTCTTAACCTTTTTTGTTCCATGGTCACCTTTGCCAGTCAGGTGAAAACCATGGACACCTTACTAAGTCCACACCATACTGTATATTATTTAATAAATATATCACACCCACACCAACACGTCCCCACAAGAATAACGTTTTTTTTTACTTTAAATTCAAGCTCATGGACCCCTGGTTTAAGAACCCCTGGTCTAGTGGGTAGATGACAGGAATACTATAAACACCCTACTATGAACAGGCCAGTCCCCACAACAAAAAATTATCTGGTCCCAAATGATGACAGCGTCAAGGTTGAGAAACCCTGGTCCAAAGCATGCATTGTCAACAGTGGCAATAACTTAAATGTGAAAATGGTTGATGACTCTCCAAAGCTCAACTCTACCTAACAAAGCTTATTCCCTAGTTTCTTGTTATTTAATTTCATGGGGGGGGGGGGGGCGGGGGGGCGGCAATTTGGTAGGGGGTAAATACCTAAGGAAGTGTCCTAAGGGGAACAATAATGAAAAAAAAAAGTTGAGAATCATTTGAAGCTGGCTAGTAAGATAGGGAATCAATAGATGGATCTGGAACCTGGCAGAGAGTCCATGTGGACATCACTAGACCCAAGATGGCTGCTGGAAGCCACCCCCCTCCCCCCATTCTGCTATTCAGAACAAGATTTCCTCCTGAAGCTAGGAGATGCCCAGGGGATTGATGGGTGGGGTAATCAATCAAAACAGCAAACAGCTGGAACTCCTCCTCTACCATTAGCAAAGGGGTGGAATAATTAATGGTTTAAAAAGTAAGCTCAAAGTCTTAATGGCTCTCTCGCTTTTGGACCCCAATTCTGGCTGCCTTCTTCCCCCACTTGGATCACTATGCAAGTAAATCTGGGCATATATAATCTATAATGGGAAATTGTATCCTGTGAATCAGCCCATTTTATCACTTTTCAGCCCCTTCCTCTCTACCTGGGACCCATGATCTGTTATTTTCTCCCATTTCTTGTCCCTCCCTACCTTAATAAATTACTAGCCTAACTCACATGACCTGCTCTTGAAATTCATTTCTGCAGCATAGTTAAGAACCTAGGCAAAATCTGGTAACATATAGGTCTAACGTTAGGAAACTTTCAAAGTGAAGAATCAGTTTTATCAAGCTCTTATACAAAAACTATAATTACCATTCAGCAAAAGTTGGTTCATGACATTGATACACAGCAGCCCCCTAGAATTAAACATGAATTTAAAACATATTGGTTCTGATTTTCCTGGGGAGAAGAGCAGGTAGTCCAATCATCCAGCAATCTAATCCTTCTTTGAGAAAAGCTTATACTCTTTTGGACCCCAAAGTCACCTTAGATCTGTAATTTACTTAAAGACACCCAGGGGCCTAGAAAAATTATTGTGCCTTTAAGTGATGAGTTGTTATAGCTTCCCCAAAGGCCAAAATTTATTTGGTAGTTGAGCATTTCCACTGAGTCAATTGCAATGGTATGAGTTAGAAACAAAGGTGGTAGTTTTAAGAGAAACCCATTCCTACCGCTGAAAAAATTCTGTTCTCTTGACTGACCAAAGCTGTTTGATTGTTTTTGTTGTTTGTTTGTGTAAAGGCATTTCTTTTCTTATAAAGGCTTGAAATCACATTTCCTCTTTAACAGTCAAAAGTAAACATAGGGAAACGGACTTTGGCCCAGTGGTTAGGGCGTCCGTCTACCATATGAGAGGTCCGCGGTTCAAACCCCGGGCCTCCTTGACCCGTGTGGAGCTGGCCATGCGCAGCGCTGATGCGCGCAAGGAGTGCCGTGCCACGCAAGGGTGTCCCCCGCGTGGGGGAGCCCCATGCACAAGGAGTGCGCCCGTGAGGAGAGCCGCCCAGCGTGAAAAGAAAGAGCAGCCTGCCCAGGAATGGCGCCGCCCACACTTCCCGTGCCGCTGACAACAACGGAAGCGGACAAAGAAACAAGACGCAGCAAATAGACACCAAGAACAGACAACCAGGGGAGGGGGGGGAATTAAATAAAATAAATAAATCTTTAAAAAAAAAAAAAAAAGTAAACATATCTTGCCATGACATAATTCTGCCCAGGGTATTAGAAAAGTTCTGCTATACAATGACTAAAATATATATAATTCCAGACTCTAGGCCAAGAATTGTGTTTCTTCTAACTTTTTTATTATTAATTAATACAAAATTTTATCAAATCAGATTGGAGCCCTCCTGAGATATTAAACTTTGACAGAAAAAGGTGGACAGTAAGAATGTGTAAAACTTGGCAGTCTTTCAGTTTGATATTCATTCTTTTAAGGCTGTTTTGGTTGTACCAAGCTCTTCAATCCTGTGCCTGGGAACAGTCTCAGGAGATGGTTTATTCAAGGAGAGGAGACTCCAAGGCTATTTGGGTGGGGGTGGGGGGGTGGCTCTAAGAGGTGAGGAGTCAAAACTTCTTTTAACATCAGAAAATACTCTTGCAATTTTGAGGACAAAGTTTGGGCCGTATTGGCAAGAGTAATTAAGTGGAGGTCACTCCAAGAATGTGGCCTCCTTGATCCACACAGCTGCGAAAGACTCTGGGAAGAAAAGCTTCTTACTTCCTGTAACTGTGGGTTGCTCCACTGGGACTTCCTGTCACAGGCTGTCCTCAAGGCTCCAACCTTTCCTCCCCTGTGTTTTTCCTCCTACCAGTTTCTATCGTCTTTAAACAAAAGAATAAGGGGAGAGTGAGCTCACTGAAATTGATGCCAAAAAGGCATTTTACAGAACTGTTCTCTAAAAGAATTTACACATCCCAAGAAATTTTTCTATTAAGTAACTTAATTATAGCTACAGTGACAATACAGGGCAAACCATTCAGTTTTACACACATACAATATTTTCATTTTAAACCTGGTCTGGCATTCCAACAGAGGAAATTAATTTGGCATTGTGAAAGTTTGTTTTTCTGAGTTCTTTGGGAAGTATTTAATGGAGTTTCGTAGTACTTTCTATTTTTAATTTTAGTGTCACAAACGTCAATGTTTATTTAATAATACATAGAACATGTATTGTCTTTGTTAAACAAATAAATGCTCTACGGGCCTAGAATGACAGTTCAACTGAGTCAATTGCAATGGCATAAATAAAGTGCACATGCAATTTTGTAGGCTTAGACCATCTCACTTCCAAGTAAAGTGCAACCACGAGAAATTCAATGTTTCATGCTGATAGCATGTAACATACATGAAAAGAAGTGTTCTGGTCAAAAAGCTCAAAGCTTTTTTTTTTTAAGATTTATTTATTTATTTCTCTCCCCTCCTCCCCCCTCCCTGGTTGTCTGTTTTCTCTATTTGCTGTGACTTCTTTGTCTGCTTCTGTTGTTGTCAGCGGCATGGGAATCTGTGTTTCTTTTTGTTGCATCATCTTTTGTGTCAGCTCTCTGTGTGTGCGGTGCCATTCCCGGGCAGGTTGCACTTTCTTTCGCGCTGGGCGGCTCTCCTTAAAGGGCGCACTCCTTGCACGCAGGGCTCCCCTACGCGGGAGACGCCCCTGCATGGCAGGGCACTCCTTGCGCGCATCAGCACTGCGCATGGGCCAGCTCCACACGGGTCAAGGAGGCCCGGGGTATGAACCGGGGACCTCCCATGTGGTGGACGGATGCCCTAACCACTGGGCCAAGTCCGCCACCCTCAAAGCTTTTAATAATGCCTTAAGCCTGTGTACATTTCACCAGTTTTCAAACAGTTTCTTCTCATACATTAGGTCATTTGAATTTTCTCATCAATCCATTAATAGGCGTGGTAAACATTAATGCAATGGGTATGGATCTCATCCACAGTTCAGGTATGGAAGAATATAACTTTTCTGTAACTCATGTTAATTTCTGACTCTGGGTCGGTGGCAATAGTGAACTTTCAGGGCTCCATTAGCACTTAATTTCCAAAAATCACCCTTTCCAGGTAGCAGAATCACCCAACACACTCCAGGATGCACAAATTACTGAAAAGCCTCTTCCTCTAGTTGCAGAGCTTGGAGGGCAGAGAACACTTTAGATTTCACCCACTCTATACCCTCACCTTTGGCAAGGCAGTTTTGTGTTGGACACATTAGACACAGCCTACAGAACCAAGGCAGTTGTCCTGATAATCTCAGATTTTCCTGGGCTTCTCTCTATCCTCCCAAGGTGGGGTCCAGAGTTCTTGGATACTATGAAGTTCTAAGACCTCCAGAAGGGGAGGTAGGAGAGCAGGGGAACAACTTCTGGTTGTCCACACATGCTACCACTAAGATGTCCATCATTCTAGTCTATATATCACTGAAGACCTGCTACGCTTGGAGCATGGGGATGTCTTTTCAGCAGCCTATGCTTCACATTCCAGATGCACCATGAATTCATTGTCCATCAGAGATGCTAGACTCTTGGCTTCTCTCTAAGATCTCGCCTCTGTCTCCATCTCTCTCTCTCTAAATTACTTTCTCTATCACTTTCTCCCTTATTTTATCTCCACAAGCAGGCCATCAGACCTTCTTCTAGACTTGGGAGAGAGAGGAAATGGGGAGAAGGAGTCCTTCCTTCTGTAAGACAAAGTAAGACCTTTCTCTAGGTGACTGCTGTTCTAGTCTTCCTGCAAAACTACCTGGAGAAAATGAGAACAGAGCCAAATAACTCCTTAAATTGAGGCAAGAAAAAGGGAAAGAATATGAAGAAGAGGAAAATTATCCAACCATAATTATTTTTTGATGAAAAGTAAATTGCTGTAAATGTTGGAACTGGAATAAAGCTAAAGGCAGGCTGTTTGAAATCATGATAAAGCAAGCTGGTTATGAAATTACCAGAAAAAAAAGGTGGACCAAGTCTACCTGTGTTTTGAATTGACATCAAATCAATGTGAGTAAAGATTAGAACTAAGTTGCAGCATTTTTTTGTTCTCCACTCTATTGGGGAAAAGATCTTAAGAGTAATGGGATCCAATGCTTCTCAAGATCTTCAACAGATTGTCAGAAAGTGAGATTCCCTGGAAAGACCAAAGCCAGATAGCTAACCTGATTGTGTAAAACTTGCTGCATCACTGTGCTTTTCTGAAATATTGAGCATATTGAAAGGCATTTTCTCAAGGAATGCCCCTTTGATATATTATTTTTCATATGGAGAGTAATATACAAATTCAGTGCCATTTATCCATAGAGACAATTTCTTTAGCATACGGTTGACATTTAAAAAATGATTCTGTTTTTTTACTCTGTGTAATTATGCTATACTTTACTTTTAGCCATTCTCATAGCTTTAACATTCTCAAAAGATGATTTCTGCTTAAGTAAGAGAGAGAAGATGGAAATCTCAAAGTTGGAGGTTGGCTTGTCTCTCAGACACATTCATGAGTCAATCAGACCTTAAGATAGTTACCGTTTGCTAGTGTTGGGATTTGAACTTTTGATCAAGAAATTCCATTTTATCAGATAGTGTAGAAGTGATCATACTCATGGGATTGATGTGGTCTACTCAACCTTTGAAAAGACCACTGTATTAGTCAGGTGAAGGGATGCTGATACAAAATACCAGAAATTGGTTGGTTTTCATAAAGGGTATTTATTTGGGGTAGGAGCTTATAGATACATGGCCTTAAATCATAAGTTACTATCCTCACCAAAGTCAATTTAGAGCAAGATGGCTGCCAACGTCTGCAAGAGTTCAGGCTTCCTGCATTCCTACATTCCTGGGGCTTGCTTTTCTCTGGGTTCAAGGTTCCTTTATTCCTGGGACTGGCTTCTCTTTCCTCTGTGTGCTGACTTCCTGGGGCTCCAGTTAAAGTCTTCAGCATCAAACTCCATCATCAAAACTCCAAAATCAGAAACCCCTTAACTCTGTTCTTTGCCATGCCCTAATCATAAGTTAATCATGCCCAGGTGCAGATCAGATTACAAGCATAATTCAATGTTTCTTTTTGTAATTCATCAATAATATCAAACTGCTACAACCATCATACAAATGAGGATATGACAATCAAGTTAAACACACATACACTTATTTTGATGCATCAGCACTTTGTCCTCTCTTGGGAGAAAGTCTGACTGAGCTTCCAAACAACAATTGGGGGTTTGCTTGGGAAACACTGAGTTAGGGCAGGGAAGTCAGGTGGATGGTTGTGGTGGCTAATGGTAGGGATGTACCTACCAAGGAAACAGGGTGTGCAGTCCACCAGCCAATTTCCCTTAGCAATACTGGAGACACACATTCTTACTCTTGAGTTTTGAGAGATTTGACTTGATCATCTCCCTATGGTTCAAATTGCCTTTCTTCACACAGGATCTAATATTACAACCACTGGAATATCTCTGATTAGCTTCACTCTTTACTTTTGTTGTGGCACTAGAGAGGATTTCGTGATTGCAGTATTGAAGACCAGGATGGGAGACTCTTCTGAGAAGGAAGATTTATTAACAGCTGGCTGGGCCAGCAGACTTATGTCCAAAGATAGCCCCGGGCAAGGTTTTTAGGTTGTTTTTATACAAGAGACACATGGGGTGGGGCCAGGAGAGGATTTTGGCATGAAAATGTGAGGGGGTTTTCTTTTTTGGATCATGTTTCAGTTTCTTACAGCCAGGTTTCAGCTTTTAGGACAATAGGTAAGCTCGAATACACATACTGTCCACATCTTTCCTGACTACCCACAGAGCTATAGAGCCTATATCATGTAATTGGCCTTCAAAAAACTATGCAAGCTTGAAGCTTGAATATACTCACAGTCTATATCACTTTCATCCCCATGTACCCTTCACTTTTTAAAGTATTTATCCCTAATCTGAATGATGAATAGTCATTTTATCCATCAACAACTGAATATTTCTAGTTGTACCTCCTTGCTACCTTTTAAATATAGCATTCAGCATTCAGTAACTGCTATATTTGAGAACCAACTATGAACCAGGAACTTCAGTTAGAACTGAGTATAATACAATGAATGTATAGCTCTGCTCTTGCAGAGCTGACTGTTGATGGGACAATTGGATAAGTAGACTACCAACCATAATATATATGATATATTCTGTAGGAGGGGAAGTACTTCATGCTTTGATATGCAGAAGAAGGCTTTAAATATAGATGGGAGAAGAGGAGGTGGGAGGGTGCAGGAAAATGACATCTACAAGGAAGAAGTGCCTTCGATGGGGAGACCTAAACGTTGAATAGGATTTAACCAGGAGAAGAATTTGAGAGTGAGAGTGAATACAAAAGGAATAGCATTAAAAGGCCTGTGGGTAAAAAGCCATGATTTTTTGAAGGAGCTGAAAGTAGTTTGCTACTGATTTTAATGTATATTTTAATGTACATTTATTCACCACTCTTTTGATGAAGGGCCAAGTTCATTCTGATTAGAGTTCTAAGCTATTTCTTATACATAAACCACTGTATAGTGTATTACCTATAATTTCCACTTTTGGTTTCTTTATAATGGAAGGGTAAGTTAAAAGTGCATTTAAATCCAGATTTTTTTCAATCTTTTAAAATTTTCTTGCCCACACTTAAATTGATAGTGACTTTGTTCTGTGTAGAGTTTTGTTTTTTATCTAGTGATTCCAAAATATTTGACTTTGTTTCATAGTCACCACTCTCTTTTCACATTCACATATCACTGATTTGTATAGCATGAGTCATGTTATATAACTATGGTAAAGAATAAGAGTCATAAACAGGCTTGGAAACAAACATAGTTGACTCTGTGTAAGCATATAACTCAACTGATGGGAGAAGTGAGAAGACAAGAGAGTATTCAGGAAGCGGACTTGTGGATAGGGCCCAGTGGATAGGGCATTTGTCTACCACATGGGAGGTCTGCGGTTCAAACCCCAGGCCTCCTTGACCCGTGTGGAGCTGGCCCATGCGCAGTGCTGATGTGCTCAAGGAGTGCCGTGCCACGCAGGGGTGTCCCCTGCGTAGGGGAGCCCCATGCACAAGGAGTGTGCCCTGTAAGAAGAGCCGCCCAGCGTGAAAGAAATTTCTGCCTACCCAGGAATGGCACCACGCACACGGAGAGCTGACACAACAAGATGACACAACAAAAAGAGATGATGTAACAAAAAGAGACTGACAACAGCAGAAGCGGACAAAAAGAAGAACATGCAGCAAATGGACACAGAGAACAGACCACCGGGGTGGGAGGGCAGTGTGAAGGGGAGAGAAATAAATAAAATAAATCTTAAAAAAAAAAAGAAGAAGCAATCAGTAAGTGTTCAAAGTGCTCTGGGCATATTCAGTATGGTCTAAAGAAGGAATAGAGAGCTTCAGTCAGATATGCATCAGAAAGCAACTGAAATCATCTACTGGATAATGGTACAGAGCACTTCCCAGCTTAAGCAATGAAGAAGGATCTCTGTCTCTCTGTCTCTCTCTCTCTTTCTTTCTCTCTCTTTCTTGCTCTCTCTCTCAACTCTATATAACTACACAGGGAAAGAATGATTGGGTTATATATCTACCATGAGTTTGACCACTGTTACCAGGGAGATAGGGTGCTATGAGAGCTCAGCCTGGGTGGCATTGAATGTGATGTCACCCCCTGGAGTTGTGTACAGTACAACCAAAACAACCATGTTTGGCAGCCCTAGAGTAAATGACTAAATTAGCCCACATACCCTGATCTAGTTAATATTAAGTAGGGCCCCACTGTGGGAAGTGATCATGGAAAATTCTTGTAAGGTGGCTACATTAGTTCAGATATCAAATCTCTTCTCCTTTAAAAAGATTGCTAAAGATTCCTTCAAAGTAAGACATGTCACATATTATTAATGAATGATAAAAAAATGGCTACAATTGATTGAACTGTTATGATGTGCTAGTCACTATTCCAAGCTCTTTCCATGCCCATTCCCTCTTTTATCCTTTCATGAACACCTTAGTGCTGTTCAGAGAGCTAGCTACATTTCCCTGGTTCATTCTTATCTCCTAGAAAACTGCTTTATACCTTTATACTTCTCCTCAGTCCCTCCCCACTATCCAATCTTTATTTAGGTGATGATTTTTTTCCCATTCCACTGAGAAAAGAGAAGCTATGAGGAGAGGATTTCCACAAGCTTTTACCACTTCATGTACATATCTACTATACCTGCACCCCTGTTCTCCACCATGCCTCTTGTTACCATGAATGAACTGTTTGTACCCCTATCTATGGCCAAGCCTTCTATTTGGACCCTGGGTACCATTCACCCCCTCTCATATACCTGCATGATCTCCTGCAATAATTTCCTTTCCCCTGGACATTATCAATTTTTCTCTTACCTCTTACCATTACTTACAGCATGTAAGTGTGCTTTAGTTTCTCCCATTTTAAAACAAAAACCAAAAATATTCACAAAATCCCAAATCATCCCCCCCCTTTTTTTCGAGGTACCAGGGGGCCAAGGATTGAACCTGGTACCTCACTGAGTGGGAAGCCAGTGCTCAACCACTGAGTCACATCTGCTTCCCTGAGTTGTATTTTTCATTTGTTTTGCTTCTTTTGTTTGTTTGTTTGTTTGTTTTCCAGGAAGCACCAGGAGCAGAACCTGGGACCTCCCATGTGGGAGGCAGATGCTCAACCATTTGAGCCACATCCACTCTTCACAAAACCATTTTGACATCACATCCCATTCCAGTTATTATGCCAATTCTCTGCTCTCCTTTATAGCAAAATTCCTTGATGGAGTTATCTGCATTTGTTGTCTCCAGTTTCTCTCTTTCCTTTCGCCTCTGAACTCTCGGCAGTCAGGCTTTTGCCTCCAAAACTTTATGGCTAAATCCAGTTATCAATTCTGTCCTCATTGTGTATTAACTTACAGAGTTGTGCTTTGCTCTTCTTTTCCATTTGTGAATTTCCTGTCAAAACACACTCAAACAATATCTCAAACATATCTAAGAGTCCTTTTCAAAATTGCCAGCCAGTGCACACAAGAGGAGAAATATTGAAGTATTGAGGAATTTGAAACAATGAGGTATTTTGAAAGAAACAAGAGACCTTTGCGTTCACAAGCACCATGTTAACTGGAACACATGCAGGTCAGAACCATGTCCTCCCTTTGCACAGTTTGCAGTAACTGACAAATCTTAGCAACAACATGGTTCTGATATGCGTGACTTTCCATTAACACAGTGCTGTGCAAACAAGGTCTCACTATATGTGATATCTCCTGAGCAATAACCATAAAGAAATCCACATTGCATATCATAATAAAAAATGCTGTGGGGAAATGTCTATGGTTGGAACAACTTCAAGTGCTGTGAAGTCAGTAAGAACAAGGCCTTAATAAATACAAGGAAAGATGGCTGAACATACAGATAGTTGAATGATGAAAAACCAGGAGCAAACTTCCACATAATAAAAGAGAAAGCACTATCTATATATTAATATCTTAAAAGGAAATCACCAAATCTTGTAGACGTGACTTCTTTTAGTATTATCAGTGCCTGGTTTAGTGGTTTCAAATACTGTTACAACTTCCAAAATCTTCCTTAAAGGCCTATGTCTTAAAGTCAGGAAAATAGCCAGGATCCAAGACTAGGAAAGATGACCTAACTGTGATGTTCAACGGCAAACTGAACCAAGAACTATGAGCCACATCTATATTAACCATAACTCTTATTACAACTTACTGTCCTATTTTTGATCATGCTGCAACCTTCCCAATGCCTACTTTCTCAAACAAACTTCATGTCACTTACAAGACGATGTGCAATATTTATTGTAGCATTTATGTATTTCTTAACCATTTAATGTGTAAAACTGTCCTACCATTTGCATTTGTTCCCATATTTTCTTTTTTTAATGTGTCACTGATAAAGTTTTTTAGTGTTGTACCAATAGCCCTCTGCTCCCATAAGCCATACATAATTTTACCATGATTTTTAGGAACACATATATTACATTACAGCAGAACTGATTATATATTCAACACTAAACTAATCTTTGTCCTAAAACTCATCCCTCCAATAGTCTTCCCATTTTAGTTAATAACATGCTACTCAACCAGTTGCTTTGGTCAAAAAACTTGGACTTACTGGTGCTCCTGAGGATTATGGAGACCCATAGGTTCTATAGTCATGGCAGATGGCTCTGGAGTTCAGGGCCTTCTCAGTGGGCCCTACTTTGGAATTTGTGCTCCTGAGTGTGATGGAGTTGGGCTCAGATGTGACCTTTCTACATATGCCTCTTCTGCCACTTTTACTGAACCTGTGGTTGGTGCTGGGGTAGGTGTATACCCAGGAGACTTGAATCTCTGGGTTGGCCATGTGCCAGCTGGGCCCTGAGCCTCAGCAGAGTTGCAACTCCTACTCTCTGGTTCGTTGGACTTACCCAGGTCAGCTAACAGGGAGGCGAAGATGGTCAACCAGCAAACAGGAAACTGAGAGTGCCTACAACTCCAAGCAGGAGAATCGCATCCATCAACCATGTGGGATCTAAGCCCCCTCTCGATATAGAGGTGGAGTGGACATCACCATCCCAGAGTCCACAGGATGGAGGAGAAAAAATGGATCAGAGTGGACTTACTAGTATTCTACTATAGAACTATTGTGACTAGTAATGGAAGAAATGTAGCGCTGATGTGGAGAAAGTGGTCACAGTAGTTGTTGACGGCAGGGAGAGGGAAGAAGAGATGTGACGTGGGGGCATTTTCAGGACTTGGAGTTGTCCTAAATGATATTGTAGGGACAGATGCTGGACATTATGTATCCTGTTGTAACCCACTGAATGTACTGGGGAGAGTGTAAACTAAAATGTGAACTATAATTCATGCGGTGCAGCAGTGCTCCAAGATGTATTCACCAAATACAATGGATGTGCCACAATGATGAAGGAGGTTGTTGATGTGGGAGGAGTGTGGGGGGGTGAGGGGTGGGGTATGTGGGAACCTCTTACATTTTTTAATGTAACATTTTTTTGGTGATCTCTGTATCTTCAAAAAATAAAAATAAAAAAACTTGGACTTATCCTTGAATAGTCTATTTTTCTCTTAAACCCTATATACAATACAGTAGCAAATTCTTGTTGCTCTATTTAAAAAACATATCCAGAATACGACCTTTTCTCCCATCCCCACTGTACTATACCCCTTGCTACCATTATCTTGCTCCTGAATATTATTAGCCTACTAACTTGCCCTCTTTACCCTTACTTTACCCCTGCCCTCTTTTGTCTATTCTGCCCTTGTCAGATGCCCTAATAATGTTGCTGATATTAGGCTCCTCTGTCAACATTCACTCCCCTATTCAAAACCTTCCAACAGGTTCCCATGTCACTCAGAGTAAACCCCAGAGTCATTTTGGTAGCCTACAAGGCCCTACAGGATTTGAGCTTCCCACTTGATTACCTTTCTGGCCCAGTCTCCTGCTGCCCTCCGCCTTGCTCAATTGGCTCCAGCTCCTCTGACCTTCCTGGTATTCTCTGAACATGTTAGGCTCATTCCTGCCTCAGGGCCATTGCACTGCTATTCCTTCTGACTAGAGTAGTCATGCCCCAGGTATCTGCAGAGTTTGTTTCTTCATTCCTTTAAACTTTTGCTCAGATGCCACCTTGTAAGTAAAGTCTTTTCTGACCACCTTATTTAGAAATGTGCCCCCAAATCCACAAACCATAGTACAGTACTCACTATATGTTATTCTTTATAAAATTTATTGCCATTAGACATATTATATATAGTATTTTATATATTTGTTAATTTATTTTCTGCCAATCTGTAGTAGTTTTAAAACATGACTTCAAATTCTTTGATACTTCTCTTGAGAGGTAAAGTTTGTGTCCCTTTCCCTTGTAAGTTGGCTGGCATTTGACTTCTTGAATATCAGGGTATGGTGGAAATGACACCATGTAACTTCTGAAGCTAAGTCATAAAAGGCATACAGTTTCTTTCTTATTCACTGGGACACATGCTCTTGGAGCCCAACTACCCTGAGGCAGCCATGCTGTGAGGAAGCCCAGATTAAATAGATTTATGTTGGTGCCTGGTGGACAAAAACAATTGAGCCCAGGCTTTGAGTAATCCTAGACCAGGTATCAGACATGTGAGTGAAAAAACTCCAGATGATACCAGCTCCCACCTAGTTGACTCACCCATACCACTTCCTCGAAGCTTTCTATCAACTTAATGAGACTCCAGACAACCCAGACAAGTTATCCCTACTACATTCTGTCCAAACTCTTGACCCATAGAGTCCATGAACATAATGAAACTTTCTCTATTAAGGGTTGGGGTGGTTTGTTATACAGCAACAGTCAAAGGAAACA
Organism: Dasypus novemcinctus; assembly: GCF_030445035.2. Taxonomy (NCBI): domain Eukaryota; kingdom Metazoa; phylum Chordata; class Mammalia; order Cingulata; family Dasypodidae; genus Dasypus; species Dasypus novemcinctus. Next base: position 54,924,328 of record NC_080679.1, on the reverse strand, counting down.
CTTCCCCATTAGAATGCAAACAACTTAATGCAAGAATTTCCTTTGAGCTGTAATTCACCTACCATAAGAGTTGTCACTTTAAAGTGTACAATTCAGTGGTTTTAGTATGTCCATCACTATCTAATTCCAGAACATTTTCATCAAGTTCTAAAGAAATCCCAAACCATTAACACTCATCAGTCTCTCCCTCCCTCAGCCTGGTGGGGCTCTTTCTTACTGTTATTATTTTACTACCTGTATTAGTCAGCCAAAAGGGGTGCTGATGCAAATACCAGAAATCTGTTGGCTTTTATAAAGGGTATTTATTTGGGGTAAAAGCTTATAGTTTCAAGGCCCTAAAGAGTTCAACTCAAGGATAGTTACTCACCAAAGTCTGTTGCCATGTGTTAAACACTCTGCCAAGGTTCAGCCTTCCTCTTAAGGCTCCATGCGCCCAGCTTCTTCCAATCTCACCTGTAGGCTGGAGGGCTCATTTCTTTCTGGGCCTGCTCAGCTGCTCAGGGACTCTGGTCTCTTCAGCTGCAAACTAACAAGTGAATGGCTCATATCTATGGCGCTCTCTTTCTTTTCTCATGTATCTGCTTCTGTGTTTCTCCTTGATTGAATGTCCATTTATATAACCCAAAAAGGGGCTGGAGGCTCAAACTAAGTCACTCTAATGACTGGTCAAGTCAAATCCCTAATTTTAACATAATTTAATCAAAGCCATCTCAGCTGATTCTAATACAATCAAAGGGTATCACACCCAGAAGAATAGACCAATTTACAAACATAATCTAAATCTTTTTCTGGAATTCATAATCTCAAACTGCCATACTACCAAAAACAGTGCCTGGCATAAAGTAGGAGCTCAGTAAATGTTAAATAAATGAATTAATGAACAAATAATTCATTTATTTAACTCTGGCAGAGAGAAGTGCTATAATTCCCTGAGGTCACATAACATATATGTGGTAGAACTTGGCTTACCATGCCTTTACTACTATATTAGGATTTTTTTCATGCACCATCCTGCCTCCCATTAATCTCATTACCATCCACCTTGACATTCACTCATTCATTCATAAACATTTATTGAATGCCTATAGATGCTAGGAGCTAGGGCCAAAAAGATGAGGAACCCAGGAACTCTGCACGTGTTAATGAACAATTATAATTCAATTCAATGTAAAAGACATTACAGTGAGGTATTTCCAGAGAGGAGGGAGTAATTAGTTTTCAATGGAGGGCTATAAGTGAGGGCTCAGAGAAGAGGTGACATTTGAGAAGTCTTGAAGGATAAATAGGAATTTGTGAAGTGATGGATGGAAAAAGAGTTGATCTCTTGGTTTTCTCTTCTTTCCAACATGCACATAGATTTGATGGCAGTGAAGATCCATCATTTTGACAACAGGAATCAACCAACTAATCAGAAACATAAGCTGAGCTATATAGTGAGTACTGGAATTAGGCAATCTGGTACTATAGGAATAAAATTACTATTTTGTATCACAAATAGGCTTGGGCAAAACTAGATGGAGATGAGCAAATCATTTCCCTTTTCTGGTCTGTTTTCTCATCTGTAAAAGACAAGATTTAGAGTAAAAGATACAGAATAGGTAATTCTTACTCTGCAATTTTGTAATTGTAGGCCTTCCATAAACCAGATCTCCTCAAGATCTAATAGTCTCCATTCCCTCAACTGTTCCTCCTATGATATGTTTTCCAAGACCCTTACCACTCACGTACTTTCCTTTGGATGGATTTGACTTTGTCAAAGTTAATTTTAAAACAGTATGCTTTAGTTGGAATCTTTTCAGTTAGAGCCCTGGACTTATAATGCTACAATAACTCCTCTGAACGGATTTGATTCATCCTATAAGCTTTGGATAATAGCACAGTAATGGCAGAGAAAGGGGGAAGGAATCAAATCATTAAGAAAGAACAATATGAAGCAGGCTAGTAAGATAGGGAATCAATGGGTGGATCTGGAACCTGGCAGAGATTCCACGTGGATATCAATAACCCCCAAGATGGCCACTGGAAGAACCCTACCCCCAAGATTCTGCTATCCAGAACAAAGACTTCTTCTGGAAGCCAGGAAAAGCCCCAGATATTTCCCAAAGGCTTTATCATTGGGTCCTCACTGGGGGATTGATGGGTGGGATAATTAATCAAAACAGCAAACAGCTGGAACCTTCACCTGCAAAACAGTTTAAAAGCCAGGCACGGGCCTGAGCATGCACAAGCTCTGCTCTCTTGCCTCTGGACCAGTTCCTGCCCTCTGCGTGCCGCTCTTGCCATTTTTTCCTCTGCCATGTGGCCACGCAAGTAAAACCTGGGAATTTAGAACCTATATTGGGTAATTGTAATCTATAAATCAGCCCTCTTAATCACTTTTCAGCCCCTTCATCTCTACCTGGGACCCCTGATCAGTTATTTTCTCCCATTTCTCTTCCTGGCCCCCCATCTGAATAAATTACTGGCCCAACTCACCTGGTGTGCTCTTGAAATTCATTTCTGCAGCATAGCTAAGAACCTAAATAAACTCTGGTAATATGTTTGGCAAGCCAGTCTAGGTGTTTATTGGTGAGTGAAACTATGGTCCACAACTTGTTTAAAGCCTTCCTTTGGTTCTCTATTTTAAATGGGTTCACCTATGAGCCCCCAAAGGATGTAATCCCAGGAGGGAAGGGGTTGGGGCTCAGTAATTCTCTGTGTCCATGCTGTGCACCCAGGCTTATGAAATCTGTCCCCAGCTGGGACAGCTGGGTCATAGGGCAGTGGCTTAAATCATGGCCCTGCCAAGACAGAGGGTCCCTGGCAGAGCACTGGGCCCTGTGAAGCTTTTTTTTTCAAGCCATTTTAGCAGCTGGAGTCTTTGTCCTCAGGCCTGCCTGCCACTGCCTTTTCCCACCCTCTCCCCTATCAGGTGCATGGCAATGGCAGAGAGCCAAGGGCTTGCCCCTCCCAGTGGGTCCATGCTTTTGCAAGCAGCATTCCTATTTAACCACACCCAGCTACCTGGGGGAATGAAGCAGGAAGGCAGTGGGCAGAGCCAAAATGGGTGCCATGGGAGTTCCCTTCCCCAGGTGTGTCACAGGCCAGGATACCCTTGCATAATTAACCTTTACCCATGTTTTACCTTTCTACTTCTTGCTACTGAATTTCTCTTTGCAGGTTTGTGTTAGAATGCTTTTAAAAACTGTGAAACTGGGAAAGTGCCTTTGTCTAGCAAAGAAACTATTGCCTCAGGGTCCCAAAGCCTGTTAGCTAGAACAATTAACCTCTAATCACTTAATGGCCTTTTGATGGCTGGTTTAACTGGGAAGCTATCAGACAGTAAAGTCTTAGAACTAGGACTGCCTCTAAGACTTATGGGAGGATAGGAGGAAGAAGCACTATTCGGCTTGGCAGCTTAAGGTTGAAATCTGTTCAGCCTGTCTCCCAAGCCCAAAACTGCCCCAGAAATGCCCAGTGGCAGAGTCTCTGATTCCTGGGGTGGTGGGAACCAGAGAAGTAACTCTGAATGTCTCCCAAGACTTTTGAAGACTTGGGCACTTTGATTCAGAGTGCAGTCCGTTTCAGATCCTGGAATGTAGGGGTGCCGAGAACCAGAGCAGGAAACTGAGTGGCCCTCATTCCTTGGGCCCATCCATTCAGAGAGCAGCCAAATATTCCTTGGGACAGATGTCTTAGGTGCTTTGATTTGGGGCCACTGCTCAGTCTCCCACCAATTTAGCCTGGGCTCATTGATCTGATATCCGGAATCAAATACTCCCAAGACCTGGGTCGCCCATAAGGATGCTCTGAAAATTAAAATTCTCAGGTCCTGAGACAGGGCTTCAGCTCCAAATTATGTGGAGCAGTGAAAGGTTTTAGTCAGATTAGGACTCTGGGATGCCAGAATGGTCGACTAAAAGGTGCTTCTTCATTCTTCCTAGAATAATAGGTGCAGCCTCTAGCATACCAACAGACTCCCCATTGGGGTGTATTCTCAAGGACTGGACAACCCTACCAACTGAAGTGTTGAAGAAGGAGAAACTGATCTTCTGCAACACTGCATGGCCACAGAATAGCCTTGAAGGTGGCCAAAATTGGCCTGTAAATGGTACTCTAGGGAAACGGACTTTGGCCCAGTGGTTAGGGTGTCCATCTACCACATGGGAGGCCCGCGGTTCAAGCCCCGGGCCTCCTTGACCCATGTGGAGCTGGCCCATGTGCAGCGCTGATATGCGCAAGGAGTGCTGTGCCACACAGGGGTGTCCCCCGTGTAGGGGAGCCCCACGCACAAGGAGTGCACCCATAAGGAGAGCCGCCCAGCGCGAAGGAGGGAGCAGCCTGCCGAGGAATGGCGCCGCCCACACTTCCCGTGCCGCTGACGACAACAGAAGTGGACAAAGAAACAAGACGCAGCAAAAAGACACAGAAAACAGACAACCGGGGGAGGGGAGGGGAATTAAATAAATAAAAAATAAATCTTAAAAAAATAAATAAATAAAATAAATGGTACTCTAAATTATGACTGTATTTTGCAGATTGACCTCCTGTGTAAGAAAGAAAGAAAGCAGTCAGGTTTCATATGTTCAGCTTTTTATAGCTCTATATCAGGATATGAGGTTAAGTGGATCTTGCAAGTTGTATATAGCTTGGGAAGTGAAACCACCTCCTGAAAAGGAGGATGGTATCTTAGATAATCCCCTCCTCAGTTCTCCCCCTCCAGCCTCTGCCTTCACACCTCACGTGCCCATAGCTAGCCCAGCAGGAGTCACTAGGAGTGGAGCATGTTTCCACCCTAATAGGAGATGCAAAAACAGCCTCTACCCAATAAGGGAAGCAGCAAATAGAGAAGTGGGAATAATTAGAGTCCATGGTCCCTTCTCCATGACAGGTTTAACGCAGTGTAAGGAACAGTTAGGGCAATTTTCGGAAGACCCAAATAAGTTTACCGAGGAATTCCAAAAGTTAATCCTAAATTTTGAGCTGACATGGGGAGATGTGCATGTTATCCTAGTTTCGTGCTGCACCCCTGAAGAAAAACGCCACATTTGGAAAGCAGCCCAGGGGCGTGCTGATGGGATGACTGCCCAGCAGCCCCAGCAGTATGCTGTAGGGGTCGTGGCAGTTCCAGAGGCTGATCCTACTGGAATTACCAAGGAGGGCAAGCAGACATAAGGAAAAGAGACAATATGATAGCATGCTTACTAGAGGGAATAAAAAAGTGCATTGTCAAGTCTGTTAATTATAATAAACTTCAGTAAATAACCCAGATGGAAAAGGAAAACACTGTTCTGTATCAAGGAAGACTAGCAGAAGCTATGAGAAAGTATTTCCAAGTTAATCCAGACTCACCAGAGGGACGGACTGTATTAAAAATCTATTTTATCGGCCAGGCAGCTCCAGATATTAAAAGAAAACTCCAAAAGCTAGCTGTAGGTCCTGGAACCTCAATGAATTCTCTTTTAAAAGTACTTTTTCCATCTTCAATCAACCATGACCAGGCCTTTGAAGGTCGAGAGCAAAGAGGGACAGCTACCTGCAGTTGCCATAAATGGCAGCTGGCCACCTCGAGGTCACCCCAGCTCAGGCTCCGGACCATCGAGATCCTGCTTCAACTGTGGAGAGCTTAGCCACTGGAAGCAAAACTGCCCTAAACCACGTAAGGAGCCCCTCGGTTCCTGCCCCTGGTGTGGGAAAACGGGTCATTGGGCTCGGGAGTGCACCGAATTCCGAAGGGAAGACGCAGCACAGCCCAGGGCTCTAGTGGCAACAGCCACTAGGGGGCCAGGGGCAAAGAGTGGCTCCTTGGATAACTCGGCGGAACATCAACCTAGAGGATCCCCCGGTGACCTTCAACGTGGTAGGTAAAGAAATTAACTTTTTAAAAAAAAGATTTATTTATTTATTTCTCCCCACTCCCCCCTCCATTATCTGTTCTCTGTGTCTTCTTCATCTGCTTCTGTTGTTGTCAGCGGCACGGGAATCTGTGTTTCTTTTTTCTTTTTGTTGCGTCAAATTGTGTCAGCTGTCCGTGTGTGCGGGGCCATTCCTGGGCAGCCTGCGCTTTCTTTCGCGCTGGGCGGCTCTCCTTATGGGGCACACTCCTTGCGCGTGGGGCTCCCCTACGCGGGGGACACCCCTGCGTGGCAGGGCACTCCTTGCGCGCATCAGCACTGCGCATGGCCAGCTCCACACGGGTCAAGGAGGCCCAGGGTTTGAACCGCGGACCTCCCATGTGGTAGACGGATGCTCTAACCACTGGGCCAAGTCCGCCACCCAAGAAATTAACTTTTTAATTGATACGGGAGCCACTTATTCAGTTCTGACCTGTCACTCCAAATCTCCCTCCTCCAGAACCTGCCCAGTAGTGGGTGTTGATGGTAAAACTAAAATTAGATCTTTTACTAAACCCCTCCTCTGCCAAATAGGAAACCTAATTGTAAGCCATCAATTTTTAATTGTCCCTGAATGCCCCACCCCCTTACTGGGGCGGGACTTACTTTGTACTCTGGGGGCATTCGTTCAACTAGTAGGAATAACTAGAACCTCTAAGGTGCCTATATCCCAGTGCTCAAAGGAAGAGTGTGGAACTCTTGTGTTTAGTGATGATTCTGGATAAAGAGTCATGTGTCTCATGAGCAGCTATTCCCCAGGAAATCAAGAGTAAAATAAATTCCATGGTCTGGGAAACTGGGATACCCAGAAGGGCCCTCTGTGTTCCCCCAGTTTCCATTTCTTATGATACTAACCAGCCACACCCTCATAGAAAGAAGTATCCCCTCAAGGAGGAGGCTGTTAAAGGCCACCAGCCCATGGTTAAAAGTTCTTGGAAAATGGCCTACTAATTCCCTGCCAATCTCCCTGCAACATGCTGATTCTTCCTGTGAAAAAGACTAACAGTACCTACAGGCTAGTTTAGGACTTAAGAGCTGTCAATAACTTTGTAGTACCAATTCACCCTGTTGTACCCAACCTTATATTCTGCTAAACCAGGTCCCAGAAACTGCAGCTTGGTTTACTATTCCAAACTTAAAAGATGCCTTTTTCTGCATTCCTCTCCACCCAGACTGCCAATTCCTTTTTACCTTTGAATGACAGGAGTCCAACTCTAGGCCCCCAGTCTAGCTTACATGGACTGTGTTGCCTCAAGGGTTCCAAGATAGCCCCCATATTTTTGGGAATACCTTAGCAAAATACCTAGCTGATCCCCACTTGCCATAGAGTGCCCATTTACAATATGTGGATGACCTGTTGCTTTATAGTCCAATGAAGGAAGTTTCTGATGCCAACACCATTTTAGTCCTTAATTTCCTAGCTGATAGGGGTTATAGTTTGTCAGCATCCAAGGCACAAATCTCTCAGCAAAAAACTCTCCTATTTAAGGCGTCTTCTTAACACGGGGGAAAGGTCTCTCTCCCCAGAAAGAGTTTAAGCTATCACTAGTATTCCCCTACTCAAACAAAGAAGCAGCTGAGAACTTTCCTGGAATGGCTGGTTACCATAGACTGTGAAAACCTAAATTTGGGGAAATAGCCCAGCCACTGTACAGTGCTATTGCAGGAGCTGATAACCGACCCTTAAAATGGGGAACAAGCCAGGAAGCTGCCTTCCATGCCCTAAAACAGGCCCTAGTTAGTCCTCCAGCCCTAGGAATTCCTAACCTAAGCAAGTCTTTCTTTCTATACATAACCTAAAAAAAAAAAAAAAAAAAAGGAGTAGCTCTAGGAGTGTTAGTCCAAAGACTGGGTGAAATTTCTCAACCCGTAGTTTATTTCTCTAAGCCACTAAACAGTACAGCACAGAGATGGCCATCTTGCCTGAGAGCAGTGGGGACAACAGCCTTTTTAATTGAAAAAGCCACCAAACTAACTTGGGGCAACCTCTCACAGTCTTCACCCCACACCAGGTAAAGAACATGCTTGAAGTCAAGGGACACCAGTGGCTTATAGGTAGCCAGTTAATTAAATACCAGGCTCAATTGCTAGAAACCCCCGAAATGCAGATAAGTGTGTGTCAGACTCTCAACCCAGCCACGCTTCTACTGGTAGAAGGTCCAAAGTCAGATCCTGGGGGCCCCTTCTCCACTCCTGCCTTGAAACTCTTAAACAAAATGACTCAAGCAGGCCACATTCAAAAGATGAACCTCTTGTAAACCCAAACATTAAATGATTCACAAATGGAAGCAGTTTTATTAAAGAGGGAATTAAAAGGGCAGGCTATGCAATGATTTCTCAATTTGAAACCATAGAGGCCAAAGCTCTTCCCCTGGAACTTCAGCCCAAAAGGCAGAGCTGATGGCCCTGACCTGAAGTTTAAAGCTCGCAACCAAAAAACGGGCTAATATTTACACAGACTCTAAGTGTGCTTTCCTTGTCCTTCACTCTCACTCTGCTGTGTGGCAAAAATGAGGCTTACTTACTAACAGTGGGTCACCTATTAAGCATAGGCAAAAAATCCTAGATTTACTAGAAGCCATACTGTTACCTCAAGAAATAGCAGTTATGCATTGCCCAGGGCATCAAAAAACAAACACTTACTATAGCAAAAGGAAATGCTTGAGCTGACGCAACTGCTAAAGCAACAGCACAAATCCAGGTTTCCCTCCTACCCCTTATTCCAGCACCTGTACCAGTACTTGAAGTACCACAGTGTACCCAGGATGAGCTAGCCTGGGGTTCACACTAGAAGCTAATGGGTGGCTTGTTAATGATACTCAAGTCTACCTGCCAGGAGCAGTGCAGTGGAAAGTCCTTTATGGACTTCACCAAGCCACTCATTTGGGGAAGGATGCTTTAACCAGCTTAGCCAAATGGGTTTTTGAAAAACAAAGCCTTGTGAAGGCAGTTAAAAAAATTAACAGGAGTTGCTCAATTAGAGCAAAAATGTAAAGAACTTTACTCTGTAGTTCTGATCACTCCACAGCTATTAAAGTTAAAGGAATGTCCAGCTTGGTGCACTAATCCTAAGTGAAGCTAGCTGCCCAAGAAAGTGCCAACTCACCAGAAGCACCTGACAAGATGTATGCACGCCAGTCATTGGACAGCCTAAAGACAAAGCTAAGTAGTGTCTATGTCAAAGTCATTTGTTCCCTCTAACTCTAGCTCAAATGCCTTTAAAAACTCTTAACTGTTTTCATCTCCTTCAACATTACTAAAAGGGCAATGCCTCTTCCCATTCCTCTCTCCTGCCATAGGAACTGGAATTAATAATTTATACTTAACCCTGTTGTCTATTGCAATTTCTCTTTAGAGTTAACCAACAGCATAAAATAACTCAAGGAAAAATACTGTTTCCCATCAACTTTGGGAAAATTCAGCCTTTGCAGGCACCTGACCTCTTCTGCTTCTGTGGTCCAGTGTCCTCTAAGTGGGACCACATATTCCCAAAATTCTAATTAAGTTTATTTCTTCCAGAATCAACATCTTGTTAGCCATATGGGAACTTCTTCTGGCTTCACAGAGGATGCCAGATCTGTCTTCCTTCAATTGAAATATAAAAGCAAAAAAGTTCTACACTTTGTCAGGTAAGGCCTACAGCCTCTAACCAGCAGGAAGTAGCTACAAAAGAAAGATCATCTCCCTTCAGCACCCCTTTAAGATTAAAGGTGTAAACTCTCTAAGGGGCAGGGGGAACTGAAGCAGACTAGTAAGACAGGGAATCAATGAATGGATCTGGAACCTGGCAAGAAGTCCATGTGCACATCAATGACCCCCAAGATGGCGACTGGAAGACCCCCACCCCAAGATTCTGCCATCCAGAACAAAGGCTTCTTCTGGAAGCCAGGAAAAGCCCCAGATATTTCCCAAGGTCTTTATCATTGGGTCCTCACTGGGGAGTTGATGGGTGAGATAATCAATCAAAACAGCAAAAGGCTGGAACCCTCCCCTGCCATTAGCAAAGTGGTGGAATAATTGACAGTTTAAAAGCCAGGCACAGGCCTGAGCATACACAAGCTCCGCTTTCTTGCCTCTGGACCCATTCCTGCCCTCTGTGTGCTGCTCTTGCCATTTTCCTCTGCCATGTGGCTACACGAGTAAAACCTAGGGATTTATAACGTATAATGAAGAATTGTAGTCTGTAAATCAACCCCTTTATCACTTTTCAGCCCTTTCATCTCTACCTGAGACCTCTGATCTGTTATTTTCTCTCATTTCTCTTCCCTCCCTACCTGAATAAATTACTGGCCTAACTCACCCAGCATGCTCTTGAAATTCATTTCTGCAGCATAGCCAAGAACCTAAATAAAATCCGGTAACATTGCAGCGGACTTGGCCCAGTGGTTAGGGCGCCCGTCTACCACATAGGAGGCCCGCGGTTCAAACCCCGGGCCTCCTTGACCCGTGTGGAGCTGACCCACGTGCAGTGCTGACGTGCACAAGGAGTGCCGTGCCACAGGGGTGTCCCCCGCATAGGGGAGCCCCATGCTCAAGGAGTGCACCCCATAAGGAGAGCTGCCCAGCACGAAAGAAAGTATAGCCTGCCCAGGAATGGTGCCGCACACATAGAGAGCTGACACAACAAGATGATGCACAAAAAGAAACACAGATTTCCGTGCCGCTGACAACAACAGAAGCAGACAAAGAAGACACAGCAGATAGACACAGAGAACAGACAACTGGGAGGGGGGGGGGGGAGGGGAGAGAAATAAATAAATAAATAAATCTTAAAAAAAAAATCCGGTAACAGATAGATGTGTCAACTCTGAACTGTCTCATCTCTTACTGAGCCCATACAAGATAGGAAAAACACCTCAGGTATAAATTTTACATCAAAGTCTTTAAAAGAAGATTATAAAAATGAGAGTATACTAAAAAGAAAAAGTATACTGGGGAAAGGACAAAGAACTTACTTCCAAACAACTTTTAAAGGGCACATATTTAACATTTCATCTGAAAATCACTCAAGTTTACATTAAATACCAATGAAGTGTTATTTTGCTTTAGTTGTGTTGCAGACATTTCTGATCAACAAACAATGGGAAAGTTCTGTAAAAACAAATAAAAAATTCAAAACAGTTTAAAAAAAAATAAATGATTGCTATGCTAAATCACAAGCATAAAAAAACTTAAGCTTTTTAAAAAAAATTTAAACATATTACTCCTGGGGAGGTTATAAATGAATAACCTCTTCTCATAGACTCATATATAAAATAAGAGTTTTTTGTTAACTTAAAAAATTGTTTCAGGTGCAATTGTTTCTTACACAGACATTATTAATTACTATTAAATTATAATTTTAGTCAGTTATCAGCAAATGTGTAGTATATATTCATTGTCTCTTCTTGGGCCATTTAGTTTGCTTATTTTAAAGCAGAAACAGAGTTACAAATGTATCACAATATTTTAACCAATAATAAAATTAAGTAGAGATTTAAAATGAAAAACAAACAAAACGGTTTGGTATAATGCCCAGAATGATTGCGATACTCCAGATGTGATGGTAACAGAGAGGAGACTGAGGCAATGCTGCCATTTAGCTAGATATTGTACTTAAATTGGTGCAGCCTCATAAACAGACTTCATGAGCTGTTTCTAAGTCACATCATAGGTTCAAGGTCCTTTTCATAGGAACTCCTAATTAATTAATCCATGTACCATTTTTGTGAGTGTATGCAATTAACTGAACCTAAATGTAGGACTCGACAATGATTCATGTTAAGTTTATCTTTGTATTCCCAGCAGCATCAGACATAGTCGATAAGTATTTGTTAAATGAATAGATTTTCATTTTGCTTTAGGCTGTCGACACAATTTAACAAAAGCTTTTTGAATGTATATTAATTTTATGTTCTATAATAATTAAGCCTTTGTACTTTAAAAAAGGATTTCAGATGAGAACCTTGATTTTTCATTCCTCTCAGCAGTGTGTTTTCAGATAATCAAACGAATATCCTGTATCTGTATCTATAGTGACTATGATCTGGAAAAACTTTTAACTTGATGTTTGTCACTAGCTTTCTTCATTGATAAGATCAGTCTCACTATCAACAGTGCTAAACATTTTAAGATCACAAAGCATATGTAAAGTAAAAGGGTCATCAATTTGTAGATGAAAAAAATGCTAACAAATAATAACACAGTCCTTTTATTGAAGTTGTAAAAGGCGCACATCCTACATGGAGTAGATGTAAAATTCCTGAAGTGCTGTCAGTCACTGTATGGACCAGAATTCCACTGATTTTAAGTATCAGGCAGAATATCAAATTTCATATGGGGCCATATTGGTTTTTTTTTTTTTTAAAGATTTATTTTTTATTTATTTAATTCCCCTCCCCTTCCCCCGTTGTCTGTTTTCTGTGTCTTTTTGCTGCATTTTGTTTCTCTGTCCGCTTCTGTTGACAGCGGCACGGGAAGTGTGGGCGGCGCCATTCCTCGGCAGGCTGCTCCCTCCTTCGCGCTGGGCGGCTCTCCCTATGGGTACACTCCTTGAGCGTGGGGCTCCCCTACGCGGGGGACACCCCTGTGTAGCACGGCACTCCTTGCGCGCATCAGCACTGCGCATGGGCCAGCTCCACACGGGTCAAGGAGGCCCGGGGTTTGAACCACGGACCTCCCATGTGGTAGACGGACGCCCCAACCACTGGGCCAAAGTCCGTTTCCCCATATTGTTTTTTGTGAAGAATTTTTAAAGTTGTTCTAACTGGGATTGTTAAAGGCAGTTTCAATGCACTTACCAGGAAAAGACACTTGGAGAATAACAGCAGCAGAATGGAAAACAATAAGGGCCAGGAGCCTCTTATATTTTGTTGGTATTGTTAAGTAAAATAAAATTGTCACCTGCATTGGGCATTGCTGGGAGGAAACACTTTCTGAGGAAGGATTTTCCAGAGAGCAAACAATTGATCCGTAGGGACTTTCTGAGAAAATGGAACACTGGAATGCACCCTAAGGCATAGCAGAAAAGCAACACCTGGCGATAAACCAGTTTTGGTCCAATAGAGGCAGCTTATCAAAATGGACAAACATATTATAGTTATTAATATATATCTATCTGCTCCTGACTTTAAGACTGCTACCCCCCCCCCCCAATTAAAACAGAAATTTAAGGTCAAACAGAACATTTTCTCACTTGAATTTGCCCTATAGAAGCTTCTCCTTTCCACCCCCTTGGAGAAACCCCTTTCTGCATATAGTATGGATACTGCCCAATTCATGAATTTTAAACTGCTTAAATAAACTCAGGTAAATAATACCTTGTTTAACATCTTATTTTAAAAGTATTGATTGTCCTTCTTGCCCTAGAAGCTGTGCCCAAAATACTCAAGGTTCTATCCCATGGGATAGAAGCTACTCAGTGTCTGCCCCTCCCCCTTGGCAGATGATGGTTATAAAGAGGTGGAGCCAAGACAGACAAAGGACTCCAGTGACTGCATTTTCAAGCAATTTTTCTTTTAATTCTGTGCTTTTAAAAAAAACTGCAGGAGTGACTGCATGTAAATAGACCTCTCTGTGTGGATGTCTGGTTACCATTGACTCTTTTCAGATGTGATCCATTAAATACCTTCTATAGAAAAAGAACACAATACCCCACAAAGCAGTGGGTCAGCCTTAAAAAATAAAACACAACCTGAATGGGGCAGTGGGAGAATAGAAATCCAAACAGCCTCACATGGTAAAGGGCTTTTTGTTATTTATTTTTTTCAGAAGGGAGGCTATATCAGGAATATATGCTTGTGTTAATCTTTTTTTTTTTCTTTCCTTTTTTTCCCCTCCTCCCTCAGGAAGGAAGCCATTCAAGGGAGAAGCAGGCTCTTATCCCTGGCTTCTTATCGTTAACCAGAGGAGCCTGTGCTGGAAATGAGATTTGGAGTCACGACCAGAAAAGGCTGTTTCCTTAATTGAGTGCCTCCCTTTTGAAGTCCTGTCTCCCTGGCAGAGCCTGGAGCTGCCTGGTGCCCCCAGCCAAGATCACTCATAGTAATCTCTTGCACACCAGAAGCAGATGCTCCACAATATGGAGCTTTTCTTTTCTTTTCTTTCTTTTTTCAAAGGCCTTTAATAAGATTTCTCAATTCTCCATGTGTCAGGCAGGTGGAGGGACGGATACTTTTCAGAAAAGCTACTGATCAAAGGGACCAAGATTTTAGGCGCCATGGGGGCTTTCCTGCTGGATACACCTCCGTCAAGAGTCTTCGTTTTTTTGGAGATTCTCAGGCCCCTGATGGTACTTTTCATCCTTTGTCTGCCTCCCCTGCTTGTTACCCCTGTGTTTTATGATCACTTGTCTTCTAGTTACTTCAATTCATGGAAATTAGAATCAATATTCTTTGAGATGGCTTGATCTACTTTGGGTTATTTGGAGACATACTAGGCAGGTAGAATGTTCAATAGATGAAGCAAATACCCCATTTGGAGTTGATTTCGGAGAAGGGACTGTTTTTAAAAATCAGGCAAGTTCACAGCATGGTAGAATTATTAAATGCTGAGTGCAAATGTCCATTTTAAATAAGGAAATACAAAACATGAGAGCAAGCTTGTCCTGGGAATCAAATGATATAGCATGTGTGAAGGCCCTGGCACAAATGTTCTGAAGAGCTCAGGAATATTTATTATTAGTTTATTAGTGTATTATTATCCCTGTGGTAGGAGAGGTCTTAGCTCTCTGTAAGGCTATTCAAGTCTGAGCCTTATACTGAGAACGTCGCCAATGAGGCACCAAAGAGTCAAGGTTTTTGTCAGCTGTTACAACGCAAATATGCTTGGTGGAGCAACTCCAGACAATTTTCAATCACTTAAGTTCTGTTCTTCCTGTTCTGTCATACCCGGGATCTCCACCCAGCTTTTTACACCATGTTCTCCATGCCTATCTGCTCTTTCCTAACTCTACCCTCTTTCCTTGTGACATTCTGTCCCTCACACTCAGCAAAACTCCCAAACCTGGTCAATCTGATTGTGTGGATTTTTTTTCTCTTCTCTCCGGGCCAGTAAGCCCTACATAGAAAAATGCTGCTGCTCAGATTGAGGCCACCACAACTTCATAGGGTTCAACATCAGCAGATCTCAGTGCTGTTAAGGAATCCCTGTGTTTCCCACACAGCAGAGTTCATGCTCCTCCCACTTTCTTCTCAGCAGATGATCTGCTCTGTCTGGTTACCAAGAAAATGGAGGCCCCTGGGCAGAGAAATTTTCCATCTACAAACTTAACTGTACCGAAACTCATTCCTGTCTCCTTCTCTTGTATTAAAATGAAATGAGATGCCCTAAGTCTGAGACTCTGGATACATCCTTCTTCCTCATCTTCAGGGTTCCGTCTCCTGTGTCTTACACTTTTCCATGGGTCCTAAATGTGTTTAAACATGTTTTGTCTCTTTCTCTCACATACATACGTGACACTCATACACACACAAACAGAAATACACAAACACATATCTCCCTCCACATTCCTTTCATTCTAGCTTCCATCCTCACTCCTTCCCTTAATAGCCAAGCCTCCTGAAAGGCTGCACACCTTATCTCCATTTTCTCACGGTGCATTCCTCCTGCAGGCTGGCTTCAACCTCTATCCCTCCACTGAATCTCCCTTGTTGCTAGGTTGAATAGGCTCTTTCCAGGTCCTGTGTTATTAGCTCTATCTGAAGCATTTCCTATTAACTTTCTCAAACCATCTCTTTTCTCAGCTTCCATGACAACTTCCCCACACTGGTTTCCATTACAGCACACCATATGAGGTCTCCTGCCTCTACAAACACTCCTTCTCAGCCTCCTTTGTGGGTGTCTCTTCTCAAATTTTCGTTTCCTTTAACTGTTGATGGTTTTCCCTGGGCTCTGGATTCAACTTTTTTCTTAGTCCATACTCTTCCCCTTGATATCTTCTCCTTGTTATCTTCACTATGGCTTTAACTACCCTTTTACTCCAACTCAGATCATTCCCCTAAGCTTTAGACCCATACAATAACTGCCTACTGAACACCTCTGCTTAGATGTCTCAAGGATCCTCGAAATCATGGTCCTTTTAACTACTCTTAGCCCATATCCTCTTACCCAAACCACAATCTGGCCTCCCATTTCAAATAAGTCACTGAAGACAGTTGATTCTACCTCCCAATCTTCTCTGAGAACATCCTTCAGCTCTCCATTCCACAGCCATTACTTCATCCAGGAGGCTATCTGCTCTTGCCTAGATTACTGCTATAGGCCCCAGTTCATCTCTCTGATTCTGATACTGCTCCATCTCAATCCACTCCTCAGAGAAAGCTTCTAAAACTAGGTTTAATAGACCCCTTTGGCATCCTTGATGATTGTATTAGTCAGCCAAAGGGGTGCTGATGCAAAATGCCAGAAATAGGTTGGTTTTTATAAAGGGTATTTATTTGGGATAGAAGCTTACAGTTACCAGGCCATAAAGCATAAATTACTTCCCTCACCAAAGTCTTTTGCCATGTGTTGGAGCAAGATAGGGCCAACATCTGCCAGGTTTCAGCTTCCTGGGTTCCTCTCTCCTGAGGGCTTGTTTCTCTTTCCTCACAACCAAGCTCCTCTGTGTGCTTACTTCCTGGGGCTCCAGCATCAAAAACTCCAACCTCCCTTTTCTGTGGTGCAGTTTCTCTGTGAGTCCCCACCCACCAAGGGAGTGGGGACTGATCGTCATACTGGCATGGCCCAATCAAAGCCTTAATCATTATTTAATCATTTAATCAAGTAAAAGTAAAACCTCTACATCTAATACACTCTAATATGCCCAGAAGAAAAGATCAGTTTATAAACATAATCCAATATTTCTTTTTGGAATTCAACAATAATATTAAACAGCTACAAGGACCTTCTTCTCTAAAAACACAAAGGGCTGGGTCCCTGCAACTATGTTATCACTATATGGTCCTAACCCTCTCTGGCTTTAGGTGATTGGGTCAGGGGAGAAACAGGATCCATGCTGAGCCAATCAGATTTTCTCTTCTAAGAATTTA
Organism: Dasypus novemcinctus; assembly: GCF_030445035.2. Lineage (NCBI taxonomy): Eukaryota > Metazoa > Chordata > Mammalia > Cingulata > Dasypodidae > Dasypus > Dasypus novemcinctus. Next base: position 54,907,446 of record NC_080679.1, on the reverse strand, counting down.
TCATGAGGACTCAGGAATTCTAGATAGTGCTATATGAAACTAAATGAATATTCTCTAGGTAATTTTTATTTTTTCTATTTCCTTCTCTGAGCTTTCTAAATTAAAAAAAAATGAAAATGCAATATTTTTATAAAAAGAGAACAAATGTTTCCATTGATTTAAAAATGAAAATTTTAAGTTTTTGTCCCTATATGCTCAAGTCAATTTTCATGTGATTGCTTCTTACTGCTGAACCAGAAGAATGGACTGAACATAAGCAATAAAATTTACTTATATTGTCAAAAGATGTTCTGGTCATAGAAATTGAAGGATTCTTCCTGTTAAATTCCACTGCTTCTAAAAAGGCAGTAGAAGTGGTTGGTAAAAATTCTGGGCTTTGGAGCATGTAGATTCAGCTGCAGATTCAAATCCTATTGGTAAGGTGATCATGGGACAGTTGCTTAATCTCTGTGTCTCAGTTTCTTCCCATGTAAAATAAAATAATAATACCTACTTCACAGGGTTTTACCTATGTTTAAATAGCCATGTATACAAAAAGGATTGGCACAGACTAAGTGTGCAGTAAACATTATAATAAATTTATTCTTGAGGTTGGCCTGCTGCTCTCATTTTCAATGGACCATTGTTGATCTCTAGTCTGTGGCTACCCTTCCTCCTGTTCCCCTGATGAATATGCCATCTCCCTTGGCACTAACAGTCCTCAGTTTCAAGAACAGGGACTCTGAGGCATGGGTATGGAAACTGACCTTTTCATCTTGGACAGGCTGTGCCTGAGCAGGGGATGAAGCAGGATTTGGGTATTTCAGGAAGGGACTAGTGTCTGGCACTCCCAAACTGATATCCAAAAAAAGTCAAGGCACACCAATATGGCCTTACATGGCGGAGGCCTCTACCCCTCCTCTAACCCCATTTCCCACCCCTTTCCTGATAGTTTACTACTCTCCAATCATATAGTCCTTTTCACTCTTCTCCAGACCCACACATCATGAAAGTTCCTGCCTCAAAGCTTTTTCCCCTGCTGTTTCCCCTGCCTGGAAAGTTCTTTTTGCATATTCTTATTTGGCTAGTTCATTGACCTCATTCTGATCTCTGCTCCAATATCAGCAAGGCCTGGACAAAATCTCTGCCCCTGGGCAAAATCTCTAAGACACTCCTCTGGGTGCTGGGTGGGGCGATAGCCTCTGACCTTGTTGGCTTGCCTCTCCTGATGAGGAACTTCTGCCCCACAAGTGAGCTGTGACAAGAGCAATGATGCCCCAATATTCTGAGTCTATCATGCCAGGGATAGAGACTCCATCCTATGAGTAGGAGTTAGATGGAGGAAGAAACCTCTTCAGCTCTCAGCCTCATTTGCCAGGAATTTAGTCTCTTCAACTTGGTATTGGAGGTGATGAGAAATTCTAGTGGCCAGTGAGATGTGGTAACCCTTGATTATGAGCTGAGGGAGAGGGAGTCCTGACTTCTTGGCTACACCTGTGTGGAGTGGAGCTTCTGTCAAGCTGAGCTGGGGTGGGAGAGAGTGGAGCAGGTATGGCTCAAATGTTATAGACTCCTGCTGTTGTTTCCAAATTTTAATAGATTTTCTAAAACAGATGTTTCTTCATTTGTTGTATACTTTTAGGATGATTTCTAAACTTTAGTTTTTTTTAATAGTTTTCAACAGTTTTGCTTATTTCACTATGAAGAAGGTCCATAGCATTCACCGTGTTGTCATCATTGAAGCAATGGACTTCATTCTCATTTTAGACCTAGTAGATTTATATCTTTATAATGAACGCTTACTGGTAGATGCCTTTAAAATGTCACATCTAACAAAATCAGCATGTTACAATAATTTCCCATCATATGCATGTAGAGTATTTTGAGGATGAAGTGCCTTTTTCTAATTTGCTTAAAGTCTCCTTTGGGACAAACATTAGCCCTGAGGTTGGGGTTAGGGGGATGGAAATGTAATGATTACTGGAGGCAGAGTGGTCACTGTCATAGTGGGGTGGCAGGGCTGCTGCATTTGGTTGTGGGGATTGTTTATTGCTCAACCCTAGGATCATCATAGATTTGTGTTTATTATTACAATTATGCTGGGTGCTTCCTTTTTGTTCCTCCCTATCTGCTATTCACACCTTTCTGCCTTGCTTTTTTTTTTTTAAACAAGATTTGAGTTAGTTTTAATAATGTTGCTGTTGTTTCCTGCCATTGGCCTGGCCTCGATGTCCCTTCTAAGTGAGCTGTAGGCTTAGATATAGTGTTCTGCTCAGTTGTGCTAAGGCCAACCTTCCTGGGAGGGGAGATGAAAAGGTACAGGGTTTTTTCTTTTTCTCTCTCCTTCTCCCCCCTCCCCCCCCCCCCCACCCTTTTCTGCTCTCTGTGTCCATTCACTTTGTGTTCTTTGTCTGCTTGCATTCTTAATCAGCGGCACTGGTAATCTGTGTCACTTTTTGTTATGTCATCTTGCTGCGTCAGCTCTCCATGTGTGCGGTGCCACTCCTGGGCAGGCTGTGCTTTATTCACATAGAGTGGCTCTCCTTGAGGGGTGCACTCCTTGTGCGTGGCGCTCCCCTGCATGGGGACACCCCTGTGTGGCAACACCCCTGCATGGCACAGCACTACTTGAGCGCATCAGCACTGTGCATGGGCCAGCTCACCACACGGGTCAGGAGGTTTGAACCCTGGACCTCCTATGTGTTAGGTAGATGCTCTATCAGTTGAGTCAAATCCGCTTCCCAGGTACAGGTATTTTTAAAGTTTTTTCGGTTCATATTGAATTTAGGTAGCTGGACACACCAGAGAAAGAGAGGAAGCAGGTCCACTGTGCCCATACAGCAATTTCATGCCCAGGCAAATTTCTGGCCAAAGAGCCTCTGAGTGCAGGACCCTCCTAGTTCCTATCACAATTGCCCTGTGCTACATGAGTAATGCAACCTGAAAGTTGACCCACATAAACTATCAATGGGCTGCCTTGCTCTCTAGCCTCTGGTTGGGCTCAGAGAAGATCAGAAGACAAAAGAATGTGAAGTGGGGGTATTTCTTACCCTCGTTTCCTATTTGCTAGGTCACCATGAGTTCGCTGCCTGTCTACTGAAGGTCACAACTCTTGTCAAATACTATCTTTCTCTGTTGTGGTAACCATGCTCTGCTCTTGGCCCTTCAAGCTCAGGGGATGATAATGGCTCCCAACCATTGCAAGCCCTAAAGTATTCTCTCTATTATTGGTTTCCCTAATCCTGCCCATAGATTTTTAAATAGTCTTTTTATTCAACTCTCTTCAAATTACCCAGTTTGAATGTGCCATCTGTATTCTGATTGAGACCCTGGCTGATATTAACAATTTTGCTGTACATGGCAGTCAGATGTCATGAGGACAGGCTCTCTTTTTTTACTTGGCTCCTGAGCTAGCTACTTCAGTGATGATTATGGAGTATTGTACAGTGAATGTGTTGATTGGGGCTGGCAGAGATAATGAAATGATTTTGAATGTCAGGAGAAGACTAATATATATAACAGTGTAGATTCTTGAACAGGTGGATAATGCTCTCTGAAAAAGATTGTTCTGTCAATTTTGTGAAAAACAGACTGGGATAAAGGAAGGCTTAAGAAAAAGAGGCCAACTGGAGAACTGTTGCTGTATATCCTTGGAATAAAGCAATAAGAGTCTAGACTAGAGAAGGGGCACTTGGAAAGAAATGAGGCATTCCAGAGACCCAAAACAGGGAACAGGCAGAAATTTGGGGATAAAAGAAAAGGCAAAAAACAAGATGAGCAAAATGCTACTTTTGCATAAAGTAGTAAACTAGAAAGTTGAAAACAATAATGAAGACATCATCTATCCATCATCCTTGTGGAATAGGTCTTGATATCTATATTTTACAAATAAGAAAATGGAAGCACAGAGAATTAAAATTACTTATCTAAAGTCACATAGTAAGGAAGTTAGTGAGTGGCTGAACTGAGATTAAAACCCAGAGTCTGACCCCTACTGCCTCTCAGGATGAGGAGGAAGTAGCTGAGGGGTCAGGGAATAGTTGCCCCTAAACCACTTGTCCAACTTTAACTTTATCCCAGGGACCCACCAAGCCGGCCATATTTAATTTCCTGTTATTTCCATGCTCACCACATCACTTCCCACCTGTGTTTAGAATCCCGTCACCTTTCTTGCTCACCTACTTGTAATAATAGCTAACCTTCGTTAAGCATTTATTATGTGCTGTCACAATTTTATATACTTTACATGTTTCAGCTCCTTAATTTTCATGACAACCCCATGAATTGAGTATTATTATTATTTTCATCTGTTAGTAGGTAAGCTGCAGGAAGCAAGAATTTCTGCCTGCTTTATTCAACATAAGCACTGCGTGTACATTTTAGTGCTCAGTAAAAATTTGTTGAATGAATGATCTTTACAGAAGAGGAAACTAAGGTGCAATTAGGCCAGGGATGATGCAGCTCATAAGTAGTGGGGCCAGAGTTGGAGTTCAGTTCACAGGCTTTAGAGTCTGTGTGGTACCACTAACTCGTTCTAATGCAGGCCTTAACATCAGTGCAGATGTCCCCTCCCCTGAGAAGCTGGAAGGGAAATTGACCCTCTGGAAAAATCTTCCCACTCCTCTTCCTATCAGATGAGATATGCTCAGAAGAAACAGAGTGTCGCAGGCTGCTAGCAAGAGCACCGATCACGTAGCATCTTACTTTATGTTTAAACTTTACACTGCTTCCTTGCAGTCTTCCGTTTTCCTTGGCCTCCTCCCTGGTTCTTTTCTGTGCTTCTATCCTCTGTTGCACTCCCTTAGATTCCCAGCATCACACTCCCACCCACAGCCTCACCCTTTATCTCCCTTGGCCAAATTCTGATAGTGACACTTAAGCAACCACTTCCTCCCATTCCCTGGGGTCCATTTTGCTAGCACTGCAGAAGAAACCATTTGAGTTTCCATTTCTATCCAACCTTTGATCTTCTCCAAAGTTCTATATATAGTCCACAAATTACATTTCCTGCTTCCTCTTAAACCTTGAAATTAGGCAGTGCAAGCTGACCTGGGTGAAGTACCATTATGGTAGGCCTGATCCCTCCTTGCTGACTTCTAATATAGTAGTGACAGGAGAGGTCTATCAATGAGTATTTATTAGATACCTTGTACAAGTGTAACAAGGAGCTAAGGTGAGTATTTGCGGCCCGTAAGGGTATGCTGCTATTGCAAAGCCTAGTTTTGAACCCATGCTTTGAAATGTAGCAGAGGAAAAATGCCAAAAGGACAAGTAGCCTCATCAGACTTTCCAGATAAGAGTAGATTGTATCAAGGACAGTATTCCATTCAGCTCTGCATTTCCTCTGACCTAATATCCCATGAAACAGCAGTGGATCCAAACACTGATAACTAAAACAAAATCTAGGCTTTCCCAATTGATGGAATAGGAATTCACTTCTGGAGCTATGGGTTTCAGAGGAAATACTATGTGATAATCCATAAACCATGAGTACTATTTTTTTCTCATGGTAAGAAACCAGTGAAATTCATAGGAAGCCAACTATGGAAGGCAGATTGTCTTTCATGGTCTCTTTTCAATTACTGGCTTTAAGGGTTGTGATTCATACCTCAGAGCTTCAGTCTAAAACAGGGGTCCTTAACCTTTTTTTGTTCCACAGACTCCTTTGCCAGTCAGGTGAAAACCACGGACCCCTTCTCAAAATGGAGCAGCAGATAGCTTTATGACACTCAGTATCGAAAGTTAGAGAAAATAAAGATAATAAGTTGATTTTTTTCAATTCAAGCTCACAGACTCCCTGAAATCTTTCCACAGACCCCTTTCCATGGACCCCGGGTTAAGAACCTCTGGTCTAAAGGCAGCAGTTTAGAGTTGGAAGTGAAGGTCATTAACAGCCTCCAGCTGAGGCAGCCCAATCTCATGCTGCTAATGAGAAGACACTACTGACTATTCTTTTCCACAAGCTGGAGGTTTTCTTCGGTGGATTTTCATTCTATGTATGAAATGGCAGACTCTTCTTTCAGAATATAAAGTTTTCACAGATGTAGAATTATGAACTATTGAAACTAGAAGTTCCTTCTCAAATTAGATATAGAAAAACTGAGGCAGATGAGGTAACTTAGTTGAGGTCACATAATTTGCTAATAGAAGTCTAGACTGATGTCTCTGAGTCCAGGGTTTTTGCCATGGAAGCAACAGGGATGTCTCTATGGGCCATCATGTAGTCTTGAGTAGAATGTTTGCAGAGCATAGAATATTCTCTCGTGACTGACTTTGTTGACACTCCTTTTTAGGTCTGGCAATGTTCTGATAATCAGTGACACCGAGTAAAGGCAATGTCTTCAGTGCCGTCCTGAAGGAGCACAAAGAACAGTGACCGGAGTAGCTTGTGGGGCTATAAAGCTTGAGCTTGACCTGGCCGTTTTGGTCAGAGAGGCTTCATGCATATTTCATGTTTCAGCTTGCCAGGTGTACAGAATCTGTGTGGTGAATTGTGCTGTATCAACTTGTCTAAGCTGGGAACTTTGTTTCCCAGATCCCCTGTCCTTGTATGACCCAGGTTAGAGTTGGCCAGAAGAGGAATTTGTATGAGATTCAAAAAGTAGAAGAAAGGCAGTGACCATTATATTCTAAGGGTCTTTTCAAGAACAGGTATGGTGACAGACAGATGCCCCGCGTGGTCACTCTGCTCTGCATCACGTCCTCCTCTGACCAGTGCAGTCCCAAGCCAGATACTGGGCTTCAGGCCCTCAGAAGTGGCAGAGGCAAGAATCTCTATAGACCTCTCCATGAACCCTCCCTTCACAGTCCCACTTTGGTGACTGGAATGTGATCAGCTCCTCAGATTGACTGGTTGGTAATTCCTTTTCGCATTCTCCAACTTGCAGTTTCATACTTTCACTTCCCAAATGCCTCCTACACTTGCATAATGTCTAAGTCCTATAAAAAAATCTGTTCTCCTATAACATAGGGTGACTCTGTTCCCCTGACTGAACTTTGAGGGATTGATGCTGGATCTCCAGGAGCGGTGAGCCTGGGGCAGTCTAATTAATTTGTCTCTCTCAGTATACCAAAGGAGGAACCAGGAAGTGCTCCCACTGTGTGGAGGCAAAATGTGTTGTCACATCTCCCTGTCAGATTTCTCAGGTGAAGTAGGAATGTCCCTGAATCTGCTAGCAAAGGACAGTCAATGCGGGTGGAGGACGCTGAGAGCCATATATCCTAGTGGGCCCTCCAATGGGACAGTGCTTCCTGCACCTGAAGTGGTTGCAGCCTCCCCAGCCCTCTTCTACTCTTCACTTGTCTCAGAAGAACTGAGTTGTTCTGTGAGATTGTTGGTATCCTCATTATCTAATTGATCCACAAAGGTGCAAACTGGCTTCCTGAATTTATTTACACGGTTCCTATTTTCAGACCCCTCTGGGACCAGATGAGATGTGAAAATGCATCTTAAAAGGACTGCAATTCACCGGCCTTTTCCAACCGCTATAAAAAATATATAACTTGTAGCTTCTCACATTATTATTTTCTCCTATCTTTTCAACACATGAAATGACAGTGGTGAAAATTCAGAATATCATTTGAATGAAATTCCTGATGCCTCAGGAAAAGAGCTTCCAAATTTGAAAACGGTTTAACCTACCACATTTCAGCTGGAATCTAGACAGGGGAGGATGGGCCTACATCTGACAATTAGGGGCATCAAGAGACTTTATACCATTTCCTGTTTTCTTTATTGGGCAATGCAAATTTTCCTTTTCAATTTGTTCACTGCTTTTATGTTTTTAAAGAACTAAATCAGTAATTTCTGGTGCTACAGGCTGTTAAATAGATGCTATAGGAGGAAAAAATTCTCTGGTCAAGTAAAGTGTGGGAAATGCTGGCTTCATTCAATAAAAGTTAGAGAGTCTCAGGAGTTGTACTGGGCACAGAGTAAAGTACATCTGGTTCAGGCCCACAAGTGGGGCTCAGTTTACTAGGACACAATTAAATAAACTTTTCTGGAAGAATCCTGAGAAGCTCTGATATGGTGATGTGCATCATAAACACCAAGGGGAAACTTCGTGCCACTTTTTTCAAACTGATTTGATCCCTCTTCTCTGTCTCCTTTTCCCTGGCCTTCCCTTTCTCTTCCTCTCCTTCTCTTTTTCTTTCTCCTCCTCCTTCTTTAAAGCTTACATGGGGCTAGTAGTTATCCTAAGGATACCTGTCATGAAAAACTGACTTAAATCAAATAAAATCCTGAATCTAAATAATTTGATAGAATATGTATGGGAAACGGACTTGGCCCAGTGGTTAGGGCGTCCGTCTACCACATGGGAGGTCTGCGGTTCAAACCCCAGGCCTCCTTGACCCGTGTGGAGCTGGCCCATGCACAGTGCTGATATGCGCAAGGAGTGCCGTGCCATGCAGGGGTGTCCCCCGCGTAGGGGAGCCCCACGCGCAAGGAGTGCACCCATAAGAAGAGCCACCCAGCGTGAAAGAAAGTGCAGCCTGCCCAGGAATGGTGCCCACACTTCTCTTCTCGTGCAGCTGACAACAACAGAAGCGGACAAAGAAACAAGATGCAGCAAACAGACACAGAGAACAGACAACCGGGGGAGCGGGGCTTGGGGGGGGGGGGGGGGGGAGGAATTAAATAAATAAATAAATCTTAAAAAAAAAAAAAGAATATGTATTCCTAGAGACCAGCATTAGAACACTTGTCCATTTGAATCTTATACCATTAAAAATACAATAAAAAGATGCTAATCAGTTTTCTTGAAGTGAGCTAAGACATTGACGTATTTGTTAGCAATAGACGCAAGTATGGATTTTAATATTTGTGAACTGTTAAGTGCCACAAATATTTAATGGATGCACTGTAGTGGTGATAATTTAAAAACCTGGAAAACAATGAGTGAATTTTTGAATCAGGGCTATGGTTATACTTTTGTGAATGGCTAATTTACTATGACTTAATGATAGGTAGTAGAAGAAAAATTTGAGTCTCTGGATTGCTTTTTGGGAAATACAGTATAATTCAAGTGTCTGCCCGTGTCAGTTCAAAGGTTATCTTCTTTTGTACATTTGGAGAAAAGGGGAGCGTGTCTCATTTCTGCTCTGGGGTCAGTCCAAACCACCCCTCTTCTCTGTGTCCCCTGCCCTGCCTGAATCCCCGTCCCCATGGATTCTGTCTTCCTCCCACGATAGCACACTGCTGTTCCTGGCCCTTAGCTGAGTGGTGATGCATACAAGTCTGCTGTATTCGACTTTATCACTCTGTTCCTGAATTCACCACTGTGCTTTCTGGGGGTAAAGATTTTTTTAAGGTTTGGGGTAGCAAAGGATGGAAATGATTCTGTGCATTTCATCACAGGACATTTCTAACCATCTCAAGGTCCTGGATTACCTCTATCTTCTCTCTTTTTAAAGTAAAGTATATTGAGGTATGATTTATATGTGACAAAATTCACCATTTTTAGTGTACAACTGTTCTGTGGGTTTTGAAAAATGCTATCCAGATGTATAACTACTGTCACAATCAACAGTAGAACATTTCCCCCAAATATTCCCTTTTGTTCCTTTCCAGTCACCCACTCACCTGACCCCAGCCCTGGCCTACCATTGCTGAGTTTTCTGCCTCTATATTTTGATCTTTTGGGAAGGCCATAAAAAAGGAGAAAAAAGGAATCATATGATAACTTCATTTACTTTGATAATGCGTCAGGATCATTCACAATGTTGTGTAAAGCATTGGTTTGTTCTTTCTTAATGCTGAATAGTATTTCAGTTTGTCCATTTAACAGTTTAACTATTTAACATGTTTAACTTTATAAGAAACTGATAAACCAGTTTCGAAAGTGTCTGTACTCCAGAAATAGCAGCTATGTACAGCAAGGGAAATGGAGTGAGACTGAGAGGTGAGGAATTTTCTTGTTTATTTATCTTTTGTGTATTACTATTATTATTGAAATAATGAAAATGCTCTAATAATGATTGAAGTGATGAGCATACAACTATTTGATTATACCAAATACCATTGATTGTATGCTTTGGATGAATTGTATGCTTTATAAATATGTATGAATAAAATTGACTTGTTAAAAAAAAGTGACTCTACCATATTGCACTCCCACCATGAATGTATAAGATTTCTAGTTATTCCATATTTTCACCAGCACTTGGTATTCTATTTTTGAAAAAAAGCTATTCTAATAGATGTTTGTGGTATTGTGATTCTAATTTGTTTTTCATTAACAAGCAAAAGTTGCACACTTTTTCAGGTGCTTATGTACTACCCATATATCTTCTTTGGTGAAGTGTCTGCTCGAATCTTTTGCTCATTTTGTTTTAAGTAGGTGGTTTGTTTTCTTATTGTTGAGTTTTGAGAGTTCTTTATAAATTATAAGTTCTTCATTAGACATGCACTTTGCAAATATTTGTCCCATATTTTATTTCCTTGATGTTATCTCTCAAAGAACATAGGTTTTGAATTTTTATGAATTCTAATTTATCGAATTTTCCTTTATGGCACATACTTTTAGGGTTGTACCTAAAATTGTTTTTCCTAAACCAAGGTCACAAAGATTTTCTTCTCCTATGTTTCGTTCTAGAAATATTATAGTTTTAGGTTTATGATCCATTTTTGTAGATGGTCCAAGGTATGGATGGAGGTTTCCTTTTTAAAATATATATATTTTATTACAGAAATTGTGACCTTAGGAAAAATAATGCACATGTGTAGAATTCCCACATAACACCCCTTCAACACACCACACCCCTGTGGAACATTTGTTACATATAATATCAACTATTAGCTACAGTGCATAGTGTAATTTGACATATTTTTCCATACCCTCTGATTATTAGCACAGTACATCTTTGACCTTGATGTAAGAATATTACAGTAGTGCTGTTAACTATAGTCCATAGATTACATTAATTGTATTTTCCCCATGCTTCTCCACATTCCCACTACACTGCAATAGTGACGTACATTGGCTCTAGTTCACAGAAGGACATTCTTGCATTTGTACTATTAACCATAATTCTCACCCACCTCTGGGTTCACTGTGCTTTTCAGTCCTTAGATTATTCTCTAGCTTTCTTTCAGTTGACATTTACATCCCTAGGCTACCCAATTCAGGCACAATCCCATTGATAAACCAGCTGCTACTCACTATAATGTGTTACCATCAACTCTACCCATTTCCATACATTTACAGTCAAGTTAATTAAATTTCTACATACATTAAGCATCAGTACTCCTTCACAGCCCTCCTCTTATCTTCTAATAACCTATACTCTAGATTTTAACTCCATGCATTTATTCTCTGTATTTAGTTCATATTAGTGAGATCATGCAATATTTGTCCTTATGTGTATGGCTTATTTCGCTTAGCATAATATCTTCAAGATTCATCCATGTTATCACATGTGTCCCAATTTCATTTCTTCTTACTGTAGTATAGTATTCCATTGTACGTTTATATAACATTTTGTTTATCCATTCATTCATTGGTTGATTAACACTTGACTTGTTTCCATCTTTTGGCAATTACAATGCTGCTATGAACATTGGAGTACAAATGTCTCTTTGCATCACAGTTGTCAGTTCTTCTGGATATATTCCTAGTAGAGGAATTGCAGGATCGTATGGCAGTGCTGTATTTAGCTTCCTGAGGAACCGCCAAACTGTCATCCACAGAGACTACACCATTTTACAATCCCATCAAGAGTGAAGTTCCTATTTCTCCATATCCTCTCCAGCACTTATTGTTTTCTGTTTTCTGGTTTTTTTAAAAAAAAAATAATGGCCATTCTATACAGTGTGAGATGATATCTTATTGTCATGCTGAATTGCATTTCCCTAGTAGGTATTTTTTCCATGTCTTTTTGACCATTTGTATTTCCTCTTTGGAGAAATGTCTATTTAAATATTTTTTTAAACATTTATTTTAATGTATTTATTCGTCCCCTCCCCTTGCTGCTTGTGTTCACTTTTTTCTCTCTGTCTGCACTACTGTGTGTTCTTCTGTGTCTGCTTGTCTGCTTGTCTTCTCTTCTTGTCTTCTCTTTAGGAGGCACTGGGAACCAATCCTGGGAATGTCTGGCATGGGAGAGAGGCACTCAATCACTTGAGCCACCTCAGCTCACTGGTTTGTTGTGTTTCTCATTGTCTTTCCCCTGTGTCTCTTTTTTGTTGCGTCATCTCCTCATACCAGCTCTCTGCACAGGTCAGCTCTCCATGTGGGTCAGCTTACCACGCAGGCCAGCTCTCTATGCAGGCCAGCTCTCTACAGGCCAGTTTGCTATGTGGGCCAGTTCATCAGGAGGCCCCAGGAACCGAACCTGGGACCTCCTCTATGGTAGATGAAAGCCCAATCACTTGAGCCACATCCATTCCCTGTTTAAGTTTTTTGTCAATTTTTTTTTTATTGGATTGCTTACTGTTTTATTGTTGAGTTGTATTATTTCTATATATAATGGAAATTAAACCCTTATTGTATATGTGGTTTTCAAATATTCTATCCCATTGAGTGGGCTGCCTTTTTACCTTCTTGATGAAGTCCTTTGAATTACAAAAGTGTTTAGGTTTGAGAAAGTCCAATTTATCCATGTTTTCTTTTGTTGCTTCCTATGAAATGTTTAAAAATCTACCACCTACTACCATCCCTTAAAGATGTTTTTCTACATCTTCTAGGAGATTGATGGTTCTAGCTTTTATATTTAGGTCTTTGATCCATTATGAGTTGATTCTTGTATAGGGAGTGAGATAGGTGTCCTCTTTCTTTCTTTTGGATATGGATATATAGTTCTCTCAGCACCATTGGTTGAATAGACTATACTGCCCCAGCTAGGTGGGGCTGACAGGCTTGTCAAAAATCACATAGCCATAGATGTGAGGATCTGTTTCTGAGCCATCAATTCAGTTCCATTGGGCTATGCATCTATCTTTATGTCTGTACAATGCTGTTTTTACCACTGTAGCTAGGTAATATGCTCTAATGTCTGGAACTGAGAATCTTCCAACTTCACTTTTCCTTTTCAAGATGTTTCTGGCTATTTGGGGCCCCTTACCCTTTCAAATAAATTTGATAATTGTGTTTTCCATTTGTTTAAAAAAGGCTGGTGGAATTTTTATAGGGATTGCATAAATCCCAATATAAATCTGTACATAAATTTGGGTAGAGTTGCCACCTTAATGAAATTTAGTCTTCCAATCTGTGGGAGGAGGGGCACCCGGCTTGCCTCAGTGGCAAACAGTGCGGCAAGAGGTGACACCTCCTCTGCCCACTGGGCCTAGGCAAGGTGACCACGCCTTACTAGGCCTTTGCTGCTAACAGCTAGCCGGCACCGCCCTCCCCTTCCTATCTCCCGCCTAGCCCAGCTCTCACTTCCCCTCCCCCCTCCCTTAAACCTAATCTCTTAGTACGCTGTTTGCCCAGCAACAGCTTACAACCACCTATCAGGTTAGTAACAGTGTCAGCCTATCAAGAGTTAGCACATACTCTACTGGCCAATCACTAGCCCAATGCCAGAACATTGCCTTATATGGAAACAGCATTTGCCCTAGCCAATCAGAACCCACCACACCACTCCCCAATCCTATAAATCTGCATCCCCTTCCACAATAGACCAGACTTGTGCCATCAGCCTGTCTCCGCGACTTCTTCCTGGGTCGTGCGCCCTCCACGCCTTCGGAGCCCCCGAGGGAAGCCTCAGCGGCCGTACAAGGCTTTCTTCCCCACGCCAGGGACCCCTCTCGTCCCACAACGGGACCCCACTCATCCCGCAACAGGGACCCCGCTCGTCCCATAGCAGGGACCCCGTTTCGTCCCTCACAATCCATGAGTATGGAATGTTCTTTCAATCATTTAGGTCTTTTAAAAATTTCTTTTAGCAATGTGTTGTAGTTTTCTGAATACTACATCCTTGGTTAAGTTTATTCCTAAATATTTGATTCTTTTAGTCACTATTGTAAATGGAATTTTTTCCCTGATATCCTTCTCAGCTTGTGCATTACTAGTGTATAGAAACACCACTGATTTTTGCATGTTATTCTTGTATCCTGACCCTCTACCAAAATCATTTATTAGCTCTAGCAGCTTTGTTGTAGATTTTTCGGCACTTTCTAGGTAAAGGATCCTACCATATGTGGATAGCAAAAGTATTACTTCTTCCTTTCCAATTTGGATGCCTTTTATTTCTTTTTATTTATTTTTTTTAACCTGATTGCTCTAGTTAGAACCTCTAGCACTATATTGAACAACAATATGACAGTGGTTATTCTTGTCTTGTTCCTGATCTCAGTGGGAAAGCTTTCAGTCTTTTACCATGAATACAATGTTAGCTGTGGGTTTTTCAAATCTGGCCTTTATCATGTTGAGAACATTTCCTTCAATTCCTATCTTTTGTAGTATTTTTATCAAGAAAGGATGCTGCGTTTTGTCAAATACCTTTTCTGCATCAATCAGTAGTATCATGTGCTTTTCTTCTTTGATTTATTAATGTGGTATATTATGCAGTTTGACTTCCTTGTGTCGAACCACCTTGCATTCATCATGATAATGTGTTGTTGGATTCAATTAGCAAGTACTTTGTTCAAGATTTTTGCATCTATATTTATTAGGGAAATGGGCATGTGATTTTCTTTTTTTGTAATATCTTTATCTGGCTTTGGTATTAGAGTGATTTCCAAATATTTTCTCCCATTGAGTTGGCTGCCTTTTCACCCTTTTGATAAAGTCCTGTGAGGTGCAAAGATGTTTAATTTTGAGGAGGTCCCATTAATCTATTTTTTCTTTCGTGGCATGTGATTTGGGTGTAAGGTCCAAGAAGGTCTTGAAGATGTTTCTCTACATTTTCTTCTATTAGTTTTATGGTCCTGGCTTTTATATTTAGGTCTGTGATCCATTTTGAGTTGATTCTTGTACAGGGAGTGAGATAGGGGTCCTCTTTAATTCTTTTGGTTATAGATATCTAGTTGTCCCAGCACCATTTGTTGAAGAGACTGTTTTGTCCCATTAACATTAACTTGGTAGGTTGTCAAAAACCAGTTGACTCCCTTTTTCATGAAGATGGAGCCAAAAGTGAAGAAGAAAGTGCCTGCCCCTCCCAAAATCGAAGCCAAAGCAAAAGCTTTAAAAGGTAAGAAGGCAGTACTGAAAGGCGTCCACAGCTACAAAAAAAAAAGAAGATCCGCACGTCACCCACCTTCTGGAGGCTTAAGACACTGCATCTCAGGAGACAGCCCAAATATCCTCAGAAAAGTGCCCTGAGGAGAAACAAGCATGAACTGTATGTCATCATCAAGTTCCCTCTGACCACTGAGTCAGCCATGAAGAAGATTAAAGACAACAACACACTTGTGTTCACTGTGGATGTCAAGGCCAACAAGCACAAGATCAAACAGTCTGTGAAGAAGCTCTGTGACATTGACGTAGCCAAGGTCAACACCCTGATCAGGTCTGATGGAAAGAAGGCATATGTTCGACTGGCTCCTGACTATGATACTTTGGATGTTGCCAACAAAATTGGGATCATCTAAACTGAGCTCAGCTGGCTAATTCTAAACATATAAGTTTTTAAACCATAAAAACAAACAAACAAACAAACCAGTTGACTGTATGGGTGAAGGTTTATTTCTGGGTTCTCAAGTCTATGGAGAATTTTTGCACCTATTGTCATTAGAGAGATTTGTCTGTAATTTTCTTTTTTTTTTGGTAGTATATCTTTATCTGGCTTTGGTATTAGGATGATGTTGGCTTCATAAAATGTGTTTGGTAATTTTCCCTCCTCTTTAATTTTTTGGAAGAGTTTATTCATTTCAAAATGCTTGGTAGAATTCACCTGTAAAGCCTGGACTTTTCTTTGCTGGGAGATTTTTGATGACAGATTCAATCTCCTTAAATGTAATTGGTTTGTTAAATTCTTGTATTTCTTATAGCATCTTTGGTTGTGCATTTCTAGGAATCTGTCCATTTCATCTAGGCTGTCTACTTTGTTGGCATACTGTTTCTCAAAATATCCTCTTATGGTTCTTTTTATTTCTGTGGGGTCAGTTGTAACTCCCTTCCTTTTGTTTCTGATTGTATTTATTTGCATACTCTCTCTTTTTTTCTTTGTTAGTCTAGCTAGGGGTGTGTCAATTTTATTGATCTTCTCAAAGAACCAGCTTTTGCTTTTGTTGATTTTCTCTATTTTGTTGTTGTTGTTGTTGTTCTCAATTTCATTTATTTCTGTTCTAATCTTTATTATTTCTTTCCTTCTGCTTGCTTTGGGATTGGTTTGTTGTAATTTTTCTAGTTTCTCTGGTTGTTCAGTTAAATCTTTGAGTTTAGCACTTTCTTCCTTTTTTTTTTTTAATACAGGCATTTAGGGCTATAAATTTCCCTCTCAAGACTGCCTTCACTGCATCCCATAAGTTTTGATACACTGTGTTCTTGTTTTCACTTGTCTTAATATATTTACTGATTTCACTTGCAATTTCTTCTTTGACCAATAATTATTTAGGGTGTGTTGTTCAGCCTCCACACATTTTTGAATTTGCTTTTTTCCTATTTTTGATTTCCAGTTTCATTCTATTATGATCTGAGAAGGTGCTTTGTACAATTTCAGTCTTCTAATGTTTATTGAGAGCTGCATTGTGCCCTAACATGTGATCTATCCTGGAGAAAGATCCATGGGCTCTTGAGGAGAATGTATAACCTGCTGAGTTTGGATGTAGTGTTCCATATATGTCTTTTAGGCCTAATTCATTTTCCATATTGTTCAAGTTCTCTGTTTCCTTGTTGATCTTCTGTCTAGTTATTCTATCTAATGATGTGAGTGTGGTGTTGAAGTCTCCAGTGATTATTGTAGAGGTGTCTGTTTCTCCCTTCAGTTTTCCCAGAGTTTATCTCATAAAGTTTGGAACACCCTGTTTAGGTGCATAGATACTTATGACTGTTACATCTTCCTGGTGGATGATCCGTTCTATTAATATATAATGGCTTTCTATATCTCTTATAACTTTCTTGCATTTAAAATCTGTTTGTCTGATAATAGTATAGCTACCCCTGTTCGTTTCTGGTTACTGTTCATATAGAGTATCTTTTTCCAGCCTTTCACTTTCAGCTAGTTTGTATTCCTGGTTCTAAGGTGAATTTCTTGTAAGCAGCATATGGATGGTTCGTGTTTTTTTAATCTATTCTGTCAGTCTTTATTTTTTGATTGTGGAGTTCAATCCATTCAAATTCAGGGCTATTACTGTAAGTGCAGTATTTACTTCCTCCATTTTATTCTTTGGTTTTCATATGGCATATCTTACTTTCGTCTGTCTTTTTACTCTTTTTGTTATCCTTTCTGCTTTTCTTTCTTCTATACTCTCCTCCAAGTCTGTCTCTCCAGTCTTTTTTGTTCAGGTTCTAAGGCTTTATTTAATATTTCCTGCAAACCTGGATTTTTTTTTTTTGCAAACTTTCTTAGTTTCTGTTTGTTTGTGAATATTTTATACTCACCTTCATATTTGAATGACAGTTTTGCTGGATTAAAAATTCTTGGTAGGCAATTTTTCTCTTTCAGAATCCAAATTGTATCATACTGCTCTCTTTTTGCCTCCATGGTTTCTGAAAAGAAATCTGTGTTAAGTTTTACTGGACCTCCCTTGTACATAATGGCTTGCTTCTCCCTTGCTGCTCTGAGAATTTTCTCTTTATCTTTAACGTTTGACATTCTGAGTAGTATGTATCTTGGAGTAGGTCTATTCAGATTTATTCTAATTGGGGAATGGTATGCTTCTTGGAAATGTATATTCATTTCTTTCATGAGAGTTGGGAAATTTTCAGTAATGATTTTCTCAAATACTCTTTCTGACCCTTTTCTCTTCTCTTCTCCTTCTGGAAATCCCATGACACATATGTTGCTGTGTTTTGTGTTGTCCTTCAACTCTCTGAGCCACTGCTCAATTTTTTTTCCATTATTTTCTCTCTTCAATTTTAACTGTTCTGTCTTCAGTATCACTTATTCTTTCTTCTATCATTTCTAGTCTGCTGTTGTATGCCTTAATTGTGTTTTTGATCTAACCTATTGTGTCTTTCATCCCCATGAGCTCTGTTACTTTTCTGCTCAGGATTTCAAATTCTTCTTTGCTCTCGCTCAGTGTCTTCTTTAGGTCATTTATCTCTTTGACTATACTGTCTTTCAACTCATTAATTTGATTTTGTAAATTTGTGCACATCTTGCTGATTAGTTATCCCAAATTCTGCATCTCTTCTGAGGCCGTGATATGTTCCTTTTCTTGGGCCATATCTTCTATTTTCTTAGTATGTCTCATAAATTTTTGCTGAAATGTAGGCATCTGATTAGGAAGTCGTTTAGTGAGATGCTCAATTTATTTCTCTTTTGTAGGGATTTCATGGCAGGAGGCTGAGTGTTACCACTGCTCTTTGATTCTTGGTTCAACCCAGACTGTTAGGATTGTCCTGCTGGTTGCTCAAAACTGGGTACTGGACACTAATTGGTTGTAGAGTCACTTCTTAGGGCCTTAGGGAGGAAGGCTATAGAGGCCAGAAAAAGCCTCTTCTACTTATTTTTAATTTTATCTCATGCACTTCCTTGGTTTTCAGCAGATGGTGCTTTTGGGCAGCTCTCAGTTTAATGCCTGGTCAGAATGTATTTGTTGCAATACAGACCAGATCAATGTGATAGAGCTTCCTGTCTGGAGGCTATGAGCCTTGTGATTCAAACTTTCTCTGAGACAGTTCTCCAGCCTTCTCTGGCAGCCCCCTCCCTTTTCCTGGGTCAGAAATATTTCCACTCCCCTCTGAGTCCTCAATAATCAGTCTACTCCTCCTTAGTAGAGGAGGAGATTGGGAGAGTTGTATATCTTTAGCCCCTTGCTGGCTCCAAGGCAAAAAATGGCAC
Organism: Dasypus novemcinctus; assembly: GCF_030445035.2. NCBI lineage: Eukaryota > Metazoa > Chordata > Mammalia > Cingulata > Dasypodidae > Dasypus > Dasypus novemcinctus. The sequence goes on along the minus strand of NC_080679.1, from coordinate 54,888,579 downwards.
AGCCTCACCTGGCCTGGAAGGGCTTGTGGGACACAGCAGACAAAATTTGTGTGTCAGAAGCGAGTCAGCCCTAGGCTGTGTCCCTCTTTTTCCCCTTTCCTGGGGTAGTAGATCACTAGAGCCCCCTTTGTCTGTAGTTGCAAGCCCAGAGGCCCAAGAATTCTAAAGTATCTTTAATGTGAGGGATGGTGCCAGCAGCAGCAGCTGCTGGTTTCAAGTCACAGTTCTGTCATAGTGATTTCTTTCTTTTCTCCCTCTCTCCTCTGGGCAGTGTCCAGCCTTTGCCTTGTGTCCCTAAACCCTAGTAGATCTTTTTCTAGGCTGTTTCAGCCTGCGTCTAGCTATTTTCCTGTGTACTGTGTCCTAAGTCCCATGTCTTTCTAGTCTGTCATCTTCCTGGAACTCCTGTTCAAAATTTCTTTTTTAACCCACCGATTTTATAAAAGTGCATTGTTTAATCTCTGTATATTTGTGAGTTTTCCCTTTTTCTGCATCTTGTTGATTTCCAACTTTATTCCATTTTGATCAGAGAAAGTGTTTTGTATAATTTCTTTTTTTTTCAAAGATTTATTTTTTATTTATTTCTCTTTCCTTTCCTCCCCCCAATTGTCTACTCTCTGTGTCCATTCGCTGTGTGTTCTTCTTTGTCTGCTTGCATTCTTGTCAGTGGCACCAGGAATCTGTGTCTTTTTTTGTTGCATCATCTTGCTGCATCAGCTCTCCATGTGTGCTGCACCACTCCTGGGCAGGCTGCACTTTTTTCACACTGGGTGTCTCTCCTTATGGGGCACACTCCTTGCACATGGGGCTCCCCTACATGGGGGACACCCCTGTGTGGCATGGCACTCTTGTGTGCAGCAGCACTGTGCATGGGACAGTTCATCACATGGGTCAGGAGGCCCTGGCTTTGAACCCTGGACCTCCATGTGGTAGGAGAATGCTCTATCCATTGAGCCGAATCCTCTTCCCTATATAATTTTGATTTTGTTGAATTTATTGAGATCTGCTTTGTGACCCAACATATGGTTTATCCTGGAGAAAGATCCACGAACATTTGAGAAGAATGTATATCCTGCTATTTTGGGGTGCAATGTTTTGTACATGTGTAATAAAATTAGTGCATTTATCATTATCTCTGTTTCTTTACTGATCTTCTGCTTAGATGTTTTATCCAGTAATGAAAGTGGTATACTGAAGTCTCCAATGATAACTGTAGCAGCATCTATTTCTCCCTTCATTTTTGCCAGTATTTGCCTCATGTACTTTGGGGCTTCCTGGTTAGATGTATATACATTTATGATGGTTCTTTCTTCCTTGTGAATTGCCCTTTTATTAGTTTATAATGTCCTTCTAGTCTCTAATAACAGTTTTGCTTTTAATGTCTATTTCATCTATTATAAATATAGCTACTCCAGCAAGTTTTTTGTTACTGCATGTGCAGAATATCATTTTCCAGCTTGGTCTAAGATGCATCTCTTGTAGCATATAGATAGCTCATATTTTCTTATCCATCCTGCCAGTCTGTGTCTTTTGATTGGGTACTTAATCCATTAGCATTCAATTTTATTACTGTAAAGGCAGTTCTTATTTCACCCATTTTGACCTTTGGGTTTTATCTGTCATCTTTTATTTTCACCAATCTTTTTATACTTTTAGTTACTTTTACTGATATAATCTTCAAGACTTTCTTCCAAGCCTCTCTCTCCTGCCCTTTCTTTACAGGCTATAGCACTCCCTTTAGTGGTTCCTCAAAGCCGGTCTCTTGGTTATAAACTCCCTCAGTTTCTGTTATCTGTGAATATTCTAAACTCCCCCTTATTTTTGAAAGACAGTCTTGCTAAGATTCTTGTCTGGCAGTTTTTCTCTTGCAGTACCTTAAATATATTATACCACTGCCTTCTTGCCTCCATGGTTTCTGATGAGAAGTCACCACTTAATCCTATTGGGTGTATTAGTCAGCCAAAAGGGTGCTGATGCAAAATACCAGAAATCGGTTGGCTTTTATAAAGGATATTTATTTGGGGTAGAAGTTTACAGTTACCAGACCATAAAGAGTAAGTTACTTCCCTCACCAAAGTCTGTTGCCACATATTGGAGCAAGAATACTGCTGATATCTGCAAATATTCAGCCTTCCTCTTCCTCTTAAGTCTCCATGATCTCAGCTTCTTCCAACATCAGTTGTAGGCTGGAATAATTCTCATCTCTCTCCTGGGGCTTTTTCCTCTCTGGGCTCAGCTTCTCTGTTCTCTCTAGAAGGTCAGCTGTGGACTATTAGGCTCTCTCTTTTCCTGGGGCCTGTCTATGGGGCCATCTCTTCCTCTGTATTCTTCTCCTGTATGTTTACTTCCTGGGGTTCCATAGTACAAAACTCCAACCTCCCTGCTCTGTGATACACTTTCTCAGTAAATAAACATCCTACTGTCATGGCCCAATCAAAGCATTGATTATTTAATCAAGTAAAAGTGGAACCTCTGAATCCAATATAATCTAATATGCCCAAAAGAAAAGACCAGTTCACAAACATTATCCAATATCTATTTTGGAATTCATAAACAATATCAAACTGTTACATTGGGTATCCCTTGTATGTGATACATCACTTTTCCCTTGCTGCCCTCAGAATTCTCTCTTTGTCTTTGGCATTTGACATTCTGATTAGTATATGTCTTGGAGTTGGTCTATTGAGATTTATTTGGGTGTGAGTATGTTGTGCTTCTTGGACAACAATAGAGTCCAAGGGTTGGGAAATTTTTTACTATTATTTTTTCCTCCTCTTTTCCCTTCTCGTCTCATTCTGGGATACCCACAATACATATGTTTGCATGTTTCTTATTGTCATTTAGTTCTCTGAGACCCTGTTAAATTTTTTCCATTCTTTTCTTCATCTGTTCTTTTTTATGTTTGCTTTTGGAGGCCATGTCTTCATGCTCATCAATCCTTTCTTCTGCCTCCTCAAAACTACTGTTATATGCTTCCAGTGTATTTTTAAATTTCATTTATTGTGCCTTTCATTCCCATAAGATCTGCTATTTTTCTATGTAGGCTTTCAAATTCTTCTTTTTGATAACCCAGTGTTTTCTTAATATCCTTAATTTCTTAAGCCATCTCACTGAATTTATTAAAGAAATTTGTTTGAACACCTATGATTAGTTGTCCCAACTTCTTTGTGTCATCAGGAGGTTTATCTTGTTCCTTTGACTGGGCCATATCTTCCTGTTACTTTGTGTGGCAGTTTGATATTATTTATGAATTCCAAAAAGAGATATTGATTATGTTTGTAAGCTGGTCTGTTTATCTGGGCATAATACCCTTTGACTGATTTAAATTCAAGGGTTTTATGTTTATTTGATTAAATTATGCTAAGATTAGGGCTTTGATTTGACCACGTCTTTAGGGCATGCAGCATTGAGTCCATGCCCCTCTTGGTGGGCTAATAAAACAGACTCTCACACAGAAGTAGATACACAGTGAAGATACACAAAGGAAGAGAGACAGCTCCATAGATACAGCAGAGGCCCCAGGAAGAGAGATGAGCTATTTGCCTGACAGTTTACAGCTGACCTTGTAAAGAGAGCAGAACAGCTGATCCTGGAAAGAAACTAGCCCTTGGAAGAGACCTATGCCAGCCTGCAGCTGAGATTGGAAGAAGCTGGACCCATGGAGCCATAAGAAGGAAGAGGAAGGCTGAATGCTTGCAGATGTTGCCTGCCATCTTGCTTCAGCAAATGGCAATAGAGTTTGTTAAGGAAGTAACTTTGAGTTGGATTCCTTAAGGCCTTATAATTGTAAGCTTTTACCACAAATAAATACCCTTTATTGAAGCCAACAGATTTCTGGTATCTGCATCAGCATCCCTTTGGCTATTATACTTAGTATGGATTGTAATTTTTTGTTGGTGTCTTTGCATCTGGCTTTCTAGATGTATTTATTCTGGGTGCAGTTTCTCTCTTTAGTTTAGGGCTTTCTTGCCTTTATCCCTTATTGGTTGTATAGTAGGAACTGAGGATATAGTTGGTACTGTAAGCTGTGGGGGCTGAAGCTGCTCGCATTGTCCCAGGAACCAATGAAGCTTCTCCTACCTTTTTCTTCTGCCAGAGATAGGGACAGAGCCACACCTGAGCATAGAAATCCAAGTCATGCAGGCCCAATCTGTAGTTGCCTGGAGAGACTGATGTAGCTTCATGTCCTTCCTCCCTTGCCTGGGATACAGATGGAGCTACAGGTGTGGGTAGCAATCTACACCATGCGGTCCCAAAATACCTGCAGTTGCTCAGGTAGACTGCTATAGCACTGGTCCCCATCCTCCCCTGCCAGGGGTGGGGATGGGGGTTGGTCCCTCCAAAGTGCCCAACAGTCTAGTCTGTGTGGGCTTAATGCACCTGCAACTGCCCTGATAGGCTGAGGGAATGCTGTCCCTTCTCCCCTCTAGGGAATGGGGATGGAAACACAGGCCCCAACAGTTCAGTCTGTGCAAACTGAAAGTGCCTGGTATTGCCCAGAGAAGTTCTTGTCCTATGGGGAGAAGGGGTGGTGGAGCCACAGGCACCAATAGTTGAGTTTGTGCAGGTCAAAAGTGCCTGCAGTTGCCCAGAGATGCTGAGGAAACACAGCTTCTCTCCTATCTTATTGGGGGGTGAGGATAGAGCCCCATGTGTCCAACTCTCTAGTCTGTGCCAGCCAAAAGTGCCTGCAGAAAGGCTGATGCAGGTCCCCCCAGCTTCTTACCTCCTTGGGGTGGGGCTGGGGCGTAGGCTTGGTCTGCCATCCCATCTGAGTGGAAAGAAACTGGTCCCTACCTTCATTGTGATTTTCAATCAGCCCTGCTTCCCTTCACATCTGGGTTGGAGTTAAAATGGCAGCTACTAGCCTCTTTCTGACTTGGACAGGTTCAAAGTTCAGTTGTTTTTAGGATTATACTTCAGATTATACTTCTGAATTTACTAGTCAGTAGCTGAAGTCAGTGCCCAACCATCTCTTCCTCCCCTGTTTTTGGGAAATGGAGCTTCCAACACCAGCCAAGGAATAGCTCCTGCAGCAGCTTGTTCTGCCAATGGAGATGGGCACTGTCCACTGCTCTACTCACAAAGCTCCTGGGCAGTCTCCTCCTTCCCTTCTTTCAAGGATTTTGCAGAATTCTCTTCTGGTCCCCTGGGCCACCAAACAGGTACTTTAGATAGCTCTGGGTCTACTAACTGCCCTGTAGAATAAGCTGAGTCTTAGAGCTCCTTACTCTGCCACCACCTTGTCCCCTCATTGAGGTTTCTTTTTTTTCCCTGTGAATGTCTAATTGTTCTACCACAGTCTGTTGAAAGTACTATCCTTTTTCAATTGAATTGCTTTTGAAACTTTGCCAAAACTCAATTGACCATATATGCTTTGCTCTATTTCTGGATTCTCTATTCTGTTCACCAGATCTGTCCTTTCACCAATATCACATTGCTTTGATTAAAGTCACTTTATAGGAAATCTTAAGATCAGGTAATTTAATGTCTCACTTCCTTGCTCTTCATTTTCAAAATTGTTTTGGCTATATTAGTTTCTTTGCTTTTCTATATTAGTTTGGTATCAGTGTGTTGATTTCTACAAAATTTTCTGCTGTGATTTTGTTTTAGATGGAATCTTTAGATCAATTTGAGATTTAATAACTTAGCAATATCGAGCCTTTGAATTAATAAACAGTAAAGCTCTCCATTTATTTAGATATTCTTTAATTTCTTTCATCAGTGCTTTGTAGTTTTTGGTAAATAAATATTTCACCTATTTTGTTAGCTTTATATCTAAATATTTCATGTATGTCATGGCTATTGTAAGTGGTACATTTTTTAACACTTACAATTTCTAATTGTACAATACTGGTTTATAAAAATGTAATTGATTTTTGCATATAGTCCTTATATCCTATGACCTTACTAAAATTACTTCTAGAGTATTTTTGAAGACTGTGAGGGGTTTTTATGTAGACAATCATGATTGCAAATAAAACAGGTCTTTTTCTTCTTTCCAGTCTGTATGCCATTTTTTCCTTCCTTACTTATCGTAAGGAATATTGTATTGCCTAGACCCTCCAGTAGGATGTTGATAGGAGTGGAGAGAGTACTTATTGCTGACACTACAGGGAAAGCATTCAGTCTGGCACCTTAAGTGTAATGTAATATGTAAGGACATATTCATATATGTCCTTTATCAGATTGAGGGAATTTCTTGCTGTTTTAGCATGAATAGATATTGAATTTCATGAAATGTTTTTCCCTATATCTACTTTGATGATCATACAGAATTTCTTCCTTAGCCTTTTAAAAAAATTTATTGTTTTTAAAATTATCCCCCCCCCCCCGCCCTGTTGTCTGCTTTCTGTGTCCATTTGCTGTGTGTTCTTCTGTGTCTGCTTGCATTCTTGTCATACAGCATCGGGAGACTGTGTCACTTTTTTTGTTGCGTCATCTTGCTGTGTCAGCTTTCTGTGTGGGCAGCACCATTCCTGGACAGGTTATACTTTTTTCACATGGGGCAGGGCACACTCCTTGGGCATGAGGCACCCCTATGCGGGGGGCACCCCTGTGTGGCATGGCACTCCTTGTGCACGGCAGCACTGCACATGGGCCAGCTCCACATGGGTCAGGAGATCCTGGGTATCGAACCCTGGACCCTTCATATGGTAGGTGGATGCTCTATCAGTTGAACCACAACTGCTTCCCTCCTTAGCCTTTTGATATGATGAGTAACGTGATTGATTTTCGAATACTGAACCAGCCTTGCCCTCCTGGGATAAACCCCACTTCGTCATATGAAGATGTGAGATCCAGCAGACTTGAAGAAGGAGAGGGAGTGAGCCAAGTGGCTCTCTGGGGAGCAGCTCCTCAGGTGCAGAGAGCAGCTAAGGAAAAGGCTGCTAGACTGGAGCACACTTGGCATGTGCAAGGGACAGCAGGGGCTCCAGGATGGCTGGAGAAGAGTGAGTGGGAGGAGAGTGGCAGGAGTGAGCTCAGAGAAGAAATGGGAAGTTAGATGATGTGAGGCCTACAGGCTGTGTACAGACTCTAGTTTTTAGACTGAGTGTAGTGGAGAGTCACTGTCAGGACTTTGAAAAAATGAGCAACATGATCTAAGTTTGAAGAGGGTCTCTCTGATCTCTATGTTCAGAATAGACTGTTAGGGACAAGGCGAAAAGCAGGGAGAACTAATAGGAGACTAATGCACAGGTGAGACTAAGGCACAGGTGAGAGATGACAGTGGATAGGACCAGGGAGATAGAGTGGAGGGCGCTGAGCAGTGGTTGAGCATTGCCTGCATTGCTAAGGCAGAGCCTTAGCTAAGGGAATGGAAATGAGATGGGAAAGAAAGAGCAAGTAAAGATGACTCTAAGGTGTTTGTTCTGAACAACTGGAACGATGGTAATGTCATCAACTGCGGTGCACAGGCTGTGGGTAGAACAGGTTACGGAGATGAGGATCAGAAGTTCAGTTTTGAAGAGGCAAATTTAAGAAGACATATCTCATTGGCAGTTGGGTGTGTAAACCTTCAGTTCTGGAGTAAAGTATGGGCTAGAGATATAAATGGTCTCCTAGAAAAAGCAGCAGATGGCACCAGCTTTTGTTTTAAATAAAATTATTTTCCCCTCACTGTACAAAGCCTTCAAATTAATAAAACTCTTTGATGTTTTCCAAAAGCAAATGTACTTGCAGACATTGAAACACATTTTCATATTCTTGTGAGATTTAATTAAGATAAAGTAGCTAAGTTAAAACAAATGAGTGTTAAAGAATTAAGGGTCCTTGGTACATTTTTTTCATTATTCTTCTGTCTTCCTGCTGAGTTTTCAGGGGATTCCCACAGGATGTTGGCATATTAAGGGTGTGAGCTCTGGCATGAGAAAAAGCAGGAATGGGGTCCTGGTTCTATCACTTATTAGTTGTGCAGCCTTGGCAAATTATTTCACCTCCATGAATCTCAAGGTCAGGAATAATTACAGTTTCTACTACCATTAAAATTTTTAAATAATATTTCATCTAGGACCTATCACAGTGACTGGCAATTCATTCATTAATCATTCAGTAAATAGTTATGACTATGTAATATGTGCAGGCATTGAGCTAGGTAGCAGGTATATGATAATGAATAACAAAGCCCGCTTTTATCCTTATGGAAATTACAGTATAGGGAACAAGCAATTTTCATATATGGTAAAATGTAAAAATATTTACTGGAAGGAAACACACAAGAGCCATTATCTCTATGGAGAAGAAAGAAGAATGAAATGGATGGGATAAGGAGGGGAGGTTTAGCTGCATCTGTAATGATTTTTTTCTTTACAAAAAATAAAAATAGAAGTAAACATAGTATGTAAGCATTTGTTAAATTCAGGAGCTTTCACAGTGGTTGCTATTTTATATTTTTTTCTGTATGTTTTAAATATTTCAATGTTAAACATTTAAATCAAAATAAAATAAATAACAGGTAAGTAAGTTACAGACAGAAAAGTCAATAACAAAACAAATTGCTGCTTAATAAGAATACCTGGAAGTAGGGAAAATTTTTAAACAATCTTTGCCACACTAAATCTGTACCTGTTTATCTGTCAACACTCATGGGAATGTGGGCCCATGTGACTGTCGTGTGCTGTGTATTTCACAGTTGAGGAGCCTCTCGTTCATGGGACACAGTGGCATGGGCAAATCGCCCCAGCTGACAGCACACCCCTTCTCACCACCCCCCGCAGCAGAGGCAGAGCTGGCTGTGGGTGGCAGCTGCGCTTTGTATCCCGTTTCTGCCTCTCCTTGTGCTGTTTCTCTCTTGCAGGTAACGTTGTGGCCCCAGCCTAACAGCCTGGCACCTTCCTCCTTGTTGAAACTGGCAGAAGCTAAGAAAGAAAACAATCTCAGGTGTCTGGCAAGTGGTAAGCATTCAGGCTGAGAAGCATTTTAAGTCGCCATTTATCAAGTCGGCTTCAGTTGAGGCAACCCCAGGACCACCCAATTCTTTCTCATAGCCCCCAGACCTTTTGGACATCATGGCCCGTCACTACAGCTCATCTGATGCTTCCAGATGCCCTCTGCCAGGGGCTTCTCAAACTGTTTTAAAGCGTTAGACTGCTCCCTCCCCTCCAATGCTCCTCAGGATCACGTTATAGTATATAAAACAGATAAAAGTGGAGCTTCTCTGTCTGGTTAAGGGGTCAGGGAGGGGTAAGTGCAAAGCTGATGGATCCAATCCCAGGGAAGTCCAGTTTGAAAATGATTCTAATCCAGAGAGGATCAAACTCTAGCAAATAGCTATTCTGAGTTGCTTTGCACGTGTTTGAAATGGGTAGTATCTGATGGCTGGAGTCCCCCTCCAAATTGCCACAGTGATAAAAGGTATCTCCTCCACATCCTGATGGCTCCTCAAGGCACGATTTGAAAATCACTGACTTGTCTGACCTCATTTATTCCTTGCGATACTCCGTGATATTGCTATGTATATATCCCCACATAACATGTGAAACTGAGACCCACATCCCCCCGGTAATAAGTGGTGGGGTCAGGAAGGCTCCTTCATAAAGACATGCACTTACTCTCTTTCAGCCAAGACTCATAAAGTGCAGCAGCTTGCAGAAGTGTCTGGGAGCCCACGGTGACTAACCAAATCTCAGGTTGGGGAAGCCCACTCTGGCACACAGAAATAAAGCCAATTATAGCTGTTGGGGAAGCAGGCCAAGCAGGGGAAGGCTGAGCCAGAGCTAGGATTATTTCTCATCTCCTGGGAAGTCCCATTGTGCTCAGTTCTCTCTTCCTCCTCCTGATCTCCTATCTCTTCCTCCCTCGCCAACTGGGAGTCACACAAGGCTGCCGGGCATCGGGCAGAAAACGCAACACTGAGCAGCAATGGAGTCAGCGCTGCACCCGACCCCCCCCCCCCAGCTGGGCTCCTGCCCCAGGGTGTAGGAGGAGGCGGCCGGGTGTGTGAGGCCAAGCCCTGGAAAGCTAGAAGAGAAGGCATGGGGCAGGAGGCACAGCTCCTGGAATGGAAGCTTGGTTCTTACACAAAAAGGTGGTTGGCGGGATGGGGGTGCTACATACCAATTTGGAAGAGCAAAGGCCATGTCCGAAGATGATTGTGGCCTTGGGAGCCAGATTTCAATTTACGCCTCTCTCTTAGACAGGACTCTTTTCGGTAACCATAGCTAATTGAAAGGTGAGATAAAGGGAAGGGCAAAGAAACTGGCCCCCAGGGTAGGGCTAGAAGAAATGGGCACTATCTTGGGCCCAGAGCCAGTTTCTACTGTCCCCCTTTAGTGAGGAGAAACAGATGGTGAAAGGCCGCCGCTGAGACGTCAGTTTTCCAGGAGGAGCTAAGGCAAAGTCGAGGGAAAACGGAGAGCCGGAAGGGAAGACGCTCAGGGCCTGGCACCGTAGGTGTTCAGTACCAGTTACATGAAGACGCTCGTGAGGCTCGCGCCTGACGGGGCTGGGAAACAGGCTCCGGGGTAAGCCCCTGCAGAGCAGAGGGTGCTGTCCAGGGAATGCAGCTCCCTACCCGGAGAGACAGGCTTTCCTTTAAAATAGCCTTACCTTCTGCCTTCTCCTCCTCCTTCTTCTTTTTCTTTTTACTTTTTCCTTTATTATTATTATTAATTGAATCACCCAGCAGACACTTGTGCATGTAGGCCCCTTCATATTCAAAGATTTGCTAGATTGTTTTAAGATATTAATTTTTTTCATAGACTAGAAGACTAATATCCATTAAAAAAAAAAAGACAAATTTTAAAATGTCCCTGGAAATTTTAAGAAGTCTTTCAACAGAATCATAGTTTTATTCCTCTTTTTTTTCAACTCTCCCTGAGGAAAATCAGCATGAAACTGTCTCCCCCTTGTGGAATAAATTTTAGCTCTTGGTTGTACAGCATTTAGTTAAATAAGAATGAAAGGGAATTTCTTGTTGCCCTGTCTTGCCTTGTCTTGCCATCTTTATACTTTCCACCAGCAAAGGGGGCATTCTCGTAACTATCAAAGAAAAAGCTTTACATTTCTGAATTGAGCAAGATTTTGACATAAACTTATACAATGCTCTGTAGTACCCAAATTCTGCCTATAAAATGCAGTGTTTAAAGATTTAGCATTAGTTTAAAATAACTAGATTCTTCAAAATTAGGTTGAATTTCGTCTCCATTTTATGACTAAGGAAGGAAAAGAAGGAATTTGCCTAAGGACCTTGACAAAACTAAATTTGTTTCCCAGCTCAAACTCCAAAGCTTTTTTGTAGAATTGTTAGCAACAATGACACAATACAACAGTAGGTACTATTTACTGATCATTTGTTTCTTGACAAGCAGTAGGCCAAGCACATCACATAAATTATCTCAGTCTTGGCAATAAAATTATTAGACTAGTTTTACAAGGAAACTGAAGCTTAAAGGTGTTAAGTAACTTGCTTTAAGTCACACAACCAGCTGCTGAGGTTTAAACTGGATTAACATCCATGATCCTAAATAGAGGTTGAAATGAAGAAAGATGAATATTATAGAAACACATTAAATGGCTCTCCCAAATTCTGGCTTTTGGGAGATCAGAATAATCTGTAGGTTTTTTACTCCTACAATATTCTGAGGATAATGGGCTTTGTAGATAATGTGGGTTGATTATATTTAATAATTATTTGCAAGGTAAAATTAAACTTCTCAACATGAAATACTTATGATTAATAATATAGAGACACGAATCATGCCGTGAGAGGGGACATGGAGCCCACGTGTCAGGGGGTGGAGAGGATTGCCTCATGTCATACAGCTTCACTACCTTTTCCAGCCACACCCACCCCATTGATTGCTGGTTGCTAGTGAGGCAGATGTTACCAACCTGCAGGAACTGATGTGACAAAGCTGCTGAGTTACTCATCGGGAAACCCTCGGGGCTGCACAGTGAGAAAGAAACAGGTAAGTCAGTCTCCTAAATATTAATCTTCAGTGTGGCATCTTTGTCAATTTCCTATAAAATGTCATTCTGCTGTCTTTAAACTGAATTTAGGATTACACACAAGAAACAGAATAAATGGATGCTATTAGTAACCTGCATCAAATTGTGGAAACTTCATTTCCTTGGTAATTTTTTTCCTTCATAAATTATAGCCCCTGAGATAGCAGCTTACACTGACAGTGTAAATATTGTATTTTTTTTTAAGATTTATTTTTTATTTATTTCTCTCTCCTTGCCCACTCCCCCCTCCCCCACCATTTGTCTACTCTCTGTGTCCATTCGATATGTGTTCTTCTTTGTCCGCTTGCATTTTTGTCAGTGGCACTGGGAATCTGTGTCTCTTTTTGTTGTGTCATCTTGCTGTGTCAGCTCTCCATGTGTGCGGCACCACTCCTGGGCAGCCTGCACTTTGTTTGCAAGGAGTGACTCCTTGAGGACGCACTCCTTGCACGTGGGGCTCCCCTATGTGGGGGACACCCCTGTGTGGCATGGCACTCCTTGTGCTCAGCAGCACCACTGTATATGGGCCAGCTCATCACATGGGTCAGAAGGCCCTGGGTTTGAGCCCTGGACCTCCCATGTGGTAGGCGGATGCTCTGTCAGTTGAACCAAATCTGCTTCCCTAAATATTGTATTTAAAGGGGTTTTGTTTTAGTCAGTGGGTTTGAATACAATGTATGAAGATGATTCCAATTTTTGATGATGTACTTCAGTTAAGGTGTGGCCCACTCAGTCAGGAAGGGTCTTAATCCTATTACTTATAAGCAAAATGAAGTTCAGACAGAGAGAGAGAGCCATGGGAAGCAAGAAGCTGAAATCTAGTGGAACCCAGAAGGGAACAGAGAGGACAGGGGAGGCCACTGTGTGCTTTGCCGTGTGACAGAGGAGCCAAGGACCAAGGATCACAGGCAGCCAGCCTCAGAACGCCAGTCTTTGGGTAGAAAGCATCATCTTAAAGATGCCTTGATTTGGGCTTTCTCTGAACCTCAAAACTGTAAGCTAATAACCTTCCATTGTTTAGCCCAACCCATTTCATGCTGTTTGGTTGAGTAGGCCAGGAAACTAAAACATCAGGGATTCATGTTCTGTTTTCACGCTGACATCTCATCCTGTCAGTCTCATCCTCTAGATTGCTGCATTCATAATTACAAGGTCGCTGTTGCTGCTCCAAGGGTCAAATGAAATCACAAAAACATCCAGCAGAAGAAGGGGTTATCTGTTCTGTGGGTTTTTTGGGGTATTTTTAGAGAATTAATGAAAACTTTCCAGAATCCCCCAGCAGATTTTTGTTAGTAGTTTATTGGTCAGATGAGATAATATGCCATGTTTAAAACACTCACTAGTAAGGGAAATTGTACTTCCATGATTGGTTTAGGCCAACCAAGATTTTTTTCTTGAGTCACATGGGAGAGGGAGGGCTTCTGGAAATAAACGGGCTCTACCATTATTTTTTTTAAAAGGCAGGGCAATGGCTGTTGTGTTAACAACCCAAAGGATCTGCTACATATGGTATGGAATATGTCAGTATGTATACATATGTTTTCTTTTTAAAAAAAGCCATTTCTTTTAAGGATCTTGTTTATAGTTCAGACTCCTTCCCAACTATATGGAATGTAACTTGGCAGAAATAATGACACCAAACACCTATAGGAACTTTGGTTGAAACACCTCTCAAAAAAATTAAAAATTAAAAAATAAAAAAAAAGAAATATTTTAAATGGTCAACTTTGTTGGTATTAGGAAAATAAAAAAAAACAGAATTTATTACTTTCACTTTACACTTTAGTCTAAGGATGGGCATTCTCTAAGCAATTTTGCTAGCAGTTTCCAAATCAACAATGAGAAAAAAGCCATAAAGTCTTTATTTTGGAATATGATGATTTTTGACTCATAAGGCAATTTAAATGATAAAAAAGTGTAATATTTACCACACTACCTATGTGTATGTGTGTCTTACCTCACATCTTAATGCCTTAAGTGGGTGTTTGTGGAACTAAAAATGGCTGAATGCCATTTCTGGTCAGTGTGGAAGAAAGAGTAAAGAAATGCCATGGGCACTGATGAGTACCTGAGAGTTTAATGGAAAAAGAAACCTGGCACCAGAAGTGACTGTGAGAGAGTAAACCCCAGAAAGCACAGAAATTTTGGAGGTGGCCCCAAACTCCTCATGGGATTGGAAGGGGACGAAAAACTATTTCATCAAAATCTCAAAGATATGAAGGCATCAGCTGACACCTAGATTACGTTGCTATAATGAAAAACAAATGTGAAAACACTGGTTATAGTTTTGCTCACCACTTTTTTTCACATCATAAGCATTGTCCATGGTTTAAAAAAATGTATTGGACTAAATCTGAATTCTCAAAAACTTTATTATGAGTTATATTCTATTCTGATTCAGGATTACATAAACTTTTATAGGTTTACTACTTCAGATAATAGTTTCAGATAGATATACAGTCCTTATAAATTCCTTTGAGTAGGAATTGACAAATATGTGAGTTTCATGGTATACTTATGAATAACTAAAAGCAGAAATAACCAAAGATTTGTCCTCTTGAATTTTGAAATAGTAAAATTGTATAAAATAAGTTAAAACTTCAAAATAAATGTGTTGAGACAAGTTTAATTAGTGTGAATAATTAAAACAGATTTATGTGGTTGTTTTTCTTCAAAACTATTTTTTCTCTTATTTCTACATTATACTTACTTCTTACTTCAACTTTTGGAAGTAAGAGTTAAAACACCAATTGAGTCTACCTCATTTTTTTTGGTTATTGAATATAGATGAATTTTCCTGTTAGATGTAAGCATTTCAGTTTTTTTAAAATGTAAAACATTGATCTTGAATACCAGCTGTTTAACCTAGACAGATGCATGGCCCTATGATAACACAGGCTTCAAAGCCTCAAGCAGAGCACTTGGCTCAGAAACAGGGCTTATGGTTTGCTTCCTGTATTAGTCAGCCAAAGGGGTGCTGGTGCAAAATACCCAAAACTGGTTGGTTTTCATAAAGGGTATTTATTTGGGGTAGGAGCTTACAGTTACCAGACCATAAAGCATTAATCACTTCCCTCACCAAAGTCTATTTCCATGTGTTGGAACAAGATGGCTGCCGATGTCTGCGAGGGTTCAGGCTTCCGGGGCTCCTCTCTTCCAGGGTCTTGCTTCTCTCTGGGTTCAGGGTTCCCCTCTTCCCAGGGCTTGCTTCTTCCTGGGCTCAGGGTTCCTCTCTTCCTGGGGCTTACTTCTGTTTCCTCTGTAAGCTTACTTCCTGGGGCTCCAGCTTAAGGCTTCAGCATCAAATTCCAACATCAAAACTCCAATATCAAAAACCCTCCACTCTGTCCTTTGCCATGCCTTTTATCTGTGGGGTAGGGACTCAGTGCCCTAATGATGTGTCCCAATCAAAGCCCTAATCATAACTTAATCACACCAGATACAGACCAGATTAAAAACATAATCCAATATCTATTTTTGGAATTCATAACCATATCAAACTTCTACACTTCCCCTCTTTCCTTCCTTCTGATGACCTCTTCTCTGATTGCGCCCTTTTGGAGATAATGACCTCTAACCATGAGCTTTAAGGAATTTTCTTAAACATTCCAAAAAACAAAAATGGGCCACTACCAACAAATCAATGCCTGCCTTTCACTGTAAGAGGCCAATAATACTACGGTCCTAAAATAGGAGGAAACATAATGCCCACCTCCCTGCATCTACGTGTGGAACATGCTTCCCAGATGACTGAGGTAACTGAAGCTTTCCCACTCGTGGGCTGGAAGACCCTGGAGGGCCTTGGTGGTTTTATAGGGTATGCAGAAATCATGTGGGCACCAAGGTGGTTTTCTACTTGTGGGTATGTATACTATTTGTTAAATGTATGTAGATGCTATTATAATTAATAATATACAAATTCATTGAAAACTATGTTCAAATTAATATTAGGCTTCCATTTCTAGAAATGTCTTTAGTCAGTGAAATACTAGAAGTATGAGTATTATAATGTGGCTGTCTTATATTTTCTGTGATTGTTTAAGAAAGAGTTTGTATATATAGCAAACAAAAAATTGAAATAACCCAAAAGCCCAACATTAGGTGGCTGGTTAAATAAAAGGTGGTATATGTTGACAACTGGAATATTAGCTAGCCATTAAAAATCATGTTTAAAGTAAAACATTGACTGACAAGGAAAATATGTTAGACAGAATATCAATATATGGAAAAAAGCAGGTTTAAACTAGTATCATGTTATGACACTGTCACTTAAAAATATATGTATATACTGTACATATAGAATAAAAAGATATCCTTAAAAGGACATTAGTGTTTATCTCTGGGTGATGAAAATACATGGTATTTTTTTCCTTTTCACTTATTTGTGTTTTGTAAATGTTCTGTAACTTCAACTATGAGAGAAAATTTAAATTTAATTTAAGGGTCCTCTTCTTAGAGAGTTTGGGATCACTGCTTTTGTCTCATAAATAAATTAGCATTGGAGACCCTTGGCCTTTTTAACCTACTAAAAATGCCAAGATTGCTTAATATTGTGGATGTGTGAGACCACTGCAATTAGTTTTTTTTGGAAGCCCTCTCCCTCACCCCATCGTCTGTGGCAGCCCTGCTAATGATGTGACTTGATGCGCTGTCACCATTACCCTGGGGAGAAAGCCCAGCTGGGCACTTTTTTCTCTGGGACTATGAGAGGCCTTCCCTAATGGTGTGAGAAGATGTGGAGTCATTTAAAAGAAGTGTTGGGATTATAAAAAATCTTCCTGTATCCCTAAACAAAAATGTGCATGTGCATGGGTGTGTGCAGTGTGTACATATAGAATGTTTTTCAATAAGAGAAAATTGACATTGGAGCCAAGTATTGCTTTAGGCTATTGTGAGCCATTCCTGCCTCTTTCCTGAGCTCACAGATGGACAGAATTATGTTGCCTTAATAATAAGACTCTGAAGTGCCAGCTGTCATACAGCATGGCAGCCCTCCGTGCTAACAAAGCCCTCATTAAATGGTTTGCTCAGAGTAATTTGCCTGCTTTCCCTGCCTTTCTAGCAACTGACAACTCAGTTCCTACCCACTCTCCCCTCAGACCCTCATTGGACACTGTTAATCATTGAAAGAGAAGTCTGTGCTATGCTTGATGGGATGGTGATTTTTTTTTAACACTGAATGTTGTCATATTATTTTTATGCCCTATTTCAAAAGTTCTTAAACGAGGTTGGTGGCTAACATCCTGTGCTATCATTCACTCTGTGGCAAAATAATAATTGCTAATTTTCTTCTTCAGAGAACCAGAGCTTTATCAGGAATAACATTATGCAAATGACTATGCAAATGTCAACCAGAGGCGTATCTGGAAAAAAGTTCATATAAAAACCTTCAAAACACATCGAAAGTTGGCTGTAAAAATAACTGAACATTTTAAACCATAAGGTCACCATAGTGGTAAAGGGAATATATTACTAATAAGAAATTTGCAAGAAAGCTCTGCACTCTTTTAAACAAAATAAGAAGTAGGGCATACATTAGAGTTTTTCCTAGCTTAATTTATGATACTAAGGTTGCCCTTGTCAACTACTAAGTCTGTCAACTACTAAGTCCCTTCATCTTTTAAACAGTGTCTAACAGTCCAAAATGCCTAATATCCAAACTTGTATTAGCATTAAGAATCAATCCTTCACTTTTCTCACATTCTATACATTTTTCTTATCATTATTTTTAGCATTTTCATGTTGAATGTTATTGGGAAATGTCTGTCAATAGAAGAAAAATGCTCAATTCTTTCAAAACTTAAATTTTAGAGTAGAAAAAACAATGTGCCTTTAAAAACTCTGTTACCCCTTATATTGGTTAGCCAAAGGGGTGGTGATGCAAAGCACCAGAAATCTGTGGGTTTTTATAAAGGGTATTTATTTGGGGTCAAAGCTTGTGGTTACAAGGCCCTAAAGAGTCCCAACTCAAGGTACTATAAGAGGTACTTTCTCACCCAAAGGCAGTTGCCCTGAGTCAAAGCGAGATGGTGGATGCTGTGTGTGAGGGTTCAGCCTTCTCTTTTCCTCTTAAGGCAATGTGGGTCCAGCTTCTTCTGATCTCAGTTGTAGGCTGGCATAAGGCTCAGCTGCTCTGTTCTTTTCAGCCGCAAACTATCAGGCGAATGGCTCATCTGTCTTCCAGGGCCCACAGGATCATTGTCTCCTCCCCCATGTCTATGGAGCGCTCTTCCTCTGGTATCTATGGAACTTCTCTTCCCCTATATCTACCGATACTTCCATGTCTTTTACTATATCAGTGTCTGTTTATATAGGCCCAGCAAGGGGGAGGACTCAACCTAGGACTCAAAGCCCTAATCTTAATTTAATCAAGTAAACGTAAAGCCTTTAAATTTAAATCAACCAAAGGGTATCATGTCCAGAGGAACAGACCAGTTTACAAACATAATCTATAACTCTTTTCAGAATTCATAAATAATATCAAACTGCCACACCCATCAAGATATCCCTTGAGGGAACTGGGGAAAGAAGCCTGATTTCATTTAACTGGCATTGAGAATTGAATCATGTCCCCCACAAAAGGCTGGTTCACTTTGTGCCCACACTCAATGAGGGTGGGCCTTAATTAATATTATGACTAAAGGCCTCACAAGAGAAGGAAATTGGGAACAAAGGAAAAGCCACTGGAAGCAGCCAGAAGTGGAAGTCAACAGAATCTGTAAGAGAAGGAAGATGCTGCCATGTGCACTGCCTGTACACAGAAAAGCCAAGGACCAAGAATGGCTGGCAGCCAGCCCTGGAATGCCACAGTCTTTGAAAAGAAAACATAGTCTTGCTGATGCCTTAATTTTGTATTTCTCCTAGCTCAAAACCATAAGCCAATAAATTACCAATCTTTAAGCCAACCCATTGTATGGTATTTGTTTTAGCAGCTGGGAAACTAAAACAACAGGATAAAAGGAACGAAGAACTCAAATACTGTTATTTCTTATATGTGATGTATGTATATAGTTAATTACTAAAATTGGAAACATTGCTATATAGTAAGTTTTGTGGTATAAGCCCAAAGATTTTATTTCCTTTTTTTAGACCAATTTTTTAGATTCAATACAAGAATATTTGAAAGACACATGCTTTTATATCTACCTAAATAAAATCGATACACATGACTGACTTGTATGATAACAGGAGAGAAAAAAACGAAAGCCTTCCTGCCTTAAAATATCTTACTTCCTCTGCCCTGAAATTCCCAAAAGAAAATCCCTCCGTATGATGCAAATCAGTTGCTAGAAAGTGCCAGAATAAGTCCGGCTGGAATACCTGCATCAGGATCACCCTGAGGGTGGGGGTGATGGGGCAGGGTGTGGGGTTGTGGGGTGGTTTGCTTACTGAAAATGTGGATCCCTGGACTCTACCCAGCTCTACTCCGTCTAAATTGTTATGTTTGGGGGCCTGAGATTTTCATGCTCAGCTGGCTCAGTGCTTTATAGCGCTACATTAGAGCAAGAGACACCCTATTAGTTCCCTAATAGAGGCCCTAGGGGAAGGAGACAACGGAGAGAGGAGGTTATGACGGGAAGGGTGAGGGGTGGGTGAGAAGATGAGCCACAGTGCGGTTAGGACGTGCACAGGGAAGAGAGAATGGACAGTGTGAAGGTGACAGCCCTTGAAGAAAAGTTCAGTGACTTGACGCTTTTGTCCTAGGACAGACAGCCACTGCGGTTTTGGGATAATAGAGCTGTGTATCCAAGGGCCGAGGTTTAGGAGTCCAACAGGCCCAAGGAAGACCACGGGTACTAGCTCTGTTAATTCTGAACCTCAGTTTCTTCATCTGTCTACTGGATTTAAGAGTAGAGGATTGAAAGTGACTAAAGAGGGAAGATAATATAACCTGATGGCTAACCATATGATGTGGATATTGGGCTTCCAGGCATTGGGTCTCAGCTCCACCACTTACTACTTGCCTGACCTTGGTAAGTGTTTAACCTGTCTGTACTCACTTTCTCATACAGGCACTGGTGCTAAAAAAGGAGCAACACCTTGTAGGGTAGCTGTGTAAAGAATCTATAGCAATGCATAGCATATAATAAGCAACTAAGTCCTTATTTCATATATAAAACAGCTGGCACCTGGTGGGAATTTAATAAGTGATAACTATTGTTAGTAGTAATAATCACTCCTGGCTTTAAGAAAGACCCTACTGCCAAAACAGTCTTGCACAATCCTGGCTGAAGCCCCTCCCTATTCCTAGTTTCTAATATATCATTACAGTGCTATTGAGGTTAGTTGTGATAACATCTGGTTAAGAGAGTTATTGTGCAGCGGTATATCCATATATAATTGGGCAGGGAAATATCTGAATGCTTAATGAAGGCTCTTGGATGGAGGGGCCGACTGCTTGGGGTGGGAATCTGTAAGCAACAAGAGACTCTTCCCACTCTTAGAGGAGAGAGCGGAGCAGCTGTGTCAACAGCAACCGAGTCAGCAAGAGCCAATCTCTCAGAAGGCAATGGAGAAATTTAACAAAAAATTTTGAAAATCCAAAAATTGTACTCACTGATGAAAAAAAAAATCTATGGTGTTCCCTTGGGAATTTGTTGTGGTTCTCTTCCCCCTTTGAGTCAAGCTCCTCAACAACAGCCACAGGGACGGCTACTTCCTCTTCAAGTCCGGAGACAGATGTAATGTTTTTTCCTCTGGTGAACACTGATTTTTTTACTAATAATTTTTTTTTTGTTAGAGAAGGTATAGGTTTATAGAAATAGCATGCATAAAACACAGAAAATAGAGAGTTCCCATATACCACCCTGTTATTAATGCCTTACATTAGTGTGGTACATCTGTTATCCTCATGAAAGAACATTTTTATGAATGTACTATTAACTCTAGTCCATCATTTACAACAGGACTCATTGTGTTGTACAGTCCTATGGTTTTTCTTTTAATTTTTATTCTAGTAACATATATACAACCTAAAATTTCCCCTATTAACCACAAAATTCCTATATAAAATTCATTGCTGTTAGTTAAACTCACAATGCTGTGCTACCATTGCTACCGTCCTTACCAAAACTTTACAATCAACCCAAATAGCAATTCTGTACAAATTAAGTATTGATTTCCCATTCCCTATTCCCAATCCAGGCCCTGTAATCTATATTCTAGATTATAACTCTTTGAGTTTACTTATTCAAATTATTTCAAATTAGTGAGATCATACAATATTTGTCTTTTTGTGTCTGGTTTATTTCACTAACGTAAAGTCTTCAAGGTTCGTCCATGTTGTCACATGTTTCAGGACTTCATTCCTTTTTAATGACTGAATAACATTCCATTGTGTGTATATTTTGTTTATATTTTATGTACAATGTATGTAACATTTTGTTTATACAGTCATCAGTATTGATGGATACTTGGGTTACTTCCATCTTTCGGCAATTGTGAACAATTCTGCTATGAACATTGTTGGTGTGCAAATATGCTTGAGTTTCTGTTTTCAATTCATGTGGAATACTGTTTTTTAATCCCTTTCTCAATTACCACAAATTTGAAATTGGTATCCAGTTTGTTTATCCTCTGTTGCCACATAGACCCTGTAATATGTATGGAAAAATAAAGAATACAGGAAAACTACTTGAGTTTCACTGCATGCAGGGCATTGATGTCATTTTTATAGTTAACGAACATTAGAGTGGGAAGTGTTGAAGTAAAATGACCAGATAATAGTTAATTTGTGTCTATTACATTTAAGGCTTTGCAAGGACATCATGGATAACATTATTGATTACAAACACTTAAGAAAACTGGGGTAAATTCCTCTCACAGCTCAAGCCAAGTCCTATTCTAAACAAAATACCAGACAAAATATACCTATACCAGACAAAAATAGCACACGAATAGACTGAAAATCAGGTGATCTCAATATTCCTGTTCCCTAACCCTTGGCTTGCCAGACATGGGGTCAGAGGCCTATCTAAAAACTCACCCGACTGTGGTAGTTTTATTAAAACAGACCATTTACTTGTTCTCATGGACTGCATGAAAACAGTGAGCAAGTCCGATAAGACCACGAACACAAGTAAGCATAAACCACATGAAATTTTTTAATTAATAAGAGAGATGTTGGGAGAGGAAATAAGGAAAACCATTCTTACCAAGTAAATAACTTAAATTAATGCCATATTAAGATTTTGGACACCCTTTATAATTCAAGTTTGCAAGTATTTTTTCAGCGCCTACTGGGTGCCAGATACTGTGAAGATACTTGCGTTCAGAGAGATGAACAAAAAGATAGAGATCTCTTCATGGATCTTACAACCTAATTGGGAAGATTTTTAAAAAAGAAAATGATTTATAATGCAAGAGCCCACAAAACTTAATAGGTGATGCTTTGTGGGCCCTGTATTTACAGCCAGGGCCCAGATAATATAAGATTTTTAAAAGGTAATCAGGGAGAACATCTTGAAGGTGGCATTTGAGTTGATCTTGGAACTTCAGGGAGTGTAATCTAAGTTTTTAGAAATGACCGCAGAGGGTGTGGAGGCAGGAAGTCAAACACAGAAGGGTACTGGAAGAGGCTAAATGAGAAGCACTCCAGTCCACAGCAAGGATCTAATTCACAGAAATAGAAAAGTAAGAAATTATAGGCAAATTTTATGGTTTAGAAACTAATAGATCAATGAAAAACGATTTGAGTACCAGTAAGGAAGCATCTAAGGTGTTGTTTTTAGAGTCTGAGGCTACAAATTGGACTGGTAGCTTGAATCAACTCAGTAAAAATAAATACACACCCAATATTTTTATTGTTTAAGTAGTTCTTTTGTGATAGCTTGTATGGACAGCATAAGCGTAAATCTAAATCTAAAAAAATTCAGTCTGTTTGTATTCATGTTCATGTATTTTTTTAACCCATTCATTAATGTCGTGGTGCAGAGGAGCTTCTTTTGGTAGAGTAAGTGAGTTGGAAAATGGGAGGCTTAACTTTGTCAAGCTTGGAGTTTAAAGACGAGGCATGAACCATTTCTTGGAATGTAATTTTGTTTTTTTTCCTGAAGCACAACTTCTTATTCTAGCAGAAAAAAAAATTAAGAATGCAGATATTGAATTTGTAGCAGATGGAGTGTAGCAGTTATCTTTTGGAATTCCTATCACACATGAGTGCTGTTACCTGTGACCATTATGAAATGCAACACAATTTAAGAGCTTTGCTTAAATGTCCCAAAGAAAGAAAAGGAGATTGGAAAATGAAGTTTCACATGTTGCATATCATTTATGGTGGGTATTCAGAGAGGAATAGAAGCCTGAGCATTCAATTTGGAATTTGGGGAGGTAGGGGAGGGAGATGTTAAGCATATGGTACAGACTGCTTCAATATATATATATCATTCCTTATTCATTGATGTTGGGATGCTGGTGTTTTCCTCTTTTCTTTTACAAAGAGTTACACACAAGAGAAAAAGACAAGGACTCACAATAAGGGCTTAGCTTCTTGGTCATGATTGTGGGAGCATATGCTCCATATAATATTTATGAGGGGTGATCTTTGTAATAGAAAGTGGCCCAGGGTGCTGTTATGAATTAGCAGGTGCTTATAATTATGGATTTGTTTCCCTTAGCAATGATAATTTTTTAGGTAATCTAAGATCTTTTTTTTTTTTTTTTTAAAGATTTATTTATTTATTTAATTTCCCCCCCTCCCCTGGTTGTCTGTTCTTGGTGTCTATTTGCTGCGTCTTGTTTCTTTGTCCACTTCTGTTGTCGTCAGCGGCATGGGAAGTGTGGGCGGCGCCATTCCTGGGCAGGCTGCTCTTTCTTTTCACGCTGGGTGGCTTTCCTCATGGGCGCACTCCTTGCGCGTGGGGCTCCCCTACGCGGGGGACACCCTTGCGTGGCACCGCACTCCTTGCGCGCATCAGCACTGCTCATGGCCAGCTCCACACGGGTCAAGGAGGCCCGGGGTTTGAACCGCGGACCTCCCATATGGTAGACGGACGCCCTAACCACTGGGCCAAAGTCCGTTTCCCAAATCTAAGATCTTTAACCTTTAAATATGATGACGATGAAGAAGTCGCATAGTCTTCCGAGCCCTCAGATTTCTCGGAGGATGTCTTGAATCCTCCATTCAAATGTGGTTCCTTTCCCATTGCACTCTCTACATTCTCAGAAGAGCTCTTACTCATACTATTCGCTTATTATCTATCTCTTTCCCATCAGTCAATAAGTTTCACAGGATCTATGTCTCACTACCCAGCTCTGATCCGTTTCTTTGAGCTCCAGGTTCCTATATCCAGCTAAAACTCAACCTCTTTGCTTGGATATTTAATAATCATCTCAAATTTGCTACCCCTAAAATTATACCATATCCTCAGCAAACCTGCTTCTCACCTAGACTTCTCTCTCACCAGGTTTCTCAGGCCAAAGACTGAGGAGCCATCCTTGACTCTGTTTTCTCCCTCACACCCTAAGGCCTATCCATCAGGAAGTCCCTGTCAGGTTTAACCCTCAGATATGTCCTAAGTCTCTCCACTTCCCCTCATGAACACTGCTTTAATCCTAGTCCAACCCACTGTCATATCTCAGCAATAGGCTCTGAACTTGTCTCCTTGACAAGTGATAACTTTAAAAGGGTAAATCAGGCTAAACCATTTCCCTTTTCAACAGCCTCCAGTGACTTCCCATTGCAGTTACAATAAATTCCAAGCCACTTAACTGGCCTGCCAAGACCCTGTGGATATTGTGACAAAAAAAAAGACAGATTAGGGGAGCAGATGTGGCTCAAGAAGCTGGGCACCCACTTACTACATGGGATGTCCTGGGTTTTGTTCCCAGTGCCTCTTAAAGAAGAGAATAGAAGTCGCAACCAGCAGATGCTGCAACCACAGCAACAAGCAGATGTATAACCAGCAGATGCCACAATCACTTCAACCAGCAGACCCTGCAATCCCTGCAACCAGCAGACCCCACAACCAGCAGACTACACAACCAGCAGGGAGTGAATGTGACTCAAGTGGTTGGGTACTCACTTCCCACATGGGAGGTCCCAGGATTGGTTCCTGGTGCCTCCTAAAGATGACCGGACAACAGACAGGGGAGCCGTGTGTGGGCAGGTAAAAATAATAAACAGGCAAATAAAAAAAGACAGACTAGGTCTAGGGAGAGTTCTGGGCAGAGGCTTGCAAAGATTCTGTGTTTCTCTCAGAGCTAGTCTATTTTATTTCTTATGATATTCCCAGTACCAGAAAGATTGGCTAGAACGTGGTAGACACTCAATAAATACTGTTGGTTGAATGAATGATTGTTGTTAGCATTATAGAAGTCAAATATTTGTAGTCAATGGTATCATCAAGACCTGGGAAAATCCAGATTACTTATAAAACTTATCAAAATGGACAAAGGAAATGAAGAAAACAAGGTCAGATCTACTTATCTAGGGTTTTTATATATAACATATATAACATATGATAGGACTTTTAACATATGATAGGACTACATTGTATTCTAGAGACACATCATCACTAAGAAACTATGTGATAGTTTTCACAGTTCTTATGACAATAATAAAATATTCCTAGAGACAAGAAGAGGTAATATTTGAAAGCACATTTCTAGTACATTTGTGCTTTAATTTTTGCATGGATGACTCATACTTGCAAGTGTTTTGCATATGAATTTGAATATGGGAAAAATGCAGGGGCATTGCAAATGAGAAATATAACTATATAGTTAATTTTCTAATGTGTGCTGTGGTAAATGGTGAGTGCATGCAAGACCACTTTGCAAATCAATACTCAAATCAAATGCAATTTTTATGAAATGAAACATATGCAAAATATTAGTTTCAATGTAGGACAAAAAAATAATATAATTAACCCTCCACTTTAGGGCATTTCTTCATCAAGAGTATATATCCACACTTACATAAAGGGCTAACAAATGACCTCTTCCACGGTTGAAGGCAAGTTATCAATAAGCAAGCCTTTAAATCTTTCTTGCCCATTTAAAAACACTATACTAAAAACTTTTAGGGAAGCAGACTTGGCTCAACAGATAGAGCATCCACCTACCACATGGGAGGTTCACGGTTCAAACTCAGGGTCTCCTGAACCGTGTGGTGAGCTGGCCCATGCTCAGTGCTGATGCACGCAAGGAGTGCCATGCCACACAGGGGTGTCCCCCACCTAGGGGAACCCCACGTACAAGGGGTGCACCCCGTAAGGAGAACCGCCCAGTGTGAAAGAAAGTCTAGCCTGCCCATGAGTGGCGCCGCACACACAGAGAGCTGATGCAGCAAGATGACGCAACAAAAAGAGACACAGATTCCTGGTGCCACTGACAAGAATAGAAGTGGACACAGAAGAACACACAGCAATGGACACAGAGAACAGACAACTGCGGCAGAGGGAAGGGGTGAGAACTAAAAAAAAAAAACTTTTATAAAGAAGATTTTAGCATTTTTTTCCTTTCAGGATTGCTATTAATAAGCAAACCAAAGCAAGGAAGATTTGAGCTATTTTAATATATGTAACCCATAGTAATGAATTAATTACCATATAATACTGAAAGCTTTGATTATTCGTACATGAGAGCTTCCATTATTAATGATTGCTTATGAAATTAATCTTTCTAATTTCCATTATGATTCAAATTAACTTGATTATTTGCTCTCACGATTCACATTTCTATCAACTTCTACTTTTAATTTCTGAAGCATGAAATGACATCAAATGTCTTTGGGGGAAAAGCATTTAAAATTAAGATTTTACTTAGATGCATGAAGTAAATGAATTGAATTAGAGGACTAGTAATTGAGCTTTTTTTTCCATTCACACACTGTCCTCTGGTGTTTAAATGGCTACATTGCATGTTAAAATGAAAACTCATAATCAACTGCAAAAAGTTACTATCTTTATGTTTGGTCTAATACTTACCTGCCTTATTAAGATTTTGAATAAATGGATAAAAAACTCTAATGACATGGTAAAATTTTAAGTGCTTTCTAATAACACAAACTGAAGGCTTGTAGAAAGCGTATATGTGCTGATAGGCTAGAAACTATCCTTTGAAAGTGCACAAGGAAATTTCGTTTAAAGTAAAATCACTCAGTAGTGACTTTTACCTTAAGACTCTTGAGTTTTCAGTAGAGGCTTTGACGACAGAGAATTTAGTGATGGTCTATTGCAGACATGGGGAACAATTCAGTCCTCAGTTGGAGCTTTGTGATTATTTAGGAATTCTGCAGTCCTAACAAATATCCCCCAATTGTTTTAATTGAACATTTTTCCAACACCTTCTTTCTCTTGATTTGAACTGAAATCAGAATTAAAGTTTTTCTGTCATGTCTTTGCTTAAATTTATTATATATACATAAGGCATTTTAAATATCTTTTGGACTGAAGGCTAAACTTGTGGGTTTAATTTGCTTTTATTGTTTATTTTTCTCAACAGACTTTCTCCTTATTTTCTTCTAAATCATGACTGAAATAATGCTGCTTTTTCAAATGTCATGGATCTAGTTTTTGCTCTTCTACTTATCTGTTTAAATTTCCTTTTTTAAAAAAAAGTTTTTATTTTGAAATACTTTTAATCCTATAGGAGTTACAAAAATAATACAGACTCTATGCAGTGGGCTCCAACATACTTCTACCCACTCTCCAGATCACCAATTTTAGCATTTTGCCACATTTGCTGTCTACCTTCCTATCTATCTATCAATCAAGGATCTGGTTTTATTTTTTTGATAGCATTTACTGAGGAAGTCATTAAGGTCATTTGACAGAATATAGTCCAGTGAGGCCATTTGACCAGGGTTTGAGAAATGATAAGTATCACCCAGGGAAGTGGATTTGGCCCAACTGATAGAGCATCTACCTACCTCATGGGAGGTCCAAGGTTCAAACCCAGGGCCTCCTGACCCATGTGATGAGCTGGCCCATGCGCAGCGCTGATGCGGGCAAGGAGTGCCGTGCCACCCAGGGGTATCCCCTGCATAGGGAAGCCCCACGCGCAAGGAGTGTGCCCTGTAAGGAGAACTGCCCAACACGAAAAAAGTGAAGCCTGCTCAGGAATGGTGCTGCATACATGGAGAGCTGACGCAGCAAGATGACGCAACAAAGAAACGAGACACAGATTTCAGGTGCCGTGGACAGGAATGCAAGTGGACACAGAAGAACACACAGTGAATGGACACAGAAAGCAGACAACTGGCAGGGGAAGGTGAGGAAGGGGAGAGAAATAAATAAAAAATAATAAATCTTAAAAAAAAGTATCACCTTAAGAGAATTTATAATTTTATTACAACATGTTGTCAAAGCCCACATCATTCCAAGTAATTAATATGGTGCCATCAGTGGATAGCTCCTTTTTGGGATCCATGCATTTTTGTAGGCAAATGTATTTCTCTGAAGCTGGAAGAACATCAGACATAAGAATGGGGACTTTCCCATATTGGGAGTGAGGATGGACTAGATGACTTCTCAACTGATGGTCAACACTAGAAAGCTGTAATTCAGAGTATCCTTTCATAAATTGCCACACAGTAATGTATTACACCCAGCAAAACCTAAGCATGTGATCTAAGGGAAGCTTCCTCTTAGAGTGATTTGTACCCAGGAGAATTAGGACTAGCAATCACTTGAGGAACATGGAGGATTTATGAATTGGGAAAGGAATCCTTCATACAGGTCATCTGTCTGGATATATTCAGCCCAGCTGGTACAATCCAGGAAGCTCTGTTTTAAAAATTCATGAGTGCAGGGAGCATTCCTGACTTTACTCATTGTCGAAAGCCCACTATCTGGCAAAATGCCTGGCACATAATAAGCATTCAATAAATATTTGTTAGAGGGATGAGTGAGTGAAAGCTGACATGGTAAAATATAAAGCATCCAAATGTTCCAAATGATAACAAATGACCATGTATATATGTCTGTGTGTATATATATTTATATATATGTATATATATATTTATATATATATAAAACTTTGTACCTAGGGAAAGCATTACCCTGAAATTTGTGGGGAGATAATAGCTTCATTTAATAAATATAGGTAAAGAAGTTGTTAAAGATTTTAGCTAGAGACTAGGAAAGATGTTTGCCGACTGATAGGCATGGCTGGGTGAGGTCATTCTGGTTTGAGGACAGGCGCTCAGCCTGGCAGATTTAGAAGAAGGTTTATATGGCTCCACCACTGATGCTGCTACTACAGTCACTGCCTCAACAATTACTACTATTCCTACTAGCTACCAGTTATTAGAGGTTTAATCATATACCAGACTCAGTGTCTTAAATACATTAACTCATTTAATCCTTACATCAACACTTACTGAGGTCAATACTAGCATTGCTCCCATTTTTATATATGAAGAGTCTGAAGTTCAGGGTGGTTAAGTAATTTGCTCTAAATCACACAGTTATACTAAAAAACCAGAATGCTAATTTTATAATTAAAAAAATAAAACTTGGGTATTGCAATAATGGCATTTTCTGAAGTTCCCAGTATGTTAAGGTGGGAAAAGTCAATTTAAGGTTACAAAATTTGTGGTTTAGTTTGAGTATGTGATCTTGCATCTTTGTGACTACAGGCCCAAAAGTTTACTTTTTGAATGAGAAGTTCCAGTCCAATGGCCCTCCACTCCTTAAAATGTATATGGTGTGAACAGAAGTGAGTTGACTCCTGGAATTCTTTCTCTCTGAACTTTCTAGACTCAAAATGGACTATTTTCTTCAGTTTACATGGTCTCTTCTTCAAACATTGATTATACTGCAAATCTTCTTTACTCCAAACCTAAATTATTCAATTTCTGGGATCTACTCATCTGTTCTTTTGTATGTTTGTTTTACCAGACAGGTAGCCTGTCTTTTTTTTTTTTTAAAGTGTCCATTTGCTGTGTGTTCTTCTGTGTCTGCTTGCATTATCAGGTGGCACCAGGAAACTGCATCTCTTTTTGTTGCATCATCTTGCTGTGTCAGCAATCTATATGTGTGGTGCCACTCCTGGGCAGGCTGCGCTTTTTTCACACAGGGCGGCTCTCCTTGCAGGGTGCACTCCTTGCACATGGGGCACCCCTACATGGGGGTTCCCCTGCATGGCACAGCACTCCTTGCATGTGGCAGCACTGCACATGGGCCAGCTTACCACATGGATCAGGAGGCCCTGGGTATCGAACCCTGGACCCTCCATGTGGTAGGTGGATGCTCTATCAGTTGAGCCATGTCTGCTTCCTGGTAACCTGTCTTTTAAGGTGACTTTTATACATTTTATGCATTAATAATCATATTCATCATATGTTGACTCTGAGAGAAAATGTGGTTCCATGTTCTTTGGGGTTGGGCTCAAAGTGGAGTGCTTAACAGTAGTTTTCTATATGCTAACCATATAGAATGGGTTGTTCTGAACTTTTGAACATAGTGTTTATAATTTAGTAAAAAATATAGATTTACCTAAGCTAAATTGAAAATCATGACCAAAAAAAATATCTTGGTAGCCTTTTCTTTCCTGGGGATCTTAGAAGAAAAGTTTTCTTTATGTCAACTCAGATCTGTAGCTGATGGACCTGGTGGCTTAAAAGGACAACATTTATCTTGGCACTTGCAGAAATGTGTCTGCTTTCTTACTAGGTTACAAGTCTACACCTGAGGATAACTCAAGGTGATACAAATAACTGGTGAAGGCTTCTCAAAAGCCTCTGGTGCAAAGATGAGCCAAGTGTTTCTGGTAATTGCTCCCAAAGTTGTAATCTAATCACTGTAGACAATTCTCATTTGGCAACTGAGTTTTCCCAGGTCAACAAAGCATAAGGTCACTATAGAAAATGGGAAAAGGTATATCTTTTAAATGACATCTTATTTGTAGGAAGTGGATAGAGGTCAGGAACCAAATGAGGTCATTATCTAATTACTGTTTCTGACGGATTTGCATATACACTGACATAGTGGTCTTTCCATAGGTCTGAGAATCAGTGAAATGACATTCTTCTTCAACTAGGGATTAAAATAAGTTTCTAAGTTTATGAGTAGGTTTCTACCATTATTATTTCATGTTCCAGTATCCATAATTGTGTTCTCATTACAAAAAATCATATTGTCCTCTCTTACATAAGTTGATATAAATATTCAGAACAGAAGCATGCAACGTAATATATGGTTCAAAAAATAGGAACTCAGAAACAGTTTTGATGGATTGTTGTTCCATCTGGTATGGACAACTGATTCATAATTAACTGAGTTAGGAATGGAAGTAAGATTATATCTAGAACACTCAACCCTTCTTTCAACTAGTTACCCTGATTAAGATAATGTCAACATGGAGGTGAATTTGCCACAAAGCTAATGAAGCTTAAATTTTAGAGTCTTTCATATCCAGGACTCTTTCTAGGCCCTCTACTAAATTTCACTTTTGTAATTTTGTATTCTCTTCCCTAAAGTGTCCTCCTAAATGTGTGAGTTTCAGGTTTCACTAACCTGGATTCACCCGTCTGAGTTAGCCATGTCTCCTTTCTATACATAGGCTATTTTTAAATTGTAAAAACAAGGGGTTAAAAGCAGATGATTCCCAAAATGAGCTATATCTCCAAGTTCTATAAAGAGAATGACAAAGGAGTAAACCCTGGATTATCCATCTGAAAAAAATGATCTCTCTTATCTATTGACTCATACTCCTTCACTTTAAACCCACAATGTATCATCAAGGGAGTGGAGCAGTTGAGATCTGATATGTTTAATGGCTGGAGTTTGGGTTCTATTCTTGACTTGGTAGGGTTTGTGGAGAAGCCAATTCTCTTCTCTTGGTGGCTCCACAGACCATGCTGGATGGGATACTCTATTAAGGACATCTGGATTCTGCTTGCCTAAATGCCACATCATGTCTATGTTATAGTTTCTTCATGTGTAAAATAGGCATAAAATGTTTTTTTTTCCTCTTGTCTAGTTCAAAGCTGTCAGGTGAAGTTCAATGGAAGAGGTGCTACTAGGAAAACAAGATTTTAAAATTAAGAAACCTTTGTGAAGGCTGAATTGTATCTGTTTTCTTTATCTTTCTACTGCAGGGTTCTTAACCAGGGCTCCACAGATCCCTAAGGGGTCCATGGAATGATTTCAGGGGTCATGATCTTGAATTGAAAATTTGAAAAAAACAACATTATTTTTGTGGGGATGTGTTGGGCAGGTGTGATATATTTATTAAACAATATACAGTATAATGTGGACTTAGTAAGGGGTTTGTGGTTTTCACCTGACTGGCAAAGGTGTCTGTGGAACAAAAAAGGTTAAGGACCCCTGCTCTAGTGCCATGTTAGCACCATGAATGATGACAGTAGTAGGCTTGAATCTTTTTTTTTTTAGAGAAGTTGTGGGTTTACAGAACAAAAGTGCATAAAATACAGGATTCCCATATACCACTTTATTATTAAGACCTTGTATCAGTGTGGAACGCTTGTTACAATTGACGATAGAATATTTTTGCAATTGTACTATAAACATTTTTATAATTGTCCGTGGCTTAACTTAGGGTTCACTGTTTAGAAGTTCCATGGATTAAACACAAATTTTTTTTGTTACCATAACAACTTAACATTTCCCTTTTTATTCACATTCAGATGTATATTTCAGTGCTGTTAATTGCATTCACAATGTTTTGCTACCATGATCACCATCTGTTAACAAAACATTTCCATCATGCCAAATAGGAACCTGTTCATTTTAAGCCTTAACTTCCTATTCCCTATCCCTACCCTGTGCCCTGGCAACCTAAATTCTAGATTCTGTCTCTGTGAATTTGCTTATTCTAATTGTTCTAAAACAGTGAGATCATGCAATATTTGTCCTGGCTTATTTCATTTAACATGTCTTCAAGGTTCATCAATTTTGTCATATGTATCAGGTCTTCATTCCTTTTTTTTTAAATAAACATTTATTTATTTCTCTCCCCTTCTCCCTCTCCCCCCACGGTTGTCTGCTTTCTGTGTTCATTCACTGTGTGTTCTTCTGTGACCGCTTCTATCCTTATCAGCAGCACCAGGAATCTGTGTTTCTTTTTGTTATCTTGTGTCAGCTCTTCGTGTGTGCAGCGCCATTCTTGGGCAGGCTGCATTTTCTTTTGCACTTGGTGGCTCTCCTTATGGGGTGCTCCTTGTGCGTGGGGCTCCCCTACGCGGAGGACACCCCTGCGTGGCAGGGCACTCCTTGCCGGTGCATCAGCACTGTGCATGGGCCAGTTCCACATGGGTCAAGGAGGCCCGGGGTTTGATTGACACTTGTATTGTGTCTCATTTTTTGGCAATTATGAATAATGGCACTATGAATATCAATGTGCAAATATCTATTCAAGTCTCTGCCTTCATTTCTTTGGCATATATATCAAGCAGTGGGATTGTCAGGTCATATGATAATTCTATACTTAGTTTTCTGAGGAACCACCAAACTGTCTTCCATAGTGGCTGCACCATTTTACATTGCCACCAGCAATGAATGAGTGTACCTATTTCTCTGGATCCTCTCCAACATTTGTTATTTTCCATTTTTTAAAAAAATGGAAGCACATTCTAAATGGGTATGAAAGTGTATCTCACTATGGTTTTGATTTGCATTTCCCTGATGGTTAATGATTTAAGCATCTTTTCATGTGCTTTCTGGCCATTTGTATATCTTCTTTGGAGAGATGTCTATTCAAATTTTTTGCCCATTTTTAAAATTGGGTGGCTTGTCTTTTTATCATTAAGTTGAAGGATTTCTTTATATATTCTGGATATTAAACTGTATCACATATGTAGTTTCCAAATATTTTCTCCCATTGTATAGGTTGTCAATTTACTTTCATAACATATTCCTCTGAGGCACAAAAGTTTTTAATTTTGATTAGGTCCCATTTATCTATTTTTTCTTTTGTCGTTTGTGGTTTGATATAAGAAACCATTGCCTAATAATGGGTCCTGAAGATGCTTCCCTACATTTTCCTCTGAGTGTTTGATAGTTCTGGCTCTTACATTTAGGTGTTTGATCCATTTTGAGTTGATATTTGTATAAGGTATGAGGTAGGGATCCTCTTTTTTTTAACAAATGGAACTCTAGTCTTACCAGCACAATTTGTTGAAGAGACTATTCTTTCCCAATTGACAGGTCTTTGCCACCTTGCCAAAACTCAAATGGTCATAAATGTGAGGGTTGATTTCTGATCTCTCCATTCAATTTCATTGGTCTGATGTCTGTCCTCATGCCAGTTCCATGCTGCTTTAATAGTAACACCTGAAATCTCTATGGTTTAATAGAAAAGAAGCTTATTTCTTGCTTATATAAATTTCAATGGTTGGAGAAAGGAGGTGAGAAAGGAGAATCGTTGAGGAGCCCAGGCTAACAGAAGTTCTCCCATCCTCAACACATAGCTTCCACTATAACCTTGGGTGGGCATCAACATCCAGCCAACTGAGACAGAAAGTGAGATTCTGTGGATTGCACAGAAGGTATGATGGGCCAGTCAGTTCTGGAGGTCAAGTGCATCCTTCCTCTTGCTTTCTGTTGGGAGAAATTCAGTTATTTGGCTTCAATCTGCTGCAAAGGAGGCTGAATGTGAGATTCCTGGCTGGTTAACTGCTTCTCAGGAATATTTTTACCACATGGAAGGGCAGGTCAAGGTGGTAGCTGGCTATCCCTGCTGTACTGTAATACAGGATTTGATGAGAGAGAAAAGATAGGTGACCCAAGGCAGAAAGGATGTGGCCTGTGACAAAGGAGGAACAAGGACAAAAAGTTTTCAGAATATCAGTTAGAGAGGATGAATGGAAGCATAATAAGGATGATAATAATAAGGAAGCAATTCACGTGGGAAATATCCTGTGATCCCTTTGTATAAAAACAAAGCACCATACTTTTACTCCTCCCCTGTATCTTGTCTATATTTTCTCCTCTGACTGAACCTTGCACTTAATTTCCAGTTTATCTTTGGCAGAGAGAATCTAAAAGCCTTTCAAAGGCAGTTTTCAGTCTTGACTTTGAGTAAGAATGCTACACAATACCAAATATTTAACATTTGACTTTTTCCAGCTTCACTTTAGCGTTGGTGCCCTGAGGAACTTTATGACTATGAAGAAAGTACAAGTACCAAATACTTTTTCTTAATACAACTTGTCATCTATTAGCAATAGATTTTTGTTGTTGTTGTTAAGTGTTACTCTGTCAGTGACCTGGAAATCTTTGAAATGAAATGAGTTTCTAAAGAGGGAGGTCGTGGGACCAGATTGAATCTGGCTGATTACTTCTAGAAAGAAAATTTTGCTGAAGTAGTTGCAAGTGAGTCAATCTCAGTAAGAAACAAATTGTTTGAACAATAGACTTAATTAACTTGTGTTTATGTCTTCCACTAGGGCAGGTGTGAAGTCCCAGGGCACCTGCTGGTACACCTGAGCTGGAGCCCAGAGTTGCTTCTAGAAGAGTGTGAAAAATGACTGAAGTGTTAAAAAAAAGAGGATGCGTTGGTACCAACAGCTCTTTCCCTGCTGCGTGTGGGGGCGATTCCAAAGGTAGGGGAATAAAGGACTGGGTTCCCTGGAGCTTTGTCTTGCGTATTTCCTTTAACCTTAAAAGAGCATTTAGTTCTAATTAAAGCACGGGTTCGTCTGACTTATTGCCAGGACTGTCTTCTTTAGAGGACGCATTAGGCTGCTAGTTGATAAAGAAGAGTGCCAGGAAAGTGAGGTTCAACTGGAATGTATGGAATCCCAAGTCAAATTGATCCCTTTCTCATTGCTATGAAACCTATTTGGGAAATGCTTCAAGAGCTATATGCCAGGTTTAGTTTTTTGATAAACAGAATTAAATATTTTTCTCTTTGGAAATTCTTCTGTACTAAGTTGGACTTGTCTTCAATAAATTTTTTTTTCTTAGCCTTTCTTGGGGTTTATTGCAGTGCATATTAAATATGGCATTGAAATGCCTGGAGACAGACAGTACAGCACACAGACCTAGCTTCTTTTTATTTTTTATTATTTTATTAGAGAAGTTGTGGGTTTATAGAAAAATCCTGCAGAAAATCCAGAGTTTCCATTTACCAACTCCCCCCATGTAGTTTTCCCTATTATTAACACTTTGTAATAGTGTGCTATTTTTGTTAGACTTGATGAAAGAATATTAATATAATTGTACTATTAACTATAGTCCATAGTTTACATGAGGGTAAGCTGTTTGTATTGTACAGCCCTGTTTTAAAAAAAAATTTATTCTAGTAACATATATAAACTAAAATATCCTGCTTTTAGCAACACTCAAATATATAATTCAGTAGTGTTAATTACATTCACAATGTTGTGCTGCCATCACCACCATCCATTACCAAAACTCTCCCATCACTTAATTTTGTCCCAATTAAGCACTGACTTCCCATTCTCTATCCTCATCCTGGCCCCTGGAAACCTGTATATTCTAGTTTCTAACTCTATGAATTTGCATATTATAATTATTTCATATCAGTGATATCATAGAGTAGTTCAGACAAGCTTCTCGTCTAGCTGCATTTTTAAGCTTGGCTTCCTCCACTAATGATTGGAATACGACATTCCCATACATTTTAAAAAATTCAACCTACTTTTTATTAATCTTATTGATGAGACTAACTACATTCAGGGTCAAGGATGAAATTCTCACACTGCAGAGATATAGCTTTCCCAAAAATTCTCATTTTTCTTCCAGAAAAATTGCCATCAATTTGTGACATAGTTTTAGGAGAGAAAAATATAATTGATAGGTATAACTTTTTGAAGATTCAGATGAATTCTAGGAGAAAAGAATAATTGAGCACATTGCAGTTTCCTTGCTTTCTTTCAGGACCGATTAAAACTTTGACATAATGTGGGTGTGTATTTTTATACATGATTTATTCATTCATTTGTCAAATATACAATCAACAATTATTAAGCACTTCCTGTATGATCGGCACTATGCTGGGGGACTGGCAATACAAATATGAACAAGACAGTCGTAAGGAGTTTAGAGTAGGAGAGTCAATCTGGTACATGTATCAAGTTCCATTATTTTTGGAACATGTTCATTAAATACGACCTAAGAAATAGATTTCATGAGGTTTTCTTTTATTGTCATAGGTAACTCTCAGCCTTAAGCTATTGAAGAAAATATGATACTTATACAAACTCATTCAATTTAACTCCTTTAACTGTTATTGAGCCGCTACTTTGTGCTTGAAACAATAATACAAAGCTGAAGAACACCCATTCCTCTCCAGAAGTCACTTGTAATTTCTGGAGGAGAGACACATGTAAACAGTGGGTTCAACGATGAAATGGAAGCAGTTAAAATACAAAGCTTGGAGGAGGCACAGATGAAGTCATGTGATCTTTTCTGTGCAGAAAGCTATTGAGATGAGGTGACATTTGAAGCAGGCCTTAATACTTGCGAGTAAGCGAAGAAGGGGCAAGCGGGTATACCAGGCAGAGGGCACAGTGCAAGGAAAGACCTCGAGGCAAGAAAACTGTTTAGAAAAGAGTGGGGAGCCTTTGTGGCTACAATATTAAATTCATGGCCATGAACAGTTGGGCATGAGGGCAGAGAGGCAGACTGGGGCAAGGATAGCGTGCCAACCCAAGGAGTGTTCAAGAGGATTTTAGGCAGTGTAGAAGAAAAAGTCTGGTGGTAGTGAGGTTGTATATTATGGAGGGGAAGACTGAAGATAGCAAGGTTTTACAGCTCTCTAAGAAATATGTGATGGGAGTCTGGATTGGGGGGTAGAAAGAAAAGCAAAGATGCTTTAGAGGAGCAACTGAACTGAGCTTGACAAGAATAAACTCATATACCAATTTAGTTGAGAGAACAAGGTTCTGGGAGTTTCCAAAGGCATTAAGTATGAGGAACCAAAACACTAGAAGAAGCTCAGGTTAATTAGTTATGTGGAAAACTAATTAGTTTGGGGAGGGATGGCTGATTTAATGAAAGTACCTAGGCACAAAGTATTGGAGTGTAATGGTGATCTATGAATATAAAACTGAGAAAGTTGCTCAAAATAAATTATCCTGTTAATGTTATTCTTGTATCTTATTCAGAGGTGAATATCTTTTCTATAGAAAAACCTGGAAAGCTATTTTAGCAGGACAACCTATTTAACATTATGAAAGTCTCCTGGCTCTTCATCAATCCCCAATTTCCATCCTCTCACACACTCAACAACCCAACTGGGCAAAGGGGGTTCCAGGGTTATGATTCCTTCCAGTTTTACTACTGGAGAAAATATTGGGAGAAAACAAACATTAGTTTATCCTGCAATTAAAAAATTGCCCTTATATATCAGTCTACCTTGCTTATCTATTCTCCCCAATGCTCGAAATGAGCACACAGTTTACATTCTCTTCCTAGAAGTTGGGCTTAGTTAGTTAGGAGGTGCATTAGTTTCCTCAGGCCGCTATAACAAGCACCACAGACAATAGAAATGTATTGTTGTACAGTTCTGGAGGTGTCGAAAGGGCCATACAACCTCTGAAGTTTCTAGGGAAGAAGGCTTCCTGTCTCTTCCTAGTTTCTGGTGGTTGCTGGCAATCTTTGATGTCCTTGGCTTGCAGATACATCACTCCAATCTTTGCCTTTACTTCACATGGACTTCTTCTCTCATGTGTCTTTGTCTCTGTGTCCAAATTTCCTTCTTCTTATAAGGACATGGTCATAATGGATTTGGGATGCACCCTAATCCAGCATGATTTCATTTTGACTTGATTACAACTGTAAAGACCCTATTTCTAAATAAGGTCACAGTCTGAGATTCTGGATGGATGTGTGCTTTTGGAGGACTCTCTGTCAACCAGTATAATTGGCATAAGGAGCACTACATTTTAGGGTATTTGCTAAGAAAAAACCATCTCAATTTTCTATTAAATATGATGAAAGTTAGATTCTTAATTTTACTTATTTTCTACATCTATCATGGGGAGAAGACCAAAACTTTCACTTATCTTGGTATATTTGTTAGGGCCCTTTTGACAGCTACATGCGGCACTAAGTACTCCAACTCCAAATAGTTTAAGTTTAATGAAAGAAATTGTTTCTCAAGAAATTTGAAAGTTAAGGGGAATGTTGCAAGCTGGTTTCTCCTGGAAGCAGATGTGCAGATGGTGCTAGGAGTGCAAAAGTTTTATTGGGCAGTAACACCTGTGAAAGGAAAAGGGAGGGAGCAGGCTTGGGCAGAAAAAGCCATCATTCCACAATGTAGATCTGACAAAGTCTCTGCTAGCCCAGTGGGGACCTCAGGAACATAGATTGCCCATTGGAGGAGTCCTGTATTGGGTAAGAAATGACTAGGTCCATGGTTCCTAAATTGTATATCCAGGGGTGCTGTAGGACATTTTAGATTTTCCAGGGAAACACAGCAACATTTGTCAGACACTGTATAAATTACTATTGTTAACTTGTTTGCACCTAGCTATTTAATGAAGGGAACTGATAGGCATTTCTTTTGGCTTAGGGGGTTCCATGAAAAATATTACTGAGACACTAAAGGTGCCATGAACTAAGAAAGTTTGAGGACCTCTGGGGTAGGCCCTTGTACCTTGGGGCACTCAAGGAATATTCTATCATTGCTTTGCTAGGTAGTTGACTGGAGCTACCAGAGAAGAGCTTGACTTCAGGTTGAAGGCTGGGGTGGACTGGTGAGGCTAGTAGCTGCAACTGACAGCTAATCATACCCCTCACAATGAAGGGGTTCTGCAGGGTATATGCCACAGGGTGGTCTTGATTGAGGTGTGATTGGATCTAGGGACTAAAATAAAATTTCCCCTCATTCTTCCTGGCTTTATTCTTTTCTTTTTTTTTAAGATTTATTTTTTATTTATTTCTCTCCCCCCGCCCCCCTCCCCCAGTTGTCTGCTCTCTGTGTCCATTTGCTGTGTGTTCTTCTGTGATTCTTCTATCTTTATCAGCAGCACCAGGAACCTGTGTTTCTTTTTGTTGCATTATCTTACTGCATCAGCTCTCCATGTGTGTGGTGCCATTCTTGGGCAGCTGCACTATCTTTTGTGCTGGGCAGTTTTCCTTACAGGGCACACTCCTTGCGCATGGGGCTCTCCTATGCAGGGGACATCCCTGTGTGGCAGGGCACTCCTTGTGCGCATCAGCACTGCGCATGGGTCAACTCCACACAGGTCAAGGAGGCCCAGGGTTTGAACCGTGGACCTCCCATTTGGTAGGTGGATGCTCTATCCATTGGGCCAAGTCTGCTTCCCTTGGCTTCATTCTGTCTGATAGTGGATGGGCTTTCTCCATCAGATAGAAAAGACGAATCATGGCAGCACCTCCATCACCCAAAGACAAGACCCTTTTCTTTGGTTTCAAATTTTAAATTTCTGATTGGCTGGCTTGGGTCACATACCCAGTTCTGCATCTATCACTGTGACTGGGGAATGTTTGGCTGGGCCCAGACACAGGTCACACATGCTCCTCCCCAGGTGTTCACATACCTCATTTTCTCATCATTTGGGTCTCTGCTCCAGTTTTGCTTTATCAGAGTCCTCAGGTACTCTCCACCTGCTACCTGGCTTTATTTTCATCCTGAAACTCATTATTATAAGAAATTATATCATTTACTTGTTGCTCTACAAGCCTATTGTCTGCCATGTCTGTCATGTGGCTGGATTTTGCCTGCCTTGATGATTGCTGAAGCCCCAGTGCCAAGACAATGAACTCAATAAATATTTATTGGAAAAATGAATGAAAACCCATTCCTTTATCCAGGGGAGCATAGGACCATGGCACTATGAAAGGATCAGACCAGAACTACCCCTCACAGTTCCCCAAAGGAAGCAGAGATTATAGAGGGAACAATGGGCCACAGTGTATATTAATATATTCAAGTCTATCTTAGGCTGAAACTCCCTCTGGGATGTGGCCCAGTATCTTCTCCACCAGTCCAGTCATTCAGATTGGATTTAGTTTCTTCAAAGTAACTTAACATTGTCATCAATGGAATCATTAGTCAGAGGGCTGCAGTCAGTGAATCTGAACAATTTTATGGAGAATGAGGGGCTGTTATACAATTCTAATTTCCTTGATCTCCAGAGCCCTCCTATTCTTTGACAACTCATTTCCAACTCACTAATGTGTTATATGGGTCTTAGTGTGACTATTAAATCACTAGGCCCAAGCTTATGAATAAGCTTTTACGTGTCAAGCCTTGTATCTCACATGTGAACTGCTTCTTATCTAGATGATAAAAAGCAATTTCAGTAGCACTTAACTTAATTGGTTTGTGACCAGACAAGGACCCTGGGCCCCACTTGCAGAGCTTGGGCAGTGTGCCTCCACAATCCTAGAAAGTACGCATCTTTTATGTTCATCTCAACCTTTAAGCACCCATTACTTCTGAGCCTGCAGGTGGGAAATTCTCTGCATGTTAAAGGAGATTTGTCAAACTGAATCTTCCAAATAACTGAAGGACATTATTAGATAACAAAAAAGTTGAGCTCTGTTTGAAAAACATTACCTCCCAACATCATCATACCTCTGATTTGGTCTGCCTGTTGATATATTTTCTTTTTTCCCTTCCTTTCATTTTTAAAAAAAATTTTATTTATTCATTTTAAAAAAAATATTACATTAAAAAATATGAGGTCCCCATTCACCCCCACCACCCCCACGCCACCACTCCCCCCACAGTAATACTCTCCCCCATCATCATGACACATCCATTGCATCTGGTGAGTACATCTCTGGGCATCGCTGCACTCC
Source organism: Dasypus novemcinctus (assembly GCF_030445035.2). NCBI lineage: Eukaryota > Metazoa > Chordata > Mammalia > Cingulata > Dasypodidae > Dasypus > Dasypus novemcinctus. Next base: position 54,846,925 of record NC_080679.1, on the reverse strand, counting down.
ATGGCCTGCGGTCCACACCATAGCCCACACTCTCCCACGTTCCATCCAGTGGGCCATGGGAGGACATACAATGTCCAGCAATTGTCCCTGCAGCACCAGCCAGGTGTTGATATATTTTCATTCTCCCTCCTTACTGAGCCACATTCAGTCATGCTCACCCTTCCACCCTATTCTCAAGCTTCCATTTGCATATTTTTCAAAACATTATTTTAAAAAGAGATAAATATGTTTACTTGATTTCCAACCTGGTCAGAGCAACCCAGTCCATCAATCAACTCAGTCACAAACCCACTCCATAATCTCAGAAAAGTCTTGTCTCCTTCTTTACCTCTGTTTCCTCTCCTGTAAAATGAGGAGGAGGAAAGGCCCTTAAGGCTTCTGTGAGGCTGTGAATTCCAATGTCCCACCCGAGGTGCACTTGCTTCTCCTACATACCTTTTCCCAACCCTACCTAGGGAGCCGATTCCTATTCACCAGCCTCTTCTTTTCTTCTCGTCTCTGTGTCTCCATCCCCAGAGAGAAGATGCTCTGGAAGCTGCTGGGCAACCACAGTCTCCACTCTGGAGGGCAGGAAATTTGCCTCTCACACGTGGAAATTTCTCATCTTTCCCAAGGGAAGGGCTGGTAATAAATGCAAATAGGCATAAGGGCCATCTCCTCAGCTGACGACACCAGAGCTTATTTCCTATTGACTATCCAGTGACACTGGTGCTGACAGAAAACAATACCTTTTTATCTGAGATGATGAACTATAAATCACATGCCTGGTTTACACTAGCTCAGGGCTAAGAGGAACATTGCCATTTAATAGGAAACACTGACCTGCGGTGAGTGGAAGTACCCCAAAGGAAGGAAGGGCCAGGCAGATTTTGTGACTTGAGTTTTCACTTTCATGGGAGGCTAGGGAGGCTAATTAACATAAAAATTAATTTTATTGTGTCTATCAACCAGCCCAGAGTTTATATGTTATAAAAGAATTCTAGTAATTAGTGCATCCAGCTAGCACCATACAAATATTCAGTGGCATTTGTGATTTCCAGCAGTGCATTTGCTACCTGGGCAATTCTCCTTTTGAGAATCTGTTTCTCATGAACCTAGTTTTTAATGGCTTTGACTTGACATTTATATGTTGAGCAAAACTGAAATGGGCAGCTAAAGACTAATTATGCTAAATATTCCAACAAGCATAATTGCCCGGGCTCCAGCAGGGGGCACAGAAGGCAACATCTCAGTGTGTCTTTTTCTTAATTTTCTTTCTTTTTTTAAAACCCCATTCTTTTTATATTCCTTGGATCCTTATTTTAGGCTTATTTAATGAAAGCTGATTTCCTTATCCTGATGATTTCCTTTTTGCATAATCTGCCCTGCAACAACCTAGAAGCATTTTCATTTCAGCATAATTTTAAATTTTGGTTTCTCTTCTGTTAGATTCTTTCCATTCAGAGAAAATAGAGATCACAGAAAAGCAAAATCTTGGCCTGAGCTTTGGCCTTGGGAGTTTCTGAGTAGAGACTCCTGACTCATTTTAAGGACCTCTGTGCTGCAGGTGACAGGGCCGTGCTTGGCGTTGAGCTCATTGCAGAGGAGAGGAGGACAAGGACACAATCCTCACAAATTTGGTTTCTATCAAATTAACAGAAAAATTGAGAAATGAGGTTTTCACTAGCAAAGCTAATTATAATGAAAAACTCCCAAACACATACACAGGAGAAAAACAGATACATAAGTACTTGCTGTACTTTCCTGTGGATCACAGTTGGCAGCATTTCATGGCACTAGTCAAGGACCTTATAGGCGAGATTATCTAGAAAATCCCTTGCTTCAGAAGCCAAAAATCCTTTAAGTCTTCTGTATTTAAATGCAGCTGTATTGCTGATTAGATGTCAGAACTAGAGCACACTGAAGTGCCCTGTTTAGTGATTAACTCAATGGACCAATTTTGCTTTCAGATACTTCCACAGAGAGAAAAATTTGCATACAGATTTGGAAACGACTATCATCTTTCTGGGTTATGCAGGAAATGGGGGATGCAAAATTTGTGAATACCACAATAACCCTTGTTCTGCAATCATCTTCTAACTTAATCTCTTAGTGAATCATCTTTATCACCGAGAGTATGACATAGCCACAGGGTTGTTGCCAGAAACAAATCTTTTCTTATTTTTCAGTGCTTTATTGATTCGTGCATCCCCACTCAGTCCACTGGGTAGGAATCGGCAATCAGAGCAGGCTTTCAACTCTGCACCACGGATTATATATTTTTGGCTATGTGTAGAGGTTCCCTAGTGCAAATTTGTACATGATTTTTTTTTTTTTTTTTTGCTTTTGTGCTTATAATTGATCCACTTGGTGCTTCATAAATATTGGGCATACTCTCAGAACTCCCCACCATCTAGAGGAATTCTTATGACTCAGTTTAAACTCCCTCCTCCCTTGCTGGGCCCCCATGTTCAGGTAGACTCTGCCTCCTCTGCCATCCCACAGCTCTGTGGGCAGCTGGAGGCAGGGAAGAGGTGCAAAGCGTTTAACCACAAAGCCCAGCCTGCCTCTGCCAGCAGGGGCATCTGACAGTGCTACACAGGACATGGCTCCATGACTTTGGAGGGTTATATGCAATTTAGAAACTGCACTTCCCACTAAAAGAAAACAGCTGAGCAGAATACACAAAAGCCTTAGAAGGAGACTAAGCACTAACCTCTAAACCCCTGAATATATAAAAAGCCATAATAAGTGACAAGCAGTGGGTGTTTATTAGGGGCATTAGAGGAAAAGCAAATGCAGTTGATAAATTATATAAATCTCAACTGTGAGCAGCTGCAGACACAGAGAATATTCCACAGTTAATTAAAAGGAAACAACCACAAGGTGCACATTGGCAAGGGGCCAGAACAGCAGGCTCACTCCTAACATTTGTAGGGTCCAGGACAAGAGTACAACTGGAGGCCCACAAACTATAGCTCTAAATATTTTAAAAGTATTTATCAAGTTTACAAATTGATAAACAAAGTACATTCTTTATTCTTCCCTCAAAAAAATGTGATTTTTAAATGAATTAGATGGGCAGTTTAAATCAAGACTTCTCATAATCCTCAGGTTTAAAACTTACCCCTTTTCTTACCATGGCTAGCTCCATCCCACATACCATAAGCTCCTGTATGCGCATGTCCAGTCCGCATGCCCCAGCTCCAGCCACACACATTGCAAATATTATCCTTGGACATCCCTTTGGCATTGGGGGTGCACACACCAGTAGCAAGTTCCCATCCTAGAGAAGATAGCTTGGGAAAGGAGTTTGTGCAGTTTGGAAGTAACTTGGGGCCAGTTGGGCAGGGAATTCCAGGCTCTAGTCTGGAGGTCCTTGGAGAGTAACCTGGAAGGGGGCCTGAACCCTGGATGTGCCCTGTGGAGAGGAGCACTACTGGAGGATGGACAGAAAGGACTTCTCTTGCTGAGCTCAAGGCAGGGGCCTCTTGCCTGGGCCTAGGGGCAGCATAGGTATATAGAAGAGGATCTGTGGGTCCTGGTGATGGGAGAACAAGAAAACTGTGTCAAATCAGAAAACAGGTGGTTCCTATAGCCACATCCAGGCAAGTTTCCAGCAATTCATGGTGAAAGAAGAAGAAATGGAATTTCATGTAGTAATAGTACTTCGAGGTATGCAATTTATAAACTGTTGTCTGTGGTTGTTTTCTCAGTTTTCTAGGGCTGTCGTTATAAAGTACCACAAATTGGGTGTCTTAAAACAATGTTGTCTCACAGTTCTGGAGGCTGGAAGTCTAAATCAAGGTGTCAGCAGGACCATGCTTGCTTGGAAGTCTGTCAGGCTCTGGCTGTGGCCTGCTGGCCATGTGTCTTGTGGTATATCTCAAAAATCTGCCTCTGTCACATGGCTGTTTTCTCTCTCTGTCAATGTCCAAGCTTCCTCTCTGTATAAGGACACCAGTCGTACTGGATAGGGCCCTTCCTAAGCCAGCTTGACCTTATTTTAACCAATACATCTCCAAAGATCCTATTTCCAGATAAGGTCACATTCATCAGACAGGTGATTGGACTTGAACGTGTCTTTTTTTTTGAGTTACGCATAGTAGTTGAACTTTCATGATCTGTCTATGGTTCTCATCCACAGGATGGGTTCAGTAGTTTACACTTAATTTTAACCCCTTGAGTCAAGACCCGGACCAGGTGGCATCCCACTGACAACTGCATCAAGATTCTAGCACCCAGAGTGGGAAGGCCAAGTAAACATTTTTCTCTTAAAGATTTCACAAGGTTTAATTCTGGGTGTGCTACAATCACCTAAAACCCTGTCATAGGTACTGCGGTGGAGAAGGGGATGAGAATGATAAGGAGATTAAAAAAATATTTTACTGGGAAGTGGATGTGGCTCAAGCATTTGGGTGCCTGCCTATCACATGGGAGGTCGAGGGTTCGGTTCCCAGTGTCTCCTAGAGATGAGCAAAACAGAGGGCTGACCCGATGTGTTGGTGCCACAGGCTGGTGCGGTAGGCTGGTGCAACAAGATGACTCAACAAAGAAACACAAAGAGGAAACACAATGAGAGACACAACAAAGCAGGGAGCAGAAGTGGCTCAAGTGACTGAGCTTCTCTCTCCCTCGTGGGAGGTCCCAGGTTCAGTTCCTGGTGCCTCCTTAAGAAAAAAAAGATGAGCAGACACAGAGAGCACACAGCAAATGAACACAGAGAGCAGACAGGGAGCACAAACAATAGGTGAGGGGTGGGAATAAATAAATAAAACAAATCTTTAAAAAGAAATTAGGAAAAGAAAAGGGAATGCATGCAACAATCTAAAAATACATATATATTTATTAAATAAATACTAGTATATGCCAGGTTCTGTGTATGCAATCTCCTTTTATTCTTCAAAAAATTCAAGAGATAAGGTATTATTATATCTGTTCTTTCTTAGAAAGGTGGAATAAGGCCACAAAGTTCATGTATTTTTTTGTTTATGATTTTTCCCTATGACTCCCTTGAATGCAGGGCCCATATATATCAAACATGCATTTTTTTTTACACATACAAACTAGCCTTTATTGATTACAGCAAAATTAAAGAAAGGAGGGGATATGACAACTACCAGCCCTGGGGCATAGTCCAAAAACCCCGTTGCCACCCAGGAAAGCTCAAACATACATTTGATAATATTTATTGAGCACCTATCATAAATACTATTTACTAAGGTGCTCAATAAATATTATCAAATGCACGTTAGTTTCTCAGGGATTTAATAGCAATTACAGCGATTATTTGAAAGCCCAGAAGGCAATGTTGCATGAAGACCAAAGGGAGAATTAATTAATATATACCAAGGTATCCTACCGGGAAGACAAACTCAACTTGTGCCCATTCACAAGGCCATTTCTGGCCTCTTGCATTGTTTTGCAGTGTTGGCTTAAACCAAATGGGTTCCAGGTTCACCACTGCTGTGTTCCTGAAGCACAATTGAACTTGCCAATGTGAAGAGTTACTTAGCACTGATCTCATGGGTGCAAAGAGTAGAAGGGCACAAGTTATCCATGTCTGTGCTGTATGGCAAACAAAAATGGGATGATAGCAAGTAGCCTGGGCATAAGTGATGTTTTAAGTTGATTTAGCAAGACACAATCTGGATTGTAGGATTAAACTAAAGTGTGGCCCTTAGATAGAGAATGTCCTTTCTCAGAAGGGGCATGATATGTGAAGGGCCAACTACTGGCCCACCTGTAGATAGAGCAACTACATCAACTGGCACCATTTTGCCTATAAAGGAAAGAGATGGGTTTGCTTTTCATAGCTGTTGTGGAGGAGTGAGCAATAACTAATACCCTTGTCCTTTTCTCTGGGAAACAGACTTTGATGATGAATTATCTGCCTTTTTTACAGATAATGATGAGCAGTAAGCAAAGACTCAGTCTGTGCCAAACAGTTATTTCCTCATCTGAATTAAATTTTTCCATTTGGTCTTTCAGACCAGAAGTAGACAGGATGGTTAAGTAGGAGACAACAGAGGACAGGCTACTCCTGCAAGGTTAAAATGTGGCTACTCTCTAAGCCAAACTCAGCATATAAATGCATTACCTTCCCCCAAAGTGCGGCATGACTCCTGGGGATGAGCCTCCCTGGCACCGAGGGATTACTACCAAGCATCATCTGGTGATGCAACTAGAAAAAGACCTTGAATAAAAGGGGGGAAATGGTAAAGACAAATGAGTTTATATGGCTAAGAGATTTCAAAATGAGTCAGGAGGTCATCAGAGGGATCATGCTTACACATGTCTCAGAAGGACCTCAGAGACGGTCAAAGTAGATACAATTCCAGGTAATGGTGCTCCTGAGGGCTACAGAGACACCCAGGTCCTTTGGTCATGGCAGATGGTTCTGGAGTTCAGTGCCTTGCCAGTGGGCCCTACTTTGGAATTTGTGCTCCTGAGTGTGATGGGTTGGGCTCATATGTGACTTCTCTACACGTGCCTCTTCTGTCACTTTTACTGAATGTATGGTTGGTGCTGGAGTTGGTGTATGCCCAGGAGACTTGAATCTCTGAACTGGCCATGTACCAGCTGGGCCCTGAGCCTCAGCGGAGTTGCAACACCTACTCTCCAGTTTGTTGGACTTACCCAGGTCAGCTAACGAGGAGGTGAGGATGGTCAACCACCACACCAAGGAACCAAGAGAGTCTATAACTGTAAGCAGGAGAGTTCCATCCATCAGCCACGTGGGATCTAAGCCCCTCTCAATTTAGAGGTGGAGTGGGCATTGCCATCCAGGGTTCTTAGGATGGAGGAATAAAATATGAATTAGAGTGGATTTACTGGTATTCTACTATAGAATTATGTGACTCTAGCAATGGAAGAAACTGTATCATTGATGTAGAGACAGTGATCATGGGAGTTGCTAAGGGCAGGGAGAGGGAAGAAGAGATGTGATATGGGGGCATTTTCAGACTTGGAGTTGTCCTGAATGATATTGCAGGGACAGATGCAGGACATTATATATCCTCCCATAACCCACTGAATGGAATGGATATGTAAACTATAATCCATACTGTGTAGCAGTGCTCCAAAATGTATTCATTAAATGCAATGAATGTACCACACTAATGAAAGAAGTTGTCAATATGGGAGGAGAAGGGGGTGTGGGGAGTGGGGTATATGAGAACCTCTTATATTTTTTTAATGTAACATTTTCTGTGATCTATGTATTTTTAAAAATAAAATAAAATAAATGGTGAAAAAAAAAGTACAGTGTTGGGAAGCAGATGTGGCTCAAGCAATTGGGCTCCCATCTACCATACGCAGGGTCCCAGGTTTGATTCCCAGGGCCTCTTGGTAAAAAGCAAGCTGGCCTGTACAGTGAGGAGAGTGGGCTAGACTGTGCAGTGCAGAAAGCTGGCTGACCCATGCAGTGCAGAGAGCTGGTGAAATAAGATGACACAACAAAAAGAGGCACAGAGGAGAGAAAGTAAGAGACAAAACAAACCAGGGAGCTGAGGTGGCTCAGATGATTGAATGCCTCACTCCCATGTTAGAAGGTCCTGGGATTGGTTCCCAGGGCCTCTTCTCCTGTGCTCATGCATCAGATCCATCCCTTCTTGGGAGAAGTAAGAAGGAGCAGTAGGGCCTGACTTTCCTCTCTGTCTTCTAGCTTTTTGCTCCTCCCCATGGTTTTCCTTCATAAGGCCTCCAGTAATAGGATTAAGACCTATCCTGATTCAGTTGGCCACACCAACTAAAAATATCTTCTTACGGTCCTATTTACAATGGGTTCACACCCCCAAGAATAGATTATGAACATATTTTTCTGGGGTACATAATTCAGCCTGCCACACTCCCCTCTATGGAATTGCCAGCAGTAATAAATTACATCTTATATGTAAGTTATGTCTTATTGAAATGACTTGAAAGAGCTGAATGTCATACATATGGCTTTAAGAACCATATGTAGCTCACAGTCTGCCTATTTTCGTTCTGCAAGTGCAAACAAAATATTTAAAATGCAACAATCTCTTTCTAATGAGTTGTGCTACTTATTAATATGATTTTAGGGCCTTTTTCATGACACCCTCCTTCTGCCTGCTTCTCTCACAGGCTTGATGCCATTTTTTTTTGCAGCAATTTGGGGCCTACCACCTGCTTCCAATTCTTGCTTTTCGTGGCATGTGATCAACTGATAGACTAAAGAGAAATTACTGCAAATAAAACTATATAGACTCATCACATAAGTTTTAGCCATGACACTAAATATAGCAGAGGATACTGAAATAGAACACAAAATATCAAACTTGCTTTTCTTCATTTTGAGTTAATTACCTATTTGCTTTTCAATGAACTCTAGTGCCAGCAGTTTCTTCCTAGTTCTCTTTAGCTGTCATGATACCCTTTAATTAAGAAACTCAGCACTGATTCATGAAATATCTTTTCAGGATACTTATTTTTTGAAAGAATCCTGTGAGAGAAAAAGGGTCCCTTCTAGGCATCCACACCGATAGATTTGACTCAATTGAGAGTTACCCCTTTATATTTACCCCTACTTTCCCATTATTCACCCAAGAACTATAGTATTCTGAGGAGACACAAATAATTTGGAAAGTAAGAAGTCAAGTAAAGTATTATCATTGAATTGTAAAAGTTCAAATGCATTCCTAGTCTATTTCTTCTTATTAAAAAAAGGCATGGGGAAATTGGTATGGCCCAAGCAATTGGGCTCTCATCTACCATATGTGAAGTCCAGGGTTCAATACCCAAGGCCTCCTGGTGAAGGCAAACTGGTCCGTGTGGTGAGCTGGCTCATGTGGAGTGCTGGCCCACACAGAGTGCTGCCCCACGCAGGAGTGCTGCCCTATGTAGGAGTGCTGGCCCACGCAGAGAGCCAGCACAGCAAGATGACGCAACAAAAAAGAGACACAGGGGAGAGACAATAAGAGATGCAGCAGACCAGGGAGCTGAGGTGGCGCAAGAGAATGATCACCTCTCTACTGCTCCAGAAGGTCCCAGGATTGGTTCCTGGATCTGCCTAATGAGAATACAAGCAGACATAGAAGAATACACAGCGAATGGACAGAGAGAGCAGACAATGGAGGGAGGAGAGGAGAAATAAATAAATACATCTTAAAAAAAAAACATTAAAAAAAAAAGTCATGAAAGAAATAAATGTTCCCTTCCAGAGTTAATGTATAAATATGTTGTTTTGCTTTTGGTCAAAATGATTAAGGGCCTCAAGAAGACAAAAAGGAGCATGTTCTCACCATGGCACTACTTAGGGTAGTTGCAGAAGTTGAAGGCAGTTGTTTTAGTTTCCTGTGTACTGCAACAATATCATGCAATGGGTTGGCTTTAACAATGAGAATTTATTGGCTCTCAGTTTTGACCTCAGGAGAAGTCCAAAATCGAGGTATCCACAAGGCAATGCTTTCTCTCTGAAGACTGAGGCTGGCTGCCTGCAATTCTTGGACCTTGGCCTTTCCATCCTGTGGCAATACACAGGGCAATGTCTTCTCTTTTCTCTTCCCTGTTCTGTTGACTTCCAGCTTCTGGCAGCTCCCTGTGGCTTCTCTTTCCTTGCCCAATTTCCTGTGCTTATCAGGACTTCAGCCACATAGGATTAAGGCCACCCTCATTCAGTGTGGGCACACCTTAACTAATAGCATCTTCAAAATTCCTGTTTACAAATGAGTTCACACACACTGGACCTAGGCTTGGGACCTGAATGTGTCTTTTGTGGGGGACAAATTCAATCCCAGTGTATTTCTGTTTTAAACCTGGCTTGGGGCATTAGTGTGACTCTTAGTTAAGTCATAAGATTACCGGCTTTTTTCTTCCTCAGACGTGTAACAATTTTACATCTCATGCAAATGTGTACCCCGGAGGGAAGTTACTTTCTAGTAAATGTTCCTTTACAATATTGGATTTAGCTTTGGCTCCTGTGGAGCAGTTTTTACCAGCTTTACAAACAGATCAAAGCTCTTTAAGCCTCAGCCACAGGCTTTTATTCATGTTTGTGATGCCTGCTGGCCTCTCCCAACTCAAACACACTCCTCAGCCCCTCAGTTGCATCTACTGATGCTCTTCTCTTCACCGCGTCACCAGCCATTGAAAGGTCCAACTCCTGGCATTGTGCATTGCACACAGGCCTGAGTGGAACCTCAGCCTTGTTGGTTAGGCGGCAGGTTTTAAGAGGAAGATGAGAATCAGAAACTCTGCTTTATTCGCCTTACACTGGGAGATTTCTAACTCAGAATACTGAGATGAAACTAGGTCGTAAGATTTTCTTATATGGCAATTTCAGGAGGAGCGGCTTGGTTTTCATGAATGCTGAAGCTTTCCTTTTGCAGTGGACATCTGTTGTTTTTTCCTGCCCACCCAACCCCCACCCCTCACCTGTCCTTTCTTCTGGTTTATGCCCTGACTCTTCCTGTTTCCTGGCTGAAACTTTCTCTCCCCAGAAAAAAATGAGGAAGCACTTATTAAATACTTATTTGCTGTGTGACCTTGAGCAAGATACTCAACCACCAAAGCATCAGATTTCTGATCTGTAAAATAAGTCTAATAATGCAGTTCATGGGGTGACAATGAGCATTAAACGAGGCAATATTCATAAAGAACTCAGCAAAGGGCCTGGCACTTAGTAAACACTGAATAAAGGTTAGCTCTTACTAGCATGAAATAGTATTATAAGCCCGTGAAGGCTTTTACTCAGTCGTGGTGTAGCTGCCATTTATCTGGTAGAGGTGTCAAGGTGGGTCTTGGGAAACAGGTATGACCTTAGGGGATTGGCCTTTTTCCGAGGGTAGTAGACACAGGTGTTGGTTTCTGCTGGAGAATTGCTCTCAGGGGCTTGGTGAAGACAAGGACCTCAGCCAGGTGATCCTCAGGGCACTGCCATCGCCCACCGGTCAGTTCTGCCCCTTGAATTAGGTGTTTCTCTTTGTGCAGTGTGAGACAAACTCCATTGAGGCTCCATTGTTCTTTCCTCCATTTTGGAATCAGCCTTTTAACTCTGCTCTGTTCTTAAAGCACCTTAGGAAAGGATTGGTCCTCCACCTGTGCCTCCTTTTTTTTTTTTTTTTTCAAAACTTGTGTAGGGCTAGCACAATTTGCTGGATGAAATTTTCATCTCTTTTCCTCTGTGTCACTAGTTCTCAGTGTGCCTGGGGCCCAGCAGCATCAGCAGCTCTGGGGAATTTGTTATGAATGCAAATACTCCATTTCCACCTCTGACCTACTTAATTAGAAAATTTTGGATGGGACCCAGCAATCTGTGTTTTACCTGTCCTCTAAATGATTGTGATGCACACTAATGTGTGAGAATCCCGCTCCATGTTTTTAAATACAGACTTTTTTTTCTTCTAACATACTCCTCTGTGATTTATCCTTGGGAAGCCCCTATAGTGAGAGTTACAAAGTCAAGGATTGTTGTGTCTGCCAAAAGCATCCATTGTTCAAACCAAAGTCTTGTAATTCTTTACTGGCCTGAGGTGGAGAATCACAGGCAGTAGATGATCCCATTTGACTAGGTCTGGGCTCCACTTCCTTCTTTCCTAACAGTTTCTTCTCTCCCCTTTGCATCCCAACAACCTCCATACCCCCAACTCCCTCATATCCCCTCTCAATAACTCAGTCATCTCAAAGTGAACCCGGTGATATTTCAAATGTGTCAAAATGATCTTCCTGGACTTTCCTGATCAAGTCTGTCCAGATTTTCTCTAGACACTTGGAACAACTACCCCAATCTTCAAGGTTATGTCTCTCTCACTCCAAATATGGACCTGAGTTAAGAGGGGTCTTATCAATATTTTCCTGGTTACTAAGTCCTTTGCCCCATAGGGGGAGTCCCTCCACTCAGCTCTGGAAATGGGGCCTCTTTTCCTCTGTGAGGTCTCTTCAGGTCCAGTAACCCCCCTTTTCTAGTCCCATCAGTAAGCATAATTGGACCTGGGAGATTCTCTCTCCCAACTTCTCTCTGACTAGTTTGGTTTCCAAGATCTTATTTTCTTTTTCGTATGTGTCTGAGATTTTAATCTTTCCAAAAGAAAACAGTACTTTCCCCCAGCCCTCCTGGCTTGCTGTCTTTAGTTTTCTTTCCTTTCTCCATTGTGCTGTGATAGGAAGGCTGATGCATGCCTTTTTCCAAGTTTTAATTCTGGAAAATTTCAAAGCCACAGAAAAGTGGACAGAATAGTACAACAAAAACACTTTTATATCCTTCTGTTGGATTCAGCACTTGCTGACATTTTGTCACATTTGCTTTATCTCTTTCTTTTTATGCACACACTGTACATGCGCGCACACACATATGTATATACACATTTTCTTCCTGAACCATTTGAAAGTAAGTTGCAGGCACCATGACACTTTACACCTGAATATTTCTACTTGCATTTTGTAAGAGCAAGGACATTCTCATTTATATAACCGTAGTATCGTTAATTACACTCAAAATGTGTTACATTAAGGTACTAGTATTATCTAATACATAGGTCCTAGTCAAATTATTCCAATTGTCCAATGTTGTTGTAAGCTATCATGTCTCTTAAGACTCTTTTAACCTGGAACTGTCTCCCTGTCTTTAAATACCTATCTATATCTATTATCTATTTTTAAGATTTTATCATTTATACAGTGGCATTTTTAAAGAGCCAGGATGGTTTTTTTGTAGACTATCCCATAATTTGGATTTGTCTGATCATTTCCTTATTATTAAATCTGGGTTAAACATTTTTGGTCAGAGTACTGTATCAGTGGTATTGTATTATTTTCATACCCAAAAGTTGGTGAGATCTGAGGAAATTCAGGTTACAAATTCAAGAATCATACAACAAAAAAAGAATCCCACAGTTTATTCCAACCACCTCAGGTTACAAATGAGCACATCGAAGCACAAAGAAGTCAAAGGCTTGTCCCAGGACCCATTTATATGTTATCGGTACGCCATTTACTAAACTCTCCTAAATTGTCAACGTTCACTTTCTTAAAAATTTCAGGACCCTAGTGTGTGTGAGATGGGCTGGATATATGGAGCAGTTGACATATTTATACAGATGCCAGAGCTTGTTATTGCGAGGCTTCTCTTTTCCCCTCTTTGAAGCCTGGCCAATTCCCCTACTGATCTCTGAGATATCCTTCAGAAGCTGCTAATGTCTGTTTTCAAAAGGAAAGATAAGTTTTATGTAAAGAGTGTCATTCTACCAGGCTCTAGAAATACTTCTAGGTTAGGAGGAGCAGTAGCCCAGCACTTCTGAGCTATTTGTGTCGATTTAAGAGGCAGGTGTCTTTCCATTGACCTGTTTTCAGTGCTATAATCCCATTACCTTGGCACTATACTCTGGAGTTCTGCTTTGTTTGGGAATTTTAAATTACTTTATTTGTAACAGATCAAAAGCTATCTGGCACACATATTGCTTTTGGATGCAAGCTCTTTGGTGGATCTTGCAGCCTTTCTGAAAGAACACATCTATATATTTCCCCGATAACCACTCTTGGTCTGCCCACTGGCCCCAATTTTAAATAGCAACCATAGTCGCAAACCTTTCAAATTCTCTCCCTCAGAGATTAACTGGTAATTTTGTTGATGGATAGAAAAACATGGCTCTGTGATGTATTTTTGTGAAACATCCCAGGTTGCATTATGTTGTTGAGTGGCCAGTCATTGTAATTCAAGTTTTATCAGGACAGTCTCTGGTGCTGTCATGCTAAGCAGTCCTGGGAGCTGGCTGCATCCCATCTCATCCCCACGACTGTGTTTACATGTGAGACAGTGGAGCAGTGCCTGGGCTGACAACGGTGATGGACTCATTTGAAGGGCTCAGCACGGCGGTAGGCAAACTAGGCCCACAGTTCAAATCTAACCACCTCCTATTTTTTTACACTTAAAACAGGTTTGAAATATTAAGGGTTTTTAAAAGTCAAAAGAAGAATACCATTTCATGACACATGTAAATTACATGAAATTTAAACTCGTATCCATAAACGTTTTTATTGGAACTCCTCCCCCTCCCCACTTCCTCATAGCTTATTGTCTGTGGCTTCTTTTGCATTAACTACAGAGTTGAGTAGTTGTGTCAAAGACCATATGGCCTATAAGCCTAAAATAGAGGCCATTTATTCATTTATTTATCCTAGAGGTACTTTTTATCTCTAATTTTTATTCTAGAAACATATATAAAATTTCCTCTATTAACCATACTCACATACTTACATATAATTCAGTGCTGTAAATTATACTCACAAAGCTGTACTACCATCACTACCATCCATTACCAAAACTTTACAATCAACCCACATAGAAATTCTATGTGATTTAAGCATTAGCTTCCCATTTCCTACTCCTAACCCAGCCGCTTTAGCCTATATTCTAGATTCTAAATTTGAGTTTGCTTATATAAATTATTTCAAATCAGTGAGATCACATAATATTTGTCCTTTTGTGTCTGGCTTATTTCACTCAATACAATGTGGTCAAGGTTCATCCATGTTGTCTCATGAGCCAGAACTTCATTTCTTTTTACTACTGAATAATATTATATTGTGTGCATTTACCATAATATGTTTATCTATTCAGTCATTGATGGACACTTGGTTTTCTTCTATCTTTTGGAAGTATGAGTAATGATGCTGTGAACATTGGTGTGCAAATATCTGTTTTCTATTCTTTTGGGTATATACCTAGTAGAGGATATCCAGGGTCATATGGTAATTCTTATGCTCTCCGAGGAACTGTTGAACTGTCTCCACAGTGGCTGCGCCATTTTACATTCCCACATCAAATAGGTGCTTTTTATGTGCCATGCACTCTTCTAAATATTGGAGGTTGAAAGATATGGAGAAAAAAAAACCCAGCATAACTTCTTAACTTAAGGAGCTGGAATTATCATGTGTGGAAGAGATGTATGATAAGGGCCACAGGAAAACAGTGTAGGCAATCTTTCTGTGGGAGCAGAGGGAAAAGGATAGTGTTGACAGACAAGCTGACATTTCAGCTGGGGTGAGGGGTACCTAATAATCCTACCACCTTATACACCACTACTGTAACCATTGTGGCATTTCTTACCAATCTCCCCCCTTGTACATGTGTTATGCGATTGCATTCATAACATAAAGATAAGTTTGATTTCTATTTGTTTGTTACTGGCTATGAGTAGAAGACAGTAAAGGGTTAGGATTTAGTACAGGCACTGGGATTAAATTGCCTGGGAAGTCTCTTCACCTCTTTATGCCTCAGTTTCCTCATCTGTAAAATGAGAATACAATGAAAACCCCTTTCAGAGAGTCATTGGGAGGGTTCCATGGGACAAAGCACTTAATACATTTAACATAACCTGATGTGTAATAAGTGCTCAGTAAATATCCTTTGTACAACACTCCTTCTCAGTTGCAATCCATCACCTGGCTCTTCTCCTCCATGTAGGAATCCAGTTGGTAGATGGGAAGTCGGTGGAAGTGAAGGACCAGGAATAGAGTCTGGCTCTGGATGAAGAGTACTTCAGGAAAGAAGGACAGCATGTACAAGAGCACGGAGGCACCACATCACATGGTGCACAACAAATTCAATAGATTTAACAGATATAGCCACATTTCCCTTCATTACCGAAAGATTTGAGTCAGCTTATACAGATAGATAAAAATACATCAAAATAATTATGACCATGTGAGAAGGATGAAGTAAGCAAAATGCAAGGTAAAATCCTACATTGGAACAAGAACGAAAGATAACTGACAAAGGTATTGCATCCCTGTTATATTTCTGGCAGCAGCTCAGAGCTTATCACATAACTGATGCTCAGTAGATATTTTTTAATGAGTACATGAAATGGCGTTTTGAGTAATGGAAAGAATTTTGCACAATAAGAGCATGGGGAAATGGCAGGAAATGATTCTAAAATATTAGATTTGGGCCCTGTTGTGAAAGTTCTCCAATTCCTTATTCTGTAGGCAGTGATAAATAGAAGGACCTGAATGCATTTGGTTTTAGTAAGAGATTTAGAAGCAATGTGGAAAACAAATGGAAGGCTAAAATAGTGGAAGTAAGGAGAACTAGGTAGAACATTATAGGAAGAGGTCAAGTGAGGAATAATAAAATGTAGATGTAGAAGGTAGAACTGGAGATAGAGAAGGTGGGTTTGAGAGTTGTTTCTGTGGTGGCAGGACTGGGTGTGAGGTGTCAAGAATTGGTTTCTGGATTGAGAGGCTGAGGACACCAGAAGAAGGAACTGGTTTTACAGACTAAAATAATACAGTTAGTTTGGTTGAGATTGTAATGCTGTGGGATGCTTCAATTCACTGCAACTTTTATGAAAATTGTTGCACCAGAATACTAAGAGTAGAGTTCAGTTTTGGTGCTTTAGTGACCAAATGGGTATGAAGGAAGTGAACACGTCAAACAACCTTCTTTGATTAAAACACTGAGACATGCTAGTCAACCTTGGCCTTGGATTTAAATAGCCAAAGCCATAAACCAGAACAATCCTTCACCATAATACCTTCTTCTGCATCCTGGCTCCTTGATTTACTGAGTGCTCCAGTTTTATAATCCTAAGGAAAACCTAAGCCAAGTTCAGACATGAACTCTCTCAGTATATCACTGTCTTAACCGTTAGAGGTTTCACCAGCAAAATAAAATAAGAAGAAACAAATGTTGTGGATGCCATGTGTGTGATTTAGGGTTAAAAGTCTCTCTGGCCTTATATAAGCCACCACAAGCTAGATGTGTTCACAGGAGAATAACCCAGAGGCATTTTTTAATTGATTGGAACAGCTAGAAATAAAGACTGAGATAAATTTAATATTTAACTCTAAATCTTTAGTTTCCCTCATTAGGCTGACTTGCCTGCAGCCATATTGCTGTAAATTAAACAGCATAAGCTGGTGTTTTGCCAAAATGCACAGCCGGAGAAATGCTAACAGTTCTCTCCTTGTTCTTATGCTTGATGAAGTTAGAAACAAAAAAAGTAATCTGTTTGCCATTCGGGGAGGTCATTAGAAAGGACAGGTTAAAAAAATCTGTCAATTTATTTTGGAAGATGGAAATAAAAACTAGTTCTATCTTCAACTTTAATCTGGTCTTTGTAGAAAGAAACTAAAGGAGCTAAAAATGGAAACTGCTTCTTTTGATTGGGACGTCATCACAGAAGAGTAACACAGAAACTGGCTTCTGGTTCCCCCATTCAAAATGTCAAATCGTTGCCAAATTATCATTGTCCAGAGAAATGAAGAAAATGTCTTCTGACCAGTAGAAACTGATGAAGATACAATAAAACCTTTGTGTGGAAGGCCACAAAAAAGACATCGGGGTCCAGATTGCATAGACAGGGGAGTCAGGAGTGCCAGACCACAGAGAACTCTCCTTCAAGCAGGCAACCAACGTGGACCTGGCTTTAGGTGGAAATGTGGTATGTTGCTCTCTCCACGTTTATATCCATTTGATCAATCTTACTGACCAAATAAGAATTTAACTGTCATATGTCCTCCTCCCATACTAATGACAGAAATCAGAGTTCTCATTCAAAAATATTTCTTGAACAATACAAACAGTTTATTACCAAAGAATAGATCTTCACTTTTACTGTTAATACCGTGTCTCCCTGAATAGTGGCGCCAGAGACAGACATAGTCCTTTACCTGCCAGCCTCTCCTGATGTGACTTGGAATTATTGGTAAGCAGGTCTTTAAAACAGGTTTTCTCAATCCTGATGCACATCTGAATGGCCTGGAATTAATTAATTCCACAGACATATTAATTCTCAATCCTGGCTTCACATTAGATTTACCTGGGTCTCAGGTCAGACCAAGCTAACCTGAGTTAGATTGTTCACCAGGAGGTTCTAATACACACTCAGGGTTAAGAACCCCCACCTTTAAACAATGTTTTCAAAGTGTGGTTACAGAACCTGCCTTAGAATCACCTGTGGCGCTTATTAAATACGTTGTATCCAGCCCCATACCAGACTTATTAAATCAGAAATGGGATTCCACCTTTTTTTTTACACACAAAAAGATAGCAGTTAATTCCTGTTAAAGTGCAAATACCATGACATAATCTCCAAGGTGAGAAGAGCAAGATGCAGAATACCTTGTATAGCATTTGCTACTTTTAAATAATAAAAAAGGAATATTTATGTTCATATACTTGTATGTATGTGGAAAATCTCTGTAAGGATACAGGTAGAGTTGCCTCTGATCAGTGGACATCGGTGGTTAGGGGAGGGGGGAGGATCTTTTGTAATTTGTACCATGCAAGAACAATTCCTCTATTAAAAAAGAAAGTACCTAAAAATGAAAACACTACAGGGAGAGAAGTCACATTAAACCTTAGTCACTTATACCCCACTTATAAAAAAAAATTTTTCTTCTGAGCAGGTTTTGATCTGAGGCAGAACAAGGGAAGTCAAAGAAGGTATGGGAAAGAGGGATAGGAAAGAATCTCCAGATCCTCAAAGTCAACCTTTGCCATTTTCACATTTTTGCCCAGGGCCAGCCTTGACCTTGTTTTATAATACAAAAAGAAACAAACCTGGATGTATTCCCTCCCTTCCAGACACTGATGCTTAGCAAATAAACAAGTGCTCCCTGCCTCTACCAGGCTATCTGAAATAGTGTGTGTTTGGGGAGGTAGGGATGGGGGGATTGTGACAATTTACCTTAGCAAGCAACAGGGACAATCAAACGTCTATGAAATGTCTCAAATTCCCCTTGCAACCACCAGGTGGAAGCAGCAAACCAATTTCTGGTATAGCCCAGGCCATGCTGAACTCAGATGGCTCTACTTTAATGATGTACTGGTTATAGAATTGTGGAAATGGAGACATGAAAGAATATTTCTTAAAAGTTCTACTGACAACCACAGATGTTTAACTAGAGGGAAAAGAACAAATATATTAAGAACATTTCATATTCAATACAATCTATTTGAAGGGAAGGAAGGGAAGGTGTAGCATTTTCCAACACCTATTATGTGCTAAAAATTTTACTAAATGCCTGTATGTGTCATTTGATTTGATCATCAGCACAACCTTGTAAGGTGAATACAAATGCCTCCCATTTACAGATGGGAGAACTCATGTTGGTATCAGTTAAGTAACTTGCCCAGAGTCTTGGAGAAGTAAGTGATAGAGGCAGGCTATGAACCCTGTTGGACCATATAAGTTCATGATCTTTCCATTGTATCAGACTGTCCCTTGTGATTGGTAATATTGGGCACCGGCCAACCTGGGCTTTGAACTTTTGCTTGGAGTTGAACCACTGTATACTTCTCAGGGGGGAAAAAAGATTTGTCAGGAATGAAGCAGGATTTTGACGGTTATTTGTTTGAGTACCCTCTGTTTAATGTCCCATTACTTGTGCTGGGCACAAGAAGCAAAAGATAAATTGTGCTTCCTAAATGGAATCATCTGGGATAATCAGGAGGTGCTTCTTAGAATCAGAGGAGTCCTGACCTAAAGAGAGAATTGTGTTCAATCTGAAGAGGGGATAGAATGCTGTTTCTCCTAGGATAACATGAACTTGAAGTAAATGACAGATTTTAGTCAAGTGTAGGTAGGAATATTTATTAGTGAGAGGTTTCTTCATACTTGTTGCCTTTCTAACTACATTATTACACCCAAATCTGTACTTCTTAATAATATCTTTTCACTCTGCATCGGGTAAGATAAAGAAATTATCTCCGCATGCCTTCCTGTACCTCTTTTCTCTATAATTCCCCAATTTTGATTGGTTAAACCACTATTTTTATGTTTTTAAAAAACATAAAGGTGGTAAATATAAGGTGGTAACATATTCTGCCCTGAAACTGTGAATAACAGCAATCATAATACAATAATATGATTAGTATTTAGCACAAAACTGAGCAGTTCAACTGCTTAGTAGGGAAAAGCCTTTCATCCTCCATGACTAACCCCGTGTCCTTGGAAAGAGAATGCTCCAGCCACCAAGGTCAAATAGATTCTCTTCTCTAACATACTTATAATTATGCCATGTTTTAGTTTAATTGCAACTGTACTGTGACTTTTTTGTTATGAATTTATTCTCTTAAAGGTTCTGTTTGCCTTTCTTTATTCTGATTGTTAGAAGAAGAAAATATGTCTCATTTATTATATGACTGAGGTAATTTGGGACCCTGACCATACTATTTATTGGACTTACTATTTCTTGTTGCAGTAGGGACTCTTTTTTATTGGTTTTCTCTACTTCTGTCATCACAGGCTTTCTTTGTATTGTACTGCTCAGACGGTTTAACCATTTGTTAGATACCAGATCTCCTCCTTAATTGGATTTACTTCTATGTTTTGCTGAAATGCATCTTTAACAATACTTTCAGGAAGAGTGCTTGGGAATATATTTTCCAAGAGTTTGCATGTCTTGGAATGTCTTCTTGTCATTCTCATTTGATTGAAGTTTCATGAGGAAAATATCATTTTAATTTCCCTCTTAATAGTTCTTAGTACTTTCTTAATTTTATCTAGTAACAAATCACTGAAATTAATGTTAGTCATGTCTTACATAATTTCTATTGAATGTATTTCAATACTATTTTATTATTTTTAACAAAAAGGATTATATGAGTACATTATAGTTTTAAATGAATCTTAATGAAATCTCCATTCCTTTTGTACCTTTCTAACTAGCCTTCCATCCACCCCACTCCCATACATTATATTTTGTTAATGAGGCCTTCCAGAGAGGTTTTTAAAGCAGCATTTCTGTCATCATCTTGTAGGTCCCATCTTCACAACTCTGTTGGAAGCAAATATTTTGTGAGAAATTGTGTGGCGCCCAGAATGATTAAACACTTAGTGTTTGGGCAAGATTTAAAACATAAAGGCTTACAGTAGACTTTCATCCAGAAAACCCATCCTCAGAAAGAAAGACCCCTTAGCCTTCAAAATATCTATGGCCTTCAGAAAAAGCATTTTTCTATAAAAAAGAGAATATGGCTAAAGATTTTATTTTTGCCCCAGTCCATTGCTGTTTATAGCATAAAAATCTGTGAATCTCCTGCCAATAGACTAAAGTGTTTTTAAACAGTTACAGTCAAAAAAAAGCTCAGACCAAAATATTTGCTGTATTTTCCTCTCTAATGATCTGAATAATACACAGATATATATATATTACTGTTTCTTGGGCCTGATGGATGAGCTACCGCATATTCTTTGGTTTAATCCTCCACAAATGGAGAAGCAGTATAGTATAGTGGTTAGAATGTGGCTTCTTACCTGTGTTCAAATCCTGCCTCAGCTACTTTCTAGCTGAGTGACATTGTGTAGTATTGCTTTAACTCCCTACAACTCAGGTGTCCCCTCTGCCTCAGGTGCCCCTCTGTGAAATGGAGACAATAATATGTGAACAGTGCTGCATCCCTGACAAGACTTTCTTGAGTGTTCTCTGGCATCATTATGCAATTATGAATCAGGCTTACATATCAGGACTCAAAGAAAGATGTGGCTATGTAGAGGTGATGGACAAGGAACTTCAGAGGAGATGGTCCTCTTTCAAAGTGTTGTGGGGACCGAAGAATGGATCTAAAATTAAAACAGATACTATTGATATGCCCTCAGAGATGTATAGAAAAGAGGAATTGGTCAAAATGTGAATCCACCCATGTACATGATGGGATAAAGAGAAAAGAAGCTGGCAGGAGAAGAGAAGGGGAAATCTTATCCTGATATGGCATTAAAGGGACACAAAGGAAAAGAACAATAAGCTCCATGCTAGAAAAGGAGACCTGACTGTACCCTGGCACATTAAATATCTCATGCATACTTTAAAAGCACCAGTCTAGCAGATGATTGGAATAAAGTGTTTCAAACTGCACAATAACTTTATCTTCAAAATAAATCATCAGGAAGAGTTCTATGAGTTTCCAAATTTTAAATTAGAATTTAGAAAAGTGTATGTTTGAATGGGTAGATGTCAAAGTGAGTAGGTGATCAGGCCATAAGAAGAGAACTAGATATATCAGTGTTTACCCTGAGCCTTAGTTTCCTAGACTGTAAGATCAGAGGGTTGTGCTCCATGAGACCATCAGCATGTTTTTCCAACTGTAAACATCTGAGGCTGAGGAAGGGTGTGGCCATCTCCTCGGCATTTTAATGTGTGTAGAATACACAGAGATGGATATTTGGAGGTGGGGGGGTGGAGGGGTTGGCGCGTGGCACACAGGAAGATCGGTCCATAGAAAGTTTTGTTCCTGTGATTCCAGGTTTCAAGTCCGAAGGAGAGAAATCAGTTTCAGATGGGGATCAAATCTAGCAGTGAAAATAAATGCATGAAAGCTATGGAGATGGCCAAACTTTCTTCCAAGGCATTTTGAAACAGATTTTGGAATAGGAACCAATGAACCATTAAGAAGAGAATACCAGATTTCAAAGAGGAAAGCCCCCACTGTTACATTTCCATTTGAACTGAGATTAAAGTTCTTAGCACATAGCCCTCTAAACTCTCTTAAGAACCTAAACTTAAAACCTAATGTTACTTAGTGTTTAAACAACTACTTTGGGGATTATTTTAAATTCACTTGGACATGAGTTTTTTTGTATCATTAAAGTGGCTAACTAATTACTTACAGCATGCATACGGTAGGCAGGTTTTAAGAAATTCCCTTGAAAACAAATACTTAAAGGAGTTCTTACAGTCATTGACTTCTCCTTTTGAGCTAAAGTGGGGAAAGCTCAGCTATGTTTTGGCCTAGTATCATAAAATTTAAGAAAATGATGGGGATGGGAAATGGGGGATTAATGGGTACAGAGTTTCTGTTTGTGGTGAAAGTTTTGGTAGTGATTAGTGGTAATTGTAGCACAACATTGTGAGTGTAATTAATGCCACTGAATTGTATACTTGAAAGGGGTTAAAATGGGAAATTTTATATTATGTATATGTTACTACAATAAAAATTAAAACAAGAGAACAGAATAATTTAAGGAGCAAGCACACCTCTATTTCTTTTGATCCCAGAGAGATTAGCAGGCAGTATATGAGTGCAAAATGCCTACTGAAAAACCCACTGAAATCTTGTTCTCTGGAAATTTGGGGGTTTAGATGATTTCGAATAAAGCATACCTAAAGTTTAGGTTACATGACTTCCAGATGTTTGGGCTACTAAACCTGTTAAGTAGATTATAATGCCAGTGGGTGGTAAGGTAAGATTTGGACATCTTTCAGTATTTTCAAAAATTTACCATATTTTTTTCAATAAAATATTTGTAAACATCCATAAAACAAGTTAGAGATAATGGTTGATCTTGACTGAGGTTCTGGCTACATTTCCATGCCTTGACCAGCCAGCTGTACACACCAGAAGTAATCACGGGAGACTCAAATAGCTCAGCACTGATTACACATCCTGAATGCAACCATGGAGGGAAAATTAGGAGAAGGAAAATTACTTTTCTTTAAGGTAAATATGTCTTTCCAGGGGTTGAAAAATTGGAAATTGTCTGAGGATATCGAACTGACAAAACGTGGCTTGAGAACAGGGGCTGGCCACAGGACAGGCACTTCAGCTCGCAGCAGGCAGGATTTGTTCTTGAAGTAAAGCAGTACAAACTCTGGTTTTTCTACAGTTTAACCAAGGAGAACATTATGCTAATCTTTTCACCCCCAACCTCTCCCTTGAAAAGAGATAGCTACAGCTGTGTGGAGTCAGGGATGCCGCAAAACACAACAGGACTCACCTTGGCTAAAGCGCATTCTTAAGACAGTGTCCTTTTTGAGTGACATCCCTGATGGAGCCCCGAGGAGCTGCCGAAACCTAGGGTATACCTGTGGATCTTAGAGCCTAAATTACACACAGGGTCATTTTCCTAGTTGTGTCGCACTGCTTTCAGAACCTCTGAAAATTATTATATGGTTAAATTAGAGTACTTAATTAATTACAGCACACCATCTTTAACTATTCTGGATAAATTTAAAGTGCTCAGAGTGAGCCCATGTATTTAAAATGATCTTTAAGTGCATAAAAGATTTTTCTGATAAAACATGACTTTTGACTTCTCCTGCCTTCTCTACATGCTTGCCTTTCAAACAAAAGGATGATAGATAATTGATTCATAGAGAAAGAGCTATCTGGCTGGGCATAAGAATACCACTGTGTATTCTTATTTCTTCAAAGTCATCCCTACTCTGTGTTTTTAAACTCCTTACAAAATAAACGGAATTTCTAGCAGCAGCTGGTCGTCATAGAAGCAAACCCAAATAAGCACAGTAACCATAGAACCTGTGGGATGCTTTGAGGGGTGTAAGAATTAAATGAAATTTCAAGTGCCTTGCCTATCCCTTGATACACAGAAGGCATTCAATGAGTATTGATTTCCTGCAAGTTCTGCATTAGAATTGATCTTTGGACTTTTTTTTTTTTAAGTCGTCTTTAAAATATACTTAGCTCACTCTCATTCACATACAGATTTTCTCCACAAATATTCACTAATGGCTTACCATGTGCCAAACCCTGTGTCAGGTATGGGGGATACAATAGTGAATAATTATCCCCTGGGCCCAGTAGAATAACGAGTCTAGTGACTGACTGTTAGTGACATAGCAGAGATTTTCTCCTGACAGGAGGGTTCAGATCAGGAAACTATATGAGAGCAAGAGAGTCAGAAAAAGGCACAAAGATAAATAAAAGGGGTTTGTGAGACCCTCAGTTTATTTCCTTTGTAGAACATAGCTGATCTCAGTACAACCCTGAATTCGTGCCTGGAGACGAAGGTGGGAATTATATCCCTTTCATTGTCTGTGGCTGAAATAATAACCATAACAACATAGAAGGCTAGAAGCTGAAGAAAAACAAAAGGCCATTATTTGTGCATTTTTCTACAAAACCGATTTGTTCCTTAGTGGAAGATAGAGTCTGCATTTGATTTCTACAAGATATGCAGTAATGGGTTATGCACTCCAGGGAGAAACTATTCTTAGGGGAGTAAGAATGTGATGGATTCACTTCTGTGAGGTTTATAATATGTGGCAGCTTTAGTGCAAGCGGGTCTTTGGTCTATAAACTTGGAGAGCATGACATTAGTGGGAGCTGGCTTCTAAATGAAGAAGAATGCAGTTCTCCCTCTCAGTTAGGTTATTAGTCCTTCTGGGAATAAACAGGAAGCCTAAGTGCTTTCCCGATGCTGTGTTTGCCTGTCATGGTGCTGTGCACAGGTCCCTTCCCAGCACCTTTATGCCGCCCCGCAGACCAGCTATTTTTGTTTGCAGGAGCTGTTCATAGCGAGGCTGGGTCTCACTCTGTGCTGAATGGAGTCGGGGTTATCTCCCCTCCGGTTGAAGTGCTCCCTCCCCAGTAGATGCTCTACGATTAGTTCCTTCACAATTAGACGTGGAATCTCTTATTCTATGAACATCCAGATTCTTGGTCCCCAGAGGCCATTTCCTGTCCTCACTGCTCAAACCTGCTTTCTGCTTGTTGCTGTTTAAATGGTGTTAAAGAGAGGCAGACCTGGCAGCCAGTTGGCCTCCCCAGGGACCTCGGAGGCTGCCTGGCACTGCTGGGCCACTGCAGGCTGTGGCTGGTCCTTAGCTGGGCACACGTGAGAACATGTGTTGTCATCGCTAAGAGAAGTGAATTTAATCTAGGGCACGTATTCCTGTTAACCAATCTTATAAGTACCTGGCTGATAAACTAAAAAGCCAATTATTTATCAACATCAGAGATATACTTGCCAAGCAATATATCCGTGTCAACCACTCAGTTTGTTCTCTTCACACAATTAAAATCTAATTGGGAAACCAAATTATAGGTCATGAGGCTTTTGGGGGTAGGTAAAAGAGACTCACATACCATTCATTGGAGTGTAAATTGAGATAAGCTTTCTGGAAGGCAAAGCTTGATTACGTGGAAACTTAACACTGAAAAGCACTGTGTGTTCTTTGTGCCTCCCACCACCCTTTGGAAAATTATTTGGTGGTGGACGCTTCCCTCTGCCACTGACCACTTGGCTGCCCCCGCTCCCCTGACTTTTCTGCTTACTCTCAGGGAATATACTGAAACCAAGAGTATTCAGGCGGTGGACACAGCCCAGTGGTTAGGGTGTCCGTCTGCCACATGTGAGGTCCATGGTTCAAACCCCAGGCTTCCTTGACCCCGGCCCATGTGCAGCGCTGATGCGCACAATGAGAGCCATGCCACGTAGGGGTGTCCCCCGCATAGGGGAGCCCCACACGCAAGGAATGCGCCCCGTAAGGAAAGCTGCCCAGCATGAAAGAAAGTGCGGCCGCACACACGGAGAGCTGACACAACAAGATGACGCAGCAAAAAGAAACACAGATTCCCGTGCCACTGACAACAACAGAAGCGGACAAAGAAGACTCAGCAAATAGACACAGAGAACAGACAACCGAGGAGGTGGGGGGGGGGGGAAGGGGAGAGAGATATATAAATAAAATAAATCTTAAAAAAAAAAAAAGAGTATTCAGTCCGAGCCATTAACAAAACTCCGGTCTTCATTCACAGGTAAGACTTTACCTCCCCTCTCCCAGCTGAGTTGATGTCTTTTGGACAATGGTTTTGGTCATCTTCTCTCCTACCTCCCTTCTCCTCTTTCTACTTGCTAATTCCATCTTTTGGCCTCTCAGAGCAAGGGATGTGATGAAAGAAGGGGTAACTAAGCTGGAGCTGAGGGACAGCACGGCCCACCCTTCCAGTGAAGGAGCCTCAAGCACGGCTTCACGGAAGATACTCTTCACAAACCTGCTTCCCTGTTTGGAGTCTTTGGTCAAATGAGCCAAGGTAAGAGGCCCAGCTTTTATTTTGATCCTTTGAATATTTTGTTCAGGCACCTAACTTTGATATGGAACATCTATCTTTTCTTGGTGCTGAGGTGAAAATTTCAGTTTTAATCTCAAATGCATCAAAAGTCTTTAAAATGGTCATAATAATAGCAAATATTTATTCAGAACTTACTATGCAAGTTTAGCCTCTCAACAATTCTGGGAGTTATGTACCATCATCATCTCCATTTTGCACATTAAAAAAATCCAGGCAAAGAAAAGACTAAACATTTCGCCCTAAGTCACACCACTAGAAAGTGACAAATCTAGGATTCAATCCAAGTGAATTCAGTCTCAACTGCTATGCTTACTAATGCTTTTGAACACAACAATTCTAGTTCTAGGAACTCAATCTAGAAATAGTTAGACAGACACATGCACAAACTAATGTACATGAATCTTAAGGGAAATTTCTCTAATAACTTTTAAAAAATAGGATACAACTCCTATGTCTCATAACTTGAGAGTAAATATAAATAAATACTGGCATATTAATATGCTAGAACATGAAGCCTTTAAATTTGTATTTTAGAGGAATGTTCACATGTAAAACATGCATAACTGCACTAATAGGGGAAATTCAAATGAAAGTAAGAACCAAATACAATTTCAACCCATCAGAATGGCAAAAATGAAAAGGAACCATAACATTTAGTGTTGGCAAGGATACAGGGAACATGCACTCTCCTTACTACTGATGGGAATGTGAATTGTTACAACCTCTTTGCAAAGAAATTTGACAAAATTCTCCAGGATATTTAAAAATTAGAAATGTAGTAGTCATTTGATCAGTAATCCTATTTATGAGGATCTATGTTATAGAAAGTAAAGTATGTAAGTAAGGCAAAATTTTGGAAACAATTAAATGTCCATCCATTAGGGAAATGACTGACTAATTATGGTATAACCATGTCATATCATAGCTCTTTAAAATAATGAATTAAATCTTTATTTATTGACCTGGAGGAAAGTTTACCATACAATGTATGAAAAAGCTAAATTTCATATTAATGTGTAGACAAGATTCCATTTTTGTAAAAACAAGAAAGAACTGATATATATGTCTATAAATGTTTGTATATATGGGTACCTCTCAGGTGGGTAGCATAAGGTGGGCATGTGTGAAGGCCATTAGCTTTATCTTTACACATCTTCAGTTTTTTTTCCCCACTGGTTACAGCAGCATCTAATATTTAGAAATGTAAAGTTTTTGTTAATGAAAAAGCAATATCAAATGACATGAAAACTATTTATGATCAATTTTCAAGTGAAAAGAAAATAATACACACACATTCGTACATAAATCCCATTTACAAAAGCAATCCAAAATGATATATATTTGTGTATGTGCATTTATAGATATATAGAGAAAAAAACCTGAAGGATTATAAAGTTCAAAATGCTAACAGTGATTAATTCTGAGTGATGGGATTTTTGTCTTTTTTGATCTCTTTTTCTGAATTTTGAACAATTGACATATATTAATTTTATAAAGAAAAAAGTTGTTAGAAATAAAATTTCTATTTTTAACAGTTACATATTAATTTTATAAAGAAAAAAAGTTGGGAAGCAGACGTGACTCAACTGATAAAGTGTTTGCCTACCATATGGAGGGTACAGGTTTGGATATCCAGGGTCTCCTGGCCTATGTGGAGAGCTGGCCCAAGTGCAGTGCTTCCACGCGCTAGGAGTCCTGTGCCACGCAGGGGTGTCCCATGCACAAGGAGTGCGCCCCGCAAGGAGAGCCCAGCGTGAAAAAAGTGCAGCCTGCCCAGGAGTGGCGCCGCACACAAGGAGAGCTGACGCATCAAGATGATGCAACAAAAAAAGAGACACAGTTTCCCACTGCCGCTGACAAGAATGCAAGTGGACTCAGAAGAACACACAAAAAATGGACACAGAGAGCAGAAAACAGGGAGGAAGGAGAGAGAAATAAATAAAATAAATCTTAAAAAAAAAAAGAAAAAAATTGTTAGAAATAAAATTTCTAAAATTTGAGAAGCCAAAATAAGGAACTGGTTTGTAAGAAACTTTAAAGAGTTAGAATTTAATTTGAAGTGAAACTTTTTTTTTTAAGTTGGTGTTTGGTGAAATGGAATCAAAACAAAATTAAATGACCTGAAGGATGGTACTTTTGAGCAGCTTAAGTGCCTGAAACTCTCCATCAGAGGACAATATCTCCTGTTCTATTAGCCAGTGATCTTGTCACAATGTATGACCTAGAAATATTAGAGGAAGAGATGCAATTTTGAGATTTCTTCCGTTTCATAGAGGCTATAATTTATACCTAAAAGTCTCTGGTTTCTTCCAAAGAATGCTAATACATAAAGAAAGGGGACAAAGAATTTGGAATAAAAGTTTAGCAAGACAAGACACACACTGAGTGCCAAATCTGATGCAGTGCTGTTGATTGCAGAAGAATCCTGATGCAGGGTACCACGAGGACTCTGAATCTGTATGTAAAGCTGTGGAACATGTCCACTGAGAAGACCAGGAACTAAAGTACATTAGTTAACATCCAGACTTAGCTCTTCCAGCCAAAGGCAGATGGTGCTTATGCCATTAGTCATTTGCCATTTACAGAATTTTGTGAGGTACACGGAAGGGAAATAATGCGCAACATTTATCAAACTTCCATGGTATTCAGAAGGAAGATGAGTCAGGAAAAATAAATCTTTTATATTTCTTCCTCATGGAGATAATACTAAAACCAAAGCTTCAGTTATAGAGGACCTTGGATCTGGTATCGTTTCAGGATAAAGATGGTACCTGGAGAAAAGGAAGTAGGGTAATTACCATACAGTAAGAGAAAGAAATTTAATGATGTTAAAATCCTAAGCTTTTTTTGTCATTTAAAATTATGGTTGAATCATATAGTCCTTCATTGATCAGACTATATCATAAAACTGAAGCTGTGATAACCAAAAACCAGAATTCTTTCTTTTTCAGAGAATCCCATTCAGGAAGTGGAATACACTGTGAATTAAGGAAAGGATAGCAATTTATTTTTTCTGTCCTTGATGTCAATTGTACAGTTTTGGGGGACGCAAATGGCTCCTCACTGATCCAGCATCACCAGGGAGTGAAAAGTGGAGGGCAGGGGCCATATTGTGTGGCTTATTGCAGAAGTTTAGTGACAGTATTTGCTGGAAGGCTGAGTGAATGGTGAAATGGAATGCTTTTTCCTTTTATGTATCGTTTTATCTGATATTTTTAGTTGTCAACTCAAGGTTGAAGTAGGCCAAAATAAAAAACTCAAAATAAAAGCTACAAGTAAAAGCGCTATTTGGCCTATGCCAAATAGACTAGAAAAGTCAAATTTCTGGCTTTTCGACATCAATTAAAGCAGGTGCTATAGGAGATTTTTCTAATTAAGCACTTCTGGAGAAATTCATGACACACAATCAAGATATAATTATAAACCTAGAAGCTGATTTTTAGGGAGAGCTTCCTTGTTTATATTTTTTTCTTACCTCCTGTTTTAAAGGATTAGCTATAAATACTACTTTACAAACTCACCTATCTTCACCTACTCTCACCTAATTAGCTCATCCTCACCTAATGCACAGATTTTTAAAAAAAAATTTTTATTTCTGGCCTCTCTCGGTCCACTGGAGCCTTTTCCTCTGGCTGCTGACACATTCTAGTCTACACCATCTTTTAAGACCAGCCATCTAACCAAACAAGAAACCTTCCCTCAATCTCAACATCATTCACGTTTTATTAATACCTTTAATTCTTCAATTCACTAGAAGTATAGTCACCACTCTCTTCCTCCATTGTGTCACCTCTTATGCTTTCAGTCATTTCTAAACTAGCTTTCACTTTCACCTTCTTAATCTGCTTTTGGAGCAAAAACTGCTTCTCAGGCAATTTGCCATCCCAATAGCTTCTTATACCTGGTGTAGAGACAAACTCTCAATGCATGTGACATGAAGTGAGTAATGAAAGCAGGAAGCCTGCCCAATATCACTTGGTGTGTGATTATATGGCAGAGCCAGGCTTGTGTTGGTGTGAGCATTGGAGCAATATTTGTTCCTTATTCCAACAGATCCCAGAATATTTACCACTGCAACTACTCCTGCATCTTGAGATGCTCAACCTAGTCTCTGAAAGCAAACCATGAAGACAATGATTTTGTCTGCATGGGAACAATACAGTCACTTCCACAATCCTTCAGCCCTACTGAGACTCCCTACCAATGGGTGTAGTGAGGTTTCTCTCCTATGTCCTCACAAACTGCTCTCCCCTTTTCCCACTCCCATAGGTTTCTAGCCAGTACTACAAACCCAGCTTCTACCTGCCTGAGGCCCAACCTCAAGAAGCTTCGCTTTCCCTTCACCACATTCTCCTGGGCTACAGAATCCTTAGACCAATCCTGGAAGGCCTTAGTTTTGAGTTGATTAAAAAAAATAATAAAAAATAAAAAAGTGAGGATTAATCTTAAATCGCTTTCTCCTAAGCATTGGAGCAAGTTGAAACCACTCTTTGTTCTTAAATAATGAAGAGGCATCCTCCATAGAAACAGCACCAACTTGCACTTAGGTGGGCAATGTCTTTTTTGTAGGTCCCCAGAAGTGTAGGATGAGCCCAAAGGAGCCACATTAACACACCCCAAGGATTTGTGCTGGTTAAAGACAAGTGGGTGATTACTCCCAAACCCATGCATAGCACCTGCATGTCTAGAATTCACAGTAAAACTGACTTTTCCACTGAGGATTTTCTTTCTGCCACATTCCCCCTTTTAAGAGCAGGCAGCCACAGCTGTGATCAGGATGACATTCCTTGCCAGTTGGTTTTAATAATGCTTCTTGAATTAGTTTGTGAAAAGATTCTCAACTGAGATTTTTCTTTCTTTCTATCTTCTAAAGTGTTTATTACTAGAAGATTCCACTTTCAGATTCTCTGAAGAAATTCTACCCTAGGAAATGTAATAGGTTAAAGAAGATGTAGCTAAAATTAGTTTCTTCTTTGGCTCTGCAGTAGTGATTGCAGCAACGACAATAGTCAGAAGCAATAACTTAACAAATGGCTTCAGAAACAAGCTCTTCACTGTGATTTGAAAGAGCTCTCCTTGAATGCTATTTTATAATTACTGCCTGGTTCTTACAGGGACACTTTAAGCTTGAGTGAGTGTCTCCCAGTTTCTTTCCTCAGGTGAACCTTCTGGTTAACTATGTCCCATTTGATGTAGCTCGCTGAATTCTTGCCTTACAGTTTATTTGCTGATAACTATTTAATTACACCTGCCAGCCTTAAGAAATTTCAATGATTAAGAACTATAATTCTTTGTTTTATTAATCTGCCTAGATTCCTTTTCATCTAAGAAAATCAAAGTGTTTTTTGCACACTTTCAATATACCTACAGGAACTTGGTAGTGGATGTTAGGAAAAAAAGAAAATAAAGTTACAGTGATAGTAACTGACCTCCCCAAGGTCATTCTAATTCATCATCAATTGGGATAGGAATTTGGAGATTTGGACTGTTTCATTTAGTTAAGATTAATTTTGACAATAAAAACTTCTAAATTAAACCATATTGTCTATCATCCTATAGGCCCAACTGGTCCTTATTTCTGTGAGTGGGAAAAGCTGCAGTTGTATGAATGTACCTTGATATACCCAGGCAATACTCCACCCCACAATTAGAGCTTCCTCATCTCTAAAATGCAGAGGGGCACATGAGAACTAGTGCAAAGTTTGCCACTGGTTTCTAATTGAGATTCATATTCTCTTTACTGAACAATGGGAGCAACCAAGATTTACAGGACCATCTGTGGTTAAGACATTTGGAATTTAGAATGTTATAATTTCTACTTCTCCTAAGAAAAGTCTTTGCTGCAAATGCAGCTGCCTTCTTTGTTGAAATGAATAAAAAGGATGGAAAGAGAGGGAACGCACTGATCTAGAGTCTAATGAATGCTACCACATTAATTAATGCTACCAATTTCTGTGTAATTAGTGATGGATTATTATTCCTTAATAAATAAAGTTGATAAGAGTTTACAAAGCTGACTTTCTGGAGTAGAGAAATGGGGCATGGTGATAAGGGGGAGGAAGAAGAGGGATGATTATGCAAATGCATGCCTCTCATGACTGGGCAAGTGAAAACTGTATCTGATAATGAGATAAATATTAGAAGACGAGGAAATGGATAGAAGCTTCTAAAACAGACAGCTAGGAGAAAACAATCTAAAGGCCATGGCCAGAACCTGTTTCTAGTTATTTATACTGTGACATTCAGACCTAATTGGGCCTACATATAAAATGTGACACCAATCTGATCATCTGTTAGTCTGAGAATAGTAAGTATTTTGGGGAGACTCTATGCTGTTTTCAATGCTTTGGAGAATCTCCAAAATTGTTCAGCTAAATTTAGGTTGTCCTTTAATTACCTCTTTACCATCACCACCCCATTATTGCCTCTGAATGATGACACTGTGTATTTTTCACTCAAGGGTAATGAACTGCTCTCTTAATCTAGTCCTATCATTCAACTTTGTTCCAAGGAGGTTTTTAATAGACAATTTCCATTTTAATCAGAAGTGAATGGGATGATTGCCTTTAAAGTGGAGTGGTTTACCAGAATTTTATCAACTTTGATCTTTATCCAACTTAACTTTCTGCCATAGCTTCCAGTAAAGTTCTTTCAGGCCTGCAGAGGGCAGAGCTCAGAGTTGAGTATAGGACATTTCTTTGTACTTGCCTTTGCCAGCATATATGCTCCACCCAAAATGATGCTGTTTCATTTTATAAATTTCCCTTCAGGAGGGGTGGGTGGAAGTCATTTGGGAAGGGATGAACCAGATATGTGTGGACTGAATGCAATACTAGGTGATGGTTCAGAGTTGGGAAGATTCTTCTAGAAGAGCCTAAGTCCTCAACAGATCCCCAGTTTAAGAACCTGTTGTGCTAGCAGGCACTCTTAAAAAGGCAAGGTAATCCTGGGACTGTTGTAGATGGGTCAATCCCTGCCCAGCTCTGCAGCAGAATGAGGAAACGTGGGAAGTAGCTACAGTGGCATCAGCCACCGAGGCCAGTGGGTTGGGCATCAGCCAGAGTCCCCCGTACACAATTTGTGCAGGCCACAGCACGGACTTTGCTTTCATTGTTTCCAGATACTTCTGTGGCTTTTGCAGTGGAGTAATTTAGGACACCTGTGGATCACTCTATGTTTTCCTAATGCTCCCTGCTCTGACCAGGGATGCTCATTGTTTCTATCCTCTAGATCAGTCACCTTTTACAACTGGACAGGAAACCTTGTGTGGGAGGAGGGGCACCCGGCTTGCCTCAGTGGCAAACAGTGCGGCAAGAGGTGACACCACCTCTGCCCACTGGGCCTAGACAAGGTGACCACGCCTGACTAGGCCTTTGCTGCTAACGGCTAGCCGGCACCGCCCTCCCCCTTCCTATCTCCCGCCTAGCCCAGCTCTCACTTCCCCTCCCCCCTCCCTTAAACCTAATCTCTTAGTACGCTGTTTGCCCAGCAACAGCTTACAACCACCTATCAGGTTAGTAACAGTGTCAGCCTATCAAGAGTTAGCACATACTCTACTGGCCAATCACTAGCCCAATGCCAGAACATTGCCTTATATGGAAACAGCATTTGCCCTAGCCAATCAGAACCTGCCACACCACTCCCCAATCCTATAAATCTGCATCCCCTTCCACAATAGACCAGACTTGTGCCATCAGCCTGTCTCCGCGACTTCTTCCTGGGTCGTGCGCCCTCCACGCCTTCGGAGCCCCCGAGGGAAGCCTCAGCGGCCGTACGAGGCTTTCTTTCCCACGCCAGGGACCCCTCTCGTCCCACAACGGGACCCCACTCATCCCACAACGGGACCCCACTTGTCCCACAACAGGGACCCCGCTCGTCCCATAACAGGGACCCCGTTTCGTCCCTCACCTTGGATATCCAAGGCTCCCCAAGTCCCTAGTCTCTTTTTCTTCTTTTCTCTCTCCCTCCTTTTTCACTCTCCCTCTTTTCCTTCCTTCCTTCCTCTCTCTTTTTCTACTTCAATTTTATTGAGGCAATTGATATACAATAAACTGCACAGACTTAAAATGTACAGACATGCCCCTTTGTAATCTCTTTTTTAGCACTCATACCCTGACATACATTGATCTGTTTTCTGTCACTGTAGATTGCTTTGCATTTTCTAGAGTTTTATGTAAATGGACTCCTGCAATTTGTGCTCTTTTTTTGTCTGGGTTCTTTCATTCAGTATAATTATTTTGAGATTCATCTTTGTTGTTAGATGTATCAGTAATTCATTACTTTTTATTGCTGAGTGGTGTTCCATTATTTGGACATACCAGAATTTGTTAATCATTTACCTTTTGATGGACCATTCCTTTTCTTTTTTTTAAATTTATTGAAGTATATCACTCATATATAAACATACATAAACAATAAGTGTACAGAAATAGTTGTGAACTTACAAAACAAACATACATAACATCATATAGGACTCTCACACCTCACCCTACAACCAATTCTTTGCATTGTTGTTAAACCTTTTAAACTAATGATTAATGAGCATTGTCAAAATATTACTACTAACCAAAATATTTTCCCCCAATCCCCTGTTATTATTATTATCTTTATATCATTTATATGAGCATACATAAACAATAAGTGTATAGTAAAAGTTGTGAACTAACAAAGCAAACATGAATAACATCACAGGAGTCCCATATATCAACCCTT
Organism: Dasypus novemcinctus; assembly: GCF_030445035.2. Taxonomy (NCBI): domain Eukaryota; kingdom Metazoa; phylum Chordata; class Mammalia; order Cingulata; family Dasypodidae; genus Dasypus; species Dasypus novemcinctus. The sequence goes on along the minus strand of NC_080679.1, from coordinate 54,811,455 downwards.
CACTAATACCTTGCATTGTTGTGAGAAGTTTGTTACAAATTATGAAAGAATATTGTCAAAATCTTAATACTAATTATAGTCCTTATCTTATTATTATTTTTTAAGTATACTTTTTATGACAGAAGTTGTAAACTTATGAAACAATCACGCACATGTGGAGAATTCCCAAACAACACCCCTCTATCAACACATCACACTGTGGTGGAACATTTGTTACAAATAAGATAATATCATCTGATTGTTACCACATCCATAGTGTACATTTGGCACACATTTTCTATACTGCCCCATTATCAACACCGTACATCTTTGACATAGATGCAAGAATATTATATTATTACTGCTAACCACAATCCATATGTCACTCCATTTGTATTTTTCCCATGCTTCTTCCACATTTCCACCACCCTGCAATAGTAATGTACATTTGCTCTAGCTAACAAAGGACACTCTTGCATCTGTACCATCAACCACAATTTTCATCCACCTCTTGGTTTACTGTGCTGTATGGTTCCTAGAATATTCTCTAGCGTTCTGTAAATTGGCATTTACGTATCTAGACTACCATTTTCAGCCACATCTCAATTTATATACTAGCTGTTACTATGACCATCCACTCTACACATTTCCACACTTTTACAGTAAAGCTAATTAAAACTATTACCTACTTTAAACATCAGTAGTCCATCTCAGTTCTCCTCTTATGTCCTTTAAGAATCCATCACCTACCACCAGGTCTTGAAGCTATTTTCCTACAATTGCTTCCAGAAGCTTTATGGTTATTGCTTTTATTTTTAGGTTTTTGATCCATTTTGAGTTAATTTTTGGATAAGGTGTGAGATGGGGCTCCTCTTTCCTTCTTTTGGCTATGGATATCCAGTTCTTTCAGCACCATTTGTTGAATGGACTGTTCTGCCTAAGTTGTGTGGGTTGAACAGGTTAGTCAAAAATCACTTGACCATACATGTGAGGGTCTGTTTCTGAACCATCAGTTTGGTTCCATTGGTCTATGTGCCAGTACCATGCTGTTTTTACCACTATAGATAGGTAATATAATTTAAAGTCTAGAAAGGAGAGTTCAGTTTTCCTTTTTAAGATGTTTCTGACTATTCAGGACTACTTACCCTTCCAAATAAAATTTTTTTAAAGATTTATTTTATTTATTTCTCCCCCCCATTCTCTGCCTGGCCCCCCCCCCCCCCCCCAATTTCCCCTGTTGTCTGCTTTCTGTGTCCATTCACTGTGTTTCTTCTGTGTCTGCTTGTATTCTCATTAGGTGGCTCTGGGAACCGATCCTGGGACCTTCTGGAGTGGAAGAGAGGCAATTACTCTCTTGTGCCACCTGTTCTGCTGTGTCTTCTTATTTTCTCTCCTCTGTGTCTCTTGTTGTATCATCTTGCTGTGCCAGCTCTCCACATCAGCCAGCACTCCTGTGTAGGCTGGCTTTCCTGCACAGGGTGGAATTCCCATGCAGGGTGGCACTCCTGTGTGGGGCCGCATTCCTGCATGGGCCAGCACTCCACATGGGTCAGCTCGCTGTATAGGCCAGTTTGTCCTCACCAGGAGGCCCTGGGCATCAAACCCTGGACCTCCTATATGATAGACAGGAGCCCAATTGGTTGAGCCACATTTGTTTCCCCCAAATAAATTTGATAATCATGTTTTCATTAAAAAAAAAATGTTGGTGGACTTTTTATTGAGATTGCATTGAACCTGTATATCAATGTGAGTAGAATTGACATCTTAATGATATTTAGTCTTCCAGTCCATGAGCATGAAATGTTCTTTCAGTTATTTAGTCCTTTTTTGATTTCTTTTAACATTCACTTGGAGTTTCCTGAATACAAGTACTTTACATCGTTGGTTAAATTTATTCCTATTTGAATTTCATCTCTCATATTTTATTTTCACCACACTTTTGACAATTTTAGTTACTTTTATTGATATGATCTTCTTTTCTAGACTCTCTTCTAGGCCTCTCTCTCCTTTCTTTTATTTTCAGGCTCCAGCACACCCTTTAGAATTTCCTGAAAATCTGGTCCCTTGTTTAGAAAGTCTCTCAGTTTCTGTTTATCTGTGAATATTCTAATTTCATCCTCATTTTTGAAAACCAGTCTTGCTGGATATAAGATTCTTGGCTGGAAGTTTTTCTCTTGTAGTATCTTAAATATATCAGACCACTGTCTTCTTGCCTCCATGGTTTCTGGTGAGAAATCAGCACTTAGTCTTATTGGGTATTCCTTATATATTATGCACTGCTTTTCTCTTGCTGTTCTCAGAATTCTCTCTTTCTCTTTGGCACTTGACATTCTGATGAGTATGTGTCTCAGAGTTGGTCTATTTGGATTTTTTTGGATGGGAGTACGTTGTGCTTCTTGGACATGAATATCTTTGTCCTTTAATAGGGTTGGGAAATTTTCTACCATTATTTCTTCAAATATTCCTTCTGCCCCTTTTCCCTTCTCTTCTTCTTCTGGGACACCCATGACACGTATGTTTGCACATCTTTTGCTGTCATTTAGTTCCCTGAGACCTTGTTCAATTTTTTCCATTCTTTTCTTCATCTGTTCTTTTGTATGTTCACTTTCAGAGCCATTTCTTCAAGCTTACCAATCTTTTCTTCTGCATCCTCAAATCTGCTATTATATGATTCCAATGGTTTTTAAATTTAATTTATTGTGCCTTTCATTCCCACAAAATCTGCTATTTTTCTATGTATGCTTTCAAATTCTTCTTTGTGCTCGTCCAATGTCTTCTTAATTTCCTTAATCTCTGTAGCCATCTCATTGAATTTATTAGGGAGATTTGTTTGAACATCTATGATTAGTTGTCTTAATCCCTTTATGTCATCTTGGAGAGTTATCTTACTCCTTTAACTGGGCTGTGTCTTCCTGTTTGTTGGTGTGGATTGTAATTATTTATTGGTGTCTTGGCACCTGGCTTCCTAGAGTATTTATTCTGGGTACAGTTTTTCTCTTTAATTTAGTGCTTCCTGCCATTTCTCCCTTGCTGGTTGTGCAGTAGGAACCAAGGATGTAGTTTGGTGCTATAAGCTGTGGAGGCTCAAGCTGCCCTCATTACCCCAGGGACTGATGAAGCTTCTCCCAACTTTCTCCTTTACCAGGGGTAAGGACAAAGTCAAAGCTGTGTGGAATAATACAAGTTGTGCAGGCCTAGACTGTAGGTGCCCAGAGAGACTAATGAAGCTTCACATCCCTTTCTCCTCTGCCTGTGGCAGGGATGGAGCTGCAGGTGTGGGCAGCAATCTATGCAGTGCAGGTCCAAGATGATCGCAGTTACCCCAGTAGACTTCTGATTATTCAGTCTGTGCCAGCCAACTGTGCCTGCAGTTACCTGGATAGGGTGGTGCAAGACCTGCCAGCCTCCTCCCTGCCAAGAGGTGGGCCTGATGCCTAGGCTGAGGCTGCAGGCTGATCTGGGTGAAAGAAACCAGTCCCTACTGTCACTTTGTTTTTTTGTTTTTTTTTTGTTTTTGTTTTTGTTTTTAATAGATTTTGTAAAAATATTACATTAAAAAAATATATATGAGGACCCATTCAACCCCACCCCCCCCACCACCACTCCCCCCCCCAGCAACACTCATTCCCATCATCATGACACAACCATTGCATTTGGTAAGTACATCTCTGGGCACCTCTGCACCTCATGGTCAATGGTCCACATCATGGCCCATACTCTCCCCCATTCCATCCAGTGGGCCCTGTGAGGATTTACAGTGTCCGGTGATTGCCCCTGAAGCACCATCCAGGGCAGCTCCAAGTCCCAAAGACGCCTCCACATCTTGTCTCTTCCTGCCATTCCCCATACCCATTAGCCACCATGTCCACTTTTCCCACTCCAATGCTACCTTTTCTCTGTGGACATTGGATTGGTTGTGTCCATTGCACCTCTATGTCAAGAGGAGGCTCAGATTCCACATGGATACTTAATGCAATCCTCCCGCTTTCAGTTGTAGGCAATCTAGGCTCCATGGTGTGGTGGTTGTCCTTCTTCAACTCCATCTTAGCTGAGTGAGGTGAGTCCAATAAATCAGATTGTAGGTGTTGGAGTCTGTTGAGGCTCAGGGCCTGGCTATCACATTGTCAGTTCAGAGATTCAGATCCCCTAAATATATCTTAAACCCCAACACCAACTCCTACTGTCACTTTGATTTTCAGTCACTGCTTCTCCTCAGACTTGGGGTGGAGTCAAAATGGCAGCCACTATCCTCTTTCTGAGCTGGACAAATTCAAACTTTAGCTGTTCTTAGGATTATACTCTAGCCAGTTGAATCCACCAGCCAGTAGCTGAAATCAGTGGCCAACCATCTCCTCCTCCCCTGTCTTTGGGAGATGATGTTTCCAATTCCAGCCACAGAATAGCTCCTTGGGCAACTTGTGCTGCCAAAGTAGGATGATCACTGGCTTCCATGCCTTGACCAGTAATTTTCTGGAGAGGCTGGTGCAGGTCCCACCAGCCTCCTCCCTGCTAGAGGTGGGGTTGGGGCTTGTACTAAAGCTGCAATCTGATCTAGATGGAAAGAAACTGGTACCTATCAGCACTGTGGTTTTCAGTCTGCCCCACTTCCCTCATGCCAGGTATGGAGTTAAGATGGCAGCTACCGGCCTCTTTCTGGTTTGGACAGTCTCAAACTATAGTTGTTCTCAGGATTATACCTTAGCCTGCTGAATTTACTCAACAATAGCTGAAGTTGGTGCCCACCTGACTCTTTGTCCCCCATTTTTTGGAAGGGGAGCTTTCAATTCTAGCCAAAAGCAGCTCCTGAGGTGGCTTGTGCCTCCAGTGGAGGATGGGCACCAGCCTCTGTGGCATGGAGTGCTCTACTTAGCAGTTTTCTCTGCAGATGGGCAGTCTCCTCCTCCCATTCCTTCAAGGATGTGGCAGGATGCTCTTCTGGTCTCCAGGAGCCCCCAAACAGGTGCTTTAGCTAGCTCCAGATAGCTCTGTGTGTTACTGCCCTGTAGCAGGAGCTGACTCTAGGAGCTCCTTACTCTGCTGCCATCTTGCTGGTCCTCCACCATTCTGTTTTTTAAAAAATAAAACCCTAAAGTGTCAGAGCTGCAGATCACTTGATCTAAGAAAATCATTGTACAGATTGGAAAACTGAAGCAGAGAGTTTAAGAATTCCTTTGGAGATTATTTAAAATTCAGATTCACACATCTTCTAGCCATTCAGTTCTGATGAGAGGGTGGGCCCCAGGATTGTATATTTTTAACAAGCATCTGTTTTGATTTTAATCCAGATGTTTGATGTACTTCACTTAATGTACTGAACCAAACAATTTAAATAATATTCCAAGATCACTGAAAGTTAGGAGCAAAGGCTAGATATAACGTCACATTTTAAAAATTTTAAGTGTAGGGGTCCTTCTGTTACATCTGCCAGAACCAAATAGCATAGACATGGAAGCCTAACTAAGCCTTGCCTAGAAGCATGAATCATTTTGCCTTCTAATGAACCAGAATGCCACAGCTCTGAGATTCTGAACTATTCCCTTCCATTTCCAGAAGAGGGTGCTGATAACAAATCCTTCCTTTCAGGCATGTTTTCGTTTTGTCAAAAGAAACAAGTTACCTCATAAAGTATTAAAAGAGTTTATTGAAAGAGAAACTGCTGGAGCAGGGAGATCTCAAACTGAGGAAGGGGAAGTAAGAGTCTCAATAGCCATCTGGTCACAGTCACTTAAAAAGACATTTAGAGAATTTCTAAGTGGGAAGTTGTAATGACTGGTTGACATTTAAATTTCCTGTTACATAGGAGGGTCAATGGGGGAACAGATGTACGTTGGTTAGCATGACATACTTATCCATTTCTGATAGGCTATCTCTACAGGACTGAAACTGGCTTATATAAGTATTAAATGTTCTTAAACTGCAATTTTATAGGACCTCTCACATCCCTGTGATCAATTGTTTTGTCTTTTGGAAAGTCCCAGTCATTTCTCAGAAAGCAGCCAATGCAGGTGGCCATTTTATTTCAAAAGTTTTCTTCCTCCTGCCTGCCCTTCCTCCTTTCTTTCTCTGTTCTACCTTTCTTTCTCTCTCTTTGGTTTTGTTTTCGTTTTTGTTACAAAGTTACCGATATGAAAAGTAATGAAGAAAGATAACCATTGTGGGGGGATTATTTTACTTTAATAAAAAAACCAAAGCCCCCTAGAGAAATTCCTTAATATCAGTACATATAAATACAACCTTGCCTATAGCTGTTCTCACTTATTAGCTTTTGTCCCTAATTTTGTGAGTGGGCACTTTCTCTTGTTGACCTTCTCGAAATCATAGAAATACCCCAGGGCTGAGCAGAATATGCAGAAGGAAGAGTGATAAAAATTTAACCAGAGTTGAAGGAATTTTAACCTTTTGGAACAACAACAATGAAAGGTCATTCAAGTAATCTCATTACCTGCCTATTTTCCTTGGGTATATTAGGGAGGAAGCCATGAAGCCTAACTTGGTATATTTTTCCCTTTGATTATTTTAATTTCAGTGACCTTTGGGTGGCCTCCTTCAAACTCTGAAATTTTAAGCTCAATTGGAAAGGCCTGAATCCTGACTTGATATATGGTGTTGAGAATGTTGCTTCTATAATACAGAGCTAGTGAAGGAGGGTTATTAAGATTGTGAAAAGCAAGCAATAACAGATCAGCTGAAACAAAAGGGAGGCGTGGGTGCAACTCAAGCTGTCACATAAATTCATTTTTAAAAACTTGGGCACTTTCTAATACTTAACTGGGTAATTCAAATATGCATGCAACCTTTGACACTCCAGAATGAAAGCAAGCTTTTGCCTCAGTCAACTAGATGAAATAAGACAAGGCTTTGAGAACTCAAAAGCTTTTTTGGGCAGAATTGTGAGAAGGCACACTGGGTTCCTAGGTCCCCCAGACTCACTTCTTTCTCTTTGGAATCCTATCCTCCCCCTTTCTCCAGGCATGGTCATTCTGTTGCTCTCCGTAATGCGAGTTACACAGAGTCTGTAATGCGAGTTACACAGAGTCTGTACTTACGTATCCTAAGCTATTTACATTTACATTTTAACATTAATTGTGGCTTGAAGAGCTTTGTCTTTGAGTCACAAACAGTATGGGCTTGGTATATATAGACCAAAGTTCTAATCTGGGGTCACCACTTTATCACTTGTGGTTCTTTAGGTGAGTCACTTAACCTTTCTGAGTCTGTTTCCTCATCTGTAAAAAGGTAATGATGATAATAATGTGCACATTTGTGAGTGGCTGTAGGCATTAGAGATAATGTGTATAAAGAGCCTGATCCATAAATGATAGTTAAAGGAATGTCAGACATGCAGATGTCAGGCATGCAGGTGACAGAACTTTTGAACAAATTTCCCCCTTTCGACAAGAGGACTTTTCTAGTACAACTGAAATCCAAGCTCCAGGGTGGAGGTGGTGGCTGCTTTCTCAATTAGGCTGGCTCTTTTTGTCATGCCTTATTACTGTACATCTACATAATTTGTTGATACATCCATTTTAATCATGCAGCTTGAGGCTTTGGTGCATTTATGAGAGACATAGAGCTAACCTGGTGAATGTTGAATTGAGAAGGAACTCCAATGTGCTTATGAGTTCAGTTATTTTAGTGGGATGATAAGTGTGGCTACATTTGTAACACAGTTATATAATACATACATGTACAACATGACAAATGATTTTCCACAAGCCTGACAAGGAAATTAATCTCTTTACTTTATGGTCACATTTCTGTGAAAGTAAGATTTTATTTTGCCAAAATGTGTATCTGTGTTTATAAATATATAATGCTCCTTGATGGCCTAGTTCTGTACCTAATCAAGAATAAACACAATTAAAATTGTCTCTTTACAATGCAGTTCGTTATTTCTTGTATGTATTTTGACAGATGCATTCACTGTGATTTCTGTCCTTGGTTAATGAGAAGCTGTGATAGACATTAACAGAAGAGGCTTCAAATGGAAAGATCCCCCAGGTTTTCTCACCGCCTCCCTCCAAGTTTGATATGCTGTGATGTGTTTGGTCTTATTATTATAGTGTCTGGGGTGGAGGAGTATCATATTGAGAAAAATGATGAGATTCTGGAATCTAAAAATGAGGAAGCAGCTGCAAAGAGAAATTCTGAAGAATTGTCCTAATGCTTGGGGAAGGTTTAAAGAATTCCATTCTTTGCCTCATTGCCTAGAACCAGTAATTAGTAACCCACTGATATGGTATTTGTTAAATACCAATGTTTTAAGTAAAGACTGTTGAAATTGCATTATGCTAGTGGGAAAACGTACTGCAATATTCACTCTAGAATAGATTTCAGTCTGAGAGTAGATAGTTTGCCTGAAGCAAAATAGAATCAATGGCCTAATTAGCCCCAGGAGATTGGAATCTCTAGATTTAGCAAGGAGGTACAGTTGCTTGAATACCCATGGATGCCCGCCTCTTTGGAGCGATAATTTTTTTGTAGGTTTTAAAGCTCAGAAGAATTCAGAAAACAGTCCTCCAGGTGTTGGAAAACTATTTATCAATATTACAGCTGGAATCATTGCCATACCTGCCCTGAAGCTTTTGCTGAAGTCTCTTTCCAATCAGTAGGCTCAGCGCTTAATCTGATTAATCCCATCAGAGTCCTTTTTCTGCTGTAGTTTTTCCTAAATCCAAGGAGAAGGGATAAATATTTAGATTCATAAACATTTTCCAGTATACTGCAGCAATATCAGAAATACATAGCAAAAAAGAAGCCATTTTCCCCCTCTTCAATGGATAAGAAATACCTGTCATCACTCAATCTCAGGTAAAATTAATCCACATGTATTTCTGCTGCATGGCCTAGCTGACTGTCAGGTGTGTTAAGATGTTAGTTGATGTTGATAATCAGTTTGATGCCATTTCCCATTTCCAGAAGCACCCAGTAAGGGTAGATAGTGGCATAAAGCTTAGGGTTTAGAAGACCAGTCTCCAACAAAACTCAGGGGAGAAGACTGCCTTTGCCATTTTCTACCAACCTCTTTTTCTATCCCTGAAAACATTTGTGGAAATTATAGGTGGTCTGAATTATGTCAGTGGCATGAGACAAAGACAAAAGGATGGATTCAAAAGGATGATGTGCACAAGGAGTGCCTTGCCACGCAGGGGTGTCCCCCGCATAGGGGAGCCCCACACACAAGAGCCGCCCAGCGCGAAAGAAAGCGCAGCCTGCCCAGGAATGGTGCCGCACACATGGAGAGCTGACACAACAAGATGACCCAAGAAAAAGAAACACAGATTCCTGTGCCACTGACAACAACAGAAGTGGATAAAAGAAGAACATGCAACAGAGAACAGACATTCGGGGTAGGGGAGAAGGGGAGAGAAATAAAAAAAATTTTAAAAAAAGGTAGTTTCAAGAGGACTTGGTTACTATATTAGTTTCTTAGTGCTGCCATAACTTATTGTATTACAAATGTGGTGCCTTAAGAGAGAAAGTTATTCTCTCACAGCTGTGGAGGCCAGAGGCCAGGGGGCCACATTCCTCCAAAGGCTCTAGGGGAGAATCCTTCTTTGCCACTTCCAGTTTCTGATGGCTCTGGGTGTTCCTTGGTTTATAGCCGAATAATTCCAATCTCTGCCTCTTCTTAGCATGGCCAACTCTTTCCTCTCCCTTTCCTGTCTATGTCAAATTTCCCTCTGCTGTTGTCAGAACACGCTGGGTCCTCTAGGTTCTTGGCTATGTTGTATAAAGGAATTTAAGTACATGGCAGTTTAATTAGGCCAGTAAAAAGCTTATTAAGAAACGAGAGAGGGAAGCAGACATGGCTCAACTGATAGAGCGTCTACCTACCATATGGGAGGTCCAGGGTTCAAACCCAGGGTCTCCTGGTGAGCTAGCCCATGCGCAGAGCTGCTGCGTGCAAGGAGTGCTGTGCCACAGCAGGGGTATCCCCTGCATAGGGGAGCTCCACGTGCAAGGAGAGCACCCCACATTGAGCTACCCTCCGTGAGAAAAACACAGCCCACCCAGGAGTGGCACCGAGCTGACACAGCAAGATGACACAACCAAAAAGAAACACAGATTCCTGGTGCCGCTGAGAATACAAGTGGACGCAGGGACACAGAAGAACACACAGCAAATGAACACAGAGAGCAGACAACAGGTGGGGGGGGGGAGGGGAGATAAATAAATAAAATAAATCTTAAAAAAAAAAAAAAGAAACGAGAGAAAAGAGAAAAGTGCATACCCATGACATTGATGTGGGTGTCCTTCAGGCAGAGAGGCCACCTGAGGCCAGGGTTGCTTTTATTAAGGCTGTTCTTCCCTTCTCCCCTTTCCTAATTTTGGGGAAGATCCCCAGCTGTTTGCTATTCTGATTGTTTTTCAGTCCTCACTTGTTGGCTTTCAGGGGACCATTGAGGAGGGATTTCTGTTTGGAGTCATCTGGGGCCTCTTCTTGAGCCCAGGAGTTCCAAATGGGACCTCATGGCCAGGGTCTTGGCAGGGTCTTTTTGGCTTTGTTCTTAGTATCAACATTCCCTCAGGGGGTTTCTGGGTGGGGTCTCACAGCCGAGTTCTCTGCCAGGTCCCAGCTGTGACCAGAGGTCTTCCCTCCTTCCCTATATTAACCTACCTCACTGCCTTTCTCTTGTGAGGATATTTGTCATTGAATTTAGGTCCACTGGGCAATACAGGATAATCTCATTTCAAGATCCTTAATTTTATCTGCAAAGGCCCTTCTTCCAAATAATTCACTTTCATGGGTTCCAGGGTTAAGACATGAACATATCTTTTTGGGGTCCACCATTCTACCTACTACGCTGACCAACTGAACATGTTAATTTGTTTGATTGGAAAGATGCTAGTGAGGATGAATTCCAAGTCCCTCAGATGGGAAGATGCTGGTGGCAGATCCCTAGAGGAGGAGCTTTAGAGGAGATGACGTCTTTGTCATTTAGTTTTGGACACAGAGTTTGAGGTGGGGGATAGAGGAAGCAGAACTTGACTTCACTATTCTGCTTCTCATTAACCCAGTCTCAATATTTCATGTATTAATATTGTTCAATTAGCAGTCTTGAAAACAGATAAAAGGTTTCCGGCATTCCTGAGTTGGACTCATATTATTATATGATCTTTGTAAATTTTTACTTTAAACTTACCATGGGATAAGCAGTATGTTGTATGAGCGAAATTAATTTTAATTTATATCCTAGCAGCAGTTAGTTAGCATTTGAAGCCTCCTGATCAGGAAGCCGTACTCCAGGTATGATTACTAAGCACTTCAAATATTGCTGTGGAAATCTGCACTTGAGGGTTTGTTAATTAGCATAAGAGATGTAAGAAATAATTTTTCATGGGTGAAACTAATGGTGTTCTGTTGATTCTCCAGTCCCACCATCCTTAGACAAAAACTTATGGCAGCCTGACAAGCCCATCTGTGCAATTCCTTTGGAGCAGGTCACAGATAGAGCTCTCACTTCACAGAGCGCTGTCATCTGATCAGAATGTTGCTGTTCCCACCTTCAGAACACCATGGCATCCACCTGGGAGGGAATCTTTTATACAAAGTGCTTCTTGGCATGTCTGAGGAGAGATAGTAGAACTTCCCCAAACTTACCAGACCAGGTTGATTGTTTTTATGTCTACTTGCTTGTAAATGTGTAAATATTTGTCAATGTTTTATCAAAGACTGACTTTCATCTTTGCCTACTACCTGTTGAGGAGGTTACAGGGACGCTGGGTGCCACTGACATTTACTAAATGTCTTGGACATTCATCAGATGAACACATTAGTTTGGGTAAGTTTGTAACAGACTTCTTTAGTCTTTTGGTCCAAATCTCTGCAAGGACTGTGAGCAATACAGTCCCCAGGTGTCAAAAGAATGCACAGGAACCTGAGGATTTGAGTTAAGGGATGAACTGAGTGGTTTGTTCCTCTATAATCATATGAAAGTCATCAGCCTGGAACCAGATGTTGCCTAGTCACTGCATGAGACTTGGGAGATGAATGACTTCTCTGGAGGATTTGGATCCTCTGAGAGAAGTTTCTAGAATTAAAACTTACCTATTAACAAAGGACTGTGGGGCTATATACATGGTAGGCTCAGTGTTTCATGGACAAATACACAGTTGAGTCTTGTCATTCTAAGCAGTTATATTCTATGAAGTCACAGCAAGCACTAAATTAGTATATATTGGGAAATAGAGGGTTTAGGAGAAATATGCAGAAATAGAGAGCTAGGTTCTTGCAAGCCTGTGTTCTCAACATTTGTTAACTGATCAATATATAACCTTGTCTAAAGAAACCTTATTTAATATGAATTTTTGATTAATTAACATTGAACTCAGGGTCAACAGCATTATAACTCAGGCCTGAACAAAGCTGATCTAACACATACATTTTCTCTGTAAGGCACATCGCACATCGCACATATATTTTTATACATATATATGTATAAGTCACATCACACACATATTTTCTCTGTAAGGCACATCATAGCTCCTAAGCACCTTCTAGTGCTTAGGAGTACTAGACAGCTCTCCAGTTTTATGCTTGGGGACCATTTTACACAGCAAAATGACCAAGGAGAAGAACAAAAATGTGAAAAACACGGCACTAAATATAAATGAAAAGGACACTTGTTTACAGTTTGAAAGCTGAAATAAGAAGGCAGAGTGTTGCCTTTTTTTGACCTCAGTTAGTAATACGTAGGTCAGGCACACAAATTTTTTGTTGCTCTGCATATGTGTAATAATTTCGGGGTTACAAATAAATTTTAGCAAGCAGGCAATTTTGCAAATATGGAATCTGTGCATAATGCATAAATATGGAATCTGTGCATAAAGATCAACTTTATATTCTAGGGAGTTTCACAAACATACATATATGTCATATATGTTATATATTTATATGTCACATGTGTTATATATATTTATACTTTTTCATTTAAAAATGTATTGAATTATATCATTCATATATGAACATGCATAAACGTAAGTGTATAGTAAAAGCTGTGAACTTACAAAACAAAAATGCATAACATCATACAGAGTTCCCATATAACACCTTGTATTTATACTTCTATGTATCTGAATGAGGAAAGATCCTTTCTGGTATTTTAATAACTAATATTTCCAAATTGGAGGATTAATGCATGATTGCTATTTGATATTTGCTTTTATAGATGAATAGCATACTTGATAATTCAAGTAATAGCTATTACTAGTAAAATAATAACTTTCAAAATTTTATTTACTAAACCTGTGCTATTATAGGGAGTTACAACAATATTTCATTGTTTTAGAAACTATAAAAGGTATCAGTTATAATTTAACTGTGCTGTTGGTTCTGTGTATCATTAAGTCACTATTGAGCTTATACTCTTTTTTTTTTTAGGAGATACCAGGGATTGAACCCAGGACCTCGTACATGGGAAGCAGGTGCTCAACCACTGAACTAGCTACATCTGCACCCCGCCACACACACACACACACTTTTTTTTTTTTGGAAGTAGCAGGGCTGGGATTGAACATGGGACCTTGTATGTGTGATGCTGGTGCTCAAAACTGAACTACACCGGCTCCCTGGGTTTATAATTTTGAAGGTGTCCATATTTTATTGCAAAAATGGAATTTATTGAAGAGAGACCATGAAGGTATTGTAAATGTGTATTAAGGATGCATTTCTCTTTGTAAAACACTTTCTGCTTCTAAGAATAAAATTTGCATATGGAAGAGAAAATGACTTTCATAAATGAGGGAAATGTATCAGTTTGGGGAAAGACTACAAGCAAAGAATATGAAATATCAACTACTCATAAAATTTTGGCTAAATCTTAATTTCTCACTATTTCTGGCGAAGGAATTAAAACACTAAGCAGAAACAGGAAACTTGCTTAAATTTTTTATCGGAATTATGCTTCAAAAGAAATGTATGTAATAACTGAAAGGTAATTATTTGAACTTGAGATTTTTCTTGAAATCAAGTCAGTGGGTATCACTTAGCTACCCAAGTCTGAGTTAGGTCTGAAATTGAAAACTGAAATAGGCTCTTAGTCAGAATGTCTTGCTCATATTGGAAGAAGATGGGCAGGCAGAGAAGGAGGAGAAAACAGGGCAAAGGGAGGTTACAAATCCAGGGAGACTTTTTTCTTATAATCTTGAACTAATAATTTCAGGACCAAAACATTCTTTGAGGTCACTTAATCCTATTCCCTCAACCTTATTGTAGACAGTGGTCACCAGTTGCTACCTAGCCCACCTCCACTTAAGGCAATATTTATCATTTCCTCCTGCTTTAATTGTTTGAATGCTCTATTACACATTGAGCTGAAAACTACCACCATTCAGATTTGATGGGTACTGGTTCTGTCCTTGGGGATACATGGAATGACTCTTCTCCCTCTTTTGCCTAAGGACCTCTCAGATATTGAAAGATAGCTGCCACCTCCCTTTTCCATTTTAAAATAAATCAGGGACAGTTATAAGCACCTGAGGTTTTGGGTGGCAGTGATATTCAGGGTTTTCACACCCAGCCCTATCTGAAGGTCTAGGAGAACACACAGCCTACAGAGAATTCCCAAGATAGATTTACTTTTCCTCACTTCAGTGTGTTTGGTCAAAAGACTTAAGAATAAAGAACTCAAGTACTGTATTTTTTTAAAGATTTATTTATTTATTTCTCTCCCATCCCTGCCCCCAGTTGTCTGCTCTCTGTGTCCATTTGCTGTGCATTCTTCTGTGACTGCTTCTATTCCTATCAGTGGCACCGGGAATCTGTGTTTCTTTTTGTTGTGTCATCTTGTTGTCAGCTCTCCGTGTGTGCGGCACCATTCCTGGGCAGGCTGCACTTTCTTTTGCGCTGGGCGGCTCTCCTTACAGGTGCACTCCTTGCGCGTGGGGCTCCTCTACGCTGAGGACACCCCTGCGTAGCAGGGCACTCCTTGTGCACATCAGCACTGCGCGTGGGCCAGCTCCACACGGGTCAAGGAGACCTGGGATTTGAACCACGGACCTCCCATGTGGTAGGCGGACATCCTATCCATTGAGTCAAGTTCACTTCCCTCAAATACTATTTTTTTTTGCGTGTTTGTCATCTTGCTGCTTCAGCTCTCCATGTGTGCGGTGACACTCCTGGGTGGGCTGCACTTTTTTTCACGCAGGGTGTACTCCTTGCATGTGGGACTCCCCTACACAGGGGTGCCCCTATATGGCACAGCACTCCTTGTGCACAGCAGCACTGCACATGGGCCAGCTCACCACTCGGGTCAGGAGGCCCTGGGTATTGAACCCTGGACCCTGCATATGGTAGGTGGTCCCTCTATCAGTTGAGCCACATCTACTTCCCTCAAATACTATTTTGAGCGCTTTGTTCTTAAGTGAACACTGAATAAAGTCAAAGGGTCATGAATTGCTATGATTTTTAAATTGCCATTTCCATTCACTATTATTCCAATTCTAAGGCCTTGGTTTTATGATGCTAAAAGAATGAATTCGGTGCAACTTAAAGATCAACATGATGCTTTGGTGATGCTTAGGACAAACAACAGTAATAGTTTCACATTTAAATTTGTTGTTGGCAGCAGAGAGACACAGCCTAATGTGGACTTAGAATGGTAGGTACAGACATCATTCAATAAACATTTTTTGAACATCTACTAGTATTGTGTT
The DNA here is from genome assembly GCF_030445035.2 of Dasypus novemcinctus. NCBI lineage: Eukaryota > Metazoa > Chordata > Mammalia > Cingulata > Dasypodidae > Dasypus > Dasypus novemcinctus. The sequence goes on along the minus strand of NC_080679.1, from coordinate 54,795,819 downwards.
GTCTGCCATTTACTTTAAAATACTTCACATAGACTGTGATTTATATGCATTTTAGTTTCAATGCACATCCAAGGGTGGTAAGTTACCATTTAGAGTACCCTGATTGGAATTACCCTGCAGGGGTGGTCAGCCTGCATTGGAGGGTCTCCAGTCAGAGGTCCACTCTCTGGAAATGCTGCTCCAGCACTTCAGCTAGCTGTCTTCCTTATTTCTGATCAACACCAGAGATATCACTAATGATTACATTATTAAAAATATGGCTATGTTTATTAGAAATGATTTTTTATTGATAAAATCAGTAGTGATAAGGACATGTGGATTGCCTAAAAATATTGTACAGGCATTCCTGCCCTTGCATGCACAGAGTATAAGAATCCAACAGTCCAATAACATAGACTTCAGGGTTGCACCCCTGCTTTATGACTCTGAAAGGTAGGATCAGATTTGGAAGATTTTTGTCATGTGGCTCATTTTAAAGAGTTAGTTAAATGCTGCCACCAGAATAAAACTTTCTTGCAAAGAGCCATCTGAGTACCAAAAAGGGCAGAAAGCTGGGACTTTATTGAGCTTACAGAACAGTTTGTACAGCTGCACTTGCCTGTATGTGTGGCAGAGTTCCATCTCAGATGTACAATGAAACATTCTACCTGGTAGCCACAGGAGAAGACACCTATGGACCTCACCCACTTCTAGTTATTGAAGGTATGTTAGATTGGATTATTGCTCAAAAGCGCTCACTTTCCCCAACTCCCACTTGCCCCATGTGAGGAGTACACTTCTCCACCTAGGACTTTGGGACATGATTTAGGTAATGTAATCCTAATGTTCATGACACAAGCAGGGGTTTGAAATGTGCAATGCAGGGGGGCTTGCCTTCTCACATTTCTGCTGATACCATGAGAATAGCATGCCCTCAAATGGCCCTCTGGGTAAAAGAAGACAGAAACACATGGAGTAGATCTGGACTCTAACTAAAGCTCAGAGTCATCCAGCCAAGATCTGAAGAGTTACATCAAGGGATCTGCAGAGAGACAGAAGTGTTTCTTGTCGACTAACATTGAGAGACTGTGATTGTTTGTTATGTGGCAATCACTGACTGATATATGAAGCTACCATTAGGTACCCCCAGCAATAGGTATTAGGCACTTTGCAAATATTGTTTTAATTCTCATAACAAATTTGGGGGTTAGACATTATTTTACTTCTACATAGACAAAGCAAATCAACATTTAGAGTGCTAGAACAACTTGACCCAACCACACAAATTAGCAGGTACAGAACCGTAATTAGCTCCAGTGGACTCCATCCAGTCACTGTGGAGTCCATCCTCTCCCACTACACTGCATCACATATTCTGATGAACTTTCTTAGACTGAATTTGAGCTTTAACTAAAGTTGCATCTATGTACACAGCAAGAGGGCCAAAAACTGAACCCATGATCCAGTATTCAATAAATAGTTCAATAAATAATCCAATAAATACCTACTATGTGCCAGTGCATTGTGACATGTCTCGGAGATATAATGATAGCATGATAGATACTGTCCCAGCCCTCGCAGGGCTTACACTCTCACCTTTTAGCAAAGGACGTGCCATGTCTTTGTGTGACTTTTAATGTTGGAATGAAAGTAACAACTGCTCTCAAAATGCATTTAACTACTAATGATGAACCTGAATTGTTCTTCCAGAGTGCACCAGTATGTTATAGGTCAAAGAGTTGGGGGAAAACAAAAGGAATGGAATATTATAATTCTTGTTAATAAACATCTTTAAACCCAGATGATTTCTGAATTTTAGAATAAAAATAATTAATCTTTTGAAAGAATGGTAAACCAGAAAAGATTAAACATTATAATTAAAGAATGGGAATGACATTTGGTATCAGAGGCATCTCGGATGACTGTATGAACAGTACGCTAAACAAAGTGAATAATTTCTAACATAATAATGGTATTTACTGTATTACAATGGCATACTAGAAATCTAATTGCAACTTCTCAAGAATTTAAAAAAACATTTTTATAATATAAAACTACGGGAATAATAGATATGATCTTTATTTTTAAAAGAACATAATAATGCTGCTATATCATTCAATTTTCAGATATCAGGATTTAATATAATAAGAAAAGACAGAGAAAATGAAATTTGGGGAGACTTTTGAATAGTTGCTTTAGGAAGGAGATTTGCAATTGAATGGAAATAGGCTGATTTTGATTATACTTTAATATGAGATAAAGTAAAGATGGGGTAAATCCAAAGTGAAACATAATTATAAGTTTTTGCATAATCCCTAGCAAAAGTATTGAAGATTAGATTCCAGAATTGTGTTAGTAGCACCACACAGCTTTTACCATTCATAGTTAAATTCAGCATTGGACATTAAGCATTGTTAGAAAACAGATAAAATATATATTCATAAATGGAAATAATCACAAACATATTTAATAAGATATTTGGATTTAAAAGTTTTGCCTTCCTATTTCTGAAATAGAATAAAATCACAAATAAAATTTAAAATGAAAACAATCTGTATAAACACCAGAGTGAGAGCAAGAAGGCAGAATGATATGAATTCATTTCTAAATAGGAAAAAAATAAACATACTTTCTCATTTAAGAAAAGCATGAATGTACCATGCTATACCTTGATTTCTTTTCCTAATGTCTTTTGTATATAATGACAAATTCTCCTGGGAACACATTTGGATGGGAACACAGGTAATGGTGTGTTGGTTAAGTTCATGTTATAGCTTGTCTAGGTTATGGTATCCAGTTGTTTGGTCAAGCAAGCACTGGCCTGTTAATGAAAAGATATTTCATAGCTTTAAAAGATTAGTCAGTTGATTTCATCTATGACTGATTACATCTACAATCAACAAAGGAGATTGCTTTCAGCAGTGAGAGAAGTTGCATCCAATCAGTTGAAGTCCCTAAAGGGAGAACTGATGATTTGAGCAGTCAGAAAGAAGAATTGCTATCTCTACTTCAGCCAGTCAGCTTCTCCTGGGAAATTAATCAAAACCTTCACTGGCATTCCTAGCATGTGGTCTGCCTATGGAATTTGGACTTGCCTATCCCTACAGTCCTGTGAGCCAATTCCTATAGTAAATCTCCTAATATTTACATACATGCATATATGTAGCTTGTTGGTCCTGTTTCTCTAGAGAACTCTGACTAATACAAAAACTCATAGAGGCTAATTGACCAAAATTCAGACAAGCAGTCTTATCTCCATAATGGCTGAGAAAGGCAGGCCTTAATCATTCTAACATAAAACTGATCCTCAAATGTAAACAGAAAGTTCAACAGTCCATAACTTAAATACTGACCATCCATAGATTTGCAGTACTGACACAGGAGTGAGAATAATAACTTCCTTTCAGGCAGAATCTGAGATCTGGGAATACTTGAATATGAAGAGTCTGAAATTGACGAGATAAGTGTTGATAGAAACTGTTCATGAAATGTGGCTGTATCTACTCTGTATTAGTCAGCCAAAAGGGTGATGATGCAAAGTACCAGAAATCTGTTGCTTTTATAAAGAGTGTTTATTTGGGGTAGAAGTTTATAGTTACAAGGCCCTAAAGAGTCCAACTGAAGGTTACTTCCTTACTCAAAGTCAGTTGCTATGTGTTGAAGCAAGATGGCAGGCAACGTCTGTGAGGTTCAGCTTTCCTCTTCCCTCTTAAGGCTCCATGGGTCAGGTTCTTCTGATCTCAGCTATAGGCTGGCATAGAGCTCATCTCTTTTCCCAGGTCTTCTTTCTTTCTGGGCTCAGCTGCTCTGTTCTCTTCACAAGGTCAGCTGTAAACTGTCAGGCACAGGGCTCATGTCTCTTCCCGGAGACTCTGCTGTGTCTGTGGAGTTGTCTCTCTTCCTCTGTGTATCTACTTCTGTGCATCTCCTTGACAGAATGTCCATTTATATAGCCCACAAAGGGGGCAGGGACTCAAACTGAGTTACCCTCTATTGATGTGGTCAAATCAAAGCCTCAATTTTAACATAATTAAATAAAAGACATCTCAGCTGAATCTAGTACAATCAAAGGGTATCAGGCCCAGAGGAACAGGCCAGTTTACAAACATAATCTCTCTTTTTGGAATTCATAATTAATCTGAAACTGCCACATACTCTGTACTCTGAGAAACCAATGGTATGGTAATGAATCTATTAATATCTGATATTTTGTGTGTACATCTTTTTTGTCTGTCTACCCCCCAATATAGAAGCAGGTAGATGTGCACAAAATAAGCCTCTACCAAAAACCTTGATGAATGGGAAACACCATCTACCTGCTGTTAGGTTAAATATAACTTGTGGGTTATATATTACTATATTATAGAGAAAAGGAGAGTGAGCCAGAAAGGAAGAGGGAAGGAAAGAGAGAAATGGGGGTGGGGTGGCATTAGAAGCTAGTTTGTCTTTTTAGAAATAGATTTGGACAATTTTGCAAATGAAATAGAAAAAAAAAGCAGACCTGTGGGTAGGAAATAAAAGTAAGATTTGAATTCCTACAATAATGTTATTTCTGAAGAAATTGTATTAGTATTATCCATTTTATTTTTCTGGAATATGTGAATAAATGTTGGCTCTGGGGTTGGTGTATGCCCAGGAGACTTGAATCTCTGGACTGGCCATGTGCCAGCTGGGCCCTGAATCTCAGCAGAGTTGCAACACCTACTCTCTGGTTGGACTTACCCAGGTCAGCTAACAGGGAGGTGAGGATGGTCAACCACCACACCAGGGAACCAAGATATCTACAGCTGCAAGCAGTTGGTGTATGCCCAGGAGACTTGAATCTCTGGACTGGCCATGTGCCAGCTGGGCCCTGAACCTCAGCAGAGTTGCAATACCTACTCTCTGGTTGGACTTACCCAGGTCAGCTAACAGGGAGGTGAGGATGGTCAACTACCACACCAGGGAACCAAAATATCTACAGCTGCAAGCAGAATTCCATTCATCAGCCATGTGGGATCTTAACTTTTTTTGTTTTTTTAAAATTTTTAAAACTCCCCCCCCCCCATTGTTTGCATTCACTGTCTGCTTTCTGTGCCCACTTGCTGTGTGTTCTTCTGTATCTGCTTGTCTTCTCTTTAGACGGTACCAGAGAACTCATCCTGGGACCTTCCAGAGTGGGAGAGAGGCACACAATCATTTGTACCACCTCAGCTCCTTAGTCTGCTCATCTCTTATTGTCTCTCCTCTGTGTCTCTTTTTGTTGTGTCATCTTGCTGTGTCAGTTTTCTGTGCAGGCCAGCACTCTGCTAGGGCCAGCTTGCCTTCACCAGGAGGCCCTTGGAATTGAACCCTGGACCTCCCATATGGTAGATGGGAGCCCAATTGTTTGAGCCACATCCACTTCCCTACGTTACTGTCCTGAATTCCTTATTAAAGCTTTTGACATTTGAGATGGTTGGAATACTAGAAGACTTAGATATGGCTAAGAATTTATTATGTTTTAGAAGGCTGTTTATTGCTCATTATAAAGGTATTACATTGTGGGGCAATTTGGACATTAAGAATCATAAAAGAAGTGAACAAACCTGTAATCCTACCACACAGATTAGAAGTATTATCATTTTGGCATGTTTCTTTTCAGTGATTTTACTGCTCTTTTAAAAATATATACATATAAATTAGCATATTTTATTTACAAATTTGTCCTACTTTTTTCTTAATACTATATCAGAAACATTTATCCTATGTGATTAAATGTTTTAATAGCCATCATTTTAATTGCTCTATAATATTCCATTGCCTAATTTGACTCTAACATTCTATTTATGTATGTATGTATCTTCATGGCTTTAAATTACTTTAAGAATGAATATCTTTGTATTTCAGAATATTCTCATAGCGATATTCTGAACTGGAATTATTGAGGCAAAGGCTAAACATTTTATATGATGCTATGGCAAAGACTAGCTAGCAGATTGTCCAACTTGTTTAATTTTCCTTATGGAAAACGACTTCATTTCTCTGCCTCACTTGCAGTTAGGAACAGTCACAGAAATGAATTCTGTCCAAAGGAATGCGGACAGAAGTGATGCAATGATGCATACTATTTCTGGGACTAGCCCATAATTACCTCTTAGTACTTACTGTTTGCTCTTCCCTTTCTGCTAGCTGTATGCCAATGATCAGCTTGGAAGGCATTTATTGAAAACTGTAGAACATCTGCTGGACTGTTCCTGAAGGTGGAACAGAGTACCCTTAATTCCCACTACTTCTGTGAGAGGCTCTGTATGTGACTTATGGGAGTGAGAAATAAAATTCTATTATGTTTAGCTTCAGAGATTTGAGGATTTATCTTTTTTGTGACTAGTATAATCTTAACCAATATCAATATTGGTATTAGAAAGGAGATACTACTACCTAATAAAAACTATGCAGTATTGGCATCCGGTGGTAAGGAAACCAGTATCAGAGGATAGGAAGATGGTGACCCATGTTATACAGAGGTAATATATGTATTAAAACTGTCACTGAAGATAGCCTGAAGGTAGATCAAGCACTTACTGAGCCTGTACTTCTAGGAGATGCGATTAGAAAATAGAATATTATTACATGTGTTGACTGTAACTGGCTTTGATTTGAAAGGTATTAGAAGAAAAAAATTGAGTCTAAATAGTGGGATGATTTTCAAGCTGAAATAAAAAGAAATACAGAAAGAGTGGAAATTTGGGGCTTGGAGTTGGAAAAGCTGTTTCAAGACTTAGAACAGTAAGAAATAAGATTTAAAATGCCTCAAAGATATGGCCCTATGGCAAAGACCAGATTAAGGTAATAGTCTTTCCTCTCAAACTATAACCTCACAGATGCTGGCATTATACTGTGAGTATGTGAGAGAGGCATGAGGACGAGGAAGCAGAGAAAGAAATCAGGATTAATTACATTTAGGAAGGAACATTGGGTTTCCTGGCACATAGAACTGACTAGAAACAAAAGGATTAGAATCTAAAGTTAAAAAAATATTTTTTTGAAGTATTAAAGAAAAAGTCACAAAAAACAAAAAACACTGGCCAATGAAATCAGAAGCCTGGACTAAAAAAAGCCTTTGACTGCTTAAGCCTTAAAATCACCCTTGGGCCACAAAACCTGCACTCTTTCATCCCTTAGGAGGAAGGCTTCCACTCCCACTTCAAATATGGCCAAGGGGGAAATGGACAAGGAAGAACCTGCCAGAGGATAAAGCCAGAGACCAAGGAGAAAAATAGACAGAGAAGCTTAGAGAAAGCAGATTCAGGTTTTAAGCCAGCCGCTTACTCTCTCAAGGTAGAGGCCTACAAAATTATTGCCCAGCGTGATTGCTATAGTGACTACAATGTCCAGCATCTTTTTTCTGAAGTTTTTTTTTTAGTAGTTGCCTTGTCACTACTTCATCATTGCATATTGGGTGTATGTATTGTACTTTTAACACAGATGTTACTGGGCCATGGGGAACCACATTCTGATAAAGAGGCCTGAACTTCACTACAAAATGTTGGCTTTTGAGCTAGCTGCAGCGACTGGATTGGACTCTAGATTATACAGGGAAGGGACTGAATGGACTCAAATGTGGAAGACTGAAATGTATTTGGTAATTGGAAGGGTGAATGGAGACAGACTACCTAGTTATTCACTTACCCATTTCTTTTCCTTCTTGGGCACACAGCTAGAAGACATTTTCCAGCCTTCCTTGCAGGAAGTGGGGGCAATTGTAACTGATTTCTGTTCAATGGAACAAAAGCTGGGATACAAGCTAAGGACAGACATTTCAGAGTCTAAATTTCAACTGTAACAAACTAAAATCACAAAATGTCCTGGTTTCAGCAAAAGATTACAAAACACTCAAAGAAACAGGAAATGATGGCTCAGACAAAGGAAAAGATTAAAGGATTAGAAATCATCAATGAGGAGGATCAGACCTGAGACATTCCAGTTTAAGACTTAAAAAAAATGGTCCTAAATATATTCTAAGAGCTAAAAGAAAACATGGGGAAAGAATTAAAGGAAATCAGAAAAATGTTAGAAGAACACAAATAAAATATCAATAGAAAGATGGAAACTATGAAAAGAAACTAGAGCTGAAGACTATAGTAACAGAAATTAAATATTCCCTAGAGGGTTCAAAGGCAGGTTGGAGCTAGGAAGAAAAAGAATCAGTGACCTTGAAGATTAGACTGAAATCATCCAGTCTGAGGAGAAGAAAGAATGAAAAAAAGTGAACAGAGCCTGAAAACCTGTAGGACGTCATCAAGTGTAACAATATACACATTGTGGAAACCCCAGAAGGAGAAGAATGAGAGAAGTGCAGAGAGAATATTCGAAGAAATAATGGCTGAAACTTCCCAAACTTAATGAAAGACATGAATATACACATCCAAGGTGCTCAACAAACTTCAAACATGATAAATCCAAATAGACCCACACTGTACCATATAATAATCAAACTGTTGAATGCCAAAGATAAAGAGAGACTTCTGAAAGCTATAAGAGGGAAGCAATATGTTTCATACAGGAGAGCCCACAAACATTAAGTGCTGATTTGCCATGGAAGCAAAAAGGCTGTGGGAAAACATTTAAAGTGCTGAAAGTAAAAAATTGCCAACCAAGGATATTGTATCTGGAAAAACTATTTTAATGTGCCAAAGGGCTGCTGAAGTAAAGTACCAGAAATGAATTGGCTTTTATAAAGAGGATGTATTTATTTTGGGTAAAAGCTTACAGTTCTAAGGTCATGAAGTCCAAATCAAGGCAGCATGAAAGCTGCTTTCTCACCAAAGTCAGCCGGCACTTGTTGAAGCAAAATGGCCACTGATCTCTGCCCAACTTTGAGCTCAGCTGAGGGGAACCAGGCAAAGGGCTTGTCTCTTTCTGGGCCTTCTGTATCAGTCTCTGCTGCACCAATTTCTTCCTAAGGTTTGAGCTCAGCTGAGGGCAATCAGGCATACAGGAGGGCTCGTCTCTTCTTGAGCTGCTTTATAGTCCCAGCATCTTTGAGCCTCTTGGGGACTTCTGTTTTCTTGCAGAAGTCTCTCTTACATTGCAGAATCAAGCATGCCAGCTACCTTTCCCTGTTGTCTGTCTGTCTGTGTTTTGCCGTTTATATTAAACTTAGCAAGAGGACGGAGACTCAACTTGAGTCATGCCTTACTGACATAATCCAGTCAAAAAGGGCTTCATACCCACAGGAATAGATTAGTTCTCTTTTTGGGATTCATAAAAGAATTTCAGACTGCCACACTGTCTTTCAAAAAATGAGGGAGGAATTATGACATTCCCAGATAAACAAAAGCTGAGAGACTTCTTTGCCACTAGACTGGCCTTATAAGAAATTCTAAAGGGATTTCTGCAGGTTGAAAGAAGGCCAAATAAAGCTCTTTGGTAAAGATAATGATATGGATAAATACAAATAGCAGTATTATTATATTTTTATTTTTAACTCCCCATTTTACTTCCTAAAGGATCTAAAAGGCAAACACATAAAATGCAATGATAAATCATTGAATTTGTGATAAGAGCTACACAAAGATGGAGGGATAGAGCGGTATAGGAACATAGTATAATTTATGTTACTAAGTTGTTAATGTAGTCAAAGCAAAGAAGAATATAATAGATTTAAGATATTAAATTAAAGCCCATGGGTAACCACAGAGAAAATATTAGTGAATAAGCAAATTTATAGAGACAGAACATTGAGTACAGATTATGGTGGGGGGAAAGGGTAACAGAGAGTTATTGCAGGATAATTGTAGGGTTTCTATTTGGTGTAAAGGGAATTATAGTAACGGATGGTGGTAAGGGTACTGCAACATTGTGAATTTGGTTAATCCTACTGAATGGTATACATTTAGAAGAAGTAGGGATAGGAAGATTTGTGTTGTATTTCTGTTTTCACAATTAAAAGAAAGAAAGAGAAACTAAAGAGATAAAAACAATTAAATGTAATACGTGACACTGGATGGAATCTAAGATGTAGGAAAAAAGTGCAAAAGGACATAATTGGGGCAAAAGAAAAAGTTGGAGTATAGAATATAAGCTTTCTATAACATTAAATTTCCTGAACTTGATAAATGTCCTTAAAATGATTATATAAATGAATATTCTTATTTGTAGGAAATGGATATGGAAATATATGCTCAAGGCGTATGATGTGTGCAACCTGCTCTCAAATGGTCAGAAGATAGATAGATAGATAGACAATAGAATGATATAGGCAAAGATGGCAAAATGTTAAAATTGATGGATCTGGGTATTAGGGCAGAGGTAGGGATATGTTGTAGTTCTCTGTATGTGTTTTGCATTATTTTTGTAACTCCTGTAAGTTTCAAAATATTTCAAAATAAAAAGTAAAAAAAACCCAAAAAACTGTAGGATCAGTCTCTGACACTTTTTAATTCATTATTTAATAACAATTACTAAATTACAAAGTGCCAGCCACAGTTCTAAGTTCTTTACATAAACTTATTTACTTATTTAATCAGCATCACAACCCAATAACACAGGTATTATTGTCATTGTCTTTATTTTTATTATAATATTTAAGCATTATCTTCATATATATATTATGAGATAGATATTATCATGTGTCCTTATCATCATCTCCATTTAAAAAATGGAAACAGAGACACAGAAGGATAAGCCTCTGCCCAAGGCCACACAGCTGACCATGGGAGAGCTGGGATGTGAATCCAGTCAGTCTGGTTCTACAGTACAGGATAGACTCTGTTGGAATTCTCTGTAGGGAGTTTCTATTATTTTTGCAACTGTCCTGTAATTTTGAAGTTATTTCAAAATAAAAAGTTTTTTTTTTTTTAAAAGAGGGAGCAGATGTGGCTCAGGCAGTTGAGTGTCTGCTTCCCACACGGGAAGTCCCAGGTTCTGTTCTCAGTGCCTCCTAAAGAATACAAACAAACAATGAGCAGACAACAAGCAAAAACAACAAACAGACAATGGGCAAACAATGAACAGACAGCAAGCAAAACAAAAAATGAGCAGAGAGCAGATGTGGCTCAAACAGTTGCGTGCCTGCCTACCACATGGGATGTCCTGGGTTCAGTTTCTGGTTCCTCCTAAAGAAGAAACAAACAGACAATGAGAAGACAACGAGCAAAAACAACAAGCAAATAGATGAGGGAGGCAGCAGACAACAAGCAGAAACAATAAGCAAACAGATGAGGGAGCCACCTCAGAGGGGACAGGGGAAATTGAAAAAAAAAAAGAATCACAATGAGATACCACTTCACATCCACTAGGATGACTAATATTTTAAAAGGGAGAATCTAAGAAGTGTTGGTGAGGGTTTGGAGAAATTGGAACGTTTGTACATTGCTGATGGAATGTAAAATGGTGCAGCCGCTGTGGAAAATGGTTTGGTGGTTCCTCATAAAGCTAAACATAGAATTATCATGTGTATTAGACAAAGGGGTGCTAATGCAAAATATCAGATATCTGTTGGCTTTTATACAGGGTATTTATTTGGGGTAGAAGCTTATAATCACAAGGCCATAAAGCGTATGTTCCTTCCCTCACCAAAGTCTGTTGCCACATGTTGGAGCAAGATGGCTGCAAAGGTTCAGTCTTCTTCCTCCTCCCAAGGCTCTGTGGTCCCAGCTTCTTCCAATCTCAGCCGCAGACTGGCATAAGTCTCATCTCTCTCCCAGGGCTTATTTCTCTCTGGGCTCAGCTGCTCTGCTCTCTTCACAAGACCAGCTGTAAAATGTCAGGTGAATGACTTGTTTCTCTTCCTGGGACCTCTGCCATGTCTAATGGAGCCTTCTCTCTTTCCTTATGTATCTGCTTCTCTGTGTGCTTTCTTCCTAGGCTCCAGGATCAAAACTCTACTAACTCGTCTCTTGTGTAGTTTTCTCTGTGAGTCCCCATCCCCTTGATGGGTGCAGACTCAACATGGCCCAATCAAAGCCTTAATCATTATTTAATCAAGTAAAGGTGAAACCTCTAAATTTAATACAATCATACATGCCGAGAAAAACAGACCAGTTTAAAAATACAATCCAATATCCATTCTTGGAATTCATAAACAATGCTAAACTGCATTGATAATCCAGCAATCCCACTTCTAGATGTATACCCAAAAGAATTGAAAGCAAGGACTTGGACAGATACTTGTATACCACTGTTCATAGCAGCATTACTTATAATAACCAAAAGATGCAAGCAATCCAAATGGCCATCAGCAGATGAATGGATAAACAAAATGTGGCATATACCTGCACTGGAATATTATTTGGCCATAAAAAGGAATGAAGTAGTGGGTGTAGCTCAGTGGTTTGAGCACTCCCCATGTATGAGGTCCTGGGTTAAATCCCTGTGCACCTACTAAGAAAAGAGAGAGAGAAAAAAGAAACGAAGTAGTGTACATGATATAACATGGATCAATTTTGAAAACAACAATCTGAGTGAAAGAAGGCAGGCACAAAAGAACACAGGTTGTATGAGTTCATTTATATGAAATATCCAGAATAGGCAAATCTACAGGGCCAGAAGATGGATTAGTGGTTGCCTGACACTAGGGGTGTATATGGGTAAGGCTTATGCTGTAAATTTACCAAAAATAATTTAATTGTACACTTAAAATTAGTAAATTTTATTATCTGTAAATTATATCTCTGTAAAAAACAGTTCTGGTTAACATAGAGGAAAACAAGCAATAGAATACGTGGTAGGGGTAAATTTTGGCATAACCTTCTGGAGACTTATTTAGTAATATCTATCAAAATTTCAAATGCTTATATTCTTTTGCCCAGCATTCACTTCTAGGAATTCATTCTAAGGAACTAATTGGGTATAGGCTACAAGGTTTTTCTTGGAAATTTGTAAACAATACAGAATAATTGAAATAACTGTCCATCAATAGAGGACTGTTAAATACATTGGGATATATCCAGCCATTGAAATGACCTACAAGTGTGGCTTTACCATGAAAATCTTAATGTATTTATGTGGAAAACTATTCAACAACAACAACAAAAATATGAAGTATAGTCTTTATTGTATGGACCCAATTACGTTTACAAAAGCATGGGGATATAGAGGTAGAGGATACCAACTTTTCCTATTTTTGTAATATGGAATTCTTTCCAGTCATCATAGTATAAAGGGAAACAGCAACAAACATTGGAAATAAGCTTAGGTAAAGATAATATAAAAAAAGGATTAAAAATTCCATGCTTTTGTTTAATATGTTTATATAAACACATGGATTAGACTAAATTCAGGGATATTTTTTTCCTTTTGGTTTGAAAATAGTCAAATTTGTGTGTGTAACTCATCGGGTGTTAAATAACCCAACTGACATACATTTTCATATTTTAATTTTTTGACATTGATGAACTAAATCTTATAATTCATCTTCATTTAATTTGTTCTGCAGGTTGATTTTAATTAATATGTAGAACTATAGGTAAAATCTGGTTTGTGTTCTGGAGAAAACTGAGATATATGATACAACACACAAGCTCTTAGGATCTTTCACTGAAATAATCTAGAATAGATCAATGTGGTTTTACTCTTTAATAATCACCAAAAGAAAACTGAGAGGAAGATGTTCAGAGGCTAGATTTCCACCAAGAAGTGAAGGCAGAAAGAATTTGCAAGTCTCCTTTATACAAGAAAGTAAATATTTAAGGAATTTGTATATCAAACAGCCTGGATGATAAATGTGATTCTAATAGCTACTTCTTTTAGTATATTATAAACATATTTTCTCAAGGACTTTATGACATTTGTTAATAGATCCTAAAATCCAAAGTATTTTTCTGTACAAATATCTTATCAAATCTAGGAAAAAATAAGTAAATATATCAGATCATGTATCAGAGGTTTCTGAATAAATTAGAGCCACTATTGGGGGCATAAAGCAGGAAAAAAAAATCATTCCCTTAAAAGGCAATTCTTTTCAGAGATTCTCTGGTGTTAAGTAGCAGGGGAAAAGCTGTGTGCTAGAAAGTAGTATTGCCTTGCAGTTAATTTCAAAAAGCAGCAAAAATAGCACATTAGTAGGGATTCTAAATTCCAGGTCCTGTAGATATCCATAAGAACCTATGAATTTGAAACAATGAAAATACCTAAATTGAGAGATGACTGACAAATGGGTGCAAAGATATGTTTGGAACCAATGAATATTTATGACAATAAAAATAGGAAGTGTATATATGAGAAAGAGAAATTTTAGGACATGAAGCACAGGACATTCATTGTCTCCAAACCAGAAAATACTGGGGCTATTTGATTGCTAATGCACTGAATATTTATTTTATTTAATATACAAAATTATATAGTACCTTCAAGTCTTTCTGTGAAAAGAAAGATTACAGGCTTGTCTTGCAATTTAATACTAAATTTTAAAAGATGGTATTTAGAATTGTAGTATCATTTTCAACGTGTCATCATTTTCCTGAAGCTTTAACTATCTAATAGAAATGTCATAACTTTTGACTGGATCATATATGGTGACATCATATTCTTATTCCCTTTGACCAGATGCTGTTTCTAAACTAGAACCTTAAGCAGAAGAAACATTTCCTTGAGAAGGGCAGCCAAAGGATTGGGCAACTCACTGTTGAGGTTTCTGCCCCCTTCTCCCTAACATTGACTGCTCCCCATCTTCAGTGTTGGAAACATTACGTTTTCCCAACATTAACTGCACACTGGAATCACCAGGAGTGTTTAAAATTGTGATGCCTGGGTGCCGCTGCCTGGGTTTCTGATTTAATCGGTCTGGGGTGGGGCTTGGGCATCAGGACTCACGCAAGTCCCCAGGTGACACTGATGTGCAGCCAATGTTGAAAGCCACCCCTCGAGTCCACAATTCCCAGAGTGGCCCCCAGACAGGCAGCCGCAGCAGCACCAGGGACTTGATAGAATTGCAAGTTCTTGGGCCCCACCTAAACCTTTTCAGTCAGAAACCCTGGGTTGGAGTCCAACCATCTGTTTTAACAAGCCTCAAGGTGATTCTGATGTATGCTCAAGATTGACAACTACTGTCTAAAGAAACAAGCCTTCCATTGATAAGAGTGAAGCAAGAGTGAGTGAAAGAATGTGGCAGTTGTTCACCTATCTTCTTTTTGTTTTTCAGGAGTTACCAGGGATTGAACCTGGGACCTCATACATGGGAAGCTGACACTCAACCACTGAGCTACACCGGCTCCCCTCGCCTGTCTTCCTTATCTTCAATGATAGGTTGATAATTTAAGAGGATTTTGAAGGATTTCCCCAGTGTCGTATTCCCTTATAGTAACTGGGTATCTACTGGCATCACATGAAATATGTCCATTATGAATGTTTTTCCTGATTCTTCGTCTGAGTTGCATATTTTTTTTTTGTCTTGTCAGCAACCTTGGAGTAAATGCTAATGAAAATGCAAAATGCAGAACGAGAAATGTCATTAGTTGTATACAGTAGGTGGCCTTCCATGTCTTCTGATAATGTTGGGAAGATTGAATCCAAAAAGGAAAGCTTATTGCTGTCAAACAATTGCTGTTGTTTTTTAAATTTTGTAATTATTTATTATGATGACTGTAACTATAGGTCTAATTAAGACCTCTAGCCAAAGAACTTGTTTAGTAAATATAAATCCCAAGAAACTCTAAAGATGTCAACTCATATGTGGTAAAATTTCCAAATGAGGTAAGCTTCTTCATTAAAAGCACTGTTTGTCCCTAAAGTATTTTCCTTTCCATATAATTTACATACTGTATTAATTTTTTTATTGCTGTTGTAGCATATCACCACAAAGTTGGATTAGAAGTCTGAGATAGGTTCCACTGGGCTGAAATCAAGGTGTCAGCAGGGCCGCTGCCTCTGGAGACTCTAGGAGAGAACCTCTTTCCTTGCCTTTTCTGCTTCTGGAGGCTGTCTGCATTTCTTGGTTTGTGGCCCCTTCTTCCATCTTCAAAGTCAGAAGCATAACATCTTCAAATCTCTCTCTGGTTGTGACCTGGTCTTTCTGTTGTCACATCTCCTCCTCTTTTCAGATCCTTCTGCCTCCTTTGTGATTACATTGGACCCACATGGTTAATCTAGGATAATCACTCCTCTCAAGATTCTGATCTCCAAAGATTCTGATTTATTGGGTCTGTTTTGGAGCCTGGAGATCTGCATTTTCTGTGTGGGCACATTCCTAATGCCCAAACAACAGAGTTCATATTGGAGATTCAATGCAGGTGTCCAGAGGCCACACCTGGAGAAGCCAGCATGAGGAAATTGATGAGAAGCTGCAAAGAACCTGAGGTAACTTTTCAGCAGAATCATTAAGTAGGGGTGAACATTAGAATTATTTGAGGAAATCTTTAAAAATACAGTTATCTTGAGCCTCACTCCAGGAGATTATGATTCCCAAGGTCTGGGGAGGGCCAGGGCATGTGCTTGAACACTCCTGTGGGTGATTCTGATTGAGAACCATGGCTTCCAACCTCTGTTGCTTTCACAGTGTACTTGTCAGCCCTACCTGACCCAGCTGTGGCCAAGGGCAGACCCTAATTTCCTAAATTCAGAAAACCATCCACCTAGCTTATGTTCTTTTTATGACTTGATTATAAACTATGGATCATTTCTAACTCATTTTTGTATTCACAGTGACTTTCACAGAGCACAGGATGGGTATCTGTGGTTGTGGAATAACTTAGTAGTTTTCAGACTTTACTGTGCATCAGAATCATTTGGAGGGTTTATTAGAACACAGATTTTTAGGAAAATTAGAGCATTTCTGCATTTCTAACAGTGACTAGGTAATGGTGGTGCTGCTGAGCTGAGGACCACACGTTGAGACCACTGGAATAAATAAAAGTTTGAATGTTTGAAGGTCTAATTCTTTTATTACAAAATGAAAATTTTATGTGTTTTGAGGGATTTACAATTTTCCCATTTTTAAATTGTCCTTATTTTTTTAAAAAATCATTTCTATTTGTTCCCCTTTAAAAATTTTATCTTCTAGAAATTGAAAAAGAAAATCATATTTCTCTAATAACAGCTTCCCCATAATGGCTTATTGTTTACTTCTTTTCTGTACGTGAATTCTCTGGAGACAAAACAATTGAAAATATTTGGGGAGTTGTGGTTGATAAAGAATGCTTTCAAACTATTATCTTTAGCATTGTGGATGCATGATCTAACAAGAAATTATCTTCTTTTAGGCTAAAGCTTACTGTTTGATTTGCCTTTTTGTTTGTTCATTTGGCTAGTCGGGTTTTTTGGTTATATCCTTCAAAGTGGGTGAATATGCTAAAAACTCAGAGTGATATTTATACGCTATGAGGTCAGTCACTGCACAAACACAACATAATTAAGAAATAGAAGCACTACTGAGCTATTTGTCCAACTTGCCTGAGACTTTGCAATGGGTATATTTTATTATAGAATAAATATAAAATTCATCAAGTTTATCTTTTCAGGAAGTTTTATTTCTTTGGAGGAATGGGTGATTCCCCCCTCCACCGCCCTCCCCCCCAACACACACACTTATATTTATCTAGTAGAAATCACACATAGGGAAATGATAGCCCTTATGTTTATTTTTCAACCTAAGAAATTGTTAGTATTTAAGGATAGCTTTCCTTATTCAAACAAAATTATAATAGTAAGCTTTCCTCGTATAATCCCTAAAAGTTGGATCAGGCTTGCAGGCAACCTTTTGCTTTTGAATCTGGGCCTAGCACCAGTTTCTGATGGTGAAACAGTTAAAGGTATTGATATTATTTATTGTACTCCTATGAAAAGTCTACATAACGTGAGTGAAGGGTTGGAGGTTACTGAAAATGTTTTTACGGGGCTAGGAAATTTTAATACTTTATACCAGTCTGAATTTGACTATGTTACTGACCTTAAAGACGTCTAGTAAGCAAACTCTTGCAATGAATCCATGTCTATTAGTTTATCAGTATGTTTTATTGAGTGTTTATTATGTGTGCAGCACAGTATTGGAGAGGTTGGCATATGATCTTTTTTATCTTGAGGGTTTTCTTTTTTCTTTTTATATGTTTAAAAGGTATAAGTTGGCACAATTTTTCAAGTTTTAAAAAGTATTTATTAAGGTATAATTTGCATACAATAAAATGCATTGATCATAAGTATATGATTCGATCAATTTTTACTCCTGTAAGGCAGGCTTATTCAGTTAAGTCACAGAATATATCTATCATTCCAGAAAGTCTTCTAAAGCCCCTTCCCAATGAGTCATCTCCCCTCCCACCTCAAGTAAACACTGACCTGATTTCTACCATTATGTACTCTTTTGTGTCTGGCCTCTTTCACTCAACAAAATGCTTTTGAGAATCATCCCTGTTATGTGTATTAGCAGCAAACTTTCTTTTCATTGATGAGTAGTATTCCATTACATGGGGTATAAACAACTTTGCTATGACCACCATGCCTTCCTTTACTAAGTGGCAGTATAAATAGGAGTTGAGGGCTATCCTTTACTTTTTTCTTCCACTCATCATCTTCAAAACTTAATATTTAAGCCATTTTTTTTAAAAAGTGCAAACCTTGAATGACCTTCATCAGAATCATTCGAGCCCCACTATTAGATCTTATTTTATCAGATCAGAATGTAATTGAAGGGTAGAGGATCCTGTATTTTTTAACAAGCTCCCAATGGGATGCTTTTGGACATTAATGACTGACAATATCACTTAAAGCAAATGTTTTGCCAATACTAAAGCTTAAAGAGAGGACTAAAAGAATAAGAAATAAGGTGGCCAAATTGCTCTCATTAATTAATGTTGATGGATTGAACTAAGCAGCTTTCAAAGATGACAGCAGGCAGCAGACTGTGTGAGGTTCAAAGGAGCAGGAGTCCTGAGGTCCATACCTGCTTAACAGGGGGGTACATTGAGGAATGGATTCTGCACCTGAAAAGAGGGGTTTGAGCAAAAAAAGATGAGTGAGTGAGAAAAGGGAAAAAAGCAAGACTCTTGTTAGTTTGCAGTATCCTTGAAGAGGAGAAAACAGATTTCAGTTTACTTAAAGGATCAAAGCCCTTCCTTGCTCTTCCTGATATTCTCCTCCCACATGCTGCCTCCCCAAGGACTGCCAACCTCATCATTTTTTCTTTTCCTTCCTGTTGCCTCTCAGCAGAAACGTGAGTACAGTTCAAAATTAAAAGAGCAAGCATATCAGTGCTCCTAAATCACAGGTTGAGAAATGCAGCCCTAAGAAATGGGATCTCTTCTCTCATGTACCGTGATAAGGTACTTAAATGTCAACGTGATAAGAACAAGATAAATAATAGCAACAAGCCTGAGATGTACCCCCAAAATGTCAGGCTGGAATCACGTGTAGTTTTGGATGATCCAGGGATGGGTGGGGGAGTATACACTTTTATTTATGCGATTTATTCTAAGTCCAAACTGCGATGAAACATTTCCATCACTGCTGCGAAGTGTGTGGTTATCTCACGCTTGCAGTCGCTGCACAGACACTGCAAAGATAAACATGCGTCTCTTATTTCATCAGTCTTTGTTCAGTGCTGCTTCACACATATCTCCTGGCTGCCACCATCACAAACAGTCCTGGGGGCGGGGTTCAGAGCTCTCTGGCTACGCAGTTTTATCAAGCTGCTAATGGCATCCCCAACCACTCTCATTTTGGACCTTTTTCTCCTCTCTTTTCTGGGCTTACATTGGAGAGCTGAGGTAACTGAGCCTTCTCAACCCATGTTCTTTAGAGGCTTTCTCTCTTCCACAGTTAACAGGTTTTTAACTCGACCTACATAAGGTTAGCTCGAGAGCCTAGTGGGTGTTTTAGAATCTGGGTTTTATTACACATCGTTAGTGAAATATGGTCTAACGAAAAATCAAAAGAATTCTTCACCTTCATTCAGTGGTCTTATTGTTAATAATAGTAATATCTTTTATATCATACTGTATAGATATTATTTTGAAGTTATATAAATATTGTTCTTATAAACAAGTAATGCGATTATGTTAATATTAGAAAACACAATTTTCACTGAAAAGAAAGGAGAAAAGTATACAATTTTTAAAATTAGATAAAATCCTTGTAGATTTTTACTTTTGGTTAAATTTGAAATATTTGAAGATTTGAAATTCAAATCTGAACTTGAAATATAAAATATTCTAATATATTTTAAGTTTGGTTTTAAATGTCAACATGAATTCATGATGCCTTAAAAATGTTAGAACACCCATTTCCCAGCTCTGTCCACCAAAAAGACCCAAAAGCAATGACAACCTGGTGACAATGAGAAAGTTACTTCCAAGATTGTGGTATCTATTAATTCCTGCTAAGAAGAAACAGGGATTCTTGAACAAATGACTGGGTCAGGTGAGGTGTGGAAGTGAAAAACTAATCATATTGTTATGCTGGAAAGCAAGGAAGTTGTCTGAAGGCAAAAGGTGGACAATTTGACCATCGCAAAACATAATGATGCAATTGGTTGAAACACGCTCAGTTTTTTCAAAACCCATGAATTTATATTGATTCTCAAAAGTGAAAGCAAAAGCAACCAAAGAATTCGTTTGTCACTAGTGAAGGTAGATTATCAACTCTGTACTCTGAAAATTGGTAATTAATTAAGAATTAAGTCTTGATTTACTTTTCCTGTTAGAACTCTATTTGCAAGTTACTAAATAGCCCTAGCTGATGAGGGAAAGCTTTTCTTATAGAAGGATTCCAGCTAATAAGTGGAGAAGGAATGATAGAAGAACCACCATCTTATAGCATCTAATGGAATAGATGATTCAGGCAAGAAACATCAATGGAT
Source organism: Dasypus novemcinctus (assembly GCF_030445035.2). Classification (NCBI taxonomy): domain Eukaryota; kingdom Metazoa; phylum Chordata; class Mammalia; order Cingulata; family Dasypodidae; genus Dasypus; species Dasypus novemcinctus. Next base: position 54,775,091 of record NC_080679.1, on the reverse strand, counting down.
ACTTTCTTTTTTTAAATTATTATAATTATCCTTTTCTCAATGGATACTAAAATGATGAAGTAAAATATTAACGAGAAACTGTATATTCTCAGGGAGTGAAAGTATCACCCTACAACTTTATAACTGGGGATCAGGCAGTCACCACCTAAATCTAGTAGCAACAACAGAAATCTCCCCTGTTATTTCTAGATCTCGAATTTGCATATGTATTCTAGCAAAGGAATGTGTTTGGTTTGTTGACTTATGTGGAGCTTCCACTAACCACTTGTGAGGAATGTGTCTAATTTGTGTTTCCTGCACCCTCTCCCAAATGCTCTTCTTCACCTTCCTACCTCCTTTGAAATTCATAAGGGGACAAATTCATGACACTAATAGCAAGTTTAGAGGTATAAACAGCCAGAATTAGTTTTTACTCAAAATAGAGTTTATCTGGAGCACTCATAGATTTCAGGGATCACAGAGTCAAATGCTATGACAAAAAATAGATAGCTTGGTTGCCAATAATAACAAATTTTTAACAAGAGGTTTGAAAATAATCAAACATCTTGCTCTGTCTGTGATAGAAATCAGCTGCTATACGGTACAAAACTGTACTGCAGAGGTCTAAAAAGAAATTCCTCCCTAACTGTATGCAGAATATTACTAGTTGTTTAGAATACTTTATTTTCCTAAGGATCAAATATAGGTAGTTCTAATGGGAAGAGTGGTCCAAATTACAACGTCCATTTAATCAGACCCCTCTGTTTAAAATTCAGAACATGGGGAAGCAGACTTGGCCCAATGGATAGAGCGTCCGCCTACCACATGGGAGGTCAGGGGTTCAAACCCCGGGCCTCCTTGACCCGTGTGCAGCTGGCCCATGCGCAGTGCTGATGCACGCAAGGAGTGCCCTGCCACGCAGGAGTGTCCCCCGCATAGGGGAACCCCGTGCGCAAGGAGTGCACCCCGTAAGGAGAGGCGCCCAGCATGAAAGAAAGTGCAGCCTGCCCAGGAATGGCACTGCACACACGGAGAGCTGACGTAACAAGATGATGCAACAAAAAGAAACACAGATTCCTGGTGCTGCTGATAAGGATAGAAGTGGTCACAGAAAAACACACAGCAAATGGACACACACAGAGCAGACAATGGAAATAAATAAATCTTAAAAAAAAAATTCAGAACATGCTTATATACGTGCATATGTGTGTTCATCCAGTTTCATTTTAACTTATAATCATTCACACTGATATCATTATTCCAATTTCTTTTTAAAAATTTGAATTGGATGAGTTTTTTGGTGAATCATGGCTAGTTGCTGAACTATCCAAAGTTAGTGGCAGAGATCAAACATCCTAAATAGTCAAAGGAATATTAGGTTATAAAATAAACTTAATTATATAATAGACTACCTTTATCAGTGATTGTTCCTACTTCTCTTTTTGTCGCAGATTCCTTTGAGAATCTTAGGAATAGGCAGGATTTTCATCATAGAAAAATGTAAACATGAGAAAATTAGTCCACAATTTCAGAGGGTTCTTGCCAGCTCCTCTATTGTGGCAGATTATATCTCTCAGAGATGGCTGTAATAGTAGCTCCTTTTACACGTTCTTCTGCAGTGTGACCTGCTGCTCCTCCATCAAGAGGTGGAGTCTAATTCTTCTCCCCTCACTTCTGGACAAAACTGAGTGATTTGCTGAACCAAAAGTATGCAGTAGAAGAATATTCTGGGACTTCCATGATTAGTTCATAAGACACCTAAGACACCTTGCAGTTTCCACCTGGGACTTCTGCAACCCTCTGGAGACATGTCCTCCTGGGACACTCCTGCTCAGAACATTCACAACATGGTGAATCCTCACCATGTTGTGAGGATTACAAACTACACAGAAAAGCCACAGTTGGCAATCTCAGCTGAGCTCATAGCCACCAACCAGTATCAATTACTAGCCTTGTTAGAGTGCCCAGTCAAGCCATTACCTATGATAACTGCACCAGAAACCCAAGTGAGAAATGTCCATTTGAGCCCAAATGACCCACAGAACCATGAGAGATAATAATAAAATGTTGTTTTAAGCCACTAACCTTTAGGGTGATTTGTAACACAGCAATAAATAACTGGGACACCCGCCTACCCCTGTTAAGAACCAGTGTACCTAACGATTTATTGAGAAAATGAAATAGTTTAAATTCATAAATTTTTGTTAAAAATTCTTAAGTCCATTAATGACTGTATATTTATATATCTTATAAGTGTTACTACCTAAGTTTTACATAATTTAGATGTGTTCTGAACTGAGAATTTGGAATTTTTACCTTCATGGGATGTTTACCTTTATTTATATAAGACTACAACTGGTTCAGATATGGATTGTCTGCTACAACCAGTTATTCTTTTATAACCTCTGAACATCATTCTACAGAGGATTGGGAATGATTTTCATACTTAGATATTGCAAAATGCAGCAGTATATCTCTTTTTCCTCTTCTCATTTCCCAGATTCCTTTCCCCCTCTCTTCTCCCTCTGCTTCCCTTTTCTCCCCTCTTCACTCATTTTATATATATACATAAACACATATATTACTGTATTACTCATGTTATATGTGGTCAGTATCTCATATTTCATATCCTCAATGAACTACCTATCATGCCTTTCCTTGCTTTTAATAGCAGATAGCATTGAAAAGAAAAACCTTTTGAAAACTGTTTCACATGCTTTGACCCAGAAATTCCACTTGTAGCTACTTTTCCTTAGAAACTAATTAATGGTTAATTTAGATAGTTTTAGTTAAAAGGATGTTTATCACAACATTACTTATAATAGGGACAAATTGAAAAACTAAATCTACCCCAATAGGGGACTTAATAAATGATGGTATCCCCATGCTACAGAATCTTACATAGTTAAAATGAAGTAAAACTATTTGTATTGATGTGGAAAGATGTTCAAGATATATTGCTAAATGAAAAAGAGAAAAGTGTACAATAAAATGCATGTGTGACCATATGGGAAAAGCTCTAGAATTATGAATACCAAGCTGTTAACAGAGGATACCTCTGGGTGATGGGACTATGGGATGACTTGCACTTTCTATGTTCATCACTTTTGTATTGTTGTACTTACATTAGCAACAATGACAATTTCAACAATAATAGTTTTATTTAAGTTTTATATGAAAGGAAAAATTCATAAAATGAAATGGACTGTAGCCTGGAACTCATTATTTCTAAAAGTTTTTTTCCCTCTGTGTATGAAAGAAGAACAGCAGAATCTTTCAGTGAATCCATGTTCTAACCTATAAAACTTACTTTTTCATGGGATTCTGGTCCACCTACTAGACCTGAATAACTTCTCTTTGGCACCATATCTCCTCTCTTTCATGCCTTCTGACTTGTGCTGCTATATTATTTTCCAAAGAGTTCTAAATAGTATTTACATGTACGTATTTTATATCCTCAACTGTCTTGTAAACTCCTTGGTTATTGCTTTTTCTGTCTATCATACCATCTTCTGTGATCAATAAACATTAAGTGCTTTGCTGGTTGATTTGCAGAAGCCAACAAACTATGGTCTGTGGTCCAAATTGATCCACTCACCTGTTTTTGTATAGTCTGCAAGCTAAGAATGGTTTTTACGTTTTTAAATGATTGAAAAAAAATCTAAAGAAGATTAACATTTTATAACATAGGAAAATTATGTTAATTTCAAATTTCAGAAACAAAGTTTTACTGAAACACAGATATACTTATTTATTTATATATCGTCTATGCTTGCTTTCATGCTGCAAGGGTAATGTTGAGTAGTTGAAACAAAAACTGTATGGTCCAGAAAGCCTAAAATATTTACTACTGGGCTTTTCACGGGAAAACTTTACCAATCCCTGAGGTAACGTAATGAGGGTAACACACATCAGAAAGGTTGTTCTAAAAGGTTGTTGTGAAATGCCTTTAGGATTATTCATCCATACTCTTGCATGAGTCATTGCAGTGGCCCCAGTGAAGTAGATACAGTGTACAACCTTGTCTGAATGTCTTTAGGCTTGGCCCGGAGGTGCTTTGGCCAATGGAATGTCAGCAGATGTGATGTGAGGGAGGCTTTACAGGTGTTTGCAGAGTTTGGCTGGGGCTCTTGGGCTTCTGTGATCTGCCCTGAGGTGGCAGCCATCTGTCCTAGATCACCATTGGCCCTGGAATGGGAGCCATGCAGAGCAGGCCTGAACCTGAAGCAGAGCCACCCAGCTGGTTGCACAGACCCGTGAATGGGAAATGGATGTTTGGCTGCTGAGAGTCACTGATATTTGGGGATTGTTTGTTACGTGATGTGATAAGTAGCAAAAAACCAATACTGTGGGATTCATCACTCATTAGTTACGGTGATATTTGCGTAGCACTCTAGGCTAAAAATATAGAAACTGGAAATCTCACTAGATTTGGAAAGAAATGGTATGGATTACCCCAGGTAACCAGTAAATATAATATATTCATACTGTTTTATGAGTACAGTCATAAGTCTGCAAAAAATCTATTTATCTTTTTCACAGAGCTGTTCTAATGCCTTGAAATCACATATTTTAGGTGGACTTATTGTCCAATATTATGAAAGCCACTGGGCTGCTCTTAAAATGAATGAGCTGAACTTCTAAGCTTCTCCATTCCTTCACCACTCTTGTCTGATGCATGGTGTGACATGGTGTTTCTCAGCATGCCTTTCTTTATGTAATTTCTAAGCCTTGAAGTGCAAGTGAATTTTTATTTGTAAATGGGAATATTTTGATTGATATAAAATTTTGCTGTAGTGAGTATTCTAAGCCTATATAAATTTTGTGCTATTTTCTATAAGTATCCAGAATCTGATTGTGTTAATGAAGGTGCACTATCTCTTTAAAGAAACGTTTCACAGCACTGGTGCTATTGACATTTTGGACTGGATAATTCTTTGTTGTGGCAGGCTGTCCTGTGCATTGTAGGATATTTAGGAGCATTCCTGGCTTCCACCCACTAGATGCCAGTAGTTACCTGTTCCCATCACCAAACAGTCATGACAATCAAAAATGTCTTCAGACAGTTCCAAATGTCCTTTAGGAAGCAAAATTGTCCCCATTTAAGAACCACTGCCTTAAAGGGCGAATTCTAATGCAGTGGTTTTCATACCTGCCTACACATTATTCTCACATTAGTGAGGTTTTTTTTTGTTATTTTAAATTTTATTTTGAAATAATTTAAAAAATATGAAAAATTGCAATAATAATACAAAGAAAAAGAACTTTCATATACCACTTGTTAATGTTTGCCAGATGTACTTCATTATTCTTCCTCTTTATTTTTATATAGATATAATTTTTCTGAACCATATGGGAATAAATTGTAGACAGTATACTCCCTTACCCCTTAATATTGAGCATGTATTTCCTAAGAACAAGGACATTCTCTTACATAGCTACAGAACAATTATCAAAAACAGGAAATTTAACATTAATATAATATTATTATCCAATCCATTTTCAGATTTTGCAAAATATCCCAAAAGGGCCCTTTATGACTACTTTTTTCCCAAATCTAGGATCCAGTATAGGACCATACATTGTATTCTGTTGTTGTATCTGTTTAGTCTCTTTTTGTGTGGAACAGTTCCTCAGCTTTTCATTGTTTTTCATAGACTTAACTTTCTTCAAGAGTACAGGCCAGGTATTTTGTAGTATGTTTCTCAATTTGGATTTGCTATTTCCTCATGATTAGATTCACATTTTGCATTTTTGGCAGGAATATTAGATGAGTAATGCTTTGAATTTCTCAGTGTGTTAGTTACATCAGGAGGCAGGTAGGTTAATTCCTTTACTTATGATGTTAACACTAACCATTTGGTTAGAGTCCTGTCTGCCAGGTTTCTCTACTATAAAGTTACTATTTCCCTTTTTCATTAAAAAGTAATTTGTGGGGAGATACTTTGAGATTATGTAACTATCCTAATCCTCATCAAACTCTTACCCACTAGTTTTAGCGTTTATTGATGATTCTTGCCCAGCTGGTAATTTTCTAAGTCAATCATTCCTTCTACATTTATTCGTGGGCATTCTATTGTAAGAGCTCCTCCCTCCCTCCCTCCCTTCCTTCCTTCCATCTTACCAGTTTACATTAATTGATTCTTATTTATTAAATGGAGCATAATCTATTATTGTTATTACTTTGATGTTCAAATTTTCCCAGATTCAGACAGGAAGAGCCCCTTTGAATAGGCTCCTGTGACCTTTGACATGATCCCTATCATTTTTTGAGCAGTTTTTAAAATGTCATGGTACAAGAAAATGTTCTAAACTCATCTTTTTTTTAAAAAAAAAGATTTATTTCCCCTCCCCCTCCCCCTCCCCCTGCCATGCTGTTTTTGCTGTCTATGTCCATTGACTGTGTGATCTTCTGTATCTTTTTCTCTTTTTTGTCTTCTCATTTTTTCTCCTCTCAGGTTCACCAGGATTCGATCCTGGTGATCTCTGATGTGGAGAGAGGTTCCCTGTCAGCTGCTTAACTTCAGTTCCTGATTTCTGCTGCCCTCTCCCCCTATACGTGCCTTTTGTTGTTTCATCATCTTGCTGTGTGACTCACTTGCACAGGCACTCGGCTCACCACATGGGGACTCGGCTCATCATGTGGGCCCTCACGCAGGCACTCGGCTCACCACGTGGGCACTCGGCTCACCACATGGGCACTTGGCTAACCACGCAGGCACTGGCTCACTGCACAAGCATACTTTCTCTTCTTCTTTTTCACCAGGAGTCCCCAGGGATTGAAACCAGGTCCTCCCATATGGTAGGTGGAGGTCTTATCATTTGAGCCACATCCACTTCCCTCTAAGCTCATCTTATACTTTCCTTCCCAGCCCTAGAATCAGCTGTTTTTCCAAGGAGTCCTGATTTCTTTTTGTAGGAAGTAGAGAATGATATTTATAAAACAGATCTGTGTGCCTGAGAAGCTTAAACATTTTTTTTTGAGACCTACTTCTAAATACTCTAATTTGCAAGTTCTGGTTAGGGCCCAAAATATGTGTGTGTGTGTGTGTGTGTGTGTGTGTGTGTGTAAAGTTTCAGATAGTTCTGTTGCATGGCCACATTTGAGAACTACTGCTTTCAAGCATTTAAACCATGATTTAGCTTATACTACATTTTCATCAGCCCAACTTTCACTTAAAGATACAAACAACTGCTTCAAATGTTAATTACTATATACTAGAAGACTATGTAAGATAAAACTTACAACAACTGAAAAAGCATACTAGATATAAGATGTCAGTGATGGGTGTCTTAAGATAAGAGATGTGTTCCAAAATGTAAAATAATCAAGTCTAGACATAATAACAATGTCAATTAAAGAAGAAAGTGGAATTTTGCCTTTTAAATTGCATTCCTCTGATTATATTCACCGCCCCCGCCCACCCTTCCCTTATTAAAGAACACATCACTTTGTGGCAAGAGTGCAGGGAACACAAAGATTTCCACAATGGAATATAAAACTGTCTATTTTAATATCCACTGCTTGACTATCTTCAGTAATAGATAACTCAGAGAAAGAACAAAATTACTTCAGTGAAGCCAACTCTGCCATTGAATAGTATATCACATTTTGGTATTTAGAGTGGAAAAAAAGTTTTTCCATATGAAATTTTAGGTTAATCTTTTTTATTTCTATAAAAAAGAAGTTGTTCTAAGGAAGTAACATTTATATCTTGAGGATGAATTACTTGTTCTATTTACAGATGATCAGTATATATACTAAAACTTTGAGTCTATAACTTTACCTTAGTAAAAATGAATATCATATACCTCCTCTTTTGGAAAGCAGAACTTGGTTTTCTGAAAATCACTAAGATAAATGAGAAGAAAACCCCCCATAGAAGTGAGAATTGCAATTCTTAGCATTAACAAATAAGAATAATTGCCAAATTTGAGGATGCACAGGGATTATATATATTTCCTTTATATTACATAAACTAAAGTTAGGAGAAGTGAAGTAACTTGTCCAAGATCACATAGCTAGGAAATGGCTAAGCAGGGATTCAAACCCAGTCAGGATGGGCTAGGTTATGTTGTAGTAACAATCAACCTCCAAATCGCAATAGTTTATACTATCAGATGGAGCTCACGTTACATGTGCATTGTGGCCTGGCTGTAGTTCTTCTCAATTTCATCTTTAATCTTGAACCGGAGCTGATAGTAAAGCCTCTATTTGGGATATTGTCAGATACTGTAGCAGAGGGAAAACAGAGCATGGTGAACCACACACTGGCTTTGAAAGCACCTACTTGAGAGAAGGAACAAAATTGCTTCAGTCAAGCCAATTGTGCTGTTGAATAGTTAAATCACACTTGGTATTGAATTATTGAATACTGGTATTTATTTTACATTTCATTGACCAGAGCCAGTTATGGCCAAACCAGATGCCAGTGAGGTAAGGAAGTATAATCCTCCCACAGAGAGGGACAGCAGTTAATTGTAAGTGGTGAGAGGATGGCATAATTTAACCTTAAGCCAGTGTAGCAGTCCCCCGCCCTCAGAGGTTGGTCCACGTTGGTCCAATGGGAATGAAGCAAAGATCATTGTTTGATGGTTGGGGGAGTGGTTGTTCTTGCTCTTTCTCTGACCAAGTCTTTTTCTGCTGCAGCCATTTTCCTACCATAACGGAAAAGGCATGAGGAAAAGGCTAATGGAATTGAGAAGGCAGAGCCTAGAGAAACGGAGCCATGGCACTGAGGATTTCTCCCAATAAATTCCCTTAGGTTTAACCCACTTTGAATATGATTTTTTATTTCTTCTATTTCTAACTGGTAATATTAGAATCAAAGGCCTAGGAAAGTCTTGAACTGTCTTGGAACTGGCATTCATGTGTGCATGTATAGTGTTCTTAATTTTGGGGCAGAAACAATGTAAGAACATATAAAAATTTTGAAAAATAAGGAGGAAATGACCTCTAGTCATATTACTTTAAAACACCAACTGTTAGCAGTTTCCTTCCCACATGCGTTTATTTCTATCTGGGTTGTGTCATAACATACAAATAATTTTGTATCCTGAAATTTTCGTTTAAATGTATAACCTAATCTTTTTGCATATTGCTAATATAGTATTTGTAAGGATCTTTGGAATGACAAAATATTTTATCAATTGGATATAACAGTGTAGATGAAAATTTAATGCTTTTGGACATTTAGGTTGCTGTGAGCCTTTCACTTCCTAGATAATAGTGCCATGCATGTGTAAATATATTTACATGGGAAAAAATTGGAAAGCCATATGCAAATTGATAATAGTTGATACTTTTATTTAGGCCTCTATGTCCTCTGGACTATAAGATGATGAAACTCATAGAATTAGCAAGTATTTGGACTCAATTTGCCTTCTACATGTCACTTTTCTAGTTGTGCAAATCTTATTCTAGGTTAAAGAAAGGGTATAGACATCTAGAATAAAGAATTCTAACTGATTTAGAATAACATTTAATCAATAATAATTGATTAAAGGTTGAGATACAGTGACGTCTGGATGGAAGCTAAGAAGGCAGGGGGCCTTGTGATAAGTCAAAAGGGAATGCGACGGAGATAAATCAATGAAGATTATAAGCAGGAAAGGATCCTTTTGTACTAAGGTTCTCCACTCATGTGGCTGACCCAAATCTTTTTTACCACTATCCTCTGGAGAGGTCATGCTGAGGGGATCCAGCTCTTTACTACCCCCAGGTCTGTTTCCCTCCCTCTGCTGGCCTGGCCTGCCTTGCTGGCCTCTGCAGGCCAAACTCGAACTCTCTTTATCCAATCCACCATCCCCCATAACTCTACCACCTGAGCACCTTCCAGCAAACTTGAGACAATATTTCACTTGCTAGCTGGAGATTTGTTTCAATTTATATCTCTTATACATAATTAAAAAGGGTTGATGTTATTATTAAAGAATGGAGTCCAGGCAGTTCTCCAAATCTATTTTTCTCAATCTCATTTAGGAACTGAAAGACTGGTGGAAACTTGATTGGATATTGAACTTTTTGGCCTTGCTAATCTTGGGCTATAGCTGGAAATCTTGACTTCTGTTTCTCATTCAGGTCTCAAATGCAATTTCTTGACAACTGTATTAGCAAATGTATTTAGTCTGTGTCCACAAAAGCATTAAAAGCAGAGTTAAATAGTTTGTTTAGTGGATGTGATTTCTTTTTTTTTTTTTTTAAATGAGAGAAGTTGTGGATTTAGAGAAAAATCATTCATAAAATAGAGTTCCCATATAGTTCCTACTATTAACACCTTGAATTAGTGTGGTACCTTTGCTACAACTGGTAAAAGAGAATTATTATAATTGTACCATTAACTATAGTCCATAGTTTTCACTAGGGTTTCCTGTTGGTATGGCACAGTCTTATGTTAGTTTTTTTTTTTATTTTAATATCATATAAAATTTCCCTCTTTAACCACATTCAAATATATAAACCAGCACTGTTAAATACATTTGTAATATGCTACCATCACCACCATCCATCACCAAAACTCTTCCATCACCCCTAATAGAAACTCTGTACAATTTAAGCATTCGCTCCCCATCTGCTAGCCCCACCCTGGTGCCAATAACCTGTATTCTAGTTCCTGACTCTGAATTTGCTTATTCTAGTAACTTCATAACAGTGAGACCATACACTATTTGTCCTTTTTTGTCTGGTTTATTTCACTCAACACAGTGTCTTCAAAATTCATCTATATTACAGTATGTATCAGAACTTCATTCCTTTTGATTTCTTAAATCAGAGAATCATTCCTTGGCAGGTATAGGGTGGAAGGGTGAGATCAAGTTAAAGCAATTATATGTCACAAACACACAGGGTTTATACTTCTGAGCAGAGAATAAAAAATGGGCGTAGGTATTTTAAAGAATCCAGTAAGATAGCCTCCCCTGATGGTGGAGTTGGTTAAATAGGGCCTCACAGCGGGAGACTATGAAATCTCCTCAGAGTGAAGTTGAGTATAGGATCTGCAATGCCTGCTCCCAGAAAGGGGGGACATGAGGGTGGGAAGAACGTGGCGGGAGGCAAGGACTGAGGACTAGTCATAGAAATTAGACAGCTGTTAGGCAGTCAGACAAAAACGGCAATCCCTACTTGCAACCTTTTAATCGTGGTAAAAATGACCAACTGGTTTATTCACTTTGACCAAAATGGCTAATTAATTAACATACATGTTTGGCTAGATTCCAGTAAAAGAATATGGAGAAATAGATACTTTGTTTTTTTTATTAAAAATTTGCATTTTAATCTTTCAGCCAGTTGTTTCTGTAGAATTTCAGACACTGCTTTAGATTCATCGTTTATAGCCAGCCCTTCCAGTATTATGCCAAGAGCATTTACTTGGGTTTATGCCAAAGCCTTTTACAGGATTTCATGTTGATAGTGGATCTGAATATCTAATTTAGACCAACATATCCTAATTTTTCTTGAACAAATGTCAAACCTTCAAAGCACCATCATACAAGTGACTTGTGTATAAAGGATTTGCTCCTCAGAAGATCTCAGAAGCCCCAAAATGTAAGCTCCCTGGGGGCAGTCCTGTTTCATGTGTTCTCCTCATGCAGTGCAAGCACCATGCTGGCTCACAGTAAGTGCCCAATGGGTTTCCTGTGTCCTCATAGCCATATTTACTGAGAAAAGAGAGAGAGAGAAAAAGTGAAGTGAAAGTAGAAAAATAAATGAGTGTTACAGGATGAGAGAACTTGAATGAAGTTCCCATTTAGTGAAATATGTACTTAGCACATAAACAAGATGCGTAGCTGTTTAAAAAGAGAGGCACAAAGTAGAAAAGTCTGTGGCATGTTTTCTATTTACAGAATTCCCTAAGTCTAGTCTATTACTTAAGATTTTCTTAAGGGGTTTTCTCTGCACTCTTCAATTACCCTCTGATGACCATCACTAAAAGATGACTTTGGCACTTCTGCTTTCTCAAATAGCTTTGGTATTTCATGGAGATGAAATTCTCTGGCATTCAGTTTCCATTCAGTAATAGCCCCACGCACATCAACTCTGACAAGCCATTTATTGCTCTTGGCAGAAGAGTGAGGTCTGTTCTCAGGAATGGCTGATGAGGGAAACTCTGCAGGATTCTGGAGTGAGAACAACCCTGAACTGCTTTGGAAAGGGTAGCTGAGAGAGCAGGTGATTTGACTGTCGATACTCGCCAGTGATGGTGGCAACTCAAAGAGCTAATGGTGACCCACAAGGAGCCTGCAGGGCAGCCCCTGCCCCATTTGCTGAGGGAGCCATTGCCCTTCCTGTGCATTATTTTGCTCCTCAAATCCATTACTTGTCCAACAAACACTGTAAGGAGAAAAGTCAAATATGCTAATCAATCCAGATCTTGAGAATGGTCCAGAATACTGGGTACATAGAGAAAAGCAGTCATCTTACATAGCAATTACTCTGAATGAAAATAATTTATTTTAGGTGGAAATACACCTTTACTTTAATCAATCTCCTGTAAAATGGGCATAATTACATTAATTTATGCCAGGCAGATGATATAAGTATTAATTAATGCTTTTAAAGTGTATTCAAATCACAATTATTTAAACTTGAACTGAATGTGTCTTTAAAAATAACAGTCATATATACCTATATATGTTAAATACAAAAGAATTGCCTTTTTTTCCTAAAATTTAAAATCCCTAAGCAATTATTTCAACCCTACTATGTAACTCTAGTTTTTGATTAATGAATCAATTCTCATATAAATACTGTATGATTTAGTAATGCCTTGCCTGTAATTGCAGAACCTGATTCATAAGGGAAAAGTACTCTGGAGCTATTTTAAGCACTTAGGTAGATGTTCTCTCTGACTGAGTCTACTGTCATAGCAACTGTATTACCACAGAAAAGCAAGGAAGTGCCTCAAGTTGAGGTGCTTTTCCTTCCCCTTCATTTGAGAATCTTCCCTTGGCTCTTAAAATTAAACTTCATGACTCGGCACCTATCATGGAAAATTTCACTTGATAAATGATAATTTTGTGGCAGTTTTAAAATTTCTTAAGTGCCAGAATTAATTGATGCTCAGATGCTATGATTTAGCTTCTAGAGTTCTGAGAGCATGCCAGAATATCAGAAAATCATGTGACAGATGATCAAGGAAATGAACTCTGAGTATATAAATATACCCAGAAAATTCAGATTGAAAAATCCCAGATCATTCAGAAATTTAAGGCTTATCTGGATCTCCTTAATTGGTATCTCGTACTAAGTAATCAGAGCCCACCTGGGATTATTAACTACTTTACATATTCCCCAAAAGTCAATGAAATAAACAGCCAATGACCTGAGAAAGCTGTCTCCCATGTTTAGACAACGAGAGAAAAAGAAGTAAACCCTTTGGAGGAAAATGTTTTAGAGGCTCGTCATCAGTGAAATAATCAGCAAGGGCTGTAATGGTTTCCACATACAAATAAAGTTAGTAGAAAAAAAAAGGTGGGGCATAGGCTTCCACTGTAACACCTGAATTTTCTAAAGTCACAAATTGTATAACACGGGCATGGGCATTCACCAAATCAAGGTATTAAACTTGGGAAAGCATTCATTCTTTCAATAAGGGGAAAAGGCAGTAAAAGAAAGGAAATGCAGGTCTGAAGCTACTTATCCGTAACTGTTGGATCCAGAAGTGTTTTGTAATTTAGGGCTTTCTGGATCGGATAGGTAATAAGATATATACCATATCATACATAAAACCCCCAGGGGGAGTTGGGCTATGTAATGAAACAAATACTTATTTCTGCAGTTAAATGTGTGGACAATGAAGGTCAATGTGGTCAAGATCTTTTACTATGATGAATGAAGACTAAAAGAACATTCAGTCAGTTCAGGGCAGGTTTTCATGCCAAATGAATTATGAAAAGCCTTTCATTTATGAAATCTCTTTGGATTTCAAAATTGTGGATAAGGGATCATGAACCTGCACTGTTTTATGCAATGATTAACACACTTTTCTCTTTCTTTATACTGAATAAGGCTGAAAGTACACATTGTTCAAAAAAGAAAATGGGTGAATTAAGAAGTAGTGAAGCTACAAGTTAGCAAAGGAAAATACCTTACCTTCCAGCAGAATATTCTTTATGTTTCTAATAAAAACTAGCTAAGTGGATGGGAAAACTGGTCTGAGATGTAATGTGGTGGTGATTCTTGTGTTTTTATGTTGCCACAAATATGGGCAATTTGTCTCCTAACAGACCTTTGTACAATAGTGGAGCAAGAGAGTGAAAAGAGGAAAAATGCCATAAACATGGGAGGCCTAGCAATAATATGCATGACCATGTGGCTGACACATTTGTGAAGAGACAAAGAGTAAGAGATTTACCATCAGTTAACAGATTTCCCGAGTGCAAGTTGTGGCTCCACTACTTGCTTACCTTCTCTAAACCTCAGTTTCCCCATCTGTGATACTGGGAGAATAATATCATAGGGTGTTTGGAAGGCATGAATAAAAGAAACCTTATAAAACACTTAGCACAGTGCCTGGTGCTAAATGATAAAGATACAAATATCTCACTCAGTCATGTCTTTAGTTAACATATGTGGTGTCACTAGATTTCATAGAAATGGACATCTTTCTCTACCAGCAATTTGCCTCTGAAGAGGAACACATTTGAGAGGCATCTCTAGAATAGGAATCTTTTTTTCTGTTACACCTTAACCTAAGAAGGAGGCTTTTGTTAAAATACCTACATGCTCCACCCTCACCCACTGCTCTGAAGTTTCCACTTTGTTTTGCCTGATAGTGGGCTATAAACCAATGTATAACCATATGTATAAAGCAATGTATAGCCCTCCAGAATTCTTTTACATCTGGGTTCAGAAAATAATCGATTTTCTTTCTGAATTAATCTTGTTGTCATCTCTCATATCTCATGTACTTCTTTGTATTGAATTTGGGGCTTTCTCTTTCCACTTTGCCATAAAGCTGCATATCTGAAAAGTAATCTTTCTCTTTTATGTGTCTCCCTACTTTTCATTGCAAAATTAACTCACGTACTTTGTTGAATTAAGCAACAAAATTCAAATAAAGTGGATTTATGCATTTATGTTTGTGAAGTAAACAAGTAGAAAGGGAAGATCTCCTATTGTGATCTTTCATAACTGCATTACCTAGCTCCCACTTCCAGAGACAACTGCTGTTAACCATTAGGCTAGGGTCTTCCAAGTCATTTCCAATGTCTATTCAAACATTCACAACCTTTATATATAGGGAAGAATTCGTTGTTGGTTTAGCAAAAATGAAATCATACTATTTTGCATCTTGCTCTTTGTTCCCCTTGACAATGTACCATGGACCTCACATATTGTTGTAACAGACTCCCTTTTTTAAAGCAGTTTTAAGTATACAGAAAAATTGAAAGTACAGAGATCCTATTTACCACTTTTACTCCTGCAAATAGTTTCATTCTCATTCTTTTTCAAAGAAGCTGTATTTTTTAAGTATAATTGTGTATAGCCATTAATTTTTTCTTATTTTCTCAAGTAATACTTATTGATCATCAAAATGAAGAAAATATGTGCTAATTGCTATGGAAAATGGAAAATTGTAAGAGACTAGTCTTTACCCTCCAGGGGCTCATTATAATCTGGAAGGATAAGACAGGGACACATAAAGCAATATTATGTAGTACAGATTATGCAAACGTATACCTCAGTGCCATTATAGGTCAGAAGAAAATAAACTACTTTTGGAAGGGCTGATCAGGAGGACTTTTAAGGAGGTTTTTGGATTTGAATTGGGTCTGGAAATAGAGGGAAAAAAAACAGCTTGAGCCAAATCTCTGCAACAAGAGAAGTTGGACTATTTTAAAAGAGGGCCACCTATTTCATCAAATCCACATGCACGGATTGTAAGAAACATATTGATTTCAGTGATACTAGAAAGTTGGAGGGAGAGCACAAGTTAAATAAAGAAAATATAGTATTTGGTCAACTTGAAACGAGTGGCAGATTTCCAGGAGGTTAAACTAACTAATAGATAAATCTGGAAAAGTAAGTAGGAGCCAGATCATGGAAAGTCTTAAATGTCAGGGAAAATCTGAAATTTGCCTGTTTTGATTCTTGTATAAAATTATTTTTCCAGTTCTTTCTTTTCTTCTTATCACAAGCTGGTGGAAATTGGGAAGAGATAAGATAACGTAATCTTGAAACATACACTTCTATTAAGTGGAGTCCTTATTCAAATAGCCTCATTAAAGGCATTGGTCCATTTTGGCAGGCTCTCCCATTACAGTCGGGTTCCTTCCATAAAGGGAGAAACTTTTTTTTTCATATTTAGTTACTCATGTATTAATTATTTTGTGTCCAGCATCATGCTAGGCACAAGGGTATCAGCAGTGAACAAGACATAGTCTTTGACTCACAGTGAACATGGCCCCTTCTTCCCACTTCCTAGACATCATCATTGTCACCTTTTTGCTGGCTTACCATAACCGTGGAAAATACCCATCAGTTAGACATCACCTTTTGCTGCCTTAGCCTCATTTTGAGTTTGTGGTTCTGATTTTCTGCTTGCTTTGCTGAATTAAAACTTCTTGAAATCCCCATGCCCTTTCTTAACACTTAGGTGATTTTTCTGACTATGCTTTTACTTAAGGCAGAACTATTTACAAATGAACTCTTACTTTTTAAAATAACATCTCCATAATTATTTTCTAAAATGAAAAAAATGGTTTTAAATTTCCTTGATGTTGATGAGAACAACTATAATGATGTTGACGAAGCACAGATGGACTTAGAAATATGCCAAATATCCACTACAGAAAATGTTCCATTATAAACACAAATGGAGAAAATCTCTATTTGAGTCTTAGAATTAGGCATCTTGTCATCCATAGTCACTAATAGCTGCACTATTAGTATGCTTTGTTTCTAATTTAATGTCATCCAATAGAGCTACTAAATATTTGCAATGAACCTATAATTTATAATTCCTCACGCAAGCTTGTTACCTAATTTCTTGTTCTTATAATATTTTGTATATTCTATAGTATGAATCCAATAAGTTCCATAGGAAATATAAATGTGGAAACCCTAAATATAGGGTCATTTAGATTTGCACATTTGGGCATGATTTGTGCCCAAATAATTGTCCAAATATATGTGCAAATATTTATTTAAGGATTTAAAATATTTGTTAATCTGTGACAACACATATTTATGTGAATTTGTCTTCTCTAGGAGCAGTAGTGGCATTGTGGTGTGGGGGTAAGCTATGACAGATGTGGCCAGATGGACTCTGGCTTTAGTCATCTACCAGCTGTGTGACTGTGGGCAAAGTACTTAACCTCTTTAAGCTTCAATTTCCTCATGCCAAAAAGGTATTAAATGGTGGCGTTGAAGGGGGTGGTGGTGGTGAATAATATTTTAAAGATTAAATGGGAAACCATGCATAAAGCTCTCTGCACAGTGCCTGACACACCATAAAGCCCTCAGTAATGGTGCCTATTATTATCAGATGCCTCACTCACATCTCTTTTTAACAACCCTGTTTAAATAACAATCTGGAGGCTTGTGGGAAGGTGGTCAAAAATCAGAGGTTAAGCCTCCTGTATCCTTGTTCCACAAGCAGGGTCAAGTCTAATCTATCCCTTGCACAATCTTTGAACTACACTGTAGGGGATGAATTTAGTGTTTTTCACTATTAAATTCAGGTGATGGAAACCCCTTATAGGTTACTTATATAAGTGAGGCCATAAAATTTGAAAAGATACCTACTGTTCACATGTTACAAAGCTATAGGATACTTTGCTCTTAGCAGTCCAGCCAAATTATACATTTTTAGGGTGAGGGTTACCTGCTTCATGATATATTATCTATTAATACTTGATAACATGATCTCTATATTCATGGGGGAAATTAATTAAATAAAGGGTCTCACAAACAATCTATGGACAACTGATGTTGTTATCTCCATTTTATAGGTGAGGAGACTGATATTCATTGATTTGATCAAGGTCAAACAATAAATTAAGATTTGAAGGGTGGCTAGAATCCAAGTTTCCTGACTCAGCATAAGGTACCTTATGTTCTCAAATGCAATTGCTATAAAATAGGTACACTACAGAATCACTAGGAACTTCTAAAGGGCTTAGACAATGGAATAATCTAAGCATAAATATTAAGTGCAGTATTCCTGGAAGTGGGCTATGATCTTGGACAGGTGGTGCCCAGCAGTCTGGGAATTTAATCTTTTACTGGTATTAGACCTTATATGAGAACCTAATCTATATACATTCTGTTTGCTCCCCTTCTAATCAAACAAACAAACAGAAATAAAAATTAACAAAATGAATGTCATCAACATAGATTCATAATTCATGGCCTTTATGCTTTATATTTTGTTTTTGTCAGCATTATCGAGGTATGATTTATATACAATAAAATTTATGAGTTTTAAAGTGTTCAGTTCAATGAGTTGAACTGATTTAGGACAGTGTTTCTCAAAGTGTTTTCTTGGACCAGAAGTATCAACATCACTTGGGAATTTAATAAAAATGCAAACTTTTGGCCTGCCAGAGATCTACTGAATCAGAAAGTATGTGGGGCTTAGCAGTCTATAGTTTAAGCCCTATAGTTGATT
The DNA here is from genome assembly GCF_030445035.2 of Dasypus novemcinctus. Taxonomy (NCBI): domain Eukaryota; kingdom Metazoa; phylum Chordata; class Mammalia; order Cingulata; family Dasypodidae; genus Dasypus; species Dasypus novemcinctus. The sequence goes on along the minus strand of NC_080679.1, from coordinate 54,756,498 downwards.
TTGATGCATTAGGAAGTTTGAGAATCACTGATAAAGAATGTTTGCCTTCTTATTATCAAACTATATGGTTTTAAAAATGTATTCTAGACACAAGTCCTTTATTTTATTTTTATTTATTTATTCCATCCCCCCTTCCCCCCCACTGTTTGCGCTCGCTGTCTGCTCTCTGTCTGCTTGTCTTCTCTTTAGGAGGCACCAGGAACCGAATACAGTACTTCCCATATGAGACAGAGGCTCTCAATTGCTTGAGCCACCTCTGCTCCCTGCTTTGGTTGTCTCTCTCATTGCATTTCCTCTTGTGTCTCCTTGTTGCATCAGCTTGCCACACCAGTCCATCGCACCAGCTTGTTGTCTTGCTTGTTTTTTCCAGGAGGTACCAGAAACTGAACCTGGGACCTTCCATGTGGTAGGCAGGAGCTTAATCACTTGAGCCACATCTGCTTCCCAAGTCCTTTATTATATATTTTCAAATATTTTTCTTTTGAACCTGTGGTTTGCCTTTGACCTTTCATTTTCCTAATAGTGTCTTTTGAAGAACAATTTTTGATAAAGTCCAATTTATCAATTTTAAAATTTTATATAAGAAATCTTTGTCTAACCTAATATCATAAAGATTTAGTTTCATCTCTTACATGTAATTCTAATAACAATGTCAAGTTTTCGTATATGATTGAGGTAGATTAGGGTTCACCTTTATTTGCATGTGGATTTTGGTTGTTCCAATATCATTTGCTGAAATGACTATCCGTACCCATTGAATTATTTTGGCAACTCTGTCTGAAATCAATAAACCATATATGTGTGGGTCTATTTCTGGGTTATCTATTCTGTTCTATTGACTGATATGTCTAACATTCTACAGTATAATACTGTCTTGATTACTGTAGCTATATATAGTAAGGTAGCAAAATTCCTCCAACTTTAATCTTCTTTTTCAACATTGTTTTGTCTATTCTATTTCCTTTGTACATCCATATAAATTTGGAATCTGTTTGTCAAGTTTTAAAAATAGCCTGCTTGAACTTCAACTGGGATTGTATTGAATCAGTAAGCAATATGGGAAAAATGAAAACTTAGCAATATTGAGCTTTTCATCCATGAACATGAACATGGTATATTTTTGAACTTATGTAGGTCTTCTTGAATTTTTATCAGCAATGTGTTGTAGTTTTCTGTTTATAGGTTTTCCAACTATTTTTATAATATTGATCCATAGGTATTTATTTTTGTTTCCTTGCTGCCAAAGCAAATACTGTGCAATGAGTTGGCTTAAACAGTGAGAATGTATTGAGTCACAGATTTGAGGCTAGGAGAAGCCCAACATCAAGGTGTCATCAAGGCAATGCTTTCTCTTGGAAGATTGTGGCATTCTGGGGCTGGCTGCCAATGATTCTTGGTCCTTGGCTTTCTTGTCACATGGGAATGCACATGGTAGCTTCCTCTGGCTTCTCTTTTGCATTCCTTGGACTTCCAGCATCTAGCTGCTCCCTCTAACTTTCTCTCCTCTTCCTTCCCTATAAGGCCTTCAGTAATAGAATTAAAACCCATCCTGTTTCAGTTGACCACACCCTAACTGAAATAACCTCAACAAAAGGTCTTATTTAAAATGGGTTCATACTCACAGGAATGGATTATGTTTAAACACATGTTCTTCTGGCTCCAAGTCACCATAATAATGTATATATTTTTTATTCTATTGTAAATGATATTTATTTTAAATTTCAATACCCAATTATTCATTGCTAGTATAGAGAAATACATTAGATTTTTGCATATCAATCTTGTACCATGATCCTCTAAAGACACTTCTTAGTGCCCACACATTTTTTGGAGGTTCCTTAGGATTTTTTACATAGACAACTCCAGATAAAGGCAGATTTATTTTCCAATGTGTATGACTTCTTTTCCTTTCCTTATTGCACAGGCTAGGACCTCTGGTACAATATTGAATAGAGATGGAGATAGTGGATATTTTTGTCCTTTTCTTAATCTTGGAAGGAAAGCATTTAGTTCTTCATGACTAAGTATAACATTTGCTCTAGATTTTTCATAGATGCCCTTTTTCAGGTTAAGGACATTCCCTTCTATTTCTAGTTTGCTGAGAGATTTTCTCATGATAGGGTTGTTTTGGCAAATGCTGCTTCCTCATATAGCTATATGATCAAATGGATTTTTAAAAAATTTTAGTAGTGAATTACATTGATTGATCATTGACAGTTTAAACAGCATCATATTCCTGGAATAAAGTTTACTAGTTCTTCAATTATTATGCTTTTTAATATATTTCTGAGTATAATTTTCTATTTTACATCTATGTACATGATCTGTATGTTTATGTTCATGAAGGATATTGCTTTATAGGATTTTTTGTAATATATTTTGCCTCCTAGTTCATAAGGGAAACTGGTCTGTATTGTACTATTTTTTTCTGGTTTTGATATAAGCATAATGCTGACATCAGAGAACGAGTTGGAAAGAAAGTGTTCTCTCCTGGTTTATTTTTTGGAAGGTTTGTATAGAATTAATATTATTTCTTCCCTACATGTTTTTTGTTTGTTTGTTTGTTTTGTTTCATTTTGGTATAATTCATTAGTGAAACATTGGACTTGGAATTTTCTTTTTGGGGAAGGTTTTAACTATATCAATACTTCAATTATTGTTTTGTGTTCTCATTATCTGATCCTTTGTAATATTATTAGTCATACATTTGACTTCTATATATCCCACAATACCTTTGTAACTGCCTCTGCCAGGTGGTGGGTGTTCTGTCTAACAGTCCAGCTTTGTTCCTAGCCAACAGCCAGCATCAACTGCCAAATATGTAAATGAATGAGCCTTCAGACAATTCCAGCTCTCAAACTTCAAGTCTTCCTGATTAGGACGCAAATAATGTATAATATTTCCCACTGTGCCCTGCCTGAATTCCTGACCCACAGAAATAATTAATAATAATAAATGAATGTTGTTTGAAGTCACCAAGTTTCCAGGTAATTTGTTGTACAACAATAGATAAACAATAAAGGCCAATATATTCTTGTTTCTTTGCATGCCTGGCAATATTTTATTAGATGCCAGACATGAATTTTATATTTTTGAGTGTCTGGATTTTGTTGTATTTCACTAAATAGGGTTGGGTTTTGTCCCATTGCTAGTTAAATTACTAGGAATCAGTTCATTATTTTGAGGTCTGCTTTTATGTTTGTTAGGGTGTGTATTAGCCAAAGGGGTGCTGATACAAAGTATCAGAAATCTGTTGGCTTTTAAAGGGTATATTTTTGGGGTAAAAGCTTATAGTTACAAGTCCCTAAAGAGTCCAACTCAAGGTACCATAAGGGGTACTTTCTCCCAAAGTCTGTTGCCAAGCAAAATGGTGGGTGAGCCCTTCCTGGTCTCTTGGACCTTCTTCTTTTTAAGGCTCTATGGGCTTAGTTTCTTCTGATCTCAGCTGTAGACTGGCCTAGGACTCCTCTCTCTTCAGCTGAAACTATCAGGTGAATGGCTCAGCTCTCCTGAGGACTTTAGCTTTTTGAGCCTTCTCCTCTCTGATATGACAGGACTGAAATGACCAAGTTCTCTCCTCTACCATATCTTCTGTGTGTGTCTGTTTCTATCAGCCCACCAAGGGGGCAGGGACTCAACCTTGAGTCACCCCCTACTGACATGGTCGAATCAGAGCCCTAATCTTGATTCAATCAAGTAAACGTAAAACCTTTGAATTTAATGCAATCAAAAGATATCATGATGAAAGGAACAGACCAGTTTACAAACATAATCAATAATTTTTTGGAATTCATAAATAATATCAAACTGCTACAGGGTAGGTCCAGAGTAGCCTTTATCTTAGACTAATTTATTCCCACTACTAAATGGATACTTCCTCAAAATTATTTCAAAGGTTGGCAAACTTTTCAATAAAGGGCCAGATAGTAAATATTTTAGGCTTTGCAGGTCACCTGCAGTCTCTATTACATATTTGTCTTTGTTTTCACAACGCTTTAAATTGTAAGTGAAAAATCCTTCACTTGCAAGTTGTTCAAAAACAGTCTTTGGGATTTGTTCTCTGGACCTTAGTTTGCTAGCTTCTGCTCTAGCTGAGGTCCTTTGTATTAAGAGGTCTTTCCACTCTGGCGGAAAGGAACACAAACTATTCCCAGGCCTGCATAAGTCCTCCAATTTTTCTGCCTACTCATTCTGATGGTCCTTTCAACAGCCTTGGGTGGTTTCCTCTCATGCATATGAAGATCAATACTCAGCCAAAGACTTGAACAGAACTTTCTGTAGGTCTGTGGAACTCTGTCGCTCTACGTGCAGTTTCCGTCTCTCTGGTCCTCTGTTCCACAAATTCTAGCTGCCTCAGTGTCCCTAAACTCTGATCTCTGTCTTCTGTACTCAGCAAGACTGGCAGAGTCTGTGTGGTTTCCCCTCCCTCTGCTACAGCCTTTGAAACTGCCTCCAAGAAATAAGGGGTGCAAACACAGGGACCACCTTACTTATTTATTTCCTTTCTCTCTGGGATCATGGTCCTGTGCTGCTTGTTATTCAATTTTTTTAAAAACCATTGTTTCATATGTTTTCGTCTTGTTTTCTGGTTGTTTCAGGTGGGAAGTTAAACAAGTCCCTTGCGGTCACCCCTCGGGCTGAAGAGTGGTTTGCTGGCCTGGCGGGGGAGCGGCCACGGTAGGCCAAGCCGCTGCCCCCATAATAGGGTGGCTGGTCGAACTCACCGCCACCCCTGAAGGGAGCTCGGCATGGGCGCAGAGTGCCCTCGGGTCTCCCCTTCTCGGCGGCCATGTTTCCGCGGCCGCCCCTCCTCCCGGATGGCGCCACACGATGCCTATGGGGAGGCGCCCTTCTTCTTCTTTCTCCCTGCGCAGGCGCAGGGCGGAAAATTCCAGTCTGCCCTTTTCCCCTCCCCCGACAGCAGCAACAGCCAGGCGTGGGCGGAAAAATCCAGTCTGCCCTTTTCCCTCCCCCCGACAGCAGCAACAGCCAGGCGTGGGCGGGAAACTCAAGTCTGCCCTCCACCCCAGCAACAGCAGCCACCAATCCCTAAACCCTGCCCCTTCCCCCAGCAACAGCAACAGCCAATCCCTAATCACCACCCCTCCCCCGTTCAGTACCGCCCACTGACCTTTCGCCGGCAACCAATCAGAACAGGGCGTGGCTTCGACCAATCAGCCTTCCCCAGCCCCTATAAAACTGTTGCCTCTCCCTCAATAAAGTGGACTTGCGTGTTTACCTTGTCTCCGCGGTAGTTCTTCTGCCGTGCACCCTCCAGTCCTGAGAGCCCCCGACAAGGGCCTGGCCTCCCTTGTCCCCAGTTTGTCGCCTGCTTCTCCGGGCGACCCCTTCGTCGCCGGCTTCGCCAGGTGACCCCGTCAGCCGAACCGCGCAACCCCTGTGAGACCGACCCCTCGTCTGCTGCCGGACCGACCCCTCGTCCCAAGCGGGACCGATCCCTTGTCCCAAGCGGGACCGACCCCTCGTCCTGAGCTGGACCGACCCCTCGTCCGCAGCCAGACCCCACCTCTACCGACCGAGCAAGCCGCCGCAGTCCCTGTTACTCCACCTTGCTAAGAAATTTTATTCATTCTTTTTTTTTTTAAACTCTCTTTTTAAAGATTTTTTAAAAATTTATTTCTCTCCCCTTCCCCACCTGCCCCCCCCCAGATGTCTGCTCTCTGTGTCCATTTGCTGTGTGTTTTTCTGTGTCCTTGTATTCTTGTCAGCAGCAACCAGAATCTGTGTCTCTTTTTGTTGCGTCATCTTGCTGCGTAAGCTCTGTGTGTGTGCGGCAGGCTGGGCAGGCTGCACTTTCTTCGCACTGGGCAGCTGTTCTTATGGGGTGCACTCCTTGCACATGGGGCTCCCCTATGCAGGGGACACCCCTGGGTGGCACAGTACTCCTTGTGTGCATCAGCATTGCGTTTGGGCCAGTGCATCACATGGGTTGGGAGGCCCTGGGTTTGAACCTTGGACCTCCCATGTGGTAGGAGGACACCCTATCTGTTGGGCCAAATCTGCTTCCCTTTATTGCTTTTTGAATTAAGTTATTTTAAGTGGCCATGTTTTTATTTGCTTACATATACTCCTATGTGTTGGTTTCTAGCTATATTGAGCATAAATTTCTAACAGAAACGACTTAATTGTACTTAATTTCTTGATTGTTAGGTACAACACTATATGTTTGCAGATTATAGATGTCATTAGTAAAAACTATATTAATAGGCCATAGATATACCAGTTTTCCAGTTGAGACAAATCTAATGATTTATCTGATCTTAATCCAATTCTAAACACTTGTGGGAGTTCCCTCTTTAATATCCCTAATAGTGGGCAGAGCTCTTATGAAGAGACATATTCTACTTTTTAAGACAGCCCATGCCTATGTTGGAAAGCAAATAATTGCCAGAAGATGTACTTTATAATGACCTAAATAGTGATTCTTAAAACATTGATTTGGGGTTCTTATTGAACTGGTGGTTAAACTAAATCCAGACCACCTTTTCTAATAACTCCTGTTAACCCTCAGTGTATATGAAAAAACATGTATTGAGGGTCTACAGTGTGCCAGGCCCTGTGCTGAGCCTTGGACTGACAGAAGCAAGACAAAGGAGATAATGTTGTGGCTTCCTGCATCTTTCAGTGTGGTAGGGGAGCTGGAGAGTATCAAATCAGCATGCAAATAGGTGTAACACTGCATGTGCCACGAAAGAGCATTGTACAACACTGTATAGAGGAGGGTTTGACCTGGTCAGGGAATATAGGGAGGACATTTTTTTTTAAGATTTATTTATTTATTTATTTCTCTCCCCTCCCCCCCACCCCGGTTGTCTGCGCTCTGTGTCTATTTGCTACGTCTTCTTTGTCTGCTTCTGTTGACAGCCACATGGGAATCTGTGTTTCTTTCTGTTGCATCATCTTGTTGTGTCAGCTCTCTGTGTGTGTGACACTATTCCTGGGCAGGCTGCACTTTCTTTCGCGCTGGGCGGCTCGCCTTATGGGGCGCACTCCTTGCGTGTGGGGCTCCCCTACATGGGGGACACCCCTTCGTGACACGGCACTTCTTACGCACATCAGCACTGCGCGTGGGCCAGCTCCACATGGGTTAAGGAGGCCCAGGGTCTGAACCGCGGACCTCCCGTGTGGTAGATGGATGCCCTAACCACTGGGCCAAGTCCGCCACCCAGGGAGGACATTCTTGAGGAGGTGTGAGTTGAGATATGAATGCCAAATAGGGAGATAATTAGGCAGTTGGAGGTGAGAGCTTCCAGGAAACAGAAAAGCCTGGATAAAAGTATGAGGGACAAAGGAGGGCAATAGGTTTGGAATCTAAATGTAGAATTTTCAGAAAACCCTTTTAAATACTGTTTTCACCCAAATAATATATCCAGTCTCAAAAATATCCTTATGTTACAGGAAACTCTTTTCTGATATTTGGAGAAGATTTAACTTCAACTTAAGGCAGTGTTTTGGATTGCTTTATGGGATGGTATTGTTCCCATCTCTGGAGGCCCCAGTTTTTATGGGGCCTAAAGTATATACATTTTGGGGTCCCTTTTAAAGAAAAAAACGATAAATGAGGGTAAAAAATTAAGCACAAAGCTTGGAAGAGGTCCTTTTAAGTGTGAGGCCCTGAAGCTGAAGTTTCTTTAGCTTCAGCATAAATAAATCTACCTCCTCTCTGGAGGTATTCTGACAAAGAATGAGGGACCATTTGGTAATATTATCAAGGGATTTCCAATGTGGTATAGAAAGCTGGACCAGACAGAGCTCTAAGTTTCCTTCAAACTCAGAGATTTTGTGTTTACCTGGCTTAAGTCTGAGAACTGAGTAAACCAAAGTTCAGCTCTTCGCTATACTTATAGAATGATTTGCCTGACAGTTGGACCATGGTGTGATATTTGGGACTGTGTGCATCGGTGTGGATGTAGGTATGTATCTTTCAGATTCTGAATTAAATGAATTCAAAAGTTAAATACTGGGAAGCGGACTTAGCCCAGTGGTTAGGGCGTCCTTCTACCACATGGGAGGTCTGTGGTTCAAACCCTGGGCCTCCTTGACCCATGTGGAGCTGGCCCATGCGCAGTGCTGATGCCCGCAAGGAGTGCCGTGCCACGCAGGGGTGTCCCCCACGTGGGGGAGCCCCACACGCAAGGAGTGCACCCCATGGAGAGAGCCCCAGCGTGAAAGAAAGTTCAACCTGCCCAGGAATGGCACTACACACACTGAGAGCTGACATAACAAGGTGACACACACATGGAAAGCTGATACAACAAGATGACACAACAAAAAGAAACACAGATTCCCGTGCTGCTGACAACAACAGAAGCGGACAAAGAAGAACATGCTGCAAATAGACACAGAGAACAGACAACTGGGGTGGGGGGCGGGAGAGAGGGGGAGGGGGAAAGGGGAGATAAATTAAATAAATAAATCTTAAAAAAAAAAGTTAAATTTTCAACCCCCGGCCAATGTTTGCATTCTGTCACTCAAATCTCAGGTTATAGAATTTGAGGTAAAAAGTCTTGTGGGGAAGGGGACTTGGCCCAATAGATAGGGCGTCTGCCTACCACATGGGAGGTCCGCAGTTCAAACCCCGGGCCTCACTGACCTGTGTAGAGCTGGCCCATGCGCAGTGCTGATGCACACAAGGAGTGCCGTGCCATGCAGGGGTGTCCCCCGTGTAGGGGAGCCCCACGATCTCCTGTGAGGAGAGCCACTTAGCGCGAAAGAAAGTGCAGCCTGCCCAGGAATGGTGCTGCACACATCGAGAGCTGACACAAGATGACGCAACAAAAAGAAACAGATTCCTGTGATGCTGATAAGGATAGAAGCGGTCACAGAAGAACACACAGCAAATGGACACAGAGAGCAGACAACTGGGGGTGGGAGGGAAGGGGAAAGAAATAAATTAAAAAATAAATCTTTAAAAAAAAAGTCTTGTGAATCGAAGTCTGGGTTTGATTCCCTTGGTGGTCAAGGCATGTACCCAGAGAACTCCTCGGCGACAGCCCAGAGATGACATCTCCACCCCTGCTACTGACTATTCAGCCTAACTACATTCTGCTGGTCAGAGGATTGAGGCAACTGGATGAATGCTTTAGTGCATGCCCATCATCCCTGCTGCGAGAACAATCCAAAGTATACGTCACCAGCACCATTGTCAGAAGGGAAGAAGGGCATATTACAAATAAACAACCCCTGCTTTCAAAAACAAAAACAAAGCCCTTAGAGTCAGTCATGCCCTGAATCATTATTATAAAAGAGGAATAATACCAACAACAACAAAATAATAATCGCAGCACTGCAAATGAGTGCTTTTGCATTCCCAGGGTAGTTGTCTGGGCAAATAAAGCTCTTAGCAAACTCTAATTAGAGCTTAGAGGTAGGTAAGCTACATGACTAAAATTCCTGCCATTCTGGTCACCAAAGAGGTAAAGTCAGGTGACGTTAAGTGGTCAGCTGATGGACACCTGGTCATACTCATCTGTGATTGCTTTTCCAGTTTGTCAAGTTTGGGGAATCAGACTTCTTAGCAGCTCTGCCCGCCTCCACACCCCTGCTTGCAGTGCTCAGAGTTGGAGCTTATGTGTCAGTAATGTCAGTTAGTTGCCCCAGGGCTTGGCCTTGCCAAGTTTGGGCCTGCTGCTTTCTTTTTGGGTTTGGTACAAGGGCCATCTTGGAGTCCAGGGATAATAGTCCTGGAGCCAGGGAGATTCTATTTGAGCAACCTGCCAGGCATGATGTGGAAACCAGGGCAGTGCTTTCCAATAGAAGAGCATTGACTTCACATGGCTTTTAATCAGCTTTAAGTTTTTTTCTACTTTATTATCTAAGAACAGATTGAAAAACATATTTTTGCTCTTTAGGTATTCTTAGCAACTGCCATCACTTACTTCTAAGAAGAGAGAAAACTTTTAGGGCTAGCAGGGAAATAAAAATAAAAATTATTTTGGAGATAGTAAAACTTAGGACTTTCCTGTCCTGTGTGTCCCTACCACACCCAGACTTCTGGGATGACTTTGTTTTAAGTCAGGTGTAGACAGATCAGCAGTATCTCAAGCAAGGACAGTACAATGAATGGCAAAATGGTGAGACTGGCTCCCTGGAGCCAACCTTAGCTGATTAGCAATTTTCCAAATATTGACAGTTAATAATATCCATCCACCAATATGTTGATATGAATCTGCTTCAAATTGACTTACTTATTTTGATCTGTGCTAATAATAGAAGGATGTTGTCTTTTACCTGTTAGGCAAAGGTTTAGTGCCTTTTATTTATCCTAAAAATAATCTTTTCAAACTTCAAAGGTTTTCATTAGGTCTGGTACTTTGGGGTTTGTAGAAGAAGCCCTTTATATTCATCATTTCAAAAATATGAGATTCTCTTCCTTCTTGTTCTCTTTATCCTTGTCTCATCTGTCCTCGTTTCTAAGTCCCTTCTTAGAATTCTTCAGATTTTCATTGTCTTTCTCAGAGCTTTGTACTTTTCTGTCTTTCTAAGTTATTGAAATCAGGATTTCATACACTCATTCCTCTTTCACTATGGTTTTTGTCCAAGGGGGTCCTAATGGTTTACTTTTATGTGTTGTGATAAAAATTCCCAGCTTATGCCTTTTTTTTTTGGTTGCAGTAGCCAGTTGACAGTGACTGCTGGTATAGTTAATTTTAACCCATAACTCGGAATCCCTCTTCTATAGGTGAAATTGACTTCTCCTTAAATTCTTCCTGATTCTCACATACATGGAAGTTTGTTTTTCTTCTACTTGCATAGTGCAGTCATTTCTTTCTTTCTCCACGGTGAATTAACATTTCACTACCTGGAGAAGCTTAATGTTAGCAATACAGTGAATTAAATAAGAGTGCTGTCCTGAGCTGTGGACTTGGCAAGAGATCTTTTAGAATAGCTTTTACTGTTCTTGAGCCCAGGAGAACTATCAGGACACTAATAACAACTCCTCATATAGATGCCAGATTTCCAGCAACAACAAAGCTCCCAAACACAGCCCAAACCCACACAGTCTGTGCAAAAGGCCGATCATGGAGCCGGTTAAAATCAGATGTCACAGGTCCCCTCTCACTTCAAAGTCTCTTCATCACAAATGTAAACAAGCTGCTGCTCTGATTCTCCAAACTGCAGCAGATCAGTGCTCAGAGGAACATCCAACCAGAAGAAGGCCTAGCTGCTCTGGGCGGATGTGTTGACCTCAGCAGGAAGTGCCCCAGCACCCCACCAGCGAGCGCAGCAGAAAAACCTTAAAAGGGCAAAAACTATTGTCAATTACCACAGAATTTGATGGGAGCAGATAGTAACAATGCTCCTGAATTGACAAGTGTAGGTTAGGTTAGGTTAGTTTCGAAAGCCTATATGTAGAAGGCTGTGGAAATTTTCCCATTAGATTTAGTTAAAATTGTTTGGGCATTTGAAAGAGATAAGTTTCAGTTACTAGAAAGATTCATCTATGCAAAATTCAAGTTTCCCAGTTCTGCTAGATAGAGTATTCTGTCTTTGTATGACAGACTAGGTCCTACTCTGAAGTCATGAAGGCGTCGCTATAATCCTGAACATCTAACAAAAGAGCCCAGAGGACCAGAACGTCCCTGTCATGAAGGCCCGCAGGTTTAATAACCTCTTAGTGAGGTGAAACAAGAAGCCATTGAGATTCTCTAATGGTTTTCAAAGAAGATGTTCATGAAACCACTTTTAATTTAAACCACACCCCCTGTAGTAGAGTGAATGAATATTTTAATAACTTTGACAATGTTTTTATGATTCAGTGCAATCATATGTTTTATTTTGTGTGCATGTAAATTAGAAGTAGTGATACCTTTAGTGGAAACATTTAAAAGATACCATACATTTATAACCCTCTTTTGGCATTTCTCCATGCTCTAATATGCCAGAAGCCTCAGAGATGGGAGTGGCCTGGGCATCTCTCATCTCAGAGTCTCTGCACCTGAAGGTGCTGTGTGCTCAGCCTCACCCTCCTTGGAATTATCTGCTCTGGTTGCACTTTGTGCCTTTGCTCACCTTCTGTCTCCTATCGTAGCTATTTATGAGGCTGTTTTATCTATCTTACAAGATTGTGAGCTTAATTCCCCATAGCCATCCCCACTGTAAATGTTAGCACCTGGGTCAAATCTTCAGGCACTCCATTGTTACCATTCCTCAATTGAGAAAAAATGCCAAACTAGACCTATTCTTTATTTTCTACTTGTTAAACCTTTAGAGTCTTTTGTAGTTTGTTGCATCTGCCTCCGAGGTAACCCTCAGAACTCTTCATGCTAAAAGGAAAAACACCCAGATATACCCAATATCATTGATTGTACACTTTGAATGAACTGTATCTTTATTAATGTGTCAGTAAAATTGATTTGTTAAAAAAAATTAGTCCAAAGTTGACAAGTGTGTAATGAAGTCACACAACGATTATATGTAAGAAATACTGTTTTGAATAAGTCTCCTAAAATCAAATACCAAAGAATGGTGATTTAGAGCATTATTTCTAACATGTTTAAAATTATAAATCCTTTTTTTTTTTAAAGATTTATTTTTTATTTATCTCTCCTTTCACCCCACCCCCCTGCCCTGGTTGTCTGTTCTCTGTGTCTATTTGCTACATCTTCTTCTTTGTCCACTTCTGTTGCTGTCAGCGGCATGGGAATCTGTGTTTCTTTTTTGTTGTGTCATCTTGTTGTGTCAGCTCTCTGTGTGTGCAGCGCCATTCCTGGGCAGGCTGCACTTTCTGTCGCGCTGGGCGGCTCTCCTTACGGGGTGTACTCCTTGAGTGTGGGGCTCCCCTACACGGGGGACACCCCTGCATGGCATGGCACTCCTTGTGCGCATCAGCACTGTGCATGGGCCAGTTCCACACGGGTCAAGGAGGCCCGGGATTTGAACCGCAGACCTCCCATATGGTAGATGGATGCCCTAACCACTGGGCCAAGTCTGCTTCCCTATAAATCCTTATTATCTTGAGTTATTATAGTAGAACATTTTATACAGGCAGAAAATTTTTCAAGTGCATAAAAAATTGTTTTGTTGACTGTAAAATTATCACTATACTATTGAATTAATATTGGGGCAAAAAACCATTTAAATGTGATTCAAGTCTATAGAATTCACCCAGAGCAATGGATTTTTCTGTATTATATTTTAAAAATCACTCAACAGTATTGTCATATTTTTCATTAACATTCTGATGAGAAGAGTTAAAAAAAAGTAGGTTACCATCATAACTGAAGATTCTCCTTTTTTTTTTCTAATTTTTAGAGATGGTATAAAAATTATTTGCCACATTCTCAAGTCAATGATGCATTTTCTTTCTTTATACAGGGAAGCTTAAAAAAAATCTGTATACTTCCTCAAAGAAGACACAAAACATTCCAGAGCATTTTGGGTTTGTCTTTTTGATGGAATGGAGTAAGATGGAGGTTAACAACTGAAAACCAAAAGGTGAAAGAAATAAATTAATAACGGTTAAATTAATAACAAGCAAATAAAAAACTACCCAGCATACCTTGGTAGAGTCTTTGTACAGCTCGCAGAGGTGTGCTGCCAAAAGTTTAACACCCAGTTCTGGGGGTAGGGACAGTGAGGAGAAGCCCTGATTCCTAGCATTTACTGGTTCTATATTTCACTGAATGCGTAATTGGAAAGAGACCCACATGTTTGGTTCTGGCTAGCTGGTTAGGCTTTAGAAGTTTCCATCTCAGGGAACCTCTGGCTCACAGTGCAAGGATGGTAAGAAATGCTGTTTCATAAGGATTGGGGAAGCCAACTGAATCCTTCCTCCCCCTGTACAAGGCAAGCCTGTAGTATGTATTAATATTCAAAATGTTGTCTCCATCCCCCTTTCCAAGTTTGACTCCTTCTAGTCCTCCTCAACTAACTGCTCCAGATTGTAACAAACCCTGAAACATGGGTAATGACAAACCTTGAGTCACGGGTAATGACTCATAAAATGGACCTGCTCAAGAAAGTTCTTAAAGGATCACTAATCTGAGGGAAGTTCAGAACTTTCAGATTGGGGACTATGTGCAGTTCAACTGGGGTTATATTCAATAAGCCCCAAATTGATGTTTTTCAAGCATTTGCTCAACTTCCTTCCCCTCTGCACACATACACACTGACTTCTCAGACACACGCTAAGACATCTGCAATTCAGCAATTTTTCTCAAAGAGAGGCTATAGCACCACTCCTCCCCATTCCTCCAATTCCGTATGGTGGAAGGACCAGATAGAAATCGGATAGCAAAATCCAATTTCTTTAATCGGTTTTGTTTTACTCTTTCTATATCCTCACTTGATGTCTTGTTCATGAGAGATAGTCAACAAATATTTGTTATGTTAAATAAATGAACTGACTTCTTATAGAATATGAGATATACTTTTTTCCCCTTACAACAGGTACTCATAAACGTTTATTAAATCTTGCATGAACAAGTTTAGATCATTTCTGATTTTAACTTTTGTCCTCAGAAGAACTGGTTTTCTTGCCTTAGACAATAAAGGTTAGACAACAGAGATGTCTGGCCTACTCTACCCTTCCTTGTTATAACAAGCTTGTATTTCCCCATCTCACTCCCTCAATCAAACTCTTCCCCAAATTATGAGAGCCTCAAAAGTATGACCCAATCTTGTGTTTAGCCATGATGTCAACACTTGAGTCTGACACTTGAAGGGTGGGAAAAGTATGAATCTTAAAAACAAGCCCATTGAAAGGACTATAATAAAAATCCACAGAGAACAACAAGTGTTAGCTAGTATAGCAAGATTTTGTCTAAGTTCTTGAAAATGAATTTCAAGAACACATTGGGTTGGTTAGGCCAATAATTTATTACGGTAGGGAGGGAAGAGAAATGGGAGAAAATAACAGATCATGGGTCCCAGGTAGAGAGGAAAGGGCTGAAAAGTGATAAAGCAGGCTGATTTACAGACTATATTTCCCATTATAGATTATAAATGCCCAGGTTTTACTTGTATGGCCATTATAGCAGGGGAAAAATGGCAAGAGCAGGGCACAGAGGACAGGAACAGGCACATGGACGGGCACGAGGTCAGGAACCAGGACAGGGTGCAGGCAAGAGAGCAAAAGGCCTTTGTGCTTGCTTTTTAAACCATTAACTATTCTGCCCCTTTGCTAATGGCACAGGAGGAGTCCCAGCTGTTTGCTGTTTTGATTGATTATCCCACCCACCCATCAATCCCCCAAGAAGGCTCAATGATAAAGTCCTTGGGGAATATCCAGGGCTTCTCCTGGCTTCTGGAGAAAATCTCATTCTGAATGGCAGAATCTTGTGAGGGTCTTTCAGCAGCCATCATGGGGGGCTACAAAGAATAACATGTGAACTTCTTGCCAGGTTCCAAATCCATCTATTGATTCCCTATCTAGCCTACTCCACTAGGATACAGAGAAATTGGAACTCTTGTGCATCTCTGGTAGGAACCACTTTGAAAAACAGTTTGACAGTTTCTTAAAAAGTTAAACACAAATTACCTTATGACTCAGCATTTGCACTCTTAGGTATCTACCCGTGAGATATGCCCATACAAAGGCATGTGCTAGAATGTTCATTGCAGCTTTATTCAAAATTGCCCCAAATTGGAGACAATTCAATTGTATACCAATTGATAAAATGAAAAAAACAAAACAAAATGTGTTATATGCATACATTGCAATACTAACACCAATAAAACTCATGTAAGTATTGATAAATGCTACAAATTTGAAGACCCTCAAAAACATTATGCCAAGCACAAGAAGCCAGACACAGAAGACTATATACTGTATGATTCTGTTTATATGAAATGTCCAAAAAGGCAAATTTGGAAGAGACAAAAAGCAGAATAGTGCTTATTTTGGGGATAGGGACAGGAACTGTGATTGACTACAAATGGAAATGTTTTACATATCTATAAAGTTACTGAAAATCATTAAATTGTAAGCTTAAAATGGGTGAATTTTGTGGTATATAAATTATAGCCAATTTTATTCAGCTGTTGGTTTTCCTTGCCTGTTTATAAACATCCGGGAGGCATGGGGCTGTGTGTCATCTGATCACCCATGCCCTTTTCTTTTACTAGTAGGTTAAGGGCAGTGCTTAATATGTTGCTGGAGGAGGCAGGGCCTAGATCAGACCCAACAAATCCCTGGATGCTTTGCCAGAGGTTTCTAATAACTGTGGGCACAACAGTCACAGAGTCTACAGGGAAGGGCATGGCTTATTCGTGCCCTGGCCTTGCCAGTACTTGGCCCAGTGAGGGAACCAGGCTTTTTTCATCTTGTTCTTACTGGGAGAACTGTATTGTATGCAGAGGGATGTGCTATCTTGATCCTAGGAGACAAAGACACTCCTTGTTAAACTGGAGCTACTCTTATTTTAAAGGATGAGATAATTTCTTTGATCACTAATCTCTTCCTTGCAATCTCTTCAGACCAAAACGGAATGGGAAGTCCATCCACAACTTTCTGCTTTTAATTTGGTCCTTTGATGTTGCCCTTTGAAGAATGTTCTGGAGTGGAGCTTGCTCCAGAACAAGCACATGTAAGATGGTTTTTTTCGCAACGAACCAGCCAGGTGGTGGAGAGCAGGCACTCTGGCCAGGAGCCTGCCATGTTATTCCAGCCCCAGGGGGCAAGTCATACTTTTTATTTTTTATTTTTTTATTTTTTTTGCCTATCATCCTGGCAAATGGCAAAAATTAGAAAGTACACACTGTTCTCATTTGGAGCATTTAGAAAATAATGAGCCTGAGAGTAAACTGGGAGGCATATTTGCTTTCAGCAATACTTCAAGGGAATGTTTCACCCTGGCTGTCTAGTTCCTCTACCATTTGGTCCCACTTCTCATTTTCAAGTACTTTGACTCACTTACGTGTACTTGATTTTTGTTTTATGGTGTATTCACTCTTCTATAACTAGTGCCTGGGAATGCCTGGAACACAGTAGATGCTCAATAAATATTTGTGTGAATGAGCAAAGAAAGCCCTAAGTAACTCTGTTCTCACAAATGAAGGTATAATGCAGGCTATGGGGGAGGGGGCAGAGTGGTTCCTATGACACAAAGGCCACAGTTTCCCAGACTGGTGGGACTCCATCTCTGGTTTTATCTCAGAAGGCTGCCAAAAATGTCAGAGGTGGGGGAACTGAGACAAATTTACAACTGAGAGAAGTGGAGAAGTGTTTTTATTAGAAGGAGGGACATGAAAACTTTTGCATAATATTTTTTAAATTACTACCTTAAATCTTTGTACTTTCTAAATATTTGTGCCACGAGCAAAGCCCAGGATTCTTTTACAATCTTTCTCACTCTTCAAGGCCCATCTCGGGCATCTACCTTCACAGGTGCCTTTACTGAATCTCTGATTTAGTCAAGGACAGTTTCTTTTCAACAAGTTGTTTTGCATCCACTTACCACTTGCCCCCAGAGTTCTTACTCACCTACTCAGCCTCTACCACTGAGATAGTTGGTCTGCCCATCTAATCCTCCCTTTAGAAGGTACTCTCCTAGAAAGCAAGCAGCATCTCTTTGTGTCCCACCCAAAAACTCTTAGGTACTAAACATTTGTTTAACTGAACAGGATAATCCAATCATTTGATTAGGCTTAGAATAATTTCTTAGGTAAGGGAGGTGCTGCTGATGAAATGGCTTGTATACTTGCACTATTTAAAAATAGCTCTTTTTCTAGGCACCTGGTATCTAATCACAGGTGTTGTGATTAAATTTTTAAATAGAAAATACTGTTCTCTAAAAATCTTCACCAACCTAATAGACATAGAAAGTTGACCGAGTTTATTTATCAACAGGTAGGAAAGAACTAGCAGTGAAATTCCACTCAATTTTATTTGATTGTTGCTGTGAAAATATGAAATCAATGTATCAAATCAATACTGAATGATATTTATAAAGTGTATTGCACTGTATGGCTAGGCCCCTAATTAATATTATTAGTTTTATACAGACAAGGCAAGCTTTTGTACGAAAAATTTGGATTTTCTTTGTTAGTTTCTCAATATCTATAGTTTCAGTGTAAAATTTTTCCAATATCTTTTCCATACACATACTAGCATGGGCATTTCTGGAAAGACCATGGTTTACTTATAATCGCCATGTGGCGTAAGGGAAGCAGCAGCTTCAATTGAGTGTTAATTTGTGTGCCTGGATTCTAGTCTTTGCTTTGCCAATGAATAACTGAATGGTCTTGAACAAGTCACGTGGGACCTCAGCTTCCTTATCTAAATCTGTATTGGGGCGGAAGGTCACATCATCTTGATCAGCGGCTCTTACGATTTCCTGTACGATTTCCTGCCCATCCCCCTCCCCTTCCCCCTCCCCACTCCCCGCCTCCCTCACTCCCCGCCCCTCCTCACTCTCTGCCCCCCTTACTTGTCAAGGCCAAAGGCTGAGGCTCTTCGGATCCCTTCCTGTGTTCCTCCCATGCAGCTGCACCTTGACCACTCTCAAAAGAACCAGGACTAAGTGCGTGGAGGCCGAATGGTTCAAGGCAGCAGAAGCCGCTACCAGTTGTGGCCTGCCAGTCAGTCCCGAATAGGAGGGCAACACTGCAGTGCTGGGGGCCAAGAGGGTGAGGTGCAGAGACTAAGCATGAGCAAGGGCCAGGCTGGAGAAGGTGCAGTAAGACTGGATCCTGTGCCTAGCATCTCAGAGCAGCGGAGGGCGAGGATAGAGGAAATTACGTGGGCTAAGAGAACCGTGCTCGGGTTGTTTGTGCCTAGGGTTGTCATGAGGAAGCCTGGAACCCTAAGACGATGCTCCTCCCTCCCAGTCCCAATGAACTCCAAGACAGACCACTAGCCGCCTCATTAAGGGTCAGTCACGCCACAGGGTCCGATTAAGACTCTTTCTCCAGTTCTCAGTCACCACGGGAAGGTCCTACAAATAAAACTGGGCCCAGGAAAGAAGGCGCACAGGATCCTCCGTCTTTCTCCGCTGGGGTTCCTGCAAGCCCACCTGTGCCCCATTGGTTTCTGTCCTCTTGGGGGTTGCCCCTGATCCTGGCCTCCGCACTGCTCAGTGTCCTCATTCTTCCTCAGGGTTGCATCCAAAACGTGCCTCTTCCAGCCTTGGGCCTCAGGAATGCGCTAAATGCTTCCATCCCTTTCTTACAGCCTGGTTGCTACATCCTTTGAAGTTGGGGGAGGAGAGAGTTACAAGGAGGAGGCCAATAGGGAACACAATTTATGCTATTTTTCTGATTTTGCTTGGCCTGGCTGGGCCTCCCGTCTGTTTTTTTTTTTCTTTTATTTTAAAGATTTATTTTTTATTTATTTCTCTCCCCTTCCCCGACCCACCCCACCATTGTCTGCTCTCTGTGTTCATTTGCTTTGTGTTCTTTGTCTGCTTGCATTGTTGTCAGCTGAACTGAAATCTGTGTCTCTTTTTGTTGCGTCATCTTGCTGCAACAGCTCTCGGTGTGTGCAGGGCCACTCCTGGGCCAGCTGTGCTTTTATGCTTGGGGCAGCTCTCCTTGAGGGGCGCACTTGTTGTGCTTGGGGCTCCCCTAAAGAAGCAAACACATAAACAATGTTTGGCAGTGTTTGGCGGCATGAGATGTGGTGCATTTTTTAAAGCAACACTCGCCTCCCCTTTTCCTCTGAAAATGTATCTGCCTTGAGTCTTGCTTTTCAGACTTGGCTAATAGCTGTGAAATCTTGACCTGTATGTCACCTCGGCTTGTCTAGTCTAGCATTTAATTTGTTTTTAAGCCTTCCTGACAAGGTAGGTAGGCTAATAATTCCTGAAACATTCTTTAAACAACTCCTCCCCACAACTTTTTTTTTTTCTCTTTTAAAGAGAAATTTGTTTAATGTGTATTTCTAATATAGCAAATGACTATAAAGAAATTTAACTGATTTGCACTCCCTTCCCAGGCCATCATTCCATTATCCTACTCCTGCTTCTACAGGACACTTATTTAAAGTAAGGGCGTTATTGAAGGTGTTAACCCCTACATAATTTTATATTCACTTAAGGAAAACCCACAGAAAATTTTCTTTTAGACCTAAGTGTGGGAAACCTTTTATTGCTCTTTAATCGGTACATTTTTACAGATGATAATGTGACTCTTAAAACAATCACATCTCTTTTTTACTTTTGCATTGCTCAGCTCTAATTTTCATATTGTTCTCATCTTACCACTACCTGTGTGTGTATGTGTGTATATGGTTTGATTTCTCTTAATTTGGGGGAAAGTATCTTTCCAGTCTGTGTATATTTCAGGGTATGTCTTTAACTTTTAATTTTGAACTAATTTTAGAATTAGAGAAAAAAGTAGAACAGAGAGTTATTGTATACCCTTCACCCAGCTTCCCTTATTTTTGTTAAGTGATTGTGAAATCACCTAAAATTCAGGTTGAAACAGGGTTCATGGGTATGGCACTAATTTGAACATCCAGAGGTGATGTACCTCAGAACAAATGGGCTACAAACAAGCAATACAGACATCTTAGGCAGTTTTGATTTTGGAAGGGGACCTAGCTTAAAATTGAGCCAACCCTACACTTTCCAGTAATTTGCTCAAAAGTCATTTGGTCTTAAGCAAATAGGGAGAAAATAATATAATATAGTCAAAAGAAAATAGGCCAGTAAGACAATTCAGTTACAATTCTAAATTTGTGATAACTGATTTTTTTTCTAATATTAGTAATTTGTATTAATCATGGAGTGATTTCACAAGGCTCTGTAGTTTTAAGTGTTCATGACCATTGGTCAGATTTAAAAAATTTTTACTTATAAAAATTCTTGATTTTTTAATCAGTAAAATATTAGTTGAAATTACATAAAGATCCAAAAATTTGTGTCTTGCTTAAATATAGGTTATACTGAACATTGTGAATCATTGTTAGAGCTTGATCCTACAATAATGATATAGGAGGTAGATGTGTGTGTGTGAGTGTATATGCATGTGTGCACATC
Source organism: Dasypus novemcinctus (assembly GCF_030445035.2). NCBI lineage: Eukaryota > Metazoa > Chordata > Mammalia > Cingulata > Dasypodidae > Dasypus > Dasypus novemcinctus. The sequence goes on along the minus strand of NC_080679.1, from coordinate 54,735,556 downwards.
ATAAAGGACCTGGAAGGAAAAAACTCAAAAGTAGCAAGGTTTCAAATGGCTAGATGAATTTTTATGAATGTTGATAATGTCCTTTTTTACATGTTTGTATTTTCTAAATTTTTCTGTACTGAGTAATGTTGCTTTTATATTTAGAAGAAACTAACAAAAGAAACAAATAATAAAGCATAGAAGAAAAAATGGAAATTTGCAGTTTTAATGGTTCCCCCCAATTAGTGGATAATTAGATTGTTTCAACCAATCCACTTTTGTTGGTTATTTTGGTTGTTCCAAGTATCCATTGTTGTTGAACAATTTGTTTTCCATCTCTTCAGTATTGTTATTGTTTTTTTAAAGATGTATTTATTTCTTGCACCACCTCAATTCCCTGTTCTGCTGCGTCTTCTTGTTTTCTCTCCTCTGTGTATCTTGTGTCATCTTGCTGTGCCAGCTCTCAGCATCAGCCAGCACTCCTGCGCTGGGTGACTTTCCCGTGCTGGATGGCATTCCCATGCGGGGGGCACTACTGCTTGGGGCGGCATTCCAGCTTGGGCCAGCACTCTGTGTGGGCCAGCTCGCCACATGGGCCAACTTGCCCTCACCAGGAGGCCCTGGGCATTGAACTCTGGACCTCCTATATGGGAAACGGAAGCCCAATTAGTTGAGCCACATCCATTTCCCTCTCTTCAATATTGTAAGAAGCAAAGAGCATAAGTAATTGGCAAAATAAAAAAGGGGAAATTTATAACAATCAGACAAAAATGCTTATGATGCACAGAAAACTACAAAGCCACCTCATCAATAGACACACCAAAATTACTAGCACCCATGGGAAGTGGACTTGGCCCAATGTATAGAGCGTCATCCTACCACATGGGAGGACCGTGGTTCAAACCCCGGGCCTCCTTGACTTGTGTGGAGCTGGCCCACGTGCAGTGCTGATGCACGCAAGGAGTGCCGTGCCACACAGGGGTGTCCCCCACGTAGGGGGAACCCCACATACAAGGAGTGCGCTCTGTAAGGAGAGCCGCCCAGTGTGAAAGAAAGTGCAGCCTGCCCAAGAATGGCGCCACACACACGGAGAGCTGACACAACAAGATGATGCCACAAAAAGAAACACAGATTCCCGGTGCTGCTGATATGGATAGAAGTGGTCACAGAAGAACACACAGCTAGTGGACACAGAGAGCAGACACCTGTGGGGAGGGGAAGGGGAGAGAAAAAAAAATTACTAAAACTCAAAAGCTAATGATCGTGATGACTCATTTCCGTATAAGCATTATTTATATCAATTGTCCTATTGAGAAATTACTTTTACATGAAATACATGTAGATGTTTCATATTTGGTCAAATTATTTGGTGACATTCCATTTAGTGAAATTGTTTTCAGTTGAATTATCTAGTACCTATATAGGCAGTTGAAGTTTGGAAATCTTGATGCTTTTAGTCAGGGTTTCATGTGGTGAAAATTCTCAAAAGTCCTGAAATGTGAAGCAAAAGGACACTTTTCTCAATCCTGGGGGCCAGTCTACCTTCTGCAAGGTGCCCGTTATATAATATAATGGGTCACCCTAATCTTCCAGAGTAGAGCAAAGAGTTACAATCTGCACTGAGGGATAAAGGCTCTAACAGGTATGTGGCTATAGTAGAAGTAATGTCAAATAGAAAGTGGAACAAGCATTAGCCCTTCCCCCTTCAATTACTTTAAGCAACCGGTTTGCCCATTATGAACCTCAGAGAGAGCCTCTCCTCTGGTTGAAACTGAATAAGACATTTTATCTGGTCCCAGCACAAGAAAAGAGTGTGCTATGATTTAGTTTAAAACTGATGTGACCCTGGCGCTTTGGAATAAGAAAATTTCATTCTTCAAAATTATGAGTTGCAGGGAAGTCACAAAGATCAATGGAATGATGGTGGCTTCAAGTGGGTTTTATTAACATGCTCCCAGCATCATGCCTTTTATAAAAACTGGGCTGGGACATAGGGGACAGACTTAGGGCTCAGCCTCTTAAATGGTTGGTAACCAAAGATACCTTGGTGAGGAGGAGAATTGAGACTTGGTTTCTCTCTAGAAATCTTTTTGAGCTACATAGTCATTCCAAAAACCCTGTGCATCCTGATTCTGTGATTTCAGGGTCCTTTTTTCTCCATGTCCCCACACTCTACTCTGGCATAGTTTTAGGGAAGTTTTTTTTTTTTTTAAAGATTTATTTTTATTTATTTAATTCCCCTCCCTTCCCCCGGTTGTCTGTTTTCTGTGTCTTTTTGCTGCGTCTTGTTTCTTTGTCCGCTTCTGTTGTCGTCAGCGGCACAGGAAGTGTGGGCGGCGCAGGCTGCTCCTTCCTTCGCGCTGGGCGGCTCTCCATATGGGTGCACTCCTTGCGCGTGGGGCTCCCCTACGCGGGGGACACCCCTGTGTGGAGCGGCACTCCTTGCGCGCATCAGCACTAGGCATGGGCCAGCTCCACACGGGTCAAGGAGGCCCGGGGCCCGAACCGCGGGCCTCCCATGTGGTAGATGGACGCCCTAACCACTGGGCCAAAGTCCGTTTCCCTAGGGAAGTTCTTTAAAAATAAATTCACAAAACAGAAAATCCACCTGTGTCAACCCAGCAGAGCTTTGAATTGGAAAAAAGCCTTGGAATCTAGGGTTCTATTTCTAACTCAGCAGCTTACTTCATGCAGAAGAAAGTGATTAATTTGCTCCTTGCTTACTCCATCTACTCTATTCATCCACCCTTCTGACAGATATTTCTTAAGCAGTAGGACTGTGTGGATACAAAAAATAGGTAGAATCTGGTTCTTTTGTCAAGAAACTCAGAATTTGTGGGGAGTAGTAAACACAAAACACCAAAGATTTTAATCTAGTGTGTTAAGTATGAGGTTGGAAGTGTGCATGGAGCATCAAGGGAGCAGCACAGAGAAAGGACATCAAATCACACTTGGAGATGGTGATATGAGTCAGGGAAAACTTCTAGGAAGAGGTCATGCCTTCCTGAAATCCCGAACTCAGCAAGCTGAAATGATCTATGAAACTGTTCCTACATCTATGTTTTATGTTAATGGAATAAATGCTCCTTTGAGCTTCTCATATAGGAAGTTTTCCAGAGCAGCAAGAAAGAAACAAAAGCTATAAACAAATTTGCCTAATTTATCCATTGCTGCTTACATCCTAAAAAGTGGTCTAGGTCTTAAGACCTCCTTCCTAATGTGCTCCAAGAAGAAAGTATTGGTTACTGGTATCTTCCTCTCACTTGATGCATTTGCTTCTTCACAGGCTTTTAGTTATCTGGAGGATGTTGGGCCTTCATGGAAAGCCACTACTACCTCCACTACCCTTCTCTCCCTCAGTAGCTTTTTCCTCTGAGCCTTTCCTCACACTAAAGTCCTTAGTCTTTTACTGTAGGTCAAATTATTCAAGTGCTATAATATTCACATAGAAGCAACCACCAAACTTTGTCTCCATTAATGGATCCATGCAGCCCAAAGTTGTTTTTCATTAAATGTCTCTGGTTACCATTTGATTTTATTGTAAAACAATGGCTTAATTTTCTAAAACTGATCTGTTCCAAATCTAAACTAGTTATAGACAGAGTTGCCAACTTTTGTTTTTAAAAGTCGTAAGGAGGGAAGCAGACTTGGCCCAGTGGTTCGGGCGTCCGTCTACCACATGGGAGGTCCGTGGTTCAAACCCTGGGCCTCTTTGACCCATATGGAGCTGACCCATGCGCAGTGCTGATGTGCACAATGAGTGCCATGCCATGCAGGGGTGTCCCCCGCACGAAAGGAGTGTGCCCCATAAAGAGAGCCGCCCAGCGCAAAAGAAAGTGCAGCCTGTCTAAGAATGGCCCCGCCCACATGGAGAGCTGACAACAAGATGATGCAACAACAAAAAAAAGAAACAGCTTCCCGTGCCGCTGACAACAACAGAAGCAGACAAAGAAGAAGATGCAGCAAATAGACACAGAGAACAGACAACCAGGGCGTGCGGGCGCGGATGGGGAGAGAAATAAATAAATTCTTTTTTTAAAAAAAAGTCATAAGGAGACAGATTCATTAATTCCAAGAGTGTACACTGTTGGTTCTCTTCCCAATGTCCACTTTTCCCTCTTCTTTTCTTAAAAGTGTTCCAATTTGGTTGAGAGTGAATACTAATTAGTACAAGCCAAACATGAGAATTCTACTCCCCTCATCCATGATAGGTATAGGAAAGGGCAATTCTGAGAAGGAAATATGCTGGGAAGACTTTGGAAAGGTTTCTTTCTCCTAAAAGAGATACAGGAAGAGATATTCTTTCTCCTCCTTGGAACGGTACTTGGTCTGGATGTGCCTTTGGAACCATTTCAGTCATATTGCCACTAGCTAGAGGATAAAGGCAACCAAGGAAGACAGCAGAGCTGGTAGAACCACCCAGGAATAAACAGGAGGGCTGAAGTTCTGTACCTGGACCTATTCTACTTTGAGCCTTCTTGTTATGTGAGATAATATATTTTCATGTTGTTTAAGCCAGGATGAGTCCAGATTTTCAATTATTTGCATCCGAAGTACCCAAACTGATAGCCAAGTATGCACTGAAGTCTGTGTACTTTGCTCATAGAACATTATATTATGTCAGACTTTTAGTTCTAGGAAACAGGCTTATCTGATTTCCCAGTTTATGGTAGATTAGACAGAACATACTAGAAGTGGAGAAAGGGGCTACTAGGTATGGTAGCTTGCTAGGGAAATAAGAGACATAAAAGCAGAGACAAGAACTCATGTTGCAGCAATGTGGGATTATTTAATATTGGGACAAACAAGGCCTCCCACCGGGGAGCCTCACCTATATCAGAGTACAACTCAATGACTAATCCACGTGATGGCCATGTGTCATCAGAGGTAAGTTTGTTTTCCATTTAGTGTATTGTTTTAGAGGGCAATGACATGGAATAATATTTTAAAATATTTTTTCATATACAAGGAAAAGGTTAAATGATTAAAGGTAAGCTTATTTAAAAATACCTGCAGAGAACAAACTCCCTTTCTATGCTCAGTAAATGAGTGTTATATATTTATGCAAGTAAAATCTGTTAGAACTTTACTTTATCCAAAGACAAAGGAGAAAAGAAATTGAGGCAGTATTTTGATTACTGCACAGGACAGCTCTTTTCTGTTTTGCTCCCCAAGGAAAAGACCCAGAAGGAGAAGCAAAGCTGGTGAATGAGGACATGGTGTTGCTTTTCTGCAAGTTACTTTATTTTGGTTCCATGGCTGAGCAAGCCTGGCTAAGCTGTTTCCTCAGAAGCCTGCCAGTAGAAAGTAAATAAGCTACTTGATTCTCCTCGTAGAGGGGGTTGAGCACTCCTAATTAAAATGTAAATAATTCTCTGGGCCTACAGCTTATAGACAAAAACTGCTGGAAAGATCAAAGACACTAAAACTTGCACCATGCAAAACAGGTTCTAAAGTCTTTGTCCATGCAAACGCTAAGCATACTAGTTGATTTAGTCACCTCTATGAGAAGTCAAGCTTGCAATCAGGCGCAGAAAACCAGCTGGTTGCTATAATATACTGACTAAAATTGAGGATGGTTTGTTTAACAAGTGCATGGGGCACAGCAACTCCATGTCAATATGAATTCAGGGCTTATCTGTGTTCTGTGGTCCCTGTTTACTTCCCATCCCATGGACTGGGCTGGCCCAATCTGTGACCTGGCTCTGTCAGGTCCACCGGAAGTCCCATGCCCATATCTTTTTTTTTTTGAGTTAATGTTTTATTTTTAAAGAGGCTTTATTTATTTTTATTTATTTCTCTCCCCTTCCCCGCCCTGCTCCCCCGCCCCCAGTTGTCTGCTCTCTATGTCCATTCGCTGTGTGTTCTTCTGTGTCCGCTTGCATTCTTGTCAGTGGCACTGGGAATCTGTCTTTTTTTGTTGCGTTATCTTGCTACATCAGCTCTCCGTGTGCGCGGCACCTCTCCTGGGCAGGCTGCACTTCTTTTGAGCAGGAGGCTCTCCTTATGGGACGTACTCCTTGTGTTTGGGGCTCCCCTATGCGGGGGACACTCCTGGGTGGCACGGCACTCCTTGCGCGCATCAGCACTGTGCATGGGCCAGCTCATCACATGGGTCAGGAGGCCCTGGGTTTAAACCCTGGGCCTCCCAAGTGGTAGGCAGATACTCTATCCATTGAGCCAAATCCGCTTCCCAAGAGGCTTTAGATTATATAAATCTTACATCAAAATTATAGGGGATTCCCAAAGGGAACATTTATCCACTGCTGGCAGGAATGTAAAATGGTGCACCCATTGTGGAGGACAGTTTAGTAGTTCTTCAGGAAGTTAACTATGAAACTGCCATATGATCTAGCAATCCCACTGCTGGGCATATACCCAGAAGAACTGAAAGCAGAGACATGAACATATATGTGCACACCAATGTTCATAGCAGCATCTTTCACTATTGCCAAAACTTGGAAGCAATCCAAATGCCTGTCAACAGAAGAATGGATAAGCAAACTGTGGTATATACATAAATGGAATAGTATCAGCTGTAAGAAGGAATGCAGTATTAACACATGGATGACTCTTTTTTTTTTTAGCATTTTAATTTCTTTCCCATCCTGAGATGGTTTCCTCAACTGTCTGCTCATTGTCTCTGCTTGTTGTATCTGCTCATTGTTTCTGCTTGTTGCATCAGCTCATTTCATCAGCTCATTGCATCTGCTTGTCTTCTTTCGGAGGTACTGGGAACCAAACCTGGGACCTCCCATGTGGGAGGTGGGCACCCAACTGATGCCACAAATGCTCCTCTTGAAGACCTTATGTTAAGTAAGTAAGCCAGTCACTGAAGGACAAATATTACATGACCTTACTGATATGACTTAAGCAAATTGAGCAGACTCACAGAGCTAGAGTCTGGAAAACAGGTTAATAGGAGAGAGAAAGGGAGTAGAGGGTAGTGAGCCAATGCCCATATGGACAAAATCTATGATAAGGTGGAAGGGTGTGGTTGGGCAGTACATGGGCCTGAGAGTGTTAAAGTGATATGATGGGTTTGGCAGTGCTGGTCTGTGAGGGGAAGTGGGGGCAGGGGGTTGGTTTGGACTATCCATGGAACTAGGGGAAGGGTTGGAGGAAGGAACAGGCGAACTCTGGGCATTTGCAGGTATGTGGTTAAAATTACAATGATGGGAATGTTTTTTTGGCAAATATGGTAGGGGAGGGTTACTACTGGCGTAGGGCATTGGGTGTAGGGGAATATGTGGGATAGGGCACACCCAGGGCATACCTGTATAGAATATGTAAGTGTTTATCTTATCATAGTGTTATCTCAGTGGGTGGAGACTCACACCATGAACAAGAAAATATTAAACTCCCTTCCTGAGTAACCTGCTATGATCTCCATTAGAAGGGCAAGAATCTCTCAAGAACATAGGCAGTACCTAAAAAACAAACAAACAAACCCAGCTATATGTCAAGCCCTCATTATTATTCCAAGTAACTATGAATCTTATTCTTCAAAAATTGTATTTGTTATTTTTTTAATTATTTTTATTTTCTTATTAATTTTATTTGGTTATCTTTTTTACTTCATTTTTGGAGAGGTTTTGGATCACAGAAGGTTCACAACTGTGGCAGGGGAGGATCACTGGCATGGGGTGATGGAGGGATGTGTGGGAAGAAGTGTACCTGGGGCATGCCCCTAAGGCATATGAATATGTTCAAGTGTTCATGGGACATTATCTTAGTGGGTGGAAATGCACACAATAGCTGAAAGAATATTGAATTCCCATCCTGGGGAGTCCTGCTACATTCTCTCATAGAGTGGCAAGAATCTCTAAAGTACATGGGCAGTGCCTAGTGGAGGAGGATAGACCAACATGCTAGACCCTTGACAATGATGTTTGTACTTATGAACCTTTTCTTGTGAAATTGAAACTTAGCCTAGTATTATATATTGTTTAAGAGTTAGCAGCATATAAACATACTACCTTCCCAGCCCCGGTGTGGGACATGACTCCCAGGATATGCCTCCATGGCACTGAGGGATTGTTACCAAGAGTCAATGAGTGATGCCTCTGGAAAAGACCTTGACCAAAAGGGAGAAATATTAAATACAAATGAATGTTCATGGCTAAGAGATTTCAAAGTGAGTTCGGAGGTCATTCCAGAGGTTATGCTTATGCACATCTCAGCAGGATCTCATTGCTTGCCACAGAAAACAGTGCCTCAAACAGCGGGGCTCCTGAGGACTCTAGAGACATCTAGACACTATAAGTAGGACAGACAAGCTCAGAAATTTGGCACCCTGTCAGTCGGCCTTACTTTGGAATTTATGCTTCCTATTGTAACAGAGTTAGACTTATTTATAGGTTCTCCACACATGGCTCTTTGCCCCTTTTATTTGATCCAATAATTAGCATTGTACTTGCTAAATGTATGTCCTAGAAACTTAAATCTTTCATCTGTTCATGTGCCCATTGAGCCCTGAATCTCAGCAGGGTTCTAACATCTACTCATCAGATCACTGGACTCAGCCAGGACAACTAATAAAGGGATGAGGATAGATAAAGCCCATCCCAAAAAACAGCATATCTACAACTGCAAGCAAGATAGTTCCATCCATCTACCCCATGGGATCTAAGCTCCCTCTCGATCAGAAACAGCATGGGCATTACCATCCCCAAATCCTCAAGATGCCCACTCTGTTTCTACCTGAGGGGGCTTAGATCCCATGGGGCAGATGGATGGAATTATCTTGCTTGCAGTTGTTGATATGCTGTTTTTTGGGATGGGCTTTGTCTATCATCATCCCTTTATTAGTTGTCCTGGCTGAGTCCATTGAACTAAAGCATAGGTGTTAACAATTCTGTTGCGATTCAGGGCCTAGCCAGTATATGAACAGAATGAAGATGTAAGTCTCTGAGACATATATTTAACAAGTATAGTGCTAATTAAGGTTCAAATAAAAGGGACAAAAATCATCTGTAGGGAAATTATAAATAAGCCTAACTCTGTTACATAGGGGAACTTATATTCCAAAATAGGCCTACTGACATGATGCCGAATTCCTGAGATTGTCTGCCCTGCCTATAGTGTCTAGATGTGAGGCCTGATTTTAAAATTACTATTTCAGGTAACTCTAATTATTGAAATTAGATTTAGTCTAACATTATAGTGTTCCCCAATTCAAGGTTCTAATCAATTTTTATTTCTTTTTTTTATTCTTCTGAAATTTTTACTTGGCTTTTTTTTTTTTAACTTGGCTTTTGAGGATGAGTTTTTTAAAAAGCTGATTTTTAATTTTTTTACACTCCATATTCATTTGTATAATTAGACTCATTCTTTCTGATAGTTGTCATGTATTTATTGCCTTTACAATGTCTAGACAACACCAAGGATAGCATAAATGGCTTCTGCTAAGGTTGGCCATCACTAATTAGGAAAAAGAAATATTTTTTAAATCTCAAAGTCTTTAGCAAGCTACTGAGATTAATTCAATGTAGTCTCTTCCCCAGTTCTTATCTCATGTGGTTCAGATGAAGCTGGTCCATTCCCCAACAAATGGAATAGTCAGGCCACCTAGATGTGGCCAAGCAGGGTGCTCCATTCCTGATCAGGGACAGACATATGACCCAAGGTGAGGCAATGGGAGTCCTTCCCATGATTTTTTCTAGAGTTATCATAAAAAAATTACTCTCCTTTAACAGAATTTGCTAGTTGCAAGATCAATGTAAGTGTAGGACTTCCTTTTGCCATCTTTGCCCCAATATTAGAAAAATCTTCCTGAGAACAAAGATTAGAGAGAAGAGCACTGTTGAGGGATGGAAAGAGTGAGACTGTATCCTGTTAATATGGGTGATAGAGATTTTTGGAGTAAAAAATATAACATTCCTGTTGGCCTAAGTTAAGAACAAATTGAGAGATAAATGCAAAGGTTAGATAAATGGAGAAGAAATAGTTTTATTACTGAGAAACTAGTGGAGCTCGTAACTTTAGATTGCTGCCCCAAAGAGCTTTCCAACATCCTACTCCTTAGTTAATCTGATTTACATGCCAGCCACGGCATGGCTGGAATCTTGCCCTCCATTGCAGATGGTTTAGTACCAGGCAGGAAGGCAGGTTGCAAAACAGGCAATCTGGTCTAACAAAAGAAAGAACACTGGAAAGGCTGAGCCATGCCCACATATCAGTTCCTTTTCCCATTTCCCCATTGGATAACTCTCTTTCAGGATCATGGCTCATGATTTGCTGAACCAAGCTCTGCTAGATCTCAGCCCTGACTTGTCCCAATCAGCCATTCAGCACGAGCCCTTCTGTAGAACCAGATCACTCACCCTGCCCTTGGAAAAGAGTGAATGAGGAGACTGAGAGAGGGTAGGAGGATTCTTCCCATGCCTGTTTGTCCTGAGAGAAATTGAGGAATAAGTAGCCTCTGTTTACAATCCTTTGAACCACAGGATGCAGCTATGTATGAAAGCAGCTATACTCCTGAATTTCTCATTTGTAGCCAAGTACATTCTCTTTCTTTGTTTAAGCCAGTTCAGCATAGATTTTTGTCATTTATAGATCCACAGTCTTGATTATTATTTTAGCTACCTCTCTTGTGTTTGACAAAATTAATTTTAAGAAACAGATATTCACTGGCTATAAGGAAATACCATCTTTTCTTGTGCTATAAGTGAGTTTCTATTGGATACCTATTAGCCTTATTATGTTGGATTTGGATATGATTATCCATTGGGATCCCCATAACATGACATTATCTACAGGCTGCCAAGTTCCCTCACTGTTCCGTCATCCCCGCTCCTGGCCTGGTTTAGGTAATAATTTCATTGTTATTGGCCCTAGTGCCCTGTACCATCTCTTTGTAGTCCCTATATTGCCCACAACTTCCTATATCGCCCTTTGATTAACACTTTCTCAAGTAATTCTACTTTTTCTATTTTGAATGGACCATTTTTTTCCCTACTGGCATCCTGACTGATAGCAAATCTATCATTACTTTACATTGACATAGTCATACTTCAGCCAGCACTGATTTCCAGGTTCTTGGTTATGTTGTAAGAAAGAATTCAGAGACACACCATAGTTATGAGAAAGTTAGAAAAAGAATTTAATAAAGGGAAAGTACACCCATCCAGAAGTGAAGGCAGACAGGCTCAAGATAGATACATGCCCCTTTCCAGGAACTTCTGGTTTTATTGACTATCATTGGAGTTAGGATTTGCACTGACTGGTGTATCTGAGACAGAGCAGGGGTGATTCATTGGGTGGTTTGATTTTTAGGGGTTGCTCTGTGGTGGTGATTGGCTTCTGGCTATTGCTACTGAGCCCTGCTGGAGTTTACTATGCAAAGGGCTTATGAAAATAGGTGGATAATGTGGGAATTTCCTGTTTTTCTCCTTCTTTCTGCTGGGTGGATGCTGCAAGCTGCATTCCCATAACTTGTTTGTGCATGTTAGCAGGCACAAGCTGTGGTGCTGCTTCCACAGCTGATGGGTGAATGTTGCAAGCTGCCTCCTGATAACTTGCCTACATGAGTCCAGCAGTATGTTGCTTCAGTGTTTTCTACTAGGTGGTGTTTGTGTGGAAATTTATTGGATTTTCTGCCTCTCCTCCTTAGGTCCCTATTCTATCCTGCCTCACTTTATAGGTAGACTGAAAGTCAGATGGAGAGAGAAAGCCACAGAGAGCAACCAGAAACTGGTTGGAGCCTGGAAGAGAAAGGAAAAGGTACAACCATGTTCATTACCATGTGACTGAAAAGGCTTACCTGCAGCCAGCACCAGAATGCCACAGTCTTCAGGGAGAAAGCACTATCTTGCTGACACCATGATTTTGAACTTTCCTGAGTCTCAAAACCATGAGACAATAAATTCCCATTGTTTAAGCTAACCTGTTTTATGATGTTCATTTTAGCACCTGGGAAACAAAAGCAATGGGTGTATACATACGCAAAAATTTGGTGAGCTGTTCATTTTCTGATATATAAATATACCTAAAAAAATGGGCAAAGGACTTGAGTAGGTAACAAAAGAAGAAATCCAGCTGCCAACTATCATGGCCACCCATTCCATTTCAGTAATCTGACAAATGTAAAAAAAATGTTTTTTGTTTTTTGTTTTTTTTTTTAAGTTATAATACCTATAGCTCAGGGAGATAAGGAAGTTATGAAGATCTCGAAGATTTGTGGGCAAGTGATTATCAAGCAAATTTCTAAAAGAGAAAAACCAGTAAGGGAGTGGAGGAAATAGAAGAGGAAAGGAGAAAAAGTCAGGCAAGGATGCAATTTCAAGTGAAGTCTCATTCTCAGAGTAATCCCTCAGGGAGTTCTGGACTATGAATGACTCTGCATACTTTCTTCCGCCTCAAGGCAAGTGAACTGGGCTTTCCTATTCCCGTCCTAACCAGGGTGGGCTGCTGGCTGCCCTGGGGATAGAGGCTGGGATATCACTTCCCCTACCTCTTGCCTCCCTTTTGTCTCTCCACAGCCTGCCTGAGGGGCTTCTGTAGCCCAGTTTTCCTAAGGATGTTGCCCTTGAATTTGGTTAGGAGCTAAGTGTGCAGAAGCTGGGGGATGGGCACACAGAAGCAATGAAGGTGATCCAGGGAATCTGAGTGGAGCATTGATAGAACCCACAATTGTACTGATGCAAGATTGGGGTTTAATAACCAGCAGGTTTCACATTGCTTGAGATTGAAATGACCAATTATGACCTGTTGAGCAAGTGGAGAAATAAAACTAGGAATGAACCAATGGTCTTTCCTCAAACTACTATGTCTTTCCAGTAACTTCCCCATATACTTTTTACATAAAGTTGGTGCTTTGTTTCCAAATTTAGCAGAAAGTCAAGTTTGTGGAATATGTGTTGTGGGAGATTTATAGGCAGAGGTGAGGAGTTGATTGGTTCAGAAAACATTCAGATCCTATTCAAATCTTAGAATTTGATATGTCATATATGTGCCACAGTAAAAGCTCTTGGGTTGTATGAGTGCATGTTTGTTCTCTCTGGCAGGTCTATCTGGTCGTACTTTTTCTTGTCCTACTTTTCATAGTAACACACAATCCTTTCCTTGCTATAGTACTTTGCAGTTTACAAAGTAGTTTATTGCATTTGATCTTAATGGTATCCCGTGAGTCATCAGGGTCAGCTTTGTTTTCCGTTTCCAGATGAGGAAACCGAGTTCAGGTTGGTTAAATCCTTGCTTCTCAAACCTTGCAGCACCTCGCAGTCATTTGGGGGGGGGGGGGGCTTTGCAACCACCACTGCAATCACTGGAATTTGCAGGAACTCTGGAATGTCTGGAGGTAGGGCCCTATCCCTACTTTTTAAAAAGTTCCCACGGTGATTGGGAGGTACAGCCAGGTTTGAAAACAACGGGATTAACTGGTATTTCTAGAATCCTGAGAAAACAAAGAAAACATACATCTAGGGCATTGATTTATTTTATTTTTTCATTCATCCGCTTATTTATTGAGTGTTTACTTTGTAAAAAGGATTCTGTTAAATACTGGGAGTGCAATAGTGAAAAGACAATCATAATCCCCATGGCCTCATAAAAGATTATAATCTGGGGAAAGGTTCAGGGCTGGAAATGGGAGGAGTAGGGTTGGGCATTGCACAGCTCCGGAGGGCTCCATTCATGTTGCTGTGCAGACACAGTCTGTGGTGAATTTAGGGATGATTCAGATACTGAACTAATCATTCCGGAGGAGATAAACATTATCAAAACAGAAGGTAACGTCTTTTGGAAAGGATAATATCAATCATATTTACATACAGGAGAGTCCTTGGTTAATTTGAGCCACTCGTACTGTCCTATGAAGACAATCAAAATTGCCAATTGGATATATAGATCATATGCCCAAGGGTAGCATGGTACATCTACTGACCTCAAAATGCACAAACTAGGTTAAACTTCCTACTACAAAATTTTATTTTATTTTAAATTTTTTTTTTAGGTATTGGAGGCCAGGGATTGAACCTGGGATCTTGTATGTGGTAAGCCAGCAATCAAGCACTGATTCACATCGGCTCCCCTGATTTGGCTTTTTCATTTGTTTTGCTTGTTGTTTGTTTTTATCTAGGAGACCCTGAAAACCGAACCTGGGACCTCCCATGTGGGAAGCAGGCACTTGATTTCTTGAGCCACATCTGTTCCACCGAGGGATTTTTTTTTTTTAATAGAGATAAACCTACAGAGAATTTGCCTAGAATCCAAATAGATACTGCACAATTCATCCTTTATTTACCATCTTCTTCTTACAATTCAGTAGATTAGTGAAAATTCTTTTAGATAAGACATGCAGATATATGGGGTTTGGTAAGATTGAGCACAGATTCTAAGTTCTATGGCCATTGGACCACGTTTTCCACAAAAGCAAGTGTGAACCAGCTTGAATCCTGCTTGAGTCATGTACATGGATTTTTTTCTGTAGAGACAAACCATGTGCCTGACCAGCACATGGTGTAGGCAATGGGGCCCAACCTTGCATGGGGATGGAAGGGTCAATTCTTCCCTAGAATAGGGATTGAGCCCTGAAAGATGAGTCCAGAGAACAGATGTGAGCCAATTCCAGGGTGCTTTCCTCTATAGAGCAGCTGCCAATTTCATACCATTTATCCCACAAAATTGGGCTGTTTATGTGTTAAAAATATTGTCTTCAAAGCATCCTTAGAATATTTTTAGAAAGCTTCAAGGTAATTGTAAAGGATAGGTTTCCTAACAATATCTTATAGATTCTTGCCTTTCTGATTTATGAATCATAGTGTCTTCTTTCATCCTTTTTTTCATGTTGTTTGAGTTCATCAAAATCCTCATGACAGCAAAACTGCCAAACACAAAATCTCCTTAAACATGCTGTTTATAACTAAGAGCAGGGGAGAACTTAGCAACTTTCAAACAAGTCAAACAGCACAGATTCCATGTTGTGCCATTTTGTAACCTCCTAAATCTTTCATTATTCATTATTTATAAAGCATCAACAGTGCTATCGCATAGAAAATAAGCCATTCCCTTTGGTTTTTAAATGAGCTTTGAGGATTTGTTTGTGCTGGTTCAAATGCTTCCTTGAAAGTGGGAGAATGCCATATCAGATGGTTTGCCTGTCATCGTTAGTTCCTTTTCCAGCCCAGCTCTGGTCAACTGGGGAGCTCATGCTGCTGTGGAATTGGCTGAAACCTAAAGACAAATCTCTCAACCACCCATCTGCCCATAGCTAACACCAGCAGCATCACCTGGATTCTTTCATACTTTCCTTTACGCAGAGGTCAAGGCAGAATCTCTCAAATTGCTCATCTTGCCAAGAAGTCATCATATTCTTCCTGCCTTGACTTCCCTCAGTCAGTGTGGTCACAAGGGTAACTGTAGACCTCTTGGTCTCTTGATGGTTTCACACCATCATCCCCCTTCCCCTGTACATAATTCCAGCAGCTCAGTGGCACAAAGAAGATACTCCCACCATGTCCTAGAAGAAGCCCTCATTGGAGTACCGACTGAGTACTAGGGGATGTCGGTCTTCTGAGAAGTGAGCTACTAGGAGCCTGCCACTACAGACAATTACTTCAAGTTACTCAGATTTGCTTCTGCTGAACTGTGAACAAGCAGCAGAGGAGCAGCACACCCACTCAAGAGTCAAAGGAATCAAGACACATTATATGAGAATAAAGGAAACATCTCTGCAGGCATCTCAGAAGTTGGGAAATTAAGCCTTACATTCTCCAAATGCTTTAATCACCTCCAGGAGCAGGAGACATTTGGCTCATGGTTGTCAGACAAGTTTCTCCTGATTTGGATGTAAAGGAGTAGCAGAGTAGGAAAGTCCTAGAATTTGGAGATAGAAGACCCAGATTCAAGACCTAGCTCAACACTCTGCCATTTACCATCTATGTCAAGAGTCAGCAAACTACACAGCACAGCTAAAATCCAGCCCATCACCTGTTTTTGTAAGTAAAGTTCTATTTAAACATAGCCACTGCCGTTAGTTTAAATATTGTTTGTGGCTGCTTCCACTCTATAGTGGAATTATAATTACAGCATTGAGTAGTTATAACAGACTGCATGACCCTCACAGATGAAAATACTTGCTCTCTGGCCCTTTACAGAACAAGTTTGCTGACCCATGCTATATATTATATAAGTTATTTTGCATCTTTGAATCCAGCGTCCATGTCTCTTAAAATGAGAATACACCACCATAGGGTCCTTCCTGTCTCAAAGGGTTATAAAAATAAAATCCATATACTATAACATTTTTAAAAATCCTCATGACAATCATGTTAATTTCTTCTCTTTTTTCTTCCTCCTTGTTATCATTTATGATTTCATAATTTTGGGGGGAAAGGTGCGTCCTACAGGAGGTAGTTAAATTTTGGATTTCAAAGTGTTTCCCTGAAGGTAGCATAATATCAACAAAACAAGTAATTAAACTGAGTAGGTGCTGACTATGGATGAAGACTATGCCAAGTTGTTAACTCAGCAAGTAATTAAGCAAAGTGACTACTAGACTCAATAAAACAAGATTTACCCTGGGTAAGCTACCCTGGGATAATACAAAGTTGACTACATTAGGCAAACTTTCAATCTGGGAAAAGGTGGAGGCAGAGGATAACTTGGGAATAAACATCATTTCAGAGTTGGATTGCTGAAGAAGACTTCAGAAGATTATTGGTTCAGGCCTTACCTTTATTTTTTTTAATTTTTAATTTTTTAAAGATTTATTTTTATTTATTTCTCTCCCCTTCCCTCCTGTTGTCTGCTCTGTGTCTATTTGCTGTGTGTTCTTCTGCATCTGCTTGCATTGTCAGGCGGCACTGGGAGACTGCGTCTCTTTTTGTTGCGTCATCTTGCTGCATCAGTGTGTATGTGGCATCACTCTTGGGTAGGCTGTGTTTTTATTCACATAGGGCAGCTCTCCTTGCGGGGCGCACTCCTTGCTCATGGGGCACCCCTACACAGGGGTGCCCCACAAGTTTGGCATGGCACAAGTGTGGCATGGCACTCCTTGTGTGTGTCAGCACTGCGTATGGGACAGCTCACCACATGGGGGCTGAGGAAGGTATTGCGATGACTCTAAGTTTCTGACATGAGTAATTGAAAGGATGAGGCCCCACTTACTGAGGTGGTGAACACAGTAAAGAGAACCTGATTTAGTTGTTAGAGTATGAGTTTTATCTTGGAGATATCAAGTTTACCACAATTGAAAGGTTTCTGGTATGTACGGAAACAAAATGAAAAGAGATGGGGAGTCCTGATGGATATTTCATCGAAAATGTGGTTATTGTGTTTCTTTTGTGACTGCATTTGAGTGTGTTAGATTTAGTATTTTTTTTTCCTAGGACAGCAAGAACAAACATTTCCAACTTCTTTTTTTTTTTAAGATTTATTTATTTCTCTCCCCTTCCCCCCCCTACCCCGGTTGTCTGTTCTCTGTGTCTATTTGCTGCATCTTATTCTTTGTCTTCTGTTGTAGTCAGTGACACAGGAATCTGTGTTTCTTTTTATTGTGTCATCTTGTTGTGTCAACTCTCCATGTGTGTGGCACCATTCCTGGGCAGGCTGCACTTTCTTTCACACTGGGCAGCTTTCCTTATGGGGCACACTCCTTGCGCGTGGGGCTCCCCTGCACGGGGGACACCCTTGCGTGGCATGGCACTCCTTGTGCACATCAGCACTGCAAGTGGGCCAGCTCCACACAGGTCAAGGAGGCCCCGGGTTTGACCGCGGACCTCCCATGTGGTAGACGGACGCCCTATCCCCTGGGCCAAATCTGCCGCCTCCAACTTCTGTATATTAATAATAATTTAGGACTGGAGCAATCCAGCAAAGATGTCAGATTGCACATAAACATTCAAATCCCTCCCCTTCATACCCAAACTAAGAGAATAATAAAATTATTTTTAACAAGACAAATGCAAAAGGAAAAAGGCAGTGAGAGAAGAGATAGCAATAAGATTGTAAAACTGGAAAGCAGATAAATGAGGGGTAACTGACTTAGGACACCCCCCAAATTTGAATTTAAGCTTGATGCTAACCAACCCAACTATAGCATCCCCCAAAATTGGTACAACAGGGTTTTTTTTTAGCAACCAGGAATATGGGTGGCACTTAAACAGGGGATCTGGCAGATAGCCTTTGTAAGAAGCTGGTGGATGCCCAGTTCCCCACTCTTATTCCTCTCAGGTGGGAGACTGTTCTCCCGCACTCAGTATAAAACTGAAAATATTTATTTTCCTTACAAGGACAGAGGGACTCTGGATTAGGGTTACCAGAAAGGAGGAGACTGGGAATGAAGTATGAATTTAAATAAATCGGGTGTTGAGGTTTCCTAAATCTTTGTCCTCCACAGAATACCCTGTCAGAACATCCCGTAACAAACTCCAGCAGAGAGTTCTCCTCATGCACACAGAGTATCTTCTTTCCAGTGCCCTATTCTTAAAATAAAACTAGACAGCCAAGGATCTCCTGATATTAAAAAAAAAAAAAATCCTCCTGATAGAGACTAAATAAAACAGAAGAAAACAATCAGAATACTTAAAAAACAATCTGTGTATCCTTAGAGAGATAAGAGAAGATAGGAAACAATAACGGACTATCTAAGAAAAGGAATAGTGAGGGAGCTCAAAAGAATCTTAGACATTACAAATATGACGTTAGATATGAAAAATTCAACATAAGGGCTAAAAGAGAAAGTTAAGCAATTTCCCAGAGAGTAGAGCAAAAAGACTAGCATATTTATAGTATGAGACAAAAGATATGAAAATTCGAAGGCCACTCCAGGAGGTCCAACGTCTAAATAATAAAAATACTAATAAAGAGAGAACACAAGGTAGAAAACCATGAAAAAATAATGAAAATATCCTGTGATCTGAGTTTCCAAATTGAAGGGCCTATCAAGTATCCAGAACAAGTTAAAAATAGATATTTTCTTGAGCATATATATAATAATAAAACTTAAAACTTTCATTGACATAGCCCCAGCACCTAGAACAGTGCCTGGTACATAGGTAGTGCTCAATAAATTTATATTGAAAAATATACAAAAATTTCAGAACAGGAGGGACAAAGAAATGAGACTACAAATTTCCAGGGGAGAAGTGGGAAACAGATTTAATGTAATAAACCAAGAATCAGAAGTTCATCTGTTTTAACAGCAATACTTGAAGCTAGAAAACCATGGAGCAATGTGTTGGAAAAATAGACTTTTAAACCCTGAAAAAATGTAAAATATTAAGTGTAAAATAAAAATATTTTCAGATACATAAGGTATCAAATATTTTGCTTCCTTTGCACTCTTTTCAGGAAGTTAATGAGTTGTGTCCTTCACCAAAACAAGGGAGCAAACCAAGAAAGAAGAAAATGGAAAACTCAGGAAATAGCGTCCAAGACTAGAGAGAGAGATGAAGTTCCCTGGCCTCATTCTCGTAGTGTAAGTTATGCTAGAGAGCACCTGATTCAGTGTGGAGTGAGTCAGATTTCTTGAGATGAAATTATTAGAGTCCCTAATGCATTTAGATAAAATAAAAGGAGATTTATACACTTAGGAAAGAGTTTGAATTAGTAATAAGTACCGAAAAAGCTAAATAAACAACAATAAAATAATCAAGACAATTAATAATTCCAGGCAAAATAGGAGATGGTGCATGAATGGAAACCTTAGAGGGATCTACAGGTTTGACCTGTCAATAGCATTTGCCTATTCAGAACAATGTAAACACTGAATATTAGACATAATGAAAATCATGGTATGACTTTATTGGGAGAATGGGCAGAGGGGACACATGCTCATGGCAGGAATGGGAAGTGAGAGAAAAAGAGAGTCAAGTTTTCACCTTCTAGAGTGAGATAACAATAGATAAATGCCTCAAGTGGAAATTCCACAAAGCAACAAATCAAACACATTGGTCTTTGAAAGTGTACCGAGGGGGTACAGATTCAATTCCTAATACTAGTTGTATGATATGGCATAAATTAATTTCTTTGAGTGTCAGTTTCTTCATCTGAAAAATAAGAATACTAATGGTGCCTATTGTGTAGGGTAGTTGTGAGGCTTAAATTAAGTAAAGCCTGTAAAGCTTTCACACCATGCCTTGTCTACATTCTGGCATTTTGGAGCTTTCTTGCTTTGCTACTTGCCCATCATCCCTATTTTAGTCACTCAGTCTTTCCCTGGATTATTAAATTTCCATCACATTTCAGATCATATGGATGTCCCAGAGACGGTACCCAAATCATTTTGCTTGGAATTCTGAGTAGTCTCAAATGCATCAACTGATTATACCGGGAAGTGGATGTGCCTCAACAGATAGAACCTCCGTCTACCATACGGAGGGTCCAGGGTTCGATCCCCAGGACCTCCTGACCCATGTGGTGAGCTGGCCCACACGCAGTGCTGCGGAGCACAAGCAGTGCCGTGCCACACAGGGACATCCCCATGTAGGAGAGGCCCAAGCGCAAGGAGAGAGCCCCGCAAGGAGAGCTGCCCTGCACGAAAAAACCGCAGTCTGCCCAGGAGTGGTGCCACAAACACAGAGAGCTGACACAGCAAGATGATGCAACAAAAAAGAGACGCAGTCTCCCAGTGCCACTGGATAGTACAAGTGGAGACAGAAGAACACACAGTGAATAGACACAGAGAGCAGACAATGGGGAGGAAGGGGAGAGAAAAAAAAAAAAAAGATTATACCAATATCTTGTTAAGTGCAAATGCAGAAACGGCATGATCCTATCTGCATCTGTATGATGAATTCATCAGGAATTATGAGTGATTCTCATTAAAAAAATATATATTGTCTTCCTTCTTTTAATGCATTGTACAAGTAGTACTTTTTTTTTTTTAGGAGTTCCTGGGGATTGAACCCAGGATCTCATACATGGGGAGCAGGAGCTCAACCACTGAGCTACTTCTACTCCCCAAGTAGTACATTTTAATCAGGACAAAATAGAGAGACATTTTTAAAACAATTCTTAGGTCATAAATTTACAATTTTATGATTTATTTCTAAAAGTGTTTTCCTCATCTATTGTGTGTGAATTTTATTAGTTTAACTCTATAAGAGCCCATGTATTTCCAAGTTCCTAGTGGCATCTCACTGTTCTCCTCCCACAAAGCAACATTTACTGCTTGTTCAGGGCATAGAAATTATTCCAATTTGCCAATATAGAAATTGAGGTTCAGTGTCTTGTCTGGCAGCCATAACCAGTAAGTGGCAGAGTTAGAATTCAAGTTCAAGTTTTCTCATTCTAAGACCTGTGTTCTTTCTACCATATGAGCTGAGTGGCCATTAGGGACTGACATAATCTCTGATCTTATATTTGTGATGTGAAGGTGTGGACTAGATTTTTAAGTTCCTACCAGATCTTACATTCCAGGAATTACTAAAACATATAATGAGATTAAGCCTGAATCATTACCAACATTTATTTCTTCCATATAGGGACTGTGGATTCCAGTAAGTCCCCAAAAAAATCCATATGCTTATAAATTGATTATCAAGTGCACTTTTCACTTCCTTATTCATAGATACCAAAGAACAAAATGGCTTTTGTTTTATTTTCACTTTTGAGGGAGTGGGTGTAGCTCAGTGGTTGAGCTCCTTCCTTGCACACATGTACAAGGTTCTGGGTTCAATCCCTGGTACCTCCTAAAAAAATTTATTTTCACTTTTGCAATCATTTGGGAATCTAATCCAAGCTACGTAGATTTGGAAACCCATAATGGATTTCCCAAGAAGCTGCAAAGGTTGTGAGATCTCTGGGCCCTAACCTTCCTCAGAGAAAACCCGAGCTGACTGGACAAGACAGCTCATTTCCTCATTTCCAGTAATGTTCCTGGGTAATTCTCCTGGAGAGGGTGTGGTAAATGCAGCTCAATTGCCTGCTTACAGTTAGAGCCTATAGCCAGTGGCTAAAGTGGGGCACAGGAATTTCTTCTCCCTCAGCCCCAGACATTCATCAGCAAGCTGCACTCCGCCAGGAGAGGCTATAGACAATACAGCCCATCCCCTGTGGAAGCTCAGAAGGTGCAAAAACCAAGTTGCTGCCAGGGTCAGAGTTTCAAACTGGATACAGATCGAAGACATAGAGTTAGATTGTCTTTTTGCCAAACTGTGTATAACTAGTTGTGCGACCTACTTGTCAGGCATTCCTCTCCACTTGGCAATTCCTCGCAGCAATTAGTCAGAGGTCTTCCTCATTGTGAGTTGTTTTAGGCCTTGATCAATAATGCCTCCCTGAACAATAACCCATAGGCTATGCTCAAGGACCAAGGATCAAATCTCTATGAAACTGTTCTTAGAACTGTGTTTAAAAAGGCATCACTCCAAACACCCTTCATATGTATTCACAAGCAACTTCTGAAGAAGGCCTAATGCATTGTTTAGAAGTTAGTGATCCTTGAGCATGCTTATACTTAATGAGCCATTAGTTAAAGTTAATTATTATCAATATACAGCAGAATTGAAAAATCCATTCCTGGCCTTTGTTTTCCTATGCATACTTCAGGTGGATTTAAAATTAGAAGAGGGGTGATGGTGGTGATAGAGGTAAACCAAGCTTTTACTGTGTATCAGGTTTATCTTTTAGTGCCCTGCAACACATTTGCTTTGCTCTTTCTCCCCATTCCTTGTTAAAATTTTGTCCCCAAAAGTGTATGATTATGTGATTAGGCCTCTCCAGTGAGTTGGACTCAGCTGTGACTTCTCTCCACGTGACTCTTCCATCCCTTCTATTTGAACCTATATTTGGTACTAGAGTTGGTAGGTACATCCAAGAGACTTCAATGTTTGGGCTGTCCATGTGCCAGCTGGGCCCTGAGGCTCAGCAGAGTTGCTACACCTACTCTTCAGTTTATTGGATTCACCCGGGACAACTAATAAGGAGCTGAGGATGGACAACCACCACAACAAGGAACCGAGAGAGACTACAACTGCAAGCAAGAGTCCCATTCCTCAGCCATATGGGATCGAGGCCCCTTCTTAATTAGAGGTGGAGTGACCATCACTATCCTAGAATCCTCAGGATTGGGGAATAAAATATCGACTAGAGTGGACTTACTGGTGTTCTACTATAGACTAATTGGTATTCTAGCAATGGAAGAAATGATATCATTCATGTGGAGACAGTGGCCACTGCAAGCACTGAAGTCAGGGAGAGGGAAAAAGAAGTGTAATATGGGGGCATTTTTGGGACTTGGAATTGTCCTGAGTGACACTACAATGACTGATAAAGGCCATTATATATCCTGTCATAACCTACAGAATTGAGTGAGAGAGAGTATAAACTACAATGTAAACTATAATCCATGCTTATTGGCAATCCTCCAAATGTGTTCATCAATTGCAATGAACGTACCACACAAATGAAAGAAGTTGTTAATGTGGGGAAGGGTGGGAGATGTGGGGAATGGGGCATATGGTAATTCCTTATATTTTTTGTGCATAACATTTTGTGTAATCTAAGTATCTTTAAAAAAAATAAAAAATATCTTTTGAAAAAAGTATGATTAAAATCAGTCACAGTGGGCTATAAAGATTGGTTTGGTTTACTGTGCTTCTTCTTGCAGGAACATTTTCATTTCAGTAGCTCTTTGGACAACTGAGAGAATCTGGTATAGGATTTACTCTGGGGGAAGGGATTGGGATGGGGTGGCGTAAACTTGTTGTAGAACCTAGCTGCAAGTCTGCAATTCACTGAAATCTAAGAAAATGATCCAAGCAAAGCTCTTAGGAAAGTGCCTGGCATGTAGTGAGTGCTCAGTAAACATTAGCTAGGATAGCTAGTTATTTGTAGTATAATTTTATTATCATAGATCCCATCACTCAGGTCCTGAGGGCATGACTTGAGCAATCATTGATAGGGTCCAGGGGATAGTATAATCCACATTCAATTGTCTAAATGTTTAGAACTTGCTAAGAGTTCATTGGCTTCTGCTCTCGACCCGCAGCTAGAAAAGAATGCATTTAGCTTTCCTGATTCCTCTAATGGGAGTCGGCTGAAATATCCTGGGGATTACAATTTAAAGCGCTCTGACAGGGAATGTTTACAAAGTTTTAGACATATGCAAACTTCCCCAGAAGGGCCACGAACCTGGTGATTTTACTGAGATGTCAAGTGGAATGGAAAGGACACTGGAGTCATTGAGAAAGTTGCTAAGTTAATGAGTGAGGCCAGGCAACTACCTGGTATGCGCATCTTATCCTGGAGGTATTGTTCTTAACTTGTAGTTTCATATGCAGTAGTTGGGATTATTATTTTTATGTGTCCTCCAATTGCTAATTTTGGTAAACACAAGTGAATATCTAAGAAAGTGATTGTTCTTAACAATAGATTTTTGGCTTAAATTATTGTGTAGTTTATATAATTTGGAGATAGTTTTGGTCTATGTCATGAACGAGTCTTCTATATTAAGCAAACAAATGATTAAAGTGTTTCAGTGAGTACTCCCAGCCAGTTCAAAAGTTGTTCAAGGGAAACAGACTTGGCCTAGTGGTTAGGGCATCCACCTACCACATGGGAGGTCTGCAGTTCAAACCCCAGGCCTCCTTGACCCACCTGGAACTGGCCCATGCGCAGTGCTGATGCGCGCCAAGTTGTGCCCGGCCATGCAGGGATGTCCCCCGCGTAGGGGAGCCCCATGCACAAGGAGTGTGCCCTGTAAGGAGAGCAGCCCAGCACGAAAGAAAGTTCAGCCTGCCCACGAATGGCACAGCACACACGGAGAACTAACGCAGCAAGATGACACAACAAAAAGAGACACAGATTCCCGTGCCGCTGACAACAACAGAAGTGGACAAAGAAGAACACGCGGCAAAATGGACACAGAGAACAGACAACTTGGGGGGGGGGTTAGGGGAGAGAAATAAATAAAAATAAATCTTAAAAAAAAAAGTTATTCAAGTGAACAGTGAAATTTTGGTAAAAAAAAAATGAAAGTAAGTACTGTATTCTATGAATAACATCCATCATGTGAGAAATGATATATATCCCCGCAAATTTATTCATTGTAGCATTTGTTTGGTAATATCTAAAGTTTGGAAATAACTCAAATGTCCACCAATAAAGGATTATTCAAATACAGTACATCCATCAATGGAATATTATTAATACCTGAAAAAGAATGAGCAGGCACTCAATATATCACTATGAAAAAATCTCTAAGATATATTTCAAAGCAGAAGGTGCAGAACATTATCATAAAAAGAGATGGAGGAAAAGAGTATATATAAACATGTTCTTATAAAGGCACAGATTATTTCAGGAGTGATACTTAAGAAAATGGTAATGTTGGTGGAAGAGAGGAATGGGGAACTGAGTGACTAGGGAACACAGGTAGGACAGAGCTAACTCACTATATTCTCTTTGGTACCTTTTGAATTTTTAATTATGTGAATTGATTTCTTCTCAAAAGTAAATTAAATTCATTTGTTTATTTAAAAGAAGGAAAGGCAGTAATTTGTAGGGTGTGAATGTATGCAGAAGAAATAACATAGCTATCAATGAAGTGGGGAGAAAGCCAAGACAGTACATAAAATTTTTCTGTTTTTCTGAACATTGAGGATTTCAAAGGTTTCTGGAAATACCCTTTAGAAATATCAAGCAATTACTGTGTCATGAACATTTCTGGCCATTCATGATTCATTGAATCTATATGTGTCAAATTAAAGAATAAGAAGGACAAGCTATATTATTTCATAAGGATTTAATTTTTTAATACCATGTCTTAGTAGATCGTTAATCAGAAAAATCATGTTCAGGGAAGTGGATGTGGCTCAAGTGATTGAGCTCCCACCTACCACATGGGAGGTCCATGATTTGGTGCCCGGTACCTCCTAAAAGAAGACAGTGAGCTTGCGCGATGGGCAGGCATGGCAAGCTGACACAACATGAGACACAAGAAGAAAAACGAGAGATAAAACAAAGCAGGGAGCAGAAATTCCTGGTGCCTCCTAAATAAGATGAGAAGACAGTGAGCTGATGAGCAGGCGTGGCGCAACAAGAGACACAGGAGGAAAAGCAAATTGAGAGACATAGCAAAACATGGAATGGAGGTGGCTCAAGTGATTAGATTCCTCCCTCCCACATTGGAAGCCCTGGGTTCAGTTACCAGTGCCTCCTAAAGAAACAAAGAAGATGAACAGATAGCAAGCACAAACAATGAGGGGGTGGGGAGAAATAAATAAATAAAAAAGAAAATCATTTTCAGTAGTGAACCTGGTGATTTACCTTTAAACAGCCATTTGACCCCACCCATAAAGTTAGCTGCTGTATGGAAAGAGGTGGAAGTGGAGATACATGACAAATACTACCTCTGTTGCATAACCAAGGTCAACATCAATAGTGATAAGTCATGTAGATATCTTAGTGAACTGTCTTAGTTTGCCAGAGCTGCTATGATAAATTTTACACAATGAGCTGGCTTAAACAACAAGCATTTGTTGTCTTACAGTTTTGAAGGCTAAAAGTTCAACATCAAGGTATTCAGAGGTTGTTTTCTTCTGAAGTTGGTAGCGGTCCTCTGCCACATGATAATATGTATACAAACACATGTGGCACTAGCAGTAGGACTTTTTTTTTTTTAGGGCTTTCATAATAAGAGTATTTTGTGTATTTACTGACTTTAGAATTCAGTATATTTAGCATCAGAGTTTTTTGGTTGAAATGTTATCTCATAATTTTAAAAATTTAAAAAATTTGCTTCCTCACTAGAAAAATTATTTGAATCAGGTATAATAGGGCCATTTAACACTTATAAGTAGTAATATCTTCAAAGAAATAGTATAGTTTACAAGCAATCTACTTTTGGGAAATAATAAGTACCCACTAATAAATGAGAAACATTATTGTTTCAGGCATGAGAATTGAGTGTCTTTGTCAAGGATCCTTGTCCAGCTGCTGGGGTCAGAAATCTTCAATATGTAACTCACTTGTGTCTGTTTGTTTTTTTTGGTACATTCTTTCTGTCATTCAGTTTAAACAATGCACTCTTATTGAAGGGTTACCATTTGTGAAACTCTATGCTAAGTGCTAGGAATGTGGTTTGTTTGAGACAGACATGTAAATAGTTGATTACAATATATTTTAAGTGCTATGATAGAAATATGTACCAAGAGCTGTGAGAGCAGTGAAGAGGGAAGAATTCATTTTAGAGGCACAGGGCAAGTGTAGGCAAAGAGTGGTCAGAGAGGATTCACAGAAAATGCAAGACCATTTAAGCCGGGTATTAAAGCCCTTCAGGAGTTTTTTGAGGACAAAAAGACCAGGAATTCCAGAGAGAGTGAATAAAGTCAAAAGAAGCATAAAAGTGCACTTTGCCGCTGAGTATGATTGTGAGTAGTTTGATGAGGCTGGAGCAAGGGTTCATGGTGGGGAGGTGGGGGAAGTTTTACAGCATACTATGAAATTTAGTCCTGTATCCAGTTGGCCAGTATATTAATTTTTCTCCATTAAGTCTTTGTTTTGAATTGTGAGAGCCTAGGTATATTAGTAAGGTGCTTTCAGGTTTCAAGGAGCAGAGACATGCCTTGGATATTCGGCTTATATTGGAATCTGTTACAAGGATGCAAAAAGAAATTAGGAGGCAAGTACAGGAAAAAATTTTAATGGAACAATCAGGCCTCATGAAGAACCAGAGTGTTGTTCATTGGTCTCCAGGATCAAACAACAACTCTAATGTCCCAAAGCAATATTGGAGTTGTCCTCAGACAGAAAGAGTATTGGTTCTTCCGGTAGAAGACACCCTACATCCATTTATTTGGTTTCTCTCCTCTGCTTCTTCCTCTTGTTACTATTATCCTGTTTCTACTTCTCAGTTTCTCTGCCTCATGGATTCTATATATTTATCACCTCCACTAACTCAGCGAGCCTGTTTAGTCACTCATTTCCTGCCTTTTCCCCTGCTTTTCTTCATTCATCCCTTACTATGTGTTTTTGGGTAAGAGTTCATGGCAGGCTGCATTACAAAGGCCCGCTTGCAACAATGGCCCTTGACAGGTGTCTGGGCACTTAGATTTTGGGAAGGTTTCCTATGCTTAAATTGTACAAACAATATGGTGTGTACTGAATGCCTGCTTTCCTTCTAGGAGTCTGGAACTTTGGTACATGCCCGGCGGAAGGTGCCTGTGTGACCAGCGCCTAATAAAAGCCCCAGGTACTGAATCTCCAACTAACTTCTCTGGTAGACAACACTTTATAAATGTCACACTTGGTTGCTGGAGGAATTAAATGCATGCAGTCAAATACTTGACTCCTTTGGGAGAGGACTCCACTTAGAAGCTTATGCTTCCTCTGGATTTTGTCCATATGCATTTGCCCTTTGCTAATGTTGCACTATTTCCTATCACTATGATAAATCACGGCCATGATTACATGATTATGACTACATGGTGAGGAATGGGAGTTGTCTTAGTGAATCATTGAACCTGGAGGTGGTCTTGGGGACCCTGACCAACTTAACATTTGGAATCCTCCAGAAAGACCATCTTATGAGATCAGTTTTTCACAGTCTACCACATGGTCCTTATCATGATCTGATTCTTCTTCCTCATCTCCTATCACCCCTGCTCCCCCACCCGCACACTAATCTAGTTACGCCAGATTCCTCGCTGTTCTTCAAACATCCCAAGTATGCTCCTGCTTTAAGACCTTTGTACTTCTGGTTCCCTCCCTCTGCCTGTGCTTTTGTCTCAGATAACAGCATGGCTTGCTCTCTCACATTAGTCACGTCTCTGTTCACTTATCCCAAATAGCTCTCTACATACCTTAACAGTTTATCCCTTTATCTAGATATATTATTCACAGCACTCACAAATAACTGACATTATATTGAGTGCTTATATCTTCCCAACTAGGGTGTGATTCCATGAAGGCAGAGAAGGGACGTTGGTTTGTTTGCTGCACTATTCTTAGCAGCTAGAACAGTGTTTGGCACATGGAAGGCCGCAATAAATACTTTGTACAATTAATGAGTTAATAAATACAGTATCTCTGTTGGGCATATTTCTTATACCAGGCCTCAGTATATGTCCATTGAAAGCCTATAACACTGTGGCAGAGACTGCTGCTTGTCGATCGATATCTACTCTCATATTCTTCCATAGTAATAGAATGCTTGATTTTTCACTGGGCACATGGCCATCACTAATACAGAGTACATTTCCCAATCCACCTTGCTAACAGGCCTACTATATGACTATGTGCTGGCCATAGAATATAAGTGGAAGTCAGATGTGCAACTTCCAGGATGAACCCTTAACTGGAGTAGATCCTACTTTCCCTTCCTTTTCTCCTTACAGATGGGCAAAATGGAATGTAATACCTCTATCTTTTATAGTGGAACCATGTAAAGAATGATATGGGGCCAGAGAAAAGGGCCCTAACCTGTATAGAAAGGAAGATGATAGTGGGTTGAGTGGGAAGAGTTTAGGAAACCTGTCCTAGGGATTAGATACTGTAATAGTTTGCTGCTTTTACGGACCCCAGAAAATCTTGTTCTAATCCATTCCAATGGGTGTAAACCTGTTGTACGTGGGGCTTTCTTTTTGATTAAATCATTTTACTAGGGTGTGATCCAGGATGGGTCTTAATCCTCTTACTGGAGTCCTTTATAAACAGGATGAATATAGAGAAAGGGTGCTACAGAGACAGAGAGAAAAAGTCACAGGAGCAGAGAAAGAAAGCCACAAGAGCAAGGAGCTGGAATCAATGGAACCCAGGAGAGAGGAAATCAGAGGCTGAGGCAAAGAAACCCTGAAGAGAAGGGAGAGACCAACAGATGCCACCATGTGCCAGTCTTCAGGGAAAAACATCGCCTGATGAAGCATTGATTTGGACGTTTCACAGCCTCAGAAATGTAAGCTTATATGATAATAAATCCCCATTATAAACGCCAACCCATTTCTGGTCTACCGACTTACCAGCCTTTAGCAAACTAAAACAGATGTCATTACCACTGCTGAAGGTGAGCCTCTGTGCACGGTTGCCAACATGGGAAAGTGGTTCCCAGATAAGGCTTTCAAGACTCAGTGAAATTACAATGAACATACACACAAATTGGGGATAGGTATGCTGATGTAGTGTTGCCAATGTTCCATTTTATTTAAAAAAAGGGGGTGGGGGGGATATTTACAATTTTATCTACTATCATCACCATACCATTAACGAAAACATATTTTGACATAAAAAAAAAACAGTAAGGACATCATGTCAGGATTATAAAAAATCCTTTTCAATTGAGTACATTTAGTTTTAAATTCTTGCCATAGTCCCTGGTTTTTGTACCACACATGCATTTGTAGTCTCAGATCAGCATTTGGTGACTGCTAGAGTTTCAAGGTTAACCTTTACCAGTTAGATAATGAATGCAACATTTGATGTCTTTACACAGCAAAAACGTCTAGTTTTCTTCCAAAACCCATATTTTGTTCTTCAGCAGAAATAAAGATTTAAACTGGATAAGTGATTATGCAGCTAGAGATTATATCCTCGGTCTTTTTGGAGGTTAAATATGACTATGTTTCTAAGTTTTGGCCAGCAGGATGTGAGTTGAAGTAACGTGCTATTTCTGGGTCATCTCTACCTTTGAAAAACGACATGTCTTGGAGTTCTTTTTATCTTCCCATGGATAAGAACACTTAACGTGCCTACAACCCGACTTTGACTTGAGGATGAGGATATCAGCTTAGGGAATGGTGAAGCAGTAAATGGGTCCTTGAGTGACCTTGTGGAACCAACCTGGAGCCCTTATCTTGGGATTGTACTATGAGAAAGAAATGAACTTTCATCTTATTTAAGTCAGTCTCTCTCTCTCTTCATATATATATTTCTTTCTGGGGGACAGTTTACCCTAAAAAGTAAGTTTTAGCTTCTTCTCACTTTCACAGTGACGTGGTCTTCCAACTGCCGCTTCAGAAGTTCCACACTGACTCCTATTTTGCCAATCCAAGAGGTTATCTGAACTACTAGGCCACTAGAGAATTACATTTACATAATCTTCTCTTATCTAAGTGTGGAATTCCCCTGGATGGAGAAAGCCTGTAACTTTCTTAATGCTGTGTGGTTTCTCCCACAGGTCTCTGCCTTGTTCCCTTTGATCTACTTAGACTGTAGTTAAGGAAACCCTTCCCTCCGTGGTTTGGCTGCTCTCAACCAATGGACATTGCTCACCCTCAGTACTTTCCACTCTGCCCATCTCACTTCCGTTTCTACCTTCTGAGCACTGCCTCTTTACTTTCTGGAAACTAGATAATACACATTTCCTTTCAAATCTTACATACGCTTTCAAAAAATAGTTATGGAACTTGCACTTTGAAAGGTATAAGATAAACTGATGAAAGAGGAAAAGACCTGGGTCGTCAAACTACTTGAAATAGCCAAATAAAGAAGCAATTATAAATTAAAGTGAAAAGACCTCTAATTGGAATAAGTACAGTGTGTTATGGGAATATGAAGGAGGGGCACCTAACCTAGAGTTTTTACAGGAGGGAGTGGTCAATAGCATCAAGTAAAATAAAAGCTGAGGTGTATACACTGGATGTTAAAAAAAATTAACACTGTTAATTAGTAATAATTAACAGTTTTAAAACTTCAAATAATTTAGAATATATAAAATAAAAAGTGAAAGTTTTCCCAACGTCCAAATTAATCTTAAGCCCCACAGTGATTTGGTAATACTTGGCATGTATTCTTTCATATATATAATAGGGAAATAGATATGTCAATATATGTCTACATAGGTTTCTAATTTTACAAAATCCAATCATAGTGTACATATTGTTATACAATTTCCTTTTCCACAGGGAAGTCCCTGTGGACTTCTTTATTAGTACATGTATATTTCCCTCATTTAAAAATATATACTTCCCCTAGTAAAGATACACTAACTTTATTACAGCCCTCCCTTTTATGACGTTACTTTGTTTTCAATTTTTTCTTCTAAAAGCAGTGTTTCAAGGAACATTCCACCCATTGGACTTAGTGACAAATATTAAGAGAAAAGGACTATAGTTGTGAAAATCCCATGCCAGCCCAAAATATCATATGTATATGAGGAAAAAAAAGACATTTTTGGGTACATATAGTATCAGAAAGTTACCTTCCACTTTACTTTCTGGAGAACATACTTGAGGATCACTTTGGCAAAATGAAAATTAAAACAGAACCATGATTTCAAGGATTTAAAAGTATATAAAGAACATGAATGAGTACTCAATCTAGTAAAATTTAAAAGAAGACTAGAATAGAGGAACACAGCATGGTTCCTGGATGGGGAACTTGAATATTATGAAGAAATTGATATTTTCTGAATTAATGTTTAGTCTTATTTAAGTTTCAACCAATACCTGAGAGGGATCTTTTA
Source organism: Dasypus novemcinctus (assembly GCF_030445035.2). Taxonomy (NCBI): domain Eukaryota; kingdom Metazoa; phylum Chordata; class Mammalia; order Cingulata; family Dasypodidae; genus Dasypus; species Dasypus novemcinctus. The sequence continues at coordinate 54,703,233 of NC_080679.1, read as the reverse complement.
TTGGACCAGGACAAAATTTCAAGAAAAATATGTAAGCAAAAATGGTTAAAGAATGTTTATTAAAAAGGTTTGGCCTATCAGATGCTGACGAACTGTAAATACACAACACTTCAATCATGTTAGGTACTGAGAATAGACAGATAAATAAATGACTCAGTAAACCCAGAAAAGCTAGCTGGAACTAAGGCTTATAAAAGAGTTAAAAATTCAGCCACAAAAAGTTAGAGAAGGTACAGAAGAAAGTTTATATTATCCCTTTATGAGGAAGGACTTCCTAAAGTAGAAAAGCAATCAAAGAAACCATAGGAAAAGGTAATATATCTGACCATATAAAACATAAATTTCTGTGCTTCAACAAATTACACATAAAAGGAAAGGGCAAATCACAAACTGGGAAAGACGTGTACAACAACATACTTTGCAAAAAACAGGGCTAGTATAATTGGTCAACACTGCAATCCTGATTAAATCCAACTCTCAGCCTAGTAATGTGCCTAAATTCTCACAGATGAATATGGCTGACAGAAAACACACAACCATGTGCACTGTTCCAATAATAAACTTATAAAGTGTCACTACCTTCAAGTGACACTTTACTTTGGTTCTGAAGTGGTACTATATCTCTCTAGCATATTCTTTCTTCCATGTTCCTGGAGAACTACTTCACACCCTTTTCTCACTCTTCAAACTTCCAGCATCTCCTCCCCATCCTCCTTACTCTGTACTGATGATCATGATTGTTTCACTCAGAAAACAGAAACAATCAGAAGAGGACTTCTATATACTACCACTGCCATATCAACCGATGTGCTAACATCTTTATACTCAGGCTCCCTTCCTGTTCTAGAACCATCAAAGCTTCCATCAAACTCTTTGCTGGGGAATAGCTCCCATTCCCTCCTGCCTGCTCCAAAAAACATATGTCCAGCAATTCACATTTCCCTTCCCCCAGCATTTCCCTCAGCCTACAGTTATGTTATTTCTTACATCTTAAAAAAAAAAATCTCTTTATCCCACTTCCCCCTGAAGTTACTGACTCATTTCTCTGTTCTCCTTTTCAGTAACCCCCTTAGAAGGAGCTCTAGATACTTGCCTTGACATTTCCAATTTCTGAACTCCCATTGTCCATTGAACCCAATCCAGTCAGGTGTTTGCCTACCTGCTCCATCGCAACTGCTCTTGTCAAGGTCACCAGCAATCTTCATTTCTGCTAAACCCAATGACCAATTCTCAGTCTTCATCTCACTCAAGTCTAGCAGCAGCCTTTGACACATACTTGCTCCCTCTTCCCAGAATATACTCTTCTTACTATTCTTCCTGCCTTACTGGCTTGTCAGGTCTAAATCAGCACTCCTGATTTTCTCCTTCCCTCCTAACTGCTGCATGTGCAGCCTTCCCCATTTCAGTCAATGACAACTCCATCTTTCCAGTTTATACTCAGACAAAAAAATTGGAATGTCATATTTTATTCTCTCATTCTCTCATACTCCATATCCAACCATTCAGTGAGTCTGTGGGTTCTATCTTCCAGCTAGATCCAGTCACTTTGTGGACTAACCATGTTGGAGTAGAGCCTTCCACTCCAGCATGTGTCAGGCATCATGCTAGGAGAAACTGTCACATACTCCTTATAGGGCCAACTAGAGCACGTTAACCAACAGGGCCCTGAAACCAGATTAGCTGGTTTTAAAACCCAGTTCCATTACTTAAAATAAAATAAGAAGAATCACTTCACATCTAATAATTAGTAATAAATTAGTAAGTGTAAAGTGCTAAGAAATATAAAATACCTGGCACATAGCAAAAGCTCATTGCGTGTTAGCATTTAGTATTATAGGGATGATTTGTGTGGCTACTGTTGCAAACACTATTAAACATTACTTATGAGTCTTTTGAGTAAATCTTTTCAAAGAAATATTTTTTTAAATTAAAAGCAAGACCTTTTTTCCCTTGCTAATTATGTTGCAAAGTGAATTATCTCTGTAATGTGAGTTTTAAATAGATGGATAGTATAAAGAAAGGGAAAATGGCCTTGGTAATCCCAGAAACCAGAACCTGGGAGTGAGCATGAGTACTAGGTGGGCAAAAGTCACAGGAAAACCTTTATCAATGAGGACCCAGATAAAAAGAACACATTTATTGTATTCTAATGGATGCCCTTTTGTATTCTATTGGATTCTCACCAAACAACATCTTCTTTAGAGGGGTAGTGGTGTTGAGGTCTGGACATAAAAGTAGAAGAGTCCATCATCTCAGAATAATTTTATGTTTAGCCGTGAATAACGAGGAAGGCCCCAAAGAACACCACCTTTGGAAGGAAGACCATGAAGTAATCTTGTGACTATATTAAAGCAGCTGCAATATAATCATTATGACCTAACTGGATGGGTTGTGTGGCATTGTCATGACAGACCTCTTTGATTCACTGAATGGTAAAATTAGGAAAGATGATCTGGGGGGCATAGTTGTTCTTCTTGACACCTCTTTCTCTTTTTAATCCCTTGGGGGTGATTTGAAGGTAGTTGAAACCAACTGTTCTGGGTGGAAGAGTTCCTGCCTTGACTATACCATTATGTTACTCAAGGCTGTCTTTACTTTTGGTTAATCAGAAAACATGTGGTTGTCATTTCCTTTCTGAGAATTGCTGAGTTGTAGAGAAGGAAGTAGGAGATGCTTCCTCTGAGTTCTGTCCTGAGGGGGAAGGGAAGGACTGGGCTGTTCCTCTGAGCATCAGCGGTGCTTTTGTGGGGCTTGGTTTCCCAAGTGTCTGGTTCTACTTTATACAGTGTCAATATGAAGAGTCTGAGCAGTCCTATCTAATCCTCAGATGACTAAGGATTCCTTTCTTTACCCAAACTCTTGGCCATAACTCTGTTCAGCATTCTCAACTGGTTTCCTGTCTATTGTTAATCCTCTGAAAATATCTTCAAACTTTAAAAACAAGGGTCTTATTTAAACATTGCTTCTGTGCTAATGTTTTTTGCCTGAGTTAAAGAAAATAGCTTTGAAGGCAATCCAACTGAAGTGTCAGGTCCCATCAGATAACCACGGTAGAATCAGAATGTGTGGAAAGAGGGCCCAGATAGGGACTCTTTGGGTGTCTTGAGGTCATTTGCTGGCTCTGATATTAACTGGCATGTTGCATCGTTTATTTGATTTTGAAATCAAGTTCGTCACAGTATTCTGCAACACTTTCCAGCATTACATCAGCGTCTTTGGCATGCGGTGCCTTATGTGTTCACAAAATGGAAGCTTCTGCTTCCTTATGAAGGTCTTGACTCTCCTGGCAATGTTGTGATTATTTTTGAAACTGTTTTCCTAGGGATATAATAATCCATGCCACTTGTTTTCAGATGTTAGGGAAATGGTGGTTAATCTGAAAATATTCAGAAGGAATTGGGGAAGAATTAAGTCTTCTGAAATGCAAATCATCTGACATTTTTCTCAACATTTGTTTTCACCACAAATCATGGACAGGATAATTCTTTGATGTCCTACAGACATATCCTGCTGCTACTCTTTGATTTCCTCAGTCTGTTTTTGACTCTTACAATTCCACTGTTGCTATTTAAGTCCAAAATTACCTTTAGAACTGAGGGCCTCTGGAGTCAAGATTGCCTGGATTCAAAGCCCAATTTGGTCATTCTCTAGTTATGTGGTTTCTTGTGAGTTTCATCACCTGTAAAATAGGGATTTAAAATAGTACTCACAAAATAGGGTCCAAGGACTACATGATCAAAGCTTAGGGTCTTATTGATTTTTCATTTAAGAACAGAAAACTGAGTAAGTACTATGTGTTAGAAACTAGTTGGAGACGACTGTGATCCCTCATTTTGTTACAGGGTTAAATTATGGCTGGAAAGCTTAACTGTGTCCTCAAGGTTACACAGCTAGTAAATAGTTCGAGCCCAGGTTTGTTTGTACATGACATAAATAAAACTACATATATTTTTCCAGGTTATAATGTTTCAGCCTCTCCTCCTTTTAAATAATTCCTTTTGGGTGTATAAAAACAAGTGCCAAGTGGAGAAGAAAAGGAAATGGGGGAAAGGGTATAAACTGAGAGGGGACGGGCAAGAAGCTTGCAAAGAAACTGAACTATCTGTTTAGGATTACAGAATGAAAAGCCCAAGGCCGAGTCGCACAAGTGGTGTTTAAATCCTGCTTGCTCACTAGGTGAGATGCTAGGTGATCTTCGACAAACTACCTCACCTTTCTGGATTTCAGCTTAAATATAGCTAAAATGAAGCGGGTAACCTGATCTCCAAGTTGTTCTAGCTCTGCAGTCAAAGACCCCTTAACCATCCATGTTTTTCCTTCGTTCTGATCAGTCACCCTTGCCCGAACCCTGTTCTTACAGGACTACAAACTTTTTAACGTACCCACTGGATCCTAAACCTAACAACCAATCCCCATCATCACGGGACTAAAGAGCGGGTGTGGAAAAAGCCGGAAAACGCTGAAGTTCGACAGTAACAGCCAGCAGAAACCAAAAGAGGAAAGGCAGTAAACCTTCGCGGCGCCCGGAAGGCGAAAGGGATTGGCAGGCGGGGCGGGGAGGGGAGGGGGGAAGGGAGGGCGAGGCGGAGAGCGGATTGGAAGGCAGTCAGGACGCGCTGACAGCTGGGGAGGAGCGACGGAGGCTGCGCGGGCGTCGCCGGCCAATTCCCGCCCCTTCGCTTCCCCTCCCCGGAGCCAGGCAGGCGGGGCGACGGGCGTGCCGACGCCGTGTAACGTCACAAGGGGCGGGGCCGTCCGGGGGTCCTGCCGGCGCGGGGACGCGTTCGGCAGTCGCTGTTTGGAAACCAGGCTGTGTGTTTGCTGCGTTTGTGCTCTCTGTTCGCTGTCACCTCCTGTCCCTTCTCGGAGTCCGGGACAGCTTTGAGCGCGTGCCCGCGTGTGTGAGCAGGACTTAGGGCAGTGGCGCTCCCCCTCTGGGTTTTTTTTCCTTCCTTTTATCCAAAGAAGGGGCAGTGCGCACGCTTACCTATCTCCGCCCCGTTGGGAGCGGGATTTGTGTGGGGAGTGGTTCGTCTTTTTTTCTTTTAAACTTGTGAGCGGTTTTTTGTTTTTTTTGTTTTTTCCTCCTTTTTTGTAGGCTCATTGCTGCCTGGGCTGGTTTCCCCAGTCCCCGACTAACCGCTATCTGCCCCGTCTCTCGCCACCCCCGCCCAAGGTCGACCCTCTGCCCTCGCCCCTGGTCCGGGAGGGTGGGAGACTCTGTCCCCCTCCCTGCCCACTCGCTTCTCCGCAGCCGTAGCCACACCTGCTTCAATATGAATGGGGTCAACGACCCACCTTTTTTTATAAAAGATATTAAGCCCGGACTGAAAAACTTAAATGTCGTCTTTATTGTCCTGGAGATAGGTAAGTGAGGTCCGCAGTCCGCTCCCCGTCCACTCTGCGCCTCGGGGCGGGGGAGAAGGGCGCGGCTGCCGCCCGCCGGGGCTCCCCTCCCCCTCCGCGTCCTTTACCCCTCCCATCCCCCCTCCCACGTGGCCCCGGTGGGCCCCCACCGGGCTCGGATTACACTTGCTGCGAGAGCCCGGGGCTCGCTCTCGTTCCTTTTCCTGCTTTCCAGATGTTTCAGAATCCCGAGGAGTAGTTAGAGAACCTTTCTAGACGAGACCTCCTTATCTAACACGCCCCCACCACCTTTTCAATTTTTAAATCTTCACAGGACGCGTGACCAAAACCAAGGACGGCCATGAAGTGAGATCGTGCAAAGTGGCAGATAAAACAGGCAGCATCACCATTTCCGTGTGGGATGAGATCGGAGGTCTTATACAGCCAGGGGATATTATTCGTTTGACCAGAGGGTAGGTGTTCATAAAAGTGGGGACAAAGAGCCTCCTAGGTAACAGTCTGCAGAATCGTGATTGGTCGACTCTCGGTCCTTGGCAGGTTCTCAAACTCGGTGTTGCTGTGGGCTACTCCGAGGAGTTCAGAGAATCCTCAGTGTTAACTTTGAGTGGTGGACAGCGTTGGGATGTAACACACCTTTGCCTTTAAAACTCTTTCAGCCGGGAATTCACCTCCCCACCTCCCACTACCTCTGTAGTTTACAGGTTAATTATATATTAAAATACTGTCCAGGGAGTCATTAAGTCTTTTTTGTAGATTGATAGCCAATACATTTTCATGAGTTACTTGATTCAAGTATAGTTGTCACTCAGTTCTTTTTCATCCCCTAGTTCCTTTTTAATCTTGGAATCCGGCCCACATGTTACTTGCACATGTTATTTAGATGATGGGGACATAAAATTGAGTGGAGGAATTGAGCACTTTCTTTGGTGCATCAAGTAACTTGTATCTTGGATGTAAAAATTAAGAGGGGAAGTTTACAGTATCTGGACCACCCATTCTAGAAAAGTATATCTTGACCTTCTGCTGCAAGGTCAGTGATGTACCAAAACCAAAATGATGCACAGAAAGTGTTTGACAGAAAGACATCTGTGATCTCTACATCCAAGAATCAGTTGACAGATTGCTTTAAAAGATAATATAGCACCAACTTTTGGTTGATAATTAGAATGCCTTTAAAAAGTTACCGAAACATTATTTTAGGAAGATAAATGATCAGAAATGGTCTTGAAAACAGAATTTGGAAGCTGTTGTTATCAATAGAATTAAAATAATGTATGGGTAATAACTTAGGAAAAAAGGATAGAGAGAGATATTGGCATAATAGGATCTCAGAGAAGTGTTAGAGCATGCCCAGTGCTGGAACATTGAGCCTTGTGATACTATCTTACAGGCCTTACAACATTGGCAGGAAGTGAGGTAGAGATCAAGGCAGGAAATGAGAGTCAGGTCTTAGACATTTTATTTTCATTATACTGACTCATTATGACAGAATTGTGCCATTTAAATGTCCACATCTTTAACTTACACAAAAGAGAATTCCTACCTCATGGGTGTGGTGAGGATTTATTTGGCATAATTAAAATTTTTTGGCTTCCTAATATCTTTCATCCAGTAATTAAAAGATTGCACTGTAAATAGCATCTCATTTCAAGTATTTCATATTCTGTAGTCACAGAAAATACATAGGTGGTTCCCTTGACTAATTTGTGGAAAAATTAAATTCAATAGCTGTAGAATCTATAGATTTTAAGGAATTTAAATACCAAGGAATACAATTAGAAAAATTTGAAACAAAGAATTGACAAACCTTACACCTCTTACCTCCTCTTCTGAAATATGGGAATAGTTATCCCTTACTAAAATAACATCCAGCTTGGAGTCTGGGCAATTGTAAGGTCCTTAAATTCTGGTTGAATCTAAAAAGTGTAGCATTTGAAGAAAGCCATACCTGGTATTTAAATAATGGTAATTTGAATATTGACATGTTTACCAGAAAATCCTTCAAACTTGATTTCATTGATCTTATTCCTGAAACAAGTGAATGTTGACTATTTTAATCATAGTAACTGCTCAAATTTTTTCTTAAAATATGCATTCATTTTTACTTTAGTAAGGCAAAATGTTAATCTATTGTCTCTTAAATCACACTTTTTCTTAAGTCACACTTTTATAACCGAAGAGAGTGGTGGAGTCTAATAAATAACCCTTAAAATGAAGAGAACTTTATAATGTGGAAATGTCAAATTTTTATTAATTTATTTTAAAAGATGAGTTGTCCCCATCATCGGTGAAACAATGTCTAGTTCAAATTGGTCATTTTTATGTCATGAAGTTAGATTAGAATTACACAAGGAACTATTAACCAAACCCTGGACTGATTTGATAATTTTGATTATTTTACATTTTTCTTAGATTTGTGTCTAGGTTTTTTTGTTTTTGTTTTTATAGATGCTATCTACATTAAAAAATTTTTAGAGTTAGCAATTTTTTGACCAAGCTGGTGCTAAATATTGCAAAATCAGAAATGCAAATAGGTGAAAGATTTGGGATTTTATAGTGTGTTGTTTTTTAAATAGCACCTTGATTAAATTCCACCAAATCTTAAGTAGCTTGGGAACCCTGTGTCTTTTATGGAGGCAGAGGAAAACCTGTTAACCACATATCTAATTAACCAAGGAAATGAGTTTAAAGGTAAACACTAGTGTGTTGGTTTTATGTATCCTGTTGCTAAAATAGAATTTCTGCTTAAATTTCTGCTGTTGAAAGTTCTTCCTTCGTTAATTAACTAAAGATGTGATCTGGGGTACAATAGTGCTTTCCAAAAAGACATTTCTGTTATTTTCTAGGGTTAGTTATAGTTTATTTTATTTTTCTCCCCTTCCCTGCCCCTTCTCCCCCACCCCCAGTTGTTTGCTCTTGTCCATTTGTTGTGTGTTCTGTGTCTGCTTATATTCTTGTCAGCAGCACCGGGAATCAATGTCCCTTTTTGTTGTGTCATCTTGCTGCATCAGCTCTCCGTGTGTGCGGTGCCACTCCTGGGCAGGCTGCACTTTTTTCACACTGGACAGCTCTCCCTGCGGGGCGCAATCCTTGTGTGTGGGGCTCCCCTATACAGGAGACACCCCTGCGTGGCATGGCACTCCTTGAGTGCATCAGCACTGCGCGTGGGCTGGCTCATCACATGGGTCAGGACCCTGGACCTTCCATGTGGTAGGCGGACGCTCTGTTGAGCCAATTCCACTTCCCTAGTTAAAGTTTAGATACTTACGCCAAAATTTGGCAGTAGACTTTTCTATTATTTCTTAGTAAGTAGCAAGTTAGATTTATTATGTTTGCTTTACAGTGGTAGACGGACAGGGCTTGATTTCTACCTCTGCCCATATAAATAAAAATTAAAGATTTGCTTAAATTATATAGAAGAAAATATATGTATTTCTAAAGAACATGTTTCTTTTCTCTAGGTATGCATCCATGTGGAAAGGATGTCTTACACTTTATACTGGAAGGGGTGGTGAACTTCAGAAAATTGGGGAGTAAGTAATAAAATGTATTTTGTATAGTTTGAGTAATCTCACAAATAATACTTACGGAATAACTGGTAGGTATAAACTATTCTTATTCCTTGGCTTCTTTTGACTGGTAAGCTGATGCCTTCAGCAATTTATCTGAAAAAATAACAAGTTGAACAGTTATCAGAGTTGCTTCCAATGGTTTAGAATGTCAGTTTTTCCTGGAAAAGAACAATTAGAAGCTGTACTTGAAACCAGCCCCAGTGGGACCATTTCTGTAGGCTTTAGGAACATGCATCTTTCAGGTTTCCCAAGTGCCATTTGAATTAGGTTCTCTCAGATAGGGACCTAGTTATGAGTTTCAGGCCAAAGTTTGAAATTTTATTTTCTGTTTATTGGATGAATGTGTATTTGTGTTAAAAGGACTTGCAGCAGTCAAAACTGAAGTCCTCTATTTATCCACAGTCTAGGTACGGTGCAGGCAGCCGCAATGCGAGCTTCCATATACTACTACCCTGGTAATGATCTCCACCCTGACCTGGAGGAAGCATCCTCTCTAGGGGTGTAAAGGTAATTCAGCCTCCATGCTAGCCTAGACATTTGGGTTGTACTCAAAAAGTGTGGTGTGGGCAATGAGCCAAATGGATAGTCCATTCTTTTTGGTTAATGCTCAGACATCCACTGAATGCCCATAAAATTGGAGGATATTTAAAGTGAGAGAAGCCACAAATGGCACCAAAAAAAAAAAAAAAAAAAAAAAAGAGGAAGGCTTCCACACGGAGGGGAATGAGGTACTTTGGAGAACCCATTGTTAATAATGAAAATGGGTGGGTGGGGAAGCACTCTTGCTAGCTTTCAAAGATCAGAAACTGGTAAGCTTTGCCTTTGCTAGGAGGAGATTTAGGATTCAGGTATGTTTGTCTTCAGCATAGTTTCATTAGAGCAAATTATCATGAAAGGCCTTAGCATCACTATTAGTGAAAGGTTCAGGATTCTGTCCCCATCTTTGCTTATAGAGAGGTGTTTCTGAATAATGGAAATAATTAAGTGAAGAACCACTGGAGGTCACTCAACTCTTAATGACTGCTGTTTGTCAGGTTCAGTCTAGGATTTATCAGAATTGGTTCTGATTTCTCTTTGGGGGGTGAGGAGCTAAGAAAATGCTTAGGTATAATGTTAGTGCACACCATACAGTCAGCTTGTAAGAAGCTTGGGTGAAAACTCTTGGCTTGGTATCCAGTTGTCTTTATTCATGGCTGCAGAATCCACTCTTAACCTTGAATGATTATCTTTGCAGATTCACAGTGATTGGTCAAAAGAGGACTGGATGAGAGTGTGTGAATGGATCAGTGCAAATCCATTACCACTACTGGAAAACCACTCTGGAATCCTTAACATGGCTCAGTAGTAACAGCCTATATGGAAAAACAGGACAAAGATGTGCTTCTGTTTCCTTGATCTTTGACATGATTTATTGTTTGCATTGCTGGGGAAAAATTAGTACAAAATAGAATATCTTATACATTGTAGGCAATCAAATATGGATGTTTTTATAAGAGATAAGTGTTATGGAGTTTAGGTTGTGTTCGAATGGAGTTAGCATTATAGAATTCTTCTTTCCTATAAGCTATGCATGCATGTTATGTAAAGAAAGGTTGATTATTTCAAAAGCCATTTAACTTGACCATTTAACTTGATTTTCTTTCAGATTTTGTATGGTTTATTCAGAGGTGCCAAATTTCAGTGAACCCAATCCAGATTATCGAGGACAGCAGAATAAAGGGGTAATTGATGCAAGCATATAGTTAATTTTTATGATATGGCTAATTTTGACTGTGTACTATAATTTATGGCTAGTTTGCCAATTCTGTGATACTTATGGTGCAGTGAAGACCATTTAAAAAATAATATTTTTAAAGTTATTTTTTTTTTTTTTTTAATTTTTTTATTTTTTATTGACTTTGTAATAATATTACATTAAAAATATATATGTGAGGTCCCATTCAACCCCACCCCCCCACCCCCCCTCTCCCCCCCCCCCCCAACAACACTCGTTCCCATCATCATGACACATCCATTGGATTTGGTAAGTACATCTTTGGGCACCTCTGCACCTCATATACATTGGTTCACATCATGGCCCATACTCTCCTCTATTCCATCATGTAGGCCCTGTGAGGATTTACAATGTCCGGTGATTACCTCTGAAGCACCATCCAGGGCAGCTCCATGTCCCGAAGACGCCTCCACCTCTCATCTCTTCCTGCCTTTCCCCATACCCTTTGTCCATTATGTCCACTTTTCCCAATCCAATGCCACCTCTTCTATGTGGACACTGGATTGGTTGTGTCCATTGCACCTTTATGTCAAGAGGAGGCTCAGATTCCACCTTAAAGTTATTTTGATTATATATGTTTTTGAGAGTGTATATCTTTTTTCATATATTAGATATATGTACCATTTGGCACTTTGAGGTGTGAGGAGTAATATCAGGAAATAGTATGTAATAGCAGCTATGCAAGGTATGGGAAACATTGACGAATATTTAACATTGAATGGACTTGGACAGATCTTTAAGAAAATTGTTAAGAATTAAAAATATGTAAGAATGGATATAATACTAACTATGAATGGGTTTTTAAATGTTGATTTGTCTAAATTTTAAAAATTATTTTTTAGGCACACAGTGAACAGAAGAATAATTCGACAGATAGTAATATGGGTACAGGTACATTTGGACCAGTGGGTAAGATTTTTTTTTTTTCATGTTTGTCATTATGCATAAGAACAAAAAGAATATAACTTGCAAAAGATTTAGAAGAGAAAAATTGTCCAGGCATAAGTTTTAGTACTAAAGGGGAGCTACCAATAAACTGGGAAGTCCCTAATACCTAGTTTTTCAAGAAAGCAGATACATTCTTAAGCTATATTTGATAGAATACATTGTATATTTAAATATTTCAACTAGGTGTTAGGAATATGGTGAACATGGGCTAATGATGAAAAATCTAAAGGTAATGTTTGTGAAAACGTTTTGTGTTATTTTTCCATTGATTAGAAAAAAACAAAATTTCTATAAGCTAGTGTTTATAATAGATGCAGAATGATTGGCTGCTTTGGTGCACTGAAAACCTTTTTATCTTTGGATTAATAGCCCACCTTAATTTTTCACATACTGGTAGCTGTCTCTTTAGAAGATTAGCCTTTATCCCTTCGATGTCATGTTAGTGGTTTTTGCAGCCAGGTTAAAGTTCTTTTAAGTCTTTATTAAATAATTGAGGCAAAGTCATTTGTGGTTGCAGTTCATTAGGGTGACTGAAATTTTATTTGACCTGATGGCTACATATTTTAGCACAGCTGATCATATGACATTGCTTGAGAAACTTTGCTTTCTTTTCCTAAAAAAATTTTTTTTAGAATTACATTATCTCTTCTAAAACATTATTAGCCATATTTGTGCCAAATGCTAGTACTCATAACACTATTTTGCCCTTTCTCTTTTCCCTTATAGTGTGGGCATTGTGTAGGTATGCTTTTTTCCTGTTCCATTTCTAGTTTTGCTGCCCAAGTTGGTCTTTTTTCCTTTTTCTGTTAATACAATATCAAGGTAATATATTTATGGTAATCATATGTTTGAAAACTCACATTGAATTTTATTTTCAGTAGTTTAAAAAAACAAAGGTGTTTCTTTTCCCTAATATTATCTGTAAGCATTAATAGCATAACAAATAAGTGTACATCTATAGATGAGTATCTGAAAATAGTGACGGGTGAATTTTTATGTATTTTTTTAGGAAATGGTATACAAACCGTCCCTGAGCCAAGAGGATACCAATTTTCATATAGAGGCAATGGCCGAGGACCTATAAGTCCACAGCTACGAGGAACAGCTAATAATCAGACAGTTATGACCACGATAAGTAATGTCAGGGACCCTCGAAGAGCCTTTAAAAGATGACCTATGCTAAATACTCTTTAAACTACATGTCCTACTTGAACACTTACTGCACTTTTATTTATTGTTAACTGTGAAAAGTGATGTCCCTTTTATGGTTTCCTTTTACATATTTGGTTTGTTAAAAGTTTGTTGAGCTGCTCAAGTCTCCTATTGAAAAATGGGAACATTCTGAAAAGAAGGGGCGTTTGTTTTTAGAGCCAAAAGATCCTTGGATATCCTCTTAAAAGTCTTGCACCCATTTCATGGGTGAGTTACTTATCAGCTTTTATAGCCTCTGTGAGTCTCTTCTGTATACATTTTGTAATATTTAAAATAAGACTTAGTGGGAAATATTCTTTTGTCTTAAATTTAGATATTGCCAACTTAAAGCAATAACCAGCAAAACAAAACAACTTGGTCAATGTCACAGCAGTTTTTGAGTGTGACTCCAGGAATGATTGACTTCTTCACTGAGTGGCTGCATTAAGATTTTCCAAAAAGTGAATCATCCTAAACTCTTGCTTTATTACCAAAAAAAACAAAAAACAGAAAAAAACCATCCCAAATTATAGACTAGAATGCAATCTGTATTGGAACAAGTAATTTTTAGAAGAAAGCTACACTTATTTTGGGGTAGTCCTCTTATCAACTTTGTGGATTGCATTGAAGGAAAATTTTAAACTGATACCTGGAATATCTATTTTTCAAACTACCATGTTAAATATTAAAGTATAATTTCAGGGCAATATAAAGTCATAAACATTGAACTAATTATTTTAAAAATAATTATGGTAGATAAATGTAATGGAGGTGATTCAAATTGAATTCATGAAGAAACATGCAGTCTTTAAGTTACATGGTCCTAGGCACTTAGTGCTCAGCCTGGAGTGAAAATCTAAGTACTTTGTGTGTGTGTGTGGATGTGTATGTGCTATCAACGTTTCTGAACACAACTCACATAGCCTTATTAGCAGAAGTTAAGAAATGGCTCTCTCGAAGAAGTGAATACAGCTTTATGCAGAAATGTAGAGGTGAAATTTGTGTGTTGTAAATGATACCCAGTTCCATCTTTTGCTGTAGGCTGGATTACTGGTAAAATTTTCCTTTGTTGGACGTTAACTCTTCTTGAATATTATCTCTTAAATAAAACTTGCATTAATGTTAACAGACCTACCTAATTTTTGCTCTGTTTTTCAATGACTCATAATGAAGAACCCAGTACATTTTATTACACTTGTAATGATAACTCAACTTGGCAGTTCCTTAGCTCTGCATTTGTTGCCTTATTATTCCCCTACCTCAAAATACAAAATAATTTAAGTAGACCTTGTGTTCGAACACCTCATAGCATTTGAGTATAAAAATTTGTACCCGGTTGTTTGCTCAGTTTCAGTCCATTTAACAAATAATTGAGTATGTGCTACTTATTGACACTGTGTGGGGATTGTTTCGGGAGAGGTGAAATAATTTCAAGAAGCTTATTTGTGGTCTTTAATACTTTGTTAACTGGGGCTTAAACATTATAGAAAAATGTTTTTTTCCCTTTATTCATATATCAATGATAATAGTTAATTTGACTTTGTTTTGCTTTGTGACTCATTTTCTTAGGACATTCACATTTTGAAATAGATCATTTCGAAAGAAATGATCTAAGGATTGAGACAGTTTAAGTTTACCGAATTTTAAAAAATACTACAAATGTGATTTATACTACAAATGTGATATGTAATTTCCTGCTTTTTGTTTTTCCTTAATCTAAGTAGAGGTAGGAAGCAAGAACACTAAATTATTTGTGGGAGAAAGAGTTTTAAAGGTGATATTAAAGAATTTTCAAGTTTTGGAAAACTGAAATACCATCAGTTATGGGTTGTTGGGCTTCTAATCCTGGCTTCTTTCTCTCCTCATCTGTGATGTTGGGCTAGGTGCGCTTGAACTTGTGTAAGCATTAGGTTCCTCAACTATAAAACAAGTAAGTAATTGTCCCCCTTTGTAGGGCTGTTAAGATTTTACATGTGTTAGAATGTCTGGCACATAATAAGCACTCAAATGTTTGTTTTGTCCTACCTATATATATCAGAATAGAAAAAAAATATTTAGCATTAGGTATGAAATTGTAAGTCTTAAATTTTAACATTTTGAGATTAAATATAGCAAAACTTAACCTTTTACTTTTATAATTGAGACATTTGCCTCAATAATTTAACCTTGTTCTGTGTTTTTTATCATTTATTAACAAATTTCTTTTTTCTTAAGGGAACCCTCAAAAAGCAAAGCGAGTTACAGTCCGTAATGAATAATTTGCCTTACCAGTCTACTTGGACAGCACTCTCATCAAGAAGTTAAGAGGAAGAAAGTTTTCTACCTTCCTCCCCGGTGCTTTCAGCTATCAACCTTGAATAAGTTTAAAGGACACCTGAAAAACAAACCATTTAGTATAGAAATACACAACAAGAATTGGGCCCCAGATCATTTCTGCAAAACAGTTGTGTGAAGTATATCTAAATCTGATGAGACCACCTTGCCCCTCATGTCTGGGATGGTTTGGGGGGAATTGGTACATTATAGAAACTGAAAGAGGAAATCCATAAGGTCAGATGGGGATATATAACAGTGAAGGCTTCAGTATACTCTCCTATAGGCATTTTGAATATTCAGCTTTTATTCAATTAGTCTTTTCCTATAGTATACCAACTTTCTATACTTTGTCCTTGTAGTCCTAGTAATTTTGTTTTAAATTTGAGGACAGTTTAATGTCCCTTGAGGATTTGTTCCCTTTATTATTTAACATTTTGAGTTTAATTTGGTAGGTTAGGTAATGAGAGCATCACAATCATGCTAAAAACAAAAGTAAAAAGTTTTAAATGAGAGCTTAAGAAATGACTAGTGGAGTGGATGTGGCCCAAGTGGTTGAACACCTGCTTCTCACATGGGCGCTTCAAGGTTTGGTTCCTGGTGCCTCCTAAAAAAAAAAAACCTAAAAATACCAAGCGTAAAAACCAACTCGGGAGCCGATTTGGCTCAGTGGTTGAAGGCCAGCTTCTGATATTTGAGGTCTGGGGTTCAATCCCCAACCCCCAGTATCTTAAAAAAGTATAGATACGGAAGTAGTTAAGTGACCGAAAGTTTCTCAAAAAGTATAAATTGTGAAATATTTTTCAGATACAGTGGCAACTGTTTCAAGTTCATATAGATGAAGATTAGCTTAGTTACTGAAATGACTTCCCTTTTCTAGTATCAACATAATAGTTAGCTCCAAGCAATTTTAGGCTCCATATGACTATCTTTTTTCCCTAAGTATTTGGAAGGGTTCTAGAGACAATACACTTGATCCACTTCAAAGACTCATAATGGACTGCTTTACCAAACGAAAATGTTTTTCCTTATGTCCAGTCTTAATCATTGGGTTAATTGCCCTATTCCAGCCCCCTCGCTCTTCTACTCCTTTTTTAATCTATCTTTTCTCACTTTTATCCCCTTCTGATAAATATTTCTCTATGGTCATTCCTTCTTGGGTAGTACGAGGGGCAAAGACAGATGGACCTGGACACGGTGAAAATCTGTGAAGGATCAAGGATTAAATGTTAGAGTAATTAAGAAGGCCTACATTTCACGAAGTAGTTGTAATGATTAGCAGTTTTGGTATGCTTCTGAGGAAATCTAATTGTCATCTTTGGAAAATAGCACTATTGTGAATAGTATGGTGTTAGACTCTGGGAGAAACTAGAAAACGATATTTCTAGGTATATTCAAGATTCTCTCCAAATGCTTTCAAGCAGGCTTAACTGGGAATATACCAGGGTTTGGGTTCAAATACTCCACATAATTACAGGTTCCTAGCCAAAGGTATAATGTTTCTCAAAACATCACCGACTAGGGAATGTAAATCCAAACTAGCTGGCAAACTGTTTACTTAGCATATTTTCCCCAGTGAAATCTAGATCTAAATATTCATTTCTACCTTATGAGATAACTAGTATGATGAGAACATTTTAAGTTTAGTAGCTATTTAAGGTTTTTGAACTGTCATGATAGGTCATCCACAATTGCATTGTGATTCCCCAAGATTTGGGAGCATGCCAATTCAAGGGTTGGCTGACTAATTACTGATCTGTAGTTGAACCAGATCTCTTGTGACTCAGCATACCACACTGAACACACTGTCATACCATACTCGTTACATCAACTGAAGGATGTTTTAAAAATCTGGTTCTTAACATTTCCAGCACAAATCCCTGAAAATTTATTTATACTCTGGACAGAAGGGATAGTTGAGTGTCTTGGCTCATGTTGAATAAAGCTGCAATCAGAGAATGGTTTATAAACCACCTCCATGAAACTCCCCAGGAACTTGTTAGAAGTGCAGATTGTTCTGTGCACTACCAGAAAAATCGTTAAATTTTTGGTTTAGAATATCTGTACTTTAAGCAGACACCCTAGAGAGTCCTGCCTCCTGCCCTTGATATCTCTGCAGAGGCCTTAGTACATGAAAATAAGTTCTATGTATGTTCTGTAGGGTTTTTTTTTGGTTAAAATATACAAAAATTCTGGATTAAAAAACATGGAAAAAACTACTTAAAAGAGTGTACCTCAATGGTCAGAACTGATGGTTAAAGTGGATAGTTCCAACCAGAACAGGTTGAGTTATCAAGTACGGCCTCTGGATGTGAGCACAGCAAATTTTGAATTAAGTCCAATTTGGATCTTTCAAATTGTGTCGAGCTAAGGTCCTATCCATAGTGGAATAACATGACCTTCATCTACGCCTCTAGAACTTAAAGTGAAAATTAACTTTTTCACCCTAAATTTTTGTTGAAAATTTTAAAATATTCTTGCTTGTCTCAGCAAACAATTTAGCATCTACCTTATTCCCTGCTTCCCCCCACCCCCTCCAAAGTATTCAATTCTCTGTTAAGGAAGGCTGGAGGAGGCTGTCAAAAGTGTTAGGGTTTGGTGTCAGGACAAGAATTTCTATGGAACCCACTCTTCTTCCATGTATAGATTTCAATCCCTTTCTGTACAGGAAAGCCAGGTACAAGAAACATTTTTCATAGCTAGTTAATGTGCAAAGGTATTTGTTTGCTATGTGGTTATAGGGGTTGGTCTTCGGTTTCAAATATAGCCTAGTAGGAGACTAAGACCTCAAAGTTGCTGAATGCATAAAGATGAGCAAGAATAGGGTAGACCGCACAACTAGTGCCATCTACTGGTGATTACTATAGTTCCTGTAGCTTAGGTTTCTGTCTTGGTTTCAACGTGAGAAAGGTTACAATCCATTGGATGAGAATTTTTGCTGATTTAAGAATGACATGAGAGAACATTAAAGGTTAGTTGGGTCATTGTAATTCATGAACACTGTGACATCATGCTGGATTTAAGCAGGTTTATTAACCCCTGATCTCCTAAAACCAAAAAAAAATGGGAAGTTCACAAAATTGTACATTACATTTGTCTTATTGTCAATAGTGGTGGGAAGTGTAATAAAATTATCTTCTGGTGCGTGGTGTTTTGGTAAAAACAGTTGAAGTAGAACATGAACCTGCCTTTGTAAGTTTTGTTCCTTGGATTTATCCAGGTATTTTGAAAATCGTGGCAAAAGGACTTTTTGTAGTTTTTTTGAGCTTTGCAGAACACCTATTTTAAATGTCAGACAATATGCTTTGGAGAAAACATGGTTTTTGAATTTAGGAGATTTTGGTTTGAGTCCTCGATCCTCTATGTGACCATGAGCCTCATTATAAAATGAGAATAATGGGATTGTGTACTTCCAGGGTTTCAGAACTATGTGAGCCAATATATGTATAACATCTGCTACATAACTAGGACTCAACAAATGTTAAGTCCTGTTATAAGCAACAGAAATGAGACAAATGGTCATTTCACCAAACCATTATTAGAAAGTAGTCTTAAATCTGACTGAAATATTAAGCAATTTTTATGTTATTGTGAGTAAGGTTTTTTTGTTTAAGCCAAACCAAGTTTTTATAGTCTGGTAATTTACCATGACAGCATTAGGGTTGACTCTTCATTACAAAGATGTCTCCATTAGCTGAAGTACCCTGTGCTGTTTTTCCCATTCACCTTTGCCCAAAGGGTGAGAACATGGATATTTAGGGGCAGTGGAAGAGGGAGGGAATGTAGACCGGGGTTTGTGCCATAGAGGAGGTTGGTGGTCAAGAACAAGGCAGAGGGCACAACTAGAAGGAATTCTATATTCCCAGTGACAGCCCTCAGGATTGCTCTTCTCCCAGAGGTGCAAAGTAATTTTTTTGCTTCTGATAACTAAAGCATTGGGTAATATTTTCCAAACATTGTGAAAAATTTCAAATAGGTGGCAATGTTGAATTTTAGTACACCCACCACCTAGTTTTACATTTCATTAGTTTTATTATACATCGATCTGGTCTTTTAAGCATTCATTAACCATTTTGAAGTGTTTCAAGTAAATTGCAGACATTGGTACACTTCATAAATATTTCAGCATTCTTACTAGAGTATAATTTGCCATTTCTAGTGTAAAATTTACAATGAAATGCACAAATCTTAGGTGTATTTTCATGAGATATATAGCAAATGCCTATACATAAACAAACCCCTACCAAGATACAAAACATTACCACCACTCCAGAAACTTCCCTCCTGCCCCCTTCCCAAGTCAATCCCCATCCCCATGGCTCCAGTAATTGTGCTCTTATATTTTAAAAGCTGTTCTTCGCTTAACTAAAGGGAAAAGTTCTGTAGTGCCAAGGCCATCTCTAGATATCCTTGCCAGGTTAAACTCTAGCTATGCCAGAGCACAGCAAAAACCCAGACTCTCAAACATCTCAGAAGTGTAACTCCAAGATCTTGGTATTTTTTACTTTCTTTGTTTCAACTTAATTCCAGGTTTTCCTTAATAATCTAGTTATATTTTCCTCATGATTTACACCTGGCATCCTTGAGTTTTGGGGGCAGAAACTGGCAAAATGGAGGCCAACTGAGCAGGGGAATTGTCAGGCTGTTCTGATTATAAATGCTGGTCTTTTCACCATATCAGACAACAGTCCTGTAAAATCTGACTTAGGTATTATGCAATATATATGAAATATTTCAGGTAAGATTTTTAAAAAAGTCAAACTGAGTTTTTACAGTCTTCTGATGGCACAGGCTGGCAGCTCCAGGCCTTAGGACTGAGGAAGGTGTTGGCAACCAGGGACAAAACGCCATTCCTCTGCCTCAGTCAGCTCCAAGAAGGTGGAGGGTGGGGAACGTCTGGCAGGACTTTTGGGATGATGTGCCAGAAGAGGGGACAAACTGGAACCTCAGTGTTTTCAGGTCAGGTGCTCATCTATTCAGATTTTAATTTTCTTAATGTGTGAGCTGAACAGAAATGCCTTCTGCTCCTCAGGGTTTTGACTTTTCTTATGGGTCAGGATTCAGAACAAGACCCTACACTGATCCTTTGATCTGTAGGGAAACACCCTTGAATGAAACTAAAGCAAATAGTTTTCCCCCTAGTGCATGTGTGTGCAGAAAGCTCTATTGGAAGTGGAAATGTGTCCTGTTAAACATATATCTGACCACACTTCTTCAGCTCCAAACCCTTTATTGATTTCTCTCCTAGTAACAGCCACAGCTCTTAGTAGGCTTTCAGTGACCTACATACAATGCCTAGGTATCTGCCAAGCTCCACACCACCTGCCAACTGCACCACACATGCACACACACTTGCTATCATTGCCAACCGAGATGTTTTTTGTATTGAGCTCCATATTACCCCATCTTTGTACATCTTAGATTTTATTTCTTTTCCTTTTTATCACTTGGTGTTAAGGATCTACTCTTTCCATTTCTTAAATGTGCTAACCATCATTTTTGAGGCACTTATATGCAAGAAACTATGCTAGTGACTTAGCTATTATCTCATAGAGTCTCTGAAGTAATCCAGTGAGGGAGATTTTGTTATCACATTATATAGAGAGACTAAAGTTTAGACGGATTGAATAATTTGCCTGAGCGCATACAACTAGGAAGTGATCAAAGTCCCACACACCAAAACCTATGCTTTTAACTGCTGAGCAATATTGAAACTTTGAGACTCAGGCTGGCTAACTGGACAGGTGCAGCTTTAGGCAGGAGGAAAAAGAAATACAAAATTTGACTAATTCATGTTTTTCATGGGATTAGTCATATATTAAGTGTTAACTGAATATAGATGTAGTTAAATTTAGTCTTCAATAGAGGACTACCAAATCAATAGGGAAAATATGGACCATTGGGTGTTGGGATGGCTGTATAGACATATGCTCTACACATATGCACACACAAATATTAAAATGTGGATGAATTCCATTTGGGAATGGGAAAAATTTTTCTACCAAGCATTAAAAATTCAGTAACATTAAAGGGAAGATTAATAAATTTTGCTACGTTAGCATGGTGAAGAAAACAAAGTAAAAAGACAAATGATAAACTGGGAAAATATTTGTAATTTATATCATTGAGAAAGGACAAATACTCCTAACATGTAAATTGCTTCTAAAAGTAGAGAAGACCAACCACTCTATGGAAAAATGGACAGAAGATCATTATAGGGAAGTGGACTTGGCCCAATGGATAGGGCGTCTGCCTACCACACAGGAGGTCCACAGTTCAAACCCCAGGCCTCCTTGACCTGTGTGGAGCTGGCCCATGCGCGGTGCTGATGCGTGCAAGGAGTGCGCCCCGTAAGGAAAGCTGCCCAGCATGAAAGAAAGTGCAACCTGCCCAAGAATGGTGCCACACACATGGAGAGCTGACACAAGATGACGCAACAAAAAGAAACACAGATTCCCGGTGCCACTGATAAGGATAGAAGCCGTCAGCACACAGCAAATGGATGCAGAGAGCAGACAACTGGGGGGGGGGGTAGTAAATAAAAAATAAATCTTTAAAAAAAGATCATTGTGTATGGAAAAAATTGAAAGAGCTTGTAAGCAAAGTGAGCAACCTCACGCCTAAGAGGCAAATTTAAATACCTTTTAGATACTTTTAAAATGGCAAAAATATGAAAGTTTGGCAACATTCTCTATTAATGACTCTTGGAAACAGGCACTTTTATGCACTGTTGGACTGTAAAACTAATTCCTATGGAGGGGGATTTGGCAATTTAAAATTCGTATTTGCTGTTCTGTGACCCAACAATTCTGTCTCTGGGAATGTGTGTTTACAAATGGCTTCTCGAATTCTCCTCCCTGTATTCATGTCTCTGGGTATTGCCCCTTTCCCCACCGACATTGCCTGTCCTTGTGATTTACTTTGTCCAATAGGATAATAGTAAACTTGATGCAGGCAGAAGATTGAAAAGTGCTTGTACATTGGGGCTTGCTCTCAATGCTCTTGGAATCTTGTAGACTAGTATGTGACCATAAAAATCAGTGCTAGCTGACCTGCCGGAGAATGTGGCCACATGAGGCATCTTGTGTGACAGCATGCTAACCACCAGACATGTGAATGCATCTGTCTTAGACTCTCCAGCTCCAGCCAAGGTGCCAGCTGACTTTGGTCACATCAGTGAGACTAGCAGAAAGAGGCAGGTCTGAGCCCTGCCAAAATTGCTGGCCTGCAGAATCTTGAGCTAATGATTGCTGCTTTAAACCATTAAATTTTGGGGTCATGTGCTCCACATAGCAAAATCGAACTGATAACAAAGTACCAAAGATAAACTGGCAAAAACAGAAAAGGATGTATTCTCTGAAGCATTTCCTATATGCTATATGTATATATGGTCCATATATATAAATATATGCATATGTAAAAGTAATATAAAAATACATATCCAAAGCAAAAGCAAAATGAAATAAATGAAGCTAATTTTGTTGATCATTAATCACACAGAGAAAAATGATTTCAAATATTTTAAAAATGCAATAATTCATCTAGACATTCCTAGTAGGGATACTCTGGTAAAAAAGAATTAGGGAAAAAATAGTAATACTGTTAATAACAATATTGATATTCTGAATCCATTATATATACAGTATGATGGACAAAACATGCAATTTTGTTGATGTTAGGAATCAAAAAAATATACAAATATAAAATCAAAGATACTAAGTAAAATGATAAATTATAGCTATAGTAATAAATTTGAATTGGAAATATCACTATGAAATAGTGCATTTCTTTAAAAAAGACAAAAAGCATTTTCTAGCCCTGTTCTTTGAAAAACAGTAGTGAGCCCTCCTAGCCCATGGATTGTAGTCTCTGTCATTTTCCAGAAAAGGAATAAGGGCTCCTTGGGATATGTCCAAGATAAGCTGAGAGCATCTTGTTGAAACTGAAAGAAATAAGCTACTAAATAGTGTTAGGGTCATTTAAAAAAGTTCAGGACCCAATTTGAAAGGTTTCTTGCTTGCCAAAGATGGTGATTTTGTGTACCAAAATAAAAATTACTATAAATTGAAATTCATGTTAAAATCCATTAGTTTAAAACATACATACACACACACACACACACACAAATCTTTGCAGGATATTAGGGAACCCGCTGTTCTGAAAACTGTTAAAGAAGGGAAATAATCTAGCTTTTATATTTCCTTTCCTGTAGAAACCATATCTAAGGGTAACCAAATAGTTGATCTGGGATAGTTATTCTTCATGAAGAATTCCAGCTAATAAATAAAGAAGGAATGGATATTAAAACACCATTTTGTTACCTCTAACAAAATAATGGACCTAAGAAATAATCACCAGACCTGCCCTCATCAAGATGGTTGAGATGTTTCAGGTCTCTGTCCTTGACAGAAGCTTTGAACAATCAACAAGAACTGGTAGAAACATCTTTCTCAAAGGTCCAGAAAAATAGTTAAAGGATTACAGTGAAAGGCGAGTGCTGAATCAAGAAAAAGTCTACTTAAATGTGATTGGATCTCCTGGCAGTCTGGCTAGCCCTTCCCAGAGCCAGCTGTGGATCCCTCATCCAGGTTTTAGAGGGAGCAGAGTAACCCTCAGGCACATACTGGGAGTATGTTTGGTGGTGACCTGAGGGACGTGCTGTCCCAGAATTTGCCCTGCTTATAGAAAGCTGTTCACAGAGCTTTTCTACAGAACATTGTGGGAGAGCAGTCAAGTTGTGCTGCCTTGTGCAAGGGATTGCCGGCTGTAGGACACACGGTTCTGTGCCCAGGACTGCAAAGAAAGTGTTTCCTAAGGAGGAGGGGACTTTCCTATCAGTGTAAGTGAGGGAATTCTTAGGGCTGCACACACATGCTTAAGATAACATGCATGCATAGAAAGGATAAGGGAGGCCTCTTCACTTTGGCTTCAAGCTATTTTCTAAACTCATTGTATGGATAAATTCTGAAGGAGAGCACACACACAGGTCAAACTGCAAGGACTGGGAGAGGTGATTTTGTTTTTTCCTATTTTTATTTTTTATTAGCTCCTGTCATTAAAGGAATTCTGTCATATCATTAGTTGCATACAAACTTAAGGAATAGACACCTCAGAGTCAAAATTCCAGTGATAACACATTGTAATATCAATATGCTCAGGTTCATCAAATGGTTTCAAAGAATACAAAGAAACAGGAAGCAATGACCCAGGCAAAGGAGAAAGTTAAAGCATTAGAAACCATCAATGAGGAGGACCAGACCTGGGACATATCAGACTTTTAAAAAGTGGCCCTAAATATGCTCAAAGAGCTAAAGGAAAAAATGGACAAAAACGTAAGGAAATCAAGAAACAATTTGCTATCATCTAAATTCAATTTTGAAAAATTAATGAGAAACTTTTCAATATATCTAGCTGAAAATACAGGACTCTTCTGATCAATCACACACAAAAAACAGACAACCATACATATGTGCCTCCTGATATGAAGCAATGGAAGTACCTAACACCAGTATTCTTTCCAAAAATGGGATGTGAATCTGTTCGGTTCTCTAGATCTTCCAGTTTACAGGATGTATAGAGTACCAAGGAACAAGGTAAATGACACTACGGGGATACAAGCGGGAAACTACAGACAACCAGTCTTCATTTTTCAACCAATATATTGCAAGGATAAAATAGGTGTGTGGTTGTGGTAGTGGAAAAGGCACTTAAGAGAAACATCAATCACATGCAATATGTGGACCTATTTGAAATTTGACTGAAAAAGAAACCAGTGGATAAAAGCATTTGTTAGACAATTTGGGAAATCTGAATGGCGGTTAGGTATTAATAATCTTAAAGAATCAGTAAATTTTTTAGGTGTAATATGTTTTGTGGCTATGTTAAGAAAGCGTCCTTATTTTTTAAAGTTGCATTCTGTATCGGTCAGGGTCCACTCAGGAGACAAAAACCACAGAATACTTTGAATAGGAACAGTTTAATTTAGTGGAAAGTTATCTACTAAGGGGTAAAACAAACTCTAAAGAACAGAGGAATGGGAGATATGAGGAGGAGCCACTTCCTCCAAGGCTGAGACAGAACACCCAAGCAAGGAATACATCTGGAGTAGGCCTCCTATTCCCCCAGGGGTGAGATACAGCTCTCCTTGCATGGGGCATGCCCGTGGACCACCAGACGGTGGAGAAGTTCACTGAGATGGTGCAGGCTAAGGGAGGTTTTCCTTGGGGGTCTGGCAGAACTTCATGGGAATACGCTAGCTGGGGCACGTGTGAGTCTCACTGCGAAGCTGGCTGAGTTCCAGCAGATTACACTGGGAAGCCACTCACTTGAGTGCTGATGAAACTTGCTGGGAGGTGAGCCCCACTGTGTATCTCATGAGCTGCTGGCTGCTTCACACTACTAGAACAAGCAGGGGCGAGCACAGCAGAAACAGGAAGTGAAACCCCTTCTTTCTCTAGTGTCCCTCTGGTGCCCTCTATTGACAAAGCTTAACATCTTGCCAGCTAGCAAAAAAAAAAAACACAAAAAACAAAAAATAGGGTCCAGGTCATGAATCAGGTCAAAGAAGGATGGGTTTGGCCTACATACTGAAAAATAGGATGCTTGTGATTTTTTTCAAAATAATTCCATGGGTAGGGATATGGATGAAAAAAGATATTGATAAGCTGATAATTGTTGAAACTGGGTAACTGGTATAAAAGGGTTCATTATACTTGTCTCTACTTTTTATATATTTTGATTGTAGATGTACTCACTTTGCCTGTTTAATTTTCATTATTAAAAGCTTTTAAAATGTGAATCAACACATTGTCCTGAAGAGGCTAAAGCTCTACACTGTAACCTAAAACTTTAAGACTGCTCAGAATGTGGGAGAAGTCAGGTATTGACCTCATGCAATCTAAATATGCCCTTACTGGGAAGATGGAACTGACACTCTGGCTGATTGTGGAAAGAGAGAGACTTCCTCCCTATTGGAAAGTTTGGGGTTAAGAGGCCAATATCTCAGGCAAGCATGCAGTCAACTTTGAAATGGGCCAGCAGAACAATTGCCTTAAATGAGTCGACGTGGGGAAAGCACAACAGTGCCTGGGACATTCTAAGTGCTATGTGTTACTATTGTTGTTGTTACTGTCATTATTACCTCATGTTAATGGTTTCCTCCTCAGCAGACAAACTGGAAGTAAGCACTCCTGCCCCTATGAGGCAGTATTGTTGAGACTCCATATTAACCAAGAACTCAAATCTTAAAGGAGAGAGCTGACTAGCACCTGAGAGTGCCTGCTCTTTTTCTCTTTTTTCTTGTATTCTAGGGGAAAGAGACAGTTGCAGTACTGGCTGCCTCAGCAGATGCAGCAACAATGGAGGTGCTGCCAGCAGTGTCAGATGCAAAATGGTGGCGACTGCAACAGCGCTGGCAGCAACCAGGGCAGCTGAGGCTGCAGGGCATGGCAGAGGCCCGAGTGGAGGCAGGTGCAGCCTGGGGACTGCTTGGACCTCAGTGTTAACAGGACCATAGTCCTCCCCACTTGGGGCTCTACAGAGGGACAGGGAAGTAGGAGAGACCTCTATTGCCTGGACTATATTCTTGACACAGGGTTGGGGATAAATGGGCATTGTAGAAGCCAAGGGGTTCAATGGAAGTGGGAGAAGTTGCTTAAACACTGGAGGTTTTGGAGGGAAGGATTTCATTAAGTGCCTTCGTGGTGGTGGTGTGTGTGTGTGCGCCTGTGTGGCAGAAACATGCACATGCAGATGTGTATGGACATCTGTCTGTGGGGTAGCAGTGGCAACAGGACTCAATTCCTTGTAAAAGGGCTCAAATTTCATATTTGGATTGAAGAGATGAGTAAGTAAACCTATCTGGGTAACCAACCTGGTATAATATTTTTCCTCTACAGTGAAGTTACATTTCATGAACATTTCATTTATGGGGATTCACCTAAAAGTGCTTGGCATATCAAACAAACAAGCTAACAACAACAACAAAAGACAGAAGTGGGAGAGAAAACAAAAATCTTCATTTAAAAAATCTCCATAGCAATGACAACTGGTCCTCCCTGGTGGTCTTAGTTCCTGTGTGGTTCTCAGAGTGGAGCATCTTGCTGCTCAGTGGGATTCTAGCTCTTAAAGACTTGGGTTTTTTATAGAGCTCTAAATTCAAATGAACTCCCTCCTCCAGAACTCATGAATGAATATCAACTTCTCTTACTCGTTTCTTCTGATGGAATTTAGAAATTTGGAAATGAAAATTTTCATTTTTCTATTAAAAGTGAATAATTTGTGATTGATATTACTATACAGAGATGTATACACAAAATTGTGTGTTCCAAATCAGTTTAAGGGAGTTGCAGATAAACTTAGTATGGGCATGACTTTCTTTTACATGCTGACTCTGGACCCGACCCCTGCACAAAACATGATTGCTCTGAAAGGCAGGGTCTTCTGGGGAACTCCTTCATTGGAGTTTCTGGCTTGCAGCCTGCCCTATAAAATTTGGACTTGTGGCACTCCCATGGTGCATGAGAAAATTTTATAAAATCTCATAATATTTACTGATGTCTCCTATCGGTTCTGTTTCCCTAGAGAACCCTGACTAATACACTATGTAATTTGCATGAAGACCCATTGGATCTAAAGCTATCTTGTGGCTGCTGTCTGCAGGTCTGAAAGTGCTCTTGATTATGCCTGCTGCCTTCTGTGTTCTTGCTCTGGACAACCCCTCGGGCTCATCAACACTTCCTGGTGTTCAAGTTTGCTTGGATATATTTGTTGATTGGAGGCAGAAAAACTTGTTGGCAAAGAACTCAAGCTGGGCCCTCTGCTGATGGGCTCAGAGGCATCTGGCTTTGCTGGGCAAGCTGGTGAGTCTACCCAACACATGTGCTTTGTAGGGGAGAAGAAGGGTCAAGAAAAGGGAGAGTAACTTCTGGAAGGAAAGGACTTGGGAATGTGGAGCCTGACCCAGAACAAAGCTTTAGTCTTCAGTGGTGCATGGAGGCTTTGAGTACAAGGCAGCCACTATTCCCAGAATCTGTCCTTGGCCTGCAGTGCTGGCCTGACCAGGGAAGGAGAGAGCTGCAGAGATAGGGAGGAAGCGCTGATGTGCTAAACTGTGCCACACATTGGGGCACAGGAAATATTGCTCTGAGAGTCAAACACTGCTCAAGCCAGAAGAGGAGACATTTGCTACCCACCTGCCCCTAACCCCTGGACTCAAGCAAGACCTGGATCTGTGGGAGAAGCAGGGATGATGCTGAACTAAGGGGTTCATATGCAGAGAAGTGGTGGTCCCCCAGGGGGTTGGGGCTCCCAGAACTCCAAACGGGAGCTCTCTGCTTGGAGCTGGAGGGCCTACACCTGCTCCAGTGCAGGTTAAACTCAGTTTTAACTTTTTTTTGATTTTAGGTTTTTCTAGGGCTATACATTATCTCCTTACACATAGCACAAAATTATGCAACTTTATAAAAAAGTAGTTTTATATGTATTAAAGTAAAATAAATGTGTTATGCTCTAAGACTCTAACTTGTCTTATTTGCAGGTGATTTAAACCTCTAGTTGTGTAGTATAAGCTTGGCTTTCCTGCAGCACTTCTTTTTTAGAATGTTAATAATGCAACTATTTTTTTTTTTTTTTAGAACAAGAAAATACATTAGAAGATTCCCTATCACATTTCAAGAACACTTGGGGAAGAAATTTTTTTTCCTTTTAAAAAATGCGATTTTCACATAACCCTCCCAAAACAAAATCAATATGCAATAAAATCCTGGGTGCTGGAGCTGTTACTGTCAGTTTCTCACCAATAAGTGTATTAGATTGAATGCCCCATCCTACATGGTACTTTTCTGCATTTTGTGTCTAGATACACTTCAAGAAAATCAAATGTAAAAATGTCTTGATGTTTAATAATTTACACCTTACACCCACCTCACTTTCTGCACATTTTTTTTTTTTCTGCTTCAAGAAGACATTTTGCAAAGTGGCATAATTTTTTTTTTTTCAACTTTTCAGCAAGGAGGGAGAGAAAGTCAATTTATAGGAATAATTGGCTGCTGCTCCTGATTATGAAGGAGGGAAAGAAAAAGAAGGGGGCAAGTGGGACTCTATTCTCTTTGTTTACTTCTTACCTCCTTTCTGGTTGGGGTCAGGGCTAACCTCAGTTCCAGAGAACAGTAACCTGGACATCACTTGGGCTCCATGACAGGGCTGGTCCTGCCTGGCACCAAGGGGACTTGGGCCCAATTCTGAAACTCTTCACACAAACACAGCCTGTTAAGTCCTGGCAGGTCATGTCTACTACCTACTCTCTTACATTTTTTTTTTTCTTCTTCTTCCAAAACACGCACAGAGCCTTGCTTCAAGCTTCCAGGAATTAATAAAGGAAGAGACAAACATTAGACTACCGAAATTCTGATTAACTTTTATGTGAATTTATATATAAAGTTGGACGAATCACTGATTTTTAATAAACAGGAGAGAAAATCTTAAAGATTAATGTAGTAGCTGAGAATACAGGAACCAGAACTTTGATGCTCGCTTAATTCTTTCTCCCAACCCGTGTCATTTGGAGAAAAAATATCAAAGATCCCTACAGAGAGGGAAAGGATAGAAGGACTATGCAAATTGAAAGTGCACAAGACTAAATCATCACTCTTGTGCAAATGAGCCTTTTCTTCGTGCAATCTTCAGGATGTTTTAGAGATGTATTTGCTGAGGACACATTCCCAAAGATAAGAAGAAATGGAGACATGATGAAAGAGAGCTGGAGAGCCTGATTTTTAACCAGTTGCTTTCTCTATGTATTACAAGAGGTTAAAACAATCTGAGATCCAGTAAGACCTTGACTTTGTTTACATTAATATCTATCTTTTAAAAAATTAACAATAATGAATAAGCTTTGCACAGCGGCAGTATTGAAGCCAGTGAGGTCTATCTGAGGCACAATTACTGCAAATTGAAAACTTTTCCCAACACCCTACCATGACGACTAGAAATACAGTTGGCATTGGCAATTTTTGACAGTCTCCATGGAGACTGAATTTTCTACATAGAAATTAAAGGTTAAAAAAAATAATGAATTAGTCACATATACACTTGGTGCTCCTCATCGCCAGAAGCCTTATGCCCAGAAGCCTCAACCAGAATGGCTGCTGTCCCAGCTAATAAACTAAGGTCTTTATTAGTTTCAGGGATACTGCTGCCCTGCAGTCTCTTGTGCCCTGGCTTGGGGACTAGGGCAGAAGGTTGGTTTCTGTATGCTAATGGAAGCTTCTCCGCCTTAGGAGGAGTGCTTAAGGCCAGCGGCTTTCTGGGCTCTCTGGCCACTCACTTTCCCATGTAATGGAATGTTCCAGTGTTGAGAGTCTACCAAGGTTAAATAATTTAACCTAAAGCTCCCTCTGGCCTGGCAGTAGACTGCTAATATATTTAAAGATATATTTTGAGTGGCGTACTGATTAAGTATTCAATTTTTCTCTAAATAATAAACTGACAGTAATAGGTATAAAACAATGCAAAAGGCCTTATTGTGTTTGATTAACCTTGACTGTGGCTGTTTTTCTAGCTTAGGCAGCTGGTTTGAACAAACTTGTAATTTCACAGTCTTACAGAAAAAGTCATTAATCTTTCATCAGTGTATAAAATAGGAACTTAGTATATATTTACTGATAATGAAGGGACATATGTAGGTTGAAATAATTTATTGATACTTTATTTCACACTTGAGTTCTATGAACAAATACTTAAAAATAACATCGTTGGACATGCATCTTTACCCACTTGTCTTATTTTGCTTAAGTTAAATTCATGAGACTCTATGCCACTGAGACTTCAAAGGGAGGTAACTAATAGTGGTTAAGACTTTGAAGGCTGAATTCTGGTGTTGCTTATTATTAGCTGTGCAACCTTGTACAGGTAGCTTAACTTCTCTAAGCTTAGTTTCTAGTGCTCTAAAATGGAGTTAATATCATTTTCATCCTTGGGCTATTATGAAAAGTGTTTATCCCAGTGCTGGAAACATAGTAAAGTACTTAATAACATAGCTATTATAATTATTCCTAGAACTAGACCTGCTGGGTTAAGGGAATGTCTATTAAAGGTATTGATACATATTGCCAAAAATTCATCTTATTTGATTTTAGAGGTGTGGGCTTAATAGTGAATATGTTACAGTAAGAAATGATAGGCATGTCTGTGAAGGTAATAAGCTGCCCTTCTTGCCCTACTCATGTGTTCATTTCATATCTATTCTCCCTTCTTCTAAAAAGAGCACCTTGATTTTCCTTTGGAGAACCATCTTTCCTTATTCTCTGTCCATGTGGTTCAGTGAGGCTGGCTTTAGAAGGAGCAGGAGTGTACAAGACAGTCCTGACCAATAGAAATATCACATCTGCTCTGCTGCAGTGATTGGAAAGCAACACTGTCTTTTTAGCTGGGGTTGCTAAGCCTAAAGCTGCCGCTGACCATCTTTATGTTTGTTTGAAAAGAATCACCTGGAGAATGAAGCATAGAGAAAAGCAGAGCTGAGATATAGAGACATATCCTGAAGACTGCATTTGAACAATTGGATGAAACTGTGCCTGGACTTTTGAGTTACACAAGTCAATATATTCCTTTTACTGCTTAAATCACCTTATGTTGGGGCCTTATTGAAAGATAGTCAAATCTGGTTGATCATATTATATTGCTGAAGGTCATACCCTGTGTGGCAGTTTGAGATTATTTATGAATCCCAAAAAAGAGAAAGATTATCTATTTTCTGGGTTTGATACCCTTTGCATTAAATTCAGCAGAAATGTATTTGATCAGATTATCTGTTATGGTTGCTTTGAGGACTCTTAGTTTTGACTAAGTCAGAGGTGTGACTCAGGTTGAGTCCCTGCCCCCTTGCTGGGTCTGCTATAAACGGACACTCATTCAAGAAGACACATGAAAGAGAGAACCTTTTCATTTTTGATCCCATCATATGACAGAAAGGAGAAAGCTCAAACAGCTCACGTCCAGGGAAGAGAGGAGCCATTTTGTCTGATAGCTTACAGCTGACCTTGGGAAGAGAGCCGAGACTGATTTGGGAAGCCCTAAGAGACAAGCTCATGCCAGCCTGTGGCTGAGATTGGGAAGAATGGAGCCTCAGGAGGAAGAGGAAGCCCACAGGGGAAGGCAGAGACCAGCAGAGAGCAATGAGCCTCTTGTTTCAGCACATGGCAAATGACTTTGGTGAGAAAGCAACCCTGAGTTGGACTTCTTACAGCCTTGTAACTATAAGCTTTTACCTAAAATAAACACCCTTTATAAAAGTCAACAGATTTCTGGTACTTTGCATCAGCATCCCTTTGGGTGGGCTGATAAACCCTGCATGAAAAATAAGCAGAGTTTCTATCATGCTAAATGTCAGAAGCATTTATATTTCCAGGATTTCCAAATGATGGTAGGTCACAAGTCAATATGAATTATATGATGCCTGTCTGATGTTGTCATTGGATTAAGGTCTACATTGAACAAGTGTAGCTTTTTTTTTAATCCATGGCTGAAGACATGGATATCTATAGATGACCTGATAAATAGCCATGGTGCTGTGTGGCCCATGTTGATCAGGATGGATCTTAATTCTATGACTGGATTCCTTTATAAGAGAACAAAATTCAGACACACAGAGAGAAAAATTATAGGAAGCAAGGTATAGAACCTGGAAGAGAAGGGAGAGACCAGGGGACCCCTCCATGTGCATTGCCATGTGACAGAGGAGCAAGGACCCCTGGCAGCCAGCCCCGGAATGCCAGTCTTCAGGAAGAAAGCATGACCCTTGATGATATTTTGATTTGGACTTTTTTTAGCCTTAAAAACGTGAGCTAATAAATTCTCATTGTTTAAGCCAGTCCATTGTGTGGTATTTGCTTGAGTAGCCTAGGAAACTAAAACAATGGCCGACCTTCCTGGTACATTCTGGCTTTTCATGAACTCTCATTTTTAAGTGTTTACACTCCCTGATTCAGAGTATACCAGACAACCAGGAAATCAACAGAAAGGCCTCTGTTCTTCTAAGAGAACGCCTCATGGGCTATAAGAATGAACAGACCAGATACTTTTCCACTAGAGGTACCATCAGATTCCACTTACATCCTATTTATTGTGTTCAGTTTTGCTTATGTGTGTGTGTGTGTACGTATGTGTGATGATAAAAATTACTCTTAATAACTATAGAAAAAATATAACAAGGAAGTCAAAAAAGAAACAAACAAATAGACAAAAACAAGATCCCAAACATTGTTAATGCCCCTATTCAGAGGCAATCATAGTTTATATTTTGGCATATTTCCTTCTAGACAATTTAATTTTTAACTTTTAACTTATATGTAATGTTTAAAGCTTCATTTTCTGGTTCCTAATTCCACTGTTGATTAGATGTAGCAATTCAGAGAAAAGGAAGAGAAAGAAAAGTCATAAAAAGTAGAAATAATTTGTTAAAATGCATTGTACTCTGGAGTCATTTAATGAGTAACAGGCAAGCACAGCTCAGTAATTCCTGGGATTAGTTGTTGTACAACCTATACAATAATAGATTTGCATAATGGTGACCTCAAATCATCATTAAATGGTTAACTTAACTTATATTTAGAATGCCTCTGTTAAAAGTTGTGTACATGAAGAATATACTTTTGACCTATATTATCTGAACTGGTTAAAATACACAGAGTGATCCTCTGGGAAACTTGGCTATAGAGAATTCTTTATTTTCTCTGGATTCTAAATAGGAAGCCACTGTTAATATTGCTGATTGCCTCTTGTGCTGGATTGAATTGTGTATCCCAGTTTGGACATGTTTTAGTCCTCATTCTGTTGAGTATGGACTCATTGTCAATAAGATGTCTTCAAGATGTTACTTCAGCTCAAGTATGGTCCAACTGAATCAGGTTGGGATTTAATATGGATTAATGGGATCCTTTATAAGTGGAATGAAGGTGAGAGAGAGAGAGAGAGAGAGAGAGAGAGAGAGAGAGAGAGAGAGAACAAGTTACCATGGAAGCAGCCAGAATCTAGAAGGCAATGGAATCCAGAAGAGAATGGAGAGGACACTACCATGTGCATTGTCATATGACCAGAAGATTAAAGGAACTCCAGAGATTGCCAGCTAGTCAGAAGATATGAGCCCCAGGAGGAAGCAAGCCTTCTAGATTCTGAAACCATGAGCCAGTAAATTCCTTTTGTCAAGTCAACCTATCGTATGGTATTTGTGTTAGCAGCCAGGACACTAAAATACATCTCAAGTCCCTAGCATCCATTCTACCCTTCTTCCACTGTATTGCAGCCTCTTGGTGGAAATGACCATACCTCTTGCTCTAGAGAATGGCTATGCTTGGCCTAAACTACGTATAGTAATCCTGTCTTCCTTACAACAATAACTGATTTGAAAATGAACCTGTAGCCAGAATCTAAATCACCAGATCATTGCATTCCTCTGACAACAGTGACTGTACAGAGGTAGGTGCTGACCCAAGTTAATCCCTCAGAATGGGGTCTGTATTAGTTAGCCAAAGGGGTGCTGATGCAAAGTACCAGAAATCTGCTGGTTTTTATAAAGGGTATTTATTTGGGGTAAAATCTTATAGTTACAAGTTACAAGGCCCTAAAGAGTTTGATTCACGGTACCACAAGAGGTATTTTCTTACTAAAGTCTGTTGCCATGTGTTGAAGCAAGATGCTTGTCATGCTTTGCGAAGGCTCAGCCTTCCTCTTCCCTTTAAGGCTCTATGGGCTCAGCTTCTTCTGATCTCACTTGTAGACTGGAGGGCTCATTTCTTTCTGGCCTTCTCAACTGCTTTGGGCTCTGGTCTCTTCAGCTGCAAACTATCAGGTGAATGGCTTAGCTCTCCCCAGGGCTTTAACCGAGACTTCTCCTTTCTGTCACATGGTAGGACCAAAATGACCAAGTTCTCTCTTCTGTGTCATGACAAAGTTCTTTCCTCTGCATCTATGGAGCTGTTTCTCTTTTCTTGTGTTTCTTCTTCTGTGTATCTTCTTGAGTGAATGTCTGTTTATATAACCCACCAAGGGGGTGGGGATTCAACCCTGAACCATGCCCTACTGATATGGTCGAATCAAAGACCCTGAAGTGGTTTAATTAAGTAAACTTGAAACCTTTGAATTTAAATCAACCAAAGGATATCATACCCAGATGAATAGACCAGTTTACAAACATAATTTATATTTCTTTTCGGAATTCATAAATACTATCAAACTGCCACAAGGTCCTATACTTTGTTCCGTGGTTGTGGAAGATATGCTCTCTCTTCTTTTGAAATCTGTGCATTTGAGTCCTGAAAATGCTGCAATCATAAGCTGCCATTAAAATGCCATGCAACGCAGGTAAGAAGGCATTACTGAGGCAACTACAGAGAAAAGGAGCCAGAATCCTGAAATTTACTCTATGCCTGTGCCCAAGGCAATAATGTCCCCCTATGTTTAGGCTGTTTTGATTTGTATATCCTGTTACCCGCAAAGGAAAGCACACATGTTTTAGTGTGTTTTGTTAGAGATGATGGTAGGACAT
The DNA here is from genome assembly GCF_030445035.2 of Dasypus novemcinctus. Classification (NCBI taxonomy): domain Eukaryota; kingdom Metazoa; phylum Chordata; class Mammalia; order Cingulata; family Dasypodidae; genus Dasypus; species Dasypus novemcinctus. Next base: position 54,667,526 of record NC_080679.1, on the reverse strand, counting down.
CAACCATTGATGTCCAGTAGTTCCACCTGGGCATGAATCTAAAGTTCATGATGCCAGTCAGGGCTGGACTTGAGTCACAAGGAGGAAGATGATAGCATGCTATAGAGGAGCTGCTCAATAAGTAAATATTATTTAGCATAATGGTTGTAAAAGTCAGAATGGGTTAGGTTTAATTGGGAGAAAAGACAGAGAGTAGAGGTCTGAAGACTGAAACTCCATTTAGAATCAGGTAGAGAAATTAGAGCTAGTGGAGTCACTGGAGAGATAGGAAGTGAAGTAAAATGATGTCACATCATTGCATCTAATAAGAAAAAAGTTTCCATGAAGAGCTAGTGATCTATAATGTTATGTGCTTTAGAGGCCCCAAGATAATGAATAAGATGAACTTAGTAATTTGGAAGCAATTGGTGACTTTATGAGATAGATACACAGAAACAAATAGTAAGTAGATTCCGATTTTATTAGATTTCTGAAAAATAGGGTATAAACAAAGTTTCCCAGAGACACAGGCTCCACAAAATAGAGAGTCATAGTGACAGATACACATGAATTTTCTCTGTTTTTGCTTCTATATGCTATGTAGAAAATAGAGCTCTTACAACTTATATACTTCTGGAAGACTTCAGAGTTTGTTTCTTGTGTTTATTACAAACCATTGGTAATCACTGGTCAACAAATGTCCTCCTTATCTGCTCTGCCACTTTGGGAAGACTGGTAACGTTGGTAAAGGCATAGGAAAGGCGGAGAATTTGCTTTGTAAAGCTTACTAGCCACCAGACGCTTTCCATAGCTTGCGGCACATACCTTAGGAATTCCACCATCATTCAGGCCTAGCTGGTCCTCAACCCTAGGGCTCCAAAATCTCACTTGCCAGCACACGGAGACAAGGACCATCCATCAGGGAGGACTGGCATTAACCAAGCACTCAGAATCTTCTCCTTTGGGCCAATTTGTCAAATTTTAGAGATCAATACAACTGTCAAGTGATGAGAATGCTTGGACTGGCAGAAGATTGGTGAACAAGGAATCCAAATGTTAGAAGTGATTTGATTCTAAGAAGTGTCTTCCTGCTAAGGCAGGTTGAAATACTTTTAGGGATGGTGTTGCTCAAAATTCAGAATATTAGTGTTTGTCAGAATTCCTTTTCCCCTGGGCAATACTTGTGTAGTTATCTGTCATGATTTTCTTTCTCTGGGATCCTGTTTTTTCCTCCTGCTTCTCTGGGTGATCATTTTCTATTTATATGGTTTTTCTGCCAAATGCGAGCCTTATACACTTGATTATGATTCCACTTACAATCAAATGCCAGTTCTGCCTCCTTGAGACTGCTCTCAATTACTTTGATTGGAGTTTTAAGCATTCACAAACATTCCCTTCATACATTTGTAAAGACCCCTGGGCTTTACTTCTGTAGATGAAAAACTATATCGAGTGATATAGATGTATTCTAGTTTATTCGTTCCTTTATTCATTCAGCAAATATTTATTATGTACCTACTATCGGTCAAGTACCATGCAAAATGCTGTGATAATAATGCTTTGTAAGACAGTTCCTGTCCTTCTCAGCTTTAATGAGTACTAGGACGTATTCATTTCTAGACTCTGGGTGTGGTGACTGCTGAAGCCCAAAATGACAGTGTCCTTGGGAGTGACCATTGATGTTCATCAGTGATGGTCACTCCTCCTTGTTCAGGCCTCCACTGCCCTACGTACTTGCTGTCAGAAGTGGTAGTGGGCTAGCTGGGTCTGAGCCTAAGTCTGAGCTAAGGGCAGCCATGAGAACATGTGTATGTGTACTGAGGTGCCATCTTCCGTTGCCCCCGAGGCTCGTGGTATCTATGCCAACAGCCCTGCCCCACTAAATTGTTTTAGCACTGACTCACTCTTCTAGCACTGTCCTCCCCCACTTCCAGCCAAAATGTGCACATTGACTCTTTCTTCCCTTAGAATGAGTTCTTTCTCAGGAAATGCTTTTTTCCTGCTGCAAATAGACTCGGGCTATTTGCCCTACCACTCTTCCAGATCTATGAAGATATCTAAATCCTTAGTGCACACAACTTATCTTAATCTAACTCTATCACTAAAAGAAATATTCACACACATATAGAAAATTAATCCAGGGACTAAAAAAGGACTTTCTACAATAATAATGAAAGAAAAGAGGGAGGGAATGAAAAAGGAAGGAAAATAAAGGAGGAGGAATGGAATAAACACTGAATTCTAGTGCAGAATTCAAGAAATTGAGAACATAATAAATGCTTAATAATTAAAGATAGGAGGAAGGGATGGAAGTGAATAATGATTTACAGTTTTCTAGAGATTCTGAAATGTTTTTTAGAGGGTATACCTTTTATAAGCTAGAAACAAAGGACAAGAAACAAGACTGTTAGTTACCAACATACATGGCTTGAACATGTAACATAATATTTACAAGAAAATCATCAAATACATTTACAAATTTATATTACTTTTACAGAGATAGAAATGTCACTTCTTCATAAATTTCACATGGCTTGGTTGCACCAAATTCATATTAACCACTTCTGAAATACATGTGAGAAAATCGCAGTATGGAAATTGCTTATCCAGAATGTAAGAAGGCTGCTGCATCAGCTGAGAAGTCAGTCTGCCACTGGCTTTTCACATCATTGAGAGGCAGAGCCACATGCTGTGAGATGCTGAGGCCCCTGCTGTGAAATGATGTACTGCACATTTGCTGCGTTTGTAGTATTGCTGGGCTCTTTGTGTTTTGTGGTTAAAGCAATAAGCAGCAGAATATGTGAAATGAGGACAGGTATATTAAAAATATCTTGTCACTTTTGGATGCACGTATTTAAACTGCTTAGAAGCAGTAGCTCCAGGTTCATACCTTCTGTCCTTTATATGTGTTTAATCAGTTACAAAGCATTTCTCTGCTTTGTAAAACAATAACTAAGAGACTGATCTTTATGTTCAGAAAAAAAGGACATGTCAGACCCAATGTTATCGGGAGTCTTATACATATGGAACAGTGTCTAGTAGCTGGAAAGGACTAGGTTTGGAAAGGTTATTTCTTCCTGAGCTGAAATCTTACAGTAAGTTTAATTACATCTTCCTAAGCAAAGACTCTTTCGGTCAGCTATAGTGGTAAAAGTGTTTTCAGAAAAAGTTGTGTGTGTGTGTGTATTGCTTCCCCGAGTTCTCTCTATGGAGTAAAGGGCAGTTCCCACCAAGTTCTTCCCCTACCTCAAAACTTGATCTGTATGAGGTGAGATGAGAATGACTGACCAAGGTGGAAGCTAGAGATGAGCTTTTGACAATGGAATCATGCTCCTTGTGGAATTTCAAAGTAAAAAGAAGTTTGTACTAGTTTGGTTGCCTCTTTCAGTTGTAAGTAATAAGAATTCAACTTGAACTGACTTAAACAAAGAAAATATTTGTATTGTCTCCAGGGCATCTGATCAGGCAAGGTCAGATCCTAGTACGAAGATTGTTGTCAGGCATCTGAGTCCCTCCGTCACTTTGTTTTCTTGGTTTTGGCATTGTTCTTTGTCAGGTTCTTCTCATGCAGCTGAAGGCTTTCATTCTACCACATGAAGGACATCAGCAGAAAGAGTGTCCTTTTTTCCTAATAGACCTAGCAAGTTCTCACGCTGATGCTCATTGGTCCATATCAGGTCACACTGGAACCAAACTCTGCGACTCTGATCAACAAATCCTGGTCATGTGCCCAGTCTTCCTCCTCAGTCAGAGATTAGACACAACCAACTGTCTGAATGTGAGAAAAAGATGTCTCCATAGGAACAGAAGGAAAAAAGTAACAAACAAACAAGTGGAAAGACATTTTATGCTCTTGGACAGGATGGCTCAATCTGATAGAATTGTCAGTTCTCTGCAGTTAATATATACATTCAAGACAAGACCAATAAAAATAACAATGAACTTTTTCCTAGAGCTAGACAAATTGAATTGAAAGGTATTTCAAAATAAGCGAGATCAACCAGGCAAACCTGAAAAGGAAGAGCAATGATAATGGCTTACTTTAAGAAGAAGCCATCCTTTATTCCCTTATTAATATTTCCAAATATTAGCTGTAACAAAACATAGAGCAAAAAGTATCCTCTACTTGTATTCTTGTGCATATGTGCAAGATATTTCTCTAGGGTATCTTCTTAGAAAGTATATCAGTCTGAGTTCTCCATGGAAACAACAGGCTATATATATATAAAGAAATTTATTTTATTTCATTTATCAGCTAATTGAAATACTTGTATAAAGAAAAACTCCCCTCACTTCCTATTTGGTTACCTAGTGCTCTGGTTCAAATATGATAGGCAGAGAAAATGTTAGATTACTTCTTTTTATTTACTAGTTTTCACAAATAATTAATATCTCTAGAGGATGACCAATGAAGGTTTTTTCCAAGCCTCATTATGAACACATGGATTTAAACATATTGATGTGCTTCAGTCCATTGAAGTTTTTATTTTTAGGATGCTCAAATTGTCCCATCTTTGACTAATGAGAGTTTCTTCAAGTTGTTTCCAGGATCCTTTTGATATGATTCTAGTAGTCTTTAGGAGGTTTTCCTCCTCCCTATCCGGTATGAAAATATGTTCTAGTTTATCTTGTGTATTTTTTGCTCCAGACTTGGACTCAGGTATTTTTCCAAGGGTGCTGCAACAAACTCATAGGGGCACAGCAGCATATTTTAAAATTTTTGAATGAAAAACAATACTTAACTTCTTGTGGACAGGACATGAACAGCCAGCACAAGGTAGCTCACATTTTCAGTGATAGGTAATGATCTATTTTCAATGATGGCATATATTTGCAGTGCTAGGTTTTTAGTGGTTGCTGTATGGAAAGCAACTACCTCCTGAAAATTGATATGAAAGAGGAAAAAATAGTGCTACATCAAATCTGATTCCAAGGTTTGAGAAGCTGTGCAGTTCCTAACAAGTGCATATATCTTATTAGTAAGTAATCATAGTCATTTAAGAATGAAATAAAAAATACAGTTTTCAATTTACGTGTACTATTTTTCATTTTTTTGTCTTTATTTATTTTTTTAATGAGGTCCCCATATACCCCCCACCCCCTCACCCCACTCCTCCCATAACAACAACCTCCATCATCATGGGACATTCATTGCCCTTGGTGAATACATCTCTGAGCACTACTGCACCACATGGTCAATGGTCCACATTATAGTTTACGCTCTCTCCCTGTTCACCCAGTGGACCATGGGAGGACATACAATGTCCAGTAACTGTCTCTGCAGTACCACCCAGGACAACTCCAAGTAGTTAAGAAATTCTTAGGAAATAAACACTTGTATTAGTCACTTGTATTAGTCAGGATTCTTCAAAGAAACAGAACTGACTGGATTTATTAAGAGATTTTACTGTAGGAATTGGCTCATGGGACCGAGGGATTGGCAAGTCCAATTTCATGGGATAGGCTGCAAGTTAGAACCTCTGATGAAGGTGAAATTTAATTCCCCAAGAGAAGCTGGTTGGCTCTAGTAGAGGTAGAAATTCTTTCCGATTTCTGAAATCCTCAACTCGGGCTTTAAGACTTCCATCTGGTTGGGAGAAGAGACTTCCCTCATGGCTGAGGGCAAGCTCCTTTGTTGATTGTTGATGCAACCAGCCATAACTATAATTTACTGATTATACATGCAAATCCATCTGGGAAACACCCTCACAAGTAACAATCAAGCCACAGCTTGCTTGACCAAAGAACTAGAGACCATTACATAAACAAATTGACACATTAATTTAACCATCCTAATACTTATTAAATTGTTTGGACCTAACTACTTAATAAACAGAACTCTTGGGCATTTTAATTTATTTAATTTTAATGTATCTAGGGGTACTGTGAAAAAATTACTGGGCCATTGAGGGCATTGTGAATTGAGAATGTTTGGGGGCCTCTGGATTAGCCTGTCATTGCTTTAACCTGTTTGTGGCTAAAAGCTTTTTATGAGAAGTGTCACTGCTGTCATTTTCTTCTGCTTACATTATTAATATCATTTTTGAACTGTATTTTCTTTGTGGCAACTCTTGCAAGTCACTCACCCAACATTTGAGGGCTAATTTAGTTACAACTAGGTAATATAATACAGTTGCAAGTGGTCACAATGCTAATCCATAAAATATTAAGGACTAATCCATTTGTTGAGACCTTAATTTGTTTTCTCTAACTATTTATACATAGTGGTGCATTAATTTGCAGGGACTGATTACCTGATTAAAAAAACACATTAGCAAATTTAAGTTAAATTCTGGCTGCTTTACCAGATACTTGTTAACTGTAATAAAGTACAATATGTTGAAGGCAAAAGAACAAGTGGGGTCGCCTCTGTTGGCCTCATGAAATTCCCACTCTTCTTTTAAGACACCTTGGGAATTTTATATGGCCCATGCCCATTAGACATACAGAACAAGGCAGGGTGCCAGGGCCAACTGGTATAGGAACTGCTTGTAAAGCTTAAGTACTTTATTATAGGGAAGCGGACTTAGCCGAATGGTTAGGGCGTCCATCTACCACATGAGAGGTCTGCGGTTCAAACCCTGGGCCTCCTTGACCTGTGTGGAGGTGGCCCTTGCGCAGTGCTGATGCACGCAAGGAGGACTGTGCCACGCAGGGGTGTCCCTTGTTAGGGGAGCCCCATGCTCAAGGCGTGCGCCCCATAAGGAGAGCCGCCCAGCATGAAAGGAAGTTCAGCCTGCCTAAGAATGGCACCACACATACGGAGAACTGATGCAGCAAGATGACGCAAAAAAAGAGACACAGATTCCCATGCTGCTGAGAACAACAGAAGTGGACAAAGAGGAACACGCAGCAAAATGGACACAGAGAGCAGACAACTGGGGGAGGTGGGGAAGGGGAGAGAAATAAATAAAAATAAATCTAAAAAAAAAGCACCCTCTCTTTATTTATTTATTTTTAAAAAAGATTTATTTATTTATTTCTCTCCCCTTCACCCCCCCCACCCTGGTTGTCTGTTCTCTGTGTCTATTTGCTACATCTTCTTTGTTCGCTTCTGTTGTTGTCAGCAACAGAGCTTGGTACAAGTAACCCTATCTGGCTCTTAAGCTCAGAAACAAGTTTTTTAGGTTGCATTGCTGAATTTTCATAAAGATTAGCCCAGACAATTCTGTTTAGCAGAGTTAATTTGAGAACCATTAGGATGGGTTTTGTTTCCTTTGTTCTACCACCAACGATCCTCTTCCTCCTGACTCAGTGTCCTTTGTTGCCTAACGGGGCATTCATTTGCTCCAGGAATGGTGTGGTAGGGTGAATTATGCACCCCCATTTAGTCATGTTCTTAATCTTAATCCGTATCCCTGTGGATGTGACTACATTGCAAACAGGACCTTTTGAAGATGCTATTTTTAGTTAAGGTGTGGTGTGCTGAATTTAGGGTGACCTTAATCCAATTACTGGAGGCTTTACAAAGAGCAAAGCCCAGGGAGAAGGCAGTGGAACCTGGAAGAGAAAGGAGAGGACATCGCCATGCACTGCAAGGCAGAGAGGCAAGCCAAGGAACCCTGGGGACTCCTGGCAAGCCAGCACCAGAATGTTACAGACTTTGGGGAGAAAGCATCATCTTGCTGATATCTCAATTTTGGACTTCTCCAAGCCTCAAAACCATGAGCCAAAAAAGTATTTTCGGAGTTCCATAAGCTTTTACTTTGAAAATCAAGAGACAGTGGTCTTCATATGTCTCTGTATGTGAAGTTTATCCATTAGCCATACGTTTGAGAGAATACTGCTACGGCTACCTCTCTCTCTCATAGAGAAGATATATGAAAACCTTTCCCAGAGTTGGGAAAAGCAATTAAAGAGTTGGTTATGTTCTTAACTTGCTTATCCTCCTAGATGAGGAGGATGATCACAAGCCCAAATAAAGTTTGGAGGATCCTATAGGAAGATCTACGACTCCCTTTTGAGAATGTGGACCAAGCAGGCTGGCAGCCTCTCTGAGAAGACTCTGGCACATGGGTGCTGGAGGTGGGGAGTCTCGGGGGGAGATCAGGAGTGAAGGTCGCTCAGGCAGATGGGCAGCTTCATCTGTCTCAGGCAGCAGAGTATTCCTTATTACTGAGAAGAGGTCGGGAGTGGCTGTGAGAGCATGAAAGGATCTGAAAGGGTATCACAGTGACCACTTTTTCCCAGGGATTAATTCGGCACAAAGCTACTGAGCCTGGGAGACTGGGAAGGGGAAAATAAGATATGTATGGCTGGCTAAGGCTACTCACCACATTCCATATGTTCACATTTGATTATTTTTTTCTTGATTTTTTTCAAATCTAGGATCTGAGTAATTTAAACTTGTTTTAAATGATCAGTTGTACATCTTGAATATGTGCTGCTGCCAATATTGTTGTAGTAGATTATATGCATGAATTTATCATTTCTTATTACATATAAAATATTTCTATTCATTAAAACAACAACAAAAAGTAAAAGAAAGACCGAATAGAAAATGGAACTTCGGGACTTCTGGAATTTTTTACTAACTGGCCATAGAATATGATAGTAAATTCAATTTCTAGCTTCACCATTGACTGGTGAATTTATTCACATGATTGTGAATTGATTCACATGATTCTAAGTTTATTTCTCCTATTAGTGGTCTTTATTCTCAGATGATTTTTGTTTTCATTAAAAATGGTCCCTTTAAGGCGTGTCACGTTCCCACTGTATTTGCAGATTTCAACCATTGAGCACAAATTTTATGTTGCTTAACTGTATAATGCACATTTCTTGTACTAATCTAAAATCCGCATGTATACCTTGGAAAATTGTATTATCTCTTGAGATAATGATATTTCATTCTTTTAGCATTTCAAAAAATATTTTTTTATAATTTCATTTGAAAAAATACAGTGTCTGTTGACAATAAGGTGAAAGGCAAAGATGTCGCATCAGCTTTGGCTTAGATTATCTTTGACATTTCTAGTTTAGGGCTTTATTCCTTCATCAACAAAATACATTCTTCTTTGCCCTTTCTATCCCTTTGTTTCTTTGTGAAGCTGGTGGACAAACAAAACCTTCAAAAGTAGCATTTAGCTAGCATCTTTCAGGCCCTGGGCACAAAATCACAGCTAATTTCCACCGCTTTCACATTTAAATCTATAAAAATACTTATCTGGTAGAGGAAATTCATGAAATGCCTGGAAAGAGCAGCACACGGCAGTCCTTTCAATATATCAATTCACTAGAGGGGTCAAAGTGTGACCTTAGTGACTTTGTATCTGAGTTCCAGTAAGGGATTTTATTTTTAAAATGATATATATCACTCAAGTTATAAATTTCTAGTGACTTTAAAGAGACATAAAGGGGGAAAAAGAAAGGTCAGCAGGAACACAGACATGATTCAATGACCAAAGGACATTTTGATCCTGTGACTTTCAGTTAACAAACCAAATTTCAGAATTTTAGTATACTGAGGGAACTCCAGCTCTCTCCTTCCCCCAGGCATATCCCTATACACAGACTTAATTCAGATTTTAATTGGTATGCAGAAAAAAAATGGAGAGAATCATTATCCTTCCATCATGTTTTTAAGAACAGTAGGAACTTTGTTCTTTGTTTTGTTTTTTTCCTTTTCCTAGGGGAACAGAGATGTTGCAGTTTCCCCAACTTTGAGGAAAAATACAATTAAAAGTTAATAACAGGGAAGTGGCTGTGGCTCAATTGATTCGGCTCCTGTCTACCATATGGGAGGCCCCAGGTTTGCATCCCAGGGCCTTCTTGTGAAGGCAAGCTACCCACACGCTTGGAGAGCTGACGGCCCGCGCCCACGGAGAGCTGGAGCAGCAAGATAGCGCAGCAAAGGGAGACAAGCAGATACAGAAGAATGCTCAGCGAATGGACACAGAGAGCAGACAGCAAGCAAGCTGCAAGGAGGGGGGAATAAATGAATAAAAAAGTAATCTTTAAAAAAAAGTTAATAACAAAGAAATTTTTTTCTTGTGACTAGGTATTTCCATCCCATGTGATAGCAGAAAGTAATTCATACCTCCATTTTATCCAAGCATAGAGGAGCAGGGGTTTTAAGGATGACATGGGCCATGTCAGAGATTGGTTTCTCCAGTCATAAAGGATCCCTGGCATTTGAAGTTTCCAGTTTGTCACGTTATGGCACCAAGACCTGGACTCTGGTCACTTGTGTCAAACCAGTCTGACTTTTCCTTTTTAGTTCACACTTAGCTAAAGTAAAGGAGAATATGAAGTCATTTGGATATATTAGGAAAACTATTAAGAAGTATTGCTTAAGCTGTCTGAATTTTATTGAAACATCTGTTCACTATTTGGATATATTCATTTAATTTTCAAAGGTGAAGGTTTATTAACTTTGAGGAAGGGAGAGCTGAATAAGACTCATGAGCTTCCATTTAGAAACTTTTTATTCAGTTACTTTGAAGAGCCTATTTAGAAAATTTTAATAAAAAAGTATAATTTTGAAGAGCCCAGCTTGGGTAGTAAGTACTAAGCCTGACCTTGGAATTTAAGAAAGTTACAAAAATATGTGAGATGAACTTGGAATACAATTGGAGAGCTGTTTTCTTATTATTATAACTACTCCTAACTTTTTCAGAATTTTGATACTCTGTTTTTGTTTGTCTTATTTTTCTGACAGTTCTTTTGTCTCTGTCAATGTAAAAGTGCCATGTGGTGTGCATATGTATATTAAATGACCATGGATCTGAGTTAAAGTTGCCTAAAGCCTATAGGTCAGAGACACCTTTGGGCCTGAGGAATCAAGGTGGCAATAAGCCAACAATTTTAACCCCTCATTGAGCCTCCTGTTCCAGTCTGAAATTCTTGGGTTTAAGTGAATAATTTTAAGTATTTTGATGGGGAAACAATCAGTATCCTATAAATTCATGATAAAAAACCACTTTTGCCCAAGCATAATGACCGTGTCTGAAATAAATTCTATAAAGTACATAACAAAACTCTCAAATTATCAGCTCATCCTGTATACAAAATTCAATTTGTAGATAGGAGAATTAAAAAGAAGATAAGAAAGGACATTTATTCTACTGTGCTGTCAAAAGTTATTTGTTAGTCAAGTTCCCTTATTTTTTTGGTTATATAATATTCTCCATCTTTTCTGAAATCTGATTATTTTAACAGTACAGCCATATTTTCTAAAATGAAAGGTGTTTCTCTTTCTCAAGGAGCCAGACTTCTCTTTGGGAAAAAATGAACTTGGAAGAAGAAATTAAGAAAGAAGAAAAGAAAGTTATAAAAGATGAAATGATTTCAAATTAGCTAATTTAAATAGTATTGTGTCTAAGCTTTATTCTTTTTTTTTTTTTTAAAGTTGAGTTAATCTATTTCTTTTCCTCAGTATTTTATTAGAGAAAATGACAAATAGTCATGGCCTTGTGGTCCTTAAAAATGAACTCCTTGCTATAAAGCCTGCCTTTCTGTTATAGCAGCATTACTGGGGAGTTATGAGATCACTGTTATTCATACACCACCCACATGAAGTTGGAATTTCTGCAGCTGTTATAGCCCCATCTGTTTTTCTGCTTTAACTTTAAATTTCTCCATCAGCTCAGTTTCAGACTCACAGTGTGACCTTGGGCAAATTGCTTAACCTTCCTGGACATCTTTTTATTCTTCCAAGAAACCTTCAAGATTCTTCACTAAGGTAGTTTCCATTTCTAAAATACAGTTAATGAGTTATTTTAATACTGAGAATTTACAAGTCAGATTAAAATAGGAGATTTATTTGATCACTAATTAATGAATTAATTACTTTCTTGTTTTTAGAGGGAGGATACATTATCCTAGCAAAATCTCTACTAAAATAGTCGGTGGACTGAAAAGATATCTTTTTGGAGTCTGGAACCAGGTGAGGGATTTCTCTCTCAAAACAGCCCAGACATCCTAATAATATGGAAGAAAGAGTTTTTCCAGAGGTAATTCTCAAAGAGAAGGTTTTCTTAGTTGACTTAGGTGAAGGAAAAAAAAAGTATCAAAAATTTGGAAGTAGGTCAAAGGGGTGGCTGCAAATTCTTTCTTATACTGCAACATTGTCTAACAGACCCACACCAGGACTGTTCAATTCTTTTGAGAAATTCCCTTTGTTTGACATACTATTTGCTATTGACTAGGGTACAGATTCTGTGAAGCTACATGTTAATGCATAGAAGTTTCATCTGGCAGAGATAAATATGATTTCAGTCTAGTAGAAAATAAAACTTTCATGGTTATGGTCTTATTCCTCAGAAGGATTTCAACCAGTTTTTTTCCTGATCGGGCAATCTCATTCCAACATTCTTCCTTCGATTTCTATATAACTACTCAGTTTTCTAAATGCTCTTCGAGCCCCCTCTATCCTCCTGCTGGTTCCCTCATTAATGGGTTAATTAAATTTTTAAGGAACACTTTATATTTGTAAGAGTTATAGTAGTGTTGTAGCATTTCAACATTTTTACTTTGACCATTCTTTTTGTTGGTTTTATTACCTTCTTACTGCCACCACCTGGAAGAGGAGAGTGTTGCCCAAAGTGAAGAAAATCCCAACTCTAAAAGCTGAGTCCCTAACTACTTGTATTTCTATCCTTTTTTTCATCTCCATCTGTGTCCTATACTCTACTTCATGATGTCTGTTGCCATGATTGCGTCCAATTACAGTAAATCATTGGGATTTGAGGCTTAAATATTTATACTTTTGACTATTTTCAAGCAACTTAACATGTAGTAAATTGCAGTTTTGCTGTGTAATGAATTTCAGTTGCAGGCTTTGCTATACTGATGTGCTGGAATGCCGCACAGAAGTAGGGAAGGGTGGAGCACAGCATCTGATTTTCAGCTTGGCTGTGTTATTCTCTACTCATTATCATGCAGAGTAGCTCTTCTGAAGTGATAAAAACTTTGTTTCTTTGTGTAAAATGGGGCTATAAAAGAAAATCATCTGCTAGTGTTGATGATGGTAGTGAAGAGAAGAGTAAAGAGGTCTAAGCAAGTAATGATTCTTAGCAACAAAAAAGAAGTTTTGGAGGTGTAAAATATCAATTTGCAGTCAGTTCAGCCAAGAAGCATAAATAGTTTATCTGTGCTAACAATACAATATTTAATTAAAGTAATATATTTTATTCTTATTAAATTGGAAAACTTAATTTGACAATACTGGCATTCAAGGGCTTAAAAAAGGGTTGCTCTTGTCTTGAAGATAGAGCAATATCGTGGAAAGATCATTGAATTTGTATTCATATCTGGGTTCAAGTTTTAGTTCTTCTGCTAATTATTATAGATATAGAACCTTGGGTCATACCAAAAATCTCTGGTACATAAATTCTAGGAGGGCATAGTTTAGTGATTTATTGGATGTGTTACATGAAGTTCTAGGTTTGGGATAGGTCAGCAAATATGAGAAAGATCCTTGTTCTCAAAGACATTTTGTTTTGCGTAGTAAGAAGGGGAGGTAGGAAGAAGGTGGAAGATAATGAATACACAATTTAATATTGTAGAAGGTGATAAATGACAGAAAACAGAGAAAAATGGAGTAGGGTAAGTGAGGATTGGCAGTGAATATCTGTGTGTATGTGATTGTTACTGTAATAAAATAGAGTGGTGAAGCTAAGTCTCACTGATATGGTGGTATTTGAGCAAAGCTAGAAAGGTGAAGAAGTTAGCCAAGCTGGAGCTAACATCCAGACTGGAGGGAAGAGTGAAAATAGAGGTGCGAAGGTGGGAGCCTGACTGGTTGATGTTACAGGAACAGGAAGGGAGCCAATGTGGCTACAGTAGAGTGATGCAGGGGTAAATGAGGTCAGAGATGAACAGGAGGTGGAGTTGTCGGTCCTGTAACACCTTTTAGGCCATTGCCTTTTTTTTTTTGCCTCAGGAGGTACTGGTTATTGAACCCAGGACCTTGTACATGGCAAACAGGCACTCAACTACTTGAGTTACATCCACTCCCCAGGCCATTGTCTTTTTTTTTTTTTTGCTTTAAAGTGCTTTTAAAAAAATTTTTGTAAAGATACATAGATCCACACAAAACATTGTCTTTTACTCTACATGGAATGGAGAGAAAATAGGGAATTCTGAGCAGAAGAGAGATATGAGTGTTTTATACAGATCACTGTGGTTGCTGTTCTTAGAGTAACTCATAAAGGGGCCAGGTCAAAGTGGGGGGAACTGTTAAGAGGCTACTGCAGTAGCCAGGTGAGAGAGGATGGCTTATGTTTATTGTTAATGACAAGGCCTAGGGCTATGACCAGGGCAATTAAAGACTGTGGTAGAATGGTTGACAAGATAAATGGAGAAGAAAAAATCAAGGAATTGAGCAACCAAGCTATGGGCATGGTAATCTACTTATTGGTGAAATTCCATGAACTAAGAATAGGAGTAGTATTGGAGAGAACGACTGTGAGCTGGGAGCTAAAATCTGGACATATGAGGGGCATCACAGGGTAGTACCAGTGGGTGAAATCTGATGGTGTAATGGTTAAGTTCATATGTCACCTTGGCTAGGTTACTGAGTCCAGTTATTTGGTCAAGCAAGCACTGACCTGATTATTACTGTGAGGATATTTCATGTAGTTAAATAATCAGTAAGTTGGTTGCATCTATGGCTGATTACGTCTATAATCAACTGAGGAGATTGGCTTCAAGAATGAGAGAACTCTCATCCAATCAGTTGAAGGCCTTAAAAGGAGAACTAATGATTTTAGCAGTCAGAAAGGAGAATTTTCAACTCTGCTTCAGCCAGCCAGCTTCTTCTGGGGAACTCTTCAAAAGCCTTCATGGGAATCAAGTTCCCAGCTTGCCACCTGCCCTGCAGAATTTGGACTTGCCTATCCCCACATTTGCATGACCCAGTACTTATAAAAAATACCTATTAAAAATTCATAATATTTACATTTTTATATTATCACATATGAACACATGTATATCTCCTGTTGGTTTTTCCTAAAGAACCCTGACTAAATATATATTTTAGTACATGAAAGTGGGGTGCTGCTATTACAAACACCAAAAAATGTAGAAATGGTTTTGGAATTGGGTAATGGGTAGAGAGAGGCTAGAAGAATTGTGAGGTGTCTGATAGGAAAAGCCCTAGATTGCTTTGAAGAGACTGTTGGTGGAAATAAGGATGTTATTTCCTTATTTCCTAATAAGGCCTTGGAAAGAATTGGTGACTATGTTATTGGAAACTGGAAGAAAGCTGATCCTTGTTTTAAAATGGCAGAGGACTTGACAAAATTGAGTTTTGATGTTGAATGGAAGGTAGAACTTGAAAGATGAACTTGCATAGTTAGCTGAGGGTATTTCCAAAGTAAATATGGAAAATGAAGCCTTGTTTATCCTTGTAGCTTGTAGTGAAATGAGAGAGGAAAGGGATAAGCTGAGAACTGAACTCCCAGGCACAAAGAAATCCAAAATTGATGGTTTGGAAAATACTGAGCTTCCAGAAAGCGAGACTCCAGAGAATAGTGCTCCATGTGAGGCTTTAACTGAACATGGAACCAGTCAGTCATTTTCATGCAAATCAGGATTAGAGGTACAGTTATTCAAGAAGGATCTATGGAAATTCCTACTGTCTGATGGTGTGGACTTCTGTGAACTACATGCAAAACTGACTAGCATCTCTGCAAGATTTGTATGGGCGCAACCACTGCAAGCCTGGACCAAAAGGGATGGAGGAGAGACAAATTGAAGCAAGAATGGCTGCAAGGGCAGAACCATGGAAGCTGAGGTCTGGACTGAAGAAACCTCCTCAGGCCAAGAGGGCAGGCTCACCATGTGTGCAGAAAGGGCAAGTCTGCCCCTTTGTGCTTTGTGCTTGGAGGCAGACCTTCCACCCTGTTGTTCAGGAAGAGTACTGCCACCCCCATTCTCAGAGAGGGTGGGGCTTTGTCCTGAGGATTGCAGAGCCTTGCCACATCCTAGTGCTTGGAAAGGGTGGAGACTTTGCTCTGGCATTCACCTTCTCCCAATGCCTGGAAAGGGTGACACTTTCACCTCAGTGGGAAAGACTGGGGCTGCTGCTTCATCAGGCCTGAAGGACAAAACATCATTCGATAGATGACTCTCAGACCTTGAAACCTGATGGAGTATGCCCTGCTGGGTTTCAGAATTGTTTGAATGATACCTGTTTTCCTTACAATTTCTTTCTATGGGAATGGGAATGTTTATCTTATCCTTGTTCCTCCACTGTATGTTAAAAGCAGATAACTTGTTCTTTAGATGTCACAGGTCCTTAAACAGAGGGACACACCACACCCATAACCAATTTTGATGAGGCTTTGTATTTAGCATTGTTTCTGAAATGACTTAAGGCTTTTGGGATGTTGTGATGGAATGGATGTGTTTTGCCTGTAGAAACTACATGCCTTTTAGCGGCCCAGAGGGTGGAATGTGGTGGTTTGGAACTGTATGTACCCTGGGAAACATGGTCTTAAAGCTAATCTATTCCCATGGGTATGAATCTATTGTAAGTGGGACTTCTTGATGAGGTTACTTCACATAAGGTGTGGCCAGCTTCAGTCAGGATGGGCCTTAAATCCTATTACTGGAGTCCTTTATAAAAGAATGAAATTCAGACACAGAGATAAAAAAGCCAGAGGGAGCAGCCAGAAGCTGAACATCAATGGAATCCAGAAGAAAAGAAAGAGACCGGGAGGCACCACCATATGCCCTGCCATGGGGCAAGCTAAGCACAAACGACAGCCAGTAGCCAGCCCCAGAACATTCCAGTCTTAAGGAAGAAAGCATCACTTTGATGATGCATTGATTTGGATTTTTTCCCAGCCTCAAACTGTGAGGGAATAAATTCCCGTTGCTTAGCCTTACCCATTTCATGGTATTTGCTCGAACAGTCCAGGAAACTAAAATATGGTGTGAGATTCGAAACTGGGTTTTCAGGGGAGGAGAGAGGGAGAATTGTCTGAGGGCAGCAGCAAGGAGCAGGGATAACACCTGCCTCATCTCTTGGTTTAAAGATCTGAAGGCTACAAAAGGAAAAGCAGCCTCAAATTGGGAGACTGAAGATATGTTTTCAGGGTAAAGTTAGGTTTTAATTAGAGCATAAAGGTGAAGGGAGCGTTCAGAGAAAATAGGGATGTGGCAGTCAGCCACCAAGATGGTCCCCAATGTCTGGCCTCCTGGTTGTTAAGCCTCTTTTTAGACCCTCCATCATTGAGTCAAGGCTCACGGTGATGAATAGTATGCTGCAGAAGTGATGGCATGTGACTTCTGAGGTAAGGTCATAAAAGGCATAGAACCTTCTGCCTTGCTCTCTTCAATAGCTGACTCTTGGTGAATCTAGCCATCAGGTCATAAGGGTCCTCAAGGAACTCCATGAAGAAGCCATTGTGGAGAGGAAGAGAAGCTGCCTTCAAGCAACCAGTACCAACTTGCCAGGCATATGACTAATCTACCTTGGAAATGGATCCTCCATCTCCAATAAAGTCTTCAGATTACCGGAGCCCCAGCTGACAGATGACTGTAGTCTTATGAGAGACCCTTAGCCAAAACTGTCCAGTGAAGCCATTTTCAAATTTCTGATCTGCAGAAACTGTGAGAAATAATAAATGTTTATTATTATCTTAAGCCACAAAATTTTGGAGTTGTTCATTATGCGTCATAGATAACCAATAAAAGGGGATTTTCAAATAATCATTATGAATTTCAGAGAGGCCAGTGGATGATTTTAGGACTGGTGGAAGGGAGGGAGAAGGTGGCAGAATAGGTGCAGAGAGACTCAAGATGGTTAGAGTGTGGGAGATGAGAGGGAGTCTGGGGGATTTTGGGGGACTGGCATATTTGTTGAAGGGGTAAATGAATCCATACTAGGCAGATGCCCCTTGCTCTAGAGCCCTAAAGCCTAGCCTCAGTGTTTCTATACCTTTAGAAGTTGGGTTTTGAAAACTGTTCAGACACTGGAATGACCTGAGAAGCAAAAAACCTAGATTCCAACTTGTGAGTCATGACAGGGAGGGGGTATGAATAGGAGGATGGTTGTGAATCCGTATGTGGATGAAACATAAATACATGTAGGATTATTTTTTTTTCCAAAAGTGCTTTGATAATGTCATGGTGAATAAAACACAAAGTTTTTTTTTTTTTTTTTTAAACATCGAATTCATAGAAGGCTTTTTAATTTTTTTTTTATTTTTATTTTTTTTAGAATTTCTTGTAAGTCCCATCTCTTTTTTTTATTATATATATATTTTTATTGACTTTGTAATAATATTACATTAAAAATATATATGTGAGGTCCCATTCAACCCCACCCCCCCACCCCACCTCTCCCCCCCCCCCAGCAACACTCCCTCCCATCATCATGACACATCCATTGGATTTGGTAAGTACATCTTTGGGCACCTCTGCACCTCATAGTCAATGGTCCACATCATGGCCCATACTCTCCTCCATTCCATCCAGTGGGCCCTGTGAGGATTTACAATGTCCGGTGATTGCCTCCATAGAAGGCTTCTTAAATTCTGTATTTTCTTGTTTAAAGATCCTAAAATTACAATTTTTATTATGTGGGAGCTTGGAGTTTTTTTTCCCCTAACATTAAAAGTAAGTCTTTATTTAAAAAATGGTATCCTCCCTCTAGTCTGGAGCAAAATGTTTTGGAGGAGTGAAGGACATACATTAAAGTAAGAGGGATTAGTGAGGAATTCTTCCATATATTTCTAATATATTCCATTTTATTTTGCACTGGAAGAGGCCAGAATTAAAATGAGCCCTGAGTGTATAGGTTTGATGTAAAATAAAGCATCTTCATTACTCTGCCTTTCTCAAAGGGTGGCCAAACATTTTTAACTTAAATGAATATAAAGGGAGACTTTCTCCGAGGCTTGTCTGAAGTTTCTGGGGGAAGTAGTTGTTTCAGATTCATAGCTGCTGAAACAAATACCATATAATAGATTGGCTTAATAGCAGGAATTTATTGGCTCATGATTTCAGAGACAAGAAGGCTTGCTGCCTCCTGAGGTCAGTATCTTCTGGCTGGCCTGCAATCTTTGGGGCTCCTTGGCTTTCTTTTCTTTCACATGGCAAAGAACATGGTGATGTCTTTTTCTCTTCCAGATTTGGTTGACTTCCAGTTTCCTGTTATGTCTTTGGCTTTTCTCTCTGAGGCCTTTTCTATAAGACCTTCAGAAATAGGACTAAGACTCATCCTGATTCAGCTGGGTCACACCTTAACTGAAGTAACCTCATCAAAAGATCCTACTGACATGGGTTCACAGCCCAGGAGTAAGATTAAGAATCTGTATATCTGGGATACATAACTCCAAGCCATCATGGTAGTTTATCCATCTCCTCCTCTAATATAATCATAGCATTGATTCCTGCAAAGAGAGACAATATCTCCCCCAGTCCTGATAATTAGCAGTCAAAGGAGTCCTCCATTTCTTTATCAGCTCCAAAGAAGAAAGGATAAATGATAAAATAGTATACTTGCCTAAAATGAATAAATATAATGGCTAAATGCTTATCTTTATAGTGACTTGCTGTTTCAGGTTGGCCTCTGAATCAAGGCCACTTGTACATTCAGTCAAATCATTAAGAAGTGAATTGACAATGACCAACTACTGTCTCCGACATTTATTATATATGAAAGGCATTTAGGAGATGTAAAGACCAGGCAGTTGTGGAACAGCTATAAAGACCCAAGACTGAAAGCATCAACTGTGACATTCGGCTGCTCAGTTATGCCACCAAATTGGTTAGTGCCCTTTAGTTTGAGATTTTAATTGTGATGTGGACTCAAGATAGGAAAGGAACACAATGATATAATGGTGGAATAAGTGATAGACTTGGAGTTATAAGATCTGGTTGTAGGTAGCCACTCTGAGATTTAAAACTTGTTGATCCTAAATAAGTCACGTAACCTCCCAGAGTCTCAATTTCTCCATCTGTAAATAGGAAAAAAAACCCAAGAATTTCCGCTTTACTACTTTAGTGAATTTTGTGGCTCAAATGACACAATGAGTTTTGAGAAAGTATTTCATAAACTATAAAGCACCACACAGATGTTTTTTATCATTGCATTAATCATCAGTGACCTTATTCAACTCAAAATAGTGCTGTCAAGATAATTTCTTCACACCCTTTAACTTCTGGGTTTAGAATTTCTTATATTCTCATTACCAGTATATATTTATTGAGGGCCTGGTAGTACTTATGTGAATTTGGGTTATTGAGAACTGACTTATCTGAGAGGACTCAAGCCCTCTATTATGATGTGAAAATGTTAACTTTTTGGTAAAGTTGATAATAAAGGGTTTTGAAAAGTTATGGGAAAAAGGAAGAACCACCAGGAAGATTGTCCTAGGAGAGAAGAGCTGCTCAGACAGTGTATATGCAGGCATCCACAGGAGCACAAGGTAATCGCTGTCGGGAGCTGCCAGGTGTGGCAAATTGCTGCCTGTTCACATGGCAGTCAAACCTTGCTTCCTGGTATAGCATGGCACAAAAGATCAACAATCTCTTCTAAGTTAGGGGAAAATTAATATGTGTTCTTGTTCTAGAGTTGGGGGCTCCCTCCTTAACATCTTTAATTGCTTCTTGAATTCTCATGATAGAAGTTGAAGGCCCCTTATAGGATTCTCGAGGACTCACATCTCTTCAACCTACTTTTCATTGCTCCATACTTGAAGTGTTTTGGGGCTGCATATTTATTAGTATTTGCATTTTGGTTTCTGGTACTCCCATTGTCCTTTGACCTTTGGCACTGCAATCCTCAGCTGTGAGTTACATATTCCAGCTGTCAACTTGGGTCCCCCAGGACCCCCTAATTTACCTGCTCTGGGACTGTGTACTTAACACAGTCCCAGTTTTGCCTTTTCTTGTTTCTTTTTTTTTTTTTTAAGATTTATTTTTATTTATTTCTCTCTCCTCCCCCACCCCAGTTGTCTGCTCTCTATGTCCATTTGCTGCATGTTCTTCTTTTTGTCTGCTTCTGTTGTTGTGAGTGACATGGAAATCTGTGTTTCTTTTTGTTGCGTCATCTTGTTGTGTCAGCTCTCCGTGTATGTGGTGCCATTCCTGGGCAGGCTGCACTTTCTTTCACGCTGGGTGGCTCTCCTTAGGGGGTGCACTCCTTGCGTGTGGGGCTCCCCTACGCAGGGACACACCTGTGTGCCACGGCACTCCCTGTGCACATCAGCACTGTGCATGGGCCAGCTCCACACGGGTAAAGGAGGCCCGGGGTTTGAACTGTGGACCTCCCATGTGGTAGATGGACTCCCTAACCACTAGGCTAAGTCTGCTTCCCTCTTGTTTCTAATACTAACTCCAATCACTCTCTTGATGAAGAATCCTGGAAAGGAAGTGGCTGAATAGGCTGAGCTCATTTTTTGTCTTTATTTTTCAAAACTAAACAAGGCATACAAAAAATAAATAATATAACTATAACTTTTCCATCTGTGCCAGGTAGAATGAGAATAGACAGGTCTACCTCAATGAAATTTTTTTTTCTATCCAAGTAACATATGGCCTGACCATATTTCTCTATTTCCTAGGATTAGTAGAATATTTAAATTATAATGGAAGAGTGAAAGAGATTATTGTTGGAAAGTTAAAACCTCCTGAATAGAAAGAATTTAGGGAACTGTGGTAGTTATGGGTATAATATTGAAACTCCAGGAAGCTCAGAATATGTGCATGTAATCCCTTGGCTTTTGGTAGTGGTGGAGCGTTGTGGAACCTTTCCTAACCATTACTGAAGGAAGATCACTCTGCAGACATTTTTCTAATGATTCAGAGGACCTTCAGGTTCCAGAGCAATAAAGCTTTACAGTGAACAAAGGGTATTAGGCAGACATATCCTGCAGAGAAACTGCTGGACAGATTGGTGTCCATATGAATTCCTTTGGCAAGAGATACTGAAATTTCTGGATTTATGAAGTTGAAATCTGGTAACAAATGAGCGTAATGAATCAGAGAAAGACAAATTTCAGTTGCATGTGTAGGGAGCATAGCCCATTAAAATCAAGAATTGCTCTTGATTTATGATACAGCCAAAGTGCAGCTGAGTCAGATGGACTGTAACTGGAGTGCCACTGGTCAGAGCAAAATTAGGGTTAAATAGAACAACATTCTGTGGTGAGTAAGATGAACCTAAACATTCATGGTATCAGTTTTTAAAATTATTGCTCTTTCTTTTCTCTTGATTTTATTTGCATTTTCATCATTTCCCAATCCCAGAATGAACTTACTTTCAAAAATATGATAGTATTTTGGGTATATAATAATTAATTCTCTGAATTTAGTTTTGCCCTACTAATACTTTTTCCAAACAAATGAAATAGAGAAATATAATGAACTTTATTATGTAGACGTTTACTTAGGACAGAATGAGTCACTTCCATCAGAGTCCTTGCAGTCTTTAACTCCACCAAAATTTAAAAAAAGGAAGAAAAAAGGAAAGAATCTGTGCTAATATTTATTCAGTCATTTAATGTTTTATAAAGAACATGAACAGCTTTTAAAGAACCTGGTTATACCCATATACACATTTCTGTTGGTTTCATCATGGCTTTGGGATTTGGGGGCAGAGTTTTCATGGTTTCCTGGTTTTCTGGTTTTTTAAATAGATTAGTGTGATGCTGTAGAACATTTCTTGTTTGTTGGGAAAAATTGGCAGCAAAAGTGTCTAGGGAAAATAGGGAAATATCGCCTAAATAAAGAGTATTTTTAAAGCCTCGGATTCTAAGGGGCCATATTCTGTAGACTTCATTCAGGTAAAGTCCGTATTGACACCATTAGTTTGCTACAGAGTTTTCTCTTTCACCTACCCCCCTCACTTCTCACATGTCTCACTAACCTTGATATTTAACTTAATTGAAATTCACACTGAAACCAGAAGAGAGCTAGGTGTTTTTGCTCCTATCAAATTCAAAAGAAACCCAAATAAACGATAAAATGCCTGTAGAAGTCCTAAATGTCTTTACTGAAATCTTTTAAAGAGATGGCAAAGGGGAATTAAATTGCATGGCAAACTCCCATTATTCCCATTATCCACATGGCTACTTCCATACTCCACTCTCTTTTCTCTCTCCTAGACTAGCAACCAAACATCTGATCTCTTCGCAGATTTGTCAGCTCCTCCGCCCTCCCCTGACTCCCTGCCCCCACCCCTCCCCTCCTCCAGCCCCAGATCTATTCTATTTCTTGGACTGCAGCTCTTTGCCCTCTTGACTCTTTTCTCTTCATCAAACATCTTAATTCAGTATAAGGAAGAACCTGGAAGTGAGCACCAAGCAAGTCATGACCCTGAAATTGGCCAAGGAAGAAAGGTGGTAAATGTTAACATTTCATCTCTATCAAAGAGACTCAGACATAATCTGAAACAGATTCAGAACTCTGGACTCCATATAAGAACTGTTGTTTTCTTACCTTCCTCTCCTCCATTCCTAACACTTCATGTTTTGCATGCTTTGCCGTGTGCAGCTTCCTTGGGGGAAACAATGAGAGGTGCTGGAGGGCACTTGAGGAGATGGGGTAAGGACTGCTTCTTCACAGGGAGGCTGTTTGGCTTGGGAGCAGAGGGAAACTGTTAAAGGAGCTTTAAGTAGATGCCTAAATTTGAGAGGGCAGTTCTAAGCCATGTTGTAAAGGAATGAGAACAGGGAAGACAACTGGGGTAATGGATATGCACATTTATCTTGAGAGAGGACAGAGAAATTTATTGATGTGGATGGGAGAGAGTGGAACAAAATGAGAGGGGGTGTCCCAGGTGAAGAAGGGATTCATCAGGGGTTGAGGGTGCATAAAGGAGAGACCATAAAGATTTCCAGGACTAGAAGGGGAAAATGGTCTTAAAAGTTTTCTATCGAATGCTGTGCTTTTATTCCTTTTAAGAAACTGAACCTATATGGTTTTTGAGGTTGCCATTTGGAACACAGCTGCTTTTTCCCCTCTTAGTTTCTGGAGGGTAAGATTGGGGTTTACCTTGTCCATGGGGCTTGGTTCGTCCATGTGAGAACCATGGTAAGCCTTGCACAGTTCCAGATGTCTGGTGGTGCTTCTGCAGCATATATCCTGAGTGCAGTGGGCAGTGTGGAATGTGTGTGATGAGACAAGGGAGCCCAGGATGTTGAGTGAACAGACGGTGAAAGATTAGTCTTGGAAATTCTGATGACAAGTCTAACTTTGGGTTTTGTGTTCTTCATATTTTCTGTTTATTTTAAAAGAATTTATTTAAAAAAGATTTATTTATCTCCCTCTTCCCCCTTGTTGTCTGTTCTCTGTGTCCATTCACTGTGTGTTCTTCTGTGTCTGCTTGTCTTCTCTCTAGGTGACACTGGGAACCGATCCTGGGACCTTCCACCTGGGAGAGAGAGGCACTCAGTCTTTTGCACCACCTCAGCTCCCTGTTCTGCTGCATCTCTCATTGTCTCTCCTCTGTGTCTCTTTTTGTTGCGTCATCTTGCTGCGCCCACTCTCCACATGGGCCAGCTCTCCATTTGGGCCAGCTTGCCTCACTGGGAGGCCCAGGAATTGAACCCTGGACCTTCTATATGGTAGATGGGAGCCCAATTGTTTGAGCCACATCTATTTCCCCAAAAAGAGTTTATTTAAATACAAGTAAGTGTTATAATCTCAGTCATCACCTTATCTCTTGTCACCCTGACTAAGGCTATATGTGATGATACATACATACATAAGAAGCTGTGTTCATTGTAGAAAAATTAGAAAACAAAAATGAGCAAAAAGAAAAAAATGGATCAACTATAATTCCTTTTGGACATACTGATAGCTGTATCTATAGGTATATATTTGTACATTTTGGTGATGTGTAGTTTTTTGATAAATTGTTATGTTACTTTATAACATAACATGAATATCTTTTCACATCATTAGGTTTCAGTGAGATGTCAGCAAAAGTTGTTTGAGCATAAGTTATGTTGGAATAAATCCATAGAGTGAATCATTTATTCTGTAACTTAGAAATCAGATGTTTGGAACAAATGGTATCATCAGTTAGGAAAAGATCAAATTCTTCCTAGGAATTTGAATAATCATGAACTCTACAACTTTTCATTGTATAGCCCAGTATAAGAAAAGCCATGTGGAAGGCAGAACAATGGTATTGTTTCTTTTAATAGTGTTTTAAAAAAAGATTTATTTTATTTATTTCTCCCCCACCCCACCTTGTTGTTTGTGCTTGCTGCCTGCTCTCTGTGTCTGTTGTGTGCCCATCTTCTATTTTTTTTAAGGAGGCACCAGGAACCAAACCTGGGAGCACACATGTGGGCGGGCAGTGCCCTTTGGCTTGAGCTACATCTACTCCCTACTTGTTGTGTCTTTCATTGGGTTTCCTAGTTGTGTCATCTTGTTGCACCATCTTGCTGTGCCAGCTCACTGTCTTGCTTGTCTTCTTTAGGAGGCCCTCGGAACTAAACCCAGGATTTCCTATGGGGCAGGTGGGTACCCAACTACTTGAGGCACATCCACTTCCTTTTATTAATAGCATTTTAAGCTATTAAATAGCTGCAGTCTACAAAGGAATTTAGTAATGATGAATGGATTAATATTTGTAAAATAATTTAAAAGGCATTTGATTTTAAAACTATACATTGTATTATCCATAAATATTAGTTTAGGGCATGGTTTTGCTTTTTATTTTTCTATGAAGAAGAAAAAATGTCCTTCAGAGTAGAAGAAACAATGTATTTTCTAGTTCTTAGCTTTGAACTCTTACTTCATTGAAAAACTCAGTTATTCTAGAAAATGATTTAATGTCAGAATTACAATACCTGATTTATTATTCACAGCATAATTTTTATTAACTACGTCTTCAATCCCATTATCATTTTTTAAACCACTTAGCTCCAATCAAAATGAAAATGCCCATTTCTTCATCTTTATTCATGCCTTTCACATTTCAGTGCCCTAGAAAGATGTTTTCTCTGTTTGTAAATGAAAAATTCTGGGTTGCTCATTATACCTGAAAGATGTAGTGGAAATGAATGATGAAAAAGCCCCACAACAGCAACCATTTGTTTCATTGAGTTTGCTGTACTAGAATAGTGTCTGTTATTTTTGTTTTCATAAAATCCATTTGGTTCCCTTGTCAGTGTTATTTACTTTTCCTAACTTTCTCTGGTGGTCCAGGTGGTCTTGTCACCTGAGACTTGAGAATATATATATTTTCCTTATGCATTATAAATGGGAAATTTTCCTCCAAAAGTAGCACTAGGCTGAAAATGAACTTCTTTAAAAGGCAATAATAAGAAAGCAAAAAGATGTTTTCTTTCTAATGGATATAAATGGAAATGCACTGTATATAATCATCCCAAGAACAATTTATATGATATGTGATGTGAAAATATATTTTCT
Organism: Dasypus novemcinctus; assembly: GCF_030445035.2. Taxonomy (NCBI): domain Eukaryota; kingdom Metazoa; phylum Chordata; class Mammalia; order Cingulata; family Dasypodidae; genus Dasypus; species Dasypus novemcinctus. The sequence continues at coordinate 54,641,204 of NC_080679.1, read as the reverse complement.
TCAAAACCATGCTTCCTGGAACTTTATTTTCAAATAATAGAAGTCTTGGATGGAAATGTGAAAACTCTATTGCTATTTAAAAGATATGGGCTATTAAAAAATATATATGTATATAGTCCCAGATAAGATACACTTTTCAGAAGGACTGTCCTATAATGCAAATTTCATTTTATTTATTTTTTTCACTTGGGATAACAGAGAATCCCACCACCCTGTTTCATAGATGCCATCTGTTTTTGGTTGACCTTAATTTTCTGGATGACTGCTTTCCTTCAAATATTTTAAGTCACTACTAAATTTCATTTAACAAGAAATATTTAGTTTACTTTGTGAACAGGGAATCAGGTGTTCTGAATCCAAATACAGAATGACATTTTCAAATAATGCTTAATATTTTTTTTCATATTTCATCAAACTGATTTGTAATTGTGTTATGCTCCTAGGATAAACTCTATTTTTTATTTGGTCTTTTAAAGGCTAACAACATACAGAGCCATATTGACTTTAATTTCACTTCTTTCTTATATTTCATAAAACAAAGATAAATTATGGCTTGTTAATATTGGAAAACTGATAATAAATTTTTAATATTTAACTTAAAAATAATAAATATGTAGGCTAATAGAAATATCAGAATTTATGATAGATTTATTCATGCTTTAGTTGATGAGTTTTGTATCATTTTTGACAAAATCAGTATTTCCCAAATTGGTCTGATCTTAAAAGTTACCTGGAATGCCTGTTAAAAATACAGTTTCCCAGCTCTCTTATCCTAATATACTGGGCATGGGGCCCAGGTTTAATAATCTCCCCCACATAATTCTTAGGACTTGGAAAATATAGGAACCACTAGAACAGAGCTGGTTTTCACCCGCAAGACAAATTCAATGATCTTGGGGAGTTTTCAAGTAATGTTAATGCTTAGGCCTCTTTCCAGACAAGTATTACAACTTTGGGGTCTGGCCATTGGAATATTAGAATGAAAATTCTACTTCTCTAGACTGTATTATTTCCACATTACATGCTGATGATAAATGGATTAAATGATTATGTGGAAAATTCTCTGCCAATGATAGCTAGAATTTTGAGATAACCAGGATGTCAGTTCCACAAGGGGAGGAAACATCTGTGTCTTATCATCTCTGTTCCTGTAGCTTTGAGCAGTGACTCCATATATATTATGGGTGCACAATAAATAATTACTGAGGAAATAGTTTCCTTTGGCTAAAATTGTAATTGTCTCCAAATGTTGAAATCCTGCTACCAAAAGAACTTCAACAACTGGACATGAAATACCATCCAACAATGATTAAAATTAATATATATTATGGTACAGGTGAGAGCCAGCCGATGAAGTCTAGGGACCACTGATTCCAAGGTAGCTTAAGTGAACCAGAGGGGCTTTTCCCCAAGAAGTCCAGAGTGAGCTTCTCAGCCACCATCACTGAGTGTCCTTGATTGGCAACACATGTAATCACATTGATGTGCCTCCACCCCCCACTCCTTGAGTTGGTATAGGGTAGCAGCCAGGCTTTGGGGAATAGAAAAACATACTCACCTACCTCCACCTCCCATCCATCCTTTCTGTACCTGGTCTCTGTCAAAGCACACTGAGTTAATTACGGCCCAACTCCTCCTGCCCACATCTACTTTCCCTCCTGTTTATTAGCTGTTGCCAATGTGAGTTTGGCATTCTGAGACTGTCATTTTTTGTGTGACCACAGTAGCACCTAGTGTGGTGCCAACCACACAGGAATGGACAACTAATATTCAGAGATAATGAATATAATAGACAAAAGAAGATCATCAGGAAAATATCATTTCTTAGTAGATAGGAAAGGAAAAGGTGAAGATAGAGGACAGTTAAATGGCAGAGGTTTTTATGTACTTTTCATTTCTGCCTTTTATAGAAATGGGCAGATGTGAGCACTTGGCTAAAATAAGTCTCAGCTGTGAGAGGGGATTAAAAAGCCAGCTGGGACAGAGAAAGAAGTAATTAAAGAGTACCTGAAATGTCTCAGTACAGTGGAACTAATAGAGCCAGATAACTGGCAGTGTATTGCAGTGGAAAGAGAACTGGATGATAATTCAAAACACCTTGGTTGTGGTCTCACTCCACTTTCTTAGTAATTGAATGGCCTTGGAAAAGTAATGCCTCTGAACCTTCTTCTCCCTACCGGGAAAATGGGGATAATGTCACCAACCTTATAAGGTTGTGCATAGTAAATGAAGTAAATTATGAGGTACTATTTGGATGTAGGGCATATTTAATAATTGCAGATGTTACTACATAGCTTCCAGCATTTGCTTTTGAGAAATCATGAAGTAAAATTCTCTACAAGATAGCAAGTGGTATGTCAGCTTTCACTGATAGACTTGGGCAAACAGTGGGAAAAATCATCAGGCAATTAATTAGCAACAATGTAAAAGAACCAACAGATTGGGAAGCAATCCACATGACTTTGAGGAGATCAAATGGAGTCCAACAAATTTTATTACCCTCTGTAATTGAAGAACAGCCTGAAAAAATAAGGGAAGGGCAGGTGGAATTCTGCATGGTTGTCAAGGTATCAGTGCAAGCTGAGCTGCTCAAAACTCCCATTTTTGGCATGATCAATGTGATTATCATTAATTAAATGTAATATACTATATTGTGTGCTCTGTAGTACAGAATGTAATGGGATAAACAATCAGTTTAAGGATTTAATGAAACAAGGCTGAATCGATTTATCAAGAAGTTTCATAAGAGTTGATTTGAGTATACCACAGACTTCAAAACAGGTGATATTCTCTAACATGATCAAGAGCCAAAGGGAAACAAACTATTTGTAATCAATTTCCAATAGTTTATAGAATTGGAATGGCTATGTCACTGTTTTACAAAATGCAAGAGTGCTGTGGAAGAAGATACCTCCAATGTCTGGTGATTATCCATAGACCCAGGTCCCTTGAAAGTAATATTTCCCCAAAGCATTGTCTGCCAGTCATCAACAGCAGAATCATCCAAGGAAGAACTTGTTGAAAATGCAGACTCTTAAGCCCCTTCCCAGATTTACTTTAGAAATGAACTCAGAATGTAAATTAAACACTCTGAAAATTCTTATACTCATTGAAGTTTGGCATTTGCAGAGTAGAATGCTATTATTCAATGTCTAATAAACATACTTATTATGAATGTGATTTAAAGTTTTGAGAATATAATTAAACAGTCAAATGGTTCCAAAATGAGGGAATGTTTCTGGAAAATTGAAATACAAATCAGTGTCTGAAAAATTTGGAACTGAGTCCTTCAAAAACAGAATAAATTTCAGTAGTGAAAGTGAGGAGATAGATTGGGAAACCAAAACTCTGTGATAGCCACCCCCTTGGATTGGGGTTTGGAGGTTCACCTTCTCAGAGGATCTTTACTCTTTTCTAGCTTTTATTTTATTTTATTTTTTAAATTCTAGATAAAGAGTGCATTTATCAGGTTAATGGGTCAAATAGCAACACTCCCTGGGACTCAATAGTTCCCATCCTTGGATTGCACATTAAAATCCCCTGAGACAGTTAAAATACAGATTCTGAGGTCTATCCCAAATCAACTAAATCAGAATTTCTGCAGGTGGGGCCAAGGCACTTGTATTTTTAAACACTCCAGGATTGAGAACCAGGATTGAGAGTCATTATGTAGAGGAATGGAGGTATGGAGGTGGGGAGGAGAGAAAGAGACTGTTTTAGTTTCCTTGGCTGATTAAGCAAAATACCATGAAGTTAGGTTAAACAATGGGAATTTATAAGCTCACGGTTTTGAGGCCAAAGAAAGCCCAAATCAAGGCATCATCAAGGCAATGTTTTCTTCCCAAAGACTGTGGTGTTCTGGGGTTGGCTGTTAGCAATCCTTCATCCTTGGTTTGTCGCATGGCAAGGCATGTTGTAGCGTCTCCTGGTCTCTTCCTTCTCCTCTGGGTTCCACTGACGTTCAGCTTCTCACCCTGTGGCTTTGTCTTTCTCTGTCTGAAATTCATTCTGCTTATAAAGGACTCTAATAAATTGGAGTGGGAAAAGTGGACATGGTGGCTGATGGGTATGGGGAATGGCAGGAAGAGATGAGATGTGGAGGCGCCTTTGAGACTTGGAGTTGCCCTGGATGGTGCTTCAGGGGCAATCACTGGACATTGTTAATCCTCCCAGGGCTCACTGGATGGAATGGGGGAGAGTGTGGGCCATGATGTGGACCAATGACCATGAGGTGCAGAGATACCCAGAGATGTACTTACCAAATGCAATGGATGTGTCATGATGATGGGAGTGAGTGTTGCTGGGGGGGGGGGAGGGGTGCGGTGGGGGTGGTGGGGTCGAATGGGACCTCATATTTTTTTTAATGTAATATTTTTACAAAATCAATTAAAAAAAAATGAAAAAAAAAATAAAGGACTCTAATAATAGGATTAAGACCCATCCTGACTGAGGTAGGCCACACTTTAAACTGAAATAACCTCATCAAAAGGTCCTACTTACATTGGGTTCCTGCCTATAGGAATGGATTAAGTTTAAGGAGATGTTTTTCTGGGTTATATTGCTCCAAACCATCACAGCGACTAATATGCTTTCTCACTCGATTATGTTTATATACAAAAATAGAATTTTTAAAATAATCTTAAATAAATCTGAATTAATATTGTTATTAACCATATTCAGTGACCAATCTGACTTTCCCTTAGAAATATTCTTAACTCTGAACCCTTCCTCTTCTGAATCATTGTCCTTAAAATATTTAAGGTTTTTATCTTGCATGGGTACAATTTCAGTAGCTGGGAAGCTGGCTTTCCTATTTCTATGTTGACTGGTCTTTCTGAAGCCTAAGGTTTGGGGGTTTGTTTCCCTGGGGATCAATTGATTCTCTGTTGACAGGCTTGGTGGGCCTGTCAGGGGGATTCTTTGAATATGTACAGTGGGTTAGTTACCAATTCTAAGTCTTCCCATGCTTGAGATTGGTACCATGTGCCTGAAGAAGGAGATGGTCCATGATATTGGAAAGGTTTGTGATTCCAGGGTAGTCATAACTATGTCTGCAGCAGGTTTGGTCTGGGTTTCCCGTTATTGATTGATTATTTGTATTAAACACCTGAACAAATTTATAACACCTGAAATATTCTGGACTCTTCTGTAGGCATCAAGCACAGTATATCAAACTGAAATACCTTATCCTTTTCTGGTAAACAGCTCATAGTTACTAGCTAGAATATAGTAGTTAAGAAGAGCCCATGCCTTGTACATGGCACGCAGCCACCTTCTTTTCCTCTTCTACCTCTGGCTTCTCCAGCTTTTGGAGGGATGTTGCATATATGCATGCTATGGAGCTTGTAGGTCCAAGCTCTATCTACCTTCCCTCACCCCCTTTCCCTTCCATTTGCCTCTTGGCCACCTCTTGAAATTGGGTACTACAGGTTTGGTTAGCCCTTGGGAGGGCAGACCCTGGGAAGAGGCCTACACAGGCACTGGAAGAGGCTCAGGGTCATTGGTGGGGAATTCTCAGGCCCCATATTCCCAGCACATGGGGTTGGGGCCGGGTGCAGGCCTTAGGTGGGTGTGTCCCCTTGACCCTGTGGGGAAGGATGCAGCCAAAGAATTGTAAGAGTGGGACTCCTCTTACATGTGGATGTCCTCTAAAGTTGGGGCCCCTCTTTTCTAGGTCTAAAGGTTGTTCAACTTTTACTTGCCTGCTTATTTTGCTAACTCAACATTTATTGAGCACCTTTTCACTGTAAGTATCTACCATGTGTGTTGGTGCAGGAAAGGAAGAATGAGGGAGAGATGAAGAAAATTCTTTTTTCCCCTCTTCTAATCTTACTCTGGTTCTCCATTGGTACCTCCAGAGACTGTACATCTCATGGCCCACACCCTCTTGAAGGTATCCTTGTTCACTCGTTGTCATGAAAACAGCAGGGGAAAGGGAGGACGATTATATTTCCGTGGTACTTTAGCTAATTAACGATCAGCTCTACCAGTCTTAGGCTGGGGGCAGAACTGAATGAGTGAGATTTAAAGAATGGCATATAGCACATATTACATGCAAATAGAGCTAGGCTTTATACTCGAGCTATAATTCCTAATTGGGGGAAACTCACTTGTATCTATTTCATATTGTTTATTATAATAAATACAAATAAATTCATCAGTGCTAAAATTCAATTTTATTTTACTTTTTCCTTGATGATAAGTAAAGGGAGTTCAGAGGCAGTTAAAACTGTTGACTTCTGGGCCCAATAGTAACTATGCAAATGCATACTAAAGTAGAAATCCACTTTGAAATAATTTAAGTGAAATTACTCAGAGATGGTTAGCTTAAATAGGTACTTTCTACTTGTCTCTTTGTATTCAGTGCTGGGTGGAGAGTGGAGAATTAAAGCCAAAGGTTTTAACTCAAATTACATTGAACATACACACATGCACCTTTCAAACGACTTGTACTTTTGCTACAATCTTGGTGGAGCAGTTGTGCCTGTCTAAGAAGAAGGATACCTAGTAGTAAATCCCTCGAGGTAAACCTGAAATAAGGAAAGATAATTGAGGAAAAATACTAGTAAGTACTCCATGAAGAAGTGTACTTTAAGGATAAGGAAAGAGAGTTGGCAGTGAAAATCCTTGAAAAATATGCTGTGGGCTTTTGAGAGAGAGAAAGAACATGAAGGAAGAGCCTTCCAGAAACCAAATCTTAGTGTAAATTGGATGGGAGATCTCTGGGCTGCATGCCTTGATTACTTCACCTAGGTAATTGTATAGAGAGAAAACTTTCTGAGCATTTGTTGTTGAATAATTTAGTTTATCCTGCTGACTGAAAAATATCTAAACCAGCACCAAATTGACTTTAAATTGTTTCTATATTAAGACCAATGAGAACAATTTTTAAGTTTATTGTGGTTTCCTTTAAATACATTCTAACTGTTTCAATAAAAATGGTTCATTTGGCAATTGAATAAGGTAATTCGATTAAAATGAGTAACATTCAGATAATCAAAGCAGTCAAAAACACTTCATGAGCTTCATAAAAAGCCTACTTGTACAGTCAAGTCCTTGGAAATCATTAGTTAATGTCCTGATGATCAAATAATAAATACATAAGTGGATTAAAGAAATATAAATGTGAACTCATCTAAATATATTTTATTTTAGATAAAATCCACATGTATGTTTGAATATTGAATTTTAATGATGTAAATATTTTAGGGGGAAAGAAGGAGTTTGAGAATAAACATAGTAAATTAATTATAAATTTCTAAGAACTTGTCTCTAGGTGTCTTTTATTCTTTACTCTTGGCTTTTTGTGAAGTATTGTGTAAAGAAAAATAACACCGTAAATCTCTCCCTCTCTCTCTCAATTTGTTTTCTTTATATTTTTTTCCCCCTCTGAGTGGTTAAAACACCTTTAGATTGTTTTCTTCTGATGGGTGTGGGTGGGGAGGGTTTTGGAGGATAGCTAAATATGATTCTAGGAGCATGAATATGTAAAGATGGAATAGAACTTTCCATGTTCCCTTTTATTCTCCCCCTTAAATACTCAACTTTCTAATTATATTTTAATTTATAATTTTTAACATACTTGCTGCTAAGTACAAAGTGAGAAAGCCTTGCAATAGAGGACACAAATCCATAAGACCATGAACACAAAACTAGAAAATCAATGTGGGAAGGAAAAAAAAAACCCTACAAAACATATTAATGCTGTTGCAGTGCTGAAGCATGAAATTCAGCCATTTTTTTCCAATTAAGTGAATTTGTGGATCTAGAGCTGCATCTACTTTGGGTCAACGGAATTAACATTTTAGTTAAAGCTTTTGGGAGAATCCAAGTAAGTGGAAAAAAACTTTTTTAAGAGTAAATGAGTTTTGTGCTTATTTGATTTGCACTGCCCATGCTCATATGGGATTCAACTGTACCTGCAGGACAATTGTTTTTGAAAGACAAATACTTGACATGGGAATGTGAACAGTTATCTGCACTGTGTATTTTCTCTCTCTTGGTGCTACCCACTTGGAAATTCAATTGACTTAAGAAGTTACTCAGGGATCCTGACATTATATTGGGCTTCACTTTTCAGGAAGTTTTGGATCACAGAGTGGTTCAACAATGGCAGCGGAGGAATACTGGTATAGGATGTTATTGACAGGTGATATATGGTTGACAGGCAGTTATACAGGGCATATGTCCAGGGTGCATGGTAATGTTTGGATATACTCATAGTGGCAACAATTAAAAACAACAGCTGAGGGGGTACTGGGTTCCTGGCCGGGGGGGCTCTGTCGTGGTCCCTAGGGGAGCAGTGGCAGTCCCCCAGGTGTAACGGTAAGGACCAGGAAGGAATGAGGGTCCAACAGCGGGCTCCTGATACTAATGACTATGCCTGTGAGCCTATACTCCTGAAATAAGAACAAGGCCTAGAGCAGCACTGTGCCTAGGAGTTTCCTCCTGACAGCCTTCATGTTACTCAAATGTGGCCAGTCTCAAAGCCAAACTCAGCATGTAAATGCAATGCATTCCCCCCAGCGTGGGACATGACACCTGGGGATGAGCCTCCCTGGCACCGAGGGATCACTACCAAGTACCAGTTGATGATGCAAGTAGAAAATGACCTTGAATTAAAGGTTCAACGCGGACCAGCAGAATATCCCTGTCTACATATAATAACAGGAGTTTAAAATGCTGTTTGACCTAATGTAAGGGGGAAATGGAAAGGAGAAATGAGTTTATATGGCTACGAGTCTCTAAAAAAGAGTCTGGAGGTTGTCAGAAGGATTGCCCTTATGCACAACTGAGCAGAGTCTAAGAGACAGATAAAGTAGACACAACCCCAGGTATTGGTTCTTTTGAGGGATAAAGAGACCCACAGGTTCTATGGTCATGGCAGATGGGGTTCACTGCCATGTCAGTTGGCCCTTCTTTGGAGCTGGTGTTTCTGCGTGATGGAGCTGGACACAGATGGGATCTCTTTTCACAAGACTTTCATGCTACTTTACTGGAATTGTAGTTGGTGCTGGGGTTTAAGATATATTTAGGGGATTTGAATCTCTGGACTGACAATATGATAGCCAGGCCCTGAGCCTCAACAGACTTCAACTCCTACACTCTGATTTATTGGACTTACCCCACTCAGCTAACATGGAGTTGAAGAATGTCAACCACCACACTATGGAGCCTAGAGTGCCTACAACTGAAAGCAGGAGGATTACATCCAGTATCCTTGTGGGATCTAAGCCTCCTCTTGACATAGATGTGCAATGGACACAACCAATCCAAGGTCCACAGAGAAAATGTGGCATTGGTGTGGGAAAAGTGGCCATGGTGGCTGCTGGGTGTGGGGACTGGGAGGAAGAGATGAGATGTGGAGGCGTTTTTGGGACTTGGAGTTGTCCTGGGTGGTGCTTCAGGGACAATTACCGGACATTGTAGATCCTCCCAGGGCCCACTGGATGGAACGTGGGAGAGTATGGGCTATGATATGGACCATTGACCATGAGGTGCAGCGATGCCCAGAGATATACTTACCAAATGCAATGGATGTGTCATGATGATGGGAGAGAGTGTTGCTGTGGGGGAAGTGGTGGGGTGGGGGCGGTGGGGTTGAATGAGACCTCATATTTTTTGAATGTAATATTTAAAAAAAATGAATAAAAAATTAAAAAAAAAAGAATGGGGTTGATGATAAATTAGTAGACACTTCCTGTTTAGGGTGATAGAGAAGTTTTTGTAATGGATGGTGCTAATGGTAACATAACATTGTCAAGGGGATGAAGAGCATTGAATTTTATACTTGAAAGAGATTGAAATGGGAAATGGTATGTGGTCTATATCTTACCACAATAAAAATTTAAATAATAAAAACAAACAAACAAACAAAAAAGAAGTTACTCAATATTTAATCAGATCAGCAAGGAGTTGCTAATATTGAGGCAATATTTCTCAAATTCACCTAGTGTGTACAATAGCTAAGGAAAATGAATACCCTCTGTTCTCCCCAACTCTGTCTGATCCCAACATTGTATACCATGTCTAGGAACAGAGGCTATATTGGCTTACCTTACATACAGAGTTTCATTTTTTTCACTAAAATTCTCTCAAAATTTGCATTTTATACAATAATATATCTGCATTTGTTTTGATGTTACTAATGTATTCTAATTTGACATCTAGTAATATTTTAAAATGCACCATATTTATCTTCTGGCATCTCACATCTCTAGAGTCACTCTCAATGCCTCTGAGGACAGTCATACCACAATTGGAGAATTGTTGTCCTGAAGGACAGTTCCATCAAACTGCGATGATTTTGTAAAATGTCCTTCTTAACCCGAGGGATGGTTCTATCCTGGAAAATAATTTTCTAGACGCACTTGGCAATGTTGGAGACACAAGGAGCCATTTATCTCCAGGATCATCTTTTTCAACACTTGTCACTGCAGTTCTTCTGATTACATCATTTTTTTCTGCTCTATTTTCAAAACTTTACAATTACTCACCTACAAGTTTTGACCTGGCTTTGCTGTCTTAATATTTTTTTTCCTTCGGCAATAACAAAAAATTATTGAATTTTTTTCTATTTCTAGGGTACACTACTGGAGAAACAAAGAACTACAAGACATGAGTCCTGCTCTTAAACTACATAATATAGTAGAGAAGATAGACCATACACACCAAAAGAAAAATAATTATAAAATCAGCAGACACCTACGAAGTGCCTTCTCTGCATCAGGGATTGGGGAAAGCAGTGGGGGAGATCAAAAGAAGAATAAGTTTTTCTTACACATGAACATAATCTAGTGTGATATAATTAATATGGTAATTCATACATATGGTGTTTGCTGTGGAAGCACGAGAGAGAGAGTGGCTAGCTCCTTGAGAGAGTTTATAGAAGTGAGAAAGGTTTTCTCCATTTCTCTCAGTGCATTGGTTCTATTTTTGGAATCACTTCTTTTATTTCCAAATTCACAGCTCATTGCAGAAATCATTCTCCGACCAATTCCTTAGGACTTTGTTTTTCTCTTGTAACCATCTTATAAATTCCCAACTTTGGATCATTTCATCTCTCTGCCTCCTTAGCTCTTAGGACTGGACTGTGCAATGGAAATGTTACCCAGTGCAAATACATAACTCCAAAGTCTGTTCTCTAACCTTCAGCATACCAGAGTCATTGTACACATCTCGCAGAAGTTCCCTTTAATTCTCTGTAGCAGCTACTATAAACTTTGGCTGTTGTCTTCAACCTAGCCCCAGCTTCTCTCTCAGCAGATAACTTCTACTTTTGCTTCACAGAGAAAATTTAGAAACCATTAGTACTTGACATCATCAACTTCTGGTCTTTCTAAATGCTAGACATGCTCCATCCCCCCACCCCCCCACCTTTGTGTCTGCCTTTGTAGCAGCTATTCTCTTTATCTGGAGCACTTTTCCACATATCTTCATGGCTAACTCACCCTCCTTTAAGTCTTCGCTTAATTGTCACCTCTCAAGGAGGCTATTCCACCCCCTCCACACATGCACATTCTTCTTCTTACTCTGTTCTTCCTCCATCTTTTCCAATGGCAATATTACTTTGCAATATGCTCTATAATTTGCTTATCTCTTAAGTCTGTTGTTTTCTGCTAGAATATAAGTATTAGGAGAGTGGACATTTTTGTCTGCTCTCTTTATCATTATAACATAAAAGCAAAGAAAGGTGTCAGCATTATCATACATACTCAATAAATATTCGTTGAATGAATATTACATCCCTGCATGTTTTAATACCCCACTTCCCCACCTAATAAAAGAGAGGTAGGTCTCTCTTCCTGTGAGGATAATTCCTTTTATCTCTGCTCTACTTTCCATTCCCTTCAGACCCTCAGGGACCTAGATCACCCAATTACCCATTCTCTTTATGGTTCTCACTTTTCTCCATAAGCACATAATATTTTCCCATTTTTCATAAAAATATCCTAACAATTCTTGATCTTCCCTCTAGACACTATACGACTAAATTTGAAAGGGGAGTCTTCATCAGCGTCTTCACTACTTCACTTCCTTTTTGCTTCTTGACTACCTTCAATCTGGCTTCACTGTCCGATGGAAAAATTGTTTCCATGGAAATCATCAATGACCTCCTGTTAAATCAGTTTCTTTTCAGGGGTCCTATATCACACCCTTCCCACCTCATGCATTCTATTGTAATCAATGGCTTCGTTGTTGGCTTCCTCCCATTGGACTGTGTTCACACATTCATTCCTTTTATCATTTATTCCACAAATATCTATTGGATGTTTCCCATGAACAGATACTATCATAGACGCTAGAGATTTACTGTTGAATTGACACTAAGTCTATGCTAAATGCAACTTTGAGCCTTATGGAAGAAGTGGACATTAGACAAAGAAGCATGCAAGCAAGTGTAAAATCATCACTGTCAGCACTGCTCTGGAGGAGGTAGACGGTGCTGTCAGAATACCTATTAAAGAAACTGGACCTCATCAGGATTTGAAGAAGATATCCATGAGAATGGGACATGGGGAGTAGAGCAGGAGTTAGCTAGTCAAAGATGAGCGGGTGATAGGAGGAAATGCTATGTGTAGAAGTTTTGAGGTTGGAGGGATCAGTCTGAGAACCTGAGAGGAAGCTAGTGTGGCTGGAGACCAAGAAGGTAAGTGTGGAGTGATACATGATGAGGCAGGTGAGATAGTTGGGGCCATAGGACACAGTGACTTTCAGAATGGGTTAATGATTTGGGTCTTTAATACAGAGAATTATGTGTGAGTACCGTCATAAGGGTTATGTCTTATATCCTTACCCTTAACCTCTAGTTCAGGACAAGAATCCTCATAAAAGCTCATTAAATGTTTATTAAGTGAATGAAAAAATGGGCATTAGACCTAGTATGACCGGCTGTAAAGAAGGGTTGAAGCACATTTATTTCTTTGCCAAGGAATCAGTATTTGAAGAAATGTGGAGGTTTGAAAAAAATGTATCTTACTTTGAATGGGCAAAGCCTCTAAATGTGATTGGATGGGAGGGGCAGGGAAAGAAAAGGTAGAAATGACCAGAGGATGCAGCAGAAGGGGGGGACTGCAGAAAGAAATGGTCCAAGAGTTCAAAGGAAGGTGAGAGCATATAGGACTGGTGCAGTCAGAAAAATTGTCTCAGAATTGTAACATTTTGGAGGTTAGATGAAGATCTATATTTTGTTTGAGAGGACAGTTAGGGCTTAGACAAGCAAAGAGATATGGGAAAGCATTCTTGATGCAGGAAATGAATTATGGCACAGAAGCCAGAATATACTGGAATTCTTCCTTTTCTAGTAAAAGCTGTGTCCCTTCTTTAACCTCTGTACACCTCATCATTTTTTTTCCTCATCCATTTCCCATAATGAGTCATGTGAAAAAAATGTCCGTACCAAAGATTTGCCTAATCTAAAACAAACAAACAAAAACACCCCATAAAGAGTGTATTTTACTTTTACTAGGTATTTTGTTTGACTGAAAGTAACAGGAAAAATGGTAAAAATGACCATTTTGTTCATAAATGTAGACTAGCTAATACATTTTGGGCTGTATGGTATTTTGTTTATTAAGCTCACTGTCAGCCTCTTTTATTGCCAGCTGAAGTACAGTAATATGATTTTGTTCCAAATTTTACACATTGCCAAAGGTCTTTTTCTCAGCTGCATTTGGGAACAGCTGTCAGCCCCAAGCAATCTGATTGCTTTTCATGAATGATAAATCACTTCCCTGTACACTGATTTGTTTAGGTACACTAGGAAAAGACATTTTTCCACCAAGTATGTTAACAGAAGAATGGGTAGGATGAGGGTGGTGGGGGAGAAGTGTGAAAGTTCTAGTGGGCGTTTCCTTAGTACTTAATGTTCAGTTAATGTTAATTTTATTTTGAATGAGCACTGGAAAGAAATTCTCCTTATTAACTCTTCTGAAGCAGAAGGAAAAATCAGTGGTCCTTTCTCTATTAGGAGCTGTGATGGTTAAGCAATTGTGTCAACTCAGCTGGGTAGTTGTGCCCAGTTGTTTGGTCAAGCAAGCACTGGGCTAACGGTAATACAAGGGCATTTATGGACTTTAGTCACCGTTGACTTTACTGCAGTGGTAAATCATAGATAGCTAGTTATAATTACATCAATCAGGGAGACTGCTTTCAGCAAGAGTGACGCTTAACCCGATCAGTTGAATGCCTTAAAAGGGGAAGTGATTCCAGCATTGAGAGAGAATTTCCCAGCTAGTCTTTGGACAGCCAACATCTCCCAGAAGCATCAAGAACCTTCACTGGACTTTCATTGCAGCCCCTGGTTGCAGGCTGCCTGCGGAACCTAGACTTGTGCATCCCCAGGTCATGTGAGAGACTTATAAAATTATATACTATTGACAGATATCTCTTATTGATTCTGTTTCCCTAGAGAACCCTGACTAATACAGGAGCCATTATCAATTTTACTACTGGATCTTCTGCTTGAAAATAAAAAAGCATACATTCTTCTGGACTACACATTCTTTTGTTTAAAAAAATTACTCATACAAGTTATGAGGGTTGAAGTGATACTCAAAGTTCCAAAGAGAAAGCTCAACTTTCATTAAAGTTCCAATTAGTGGGACTCAGCAGCCCATGAAAATATTTATCATATTCCCAGCTCACCTAAGAACTTATCTGCTCTAATTTTCCTTGCACAAAATCACAGAAATCTATATTTGCTGCTTCACATTCCAGAGGACAAGGCAAAATAGGACAGGGACATCTCATATTTCATCTATTATATTTGATGCTTGAATTTTAGCATTGGGGAAATTTTTTTTGAGGTGAGAGGAGAGGGAATCCAAGTCTTTCTTTTGCCTGGAGGTTTGCTCATGACAGTGATGTCTCTGTATCTGCCTTTGATGGGCTATTGTCAACTCCTATTCTGTGAGACACCCCAGCAATTTATCTGCCCAGCTCTTTTTCTTGAATATAAAAAAGATAAATCTATAAATTACAGATTTTCATCAAGAACAGTAAGTGGCCTACAATGGCATAATTTTATGTTTTTAGTTCCCAATTTGTAAAAGTGTCTTCCTTCACTGTAAGCAGGGGCAGCCTTGCCATGCACCCTGTGCCCTCTCTGTCTGTGTGTCCCCCGTCTCTCTCTCAAGGCTGTTCTGGGACTACTCTGCAGAAGCTGACTTGGTACAATCCGCCAAAGCTGAAAATCTATTGGCATCATTCCTCAATTGGGTGTCAGCAGGCCAGGCACTTACTGTGGGGATGCTCTTTTATTTTAATAAGTAATTTATTTAATGAGCTGACAATGGCAAAATGTCAAATACAGAGACTTCAAGGATGAGAAACACAATTACAAAGAGCAGAGAGTCTACTGGGCTTGTGATATTCAGCATCCTCAGTAATGGTGTTTCTTGAGTTGATTTCAAATTCAATTGGCAATTGACTGGAAAAAGGATCTCTGCCATTAGTCTTGGGAATAGTAATGTCACCCATATTCAGTTTTAGAGTTAGTAGTATGAAAATGGCAGGTGCTGGGAGGAGACTGTGGGGCAAAATGGTGAGTGGTCATATTCTGTGAGAAGAGAGAGGTGGGAGTCATATAGCTGGTCCAATGAAACATGCTTCCTCCTGCCAAGTCACCCACCTGGCAGTTTAAGTGTAGCTTTAGTCAGTGTGTGGACGGAAGAGGAAAGAGCCACCTACTAAGGTGGCAGTGACAGGTTCTGCTGTCAATTAGAGGTGAGTGCTTAGACAATTCACTTCACTTCTGAGATGTTAGTTTTCCTATGTTAAAAGGAAGAGCCTGAATTTGAAGACTTTATTTTTTATTTTATTTTTTAATTCATTAAAAAAAAATATTACATTCAAAAAATATGAGGTCCCATTCAACCCCACCGCCCCCACCCCCCCTCCCCCCACAGCAACACTCTCTCCCATCATCATGACACATCCATTGCACCTGGTAAGTATATCTCTGGGCATCGCTGCACCCCATAGTCAATGGTCCACATCATAGCCCACACTCTCCCACGTTCCATCCAGTGGGCCCTGGGGGGATCTACAATGTCCCGTAGTTGTCCGTGAAGCACCACCCAGGACAACTCCACTTCCCGAAAACGCCTCCCCATCTCATCTCTTCCTCCCATTCCCCGCACCCAGTAGCCACCATGGCCACTTTTCCCACACCAATGCCACATTTTCTCTGTGGACATTGGATTGGTTGTGTCCATTGCACATCTATGTCAAGTGGGGGCTTAGATTCCACATGGATACTGGATGCAATCCTCCTGCTTTCAGTTGTAGGCACTCTAGGCTCCATGGTGTGGTGGTTGACCTTCTTCAACTCCATGTTAGCTGAGTGGGGTAAGTCCAATAAATCAGAGTGTAGGAGCTGAAATCTGTTGAGGCTCAGGGCCTGGCTATCAGTCCAGAGATTCAAATCCCCTAAATATATCTTAAACCCCAGCACCAACTACAATTCCAGTAAAGTAGCATGAAAGTCTTGTGAAAAGAGATCCCATCTGAGTCCAGTTGCATCACGCAGAAACACTAGCTCCAAAGAAGGGCCATCTGATATGGCAGTGAACCCCATCTGCCATGACCATAGAACCCGTGGGTCTCTTTATCCCTCAAAAGAACCAATACCTGGGGTTGTATCTACTTTATCTGTCTCTTAGATTCTGCTCAGTTGTGCATAAGGGCAATCCTTCTGACAACCTCCAGACTCTTTTTTAGAGACTCGTAGCCATATAAACTCATTTCTCCTTTCCATTTCCCCCTTACATTAGGTCAAACAGCATTTTGAAGTCATGTTATTATATGTAGACAGGGATATTCTGCTGATCCGCATTGAACCTTTATTTCAAGGTCACTTTCTAGTTGCATCATCAGCTGGTATTTGGTAGTGATCTCTCGGTGCCAGGGAGGCTCATCCCCAGGTGTCATGTCCCACGCTGGGGGGAATGCACTGCATCTACATGCTGAGTTTGGCTTCGAGAGTGGCCACATTTGAGTAACATGAAGGCTGTCAGGAGGAAACTCCCAGGCCAATGCTGCTCTAGGCCTTATTCTTATTGCAGGTGTATAGGCTCACAAGCATAGCCATTAGTATCAGGAGCCCGCTGTTGGACCCTCATTCCTTCCTGGTTCTTACCGTTGCACCTGGGGGACTGCCACTGCTCCCCTAGGGACCACGACAGAGCCCCCCTGGCCAGGAACCCAGTACCCCCTCAGCTGTTGTTTTTAATTGTTTCCACTATGAGTATATCTAAACATTACCATGCACCCTGGACATATGTCCTGTATAACTCCCTGTCAACCATATATAGCCTGTCAATAACATCCCATACCAGTATTCCTCCGCCGCCATTGTTGAACCACTCTGTGATCCAAAACTTCCCGTAAAGTGAATCCCAATATAATGTCAGGTTCCCTTACTAGTAAAATGGAATATAGCGATGAGTTCAAAGGTTAGATCTAGAGTACATATTGATTTGGAAAAATTTCTACATCCTATCTTTTTCTTTTCTTTTTTCCTAATTATTGAGCTTCTCTTCACAAGAGTCTTAGATCACAATAATTCATATATATAATATACAGTACTCCCACACATCTACCATAAAACCTTTTCCCTTCCACAGTGATAATCTTTTAACTTATTCATATCATATTTCCTGAAACTGATGTACAGACTCCAAGACAATAGCTTTCAAACAAGGTGACATCTGTGCTTACAATGTGGTCCATACTTTAGGATATACAGTTTTCTAAATTTTTTAGTTATCCTATGTTTTACATTATGGTTTACATTATTAGTCTGTCGTCCCCTATACGTTTTTGGTGTAATATTACATGTTTTATATTCATCCTCGTGAACTCTCGCAAAACTCCTCTCTTGCCCCCACATTTACCTTTGTTCCATCCACTCCACATCCATTTTCCCCTCCCCTTGGGGCCCACAGTGACAGCCAATTTCCATTTCCTGAGGAGCCACGTCCAGAGATACTTGCATCAGTGTTCAGGGTCTGACTTTCTCAACTGCCCTAAAGCCCTGGGAGCCACCCTTTCTCTCGAGAGATACAGTTCTATTTGATGGCATTAGTCCTCCCCAGGATGTGGGTCCACCCCAACTCTCACTTCTTGGGTCTCTACCCAATGGTACAACCCACCCTGGCAAAATGAGCCTTCAGTCATTCCCCAGGAGTCCGTCCCGCATCAGACTATCCCCTTGGAGCATCCTAAACAGGTAACCCTCCTAATTACATTTTGATACGATTTTCTCAGCATTTTACTCTCAACCAACACCTGACACTCTCCTATGTTTGTATGTTGCCCCTCCCCCCCCCAATTTTTTGGGCACTATTACCCCTCCACCCATCCCCAGCCTCCCTCAAACCCGCAAAGCCCCACCTGAAGGCAACCCCTTGCCCCCATTTTATCTCTTCTTTGTGCTCATACTTACCACCAGCTCATCATAGATTCCACCCCTGCAGACGTCAGCTCACATCCTTCCTCCACCCCCCGATTTCCTGTAAGCCTATTTTCCAGTCTCTAGCTCTCTGAGACAGGTTGCTTATTTCATATCATTGAGGTCATGTAGTATTTGTCCTTCAAAGCCTGGGTTGTTTCACTCAACATAAGGTTTTCAAGATTCATCCATGTTATCACGTGTGTTTGTAGTGTATTTGTTCTTACAGCCAAGTAGTATTTCATTGTGTGTATATACCACATTTTATTGATCCACTCGTCTGTTGATGGGCATTTGGATTGATTCCAACTTTTGGCGATAGTGAACAATGCTGCTATGAACATTGGTGTACATATATCAGTTTGTGTCCTTGTTTTCAGTTCTGATGGGTATATACCCAGCAGTGGTATTGCTGGGTCATATGGCAAATCTATGGTTAGTTTTTTGAGAAACTGCCAAACTGTTCTCCAGAATGGTTGGATCCTTCTGCATTCCCACCAGCAGTGGATGAGTGTTCCCCTTTCTTCACATCCTCTCCAGCACTTGTATTCTTCTGTTTTTTTCATAGCTGCCAATCTTATGGGTGTAAGATGGTATCTCATTGTAGTTTTGATTTGCATTTCCCTGATAGCTAGAGATTTGGAGCATTTTTTCATGTGCTTTTTAGTCATTTGTATTTCTTCTTTGGAGAAGTGTCTGTTTAAATCTTTTTCCCATTTTTTAAATGGATTGTTTATCTTTTTATTTTCAAGATATATGAGTTCTTTATATATGCAAGTTATAAGTCTCTTATCAGATATATGGTTGCCAAATATTTTCTCCCATTGTGTGGGTTCCCTTTTTACTTTCTTGACAAACTCCTTTGAGGTGCAGAAGGCTTTAATTTTGAGGAAGTCCCATTTATCTATTTGTTCTTTTGCTGCTCGTGCTTTTGGTGTGATATTCATGAAGCCATTTCCTATTACAAGGTCCTGTAGATGTTTCCCTACACTGCTTTCCAAGATCTTTATGGTCTTGGCTCTTATATTTAGGTCTTTGATCCATCTTGAGTTGATCTTTGTATAAGGTGTGAGATGGTAATCCTCTTTCATTCTTCTACATATGGATATCCAGTTCTCCAGTCACCATTTGTTGAATAGGCCATTCTCTCCCAGTTGAGAGGGTTTGGTGGCTTTATTGAATATTATATGGCTATATATATATGAGGTTCTGTATCAGAACTTTCAATTCAATTCCATTGGTCTGTGTGTCTCTCCTTATGCCAATACCATGCTGTTTTCACTACTGTAGCTTTGTAGTATGTTTTGAAGTCAGGAAGTGTGATTCCTCCAATTTCATTTTTCTTTTTCAGTATGTCTTTGGCTATTCGGGGCCTCTTTCCTTTCCAAATAAATTTCATAGTTAGTTTTTCTAGTTCCTTAAAGAAGACTGTGTTGATTTTTATTGGGATTGCATTGAATGTGTAGATCAGTTTTGGTAGGATAGACATCTTAATAATATTCAGTCTTCCTATCCATGAACAAGGAATATTCTTCCATTTATTTAGGTCTTCTTTGATTTCCTTGAACAGTCTTGTATAGTTCTCGGTGTATAAGTTTTTTACCTCTTTAGTTAAATTTATTCCTAAGTATTTGATTTTTTAAATTTACTATTGGGAATGGTATTTGTTTCTTGATTTCCTCCTGATCGTGCTCATTATTGGGGTACAGAAAAGCTACTGATTTTTGCGCATTGATCTTATAACCTGCGACTTTACTAAACTCAATTATGAGTTCTAGAAGCTTTGTTGTAGATCTCTCAGGGTTTTCTATGTATAGGATCATGTCATCTGCAAATAATGAAATTTTGACTTCTTCCTTTCCAATTTGAATGCCTTTTATATCTGGTTCTTACCTCAGTGCTCAAGCAAGTACTTCTAAGACAATGTTAAATAGAAGGGGAGAGAGTGGGCATCCTTGTCTTGTTCCTGAGTTTAGAGGGAAGGATTTTAGGATTTCTCCATTGTAAACAATGTTGGCTGTAGGTTTTTCATATATACTCTTTATCATGTTCAAAAAGTTTCTTTGTATTCCGATCTTTTGGAGTGTTTTTATCAAGAAAGGGTGCTGTATTTTGTCAAATGCTTTTTCTGCATCTATAGATATAATCATGTGATTTTTTTCCTTCAATCTGTTTATATGGTGTATTACATTGATTGATTTTCTTATGTTGAACCATCCTTGCATACCTGGAATAAATCCCACTTGGTCATGGTGTATAATTCGTTTAATGTGTTGTTGAATACGATTAGCAAGTATTTTGTTAAGTATTTTTGTGTCTAGGTTCATTAGAGAAATTGGTCTGTAATTTTCCTTTCTTGTGGTGTCTTTGTTTGGCTTTGGTACTAGGGTAATGTTGGCATCATAGAAGGAGTTTGGCAATGTTCCTTCTGTTTCGATTTTTTGGAATAGTTTCAGCAGGATTGGTGTTAGTTCTTTCCGGAATGTTTTGTAGAATTCACCTGTGAAGCCATCTGGCCCTGGGCTCTTCTTAGTTGGGAGATTTTTAATGACTGATTCTGTCTCTTTGCTTGTGATTGGTTTGTTAAGATCATCAATTTCTTCTTTCATCAATATGGGCTGCTTATGTGTTTCTAGGAATTTGTCCATTTCCTCTAAATTGTCATTTTTGTTGGAATATAGTTTTTCAAATTTTTCTCTTGAGATAGTTTTTATTTCTGTGGGGTCAGTGGTGATATCGCCTTTCTCATTTCTTATTTTGTGCATTTGCATCTTCTCTCTTTTTTTCTTTGTTAGTCTCACTAAAGGTTTGTCAATTTTGTTGATCCTCTCAAAAAACCAGCTCTTGGTCTTGTTTATCTTTTCAAGTGCTTTCTTATTTTCTATTTCATTTAGTTCTACTCTTATCTTTGTTATTTCCTTCCTTCTTCTTCCTGTTGGGTTACTTTGTTGTTGTTTTTCTAATTCCTTCAAAAGTGCAGTTAGTTCTTCAATTTTTGCTCTTTCTTCTTTTTTGATATATGAATTTATGGCTATAAATTTCCCTCTCAGTACTGCTTTTGCTGCATCCCATAAATTTTGGTATGGTGTGTTATCATTATCATTTGTTTCAAGGTAGTCATTGATTTCTTTTGAGATTTCCTCTTTGACCCACTGTTTTTCTAAGAGTGTGCTGTTTAATTTCCAAATCGTGGTGTGAAATCTGGGCCTCTGTCCCTTGCAAATTTCCAGCTTCACTCCACTGTGGTCAGAGATATTGTTTTGTATGATTTCGATCTTTCTGAATTCATTAAGCCTTTCTTTGTCGCCTAGTATATGGTCTATCTTGGAGAATGATCCATGTGCGCTTGAGAAAAATGTATATCCTGCTGTGTTTGGGTGTAATGATCTATATATGTCTATTAGATCCAGCTCCTCTAATATACTGTTCAAATGTTTTGTTTCTTTAGTGATTCTCTTTTGTGATCTGTCCAGAGTTGATAATGGTGTATTAAAATCTCCCACTATAATTGTAGATGCATCTATTTTTTCACTTAGTTTTTCCAGCATTTGCCTCACATATTTAGAGGCACCCTTGTTAGGAGCATAAATATTTATGATTGTTCGATCTTCTTGACAGATTGTCCCTTTCACTAAAATGTAGTATCCTTCTTTGTCTCTCACAATTGTTTCACATTTAAAGTCTATTTTGTCTGATATTAATATAGCTACTCCTGCCTTTTTTTGGTTATTGTTTGCTTGTATGATTGTTTTCTAGCCATTTACTTTCAACCTCCATGAGTCTCTGGGTCTAAGGTGTGTCTCTTGTAGACAGCATACAGATGGGTCATATTTCCTTATCCAATGTTCCAGTCTGAATCTTTTGATAGGTGAGTTTAATCTGTTGACATTCAGTGTTATTACTTTCAAGGAATTATTTGTGTTAGCCATATTTTGATTGGATTGTGTTTGTCATATTTTGTTTGTATTTTTTTCCCTTCTATTTTTGTCTTTTTTGTTGCTTTTACACTCTCCTCCAACTCTGCCTGTCCTGTTTTTTCCTTTCTTCCTGCAGAACTCCCTTTAGAATTTCTTGAAGGGGAGGTTTCTTGTTGGTATATTCTTTCAGTTTCTGTTTATCTGCGAATATTTTGAACTCTCCATCATTTTTGAATGCTAGTTTAGCTGGATAGAGTTTTCTTGGTTGGAAATTTTTTTCCTTTAGTACCTTGACTATATCATACCACTGCCTTCTTGCCTCCATGGTTTCAGATGAGAAATCAGCACTTAATCTTATGGAGCTTCCCTTGTATGTGATGGTTTTCTTTTCTCTTGCTGCTTTTAGAATTTTCTCTTTGTCTTGAGCATTGGATAATTTGACAAGAATATGTCTTGGGGTGGGCCTGTTGGGGTTTATGACCAGTGGAGTGTGCTGTGCTTCTTGGATATGTACATCTGTCTCTTTCAGTAGATTTGGGAAGTTTTCAGCCATTATTTCCTGCAACACTCCTTCTGACCCCTTTCCCTTCTCTTCTCCTTCTGGAAAGCCTATAATACATATGTTTGAGCGTTTTGCATTATCATTCAGGTCCCTAAGTCCTAGCTGGATTTTTTCTATCTTTTTACCGACCACTTCTACTATCTGCTTGATTTCTGATGCACTGTCTTCCACATCACTAATTCTCTCCTCTGCCTCTTCTAGTCTGCTGATATTTGCTGCAAGTGTATTTTTGATTTCGTAAGTGTTATATCTTCTCTTTGTCACTTTGTTCTTCTTATTCTAATTTCTTATTGCTGGTTAAGTTCACTTTAAAGGAAAGTATTAGTGCCGGGGAAAGGCAATTGTGTAAGCAAGGAAAAAGTATAAAGTAGTATTGGTGATATATGTTAACAAAGCAACAATATGAGATCTGGGAGGATGGAGGTTAGATTCATGTAAATTGTGTAGAGTTATAGCAGTAGGTAGAGTACCTATAATGAGGTAGATGACTGAATATGGGAGGAATATGGTATGAACTAAAAAGATATTGTTTTCATGAGAGAGGGAAAGAGAAAAGAAAGGTAATAGTTTCAAGAGTGGATACCAGACAGAAAACAAAACAAGGTATTAGAAATTAAGAGTTAGACACTTTGTGGATCAAAGAAAGGGAGGTGGAATTTAGGAGAGATAGTAGATGATGGAGGATATCAAGATGTAGGGGAAAGGGGATAGTGTAGATAGCCAAAATCTATTCACACAGAAATGAGGCAGTGGAGGATGAGGAAACCCAGCAAATGTGAGGTGTTTCCTGCAGCACTTATTGTATAGTTAAGATAAAATAGAATAAGAAGATGATGGGGGACAAGAGAGACAGAAGAAAAAAAAATACTTTGGGGGATACGCTGGGAGAAAAGACTAGGGGATAATGCAATGTTAGCAATCAGAACATTAAAAAAAAATAAAAATAGAATAAAAATAAAAACAAATCAAAAAAGAAAAAATGCAAACTTTGAGGGCTAGGACATTCAAGGACCTCTGATGGACCTCAGGGCATGATGGATTCAGGGATGGAAAGTCTGAGATATTGAGGACTGAAGAGGTGTGAGTCTCTGGGGTGTGGGCCACCAGGGTTTAGGGGACTCAGACCTGGCAACCTCAAGTCCAGTTAACAGGAAGCCTGGGAGCACCACAGTGCATCACAGCCTTCAGGGATTCCCGCAGCTGGGTGCCAGCCCTATGGGTGAGGTCACACCACAAGCTCTATCCTGTGTTCTGTACCCCACAATTCACTCACTCACTAGGGTCTATTCTGTGGATATATCACCAATTGACTTCAGGACCCCTCCCACCCTGTGATCCCCCGGAACAGCCACCTGGGGGCACCTCTAGGCTGCAGCCAATTTAATGACTCAGATCAATAGCCAGGTCCGGGGGAGGGGCTCCAGCCGGAAACGCTAATAACAGAGTCCAAACCCGAAATTCCCACGCTTCGCAAAATATTCCCCTAATCAGCTTCCAAATGTCTCCCACCCTACCAGACCCTGGTGGCGTCTCTTTATTGCTATCACTTTAAGACCACTGTAGATCAGCAGCCGGGCTTGGGGGGGGGGCGTGGCTCTAGGCGGAAGCACTATTGTTTGTGTCTGCAATCAAAAATTCCCCCCCCCTTTGCCATAAAACTTCCGTTTGTCTCTCCAAATCGGTCTGCAAGCACCTCCCATCCTATCAACCCCCCAATAGGCCACCCAGGACCCACGAATTCCCAGTACTGCAGAGCCTCCAAAAAAAAAAAAAAACCGCCCCGGCAGCTCCCCGTGCAGCGGCAGCACCCGATGCCGCGGCTCCGCCCACCCAAGGAGGGAACTTTCCGCGCGCAGCTGGGAACTCCGTGTATATTTTATAGACGTATCCTCTCTGTTACCTTCCCACCAAATTGATGTCCAGACACCTCTCGACCCGCAAAAATCCCAAAACAGCCCGGTCCTGAAAAGCCTCCAACGCTGCCCAGCTGCCTCCCTGCGGGAGATACTATCAGGCAAGTTCACTCAGGCACCATCTTGCCCCCTCCTCTGAAGACCTTAAATTTTCCTTATAGTAATATCCCCTTCCATGTACAGAATGTATTCATTGGGAAGTGGACTTGGTCTAATGGATAGGGTGTCTGCCTACCACATGGGAGGTCCGTGGTTCAAACCCCGGGCCTCCTTGACCCGTGTGGAGCTGGCCCTTGCGCAGTGCTGATGCGCACAAGGAGTGCTCTGCCATGCAGGGGAGCCCCACGTGCAAGGAGTGTGCCCTGAAAGGAGAGCCGCCCAGCGCAAAAGAAAGTGCAGCCTGCACAAGAATGGCATCACACACACGGAGAACTGACACAGCAAGCCAATGCAACAACAAAAAAACACAGATTCCCAGCGCTGCTGCTAAGGATAGAAGCTGTCACAGAAGAACACATGGCAAATGGACACAGAGAGCAGACAAGTGGGGGGGGGGGGAGTGCGGGAAAGGGGAGAGAAATAACAAATAAATCTTAAAAAAAAAAAAGAGTGTGTTCATTAATTCCTCAGTGCTGGTTTCACTTGATTATGGGTGTAAATCCTGTAAAAGTGATAAGCCAGTTAATGTAAACAGAGAATGTAAAGGCTTATAATAATTCTATTGAGTCATCTTAATTTAACAATTATCTGACAAGTATCTACTATCGGCCAGGAACTGTTTTAGGTGACAGAGATATAACAATCAACACGATGGGGCAAAAAAAAAAAAAAGAAAAGCCCTAACTTTCTATTAGCTTATTGACAGATTTAGCATCGGGTAGCCCTAACTTATTTGTTGAAATGGGTATTCCTTCCAGGAGCCTATATCAAAATTTTCAGGACTTTTCCCCCTCGAGTAGAAATAAGTTGCATTATGAATTGTACTGTCTGATATAATGTTGTATTTATCTGGCATATTCTTTAGTGATTCCAATTAGTTTCTGGTTCCTAAGTTAGAAGTTAATTAAAACTCATATTGCTTATTTCTTCACTTCTATTGTGGAGGCTTCTGCAATGTGGCTATACTCCTCTCTAGGCCCTATTGTAGGGAGGAAAACCTGTTTCTACTCAGTCTGGGTTCTACACTTGAACTTGTTCTGGGATGTTCCTCTCCTGGCAACCTTGCATAACTGTGAGATACTGATCTACACGTGGTGCTGGCTAGCTTTGCTTTGAGAAAGAATATTGGGCATGGCTGGGCTCCAACTGATGTGTGGGAGCTGCCATTTGGAGGTATATAATCCTCTTATATTCTATTCTGCCTAGAATTTGACCACTCTATGTAGGCCAACATTTACTGTCTCTCACTTTGAAATTTTAAAATTACCTTTCTAATGATAACGGTAATAATATTTATTATTAAAATTTAGAAAATATAAAAAGTATAATGAAGAAAAAAATAACTCACAATGTCATGACTCTGAGTTAATAATTATTAGCCTCCTATTTGCATATATTTTATAATATGTGCCATTTTATATCCTGTTTATTTTTGTCAACAGTATATTGTGAGCATTTCTCCATATTATTAAAAATCTTTGAAGATGAATTTAGTGGCTGCATAATATTCAGTCATACAGCTTTATCACAATTTATTTAGTGAATGCCTTATTGTTGGACATAGTTTTTTTTTTTTAATTTTTTTTATTTTATTGACTTTGTAATAATATTACATTAAAAATATATATGTGAGGTCCCATTCATCCCCACCCCCCCACCCCACCTCTCCCCCCCCCAGCAACACTCCCTCCCATCATCATGACACAAGTTGGACATAGTTTTGAATTTATTACTCTTAAAAATACTGTGGCTAATAGCCTCGTTATATATTCTGAATCTCCGTCTAAGCTAAATTCTTTAAGAAAAATTCCTCAAATTAAAACTATAGGATTAAAAGATACAAATTTTCTAAGGTTCCTAACAAATATTATGAAATTATTTTCTGGAATCATTGGGAAAATGTACTCTTGCTAGACTTGTATATTCACATTTTAGAAAAATCTTTGTCAATTCATTAAGCAAACATAATTATCTAACTATTTTATTTTCCAGTTGTTGGACTCCTGGTGGGATTGAATATGTCTCACATGTTTATTGGCCATTTCTTTTTCTTTTTTTTTTTTTAACATAGATTTAGGTATGAGTTTATTAAAATATTTTATGTCAATATTAATGTATTCTATAGCAGAGGAACAAACCATTTTGAAGTATTGTGAGGCAGGATAGAATAGGGAGATAAGTGGGAGGGACTGAAAACCCAATGAGCTACAGAATCATATTTTTCTTATTTTGTGATCATCTCTATATCTTTAGCTAGTTTTTATTCATGTATGATAGGCTGAATTGGTAGATGTTCATGACCTAATTCCCTAAACATATGAATATATTATTTTACATGGCAAAAGGAATTTGCAGACGTGATTAAATTAAGATCCTAGAGATGGTGAGATTATTCTGATTATCCAATGGACCCAATGTAATCACAATGGTCCTATAAGAAGAAGGCAAGAGAATCAGTGTTAGAGAAGGAGATGAGGAAAGCAGAAGTCTGAAAAGATGCTGTTCTGCTGCTTTCAAGATGCAGGAAGGGGCCATTGAGGCAAAGAATGCCAGTGGCTTCTAGAAACTGGAGAAGGGAAGGAAAGATTCTTCTTCATAGCCTCCAGAAGGCAATAGCCTGCTGACTTATTGACTTGAGTCTGGTGAGACTGATTTTGTACTTCTGGCCTCTGGAGATGCAGGATACCAAATTTTTGAGGATTTTTTAAGCTACTAAGTTTGTGGTAATTTATTACAGCAGCAATAGGAAATGAATACATAGTGTGTTCCTGTTTTTTAAAATTACATGTAAATACTCTTTTATAAAGTGAAGTCATTAGCTTGTCTTACATGTTGCAAACATTTTTCCCAGATTGTAGTGTGCTTTTTAATATTTTATGTTATTTTCTGATACGGAGTTTTGTGCTTAACTTTTAAAATATTATGGATGTTACATTTGATAAGCTTTATTTTGTGATACACAAATTTGAAAAATTATGCAGTCAAATCTATGTTTCTTTTCCTTTGTGATATATTCTATTGCTTTTAAGTCAGCTTTATATTCACCACAGATACTTCTATCACTTTTATGGTATATGATTTTTGATTTATCATTCTTCATTAAATTTTTATATATTTTTAGTCACATTTCAGGGCAATCTAGTCTGTCTCATTAATCTGTCAAGTCTTGTGCTATTATCATACCATCTAAGTTATTTTAGTTTCATTAAAGTTTTTATATCTAGCAGGCCATGTACTCATTCATTACTCTTCTTTATCTTTTTTAAAAGGTTGGCTCAATATTTTATATTTCCAGATGAACATTGAAATTATTTACACAAGTTAAAAAATTTAATTGGTGTTTGAATTTGTAGTAAATCTATAAATTAATTTGGGAAGAATGATGTCTTTTTGATATTAACTCTTCTCAGGGGGGAATATGGTATATTTTTTGAAATTTAAAACATATGTTTCTATAAAGTGCCTTGGTTCTATTCAGGTAATCTCAGCTGTCATTTGATAAGATTATTTTTAGGCATTTTACATTTTGTTGCTATTGGAATTAGAATGTTATTCCATGGTATCTATGAACTCATTATGTTTGTTGTATTAGAAAGCTATCCATTTTTATATGCATATTTCCTACTTTACTAAAATTTACTATTAATAGTGAAGTTTTTCATTTGATTGGCTTTGTTGTTTTTTTTTAGGTATATAATCCTATCATATGCAAATGTTGGTGATTTTATATACTACATGCTAAGAATTTACCTCTTCTTTTGGTTTCATATTTTAAAGCATTGATAAGACCTTCAAGAGCTATGTTGAATGTTAAAGGTTGACTTGATATGTCTTCATCTTTTTCATACTTTAGACATTAATATTTCACACATTTCGTAATTGAGCTTGGTACTGGCTATTGGTTTAAGATAGGCCTTATTTTTCATGTAAAAGAAGTATTCTTTGACTAGTTTTCAACATGGATTAAAATTATTTGAAATTTTCTCTAACTGGATCTATTGAATTAATACAGTAGATATATCATTTTCTGAGTAATAAGCCACTTTGTATTTCTTGGATAGACTCTGTTTTGCTTATTGAACATTCCTAATGTACCATGGAATTTAGTTGACTACACTGTAGGATTACTGAGTCATATTTACAAATGAGATTAGGCTATGCTTTTCTAGTTTTTTCTTCTCTTCATTAATTTTTTTAAATATATATTTTTCTCTCTTTATTTTTTTTTTTATGTTACATTAAAAAAGAATAAGAGATACCCATATACCTGCCATTCCCCTCACCCCACTCCTCCCACATCAACAACCTCTTTCATCATCATGGGACATTCATTGCATTTGGTGAATACATTTGGAGCACTGCTGCATCACATGGGAAATGGTTTGCATTGGTTATGTCTACTCCACCTCTATATTGAGAAGGGGATTAGATTCCACATGGATGATGGATGCGATTCTCCTGCTTGCAGTTGTAGGCACTCTTGGCTCCCTGGTATGGTGGTTGACCATCTTCATCTCCCTGTTAGCTGGCTGGGGTAAGTCCAATAATCCAGAGGGTAGGAATTGCAAGTCTGCTGGGCCTGGCTGTCACATGGACAGATCAGAGTTTCAGATTTCTTGAGTATACACCAATCCCAGTGCCAACCACAGGTCCAGTAAAAGTGACAGAAGAGGCATGTGCAGAAAGGTCATTCTGAGTTCAATGCCATCACACTCAGGAACACAAACTCCAAAGTATGGCCAACTGACATGGCACTGAACTCCTGAGCCATCTGCCATGACCATAGAACCTGTGGGTCTCCGTAGCTCTCAGGAGGTCCAGTACCTGGGGTTATATTTACTTTGGCTGTCTCTGGAAACTTGTTGAGGCCTGCATAAGTGCAACCCCTCTGATGACCTCCCAACTCTTTTTTGGAGACTCATAGCCATAAAAACTCATTTGTCCCTTCCATTTCCCCCTTTTATTCAAGGTAAAAAAGCAGTTTTTAACACCTGATATTACATGTAGGCTGAGATATTCTGCTGGTCTGAGTTGATGCTTTTATTCAAGGTCTTTTTTCTAGTTATGTCATCAGCTGGTCCTTGGCAGTAATCACTTGGTGTCAAGGAGGCTCATCCCTGGGAGTCATGTCCCACACTAGGGGGAAGGTAATGCATTTACATGCTGAGTTTGGCTTAGAGAGTGGCCACATTTGAGAAACATGGAGGCTCTCAGGAGGTAACTCTTAGGTATCCTGCAGCTCTAGGCCTAGTTCATATTTCAGGTGTACAGGCTCATAAGCACAGTCATCAGTATCAATGGCTCATTGTTGGACCATCCTTTAGTAGTCTCTACCATTGCACTTGGGGGATTGTTGTTGTTCCATTGGGGAATGTGATAGAGCTCCCCTGGCTAAGAACTCAGCACTCCCTCATTTGACATTTTTAACTGTAACTACTATGAAATATCCCAACATTTTTATGTACCCTGTATACATAAATGGGGGCATAGGGATACCTTTGGGTGGGGCTTTGTGGGCTTGAGGAGAGCTAGAGATGGGAGGATGGGTTATATGGCCCAAGAAATTGGGGGGTGGGTGGGGGAACATTTGAACTAAGGAGATTGCCAGGTATGTGATTGAAACTATAATGTTGAGAAAACTCTTTAGAAAATATAATAAGGAAGGTTACCTGTTTAAGATGCTTAATGGGGTGGGGGGCATCTGACACAGGGCAGGCTTCCAGGGAGTATGTGAGTGCTCATTTTGTCATTTTGTCTTAGTGGATTATATCATTGGGTGGAGACCCATACAACGAGAATGAATGTATACACACATCCTGGAAGGAATGATGTTCTCAAACAGAGGCAATTGTATCTCTGGAGAGAATTGATGGCTCCCAATGGGTTAGGGCAGTTGAGTATGTTAAGCCCTCAACATTGTTGCAAGTATCTGTGAATATCGCCCTTCAGGCAATGAAGATTGATTTTCACTGTGGGCCCTAAGAGGAGGGGGAGAGAGGTATTGAATAGGTGGAATCTCCCTTAAATTTTGATGTCAGGGCTGTGTTTTAGCTTCCTAATAGCTTCCTAAAAGATGTCCAGTGATTTACAGTTTTTTTTTTCTATGAAGCATGTTTTTTTTCCTATTTCCTGAAGCATATGAAAGACCTCATCAACAAAATTAGCTTTTAAGATTGTTTTTGTGCTGCGGCTTGCTCGGTCGGTGGCGGTGGGGTCTGGCTGCGGACGAGGGGTTGGTCTCACAGGGGTTGCGCGGTTCGGCTGACGGGATCGCCCGGCGAAGCCGGCGACGAAGGGGTCGCCCGGAGAAGCAGGCGATGAACTGGGGACAAGGGAGGCCAGGCCCTTGTTGGGGGCTCTCAGGACTGGAGGGCGCACGGCAGAAGAACTACCGCGGAGACAAGGTAAACACGCAGGTCTAATTTTATTAAGGAAGTGGCTACAGTTTTATAGGGGCTGGGGAAGGCTGATTGGTCGAAGCTTATGCCACATTCTGATTGGTTGCCACAAGCAGTTACTGGGGAGAAAGGTCGGTGGGAGGTACTGGAAGGGGGAGGGGTGGTGGTTAGGGATTGGCTGTTGCTGTTGCTGGGGGAAGTGGCAGGATTTAGGGATTGGTGGCTGCTGTTGATTGGGTAGAGGGCAGACTTGAGTTTCCCGCCTTGCGCCTGGCTGTTGCTGCTGTCGGGGGGAGGGGAAAAGGCAGACTGGAATCTTTTGCCCTGCACCTGCGCAGGGAGAAAGAAGAAGAAGGGTGATGCCTCATAAGGCATCGTGTGGCGCTATCCGGGAGGAGGGGCAGCCGCAGAAGCATGGCTGCCGAGAAGGGGAGACCTGAGGGCACTCTGCACCCATGCCGAGCTCCCTTCAGAGGTGGCGGTGAGTCCGACCAGCCACCCTATTATGGGGGCAGCGGCTTGGAATTAGGCCTACTGCGGCCGCTCCCCCGCCGGGCCAGCAAACCACACTTCAGCCCGAGGGGTGACCGCATTTTTGGAAGTAATTTAAAAAATTACTCAATTTCTTTTATGATTATTTTCTAATCAGATTTTTTCTTGAGTCATTTTCAATAATTTATATTTTTCACAAAATTGTCATTTTTATTGAGACTTTCGTGAATTAGACCTCCAAAGAATGATTTGCATGACTGTTTTCAATTCTCCCAAAACGGGACATATTAGTACCTTTCTAGATGCATAGGAGACAAGTTAATTCACTACATGCAATGGACATCTTAGGGTTTAGTTTTTTCCTGGAACAGGTTGAAAAGGGCCGACATAGAATTGTACATAATACTTTAAAATAGTTAGGAAACTTTTGTTATCTGTTATATTCTTTATCTCTTTATTATATTTACTTAGATGTGCTTTAAATTGTTTTACATTAGTTTTTTTAGAATCGTTTTTCCCTCCAGTGAAACAAACTCTTCAATTCATTTCTTTGTAGGGGTTGGGAGGAGGCTATTTTTTTTCTTGGATTCATTTTTGTAATTCTAATATAATTCTCTTTACGGATTTGGTTATATTTGCCTTTAATTTTACTATTTCCTTCCTTCAGATTTTATTAGATTTCTTTTGTTGAACTCTAATAGTTAGATTTGATTCATTTTGAAGGGAATAAAAGAAACACTCTGAGTAGATCTGAATGGTTAAGGTAAAGGGTAGAGGTGGGAGAAATATTGGGATACCAGCTTGGAAGCTTGGTATATACAGGATTGGGGAGGGTAATGAATGCAAAATGGGATCTTTATTTTGATTGGCAATCACTGGGTGTCAGTGGTTGGGTTGCAGAGTCAGGAAGAAATGATATACTCTCTGGAAAATTTTAGTTTAGAGGGTGCCTGAATTCCACCCTCTTCTAAAGACAAGCTGTGTTGATTCACACATTCCTTGGTTAAAAAGTATTTGTGGAAGGCCTGCCATGAATGCTGTGTTTGGAGCTCTGTGCTAGGGGCAACACAGGACATGCAACAGGAGCTGTGATGTTTTCAGAATTTTGTTGCAAAAGAAAACTAAGTGTGTAGTGGATGTTCAAAGAAAAAAGATCATAGTCAGGATCTGGAATAAACAGACAAGACTTTCTGAAGAAGCAGAATTTCTTTTTTCTTAATTTACAAACACTGGATACCCACCAAGTTTAGAAAGGTGATATGGAGGGGGCCTAAGAGAGATGAGAGATTATGGAGGAGGGAAGAGCAGGTTGATAATGGCCAGAGCACATCAGGCTCATGGAGAATCTTCTTTTTTTCTTTCATTTTTTATCTTTTTTTAAAAAAAGATACATAGATCACACAAAATCACAGAGACTCTTTAAAGGCAGTTAGACCTGGTGCCTTAATATATAACAAAAAGTAGGGAGGCACTGAGGGTTCTTAACAGGGAGGGACCCTGTGAAAATATCCTTTTCACATGATGAGTCTGTCAATGATATTCAGGATGGATTGGACAGGAATGACCTGAGCCTTAAAATCAGGGAGGAAGCTAGAGCAGTTTGTGTGTAAAGTGTTAAGAGTGTGATCTTAGTGGTCACTGAAATGCAAGTGATTCTGTTAGGTGACAGATTGGACACTAGAGAGATGCAGAAAAGTTAAAGACATCTCTTCAATTCTTAAATATTTGAAATTGGATGGCTGAAAAGAAGAAATATAAAGTATTTAACATCATACTTCTTGAGTTTGAGGTTGTGGCTAGACATGCACTTGGAGGGTGGCTATAGTTAGTTGGAAATGTGACACTAGTGCCCAGTGGGGTAGGGGATAAAAAGTTTTGACTAGAACCTGGGGACTTGGATTTGTCCATCAAAAGGATAAATGTACACAGAGAAAAGCAAGTGGCTGCTGCAGAGTCCTGTGAACTAAAACAGTTTTGGAAGTTGTTGGAGAAGAAATTCAAGGTGCAGAAGCTACAATGGTGGTGGTGGTGGGTTCTGTGGGAATTGAAGCCAATAGGTATAAAATAACATGTTGGATTGGTTGGGCTGCAAATGGGAAAACATGTGTTGCTTGGCAGAAGGAAACAGGGTCAAGTGAACAATAACACAAACTATAACAATGATAATATTAGAAAGTTTAAAAAAATATAGTATGACATCATATTATATATGAAGATATACAGAGGAAAGCATAGAGAAGTATACAGAGAAAGAGGTTTAAATACAGGAATAAATTTTAGTTTTTCTCTGAAATATATTATCCATACTGAAACAAATACATTCGTCAAATTGAACAAAATATAGTTATCTCAATAGAAGTTATGATAAATAAAACTAGATGTAGCCTAGTCTCAGAATGATATGTTCAAGGTGATGATAAAGTGCTATTCAATATTAGTTAGCTTGTAATAGCCAAGAGTAAAGGAATTGGCTATTCATAACAAATATGAGGTGGTAGCATATTTAAAATCTAGAGGAAATCTGTTCTAAGAATAATTGGATAGTTTTATCAGTACTGCTTAACTGTTTGGCCCTTCAATAAGTGGAATATGTGTCTTTGATGTTTATAAATCAAAGTGACTTTGATATGAGGTTCTCTGGAATAATTGAAAAAATTCTGGCTTTTTGATTTTTTTCTCAAGTCATTTCTTTAAATTTGCATACTTTTGTCAGAGTAATAAAATTTAGTCTAAAGCTCAAGGTAGCTATTTATATTTTATTAAACCCCTCTGTTTAAGTTAATACTTTTGGAGTGTTGATTTACATATGGCTAAAAACTTTAAAAGGGAAAATTTGGTTATACAGGCTTTTTTTTTTTTTTTTTAAGGTAGAGTTGGGGGTTGCTGGGGGAAGCAAAATAGAAAACCACTTTTGTTTCTGATCAGAGAAAAGGAATAAAACTCTAGATGTCAAAGTGTGATTTAAAAGACTGTGTCCTTGCTTATGCTGAGGGGAAGAGAGGGACACAAGGAACTGGAGAACTGAAGTTAGAAACAAGGATGGGGTGGTTGGAAATCAAGTCACCAGGCAGACCAGTGCAGAGATCAGATTGTGCAGGGATGCCTAGATGAAAATGGAGGACTGACAAGGAAGAAAGAAATGGGACTTAGGAAGATCCTTAACTGGCCCTATCAAGTTCTTTTGTGTGGAACCACTCTGAAAGCCAAAGCCTTCTCTTTATGCTACTCCTCTACAGGGTTAAAGACTCATCATATTGAAACAAACATCTGATTACCACAACACGGTCTCTATAGCTGCCAAAAAAAGTTCTTCAAATTGTAATGTAATTTCTCTTACATATAGCTTACTGTTTTTTTCTCTAGAAATCTTTCTTTTTAGGCTTAGTCTTGTTCTCCACTCTGGAAAAAGTTCTTCTAGGAAGAGTGATTTTACTAGACTCTGAACCCCATTAAATGACACTTCCTATGCTGCTGGTAAGTCTATCAGAGTAAGACTGGCAGGAAACCTGGGATATATGTGTTGCTTCCCTGGCTCAAGAAAGTTCTGAAGTGACCTAAGGACCTGAGCATTGCTGTCCAGTGTAGTTCCCATGGGTTCATGAGTCACAAAAGAAAGATGTTTTTCTCCCCACCTATGGAAATCTGAAGAGAACTTTCTTCCACAGGTTTAACAAATCCGTTATCCTGATTATGAAAGGAGCTTGGGTTTGCTCCTTCAAATTAACGAATAATCTGTAAAGGAAGAAAAGGAGGTGAAATAGGTATTATCATGTGTCATCATCATCTTCATTTAATTGATGAGGAAACTGAGACAAAGATAGATTAAGCCTTTGCCCAAGGTCACACAGCTGGCCCATGGAAGAGCTAGAATGTGAATCCAGTAAGTCTGGCTCTCAGAATATATGATAATAAAGCTCAAATTATTATAATAATAAAAATGATAATACCTAAGTTATTGAGTTATGGGTGGTGCTCATTAAATGAGTTAATATATGTAGAGAACTTAGAACCATGACTGGCACTTTGTAATATAGTTTTTATTATTAAATAATAAATTTGTAGTGTCAAAGACTGATCCTACACCATGGTTTTTAAAAAATTTTTTATTTTGAAATAAGTTCAAACTTACAAGACTGTTACAAAAATAATACAAACACTATACAGAGCACACTAACATATTCCTACCCAACCCCACAGATACCCAGATCCACCAATTTTTAAAGCTCTCCATTTTTTTGTATCATTCTATATCTATCTATCTATCTATCTATCTATCTATCTATCTATCTATCTATCTATCTATCTATCTATCTATCTATCTCACCTTCTGCCTATGTACTTATCAATCTATTTTCTGAACTCTTGAATGTAGGTTGTATACATAAATCTTCTTGAATATTTATTTCTGTCATGTACATTTCCTGAGAAAAAAGAACTACATTTACATAACACTGTAAGTGCTGTTAACAAGTTCAAGAAACTTAACATTGATATAAAGCTTATAGTCTAAATTCCAGTTTTCCCACATGTTCCAAAAATGTCCCTTTGAGCCTTTTCTTCTCTCGTTAGATCCCATTGAGGATCATATATTGCATTTAATTGTGATTGTCTCTTCAGTTGCACTTTAAAATAAATTATGGGAACATATATATAACATAAACTTTCCCATTTCAACTCCTAAGCAGACAATTCAATGGTGTCATAGTTAAATTCATGTGTCACTGGTGCAGGGTGTCAGTTGTGGGGGAATATGTGGGGAGGAATGTACCTGGGGCATGCCTATATGAAATATGAATGTGTTCAAATGGTCATGGTTGTTGTCTCAGAGAGTAGAGACCCACAGAATAACTGACAGAATATTGAATTCCTATCCTGGGGAGTCCTGCTACAGTCTCTCATTGAGTGGCAAGAATCTCTAGAGTACATGGGCAGTACCTAGTGAAGGAGGTCAGACCAACATGCCAGGCTCTTGATATCAATGCTTGTTCTTATGAACCTTGTTCTTATGAAATTGAAACAGCCTCCTAATGAATATTTCCTAAGAATTACCTCCTGAAAGCCTTCTTGTTGTTCAAATGCTGCCTCTCTCTGAGCTAAAATCAGCATATAAATGCACTACTTTCCCCCAGTGTGGGACATGACTCCTGGGGATGAGCCTCCCTGGCACTGAGGGATTATTACCAAGTGTCAACTGGTGATGCATTTGGAAAAAGACCTTGACCAAAAGGGGAAAATACTGAATACAAATGAGTTCCTATGACTGAGATTTCAAAGTGATTTGGGAGGTCGTTCCAGAAGTTATGCTTATGAACATCTTAGGAGGATCTCATTGACTGCCACAGTAAATAGTGCCTCAAGCAGTGAGTCTCCCAAAGGCTTTAGAGACATCTGGACACTATAGGCAGGGCAGACAACTGCAGGAATTTGGCATCTGGTCAGTGGGCCTTACTTTGGAATATATGATAACCTATCTTCCCAATGTATCAGAGTTGGACTAATTTATAAGTTTCCTATACATGGTTCTTATGCCTCTTTTATTTGAACCTATAATTATCACCCACTAAATATGTGTCCTGGAGACTTAAAACTTCTGGTTGTTCATATGCTGGTTGAGCCCTGAATCTCAGAAGAGTTGCAGCCAACACCTACTCTCCAGTTCATCAGACTTATCCAGGACAACTAACAAAGGGATGATTATCGACAATGCCCATCCCCAAAAAACAGTATTTACAATTGCAAGCAAGACTATTATACCCATCTGCCCCATGGGATCTAAGCTCCCACTTAGCCAGAAGTACAGTGGGCATTCTCAAGATTGAGGGATGAACAAACATAAGGAGGAAATGCAAGTATGGACTATAGTAAAATTATTATTCTAATAATGGAAAAACTTGTAGCATTGATATAAAGGAGGTAATAACCAGAGGTTCTGAGGGGAGGGAGAGAAGAATAGGTGTAACAAGGGGCATTTTTGGGACACTGAAATTGTTCTGCATGGTACAATTTTGTCAAATCCTGTAAAATTGTGTGGTACATAGTGTAAACTATAATTTAAGTTGTTGATCATGATTAGTAGCAATACTTCAATATTTGTTCATCAAGTGTAACAAATGTACCACACTAATGAGATATGTCATTAATGGGGAAAAATGTGGAAGGGGGATGGTGTGAGGTATATTGGAATCTCATATTTTTGATGTAATATTTATATAATCTAAAGCTTCTTTAAAAATAAAATTTTAAAAATTCATGTGTCAGTTTGTCCAGTTGTTTGGTTAAGCAAGCACTGGCCTGACTGTTACTGTGAGGATATTTTGTAGATTCAAATGATCCATCAGTTGATTGCATCTGTGGCTAATTACATCTACAATTAGCAAAGGAGATTTTCTTCAGCAATGAGAAGAATCTCATCCAATCATTGAAGGCCTTAAAAGAAGAACTGATGATTTTAGCAGTCAGAAAGAAAATTTTCATTCTCTAATTCAGCCAGCCAGCTTCTCCTGTGGAATTCATCAAAATCTCCATTGGAGTTCCCAGCTTGTGGCCTGCCTTACAGAATTTGGAATTTCCAATTGCCACAGTCTTATGAGCCAATTCCTATATTAAATTCCCTAATATTATATTTACATTATCTATCATCTATCTGTCTATCTATCTATCTATCTATCTATCTATCTATCTATCTATCTATCTATCTATCTATCTATCTATCTATCTCCTGTCAGTTCTGTTTCCCTCACTAATAAAATGTTTTCCTCACTAATAAAAATGAGGTTAATCACATTCACAATATTGTGGTACATTCACCACCTTTCATTACTAACACTTTCCCATCTCCTTCAACAGAAACCCTACAGGCATTATACATTAACTCCCCATCCCCCACTGTCCCCACCCCTGATGACCTGTATTCTAATTTCTGTCTCTAAGAGCTTGCATATTCTCCAGTGTTTTCTTTGTAGTTACTGTGGGGTTTTATCCAAATGCATCAGTGGTTGGTGCCTAGTATTAATCTCTTGGTGCCAGGGAGATTCAATACCCAGAAGTTGTGTCCCATGATGGGGGGAAGGTGGTGCATTTATTTGCTGAGTTTGGCTCAGAGAGAGGACACATTTGAGCAAAAAGGAGACTTTCAGGAGGAACTCTTAGGCAATGTTATTATTAGGCTAAGTTTCAATTTTACAACAATAAGTTTTGTAGTTACATGCATTAATATTGAGGGTTTGGCATATTGGTCTGTTTTCTTTTATTAGCCACTGCCTAGGTACTCAAGAGATCTTGCCCTTTCTTTGAGAACATAGCAGGCCTCCCCAGGAAGGGAGTTTAATATTTTGTTGCTTATTGTGTGGGTCTCCACCCACCTAAATAATACCAGATAACAAGATGAGCACATTTATATTCCATAGAAGCATGCCTCAAGTGCATACTTTCCCACATATCCCCCACCACTGATACCCTGCACCAGTGTCCCCACCTGCCGTACTTGCCAAAAGAACATTTCTACAATTGTATTTTCAATGACAGACCTCTACCTACCCAGAGTTCACCTATTCCTCCAGTCCTCACCACAGTTCTATGGATAGCCCAACCTCCACAATCCTGCTCACCCTCACACTCCAGCTCCATTGACCCCTCTCACATCCCTGCACCACCATCACTCCCATCCACTGTCAAACCACTCCCTTCACCTTATCATAGGTTCTGCCAAGATTAAGCATTGGCTCAACACTTTCTACTCCTTTTCTATATCCTGGTAGCCTATCTTTCAGACTCTATCTCTGTGAATCTGCTCACAGAACAGGTCATATGAGTGAGGTCATGCAATATTTGTCATTTAGTTACTGGCTTCACTCAACATAAGGTCATTGAGATTCATCCATGTTCAAAGCCTCATTCCTTCTTACATCTGAGTAATATTCCACTGTATGAATATACCACATTTTGCTTATCCATTTTTTGTTGATTGACAGTTGGGTTGTTTCCAACTTTTGGCAATAGTGAAAAATACTGCTGTGAACACATGTGTGCATATCTGAATGTGTTCCTGCTTTCAGTTCTTCTGGGTATATACCTAGTAGTGGGATTGCTGGATCATATGGCAATCCTATATAGCTAGTTTCCTGAGGTACTGCCAAAGTGTCCCCACAATGGTTGAAACGTTCTACATTCCCACTGGCAATAGATGAGGCTTCCTATTCCTCTACATCCTTTTCAACACTTGCAGTTTTTTTTTTCTTTTCTTTTTTAGATAGCAGCCAGTCTAATAGGGGTAAGATGATAATCATTCTGGTTTTGATTTGCATTTCCCTAATAGCTAGTGATGTTAAGCATCTTTTCATGTGCTCTTAAGCCATTTGTATTTCCTCTTTGGAAAAGTGTTTATTCAAATTTCTTGTTCATTTTTTAAGTGGGATGTCTTTTTATTATTGAGATATAGAATTTCTTTATATATCCTTGCTATTAGAACATTATTGGATAAGTGGTTCCCAAATATTTTCTCCCATTGAGTAGGCTGCCTTTTCACTTTCTGGACAAACTCCTTTGAAGCACAAAAGTTTTTAATATTCAGGTGGTCCCATTTATCTATTTTTTCTTTCATTGCTTGCACTTTGGGTATAAAGGTTACAAAACCATTTCCTGCTACAAGATTAAATAGATGCTGCCCTACATTATCTTCTAGGAACTTTATGGTCTTGGCTCTTATATTTCAGTTTTTGAATTAATTTTTGTAAAGGGTATGAGATGGTGGTCCTCTCATTCTTTTGGATATGGATATCTAGTTTTCCTGGAACCACTTGTTGAAGATGCTATTCTGTTCCAGTTGAGTGGACTTGATGGCATTGTCAAATATGAGTTGACCATATATAGATGGGTCTATATCAGAACTCTCAATTCAGTTTCACTGGTCAGTAAGTCTCTCCTTTTGCTAATACCATACAGTTTTGAGCACTGAGCTTTGTAGTAGGCTTTAAAGTCAGGCAGTGTGATTCCTCCAATTTTCTTTTTCTTTTTCAATATGTTTTTGACTATTTGGGGCCCCTTACTATCCCAAATAACTTTCCTAATTGGCTTGTTCAGTTCAGTAAAAAAATGCTGTTGTAATTTTTGGGGGGACTGTGTTAAATCTGTAAATCAGTTTGGATAGGAGAGACATCTTAATGATATTCAGTCTTCTAATCCATGAACATGGAATATTCTTTCATTTATTTAGGGCTTCTTTGATTTCCTTTAACAATATTGTATAGTTTTCTGTGTCCAATTCCTTTACATCCTTAGTTAAGTTTATCCTGTATTTGATTCTTTTAGTTGCTATTTGTAAATGGAATTTTTTCCCTTGATGTCCTTCTCAGATTGCTCATTATTAGTTTACAGAAATGCTAATGATTTTGCATATATTATTTTCTGCCACTTTTTCAAATAGCAAAAGATATTTGATTATGTTTGTAAACCGATCTGTTTCTCTGGGCATAATACCCTTTGACTGATTTAAATTTAAAGGCTTACATTTAATTGATTAAATCAAGATTAGGGCTTTGATTTGACCATGTCATTAGGACATGCAGGGTTAAGTACCCATCCCCTTGGTGGGTTATAAAAACAGATGCTCAATCAAGAAGACAGAAGTAGAAACACAGAGAAGATACACAGAGGAAGAGAGACAGCCCCATAGAAATGGCAGAGACCCTGGGAAGAGTGATGAGCCATTCACCTGATGGTTTACAACTGACCTTGTGAAGAGACCAGAGCAGCTGAGCTTGGAAAGAATTGAGCCCTGGGAAGAGAGATGAGCTTTATGCCAGTCTAGAGCTGAGATGGAAAGAAGTTGGACCCAAAGAGACTTAAGAGGGGAGAGGAAGGCTGAACTCTCACAGACATCTCCTACCATCTTGCTTCAACACATGGCAGCACAGTTTGGTAAGGAAGTAACCTTGAGTTGGACTCTTTAGGGCCTTGTAACTGTAAGCTTTTACCCTAAATAAATACTCTCTAAAAGTCAACAGATTTCTGGTACTTTGCATCAGCACCCCTTTGGTTGACTAATGCAGCTTCATTCCATTGTGGTTAGATAAATTACTTTATATAATTTCAATCTTTCTAAATTCATTGAGACTTGTTCTGTGATGTAGGATGTGTCAATCCTGGAGATGATCCATGTGCACTTGAGAAGAGGGTATATCCTGCTGTATTTGGGTGTAATTTTATGTTTATTAAGTCTGGTTCCTCTAATGTATTATACAAGGTCTCTATTTCTTTATTAACTCTGTCAAGATGTTCTGTTTAATGGTGATAACAGTGTATTAAAGTCTCCCACTATTATTGTAGAGGTATCTATTTATCCTCTTATTTTTGCCATTGTTTGTCTTATATATTTTAGGGCACCCTGGTGGGTGCATAAATATTTATGATTGTTCTTTCTTTTTGATAGATTACATTATTTATTAATATTAATATTTATTAATATTAGTATAGCTACTCCTGCCCTTTTTGTTTTTTTGCTTGTTTGTAAAATCATTTTCCAACCGTTCACTTGGAAATTTCTTGCATCCCTAGGTCTAAGGTGAGTTTCTTGTAGACAGCATATAGATGGGTCATAATTTTTTATCCATTCTCCCAATCTGTATCTTTTGATTGGAGAGTTTAATCCATTAACATTCAAGGTTATTACTATCAAGGCAGTATTTACATTAGCCATTTTTTCTTTAGGTTTATATATTTAATATTTTTGTTTTTTTTCTCTTTTTACCCTTGTAGTTACTCTTACTAATAATCTTCTTTTCTACACTCTCCTCCTACCCTCTTCCTCCTGTTTTTTTTTTCCTTTGAGTCTGTAGAACTCCCTTTAGTATTTCTTGAGGGGTGTAACTATTGTTGACAAATTCGCTCAACTCCTGTTTATCTGTGAATATTTAATCTCGCCCTCCTTTCTGAATGCCAGCTTTGCTGGATCCAGAATTCTTGGCTGGCAGTTTTTTCTTTTAGCCTCTTAACTATGTCATATGATTGCCTTCTTGCCTCCAAGGTTTTAGATGAGAAATGAGCACTTAATCTTATTATTGGGTATGTATGGTAGGGGAAGGATAAAGGATTGAGAGTTGAAAGAGGTAGGGGGTTTTTCTTTTTGGAGTAATGAAAATGCTCTAATATTAATTGCAGTCATAAGTGCAGAAATCTGTGACTATACTAAAAGCCAATGAATGTACAGTTTAGATGGATTGTATGGTATGTGAGTATGTCTCGATAAAATTGCTTGAAAAACCACCTTTGTCAGTTTTTGCAGATTTACCTGTGCAAGTGCTCTCTTTCAGGGTTTATGCATATAATGAGGTTAGAGAATAGGTCTAGGCCAAAGTGTAAGGGCCTCCCTAATTCTTTCTGTGCATGCATCTTGTCTTCCTCATGCATGTGTAGCCCTAGGAACCCTCCCCCCCCCCCCCCATTTACATAGATACAAATGTCTGTTCTTCTTTAGGAAAGCATTTCCTCAGGGTCTGGGCACTGCACTGTATGTCTTACAGTCAGCAATCTCCTGCCGCAGGAAGCATTCTTCAGGGTAGTTTGATGAATTGCCTTTTACACTCAGAATAAGTTCTGGGACAGTATGTCCCTTACACCCCATCAGACCAATTGAGGCAAACATACATGCTTCTAGCATCTTCCTGAAAGTTACCCTGCTCACTCTGGAACTGAGATCACGTTAAGCCAGGGAG
Source organism: Dasypus novemcinctus (assembly GCF_030445035.2). Taxonomy (NCBI): domain Eukaryota; kingdom Metazoa; phylum Chordata; class Mammalia; order Cingulata; family Dasypodidae; genus Dasypus; species Dasypus novemcinctus. The sequence goes on along the minus strand of NC_080679.1, from coordinate 54,597,601 downwards.
GGGTTGGAGAGGGGCCAATAAGGGCGCCAGGAGATCCTGCCACTTTTTTTTTTTAATGTACCAAGGATTGAACCCAGGACCACGTACATGGGAAGTATGCACTCAACCACTGAGCTACACCCACTCCTCCTACCATTTTTAAAAAGTCTTTTTCCTTTATTTGGTGCTTACCCTGTTACTGCAATCCTTTATCTGGTTTTTTTTTTTTTTTTTTTTTTTTTAGCTTTGAGAATGATGTTTTTGCCAGTTCATTCTGATTGCTCAAAGTACCTGTGGGAGGATGGAGACCTGAAACATTTCACTCCCCAATCTTAATTGTGGCTAAGGCCCACTTCACATGTTTTATAACATGTGGCTTATGGTTTGAAGTTAAAGTTGTCTTATAAATTATTTCTTCTCCACCCCCACATTTGTCATGTTTTTGTAGAAATTAAAACATACTTTTTCAACTTGAAAATGACAATAATGTTGCCGTCTGAATAGTATATCCATAATTTTGTTCTAGAACCAAGATAAGAATGAATATCTTTGATGAACTACATCAATAGAGTGCAGTTGGTTTAGTTCAGTGAGTTGTTATTGGTCCCATCCTTGAGGAATTTCTGCAGGATTTTTAAAGTCACATTTCAATAAATCACTTGCTAATTTTTTCAAAAATAATTTTGTTATTGGAACTGGAACACAAAATTTACTGACTTATAATGCACTCAAAAATATAAATAAGATGTTTAAAAGTAGTGATAGAAAAATAAGAAGAGAATTGTTCCTACTCTCAATCTCCCCAAAAATACTGAGGAGTACCCATCTCCTTAAAAAGGACTTTGAAGTTTGCGTACCTTTTTCATTTTTCATAGGGTTAAAACTCAGGGGTGGAAATTAACAGATACATTACTCATTCATTCAATTCATTTATTATGCAACCTTCATCGAGTGTCTGTTTTGTATATGATAAGCTATTCTCCTAGATGCTAAGGATACAAAGATAAATGAGAAGCAGTCCTGTTCCTTAAGTAGCTTACCATTTTGTAGTGAGATAAGACCATAGGTCACTGCAAGATATAACATAATTTACTGAGGGGCATACAAAAGAATAGGGGAGTACCATAAAGATTTGGAGGAGGGAGGTAGTAAAATTAGTTTGAAAGGTTAGAAAATTTTTATGAATTAGATGATATTTAAGTTGGATCTTGAAGGACAATAAAAGAAATTGACAGAGGTTAAGTTTTAGCTCAGAGTAAATGTGGAGAGGTGGTAAAGGGTAGGGGGCATTTTTAGGGAGTTTGGTGAAGAAGTGTAAAATACACACTTTATGCAATGGGCACCTATATGTGCCTGGGCCTATTCTAGGCACTGGATATACAGAGCTGAATAAGACAGACTAGGCACCCAAACTCAATGGAGCATGTATATTAATGGACAGAGACAAATAATATAAAACATAAGTGAATGAATAAGATAATTTTGAACAGTGAGCAATTTTATAAAAATAGACTAGTGAAATGATAAGTGACAGGGTTGGGGGAGAATGTTACTGTAGTTTGGGCAGGTCAGGAAGACTTTTCTGAAGAAGTAAAATTTGATGTTAATCTAGAATAATGGGAAGCATCCAGCCTTGTAAAGGCCTGGGGAGAGGGAACTGCAAAGACATTGATAAAATGGGAGTATTTGATGGACTCATAGGCCACTGTGGCTGGGGAATGGTGACAGGAGGTGAGAATGGTAACACTTGAGGTCAGAGGGACTGAAAGGGCAAGATCACAGAGTCTTTAAAATGGTAGTGACTATTTGGGGTTTTATTCCAAATGCAATGGGACTCCATTAGAAGATTTTGTGCAGAGGAATGATGTCTGAATTACATTTTAGAAAGAACATTATGGCTCCTGTGTGTAACTCTGGAACAATAGGGAGTCATATAGTGATGACAGGTAAATCTAAGGAGTTATTTAATGTTAACATGATTTAGGCCCTTAGAATCTGGCACTTCATTTTGAGGAATTACAGAAACAAACTTATCTTAAATTTTTTTAAAAAAATAGTTTCTCAATTACAAATCTCCAGTTAAATCAGATTTCCCATTAGCTTCTTGTCCATCCTGCTAGACAACTCCAACTCTTTGTAGTATTCCCATCAGCTACAGCTAATACATAGATATCAATCAGGTACTCCTTTGTAGCCTCTTTGCATTGTTGTCATTTCTGATGACAATGGATTAGCTTTATTTTTAAGATATATATCATATATTCCCAACTACTTAGTAAGCTCAAAAGCTAAAGACCTTGTTTTAATCTTCTTGTATAGAGATGGTTTAGCATGGTGCCTTATATCCTACATGTACACAATAAATTTTTCCTATCTAAAAAAGGAAATACTGAGTTGAAAATCAGATTAGCCAACTACATTGTCTGTGTGAGATCCAGAAACCTCTTTGGTTCATCTTTTCCCCATTGGATTGAGAATTGATTTCTGAAAAAACTGAATGCCCATTTTATCATTGCACAGATATAGCTACTGTGTTATGGAAACCAATAATACCTCTATTCAAAGCAGAAGATGATACCATTTCAGAAATGGTTCAGGATGGCTATGTCAATAGGATGTGGAGGGAAAAGCCTTCCAGATGAAGAGGAGCAGATGAGCAAAGGTGCAGAGGCAGAAGAGTGCAGTGTACCTTTAAGGATTATGGGTTGTCCCAAATGGCTGAAGGACTGGGTTTCTGCCTAGAATATGTTGGAGACAAGAAGGTAGCATGCATGTGGAAATTAAGGCCAAGAGTAGAACTAGCCTTCTCCCTTATGCTGTCCCCAAGGTGCTGTATATAACTATGAATTGTAGCTTAGTATTTGTATATGTGTCTGTTTCCTCAGCAAGGTGAGATCATCTTCTGGGAAAACCATATCTTATTTCTTTTTCCTCCTTAATACCAATAACCATTTAATATTCTTAATCCTTTGTGTAACCTCCGTGTGCTTGGAAGATGAGGCCTGTTACAGGCATTGATTATTTGCTGAGTGGGGACTGAGCTATACATAGTCTTGAGAGCCAAGCGAGGAAGTTTAGGTTTGGATCTGTTATCACTGAGGAGCCTTTGAAGCTTTTTGAGAAAGGAAATTGTACATCATAGCTGTGCTTTCTGAAGATAACAGAGGAAATGGTAAGGAGGAGAGCAAATTAGAAAGAGGAAAAGCCCGAGGCAATGAGACCTGTCAGCAGTTGTCACAGAAATCTAGGTGAAGGAGCCAGAGTCTAAGCTGAGGGAGCAGAAGCTGTGGAAGAACAAAGACACAAACTCAATTAGATTTGGCAACCTTCTGACCTAGGGAACGTAGAAAATACATTCTTAGTTATCTAAATAACTTAGGTTACTTAAAACCTTTTAGTCAATTTGCCACTTCTAACATGATTTAATGGGCTGTCCTTTGGTTTAATCAGTTCTCCAATATATCTCTCTTGTTGATGAAGGCTGACGTGAATTATTGGCCTTCAGGAAAAAACTATGACAAAGCCAACACCACGGTATTATCCCCCAATTTTTCCTGCTGCTGCAAAGCTTTGAGAAACCTTGAGTGCAAGACCCATTCATTTGAAAGATGAAGGGCTCCAAAGAAAGGATTGGGGGTGAGTGAAGGTAGATGTCCTCACCTGTCAAGTTTGTTGGATAAGGGGCAAAGTATCGCTTATATCCTGGAGCTTCTGTTTAATAATTTGGGAATGACTTCAATATAATGACAAGATCATGCGGTTAGATTCAGTTTTTCTTTGGAGTGTTTGCCTAGTTAAGGACTGTGAGGAGGAGGAGGAATATGCTGTCTGATTTAAGGGAATCCTATATTTTCTGGACCCAAAAAGTTTTTTACAAAAATGTACCGCACAATAAATTGTTTTCCTCTAGTGAAGAAATATTTTGGCTTCTGTCATCAGCATTGTGCTTATATAAACTGAAAGAAAATGTTCATAGCAAATGTATTTGTAGCTTGTCAAGTTGGGAATGACTTCCAAAATAATAAATATAAAGAAAGCAGGACTTTACCAAGGATTTCATGTTTGTTCACGAAATGATAAAATTTCAAGAAAGCAAGTTCTGACAGCCTTTGAAGTTTGTGTAGGATTATTCAGCACCCGCAGGTGAGCTACTATTTAAAGGAATTGCCTCAAATGTCAACAGCTGAGGCATCAAAACAACAATACCAATTACCTATGGAATGTCAGAATCCAATGATGCCAGAAAAAGGGAAAGTATGCAATTTACCTCTTACAAGGTGGTAAACAAAACAAAACAAAACAAAACAAAACACAAAGCGTCATGGAAGATCTCCAAAGTGAAATATGCTATACCAAAGTAGAAAGGATTTTCTTACAGGTAGAGAAAAGTATCTATTCCTGAGTTCTTGGTTTTGCAGCATTAAACCTTAAACAATGATGTCATTCCCTCTTGGATGAATATTGAGTGGACTGTGGATGAGGAACTGGTGGAATGTAACACTGGTAAGTATCAATATTCATTTGATAAAGGATGTTTTATCAGATAAACTACAGGAGTTAATTCATTCAAATATTTATTGAACATTTATTTTGTAAAGTGTAATAATACGATAAAAAGTATTTTTAAGTCACCAGGAATAACTAAATCCTTGATTAGAGATGGAGCTAATCTTTGGCAGAATTTTGATGGAATGGGTTCTCTTTTTCATGCTCATTTATCCTCTTTCAGATTCCTGCCCTCTCTTAACCTGCAACAGTTCTGATTTCTTTTCCCAGACTCTTCCTGTTTTAGTGGAGTGTGAGAGGAGAAACGAATTCACCCTCTGCAAGTGGTTGGAAACCCTGGCTGCATATTAATACCATGAGAATGAGGGGCACTCACAGAGACTGACTTCATTTTACTTGGGCAGGGTCTGCACATGGCAGGGCCGGGAATCAAGTGGTCTTCAAATTCTCCCCCTCACACATACTCTAAAGTAATTTTGAAAAATTTGACTTCACTTCGTACATTTTAAAATTGAAATAAAAAATGTTTCAACATGTTTAAGTAATTTAAAATAATGTTATATTCTAAATATTACAAGTATTGATATTCAAGAATAAAGCTATTAAATTATTAAATGATTTCAATGAAATCAAAGACTATGGAATTTGATATCTACCTATCATTATTATCCATTTAAGAAATACTTTTAACAGTTGAGAATTTTACATTATTTCTCTTTCTCCTTGAACTCTTACTTTCACTATATTTTCACAGAAAAGTTTAGGGTTATTGATTACTTCCTTATATTACAATGCAGGAAATATATGTATAGCAATTGAAATTTATCATTTGAAAGAATTTCCATGAGGCTCCAAATTGAAATAGCCCCATTGTATTACATTAATATTATTATTAGCATGGACTTGACCAAAACAAAATAAGTATATTATACATTTTTTTAACTATTACACTTGAAAACTATAATTTTATGGGAAATGCAATTTTTAATGAAATGTATGGAACTTTTAAAAATCAACTATCTTAATATCTTTTAATGTATAATACTTAATGGTAAAGTGTGACAGTGTTCAGCCTAAATGGTATCCTATTTGTAGCAATTTGATATGCTTTATGAATTTCAAAAATAGGTATTGTATTTGTAAACTGGTCTGTACCTGGGCATGATTAAATTATGATTAGGGCTTTGATTGGGCCATGTCAGGGGCCCAAGGGGGTAGGGATTCACAGATAAAACTACATGGCAGAGCAGAGGAGTTAGTTGGAGTTTTGATGTGGGAGCTTTGAGCTGGAGCTCAGAAGTGAACACACAGGAGAAGAACACAGAGGAATAGAGACAACTCCTTAGTCATACAGACTCCCTGGGGAGAGAGACAGAGCCTGATATTCTGCAGCTGGCCTTGTAGAGAGAGCGCACAGCTGCTGAACCCAGAAAGAAATGGAGCCACTGGAAGAGAGGAACCTAAGAAGCATGAACTCTTGACGATGTCGGCAGCCATCTTGTCCCACCATGTGGCAATAGACTTTGATGAGGGAAGTAACTTATACTTTGTGACCTGGTAACTGTAAGCTTCTACTCCAAATAAACACCCTTTATAAAAGGCAACAAATTTCCAGTATTTTGCATCAGCACCTCTTTGGCTAATACACCATTTTTCATTTTTATAGATGTAAACACTGATAAACCTTATTCACATAAATAAAGAAATTGACACTGGAACAAATATTAAGACAATGTCACTAAATTTTTTGAACTACTTCTGAATTATCTGCAAAAAATTACTTGATGATTTCTTTCTTAAAACCCGTAAAAAATAATCTATCAATGGTAAACTGGATTATGCTTGTATTAGTGAACCAAAGGGATGCTGATGCAAAATATCAGAAATGTGTTGCCTTTTATAAAATATATTTATTTGAGGTAGAAGCTTATAGTCACAAGTCCCTAAAGAGCCTTAAGACTGCTTAAGAGGTAATTTCTCACCCAAAGTTTGTTGCCACATTTTAATGTGAGATGGTTAGCCATGTCTGCAAGGGTCCAGCCTTCCTCCTTCTTCTTTCCTCTTAAGGCTCTGTGGTTCCAGCTTCTTCTGATCTCAGTCGTAGGCTGGCATGAGGTTCATCTCTCTTCCCAGGGCTCATTTATTTTCGGGCTCAGCTGCTCTGGTCTCTTTACAATGTCAGCTATAGATTATCAGGCTCATCTCTCTTCCTGGAGCTGCAGGATCCTGTCTAATGAGCTGTTTCTCTTCCTCTGTGTTTACCTTTTCCATGCATTCCCCCCTTGTGAGAGTCTATTTTATTCCCACCAAGGGGGTGGGGACTCAACCCTGCAGACCCTAATGAGGTGGTTAAATAAAAGCCCTAATCTTGATTTAATAAGTAAAAGTGAAATCTCTGAATTGAATACAGTCTAATATGCCCAGAGGAACAGACCAGTTTACAAACACAATCAGTATTTCTTTTTGGATTTCATCAATACAAAATTGCCATAATGCTCTTCCTTCATTTTTGTTAGAAGAAGGAAGTCACCTATTAATCTGCAAAATACTTTTCTCATCTGTTCCTGGAACCGTTTAGTTTCTCAACATCAACACCAAATTGACCTATTATTAGAAATCCCCCTACTAGTAGTACCCCAGGCAATTGTAGCAAAAACCTTGAACAAGGGTCAACATCTTGACTACACTTGAACTTTGGAGATGATTTTTTAAAGAAAGAGAATATATGGAAATTGAATATATTGAACAGCCTTTTTCTATCCCTAGAGTATGTGTTTTTAATACATTAGTCCTTTCATGAGAATACTTACATATTAGGTGGAAGCACTTAGGGAAAATGTGTTTAATTCAACGAAATTAACTCTTAGAGGTAATAAAAAACTTGTGCATAGAGTATTTTTCTTAGAAGAATTTCTCAGCTCCTATCTTATACGTACATAGGTGACTACAAATTCTACCTATTTTTTTGACTTGCCTAGTTGGTATTTGAGAGATGTTTCATGAATTCAATTGACCTGAGCTTGCTACTAAGGTTACAATGGTAAAATTACATCAAAGATATAAAATATCAGTGCTATTTAATAGAAATATAATGCAAATCACATATGTAATTTTATATATTCCAGGAGCCACATTAAAAAAATTTAAATGAAATTAATTTTAATAATATATTGTCTTTAACCTCTTATATCACAATATTATCATTTCAACAAGTTGTCAATATAAAAATTGTTAATGAGATATTTTACATTCTTAATTTTGTATGAAGTCTTTGAAATCCAGGGTGTGTTTTATACTTAGGTATGTCTCAGTTTGGGCTAGCCACATTTCAGTGCTCAAAAGTCACATGCACCTATTAGTAATCATAATGGACAGTGTGGATATAGATGGTTGTAAACAAAACTTTGTGCAGTCTCTAATGTTATTCTGCAGAAGTAAAACAGTTCTTCAGATAATCAGTTCTTCAAGATTAGGAAAAGAGGTTTCTAGTCATCCTAGATGGTGATATAAGCTGCTCCAAGATATTATTCTGCCATAGAATTGTTGAACAGCTAGCCCAAACTGGCAGAACCATCTTCCTCAAAGCTCCAGAAAACAGTTAAAAAGTTGCAGTAATTGGGTGAGTGCCATAACAAGAAGACACAACTTTTAAAATGATAGAAGAAAGCCATGGCATCCTTGTTTCCCCTCCTTTATGTCCTCTCCAGTATGTTATGTACTCCCTCACAGGTACTTTGCCCTAGTCCAGAAAGAGCAAAGTAACTCCTATGTGCATACTGGGGTGCTTATATATTGGAACCAACCTATTGGAGCGGGGGGGTGGGGGGGGGTGGGGAGGGGCAGCCTGAAAGACTGAACCAGAAAACTTGTCTTTGATTTACCCTGACAGAATTTGCCCTGGAGGATCTAGAAAAAGAAGAGCAAATTAAACCCAAAGCAGTAGAAGGAAGGGAATAACAAAGATTGGAGCAGAGATAAATGAAGTAGAGAATTAAAAAAATAGAGAGAAAAGTTGGTTTTTAGAAAATATTAATAAAATCTACCAACTTTAGCAAGATTGGCAAAGGAAAAAGAGAGAAGATGCAAATAACTCAATCAGAAATGAAAAAGGGGATATTATTACTGACCACAAAATATATAAAGGATTATAAGATGATACTATGAGCAAGTATATACCAACAAATTAGATTACCTGGATAAAATGGACAAATTCCTGGATATACACAAGATACCTATATCGAGTCAGGAAGAAATAGAAGATCCCAACAGACCAATAACTAGGAAAGAGAATGAATCAGTAATAAAAACCTCCCAACAAAGAAAAGCCCAGGATTTTCAAACTCTTTCAAAAACTGAAGAGGAGTGTATACTTCCTAACTCATTCTATGAGGCCAATATCACCCTAATACTAAAGCCAGATAAAGACACTACCACAAAAGAAAATTGAAGTTCAATATACTTTATAAATATAAATGCAAAAATCTCAAAGAAAATAATAACAAACTGAATCCAACAACACATTAAACAAATTTTAGGCCATGGTCAAGTGAGATTTATCCCAGGTATGCAAGGGTGGTTCAACATAAGAAAGTTAATGTAAAAAACCACAGTAATAGAACAAAGGAAGAAACTCACATGATCATCTCAATTGATACAGAAAGGGCTTTGAAAAAATCCAGAACCCCTTCTTGATAAAAACACGTAGAAAACAAGGAATAGAAGGGAACTTCCTCAACAGGATAAAGGACATATAAGAAAAAACCTACAGGTAACAGCATACTTCATGGTGAAAGACTGAAAAATTTCCCTCTACAAGATCAGGAACAAGACAAGGATTCACCCTTCTACTCCTGTTGTTCAAACTTTTATTGGAAGTTCTACCCAGAGAAATTAGGCAAGAAAAAGAAATAAAAGGGATCCAGATTGGAGAAGGAAGAAATGAAATATTCCCTATTTGCAGATGACATGATCCTTTATATAGAAAATCCTGAAAAGTCCAAGACAAATCTAGTAGACACAATAAGCAAATTCTGCAAAATGGTAATATATAAGATCAACATGCAAAAATCGGTAGTGTTTCTGTACACTAGAAATGAATAATATGAAGAGGAAATCAAGAAGAAAATTTCATTCAATAGCAGCAGATAAAATAAGATATCTAGGAATAAACTTAACCAAGGATATAAAGGACTTACACACAGAAAACTATAAAAAAATTACTAAACAAAATCAAAGAAGACAAAAAATGGAAGGGCATTCCGTGTTCATAGATTGGAAGATAAAATATTAAGATGCCAGTTCTACTCAAAGCAATTTACAGATTCAATGCAATCCCAGTCAAAATTCCAACAGTCTTCTTTGCAGAAATAGAAAAGCCAATCATCAAATTTATGTGGAATGGTAAGAGACCCTGGATAGCCAAAACCATCTTGAAAAAAATCAAGTTGGATTACTCATACTTCCAATTTTAATATTTATTACAAAGCTACAGTAATCAAAACAGCATGGTACTGGCACAGGGACAAATAGATCAATGGAATTGAATTTAGGGTTCAGAAGTAAACCCTCATATCTATGGCCATTGCTTTTTTTTTAATTTGAAAGAGGCTTTAGATTATATAAATATTACATGAATTCCATGCCCCCAAAATGCTCCATGTTACATCTACTCTTCCTTCTCCCTCCCCTCAGAACCTCTGGTGTCTACTCTCTTTATATCAATGTTACAAGGTCTTCCATTGCTAGAAGAACAAGTCTACTTTGGTCCACAGTTGCATTCCCCCCTTATGTTTGTTCATTCTCAATCTGGAGGATTTTAGGATGGTGATGCTGCCTCTGTTTCTGATTAAGAGGGGACTTAGATCCAATTAGGTGGATGGATGGAACTCTTTTGTTTTGGGGATGGGCATTGTCCATCATCATTCTTTTGTTAGTTGTCCTGGGTGAATTCAGTGAATTGGATTATAGGTGTTGCAATACTTCTGAGATTCAAGACTCAACCAGCATATGAACAGACCAAAGATTTAAGTCTCTGGGACCCATATTTAATGAGTACAGTGCTAATTATAAGTTCAAATAAAAGGCAGAAGAACCATATGTAGGTAAATTATAAATGAGTCTAACTCTGTTACATTGGGGAGCGTATATTCCAAAGTAAGGCCCACTGACAGGGTGCCCAATTCCTGAGATTGTCTGCCCTGCCTATGGTGTCTAGATGTCTCGAGAGCCCTCAGGAGCCCCCCATTTGAAGCACTGTTTACTGTGGCAGTCAGAGATATCCTCCTGATATGTGCATAAGCGTAACCTCTGGAATGACCTCCTGACTCACTTTGAAATCTCTTAGCCATAAAAACTCATTTGTATCTAATATTTCCCCCTCTTGGCCAAAGTTTTTTCCAGATGCATTACTATTTGGCTCTTGGTAATAATTCCTCAGAGCCAGAGAGGCATCCCTGGGAGTCATGTTGCGGGGAGGGTAGTGCATTTACACGCTGAGTTTGGCTTAGAGAGGGGCCACATTTGAGCAGCAGGAGGCAATATTAGGCAATATATAATACTAGGCTAAGTTTCAATTTCACAAGAACAATGTTCATAAGTACAACCATCAATATCAAGAGTCTGGCATAATGGTCTGTCCTCCTTTGCTAGGTATTGCTCATGTGCTCAGGGGGTTCTTGCCACTATATTAGAGAATGTATCAAGGCATCCCAGGATGGGAATTAAATATTCTTTTGATTATTGTGTGGTTATTCACCCAAAGAGACAACACCCCAAGACCAATAATAAAATTATTTTATTTTCTTATTATTTTTATTTATTTTTTATTTTTTGGCTTTGTCTTTGGGGAGGTTTTGCTCACGACTGTGGCAGGGGAGGATCACTGGTGTGTAGTGTTGGTGATAGGGGGATGTGTGGGAAGGGGTGCACCCAGGGCATTCCTCTATAGCATATGAATATGTTCAAGTGGCCATTTGCTTTTTTTTTAAACAAATCTATTTTATTGGTACATATTAATAAAGCATACAGTTTATCAAAAGTGTACAATTAATGGTATTTGGTATAATCACGTATTTGTGTATTCATCACTTCAATCATTATTAGAGCATTTTCATTATTTCAATAATAATAGACAAAAAAAAGGGCAAATCAGTAAACAAGAAAAGTTTTCACCTCTCAATAGCTCTATGTTTCCCTTGCTATACATAGCTGCTACTTCTGGCTATTCCTTCACAATTATTTATTTATTTATTCAGCAGTTTTATTGAGATATATTCACATATCATATGATCTATCCAAAGTGTATAACCAATGACTTTTAGTATAATCACAATGTTGTGCACTCATCATCACAAAAAATTTTAAAATTATTTCATTACTCCAAAACAAAAACTCCACACCCCTTAGCTTGCCTTCCCTAGCTCTACATAATGACGAGTCAAATTTCATTTATATGAATTGATTTATATTTATATTTTATATAAATGGAATTATACAATATATTACACAATATATTTAGTTCATAGTAACACAATCATATAGTATTTGCCCTTTGTGCCTGGCTTTCTTCACTCAACATAATGTCTTCCAGTTTCATCTATGTTGTTATATGCTTTGTGACTTCATTTTTTTCTTACATCTGCATAATATTCCATTGTAATACAACACAATTTGTTTATCCATTCATTGGTAGATGGACACCTGGGTTGTTTCCAACTTTTGGCAATCATGAATAATATTGCAATGAGCATTGGTGTGCAGATGTCTATTTGTTCACCAATTGTTTTTTGACAAGGTTACCTAGTCACTCATTTGGGAAATTATAATCTCTTTGACAAATTTTCCTGGGAAAACTGGCTATCCACATTTAAAAATATGTGGATACCTCACACCTATACAGCAATTAGTTCAAAATGGATCAAAGACCTAAATATAAGAAAAAAAAAATCTTTAAAACCCCTAGGATCTTCAGGACCTTGTGTTAGATAATGTTTTCATAGACTTTACACCAAACTCTGAGCAACAAAAGAAAAAATAGATATATGAAACCTCATCAAAATTAAAAACTTTTGTGCATGAAAAGATTCCACAGAAGTAAAAAGACAACAACTTACAGAATGGGAGAAAATATTTGGAAACCACATATTTGTAAGGGTTTAACATCCATAATATACACAGAAATCTTACCCTTCAACAACAAAATGACAAACAACCCAATTAAAAAATGGGCAAAAGACTTGTAAAGATAGTTCTCCAAAGAAGATACAGAAATGACCAAAAGCACATGAAAAGATGTTCAACATCTATTAGAGAAATGCATATCAAAACCACAATGAGATATAAATTCACACCCACTAGAATGACTACTATTAAATTGATGGAAATTAACATATTTGTATTTTTAAGAAGTTCCAGGGATGGTCATACTGTTGCTGCTGGTTTGGGGACTTTGAGAACCCATGGTGCAGAGTATAATGGGATATGTACCCAGAAAAACATGTTCTTAACCTTAAACCATTCCTGTGGGTGTGAATCCATTGTAGGTAGGAACTTTTAATTAATTGTGACCCAACCCAACCAGGAAGGGTCTTAATCGCATTCCTGGAGTCCTTCAAAAGCAGAATGAAATTCAGACAGCTATAGAAAATGCCATAGGAAACAAGAAGCTGACAGCCAACAGAACCTGGAAGAGAAGAGAAAGAAAGACTAGGAGAAGCTGCCATGTGCATTGCCATATGATGGAGAAACCAAGATATCCGGCAGCCAGGCCCACAATAGCAGTCTTCTGAGAAAAAAAAAATCACCTTGATGATGCCTTGATTTGGACTTTTTCCTAGCCTCACAACTGTGAGCCAATAAACTATTGTTTAAGCCAACCCATTTCATGGTATTTGTTTGAACAGCCAAGGAAACTAAAACAGGTAAAGACATATGTTCCATTTTGGTCCATGAGTTTTGAGAGATATTTGGGAAAGTTTATCTTCCATGATGAGAAGCCAGATGGGTAAAAAGGCATTGTTTTCTCTTTGCCCCCTCTACCTCTTTGCTTCCTGCTTTGGATGCTGTCACAGAAAGACAAAGTTGTTGGAATCATTGCCACCATCCTGTGACGATGAAAGGAAACTAAGAGGGTTTCAGAAATGCTTATCCCATATCCTAACATTATGGAGCTGTTGAACCAACTGATTGCAGGGGCTCATTACATGAAATAATTTGTAAAAGTCTTTATTGTGCAGCCACCATCTGTCTAGCAATATTTTCCTCTTGCTTGCAGCTGAAAGCATTTGCCAGAGATACAAACTACCATACCATCATCTCCATAATTGGAATGATACAGTCTTAAACAATGTCAGTCCAGAATTGTGGCAATAAAATTATAATGCCTTTCCTTAAAATAATATGAAGGTTTTTTTTTCTTATTTCTGAAGAACATGTAACATACATATGGTATCTCAGAGCTGGCAAGTTAAAGGAAACTTTTTTGTAGGTTGAGTGCCTCTAGGTATAGGTTGAATCTCAACAAGCTAAAATACTATATCCCAAGTACTGTTTAATGGATTGAAGTTAAATTATGGGTGGCATGCTAATCAAATTTGCTGATGACATGAAGACTAGAAAATGTTTGGGACATTCTGAAATATTTGATGGGAGTGGAAGGTAACTTGTTCTGGGTAGCTTCAGAGAGAAGAACTGGCATTAATGGATAGAATTTATTTATAAAGATGTCCATTTGAATTTCTACAAGGAGAAAAATTTTCCAGTAGCAAGAGCATGTCCATTAAGAAACTTTCACTGTGAAGTGGTAAGGTCTTCATTACTCAATTGTGCAGTGAAAGGTTGAAAGAGTACTTTCCGCCTTGGTAGTTTGTCTTCCAGTGAAAAGCATCACAAGGAACTAAACATTTCATAAGAGATATTAGGTTTCACCATATGAAATTACAGGTATTCATTTTTTCTTTTTTTACATTTAAGTATATCACTCATACATGAACATACATAAACAATATGTGGTAGAGTAATAGTTGTGAACTTACAAATCAAATAGACATAACATCATACAAATCTCCCATACCTCACGCTACCACCAATATCTTGCATTGTTGTTAAACATTTTTAACTAATGATTAAAGAGCATCCTCAAAATATTAGTATTAACTAAAGTATTTTTCCCCCAACCCACCCTATTATTACTATATCATTTATATATGAACATACATAAACAATAAGTGTATAGTAAAAGTTGTGAACTTACAAAGAAAGCATGCATAACATTATACAGGGGTCCCATACATCAAATCTCCACCAACACATTGCATTGTTGTGAGGCATTTTTTACAAATTATGAAAGAATACTGTCAAAATCTTACTACTAATTATATTCCTTACCTTTCATTTGGTGTATTATTCCTCCAACCCACCCTATTATTATTTTTAAACCTACTTTTAGGATAGAAATTGTAAACTTACAAAACAATTATGCACATGTGCAGAATTTCCAAACAACACTGCACTAGCAACACACCACACATGGTGGAACATTTGTTACAGGTTATGAGATCATTTCATCTGATTATTACCAGGTTCATAGCATACATTTGGCACACTTTTTCCATACTCCCCCACTATCAACACAGCACATCTTTGGCATAGATGCAAGAATATTACATTATTACTGATAACCAAAGTCCATAGGTCACTCCAGTTGATTTTTCCCCATGCTTCTCCACATTCCCACCCTCCTGCAATGATGATGTACATTTGCTCTAGCTAACAAAAGACACTCTTGCTTCTGTATCATCAACCACAATTCTCATCCACCTCTGGGTTTACTATGCTATTCAGTCCCTAGATTATTCTCTAGCATTCTGTCAATTGGCATTTATATCCCAAGACTACCATTTCCAGCCATATCCCCATTTATAAACCATCTGTTACTCACTATAATGTGTTACCATTAACTCTGTACTACTATTTCCACACTTTTAAAGTAAAGCTAATTAAAACTTCTACATACATTATGCTGTGATGAGCTCACAATAAGTCTGCATGAAGGGAAGGTGGTGTATAACTTAAAGAAATAAAAGACAGAGAGAGAGACACAGAGATGAGATAAAGATGGGACCAGGGGACTCACAGCTTCTGGAACTGAGAGCCTCAATCCTAGCTTCCACATCATATTTATTGGAAACTAACAAAAGGCTGTTTGTTATCAGAACTGCAATATTTACAATAACAGGAAACAACAAATAGGTAAGAGAGTTTCCCACAACACATTAAACATCAGTAGTCCATTTCAGTCCTCTTTTTATCTCCTTTAAGAATCCACCACCTACCACCATGTCTTGAAGATACTTTCCTACATTTTCTTTTAGAAGCTTTATGGTTCTTGATTTTATACTTAGGTTTTTGATTAATTTTGAGTTAACTTTTGGATAAGGTGTGAGATAGGGGTCCTCTTTCCTTCTTTTGGCCATGGATATCCAGTTTTCTCAGCACTGTTTGTTGAATGGACTTTTCTGCCTGAGCAGGGTGGGTTTGACAGGCTAGTCAAAAATCACTTGACCATGCATGTGAGAATCTGTTTCTGAACCATCAATTCAGTTCCTTTGGTATGTGTCTGTCTTTATGCCAGTACCATGCTGTTTTTACCACTGTAGCTAGGTAATATGATTTAAAGTCTGGAAATGAGAGTCTTCCAACTTTGCTTTTCCTTTTTAAGATGTTTCTGGCTATTCAGGACCCCTGACCCTTCCAAATAAATTTGATAATTGTGTTTTCCACTTACTTAAAAAATGCTGATGGATTTTTTTTTTATCAGGATTGCATTGAATCTGTATATAAATTTGAGTAGAATTGACATCTTAATGATATTTAGCTGTACAATCTGTAGGCAAGGAATGTTTTTCCAATTATTTAGGCCTTTTTAAAATTTCTTTTAACATTGAATTGTACTTTTCTGAATAGTAGTGCTTTACATCATTGGTTAAATTTGTTCCTGAATATTTGGGCTTTATCTGTTATATTTTATTTTCACCACTTGTAGCATTTGATATGGTTATGAATTCCACAAATAGATATTGGATTATATTTGTAATCTGGTCTGTACCTGGGCATGATTCAGCTATGATTAGGGCTTTGATTGGCCCACGTCATTAGGGTGTTGAGACCCCACTCTTTGGTGGATGGGAACTCATAGATAAAAAGCATAGCAAAGGACAGAGTTGAAGGATTTTGATGTTGGAGTTTTGATGTTGGAGTTTGATGCTGAAGTCTTAAGCTGGAGCCTCAGGCAGTAAGCATACAGAGGAAAGATAAGCAAGCCCTGGGAAGAGAAGACTTGAGCCAGGGAAGAACACAGAGGAATAGAGATGGCTCCTTAGACATAGCAGAAACCCCAGGGAGAGAGACAAATCTGTTCACCTGATAGTCTACAGCTGACCTTGTGGAGAGAGGCAAAGTCTAGAGAGGCTCATAGTCTACAACTGACCTTGTGGAGAAAACAGAGGAGCTGAGCTCAGAGGAACCTAGGAAGCCTGAACCCTCACAGACATCAGCAGCCATCTTGCTCCAACATGTGGAAATACCTTGGTGAGGGAAGTAACTTATGCTTTATGGCCTGGTAACTGTAAGCTCATACTCCAAATAAATACCCTTTATAAAAACCAACCAATTTCTGTTTTTTTTTTGCATCAGCACCCCTTTGGCTGACTAATACACCACTCTTTTGACACTTTTAATTACTTTCATTGATATAATCTTTATTTCTAGACTCTTTTCCAGGTCTCTCTCTTCTGTCTTTTCTTTTTAGACTGTAGCACAGCCTTTAATATTCCCTACAAATCTGGTCTCTTGGTTACAAACTCTCTCAGTTTCTGTTTATCTGTGAATATTTTAAACTCACCCTCATGTTTGAAAGACAATCATGTCAGATATAAGATTCTTGACTGGAAGTTTTTCTCTTGCAGTATCTTAAATATATCATACCACTGTATTCTTGCCTCCATGGTTTCTGGTGAGAAAACAGCACTTAATCTTATGGGTATCCTTTATATGTTATGCATTGCTTTTCTCTTGCTGCTTTCAGAATTCTTTCTTTGTCTTTGGCATTTGACATTCTGATTCATATGTGTCTCGGTGTTGGTCTACTTGGTTTTTTTCAGATAAGAGCACATTGTTGTGCTTCTTGGACATAGATATCTATGTCCTTCAATAGGGTTGGGAAATTTCCTACCATTATTTCTTCAAATATTCCTTCTGCCCCTTTTCCCTTTTCTTCTCCTTTTGGAAAACCCATGACATGTATGTCTGCACATCTCTTGCTGTTGTTTAGTTCCAAGAGATAGTTCAATTTTTTCCATTCTTTTCTTCATCTGTTTTTTGTATATTCACTTCCAGAGGCCATTTGTTCAAGCTCACCAATCTTTTCTTCTGTCTCCTCAAATCTGCTATTATATGATTCTAATGTATTTTTAATTTCATTTATTGCACCTTTTATTTCCATGATATCTGCTATTTTTCTATGTACGCTTTCAAATTCTTCTTTGTGCTCACCCAATGTCTTCTTAATATCCTTAATCTCTTTAGCCATCTCATTGAATTTATTAAGATTTGTTCAATCATCTATGATTAGTTGTCTCAACTCCTCTGTGTCATATGGAGGCTTATTGTATTCCTTTAACTGGGCCAAATCTTCCTGTTTCTTAGTGTGGGCTGTAACTTTTTTACTGGTGTCTTGGCATCTGGCTTCCTAGAGCATTTATTCTGGGAGCAGTTTTTCTCTTTAGTTTAGGGCTTCCTGCCTTTTTTCCCTTGCTGGTTGTGTAGTAGGAGCCAAGGATGTAGTTGGTGCTATAAGCTGTGGAGGCTCAAGCTGCCTTCATTGCCCCAGGGACTGATCTTCTTGGAATCTTCTTCCAACTTTCTCCTTTGCTAAGGGTAGGGACAGAGTCACAGCTGTGTGGAATAATGAAAGTTGTGCAGGCCTAGACTGTAGTTGCACAGAGAGATGGTGAAGCTTCACATCCCTTTCTCCCCTGCCTGTGGTGGGGATGGAGCTGCAAGTGTGGGCAGCAATCTATGCAGTATGGGTCCAAGATGGCTGCAGTTGCCCCAGTAGACTTCTAATTATTCAGTTCTTGGCAGCTAAATTTACCTGCAGTTACCTGAATAGGCTGGTGCTGGGCCCGCCAGCTTCCTCCCTGCTAGAGGTGGGGCTGAAGCCTAAGATAGGGCTGCAGGACAATCTGGGTAAAAGAAACTGGTCTCTACCATCACTATGATTTTTAGTCAGTCAAGCTTCCCCTCATGCTGAGGGCAGAGTCAATATGGTGGCTACCAGCCTCTTGCAGACTTGGACAGATTCAAACTTCAGCTATTCAAGGGTTACACTTTTGTATTGAATTTACTAACCAGTAGCTGAAATCAATGGCCAATTGTCTCTTCCTCCCCTGTTTTTGGGAAATGGAGCTTCCAATTCCAGCCACAGAGAAGCTCCTGGGGCAACTTGTGCTGCCAAAATAAGATGATCACCAGCCTCCATGGAGTGGCCTGTAATTTCCTGGAGAGGCTGGTGCAGGTCCCTGCAGCTTCCTCCCTGCTGGAGGGGCTTGGGGCTTAAACTAGAGCTGCAATCTGATGTGGATGGAAAGAAGCCGGTCCCCACCAGCACTGGGATTTTCAGTCTGCCCCACTTCCCCTTATGCCAGGTGCAGAGTTAACATGGTGACTACCGGCCTCTTTCTCACTTGGATAGGGTCAAGCTTTAGCTGTTCTCAGGATTATACTTTAGCCCGCCAAATTTACTCATTAGTACCTGAAGTTGCTGGCCAACCATCTCTTCCTCCCCCATTTTAGGGAAGTGGAGCTTCCAATTCCATACACAGAACAGCTTCCCGAGTTGGCTGGTGTCTCCAGTGGAGGATGGGAAGTGACCTCTGTGGTAGGGAGAGCTCTACCTATGAATCTTCTCTGTAGATGGGCAGTCTGCTCCTTCCATTCTTTGAAGGATGTTGCAGATGCTCCTCTGGTCTCCTGGAGTCCCCAAACAGGAGCTTTAGATAGCTTTGGGTGATTGAACCTAATGGAAATAGAATAATATCCTGGGGTAGAACATGAACTCTATTTTAGGGCTGATTGGAAGGGCAAAGTTAAGCCATTGAAATACATCTTCACATAGGCCACATGAATCATATATTGCACAAAGTTGCTTTCGGCTCCTGGAACCTGCTTAATCAAGACAACTTGATTTAGAAGAGCTGCTCTCCACCTCTCAGGGCTGGAAATGCAACAATTGGGAGCTTGGAAGGCTGCAGGGCTGGAAAGTGGAGGGCAGCTGGGGCATCCCATCAAGGAGGTAAAAGGGAAAAAAGCAGCTATTGTCCCTCTCACACTCTCTTCTGCTCAACTCTCAGCCTTGTGAGGGAGTCCTTGGTGGCCACTCAGCTCTAGGGGCGAAAATGCAGAGCCTGAAAAGCCGTGCAATGAATTAGGTTACCGTTGTAACCGAAAATGGATCCTCAGATTGGACAGGCAACACAGGCAGTTGTCGTCAGGAGCTGTTCCTACGGAATTGGAGAGGATGGTGCCACCTGGGTGTTGTATACCAGCAGGAAGTAGCACTCAAAAGCACCGTTGTGTAAATGGTAGACAGCAGAATCAGCTACAAGAGGGAACTTCTCTTGGGAAGAACAAGCCCTTCCAAAAACTATAATACAATGGCTTCATCAGGTCAAGATATAGTCTGTATATGGAGCATTATATAATGTATGGATAAATTTGATTTTTCCTCTTAGGGGATGGATTATGAAATTTAAGCCATGTCACAGCTATGAAGATCTGGCACAAGAAAGAGGCGTTAAAAAAAAAAAGTGAGAGTGCCGTCGTTTGGACAGTTCTTTTAAATTATTTAATAGCCTGTGAGTCCAAGTAAACAATAACTTTATTTGCTAGGGAGTGAAATTCTAGGGTGGTTTCAGTTTCTCCCAGTCATTATACCTAATTTTTACATCAATCCCTTTAACACAAATCTGTATTTCAAAGAATCTCTCTCTGTAGTAGATCTTGCAGAGGAAATGTGCACTATTACACTTGAAAATTATTGCTAACCTTTTTAGTAGCTCAGTAGGAAAACTCAATGTTTTAAACACAGTAGTACTGGAAATTTTATGACAAGACATTTACCTAGCACTTAAATTTGTATAATGTACATAAGACAAACTAGTAAGCATGACTTGGGGAAATTGTCAGAACTTGTATTGTGATTTTGACCTTGAAAGCAGCAAGTGGCCAGAATCTGCCATGGCAATAGACTATTAAAAAGACCCTTAACAAGATGGAGGCAGTGAGGTTAAGAAGCTTGCCTAAAGTCACAATTAATAAATGATGGAGCAGGATTTGAACAAGGCAGTCTAACTCCTGAGCCCATCCTCTTTACCACCATGCCACACAGCCTCCTGCTCTCCTGAGGCCTGGTATAGCTGTGATATCACACTTCCTCCTCCCTTTTTCTCGAGCAACCATGTCTACCCCCACTAGACTGTAAACTTCTTCAGAAGGGCAGTGACTCTATCTTTATTGTTCCCTGTTGAATTCCAGTAACTTATACCACAGTGCTTGGACCATAGTTGGTATTCAGTAAATATTTGTTAAATAAATGGACATATGTATGTTCAGTATAAGCATTTAATGACTGTAGTATTTCTAAGAAAAATGGAATAATTATAACATCCTTTAAGTAACATCTAAATATTATCCAGTTATATTGAAGGGAAAGAGAGCTTATACTGACAAGAGGTGTTTTGAAATTTTCAAATGTCTGTAAAAGATTAAAGCCAAAGGGGATTTCAAGGCCAGAATCGGGCAGTTTAATTTGAAGCAAAGCTGGTGCTTTTCAAATCTTCACCATTCCCAGCCACAGGAAAAGACAGACAGTTATGAAAGCTTGTGTGCTAGAAGGAAAATCTAATTCCTTGGAATGACCTGAAGAAGAAGGTAGAGCTGTAGACTCTGACTACCTTACTTTAAGACCTAATAACCCTGGGGGGAGTGGATGGTAGGGGAGAATACACACACACACATATATAAACCACATAAAAGAGGACATGAGTCAGATTAGAGGGCAAGTTGGAGCTGTGTTATCACAAGTCCTCAAGAAATCAGCAGGGTCAGAAATAAGGCAGGCTGCAGGCAATTACAGATTGTCATTAAAGTTAAAAATATGTCCCACAGCACTGTTGCTGTATGACTGTAGGCTACTAAAACTCCATGCTGTCAGTTGTGCCACTAAGCATGGTAAAGGACAGTAAAAATTCAGTTATTTCTGCATTTGTTACAAAACAAAAAGTCTATACATTTTAATTTAATTTCAATAAATAAGCTTAGACAGATTTCAAGAGATAAAGAGAGAAAATGTAGAGAAGAGGCATATAGATTTATTTGAAGAAGGACAGCATTCAAATGGCTGTTTCATAATTGCTTGGTTTTAGGTGGTAATATAATTAGTAACCAAGATGACTTTGGCCAGTTGATTTCTCTTCAAGAGCTTTCAAAGTCAATAATTGCAGACAATAAAGGTATTGTGTCTGAACAACTTTAAAAAAATTCAGAAGGATTATGCCCAAGTAAATAACATTTCAAGTAGGTGTTTAATGTAATGTGCTGAAAAAATTCACAACAATGAAAAGACTTACATGAAAGAAGATTGAATTCTGAATGAGGGCACAAGGATTAACTGAATGTCAAGATGAACATTCCCGTATGGATCCATTCCTTGTATAACAATTGAACCCTTTACTTCACAGCATGGTAGAGTGTAATTTAACTTATGAGGGATAATTGTACTAAGTGGAAATGATTTGGTAAAGAAGGAAGGATTTTTATATCAAGGACAAAGCAATTTATAATTTGATTTTTAATCTGAAGACAGTAGGTAATATCAAGTCACCAAATAGTCCAAAGAATAGATCACTAATTGAAACAGAATGTGGAAAGATTAATGAAATTGATTAGGAGTGACAAAGCAGCTGGGTTTGTCAGCATCTCAGCAGATGGAATAGTTCTGTTAGGTGAAATGACAAGGCACTGAAACAAAACTTAAAATTAAATGTAATTTAATTTTTAGTCTGGGCACTAAAAACATACAATTGAATAAAATTTGAGGAACAAGCTATGAAGGGATCTTGAGAGATGTTCCTGAATGGTGTTAGAAAATACAATTGTTTGTCATTTGGTTCAGTCTTGCTATTTCAGATGACTGCTACAAGTTTGAGAGGTGGCATAGCAAAATACTTGATGCCATTGCTGGAGTTTAGATGGCAAAATCCCAGGTAATAGAACTATTTTAGAAGGACTGTCTTTTTGCTCTTATCCTGTCACTACTCCCACTTTCCATGGCCTTGCCATGTTACACAAATTCAGTTTTTTAAAAAATGTGTTCCTTGGGGCACTTGGGACCCAACAGAAGTATTATGTCTGACCAATTTTAAAAATATGTAAGGATTATGCCTAAGTAAATTATATTTCAAGTAGGTCTTTAAAGTAATGTGCTGAAACAATTTACAACAAGGAATTTTCATAGA
Source organism: Dasypus novemcinctus (assembly GCF_030445035.2). Lineage (NCBI taxonomy): Eukaryota > Metazoa > Chordata > Mammalia > Cingulata > Dasypodidae > Dasypus > Dasypus novemcinctus. The sequence goes on along the minus strand of NC_080679.1, from coordinate 54,574,544 downwards.
ATAGACATTCTGTGAAAAGGTTCTTTGGTCGAATAAGTCTGCAGAAGGCTATATACTGTGTGTTTCTCTTAGAGAGTCTCAACACATATTAGCATACCAAATGCTCTGAGTCCTGAAGTAAAGTGAGAATTTTCCAAACTTCTATAACCATTGAAACTGATTTTTAAAAACACCTGTAGGGAAGTGGATGTAGCTCAAGCAATTGGGCTCCCATCTACCATATGGGAAGTCCCAGGTTTGGTTCCTGGGGCTTCCTGGTGAAGGTGAACTGGCCCGTGGCAAGCTGGCCCATGCAGAGAACTGATGCAACAAAATGACACAACAAAAAAAGAGACACAGAGGAAAAAGACAATGAGGAACACAAAAAACCAGGTAGCTGAGTTGACTCAAGCAACTGAGTGCCTTTCTCCCACATCAAAAGTTCCCAGGATCAGTTCCTGGTGCCTTCTAAAGAGAAAATGAGAAGAGAAAACAAGGAGAAACAGAAGAAGGTGCAGTGAATGGACACAGAGAGTAGACAGCGAGTGCAAGCAGCAAGGTGGGGGGAAATAAAAAATAAATCTTAAAAAAAAATAAAAACACATGTAATATCTGAAAAAGATTATTGATCTTTGGAGGTAAGTTTGGAAGATGTAGCCCTGGTCTCCTAAAACCGTTCATATACCTAGGCCCTTTTAAGTATTCTGCTTATTGCTTTCAGGAGAATGGTTAAATCCTGAAAGAATATAGCTCACTATGAAAGCTTGACTAATAATTGACATTTCAAATGCATTTGGAAAGATTTGTAATCTTACTCTTTATACTTACATTTATGTGGGTTGCAGATTCGGTTCCTGTACATTGTCATAGACAGTCTGCAATCTTGTTACACTGAGAGTATCTGTCTAGCACAGTCTGGATGTAGGGTGGAAATTCTGGGTAAGAAAAGAAATTCTATTGTTTTAATTTCCAGGGCTATTCAACCAAATCACATGCAATAGTTTAGATTAAAGAATGGGAAATTACTTGCTCATAATTTTGAGGCTAAGAGAACATCCAAATTAAGGCATCATCAAGGTGATGTTTTCTCCTGAAAACTGTGGTATTGTGGGGCTGACTGATGCTGATCCTTGGTCTTTAGTTTATCATAGGGCAAGGCAAGGCATCTCCTGGTCTCTCCCTTCTCTTCTGGGTTCCACTGATTTTCAGTTTCTGGCAGCTTCCTCTGGCTTTTTTCTAAAGTGTCTGAATTTCGTTCTTTTATAAATGTACTTCAGCAGTAGGACTGAGACCCATCCTGATTGGGCTGGGCCGCACCTTAACTGAAGTAGTCTCAAAAAAGGGTCCTATTTACAATGGGTTCATACCCACAGGAATAGGCTAGATTTAAGAACATGTTTTTCTGGGGTACATACAAACCACCACACTCTACCTACGGACTCTAAAAAGATGTGTCCTTTCTACATGCAAAATACATTCATTCTACACAACATCTTAAAAGCCTTAAGTCATTTCAGTAATAATGCTAAGTACAAAGTCTCATCATAATTTGTCATTCATATTGTCTGTCCTGGGGCACAATTGCCTCTGTCTGTGGATCTGTGAAAGGCAGAGAATGAGTTATGTGCTTCTAATATACAATGGAGGGACAGGATTAGGATAAATAAACCCATTCCAATTGGGAACAATGGGGAGGAAAACTGGGGTCACAGGTCCTCAAAATTCTGAAACTCAGCAGGGCATACTCCATTATATTTCCAGGTCTGAGAGTTATTTATAGAATGATGTTTTGTCCTCTGGGCCTGATTAAGTGGCAGCCCCACACCTTCCAAGTACTTATGCAGTGGCCATGCTCTCCTCAAATACTAGGGTGAAAGCACCACGCTTTCCAAGCATCAAGATGGCAGCCAGGCTGTCTACAAGTGCCAGGGCATAGACCTCGCCTTCTCTGAGCATTGGGGTGGTAGCAGCCTTCCTGAACAAGGGAGCAGAAGACCACCCTTTCCAAGTAACAGGGCAAACTCGCCCTTTCCACAAATACAGGTTGGCCTGCTCTCTTGACTTCAGTCTAGACTTTGACTTCCATGGTTCCACCTTTGAAGCCATTCTTCCTTCGATATGTCCCTTTTCTGTCGCTTTCTGTCCAGGTTGGCAGTGGTTCCATTCATACAAACTATGCAAAAATCTTGTTGGCCTTGCATATAGTTCACAGGGGCCCAAACCATCAGACAGTAGAACCTTCCATAGGTTTTTCCTGCATACCTGCATTTCCAATCTTGACTTCCCTGAAATGGAGTCTCAGGGAATACTGTGAACAGGCTCAGTATTTTCCAAACCATCAATATCTGGTCTCTTTGTGCCCAGGAGTTTAGTTCCCAGCTTATTCCTTTCCTCTCACATTTTATTCTAATCTGCAAGGAGGACCCATGCTAAACTTTGCACATTTAACTTGGCCATCTCAGCTAAATATCCAAGTTATACCTTCCATTTGACATCAGAACTCCATTTTACCAAGTTCTCTGCCACTTTAAAAGAAAAAGATCATCTTTTGTCCAGATAGCGTATTCATCATTTTCTTCAAAGACCTCACTGGAAGTATCTTTAGCATCTGTATTTCCACCAACAGTCTCTTCAAAGAAATCTAGGCTTTTTCTGTCAAACACCTCACAATTTTCCAGCCTCCATCCATTACCCAATTCCAAAGCCATTTCCACATGGTTTTTTTTTTTTGTTTTTTGTTTTGGTATTTGCAATAGCAGCACTCCACTCCTGGTACCACAATCTGTATTAGTCAGAGTTCTCTAGGGAAACAAAACTGATAGGGGATATATATAATGAAAATATTATGAGATTTTTTAAAACTTTATTTTAAAGAAGTTTTAGATTGCAGAAAAGTTACATCAAAAATATAGGGAGTTTCCATTATATCCTACCCCTTCCCCCTTTCACATTTTTCCCTGTTAATAATATCTTTCAGGGAAGTGGATTTGGCTCAACTGATAGAGCATCTGCCTACAACATGGGAGGTCTAGGGTTCAAACCTAGGGTCTCCTGACCCATGTGATGAGCTGGCCCACGCGCAATGCTGGTACACACAAGGAGTGCCCTGCCAGGCAGGGATGCCTGCCCCGCATAGGGGAGCCCCAGGCGCAAGGAGTGTGCCCTGCAAGGAGAGCCTCCCTGTGTGAAAAAAGTGCAACCTGCCCAGGAGTGGTGCTACACACATGGAGAACTGATGCAGCAAGATGACGCAACAAAAAGAGATACAGATTCCCGGTGTCACTGACAAGAATGCAAGTGGACAAAGAAGAAACACACAGTGAATGGACACAGAGAGTAGATAAGGGGGGAGCAGGGGGAAGGGGAGAGAAGTAATTAAAAAATAAATCTTAAAAAAAATAATGTCTTTCATTAGTGTGGTATACTTATTATAATTGATGAACAAATATTGAAGCATTGTACTAACCATGATCTATAGTTTACATAACAGTTTACACTTTGCACTGTACAGTTTTATGGGTTTTGACAACATGTATAATGACCTGCATCCATCATTGCAATTATGCAGAACAATTCCAATGTCCCTGAAATGCCCGATGTTATACCTATTATTCTCTCCCCTCTCCTCAGAACCCCTGGTGACTCTATATCAATGATACAAGTTCTTCCATTACTAGAATAATAATGTCTATTTAATCCTAGTTGCATTCCCCCCTTATGTTTGTTCATTCCTCGGTCTTGAAGATTTGGGAATGGTGATGTCCACTCTGCTTCCAGCTGAAAGGGGGCTTAGATCCTATGCAGATGAATGGAACTGACTTGCTTGCAGTTATAGATACTCTGTTTTTTTTGGCATGGACATTGTCCATCATCATCCTTTTGTTCGTTGTCCTAGGTTAGTCCAATGAACTGGAGAGTAGGTGTTAGCTGCAACTCTGCTGAGATTCAGGGCTCAACTGGCATATGAAAAGACTGAAGATTTCAGTTTCTGGGACATATATCTAATGGGCATAGTGTTAATTATAAGTTAAAATAAAAGGGGCTTAAGAGCCATGACAGGGAAATTTTAGATGAGTCTAACTCTGTTACATTGGGGGAAATAGGTTAACATAGATTCTAAGGTAAGGCCCATAGATGGGGTGCCAATTTCCTGGGGTTGTCTGCCCTGCCTATAGTGTCTAGATGTGTCTATAGCCCTCGGGAGCACCCCTGCTTGAGGCATTGGTTACTGCGGTAGTAAGTGAGATCCTCCTGATACATGTGTAAATGTCACCTCTGGAATGACCTCTCAACTCACTTTGAAATCTCAGGCATAAAAACTGTTTTGCATTTAATATTTTCCTCTTTTTGTCAAGGTCCTAAATATATATATTTAGGAATTGGCTCATACAACAGTGGGGATGGGCAAGTCCAAATTTTGCAGAGCAGACTGCAAACTGGGAACTCCCATGAAAGTTTTTGATGAATTCCCTGGGAGAAGCTGGCTGGCTGAAGCAGAGTAAATTCTCCCTTCTGACTGCTGAAATCATCAATTCTCCTCCTAAAGCCTTCAACTGATTGGATGAGACTTCTCCATTGCTGAAGGCAACCTCCTCAGTTGAGTAAACATAATCAGCCAATTTACTGATGATTTGAATTCATGAAATATCTACACAGTAACAATCAAGCCAGTGCTTGCTTGACCAAACAACTGGGCACCATAACCTAGCCAAGGTGACACATGAACTTAACCATCATACCTACACAACAGTAGTATTAATATTGAGTTGTGTGGTATAAAGGAGCATCTCTTTAGGTTTTAGTTAAAAAAATAACAACATCTGATTAGATCAAGAATTTCTTCAATTTAAAAAAATTAAGGCGATTTTCTGAAAGGATGCTGTTACTATTTCCCTAGGTTTATTGAATAAACACAATTTTAAATTATTTTTCAAATGTATTTGCACACAACACTTTTGTGATGTGAAGCTGGAGTGATGACATCAGAAAATAATTGGGTCAGATGGATTTTTAAAAACTGGGTATTCACTGAGGAGTAGTATAGTTCTCTAGAGAGACATGTCAGAATTTAAGGAAACATTCTGCAGCTAAATTAAAACCATTGCATTTTATATCTCCTTAACTTTTTATGACCCAATTGCATAGTCCAACACTGCAAGCCATACTTTTGTGAGATATTTAGATAAGGGCACATCTTTTACAATCCTTTTACTTGGGCATTTTAACCATGACTGTTTACAGACCTATGGATATCTATGGATAACTATGGATATAGTTCCAACTTCCAAGTCCAATTGATTTCTGTATTTTGCCTGCTTCTGCCTGGTTGCAGCATATCTTCTATTTCATACCCAAACCACTCCCTGCCCTAGTTTCAGACATTTCATCTATAAGCAAACAGTGTTTTCCTGAAATGATTACTTCTGTTGCCCTGGTGTTTCCAAAGGCTTTAATCCCAACAATTAAAATTGAGGTTGAGATAGAATCACTCAGCAGTATCCACTCAACAACAGATATCTCCTGAATGGGATTCGGTTAGTGAATTATTTTCTCTGATTTCAATTTCCTAACAAGAAGGAGAGACTTCTTCCTAAAGCTCCAATTATTAGGATGGATCCTGTTTTTCTAATATGTGTGGATATAGTTTATAGACTGTCAGGAGTATTCTTCATTGGTGGTCTTACTTTTTGAAGAAGTTTTATTGGCAGAACCAGGAAAGCAGGGAAAAAAGCAGAGCAGTGTGCACCTCATTTAAGAGGGCTAAGAACCCTGAAGTTTTGAATGCTGATTCTGCTGGATTACTTAAATTTGAGCTCACCTAAACTCTGTGTTCTGGGATAGAAAGAGGCACACATGGATTGATCGACTTCTATTCGAAAGCAAGAAGGAAGAGAGGAGTTGGAGAAAGGCAGAAGTTGTCAATTTTAACATTTAAATTTCTAAAGCTGAGATATGATTTACATATAAATCAAAGTTCATATCATCTCTTGGCTTCAGGAAGTGCAGATTGCCATTGGCTAAAATGGGAAGAAAAGTAGACCCAAGTTAAAACATAATCTGGGATGGATGATGGTCTAGTGGGCAGGCTGTCAGATGGCGCTCCCTGTGGCTTGGTCCCCAAAATTGTAGCATGCCATTAGGTACTATCTCTGGAGACTGTGGAATGTCCATTGTAGTGACACTATATTGGGGATTAACCCTTGGGGAATGGTCAGTTGTTTCTATAATTGTCTTGAGAAACCGTGCACTCTGGATGACTTCCATAAATAACAAAATATTAAAAATGACAGTACAATATATGTGTCTACAAATATAGCTCTCTGAAACCCAGAACTGAGTGACTTTAGAGTTGTAGTGACTGTCAGGACAGGCTTGGCATCTGGTGTCCTGAGACTGCCTAAGCAGAGACGTATTTTCTCTTGGAAAGTGACAAGCTGCCACTAGAAAGTAAACTGTTCTCCTTTATTGGTTTCTAAGAGTTTGGCCTGCTAGAGAGTTTCTCTATCGATGTGAGTTCTTGGTGATGTATATTATTCTCTCACCAACTTTCACAGGATGAACATTATCTTAACTAGGTCAGCTGGCCCTTCCATGAAATAACTCTAACCTGCTGAATGCTTCCCCCCTCCCCGCCTTTGCGGCTTTTTGCGTGTTATCCGCCCTCTATGTCTATTCACTGTGCGTTCTTCTACGTCTGTACTTATTTTTATTTATTCCCCACCCCTCCCCTTGTGGCTTGTTTTGCTGTCTGCTCTCTGTGTCCATTGGCTGCGCACTCTTCTGCATTTTTGCTTGTCTCGCTTTTCCTTGCGTCACCTTACTGAGTCGGCTCTCCGCAGGGCTTGAGGGACAGGCGGCTCTCCACGGCACTGTGGAATACTTTTATTGTAAGGAATGACTAGAATCCTGGAACCTGATTCTGCACTGCCACAGAGTGATGGAACACCATTATGTGTATAATAGTCACATCCTAAACATGGCGCTGGTGAAAATTGTGGTTTTATATTAGGCAGAGCTTAAAGCATTTTTGGAGTATTTTGGGAGGACTATGCTTCACTCCATTTCTCTACACATCCTCCTCACTTTTCTTTACCCATAGAAACCATATGTTTTCAGATTTAAAAGATGCTTAGATCAGCTTATCTGATGAAGACTCACTTCCTGTTGTAAAATCTCTCCTTCTTATCAGATGACTGAATCAAGAGCTGTTAATAAGACGTACATCACGGGTTCCTCCACCTATTCTCTTCTCTCTCCCTCTCCATATCTTGCCTTTTCTACTTCTTTCATTATTTCATTATCCTACATGAGCTACTTTAAATTCTTTTTTAGGATAAAATGTGTGTATGAATTCATAAATGCCATTCTCTTGTCCATGTGACTTTTTTTAATCCCCCCTCCCCTAGACGGGTCTCTGGTCAGTCTGCTCATTGTTTGCTTGCCTTCTCCAAGAGGTACCAGGAATTGAACCTAGCACCTCTCACATGAGAGGGAGTGCCCAATGGCCTGAGCCACATCTGCTCCCCATGGGCTGCGGTGTCTGCTGGCTTGTGGCATCTGCTTGTTGGGGCGGGGTGGTGTCTAGCTTCTTGCTGCAGGGGCAGCATCTGTTTATCTTCTTTTAGGAGGCACTGAGACCCAAATCTGGGATCTCCCGTGTGGGATACGGGTGTCCAACTGCTTGAGTCACATCCACTTCCCTCTTGAGACTTTTTGAACATTTCAGAAGATTTATCGAAAGATTTCTTTGGGACCAGTGCTGTGTTAGGATTTAAAGCCTGAGTACTGCAAGAGCATGGGATACTTACTAATTGTCCTTGCCTGGAGCAAAGATTTCTTGAGGGCAATAGTGGGAAATGAACTCAGATCAGTTGGAGCGGAGTGACAAAAAGATGAATTTAGAAAGTGTTCTGGTTCTTATATGGTTGGAAAAAGGTAAACAGTTTAGATTCCTAGTAGGACAGTGAAATGATAAAAGTTGTTTAGGACTATTAGTCTGGAAATGAGGAGCAAAATGGAATAAAAGTGAAAAATTTTGGAAGTATTAGAGCAACTAGAAGTTTGCTCTTCTCTGAGTATGAGGTCACAAAAATCTTGATTAGTATCATGGCAATCTGAGTAAAAAAAAGTGTTATTTGGCCAACCTTTATCAGGTGGAAATGATGAATGGAGACAGATGGGAGAAAGAAGGAAGTGGAAGAATAGCAGACACCTAACCTCAGAACCTAGAAGAAAGGCAAGAGTAAGAGACACAAGTAGGGTACTTGGGGTGAGGATGATGCGTTTAGTTTTGGACATGTTGCCTGGGGGTTGCCATCAGAAACCTGAACTAGAGATGTCTAGTATATTGGAAACACCCTGAAGTCAGAGGTTCGGTTCTAAAAGCAAATTTGGGAGGTATATTAGTTTCCGGTTGCTGCTTTAACAAATTACTATGGAACTAATGGTATAAAACAGCATGAATTTAGTATCTTCTGGTTCTGAATGAAAAAAGTCTGAAATAGGTCTCATTGGACTAACATCTAGGTCAGTTGGGTTGCCAGGAGACTCTTAGAGAGAATTTATTTCCTTGCCTTTTCAGTTTCTAGAGCCTTTGCTCATGGCTCCCTCTTCCCTCCTCAAAGCCAGCAATGTAACATCCTCAAATCTCTGGTTCTGACTCTGCTGCCTTCCTCTTTCACTTATTATAACTCATATGATTACTTTTGGCCCACATAGAAAATCCAGGATACTTTCTCCAACTCAAGATCCTTAATTACCTTGTGCTAGGCATGGCAACATATTGTCAGGTTCCAGAGATTAGGATGTGGACATATTTGGGGAAACTTATTCTCCCTAGCATAGGAGACCTTTGTAAAGAAACAATAATAGGATTTTCCCAATTATGTACTTAAAGGTATATGGGTAGAGGGAGAATCCCAGAAGGCCAACGACTTACCCTGTCTTAATTTTTTCTTATCATTTTTCCTATCCCCTTTTATCCCCTCTTGTCTCAGATTCAGGATTGATTCTCCTGGCCTACTGTGCTTTCTTCCCCACTATGTTAACTACTCTCAGGCGACTTCTCAACCAACACTTCAACTATGGTGGTATTTTTCAAGGTGGAAGGGAATAATTCTCTTTCTTTGTTTATTCTCACCTCTAGCCTTACAAAGCACTGGAATTTCTTTTTTTTAAAAAAAAAAAGAAAAGCAAAAGGATTTCTAATTTTAGTCTATTGTCTAGTATAGTCTAGTCATTAGTCTTATCTACCTATATTGAGTTTTATAAAACAGCATGTTATTGTACTACTGTTAAATAAACCACAGTTATTGTTTTTCTCCACTCAAGTAATGAGGAAATAATCATGTTTTCAATAATAGGTTAAACTGCTGTGCTATTGACAAAGTTTTAATTGATTTGAAAGATGAGAAAGCTCCTGCCCGTCTCAGAAATAATTGACTTATACCCTTGGGAACTATCCTGGATTTAACTATCGAAAATGCTTATTGAATGCTGGTTCCCACTTACCCACACACCTGATCTGAGGGGCAATGTGCTGCAGGTCAAGAAGGCACTGAACCTGTGGCAGCCAGGTACTCAGACTTGGGAGTCTATGACCATTCACTTAATCATTGATTCTTTATTCTTTAGTAAACATTGGCGTCTGATGTGCTAGACAGTGTGCTAGATGCTGAAGATAGGATACTGAATAAACCATTGTTCCTACTAATCAGGATGCTAACAAGCAGTGGTTAGGGGTGGGAGGAAAAGACCTCCAAGAAAATAAGCAGCTTTGTTACATGTTGGGAAGTTCTGAGACAGGGCCTGGTATGCCAAGAGTACTTTGGGAACAGATGTGAGAGGTGCCCAGTCCAACTTAGGGTTCCAGGGAAGGCTTCCTTCAAAAGAAATCATAGCAGGTGCTGGAGATGGGGTGAGAGAAAGTCTGGCAAGATGCAGGAGTGAAATCCTTACTCAACTACTGTCTGGTTAACCTTGAGAAAATACTTAAATTGTCCAAATCTCTGTTCCTTCATTTTAATATGAGACTAATGATGTTTTTCTTGTAGGATTGTCAAGGAAGTGGTAGAGTTTGTATTTAAAATATATCTAGGTGTGGAATGGATGGAAACAAGGTAAATACGGGGGCAAGAGAGGAGTTTTGTGAGAGTACACGAAGATGAATATAAAACATGTAATATTACTCCAAAAACATATAGGGGACGACAGACTAATAATGTAAACCATAAGGCAAAACACAGGATAACTAAAAAATTTAGAAAACTGTACAACCTAAAGTATGGACCACATAGTAAGCACAGATGTCATCTTGTTTGAAAGCTATTGTCTCGGAATCTGTACATCAGTTTCAGGAAATATGATATGAACAAGTTAAGAGATTATCGCTGTGGAAGGGAAAAGGTTTTATGGTGAATCTGGGGAAGTACTGTATATTGTATATATGAATTTCGGTGATCTAAGACTCTTGTGAAGCTGACATTATGTTGGGATTGACTTTACAGGAAGTTTTGGATCACAGAGTGGTTCAACAATGGCAGTGGAGGAATACTGATATAGGATGTTATTGACAGGATATATATGGTTGACAGGGAGTTATACAGGGCATATGCCCAGGGTATATAGTAATGTCTAGATATACTCATAGTGGAAACAATTAAAAACAATAGCTGGGGGGGATACTGGGCCCCTGGCCGGGGGGTCACTGTCGTGGACCCTGGGGGAGCAGCGGCAGTCCCCCAAGTGCAACAGCAAGAACCAGGAAGGAAGGAGGGCCCAACAGTGGGCTCCTGATACTTATGGCTATACTTTTGAGCCTATACACCTGCAATAAGAATAAGGCCTAGAGTAGCACTGTGCCTGGGAGTTTCCTCCTGACAGCCTTCATGTTACTCAAATGTGGCCACTCTCACAGCCAAACTCAGCATGTAGAGGCAGTGCATTCCCCCCAGCATGGGACATTACACCCAGGGATGAGCCTCCCTGGCACCGAGGGATCACTACCACATACCAGCTGAAGATGCAACTAGAAAAGGACCTTGAATTAAAGGTTCAACATGGATCAGCAGAATATCCCTGTCTACATATAATAACATGACTTCAAAATGCTGTTTGACCTAATGTAAGGGGAAAATGGAAAGGAGAAATGAGAATATAAGGCTATGAGTCTTTAAAAAAGAGACTGGAGGTTGTCAGAAGGAATACCCTTATGCACAACTGAGCAGAGTCTGAGAGACAGATAAAGTAGATACAATCCCAGGTATTGGTTCTTTTGAGGAATAAAGAGACCCACGGGTTCTATGATCATGGCAGATGGGGTTCACTGCCATGGCAGATGGCCCTTCTTTGGAGCTGGTGTTTCTGCGTGATGGAATTGGACTCAGAGGGGATCTCTTTTCACAAGACTTGCATGCTACTTTAATGGAATTGTAGTTGGTGTAGATATATTTAGGGGATTTGAATCTCTGGACTGATAATATGACACCCAGGCCCAGAGCCTCAACAGACTTCAGCTCCTACACTTTGATTTATTGGACTTACTCCACTCAGCTAACATGGAGTTGAAGAAGGTCAACCACCACAACATGGAGCCTAGAGTGTCTACAACTGGAAGCGGGAGGAGTGCATCCAGTACCCATATGGAATCTAAGCCCTCACTTGACATAGATGTGCAATGGACACAACCAATCCAATGTCCACAGAGAAAATGTGTAATGGGTGTGGGAACGGTAGCCATGGTGGCTGCTGGGTGTGGGGAACGGGAGGAAGAGATGAGATGTGGAGGCGTTTTCGGGACGTGGAGATGTCCTGGATAGTGCTTCACGGACAATTACGGGACATTATAGATCCCCCCAGGGCCCACTGGATGGAACGTGAGAGAGTCTGGGCTATGATGTGGACCATTGACTATGGGGTGCAGTGATGCTCAGAGATGAACTTACCAGGTGCAATGGATGTGTCACGATGATGGGAGAGAGTGTTGCTGTGGGGCGAGTGGGGGGTGGGGGCGGTGGAGTTGAATGGGACCTCATATTTTTTGAATGTAATTAAAAAAAATAATTAAAAAATAATAAAATATATCTAGGAATAATGTGTTTCCTTTTTTTTTGTCTTTAGTAATCAACCCAGTGATCCTCCCTAATACTTATATAAATGAAAACCGAAAAACAAAATAACAAAAATAAAATACCAAACTGAACATGCTCCAAGTTTCTTTGCCTGGACCAGTGATACCTTTTCTGACTATATTATCTAAATCTAGATTAATAAATGACTAAGAATGATTATAATTTGTCAAGCACAGTTGAAGGAATACTCTTTTCTCTAGCTTATGTTATACAGATATATTGTTTTCATTTTTTAAAATTAGAGCAATTGTTGGTTTACGGAAAAATCATGGAGAAAGTACTGTCCCCATATACAGCTCCCAACATGCAGTTTTCACCATTATTAGCATTGTGCATTAGTTTGGTATTTTGTTATAATTGATGAAAACAATGTTATTAGTCTATAGTTTACATTAGGGCTCACTGTGTTGTACAGTTCTATGGTTTTAAAAAACATTTTTGTTCTAGATTTTTTGAGACACTCACATCAGATGAACACCTGCCCACATGGCTTAAAATAGACCAATCATGGCCCAAAAAATAGTATGTGTTCTCTATGATTTCTGTGCTGTATTTGCTTAGGAAATTTTTTCTAGGGAAACAGTTTATTAAGCTGGAAATTTTCTCTTTCTTATTTGGAAGCAGTTGAGAAGAGTAGGCATGACTTAAGAGGGAGTGAGAAGCGTTATTTTAAGTGAGGACAGTTTAATCGTGCTGACTGATTAACACATCCTGCAATTTAGAACAATTTGTCCTTTCCTTGCAAGTCTCCGTTATCATCACTTGTCATTACTCTTGTTATAAACATATTGAGCACATCAGGATGTTGGTACGACTTAGTTTTTCTTTATAAAAAAAATATATTGTTCGGTATTTAGGCATCCCGAATCCATGAACAATTGAGAGAAAGAGACATGGCATTGAGCCTCATGGAGTGTCAATGAAAGGGTTAAGAATAAGGGATTTAAAGTCACAGAAACCTGATTTTAAATCCAGGACTTTATATGCGCCTGAAAAATGGTCACTGTGTATGTGTTAGTTTTCTTATCTGTTGAAATGGGGCAAAAATAGTACTTTCCTCAATGGGTACATAAGGAATTTAATGAAATAATCCATTAGAAGTAATATTGTCTGAAACAGTTCTCTAGGAAAGTTAAATATTATTAGGTATTATTCTTAAAGCCACATATTTTGCATTTGAGTGCCTGTTTCATGGTTGAAGGACCTTTTGAAAGTAAAGAAGAGCCAGAAACAGTAACAACAAACCGTTAGGAGCAGGAGGAGGTATGTGGGCTAACACCTCTGAACTGCAGGTAGAGTCAAGACTCAAGAAGGGATATATAACCTTGGGATTTTCCAATGAGAGAATCAAAGACAAGCAGCTGGATGTGGGCCAGGAGACCCAAGATCTCAAGCGTTAGCTTTTCAGTCTCGTGGGCCATCGAGCGTGCACAGGTCCTGCATAAATTGTTTGGATAATTATAAAGTTAATGGTATGTCAGTAAATTGAGTCAAGAAAGGTCCAAACTGAAGTGACAGGATTGTGAAAGCTGCCCCCTCCCTGAGATTTTTTTCAAAGATCTTGCCTGTGGAATATGATTTTATCCTAATAAGCTAATTAATTCTAAAAATGTGAAAGTGAATCTGAACATGGCCTTCTCTTAGACTCTTGTCTTATTTTTCTTAATAAGCCCAGCCCTTTCTATTGCTTTCTCTTGAGATACGTTTTCCAGGTAGAACACTTCAGAATAGATTGCTCAGGCTACCTCCATTAACACAGCAATTCTTCCCGTAGCCAGTGCAGGTCTGATCTATACATGTCTGAATTAATGGACACTCAGTCCCTGTCACGCAGGCAACTAGCTATGCAGTCTTGTCTCCCTCTGCCTCTGTGGAGGGCAGTGCTCAATGCCTGAGAGTAGGCATGCTTAATTAAGTAGGGGTCCTTCCTTTGAATAACATTATCATTTTAATTCTGATATGTTCTTAATTCTAGTGACAATTCCGCTCTTAAAAGGACCTGGACAACAAGCCGGAAACGTTCTTTGGTGAATTTATTAAACATTATATAGGCTGATAATCTGTTTTGCAAATTAGGAGAAATTGCACAATTACTCAAAAGTCCCCTGAGTAAGTATCACATTGGGTCTGAACAGATTGCTGCTTTTTTTCTTTTCTTCTTCAGTGCTTCATATTACCTTTCTGCCTTTAAGAGTTTGTTTAACTGGAAAAGAGGGAATAGAAACATGAATCTATGTGACAATATGCTACATGACCCGGATCTAACACACTGTCTTTCCATGAATAAAGGCTTCATGACAAGTCATTGCAGGAAATACTTCAGGGCTTTATAAGCCTAATTATAATTTCATTAACTTAATCATAAATTACCCCTGGCTCAGGTCTGCTTGTTACCTTTTCCCTCTCAGTTTGGATTTTGACCCGTGGGCTTCCTATTTCATGTGGCAGCTGCTTAGATCCTAGGTGAAGGGGAGTCTTGAAATGCATGCAGTCAGGGCTATCTTTCTTGGTCTGTTAGAAGTCCATCAGGAAACTGTAGGCTTAGCAGGAAGAGAAAAAGCTCAAAAGCCACAGACACTGCAGCTTCAAGTGCTGAATGGGCGGCATTCTAAGGAAACACGGTAACATGCTGCCTCTGCACCAAAGGTTCTTAGGTCTTAAAAAAAAAAATTAAACCCCGTTTACAAAGGACTGCATGAGGATTCTTCCATCTGATCTAAATTTTAAGATTCACTTGGAATTAAAATTAAGCAACAGATAAAACTAAAAGTTTAAAATGTCACACATAAACTCTTCAGTTTATGGAAATGGGGGAGTACTGAGGAAGGTACATCTGGAAGGTTGTCCAACAGCTCAGAGAGTTATGTGTTGTTCAAAGACATGAATCCTCTATCACTTAAGAAAATCTGCTGGCTGCTCTAAGTTTGACAGTTCATGGCACATTGTAAATTTACCTGAATCTGATTTATGTGCATACAAACACTATAATGAGAAGAATTACTACGTCTGTTTAGTGGTGGATGCTGTCTGAATGGGTGCCAAGGTATTGCCTGATTGTTGGTGCAATGCCAAGCCTTTTCTCAACTTAAGTATTGTTGCAAAATAGAAACCTGCTTTGGTTGAGGATCAATTATAAATGGCTATATAGGTTTTTAAGTTAAATTTATTTCTTTAATGTGGGTAGATCAGTCTGCACTTTAAATTGCTCAGGGCTTTAATTTGCAAAATGTGTGGTATGTTCTTTGGTTGTGTCTGGTTTCCTGCAGCCAGGTACTAGAATTGACTCGATACTGGTTACAAGATTGCCTTGATTTCTTTTTTTTTGTGTACAACCTTTAGAAGTTATTCTTTTAAAATTTCTGCTGTGAGTAACTGGAATCCTTCATAGATTTTTATTTCTTTTCAGTGTTTGTTTTTTGATGACTTCAGCTGGAATTCTAATTGTACTTAAATTTCTGCCTCTTTATCCATCTAGAAAATATCATGACTTTGGACCAAGAGTTCTTAAGCTATATAATTTCTTTAACTCCTGAAGAAAACATCCATCCACTGTTTATCTATATATAAAAAATAAACTTTATACATATATATAATACACTTTATTTTTAAAGAGGGTTTAGATTACAGAAAAGTTATATCAAAAGTGTAAGGGATTTCTATATAATCTATCCTTCCTCCTCCCACATCTTCCTCTATTAATTATATCTTACAATTGTGCGGTACATTTTTTATAGCTGATGAATAAATATTGAAGCATTGCTACTAACCAAAGGATATTGTTTACACTGTGATTTATACTTAATTCTAATGCCCTAAAAATGTCCTATGTTCCACCTATTATTCCCTTCCTGTCCCCTCAGAACCTCTGGTAACCACTATCTTGATACCAATGTTACATGTTCTTCTGTTGCTAGAATATTAATAAGTTTACTTTGTCCATGGTTGCATTCCCCCATTATATTTGTTCAGTCCTTAATCTTGAGGATTTTGGGATGGTGATGCCTGCTTTGCCTCAGATTGAGAGGGGGCTTAGATCTTATGTGTTAGATGGAAGGAACTGTTTTGCTTGCAGTTGTACATACCCTTTGTTTTTTGGAATGGGGTTTGTTCATCATCATCATTTTGCTAGATGTCCTGGGCAAGTCCAATAATCTGGAAAGTAGGTGTTGGCCACAACTTTTCTGAGATTCAGGGCTCAACTGGCAAATGAACAGACCAAAGATTTAAGTCTCTAAGAAATATATTTACTGGGTATAGTGCTAAGCATAGGCACAAATAAAAGGGGTAGAAAAATTATGTGCAGGGAATTTATAAATGAGTCTTTTACATTGGGGAAATAGGTTCTCATATACATCAAGGTAAGATCCACTGACAGAGTGCTGATTTCAAGGGATTGTATACTTTGCCTATTGTGTCCAGATGACTTAGAGTCCTCAGGAATACCCCTATTTGAGGCTTTGTTCACAGTAGAAGTTAGTGAGGTCTGCCTGAGACATGCATAAATTTAACCTCTGGAATGACCTCCCAACTCATTTTGAAATCTCTTAGCCATAAAAACACTTTTGTAGTTGATGTTTCCCACTTTTGGTCAAGGTATTAATCCCCTGGTACCAGGGAGGCACAACCCTGGAAGTCATGTCCCACCCTGGGGAAAGGTAATGCATTTATTTGCTGAGTTTGGCTTAGAGAGAGGCCACATTTGAGTAGAAAGGAGGCTCCCCTGAGGTAACTCATAGGCAATAGTTATTATTAGGCTCAGTTTCAATTTTAGAAGAATAAGTTTCGTAGTTACATGCACTAACATTGAGGGCTTGGCATATTGGTCTGTTTTCTTTTATTAGGCATTGCCTAGGTACTCAAGAGATTTTGCCTCTCTCTTTGAAACATTGCAGGACTTCTCAAGAAGGGAGTTTAAAATTTTGTTGCTTATTGTGTGGGTCTCCACCCACTAAGATAACACCCAATGACAAGATGAGCATATTCATATCCCATAGAAGCATGCCTCAGGTGCACTCTTTCCTGCACATCCCCCCACCATTAGCAACCAGCTCCAGTAACCTCCCATGCCATAATTGCCAAAACAATATTCACACAATTGTATTTTCAACCACAGACCTCTACCTCCCCAGAATTTGCCTGCTCCTTCCTCCAACGCTCACTCCAGTTCCAGGGATAGTCCAACAAACCCCAACCCTGCTCAACCTCACACTCCACCACTGTCGACCCTACTCACATCCCCGCACCACCATCGCCCCCATTCACTGCTAAACCACTCCCTTTTACCTTATCATAGGTTCTGTCCACATTGAGCATTGACTCACTGCTCTCTACACCTCTCTCTTTCTCCTGGTAACCTACTTTCCAGATTCTATCTCTGAGTCTGTTCAACATCCTTAGGTCATATCAGTGAGGTCATGCAATATTTGTCATTTAGTGACTGACCTACTTCACTCCACATAAGGTCATTGAGATTCATTCATGTTGTCCCATGTGTCAAAACTTCATTCCTTCTTACAGCTGAGTAACATTCCATTGTATACATGTACAACATTTCGCTTGTCCATTAATCTGTTGACAGACACTACGGTTGCTCCCAACTTTTGGCAGTAGTGAATAATGCCACTATGAACACTGGTGTGCAAATATCTGTTCATATCCCTGCTTTCAATAGTTCTGGGTATACAGGTAGTAGTGGGATTGCTGGATCATATGGCAATTCTATGGTTAGTTGCCTGAGGAACTGCTAAAACATCCTCCACAATGGCTGCACAATTCTACATTCCCACCAGCAGTGGATGAGGGTTCCCATTTCTCCACATCCTCCCAACACTTGTAGTTTTCTGTTTTTTTACTAGCAGTCAGTCTAATGGGGATAAGATGATACCGCGTTGTAGTTTTGATGTGCATTTCCTTAACTAGTGATGATGAGTATCTTGTGCTTTTTAGTCATTTGTATTTCCTCTTTGGAAAAGTATCTGTTCAAATTTCTTGCCCACTTTTAAAAAATAGGCCATTTGTCTTTTATTTTCGAGATAAAGGATTTCTTTATATATGCTGGGTATTAGAACATTATTGGATAAATGGTTCCCAAATATTTTTGCCAATTGAGTAGGCTGTCTTTTCACTTTTTGGATAAAGTCCTTTGAAGCACAAAAGTTTTTAATACTGAGGAGGTCCCATTTATCTATTTTTTCTTTCATTATTTGCACTTTGGGTATAAAATTTATAAAACCATTTCTTACTACAAGATTGCATAGATGCTTCCCTACATTATCTTCTCAGAGTTTTATGGTCTTGGCTCTTATATTTAGGCCTTTGATCTATCTTGAATTAGTTTTTTGAAGGGTATGAGATGGTGATCCTCTTCCATTCTTTTGGATACAGATATCCAGTTCTCCCAGCACCATTTGTTGAAGAGGCTATTCTGTGTCAATTGAGTGGGCTTGGTGGTCTTGGTAAATATAAGTTGGTCATATATAAGTGAATCTGTATCAGAACTCGCAAATCAGTTGCATTGGTCAGTATATCTTTCCTTGTGCTAATACTATGTAGTTTTTTTTAACCACTATAGTTTTGTAGTAGTCTTTAAAGTCAGGTAGCATGATCCTTTGGTTTTGTTTTTCTTTTTCAATATGTTTTTGCCTATTTGGGGTCCCTTACCCTTCCAAAATAAATTTCATAATTGACTTTTCCAGTTCAGTAAAAAAATGCAGTTGTAGTTTTTATTGGGATTGAATTAAATCTATAAATCACATTGGGCAGGATGGACATCTTAATGATATTAAGTCTTTCAATCCATGAACATGGAATATTTTTCCATTTATTTTGGTGTTCTTTGATTTCCTTTAACAATGTTGTATAGTTTTCTGTATCCAAGTCCTTTACATCCTTAGTTAAGTTTATTCCTAGATATTTGATTATTTTAGTTGCTATTGTAAATGAATTTTTTCTTATTTTCTTCTCAGATTGCTCATTATTAGTGTACAGAAATGCTACTGATTTTTGTGTGTTGATCTTATATCCTACTTTGCTGAACTCATTTATCAGCTCTAGAAGCTTTGTGGTAGATTTTCTGGGGCTTTCCACATACAGGATGATGTTATTTGCAAATAGTGAAAATTTTACTTCTTCCTTTCCAATTTGGGTTTCTTTTATATCTTTTTCTTGCCCAAGTGCTTGAGCAAGTACTTCCAATACAATGTTGAATAAGAGCAGTGACAGTGGGCATCCTTGTCTTTTTTCAGATCTTAGAGGGAAAACCTTTAGCATCTTAAATTGAGTATGATGTTAAGTGTGGGTTTTTCATGTATACCATTTATTATGTCAAGGAAGTTTCCTTCTATTCCTATCTTTCAAAGTGCTTTTATCAAGAAAGCATGCTGTAGTTTGCCAAATTCTTTTGCCGCATCAACAGAGAAGATCATGTGATTTTTTTTCTTTTGATCTGTTAATATGGTATGTTACATTGATTGATTTTCTTATGTTGAACATCATTGCATACCTGGGACAAAACCCACTTGATCATGGTGTATAATTTGTTTGATGTATTGGTAAATATAATCATCAAGTATTTTGTTGAGAATTTTCACATCAAGTTCATTAGAGAGATTGGTCTGTAGTTTTATTTTCTTTTGGCATATTTATGTGACTCTGATATTAGGGTGATGTTGTCATCATAGAATAGATTAGGTAATGTTTCCTCCACTTCCATTTTTTGGAAGATTTTAAACAGAACTGGTGTCAGTCTTTTCTGGAATGATTTGTAGAATTCACCCGTGAAGCCATCTGGTCTTGTACTTTTCTTGGTTGGGAGGTTTTTGATGACTAATTCAATTTGTTACTTTTTATTGTTTTGTAGAGTTCATCAGTTTCTTCTTTCATCAATTTAGGTTGCTTTTGTGTTTCTAGAATTTTTTCCATTTCATCTAAGCTGGCATACAATTTTTCAAAGTATCCTTTCATGATACTCTCTGTTTCTGTGGGATCAATGGTGATATCCTACCTCTTTTTATTTATTTTGTTTATTTGCATTATCTCTCTTTTTTCTTTGGTGTCTAGCTATTGGTTTAATTGATTAATTTTATTAATCTTCTCAAAGAACCAGCTTTTGGGTTTGTTAATTATTTTTACTGTTTTTTAAATTCTCAATTTCATTTAGTTCTGCTCTAATCCTTGTTATTTCCTTTCTTCTACTTGCTTAGGAATTAGTTTGTTGTTCTTTTTCTAGTTCCTCCCTGTGTGCAGTTAGGTCTTTGATTTTGGCTTTTTCTTTTTTTCTTTTTTTCCAATATAGGCATTTATGGCTATAAATTTCCCTCTCAGCACTACTTTAGTGGCATCCCCTACATCTCATATGTTCTGTTCTCATTTTCATTTGTTTCATGGTAGTTATTGATTTCTTTCACAATTGCTCCTTGGCCCATTGATTGTTTAAGTGTGTGTTATTTAACTTCCATATATTTGTGCCTGTTCTGGTTCTCTGTCCCTTAGTAATTTCCATCTTCATTCCATTGTGGTCAGAGAAATTACTTTGTATAATTTTAATCTTTCTAATTTTGTTGAGACTTGTTCTGTGACCTAGCATGTGCTCTATCCTGGAGAATGATCTATGTACACTTGAGAAGAATGTATATCCTGCTGTATTTGGGTGTAATGTTCTGCATATGTCTACTAAGTCTACTTCTTTTAATGTATTATTTAAGGTCTCTGTTTCTTTATTAACTCTCTGTTGAGCTGTTCTGTCTAATGGTGATAATGGTGTTTTAAAGTCCCTCACTATAATTGTATAGGTATCTATTTCTCCCCTTAGTTTTGCCATTGTTTTTCTCATGTTTTTGCAGCACCCTGGTGAGGTGCATAACTATTTATAATTGTTCTTTCTTCTTGATAGATTACCACCCTTGTTAATATATAATGTCCTTCTTTGTCTCTTACAGTAGTTTTGCATTTAAAGTCTATTTTGTCCAATATTAATATAGCTACTCCTGCCCTTTTTTGTTTTTTGTTTGTGTGTAAAGTCATTTTCCAACCTTTCACTTGCAACCTACTTGTGTCCCTGGGTCTAAAGTGAATTTCTTGTAGATAGCATATAGATGGGTCATATTTCCTTATCCACTCTGCTAATCTGTCTTTTGATTGGAGAGTTTAATCCTTTAAAATTTAATGCTATTACTGTTAAGGCAGTACTTACATTAGCTATTTTTTCTTTAGGTTTATGTCATATTTCATTTTTATTTCTTTTTTAAAAAAATCCTTTTAGCTACTCTTACCAATAATCTTCCTTTTTATACTCTCCTCCAACCCTCTCCTGTTTTTTCCTTTTAACCTACAGAGTTCCCTTTAGTATTTCTTGAAGGGCAGGACTTTTGTTGACAGCCTCTCTCCAATTTCTGTTTATCTGTGACTATTTTGAACTCTCCCTCATTTTTGAATGCTAGCTTTGCTGGATATAGAATTCATGGCTGGAAGTTTTTTTTTCCTTTTAGCATCTTAACTATGTCATACCACTGCCTCTTGCCTCCATGGTGTCAGATGAGAAATCAGCAATTAATCTTATCAACCTTCCCTTATATGTGATGGATTTCTTTTCTCTTGCTGTCTTCAGTTCTCTCTTTGTCTTGAGCATTTGGCAATCTGATAGGGTTTATGCTGTTTGGTGTGTGCTTCCTGAATATGTACACCCCTTTCCTTTCCTTTCTCTTCTCCCTCTTGGATATCTATAATGCATATATTTGTGCATTTCATAATGTTATTCAATTCCCTGAATCCCTGCTGATTTTTTTCCTATTTTTGTATCTATCTGTTCTACTATCTGTGCAATTTCAGATGTTCTATCTTCAACATCACTAATTATTACCTCTGCCTCTTCAAATCTGCTGTTTTGTTCTTCATTGTATTTTTAATTTCTTGCATTGTGCCTTTCATCACAATCAGATCTGTTTTCATTTCATGTAGGTTTATAATTTCTTCCGTATGTTCCCCCAGTGTCTCCTTAAAAACCTTTATCTCTTCATTCCTTCATTAAGTAGATTTATGATATTTTTTGGTCACCTTTGATCAGTTGTTCCACATTATGCCTCTTCTCCTGCTTTTTTTTTCATTAGACTGGGCCATGTCATCCTGCTTCTTAGTATGGTTTGTAATTTCTTGCTAGTTTCTAGACATCTGCTTATCTTGATGGGCTTATTCAGTTGGTTAGCTTGTCTTTCTAGTCTAGGGTTTTATTTCATTTTGTTTTGTGTTAATAATACTTTTTGATTCTTGGTTCCAATTATTCTATAGCCTTGTAGTTGTCCATGTTATTCTGAAAAAATATTAAGACCATAAAAAAAGGAAAGAAAGAAAATAAAAAGAATAAAAATAAAGATAAGGGTGGAAAAGGAACCATAAAAGAACCAGAAAAAAACCAATGAGTGAAAAATAATAAAGTAATATAAAAAGGAATAAGAAAGGTGGAAGAAAAAAAATAAACAGGAAAAAAATTAAAAGACTGGCATGATGAGAAGGGAAAAAAGAAAATGAAGACCAAATAAGTGAGAATGGAATGAAAGAAAAGCAAAAGAAGAGAGAAAAATGAAAGAAAGAAAGAAAAGAAAGAAAGAAAGAAAGAGAAAGAAAGAAAGAACATGAGAAGAAAGAAATAAAGAAAAAGAAACATAGGAAAAATAAAAAACAGTTAGAAAAACCAGGCCTCCCTTTCAGGCCTCTAGCAACTTTCACGGGCTGCCAGTGTTCACCCATCAACCAGCCTGACCTCCGCAGGTAAGGTACCTGGATGAAGAGAAAAAAAAGAGAAAGAACAGGAAATATAATAAAAGTTTCTTAAAAAAACCCTCAGTCTAAGTTCTCTGTCACCAGTCTGTTTGTCCCACAGCTCCCAGGGAGCCAGCTGGGTGCCTGACAACCCTTTGGATAGCTCTATGGCTCCCTTCTCTTCCAGGACATTTGGGAATCTGACAGCTCATCCACTGTCTCTTAGTGTCCCCCTCCCTCAGGTTGGTTGGGCCTCTGACAGCTCCTCGGTTTCCTCTTCCAGAATCTCTCTCACCTGGGCTGTTGAGTGTCTGTCAGTCCACACCATCACTGACCCAGTTCCTCATTCTCTCCCAGGGTAGGTGGGTGTCACAGCCTGCCTCATCATCTGATCATCTCCTCCTTCCCTCTCCTAGAGCTGCTTCAGCACTGGCTGGTGTCTCTCTTTTTCCTGAAACCAGCTGAGATCCAATCTGCACCCCCATCTTTCCCAACCCATTCCCCTCTCTGCCTGAGCTGGCTGGGTACCAGTCCTCACACCTGTTTTCCCCACAGTTCACCAACCTTGAGAGCCTGCTGGGCACTGGGATGCACCCTGGTCCCTGGTGGCTTTCCTCATGTTGGAACTGGCTGAGCACTGGTCTTACAGCCAACTCACTTTCCTGACTCTCCTCTCCCTCTGAGCCAGCTGTGTACTGAATTGCCTGCCCTATCTCCAATGGCTTCCCATTCCCCCAGCCAACTGGGTCCCCTCTCTCTAGCTGCCCTCTCCAAATGCCCCCCACAGTCCTTCCTGCAGCTTCGCTTCTGCTAGGTAAACTTGCCTATATTTCTGCAGTTTCTGGAGGAGTGTAGCCTGCCATTTCCTGCTCTGCCATCTTGGATCTCAGTCCATCTACTTTTACAACTTTCTGCTGAGATTATATGAATAGAGTCTTTAAAAATAAAAATTGTCAAGAACATCTTTCAACATTTTGAAAAACATATAGCTTATTTTAACTTTCGTAGACCTGAGGGAAATCTTACTGAAATCTAGATGCATAAACTAGAATGGAATGCTGACTGCTCCCAGGCTATCTCTACAGTGTTATTTTTCTTTTAGAGCCACAAAAGTTCATCCTCAACACAGGAAGAGAGTCTTATCACTGTGAATCCCATGATGACTGAAATCACCTCTTGTCATAATTGTACCAAACTAGCTATATAATTCAAAATCAGGAACTTGCTCTTTTCTTCTTCTCCTATATCTCCTTAATCAGGATCAACTAAACCCAAAGGTCAGAAATATTCCTCTTCTTATAAGTTAAGCATCGCTAGGGAAGAACAGAGAACTAGAGGCCTTTGACAAAGAAAAAGTATAGTAGGGCAATTGGCATTCCCAATACAATGACTGAGATAAGTTGATCTTTCACCAGTCATTCAAACCCCAAATTTATAGTGATTGCCCACCATATATAAGGCACTGTGTGAGGAAAAATTGTGAAAGACTGACATGGGCAAAAAGTGTTGGAAACTGAGGCACAGTGACCTCACAAGGAGAGCCGTGCTGTCTCCATGCTAGTGCTGTCTGCAAGGCTACGCTTGCAACCTAAGAATGTGGTAATTAAGAGTTCCGGGCAAAGGGGATGAAGCTGTTAAAGGCTGAAAGAAAAGATGAGCACATACCTTTTGTAGTGAATAGAACACTTAGACTTTGTACCTTGAGATAAGATTTTTAAAAATTCCTTAGACTATGGGTAATGCTGATAGTTAATACGTGTTGCTGCCTGATGACACGTAGGCTATGGGTTTATGCTTATTAGCACGTAGGCTACGTATGCCTGCTTCTTTTCATGTATACTGGGGTATATATAGAGCCCCTTGTAAACAATAAAGTTGTCTGAGGAGTTATTACTCGCAGACCTCCTGGTTCTTTTTCCCTCGCTCTTTCTTTCTCTTTGTTTCCTTCTCCCTTTTATCTTTCTTTCATTCCCGATACCCTTCAGGTCCAAATCTCCAACAAAAAAGAAAAAGAAAAAAAAAAAAGATCTCCATGTGTCCTGATTAGAACAACCTTCTGGGTTGTCTATGACTTTCATTGTCTTCTAGCTATTTTGCAACCCTCTTAAATCGTAGAAAACTGATAATGATGTAAATGATTCTTGTCCATAGAAATGTAAATTAATTGTGTCTGGTGGAATGAAATTGATTATTGCCCTGTGAATAGACCGTTTTGCATCTAGTAATTTATTTTAGTTATCTGAGGATATATGTGTGGTATTTTGAATTCTCCTTTGAATGGGTCCTAACATCTTACAGTTCCCCTCATTAATTTACAGGTTGATTAAAATCTTTGACATGTTTTCATTTTATATTTGTATAAGGGTAATGACTATACCCTCTTTTAAACATTCTCTTAACAGTTTGACAATTAAAAAATATGACACATACTTGCTCTTAAATTGTGTGCTATCTAGTTGGGGAGAGAGGACATATAACTACAAATTGACAGCAGTTCTGAGCTCTCTTAGCCAATGGGCTTGGTATTATTATATTTTTGGGGGATTATAATAATCAACAACTATTTTTACTTATTATTCCCTCATTCCCTTTATCTAGTTCTCTACTTACAAGTGAGAAATTTATGGGAAAAGATTAAAGAGTAAAATTTCAGGCTACTGGAGTGATAGGGATTAATTTTTAAAAATAAGACTTTTTCCTATCAAAATAATAATTTTATTATTTGGAAAATAATACACCATGAAAATTTAATAAAATGGAAATCACGGAAAAGTAGAGGGAATAAAAACAATAACCCACAGCTGTACTGATCCATGTTCACATTTTAGTATGTTTTCATTCAGATTTTCTAGACTTAGTTTTTCATTGTTTTTGCTTTTGGTTTAGTTTGAAATTGTTTAGTTTGTTTCTCTTACACAATGTATGTAGGCACAATAATGGCCTCCCAAAGGTTTTCACATTCTACTCCACAGAACCTGTGAAAATATCAGGTTATATAGAAAAGGGGACTTAAGACTGTTGATAGATTTAAGGTTGTTAATCAACTCCCTTAAAATAGGGATGATATTTTGGATTATTCATGTAATCACAAGGGTTTTTAAAAGTGGAAAAGGGAAACAGAAGAGGGAGAACCAGGGAGATGGCAGTTGAGAAGGACTCAGCCTGCCTTTGGTGGAGAAGCAGGTCCTAGCCAAGGAATGTGGGCAGTCTCTGGAAGCTAGAGAAGGCAAGGAAAGGGATTTTTCCCTAGAGTGCCTAGAAGAAATACAGGCTTGCTGACAGCTTTATTTTATTCAGTAAGACCCTTTTCAAACTTCTGACAATTCTAGAACTGTAAGACAATAAAGTGGTATTGTTTAAGCCACTAAGTTTGTGGTAATTTGTCATAGCAGCAAAAGGAAACTAAGTGTATATATTTAGAACTGGATTTTTTATCCATAAGATCATATGCATTTACATGTTATTTTAAATGTTTTGCAAATGCAACTTGTAATGAATGCCTCAGAGATTATTTAATAACCCTCTTTTTATTAACTATTTAGAATTCAATCTAGAATTTATTTTCTTTTTCTTTTTCTATTAATGTTCTTATTAGTATCTTTAGGCACAAAGCTTTTAATATATATTATTTCCCTAGGATAGATTCATGTAGTAAAATATTGTTTCAAAGGGAGCCATACTCTTTCAAAGGACAGAGGAAAATAGTAGAATTCACCTTTTCTACCAATGGGGTATTTTTGGTTTTTACCAAACCCTTCAGAAGACCTGAGTTAATAATCATCCCCCATCACCTCCTCCTCTACTTCCCTCAGTGGCCTAGTGTGACAGAATCCAGAAAGAAGAAAGAGGCAAAATCCAGTGCTCTGGGTGAGAGTCCTGTGGACGCAGGTGCAGAAGGCTACAGATGACATCATTCACCCTGGAAATGGGTAACTAGTTGCAGGTCCAGAATTTAGCAGAGCTCATTGTAGAAAAATAATCTTTAAAAATATTTAGAGCAGGAAGCAGACGTGGCTCAACTGATAGAGCATCCACCTACCATATGGGGGGGTCCAGGGTTCGATACTCAGGGCCTCATGACCTTTGTGGTAAGCTGGCCCACGCGCAGTGCTGCCATGTGCAAGGAGTGCCCTGCCACACAGGGGTGCCCCCGAGTAGGGGTGCCCCATGTGCAAGGTGTGTGCCCTGCAAGGAGAGCTGCCCCACGTGAAAAAAGCAGATCCTGCCCAGGAGTGGTGCTGCATACACGGAGAGCTGATGCAGCAAGATGATGCAACAACAAAAAAGCGACACAATTTCCTGGTGCCACATGACAAGAATGCAAATGGATCCAGAAGAACACAGAGCAAATGGATACAGAGAGCAGACAATGGTGGGGAAGGGGAGAGAAATAAATAAAATAAATCTTTAAAAAACAAACAAATAAACAAAAACATTTAGAGCAAAATTTTAATGCACTCAGTGGCCATCTCAGGATGGGGTCTCTGAGGGCGATTAGCATAATCTTCAAACTACAAGAAAATATTTTAAGGAT
The DNA here is from genome assembly GCF_030445035.2 of Dasypus novemcinctus. NCBI lineage: Eukaryota > Metazoa > Chordata > Mammalia > Cingulata > Dasypodidae > Dasypus > Dasypus novemcinctus. The sequence continues at coordinate 54,547,151 of NC_080679.1, read as the reverse complement.
GGACGAGAGATGTGTATTTAGTACCATTGTTCAAATGTTTGCTAATTCCTAGTAAGAAAGAATTTAAAATTAATGTTAGCACAAATAATATCACTTTTAATAAGTTATTTATAATCAGCTGCATGGCAAATCATCTATAATTCTTATTCTATGGAATAGGTTCAGTGATTCCCAAATAGATATTTTTATTGCCTTGCTAACGGGTTATAATAATAAACCTCAAAGTGTATTTTTATAGTTAGATATCTTTAGAAAGTGGATAGACTTGACAACTGCAGAAAATTCCAGTATCTGGAGTAGGTCGACCAAGTAAAAAGCACCTTCCGCTTCCCCCTCCTCCCCATACCTATACTGAATATTGCCTTTGTTTGGGTGAACTGCATAATACACTGCCACATCTTGAACTTTGTATTTTGAGAAGCTAGGATAAATTGATACAACTCGTTAAAAAAAGGCCGTGAAATATTTCAGTTAGCTAGTTTCCTGTCTTCTCAAGATAACTAGTAGGGAAGTTTTCACCTTTTAAGCCAATTTCAGTGAAAGGAAGATGCCTTGATTCTTAGATACAAAAAAAAAAAAAAAAAGTGAAACTGGGGAAAGAAATGAACTCAAAGGTCCAAGCATACTGTCAGTTACTATATATTAATTTCTTCATTTATTAAATGTTTCTCAGTCACCACTTAATTGTCTCTAACTTATTTTACAGATAATTTCATTTAACGTGTCATGAATCAAGTCAGGTTAGAGTGTTTACTAAGGGCTTTTATGAGCTGAGTGGCAACCTCATGGGAGCCATCCCCCTAGGAATGATGCTCACCATTAAACAGCAAGAAGACAGCCTAGTAGAAAATGTATCATTTCAGGACAGAGTTGGACCTTAACTCTACTGTGAACTGTATAAAATTAGAAAAGGAGAACATTAGGAGTTGACCTAGAAAGACTGAAGAAAAGTTATAATTTCATTAGAGTACACTTTTTGAATGGGGTAAGTTTTATATGGGACTACAAAGTGGATGGAGACTATTACAGATATTTATTTAAACTATTGGGAGTAATAAGGAAGAACACTGAATAAAATGGCAACAATTGCTTAGGAGCTAGCCAGCAGTTGCTCTGTTTTATTTTCCCAGGGTAAAGACATTTGCTTAGAATGAAATGGATTTCTAAATAATCACTCTCAGTCTAAATGAGTCTACCTTGGAAGAAAAAGCCATTAAGCCATCAGTGCATCCCCCCTCCCCTCCTCACCTACGCATTAAAACAAAATGTTTGCAAACCAAGGGCCTCATTTTCAACAGAGTCCTATTGCTTATGGAATCGATTTGCAAACATTCCAAATATTTACCTAAAAAGTTCCTAAAAGAACACTTGGAGACAAGATTTTGAGGGCTGTGATGCTCTGTAAAGAAGCATATTATAAGGTCATTTTCAAGATATGCATTTGGAAAAACAGTATCTGAATTTGCAGTTGTTTCACCATTCAATTGTGTGAATAAATTAAGAATTCTAGTGTTCTCATTCTTGCTTTGCATATATAAATATATATTCCATAAGTATTCCATAAATACTTGTGGAATTGTTTAGATAACTCGAGTTGGATTCTGATCTCAAAAATCAAATCTTTCACAGGGACATTTGACTGAGAAAAGAGTGGGACAATTTTTTCATCTTTGCTTTTTTGCCTTAGGAGAAATTTCTTTTGGTCAATTTAACTTATGATGCTGTCAACCTCTTAGAGTGAAATGGCAGTTTGTGGAAATTAATGAGTCAAGGAGAAAAAAGAAGTGATGATATACAAAAGGAAGGAGAGTTTAACTGGAAAGATGTCAAACGGTGCATAGTTGTCAACCTCTTACGCTACTTGAGCAATTTCAGGGGAATTGGCACTAAAAGGGTGGCTTAGGTCAAAGCTGGATTGATTCATTGATTTATTCAATAAAGGTTTACTGAGCACATATTTTGTGTCAGGCAGCTTGCTAGGTTCTGATGATTCAGGAGTGAATAAGAAGTTGAAGCTCTGGGCCCCAATGGAGCGGACTGACATCTCCTGCAGGTAGAAGAGTGCAGTGGCAGTGTTGGTCATAAGAAGCTGGGGGTTCTAGCAAGCACACTGCTGCTTTCTGCTTCTAATATAGAAGGGGGGGGGGGGGTGGGAAAATTTTTTCAAAGATAGGTTAATATCAGATAGAACAAGAGATAGAATGAGAGTAGTGTGTTATGATACTAAATTCAAATGGAGTAAGATTCTGTTATGAAAAGCTAAGATACCATTTATGGTTTTATCCAAATCTGGTCATTTTCTCCATTTCATGGGCATTAAGGAGTGATTAGATAACTAGCTTATTTATTACAGTCTAGCACATTGCCTGCCTGGAATGCTGACTAAAAATATTTGCTGGTGGGTTGAGTGAAATTTAATCAAAACAATGATTAAATTGTAGACTATAACCTAATGAAGTCCTTATATATGTGACAAAAATCCAAGAGTGGAAAATGGGAGGAAGACAAAAGAGAGTCATGACTAAATATACATCCTAAAACTTGAATTGCCCAAGTCTTGGAGAAGAGATTTTATCATCACTGGAATTCTAGATAACTCAGAGGCATTTTTTTGGTATTAAAGCCTGAGATTTTAAGATTGTGGCAATTTCATCTGCATGATATTCCTGCAAAAGATGCATCTTATCAGAGACAAAACTTAAAACACATTAAAAGAGGTGATCCTCTGTGTTCACATGAGTATTTTGCACTCTGGTATCAAGACTAGTACTCTGATTTAATAAATCATTCCTAGTTTTAGTTGGATAGAAACTTTATTTTAAAAAAAATCTTGTTTGGCTTTAAAACGGAAGTTTTCAAACATGCATCCATATGAAACTGAAGGTACAGAAGACTTTCCAGGAGATACAAAGTCATGGATAGCCTTAAGGGGATTGATTTCCTGCTCCTCCGCGTCTGTGGGTACACTTTCCTGAACCTGATCTGCTGAGAGAGTGTCCTTACTGGGGCAGTTGCCTTTCCCATCACGCCTTTCACAGCCAGGTTTCTCTATTCTGTATAAGAAAGCCATGCTTCTCCCCCATCTCTAATCTTCTCACCATCCATAGCAGAGGTATTTGAGACAGCATCACCCCTGAAGGAGGAGGGTCTTGTGAGAGCTGAGCACAGGAAGCTCTGGTGAGAATTACCGAAGTACCCTGTACCTTATTTTCCTGTCATTCCAACAGCAAATTCATGTCTCTCTGTCGATCTATGAGTTTGAATCTAGAGGTAAGGAAGTTATTTACGAGATGTGATTTAACATATTTAAAATGAACAAGGAAGTCTGATTTGGTTGATTGGTTTACAGTGAAGACAAGCTTTGTCAATTAGTTCTACGGTGGATATTTCTTTTATGTTTAGTGAGCTAAAGTTTCAGCTCCAAGGTTTTGACAAATATTTATTATAAGCATGTGTCAACATAAAATATGTTGTTTAAACACATCCTCTGCAATAACTTAAATTTACAATAAAAAGTTTTAGAAGTCAACTTAAAAATATGAGAACAGATACATGTTTTCTCAGAAGGTCATAGATTTAAAATATCAGTTGATAGAAGTGTGGCAGCCCAGTGAACGTAAAGGGAATCTCCTAAACCTCTCCCAAGGAAAAGAATTTAGCACTAATGAAATCACCTAAATGTTAAATAAACATGTTTCCCAGAAAATGGATTTTATATATATTATATATATAATTTGCTTAACTTTCCACAGTTCTGGGGACTAATGGAGGATTTCTTGAGTCTTTGCTGGATAGCTCAGCTCTCCTTTAGGGGAGCATTTAGGATATCATGTTCAGCAAAGTTGTCTTCCAGGGGTGGAGAAATGTGTCATTCAGTTTTCAAACACGTGCTGTAGCCAGGGCCAAGAAAAAATAGTGTTTGCCCCAGATATATTACTCTAAGATCTACTTTCTCACTATAAAAGTAACATTTGTTGTAGAAACTTTTGAAAATACTCAGGATTTGGTTATATATCCTTCTATTCATTTTTCTATTTATAGAAATTAGTTTCTTCTTTCATTTTCAACTTTGGGATCTTAATGTAATAGTTTAGTAACTACTTTTTAGTTTTATCAATACAGCCTGATCATTTTCTTATTTAATTAAATATTATCCTACTTATAATTTCTTGTGATTGTGTATTATTCTGTCAGAAGGAGGTACCATAATTCATTAAGTCTACATTTCTCAGACTTGAGTAAATGTCTGAATCTGTTTCAAAGGAAGAATAAATTCTTATGTTCTCTCCTGGATTGACATTATTTTTATGATATTACTCCTCTACATAGAACTATAAAATTAGGATAAATTCTTCATGATGGTAGCTTGTCTACAAATATCATATCAAACCAACACAAATTTACATTTAAGATGAGAAAAAATCAATACAATTAAAATTGCCAACAGCCATTTTATGTGACAGTTGATGTTTAAAAGTGAGATCATGAATGTTTTATATTTTCTTTGTCAGCATGATTTATTTGATTTTGAACCTGATGGGCCAACACTTGACTCATTATCAATACTGTCATTACTATTTTTCCTTTTACATAATAAACTCAATTTAAACCAGTGATCCAATATTTTCATAGGTCAATTGATTTAATGATGTTGTTTACTACTAAACTTATTCTTTGTAAGTACAAAGATAGTTAGTCTCAGTGTGAATGTGACATTGACAATTTTGTTGCTAAGTGATGACATGATCATCTGTCCTCCCACTACTGCTCTCCCAACCCCTGTGACCTCTGTGCTCTGAGAGTACTCTACGAGCTCAGTCTTCCCTTGGCACCAATGTGACTGTAAGTTCAAATACAGATTCAGACGTTGAAAACAGTTTAACGATTAGATATAAGGTGTTCTATCATATGGTCCAGAATAGTGTATGTTGACATGTTTAGTTATCAAAGTAAAAACAATGGCTAAAAACCAGAACAAAACTTCTTTTATAACTCAGATCTCAAGTCTAAGGCTTTTAGAAACTTATACTTGATTTTCTTTTGTTTAATGTCTGGTGTATTAATTTTCTATTGCTACAAAACGCCACAATTTTAGTGGCCTGAAAGAACACAAATTTATTACAGACCTGGAAGACAAAAGTCCTAAAATCTAGGTGTGGCACAGCTATATTCCATTTGGAGACTCTGTGGGGAAATCTGTTACCTTGCCTGGTTCATCCTCTTAGAGGCCACCTTCATCACTAACTCAGAATCCCTTCCTCCATCTTCAGAGAGGGCCACTCCAACCTTGGCTTCAGCCATCACATGTCCTTTTATGACTCTGACCCATTTGCCTTCCTCATAATAGGACCCTTCTGACTATACTGAGCCCAGCCAGTTAATCCAGAAGAGTTTTTAACTCCTTAACCACATCCCTAAAGTTTTTACAATGGAAGGTAACTCATTCACAGGTTCTGGAGATTAGGATGTGGACATTTTCATGACCATTGTTCAGCTTATCACATCTGGGTACCCAAAATTTCCCTTATTATAGCAAGGATGTGATGTATGCAATTCTCTTCATTAGCCTTGATTATTCTTTTAAAATAAAAGAATATATTCCTAGTGCTGGAATCCATAAATCACAGGGTTCATGCATCTTTCTTTCCTTTCCTTTCCTCCTTCCTTCCCTCCCTCCCTCCTTCCCTCCTTTCCTTTCAAGAAAAGTCTTTTGAAAAACAACATCACATTACTCCCTGGCAGGACTGCTCCAAATTACATTCCTGCCAATATTGTGAAGGGTAACTTTTCTTGTCATTTGACCACACTGGGTATTATTTGTTAAAAATTCCTTTCTACTTGATAAGGGGAAAATATTCATTGGTATTTTATTTTATGGTAATTTGATGTATCTTATTATATTTCATGAACATGGACATTTTAAAATATGTTCACTGGTCATTTGTACAAAAGAAAATAATTTAAATGGAAATTTTATTCAAGTCTATATTGCTCTATAGGGGTTTATTTCATTACATGGAAATCACCTAACCTGTAAATGGCATGTTTCTGAAATTGCAGCATCAGTAGGAAATTTTTGTCTTTGAACTAAAGTTCATATCTCAGGATGTTTAGGAGAGGGGACTAGTTGTCTAGATAAATGCAAGGATAATAATGTCCAGGAAAAAATGAATCCAGGTCTGCATATTTTATGTAACAGGGATATCTTGGTCACACACATTTGAAGGATTTTTAGAAATTGCTTTATTATACAATTAGGACATGCTCATTGAATAAAAATTTTATATTGCAGGAAGCAAAAGGAAAACAAAAACAAAAACAAGCCATGGTGAAGAAGGATTATTTTTCCACAGCCATCTTTATCCCCAGGATGCTTGGGAAGTCAGAGGCCTGGGATGCTAGCAACAGGGGGTCTGAAATGATAAGACTGTAGTCACAAGTTAAAGTTGGGAGGGTTTTACACATACTTAGGTTTTATTTGCTTATAAAGACTCTATAAGTTCTTGCTCTGGAGAAGAACTTGTTGCTGGGCTAGGGAATCCAGGCACAATGCAAGGCATTTAACACTCAGGAAATCATGCTAAAATACTGCTGTCAGACATTCGAGAGCCAACAATATCCTTTCCTTCCTTGCTGAATCCCACTGGGGATATGCTTTTCTTAAAGAAGACAAGTGTCAGTGGTTTTCTTCCTTTAAGATCCCCAGAAAGGTCTGTTTTTAGCTGTGAGCTGCTGCTTTGCCTAGCACTGCATCGCCGTGTAGGATGCCTGGTAGAGAAGGCAGCTGGAGAGGAGGAAGTCGGAAAGTGAATGCTTGTAAGGAGAGAGCCCTGGAATATAAAGAGAATGTACTAGGATATACACACCCAGAAAGTACAGCTTTCAGGCATGGCAGAAGAGAGTCTCAACTGCCCGAGCTCTTTCACTTGTTTGGTGTTCTAGGATGATCTGATTTATTTGGACCGTTTCATTGATATTGTGAAGCTAGAAAGATGATGTCTTGTGCATAGTAATTAACAATAGGCTTTAAGAGTAGTCTGCAGAATGGAATATTCCAGGATTTATGACACGTTAGGCATTTTCTTAGTGGTAGCCAGCAGATGGTGGTAGCGTACCATAAAACAGCAAATGGAGTCAGCTGGGTGAAGCTAGGAGGTTCAGTTTTGTTTTGCTTTGTTATTTAAGCTTGACAATACCCATCTATATATCCTGTGGGTGCAGAGTGTTTGAGCCCAGTCTGATCTTAAACTTGTTTTATGATGATATCATTATTTTTTACTGCTACAAATTAACTGTCGGTTTCAATCTACCCTACGTTTCTGCTGCCTTCGGGGATCATCTTGTCAGTTATGCAGCTTTCCAGTTTTATGGCTGAGATCAAGAATGATTCCTTAAAGGCACATGGGAAACACAATGTGTCTTTAGGATGAAATGTGGGAAAGTGGATGTGAGCTTTGCTATTTGGCGGACACTGAAGGTGTACAGGAGAGATAGATAAGGGCAAACCACTAAGGCCTCAATTCAGTTTGAAATTTGACTGGCTTTGACATTTACTCAGGTGCAATCATTCATATAAGTATTGCTAGTGTCTTACCATCAACTGTGTGAAATAGGGCTAGATGAGTTCTAATATCATACTACAGAGTTATAGTCAAACATGGAAGAATGTAAGGAGGGAATTGTAGTTACAGATTCCCAGGAAATTCCTTCATTAGGACATTAAGTCATTTCCTCATTCTTCCTTACAACTAATGTCCATTGAGTGCCTACTGGGTGCCTACCCTTGTTCCAGGTACTGGAAAATCCTTGGAAACTTACTGGGAAAAAATTCCTGATGATTGCTATCTAATCTTTTCTTGAACTGTAAGGGCAAGAATGATCAGGATCCTCTTTATAGCCTTGACAGAGCACTGCTGATTCGTGGTAAACGAGAAGGAGAAAGAGGTCATATTCTGGCTTGTCCCAGTCAAAGATTTCCATTGCCAACACCCTGGCATAAATCTGTCACTGAGTTCTGCTACGAGCCAGCACACTGTCCAAGGATATACTGAAAGATGGGGAGAAATCTTCAAACCAGTAAGAAAGAGTCAGCCTTGTTCTTTAAATTTTGAATGGACAGAGTAAACATGGCTTCCAGCTCCCTGCCAAATTATCTATAGAGTCTACAGAATGGTTGTAATTCCAGCCTGCTAAGTATGCCATATCTACTCCTAGAATGTACCGGTTTTTACCAGAATTGAATAACAATAGACATTATAGCATGCCTAATGTGGGCCAGGTCATTTCCTTTTTTTTTTTAGAAGATACTAGAGAATGAACCCAGGAGCCTCATTCATGGGAAACAGGTGCTCAATCACTGAGCTGCATCTGTATCCCAATGAGGGTTGTTTCTTTCGCTTGTTTTCTTGCTTGTTTGCTTTTAGAAGTTACTGGGGATTGTGTACTCAACCACTTGAGCTACATCTACTCCCTTCATTGCTTATTTTTAAATTTTATAAAACTCATTCAAGCTGGTGTTATTACTCTCTTTTCACATGTAAGATAACAGAGGCTTAAAGCATTTGATGAACTTGCCCAGTAATCAGCCATGCCAGGATTTAAACCATAGGTCTGCCCGTGCTATTCCCACTATGCTGTCCTCCCTCTCTTGGAAGTACTGCTTGCTATAACACTGTTCTTTTGGCCAGAACATATATGAAAGAGAAATAAAGGTAGCAATGCCAAGCTTTAGGTTGAGAATCATGGCATCTGGAAAGGTGTCGGCAGAAGATATAATAGACAGGAACTGTGAGGTGTCCCCTAACATGATATGCAGAGTTTTGGAATGCTGGGAAACAAAATCAGCAGATATTGCCTAGAGGTTAGAAAGAAAAACTGGAGTAGCTTGTTCTGAGCAAAGACCTGAGGCTATCAGACAGACTGTGCAGTAAAAGGCAAAGAAGCAAAGCATAGCTAGAACCACCACACCAGGAAATTCTTTGCCTGGATACATGGTATAAAGGATGGAGAGTGATGCATTGGTCTTTTCAGCTCCACTCTCAGGCAAGGATAACAACACTGCCGGCAGCAGCATTTTCAAACACAGACAGCCACCGATATTTATTTATAGAGAGAAAGTGCACAAGGTGGGATAAATGCACAGAAACACTTTGAGCACTAAGCTCAGTGCAAATGGGCCCACTATTGATTCTTAGCGGAAATGTTCAAGTCTGCCTCATGAACAAATATTACTCCTGAGACTGCCTTTAACAAAATATTTAGTCTGACATCTCCAGACTGCATTTACAAGCTCATTTCTCTCCTCTTTACATTTTAGGGCTTTTTTGCTGAGAGGAACGTAGGCTCTGTGCAGCAATCCCAAAAGACTTTCATGGAAAGTTTCAGACAATAGAAAATAGTCCTAAGTGATTGTGTAGTGTGTTTCCATTGAAAGCTAGAATAGAAATACTATAGAAGAAGAATAACAAACTATAGGAAGTTAACATAAACGGACATAAAGGCACAGTGGGGTATAGCAGCAGCTGGTGTGGCAGGCCTTTGGCATGTTGGGAAGGAAAACTGTCAGACATCGCCTATTGGGTTTTTACCCCCAACTTGACTCCTTTTCCATATGCAAAAGATTCAATCAGATGTGACTGCCACAGCCAAGTGTGGAGAACCACTTAGGGCAGTTTAAGAATCCATTAGACTCATTAGATCTCTTCTGAGCTAGCCAGAATAATCAAATCTATATCCAAGAGGAAACTAGTTTAGCTGTCTATCTTACTTACCTTTCAAAAGAATTGAGGGGGAATTCTTATGCAAGATTCACTCACAAATGTCTTCTAATGGTTCTTTAAAAACACTCTACATTTCAAATAAAAAAAAATAGCTTATATTTACATTACCGAAGGTCATTTTTCAAAATATATTGTGACTTCATTTTAATAGTCTGTAATCTGGGGTTACCCACAGAATGATTTGGAATTGAGCAGTCTGTCTGTGATTATAACATAAGAGATGTTAAAAACAAAACAAAACAAAACAAAACAAAACAAAACAAAACAAAAAACCCACCAAGCTGCCATTTATCTGATGCCAAAATTCTCAGTGCATTAGCTGGAGAGCCTGTCCATTTTTGTCTGGGTTATTGTCAGAAGTTTTCAATTCTAAGTCCCTCCAGGGCAGGACTGATGTCATCTCCATCACTTTGAGAGCCCCAGGTTCCTCATCCACTAAGTGTTTCTTGAGTGCCCATGATGAGTCAGGAGTTCTTCACTGGCACCCGCAGTGTCCTTCCATTCGGAGATGGACACAAGTACATTTTCTTTCCTCCTTCTCCCTGCAAGCTTGCCTTTACTCCCTCCTAACACTGTAGAGGCTGAGAAGGGGAAATCAGGTGTATCATTTTTGAATTGTGAGTGTTCAATTTAAAGCTAAAATTATTGTAAAATATAACTGGCTCAGTGCTTGTTGTATGTATGGCTGTATGGCAGAGACTCAACTTTGATTCTTTTTTTTCCTTTGCTTTAATCTCCTCAGAGTTAGATACCATGGAATCTCCCAATTACCACATCTCCTACGTCCATGGCTGCTCTCTTATGCCACATGTCTTCTCATGAATAGCCTGGCAGCACTTTTGGTCATCCAGCAGTCTTGAGCCTGTTAACCACAGGATATGTGCAGCCCTGTAGGAGAACAGAAACCCAAACATAGCAATAATTCTTGGGAGAGTCATATGTTCAAAAGTCATTCTCCATGGAAATGTTGTCAGCATGGCCTTATGGACATCTGGAATTTTTTTTTTAATATATAAAACATTTATATTTGTATAAAATTTTTTGCACTTTTAGATTTTATAATCACATATTCTAGAAAGTATTACCAAGGAGAGGGAATGAAATAGAAGTTAAAAGCTCAGGGGATTAGGACTAAGATGGCACTTAAAATCTTTCTGACCAAGAGCAAGTTACTCTTTACAAGACTCAGTATGTCCATAAATAAAATGGGAGTAATAAAGCCTTTCTTAGCTTTACTTCATATAAGAGAAGTGGTACAAGTCTTTTAAAATTCCAAAATGCTTTACAAGTGTTTGGTTAGAAGGAAAAAAAAACCTTTATTAAGTCTTTTCTATGTGTGATAAGCCATACTAAGCCATATAGGGAGAGAGCTTTATCTATAATATTCCTTACTTATAATTCTTGTATATAACCAGAGCATGAGAACATAAGCAATGAGGCAACATTAGTATCTTGTTTATAATATAAACAATTTCTAGGTCTTCCATTTGTGACCTTGTCATTTAACCTCTCTTTTTGTTATTTATAAAATAAAGCTAACTATATCTACTTTATGGAGTTTTGAACAGAGATTAAGTGAAATACAGTATGATAACATATTTGGTGCATTGTAAGTATAAGTATGCATTGTAGGGAAGCAAATGTGGCTCAACTGACAGAGCGTCCGCCTACCATATAGGAGGTCCAGGGTTCAATACCCATGGCCTCCTGGCCTGTGTGGTGAGCTGGCCCACATGCAGTGCTGCCGTGTGCAAGGAGTGCAGTGCCACACAGGAGTGCCCTCCTCGTAGGGGTGCCCCACGTGCAAGGAGTGTGCCCCACAAGTAGAGCCGCCCCGCATGAAAAATGCAGCCTGCCCAGGAGTGGCGCCACACACATAGAGAGCTGATGCAGCAAGATGATGCAATAAAAAGAGACAGATTCCTGGTGCTACTTGACAAGAATGCAAGCGGACACAGAAGAACATACAATGAATGGACACACAGAGGAGACAATGAGGGGGGTGGGGAAGGGGAGAGAAATACATAAAATAAATCTTAAAAAATGCATTATATTAGTTAAGAACTTTATCCTCTACTAAAAGATAATTTCTATTTGCTGTAGGTGAAGCATACCCTCACTAAAGCCATTAATTCATAAGAGTTATACTTTTTTTAATGCTTGAATTTCACATGTGAGAAATTTAGTTTTGGCTAGCAACTTTTCCTGCATTAATCCTTCTCATTGAAGAATAAGTCTTATGTAACACTGCCTTCAGCCTTTGTAGTGACTAACAATGGTTAGTTTTTAAAGACTCACAGTCTGCCACAAGCTATTGGCTGAAAAGAACTCCCTGGCATCTGATTGTTGTGGTGCCACTGCCATGTCAAAAAGGACTGAGTTCAAATCACTTTGGGTCCTAGAGAATGTGCTTGCCATGGAGGTGGCAAGTTTTACTAATTAAGCACATGGAAATAGGAGATAGACCACCTGAATTCAAATCTTCACTTTGCCTATTACTCACTGCATGAGTTTGAGAAGGTTACTTAACCTTTTAGGCCTTAATTTCTTCATCTGAATTAAATAGATAATAGTAATAGCCAGCATTTATTTCAGCACACTCCATGTGCCAAATTCTGTGCTCAGTGCTTCATATGTACGCTGTCATTTAACCTTACATCAACCCGTATAGCGGGGATTATTTCTAATACCTATTTTGCAAATGAAAAAGCCCAGAAGCATAGAAAGGTTAATGTATTTTCCAGGGGTAAGCAGCTAGTAAATGTTCCAGCTGGGCTTCCATTCCAGTGACTAGACCAGAACCTGTGTTCTTACCGCTTCATATGCACTTTGAATTCTTAACACAGTGTCTGGTCCCTGTAAGAATGGAATAAATGTCAGCTAATTCTATTAGCAAGGAGACTGTACCTCTGGCTTTAGTACATTTCTTTTGTCCACTTTGCTTGCATTTTCCTCAATTGTATTTCTGAAGAGGTGAAATTCTCCGTTAGGAGACTGTGCTCAGTCCCATTAAAGAGGTAAATTTATATAAGTGTTAATTCAGAACACCAGATCTAACCTTAGACACCTCTAAACTCTAGCAAAATGTTAGAAAGAAGGATTTCCCTTTCTCTTCTTCTCTTTCTCCTTATCTCTTTCTCATTGGCAATTCATACATATATTCACTGATCACCTAATAACTAAGTACAAATATTAAAAATAAAATCTTACTGTCTTGCACCAATAATAAAACAAGCTGCTACTCACTCTCTCAAATCAAGATTCTAATCCCCAGAGATGAGCTATCAACTAGATCTGAGTTTGAATAAAACTATACGGACCCCAAAGGTTTCCTCTAGAGAAGGTCAGAACACAGTCATGGCCACTGGAATTGTCAATGAGCCCTGACATAAATAGCAGTGAATTTGTGCAAAAGCTGAGAGACTGACAGCTTTTGTTCCCCCCAGGCTAAAAGATGTTAGAGTCTGGAAAGGACCAATGAAAGCCAATTATAACTTGAGGGTCTTGTCTTAGTTGCATGAGGCCAGGATCAGATGCCCTTGCAAAGCAGGAATTTCGCGTCCAGACCAGTGTAGATTTCTTTATGGATGTGCATGGAGCTAGGAATAAGGGGAGGATGCTAAAGTCTTCTAATAGCCTACAGTTGTCCTTTAACCAGAAGTCAATCCACAATTCTCCTCTTATCCTCTAGGTCTCGGTTTGTGATTTTTCACTGCAGCAAGTATTCTGCCTTCTTCTCATCACAGAAAATGTGGCTATTCTTATCTGTAAGGTGCCTCAATTTAGAGGAAAATAGAATCGAGTCCACTGCCCACTCTCTGTTCCAGGAATGTTTTTCTCAAAATAGTAAATATATAATGTGTAGGCTGGGTGGCTAGAATTAGGTTGCATCAGTATGACACAGGGATATTTGTTTGCTTCAGAAAAAAATTCTTCCATGCCTTGGCTGGTTGCAGAATCCAGGGCAAAGATCTCAACTTGGAGCTATTGAAATCAAGCCATCTGGGTGGACTATTATAATGATAAGCCTCCCCATGGATTCCCATATGCCCTTTTAACAAAGCCCTTCATGGTCAAACTGGCATTTCTAGTTAAGATTTTGAAGCCATTATATGTAATTCCTTCTTCTCATCAATTAGGTCAAAAGAGAAAGAAATGGGGTTTCCTATAGACATAAGCAAATCTTTTCTTTCTGTGTTTTTATAACAAACTCAGATATAATGCGATCTGTTCCCTAGAGATCCCAAATGAGAGGAATCACTTCAAAATGGGGAGGAAGAAAGCTGGAAATACAAAATGATGTATCTGAGTTTTATTTGTCTTCAAAACACCCATCTGGGTAAAGACACCACCACATTTGTTATTCAGCCTTTGGATTCTTATTTCCTCTCTACCTGTTGGGTAATAAAGGCTTAGATTTGTTTTGATTGTTTCAGTACATCGCAGAGCAACAATGAAAATGTGAATCACTCCATCTCTAACACAACATCCAGAAGGAAAGAAGGGAAAAATCACTCACAGCATGTTTGAAATTTCTAATGCTCAGAGCTGAGAAATGGAGAGAGTCACAAACCATAGCAGAAGTGTACATTTTTTTACTGGGTGAAAGATTTCCAGGTAACAGGGCTCACCAAATGCAAATCAAATGTGCACCTAGGGAAGATAACTTCTTTCCATTCCCCCAAATCTCTCAATCAGAAACTTCATTAATCCACTAAAAAAGAATTGTGCTTTGTGATTTATAGTCTCTTTCTTTTTCTTCAAGTTGAATGTTAATGTTCTGCCTTGTGCCCTTAACTTAATGGATATTCTCAAAACTGTCAGCTTTTCTTTCATGCGGGAAGAAGGCATAATTCTGAATTAAGAGTACCAAAATAGGTTAAGGATACATTATGTCAGAGGCTGTAGATTGCTAACAAGCAGAGGAAGCACAAGTCATGGGGTGTAATACAATTAAGGGCAACTGGGTACATTTGCCAGCCATTTCAACCCAATGACTTCACCTGTTGATGCCAGAGGTAACCCATTCCAGTCTGTCTAAAATTTGACACAGTCCTGGATATCTTTCTAATTCCTGAGTAAATTGCAGCTAATGAGTGTGGTGGATGTTGTGGGTGCCCTGCCAAGATCCCTTATCCAGGTCCTCGCACCCTTTGCTAGCTGCTGTATGTTGGGTGCTAATGACCCAAAACTGGGTCATTTCCCAGGTGGTTATACCACCCCCCCCCCACACCAACGTGGGGCAGCTAATGATTGATGGATATAGGGCTGCAAATGGCCGGCCCCCTTGCCTGATCTCATGGAGCAGGCCAAGACTGGATTTTATATGGGACCACATTCTTGCTCAGCTCTTTCCTCTGCTGCTTAATACGCTCCCTTACTGGTTTTCCTGGAAGAGCACTCCCTCAGTAAACTCATGTGCCAGAATCTCTGTCTTTGGCTCTGATTCTAGGGTGCCTAGAGTAAAGACAGTGAATTATTTATAAATATTTTCACTTATTTTCTCCTGATGAGTTCAACAACACAATGTCTTTGTTAACCAGAATTCCACTGGAAAACAATAAACTATTCTCTCAGAATTGTTGAAGTATTTTTGATGGACCCTTAGGAAGCCTTTGTAACAGAAGAAAAGATCCTTCAACACAGCAGTGCTCTCTGTGCAGCCTTCATCCATCAGCTTACTCTTGAGGAGCACAATTAGCACAGGATCAAAGCTATGATGGTTGGGAATTTGGACCCAATGATTGATTCTTATTCCTCTCCTTCCAATTTTGGTAGTTTTCTAGCATCTGACTCTGTTTCCAGCACTCCTCCCAAAAGCTTGGTATTTCAAGTTAGAACTGTGTCCTGCTGTAGTAGAAATAATTTTTGTGGTCTTAGTGCATGGTAGTCATTGGGGATGACATGGTAAAAGATTTTCACTTGGACATAACAGCCCATCAAAGCTGAAATGATATGTATTTTCTGGGCCCTCTGTAATTAGCAATGTGATTGGATAAATAACCTGAAAATCTGTACTGGTTTTAAAAAATTTGACCTAGAGCCTGTTCCATTCTGGACGCAAAAATTGCCAATTTTGAAGGTCTCCTTGTATCACCACCAGCTATAGGTATGAGGGTGGGCTGATTCAGCAAATCAAAGAATGGTGATTCTAGCTGACAAGGCACAGTCCCCAGGGAAATGTCAGGTTGATCCTGCTGCTTAGAAAACCAGAACATGGAGGTCATGAAAAAGGGCATAGGGAAGAGAAATATTTTAAAAGCATTGTTAGGTCTGTTGGGTGGGGCAAGGATACATGATTAAGCAGTGAGAGCTTGAATCTTCACAGACTTTAAAATGGTGCTTTGTACCAAACACAGTGTCAGGCATGTTGACTGGCTCACCAACTTAGATATTATTGATTCCCAATACAGTATTTCAGCCTAAAGAAATTGACTATTTGTTTCCAGCTTGTTATTGCTTATTTTTGTCAATATTTTCTAATTAATTCTGATGTCGTTTTTTTAAAGCAAGCAGGAGCTTGCTATTTTCTATTTAGCCATCTGATATTCATTTTAGTTCAATTTCTTTCTGTTCACAGGTTCTTTTTAAGCATTTAGAGAATGCAAAGTTAACATTTAATCTTTGAATGGGATGCATCTATTCAGTCAGTCAGTACTGAAAAGTCAGGTAATTACTTTTAACTTTTTCCCAGAGATCCTATTTCAATAAGACCACTGCCTTTTAAGGAAATATGAATACATTTTGTTTGTTGCTGCTCAATTTCAAAAAAAAAGCTTGGAACTTGCTATTTATTATTAAGGAAGTAGAGGTAATTATTATAGTTACTAATGTCTCTGTTGGAAATTCTTTCCCTTGCCATATGATTAGCATACCACTTGAAAGAGCTAGATGACATAAGAAGCATCTCCGAAATTTAGGCACTTCATATCCCTGTTTGATAGGAGACAAGCAAGATTTGGTGAGCCAAAAGAAAATAAAATTCCTTTAGAAAATCTGAATTATTTCCTGTTCTTTCATCTATGACCCTGATTCATTTTATGGCTGTTTCTTTCTAAATGAAAAATTTATGTTAAATCTTTGCAAACAAGAATGGTGGCACTGACAAAATATATGTTTTCAAGTTTTATTATCTGGCAAAAATTGGGAATAGAAAATTGAACTTCAAATTTTATATTTTAATGTACAGTATTATTAGAAAATTTTGTTCTCATATTTTTATATTTGTAAGATTTATTGATGGGAAATTCAATGAGAATTTGAAAATTTTAAATCTCATAAAAATAAAACATTGACTTTCATTAACTTAAGTATCTCTATTACGAATTTTCTAAGAGTTAGAACCTTGCAAGATGAAAAAACAAAATCACTGGATGTAAGGAAGGATACAGGATATTTGCACAGGTTTATTGAGTAGGTATGTCACCTCTCTTAGTTGATTTAATATGTTGGCTTAATAATTTAATTGCTTTCTTTGATTTTCCCCCCTAATTCTTTCTTATTTATTTCCAGAAATAAACCATGATTCCCTGAACCAGAACTTCACTACCAGCCCTAACCTCTCTTAGCAGTTTGGCTAACTAATTTGGTGGTGTATGATTGGGTTAGTGGTTTAAGTCATTAAAGCAGATTAATCACTTGTGAATAAGTAATTATCTTTGTAGATATAAATATAGCTGATGTATGGAAAAACAGAATATTGATATAATGGAAGCCTTAAAATACAGTTAAATCTCAATTATCTATATTCCGAAAAAGGTCAAAGATAATCCAAGAGATACCTAAAAATAACCTATGTACGTTATTCACATGCATTTATATGATTTTTAGAACAGGTTTTCTTCTGTAATTAAGATTTTTAAGGATAACATAAAAATTCATTTGCATTGTTTGAGTTTCCACAAACTAATGGTGTGGTGAAGTCATTCAGAGATATTCTGGGTCTCGGAGGATGATTAGTCTAGAAATAAACCATTTGCTGCAGTTAATTGACTAAGTGGATAAGCCACATTTGGGTAAATGAGTGTTGTCTTTAAGCAAGAACAATGCAACAGTATGATAGTTACCAAAAAAAAAATTGCAAATGTCCTCAAAAGTCAGAGCTTTTTGCAACAGAGAAAGGTAGTTATTCCATTGTGTATATAAAATATTTGCACAATTGTATCATGTGGATTGCCAAACCATGTAATGTGAACTCTACTGTAGCAGTAACTAAAAAAGGACGAAACTGTGAATTGGAAAGTTACCAGCTTCCCTTTCTCAAAAGTTTTCGTCCAGCCATCTGTAACAGTTTGAAGCTGTAGGTATCACCAGAGGAGTATTTTCTTAAAGTTAATCCATTGCTGTGTGTGTGGACCCATTGTAAGTAAGATATTTTGGTGCATAGAATCTTAACTTAAGATGTGACCCACTTCAATTAGGGTGGGTCTTAATTCTCTTACCAGAGTCTTTTTTATAAAAGAAAGCCATGCAAGCAAGGAGCTGAAAACAACAAAACCTGTAAGAGAAGAGAGAGACCAACAGATGCACCATGTACCTTGCAACATGACAGAGAAGTCCAGGACTGCCAACAGCCAGTCTGGGAGAAAGCATAACCTGATGATGCCTTGATATGCATATTTTTCTCAGCCTTGAAACTGTAAGCTTGTAAGCTAATAAATGCCCACTATTAAAAGCTAAACCATTTTATGTTATCTGCTTTTGGCAGCAAAGCAAATTAGAACACCATCCCTAGAATGTGCAGGCAAATATTTGTTTGTGAAGTCTTTGCATAAACCATGTGATTTTCAAAAGTGTTACAAAATTCATGGACCCATGTGAAGCGTAGTGATTTTCAATAAAGATTCAGAATGTTGGGTCAAGTAGTTACTTACACATATGTATATATATATTTTACTATACAATCAGTACACGTAAGGATGTTTCATAGCAACTATGCTCCATTTCTTCCTATTCATTATTGTTAAATACCTGGTTTGTAGCTAATTTCCTATCTCCTACCATGTGAGAAAAAGGTAGCACTGCTCTTGCTGTTTATGATGCCATGGCTCTTCAGATCCTGTTTGCGTTGAAACAGGGTAGCTCTTCTTGCCTCTGTAAATACCATTTACTTAATGCTGGTTACATCATTACTCATGAAGCTGCATATCCATCATGATGCTCATGAATACTGGTTTCCCCTGACTGTCTCAAAGGTTGTAACTGTGCTTTGTTGATGATGACCACAAATGCAAGTCTTATCCAGCATATGCAAAAAATATATAAATAGATTGCTGTCTATTGAGAATTTTACTGCTCACAATTTTATACCATAAATGTAGAACAATCTGTCTTCCAATCATGTCTCCTCTTGAATTCTTTAGGCTGTGACCACTGCATAATGTGATATCTTTCAATGTTTGCTGCACTCCAGCCTTCCACCACCTCCACTAGTTGGGAAGAAAGGTGAGGAGTCTGTGGGGGACAAGAGGAGTGGTCCCATTTGCACAAGAAATATCCATCACTTGTCCAACATGACTTAAGACCAGCCTGGCAAGGTACAATATCAACACATCAATAGAAGGCAAGAGAGAACATGGATTGGTAAATCCTTGGGCGTAGGAGAACAAAGGTCTCAAAAGCTCTTAGAGGAGATGGGTGAGACACTGAGGCCACGCCTGGAGGACAGCCTGACACATTGTGTGGAGACTATAGAGGCAGTAGAGCAATGGAGGTGACAGTCTAGGATAAAGGATACCCATCTCCAACCCCTTCCCAACTCTGCTTGGAAGAGCCATTGCACCAGCCTACATGAATAGCTTAGGGGTGGCAGTATATCATCTGTATCCCAGACCCCTGTATTTGTCCCGTGTCCTTTTGGGAGCATGTCAGAACCATTCCAGAGGCCCAGTCTCACAAAATCTCACCTACTTTTATCTAAACTCTCACAGTCCTGCAAACAAAAACAAAAACAAAAAACAAAAAACAAAAACAAAATACCCCCAAACTCCCATCTCTGCTGGCTAGTGGAATTTTCCTCCTGAAGGCGGCTTGGGGTATCTGGCTTACCCCAGGCATGATGTAGAGGCTTAGGGAGCACACTGAATGGGAGAAACTGGGACCAAACCCATGCACGTCCTGGTCTAGGCTGAAACTTCCTGACCAGATGGCACTCCTAGCTCTGGCTTGTGTCAGGTACTAGAGGGAGACATAGACATTTCTTGAAAGGCTCTTCAAAGCATGGGGCTCCCTGACGTGCCGGTGTCCTTTCTTATTTCTAAGGCAATACTCATTTTTCTCTCTGCTTCTCTTTTGCAGTTCATCTCACTATCTATTGCCTCATATAATCATGGGATTTATTCTTAAACTGCTGTTAAATTAAACATAAAGTGCTCTTTTTGATGCTCCAGTAGACAACCTTCAGAGATGTGTTCTTAGACATCTCTCTGCAGTAGAGGTGAGGGCATCTAAAATTTTAAGGGTAACTTACCACATTCTTCAAGCATTAACATAAATTCATAAGCCTCAGCATTTTGTGTAATAGTTCATTTCTATTTCATAGCAGTGGCTTAAGCTCTGAAGAGAAACTTTCAGCCCATGAACTCTTCATACAGAGAAAACACTCTTGGAAATTGGGGCCATTATTATTGCTTACTGTGTTTTCATTTAACCTGATGAAAACAAAGCAACTTTTCAGTTCAGTAGAAAAAACTAGAATATATGAGTTTTGTGGGAGCTGCAGGACTCACAAATTATGACTAGTAATGTAAAGCTATTTTTTTCTAATGTCTAGTCCCATTCAAGGACAATGAAAGGTAATGAAAGTCTCTTTGTCTTTCTGTATTTAGAAGAAATGGATATGAAAAGTTGGTATTCTAAAGTCATAGATCAAACATTGTAGTTTTAAGAACTTTAGAATGACAATAATTTGAAAGAAATGCATCTTTGTGGGAAAAGGAATACTTTTTACTTCTTTGGTGTAGTTGTGGAGAAGAGATGTGGTAATGGTTAGAGGGTTGTACTAGTCAGCCAAAGGGGTGCTGATGCAAAGTACCAGAAATCTGTGGCTTTTATAAAGGATATTTAGGGTAAAAGCTTATAGTTACAAGGCCCTAATGAGTCCAACTCAAGGTTCCTTTCCTACCAAAGTCATTTGCCACATGTTGAAGCAAGATGGTTGCCAAGCTCTGCGAGGTTCAGCCTTCTTTCTCATCCTTCCTCCCAGGGCTTTGGCTGTTTGAGCGTTCTCCTTTCTGTCACATGGCAGGAACAAAATGACCAAGGTCTCACCTCTTCCATGTCTTCTTCATCTGACTTCTTTCTTTTTGAGTGAGTGTTCATTTGTACAGCCCACCAAGGGGCGGAGAATCAACCCTCAGTTACACCCTACTGATGGAGTCGACTCAAAGCCCTAATATTAACATAATTTAATCAAACGTCTCAGCTGAATCTAACACAATCAAAGGGGATCATGTTCAGAGGAACAGACCAGTTTATAAACACAATCCTTATCATTTTTGGAGTTCATAAATAATCTCAAACTGCCACAAGAGTGGAACTTTATTCCTGCTCTGAAGTGTACATGAACTCTAGGCTTCAATTTAATTTTAATCTAACTTCTCCCACTTTTTATTTTCTTTCTCTTTTTTACCCTAATTTCATACACGTATGTGGAAATCCTGTTAAAATTCTTTTGTGTCTAAATAGATCACTTCCTCCAGAAATAATTATTTAAATTTTCTTTAGAGTAAAATTAGTTGATTCTCTTCCAAAAAAGGGACTTCTAGAGAACCTATCTGCTCTAAGAGAAGTGGGAGTTTCAGGCAGAACAATGGGCCTGATTTAAAAATCCTGGAGAAATAATAAATAATCTGTCTCTGTTTTAGGGATGATTTATTGCTGATCTCCTGGTTTATTCTTATATAGTTATTAAAGAAATGAAAAGCTACTCTTAGGTAGCTGTGATAAAGAATAATGTAGATTCACATTTGCTGTTAAGGAAGGAACTCCGAGAGAGTAAATGAGAAAAGCAAGGTGCAGGATGGTATGTGCAATAAGAGCCCTTTTTAAAATAAATACATAGAGGAACTAGAGAGATGCATAGACATCTTTATTTTTCAAAAGATATATAAGAAAATGGTTACCCATGATTACCCCTGGAGTATGGGGTTGGGAGAAGGGAGATAAGGCTAGTTGTTTCATTCTCATTGAATACCTTTCTGTATCATTTGACTGTCCTTATTATGTTCTTTTGTATGGCAGGCAGAATTCTAAAATGACCCACAATTTCCCACCTCCCTCATGTGCATGCCCTGCATAATACGCAGGTCTCTGAATTTGACTCCAGTGATGTGATTAGGTTATGTTATATGGCATAATTTACTTTAAAATAAGGAGAGTATTTAAGTGGGCCTGACCTAATCAGAGGAGCCCTTGAAAAGCAGAGCGTTTTCTCTGGCTAGTTGAAGAAGAGGAAGTCACAGAGTCGAAGCATGAGAAGGATTCCATGCATCATTGGTGGTTTGAAAACAGAGGGGGGCCACGTGGTAAGGAAAGTGGGCAGCCTCTAAGAGCTGAACGTGGCCGCTAATCTGACAACCACAGGGAACTGAATTCTGACGATAAGAATGCGTTTAGGAGTGGATTTTCCCTAGAAGCTCCAGAAAAGAGCTCAGCTCATCTGCCACCTTGATTTCAGCCCTGTGATGCCTGTGCAGAGAACCTCTGTGCACCATGCCAAATTTGTGACCTACAGAACCTTGAGCCAGTAAATGGGTGCCATTTTCTGCCACTCAATTTGTGGTGAGTTGTTACAGAGCAACAGAAAACTGATGCATCGTATTATTTGTATTTAAGGAAATGAACAATTACAGCAGGGGTGATCTGGGCAGTAGAATTATAGTTCTATTAAGACTATTTTTTATTTGTATTAAATAAAAAAATGAACCTTAATAACTGTTATTAAAAACAACTCTTACCTTAAGGAGAACATGTACTCTTCCAATGTTGAATGTACAGTTATTTAAGCAGTCCTATTTTCTCATTGATTTTCATTTTATGTTTTTATTTATTCATTCTTGACTCATTCTACCAAAGATATTATGTAGCATTATAAATTAGTGATGTGTTTTCATGAGGGGAACTTTCCTAAACATAAACAAACAAAACCAAACCAATTTAGAAAGGGTTGGCAAGAGAGAGATTGAACTAGCAGTTTATTCCAGCACACACAGTGCCTCCAGGAGGGAAGGACACGTCTGTCCTGTTCACACCCATCTGCGCAGTGAACTCGGCACCTCACACAGGACTTGGCCTATGGCATGTGCACAATACTTATTGTTGATTAAAACGAATGTGCTTGTTGCCGATGCTGCATTTTACAACCATGGCAGATTTTCTTCCATTCAGACTCTCTTCCACTATTTTGTTTCCTACTTCTGAGCAGAGAAAATGTCTATTCCTGTGTATTCTTCCTTCCCTCTCTATCTAGGACTTTCTTGAAATATTCCAGAGCCTAGCTATAGTCACTCCACTTAAGTTTTCTTGAGGTGACTATTTAGCAAATAATTTAAGGACAAGGATTTATTTTTCTCTTGAATTAGTCTCCCCTCTTTCTTTGCTACTGTAGGTCCAAGCACTTTTCTTCTTTCCCAATAGATAGGGAGCTTCTAGAAGGCAAAGACTCTTCTATTTTATTCTTCTCTTATCTGCATACCCAGCAGAGAGCCAGGCACATAGAAGATGCCCAACAAATGTAATAAATGCTAATGAAACAAAAGGAATACTTGTATTAGGGAAATCTTTCTTGCAGGCAAAAACTCCCTGTGGTGGGAAGCAAATTTGGCCCAATGGATAGGGTGTCTGCCTACCACATGGGAGGTCCAAGGTTCAAACCCAGGGCCTCCTGACCCATGTGATGAGCTGGCCCATGCGCAGTGCTGATGTGCACAAGAAGTGCCCTGTCACACAGGGGTGTCTGCCATGTAGGGGAGCCCCACACACGTGCAAGGAGTGTGCGCTGTAAGGGGAGCCGCACTGCACGATGAAAGTGCAACCTGCCCAGGAATGGCGCCACACACATGGAGAGCTGATGCAGCAAGATGACGCAACAAAAAGAGACACAGATTCTGGGTGCCACTGACAAGAATACAAAGCGGACACAGAAGAACACACAGCGAATGGACTCAGAGAGCAGGCAATGGTTGGGGTGGGGGGGAGGGAAGGAGGCAGAAATAAATTTTTAAAAATCTTAAAAATACAAAACAAAACAAACTCCCTGTGGTTATTGGACATTTTAGGCCTACCTGCTTTTATTTATTCTCTGAAAAGTCTACCTCTAAGGTAGTGGGGAAAGACATTTGGGTCTCTGACAATACAAAGAGTATTGGCAGAAAGAAAAGCAGAGGGAACTAATGATTATAATGAAATTATATCTCCAATGGTCACCAATCTCCCTTTCTCTGGTTAATTTCAGGGGCAATCTTAGAAACTAAGATACTGCTTTTTTCCACCTGTCCTGGAAGTAGGGACTTCCTTTTATGATGTAGGGATTTACAATTATTATTCTTTAGGGATTTGTTTTTTCTGGCATAGTCACCAGAATCCTCTGCCTTTCCCTGCATGTCATTAGGGTCACTGTGACAGTGAACTGCAGTCGACCTTAGAGAACATGCCTAATCACAGTGCTTCCTTAGAGAGTCAAGACGTTACGGGCATAAAATGTTTCTCCTCAACAAAGGACATCTCGACCTCCTGTGCTAAATCTCTATGAGTTTTTTATCCCCAGCTCCCAGCTCTGAAGGCTCAATTTAGCTTCCAAAAATTGAGCTGTGTTTTTTCCCTTTTGTACCTCATTACCAGCAATGAAGACTTGAAGAATTGACGTGCTGGCTGGCAATTGTGTTATGAGATATGACAGAGCAGAATACGGACTTGCTTTTTTGTCATCCATAGGGAGTCTTCAGGTTATTGACAGTAGTTTTCAGCTGGAACGTTAGAAGCTGGGCAGTCATATCATATGCTCAGTTTACCAAAAGTTTCCATCTCTTTGACACTCGGGGACTCTGTAGGCAACCTGCAGGTGGCTAGCCATGCTAAGAACAATGAGTGGAGCCTTCCTGTTAGAGAACATTAACCACCTTTCAACATGATTGGCTACTGTCTCTCCACCACACTAACCATGCAACATTAACAGCAATCTTTCCCAAATTCTGTAAGTGTCAAGAGGGAAATTTCTTACAAGTACTGACTAGGGTGTTTTTGCATTTTATATTTCCCCAAGAAGACTTTTGTGCTTTTTCTCAAGGCAAATCCAGTCCTCTTACTAACTTGCTATTCTTACGCCTTGCCTCTGGCAGGGGAAGAAGAACCCAAGAGTTTTCATCTCCCTCGACCAGAAGTCAGAAACTGATGGTCCATGCCTGGGCTGCATCCAGCCAACAGGCATTTAATTTTGGCTCACACAGTGTTTAAAATGATTTGCACTACTTGCCAAAATTAAAAACCAGAAGAATATGTTGTAAAAAGAAATCTGAATTTTGGCTCTTCTTAAAAGAAGTAGCAGTTTTAGCAACACTAGGTCTTGTTTCCCATAGGGCCACTGGAGTTGGGTAGTGGCCGGCATTGTACCACAATCCAGGGGAGCTCCCAGGATATACCTTCCCCTTGTGGGAATTAGAAAAAGGCATGCCTCCAAGGAGACAAATAAGGGTGTCTGCCAGAGAGGACATAATCTATAAGTGGTAGATCTGTCACAATTCTACCCCCTACTCTGACCATTTCACTCGTGTCAGAGCTGGTAAGCGTTTTAGTTTGTGACCACTGCCAAAGCCTTTTGAGGAATCACTGCCTACAGCTACATCTTAAATTAAGGCTGACCTAAAGGGTTCCTATGATTCCTTACCCCAGAGATGGAGTTACCAGCATTTGCTTGACCCAGCTCCTAATTTTTCGGAGAAGACAGCCAGACAATTTTGCAGGAATTTTATTCAGGGGCTAGGTCTCCATATCCTTATGGTCTACCTCACTTCTTGAACCTCCATCCCCCTCCCCCAAATGCTAATTTGCCTTTTGCTCTTTTTTCCAGTTGTATGAAAAGATGTATCCAGGCAGGACATAGTGCTTTCTTTAATATGACACAGGTATATGACTCCTTTAACTTAAAGGGTTTCAGGCAGGCTTTGTGTGCCATCCTTGAATTAGCTGATTCCAGTACCTATCTCTGTTGACAGCTTGCCCTTATTAAACCCTGCCCCTGAGTGAACCCTGCAGCTACCGACAATAGATGATGCCAAGGAACTTAGGAGCCCCTCTGTGGCCTTAGTAGACCTGAATAAACTGTCTCTCTGTAGATCCCCAAGAACTATGAGCTCTTTTTTATTTTTTCTGTATTGGCATGACAACCATCAAATCATTTACAAAATGCAGCTCTATACATGATTCTGTATAAGGAGCACTAAAAATGATGTTAATCCTTTACCATCTGAGAGTTTATAAAGTGATTCATAATTGAGGACAGTTGTGTGATATAATTAGGAGTCAGTTTTGGCAGTAACATGGATTTCAGACTGTGCATGAACACTGGCTATGCCATTCACTAGTTACATGAACTTGGACAAATCACTTGAACTCTGTGTCCCTCAAAGGGATCATAGTTAAATGATAACATGGTGAGTAAGAACTTAAGAGTGGTTAACTCTTGAGTCAGGTTTAAATCATCCCCCTCCCCCACCCCCATTTACTAGTTGCAGTAAATTAACCTTAAAGGTTTCAGGTTCTGACTCTATTAACAATGGGATTTCTTTTTTCTCTGAGGTACCAGAGCTGGGGATTGAACCCAGGACCTCATATGTGGGAAGCCAGTGCTCAAACATTGAACCATACTGACTCCCTTCTGTTGGTTTTTTCATTTGTTTGCTTGTCGTTTGTTTTCGTTTTTTAAGGAGGCACTGGAGACCAAATCCAGGACCTCCCATGTAGGAAGCAGGTGCTCAATCACTTGAGCCACTTACGCTAATAGGATTTTGTATGATTAAATGAGATAATGCTTGTGTCTAGCACAAGGTAGGTGTACAGTATTGCTGGCCATTAGAGTGCCCAGCCAGGCATAAAGTAAGCTATCAACCTGGTTTCCCTTTCCTAATGCTTGTTATCTTATTGTTTTGGGCAGTGTGAATTTTAGCAAATGGGGGAATTAGAGATTGCATTGCTGAACAAATAAATATTCAGTGAATTTATTTTATTGTGGAAAATATTTAAAGGTATGAACTCATGGCTTCTTAATTGCGGGTAGTTTGGAGTGTTAAAAAAAATTTACTGCAAATACTGCAGAATAATGTGATGGTTAATAATAATAATGTGAATTACTGCCTATTCCCTTTAGAAATGAGTTCCTGGCTGTAGAAGTCTATCTCGACACCCAGATCAAACAGAATACGAAGGTCATAATGCCAATTTCTCAGAAACTTGTTTTGCAGTGCCCGAGTCTTGGATTTTAGGAAAAGACCTGTGGTTGCTATGGAACTGTTAATAATGATTGCTGTCTGTACCTCAATCCTCACACTCCCAATCTTCAATATAAAAATCACTTAGATTTGGGCCATAGGGCAGTAAACAAACTTTGGAGCAGGAATTAACTAGGCTTGGGCATTAGTGTCTTAATGTAGGGAACGACTTACATTATAACATTTACTTTAGCAGCTTTGCTATGTTGCAGGAGCTTCTAGTATTCTGATAGTTAGTTGAAATACATAAGGTTCAAACCTTGCTCTTCTAGATGAACATTGCTAAAAGCAAAAGAATTTGGGGGTTGCATCACACAACAAATGTCAAAAGTCTTTGTTTTGTGCAGAACTGACCTAAGTCTTTCCTTTTACAAGTATAAAAAGAACCACCTGTTCAGCCATACACTAGACTGTTAAATGGAAAGAGGAAATTATTCCTATTGCAATATATACCTATACGTATTTTTCAGAAAACCTTTGTAGGAAAATGGCATCTTGCTATGTCTGTGTGAGATTTGTGATACATGTAATAGACACTTATTTCTGAATTATCTTTCTAGGAGAGGAATCTCAGCCTGTATTAATGTATAGCCAATCTTTGGGGAAAACTAATCCAGTTCTTGAGCTCCAGGCACACAAAGTTTGGAAAGGGTTATTGGCTGGGTGGAAAGAAGACATATCTAATTTGGGAACTTTGCAGCCTCACCAGTATGAAAATAATTCAGCAATAATATAGAATAAATAGCTTCCGTTTCCACAACTGGGGCTCTCTCTAATCCTTGCAGTATGTGTTTTTAAACAATTATTTGGCTCAATTCTCTGTTTTATTGCTTAGGATTTTAATGCTTTGAATGTGGAACATAGAATAAATGTGATTATCAGTAAAACCTAAAAAGATGTCTGAGTGCGGTTTTGTACTGATGTGCAGCTAGTTTATGGGAACAAATGAAATAAGCATTTTTGAAAAAGAAATGTAAGAATTACATTAGCTCTGGATCCTCCAACTCCTCAGCTCTAAGAAGTGATGGCAAGTCCATAAAGGTTGGACAGGCGTGCTTTGGGCTGTGAGTGAAATGAAGTCTTCTGCCAAGTGTATAACACCACAGAAGACAAAGGTTTATCTGTGTGAATAAACTGAATGTACAGTTCAATACATTCATATTTGCAGAACTATTTAAGGTATTATAGGATGTGGTATGATACAATAAAAATGCAGATGGAACTATCAAACTGCTGCAGTAAATTCAGATGCTCTCCAGGCTGGCGAGGTGATGTCAAGAAAGTTAAACTTGAGGAATGAGACTTGGATTTCTAAATGAGATCAGGGAGAAAGGAAAGCAGAGTTAATAGGGGAAATCAGGACTGAAACAATCACTGTTACTGCTATGTTTGGAGTAGAGTTTTAAAAATCAATTCTTTCTGCTTATTCCAAAATTGTACTGTCCCCCCAAAAAGCTGACATTGTTATATACCTTTTATTTTTAGTTTATTTAGTCATCCTTAGCATAGTCATTGTTAGTTCAACAACCCAATATTCTCAGTAACATTATTGCAAAATAAGGACATAACTGTGTAGGTTTTGCCATCAATACATTTTATCTCTTTATGAAAGACAAAGCCATAGATGAATATTGTCTTGGATTTCCTCTACTTGTAGGTTATTTATAGTGGTACATACTAAAGGCAGGGAATTTGCTCTCTGGGTCAACTGTCTCTTAACTAGTTTAATAGTTTTCTCAAAACATTAGCATTTGGTAATTAAACATAGATAAAACAATATTTTAATATAATGTTAGGCAGAGGCAAAAATGACTTTGTTTAATAAACGTGTATATATATATACATAAACACTAACATGCTTTAAGAAGTGAAGAAACATTAATATTCTGTGAAATTAAAATCTAAATGGAAAATGACCTCGAATGAAATTACCACTATGTACAATAACAAGGAAAACAGAAACCTTCTCTTTCCAAACCAGTTGCTTTTAACATCTTGCAAACCTACAGTGTATCATTTGGAGTGTAAGCGTTATTTCAAATTTGGAAAACATTAAAGAAAAGTAAGATTCGACTTCCCCCAAAGGCAGTGTATATTAATTACTTTTTTAAGGATTTATATTACTTTCAATCTTAAAGAGACCACTTCCTTTTGAACTTCTTTAGAGAACTATTTGTAATGTCTTTTATTTATTAAGAAATCAAGTATTGCTTTAACACTATAATTATATTTGTTATATTATTTGAAAATTAGATAACAAAAACATTGTTAAAATAGAACATATTATTCTAGGATATATGAATTTCTATAGTATAGTTATTTAAGGAAATGCTTAACATTTTAAGTAATTTACTTTTAAGCATATACTTTTTTCTCTGTTCTTCATTCTCTTTAGCATTCTTTATTTCTTGTTTCTTCTATTTTCCAACTTTCCTTTCTTAGTTTTCTTTCTCTAATAGTCCTGAATTTACTACATATCTTACTTCATTAGCCCATTATTTTTGTCTTTCAATTTTTCCTTCATTTGCAATGAAACCATGTTTTCTATTTAGTGAAAACTGAACATTCTCTTCTACCTTTTGTAAATGTTTCCTACAAAGTCTTCAGATTAGATACAGATGTACATTATATATAACACTTTAAAGGAATAATAGAGTTAGAGTACTGTGGAAATTCAATATATTACAATGCATTATTCAAAAAGCTTATGGAATGACAAAAAATGAATCACATTTCATGACTAGTATCTTAAGTATCCTCTGGGTCTTCTGACTAAGCCAATTGATCACTATTTTTTTAAAAGCTCCATTTCTTTTTCCTGGCAATACTTGGAGAAATTCTATATAAACAGAACCTAAGCAAAAGAGAGAGAAATGGAACCCCTGGCAGGTTGCTTTAATAGTAAATCTTGTTCATGTGCATGGTGCTATTAAATAATAAATTATTATGCCTGGACAATAGCATAGTAGTGAGTGGGTAGTGCTGGAGAGGGGCAGGAGTTTTTTCCTAAACTCTGGTTACCCACTTAACAAAAACACAGGAAAGGCAAGTGGGCTGTGTGTTTAGGCTGTCTGGTCAACCTGGAGAATAGCTGGCTGCACCGGTTCCTCATCTGACTGCTCTGTCTCCTCATGCGTTTGCATGTAGCCCTCTTCATAGCGCATTTTTTGTGCTTGTTCCAGAATCACCGACTCCTCTTCTTCATCTTCCACAATGGTCAAGTCGACATTGCTGTCCATTTCTGAATTACTCCCGCTGAAGGCTGACCTCTTCACATCCCCCTCTACATTCTTCCCTTCTACCAGAGCACTGGTGAGGGATGCTTCTGAAAGACCCTCTGCAAGTGAGCTCTCCTCCTGGTCATTCAGCATTGGGTCACTGCCAGGCATGTCTTCTGACTTGGTCTCATTTTCTGTGGGGCTTTCTCCCCCTTGGACTTTCTTTCGACCAAAAGTAAGAGGAGAAACTTTGAAGGGGGAACTTTTCCCTGAGGATATTTTCTGGTGATTCGAGGTGAGAGATTTCTTAATCTTCTCTCTCCTCTCTACCGATACAATCTTTGTTCCCAGCTTGTTCATCTTTTTCTCAATGTTCTGGCGTGAAAATGCTTTCTTGAGGCTATCTACCTTCCTGAGGCTAGATCTTTTTATTTTTTCTGCCCTGCTTTCTTCCACCTTTTCATCTGCACTATCTTCCAGGGCCTTCTCATCTTGGGGCAATTCATCATCTGATGAGAGTTCCACTGTCTGCAAGGTTTCCTCCAGGGACTTGTTTCCATCAGTAAGCTCCTCTTTCCCTTCTGCTGGGCTGGAAACTGGCTCTTTCACAAACACACTGGCAGGGATCTCATTTTCTTCCTGAAAAGATGGACAATGTACGTTTCATGTTAGTAACGTATTTCCAAAGAGTCCTGAATGAACTCTTGTCATTTGTGGATTTGTCTCTTTACGACATGGAGAGCTGCAACTTTAGTTTTCTAGACTTAGAAGAGTGAATTCTAAATTGGCCAATGCATTCCCCTAGGCTGGCGAAGGCCACTGGCTGCCTGTTGGGAATGTCATGAGGACAGGTGGCAAGAGCTCTATCAGTGACAGGCAGGGGGAAGTGGGCTGCGGCTCAGAGAGACCAGGAAGCTGCCTAGATAAGCAGCTAAAGTAAGTTACTGTGAACCCAGAGGCTCTCTCCCTCCTACCCTCCCCAGGGTTAGAAGGCTCTGCCTGCCAAAATGCCCCTGCAGAAGAGACTGCAGGATCAGTTGGAAGACAAAAGGTGGGGGCAGGGGACGTCCTCAAGTGTTGAGACATAATGTATATCCTTAATGAGGTTCCCTAATGACCTAGAAGTCAGAAGCAAAGGTATGGGCAACTTCAGTATCTGTTCAAAAGTGTGTACTAATTTGATCATCACAGAATTTTAGAAGAAAAGAAACAAGGCCTAGACTTACTGGGGACCTGTCACAAAGCTGCATGGTTTAGGAGATCCTTTGTGAGTGTTAATAAGGGGATGTGGGGTACTATCAGCTATTTTTAGAGGAAGGAGGGGAAATTACATTGGCAGACTGACTTTTTCAAGCCTCTGTTGTTAAACAGGGCTTCTTTAGGC
Source organism: Dasypus novemcinctus (assembly GCF_030445035.2). NCBI lineage: Eukaryota > Metazoa > Chordata > Mammalia > Cingulata > Dasypodidae > Dasypus > Dasypus novemcinctus. The sequence continues at coordinate 54,515,290 of NC_080679.1, read as the reverse complement.
AGGAATACTTCAGCCCCCATGAGTGAGAGGTAGTTCAGGAGAATACCCCCTTCCACTTATTCCTAGCACATCTCTTCCTCCAGCTTCTAGGCACACAGGCAAAGATCCTTTCTTTGGGAGCAGAGCCTGAGAATTTGCCTCCAGAGTGTGAGGGAGATGATGCTCTAATGTTGCTAAACAGGAAGATTTGGATTCATACAGACTTGGGTTGCATAACCCAGGAATCCTTTTGATTTTTATATTTTCCTTTGAATTTTGGAAAACCAGAGCCAGTCAGCAAGGTATCTTCACGTTTTCATTGAAAGAAATGGCAGAGTAGAAAGGATGTGAGGCAGGAGGTCTGAGTCTCTTTGCTGTACTGCTAAACAGCTTTTAGCAAACACCTTAATCTCCTCTGGTTCAGTTTCTTCCAAATATGAACAGGAGAGTTTGACCTAGATTAGTAGCCTTCAAACTGTACTCCCAGGGATCCTCAGGAATGCTAGAGGTGGGCGAGGCTCCAGAGCCCACTTCCAACCCTGCTGTAACCACAGTCCCAATGTTACCTGGTTATATCTTGGGTTGCCCAGGGAACTCTCAGTTTGAAAAATAACTGGGTTTAATAAATTTAATAGTCTAGTCAGAATGTAAACTTCGTGCAAAGTTCATAGTGTCAAGAATTTCAGTTTTGCAATTTTTGATTGACTAAAAAGTCAATAAAATTAGGTTATGATCTATAACATAAGCTAAGAATGTGATCACATATTTTTTTGCTTCCTGATACAAAGTAAATGAACAAAGGTTTATATTATAGAGAAACTTTAAAAATCCCTCTCCTTATAAACCACTGAATGGTATTATGTTGCTCTTTGAAAAGACAGAGCCCTATAGCTCTCCTTTCATACTCCCAACAGAGTCTTTTCCATAAAACTGTTTGAATCAAAAGTTAAAATCTTGGGTAAAGGTAAAAAGAATAAAGTGTGGTTAAAGAGAAGCATTGGTAAAGTGAAGATATCACATATCCTGTTTCCCGAAGCTCTCTTCACGTCCACCCATTTTGACTGTCATCCCAGTACAAAAGACAAAGTTAAGAATTGAAAAGAGTATGGAATTCACACCAATCTTTTATGACATGGGTTTTTGCAAACAGCAGCTTTCCCCTGTTCCAAGTTGAGGACACCTGTTTCATTGGTACATACCCCTCCAAAAGGGTGGTGTTTTGTTTTGTTTTGTTTTTTTTAATCTCTCTTGCTTCCTGTTGTGCCCCAATGCCTAGAACAGTGCCTGGTGCATTGTAGGTGCTCAAAAAGGGGTGCATATTCCTAGAAAGGCCTGAAGATGGCAGCAGTGGAGACCAGTCTTCAAGAGGAAACCGACTTAACTCTGTGTCCAGAAGGGAGTTTGCTGACTGCAGCTGCTACTGGGAAATCTGGAGAACCTAAGGCCTAAGGTGGCAGAGGTTTCTATCTTTAAGGAAGGATTTTATTCTCATTGACTGAGGATTATAGAAATAGCTGGGGCCCTGCTGCTTATTCCAGAAGCAAAATTTCTTCTGGGGTTTAGCAGGAGGGATGGGAAGGTTTGACAGGAGTTGCTTGCAGGGATGGAAGAAACTCAGGAGTTCAGTGTAATGTTATTGAAAGTCCTTGTTAAAAACAAAAACAAAATCAAAGAGAAAGTCCTCAGTGAGAAAGACAGAAATTCAGGCAGAAAACTATCATAAAAACCTTGGTTATCAGAGAAAAGGTACATTTTATATAGTATAATCTCTTGGGGTAATCGAAGGTAGTGAGTTGGATAACATCCCTTTCTTCAACCTCTCTAAAAGGTAAATATAGTAAAAAGTACTTCAAAAATAATAAATAAAAGTAATAATCTTGCAGTTTTACCTTAAATGTAAATTTTATTATAAAAACTCATGGTTACTATTGGGTCTTGGACTTTTTTCCCCTCCCATCATATGTCCCTGATGAAACTTTAAGGAAAGTATATTATAAAGTGAACCAGAGGTTATCTGTGGTAGATACACACTGTATGGATAAAGGTGATCAAGAGAAAGTGGGAAGCCCAATGGAACTCTTTTGTAAAATGACAGGGAAATTTATATGAGGGCTCTTTGATGTTAAATGGGAAAACAGACCCAGTGGGAACAGGGATAATCCAGAACGAGTTGGATGTGTCTTTATGCAATGGGAAACAAGTGAGATAAGTCTTCTTGGCTAACTGCTGTGCCTCTGCTGTCATTTTAATTACTCAAGCAGTATTTTATGTTCCATCTACTGGCAATGTTTATTTTGTGGACTTTTATGGCATCCACTTTGAAGGTAAACCCTTTTTTTTTTTTCCACATAGGAATTTGTGAATGTCCAAACCCATATGAATCTTAACTTTCCATAATGTTCATTTAGAAGCAGGAAAATACTGATACTTTTCAAAATCTCTATTTTTATTAAAATGTTATATATGGTGTTTGACTTTCAAGTGACTGTTATGGTGATGGAGAGCACAATTTGAAATTCAGATAGTGGATCCACTATAACAGAAAGTGGATTCTCTGTAAGTATACTCTCCCATAGGTAACAGTCTCACCTGCTTATGTGCCCTCGCTCTCAGCCCTGTTACACACACATCATGGAAACACTTGATATTTCACATACTTACAGGTGTGATGACACGTCTGCCTTCTATTGTAATGTTTTAAAAATCTACTTTCTCTTATAGATTCCAAGATCTGATGGCTGTTGCAAGGGGAAAATCAAGTTATACATCCTTAACTTTGTCACTTCCTACTTATGCTATTTCCCCAAGTACCTACTGAGGGTTTATGGTTCCTTAAAACAGCACTAAGGGAAGCAGACTTGGCCCAGTGGTTAGGGCGTCTGTCTACCACACGGGAGGTCCGCGGTTCAAACCCCGGGCCTCCTTGACCCGTGTGGAGCTGGCCCATGCGCAGTGCATCATGCATGCAAGGAGTGCCATGCCACGTAGGGGTGTCCCCCGCGCAGGGAAGCCCCACGCGCAAGGAGTGCACCCTGTAAGGAGAGCCGCCCAGCGCGAAAGAAAGTGCAGCCTGCCCAAGAATGGCGCCGCACACAGGGAGAACTGATGCAGCAAGATGACACAACAACAACAACAGAACAAAAAGAAGCACAGATTCCTGTGCTGCTGACAACAACAGAAGTGGACAAAAAGAACAACACGCAGCAAATGGACACAGAGAACAGACAACTGGGGCAGGGGGGAAGGGGAGAGAAATAAATAAAAACCAAAAACCAAAAAACAGCACTAAGACTCTCCTGTATGCTGCATTGCTTTCTTGGTCAGTTCTACGCAGCAGAGAAACAGCTGGCTATTTGACCTAGAGTTGTTTTCAAAAGGTTCTCAGTCCCTACTGATGTAGCTGCTCCTGGTTCTGACCTTTCACAAGAACCCTTAGGAGTTTTTCAGAGGAAGAAAGAATTAAACGGCACCCTTCAAGTATATATGAATGATATGCTGGAAGCATGAAAGAGAAAAGGAATGGAAAGAAAGAACTTTTGAGAAGTGGAAATTTTACTCACACTTTAGCTTGCCTGCTGTTTATATTGATTCTTGTGAACTAATGCTCCCAGTCGTGCCTGCAGACATCAAGACAGAGAAACTTGCTAACATGATGGGAACTTCTTGGATTGGGTCTCATGGAGGCAAATCCTCCTGCTATGCACATATCTAGATATGCCCATTTTAAAAGAGAAGGGAATGCTAAGACTAGTATCAGATAAGAAACTCTTTGGTAAGTTATTTAGTAGCTTGAATAAGGAGAGGGGAACCAGTAGTTCTCTCTCCTGTTCTAACTTACCATCCCCTGTTGTTAGAAGAAACTATTCCCACAAGAATATGATGGCATCCTGGAGGGATATGAGGACCAATAAATTTGTGTCCATGGGATGTTTTATCCAATAATTACAAATACTAGTTATTGAAATGGAACTATGCCCACCTGACAATCTGATTTATAGGTCTCTTTTACACATCGATGGTTTTCTCTGATTTGTGTTTCTGAGGTATAGATTGCCAAGTAGATAAAGCCATTGATTAGCATTGCACCCCTAAGGCAGCTGTTGGTGGAATCAGCAAGTCATAAGAATAAAATGCATTAGTTATAATCCCTGAGCAGTCTTTCACATTCTGGAGGATTTAAAAGTTTCATTATTTTTTCAGTGTTATCAAGGGTTCAATTCTTTTTTAAGATCACACAGGTTAGGTGTTTTTCATTACACGTTAAAAACACAAAACAAAAAAAAAAACCTCACACTGAATTATTTAAAAGCTGATGTAGAAAAGCCAGTAAACATGAACTTTACCGTAGTGGGAATGTAGTGTTTGTTTTCACTCAATTCATAATTCAACTCTATAGTTTCTATTATTAATAAAATGAAATCTTGTTAACCACTTTGTTTCTCAGGACCTCTGCTTCCTTGATATAACATGAGGTTAAACTGAATGATTGCTAAGGTGTTTTTTTTTAGCTCTCTGATATTTGATTCTGTGATAGTAACATAAGTTCCATGAAAAATAATTAAAAAATCGCATAAGTCATCCCATAGTGTGCTAATACCAGATACGTTTCGTTTCATGCAAGAATAGAAACTATAGGATCTGAGTCACATTGGAGAATATTTTTCATTTAATCAATTCAAAGAGATACAGATTACAGGACAATAGAAAGGGCAACATTAATTTGGAAGGGCTGCATCCAAAAGAGAATCTAGTTTTTATTATATGAAAGAATATAATGATTCTTTCAAAGAAATACCAACAATAATCAGTTATTCACTTAAAAAGCCTGGGGCAGTGCTGACATTCAATAGGCATAAATAATAACAATAAGAACTAGTATTTTGTTTAGCTCATAAACTAAAAGGACACTGAATAAGTAGCACATCTAAACTGATATCTCATTATGGAAATTTTGATCAATGTGATATAAACATCATGAGCGTATCATACAAAGGTATATCAGATCTTTGATTATCTATATCTCTAGTGCTTTCAAGCCTCTACTAACTTAACAGCTTTCAGAGTAGTGGCTTTGTATAGAGAAAGTACCGTCTTAAGAAAATCAATTTTGAAAAAGTCTGAAAATGTTACTCTTTGTAGCACCCTTCTAAAATTTTGACCCATGGGAAGCAGATTTGGCCCAACAGATAGGGCGTCCATCTACCACATGGGAGGTTCAAGGTTCAAACCCAGGGCCTCCTGACCCATGTGATGAGCTGGCCCACGCGCAGTGCTGATGCGTGCAAGGAGTGCTGTGCCACGCAGGGGTGTCCCCGGCGTAGGGGAGCCCCATGAGCTAGGAGTGCACCCCTTAAGGAGAGCCACCCAGTGTGAAAAAAGTGCAGCCTGCCCAGGAATGGCGCCGCCACACACAGAGAGCTGATGCAGTAAGATGATGCAACAAAAAGAGACACAGATTCTGGGTGCCGCTGACAAGAACACAAGCGGACACAGAACACACTGTGTACGGACACAGAGAGCAGACAACTGAGGGGAGGCAAGGAAGGGCAGAGAAATTAAAAAAATAAAATAAAATAAAAATGATGAATATTTGAATACACTTATAGGCTCAATTCTCCAGAAATGTTTCCTCTGCAAATATCTGATCTTTCTACTCTTTTCACCCCAGTTAGCAATTTTATGTGGATGAAAGTGGAAGCTGTCCATGAATACTCTCGTTTTGTTCCCCTGATTTGAAATCACTCCCAAGTTACGTTTTAGGAAGACATAAGTGGGCACCACGCCCTCAGAGCCAGGTACCTGCGAATTTCTATCTCTTCAATAAACAGAGAAAATTTCCTCTTGACTATAAATCCACTGATTTTCTGTACAAAATCTATTTTTCTAAAAGATAGCCATACTTATAAAGTATCAGTCTTTCTTTCGCATTTGCCTTTTGATCAGCAACCTCTTGGAGTCTTATTTCATTTATGCTGGGTCATGTCACAGTATTTTGAATTCAAACATTGATCTTAAGCTATTATAAAAATATTTAACGGAAAGCTGCTGAGTTTAACAAGGATTGAAAATTTATGTTATTGCTCAAGGGGATATGAATATCTCTCCGTTTTTAGATACCACTGGTTATAATTTGAAGTAATTGCTAAGGAATTAGTTGCTTAACAGTTACAACAATGTTGTAAAGTTCAACACAGATTTAAACAAATGGCATGTTTTAAGAAGGATAAATTGAGGACAAAGTATGGACTTTCAAAATGCAAATGTATAAGTATCTAGCGAGTCAACCAACCAACCAAAAAACAAAAAGCACCTGTAGATTCTAGAAGAATCTAAGAAGTCATGACAGAACTTCACAAACTGGAGAAGGAATTTTCTATATACCGTGATACTAAATATGTGCAAGTGAGTGATAGATTTTTTCCCTCACTCTCTTTTGTTTTCACATTAAATTTTTGTCTTAAACTAGAAGACTGTGGCAGTTTGACATTATTTTATGAATCCCAAAAAGAAAGGTTATGTTTGTAAATTAATCTATTCCTCTGGGTATGATACCCTTTGCATTAAATTTAGCTGATAAGGGGCCTTTGATTAGATTACCTGTTAAGATTGCTGTAGGGAAGGGGTTCTTAACCTTTTTTGTCCCAGAGACCCCTTTGCCAGTCAGGTGAAAACCACAGACATATTACTAAGTCTACACTATACTATGTATTATTTAATAAATATATCACACCTGCACCAATGTGTTCCCCACAAGAATAATGGTTTTTTTTTTTTTTAATTTCAATTCAAGGACCCCTTGTTAAGAATCCATGCTGTAGGGCTTTGTATTGGATTAAGTCAATGAGGTGTGACTCAGGTTGAGTCCCCGCCCCCTTGCTGGGTCTGATATAAATGGACATTCACTCAGATAAACGTGGGAAGAGAGAGTTCTGTAATTTTTCATCCTGCTATGTGACAGAAAGGAGAAGACTTAAACAGCTGATGCTCCTGGGAGAGAAAAGCCACTTCCCTGATAGCTTACAGTTGAACTTGGGAAGAGAGTGGAAGAGTAGAGACTGATATAAGAAGCCCTAAGAGGCAAACCCTATACCAGCTTGCAGCTGGAGCAACTGAGCCTGAGAGAGGAAGCATGGAAGGGAAGGAAAAATCTGGGCAGAGATTGGCAGCCATTTTGCTTCACCATGTGGCAACATGCCAGGATCAACAGTAGCTGACTTTGGTGAGAAAGCACTTCTGATGGTGCCTCAGTTTGGACTTTTCATGGCCTTAGAACTGTAAGGTACTTTTTTTTTTTGTTTATTTGTTTTTGTTTTTGTTTTGATGTACTGGGGCCGGAGATTAAACCCAGGACATCATATGTGAGAAACCAGAGCTCAACCACTGAGACACATCAGCTCCCCTGAGTTGGTTTTTTGTTGTTTTGCTTTTGTTTTTAGGAGGATAGGTATCAAACCTGGGACCTCCCATGTGGGAAGCAGGTGCTCAACCACTTGAGCTACATCTGCTCCCCTGAACTGTACGGTTTAACCCCAAATAAATCCCCATTATAAAAGCCAACAGATTTCTGGTACTTTGCACTGGCACTCCTTTAGCAACTAATACAAAGATCAAACAGATCTATAGGGAAAAACCCAGAATAGGGTCCATGTGGATTGAAAGTGACAAATTACTTGATGATGCAAAGTTGTACCTGGTATTCTATCTGCTCTTCACACTCTCTGTAGGTTAGTGAACAGCAATCCTCTGTTACTGTGCAGACTGCACTGCTACTAGAAGGGTCTATGTGGAGAAGGTCTTTTGGACCATGTCCTTTGCTTTTATGGGGCTGATACCAACATGGTGGTAGTCATACAATGTAAGGCTGGAGTGTGTGTGTATTTTTAATAAATCACAACTAAAAGAGTATAGGCATAGCTCTTTAAAGATCTTGTGAAAAGCTATATTTCTAACCAAGCAAATGTGCAGCCTATTCTCTGGGCAAATGAATTTCATATCCACCCAATAATAGCGTCTATTCTTTGAGCTCTTAAACAATGCCAGTTATTGCTAACCATTTTCCACGTTAATTTATTCCTTGCCCTATGAGAGACATATGAGGAAAGAAGCATTAGTGTTTTAGAATCAATCAAATGTGAGTTCAGATCTCATCTCCACTGTTTGCCTAACTACAACTTTGGACAAGATCTAAACATCCCTGAATCTCAGGATCCTTATCTGTAAATTGGGATGAATGAAATAATGCACAGAATGATGCTTAGCAGAGTAAGCAAGTTTAAAAAATGCTCAAAAATTTTGACTTTTATTAATATCCTCAGTGCACAGTTGAGGAAATGGAGGCTTGGAGAAGCTACAAAATGTGCCCGAGATCACACAGTTGGCAAGTGGTAAAACTAGGATTTGGACCAGTGTCTGTGCGACTCGAAAATCTATTTTCTCCAACAATATACTATACCACTAACACAAATTATGATTTTATTCACTGACATAAATACCTCAAAACCCCTATATTAAAAAGAATCAAGAAAAATAGAAGAACTTTTCTACTGCGAGATCGCAATTATATGTTTTTCAAAATAATCTCTTGCAATGCCTTGAGAGTTGAGATTTCTTTTAGGCGAATAAAAGATTTCACATAACTTTAGAAAGGCCCAGTTCTAACTGCCTCTGAAAATACTCTTTCCAAGTGTCTGTGGGGGCTGCATGCTACGTGTCCCCTGATGAAGTCTGAGTTGGATCCGCTTAGCATCCACCTTGGTTTCCGCATCCCTGTTTTAGTGTTTACTCACTATGTGGAGCCCCCCTACAATTTCTGGTGACAATTTCATACCTGTTAATCCAATGTGAAAAAACAGGAGACCACACCAGGCCCTCGACAACAGTTGTCTTTAAATTCTCCAGTAGTTGTTTTTTAATGTTAGATTTACAGTTCTCTTGAGATTCTGGTCACATACCTCCTCCACCCCTCCCCCCAACATCTGCAGAACAACCACAGCAAAATCAAAGAAAACCAGTCCCAACAAATGGTGCTCTTCCTCTACTACTTTTTTTTTTTTTCTTCACTCCATAACTGAAGGATGGTACAAAAGATAATCAACGTGATTCACACTGGAAGGAGGGAAATTTCTTTTGGTGATTCAGACTTTTAAACAGGTCTGTACATGTTTGGTTTTGTTTGGAGATCAGTATTTAATTTAGAAAATGCCTTAAGAGCTGAGGTTTCTAATATCTCTTTGACTAATAAAGTAAGGATCTTAAATGGATTAAGAAAGGCCCAGTTACTGTATTCTCTTTTCAGTTCATCTGGTGCATGAAAAGCTATTCCATTTGCATTAAAAGCTGAAAAGTTTCCTTGCTGCAAAAGCCTGCAAGATACAGGAGGACATCAGCTGCCTAAAGCTTTACAACACTCAAGTGCAATTTGGAGAGGACAAAAAAGCAGGGAGATGAACCTTCCCTTTTATGGAGGGGAAGAAGGCTTAGGCTCTGTCTTGGCAGAGCTGATTCTTTTAGAAAAAGAAGGCTCCCTCGGTTTAAATCCAAATTTCCAAGTCTCTCTTGGGAGATGAAGGCTCTCCCTGTGTGCCTTTCACAATCAAGCTGTTGGTTATAGCCTCTCCCCTCCAAGGCTTTGAAATCCTCTCCTATTCACATGGTCACAATGAGACAGCCCCGAAGCGGGAATGGCAATCGCTTCCTGGGCTCTGTGCTGGCTGGGTTCCCCTGGGCGGAAGGGCTTCCAGCATTAGGCAAGGCTGCCCTTGGATTCACAAATGCCTACCCCTTGGCCAAACGACAGTCCCACGCAATCTCCCTGTCCCCAAATAGCCTCTTGCTACATTAATTGCATCATTGATGCATTAAATAAATTAAGAGGCCTTTTTTGTTACAAGGCAACTATTTGAAGGGGAAAATATTCAAGACCAGCCTCTGTGACTCTATCTGATAACACTGCTTTTATTTTACTTTACAGTTGTAGTCTCTCTGAGCAATGAGAGACATATCTAGAATGTTTCTAAAGAGTTATGCTCTATATTTTCAGCATATAATTTGCCAGGAAAGAACTCAAGATTGCTTTGTCCAAAAAATCTTAAAAGGAAAAAGGCTGTCTCTACTCTAATGGAATCAGTGTTCAATACTTGGTTGGTACCCAAAACATAGGTGGCCTTTGGACAAAGGAATAATCTGAACAGTTATGAGTTTAACTTGGTTTTAAAAAACAAACTCACAGGGTTACCTCATTTCCTCAAAGAGTTAACAAACAGCCACCTAATTAATTTGCCATGTCCAGCTAACAGCTGCAGCCAGAGCCCCAGGTTCATAATGCAAAGAGACAAATGAATTTGACTAGGGTGCACACACCTGCACACTTTCCCAACCTGTATGGAGTACATCCAGGTGCTCGAAGACAAATAACCCCTTGGGTATCAGCCTTGTGTTAGGAGGCAGAGACCTGGGAAATTCCCTCCCCTGTGTGCAGATTTCACTTTAGCCTGCTGAAGGCAGGTGGGGAACAAAGCCTTGTGTGTGTGATCCCTGATGGGCAGGGCAGATGTAAAAACGGCTGTGACAGCCAGGCTGACTGAGATCACAGATTTTGAGAAGTCCCAACCCCGGGCGGGTGTGAGGTGGAGCCTGGGGGCACTGACCTGGAAGATGAGCACTTTGAAATGGTTGCGCCTGAGGAGCTGGGCGTGGTTGCTCTCCAGTCTCTTCACCTGCGTGCACTGCCGCTCCAAGCGCTCCCTGACCGCCCGGGTGTGCGCGCTGACCTTGCGGGACTTCTCCAGCAGCTTGCTGACCGTGTTGCTGGTAGAGGCCTGGTACTTTGAGAGCTTGGTGAGGTCGTTCTGGATGCCCTTCACGGAGCCCTCCAGGCTGATCTGCCGCTGCTCCATCTTGTGCTGATTCTCCTGCACGGCGTCTAGCATGTTCACCAGCTTGTCGAGGAGCGTGAGCACCGTGACGGCGTTCACCTGCGAGTTGTCTCGGATGGCCTCATCTGTGCTCCCCAGGTTCAGGCTGGCGCTGGGCGTGGAGGAGGGCACCGGGCTGGATGGCTTCTCTTGCCGCATGTCAGAACCTGGGTGCTGGGATTTCTCGGCTTGCACAGCGTCCTCTTCCATGCTAGACAGGTGGAAAAGTTCTTTCCTTCTGGGAATGGCTTCTTGATTGAATGAGAGGGCGAAGGTGGGTACAGAGCTGGGCCGGCTGGTTTGAGCTCTGAGTACTGCTGTCCAGGGCTGGCAGAGGTTCAGACCGGCAACAACTGGCTACACTGATCAGGGGAACTGCATTCCAGCTGCTCTTAAAGGCCCTACTCCACCCAGTGGGAGGCGAAGGTTACAGAACTGAGAACCACTCAGGGTTCAGCATCCAGCAAATACTTCCTAACCCTGTTCTGCTCAGCACAGGACTCTTCACTGCAGGTTGAGCTTTTCTTTCCTACTGCCCTTCCTTTTTAAAAATAAGTTCAATGTCATATTTCAATCATGACTTCATCTAGAGGCAGAGAAAAACATGCTAACTTGGCCCAGCTCCATGGTCAGCAATTGGCTAAAGCTAGTGAACTTTTCACTGGCTGCTATGCTACAGATGCAGTAGAGCGCCGCTTTTTGTTTTTGTTTTTTTTTTTTCTTCTCCTGGATACGTTATAATAACGGAAAGTATTGTTTATATTTGCCCTAGAACTGATGGGCTACAGAACAACCTGTGTCCTACTCGGAGGGGTGGAGTTTAAAGTGTACTTACATTCAAATTTGTACTGTGAGTTTTCCATTTCCAAAGGAATAGATGTAACCCTGATAATGGAAAAGGAAACAATGCTGTGCTTGCAATTAGTGATGCAAGATAAGTTGTAAGAAATTGAACTTCCGGAATGTTAAAACAAGCAATTCTTCTGTTATAGACTATTATGGAAGAGATGGAAATTTTTTGAATGAATAAGTATCTAGATAGCTAGACACATACTTTTGGAGAATTCAGTAAGACTGGAAGAGGAAAAACCAAAAAATAGTTTGTTCCCTTTTAAGAGCCTGTTTTGCAGATTGTTTTAAGTGATTTTGAATTCATGCTGAGAGATTTTCTCAAATACCCACCTCTGCAAGGCATTTATTGACATGTGCCCAGAAGTGGGCAGGCAGCTTTGGAGTTTCTGAAGTGCTTCTAATGTTTGACATTTCCAAATTCCTGTTCAGTGAAGTGGCACACCTGTTCTAAAATGTGGCCCTCCTCAGCAGAGCCCTTGGGACGTGGGGCTTATTTCCTAAAATGACTTTGTATGCTTGAATTGGTTTTAAATGTATCCAGCCTTTGAAAATGCTTTCAGCAGGAAGTTTGTAATAGGCTTTCTATGAACAATTCTGAGAAGAACAAATGCCAGCTCATATTGGGTCTGGGATTGATAGTGGAAAAGTGCCATTCTTCAATAGTAAAATCTGCACATGAATCAATCAACAGACCATTTGGTATCACATTTACTGAATTTGTGCATCCCCACTATCTGCACACCTCTGTGCTTGATGCACTATTTAAAGGATATTGAAGAGTGTGATCCAAGTCTCTGACTTAAATGAGTGTACCTTAGGGGGATGAATTTAGAAGCCCCCTATTTCCTTATGAAATAGATATCCTCAAACCCACTTAAAGTGAATCCTTTAGAAATTGGGATTAAAAAAAAGTGAAAAAAAGATTTGGTGGTGACTCTATCTTCAAAAAAATTTATTAAAATTATACTTAACAAAAATTAGTTGTCAACTGTGTGTTAAATATTAGAAAAAAGGATGAACCACCAAGTATTGATTTTGAGAAGCATAATTTTCTAACAAAATTATATGGTATCATGATACAATATCCTTTTATCTTTGACTTTTATAGGCAAATCATAGAGAGGGTCATTATTGCAAAAATATTTGAAAGCTTCATCAGTTTTCCAAGAGCCTTTCTTACTGTTTGACATTCAAATCATTCCCTTTTGAAGCACTTACTGTCCCATTGTTCGTGTGGATTTTCTCTTCTTCAAATGTTAACTATTCCAGTTACAGATCTTCCTTTGTCAGAGGAGTTGCCCATGATTCAAGGGTTCTCTAACATTACCTTCCTCAACTTCGTGATTTCCTACATATTTTACAAGATTTGCAATTTCACATTATAATCACTTCACACTGATTTTACATTGATTTGCACTGATTTTGCATTGCACTGTTGGATATGATGTAATCAGCTAGATGAATAGAAATGTTAAAGATGAGGGTGAGGTGGGAAAAGGAGAGGCTAGTTGTTAAACAGGAAGAAAAGTTTGCATGTGGACTTATTATTTTTTTAAAAATTTGGTTTTGAATATAACACAGATGATATATCAGTTATCTAATCTGTATAACAAACCAGTCCAAAACTCAATGACTTAAAATGACCTCTACTTTATCTCCTCAAAAATCTGTGGGTTTGCTAGGCAGGGCTTAGCCAGTGAGTCATCTCTACTGGGCATGCTCATTGAGCAGTATTTGGGCTGAGGAATCTGGGGTAGCCTTATTTACAAATCTATACCAGTTGGGAATGCTGAAAGTTGGAAACTCTTTCTCCATGTACCCCAGAGCCTCAAGGAATGGATGCAAGAGTCATAAGTTCTCTTAAGGCAAGGCTCAGGACCTCTCCCCTCGTCGCTTTCCCCACACTTTTTTTTTTTTTTCTGTTGTTTTTTGTTCATTTGTTCTTCCCCACATTCTTTTAGTCAAAGCAAGTCACAGCCAAGCCCAGATTCAAATGAAGGGGAAATAGATGCCAATTCTTCATAGAAGGAACAGCAAAGTGCCATTGCAAAGAGTAAGCAGCTTGGGAGAGATTGTTGAGGCCATCTTTGGAAAAAATCTTCAACAAAATGAGTCCATTTTCCTTTTACAGGAGTATTTCAGATAAAGCTGAAGACTTTTGATCACTGTTCCGGTTCCATTCCCTTCCCCCTCTTCTCAGAAGTAATTTTTATGGATTTAGCATATATCCTTAGAGGTTATATTTATAAGTGCTTAATTCATTAGTGAATAGTTTCATATTGTGATGTGATTTGCTTCCTTGTACAGTCTTGAAATTGTGGGAACTTGGTAATAAGAATTTATTTAATGGGAACTCTCCTGATCTGTACAAGATGGTATTTAATTAAGTAATAGACGGTGATGCAAACTCTAAAGGCAGCAAGAGTTTATAGAAGGTGAAAGCAAAGACAAGAGAAAGCACTATTGATAAAACAGAATTTGAGGTAACCCTCAGCAGCCAAACTCACCATTTAATTGGCTTAAATTAAGTTCACTCTCTAGCTAAGAGAAATAGTGAAATTTAGCAATCAACTTTAAAATCCGTCTGTTAAACATTATGAAGTTCCTCAGAAGTTAGATAGTGGAGTTCAGACTTGATATAATCACAGATAGGAGACTACTGAAGGTTTGTGAACATGTGAAAGTGGTGTGTATCAGAAGAATTTAATGCAGCAACAAAATGTAAGAAGGAATTACAAGGTTGGTAACATTGGCTAAATGTGAAATAAGAGCTAGGCACTGGGGGTGCAAAGATGAGTGACAGATATTTCCTACCCTTTAAAGCTCTTGTGTTAGTCGAGAACCAGGAAGGTAGACAAATCTTGGGTGTGGATATATAAGTATTGTGCATACAAAGGGAATAGTTGCCTCTGCTAGAGTTGGGTAATATGAGGGTTTCAGTCATAGCAGGGTATGGTTAGGGCTCTGAATCCTCCAACTGTCATCATCTGTTTACTGTTACCTCAGGACCCTAAGGCATGTAATCACAGAAGATACTATAGAAGAATGCCTACTTTATTACTAGAGAGGGCTTTGGTTTCAATCTCTATGTAGCTTCTGACTCTGAATCATTAGTTAGCCCTGAGGCTTGGCTAAACTTTTAACTTAATTCCTAGGCCAGAGGCAGCTCAGTGGCCTCCTTTGTTGGCATTTTTTATTTAGGCCCATTAGGTGAGCCTTGCATTCTTAGTCTTAATACTGTGTCAGTGACAGGAAACATAAATGATGAATTCATGATAAAGAAAGCCTTCTCCTCCATGACTAAATGAACAGAGCAGGCTAAGCTGCCTACTCCACATGTCTTTTTCTTTGTGTCTCATTCTGGAGTCTAAAAGCTTTTCAAAGGTTGGGTTGCTTCTTGGATAGGAGATAGTCCTAGAGTTGTATAAATGTATTCACCACAACATAATGCTGTATCAAGAAAGGAAGGAGGGGAGGAGAGAAGAAAAGAAGAAAAATAAAGGAAACGAAAAAAAAAAGGAAATGTCTTCCAATTGGGAGGGAGAGCTTTCCACCTTTTTATTCTCCTTACTGAAAGTTTTTCTGCTATTATAGTCCTATCATATACTTGTGAGGTCTCCGTTACATCCTGAGCTTCTGGCTGTTGGGAGGCAATTCTCATGGGTTTCTCACAACTATGAATATTTTTGGAGTAGAGAAGTTGACAGTCCTTTGAACTGGACTACCTTTTCAAGGGTGTATGTATAGTGAATGGTGTTGGATTGGAAGATAGAGATAGTGTTTTTTCCTCCCAAGCAGAGAGTAGAAATTGTTGGCATTCCAATATAATAAAGATAATGGCTCCTTCTGGGTCAAAGATTGGGTGGCAGGTGGTAACCTCTTATAAAAGATTATGGTTTCCTAAGCTTGAGTTTCCTCGGGTGTGATATAAAACCATTACATGCACGGGATCTACATGAACCCATTCTGCATCATCCCCATGGGACTTGGGGTCAAAGGGAACTGGGGCACATGTGAAAATCATGTGCCTGCTATTTGATGAATAATAAAGTCTTTGTCTCTGACCCAAGAGTGTCATATCTTCTGCCAAGAAACTGTGGCAGGCTAACTTCTTAGTTTGCAAGTAGGATAAAATGCTAGACTCTGCATATTTCTTTTTTTAATTTTTATTTTATTTTTTTATTTATTTCTCTTCCCTTCCTCCCTGTTCCCAACCTGGTTGTCTGTTCTCTGTGTCTATTTGATGCGTCTTCTTTGTCCGCTTCTGTTGTTGTCAGCGGCACGGGAATATATGTTTCTTCTTGTTGCGGCATCTTGCTGTGTCAGCTCTCCGTGTGTGTGGTGCCATTCTTGGGCAGGCTGCACTTTCTTTCGCACTGGGTGGCTCTCCTTACAGGGCGCACTCCTTGCACATGGTGCTCCCCTACGCAGGGGACACCCCTGTGTGGCACGGCACTCCTTGCGCGCATCAGCACTGCGCATGGGCCAGCTCCACACGGGTCAAGGAGGCCTGGGGTTTGAACCGCGGACCTCCCATGTGGTAGATGGATGCCCTAACCACTGGGCCAAGTCCACCGCCCAATCTGCATACTTCTTGACCCTGGACACTTTTCTATCTAATCATAACCTCTTGTATAAATGAAGTTGAGAGAATGAGGTTGAAACCCGAGAGGTGGCTCACTCAGAAAACTTAAATGACAATTGCACCTGTACTTTTTGTGGACTGAGTCTTGCATGGAGATAGAGTGCATAACAAGAAGATTTCTAGTAACCAATCTTGGAAGAAATAGGAATTTCTAACACCAGGGCATGTTCACATATCAGTCCTTGAGGGTAAAACTTCACCTGAAGAAAGTGTGGTCCCACCCTAAGAAGGTCTTCAATAGGTAGAATGGAACCTTTGTGGTTATTGGTTTCATTTTAGCAGTGGGGGAAAATTCATCTCAAAATAAGCAGAGCTTCTATGTGTATATTCTTGCTTGGTGGTTTGGGATTTGGTGAGTAGCATGGATTCTTACTACCCAGATTTATTTATCATGTTTTTAAGACTGCATTCATTCATACATTCATAGAATAAATGTATGGCTAATATATAAATCACCTGTCATTTTCAAGGGACTTTGCAAAATTTCTTTTTTTTTAAATAAGGCTCTGCTTCATTGATGACATTGCTGATTGCAAATCTGCTAAGTGAAAATGTATAAAGCAATGGTGACTTGGTTTTAAGCTACACAGAGAAAGGGCTGGATGTCTCTTAACCTTTCTGCTAAGGTCCATTCCATTGCCTTTAACATGATTGTTTCCATTTCTCACAATTTGTATAAGACTTACTTGTCAAAGTACTTTCCATTCATAGTTTCTGTTTACTCTCCCAAGAACCCTGTGAGGTAGGTAGAGCAATTAGCATTATCCCCATTTTGCGGATGGGAACCCTGAGGCACAGAGCAGAGCTATTCTCTCTGCTTGTTAATAGAAGCATAGAGAACAGCAACCAGGTTTCCTAACTTCCCAGTTCATGTTTTCCTTTTTAGACTCTGTAGCTATTTATGACCAGGGAGCAGAATGAGGTAAACAGTGAGCCACAGCTTTGGTTCAGGCTGTGCCTATGAACAAGAACGAACATCTCTAAAAGTTAAAATAAAATTAAGAAAGAATGGCTAAAGAATTGGCAACACTCAAATAATGGCAGTGCTAATTTCTGAATGTATATGGTTGAATGGCATACTCATGCCTTTGGCTTTATAGAACTTAAACCAGAGGAAAATATCGGGACTCTGTGTGTTTTTCATAAGGTCATGTTTCAGGAAAATGCAGTCTGGTAAATTAAAGATGGTTGCAAATTATCTGCTACTTTTCTCATAGAAAGTTAGAGTTTAAGTTCCATTTCCTTGTATCTTTGAAGGCTTTAGTGACTTGCTCCACCAATAGAATAGACCAGAAGCTAGCACATGTGAAGGTGCATCTTGATTTATTATTAAGATTGGAGGTATGGGGAAGCGGATTTGGTTCAACTGATAGAGCACCACCTACCATATGGAGGGTCCAGGGTTCAAACCCAGGGCCTCCTGACCTGTGTGGTGAGCTGGCTCACGCACAGCGCTGCCACGTGCAAGGAGTACTGTGCCACCCAGGGGTGTCCCCCATGTAGGGAAGCCCCATGCACAAGGAGTGCACCCCTCAAGGAAAGCCGCCCCACGTGAAAAAAGGGCAGCCTGCCCAGGAATGGCGCCACACTCATGGAGAGCTGACGCAGCAAGATGATGCAACAAAAAAAGACACAGATTCCTGGTGCCACTGACAAGAATGCAAGCGGACACAGAAGAACACACAGCAAATGGACACAGAGAGCAGACAACGGGGGAGGAGGGAAGGGGGCGGGAAGGGGAGAGAAATAAATAAAAAATAAAATCCTAAAAAAAAGATTGGAGGTATGGAGACAAATTAGACCATTGTTAATTCATCATTCATTTGTTCATCTACTAACCAAATATTATTGATTGACTACTAGGTACTGAGACTGGGAATATAGCAGTGAACAAGAGACAAAATTCCTGATCTTCTGGAGCATATATATGCTCTGGGGGTAGCAGCAGAGCCAGATGATAAATAAAGATACAGTATTATTTCAGGCAGTGGTAAGTACTATGAAGGAAAATAAGTTGGAGTAAAGGGCAAGAGAGTGATAAAGATAGGGTGGTCAAGGAAGTCCTCTCTGCACCAGTGACATTTGAGCAGAGATGTGCTGCAGGAATCCAGGTGAGAGGAGAAGGCCATCTTCTGTGAAATGTAGTGTGCGTTTTTGTTTTTTTGTTTGTTTTCTGAGGTACTGGGGGTTGGGGTTGAACCCAGGACCTCATATGTGGGAAGCTGGCACTCAACTACTGAGCCACATTGACCTCCCTAATGTAGTGTTAGGGTTTTAGTTGTGCATGTGTCCACCTAGCTAAAGATTATATTTCTCAACCTCTCTAAGTGCTAAGTGTAGCCATATTACTAAATTCTGTTCAATGAGACGTGAGCAGAAGTGATATGGCTACTTCCAAATGTTTCCCTTTAAAAGATTAGTGGTGTACTCCTCTCCGTTATCTGTCTCTCTTGCCCCCATCATTTTCCTGGAGATGGCAAAAAGGTGAAGTTTTTTGGGTCCTGAAAAGGACACCATGAATTAAAGATGGTGATCTCCCTTCTCTCCCACTCTTGTTTCCTCATACCTATTTCTCTCTCCCTTCCTCCCTCTTTTCCTCACCCTTCCCTCTCTCTCTCATTTTTTTCTTTCTCTCACTTCCTTTTCATTGTCTCTTTCCATACCTTCCCATCATCGCTCCACCCATCTCTGTGCTGTTTCTCTCTGTCTCTGTCTCTCTTTCTTCTCTCTCATCCCCTTTCCCTCACAAGGCAATTAAAAGAGATGATATTTGTGAAATGCTTGGACCACTGTCTGGCACATCATAAGCCATATATATATGCTTGCTAAATGCATATATTAAATAAAGAAAACCCTTACAATATCACTCTCTAGGTCAGCTTCTTGGCTTTGAAGATGTGATTTCATTCTCTTTGTCAAAATATGTTTTCTTGTGTTGCGTATGCCATATTCAAGACAAATACCTCTTCTGCTGTCCCTTTCTGACTTTCAATTCATAGGGAACCATGTGTCATACCCAGAAGAAATATATAGGAGTGCCTGGGTCTCACCTCCAAATAAATTAATCAACTGTTTGAGTTGATTAGCTACTAGCAGTTTAGTTGTTGAGCTACTCAGCATAGAACTATACTCTTAGACAACTCAAAAGAAATAGAAATCAAGGTCTTTATCCTGGAGAAGTTCAGAGTCTTTTGGGAAAAGACAGATTTACGCACAAGAAGCAATGGGAAAACAATACCAGGTAATACTCAATGAAGTGTTGAAATTGTACCTTTTCAGTCTCAGGAAAACCCTTAACCTTACAATAACCTTAGCTCTTGCTTTTCTCATCACAGAGCCTAAAAAAAGCAAACAGGAACTGAGGCAAAGAGCTTTAAATTGGAAAGGTAATTTAGTAATAATTCTTTGCTTATAATACTGTATTTTTATCTATGTTGTCTCAAGATATTGTAAGACCTTGACAAACAATACTTACAGGAAGTGGGCAGGCATCCCACTATTTTTTTTTATGACTGCATTGATGCTTGGGGAGGTCTAGGGTTCTGGTCAGAACTGTGAGATGAACAGATCAATTTGGCACTCTCTTCCTTTTCCCACTGGATAAAATCTTTCCAGCCTCTTCTTCATTCTTCCTCTCCATCATTCTGGGATACCCTTTTGTTGTTTATTTGAATCTTAAACCTCTCCTATGGAGGAGATACAGGAGATTCCTTTGGTCACCTGTTTTAGTGTTTAATATACCTTATTTAAAAATTATTAATTTTGAGGTCTATTTTGTGTATTTGTTCCTTGAAATATCATGACGAATGAACATCAAGAAGTTATACAATTTTCCCTCTATTTCCAAAAATAAAAAATTTAAAAAACAAGGATAACAACAAAAAAGTTGCTTACTCTGTCTTAAAAGGAAATCATATTAATTTGAAAGCTTTAGAGAAGGAAATTCCAACACCATTTTGGTAACCAAGTCTGGTATTTGTCAGGAAGTTCCTCTTCATAGATAATTTAAATCCTTATCATAGCGGTATAAAACCATTTCCTCTTATTCTTTTCTGCTTTTTGAGTTAAGGAACATGCACATAATGAATTTCTACAAATTACCCATTAATCATCTTTCTGTAATTTCTACATATGCATGTTAAAATTTAGATCCCTGATTAAACCGAGGCTATACTGTATAGAACACACTGATACGAATATTTTTTTTTAAATTAAAAACATTTTGGAAATGCAACAGTTCTCAGCAATACAATATTTTGGTAGTTGAGTATTGATGATAGCAAGGAATATTTGTCTGGTGGTTTACATTTAGAAAGCACTTGGACTATCTTGAGTTATCTCTGAATGTTAAAAATGTGTAAATCCAGGTGAATCTGAGAGACAGAGTTGAGGAACAGCTCATGACAACTCCTGACATTTTAATACCAATGCAATAAACTCCCACAGCTGGCCCCAGATTTCAAACAGTGTTTCCCACATTTGCAAATGCTCTTCAAGCAAACTATCCTTTCCACACCCTTACCCTTGACACTCAGTAGTTCCTTGCATGCAGACTGTTTCCCCTTTCAGGATGCCATTTTAACTTTGGTATTGCAGCTTCTCTATAGACCTTGCCTGGATCTGACCTCCTTCCTACCTGCATGAGAGCCAAGCTAAGAGACTTTTTGAAGAATTTCTCAACCACTTTGTTTTACTTCCATCTTCTCAATGGCTGTCAATGTTTTGTGCCCAGAAAGAGCTTCCAGATACTCCTCAGTCAGGTCTGTTGCTATGTCATGGCATAGCCTGAAGCAGCCAGCTGACCTCTTTCTTTGATATCTAATTAGCAACAACTTTTTAGGAATAAGAAATCCAGATCTGAGTGTAATAATCAAGGTGCACCAACTCTAATAAAGGACCTGAGTAAGACAGACTTCACTCAGACCCTTTTTTTTTTGCTTTTGTTTTTTAAAAATTTAAAAAATATATTTTTATTACAGAAGTTGTGGACTTACAAAACAATCATGCACATGTGTGCATGTGCATAATTTCCCATGCAAAACCTTTTACCAACACACCATAACATTGTGGAACATTTGTTTTAGATTATAAGATAATATCATCAGACTATTACTACTAAATATATTTCATAGCATACAGTTGGCTTTTTTTCCCCACACCCCCTATAATTAACACAGTACATCTTTGGCATTGATGTAAGAATATTACAGTATTGCTATTAACTATAATCCATAGGTTACATTAATTGTATTTTTCCCATGCTTATTCACATTCTCACTATACTACAATAGTGATGACCATCTGTTATAGTTCACAGAAGGACATTATTGCATTTGTACTATTAAACACAATTCTCATCCATTTCTGGGTTCACTGTGTTATTCTGTACCTAGATTATTCTCTAACTTTCTTTCAACTGACATTTACATCTCTAAAATACCTTTTTCAGCCACAATCCCATTTATAAATGAGCTGCTACTCATTCTAACATGTAGCCATCAATTCTATCCATTTCCACACTTTTAAGTCAAGTTAATTAAAACTTCTACATACATTAAGCATCAGTGCTCCTTCACAGCCCTCTTCTTATCTCCTAATAACCTATACTCTAGGTTTTAACTCCATGCATTTATTCTTCATCTTTAGTTTGTATTAATGAGACCACACAGTATTTGTTCTTTTGTGTCTGGCTTACTTCATTTAGCATAATATCTTCAGGATTCATCATGTTATCATATGTCCCAATTTCATTTCTTCTTACTGCAGCATATTGTTCCATTGTATGTATATGCCACATTTTGTTTATTAATTTATTGGTTGATGGACACTTGAGGTATTTCCATCTTTTGGTAATTGTGAATAATGCCGTTATGAACATTGGTGTACAGATGTCTGTGTCACAGTTTTCAGTTCTTTTAGTAGAGGAATTGCTGGATCATATGTCAGTTCTATATTTAGCTACCTTAGGAACCTCCAAACTACTGTCTTCCACAGAGGCTGCAGCATTTTATAATCCCACTGACAGTGAAGTAGTGTTCCTATTTCTCCATATCTTCTCTAGCACTTATTGTTTTCTGGTTTTTTAAAATAATGGCCTTTATATACGATGTGAGGTGATATCTCATTGTCATTTTGATTTGTATTTCCTTAATAGCTAATGATATTAACACTTTTTCTTGTGTTTTTTGGCCATTTGTATTTCCTCTTGGGAGAAATGTCTAATTATTTTGCTCATTTTACGATTGGGTTCCTTGTTCTTTTACTGTTGAGTTGTATGGTCTCTTTATATAGAATGGACAACAAACCCTCACCAGATATGTGGTTTCCAAATATTTTCTCCCATCGAGTGGGCTGCCTTTTCAACATTTTGACAAAGTCCTTTGAATCACAAAAGTGTTTAAGTTTGAGGAGGTCCCATTTATTCGTGTTTACTTTTGTTGCTCATGCTTTTGGAGTAAGGTTTAAGAATTCACCACCTAGTACCATGTCTTGGAGATATTTTCCTACATTTTCTCCTAGGAACTTTTTGGTTCTAGCTTTTATATTTAGGTTTTTGATCCATTTTGAGTTAATATTTATATAAGGTGTGAGATGGAGTTCCTCTTTCTTTCTTTTGGTAATAGATATCTAGTTCTCTGAATTTTCTGTTGAAGAGACTGTTCTTACCCAGCTGGTTAAAGTATCAGAAATCACTTGACTATAGATGTGAGAGTCTGTTTCTGAGCCAACAATATTATTCCGTTGGTCTATGTGTCTCTCTTTATGCTAGTACCCTGTTGTTTTTACCACTTAGCTAGGTAATATGATTTAAAGTCCAGAAGTGAGAGGCTTCCAACTTTCCTTTTCCTTTTAAAAATGATTCTGACTGGTCGTGGCCACTTACCCTTTGAAATAAGTTTGATAATTATGTTTTCCATTTGTTAAAAAAATGCTAGTGGAATTTTATTGGGATTGCATTGAATCTGTATATCAATTAGGATAGAATTGACATTTTAGTGATATTTAGTCTTCCAATCTATGAGCATGGAATAGTCTTCTAATTATTTAGACCTTTTATCATTTCTTTTAGTAATACCTTGTTGTTTTCTTAATACAACTGCTTTACTTCCTTAGTTAAGTGTAATCCTAAATATTTGATTCTTTTACTTGCTATTTGTATTAGTCAGGGTTCTCTACAGAATCAACAGGAGATATCTGTAAATAGCGTGAGATTTTACAAAATTCTCTCAAATGACCTTGGGGTTGCACAAGTACAGATTCTGCAGGTAGGCTGCAAACCAGAGGCTCCAATGAAGGTCTGATGAAGGTACTTGATGAGTTCCCAGGAGACATTGGTTGTCCCAAGATGAGCTGGGAAATTTTCTCTGAATGCTGAAATCACTTCCCTTTTTAAGGAATTCAGTTGATTGGATTAAACATCACTCATTGATGACAGCAAACTTCCAGGTTGATTGTAGATGTAATCAGCCATCTATGCAGTAAACTCACTGAAGACTGAAGTACATAATGTCTTTGTATTACAATTAGTTCAGTGCTTGCTTGACCAAAAAACTGGGCACAATTATCTGGCTGAGTTGACACATTAGCCTAACCATCACACTATTGTAAAAGGAATTTTTTTTCCTTACTTCCTCCTCAGATTGTGCATTACTAGTATATAGAAACACCACTGATTTTTGCAACTTGATCTTGTATCCTGACATTCTTCTGAAATTGTTTATTAGCTCTAACAGCTTTGTTGTAAATTTTTGGGGACTTTCTAGGTATAGAATCATATCATCTGTGAATAGCAAAAGTTTTACTTCTTCCTTTCTGACTTATGTGGCTTTTATTTCTTTTTCTTGTCTGATTGCTCTAGCTAGAACCTCTAGCACTATATTGAAGAATGGTGGTGACAATGGGCATCCTTATTTTCTCCCTGATCTCAGTGGGAAAGCTTTCAGTCTTTCGCCATTGAGTACAATGTTAGCTGTGGGTTTTTCATATATGGCCGTTATCATGTTGAGAAAGTTTCCCTCAGTTCCTATCTTTTGTATTATTTTTATCAAGAAAAGATGCTGTATTTTGTCAAATGCCTTTTCTGTCTATAGGAACGCGTGATTTTTCTTCTTTGATTTATTAATGTGGTATATTATACTGATTGATTTTCTTGGATTGAGCCATCTTTGCATGCTTAGTATAAAACCCACTTGATCATGATGAATAATTCTTTTAATGTGTTATTGGATTTAATTAGCAAGTAGTTTGTTGAGAATTTTTACTTAAGTATTCATTAGGGAAATGGATCTGTAATTTTCTTTTTTTGTAATATGTCTACCTGGCTTTGGTATTAGGATGATATTGGGTTTATAAAATGAACATGGTAGCATTCCTTCCTGTTCAATGTTTTTGAAGAACTTGTATAAAATTGGTATTAAATCTTCTTTGAATGCTTGGTCGAACTAACCTGTGAACCATCTGGTCCTGGGCTTTTCATTTTGGGGAGTTGTTTGATGACTGTTTCAATTTCTTCCCTTGCGATTGGTTTGTTGGGGTCTTCTGTGTTTGTTTTTTTTTTTTTTTTTTTTTTTGAGGTTCAGTGTTGGTTGTTTGTACATTCCTAGGAAGTTTTCCATTTCATCTACATTGTCTAGTTTGTTGGTGTACAAGTATTTTGGTGTTGCTCATAGTATCATCTTACGATCTCTTTTATTTCCATGGGGCCAGTAGTAATGTCCCCATTTTCATTTTTTATTTTATTTATTTGCATCTTCTCTCTCTTTTTCTTTCTCAGTCTAGCTTAGGGTTTGCCAATTTTGTTAATCTTCTCAAAGAACAAACTTTTGGTTTTGTTAATTCTCTCCATTGTTGTTTTGTTCCCAATTTCATTTATTTCTGCTGTGATTTTTGTTATTTCTTTCCTTCTATTTGCTTTGGGAACAGTTTACTGTTCTTTTTCTAGTTCTTCTAGTTGTGTAGTTAGTTGCTTTTTTGGGATGCAATATCCTATATATCTATTAGGTTTAGTCCATTTATCACATTATTCAAGTTCTCTGTTTTATTATTGATTCCCTGCCCAGATGTTCTGTCCAATGTGCAGAGTGGTGTATTGAAGTCTCCAACTATTATTGTAGAGATATTTATTTCTCCTTTCAGACTTTGCCTCATTTTTCTTGGGGCATCCTGGTTAGGTGTATATACATTTATGATTGTTATTTCTTCCTGGTGAACTGTCCCTTTTATTAGTATATAGTGTCCTTCCTTGTCTCTAATAACAGTTTTGCTTTTAAAGTCTATTTCATCCAATATAAGTATAGCTATTCCAGGTTTTTTGTTTTTGTTTTTTTTTTTTGGTTACTACCTGTGTGGAATAACTTTTTATAGCCTTTCATTTTCAATCTGTTGGTATCCTTGGGTCTAAGATGAGTCTCTTGTAGACATCATATAGATGGTGCTTATTTTCTTATCCATTCTGCCAGTCTGTGTCTTTTGATAGGGGAGTTTAATCCATTTTCATTCAATATTATTGATGTAAAGGCAGTTCTTATTTTACCCATTTTGACCTTTGGGTTTTATCTGTCATATTTTATTTTCACCAGTCTTTTTCCAGTTAGTTACTTTTACTAATAAAATTTTCATCTGTAGACTCTCTGCCAAGCCTCTCTCTCCTGTCTTTTCTTTTCAGACTGTAGCACTCCCATTAGTATTTCCTAAAACCTTTTGGTTACAAACTCTCTTGGTTTCTGTTTATCTGTGAATATTCTAAAGTCTCCTTCATTTTTGAAAGACAATTTTCCAGATATAAGATTTTTGGCTGGAAGTTTTTCTCTTGCATTATCTTAAATATATCATACCACTGCCTTCTTGCTTCCATGGTTTCTGATGAGAAATTGGTACTGAATCTTATTGGGTGATGTTATGCATCACTTTTCTCTTGCTGCTCTCAGAATTCTCTTTGTCTTTGGCATTTGACATTCTGATTTGTATGTGTCGCAGAGTTGGTCTGTTCGGATTTATTCAGATTGGAGTATGTTGTGTTTCTTGGACACAGAAATCTTTGGCCTTCAATACAGTTGGGAAATTTTCTACCATTATTTCTTCAAATATTCCTTCTGTCCTTTTTCCCTTCTCTTTTCCTTCTGGGACTCCCCATGACGTATATGTTTGCATGTCTCTTGCTATCATTCAGTTCCCCTGGGACCCTGTTCAATTTTTTTCCTTCTTTTCTTCATCTATTATTTTATATGTTCATTTTCAGAGGCCATATCTTCAAACTCACTGATCCTTTCTTTGGACTCTTCAAATCTGCTGTTATATGCCTCCAGTGTATTTTTAATTTCATTTATTGTGCCTTTCATTCCCATAATATCTGCTATTTTTCTATGTATGCTTTCAAATCCTTTTGTGCTTACCCAGTGTCTTCTTTTTTTAAAAAAAAAAAGATTTATTTATTTTATTTATTTCTCTCCCCTCCTCCCCCCCCCATCCCACCCCCGGTTGTCTGTTCTCTGTGTCAATTTGCTGCGTCGTCTTCTTTGTCCACTTCTGTTGTTGTCAGCAGCACGGGAATCTGTGTTTCTTTTTTTGTTGCATTATCTTGTTGTGTCAGCTCGGTGTGTGTGTGACACCATTCCTGGGCAGGCTGCACTTTCTTTTGCACTGGGCAATTCTCCTTACAGAGTGCACCAGCATTCCTTGAGCGCATTAGCACTGCACATAGGCCAGCTTTACACGGATCAAGGAGGCCCGGGGTTTGAACCATGGACCTCCCATATGGTAGACGGATGCCCTAACCACTAGACCAAGTCCACTGCCTCCAGTGTCTTAATATCCTCAATCTCTTCAGCCATTTCATTGAATTTATTAAGGAGATTTGTTTAAACATCTAGATTTGGTGTCTCAGTTCCTTTATGTCATCTGGAAGCTTATCTTGTTCCTTTGACTGGGCCATATTGTCCTTTTTCTTGGTATGGATTGTAATTTTTTGTTGGTATCTTTGCATCTTGCTTACTAGATGTATTTATTCTGGGTGCAGTTCCTCTCTTTAGTTTACGGCTTTCTTGCCCTTTTTTCTTTGTTGGTTGTAGTCAGAGCCAAGGATGTAGTTGGTACTGTAAGTTGTGGTGACTGAAGCTGTCCATGTTGTCCTAGGAACTGATGAAGCTTCTCCAAACTTTCTCTTCTGCCAGGGGCAGAGACAGACTTGCAGCCATGTGTAATAATCCAAGTTGTACAGGCCGTGTAGTTGCCTGGAGAGTCTGATGATACTTCTCACCCCTTACCTTGGGCAGGATGGAGCTGCAGGTCCAAAATGACTGCATTTGCCCAGGTAGGCTGATGTAGCACTGGCCTCACTTATCCCCTGTCAGGGGAGGGGATAGACCCTCTGGAAGGCCCAAAAATCTGTGTAGGCCTAATATGCCTGCATTTGCCCTGAGAGACTGAAGTAATATTGTACCTTCTGCCCTTTATGGGGTGGGATGGAACCACAGGTGCCCAACAGTTCAGTCCAAGCAGGCCAAAAGTGCTTGCTGTTGCCCAGAGAAATTGAGGAAACACCAGGCCTCTCCTATACTATTTGGGGGTTGGGTTGGATCCACAGGCTCCCAACAGTTCAGTCTCTGTAGGCCAAAAGTACCTGCTATTGCTCAGAAAGGCTGAGGAAACATCATTCCCCTCCTATCCTATTAGGGGATGGGAGTAGATCCATAGGCACACAACATTTCAATTAATGCAGGTCAAAACTGCCTGCCATTGCCTGGAAAGGCTGAGGAAACATAGCTTCCCTCCTCTCCTACTTGGGATGGGGATGGAGCTACAGGTGTCTGACTATTCAATCTATGTGAGTCAAAAAGCACCTGCAGTTATTCAGAGAGGCTGGGGAAACCTGCCCCCTCTTATCCTATTGGGGGTGAGGGTGGAACCACTGGTACTCAACAGTTGACTTCATGCAGAACCAAAAGTGCCTGTAGCTGCCCTGAGAGGCTGAGGCAACACCAGCCCCCTCCTATCCTATAGGGGGAGGGAGGGGGCGGAGATGGAATCATATGGGCTCAACCAACCAGTTTGTGTGGAACAAAATTACCTGCAGTTGCCCAGAGAGGTTGAGGAAACACAACTCTCCTCCTATCCTATGGGGGTGGAGGCATGGGGATGGAACTGAAAGCACTAAAAAAAAATAGTCTGTGTGGATTGAAAGCACCTGCTGTTGCCCAAAGAGGCCAAAGGAAACACAGGTCCTCTCCTATCCTATTGAGGGGTAGGGATGGAGCCCCAGGTGTCCAACTATCCAATCTGTACTGGCAAAAACCTCCTGCAGTTGCCCAGAGAGGCTGGTGCAGGTCCCCCCAATTCCTCCCTGCTGGGAGGGTAGGGCTGCAATCTGATCTGGGTGGAAAGAAGCTGGTCCCTACCATCACTGTGATTTTCAATCAGCCCTGCCTCCCCTAATGTCAGGGGCAGAGTTAGAATGGTGACTAATTGGCTCTTTCCAACTTGGACAGGTTCAAACTTTCACTATTCTTAGGATTACACTTTAGCCTGCTGAGTTTACTAATCAGTAGCTGAAGTCAGTGGTCAACCATCTCTTTCTCCCCTGTTTTTTGCAAATGGAGCTTCTAACTCCAGCCATGGAATAGCTCCCAAGGTGGTTGCACTGCCAGGGGAGTTTGAGCACTGGCCTCTGCAGCATGGAGTGCTCTACTCACACAACTTCACTGTAGATAGGCTGTCTCCTTGTTCCATTCTTTCAAGCATGTCAGAAGATGCTCTTCTGCTCTCTTGGTCCCCCCAAACAGGTGCTTTAGATAGCTTTGGCTGTTTACTAACAGCCCTGTAGGGCAAACTGACTCTTGGAGCTCCTTAGTCACCATGTTTTCCAATGCTTTTATTTTTAATTAAGTTGTGGAGGAACGAACTGCCCTGGGTTGCCTGGGACTAAGAGGGTTTTTTGGATGCAGGATTTCCAAGTGCTAAACCCAGAGAAGTCCTGGGCACCAAACCTGGACAAGTTGGCACCTGTGGGGGGTCTATATAAGAGTATAGCTTCCCCCAGTTTGGCTGGATGAGGGAGAGGGAGGGCTAGCTCTTTGAACACCATTCTGTCCACTCAGACCTCATGATTTGTAAAGTTTTGAAAACTAGACCAAATTGAACTGAAGTTTACTTCTGGACTATTTATATACAAAGGGCATCATAAACAAATTAGCAGCATGCACAAAATTTAAAGAGCTCGAGTAGCCATTTTATTTTAAACAATTAACACATATATTACATATATTCAAAAAGATGATCCTAATGAATCAGAACTAGCTATTCATTAAAAGAAGTCCCCAATCTTAGAAGTGCTTTTCTAACAATTAGTTCAACTTATTACTTATACTTGAAAATAATATAATTGCATTTCTTTTAAAAAGATTCTATAATTTCAGATAATATTGTTTCTCTAATTTAAACTAGGCTTCCTCCCATTTAAACTAAATTAGTTCAATCTTATGTCAGGGATATTTACACTAGTTTTCTCTACTGGCTTCATTACCCTCTCTCTGCCCTGATTCTTTTAAAGGTCAATCCCTGAACCAGAAAACTTCCATCTTCCCACATTTTCATTTCTCTTACACCCTGCAGAGGAGTGAAATTAGCAGTGAAAGATGGACATGCCTAATCACCATAGTAGATTGTGCTTCTAAGCAGCTGCTGTAATGAACTGTATATTCTAGTTACAGTGCCTAAATGCAGACTAAATAAATCTTTCCTTGAAGAGCTCTTCAGCTATAAATGAATGTCACCTTCATAGTACATGGAAACTCAAAAGTGCATCATTCCCTTCTTTATGCTCCAAGAACTTTGTTTCCTCTAAATGCTTAACCCTGTCTTTCTTCCCCACTGGATTTGTAGTTCATTGAAAGCTTTTCCACATCTTTAATTTATCTTTGTATTTCCCCCAACTCCAATGCCATCTCCTAGTAAAGGTTCTTGGATGTAAGAGGCAGTTAAATGTTTTCTGAATTGAATTAGATTATCTAGTCAAACCCTTCATGCTATAAATGAGCAAACCCAGTCCCAGGGAAGTTGAGTATTCAAAGTCATCCAGTTCATGTTTGAAATGAGCATCAAGTCCAGGTCCTTTGATTTCCCAGTCCACTCAAACACCATCCTTAGTCAAACTACTTTAGCTGTGACCAGTGGTGGGCTCCTGAGACCAAGGAAAGCAGTGTTAGTTGTTAGTGAGAAAATACTAACAAAATTCCACTGCAATAAAATAGGTAAAGTATTCATTACTGCATAAATTGTTACTGTTAGAAAAGGCCTTAGTCATCAAGCAGACCAACTTCAGTTTTACAGATGAAGAAAGTGAAGTCTGGGAGACTAAGGTGTTCCTGCATTATAATACTTGCTATCATGCCTGCCATTAGTCAGGTCTGATGGTATGACTGTGTCTATGCAACAGCTCAAAATTTTTCAGAAAGAGACTCTTGAAATCTGTCTTAGTAATGCAGTCATGCATATGGTCTAAAATATCCAATTCTCCAGTTTGTAAATTCAGAAATTAAATTTTATCCACTTATTCTTATATGATCAGGTTTAGGGGAAATTGACTCACACTACTCAAACTTACGAGAGAATGATTTATAATAAATCTAAGTGTCCATGAATTGATTCATAAAAAGAGAGAACTACCTGGCATAAGAAGCCACACTGGTCACATTGGCTTGCTGTCCAAGAGAGTATATCTCCTGAGGCACAAAATTACATATCAAAAGCTTAGTGAATGCATTCGTTTCCTATTGCCGCTATATAACAAATTGTCACAAAAGTAGTGGCTTAAAGTAACACAAACTTGTCGGGCATCAGTGGTGGTGGGATGTGTGCAGAGGGGTGCATCTGGGGTGTGACATTATGTACTATGAATGTATTCAAGTGGTAATGGGGTGTTGTCTTGGTGGGTGGAGACCCACACTCCTGTCTTGGGGACTCCTGCTATATTCTCTAATACAGTGGCAAGAATCCCTAGAGTACATAGGCAGTGCCTAGTGAAGAAGGACAGACCAATATGCCAGGCCCTTGATATTGATGCTTACACTTAAGAACCTTGTTCTTGTGAAATTGAAACTTAGCCTAGTAATATATATTACCTAGGAGTAACCTCCTGAAAGCCTCCTTGTTGCTCTAATGTGGCCTCTCTCTAAGCCAAACTAGCATATAAACGCCCTACTCCCCAGCATGGGATGCGACTCCCAGAGTTGAGACTTCCTGGCACTAAGAGATTATTACCAAGCTCCAACTAGTGATGCATTTGGAAAAAGACCTCAACCCAAATGGGAAAATATTAAATACAAATAAGTTTTACGACTAAAAGATTTCAAAGTGAGTAGGGAGGTCATTCCAGAGGTTATGTTTATGCATGTCTCAGCAGGATCTCATTGACTGTCACAGTAAATAGTGCCTCAAGCAGGGGGAGTCCTGAGGGCTTTAGGGACATATAGACACTACAGGTAGGTCAGAAATCCCAGGAATTTGGTACCCTGTCAGGGAACCTTATTTTGACATATGTGATAACCTATCCCCCCAATGTAGTGAAGTTGGGCTCATTTATAATTTTCCTACACATGGTTCTTTTGCCCCTTTCATTTGAACCTATAGCTAGCACTATACCCTTAAATGCATGTCCTTGAAACTTAAATCTTCCCGCTGTTCGTATGCTCATTGAGCCCTGAATCACAGCAGAGTTGTAGCCTATACCTACCCTCCAATTTATTGGAGTTACCCAGGAAACTAACAAAAGGATGATGTTGGACAGTACCCATCCCCCAAAACGGAGAGTATCTACAACTGCAAGGAAAATAATTCCATCCATTTGCCCCATGAGATCTAAGCTCCCTCTCAATTGGAAGCACAGTGTACATCACCATCCCCAAATCCTCAATTTTGAGGAATGAACAAACATAAGGGGGGAATGCAACTATGGACTAAAATAGGTTCATTATTATTTTAATAATGGAAGAACTTGTAACATTGATATAAAAAAGGTAATCATATGAGGTTCTGAGGGGAGAATAAGTGTAATATGGAACATTTTTGGGACATTGGAATTATTCTGCATGATACAATTTTGTCAAATCCTATAAAATTGTGTGGTCCAAAGTGTAAACTATATCGTAAGCTATGGACCATGCTTAGTAGCAGTACTTTAATGTGTGTTCTTCAATTGTAATAAATGTACCACACTAATGAAAGATGTTGTAAATGGAGAAAAGTGTGGGAGGGGGAATGGGGTGGACCATATGGGAATCCCCTATATTTTTGATGTGACATTTATGAAATCTAAATCTTCGTTAAAAATAGTAATTTTTAAAAAAGAAACTTATTATCTCACAGTTTTGTAGATCAGAAGGCCAGAATGGCTCAACTGATCCCTCTGCTCTGGGTCTCACAAGGTCAAGTGCAATCTTGCTAAGAGTCAGCTTATGCTCTTGTCAGGAGGCTATGGGGGAGAATCTACTTCCAAGCTCTTCAGGTTGTTGGCAGAATTCAGTTCTATGGGGTTACAAGACTGAGGTCCCTGTTTGCATGATGGCTGTGAGCTGGATGGAGCTTCTCTGCATTTCAAGGCATCCTGCTTCCTTGTCATATTCTTCCTTCCATCTTCAAGACCAGCAAGGTGGGTCAAGTCCTTCTCAGGCTTTGATTTTCTCTGACTTCTCTCCAGACAGTGAATGTTTTTGGCCTTTAAATGCTCCCAGGAATAGATTGGGTCTGTTCACATAATCCAGTGTAATCTCCCTATTTTAATATCTGTAATCTTATTCACATCTGCAAAGTCCCCTTTGCCATGTATGGTAACATAACTATAGGTTCCAGGGATTAGGGTGTGGGCATCTTTGGGGGACCATTCTGCCTGTGACAAAGAATGTTTGATCAAAGCAAAGAAAGACAGATATTAATCATAAATATTTTATTGAGGAAGGGTGAATGTGTACTCCTTCACACTCTGGGGATATTTCTCTCTGTTCTCTCTCTAATGCTTGATTCGGGGGTGTTTTCATGAATCTGCAGGGAAAGGAAAAAAATAAGGGCAATGCATTGAATTTATCATAAAGCTAAATATATTTAATTTAAAGGAATGCACTTTATTTTGCAATGATAACATTGTTACATTTGGTGTTGAAATGTCGATTTTACAAAATGATAGTACTGTATATTTTTAATACGGCAGACTGAAGAAATTTGGCAAGCCACGAAAGGCCCCTGGTTTTGCTGTTTTTGGGTTGATTTACTATTCCATTAAATCCCAAAGTTTCACCGAACCACAGCTTTAGAAAACTGAAATAAGCCCTATATACCAATGGCTTTTCAAACCTTTTGATCAAAATCCACAGAAATGCATCCCTACATCAAAACTCAGTACACACACACACATGCTTATACACATCAATACGTATATGCAAACACTAAAAACAGAAATTTAACAAAGCAATACCTTATCTCATGCAATACACTCTGATCTACTTTATTTTAACTTATTAAAAATTCTACTTGCTCTCTACTATTTCAATTTCATGACCTACTAATGGGTCATGATTCAAAATTTGAAAAACACTTCTCCAGATGCAGAGTCCTCTCTTTCCTGTACATAACTGAAAAAACATCCACAGATGTTTCCTTTTTCTAGGTTCCATGTAGACCACATCCCTCCTGTTGCACATGTATTGTTGTGGAAAGTTTACGATTGATTAAATTGAATCTTTCTTTATGTGAGCCATTCTCCAGTCCTTAAGACAAATCCTCGGCACTTGCTTACATTGAAAATTATTCTCTACTTCTTTTGGATTTAGAGGTCACTTTGGTCTTTTCACAATACAAGGGAGTCTGTTGGTCTCATTAGCTCTGCATTTACTAAATACTTCTTATGTAGGTGATTCTGCAGACCAGCAATTCACATCTGTTTTAATTGGTTCGATTAGCCTCAATTGCAGAGCATGACATTTTAGTTACTATTCAAATTTGAGGTTTGGGGAGGGACAAAGGGGATGCCTTATTCCAGTCCCTGAACACTGACCAAGTAATATATAGTCTTTAGAGTCCAGACTGAAGGAAAAAGGCAATTCAAACTAATTAAAGGAATTAATGATTACTGTTCATTTAGTATGTGTTTATTATGTTTAAATTGAAAAATTCTTATTTTTGTTAAGATATATATTGACGTATCTAAGGGTGAAATGGCATTATGTCCATATTTACATTAATGTACAGAACAAAAATAATTTAATGAAGGAAATGTAACAACAACAACAACAAAAGAATCAATTAAAATGTTCAAGTGTAATTAGTTTGGCTATGTAAAACTGCCACCAGACTAATGAACAACAGAAAATATGCCACATATATTTGGCAGTAATTATTTTTTTTATTTTGAATCATATGGTTGGTACCAATGCAGCAGTGTAATAGTTCAGAGTGCAGGTTGGAGCATCAGATTGTCTAGATTCAAATTCCTGCTCTGCCATTTATTATGAGAGGTAGGTTCAATTAGTGTCCTCATTTTAGGATAAGGGAACTGAGACTTTGGGAGCTTCAGTGACCTTGGACATGTATTTTAACCTTGCTGAGACTCAGTTTCATCAGCTATAAAATAAGGAACACTAATAGTACCTACTTCATAGGGTTGCTATGAAGATTAAATGAGTGAATATATATAACTTGCTTAATACAATACTTGACACATGGTAAACACTCAATAAATTTTAGTTATTATTGCAACTATCATACAGCTAGTGGTTTACAGGTTGGATGTGAGATTTGATTACCTGGATTGAAGCTCCAGCCTCCCCATTTACTAATTGTATAATCTTGAGAAAATTTCTTAATTTTTCTAAATCATAATTGAGTAATACTTAGTGTTGTTTTAATATTTCATGGATTTAAGGACATCACATAGTGCTTATTACATTCAGCTCAATACATCCTAGCTAAAAAAACAGCTAGCCAAAATTACCAATGCTACCTCGTTTCACTCATTTATTTAATACAGTCTGTCTAATGTACATTTAATAATTGAGATCAAACTTATACATCAGAGGTCTCGGGTAGAGTGCAACTTAATTTCTCTTTCTCTTTATGTTTTCCTAATAGGGAGAAAAAGTCTCCCTCCCCCCCCAAAAAAATCACACAAACATGAATATTTAAATAAAGTTGAATTCACCCTAATTCAGTAACTGTCCTTTTGAATTTTCATTATATATTATGTACTATGTCCTATAAAGAAAATTTCCTCTGGCAAAGGTTGAAGAAATGCCAAATTTAAAAGTCTACTATAATTAGAAATTTTGCTAATGGCACTTAAACTGATTAATGTCTGATTGGATCCACTCGACCAAGGCATGTTTTTTAGGCAGTTATATATTGATACTAAATTAAGCATTTGTTGAATGAATGAACCTATATAGCAGAGTCTCTATGTGGCTCTTGGAATTAATTCTATAATGATATGGCCAATGTAGTTGAAGACTTTCTCCCTTGCTGTTTTCTCTGTCTGGGATGTTCCTCCTGGTTATTGTCACATGCTGGCTTTTTCTCATCACTCAGAGCAGCCTTCCCTGGCCCTCCTACCTAATATGGGCCCCCAACCTCAGCTTCTCTCTCTCCCCTACCACCTTGTTGCATTTTCTTCATTGTACATCTCACTGTTTGCATGAGCTGCTTATTGCCTATCTCCCTCATTAGATCTAAAACTCCTTGAAAGCAGAGACTTTGTCTATATTATTTACTGATTGTAAACAATATGCTCATGTAATGAACTTAGCAGCTCAAAATAATACACATCTACTCACAGTTTCCATGGGTAAGGAATCAGGCACGTGCTAGCTGGGTCCTTTGCTCAGGGTCTCACCAGGGTGGCATCAAGGTGCTGGTATAGGCTGCAATCTCATCTGAGATTTCTGGTTTTGTTTCAAGGTCATTGAGGTGGTTGGAAAAATTCAGTATCTTGTAATTGTAGGACCAAAATCTCCTTTTCCTTGAAGGCTATCAGGTGAAGATGCTCTCATTTCTTAGGGGTCACCCTTGGGTTCTGCCGTGAGACATTCTCAAACCATGGTAGCTTATGTCTTCTTAGCCAGCAGGAGAATCTCTGATTTCAAGACTCTCTTTTACAAGTTCTTGGTTAGGCCAGGCCCACTCGGGATATTCTTCCTTTTGATTAAATCAATGTCAACTGATTAGGGACATTATTTACATCTGCCAAATCTCTTCATATTTGCCACATCAAGTAGCCTAATCGGCAGGACTGATAGCTCATCATATTCATAGGTGCCACCCACATTTGAGGGAAGGGGATAATATAGAGCCCGTGTTCCAGGGGTGGGAATCTTAGAGGCCATCTGACAATTCTTCTTACAACGTTGTGGCAGCTGCAAAGCACAGAACAACATCTGACACTGACTAGGTGTTTAATAAATACTTATGAATGAATGCCAATTTTGAAAGACTTAAGAACCAAGACATCAATGAGAAGAGAAAATCAACTGTTGGTTATGTGCTTATTATTTTATATTGAATTTAATATGGATATAGAATTTTTAAAAATCATGTGATTTGACTGTCCACTTAATTCACTTCCCTTGCTGAAAGATTTGTGACTATTACACAGTTGAAAAGAAAATCAAATGGTATTTGTTATATTGCAGCAGAGTTATTGCTAGTACAATCTTGACTATGCTATTACTAATATACTACTACTAATTTGATTAATTATTATCCCCAGCAGTCCTACACAGATAAAGCTGTTAAACCTAAGGACATTATAATGACTTGGGCATGGAAGTACAACATACCATTAGCAAAGAAAGAATAATTGGGATTAGAACTTAAGACTTTTGTCTGTCATTGAACATTTAACTCTCTGCTGCTTGTCCAAAATCAGAGAGAAGGAAGGCATTATAATTTCTAGGAGAAATGATTTAAAAAACTGTATTTAGAAAGATGTTGTCCCGACTCTACTTAAATATTATGTTCTGGAATGATCCTGTCAAGGAAATAAAGACAGTCCTATCACTTGAGATGTAAGTTGAGATAAGGCAGGCATAGGATAGCCTATAAATTATGGAGATCAAAGGACTCTTTAAAAGTCAGTTAGTTAAGCAGAGTGAGAGAAATCTCAGGCTCAGTGTTTGGACCACCTGTATTTGCATTCCAACTCCAACTCTTGCTTGCATCAGGGGCAAATCCAATTTTGGTGGGGCCTGGAACTTATGCAATTTTAGTAACCTTTTTTGAGGTAAAGAATACAAAATTAGGTACAGAGTTTTCAAGAAATTGGGAGCCTCTGCAGCTCAAACTTCATTCATTTCCCAGTAAATCTACCTCTACTCGCTGCTAGCTAAGCAAATTACTAAACCTGCTTAAATCTCGATTTCCTCAATATAACTTGGAGATGATAACTGCTATACTTACGATATAGGGTGATTAAGAGGTTGAAATAAAATTGTAAGTAATAAGCCCTTCAAATTAGCCATTATTATTGTTACCTTTATTATTTATTGCTGCCAACATCATCATTAATCATTATTATTCATTTTATAGATGGGGAAACAGAGGCAAACATGGTTATGTGACTTGATCTCCATCACACTTTTAGCTGGAGGCCTTGGTTATAGTCACCCTGCCTGACTCGTGGTCCATGCTCCTTCCATGCCTCCAGGGAGATGTCCTTTTTCACATTTCCTTCCCCAGTATTCATTTCCCTGCAGAGCATATTGTCCTAATATCATAATTGTTACTCTGATGTTTACTCTATGGCTGTTCTAGAATGAAAGAGGTATAAACAGCTGGTGTAATTTGATTGAATTTAAACTTCATTTTTTAGTAATGTACACGTCTAATGGAGTGATGTTCTGTGAAATAAAAAGCTACAATCATTAAGTGTAAGCTTTTGTCATTTGTGGCTATTTCTAATTGGAAGGCCAAGCTTCCATTTTCCATCTTCATTTCAGATGAAATGATAACTTGGAAACAAAGTTGGTTTTTTTTTTTTTTTTTTGTAATCTCATCTGTGAGTGATTCCAAAGTTCCCACACGTACAGATTCTGTCAGGGACGTTACAAGATTTTCCTGGGAAAGGTCGAAGGAGTCAGTCCCAAGGGCTCTGATCTTCCCCTTGGAAATATATACTGGATGACAGGGCTTGGCTTTTCATTCCTCAGGCTGCTCCACATACGTGAGAATCTTTCCATGTTATCTTTACTTTGGCAGAACACAGTGCCTCAGAGCCAGTTTTAATAGTTAAAGTAGAGATAATGTTAATTCCAGTGTACCTGAACTTTTTTTCAGAGACCCACCACAAATATTCTGGCTTGCTCATCAGGCAACCTAAGAATGATTGATATTGTATACAAAGATGCTAGTCCTTCAAGTAAATACAGCATGCAGGATAAGCAATAGCTAATCCGAAGGTGTAGTCCTTTGGCATTGGATCAGCTGTAGTGTTTTTCTTATAGCTCTCATTCTCAAGTGTGCCATAATTATACAATTTTTGTGAAACCATAAAAACAAACTAGGTAGTGACTTCATAGAATATACATATGTGTAGGACACAGATGAGCATAGATTTTTCTGGCTCTGCTATTGGCGATGACAAGCATAGGTAAGTTATTTAGCCTTTAGTTTCTACTTAGGGATAAATAAGAAAAGGAGGTACTAGAAGTTCCTAGAGGAAAAATGCCACTCATCTCCAAGGAGTTTATGAATACCTTATGGATTTTATTATCATTATTAAGACATTTATCAGAAATAATATCATTAATGTTGTGTGGCTAGACCAATGCTAAATTTTGCTTATAGGATCTTCATGAGGATCCTCCTGGTCTATCTACCTGATCTATTGTTCATTAACCAGATAGGAACAGAGAGTACAACGGAACAATTAGGAGCACTGTAGGGTAAGCCAACTATACCTGAGAAGGGCTTCTCTCCTTTTCCACTCTACCCTTCAGGGTAGGTGATGGGCAGGCTGAGTGGACTCTGCCTCTTTGTATACCCTCCTGCCTGAATCTGCTGGTTTCAGGTAACCACACTTTATCTTTCAGCTTCTGTCTTGCATTTATCTTTGCACTTGGTCCTTAGCATTCCAATTTCTTCTTTTCTGATGCCCTTTCCAATCTGGCTCTTCTTTCTCTTGGCCCACCCTAATTTACTACAGTTTCTTATTGGCACCAGGATTCCACTTCTCTGACGTAGTCTTCGTTTTAAAGCTTGAGTTAAAAGAGTTATGAAGGTGTTAAACTCCTCTTCAACAGAGAGAAGAATAGAAAGACATGAAAAAGGATTTCTTAGTAAGATATCAAGAAATTTTTTCATATCTACACAGATCCAAATATTAGTTTCTAATGAGGCTTCTTCTTTGATCACCATTGCTACATTGGTCTATATGCTGATATTTGCCTGCAGGAGATTATTTCCTTCTTAACATTTATAAGCAAAATACTGAGTCTGGGGAAAATACCATCTCAAACTTGGACTTACAACAGTGATTCTTAACCATATCATTCATTCAATACATTTATGCCAGACCCTCTTCTAGATGTTTGGGATAAATCAGTGAACAAAGTAGACTGGGGAAAAAAACACTTTCTGCCCTCATAGAGCTTACTTTTCTATTTAACAAATGCATATAAAAATACAGGTGGTTTTCAATACTTGCTTCTACCTTGCAGATATACCAATATCTTGCCTTTGGAATGCAGCAGTCGGTATTGTAGAGGAAGGGGTATGCTTCCCAACAAAGTGAAGGTTGTGTCACAGGCTGACTTTTCAAGCAGGATGGGCTTTGACCAGCTTCTCTTGAAATATGTGTATGAGAAACCTTTTCATGCTTCTTCAGAATACGAGTCAGACATACCTTTCATCTCAAGCAGGGCTATGCCATGGGCTGTGAAATGCTACAATCCCAGTTCGGGTTTGCATAATTGCATAAACCATATATAATCAGCACCACCCAGAGTCACCATGGAGAGTTTTCATTTATTTTTCCTTTGACAAGATAGTTTAAAAACAAGTAACCCAAAGTTCACTGTCACATTTACACAAGTTGTAACAACTACATTACTATTTTCAGTGATTAGAATATTAAATTTAGGAGTAGACTTTAGATTAAGCATGGAGAATTGATTGTCATTGCTTAGGAGGTCTAAAAAGTAGATAATTATACTTGGAAAAAAGGGATACTATTATGACTAATATACACATATCCACACATATATACATATATACATTTTTACATTAGTAATGAAGGAAATGTGAGGTGGGGAAATGTAAGGCATTCCTTGGTTTTGGAACTAGTAATCTCTTGGATACTTCATAAACTATTGATAAACATAACCAAACTGCTCCCTGGGCTGGATTCTTAAAACTCAGAATTAGCTGCAAGTATTAAGATATCATGGAGCTGGACAGTTTACAATCGACTGCAAATCAAAGGAGATTTCCTATATGTTGTTTGTTCTAGCAGGGCTCCGGAATGTACAGAACTTGCGAAATGTGCTTTTGAGATCTCATTAACAAGATCTGCCTGCGATGGCAAGCTCCTACTTTCCAAGCGCTCATTTTCCCTTCTTACCCCCGTATTAGAGATATTTAAAATTGTCGGCACCACCAGCATCTCTGTGGTGGTTTTCAATAAAGGCTGTGCCGGCTCACTGAGTACACCTGGGCCGTGTTCCTCGTTAGAACCTACACACTCCCAGCCCTGACATCAGAACTGATTTCTGTCAGCTCTAATGTGCCTGAAAAATTTCTTTCAAGGCAGTTTCCTCTTCTAACACATCCCGGGGGAATTTTCCCTGGGGGTGTGAGGCAACATTAGATTGTGACTACAATAAGATATTCCCATGTTGCAAGAGTTTTATATGAAAAGCAGCATATTACATCTGTTGTTTTCCTTATATAGGGTATATTTCACACTGAATGATACTGGAACACAACCCAGGGCTCTGTCTTGACTCCCCTGCAGTCTT
Source organism: Dasypus novemcinctus (assembly GCF_030445035.2). Lineage (NCBI taxonomy): Eukaryota > Metazoa > Chordata > Mammalia > Cingulata > Dasypodidae > Dasypus > Dasypus novemcinctus. Next base: position 54,473,915 of record NC_080679.1, on the reverse strand, counting down.
GTACTTCCTCCTCCTCAATGACGGCAGATCCCGAAACGCTCAGGGACATATGGTAGCCTATCTGTGAAGTGTGCTGAGCGCAGTGCATTTGCTTTCTGACTCTGGAGTATTGTGTTTCATTTTGGGCATCATATTTTTTAAAGGGATATTGATAAACTGGAACTCAGCCACCAAAAATCTTTTTTTGGAACAAGGTTGAAGAAAAGAAATAATTACTTTCATGTATGCATAATCAGTGCTTGCATAGAGGAGGGTTACAAGGAATGGTGGACAATCAGCAAAATGCCATGAGAAATTGTTTAAAGAAAAGGAAGATGTTCAGCCTGGAAGGATCAGTTATTATTAGTAGTAGTATTTTAGGAGGGTAGTGGCCATGATCTAAATGTTTGAAAAGGTATCATGTGAAAACACAATTTTTTTCCCATGTAGTTCCAATCAACAGAACTGGTATCAATAGGGGGGATTCATGAGTAAAAAGACATTTATTCCATATAAGGAAGACCTTTCTGATGTTAGAATTGCTCAATGATGGAATATATTTATGCAAGCACAAGCTTCAAGATCTTGTAGAGAGAATTCTTGTACCAAATAAATATTTAAGCCAGATCTGTAAAAATACCTTTCAATTCAAAACATACAATTTTCTGACTTAGGTGTTTCTTGTTTTCTTGCTCAATTTTCATTTTTATAGAGGATTGATAGAGGCTCAAAAGATCTCTTGCTCTCATTTTTTATTCCTACATGCCTTACCAGGATAAGATAATTCAGCCACTAAGCTGTCTTATGGCTTTAATGAAACTGGTCTTACATCCAAATATTTTTAAGTTATTTTTCTCTTTTGGAGTACATATTCCTATAGTAAAGAACACGCATAACATCAGCTAACTAGCCACAGATATTTAATATAGCCTGTCCCACCTCTTAAAATCTTAACTGAATTTTGGCATCTTGTCACCTTCCTGTTTGTAGACATGCTGGGTGGATTTTGCCAGACCAGCATTCATTCTCTATTCTTATTTTCCCTTGGGAAACCACACCTCCCCCACTGCTTGCTAGTTCCATCAACCAAGAAGCCATGCCTTTCCTTGGTCAAAGGGTGGGCACTTACCCAAACTTGGCCAATCCTACTTACTCTTGGGAATTAGGACACAAGGAAAGAGAATGATTGGAGCTGATTGTGTCATTGAAGAGCCCTGAAGGGAAGGTCCCTAATTCTTGTTTCCTAGATCCACACACAGTGGAGCACTGACCTCACAAGTTGTGTATGTTTGTAATGTAGCGATATTGCCTGATTGTTAGATGAATAATTTGTATCAAGATTTGGAATGTGTGACCTTGTATGTTTTCAGTGAGACAGGAAAATGACATGTAAGAAGTATATACACGTGAATGAGTCCAGATATTTCCATGGACTCATTTAACTGGAGGCCTTAGGGTGTGAGAATTCCTGCTTCCTGAAGTGTTGGAAAGTTAAGGTCAAATGCTGGATTCGATTCAAGTTCTGAAACAATACCAGCCGATTTCAAAGCTGGTGTTTGTGTGTGCGTGCATATGTGTGTGTATAGAACTGGGAGGAAAGGCAGCTTCTAACACTCTGCTTTGAAAGATGCCAAAACACCAAGCAACATATTTGTATGAGAAAGATCTGTGTGTTTGGATGAAACCTGCGTTTTTCATAAACCTGAGGCATGGAGAGGCCTGCCTCTTCCTGCCCTGCTTTTGAACTTTTGTTCACATTAGCAGTTTCCCTCACCTTAATTGTTGAACTTCCCTTTGTAGTGCAATTCACAAGTACTATGGACTGGCAAGACAATGATGGAAAGAAAGGGTGTGTTGGACTAGATTGCATTTTTCCTGAACACTCTGAAATATCAGGATGTATGGAATGTGAGTCATCACTTTCTGTTGGAAACTTTTATGACCTTTAGAGAGTAGGTCAAATTCCTCCCAAGCTGTGCTTCTTCACACCCCAGTGCATGACAGTAAAAGGGCAAATCTGAGGAAGGCAGAAGGATATTCGTATTTTTTCTAGCAATGTTACACATTATTGTTTTTTGATACACTTTGCTTCACATGGCAGTACTAATGGTGGAAACTAAGGTCAAATGTGATGAGAGACTTGCCTGGTCTGCCTTGCATGACTGTTCAGACTCAGGTGGGATAAACCCGGTGTCCTGCTAGAATCAGGATGGTAGAGGAGGGGAAGATGGCCTGGCTGAGGACTGGGGAAGTAACGCAGTCATAGGGGAGGCCCCTAAGGGAAGAAATCCTCGTTCTTAATTGTGATCCTCAGTCATTTGGCATACTTGAACTTGATTTGATGAACCAGAATAAAACAGGCAAAATTATTGCACCAGTTTGTAGAGAGCCACACAATTCTATAATTTAGGAGGCCCTGAGGCCTGCACAGTTTTGACCAATGATGTTAATTGAGAAGAACCTGCTCTATCAAGAAAAGTTTATGTTGCATAAAGCCTACCCTGAGGAGCCAGGAATTGGGGGTAGAACAGGCTGGGGTAGTTCGCTGGAAATTAAACATCTTGGAGTTGAAGAACTGGGCCATGGAAGAATCCAGCTGTGTCACGCCTCCCTCCCCCTTTTTTTGTTAATTCTAAGGCAGCCCTTTTTAATTCTAAAATCATTTAGAAATGAGGAAATCTACATAGTAAATTTTTTCTTATCTGAAGCTTGTACCTTTAAGACTTCTCACCATTCTCTAACAAGTTTTGATGCTAATCTTTCTAAAATGAATTACACTTATTTGCTTTCTTAAAAGATTGAGTTAGGTTATAGAAGAGTAACATTGTCATTTTTCTATTTACTGTTAGATTCTTGGCTGTCACTTCTCGTTGCTGCCATTCCTGCCTCTAAGAGACTTTCTCCTCGTGTTTGTGTTGCTGCTTTTAGGTGGAAATGGCTAGAAACCCAACATGACTAAACTGAGAAATTTGTTTATATTGATGATATATGTGTGTGAATGGGGCAAAAGAAATTCTCTTATGTCAAGTACATGAACTTGAGTGAAGGAGTTCTTGACATGCTTTTTGTAGACCTTTAAAGTGCTTCTCTGAGTTTTGTTTTGTTTTTTTTCTTCTTTCCAGCTTTGGTTCTCAGTGGTATTCTAGACATTTGGAGTTGTCAGATAAATGAGGAGTCATTTGACTAACTGTTCTTCAAATATTAGAAAAAATGATCAAATATAACTATTGCCCACTTGGGAGTTGGGGTCAGCTGCAGAGTATGCAGCAAAGTCATTTAAACTCAACAACTTAATTGTTCTTCCCATGCTGACTTTCTTCATAGGAATACAGAGGAAACTTCCACATGAAGATGGCTGTGTCAACGCGTAGAGGACAGCTCTTGGAAGTGCTACACACAGGCAGGAAGTGCAGGCCTACGAGAATAAATGGGGAAGATCCTTCTTCAGAGGGCAGAGAGACTCTGTGCTGGTGACTGAGGGAAATTTGGGGTTTTAATTGAACCAATTTTAAAACTGGGTGCAATGTGAGTTACCTGTTCTTTGGAGCTGTATTTACCAAGAACTCAAATGTCCTGTAAAACTCAGGACATTTTAGAACTGGGAGGGAGTGTTTCTTCCTCACTGACCCAGCACTTTTATTTTAGAATAAAGAAAATAAGCCAAGGACAAGATTTTGTACCCTTGGATAAGCTGGCTCTAGAACCCAGAATCTGTGACTCCAAGACCAGTTACGACATTTTTTTCTTATACCACGGTGCTTTTCAGTGTAATGTGTGAATGTGACCAAAGGTTTTCCACCAGAAGCAAAGCTATTGCTGGGTTCTGGATATGAAAATTCTAATCTATTAGGTGATTTTTCACATTCAAGCAAAAGTTGGCAATTGATCATCTATGATACAACGGCCATATGATTCCAAAAAGTTGCTTTTATCTTTTTTATCTATCAGTAGATGGCAGGAGATACCATCAAATCAAAGGTTTAAATAAAAAAGGGAAGCAAATGATGGAATTCTGTCATTGTTCCTTGTATTACCTGGAAAAATTGGTATCCAGGGTAATCATTGTGGCCTTATGTTGGCACCTGGGGAGACAGTATTTTTGAATATGGATTCGAGTTCAATTATTAGTTTCTTGATTAATCTGGCACGGTTATAGTTGGTCTAAAACAATGGTCAATTGTCGGAACTAAATTTACCCTCTTTTGAAGAGACACCTGGAGAAATGATTTATCACTCATGTTGCTAAGATTAATTGGGCATTATAATTGTGTTAAGTGGATTCACACACCACATCAGAATCCAGGAGCTTTTCCTTTCCTTTTCCTTTTTTCTTCAAGCAGAGAAGATAAAACAGCTAGCTTCAATGTGAGTAAGGAAAACTTAGCATCATAGTTTGCTTTAGTCAAGATTCTGCAGACAGATCACTACAGTTAAAACAATACTCAGTAAATACAAGGATATTTGCAACATGCCTTAATTGACTTTGGACTCGTGAATTGATATTTCCCTATTCAAATACAGGTCATTTTCATCAAGATTAAGTTTGATTTTACTTATAGTTGTTCTGCAGTACAGAATTTGAAATACAGGCCACATAGTTCCCTTACCTGGAGAATACAAAAAGGTCAGTACCTGTGGAATTTTCAAGAGTTGAAATTTGCCTTTTTTTTTTTAACCCACTTGCTGCCACTTAACAATGACACGAATCTTCTCACAACACAAAGCATTTGAATCAGCCACTTCTCTTTTTAAAGCTTCATTTTTAGAATCTTATTTTTTGGCAAATTTAAGAAAAATTCAATCTACATATTGATTTTTTTTCTCAGAAAACAACTTAGCTGAAAATCATTCATATATTAGGAAGGCAAACTCCAAGGGCATTTGCATGGAGATCAAGCCTGATAGTTCTCTGGGTTAGGGTCAAACTGGAACTCAGCCTGTGTGTGGCCCATGACACTCCCCAGGTATCTCATACCCCCCACCCCCACCCCTTGCAGCAAACCTTTAATCCTGGAAAACAGAAATGGAACTGGATTTGCTTTTCCTTTGTAAATTCCTCCACTGGGGGACAAATTTTCTACTCAGAAACACATTATTTTACCTTTTTAATTATTTTTCAAACCCCAGATAGGACCAGGACCAAAATACCCTCTCAAGGAATATAATAAAAACAATCTTCCAAGTCTCCGTGCTATGACACCTGAGATGACCACATTTGTCAATCACCGTTGAGTGTTACTGAGCTGCGTTCTGTGCTGCTGAGCTGTTGGGACATTCTTGTGGGCCACGATATGCTATCTCTAGGAGGTCTTGTCCATCTCTTGGGAGGGTTATTAATTCAAGCCCCTAGTGCCCATTGATACCATTGGACATTTGGTTTCTCACTGGTTTTCTGAACTTACCTGATCATAAATATCACCCAGGGCATTTGTTAACAACATAGTTTCTCAGATCCTGCCCTCAGAGTCTAACTAAATCTTCAGTGTGACCTGAACAGATTTTTTTAATATTAAGCAAATGTAGAAAACATTGATTATCAGATTAAGTAGGGAAAGTCCTGTGTGAACGAGTTCTTCCTAGGGACCTTGACCGGGCATGATGCCTGCATTCAGCCAGAATCATAATCAGGAAGGGGGCAGAGAGAGCTACTGGTTTTCTTAGGAGAGAGTGTGGAGATGGGCAAAACATCCTTGACAGTTTGCTTGGGTCTTTCTCTAGTTGTGACATGAGCATTCCATAACTTAATCACTCCATTGTCCAAACTCCTTTTAATACTCAGTTTTTGGGCTCACAGTCCATATGTATAGCATCCTATTATTGCTGAATTATTTCAGGTTATCACATGCATCTAGTAAACAATATGATAAACTACTCATGATTTTTGTTTCTTCCAACTCTCAGAGCAGCAACAGACATATGTATAGCAATATCTCAACTAAATATTTGTTGAATGATTAATGAGTAGAGTGCTCTTTCTGCATATTACAATATACTCATTCTTTCCTTTCTTTTTGCTTCAGTATTTTTTAACCAATCATTTTAAATTTAATTGACATTTAAAATGTCAATCATTTTCCCCCTACTATAAACACACTGTTAGTTATTTGTTAAAAACAAAATGGTACAATATAAAATTCTAAATATCGATGGACTTGTGTTCATTCACTCTGGTCTCTATCATTGTTATTGTTATTATTTTGATTTGTCACTTTTTGTAATAAAGTCATGACTTTTCATGCCCAGCATAATATATTATCTGATAACTTGTAGCCTTGGGTTTAGCAAGGATAGCTGATGATAATTGTTCCTTAACTGACCATTAATTCATATGCACTTCAAATATCTGAAGTAAGGCTACTCATCTACAAACCATGAAACATAAAATGGCTCAGTAGACTTCAAGAATACTGTTCATAACTTTTCAAAGTGATGAGACATTGGAGAAACCAAAGGTTCTAATTCTGCAGACTTGAAGTATATGAAATACACAAATTTACAGAGATAATAGTTTCAATCCAGAAAGATGACTGGGGGTATTATTAACTGTCATAACCCAATAGTGATATAATTTTACACACATAGAATTTTATCTTACCTCTCCCTTACCAGTATTTATGTATTTAAAATAACACTGTCCACTGCAGGGCACGAAGGAGTTGTTGTTATTAGTGTCTACTATTTGGGCTTTCTCAGTTATATCTACTTTCTTATTTTTTCTAACCTTGGGTTAAACTAAGTTAAGTATTACAAATTTGAATGCATTGCTCCAAAAGAAACAGAGAAAGAAAAGTGGTTTAGTAATAGGGAAAAAGAGGTGGTTTTGAATAGTTTTTTTAAGTCATTTTGGCTCCTTTCATAATGGGTATGAGGTCACATAGTTATATAGTAACTTTGGCTACATTTTCTTTTCATTTGTCCCTTTACTGTATTTAACTCCAGATCTGGGCTCTGAGTGAAATGAGCTCTAGGCCATATTCAGGCCAAAATAAATAGGCTGGGTTATTAGCAGAGGGGCCATATGTCTTGGTTTGTGGCTTTTGCCTAGTATCTTGTACAGGGCAACCTTTGCTCTGGATTTTTCACTTTTAGCAAAGCATTATCATTAACAATTGCATTAGGATAAGACTGGATGGGTCTGGTAGGCTTCCACTTTGTAATTCTGTTGGCTTCTGTTTTGGTCTCATCTGATAAATAGTGAAGAGAGTTCTCTAATACTTTGTGAAATCCGAAAGAGAACCAGACATTGTTTCTCTTTTCCGAATCCTTTCCATATATAGCATAAAAACAACCCCCTTTCAAGGATAACATCCAGGGCTCTCGCTGATAAAATCACAGCAGTTCGGGACAACTCACTCCTTCTGGCCTTGGGTGGTGCTGGGAGAAGCTTCAATCCTGCTGCCCAGCTGGCTGCCTGGGGGACCAGCAGGGTATCCCAGGCCCATGCTGTGGCCTGCAGGGTGCGTGACGCTGACAGCCAACCAATCCGTGGGATCAGTGAGAAATACGGAAAATTAGAGTTTGGATGCACTCTATGTGTGGGAGACAGAGGCTAAGCAGTTCTGCCAGGAGGACATAGAGTAGTTTAAACACTTATTACAGTGATTTTTGTCATTTATTATATGCTGTAAAGCTACTGCGCTTTATTTATTTTATCATTTAGTCACACGCTCCATACTTCAAAGTGATGATAAATGACATGTTTATCGTATGCACAGGATGCCTGATTCTCTCCACATTCCTTTCAAAAGAGTCTACCTCCCTGCTTTATCTTTAGCATTGTCCACTCATTTCAGTTGCCAAGGATGCATGTTCATATTCTCACCATATTCTTCCTTGTCTAAACTTGTTTACAAAAAGGAATCTGCTCATTCTTTCACAGAATAAGGTATAAATGATTGATAAAGCTTAAGAACTATCCCTCCTAAAGTAATTAATTTTAACAGAAAACAAATGTTTAAAGCTGAAAAAGACAGCTATGGTCAGATATTTGTCAAGAATCCTGAAGGCTCTGAGACTTTACCCTATTTACGAGCTAACAACCTAGGCTGCCACAAATTTCATGGATGCTGGCAGAAGTTAGGAGTCTCCTGGGTCAGAAACAAAGGACATTTTATTATTCACCAGAATAAAAGTGGCCAGAGTATTGGCCCCAATTCTCACAGGATGATGCTAAGAGAGCCAAGAGACATCTGTACATGCAGTGGGTTGTTTTAAAGGAAGGGAACCCAGAGCTTAGTGAAACTGAAACTCTTATAATGGAAGTAAGCATGTCTGCTCTTTGTTTTGGAGGGGATATTATACCTTACAAAGTTGCTCACTAAACAAACATACTAGAAAAGAACATGCAGAAACACTGAAGATACATGGGGAATTATCTTTCAGCAATAATTGCAGATCAATAAAAGGAATGGGAGTGATCATTTTGGAATTGTTTTTGGCAAATTTTGTCTTACTGAAGGCAATAATGTACTTTCTTTTTTTAAAAAATTTTATTTATTTTTAAATTTCTCTCCCCTTCCTCCTCCCAGTTGTCTGCTCTCTGTGTCCATTTGCTGTGTGTTCTTCTGTGTTCACTTTTATTCTTGTCAGTGGCACCGGGAATCTGTGTCTCTTTTTGTTGTGTTATCTTGCTCTCCGTGTGCAGTGCCACTCCTGGGCAGGCTGCAATTTTTTCACATGGGGTGGCTCTCCTTACGGGGCACATTCTTTGCGCATGGGGTTCCCCTATGTGGCGGACACCCTGCATGGCAGGGCACTCCTTGTGCGCATCAGCACTGCGTGTGGGCCAGCTCACCACACAGTCAGGAGGCCCTGGGTTTGAACCCTGTACCCTCCATGTGGTAGGCAGATGCTCTATTCACTAAGCCAAATCCCCTTCCCATAATGTACTTTCTTAGGCATAGATCTGACTCTAGTTTTCTAGTCAATCTGGAAAGCTAGTCTGTTTTATAACTTAAGGATATCTCTATCAATAAACATATAATAACAATTTTATATTTTTCTGACAATATAAGTAATACATGCTCATTATATAAAATACAGAAAAGTATGAAGAAAACTATAAAAATTATTTATAATCTTATCACTCAGATTTTATCTGTGTCAAAATATTGACCTTTTTGTCTCAATATATATTACCTTTTTCTGCAAAATTAGGACCATACTTTGTACGGTTTAGTATCTTGCTTGTTTTCCTTATTTACATATTGGAAGCCTTATATCAAGCCACCAAGTATTCCTTTAAAATAAGCGGTAAAGATAACTGCATAATATTCTATCATGGATATGCCATTTCTAAAAACTATTCCTTTATTGTTGGAAAATTTTCTACCAAATACTGTTAATGGTGAATATACTTGCACATTAATATCTTTTAGTACCTTTTGTTACATTCTTAAAGAAGGATTCTTGGGTTAAAGAGTTTAATTTAAAAAAATTTTTTTTTGATACTCTTAATCTCTATTGCCAGATTTCTTTCAATAAAGATTAAATCAATTTATATACATGGTACAATATTTGAGTGCTCTTTTCTAACAACATTTTTGCCACAATTGAATGTTTTAATTTTAAAGATCTTTCAACAAGCTAGTTGAAAAATAACTTTTTAACTTAGTATTTCTTTGATTATTAGTGAGGAAGAAATATTTTCTTGTATGTTAATCACTTACTTGTATTTATTCTTTCAGGAATCATTTGTTCATATTCTTTGTTCATTTTTCTAATAATGAGTTGTTATTTTTCTTACTAAAGAAAATCTTTCCAGAGGTCCTTTATGTAACATTTTCTATGCTTGAATTTTGTCAAATATTTTCCCAATACAGTGTTTATTTTCTGTTATTTCTATTATTTATTTATTATTTTATGTTATACTATTTTTGGATATATGGAAGTTAAAAATTATTTAGTAAAATAATGAATAATCATGATATTTCTTTTTTTAAAGCAGTTTTATTAAAATATATTTACATAAGTGAGGAATTCCTCACTCAATTGTTTTTGGTGCTTTCTTGGTCATATATTAAATTATATATTTTACAGTGCCTATGCACTGTTTGAATTGCTTTCTTCCCTCTCTATACCCAAATTTATTATTGAATGACCATCTTGGTTTGGATACAGCCTACATCTTATTCCTGCTCATCTCTTAAGGACTGGTATAAATTTATTAGATGTATTTTATGTTTTAGAACAAACAAAATAACACAGTACTTAAAACTCTAACATATGCTCCATAAATTCAACAAATTTTTTTTTAAAGTTATAACACAATATTCAAATGCTAAAGGTAAAATAATCATGTTTTTGGGAAGGGGAAATCTTGCTTTTTAAAACATATTTAGTTGCTGCTAATTTATAAAATAAAATGGATCCTCAAGTGGTACAATCTATTTTTTGTTATAGTAGTAGAGGCAGGAAAGATTTCCTTGGGCACCATTTTTCATGTTTTTGTAGTGGTGTTAAGAGAGAAAGAGAATTAGAGAAGAATTAAATTTTTTTCTTTTCTTTTTTTTTCTCCAGAGCCAGATAATAAAAGGCATAGGCTGGTTTCATGCAAAATCAATGGGGATGAGTTATTCTGACAGGAATTTGCCATCCTTCACTAGTCACGTGATGCTCGGGATAATAAATGTTTTAAGCCAGTACATTACCGGTATTTTATTAGGCAGTATGAAATAACGAAAACAATACAAAAATCTAGAGATGAAAGTACTGGGCATGGTGAAATGGAAGGTCTATGTAATTGTAATATCTTTTCTAGATTTTTGCTATTATAGATAAGTGGAAGAGAAGAACCTGGTTACTAAGTAGAGAATTTTCATTTCTTTTAAAATTGTCTACCTCCACATTTTCCTCTGAGGGTTATGCTCTTTTTTTTCCCCCAAAGGAAAGACTCAGAGATGTCTTTTTGTGTTACAAGTCTGGGATGCAATTTTATTTCTCTTTCGTCTCGATTTCCCTCCAAATCTGAACAATGTATGCACATCTCTAAGTTCACATGTTGTGCATGAAGATTAATGCAAAAATTGCATTCCAGGTGGAATAAAGAAATACTAGGGTCCATGAAACATATTCTTAAAAAATTCAAGCATTTTCTTATGCTAGCGGGTCAACAGCTAATGAAGCCAGTAACTGGAGGAACACAGCTGCCCAAGGCATGCTTGGGATGTAGGCATAGCATGCGCTCTGACCTTGGGGAGCTCTCAGGGGACTTAGGACAGATCAATAAGCTTCCCAAAGAATAGGTTCTCAGAGAGAATATGTTTCCAAAAGATTTAGAAGGTGATGGTGATTTGGATAATTCTTTTGCCATGTAGAGAATAAGTGGAGCCGTTGCAGAACCTTCTTTGAGATACAGTGTTGTGAGCCTCTTTTAAATGGGGCAAAGCGGGTGTTTGTTGTGCCCAGGAAAGTGGTGTTTCGTGTTGTTTGAATGGTGCAGCAGAGGAGAGCCAAGGTGAACAGCGTGGACTCTTGGCCCAGGTTGTCAGATTCTCAGTTCTGCCTGTGCCACTCAGCTTGAAACTTTGCCTAAGTCACTTAACCTTTCTCTATTTCAGTTTTCTCATTTGTAAAATGGATAATTTAACCCAGGACTGTTCATGAGGATTAAATGACTTAATCTATGTAAGACTCAATACTATGATTAGGAGTGTGCTGTTCCTGTGTGCAGAAAGTGGGTGAAAAGGAAGAAAGGGAAACTGAGGGACAGCAAGAGGGAGAGCTTAGGAGGCTGTCTCTTTCTTCATTTTAAATCCCTAATTGCACATGTGTTTTTAAAGCACTTCACTTTCCTTTTGGAGGTAGATGAGCTATATATTTATTTAGTTAAGGAGGTAAAAAAGATGTCCACGAAGTAAGAAATAGCCATGAAAGGAGTAGGTTCTGTCAAGGGAGGTCAGAGTCAGGCTGAAGAGGGGTGGATTTTAGGGATATTGGGGTATCACTAATGCTGAGATTGTGCAATGGACGAATTGTGGGGGATGCAACACACAAACGTGCACACACACACATTATCCTGAGGTATGGGGATCCGGGAAAGGTAGTTATAGGCTAATACATGGTCATGGGAAATATGTAAAGATTTTGAATAAGCAGAAACAAAGGATTTACTCTTTATTTAAGTAAAGATATTTTCAAAATAGAGTGATATGGGGTAGAAGCTAAGCAGAGAAGGGAGAAGAGAACAGAAGGGGGGACAGGGGCAAGCGGGGAGGAGAGATCATGAAGGACTATTTTAATGTGGGAATGGTTTTGCCCTCCTCAGTTATTATCAGCCTACAAGGAAGCACTGATGAAAACACTGTTTTCCCTGATAGCTGTTTTAGCAAGGAAAGAGTTTTTAAGTAAGATTTCAAAATTTCCTCAAAGCTGCTTCTTCAAAGACAAATACCCTCTTATAATATGTCTAGTTAAATAAAATAATGGATGCAAAAAGGCTTTGGAAGCATTAACATGCTATTTAAAGGTAAGGTGTTATCATCATGTGCTTTGTGTTAGAAGACATGCAGTAAGAAGAGATTATTTTTCGTAGACTAAATAGTCAAATATGGGCCGTATGACAGCGCAATGAAATAGAATCATAATTGATGAATGACTGGGCCCAGAGAGAGTTGATTAATAGGTGGATGTTAACCTGGAGCAATACTGTTTGTGTAATGTCATAGGGTTTTTGGTTTTATTTTGTTTTTCTTTGGCCCTTTCTTGCTTAAACTGTTTTCCGGTGAGTTAAATAGATCCTTCTCATATTTACTAGTGAGACTCCCGGACACAGGAGCAAGTAGGACCAAGAACCCTGGACCTGGTACGCAGTCCAGTCCTGAGAGCCCTTGCATATTCCAGAAGGAAGACAGGATGGATGGAGGCTGTCACCCGCCTCCTCTTCGACAGCACCTACAAGAAGGGGGGTCACCGTCCATGAGCACGACTCCACGTATTATTTTCTGTTAATAAATTGCCTTTGCATAAAAAATACATCAACCTTAGGAAGTAGATACTATTATATCATCCAACTAAGCTTCAGATAAACTAGTGACTTGTCCAAGACCTCCCTTATAATTGTAGGCACTCAGGAGAGTAGGTAGTATTATGTGAGTCAACTAAGCTTCCCAGAGGCCAGGGATTTGCCCAGTAAAGTGCAGAGCTGGGATTTGAAACTAGGCGATATGTATCTAGAGAATGTGTGTTTTAGTCACTTTATTATTCGTTCATTTATTTACCAAACACAAAGTGCTTACATTTATACCAGGTATTGGTCTGCGCTTTAGCAAATGTTAATTACTTAATTCTCATAATAACCCTGCAAGGCAATACTATTACAATTTCCATTTTATAGTTGAGAAACTGAGGCAGAAGGAAGTTAAGTAGACTGCCTAAGGACACATAGCTAGTAACTGGATTCAAACACCGGCAGCCTGGCTCTGGAGTTCATGCCTTTGACCACCATGTCATGCAGCCTCTGCCCTATGCTATACTATTTTCAAAACCATGCCAACTTTACACAGCCAGATCTGAGGTGATTCTGGCCTTCTCCTCACACCCTGGGAACCAGAAAGTCTTTAGGTTACAAAGGAAGCAGTGAGCATCTCTGATTCTGTTGATACTCTTTTGACCTACCTTAGAGCATCCATGCCTGAAGGCATCCTTTGTAATGGCACCAGTTTAGTCCTAGACTCTTAAATCCTTGTCTAGGTTCTCATTGCCAGACAGCGTTCCTCCTTTATAAAATACATCCTTATTCTCATTACATCTCCCCATAAAACTTTCATCAATTTTAAAATTATAAAATGCATTCCTTTTTATGCAGACATTTAATCTATGGTTAAATGACAATTGAGCAATATATCCTCCTGCATACCCAAATACCATCCCAACTCTGCAATTTGAAAATAAATTGACAATCTCAAAATTGGCATAGGTTTTAAGGAAATGGCATAGTCTCAACCACAGACTTTAGAGGATGTTTATCTGCAAAAAAAAAAACCCCACTGTAGGACACAATTTGCTTACTCAATAGCTTCTGCTTGAGAGAGGTTTCAGAGGGCAAATCTGGTTTCAATTTATCTATGGGCAAAATGCTGCGTTCTCTTCTTATGTACATGGGTGAAGCCAGAACTTTCAACCTCTCAGCCTCTCAACCTCTCAACCTCTCACTTTTAAAAACACTGAGGTTTAAAATATAAAGGTGTTGTTTTCCCTTCGCACCCAAAAGTCGGAAACTAGTATTCTGATAGCTCTTGATTGGCTCCAGGTGATGTTCACTGGAATGCAGGAAATTATGAAATCAATCTGTCTTCAAAGACTTTCTTTGATATCACAGGATCTGAGTCAAATTGTAAAATAAACTATTTTTATTCACAGTTCCCGTCCATGATTTTCCATACTTCTTGCACTACCAGGGATTAAGGTACCGACAGCATTTTCTGTTGGCCGTGAGAAAGGGACTTGTTATAGCTTTAATCATTTCCAAAGAAATACAGACTTTCTTAAACAATCTCACTCTTGCTTACTGAACTTCTGAAGGGTGTAGTTACTAGATTTTTTTAAAGTTTGAGAAGAAAAGTTTCCCTATCTTAACTTATCAACAAAGTAATATTTATTTACAATTAAATGCAGAGCATGAACCATAGCTAAAGAATACAATTAACACTGGGAACACTTATACATGACCAAACATAATCCTGGAAAACTAAGATATTCAAATACTGCCACCAGAAAACCTCCAAACCCTGGGAGAGCAAACAACCTGATCAAAATTCAACTCTAGTCAAAATTGGAATATTCTAGAATGCAAAACAAAACAGAGTAATCAAACATGTAATTCTGATGCTATTCTTTAAAATCTTGTTACACACAATGTGTCTCCAGACTGACAACATTGCCTTTTACCTGGGAGTTTGTTAGAAATGCAGGATATTGGGCCACAGAGAACCAGAGAAACTGATTTTCAGTAAGAACTTCAGGCCATTCATGTGCACATTAAAGTTTGAGAAGCACTACTTAAAAGTGCTTTGGAGAATTGAATTATGTGAATAATTGCTGTTTTCTCAAAAACAATGTCACCTACTAAGAGAAAATGGTCCTCCTTATTTTACAATGGGGCCATCATTTAATAATGGGGATAATCCCCTTATTCTATAGCTCTGGAGATATAATTACTGCTATGGATTTTTTTTCTGGAGGAGCAAAACCAGTCACGGAGGAGGGAATGTTGCTCATCACTTTCAATGAAAACAAATGCCAGCTTGACCTGCATTGTTATTTCTGACATATCACCTTGCATTTCTCATCATATTATGCTGGTGGATTCTTTTCCTTCCTTTTTCTTTTTTTTGGGTCTGAGGTGGAACTGACCTAGAGGCTGCTGCAGGCGTTTTGAAATCTGGTCTTCCTTGTCCCGTTCTATCTAAGCCATCAGTTGCAGCAGGGCTTACTTGGGTGATTTTAAGAGCTTATCAATAATGTGACAGTTGAGATACCCAAGCCAAGCAAGCACGTCTCCTATGACACAATAACTTGTGTTAATAATAAAATGAAGCTGTGATAGGAGATGTGGGAAAAATAGAGTGTTTTCCTGAAGGGGTGAGGGAGTGGGTGGGGGAGCTGGGAATAAATGAGGAGGGTTATATCTTTAAGCCACATAACAGAACATGGGGCAAACAGATCTTTGGGCAGCATTTAGTGATGGAGAGTAAATGGCCATCAGTCACTCCCTGTTTCTTCTTAGCTGCTGGAAAGCATAAATGACAACACCTGCTACCATGCTTGTTTTTCTCTATAGTCTTGATGAAGGTTTATGCTGAATTTACCAGGAAAGAAGACACAGCCATTATATACAAAGACCATATTAGAGAGATACAGCTGGCATTTTAACCTAGGAATTATCTTAGCTATGAATGGAGAGAACTGGAGTCCCAAAGCCCTAGATGGGCTAGTCCACTGGGACCGCATCATTAATGCTGTCACATTAGTTAGAACGCCAATGCAATGCACTCCTTGCCCTGCCTGGAGAAGCTGACATTATAGCTGGGACTTCTGAGTAACTCCAGCTAACTCTGCTATTCACAAGGCTTGAATGATACAATTGTCTGTCAATGCCAACATAAGTTCACAATTGTATAAGCGAAGTTTTTGTATATGAACAGGGAAATGGATAACCAAGTCAGACTAGGAATGAACATCTTATAAATGGTGTTTTCAACCTTTTCTTGCCCTTCCAACATTCACATTCACCATGCACTCCTAGTCCACATCACCATCAATTTTTGCTGTATGGTTGCAGTGGCCTTCTGATTGATACCTCAGATTCCATCCTTACCACTCCCAGCTTATCCTCCACCCAGCAGGCAGAGCCCTCCTTCCAAAGTGTAAATTAGATCATATCAGTCCTCTGCTCTAAACCCGCCAATGTCTTCTCATGAACCACGGTGCATTATACATTTGTCTTTTTCATTGTATGTTCCCCCAGAATACAACTCTATGGAAGAAGAGATTTTGTCTGCTTTGCTCACTGCTGTCTCTCCAGTGCCCTGAAGAGTGCCTGAAATATACACGAATATACAAGAAGTGCTCAGTCAATAGTTGTCAAAAAATAACTTTAAAGTGCATTTGCTCACCTGCTTATTTTCTCACTCTACTAGTTCTGAAAGCACTTTTCTTCTTCCCTGCTTTTGCTCATCTTTCTTCCTCTGTCTAGTGTGCCCTTCTGCTTTCCCGGGTCTGCAAGTTTAAGGCTCACCTATTTGTTCAAGTCCCACCACCTCCAGGAATCCTACGCTCATTCTCAGAGCTGCCAGTGTCTCCCCTCTATTCTCCTGAGCACTGCCTGTGCCCTGCACTAGAATGACTCATCTTCACAGACCATAACCTTTGGAGGATGAACATAGCAGGTATTCAAGGCACCTTCAGTCAATGGGCAGATTTTCTTTACTGCAACAATGCTGATTTGATGGTGTGGTAACCTGGATAAAAAATGGTAGCAGTGTGCTCCCTTAATTGTGCAGTCTCTGTTTTTCCAAAATCTGTTTCCAAAGCCTGACTATTTGGTTAGATGTTTTGCATGTGAGGGGGAAGAAAGAATTTTGCTTTGGATATGGTCATCTTGCTTCATTTTAGTAAATGCTGAAAGAGAAAGCATTCGTACAGAAGAAGGAATACCTGATAATCAGCAACCAGTTGTCCTGCTCAGCTGCCTCACTCCCAGGCAGGGTTAGTAAGTAGGGAAAAATGTTCCTATTACAAAGAAATCTGTCAGCATCTTTAACTACCCCCAAATCCTTTTCTAAGTCTTTCTGATGAAACACTTCCCTGTATTCCAGTACAGGACTAAGGACAGAATCAAGAGCAGGAAATAGCTATGCTTAGAAGAATATCTGTTTAAAAACCTGCTTTTTCTGAACATGGACTTTTCTCCTCAAAACTGTCAAGGTTCTGCACCAGAAGTTCACTGTGCACATTTCTTTGGAATAGCTGGTCTAATTGGGCAAGTATTGCTGTGGCAACATTAGGACTCATTAGGCTTTCTCTTATCAATGGTGTTAGCTGTGAGATTTCTACTGAGTAGAGGGTTTTGATTCTAAATGAGAAATATAGATTACCATTTCGCATAATGAAATAATGGACTTCAGTGTTACCTTTCCAGTGACAAAAGCAGGAACTTAAATCCATTGTAGGGGTCCTTGTTTAATCAATAAATAAACGAGAGGCATGGAAGATTTATTTCTTCTGTGGCAACAAACACTATCATTTTTCTTAGTTATCCCTAGGTTTGCCTTTCCTGCTTTCAGACACTTTGCCAGTGAAATGCTTCTCTACATTAAGAGAGGGACATGAAATTTCTCGTTGTGTTTTCTCTCTCTTATACACCCAGAGAGTTTTGCCTTTTCTGCTGCAATTCCCACATTTAAAAATTAAAACCTAATAAAACCAAAGGTTTCCCAAGGTTGTCCAGGCTACCTTAGAGGCCAGAGGTTCCAGCCAAGGTAGAGAAAGATCAAGTCAGCTGTGGAAGGGAAAACAAATAGTTTGAACTTTGGATCCACAGATGGTTATGCCTGCCAAGTGTTATGAGCCAATGAATATCTGGCCTATCATTTGTCATATTTATTGCAGTACATAATGCTGTAATTTCTCATGCCATGGTTATTTATCTTGCTGTGTTCTCAGAACAGCTAAAATTGCAGCCATGTTTGTGCATACATATGCCTTTGGGCCTCATCTTTAAGTAGGAGCCATGCGAATTGACACAAGCCTACCATCCAAGGTTGAGATTGTGAATGCTGCAAAAGAAACTAGTTGACAGATTATGGAAAATTCTGACAATTACAACTGTGCTTCCCTTCTTGCTCCCATGTGCTTAGTGGCAGCTTCTTAAGGGAGTGGCAGCTCTCTATTGCAGTTTATTCTTTCTGTGAGGAGCTAGGGTAGCTTTCTGAAGTGTTACTACTGGCGTGAGCGCTATATCTGGAAGCCTTTCTGGAGTGAGCATGGTGCCCACCAATTTTATAGAAAGGAAAGGAGCTTTGGGAAGGAGAAAGGCTCAGGGTGGGATGAAGAAGGCATGAGGTGCTCAGTCATTGGTTTCTGACAGCAGTCATGGGGTCACTGTGACATAAACAGGAGCAGCAGGAACACCTGTCTCTACTGGCACCTCCACGAATGGCAGTGGTGAATCAGGGAATGAGGCCACATGATGCCTGGTGACAGAAGGTCTGACTCATAGGTAGGCCAGAGAGTCTTCAGGGTAGTGTTGCTTACCTGCCACATCTCAGCATCCACAATGAATCATTGGGTCCTAAGGTCCTGGCATTGGCAGAAATTTTAGTATGCTTTGGAGTCTCCCTGAATGGAAGCTTGAAAATGTAGATGACTTGCACCCATTCTGGATTAGTTGCATTCACATTCTGGGATGTGAAAACTCACACTTTGCTATGGGTTACTCAGCTGTTGGTGATAAAAAGGCTAATGGCTACTCAGATGCCCAAGACCATAGACAATATATTAGTCAGCCAGAGCGATGCTGAAGCAAAATACCAGAAATCAGTTTGTTTGTTTTTTTAAGATTTGTTTTATTTATTTCTCTCCCCACCCCCTGGCCACTGTCTGCTCTCTGTGTCCGTTTGCTTTGTGTTCTGTGTCTGCTTACACCCTCAGTGGCACTGCGTCTCTTTTTTGTTGAGTTATCTTGCTGCGTCAA
This sequence comes from Dasypus novemcinctus, assembly GCF_030445035.2. Classification (NCBI taxonomy): domain Eukaryota; kingdom Metazoa; phylum Chordata; class Mammalia; order Cingulata; family Dasypodidae; genus Dasypus; species Dasypus novemcinctus. The sequence goes on along the minus strand of NC_080679.1, from coordinate 54,454,744 downwards.
CTCTCCATGTGTGCGAGGCCACTCCTGGGTGGGCTGCGCTTTTTTCATGTGGGGTGGCTCTCCTTGCAGGACACACTCTTTGTGCATGGGGCACCCCAACGTGGGGGTGCCCCTGCTTGGCGCAGCACTCCTTGCCTGCAGCAGCTCTGCGTGCGGACAAGCTCACCACACGGGTCAGGAGGCCCTGGGTATTGAACCCTGGGCCCTCCCACATGGTAGGCGGATGTTCTATCAGTTGAGCCATGTCTGCTTCCCTCAGCTGGTTTTTATAAAGAGTCTTTATTTGGGATAAAAGCTTACAGTTACAAGGCCATAAAGAGAAAATCACTTCCCTCACCAAAGTCTGTTGCCAAGTATTGGAGCAAGATGGCTGCCGATCTCTGAGGGCTGAGCCTTCCTCTTCCTCCTAAGACTCTGTGGTCCCAGCTTCTCCTGTTCTCAGCTGTAGGTTAGAGGGTTCATCTCTCTCCCTGGGGCTGATTTCTTCTCGGGCTTAGCTACTCTGGTCTCTCCACAAGGTCAGTTGTAGACTACCAGGTTCTCTCTTTCCCAGGGCTTCTGCCGTGTCTATGGAGCCATCTATGTTCCTCTGTGTTCTTCTGTGTATTTACTTCCCTGGGCTTCAGCATCAAAACTCTGAAACTCTTTCCTCTGCCATGTGGTTTTCTCTGTAAGTCCCTGCCCACCAAGGGGGTAGACACTCAATGTCCTATTGATGTGGCTGAATCAAAACCCCAATCTTAATTTAATTAAGTGAAAGTGAAACCTCTGACTGGAATACAATCTAATATGCCCAGAGGAACAGACCAGTTTACAAACATAACTCCATATCTGTTTTTGGAATTCATAAACAATACTTATCTGTTACAGGCAACCTCAACTCTCACTTTTCCTTTGGTTTTCTTCACAATAATTTTAATCAGTAATGTTAAAAATTGTTATTGCTGAGTCCTGAGACATCTGGCTCCTTCCTTTCTCTGTAAGGTAATGACATGGCCCAAAGGTGTTCAACAGAAGGGAGAAGAGACTCTGAGGTCATTCTAATTGTTATCAAGATTAATGTTAAAAAGCTGAAGGTTAAGATGTCAGACTCCTTAACTTCTGCCTTAACTCTTGAGTCTAATCTCTCATCACCTTCTGCCCTCACTCTCTGTGCTCCAGTCACTCTGGCACCTTCGATTCCTGGAATGGGAGATGTTCTTTTTTGCCTCAGAACTCTGCACAAGTGAGACTCTACTAGACAAGATAAACTGAGAGAAAAAGTGAACTCTAAAAATGTAATTTTGGCAGTATAATCCTGAATTGTTTCCTTTCCTCATGAGGAAGTAAAGAGAGTGATATTATGGACAGCTATAAGGCTGGCTAAGTGCCAACCACTTGGGTTGTTGCAGGTTTAAAAGTCTGTGCTCAAAGGAGGGAAGGAAGGATGGGTAGATGGCCCAGTACAAACATGACATATGAGCAAGAACTTGCATGAAGAGAGTCAGCAAGGTAACAATCAAAGAATGGAGACTTTTGAAAAATACCAAGGAGGACAAGGGGCTTGAGATGATGGTGCAAAGTCAATGAATGATAACAAAAAGTCCACTGCTCCAAGTCCTATTTTGTGTCTATCTCCTTGGGAAAGCCAAATGCTGTTAAGACCAGGAAGCATGGGGAGCAGATGTAATTCAAGTGATTGAGCACCTGCTTCCCATGTATGAGGTCCTGGGTTTGATTCCCAGGACCTCTTAAAAACAAAAGCAAACAAAAAACTCAACTATTAATGGGGAGTGGATGTAGCTCAGTGGTTGAGCACCTGCTTCCCATGTACAAGGTCCTGGGTTCAATCCCCAGTACCTCCTTAAAAAAATGGGAAGCTTGGAAGAATGATTGGTAAGATAACTAGAAGACCAAAATATGTGAAAGGATCATCAGAGAGGACTAGCATAGTTCCTAGGGAGGCAAGGCTCACTGTATGATAGGGGTTGAGGGAGCAGAGACAATGCGGAAAGTGCCGGTGGCCCAAATAGTAAATGTCTCCATTGCCAAGATGTGTGGGTTATTATTAAACAAATGGTTTCTCTACATTTTGAAAGGGAAACAAAGTTGGGAATTTGTACCATAGTCACTGATGACGGTCACAGAGCTGAGGGAATCAAGCAGAGCAGCAACAACAAAACTGAATTTGGTCAAATGTGTTGATGAGGGCCACATGCACAAATTTCACAATGGGCCATCTCTGAACAAAGAACAAAAATCCTTAACACAAAACAGCGATTACTGTTTTGGGCCTTGGTGCTAGCAGGAAGAAGAGATTTGTTGTTCTCCTACACTGTAAATGCAGCCAGCCCTTAGAAGGGCCTTTCTGTGATATGAGTCACAGTTCTTTGTCTTTCCTTCCTTTTATCCTCTCTTACAACCTAACTTGAACTGATGAATTTGGTATAAGGGGTATTTATATTGGGAAGGCAGTTGAAAAGAAGTTGAAAATGAATGAGTGGGCAACTCTGTTGGAAAGGTCGCTGAGAGAAGACATTAAATAAATGCTTCCAGGTCACCATGGGCAATTAATAGCTTTGATCCTTAGTTTCCTCATCTCAGAAATGGAAACAATAGATAAGCAGCAATCAGTGCCCTCTGCTCTCCAGATTCCCTGCTGCCTTCCCTTGCTTTCCTTATTTCTTTTCTTGGGTTTTTGGTAATACTATTTTTAGCTTCTTAGACAGCATATTTTATCAGATACACAGGTATTTTATTTCTTGACCATTCTAACTAGATCACAAGCCCTCTTGAATCACTGAAACATGATGAGAAATGAAAATAAAGCAGAAATTTAATGAGAATGTTTTAGGTCTAATTGTCTTTTGTTCATAATTTGTAAATAAATCTCGAGGCCCTCCTGTGTGCTGTATTTGCACACAGCAGCTCACACCCCACATTGTACAATTGAAAGACAAGGGCTGAAAGGGGATGCAGGGTCTAGTAGGAGGTTTGCCACTAATTAGCAGTGTGACTTTGGACAAATCTCTTTACGTGCTGGCACTGTTTCCTCATCAACACAGTAAATGGGTTGACCTATCTTACCTCCCAGGATAGGTCCAACTCCAGAATTTTAAAAGTCCATGATTTCAAGCCAAAACTCATATTATGGAATGAGGTGACAGCATGTGTAAGTGCAAGTTGATTAGGGAAATGGCATAGGATTTATTTTTTTAAGTTGGCTTTCAGAATAATAAATCATGGAGTAGAGATACAGAGAAGAGAGACACATTTTGTGTAAGTGGTCGAGGAAGCCTGGCATATTTCAAACAATGGTTTCTGAAAATAACCTTTCATTCTTTGCCCTTATATTTTCCCTAATGCATGACATAAAATGGATACTCAGCTTGAATCGAAGCTTTCATTCAATTTTTAAGTCACCCTGTCATGTTGTGTACTGCTGCTATCCACGTCAGCTGACATCGCAGGATGTAGCACAATGCAGAGTGAAGAGTTAGAAATGTGACAAGGCATGTCGGAAACAATACTTGCTTTTTGCAGATCAGTTATCATTTAAAGGCTGGTATTTAGAACTGTCCTTAGATAATTCAATAGCTCTGTGTCTCTGGTCAGGAGGATGTCAACCTGAGTTAATTTTTTTTGCTTATCAGATATGATGGGACAAGATGACATTAAAATGGCTGAAAGAAATCATGCAGAATGCATATTAAAATATAAATCAAGCAAATCTTTAAGGAGCTTATGAGCTGTTTAGGTTGGTTTACTGTAACCATAGAATTCAAAGAATAAATGATAATTGTCACAGACCATTGTCCAGGATAAACCCAAATCTCATTTTATCCCATTGTTATCCTATGTCCTGATACATCACAATCAACTGTGATATCACAGCCTTCTAATTTTTTATTAAAGTCAAACCTTGTGGAGGGAAAACTGTTTTAATATGATGAGGGTTTATTCATTTACTTGTTCTCTGAGTTTACTCAAGCTCACCAGCTTGTAGGTACAAATGGAGTACTTTATCGTAATGTCCCAAATTTCACAGGCTCTTGCTGACATCTGTTCAAGTCAAACACTGTGCTCCCTCCCCATGGTAATTTCAGAGGTTCCGCACATCCTATGGCACATGCAGTTGGTTGTCACGGGCTGTTCTGCTCTCCCAGTCTGGTGCAGTAGCCTCCAGATGGGCACATGAAGGACGTGACAGAGCCCTCTTAAGCAGCCAAACTGCAAGATGACCTGTGGTGGACTGGGGGCTCTCTCTCTGACTTGGTGTGGGAATCTTTGAGGCAATATGAACAAGGCACTGTTGGTGTCTCTATCCGTATAGAGTTTTATAAAACAGGGCATTGAGGTTCTACCTAGGACCCCGACTCATCCTGACCACCAGGCAGGCATCCAGAGGGAGGAAACGGGAAGAGGTGAGTGCCTGTTTCAGAATCCTCTCTTCAGCAACCAAACCTTTGTTTTGGGGTCACTTTTCTTCTTTTAGGAAGGCTTTCTCTGGACAGTTCTTCATCATCTGAAGCAAATACATTAGACCTTCCATACCAGATTGCCTGAGATGTCCAGACAGAATTTTCTGGACGTAGTGCCACACCCACCATTGACTCAGGTTAGAATCCTTGACACTGTTAAATTCAGCAAACATTTTCTGAGTGTATTATCTGTGTGAAAGAGTTTCTTTCTCCTTTATTTCTCTCTTCCCTAAAAACCTTTTTTTTTTTTCCCCCGGGAAACTTGGTTTGAATTGAAGAATTGACATTTAGGACCCCTCCAAGCTGAAACCATGAAACCATTTTCAAATAAAACACAATTAGTAGAGAAAGGATGTACTTTTGGAATAAGAGTTTCTTCAGCTGGTGCCTTTATATATGTAGAAGGCTATTCTTAAGCAGTTTATTTACCTCACTGATTAGACATTGTTGTAGAGAAATTAGATATGTGCAGCAAAGTTTCCAAAACAAGTCAATGATTGGTAATTTATAATCTAACTTATTTTCTCACTATCTGGGTGGATCTAGGTCTGTACAAAGACAACAACTTTTGGTTGCTTTATAATTTTCCAGCACTTTTATTGATATTTATCTTTGAATATTAACATTATCTTAGTGACTTATTTTTCATATATATTTCCATACAAAATTAACTTATTGTATTATATATAATCACATTTTGTATGAATGGATTACGAGACTTAACATTTACTCTGGGGTGTGTATTGCTACTAAAGTTACCTGCATTTGAAAAGAACTATACTCACAGCCTTCTACAAAAACATGTTAACATTAACGCACTACAATGTTGATTTAGAAATGGCTGGGCACTGACATGTTTTATATGATTGCTCATATAACATTCTAATTTCAATAAAGAAAGTCCCTTGCTTAATTGTGTCCCTGCAATACATGGCAGTCCTTAGTACTAATGGCAAAATATTGTTGCCCTTCATGTTTGGAAATGAAATTACTGACAAAGATATGTAGGGGTGTATATCTACCACATCAATGTGTGATTAATAGTTCATAGCACACAGAGTAGAAAATATCGTAATCATTATTGGCAGAGTCTCATGTTATTTGTAGCTTTGTCTTAAACTTTGGGAATTCCGTATGCAGATAAGTGATGGCCTGAAGTAATCAATCAAGAATTAGTCTAACTGATATATGTGTTCATGATATATCTTATCAGACTTTTGTTCAAAATAGGTCCTGCCTCTGGTTGCCACAGAGTAGTGTGGATGACCTAAAATTTGGCCCCTCCCTATTTTCTTCCCCCCATTCTGTTTCTGTTAGACTCTTTCACCTGTCATCTTCTCCGTATCTAGTCTAGTCAAGCTGTGTTGGATGCACTGTCTTTATACATCCAATGGCCATGCTTTTGGCAACCTCCACTCTAATCCAGTATTGACAACACTATTCACATTTAACTTACATTTACTCAAGTGCCTACTCTGCCAGATCGTGAGCTGTGTTCCTAGCATCTGAGATGAGTGATCACTTGCAGTCCAAAGGGTGAGATAGTAGAAGGTACCTAAAGATTTTGCCTGCCTGTCCTGCATTCTCTGACTTCTTTGCTTTGGTATAATAATGGCTAACCCTTAAAGAACACTACTGTCAGGCATTTTACATAGTTTCATTCATTTAATCCTTGTAACAACCTTATAAAGTAGAAACTACTGTTAGCTCCAATTTTATGGATGAGGACACTGTGGCCCTGAGATTAAGTAATTTTACCAGGGTTACATAACTAGAAAATGTTGGAGTCAAAACTTGAATCTGGAGAGTCTGTGCTCTTCACAACCACAAATTGGCTTGATTTTGCGTTGGGCAGACACATTTCCCTACAGATACAGTCTTGCTGGAACAGTCCATCAAGCCAAGGGAGGAGCCCCTGACCCAAGCTAGGCACTCATACTTCTAGGGAAAATAAATCTTGAGCAGAAGGACTGAAAGCCTAGACACAGATCAAGGCCATTCTTTTTGATGGTGGTGCCTCAGAGATCCATCCATTCATTCCTACTGTCAGGATTTCTGGACCTGCTCCGATCTCTGCCTTCATTCACCAAGCTCAGTTCTTCAGCTTTTTCTTCCATTCTCTGAGCTTTCCTGTATCTTCCAATAATTTCCTTTCTGGTTTAAGTGACAATTGGTTCCTATTTCTTTGTAACAAAAGATTTACAACCAATATATAAACAGGCAAAATACCGTAACATGGTAGAGAAAATTCTCTTAAAGAGATAGTGTAAAGTATTTATTTGACTTTTTGGTCATGATTATGAGTTTGCTCACAAAACAACATGTGATGATTATAATATGTCTAGGTTTCCCATCTCATAGCCCTAAGTTTTTTGGAACTTGTGGCCATAGTAGAATCAAAGATGTATTTTTGACTTTCTTGTTTTATTGTTTTTTTATGTCAATCAGTAGTGAATGGTATGGTGTAATAAAAGTCAGATTTAAATCTCAGTATTTTATGGTAGCAGGTATAAGTGAGCAAATATTGATAAAAAAGAATTTCATTACATGAGCAATTAATATTTATTTTTAAAATAATCTAATTATGAATTTAATTGCAAACACTTTCTAATTTGTAGATGGAAAATGCCCTTTTTAGAAGATAAGACCTGCACCTAAGAAACCCCCACAATTTGAGAATGGAAAATATTGTCATGACTAAACAACAAAACCAGTGCATACAGGAAGACACACAGTTCAGCTTCTGTGGGTTCAGGAAGCTGGTTTGTACAAATGTTGAAATCAATTCTGTTTTTTTAAAAAAATAGTTTTACTATAGAAAATTTCATTTGTTTAGTAAAATAGAAAGAATATCATAGTGAATCCTCATGTACTTATCACCTTGCTTCAACAATTGCTTCAACAATTGGCCATTTTTGTTTCTGTATACTACAACTATTTCCCAACTCTAAGAGTATTTTGGAGCAAATTCTAAACATCATATCAATTCACCTATAAATATTCTAGAATGTGTTTGTAAAGCAAGAGTTTTCTCTCTTTCAAATATAATCACAGCACTGTTATCATATCTGAAAATGTTAACAGCATTTCCTCTGTATCATCAGCAAACAGTCAGTATCTAGATCTCCTGCCTATTCTTACATGGGAGAGGCCTTAGGTTCTCCAGGTCACATCCTCTTGGCTCCCTTGGATTTCAACCTCATAGTTCTGTGTGAGTGTAGTTTCCCTTAGCTCTGACAGTGTCTCACACTCGGGTGTGTATGTCTTTCTGCACAATGGAAGACAGAGACAGCTTGGCCAAGCACAATGCAATTGCATCCCTAAAATGGGAGTGTTAATAGCCCAGAGGTAACACTGAACCAAAGAAGGACAGGAGCCAGTGGATCAGAGTTCAAGCCGCCTATCCTTAGGAAATACTGTTCTTGGCAGTATGCTGTATGCTTCTTGGAGGCACAGACAGAATCAAGCCCTCTTTGCCTACAGTGCAAACCTTCCTTATGTTGGTTTTCCTGTTTATCAGTGTCCCTTTCTCCATTCCCACAATTCCTTTTCCTGCTATCATATCTCAAATACGCCACTCAAGTCCATGGGAGAACCTGAACTGAGATACCTTATACGTTTTTTTTTACGTTTGTTTGAATCTAAATTCGAAGAACATTACAATTTGTTGATATGTCTTTTATTCTTTATTTTTTTAAAGATTTATTTTATTTATTTCTCCCCACCCCTTTGTTGTTTGCACTTTCTGTGTACATTCATCTTCCTTGTTTTTCTAGGAGGCACCAGGAACCAAACCCAGAACCTCCAGTGTGTGAGGGCAGAGCCTAATTGTTGAGCCCTCTCTGTGGCCTGATTTGCGTATCTCTCATTATATTTTCTTCCTTGTGTCTCTTGTTGCATTATCTCATTGTGTCAGCTCACTGCACCTGCCTGCCATGTCTGTCCATCATGTCAGCTTGTTGTGTTGCTTGTCTTTTTTCGGAGGCACTGGAAACCGAATCCAGGACCTCTTGTGGTAGATGGGAGCTCAATTGCTTGAACCACATATGCTTCCCTGATATGTCTTTTAATTCTCATTTAGTCAGTAGATTTCTATGTCTCTGCTCTTTCTCTTTTTTTTAAACAGGATTTCCTATTTTCCCATAGTTAGTGTTTTTCTTATTGCATGTATATAGTACAAAACATGTAAAAACAGTAAAACTCTTTGGTCCTGAATTTGGATTGGAAGTGTCAGTATGGTATAGACACAGAATAGATTTTATCTCTTTACCAAATTCGTATTCCCTGTCTTAGTACCCTACGAAGACCTTAAACAATGACCAACCCAACAGCAAATGACCACCACCAGCTCCCAGATTTCTAAGTAAATTAAAACCAGGACTTCTTAGAAAAGAGGATGATTTCAGGTTTGGGACAGGAAATAAATAAGATGAGCATGGAAATCATGTACTTGAGAGCAAAGTAGCCTTCAAAGACTACTGGGGGTCTTTCAAAAGGAATCAGAGGCCAACTTGAGTAGGTGCCACTTGCCAAAGATGGACAAAGTTGTGCATTATTAAAAATAATAGTTGAAGTGTATTAAAACACATCAACTATGTTTAAAGAAATGAGTTCATAATGACAGTAAATAAAAAAGAAAACACTTCAGTCACCTTTGGAGAATTTAACAGATCTAACTCATTATTTTGAAAATTGGTAAGTAAACTGATAGAATGTAGCTCTTATTTTTTTTTTCTTCTGACTTTCCTATACTAACTGTACATAAGGTAAACACATTGTTGATAAGAGGTGATTTCTTTTCATAAAAGTATTTCAACTGAAAACTTCCCGAATTTAATGAAAGCCAGGGATATACATATCCAAGATGCTCCAAACAGTATAAACTCAAATAGACCTACATTGTGCCATGTTATAATCAAACTATCATATGCCAAAGATAAAGAGAATATTCTTCAAACTGCAAGAAAGAAGCAATATGTCACATACAAAGGAGCCTAAATAAGATGAAATATCAATTTCTCATCACAAACCATGGCGGCAAGAAGGAAGTGAGCAAGCATATATAAGTGCTAAAGTGCTGAAAGTAAATATTGTCAACCAAGAATTCTATATCCAGCAAAACTGTCTTTCAAAAATGGAGAAATTCAGACATTCCCAGATGAACAAAAGCTAAGAGATTTCGTTATTCTAGACTGGCCCTATAAGATATGCTAAAGTCAGTTATTCAGGTTGAAAGGAGAGGACACTCGACAATTGATTGAAGCTACATGAAGAAATAAAGCTTTCTGGTAAAGATAATGATATGAGTAAATATAAATATCAGTACTATGGTATTTTGGGTCTGTGGCTCCATTTTTACTTCCCACAGGATCTAAAATGCATAAAACGTGATGATGAATCTGAGGTTTGGGACTCTTAATGTATAAATATGTAATTTGTGACATGAACTACATAAAGGTGTGGACAGAGGGGTGTATTTGTGTGCACTATTGAAGTCAAGTTGGTATCAAAGCAAACAAGATTGTTATAGAGTAGGATGTTAAATTTAAACCCCATAGTAACCACAAAGAAAATATCAGAGAATATTCAAATGCATAGAGACAGAAAGTACAGTACAGGGGTGGGGGTCAGGGGTGATTGTGAGTTAATATAAACTGAGTGTAGGATTTCCATTTGGGATGAAGAGAAAGTTCTAGAAATGAATAGTGGTAAAGGTACTAGAGCATTGTACATGTGATTAATCCATCTGAATGGATATGAGTTGCTGGAATGGGGATATTTATGTTGTATGTATGTTTCTCAGGTAAAAAAGAAAAAAGAAACTAAAGAGACAATGACAATTAAATGTAGAGGAGAAAAGGCTCAAAAGGACATTATTGGGAAATAAGAGAAAGTTGAAATATAGACGGTAAGCTTTATATCAATGTTAAATTTCTTGAACTTGATAACTGCTTGTAAGGTGATTACATAAGTGAATATCCTTGTTTACAGGAAATATATGTGGGAATATTATATGGTCAAGGAATATGATGTGTACAACCTGTTTGCAAATGTTCAGAAGATAGATAGATGATAGATAAATAGATGATGATAGATACAAAGAGAGAGAGAGATGAAAGATAGAAAGAATAGTACGGCAAAGGTGGCAATATGTTAAAATTGGTGGATTTGGTTATCTGGGGGTAGGAGAGTGGGAGTATGTTGGAGCTCTCTGTATGGGTTTGTGTTATTTTTGCTACTGCCCTGTAAGTTTGGAATTATTTCAAAATAATTCAACAAAGTATTTCAGATAATAAATGAAGAAGAAAAAAATGACAGTACAGTGCCACCATTTTGCAACTCCTGCTGACTTGGTGGGTCTGGTCATTGAGTATCAGTGTACAAAATGGAAGATGGCAAGGCATTACATGACTGCCAGTGGAAATGCATGACACCACCTCTGAAGTAGTCTTGCCAAAAAAATAAAACCAGGTTCTTATTAAACCTCTAGATTAATACCAAATTACAGGGTAATAATTGTATTTTTGCTTATCTTATTTTATATAACGAATCCCTGAAAAACAATAGACATTGAAATTATGAATGAATACATGTGTAATCATTATATAAACTAGGCCTTGACTTCTCTAAAAATTTCATACAAAAGCCCAATTTTCTACGTAGGTCAGATTTTTGTTTTAGGGTGGACTTAATTTTAGTGGCAAAGGGGGCTTTTTAAACCAGGTTGGCACTTAATGTGATGTCTATTATTTCTCTCAACATTCTATCTTCTTATCTTACTGTTGGTTTTATGTAGAAAGATGAAAGAAAATTGCTAACACTCTGTAGCACTGTGTGCTTGGTTTTAGTGATCTTAGCTTTGATTTAGATATTTTAAATATTTTCCTCTCTGTAAAAGGAAAAAAAAGAGTGAGACTCCAATAAGGGGCCAACAGGGAGATGGGCTTTTAGATTGGATTCTATATTGCTTTATCTCCCAGTTCCCTGACTATAAGAATAATCCTATTAACAATCTCATCTTCTGACCTTATGTAGCTGGGGTTCAGTCTGTTGAATACGCATGTCCTTCAGAGAAGAGTGAAAATCTGAACATTTAAAAAATGCCAACTTAAAAGTTATTTGCTCTGCTTGGAAGCCAAGGAAGAATTGCAGGCGTTCTGCCCCATGTCAAGTCCAGGAATGCTTGGATCTTATTTGGTTGAATGATTAATACAGATTATTTTCTATGAGTGAGCAAGCTGCAAACTGCAAGATGACTCAGAATGAGTCCCCATCTCAAGTCATGTTACTTATTGCTTACTTCAAATCTATTTGTACTCAATGCTTAATGCTGCAAGCTTACTGTGTATATACATTTCCACAGTTGAAAAAGAAACACTAAAGGAATCAATTCATTCCTTCAATCATTTATTCAAAAATTCATTAAAAATGTATTGAACACTATAAACCAGGGACTGTACTAGGCCATGGGATTTTGGCAGTAAGTAAGATGCACATATTCCTTCCTGTCCAGAAGGTTAGAGTTTGGTAAATGCCTTTTCTTTGGGTCCTTCAGGAAGCAGATGCCAAGATGGAAAAAGAAGTGCAAGAGAATTATTGGAGGAAATGTCTGAGAAGGGAAAGGGGAGCAGATGCAGGAGGCTGGAAGAGTTTCAGGTTGAAATGGAAGAAGAGGGAAGGAAGGAAGAGTGGGTAGGAAGATCCTCAGGCTGTAAGTCTCACCTAGGCTAATGGGGAGCCCTAGAGCACAGATTGCTCACTGGAGGAATCCCACAATGGCCAGGAGTACACCAGTTCTAGTACCCCCACTGTGCTCAGTCATTCACTAAGAGCAGCCTGGATAAAGCATGGTCTTGGTGCGAATTTGAGTGGATCCAGCAGGCGTGGCAGCTGGAAGCTATCAACCAACTGCTCAGGTTCTTTCCCAAAGGGTGCTCGAAGAGATGCACTCCCACGGCTGCAACAGTGGAGCAGGCAAACACTGAACAGACAAGGGCAAGTTGTGTTACAATAGGGTGCCCTGGGGTTTTTGGTGGTATAGCAGGGGTGTGAATCTGCATTCACTGTTCTTCTGCTCTTCTCTGTCGTAGAAAACTACATTAGCCACACTCCCTTGCTCTATGCCTTTCAGATAGTTTCAGCCAATGGGAGGAATTGGGAGGTGATTGGAGGGTGGGGTGGAGAATCCAGGGCACTTTAGCCTTTCTCTATCCTCTTTTGGTCTCTCTAGCCGCAGCTGCATCTCCTCTGGGTTTCCAGCTCCTATCAAAAAGTCCCTCAGTTTGTGGTTCTACCTTTCCCCAAACAACCCAGGCTCTGGTACACTGCTCCCTCCATTGTCCCTTCAGTCCACAGAGGTCTTAGGAGCTTTCTGTGGCTCTTAATTTTTGTGTTGCTTCACTGCCCCCTATTTGACTTCCCAGCTTTTTACTTTCTTTTTAACCAATTCCTTCTGTTAAATCCCCTTTTGTTTGAAATACCCAGAGTGCTCTTATTTCCTGGTTATACCCTGACTGAAAGACATACTCTGGAAGGGGTCACAAGAAAACAGCATTTAAGCTAAGACCTGGGGGATGAGTTGGAGTTACCCATGATAGACCTATTATGGCACTAGCATCGGTACAGTACTTGCACATTATTTTTTATTTTAGATCATTCGTTAGTTTTCAAGACAGCATAACACAGTGGCTAAAAGCACAGATTTAGGAGCCTGAGTGGATGGGTTCAAATCCCAGAACCTGCCACCTTCGAGGTAGGTTACCTTCAACAGGTTATTCAATTTCTCTTTGCCTCTATATCCTCTTTTGTAAAATGGGTAAAATAATAGCACCGTCTTTGGAAGTAGTGATAAACCAATGAGTTAATATGTGTAGAACATTTAGTGTCTGATTTTTTTTTCATATGCATGACAAGGATGTCTCAGAACCTTTAATATGCTAATGTGCACTCTGAGTCTCTAAGAAGGGAGTACTGCACACAGCATAGATGCTGCTTCATTTTCTTCTAGCATCTAATTTTTCAGGCCAGCCTGATTTTTTATTTATTTTAGGTGTCCTTTTTCTGTCTGCATACTTGTGGCTTTCTTTCTCAACCTAGAAATTAACTCAGTAATTTTATTAAGATATGTCAAAGTGTTGGTCATTTTTAATAAATTTTGCTTGGCATACTAGTATGTTCTATCATTCTGCAGGTTTGGATCTTCATTTTAGGAGAGTTTTTTCTGATGTATCACTGCAGTATTTTTCTGCTCTAGTATATTAGTCTGGGGGAAGTCAATGCTTTCCTTTCAATTTACAAATTGCTTCAGTGAGTTCATTTGACATTACAAAATAAGCAGCAGGCCCTTGGAACCAAGCTACCATCAAAAGGAAGGCCTAATCTTGAGATAGTTAATGACCTCTCTGGTGCAGACTGGGCTTTATCCAGCTGTTTGAAGTCATGCTATCAGTTGGAATCTGCTTGGTCGTTTACAAAGCTGCGTGTGCTCTCATAGAATTGCTTATTCCCTGCTTCCCCCAACTCTCTTTTGTTGTCTCCCCTTAACCTACCTTTACATTGGGGCTATGGCAGTGGACAAAATATGCACATCCCCTCCCTTCTGGGAGGTTATAGTTTGGAGCAGTCCAAGGTCTCCCTTATAACCAATACTATGCTTTACTCAGAGATTGACATAGATCTTGGCTGTGGCCAATAATGAGCTACAAATTTCTATATGTAGAAATTGATAACAATTTAACTGGGCAACGAACCTTGAGGGTTGATTTGTTCACACTTAAGAGACCCAGTCTCTAGAGATTCTTCATGAGCTGCATCCACAAGTACAATCTCCGGGAACAACCACGAAGGACCATTTTGGGAATGAGTGAATATCACAATTCAGGAACATCTGAGCTTTAGGAAACTTCATCAATGGTAATATGTTTCAGTGAATTAAAAGTGTGGAGGAAAATAAAATGGGTTCAAGTCCCTGCTCTCCCTGCTGACTGTGGCCTTTGGCCGTTCCTTAACTCGGCTATGCTTATGCCTCTCATCCATAATGTGGATGATAATATTACTTTCCTCATAGGGCTGTTGATGATTATTAAATTAGAAAATGCTTTGCATGGTCTCTGACACATAGAAGATATTCAATATACCTGTGTTATTATTAACATTATTATTACTAAAGGTTAATATCTCAATCAGTATCACAGATTTTATGTCTGTGTCGGGTGGGGGTCTGCACCTTGCTGTGCAAGTCTGGGATGTCTTTTTTCTTTTTTACCAGGAGGCCCCGGGTATCGAACCTGGGTCCTCCATGTGGTAAACGGGAGCTCGATTGCTTGAGCCACAGCAGCTTCCTAGCTAATTCTCCTTTAAGAGAAGATATTTGGGTTGCTACTCTCATATTTGGCACCTGAGGAAAACAACCCACAGTGTAGGCAGGAGATCAATGAATCAAACATTTGAGCTAGCTTTCAGTTTAGCCACGGTAAACTGAGGAGAATGCTGGAAGAGCAAAGCCTTATTTCTTAAACGGTTTTGAATTGTGCTTTTTTTTGGGGGTGGGGGTAGGTGTTCTATTTTCTTCTCAAAGAATGTCAAATATCCAGGTGTCACTTTTCTGCTGCCTGCTTTTCAATTCTATCCTCTTTCTCTGACAGTTTCATTTTATTTTCCTTTATTTTTGTTTCCTGAAAGAGCATGTCAGGTTTCTCTCTACATCCCAGATTTAATGCTTTGCAGGTTCAATTTAATTATTTACACTTAGAGCGGTATTTTAAATACTGTCGTGACATTATTAGTTAGTTTACATTCTTTATGTTTTTTTCCCTAATGCAGTCAAGTCCTTTTCAAAAACCTCTTCCTATATCTTATCTTTAATCTTAAATATTATAAAAATGACATTCTACAATGTTTGTCTCTTGGAAAAAAATCTTTGTAAAAATAGGCTCTTCTATCTTTATAATGCTATCTTTATTTTCTTGCCAAAACTTTTCAAAGGACCTACACTGTTTGTTTTTTGTATACTTATCTTTGATAGAAGGCAGGCCTGTTTTGCACTATTTGAATAAAAATTAAGATGGTACATACTCTTTGGGTGTATTCATTGTTTAGGTTGATAATTGTCACTCCTTTTATATGTTATGATAAAAAGAGATGATATAAGTTCATATAATAGGTTGGTTGGTTATTAGAGGCAGACCGTGAGGGATGGAGCAAGAATTGGGGCCTGGTGGGTCCCAAATGAGAACTGTACTTTATATCGTTATTAAATCCAGTGACCAGGATTCCATATCTAATCTTCCTTTTAACCAAGTGTCAGCATTTAGGTATGTGGCATTGTTTCTTTGTTATCTGTCTAGCAAGCTGGGCAAATGTCTTTTATTTTAGGAAAATGCCTGAGTTAGAATGAATGTCAGTTGGTGAGAAGCTATCTCAACTCCCTTTTGTGGCCTCAGTGCTTTTGTGGAAGCACTGAAACTGGGTCTAAGGCAAGGAGTTCCTATTTTTCCTAAGACCAACCTGAACTTTCCTTACAAATATAATTTATTTCTTTTCTCCTTTCCCCTCCCTCCCTCCCTCTCTCCCTCCCTTCCTTCCTTCCTCTTCTTTAGTCCCTTTTATTTTAAAGAAAAGATTCCCCTTCAATTCAGAAAAGTATTCCTCTACTTTGGGGTGGGCGGATCTATAACAGGAAATTGGGGTCAGCAACAACCCCTAACTCTGTTTCTGCTTGATTTGATTTACTCCCAAGGCACAGATGCAATGGTGCTAGTGAGTCCAAGTGGAGCTGTACTCTCTCTCACCTCATTTTTTCTTTTTTTCTTTAATGTTCCTACTCATGTTTGGGCTGGTTGTCACTGCACAACAGCTCTTGGCAGAGTGGGGGCTGAAATCCATACTTCTGCTCATCAAGCAGGGTGTCCTGGGGTAGGACTGTTTCCACCCAGAGGAAGAGATACCATTTAAAAATTATCATAAAGCCGTTGTCTACTTTTTCAGACTGGGACCTCAGCCCTCCCAGAAGGTGTACCTAGTTCTAATTTACACACAAGTGCAGTGTGGGCTTTTAGTGGTCCTCGAAACATTAGGTGAGTTTGTGGGCTGTGATTTCTTAGAAAGGAGATTCATTGGTTTACTTATGATGACTCCTTTCAGTCTTGTTCTGTCTGTGCCATCTCCTGGAGAAATTCTTTGACACATTCTTTTTCAGCTGATTTGAAAGAAGAGTTTTGACCCTACTTTTCTGCTCTCACCTTTTTGAGAAATCTCTATTTTATTTTTAAAAATTTATTAATTGGTTGAAAAAATGAAAAGTAAATAAAATTAAAAAGTAGATAGTGAAATATCTTCCTCCTATTTCTGTTCCTAAATTACCAAGTATCTCATCCTGCTGCCATAGTTAACCACTGTTATTAGTTTATCAAGTATCATTTTACAATTGGTTTATATGAATATAAATTGTTATTTCCCCATTTTTTGAGAACATTCCATATAAATTATACTTTCACTTTTTGTTTTTGCTTAATAAGTATCTTCAAGGACTTTTCATATTTGGACACTGGATGATTTCTCATTCTTTTATCCAGCTGCATAGTATTCTCTTGTGTGGATAATTCATTTAACTGGCCTATAGACAAACATTAAAGATGTTTCCAATCATTTGTTCTTATAAACAATGCTGTAATGAATAACCTTGTACATTCTTTATTTTGCACATGAGCAAACATGCTAGTGTACATTCCCAGAAGCAGAATAGCTGAGTCAAATGGTGTTTGAATTTGTATTATTGACAGATATTGCCAAATTACCACCCATAAGGTTACAGCAATTTATATTCCTATTAATGAAGTTTGAAAATGCCTGTTTCTCTACAGACTTGCTGGAATACTAAATCTAGCTTTTAGATGCTAGCTGTGCTGATAGGAGAGAAAGAGTATCAGTTGTTTTTATTTTGCATTTCTCTTATTTTAAATGTGGCTAAGTACATTTTCATAGGATTGTGAGTTATTTGTATGTCATTTTCTATGAAATCTATTAATATGCTTTGCCCATGTTCTCTTGAATTATGGGTAGCTCATTATTTAAATCAATTTTTTTAGGAGCATTTTATATATTAATTTTGTTCTCTTTCTATTATATGAGTTGCAAGGTGGATTTTTAAAATTTTTTTACCAGTTTGTTTTTTGTCTTTGACTTCGCTTTTGTTTTCATCTTTATTTTTTCCACAAAGAAGTTTTTTTTTTTTTTGAAGGTAAATGAAATGATCAATCTTTTTTTTATGACTTGGATTTTGAAAAAAATATTTTAAAAGAATTCCTTGGCACTAGGTTTTAAAAGGATTTATCTCACATTTCCTTTTATGATTTAATTATTCACACGTAAATCCTTGCTTAATTTGGAATTTGTCCTGGTGTAATATAGAAGGTATAGGTTTTGGATATAACTTTTTTTTTCCCTAGATGGTCACCCACTCTAATTAGAAAGAAGACATAAATTCTCATTCTCATCACTTTTACTTGACCTTGTACTGGAGGTAATAGTACACACAATTAAAGAAAGACAACAGTGATACAACAATTTTAAAGACAGTTGAAAAGAACTCCTATTTGTGGATGATACTATTATATATCTGGCAAACTCAGAGAATAAACTTAATACATACTAGAATAAGAGAATAAGTAAGAGTGTTGTGAATATTTTTCAAATAAAATCCAAAAGCTTTCACATACAAATAATAAACAGTTGTAGTATCTAATAGAAGAAAAGATCCCATATACAGTAGGAGCAAAAAAAATAAAATACCTGTGGCTGCACTTAATAATATATATGCATAAGCTATACAAGAGTATTTTAAAACTTTTTGAAAGACACAAAGAAACCACTGAACTAATTGAAAGATAGGTCATGCTTTGGATAAGAATAGTCAATAAAGATGTCATTTCATCCTAAGCTAATTTATAAATTGGCACCCCAATAAAAAATCAATAGTATGTTTTGAAATATAGAAGTTGAAGCAAAACAATGCATGGAAAAACAAATGTGAATAGCTAGTAAAGTTCTGAAAAAGAAGGACATTGAAGGAAGACTAGCACTACCAGATATTAAATCTATTATAGAGCCTCAGAATTAATGCAGTGTGCTATCAGTGCATAAATAGACAGATAGAGGATTAAACAGGGAGTTCAGAAATAGACTACAAAACAATGGAAAATTTGTAAATGATAACATAACTGTAGCATCTCAATCTAGTGGAGAAAAGATGATGTGGAACAGTTTTTATTTTAAACTGTAGGTTGTGAATCATCCCACAAGCATAGTGAAACTTCTAAAGTGCACCACAACAGCCCCACATCCTGGAAAGGCTAATGAAATTGAAAAGGCACTTTGGGTTCTGATTAAACCCACAATTTCAGCAAAGAAACATTTTGCTCCTATGCCAGATTGAAGCAAGTTGCCAAATCCCATCTATCCAGATCAGGACAAAAATTATGTGTATCTTTTTGCCCTTGCCCAGTATATAGGTGCATGGAGCGGATAGAAAATAAGACTCTTTTTTTTTTTTTTTTTAACAAAAGCAAAGCAGAATATTTATAATGTAACCTATAGGAATTATTTATAAAAGTTGCTTTTTTAAACAAACCCTGGGCTACCCTTCATTGTCTTACAAATAATTTTGCTATACTCTGATACTATCATGGAGGAGACATGTAGGCCACTGAGAATACACCAGCATGTAGGATATGGGTGGAAGCAAGCTGTGTGCACTCTTGCTGCTTTCATTCGCTCCCTGGAATTCTTTGGGAAGTATCTTGGCTTATGGATGCAGAAGCAGGTTTTTCATCTCCAGGTGTTCTTAATTGCCTTGCTTACCTAATTTCAGTTTCACCCATTTTCTTGGTTAAATTTGAATAAACTTTCTTCAGCTCTTTCTGAGATATCTGGCAAGACAGCAATGTTGTGGAGATGAACTAATTCGGGGTCTTAAAGTCATTTGATTCAGGGTGCAGTATAAATGCAAAGCAGGATGCACCATAAAACAAAATGCTAATTATTGCAGGCAATGCAGATGCTACTTTTAAAGGTACCAGATGTGTATCACCTTACAAGATAATGGGCTAGTTCCTGGCAAAGAACATGAGGCATGTGAGGAGTGTAAACTGAGTAAAGCAAATTACTGGGAAGAATAAAAACCACCCAGCAAGCAGAGCTACAATTGCCCTCAGAACAATTAGAGGACCACTTTCTGGAAGACAGCCAGACCAAATGGGCAAAAAAAAATCTGGTAAAATACTAGGTCCCCCAAATTTTAAACAGTGTTGGATTATATTTTTGTTTGTTTTCATTGTTATCTTGTTTTGTGGTTTAATAAGAGATTGAAATGCTACTTAGTAGATTTGGACACAATTCAATCTGAAGTATGAGAGAATTTTTCCAGACAAATTCTTGCAATGTCGTCTCATGATGTTAGAACCATTCCAGAGGCTGTGTTGAGTTACCTGCATGAATGGTCAGTGAAGATGGCAAAGAAGGGGAACACTCTCTTTAACCCTCTCCTCTCACATCCTCCCTCTCATCCTCATCAGATAACTTTGTCTCCTATTTCACAGAGGAAATAGAAGTCCTGTTACTCAGAAGTGGCCTCCACTACGTGTTCTGCCCCACCAAATGCCTGTCTTCCATCCTTGCTCCTTCCCTCTTCTCATCTGAATCCAGACATCCAAAGCAGCTTGGAATCTCCACCTTGCTGCCTTCTCTGGGATCTCTCTTTGCAATCACTCCTATTCTAGCTTTCATTTTTAATCTCCACTCCTTTCCATCTGTCTTTGACTATTGGGAAAAAACAAAAGTTACAGTGATGATGAAGATGAAGACAACTGTACTCTTCTGCCCAACATTTTCTTCCCCTTCCCCACCAAACCTCTTGACAGGTGGTTTACAGCTCTTTGCCACTTTTTCACCTCTCATACTTTCTTTCATTGGCTTCCATCTGGCTTTAGCTACCACTCTGCACGAGAACAGCTCTTAACAAAGTCACTAATAATGTCCTTGTTTCTACTGCCTGGGGATCCTCCAGAGCCTTTATTTTCTGACTTCTTAGCATTTGAACCTCTGCACCCATCTTTTTTATTTTTTCATTTTTAAACATCTTTCTTTTTCTTTTTTTTCAAAGATATGTAGATCACACAAAATGTTACATTAAAATATATGACGGGAAGCAGCTGTGGCTCAATTAGTTGGGCTCCCATCTACTTTATGGGAGGCCCTGTGTTCACGTCCTGAGAGCTGGCGCAGCAAGATGAGGCAGCAAAGGGAGACAAGCAGATACAGAAAAAACGTGCAGTGAATGGGCACAGAGAAAAGACAGCAAAGAATGGAACAAGCCGCAAGGTCGGGAATAAATAAATAAATAAATCTTTTAAAAAATGTATATATATAAGAGGTTCCCATATACCCCATTCCCCACACCCCCACTCTTCCCACATCAACAACTTGTTTCATTAGTGTAGTACATTCATTGCATTTGATGAATACATTTTGGAGCACTGCTACACAGCATGGATTACAGTTTACATTGTAGTTTACACTCTCTCTCAGTCCATTCATTGGGTTATGGCAGGATATATAATGTCCTGAATCTGTCCCTGCAATATCATTCAGGACAACTCCAAGTCCCAAAACTGACTCCATATCACACCTGTTTTTCCCTCTCCCTGCTTTCAGTAACTCCCATGGCTACTGTCTCCACATCAATAATATACTTTCTTCCATTGCTAGAGTCATGATTATTCTATAGCAGAATACCAATAAGTCCACTCTAATCCATATTTTATTCCTCCATCCTGAGGACCCTGGATGCACACTCCACCTCTAAACTGAGAGGGGCCTTGGATCCCACATGACTGATGGATGGAATTCTTCTGTTTGCAATTGTAGACTCTCTCAGTTCCTTGGTGTGGTGGTTGACCATCCTCACCTCCTTGTTAGCTAATCTGGGTAAGTCCAATGAATTGGAGAGTAGGTGCTGCAACTCTGCTGAGGCTCAAGGCCCAGCTGGAACATGGCCAGTTGGCATACACCAACCCCAGCACCAACCACAGATTCCATGAAAGTGACAGAAGAGGCATGTGTAGAGAAGTCACATCTGAGTCCAACTCAATCACACTCAGGAGCACAACTTCCAAAGTGGGCCAAGGGCAAGGCACTGAACTCCACAGATATTTGTCATGACCATAGGACCTAGGTGTCTCCGTAGCCCTTAGGAACACCACTACTCAGGGTTGTATCTACTTTGGCTGTCTCTGAGATCCTGCTGAGACGTGCATAAGTGCCACCCCTCTGATGAAGTCTCTTAGCTATATAAACTCATTTGCCTTTACCATTTTCCCCTTTTATTCAAGATCATTTTCTAGTTTCATCACCAGCCTGTGCTTGGTTATAATCCCTCGGTGCCAGGGATCTGCTTCCTTCTTTTTTTAAAAAATTTTTTAAAAAGATTTATTTATTTTTATTTATTTCTCTCCTCTTCCTCCCCGCCCTCCCCCCCCCATTATCTGTTCTCTGTCCATTTGCTATGTGTTCTTCTGTGTCTGCGTGCATTCTTGTCAGTGGCACCGGGAATCTGTGTCTCTTTTTGTTGTGTCATCTTGCTGCATCAGCACTCTGCATGTGTGGTGCCACTCCTGAGCAGGCTGCACTTTTTTTGTGCAGGGCAGCTCTGCTTGCTGAGCATGCTCCTTGTGTGTGGGGCTCCCCTATGTGGGGGACACCCCTGTGTGGCATGGCACTCCTTGAGCGCATCAGCACTGTGCATGGACCAGCTCATCACATGGGCCAGGAGGCCCTGGGTTTGAGCCCTGGACCTCCCATGTGGTAGGCAGATGCTCTATCAGTTGAGCCAAATCCACTTCCCTACTCCCTTCTTGATACTTCTTCTTTCTTCTGTGACACTTTGCTCTTCTGACTTTCTTCATACTACCCTGATAGTTCATTCTCAGTGTCCTTTGTGGACTTCTCTGCTGATCCCAAAAGTGGTGGTTGAATTCTATTGGTGGCTTTTTCTTTTTCATTTAACACAACACACTTGTTGTGGGATCTTATCCATTTCCAGGGTTTTAATTGCTATCTCTCTCTTGAACTCCACATTTTCATATCAAACTGTTGACTGGAGATCGCCTGCTGGATAAACATTAGGAATCCTGAATACAATAGTTTCAGGTCTTAACTTATATCTTCAGTTTGTTCCTTATGTAGTGCACGGCCATCTACCCAGAAATGGAGGCATCATCCTCACGTTTCTCAAACCCACCTCCAGTCAGGTACTGAATTCAGTTGATTCTGCCTCTTAAATATCTCTGTATCTAATTAACCTCTGTCATCCTTGCTACTAACCCGAATCAGGCAATTTCTATCTCTAACCTGGATTATGGCTATCATCCTTGTCTTCCTGCCTATGTCCTTATTCTTTCCTAATTGATTCTCATTGCTGCCAGAGAGATGATGATAAAAAGCAAATTATATTTTGTCATTTTCATGTTTAAAAATCATCAAAGTATTCCCATTGCCCTCACGCAGAAGTTCACACTCCTTGATATGGCTTCTAAGACCCTGCATGACCTTGTTCTTGTTTTCCTCTTTAGCCTCATTTCTTGAAGGTACATTGGCCATTTGGAACTTCCTCAACATATGGGTACAAAGCACACAGGAGTACAGACTTTGATACCAGACTATTTGTATTTGAATTCCAGCTTTGCCACTTAATAATGTTGCAACCTCAATATTATTTAACTGCTCTGTCTCAGATCTTTAAGATGAGATGATAATAGAATTATTGCGAGGATTAAATGATTAATGTGTGTAAAACCCCAGAACAATGTTGTTGGTGCATAAAAAGCATTCAGTAAACATCACTATTATTTTTATTACCATTAACACTATACCTTAAAATAGATTGTGGCAACCCCCCATTTGCGATTCAAAATTAAAATAATTGTAGATTATAAAGTACAACTGAGGCAATGAGTAAGCCTGAGAGAGTCTGATTTTTCAATGATTGATATTTCAAGCTCTTTTGAAAATACCAAATAATATGAAATGAAAAAATAACAGATATTTTTTGACTCTGCTTTGTTGGTGAATTGTCCCTGTGGTTAATCTTGATTTTTAATCCAGTGCATTCATTTCCCTCTGCCTAGAACACTCTTCCTCCTCTTTACCTCTTTCTAAACCAATTCCTCTTCCTCATTTAGGTCTCAAGTTATATCTTACATCTTTTCAAAGATCATCTTTGACCAGAGTCTGAGCTGGACTCCTGCTCAATGTACACACATTGTATCTACATTCTATCAATTTGGCACTTACCATTTGTTGGGAATTGAACCATGTCCCCCACAAAAGACATGTTCCGATCCCCAATCCTGGTCCTGTGGGTATGAGCCCATTTGTAAATAGGACCTTTGAAGATGTTAATATTAATAGTTTAAGATGTGCCCAAACAAATGAAGGTGGGCCTTAATCCCAATATGGCTGAAGTCCTTATAAGCAAAGGAAATTTGACATGGAAAGAGAAGCCACGGAGAGCAACCAGAAGCTGGAAATCAACAGCATCCAGAAGATAAATAGAAGATCTCACCATGTGCATTGCCAGGAGATGGAAAAGCCAAGGACCAGTTTGCAGGCATCCAGCCCCAGAACACTGCAGTCTTCATGGAGAAAGCATTGCCTTGCTGATAGTTCTGTTTCTCTTAGCCTTAAAACTGTGAGCCAATAAGTTTCCATTTTTAAGCAATCCATTGTCTTGTATTTGCTTTAGCAGTTAGGAAACTAGGATGCCACTCTGTGTCATAACTTCCCATTAATTTATTTTATCTCCCACTATAATGCTTTTGCCATGAAGAAAGGGCTACTTCCATCTTATCCATGTTATTATCCCCAGGGCCTGGCATAGTATGTTCTTAGTAAATGTTGAGTCAATAATCTAGTGAATGACTAAACATCAGGAGTCTCACTTTTTAAGGTATCATCTCACTAGGACAGAAATAATTCTGTGTAAGAGTAAATGCATCTATATAGAAAATACTGTTTATTTGCTTTTTCCTTCTGGCATGGTGATTTTTCTTTAAACAGCACTCATAACCCAAAGAATCACTAGTTTGCTCTTTGCTTTTTTCAAATTCAAATAACAGAAATGAGGAATAAATTTTAAGAGTTAGTGTTTGCGTGACTCTTCTGTCCCTTCTGAGGAATGAATTTTAAGAGTTAGTGTTTGCGTGCCTCTTCTGTCCCTTCTGAGGAATGAATTTTAAGAGTTAGTGTTTGTGTGCCTCTTCTGTCCCTTCTATTTGAACCTATAGATGGTGCTGGAGTTGGTAGGTGTATGCCCAGGAGACTTGAATGTTTGGACTGCCCATTTGCCAGCTGGGCCCTGAGTCTCAGCAGAGTTGTAACATCTACTCTCCAGTTCATTGGACTCACCAAGGACAACTAACAAGGAGGAGAGGATGGAAAACCACCATACCAAGGAACTGAGAGAGTCTATGACTACAAGCAAGAGAATCTCATCCATCAGCCATATAGGATCAAAGCCCCCTCTCAATCAGTGGTGGAGTGGGCATCACCATCCCAGAATCCTCAGGATTGATTGGGGAATAAAACATGGACTAGAGTGGAATTTACTGGTATTCTAGTATAGACTTATTGGGATTCTAGTGATGGGAGAAATTATCTCATTGATGTGGAGACAGTAGCCACTGGATGCTGAAGGCAGGGAGAAGGAAAAAGAGGTATAATATGGGGGCATTTTTGGGACTTGGAATTGTCCTGAATGACATTGCAATGACAGATACAGGCCATTATATACCCTGCCATAACCTACAGAATTGAGTGGGAGAGTGTAAATGACAATGTAAAGTATAATCCATAATCCATGCCTAGTGGCAATACTCCAAATGTGTTCATCAATTGCAATGAATGTACCACATTAATGAAAGAAGGGAAAGGTGGAAGGTGTGGTGAGTGGGGCATATAGGAATTCCTTATTTTTTTGTGTGTAACATTTTGTGTGATCAGAGTATCTTTTAAAAAATAAAAAATATATTAATAAAAAAGAGTTCATGTTTGGAAACCTTTTCAGAACATGTTGGGAGTTTTCTCTGCACTGGGTCATGAGAACCAGGCATGGAGGCACTGTTCTTGAATCTGCTGTCTCAGTCAACCCTAAAAACCCTAATGGTGGGAAGCTCAAGCTGGGGCTGACTAGTAGGAAAGAAATTTCTGGTGAGGTGCCCCACACACCAGGCTCTTAGGGGCAATTCACCTACATACAGAGCAATTCTTGTCTTTCAGACTTGAAAACCCATGCGATACCCCTGATTCCCTGTTTGGCAGTTAGGCACTGAGATTTCATTTCACCATTATAAATTATTCAACAAACATTCATAAGTTCTTCCTAGGAGGTTTGTACTAGTGCCTGTAGAGGCATTACGTGATATAAAATATCAAGATATGGTTCCACCCTTCAGAAGTGCTATCCCACTTCTTAAGGGAAATCCAACACCTATCCCAAGAGTTTTGTAAATGTCCAGGAAGTTCTGCTTCATCTAATCACCTTGAGAACTGATTTCCTACTGATGATGGATTTTTGTTCTTTATTTTATGTCTTTTGGCTGTTCCTTTATCTCTGCCCTGGTATCGAACCAGGCATAGGACACCATTTCTTCTCCATAATTCTTTCCCTTACACTCCCAGTACAGCACTCCATGAAGCAGAGGTGTTTGGTAGCAGTTCACTGAAGAAATGGGTAACTGTGAGGGGAGTTCTATGGTGTTCCATAACCAGATAATCTGAAATGAACATTGGGTTCTTTAAAAAGTCCCTTTGTCATTTCTTAAGAGTTTAAGAACCTTAAGTTCTGGAAGCCCACTGTGCTGTTTTGGCCCTCTCTCTCTTTCCTTTCTTTGTTGCCTTTTAGCCACTTCAGAAAGAAAACTATTATTTTTCTCAAACTTTTTTATGCTGAGCAATCCAGTTCTTTACAATCCCTACCCTTAAAATCTTCTTGGGCTCCCTGAACATAGCTGTTACCCTCTACTGCACACTGCTAAACAATGCATCAACTACTTCAAGTCCCACCCATTCTCAGTTCTCCCTGATTATGGACCCATTACTGTCACCACCCCTGCTCCCATTCCTCCCAAGCCAGAAGTGTTATAGCCACATTTCATTTCAATAACATTTCCACCATTTCTCTTACCAAAGTTTGAGACCTAGGAAAAACTTAGAAGAACAAGAGTTTATTTCCTGAAGTCTTTATTTCAGTACCTGATGGACAAGGACCAAGTCATACTCACTATTATATTCTTATCACCTGTACAGAGTAGGCACTAAAAAAAATATTTATTACATGAATGAGTTTAGAATTTCCACAAGAGCTACACTGGAATTCAATGTGTTTTTCTTTTCTTTATATAACTCAGCACCACCTAACACCCATATTAGCTCATGTCTTCTATATTCTAGTTATCATTCAGGGCACTGTTAATTTGAAAATGGTATAGTCATCTGGCTTGCATTTTATTCACAACATTCTCATTGATGTCTAAGGAAAAACCATGAGGGTCTGGCAGAGTGATTTGACTTTGCAGACTGTGGCACTGTGCTCCTCAGGTGCCACGGCTGCCAGTATTCCCAAGATGGAATGAACTTTTGACTCTGGGCATGCATTGCATAAAGCCTCAAGCTGTTCCCTATAGGAGCGAAGGGCTTGGATGGAGTTAAGGACTACAGTGGTTTTTGCTAATACTTTAAGCCAGATTCACCTATATTTGCATCAAGGAGAGGATCTCTACCTGAGAAGCATGCAGACAAGCCAAAGAGCAAGGTCTGGTTTGAATATGCCATCCAGGATTCCTGGGAATTCAGTTATTGGAATCAATGCCTGACAATTGTTGTTTTCTTTAAATAACCTACAACAGCTTTGCCACCAGGAGTTGTCTCCCGTGTGTTTTTAAGGCATCATGTCCTTGAAAGGAATTTCATCTTTCTTACATATCCTGTTTATTTTCTTAGGTGAAATGATCTTATAAAACCATTTCAACTTAATGAAATTACTAGTCTGGACCTAAATGCTTTACATTTGAATAGGGTATTTCTTTTACTTTCAAAGTAGCTTTCCACTGAGAAAACTGACTGTGACATAGCTTTTGACCTTAAAGATGAAATATTTGCCTTTCCATGCTGTGTACTTACTCAGGAGAGAGTTGTGCTATTTTCCTGGTCCCTCAGTGAAATATTATGGTCCCTCACATAGGTAGAATGCTTTGGATTTTAGATTAACAATGTCATAGGCTTCCTTACTTTCATCACCCACTGCCTGCATTTTGTTTGGAAGCCAGAACAGGAGAGCTGCTGGTGCTGTTTGAGCAGATTTCTTTGTTGTGTTCTCATTTTGAAAACCATAAGAATTGCTACTCAATAAAAAAAAATAGCAGTTGAGCTTCATTTTAGTATTGGTATTGTGGCTCCAGCAGTGAGCACTGCAGCATGCTCTAGAGGAAGCTTTTAGGAGCCTCCATAATTTCTTCCTGACCCCAGCTGGTGATCAGTTTATGTCCTGAAGCTTGCCGATGAATAGCCCTTATAATTTCCAGCCAAGTATGCGTGCATTCTGGCTTGCACCTATCAGAAAAGAAAATCAGAGAGGTGACAATGGTTTGAAATGTTATTCCTCTGCAAGCAGGAAGAGAAACACCTTAGATTAATAGCCTCCTTATTTGCTAAAAAGAGAAAGCATTTTGTGTGTCACATTAGGATGCTGTTCACCAACTCTAACCCATTATGGGGTTTATGGTCCATTTATGATTTTGTTCTCTCCCCTTTAACACCATGTCTCATTCATTCAATAACTCAATCATTCTATCATTCTTGTATTCTTTATTCATGTATTCTTTTAGTTGACACACATCTATCAAGCATCTTCTTATATGCAAGATAATTGACTTTCCTTCCTCAAAAACAAACAAACAAACAGCAACAGGTTGCTGTTGTACAGGCATTTGCAAGCTGGTGGGCAGATGATAACAGAATACAAGTATGTACAATACAGGATGGTTAAAAATACCTTACCATTGCATAATTATGTACAATTTCCAAATTATTTTCACTTAGATTGTCTGTTGTAATTCATGTTCACACCTACTGATAGAGAAGGACCTAGAATCCATATCTTCTGATTATCTTTTCTCTTGAGATTTCACTACACCATCTATTATGGGCTGATTTGTGTCTCCTGAAAAGACATGTTTGAGTCCTAATTCCCTGTTCTGTGAATGTGATCTAATTTGGAAATAAGATTTTTAAAAAATGCTGTTAGTTAACATGAGGCCAAATTGGGTTAGGGTGGGCTCTTGTCCAATATACTTGGTGTCCTTATAAGAAGGCGATGGGACATGCAGACAGAGTAAGGAAGATGACAGTGTGTGAGACAGAGGCGAGCACAGGCACCAGCCAAGGAACTACTGGGGTCCCCAGAGGCCAGGAGAGAGGCATAGAATAGATTCTTCCTAGAGCTTCAGAGGGAGGCTGGCTCTACCAACACCTTGATTTTGAACTCTAGCCTCCAGAACTGTGAGTCAACAAATTGTATTGTTCATGGTACTTTGTTTCAGAAGCCCTAGGATACTAAGACACCATCCACATGGCAATTGTATTTTACTTACAAGATACATTTGCTTTTCTGAACGTTTTATGCAGAAGTGTGTAGGGACAGTTCCTTTTGTTCTAATAATGCCCCCTCCCATGTCACCTAAGATGTTCACTGCAGTGTTTCTTCATATGCCTGTTTATTTCACTTATCTTGAGACCATTGGTAAAGGAGGCATATCATAATTGGAATATTCATAGAGAAGTGTGAATGCCAGACTGCATTTTTAGTGGAGATGGCAGCAAGAGACAAACAAAACATTCTAAAAGGTACCAGTAACTACCACTTAAAATATGTGCAAAGACAAAAGAATTCCCTTCTTTAGCAGATAGAGTTAATTTACTTTTAAGGAGGGACACAACAATGTGCAGCAGATTGTACTGGTCGTTTAACCCACAAAGGGGAAAAATAAAATTATATCTCCCAAATAAACTTTACTCTCAATTACAATCTTGTGGTCTCTTTCAGCTCTAAAATTCTACGATTCTAATTATATTCTCTGTGACTGTGTGTGTCTCAACTTCTCTAACAAAAAAGACTATGAGGCTGCATTTGTGAATACTTGAGTAAAGTAGAGATATGAAAAAAACCAGTTAGCATGACAGATAAAGAAAATGAAGCCAGAGGATTTTTTTTTTTTTTTTTCATTTTTGGCTAGTGTGACTCACTTCAGTTTGTGTTACATAAGTACAACCTGAAAGAAGAAAGTCATAGACAAGTCTATGCTGGCAGAGACAAAATGATGGATTTGCGACAATATAGTATTCCACACTGGGTAGACAGACATATTTAGGTGATAAACAATGTCACATTTAGTGTTTACTTTTTCCAGTAAAGCATTTTAATATTTACTATCATCTTTGTTTTCATAATAACCCTGTGATATAGATAAGGTGATTATCAGTAGGACCTAAATTGGAGGTTCTAAAAACATTTTTTTCTTTCTGCGTCAAAATACTCCTATGACACAGTACATTTCAGTCAATAATAGTGCTCTGTGATGGAGTGATTCTTGGCAGAAGAACTTTTATCCTTTCTAGGATACATACTGGGAATCTGAGGAGAGGGTTGGTGTTTAAGATATATTAATATAATCACCACAGCGAATTTGATTTGTCCTTCATTCCCAATCAAGAAATATGCTCTTCCCAATCTCTCTCAGTTATAAATTATTATTTCTAACTGAAAAACCTTCTTTGATTATCTAGGAGTGCTGTGAATGCCAATTAAGGGAGATCAAAGAAGTTACTAGTATTTCTTTACAACCAGAACAGAAGGGTCAGGACAGAAGAATCCTGGAAGAGCTTCTCTCTTTCAGTTTGGGTGGACCTAATGATCATGAGGTGGTACCACACAGGAATCTCTTTGGAGAAAGCTGAGGCCAATCATTGCACAAGTCATTTCTCCTAGTTGATGGAACTTGCTTACTAAATGTTTCAGTTTGCCAAAGGGCTGCTGATGCAAAGTATTAGAAGAAATGGATTGCCTTTTATAAAGGGTATTTATTTGAGGTAAAAGCTTACAGTTCCAAGGCCAGAAAAAGTCCAAATCGGGGTATCATAAGAGGTGCTATCTCACCTAAGTCAGCTACTATTGTCCAGGAATGTGGCAGACCAAGATGGCTGCCAATCTCTGCCAAAGTCTCAACCTGGTTCACTGTCTCCTCTTGACCTGCTCCATGGGCCCGGTCTCTTGGAGCTTTGTTCTTAAGTGATCCTCTAGTCCTCTCTCATGTAGCAGGATCAAATATGGCAGCCTCCTTTACCTGCATCTGTCTGTGTGTCTCTCTTTCTGTATCTCTATTTTTATCAGACCCAACAAGAAGGTGGAGATGCAACATGAATCATACCCCATTAACATGGTCCACTCAAAAGCTCTAAAATGGTGTTATCAAGTAATCTAATCAAAGGACTCTCACCAAATTTAATGCCATCAAAGGGTATCACACCCACAGGAATAGATTACTTTAAACACATAATCCGTTTTTTTTTAGATTCACCAAGTTCAAACTGCCACACTAAACCTTACTTTCCATTTATATTTTAGAGAGGAATTATAATCATATGCCTATCTGCATTATGTTCCAAAATGATGTAACAGTCACAAATTCTGCTATTCTATTTTCAAAGAAAGAGAATATTGGTGAAACCTATGAGTATTAAGTTAACTAGCATTTATCAGTAGAGCACTCAAGGTGAAAGAAACTGGGTGTATGCAAAGAGGAGAAAGATGTGTTCTTTGTTCTATAAAGTCTCACTATTTAGTTACGGAGATAAATATCCCTTACCAATATAAGGTATTATGTAATTCTGACATAAAATACCATGACAGGTTTTAATAAAAAACACTAATATGACCAAGGAGAGTTGAATTAGTCATTAATTTTTATTGGGGGAAGACACTGGGAATGCTTCCTTTTTTTTTTTTTTAAGATTTATTTATTTTTATTTATTTCTCTCCCCTTCCCCTACCCCCTACCCAGTTGTCTGCTCTCTGTGTCCATTTGCTATGAATTCTTCTGTGTCTGCTTGTATTCTTAACAGTTGCACTGGGAATCTGTGTTTCTTTTTGTTGCATCATCTTTCTGTGTTGGCTCTCTGTATGTGCGGCCCCACTCCTGGGCAGGCTGCACTTTTGTTGGGTGGGGCGGCTCTCCTTATGGGGCTCACTCCTTGCGCTTGGGTCTCCCCTATGCAGGGGACACCCCTTTATGGCACGGCACTCCTTGCGCGCATCAGCACTGTGTGTGGGCCAGCTCACTACATGCATACTAGTTGCAGATATCTCCTCTCCATTCTATTTCCCTAGAGAACCCTGACTAATATAGGATATTAGTGCATTCTAAACAAAGGTGGTTGTTTTTAAAAGTGGATACTTTTGTGGGCAACATTAGAATATGCGTAGGAGGAGGGAAAATTGGAGTAATGGGCTACAGTCATGACATAAAGGGCTATTAGTGCCAGACTAGCCATTCCTTACATAGATGTACAATGAAAAGGTTTTGAGTAGGAGGGAAATGTCAGATTAGAGTCATGTTTTAAGATAATCTTGTATCAATACCTGGATTGGGTGGCAAGAAGACTGAAAAGGAGGTTATTGCAATGCCCCAGGAAAAAGTATTAAAGCAGAAATTAGAATATCAGCACCCTAAAGGGTGGTAGCAAATACAGGAATTATTATGGCAGTAGAGCCACCACTTTAGGACTCACTAGATATAAACTTGGGATGTAGTAATGTAAACAGTGTTAGAAATGGTTAAAGTTGGTTTGTTCGTAGACATATAGAATATATTTTCCCATAGAAATAATATTACAGTGGTTATGTTTCCAGTTTTATGCAGAAAACACTATTTAATTCATGATGAGGCTTCTAAATGAGAAAATTGGAGGTGGGAATGGAATGCAGGAATCACTGCAAGAGATGTGAGAGAGTGAATCAACAAAGTTTGCATCAAATTAGGTGAGGAACACAAGAGAAAGAGAAGATGATTCCAAGGTTTTGAACTGATAAATAGAAAGATAATGATTTTATTCATGGAAACGGGGAACATAGAAAGAGGAGTTTGGACAAGTAGAATTTAAATTGGTGGCTGTGAGTCAAAATGTATTCTTACAAGTTGTATGTATGTCATTAGTGTCCGTCAACAGGCCAGTGAAAATGTAGGCCTGGATTTTATGGATAACTGGGTTTTACTGAGAGATTGATAATCATTTCCATAATGGTGGTAATTGAAACTTCAGGAATAGACATGATGCCATTACTAAAGTATAAGTGTAAAAAGAGGAGAGAAGGGCCCCATAGGGAGATCTTTGGAGAACATAGAGGAGAGACACTGCTGATAAATATACTGGATAGGTTTTGTCATATGCAGGAATCGAAAGTGGGCCACGGACATATACTGGAATCAACTCTGTGTGTGTGTGCGCGCGCGCGCATGTATAAGTGGTCAAATATATCCTGGTCCTACCATTTCAACCAAGCAGAGCAAGGTTGACATCATTTGTACTAGTTCTTTCTCAGTTGTCATTCCCAGTGTGGTGATTATTTTCAGCTGGGGGATGTTTTCTCCTGTGAAGATCAAAAAAGCTAGTGCTGTGGGTTTGTTCATGGGGAGTAGCTCTCCTGGTTTGTAACAAGCATGCTTCCCAGTTTGTTTAGCCAGTGACCTCCAATTTGATTTCAAATAAGTAGTGTTCACTGCAGACTGAGAAATGATTCCTTTCTGGTGCAAGTTTAGCCTTGGGCCTGTTCCTACATAAAGAATTGCCAGGTGGGCCTGATTATATGCAGAGGCTTAGGGGCTTGAACTTCCAGAAAGTGCTCTCTTAATCATTTCGCTCGGGTCCTTAACCTGACAGAGCCAAGAGCCCCAAGGGAGAAATGCCAAAGACTTGTTGGTTTTCCACCAATATCTTCAGGGATTTTACTGCTCTTGGGGTTTCTGTGGCCTGTCCAGTCCTTTGCCTTGTGCCCTTTTCCATTCTCTCTCTAGTGTGTTGAATATAAAGACTTACTGATGAAAGCCATGCAAGTTATCATCGTTCCTAACAGAGATTCTGAAATACTTCACTTAATTCTCTCGCCCTTGAAGGGCTCTGACAACATCTCTATCTTGCTCCTATCTTTTTTTCAGCTTTATTTCCTTTCCCAGTCCCTTGCCCAGTATCCCCTCCTCTTTGACAGCCTATTTAGTACTCTGCTTTCCCGAGTAGAGAGAGAGTTGCTCAGCAGAGTGTCATGCTGTAATGGAAACTGGGTCCCACGGGTGCCCACTGCTTGTCCCTGAAAGCTTTTTCATCTTGTCCCTTGTTACCCCAGAGAATAATTACTTCAAAGACCAGTCCCAGCGCCTGGTATTTCAGTTTATCTCATTACCTCCGTTTTTGCCAAGCCCGCCAGTGGTGCCAGAAATCAAATCAAGGTTGCTGGCAGTATTGCCTGCCTAGCATGTTCAGCCTCTCCACTGCCCAACACTCTAATGTTCCCTGATTGCAAACCCTGTCATCATCTCCTTTGAATTAGCTGCACCTCCTGAAATGGCATAATTGGCGTGCAGCGCTGGAGTGCTGATGTGGAGTCCTGTTTTAACTGTCTGTCAAAGCCTGGGCTAATGAATTCTATTAGCATATTAGCTTGCCAGCTTTGGGAGCCCAGAAGGCACTGGGCGGCCAAACACAGTTGGCAGAGCAGAGCCACAGAGCTTCAAGAGCTCCTTGGCAATTGGGGCACCAGAGACTCCAATAATGTAAATGTACGAACATGGGAATGTATGCACAATTAGAAGAGTTATTTGTTACAGTAACTCTAGCAGTGGAATATGCTATGAGAGAGGACATTTTTGACTATGGGGCCTCCTCAGGCATTTTAAGGAATAAGATGGCCTTGGGAGTACCCTAAGGCACTCATAAGCTAATCTTAAATTCTTTGTGGAAATCAGAATGTGCTGAAACAAAGTACACTTTCTAAATGATTTTTAAGAAAGATAGCTCGAGAGACTCATCTGACATTGATTTCATTTTAACCGTGATGACCAGTGACTGGCATCCTTGCTTGAATAACTGGGCACTACTCTTGGAACTGCTGTTGAGAGTAGATGGTGGCTTAACGACCAAGATGCACCTCTCCTCCCCCACCACATACACATTAAAATT
Organism: Dasypus novemcinctus; assembly: GCF_030445035.2. Classification (NCBI taxonomy): domain Eukaryota; kingdom Metazoa; phylum Chordata; class Mammalia; order Cingulata; family Dasypodidae; genus Dasypus; species Dasypus novemcinctus. The sequence goes on along the minus strand of NC_080679.1, from coordinate 54,419,951 downwards.
CTCCTCCTCGGGATAGCAAAACACGGAATCATTAATCAACAGAAAAAGTGCATCTTCCTGAAAAGAGAGGCTTGGAGTGGAAATATATTCATCACTGATTCTATATTAATGTTTAGAATAAACTTACTGTAAGTGCCAGTACTGCTGTTGCTAGGCAACCACTGGTGATTGTTATACCCAATATTCAACTCTTAAAGGTATGCTTAATGGGTGTAATCCTCAATTTAGTATAAGATTAATTTAAAAATCTGTGGCTTGAAATACTTTACATTAATAAAGTTTTAAATATTGCAACGTGGTATTAACCCTAAATGTGTGTATGTGACAGGTACTGAATTCTGGAAAGATTTCTTAAAACTGCATTCACTTGTGGTTAGAGCTAAAATATTCTGCCCATCAAAATATCTTTTCAATAAATTAACAAATTAATTAGTTTTATACTCAAAGACTTGGTGAAAAACTGCGTATTTCTGGATAAAGGATTACAGACATTGCAAATGTAATTATGAGGTCTGTAGTTGGAAGTTGAGTCTCTAGCTGTGTTTATTTAAGTCTATTGTCTCTTGTATTAAATATGATCCTTTTCAATCTTTACTGTTAATAGAAGCAATATGTGGAGGAACGTTGACTGATTCATCTGCTGTAGCACCGAAATTATGGTATCATTTATTTTGGAAAGACAATCCATAATAGTAGAACATAATGTTTCTTCACTACAGGATCAGGATACTTAAAAACCTTTTTTATCTTCTTATTTTAGTTTTCCTTCCTTTTGCTTATTTTATGGTTGAACTATTATTTGCTTCGTCTTTCTTAAAAATAAATATACTTGTACCTCTTTTTGCAGAAAATATGGTTGACCTGTGGTAATTTGGCATTTTAGAAGTTGATTGAGTATGAGAAAATGAAGTTAAATAGGTCCTAGATATTGTGGTCAACACTGTTGGCTGCTCAACAGTAAACTTTGCTTGAGTTTCCCCACACCCCAATTCTGTGCTTTAGAACCCTGAATTTGTTCATGTTCTTGGAGGAAGCTTTGGTCCTTCCCGGCTCTCCTGCAATCTGGATCTTAGTAGTCTGCCCCTATACCAAGCACAATATTTCCAGTCTCCTAGATGGGAATGAAATTATTGTGATTGGTTTAGGAATTGGCACATGGTATAATTCTGCCAAAAGGGAAGCTTCTGGGAGCTTCTGGCATGGTTTAACCCTTTCTTTCCTCTTAAAAGACATATGAGAATGACATGTGTACAAATATCACATTCTGGCATTTAGATGATGTGTGATTATGTGATGCTTGAAGATGCTCTGTCAAATTAAGATCACAAAGGAGGCAAATGAAAATAAAAGCCTGAAGATGGCAGATAAAAAAAGATGTTATGTTTAGCCACTAAATTAGTCAACCCTGGAACTTCGGATTTTTTAACTAGGTGAAAAAAATATGTTTTCATTATTATTTGGATGATAAGCTTTCTATTTCATGTAGCCAAGGCATCATAGCTAGTATCACTTTACCATCATTTAATTTTTAGGTAGGATTTAAGAAAAAACAAATGTTTACTATTTTTCATAAACTTTATTCTCTTAGGTCATTAAAACTGCAGACAATATACAGCACTTTCCTTTGCTTCAATTGGCTGGTTTTATATGGCATATAGGGCAATTGCTTCAAAAGCAACAGTCATAGTGACTGATGACTAATCTCTTCATCAATCATTTATTTGTGTTTTATCTAGGCAAGCCCCTCTGCCAATCACCCAGCTATAGTTATGAATACCACAATTCTTATCAAAGAGTATTCCAAAAAAAAAAAAACCCAAAATTGCGTTTTGGGACATACTAGGAAATGCATTTTTGACTGGAGAGTGGAGGAAGATAATGGATAGGTATAAGGGAAGGAAGAACTTAATTTGTATTTTAAGCATAAAGTACTTCTGGTGATTGCGTTTTCATAAAAATGTGTTAGCTCCCACAGTGTCAGTTTTCCTTTTAAGTGCTTGCAAGCAAGGTGAGCAGAGGTTATAATGGACCACAACTGGAAGTTCAGTAATGCAAGATAGCTGCTAACGACTGGGAATGACAGCTCCAGATGAATATGGATAATAACCTAATAATCAGAGCTTCAAATTGGACTAAAACTGCATAGCCCAGGAGACCCAAACAGGCTCATCTCTGTATATAGCTCCAAATCAGAGGATGGATGGATGGTACATACACTTAGAGGACAGAGGATCTCATTACTCCCCACTTAGCATTCTAGCCACACTGAATTATTTACAGTTCCCAACATGCCATGCTGTTCCACACCATGTACCTTCATATGTGCCAAGCCTTTTCATCAGTTGCCCTCCACTCTTTGTCTGCTGGCTGAATTTTACTTATTCTTCAAAGTTGTGTCAGTCACCAACACCCAGATCATCACCTCCTCTGAGTCTTTCCCAGGCCCCCACCCCTAGAAGTAAAAAATCCTGAACTGCTGCTTATGTCTTATACAGTATCATACTTTCCACAATGCCTTGTGTTGATTGGTTTATTTAACTTTCTTCCCCACTGGTCTCCTAGCTTCTTCAGAAAAGGATACAAGCTTTGTCCGTAACTGTGTTTTCAATGCCTAACACGGTGCCAGGCACACAGTAGGCAGTTTTCTCATGTTGCCATTATGCTGTTGCAGTGATAGGATTGTTGCAACACTGTGGTTTACAATGAGAGCAAGCAAAGTTTATTGTTAGGGAGGTAAATGTGCTCCCTTTGAATCGGGCCTTGGGCTATCATTTGCCAATCTGGGCTTCATACCAAATTTGTTGAAACAACTCCGTGCATATATGGAATTTATAATTATCTGTGCCTTTTGTTTCTCTCTTTTCCTAAGTGCTATCTGGGACTTTCAGACATTGATAATAACTCTTTGGCATGGAACAAAGAGAGAAAAGATGAGACCCAAAAACCTAATTGTTACTCTTAGTAATGTAATGTGAGGTAAAAGGTGGAGTTCAAGTTAACTGTTAATATGAGAGTTTTCAGTTGCCTGTGGTGTTTTGTTTCTTCTTTCCCTCTGTTCCTGCTAACTGAGATTATATGAAAATAAGAGCTGAGCCCATATAGGCAGGTATGATGGGGTGGGTGTGATAGTTAGACTTTTGTGTCAACTAGGCCAGGTAATTGTGCCCAGTTGTTTGGTCAAGCAAGCTCTCGGCTAACTGTAATACAAGGGCATTTATGGACTTTGATCACCATTGACTTTACTGCAGTGGTAAATCATAGATAGCTGGTTATAATTACATCAATCAGGGAGATTACCATCATCAATGAGTGACACTTAACCCAATTAGTTGAATGCCTTAAAAGGGGAAGTGATTCCAGCATTGAGACCGAATTTCCCAGCTTGTCTTTAGACAGCCAATATCTCCCAGAAATCATCAAGAACCTTCATTGGACTTCCATTGCAGCCCCTGGTTGCGGCCTGCCTGCGGAACCTGGACTTGTGCATCCTCACGGCTGCATGAGAGACTCTTATTGAATCGCGTACTATTGACAGATATCTCTTGTTGATTCTGTTTCTCTAGAGAACCCTGACTAATACAGTAGGCCACAAAGAATGTCACTTTATTTTGTACCTAGGAACTCTTGAAATAGATGATTTGATCTCTTCTTTCATTTGCTTTATTCCTGGGATGATCCTAGGAGGGTCTGTCTTTAGAGTCTCTGAGTCTTTGACAAGCAGAGCTGTTAGACCTGAAGGAGCTGTGAAATGAAGAAGCGAATATTGATGCCTCACTATTTAATTGCCTTCTAAACCCTGGTATATTTTTCAGTGATTTTAAACTCTGAAAGAATAACGAACTCATCGATTTCTATAATTTATTTATTGAGGGATTTCTATTATCAACCGAATTTGATTGATGGCTTCATGACATATAGCTGTGTACTCAGCATATACCAGTACTCTCTGTAAGGTCACTCAGCTGTAAATGATGTGTGAGATATAATTCTTGGGTCCTTTAATGAGTTTGTGCTTTGCTTTTTGGAAAACAACTGATTAAGATACCCTAAGTGAATGAGGTAAAGTGAAACTCCCACTTAGTCCCCTTGGTTAAGGAAGATAAAAGATACTTTTATGTGGCTCCCGAGAATTTTCAAAGTCCTCTTTTGAGAGACTGTGCCATTTTATTCCAAAATGGTAAGTTGCTTCTTGTGGTCCAGAACACAACAGAGCTACCTGGACAAAAGAATAGTGGTATTCTCTGTGTGTTGTGGTAGTTGTGTCCATTTCTAAGTCTGTTTCATTCAGACATAAAGGATAATAGGTAGTGACGATGCATCATCATTCAAAATTAAAATGGAGCCCCGTAAAACTTTTTGTCTGTTTTTATTATAAAGGACTTTGATTCACAACTTCCATGTGGGTGGGGAAAAAGTGCACATTCTATTTTAGAGAAAATAGGAGTCATTATATAAGACTTCAGATTCAAGAACTTCTTTGCCAGTGAGTTATTATGGACTCTAAATATCTCTCCCAGCTTATATTAGTGGGAATTTGTCACTCCTATTTTATGATACTCAGTGCTTTCCCTGAGCTAAGCAAAATAGTTTATTAATGCTATTTTCTAATCCTTGGTGAATTAAGTTCTTAGTATCAAAATAATATATTAACAAATATATTTATTAATGTTTGGGACATTATCAAACATGATCAAATGTCTGGGACTCTGGTGGGCATTATGTGGTACTTGAATTGTAGTTTATCATCCCTTCACAATTAGAAAAGTTATGGCTTTTGATATCAAATTATATAACTGAGAGGTGGTTATAATTATAGTTAATCTTTCATAACAATGAAGGAGAAGTGACACAAATATATCAAAAGTGAATTTAATCTAATAAAACTCATATAGTTGTCTAGGTAGCCTATGATTCTAACTCAGAGGAGCTTTGAGAGATATTATGGTAATTTAAATTTTTTGCCCTAATTTCTCCTTTTAAAATAAATGGATTTGTTTTCTAAATATCTATCAGTGATCCTTAGTAACTTGGACATAAATTTATCTAAGCTTTTCTTTAATCTCTTTATATTTTTAGTCTCAATCCTTTCTTGGTGGTAACAGCTCCTATAAGTTTACTTTCACTTTATAGTATCTTACTAATTTTATTTTTTCTAGAACTAACGCTTCAACATTTCAATGAGTAGCCTTAATTTTAGGAACCTATTTAGTCTATTTGTATGCTTTATTATTCAATAAATGTTAATATCACTCAAGCTTTGTCTTTCCAATTTGAAGAGTTTTAATTGTTTGAATTATTTTGATGCAGAGTCTACTCAATCCCCTTATTGACTCAGATGCTATTCTCTAAATGTCCTTCAATTTAGATACACTTTAATTGAGATGCAATGACCAGAAAAATTAGACTTTTCTGTCTTAGACATATCTAGTTTTGAGAATGTTTTATTTCAAAACTACTTTTCCAGGGGTTTCCAGCATTGTGTTCTCTTTAACCACAGAAGCAAAATGAGCCAATTTTAGGAGGAATGGCTCATAGATTTTAGTAATTGATACAATCTCATTATCTTAAACAAATATTTCCGTATTACTCTTTTCTAAAGTTAATCTTTTAATACTGGTATATTAAAGACCAACTACCATTTTTCTTTCTACTTAGGCAGACCTGGAAAATTTTATTACATTTTATTTTCCTTGTAAGCTTGAATATTTTTCTATTGAGATGAACTTCATTTCACCTACAAAAGTGATTTCTTCATCCTTCCTTCCTTCCTTCCTTCCTTCCTTCCTTCCTTCCTTCCTTCCTTCCTTCCTTCCTTCCTTCCTTCCTTCCTTCCTTCCTTCCTTCCTTCCTTCCTTCCTTCCTCCCTCCCTCCCTTCCTTCCTTCTTTCCTTATCTATATAAAACCTCTTTCATAGGGACACCACTATTAGCACTTCAGCATTCAGAGAAATTCCCATTTAATTTTCCTCTTTGCCCTTGTCTCTAGGTCGGTTCCCTTTCTGTGAGTAAAACCTTCCTTGCAGTGGAAAGAGCCTACTAAGTGTACAAGTGTGTGTGTGTCTAAAATGTTAGCGTAGAACTTTGTCAAGGTCTTTTTGAACATCTAAATAAATAGCACTCATTGGCTTCTTTGGGGATATGTTTATATGTTTCCTTTTTAGTTAATTTTTAATTTTATTATGGAGATGTTCAAGTACAAAAAAAGTAGTATCTATAGGATAATAAACTATTATGGACTTATTTTATGAACAGTCTTTTCTTTTTTGTTTTATCTATTCTTTATCTTAATACTTTTTCTTTTGGGATATTTTAAAGCAAACCCCAAATGCTATATAATTTGACCCATTAATACTTCAGGTGATTTCTAACAAATAAGTACTCTTAAAAAAAGAAAACTCAACAAAATTCCAAGGATTTCTTAGTATCTAAGAATTGTTTCAAAAAATGTTCCTCATAAATTATTAGACAAGTCTCCTCCTCATGTAAACAATAATTCCCCTAGATTTTGCATCTTTAACATTTATGGTAATGCCACCAGTTTATCAAAATTAGAAATCAGACCAAAAGACTTTTGCTTCCAGAATCTCCTCTGGAGTCCTTCTTTTAGAGTGTGAGTCATACTGGCAATCTGCCATTCTTCTCATGCAGTTGTGGTTTATAACAACAGGTTACACATTTGGGCTAACCATTCCATATTTCACCCTTGAGTTCCTTTAGAAATCTTGGGTGGATGCCATCTGGTCCTGTGATTTATATATATTTACTTGTCACTTAGGTCTAGAAAATCCTGTGTGCTTCCACTATTGTGCTAATACTTCTGATCTGTCTGCTGTAAAGCAAGGTGGAAGTGAGACTCTCTTCCTAGTTTTCTTCACTAAAAACTGAAGCAAATAACTCATTGTTTCTCCCTGCCATCACCTTTCATCCCTGAGTGCACCTTTACATTTTCTAGCTCAAGTCTTGCTTTTGATGTATTTAAAGGGGTCTGCATTTTTGACTTGGAGTCCTTTGTGAGGTGCATTACTGGTTTCTTCATGAACTTATTTTAGTTTGCCTCTCACCTGCTCTACATTCCTTTTTTTTAGAGTGGCAATTTTTACAATTAAAAGTATTTGTGTGGCTCCATTTATATTATCAGCTTGGCATGAGTGGCTTGTGCTTAAGTACTTGTCTATTTTGATTGGTACCCATGTTTTTCCTAGCCTCCTGACCAGATGTTTTAGCACAGTTTCTCTAAGGGTACTTATTTATTTTGGACATTTTTAAAATCCAAATGTGTACCTTTTCTCATACATTCCTTTTCAAGTACTGCAAAAACAACAAGATGGAATTTGAGGCTCTCCTTTTCCTGCTTGAATGTCTGGATCATTAAGTATAATTGCTTTTAAAGAGTTCAAGAGTAGTTGTCCCACAAGATACTTCAGCTTCATTTCACAATTCATTCCTCAGAAACATATGATCTATCTCTGGTTTTGGAAAATACCGTACAACTTTCTTTTGCAAGCACAGACAGACCTGTCTAGTAGACTTTCTTATGTTGATATTAAGACTAGCTTTTCCATTCCCTCATCTAACAGATTGGGCAATAGGAAAGATAATTGAGAACTGTTCACAATTTAGGTGGGGCCCATTTGAGATTTATCATTGAATCATTTGTGCTTATTTCTTACAACATGGGCAATGTACCACAGGTAATTAAGATCTGACCTTGCTTATTGGTTAATGATATAGAGTAGCACTGTCCAATAGAAAAGTAATGAGAGTTACATACAAAGCTTAAAATTTTTCTGGTAGCCATATTTTAAAAAGTAGAACCCAATAGGTGAAATTATTATTAACATCATATTTAACCCAAATATCTAAAATATGATTATTTCAATATGCACTCAATATGAAAATTATTAATATATTTTGTATTTTAATATTAACTTTTTGGAATCCAGCATTTTACATGTGCAATATGTTTCAATTTGGATTAGGTGTATTTCAAGTAATCAATAACAACATACGACTTCTGGACATCATATTGGACTGCTTTACCTAGGATTTCCTTAGAAAAAGTCATTTAAAGCTCTAAAAATCATCCAGAGTTTATATGTATATTAATTTTACTTACACCTGTGGCAGCACATCAGCATAACAAACTTTGAAGGAGGCATTTTTACCTGACAAGAAGAAAGTTGATGAATATATTTAACTGTATTACTCTAATACAGTCGGTATATCTCCTCTAATTAAAATAAGATTATTTTACAACTTATGAAATGAAGATCTGGCATAATCGACTCAGAATGTGATGAAAATGTTTTCATTAAGTGCAAAGATACCCTGCAAGGCATGGCATTTTATCTCAAGTCTCTAATAACATTAATATACCCTTTTAATCTCTGAAGCATTTAAGACTTAATAGGAACTCCTTAAAGAATGACAGAATTGTAAGACTTGCAAGGTTACATTAACCTGAAAGTACTCATAGTTCTCTGTGATTTTGAATCAGTGGAAAAAGTCTTCATTGGTGTAATGTACAAGTACTATTTTGTTTACTCCAAGGCAAGAATCAAAAGCCGTACATATGGGGAGAAGGATGGGAAAGAGGAAAATAGGGGCTAATCATCCTTGGTCTTTGTTATAGCAATGTAAATTGGTTACTGTTGGTTGCTGTTCCTGCTAGGGCATGATGGCAATGCCTACATAAGTTGGGAACTCTGTAATGTGCTTTGGGAATTGTATCATCACTTTACAAAGCCATTTGTGAGAAAACTGCTGTTACTAATTCTCTTCCTTCTGCCACCTTGTTGTTGGCATGTTTGTATACTTATAGGTTTGTTTTGCTCTTGCAGGTGAGCTATGCATAGATGGCAAATATTATTGTGTTATTTGTATTTCTGCAGATCTCATCTTCCATTCAAATTCAGGAGGCAATATTGTGTATGGGGGGGGGGGCGAGGGTGTTTTGTTTTATGTTTTATCTAATTTCCCACACTTGATGTTGAATAGGTACAGTAACAGCCTGCTGAAGTTTAGGACAGCTGGATTCTCTTCCCCCCTTTATAAATGGTTAATATGGCCTTTGGGATGACTCAGTTTTGACTTTTTCTGGTCTTATTTTTGCAGTCATTCTAATACAAGAGATTGGAGCTCATTAGGAAACGTTACTATATAAATCTAAGACACTGATATGGTAATACCATACTACATTGGTAAGAAAATAATATTCTTTGGAAATGTTTCAGGTAAATGTTTTACTTCTAGACTTTTTGATACCAATAGCCTATAATATTTTGTCCTGTGACTTTTGATCTGTAAGAAACATTTAGCAAACTGTTTATATTAACCTGAAAACTTCCACTTTAATAGACCCTATAAGATTTTTCAAAGGATATAGATGTAAAACCTATTACAGTAAATGTGGTAGGTATTTTGTTATGGAGGATTGAAATGAAGCACATTGGAAGAAATACCCAGGGGTCTCCAACTTTAGTGACTGGACGTAGAACCAGCTGTGGGAGTTTGGCCCCGCAGCTAGAGAGTCTCATTCAGCAGGCCTGGGTATGGTCAAATGAAGCTGCGTTTTTAATAAGTGCTCTGGATGGATATGAATTCAGTAGCCTGGGGACCCCACTTTAGGAAACAAATCTTGCTGATTTGCCAAGATCAGCAGCAAAGTCACAAGACTCTTTTATTCTGACTCTTCGGTTCTAGCAACTGACTAGTATGGAGAATTTTATTTTTTGTCTCACTACTTTTTCAACTTCCCTGGTGACTGACCTGGGATTCCTGACTACATGACTACTTGTTTATTTTTTGTCTCTGGTGGAACCGGAACTCACCCTTCTTCAGAAACCCTGTTTATCGTTGTGGAGCCCTTGGCCTCTGACTGCTCCTGACCACACCCTTGTCATGTTTTCTGATATCCATTTGGTTTCCTGACCTCCCCTTTACCCTTGATCAGAAGCCCTGTTGGGTACAGTCAGCATCTGCTATTCAGTTCAATTGGCTCTATTTTAGTGTTCTCATCCTTGAAACCAATGCAGACATTGAAAGCCCATCACCCTCAGGGTGGGGTGAGCTTGGGCAAAACAAATAGTTTAGTCGTACTAACTATAAGCTTTTAAAAAAGCATCTGGTATTTGAGGTGGTGGAAGAACAAAAAGAGAAAGCATTGCATGACGATCAGTGTCTCATATAAATACTTCCACTGAGAACATAGTGAAGGTTAAATTGTACCCAGCACATAGCAAAGGCAACAGGGCTGCAGGTCTTAAGGGAAGTTGTTTGGTAACATCATTCTAAGAGCAACCAAATCTATGGAGTTCGTAGCAATAAAAGGATGCTATTATGGGCTGAATTTACTCTAAACAGACACTGTTTCTCCACACAAAATGTCATTTTCTCTCATTTGACTAGCATTTAGAACACTTAGGCTAATATTACCAAGATGCTTAGAGACCCGGGTTGAGGGGTGTTCACTCTTGTACCAACCCATTCTCCTTCTTGGAGTTCTGTTTGCTTATTTGAACTTGTAGCTGACTCACTTTTTTACTCCATGCCGGTCTCCAGATTAGAAGTAATCTCTTTGGGCTGCAGGGTGGTTGGTAATATGATTTAGTTCATGGGAGTTAGGAGTTTTTTGTGTTTATTCATTTAAGAACTGACTGATTTAAATTCTGGTTTTAATTCAATTTTTAAGGAATGTTCAAGATGTGGTCTGGCAGATGTCTTTCATCAGAATCACCTAGAGGTGCTTATTCAGCATTTAGATCCCCAGGTCTATCCTGGATCAAACGAATCTGAATTTCTGGAAGCGGAGTTGAGAAATTTTTGAAAACCAAGTTACTCAGGTGATTCTTATGCACACACAGAAATGATCTATTGCTCCAGTGGCCAGAGCTCCTCATTTTTATATTTGAAAATACCTGGGAGGAATTTAGAATGTGTGATGCAAAGGACAATGCCACTTAGTGCATACTCTTTTAGCACAACTACATGAGCATATTGAGCACATTTAAACAAATGTACAGTATTCCTATTTGTGTATGTAATGACTTGTGTTGCACAGAAGTCATTCAGCACCTGCAAAGGTATGTGTAAAGCTACCTCAGGAGCACAATTGTTTTGCCCTTATTAAGCAAGAACCTTATTAGGGTGTTATAACTCCCTTCTTAACAGGTAGTCATTCACTGAGTAGACAAACATGCACTGATATCAAAAGGAAGAGAGTCTAATTAAAAGGGAAATTTATACCTTTTCTATTTATAATGTCAAAAAAGCATCTTCAGGTAGTCTCTCTACTTAGGGTACCCTGACTGAAGTGTGACAATAGAGTATTACCAGATAAAATTAAGACAACAGTGTGACACAATTGAAAGCTTAATTCCAATTTGAAATCTATAAGTAATTATATTAAAAGGCTAGATTGCTAAGTTTTTAATAAATTATATGCAAATGTAACTTTATGTGGAGCCAAAGTGGCTTGCATGCATCAGGTGGTGGATATGTGGACCATATTGATGAATTATCTTTACCTGGAATGGTAGTTTTGGTCAATGTTGAAACCTGAATATTTGGAGGAAATTGTGGCCAATTTCTAGATCAGAGGAGAAAGACTAGAGGCAGAGAGACCCTTTGGAAAGCTGCAGTGATCTGTTGGGCTTTGGCTTTGCTCTTCTGTGGAAACTCATGGTTTGGTCTGGTGTGTTTGTTTGTTTATCCACTTAATACTAACAAGCCTCCAGCTGATTGGTTAAAGGAAGCCAATCCAAGCTGGATAATTTAGAATATCTCTCAGGAATATGGAATTTTGGAATGGAAGACTTGTTAAGGGAAGTTTTTTGGTGGATCTGAGTTGGATTTATGGTAGAGCCAGAAAGAGGTTCAGTAAATGTTTGCCATTTACTGCCCTGGTTCCTGGTGTCCTGGGCTTATTGTTAAACCCTTTCTTGAATTTGCGAAATTCAAGTTATTTGACCGTACCCAATTTTGAGACCTAGTTAAAAGTCTTTACAAGGCTGCAGTTTTCATGAGGACACACTTGAAGACCACAGGGTAGGCCATTGGGAAGCATGGATGGATGAAGAGTTCAGGACAGCCAAAGCAGGCTGGAATTTGTAATCATGAGGATGGAATGAAACCCACGGCAGTCCTTATTACCTCTGACCTTGGAGGCATGCGGGGCTAGAAGAGGTTGGAGCCCTTTGTCACAGAAATAAACACACATGCTTGGCCCAGGAGTCAGAGACACTGAAGGGGAAGATCCAGGGAAAGGTGAAGCAGTTGTAGGCCTGGTCACTGCCTCATTTCATTGGGTGAGCTAGCAGATTAGCAATAATGTGTATTTTACATATGGCAGCTGCATCACTTCCACACTCCAAATTTCTCCTGAGAAACACAGAACCCAGAATTAATCCAGAGAACTCATCTTTAAAGTCAGAATCAAAATCTCTATTAGTTATCTATTGTGCATAATACATTACCCAAGACCTAGCAAATGAAAACAACAAATATTCACTAATGCAGAGTTTTTGCAGTCAGGAACCTATGAGCAGCTTAGCTGGGGGTTCTGGCGCAGCGTCTCTCACAAAGGCTGCAGTCTAGTCAATAGTAGGGGTTGTGTCTCTTCTAGGGTAAGACCCACTTTCAAACTCATTCATGTGACTGTTGGGAGGCCTCCGCTGTTTGCAACATTGGCCTTTCCACAGGGCTGCCTGATGATCTGGCAGCTGGCTTGCCCCAGTGAGATTGATCCATGCATGAATAAGAGAGAGTTAACAGCCAAGATGAAAGCCATAGTCTTTTTATAACCTAATCTTGTAACTGATAAGCCGTCATTTCTGCAATAGTCCATTTATTAGATGCCAGTAAGTCCAACCATCATACGATGGAAGAGGATTATACAAGTGCATAAATACCAGAAGGTAGAAATCATAGGGGCTACTTTAGAAGCTGCCTACCATAACATTGGATTAATTTTCTTTTTTGCCCATGTTAACTTCAATTAGATAACTCTTTTCTGATAAGGCAGAATTATAATAGTCTAGACAATAATTTGGGGCTTTGCAATGATAAGGGCATGGGACAGACTAATACAGTAAACATTATAAACTTTGAATGTATTATTTTGGTAATATCAGGCAGCAGTTTGGAGATGGAAAAATTGGTTTGCACTGTGGTCATTGCACTTAATAGATACATGATCTGAACAAGTCATTAACCAATTTTAAGTCATAGTTTCCTCACTTGTAAAAGGGTGCCTACCTCATGAGATTGTTGAGAGGGTTATATGAGGCAATGCGGCTACATCAGTGAGAATTCTGGGAGGGAATAGATGGTACATCCAAGGCAAGGTGATGGAGGAGAGTTGAGGAAAGGGAATGTTTATAAAGGTGTGTGCAGGGAAAGAACAAGGGTTGGTGAAGCTGAGCAATTGCATCCATAGGCTTCAAAAGACAAGGAGAGAAAACTGTAGCTGTAGGAGATGGTTGCTGGATAGGGTTGTGTGTGTGTGTTTGTGTGTCTGTTTTTAGGAAGTACCAGGGATTGAACATGGGACCTTGTATATGGGAAGCAGACATTCAAACTACAGAGCTACACCTGCTCCCCTGGATAGGGTTTTTGATAGAGGGACACAGCCAACCAGCTGTGACCCAAAGAGAGAAAATAATATTCTAACCTCATTTTCCTCTTTCACTGATCTGCCAGTGACTTCTATAAACTGACCCTTTCCAGAAGTCAGAGGGCAAGGGAGCCTATTGATGCAGTTCCTGAGTGATCAGCCTCCCAGGGCACAGAAAAAGGGACAGGGAAGGGTGAAGACAAATAGAGAATGGCTCAGAGGGACCAAAAGGAAATTAGTCAGCACAGCAGGTAAAGTGCTTAGTACCAACCTTGTCATAGAGTCAGTACTCAATTAATGCTAACTATTGTTATAATTATTTGGCCTACTAATGGGTTATATGAATAGAGATTAGCAGGGTGAGAATGTGGATGGGTAGAGGGCAGAGAGACTTGAAAGAAATCCTCATTTTTCTACCTATGAAGAACAGCTCTGGGTATCTCAGTATTAGGAAATTTAGGTAGAGCAGAATTTATTGAATTGCCAAGCATCGTTCACCTAAGTCAAGCTAGGTGAAAAATCTCATTCACTGTAAATTCTATACACTGGCCCATTAAGAGGAGTTCTCTTCATTTTCTATGGTTTTGTAATTGGGGAACTCTTCCTACATTAAGTCTTCCTGCAACTCCTGAGGTATGCCTTCAACTCCACCTTTGAGAATCTGTCTTGCTGGGCATGGCATGTGGCTCCAGTAAGGCTCTTGTATCCAACTTTCCTCCCACCCAGCTGCCTGCCTTTCTCAGTTCAAATAGCTGTGAAAGGTGCCACTCCCACATAATTCAGCGCAGAGTATTCTGGGGGTTCCTGAGCAGCAGGTTGGCAACCAGCAACAGATGGAGAAGCTGTGTAATACTGAGTAGAGGCTGCAAAGAGTGGTAGGCAATGAGGCAGGTAGCCAAGTGGGCAGTCTGGGAGACAGAGGGCCAAAAAGCAGAGAGAGCTCTTGTTGAAATGGAAAGATTTCCATGACATTGTGGGATTTCACAATCCCACCATTTCTCTTTTCCTCCTCTCCTCTCACCCAAATTCAACACAGCTCATTTAACCATTTCTCCTAGGTAATAAATAATATGCCATTTCTACCCCCAAGTCTCATTTTTTCCCTTTAAGTCTCAACTTCAGTAACTCTCATGTGCCTTTAAGAAAGAAATCAGCCTGGTACAGATGGTATTTCAAACATATTTGTTTCTGTGTCATCTTCTCTGAACATAAATATCAATTCAGTAACTTCACTGTTGTAAGTGATAAGTTGAAACATCATCAGTTGTTTTTTAGTTAAATGACAGTAACAAAATGAAAAATCACCATTAAAAAGGCTATATTTGCATATTTTTTATGCTGTCAAAGAACATGGCACTAATGTAGCATAAGGAGAATTCTTAAACAGAAACATTACAGTTTTCAAAATCTAAGGAAGATCAAAAAATAAATGCTGAAATTTCATTTATAAAAAGAAATAGGGAACAGTTATTCCACTGGCAGAATAATAAAAGCACTTTCTAGTGACATTTGTAATAGCATATTAATTCAGAATTATAATTTTGAGAAGGAGCGATCCATCTACATAAACACTAAATGCATTCTAAATGCTTGGTATTACCATAATGACTAGAAATTAAATTAATAATGCTAGGATAGTTAAAATCCGACGTAACCTTCTTGAATCTTTTGTATCTACATGAATTATTTGTCATTCCTATTGAACTCTCATCCTGAACTTCATTTGTTGTTTTAATTTTTCAAAGATCTGAACAATTCTTCAATTTTCTGAGTGTTTCATTTTTAAAAGTTACCTTAGAAAGGCATTTATAATAGTTTTGAACCCACAGAGTATTTTAATAGCTGTAGGGCCTGGTTGGTCAAACACATATGCATACATACATAAAATTATAATATTATCAGCAATTTTCTTGCTATGCTGCTATATTTTACTGTATTTTCCAACTGACATGGCTGAACTACAGAGGCACCACTTAAATCCTGAATGAATAGAGAGAGGAGGATGTCTTTTCAATCTACATTATTACATCTGAGCAATATTTCATGAAATCAAGACATCCCTAAGACTGGGGAAAAGGTTTTTATTCCAACCCTGAAAAAGATTATAAAAGTACTACAAAAGATTTTGGTAAAGGGGTTCCTTAGGGAGAATTCTTCATTTCTTTCCTTCTCTTTCAAGTGTATAACAGGATGGTCAGCAAGTCTAATCCTGCTGATTGTAGTCTATTTAATGAGACATAGGACAGCAGGCAGTCTTGGATTCAACAGGTAGGCACTATTTAGGGCTCCCTAGATCCAAAGTTGGATGTAGAATTTGATTGTCTGATCTACTAGTATCTAGGGTAATTCACAGAGTGGACAGTTCTCCCAGGAAATGTAAACACCATCTCAGACAATGTGCTTTGTTCTACCACCTCAGTACTGGCAAGTTTCTGTTATTATTGTACAAGTCCTTGAAACTCTTTGTTTCCTAGACTATATTACATCTTAGAACATGATTAAGATAGGCAACTGATTCTGAAATACAGCATAAAACAAGGCAGATTGTGCTTCATGCAGGATTCTCCTTCATTGCCAGAGCACCCTGCTGCCAAAATGCCAGTGTTGGCGTACTCTTTGGCCACAATAACTGTGGCCATCACACCCATAGCCTCTGCAAAACAGCCACCTTGCCAATGCTGGGATTTGTGCCTCAGACTTGGGCCCTCCCTACTCTTTTCTTCAGTTCTGCCCAAACCTAAATCTCAAAGAATCGTGTCAAGAATGGAAAAAAATAAAACCAAAAGCACCAAACAAGGGAATGAGACACTTTAGAGACTTTAGATTTTCACAATCAATTAGAAATTATTTATTCTGAGAGTTCTATTGTTTTTCAACTGGAAAAACTATAATGACATTTGTGGGGGAAAAAATAGGTAGCTAATAAGTAGCTTAGGCTCCATAGGTCTCCTTGCAATTTGTTTTCAGAGCAAATCTCTACTCAGAAATTATAAGTGCATCGCTAACATTCTGTCTTGGCTCCCACATACTCAATGTGGAGGTTCTTGCAGTTGGTGAGTCCCTTTATAGCTCACAAGGGCTGTCCTTGCACTGAATATGTAGCCCCTAATATAGTTCTGTCCCCATAGCCTCTTCCTGGGATAGTACATTGGACCCAGGATAGGTTTGGATGCACCTAATTCAGATAATAAACGCAACAGAATTAAATCTCACTCGGCCTCCAGTTTACTTGTCTTACACCAACGAGGGAAAGAGTAATCAAATTTTAATAATAAATGTGCAAACACATTATAGTAGTGTATGCAATTAAAAACAGTTTAATCTCCTGTAGTATCTTATAGATTTTTCTCTTTAGCACATTTTGAGTCTGACAGATTCAGTACCTTCTCCCTACTAATCATTTTTATTGACCATTAACCAAGAAGGTTCTTTTTATTTGAAAATTTAAAACAGGCAGGGGCTGCAATGTAGATCCATGGAATTAGGCCATTTAACTGCCTTTCCTCACCTCACCTCTCAGTTCTTTCCTATGACACTGAAGCTGGGCAGGTGAAATCCAAAGTTACCCACTGTCCTAGCGAGAAGGGGTCCTCTGCTTGCCTTTGCTGGTGGTAATTTATTCTGAATACATCTCTTTCATTTACCGCTGACCTCATAGAAAGCAAGGTTCATTTTATACTTTCTACCTCAGTGGCTTTGGAAGTACTGTTCTTAGGTAGTGAATATTTTTCTTTTTAACTCACATCCTTCACAGGAATAACTAATGACAGAATCAGGGCCCACGTCTTAAACAAATGAAATAGGACCAGGCGCCCCTTGTTCCTTTGTTCCTGCCTAGATTTGTGTTTGAGTTTTATCCTACCCATCAGTTCACCTTTTGCCATTCTGATCTCTGCCATGCAGAGCCTCTTAAAAACTTTCTCTTCGTCGAGGAAAGGTCAGAAATTGGTGATAGTAGTAGGAAATACAAGGGTACATTTTGGTCTTGACTTTTCAAAGGGTATGTGTACGCCATCTGCGGATTCCAATAACGACTCAGCAATCACTCATTGTTCTAAATCGGCTTAGTCATGTGCCTTTATTTGGCCACAGTACATTGTCCCCTGATGCTGCTTTGTACTTGGTATTGAAAAGACAGAGCAAGTTCAAGGGAAAGAGAATACCTTTTACAAGTGAATCTTAGATTTGGAGTGCCTTTGAAGTCATTTTTTCCCCCCACATTTCCATTTAAAGTCATTTTTAATCTGACAGTTCCTAATTAAATTGATTGTGAGATAAAATGCACCCAACAAGTTTCAGGCTCACATGAGTTAAAAAGCCTGGTGGGTTGCAAAAGACTTTAAAAGTTGCTAAACCTTCCTGAAAGTGAAAGTCCTTGAAAGCTCTCATAAAAATGAGTTAAAGATCTCAGCTGGTGGGGGCAGCACTGACATGTTGTAATGACTATAATTTATAGCACACCAGCTCCATACTAGCCTTTGCCCCACCAGGGTGCCTCTTGGAAACTAGTGTGGCTTATGGAGTGTTGGAAGGAAAAAAGAGGGAAGGGAGAAAGACTCCAAGGCCCTGTTAGAGTCTATGTGTTGTCAGCCTAGACTCGGGAGGCTCCTTTCAGAGACTGGTAACTTATGTGCTGAACATAACCTTATTCAAGTTCTGCCAATAACGGCTTAGTTGTGTTCCTGTCTTACATAGAACAGTTACTCCAGGTATGCAGGTATTTCGCTTATTCACTCACTCATTGAATAGGTATTTACTGGGCACCTAAAATGTGCCAAGAACTGTTCTAGGCACTGGAGTCATAGCAATAAACAAGAGAGGCTTCTTGATCTTGGAAGCTTAACATTCCTGGAGGTGGAGAGGCTGGAGATGGAAAAGAGACAGAAAAGCAAAAGCACAAATATATGAACAAGATATGTCGTCTCACCTAGAACAATTTGAAATTATCTTGTTTATGCTTTAGGTAGAAAAGCTATGTAGTTGAATCAATTGCAACTAGGGGAATGAGTCAGAGGGGAGAAAGGTGAGAAATATAGGAAGCAAAAGAGAATGTCCTGGTAATACATTGAAATAAGTGTCCTGGTGAGGTTCATAAATTGCTGTTGATGATAATTTCCATAGCAAAAATGCAAAACATTGGAGCAATGACAGAATGATTGGAATAAGCATTTGACTGGCCAAGAGGAACTTTGAAAGATGTATGATTCCTGACATGCTAGTCTGAAACAAAAGTAATGGAAACAGTGTGATTCAGTGAAAATAGGGTGGGGTTTGATTTGATCTGTCTTCAGATCTTGACTCTGGCATGTCCAAGCTCTGTGACCTTGGCCAAGTTATTTACAACTTTACAAATTATTTTATAGTTACTATGTTATAAAATTGGCATATTAATAACATGCCTTAGAGTCTTATAAGAAATAAATGAAATAGTACTCATACAGTGACCTAAACCCTATAAAAGATGATTTGGAAATTAACACATGTAGTTCCCTTTTTTATTTTTAGTTATACACTGTATTTTATAAATGGCATACATTATCACAACCAATGAACTATAATATCAATTCCTTAAATTCTCTAGAAAGAAAAAAAATCAGTATTTCAAGGATAATTTCATACAATTACTATCTGGTCAAACAAAGATTTTTGTCTGAAATGGAAATAATTTTGATTTTTTTGTATTTGGGATCAAACACAATATAATGTTCTTTTGAGTAGGGCCACTATTCAAGTCTTAGCTTTTGAGGCTTTTTGATATTTTGAAACAACAACTCAATGGAAGATCAAAGGATGGAAGATTCAAGGTTGGTTCATGCAATTCAATGGAAGGATGCTTTATAGTATTGGGAACAAGGTGAAGCAGCAAGTGTCAGGGAGATGGTAACTCAAGAGAGCAGAAAGACGTTGATTTCAAAGACGCCAAAAAATAAATAAGTAAATCAACAACTTAGTCTCTCTAACACCTCAGATCCTGACTGTTGGGGATTGAATCATGTCCCCCGCAAAAGGTATATTCAGGTCCCAACCTCTGATTCTTTAGGTACAAACCCTTTGTAAATAGGATCTCTTGAAGATGTCACTTCAGTTAAGGTGTGGTCTAATTAAATCAGGTTTGGCTTTAATTCAGATTACCTTTATAAGCAGAATAAAATTCAGACAGAGACAGAGAGAAAGAGAGAAACCACATGGAGTAGCCAGAAGCTGGGAGTCAATGAAACTCAGAAGAGAGGGGAGAAGATGCCACCACATGCATGGTCATATGACAGAAAAGCCAAGGAACCCCACAGATAGCCCGTCAGTCAGAAGATAGCAACCTGGGGAGGAAGCAAGCCTTCTAGCCTCTGAAACTATGAGCCAATAAATTCTTTCTGGTAAGCCAACCCATCGAATGCTATTTGTTTTAGCAGCCAGGGAACTTAAAACACTGACAGAAAATTTTGCAATGATGAAAATAAGACAGCAAAACTCAGATGGCTGGACCAGTTCCCTCCACTCTGGAAAATTATCAGGTGACACTATACTAGCCCCAGCCTTTCCAAAAATGCCTTTGAAAATATCCCTCACAGAAGCCTTCCTGAATTCAAGGACTCTAAGAAGGGTTTCTTTGCTTTCTGCCTGTTGCAGAATAAAAGAGCAAGAATTGTGAAGAAAAAAATTTTACTCTGTCATGTGTCCACATACTAAAAGCAATTTTTGCCTAATGATTTTGGTTAACAACCTTTTAAAATAAAAAAGCTAGTTTATTAGGCATAGTCCTTAGAGGTATTTCTAAAAATAGTTAAGCACCAGACCCCAAGTTAGGAATGTGATTCTCTATTTTTGAAATTTCTGAAGACTAGATCCAATTTGCCTAATTTCAATTTACAGCCCTTTCCTCCAAATGCAGTCTGCTCAGAACCTGAGCTCGTTCTTCCTCTGCTTTCCAGTAGCACACAGGTTATCTTGCCTTTCTTTTCCC
This sequence comes from Dasypus novemcinctus, assembly GCF_030445035.2. NCBI lineage: Eukaryota > Metazoa > Chordata > Mammalia > Cingulata > Dasypodidae > Dasypus > Dasypus novemcinctus. Next base: position 54,399,381 of record NC_080679.1, on the reverse strand, counting down.
CCCTTCAAAATCTTTTCTTTTCTTATGGTATCCCACTCTTCTGTGTACTAGGTGAAGATGAGGTTGACGGTGTGGCAAAATGAATTGACATCTTTTGTGGTTAACCATAGCGGTGAACAGTCAGTCCCACTGAGGTATTTTTGTGCAGCTTTTCAGAGGAGCACTTTTTACGTCCCTACTGAACTGATAACTATGAAACTTCAGTCCCTGTTTCTTTCAATCGTTTTCTTATTGTGCCAGCTCAATGAATTTTCAAGTATGGTTCTGGCACCAGGTCTGGCAGAGGTGGGAAAAAAATTCTTTTAGTGTGGGCTGTAGTGAATGTCACTTTTAATTCCCTAGTAATGTGCAATCTGAAGTCTTACTCAGAGAAAAAAATTGTGTTCATGTTGTGGCAAAAAGAATGCAGAAATATGACAGATGTAAGATGAGAGAAGAGGCAGCTTTTAATCATTTTGTTGTCAAAGCAGCTTTGGATCGCCCTTTAAAGAAAGATTTTTCTTCACTGCTTCTGGAAAGCTAGAGATTCATTCCCTTACTCTTTGTGGATTTCTTACCCAGAGGGAAAAACTCCTCACTCTATGCAAAACTCCTGAAACAGAGATCCTTGCTACAAAACAATTCAGTTTATGCATTCACATTTCAGAAGAATTGAATTAGCTTACTCAGACTGACAGAAGGGACCAAAACGTGGCAAAACCCAGTAATTGAGTAACTCGTTTTTATTTGTGATCAGGCCAGTTGTATTTCAGAGAGGCTAAGTGTTAAAGCATATAATGTTTACAAAGTAAAAGCTCTTTCTCCCTTAATCCCTGCATGACTGTAATTAGGCAGGAGAGTTAATTTTATGTAAATCATGCATTACTGTAATTGGACGCAAGTGAACATTCATGTACATCTTATTTAAAAGAAAAACATAATGCCATTATGTGGATGCTGGTGCAGCGGACTCAGTCCTCTGGGGGGAAGTCAGCAACGTCACTGGCAGTTTATAAGACTCATTCTGCCCTGTGAGCTTAATTACAAATCATCTGGCTCTGCTGGGTGCAGTCCTGTGAAGAATGGAGCCGCATGCGTTCGGGAAGGCTGAGAGGTGGAACACCAGGGCTTTCATTTCCATTTCCTTTTTAGCCTCGGCTTATAGAGGAGTCATTTTTCTCTTTCTACTCGTCTTTTTAAACCTAAACAATACTTGCCAATGGCTTGAGCCATTTGGCACTTCTGACCCATATATCCCTAGGCAGACCACGAATGGATTTGTCTTCTATAAGCAGGGAATAGACTGCTTCCTTTTTTTACGGTGTCTTTTCTGATGCTCCTCAGGGCTGCTTTAAGACCCTGGGATTTTGTTTTCCAAGTATAGCCAGATCAGATGCTATCCAGCAGCCTATGTTTGTGAAAGTGGCAGACTCCACTCACCCCACACCCTTCCTCCTTGCCTCCCCCTCCCCCAACAGGGAGGGCTAGCCTCTGGGTACAGGGGATGAGCTGTTCCTTTATTCTTTATCTGGAAAGCAATCTAGGACTTTGGGAAGAGGTTGCCCTGCAGAATATAAAGAATCTAATCTACATCCAGAGGTCAAGATTTGTACGGAAGAAAATATGCACATGACAAAACTTATTTTAAACATATTCTCTGTCTCACCCTGAGGTCTGGAAAAATCATTTTGGAGTTGTGCCTTGGCCTCATTCTGCCTAGTTTGCCAAGCCAGCTCCTGCACCTACAAACCTTGGGCAAGCATCAGGTTAGCCTTCCTAGACTGCAGGGCAGGAGGCCTTCCCAGGGCACCGGCCTTCTGCTCCTCACTTGCTTCCTGCCACTCTAAATTCCTGAAACCCTGCTAAAATGCTTTAGCTGTGTTTCTTCTTAAAGACTAAGATAAATGATCTGTTAAACTTCCCTTCCCATAACTGCCCCCCCCTCCATCCAATCCTTTGCTATCTTTATCCCTCTTGCCTTCCCAGGGTCTTGATTTCTCGCTCAGCTCATACTAGCTCATCCTCTTTTGCCCCTCCTTCCACATTGTCCTTCTTCACCTCTTGGGTGTTTTACTAGAAATGCCGCTGGCCCAGAGGATTATGGAAGTTAACTGATGAAGTCACTACTAGAGAGAATGTTTTTTCTAAGATGGTGTCTGGCAGTGGCTAAGTGGCTATAGTGTTTTCTCTTCATCCTTGTTCTTATAAGGAAACTCCTTGAGATAACATGTAGTAAAGCCTATTAGTAGAATAGACTGGCTTTATTGGACTAGTCCATCCATTAAAATTCAGTGCCCTTTCATATTAGCTAAATTTAGCTCAGGTGTTGGACCTGTAGCTATTTGTCCCAACCTTTATTTAATATTTTATAACATTTTTAATTACTCAATTTTATATTGTGTTCAAGTTTGAAAGCTGGTGCAAGCACTTTTGAAAATAACCGGTTGATAAATTTTCAAATAAGTAAAATTTTAAAATATGCACACTTCTTAATGCCCTTGCTGGTGTTATTTAATGTTACACTCCTTATACTAACTCTTGGTTCTGAGCCAAACTGGATTCCTCAAGTCATGCCAATGAACAGCTATTTACACAGAGCATACAAGGCAGGGGAAGAGGCATCAATGGGGAAGAAGGACCCCAGTTTGGAAAACAACTCAGCTCAGTAGTTAGCATGGTCATGCTAGTTAGCGTTTAACCTGAAGTGTAAGCTGTTGGAGGAATGGCAGCACTGGAATAATGTTGTGGACATGCGATGGTTACATGGCCAAACTATAGGCTTCTCTAGCCCCAGGGATCAGAAAGAGGCCTTCGCAGAATATAAAGAGAAGCAAAAACAGTCTCAGAGAATGAGTATTAAACTGCTTTGTTGTCTCTGGATTCAGGCAGAAACAAATGAGGCACAGGACAATTGGAGAGAAACTGTCAATGAGTAAGGTACCCACGCTTTGAGGGTAAACTTCAGACGGTTGCAGACTGTGAGAATGCGAATGCTTTGCAACTGGTATGAAATCTTTGAGACTAGAAAGGACTTCTAAAGTAGTATATGAGAAGATGATGACAGTGATATGGGTGGGAGAGAGATCAAGATTTAAAGGAGGAGAGCAGAAATACTTCTCAGCTAAGCTCTTTGAAGTCCTCGCAGATTTCTTAGTGAGAGGGATTGAAATGTGTACAAGAACCTCACTGAACCCATTTGTAGTTTGGTAAATTATATCTCAATGACCATTTACTAAACTTTATAGTTATCTTCAGTGAAGATTTGGTGGTTATTAATACTCTTTTATTGTCTGTAAAACCCTCAATGTATACTCATAGAAATTATCTGAAAGGATATACACAAACACTATGGTGGTTATCTGTGGGTGGTGGTATCATTTTGTTTTTGGCTTACATATCCTTTCTAATTTTATTCCTTAATCAAGTATTACTTCTGTAATATGTATTTTGATAATTTGCTGTAGTGTGGTGACAATTGGGGATATTACTCTGTGCTTTGTTTTTCCCAGCTGGACTCATCAAAAGGTCTTTGTTTTCAAGGTCAAGGTCCATGGAGGACAATTAAGCCAGATCGTGTCAGAGAAAAGTAGTAACAGAGGTTGGATACTTCAAGAGGTGAAGAAAAAAGACCTGGGCCTGGTTAGATCCCTTGAGAATGGGAGGAAGCCCAGGAAGGAGAAGCATCCACACAGTGGCAGGGCATCAAGTCTTCTCAAAAGCCCCCTGCTGAGTGAGCAGTAGGGATGGTTGCCTACCTGGGTCTAGAGGGATACCGCTTATGGGAGAGTACTGAGGTTAGGCCTGGTGTGGAGCATGTGTATTTGATGAATCAGGAGTACCGGGAGTAGTAGCATAATAATGATGGGACTTCTAGGAACAAAGGACAGGCCTTGAGATCCTCTTCACTCCCCAAAATACCTGATTTTGGACTTCTCATTAACTCTGAGCTAAGTTCTTGTGTTGTGGGCGTGAATGTGGCTCAAACAGTTGATCTCCCCTCTCCCAATGGGAGATCCTAGGTTCGGTTCCCAGTGCCTTCTAAAGAAGACAGACAATGAGCAGACAAAGAGCAGACATCGAGCAAAAACAATGAGCAGACAGCGAGCAAAAACAACAATAAAAAAACAATGAGCAAACAGATGAGGGAGCCATCTTGGGGTGGGGGTGGGGGATGTTCTTGTGTTCTACTGAATTTGGTTTGGAAAACTAAAGGAAAGCATTTTTCTCTTCACCTCTTATCTGATGTGGGAGAAATTAGAAAAATTGAAACAGTAAAAATAAACCAAAACTCAAGTCAAAATAACTCGTTTATGTATTACCAGAGATAAATATCAATTAAGGCCCCAACGCCCAGAGTGGGTGGACTAGTAAAGTAGATTTCCATTCCTAGGGAGGCTGGCAGGAGGCCTAAAAGGGACTGGTGGGCTGCACACTGCGCATGCTTTCTGATGCTGATTTCAAAGGGCCACAATTGATTGCTATGTTTATGCATTGGTTATAGAACTAATCCCATTACTCCCATTACTTTGTAATCATCCTTCATGTAAAGTGGATTTGCATATAGAGTTATCAATTAATTCAATGAAAAAATTTTATTATTAATATTCAGATGATTAATTGTACAACTGAAAGGTCTACTATAATTGGGGAATAGTAGTGCAGGTGCTGCATAACTTTAAAAAAGGAAGTAGCATCTGAAATAAATATTAGTAGAGAGTCCAATATGACTTTGATATAATCTCTGTCATATTTCAGTAGTCTGTGCTGACGTCTCCTCAGGGATTCATGAAAGCAAAGAATTTGGCCCTGCAAAGTCACTGAAATATTGACTCACTTATCCTGTGCCCGGAAACACCTGAGAGGTTTAACTGTCTGTGCTTTTCCAGAACAGACCTCTCCTAAAATGGAGGAATGAGCCCCTCTCTTGTTCAGAAACGATGTGGGTGGACCCATCTGAAAAAAAGCTGTATTGTTTCTTAATTACATATTGCCTTATTTTTACAGAATCAAAGCAAGCTCTCCTGTCTCCAAAGATGTAAGAGGCATTCTTGAGTAAGCATTGCTTCTTAGTTTCTCCTTCGCCATATGATTCCCATTATGCATAATTTAACAGATAAAATTTTGTTCCTTCTTCTTAAATATTTGCTTTTACAACAAATATTTATTCTATCCCTCTAAAATAAGTAACATATATTGGAATTTGACCCTGTGCATGCCACTGTTCTAGGCACTTAACATGGACTGTCTTTATTTTTTTCTCATACTAGTCATACTGGGTGTGAGAAGATATTTTTTCTCTCCATTTTAAACACGATGCAAAAAGAAATTGGGCAACTGGCCAAAATTAAGTGGTTAGTAAGGTGGAACTTAGACTGGGAACATATCTGATTTGCTTCAGAGGCCAAGCTTAAATAAATACTCTCCTTGGAGGCACTCAGTTCCCTGTTAAACCACGCAGTCAACCTGAATCACCTCATTCTATTTCTAATTTTTCGAAGACAACTTCTAACTTTCCAGTTATTCGTTTATTTTTATTTATTGTTCGATTACTTCTCTCCCCTCACTCACCTCTACCTCTTTTGCTAGAATGTGAGCCTGAGAGCAGAGATCAGTCTATCTAGTTCATTGCTTCATCATACACCTAGAATAGTGTTTGGCACATTATAGGTACCCAATAAACATTTCTCAAATAAAAGGAACACTCAGCAGATTTTCGGTCTTTCTCTTGTTCCCAGATTAAGGAAAAGAGAGTCATGCACGGACAGTAAGGAACAACAAGGAAAGTGACAGAGCAGAATTAGGAACACTGCCAGGGAAGTCACGGAAGCTTCACTGACCAGCTATTTGCTCTGGGTATTGTTGAGAAAAAGGACGCCAAGAGAACAGGAGTGTGGATGAAAGCTCAGCAGCAAGAAATTAGTTGTGTGTGGAGGAGGATGAAGTCATTTCTGTGTATTTTACTGTGAAGAGGAGAACCCACGCAGCCAGTGCCTGATTACTCTGAACTGATCATCATCAAAGCCTTTCTTACCTTTTTTATAATTTTTTATTTACTTCTTAGTCCTTCCATAGGACTGTGAGAGCTTCAATGCAAGGACCAGCTGATCTGATAGTGAGTTTATTTTAAGCAAGGATATTGCCTTATCAACCTTTGTTTTCTCATAGCCTGGAGTTGTGCTGGTACTTGATGGCCCTCAGTAAATGTATAACGAATGAGGGAATCATATGGTTAATAGCAGCTGGTTTAAAAATAATTTCTAATTTAAGTTGGGGACAAACTGCATAAAGCAGTTAATGTGTCTTGAGTTGCAATTATAAATGCAATAATTAATGTATAGTGCCTTGGCTCTTAATGTAGTGAATCTTGGGAGTAATAAAGATAGAGGTGAGGTTAAGGCTGAGGAAACTGAGACCTGAGATATTAAGTGACTTGCTTAAGGTACCATAGCAAATCTGTGGTCAAAATAGGAAATGAATTGAGTTTAGGGCTCTAAATTTTGCTTCCTACATGTTCTACTATATTCTCTGCTTGTCAGACCACAACAGTTGTAGACTGCAATTCGGATATCCACACCTGAAGACATATTAACAAAGTAGAGTTTGTCAAAGTAAGGATGATGCAGATGCTATGAGGATATGGAAAACATACATGAAGAGCAGATAAGGAAGTTTAATGATTTTTCTCTTGAGGAAGATCGTATTTGCAGAGGGGCTGTGGAGTGAGGAGAAAAACTTGATATCTATCTTCATATTTTTAAATATACAAGTTGTTATTCCTTTTTTCCACAGAGAAAAATGGGAGCAACAGGGAAGTAAATTTCAACTCAATATATAATTTGAGTTGTCCTAGAATGAAATGGGTTTTATTCCAAGTTATAAGAAATATGCAAGCAGAGACTGGAAGATGTCTTCCAGAACTGGACTGTGAGTTCTGTAGAGATCGTTTTGTATTTGCATTTCCCTGGAAACTTGAATAGTGTCTGGCAGATAATAAATGCCCACTTAAGTTTTGTTGAACATACTTTTTAAAAGGGATTTCTTCATGGTGTGGATGAAGGTGGAAGCAGATAAGAATGGAAAATATTATTAATTTCAGGGCTTTTTCCTACAATAAGATTATATGATTCTTTGGGTAAAATAATGCATCAATGTCTCAGGAAGCAAGGGATTTCATTCTCTTACAACTAAAAGGCAGTGGAATTGTTGTTTCTTTGAAATTCTAAGACTATCTGTGATGTTGCATTTTTGCTTTCATAGGAGGGGAATGTGCCACAACCACATCTTACAAAGGAGACCAGGCTAGTTACATCTTTGTTAACTAAGCTTCCATGCAGAAGTTTAGAAAGATTTTGAATTATTCAACTAGTATAGGATCAATTTATGGAAACACTTAAGTGATGGTTATGCCAATAGTTTTCCACGTTTCAAAGTGATGTTTCATCTAGAAAACCAAGTTTTTAGCAGAATTGTAAATCTTTAGATCGTCACCTTTATGTTTTAACAAATATCTTTAAATGTCGCTTCAGAAAATTTAGTTTTCACTGAATATTTAATATGCAGAATGTGTTGGTTTGATATTTGTGTCTTCTTATTTTTGGACACAGGAGTAGAATTTCTTTAGTTCATGCAGAGATCATTTGAAGGAGACAAAGAGAACTTTATTTAGATTTACTGTATTGGCCATGGAATGCTACATAGAGTTAAATGATAATAAGGCAATCATTTGATCTGTTATTTTCATCTTCATCTTTGAGAATTTTCAGGTCATTTTTTCCTAAAAAAACCTGATTAAAGCTATTCGTATGTTCTACTCAAACAAAAATTCAAACCAACTTCCCTGTTTGATCTTTCAGATGCTATGGGATTCTTTCTAATGTCATCATACAGATATGTTCAGAACATGTTTCTGTTTTCATGAAATATTATCACTGTAGTCCTATTTCAAATAATGAAATAGCCATGAAGCTATTCATGAGGTATTTAATTGTGACCCTAACTTCTTTTCAACAATCAGATACTATAAATATAGCAAGGTGCTTCCCAGAATGTATGATATTGGTGTTTCAAGTTTAATGATGTTATTAAAAATTTCCTCTGCCTGTTAATTCCACTCACCGAAATGGAGAAGATTTTGTTGTTCTGTGCATACCTGAGATGTAATTTGCTCAGAACCCTTCGGAAATATGCACTTGACTGGGAGATTCTAAGTTTCTTCCCAAATAAAAACCAATATCTTCTTTTTCCCTCTCCTTTATGAGTTATAAAACATTTCCCCCTCCTGTGCTTCTTTGATTTAATTTATATGCCAGAGATTTTTCTGCTCTGGGGAGGGAAATGGAAGACCAGGGAAGAAAATTGATGAAATAGAGATGATTCAGAGATCTGAAATATTTTATCCTTACTTGATATAAAGTAAATTATTTTTCTCTTTTCCAATAACCATCATTTCCCTTGATCTTGGAATCACTTAAAACCTAGCCACTGAGTCCTGTATAAACTAATGCTCTGTCTCAAGATGTGGACAAAGATAAAATACTGGTGCCTGTAGAGATTATACTAGCTTGATTATATTTACAGTTATGCGATATCGCAAATTTAAGAATGCCATTTTTTTTCTCATCACTGAGTATTTATTATATATAACAAATACATGGGAAAGAAAAAACTATATTGTGTGATATAAATAGTTTATTTACATTACAGAAAAAACATCAAGACAATGTATACTATTTCAAATATATCCATACATAATCAAATATAGCTGTAGTACATGTTTTCATTGGTGTAGATTACCACAAATGCAAGGCAACAGGTGTAGATCTCTTGTCTTATTCTTTTGTCTATAATACTGTATTGTGTAGTCCAAGCTCTTGGTAGTCCGGCAGCTGTGGAAACATGCTCCCTTTAGATTAACCTCGTGGATGCTCTTGTTGTGTTGTCTGAACTGTAGTGCCCTGTATTTTGCTTCTGTCTGTGAATTCTGTTGCTTCTGGGGCATTTCCTAGAAGGTTGGAAAGTTTACAAATCTTAGTCCAATGCTCTTACCTAAAGTTTGAACCTACAATCATAGAGTGAAGCTGTGGATTAAGAAAATTTTAAAAATATTTCCGATTAGAAAATTTACTCTTAGCAGAAGCTGGGATTATTATGGAAAAGTTATTTAATTTTTTTGCTTCTCCTTGCTGTTGTCTTTAAGCATCTGTTGAGGAGAGTTGAAGAACAGTGGCGGTAGTAGAAGAGGAACCCATTGTTTACCTAGTTCTGGATTGCTTGCTCTTTAAGGCACAAAGAATGACTCAGCATAACTCAGTCAAAGAAGTAGTGAGCACATCTAATCTCGCTTTAAAGGTCTTCAACAATTTTATATTTTAAATGTCCTACAGATGAATGTTGTATTGGCATTTTGATGCTACAAGTTTAACCCTGTCAAATAAGGGAATGAGCCAATGTTATTATCTGAAATGTAATGGAAAGGGATATTGTTTTTAGTTCAGTCTATTATCTTTTTTGTACATTGATACTATAAATTAGAAGCAAAAATTGGTCCTAATTTTTTAGCTTCTATAAAAAGTTAAAATTCAGTCAAGTTATGTGAAAATTTCTGATTTAGAATAAATAAAAAGAATGCTTTAACTATTAGACAAAAACAACAATATAAAGTTCATCTAAAGTTCTATTTGAACAAGTTGTGGGCTATGGGAGAATATAGATATTTAATAAATATTTGGTATATCTGTCAAAATGAATGTGGAGCTGGAAATCACTTTCCCAGCAACTGGGAGTAAGAGATAAAAAAAAACTGGGAATCCAGTTTTTCAACAGGACAACTCTTTTCATTTTGGAACATGTCTCTTGATATCTGTATCTTTTATGACACATTATTGTGTTTAGGAGGACGGCATGTGTTTGACTAAAATAGTAAAGAAACACAAGAAGAATGAATTAAGAAGAAAGAAAGCAGGAAAGGAGAAGACAAAAAAAAAGATGTAGAAAAGAAAGTATGAATGAAGATGTGATTAAAAGAAAATTGAAGAGAATGAGGGGGCCTCTACTAGGTTTGATTTTGTACATATTTTACAACTAAATACTGTAGAATAGGTCTTGACAGACAGGTATAACCACGTCACCAGGAATGTAGGCTTTTCTGGGGGGGAAGAGGCCCTAATTGGAAAGTCTGTTTTTTGAGTAGAATATTGTCAAGTGTGTAGAATGAAGCCACATTGTGCACTGAATTCTAACATATGACTAATGTCACTGACATGTCTCTTGGAAAGTGTCTGAAAGCCTTGGAGGTCCTAGGGAAGATTTATAAAATATTATAATAATGATAGTTTTTATTCATGTGCTATTTCTCCTATTCAAAGGAAAATAGATGGTATATATGATTTAACACGGAAAACTTGAAAAGGCCACATACCTTGAAGATATGGCATGTTCAATTTAGGTAGTTGTGAGTATCAGAATATATGGAAATCAGGACCAGCCAAGAGGTAGTATGAGCAGTGGTTAAGTGCTCAGGCTCTGGCTTTACATGGCCTGGAGTCCAGCTCTGCCCTTACTGCTCAGCTATGTAAACTTGGTTCATACCTCAAGGTCCTTATCTTTAAACTGGAGATAATTATGCCTTCTTCATCATGTTATTAAATATGTTTATATTAAAATATGTGTATATATTGGTTATATGATTCCTGGTATTACAAGGATGCAACTGTAATTAATAGACTTGAAAAATATGCTAAGGTATTTAAAGATGTTTTTCATTTTTGTCAGTACATGACATAGCAATCATTGTTATGAGATGGTATCTGTTAAATATGAATTCCATTTTTCATGTACAGATAATACTTAGATGTTAGAAAACTCAAGACTCAGAGTAATGTGGCACTGTTTTAGATTCTTTTCTTTTCTTTTTATACTCAATATTTTTGGTTTCTTGAGTTATTTTTATGTTCCCCAGAATCTATTTTAATATAATCCATTGACTCACTTGGCATCTAAACGTGAGAGTCAAGTTGATGAACTCAACTAGGCTTAGAGCTGCACAAAGCTCCAGTTGATGATCATCTCTTAAGCCTTTAGGCCAGGGGAAGATTTATGAACCATATTTTGTCTTTTTCAAGAGCAAATGCCCACTTGTCCTCAAAGAAGACGGTGCAATACAGATTCTGAGATACATGATGGACTTTATTTTCCAAAGATATGAAACTTTCTTAGGTTTTGAAAATAAATTTTTGGGAAACATTCTGATTCACCATAAAGCCATACAAATGAATGAAAGTCTAAATGAGTTTCTGCCTTGTGGATTTGGGGGAAACTTTGAAAAACTTCATTGAAACTATTTATAAGAGAGTGAAATCAGGTCAGAAAGAAGTATCTTCAATCACTTTTCTGGTTACACAAGACATAAATAATATGTATTTGGCTTAGAATTTATTTCTTCATGACTATAGGTCTGCATGCTAATGAAGATTAGCAAATACCTGCTAAGGATCTTAGCAGATCTTACTCCTTTAATCCAAACCCAATGTCAGACAGGGTCTTCTTTTCTGTTGAAACTAGATAAGATCTCTGAATCTTTCTCAGCAGGGTTCTTCAGGACACAATTACTGATTGATTGGCCTGGGGATTTGCAATAAAGTTTGTTGGTATATTTATTGCATGTGTTCATATATCCAAGGTTTTCGTTTACTAAAACATAATCTTTCTCAGGTATAATTATTTCTTTGCATTCTGTGATGAAAAGCTATTTTGTCATCTTTATTAAGATAAACATGTATTTGTTCTTTATACCAGGATATGTTAAAAAATGATTATGGTTAAAAGTCATACTTAGAATTATAAGCACCATCAAAGAGAGTTATAATCTAATACTCTCTTAGGCCTTATATGAAAGCTACTTCAACTTCATTTGGCATACTGACCTGGGTAGTTAAGGAAACACTGGCTGTTTAAAAAGTCTAATAACAGTCTAAATGAAGATTGACATTTTATTGTTAAAAGAGAAAAGTATATTTAAACAAAGGTTGGCAGTACACATTAGAAAAAATGACCTTTGCTCAGAAAATAAATAATCCTTACCACAATGCAAAAATTATGAAAATAATTTATGCCACTTCCAATATGAAAATCACTATCTTTCCCTTTTGCTAGTCAAACGCTCATATGATGAGGAAACAGGATGGTAGCTGTGTCCAGGAAGGGACTCGCGATCAGATCAAAACAACAAGGAACAGCAGGCAACCTTATTTGGGTTGCCACTGAGGACAGTTACTGACCTCGTGATGCAGAGGACCACCACACAGATGACAGCAATCTGAATCGTTCCAATTACAGCCGCGATTAAGACGTACTGAAATCGCACGGGACCGGGAACAACGTACAGAACACTGTAGTCCTTTTTTTCACAGTGTTGTCCAGTGTAACCAGCATCACACCTGGAAGAAAATATAGTGTCCAGTTACCTGTAGCTGCTGGGTTCATTCTTAGAGATGGCCAATAAGGATTTGTCTTCATGATTAGCGTTCTTTGTCTCCCTCTCTACATAAATTCTACTTTGTGAATATTATTCTCAAATGCGTTTTTTTAAAACAAGGTCTCTCTGTCTTTAGTTTAGAAGATATGTGGTTTCTTTTGATACTTCTTTTAAAGACAGGAAGATTGGTAGATAATTTGTTTTTGATGACAAAACAGATGCCCAGGGATAGTTGTTCTTTCTATATATTTTTTTCAGATGAACCTTACATTTTATTTAACTTGCTCTTTAATCAACCTAAGTCAACATGATTATTTGGGAAAAGGCTTGCTTCTGATGACATCAGTATAAAAAAATAGGGCTATTTATGTAATTTTGGGGATCATACCTGCTTTATGATCATCAGAATAAATGTTGAAAGTATTGTTACCAGAGGTACAACAACAGCCATTTCCTTACTCTTCTGATCATAAAGTCATCTGCTGATGCTAAAGAGTTAAATTTCATGGAAAAAAATAATTATGATGTAGGCAATATAGTTGCAAAAAATTGACCCATCTGAGAATAAATGCTGCCTCTCAGTCACCAGAAAGCACAGGTAGACATACATATTTTAAAAAATTATCATTTGACAATGAACTGAGAAAAGAGCTCAGATCAAAACAATGCTAAAGGGACTCAACTTGTCATTGATCATGGACACCTGATTCTGTACTTCACTGTCAATTTCTCATGACTAATCCTGGGGTCTTCCTTTTCTGCAGCAGGGAGGACTTGACAATGGTGGCTGTGCTAAGGAGTGACAGAGTAGCAGGACTAGTGTCTCCTTTTGTTCCAACTTCATCTGACCTCCCTGGAAGGCAGGGATTATAATGCATCTGGTGAAGGGAAACTTGAAAGGAAGACAGTTCTTGACAAGAGAAGAGTGAGAGAAAGAGAGGGGAGAGAGCCAGAGAGTGGGAACACTCTTTTTGCTGTAACAATCCAGAACCTATTTTACCATGCACCACTTGTATATTCATCAACATATTAATTTAAATAAAAGTACACTTATTTTTTCACTTTGGCGTTACCATCTGCGAAATAATTATACTTTAACCATGAATACTCGGAAGATATTTCTGTTTATTAACTAAATCCAGACAAGCAATTCCTTTATGACTTAACTGAGTTTGAGGATATGGAGGTGTAGCTAATAATCTCACTATGCAAAGCTCATGGAAAGGAGATCCATAGAAAATACCAAGCTAAATCAAGATTGATGACATTTTTTAGAAGACCAGAAGGACCTTGGAAATGATGGCCTCCCCAAAGAAAATATGTTATCTAACATACAGTAAGGCCTTATCCTTATTGAGAAGCATTTACAGAGCCCCTGATAGGTGCTAAATTCTAGGTTCTGAAGAAAGAGTGATGAACAATTCTACCAGATGGGTATTTCCAATGATATACTAGATAATACTTGAGGGTGTGAGGTAAACGCTTTGAGGTTTTCTAATATGGGAGTGTGTGTGTAGGGGAAGAAGAGAAAAATTCTGCTGCTGCTAATCACCTATTCAGGCAGAATGCCAACCAAATCTCTGTAAACATCTGGAATTTAGTTTCTACATTTTTACATTAAATATTTTAAAAGTTTAAGAGTAAGAACATTACCTGCAAGACGGCTCCTGCATATTGATAGACTGCTCACACTTCCCATGCATGCAGAAGCCGTTGTAATGTTCTGGACAAGGTATGTGGTGTTCTCTGGCACTTTCTTCTAATTTGTTAGCATTTTCTGTGAATACAGATAAAAGCAAGCACCCCCTGTAAATACTTTCTCAGCCTGGTAAGATCAAGCAGTACATTAAGAAGCAAAGCTACAGTAGGTAAAGATATTTAAAAGGGCAAGAACTAAAAGGGCATGCTTCAGAAGAAAGAGGGAGAAAGAATTGAAAGACAGAATGTCTTCACAATTGTGTTTAGAGATGAAACTGCAAAATTACCCAGTGCTTTTCAAGCTTTTATGCAATTTTGTGCATCTTTAACAGCCAGTGATGTTTCTATGAGTTGTCAGACAGCTTTAATTTTCCTTGCAGAGAGAATGTACATTGATCATAAAATAATTCAAGAAGAAATATCCTATTTTTTTGAATTTCAAAACCCAGCATAATGTCCCTAAGAGTAAATTGCTGCAGTACCTTGATACTTTCTTGGTGTGGGAGCTTAAAAGTTAAAATACGGCTGCATTCAATTGTTAAACATACGTTTTTCAAAACCAAATGCAAATTTCAACAAATGTGTTCTTTCAGGCTTTTAAAAAATCTATTGTGAATATGAATTTTACTAGCACCCAAGCATTTTTTTATTGCCAAAATAAAGCTATTGAAAGAGCAAAAGTTATTTCAGAATCACTTATGTAGCTATTCACACAGTACATACTGACTGCTAAGAGTATATTTTAATGCATAGTATCTGGCCTATGTTAACAATGCTATGCACAATTTAAACTTAAAAGAAAAAAAAAACTGTGTGCTAAAACGAAGCCATTAGCAACAAGCTTTATTTGGTTTCTCATGCTTCCATAATGATATTTAAATATTTTTTCTGACCTTTATTAGTCCAAATAGTTTGCTTCATATTTGTAACACCATCACTAAATGGATCTTTTTTATTTTGATTTTGATTTTTTATTTTTTTTTTCTTTTTGATTTTTATGTGTTCATTTTATAATAAAATATTTTGCCTTTTTTTGAGTCTTTTCTATAATCTGAAACTAAAATTTCCTGCCAAAACACATGAGAAATACATTTCTTCAATCCAGAGATACTCTTCAACACCACAGCAATTGTTCAGCAGCAAGGGAAGATTGTGAATGCATTACTATTTTTATGAAATAGATTATTTCCACATAGGCGTATACTTTTTATTATGGTACATCCTTACAAGTTTTACTGACAGTAGTCATGGATGATTGCATATACACCAGGAATAAAAAAATACCTTCAGTATTAGTGAATCAGGCAAATAGATTACTTATGTTTAAGCAGAACTGTGAAATATCTGTACATTTTAAGATCTAGGTAACGTGAACAAAACATTAAAGTATGAAAAAAGTGGTTAATAAGTTTAGTACATTGGGATGAAGGGTAAATTTTCAATTTACATATGCAAATCAGTGCTGCATGGGATTGAATATGCTAGAGAGCTTGGAGATGCCATTAAAATCATTCATTTGCTTTCTTTCGGTGTTTCCTTAGGTTTGCATTGTAATAGTTCAATTAAACTGAAATGAACCATTTCCATGGAGAAGACTAAGTACATAGAACTCTTTCTCTTTTGGTTTCTTCCCCGTTCATTCAAGCTACTTCAGAATTTTGTGGAATGGTGTTTTGGGTAGCAGATTGCAGGTGTGGTGAGCAAACACACCAAAACTGAAGTGGAGAGTGTTGAGTGTAATTTCCAATATGGAAAAATGTGGCGATATAGGAAACAGGGCTACCGTGGTATTCCGATGCACGTTGGGTTGGCCTGTGGTCATACATTAATCCCCATGGAGAAGACTGGGCTCATTCTGTGCCAGGACCTGGGGGTACAAGGGAGAGTGGCCCAACTGTGCACCTGCTGTTTAAAGGCGACTTTAGCGGTGGAGTGTGCCAGTCTTGCTGTTAAAGTAATGAACCAGCACTGATTTTCACTCTTATTTCTGGATCTTCTCCCTGCCACAAACTATTCAATGCTTCTATTTAGTGTTTGTTAGTAACCCTTCAGTGCTTCTGCACACCTGCATGCAGTGGAAGTTTCTGTAACTTCTGTACATTTTAGCTATACACCATGATTTCAGTCACAGCATTTTTCAAACAGATCTTATTAGTGCTCTTTTTCTCTGTCAAATTGCAAAAAAGACTCAAAAAGTTTCTTAACTCAAGATCCATTTTTAGGCACTTTTATTTTTAACCCTGTCCCTCACTCTATATTGACAGCTTGTTTCTGGATTTGTACCATATTCACTTTGTGAACTGAAGTCCAAGAACAAAATGAGAGCTTGCTTGAGCGGTGCTCTTTGCCTCAGTGTGGTAAGAACTGGGTATTATCATTGAGTTCATTATCCAGCCAGGTTGATCACATGGGAGAGAAATTGTTTCTGTCATGAAATTTGCTAATTAGTTTAGACCATGTCTTATGAGCTTGGATTGCTGCTGGTAGGGTCCTGTCAAATAGCATAGTGCAGAGATTGAAAATAAATGAGCAGAAGAAATGATCCCTGGGCAAGAAAATGAGGAATCATCAATATATGTCAACAAATTTATAGTCAATCCAGCCAAGTAAACTATTTGATTGAAAACCAGGATACAAGACCACTTCTAGTAATGCAATAGACATACTTTAAAATGAGATTTAAGTATACTAAGAAGCAGAAACACAGAAATCTAATATCCTTACCAAATAAGTGTATGGGCCATTGTATTTATGATTCTGATATTTATGCATAGATATTCAAGTATAATAAAGCATTTAAAAGTTAAAATTATATAAAAATGATACTTTGGCAGTCTTTATGTTTCCTCCAGTGGCTGATGATTTAGACATCGATTTCTCTGCCTTGCATTTAAAAGAAGAGATTTAATGTAAGGGTTACACTTTTTCCTCTAAGAGAGAAAGTGACTCTGGTGGAAACTCTTCATGTCTCTTTTTAAAAGACTCATCCAGTTTCCTGTTTAAACATTTACAAATGGTTTGTTCTGAAAGAGCTCCTGACCCTTTAAAGAAACCCTTTCTGCTATAATCTGTTATAGACAGCAACTCTAATAGGGCTGCATGCCCACTGCTACTCAGCACTCCAGTAAAGAGCTGTAGAAGAGGACTATTCTAAAGCATAACTACACATATTGTTTCTATCTTGGTGCTTCCAGGGAAAGAGGTAGGAGAATCTGAAGAGACACAGGGAATGGCAAGTCCCCACTTTTCCGCAATCTGACAGCCAAGTAAGTTAAGTGGATGGAATGGGGGCAGAGCCAAGTATAACAGTTTAGAGACTAACGCAGCCCAGGGTGTGTGTGTGTGTTTATAGTTATTCTACCTCCCTCTTTTCAAAAAGCTGGAAATAAGGTGTTTCTCAGAGAATTAATCTATCAAAGCAACACATTATGGATCAAAGCAGAAATATGCCAGTGTAAATCTTGACTAAAATTATCAATATACCTAAAAAACAGAATGTTTCCCTTCGGATAAGCGTTAGAGATTGGCAAAAGAAGCTTCTGAATGTCAAATCTTGTCATCTACTCAAGTGCTCTCCAAGGTGGCACACCCAGAGAAGCCAGCTTGAACTAGCACTTCCAGAGTCCCAACTGCAGGGATGGATGTGCCAAACTATTAGTGCCTGATGGGATTAAATATCCAGTCAACCAAACTCCCTTGTTAAGATACCTCCCTCAAATAATTCGACTTCTATGTAGTTTACAAATCAGGAATAGCTTTGATAGTGCAACATGGAATCTTATTCATCTGTCAGTTGTATGTTCCCTTTAAATAACATGATTAGTACTGAATTTCTGTGCATTTCTGGGCCATGAATCAACCTTCTTTAGCCTTCTCAGTCTTGAGGTGTTGTGAGAGCAAATCTCTGCACCTACAAGATAGAAGACCAGACCCTACCCCTAATGCATTATATTCTGGGAGGCCTTTTGGAAGCTGGTCAGATGATTTTTCTCTGGAGATACCCCTACCATGCTTTAATCAAACTTCAAATATATACAAATCTGGTAGGCCACTAATTCCCCAGGAGGGAGTCTGTGCAAGGATTTAAGAGTAAGTCAGAAAGATCCTAAGCCAGAGGTAACATCAAGGATTTAGTGGATGTTTTAGGAGGCAGATTTCTACTGCACATTTTTAAGCAACTAGAGCTCTTCAGTAGGGGAATGAGATGTGTAGTGAAGTAGAGACTTTCTGATGGTGTTAAAAAGGAGCTGTGCAACCATTTTTCAGAACTGTTGTTGTGAAGAGTGTCATGTGTGGTAGATTGGATTATTTCAACCTCTTAAGTTCTTCCAACTCTAAGAGGAATATTTCTATTGCTAATATTTGCTTACAATAAGTCATGAACAAATACTAATATTTACTATAAAATATTTTTGTTATGGGGAAGAAAGAAATGGAAAAATAGGAATATTAGATATGTTAAGCAAAAAGAAATCACTCACCTTAATTATGTGGACATTTTACCTTTTCAAAGGGTGTAAAATAGCTTAAATGTTGATTACATCTATAATTTGGACCCTCACTGTGTATTGTCTTTCTTGTGGGGCACAAGATGTTTTGTGTACCTAAATTCCATTTTTAACATCATGCTTTATAACATCACAAATAATTTTGACAAGTATATGCATGTGAGTAGCACAGCTTGGCTTATTATCTTTTCAACTATCTCTTCCTGTGGGCCCACAAATGTGCAACACTTTCCCAGAAAAACAAAATTTTTCAATTTTGAATATATCTATGGAACACAGAAATCTTTCATACTTAATGACACTACAGGGAAATTCCAGCACTTAAATACTGTTGTGATTACTTGATTTTACCTTCTCTACTGCTGCCATAATTCTAAAACAATTTGAAAATAATTTTATTTGACCAACTAGAAGAAGAAAAATGATATCATTCTCCATTGTATTTACATCGTACCTGGGGCAGGAACAACGTCATGGTTGCCCCAATTATTGATTAGAGTTGGTTTCAAAGAAGATAAATAATTCTTATGATTTTCTCTGCTTATCCTATCAGGTATAAGCATATGAGGTGGCAGTAAAACCTCATATCTAGTTTTGAATTGCAATCGAAGTTCTTTAAAGACCAGAAAAACATTTCTATTGAATAGATTCTGAATGTAATGCAGTATGAGTTCTTGCAAACTAACCAATTCCCTAATAGCCTCACCTGCTGTTAGAGTTTCTTCAAGGCAGAGATGAGATGTGAAGAGTCTTTTTTTAAAAGCCTTAAGGACAGAGACTCAAGTGAGAAGACTAGCTACCCGTGACAGCCTAGAGTAAGGGACATGGAGGCATTTAAGGACACAATCAATTCTTATGTTTTATAAAAAGCAGAGGAACAGTCATAATATATTTAATCTCTGCTATAGATTTAGAAAAAATAACTCCCCAGAGGTCAAGTCCTTCAAATGCTACAAATTTGACATTACTTCTACAAGCACACATTATTTTTTTTTGAAAAATAATTGAAACTATTTGGATGCAAAACTTTGCTAAGGAGGCAGTGGCATGGGTGGGAGCAGGGTGGATGAGGGTAGAGAGAAATTCTCATCCCATCATCAATTGGGCACTAATATAAAATATGAAATGTGATTATCCATATCACCACTTGCGTATATAATTATTCTTATTTGACATGAAATTTTAAGAAGTGGAAGGACAGTAATTTTCATGTTACTACATTCTTAGGTGAGGCCTTAATGACATTATTCAAGAACTGTTTGAATTTAAATTGGAAAAAGGACAGCATCTGAAATATACATGGTAATTTGGGAACTGGAATGACTGAAATGCAATAATACTGGATGATTATTTGCATGGGCTTTTATTATCTCAGTTTCTACTGTTAATGTATTAATATAGATAAAAGCTGAGAAATCTGTGAAATCTTGGTAGAGAAACCTGAATGAAACATGTTAACGTAGAATATCCAATGCAATTATTATAATCCAAGGATTTGGTATAACAAGTCCATACAGATTTAGCTAAAAATTTTGAAACTCTAAGGAAAAAACTCAGTCTCTCCTTTTGTTTATTACTTAGAACAAAATTAGCAAATGCTTAGCCATTTGCTCTATCTCTGACAATAGAAATGTCCTGCCTTTAAATGGCATAGCTCTCAAAAGAGAATAAAGGGGGCAGACCCCTGGGAAAGCTGTATTTGGCTTCTCATGGCTCTTTTCAAACTACCCCATTTGGTCAAGAGCCTATTAACTTTCAACAAATAGGTAATTTCTATAGGTTTATAAGAGTTAGCTTGATGACCTTTTAAAAAATACAGTATTTTCTGGAATTTTAGGTGTCTTTGACACCTCAGTAAATATTAGGTCTTGGAAAGAACTAGGGATCCATGGTTCATTAGCCTCTCAGGAGACCAGAGCTGGAGCTGCCTCAGACTTATCTGAAGCAATTTCCTATAACTATCTCCACTGAGTTTTTGCCATGACATTTTTTCCTTCTCACTTTCAAGCTGCTTTTCAAAGACAAACTTTGCTATAACACTTAGAAAAGGGAAAAATTACAGGCAGTCATTTTATGCCAAGAATGCTTTTTTCTCCTTTCTTTTATCTTGAACTGAATCTGTATTTTCTGGCTGAATTTCTTTGCTTAGTGGCTAATGTAGGTGCCTTTTCTTAGTGAGCTTCTTTAGTGACAATGTTGAAATGAGAACCTGAGTGACAGAAGAAAGAAGCGATGGGTTCAGATCCTGTCCACTTTAGCCTTCTCAGCTATAGGAGTCAAGCTATTTTCCCTTTTGTAGGCTGCATGTGAAGATTTGTTAAGATTGTTAAAATAAACTTTCTCAGGTGACATGTTTGTTTTTCTCTCTGACCCTGAAATCGCAAACCAGCAGAGACTGGGGAGGATTTAGGCTGGAGGACTCCCTGGAACATAGCAGAAACAAATGTTTTAAATAACACAGTCAAAACTGTCTTTCAGTTGGGTATTACACAATTATTTCTCAAGTGCCTGGGGCTGTCTCCACATGGTTTTCTTGTTGTCTTCTAAATACAGTGAAGAAAACAGATTCTTAGGACAAGATGATAATAAATATGGCTACAATTACTCAAGAATCCACAATATGCTCAGCATTGTGGTAATACTTAAGGTATTACAATGTGTTCCTTCAAGGTAGATTTTTAAAATTCCCCTTTTGTAAAGATGAGGAAACGGAAGCTCAGATGGGTTGTTACTTGTCTTAGAGATTTAACAGTTAGTTGATAAGCAGGAAATGGGTCAAAGCCAGGACTCATTTCAGTGTAAAATGAAGATCATACAGTTAAGAACTTATTAGAAAGCAAGACAATATTTGGTTTCCATATCCTATTTAATTATTTGTTTCTTATGACTCCTAAGACTTTTTATTCCACTTAGATCCTATTGCTGCTTTGAGAACAAATTCTTTTTCTTCTTTCTTCCTGCCTTACTTGGGGAAGAGGTATCCTGTTTTAGGCCAAGCTGTCATGAACTCTAACCCTTCCGTCCTCTCAAGGGCTCTCTCCATTGATTATCTCCTTTCTCCTCCTGTATTTGCAACCTCTACTTCATTATTTGGTCCTTGACAACATTTAACCATTTCGAGTGTCTCCTTCCTTAAAACACAATTTTAGAAACTTCTCTCAACCTATGTCCCTTGTTATTACATCTGCCTTTTTTTGGTAATCTTTGCACCGAACACAGAACATAGCACAAAAGAGATGATGAATGCTTTCCTAGGTTTCCTAATTGATATGCTGGTTGCCCAACATGGAGAAACTGCCAGAAAAAATATCCAGAAGTTACAGCAGTAGAAAAGAGATCTTAACATTGTTTAGAATTTTATTTCAGGGAAATGATGGTGATCAATAAATGAGAGAGCAAGAAATGCCTAATGGAAAAAACTGGCTGCTGGAGTGGGTACAGATGGAGATGTTATAGGAATAGACCCAGAGAAAGGGCCATAGTTCCTTCTTTCCACAACTTCTGGTCAAGTTAATGGAGAAATAAGAAGACCATCTAGTTTTAAAAATAGTATCCCCTCTGTTAACTAGAGAGGCATTATTCTAAAAGGAATAACCTTTACTTAAATATTGAAGAGTATGAGGAATTTAGTTATTCTAGGTGGGTAAACTGATACATGTATGTCAAATGTCAAAAATCATAGTGGACCCAAGGGTGACCAATTCTGAATTCACAAATTATAATTTGATCATTTACACTGAGTCTACAGCTTCGTTGAAAAGTGAGAAATTTTGGTTGAACTTTTTCAGGACAATGAGGAAAGAAACTTTTACTAATTGAAAAAAAAAAAAAACCAAAAAGCCAGGCAAACACATTTCAAAATAGAAACTAGGATTATAAATTAATAAAACGTTTCCTCAGATGTCATCTTCTGAATACAACCATGAATTTATTCTCATACTTAAAAATAGATTGTAAACACCAAAACTCTAAGGGCAGACATACCTGATAATATTGCAAAAGGTTAGGCTAATGATAAGCTGGTTTTCTATAGGAGCACTCTAAAAGAATTGGAGAGTTTTTACAGTATGTTAAGTAAGGAACAAAGGTATAGCTTTTATTCCCTTAGGATCTCATGAGAAGACTCTCAAAGTGCTTCAAGAAAGACTCTCTTTGGCAACAGATTTAAAACTGAACTTTTCTTCTGGAAAATAATGCGAAGAAATAAATAAATTCAATAAAACACCTAGTAAAAGCACTTCTAATAGCTAAAAATGTTATATTTATGTGATATATTTAAATGGTAAGAGTTCTAAACATTAACAAACTGCCTACTGCAGATATTGGAGACAACTACAATCTAGGCTATTATGCAGTGCTAGATACCTTAGTATTTGGATTTAGAAAATCTTAGAAGACACTCTTAATGCTGATACATATCACAGTATGTGTGTTTGTTTGTATAAAAACCATGACTCTTACGCAGAGCAAACTTAATGAGATAAAAGAATGTGTGTTTAGCTTCCTAAAATTTCTCTTTTAAGGGCAATGCTACTTGTTCTAGGGCAGATTCACCTAAACTGCTTGCAAAAATAGACTTTCAGGTCTTAGTCCTGGCCAACCAAGTAAGATCACCAGATGAGTGTCCTGGAGTCTGCCTTTTAAAAAGTACTCCAGACAATTCTGAGGATCAGGTCATCCAGGGAACACCACTCTGGGTCTAACTCCTGACCTCCCCTGACCATTTCTCTTGATTTTTCTGGGTCTTTGGCCATCTGAGGCCAGGCTTCCTGGATCCCACTTCCTCCCCTCGGTAACTACTCTATCACTGGTCTACCTTTCTGGTCCCAGGTCTATTTCAGTTCCTCCTCCACAAAGTTGCAGTCTCAGCCAGCTGTTCCATGGCCCATGAATGGTGAGCAATGCTTTGTGTTCTGCTGCTTTTCTCACTGTTGGATGTGATAGGAAGTCTTCAGGAGTCTTCTGCTTGCTGAGCCTTTCTTGACCTTGGTAGTAAGCCTTACAGTTCATTTCATTTCAGAACATCTTTGTTGCTTTTGAAAATACAACATTCAGTGAATAGGACATGTGCCTGTGATAAGTGCCAAACTCTGTGAGAGATTTCTAAAGTTTGTCAGATGTCTGGGATCTTAAGACCAACTCTTTCAAACCTCCAGACTTCTTTAATGGCTTTGTTAGATAAACTAATAGAATATTAGCAAGAAATCCCTGTGTGAAAGCAAAACAGGCATCTTCTTGGATCTAGGAACAAATAATATATCTGAGAGAAAAGAGGCTGATTATACCAATGTTTATGTTAGTTCAATTTCCAAGTGGGAGTAAAAGAGCCTTGGTCCATTGGTGATATCTATACAAGTTCAACAAGTCTGTGGGAAAGCTACAGCTATAAGCAGGCCCTGGGTTCAGGAAAGGTAGCAAATAGAGATAGGAAAATAAATGGAAGCAAAATCATCATTTGAGGCAGAGTGACAACTGGGAGAGATGATGGTACGGCAAACAGCAGGTGCTGACAGTAGAAGACAAGGGCATTCACAGAGGCACATCTCTTCAGTTTCATGAGTCAGGATAACCAGCCACCTAAGCTTGTAAATTGCAGCTTTTATGGACATAAGTCATGCCCTCCAGACCAGAATTTCCCAAGTGGAGCTACTTTTGTAGCATGCGTCAGGGAAAGAAGGGTTCTGAAGTGTAATAAGTTTGGAAAGAGTGGTTTAAACAAAGTTTTACAGGTCTCTTTACTGATGGTTTTCTCAGCACTTTTAAAGGGCTAACTTGCATTGGGATGGCAAGAGGGGATGTGGTGTTCCTAAATTCGTTTGACCATGGGTGCACCCCTTTCTTTTCAGGAACATTTGTGACACTATTCCACCACACTGCATTCTGGAAAACATTGCATTAGACCATGGCATCCCCCAAATTTTCATATCATAGCACATATAGAAAAGGATGATATATATTTGTTAGTAAAAGGAGGAGACAACCAGCTGGAGGTTCCAGCCACTCATATCACTCTAAGGAGCAAGATAAATCAATATGTTAACCCACTAGTTACCCATTTGGGATACAGGAGAAAACTTCATACTAGATTATATCTTCTCTTATGGTAGAGACTGTATTGTTTTACTGTCATATGTCCAGGGTTCAGAACAGGATCTGACACAAGGTGGGTGTTTGAAAGGCAGCATAAATAGATGAATGAATATTATGTGTATGGGAGGTATATTTGGCAGCCACCTGCAGTGTGGTGAGGTGACTTTGAAAAGATTAGTGGCTCTTCACTGTGTGCATCAAAGAGACAGCTGCACATCAGTGACGTGCCCTTAAAGGCACAACCAACTTCTACCTTCAGTGACAAGGTAAGGTGCGATATGGCAGAGAGCTCTAATCTACCTAATTGTATATATATATATGCAGTAAGTGAGGAGTAGGTATACAAATAAAAGCCATATTTTCTATGCATTTCAGTCATGATCAGTGAAAGGCAAAAGGCTGTAAGAACAAAAACGTGTTGCTAACGATAAACAACAAGGATATCTACAAATAACTTGAAAAGAGCATGCATAAGCACATTCTCCTCTATGATGTCATGGCTCAGAAAGAGCTGTGAGAAAAATTTATAGTGCGGATTTGGATTCATTTACAAATTTGGAATACTGCCATATGATGGTTCCTGATCAAATTAATGTGTTTCTCACTGAAAGGATTAGAAGGTATACCATCTATTTTCTAATATTTAATGGTAAGATAAAATAATTTTTAAGAGACAAATACAGCTGATGGTGCTATGAATAAAATTCTGATAAAATTGGTTTAAAAAGTAATGTGTAATCAACCCAAGGCAGTTTTGTAGTTTTTACTAAGAATTAATTTCTGAGTATGATATAGCCCATGAATAGTTTAATGGTATTGAAAAGTTGTTTTATTTTGAATATATTTCTCAATTTTATCCTGGCACATATCAGTAAATAAAGTTTCTTTGTGTTTAAGCATAGTAAGAATGTTATTGAAGGCAATTTTGCTTCCTAAAATAAAACTTCTAATAATGTGAAAATCCATCATAGACTTCCACATTTTCCCCATTTACCCTGTTACAGAGACAAGGTAATTATCAAGGAAAAAGTTTTTCATGCCAGATTTATGTTTTACTCTGCTGCCAGTAAAACTTTGTATCTAGTTATTGTTTGGTAAAACAACCACATATTTTATTTGGCTGTAATTTACTACCTAAATTCTTACATTGATGAAATACACTTTTTTTATAGTCTGCATGTAAGCAATGTAAGTGAGCTGAAAGTCTGGTTTCTGCTTGTATACAACCTGGAAAGTTCCAGTTTATGTCTATTTTCCCTGCATTAACTACTATTAGCACCTCTATTCACTCTCAAATGTGTCCCAGTTCTGAGGGTAAGTTATATGATCGCCATAGCTTCAGATTACATTGAAGTACCTGCAGTTCATTGCATTTGTAACACAGAAACTATGTTTTAAAAGTACTCATGTGTCAAAGGACACTAATAACCTCAATAAATAAGAATTCTTGAGAGGCTGGGAAAACTTTTTGGAAGTGTCACTTTCAGTTTATTAATTCACCTTATAAGAAAAGCAGTTATCTTACATTGTCCATTTTGTCATATAACTAATGATGCTACATTCCATCTTTATTAGAAAGAAGCAAGTTACCAAGAAGCAAAGAGACATTAATGATTTTTTTGACAAAAAGATTCTAGGACATATCTAGGTATCATCCCCCACACTAGGTCTACCTACATTTTCAGCATTCCTGAATACCTGATGTTTCAGACAATGCTAGATTTTTATATATAGCATCTTTTGTTTAAGAAGGATATAAGTTTAGAGTACTCCATTAAGAAAATTTGAAAATGAAATGTTCTTGTATTTGAAGTTATCCTCCAGTTAAGTGAAAATCTTTTTATCTAGGACAACTCATTCTCAATAGCTATGGATTCACTTTCTCTCTTATTTTTTCAGTTTTGACAATCGATTTGCTTCTGACACTTCCTTAATTACTAGTCAGTGATAACTCTTGAGTGCAAAAAAACAGATCTACAAATAGTTAAGGATGCCATGTGGGTCTTAACAGTTTCTTTCCACTTGAGCACCATTTAGGGCTGAAATTAGTTATTAACTAAATGGTACTTTGTGGTCTCATAGTGTTAGTTTACCTTTTAACGGGTCTAACACACTCCCAATGTATAATTTACACTCTCCAAGTACATGGTTAACCACTCAAGAAATCAATAGGGGTTATAAAATATGTGCAAATTTGAATTTGGAGTCAAACACCTATCTTGTCCATTAGAAATAGGACAGCTGACATTTAGAATTGGGCTTAAAGGGAACCATTTATTTTGAAATAGAAAAAGTACAAAATGGCTATGCCCAAAGATGGGAGTAGAGTATAAAATAGATAATTCAAACAAAACCCCTAGCTTTTGCTTTAATCAATGCCATCAATATCAAACTACAACTTTTGGCACTTGGTAAGGGACCATTTAGTCCTTTGGATCTAGAGAAGGTAAAAAAACATGTTTTCTTTCATGAGGTTATTAATTTAACTAGACCTTGGCCCTACCTGTGCTTAATAAATTCTTGCATTTATTCAATCACTAATATTGACTTATCTCCCACTAAGTGCCAAGTGCTACTATTATTTCAGGTATAGTGTGTGTACAATGGTGAGTCAAACAGACAAAGCAGCTCTCCTGAAGGGTATGCTGATTAGAGAGTCAGACAAGTCTATATATATATAAACAAAAACAAAATTTAAAAAAATGAACAATTATTTGAGAAATATTACAGTTTAAAACAGAATGTTCAGATACAGAACGGTAGTACAGAAGACCCATTTAAGAGAGACAAGGGAAAGTGTACTGAGGAAGGAAGAATGAGAAAGCTGGCCAGGTGAAGAGCCTGGAAAGAGCCCTTGACTGAACCTTGAACCAGACTTGTGGCTGGTGGAGAAAGGGACAGGTCAGTCAGAGCCTTACTATGCAAAATTTGTATGCCATGCTAAAGAGTATTGATTTAATTTAAATTGCAATATATTTTTGAGCAGAACTGACTGGTGTGGAAAATGGATCATTGAGGAGAAATAGGGAAAGCAGAGTAAATGATTAAGAAGGGGTCATTAGAGAGGTATAGGAGGAAAATAATGTCTGGAACTTGGACTTGGGTAGTACCCATGAAGGTAGAAAAAATAGTTGCATTCCACATATATCTTAGAGGTAGACTGACTATGACTTATTTCTGTTCTGCAAAATGGGAGGAAAGAATCAAAGATGACTTGATTTTTGATTTGAACATCTGGGTAGTACCATTTTGTACAATGAGAAAGAAAGGAGGAGAAACATTTAAGCTGCACTGCATAAACATGACAGAATGCCTCCCTATGACTTTTGAGATTGCACTGGAAATTCTATGTTTATGTGTCTACAGTAGGGATGATGCTAACTGGAAAGAATTCATAGCATCGTAGGAAAATTACTAGGGGGTTAAATACCTACTATATAATATTAAGAAAATGTATGATTATTAAATGGAAACCTTTACATGATTTCCAAAGTAGGGGAAAGTTCATTTATAATTGTCCACAAGGGATTTGGAGATAAAAGTTTAAAGGCAAGATAAGAACTATCATGAAATGAAGGGGAAAAATTAGACTATAAAAATTTAACCATGAGGAATGCTTATACGTAATGCTTTTTTCTCTCTTTCTGAACAAATTATCACAGGAAAATAACATACCTGAAGAAGTTTGTTTACTTCTATTTCCATTATATATCATACATCCTTGTTGTGGTGCCATCCAGCGGCTCCGCTCCCGAAGAGGTAAGGCCGAACAGAGCAAGACAACACACAGTAACCGCTCTGGAGACGCAGGCTGGTAGCGCAGGTCCGCTTTATTGAGGAAGTGTAGTAGCTTTTATAGACCGTGAGGCAACGTGCAAGCAGCTTACTGGCTATGCTAATTTAACGAGGTTGATTGGTTCATGCGTTCTAGTTGCTGGGGGGAAGGCATGCCTCGGCGCCATCTTTTGGGTGGAACCCCAAAGGCCTTATAGTTAGAGAGGTTTTCCTATGTCTAACAAGGTGTTGGCGGCTTGCCCACACATCCTTTTTGTCAAAAGATTATTTTTAATAAATGATATGATTGTTTTACACTTAATTTAAAATTTTCAAAGTTCTTTTGTAGTTATTATTTTATTTGAGGCTGCAATATCCTTAAGAGTTAAGTAAGTTTAAGAATATGAATACAGATAGAAGTAGATACATATGTATAGACACCCACATATTTTTTCCCTTCATAAATTAGGAGGTTAAGATAAGAAATATTCAATTATTCCTTAATGCCATACATTGATACTAATGGCAGAGAGCTAGCCCCAGAAACCATGTGTTCTCTTTTTTTTTCTTCCAAATACACTTTTTCTTTGAGAATAATTTTGGATTTAAAGAAAAGTTACAGAGATATTACTGAGAATTCTCATATACCCCACCCAGTTTTTCTGTATGTTCTCATTTTTAATCTGGTGTTTACTTCACAATTTTTCAATGGTAAAAAAATTGTATTAGAGCGATACATGTATAGTTAGGAGAAAAATGAAAGAAGCAGTCATCTGGATAATTCCAAGCAAGAAAACAATTTTGTCTGAAAGATATAGATAATTGAGATAGAAAAGCACTTTTGCCTGGAGAGATCCCTATGATTGCCTTCTTCCCCACTAGAATCTGTAGGTAGAGTGTTAACTATAGGTGCTTCACTTACTACTTGGAAACTGTATCATTCAGTGTGAAGAATGTGGGGTTTTTTGAGGGGACTAAATTGCTTAGCTCTTTTATTTTTTTTCTGAAAAAATAAAGTACATTCAGTATTTTTCATTTAAAAAGCAATTCATGTTTGTTTGGGAAAAGTAGAAAATACAGAAAGTAGAAGGAAAGGAAGTACTCATTCTTTACAACCTAAAGAAAACCACTATCAACATTTTATATGTTTACCTCTGGTCTTTTTACTAAATAACAGTGTTTTTGGTCTGTTTACTTAGATTGGACCATGCATATGACATTCTTCTTTTTTTTAACCTTCATTTTCAGGCTGTTTCTAACATTTGCTCTCAATGCTTGAAGAGTTAATTGTGCAACTTGGTTGACTGTAAGTAGGCCATTTAGACTACCTGTTATACTGCAGAGGAACTGTAACTATTGTAAGTCCAATCTTATGTTAGATGGGTCAGTGGTTATGGTGCAGATACAAGAATTTGAGAGAATGTTGGTAAGAGAAAAACTGACACAAACTTTCGGAAAACAATGTGGTATACACACACACACACACACACACACATATATCAAGAGCCTTAAAAGCAAACAAAGACTTAGATTTCAAAGAAGCTAATTGAAACATCTTTTATCATAGTGAGAAATGGGAAATTATCTAGCTTTTCAGCATTAGTGTAATAGTTAAATAAATTATGATTTACCTGAATGATAAAATATTATTCAACCTGAAAAAATATGAAGAATTCTGTTGACATAGAAAAATGAGTAGGATATTAAAATATTTAAGATGTGGGAAATGTAAAAGACTGGAAGAAATTCAACAAAATTTTATCGTTTTTATTTTTAATATATATAATTTTCTATAATAAATATGCTTTTAATGGTCAGGAAATACATGTTAATTGAAAATAAAAGGTCACCAAGTGATTTTTTTTGCCTGAAAATGGTCAAGTTTTTGAATTCAAAATTTTACTCTTACTTTATCAGTTCAGATTAGGTATACTCAGAGCCTTTCATCACTTACTAACAATCTCTTCTGGTAAAACTGATATCTTACTTCCCTCAGCTTCTTAAACCTCTAATATCCACTAGTCACTTTCATGCCCTCATACTATTTTTTTGAAACAGTTTCTCAAGTTCTCAAATGAGACTTAAGGGATAGAAATGACAAAACTCTCCTTTTGGAGTCCTGCCAGGCTTACTAGCATACAATATAGGGATCTTGGTCGGAAACTTGGAACAATGAATCTTTCATACCAATTAAAGATTAGTCAATACAGAGAAGATAAACTATGCTTAGCAGAGGAAGAGATTTTCAGAGTCTCAAGATTTCATTTATCTTTTTACTAAACAAAGTTGTGCCAATACAAGCCTCTGTCATTTTTCCAAACTAAGGCATTCCAAAGAAATTAGGAGTAAAATGTGAGCATGAAGAGCTTTGGATAAAATCATTTCTTTCTTATTCCCTAAGTATTTCCCAGCATAGGAGATACTGAACCTAAGGCAGGGTTGCTGTTTCACGATACAAAAGAGTAATGCTACATGAGTCAAATGTTTCGGTAATCAAGTTTTGGTAACACTGAGAATAATCTATTTTTTTCCTACAAATGTAGAAGGCAGTATTGTGTAGTGGTTGTTATGTCAAACTCCCTGAATTCAAACTTTAGGTCCTCCACTCACTAATTGCAGGCCCTGAATCAAGTCAGGTTCCTAACCGTGTCCCAGCTTCCTCATTTGTAAAATGGGGACGATAATAGTATTTGTCTTACAAGTTTATTGTGAGGAATAAAAGAGAGGATTTACGTAAAACCACCCGCATAAAACCCTTAGAACTGCTGGCAAATAATAAACACTTAATAAATGTTTTGGTTATTATTAGTTTCTATCATCATATGTACTCATAGTCATGTTTCGAAACGAATAAAAATTCAAATGAGAATGAGGCAATGGACATAGAAATAAATGTTCTCTGTGTCCTTTCAGGTCACTTTGCCTTGGTTTTCATGGAAATGTACATCTGTGGAGAAATGTCCTGGCTAGCATTTACAAGAGACTGTTCAGCAGAGGGAAAAATGCATACTTTGGGTCAGAGAAACAGAATTCAAATCTCTGCTCAGTCATTTATTATTGTTAATGGTCTTTGGAAAGCTACTTGGCTCGTCAAGGTTTCCTTTTCCTCATCTGAAAAGAAGGAAACAGAAAAGTAAACAAGCAAATAACAATGTGGTGTGATAACTGGGTAAATACCAGGAGGCCAAAGGATTACACAGAAGGACTTAACCCCCAGACTGCAGGGTGAATGTGGGGAGCTAATGGTGTTTCCTCATTTTTAAAATGGGTACAATGTAGTACCTACCTGTAAACACTCCCAAGATCACAGGCTTGGGAGCTAGACTGTCTCGGCTCAAATCCTGGTGTTTGCTTTGTTTTTTTCTAACTCTGGGATGTCAGGCAAGTTATTTAACCTTTATGTATGCCTGGAAAGCATTTATAACAATGCCTGGAACACAATAAGTACAAAATAAATTATAGCTATTTTATACTAATATGTGTAAATGAGAATATAAATGTGAAGAATTTACTTAGTACTGTGTTAGGCATATAGCAAGTGTTCAAAAATGAAAGTGCCTCTTATAATCCTTGTTATTCCCAAGGAATGATATCTAAGGGGAGACAGGGAGAATGAATAAGAATTAGACAAGCAAAAGAAGCATGAGCATTTTGTGTTGGAATAATTCATACAAAGACTCAGGTGGGCAAAAAAGCATGGCTTGTTAGGGGAACTGGCAGTGTCTGGAGCATAGAGAGAGAAGGAGATGAGGTTTTGGGCATGGATTTAAGTGTGCTGCATGTTATAAGAGCTTTCAGGCAGTCCTACTGTGAAGTAGGCAGCCACTAACAGGACATGTGGGGTGTTCTTCCTTGTGGGGAGCCTGCCTCTCCAGCTAGACCATGTGAACAGCCATGCTTGTTTTAGCAAGACTTTCAGTATGGGTCATTGCTGGCACTTTATGGAAGGGACTCAGTTATATGCAGTAGTGGACATTTGTAAGAACTCTGGATAGTTGGAGGAGACTTAGCTAAAAACTGGGGGAGTGGTGAAATTATAGGGCAGTAAAGATGTATTTAATACTTCCTTTTGACAACCTACAAAGAAGACAAAAGCTATGATGACTCTATCTGTAATAAAATGATTTCTTTTCCACAAAGTCATTAGAAAATGGAATTTTGTCTTAGCAAAACAAATATATATCTGCTTTAGGCAATTTCTCAAACCAAAGGTGATATTAAAATGTAATTTGAATCACTTATTGTTAATAACAACAAATTTTATGCCTTAAAATGTATTCTCATCTCTTAGACACAAGAGTTGCTGAAACAATATGGTTTATTTTGATGGAAACAAGTTTCTTACAATAAGATAACATCCATTTTGTCTTTTAAAAATAACCAGTTTTTAAAATGTTTGATGCAATGATTATATTCTGTAATACACTGAAAAAATCCTTCATGATATTCACTCATTGCAGCAGTATATCATAATTACTCAGGCTTCCTTTATCATTAATAACAGAAGATTATGAATAAAAACATACTAATATCCACCAGATGTTCAGAGAAACATAAATATCCACACACATCAGCACATTTTAGCAACAAGTCAACAAATTTTTCTCCAATTCGTTTTCCTTTTTAAATTATCTGAACATGTTCTTTGATATGATATTTTTAATCCTCAGCAGGGATTTGCTTTTTGTTCCTTTATAATATCTGCCACAAGAGAATGCATAGTTTCAGATTTATCCAACAGCATCTAGCTACTTTCCCCCTATTACTCTATATACATACCAAGTGGCAGGCTAGTGTGATATTTGAAAGAGATCAGTCAGCTTTGCAGTCAAACAGACCTTCGTTTGCTCACACTCTCAGCTTCTTACTGGGTGACCTTGGGGAAACTGTTTAGAATTTCTGCGCCTACATTTCTTTGTCTCTACAGTGGACATAATAATTCTTTCATTGAAGGGTCATCTCAAAGAGGAGTACTAATAAAGCACCAAGCACACGGCTATGTTCAATAAAAGTGGCAATTATATGATCCATCTGAAGTCCATTCAGATTTCTTGACTTCCTCTGACTGTTGGGTTTTCCATTTTCTTCCCCATTGGTATCTGAAGTTTAAAATTTCTTTATTCCCCCTAAAATCCAAGTATTTCCCTTTCATTACCATACTTGAAGCTTATTCCCTCAGCTCCAGCTCCCTTATAAATATGCTGTGTAAGGAGGAGGGCAGGTTTTGTTATCTTTTTTTTTTTTTAACACCCAAAACTTAAACTGTGGTGCAGAGATTACCTGGCAGATCACAGGCAACTCCCCTTGGCAGGAAAATATAGCTCCCACATGGACTGTATGTAATCGTCAGTACAAATTGCATAATCTAATTTATTTTTACATCCCCCTCCCCCTCTGGTGAATTCAGTAGTCTCAACCTGGAAAGGAGCAAATGGCCTATTGGAAAAATAATACCTGGGCAACTGGTCTCGAGGAATGAACTGCCTATTCAGGCGAGGCTAATTAACTCCTCTAGGAGCTGGGAGTGCCATAAGAGTGTAGAAAACAATATAATTTATAGAATGGTACTCTGGTGTCCTGGAAGGATAATTCATGTAATATGGAAGAGTTATTTATCCCTATCTGGTAGTTTACATACTATGGTTTACTGGAGGAATTTTCCCAAAGTGACCATCTTGTACCAAGGCAATGGAACAGACGTGAAACAGAAGAGAGGTGAAAATTAAAAGTTTTGCTTTTTCTGTCCAGCCTTTAGAACTTCACTTAAGAAACAATGTTGGAAAAAAAAGTTACACCAATGTTTGGAAAAAAAGAAACAATACCGGCATAGAGGTTAGGGATAGTAGACATCATGAGGTCTTTAGTTTCCATTTTAATATTTTGAAGGGAAGCAAATACTGGATAGGGAGATATCAGTTTTTTGACTTGTGAATCACTTTTCTTCTAGCTGGTTCATTTTTATTATTACCACCTGTGATGGTTAATTTGCTGTATTAACTTGGCTAGGTTATGGTATCCACTGGTTTGGTCAAATACTAGCCTAGTTGTTGCTGTGCAGGTGTTTCACAGATGGGATTAGCATCTACGATCAGTTGACTTTAGGTAAAGGAGATTCCCCTTGATACTGTAGGTGGGCCTCATCCAATCAGGATGGAGGTTTTAAGAGCAAGAGCTAAGGGTTTCCCAGGGATCAAAAGGAATAGTACACCCACCACTGCTTCCTGAGTTTCCAGCCTAAGGAATTCGTTCGGAAGATTTCAACATCACTCAAGAATTTCCATTCTCCAGGCTGCCCTACGGAATTCAGACTTGCCAGCGCCCACAACTGCTTAAGCCAAATATTTATAATAAATCTCCATTGGTTCTGTTTCACTGGAGAACCCTGACTGATGTACCATCTAAACATTGTGGAGTTTGATGTCATTTGGGTTTTCGTCCAGGAGGTCTTTGAATTGCAGTGCCACAGCTGTATTAAGAAGTGGTGATGATGTGTTCTTCCATGTCTTGACTCACTGATAGTCTATTGGTTTATTTTGATATAGAAATTGGCTAATGCTATACAAAGCCTTCCTTCACTAGAATTCAGAGAGCAGCTTATTTATATGTAGATATAGCTATATGACATTTTCAAATGCCATACATTTGCATATGAAGGTCTCTTTCTTCCCCGTTCAGTAAACTGTCTCTGCTATTACTTCCCAAGCAAGGTTTAAAATGATGTTTTCTATACAAGTTTTTCCTTAAAATATTTTAAAATGCGATGTAGAGATAAAAATCGAAAACCTCAAATTGGAATTCATTAGATTTTTTTTTAAATTAGGGTTGAATATTAATCTATAATTTATTATTAATATATCTGTCTTTTAACACCTTGTTTTGTGGTTTTGTATTAAAAGTTTTTAAAGATAATTGGAATAATATGATATTTAAAATTTCTTAAGAAGAAAGCAAAAGTGACATCAATTTGTCATAGAGCTTTCTTTGAAACTTCAGATAGTTTGGTTTCTAGAGAGATTGACTGCCAGTACCTGTTAGTCATTTATTCAACAAATAATCATTGAGTGCCTACTATCTGTTAGGCATTTTCCTAGAAACTGTGTGTAAGTGGGGAATAAGATAGGACCTTATATTATAGCTAATGAAGACAAAAATTAGGATATTAAAATAAAAATACATAAATAAAATTCTGTTTTCATTAAACACTAAAGAAAATAAAATGGAATATTGGTAGAAAGAATGCATGGGGAATGGTTGGGACATTAAGTAGAATCATGTAGTGCAACAAAAACGTGTTCCTAAACTCAATCCACATTCCTGTGGGTGTGAACTCACTTAAAACAGACCCTTTGAAGAAAGATTGTCAGTTAAAGTACAGGATCATTTGTGAACAGGATCTTCTAAAATTCTATTTTGGGGTGACCAAACTGAATCAGTGTGGGCCTTAATCCATATTACTGGAGGTATTATAAGGAGAAGCCAAGTCAGAGAAAGCCTCAGGAGGATACCAAGGTCAGTGGCATGTGATGGAGGATTGTTACCATTACAATGTTACGGACCCTCAGAGAAAGCTCCACCTGGCCAATGCCTCCAAACTGTGAACCAATAAATTCCTGTTAAACCAATCGATTGTGTGGTACCTGTCCTAGTAGCTCTTGCAAACTAAGCAAGAGCTGTCTTGAATGGTGTGAAGAGTTCTGTGAGCAGAAGATAAAAGAGAAACTTATCTTTATGAGCACAGAAAATGAGTGGGGCAAATAGTAGGCTTTAGACATAATTGTGCCATTAAAAACAACAACAACAGAAAGCAAGAGAGAGAAAGCTCTGAAACTAGAAAGGCATTGTTAAACATAAGTCTCTAAGAGAAATAACCATTTACTTAATATTAGAGTTTTAAGATGAATGAAGCAAGAAGGAAGGAAAGAAGCAAAGGAGTGAAGCTACATTTGCTTTCAGGGCTTCTTGTTATCTGCTGGACTGTTCCCCAGGATTTATTCTTAGTCACCTTGGCTTTTTCCTATACCTGAGTTCCCTGTCACGCCCAGCTCAGCCTCTAGTTGATAATTATCACATTGTCATCTGCATTTTCCACTTTTTCCAGCTCCATATAGCATTTCTACATTGATGTCCTCAAACAAAACAGGTTAGAAATGGACTCATTGTTTTGTCTCCAAACCTGCTCTTCCTCATACAGTTTTCCCTGTCTTAAGCAATGGAGCGATCATTCATTTAGGGAGTTAAACAAGGAAGCTCGGCATTTTTCTGATTTTTCTCTTTCTCTTAACCTTCATATCGCATCAGTTTCCAAGTCCAGTCACTTTTTATTTCCTAAATCTCCATAGCACCTCTTCCTTCCTCTCTAGTGCAATGACCACCAAAAACATCATTCTTGCTTCATTGTTCTTTGTTTGGTTATCAGCCAGCCTCTTAATTTATCTGTCTTCTATTCTGTCCCTCTCTAGCTCATTTTTCACATTGTTGCCAGTATTATATTTTTACAATGAAAAATATGACATCATTTAAAATACCTCAATGCTTCCCTCCCACCCATTGATGAGAGGTGAAGCTTCAACTTCCTTGGCAAATGAGGAATAAATCTTGATGGAAACCCATGCTACTACTTCTCATTTAGTCCCCTTTGCTCCCCTTCCTCATACCATGCTTCAGCCATGCCAAATCATTGGCCATTCCCTAAACGGCCTGCTCACCAAAGCTTCTTTGCCTTTGCAAATACTTATAATGTTGTCTTTGCATATAATGCTTTCTTCTCTACTAGGTAAACCGAATGCAAACACCATTTTCTTTTGCCAGTCACAGTTTCTCTATCTGTTTGAATCCTTGCTCTATCATGTAAGCATCTCTGAGCTATACTTTCCTCATTTCCACAAAGGCCTCAGTATACCTCTTTCTCAGGAGGGTTGTGAAGAGATGAGAGAGTACCATGTATATAAAATGTATGAACAAAGTAGATGCAAAACGTAGGCTAGTTTCTATTTTATTTCCATTTCAGCACTCTTAAAGCTTTATTTTCTATTTGCCATTAAAAGGTTGCATGAACAAGCCATCACTTGCTATATAAGTGCTTATTAGAGTAACATGGCTTTCTGAATTTATAGGAAGAGGCTTATGTATAGTGCGCCCCTGAGTTTCTTTATCTACAAAAGGTCAAATCAAAGATAACTAGCATCAGTGAGAGATTCATCAACCCTCATAAGAAATGTACTAATATTCAGAATTTAACTAACTACCTAACTCGCAGTCCCTCTAAGGACTACATCTACCACATGAGTAGATTTTATGGGTCTCATGTTTGCTTTGTCCTAAAGGCCACCGTAAAGTCCTGGTATACCAGCCTGAGGAGCAGGGCAGTTTGCTTCATGTGTTCTTAGCTAAACTCATGTTACTTGATAGCATCTGAAAGGAACTTGTACTTTTCAAGGCTCAGAACTCATCACTGTGATGAGTTCAAGCCAGCAGTGTTGATAATGACAACGATGAAGTTGAAGAAACAATCTACTGATTTTTTAATCATTTTCAGGATTTTAACAGAGTTCAGCAATTTCCAGGGCAAGTTATTATTGGGAAAGTCCTAAGCTGCTCAGTCTGTGGCTTTATGTGCCATCATCATAGAGGGTAACCAGAATGGCAGACTCTTAATCTGAAACAGACCTTGGACATTGGATGCCATTTATCCAATATTTACAATTTATAGAAAAGAAAATTAAGGTTCAAGGAGGTCACCATCAAAGATGGACCTAACGCAGGTTAGTGCAAAGCAACAATTAAAATCAAGAGCTCATTAAACCCCAGTTCTGAGATTTTTCCCACTTCTAGAAATACAGTAACCCATACCAGAGGTGTCAGCAGAAGATATTGTAAACAGGCAAAAGGAATAAATGAAGGCAAGTAGGGTGGATAAAGCATTAAACTAGGCTTAAAATTACATTTGATGCAAAATATGTTGAAGTGACTTGAAACTGGTGAAAAA
Source organism: Dasypus novemcinctus (assembly GCF_030445035.2). Classification (NCBI taxonomy): domain Eukaryota; kingdom Metazoa; phylum Chordata; class Mammalia; order Cingulata; family Dasypodidae; genus Dasypus; species Dasypus novemcinctus. The sequence goes on along the minus strand of NC_080679.1, from coordinate 54,360,875 downwards.
TTCAAATGACTATAGTTTTAGGGATTATAATTTTTATAGTAAGACTAATAAATCACACCATCTTACTATTTCAGTTTCTGATGTTGAATATTATTCTATCAGAATTTCAACTTAATTACTTATTTTGCATACAATACAATGCTTCTAGTCAATTGAGTATTGCCTGTTTTTTCACAGATGGTTTTTATTTTCTTAAGCCTCTTAATTTTAAAAAGTTTGTTTCATTCATAAGGTGAGTTTTTAACCTCTTGAAACCATTTCCCAAGAGAGAATTATCTTGGATTTTATAATGAAAGGCATTAGAAAGCAGCATTCATTTAAAAGAAATTAGCTTCAAGTGGAACTCACAGTAGAAAAGGGACCTCAAAAGTTTGCATTTTCCATTAAGTATGAAGGGAGATTGAACTTAATAATTTCTTGGTAGGAACTCTGGCCTGGAATGGGATTCTACTGCCTCTTTTATATTTGACAGTTTCAGAAACACTTTATACTTTAATGTTCTAAAAAAAAACAAAAAACAATGCAAAAGGGGAATGACCAGTAATAGATATCAGTAGATCAGGATAATATGAGACAAATTGGATGAACTGACAGGTGGTTGATGAATAATTTTAACATGACCCTAAAAATAGCAAAAGGATGCTTGCACATTGACACATCTAACGGCAGATAGATATGCATGACCTGAGTTTTTAGACAGGTGTCAGGAATATTGATGGGTGGTTTGAGGATGATCATTTTCTTGGCACTGTTGCAGTAGGCAGTTTGAATGATTAATGATGCATCTTAGTTTTTTTTTTCTCCTAGGGGCAGAAAGGGATGTAAACCTTTGTTACCCTAAGGAATGTAAGAATTATGCCTGAAGGGTAAGGCAGGAGAGCTTTATTTACCTAAAAGCCCCATTTTCTTTTGGGGGAGAGCAAGTAGTGGTAAAATATGCAAGTGATCTTGACACATGAGATGATAGTGCCTGGAAGGATTACTATACCGAGCTTCTTATTATGAGGGTGCCACCCTAGGGTGTAGGAGCCTTGCGTATCTCTGAAGTGCAATGTCAAGTAAACCTGGGAGCTGACAAAAGTGAGAGACAGATGTGGGTTTGGGATGTGTCTCAACTCAAACCATGTCTGAGTGAATATTAAGAACTACTCAAAGAAAGCAGTAGAAGACTAAGGCAGGAAATAAGAAGTGAGATCATCCACCGAATGTTTACATTCATTTCAGATTTTTAGACAATTTTCTGATTCAATGCAATATGTTTCTAAATGCTGAATCTAGTGAGGAAAGACTTTTCTTTTCCAAGAATAATACTGTTTGGTCAGGGTTTTTAAAATGTCATGTAAGGCAGTGAATGAGCTATGCTATTTCAAGGCTCAAAATTAAATACAAAGTCTAATAATAGTTTTTAGATGTATTTTGCTAAATCCTGAGTAGTCCATTTACTAAAAATATTATGGTAAGTAAAGGAAGTATCAGCCATGGAGGTAAGCCCCAACTTTTTGTCTTTTGTTCAAGGAATAAAGGACAATCTCAGAAATCAAGTCCTAATTAAAAAAACAAACAAACTGTTAATTAAAAGAAAGCAGTTCCTTTTTCATTTTGGGGGTGATCAAGAAAATGTAGGGAATCTATTTCTCCAAAGAAATTTCCATACATAATAAAGGCTCATTTATATTGGGGGAATTTTAGAATTCAAATCTTTATAAATGCAAGTGGCTAGATTGGTTATTTATTTTCTGTTTACCCAGAGAGTTATTTTTATGAGAGGACAAGAGATGGAACTTGAAATCCTTCTTTTTCTGATACTAGGAACGTTTTATGTCTAATGATTGATGAAATAGCTCAACGGGTAAAACCTATAACCAAAGAGTGGGAATGATGGGGTGTGTCTTATTAGAGTATGCATTGACCATTAACTCATAATTTTAATTAGCACATGGCTACATTTGAATTTTCCTTCAGTTAAAATACTCAAATAGATTTCTCTTAAGAGGGTCAAAGAATATTATTTTAGACCTAAACAATTTTCACTCGAATTCTGAAATATTCTTTACATGTTGAGTCTAATGAAATCTTCTATTAATTAAGAACATGTTAATGGGAAAAAATCCATTATAATATTATGAATGGTTGCTCCAATAGTTTTTGTGGTTTTGGAAAATGGAGTTTGAGTTTTTTAAGTCAATCAGTGGAAAACAGAATAACCTTGGGCACAAATTGGGGCTTAGTATACATAGTCAAGATAATATTGAGTCCATCACCCTTGTTTTCTAATTTTTTCATATCACCCAGTTAATACACTCATACACAGAAATGGGAAATTGGCAACCTAGAATTTAAAAGTCTTCCATTTGAACTTTGTTAAAATTAGAACAAATTATGCTACCCAAATGAAATAATTACTTTAGAAAATAACTAAAACTTTGATGACAATATGGAAAACATTTTAGGATGCGGGGTATACATACCCTGAATTTGTGCCAATAATAAATTTTTCTGATAACTGCATGGGGAGTTACATCTCACAATGAGTTTTTGTACCAAAAACGTGAAAAATGCAGAAAAGATACATTTTTTATTCTAAAGCATCTCAGACAGGTTAGGAGAATTCCCCACAAGACATAACATATACATGTTGAGCAGCTAGTTTGGAATTTAGGTCTTTTGATTCCTTGTCTAGTATGTCTTTCACAAAACCAAACCCTTTCAAAACAGAATTAAAAAATCATATGCAGAATGATATTCAATAAATAGATTATAGATAGTTTTATGCTATTTCAGCTGTCTATACCAGAAAGATTTACTTTGATGTTTTCTTTTAATAACTAATTTTGTACATAAAGCTGTTTTCGATGAAAATAATTTGTCCCACTTTTCAGAGATACTGTTTTTACCAAGGGTATCATAAGTTTTTCAAAACATTTACAGAAATATCTCAGACAATTTATTTATGTACCAACTCTTCTTTTTTAGATTTTTTTTGCAGTAAAAAGGCCACTGACACACATATCTATGAAAATAGTTAGTAGTATAAGACAGAAAATAACATTGCTGTGAAAGTTACTCATTTGTTTCAATACTAAAGTAATTACTGTAGCAAAGACTTGCTCATTTATCATTTCCTGTTGTCTTTGCTATTTTTTCAAGTTGTCTTTTTAAACAAATATCCTCATTGTCCTTGTTGCAAAACCAATAACTTTATTTCACTAGGTAAGACAGCAAATCAATGCCGCAAGGTTTATTCCCTGTTCTAAGGAGTATCTATGCCTGGGAGCCGCTTAATAGTATCACGCATTCATGTCCCTTCCTGAAAAATGCGGCACAGCATAGTTGAGCATTGAGTTGCCATTTAAGAGAAATTCACCAGGTTCCCCTTCTCTTTCAGCTATGAAAGTTTTCATGAAATACTTTGATTTTGAATGGCATCAAGCATTTTGTTCAGCTTGATTTTGGTCTTAAGAATTGCTGTTCAACACTTTAATAGAATTTAGCCATTGGGTTTTAAATATATTTCTGTGCACTGAGGTTTACTAAGACTTACATTGTGGAAGTGCCCAGATAATAAAAAGAAACTTGGAAATGGTTGCTATTTCCTCCTCAAAGAGCATCATTAAAAATCTTTCAAACAGGCAGTGTTTTGTTCAGCACTTTAGACAAGGTTTGTAATGAGGAGTTAATGTGAACGAAAAGATGACACAGCTTTGAACAACTTCAAAGCAGGAACCCAAGCTGAAAACACCAATTAGGAATCCTGACTAGGATCAGAGATCCAATTTTGACTCTGAGATTATTGTTAATAACTTACCATACCTAAAAGCATCCAAATAAAATGTAATATAGTTTCTTTTTTAGTCTGATCAATTTTTTAAAAAAAAACTTTTTACTGTAGTTACATACATACAACTCAAAATTTCCCATTTTAAAAACTTTCCAGTATAAATTCAGTGGTATTATGGTCACAATATTGTGCTATCATCACCAACATCTGTTATCCAAAATTTTCATCACCTCATACTGAAACGCTGTACTCATTAAACATTCCCTTTACTCCCCATCACCTGGTAACCTATAATCTGCTATCTGTCTCTATGAATTTGCTTATTTTAGGTATGTCATATCAGCAAGATCATAGAATATTTGACTTTTTGCATCTGTCTTATTTCATATTTCACTTAACATGGTGTTTCAAAGTTCGTATATACCACACATATCAGAATTTTATTCCTTTTTATGGCTAAATAATATTCCATTGTGCATATAATATGTATCTTGTTTATTTGTTCATCTGTTGATGGACACCTTTTGCTATTGTGAATTTTTAATATTCTGAGAAACTTTTTCAGAAACAGATATTTCCTCCTATTTATGAAACTCTAAAGGACATGTCTAGTTTTGAGACAATCATCTTTTTTTTTTTTTAAAGGTGTATGTATGTGAAATAGTGAGATGAAAAGCAACTTGGACTAGGTCAACGATCCTCAGACTGTGATTGTGTGTTTTTGGCTTTAGGAGAATTGAGAAATGATTAGGAAGGGCGAGTCATGGACACCACAGTGCCACCTAACTTTTAAACCTGAGCTAATGCACACCTTCCCATAATTTCTAATACCATAAGGTTTCTCAGCCTTGGCTCTATTGACATTTTAGCCAGATAATTCTATGCTGTGACTTGTGTACTGTAGGATATTTAGCAGCATCAATAAGCTCTTTCTCCACTAGATGCAAGTAGTGATTCCCTCTTTCCCCACATCAGTAGCAATCAAAAACATCTCCAGACATTGTCCAATAAATTCCCCTGTGTGGGGAAGGGATGGGAAGGTGGGACAAAGCTGCCCCTAGTTGAGAACTATGGCTATAAGGTGATGGACTCCAACTTTCCAGTCAATCATCATTTCTGAATTAAAGCTGTATCCTTAGTTATAGAATCCTAAAGCTAGAAAGGCATCCTAGTAATCTAACCTTCATTTCAAATTTTACTGTTGGGAAAACTTAGGCCCTGAGAGGTTAACTAGCTATCCAGGTTTAAAATGTTAGCTTGTGTGACAGAGGTAAGACTAAGTCAAAAGTTTCTGCATTCCTATTCCAGGCTCTTTTTTTTCCTACAGAATGCTATTTATAAGTGATTTCTTTAAAATGCAAATGAAATTAAGAAATAAATATGATTACCCATGTCATTGGAAAATAGCCTTGCAGAGAATCCAAAACAATAGATAACACACTTATAATTTCTAGTTGGTTTTGGAATGAACTAAATGATCCTATTCCAGTGGTATTATTTCCCTGGTGATTATGATGATGATGATGATAATCATGATGATAATGAAGATGATAATGGTTTTCTTAGGATAGCATTACAATGAGCTATGTTTCCTGAGCACATACCAATTCTTGGCTAAGGTGAACAGTTCAGAAGCATGCTACATTTCAGAAAGCAGCCAGCCTAGATATGAGAATATAGTACTGATAATCTATTTAGATAAGTTAGAGTTAATGGTTATTGATGGGATGCTTTATGCCTTATGATTTGACTTGCTGGTGATTATTCTACATATAGAAGACAATGTAGACTCTTCAGTACTTTACAAATAAAGCACTGTGGTCTCCTCTTACTCCTGCTTCTTTAGCAAAACTTCATTAAAAATCAGAAACCAATAACAAAGATATGTGTGCCAACTGTGGGGAATGGGTGAATGGCCAGGAGTGGGGATAGAAATGGGATGTGCTCAGAGATTATTTCAAACGACTGCAAACCTTTAATTTTCCTGGGCCTCTTCAAATAGAAAAATAAAGAGGAAGAAAACCCAGTGGTGCCAGATTTGTAGAATAATTGTGACAGTACATGAACAATCAATCTTCAGAAGTGAATTTGGATGTGTATTACCTGACAAAACACTAATCACTTATTGGTTTAAACTTTGTAGATTAATAACATCATCTTTTTGGAATACGTACTTTCTTTAGGACAAATGGAGTTTGCTTTTAGGCTGCATTTTCTGAATGATTTTTAAAATTTATTTTATCTTTTAAAAAAGAAGAGATCTTTGTTTCCATTGTTAAATGAAATTTTTAATGTGCTGCTCTTAGGAGGGGGTTTTCAGATGCCTGGCACACAGTTTTGAACCTCAGAAAATATGAAAGAAAGATTAAAAACAATGGATTTTTTATTGGCTTGGAATATATTTTATAGTTAATTTTGTACCACTATCAACTACTGGTAATGTATTGATAACTCTCAGCAGAGCCCTCCATCTCATTCTGTATGAGATTAACTTATAAACATATCCTATTAAAATTTGTTGTTTTGAAGTTAAATATTAACAATGTCACCATGAAGAATATTTGTCAGCATTAAGTACTAAGAATTATCTCAGGAAAAACTGAAGGATTTCACCTTGCTTTCTGAGAATGGTTCATTTTTCTTTCTTTTGGTCAAACTTCTTTGAATTCTATATTAGAGGATGGCTCTCAAAGTTAATTTATGTGAGAACTTTTGCAAGTTTCACCATGCAGAAGGACATACCAATCCAATATGACTTGACCTTTGTAGTAATATTGTTATTTCTTGGAGGTTACTGAGTGAGGTTCCAGAGGAGATTGGAAGTAAGGAGAGCAGGACTTGCCCATGCCTGTCCAGAGGATGAGAAGCTGCCTAGCAATGGAAGTACAGGTAAAGGAGAGTCACACAGGTCAATAGTGTTAGGGCAAGCACACATTACATAGTAATTAAGTAATGAATGTGTGGGTCCTTCAAACATATACCCTGGAGTATAAACAAAAAATTTTAAAGGTTAAGTAAAAGAGAAATATAAGTGATGTCATCATCTTTCAGTTCTATCAAATGTTACATCCTCTCACTAAACTTCTCTTTGAATCACATGTTATAATAGTCTGGTGATTAAATTATTTGGAAGTGACAAATATATACCATACCTAAAATTATGTTGACTGTAGGAAAATTGGCTATGTGATAATTTAGCTATATCACTGTGATGAACACTTATAAACTGTAGTGCTCAATAAATATTTATTTATAGATGAATTAAAAAGTTAGCAATAATTTGTTATATGACTTGGGAAGGAAAAAAACAATCTTGAAATTGTATGAGTCCATAAATGATACCATATGTATTAAAAAACTCTGAATTCATATCCTATGGACAGACTATATCACATACAATATGTACTTTTTCCTATAAAAATAAATTCTTTTCAGTCACCAGACAAAAAGGAAAATAATAACAATTGCTACCATTTATTTGAGAGTATTATGTTGCTAATGTTTTACATAATGTCATTTAATTTAAATTTCAACTTCATGAGAGAAATCTTATCTCCATTGAACAGATGAAGAAATTGAGGCTCAGAAGGTTAACTAAATGGGTTCAAGGTAAAATAACCAATAAGAGTAACGGCTGGTGTTTGGACTCTACCCTCCCTGATTCCGTGGCTTTAACCACCAATCAGGCTGCCATACATCTTTGAAAAAGAAAGGTATATAGTAATACCTCAAAACCAACAATTTGTTTCAGGAAAGACCATTTCAAATAGGAAAAAGTGTACATAAATGATGCAGGATGCATTAATGAACTTGTGTATAAGCACAAAGTTTTGCAGAGTGTCTACCAGGGCCCAAGGCAATTCTTCAGTAAAAAATCTTCATCTGTATTGCAAATACCATTTCTGTGTTTATCTCTAACTATGAACATAACGTAATATTACAGATGACTGGCTACATGATTTTATGGGAGAAACAATGAAAGCACAGAAGTTCATGAAAGCAGGAAAAATTGTAAGTTAGAGTTCATAGAAAGCTTTATGAATTTTGCAGCACTGTAATGTAAATCCCAGAGGGGAAAATACTTGAATTGAGACTCTTTTCCTCAGAAATCTTGAGAAAATAGGACATCTTAATTCATTTCCAGGGTTTAAATATTCTAGGCTAGTCTGATGGCACTATAATAGCCTGGGCAAACACTTTTATTTATTTCACTGTTGATACCAATATTTGTGCTACAAGCTGCTGCCTGCATTTGCTGCTATTTGTTTATTTCCTACACATCAAATTATTGGCCTAGACATAATATGCTTTCCGATGATGTGCTCCTTGGGTTCATGAGCAAATGGAAAATGCATCCATTTAAAATGTAGATTTCTGCCACATGACTGAATTAATTTATGCTATAAATACGCTATGAAACCACTTGATATTTATATCTGTATATGCATAATAGAAGAATAATTAAGGTAAATATTAGATAAATCAAAACGGACTCTTGTTTGCACTGCTGGTTTGTTGGTATGTCACGATACTGTGCCCAGTTCTGGGTTAGCCACTTAGACTTTTTTGAGGTACAGTTTCATTACCCCTAGTATTTGTTCTTTGGACTGACTTTAAAATGAATATGGTAATGTGAGTGGTTCTTTGTGAAACTACAAAGTATGGCACGTGGTTTAGTAATTTTTTCTTTCTAGTCATACAGGATTACGAGGTGGCAAACACTATTCCGTTTTGTTTCTCTTGTCTATGTGGAAAAATAGGGAATAGAACTGGAAATACTTAAAACCAAACAATATAGCAGTAATAGATGCTTAAAACATATAGATATTCGTTCAAAGAGAGGATTAATTCTTTGGAGTCTTTCATAACAATGTAGGCATCATGGGGGAACGCTTGAGTCTGGAACTCCCAAGGGGTTATACCCTCAGAATGCTGAGTGACCTCCAAAGCCCCTAAGAACTTTAGGTAGTGACACTTCTCCCCTGGCCTGTCATCATTTAGACTTCACTGGCTTCTGGAATTAGCAATGATGGTTTTAACCTTAGCACTATCAAGTGCTCTTTTTATTTAATCTTTCTAAGCCTCCATTTTCTTACTTGTAAATAGCAATGACTTCTGCAGAGAACAAGTTACTCTGAATATTCACTTAGATTACCGAGCTACCCCTTCAAGTTGTCAGTTTCCTCTTAGGGTGGTATAACGGGCAGATAGACGACCAATAAGATGGTTAGGACTTGGTTTAAATATCTATTTCTGATGTATTTCTTCCATATTTCAGATCTGAGCTTAATATCTAAATTATTCCTTAAAGGTAAAAAGATGTGTTTCCAAATGGAATATTTCCTAAAAATTCCCTGCAAGAAATGGTGAACTAGCACAGTGTAATGGCCAGGAAGTAGACACATGGGCTTCACCGGTGCCTGGAGTGAGGGAGACCTGGCTCCTTCCAAATGCTGAAGATGATCCAGGGCTGACTTTTCTCCTTAGCAGTCACTTAAAGCAAGGGAAATCCCTTTTCCCCATATAAATACTATATTTGCTACAAATATATAATATTCACAATCTTTATCTTTACTTCAGACTCTCCCAGTGTTCTCCTTCTTGAATCCATATATAAGTGTGTGTGTCTGAAATAAGTTGAACATGGTTTTCCCCGCAACCATTTTCTTCAGTATTCTCCATATTATTTCGTTTTCTCCAATTTGGAAAACACTTAAATATAACTCATTACTTTAATCTGACACAGAAACACTATCAGTGCGTAATGCATATTTTAATGCTATGCTCTAGAATGTTATAAAAACTTGATTTAAATTCCCAGCTATATAAGGAGCATATTTTGTAAAAATCATTGTGGAAGCTATTATCCATTCTTTGTTTTCCAGTGATGTACTGTAAAATTATCAATGCTAAATCTTTGTTTTATACTATAGCATTGGAGAAACTTTGTCTTTGGTCTCTGAACTGATCATATCTGTAATTTTTAAAAATCAGACAATGCAAAACTAAGCTCCATTTTAGCAGAGATTTTGGTTCACTTTTGTAGAGCCCAGGACAATGGCTTATGTATAGGAGGTACTCTATAAATATTTGTTGAATTAATTGATCAACATAATTTCTCTGTTTATATTGGTTACAAGGAAGCTTAGGGCTAAACACAGTTACTGTAATAGTTTATGCTGCTGTTTTATTTTGTTTTAACATTTAACAACTTAAAAAATTAAGTCCATTTTTACTGAAAAACAATGCAGTCACATTTTTTTCTAAGGCATGAGAGGGCTTTTAGACAGAAAAGCAACATAATCAGAAAATACTATATACCAGAGGGAGAAAAACAAAACAGTTGAACAATTTTTTTTCCCACTATAAAATATGTGAAGAATATATATTTTAAAGAAAATGTTGCAAATTTCAAGAGGTGTAAAGCATTTGCTTTTTTAAAACTTCCAGAAGTATAAATATTAGCATTTTGAAATAATGGAAAGCCCTGAAAGCCCTAGCTTTATGATTTTCTAAAACTTGCGTTCTCTGAACCAATCTGCGGGTGAAGAGACAGATCCTTTTCTGAGCCCAATTCTAGATTGATGAGGGAAGAATAACATTAAATGGCCTCTTTCACAAATCTGACAGGCAGCCCGTTACTTGGCCTTGCAACAAATCCAAAGGTCTCGATTCAAGATTCAATAAGCCTTGGTTCTCATTAAAGGAGAGAAGGCAGAATAGAAAGCCTAAGTCCGATACAACTAAAAAATAACATGGCGGTGATGATGTGGCAAATTCTTAGGCCTCCTGGTGCCCAAGACAGTATGCGCTGATGAAGATCATGGGATTCACAGCTCTGGGGAAGGTCCTTCGTTCTTATATACTGCGTGTTTGTCTTGTTGGAGGCAACAGTCACTTACTTTGCATTTATTTTACATAATTGAGCCTCTGCTAGTTCTTACTTGAGTCTCTTTCTTTGAAATGATAGTAAAAATGCAACATAGCACATTTACTTTAAAATTTGGGATTGAAATGATGTCTCCATTTCTATAGTTAGAAATGTGTAATCTTGTGCTAATAGCTTTTAAGGTAGGCTTAAATATAAAAAAGAGGAATTGGTAAGAGTTTTAAATCTATAGTAGACATATGAGGAAAAAATGAGAGTGTCTTAAGATTGCTACTTTCCTCTGATGGGAGAGTCTGCAAATGTTCGTCTATCAAGGGAAGCGATGCTGATATTAAATTAGCTGTGAGCCTATAGCAAACTTCTAGGAATTTGAGTCATACAATTCCTGTTTTCCTTCCTTAGGGAATTTTAGCATGTGAAACAGAAATTAAGAGGGTAATGACATACACCATTCCATTTGGTTCCTTTTAGCTTTTCCAAAGCTTGTGTTCCAAAATTCAGGAAAATGCAAATAAATACTGGAAGCTTGGAAAGACTAAGGAATGTGACTACTGCATAAACTCTTTTAAAATAAGAATATTAGTGAAGATAAAGGCGTCTAGATTAAATTCCAATTCTTACTTTCCTTCAGACAGAATGTGTGTATGTGAGTGTATATGTGTGGGTTGGGGAAGAAGGCCAAAGATGAATGTCATTGTTTTAAGGCATAAGATGATAGATAACTCAACAGGGTTTATGTGCTGTGTGTGTGAGTGGATGTATGCACACAGTTGATACGTATTTCTGCATATAATGCAGGGCCAGTGTCTACCATATGGAGTTAGGAGAGTAGACATGAGGAGGGTGGAAGAATGCAGGCACCCAGGAGGAGGGCCAAGCCAATGAAGTGTCTTGCTTGGCTGCTACTGTGTCATGGCCACAAGTATGCTCTTGAGGAGGAGACACAGTGAAGGTTTTCAGCACGACAGTGGGGAAGCCAAAAGGAAAGTTTATAAGCATTTTCCTCGAATGGTAAATTGGAAGAGGTATGGAATTTGGAGTCACCAGATCTGGGTGAATTTCTGACTCTGTGTATTTTAAATTTTGTAACAGTAGCTAATTTATGTATTCTTTCTGTCTCTGCTTTCTTGTTTGTAAATTAGGAAAGTCTATGCTATGTGCTATAGGGTGGTGGTGAGATACAAATAAGGTATTACGGAAGCACACTTTGCAAATGATAAATCCCTATACATATGTCATTGTAGTTATAAACCCTCCAGTAAAGAAACTGATCTGAATAAAAATAAGTAGCATGGAAACAGTTTAAAAGATAACTGTGTTTGGGAAATAAAAATAAAAGCTAGTTTTGAGAATTATTATGTCTCCAGCTTTTGGTCAGATCACTGGGAAATAACACCTTCTTTAATGATCTGATTGATCCTAAAATAACTCATGGTAAAATTCTCTTTACTCTTGTGTTAACTGTGTCAACATAGCTTCATTCCTAAGGACGACAGAGGAATTTTTAAAGTATGTAATCAGTGTTTAATTAGGATTTGGAAGCTTCAATCAACATTATCCTTTTTCCTGTCTTAATTTTAGATTTCAACAAACATGTATTTTTAAACTTTATTTTTATCTTAATAGTTTTCCTTTGGGATTTACTAAATAAATCTAATGTCAAACTAGAACCCCCGGACCACATTTTGTGTCTGAATATCTGAATAGTTTTTCATTTGCATGTATTTAAAAACATTCTCTTTCCTTCTTAAGTCCAATAAAGAGATGATAGGAAACAATAAGTCAATTAAAAGCACTGATGTAGAAAATCAGAGATTATCTGTTTGAAACCAAATCCACATATGAATTCAATTTGGACTCAAATTCAATCCCTAAAACTCTTTGAAAATGGATAAACTGTTAGGATGCAATCTGGGGGATGACACTGAGAGAGCTGTTACATTTACTGGTGCATTTTTAAAAAATGTATATATATTTGCATATTGATGTTGATGAACTTGGGAGTGCTTTGTCAGGATAAAATTCTTAGGGAGAGGTTTGATTTTCCTATGAATTTGATGGATGTTTCAATGGAAAAGACATTCAGATAACGTTATATTTTTTGAGATTTTTCCAAATGAATTATTTTATAAAACAGACATAAATATATTTTAACTTAGGTAGTAAGCTACTCCTTGTATGGATGTGAGATCCTTAAGAAATCCCCCAATTTCTTAGGTTAGAGTAAAAATAAAATATGCCAGTTAGTGACTTAAAATGCCGTCAAGGTATAGTTACTGTTTATAATAAAATTTTAAATTTTAATTTAACTTCATTTAAAATTTAAAATAGATTTTATTAGCCTCAGACCTGGATTTTCCATAATTATCAGCTATTACTTTTAATATTTACCCTAAGGGTAGCACATCCTAAAGTGTATTCTTGGCAACATTTGTACTGCCATAAACCATGTGTTATTCATCAGATACATTTGATAAAACCTGTGTATCATAAGGAATAATTCATAATTATTTTTAGGTGTGATAAGGGTACTGTAATTTTGCTAAAGAGGATTTATCTTTTAGAGTTTCATACTTAAGTATTTATGAATGAAATGTTATGTCTGGGATTTATTTCAACATAATGTGGAAATGGTGAAAGAGGATGGGGATAGGAAGGGTTGTCTGTCGGTTGATGGTACAGGGTTTTGGTGATGAGTACATGCGGGTTCATTACAATCTTGCTTACATTGTGCATATTAGAAATTTTACACAATAAAAAGTAAAAACAAAAACAAAGATGCTTATTATATTCTTCTTAGAGATTTTATAGTGCTCAAAAAATCTGTGAGGTGTGAGGAGATCTGGAGTAAAGGGTCCATTTGTTTAGAAGGGTTCTACCCATACTTACCTGGCAAGTGGGCTCTTCTTTTCAAGGAACACCTATTAACATATGTTCTTGACATTTTGAGAATTACTGTAAAATAGTAGAACTAGTATTTCCATATATCATTGTTTATGATATTACTGGGCTTCTAGCACATTAAAAAAAATTCTTGTATCATTTGAAAATCCTGAGAAATTCAAGGTATCTATAAATAAAATATGATTATAAATTTATTTTCATTTTCATCCAGACTTATGTTTTTTATAAATATAAACTCAGAAATATTGTTAAAGGTAATGGGATTTCAGAGAGAAAGGATGAATGGTAATATGTAGTTTGAAAGATAAGAAGCAATTCTTTTTGGTTGAATGCTAGCCATAAGTTTAGTTCTAAATGCTTAATAGCTAAATAGTAAACTGTGTTTACAACAAATGAAAGAAACTTATGTGGCATCATTATCAACCTCGATAATTTTATTTTCGTGTGTTTCTATTCTAATTTTGTATAAAACATAGTAACCTGATAAAATTCCATTTACATACCCAGAAATTATTTCTCAGGCTAGGTAAATTGTATTAGCTAGAGACGTTCTTCAAAATAAAATTCTATGTTTGCGAAATAAGATTTATATTTTTGTATAAAATATTTTATAATTGTGCATGTCTCAGTAGCTATTTTTAGTTTCTAAATAAAGGAACTTACTATGTTTTAAAATAAATTATATATACCCTTTAAACTTAGCATCTAAATATAGACAGTCTATAGTACTATTTATAGCTGTCCTTCTTGCTTCTCAAAGACTAGTAAACTTTTTGTTGTCGACTTTTGTGAAAATTCAAACAAGAACATTTGCATTTATTACAATATACTGCCAAAAACTGCATTAATTTCCATTGGTGCCCATTAATTTGATAAATGTTTTGTCATTTGTACCATTTGCACTGTCAAAACAAGTTAATTATATCTTACTGACATTTTTGACAATTGCTTTAACTCTGGCGAAAAACGTGTGACTTATTAGCTTTGACAAAAGTCATTCTTGCTTATTGAAAGCTTTAGCTAAGCAAGGAAGACAGGCACATATCAGACTTCTTGCAAAGTTCAATTTAGGATCATGGTAAAACAATGATTCCCCAGGAATCTTTTATAGAAGCGCTCACATTTTGCAGCAGAAATTTATGTACCTGCATAATCTGTCCTTGCGTAATGCCCATCTTCAGATTTAGTAGTTGTAGTTGTGTTATCTGTATTGAAGAAATTAACAATAAAGATTAACTCTTTCCTAAATATCTAATGACAAACTTATAATATCCTTACAACAGTATCTTTATTGCAACTTGTTGGTTGATAGTTTTATAACTATAGCTCTAAGTAACCTTTTTACAAAGGTAAATTTGCATGTCAATTTCTGTTTGAAAGTAAATAGCACAATAATCACAGATTTCTAAAATTTGAGATAAGGAAAAGACAATTATAACTGAGATAAGTTGTTCAAAAGAATAACAAGTGAAAAACCAGGAAAATGTCTGTTTCTGAACAACATCCTGCCTGAAAAAATGAACTTGAAACAATTCTACTGAATCAATACATAAAAATACAGTGCTTTTCATTTTCATGCTAATAAATTATTAAATTCTTTGCTAAAACGTGATCTTGTTTTTCTTCTTTTCTTTGCAAGGAGGAAATCTATCCTCTGAATATTACTTTTGTGCATATGACATTGTGAAGATACAGTCTCATTATATAGAAAAAAGATACAGACTGTTGCTTATGGCCCTCAAACTCCCATATTCAACACAAATACTAAAGAAACCTGTAGTATCCATTATAAATCAAAGATGACTTTTGGAAATGAAACAGCTGCCTAATAAGGAGTTATTTCCATTTTTCATTTCTGCATGGAGACTAAAAATATTTTTTTGAAATGAAGTTTGATATGAGCATTACCTTGACATCGACCCAAAGACATGACTTCAATTTTCTCCTGTTTCTGACATGACGCTTCTTTGATTTGACATGCATTATCATAAGATTTCCCATCAGAAGCGCAGAGGGGATTGAAGTTGGTTTGAGAACAATCAATGTTGCACACACACCTAAAGGAAGAATGAGAAATAAAAACATGTAACATCAATAGTGTTGTTACTGCATTATAAATAAAACACAAAGTGAAAGACTTGCTAGGCCGGCAAAATGCAGGTTGGCAAAACTGAATTGTATCATTCTGGGGAAGTTCCTTCACTTTTCTACCTGAGATGAAAAGGAATACAGAACTAATAGAAAACACTTCAAATGACTGAGCAATGCATAAAAAAATAAAAAGGGAAAAACTCAGGATATCAGCTAATCTCTGCCACTGGAACTTCAAAAACATGTACATAAAACTTTCATGCTGATACCTGCAGAATTTGAATCAGTATGCATCATGCAGAGTATGATTCTGCTTCAGAATTTCTTTAGATGAAACCATACTGTGTTAGGTCTTTTCTGGAGATATTTGAATGGTTAAAACTTGAGTAAGATGATTCAGAGAACAGTTGGGAAAAAAAAAGCAAACAAGTAAATTATTTGGAATGCAGTCAGTACTTAATTTTCTTCATCATTAATAAGGATGCACACAAAATATGCTAACGTCCTTAATATTTTGAGGGCCACAAAACCCCAAAAGAATCAAATTAAAGCTATACATCTCTCTCCAGAGAAATGCTATGTTCATATAAACAATCATTTGCATAAAATGTCAGGGGTTTTATGGGCCCCTTGAAGCTTATCCCCTGGACCACTTTCCCAGATATACAAGGTCTTTTTCTGTTTGTCTTTTTAAATAATAAATACAAGTTGATTTGTCACTCATGGCTTTTAATATATTTTCTGTAATCTAGAAAAAACTAAACTAATAAGAATTAGGTCATCTGAATTAGAAGAATTAAACATTTTTAATGCAAACTTGTATGATTTTTCCTATATTCTTATATTATAATGCTCTGAATTTTAATATGTATTTTGTTGCTCAGAATACTGTGTTATTTTTTTGCATGCAAACCACTGCCTTAGAATATAAACTTTTCAGATGCAGGGAAGAGAGGAACAGATCTCATATTTTAAATTATTATTAATATTTATATTCTTTTTCTAAATAGATTATATATTTCTTGAATTGTTGAACCACTCATTTTATATCTGTAAATCTTAGTGAACTGTGGAGCAAAGACCTATTTGTTAAACCAAACCTAACCCCTTTCCACTCACATTCCAGAGGGGTTGTATATTAGAAGCTAATGAGAAACATTTTTAAGATTCATAAACATGTTCCCGGGCCCCATTAACTATAGGATAGAGTCTAGGATTCTGTATTATTAAATACAGTCAGCTTGGCACCAGACTCATTACCTGGAAACCACTGCTTGATCATCGTTGTTTGTTGACTGAGTGAGAGAGGGCTTTTCTATATCAGTGCTTCCCAGAGTGTAGTCCTGATAGACCATCTGTATCAGAACTACCTGGAATTTGTTTAAAATGCTGGCAGAAAATGTGTTAATGTATTTTTTGAATTTTGTAAGAAAACTGCTTTAGGAACACTTGGCTATTTTTACATTCACCTATTTAGAAACAAATACCTAGGACAGATGGGAACCATCTCTAAATGCTCAAGGCATTGAGGAGTGGCAGTCCTATGATGACAGTGCCTGGGAACAAGGCATTGCTACCACGGCTGAATCCCAGCATTTGAAAACTCAGATCAGAAGCTACCTACATGTTTAAAAAGATTTTGGTCCTTTTACTGTGTATTTGGAAAGTGACTTTGTAAGTCACGCTTGTTTTCCTTAACCATTTGTTTTAAATAAAGGGGGTAAGGATGACCTGTATTTTTTTTTAAGTGGTCCCTATTGCCTTCAAGCCATTAGCTTTTACTGTTGCTTTGTAAGGCTTTAGGGACTACCTCCTCGAGGGAAATAATTAACTACCAGCAGCAAAAGAAGAGAGAGGGAGAGATGTGCTCTCTCATCTGTCTATCTAAATAGTAAACTAGGTAAGATGCCAAGGACTTAGCAGGGATCTCCAAATTAAGTCCATAGGAATTCAGGAATATACACTATATATATATTATGGCAAGAAACAATTGACAGTCAAAAATCCATTTGGTATCTTAAAAACGAAAATGGTGAAGTGAGAACAGAGATGGAAAGAGAAAATGTGGTTGAATCCAGTTGTCTAGAATCAATGTTCCAGTGAAAAACATCATTTAATTAAATTCAGTGAAAAGTTCATTTAAAACAATTGTTCAGGATATGTTACAAGATTAGCCTTTTCTAATTGACTGATTTTTTCCCCCAGTTTGACTGAAACGATGTAAATCCCACAGCTTTTCTGAGACATCTTTTCCCCTTTCCTTTCCTAGCATTGCTCCCAAAGTGTTTCCTCTTAAGGTTTTCTTTTCCTTTGGCAATTTGGGCTCTTGCTGCCTCGAAACCTTTCAGGGAATGGCTAAGGTAAATGTATGACTATCTGATAGTTTATTGTCTTCTCAAAAGGACAACATGATTCCTTCAGTTGAAAAGAAGGTACAGTTTGCTAGGATGTAGACTTTATGAAAGCATGGGTTATATTTGCCTTTTTCTCAACTCTGTCCTATCACTATATGTTCCCTCCTCTGTGGACTTGCATAATAAATAAATGCATGAGTAAATTTAAAAAAGTTTTTCTATCAATCTCAGTAATCATTGCCAACTGGGAAGTCTTAAGATAATTTTTTTTTTTTAATAAGTGGAAGAAATTTCAAAGATTTGATGAAATGGCCTGGGGAGAAGGAAATATGACTGGCTTACCATGGACTCACTATTTCCGTTTATCAGAGACCAATGAGCTCTGGTTGCATGATTATCATTTACAATAGTTTGGGCGTCAATTAAGCTTAATAACTTAAACATTTAGAATTCCAGGAACATGGATTGAAATGCTAAACCCTTCTTTACCTCTACTGGCAGTGGCTGAATTTTCTTTGCATTTACCATTAAGCCTTTCAATACCTTGCACACATTATAGTTTTAATAACTGCATGTTGAATGAATAAATTAAATGCTAGACTATATTAATAATGATTTTACATTCTTAAAGAAATGATAACATTAATATAAATTGTCCTCATACACTACTATAAAAACAGACATGGGGTGGATAAATAATTTTCTTGACAAATATGAAATATAATCAGTGAGATCAAATGAATAGTTAGTTGAATTTGAGGGTAATAATAAAATAATACTAGCTTACTCTATGACAGTGCCTGCTCCAGTGCTATATACTTTATACATTATTATTCCTTTTATCCTTATAATATCTCTCTGAGTTACTACTATTATCTTCATTATATAGAAGAGAAAATTGAGGCTTGGAGAAGTTATGTAACTTGCCGAGGATCACACAGCTTGTTAAGGGAAATCTAGGCAGTCTGACTCCAGAGCTTGGGCTTGTTTACATACTGGAAGTGCTTTGATAAATAAGACAGACCTAACTTACTACTATTAACTCATTAAAGGAATACTTTGGTTGAATAAAGTTCAAAAAACAAGACCGCATCAACTTTTGAAATATTTATCATGATTTTATTAATTTAAATTGCATTGACTTTTATTTAGGCTCTGTTTTCCAAACAAATGGTCTAGACTTTTTTGTATCATTGGGATGTATCAGTGAATATCAGTTTTATGATATTTTAGAATTCTGAACTAATACCTAGCATTAGAATTAGTAAATAATCTTATGTTTATTAAATTTATCTGTTGTTCAGCATGTTTTACCCTTAAATAAAGCTCTCTCTAAAATCTGACTCCACATAAAAACAGACATTTAGACACACACGTATATCCATACACAGATGCACACCAACTGGCTCCACTGAAATTGTGAAATTGAAGGGTTTTAGTAGTGCACCTTTGTTGATTATTGGCTTCAAAATACTTAAAAAGTCTAGAATGTTTGGAAACTTAGATTTATGGGTTAGAGGGGTTTGTGTATTTATGTGAGTGAATGAATTGGTATGTGTGTGTATATATATGCATGTGTGTGCATGTATGTGTGAATGAATGTGTGTGTGTGAATGTTAAGGACTCATACCTTTGTGGTGGCAAATTACTACATTGTTAATGCGTCTATTTACAAGTTTATATCTTTACTTACCTGCAATTTCCTCAAGGGCAAGGTGTGTTATTTGCCTTTAAATCCCTACTATCCAGTACAGCACATTATAGTAGGTCTTCAGTAAGTGCTTATTGAATGAATTGCTGAATGAATGGCAGGATGGAGTTGGAAGGATCAAAGACGACTGCCATTGTGCTAGATATTATTGTATGGGAGAGGTGATCAATGATATGCTCACCTAAACTCTTACCTAATATTGTGCTACTTGGCACATGCAGTCTCTAAGGAAGGGGAAGGAGGCTTCTGAAAGACTAGGGTCCACCTTCCTCTCGTTTATATCTACACAGACAAGGGAAAAGGAGTACTAGCCTTCGGTAGCTTAACTGTGAAAAGAAGCTTTCACCAGCCAGGTTACTACTTACATTTTAGGGTATTTGAGTGCAGTTTTAGGCACTGATATAATTTGAACATGGTATTGTCTTGTCAGTTTATTACTACTTCAAATCACCGAAAAAATAAGGCATCGATAAAAAGGTGACAAAATTATCATAGTAGTGTAATAATGAAATTGCAGGTCATTCTGTGTTTTAGCAGCTTATGTAAATGAAGCCAGGGTTTTTTTTCCTCAGAAATGAAAGGCGGACATTTTTAAGAACAGAAACTATCCTTTCTTCACAGCTTTTGGCAAATAATTATATTATTATTCATTCTGAGAGGAGTAACTAGTTAATTACAGCATGCCACTAGTATTTTACATGAGCCAAGGATTTGTAAGGCTGAAAATTGCATGGATGCCTTTAAGGTTTTTTGTGTTTTCTTTTTTTTTTCTTCTTTTTTTTTTCCCCCAACCTATCTCAGTCTTTTGACATTTTGACACTACAATTACATAGATCTCTTTTCTTCTAAGCTACAAAGAAAAAGAATCAGCCCTACTTGAAAATAATAATTTCAGGGGGTCTATGTGGAAATACTACCCTCTGAAAACCCTTCAAAGAAAATTAGCTTTGACTGAAAACCTTAGCTCTCTGAATCATAAGAAAGAAGACAAATATCCAATCATTTTAAAAGACCACTTGATGGAGTGAGGGGAAGAACCTAAATTATAGGAAGGAAAAGGTGACATGTAAGACAACTCACATACATTTATAATTATCTCATGAATATTTTGGGGGTCTTGACATTAATTTAGTTCCCTGACTCACTTGAAATGGTTCTGCCAGGAGGATGTATAATGAGTTAAATAAACCTTTCCCGTGTACTTAGGAATGCCTCGTTGTCATCTGCCTAAGTGTGAGGATGCAAAACCTGCCAGATAGCAAATTACTTATTCATGTGTCTGGTTTGTGGCTGCCCTCTAATTTTACTAGGTTTCATTTCATCTATTAAACATGCCTGTCACTTATATTTCTCCTAAGGACCTTGTTTTGGTGTCCACTCTGTATTTTGACCACATACTCATCCTAATCCTTTTTAAAGCACCCAATTGTACTGCAGTCAGGTTGACTTTCTGAGTCGTTTGGAATTTGACTGTGGTTCTTCCTGAGCCTGTCTATCTCTGGGGCTATTTTACAGACCATCTCTGGCCTGGCCAGGAAATGAGGTCACAGCCACTGGCTATGCTATCCTTAAGAATGGTAATAGATGAGCTGCATTATATTAAAAACAGTAAAACAGCATGTACCTTTCATTTAGGAGTCTTGTGAGGCTTTAAGCCCATTTACTTATTACCTCTCACATCACTCTCTTTGATGGAACCCAAGCATTTTACCTGTAAAGAAACTACCGTGCAGGAATGGCAGTGAGTTGTGAGGGAATAAATGAGAGAGGAGATCTGCAAATGTGTTGAAAAATTAAACCATCTATACAAAGGGTACAAAAGTACTGAATAAGGAATAAGTCTAGTGAGTTTTCCATATTCTGACTCAGTTGAAATATGTGAGCTTGGACCACTTCTTTTTGGTAGGGGGAAAGGCAATCCTTTTAGTTTTGAAACCTGGGAGGAAGGAACAATCTTCCTCTCCTGACCCATTACCTAGGACTACCTTAAAGTTTTCCAAGGGAGGCCAGGTTTATACTGTATGTGGAAAGAGTTTAGCTGCCATTAATATCTCCCTCTTTATAAGGAGGCCCTTTCTAGATATTTGGTCTATTAGATGGGGAAGGTCTTGGGAATATTGGGACCTAAAGCCTAGAATAATAGCCAAACAGTAGAAGGGAGTCTGAAGAAAGAAAAAAAAAAAAATGAGTTGATAAACCCTTCCCCATATTGAACTATTTCTGGGAAAGAGACTCATTATCTTGCACTGAAACAATTCCTAATATAATAAAGGCAGATAGGGAGCATGAGTAAAACTTGGAGTGTGATATCAGATAGACTGGTATATCCTTAAAGGATGTTTTTAGGTTTCCTCATTTACTAGCTGTTTTGCATTGGACTAGTTTCCAGAGCCTTAGATCCCTCACCTGTGAAAACAGAGATACTAACATAGGATTGTGGGGATTAAATGGGTAAATGCATAAAAACTGCTTAACAAAGTTCCTGAGAAATGGTAATTATCCAATAAATATTGGTCATTATTAACTTTTAGCTCTGTGGTTTCCAATCCCAGATGCACATAAAGATCCTTTGTGGAATATTTAAAAAACATAGGTGCTTAGGGTCTACCCTCAGAGGACCTGCTTTAGTAAGCCTGGTGTGATGCCGAGGTAACTGCAGTTTTCAAAAATGCTACAGGTGGTTCTGTTATGCAGCCATAATTGAGTTGCAATTGTGTAAGATTTTCTTGATCACCCTCTAAGACTGTTTATAAGAGATTTTCCAAATTTAGTGTAAGAATCATCCATGGAACGGAAAAACAAATTCCATTTCTTCTAGCAGACCATGAGCAATTCTCATGCAATAGGTCCAGGATCGGACTCAGAAATCAGTGTTTTAAGCAAGTTCCTTAGCTCTTTCTTAGAGCAAATGGCTCTCATCTATGGAGAAACCTCGTCTGCTCTGGCTCAAGCCACACCCTCTTTCCCTCTGTTTTTCAGTTTGTTATAGGGAATTTAATATTCTTGTTTAGTGCACACATTTTAGTGACATGCATTAAAGGGCTTTTTTCCACATGCTGCATATTTCAGATGACATGTGCATAGTTTTGGGGGATGGGACAGATGATGAAATGTACCGATTCAAAAACATCGTGGTGGAAGAGTCAGCAGGCTTGATTCAACAAGTTGGGTAAAACCAAGGCACAATTGTGAGAAAGGAGTAGAAACTACTGAGAAAGTCCCCTGTGCCAGGTGCCTTGCTATAACTTTCACAGGACTCTCCTCTGAAGTGCACAAGATAGGAAGGAAGAAGTAGAATCTGAACCATCTGAAAAGAGGGGAGCGATGGAGCACATGGCATGAGGGGAGGTGTTGAGACAGACAGCGCACTCTGTGCTGGCGTGAAGAGGTCAGACTGATTGTAATGAATTCGTCCCCTGGAAAGCGGTGGAACATAGCACTCTAGATAGATTATAAGGGGCTTCAATTCTAGTCCAAGGAGTTTGGCCTTTATCTTCCAGGCAATGCCGAGTCTTGAAAGCTTTTTGAGCACAGGGTGATGAGAAGGTCAACATGATGAAAGGGGTGCGTTAGGAAGATTACGCTTGTGGTGAAGCGCCGGCAGCGGGACTCGTTCCCACCCTACCGCTGTAAGCCGGGGGCCTAGAAAGGAAAGCCCAGGGGGGAGGCATTAACTCCAAGGAAGAATCAATAAGCCTCAGTGGCTGGATACTTAAGGGATCTTATTACAGTGAAGTAGTAAGGCCAAATGTCGGCACAGTGCCCTTCCTGCTCTACCCTTTCCTGCTTTTCTCCTGACCTGCGTGGTGTTCCAAATCGGAAAACGTAGGAAAGGAGCAGTCGAGCTCGGGATGCAGCTGTGTTTATGACTGAGGAAGGCTTTCTTTCCTCGGAGGAACAGTCTTCTCTCTTGGCTGTTGGGATGGGCTCAATCGGGTTTCTATCATTGCAGGGATATCATGTAAGCAGCATTAACTGCAGTTGAAGGAGAATTATTCATCGCACTACTGTATACCCTGCCTGATTTCAGGATTAATTTAAGATGACTGAAACAAAGCCACAAAGGCAGCAGATACTTATAAATGCTCACCGCCTTAGCGAGCAGACAGTGTTCCTCCAAAGCTGAGAGTGTCCCCATGCCGCTGTGCAGCACACACATAACAGAGTCGGAGCAGCTATTCAACTCTGGATCCATTTCCATGTAATGGTCACATTTTTCTCAGGATTGATTTTTCTTTTATGACATGGCCGCATTTATATTTTAAAATAACCCAAGTAAAAATTCTTATTCATATACATTTTTATAAAGTATCTTGTAGCAAATCCCCCATTATCATTAGGCATATGTTCTTGCTCATTAAACTGAAAACATAGTCAGTTACCAAGTGTGTCTGTGATTATTGAAAAGGGTGGTTGCACTGACTGAATGAGTCTTAATAAACACCAAAGTCGTCAACCATGAAAACCCCAGAATAAAAAGTTGGAAGGAAAAACAATACCAGAAAAGTTATGAAAAAACTCACGTATGAATAATGTGATATACTAAATTCCTACCCGCTCAGATTCTGTCACAGTCAGGTAAAGCATTTTGGTAATTTCCCTGGGGCGGAGATCCAGGATTCCCACACCCACTTTTAGCCCGAGTGGTTTCATGTTTTTATTTTACCAACAGGCCCTCTGGTATGCTTTCCTTTGACAAAATTCTTTCAAGACTAAAAATGTACTAACATCCTCATTGTCTAGATTTTCTGCAAAATTGCAATTTAACATTATATCCTTGAATTTCATCCATGAAATAAGAAAGAACTACATGAATGACATTTCTGCATTTTAATAAAATTGCTAGTTTAAAAATATTGTCCATTTCATTGTCCAGGTGGTTGTCATTTGTTTCCTTATTTATAATTTATATCCTATTAGGACAATGATGATAATTCTGAGACAGTCAAAGCACTGATGAGAGAAAAGTGGTTTCACCTGATGACCTGGCATATGTCTTTTTATTAGGTATATATTAGATAATGTTAGCTATATGATTGATTGTGTTTTCCTTTATTCCTTAATGGTTGGGAAGCTAAGAGATAAGCAGTAAGTGTGTGTTTTGTGTATCCATGTGTTTTAAAATGAATTATTCATGGCACATGTGAATAAAATCTATTAAACAGGTTTCAATCTAGTTCATTGATCCATTAATGTAACGATGTGATAACAAGATGGAATTTGTGTATTTGTAACATTTACTCATGGAATTAATTCTCAATGTTTGTGTAACATGCTATTTTCTACTGATGCCCACAGAAGTTTATGCTGTTATAAGTGAGTATAAAAATAAAGCATAGGTTAAATTATGTTAGCAATAACTAACTCCATTCATAATTAGAACTTGTATCAAATGACCTTTCATTTATACCATCTTTCACCTTTCACATTTGGTATTAGAGTCAATTTAATTTAAATTTTCCTTTTAAATATCATTTAATGCATATTATAAGATACTATCTTAAATTTTATTATTTGAATAAAGAAGAATATAATAAAGTATTCATACGGATGCTATGCCACAGCTCCGTAAAAAGGAAGGTGGGAGATATGATTGGGGCAGGAAGACACCCTTAACTTAATCTGAAGCGTTAGGTTTCTGAAGATCAGAAGCAAAATGACTTCAATTTTTAAAACCAAGGTACACAATTGTACTTTAAATATTTTAAAAATATTTTATAAGTAAAGATAAAGGTAGTAGATATGGTATTTTTCTTAAAAAGTATTAAATTACAAATCTTATTCAATTTTTTTGGCATTGATTTTGATCTAGATAACATTTCTAATAGTTGATATGAAATATGAGAAACGTGCATGTAGAAATTTTAGTGGAATGTTTCTTTGTAAATAACTACTTAAGACTGAGCTTTCGTCTGTAGAAAATGACTTTCAAGCAGAGTTTGTTATATGAAGGGAATCATCTTTTCTCTCTCTACCACCTTACCTTACTTGTTTGCCCAGTGAAATGTTGTACTTGCAAACCCATGGTGGCATTTTAGCTTAAAGGCCCAAATGAGCCATTCATTACTGACTTCTTGCAGTATTGCCAGTGAATTTTGATTGCTCTGAAATAAGGTTGTATGGCAGTCCTGTTGGCCAGAAATAGTCATGAGCTATTCTGAACCCCTTGGGATGAAGGACTATAAGCAGAGATATTTGAACTTTCTCCCTTGAAATAAGAATGTTTCTGAGTTCTCAAAAATGTTAAGCATTAAATGGTAAAAAGGGAAAAGAATGTGTGAACGTGGCTTCCTTGTGAACCTTGGGTAAGATCCTCTTGTCAAAGGTGTTGGGAGGACTGCAACTATTACTGCCTCTCTTTTTTCTTTCTTTTTTTCCCTCTTAGGCACATGCATTTTCATTTATCATGGCTCTCATTTAATTCAGTTCAATCCCATAAGTGTAGCTGAGTGCCTTCCTGGTCACAGGTACTGGACTAAACGTCAGAGATACAGAGACGACCCCTGTGATCCCTGCTGGCAACCGAGACCACAATATAGTGGGGAGAAAATAAAGATCTATAAAACCCGCCGTCACCTGAAGTCAGAGCTAGGCTTTGTTGGCATGAGCAAAGTGTTTTAAGAGTACTGAAGAGAAATTATCACTTCTACCAGGGGGGGCTAGAGAGGTTTCAGGGAGAATGTGACCCTCAAGCTAGAACTTTAAGGAGGAGTAGGATTCCAACAGATAGTTTTGGTAATACTTGTAGCAAGAGAACTTCTAAATCCCTTTTTCCACTGAAGTTTTTTTCCTAATGATATCATTTCTCATTCTCTTCCCTCTGTTGACCTTTCTCCTTGCATGCTCATTCATACAGTACATGATCAATCAAAACATGTTTCTCCTTTCCTAACTCCTGCCCTGTGTTTCATGAAGACATGACAGTGTATGCATCCTGTTTGGTTCTCAGAGCCACAGAAGCACTCTGAAAGTCAGGCCAGACCATGGAGAGGACCTGTGCCAGGAGGTCTCACTTTCTAGCTCCTGGATCTCTGGCCACAGGATAATGAAGGGCAAGCTGGGTGAACAAGATGATCTCTAGGGTTTTCAGCTCTGAATTTCTGATATTGATTGTAATCCTTATATTATCAGTTATTTCTGTTTATCCACATATCTGCTCTTTCCTACCATTCTCAGTCTCTGCTCTGTTTGTTTCTTTAAAGATTTATTTTTATTTCTCTCCTCCCCCGCTGCCCACTCCCCTCCTTGTCAGCTTTCTGTGTCCATTTGCTGTGCGTTCTTCTGTCTGCTTGTATTCTAATTAGGTGGCTCCAGGAACTGATCCTGGGACCTTCCGGAGTGGGAGACAGGGATTTACTCTTTTGTGCTACCTCAACTCCCTGTTCTGCCATGTCTTCGTATTTTCTCTCCTCTGTGTCTCTTGTTGCATCATCTTGATGCCCCAGCTCTCCGCGGTGGCCAGCACTCCTGCACAGGGCAGTTTTCCCACGTGGGGGGCATTCCAGGATGGGCAGGCACACCACATGGGCCAGCTCGCAGCATGGGCCAGCTTACCCTCACCAGGAGGCCCTGGGCATTGAACCCTGGACCTCCTGTATGGTAGACGGGAGCCCAATTGGTTGAACCACATCTGTTTCCCTCTGCTTTTTTTAAAAAAAGCTAAATCCTCTACTAAATGAGTTTAGGATTTTTCTCTGCCCTTTCCAATCCCAGCACAGTGCTTTGCATATAGCAGACATTATGCATATGATGGTTGAATGAATGGATGAACGAGGTCTCCTGTTGGAATTTTCAACATATCCTTAATACCCTTCCAATCAGTGATTTATTCAGTGATTCCTAACAGTACAGGGCTTCAAGCATTTTATCTGAGAATGCTTTCTAGGTTACCTGCTCCTTCATCTCTAGCTGTACCTAGTTACTGTCCAACTTGTTCTCACCCATCTCCAGAGTTTAGTGGGAAACACTTGAACCTACAGACCTTGTAATCAGGCCATAGCCTATTATTGTTACTTAATACATTCTTTATGAATGAATGACACCTGAGTTAGAAGCATAAATCTACAAGTTGCTGTAAAATAGAGATAATAACGTTCAGCTCAGAATAACGCCTATCTTAATAGGTAGTTCTGAGAGCAATAGGAAAGAACAAATGTGTGACATTTGGTGCATAGCAGGTGCTGTTGCTTGCCTTTGCTTGTGGAGAGCTCATTCTTCATCCTGTATCAAACTGGTCTGGCTCATGCCAGGTTGGCCATCAACTGTATTACCTTTTCATCTACACCTAATTGATTAACTGCAAATAGACTTTGACTCAAGTCAGCTGAAAGAGCCCTATTCCATGTATATTTATCTAAAATATGTCATTTGAGCTTGTTTCTTCCATGTTTGGAATTATGTATAGATTAATCTCATATTTTTGTAAAATCAAATGGAACTATTAATACATAGCATTGTATTCTAGTTTAAAAATGGTCAATTTGGCCATGTCCTCTAGATTTTAATATTTTTATTGTACATAACTCTTAAAATATAGGAACTATTACCTTATTTACTTGTTTTTACAGAAATACTAAAACTTCCTGTAAAATCTTAGAATATCATCATACTGAGTAATGCTTAAAATAAGCTAATTTCACTCCTTTTTTCCCCCTAGTCCTATTATGTCTGTCCTTATCTTTTTACTTTCTTTTCCTCTCCTCTGATTTCTCATTCTTCAGATTTTAAAATCAACTATGTAGACAGTTATAGATAGTCTAAACACAGGAAAAATCCAAATATAAACATATTGAGCACATATATAGAGACAATATAAATGAAATGAAAGGGAGATGAATCTTTTATTTCTGAACATGATAGAAATAAACTAAATTTATAGAAGTTAAATACCAACATGAACAGAGGAACACTGAATTCTCTGCTCTCATTTATTTTTTTTATGCCAGGGTTATTTGCTAATGGTGTTATACTTTTTTTTTCTTTTAATTAAAACGTCTGGATTTCTATTCCTAAGTATGGCTGTGCAAGATGGTCCTGCTCTTGTTTCCTCTTGTAATGTTTTTAAGCCGCATAATCAAATGTGGGCTTTTCTTTTAGTAATAGTAAGTGGCTATTCCAGGAATACAATATGTTCTTTTTAAAAAGGTAATTTGAATTACTTCTAGGAAGAAAAATAATTTCTAATGAAACCACTAAGCTATTGATGAGAACGAACACTAGATTATCATCAGTTATTACCTGAAACTTGGCATATTTTCATGATTTTAACTTTTCATTGTGATTAAGCTATTGATGAGAACGAACACTAGATTATCATCAGTTATTACCTGAAACTTGGCATATTTTCATGATTTTAACTTTTCATTGTGATTGTACATATGAGGGATTTGATTCATTCTTACCCATGCTATTCATCCGTTTTATGTATTGCCAGTCTTTAGTCTTAAGCAAACTAAATAATAATCTTTTTGACTATCGGAAATATTTATTATATACAACATATCCTTTATCTTCTTCATATTAAGTACTTTTAAATGCCATGCTTATCATATGCCATATCATACAACATAAATGAATTCTACTCAAATAAATCAGCCCTGCAAACTGATTACAATTTAAAACCTTCAGGTAATAAATTTTGTTTGTGCTTCTGAGTAATCTGTGTACTATAACCTTTCACACTTATATATGCTTTGCTGAGACTTGACAGTTGTCAGGCAGGCAGCCTTGGGGCTTGCTTAGATCATTATCAGACACATACCAAGGCACCAATGGGGCCTATGTCAGTAAACCAGATAGGAGGCTTTAATTACTCATCCAGATGTTGTATCAGCTAGGGCCTCTTGAACATGAATTGGAGTTTAAGCTTATGTTTTCCGTGATAAAGTGCTGACCCTGAATGAAAGAACTGGTCTGTTATTTAATTTGGGATTTTTCCAATATAAAAAAAACCAAAACCTTTCTAAATGTAAAGTGTTCATCTAATATAATACACATAATTAAAAAAAATATTTAAAACATTTAGAAAGAAATGTGATGTTTTTAGCTTTGTGTTCATACTCATACATCACAGAATGATTTGGCTCATAAGAGATTCAAAGTGTTATACTGAGAAAATAATCAGAATATAAATTGGGATACCAAGTTATAGAACCTTTGTTAAAAGTATATATGAATTAAAATTCTCTACCATAATCATAGAAAATTTAGAGGCTTCCCCAGAATTTAGGAGATTAAAAAGCTCAGGATCCTGAAACAGCTAAGGATGAGTCTTAAATGTATAAAGTACCAGGGGAAAGAGAAAGACTGACTTACTCTCCCTGTTTTGACTCTGACTCCCTAGAGTAAATTCAGAATGAAGATAGGGGGATATTTTTATTTTTTAATTTTTTTTCCCCTGCATAGTATTTTTTTTCTTCTTTATTTTCTTTTAAATGTTACATTTAAAAAATACGAGGTCCCCATATACTCCCCACCCCCCCTACCCCACTCCTCCCACATCAACAAACTCTTCCGTCATCACGGTGCATTTACTGCACCTGGTGAATACATTTTGGAGCACTGCTGCACCACATGGACAGTCGTCTACATTGTAGTCTATACTCTCCTCCATTCCATCCACTGGGCCATGGCAGGACACACAACATCCAGCATCTGTCTCTGCAGCACCACCCAGGACAACTCCAAATCCTGAAAATGTGCCCACATCATATATCTTCTTCCCTCTCCCTACCATCAGTAGCTACCGTGGCCACTTTCTCCAAATCAATATTACAATTTTTTCCCTTACTAATCACAATAGTTCCCCAGCAGAACACCAGTATGTCCACTCTAATCTATACTCTATTCCTCCATCCTGTGGACCCTGGGATGGTTAAGTCCAGCACCCCTCTACATCAAGAGGGGGTTTAGATTCCACATGGATGATGGATGCAATTCTCCTGCTTGCAGTTGTAGGCACTCTTGGCTCCCTGGTGTGGTGGTTGACCTTCTTCACTTCCCTGTTAGCTGGCCAGGGTAAGTCCAATAAACCAGAGGGTAGGAATTGCAAGTCTGCTGAGGCTTAGGGCCTGGCTGTCACATGGACAATCCAGAGATTCAGGTTTCCTGAGTGTACACCAACCCAAACACTAACCACAGGTCTGGTAAAAGTAATAGAAGAGGCATGTGTAGAAAGGTCACATCTGAGTCCAACTCCATCACACTCAGGAAAACAAATTCCAAAATAGGGACAACTGACATGGCCCTGAACTCCAGAGCCATCTGCCATGACTATAGAACCTGTGAATCTCCATAACCCTCAGGAGAACTAGTACCTGGGTTTCTATCTACTTTGACTGTCTCTGGTAACCTACTGAGGCATGCATAAACATTACCCCTCTGATGACCACCCAGCTCTTTTTTGGAGACTCACAGCTATATAAACTCATTTGTTCTTTCCATTTCCCCCTTTTATTCAAGGTCAAAAAGCAGTTTTTAATGCCTGGTATTACATGTAGCCTGAGATATTCTGCCGGTCTGAGTTGACCCTTTTATTTAAGGTCTTTTTCTAGTTACATCGTCAGCTGGTGCTTGGTAGTTATCCCTTGGCACCAGGGAGACTCATCCCCATAAGTCATGTCCCATGCTGGGGGGGAGGCAATGCATCTACATGCTGAGTTTGGCTTAGAGAGTGGCCACCTTTGAGCAACATGGAGGCTCTCGGTTACCTATCATGGAGGTAATTCTTAGGCACTCTGCAGCTCTAGGCCTAGTTCATATTTCAGGCACACAGGCTCATAATCAGAGCCATCAGTATCAAGGACTCATTGTTGGACCATCCATCTTTATTGGAATTTGCCATTGCACTTGGGGGATTGTTGCTGTTCCATTGGGGAATGTGATAGAGCTCCCCTGGTCAGGAACTCAGCACTCTCTCAGTTGTCGTTTTCAACTGAAACCACTATGAAAATATCCAAATATTTTTATGTACCCTGGTATACATGCCCTGGAGAACTCCCTCCCAACCATGTGTCCCCTATCAATAATGCCTCATACCAGTGTTCCTTCCTGCCATAGTTGAACCTCTCTGTAGTCCAAAACTTCTTTAAAAAGGAAGCCTAATATATTGCCAGGTTCCATTAATAGTAAAATGGAATATAGTGGTGGGTTTAAAGGTTAGATACAGAATACATAGTAATTTAGAAAAATTAAATAAAGGAAAAATAAATTAGGGTATCAAAAAATGAAAAAATGAAAAAGCTTTGTTTTTGACATTTTGCCTTTCACCACTGCTATAGGTGTTGCCCTGTATGTACAGTGGCAAGGCAATTTCTTCCATTTCTTCCTCAGTGTCTACATCCTTTCTTTTTCTTTTTTTTTCCTAATTATTAAGTTTGTTTTCACATAAGTTTTAGGTCACAGTAATTCACATATATAATATATGGTACTCCCAAATATCCAACACCAAACCCTTTGTCCCTTTCCCAGCAATGATTTTTTTATATGTTCATATTATATTTGCTGTAGCTGATGTACAGATATTGAAACAATAGCTTTCAAACATGGTTCCATTTGAGTTTACATTATGGTTTATATTTTTGGCTATACAATTTTCTAAATTTTTAGTTATCTTATGTTTTACATTATGGTTTGCATTTTAGCCTATAGATTTTTATACATTTTTGGTGTAATTTAACATGTCCTATATCCATCATTGCATGATCTTGTGGAACACTTCTATTGCCCCACAGTTACTCTGATTCCATCTATTCAACACCTCTTTCCCCCTCCCCTCAGGGCCCACCAGGACAATCAATCTTCCTTACTTGAAGGACCATATTCAGAGATACTTGCAGCAATGTTGAGGGCTTGACATATTTGACTGCCCTAACCTATTGGGAGCCACCAATTCTCTCAAGAGATACAATTCCCTCTGACATCAGTCCTCCCTAGGATGTGGGTATACCTTCACTCTCATTGTATGCATCTCCACCCAATGATATAACCCACTATGACAAAATGAGCACTCACACACTCCCTAGAAGCTTGTCCTATGCCATATGTCCAGGGGGATACTTTTAAAATGTGAAAGCAACCAAATCATTTCCTTGCTCAAACCCAGCAAAGGTTTCCCTCTGACATTAGAATAAAATCTCTACTGTACCATGGTCTAGGAGGCCCTAGCTGATCTGCCCTTTGGCTATCCTTCCAACTTCATTCCTCATTAAGCTCTACTCTTCCTATGCTGCCACCACAGTAGACTCTACTTCTCTCTCATTCTGACACATACGATTGAGCCACCATAATTTTTCGCTTGCTGTTCCCTCTGCCTCAAAAACTCTTACCTGAGATATGTGCACATTCAAATATTACCTTTTAAGAAAAGCCAGGCGTGCATGACTGCCCTATTAAAATCAACACCGTTGTTAACTGTGAATTCTGGTATTATGTTACATGTTTGACTTTTTTATTGTCTATCTTCTCACTAGAATGTAATATGTTCCTTTTTAAAAATGACTTTATCTGCTTTGTTCATTGTTAACAATTCCTGGCACAAAATAAGCACACAATAAATATTTGTTGAATGCATTTCTGACTTAAAACTATGCTTATATCTTAGCGCTCTAGACATAAAATAAGAGTTGAATTATCTGGTTAATGGGATCAGTGCATATTATTTTGCTTCAGTTATCAATAAAATAATTTCTTCATATATAATGAATATCCATTAACATATTAAATGGCTCAGAGTATATGTGCTGTAAATATTTGTTGAATAAAAAACAGTATGCATGGCATATACAAATGATTAGACATTTGGGTATATTATCATAAAATGATCCAAGTAACCCTGTTAGGAGGACTAGGTTGTTTTATTTTATTTTTATGTATTTTTGTTATTTTAAACATGATGATGAGTTCTGGGTACCAAGCATCAGTCTTCTATAATAGGTTTGAAAGCTAAAGGTCCCCACAGTTTGACAGCCTTAGGCTACATACACACGTAAAATTAGATTTTGCATTAAAACGGTATGTTTTTAGCACTGAAAACCATTTTATGTAATTTACTTGTTTGCATTTTTTTTCACTCTGTTGTTCAAAATGGTTTAAACTCCTCACTTGTGAAAATCTCTTATTCTGAACAAAAACTCAATTAGCCCTATTTCTTTTAATGGCTATTTAATCTGTACCTACATTTGTTATTAGTATCCTTAAGATCATTTATCCTGCAAAGTATGAGGAACTGTTCACTGCAGAGGTAGAAAATGATTGAAGGTAACTATCAGCTTTAAGGCCCTGCCTATTGAGCAGTTTCGTCATTTTTAGGCAATTCAGTTTGTGTCTAATTTAAGTAATTTTATCATTTTATCATTCTGATCTGACTTCCAATTATACTTGTGTCAACAGATCTATTTCATTTAAATGATGCAGAAACAGCTACTAAAAATGGAGTAAACTTGGCCCTGTACTGTTCAAAAATGCTTTCTGCAGGT
The DNA here is from genome assembly GCF_030445035.2 of Dasypus novemcinctus. Classification (NCBI taxonomy): domain Eukaryota; kingdom Metazoa; phylum Chordata; class Mammalia; order Cingulata; family Dasypodidae; genus Dasypus; species Dasypus novemcinctus. The sequence goes on along the minus strand of NC_080679.1, from coordinate 54,326,674 downwards.
TCAAAATCTGTGAACATTTTTCATTAAAACAAGGAGAAAAAATGTTTATTGATTTATTGCTTATATTTGATATGCAACTGTGATTAAATTATGAATTGGAATCAGAAGGCCTGTTACACATTGCATAAATACTTTGACGTGAAAGAAGACTTTCGTTAGTCACAGGTATTATTTTTTATTTTGCCTGTACTTTCTGGATACTACTATTAGAAGATAAGCTTGCAGTAAATGTAGTTAACAAAGCAAGTAAATGCTAAGCAGACAATATCCTTTCTTTGTTTAGCATGATTCCTTAGGCAGCAATGCTCTTCTGCCTTCCAGATGCATATGCTGTGCCTGGGCAGACAGCCCATGCTGTTAGGGTTGTGTTCAGTCAATATTAGGGATTGAACTCTCTGTTGCTATTCAAAATTTTACTTGTGAAAATGATTTCATAAAAAGTAAATCTAAAAATGATAGCTATGAATTTTTGTTAGAATATTTTTGTTGACAGAGGGACTATAGAATGGTTCAATGGTATTCTAGAGAGTGTCATTGAAGGTTTTTTGTGGGTGTTTTGTTTTTTGGCTAGGCTGTTAAGGACTACAACGATGATAGGGCTTTGTGTGCTAATTCTGAACTTGGTCCATTTGGCTACCTTTTCTGTATCACATGTGACCCTTGGAAGCATTTCTGATTAAAGACCAAAACTGAGAGTAAATCTTACAATGTATAGTCTATTTCTTTTAAGGTTGAAGAATGATAATCTTTTTGGTAATGTTTTTAAACAGCAGAAAACACAAGCCTGTTAAGTTTAATATTCTTGGGAGGAATTTTATTTAATCAATCCACAAAAACAAAAAAGGTACTATAGTATAAAAAGTATAATGCACATGTAGGCAACAATGTGTTCACTTAGGAAGTAGCTCACAAGTATTTAAATAAGAAGTGTGACATTTGGAGCATGGCTCCTTTCTCTGAGAAAGTATATAATATTTTATTTGGTATCACATTCAGGGAAGTAGAACTAGAGCTGTCAGTTTGCTTGAGAGACTAGGTTCTGTCCTTGAAGCATAATGCCTGTGTCACAAAATGTTGGTGTTCTATCACTATATCATAACTCATTGTCAGAGTTCATGCAATCTCTGTGTCAGCCTAAGCTAATGGAGCTGTGTAGACTTGCAATCATATATAAAGAGAGAAATTTCACAGGACATTTAAAATGAATATTGGCTAAATATAAGGTCTGTACAGAGATAACCAGATATAGCGGTACCATGCCTTGAATCACACAGGAAGGTATTCACTTTTTAGTCTGTAAAGACAAAAGATGCTTTAAATGGAGAATGATGACAACTCCAATTTTAGGAGATGTAGTCATCATGAAAGAGAACTTTTGCATGAATTGAGAGATATGATTAACTTAACTCTGTTGAAGGAAAAAAAGCTCATTAGAAATATAAAGTGAGGTATCAGACTTTAGGGAACTGAATAGGATGATTCTCATTTACATTCAACATAGTCTAATTAACTAGTGAATACATGTCTATCTTGTTTATTAACAATTCATAATTAGATTAGATTGGTCAAGGGCCATTTACTCTTAGAATCTTTTTAACACTTCACTTTGTCCAGGGTAACCCAAAGCTCTTCTGTTGCCATCTGTAAAAGGCACTCTCAATCAAAAGACTAATATCATTTTAATCCCATGCCTCATCAACTAAAAAATGAACTGCAAAATATTAATACTCCTGGCCTAGGGAGATTCTGCTCTCAGTTGGTAAAACATACCTAAGACAGACTTTCTTACTTTCACACTTGTTCTTTTAGTACTAGTTATCAGAAGTGCAATGAAATTGGGCATTTCACTATTCTAGTCAAGGAATAAGAATCAGAGTCTAAAAGGTGATTTCTTCAGCCAGTGGGAGAAAAACAGAAGTGAAGTTACAGTTTCTTTAGTGTTGCCAAGTATTTTATGTTCCAACTGTGTAATGACAAGCATGGCAGAAATCTGTAAACGAAAAACTACAAAGGCAGAATTTTGGTGTTACTCATTTGTTCAGTCATTTACAAGACCTGTGTTGAAATTCTAATATGTGGTAGCTCCATTTTTAGTTTCCAAAAATAAGCAAGACATCCCACAGTTATGTGGAAGAGACACAAAATTAATAACTGAGCACTGATTTAGAGGCAAGCACAAGGTTAAGAGAATAACTGAATTTAGGGCGTGGTGGAATGCCAAGACTTCCTTCGTAGAGGGGGAAGGCAAGTTGAGTAGGATCTGGTGCAGAGGTGGGAGAGGAATCTTCCAGCTAGAGGGAAGAGCATGTGCCGGAGCACAGAGGCATGCAACCTTTGTCCAGGCAATTGCAGAAGACCAGGGTGAGGCTGGAGAGGTAGGTGGGGCCAAAGCATGAGGCACAACAGGGATCTCCTAAAGACTCTGATCTTCATTGTGAAGATATAGTGAGCTCTGAAGAGTGGAAGCAGGAGACTGACAGAAAAAGATGTCTATTTTAGAAATATCTCTTTGGCAGGAATAATGGGAAAGAGTTGAATAAACTGAAACTGGAAGCAGGGAGACAAGTTGAAAAGCCATGTATCAATATAGAGAGGAAATGATAAGACCCAAGTTAAGTATCCGATTACACACACTTCTCAGCAGAATTCATCATAGATGACCATTCTTTTCTTTTTTTACTTTGGTGTCGACTTTTTTCTAATTTTCCTACCCTTTTCAGCCTGTTTCAAAGCTCAGTCTTTGAAATACTTCGTTTTTTCCCACCTCAGTAATTTGCACCTACGTTAACCAAGTAGGAAAGGCAGAAGCCTCAGAATCAGTGTGAATATTTCCTTTCTCTCACACTCATTCCAGCGTTTCATCAAGTCCACTTCTCACTTTCTTCACTGCTACCTAAGATGGACAAGCTTATATAAGGAGCAAGCCTCTAGCTTGTTGAAGGGGTGAGAACGGGGCTATGGGTGGTGCTAGTGGGATTTGTACCATTTGATTCTGAGAGGATGAGAAGTTCTATCACACTCTGTAAAAATGCCAGCCTTATCAGAGACATTTTTGTTCTATTCTTCAACAAACAAATATTCTTTCCAATTGGTAAGGCCATTTGAGATAGCCAGGAAAAATAAAATCATGTATAATTGTGTCAGACATTTTACTCAACCAAAAGTTACAGTGGTTAAACATTTTCCATTTGCTTTTAGCTTATCCTTACTACACTGAATTTCTTTTTACTCTTACACATTAAGATTCCATAAAGAACCTTCCTAAATGCAAACATTTCTCATTTATTCACATTCATCTTTAAGCATTTAATCTGGTGTAATTGTCTTTCTTTCCCTTGTTTTATTTTCCTCAATAATTACTCAAAAGGGGATTTGATTAACTTTGTCCTTCCTATTGAATTGCTACCAGTTTGGCAATGCCAGATGGCTATTGGAACAGTACTAGACCTAATTTCCCTCCTTTATCTCCCTTACGTCCTTTACCACCAAAATCCCCTGACAATATTTGGGTGAAACTTTGATCCAATACAGTTGCAGGTAAAACAAAAAGAATAATTGAATATCTAAACATTTAAAAGTGATGAATCTGGAAACCTCATGAACAAATGTCTATTTTTCTAAAAATTTAGACTAATCATATTTTTTGGGTCTATTTGCCATAATTTTTCAAGGTAGAAAATTGAACTTTGGTGCATTTATGATGTAACCTGTGTTTGTAAGGTCTTATTTTTCTAACTACTATAAGAGTAATATAATTACTCTCTGTTAAACATACACAGCTGCTTCTGTATGCTTGGTATTCACTTTAAAACAAATCATTCTTGGAAATACTTTTTCTGGAAGGAAAAAACTAATGACATAGTTATACTAAAATTTAGTTAAATTTATGTTATAAATAAAACAAAAGTAAATAGAAATCTGTAAGATTGGTATTTACTACTTATCATTATGCAGTTACTAATATAATCCCAAAATATTATGTTGAAAGAGTTCTTTTTTATATTATCACTGCCAACTATTCAATTTTAGTAAAAGAGAGTCAACCAAAGTGGATGATAGCATTTTTAAAAAACTTTTATTATTGAAAGTCTTAAAGCATAAAAGATGTTAATAAATTACTGAACACATCTTCTCTAGAATCATTGTTGAGAAAAATTAGGAATATGTTCACATAGGTAACTTACAGAGAATTTGCCTTTCATCTAACAGTGCCATCAAATGTATAAATAAATGGACATTCTGATATGACTTTAGCTAAACAATTTGAATAACAAAAATAAAAGCACAGTGTAAACCAGGAAATTAACCTTGACTTAATTTTGAACTTAAGGAAGGAAAAAAAAAATTCTGCCATAATGGGTGAACATTTAGAAAATATAAAGTTAGTATAAAAATAGCTTTGGAAATTTGCTTTTGAAATTGTTTCCTTCCTGTGAAATGACGATTGTAACACAAACAAGATAATGCTTTTTAAAATTTTGTCTATTTTTCTCTCTCTAAGGTTTTATGGTAGTTTGCATTGACTTTTTATGATGGTTAATCTATCTTAAGGTTTGAACATTTTTCTTTACTAAGAATAAAAGACATTGAGAAGTTGTTGGATGATGATTCAATAGAACAGACAAGGTTAGTCAAAAAATTAAAACAATGCAAAACCTATGCTCAAAATGATTAGAAAATTACATGGAGAATTTGTTTTGCATGATGACAATTATTTTAAAGGCCTTTAAGCTTCATACTATGAAGAAACATGGTATAATTATACTATTTTTGTTTGCTCATATAGAGAAAAATGTTCTCTTGGAAATGTGTCTGAGCACATATACACTAAAATAGTAGGTTTCAAACCAAGCTTCTAAGAAACTTTTATGTTGGGAGTACAACTAAGATGCTCTGCCCCTAAAATAATATAATAGCCTTTTTCTAATTCTCTGAGAAAAACAAATTTTCTGGATCCTATGTTTTTCTCCCCTCCTTTTCTCCCCTAGTTTTGTTAGTTCTTCTTCTATTTGTCTGCTGGCATATGCTACAAGTTGACAAAATGAATGAACAGAGAGCACACAAGCAAAGAGACAACCTTGTGTTAATTCTCAAATAAGTACTATGATCCATTACTTCTTACCTGTGGAGACCTGCATACATATAAAAATAATCTTATTCTACAAGTAAATTTTTTGCTAGTTCTTTCAATTCAATTAAAACATCACTTCATGGGAATCTGCAAAGAACATCATAATTTTCAGGTGCTCAAGCATGTAAACAAGACTGAGAACAACTGAATTAAAGGATAAATTTGTTTATTCATTTTCTTTCTTTCTTTTTTTTTAGTGTAAATTGTAACCCAGAGAATTTCAGCTATTTCAGAATTAGGGTCAAGTATGATCATATCTCATATGGTTTGGGCTTATGAATTTCTCTGAAATACCAAAGAAAATGCAAAGAATTTAGAAAATGCATTAGCCTAAGTTGTGTTGGAAAAGTTATTTTCCAAAAGCTTGATGGTAAGTGATACTATTAATGGCATCAGTGTAATCTACCTTGAGACCTTGAAGATGTTCTCTAGTTTGTGTTCCATTAAAAGTTTTTAATAAGAGTTCAACAAAAAGTAATAATAAAAAGCATTCCATTTCACCCTTGCTTCTCCTTAACAATTCAAAGTATCAATTATAGTATAACCTTCACTTGACTTGCAACCATCTAGTGCTCTCAACAACATACTGAATTGTGTGCTAACACTTTCAGGGCAAAATAAATGTCCTATTTAAGTTTTTAACTTTTGTACCATTTTAATGCGACCTTTCAAATGTGTGATACTCACTGTACTTTATCTTTTAAATAGTTTTTTATCCTGAGCATTTACATTCTTCTTTTTTGATCATTTGGAGCAGTTAAAAAACATTTTTAAAAGTTTAAGAATAGATATTCATCATGCACCTCTGAAAGACAATATTTCTCCAAACACAAGAGTTTTCTTTCTTTTTAAAATTATTCTGGCATTAGAACACTTACTTATTTAACTTCCTTTTATTTTACTAGTCATTTTCCTAGGAGGATGGCTAATAGGACTTTTAGAAGAAAGAAGTTAAAAGCAGGAAGTAAAAGCACTTTTGATTATTAAAGGTTCCAGAGGTCTCCACACCTTTAAAAAAGTTTAGGATTAAAATAAAGGGGGAGGGGGGAGGAGGGATATGGCAAGAGAAAGAGAAATGAAAGGATACAGAAAAAGTCCAAAGGATAAAAAAGCCATGCAAACATTTCTATTGTTCAGAAAATTATCATCTCCCTAAGTAGACTCAACAGTTTTTAGACTTCTCACTATCCTTGATTCTGCTGTTGATTGGTCAACAAATATACCATAAATCTTTTTTTCACATAGTGTTTTTCAGAGTCTGGTCCACAAGAAAATTAAATGAGGGCCTTCTGAGAGTCAGCCCAAATGTTTGCAGGGTCATGGAAGATGAGCTCCTTCCCTGGTGGCATGGTTAGCCTCAGTGCGAGCAATAATATAGGGGATGGGGGCTCCAGGCTGAGTAGATAGGATAGTTTGACTTGACAGCTAGAAATATTTTTGCTAGTTTACCTTATTATATAGAAAATGAAACTGAATTTGTAGTTTCTTTATGACCAGCATATAGATCCAACTATCTGGATCTTAGTGAGATGCCCTTCTATACAGTTCCCAAGTGACATCCCAAGAAAGACCTAAGCCTTAGTATTAATCAAATAAAAGCAGATATTACAAACAAAGATCATGTAAAGTTTGATTTATGCTCTATTTCTTTTTTTGTTGAGTTTAGAAAGAGAAGATTTAATTAGTGGTAGATATATCTTGCCTATATATGACATTAATTTAGATTAACAGGAAAGGAAACTACTATTCTTTTTCATAAACTTCAAGATGTTGGGAATTTTGGTTGGTTTATTGCCTTGCTTATTCCTATTTGAATAAGTGCAGATTTATTCAATAGTTTGTCAATATGAAAATTGTGTAAACTGTGATATCTTCTATGCCTTGTCCCTTTGGTAACATATTATTTTTCCACACCCACAGTTGAGTGGCATCTGATGGATATAGCTCCTAGCTAAATGCCCAATATCTGGATTTTAATCCAACATAAGTGGCGTTTCCTCTCTGATCTTCTGAATAGATTGACACAACCATCCACAATCATGGATATATTCAGCATCCACAACTCTCTCTATACTTCCTGCAATTTCTGCATGTAGGATTTGTTCCTGTGGGAACTACATCAAACCCAGGTACTTCACAATTCCTGCTTAATTACATTCCAGTAACTGTAGTTCCTGCCTGCACTTTGAGAGAGAGGTGGTATTTGGAGAGAGGAGAGAAGAAAGGTAGGTGCCTTTCTTCAAAAGCAATGTTAATCTATATAAGAAAGGCTGCCTAGCTTTCTGATTAGTTTGTCCTTACAATGCAGTGGGCAGTATTTCTGCAGACAAAGAATTGGTGGATGTTAACTGTGTTTTAGAATCCAGTTCTATTTGTTTTGTCATTAGTAAAATACCTCCAGGTTTTGGTATTGTGTTGATTATAATGCTTACATTTTTGATGGTGGCAGTGTTTTATTTTAAAAATCTATCTATCCACCTACTTATCTACGTATCTAATGTATGAGACTACCTAGCCTTTCTAGTTGTTTTTTCAGTTGTGAGATGTTTCATTTGGTCTGCTCGCCAGATCCAATATAAAAGTGGGATACCTTTCCTCCCACCTCCTGTCTTAGGTGGCTGCTAAAGCAAATACCATTCAGTGAGTTGGCTTAAATGATAGGAATTTATTGTCGTACAGTTTCGAGGCTAGGAAAAGTCCAAAATCATGGTGTCATCAAGGTGATGTTTTCTCCCCTGAGACTGTGGGTTCTGGGGTGGACTGCTAGTGACCCTTGGTCTTTGGCTTTTCTGTCCCATGGCAATGTACATGGTGGACTCTCCTGGCTTCTCTCTTCTTCCAGGTTCCACCGCCTTTCAGTGTCTGACTCTTCCCTGTGGCTATCCTTGTGTCTGAATTTCATTCTGCTTATAAAGGACTCCAGTAATAGGATTAAGACCCATCCTAATTCAGTTGGGCCACACCTTAACTGAAGTAACCTCAACAAAAGATTCTTTTTACAATGGGTTCACACCCACAGGAATGGGTTAAAATTAAGAACATGTTTTTCTGGTGGTACATAGCTCTAAGCCACGATAGCACTTTTTTAACTCACATTTTAGTGGATGTTTCTATTAGTCTTAGATGACCAGAATTTGGGATAGACCATATTTGTTGGAAGAAAGGTTAGCAACTCTCATTGATTAAAGATAGTCACAAGTTTCAAAGTGATTAAAAGGTAGGTTAAAGAAAGATTAACACTAAATAGTTTTCCCTCTGAAGCATTGTGAAAAGACACTAGCTAGGGGAGAGCTCTGGGAAGAATGCTTGACCAGCTCATAGATGTACTTTGCAACTCTCAGAATCTCTTTTTCATGTATTTAATACCGCTAAAGCACAATACTCTCATATTTCTTTATTCACGTTATACTTTTGAAAGTATTTCCCATGCATGAAGGTGTTCCATAATTGATTTATTCTAAATACAGAAATGGAATTATATTTTATGTATATTTCCTGCCTTTCATTTTACTACAAGCTGCATTAAGTCAACACCAACTGTATTAAGCCAATATATATATTTTTTTCAATTTAAATATACTGTAAGATTGGAGTCTGTAAGAAATTCAGGAGCTTCCATCAGTTTATTTTTTTTCAAGTATTGCGGGGTCTTACCTTTTCATGTGTGAAATCAAAGAGAAGCTGTGAAATTTATCAAATTAAGTGGAGTACTTCCTTCTGTTGGTGTCATACACCACAGAGCAATGTCAGGCATGTGGAGAACATGGAATTGGTAGTTCTTGAATGGAATTTTTAAGCAGTTATTCAACAGCACATTTTCAAAATTTGCATTAGAATTTATCCATTGTAAATATGCATAGCAGAACGCATTTTCTAATATTGTAAAATAACTTAAAAAATATTCTCAAAGCATATGGTCAGTGTTTCATGAGAGGTTTTCCATGTTAAGGGATCAATAAGATATCAAAGTTTTACATTTTTAAGCACTTCTTTGGAGTCTAATCTCAGCTCTATTTATCAGTTGTCCTATGGTTTCCACAAAAATACTTAAAATTCAATGTCTTCTTCAATGTCAGTGACCACCGAGAGGTTGTAACACGAAAGTAAACACAGACTGGACTCTGAGAAGAATAACGTTGCCATCTCCTTACACTGCAGAGCCTCCTAAATTAAGTTCCTTACATGGATAATTTCCTATAACCACAGGGGGCCAGAGCTGGCTGGTTGACTGGGAGAAAATTAATTAGAAGTAGAAAAGCCTGAGAATAGAGGAAATGAATGAAGTATACTATTGCCTAATGTAAAGGAAATAGACTAATGCCTTGATGAAGGTTGGTGATCAGAAGTTTACTCACTCAGGACTAAATAATTGATCTGGAGGAGAAGCTTTAGCAGTTAGTGAGAAATCCAGACTTGGCGCTCTATCGAGTGTTGTGTTGGTGACTGAAAGAGTGCCTGCGGTTGTTTTGCTTGAATGCTGTCCACTTCTCTAGGACCGTTAATGGTGTGTTCAATTTCATTTTAAAGCATTTCTACTGAGCTTATGAATTATTGATCAAGGCATGGTGAGGGATGGGCCTACAACCAAGTGTGAAGTTGCTGGTTAACTTGGTTCTGGGTAAGGTTTTGCTATGGAAGCAATTCAGCCCACAGGAAAGACTTCCACTCTGATCTAGGATTGCTATTGAAAAGAAAAACTGTCTGGATGGGGAGACATAGTTGAAAACGGCGCAGTTTAAATCCGAGAAGTTTTAGTGAAACTCTCACTCAGTAATCAATTATAAAAGAGAGAAATGTTTTTCCTGTGCAAACAAAAGCAAACTCTCTGCTTCAACTTACTGTCATTGGGTACAACATTCACTACTTGTGCTTTCTCTGGGAAAAGACATGTAGATGTGCTACAATAGTAGAAAAATCTGTCTGGAAGCAATACACTGATATTTGGCATAGGCTTTTTCAAATTGGCAAGTTTTAGAATTTCATAAACAGATTCTTAGTGTTTCCTTCCTACCTAGGAGTGGTACCAAGTCCCAAATGAAGCAGGATATGGGATGGGTGCTGGCTTGAAGGAGTGTGATGCAAGTGGGGGAAATGGAATATCTAAATGCAATGCACCAGTGCAGCACGAATGTTTTTGCAGCTTTGTACAAAGTGAAAAATACATACTTGCCTGAGCTATTTAACCAACACATTTATTTCTAAATTGCAGAGTTGAATTCTTGCTTGGTTTTTCATACATTCTTACATAAAACATGATAAAAAGCACAATGCATTTATTGCTAAAGTGTTGTTAAGAAAATTGTAAAGATAGAAGTACAATTCAGTGTTTGTGAACTTCTGCCCCCAACCCTTCCCAAAGCCCCGGCGTCGCTCTCAATTTTGTTCAGTTCAGAGTATCATAAACCTGAAACAATAAATGTCATTCCTCTCTTGATCACACATTAGCCCAATAGGCTTTTTATTGCAGCTAAATAGGCCACCATGAGGGCACCAGGCACTTTGCTGTCAGAATTTCCCTAGAGTCACCGGTTTGGGTACAGAGTGCTTTGTTTTATTTGTGCCTGGGAGGTGGAGGGAAAGCTGAAGTGTAAAGACAAAGGTGAAGAAGGAAGCATAATCTTACAGTGGCTCAGTATGGGTACTTTCCTGCTATAATAGATGACTATGTGTCAATGCACATTAATATTTGATGTGCATCATCATATTATCCTTTATATGCACTTTCACAATATTGTGAAGCAGCAAGGTTGCTCTAGACAAGGACTTATATGACCAAGTGCAGTGGCTTTTACTTGGTGAAATTAGCACACATCCTGTCCTTACAATGTCAAAAAGGATGCTTCTGTTTATATTAAATAAACAGGCAGAGGATGGGCCTGGCCTTTTAAAAAACACTCTATTATCTTGAGTGCATATACAAGGCTGACAAAATAGTTTTTTTTTTTTTTTTTTAAATGGCACACTGATGCATTTTGTATTCTGCTCCTTGGAAACAAAGACTTAGCTTCTGTCATTATAAAAGACCCTTGAAACAGATCTGGAAGTGAAAGCTCATGCATTGTGGTATAGACCAATGAAGAAAACTGAAGAAAATGCTTAGATCTACAAAGGCTTGTTCTCATTTCTATTTTCTTTTTCTGAAACTGAATATAAGCAACTGAGAAGCATTATTTGCTCACACAATGCCTGACCACATGTGCAAACCATTAAAAAGGCATAGCTCCCTTGCCATTTGACACAGTCCAAAATAAAAAAGTAAATGCCAATGGAACAGTTTCTCCAGATACACTCCGGCTGTCCCTTGTATCATTAATTCTCTTCTCAAGTATAATAATTCACTCATGACATTGATCTAAATATGATTTTTTTAGTGGTCAGCAAGAAGCCATGTCTAGTGGGAGTACAGTTCATGGTGGAGGACATGTGGCTTGTGAATAGCTAAGTATCTGAAATGAATAAGGCCATTAGTCTTAAGGTCTGGTAACATTCGAGGAAATTATTAACGTCAATTTCTCATTTTGATTTTCTGTCACAGAAACTGCTCACCAGAATTTAAATCAATCTCCAACGGCATTCATTCATCCATTCATTCACTCATTCCACAAGCATGTATTCAGTGCCTGATATGTGTTGTGTTTTACATATGGCAAAGGAGTGCCAAGAAATTATCTTTTTCTTGAGGAAGTCATCATGTAGTACACTCTACAAGACAATATACACACAAGTAACTAAAAAGTACAAGGGAGAAAGGAGCAAGCCAGAAGGTAAAAATTATATTGGATGTGGTAGGTAGCACCTAAAATGATCCTCAATGGTATTCATGCCTTTGTCTGATCCTTTTCCCTTGTGCATGTGCTGGACCTAGTAACTCTCTTTTAATACAAGAAATGGCTTCAGGGGACTGTTTCCTGTACAGTCACATAGGGCCTTGCATTCAGAAGGGCCCTGTGCTCCACTTAATGCTTTCCTGATGTGGATGAAATTCTTAATTATTTTACCTTTGAATTTGTGTTTTGTAGGGGAAGTCTAATGGAACAATGCAATATGCACATGAGCAGAAGAGATAAGTTCAATATGCATGCCTGCAGTGTTTTCCTGCCATGCCATCATGCATGGTGTCCTGGATGCCTCGTGAGTATACAACTCCAGTGGTGCATTCTGAAGTTGAGAGACTCAAGAGAGTATAAGGTAAGAGTGTTATTCCTATCACTAAATGAGGACCCTGACAGTCCAGAGAAGATACACTTCCCATTCAAACCAGAACTTGCTTGCATAGAAAGAAGGCAAAGGCATTCTAAGAGATACCAATGAACCCCACCACATTTTTTGTGTGTTCCTTCCCTGGTGTAGCCAATCACTTTTGCTGAAAATTATGACATAGAAGGAAAGAGTAAGATAGGGTCATGTGTAGTTCCTTTCCCTTTCAGTCCTTCCTTACCACTAAGTTGAAGCTAGAGAGCAGTGGTAGAATGTGATTATCAAGAAGTGAAACGTGAGGCTGGTGCAGGGCCTGAAGGCGGGGCGCTCTCCACCAGGCCGACTACCTCAACCTGATGCCTTGAGAGGGGCTGCGGGGCCTTGGAAGCCAGGGATGGCGGCCGGGAAGCCAGAAGTGAGGGTTCGGAGGAGACAGAGCCTGGTCTGAACGGCTTTGCTGGGAATCTGGGGCTGATGGTTGGGATTTGGCTGGGTCCAGACATAATTAAGACCTTAGGAACCACGGTGGGCTGCCACTACTTGGGCGCTTCTTCCCTGATTGGCCTACCAAGTAGTTTGGAAGGTGGCGGCGGGGGGGGGGGGTCTTCTTTTCCTGGATAGTGTGTGCTTATGTAACCCTCTTGGCTCTGAGGTAGCCAGAGATCCGTCCTGTAGCAATGCTTAGAGAAGCAGAGTGAGAAAGTCCCTCCACTCCCCACACACATAAGCCAAGGCCTTTGGGATGATTGGGTTTTGGTGTTGGCCTGCTGGCTAGGACTTCCTGGGAAATTGCTGAGCCAGCTTTGCAAGGTTTACCTCTCAGCCGCTGTATGGGCACTGTTTCAGTCTGTAAGTTCATAATTATGTATTTAGACAAGTCTAACTCCTTCAATAAGGGGGCTACTTATTGCATGAGTGAAGAAACTGAGTTCCCCTTTCCTCAGCACACACAGCTATAAAGTGGGGTTGGCCCTTTAAGGCACACAGATGTATCAGATGTAGGAATTAGAGATGACTTTAATGCCAGCCTCCTTCACCCCGTCCCCACTTGGGATAGTAAAAGGTAGCATGGCTGGGATGTGAGTTCCATCTCCCTCTGCTCTCCCCCAGTGGTATCCTTGAGCAGAGGTCCTGATAGCCTTATAGCTGGTAAATGGAAGGAGAAGATGGTCAGATAATTCAACCTCTGGAGAAAATTTCTCATCAAAACCTTATTGAGGTTAAAAGTGAGTTAAAAAAAGATGAAATTATTGTTTATCTTTTGAACTAGAGCAGTAAAGTGTGGGGGGGAGGGGAAGCCCTTTAAGAAAAGTTGATTTAGTTTTGTGTGGCAATATCCACTGTTCTGGTAAGAACAAAATACGTATGCCTGTATGAGGTACAAAATAAAAATTATATAACTTCGGTGATTTTATGTACAAATTATATACACTTAGATTTGCATTTAAGCTTGGCACTGTACAATATAAAAATGAATGTTAAAATTCAAGCTAATAATTTAAAATTATAATCTTCCTCTACTCAGAATGACATAGTAAATAAAAGCATCATGACAAGAAAGAGAGACCAAGGGAAGAAAAGAAAAGTTTATGTTTTAGTGCCTTTAACAAAACTTTTTTCCTGCCTTTTGAAGGGGCTCCACATTTTCATTTTATTCTGGGGCCCCACAAATTATGTAGTAGGGCATGGTGATGCTGTTTTAGTTCCAAGATTAGGTTATAAAAATACTTTGACTTCCACCTCTCTCTCTTTCCCCCTCCCTCCCTCTCTGACTTCTTTCTTTGGGGTAGATGCCATTTTGTGAGAAGATCTCTGGAGAGGTCATGTGACAAAAACCTGCTGTCTGTAGCCAATAGCCAAGAAGGACCTGAGTCCTGCCAGTAGCCATGTGGGTGATCTTGGAAGCAGATCTTCCCCCACTTGAGTCTTAAGATGACTGCAACCCTGGCTGACATCTTGACTGCAGACTTGACAGGGACCCTGAATCAGAAGCATACAGCTAAGCAGTAGACACTTCGGCATACCCAGAAGCATATAGCTCAGCTGCACCTAGATTTCTGATGCACAGAGACTGTGAGATAAAATATTGTTGTTTTAAGCTGCTAAATTTTGGAGGTAATTTGTTATGCAGCAATAGACAAATAATGCACTGGGGTTCAGGAGAATAAAAGCTTACATCCAAAGACTAAGGGAAATCTGTTGACCTAAATCTTATAGGATAAGTATTTAGGCTTGGAGGAAATGGTATTGCAGGTAGGAGAGACAGTATAGTCTAAGCTAGGGGCAATAGTTCTCAAACCTTTGACCTCAGGGTACCTTTATAGTCTTAAAAAATTATTGAGGATCCCAATGGGATTTATTTATGCACATTATATCTTTTGACACTTATTATAGTAGAAACTAAAACTGAGACATTGAAAAATTTGTATTTAATTCATTTAAAAATGACAAACCCATTATATGTTAACATATTTTTGTAAATAGATAAATATATTTTCCAAAAATAAATTTATTGAGGAGAATGGCATTGTGTACATTTTTGAAAATTCCTTCAATGTCTGTCTGGATTAACAGGAGAGAGCTGGATTCTAATATCTGCTTCTGCATTGAATCTGTTGAGTAACACATATTACACAGCCTTTTGAAAATTCCACTCTCCATTTGTGAGAGCATGAGAATGAAGAAGCAAATCATTTTTTAGTCTTGGGACACACATTGAGAAGAAGTGATCTAAGGCACAGAGGAGAGCAAGTTCAGAGCACATATTCCTAAAGCATGCGGCAGAAGGGAAAAATAATATAGATCTCAGGCTTGCATAACATACACAATCATTTTTTAATGTAGAAGAGTTGGCTGACATTATTGGTTGTCCATCAAGAAGTGATTCCTGCTTCCCTTCTCCCTTGCTAAAGAATCCTTAGTTCTGTTTTGGTATTGGAAGCTCACGATTTGAGGAGGCAAGATTGATTAGTCTTCCCCTTACAGACATTTGAGAGAACCACCATGATTAAAAGAAGTCTCCCATTGCAGGTGATGATGTAAGTGTGTAAGTTTGCATTGAAGTGTAGAAACTCCTTTCTGCCTTTGGATGTTGTTCTGTATGAGTGTGATGCACAAGCTTGCTGTGGTCATGCTGTTTCAATGATTATATGGTCAAAGGAATGTGAGTGAGTTGACCAAGAGCCTGGATATTGTTAAGTCATTGAATCAATAGCTCAAGGACGCACCTGACCCCTCTTTGTGTTTAACTTATTTTGATTCAGAGACTCAATGACAGTTTTTAAACTGAACTGATAGGCCCATTAATGTCTTTGAAGATTGAACAGACTGCCCTGGAATGGGCAGTCAGGCATCAGACAGGCAGTTATTAGACGAGTCCAGGTAAAAGTAATGTGGGTGGGAACTACACTGGTATCCATATTAGAATGTAAGTGAAAGAATCATGAAGGTAAAACTTGTACAACTTGGCAATCGAAGCCTCAGGTTTAGATGGATGTATAGTAATTGGCAGTGAACCTACAAAAGTAGCATCAGATATTTTCTGAGTACCAGGGATTGTTCTAAATTTTTTATATGCATTTTAGCATTTTACTCTGATAAAAATATCCAATGGGAGTTTCTTCTCCCATCATTCAGGTACAGAAACTGAGGGTTGGAAAGGTTAGGTAACTTAACTAAGATCACAAAGCTGGTAAATGAGAGAGTTGGGTCTTTACAAAGAACACCAGACTAGCTCCTGTGTAAAGTCTTTAACAGAGATTTTATGTAATGGATGTGATTTTAAATTGTGTCCAGCCATGATATTTAGCTGTCAGGGAAAAATATCCAGCGTCTTTCTTGCTTTTAGATTTTATAAGAGGTAAAAGTGACCATTTTTAATTTCTTTCCTAAGCAGCTATGCAAAATACCTTAAGTATATGAGAGGCCACCAACATTAAGAGGATATTCTTCCTTTGTTAATTTAAAAGAGGAGAACACTTTCTGACTTTGAAGTCAGAAGATCATTCAGATAACTGTAGATGCTTGTAAACATCTCCTTTAAGGTCTGAACAAAGCAAGAGAAAAGATTGATCTAAGAACAGCAACAAAATCTTTAACAGTTAAAAATAAAATGAATTGACTTATTGAAAAAGCAAAGCACCTTTAGCCCCATTGGTTTTCTACTTGGGACCATAGTAAAGTCACCTGGGGGAGCTTATAAAATATATAATGCCAGCAGTATAATAAAGATCACACTTTCCTTCAAGTAATATGTTTGCTGTAAGTTAAAATTACGTGACCTGGAAGGTCGGTCCTGACATCTTTCCTCATAATGGCTCAGAGATGCTCTTCACAAAGAAAACGACCGCACACTTATTTCATCTGAAATGGACTGAGCCCAAGGATGGTTTTCCTTCTATGAAAACGCAGGTGATTAGTGAAGATAAGGACTCTTTTGGTTTTGCAACACATTTTTGCATTTCATTCATGGACACGAGGTGGAAAACAAGATGAAAATGATTCTTTTATAGGGCATTCAATTAAAAAATGTCATGACTTTTCCATTAGTTTGCATAAATCCTAGAAATGAGTTTCAATGAGAGTGTGCTATTATGCTGAGGAAAAGATGGAAGTGCATAACCTTGGGCAGATCGTTTAACTTCTCTCTGCTTTACATTTACAAGCAATAATACAAAGAGACAGGATTATATGATCTCCAAGGTCCCATCCAGTCAGATTTAACACACTATGATTATTTGAGAGGCAATTTAGTGTAGTAGTAAGGAGCCTGGGCTCTGGGACCACACCGCCTACATTCAGGTCCTGGCTCTCTCCATTTATTAGCCATATGATATGGAGCAAGGTACTTAACCCTATAAACCTCAGTTTCTTCATCTGCAAAGTGAGGGTAGTAAAGCTTCATAGGGTCCTTTTGAGGAATAAACAAAATGATCTTTGTAAAATATTTAGTATTGGATTTAGCACATAGTAAGGATTCATTTATTATTAACATTTGCAATCTGGAATTACATGGCAAATAAAAAAATATTTTTTTTCCTCTAACAACAAAAAGGGAACTTTCCTAATAATTCAGGATAGTATGATTTTATTGGTTTAAGCTCTAAATTTTAACCTATTTAGCACCTGTTCTATTATTCAAAGTGTAAAAATTTAAGTCTTAGCATTAATTTTATTTATACAATTCCAAACAATTGGTTTGATTATTTTCAAACCCACTCCTCACCCCAAGCAGAATAAATTCTAACATTCAAGGCCTATTTAACTGCATGCATTGGAGACTAATGAAGAATTTCTGCGATAAGCTAGGACACTGTATTAGTCAGCCAAAGGGGTGCTGATGCAAAATACCAGAAATTGATTGGTTTTTGTAAAGGGTATTTATTTGGGGTAGGAGCTTACAGATACCATGCCATAAAGCATAAGTTACTTCCCTCACCAAAGTCTATTTTCACTTGTTGGAGACGGCTGCCAGGGTTCAGACTTCCTGGGTTCCTCTGGGCTCAGCTCCTCTGTTTTCTCCACAAGGTCAGCTGTAGACTATGAGGCTTTCTAGGCTTTGCCTCTCTACACAAGGTTAGCTATAGATGATCAAGCAAATGGCTCTCTCTCTCCCTAGGGCTCCAGCTTAAGACCAACATCAAACTCCAACATTAAGAACCTTTAACTCTGTCCTTTGCCATGCCTTTTATCCATGAGTCCCCACCCTACTGGCACAAGAGGTTTACATAATTACTTCATCAAGTAAAGCTATGAATCCAGTATAATCTAATATGCCCAGAGGAAAAGATTAGTTTACAAACATAATCCAATATTTCTTTTTAGAATTCATCAATAATATCAAACTGCTACAGACACCATCATATAGGTCACCAAAAATGAGAGAATAAACGACATTCCTCCAAATTACAACTGAAACAATAAATAATTATGGTATAGACAAGGAAAAACACTTTGGAGACATAATTTTTTAAGTGAGAAATTCAAAACTGAGGTTAATGATACTAAGTTTTTATCTATCTACCGAACTACCTACAATAGGTGTTCATATTCTTTTAACATAGATGAGAACATTGAGACGCAGGAGGGTTAATGAACTTACCTGATGCCACACAGAGGTAAGTGGCAGTACAAAGATTTACACACAGGTACTACGAGTTTAGCATCTGAGTTCTTAACACTCTTTCCAGCACAAAAGTCCTTTATTCACATTTTTAGTTTTTGTTTTACACAAAACTTGTGCTCTTTCATGACTTTACACTGCCTCATTACATAAATCCTTCCTTCCTTCCTTCCTTCCTTCCTTCCTTCCTTCCTTCCTTCCTTCCTTCCTTCCTTCCTTCCTTCCTTCCTTTCTTCCTCCCTCCCTCCCCCTCCCTCCCTCCCTCCCTCCCTCCCTCCCTCCCTCCCTCCCTCCCTCCCTCCCTCCCTCCCTTCCTTCCTTCCTTCCTTCCTTCCTTCCTTCCTTCCTTCCTTCCTTCCTTCCTTCCTTCCTTCCTTCCTTCCTTCCTTCCTTCCTATATTCCTTCCTTTCAAGTATTCTTTCTCTATTAGAATATGATGAAGGACTTGAATCTGTGGTTCATAGTTAGTGAATCAAGTCAGGTGGATTCCTTAGACTTAAGACTTTGACATAGCATGATCACCACACACCTGTGATTTGGTACAACACCATCTCAAATTGAACATATGATATTACCTTTATATTTATAAAGCCCATTAAATCTCACAGAAAATACATCATCAATGATTTAGTGAGCATCTATGAGAGTGAGACCCTTTTATTTAGGCAGCAAGAATTCTCTTCTAGGGAGAAAAATTCCCTAACAGAATGGGTTTCACTAGTTTGTTCTTTTTTAAAAATTTTGCTTTTGTAAAAACTGGATTTTGTTTTAATGAATAAATAAATCAATTAAAAATTGATGTGTGTTTTCTACTTAAATTCAAACTTAATCTTAGAATTCCATTTTAAAAAATTTAAAATTGTCAAGAATAATTTTAAGTATAATTCCTCAAAATTAAAATCAGTTTACTACACATAGTCAAAGATTGAGATACAAATGATAATCATTTCCTTTCCCTTCCAACTGCTCATCACCCATTACTGGGAGAAAAATTTACTAATATGTTGCATATTATAGGAATCAAACTGAATTTACCTTTTTTTGTTTTTGTTTTTGTTTTTTACGAGTTTCTATGTTTGTAGTTATACAGAAAATGAATTTCTGCTTTATTCTTTGTAAACTTATTATTATCTTCTTAAATACATACTTCCTGTCAAAACCCAATCAAACATGTTGCTCTCCCCTATTTAATGAGCTATTGTCTTGCTTTATGCTTTGGTACTGACTATTCTTGGTTCTTTTCCCTTCATAGGGGCTCTGAAGATCTGAAACCATAATTGAATGTACTTATCTTAAATTTCGGATCTTCAGACAAGTCAACCTAATGTGGTTTAGCTGTGAAGAGAAGGCAGAGGGAGTAACCTAGCCAGCCATTTTGAAGGGTTCGTCAGTCTTCCTGAGGGAGATGGCCTATCCTAGATTTCACTGGGTGGAGCATGGATGGGTAGGTGAACACAACTGCAGTTAAGTTTCCAGTGCCACCCTACTGCAAGTCTTTTGAGATTAACAAATGGGAAGCAAAGTATCATTTGCCAAGTAGGTATCTCTTCATTCTTTAATGATCTTTAAATTTCTCCACTATTCCTTATCTTTATAGTCAATTTCACTCCACATCTATCCTTTCTCTTTTGATGGTGAGTTCATCAGTCAGGATGAGATATACCATGTTGCAGTAACAAACAATCCCAATATCTCAGTGGTTTAAAATAACAAAGACCTAGCAACCACCAACTGCTGAGAACTGCTATATACCACACCAGAAGGAGGTAGAGAACTCTATTGAGTTTTGCACTTGCAATCAAATGCTCAGCCACAGGTCACTCATTAACTAGACACACAACTTTGCCCAGGCTCAAAGGAGCCAGGAAATACAATCTTAAAATGCAGTCCTACTTCTGCTATTCTGAAGGTGGGGAGTCAGAAATACTCAGTGAGCAAGAAAACTTACTTTCATTTTGTCTCAATTAAAAACATGGGAGAGAGGAGTTCCTTATTTTTTTGGTACTATTTCTACTTTCTTGCCTCTTAATATATTCTGATGTCATTCTATTTTTCATTAGTTTGTCCTTTCCAATATCACATTATTTTCAGTAAATATTTTGTCATATTACCCAGCAGTCTAAGTTTTGCAACCCTGATGATTATTCTCATTCCTCAGCTCCAAATCCATTTTCTTTATTAGATTTCTCTGAACTCCTGCAGCTTTTCTTACTGTCTGTACCACACAACTTAACCTTTAATTATTTGCCTCCTGGGCATTCCTCTTGGTTCTGTCTTTTATCAGCTGAATCAGAACATGATTCTCACTCACTACTTCCCTCCTCTACTCCAAATTGACTCTACTTCCTAATCCCCTATTTCTAAAAGTTGTTCCATTATTCTTCGCAGCACTTAGCATTAAAATCTTTACTTCTCTTTGACTGTTTCTAATCTCTTGCTTCTCATATCTGTGCAGTTACCAAACTGGATTCCCATGAACCTATTGTTAGTGTGGACCAAATGACATGGTGAAAGTAAAAGCAAGCTGCAAACACTAAATATATAAGGGCACTTTGCTTTCTTTTCCTTCAACAATTTTTATTAGTTCATTCATTTATTTATCATTCATTTATTCATGCATTGACTCAACACCTAAGTGCTTTCTTGGACTGTGCTTGTCCTGAAGGAGCCACAAATTAAACATCAGCCTTTGCTCTTCAGGATGTTACATACAGTCAAGGAGATCACAGATCCTCCATGCTTACATTCCAGTCAAGGAGATCATATGTCCCCCAAATTTCCAAGTAACTAAGTGCTGATAGGGTTGAAACAAGGGAAAATGCTATGGGATATGACAGCAATGATTATGTTCTGGACAGCTCTGGTAAGGTTTCAGGAGGAAGTGAAAGTGGAGATGATCAAACCATTTTACTTCATAATGATACATCTGAAGGTTTTTCAGCATACTTAGAATAAGATCAACACTCTTCATTGAGGTCTGATAGAACTATCATCTACTAGAACTTCATCTAAGACCTCCTCTCTTATTTTCTGGGTACTAGCTCCACTGTCCTTTCTGTCAGTTCCTTCCGCATACCAAGCTTATCCATGTTCTTGGGTCTTTGGACCAGAATGCCCTTCCACCATTCTTTACGTAGTTTGCTCTTCCCTGCTATTTGACTGAAATGGCACATCACCAGGAGACATCTCCTAAATACTCAGTCTTACTTAGTGTTCCTCCTCTACTTTCAGGACCCTGTTTTTATTTATACAACATTTATTATCTGAACACATCTGGTTGATTTGTCCATTTGTTTATTGCCTAGCCCCTGTCTCATCTCTCCTCAGGCTATAAGTTCTTTAAAGGCAGGAATTCTGTGTTATATACTATATTCCTAGTGTTAGAACAGACCATAATCCTTGAGATATACTAAATAAATATCTGTTGACACTCTACTGGCTTCCCTATGTCTGGTTTCTTTCTTTTTCAGAAACCATTACTAAACCTCATTAACAGGTTCTCCTTAATGCTACTTTTGTTATGTAGTGAAAGTTCTGAGCTCTGCAATGAGGGTAGAAGTGAGAAATGCCATTTTCAGGTCTGGTTCAGCAAAATCTCCCATGAGTGATTCTTTCTTCTCTTTTGTATTATATTACATGAATGAAGAGGGCATAACTATTTAGAAAAGGGCAGGCCCATGATACAGAAAGAATTGGGTTCCCTGAAAGACCATGTGTAAACATACCTGATTAGGAACACCTGTCTTAAGATATGATGGAAGCAAGAAAAAATTGTCTGTCTGTCTGTGTTATACCTATGAGAATGAGAATCTGGGGCTTCTCTCTTGTAGCATTTACTCTTACTTAATCTAACCTATACTTGGCAATTGAAGGTTTCCATAAGTTGGATACACCTATTTTTCAAATTCTAGAGGCATTACCCACATTCTCAGTCATTAACTGCTCTTTCCTTGGAAAGGGCAGTTACACAAACTATCTTAAATCTACCTTGACATCTGTCCTCTAGCATTATGCAGTGAAAAGGGCATGGTTCTGAGAGTTTAAAATCAAGATCTACCTTTCCCTAGAAAAACACACTTGGCAAGTTATTTACCTCCATGAACCTTAGTTTCCTTCTTTATATAAATGAAGGAAATAATACTTAACTCACAACACAGCTGTGAGGGAGTAAATGAGATGGTGTACATGAATTCATGTGTGTTGAACATAATTTTTTTTCTCTCTTTCCCCATAGAATCTTCTTTCTCTTTTCTGTATCTATAAGACTCCTCTGAGTCTTACAAGTTCTACATTGTGTCCCAGGTTTTCTGGAGCATTATTAGAAAGGTGGTTTAAAAATGGTAAGAAAACAGCAAACAACAACAATAATAAAAACAAAACAAGAGTGTAACCTGTGAGTTCAAATCTTGATGTTGACCCTTAATAGGTAAGTAAACAGACATGTTATTTAACATATTTGGGCCTCATTTTTTAATCTTTAGAACTGGAATAGTAATATTACCTAATTTGTTGTGTTCTTGTACAAATTAAATGAGTTAATAAATGTAAAGTCCTTGGAGAAGTGTCTGAGATAAAGTAACCACTCAATAACTGTAAGTTATTTTAAAAGTATACTTTATAACCTTACCTGATTGACCTAGCTCATGCTGATAAAGCCTTTCTCTACACTTAAGATATTTTTTGTTCATTATAATGTCTTTTTTCCTGTTAAGAAGAAAGTCTTCCTGACTAGTAACTTTGCAGGCTATAGTTTTTCATATCCACAGAGCTCTATACCAACCCTTCTAGCCAATGCTATAGTCGGCACAAATAAAATTAGAATAAATTATATTTTTCAAAATGTAGGCCTACTGTCTTCATGAATTCTACTTTATTGCATGTGTTTGGTGCCTAATGCAAAGATAGCCCCCCTCCAATTTAGCACTGAAGTGGATTTTTATTTGAAACTGTATCTTGGCTTAGAACAAACAAAAATTGGGGGAAGATACATAATAGGTGAATAATTGGTTTAAAGTTTTCAGCAGCTTGATTATACTAATAAAGCACAGCAAAAAACATTCTGAGGGTTTTTAGGAAAAATATAGTAAATATATCTAGCAAATTACTGGCTATTTATCAACTATATGAGTAAGAAAAGAAAGAACAGAATTAATAGTAGGGAGTTCTTATAAGTAAATATATCTCAAAGTCACCTTTTGTGTTCTAATCCATAATCAAAATTGTTAGGTATATTATGATATATTGCTATTGTTTGAATATTTTTGTCTTTGCTTCTCATTTCTATTTTTTAATCAATTAAATAATTACAATTAAGGCCAGGATATTTGTCATAAAATCTAATCAATGTTTTTCATTCTGCACAACCTTGCATAACAGCCAGGTATTTTATCTTAATTAATGGTAAAATAAAACATTCACAGAAAATTCTATATAAAGAGCTGATATTTTATTGTCACAAACCATGTCACCTAATTCCTAGGTCATTCTTAATTGACTGGGAATAAATCAAAGAATGGTTCAGGAAATACTGTCCTAGATCCATCTCAGGACCCCAGCACTCTTCCTTACATGAACAAGTTATTTGTCTCTCAATAATTGCTCAGTTTTGAGATCTGCATAATTAAATTAAGAACCTAAAGACTCAAACTAGATATTCAGGGATTTGGCCTAATCTTTGGCTGAGATAACTGACAGTTCAAAGAAGGAGACTAAGGAAAACATTAGTCATCCATTCCTCTTGTTTTAACCATAGAAATGACATATATGGGTATCCTTACTCAGGACTTACAGAAAATCACCTCTACAGAGTTAAGACATTGCAACTTTAGGATTTTATCATCAATGCATTATAGTGATAACCAATAAAAATAATTGTATATGATTTATAATTTAGTTCTAAAGGATACTGTCCTTTTTATCATTCAAAATCTCTTATTAAAAGCATGCAAGTATAAATTTTTTGTGGTGTTCAGAACTGGTGAAAGTATCCCTTGATGAGACAGTAGTCTTTTATAGTTACACCATAAGAATTACTCTTTTTTCTTCATTACCTCGAATGCCAGGACACTCAGAGAGAAGGATTTGATCCACTTTAGCAGCTTTTCATAGTCTGCTTTCTCTTTAAAATTGTTCTTTTTAGCCTACCGTTTGCATTCTTATTTCTCCCCAACATTGTTTTATTATTCAGCTTTCAATTTTTCCTCTTATTTAAGTAGCTTCCTTGTATGCTTAAATTTTGCCATAAGCTGCTATGAATTCTTTGGAGAGCCTCCTGTCTCCTAGACTTTCTTAAGAGATGACTAGCCAATATGAAAACCTTATTCCTGCTAATGTATGAGGGTTGAAACACACAGCAAAAAAATGCTGCCTTGTAGAAACAATAGATCATGCTTTTTAATTTAACAATGACTTGGAAATTTTAGGCCAAAAAGAAAAAAGGAATAATATAACCAGAACCACAGGAGATATTTGTGAAATATGTCTTTATAGCTCTCAGTAGTCCTACTCTTATTTCAGATGGTGCTTGAGCTCAAAAGATCCATGAGAATCACTTAAGTAAATGCCATCATTTTACATATGAGAATATTGAGGTCAGTATAGGCATAGGGATATACACATAGATTAATGGAATAGAATGAGAGTCCAGAAATAAATGCTTGCATTTAAATTCAATTGATTTTCAACATTGTGTCAAGACAATTAAATGGGGGAAAGAACAGGCTTTTTAATGAATGGTGCTAGAGCAACTGGATATTCACAGAATGAATGAATATTGCAAAAGAATGAAGTTGGACTCCTTCCTTATTCCATTCACAAAAATTAACTCAAAAGAGATCAGAAACAATTATTAGAGCTAAAACTAAAAAACACTTAGAAGAAAATATAGGAATAAATCTCTGTGGCCTTGCTTAAGCAAAGCCTTCTTAGATATGGTGCCATGGGCACAAGAGGCAAAAGAAAAATGAATAATTAAAATGTTTATAGTAATTAAAAGATAATCCACAGAATGGAGAAAATATTTACAATAATATGTTTTAATAAAGGACTTGTAACTTAAATATATAAAAAATTGCTCCAACTCAATAATTAGGCCTAAATTTTCTCTTTTAGCCACTATATATGGCAAAAGAATAAAACATTTTTAAAAACCCATGAAATTGCACTACACAGTGAACCCTAAGTAAAATTACAGACTATAGTTAAAAGTACAATTATAAAAATGTGCTTTCATCAATTTTAACAAATGTACCACACTGATGCAAAGGTGTTAATAATAGGGTGGTATATGGCAATCCTGTATTTTATGCATGATTGTTCTGTAAACCCACAATTTCTCTAATAAAAATTTTGTGAAAAAAAATAAACCAATAATCCAATTAAAAGTGGTAAGAGTCTGACTGGACACTTTTCTAATGAAGATATACAAATGACCAATAAGCACATGAAAAAAAGACTCAACATAATTAGCCATCAAGGAAATGCAAATCAAACCCACAAGCAGATAACACTTCACAGCCACTAGAATTGTCATAATTTAAAAAGACATGTAATAACAAATATCAATGAGGATGTGGAGAAATTGGAAACCTCAGATATTGCTGGTGGGAGTATAAAATCGTGTAGCCACTTAGGAAAACAGTCTGGCAGTTGTGCAAAGAGCTAAACATAGAGTACCATATGACCCAGCAATTCTACTCCTAGGTATATACCCAAGAGAAATAAAAACATATGTCTACACAAAAACTTTTATATGAATCATCATAAATCAACATTGGAAACAACCAAAAAATGTCCAACAAATGATTGACAAACAGAAGATGTTATATCCATACAATGTAATATTTTTTAGCAATCAAAAGGAATTAAGTACTCATATAATCTACAACATGGATGAACCTTGAAAAAATTATGTTAACTACAATGAGCCAATCACAAAGGCCCACATATGGTATGATTCCATTTACAGGAAATGCCCAGAATAGAATCTGCAGAGACAGATTAGTAGATTAGTAGTTGTCCAGGGCTGGTATGGAGGAGGGAAGGGAATATGGAGGAAATGAGAAGGGACTGATAACGGATATGAGGTTTATTTTTACCCAAGGCAAGATCTCAGTTTCAGTGCCCTTCCACGGTTTGACACCAGCATCTTTTAAATTAAAAAAAAAAATCTCTCTTTGATTACTTTGGTGAGGCAATGTCATAACATAACTGTTTTAGGTCCTTCCTCTTTACTACATGGCTGATGATCTCTAAACTTTGGAGGTTTAACACATTTATCTGTCAAATGAGGATGACATTATTCATCAGAGAGACACAAGAGTGGGGAAAGTATTCTGAAAATTTCAAGTGTTTTAAGGCTTTGTAAACACTAGAAGCTTTTCCTCTTCCTCTGGCTGCCCCTTTATGCCTATCATCCCTCAAAAGGGAGACACTTCTCCAACACAACTTGCAAAAAGACAATTGTTACAAGACTCATGAATTCAGGTATAAAATCTCCCCTAAGCTTGTAATAACTTTATGCAACAATGCCAGACTTTTCTTTTTTCTTTCAGATCTGACCATCCAGCAGATCTACTGCATTTTCTTTTCCCCAATCAACACATCTTTGAGAGAAGGAAAAACATTGCCAATTAAAAATAAACTGCCTACTGCAATCAAAAAGACTATTTTTAGGGGGCAGATATGGCTCAAGTGGTTGAGCTTCCACCTCCCACATGGAATGTCCTGGATTTGGTTCTCAATGCCTCCTGAAAAAACAAAAATGAACAACAAGCAAAACAAATGAAAAAAACTAACTCAGGGAAGCTGATGTGGCGCAGTGGTTGAGTGCTGGCTTCCCACATATGAGGTCCTGGCTCCAATCCCTGGTCCTGGTACCTCAAAACAACAACAAAAAATTTATTTTTATTTCTTTGCCATAATCGATAATTTGATGTTATATTTGAATGTCCTAAACTACCACTTTTTGTAGATATTGATGTTTATTACAGAAATATATGGCTAATGTTTGCTAATGTGAAGCCTATATTTTATTTCAATTATTATTTTTTCTTTTTTTCCAGTTGTGAATTTCTTGCTGATATACTTCTCTTAATATCTGATGATTATAAGGACATTTGGCTGGTTGGGAACTAACATTTCTTTTATTTTCCTAGATAACACAATTTTGATTTTAGAAGCTCATTTTAGAATAATCTCAGAGAACAGAATGAAATTACTATGCCGACTGAAAAGGCTGAAGAGAATAAAAGAGCTGTGGCAAACAACCTATAGAAGACCGTCCACCCCATGTGGATCGTCTTGATTTCTTATGTTTCATTCTTAGCTTAGTGATGAAAGGATGAATGGACCCACTCCTGACATATTTTACTTTGCATTGGGGGACTGGAAAAATCAGATAGTTTCCATTATTCATTATTTCTTTCCCTTTTCTTTTCTTTTCTTTTTTTTTTTAACTATTGTAAGCATTTAGAGCTGCAGCAGTATTGGTTTTTCGATTGGGAATTGCATGTAATTTTACGATGTGTTCAATCATTTATTAGATATTACACATCCTCTTTGTAGGGGAATGTGTCTGGAATAGACTGATGTGGGCTACTGAAGACAGCTTGTTGATTTGTTGTTTAGATGAACCAGCACATATAATATATTATACTTTGGAAGTAAACCACTGAAGACCAGCAACAGTTTCTACCCAATTTAAAACACCTTTGGGAGGACAGTTTCTCAGTAAAGAATGCTTATACCTCAGAAAGCTATTTATTATGAACACTCTGGCCACAGACAATGGAAATGTTTCCAGTATACTTTCTGTCTAATCCATTGGAGTTAACCCAGAAAAATATCTTCTACAGCCTTAGAGGGGCTTTCAGCTTTGGTAAATCTTTTTAGATCACAAGTATTAGGATGGTACTTTTAAAACCATTTGTCTTAAGAAGTGCTGAAAATTTTGAAAAAATTAGAATTTGGGCCATGGAAATTATGTAATTATGTTCAAATTTAAATGTTATTCTTAAATTTTAAAATTATTACTATCAATAACCAAACTCAGCCTTAAAGTTAAGTAAAAATTTTCAAGAGTGATGGCTTTGTTGATGTGTAAAGTATTAGACTGTCATTAAACACACACACACACACACACATATATATATATACACACACACATAGGAGGAAAATATACCCCCTAAATTTATGGTGGTTATCTTGGAGTGGTGTGGGATTCTATTTTTCTATAGTTTTAAATATTTATAATTTTAAGCAATCCTCTGTGGTAAATAGGAAGAAAAAAACTAACAAATTCTATTTTAATGAAACCACTCAAAAGATATGTTAGGTTGGGAAATGAGACTTGTTATATTTTTAAGTGCTAAAAAAAGATGTAGCAGGGTTGCTACCCGGATAGGCAAGATAAAGAGTAACACCCCCTGACATATTTATTTTTATTTGCCATTTACTTTGATGATTCCACTTCCTTTCTCTATTTCTCATCTCCAACAATTTCTATTCTTCCAGCAAAAAAGACACCTGTAATAAACCTACTTTTGCTACTTAGAAGGGGCCAAGTAGCCCATCAGCTGTTCCCAAGAGTACTAAGGAATGAGACCAGGTCCCAACTGGCCCTGCAAATGGCTTACTGAGCAGCACCCTGGCCTCTCTGCTTGGCCTTTTGCATGGCCCTTTAAAATAGTGTGAATGGTGGCATGACAGCATTAAAGGAAAGGGAAGAATTTTAATGGTCAGTTTCTAAAAACTGTGTTAGATTCCTCTTTATACCAAACAAAATGATCTGAAACCTATCACTAGTTATAGCTCATAAAAATATCTCCAACCTGGTCTACACCCGGGGTTGCCATTGCCACTACAAATTGAAAGTTGAAACAGCTCAGAATAATCATGTTTTAGCTAAGATATGTCTCTTCTCTGCAACCTCAAGCCTGGTGATCTTCTCATCTAATTGATCACACGCAATCATAATAAGAATATTTTTCATAATTAGTAATTCCACACCATTTTGAAGAATAAACAAATGAACCCCTCAAAGGCATGAGAGAACTGCAAAGGAAGAAGGTGTATATACATATATATCTAGTAGGAAAGAAAATACTTCAAGGGTATTATGGCCAATGTGGACTTGATGGTGGTGAATTTCATCACAAAATGGTCTTTAAAGTCTTTGTTTTAGACTCTATTTTTGAGGGAAAAAATGAAATTCTATATTGAATACATCAAACATATATTAGATATAATTCAGTGTATATGTTTGTGTGCATACACGTGCCTCCCACATACATAATGTACACCAGACATACCCTACCCCTAGCCTTCATACCCCAAACAATTTGTGTGATTAAACGTATGAGAAGGTAATGAGTTGTGGTTAAGAGCATGGATTCCAGAATCAGTCTGGCTGGGTTTGAATCCTGGTTCTATCACTTGCTGTTTGGCTTTGCACAATCTGCTTAACCTCTCTGTGCATCAACTTCCTTTTTATAAAGTGGGGATTATTAATATATCTAGCATCACAGTTTTGTTGTGAGGTTTAAAAGGTCTCACATAAAATGTTTATAAACAAAAACATTTAGGGTGATGCCTAACACATAGAAGACATGTGTTTTTACAAGTTCTGACTATTTTGACAGCTACCATGGAATTCATATTTTTACCTTTGAGACCAGGATGCTATATTGGGACACTGGAACACGGAACATGCATTCCCTGATTCTAAGAAACAGAAATCCCTGACCCAGAATATGCCAGAAACTGAAATCCAGAAAACTTCAAGAGGAAACTGAGACAAGTTTGTAAGTCAGCAAAAAAGGATGAGGAAATAAATACCCCATTAGCAGCATATAGTCTACCAAAAGATTTTTAAAAGGCAAGTAAAAAGAGAAAAAAGTGATAAAAACAGTTGTTTGTGGTAAAAACAATCTGTACTTAGAAGTTTTGTCTCCTTTGTTCTGCCTTCATATAGGATTTCACTGTTTTTATATAAAAGAAAAGTTTTGTGATCTATACTGCATGATCTAAAGAAAAATCGCAAAAACATTGAAGTACATGTTAAATTTTGAATACTTCATTCCAGTATTTCTTGGTGTTCTAACCAGATCAAGGTTTATATCTGTGGTATTCTCAATAAATTTTATTAATTACTATATGATAGCTAGCAGAGTTAAGCAAAGTCACTGAGGAAAATTCAAAAGGCTCTGTAGAGCTTACCTGAAAATTCAGTTCCTTTTGAAGTTAACACGAGCATCACAGAAGATGTGAGGCAAGTCTCTATTATCAAGATCATGGTTTATTTCAAAATTTCAATTTTATTTTTTATTTTATTTTTCATAAAGCATAAGCCTCTTATTTTGAAAGGTGGGTTAGATTTTCTTTTGGAACAGCTGCTTACTCACTTGAACTGTCATTATTTTAACTTATCTTTCTAAGTTACACTTGAAGCTTTGTGCTTCAATTTTCAGATTTAACTATTGATAGGCAGCTACAGTTGAAGGAAGTATGGGTCAGAGATCAGACATCTGTCAGCAGAGAGTGTTGTTCAATACCCTGTAAACACTTTTATTTAGACCATGTTACAAATACCAGTTCTATCTAACTGCAATTGTACTTCTAAATTTTAATTATTTTATTAGATAAAAAAATGCAAGTTCTTTTTTTTTCTTAGGCAGACAAATACACAATTGAAGGAAATAAAATCAAACTCAAACTTTTATGTTTGGCATATATTTGTTAGAAAGTGCCAGCATTTTTCCCCTAAAATTATGGGGTTGGAAAGATGTATCTTTCCCAACATCGGAGCTGACTACCTCCCTCTTTCCCTGCAAGAATTTTCTGGGTAAATGGAAGCATTGAAGAAAACAGAATGGTGTCTTCATTCTTAGATCCTGCCCATCTGTACAGAGAACAAAGCTATGGCAGTTTTCAGAGGTGGACAGAGATGGTGGGGGTAAAAGGCAATTTGAAGGAGATGGTATCCCAAGTATAGGAATCTTGGAACTGACAGGGATTCCTCTTACAGTCATAAATCTGTCCAGCAAAAATCCTGCAATCCTAGACCAGACTTAATTTCTGTTGTTGCTCCCCCCCCTCTCATTGTCTTGATCAATAAACTCATGTTGGGAGCTAGTTTTGATTTTGGTTACCCTGTTTACAGTTCTGAGGCCAGAAAGCAAAGGAAATCAATAAAAGAGAAACACCCTGGGGAAGGTCAAATGAACTACCAGTTAGAATTTCGTGACTAATCAGTATCCTCTTCCTTGACTATGCCAGTACAACCCTAACCAGTCATCTTTTTACGTAGTAGAAAGCAATTGGAAACCTTTCATTGCAGCACAATCTTTTGTTCAACTCTTGACCAGTAATAGTTTTAAAAGAAATGTTCTGTCTTCCTAAGATGAGTCTGAATTTTCCCTATCAAACTCAGAGCCCAAATGTACTAGTCAGCAGGACCTATTATCTAATTTACTTATATGTGTGGTATAATCCAATGCCAAGGCTCATCCATGGCTGTTGCCCCACTTCAAATATTCAGTAGTCTCCGTAGTCCAAACTACGTTAAAGGTGGAAATGATGCCAGCAACACACAGTCTTCCCAGTGACAAGGAACCTTCTTAAATCAAAGAAGCAAGATGTTAAAGACTTCAAACTCAACCATCTTTATAAGAGTCGCTCAGAAAAGGAATTCCAAATCCCACACCCTGTTTCAGTTATGGAACATCAATGAAAGAAAGACAAAATAGACCCTCATTCACTCTCTTTTCTGAACTTGTTTCATTGCAACTACCTTGCTTTATATCCTTTCTTACTATTGCAGTCAAACACAAGGATGTTTTATGTTAAAATTAGAAAACATTATTCATGCTTTCAAAAACCAAATGAATGAATACTGAGAAATTAATAGCATTTAAGCCAATATGATTTTGCTAATGGATTCTGAGTGGCACATAGAGAATGACACAAAAGCAAAGTCAAAATGGGAATAAGGAATTATAAAGCATACATATGAAACAAATACAAATAATAAGTTGTCCCTCTTTATCATTTGTCAACTGGCTGCATTTGCTCTTACAACTGTGCTCCCTTCCATGATCTATTCTGACACCCAGGAAATGTTAGGCATGCAGTCAATTTCATACCCAGTTCTCCCCATGATCAGAGTAAGCTATCAGCTTGCTTTTTCTTATATTATTAAATCAAGTATCAACCCCAGGGCTCTGAACTACTTCTGATTGACAGGACCAACAGAAAGTTCTAGGCTAATTACCTCCTAGGAATAATTTCCAGGGCAAAGAGTTACTACTGACCTACTTTGGACTCACTGAGATAATTTATCAAGTAAGGTAATTAAAAGTCTATAAAGCTGTTTCTAAAACCAACCAAATACCAGAAATATTTGTTCAAATCATAAGTTGTACTCCCAGTGCTATCAGATGGGCTTTATTTCTTCGCAATCAGTCAATTTTATTATGTTTGACTTATTTATAAGCCATTCTTTTTCTTTTATATTATATTTGGAAAGATGTATCTGCGAGTCTCTTTGATGTATAAATGCATTAGTTTTGACTTTTATCAGTCTAGATACAAAGAGAAACAATCTTTTAAGCTCTTTTTTTCTCCTTCTCTTAACAACTTGCCCCAAAAGCAGGCATCTAAATCCCTTTGCACAGGTGTTGGAATTAGCTTTGAAGTCCATCCTAAATAAAGGATACCCTCACTATAACAGTGGATGTAAGCATCTTGGATCACTTATCATGTTGACTTTTAACTCTCTCCTTTAAAGCCTAATCTTTTCTTCCCTATTGAGAATACCTGGCCATATTCTGATTTCTACTGATTTGGTATTCTCCATAGGCAGAAGAAAAATGCAAGATAAAAAGCTCTAAATGAAGTCAAAGAAATAAACAGGGGTCTTAGATTAGCTTATAAACCATCTGCTTTAGCAACACAAAGCCTTAAATTGTTATGTGATGAGTATGATGATTTATCAATGCCATCCTCTAATTACTATCTTTTTCTCCCCTTATTCTGCTTTCCTTTTTCCTCTTCATTTTATTTATGTTTTTTTCCCCATCTCCACAGTGACTGACCTAGCTCAAAACTCTTCTAATTATGTAAACAGGATCAGCTGTCTGTGTACTGGATTTTTAACTCTAATAAAGATTTATCTTCACCTTGGAAATACTTAAGTATCTTTGAGTAACTAGACTTTACCCTGTGGCAAAATATAAAATATTAATTTCTTAGGCCAGGATTAAAAAAAGATAAGGAATGAATTTTTCACCTTTGATTCGACATTGTGGATACAACAATAACATTATTTCTTGGTAGTATTTATTCACATATTTTTGTTACTTCAAAGTGCAGGATTGAGGAAATTCTTATGCATGAAATTATAGTTTAGTTAAAGTCAAAGACAAAACAAAACAAATCATTGAGTCGTGCTTTTTGTAGTCACATAGCATATGCCAGTGTTTAATGTTTGCAAAAGGAATTGGCCAGGTTTCATCCAAAATCAATAGTGCCTCAAAACTCCTCTGATTTGGTGAATATTCTGTCAACCAGTACTGGAGTCAGATCACCCTCCTATTGCTTGCTGTCTTACTCAATGGCCTCTTTGATTCCATGACTATTTAATTTCATTTATTGCTTTATTCTTGTGTCCTTCAACTGTTTCCAACCTGTCCTTCCTAGCTATAACTAAGTACAATATGTTAACATACAAAGGTATTTATGTAAATAAAAATCAATATGCTCATAATTTCAGCACCAGTCCTTATTGCTTGCATTGGACATTTTAAGTACATGTTATTTAAATAAGAACAACGTTTCATACATGCCTGGTTTACTAATCAGGACTCTGGGCTCCCTGCCCCTGCATCCTTCTAATCTTCATAGCCATGGCCACTTAGCCCGTTTGGAGGTTCAGTCTTATGCTGCATTTTGGAACTAATCTTGTCTTTAGGCTAAGAGTATCCAAGAAATCCTAGCCAAAAGCTAACTTATTCAACATCTAGAGAGCCTTGTTACTGGGTTCTTTCTGACCTTATGATTTACTTCCAAGATCTAGGTGCTTATCCTAAGCTATTGTAACTAAGACCTTGCTTTTTCACCAATTCCAGTAAGTGGGTCTCTATCCAGTCTTTTCCTTTTTCAGTTTCTGCTTTGTTTTCCAGATTCATTCCCAATTCCTCCCATGACCAAGGTCTTACCTTTCTCTTTTCCTCATTCCTCCTTGAAACTGAACTACTTCTTCTGAACCCCAGCTGCCATGGCTAGATCTTACAGCCTCCTTGTGAATCTTTCTGATGCCATCAGCCTTGTCCATATCTCCTTGTACTATTTGCCTTCATATCTCAGACATTACCTTTTGCTTGACTACCAGCAGTGACACTACTTGCCTGGACATTTTCCCACTGCCAGCTGCAGGCAGGTAGCTCCCCAGTCACCAGCTCTAGCCCTGCAGGGCTTGAAAATCACTGATCCAAGCTGCCTGTAATCTGGCCAATCTCATTATTCCAGACATGACAGAAAGAAATATTATTTTAACTGTATCTTTAGTTAAATTGTTGTGCTAACACCCTTGAAATTCTGATTCAGTAATTTTGGGATGAAACTAAAGAATGAGTATATGTGAGAAATTCTCATGGTAATTCTGATGATCAGCCAGGTTTAGGAACCATAAATTCAACAGCCATTAAGATGCCTGCCAAGGATGTTCTTAAGAAAACATGCATTTATTTATCTCGATATAGTCAAAATATAGACTCCCTGACTTGACCCCAGCTTCCCAATATCTAGAAATCTTTGATAGAAATGGAAAGTCTACTGATGTATGCACTTGTTAATAGGCAGCTTTTTCATCTAAATACTCAATATCTGTATTTACCTATAAGCACCTATTTAATTGCCATAATAAATACCATTTGCTCAATTGGAATCCCCAAATTAATTTGTATTCTAAAATATTTTAATACTTTGTCCCAAATTATCTTGCCTTAATATTTTTCTTTGTTCCTTTGATGAATAACTCTCTCTGACCACTAAAGTTTCATCAGAATAATTGCTATCTTATATTATTAAATATAATAATTTGTAAATGGTCTTCAAATTGAAGAATACAAAGGGTATCAGGTGCTTTCCTGAAAGGGGTGTGTGTTTGTGTGTGTGTATGTGTGTGTGTGTGAGACAGAGAGAGAGAGAGAGAGAGAGAGAGAGAGAGAGAGAGAGAGAAACAGAGAAAGAGGTAGAGACACAGAGAGACTGCCTCTTTATACTATCATGCCACAAATAACTTGTTCCAAACTTTGGATTGTTCAGTTTGAGATATGATCAGGGCAGGACCAATATATGTGGATACCACTAGAAGGCTAAAATTTTTGTATTCATTCAAAATAATGAATATTACTCATAATTTGCTCAACACAGTTTTATAGGAGAGGCTTAGAACTGCCTGGGGGAAAGAAGAAGTTGATCCCAGATGGTAGCCCAGAAATCTTTCTTTGATGTACTTTCTTACCCAATTCTTACCCAATTCTTACCCAATGCACATGCATTTCCTTAAATAAAATCTCTGCAGCTACCCAGACCAACCATCTTAGAAAGCAGGGAGCAATCATCCATCATTTCTTGCTTATACTTCTTGAGAGATGTTCTGACTAACATGGTTTTTATCTCCTTTTCTTAACAAAGACATTATTTGGGGGTGGGGAGGTCTCATCTCAGTGATATCTCAGTGTACCTTATCAAATGATGTCCTGGGTGACATACTCCTTAATCCAGCTCCAAAAATTCTTTACTGTTATTCTAGCCCTCATTTTTTTTTCTCTTTAGTATACTTCATAAGAAAAAATGCTTTATTTTAAAATGCTTTATTTTAGAGCAGGGATTGTTAATGAGGGGTGTGAGAGCCTGAATTGAAGTTAAAAAATAAAACATTATTCTTGTGGGGACGTCTTGGTGCGGGTGTAATACATTTATTAAATAATACGTAGTACGCTGTGGACTTAGTGAGGGGTCTGTGGTTTTCACCCGACTGGCAAAGGGGTCCATGGAACAAAAGAGTTAAAAAAAACTCTGTTTTAGAGAATGGTTGGTGAAATAAAAATAAATTAATCACTACTATTTTTTTTAAAATAATCAAAATAGAATGTTACCAGACATCTTCGGCATCTTCATCACATTCTGCACCAAACTGACAAATATCACAAGTGGATGTCTCCTTTTGACTGGTTTCTCCTGAGCCTTCATGGACTGTAGTGCAGAAAAAAAGTAAGTTAAAGGAACTCAGTGTGCACAATACCAACAACACGAAGACTTTTCAATAATAAAGCTGTCACCTCCCAATGGACCTGCTTGCTATTGTCTTCATAAGAATTTCATACTCAACTTTTCTCTTCCCTATATTTAAGACAACTCTAATAATAATATGCCATCCATTGATATGGAATGAACACTTGTGCTTTTTACAAGCAAAATAATACAAAAAAAATTTCAGTGGATTTATCAAACTTGTTTGGCTAATAAGTAAACCATATGAAAAGTTAATTAAAAGGAATTTAAATTGTTACCTCCCTAGAGGAATAATCTAGCTTCTACTTATAAAAAAAGTACTTGGTATTTTCTCACTCCTTAATTATATACTCTTTCACTCAGAGAAGGCTTTCAGATATAATTTAAAATTTTAGATAGGTAGCCCTGAATTATTAAAAACAACTTTTTCTCCCTTAAAATGTTAAATAGCTACAAGGAAAAAAATGTTGATTATAAATTTTTTAGAAGACAGCATTATTTGGTTTATACAGTAATTTTTTATATTTCACTGTCATATAATGAGAATGCATATGGATATTGCACAAATTCAATCAT
Source organism: Dasypus novemcinctus (assembly GCF_030445035.2). NCBI lineage: Eukaryota > Metazoa > Chordata > Mammalia > Cingulata > Dasypodidae > Dasypus > Dasypus novemcinctus. The sequence continues at coordinate 54,289,354 of NC_080679.1, read as the reverse complement.
AGGGATTTCCTGTGAGAGGGAAAACATAAAATATATGTTAAATCACTGATGGTGATTATTAAAACATATTGGTACTTCTTTGTTCCTAAATTATAGGTACAAAAAAGTGGCAATATAATTTGTACTTAAATTATAAGTACAAAATAGTGGCAATAACCTAATTACAAAATTAGCTTTCCAAAATCAGAATGTAATAGTGTAAATTCAGGAAAAATTTCTATTATTTTGAGTGAAAGGAATGAAAATTTGAGAAATACTTTGCAGTGGTGAATTACCTAATTAAAAAAATATGCAGTTGAAAGCAAAAACAGTTTTCCCTGGGAATGAAAAACTGCAACAACCTAACTACTGCACAGATAATCTTACTACATGGACAGACCATAAACTTAAAAACAGATGTTTAAATCAAAAGAGTCTTTAAAAAGTGCACTTCTACAAAAAGGTACGTATCTTCAATAGGAAAAGAACATAAGCAATTAAGTACAGCATTGGCTCCAGTCTATGAACCCTAATAAGATGACAGTTTTAACGAGGCACAATTTATTAGCAAGCATCCTAAGCTTTATTTTGTTTTACATAGCATTTTCTTCTCATTTCTTCTTTGTTTACTAATGAGTTCTTAATATTTATAAAAACAAGGTCTTTATACCTTGATTTCCACTTATTTACTGCTCTGAGTAATTTGATGATAATTTTAGAAGGACACAAAGACATGTCTATATAAAATTTCTCTATTTCATAGTTCTTCCAGAAAAGGTAGAGAGATTTATTTTTCTGGGCTTGATGAATTGCACTTACATAAGGAAAAAAAGCACATTATGAATTAAACCAATCAACTTCAACTGCACAAGTTTTGATAGTGTAGTTTTAAAGTTGGAAGTCTAAAAAATAGGTGTTCTTTCCCAAAAAGAAGGAATGTCAGAATCTGATAAAAGAGGTAGCACTTATCCTATTATCCACTCTATTACTTTAATATAGGCAAGACTATTAGAGGGGCCCAGAGAGGATAAGAAGGAAACTGGGGCTTCACCTCAGGGGAGACTGAACAGCTGAGGTCAGTCTCTTTATTACTTTCTTATTATTAATGCAACACAGAAGCTGCTAATGGGAGAGAGCCTTTTAGTGTTAGCAAGATTAGCAACTGCCAGACAAAAACTTCCCATCACTCAGGAAACATACTAATGCATTGAAAAAGTCCTTAATGAACAGTGATGGCCACTTAGGGGCAGCCCCATTTTCTTCAGCAGTAGAAATCCTTGGTTAGGGATCTACTGGAAGTAATCCAGGGAATGGACTGTGCTAACTCAGCAGAACTAATAATATTATTTCTACTGGAAGTCACATTACATTTTAATAAAAAGATAGTTATTGGTAGAATCTAGATATTTGGAAGTTTTTCCCCAAGGAGAAGTAAATTGAGAAATGGCAATAGGAATCACCTATAAATATTCCACAAATAAAATGCCTTTATACGAAGTCATGCACAATGAAAATAAAATAAAATCTTTCTATATCACCTGAAGCACAGGTTTATGCCTATGTAAATATACATATATATAGAGAGATGTGCACACAGACACCTGCATATATACACACACATACACATTTTTGTAATCACTGCACAGCTTTTATTAAACTTTGAAGATAAGTGGTTCTTAAGTAGGGTTGGGATAAGAAGATCTGGTAGATTTGTTTGCTTCTTTGCTTGTTTATTTGTTCTTTTAACATAAATGCCCTGGGATATCCTCAGATAAACTGAATTAGTAATATTTGTTGGGGCCTTGGATATGAATTTACTATATATATATATATATATAAAGACCATCCTGCATAGGAATCTCTGCTCTAAACAATACTAAGGAGACTTCATCTATCCTGAGCATCCTCCCTCATGCATTATCTATTAGCATCTAATAGCATAGGCTTTCTCATACTTCAAAGTACATATGAAGCACCTGGACATTGTGTTAAAATCAAGATTATGGTTCAATAAATCTAATGTATGTCATAAGGTTTTGCGTTTCTTACAAGACTCCAATGCTGCTGGTGCTACTGGTCTAAAGACCACATTTTTAGTAGTAAAGATAGTACCATGTGTTTCAAACAGCAATTCATAACCTATTAGTGGGCAGTGAAATCTAGTTAGGGGGTGTGGTAGTTTGGAGTTATGTTCCCAAGAAAAACGTGTTCTTCAATTTAATTCCATCCCTGAGGGTGTAAACTCTTATAAATAGGACCTTTTGATTAGGTTACTTCAGATGAGGTGTGACCCAGGATGGGTCTTAATCCTATTACTGAAGGCTTTATAGGAAAGTGCACAGAAAGCAAAAAACGCTGGAGACTGAAATTCAACAGAAGTCAGAAAAGAAAGGAGAGGCCAGGAGAGGCTGTCACATGCACTACCATGTGACAAAGGAACCATGGACCAAGGATTGCCAGCAGACAGCCCCAGAGCATCATTCTTCAGGAAGAAAGCGTTGCCTTGATGTCACCTTGAGTTGGACTTCTAGTCTCAAAACCGTGAGTCAATAAATTCCCATTGTTTAAGCCAACACATTGTGTGGCATTTGCTTCATCAATGAGGAAAGTAAAACAGTGGTTTAAACCCAGCATTTTGTAAACATGCAACAGAAAATATTAGAATAGAAAACATCATCGTGCATTTTATTTAGTGAACGTGTTATATATATATATAGAGAGAGATTATTTGCAATATTAATTGTATTTCATACTAAAGGTCATGGTCATGAAAGCATAACAGTACTGATTTAGCACATGATAGATGCTCAGTATATGTATGTTGCATTGAACTATTCTTTATTTCTCTTCTTTCTACCTTATCAGAAAAGGGAAGTGTTGGCATTCATTTGTCTTCATACTCTGATTATATATTAATAAAATCCATTTATCTTAAAGTATTACTTTAACCAGTTACTTACATTTTTTAAAATCAACCCCCCCCCTTGTGGCTTGCTTGCTGTCTGCTCTCTGTGTCCATTCATTGTGCATCCTTCTGTGTGTCTGTATTTATTTTTTATTTATCCCCCCCCCCCCTTGTGGCTTGCTTGTTGTCTGCTCTCTGTGTCCATCCACTGTGCACTCCTCTGCGTTTTTACTTGTCTCCCTTTTTGTTGCATCACCTTGCTGAATTGGCTCTCCGTGGCGCTTGAGGGCTGGCTGGCACTCTGAGGCACGTGAGCTGGCGGCTCTCTGCAGCCTGCGAGTGAGCTTGACTTTACAAGGAGGTCTCGGGATGTGAACCCAGGGCCTCCCATATGGTAGTCGGGAGTCCAACTGATTGAGCCACAGCCGCTTCCCCAGTTACTCAATTTTAAGCCTTTCATTTTGAGTTTTGAGGTAAAATAATTATTTTGTCCCTTTTTCTAAAGAAACTTAGCTTTCATTATGTGATGGAGAGAAATTTGAGGAAAGAGGGAAATGAAGCTATTGAAACACACTGTACCTAATATGCTGTTATATGGTTAAACCTGACTTAATTTTTAGGGAGATTAGGGATTAGAGGATTATGTAAAATGATCAAATTGCCTCTCTCTCAAATCTGGCAGCCTTGGTGGTTTCATCAGGAGGTTAACAAAGTTACTTTATCACCACCTTGTTCTAAGCAGTTCAAGTCTTCTCACTGGTCCTCCTCCTTAACACTGAAGCATGATGAACCCCATTTTCTTCCTGATTCACTATGCTGTATTCCTGTGCTTTTACAACATTCCTAATGTCTTATATTATTTTTTAAAACATGGTGAAACATAATATTCAAGCATAATTTTTCAAAGTCATTCATTTAAAGTTGAATTAGATTTTACATTCAATGAAATGCTGAAATCTTAATTGTACCTTTCAATAAATTTCAGGAACGAATATCAAGTACTGAACACCTCCATCATCCCAGAATGTTCCCCTGTGTGCCCCTTTCTATCAGTTCCCCACCACTCTGCCTATAGTAGCAACCACTGATCTGAGGTCCATGGACTCTGGTTGGTTTTATCTTTCACAGAATATCATATAAATGGAATCATAAATATGTAATTTTTGTGTCCAATTTCTTTCACTCAGCATAATAGTTCATGAAATTAATCCAGGTTGTTGGTGTATGAGTAGTTTATAGTATTCCATGAGATGAATAGATAACAGTTTATTCATCCCTTTTGTTGAAGGACATTTGGGTTGTTTACAATTATCAGCTGGAACAATAACTAGATATTTATTGATTTAGCTGTTCTAAATATTCTTGTAAAAGACTTTATGTGGACATGTTTTTGTTTCTCTTGAACAAACATCTAAGAGTGTGATTACTGGGTTTTAGGGTAAAATCTTTTTATTATTGTTGTTTATTATTTTATTCTTGAGTTGTACTAATTTTTTATACATTTTGGATTCAAGTCTTTTGTCATTGTATATGTGTTGTGAATATATTCTGTCAGTCTATTTTCTTAGTAGTGTTTTTTAGTGAGTTTTTACTTTGATGATTTTTAATTTATCTATTTTTATTATTTTATGATTTGTGCTTTCTGAGTCACTTCTAAGAAGTTTTCTCTTGATCCAAGGCCATGAAATATTCCCATGTGCTTTATTCATGTGTCCATATTTATTTATTTATTTAACAGGGTAAAATGGTCTTATAAAATGAGTTGAGAAGTATTTCTGCTTCCTCTATTTTATGAAATGCTTTGTGATGGATTAGTTTTACTTTTGTCTTATATGTTTGTTAGAATTCACCAGGGAAACTCTAGTTCTGGAGTCTCTTATTTTTGCATGCTGTTTAATTACAAATTCAATTTCTTTAACATATACAAGGCTATTAGATTTTCTGTTTTATTGATTTCTGTGCTTATTTTTATTATTTTATTTATGCTACATACTTTTTACTTGTATTGATCTTTAATTTATACTACCATAATTCTAGAACTATCTGTTTAATTTAAAGACTTTGAAATTTATTGAGACTTGTTTGCTGACCAGAATATGGTCTAACTTGTTGAATATTCCATGTGCACCTTAGAAGGTATAACTTGCTTTTTTTTGGCATAATGTTCTATAAATGTTAATTGGGTTAAATTGGTAGTGTTGTTCAAATCATCTATATCTGTACTGATTGTTTTGCTTCTTTGTTCTTTCCAGCACTGAGAAAGTAGTGTTTAAGTCTCTACTGGTGATGATTAATTTGTTTCTTGTTCTCCTTTGTTCTGCCAATTTTTCCCTCAAATATTTAGGAGCCTTGATATTGGGTATACAAGCATTTAGAAATCTTACGTCTTATTCTTATGAAATGACCCTCTTGAATCTCTGATAATAATAGTCTTTCTGAAGACTATTGTGTTCTGTTATTCATATAGCCATTCCAGTTTTCTTTTGCTCAGTGGCTCCATTTTACTTTCAACTTGTTGGTTTCTTTTTTTTTTTTTTAATTTTTAAAGAAGCTTTAGATTGCAGAACTGTCACCTAAAAATTATAAGGAATTCCCATATATTCACCTGCTCCCTCTCCCATACTTTCCCCCATTAACACCTTTCATTAGTGTGGTACATTTGTTACAACTGATGAACACATTTTGAAGCATTGCTACTAACTATGGACTATGTTTACATTATAGTTTACACTTTGCACTACACAATTTTGTAGGTTTTGACAAAATGTATAATAGCCTGTATCTATCATTGCAATGTTATGCATAACAATTCCAATGTCCCCAAAATGCCCCATGTTGTACCTATTCTTCTCTCTCCCTCCCCTCAGAACCTCTGTCGACCACTGCCTTTATATCACTGTTACAAGTTCTCCCAGTACTAGAATAATAATGTCTACTTTAGTTCATAGTTGCATTTCCCCCCTTAAGTTTGTTCATTCCTCAGTCTTGAGAATTTGCTATGGTGATGCCTACTCTGGGACAGATGGATGGAATGGGCCTGCTTGCAGTTGTGTATACTCTGTTTTTTGTGATGGGCATTGTCCTTTTGTTAGTTGTCCTGGGGGAGTCCAATGAACTGGAGAGTAGGTGTTGCAACTCTGCTGAGATTCAGGGATCAACCAGCTTATGAATAGACCTAAGATTTAAGTCTCTGAGATATATATATATATTATAAGAATAGTGCTAATTATAGGTTTGAATAACAGGGGGAGAAGAATCATGTGTAGGGAAATTATAAATGAGTCTAACTTTTGTTACATTGGGGAGCATATATTCCAAAGTAAAGCCCACTGACAGGGTGCTGAATTCCTGAGATTGTCTGCCCTGACTACCCAACCCCCACCCCCTCCCACTCTCCCCTATTAATGACATTTTACATGTGTATGGTACATTTGTTACAATTGATGTACAAATATTGAAGCATTGCTACTAACCATGGTCAATAGTTTACATTATGGTTTACATTTTGTACCATACACTTTCATAGATTTTGACAAAATTTAAAATGGCTGTATCCATTATTGCAATATCATGTAGAACAATTTCAATGCCCTAAAAATGTCCTATGTTCCATCTATTCTATTCTTCTGTTTCCCCTTTCTGCATTTTAAAAGTAAGTTTAATATTCTGTGTACTCATTATATCTTATCTCTTCTAATGATTTTTTGGTTACATCTCAAATTATGCTAATCTATATTCAAAATATAATCTATTACTTCACAATGACTTAAGAATTTTATGGTAATACATTTCTAATTACTGCAGTCCAAACTTTCCATTCATATTGTCATATATTTTAATTCTTCCTATGCAATAAAATTCATGTTCCTTTTTAAAATTATTTTTACTTTAAACAGTCATCCTATCCTTAAACTTCAAAGGTAAAGAGCCAGGTTCAGTAATAATGGGAGGCCCCTCTCAGTCAGAGTTAAATGATTATATGGCTTCTGACCCATATTTGCTCTAATTTTTCAAGACCTACCTATAGTTCCACATTTTCCAAAGAAGGCACTCTATTGGCAAATGACAGGTATAATAGTTTGTGTTATTTTCCCCAATTATTTAGTCCTCTTTTTCTCATAGAGGATTTATATTCCTTTCAACAGCCTTATGACTTACAGTTCCATTGATATCAGGGCTTGGACTTGTGACGTGATTGGCCATTGGAATGTCAGTGGAATTGAAAGACTTCTGAATAAAAGGTGTTTTAAAGGGACCATGTGGGTTTGTACTTTCTTGCTTTTTCCCTTTACATTAAAAAGATACATTTCAGAATAGAGGATGTTCCTTTAAGCAGTCCCCAAATGAAAATATATAGAAAGAGTCACAGCTGATGGCAGTCATCAGAGCAAATATGTACACCATTGATGCTTCAAGCCTCTGAGATTTTTGAGGTCATTCATAACTAGCTTTACCTAGTGAAATTTGACTTATTCAACATGTATTAATGTTATTAATAAATTCTGAGGGAACAAATATTTATTCATTATTTTCCATACCTTGGATCTTGGTTGTATGACTTATCTACACAATCCCAGATCTGCTTTTAATTCTCTCCAATTCTGCCTTCAAACTTTTTATTCTTCCTTTCTATATTAGCATATATTCTACAGCAGTTAAGGCATATTTCTCCCTTTGTACTCTGAATTTCTCCCAACATAGCACCCCTTTTCAATTCTGTTCATGTTTCCCATTTTTTTCTCCATGTAGTTCTAGCACACCTCTTTCAAAGACATATAGGATATCCCATTTGCTATAAACATACCATAAATACGTAAAAGTAGAAACCTCTATGTGCATGAAATCTGAAATAAAGTAAGCAGGCCCTCAAACTACCAGGTTGTATCAACAAAAAGAATGAGGCTCCTAAATTTAAAATATGGAGAAGCAGATGCAGCTCAAGTGACTGAGTGCCTACTTCCCATGTATGAGGTCCCGGCTTTTACCCCTGGTACTTCCTAAAAAAAAAAACGAACATGACTCATAATTACTGTTTTTACATTCAAGTAAATTACTGAGACCATTACTGAATGTATTAGTCAGTGCATATATAATGTTTATCTGTTGCAACAAAAATAATTTTGTTTATCAAATTATAAACAACATTTTAAAAGTAACTTGTAAAACTTATCTTTTTATCACCAAAAGTTGAAATATGAGATTACCTCAGAATGAAGGGCAAAGTCTGCTTAAAGAACTGAAAGATTTTTTAAAAGTCAAAACTATCCACACAATTCTTCAATTTGTACAACTTTTCTATTTTACCACTTGTGTGCCCGTTTTACTCATTATATTTCTCTCCCTCATGCAAGTAAGTTTGATTTAAATTATAGAAGCTGTTGACAGTTCCTAGAGGCCCAGACAGTTCTAAGCTCTTGTTTATGACTTATATTCATGTTCTCTTTTACAGTTCCCAACCTTCCTTTAGAAAGCTTAACATAACTTTAAAGAAAAATATGATCAAGGAAACATTTTCCTTTCTCATTATTATAATTTTATGATATTTGGCATTTGAATAACAATTATATTGCCACATCGTATTTTTGAAATGTTAAAACAGAAGAAGTGGCATTTTGGTCTGTTATTTATAAAACGAATATGGATTAATACTGTATATGATCAGTGCCATAATGCAGTAATGTGTTCAGATTTTAGGGAGGAAATCCATTATCCTTGAATTTTTTTAATTAAAAGAAGTACAACCCTACTGATAATTTTAAACTTTTAATTGATTTAAATGAAAAAACTGATGGGATACTAAAATTATATTTATGCACGATGGTTTAAAATTATAAATTCTACTTGAAAAACCTAAATATTTGTTAACTGAACAAATGTAATTTCATATTAAACACTTCAAAAGAAGAGATCATTATAGAAAATTTTATTTTTGTTAATGAAGTTAGTTTGACAGAGCTTGACAATGCTTCTTTAGAAATCACGTATAATTTCTCTTCTGAACAACAACTGAAAATAATTTAAGAGATTAATACAAAGCTACTATGTTGAGGCACAATTCCATTGTCATCATTTAAGCCCAACTGATTGCACTCAGCTCTGCTTTGAGTTAAAACAAAAGATATACAGTTGAGAAAAGGAAGGAAAGAAGAAAGGAGGAATGGGAGTGAGGGAGGGAGGGAGCAAGGGAGAGAAAAGCGAAGAAAAGAAAAAGAAGAAAGGAGAGGGAAGAAGGGAGAAAGAAGGGAGGGAGATACAGAAAAAAAAAAGTAAAGAAAGAAGGGAAGAAACCTCATTCAGTTTGATATAATGCCTGGTAAAATTCACTTCGAACAATTTATGTTACCAGACTTCATGAAACTTTTTATCATATCAGTTATACTCACAAACAAAAATAGCTTTATTATCTCCTGTATATCAACTTGAACTATTTTATGCATATTTATACCTTAAAAATATTTTTCCTTATTGAATTTCTGAAAGATGGGAAATTTATTTTTTATTGGTGAACTATGTACATTGGCTTGCTAGATGTGCTACTGTAGGGCAGGGTAGATACCAAAGCCCAGTTGGAGCAGATTAAGGAAAGATTGGGAGATTAGTATGTGGAAACAGTCATCGTAAATAACACTTTCACACAATTTGCTAATGAAGGTAAAAAGAATGATGCATTAGTTGAAGGTGTAGGGTTAAGAGAGGAATTTTTATGGATAGGTGGTATAGAGGTTTCATTGTATACTTAGAGGAATGATTAAGCAGAAAGGAGAAAAAAAAGTGATACAGGAGAGAAAGGGTATGATTATAAAAGCAAGTTCCTTGAGGAAGGATGGGGTTTAGACATTGGCATTATGGTTGGTCTCAGAAGTAGGAACAGGTTTTCTATTCTATCAGGAGAGATGGCAGAGTGTGTGGGTAGAGAGGTAACACTGGTCAGGTGAAGATGGAGTAGATCTCGTCTTGATTGTATTTATACATAAGGGAAAGTGTGAGAAGGAAAGAGGAGAAAATGTGAAATACTGTTGTTGGGTACTTTGAATTAAGACCAAAGTGTTCCAAAGTCTTTCTTAAATGTGTTGTTTGCCAACTTTTTACTTAATTCTTCTTAGTTCTTGTTAGTAACTCTTTGATTAATAAGGGTATATCTTTATTAACTTGCACTTCTGTTATGTCTTAAGTACAATGACATTTGGTGTTGGTAACTTAAAAGCATTGTATGATGTAGAACATTTTCTTCCAATCATTGAATAAAGACTACATTTCCAGAAGAGTTAACTTTAACTTCTTTTAGTGTTTATTTTGGTAGAGAAGCTTCACAATATGGTAACAACTTACTTGTCAAGTTTATTTCCTAAACATTTTCCATTCCATGGCTATCACCACTGTATTGTATCTTCATTACCATACCTTGCCTTAACATTATAATAACCTTCTAACTAGCTAGTGTCTGTACTTGCAAACTTGGCCTTCTTAAATACATCTCCCATGTATCTTACTGAAATGCATATCTGATGATTGGAAATGACAGGGAGACTTGGATTCATGTTGTCCAGATTCTTTCATGAGCCCAGGATTTTCTTCTTTGTAAAACAAGATGCCTGCCCTGCCACGAAAGAATCTGGACAACATGAATCACAGGCTGTCATGAAGATTAAATAGGATGATGTGTGAAAGTGCTTTGTGCCCTCTAAATTACTCTGCCACCCAAAGGTGTTTTTATTAAGAAAGCGTTAAAGGTGAAGTAAAGTCATTTCGTCATTTGAAGTAAGAAGGTTCTTTGGGGGAACCAATGCTGAACATTGCAAATGTGAATTTTTGGCCCTTGTGAGTGGCTTTATAATGGTACTGAAGTAGAAGCTTTTGTTGGTGTGGGGAAATAAAAATCATAAACAATTAAAAAATATTGAGGCCATCTTTCCCCCAAAACACCTTATTTTGGTTTCTTATATAAAAGGGTAAAAGGATTGAGGAAGGAGTGGGTAAGAAATCTCAGATAACCTCAGAAATTGCTCATACCTTTAGGTTTCATTGTGGGACACTGGATCTTGGAGCAAAGAAAACACTAAGGAGATGTTATCTCTTTTATTGATGAAGGTAAGAATAAAATAAGGTTTTATTCTTTTTCTTTTAAATTTTCCTGCTAGGAAAAAGGTAGGGTATTGGTTTTTACTGTAAACCTGAAAAGCATACTCCGTCTAAGTCTGGCTTCCAAGTCCAAGTTAGATTAAAAAGGAAATTTATAAATAGCAAGGCTGGTTCAAATAGATAACTTATTGGTCTAATGGCCCAATGAAATTAAAAAGCAGTTGTAATAATCTTGAGGCAAATTTTAAGATGCCACAGCTTTTCATAAAACTGGTGGGTTACAATGATAATTTTTCTGAATTGCCTATAAAACATTATAGTCTTGTTTTGTTATTTAAGGCTTAGCTCAGGTTTTTGGAACTACAATAGCCAAAACAATAGGAGCCATGTCAGGTTAGAATTCAGGGTTTGAGATTAATTTCTGTCTTGTGCTAAAACTAACTACAACCTCCCTCCAAACTTGCTTGTTCCATATTGAAAGACCTTGTTTCATCTGAACAACTTCTTTTCTCACTGTTGGCTCTAGTAGGTAGAATCTGGCTATACACTTTCTCTTTTCCAGTTTACAACTGTCCCTCAAGCTCTGGTGTCAAAACTTGCATTTAGTCCTTAGGGCTCCTGAAGATCTGTCTTGTGATGCCCCATCTTAGAATATGTCTCACTAGCAGCCAAGCAAGGTAGGCCACGGTATCATAAGTGTCACTCCCTCCTAGATTAAGTGCTTTTACATCCATAATCTCAAGAAAACCTGCATTCTCAAAAACTTTTGGATAGAAAGGTCAAAATCATTTTATTCAAGGTGTGAAAGAAGATACTATGAACATCTTCCACAAAATTGAAAAAATATTACAACATAAAACCCACAAATGATCTAAGAAAGCTAGTATAAGTTAGAAATTGACTTCAAAATAATCAAAATGGCTACTTACAGAACCATTAGCTTAGTTAAAAACTGTAAAATGGAAAGAATAACTGTGGAAGACATCTAGATTTAAAAAAAAAATTGAATGGGTTTTAGAGAAAAGTTTTCTTGCTATTTGATCGCCCAGACTACCCAGAGATAAATGGAAAGAGATAAATTTTTAAAAAGTTAGTCATGTTCTATTTAGAGTTTCATAATGAGACCACTTTTTTGAAACCTTAGGTTTTTAAACAAATTCTAACCAATTTCATTCATAGCTTCATCAAGATTCATGAACCTTTTATTTTTAAACATCTTATGCCTGACTTGCAATTTCCTTGTTTTTTTCCTGGATTTGAGAAAAAATATATCTTTAAGTATTGTGAAAACTGCTCTTGGCCTGAACTGTGAAGATTTAGGTTTAGCAGGAACTGTAGTCGATTACTTCTGTTTAGTGGTTGTTTAAAATTATAACATTGCTGTACATATGTGATGACATTTTCAGTTATAAAAAATATCATTTAGCTTTGTGAATAAATAAAAACAGATTAGTAAATATAATAAATCCAAGGAAGAAACATTTTAAGCGGTCAAAGCATATATTTTATTACTAAATTATACCTTGATATAATTAACAACAAAAATTTCTTAAATCTTGTATTATTGTAGAGCCCTATCAGTGCACAGTTAATTTAAGATTGTGGACTCAGTTTAACAGTCAATGAGGTATTTTAAAGACTATGAAATATTACTCAATAAATAAATTTAAATCTAATTATGATACAACCTTCTTTAGTTCAGAGGCTCCCTACTGCTTTCAGGATTTAAATCCATAGTCTCTTTTTTTTTCCAAAGATTTTTATTTATTTATTTTATTTCTCTACCCTCCCCCCCCCAGGTTGTCTGCTCTCTGTGTCCATTCGCTGTGTGTTCTTCTGTGACTGCTTCTATCCTTATCAGCGGCACGGGAATCTGTATCTCTTTGTTACGTCATCTTGATGTGTCAGCTCTCCGTGTGTGCAGCACCATTCTTGGGCAGGCAGCACTTTCTTTTGCGCTGGGAGGCTCTCCTTACAGGGCGCACTCCTTGAACGTGGGGCTCCCCTATGTGGGGGACACCCCTGAGTGGCAGGGCACTCCTTGTGTGCATCAGCACTGTGCACGGGCCAGCTTCACACGGGCCAAGGAGGCCTGGGGTTTGAACCATGGGCCTCCCATGTGGTAGGTGGACACCCTATCCATTGGGCCAAGTCCACTTCCCAAAATCCATAGTCTTAATCACTGTATTCAAAGATGTTCATGATTTATTCCTGTCCTACCACTCCCCCCCCCCCCCTTTATCTCTGGGTCCCCTGACATGCTCCATAGGCTACAGTTGTAGCTTTGCTGAGGTTTTACACATGCCATTCTCACCATATACAGCAGCATGTCTCTTCCCCACCTCCGTGAAGAGTTCTGAGTAACTGGAGCATTTAAGAACAATAGCCTCACCTTCCTTTCTTCTCCTTCATTCCAAAGCTGTGTTGGACTTTTACCTTGTGCCCCTACACTTTATAAGTACTTATCACATTGTAGAGGTTAGATTACTAGTCTCATTCCCTCAATGTCCACAGAGTTCTTCGGGGTCAAGCAATATGTCTCATTTTATTTGTATCCAGTCTTAGCACTGGGCTTGGACGGTGATAGGGGGCAGAGGTCAGAGGGGAATTTAAGAGTTTGAAATCTTTGGACTGTAACAGACTATGTACTAACACACAAAGAAAACTGGAACCACAGTACCAGATGGCTAAACTGAAGATGAGGAAGCTGAGGAACTATGGGGCCAGAAGAAAGATCAGACCAGCACTGTGGTGGTTATCAATATTGCATATTAAAAATGCACAGGCATGGGCAGGGTTGCGTTTCCTGACCCCCTGTGGTTGTATGGGCCATGTAACTGGCTCTGACTAATGAACCGTTGAGTAGAAACGACACAGGTCACTTCAGGCTAGAACACTTAATTGCTGCTTAGAGACCCTCCAGAGCACTCTTTGCCTTCTATGTGTAGGGTCAATGAGAAGGGCAAGAGAGGAGGCCAAATTAAGAGGCTGTGGCAAGGAGATAGTAAAAAGTGTTCAGATGTGGCATATAATTTGGAGAAAGAATTTTCTCAGACAGAATTTACTGATGGATTGGATGCAGGTATAAAGCCATTGTTCAAATCTGGATCCTGACTGACTGGAATGGGCAGAGACAACCTCCCACACCTAACATTTTGCCCAGTCAACCCTGCTGTGAACATGTAGTGACAGTGAGAAATGAACCTTTGTTCTTTTGAGTTATTAAGTTTGAGGGGTGGGGGGTAACCACTGCATAGCCTAGCATGACCTGAATATGTCAGGGGATGAGGGCCAAGAGGTGTGGATATAATCTGTTTGGTTGTATCAATTTCACGAGCAACTCTCGACTACCCTGCTATCTGAAATCTCCTTGGAATAGATTATATGAAAGTGAGTGAAGTGTTGGTTTATTGAGAAAAATGCCAATACTGTGGATTTCAGCATCTTGTAACAAAATAAAGGAAAAGGATGATATAAGCAAATAGCATGAACTTTAAATAAGGAGCAGTTTATTGAGTGATGTCAGATAGTCTGGAAAAGGGCATAAGAAGCAAGAAGTATATGGTATCCTCCTTGTCTTTTGTGGAAGAGGGGAATAGAAGCAGATAAGGTTCAGAAGGATGTTGTGCCTTTCTTAGGGAGAAGACTGGGGTAAATTGTTGGAACATTTAGGACAGTTCGACCTTACTCCATCAACAGATATAATATAGATAATAACTACCAAAAAGGTGTAAGCATATACTAAGTTCTTGTATCCTTAAAGAGGCCCAATTTTCCTTTCATGGGGCATACAGGAAATATTTTGTAATAATTATTGGTATTTTAGAAACTACACTCCCCTGCTTCTAAATCCTTAAAGCCCTTTGACATAAATGTCAGTATGTGGCTGCTTATTTGGGGTATCCTCCAATGAAAAACATATTTTCCCTATCTCAAAACACCTTCTACTTCCTATCCAAATTCATAACACCACAACACTTCGTACTGTGACTTTCATTTTTTCCCAATGATGTGTAGACTTCATGCATATATGTATTTTCTTATCAAATAAAGTGGATAGAAGATTCTTTTCCTGAAAAAATATGGAGTGTGGTTCAAAGAGAAATTTAATGAAATGAAATACTTAAGGTATTGTGAGATACTGATGTGTAGCAACTAATTTTGTCTCTATACTCAATTACTTTTTCTTTATGTATCTGAAGCGCCATCCTTATGGAATTATGTAGATGTACAAACATTGGGACTGCTAGCATTTTCAAATGCAGTAGAGAGGGTAGGAAAATGGATTTCAATGTACTAAGCACTATCTTTTACAAAAATATGCCAAATCATGAGGTAGTACATGGAGACTAATCATATCTTTACTACATTATAATCATTTTTCAGTAAAATCACTTCCATATAGAAATACTTTCCACCAACTCAATACAGGTATTCAAAATGAAGAGGAGCCTGCCTGGATTGTTATATTCCACCTCAGAAATATGGACTGACTTTCATTACATTTTACTCTCTGCTCCCACATTGCTTGACAAGGAGGTCACAGTGAATGGTTGTTAAATGCACTCCTATGCTTAAAAAGGGATGCCAAAAAACCACACATATCTAACATTTAGAGGGTCAGATGATATGAGGTAGTGATATGTTTGTGCACAGCTGTTCTAATTCAAAAGAATGGAAAGATATTGAGGTGAAGAATTTCTAAATGTGGAAGATATGTTTTAAGGAGTTTCTATTTTATATCAGCTACATGTGGCAGAGTCCCAGGGCAAGGTTAGTGTACTAGAAACAATGAAGTCTTGTTAGTGAAAACTGCAGGTATTGAGAGAAATCTGTGGGTGGGATATAATAACCAAGAGAGTCATTTTATAGCATTTATATATATTTTTTCTTCCCCTCACCCTCCCTGCCCTGCTGTTTTTTGCTGTGTCCATTTGCTGTGTGATCCTCTGTATCTATTTCTCTTGTTGTCTTCTCTTCTTGTCTTTCTCCCCTAGGATTCACTGGGATTTGATCCTAGGGACTTCTGATGTGGAGAAAGGTACCCTGTCAATTGCGCCACCTCAGTTCCTGATCTCTGCTGTACCTCATCTTGACTCTCCCCTTTGTCTCTCTTTTGTTGTATCATCATTTTGCTGCACGACTCACTTGTGTGGGCACTGGCTCACTGTGTGGGCACTTGACTTGCTGTGTGGTCACTTGGCTCAACATGTGGGCACTGGCTCACCATGCGGGCACTCACTTGGGTACTTAGCACACTGTGTGGGTGCTGGCTTGCTGCATGGCACTGGCTCATCGTGTGGGCACTCGTGTGGGCACTGGCTCACTGTGTGGGCACTTGGCTTGCTGTGTGGTCACTTGGCTCAACATGTGGGCACTGGCTCACCATGCAGGCACTCACTTGGGTACTTAGCACACTGTGTGGGTGCTGGCTTGCTGCATGGCACTGGCTCATCGTGTGGGCACTCGTGTGGGCACATGGCTCACTGTGTGGGCACTTGGCTCACCACGCAGGCACTTGGTTCGCCATGTGGGCACTGGCTAGCAGCATAGGCACATTTTTTCTTCTTCTTTTCTACCAGGAGGCCCCAGGGACTGAACCTGGGTCCTCCCACATGGTAGGCAGAGGCCTTATCATTTGAGCCACATCTGCTTTCCGGCAAATGTTTTTAAAAGCAGGTTTCACACCAGTTTTAATACAGCTGGGAAGGTTTTCAACTTTTTTTTTTAGACAAATTACTTGGATTTAACTTCTATTAAAAAGCTCAAGACCATATATGATCAGCACACTGACATTAGGAAAGAAAGTTCAGTCCAAGAATTCAGTGAGATTAGGAAGCCAATTGCATTCTTGGTGGATAGAAATGTATGTTAAAATCTAGTAGTTCGTTTAGTGCATCTGTTAAATGATATGATACCCATATCCATGATTACTGTAGAGACCAAATTAAGAACACTCCTCATTTGTTGGTTTGTCTCTAAGGAAAATACAGGAAAGCAAATGCTAATCAAAAGATTAATGGACTTCTTAATGTATAATATATTAACCATCTCTTCAACCTTTGAGAAACAAACAATAAATAAATGAAATTAAAAAATAAGGTGTTTTCTAACATATTCTTGATGAATATTGTATAGTTTCAAGGTTCTTGTCAGTATGGATTTGATTTAAGTCTGAATCTTTTTTGATTATTCCTATAGCTTTCTAGATAGAAACATCATATCTAAAAATGGTCTTTATTCCAGAACAGATGAAACTCCTGGTGGTAAAAGAAGATTTAGGTATCTCTGAAGGTTTCTTATTGCTCAGCAACATAATTCTCTGATGGTTCAGTGCCTGAGAGGGTCATCTGAAATCACTCCTCAAATAAATCAAATGGTCGGCTGGCTAAAAGAGTGGGAGCCTATTGTAATCTCATGTCTTTGCTTTCAGACATCAAGTATTTCATCTAAGCCAGTAGAGAAGTTTATATGTCACTTGTTAACACTGCATCTCAACCTGGATATCAACCCACCTTAACTTGCTACCACTAGTTTTGAGAACTTTTGACTTACCTTAGTAATGACTATATTTAGTTGTAACATCTGAAACCACAAATTTCAAAACCCTGATATGTTGAAGAAAAGGTGGTGGTGAAACAGCAGGAAATGTACAAAGATTTCCCTCTAAATTTCTTGGAGGAGTTTTATTGCAACCTAGAAAATTCACTTTGGCGAGGTGATCTTAAAGCGTTCTATCAATATTTACTGAATGATGATTAAACTCTGTTTCAGGTATCTTTTTAAGTTATTTACTAAAAGCAATACTACTATACTACTATACTTTTACTAACTAGAGATTAAATGATCTAGGGTGTGTTGTCCATTGTGGTAGCCAGTAACCACCTATAGCTATTTTAAGTTTACATTAATTAAAATCAAATACAATTGGAAATACAGTTCCTCAGTTGCATTAGTTTCATTTCGAGTGCTCTATAGCCCTATGTTACTAGAGTCTAGGGTATTGAACAGGACAGATATAGACAATTTCTGTTAACACAGTTTTATTGGTCAGTACTGCTCTAGAAAATGTCTAACTCAAATAAAGCTAATATTTAGAGTCTTTCAACCTGTATAAACTAAGAGATAACATGTATATTAGTCAGCTGATGGAAAGTACCAGAAATCTGTTGGGCTTTATAAAGTGTATTTACTTGGGATAGAAGCTTACTGTCACAAGGCCGTAAAGCATAAGTTACTTCCCTCACCAAAGTCTGTTGCCATGTGTTGGAGAAAGATAGCTGCCAGTCTCTGCAAGGGTACAGCCTTCTTCAGGCTTTGTGGTCCCAGCTTCTTCTGGTCTCAGCTGGTATAAGGCTTATCTCTCTTCGCAGGGCTCATTTCTTCCTGGGCTCAGCTGCTCTGGTCTCTCCACAAAGTCAGCTGTAGACTATCAGGCTGCAGCTCTTCCTGGGACCTCTGCCACGTCTATAGACACATCTCTATTCCTCTGTGTTCTTCTCCTGTTTATTTACCTCCTGGGGCTCCAGCATCAACACTCAGATTCTCTCCTCTGCCATGTCATTTTCTCTGTGAGTCCCCACCCACCAACGGTGGTGGGCAACATTCAACTGATGTGGCTGAATCAACACTCCAATCTTAATTTAATCAAGTAAAAGTGAAACCTGTGAACCTAATACAATCTAATATGCCCAGAGGAACAGATAAATTTACAAACATAATCCAATATCTATTCTTGGAATTCATAGATAATAGCAAATTGCTACAGCATGGCTGCCATTTTCATTTTCCCATGAAGTGAAGGAAATATCTTATCAGGATACATGTATGTGTTGGTGTGATTTCATATGTAACTTTTGAATATATTGTTCCTTGATTAATGAAGAAACACAGAAATTCCTAGTTATTAAAAATAATATTCTTACTTTATCGCAATTGCTCAAAATATAGCTATCTTCTAATTTATTTTCCAAACATCCTGATAATTAGCATCAGTGTCACTGTGGCTTGACAGATTAGATGAAAAGAACTAGCTGCAGAAGAATAAATGTACTATAATGAATATATGTTATGAAGCTCTGGACACTACACCTGCAATTATATTTATGGTTTGGATTAGCATGCCTATCTCATGCACTGAGATTAATCATTGTGCCTGGACTATAGTGCCATTATATACATACTGTATACATCGTTTCACAAATGTTTCCTTTCCATGGAGTCCTCATTCTTCCATGTATAAACCTACTCATGTGAGTTTAAACAAAGATACTACGGAAGCCTTGAGCAGTATATTATTCATAATAAGGCCGATTTTTTGTGGGTAAAAATTTCCTACAGAAGAATGGCCTTCTCAGCCGACACCAACAGATGTCTCATTATTAGCAGTTCTAGGAAGGAGATTAAAGCAATATGAAGGTATATAGAGATTTAATTTTGTGTTCACATCTAGAAGCAGAGGTATGCTAGGGATCTTCTATTACCTCGATATTTTGGAGATAAATGGGTATCTGAAAAAAGAGACACCTTCAGCGTCTGCGGCTGTCATTAATATATTTCATCCTAATTGGAAAATATTTATTTTAAATACTTGAACACACACTGAGGAAGCTAACCTCGGGTGATGAAAGATTTTTAGCTGCTAACTTTTCCGGATTAATTCAAGTAGTGTGAATACCAAGGATGGCATTTTATTCTTTATACTTTTGCCTTTGTATTCCATACATAAGAATAGAAAAAAGGAAAGACAGAAGGAAAGAAGGATGAAACTGCCTCTATGATGCTTCCATGGGCAAGAATTATCTTATTTTTCTTTGTGCCCAAGAGTCCACACAGTACTTCTCACACAGTAGGCACTTAAAAAATATTTGTTGAATAAAAGAAGGAATAAAATGACTAAATTTTGGTAAAGATCACAAAGAGTCAGTTTTAAAAATTGTGAACTTAAACAATGTGAGATGTACATTTACAGTTATGAACCTTCTTTACTCAAGTGTGTATTGCATTATTATATTGGAGAAACCTGTAGGCCTCACTGTGCCTCCCTCCCTCCTTTCTTTCCATCTATCCCTCATTTCTCTCTCTTCCTTTCCTAATATCAGCAGAGGCTTTAGATTCATCAATACATTTCTGATATTGAGGAGTTTGTGGCTCAAAAATATCTTTTCTAAATGTTTCTTCACTTAAAAATATAATGCAATAAAGATATCAAGATAAAACTAGGTATTGAAATTTTAATTCAGTGATAAGGATCAGTATCTCTAGAATATTCCTTCATTTTACCCACATTTACCAAATACCTTCTATCTGGTGGAAATGGGGATATAGCTGTGGGGTAAATAAAGGCCTTGTCCTCATGGAGATTATATTTAATATTTTCAAGACTGTACAATCTTTCTTTTAAAAACCAACTTGTTCATTTATTCATTTAGTCCAGTTTGCTCCTGCCATCCACCACCACCATATTATAAAGTGAGGGGGAAGTGAAATTGAAGAAAGAAATATGACATAACTGGATGTTGATATTGCGAAGCCTGGACCTTGGGGTTTCCCTAGAGATAGTGAAGTGGTATATGGGCAAGTGGGAAACAGCAAGTCAGTGAAAGAGTCTATCTAGGAAGTATGTGGTACATAATGAAGATGGGAGTGAGAATCAAGCCCAAGGCTCAGGCTTGGGACTACATGCCACCTCCTGCAAGTCTCTAAAGAAGACACTGAGAGCTTCATTTTGACCCTTTTCCCACTCTATGCATTTCATTTTCTTTCTCACAAAAATCTGGCATCAGAAAATGAAATCTAAATGATAATATGTCATTGTGTTGATGAGTAGGGTTACAATGTTTGAGACAGATAGATATATTTGAGCAAGGCAGCTAGATGGCAGATCAAAGGCATTTGCTGACCAGAAGGTGGAAAATAGCGGTTGGGAGTTTTAGTAAAAGCACTTAAGAACCTAGAGAAGCTGTTCAGGCATTTATTACAAGCTAATTCAAACCCTTAGGGTTATGGAAGATTTCGTGAAAAGCACCTCTTAACTGACCGACTGTCAATTAGCAATGGAGAGAATGCCTCAAGTACTCCATTATGATGATGATCAAATAAACGGGCTTTGATTACTATAATAATGGTAGTATAATTTATTTTTAAAAATCTGATTTTAGAGATGAAAAGAATCCATAACTGGTGATCATCTGTAAAATCTACTGTGGAAAACTACAAGTATAATTGCTCAATGATGCCCATTTATTTTTTCTTCTTCAAACTTTTTGGGTGATCTAATATAAATGAGAAACAATAATCATTAAAGTTTGATCATGCTAATCTAATTTTCTGGATGGCTTATTAACCTTCCAAGGGTGTCTTTCTTCTACTTCCTGATCATTACATCAGGTACTAATTAGGTCAGGAATGAGGAACGTCAATTTTATGATGATGTCTGAGAGGATACAGAAGGTATCATGGATAATTAGCCTTATGTTTTCAAATTTGGCTACTTCCATGTATATATTTTAAACACAGCTTTTTTATTTCTTACCAGAAAGAGACATAACAAAACTTGTTTATTTTAAAATATGATTTAAGTAATTTTTCCTTTTTAGTTCTTAAACTGAATTCTGGTCCCAGATGTGTGAGCCCCAGAAAACCAAAAGTGGCAAGACGGAGAAATTTTGGACAGCTACATACTAAGTTCCCCCACCTTAATCTGCCTTGAACTAAAGGCTTTAGGAAAAGCAATAATTTCCAAAAATGACTAAATGTAAATATTCTTAAGAAGAAAAAATAATTATTATACCAAAAGATTGTTCATTTTTAGAAAGATGATGACATTATTGAAAAAGGGTGACTACTGGAATCATGGGGAATCTGAGTTTAATACCAGGTTAAATCTTTTTGCAATCACTTAAACTCTTTCAGCCCTAGTTCTATCATCTGCAAAATGGGGATAATAATACCTATTGCAGGGATGTCTTAAGAATATATGAAATACATGCAAAGATCTTGGCATAAATGAGGACATTCAATAAATAAGTTATTACTCCCTGACTGTAGCAGTTTGGTGTGATTTATGTGTTCCAAAAATGGATATTAGATTATGTTTATAAACTGTTCTGTTCCTCTGGGCATATTAGATTGTATTAACTTTGGAGGTTTCACTTTTACTTTATTAAATTATGAGTAGGGTTTTGATTGGGCCATGTCAGTAGGACTCAGAGAGAATGACAAGGCAGAAGAGAGAGTTGGGGTTTTGATGCCCTGGGAAGTAAATACGCAGAGCAGCAGATACCTGAGGAAAGAAAGAAGGCTCCATTCAACATGGCAAAGGTCCTGGGAAGAGAGAACCTGTTAAGAGAGCAGAGCAGCTGAGCCCAGAAAGAAATGAGCCCTTGGGAGAGAGAGACAAGCCTCGTGCTAACCTACCCCTGAGAAAGGAAGGAGCTGGGACCATGGACCCTAGGAGGAAGAGGAAGGCTGAACCCTCACAGAGACTGGGAGCCATCTTGCTCCAACATGTGGCAACAGACTTTGGTGAGGGAAGTAACTTACATTTTACGGCCTTGTAACTATAAGCTTCTACCTCAAATAAATAACCTTTATAAATGCCAACAGATTTCTGGTGCTTTGCATCAGCACCCCTTTGACTGACTAATACACTGACCAATTCTTATTCCTCTCCATTTTGTCTTTTACCAATGCAATATACTTTGGCATTCCTAAATTTATCTTAGTATATACTTCCTAGAACATCTAACTGACATATATATATAAAGTTTTAGCTGGATATGTGGCAACCTGTTAGAGACTTTATTTGCCAGCTGATCCTGCCACTACGCATGACCACATTACTTAATTTTTGGCAACTGAATAGGATTGGAAGTAATGTATTCAACTTCTGCATCATTTTCTTAGAGGGAAATTAGTTGCCTTGCACTTTGTGTTCTTCTTCCTAAAAGTTGGCACATTGATATGGAAGAGTTGATCCAGCTCCTAACATGCAGATGAAGACATTACCTTAGAGAAGGGGTCTGTAAACTAGGCCAACAGGCCAAATCTGGCCTGTGGCCCATTTTTGTATGATTGCAAAATAACACTGGTTTTTACATTTGAAAGGGGTTGTTAAGAAATAAAAGAAAAATATGTGATAGAGATCTATAATGGCCCATTAGGCCTAAAATAGTTATCTGGCCCTTAACAAAAAATGTTTGCTGACCCCTGCCTTAGGGGATCACATATCAATAAGTGTGGAAAAAACTTGGATCTCTGCATGACCATGTGGAACAAAGTGGTTCATTCTTCCTATGGTTCTGAACTGTCATTAAAGAAAATTCTCCATCTTTTGAGTTATTGTATTACTGTGTCTTCTTATTACAGCAATAAGTATGAATAAATAGGCAACAGTACGAATAAACAAGATTAAAGAGTAAAATGATTTTCCTTTACCTCCAAATTTCATATATGTCAGTTATTTCTTCATATAAACTTTGGGCAGCTTTCAAAAAATGAATTTTTCATTTGATTATTAGCTTTTTAAAGGTTGAAAATATTCCTCACTTCTTTATTAGCTTTTTAAAGATACAACACATTTGTTTTGCATACTTGATAGTTGTATATCATGTTGCACATATATGATCTGGAAAGACGGACAAGTATAAAAACCTGAGATACCTTGATAAGTATAAACAGTACCTTATTAACTTTCCTTAATGTTCTTTTTAGAAATGGCCCCTACTTAGACAAAACTGTGGTCATGGCAATGGTGATGACAGTGTGTGTGGGCTGGAGAAGAGGCTGAGAAAACCTAGAAAATGTTACAAATAGCCAAAACATTGACCATGTGCTCTTGAGCAGGGGTTCTTAACAAGGGGTTCCTGAACTCGAATGGAAATTTAAAAAAATATTATTCTTGTGGGGACATATTGGTGTGGATATATTTATTAAATAATGCACAGTATACTCTGACTTAAGTAAGGGGTCTGTGTTTTTCACCTGACTGGTGAAGGGGTCTATGGAACAAAAAAGGTTAAGAACCCCTGCTCTAGCGAGTAACTCAAATCAATTATGACAAAATCAGTTATCACATGGGCTGATTTAAGTCAGTCATTCAGACATTTACGTAGCATATATTCTTGGACACCTTTATGAACGTTATATCTAGGTACAGAAAGTAGTCCATTTGGTATATCCAGATACTGCAATTGCAATGAACTTGTAAATATCAATTTAAATGACCAACATTGATGTGCCTTGATTTTCTTGTTTGACTACAACGGAAGTGAACAATGTAGTCTCTCCAAAACCCAAAACATGAGCTCATTTAGGCTACTGTTTTAGATACCCCAATGCATACTTGTTTGCCAAATTCTCATTTTCTGCTTCTCTTTACACACATATTTAAAATATTGAATCAATTAGGACTGAAATTTTGAAGCAAATTTTACAAAACAACTACTTTTGTAATTTTATTTTTCGTAGTTGAAGAAAATATTTTTTAAAATTGGCACTTATTGCAATGATATTTGAGAAGATGGTATGGGAATGTTACAAGGTCAGAATTGATTTTGTTATGGGAGACAGTGAAGAATGAAAGACTATTTTCTGATTGGAAATTTCAAGTGCAAAACCATGACTTATCCAAACACATATGAATAACTGTAAAACTAAACTGATAGTCTTTGTTTTCTAGAAGCATCTTGATGCACAGATTATTGTGTTACCTTGGATATGCAGAAAGTGCAATACACTTCCTAATTCAGTCTTGACACTTTCTGTGAAAAACTTTTTGTGAAGAAGCTCATCTATTTTAATATTAAGCATGAAAATATGTTTCACTTTTAAGTAGTTTGAGGTTTTCTTTAATTGGCAAACTTCATTTTAAAGTGGAACATGATGGAAGAGTAAGTCATTTCTTCCCAGACATATTAGCTCTAATTTAAGAAAGATAAAACAATCAGCCTGATTTACTTGCCAATTTATTCAATTCATATAACTGCATTTTATTTATTCTGAATTAATGTGCTAACATATCAGGCTTTTCTTTCCAAAGTTCCAGGGAGCCATGATTATTACCAGAAAAAGGCAGAAGGAAAGAGGAATGATGCAAACCTGATCTCATGGACAGAAAAGTCCCAGTGCTTTTGAATCAATTCAGCTATTTTTTTGCGTTTGCCTACTATGGGTATTTTACATGGAGAAAATATAATGAAAGAAATATTATAGGCTTCCACATGGATCTTAAAAGTATGGTTTTTAATAGATAAAATTCAATGATGTTGAAGTTCCACATTTAGTCTATTTTACTTGTTTTTGAAATTGCTGTGTTTTTGTGCCAATATAGTTAATTCTGTAATAAACATCTTGATAAACATATATATTTCCTTTCTTTTTTAAAGATTTATTTTTTATTTATTGTTTCTCTCCCCTTCTCCCCCACCGTTGTCTGCTCCAGTGTCCCTTTGCTGTGTGTTCTGTGTCCACTTGGATTCTTGTCAGCAGCACTGGGAATCTGTGTCTCTTTTTGTTGCATCATCTTGTTACGTCAGTTCTCCGTGTATGCTGCACCACTCCTGGGCAGGCTGCACTTTTTTCACACAAGGTGGCTCTCCTTGTAGGATGCACTCCTTGCGCATGGGGCTCCCCTATGCAGGGGACACCCCTGCGTGACATGGCACTTTTGGCATGTGGCAGCACTGTGTGTGGGCCAACTCACCACATGGGTCAGAAGGCCCTGGGTTTGAACCCTGGACCTCCTATATGGTAGGCGGATGCTCTATCAGTTGAGCCAAATCCGCTACCCTATATTACCTTTTGTTGAACCTAATCTTTGGCAGTGGAGTTACTTGGTCAAATCATTTGAAAATTTCTTATCCTTACTTCTTACTGCTCTTTCCTTACCCTGGCAGATATGTTCATGTCTAGGTGCTCTTCCCTATTGAGACCACACATCTTGGTCTTGGAATTCTTAGCAGCAGAATGTTTCAAACAACCAATACTAATCAAACAGGAAGTCGGAGCTATACTGCTATTTGTCATCCTTCTATGATTTTCTAAAACAATCACTCAATTTCAATACTACCAAAACCAACTGAATATAGTAACCTCATCACAATGTTGTCAACATTTTTTTTCCAGTTTTATCTTTTTTTTTTTTGCTTAACACTTTATCAAAAGATTAGTAAGTTTGTTTTCTTTGGACTATGTATGTGGATAAACATTCTCCTATATGTGTGCTTACTAATTATATTTACTCTGGAATGAGTTTTTATTAAAACAACCTTGCCTATTTATTTACCAGGATATCTAAAGAGGAATGATCTTCCTCTATAGAGTTAGATTTGGTTAGGTCTTTATTCCATCTGGTATTTATTTTGGTGTATTTATCCCATACTGTTATTGCTAAATCGATTTTTATTACCTTGAGTAATGTACTTTTATTTTTAGCCATAAAATGTTTTAAATTAAATAAAAATGGAAGAGGGCAAATGGTGTCAAAGTGTCAAAATGCTAAATAGAACATTTTATTTTATCAGTTATGTTTCTGCATTTTGGAACCTGTCTACACTAGCAAGATTTTTAGAGAATTGATTTTTTTAACACAGTCTCTTAAATATTTTCTTGGTATTCTTCTGCAATATTGCTGAAGCTCTTGCCATCTTGGGCATTTTCTTCAGGAACATACAACGCTCTGGCAAATTATATTATGTGTTGAATCCCCATATTTATACATGTGAGTAATTAAAATGATAATTCACAGCCCCTTATAGGAAAAAAAAAAGGTTATAAAAGTTCACCTGAAAGGTGTATGAGTTAAGGAGGGCAAATTGGTGCTCATGCTGAGAGAGGCATAAAAGAATGACTGACTAGTATGGCAATTTTGGTTTTCTTTTATATACAGTTGTTAAAATCATTGTCCCATTCCCTGTCTGCCCCCAGTCTGTGCACCCTGTAACTTGAAGGCTGGGACAATCACCTAAATTCCGTATACTGCAGGACAAATCTTGTCACATGTGGTTTCAGGAAAGGATAGAGCCCAATCTTCCAGGGTATTCTATATGTAGAAAATAGCAATATGGACAGAAACACTATTGAGACTAACTTAGAGAAGAGGAATGCAGATGTTTATAGAGAAAACTGTCCGTGGCATACTACAATTATAAATGCTTGAAGACATGAATTGAATTGAACGTCTCCCTTGGCTATATTAATTTGGCATGTGTATGGAGAAAAGTGGTTTCAAACTCAAAGAGCAGTGGAAAAACCTTCTACATAGTAGTTACTGTATGTAGTACTTAGACATCTTCTCTCAAAGCCATACAGTTGTAGCTCTCTACACAAATCAGTACTACTCTCCCCAACCTTCCCAAAAAATCCAGTATGTTTATTTCCTGAATGCTATAATTGTATTTTCAAGTTCCAAGCTATGTTCACTCCTTATTCATATCCAAAATGTTCATCTCAATTTCTAAACTCCTAAGATTTATTTTGACCTAAGGTTTAACTCAAAAAATTAGTCAGATGTTACTGTAGGTAAAGGGAGAGTTTAGGAAGGGGAAAAATAATCCATAAAGGGATTTTTCTGTGCCACTCTTTGATCTCAGGGGATTCAAAAATGTTCTTATTACTACTACCACTAGAACCATTTTTACCCCTGAATCGTACATACTATGAGCCAAACCCTGCAATAGGTAGTTACGGTCATTTCCTAATTTAATCCACAAAATAACTCATGGAATAGTTATTACCACTCCTATTTATGCAAGCAGAAATAGGTTGAAATTCTCACTTAGCATCACACATTAATAGTGGTAGAGATAGGGGTTGAATACAGGTCCATTTGAATCCTAAAATGAAGCTCTTTCCACTGTCTCTCATCTCTCTTGTGGCTCTGTTCTAATCTGGGAGGTTCACTGTTCCTGTAATTTAGGGATTTATCAATTAAACAGCTGTATTATGTACTGTCTGTGTATAACTTGGCATTTCTTACGTGCTACTTTGCATTATATTTCTTATTATGTAATAGTGTCATTTGCTCTTTGCATTTAGTGGGTGTTTATTAAATGATTACTGCTGAGGAAGATCATTTAAGCTTCTATGTGCAAGAAAATTTAATATTCTTCTGATTGTTAAAAAAAAATGGTTTCAAAGCAGTACCCTGAAGTATCCAAAGAGAAGAAAAAAATAAAATTGCATTTTATAATTTCCCTACCTTTATTTTCAACTTTTTACCTCTTGACCATACTTTTAAAAACACATATATGTTAAGATTTTATTTCTTATTATATTATTTTGTACTGGGGGGGGAGGTATATACAAACGGTATCCCTATTATTTTAATTCTCTACTAAACAGAAAATGAGATACCACCAAAAAGGGAATTGATGCTTACATATTTTTCTGATGGCAGAAAGGATTTAAAAATGTTTGAGTGGGTATTCACCACAGTTTGAGTTATCTCTTTTTTATTTAATTTTAAATTAACTTTTTATCTGGAGGGGATTCATTAGGTTTCTGTCAGTGAATCACAATCACAGGCACTTTTTGGTTTTCTTGCTTTACCTATTGTTAAAAAAATGCAGTTGTAGCTATTCTTAAGCTTAATAATCCTTTAAATATTTTAAACCAAAAACTGGAATAAAAACCCCTTTTAAGTTGAACCAGCTTCCAATATGAGTAAAGGTTTAACTTCTTTTCTTGTCTCTCTCTCAGAAATGAAATCTGTATTCAGGATGTAACGCTTCTTCTGAAGTGCTTGGAGAATCGGAGAAAATGGCCCATTTTCATTTTAATGAATCATGCTGGAGAATAAATTTACATGATGTTAATACTGAGACCTGGAAGATAGGATGGTATAATGCTCATAATAAAGGATTTAGGAACCATGACAGTTCTGGGGTATGAATTCTGGTAAGCCACTCATGTGTGACTTTGGATAAGTTACTTGAGCTCACACAGTTCCTCAGTAAATTGAGATGGAATGCCAGGGAAAGGCAGCACTTTACTGAAAACCAACTCAAGGAGGCCAAAATGAGATAAACAAGGCAGCAGGGCTTTACTTTCCTTATGCACCCCAGGATTTTCTGCACGTAAAAAACCACCACCTCATAGTCAGCCATCACTCATGGTGTGGATTCTTTAAATGAAATTGACAGCAGCTTAAAAAGCCTTGCTCCTAAACATGGTGAGGTGTAATCCCATCTCAGGCAGCACATGCAGAGGTAAATTGGGAGAATGCAATCCCAGAAAGTGTTCCTAGCTCCATCTCTCTCAACTGCAGAACTTGAGCAGTTTATATCGAAAACCCACGTTAAGAGGAATATGAAGGGGGAAATCCATATCTATGGAGAGACAGAGATGTTGAACTCATAGCAGCAGGAAGGATAGCAGCAAAGGTAGCTTCAGGATTCAGAAAAAAGTTGAGTCAGAGCAGTCTAGCATACAAATCTGATCAGAAAGCCTTTAAGAGATGACTTTTAGCATCATCTCAGAGCATCCACTCATCATGCAATGAGTACTCCAGAGAGCTCTGCATTTCAAAGATTTATTCATTTGGACAGTATCCATTTCCCAAATGTGATGCAGAACTACTTTAAAATGACTGCTGTGATCTTTACTAAGATTGTTCCATCTTTCTGTTGTGTCATTTCTCTCGTTAAGAAAACAGACCCTATCAAATTCTATGAGCTATTGTAAAGATCAAAGGAATTAATTTATGGCAAATGAAATTTTTAAAATATTGGTTAAATCCCACCTTTGGCCAATTTGTGTTATCAATAATATCAGAAAAAAATGGGATTATTTAATGAAGAGTTGATCATAGAATCATTAATATCTATAGACAAATAAGTGCACTTCAGCTCTTGGTATACTCAGCATTTGTTTGTTTTTGTTTCCACAATTGTTATGCTGTATCAGTGAGTCACCATGACAGCTATCAGAAAGTACATTTAAGATTTTTAACTTCACAAATCATACTTGAGTAAAGGTATTTAACTTCAATTATCCTATAATTTATCCTGGTTTCTTTTGGAAACAGTCTTCTGACAAAGCTTTGCCTTAGGTCAAGGTTTATGTAGACTTATTTCAAATCACTGATTATGGAAATTGATTACAATCTAGATACCTGTGAAAGATCTTATTGCAAGTCTCATCTTTTCAGTTGCACTTGCTCTGTTATATGTATCACCTTGATAATACTCCACAAAGGAAAAGGACTGTTAGCTGAGAGATGAGGTGGTATTCATGGGTTATAAGTTTGGGTTATAAAAAATGTTCATAGTAACGATCAAACTTTATGATGCATCTACATTGAGGTAGGTGCCAAGCTACTAGAGGTGAGACAGATCTCCTACCGAAGGGACAAGCAATCTTAAATTCATATGCCTTTTATTCCTTTTGAATTATACTTTCCATCGCTTTTAGCCTACATGCAAACTCTGAAGACGACTACCTTGAAATATTCTTGATAGCATATAGAAATTCAATTTGTCTAGCTGTTATACAAGGGCAGAAAATACATATGAAAAGTCCATTTCTCTTTTAATATGATATATATGTGGCAAAAATTATTCATAATTTGCTAGATTATACTTCTAACATTGAAAAAAAATTCATATTAGATATAAACTAAATTCTCAACCTGGAAGTTCAAAAATAGATATCTATACTCCAGGGTAAAAAATCTAGCTGATTAATCACTAAGAAAGTCTTTGCCTGTTCACTGGGAAAAGACTATACAGTAATTGATTCATTTATTATTTCCTAACTTTGTTAAATAATTAATCACCAAATATGATAGCTCAAAGGAAGTGTATGTGATACCCAGAAAGAAAACAACCCATTGTTTGGTTCAATAAAGTGTGAGGGTTGTGGAAATTGGAAGGTAGGGAGAAGACAATATCCAGGTTAAAAAGAAGAGAGAAAAAGGAGTAAACATTGATCCCACTGGTGTGTGGATTCCACTTTTACACAATGTCCCACATCGCAGCAGTAGTAGAGTGAAAACTTTGTATACTGCTGCAGGAATTACCTGTGGGGCTAGAGTTTAGAGTCAGTCCATCAAGTCTTTGTTTGTTTAACAAACCTAAGGCATAGTTCCAAATTGGATAAATGTGCATGCCTGTGTTCATTCAAGCATGTCGCCACAGTGAAATTAAAGAAGAAATGAAAAGGGAGTTGATCCGTTATGATCAGATGCGATGAAGGCAACTAAAGATTATAAGAGAAACTTTTCTGCTTAATGTATAGTTTGTGTGATACTGGCAAATAATATCTCTGACTCACATCCCTTGTATTATGTTTGTTGTCTTCCTCATTAATATCCTTATTAATACAACCATATTTTAAAATATTCATTATTTTTCTACATCCTGTATTTGAGTTGTAATTTAAATACAAAAGAGGAAAAAGCTTGTTTATTAAACCAAAAACGTATTTATGTATAAGGAGGCAAATGCTGGGGAGGAAATACATACTTCAATTTTTTCTTTTCCTTAACTTGAGGTGAACACTCATTTAAAAAAGACAAACTCCTTCCAGTATGGTTCATCTTTGGCTACTTGATTTGCTAAGTACCTGCAATATTTCAGTGGTGGGTTTTTCTGTCTGTACCTCATGATGAGTAAACATCTGATTTTCTTGTAAGGGTTCTGGGACATGATAGAGGTGTTGAGACTCCAATTTCATCACTTCCAGAATCTTTTGACCAGCACAATGCAGACAGGATTTTGTTCCCAACAAATCCAAGGAGGCCAAATTATGCCCATAGATAAGAAGGGACTGTTCCTGGAGGGACATGGAGGACTAAAGGGGTAAGGGGAGACTCACACCATTACTAACAGTGATAATTTATAGGACCTTTCGGGTCAAGAGCCTTCACTATGTGGCCATGTTGTAGGCACTCTTGGCTCCCTGGTGTGGTGGTTGACCTTCTTCACCTCCCTGTTAGCTGGCCAGGATAAGTCCAATAAACCAGAGGGTAGGAGCTGCAAGTCTGCTGAAGCTCAGGGCCCAGCTGTCACATGGACAGTCCATAGATTCAGGTCTCCTGAGTATACATCAACCCCAGTGCCAACCACAGGTTCAGTAAAAGTGACAGAAGAGGCATGTGTAGAAAGGTCACATCTGAGTCCAACTCCATCACACTCAGGAACACAAATTTCAAAGAAGGGCCAACTGACATGGCAATGAACTTCAGAACCATCTGCCATGACCATAGAACCTGTGGGTCTCTGTAGCCCTCAGGAGAACCAGTACCTGGGCTTGTATCTACTTTGGCTGTCTATGGGACCCTGCTGAGGTGTGCATAAGCATGACCCCTCTGATGACCTCCTGACTCTTTTTTGGAGACTCATAGCCATATAAACTTATTTGTCCT
Organism: Dasypus novemcinctus; assembly: GCF_030445035.2. Taxonomy (NCBI): domain Eukaryota; kingdom Metazoa; phylum Chordata; class Mammalia; order Cingulata; family Dasypodidae; genus Dasypus; species Dasypus novemcinctus. The sequence goes on along the minus strand of NC_080679.1, from coordinate 54,257,024 downwards.
TTCCATTTCCCCCTTTTATTCAAGATCAAAAAGCAGTTTTTAATAACTGATATTACATGTAGGCTGAGATATTCTGCTGGTCTGACTTGACCCTTTTATTCAAGGTCTTTTTCTAGTTATATCATCAGCTGGTGCTTGGTAGTAATCCCTCAGTGCCAGGGAGGCTCATCCCCAGGATTCATGTCCCATGCTGGGGGGAAGATAATGCATTTACATGCTGAATTTGGCTTAGAGAAAGGCCACATTTGAGCAACATGGAGGCTTTCAGAAGGTAACTCTTAGGCACCCTGAGGCTGTAGGCCTAGTTCATATTTCAGGTGCACAGGCTCATAAGCATAGTCATCAGTATCAAGGGCTCATTGTTGGACCATCCTTATTTATTGGTCTTTTCCATTGTACTGCATCCATCAAGCCCCCTCTTGACATGAGGTGGAATGGACATAATCATCCCAGGGTTCACAGTATGGAGGGATAGAGTATGGATTAGAGTGGACTTACTGATATTCTACTATGGAAATATTGTGACTAGTAATGGAAGAAATTGTAGCATTGATGTGGAGAAAGTGGCCACAGTAGCTGCTGATGATAGGGAGAGGGAAGAAGAGATATGCTGTGAGGGCATTTTCAGGACTTGGTGTTTTCCTGGGTGGTACTACAGGGACAGATGCTAGACACTGTATGTCCTGCCATGGTCCTCTGGGTGGACTGGGGGAGAGTATAAACTGCAATGTAAACCATTATCCATGTGGCTCAGCAGTGCTCCAAAATGTATTCACCAAATACAATGAATGTGCCATGATAGTGAAAGAGGTTGTTGATGTGGGAGGAGTGGCATGAGGGGGGTGGGGGCTATATGGGGACCCCTTATATTTTTTGAATATAAAATTAAAAAAAAAATAAAGAGAAAGGAAAAAAATATATGTGGCGATGGATTTTTAGCTGATGGAGTCCCTGCATTTCTCCAAACCATTGCTGGCTGCAAAATTTACACAGAGAGAGGGGTCTCATCCCACCTGATTGGCAAAAGCAGTGAGTGACAACTGGGTCAGCGTAAATTGAACTTGATAATATTACTGGTGCCACAACAACTGGTGGTGTCAGCATAGACTGCTTCAAAAGAAACAAAAGACATGCAGAACAAAAGATAGAGAATTGAATTAATTATCCTGATATTTTCTGAAATATTCATGTACCCTTTGCTTTCCAGGCTAACCCAAGTACTCAGTTTGTTCCTTATCCATACTTGATGCTTTCCCACACTTTGATTTTTTAACTCATGATATTCCTTTTGCCTATAAATCTGTTGCCTCTCCTCTGCCATCTCTGAATGCCCAAAGACTCATACACATTACAAATACCCCCTCTAAAATATCTTTATTTCTTAATCTTCCCTTGCCTTTGACCTTTCTAACAGAAGTAAGTCTTTCTTCTCTAAACTTGGGAGCACTTTATCTGCCCTTCACTTGGGTTCTGAATCATGATCACCTTTGTTTTAGGGTTAATCATGAGTATGTGAGCCTTAACGAACTTCTTGAGAGTAGGATTTCTGTCTAAGTTATACTTCTATCCCTCAATCTACTTACCATAGTAGGAACTTAGTAGACATGTGTTGAATAAATAAACTTATTAAAAATTGAGATAAAAGTGACATTTGGGAATTGAGTCAGCTAATTGTTCTAATTCTTCATTGAATATGGGGTATCTAGATAAAGTCTGTACTCCCTGGATTTCAGCACAGTCTTTCCTAAACTCCTTTCCTTTTCTTTTTAAATACCTCTAGGCTCAGATAAGGCCTTTCTCTCCACCCCCACCCATCCTTTCTTCCTTCTGCTTGACCTAGTTACTTCGATAGAAGAATTAGGTAAGCAGTCTAGGGACCAACTGTTTAAGTGTTTTTTCTCCCACAGGTGAGGATGGCTGAAAAATGCTCTCTGGGTTGCAAAGAATCCTGCTCTTTAAGTTCCTTGGTAACTCCAGAGAGTGTGGAATATAAGAGAACAGATCCTCCTTTCACTTTCTGTGTGGGTCTTAGAGTCAGCATCCATCTCCCAAGGTAAAGCTCTGGAATCTTTGACATTCCCTTTGCCTTTCTCCATACCCAAATTGTTCTGATCATTTTCCCCAAGAGAGCACCTGTGACCTGGGTCACCCTCTTGGTTCCTATAGTCACCATCTCAGACTGAGTCTGCATGCTCCCACTGCATGTCCTGTCCTCTCTGGCCAGCATTCCAATATGGCATTGGATAGTCTGGGTTTTAATGGAAGTTATTCCAAGTAGTATGACTTTGTGTAACCTCCTTCAGTCTTTGTTCCTTCATGTGTAAAATGGGAGGAGGCAGTGTGTGATAGTGGGTTGTGGCATGATGTCTAATTTACCGGACTGATGAGAAGATTAAATAAGAAAAGTCATGTAAACCAGTTGGTGCAATGCCAAGCACAAGGCCACAGTTAGGCTTAAGAAATGGTCTCAATGTTGTGTGCATGACCATATTCATTTCTGCTTCCATGCATTAATCTCCCTATCAAAGAAGTTTTCCTTTTTCCTTCTTTCTAATGAAATTCTGTTCATCTACCAGTTGGCTATGAAATCATTCTAGATAATCCTATCCCTAACTGACATACCTCTCCTTTCTGTAAACATCATTTATTTTTTGCATCATATAAATTAGGAATTATATGTATTCACTTGTATTCTTTTAGGTTGCCTTATGTACAATAAACTTAACGGTCAGACCTTTGAGGATAGGGCCATAATATATGGTCCAGCATTCTACATGGTGCCTAACCTGATGCTATCAGATAAAAAGTAAATGATAAATATTTATTAACTCAATATTGGAGGAAATGACAAAAAAACAATAAAATTGTGTATTTTTTAGTGAAGTGGCTCTGAGTTTTCCCAGAGTTTTTTATTGGCGTTCTGGCTTGTTAGTTATAAGTGTGGCAAAAACACACTTGCCCATTCATAAAGTTCCTTGGCATCATGGCACATCTTTAATCTTCTGTAGTTAACTATCATCACAGTCAAATGCAGTGATACAATAAAAAGCAATCTATTATCATAATAAGTTGCCAGGAGTACAATCATTCAAAATGGCAGTTCTCTGACACCTTGCCATCCCCAGGCTCTCCCTCCACAATGAGTGACATAAGCTAATTTACATGTGTTCTGTATAAAGAAGAATCAAGGAAGACTGATAATTGATGCAGGAACACTAGGAATAGCTAAATGTGGCAACATATCAAATTTGCCCATTATTCAGGATGCATTTTAAATGTGCACATTTGTATGTTAATCGATTACAGTGTTAATCAATTCTAAAAATACTTATTTCCATAGTCCAAGTGCCACAGGTAACTGAACAGCCAAACTAGTGAAAGGAATTGAGTAGAGCAAGAGATGTAGAGTAGAGATGGCTCAGGAGTCTCATTAGTTATGCATGGATTTTTTATAGGCTAAGAAAGACTTCATTGCTCTGACAAGAAGTTATTCATCTACATTTTTAAAATGGCAAGACATTACCAATTTCATGGTTCTATTCCTGTCAGTAAGCATGCCACGAACTCTAACACTCCATTAATGTGTTGCAAATATTACACGTGGGAGATGGTGAAAGCAGCAAGGAAATAGCATCTGTCTCACATACTCCAAGCTGTGTGCTCTTTTGCCTCCAATCTTTTGGACATTGCTGTCAATGCTCAGCACCCAAGACTCATACTCTAAGTAGTATCACACCTGCTTCAAGGCTCAGGGATTCTCTGTAGTAAACTCATGGAGGTACTTGTTGTAGGTTCCTATGTGTGTAGCTGTTTAATGCTTTGATGGTTGTTTAATGGTTCCTCTCAAACATCTATTCCTGAATGACAGAGTTATATATCTCAGCCTAAGCAAAATCATACAGTACCAGAAACATCAGGGAAAACACACAGACCATAAGGACAGTGGGGCAGTTTTGCTTGCTTAGAATTTGAATTTTCAACTCTCAGTATTTTCTCTTTTATTAAAACTCAGCTACAAGAAATAATATTCATGGAGGACTGAATGGATATTCATTGCAAATGACAATTTCTGTTGTATTCTATGTGATGCTTTCTCTTATTTCTGATTGAATCAGTGTAAACAAAATGGAATAATAATGATTAGGTTTTACTTTGGTCCTCAGTAGTTTTTCACTACTCTCCTTCATTTATGTTCAAATATTCAGGGTCCTGTACGTTTATTATAAAATATATAGGATTCTTTTATATTATCACATAGCAATTTATATTTACCAAATTTGTAGTTTTTAAAGATAACTGGTGGCTGCGGCAGACTTGGCCCAGTGTTTATGGTGTCCATCTACCACATGGGAGGTCCACAGTTCAAACCCCGGGCCTCCTTGACCCATGTGGAGCTGGGCCACGCACAGTGCTGAAGTGCACAAGGAGTGCCCTGCCACGCAGGGGTGTCCGCCGCATAGGGGAGCCCCACGCACAAGGAGTGCACCCCGTAAGGACAGCCGCCCAGCACAAAGGAAAGTGCAGCCTGCCCAGGAATGGCGCTGCCCACATGGAGAGCTGACACAACAAGATGATGCAACAAAAAGAAAAACAGATTCCTGTGCCACTGACAACAATAGAAGCGGACAAAGAAGATGCAACAAACAGACAGAGAACAGGCAGCTGGGTGGGGGGGGGGAGGGGGAGGGAAATAAATAAATAAGTAAATCTTTAAAAAAAAAAGAGATGTTCTATGAACTATTAAAAAAAAAAAGATAAGTGGTGGGTTACTTGAAATTTTAGAAAGAAATTCCGAAACTATATAAATCATAAGACTTCTCTATCTTTAAGAAAAGTCTTCAGTGTTCTCAAGGACCAACATTTTTGTTATTGATTAGGGATTGATTGGAAAGGAGGTCCCTTTAGAAGTGAAGGTAGACAGAACAATGGACCCTGAAAGTTGTTCATGTTCTCATCCCTGGAACTTGAGAATATGTTTCCTTATATGGCAAAAAGGTCTCTGTACATATGATTAAAGATTTTGAGATGGAAAGGTTGGATTATCCAGATAGCCCCAAGGTAATCACAAGGGTCATTATAAGAGGGAGGCAGGAGAACAAATGAGTAGAAGGTGATTTGGTAACAGAAACAGAGAATAGAAAGTGATGGTAATTTCCTGGGGTTGTCTGCCATGCCTATAGTATCTATTTGTCTCTAGACCATCAGGAACCCTGTTGTTTGAAGCACTGTTTACTGTGGAAGTCAATGAGATCCTCCTAAACGTGCATAAGCATAATTTCTGGAATGACCTTCCAACTCACTTTGAAATCTCTTAGCCATAGAAACTCATTTGTATTCAATATTTCCCTCGTTTGGTCTATGTTTTTTCCAAATACATCATTAGTTGGTGCCTGGATTAATCCCTCAGTGCCAGGGAGGCTCATCCCCAGGAGTCATGTTCCACATCTGGGGGAAGGTAGTGAATTTATACGCTGAGTTTAGCTTAGAGAGAGGCCATGTTGGAGCAACAATGAGGTTTTCAGGAGTTACCTCATAGGCAATATATAATACTAGACTAAGTTTTTATTTCATAAGAATAATGTTCATAAGTACAAGCATCAATATGAAGGGCCTGGTGTATTAGTCTGTCCTTCTTCACTAGGCACTGCCCATATACTCTAGAGATTCTTGCCACTCTTTGTGAGAATGTAGCAAGACTCCCCAGGATGGGAATTCAACATTTCATTGGTTATTCTGTAGGTCTCTACTGGAACAAAGTCCCATGACCACACGAACACATTCATAGTCTACAGAGACATGTCCCAGGTGCACCCCTCCCCACACATCCCCACCACCACTGATATCCTGGACCAAAGATCCTCCCCTACCACAGCTGCAACCCTTCTGCAATCCAAAACCTCCCCAAAACAAAGCCAATAAAAAAATAACAAAATAAAAATATAGAAAAATAACAATTTTTTTGCCTTATGACTTTCATCACTATAAGATCTGTTATCTTTTATGTATGTTGACAATTTCTTCTGTATGTTCCCCCAGTATCATTTTTTTTTTCACTTTATTTTCCAAGAAGCTTTAGGTTACAGAAAAGTCACATAGAAAACATAGGGGATTCCTGTACACCCCACTCCTTCCCCCCTCCATCCTCTCCTACCAATAACATCCTACATGACTTTGGTACATTTGTTATAATTAGTGAAAAAATACTGAAGCATTGCTACTAACCAAGGTCAATGGTTATGGCTTATCTTTTGCATTGTATACTTCTATAGGTTCTGTCAAAACGTATAATTGCCTGTATCTGTCATTGCAAGATCATGCAGAACAATTCCAAAGCCCCAGAGATGCCCTATTTTCCACCTAGTCTTCCCTCCCCCTCCCCTCAGAACTTATGTCTACCATTAAGTTCCAATTTTTGAATGAAGAATAAGGTTTATTGTTACATGCATTAATATTGAGGGCCTGACATACTGATCTTTTCTTTTATTAGACACTGCCTATGTACTTGAGATATTCTTGCTTCTCTAACTGATAACATAGCAGGACTCCCTGATATGGGAGTTTAATATGTTCTTATTTATTATGTAGGTCTCCATCCACTGAGATAACACTCTTTACCAAGATGAATACATTCATAATCCACAGATGCATGCCCCAGGTGTACCCTTTCCCATATACCGCCCCCCCCCCCACACCAATGCCCTGCACCAGTGACCTCCCCCCACTGCCATATTTAAAAAAAGCAAAATAAATAAATAAATCATTCCCACCATCACCCTGACGATGGGCCTTACCTTGGAATATATGATAACCCATTTTTCCAATGTATCAGAGTTATATTCATTTATAATATTCCTACATATGGTTCTTCTGCTCCATTTATTTGAAACTACAATTTGCACTATACACATTAAATATATGTCCCAAAGACTTAAATCTTCTGGCTGTTCATATGATGGGTAAGCCCTGAATCTCAGCAGAGTTGCAGCCAACACCTACTCTCCAGTTCATCAGACTCATCCAGGACAATTAACCGAAGGATGATGAGAGACAACACCCATCCCATTAAACAAAGTATCTACAACTGCAGGCAAGGCAGTTCCATTCATCTGCTCCATGGGATTTAAGTCCCCTTTCAATTGAAACCAGAGTGGACATCACCATTCCAAAACCCTCAAGGTGGAGGAATGAACAGACATAAGGGGGAAATGCAGCTATGGACAACAGTAGACATTATTATTGTAGTAATGGAAGAACCTGTAACATCGATATAAAGACCATGGTCAACAGAGATTCTGAGGGGAGAGAGATGGAAGAATAAGTGTAACATGGGGCATTTTTGAGTCAGTGGAATAGTTCTATATGATATTGCAATGGCAGATATAGGCCATTATACATTTTGTCAAAACCTATAAAGTTTTGTGGTGCAAAGTGTAAAACATAATGTAAACTATAGTCCATGCTTAGTAACAATGCTTTAATATGTGGTCATCAATTGTAACAAATGTACCACACTAATGAAAGATGTTAATGGGTGAAAGTATGAGAGGGGAAAGGGTTGGGGTATATGGGAATCCCCTATATTTTACATGTAACATTTATGTAATCTAAAGCTCCTTTAAGGGCCCACTGGATGGAATAGAGGAGAGTATGGGCCATGATGTGAACCATTGTCTATGAGGTGCAGAGGTGCCCAAAGATGTACTTACCAAATCCAATGGATGTGTCATGATGATGGGAACGAGTGTTGTTGGGGGGGGAGAGGGGGGGTGGGGGGGGTGGGGTTGAATGGGACCTCACATATATATTTTTAATGTAATATTATTACAAAGTCAATAAAAAAATAAATAAATAAATAAAAATAAAGCTCCTTTAAAAATAAAGAAAAAATCTAAAAAACAAACAAAAAAGCAAAGGCAATGTAATGCACAGGTGATCTCTAGACGCTGGAAAAGGTAAGGAAATGCTTTCTCCCCTAGAGTCTCCATAAGTAAAACATTTCTTCTGACTCCTTTATATAAGCCCCATAAAACTCATTTTGGATTTCCAATCTCCAAGACTATAAGATAATAAATTTGTGTTGTTTTTAAAGCCATAAACTTGTGGTACTCTATAACTGTGACAATAGGAAACCAATACAAACCCAAATATAAAGGATTTCCTTAGAAAGTGTCTCTTGATATTTTTTCCATCTGCCCCTTTGCTGGGCAGATGCACATCCCTGCTGTTTGATTAGCTGTTCTTCTGCAGCTTTGCTCATAGCCTAGAGATCACACTACAACAGGTGCTCTCCTTGCACTGCATATTACTGTTCTCATGGAGCTCACATTTTACTGGGAAAAAATAGAACTTATATAAATGGATTTATAGATATGTAATGCACTATATGGTGAGATAAATAAATTAACACACAGGGAAGCGGAGTTGGCCCAGTGGTTAAGGCATCTGTCTCCCACACGGGAGGTCCAGCGGTTCAAATCCCGGGCCTCCTTAACCTGTGTGGAGCTGGCCCATGTGCAGCGCTGATGCCCACTAGAAGTGCCGTGTAGGGGAGCCCCACATGCAAGGAGTGCGCCCCGTAAGGAGAGCTGCCCAGTGCAAAAGAGAGTGCAGCCTGCTCAGGAATGGCATCGCCCATATGGAGAGCTGACACAGCAAGATGATGCAACAAAAAGAAACACAGATTCCCGTGCTGCTGACAACAACAAAAGCAGACAAAGAAGAAGATGCAGCAAATAGACATAGAGAACAGACAACTGGGGCGGGGGATTGGGGGGGAAGAGGAGAGAAATAAATAAATCAATAAATAAATCTTAAAAAAAAATAAATCAACACAGGAGGTAGAAAATGAGGATTTGGTACTACTGATTTATTCTTGAGTGGGTACTTGATCTGGTTTTCTAATGTTTCTCTGGAATACATCTCAGATTCTGTGAGTAAGATATTAACAATTCTCTGTCCATAAAGAGGGGTTCCTTTGGTACTCCTGAGAGATTCTTTACCAAATAACATCTTGGGATGCTAGATGCTCTTTATCTCTAAGAATTGGCCATAATTTGATGTATACAAGAATTCATTTGGCTGCATGTGCCAAATATGAATTCCAATATCTCAGTCCCAACAGAACAGAACATTTTTATGAAGTAATTGGAGCTTCTTTCTCATCATTGGCTGACTGGGAACCAGACCAAAAAACCTGATCTAGAAATCCTGTACTGAATTGTATTGTTTGATGATGTGTAGACCCAGGGTCAATTAGACTTTATTACCACTTCTAGATCATCTGCAGTAATTCAGCAGTGAAACTCAATGTGCAAGCCTTTGAGAATACATTTAAACTTAGAGAACTTTAAATTTAGAAAGGATTTAAAGAAATAATAAAAAAAGGAAGGGGATTCTTAAGTTTTCATGTATATTGGGGCTGGTCTGAAAGACACAGGATACATCTTGCTGTGTCCAGAACTAGTTTTTGGTTTGTTTATTTTGTTTTTAGACTCATAATATGAGAAGTAGGTCACAATAATTCTCTATATGACTATATTTAAAAGTCTTGAATTTTAATATTCTAAGCAGTTGCTTTAGAATGTATTAATTTTCCTTAAATGCATCTTTACCCACTTTAAATAAACTTTTGAAATTGAAGGAGGTTGAGAGATTTTATTCTGGTTGAGGTTCATGAGGTTGTCTGTATACAGTGAGACTATCAGGGTAGATGTAGAGCTCAGGATACAGATAAAAGGCCTATAATATGAGACTTTCATTATATTACTTTTCATGTTTCTTTATTTTTGTTCTTGTTTCAATGTGTAATACTTTCACTCCACCTACCAGTTTTTAGTTTATTGTGACATGGGGATAAATTTCAAAGACTTTGACCCAAACACATTCCACGTATTATTTGAACACATATTTCAAATAAAAATCCAACTACATGGCCAGGGGCAAAATGTTCTTAGTAATTTTTTTTGTGTGTGTGGTCGATATACCTATCTCAATTTTCTCCTTCCCTTTGAACCATTTGTAGTTAAAGCAGATGTCACTCTGATAGAAAGAAAAAATGATTTCTGAACTTAAAAAAGAGAAATCTTTTATAAAGCCAAGTGTATATTTGACTAGAGATCATGTGAAGCCTTTTTAATGCATCCTGTGATTTTAATATTTGATTAAGTATCCTGAACTCCAGTAACTGTTAAATTTACTCTTAAAAATTATTATACTTTCTGTTTTATCTTGATTTGCAAAAGGCATGATAATCAATAATAATGGTGAAGTAAGTAGAAAAATTAGTTTTTTCTGCATGCTTATAATTTGTTATCAGTTGGTATTAGTTAACACATGTATTAGAGAAGCAGAAATTAAGCTGCCAATAATTGTTTCATACTGCCATTAATAGTAATTTTTTTTTTACTTTAAGTAAAGAATTTTTAAAAATTTGTATTCAAGCATCTCACCAGCAACAGACATGGATATATTTTCTCCTAGAACCCAATGACTATCCAAACATAATAACACTCTTAAAAAAACAATGTGGCAACATATTTCTCTGAGTTTTACCAGATTTACTGTTTATCTCTATTACAAAACTGATTCTACACTGCTCTTCAAATACTTGAAGCTCAATTGGTAAATTCACTTGAGTACAACAGTTTTCACATTAATGCAAGCACAACATATGATCACAAAAAGCTGAAGTCTGACATCAGGGTTGAACGTTCTTCAGTTAAGCATGGTTCCCTACAACCACTGATAGTTTGCCACATTCAATTATCTTCCTCAGCTCTTCCTTTATTAGGTCTGCTATTGTTTTCTTACTCTCCACCAATCTAACATTCTTTGCCAGAAAGGTCTGAGTTGCTCATAGTCAGTTTTCCCTTCCATATAGACAGATAATTCTCTTAGGCTTGTACCTTCAGACTCTCCAAAGGGAGAAATGTGGAAGGCAGCTTGGGGGAAGGGACTCTCCTGATGTTATAAATGAGGTCCTTGATTTAAGACTTAGTTTTTGATTTGACAGCATGTTGACAACTAAAATTCTAGAGAACACTAGGACTAAATATATGCAGTTTACTATTTAGGCTCAGAAATAGCTGCATGTTTTGTCAGTGAATCAAAATTTTCAATGCTCAACTGTAACAAATAATAATTTAAGGAAGAATCTAGTTCAGTTTCTTTCAGAACCATATTTATTGTTAAGAAGGGATATAATTCTATTGAATCAGTACCATATTTATTGCAGACAGAAAAGATTTTTACACATATAAATATAAGCAAAAATTGATTAGGATGAAGGACAGGCATGCAAATTTACCTAACAGTCAGATGCTTTATTCTGCCTACTTTTTGGTGTATTATCTTATGAATGATTTGGTAGCGGGTCCTTAAAGAAGTTTTGAAATAGTAGCATCATAGAATTCAATGGGGGAAAATTGTGGTTGTCATCTTATCTTGAAAATGAAATCTAAATGAGCTTTTTAATGATAAAATTACATATTCGAATTTTATTTTCAAGTGTTCATCACAAAGTGAAAATTATAAAATTATGGAGAAATACAACAAGCTCAACACTTTTCTCGCAGCAAAAGAAAAATAGAAAATAATTCTTTAAAACAAAAACAAACACAAGGAACAACACCACAAATCCTTCTAATATGGAGAATTTAGTACCTAATTTATTTTAGAGGCAAATAAGTCTCAACCAAAAGACTTTCTAAAATGAGACTGGGTAAACTAATGGCAAGCTAGTAATTATCAGAGATATTCAACTGAGGGCCTCTTAGTGCTTTTTGCACTCTGGCACTCCTTTGTAACCAACTTTAAACATAGCATACTTGCAAATTAATCAACTGCCAAAATATTTAGAAAGCCCGACTAGCAAATGAAAGGTATGTAAGACAAATATGCATCATAATTTTGACATAATCCATAATTTGAGGTCAAGTACTATTGGGAGGTCATATGAGTAATTTAAAGGCTGCTTTGGATATTTGTGGTGGCTTAGTCTTCTACTATCACCCAGTAAAGTGAGAAGAAGTTTTCATCATGAGGAATGGTACTATGAAATTTAGACACCTTGGAGACACCATTCCACAGAAAACTTACTAGCAGTAATACAGAATTTGGATGAGTATTCTACTACTTTGAAAAAGATGAAGCAGTTGATATTACTTAAATTTTTCTTTTGCTCAAGCTGTGACTTGGTCATCCATTAACAATATAATGAAGTCAATTGGACAATTCATTGGGCCTTATTTATTCCAAAGGACAACTGGGACCTTTACATGAAGATTTATTTTCAATTAAAGTTAAAAAGTTTAGACACATGAATGTAGATGAAGCATTAATATAAAATAACAGATATGTCACTATTGAAAGGACGGGTTAAGCATTAATGGTTTTAGGAGTATGGTTCTAAGAGTTTTCCTTAAAGTCATTTAGAATTAAGTACTGACATAGAGAATATTCCCTGCATGAATAGTTTCTTTCAAATTAATCCCCTTTACCACCAAAGTTAATTTCATTTTACAAATAAACTCATTGCTTTGAAAATTAAAAAAGGAAATATATCTTTAAATTTGAATGTGTTTAAATTTGAGTTTTTAAAATGTACTCTAAAATGCAAATATACATTTGTATCCATTTTAGCACTATTTTCTAATAGTTGCATATGCAAACAATATTTTGCAAAAAATAGAATTATTGGATTTTTGTTTATACTGTAAATTTTACAAATATAATAGCTATACACTTGCACATTTTAAGAAATAATTTTGAGCACACACAGCTTAGGGAAATCATGGCTTTATCTATAGGTATTTGTTGAGATGATTTTTTAAAATTGCCTGTGAATTTCTCCATGTCAGAAGCTGCCTTAATTGTTTATCACAAGCAACCTTAATGCACTCTGCACAGCATGCTTTGCAAAGGATTACAAGTAAGGAAATCTCACAATAGAATTATGTGGATTTAGTTCTAATTTCAGCTTGTTTCTAATTCATGTATCATAATCATGATACATGCATACACTTAAAAACCTTCTAAATGAAGTAAAGAAGGTGCAGGGTTAGGATTCTGGGTACATTGTCTATGCTATGTCATTTGCATTTCACCAGTATTATTTAGTGGTAATGATTGTCTCTTTCATTAAACAGCAGCTTTGAGAAAAGTAAAGACGAAGAAAGTTCACAAGCATTTGTCTAAAGACAATTAAGTTTAAAATTAACCAAATATTGGACTGAAATATATATAATTTTGTCTTTTCTATTTAAAAGTATATATAGCATCATTGGATAATGCGTGAACCTAGGAAGTGGTCCAAAAAATAGTAATCTCAATCTTGAATTTTACAATAGCAGGTGAAATAGAATACTTATATATATGTTAGAAACCAAGTGACTTTTTGTCCATTGAGTAGTCAAACACAAGGTTACGTTTTACTTAGCAAAAGAAATCTTAATCCTAATCTTATCTGAATGGAACCCTGACTGCCCTTTGAAAAAAATGACTTAAAAATTCTATTTAGGTGCAATTTTTTTACCTCCTTGGTCAATATAAAATCAGTGTTTTCTAAGTAATTGATTTGTCTATCATTCAAAATTGAGATAATTTGATCCACACAATTCTCTTAATTATGTGACAAGGCAAGTTGCTAAAGTTAGACTGGGCAAAGTGCTAAGCCATCAAGTCTTTAAAGGAAGCACTTTGGGTTTCCCTAGATGTTCTGCTGTTGAACAAGAGTCTAAAGATCAAGGGAAAACCAAGGCACTACCATGCTTTCCAATTTAGTTTGTAACACGGCAGCTGAGCTAGAGGCAGAGGCAGTCTGCTCCTCTTCTCTCAATTAGATGATAAAAGTCAAGTTTGAAAAAGAAATACAAATTAGCTAAATTGGCAGTTCAATTAAGCTTCAATTCTTGAAGATTTTCTCTTCTGGGTAAATGGCAATTCTATGAAGGGCAGTGGAATCTCTAAAAACATGTCTTCCACCAGCTGAACATTGTAATTCATTACATGTATCTGAGTGAATATTACAAAGTTCATTTAGAGAGTAAGTACTGAGAAAGACTTTAGTAAATATTCTTAAGTTAATTCAAATGGAATTTATTTATTTACTTTTTAATTTGCCAAGTGTTTTATTTACCATGGAAGCCACTTATTTTTAATCAATTTTATTGATACATATTAATAAAGCATAAATCCATCCAAAGTGTACAATCAATGGTATTCAGTGTAATCACATATTTGTGCATTCATTACTTCAATCATTCTTAGAGCACTTTCATTATTCCAAAAATAATAATAATAAACAAGAAACAAACAAAATTCATCACCTCTCAATCTCTATGCTTCCCCTGCTGTCTGTAGCTGCTATTCCTTTTCCTTCTCTCTAGGATATTCGCCTTTATATTTTGTAAAAAATATTTATATTTTATAAAGGAATATCATCTATATTTGGTTTTGAGGTTTTACTAACTTATACTGTCCTATATTAGATTTTTTAGATTTCCTTCTAGTAACATATATGACCTTAGACTTTCTCTTTCAACCACTGTCCTACCCATACAGTAGCAATGCTAGTTACAAACACCATGATAGGCTTTAACCATTCTATTAATTTCCAAAGAGTTACAAACAACCTTTTTTATCAATTATGCACAGACTAACTCTCAGCTTTCCATTCTCTACCATCCTTCTATTTTCTCATGACCTATATTCTATTATTCGTTCCATGAGTTTACATAATATATGTAGTTCATAATAGTGCAATCATACAGTATTTGTCCTTTTGTGTCTGGCTTGCTTCACTCACAATGATGTTCTTCATGTTCACCCATGTTGTCATATGCTTCATGACTTCATTTCTTCTTACCACTGCATAATATTCCATCATGTGTATACACCACAATTTGTTTATCCATTCATTGGTTAATGGACATCTAGGTTGTTTCCAACTTTTGCATCGTGAATAACACCATTATCAACATTGGTGTGCAGATGTCTGTTCTTATCTCTGCTCTCAGCTTCTCTGGGTATAAACTTAGTAATGGTATTGCCTTGTTACATGGCAAGCCTATATTCAACTTCCTTAGGAACTGCCAAACAGTCCTTTACAGTGGATGTACCATTCCTCATTCCCATTAATAGTGAATAAACATTATTATCTCTCCACATCCTTGCCAACATTGACAGTTTTCTGACACTTTAATAGTGGCCAGTCTAATAACTGTGAAATGATATCTCATTTTAGTTATGATTTGCATTTCCCTAGTTGCTAGTGATGTTGAACATTTTTTTCATGTGCTTTTTTGCCATTTGTATTTCCTCTTGGGAGAAATATCTATATAAGTCTTTTGCCCATTTTTCAATCGGAAAGTTTCTCTTTTTATTGTTGAGTTGTACTCTTTCTTTGTATATCATGAATATTAAACCCTTATCAGATATAGAAATGCCAAATATTTTCTCCCATTAAATCAGATGCCTTTTTATCCTTTTGACAAAGCCCTTTGAGTGCAAAAGTGTTAAATTTTGAGGAGGTCCCATTTATCCATTTTTTCTTTTGAAGCTCATGCTTTGAATGTAAGGTTTGAGAAACTACTGCCAACCACAAGATCTCGAAGATGTTTTCCTACATTTTCTTTTAGGAGTTTTATGGTTGTTGCTTTTGTATTTAGGTCTTTGATCCATTTTGAGTTAATTTTTGTATAAGTATAAGGTAGGGGTCCCTTTCTTTCTTTTGAATATGGATATCCAGTTCTTCCAGCACATTTGTTGAATAGACTCTCCAGGCCTGGCTGGGAGGACTTGATCACCTTGGCAAAAATCACTTGACTCTAGATGTGGGGGTCTGTTTCTGAGTTCTCAGTTCAGTTCCATTGGTTAATGTGTCTGTCTTTATGTTAGTACCATGCTGTTTTTTTACCACTATAGCTAAGTAATGTGCTTTGAAGTTCAGAACTGAGAGTCTCCAACTTTGTTCTTCTTTTTTTAAGACATTTTTTGCTATTCAGGGCCCCTCACCATTCCAAACAAATTTGATTATTGGCTTTTAGATTTCTGCAAAAAAGGCATTTGGTATTTTTATTGGGATTGCATTGAATCAGTAAATCAATTTGGGTCGAATTGATATCTTAATCATAATTCGTCTTCCGTCCATGAACACAGAATATCCTTCCATTTATTTACGTCTTCTTCAGTTTCTTTTTGCAAGGTTTTGTAGTTTTCTGGTTAAGTTTATTTCTGGTTAAGTTTATTTCTAAATATTTCATTGGTTTAGTCACTAGTATAAATGGAATTTTTTTCTGATTTCCTCAGATAGCACATCAGTAATGTACAGAAATGCTACTGAGTTTTGTGTATTAATCTTGTATTCCCCCACTTTCCTGAACTCATCTATTAATTCTAGTAGCTTTATTGTGGATTTTTCAGGATTTTCTCGATACGTCATCAGTGAATAGTGGAAGTTTTACTGCTTCCTTTCCTATTTGGGTGCCTTTTATTTCTTTGACTAATCTAATTGCTCTAGTTAGAACTTCTAGCACAATATTGACTAATAATGGTGACACTGGGCATCCTTGTCTTACTCCTGATGTCAGTGGGAAAGCTCTCAGTCTTTTACTACTGAGTACAATGCTAGCTGTAGGTTTTTCATATATGCGCTTTACCATATTGAGAGAGTTTGCTTCTATTCCAATCTTTTGGAAGGTTTTTATCAAGGAAGGATGCTGTATTTTGTAAGACGCCTTTTCTGCATCAATCGAGAATATCATGTGATTTTTTCTTCTTCAGTTTATCCATGTAGTCTATTAGACTAATTGATTTTCTTACACTGAACCACCTTTGCATACCTGGGATAAAGATTGTGGTGTATAATTCTTTTAATGTGTTTTTGGATTCTGTTTGCAAGTATTTTGTTGAGGATTTTTGCATCTATATTCATTAGAGACATTGGTGTATAATTTTCTTTTTTCTCTTTTTTAGTATCTTTATCTGGTTTTGGTATTAGGATGATGTTGGCTTCATAGAATGAGTTTGGCAGCATTCTTTCCTATTCAATTTTTTAAAATTTAAATTATTTTTATTTATTTCTCTCCCCTTCCTCCCCCCCGCCCCGCCAGTTGTCTGCTCTCTGTGTCCATTCGCTGTGTGTTCTTCTGTGCCCACTTGTAGTCTTGTTAATAGCACCTGGAATCTGTGTCTCATCTTGCTGCATCAGCTATCCGTGTGTGCGGTGCCATTCCTGGGCAGGTGCACTTTTTTCGCGCTGGGTGGCTCTCCTTACAGGGCACACTCCTTGTGCGTGGGGCTCCCCTGCATGGCATGGCACTCCTTGCTTGCAACAGCACTGCACGTGGGCCAGCTCATCACACAGGTCAGGAGGCCCTGGGTTTGAACCTTGGACCTCCCATGTGGTAGGCAGACGCCCTATCCATTGGGCCTAATCTGCTTTCCTCTTGTTCAATTTTTTGTTAGAGCTTGAGCAAGAATGGTTTTAGATTGTCTTTAAATGATTGGTAAAAGTCATCTGTGGAGCTGTCTTTGGGAGGATTTTGATGACTGTTTCAATTCCTTCACTTGGCATTGGTTTGTTGAGGTTTTCTATTTCTTCCAGGGTCGGTGTAGGCGGTTCATGTGTTTTGAGGAATTTGTCCATCTCCTCTACATTGTCGAGTTTTTTGGCATACGATTGTTTCATTGTTTTGAAATATTTCAGTGCGGTCAGTGGTAATGTTCCCCCCTCATTTCTGATTTTATTTGTTTCTTCTCTCTTCTTGTCAGTCTAGCTAAGGGTTTGTCTTTTCTGTTGATCTTCTCAAAGAACCAGCTTTGGATTTGTTGATTCTATGTATTTTTTTGTTATTGATTTCATCTGTTTCTGCTCTGATCTTTATTATTTCTTTCCTTTGGCTTGGTCTGGGATTACTTTGCTGTTCTATTTGTAATTCCTCCAGGTGTGTAGTTAAATCATCCAATTTAACTTTTTCTTCTTTTTAATGTAAGCATTGAAGCCTATAAATTTCCCTCTCAGCACTAGTTTTGCAGAGTCTGATATGTTATGTTCTCATTTTCATTCATTTGAAGATATTTGCTAAATTCTCTTGCCATTTCTCTTTGACCCACTGATTATTTTAAGAGTGTGTTGTTTAATCTCTACATATTTATAAATTTTCCCTTTTTCCATCCATTATTGATTTCCAACTTCCTCCTATTATGATTAGAGAAACTGTTTTGTGTAATTTCAATCTTTTTAAATTTATTGAGACTTATGACCCAGTATATGGTCTATCTTGGAAAAGGATCAATAAGCACTTGAAAAGAATGTATAACCTGCTGCTTTGGGGTACTATGCTGCATAGATGCCTATTTGATCTAGTTCATTTATCATATTATTCAGGTTCTCTGTTTCTTTATTTATCCTTTGTCCAGATGTTCTATCCAATACTGAGAGTCGTGTATTGACATCTCCAGCTATTATTGAAGAGATATGTATTTCTGCCTTCAGTTTTGCTAGTGCATGCCTCCTATATCTTGGGGCACTCTGGTTAGGTGAATAAATATTTAGTATAGTTATTTCTTCTTGCTCAAGAAGAAATTTTATTTATTAATATATAATGACCCTTTTATTAATATATAATGACCTTCTTCATCCCTTATAAGAGTTTTGCATTTAAAATCTCTTTGGTCCGATTTTAGTATTGCTAATTCAACTCTTTTTGTGTTACTATTTGCATGGAATACCCTTTTCCAACTTTTCACTTTTAACCTGGTTGTGCCCTTTTGTCTGAGGTGGGACTCTTGTAAACAACATATAGATGGCTCATATATTTATACATATTCCCCCCCTTGTGGCTTTTTTTGTGCTTTCTGCTCTCTGTGTCCATTTGCTGTACATTCTTCCGTGTCTGTATTTTATTTTATTTCCCGTCCCCCTTGTGGCTTGCTTGCTGTCTGCTCTCTGTGTCCATTCGCTACAGGCTCTTCAGTGTTCTCAATTTTCTCCCTTCTTTTTGTTGTGTCACCTTGCTGAGTTGGTGCTCTGGAGCATCTGTAGGCTGGACAGCACTCTGCAGCACTTGCAGGTCCGGGAGCTCTCTGCAGCATGCAGGCGAGCATGCCTTCACAAGGAGGCCCCAGGGATTCTAACTGCAGGCCTCCCATATGGTAGACGGGAGCCTATCTGATTGAGCCAAAGCTGCTTCCTGGCTCATATATTTTTATCCATTCAATCAGTCTATGTCTTTTGATTGGAGAGTTCAAGCCATTAACATTCAATGTTATTATTGTAAAGGCATTATTTCATCCATTTTTTCCTTCAACTCTCTTTTATATTTTTCTTTTGTCTCTCTTCTTACCTTTTAGTTTACCCTTCCTAATAATCTTCATTCCTAAACTCCTCTACATAATTCTCACCTATGTTTTTTCCTTTCAGGCTGCAGCACTCTCTATAGTAGCTCTTGTAATTCTGGTCTTTGGTAACATATTCTATCAGTTTTTGTTTGTCTGTGAAGACTCTGAACTCACTGTTATTTCTGAAGGACAGTTTTGCTGGATAAAGAATTCTTCGCTGGAAGTTTTTCTCTCATATCAATTTCTTCTCTCCTCTATGGTTTCTGATGCGAGGTCAACACTTAACCTTATCAAGTTTCCCTTGTATGTGATGTTTTACTTTTCTCTTACTGCTTTCAGAATTCTCTCTTTATCTCTGATATTTGTCATTCTGAATAGCAGGTGTCTTGGGGTAGATCTATTCAGATTTCTGTTTGGGGTGCATTGTCCTTCTTGGATATTGCTGTTTATGTCCTTCATAAGGGTTGGGAAGTTTTCAGTCATTATTTCCTCAAATATTCTTTCTGCCCATTGTTTCATTCTCTTCCCTTTCTGGGATGCTGATAATGCACACATTTCTGTGTTTTGTGTTGCCATTCAATTCCCTTAGACTTTGTTCTATTTTTCCCATTCTTGTTTTTGTGAGAGCATTGAGCCCTGCTTGTTACTCCAAAGCCATCTCCCACTATCCTCTATTTTTTCAAAGTATTTCATTTATGGAAACCAGGCATAAAATCATGTTTAATAAAGAGGTTTTTTTAAAAAGTAGAGGTATTATAATTTTAAAATTTCCAAAAAGTTCCACTTTCCAAAACTATGATAGTACTTGGTTAGTATTCTCCAAAGACATCCAGGTAGCAGCCATGAGCATGGGAAGGAGAATTTGGGAAGACTCAATAGAGACATCCTTCTCTATTTCTTCTTCCTTCTTCTCCTTTTCCAATCATTACTATTTCAATCTTACTAGTAAACAAAATGTTATTTTTTTTTTCTTCTTCTTAAAAATAGAAGTATAAGTTTGGGTAATGTTCATAGCTAAGTTTCATTCTTGAGAAGGAGTCAACAAGCTAGTTTATATTTAATTAAAAAAATTAATTTATATGCTTAATACCTGACTAATATCTAGTTAGCTTTCACGCCTTTGGGTAAATCCATGAGCTAATTCTTATTCTTTGAGAGGTTTGGGACATTAGGTATTTTGATTGCTTTCAGATCTACTTTTTTATGTTACTATTGCATTTCAAATATTCTTAATGCTGGCAAAGCATTGTTCTTCTAAGCCCTAGGATGTAGACTAAAATATGTTTCCTTATTTATGATTATATAAACAAAATGTGAATTATTCTGGTTATCTGATATTTCCAGTTGACCCATGTACAGAGCTCCACAACTCAGAAAGTTTGACTCCAGTTTTTTTTAACTATATCAGATTAATTATGGACAGCTTCAAAGACTGTTTAAGGGAAAAAGGGTTTTCTAACCAGTTTTCCATTTGGCATGTAAAATTGCATCTTATCCCTTATACTATACCACCACTCAGTAGATTCGAATACTAAAGCGCACAGGCATGTAACTTCTTTTCAGTATTTGTTTTTCCCAACTTCTTTAGGGAAACTTAATCCTATTGGCTCACTTTACATCTAAGGTATATGAGTCACATAAATATTTAATAAATTACCCAAGATCCCATTACCAAATACACATCAAGCTTGGATAAGAAACTAGGGACTTGCTTCCAGGGATTTGCATTTCACACCAAATGATAGCAATTGGATTACTTTTTCTACCTTAAAAGTGATACTATATTTTGTTCAATAATGCTTCTGATTAGACACAGTCCACAAATTAGTCAATTAAAACAAAAAAGACAGCTTTTAGTTTTCTGGACTCTTTATATACATTTTACTCAAGTGTATTATAAATACAAACAGAGCTCTATGCCCTAGCCAGAAAAGTTATTGACAAATACTCTCAGTAAGTAGGACATGCTATCTTAATCATGAATTATGGTTCTGTTCACACTTTTATTGCCAAAAGTTAGTAATTGACTTAAAATAGCCATAAAAGTAAATTTGAAATTCAATAAGCCTTTTCTTATTTTATACCAAGGTACCAGACTTACCCAATTTAATTCAAATTTAATTCAATTAAATAAACATATTGATTGCTTACAGGGGACACACTTTACTAAATTGTATTTGTACACATTTCAAGGTAATTCCTTGAGTGGATTGGATGATTAAAAACTGATCTTGTGTATGATGTTTTGTCAGAATGCTGGCCTGCTGGAAACCTTTGGCCAGAATGAACTGTCTCACCCCTGATAGAGGACTGCCAGAAGAGCGTGACTCCAGCTATTATTTTCCAAAAATCTGTAATCATGTCATTTTGATGGAAACTGCCCTAACATGCATTCTCAAAGCATTTCTTCTATATATTATTCTCCTGGTGGCTGCACTTAACCTCACTAGACAAAGGTTATTTCGGTAGGATGACTATCACTACTGACTATTATTGTGATGCTTTGTCAAGCACAGCCTCTTTTAATAGTTAAGGTAAAAGTAGCTGGTTATGGGGAACACATTAAAATTCTACAGGTTAAAACAATAAAAACACAACAAACTAGTAATTTATAGATAAAGCCAGGAAAATAAGGCAGTTTAAAACCCTTTGGATTCCCCCTAAACCTATGTAATAAGGTTCTATTTATAGATGTAAAATAATCTGACATTCTTTCTTCATATTGATGGTCTTTTCATTTTTTTCTAAATTGAATACTTCTGAAATGTACAGAGAAATATAAAATGCAGGTGAAACATTAAGAGTTCAAGGTGATTAAAATATTAACTATTCAGGACCTGATACCATCACTAATAAGTTTCTGCATATAGGTGCCTTTTGAATGTGAAAGTTATTTGTACAAATTTCTACTACTTTCTACTTCTTTATGAAAACTTATGAGACTTCTTAGCTATCTATGTATAGAACAAAATTTTACCAATGCTATACTCACTCCTATCACTCATTATAAACTATAATTCAGGGCAATACCACTCTGTGTTTCATGAAGGGTGGTGTTTTGTAAACTGTGTTTGCATAGCACACATTTTCTTTCTTTAAATTTTTTTTTTGATGAAAATTTCACAAAATAGAAATGACCAGAATTCTTACAGTTACAGGCAAAAAACTGTAGCTCTTTTATGAAGTCAGTACATCTTCCCTGAAGTTGCATGTTTTATATGTCTTGACTATCAATAATTGAAAACCCATTCTGCTTCATTCTGTTGGAGATATCTATTATCTCTTTAGAATATGATATTATGAAACTGAAGTCACATCAAGAAGAGATTAAAGAATATGCAGCCAACAATAAATGAAAAGTATTACAGAGTTATTTTAGGAATGACGCAAGAATGTTTTGATTTTTTTCTGGGTTTTAAATGTTTGTGGTAATTGTAAGCTGCTTTAACTTGTATTTGCTAGTTTTCTATTTTCCATCTAAATAGATAATCACTTTGGGACCTAATTTTGTATGTTTCTTTTAAAACAGGACTTCAAAATCTTATAGGCCAGGATCTGACTCTGGGTACTATTATATCACAGAAGAACACAAAGGAGACCCTGGAAATTGTGTCCTCTAACTGCACAGCTGGTAAATGGATGAGCTGGGAGAAGAAATGCTGTACTCTGATTCATGTGCACATGTGCTGAATCACTGAATTATACCATCCACCAAGCAGTACCCAAGACTACAACAAAGGTCTGAGGATGCAGACTGTTATCTTCTCATTTAGAAATCCAGTTCAAACCATAGAATGTACTCTATTCCAACTAAATATTGGCCACTCTAAATATATATATATAAATATATATATATGTATTTTCTTAGAGCTACAAAAACAAATATTATATCAACCCTAACCAAGGAACAAATTCCAGAATTCCAAACTTCTGTGTCACAGTTTCCCTATCTGTAAAATGGAGCTGATAATTATTGAGTTGTTTGAGAAATAAATGAGTTTACGCATATAATGCATATAGTACAGTGCCTGACATAAAGGCACAATAAATGTCATTTAGTTATAGTGCAAGGAAACTAAAAAAGAGAAGGGATTAGAATATTAAATAATGTTATAAAAACACAGCACACACACATCACTGAAGGACGTATAGCAGGAGATTATTATCACATATAAAACCCCAAACAAGGAAATACAATCTGAATCTCCATTTGCTACTCTTTCTAGTTCTTATCTGGGTAATGATGTGCAATGGTTATTTCAAGAATGAAGGTCATGCTTACAAGCTTATCATCAGTACGCAGATCATTTTCTATTAAAAACCACCAGTGGTTTTCCATCTCACTTACAGTAAAAGTAAAACTCCTCACCATGGTGGCATATAAGGAAGGTCCCACACGGTGTGCGCCAACCCCAACTTTGTCTCCTATGCTTCTCTCTCGCCTCGCGTTGCTCTAGTTTCACTAAGCCTTGCAATTCTTCAATCAGGGCCTTTGTGCTTGTTCCATATGCCTGGAAGTCTCTTTCCCTAGATTTCACCATGACTCACTCTTTCCCTCATTTCCTGTGTCTTTTTGCTATAAAGACTTTCTTGACCACCCTATTGAAAATTGCAACCTCCTGATTATTCCTAAATTGAAGTTCATTTTTATTCTCTAGTAATAGTCTGTGCTGTGAAATACTACAGATGGATCCACTTGAGTTTTCCCCAAACCCCAGGATTACTTCTGGGCCTAAACAGAAGTCCTTAGAAAGACTAAGACTATAGTAACTTCAAACTGACTCAAAATTGGTGAGTCTCATTGCCCAGACACTCAGAAAATGAATTTCTGCTCTTCTAGTAACCAAGCTCATTGCCAGATAACTCAATTTCTAAGTGAATATGTTCTTCCACGATCTCCTGTTTTTTTCCTTAAACTCTCTTTCCAATGGATACTCCCGATCCCAAGGGATACCCTCTTTCTGAACATCAATATTATAAAATGGGTACAATTGCTATCAGTATGTTTTTTCCCCATACATCTTTTCCAGAACCAACAGATCACTGATAATTATCTTCACCAATTATGTGACTATTAGAGTTTCTCCCATATCCTGTTTACCCTGCTTGGATCTGGGCCTTGATATAAACCTTTCAATTTTGGATTAACCTTCATACATCTGTCCTCATTTTGTTTGTTAGAATTGCTGATCTTTGCTTTGCTTCTATTTCAGAACTGTAGCAGTTGTCTAGCCTAGAGCTTCATAAAGACTTATGTACAACTTTCCTAGCTTGTCTGGTCCTTTTGCCAATCACATATTAACTAAGTCCTGGTTCTGAAGCAGTGCCAAGTTTTTAATGGTGTGAAAGATTTGAAGGAAGTGGTCTTATTTTCAACTCTGCAGGTAAAACAACTAGCAGACTGCTATATAAAACATAAATCAATTCTTAAATTATTGTGTGTACTGAGTCAGTCAGTCTTAACAATTAGAATTGGATTTCAGGGTTCTCTTGATGAGAATCAAAATATTGATGGAGCCAATAGCAGAGAGACAGAAAAAGAGAAATTATGTGTCTTTGTTATATACAGAGCTGATAAAATCTTGAGGTGAGAGCATACTTAGTATGTTTGAGGAAAAAACAGAGGGGAAGAGAAAGAGCAGTAGGAGATGAAATGAGAGAAATAGCAGGACACTTGATCATTGTACTGACTGATCAATGTGAAGTTCATCATAAGACCTTTGGCTACTATTCTAAGTGAGATGGAAAGCCATTGGTGGTTTTGAGTAGGGGAGTGACACATTCGGATTTTCATTTATAAAGAAACATTCTGGTGACTGTCTTGGAAAGAGAATGTAAAAGAGCAACAATCAAAACAGGGCAAACTGTTAAAAGATTATTTAAATAATCCAGATGTGAAAGAGAGAGAGAGAGAGAGAGAGAGAGAGAGAGAGGGAAAGGGGGAGAGGGAGGGAGAGAGGGAGGGAGAGGAAGGGAGAGGGAGGGAGAGAGAGGGAGAGAGAGGGAGAGAGAGGGAGAGAGAGAAAGGCTTGGGTAAGGGTGGTGGCAGTGGATTTTTATGAGAAGTATCATTTACTGGGCATATTTTGTAGGTAGCGCCTGACAAGATTTGCTGATGGGTGGGATATGGAGTTTGAGAACAAAAGAAGTTGAGGGTGACTAAAAAGTTTTTGGCATGAATAACTGGATGATGGTGTTAGATATTTACAAAGATGGGGTATATAGACTGGAACAAATTTTGGGAGGAGAAATCAGAATAATTTCCAACTAGTTTAGTTTTCTTTGAGCGAACACATTACCTACCTATACGAGAGATTTTTCTTTTTCTTTTAAAGCCTGAAGATACAGGTCAAATATTAACAACCCTGAAAATTCCTTCAATTGTGTACTTTAGCTTAGTCTTCCAACTCATAAGACAATATATGAAACTGTTAAAATAAAGCATAAAAAACAGAAAATTGTTATTGGCAAACATTTTAATGTAAAAACCTGCCAATTTTAAACCTCTTCTATTCATATTGTATTCATTTTAGATAATTTAACTGGATGAATTAAAGATAACATAAATCATTCAACTGTAAATGATTTAAAAGCAAACAGCACATTCATTTCATCATTTTTTTCCTCAGAGCCTTTCATTAAAATTCAGCCATTCTGCAATTAAGTGTCACTCTTTTCTGTCTAATACAGGCATTTCATATAATATTCAAAGAGAACTACTTGAATTTTAAAAATCTTACTCTACATGGAGTTTACTGAACATTTCAAGTCTTGACAATTTAATTCTGCATTTGAGTTATGAAAGGCAGTTCTTTTATTTCTACCTGTCTTATTTCTTTAAGTTAGTTATAGGTGAAATTGTAACCCTGGCTGTTATCTCATGTTAACTCAAGACAAGAAAATATGAATATAGTGAAGAAATTTGACCTGGAAACTTTTCATTTGTTGAAAAAACTGCTTGTAGATTTTACCACATGAATTATTACCAGAGCCCTTTAAATATTCATATGAATTCTAATTGATGTAGTAATGTAGAGCAACATACTCTTTTCATTTGACCTATTAAAAACGACACAATTTATTTCTAAATTATTTCAATCTTCTTGAGTTACAGGGCTGAATATATATGTGTTTCATGGAATACACTGAAGTGAGCATAAAGTTTAATATTGTTTTTGCATATTTTCTTCCTTTAACTAGTAATACTTATTCTACAATAAATAAAACTACTTATTGATCATATCTATCAAGTAATGAACCTGAATTTTGGACAAGTATTTTCCACGTATTATAGGTAAAAATAAGAACAGCTGCTTTCTATGGAGACTTTCCAGTTGGCTGGTAATGCATAAGACAATGTATATGCATTATCTCACACCCACCATTCAAAGCAGGTACTGCCATTATTTCAACTCTGTGTATAAATACACAGTAATTAAGTGTGGGGAGCCACCCGCTGTGAAACCTATTTACAACCTCCAACAACATGGCCGATTTCACAACTACTACAGCTCTGCCCTGCCATTTCCTTCTTCTTCTTCCTCTTTGTTTCTTTGTTCTCCCCTTCCCGCCACAACTCTGGTGACCACAGCAGCACGCATGCGCAAGGTGTGAAACTCTGCAGACCCGGCACGAACTTTCAGCCAATCCCCTCCTTGGATGTCTGCCACCCACAAGACCAGCCTATCACCTATGGACACGTTCCCTTCCCTCAGTATAAATTCCCATGTTCTACCCCCAATAAACGAGGCTTGATCAGAATCCTGTCTTGCCTCCATTCTTTCTTGTCTCCTGCCCCTCCACCCCCCCCAATTCTTCCCACAGGCCCCTGGAATCTGTCCCCGCCAGCTCGGGACAATTAAGAGCTGTTAGGTGAGTTATCCAAGGTCACACATTATAAGTGGCTAATTTTGTTTGTAACGATTTAAGGTAACAATTTGAGCCTAGGCAATATAACTTCAGAACTGGAATACTAAAAGACAATGGCATGCTTCTTATTTCAGTTGGCATTACTGAATTTGCAACATTGAATCACCATATATAATATGCCATTAATATGTCACAATACAATAAAGTCCAAAATATGTATTTCCATATTCTCAAAGAATATAAAAGGGAACCTAAGTTATTACATCCTAATCCAACTGCTTTTTCTTTAGCAAGAATTTCGCCTAATGAATTCCAAGCAGATAAGAATTGTGACATACCCCAATTTTGAAGAATACTTTGCAGAATGTGTTTGAGTCAGGAACTAGAGAGTTAAGGAAGTCACTGTTGGGTACTCTAAAACTCTGTTGCTGCCAATAGAAACTGGCAAAAATTTTGAAGGGCAAGTTATTAATGCAGAACAACAGCTTTAATGATATACATGTGTCCTGGGCAGAGCAATTCTAAGAATTTACCAGGGATGAGTATGAAGATTTAAACACAAGGATAAATGTCAAAATGCTTTAGGCATAAGGAAAAATTAGGATACTTGAAATGTCCAAGAATATAGGTCATATAGAAAAGAAAGGAATACTGGGTATCCACAAAAAGTAATTTTCAAGAGGTATATTTATGGACATAGAAATAGGTCATAACATACTCTTATTTGGAAAACACAAATTGCAGAAAATACATAAGCCCTTTGGAGGGTTAAAAATAAATCCAGGAAGAGGACTTGGCCCAGTGGTTAGGGCGTCCATCTACCACATGGGAGGTCCATGGTTCAAACCCCAGGCCTCCTTGACCCGTGTGCAGCTGGCCCATGCGCAGTGCTGATGCGCGCAAGGAGAGCCCTGCCACGCAGGGGTGTTCCCCGTGTAGGGGAGCCCCACGTGCAAGGAGTGTGCCCCGTAAGGAGAGCCGCCCAGTGTGAAAGGAAATGCAGCCTGCCCAAGAATGGCGCTGCACATATGGAAAGCTGACACAGCAAGATGACGCAACAAAAAGAAACACAGATTCCCGTGCTGCTGACAACAACAGAAACGAACAAAGAAGACGACACAGCAAATAGACACAGAGAACAGACCACTGGGGTGGGGGGTGGAAGGGGAGAGAAATAAATAAATAAATCTTTAAAAAATAAATAAATAAATCCTGACATAAATGGAGGTTTTCCTTGGAGTGTGGAAATAAAAGTAATTTTATTTCTGTGGATATTTTTTTCTCATTTTCTATAATAAACATATCTTGATAATAAAACCAAAAAATTATTTTAAGACAGTCACCATTACATGCTCTTCCTGTTCTGAAACTCTGACCCTAAATAGCTTATTTCATTTTTAAAATTCTGTGACTTGACTCATTTCTTTGTAAATTATTTTTTTCTTAAAGGCCAATAAATTTAACTTTTCCTAAAGGAATCCTTTATAATCAATACTTGAGTATGTGAATTCCATTCAATTCAAAATAATACTTTTTAAAAAAGTATTTCTTGTCTCCCTAGCACTTTTCTTAGTGCTTTTGGAAACTCCAAGATGAAAAATATTTAGTCCAAGCCCTTATAGAACCTCATAGACAAGAAGAAATAAAGCACATAAAACCAACTATCATACCAGACAAAACCTAAGAAATACACCAACAGTGGTTAAAAAAAAAAAAGGCGTATAGTAAATTATTTTCCATTCAGGGAGCCAGGAAAAGCTTAAAGGAGATGACACCATTTGATCTTGAAATTGGACTTTAAGAACAAGTAGGACTTAGTATAGTCCAGGAGTTAAGCATATTGGGCAGAGGGGAATTCATGAGAAACTCTCGATGGAATAAATGGAGTGAATAGTATGATTTGATTCACACACTGAGTATATCATATGTAATAGTGAAAGATAAGGCTGGACAGGGAGATGAAACAAGATCCAAACATTGTGAATAAAAGACTAAGGTGCCTGGACTTTAATCTCTATTTAGTAGGAAGCTATTAAAAGCTTTAAAGTCTAAGTTAAAGTATGACCATATTAATGGTAAACACATATAGGATCAAGTGACTGTGAATTCATATACAATTCAACTGGAGTGTCTTTCGAGGCCTTCACCAAGCATGATAATGAAGTACCTTGATATCTTCATATATTAATATAAAATTTCAAAAAAAGAAAAAATCTTAATAATTTCTTTCCCTCCATATGTACCATCTAGGACATACTCTGTACTCTTTTACTTGAGACTTTTTTCCCTAAAAAGTATTGAATCTTTTTAATAGAATATTTTACAAATATTTAAATCTTACCATGAAGATGAGGGCACATATTTATGTGAGGTAAAACCATTTGTGAGGAATTAAAAAACTATAATAGGGAAAATATAGCTTTCCTAAAGCAGAACTGCTTAATATATATGATATCATATGCTGACAAAACAGTCTATCAAAACAAGGAGCAAGGATATTTGTGGACTTGGGAAATTTAAAACATTCGAAAAATATTCATCCTATGTTTGTAAGACTCTGAGGTCCCTGTTAATTTCCCAAATATAATGATTCAAGTGAGTGTCTTATGTACATATGTCAGTGTGAGTGCATATGCTGCAATAATATTTAACATTTCTATATCCCAGTAAAATTGCCTCCATATATCAGTAGTAGTTAGATAGTCAAGGAATCACTAGGCAACAAGGGGAGTTGAGAAGTCACCTTGTTCGTCCTCTGTCTGACCTATAAATCTATCTATTTTTTAAAAAAGATTTATTTATTTATTTCTCTCCCCTTTCCACTCCCCCACTCCCCCCACCCCGGTTGTCTGTTCTCTGTGTCTATTTTGCTGTTCTTCTTTGTCTGCTTCTGTTGTCGTCAGCAGCACGGGAATCTGTGTCTCTTTTCATTGCGTCATCTTGTTGTGTCAATTCTCCGTGTGGGCGGCGCCATTCCTGGGCAGGCTGCACTTTGTTTTGCACTGGGCGGCTCTCCTTATGGGGCGCACTCCTTGCGCGTGGGGCTCCCCTGCGCGGGGGACACCCCTACACGGGGGACACCCCTGCATGGCAGGGTCCTCCTTGCGTGCATCAGCGCTGCACATGGGCCAGCTCCACACGGGTCAAGGAGGCCCGGGGTTTGAACCGCGGACCTCCCATGTGGTAGATGGGCGCCCTAACCACTGGGCCAAGTCCGCCCCCCCTAAATCTATCTAATATCCAATAAAAGATTGCAACCATATAGCTTCTTTTTTGAAAGTAATTAAAACAGATGATTTCTGTTTAATAACATCATAGTGAATATCTATTATAAACTAAACTCATTCATTTTGTTCTGGCATTGACAGGAGAAAGCAAGCAATTGGTTATCCAGCCATCCAGTGTATATGATCAATTACCCTAGCTAGTTCAAAGAGGTCAACCTTATAAACTACCTTCTCTAGCAGGCAATTAAGTCTGCTCAATTCCACAGACAGATTACTAATCCAGCAAGCTCAAAGTGGATACTTCCGGTCACACAGGATTTGGGCAAAAAAAAAAGTGACTAAATCAGTGCAATTTTTAAATTATCCTAACATCAGTTTGAATTACAAGTTATACTAATATGGATTGTTGGTATAATCCTCTTCTATGAATGACAGAACTTTATTTGCACATATATCCTTTAATAATAAATATGAATGTTGGATCATTCCATAGCCTTCTATAGACAAAAATATTATTCTGTGATATTGTACTATGGCTTATAACTTTATTTTAAAAATTATTTAACAATGTTTGTTAAACCATTGCAACAATTTCTCTCTGGCAATCTTAAATTGTGGAACATGTAAACTCATACCATTCTTTAGGTATCAATGGGAGCTATGTATAATAAAGCTATTAGTATGAAAGTACATATACTATATTCTTATTTATGAATATCAGATTGTGCTTTTAAAACTCAAAAAAGTAGACATTATTATTGTAGTATTGGGAGAATTCATAAAGTTGATATAAAGAGTTTTCACCAGAGCTTCCACGGGGAGGGAGAAGGAAGAATAGTTGTAACATGGGGCATTTTAGGGACATTGGAATTGTTCTGCATGATATTGCAATGATGAATATAAGCTGTTATACATTTTGTCAAAACCTATAAAATTGTGTGGTGCAAAGTGTAAAATATAATGTAAACTATTGACCATGCTTAGTAGCAATGTTTCAATATGTGTCATCAATTCCAACATTTTTTGTATCACAATAATGAAAGATATTGTTAATGGGAGAAAGTGTGGGAGGGGAAAGGAGTGGGGGTATATGGGAATCCCCTATATTTTACATGTATCATTTATGTAATCTAAAGCTCCATTAAAAATAAAGAAAAAAATTTTTGGAAAAAAACCCCTCAATAAATAAGTTTTTGGTGGTGGCACAATGTATGGGAATCCTTTATGGTATGTATGATTGTTTTGTTAACTAGTCAGATAAAAAAAATTAAAAATAAAGTCAATAGAGATATATACTTGGTTTGCATGCAATCTACTGCAGACTATCCCCACAAATCCCTTTCTGCTATTTGACTCATTGCTAGTTGTCAATTTCCCATTCTCTCAAGGTACTTTTTCCTTTAATACATTGATCTTCAGTACATTTATTTCTAACCACCATATTTGACCAGGACATTTTAACAAATAAGTGGTTAATTATTCAAGATATCTCTTGAGTTAATAACACCTATAATATTATACTACAGACGATGAAGAGGGAAAGAAGTGGACAGTTACATAAAAGATTTACAGTGTTATGATCACATGTATTTGGAGCTAGATTACATATAAGAGGTAGAATGAGTGAGGGTCAAATATTGCAGTGACTTAATTTTCAAGCTTACAGAATTAAATTGAAATAACAAAATCTGGAAGAAGTCCAGATTTTGATGTGTGTAGTATGTGTGTGCATATCTGTGTTTGGGAAAATAATTGATTTAATTTTGGATATAAGTTGTAGATGTTTTTAAATATTTTTGTGATATTTTCAGGATCCATGCTGTGTTACATTTACACATTTCCAAAGCAGTTATATTTCCAGTTCTGGATCTTAGAGAAGTTTATATTGGAGACATATATTTGTAAGCTTTTTGGTCATAATTACAATCATAGGTATCAGTGATATGACATAGGGAGAAAATTTGATAAGAAGAATGAATGATGAAAAGACAAGAAGAGGGTGAAGGAGAGGAGAAAATCTATAACTGGCCATTGAGAGCTCTAATTTTTAAAGCCTGGGTGATAAGGATGAACAAACAAAAAAGAAAGGAGCTATTACAATCCAGAGGAGAAAATTGTCTTCCTTCATTAGTAGAATAAAAATCCAACTATGCTTTAGTTCTTTGCTGAATAAACAACATCATTTTTCCCTTCTAAGACTGAATGCTTGCACATCTCTCCCTACTTCCTCCAAGATATATAGCACTTACTAATTAATTATTTGGAATTTTAAGATGTGTTGCAATTCTTGCAAGTTCTTCAATATCATTACTTTCTTATTCATTGCTACTTGCTTCTTTCTCACATAGCTGAATCAGTTCTTACTAAGATGCTTTATCTGTTATTCTGTATACATGTGATTTTTTGGAAAATAACTTAAAAATACATATTCTACATACTACATGTATCTTTTTTAACACATTTTTTAAATTAAAGTTAATAGCTCACACAGAACATTACATTAAAAAAGGCTTAAGAGGTTCCTATATAACCCACTCCCCACCCCCGACCCCCATCATTTTTGTAAATTGTATTTTTTTAAAGATACATACATCACACAAAATGTTACATTAAAAAAAATAAGAGATTCCCATATACCCACCGCACTCCTCCCACACCAACAACCTCTCATCATTGTGGCACACTCTTCGCACTGGGCGAACACATTTTGGAGCACTGCTGCACCACATGGATAATAGCTTACACTGTAGTTCATGCTCTCCCCACTACATGTAACTTTAACTTGTTTTCATT
Source organism: Dasypus novemcinctus (assembly GCF_030445035.2). Lineage (NCBI taxonomy): Eukaryota > Metazoa > Chordata > Mammalia > Cingulata > Dasypodidae > Dasypus > Dasypus novemcinctus. Next base: position 54,223,797 of record NC_080679.1, on the reverse strand, counting down.
AATGTTGATGATTGTATAAAAGTGTCTAAAATTAATATCATTACTAATGATATTCATTGATTTAAAAATGTTTAGGCTTATAAATCATTGAAAAAAGTACTGGCACTATAGCGAATATTAGAAAAGATTATTTCAGTTCTGTCATTCTTGCTTCTATCAATAATTGCTAATAATTAAAAGATGTTGATTAGACAAAGAAGTCTGCATTTTGCTTTTTTCCATGTAAACTACACTGATTTATAGAAAAGCTGAATCTTTTTCATATATTTTTAAGTCTTAGTTATCATGTATCATGTTAACACAGAGTAAGAAAACTAATTTACATGAATTAATACCAGTCATATGATTATGAAAAGTAAATGTATACACAGATTATAGAACATATTTTTGGTTTGGATATTTCTTCATTAAGAAATATCTTTTCTGTTAATAAAAATAATATGAAATAAATATGGCATTAATCATATTAAAATGAATTCTAATAAGCTGTGTAGATTGTTTTACAAACATGTAGGGAGCCACCCGCTGTGAGACCTATTTACAGCCTCTCACAACATGGTGGATCTCACAACATGGTGGAGTTCACAAATCTGCCCTGTCACTTCCTTATTCTTCTTCCTCCCTGCTTCTTTGTTCTCCCCTTCCCGCTGCAACTCAGGTGACCACAGCAATACGCATGTGCAAGGCGTGAAACACTCCAGACCCGGCACGAACTTTCAGCCAATCCTCTCCTTGGACGTCTGCCACCCGCAAAACCAGCCTATCACCTATGTACACGTTCCCTTCCCTCTCTATATATCCCCGTGTTTTACCCCCAATAAAGGAGGCTTGATCAGAATCCTGTCTTGCCTCCATTCTTTCTTGTCCCCTGCCCCCACTTCTTCCCACAGACCCCTGGAATCCGCCTCCGCCGGTTCGGACACAAACATATGCTGGTAAATACAATCAACATCCCTAAAAATAGTAGAAGCAAATGAAAGATATTTTTCAATAAATAGCAAATCTTATAAAAAGAATGTAATACAACTTCTCTATTAGTGATGTTAACATGAGCAGTTCTCAAGCAGGTGACATTAATAGAGGAAACCAGTTGTTAAATACTTAGTATTTACCAGGCACTTCATTTTGTTGCATATGTACAATCTCCTAATGAGTTAAGTACTATTATTACCCCCATTATACTGATGGCAACTGAACCTCAGAGATGGGCACAAAACTTGTAGGCAGTAAAGCAGGGATTCAAACTTATATCTGTCTTAATTTAAAACCTGGCTCTTAATTTTTACACTTCACTAACATTCACAATGAAAACGAATATGGGACTTCTATTTAGATTTACTCTTTTCCCTGAGAACAATATTGAATCAAACCTGGAGAGCATATGTGTCTGTGTGTGCACATACATATGCACTATAGTCTTTAACCAATATTGTTAACAGTATATTTTGCCAAAAAAAAAAACACCAAAAAACCCAAAATCAAATATCAAACAACTCAGATTGTGGAAGGCAGTCCTTGATCCAAGGGAATTCTAAAAACTTATATAAAAAGACAATTCAGATAATATTGCCCATATTGGTAGAAGGTAATTTTATTTTTGTTCTTCATTAGCATAATATTTAATCTTGAATTCTGAGCATGCATTAGGAGTAAATAAAATGAAACTGAAAATACAATGATACTCATAATCTTAAATAAATTAATATGTGTAGTAAGGTAAAAAATCATAAGACTTGCCTGAAAGAATTCTGAATGATATTCAATAGCACATAATGATACAAGAATGAATCAATTTAATGACTATATAATTAAATTACTCTATTTCCCTAAAACAATATTATATACTGATGTTAGTATTGGGTATAAATATAAAGGAAATAACTTTGTAGAATTTGTTGATGTTCACAAATCTGAACAGATTGACAAAATACTTAACATGATTTTATTCAAAATAGAACTATTTATATTAAAGAATATATTTCCTGTGAGTTGGTCTGAAGAGATTGATCTTTTAGAAATCTCTTGATATTAATTCAGGTTACCCCCAGTACCACATTGTAAGAAATAAAGGAATCAGTTCTCACTTGAAGATCAGGGTTCTTAAAAGTGCTAAATCTCAGTGCCGCATGGTACTTTCAATTGCTATAAAGGTTTACATGTAACCAAATTTTTATATGTAAAAAGTTATATAAATCTTTAAGCAAGAGATCAAACATGTATGGCTCAAGAGTCATTCGAAACATTGATACTGTATTTCTGTAGTTATTTTATTGAAAGAACAAGCAGTTTTTTAAAATTTTCATTATTATCTAGCAGCACCATTTCAATAAGTGCTCCTATATATCCTCCAATAGATTTTTTTCTTACTTTAAAAAACCTTCTTTTCTTTAACCTGATATTTGTAATGATTTTAACCAACAATTTTTGACAAATGAGAATTTATGTGATTATAATAGAAGGAATGTATCAGCAAATAACTGTAATCAGAAATGGTCAAAAGATTATTTTTTTCAAGAATCTTTAAAAAGCCCAGTGTTTTCTCAAAGCCATGAATAGCTCCATTTAAAGAGAATTTCCATAAACTATACATGACAGAATTTCAGAGATTACAATCATCTCAAGAGTAAGTAGACCTAAAAATTATTTAACATCAAACTGATGTATACTATACTGTGTTTAAATAAATCTGTCATCAGTATATTAAAATGTTGGTAATGGTACTAAGTAGAAGTGAATGGTTCTTTAATTTTTTTAAAGAAGATTTATATCACATAAATGTTACATAAAAATATAAAGGATTCCCATATGCCCTACTCCCTCCCCCTCCAACACTTTCCCACATTAACAACATCCTTCATTAGTGTGGTGCATTTGTTACAACTGATGAACACATAATGAAACATTGCTACTAACTGTGGACTTCAGTTTATATGATAGTTTACACTCTGTTCCATACAATTTTGTAGGTTATGACAAAATATACAATGGCCTATATCTGTCACTGCGATGTCATGCAGGACAACTGCAATGTCCCCCAAATGCCTGTTCTTCCCTATCCCATCCCTCAGAACCTGTGACCACTGCCTTTATATCAATGATAAGAGTTCTTCCAATTCTACAAAACATTCCGGAAAGAACTAACACCACATTAAACAAATTATACACCACGACCAAGTGGGATTCATTGAAGGTATGCAGGGATGGTTCAACATAAGAAAATCAATCAATGTAATACACCATATAAACAGATTGAAGGAAAAAAATCACATGATTATATCTATAGATGCAGAAAAAGCATTTGACAAAATACAGCACCCTTTCTTGATAAAAACACTCCAAAAGATCGGAATATAAGGAAATTTTTTGAACATGATAAAGAGTATATATGAAAAACCCACAGACAACATCGTTTACAATGGAGAAATCCTAAAATCCTTCCCTCTGAAGTCAGGAACAAGACAAGGATGCCCACTCTCTCCCCTTCTGTTTAACGTTGTCTTAGAAGGACTTGCTCAAGCACTGAGGCAAGAACCAGATATAAAAGGCATTCAAATTGGAAAGGAAGAAGTCAAAATTTCATTATTTGCAGATGACATGATCCTATACATAGAAAACCCTGAGAGGTCTACAACAAAGCTAGAACTCATAAATGAGTTTAGTAAAGTTGCAGGTTAAAAGATCAGTGCACAAGAATCAGTAGCATTTCTGTACACCAATAATGAGCAAGATCAGGAGGAAATCAAGAAACAAATACCATTCACAATAGTAAATAAAAAAATCAAATATTTAGGAATAAATTTAACTGAAGATGTAAAAAACTTATACACCAAGAACTATACAAGACTGTTCAAGGAAATCAAAGAAGACCTAAATAAATGGAAGAATATTCCCTGTTCATGGATAGGAAGATTAAATATTATTAAGATGTCTATCTTACCAAAACTGATCTACACATTCAATGCAATCCCAATAAAAATCAACACAACCTTCTTTAAGGAACTAGAAAAACTAACTATGAAATTTATTTGGAAAGGAAAGAGGCCCCGAATAGCCAAAGACATATTGAAAAAGAAAAATGAAATTGGAGGAGTCACACTACCTGACTTCAAAACATACTACAAAGCTACAGGAGTGAAAACAGCATGGTATTGGCATAAGGAGAGACACACAGACCAATGGAATCGAATTGAAAGTTCTGATATAGAACCTCATATATATAGCCATATAATATTTGATAAAGCCACCAAACCCTCTCACCTGGGAGAGAATGGCCAATTCAACAAATGGTGCCTGGAAAACTGGATAGCCATATGTAGAAGAATGAAAGAGGATTACCATCTCACACTTTATACAAAGATCAACTCAAGATGGATCAAAGACCTAAATATAAGAGCCAAGACCATAAAGACCTTGGAAAGCAGTGTAGGGAAACATCTACAAGAGCTTGTAATAGGAAATGGCTTCATGAACATCACACCAAAAGCATGAACAGCAAAAGAACAAATAGATAAATGGGACTTCCTCAAAATTAAAGCCTTCTGCACCTCAAAGGAGTTTGCCAAGTAAGTAAAAAGGGAGCCTACACAATGGGAGAAAATATTTGGCAACCATATATCCGATAAGAGACTTATAACTTGCATATATAAAGAACTCCTATATCTTGAAAATAAAAAGATAAGCAACCCATTTAAAAAATGGGAAAAAGATTTAAACCGACACTTCTCCAAAGAAGAAATACAAATGGCTAAAAAGCACATGAAAAAATGCTCCAAATCTTTAGCTATCAGGGAAATGCAAATCAAAACTACAATGAGATACCATCTTACTCTCATAAGACTGGCAGCTATGAAAAAATAGAAGAATACAAATGCTGGAGAGGATGTGAAGAAATGGGAACACTCATCCACTGCTGGTGGGAATGCAGAAGGATCCAACCATTCTGGAGGACAGTTTGGCAGTTTCTCAAAAAACTAACCATAGATTTGCCATATGACCCAGCAATTCCACTGCTGGGTATATACCTAGCAGAACTGAAGGCAGGGACACAAACTGATATATGCACACCAATATTGATAGCAGCATTGTTCACTATCACCAAAAGTTGGAATTGACCCAAATGCCCATCAACAGATGAGTGGATCAATAAAATATGGTATATACATACAATGGAATACTACTCGGCTTTAAGAAAAAATACGCTACAAACACACGTGATAACATGGATGAATCTTGAGAACCTTATGTTGAGTGAAGCAACCCAGGCATTGAAGGACAAATACTACATGACCTCAATGATATGAAATAAGCAAGCTGCCTCAGAGAGCTAGAGACTGGAAGACAGGCTTACAGGAAATTGGAGGAAGGATGTAAGCTGACATCTACATGGGTGAAATCTATGATAAGCTGGAGGTAAGTATGTGTACAAGGAAGGGATTAAATGGGGGCATAGGGTTACCTTTGGGTGGGGCTTTGGGTGTTTGAGGGGGGCTAGGGATGGGCAGATGTGTAATATTGCCAAGAAATTGGGAGGAGGGTGGGGCAACACATGAACATAGGAGACTGTCAGGTGTTGGTTGAGAGTATAATGCTGAGAAAACCTTTTCAAAATATAATTAGGAAAGTTACCTGTTTAAGATACTCAAAGGGGGTAATCTGACACAGGACAGACTCCTAGGGAATATCTGAATGCTCATTTTGCCAGAGTGGGTTATACCATTGGGTAGAGACCCATATAATGAGAGTGAAGGTAGACCCACATCCTGGGGAGGACTAATGCCATCAAATAGAGGGAACTGTATCTCTCAAGAGAAATGGTGGCTCCCAGGGCATTAGGGCAGCTGTGCAAGTCAAGCCCTCAAGACTGTTGCAAGTATCTCTGAACATGGCTCCTCAAGAAATGAAGATTGACTGTCACTGTGGGCCCCAAGGGGAGGGGGAAATAGATATTGAGATAGATCGAACCAAAGTAAATGTGAGGGCAAAAGAAGTGTTTCACAAGAGTACACAAGGATGGATATAAAACATGTAATATTACACCAAAAACATATAGGAGATGACAGACTAATAATGCAAACCATAATGTAAAACATAGGATAACTAAAAAATTTAGAAAACTGTATAGCCTAAAGTATAAACCACAATGTAAACACAAATGTTACCTTCTTTGAAAGCTATTGTCTCAGTATCTGTATATCAGTTTCAGTAAATATGATATGAATAAGTTAAAAGATTATCGCTGTGGAAGGGAAAATATTTTATAACGGATATGTGGGAGTACTGTATATTGTATATATGAATTACTGTGATCCATAGCTCTTGTGAAGAGAAGCTCAATAATTAGGGAAAAAAGAAAAGAAAAAGATAGGATGTAGAATTTTCCAAATCTATATATATTCTATATCTAACCTTTAAACTCATCACTATATTCCATTTTACTATTAAGGGAACCTGACATTATATTGGGCTTCACTTTTCAGGAAGTTTTGGATCACAGAGTGGTTCAACAATGGCAGCAGAGGAATACTGGTATGGGATGTTATTGACAGGGGACATATGGTTGACGGAGTTATACAGGGCATATGTCCAGGGTGCATGGAAATGTTTGGATATACTCATAGTGGAAGCAATTAAAAACAACAGCTGGGGGGGTACTGGGCTCCTGGCCGGGGCGGGGGCTCTGTCATGGTCCCTAGTGGGGCAGTGGCAGTCCCCCAGGTGCAATGGCAAGGACCAGGAAGGAATGAGGGTCCAACAGTGACTCCCTGACACTAATGACTATGCTTGTGAGCCTATACACCTGAAATAAGAACAAGGCCTAGAGCAGCACTGTGCCTAAGAGTTCCCTCCTGACAGCCTCCGTGTTACTCAAATGTGGCCAGTCTCAAAGCCAAACTCAGCATGTAAATGCACTACCTTTCCCCCAGAGTGGGACATGACACCCAGGGATGAGCCTCCCTGTCACCGAGGGATCACTACCAAGTACCAGCTGATGACATAACTAGAAAATGACCTTGAATTAAAGGTTCAACGCGGACCAGCAGAATATCCCTGTCTACATATAATAACAGGAGTTAAAAATGCTGTTTGGCCTAAAGTAAGGGGGAAATGGAAAGGACAAATGAGTTTATATGGTTATGAGTCTCTAAAAAAGAGTCTGCAGGTTGTCAGAAGGATTGCCCTTATGCACACCTGAGCAGAGTCTCAGAGACAGATAAAGTAGATACAACCCCAGGTATTGGTTCTTTTGAGGGCTAAAGAGACCCACAGGTTCTATGGTCATGTCAGATAGAGTTCACTGCCATGTCAGTTGGCCCTTCTTTGGAGCTGCTGTTTCTGTGTGATGGAGCTGGACTCAGATGGGATCTCTTTTCACAAGCCTTTCATGCTACTTTACTGGAATTGTAGTTGGTGCTGGGGTTTAAGATATCTCTAGGGGATTTGAATCTCTGGACTGACAGTATTGTAGCCAGGCCCTGAGACTCAACAGACTTCAGTCCTGCACTCTGATTTATTGGACTTACCCCACTCAGCTAACATGGAGGTGAAGAATGTCAACCACCACACCAGTGCCTACAACTGAAAGCAGGAGGATTGCATCCAGTATCCATGTGGAATCTAAGCCCCCTCTTGATGTAGATGTGGAATGAACACAACCAAGCCAAGGTCCACAGGAAGGAGGAATACAGTAAGGATTAGAGTGGACTTAATGATATTCTATTCATGAACTATTGTGGTTAATAATCGAGAAAATGTGGCATTGGTGTGGAAAAAGTGGCCATGGAGGCTGCTGGGTGCGGGGAATGGGAGGAAGAGATGAGATGTGGAGGCATTTTCGGGACTTGGAGTTGTCCTGAGTGGTGCTGCAGGGACAATTGCCGGACATTGTAGGTCCTACCATGGCCCACTGGATGGAACGAGGGAGAGTGTGGGCTATGGTGTGGACCACAGGCCATGGGGTGCAGTGATGCCTAGAGATGTACCCACCAGATGCAATGGATGTGTCATGATGATGGAGGAGAGTGTTACTGTGGGGGGAGTGGTGGGGCGGGGGTGGTGGGGGTGAATGGGGACCTCATATTTTTTGAATGTAATATTTTAAAAAATTGAATAAATAAAATAAAATTTAAAAAAGTAGTAAAAAAAAGAGTTCTTCCATTTCTAGAATAATAATTAGTCTATAGTAGAATAATGATAAGCCTACTAGAGTCCATTGTTCATTCCCCAATACTGAGGATTTGGGGATGGTGATGTCTTCTCTGCTTCTAATTGAGAGAGAGCTTAGATCCATGGGGCAGATGGATGGAATTATCTTGCTTGCAGTTGCATTCTCTCTTCCTTGGGAAGGGCATTGTCTGCCATCATTTTTTTAGTTGTCCTGGGTGGGACCAATGAACTGGAAAGTGGGTGCTGTAACTTTGCTGAAATTCAGGACTCAATTGGCACATGGATGGTCAAAGGATTTAAATCTCTAGGACATATATTTTATCAAGTACAGTGCTATTATAAGTTCAAATGAAAGGGGCAGAAGAGCCATGTGCAGAGAACCTATAATTAGTTTAAGTCTATTACACGTGAGGGAAAATGGCAACTTAAAGAACACCAAGAATCCAAATAGAATATTAGGAGAAAGAACACAAGAAAGGTTAAGAGTGAAATGCAGGTAAGTTCTTGGTTTTATTGATAAAACATAGAATTGGAATAAAACCAGTCTTCTAGAGAATAGTTTGTTTTATTCCATTATGATTTATTTTAAAAATCATATAAACATCTTTCAGTTTCAACTTTGTAAGCTTCCCCAGTGATATTTCAAATAAAAATGGAGAGTTTTGTACCAAGAATTTTAAAATAGAGACCATTTCATAATGGATGTATGTCACGACAGATGTGCTTGATCCTCTTCAATTCACCACCTAGGGAGACTACCAGTTGTTTCTGTTTTGTTTTGTTTTTTAACAAGTTCCCTTGTTTTAACAAGCAACCACTTTATTGTGAAAATTTCGGAATGATGTAACTACTCCACCATAATAGCTCTAAGAGAATAAAAATTCCGACACAGAAAATTGCTTTGTCTTTGAGTGATCTCAAAGTCATAAAGAAACAAAACATCTTTCCTCCTTCTCCAACTCTGAAGAGTCCTCGGTATGTTCAGAAATGACTCTTTATGACAAGGCTCACAGTAAACAGTGAAGAGATACTTGCTGAGTTTAATTATATAAGTTGTTTCAGGAACTGAGAGCTTATTCAGCACACCTAAACAAGAAGACATTTTCAGCTTTTAAAAAATTATAACAATTTGCTGCCTGAAAGAGATAGATTTCCCTGAAGACTAGGTTTCTTTATATAGTAGATTTAAAATGTTTATGAAGTAATTCTGATCTAGACCTGAGCTGTTCAGATATGAAAATTTTTTACATTGATTTTTCCTTTTGCTTCCCATACATATTTCATGACCAATTATCTTGAAAATAATTCAACTGCATCTTTAAAAATATATCAATTTTATAGTTACATATTTTAACAAGATTACTTAAGAAATATGTAAACATATTCAGTGATAACATAACTTCTAAACTGATGAAAATGTCTCTACTTTGTCCTCAGACTTAATAGACATGTTACCCCTTTTAACATACATATAAGTACTTACATTATATAGGTACTTATATGACAAAGAGAAAACAAATATTGACAAAGTTTTTATTGTAAAATTCAAAATACAGTAATAAAACTTGAATACAGTTTTGTGTAATACATGTCTGCTAGTGAGAAGAATGGAATTCTTCCTTGGGGAAGTAACACTTTGCTTATTTGAGGTTCAAAGTTAGTGTTCCTATCATCAACATCAATTGCAAAAGTTCTTCTGGTAATGCTGATCTGTAATTACATCCTTAAAAAAGTCTCTTCACTCAGAGAGGTAGTGCCAAATACTGATATCAATTCATGAGCATATAATTTTAATTGAGCATATTCATCTCTTGGAAGGAATTTACAGAATTCTATTAGATTCATCTCTATATTGGCCTTTTAGCACTTTATTACATTGTAGATTAATGACTTCCAATTGAAGGTTAGGTGGAATCTCCTCAATTGCACAGTTAAATGCATTTTGAAATATGGAGATTTCCTTTGCACTTGCATTGAGGTCCAAAAAATGCTGCCAGAACTGCAGTTTCAGCTCAGAAAATATATCTGTTGCAAATTGGTGTGGAATGAAGATCTCACTTCTTGTTTTAACTTTTGACAGCACCGGAAGTATATAAAACAGCTTGACATTACTTGCAATTCAGCCAACATTAGTTGCCCTCAATGACTTCACAGCAGTGTTAAGTTTGACATATAAGTGCAGTTTGCCATGTAATTTTAGGCTGAATTTATTAAGAAAAATTATTCAGTCTGTAGCCAAATCTAATTTCTAAGCCCATTCCATGTTAGAGCCTCATGGCTGAGGAGTGGATTTGGCCTTGAGGCTGTAGTTTGTAGACTCTTGTTCTAGAAAATGCAAAAAGCAATTATTTAAAGTATCTTATAGTAAATACCTTTAATTTTATTTGCTTTGAGAAAGATGCAGAAGTGTTATAATGTCCATCCTTTTTATTGAACAAACATTTGTCAATAGCCTATTATGTTACTTGAACTCCACTAGGTATAAAGGAAGGAAAAAAACAATCTAGTGGAAAAAAGAGATATGTCAACATATAATTCTAATACAATAAATGAAAAAAAGAAAAATGTAGACTGTATTATAGTAACAAAGAGGAGAGACCAACTGATTTTGATTTGTCAGATGCTGTAATTTGGAAAGAAATTCTAGATGAGAAGCTTTTTGGTTTGGATCATTGTACATGTATAGGAGTTCTGAAGAGACTACTCTGTATACAGAAGCATGGAGGCAAGAAAAGATTATCCCATGTCTGGAGAAAGGAGTCATGGGGAGGCAAAGTGAAGATGGGGTAGGACATGATGTAAGGATACAGTCATAGAGGAAGACAGAGATAAACTGACTACTTGACAGTCAGAACAAGGGCTTCTCAAGCTTTAATGGATAAACAAATTGGGGTATCATATTTAAAATGCAGATTCTGATTCAGTTGGTCTGGGGTGGAGCCGCCATTACGCATTTCTCACAAGATCCCAGTTGTTGCTGCTGCTGGCCTGAGGACCACACTCCAGTAGCAAGAAGCTAACCAAGCACTAAGGGTTCTACTTTCATTTGGTAGGGAATTAGATGCTGTTGGCATTCTTAAGTAGAGAAGTAATACAAAAGTTTTGAATTGCAGAGATAAAGCTGTAGTTACATGGAATGTGGCCTGCATGAAGAAAATATGAGGATAGAGGAGACTTGCTGAGAGAAACTTGTTAAGGAGAGAAATGCTAAGGAGAGAAATGTTGAGAGCCTAACGTAAGCAGTAATAGTGAAGATAAAATACTTCTAAAAATTCAACAGGTAAATATGCAAACCATGCTGATTAGCTGGATAAGGAGAGTGTAGCAGCAATAGCTGTGTTTGCTGAAAGATAGTCACCAAAGAGCCATGCCCCACACCACCCCTACCCCTCTACTCTCCAGTGAGAAAAGCAAAATCAGAATTTGATTTCCTTAGCACGCAAAAAAAAGTACTTAGTAACAGGACTTATTCCAACAGGAAATATAAAAGAGAAATATTTTGGTGCATAATAGCTAACCTCCACTCTGCTAAAACTGATGTCAGAAGAATTTAGACTGCCAACATGGAAGCTTTATTTTAAGGTTCCAGAAAATATTCAGATGATAAGTTATGCAGAATTTCTTTCTTTAAGAATGGCATAGGCATTTCTCCTTTTGGATTGGCTTAGTTTTGACAAAGAACTGCATGATTTTTAAGGGCTCTTTAAATTTAGTGCATGGTACTGCATTATATTAGCCTCTGAAGTGACCATAAGTAATGAAATACACTTGCATTACATCCAGTTTTTTTATGAAATTAACTGTACATATCTATCTGATCCAGAGACTAATTTAGTGTAGAATAATGAGATCAGAAGATTACTTTTAAAGTATGAATATACATATAACACCTAAATAGAAATGAGAATATGCTTTATTTTATATGCCTTAAAAATACTATCAGGTACAAGAGATTGATAAAGCTATACTTCTGCTTTATTCAGTGTTACTTAAAATCTTTTATAAATACAGAAAAAAAAGACATAATAGCAAAAAATGTGAAATGGAAGCATAAGAATCGGAGAGGAACTAGAAATGAAATTAAGTAAAATACATTATTTTAAGATGTGTGTATAAAAAGAGAGGGCATACAACTTGGGCACTGAAATTTATGGCAGCCAGGCAATAACAGTTATTTATCTATTTTCCATGTGAATATTAAAATAATTTCTCCAATATACCCAATGGAAGAAAAATGAATAAGCCACCACATGTCTACATTCTCAAATCATATTTAGGAGAAAATTACTTTTCAACTTTGGGAAAATTACTTGTAGTTCATTCTTGATGTGCTAATGGCTGCTGTTTTGTCTTTCCTGTGAAATGAAGATTTGCTCTCTAGCATACTTAGTGAGGTGAGATTTGTGATGTTTGGCAGCTTCTGGACTTCACATGTAGTTACCATGTGCTGACCTTCTGGTGTCATGTGCTAATTTGATTTTCTCTTATTTGTTTTGTTAAATAAAATTACATTTTTTTCTTGAGTAAAAAAATTGAATTAATTTCTCTATGTTACACAAACATTTAAAGCTGAGTTAGTCATAGAAGTCAACAACACTTATCAAGTCTTTGGAGTACATAACATGGCTTATAAAGTGTAAATGAAATAGGTTTCCATTGCATAGTCTCAGGCAAAATCATAGCGTAAGTCCAGATATTCAGTATCAGGAAGAAATTTAAACAATGCATTATCTCAGCTATTAGCAAAATAATAATTTAAAAATTGAACCTGCTACCTTTGTACTGACTCTCTACCACACCACAACAAGGGGATCCTTAATGAAAGGTTTCGACGTCTGTATTAACTGCTATTTTCAACTAAAAGTTATTCTCTTAAAATCAATATTCTTGTTTATAAACTAGTTCTTGAGTTATTACAAATCATGATGATGTTTCCAACAAGCTAATGGTCACAAGAATGCTCATTGATTTTCCTACTTGGAAAAAAATTGTGCAGATAGCTGCCTCTTATTCAATATCAACTTGGTTCATTTGTAGACTGATTTAATTTTGATTCAGCAGGATTATGAGAAATAAGAAAATGTTTGAATTTTCAACTCACTCCTTTTTGTTGTGACATTTTGTTCTTTCATTCCATCATATCCATTAGTTTGCCAACTGGCACTGACAGGAGTGTAAAACTACTGCAAATTGTTACTTCAGCAGTACTCTGCCTGCCAAGAACCTATCAGCTACTCCTCTAAATGCACCTTTCACTCTTTCCTAACTAAAGCCGTCTGAGCCTGCAGTCTGCTGGGTAATAAATCTCATCCAGCAGTATTTGAGTTTAATTACCTGACTTCCTCCACTTTAGGATAAACATACATGAAAGCAATTATCATGAAAACGAATGTCTATTCTGCGAATGGGTGGCGTGTAGGGTACCAGACCACACGGGTGAGCATTTGTGCTCTTTTCTATTTATGGCTTCATTTGATCTGATTTATTCCTCTCTTTCTCATCTCCCCTGACTCGGCAGTTATAAACTGCATCACCTTTCCTTAACCTGAGAATGCCGTCAAGCTTTTCCCTATAGAAGACATGCTAATGGAGCTCTGTGGGTCACCTGACCAAGGGCTGGCAGAAGTGATGGATGCTCCATTCTTTCTTCTGTGGATGAGGATGCTTTGTCTAGTCTCTGGGTCAAACTAGGACCCCTGAGAATAATATCTGGATCCCCTAAACAGTTGTGAAACTGTCAGTATCTTTTAGATGGATAATATCAGCAAGTTTTAAAATTTATGTGGCCAAACTTAGTGAAACAGACTACACACTTAGAAAAATTTTCAGATGACACAACACATGAACAGGTAGCTAGAGAATGGGTTTCTTGGCTGACACCTGGCAAATGGAATTTAAACATGTAGGAATAGAACAGTAATTCATTTTGATTATAAAACTAAGAGGAAACACAGATCTATTCTGCTAAGGGTGCCTTACTCTGTAGTTTGTCCTCATTGTTCCCCAGACATGTTCCTTTTGAAGACTGGATGTTAGTCACTCTGTAGAACTATTTTTCCTCTTGCATAATAGCATCTTTTAATTTCTTATCTGGTATATACTCAGAATTAACTCTTTCCAGTTAACTAGTAGAGACACATTCTTTGAAGAGCTCTACCATGCGTAACTACCTCAGCTGTTATGACCAAACTTCTCATAAAAGAGCCATTCATTATTTGAGAAAGCATACCACAAAAGATCCATTATTATTCCTTGTCCCAAACAACATCACAGGTATGAAATCTTATAGCACAGAAATAATTTTCTAAAAGCTTTCTCATTTAAAGGGGAGGCATTTGGAAACCAGTGTGTCCCAATGGTTTGTGAAATTTCCCTCCTTTTCTTAGGTCTAACTGACTATTTATGTAAGTTGGAGGTCAAGTTTTAAAATACATGTTGCAAAGGAGATAGGCAAACAAGTAAAACAGATGAGATTTTCTCATGATCAAAGTCCACATATGAGTCAAAATATCACTCAGAAAAAAAAATCAGTCAGCACAACTCTAATAAAAGTTTGCTGATTTATAACTTTTTAGTATAGAAATATAAATGTCCTATTATAATCAATGATTATTATATTGAGTATTTCACTTTAGACATCATTTTAATGGATGAATTTTTAAAGTCATCAATAATATCCTTAAGTTTAACATTTACTAACCTTTATTGGTCTCATTTAAGGCAAAATTTATGTATTTTAGAGAAAGTAAGTTTACTACTTAAAAAATATCAATAAACACAGACATATTTATCACAGAATCTAAATATATATAGAGAAATTCAGTCAATTATTCAAATATTTGAAAAAGAAGTAATATTCTCCTTCCATGAAAAAGCATTTGTAAATTCAGTGGTTAAAATAATGAATACTTTGTATTTCCATGTTCTGAAACATATTGTTACCTGCACTCATTACATTTAGTTGAATATTACCTTATACATAAAATAGGTCATTAATATGCTGTGCTAATTAGTGAGGTGATGGGGGAAAGTACAATATGAATAATTTATCATTTCTTTTCTATGGAAATGTTCCCAATTGTGAATACATTTGCCAAGTCTATATGATGACAGGTTGAGTAACAGAGAAAATCCTATAAATTATTCAGGTATCTCAAATAGATTAAAGTTGTATAAAGAGATTGCACTATATATTTCTGGGAAAAAGTTATCAGGATTTGTATAAAGAACAATGGAAGGTGACAACTAAAACTGCCAGTCACAAACGGAAGATATAAACTACATTTCCCATGTTTTGTCACAACCTAACCCACTCTAGATACTGCTATATTAATTACATTTGAAATGAAAAAAGAAAGAAATGTTTGCAACTACAGGGAAGGAAAAAGAACTAACGTTAAATTATTTGGAGTTTTGCACAGGATATTGGTACCCTCTCTTTACAGTCATTTTATGGAAATTGAGGCTCAAAACAACTTCCCCAAAGTAGTAAGTGATGGGAACTGAGATTAAAATACAGCTTTGTTATACTCCAAAAAACTGTCTTTTTTTTTTTCACTACATAAAGCCTTAAAACCACAAAGAGAAAGTTGCTTTGGTTGCTTTGAAAGAATATGCCCTCTTCCCACTTTAGGTTCTTTCCTTCCATTCTTCCCTTCTCGCTTTCTCCCTCATTTCCTTCCTCCTTCCCTTCTTCCCTCCCTCCCTCTGTCCCTCCATCCCTTCCTTCCTCCTTCCCTCCCTCTCCCTCTCTCCCTCCCTTCCTTCTCATTTTAAGTACTTAGTTATTGTTATGTAAACGTGCAGGAATCGGTTATTGCTTTGAGTTTCTGAATTTTGTTGTTTTTGCGAAATAATTTTAAGCTACTAATTTTAATTATGTCTTGTGTCAGAGAAGCATTCTTACTCTGAGAGCTGTAACGCTAAGTACTTGAATGAGATCATTAGCATCAAGCAGCCCTTGCTTCCACCAGGCTTTCTGACATGAAGGTCTGCAGCAACTCCAACAGTCTTGGGGGAATCCAGCACACTAATGGCATCTCAATTGCCTCTGACCATTTCCAAGTGATTCCTTATCAGCAAAGGGGAAGAAAAATTTACCCGACCTTATTGTTTATCAAGTCATAATTTTGTAAATGCTTTAAGAAGGCCACATATTGACTAACAATAAATTATACAGCATTCATTAAACAACACTCGTGTGTAAATTCTTAATGTTGTCCAACTACTTTCCCCACTGTCTTTAAGTGCAGGCTTTCCTGCTTTTCTCCTACCTCTCCTTTCT
This sequence comes from Dasypus novemcinctus, assembly GCF_030445035.2. Classification (NCBI taxonomy): domain Eukaryota; kingdom Metazoa; phylum Chordata; class Mammalia; order Cingulata; family Dasypodidae; genus Dasypus; species Dasypus novemcinctus. The sequence goes on along the minus strand of NC_080679.1, from coordinate 54,207,350 downwards.
CTAAATCAAAAATGTAAAAATTATTGCAAGAAGGGAACATTGAAAAATTGATAGAGCAGTTATTTTTTGCCCAAACTGGACTAGAAGTCCCTTTATTTGTTTTGGAGTAATCAGTGGCTTGTTTTGAATGGAGCAATTATTTGGGCAAACGTTTTTATGTATGTAAGCATTGTGCTAAGGCATGACAAGAGAAGAGTTGACTGTGTCTAACGTCAAAATTTGTGACACAGTACAATGTTGTAATTTTTTAAAAAATTTCTCTCCCCTTTCTTCCCCTCCCCCCATTGTTTGCTCTCTGTGTCCATTCATTGTGTGTTCTTCTGTATCCACTTGCATTCTTTTCAGCAGCACCAGGAATCTGTATCTCTTTTTGTTGCATCATCTTGCTGCGTCAGCTCTCCGTGTGTGCGGCACCACTCCTGGGCAGGCTGCACTTCTTTTTTGCACAGGGCAGCTCTCCTTGCAGGATGCACTCCTTGAGCATGGGGCTTCCCTACACGGGGACACCTCTGTGTGGCACGGCACTCCTTGTGCGCATCAGCACTGCGTGTGGGCCAGCTCACCACATAGGTAAGAAGGCCCTGGGTTTGAACACTGGACCTCCTACATGGTAGGTGGATGCTTTATCATTTGAGCCAAATCTGCTTCCAATGATGTTGTAATTTTAAGTTTTTTACATATTAACTGAAAAGCCCAAACCTTTAAGTCTTAACTATACTAATTTGATAATTCTTGGATATTTCAAGTAATAATCTCTTTTAATTTGTATGTTATTATTCCTATCAGTGACTCTAAACTGCAGAATCCTTAAAACTCCTAAAAATTTTCTATCTAACACAACATACACTTTTATATTCTTATAATCTTAATTTTAATTTTGAAGGTGATACAAAAACTTTGGCAACCCATTAATTTAAAATTTGGGTATAGGTAGGGTTGGGCTGTTTACAGTATTTCTTAGCACTAAGTTACACAATTCCACTATGCTAAATATTAAAGTGTTTCATATTTCCTGATTTTCCATTATAACCTTAGATTTCAGATCTTTGCAATTATCAGTTTTTTATATATTAGTCTTTAACCAATTAAACTTAAGCTCAAATAAATTGCCTCCATCACAAATGTTTCTAAAAATATGCCCTTAGAGATAAAGCAAATTTAAAAAAAACTAAAAGTGCTATTATTATTCAATGTCTATACATACATTTGTTCTCACTTTATTCCAAATCTCTCAATTTTAAGAGTATTTAAGAGCTGATAGAGTAACAACTTAGTACTAGCATACATTTTTTTGCTAGATTAATGATAAATAAAATAGTCTGATAAATCGCTCTAACCTTTAAATTTACTTTCAATGTTGTGAATTATAAATACGCCGAAATTGGTTTTCCTTTATAAATTCTTTCACAATCAGATATGCTTTCTGACAAAAGAAAGTAAATGCTAAAAATAAATACTTGGATTTATAGAGAGAACTTCAGAACAAGTTAAGTGTTGCCTTCTTATCTTAACAAAAAAAATGTAGGCAAACAGCATATATTTTAATTCTTGGGCAACTCACTTTTAATAAGGGAAAAATGTTAGGCTGGTCAGCATTAGTAAAGCTGCAGGTTTTTGAATATGCCAGAAGCTTATCAGGTACAATATGTTAATTTTTTCTAATAGTGTAATGAAGTCTGAAGCTTTCAGAGAGATGTGACTCTGATAATGGGTCTGTTTAAAACAACATTAAGAAAACCTTGATTATGGGTTGCTCAGCAGTTTCCAAATGCTAAAGGAGAAAGCAATTTCGTGAGAAGAGTTGTTGCTTACAGAAAATGCATTTTCATTCCGAGCACATTTGAGTATTCCCCGGGAGGTGGTGGAATTCTCCAGGGGGAGAGCCTAGATGGCATTTTGGCCATTTGTGTACCTGGTACATACTGCCATAGTATATCGTTCAATAGCCACAAATTTCCTTTGGGATATTCCTGGGTACCCCTTATGTGTGCATTGAGTGCCAAGTAATCTTAATCTGTCCTGACCCAGGGTCTCCTAATTTACTCTGGTGCCAGTTTATATTTCTGTGTATCTAGGTGGGCCAAAGGCTAAAAAAACTACTAAGCATCCTGGGAATGTCGAGAAGACTTTAGAATTGGCTCCCTAGGAAATCTCCAACAGTATATTCTGGATCAACTTTCACTTACTATTTTTTTTTTTTTTGATGTCTACCAATTCTTTCATTAAATTAGCTTCAGTGATCTTGAAAATATTACCCAGTGGCTAATTTATAAGACAGGAAAATGAAATACACTGACACTTTTTATAAGCATATAAAATGTAAAAAATAAAGAAATGGTAATATCTGGAACAATGGCTTCTGACCAAGTGAGCAGGTAGTATAAAGGACATTTAAGGAAAATGGACACTTATAGAGGGAAGAATTGTGATGCTTTAGATCATATCACGCTAATAATAGCCCAAAGAGGGGACAAGAGTTTGAAGAGCTCATATTTATTCTTATATTTCAATTTTTAAAATGTATCATGATTTCAGAAATGGTAAAATATGAAAATACTGCATCAAAAATTAAGGAAATATGATATTTATAATTAGGGATTTGCTCATAGAGCTTCAGAATTACCAATTTGAGGACTTGACCTAAGCATATGCATCTATTGGAATATGGTCTGTTATATATGCTTTTAAGAATATATTGAGGCACACAACATTGTATCACCTATAGCATGCACACAATAAAACAGTTCTTTAATTTTAGTTCTGTAATTATTTGCCATGCCAATAGTCAATTTTTTAATAATTTCTTTTATTCATATTTGTTTTCATAGCATTTAAAAATCACTTACATTAACATACTACATCTGATGCTAATGTAAGAAGGTTACTTGTTGTAATTTACCTGCAACTTCATGATTTTTTCCTAAAAATACAATGAACAGATTTTTAAAAGTCTATAGGCAATTTAGATTGCATTGTTGCTTATTATCTTCAAAAGGTAAAACTGTCATTATCGTTATTATTTACTATTATTATCATCACCATTATTATGTGGGTGCATTTATTAACCATCTTCATTTGTCCAGGGAAAGGGGGAATAAAAAATTACTACTACTTTTTCTTTGAAGATTGGGCACATAAAAGAATAATTTAAGTTCAATAAAAATAAATTGGGAACTGAGATTTTTTTCCCCACATTTTCTGCTACACCATTCCTTCTTTAATTTAATTTTTAAAATAAGGCAACCTCTAAAATTTTAAGTTCAGACTAAAATTTTAAAGTTTTCACTTAATATTTCAGAAAGAGCATTTTTCCTCTTTTTAAAAAATAAATAGGAACCTACTAATTAAAGTCAGTATTTCATGACCTATTAATTCAGCAGTTATTATAACCTATCTTTAATTGGATTAGGTATAATTACAATTAAATGGCTCTCTGAATCATAAAAGGTTAAATACAAGTCACTTTCTATTTAAAGACTTAAATATGAGTTGATCATGGTAAGAAAGGAAAGATACTTCATTCTGAGGTTAATTGTAGATTTTGTCTTATGTTCAGAAAGCCAGTCTCTTTAGCTCTTGCTTTTTTATGATTATAAAATCTCTCAATTCCAGCAACATATTGTGTGGTGCATGACATTTTTAAAAGCAATTCTTGAATTAAACCAGCACTTACCTGTATGTAAGTGTGGAATAAAATAATACTTTTCATATATTAATTTGATGATGTTTTCATTTAAATTGAGCACGTGGTGGTGTCATGGACAGGGGAGGAAGAAGATTGAAATATCTTGTAGTCATAACATCAGTAGATTAATCATTCTTTGATCACTGATCATTCTTCTCTTACTTTCTCTGCTTCTTTCTCTCTCACACACACAAAGTCATATGCATATATGCACATTTATTATGCCATTTTTAACACTCAAGTTTTTAAATTAATATTTTTCATTTGCTTATATTTAGAAACAAGTCATTCAAAGATAAGCATCTTAATTGAGATTTATCAAAGGATCATTACACTCAAGTGGCTTTTCATCAAAAAAGGTAGTATATTATTTACATTTCCTCACTAAATTAAAATAATTTGGAATTAAAGCTTTTGATTCCCAGTTTAGGCATACTAAAATTAGCTATATAATTTGAAAAAATTTAGGAAAATATAAGGGAAATAGAAAGAATGCCTAGAAAAAATGATAAAATTAATTGCTACAGCAAGATACTTCCTCCAATTCAAATATAATGCTAAAGGTGTAGCATGTATCAGAAGTCCCTTCTTAATGGAAGCATATGGTAAGTCCACAATCATATATCATACAAAGTAGTGTGTGATGAGGGACATCAAATATTGTATTCTATGTTCTATTGGTACTCACCAGAGTGTAGACGGGTGACATATAACCAGGTAACATAAAAAGGATTTGGAAGAGTGAGTGTCCCAGAGACATGACATGAAGGATTTCAACAGGGGAAATGGAGGTAAATGTTATGCCAAGAAAAAGGAAGAATATGGACAAAAGCTGGGGGGAGTGGGTTGGGCAGGGAACTCCAGGGAATGATATATAATGTCACTGAATTGGAGTAAGGAGTACAAAGAAGGGGGTCATGAAAACAAAGTCTAAAAAGAAAGGTTGAAGCAATATTATGGAGGGCCTAAAATGTCAGTTTGAAGAGTTCCATATCAAAGGAAGATTTTCAACAAGGAAATTACATAATTAGGGATGTGTTTTAGGTTGATTCATCTAATAATGGTGTATAGAAAAGACCAGAGTAAGAGAAATTTGGGAGCAGGGAGATAGGTACCAAGTGGTTGCATGATCTGCACAAGACCAACAGGGTAGAAACGATACCAAAAAGTTCTCAGGAAGAAATAATCCTTAATGAGTCAGACTACATGCATGTCCTCAGATAATTAAACACTATCTTCAGTTGAATAAACAATTCCCCCCTGCCCCTTAATTTATGTCTTCCTGGAACTTCAGAATGTGACCTTATTTGGAAATTGGGTCTTTACAGCTATAATAAAATTAAGATATGGTCATACAGGATTTAGGTGGGTCTTAAAATCCAATACCTGAGCCCTTATAAGAAGAGGGAAATTTGGACACAGAGACAAACACACAAAGAAAGGAGAGCACCATGAGAAGATGGAGACAAACCGAGGAACTACAAGTCAAGGAATGCCAAGGAATGCTGGCAACCATCAGAAACTAGAAAAGAGGCATGGAACAGATTCTCCCTCAGAGGCTTCAGAAGGAGTCAACATTGCTGACACCTTGATTTTGGACTTCTAGCCTCTAGAATTATACAAGAATAAATTTCTGTTGTTTTAAGCCACCTAGTTTGTAGTAATTTGTTATGGCAACCTTAAGAAGCAAATACACTAAGCCTCATGTGTAATGTGTATTTTAAACATTGCCAATCCAACACTAGATATTGAATTATCTTTATAGGTATCACAATATTTGCTGCACACAACTATGTCTGGGATACAGAAGACTGTTCAAAACAATTCAATACAAAATGGCAAGAACATTCTACTTGGTGGTTAAGATGTACATCTGCTTAGTAAAGCTGTGATGGTAACAGCAAGCACTTTAGTGGGCTAAAGTGGCTGAGAGAATTCTCTGCATTGCTGTCCAGTGAGAAAGTATGGGTGATGTTTCAGAACAGTGGTTCTCAAACTGCAGTGGGCATGAGAATTACTTGGACAGCTTGCTAAAACAGAATGCTGGGACCTGCCCCCTGAGTTTCTGATTTCTCCAGTAGGTCTGGGCTGGGGCCCTGAATTTGCAATTCTAAAATGTCCCCGTGTAAGGTTGAGGCTGCCTCACACAAATCAAACAAGTGGTAAAAGAGGCAACTTATGGGAAATTGCCATTACCTGTGCAATTTATTAGAAAGTCCTTTTTCCTAATAAAGGACCACCTGAAAAAGTATGCAGTCATGATGAAGCAGCATTTCTCAGGTAGAAGATGAAACAACAAAGGGGAATTATAGGTCTGATTTAATTCTGATGAGGAAATGGGAGCATATTCCTGAATCTGCAATAATAGAAACTTTCCAAGAAAGCATCTATGACATTTTTAGTAGCATGGAAAGGCTGCTAAAGTATACCCCAGGGTTTAGGAAATTATATTGGAAAAAAAAAATGTCAGAAGTGGCAGCAATCTGTTTCCCTGGGGGTTCCATGACCAGAAAATTTAAAGGAGGTGGGAGAGTAAAAATTGAAAATCTTGTAATACAATCACAAATGATACTGATGAGGAAAATAAAGAATCGGTATCCCAGGAAACCAGTGTGGTTGCTTAGGGCTCTCTCTCTGATGAGCTCCGATTTAAATGAAACGTGTTCAAAATATGAAGGAAAGAACATATAACCAAGGGTGAAAACATAAGAGAAGCAACAATTTTTAAGAATAGGACCAAGAAAGCAGAAATTATCTGATACTTCTTACTTATACCAGGAACACGAAAGAGTCATCTCATATGTTTATACATGACACAAATATTATATTCAGAGTTAAAAGAATAAAAAATGATGGCTCTGATGACTGTTCAGGACAAAAGATATATTATAAATATGATAAAATGGTCATTCCTTCCATTCTCTCCACTGGGAGAATTATCTTCTCACTAGAAAAGATAGCATAAACACTGTCAAAAGATTATTAACAACAAAATAAAAACAAAGATTGAGAGAAGATTTACCCCTTTAAATGAATGTACAAGTCCAGACTCAGATTAATTATTTCTGAAAGGCTATGAAACATATCATTCTTGGTAATCACTGGGGAATCACAGTGAATAGGGGGAATTATATAAAATGAGAAATGCACAAATGCCCCAATTTTCAAAAACATATAAAGCCAAATTATAGAATCCACAGACTTGTGTGAACTTTATCAAACCCTGCAAAATTTCAAAAAAATTTGCCAAACTACTAGTTTGGAACCTCTAGGAAGTGGTGATATGCCAAAATAAATATATAAGTAAATAAATAAATAAAACTAAAACAAGGTCTGTGCTAAGAAGGCACACCAAGTCAAGCCAATCACATATTCAGTGGGATTTCTACCATGACGGAATTAAAATAATTAAAGAAATTTCAAGATTCCCCTGTAGCTATAACAGAGAATGTGGAATGACTATTAGCTTATCTAAATGAATCTGTAGCTGTAGAAGCCCATACCTTAGGAATTCTAACAATGAATCAGTAGAAAAGACTCTAGAGGGATGGCCTCCCTTCTTTTCAACATTTTAATCAATGTCTTATCTGAAAAACGAGATGGTATCCTTGTTAAATATGTAGTTGACTCAAAACTGGAAGACTGACTACTATCTTTGATGTCAAAAATAGGATTAAAATTACCTTGACATGCTCAGGGGATGAGACAAAGCCAACATAATGAAATTTAACTGGGATAGATGAAAAACCCTAGATTTACATTGGGATAGCAATTATAAAAGTTCAGTACAGAAGACATTTTTTTTTTGACAACAACTCATGTGGCAAGTACTTGGGAGTTTTAATTGAGTATATACTGAGACAACATCTGAGGAAGGGACTTATGGTGCCTGGTATACATCAGGTACTCATTAAAGAGTTATTCATTTAAATTCACTGTGAGTAAACCACATTATGTGGCTGCTAAAGTTATAGGCTCAGTTGCAGGAGTGTGATGTCCACAGTGAGGGAGGTCATATTTCCACTGCATCCTGGACTGGTCCAGTTCGTTCACTGGGTGTTTTTACCCAGTTCTAGGTTCTATATTGAAAGAAGTAAACTGACAAAATGAGCAACATTTGAAAGGAGAGTGATCTGAGTGGTTTCATATTAGGCAAACAGAAGGAATGTTGTGGTGGAGCTGGGGTTGCCATGAGAAGAGAATGCCTAGATAGCCTTTATCTTGATATTTGAATGCTTGTCATGCACAAGAGGGAAATTAGTTAATATTTAAATTTCATGGGACAGAGCTAAGAGTCAGGTGAAAAGAAGAACAATTTAGTTCAGTGCAAGAAAAATCTAATTATTTTGATTTTCCAACAAAGGAAAACATATTGTCAAAAAGTAGTGAAATTCCACATGCTCCAAGCAGAGGCAGGGTGGGAGAAGATATGGAGGGGTTTTCTGGATTAGGTAGAAAGCTGGTTTTAATTAGGTTCCTGGGGTTTCCATCAAGGCAATTCAATAAATATTTATTGAACATTTACTATGTGGAAGGCAACCTCCCCCTTTTACAGGGATACAAAAATGAATGGGATAAAGACTATCCTAAAGACACATGTGATCTTGTTTGTAATGGAGCTGAGGTTTGTACTACATTAATTTTAAGATCATAAGACTTATCTCTAAGTGCTCTAAGAAACACGCAGCGCTCTAGAAGCAGAGGAAAGGAAAGGCTTACAGGTGTGGAAATATTTCACCAGACCTGGGCCTCCAAGAATGTGTGAAATTTTTATAGGATAATTATACCAATATAGTAAGGGAAAGAAGGAGTAAAATAACTCCAGGCAGATGGGAAAATGTAGCAAAGCTATCGAGCTGAAAGAGAAATTCAACAGAAAGTTGTTTGGTTTGGCTGTTGCATAATAGGAAAGGGGAAACATTGAAAAACAGGATCAGAGAGAGCCTTGGAGTCCATACGCTGTCTTCTACAGGTAGAAAGAGTCCACAGCACGTATTTGAGTGTGGAATTAACATAATTAGAATTCTGTTTTTTGGAAAATTACTCTGTCATAAGGGGATAAGTTAAATAAAGCAGGAGCAATTGAAAAGAAGGTGGCTAGGGTTATTTGTATTCATTTGAATATCATCTATATTCTAGGGCACTGGATGAGGTCCTTTACATATAACATCTCCCTTAATCTTCACAATCTTATATGGCCAATTATAACTGAAATAACAGTAAATAATCACCAAGTATATGGTATCACACTGTGATAATAAAAGCTACATATCTATAACTTTCAGGAAGTGGAGTCTTCTTAGGATAGATAAGAAAACAGTCCATTAGGACACTTTTGAAAGACCCTCTTTGGGAAATCAAAGGGAGTATGGAAGAGTTTCACTTTTGCAAACATCACACCATCAGACCAAAATGAAATCTCATGAGAATGTAATTTATAAACTTTAAGCATTAAATAAATGTTAAGTTATCATGTGATTGTCACATGTAGATTGAAAACTTGGACTCTCCTAGCAACTATGAACTCAATCTGGAATACAGAGATAAACTATGGGAATAAATTACTTCTCTTTTCAGTGGGCCACATGTGGACAGTGCCTTTTAGTTAAAAGTTCATATGTATTTTACAACATTGAGGCTACCACCTTTTTTTTTCTTTCTTATTCTAATGTCATGAAGGGATGTTTATCAATTTGTGTTACATAAACTACTGAGACTGAGTCGAAGTTAGTTAAGTCTTTGTTTGACAAGTATTTAACTTCCATTGTGAAGCATAAACAATTGTTTACTAAAATAACTTCCATGCCCTGGAATGCAAGAACTGATAGAAAGGATTTATTAATCTGCATTTGGGATCCAGAAACCTTATAAAGGTAGACTTACACTTGGAGACTGAAGAGGTTAACATTTTTAAAAGCCACCACTGATAACACAGTACACTGATTAATAATCATAAAGCCATTACTGAGGGAATTTAACTAGACTCCAATCAACTCATTCCCTAACTGATCAGTTTTTACACTAGTTATGAAGGGCAACTTTGAATGAGGATCTGTAAGAAGATCATAAACTAGTTACCAGCAGTTTTTCTTCTTTGGCCCACTAGATGCATTAAATGTCTTATATTACCTGCCCACATTTAAAACTTAGGTGGTTTTGTGTAAAAATGTAGATGTCCAGCTTCTCTTGAAAAATCAGAACATCTAGCAAGTGTGGTTACAAATTCCCTTAGGACAACCATTAGAGAAATTGCCTTGCTGCTTCTCATTTAAACAAGCAATGGTAAACTGAATCTTTATTTTACCATTGACTCTATCAGCCCCTATTATATCCTTCACTTGTTTTTAATATCCATATGGTTCACTTACTTGCCTGATCTGCCTCATATCTGTAGGCAAAAGAAGTTTCATAATCTCGAGTTAGCAACAAAGCTGGGCATTTGAAAGTTATCCAAATTCCACCCTGAAGGTGTGGTCTGCTGCTCTGCACTATAGCAATTTTCACACACTAGATCACTTCTGGTGCTATCACATGTACTTTGATTTATTTTGTTCCTATTCAAAAGTGCAAAAAGTAACGGAAATTATCCTTCTATTTTTATGTATGTATGTATGCATGCAAGGCCATATGAGAAAATGAAATTCATCAGTGAGTAAACTACATTTGTATTTCTTGTAGAATTTAATGACAAAATTTATCTAATTTACATATATTGCAAATTTTGTACTATTCAGACATAATAAATACGCTTTTATTTTGCATCAGTTGAACTTCAAGAAAAATTAATTACATTTATCATTTCTTCATTTATTTCTTTCTGTAATTTAAGTATCTCCATGACAAATGTCCATTTTTGTTAATTTCTGAGTTGCAGAGGAAACTTCCTGTAGCATACTCTACCTTTGTCAAGCCTTTTCTTTGAAGGATATAAGACCTAAAGTCTCTTTTATCCTAGTGGTATTCTTCAATAGTTACTCTTCATTTATAATGAAACATCACATACACATCCCAACTGCTTTTCTCCCTTGACTTTTTACTTTACAATGCTCTGTTCTTTGTCAGGCCAATCTGTAGTCCATTTAAGTATTTATTGGCTATATGTTTACACAATCAGTGACAGTAAAATAACACTTTGAATATTACTGAATTCATTTTAAATGTCAGTTGCTATCAAAGCCCTTACAAAATCCTAAATTTGGATTATCTTGTAAAAAAAACAACACAATTCCTGTTTTCTGAGAATTTTAGTGACAAAACATTATTGTGTCAATTAATGTTCAAGTACACTAAAGAGAACTCTCATTCATAAAGGCCCATATCCTCCCCAAACCATCACCATCACCATCATTCAACTCAGATTACGTATATTAAATGTTCTACTGGGGAAGTTTTCCTCCATTTTCTGTTATTAAGGATCAGTATGAAAAATTCCTTTTTCTAAATATTAAGGAACTGAGATTGGAAAAGTGGGTTTCTGAGGCTTTTACAACTTTGATTTTACTCCTTCTCATCCTTCTATTCCCATTCCATTTTCTGTCTTCTCTGAAAGTCTCACTCTCCCTTTGTCTAATAAGGGAAGCCTCTTTTAGCTTTTTTAGCTTACCAATTCCTCCTTCAACAATACTTTAACTGAATTGTTTTCCATACTTGATTTTACTTAATTCTATTTTTTTGTTTGTGGACATCCATAGAATTGGTTAAATTAAATATGTGTGTGTGTCTAATGAAGCCAACGGCAACAGGTTAAATAACTTATTTCAATATACTGAGGACAAATTTAGAATTACTTTATTTTTATTTTACCTTACTGAAAGAGAAAATAACCTCCCCTGGAACTTGCTTAGAATGGGTGGTTTAACATACGTAGTTCTTCTATTAAAGTCATACTCATTTGTGGGATCTTTTCCCATTGACTTGTAGACATTCCTCTACTGATGGAATGACTAAAGTAATAAAAAGCCAGATAATAATGAGTAATAATTCAAGATTTGGGAGCTTTCTGAAATTTCAAAAAAATGTACAATTTTGGAGGTTTCAAATACATTAGTCAACAAAATACCTGAGTAATCCTTATGCATTGACATACTTGAAAAAATGGGGATATTATTTTCTGAAATAGTTTGCCTTATTTGAAAGAATCAGCTAAACACTTTTGTCATGTAAAAACCATTTTCTAAGGATGTAAAAGTGTCTATTATATTGTGCTAGTTTATAGTATAGGGAACATTGAATAAAAGCTGCCTGCAGATTATTTAAGGAATTTGATTTGGATTTTTTTGAGAGTTAACAATGTATGTTAATTTGAATGAAAATTTTCCACCATAAAATGCATATTTATGAATTTATACTTCTGAATATGTATTCTAAAAATGATCTCATAAATGGCATCTATTATCATTGTATATATGAACCCTTAAATATATATGCATTTCTTATTCCTGAAGTGCTAAGCTGAAACGAGAAAGCAATAATGAAGAATATGGCAACAAACAGTACCAATTTTTAAGCTGATCTTCATTTCAAATAAGATACTCTTTTTTATATGATCTTGGCAGCAGCATTCTTAAAAGATGTGAATTATGCTAGGAATCAGAACTATTCCAATTAATAAGAAAACATTTTTAAAGTAGCATGTCTACCATTTGGTAAAAAGGACAAAATGCTCAATTTATACAATCTTTTGGGATTTCTCTTTTGTAAAATTGATAAAACATGGTAAGTTTATATGTGAGGGAGAGCAGAGTAGTGGTTAAGGTCATACATTCTAGAAACAGATTGCTCAATTTCAAATCCTGATATAACTACTTACCTGATGTGCAATCTTGGGAATATACTTAACCTCTCTGTTTCTCCATCCTCATGTATATATTTCAGGGCTGTCACAATGATTAAATGTTTTATTTTATATGTAGAACTTAGAATAGTGCACAGCTATATGGTAAGTTCCATATAAATTTGTTCTTAATTGTCAATTAGGGCATTTCTAGAAGGGGAGGTCCTTTGTAAGAGAAAAACCTGAAAAGTAACCATGGGCCTCCACATCAGTGAAATACAGCATATTAACGTCTGTATTTACTCTCATGGTAAGGTACCCAGGAGAACGAGCTCATAAAGACAGTATATTAAAATTAGGCTACAAAGAATCTTTAAATAAATGTAAAGATGACACAATACAAAATAACTGTAATCCTACCATCATGCAACTTACCATCCTTATGGCAATTATAAGAATTTTTAAAAATCTTTCTAGTCAGAGAAATAGATTATGCTTCAAAGGAAGATAGGCTATTGGACAATAAAAATATTGTGACCAGTAAAATGTCAGGAATGCTAAGTTTGGTTTCTAAAGAGTTCCTCTGACATTTGATTTGTTTTTGGTATTTGGCTAGATTATAACATGACTAGTGATGGGTGTGGAAGGGGAAAGGTATCTGAGAACTAGAAAAATGAATGACTTGAAAAATATTTTAATTAATTTTCCACACTGACTTCCTTTAAGTGACAATTATTTTAAATTTTTGGAGTCTAAGGATAGCATTTTCCCTAAAGCCCTATTTGCAAGTTCTTCTCCCTAGCGCCTGCTTAGTCATCAGCTTATTCATGTGGACTGCTACATTTCTGATTCATTGAGAGAATGTGAATATCCTATTTTCTGAATTTATAGAGGCCCTCAGAGACAGCCTGTAATTTGTGTATGTAAATTATTTTTCAATTGCACATTTTCTAACAACTTTTTGAAGTCTAAAATAACATATAAACCTCCCAACATACTGTATTTAAAAATATGAGCTAGGGAAACTTGCATAAGAGCATCCACGGCCATTTTAATGACTTGATGACTACCCTTGAGCTACTTTTACCATTTAAGAGTGAGTAAAAACCAAGCAATGTTGGTTCCCTGTGAGGCTGCATGCGAATTTTTCTATTTGGAAAGTTCAAAGATATAACTGTAATTACAATGAGGAACTAATTAGCATTTCAGTTTTAATTTTCATACCTTATATGCAATTTTTATTATTAGCAAGAGTAACACGTTAAGAAGCATCATTAAAATAGTCCAAGGATATTCTGGCTATATAACAGGATAGAAAGTGGACTCAGTTTTAGGCTGCCTTTTTCTGAGGGTACCCTTCATCTTTAAAACAGCTTTAAATGTTTTCCAGAATTATTGGTTTTAGTAATCATAGAAAATAGCAGAAACTCCTATAGACATATTAAAAATACAGACTGGAGTCTATAGATATATTAAAAATATGGACTGGAATCTAGTGCTTAAGGTAATGACTAAATGAGTAGGTATACATACACTCAGGATGCATTGTAGGCTAGAAGTAGCATACAGTTTACCAAGGTTATAATAATAACAAATACGGAACTTCAGTTATCTACCTGCGTGTTTTATTTTCAACCAACATTAAAGAGAATTAATGCCCAACTATGTTACATATGGATTCACTTTCAAGTAACCATTCCATTTCATTATTACCAATCAACCACTTGATCGTGGTCCAGTGGAAGCATTTCCCTGACTTCCAACACCTCAGCCATTAGCTCTTGGATGACTGTGATTTTTCAAGCAATAAGCAGTTTGCTTTTTTTTTGCCTTACATCCCCAAGGTACAAATAAATAGATGCAGTACTGCATTAATGTCTGTTTTACAAAACTGCTACAGTTGTGATATACATTTTTAATATAATAAACTGACTGCATTGTAATGAAAAATTCTAGAACAAATAAACTCATAAAAATGCATTGGTAATGCCTATTCCTCAAGTAAGAAAAGTCTTGTCTATGGAGCTTAGGAGAATTGCTTGCAATGAGTGGAAAGCTCAGTCACGTTTCCCACAATCACTGTGGCTAATGCTTATATTTAGGTTGCATAGAGTTTCAATTTGGGCTATATTTCAAGGACAAGCTCCACTGACCTTTCTGCTTTTCTTCAGTAGCAATATGTTGGTTCACTCAAAAAGAAAAAAAAAACCTGGTTTTTAAGATTCAATTACTATTCCATTTTGGAAAAGGAGCAATGTTGTTTTTCCAAATATATCATGCTTTCTGAGAAGGTGCTAGGACTGAAAAGTTCCATCGTTTTCACAATGATATGAATGTCACAAAAGGGGGAGACAAGGTTATCAGAAATTATAATCATATACTTGATTGACAGTCCATGGAGAAGATTGAGATTTCTGTTCCCCTAGGTTTCCATTTCTTTGCCTTGTCCTTCCTCCCACACTTGACATGTTACAGAATTTTGACAATTGGCGAACATCTCTGGAGTACTTATTACTCTGCCTGTGATCTCCTTGACTATGTGGAATTGTGTGGTAAGTCATGGACTAACAGAAGTGCCTTTAAAAAGATAGTTTACTCTTTGTTAATACTGAAGAATGCCATAGTGAGTGATCTGAAATATTCCATTGGGCCAAAGGATACATTTTAAATGTTTTGTTCCAAGTAAAACCATAGTGCAAAATTAATCTGGCCGGCAAGAGTATGCAGATTATACAAAGCATCTGTTGGCTGCCTCTGGAATAAAAACATTGCATTTGTCTAGACTTTATTTATGATCCATTTTTGGCATAACTAGTCGTTACTGTTGAAAGCCAAAGTATAGCAGCCTTGTATAACAGATTACTTCAAAAGAAGACAAATTCTAGAGCAGGCAGTTTTTAAAAAAATTTTAAGCAAATTATTTTTAGAGTATCTTTTGTGTCCAGGAGGTCCCTAAATCCCAAAGCATTTCCAGATTTTTTTTTTTTTAGAATGACAAGAAAACCACAAAGAGAGGAGAGAAAAAGAATGGGCTCCTTTTCTTCCCATTTCCTGAGATCACAATCTACCAAAGACTTTGTGACTACAATTCTGAGGCCTTTATTTTTGCCTTCAAATCCTCTTCATCATCAGGTAGATTTGGGCGGGTTGGGAGGTCCTCCGGTGCGTGTGGAGGGCCCCAAGGAAGGAGCTGTGTAGCCCTAGCTGACGTTTAGTGAATGCCTTCTCCAGGAGCGGTTGCTAATCTGATGTCTGATGAATATGTTTCAGCTTCACATCAACATGTATTTTTTTTTTGCAATTTAATTTGCACAAAAAGCAAGCAGTGCTCTTCTGACTCCAAAAATATGTATGAGTGGGTGTGTACATGAGAGAGAGAGACAAGCAGAATGAGGGGAGAGGAAGTGAAGAAAAAGCTCCAATTATGCTTGTTCCAGTCTTCAAGCTTTGGTCTTTTCTGTATTAGAGAGCAGTGCTTATTAGGCTCATCTGGGAGATTTTTAGTGTTTGAAGAAATGGAGCTTTGAACTTAGAAGATGAGGAAGAAATATTGATGCACACATAATCTAAAAACTTTGTGAAGTTTTCCTTCCACATTTGCACCATGAAATTGGACTCAAAATTGGTACTAATGTTAATGGTAGCAATGGTTACACTAACATTCCATTAAGAACAGTAAATACCTGTGCTGAAATGTATCCTAATCACACATACCAGAGAGAAGCGTGACATAATATCTTATACTTACCATTTACATATTTTCATACAATTTCTTGGTGAAGGGGTTGAACCCAGTATTGTTAAACACATTATCCATTGAACATTACAGCTAATGTTCCACTTCAGTAAGTTGATATTTTAGTGTCTTTACTAAGTACAACTTCTGCCTGGTGTTCCCTGGTTGAGAAGATTCATCTTGATTTATGAAATAAAATAATTCCATGTAAAGCCCTCAAAACCAATGTTTTGTTGATATACCTTATTTGTAGCTGATATTAACAAGTTACACTTAAGATTTTTGAATCATACCTTATTTATGTAGGTATGGTTGGAAGAATTCATTAATAAGATAATAAATAAACCACACTATAATTTTTATTTTTAAAAATCTGCATTTTTTCCCCCTGAATGGAAATTCAGGTATCAAATTTCATCTTTAAAAAATATGCAAACAAGGAGATGAAGAGGAATTTGCTATTATTGACAATAAAGTCTGGGGTTATGCTGACAGAAGGATAAATGGAAACTCTGAGACAACCCCCTCCCCCATTGTCATCCATGTGCCTCCTAATACTGACTAGGGTGGGGCTTTTACAGTTTGTTTAATTTAAGCCTTGATCCAGCCTCTTGGAAAAAATATGCACTTGCTCAACCCAACACTGTTCAGTTGATAGCTCTGTACCATGTTTAAGAAACAAACCTAAGTAACAGAAACTAAAATCATCATCTGCAAGGTGTATTTGGTTTATCTCACAGTGCATACTTCTTCCATAATAATAATCAGAATAGGTGTATCTGGGTCCTTTCTTTTCACTGTATCCCGAGTTCTTTGCTCCACCTTCAGTTTCCTCCTAATTTGGGTCATTTCCCCCCCAAAGTGTCTCATACACAGATAACAAAAGCACTCTGTGAGCACATACTCCATAGTCCAAACAGAGGACATTTTGCATTTTCTTTTTACTTTCAGTCAATACTTCCTAAAGAACATGCAGTATTGGGACAGGGGATGGAATCTCCCACCTAGCACACGACGCCTACCCACAATTATAAGTTCTATACACTATTTCATAGCCTTGGAGAAAATGCTGAATTTGGCCTGTCAAGTTTACATTTTCATCCTCTTTAGAAAATGAGGGATGAGATGGGTCTCACAATCTTATTTCCTGTGAGTCTTTCTCCCCTAGAGATGACTCATTGTACAGGTTAAGAACATAGGCATAAAAGAGAACCTCCAATTCTCCACAAGATAAAACAGCTTTAGCTGCTGACATAATTTTTCCATCTTAGGCAAACCCCAAATGTGGAAAGATGATAATTTAAGTTTTCCCTCTTTTGTCCCTGTCAATTGTTAGACCTTGAAAGGATGTGATATTTAATAGAAAAATTTTGCTCAAAGGCAGAAAGGAACCTGGTGTAAAGAAGGCCAGTGTGGCTAAGGTAGCAGGAATGAGGTTGAGGCAATGGCCAAGAGTCATGTTTGCAGAGTTCAGAGGCCATGGGAAGGTACTTGGATTTATTTGAAGTTCAATGGAAAGTCATTCAAGGGATCTCAACTGGGGAATAAATGATCTAAATAAGTGATTCTGAATGTTGGCAGTACACTGGAATAACCAGTTTTAAAAATAAATAAATAAAAATAATTTCATGCCTGGGAAATATCCCCAGAGATGATGATTTAATTGTCTTAGAGTGAGATCTGGGCATTAGGTATATTTTGAAAACTCTCCAGGTTTCAAAATATAACACTCTATTGTCCGGGAACATTTGAAAACCATTGATTTAATATACATTTTTAAGATGATCATCATGGCTCCATTGTATGAAGAATTGTTTTGAAAAATCAAGAGTTCTATCTGGGGTATGCTAATTTCAAGGTGTCTAAATCCCACCTTTTAAAAAAAAATAGGCTGATTAAAGAATTTTAGGGAAAAATGGAGAAAGGTAAGTTGGGTTTTTGTTTTCTGTTTTCGTATTTTTGTTTTGTTTTGTTTTTTTATCTAGAGAAAATCAAGGAAGAGATAATTAGAGTTTTGAGGTCAATTTCCAAGATTAGTCCTCCAGACTAGGCAACTCTATATTCCATCAATTTAGCTCACTTTTTTTCCCCCCACATTTTAACAACTTCGATGCTGGGATATCTTACAATCAATGGTATGTAAGACTTGATGAAGTATTTTTGTGCCAGAATTGTAAGGGAAAAAGAGTATAAGCAGAAACCCAAAGAGTAAATTTTTCTCACAAACCTCTCTCTGACATCTTGGAAGTGCTACCCGTTGGGGACCTTCATGAGGATATGGCATGGAGGGAAAGAAGGGATTCTTTCCATTACTGCAAAAGGGCTTTAGTGATGAGGTATTTACAGTCTGACCTCAGGGGATCATTAAGAAGAGGCAGCGCCAGTGGTGGAAGGTGCATCACTGGCAAGCTTGCACCTGGCTTCCTTAGCAATGTGACCAAACAGAGTAGGGCCAGAGAGGAGGAAAAATGGTGGATGTTCCATATCAACTGAGGATGATTGTTCAGGAATCTTGTGAGTCATGTCCTTAGAGGCTTCCAGATTAGTCGGAAAAGATTTGCTCAGGGAGGAAGGGAGCTGGAGGTCCTATAATAGCAATTAGGAGGTGGTAGTCCAGAGAAACATGTGTTACCCACAAAAGAATAATGCATTCATGCATAATCAAGGACTGAGTGCACTGGGATAGCTGCCAATTCTTATCTCATGAATAACTCAGTAATCCACACTGTCCGGCTCAGGATGGCACTGGAATGACAGTGAATGTCGTCTTTTGTATTGTTAAATACTAAATGCAAGGCTTCCATTCAGATAGGAAAATCAGGGTTTCTTTATTTTCAACTTCATACCATTTTTAAAGGATTAAACTAGGCACTAGAATCAGAGATATCCCTCCATGTTGTTTTGTAGGCACTAAGTTATCTAGTATCATTGTTTTTGTCATTATTTCTAACTACATGGAAGGTAGTTAAGCAAGAGACTGACCAAGACATCGTATAATACAGTAAGGTCATGAAAAAAGAACAAAACACACATTTTATGCTGCTATAAAAGTAATGAAGGGATTAAAGGAAGCTGAGGCACACTTGGCAATTGCACAGATTCTTATACAGGGCTGTGAAGATTGCAAAAGATAATGCCTAAGAAGGTTCCTACTATAGTATCTGCACATATGTAGTCACTATATAAGTAGTCACTATATGTATTTTTATATGTATATTTATATATTTATTTAACTTATTTTTTTATTACAAAAGTTGTGGGTTTATAGAAAAAATATGCAGAAAATACAGGGTACATATACATGTATATATAAATATATTTAATAAAGCTAAGTACAGCCTTTAGATTAGCAAAAAGAAAAATTATTTAATCAACTTGGAATCATTTGGTCTGTTATGATATCTGGTTTATTTCAACTAACAATTGTAATTGTCTATTACGTGCAAAGTATTACATTGGAATAATCTACTGGCTATTAATTTTAAAAGATTGAGAAAGGCTGAAAACTGTTTCCTAATTATTATTAAAAGCAAAAACAACCATGCTCAGAATGCAGTTAATCAAAATCTAATTTCAGCATTAGCAAGTATCATAAGAATGAAATGGCTGTTAGAATTCTAAAATTTAGTCTTAAGCATTAAGATATTTAATTTGGTGTCTTATTTAAACTTATTGGCAATGCTAGTTTTAAGGAATCCCTTCAATAGTCAGTAAAACCTACACTTAAATATTTGAATTATTACTCATGATAACAGTCTAAACATTAGTTTATTTGCTCAAGAGATATATTAGAATTTCACAAAAATGTATTTCAGAAATGAGAAAAGGGTTGAACCTAAATCAGGTTATACCTATTCATACAATTTTTAATGACAGCATTTGTAAATTTTAAATAACTTGAATGCATTTTACACAGCATGATATATATGAATAATGGTATCATTTTATAAAAAATTGAATTTAGAACCATTTCTGCAGACCATTTTGCATCCAACTTCCTACTGCATTTTTTTCCTAGTATATACCCATTTTTTACCTGCAAATTTATTGATGCATAGCCAATTCCCCAACGCATATTTACTGCTTCATCACCATTTCTGTGTAGGCTCACTAATGCAGGCCAGTGATCAAGAGCCAGTGTTGACTTTATTCTGTCTATAATAGACCAACAACTATTGAGCAGGCTGACCATCATGTATTTTGTCAACCATGTGACAATCTAATTAGATAATTTAAAAATTGTCATTCAAAAGAGGGACCATAACTCAGGATGACTAATATCTGTTAATTTGCCATTTATATGTTTCCTGGGGGAGAAATTCACACCTGTGGTATGAAAAATGCATACTATAGACTGTCTATGATGTTAGTTTTCTGTTTTGAAAGATGCTGATCTGCCACAGATGCTGATGTACATTCTAATGCTTGAAATACTGTAGACTCAAACAGGGGTGAAAGTGCTGACGCTATGCAAATATTCATGAGATGGCTGATGCCTATTCGGAAGGCACCAGAAATGCTGGCACAGTTTCAATCAGTAAGTAAACATAAAATAGATGCAAATTTAGATACAATTTTTATCAAAACCAGCTTGTATTCTTACATGATCCCAGGAAGGGTGAATACAAAGCAGGGTTTGTATCTTAAATTTGAAGGCAGAGGAAATTAAAATACTACTTTCACTAACCAATTTTTGATTAGCAATTTGGTTACTTTTGAAAATGGGGGAGATTTTTTTGTGTGTTCTCAGTGACTCCCTTGGGTTTCACTGATATCAAAGAAGAGTTAAAGAGTGTAAGGAAAACCAACCTAACTTATATTTAGAGCAAGTGCTTTTGAATCCCCCCTGCCTCAGAAATGGTAGGGGGGACCAAACAATTGTAACACTATATATGTAAAATGATTGTCAAAGGATAGTGAAGGGTTGGTTAGAGGCTTTTTTTTTCTCTCTTTTTTTAATGTTACATTAAAAAAACATGAGGTCCCCATGGTTAGAGGCTTTTTGTAAGCAAGAAATCTTTTCTGAGGGTTTTTCTTGAGTGAGGACGTAATGGATGACGACATGCATACTTTGACATTAGTGCAACAAGCATGCTCGTTTAAATTTATGATGTAAACATCACATATTCACTCTCAAATTCCACAGACCAAGAATATTGTAAAGTTTCCATTTAGAAACTACTTTGATGTCTATGTTTTCCATGAGGGCCCCCAAAAGAACATTGTAGTAATTTTAATGAATTATTTCATTTTATCGTTAATTTCACTTATTTGGGAATATAATAAAGTAGCATTTCCTTTTAATAATCCAACTGAATTATCAGAGCCTCCATGTACTGATAGCTGTTAGGTACTTTTCTCCTTCCTAGGAATCCCTCTTTTTCAGGCAGTCTGCAGGGGTCATTCTGCTTGGATTCCACCACCACAGTGGAATGGTCTCCTGCTGCTGCGACCATTGCAGCCATCTTCTGAAAGCAGCTGTTATTGAAGGTCTCCCAGCCCTTCCTCTTCCCTGGTCCTTGAAAAACATCTTCCTCCATGTGGCAGGTTGTGTCCCATTGAATCTTGGAGAGAAAGGGTCTAGATGCGACTGTTTTTCCACCCAGAAAGCCCCTGAAATCTTTATGAAAAAGTTCCATACCTTCCCCAGAAACTAAAATGGATTCAGTTCTTCTTCCTGTAGCAAAAAGTGAAGTTTCCCCTCATTGTCACTCACTGGCTGATAATCATTAGACTGTAGTATTGTGCTATATATTTTTGCTTGTTTTCAGACCATCTGCTTTCAACACCATCATTATAGACAAGAAGAAGATATTTAAAACAGTGTAAAGCTAGAAGCCACCTCACAATTATCACATTTTTTTCTTCCCCTCTCCCTCTCCTGCCTTGCTGTTTTTGCTGTCTGTGTCCATTTGCTGTGTGATCTTATGTATCTATTTCTCTTTTTGTCTTCTTATCTTTCTCCTCTAGGATTCACCAGGATTTGATCCTGGGGACCTCTGATGTGGAGAGAGGTTCCCTGTCAGTTGTGCCACCTCAGTTCCTGGTCTCTGCTGTGCTTCACCTTGACTCTCCCCTTCATCTCTCATTTGTTGCATCATCATCTTGCTGCGTAACTCACTTGAACAGTCACTGGCTCACCACTGGGGCACCTGTGTGGTCACTCGGCTCACCACGTGGGTACTCAGCTCATCACACAGGCATGTTTTCTCTTCTTCTTTTTCACCAGGAAGCCCCAGGGATCGAACCCAGGTCCTCCCATATGGTAGGCAGAGGCCTTATCACTTGAGCCACAGCTGCTTCCCATCACATTTTTTTTTTTTTTTTACTTACAGCTTATTGGGAAGGTTATTTTAACTTCATCTACTGAAGTGGCTGTCCTTGTCACTCTAGCAAATCACCAGTGACTTGGGAACAGTGTTTGTGTTAGAGAGTAGGAATATAGATGATTAAGTAAAAATAAGCTAAAGGCTGTGAAAACCTTTACAAAAAACAAAACACTTGACTTACATAACCACAACTTGCTAAAACATTATTGATAAAACTAAGACTGAGTGTGAGATTTTATCAAACACAGACTACTGAAGATAGGCATTTATTTATGAATTGCAGAAGGGTAGGATTGCTGAATTTGGAATCTATGGTTCTAGGGCACAGTTTCTAATTAGAAAAGGAAGAGTGAGGCATACCAATGTTTCTGAAATTCCTGGATTCTTTTTCTCTCTGAAATCACTTTAAAACCTCCAGAGGTAGTGAGCAATGCTGTCCAGCAGCTGCCCAAGTAGCAATAGTAACTGCTGTATCCATACAGTCCCCTGCTACAACAAAGAGAACTTCCCAGACCCATGAAATGCCTAAATAAGTACAGATCTCATTTTTTCTTTTTTTTTTTTTTTAAGATAGAGCTTAACAAGTGTTTCTGTAAGAAATTATCTAAGATTTTAGGACATTTTTGCTTGAAATACCACAGAGAAATTAGAACAGGAGTCAAGAGACCAGAGTTGTTCGTAATCACTCATTCTGTTACAGGATGGATAGCATTTTGCTTAACGATTTTTAACATAAAAGAAATCAAAATTCAGGGGCAGGTTTGGGATAAGCCTAATAATGGAACCCACAATACTATTTCCTCTTGATCTATTTTTTGATTCAACCCATTTTTTTTGAGCACCTAATATGAACCACTTAGTTTGGTACAGGGGGCATAGCTGTGAAAAAAAGAGGCTAAACTCCCTGCCCACATTAAGCTTACAATCATTTAATTAACTTTATTTCATACGTTAATTTTTTTTAGTTTCCTAAATTCAAATAAATGATGAATCATCCAAAATGCTCTAACAGCAGGTAATAGTTTGTGAATCTTCATATGTGCCGGACCCTGTTCTAGGTACTTCACATATATTACACTTTTAATTCTCACAACAATCTGATGAGGTAGGAACTATTTTGCAGATGAGATTAAAGCATGGATAATGGAATCTGATTGCCTAAATTTCCACGTTAAGAAGTGGCAGTGCCCTGATCAAACCCTGGCAGCATGGTCCTAGAGTCCAATACACCCTCCTACTTCTACCTTCCTTTAGTAACAAACTCTCAACAAGGTAGCTAATAAGTATATTCTTTTCCCAGTGCCATGGAAAAAATTACCACAAATGGGGTAGTTTAAAACAACTATTGCGTCTCTCATGGTTTAGGAGGCCAGAAGTCTGAAATCAAGGTTTCAAAAGAGTTTGTTCCTTCTGGAGACTCTGGGAGAAATTTCCCCATGTCTCTCTCCTAGCTTCTGGTGATTGCTGACAATCCTTGGAGTTCCTTGGCTTGTAGACATATCACTCCAGTTTCTGCCTCTGTCTTCATTTTCTACCATCAATTTCTACTCTTTATTGGCCTCTGTGATTCTTTTTCTGTCTTTTTATAAGGACATTCTCACTAGATTCAGGGACAACCTTAATCCAATATAATATCATCCACATCCTTACCTTAATCATATCTGCAAGGAACTCTATTCCCAAAAAAGGTTACATTCTAGGGTTCTAGGTAGACATGAATTTTGTTGTTTTTTGGGGGGGAGGAGGGGAAGAAGGGGTATTCCTGGTACTTTGTTTCTATTAATTTAAAAATGAAATACATTGGCACTGTGTTTTTAGAGAACGATTTTCATTTACAAACCAGGTATATGACCAGTAGCAAACCTACATATGCCAAAATATGCAGGGCATGAGAGTTCTTAAAAATAAACACAAAAATCACAGTTCTTAAATCTGATTCTGAATTTGGCAGTTATAAAATAATCACACTTAGAGTGTTCTCTCACCTTTAAGCCAATGTATACCATTTCATTAGAATTAAATGCCTTTTATTTTGAAGTATACAGAATTCTGAGACCAAGCAGAGGATCCTTCATTTTAGAGATGAATTGAGATCCAGGGAGGTTAAAATATTTGCCTAAGGTCATGCAGAGGGCCTGTCTCACCCAGAGATTTTGTAGTAGTCCCATTCTATTCTTTAATCTAATTGGAAAATCATTAGACCAAGATGCAGTTGAATAGCAGCTATAGATAAAACTGCCATGAAATTATTTTCCTGGTAATTTCCAGAATGTTCAATATGAGATATGATTTAGGGAAATCAACGCAAACTTTTCCTGGCACTAGAGAGAGTTTAATGAAGTTTCTAAATTTTTCTTCAAAACAGAGGGTATTCACATTAAAATGTGGTATAGACCAAGCCTGACTAAGGGAAAGAGGCAGCTCATTATAAACGATTAACCTTTGAATCTTGACTGTCTTGGAAATCTTCGGCAACTTTTTTTATTCTTAGAGCCTCATTTTGACCATCTATAAAATGGGGAGACAATACCTATTCTTTAGGTTGTATAAATTAAGCAATGTATTTAAGCATTGAAACTTAACACACATGCACAAAAGCAAGTCCCTGTACCCACTGTGGTTTTCCTGAATTATTTAGACTGAAAAAGCAAATGATTAGCTCAAAAGAAGTAGACAACACTAGATTTCACTTCTAGATTTATCCATAACACTAGTTCCTCCTTTTTCAACTCTCCAATTTTAGTAAAAATGCTACCAAACGGCATCCTAGAACTTTCTCTCAGGCTGTGGCAAAAAAGGACAGATAAAATTGTTGATAAGTAGAAAGTCTTTTTAAGCTTAAGAAAATCCTTCATTGTCTGGCTTAAATAACTTTTTAAGAATCATCTACCCCCTTTCTCTCCTTGCATTTTACATTGTAGTCATGCCAAACCATCTGCTGTCCCCCCAAATGCCATGCTGTTCCACACTTTCATGTCTTTCCATGTCATTTTCTTTCTTGGATGCTCTTTTTTTCTTGTTCTTTTTTGCTAGACTTTTACCTGCCCTCTTGGACTAATGGGGAGTTCCTTGGAGGCAGGATCTATGCCCAGTTGATCTCTGCCTCTGTGGCACAGTATGCAAGTTTGTACCATGCAAACAGCTGTTACACGAGTGAATGAGGCAGGGAGTCAGTATAGCTGAGGAATTGAGCCCTGCTTCCCGTGTACGAGGTCCTGGGCTCAATCCCTGGTATCTCCTAGAAATCAAGAGTGAATGAAGCAGATGATCAAGCTGGGAAACACCATTTTTGTTTAAGTGAGAAATTCACTATAATGTAATAAAATTTATTTGTGTTGTTGTACACTGGCTCTGTAAGAAAGACCTAAACACAGACAAAAGTAATCTATTGAATCATGGCATTATTGTTCAAGTGTGATTTATAGCTTCATAAAGGATTAAATTTGAAGAACCCTTATCTGGATATATTTTTTGGAGATTGCACCCCTTAATATATTGTGTATTAAGAAGTTCATTTTCAATGTGAAACCTAGACAGATGTGATACTATGCAAGCATTTTGGCCACCAGTACAGTATATTCCTTGGCACATAGTTGGTACTTATTAAAATATTTTTAGAATAATGCCACAGGATATTTTGTAGAAGATAATTTATTCAAAATCTATTTTTAAATATTTACATTAAAATATCAAAAGTCACATAAAATACTCGTGGTTACACTGATGAGACTGAAAATTATTTTTACTCATCTTTTTGTCTTTAGACACTAGAATTTATTATTATACTCTTTACTACCTCAAGAGTCTGTGAGAGATTTTATTAAACATTCAAGGTATGACTCCTCTCCTGGAGCTAGAAAGATGACCAAAACTACTTATAAAATGATCAGTTGTAACTGGGGATAAATATAATTATGCATCATCCACTAATCAATAACAACTCTTTCTATTAGAAGGGATTGTTTGTAAAAAAAAATTTTTTAAAGAGGAAACAAACTGGGAAATGACACAAAATGTTCCACATTATTTAAAACCTAAACAATCCTCTAAGGTTTAACTCATATCCCAACTTTTTTCCAGGGTTTTCCCTCCTGACCATTTACCATATAATGGATCATTCTTTTGTAAATGATTACACACTATGCTTTTTGCTCTGATTATTTCATATGTATGTTTTCACTCTCCTAAAGGATTATTACCTTCTCCTTAAGGTCAAGTGATTATTTTATATATAAAGATTCTGTCTAACCCAATGTGCTGCAAACATAGTAAATGTACTTATTAATATTTGGTGGTTTTTATTTGTTAACAAATGCCAAATGGGGAACTGCAACTACAATAATCAAGACTGTTTTGTGCTACCATTATTTGGAGTTAAGGGAAATCCCTAGGCAAGAGTATATACAATAAGGAACAGAGCGGAGAGCAGTGAGAGGGGGGAAACAAGACAGAAGGATAGCACTGGGGACTAATTCTTCATTTGAAAAGTGGATTGTCTTCTGTTCCCCAGGCAGTCTGCTGCTGAGCATAGATGAGCTACTGTAACCAGATTGGTTCATTAAAATATCGTCCCTTTAGTTCACCATGAGTCATCTTTATGATGAAGCTGTGATTCTGGGAACTGAATGTACTGTTTTTGCTACTCTCATGACACCTAAAAGAATAACATAAAACTTAATTTTTAATGACTTCATAATCAGTTTACTGCCATTGTATAGTTCAACCTTTGTATGGACCCAAAATCTAATAATATTTGGTAATACAAAGAACTGTCAGAGCCATTTCTTTGAGCAATAACCTATCCTAACTGCTTGATATTGAAAGTTTGTGGCTCTATTTCAAGGAAATGCTCTAGATAATTACACACTTTCCCTATCCTTCCATATCTCCCACCCCACTGCACTGCTCTACCAACCTTAGCTACCATTTGGCATTATTATTTTCTGCTTGGTTAATCTCAATATCCCAAGAAAGGGAACAAGTGCCCAGCATATAAAATGTTTTTTGAATGGTTGAATGAGTCATTTGCCACATCAATTCTTTGGAAACCTAGAAATCTGAACCAAAAAGAACTTGAACTTCTGCTTTGTCTGAGACTGGGGCCAATGATGAAATGTAAAGAAGGTGTAGAGGGGCTTAGAAAATTTCTTAATGCAGGTAGTGATGGATGGAGCCATGGAGAGGTCCAGTGAGAATCACTGGGTCACCATTTCCCATAGCAACAGCTTAGACAAACTTTATGATTGCCAGATGCTAAGTATTCCAAAGATATTTTCCACTGCGATACTACTGCTAGGAAAAAGGCATCCTGTTTGAACTGCTTTATAAAATTTTGAGAGCCTTAGGCCTCTGAGGTGGAGCAAATGTGTGTGTAGGAGACAAGAGGAGGTCAAAGTGGGTAGGATTGAGAAAGTACCAAGTGGATTTCACAAAGCTTGGTTTCAAAGTCACTGTCAACCCTGAAATATGACCCACTGGGTGATAACATTAATGGTTACACAACCATTTGGCTTAGCTCAAATGCCACGCACTTTGTCGAATACATTTTTGATATTTTATAATATCCACTCTAATGATAAAGATTTAGGCATATCTTACAAGAATTGCTGAAAAACCCATTAAACTGTATTGGAAGACCTGGCTTCTGGCACAGTGCTGGACTAGGAAGCTGCTTGGAAGAAATAAAGAAATTAAAAATCTGTATTAAGAACCAACACTGCAACAACCTACATACAGAATAACAAAACATCGTCATCATCAACAACAAAACAATTGAAAAGTAAGCCAAAGATCTGAATATTAAAACTCGGGCAGAGGCAGATCCAAGTTTCAGTAGAGGCTGAGGTTTATATATATAATTTGAGGGATCTTCTTGAGGGAAAAATAATACATTATGAATGCACAATAAAGTGTAAAGACTTGGAAGCAACCTTTGCCAAATGAGGGATCCTGAAGTTGAAGCCACATGTGTTCTAATATATGACACTCTTGGTACTTCGCTATGGTCAACATGCTTGGGCAAGACTGATGACACTTATAAAACAGCTCATTCATGTAAATCCAAGGCAGGAGAAGATACATGGAAAAAGACATGTGGGAAGAATAAGGGAAAGAAGCCACCATAGCAGCAATGATGTCGTGGTAATTAAGCACTAACAGGGGAGCAGGAAGCAGCAGAAACATTGATAGTGGAGAAAAAAGTCTAAATTGAGGGGAAAGAAGAGAAAAGAGCTGTGCCTTGTGGAGACCAAATAGCTACTGAAACTTGAGAATTCAGTCTAGGGTCATCATGCTGTCATGTTAAAGGCTTATCAAACATAGGACAGCTATTTTATTGGCAGAAAATTGCTGGACGATTACGAAGTTCACACCGAGGAAACAGTAATGCCTGGGAACATTTTACCATCTTCTGGTCTAGTTTTCCCAGTTCACCTGACATTTCTCTCCCTACTCAACTCCCATTTCCATACCAGTGTTTCTACACAGATTCAACCTATTAAACTGCACATCAACGTGGATAAAAATTGTTTGACAGAAGTGATTTCATAGGTAAAATCCATCCAAAATGCAGGTATTAAGTACTTTCCTATTTGTTATAACATGATATAAGCATTTTGTTAACTGGCTTGAGTAAAGAATGATTTGAAAGTCAAACATTCAGACCAGTTTGGGGACAACTGTGTCCTTTTCTTCTTCTGAAGTAAATACAGACTTTGGAGTCATCCTTTCCCAGCATACTAAATGGTGAATTGACTAGACCATGAATTTTTGTGGATAGATCAGCCTTGTTCACCTTTATCTTTTAGTCTCTGGTCTTTCACTCAATGTTTGATACTAAACAGGTGCTCAGTAAAGTGTAAGAAATGAATGAAGACAGGAAGTGCCACTTCTTTATTTCTTGTGAATATCTTGAATGTTAGGGGAAAAGTACATTCCAGCAAAATGAGGTGCTTGTAGTCCACCATGTTAGAGATTTCAAAATTATATGCAGTATTTTGAATGGCATTGACAACTCAATCAAAAGTCATAGCAGTACTGAAGAAGCAAAGGGAATGGGAGAGGGATGCTTCAGGCTCTGATTCATTACTGCTTTTGGAGAAAATTAATCATGATCCTCTAACTGTGAGGTCACACTTGATAACAGTATAACGAGAAAGAGGCAAAACCCAAAAACAAACTGACTTAAGAGGCATTTTTGAGAAGAGGAAGTTTTAAGAGTACAAGCAGTATCCATCCACCTCCATACCCACTGCCATTCACCTCTATACAACCATGTTTATATCAACCTACAGTCATGAATAAAAATTACTTTAAATTAGGTGCTGTGCCTCTTATTTACAGAAGAAAGTATTTTGATAACACATACCTGTTAAGAAATCCCTTAACATTTTAAAGCCTCCACACTGAAAAATTCAACCACAGCATGTAGATTCATTAACCCAATCCCCTAAATTCTCACTGTGGTTAAGATTTACAACGTTAGCAAATTTCATGTTTTAAATTTGGGGCAATATTTTTTATCCCAACCCATGATCTCTGTTGGCTTGAGAGTTAAAATAGCTCCACCCAAATTAGACCTAAAAAGATTAGCTTGGCTATTACCCACAAGATAGGCATGATATGAGCTCCCCCTACTGGTCGAATACTATTCCCACTGTACGAAACTAGCAAAAGGACCATTTTTTGTTCATAGGGTAAAACAGAACTGCCATTTAGTGTTAAAAAAGAGGAAAAACTAAGCGAGTTTAAAAAAAACTAACAAAAATAAACAAAACAACTCTTTTCATTCTAAAATAATCTCTCTCTGAAAGGAAAATGCAAAAGCTACATTTACAAATATTTGACACCTCTTAAGTCCCTGTCCAAGAATGGAGAGGCAAAGTGAACTAAATAGCTGTCACACTAAGATGTTCTGGCCTCCTCATTTAGGTTCAGATGTAACAATAAAGCAGAGTTTGATTGTACCAATGATCACATACTGATAGCTGATCTCCCGCCCTCGCCAACAACACCGTGTGAAAAGCTGCAGGCTTTAGATAAATTAAGTGGTGCTATGGAGGCTGACCAAGTCTATTTGAGGGTGCTTTGTTTTTTCTGCATTTGAAAGTAAGTGATTTCCCCGTATTGTTACATGAACTGAGAAACTGAAGGTGAAAGGAAAAGGTTTTATATTTCAAGCGACTCAAATTAGTTGTCTCCAGATGAGAAAATCCAGTGTGAGAGAATCAATGGCAAATATTGGTAAAGTGCAATTGTAGGGACTTTCACAATGATAAAGCAAGACAACTGCTACTAAGGTGTTGCTAGCGATAAGCTGTTACAGACAAAAGATATAATGAAAGAAATGGAACTCTCTTTGAGTCAGCAGAAGGGAGTTGTTTCATGATATTTGCTATATTTGTAAGGCTGCAATTTGATTATATCTTATTCTGCTATCACAATCTGTTACATATCCTATATAGAATATAAATATGTAAAGCCATTTAAAAGCCAAATTATAAAGCTGTCTATTTTTATATTTTACCTTTTACTGCCATATCTGTGAGGATGCTTAAATTGTATAAATTTAAAATGGTGAAGAAAAACGAAAACATAAATATATGCAGACTTGGTTAAAAAGCCACTAATTGAAAACTCCAAAAGTACATTACCCTGCTTCCCTCTTAAAAGTACGAGAACATTAGCTCAGATGAATATATAATAGGCTCAATGCATAGATTTTTTTTTTAAATGATGCCCTTACATTTTTATCACACCAAAAGTCAATATAGAAAGGAATGTAAGTTTATTTGCATAGATAGGGGTCAACAGTATGTTTGTCACCTTGCCATCTTGGTTGCCACCCTTCTAGCCAGGCCACAGGCACCTTTAAGATCTGTTCTGTTCTCCTATGATCACCCCCTTTTTACTGTCCTCTTGCTTCTACTCATGCCTCCCATTTTCCACACAGCAACTGGAGCAATATTTCAAAAGTATAAACCAGATTTTATTAATGTCTTTCAAAGGCTTCTCCTTACACTCATAACGTATGAATTCTCCACCCTCCTCTTCTACCACTTTCGCATTCAAACACTGCATTACCTTCTTTTTCTGTTTCTGGATTTTACTAAGGTCTTCCCAGCCTCAGGACCTTGGAATTTGCTGTTCCCTTTGCTCTGAATGTCCTGCCTGACTCTTTCCATCTTATCACTAAGGCATTCAGTTCAACTTTTACTCTAGTCTAAGAAGTGCCCCCACAGCCCAGTATCAAGTACCCATTCACTTTGTGTTACAGCCCACTGTTTCACTTTCTTAAAAGCAACTGTCATTCTGAAATTGTCTTGTTTATTTGCTTGTTTGTGTATGTTTCTTCCCTATAGAATTAAGTTCTATGTGAATACCTTTAAGTAGCTCTAGCATCTAAAACATGACTGCACACAGTACAATAGTATTATACTATATTATCAATCCGAAGTGTATAATATAATAGGGTAATAATTATTAGTAGTAATTTACAGGGAAATGAATGTTCTGAATAAAAAGTTTTAAAATAGGGTGTGTGTCCACACATGTGCGGGCTCATTCAGGGGTAATTAGTAAGCCAAGGTCACATCACAAAAAACAAACAGCATATATATTTCCATAATCAGTGTGTTTCTACTTAATAGTAACATCTTATTTTAATCAAAATAACTTTTAATATGAAAGTTCATAATTTAAAAAATTTTAATCTCTGATGTTAAGATATATGGCAGCCTATACATGAAACAGTGGAGTAAAGGGGAACTTTGGAGCCTCAGGGCCTCTGTTTAAGTTCTGGTAATGCCACGAATAGTACATGGTCTTAGACAAGTAATTTAATCATTGGGGCTCTTTTTTTCTTCATTAGAAAACAGATGTGAGGATTAGAGAAAGTATTTCCTATAAGACTATAAAATACCTTATACATCGTAGGTACTTATATTACAGATGTCTTTGTAAAAAGAGTATAAACTAGTCTTTAGAGTGTTACACTGGTCTTGTTAATTACTGAAGAAGGTAACCCGTATGAAATGTAGTATTCATGTAATTTAATAGTGTTTGGTAAATTAGCAGTGATGGTGTGTCTCTATAAATGCCCAATTTGAAAGCAGCACACCTAAAAGAAATAGACTATTTGAAGTACTTTTCTAGCTGTTAATTTCCTTCCCCAATAACCTCAGGGAGTAGTATACAGCTATTGCATTTTTCTTTCATGTGGCCTTGTTCCAGAGGTACAAAAATTAGAAACTCTGTCAAAAGGAACATTCCCTCAGCATTATCAGTAAATACTCTGTCAGAGATAGTACTCTTTAATTCTCAGATATTTGGAATTGAAAACTAGCTGTAAAATCACTGAACATAGAAAATTTTAAGTCTTGGTTGAAACAAATAAATTTTTAAAAACATTATTCAATGTAATAGAGTCCCATTTCATTAATTCATTTGGCCAATACTTTGGGGTTCAATGAAACAGGTTTTGCCTTCTACTATAATTTTGTAGGTGAAAGAAAAGACACCTGCCTGTAGTTTGTGATGTAGTGGGAAGTATAGAATGCCCTCAATCAGGTCAATCCTCTACCTGTTGAACTGGGAAAAAAATGGTTGAGTGGAAGTACACATCTCTGAATCTGAGTTTTTCTTCTCACTCCAAATACTGAAAATAAAACATTCTATTTGTTTTATTCCTTGTATTATTCTCCCTCGTTCCCTTGTATTGTTGTTCCTATAGAGAGAGTAGTCAGGGGAGAGTTATGTGAGTGTCTTTATTATAAAATGGCAGCCCAAAAACTATTTTTTTGTTGTTGAAATTTACGCATAATACACGACATATATTCAAGATGCAGAATTATCTGGTAAGTAATAACAAAAAGAACTCAAAAGACAGACCTTTTAAAGATTTTCCTTATAATATATTGCCTTCCTGAAGAAAATCCCAAAAAGAGGATAATTTGAAAGCAGTGAACATATATTTACATGGAAATTTCTTTTTCTAGGTTTCAAGCGTGAGGCTTAAATACCTTTAGTTTAAGTTAGGGAGAAGAATGAAACAATTATAATGACTTACTTCACCATTCCTTAAGTGTCCATGTGCCCTGCAACACAGGGAGAGAGGTGATCACTAGTAAGACTGCAGGGGCCGGGAGAAAAATAGAGCAGAGTTTCCCAAAGTGTATATCACAGACTACTAATTCCTTTGATTCTTAGTATCTTTATTTTTAAAAAAAACCTTTGTGGTCAGATAGGTTTGGAAAATAGTGTTTAAGCAAAATTTAGCAGGCTTCTTTGCTACAAGACCTCTCAGCATCTTTGGCATATGACTAGATTGAACAACCTGCAATTTATGCAGGCTTGAGAAGTTTCCTGGATGCAGATCTTACAGGGCAAACTGGGACAAGTTGGTCACCCTGTATGTGACTCTCCCAAAGCAATTGTTGCATTTGTCAACCTCACTTAAATGGAAAACCCTTTAGTAAAATAGTATCTGCAGTCATTTAAGTTCCACAGAATAGATTTTTCTGAAGTGCTGTTCTAGAGAAATGTCTAGATTACTTACTCAGCAACTTGAAACATCAATTTCAACCTTTGTCTTGTCTGGCAAGAATGAAACCTATTTTTCCTAATGAAAACTCCTCCGGCAGCATTAAATGCTACTTAGATGAGTGAGACAAAAGTGCATGTGGTGGTGGTGGTAGGAAGAAAATCTACAAAAGGAACACATTTTTCTTGATTTTCTGCTAAATATATGCTAGAAGTAGAGAAATAATTGAGAGGAGAAATGCACTGAGTAAATGTTGTGGGTTAATATGTAAAGAAATATAGATCGGAACATATAGAGAATACAACCTACTCAAGCTTGAAAGTTTTTTAAACTTTCACCTTTTTTGTCCCTTATTTAAACTCTAAAACTTTTCTTCTACAAAATGTTGAACATCACTGCTTTCTCTTCTGACACTTTGTATTGAAAAGTCTTTTACTCTCTCACCAGATTGCTTTCATATCTTCTTTTTCCATATTCCTCTTTTTTTTTTTTTTAAGATTTATTTATTTATTTATTTCTCTTCCCTTCCTCCCCCTCCAACCCGGTTGTCTGTTCTCTGTGTCTATTTGCTGTGTCTTCTTTGTCTGCCTCTGTTGTTATCAGTGGCACAGGAATCTGTGTTTCTTTTCGTTGTGCCATCTGGCTGCGTCAACTCTCCATGTGTGCGGCACCATTCCTAGGCAGGCTGCACTTTCTTTCGCACTGGGCGGCTCTCCTTCCGGGGCGCACTCCTTGCGTGTGGGGCTTCTCTACGCGGGGACACCCCTGCGTGGCACGGCATTCCTTGCCCGCATCAGTACTGCTCATGGGCCAGCTCCACACAGGTCAAGGAGGCCCGGGGTTTGAACCACGGACCTCCCATGTGGTAGACGGATGCCCTATCCACTGGGCCAAGTCCACCGCCCTATATTCCTCTTTTTATCCCCCCAAATATCTTCTTATATATCTGTCCACAGTCCTTACTATATTGCTCCAGTTTCATTTGTGGGGTAAAAAAAAAGGAGTAGAAAGACATGGGGATGGAAGTAAGAGCTCTGATTTGGAGTCAGTGGAGAAACTAGAATTACTTTGTGGATTTCTTGAGGCAAGCTTACTGTGGCATTTTCAATGCCAACTCTAAGTTGAGGGTCATGATTACTAATTACTAGAAAGTAGAAGAGTGACTTCCACATTCACACAGGTGTTAATTAATTGAAATGATAGTAGTTGACATCACTGCCCTGTTCATTTAACAAATATTTATCAAGCTCTTACTAGATGCCAGGCACAGTTCTAGGAAATGCTGCTGGTTGCTTTTGTATTTTTAGTCTGCTGACAGTGACATGCCACTCTAAAACCATTTGCTTTGGAATCTCCACAGCATCATATGGAGGCTGATTCTATTTTCCTTTCCTATATATCTTTACATAATTCATCCATTAAAAGCTGAAGCTCAGACAAGGCTTTTTCATTAAACTAAGAAACTTTCCAGATGGGGGTGGGGATGGCAATATTCAGTGTTTTACTTTCCAAGTAATACTCTTTGATAGGCAAAGTACCCTGTATGGGGGGTAATGATTGTAATTCCTTGAAAACTCAGAAAAGACATGTTTCTTCGTGCCCCCCCCCCACTGGTTCATTGTCAAATTAAATGAAGGCATCAAATGGATTTCCAAATGATTCTATTCTGTGGCCAAAGTAATTTGGTATTTTAATAAGTAATTAGGACATGGAATAAAGTATTCATGTAGGGTAAAATTACTTCAATTACCTAGAAACTAACTAGAAGCCTAAAATAACTCTTTTTTCTCTCTATATATACACCACTTTTAGGGAAATAAGGTAAATCACAAGTGAACAAGTTGGTATACTAGTAATAGATGCCATTCGCTTCAAAAATAAAGGTAATACAAAGGGAAAGCTTTTAGGGCTAAGTTTTACAATCTTCTTTTTACTAGACTGTCCTTGGATTTCCTTGATTTTCTTTAGGTCCTGGTGCTGTAAATCTACTTAATTTTGACACTGGTTTAGATTAGTGAATATCATCTTCTTTTCTTATTCTTGGTGGGATGATAATGCTATTACTTTTTTATTCGGCTTCTCTTCCATGAAGTTAAACTAATTCTACAGTTATTTTAGTAAAATAAACCCTTCAAAGTAATTTTTTCTTTTAGAATTTCAAATAATTTAAACTGTACTATGCACACATAAATGGAAACATTTAGAAATTTAAATGCATTTTTTGTTGGATAGTGGTAGAGCGTTAGTTCAGCTGAACAAATATGTACTGAGATCCTACTAAGCACAGGACTTTATGTTCTGCAAAAAGAAGTATCAGAACTAGTCAAGACACATATATAAACATAATTACAATGAATCAGGGTTAGTGATACAAAGTAGAATTGACTTGGCATAGACAAGAAATATTTAATCCAATTATGGAGTTGAGGGAAACCTTCCTAAAGAAGACAATTCCCAATTTAGTCTTGGTAGATGAATGATACTTGGGCAAAAGCATGAAAAGAATATCAGGAAGAGGGAAGAGCATTAGCAATGCACAGAGGCATGGAACCAATCAACTGTGTATTCCAATTAACTACTCTTAATGAAAAGATATACTAGATTGCCAACTCTGAGGGGAAGATGTATGATGAGGCTAGAGAGACAGGTGCTGGAGCAGTTCTGGAAATCTGTGTATTATTCCCTACTGGGAAGACTGGTTTTGGTCTAAGGATTATGGTCAGCTAATGTTGGGTCAGGAGCAGTGGAGTGAAATGATCAGGTAAGAATTTTACACAGATCATTCTGGCTGTAAAAGTTATAAAAAATTAGGACAACAAGATTGAAATCAGGAAGACCTGTCTGGAGTCTTTTTTGAAAGTTACGGACAAGAGATGACTAGAGACTGAAATAGGGGGACTGGTGGAGGGTCTGGAGATACAGAAGTAGATCTGGAAACTATTCACGATAGAAAATCCACAGAATGTGCTGATTTCCTGTATTGGACTTGCTTTAAAACTCTGCCATATTCTGTTTCAAAGGAGAGCTAGGCATAAGGGAACTCTATCTTAGGGAAAGGCCAAGGGAGTTTCCTGAATCGACACGTGAA
The DNA here is from genome assembly GCF_030445035.2 of Dasypus novemcinctus. Classification (NCBI taxonomy): domain Eukaryota; kingdom Metazoa; phylum Chordata; class Mammalia; order Cingulata; family Dasypodidae; genus Dasypus; species Dasypus novemcinctus. Next base: position 54,170,200 of record NC_080679.1, on the reverse strand, counting down.
TGTGGTTGGACAGCAAGGACCTCGAAAATAGTGTGACCACGAGGTTTCAGAATGCAACTGTTTAATATCATTGCACTATTTCAGATGCAGCATAATAATTCTATCACTAATTCCCTTCTTTCCTTTAAACTGCCAGCTGTGTTTCTCTTTAATTATATTTAAAAATAACACCTACTTTCAAAGATAACCAAATTCAAGCTGCTATTATGGTTGTCTTTTGAGTAATCAAATAAAATCCTCAACATTGTAAAACTCTCCAGTCCTTGCTATGTTACTAGGCTCACAGGGACCTGAGTGTGAACCTATAGCTCAACACAGCTTTTCATCAAGTCTCCATCTCTACCACTTAAATCAATATGTCAGAAATTCTACTTGGCAAAGGTCATGTATTTCTGTCAGTGCTATGGTCTCTGGAGAAGACTGTCAATGCATATAGAATTATTGTTACCCTATTTTACAAGATCATGCATAATTTCCCAATTTAGCCAGGACTGACTATGGGCAGAGTACACCCTTTTTCTCTATATGCAATAACAATTCTCCATTCTAACTGAACTCCCTCATACGATCCTTCTGTTTGTGGTCTTCACCAAAAGAAGATAATGACAAAACAGCTATCCAGTGAGCTAAACTAGACTGTAAAGGAAGGCTGGAAAGTGAGAAAAGGGGAAGAGATTAAGCACCTAAGAATATAATTATTTAATGAGAGATGGATCCAGTTTAAATGATCCATCTGCAGAATAGATCTTGGAAACACTAGGACCACCTCTTTTAAAATCCAATCATTTCCCGTTTTGTTCTTCTGAGAGTAAGAAAGATCATTAAAGAATATGACACTAAGAGATTTTTTAGAACCAGTTTACTTAGTGACAGGCCCTGGAATAATTCTTTTGGTTTGACTCATTGAGCCAGGATGCTAACATTATTTAAACACATTGTTTTCTATTTATTTCTGGATTTTTTTAAATCCCAAAGCTATAACAAATGTGTAATTTGCCAGAGAAAATGAAATTGCTCTTTCATAAGTACACATTGAAAATCATAGGCTACAAAATGTATTGGTACATTTAGTACAGTAAAAAAAACCCCTATATTTTCAAATCCAAATTTGAAACAATTCAATGCAATTTGGCATGCAGTGTAGCATGCAAAGAGATTCCTATGCATTAAACACTGTCTGGTAACAATTGGAATTTTCTGCTTGCTTAAAAATATCAAAACAGAACAGGGTTATTGTAAATGAAATCTCCAAAACAAAACAAAACAAAACAAAAAAAATTTTGAGAGATAAAAAGAGAGAGAGAAGAATGGATTCTACAATAGCAAAACTTAGGATATCTATTCAATTAGGGATCAAAGGCAATGTTCCTTAGGTGGGTGGCAGACCGGTATGTCTAGGACAGACAAGGGACAAACACTCTAGAGAATATATCAATAACTCCTGAAAACTGACAACAAACTCAGAAAAGAAACCTTATCTTTTTTTCTTTGCATTGCAGAAATGTCCTTGCTTTTTCCCTTATTTTTTAAAAATTTATTGAAGTATATCACTTATACATGAACTTACATAAACAGTAAGTGTACATTAATAGTTGTGAGCTTACAAAACAAGCATATATAACATCATACAGGACTCTTGTACCTCACCCTACCACCAATACTTTGGATTGTTGTTAAACATTTTTAACTAATGATTAAAAAGCATTGTCAAAATATTACTACTAACCAAAGTAGTAGTAATATTTACATATTTATATATATAATAAGTGTATACTAAAAGTTGTGAATTTACAAAATAAACATGCATAACATCGTGTAGGGATCCCACACATCAACCCTCCACCAACACCTTACATTGTCATGGGACATTATTACAAATTATGAAAGAATATTGTCAAAATCTTATTACTTATTATAGTCCTTATCTTACGTTTGGTTAATTTTTCCCACATTATTATTATTTTTTAAATATATTTTTATGGCAGAAGTTGTAAACTTACAAAACAAACATGCATATGCGCTGAATTCCCAAACAACACACCTCAATCAACACACTAACATTTGTTACAATTATAAAATAATATCATCTGATTGTTACCATGTCCATAGCATATATTTGGTACATATTTTCCATATGCCCCATTATCAGCACAGTAGATCTTTGGCATAGATGCAAGAAAATTACATTATTACTACTAACCACAGTACATAGGTTACTCCAGTTATATTTTTCACATGCTTCTCCACATTCCCACTACCCTGCAATAGCGATGTACATTTGCTCCAGCTAACAGAGGAACTCTTGTGTCTGTACCATCAATGACAATTCTTATCCACCTCTGGGTTTACTATGCTATTCATTTCCTAGATTATTCTCTAGTATTCCATCAATTGGCATTTACATCTCTAAATTACCATTTTCAGCCACATCTCCATTTATAAACAAGCTGTTACTATGTATTACCATCCACTCTATACATTTCCACACTTTTACAGTAAAGCTAATTAAAACTCCTACATACATTAAACATCAGTAGTCCATCTCAGTCCTCTTATCTCCTTTAAAAATTCACCACCTACCACCAATCTTGAAGATATTTTCCTACATTTTCTTCTAGAAGCTTTATGATTCTTGCTTTTATATTTAGGTTTTTGATCCATTTTGAGTTACTTTTTGGATATGGTGTGAGTTAGGGGTTCTCTTTTCTTCTTTTAGCTATGGATATCCAGTTCTACTGTTCTGCCTGAGCTGGGTGCATTTGACAAGCTAGTCAAAAATCACTTGACCGTAAATGTGAGGGTCTGTTTCTGAATCATCAATTTGGTTCCATTGGTCTATGTGTCTGTCTTTATGCCAGTCCCATGCTGTTTTTACCACTGTAGCTAGGAAATACGATTTAAAGTCTAGAAATGAAGAGTCCTCCAACTTAGCTTTTCCTTTTTAAGATGTTTTTGCTTATTCAGGACCCCTTACCCTTCAAATAAATTTGATAATTGTGTTTTCAATTTATTTAAAAAACGCTGGGGGAATTTTTATTGGGATTGCACTGAATGTGTATATCAATTTGAGTAGAATAAACATCTTAATGGTGTTTAGCTTTCCAATCCATGAGCATGGAATATTCTTCCCATTATTTAGGGCTTTTTCGATTTAACATTGAGTTGTAGTTTTCTGACTATAAGTCCTTTACATTGTTGGTTAAGTTTATTCCTGAATACTTGAGTTTTACCTGATGTATTTTATTTTCACCACTCTTTTGAGACTTTGTTACTTTTATTGATATAATCTTCATTTTTAGACTCTCTTTCAGGCCTCTCTCTCCTGTCTTGTCTTTTCAGGCTATAGCATACCTTTTAGCATGTACTGAAAATCTGGTCTTTTGGTTAGAAATTCTCTCAGTTTCTATTTACCTGTGAATATTCTAAAGTTGCCCTCATTTCTGAAAGACAGTCTTGGTAGATATAAAATTCTTGGCTGGAAGGTTTTCTATTGTAGTATCTTAAATATATTATACTGTTTTCTTGCTTCCATGGTTTCTGGTGAGAAATTAGCACTTCATCTTATTGGGTATCCCTTGTATATTATGCATTACTTTTCTCTTGCTGTTCTCAGATTTCTTTCTTTGTCTTTGGCATTTGACATTCTGATTAGTATGTGTCTTGGAGTTGGTCTATTCGGATTTTTTTGTATAGGAGTATGTTTTGCTGACTTGGATATCTATGTCTTTCAATAGGGTTGGGAAATTTTTTACCATTATTTCTTCAAATATTCCTTCTGTCCCTTTTCCCTTCTCTTCTCCTTCTGGGACACCCATGACATGAATGTTTGCATGTCTCTTGCTGTCATTTAGTTCCTTGAGACCTTGTCCACTTTTTTTTCTATTCTTTTCTTCATCTGTTCTTTTGTATGTTCACTTTCAGAGGCCATTTCTTCAAGCTCACCAATCCTTTCTTCTGCCTCCTCAAATCTGCTCTTACATGATTCCAAAGTATTTTTAAGTTCATTTCTTGTGCCTTTCATTCCCATAAAATCTGCTATTTGTCTACGAATGCTTTCAAATACTTCCTTATGCTCATCCAATGTCTTCTTTTTTTAAAAGATTTATTTTATTTATTTCTCTCCCCTTACCACGCCCCCCCACCCCCCATTGTCAGCTCTCTTGTGTCCATTCATTGTGTGTTCTTTTGTGTCTTCTTGCATTCTTGCCAGCACTGGGAATCTGTGTCTGTTTTTGTTTCACTATCTTGCTGCATTAGCTCTCCGTGTGTGTGGCAACACTTTTGGGTGGGATGCACTTTTTTCATGCAAGGCAGCTCTCCTTGCAGGGCACACTCCTTATGCGTGGGGTCCTCCTATGCAGGGGACACCCCTATGTGGCATGGCACTCCTTGTGCATATCAGCACTGTGCATGGTCCAGCTCACCACATGGGCCAGGAGGCCCTGGGTTTGAACCTTGGACCTCCTATATGGTAGGCAGACACTATCAGTTGAGCCACATCTGCTTCCCCAAAGTCTTAATATCCTTAATCTCTTCGACCACCTTGGTGAATTTCTTAAGGAGATTTGTTTGAACGTCAATGATTAGTTGTCTCAACTCCTTTATGTCATCTGGAGGTTTATCTTGTTCCTTTAACTGGGCCATATCTTCCTGTTTCTTAGTGTGGATTGTAATTTTTTGTTGGTGTCTTGGCATCTAGCTTACTAGAGTATTTATTCTGGATGCAGTTTTTCTCTTTAGGGCTTCCTGTCCTTTCTCCCTTGCTGGCTGTGCAGTAGGATTCAAGGATGCAGTTGGTTCTACAACTTAAGCTGTCCTCATTGCCGCAGGGACTGATGAAGCCTCTCCCAACTTTCTCTTTTGCCAGGGGTAAGGACAGATTCACAGCTGTGTGGAATAATCCAAGTCATGCAGGCTCAGAGTGTAGTTGCCCAGAAAGATTGATGAAGCTTCACACCCCTTTCTTCCCTGTCTGGGGTGCAGATGGAGCTGCAGGTGTGGGCAGCAATCTATGCAGTGCGGATCCAAGATGACCGTGGTTGCCCCTGTAGACTTCTGATTATTCAGTCTGTGCCAGCCAAATGTACCTTCAGTTATCTGGATAGGCTGGTGCAGGGCCCACCAGCTTCCTGCCAGAGATGGGTCTGAATCCTAGGCTAGGGCTGGAGGACAATCTGGGTGAAGGAAACTGGTCCCTAGAGTCACTGTGATTTTTGGCCAGCCTGGCTTCCCCTCATACTGGGGGTGGAGTCAAAATTGCAACTACAGGCCTCTGACTCAGACAGGTTCAAACTTTAGCCATTCTTATGATTATACTTTAGCCAGCCCAATTTACTAATCAGTAGCTAAAATTGGTGGCCAACAGTCACTTCCTCCTCTGTTTATTGGAAATGGAGCTTTAAATTCCAGTCACAGAATAGCTCCTGTGGTGGCTTGTGCTTCCAAAGTAGGATGACCACTGGCCTCTGTGGCATGGCCAGTAATTTCCCAGAGAGGCTGGTGCAAGTTTCTCCAGCTTCCTCCCTATTGGAGGTGGGGTTGGTGCTTAGGCTAGAGCTGCAATCTGACCTGGATAGAAAGAAGCCAGTCCTACCAGCACTGTGATTTTCATTCTGGCCTCCTTTCCCTCATGCCAGGTGCAGAGTTAAGATGGTGGCTACAGGCCTCTTTCTGACTTGGACAGACTTAAACTTTAGTTATTCTTAGTATACTACTTTAGCCCGCTGAGAATTTACAATCAAAGTTGAAGTTGGTGTCCAACCATCTCCCCCCGCCCTATTTTTGGGAAGTGGAGCTTCCAATTCCAGCTGCCGAATAGCTCCAGAAGAGGCTTGTGCCTCCAAGTGGAGGATGGGCACTGGCCTCTGTGGCGTGGAGTGCTCTACTTATTAATCTTCTCCACAGGTGGGCAGTCTCCTCCTTCCATTCCTTCAAGGATTTTGTAGGATGCTCTTCTTGTCTCCTGGATCCCCCAAATAGGTGCTTCAGATAGCTCTGGGTATTTACTTACTGCCCTATAAGAGGAGCTGATTCTAGCTGCTCCTTACTCCACTGGCATCTTGCTAGTTGTCTCCTCCCTTATTTTAACAGTGTGTTCTCAACATAGCAGCCAAAGTAATCTTTCAAAATCATCAGATCCCATGATAGCTCTGCTCCAGGCCTTCTGATGGCTCCCAGCTCACTCTAAGGAACTTGTCTGTAGGGTCACCCCACCTGTCTTTCCTCATCTCTTATCAAGCTCCCTGATGTTAGTCCAAGTAATGTTTTGGATCTTGAAACACCCCAATTATGTACATGCTTCAGAGGTTTTGGATTTTCAATTCACTCTGCCTACAGTGTCTTTCCCAGTGAAGGCTTGCTCCTTCTCTTCCTTCTTGTTTTTCTTTGTTCAGGCCTTTCCTGACAACCCCAAGCAAATGAGAAAGCTCCCCAAATTCCTTATTCCATCTTTTTCCCCCTCCATAACATTCATTGCCATCTGACAGTGTGTTTACAGTTTGGGTCTCTTCCTAAGAAATACACCTATAAGGACAGGGATTTTGTCTGTTTTGTTCATTGTTCCATACTCTACAGGTTGTAGTTGATGCCACGGTGCAATGTCCACATTTTTTCCCCCACCCAACATTGGAATACTCATTCTTCAGTTACTGAGAGTGTTGTAAGCAGACAGCTCTAGCCGAATCCTACTGCAATGACAGATCAGTCATAGGGATGTAAAGGCCAGCCCCTGAGCCTGGATTCATGACAGCCCATAGGTTCCATCCCATCTTGAGAACTCAGTGTGCACTCTACTGCAACTTTGGGTTTTTTTATTTGTTTGTTTTTTGAGATTTATGTAAAGGAGTTTTCCATTTTTAATTTTTGGTTAAACAAAATACATCTTTTGTAACCAAGTTAGCACAAGGTCAACAAAAAAGGGAATAAAAGCAAGGAAAACAAAAAGGCTTGGGTTGTCCCTTATTGGGTATCAGGGTCAGGCCTGCTCTGTTCCTTAAAGGTGGGGCTTTTTGCCCTTGAGCATGGGCATGGGTCCTTGTTCCTAAACATGACAATTGGATATGAACAGAGAAACCAGTCCTGAAATGTTTAAGTTTAAGCATCTTTGCATATCCCATTGGCTCATGGACTCCAAGTCCATGGGGACTCCTTTGAAGTGTCACTTGCACAGGCCAAGCAGATTTGTGGGTTTCCTCTTCCCAAGAAATGGCGTATTATCACTGACAGTGCCAGTGGACCCAAGGTCCTGCTTGTGTCAACAAACAAGGTTGGCCATATCTTCTGGCTGGTGGTTGTTAGAATTTTACTGTGCAGGGATACGTTGCTCTCTGTGGTGCAAAATAGGTCTGGTGCAGAAGAGATTGTGGCCAGTTGCTGGGAAGGGTGTAATGCAGTAGCCCCATGGTGGCCTCTGTTACTCAGCATAAAAAATGGCCTTGTCAAATTGAAGATACACGTGCAGAAAAAGTGCTGGTGTAAACATGCACTCCTTTCATAGTGGGGAGAAAGCCTCAGCTTCAATTCTTTAAGCCTAGGCTTCCCAAGCAAGCCCTGGGCTGGCTTTGCTGTTGGATAGAAGTCTGGCCAGTGGAGCAGCTCTCAGGTCTGCCAAAATCATGGATACATAAGGGCTAGTCAGGTCTCCTCGGCCTGGCCACAGGCCTAGAGACAACCACAACACTGCAGTGATACATACTGTAGTATGATATTTACTTCCCCTCCTCTTTTGTTTTCCAAAGTTACAGGAGAAAAGTGGCCTACAACTATTTAACTAAGTTGATTTGTAAAGGAAATTCCAAAAGGATGCCAAACCCAGGTCCTACAACATAATGCCCATCATCATCCAACTGGAGGGCTCTGCTTTTGTTACCAATGACTCAGAGCCTCTAAGCTAGGACTTCCACTGACTCCAGCTGCTCTTAAACTCTGAGAAGCTCATCTTCACAATACTTTCTTCACCCAATTCAGTCTCAACAAAATGATATTTGATCTTGATGGGACACCTTTTTTCCCCTGATTTTGCCAGAGTGGGTCAGCTGGGAAAACTGCCTTTTGCCTTGGCTTCTGTTTCTGAGCCTTCTAAATCAATGTAGTGAAAGGAAAGGAACAACATGGAATGAGAGCCACCCCATGCCTGCCCCAGTTTGGCTTTAACCATGTCCTCTTAGTTATTAATTTCACCCGTCATGCTAGCATATTGCAGAATTCAACCACTTGGCTGAGAATATTAGAGAGCTTTTCATATAAAACTCCAAGGATGGTCATAAACAACCCTTAAAAATAGGGGAAGGGATGACAGTGAGGGTTGGAGACAGCATGCTGTACTGCTGCTGGGGCTTTGGAGATGGTTTCCTAACACACTTGAACACTCTGGGTCTTTTGGGTGAGTCACATGGACTTTGTGTGTTGTCTTCAGACCCACTGATTGGACAGGAAGGGCAAGTGGAGGTAGCATCTCCAGATGAGTCTGGAGCAACAGTGCCTGATTAACTTCAGCTGAACCTATGTCAAGTCTTCAAAGGAAAGAGGAAAATCACCTTTCTTTCTCCTCTCTCAAAGAAAACTAAGGGCCTTCTAGAGCTTGCACTAAGCACAAAGAGCTCCTACCTTCCTTTCTCATGAAAAAATAATGCTGGTGGTTGTTCTTGTCCCCATATCTGTCCTATTGCACTGTAGAATCTATACAGGGAAACTGATTAGATGTTTGGGGCAGTGGTAGGGACAGACCCACTGTATGGGCCACAGCGCATCATGGAGGATTGAAGGGGTGAGGTGAGTGGAAAGTTGGGTAGAACTGTGTCACACATGAGCCCTCCTACTCTGGTGGGCCTCTACCTCTTCTGGTACCATTAGCAGGAATTCAGTTTTTTCCTCGCAATGATGATACAGAAATTCCTAAGCTGGCTCTTACCTACAATCCACTCAGGCATATTAAGTTTGCAGTCGAGATTGCAGCAGGTACCCCCTACCTCTTGAATGCAAATCCAGTGCTGTCTTTTGAGAGTTAACTTCAGTGGATCATAGCACAGGCTAGAAAGCAGATTCATGATGAAGCCCATGACATTAGAGAGAGGAAGGACACTGAAATCCCTGTGCTTGCTCCACAAAACAGTTTCCCAGTCCTTGGTCTCAAGTGCTGCCACAATGACTTTCACTTCTTATTGTCCATTTTCCAAAAGGGAGTCACCACGGTATTTGGAGATACCTGTTGAAAGTCTCTTGCTGCATTTCCCAGGTGAAGGTATTGCTGTCCTAGAAGATGTTATTGAGGGCATGAAAGGCACAAAGCTTCTTGCTCTGTTTCTCATGGTAGATCTCTAGGGCAGCTCCAATGATTCGGACTTGGCCTTATCTCCTTTCCATAGCAAGCAACTCATGATTTTCCTTTTAGGTCCCAGAAAGGGCTAAAAACACCCATGCTTCCCTCTTGAGGAAGAATGTGATCCTAGTCTTTTCCCACATTCCTGAGGCTCACCTGATTCTCTGGTGCCCATGGTTTATGCTTTGTCACCAGGAAGGAGAAAAGGTCATAATCAAAGGGGGAAAAAAATCCAATTCTTCCCTCTCAATAGCAAAATAACTTTTGGGTTAGTTTATGTCACTAGCACTGCCGAAGTGCAGAATTTAAAAAAAATTTCATAAAATCTAAGATGTTCTTTTCCCCACCCTCTGCTCCCACCTCTCTCCCAAAAACCCCACAATTTTCTTGCTGTATTTTCCTCCCTATAAATGCCAACCAGGCCTTAACACGAGGACCGAAAAGAACCGCTCACAACGCTCCTTTTCTTATGTTTCCTTCGAACCAGAAGGCCAGTGATTCAGAAGGAAAGGCCCAAGAGGTGAATAAAACGCCAAACCAAGTAGTGCGGCCTCGCGAGTGGCGCTCCATCCCCTCGGGGTGGGGGTGGGAGTGGGGTGGCGCCCCGCAGGACGACCTGCAGATCCCACCAGGGCGGCCTGGGCGGGCAGGCGGGAGCGCACACCTGGGCCCAAGAAGGCAGCCCTCGCCCAGCGTGCCTGCTGCGAAACGCCCTCCTGCAGCAACTGAGCTTGCGCTAATTTAATTGTGTTCAATTTCTTCCTTTGCCCAAATCTGCTTTTTATTTCCCACAGATGCTGATTCTGGGTAATACTCAGTAAACTTTCTGATCTCAGAGTCTACTTTTGTGAAACTCTACCAGGTCTCAGATGAAGAAGCTAAAAACAGAGGCTAAGTGACTTGTTCACAGTCACTGTCGCTGGTACGTGGTGGAGACGAAACCAAACCCAGGTTAGCTCTAGAGTCTGTGCTTTTAACTACAATCTCTCGCTGTCACTTTCACAGACATACTACATATATATTTTCAACAATTTAAAGTATATCAAATACCTTAGAAGGAATACTCATAAAAGAAAAGGAACAGGTTAGGGGTGGGAGAACGGAGGGTAAAAGTAATAGGACAGAATACATGGCAATCATTATGGCGTGAGAAGCATGATTAACATGTCAATAACAGACAACAAAATCTCACTGGAGGTAGAGTACTACGCTGAATAGAACATATGATTTCCAAAATAAAAGCAAAGGTGGAAAAGTCATAAGGAGAAGGGATAATAAAATCTCATTAGGTTCATCGAGGACATTTATGATTTATATAGAGTATGGGGTCTGGTGTACTTGTTGCAAACTAGTACTAAGAGGTGGGTAACTTCGTAGACTAGTTTCTTTTCCTCTTGAAGTTCAAGGACTGACTTATCACAATGTCCTTGTAATTCAGGTAAATGTTAATCCTTTCTGATCTTCATTCACACATTCAAAGACTGTTGTTTTGATTAAATAAATTAATATTATGATAGTCTTGTTATAAGCCATAGATTCTTTTACAGATAATTATACTGGAACAGAGGCATCCTTAAAGATTTATCTAATTCATGCTCTTATATTTGTTTTAAAAGAATCTCTTTCTAAAAAGCTTTTCTTCTTAGATAATCTTAGAAAAACTTTGCAATGCTTATAGTCCTGATGGAAATTCTTCCTTGTAAGTATTCTGAATTCCCTTTTACTGTGAATATTTCCCATTTCTTGTCTTTTGGTTTTCTATGGAGAAGATATGCCTGCCATTGTAGTTTTAAAGATAATCACTTACTGTTTTGATATTTTGACATCATGCATTATTTCTGATCTATCCTTGTGTAACCACAGTTCTTTCGAACGGATTTTTCTTACAATATTGCCATCTCACTTCTCTTCAAGTTGTAGTTATTACCCCTAAGTAATGAAGACTATGATTGGAGTTGTAGAGTTCTTATTATCACCCCTCCTCATCAGTACTTTAAACCATGGACTTAAAAGCACTAATTAAAAGATTCAAACTTATAATAAACTCCTCAGAGAAAGTATATTTTAAAGTAAAGAATAAAGGCAATATGAATTTAAAATACTTCCTTTTGAATTGTTCAGTGTTCAAAGTTCTTTGCATTGTTTTTTTTTATAATTATCTTTCCCGTAAGTATATATTATTTGTTTTACTGATAAAATAAATGAAGCTCCAAGGAGATTGAGAGTGCAAATCAAGTAGCTATCTTCAAGTCAATTAAAAATTTAGAATACAAATCTCCTGATTCATAATACAAAGCCATTTCTATCACATTAAACACAATGATTAATTTACTTTTTTTAGATTATATTTTTACACAAATCCATATGGGTGATTCAGACAAGAGTTTGTAGGACTCATTTCACAATCCCAAGAAATCTTATCTAGAATTCAGATAACTATTACTGCTCTACTGGAAGGGAAAAAAAGTTTACTTTTTTTTTTAAGGTGATAGTCATGTGTGAGAACAAACCACGGCCATGTTGATAATAAAGTCTCCTTTTTTCTCCCTTTTCATTTTCTATCATGCTCATCTTGTTTCCTGCCTTCTGTTTGTTTTCTGTGTTTTCCAATTTCGTTATCCATTATGTGTGCCTCATTCATTCTACCTCTGTTTCATTACTCCATGGCAATACTGTCTCTCTTTGAGGTGAAGAGAAAGCAAGATGGATTCCAACCTATGAAAAGCTGAGATGAGATTTCAATTGAGGTTCAAATGGTTATCAGTGCCTCCCCAGGCAGGACAGCAGTTCTTAGGTGTGAGAAAGCAAAGACAGTAGTTTCTGCTTTCTAAGTCACGTGTTTTGCCCTGGAAGAATCACAGACCTTGCATGCTTGGTAGAATTTCCTTATTGAATCAGTATTTCAGCTGAAGCTGTTTGCAATTGATTCCTGTCAGACTGTAATGTGGATCCAACGGGGGGGAAAAAAAAAAAAGAAAGAAAGAGAAAAACGTGGAAGGGAGGCATATTGTGCTTGCCAGAACCTGACTGTAGAGGGGGCATGAAGGCAGGTCAATAAAAGTATTTAGAGAGATAAAATATTGCAGGGAGAAAAAAATATTTAGCCTTATGTAAACATATTTTTATGGAACAAATATCCAGATCCTTGTTGTTCCCAGTATACTTAACATTTTATTTCTGCAGGGGATTATTTTCCTTTTCATAATTAGAATGATATTTTTTCACATTATGGGCTGTGAAAAGAATTTGCATGTAATCTCCTTGAGTATAAAGAACTGTGTCATAATCTTCTGTATAGCCCCAGAAATCTTACTGTAACTACTCAGGAAATATTAAGCTTGTTGAATTCAGCAAAATTCCTGAATATTATAAAAACCATATTAGAAAGATAAAGATTTTTAAAAAATGATTTTAAAATTCTCAAACTTCTTACAAACTCTTTCCCAGTCTTAGCAATCCACATCATCAGAAATAGTGGCTTAAGTTCTACAGTTTATTGCAATATAAGCTCTTCTTTTTCTATCCACAACGTATAGGAAATAATTATGTAAATATGGGGCATCTTGACTAATTTTATATAAAGATAATATGTTCAGCATAATTTTGCATTAACAGTATGTTGTAATTGATTTTCTGCACCAAAAATTATCATAATCACAACTATCCAGATAATTAAAATAAAAAGCAGGCTTTCTTTATTCAAATAATAGACATATGTTTAACTTGATTTATTGCTGCACATCTCAGACATTAATCTGTTAAAATTATCTTAAAACTATATAAATAATTAAGTTGTATAAATAGGCCCAGGGCTCCGTTTTATTTCATGAAATAAAAACATACCTACATTTAATTTCTTTAGATGTTCCCATAAGATGTTATTAAAAATTTAATTGTAGATTTTGCCTGACACAAGGCAGGATAATGCATCAACTAAGATTTAACAGTGATTTTGATAGGTAAAATATGGTTTTTCATTTTAATGGAATATTTTTAATTTTTAACAATCTAGCAAAACTCTAATCAGTCCAGAAATATTTTTAAGAAGAGTGTAATGGAAAACATTCAAAGCTTTGTTTTTATAATATAACTGAAAGACTTTGGGAGGAAAGCAGGGGTTAAAAATTATCCATCAACCACCCACACACCTCTAGATTTTGAGAGGAGTCTCCTTAATACTTTTTCTTTCTGCAGTATTGGTAGCTTAAGGAAGTTTGTGGGTGGATAAGATGTTATTTTCCCTCCTACACACACCCGTTTTCTTATTTATGACATTAAATCTCCATATATATAAGTATTTGAAATACAAACTCCTTTCTTTCAACCAGTTTCTGAGATTCTTCAGAATTTCATCCACCATTACCTTTCATAGCATGATTTATGGTTAATTATAGTTTTTCCCAAATTTTTATTTCAAGTGTGAGTCTCTCCAAATCAGGTTATTTTATGTAGATATGCCTTTCCAACCAAACATTTTTATCCGAAAGCACAGTTCAGTAAATAGCAAGTTTTTTTGCTTAAAACTAATAATACAAAGATACTTTGTCTTGATCGGTTTTCTTAAACACTAAAAGAGGATACAGTCATAGAAATGGGATAACTCAATCTTTAAGATTTATAAAGTGTTCATTTTTTAGTACTCTGCAAAATACCTTGATGCAAGAATGAACATTTGTGGATCACGTTAGAGATACAATAAACAAGTTTTATCTAAATAAAGTTAGCTGTTTGAATTGTTTCATCTACATAAACAGATCGATAGTTAAAGATCTTAAAACTCCCTATAAAATTTATACTAACAAGTCAACAAATTCAATGAAATCTTTATATATCTTTTATGTAATAATAAAAATGTTCCCTCAAAATGAAGTAAATGACAGATATGCTCTTGTGCAAGTGCTTAAGGTTAAATTATTTTAAAAACTCATCAAGTCTAATTTTCATTAATAATGTAATAGTCATTCATTTTAAAAATTTAGGACAATCTGAAAAAATGTATTTTTAAATGATTTTAGATTTGGAGGTTAAGTTTTATCATTTATGATAGTCACATATTATGACTATTTTGCAAGTAAATTTCTTCACTTCTTTACTCTTTAGGTCAATGCACTCTACTTGTGATATATATTACTTTTGTTAAAAAAAATAAGAAATTATACTTATAGAGACCAGTGAGAAAAATGACTACCTGTGATTGTGGGATTAGTCAAACAATTACAGTTAATTCAATCACTTCTGATTAACCCAAAGGCAAGTGATTCTGGCCCCTAGGATACCTTGGTAATATGAGATCAGTCAGAATACAGAAGCATACCTATCCCTAGTACATACAGGTGGTAGGTCAAGTATATTTTATATGCAATCCAATGCATATGTGAGTTACACTTGTGTATATCACTTTAGAGTAGATTTTTAAATTCTAGTCATTAAGCTTTTTTGGTATCTTGCAATAGAATAAGAAATGTAAAGAAAATGGAAAACATTAGTATTTTAGAGCAAAGTAACACATAGACCAAGGGAAAAATAAATCAGTAAAAACAAAATGAAACAAAAACAAAACAAAACAACAATAAAAATCCCATTCAAGTTCAGTCCCTGATTTAAAAAATCATAAATAAATTACAGTGCTAGTAGTAAATCTTCATTATCATAACTTTCAGAATAGTAACTACTTGTAAAAATATAACTGAGAATTTAATAGCTTATACGCTTTCTTTTTTTTCTAAAGCAAATATCTCTTAATAAGTTGCTTTCTTTTTCTCCATGTTATTATATAGCACATATAATTAAAAGGAAGAGTAAAAGGAAAAAAGAAGGAAAAGAAGACAGGGAAAAGAATAGTTTCAAACTGAAATTTATGAAATTTAAGTTATACACAAAATATTCAGGAGATTGACATTATTTCTGAAAAATATCAGCCTTATTCAGATCGTGTGATAACAATGAATCAAAGATTTCAATATAAAATACAGCAAACAAAATGACTTTACTTCCACTTGCATGTGCTAATCAGAACCAATAAAAACTGGACACTAGTATCTAAAATGTAAAGTACCTCTTTTATTTCAAAAGATGAAGAAATGATGGATGATATAATAAGGGACTCAAGTAAAATAATCCATATGGTAAACTTTTAATAGAACAATGAAGATATTCTGTGTTTTGTGGACTGGTTTGTTTAGTTTTGTTTTTAAAGATGTTAGAAAATTAAAAGGTTTGTGTGAATAGTGGAACAGTTCAAGGACAACACAATATCTAAATTAGGTAGTCTACACAGAAAAGTAAATGGCTGGAAAATATGCATAATTTTGTATATTAGCTATTTCCTTCCAAAAGGAACATTTTTTAGTTGATTAATTTCTGAATTTTCCAATGGTGAGACAATCTTTTTACTTTCTTTTTTTCTTTCTTTAAGATTTAATTTGTTCTTCTAAGCTCTGCTTTTCAAAACCTTTAGGAAAGCTTTCTTAAGAAAACTATATAAATCAGCTAGGTATAAAACAAAACAAGAGCAACAACAAAAGTAATTACTTAGAAGTAATAAAAGACATCCTAAAGTCAAATGAATGTCCAAAGTCGTTTGATGTTAAAATACATTTCATGTCCTTGTGAAACTCAGTCTTGACTCCTGTTTGGTTTTAGTCTTTATGGTTTAAAAAAAAAAAAGTACTCCAATATCCTGCTCTAATTGTGTTCTCTGGCTATTGCTTATTTGCCAATTAAGCTTTTTACTCTGTAAGACAACTTGATAAATCTTTCAAGTATTGCCCCAACTAGATAATGTCTGAATTAGATATCTTACTTTCCTGTACCAGAGACTTTATTCTACCAACCTTTTATTCTGCATTTAAAAAGTAAAATTAACATGGAATCATACCTTTATTTTGCAGAACTCAAGCAAAGCCTTAAGAGAATATCTATGCATGTTTTCTTTTCTATCTCTTTTGATTATTCTTGCTTAAATTATATCTAGTTTTCTTGCTTTATGTATAAAGGTTTAACCTTATTTGGATTTCATTTCGAAAATTATCTTGGGAGATTCATTTCGAAAATTATCTTGGGAGATGAAAGTTCAATCCAGAAATAAAATCGTTCTGTGACTTTAAGTACATGGACAAAAACTTAAAACTTTCTTCTTCTCTTATCCTGTATACTTCCTTAAACTTAATAATGAAAATATATATCTTATTTTAGTTAATATAACTACAGAGTAATGTAATAAAAGAGGTTAAGACAACATTTTACTTTCACTGGTTTAAATTTTGTTTCCTTTTTACTTTTCTTCTATGAATTAAATACCCTTCACTTTTAAATTATAGATTTGATAATTAAGACTTTGTCAACATGATAGTTACATGTGTGTTAATATTAACACCTTATAATTGAGGGCAGTATTATGTATTTTTTAAACCCAATATTTAAATGACTTCCTGACAAATTCTGTATCTTCTATCAAATATATTTGGACGCTTTTGTTAGGAAGTTTTGATACTTTGTAAATTTGTCTCAAAGATAACTCACATACAAACGAATGAACAAAGAACAGCAGACGGAGATGAGAACTTAGTATGATTCAAAAATATATCAAAGAATTTGCATGGTATAGACATTTAGTTAATAGAGAAAATGTTATTTTTACGTTTTCCCTTTCCTAAAATATAAAATGTCAAGTTGTCCAGGATATCTATAATGGAAGATATATGAGTAAGTATCCATAAGAAATATTCAGGAGTAAGTCTTCAGATATATAAAAAGGCAACTCCTACCTCCATCTCCAGATCCTGATCCTGTATCTGGGAATAAAGAAGAAAGAAACAATTTGTACTTATTTAAAACAACATATTCAAAAATACTTATGATTTTTTTTTAGTTTAAGCTTTCCTTATTAATTTAAGACTGTATCATTAAGAAAATCATTAATATTTAGTTCAAAACGTATACTCAATTTAATTTCATTTCCATTCACAAAACTTAAAAAGTACATTCTCTACCATATTCTTTCTTAAATTTTATGAGAAAAGCATTATCTAGCTTCAGAATAATTCTTAAAATTGAGTACATAAAATCCTTCATATTTTTATTTTAATCAGTCAAAATTTGGTGTCATTAACAAAAAAATTGAAAAAGGGACACATAATCAGTGAATTTAAGAAATTAAAGTATAAGACATGACAAATAAATTCATAATTGAGGCTTATATTCATGTAAATTGCAAACACACAATGAGAAGGACAGTTTAAGAATTACTGTCTTTTAACATAATTGCTAATTATGTTTTCCAAATTTCACAATTATGGATAAGTTGATCTGCTAAAGAGACTAAGGTCAGCATTTGGTTTTGAAATCAGTGGAAGAGTGAGCTTAACTTTTGCTTTAGTGCTTTAAAGTTGGATATTCCCTGAGTGAGGCTGGTAGAAGAAAAATTCTCCCTTCTGGATTTCTCTTTCTCCATTTCTCTCTCTCACTCCCAAATAATAAAAACTAGTCCAAGTTGTCTACTTCTGACAACTCAGTACAGAAATCTCCAATTTTCTTTCTCTCTTCACCTGGTCAAGATATTAGAGTTGGTAAATGGCCAAGAATCTCTCTAACTTGGTCTCTAAATCAAATCTATTTTGACTAGTTAGAGTCAAGACCACTGAGTTTGTTTCCACCTGTTAAGAGGAGACATCATCTTCCTTCTGCCTCCCCACTTCTTTCTATTCAAATTCCATTTTGGTTATTTATTTTCAATGTTGATGCTAGGCAATTGGACTAATATTGGTATTCTAGTTGATATACTATTATTTCACATTGAAATGCCAACCAGAAGTTCAAGACCTGGATCAAATATCATTTCTATGACTTTGTGACTGATGTTTTATTCCGATTAAAACAAATTTTACACCTGTACCTCTTTATTGAGAGGTAACACATGGAAAGAGACACTGGATGAAAATCTACAGAAAGCCAACACATAGGAAAAGAAGAGTTGCTTCCCAAATAGTCCTCCTCATTATCATGTTATGGCATTATCACTGCCATAAAAGAGTAATAGTTCAAATTGTCAGCCTTGGTAGAAACTCACATTAACTAAGTTAGCAGGCTTTGACACTGTAGTCAGTAATAATGTTTACTAATTAATTAACTGCCAACGTAACTGGGCATATATCTTTGGGCCAGTATAGCCTTTCCTTAATTGGTAAACTAATTGGTAAAAAAAACTTTATAATAAGAACCTTTCTTAGTGAATGTAGAATCAAGAAAGAATTTTAATTATATAATTTGATTGTTTAATGATAACATATCAAGAAAGGCTGATGCAGTCATCTCCAGAATATGAGAATATTCCTGCCAAATGAACTGATAATCCTAAATTGCCTGAATGACCTATGTTTGTCAATTCTCCTGTTTTGTATACTTTCTCAGCTAAAATTTTAACTGATCTGTTTTTACTTTCACAAGACTAATTTAGGTTGACTACTTTTTGTAATCATCAGGGGCTAATAAAAAGTTTACTATTGTAATACTAATACAGTCTTCCTGTATTATAGTTGGATATACATAGTTTTCTTTTTCCTTTTACACTAAAACTATAAACTTCTTCAAGTCAAGGACTATATCTTGTTCATCTTTCTATTCCTATTGTACTATACATAAGAGGAAATGCATAAATGCTTATGGATTCCCAGATCCAAATCTTACTCATTGGATGACATAAGGCATGTGATTCAATTTCTCTAAGCTTGTTCCCTCCTCTACAAAATGGGTATAGTATTCCCTAGCTCCCTGATCTATTTCGAGACCGACTGTACAACAGCATATTTTGAATGTGTAGCTGTCTCAGGAAGATAACAATTAAAATGTTGAGAAAATATCTTTCTTATTTATCTATAGGTTTTATAATAAATACATATGGTTGTGGGGAAATCAATATAAAAATTGGCAATAGTATTTTATGCTTCTAAAAATAAGACAATTTTTGTTTGATTTGACCTAGGTTAAGCAGATAGAGAAAAAAGGAAGAGTAGACTGGAAAAATAGTCACTTAAGTTCATGGCATCATGAGAGAGTGATGGGAACCTTTAATGGTTTCCCTATTATAAGATGTATCATCTTTGCAAAGTAGAGATAAGTAGCCTACCAAAGCCTTCTGAGTCAGACAGAAGCACATAAGAAAAGAAGGCATGTCATTGGACATTAATCTGGGTTCCTAGTCAGTGCCTTTCATACAAAGCAAAAAGTGAAACTGGCACTGAGACCATAGAGCAGACTGCCTAATATGAGCCCTTTTATGCACATAAAAATTTTCTAAGTTCAATGAAATATAATAAATAAAAGTTACATTGTCTATTGCCTTTTCTTCCTAGAGATCACAACTTGCAGCCTATACTCAGTGTCAAACAGCATTAAAATATAAATGGAAAACCTATGAAGAAAAGAATTAGCATCCCTTTATTAGATAAAAAGTCAGACCCCCAATTTAGTTACAGTCAGACCTGTTTAATCAAAATTCCTTTAGTTCATCTATCATAATTCAGATCTAAAACCTTTTAGATGTACAAATCAATGGAAGATACATTCAGCAAGACTGGCTTCCTAATTAAATCCTGTAGAAATCTAAGTATGTGAGTGAGCTAAGGATGGATTATTTTTTGTGATTAAATTTTCTACTTGACTAAGAATTTACTTTTGTATTATAACTAGCACATTAGGGACTAGAATGGAAAGATGAATGAATCAGGAGAAAGTGATTGTATATTTTGACTAGAATTTGGAGGTTGCTAAGTAAGAAAGAAATTTTGCTACCAAACATCATTAGCCATTAGAGTAACTTCAGGACTGTTCATCATGACCACTGGCTGCCTGTTGATCCTCATTTCGCTGTTGTCCTGCATGATCTCAAGTAGGCAAATCCTTTCCTCAACACTCTGATGTTTGCCTACATCCTTCCTGGTTTCTGTAGCTACATCCTTGAGCTGGGTGTTCCATTTTTTCTATTCCGTTTGTCCTAGTTTCTTTTTTTTTTTTTTCTTTTCATTTTTTGTTCATTACATAAGGTAGATTAGTTTTTCATAATTAGTTTCCTCCTCATCTTTCTATCTATTTTCCACATCCTTGTTATGACAGTAGCACGATGGTCCTCCTGTTTCCTTACTGGGGAAGCCTATCCAATGACTCACATTTTAATGTCACTTTTATTTATTACTGCTCATTCTGCATACAGAGCAACAATGACCAGTCTGCATTAGCAAATGAAAAGTAAGTGGAGCGCCAGTCCAGCTTGCTTCCTGGCCACCCTTCCAATCAAGCATTCCCATCTTTAGGCAAAGAACCATTCAGGAGAAAAGACTACTTAAAAAGATAAAAATAAACCTAGCTCATTGTCCATAAGGAATTATACTATTCTTTTTTTCTCATTCTTAGAAACTTTGGTAGCTGTCAATACAATTTAGAATATTATCAGTCACTAACAACAAATAGGTGGCTTCAGATAATCCTTTAAAACCCATGAGACTTTTCTCCTTGCTCATTTTCCCTCCTGCTCCAGCTCTTATATATGTAACTTTAATATAATCCCCGGGTGCAGAAATATCTGTGATCTGAGAGGGGCTTTTTTATACACTTTTCCTGACATTATTCTTCTTTATTTCCATTTTTGGAGAAAGATGATATTTTGCATTCTATTGTGGTTTTTTTCCTGGAAATGCTTATATCATTCAATTCCTCAGGAGCCATGACTTACAGAAAGATATTAATTTTTCCTTTGTGCTATCATGGACACTAAAATTTCTTTAATGTATAGTGATTTTGATGTCTCATGCCTAACCTAAAAACAGCTTCATTTTACAGCATTGCTTTAGCCAGCTGAGCTTTATTCACCTCCTCTTTCCCACCTATAATGCTGTTCAACACCTAGCAACCACTGTATACAAAACAAAAACCAGAAAAGCTGAAGAGCATATCAAGTCACACTTCTTTATCCTTATTGCATTCTTAGTGCAGTCTATCAATGAACTAGGTAACTGTGTCAGAAAGAACAAATATCATTGGAAATAATATCTATCACCCAATACATCCTTTAAAAATATATAATGTGCCAAATGATAAGATTAGCATTTTGGAACCTGCTAAGGTTAACTGAATCTTAACTTCAGAACCCAAACTTGCAAATATTTCCTCCAGAAGAAAATGCTGTTGTTCAAACCAACCAACTAATAGAGTTTTATCCACATATGGAGAGATGTCTATATAGTTGGCACCTGGATGATCAATTCTAGATTTTGAATTATATTTGATGTCTATTCAACTATCTGTATGTGATTAAATAACATCTGTATTAAAATCTAGAACACCCTTATGGTAGATTTCACTTTTCTTCCAGAAATGATTTGAAACATAGGAAGAGAAGAATAGAAATAATGCATGCTTTGTACAAAAGAATAAGATGCTTCTCTAACCAATATTCAGACAATTATTTGCTTAGAGTTGACATAACAGGAAAAGCATGGTTTTATGGTTCAGAATCCATTCAGAAGGTTTCAGGCAGTCTTCAGACTCACATACATACCTGTGGCGCATGATCCTTCTGACACCACAAGTATCTCACTCTGCTGTTTGCACGCAGCCTGCCGCAGATAACATTCATTCTGATAACTTTCCCCATTGGAGCCACACACAGGCACATAGTCACTGTTGCACTGAGGAAGACACAGGCAGAAGTCTATAGTTAGTATTAGGATCTACATTCCTCTGCCATCCTTCACAGAAATTACCATTTACAAAAGCAAGCACTTTTTCTTCATTTTCATTGACCCCATAATATCCAATGTCTCTGACCTTGTAGGATAGCATTCAAATACATAAAAAGCAATGTCAAGACAACCAGTCATTTGATTCAGATAGCATCTAAATTGACAGGAATTCCAACAAACAGACAGGTAACATAATAAACACAGAGCAACAAATGCATCAATATTATTTAATACTATGTTTTACTGATATCTTTCCCATTTGACTTGGTGGAGAATCTAAAAACATGTTAAATATCCATGCTACTTAAAAAATAGGTAACATTTATGTTTAGAGAAGAATTATATAGTTGAAATGTCAAAGCTTTCATTCTTAACAGAAATTCTTATTAATTTCCAAATATTCAGATAAAACATTTGGTTCATCAAAAATTTTTTTCATATATATTTTGAGAGCATTGAACACTGACTCAGACACAGGCCAAAGAAAAACAATGCACTATGAAATACAGGAGGAAAGACTCAACCATTGTAAATCAATGTAAACTTTATCGCCTATTCTAAAATTTGAAGATTATGTATTTCGTGAAGAGAAAAGTTCGTTTCTAAAACAACCTCAAAACAAAAAAAGTACACTTTTTTTTACAGTGGAAATTAGGCAACCTACAGTGTATAGTCATTGTAATATAATCACACTCTAAGGAATTTGAGATACTTGGCTGTGTCCTATACCTGCTAATTACGCCAGGGATGTGATTATCTCATGATTACTACTGCTGATGTGCTTCATTGTTTAATTATAACAAAAGTAATGATCAAGATGATTGTAAATGCTCACTTCAGCCAGAAACTAAGTAAATCATACATATGCATGCCTATGAAAACACTTTTCTTTTTTTCATTTTTTATTGAAATATTTGAATTTTTGATATTAAAAAATAAGTCAATGATCCAGTGAAATGGCTAGGAAAGTTTCAATATTTATGATAATAAATTCAAAACTCTACCATAAGTAAAGTTCAACCAAGGGTTTATGACAAAAATTAAATTCTTGATAAACTGATAATCTAAGTGATAACAACTTGAGAAATATTTGTTTTCATTTTCCTTACAAAGTCTGCACTTCTTCTCAATCAACCGTACAACTCTTATTCTTGCCTTAATAATACCTTAAGCATCCTAACAAATTATAAATGGTGCAAGTCAAAGTTCTCTAACAGAAAATCTTATTTTGTCTTACTTTTTATCTACTATGGAAAAACACTTTTATAAATTATTTTACTAATAGAAATCCACATTTTTCCTATCAGTAAATCCAAATTGTACCACATTCATATTATGAAGTCCAAAATTGCTTACTAGATGATTTAGCACATACTTTAGAAATCTTTATCTTTATTTCTGCAATTTACAATCTAGAAATTCTGAAAGCCTTCTATAAAATAATTCTTTCCCAAAGTCACACAATTGGTTCTCAGTCTATTTCTGTGATTATATATTTTTTAAAAACTAATTTGATAGTAACTTTCTGCTAATAAAGATTTTTATTTCAATAGGTAATTCACTTCTGATCTGGTAATATCTACATGTAGGCTGCCTTCCATAAACTTTCTAAATATTTTTCTTAATTTACATCTGAAAACAGGTCTCCCATAAAACTGAACATTTCAACCACTACTAAAGTAGGAAAGCAATAGGAAAAGGACAGTGAAGAGCTGGAATTTCCACTGGTTATTACTGGGGTGACACCAAATAAATGGGGCTGGTGATAATGCCAGAAGCATGACTTGGTGGAGGGAGTAGAAGAGTGAGTGGATGGCAAGGTCCTTAATAAATATGCTTTGTTCAGGACTGGCAACAGGACAATGTAGGTAGGATTTACAGGGACCCACTAACACTACAATAATACCTTAACGCATGGAGGAAAGACCAGGGAATAGCTGGTAGCATTACATCAGTAGACTTGCTGAACTTTTCAGTAGGCAAAAGAGAGTCATAATTAGTGTGGACTGCTGGACTAGCTGGCTTCTCATGATGGGGTCCTAGAATTCCTGCCCCTGGCTACCTTTTAATCTCCATCTCCAGTCCTGGTTCTAATGTTTTGCACGGATGCTATTTGGGTCCACGTTTTCTCCTCTCCAATCTTTAGAATTTCTCTGTATTTCTCATTCACTTCTGCAGATTACTCAAATATCGACTCAGTGATAGGGAATGGGGGTGGGAAGTATTTATTATCTTTGTCCAAGTGCTAGTACACAATTCTGATACACATCTTAAAATATCAAATAAACTGATAAAGTGCTCATATGCCACTTCTGAGGGATGCAGGAAGCCAAATGTGAACAGTGCTAAAAACAGAGCTGCCAAGTTCTGCTCAAGCCAAAAGGGAGATTTGTATGAAGCTGAAAAGAGCTTAACTGTAGATTATCAGCACAATATTTTTGGCCCTTAGTACCATGACTTGCACTCATCAATATGAATAACAGAAGGAAAAAGTACACTCTAAATCATGAAAGCTCCGGGGTGAGAGGTCAGCCCTCAGTTCTCCCATTTCTTTCACTGCCTTGGTGTAGGACCTTGTGTATATTATTCAGCAATTAAATATTTAACAAGTTTATAGCTCAGTTTCCTCATTGGAAATGGTTAATTGGGACATACGGGTAATTACAGAATCATGTTTTTAAAATATTTTGGAATACTCATAAAAATAAATTAAATTATTTCCTTTTCATGACATGTATATAAAACAAACAGTCACATCTAACATTAACACCAAAACATGGCATTTCTAAAATTAGATAAATAAATAGGAAAACCCTAAAAATGAAACTAGGTTAACTACTGCATTAAGGTATGCCAAATTATTAGAAATGCTTTTTAATGGTAATTATGATACTGATCAGTTTCAGATGAAGGGCCAGATTCAGATGTTAAGTGACTTGTTAAAAACTCTGCAGTTGGCTGGAAAAAGAAAAATCAAATCTCAAGCCCAGATGGTTAGGTCCACGTGTTGTATAAACTTCCTTCCAGGGGAAAAAGTGATTCTATTTTTCTTAAGATGTTAAGTTTATTCTTCAAATACGTGTTTTTCAGTAGAAGGATTATGTTTCAAAAGTTCCTCCATGTTCAAGGAACTAGCTAAATACCATACTAGTGGATCCAATGACCTCACACACTAAAATGTATAGAATTCATTTTGCTACAAATAAACAAAAAGTTTACATGATGAAGACTTTTTCATATGATTTATTGTTTAGCTAATAAAGATTTTTTAGTTGAGATTTCAGCATCTAGGAGTGATGTAAAACTTATGTTTATATATTGTCAGCACCTTCCACAGAATCTGGCATGTAGAAGGTGTTCAACAGATGTTAAGTGAATTCTGTTGTATTCCCAGTTGTCAAAGGCTTGGGAAGAATGCCTTGGGATATAGTATATTTCTCTTAAAATTGGATAAAAAACTTGCATATGTCCCAATTCTCTGACCATTCCATACATACTTCTCTGTGACAACATTTTACGTTTCCTTAAATGTTAAAATATTTTGGTTTTGAAAGATTGGGTGCTCCGGTGACGGAAGGTGGAATAACTCTATGTGATTTCTGAGGCTAGTTCATTAAAGGATCCAGCTTTTAACTGGCTTGCTCTGTATGGATGTTCACCCTTGGAACCCAGCCACTGAGCTATAAGGTAGCCCAAACGAGTTCACATCGAGAATAACTGAGGTCCCCAGTTGGTAGTCAGACACGTGAGGTACAGATTCCAAATGAATTTAGCACCAAACCTTCAAGGTCTGCTCCTCCCAATTCCTGTCTCCTACCAATATTGAATGTATTAAAGGTGAGATGTTTCCACTAAGCCCTGTCCAAATTGCAGACTCATGAGCAAAATAAATGTTCATTATTTTAAGCCACAGAGTTCTGAGTAATTTGTTATGCAGCCTTAGTATCAGAAACAATTGCAGAGCTAAAACATGACTTATTAAATGAAAATACGTAGTAGCTGGATTAAATGATACCACAAAACATAGAATTAGTCACATTTTTAAATTACAAAGTGATCATTGTTTATTTTTATAATATGACCAGTGCTATCTATGAACAACTACATTTGTGATTATATTCCTTCTTTCCATCCATCTATCCATCCATCCATCTATCTACTGTTTCTAAATTTTCACTTCCACAATTGATTTCTCTTGCTAGATTGACCAGCATTTATAGAATGAAAGGGTTGCAGGCCATTTCTGGAATCCATATCATCATATAAGAATTAATTGTTTCACATTTGATATTAAAAGCTGTCTACAATAAAATAACATTTTAGTTGTTGTTACTGATGTTTTCATTTGCAAATAAATGTCTTGAAAACAAAAACACATTGGATTTTGTCAAAGGATCCAGAGTCTTATTGTAGGATAGCCACTTAATGGTAAGTTACTTTATCCTTATGGGCCTTAATTTTTCCATCTTTAGTAGGAGGATAAAATAATTATATCATTCAGTTATGAAAATACATTAGTTGATATGTTTAATGAGTAGGCACTGCATTGGTTTATCTTAAATTGTTTAAGAGAGGTGAAAGTTAATATATATTAACTTTAGTGTGTCAATAATACTCCTATACATCCATTTCTCTGGACTATAGTTAACATCCTATTTTGAATGGAAGAATTCATGTTTGTATCTTAATGCAGAAGAAACAGAGAGTAGATAAACACAGCTAGATGTTTAGGATGGTATATAGGAAAATGCATTTTTTTAGGACTTCTTCCTTTCATCAGAAAAAAACAACAAAGCTCCCTCAAATTCATGGGCAATCTTGTGACAGAATGTATTAGGAAAGCACTGGATCAAAATACATGCAGACTAAAATATCCTATTATTCTCTGTACAATGTGTACCTTTTATTTGATATCCAAATTAATTCACCCACTGTGCATTATTAGTATGTTGAGGGTCTAAATTTTCCACTAGAGAGGTATTTTTTTTCTTCTGCCAGACTGACAACTATTGCAGAGCACAAACTAACAGCAGGAGTAACTTAGTAGTAAATTTAAAATGTTACAAGCATTAGGAAGAGCATATTTATATTTTAGTTTCTTACTCAAATTGATAATCATATATCTCCCCCTGAAAAAATCTCTTTCACTCCGTAATCATTTAAAGCAATGACAAATGTAGCTAGTGGACCAAAAATGAAAAACAAAAATATCTCTGTTGAAAAAAGTTTTATCAAAATCTTTTGCGGCAAATGAAAACCCAACATATTTACTTTAATAGAGAAATATTATAGATTTCATTTTAGTAACTTTCATCCATTTAGAATTCTACCAATTCCTTTTTTCTTTTGGTGGAATTGTCTTAGAATGATAGCTTTCCCTTTGAGGAATGCTCTTCCTGCTTCATTTTGTACTGCACATGAGTTTACTTCCTAAGTCTACCCTAGTTACCAAAATAAAACTAATTTACAAGAATCACAAACTGAAAGGGAAAAAACAGTCTACAAAACCCTGTGGACTTTTACTGATTTTTCAACTGGTTTTCCCCCTTTAGTTGAGAACGTTTGGGGGAAGTATGAATTGGCGAGTTCTCATGCTTCATCACTGTAATGTAGTTCATTGAAAGAACATAATTCCGTTGTTTAGTGTGAATAGAAACCTTAGAAATTGGTATCATATGCATATTAAAATTCATGAATATGTTTCTTAAACTCTAGCATGTTCTAAAAGACTGTAGGATGGCTTCAGCAATACCTACCCACCAGGAGGTGGTGCACTTCACAAATACCAGTTTACTGTGTTTTCTTAGAAAGAACATAATGTCTTAGATGCTTTTATGCTTTTCTGAAAACCACTGAAACTATATTTAAATGTGAATCGTCTTAACTCTTTCATCAGGATGTTGGATTAAGTTTAAATATATTTAAATTCCATCAACAATTGAAGTGTTACCTATTAAATAAAATATTTAGGCCAAAGAATTAGAATTTAATGTTTTCTTTTGTCATTCAAAAACAATGAATAGTGAATACAGAAGATTGGTAAAGAGTCTATGCTATTTGAACTTATACCTGATTACATAAACATTTTGAGAGGAAAAGTTTTATAATTTACATGGTGAAAAGAATTAGTCAGAGAATGACTAATAATGACAGTAAAAGTTCTATCTTTAACAGATATCAATAACCTAGTTTTGATGATACCAGTGCTGTAACTCTTTATTTATTTATTTTTTAACACCAGGCAAAGTTTTTCCTCATGTTCATAAAATGACTTCTGGTTATATGTACTCTCTTGTATTCCTGGGAAATGCAGTTGTAATTGAATGTGGTTCCCATGAAAAAGTTGACATATTTATTAAGCTCCAGGATTTCCAAACTAGCTTAGTAATTTTGAAAGCACATTCAGAAGGAGTTCATTTAAAAACTTAACCAGATTGCCAGGATAATGAAACTCAAGGCCATTAAAACAGAGCACATATAAGGTCAAAAGACAATAGCCCCAAGCAAAAAGAACAAAAGCAGAAATCCAAACTTCTTATCCTCTACTATTTTTACTTTTTACCCTAGTTGGTTGACTTAAATGCATGCTAGAAGGTACATGGAAACATAATTTTCCTCTGACATCCCAAATGCACAACCTGAAGTATTCTACCGGCAGTGGCATTTATAACTACAACATATATATTTCTCCAAGACACATATGTCTTCTTGACACCAGTTGGCTATCTTGCTAGTACTTCTGCTTGGTGCCAGCTTTCCTTTTAGCTTGCACAACTATAAATTGCCAAGTGATGGCTTTGTAAACTTGTTAATAAATTAGAAGATGTAAATACCAGACTTCTTACCTTGAACTGACAGACGCAAGTCACAGTGTCTCCAATTCTTAAACATTCCCCATCAAATTTACAGGTGTTGGTGTCACAGAGGAAGAGATCATTTTCTCTGTCATCATAACCTCAAATGTAAAGAGAATAACACTCCAGTCATAAAAAAGATTGTTATAGATTTTAACAACAAAAAGCACCTTCTTAAAGCTTTAGAAAATTTGCCCTAAATTTTAGTTCCTATGACCACAGCTGTACTGCAAGGTCACTCGCTACTGATAACCTCAAAATCTAGTGATCAATATTCCTTTCTATTTTTCACAATTTTTCCAAGTCAGTTCCCTTTTAATACCCCTTTTGATAGTTACACTTTATTTTAGCTTGTGTTAATACTGACAGGGATGAAAGAAGGTTTGACCCTTCTTCCTAGCTTCCTTATTTTTTTCTCATTTCAGGGCTATATTTTATTACTCATACTCTACATTTCAGAAAAGAGCTGAGGATGGTCTGTGAATGACATTTTACTATTTCTCCATCTTTAATTGTACTTTTTCTTTAAGGTCTGAAACAACCCTTTATTTGGAATTTCTCCAGACAAAGAGGAAACAAAGCCCCAATAATAAAGATAAATAGGCACAGTGTTTTCTGTGATGGTCTGTCTGCTGAAATGAAGATTGATCACCTCCAAGTTAACTGGTGGGGTGGGGGGAGGCTGTGTGTGCCAGGGGCTTGACAACCTGCCTGGAAAACCAGTTCATTCTCTTTAGTTTCTGCAGTTTCCCTTCTTAAGATAGCTGGTTAATGATGAATTTCTTGATTACCAATTCCAATTGAACATTTAAGTTAGTTGCTTTCTTAAAACAATGCTATATTCAGGAATGAAGCCAACCAATCATGTTATACTCTAGAATCATCAATTTTTCAAAAAAACTTATCTTGCAGGTCATTTAGTGTTTCTATAATAAAGCACTTAAAATGTGATTAAGCACCTGCAAAGTGGAACTTATTATTTTCAGAATCACATGTATGTATGCATGAACAAAAAATAAGCTAAAGAAAGCATGTTGAGCATTCTGAAAATGTTCAATTTAAAAATTGCAAAATATAGGACGAAGGTAACCTATTGACCCAAATCTAGTAGGGTTGCAAATCACAACTTGTTCTTAAAAGGATAAACTATAATGATGCATAACAATTTTCCTCTTGGGAGTTATATCAGTGATAACCTGGAACGATAATTTTTCATCGTTAGTTCCAGTTGGTCATATGCTCTTCTCCAAAGTTACATACACTTCAGCTCACATATATCCGCGAAAACCACTTTATTCACTGCCAGATTTAACTACGGCAGAGTTATATTTACAGAGATGAAAAATTGCATACGCGCTTGCTATAACTAAAACAGATCAGAGCTAGGGGACAATACCCAGCCATGTTCATGGAGTTTGTAATGTCAATGAAATCACACCACAATCCAGCCTGGTACATATACCACACGCTGCGGTACTGAAACGGGAAACCAGCTCAGTGGAGTGCAGCGACTCCCATCCTTGGGTCCTACTTAATTAGGAGGATTCAGCAGAGCGAAGCTTGCCACTCGGGTTCAGACTTGGAAGGGCCGGGAGCAAAAAGGAAAAGCGCCTGACCCACTCCTAGGAAGCCCGCCCCTAAATGCAGGAGTCAGCGTCCACCGGGTGGATCCCTCCCTCCGCTCCACCGAGAGTGAGCCCCGCGGCCTCAGAGACCAGCGAAGGGTTCTTTTCTCAACTTCCCAGCACCACCTACAATGACAGCTTGGGGAAGGACATATCTGGACTGCAAACACATCTTTCGCAGTCAGAGAGAAAGAGGTGTGTGTGTGTGTGTGTGTGTGTGTGTGTGTGTGAGAGAGAGAGAGAGAGAGAGAGAGAGAGAGAGAGAGAGAGAGAGAGAGAGAGAGAGAGAGAGATTGATTCTCAAAACCCAACCTCCTCAACCTCTTCTCTGAGTCTGTGTGACCTGGTCTTGAATGGAGACCTGTGCATCCTCACAGCACTTTTGCCAGGAATCAGTATTTCCCCGGCGGTCACCATTGATTTAAACGTCTTATCTCTCGTTTTTCCGCATAAAGTTATTCCTCTCGCGTTCTAGCCAGACTTTTCCCTTTACTGATGAGAATGGTTCTGTTTTAGTGTGCTCAGTAAAGCCACGAAACCATCCTATTTATTATTTTTCAAAACCCTCCCAGTTCCAATTTAAGAGCAAAGCTGCAAAGGTTCTGACACCTGCACTTTCTGTCCCCCTCAGCCTCCAATCCCTACCTGAGCAGCCGGTGCCACTCAGGGAAGAGAGTAGGGGGAGAGGGGCGTTTCTCAGAGGTTTGGGGAGGTGGGAGGGGAAGGACTGGGGAGACCGACCAACACAGGCTGGTTGGCGCTGGAGACGCACGTTCCTCTGAGGAGTTAAAGGGTCGGGGGCTGGGGTTCTGGGCTTACCAGAGCAGTTCCAGCCGGTGGGCGTTTGGCAGTCACTTAAGGAGGTAGGGAAAGCCGCGAGCTTCACCGGACGGGCTACGATAAGCAGCATCACCGGCAGCAGCAGCAGCCAGCAAAAACCCTCGCAAAGTGTCCAGCTGCTGCACTGCCGCGGGGACTCCCACAGCACCATGACTAGTTCGCGCAACTCTGCAGCAGCAAACGGCTTCCGAGGAACACACGATCGCGGGGGTTAGGCGGCTGGCTACTGAGCATCCCGCGGACGGCGGCAGCAGTGGCGACGGCGGAGGCAGTGGCACCTGGCGGGGAAGCAGCAGCCAAACCCGCGCATGATCTCGAGACTTTCAGCAACATCCAGTGACCCGGCACAGCCCCAGGAGCAAGAGGGTCGTCCGCTGAGAAGCGGTACCGGAGACGCGAGGGGCTTTTGCCATAGAGAAGCGTTTCCGGGAACCTGGGGAAGCAGGAGGAGTCGCAGAGTCCGGGGTGTTAAGGAGGAGCCCGAGCAGGGAGTCAAAGCGCCCCGCAGCCCAGCAGCCGCCGATCGCGCTCTGCCGCCTGCATCCCTCTGGCGTTTGGGAAGCAGCAGGTCCTTAGCCCGCCCGGGGTCACGTGGGAAGAGGCAGTCCGGCGCTGATTGGCGGAGCGGGATGCAGGTCCCGGGAGGGAGGGGTCGGCGAGGAGGTGCAAGGAGGAGGCGGCGGCGGATGCCACAGATGGACTTGCTCACCAGGCGGTGGCCCGACTGGGGTTAGGGGGGCTGGCTCAAGTGAGTAGCTTCAAGGTGGGCGACCCCCACGCCCTTCTCCACCACCAGCTTTTTCACTCTGCGTCCCAGTACGCCCCCTACCGAGTGCTAGTTCCGACTAGCGCCCCTCTTTGGTGCGTGACCTCCGGCTGGGAGCGCCCGCCGCTGCTGGTGGCGTCTCTGAGCTGGGGAGGGTGGGGGCGGGGGCGGAGGAGCGCCGCAGAAGAACTGAGAGGGGAAGAGCCAGCAGAGAAGGGAGAGCGAGCAGAGGAGAGGGCCGTCCTGCTGGCGCCCGGCGTTCTAGCGTGCGGAAGCGCGCCGCCTGGGCTGGTAAGGGGAGACAGGCTGGGAATATTGCAGCGAGGAGAGCCGTAAGACCTCCTCGGGAACAGCAGGGAGACGGAGAGAATGACAGGCCGTGGCGTGAGAAGAGCTCTGGCCGGCCTGGAGGCAGCAGCTTTCCCCTCGGGAGCTTGCCACCCTCCGGGTATCCCCAGCCCGGCTCAGCCAGCCTTTCAGACTCTTCCTTGTCTCTCTGCCTCTTCCAGTCTCCCTTTCCTGCCCCCTCCCGCAGTCCTGGCCCGGCCCGAGCATCCGGAGCTCTCTTCCCAGCTCAAGCTCATTTCCAGCAAGGAGCCTAGTTGTGCGGCCACTTGCAAGGTGGCGGCAAATATGTTTCGAAGGTCAGATTTGGTTGGGACAAGTGGCCTAAAAGAGGAAAGGAAGGTCTCCTTTGCGTAAGCAACGGATGGGATGTTGGACGCATTCTTCGTGAATCAGCGTCCGGGAAGTGCAGTATCACTCTGACCGCAGCGCGGGTGGTAGCCTAGGTCGCTTTACGCAAGTCTTTGCAGGTTCGACAGTGACCTGGGTGAGGCTAGAAGGTTGGAACTCCGCAGTAGTCTCTCGTTCTGCGTCTTTTTGTTTTTTTTTCCTCTTTCCTTTCGCTCCACCGGGCACTCGGCAGATCGCGCAGCCGGACCCTCCTTCCGCTTGCCGCATTCTTCACGCAGTTAGACACACTCTTTAGCTTAAAGCATTCGAGTGGCTAGTAACAGGACCGAGAGCTTTCGGAGATACGGATGGAGAGGGGCATATTTCTCTGGTGACCTGGGTCGTTACTGCATTCACAGTAATTTGGGTGCTCTACAAAGAAGAGTTCTCCTATTGTGTGCTTGTTCAGTGGTTCAGTATTTTCTTTCTGTTCTCTCACCATCTCCTTCACACACTCCCTACCCCTTTCTCTCCTTCCCTTTTCGCTTCCTCCCATTTCCTACCCCCTTCTTTCTTTCTCTTTCCCTCTCTTTCTTTCAAAGAGTCCTTCTCTTCTCCCTTTTTCTCTTTCCTTAAATCTCACCTTTCCCCCTCTCCTCCTGTCCCTGAATTTAGAGGAGCGTTTTTTGATACCATCTCAGAAGCAAGTAGAGTCCATTCTTAATCGCTTAAAAGAGGCACCAATATACTTTGCAACAGGGACTATCTAGCCTTTGCAAACTGCACCAAAAACAACAACAACAAATTGTATCTGAGCTATGCTTTTAAGTACCTTCACCTCCAACCTCCTCCCACCTCCTTGCTTTTTAAATTCTCCTCTGAGCGATGTGATCGTGCAGCACCTCAGTGCCTCAAAGAAATTCCATTATGAAACCCATCCCTTTATTTTACATCGCCGCCTCCGCCCCAAGTATACACCTCTCTACCCCACCCCCAAAGTCGTTTGAATCTTTGCTTCTCTCACTCCTGGCAATTAAGTCGCAGATCCCAGCATTCTAGTCTGTGGCATCTTGCTCCTCACCAACGAAGACTCCATTAAAACAGATCAATTTAACCAGACATTAGACGCATCAGAAAATCGGCTTCTTGACAGCCAGTAAATTCTTTAAGAAACAAATATGAGCATTAGGTAGAACTGCCAACGAATTTTGCAAAAACAAAAAAATCAAAAGATGTCTTGTGCTGCAATCTTTCAGCAGAGACCGCAACATAAATATAAACTTAATGTAGATCAAGATTTAACTCCACAGTACTGAGTGAGAACATGTCATTTTTCCATAGCAAGGCTGGTGTGGTAACTAATCAGGCTGATGAAAATAAGTCATGCTTGAAACTAAAGGCAAAGTCCTTTAAAGTGTTTATGTGGTAATTATGATAATGTAACCAACTTGCTAGGATTTCATCGCTTGATTATATAAGTAGAATCTTACAGAACCTCTTAACAGAGTTACACTGCTATTGAATTCTCTACTAAGTAAAATTTTGGCATGCTTTCTAATGATATGTAATCTTCCTAAGACATTTTGCCCAAAGTAACTTAAAACTCCAAAGGAGTTAATTACTGGTTGTGACTGGTTAACAAATGCAGTTTCTTCCACAGACATTCTTTAAATTATTAAACAGTTTGAAGCAAAGCCTTTCCAATAGGAATGCTGTGATTTTGTTCTCCTTATTTTGTTCTTAGTGTTATAGTGCCACCAAGAAACAAATCCTGAAACTGGCAAGCACCACCAAGTGGCAGAAGAACATCATTCACTGAACAGAGCATTGTATTATTGAATACATAAATAAAAATATGTACATTATTTAGCGTCATCATTAGGCACCGAGGAGGTAGACCGGCATTAAACTTTATGGCAGTTAAGACTTAATTAGTGATTGGATTAGAGTTTCAGCTTTTCCCCAACAGGGCCTAGTCAGTTTACTTATTAGAACTAAATTTAAAGATTATTGCTGTGGAAGGGAAAAGGGTTTTATGTTGGATATGTGGGAGTACTGTATATTGTATATATGAATTACTGTGACCTAAAACTTTTGTGAAGATAAGCTTAATAATTAGGAAAAGAAAAAAGAAAAAGATAGGACGAAGACACTGAGGAAAAGACAGAAGTAGTTGCCTTGCCAATTTGCATATAGGACAACACTTATTGCAGAGATGGAAGGCAAAATATCAAAAACAAAGCTTTTGCATTTTTAAATTTTTTGATTCCCCAATTTATTTTTACCTTAATTTTTCTAAATTAATATGTATTCTATATCTAACCTTTAAACTCATCACTATATTCCTTTTTACTGTTAATGGAACCTAGCAATATATTGGGCTTCACTTCTGAAGACGTTTTGGATCACAGAGAGGTTCAACAATGCAGGGGAGGAATACTGGTGTGGGATGTTATTGACAGGGGACACATGGTTGGCAGGGAGTTCCCCAGGGCATATATCCAGGGTACATAAAAATGTTTGGATATTTTCATAGTGGTTACAATTAAAAACAACGACTGAGGGATTGCTGAGTTCCTAGCCAGGGGAACTCTATCATAGTCCCTAAAGGAACAGCAACAATCCCCCAAGTGCAATGGCAAAGACCAAAAAAGAAGGAAGGTCCAACAATGAGCCCTTGATACTAATGACTATGCTTGTGAGCCTGTGCACCTGAAATAAGAACAAGGTCTAGAGCTGCAGGGTGCCTAAGAGCCTCCGTGTTGCTCAAATGTGGCCAGTCTCGAAGCCAAACTCAGCATGTAAATGTATTGCCTTCCCCCAAGCATGGGACATGACTCCTGGGGATGAGCCTCCCTGGCATCAAGGGATTACTACCACGTACCAGCTGATGATGTAACTAGAAAATGACCTTGTATAAAAGGGTCAACTCGGACCAGCAGAATATCTCAATTTACACATAATACCAGGAGTTAAAAATGCTTTTTGACCTGAATCAAAGGGGGAAATGGAAAGGACAAATGAGTTTATATGGCTATGAGTCTCCAAAAAGAGCCAGGAGGTTATCAGAGGGTTTGCCCTTATGCACACCTGAGCAGAGTCCCAAAGACAGATAAAGTAGGTACAACCCCAGATATTGGTTCTTCTGAGGGCTACAGAGACCCACAGGTTCTATGGTCATGGCAGATGGAGTTCAGTGCCCTGTCAGTTTGCCCTACTTTGGAGTTTGTGTTTCCGTGTGATGGAGCTGGACTTAGATGTGATCTTTGTCCACAAGTCTCTCCTGTTACTTTTACCGGAACTGTAGTTGGTGCTGGGGTTTAATGTATACCCAGGGGACCTGAATCTCTGGACTGACCATGTGATAGCCAGGCCTTGAGCCTCAACAGTCTTGCAACTCCTACACTCTGGTTTATTGGACTTACCCGACTCATCTAACATGGAGGTGAAGAAGGTCAACCACCACACCAGGGAGTCAAGAGTGCCTACAACTGAAAGCAAGAGAATTGCATCCAGCATCCATGTGGAATCTAAGCCCCCTCTTGACATAGATGTGGAGTGGACACAACCATTCTAAGGCCCACAGGATGGAGGAAGAGAGTATGGATTAGAGTGGACTTACTGATATTCTATTCATGAACTATTGTGATTAGTAATCAAAGAAAATCTGGCATTGGTGTGGAGAAAGTGGCCATGGTGGCTGCTGGGGGTAGGGAGTGGGAAGAAGAGATGTGATGTGGGGGCATTTTCGGGGGTTGTAGTTGTCCTGGGTGGTGCTGCAGGGACAGTTACTGGATATTGTATGTCCTGCCATGGCCCACTGGGTGGACTGTGGGAGAGTGTGGGCTCTGGTGTGGACCATTGACCATGAGGTGCAGCGGTGCTCAGAGATGTATTCACCAAATGCAATGAATGTCTCATGATGATGGAGGAGGTTGTTGTTATGGGGGGAGGAGTGGGGGGAGGATTGGGGTGAGGTGGGTGGGGGGTATATGGTGACCTCATTTTTTTAAATGTAACATTAAGAAAATAAATAAAGACAAAGAAAAGAAAAAAAACTAGGTTTACAAATTGTACTTTGCATTTTATAATATATGATTACTAGTGATACATGACCCAATCTTACTATGTCTTAGCAACATTTCTTGTTTTAAATACTATGCAATATTGACTTTCAATATTCCTGAGATAAAACAGTTTTATCTGTAGCATACACACTCTAGAGTTGACTCACATTGGTGGTGGTGGGGGGGAGTCATGTTGTCATTTTTTAAGTAGAAGTAACATAGAAATATTTGTTCCAGAAATAAAATTTTAACTATTTTTTTTCCATATAGAAAGAACATTGTTAAGAAGGGAGAATTTACGCAAAGCTTAAGGGGCAGGTGGGGGTAGAGGAGGAGGACTCAAACAAGAAGTTATTCTACAACAACAACAACTTCAGAAAGTTATTCTGAGAAAATAAGACACACAGCCGATCAGAACTATTTCTCCTTTCTGACCTGAAATACTTTATGATATTTCAATAATGGTAGCATATATAATTTTCTTCTTAGGTGTCAGCCATTGTACCATGTGGGAGGGAAATCCACATGACAACTTTATGATACAGGAAATATCACTGTCTCTACTTTGTAGAAAAGCATCCAGC
The DNA here is from genome assembly GCF_030445035.2 of Dasypus novemcinctus. NCBI lineage: Eukaryota > Metazoa > Chordata > Mammalia > Cingulata > Dasypodidae > Dasypus > Dasypus novemcinctus. Next base: position 54,132,739 of record NC_080679.1, on the reverse strand, counting down.
TTTTCAAGCATCAAGCAGTCAGTGGCACAGCTAGGACTCCAGAATCCAAGACCTTGGTCACCATTTTCAGCTGTGAGTGCTGTTTCTTAGCTTCTGAGAATAGATGTAGGTGATACCTTAGTTTTCAAACAAGGTTGAAATTAAAATATAGATTCTGGGTCCAACCTCAAAACTTTCTGAGTCAGAATCCTTGCTAATGGGACCTGGAATTTGTTGTCCTCCCCCCTTTTTGGGGGTAAGTTTCTCAGTTAATTTATAAGATCAACTAGGTATGAGAACCACTGAATCTCAGTGCTCATGATTGGGATTTAATGAGTTTGACATACTGGTGCTCCATAGAAAGGTCAGACAATGAGACTTCATAGACAGGGCCAATATGCGACGGCTTGCTCGGTCAGTAGAGGTGGGGTCTGGCTGCGGACGAGGGGTCAGTCCAGCTTAGGACGAGGGGTCGGTCCCACTTGGGATGAGGGGTTGGTCCCACTTGGGACGAGGGGTCGGTCCGGCAGCAGATGAGGGGTCGGTCTCACAGGGGTTGTGCGGTTCAGCTGACGGGGTCACCCGGAGAAGCCGGCGACGAGGGGGTCGCCCGGAGAAGCAGGCGACGAACTGGGGACAAGGGAGGCCAGGCCCTTGTCGGGGGCTCTCAGGACTGGAGGGCGCACGGCAGAAGAACTACCGCGGAGACAAGGTAAACATGCAAGTCCACTTTATTGAGGGAGAGGCAACAGTTTTATAGGGGCTGGGGAAGGCTGATTGGTCGAAGCCACGCCCTGTTCTGATTGGTTGCCGGCGAAAGGTCAGTGGGCGGTACTGGACGGGGGGAGGGGTGGTGGTTAAGGATTGGCTGTCGCTGTTGCTGGGGGAAGGGGCAGGGTTTAGGGATTGGTGGCTGCTGTTGCTGGGGTGGAGGGCAGACTTGAGTTTCCCACCCACGCCTGGCTGTTGCTGCTGTCGGGGGGAGGGAAAAGGGCAGACTGGATTTTTCCACCCACGCCTGCCTGTTGCTGCTGTCGGGGGAGGGGAAAAGGGCAGACTGGAATTTTCCGCCCACGCCTGGCTGTTGCTGCTGTTGGGGGAGGGGAAAAGGGCAGACTGGAATTTTCCACCCTGCGCCTGCGCAGGGAGAAAGAAGAAGAAGGGTGCCGCCCCACAAGGCATCGTGTGGCGCCATCCGGGAGGAGGGGCGGCCGCGGAAGCATGGCTGCCGAGAAGGGGAGACCCGAGGGCACTCTGTGCCCATGCCGAGTTCCCTTCAGGGGTGGCGGTGAGTCCGACCAGCCACCCTATTATGGGGGCAGTGGCTTGGCCTGCCGCGGCTGCTCCCCCGCCAGGCCAGCAAACCACACTTCAGCCCGAGGGGTGACCGCACCAATATGTTCAAGTTATAGCTTTCCCTTATTTGGTGAATGAATGGGAAATAAATTAGTGACAGAGGAAAGACATGTACAACAGTTCATCTGCACGCTGAGCATAAACCTTTATCCTACTTTAGAAACTTCTCCATCAAAAGCATTCTGGAAACTGAAGCAGTGGTTCATGGATCCTTATAAAATGTCTGATTTACTAGCTGTGTGAATGTAGACAGTTTCCTCATTTGTAAAATGTGTATAGTAATATTATTAATCTCCTAAGGTTATTGTGAAGATTGAGATATATATATGAATACATATATATATGATTTAATGATAATGACTTTGGGGGAATACTGTGTATGTAGTTAGCTATTATATATAATCAAAATAAGAGAATACAAATTGCATGTGTATGTGATTATTGAAGTACACAATAAGTGGATTGCTGATAATGAAGTATAGTATCATTTTCATATCTAACCCAAAACCTTAAAATTTCATCCCTTAATCTCTAGCCTATCTCAGATGGATAGCTAATGTCCCAAATCATTATTCCCTTAGTTCTCATTTGTAATTTAGTAATGAAATAAATTATATAACATATTAGTATATAATACACTGGAAAATTAAGTGTTAATTTATAGACCCAATGTTATTGATAGCATTTCAGATAAATCATCTTCATTTATGGTTGATTTTTCAAACTAAGAATAAGTTTACTAACTTTCCACCTTCTCCTACAATTGGTTGCTATGTATAAAAAAAAAAAGCTGTGATTTAAGTAATTTTATAAAATAAGTTTCCTTATGCTTTATTGATTTCTCTAACCTTAATTATTATAATAATTATTTTTTCCTCATACATGGGAAGCACACATTTAACAACTAAGCTACATCTGCTCCTCAAAGAGAGTTGGTTTTTTCATTTGTTTTGTTTTTAGGAGATATCTGGGATCGAACTTGAGATGTCACACTTGGGAAGCAGGTGCCCAACCACTTGAGCACATCCACTCATCCCTTAAATATTTTTGATAGTTTATGCTTAGTTTGTAACTTCAGAGCTGGAGAAATTCCTCTTAGGGAAGTGGGCCTCAATCATGACTCCATAGGGCAGTCACTTGGCGAATTAAAAAAAAAAAATCTATGTGGAATCCATACCCCAAGACTTAGAATCTCTGGGTGTCAAGCAAAGGCACTGGTGTTTTGTTTTTGTTTTTAAGTTCCCTGATGATTCTATTGCAAAGCCTTAGTTAAGAGCCACTCTCCTGGGGAAAGTGAATAAGTGGTCATTGGGTGTTTTCCTAATATTCTATTATCCAAGTTTCAGGAGGTATGCATATTTTGCATTTAAAATGTTTAAAACATACAAGTCACAAAAGGTGCTCTCTGATTAAAATATCTAATGGAAGCAATATGAAACAGGCAATATTTGCCACATTTGAAAAGAACTCTTATTTAAAGAGGGATTAAAAAGCGGTATACACATCAATACAATTTGTCCTCTTTTTATTTACAAATTCAAACAGTTTTCCATTGCTATTTAATTTAATCATAGACTTATCTTAGGGCTTAGTTTAATGCTTTTCTCCAAATTCATTCTGAAACTTACTTTTGTAGTCAGAACCAGGAGCTTGATTCAGTTTGAGGTCAAACTGCTTTTCATCTCTGTCTTTGGTTCCCCTTGGTTCTGTTGTACTAAATTGGCTTTGTGAAGAGAATTAGTAAAAGTAGCTCTTTCTAATTTATATTAGTAGCATCATCCAGTCATTTGTACCCTAAGCATTTTATTTATGTCTTTCTTACAATAAGCTTTGATCATTTCTCCCTCTGGTATCTGTAAGGTTGATTTATTTATATATTTTCGCTCAATTTACTTAGTGGCAGATTTGGTTGCTCAAGCCCTAATGTTCTCAACCACTTTTCTGTGCCTTCTACCTTTAAAAAAATGAGAGATGGGGCTTCTGTCATAAAATAAATTTGGGAAACATTACATATAAATGCTGCTCACTTGTAGCTTCACAATGCACATATGCAGGTTAAAGGCTCTGAGGAGCCCTGCAGTAAAAATCAACCCAAAGCACATCAAATAAAACTAAACACCTGTTTAATTTTATTGAACTCAGATTTTCCAATATTATTTGATCACGTAATCCCTTTTAGCAAGAAACCACTACAATAAACTATGGATAAGGAGCTCCATATATTATACCACAGGAAAAAAAAATGGTTTAAAGGAATGAGCCCTCTTTTAAAATTTAATTGTTTCTGATTCTAGCTGAAAAGGCTGGCCATTCTCTCTGACTTCTCTGGGAAACTGAAGTGTTCGGCTCACAATCAGGTGTTAGTTTTCTATATTAGTAGAACGATTACTTAACAACTCTAGTGCTGTGGTGTTCCCTGTCATCATAAATATTTTTGGAATATAATTAACACGTCAGCCTTCCCTCTATCCTAAAACCTTATGATCTTTAAAATTTTTTCCCAATTTTATTTAATATAAACTCTAAATTAGATACTGTAATTTCCTTGGCTATGATTATTACTTGGATCAGCTGCAGATTTGTGTCTGATAACAGTACTTTCTAAAAAGCTGTATCTTATATTGAAGATTCTAAAAATGTTTAAATAGAAAATTCCACTAGATTTTAAAGAGAATAGAATTAATTTCTCTACACCTCTATATTTATCTCTTTGCTTTACAGCATGATTCTGGACATGTGTCCATTTGCTGGCTCTTATCTGAGCTTCTGATATGATTAGTCAGGGAGGGCCACATGACAGAGGCCAGGTGGCTGTGCATACCTGAGTTGGAATCTTTGACCTGACTACTTTCAAGCAAATTTCTTAGTCTTTCTGAGCCTCAGTTTCCTTCCTTAGCCACAGTTCTTTTTATTACTGGATTAACAAAGAAACTCAGTCTAGAGTAAGAAAACGGAGAATATGGGTGGAGCTCTAGGGCAGAAAGGAATCAGGCTTCAGGAAGGACTGAAATTTATAGACAGAAAGTCATCAGGAGTTAAGGCAGCCACTCATTCTGTCTTTCTGTCTTTCTGGGGCAACATCTTCTCTTTCTTATACTTTCTTTAGCTATTTCCATTCTTCTTTCTCCTTCGAGACCTTTTATGCCATCCTAACATTCCCATCTCAGATGTAAATATTTATAAATTGCATTTAGCAGCATTAGTTACCTTGTCTATTGTACATTATATATGTTTTATTGCAAAATTGTAAATAGTTAACATTTTTGTATATGCAGAAAAAATGTTTTCATAATGAATTTTTTAACAAACTATAGAAATCATTTTTTTGTTTATGTAAATTACACAATTTACATTTCATTAATTTTGACATTCATATATAATATTTGCTTTTTATTTATAGGTAGTTGAATAATCTTTAATTTAAAAGATATAAAATTTTGGCTCAGGGACACTACGTGTACCCCACAATACATAGCAAATCACTTTGAACACCATCCCATCATTGACACTTAGATAATGCTAAATTAAATTAAAATGTTAATGTTACGTGCATCAATTAGCACACCCCACAAAGAATGTGCTTATTTACCACCAGGAATAATAGTAGAATCACCTTTTGAATACCGGAAAGTTCTATTTAGACCTTCTTTTTTTAGGCAAGCTCCATTTAGGAATAAAAGGCCAGCAGTGATTCAAATGCAATGGTTTGAGCCCATCAGGGACACTTCAGCAATGGACAGTGGTGCTGTTTTAGCTGGTGTTTTAGCTCCTCACTCCTTATGCCTATGTGATCCCTAAGGGGTGGTCATTAGTCTCGTCAGCTCGTGTGAGAAGTATTTTATTTGTGTTCTTGGGCTATAGATTGTGCATTTTTTCTTTGTTATTTTTGTATTTCCCAGTCTTTCCTGTCTGTAGATCAACCGCTCACTTCCTCTGACCATAAAACAAATAAACAAAAGTAATCTTGATATGAAGCTTGAGGTTTTCAAGTAATATGAACAGAAAGAGGAAGGTGGAAGGAGGTGATGTTTAGGGTCTTGACTAATCCATTCTGCAAATTATTAGATCGAGCATCAGGATTAGAACATTCCAGTTAGCATGCTTTTTATTCAAGCAAAGGAAAATGACCGCTTTTTAAAAATATGTAATTGTAAATGGAAGATGCTGAGAATTTGTTCTCAGTTCATAATAGTTTTGAATGTTTTAGGAATCAAAAGGAATGATCTCTTCCTATAGTCCACAGCCAAGTTTCCATATATATATATGCACATGATAATTCAAACTATATAGACAGTATATAGAGAATCATCCTGTCATTCTAGCCTCCAGTTCTCACTGAACAGAGGTAGCTTGTCACAACAGTATTTGAGAACCCTCCAGATTTGTCCATGCATATTCATTATATATATGTATATGTATAATATACTCTTGATTTACAAATAAATTCTCACCATATATACTGTTCTATAGCTTGCTTTTTTCACATAATAAACACAAGCAATGGTGTTACTGGGTCCCATGGCAAGTCTATATTCAGCTTTCTTAGGAACTGCCAAACAGTCCTCCACAGGGACTGTACCATTCTACATTTCCACCAACAGTGAATAAGTGTTCCTATCTCTCCCCATCCTCTCCAACATTTACAGTTTTCTGACTTTTTAACAGCAGCCAGTCTAATAGGTATGAAATGATATATCATTGTAGTATTTTTTTTAAAGATTTATTTTTTATTTTTTTCCCCTTTCCCTCCACCCCAGTTGTCTACTCTCTGTGTCCATTCACTGTGTGTTCTTCTGTGACAACTTCTATCCTTATCAGTGGCACTGGGAATCTGTGTTTCTTTTTGTTGGGTCATCTTGTTGTGTTAGCTCTCCATGTGTACAACGCCATTCCTGGGCAGGCTGGACTTTCTTTCACTCTGGGCGACTCTCCTTATGGGGCGCACTCCTTGCACATGGGGCTCCCCTACACAGGGGACACCCCTTTGTGGCATGGCACTCCTTGCGGGCATCAGCACTGTGCATGGGCCAGCTCCACATGGGTCAAGGAGGTCCAGGGTTTGAACTGCGGACCTCCCATGTGGTAGGTGGACACCCTATCCATTGTGCCAAGTCCGCTTCCCTCATTGTAGTTTTGATTTGCATTTCCCTAAGTGCTACTGATGTTGAACATTTTTTCATGTGTTGCTTTGTCATTTGTATAGCTTCTGTGTATCATCGCCTCGTTGGCTGACTTGTACAATGACTCACAAGTTTAAAGGTATATAAAGCCAAATTCTGCATAGGACATCTGGCTAATCATTGTCTCCTAAATGTGGGAAAAAATTAAAAAATGATTACAAATGGATTACAGATAATCAATATGTTTGTTCAGTGTCTAGATAATTTTAAATTGATTTGATGCCCTTTGGGTAATCAAGCAAGCAATGTAATTCTTAAAATTTTTTTAATTAGGTTTATATTAAATTAGTGAATTCTTCTGTAGAAAAAAAAAATCTCATGTAAGATGCCCTTACCAATTTCTAATATAATAAAACATTCTTTAATAAGGTTCACCCTCAAGTTCTTTGGTTCCCAAATACCTCACTGGGTCAATATATCAAAATTCCTAGTCTTTGTACCAGGAGTTGACAATATCTTTTTTGAAAAGAACCAATAAGAAAGCAGTTAAAAGATAGAGTCAATCATATGGAGACAAAAATACTATATATAGGACTAATGATGCTAATATGTAAAACACAGTATATTGTGAAAACCAAACATACATTCTAGCTCTCCCCTAAATTACATTTCCCCACTGGTCAGGGAAAGTGCTAGAAAATCACAAACTTCCTTGATGATTTAAACCATTTATATCATCAAAGAGCAGAACAAACTGAAAGTGTTTTGTAGGCAGGCAGAGTTCCTAAATGAAAGAATATCTTCAGAGCTCACCCATGATGTACTTCACTCTTCAAAAGTGATGGGATTCTAAAATTTTTTTGTGGTGATGAATGCACAACATTGTAATTTTACAGTCTGTGAATATATCCCGATAAAACTGCTTCAAAATCAATCAATCGGTAAGTAAATAAAAAATATGCAAGAATAGCCAGAGATAGCAGCAGTGTACAGCAGGGGAAGCATAGAGAGATTGAAAGGAGATGGATCTTTTGTTTGCTTGTCTCTTTTTTTGTTGTTGTTCATTATTATTGAAATAATGAAAGTGCTCTAATAATGATTGAAGTGATGAATGCACAACTATGGGATTATGCTAAATATCATTAATTGTACTCTTTGGATGGATTATTTGTTTTATTATTATATATCAATATTGTTGGTTTGTTAAAGAAAAACACAAGAAAATCTTCATTTGGCTGAATAGAATTCATGTCAGATATGCCATTCAGTTCCCTGTTTGGGAATTTTTATTTTATTTTATTTGCTAATAAAAATAATCCAGCAGTGATCTATGCTATACCATCTTTGCAAAGAGGATATCCACCTCACCTATCCCTCCAAAAATATTAAAGGCCACAATGACAGCATAGCTATACTTTTAGCAGGGAATGCTGGGGCAGCTAGCAAAACAAAGCTTTACATTTTGGTCCTTAATTATTCTCAATGAGGAATGTATTTAATCTGAATACAACATTAGAAATACTAGAAATATCTTTCAAATTTAATTTAGATATCTTTCCACACAAATGCTACAGTTAGAACATCATTTCTTATTAACTCTGATATTTTATCTATTTGCTATGATAACATGTAATTATGTTCGTATTTATTCCGAAAGACTAATATAATATTAGTTTCCAATGTATGAATTCATTATAATGTGGATTAGTTTCCTTGAACAGTGTTGTGTAGTTTTCTGTGTATAAGTCTTTTATATCTTTAGTTAAATTTATTCCTAGGTATTTGATTTTTTAATTTACTATTGTAAATGGTATTTATTTCTTGATTTCCTCTTCAGATCGCTCATTACTGGTGTACAGAAATGCTACTGATTTTTTGCGCATTAATCTTACAACTGTTGACTTTACTGAACTCATTTATAAGTTCTAGAAGCTTTGTTGTAGATTTCTCAGGGCTTTCTATGTATAAGATCATGTCATCTGTAAATAGTGAAATTTTGACTTCTTCCTTTCCTTTTTGGATTCCTTTTATATCTGGGTCTTGCCTCAGTGCTTGAACAAATACTTCTAACATATGTTAAATGAGAGGGGTGATAGTGGGAATTCTTGTCTTGTTCCTGATCTTAAAGGGAAAGGTTTTAGGGTTTCACCATTGTAAATGATGTTAGCTGTGGATTTTTCATATATGCCCTTGATCATGTTAAGGAAATTTCCTTCTATTCCTATCTTTTGCAGTGTTTTTATCAAGAAAGGGTGCTGTGTTTTGTCAAATGCTTTCTCTGTGTCTATAGATATGATAATTTGATTTTTCCCCTTTTATCTGTTTATGTGGTATAATACATTAATTGATTTTCTTATGTTGACCTTGCATACCAGGAATGAAACACACTTGGTCATGGTGCATAATTCATTTAATTTGTTGTTATATACACAGAAAACTACACAACACTGTTTGAGGAAATCAAAGAAGAATTAAATAAGTGAAAGAATATTCCCTGTTTATGGATAGGAAGACTAAATATCATTAAGATGTCTATCCTATCCAAACGGATCTACAGATTAATGCAATCACAATAAAAATCAATAGCATTTTTTAATGAACTAGAAAAACTAACTATGAAATTTATATAGAAAGGAAAGAGGCCCCAAGGAGCCAAAGACATATTGAATAAGAAAAATGAAATTGGGGGAATCACACTATCTGACTTCAAAACATACTCCAAAGCTACAATGGTGAAAACGGCATGGTATTGGCACAAGGATAACCAATGATTCTGAATTGACAGTTCTGATATAGAACTCTCACATATACAGTCATCTGATATTCGACAAGGCCACCAAGCCCACTCAACTGGGAGAGAATAACCTCTTCAACAAATGGTGCTCAGAGAACTGGATATCCATATGCAAAGAATGAAAGAGGATTACTATCTCACACCTTATACAAAAATCAACTCAAGGTGGATCAAAGGTCTAAATATAAGAGCCAAGACCATAAAGACCTTGGAAAACAATGTAGGGAAGCATTTACAGGACCTTGTAATAGGAAATGGCTTCATGAATTTCACACCAAAAGCATACAGCAAAAGAACAAATAGATAAATGGAACCTCTTCAAAATTAAAACCCTTTGCACTTCAAAGGAGTTTGTCAAGAAAGTGAGAAGATAGCCTATACAAAGGGAGAAATTATTTGGTAACCATATATCTGATAGGAGCTAATATCCAGCATATATAAAGAAATCCTATATCTTGAAAATAAAAAGACAAACAACCCATTTAAAAAATGGACAAGAGATTTGAACAGACACTTCTCCAAAGAAGAAATACAAATGGCTAAAAAGAACATGAAAAAATGACCAAAATCACTAACTACTAGGGAAATGCAAGTCAAAACTATAATGAGATACCATCTTACTCCCATAAGACTGGCAGATATTAAAAAAACAGAAGGCTACAAGTATTGGAGAGGATGTGGAGGAATGGGAACACTCATCCACTGCTGGTGGGAATGCAGAAGGATCCAGCCATTCTGGAGGACAGTTTGGCAGCTTCTCAAAAAACTAGCTATAGATTTGCCATATGACTCAGCAATTCCACTGCTGGGTATATACTCAGAAGAACTGAAAACAAGGACACAAATTGATACATGCTCACAAATGTTCATAGTGGTGTTATTCACTATTGCCAAAAGTTGGCATCAACTCAAATTCCCATCAACAAATGAATGGATAAACAAAATGTGGTATATACATACAGTGGAATACTACTCAGCTGTAAGAAGGAATACAGTGTAAACACATGGGATAAAATGGATGAATCTTGAGGACCTTATGTTGAGTGAAGCAAGCCAGGCATTGAAGGACAAATGCTACATGACCTCTCTCATATGAAATAAGCAAACCAAGCTGTCTCAGAGAGCTAGAGACTGGATGATGGGTTTACAGGAAATTGGCAGGGGGAAGAGGAAGGTTGTGAGCTGACACCTACATGGGTGAAATCTATGATAAAGTGGAGGTAAGTAGTTGTACAGGGAGGGATAAGATGGCATAAGGATACTATTGCATAGGAATTTGTAGGCTTGGGGGCTAGGGTTGGGAGGAAGTCAGATGGCCAAAGGAATTGGGGTGAGGCTTAGGGGAAACAGATGAACATGGGAGATGGTTGGGTATGTGGTTGAAGCTATAATGTTGAGACAACTTTTTAGAAAATATAATAAGGAAGGGTTACTTGTTTAAGGTGCTTAATAGGGGACATTTGGCACAGGGTCAGTTTGCTAGGGAGTGTGTGAGTGCTCCTCTTATCACAGTGTGTTTTATCATTGTGTAGAGACCCATACAATAAGTGGGAAAGTGTACCTCCCTCCTGGGGAGACCTGATATTCTCAAACATAGAGAATTGTGTCTCTTGAGAGAATTGGTGACTCCTGATGGGGGAGGACAGACTAGTGTGTCAAGCCCTCAGCATTGTTGCAGGTATCTGTGAATCTGGTCTGTCAGGCAGTGAAGCTTCATTGTCATTGTGGGTCCTGAGGGGAGGGGAAGAGAGGAATAGAACAGACAGAAGCAGGGTAACTGGGGGGCATTGGAAGTATTCCACAAGTTCATGCAAAGATGATATAGGACATGTTAAATTTTACCAAAAATGTTTAAAAGTCTATAGGCTAAAATGTAAACCATAATGTAAGACATAAGGTAACTAAAAATTTAGAAAATTGTGCAGCCTAAAATATAAACCATAATGTAAACCAAAATGAAACCATCATTGGTAGCTATGTTTCAATATCTGTACATCAGCTACAGCAAATATATCATGAACATGATAAAAGATCATTGCTGGGAAGGGGGAATAGGGTTTATGTTTGATATATGGGAGTCCACTATATTGTATATGTGACTTTACTGTGATCTAAACTTTTTGAAGACAAAATTAAAAATTAAAAAAAAAAAAAGAGGATGTAGACACTGAGGAAGGAATGAAAGAAATTGCCTTGCCACTGTACATACCGGGCAACTACTATTACAGTGATGAAAGACAAATTGTCAAAAACAAAGTTTTATGATATTTTTCATTTTTTAATACCACAATTTATTTTTTACTTTATTTTAGTTTTTCTAAATTAGTATGTATTCTATTTCTAATCTTTAAACCTATCATTACTATTTCATTTTCCTACTAATTGAATTTGGCAATATATTAGGCTTCATCATTGAAGAAGTTTATAGACCACGGAGGGGTTCAACTATGGCAGGGGAGGAGCACTGGTGTGGAGTGTTATTGATGGGGGACACATGGTTAGGAGGGAGTTCTCTGGAGCATGCATATAGAGTATATAAAAATGTTCAGATAGTCATTGTGTATTTTCATAGTAGTTAGAGTTACAAACAACAACTGAGGGAGTTCTCATTTCCTAGCCAGGGGAGCTGTGTCACATTCTCCAGTGGAACAGCAATAATCCCCCAAGTGAAAGGGCAAAGACCAGTGAAGAAGGATGGTCTAGTAATGAGCCCTTGATACTGATGACTATGCTTATGAGCCTCTGTGCCTGAAAATTCAACTAGGCTAGAGCTGCAGGGTGCCTAAGAGTTACCTTCTGAGAGCTGCCTGCTCAAATGTGGCTACTCTCTAAGCCAAACTTATCATGTAAATGCGTTACCTTCCCCCAGCATGGGACATGACTCCTGGGGATGTGCTTCCCTGGTGCAGAGGGATTACTACCAATTACTAACTGGTGATACAACTAGAAAAAGACCTTGAATGAAAGGGGGAAATGGTAAAGACAAATGAGTTTATATGGCTAAGTCTTCAAAAAGGAGTCGGGGGAGTCTTCAGAGGGGTTGTGCTTACACACGCCCCAGCAGGATCCCAGAGACAGCCAAAGTAGGTACAACCCCATGTACTGGTGCTCTTGGGGGCTACAGAGACACATAGGTTCTACAGTCATGGTAGATGGCTCTGGAGTTCAGTACCTTGTCAGTGGGCCCTACTATGGAATTTGTGTTCCTGAGTGTGATGGAGTTGGACTCGGGTGTGACCTTTCTATACATGCCACTTCTGAAACTTTTACTGAACCTGTGATTGGCACTGGGGTTGGTGTATACTCAGGAGAATTGAATCCCTGGACTGACCATATGCCAGCTGGGCCCTAAGCCTCAGCAGAGTTGCAACTCCTACTCTCCAGTTCATTGGACTTACCCAAGTTAGCTAACAGAGAGGTGAAGATGATCAACAACCACACCAGGGAATCGAGAGTGCCTACAAATGCAAGCAAGAGAATCACATTCATCAACCATGTGGGATCTAACCCTCTCTCAATGTAGAGAAGGAGTGGACATCACCATCCCAGGATCCACAATGGAGGAATAAAATATGGATTAGAGTGTACTTACTGATATTCTACTATAGAACTATTGTGACTAATGGAAGAAATTGTAGCACTGATGTGAAGAAAGTGACCATGGTAGTTGATGAGGGCAAGGAGAGGGAATAAGGAATGTCATGTGGGGGCATTTTTGGGACTTGGAGTTGTCCTAAATGATATTGCAGGGACAGGTGCTGGACATTATATATTCTGCCATAACCCACTGAATGTACTGGGGGAGATGTAAACTACAATGTAAACTATTATCCATGTGATGCAGCAGTGCTCCAAAATGCATTCACCAAATGCAGTGAATGTGCCACAATGATGAAAGAAGTTGTTGATGTGGGAGGAGGAGGGTGGGATGGGGTGTGGGGTATATGGGAACCTCTTATATTTTTTAATGTAACATTTTTTGTGATTTTTGTATCTTCAAAAAAAATTAAAAAACAAACATAAAACAATGTGGGTTAGTGTTGAACTTTATCCAAGAGAGTTTAATTATAATGTGCTAAAAGTACAAAGATCTTTGTACTTTTGCATCTATGAAGCATACAAAGAATGATATTTAACATGACATGACAGTGTACACAGAATGAATTAGCTTTTTCTTTTTATAAAATTAGAACCTTTTCTTTCAGATTTAGAGAAAACTTGTAAAGTATTATTGAAAATGACTATTTCTGCCCCCCAAATAGGCAATTGGCTTTGGGGTAATGGTAAGAACACTAAACTTGAGTTGGAAAATCTCATTTCATGTTCTGGCTTTGACCATTGAAGCCGTGGAAACCTCCTCTCACTGAGCCTCATTGTGGTGTGTGTCTGTGTGTCTTCCCAGAGAGACACAGAGAAAGAAGGAGGGAGAGAAAGACAGTTTCAGTGTAAGGATTTGTAATCGGGAAGGGCTCCCTGTACAGAAAAGGTATTATTTGCTATTTACAAAAGTTCATATAAATGATTTGATCTTTGTAGCTGAATTTTGAATCAGAAGCTATGACAATAACTGATGACATGTTTTCCTCCAAACCCTACACCCCAACCCTCTGGATTGAGAAATAATTTCTAATTGAGGAATAGGGTAATTATAAAAAATGTAAATAGGTGGATCTATGTTAGTGTTATTAAGTGTATTGGATGTAACTTTATAAATGAGAATTCCCTATTTTTCTATATGTGAACTAATGAAATTAAGAAAACTAGGAAACTTTAGAAGACAGGACTGGCATACTTTAAACTCAACCTAGGCTTTTCATCTAAAGTAGAAAGTATAGGTTTTCGTCACAATCCATTGTTTTGTTGAAATTTTGTAACTGTAAAAGTATTTCCATTTAAGCAAATAAAACAATAATTTAAAGGGTTTTAAAAATTTTTGTAAGAGTTTTGTGTTTGTCTTATTTGTGATGAATGATGCAGTGAATAGGCGAGGAGAGCACAATGGCATTGGTGAATGTGGAAAATGTCAGTGTTATTGTTATGACCAAATACAGTTTTAGTAGGTCAATTATTTATTTATATAACACTGGCAATGTTATTATTTACATAGTTCTTGTTTTTCTTTTTACAGAACTATTTAAATATATTACTAATCAGCATTAAAACACATGTAGTTTTATTTTCATTTTAGGGATCTGGAAATTAATATGAAAAGATTACCCAATGTTTTCTAACCAAAGACTCAGTATTATGTAGGAATGAACTCACTGTATTGAGTTGTAAAGATGACTACAAAGAGCTGAAAGAAAGTTTCTCCCACTAGTCTAAATGTACCGTAACTAGTAACTACTGCTTCCTTAAACTGTTATTCTTATAAGGTAAGTGATTACTTCCTTCTTGCATACATTTTCTCACTTGCAAAGTTGTAGTGGAAATGGATGCTAGTAACTCACATTTGGCTTGTGCTTTAATGCAACAGAAAAGCACATTTCTTAATTGTGTATCATTTAGATTGGTCTACCATTTAGAAGAAAGCTCTGTTCAAAGGCATTGCACACATGACTGGGAGGATATTGTGGTGAAAAAGATATCAACAATAGTCCCATTAATGCTTTGCTTATACCTGCATCTAATGGGTGATAATGCATCTTACATGACATATGTGAAGATAAATTTACAGCATTAATAGCTTACATTCCATAACAATAAGCTATCTCTCTAACAATTTCTACTTCTCTAATAAAATATTGTCTTCCTGTGTCAACTGATTGAAAGGTAAAGGTTTAGCTGCTGCATCATTTATTGACAAAGTAACAAAATGCCTGTTCTTGTATAAAATATATATTTGTTTTATATAAAAACATATTGAAAGCATTTGAATTTTGTAGAAAATTAGCAGTCATGAAATTGCAGCTATAAGAAACATTAAGCTATCTGCCTGGAAACATAGGTCATCTCTGTATGACATTTAAGATTGTAAATTAATCTTATTTAGTTATTTCATTTTCTTTTGGAGAAAATTTAAGACAATGGTTTTAAAATAAAATTTTATTAAATTATATTATTAACACATGAAAATACATAAAAGTTGTGAGCTTACAAAATAAACATGCATATCATCATACAACGCTCCCAGAAAATCCCCCCCCCCCCGCCACCAACACCTTGCACTGTTGTGAAACATTTGTTACGGTCATCAAAATATTACTTCTAACTATAGTTCTTATCTTGTATTTGATGTATTTTCCCCCAAACCCACCCAGTTATTAACACCCTGTATTAAGTTTACATAACTTGTCGTTCTTGAATGTTCTAATATTTTCCTGTTAACCAGAGTCCACCTTCCACCACTGGATTCCCTGTGTTATACAGCCCCATGCTTTTACAATTCATTCAAAGTGTACACTCAGTGGCTTTCATTTTCATCAGAGTTGTATTGTCATCACCTCAGTCAATTTTAGAACACTTTATTACTTCAAAAGGAAAAATTTCATACCCCCTTATACCCATTTATAATTGTATCTTGGAATTGACAAATATCTTCTTTGCCATTGCTACAAAAATATTGCAGTACTACCATTAACTATTTTCCAAAACTTGCATTAGTTGTAGTTTTCCTGTGTATCACCATATTCTTAACACTTTGTAAAAGAACAACATTGTTATACTATTAATCACAATCTTCATCTACCACCAAAATCGCTGTTATACACACTCTAGATTAGTCTTTATTTCCTTTCAGTTGACATTTATGTCCAGACTACCTCTTTCAGCCACAATCTCATTTATAAAACCAGCAGTGTTAGTTATACTCACTATAATGTGTTACCATCAACTTTATTCATTTCCACACTTTTACAATAAACCTTATTGAAATTCTGTACACGTTGAGGATCTGCTCCCATTTTCAGCCCACATTCTATTTCCTAGTAACTTATATTGTAGAGTTTACCTCCGTGAGATTACTCAACATATTTAGTTAATGTTAGTGAGACAATAAAAATTTGTCCTTTTGTGTCTGGCTTATTTCTCTCAACGTAATATCCTCAAGGTTCATCCACGGTGTCATATGCATCCCGATTTCAGCTAAATAGTATTCCATTGTATGTATATACCACAGTTTGTTTAGCCAATCATCAGTTGATGGACACTTGAGCTGGTTCCATATTTTAGCAATTGTGAATAATGCTGTTATGAACATCAGTGTGAAAAATGTCTGTTCCCGTCCTTGCTTTCAGTTCTTCTGAATATATTCATAGTATCAGGATTGCTTCTTGAGGTATCAGCAAACCGCCCTCCACAGAGGCTGCACCATTCTACATTCTCACCCACAGTAAAAGAGTGTTCCTGTGTCTACACATCCTCTCCAGCACTTACAGGTTGTTTTTTGTTTTGTTTTTTTGTTCACTTGTTTGTTTGCTTTTTATGATGGCCATTCTATAAATAAGGTGTGAAATGGTATCTCATTGTAATTTTGCTCTGCCTTTCCCTAATAGCATGTGCCTTTGGCCATTTGTATGAAGTCTTTTGCCCATTTTTCAACTGGGTTGTTTGTATTTTTATCATTGAGTTGTATGATCTCTTTATATAACATGGGTGGATATCAGACCCTTGTCGGATATGTGGTTTCCAAATATTTTCTCCCATTGACTAGACTGCCTTTTTACTTTATTGTCAAAATCTTTTGAAGAATAAGGGTATTTAAGTTTGAGGAGGGCCCATTCATCTATATTTTCTTTGGTTGCTCATGCTTTGGTTATAAGGTTTAAGAAACCCCCCTACCACCAGGTCTTATAGATGTTTCCCTATGTTTTCTTCTAGTGGTTTTATGGTTCTCACTTTTATATTTACACTTTTGATCCATTTTGAGTTAAATTTTGTATAAGATGTGAGATAGTGTTCCTTTTTCTTTCTTTTGAATATGGATATCCAGTTCTCTTTTATACTATTCATTAAAGAGACTATTTTGGCCCAGCAGGGTGGGCTTGACAGCCTTGTCAAAAATCACTTAACCATAGATATGAGGGTCTATTTTTGAACTCTCAATTCAATTCTGTTGGTCAAGCTGTCTGTCTTCATGTTAGTCCCATGCTGTTTTTTTTTTTTTCAACAGTGTAGCTAAATAATACACTTTAAAGTCAGGAAGTAAGAGTCTTCCAACTTCATTCTCTTAAGATATTTCTGGATATTTAAGGCCCTTTACCCTTCCAAATAAATTTGATAATTGGCTTTTCAATTACTCCAAAAAAGACTGTTGTATTTTTATTGGGATTGCATCGAATATGTAAATCAGTTTGTATAGAATTGACATCTTAACTATTTTTAGGCATCCAATCCATGAACACAGATTGTCCTTCCATTTATATAGGTCTTCTTTGGATTCTTTTAGCAATGTTTTGTAATTTTATGAATACATTTGTGTCTTTGTTTAAGTTTATTCCTAAATATTTGATTCTTTTAGTCACTACTCTAAAAAAAATAGAATTTTTTTTCTGAATTCTCCTCAGATTGTTCATCAGTACTGTATAAATGCTACTAATTTTTGCCTATTAATCTTGTATCCCATCACTTTGCTGAACTTGCCCCTTAGTTCTAGTAGGTATGTTTCGTATTTTTCAGGTGTTTCTAGATAGAGGATCCTATCATCAGCAAATAGTGACAGTGTTACTTCTTCCTTTTCTATTCATATGATTTTTACTTCTTTATCTTGGTTAATTGCTATAGCTAGAACTTCTAGCACAATATTGAATAACAATGATGACAGTTGGCATCTTTGTCTTTTTCCAAATCTCAGTGGGAAAGCTTCCAGTCTATCACCATTGAGTACAATGCTATCTGTGGGTTTTCATATATGCACTTTACCATAGGTCTAATTCATTTATCATATTATTCAAGCTCTCTATTTTCTTTATTTATCCTCTGTCCAGATGTTCTATCCAATACTGAGAGTGTTGTATTGAAGTCTCCAACTATTTCTGAAGAGACATCTATTTCTCCCTTCAGTTTTGCCAGGGTGTGCCTAATGTATCATGGGACATTCAGATTAGGTGCATAAATATTTAGCATGATATTTCTTCTTGCTGAATTGCCCATTTTATTAATATATAATGATTTTCTTCATCCCTTATAATAGTTTTGCATTTAAAATCTATTTTGTCCGATATTATCACTACTGCAGCTCTTTTTTGGTTACTGTTTGTATGAATTATCTTTTTCCAACCTTTCACTTTTAACATGGTTGTGTCCTTACTCTGAGGTGAGTCTCATGTAGGCAACATATAGATGGCTCATATTCTTAAAATCCAATCTATAAGTCTATTTCTTTTGATTAGGGAGTTCAGCCCATTAACATTCAATGTTATTACTGTAAAGGCATTATTGCTTCATCCATTTTGACCTCTGGCTTTTTGTATTCATGTCATATTATTGTCTATCTTTTTACCCTTTACTTTTCCCTTTCTAATAATCTTCATTTCTACACTCTTCTCCAAGTCTCTCACCCTTGTTTTTTCCTTTCAGGCTGCAGCACTACCTTTAGTATCTCTCATAATTCTGGTCTTTTGGTAACATACTCTATCAGTTTTGTTTTTCTGTGAAGACTTTGAACTCTCCTTCATTTTTTTTTAAGATTTATTTATTTATTTATTTATTTCTCTCCCCTCTAACCCCCACCCCAATTGTCTGTTCTCTGTGTCTGTTTGCTGAGTCTTCTTTGTCCGCTTCTGTTGTCAGCGGCACAGGAATCTGTGTTTCTTTTTGCTGCGTCCTCTTGCTGTGTCAGCTCTCCATGTGTGCAGCATCATTCCTGGGCAGGCTGCACTTTCTTTCACGCTGGGCGGCTCTCCTTACGGGGCGCACTGCTTGTGCGTGGGGCTCCCCGATGTGGGGGACACCCCTGAGTGGCAGGGCGCTCCTTGCACGCATCAGCACTGAGCATGGACCAGCTGCACACGGATCAAGGAGGCCTGGGGTTTGAACTGCGGACCTCCCATGTGGTGGACAGATGCCCTAACCACTGGGCCAAGTCCGCTGCCTCCCCTTCATTTTTAAAGGGCAGCTTTGCTGGATACATAATTCTTAGCTGGCAGTTTTTCTCTTTCAGTTCCTTAAATACACCATACCACTTTTTTCTCTCCATGGATTCTGATGAGAGGTTGGCACTTAATCTTATCAAGGTTCTCTTGTATGTGATACTTTGCTTTTCTCTTGCTACTTTTAGAATCTTATCTTTGTTTCTGATATTTGTCATTCTCAATAGTAGGTGTCGCGGTATAGGTCTATTCGAATTTATTCTGGTTGGGGTGCATTGAATTCTTGGATATTGATATTTACATCTTTCATAGGGTTGAGAAGTTTTCAGTCATTATTTCCTCAAATATTTTTTCTGTCCCTTTTCCATTCTCTTCCCCTTCTGGGACACCAATAACATGTACGTTTGTGTGTTTCAAGTTGTCCTTTGGTTACCTGAGACCCTTTTCCATCTTTTTTCATTCTTTCCTCTTTCTGTTCTCCATCTTTTCAAGATGTTCTGTCCCAATTTCACTAATTTTGTCTTCCATCAGTTCAAATCTGCTGCTTTAGTCATCTAATATATTTTTAGTCTCATCCATTGTGCCTTTCATTCTCTTAAGCTCTGTTTCTTTTCTTTGCAGTCTTTCAAATTGTTTGTATGCTCACCCAGTGTCTTCTTAACATCCTTTTTCTCTTTAGTCATATTTTCCTCAAATCCTTGAATTAATTTAGGGGATTTGTGTAATTATCATTGATTAGTTGCCTTAAATCCTGTGACTTGTCAGGATTTTTGTTTGCTCCATTGGCTCCAACATATATTTTTGTTTTTTACTATGGCTTATAATTTTTTGCTGATGTCTAGGCATCTGTTATATTGGTGAATTCATTCTCATGGTCAATTTCTCTCTCTGGCCTATTGGTTGTTTAATAACTCTAATTTGATTTTTGGTTCAACTTATTCTAAGTCTTTAATATTGTCCAGCTTAAGTTATCAAAACAGGGCCAGGTCCTCACTAATAGGGTGCTGACCTTGGGGACAAAAGCCCTTAAAAGCAGTTTTTCTCCTTGCAGTTTCCTGGTTGGCCAGCAGAAGACGCTCATCAGCAAATCTTTCTATAGAGGTGAAGTTTTCAACCTCCACTTGCCTGCGCTGGCCAGAACTGAGATTCAAAATGGGCTTTTCTGGCCTAATTTACTCAAGAAAAACCACTCTCTGCCCTCTGCCATACCTTCCCTCTTCCCAGGGAGGACGATATCTGTTCCCCTCTCATTTGGATGCACTGAGCTATGGGTTTTATCTGGTGTATGGGCGCTGTTCCCAGCTACAGGAGTTAGCAACACATGGTTTGGTTTTTTCCTTTCAGCATCTTCCTCTCTGTTCCTTGCTTACCTGGGTGGTGCTCAGCCCTCTCCTGGTCTACAGAGTTCCAAAGCAGTTCCCTTGGACAGCTTTTTGTCCTCCCATCATTATTTTGTGAGAGAGTTGAGCCATGCCTACCTATTCCAACACCATCTTCCGGGAAGTACCAATCTAAGACAAATTTAAGACCCTTGATAAGTCATTTTGATATTTCTGAACCTGTACATATGAAGTGACACTCAATTAGGTTGCCATCTAACTTTCACAGACAAACTTAAATCTATACCACTATGAAGTTATTTCAGTCATATATTCCTGATCTTAAAATCCTCTACCATGAGTTCTTTTGCACATGAAAGTTTAAATAATGTAAAATAGATAAAATACATTTTAAATTGATTTTTTTTTTTTTTGCCCATTTCTGTATTATGATGACCACCTTGTATAAAAAGTTGATTGCCTGTTCTCATTACCTATTTCGTTGTGGACTTTTAGGCCTTTTTTATATATTGTTTGTACTTATATTTTATGGGATCCCTGATACTTTGTAGGAGCTGATGAAAGGTAAGGTACTTCTTCCCAGAAAGATACTCATAAACTTATGCCACAATATTGTGGCAGGTAGTTTCAGAAGGTTGAAAGTCTTCTTCCCAAACCATGTGTGAACCTTAAGACAAATACTCTATTTCATATGAATTATTTTTTTAATGGTGAAAATATATGTCATTTTTAGAAAAAAAACATGCAATTTGTTCTGGAACCATGATAGTTTATTTCCAGATGACTTGGTTCACTTTGTATTTTTATGGTATAGATTGAGACTTTGATTTTTTTAAATGTAGTTCTTTTCAAGCATTTCAGCTGAGGGAGTTGATTGCACATAGTCAATGGAATGCTTGGCATTATAAATAGCTATATTTTAAAGTTACTGAGATTTAAAATTAGGCGATATTAGAGGTAAAATAAAACATTACAAAGAAATAAGAAACTAAGTTGAATGTATATCTTTTTACAAAAGCTTATATTTGTATGTTTGTCCTTATTTAATAAGGTGTATACTCTTCACTCTAAATTTAAGTAAGAGCAAAAATATATTTCTAACATATGAACACTCATATAGCTTACAAAGCCATGTGCATCAATGTCTATGTTCTGTTTCTTTCTTATCCAGCACTGTGCTTAGCAGTAAAATTTAGTATTAAAGTAAAACAAAAAGAAAAAAACATAAATAAGTACTACAAAAGGAAACATATAGACTATTTTTTAAATTATGGTGACTTGGGAGATCTTTTTTTGTGAATATCTTTGAATTAAATATATCTCACGAGTCTAACATAAGATGGTTAAAGCTGTCAAGTATGCAGACACTGCAAAAGTCCACCCCAGTTGTTGCTTAGTATATTGCTCTGCACCTTTTCTCTTGATGCACATTAGTTGTTACAACATCATCCAGTGAATTTATGTTAGATAAAATAAGTAAAGAAACACTTTTTATAACAAGAAGCAGGTGAAAATACAATTTTGATCTTTATATCCATGTCTTTTATTTATTTTTCTCAACTTTCAGTCTCACTTCTCTTCTATGTATTCTTGTGCTGCAACTTTTTAGTCACTATTTGGGTGCTTTTATTACCTAGGCAAAATTAGAGTTTAATTAGGAAGCAGTCATTATTAGAATAATAAAATAACAGAAATATTTAACTCTATTTTATCAGTGTTCTTTGGTATAGACAGGGAAGACTATATTGCTGTGAGATTAACCAGAACTTCAGAATAGATTTTTGTTACTATTGCTTTGCTAATTTAGGGGCATTAATCTAGCTACCTTGCTCATAATCTGGGTATCATACACAAAGACACACTGCTACACACTGACACATGGAAGAATGTACAAACATGTGGATAGATTGTCCATTCATTGAGTGCCTACTATGTGTCAGACACTGAGGTATCCTTTGAGGTTAATCTGCAAGCAAGAGTTGTAGGCAGTTTAATGGAGAAATAGGTTTAGTAGAAAATATAACCTTTGAAAAATTATAAAAATAAATAATTATAATTGTGAAAATTTCCATGTAAGAGGGACATTTATATGCAGAGTCCATGAGATTATATAATAAATTCACCTGATCTAGGGGTTCAAGTGGCTATTCATTCTTTCTTTATTCACTCATTTAAATATTGGAGTTTCTAAGGGTTTCTATCCCAATCCTTCATTTTCTCATCTTCTGTATAGGCAGAGATGAGCTTAGGAGCTTGAGAAGGGTCATTATTTCCATAATGGAAAATACAGAGGTTTTATGAGAAAAGTGGACAACACATCATAGGCTTTGTACCCATCAAGTAAAGGTTGAACATGTGCCACTTTTTAATGTGATTATTTATGTAATGTTTACTGGTGACTTAGTAGTTTTGTTAATGGTATGGGATCCAGAGTGAAGATGTGGTAGATGGGAGTGAAAAGATATGACTTAGCTTTATCTGACATAGAAAGCAAACTTTAACTACTGCATCCCTAGCACATACTGCACTTACACTTACAAATATTTGTTAAATAAATGAATGATTGGAATTCTAGAGGGTAAGTGGAGTCAAACTGTATAGATCATGCAAGGTTTTGTAAATCACGTTAAGGAGTTTGGCTTGCTGCTTTCTAAGTGCAAGGGGAAGCCACTCAAGGATTAACCCAGAATCTGGCCAGACTGAATTCATGTTTTAAAATTATAACTGTGGTTCTTGGGTAAAAAATGGATTATAAGAGAACAGTAAGGCCAGTATTGAGGCATCTGCAGTTGTCCTAATGGAAAAAAGTTGAAGTAATTGAACAAGCAATCTAGACCCAAAATCCAGAGAATGGATTTTGAATCATTTGGATTTGGAAGTTGGATGTTTGAATCAGTTTTTGGTAAGGAGCAGATCAATGATTTTATAATGCATATATTCAATGATGGAAAATAGCATCTCTTCTTTCTAGATTGCAATATTTACTGATGGCATAATTCTTAATGCTTTTATCATTTAACAAATATGATTACCCTGTGATTGAAGAATGGAGCTGTCACAATTTGTGTTAATTTACTAAAGCTGCTGGGAGCACAATACCAGAAATGAGTTGGCTTTTATAATAGGAACTTATTAGGGTAAAAGCTTACCTGAGGCTATGACAATACCCAAGTCAAGGCATCATCAGAGATACTGTCTCACCAAGGTTGGCTATAGATAATCCACATGCCAAGGCAAAATGATGGCTCTGCCAGTTTCTCTGCCTTCTTCCCCAGCCTCACTTTCTTCCTGAGCTCAACTGTGTGTGATTAGAACATGGCAGGGCTCTGTCCCTTCATCTTTAAGCTGATCCATGGACCTTGCTTCTTGGTGGGGGGGGGGGGGGGGCGGGGAGAGGGGGGAGCGCTCTTTCCATGCCCCTGTACTCTGCTTATTCCTTTGTCTCAGCCTCTTTCTCAGCCTCTCCAGGTTTCTCTTTCCCTCTCTCTCAATCTCTTGGGGTATCTCTCAGCCTTTCTCTCAGCTGTCGCTGATTCTGGAGTCCTCTTTGCACATGACATGGTAAAAATGGCAGCTGTCTTTATGTATTTCTGCTGTCAGTTCTCTGTTTATATAAGCCTAAGCAAGAGGGTGGAGACCCAACCTGTGTCTCACTGACATAGTCCAAAGCCATAAAGCAATCTGCTCAAATGGTCTAATTAAAAGGTCCCATAACTGAATCTAATGCAGTCAAAGGGCCCCAGATCCTCAGAGATGGATTAGTTCAAAGAACATGACCTTTTCCAGGATTCACAAAACTTTAGACAGTTACACAGTATAATCCTGAACCTGTTGGGATGATTTCAATCCTGTCTTAGAACTTGGAATTAATAATTCTTTTCTCCAACCATTGATTCTGTGCTTATTTATTTAGCTTTTACCATTTTACAGTCACTATGCTAAAGGTTGAGGATAGACTTGTAAACAACGATACCCATGGTTACTTCCCTCAAGGTTTAGATGAAAAGACAACAATGAAATTAAATAAAGCATGAGGTATCTGTGGAAAGGATAAGAACTAGAAATTGCTTGGGGGCAGCATAAAGCTGACTGTAGATGCTAATCCTACCGACAAAGTACCTCTAGGATAATGACTAGGCCAGTACTTGACCAAACAACTGGACGTCATAAAATAAATCATTACGTGGCTCAGGGTAGAGAAAAGATAAAATATTAGTGACAGGATTTATACAAAGTATGGCTTGCTAAAGGAATTTAAAGGCCAGAGAAAGATAAGTAATGATATTCTCTGGTACACAGAGGCTAAATGGTGCATGGCCTTATGATTCATGTTAAAGATTTTAAATATTTTTTCCAGGACAACAGAGAAATGAAGAAATTTCAAGCAGGGGAGTAATGAAACTAATGTTTTTGAATTGTAATCCAGATGCTATCAAATGGTTTCTTGCCCTTAAAGATTTTGTTCACTTTTTTTGGATTTTCCAAGTCATCTATATGCCATGGTCAAAAGATTTCAACTTCCCTTTTTTGATAAGGGAATCTGTTAAGGAGAGCTTTTATTGAACTAACTTTGGTGTATTAC
Source organism: Dasypus novemcinctus (assembly GCF_030445035.2). Taxonomy (NCBI): domain Eukaryota; kingdom Metazoa; phylum Chordata; class Mammalia; order Cingulata; family Dasypodidae; genus Dasypus; species Dasypus novemcinctus. The sequence goes on along the minus strand of NC_080679.1, from coordinate 54,107,540 downwards.
CATGCCCAGTCCTTCACACACCAATTTCCATCATCCTATGTATATTTGCCACAATACCAACATGTACCAGTGTAGTTCTGAGGTTGTAACTCTCAGCACAGAAATAACAAAATTGAGGTTTAAGGTAGAAGACCTCAGGATAAGAACCCCTGAGCTGGAGGTACAAAAGGAAATTGAATTAGATAAGAGATGTTATGAGAAATTACCTGCAAGGAGGCAAATTTTAATAGGGTTGAGGCAGAGTGGAAAGGGGGCAGTTCTGAGACAAAGGTACCATCTCTTTGGTATGGCCTGTTAAGATACTGCTTCCTAGTAAAGTGTTGTATACAGCAGGTAAATATTAAAAATATAAAAGTAAAATAAACTGCATTATTTGAAAATTATCGAAATTTTAAGGTAAGCAGTTACAAATGGGCTACAGAATGAAACTGAAAAATGGCAAAATGTTACCTTCATTTCTTAAATAAAGAAGAAATGAAAAGATTACTTATTTATTGAAGTATATATACCCATACATGTAACAAGCCAATAATTATAGGTATTATATATTGTTTTATCTGGACAAATAATAAGATCATAGTCTTTGGCAAAGCTTCTTGTTTCTTGATCTTTTACCTAACCAGAAAAATAATGGTTCAAAGAAAAAGAGGGAAAGAAAATATAGAAAAAAAATCATACTATGTGATCTCTTGGCCCAGTAACATGGCTCTTCATTTTCCTTGTACACTCTGCAGTATTTAACATTGTTGACAAACCTTCTGAAATTTGCATGCTTCCTGAAATCTGTGACACATTCTATCCTATTTCTCTTCTTGATTTTTCCCCCTTCTTTTCATATCTAAGCTCTATCTTCATTTCCCATCTGATAAAAATGGGCATTCTTCAAGGTTTAGACCCTGACCCTCTCTCTTCTACCTTCCATGGTTCCTTCAGCATTCTATTCCTTTTTTAAGGTTGAATTATTCCCATTGAATATGTGATTCTTCAGTCTATATCTATGATTTCATAGTTAGTTGTTCTAGTACAAATTTGCATATTTAATGACTTTTTGGAAATTTCAATGTGGATGTACAATTATCATTCTCAGTATATTTAAAGTCCTTCCTGTCATTCCTGTCCCCCCACCCCCTTTTTTCCTAAATGTCTTCCTAACTACATTCTCAACACTCCATCTTATGTGCTACTATCCTATTAACTTTCCATAAAAACAGCCACTATCAAATGACTCCTCATCATCAGGAAGAGATTGCCCTTTCTGATCCCAGCTGATGAAAAAGACCTTATAATAATCTCCCCAGTGTCTTTATTGAAGAACCCCATCTGATAACTCTTTACCAGATAGTAAAAGACATGGTCATTGTTTAACTGCATCAAATGAAATCGTGAATGCAAAAGCCCTTGCTAAATTCCAAAGAAAGGATTGACCTGATGTATTGTCATTAAGCTTGCTGAATCTGCATACAATGATTTGTAGTTGAAGCAACATTATCGCAAATATTACAGATATTCCAAGTTGAAGATCAAGAGTTACTTTTCTAAACCATTGTTATAGGTAATATCTATGGCAATAGATAATTTTAATTTTAATTTCTCTTATTTGTTTTGTTTCCTGAATTATTTATTTTTGTTCTTTTACAAGCAATCTTATGTTCTATTTTGAGGATTATAATGCATAACGAGTACATAACTTTACCCCTGCTTCCATTTATTACATATTAAATTGCCATGAGTAAAAACATAAATATTTGATGAATAAAAAATTTATGAGTAGTAGAATTATGCACATTTCCCCCCAAACAGAGTTCTGCTATAGAAGCTATCTATACTTTGAACTCCAGTTTTCAGTTTCTTATTGATCCTTTAAGGTTGGTTAAACCTACCAAAATATTACTGCAGAAAAAGTTTTCTTTTTTTATGTAATTGGGAGAATTATCAAGACCCTCTACTTCCCTCTCTGTGTGATCTGAATAAAAGTTTATAGCGAGTATGGAATAAATAATATACGATATACATAAATGTTTCTGATTTTTTTTCTCTGATGAAAAACCTTCTGAAAATATGAAAAAAAAAAAACTTTAGCTGCTCTATTACCCTTCTACACCCCTCAAATTATAGATTGATGTGGTTTGAATCCTAGTTTCATTTCTTAGTGTCATGGTATGGTTTTGGGCAAGTTATTTAACCATCTATAAAAATGGGAATAATAAGAGGGTTATTAAGATAATTATGCTATATATCATATAATACACTATACTAAAAAACTTCATCTAGTGCCTAGGACATAATAATTGCTAACTTAATGTTTGCTCTTATTAATTATAAAGAAAATATTAAAGGATAAAGGCATTGAACCATCTAAAAAGAAAAAACTCCTTTGTTTATAATACAGAATGTCATAACTTCAATTCACTAGCATGAACAATGGAAAATCAGTTGTACTCAGCACAATTTTGTGTGAATTTGCATAAGTTGCCTTACTCCATTATAGGTGTTTCCTCATTCTTTTTTACCCAATTTATGGTATTCAGCATGGGGCTTTAAAATCTTAGTCTCCTTTCTATATTTTCATTTGTGGAGGAAAACATACTACATCAAGATCATTTGGACATTAAGATGACAAATTCTTCCACCCAAATTAATGCCAAAAGAGTCTACATACAATTAATTTTATTTAATAAAGCTTAAAAACATCAATATAGGGAAGCGGATGTGGCTCAAGCAATCGGGCTCCCGTCTACCATATAGGAGGTCCAGGGTTCAATGCCCAGGGTCTCCTGGTGAAGGCAAGCTGGCCTGTATGGTGAGCGGCCCACACAGAGTGCTGGCACTGCACGGAGTGCTGGCTTGCATGGAGTAGTGCCCCGTGCAGGAGTGCTAGCCCACATGGAGTGCTGGCGCAGCAAGATGACACAACAAAAAGAGACACAGAAGAGAGATAATAAGAGATGCAGCAGATCAGGGAACTGAGGTGGTGCAAAAGAACGATCACCTCTCTTCCACTCTGGAAGGTCCTAGGATCAATTCCCTAAGCCTGGTGAGAATATAAGTAGACACAAGAGTACATGGCAAATGGACACAGAGAGCAGACAGTGGGGGGGGGGGGGGGAAATAAATCTTTAGAAACAAAACATCAATATATCTTTTATTTTGAAGCCTTACTGGAACATGTAAAAAACAAAACAAAACATTAATATATCTTTTATTTTGAAGCCTTACTGGAATATGTAAAATTATCATAATCAATAATGAAAAAATGTCTTAGTTCTGAGAAAGAGTAAGGATGTAAAGTTTTTTCTAAGATTGAACAATATTTCCTTGAATGTGTTTTAAATTTTGAAGCAAACATCAAAAGTCCTATAGAAATGCAATATTTATTACACCTAGGAATCCAATACAAACAAGGACTGGAAAATTTAATCAAGTCTATAATTAAACTATTTAAAAGCAACAATGAGTTAATCTTAAGTAAGCATTTCATTGTGCAACACTGTTTTAGGTTCACATCTAAATTTGAGTCTCAGCTAAGAAACAAAGGAGAAACAGTAAAAGTTTTTTGATGGATATTTAGATGCCCTATTAATTGTCACTTAAAATTAAAAGGAAAAAAATCAAAGTGCTGTTTTATTTTATGGTTTCAGAAAGGTTCCTATTTGCTTTTAGGAAAATAGAGGAATTCTCAGTGTAGTGCACCACTCAGGTCTTGCTGTGGGAAGTAAGGTGACAAGAAGATAAGTTTGCCCTATATATTGCAAAAACAATGGTGGCTTCATCATTTAAAGTTGCTCCAGATGGATAAAGTTGAAGGATTTTATCTCGTTTTTCTGCTGAATCCCTTAATAGTATTAGGATGAAGGAGTCAGTTTTGAGGTTTTTTTATTTTATATTTTCATGAAAGCATGAAATCTGAGCAGATGGGATCTCAGAGTTAGGTTAGTGAGAACTGAAGTTGTTTCATATACTCTTTTTTTTTTTAATCTGTAGAAACAAAACCAACAGCATTAATGTAACCCGAATTTGTACAGTACCAGTATTGTCCTTCATAGCTCAATGTTGGAGTGTTAACTGCAGCTGCAGATTCAGTATCCAGGCCTTTGTTGTATTTATTTTTTATAAACCAGTTAATGGGGATCATTTTTTGTTAAGACCCTTCTTCCTTTTATTTGCATATGTTCTTCCAAGGAAATTCTTAATTGCTAAAGGCTGCCATCAGCAAAAAGAAGGATACCTAAAAAACTATTTTGGAATTAAACTTGAATCAATTCTCAGCTATCTCCCACTTTCTTAAGAAAGAGGAAAGAAAAAATTATATGTTGTTAATATGCAATTACATTTATTGACAGGGATTTGTAAATTTCTGTCTTCTATTGACCAGCAGATTGTAAAAGATTTCTGTATTTGCCTCCTTCCTGGGTAAATCATTATAATTAAGTCTCGGAATGTCTCTTCTATTAGGTGTGATATAACTTAGACTCTCTTGGGTTCTCATTTGCCAAAAAACTATTTTATATCCATACACTCTGAGGGTATTTCTCAGTATATCTCAAGATATTTAGGGCATTAATTAGAGGTGAAAAAAATCTTCAGTGCTATCTTACACAGTAGTTTTATGAGCAATGATCATATATTCACTCATCAGGCAATAAAAATTATGGCCTCATAGAATTTTAGAGCCCAAATGAAATATAGAGCTCATGTAGCCATCCTTTTTTTCCTCCAAATGAGGCAGCACATTTCTAGGTAGGTTAGGTGACAGGCTGTAGGTTGCACATCTGGCCAGGGAAAAAGCCAAGATGAGACTCCTGAATGCCAATATGATTTGTTTTTTGATATCTAAATAAAAGTTCTCAGTGGACTTGAACCCTTTGTTGTTGCTTTTTCCCCCAATACACAGTTAAACTCATTGATTCTGACATTCTACTTATGCTAATTATATAAACTACAATTCGCCCATTGCATGAAAGCAGAATAAAGCTATTCAAACGTGCCAAGGTTTAAGCACACTCTGAACAATGAATTTTTATTCTTTTCTGAATAAAGACATTAAAACTTTCATACCCTATGAGCTAAGAGCTCATGTGTACCTTTTAATTCCAGAAAGAAAGCTTCTCAAAAAATATGAAATACTTCAAAATGTCTTGTGTCAATTGCTTTGCTTATTCTTTTTAATCTTACCTCAAAGTCTTTAGTGCTTTATAGTTCTTTAATGTCTATCAAGATTTATTGACACAATTCTACATTTCCTTTCTATAACTCAGTCAAGAAATCAAACTTGATAAGACTTATCAAGTTTGAAAGCTGTTTCTAAAGTTGTCACTGACTCAAATATTTCAGTAAAAACATTTTTATTTTTAGTTCTCTTATTCAAGAAAATAGCACATTCTTCATTGGAACTATGAAAATGTTGCAATGGGCAAAACAATTATGCTAGTTTATGAATGGATTTTGAAGTCTGAGGTACTTAAGGTTAAAGCACTGAATTTCAAAGGATTCTTACTAATTCCTATTGTTACTCTGCCAAGAGGTGCCCAGTAAGCATTTTTACATATATATAAAAGAAACTTCTAGTCAGTCTTCAAAACCTAACTGAATGTGACCTCTAAGAAGCATATCCTCTAACCATCTCACCAAAGCCACCTTAGTTGCTCTCTTCAGTGTGTCCTGACAGCAAAATGCTCAATTCTATCTATTTACTTTTCACCAACTTAATCTGGACAGTGAACTCATATTCCTACTGTTTAATACAGTGCCTGGAAAATAATAGAAACTTTAAAACTGTTAATATGAACCCATTTACAAATAGGATTGTTGAAGATATTTTTAATGTGAAGCCAAACTGAATCAGGATGGGCCTAATTCAATATGACTGGAATCCTTAAAAGCAGAGCAAATTTGGACATGGTAGGAGGAGAAAGGCAGGAGAGGGTTGGCCATGTGATGGAGGCAGAGAATGTTCTATGGGTCGCCAGCGAGCTGCCACCAGAATGCTACAGACTTCAGAGAAACAATGGCTTTGCTGACACCTTGATTTTGTACTTCTAGCCCTAAAGCTATGAGATAATAACTTACTGTTGTTTATGCCAAGTAATCTGTGGTGCTTTGCTACAGCTGCCCTGGCAAACTAAGACAGATATTAAATAGAAACTTCGGAACCTCAACCAGAAGGAGAGAAAAATAACATTGTATGTGGATAATATGTAGTGATCTAAAATCTGAATCTGGTAGTTATAGGTTTGTAATGACCATCAGATCTCTAAAACTGTATTATAATTCCAAAATGATTTTGCATTTTTGTGTAGAAAATACTTAAATACGAGTTATCAATTTAGAAAATTCTTATGTTACCATTGGTACCTGCCTAAAATAGTCATTTACTGTATAAATCATATTCATAGATAATAGAAAATACTGGATCTTAAATGTCATCAGGCCATTTTTGTTTCCTGTGTTACCCGAAGCAGATACCATGAAATAGGTTGGCTTAACACAATGGAATTTATTAAGTTATACAGTTTGAGGCCTTGAGAATGTTCAAATTAAGACATCATCAAGGTAATGCTTTCTTCCTGAAGATGGGTTTTTGGCAATCTGGTTCCTTAGCCACATAGCAAAGCACATGGTGGTGGCATCTGCTGTTCCCCCCTTCCCTATTGGGTGTTGAATTCAGCTCCTTGCTTCCATGCCTTTCTTTCTTTCTGTATTCATCCCATTTATAAAGGAGTCCAATAGGAGGATTAAGACCCTTCCTGAATGAGGTGGCTCACACCTTAACATCAGTAGCCTCATCAAAATATCCTACCTTCAATGGGTCCACACCCACAGGAATAGATTATCTTAAAGAACATGATTTTCTGGAACATCCAGCTCCAAACTCCACACTTTGGATGCCCCAAAACATGTTCTTTCCATATGCAAAATAAATTAGCTCCATCGCAATATCCACAAAGCCTTAAACATTTCAGTAACAATACTAAGTAAGTTTATTTTAACTCATAAAAATAGGTTCTAGTGTCGTCTGTCCTGGGGCATGATTTCACTCCTCTTATGTACCTGTGAAACCTAGAGAACAAGTTATCTGCTTCCAATGTACAAAGGGTGGTCAGGCATAGGATAAGCATTTCTATTCCCACAGGGAGAAATCAAAAGGAAAATAGGTGTCAAGGGGTATTCCAAAACTCTGCAGGAAATACTACATTAGATTTCAAGGTGTGAAAGTCATCTATCGGACAATATTTTGTGTTCCAGGCCTGATGGGGTGGCAGCCTCACTCTTTCCAAGTGCTTGTGCAGTGTTCATGTTCTCCTCGTATACTGGGGTGAAGGTTTCACCCTTCTCAAGCACTGGGATGGTGATCAGACTCTAGGTTCCACCAATGTCAAACATCAAGGTGGTGGCCAGACTCCCCACAATCCCCTGGCATCTGAGAAAACAGGGTGATAACATTTTTTCCTAATTATGGGGCAGAAGGCCCACCCTCTCCAAAGTCCAGGGAATACTCACCCTTTCCATACAAATGGGTGGTCTGCTCTCTTGGGTCAGAAAGATGTCTCTGGTCCAGACCTCAGCTTCTCTGTTCCTGCCCTTGAAGTGATTTTTCCTTCAATCTATCCCTTTTATGTCCCTTTAGTCCAGGCTGACAGTGGTTCTATTTATACAGATCTCATAATAAACTTGTTGGTTTTGCATGGAGTACACAGGGGTCCAACCCTCAGACAAAGAACTTTCCACAGATCCTTCCTGAATAAATGTATTTCCATCCTGACTTGCACTGAAATGGATGACTGGATTCATGTTCAGTTAAATCCTCACATGGTGTATATTCTCTGCTGACTCACTTGTGGAATGCCTAAAGTTTTTGAAACCATAAATTCCTGGTTTCTTTGTGCCCAGGAGTTCAGTTCTTGGGTTATCTCTTTCATTTTACTGTACGCTACAAGGAAAACCAGGCTGTACTTTCCAGATTTAGCTTAGGAATCTCAGACAAATATCCAAGAAAGAGGATTAAAATCCATCAAGATTGAGGTGGGTCACAACTCAATTGAAGTAGTCTCATTAGTAGAACCTACTTATAATGGGTCCACAGCCACAGGAATGGATTAGCTTTAAGAACAGGATTTTCTGGGAGCACATACAGTTCCAAACCACCACAGACCCACAATTTACCATAAAAAATAACTCTCTTACTCTGTCCTACTTTTGGAATAACAGACCTAAAATTATTCTAGGTTGTTTTAAACTGTTTATTCCTAACATTAAATATCTTTTACATAACTATGATTTAAAATTAATTTACTAAATTGTATATATTTTAAAATAATGACATTAAAGTAAGTCAACCTGTTTATAATTCAAATATCTAGTAGTGAAATCTCTTCTTTAATCCATATAAATGAAATTCTTTATTTCAATTTGGCTGTGCTTAAACACTTAAACTACTTGAGGAGATGGAGATTGGAGTCCATGGATGTCACAGTGGCTTAGGATTTGCAGAGTAGAATGCCTGAGAGGAGGAAAATACAGAGAAAGAGGGTGAGACAAAGAGCGCTACATATTTCTGCAAAGGGTTTTCTGAGTATTTGTCTGAATACTAGTCTGCACATGTGTATTAGTCAGGGTTCTCTAGGGAATCAGAATCAACAAGGGATATCTGTCGATAGTAAGAGATTTATGGGAGTCTCTCACACAGCCGTGGGGATGCACAAGTCCAGGTTCTGCAGGCAGGCTACAACCAGGAGCCCCAATGAAAGTACAATGAAGATTCTTTTTTTTTTTTTTTTTTAAAGATTTATTTTTATTGATTTAATTCCCCTCCCCTCCCCTGGTTGTCTGTCTTCTGTGTCTTTTTGCTGCGTCTTGTTTCTTTGTCCACTTCTGTTGTCGTCAGCGGCACGGGAAGTGTGGGCGGTGCCATTCCTCGGCAGGCTGCTCCCTCCTTCGCGCTGGGCGGCTCTCCTTACGGGTGCACTCCTTGCGCGTGGGGCTTCCCTACGCGGGGGACACCCCTGTGTGGCACAGCACTCCTTGCGCGCATCAACACTGCGCATGGGCCAGCTCCACACGGGTCAAGGAGGCCCGGGGCCTGAACCGCGGGCCTCCCATGTGGTAGACGGACGCCCTAACCACTGGGCCAAAGTCCGTTTCCCCAATGAAGATTCTTGATGAGTTCTGGGAGATGTTGGCTATTCAAAGATATGCTGGGAAATTCTGTCTCAATGCTGGAATCACTTCACCTTTTAAGGGATTCAATGATTGGGTTAAGCATCACTCACTGCTGATGGTAATCTCCCTGATTGATGTAATTATAACCAGCTATCTATGATTTACCAAGGCAGTAAAGTCAATGGTGACTAAAGTCCATAAATGCCCTCAAATTACAGTTAGCCCAGTGCTTGCTTGGCCAAACAACTGGGCACAATTACCCGGCCGAGTTAACATAATAGCCTAACCATCACAACATGCATAGGATGAAACACTATGAATGCAGACAAGCACAACTTCTGAGATAAAAAACATTATTGTGGAGTTATAAGAAAGAAAATTGCCAGAGATAATACAGGGCTTTTTTTAAAAAAAATTTCTGCTTTGTTAAATTCATGGGTATTCAGTGGACATCTTAGAAGGACCACATCTTGTATATGGAATTTAATGTCTTAGAATAAAGACGACTCTACATCTGCCATAAAATAATTTAAAAGCAAAGCTCAAACAACCATAATAATATGCAAGGTTCTTAACTGTTTCCCAGAAAAAATGTTTAATGCTTAAAATTGTACCTAAACATTTAACATTCAACAACATAAAACAGAATGTCTGGCATTCAATTAAAATATGCTAGATAACAAAGAAAGAGAAAAGAGGATTTTGGGATGATAACAGAGTAGAAAAGTCCAGGAATCTGTCCCTTTATCAGAACAACAATGAAACTGGCAGGAACTGCCTGAATCAACTCTTTTGAAACTCTTGAGTCTAGTAGAACACTATGCAGCTTCCAGGGGAGAGTGGGAAAAAAAGTCTGATAAATTGCAGTAAATACCAGTTGTGGTGGTTTTAAGCCATATGTACCCCAGGAACACATTTTCTTAAATTTAATCCATTTCTGTGGGTTCAAACCCATTGTAAGAAGGATCTTTTGTTGAGGTTAGCTCAGTTAAGATATGAACCATTCAAGAAGTGTCTTATCCTATTACTGTAGCCCTTTATAAGTGGAATGAAATTCAGACAGAAGAGAGAAAACCACAGAGGAGGCAGCCAGGAGCTGATATTGATGGAATATAGAAAAGAAGGAGATGCTGCCATGTGCCTTGCCATGTGACAGAGAAGCCAAGGATTACTCTCAGCCAGCCCTAAAACACCAGTCTTTGGGAAGAAAACATCATGTTGATAATGCCTTGAATTGGACATTTTTCTGAACCTCTAAACCATGAGTGAATAAATTCTCATTGTTTAAGCTGAACCATTTCATGGTACTTACTTGAGCAGCCTAAAAACCTGAAACACCAGTGACTTACATTCTCTGTGCAGTGGGTACCATTGCCCATCTCCCCCAGCCTCCCTCAGGCAGCAGGGACATACTCAATGCTGTGAGGTCCTGGTGCAGCTTGCTGGTGCCAAGATGGGATATAAAGACACAGTTCTCCAAAATTCAGGGGTGTTCCATCAGATCTCTGATCAGTACTTTTGATCACCTACCACAGAACCTTGTGGGCCCTGTGGACATTGTTCCAACCTGCCTTGAGTAAAAGTAGCAGAGAAGTGTTAAAGAAAGAACCCTTCCTCAAAACTACGGAAAACAGTTAAAGAGCTGCATTTATAGGCTAACCACTGAATCAAGAAAACTCAGCTTCAAAGAGCCATAGGAAAAGCTTCTGACACACATGGCATTGTGTTGCTGCCAGCACTCCCTTCAATGGTACCTGGCCTCCTTCCCAGTAGGAAAAACTGGCCTAGGAAACTCCTCTCTAGTTTACCCTCCCTCCCATAATTTTCCCTCCAGGCAAAAGCAGCTGGGACCATGAAAGCTAAGAAACAATTGAGTTGGACAGCCTGTTTTAAGTCCTGCAGTAGAGCAGGACCACTGCGTGGCTGCCATATTATTTCCTAAAATTTACATTTTGGGTAAATGATGCTCTGAAGAGTCACAATGCTTGAAATGCTAGAGTTGGAATTTAAATATGGTAGCCCCAAACCTGTTTTATTTTAAATCCTGTCACATTATCTTAGGTAGGTTTATAAGTATTAAAAGTTATATGTTATTTCTTTAAATAAAGATTCCTAACTGTTAATGATATGTATCATTTGTCTCCTATACATTTCTCCCATGCCATTAACTGATAGACATACTTTCCTATTAGAAATGTTAAAAGTATATTATACATTTGACTTGGCCCAGTGATTATGGCGTCTGTCTGCCACATGGCAGGTCCGGTTCAAACCCCCGGCCTCCTTGACCTGTGTGGAGCTGGCCCATGCACAGCGCAGACGTGCGCAAGAAGTGCAGTACCACGGGGTGTCCCCCGTGTAGGGGAGCCCCACGCGCAAGGAGTGCTCCCCATAAGGAGAGCTGCCCAGTGTGAAAGAAAGTGCAGCCTGCCTAAGAATGGTGCCACCCACACGGAGAGCTGACGCAACAAAAAGAAACAGAGATTCCTGTGCCGCTGACAACAACAGAAGAGGACAAAGAAGAAGACGCAGCAAATAGACACAGAGAACAGACAACCAGGGTGGGGAAAGGGGAGAGAAATAAATAAATAAATAAATCTTATAATGGTAAAATGAGTTTTAGAAAAATATAAAGGCAAGTGATTGATGACATTACTTTGTGATTTCTACATTATACACGGATGGAGGAAAGGAAACTCACGCTGATTATCTACAATGTGTCTGAGTTTTCTTCTATCTCACTGGTTGGTTCTTCAGTTTCATTTACTGGCTCTCCTATTTTGTGCAAGCTTTAAATATATTATGGAGCCCCAGAGACCTCTCTCTATATAATTTTCCTATATAACCTTATTAAGCCCCATGTGATTCCCTTCACCCCTGATTTCTTCCCTCCAATATAAAATTATATATCTAACTATCTGTATATCACTTCAAAATGGAAATTTAATAGTCATTTCAAATTTTACATGGTTAAATTGAATTCTATTCCAAGCATGCTACTTCCCAACTTTTCTATACCTTTGTAAAAAGCATCAGGATATATCTAGCTGCTCTTGCCAAAGATCTATTAATTTTTCTTAATTTATTACTTTCCCCCATGATTTTATCATCCCTCTCATAATTAAGTCATGTTAATTGTATTTCCAAACAAACCCTTGAATATCTTTACTATCACCCACATCCAAGTCACTATCATCCTCCTCTTATTTTGTACATTTGCAGTGCACTTCTAACTGGAATTTCTGTTTCTACTCTTCCCTGTTAAAAATCCGAAGAGTCATCTATGTAAAACTTAAGTTGTTATTCCTTACTTAAAATACTTTTATGGCTTTCTATTTTAATTCAAATAAAATCCAAACCTCTTACCATACCCTGGCTTATGAATCTCATGATATCCCACATAATCTAGAATTTCTCTGTTCTTACGTCTTCAACCTCACACAATTCTTCACTTAATTCATTATGCTCTATTCACATTGCTTATTCTTTTTATAGAATACAAGCAACTTGCTTTCACCTTTCTGTTCTTTCTTCTGTCTGGAGAGACTTTCCTTTGATTATCACATGACTGGCTTTGCTTTTGTTATCTAGTTCTTGGCTGAAATGCCACCTTCTCAGAAACGCCTTCTCTAAAACACCCAAATCACAACCAAATCACTAACACTGAACGCTATTTTAACTGTCTATTTAATACTCACTATCATCTGATGTGTTTTGTTCATAAATTTCATTTTTTATTTATGTTATGAATCTCTCTGTTAATGTAAGTTCTAGGAAAAAAGTACCTCTCTCACTCTGAAATAAGGCTTGAGATAAACTACTCAAAAAATATTGGTTGTTTGAATGAATGAATGCACCCAGATCTTCTCACATTTCTTCTGTACTTAAAGCTAATCAAAGGTATCAAATACTTAGGAAAGAGTCTTGATTTGTATCCATAGATTTAGCCTCTAACTCCAATTCTATTTATAATGCTACCACCCTACATAATCTAACCCAATTAATTGTTTCCATCTTATAATGTATTTATGAACCATTGTGTGGATTGTTTCTACTGGGTCTGCTTAGGAGCAAGATGATTTTTAGAGAATTCCAGTAAGAATGACATGACAACCAGGCCCTGAGCCTCAGCAGACTTTCAACTCTTACCCTCTGGTTTATTGGACTTACCCTGGCCAGCTAACAGGGAGGTGAAGAAGGTCAACCATCACAACAGGAAGCTGAGAGTGTCTACAACTGCAAGCAGGAAAATTGCATCCATCATCCATATGAAATCTAAGCCCCCTCTCAATATAGAGGTGGAGTGGACATAACTATCCTTGGGTCCACAGGATGGAGGACTAGAGTATGGATTAGAGTGGATTTACTGATATTCTACTATGGAACTAATATGATTAGTAATGGAAGAAATTGTAGCACTGATGTGGAGAAAGTGGCCACAGTAGCTGCTGAGGGTAGGGAGAGGGAAGAAGAGATATGATGTGGGGGCATTTTCAGAACTTGGAGTTGTCCTGGGTGGTACTGCAGGACAGATGCTGGACACTGTATGTCCTGCCATGGCCCACTGGGGACTAGGGGAGAGTGTAAACTACAATGTAAACCATTATCTGTGTGGTTCAGCAGTGCTCCAAAATGTATTCACCAGATGAATATCCCACAATGATGAAAGAAGTTGTTGATGTGTGAGAAGTGGGGTGAGGGGGGTGGTGGGTATATGGGGACCTTTTATATTTTTTGAATGTAACATTAAAAAAAAACAAAGAGGGAAAAAAAGAATGACTGGAAAACAGGTTTGATATAATTGTCAGACGTATAAGAATGACAACAGCAACAACAACAAAACATACATTCTTCTGTAATCTTAGGATAATAATATATCCAAAGAAATATCATTTGTACACTTTCAAGAGGCACTGGTAATTATCATGAATATACCTATATAACTACATCAACATGGAGCTTCAGTGCTAGTTTCAACCTCAATTCAAAGAATGAGGACGAAATTATTAAGTACACACACAATTAAGTATGTCAGAATGGGACATTGGAAAGAAAAAGTGAAATTCCGATAGGGATTTCCTCACCTGTGAGGAAACACAGCCAACAGCAATTGACTTCCTGATGGTGAAATGCATAATAGAACAGACACTTATCTACCTAGTAACTTGAGTGTTTTGTTGACTTTCCTATTTTAAACTTGAAAACAAAAGTTTCACATTTCTAGTCCTTTCCAACTTTCTATTACTTATGTAAGGGAAAAGAATGGAGACCATCAAAATCATTCCTAAACCTTACTATTTTATCCCTGATCTTAGATAACACAATTGCTATCAAGGAAGCAAATGAAAAGGTATCCTTAGTTTTGATATGCAAATGAAAATATCAAGTAGCCAATTTTGTGTATACTTCATACATTCCGAAATGCCATAACAAGGAGAATTTGAACTGTCAAAGGCCAGGTGTGCAATCAGAGATAGACTTTTATCCTAGTAGGAGTAATCAGTGTGACTTAGTACTTTGGCTTGATGGAAATGAACTTGGCTTTATGACTCTATTCCGAAGTAATCACAATTGTAGAGACCTAAGAAATGGATCTAGATCTTCTCTTTTTCTTTCTACCTCTATTACCATCTTTGATGGTCCTTTCATCTCTTTTGAATACCCATATTTTTAATTTTATTTTGTGGGTGGAAAGGTAAAACTTTCTATTTCCCTTTTTCTGTTTCAGTTAATTTTTGACTCCTTTTAAAACATAGTTGACTAAAAAATAAAATACAAAGCATTTTGATGTATAGACACCAAAGATACTTGTGTGCATGGAGGAAATGAAAAAAAATTACAAAAACTCACTATAATATTTTATCTGATTTATTGTAATACATTTGACCCACCTAAATTTATGCTGGTAATAAAGACACATTCTGAAAAATCCATGTTGATCCTACTCTCAAATAATTCATTTTAATAGCTCATACTAACAATTAAGGGAAGTTTAACTCTGTGTTTCAGACAAACCCAAGCTTGCATGACCATATGTTTAATCCTTGTTCTAATTCCACATGCATAAATCAGAGCAAGTTACTTAATCTTCCTAGGCCTCAGTTTCCTTATCTGGAAGATGAGATAATTGAGCTAAACGGTTTCTGTAAAAGTCATGTTTTGTCTAAATACCAACTCTGTTGATTTTGATGCCAATAAGGTCAACTGTAGTGTTTTCCACCTTAGCTGCTTATTACTTCCTGTGCCAGAATTTGATTAGAGAGGCAAAGCACAACTTCAAAAGCTGGAAACAACCTTAGAATTCTATCCCCTCACATCAAACAGCAGGTACTTATTGAGTTCCATTTGCTGTGCTGGTGCCACAGGACTTGCAAAGAACATAAGACATAGTCATTATTTCCAAGGAGTTTGAAATACCCCCATACAAAAAAGGACAATAAAAGTATTGTATACTGTATTTTTAAAAAATGACATTGGATTATTAGGTTGCTGTGTTTTAATATATAGTATACCTATAGTATAGGTATCTATTTTGAACTAATTCTAGACCCAAAAGAGCATCATTAATCACTAATGGACAAGGGTAAAGCTGGAGCTCATTGATGATTAAAATAAAGATTTAAACACTCCATTCCATGATTCTCAATCTGCTTTCTCATTGTCTCTCTTTCATGTTTCTCCCGGATGCCAATGTTATTCTCTCAGATTGGCCCCTTTAACATGGCTACTGGGAGGTCCCAAGGTTACCTTTCTCAAACTTTCTATGAGAGAAGGACTAAGAATAACTTTCTTTTTTGTCCCAAGGTAAAAACAAACCAAACACCCAGAAGTGCTCAAATTGACTAACCATTGGAGCTTGATATGATCTGCCTGGCATTGGTCAGATGGCCACTCTGTGCTGTCTAAGGGGCAACAAGATCTGTAAGAAGCAGTCAGGTCCAGCTTGAACCACAAGACTGAGCAGTAGGCAAGGAAGGAGATTTCACTAGCAGAGAAGGCATACTGTCTCAGGCAGAATGGAAAATAACTAACAATCAAGATAGATAATATGCTTATTCAGAGAAAAAAGAAAAAAAAAAGTATCAGTCCCAGCTCCTGAACAAGTAAAGCATTATCAGATAGCTGGGACTGGATGTATTCCAGCTGGGCATCAACAGAAACTTTGGAAAACAAGAGCACAAGCATGGAGGAGTGCAGGTGCAAAATGTGCTTGGGAAAAGTGAGTGTGTTAGTTTGGAGGGAACACAGATAGAAATCCAATCAAGCAAGGTCACTTCCTCTGGAGATGCTATTATTTTCATTCCCTCTTCACTTTTCCACTTCAGAGAACATTTTCAATCTCTCAAGCTTTAGAGGTTTCTGTGTAGTTGCTCTTTTCCTTTGTCATAAATGATATGACACCTGCAAAAAACACGTACACTTGTTTTCTGAAGAGACCAGGATTAGAATAACCTGGAAATACACAATTGATCTAAAGTGAAAGAGCTGGGTGATTGTAAAACTATGCCCTTCTCAGTGAGTACTCAACTTAGGGAACCTCTGCCAAGAGAAAAGAGGCCTTAAAATTACTACATAAATCTGTGGTCTGCTGGCAATTCTAATGAAACACATAGCACATAGACTTGATAATAAACAGAACACTTCACTCTTCATGAGAGAAAATTATTTCCTCAGAAATTTTCTCTTCCTACATACCAAAGGAATTTAAAATGCAGGTACAAATTTGTATCTTTGAGTTAATTTAAAGTATATATTTATAAATTGAGTCATTATTATTATAATTTCAATTTAATTTTGACCCAATTTAGTATTTTCTATGAATTTTGACTAATGATTTTCATGATAAAAACACTAGAACAGCAATAGAAATACAACCTTATATTGACAATCTTCATTGTCTTTTGGGATAAAAATTGTTTTCTCAATCCGAAAATGAATAGTCTTTCTAGTTTTGTAGAACCATCCTTTTGACTAAATGGCACGTTCTTTCTTTCTGTGAAATAGGTGTTCTGCTTTTCTCTAGTGACTATTTTTCTTCTAATTGAAGCTAAATTTGAAAGCACCTATGAAAACCAGAAGATAGTTTCCATTAGCAGAAAGTGTGGGCTCTATTGTGACTTATGGAACAAGAGGAAACCTGTTTCCAGAATGCATTCATTAAACCCTGCAAGCAACCACTTCTAAAGCTAAAAGAGTCAGGAGGTAGTGTTAGATTAGTTCCGCATTCCAGTAGGCCTTTTAGTGTAACAATGAGGCAAACTTTTGACTTGGGCTCTGTTCTTTTGTTAAATCTGAGTTTCACTAATATTCATGCCATTTGTAGCAATTCTCTCAAAGGGCGTTGATTTGTCAAAATCAACGTGGTGCCATATATTAAAGCAATTTCCACTTTGGGTCTTAACAGTTTTTCATGTTCTCATAATTTTCTCTCTCTTGTAGATGTGGGATTTATTCCTTCTTGCTTTCTCTTTTAATGAATTGCACTTTCCATTAAAGCCACTAAATTGGAGTAAACTGGTAAAAATTATTTACAGAGAAAAATGTATTTTAATGTCTAATTACTACTTAGTGAGGAGGTTGTTACAAGGAGTCTGGGCCTGTGACCTAGTGACCTAGGGATGAAGACTGAAGAATGTGTTGGACTCCTAGCCACACTCAATCCACATGTGGAACCATCAACTTTCCTGTTTCTTGAATGATATTAAAACAAAGAAGGAATTTGAAAATATCACTGAATATATTTTGGAGCCACTCAAATTAAACTTTATTAATAAAAGTATGTATTTTTAAATAATAAAACTACTTTTACACATAAGATATTTAAAATATTTTCATCTCCCAATAAACAACACATACATATATATATTTCATTAACTATTTGCCATAACACTATTTAAATAGTATTATCTCCTCCTGGAGATAACAAAATTGGGAAACATGTTTTAAGTTTGAACTGTAAACTCATGCATGTAAATAAGTGGTGAGTCCAAGATTTTAACCCAAGAGTGACTAAAAATAAATCCACAATTTAATCCAATCTGTCATACTGCGTGTTGACATTGAGATTTAAGCAGCAAACTAGAAGAGGAATTTTAATTTTATGATAATTTTCAGCCTTTGAATGCAATCAAATGTATTTTACATTAAATCCAGGGAAATATATAAATTAGAGTTTCCTTGGAAAGTCCAAGAAAAAAATTACCAAAAATATCAGAGGAGAATATTGGCCCACAATGATGGAAAGATTAAAAAATGGGCATAAATAAACCAAGTTTTTTCAACATTCCGTAAAAACTGGAAGCAAGAGAGAATAAAACATTAATTTTAAAAGTGGGTCATAGATCAAGAGGGCGCTTGCTGATATCAATGATCAGTTTTTATATGCTGTTACTATGTATTGCAGCTTGTGGTTTCCTAGAAAATAAAAGATTTCTCTATCTTTCAATTTACACATTTATTTTAATTAAAATATTTTATTCTAAGTAAACAATAGTTGATATCTGAAACTACAGAGCATGCAATCTAGTGGAGGAAAAAGGATATATTGAATAGTGGTGCAAGAATATTTTCTATGGAAATACAAAAATGGGAGATACTAGTTTCAAATGGTACCATTAATAGAAAGTTTCATGTAGAAGGTGGATTTTGAAGGATAGAAGATTACAACAGACAGAAGAAAGGCCAAAGATTATGTAAATTATAAAAAATATGTGTATTAAGATATTTTTTAAGGATTGGGCCACATGGAAATAACAGATTCTCAAAGAGTTCTCTGACTTCTGAAAGCAAAAAGATTTCAAGCAAGAAAACTGCACAAAGTTTAATTTTGCTGGAAGTTGAGGAGAATCAGCAAAACTAGTATTTACTGAGCATCTAATATACGGCAAAGATGAATATTAGGTTTACTATATGTCTTTTTATCAAATTATTATAACAACCTACTAAGTTAAACATAATCCTTTACATTTTGCAGGTAGGAAACTGTTGCCACCTTTCTCCACCCCTCCTCCCCTTCCAGCCCCCGCCGTCCTTCCCGCCAGTCCCGCCCATATTGCCAACCCACAATCTGCCCTCTTCCCCAGTAACTGCTTACCTCAGGTCTATCCATCAGCTTCAGCCTATCCACAGCCACCCCTTAGCCAGCCCTCCCTTCATCACGCCCCTCCCTCTACCCAACCCTATATAGCTAAGTGTACTTCCGTAATAAAGCAGACCTGTTCTTGCGCTCAAGCGGTCTCCGTGGTTTTTCCCCAACCGCGCGTCCCCCATGCCTGGAGAACCGGTGCTCCCTCTTGGGGCACCCCCCGCCAGCTGATCGGCAGGAGCAAGCCCCCCCAACTCTTGGGCCTGAGCGAGGACGAAACCCCCACGCTCAGCAACAGGAAACCAAAGTGTGAACCTGTCCAGGAGTGAATCATGGGTGAATGCTGAGGCTAGGATTTGACCCCAAGGCTCTTTTCCACCATATCAATTTTTCTTAAAATGTATCTTTCAGAACACTATTATTAATAGATATCCATGAAAGAATGATATATTATGAAAAAATTCATTTGAGAAATATTTCACACACTATCTACTCCCTAGCTATTCTTAATTCACACTAGCTCCCTAAAGTTTCTGAGAAGAAGTGGGAAGAAACCTGATTAATTTTGCTTATGTCATTTCCCAAATGCATTTGACCTTGGAGACTTTTTTATTAAAATATAACACCTATTAATATCCCAAAATTAGTGTGCTCAGAGATATCCTGTGGGAAACACTACCTTATTGGAAACAAGTATAGAATGCATGAGTGTCACTGTTAGAAGATGCTATGAGATAAAATAGAAAGAGTAAATCAGAGCCAGATCTCAGAGTGCTTACAATAAAAGACTGAGGAGACAGGACTTAATTTGCAGGCAAGTTGGAAAGAATCTTGGAAGGATTTTGGACAAAAAATTGATGTGATAATATAATGCCCCAAATATCTCATGTATCTTGAATATTTAATAATAATTACAGATATTTCAGCATTCATTTTCAGACCTCACAATCTCTGCTAACACTTAATGTTTCTATCTTAATATAAGAAAATGTTTATCTCTTGTGTAGAGTGAATGCCTAGTCCACTAGAATAATATTTCCACTGTTTTCAGTCTGTCATCATCCATCTTTTAAAAATCATTATTTTAATGGATTTATCATTTACCATAATGAAAAACTGTTAAATAATAATACCCAGGATACCATTAGTAGAGGCATCTCTATGTAATTAATTGCTAAAATGTTTTACTTTTGACACGCTAAATGCAGTTTGCTTTTCTATGAATTCTGTGAATTGTTTTATCAACCAATAATATTTTAAGTATAATGCATATAGCTATTTATGCTATACCTGCCTTTGCCATAGAAGTGTAAACCCCTTATGGAATGGAATGGCTTATAAGCAAGTTTTCTAAACCATCAGAGTGCCACAATTCCATGTGTGCCCATCAGCATTTATTATTGATACTACCAATGCCGTGTTGCTCAAAGTGTGATTATTGGAGCAACTTCTCATAATTGTCTGGGTTATTGGTTCAAAATACAGTTTGTGGGGCTACCACCCAGATCAACGATACAATTTCTTGGTGGGGGGAATAAAAATGGCATTCAGATAAGGTTCCCAGAATACAGATGCTCACAAGAGCTTGGAAAACGCTGATCTGTTATGTCAGTGAAAGAGGAAAAACAATCTCATTCAAATTTCAAAAGCAGTTTTACAAGAGCAGTAGGCCAGTTAGTCAAGGATTTTTACTTAATCATTAGGTATAAAGAATGCCATAAGACTCCATAAGATGTCCTCATATAAGAATACAGAATCGTAAATAAAGAAGGTAAGGGGAAAAAAGAAAAAAAAGTATTAAATAAATCTTGTAAATGTACGTAGATACACATATGAAAATATATATAAGAGCCTCAGATTTTTATGTGATAATTTGTTCAATCACCATATTTTATAGGCATTAAAACCAAGACCCAAGAATCTAGCTGTTTCTCAACAATACAAGCATGTTCCTGACTCAAGCACTTTGAATTGCCTCTTCCCTCTGCTGAAAGGGATCTTCAGCCACTAACTTTTCCTGGGTTCCACTCAAAGCCATGTTGATGGCTAGTATGACTAAAAATTAGATTTTAACTTTATTTCATTTTAATTTAAATAGTCACATGATGGTAGTGGCTATCATATTGGATAGTGCAGATCTAACTACTTATTTATAATTTGAAAAAATTAATCTTTTTAATAATTGCCTGTTTGAAAAATGAGCTAGTTTTAAAGATTTAAATCAAGTAGGAACAACAATTTGTATTTTGTAATTTAATATTTTGTATTTTTAAAATGTCCCACTTGGGAGCAGATGTAGGTCAAGCAGCTGAGCACCTACTTCCCATATGAGAGGTCCCGGTTTTGGTTTTCTGTGCTCCCTAAGAACAGAAAATCAAACAGCTAACAAACTAGCAAGGGAACCAACTTAGGGGAGCTGATGTGGCTCAGTGGTTGAGTGCTGATTTCCCACATACAAGGTCTAGAGTTTAATCCTTGGCCCTGGTACCTTAAAAAAAAGTGTCCCTCTTGAACCTAGTATGAAGATTAATTAAATGAAAGGGAGAGCTTGATTTAGAACAGTGAAACTAGAGGTGTTCAGAAAGCAGAGCTCATTGGATTGTTTTCGGCCTTCTATTTTTTTCCCTGAGTAATCTGTTTGGACCCAGTAGTAATAACATGGTAAAGACAAAGGTTCTTGCAAATAGAGCTTAAAATTCTTCAATTTAAGGAATTATTTTTCCTACATCCTCTGAAAATATACTTCAAGTTAGAAGATTCCAACTTCAATTCTGCTCAGACAGTTTGATTATCTGGCTTGCTATGAATGGTCCCCTGAGTTGAACGAGCAGAAAAGCCACAGTTGTACTTGCCTTGGAAGAGGGCACAGTGGAGTGGCCTTTCTCCAAACCTGCTCTAAATACCACTCATTGGCAGTGGTGGGGGCAGATGGAGGGAGGCTACAGAAATGGTTATAAACTCTGGTAAAACTCGTTTAATGAAGACTTGGAATATTGTTATGTACTTCCCCAGATTCCAGTCTTCCTAGAAGCAGTAAAGCTGCCCTAACCTTTTCTAAAAGTGAAAATCATGTGGATATAACAATATTCCCTAAACCATAAAAGAACAAAGGAAAGGGTACTGGGCTGGCACAATGAATTTTTATTTGATTCCTTGTACATTTTACACATATTATAAGGAGAGAATTAATGGCATTTGGTTAAAGCAATAGAGTCCCTGATAATGCAAATGTAATTTGTTATAATACCAAAATAACAGGGACTGTAATGTAAAAAAGCATTGAAGAAAACATGTGATAGAAAATTGGAGACAATAGTTTGCTTAACCCAATGAAGATGGCACACATTTAATGGCCTCCGGAGAAAGTTAATTTTTAAATCACTCTCTCTCTACCTGGAAATATCTCTTTCTGTCTAACTTAAATATCTCATGGTGCAATTTAAATTCATTTCCTTTTTGTAATGCCCAGTAGAGTAAAAAGTATAGACTACTTTCCTTTGAGGAGTAAGCCATAATTTGTTTAGAGATCGATAAATATGCAGCTTCTCAGATTTCTCCAGGCTAATGACTCTATTTAATGTTTCCTTAGCGGTCTCCATTATTGTTGTCGTTCTATGCTGAACTCTGTCTAAATTCTCTGCATTCCTTTTAAGTTGATGAGCCTCATAGTCAGTTTCATAGACTGCCTCTTTATATGCCAAGTGAACGGGTGCACAGCACTCAACAACTAGACTTGGCTGCCACACGTGCCCTGTAGTTATACATAATCTGAACTGGGCCTGTTCTGCATTCTCTTAATGTGCTACATTGGAGTGGAGTCAAGTATGAACAGAAATGCCAGGCATTTGACTCCACTTCGGTGATATTTGTAGATGTGGCAGTAAAACAGTCTTTCAAGTATTTACCTTTACCACTTGGATGCATTTTTTTCTCTTTATATTTTTTGCAATTTTAAAAGATAAATTACTAGGATCTGGCTGTGTATGTCTTGGTTGCCATGCTTTAAAGTTTCCCTGTTTTATTACTTTGAAGCTCTAGCAAATAGATTAGAACACTGGATTTGCTGCATTTTCCTTGCTTATTGCTGTTTTTCTTTTTAAGCCTTGAGAAAACGACTTGACATGGTATATGAATGTGTTTGTCTTTCATTTCTATATGTTGCCTCTGACTTTCAGGATTCTATTTTTATGCATCAAAATCTTGTTTCATCTTCATGCTTTCCTACTGTTTTACAAGCAGATATCTCATCTATTTGCTTATACAGAAAGATGGTGAAGTCATTAATAGTCTGAAGTTTTCAAAAATAGAATGGTCATTAACCAGACTCATGTAACTATTTCATCTAGGCTAGGAAAGATTACAGGATTAGGAGAACTAGGCAAAGCACAGTAAGGAGACTTTGCCTGTGAACACAAGAGATGTCTCCCTACATATTGTTTTGTAGTTTTGTTTCTTTCCCTCTTCTTTATGGATATGGTTTAATAAGTAACAAATTCTCTCAACTTGTAATTCTCTATGGAATAACAGAGGTTATTGCTGGGCTTTTGTTTATATTCATAAATTAAGCTCTTAATTGTGATATGCCCTATAGCTTATACTTGATGATCACCAGCTCATACCAGTGAATATTGCTTTAAAAAATAGTTTATTTAATGTATTTTGTGTTGTCAAGGCATGCCTTCTACAATAACAGTTCAAAGTGTTTTCATTTTACAATTTCTTGAGTAATTTTCAATTCAAGCTGAGGAATGCTGATAATTTTCACCTATTTGAGTATAATTGTTATAATTCATTGTTATATGACCCATTATATTAATAGTTAAATTTAGGCTTACTAGATTTCTTAGTATCAATATAATGCTTTTTTAAAAACTTTATTTTTACATTTAATAATTGAAAATATAAACAAGACCTAAAAAGAAAACACAGTTGAATGAAAGCATACATTTCTCAATTAAATGTCCTGGATATCTATAAATTTTTTTTGAGTCATACAATATGTTACACAGTATATTTGGTTTGTAGTAATGCAATCATACAGTATTTGTCCTTTTGTGTCTGGCTTGCTTCACTCAACATAATGTCCTCCAGGTTCATCCATGTTATCATATAATGATTTTAATGAAACAAGTTTTTACAATTTTGAGATTGTCATCTTTTCTCCCCAAAAGAACCTTGGATTGCAATTGTAAACATTGAAGCCACAAATTTTCTTTTGAAACAATTAAGTACCTTACCATAAAAAATTAAGACTGGTAGCCATTCTGTTTTCGTTTAGTGTTCTTACAAACTAGTCTTTTCTGTAATAGTGCTCATTAACAGCCAATATTATATTATTATGAATAGCAACAAATATTATTGAGACAAGAAACGACCTATTTAATATATTATACTTTATATGGCTTTTAGGCAGATAAAACTTTCACTGTATAAAATACATTATTCAACCAGACATTAAAATTGATTCTAATAAAAGAGGCACAATTTCATTTCTAAAATGGTGAGTGTCTATGTTTAGCACAACTCATATTATTCATAAAGAAAATATGAGGCAATTTGTAAAAAATACTGGACATAAAATTGGCAAATGTTTATCATCTGAATATATATAACGTATAATTTTCAAACCAATGGTAGCTTAGTTAACATGTGTGGTGAAATAGTGATGGGTTGTGGATTAAATACAAACTCTGCCATTTAGTTGTGTGACCATGAACAAATTACTCCATAGAATTTCTTTCTTTCTGGTACAATTGGTAATGATACCTGCCTCAGTGATTAAATGAAGTAATATACGTGAAAGTCATTGATGGATAAACTAGCCACACAACATAGATTTTTTTAAAGAACCTACAATGTGTGGTTCTTGCCCTCAGTTTTTCCTCTTGTTGTAAAAAGGGCACTAAAAAAATTATTGTAATTCATTACAATTGTGATGGGTACTATTAAGGAAAGGCAAATAGAGTCAGGATGATACATATTTTGGGGACCTAAACTAATCACAAGGGTAAACGAAGCCATACTAATGAAATGGTATTTAAATTAGGACTTTTAAAAGAGGCAAAAAGTCAGAGAAGAGTCTTTTTGAACCAGAAGAAACAGAGGTAAGTAACTAGATGTGAAGCAGATAACTAGATGTGAAGCTGTGAGCTCCTCTTAAATTTCTCCTTCTGTGCCCCTCTAAAATGAATCACCTGATATTGTTTACCCCTCATTTTTACCCTTAATCCTTAACAGGTAGTTTTGTATATGGCAGGCACATAGTAATTGCTGAATGGAAGTCTGCTTATTTTAGGTGGATAGAACCAACCTTAATATGTCTCCCTAAGTATAAGACCTAGCCATAACTATTTCTTTTCATTGAACAAAATATGATTGATACTATATTAATGCCAAGGGTCAAGAATACAGTGATATAAGGTGAGAGGGGATTTGTCTTCTTGGAGTAACGAAAACTTTTTACAGTTGACTGAGGGGATTAAAGCACAACTCTGCGCTGAAACTGAGAGCCACTGAGTCTGCAGTTTGGATGGATTATACAAGGCAGGGGACTGCATAACACAGTGAACCCTGTGGTGGATGATGGACTGTGGTTAATTGTATAAATATGAGAACATTCTTTCATGGACTATAACAAATGTATCATACTAATACATGGTATCAATAATAGGGAGGTTTGTTGGAAAAAATACACCTAATGGAAGCTGTGGACCATAGTTAGTAGTAATATTTGGATGTTCTTTTACCAATTGTAACAAATGTTCCACAACAGTGTAATGTATTGGTGGTAGGTTGGTGTATGGGAATCCTATATGTTATGCATGATTGTTTTGTAAACTTACAACTTATGTAATAAAAAATATTAAGAATATCTTCATCAGGAAGTTCCATTAAGAGTATGAAAACTCAAACTACATACAAAGAGAATTTAGAATCTGCTAAGGGGCTCATATCCAGAATATACTAAAATATATTGCAAAAATATGAGAAAAGAAAATAACCCAATTTTAGAAATAACCGAAAGACTGGAGAAGATCCTTCTTATATGTCTCAGATTGTATACTGTTTTTCTTTTCTTGTTTCTTACCAAACTCTTTACTCCCTTGTCTATCCTAAAAAAACAACAACAAAAGTATATCTAAATGCCAAAATGGTATCAAAGAGTATAGAAAATGTTCTCAATAGCATTAACCTCAGGGAAATGAAAACTTAAGCCACAATGAAATACTACTGCACACTTATACAACTAGACTGCTGTTGGGAGTGTAAACTGGTACAACCACTTTGGAAAACTATTTGGCAGAGTCTGCTAAAGCTTAATATGGCAATTCATGATAACAAGATTGATCTGAACAACCAAAGACAAGTCTTTGCAGATGTGGGCAAAGAAAAATCCAGAGACAGTAATGTGATATTAATTGAGAACAAAGCCAAAATCAGTTACAACGTGAAAAAACTATTCCAGCACCTGGCTGTTGCCCTTCTTTCCTAAAGTAATTCATCTCCACTAATAAGGAGCAATAGCTCAGCATTTCCACTCTTAGTTGTGCACTCAAGAGAAATTTAGATATACTCAAAAGACATGCTCAGGAATATTCATAGCATCTTTATTCATCTTAGCACCATACTAGAAACAACTCAAATTCTCACCAACATCAGAATGGATAATTATGTTAGCTTCATATCATGAAAAACTACAGGGCATGGGGGAGAATGAATTACTATTTCACATAAAAAACCTATTTGAGTCTTATGGATATAATATTAAATGAAATGTAGACCCAGTCAAGTGTATACTGTATGATTCCATTTATAAGAAGTTCAAGAATGGGCCAACTCAACCTATGGTAAGATGAATCAGAATAGTGATTTTCCTTGGGAGAATTGGGGATTGGTTTAGAATGGGAAAGGAAGAGCAACCCTTCTGGGATGCTGGAAATGTTTTGTATCTTGTTGCAAGTGATGGTTATACTAATGTAAATGTTAGTGAAAAATTTAAAAATTTGTATACTTAACATTGTGCACTTTATGCATGTTATACAATAATAAAAGGTTTGAATCATCTCAAAAAGAGGAAAAACAATGTTTGAGCTCAATTAAGTCAATGAGAACTAACTGACTATAAGACTGGAACCATTGTCTCAATATTACAAGGAACTCAAGTACTTATTCCACATTTTAAAATTTGTTGTTTATATTCAATTGTAATAAAAATATATATTTGTTTTATTTTTTGACAACTCTACCAAATCAATTGAGATCTGTCCAGTTGAAAATGATTTTAAATGATTTTAAATGATTTTAAAGCTATTTATTAAACCTACATATTTTGCTTCTTAATCCCGTGAAGAACTCCTAATTTAACTTTATCAAATTCTTTAACTAGGAGTCTATTTCTTTAATATATTGTTTCAGAAAAACGTGAAGATTGTTGAGCTAACTTCCAGAGGCCCTATAACTAAACAATATACTCATTTTTTTTTATTTAAGCATGAAGATGTGGATTTTTCATTTCTTTCAATTAAGAACTAAAGATATCTTAAGCAATTTAATAGCCATCCACCTTTAGGCAAAAGAGCTTAATAAATGTTTATTGCAATTGTCTGATATTGAATGTGTCCTAAGAGGTCACTTTTAAATTAACCATTTTCTACTAATACTGACCTTTAACAAAATATCTTAAATATGGACTTTTGAAAGAAAATTATCAAACGTAGTATAACCATCAAAAGCCAAGTTGTTTTTAGTTTTTCTCTTTCTTTGTTTTAGTGAAAATTTTAATTACATATCCCATATGTTGTGTGAGGGCACTTAACATTAACAGAACTTTCTTGATTGCTTCATTTAAAAGCTTTATTGCTAAACAGCAAATATATTCAGACTAAAATCTATCAAGCCAACCATCATTTAAATGAACAGGGAAAACTGTGGCAAATAGATATACTAAAATTGCTTCTTTTAAATCAGCAACATCAGTACAAGTTGAAGTAAGAATCTAAGTGAAATATATTTTCACATATTCAATTCATTCCAGATACAAGCTTTATGCAATTACCTCATTAGCCAAGAAAGGACAAATATGAGAACTCATTATTTTGGCTGACATTTCAAAATTTGCATATTATTGTTATACACTGATTGATTGTCTACTTTATGCAGATATATCAGATTTTAAGGAATAGGAATGTAATTTGTGAATTTTTCCTATATCATCTTTTTTTGGTAGAATGTCATGCTTTCTCTTCCTTATAACACTTTCTTATTTCATTATATCCTGTTATTTCATTTTCCTTGGCTCCCTCTTTTTACCAATCTGGCTTTCAGTTTTTCAGTACTTTAAAAATTTCCCCAACCTAACGAAGAACTTTCCTCTTCCTTCATTTTACTCTGTCTTTCCACTGTTCACATCAGCTCTCAGTTTTACTTGACATTCAACTCTGTAAAGGTTTATTTATTTCTATTACCTGAAAAAATTTCTAATAGATTGAACAAAATAAAAGACAAGGCTAAATGTAATAGGATACCATCTTTCCTCAGTTATAACCACTGACATAATTAATTTTCTACTTTACTAATATTCCAATCTTAAAAATCTTGCTTGATATTTTCATTCTGCTTCAACTCCCTAAATATATAAACATTTAAACTTGCATTTTTCTTGGCTATTATTAAAAATTTCTTAATTATATAATTTGTCTGATGCTTATTCTCCCTTCTGAAGATAAATGAATGCTGATTGACATTAATATTCCTACTTCCTGACATGCTTAATGAACTAAACATAAACCGAGTTCAAACCATGGATATTATTTGAGAAACGTTATAGATTCACTTTATCTTCCAATGGTTGTCTCAGTGCCTGAAATTTTTACTACTAATTGAATTATATAGCCACATTAATATGAAGTACTTATCACATTTTCTATTAGTCTTTACAAGGATATTTTCAGTCAAAAATAAGCATTTTAAAGGGCTAGAATAGAAATAATCTAAGTTTTTCTGATGCAGCTTATTTATTCTTAAATTGGATAAAGGTGAAGAAGATAATTGTACAGAGAGCAATTAATTACTCTTCAAGGTAGTGGATGATTGAGGAATAGCTGGAAGAGAATGTTGGAGGATGAAATTGTCACCATTTGGACACTGAAGAGTCACTGCTAATTTTCTAGTATTGCTTAAGCATAGCCAAGAAAGGCATTTTATTCCAGTTACCCTTCCCTCTCGGTGCCTCCCTGTGCCTCCCCTTTTCCACTTTGAGTATCTCTGGTCTTCAATTCTGGACATACTTCTGGCACTGAGTTTCTTTTTTATGCTTCTTTTCCTGTGATCCTTATCTTGGATTTTCTTTCTAACAATTGAAATGAATGTTTTAAAAAAATATCTGGCACCAAGATTTATAAATTTACCCCATGTCCAACAGAGAAGACTATTTTTATGCACAGCCACATCTATCCATAAAACTCAGTTCTTTGCTTGGAATAATATTGAATTCCAAATATGGTTTCAGAACTATTCATTTGAACTATACCATTTGAAAATGGCAGAATTCTATGGAAATTTGTTTTTCCCTGCTTTTTACTATTTCTATTTACTTGTAGAACAAATGCTCTGAACATGGAGTATACATCTTAATTTTGAGTTTCCTAATGTTACATTTTCTAATTTAAGTCTTGTACATTTTATATTAATTATTTATATTACAATAACATAAATTTAGAAATCATAGTTTACAAAATACTGAAGACTGTTTCTTTTGAATATCTATACATAATTTAGAGTACCACAAAAAGCTTATATTTATAAAGCAAGTTAATATTCTAGCATTTGGATTTAGGTTTGAAGTATTCAAATCTTGAACTTGGAGTTTAGGCTCAGAGGATATTTATCATTGTATACTTTTCATCTTTTCATTCAAGTGCTTTGGCAATTATAATAAAGCAAGCAATTTGGTTTTGTTTTTGAGTAATGAATGATGATGATTACTGAACAACACATGACATTGGAAATGCAGATTTGTGTATTGAGCAGTAGCAAGACTATCAAGACAGCTATCAAACATATTGTTTGCAGAAGGGCCTACTGGTTTTCCAGAATTTACTTAACATATATATCTGGATTATAATTTAAATATCTTCTAACATATTGATTATTGTTCATAAAGTAATATGTTTTGTATCTTATCAGATTTACCCAATTTGATTCATGAACATAAATTCTCATAATTTAGAAAAATATACCAATCTGTTTTGAAGTGTGATTGTATAGATCTGTACCTAAAATTGACTATACTCCTGATAAACTATTACTTTCACTCATCAGAGGTAGACTCAAAGCCAGCTGCCCTGACCTTTGCAGAGGCAGGACTTGCCAGGAACATGGTAGAATACCACAAAGACTTCCTGGGGGCAGAAAGTGTCATCTGCCATTTGAAAGAATAGTTTTGCCTCTTACCTTCTTAAAGATGGGCAGACTGTGGTTCCTCTGGGGAAAATGGAGACAGAGGCAACATTGTACAAGTCTCAGCATGAGAACTCAATTTTGCTGGGCCATCCCTACTGAGACCTGTGGAGAGAAATAAAGAGAGTCACTTTTCAAAACAATTATGGCTTTAATGCCCTTTGGAGATGAAATTCCTGGCTGAGAATCCAGATAAAATGATCATATTTTAAACTACAAAGAATTCAAAAATAGTTTATGTTGGGAAGAAAATGGGAATCACCAGTGGTATTCTCATAATGTTAATTTGATTGCATGTTGGTCTGCTTACAGCCAGATGTCATCCTTTGCTATTGAGCACATTGAGAAATTAAGATTCCATGCATTTCTCTAATTGCTCCCTTGAAATAAAAACCTCTGTGCCTTTCCTGCAGCCAAAACCAAAGACAAAAACTACATTCCTATATTACTACAGACATCTTTATCTATAAAGTTAAAGTTAATAGTATTATTAGTTCAATGATTGGTATGTATGAGAACAGCAGATATGTTTTGTTCTGGGAAGTGTCAGTTGCCCATAGTAAGTGAGATGCTGAAAAGTAATAGTTACATTTTCTCATAAGCCTAAGGAGTGCAGATACATCTAGAGGAAACCATTCTGTTGGGTAATTATCTATTCAGTAGTCACTCCAATATTCCCTACTAAGAGATTGATTTTAAAATGCCAGAAGGATATATAATAAATATAGCTTCAGTCATTGACCAGAAAAAAAGTATGCCACATTGAGTTGTCTTGCCCTGGGAAAGAGAAATGTTAAAATGAAGACATTTTGATGTTTATCCAGGAGAAAATTTAGATAAAATTAATTTTAAAAAATTCAGTCAATGCCCTACATAGCCAGCTGTCTACAAAACTCCTACTCTGTGATATTTTAACTTGGTCATTGTAAGTTAAAATTACACATTTAATATATTAATATCATTTTACTTTTAAAAGTTTTAACTGGGAGCAATGGACCTTTAAGTACCAAACAATTTTCAGCCCCAATATAATTGAAAAGTTTAATTACAAAAATCCAAATCATTTATTTAGAATTAGAGAAATAGTTTTGATGCAGATTATCCTCATAGTCTCTAAAATGAGCTAGTCTAATTAATTTTAGGCTTGATTCTATTTTATCAATCTCGTTATATAGATTAACTTTCATTTAGATAGACTATTCCATTTATTGCAACTACTCCTTTATAATTTGCAGATATTGTCTGATTTATGCACAATCATGAAGAAAGAAAATAGACATGTGAATATATTTGAAACAGAGAAAGGGA
The DNA here is from genome assembly GCF_030445035.2 of Dasypus novemcinctus. Lineage (NCBI taxonomy): Eukaryota > Metazoa > Chordata > Mammalia > Cingulata > Dasypodidae > Dasypus > Dasypus novemcinctus. Next base: position 54,075,535 of record NC_080679.1, on the reverse strand, counting down.
ATATTATTTTCTTAGAAATAATATAAATATATAACACACATAGTAACAATAAATGGAAATTATGAGTCAATAAAACCATAAAACTTTTGAGTATAGGATTTTAAGAAGAACCTTGAGTAAATGAAGCAAATCTGGAGGAAGGACATCAAGATGGTAAGGTGAAAACCATTTTGTATGATAAATAATGAAAGAAAATGAATATATCTGGTCTGGAAATAAAGATTTTGAAGGTAATTCTTCTCAAAACACATATTCTTTATATAAAATAAACATATTTTGAAGAGAATGCTCATCTTTCCAGGGAAAAGGAAGCTCTCTGGGGACCAACAGTGTACAGTATTCATGTTGAAAACTGCAGCAATAAGACAGTATCTAAAACATAGTTGCTGCTAAATCAGATATATTTTTAAGTGAAAAAAATGGAAGTTGCCTGTGATAGGGAAATATATCAACTGGGTGATATATGTGAAAATGCTGCTCCAGCATCTAAGGCTGTTATTTCCATTGTGGCACAATATAATTTTTTTCTCTAAGGAAGAGCAAATAAAGATTTTGGCAGGGAAAAGAGGGACAGATGTAGGTGGGCAGTGACATCTTAACTCTTAAATTAGTTCTTTACAACTTAGTTCCCAGATGTTTGCTTCTCCTTCCCCCTGCTATCTGGAGGAGAGTTTGCTATTGTCTGTCAGTGAGTCACATACTGTCTCCTTATATTTGGAGAAAATGCAAAGCTACAGTTAGATATAGTGTGAGTCACTGACAGACAATGGGAAACTCAGATGATACACTTGGAGGTACTTTGCATTTTGAAGAAAATTGATAAGTTTTCTTTTTCCCTGATAATATCTTCTAAATATTCAAGATTTTACCTTCTCATAAAAAACAGAGAGCCTATTCAAAGTGATAAATATGTTTTAAAACACAGCATCCTTTTTTAAAATTCTTGGTATCCTTATGCCCTCTTACTGCTACCCATCATTTTTTAATGTATATACTGAATATATTTTTCTATCCTCGAGGTAGAATATATTACATTTGACAAGGCATATGGGTGAGCAGCTTTTTACTGATGCTATATATTCACAAGTTGGCTACCATGGTGGATGGACTGAGTCCCTCTCACTCTTTTGGGTCATCTGTTCTAGATTTCAAACAATCTCATCACAAGGCAGCATTGCAAGAAATCCACATTAACCTTATGTCCATTAAAGCAAAGCCAAGACAGAGCATCTTTGGAGGCATGTACTACATCAAAATGCAGATAATTTGAAATTCTATTTCCCAACAATGAAACATTTAAAAGCAGATACTGTAGGTATAGCTCATGCCATATTAATGTGTACTAGGGGAGCAATTTAATAATCAAATATGCTATGATATACTAGACTTTACTATAGAGCAAAAGTGTGCAAATGTAATCATCCATTTAGCCTAAATGCAACCACTGTTCTTTAAATTTCATATTTTTGATTTTAAAAACTACTTAGGAAATTACTGAAGTCTTATCCTGGCTAAAAAAGAGAAAAGACTACAAGGAGCTATAAAAGCTACCCATCAGATACTTGAAGGGAAGCCATATTATAGATGGTACAGATGCACAGTATGTCTCTTTGAGGGAAGAGCCAGAAATAGAGTTCCATTCATAAGGAATGAAACTTCAACAAAATATAAATGCATATTTTGTCCTATGAAGTAATATGATACCACAGGTAGTAATGGTCTTCTTGATATTAGCTAAAGACTTCATTGCCCTGCTCTCCTGAATATTTTGTAGAAATCACCAGAATGTAAATTCCTTGAGGAGAACTTGAATAACCAAAGGACTGATTCTGGAGGTGTTTCCCCCCTGGAATACATACATATAGTATTAAAATCTCACCCCATTTTAACACCTTTTGCCAAACTGGCATAAGAATGTTCTTTTAGCAGTGCATCAGAAGCAAGGTTTTCTCTTCAACTTCTATTCACATGTAACAATTCATTGGCAAATTTTTCTAGAAATACATATTCCTTTCAAGTGTAATATCCTTGGCAATAATATTCAGAGAACAAAATGCTAGGTCTATAAAACATTTTGAGCTCTGTGGGAGACAAAAGTTTTGAGGAAAGTACAAAGTATTATTAGCATCAGATACACAATCCATCCCAATTCTCTCCTAGAATTCTTTTCTTCTGCCCTAAGGGAAGAAAGTTCCAATAAAGAAAGGCAGGGTCCAGCTGTTAAGTCTAGAGTGTGTCCTTGCTATAAGTTTCTCTGTATTCCAAAGAGCACAGAGATCCTCTGCTTGTCAGGATTCTTAGTTTTCAACAAGACAAATAATTTCTGACAAATTTAAACAGAGATATGCACTTGCAAAAAGATTATTGGGTAGCTTTAAGAAACCCTAGAAGCCTAGAGAACTGGGCTTGGAAGATAAGCAGCCAATAACAAGGAGCACATGAATGAAGCAGAGAGGGGATAAAGAAATAGGGTTTTACTAATTAGCAATGCTAGTCTTTTCAAATTTTGATATACATGTTCTAACTAAAGACTGAACATAGACTAATGCATGTAAACAGGAAGAACTATCTACACATTCATTATATTCATTATTCAATATGCACTCAACAAATACATATTGAGCTATGGACCAGCAATTGATGTCGACATTGGGAATATAGTCATGAAAAAAAAAGGGCAAAGTTCTTGCTCACATGACTTTCATCAGTTAAAATATTGTGCCCCTCCTACATCATTATTCCTGTGGGGTTACTGGAAATTGTGGAAGCCAAATCTTTACCTAGACTTCTTCAATATGATCCCATAACACTAGATACAGTAAAAGAATAACAGAATCCTATATAAGCATTCAAAAATTTTCCTTTACAATAGAATGATAAGCACAACCTTAAATGCAGGACTTGTTGAAGTCTGTTTTATGGTATAAAGGCAGTTAATCCAAATTTTATATTTAACTCACATGGCTGAAAGTTTCTATAATTTCAAATATGGGTTTTTCCTGAACTGATACTTTCATATGGTCAGCAGTTCAATAAATTCCACTTTTCTATGGACTAACGAAATACTCTCCTATGTGAGGGGCAATCCCACTTAGATATTTTTTATAGATCCTTTGGAGATTACATAATCAGTCTCACAATATTAAAGATGGAAGCTTGATTCTTTTCTTTAGTCTTTTATTTACTTCAAATTGAATTGAATCTAGCTGGGATCAGCTTATTAAATCTTTTTTGGAATCTGGGAGCTGGGGGACAGAACATTGGGAAGGTTTGAGAGAGAAATGTATTGCATCTGATTTATGATTTTCTAATAGTAAGCTCACACAGAATGTTATTTCCCATCATGTATCATCTATTTTACAGGTTCAGCAATCACTATATTCTGAGACATATGGTGGCTTAGAATATGGAGGGAGAGAGATAAGTTACTTTAACACTGAAAAAACAAGATGTCACAATTTAAAAATTTTATCAATCTAACTTAGAAGAATTAGAAGTCTATTTTGGAAAGCAAGACTTTTCCCAGCTTAAAACCTATATTATGGAAGATGGGAATTTAGAAACACTTCAAAATTTAGAAGTATGCAAATTGTTCATGTTCTCCCACCACAGCATCCCACCCTTCACTCTTATTTCTAGGGAAAACCTATTGGTGCTCTGAGCAAAGTTCAGTCCTTCTCTTGTGCATCTCATCACATTCCCCAAGGTCATCTCTTCTGCATTTGCCCTAGTTGACTATTGAGTTATCACAAGACACGCTGTAAACTCTCTAACAAAAATAATAACACCACTGCTGAATACTATCTTGAAGCTACATTTCCCCTTGTGCTACTAGCTTATTTCTCTGTTCCTTATTATTGCACAGCTCACCAAAATTGTCTGCTCTGTCTCTTGCCTGATCCTCTTGGGTTCTCTAGTGAGCTTATGTTGATATTTCCTTTTCCCCAGACTATTGCATTAAAACTACTCTTTTTGAGACCATCAATAGTACCTATACTGCTAAATCCAGTAGACAATATTCAGTCCTTATCTTTCTTGACTTCGTAGCAGCGTTGGACAAGGTTGATTTCTTTGAAACCCTTTCTTCCCTTGGTTCTCATCATTCTCCTTGTTCCTTTCCTTTTTCACTGACCATGCAACTCCCTAAACTTTCAAAGATTACTAGACCATCCGGCATTTTTTCTTCTTCATTTCATTCACTTTCCGGGTGATCTTGCACAGTCTCTTGGTTTTAAAACCATGTCTTTTCTGATGATTCACAAATGTATATCTTCAGCCCAGAGCTCTCTTCTGAATTTTAGAGTCCGAGATCCATTTGTCTCCTCCACAGTTTTGGATGTCTAATAAACTAAAGAGACTTAAGTCCAAAACCAACTCCTAATCTGCACATCTAAACTTTCTCTTACATTTCTTGCCCACCTCAGCTGTGGCAACTTCACCCTTCTCAGGCCCAAATCGTGGAACTATTCTTAAATTCTTTCTTTCTATCACACCAATATTTGATGCATTGGTAAATCCAGTTAATTGTATCTTCCAAATATACTCGGAATCTGTTCACTTACTATCTTGGTTGTTAATACCTTGGTCTGTGCCACCTTTTTCCTGCTTGAGTTATTACCAGAGCCCACAAGAGTTCTCTCAGCTTATTCCGTTGCTACCCTCTGTCCAACAATTTATTTTCCTCATGCCAACCAGAGTTATCTTTTTAAACTATAAGCAGGGTCATGACACTTCTCTGATAAAACATTCGATTACACTCAGAGTAAAAGCCTAAGCCTTTATAATTGCTGGCAAGCCCATATTTTAGTAGTTTTCATCATTGGCTGCATATTGAAATCACCTGGAAGCTTTTCAAAGTGACCAATACCTGGGGCTCACATTCAGAGATTCTATTTAATAGGTCTTGTATAGGATCTGAGCATTAATATTTTAAAAAATATTTGTCAGGTGATTATAAAGGGCAGCCAGGATTGAGAGTTATTTTCTTTCACTCTCTGGCCCCATTATTTCTTTGACCTAATTTCTTCTCCTTCTTGTTCATTCTGCTTTAGTCACATTTGGTTTCTTTGCTATTTGTATAACATGTCAAACACATGTCCTCCTCAAGAGGCTTTTTACCTGCTTTATTTTTCCCCTATAACTTTACGACATTCTGGCCTAGTATATGTTTAACTTGCTTCTTTGTGTCACAGACCAGTAGAATATAAGCTCTAGGTGGACTGAGATTTTTTTCCCCTGTTTTATTCTCTGCTACATTCCCAGCCCCTAGAATAGGTGCTTGCCCATAGTAGGGTCTTGATTAATATTTGTTGAATGTATGGATAAATGGTCCCAAGGGAGGCGTGATTAGAGAGAAAAGAGTGAGTGACAGCAAAGCAAAATGAAAGCAAAAACCCACTAGCTTTAACCCCTAGCACAGTGCCAAAAAGGAAGAACCAAAGAAAGAGGTTGAGGAGATAAATGGTCAGGGAACTAGAGAAAGCCAGTGGAGGGGTACAGTGGGAGCCTGCTGAGAAGAGAGTTTTCTGAATGAAATGACATGGCTTCTTTTCTTCCCTGACATAGCTCTTCGGTCTCATTCATTTTCTCTCCCCTTTCACATGATCTTCAAATATAGATGCCGTGAGTGTTCTGCACATGTATTACTCCTTGCTCTTTTCCTGATGCAGCATGAGATAAATGAAGTTGCCAAAGAGCACCATAGTTGCCTCAAATTCTCTGTGCCATTAAGGGACAGATACATATTTTCCTTTGTCTTACCCAGGTGAAGACTGGGACCATGCCATGTGAATTTAGCCTGTAATTTAAGTTCCTGTGATTGCTACCTTGCATTCAAAGCGGAGTTTAGATGATAATGATAAGCATCTGCAAAGACTTCACAGCACCCTCAGCAGCAGAGAAATGTGGAGTGGAAGGTGCTAAAACTGTAATTAGAACAAGGCATCTGCCTCCCAGATCCTACAGAGCAGCTACTAATCAATGTGATCACTCGTTTTGAGTGGGGAAGTGCTCACTCCTGGCTCTACTGGATTTTTTCCCAGCCACTAGCACATTGAATGCTGGTGGAGAGCATCCTTGGCTCTGGAGAGAGCAAGGGAAGCATTATTGCTTAGGAAATAGAACAGTAGACTTTAAAGAAAGTGTTTGGTAGAGGAATGCTTTGATTTCAATTTCCAGTCAATAGCATTTCCAGAACAATCTGGAGCCCAATTATTACTAAAAGTATAGTTGACTCTGAAGCATTTGCAGGCTAACTATCTGGGACTTTTGATTTGTTCCCATATGTTTACTTGCCCTTAGAATAATTTGCTCCTTTTCGGCAGGATCAGGGAAGATAAAGAAGATTTAATGCAATCATATCAATTTTCTATATATTACCAGTTCAAATTTGAGCAGCATTTTCCAATGTATGATCTATAAAATATTTCTCTAAGAATCTTCTTGGAAAAAAAAAGGTTATTTAATCCTGTACATTAGAGAAATGCTGCATACTGTATACCCTTCTTAGAAATTCTCAGTGCACTCTACAGAATTAAAGGCTTCTAGCTGTCACACAATAAGGAAACTGGTTTAAACTCTGTTGAACTCAGAATTTCCTAAACTTATTTCTCTAGAGAGTTTTTCTTTCTATGTTTTAGACATAAAAAAGAAGTAATATTCCAGAGAAAATACTTTAATAAAAGATAGATTAAATAATTCTTATCATTGACATTTAGAATATGTCTAAAATAAGGTCCAGGGATTTGTTGGGAATTTCTTCATCCTATTCATTATTATCATTAACTGCATATTATGTAATCATTCAGAATAAGTGACCCAGGATTCCATTTCTCTTCTTCAAAGAATAAAAGATAAGAGTCAATCCTTTTATCATTATGATCAGTCAACTTAAAACTTTACCCCTGTTCTCATCCAGTTTAGGCCCACCAGATACAGATCTGGTGCACTATGTCCTGCATAGATTTTAACTCGCTGAGTGTCTGGGAACTCTACATGCTGACTAAGGCGGCCTTTTCATCCTTAAACCTTCACAGTGGAAGATGTTAGAAAGCTGATAACATTTAGGATAATTTCTAAAGGTGCTAAAATGAGAACTCTCTTCCCCATGCTCTAGGTTATATGTTTATGTAAAGAGTTAAGAGACAAAAGAAATATGGTAGCATATTATCCACTTCCATGGAAAGGAAAAAAAAAATGTAAATAGCTACAATGCAAAGGATAAAGAAATCAAACAAGCCAGCAAAGTATTATCAGTGATTACTATAAACTTACTTAAATGCCTAACTGCTCATGTTGAAGCACCACACAAGAGGATTATTAGACATTTCTTAAGTATAAAATCACATGGCTCAATGAAGAATACATCAAAATGAAAGGTAAGAAAACTTGAGGAGGCCAGAATAAATATATGGACCCTCCATTGAGAGGAAAAGAGAAAAGAGTAAGGGAAAGTCACAAAATGATTAAAATATTATTTTTTCATTTTAAGGATGAAAACGTAGTAAAGATCTTAAAGCCTTACTTTTTGCCTTAGAAAGTATATTGTTACAAAGATGTACAAGCCTACTTTTTGCTGAGCCAGGAGATGGATGGGGAGACAGAAGGAAGGTTCATTCTTATTATCAAGTCTTTAAATGACCTGGAGAAAAAAAAATGCATATCCTGTGTGTATATATACATATAAATATACAGAGATATAAATATGTAGATCAGATAGATAATCTTGTGAAAGGTGAATGCAATAAAAACTAGTTCATTAGCAAACACAAAACACTAACAAGTATTTGTTGACTTCTGACTCACTTGCTTCACTTGAGCAACACATCGTACATTCTTTTATTTTCTAGCCATCCTCCTAGAAGAAGAAAATTTCACAATGTCACCATAAGCATCTAAAATCTGAGAAAAATTCTTGACCCAAGTAGATAGAATATAAATATCTCTCTGCCAGTCAAAAATGGGATTGTGTGAATTTTTCCACTATTTCATTAGATGCTGTTAAAAGTAAAAGATTTAAATTTATTTAATTTTTTGGAGGAGACTGTATCTTTTGTCTCTAGTGAGCATTCTCTATCCTTTCTACATCCTGAACCAAGTCTCTATAGGATGTCTGTATTATTTTCAAGTTGTACTACCTTTATTCCTTTTGCTTCAAATTATCCAATAGCTAGAGTGTCCACAGCAGGACCCAGTATGTATTTGTTCTAAATCTGTTCAAAATCCTTCTGTCCTAACTGCTGGCACGGCCCGGTCCAGTTCCAATCAGACAGTTCATTGTTCTTGGTAGTTCACACAGCTGCTCATCAAATGCACAGCTGTGGCACTGACCTTTAATAATATTATTCAGAGAGTCAGCCTCATTTTATGAAATAGGCATGCCCTCATTTAAAATTCCCAGGGACCTTCTATTAGCTTTGTAAATGAATCTATATTTAGTTAAACAGTCAAGGAAGTTTTTTTTTTTTTTATCAACAATCAAATAGTATATTAGTAAAACTTGCCTAAGACCTCACGCAATGCCAGTTAATATAACTAAGATCACAATGATTTTTTTGCATTGAAATTCAAAGGAAGCAAAACAGAAAGGGCTTAAATGACTTGCGAAAATGTTCAGATATTGCAGGTTCAGCATTCCTGAGGAAATAGACAATTACTAACAAGGAGGTCTGTTCAAAATATGGTCTGAGACAAAAGAAAATAAATCTAACAGTTGAAACAAAATATTTTTTAGATAACTGAGCATTTATGATTGTCAAGGTTACATTTTTGACATTTTAGAAGCTATTTTAAAATCTTTATAAGAATCCTGATAGGTACATTTTTTTATACTTACTTGACTATTTGATGATTACATAGTCCTTCCCTTTTTAAATGTTTAATTATCATAAAGTAAAATTGACTCTTTTTTTGGTAAATCTATATGTATTTTAACACATGCACAGTTTTGAGTAACCACAAAAATTAGGACACAGAACATTTCCATCAGCCCCAAAACTCCCTCATGCTCTCCATTTACAGTTAGTTTCTTCCCCACACTTCTCACTCCTAATGTCATCACTATAGTTTTGTCTTTGAGAATGACATACAAATGCAATCCTACATACATGTGACCTTTTTTATTTGAATTTTTTAATTTTTTATTTATTTTATTTTTTAATTATCTTTTTTTAAAGTTAGTAGATGACACAAAACGTTACATTAAAAAAACACGAGGTACCCATATACCCCACTCCCCATCCCTCACCCCCATCAATTTTTTAAATTGTATTTTTCTGAAGATAAATAGATGACAAAAATGTTACATTTAAAAAATATAAGAGGTTCCCCCTCACGCCACTCCTCCCACAACAACAACCTCTTTCATCATTGTGGCACATTCATTGCATTTAGTGAATATGATTGGAGCACTGCTGCACCACATAGATAATAGTTTACATTGCAGTTTACACTCTCCCCTGTTACTTTCAGTGGGTTATGGTAGGATATATAATGTCCAGCATCTGTCTGTGCAATATCATTTAGGATAACTCCAAGTCCCAAAAATGCCCCCCCCCCCCATGACATCTCTTCTTCCCTCTCCTTGTCCTCGGCAACTACCGTGGAATCTTTCTCCATATCAATGCTACAATTTCTTTCATTACTAGTCACAATAGGTCCAGAGTAGAATATCAGTAAGTCCACTCCAATCCGTATTTTATTCTTCCATTGGGGACCCTGGGATGGTGAGGTCCACTCCACCTCAATATTGAGAGGGGGCTTAGATTCCACATGAATGATGGATGCAATCCTCTTGCTTGCAGTTGCAGGCACTCTCGGTTCCCTGGTGTGGAGGTTGACCACCTTCACGTCCCTGTTAGCTACCTGGGTAAGTCCAATGAACCAGAGGGTAGGAGTTGCAACTCTACTAGGCTCAGGTCCCAGCTGGGAAATGGACAGTCCAGAGATTCAAGTCTCCTGAGTGTACACCGACCCTAGCACCAACCACAGGTTTAGTAAAAGTGGCAGAAGAGGCATGTGTAGAAAGGTCACATCTGAGTCCAACTCCATCACATTCAGGAACACAAATTCCAGAGTAGGGCCCACTGACACGACATTGAACTCCGGGGCCATTTGTCATATATACATGTGACCTTTTGAAACTGGCTTCTTGTACTCAGCTAAATGCCTTTGAGATTTATCAATACCTTGCTCTTTTTTATTTTTTTTATTTACTGAATAGTACTCCATGCATAGTTTTACTTCAATTTATCCGTTCTTCCATTGTGGGATATTGGAGTTACCTGTAGTTTTTGGCATCTATGAATAAAGCTGCTATAAAAATTCATGTCCAGGTTTTTGTGTGGACATAAGATTTTATTATTCTAGTCTAAATACCCCAGAATGGCGGTGTTTTAAATGTGTGCTTTACTTTATAAAATACTTCTATGTTGTACTGTAGAAGGGCTATAATATTTTGCATGATTACTGTTATATATGAGAGCTCCAGTTGTACATCATCATCAATATTTGTTTTTATCAGTATTTCACTATGTTTATCTAAACCATTATAATATGTGTGTAATGACATCATACACTGGCTTAAATTAGCATTTCCCTCTGTATTAGTCAGCCAAAGGGGTGCTGATGCAAAATACCAGAAAGTGGTTGGTTTTTATAAAGGGTATTTATTTGGGGTAGGAGCTTACAGATACTAGGCCATAAAGCATAAGTTCCTTCCCTCACCAAAGTCTATTTGGAGCAAGATGGTTGATGACATACATCTGTGAGGGTTCAGGCTTCCTGGGTTCCTACATTCCTGGGGCTTGCTTTTCTCTGGATTCAAGATTTCCTTCCTTTCTGGTGCTGGCTTCTTTTTCCTCTGGGTGCTGACTTCCTGGGTCTTCAGCATCAAACCCTAACATTCGAAACCCCCAACTCTGTTCTTTGCATGCCTTAATCACAACTCAATCATGCCCAGGTACAGATCAGATTACAAACATAATCCAGTATTTCTTTTTAGAATTCATCAATAATATTAAACTGCTACACCCTCATAGTTAATAATGTTAACAACTTTTCACATGTTTTTTTTTCCATCCATAAATCTCTTTGATGGAATGTCTGTTCAAGTCTTTTGCCCATTTTAAATTAGATTTTTGTCTTCTTATTTTGAGTTTTCAGAATTCTTTTTATAGTTTAATACAATCCCTTTGATGGATTTGTAATTTAAAAACATTTTTTCTCCATTGGCATCTAATTTGCATTCCCTTAACAATTTCTTTCAAATTTCATTTTCTTTTTTTTTTTTAATAGAGAATGCTCTCATACGTGTACTGTTTTGTTTTTATTTATAAGAAATTTTCATTTTTTCTTTTTTTTTCATTTTTAAAAATGTTTTATTTCTCTCCCCTTCCCAGCCGCCCCCCCCAGTTGTCTGTTCTCTGTGTCCATTTGCTGTGTGCTCTTCTGTGTCTGCTTGTATTCTTGTCTGTGGCACCAGAATCTGCCTCTTGTTTCGTTGCATCATCTTATGAGCCAGCTCACCGTTGTGTGTGGCGCAACTCCTGGGCAGGCTGCACTTTATTTGTGCTGGGTGGCTCTCCTTACGGGGCACACTCTTTGCACATGGGGTTCCCCTACATGGGGGACACTCCTGTGTGGCAGGGCACTCCTTGTGCACATCAGCACTGCACATGGGCCAGCTCATCACATGGGTCAGGAGGCCCTGGGTTTGAACCTTGGACCTCCCATGTGGTAGGCAGATGCCCTATGTGTTGGGCCAAGTCTGCTTCCCCAGATTTTCATTTTGATGAATTGATTTATCAAGGGGCAGGGACTTAACACCCTACTGATGTGACCCAGTCAAGACCCTAATCATAATTTAATCATACCCAGATACAGACCAGTTTACAAATATAATCCAATATTTATTTTTGGAATTCATGAACCATATGAAACTTCAACAAAGCCTGTTGATTAATTTTTCCTGTCTTGAATCTTCTAGTATATGAATGTGGCATTTTTCTCCATTTATTTAGATGTTATCTGGTTCCTTTCATAAGGGTTTTGTAGTTACAGGTATATAGATCCTTTACACTTTCTGTTATATTTATATATAACTATTTCTTTCTTTCTTTCTTTCTTTTTTTTTGGAACCAATGAAAATGGCTCTGATAGTACATGTTCAAATACTTAAGTTTTATCTATTTTTCATGTTGCTCTTATATCCTTTGAAGTTCTGAACACACTTATTCTAGAAGTTTTTGGTAGATTCCTTGGGATTTTCTATATAGACAAGCATGTCATCCAAAAATAGGGACAGTTTTATTTCTTGTTCTCTGATATGTTCACTTTTGTTTGCTTATTGTGCTGGTAGACTTTCTAGTACTATGTCAAATAGCAGCGGTGAGAGTTGGCACTCTAGTCTTTTTCCCAATTAGTCTTGTCAGTCTTTCACCATTAAGTATGATGTTAACAGTAGGTTTTTTGTAGATGTATTTATTTAGTTGAGGATGTTTCCCTCTATTCCAAGTTTTCTGAGCGTTTTCAATGTGAATGGATTTTGGATTTTTTTCATATAACTTTTTCTGTGTTGATTTATATGGTCATGGGTTTTTTTTTAATTAGCCTGTTAATATGGATTTATAGTGATTTATTTTTTAATACTGAATTGACCTTGCACACCCATCCCTGGAATAAAAGTGACTTCATTAATTGTATAAATAATTTTATTTGCTAATAATATGTTAAGGATTTCTGTTTTCTGTCTGTTCCCTCTATGTTATCTACCTCTGTTTCCTCTTTTGTTCATTTCAGGTTATTTGAACATTTTTTAGTATTCATTTTTAATTTACCAATTTTGTTTCAACTAAATCTCCTTATGTTATTTATTTTAGTGGTTGTTTTAGAGATTACAATATACTGACTTTACTGCACTAATTGCATCTGTTAATTTATACACGTCACTGAATTTTAGAAAATTTCTTCCATTATTTCTTCAAATATTATTTTCTGACCCATTTTTAAAAATTTTCTCTCTGGATCTCTAGTTACACATAATTTACATGCTTTGATTTTGTCCCACAAGTCACCAAGATCCTGCTTTCTTTAAAATAATTTTTCCCAGCTCTTCATTTTGGATAGTTTATAAAGGTCTAGTTTTAAGTTACTGGTACTTGTTTCTGCCATTTTCAATCTGCTGTTGAGCCCATAAAGTGAATTTTTCACTTCAGATATGATAATTTTCAGTCCTAGAATTTCTTTTGTATTCCTTTTTGTTACAGATTTAGTAACTCCACTGAAGGTAACTGTTTTCTGGAATATCTCCTTTCTAGCCACTCTGGCAATGACAAAATTTATCCTCTGACTCCTCAAGCCAGTAACATTGTGATTTTCTGCTTGTTTGTTTTATCCAACCAATACAGGGTTGTTGTGGATCAAATCATGATCCCCACAAAAGTCATGGTATATTCTTAATCCATGTTCCTGTGGAGGTGCACACATTTATAAATAGGACCTTTGGACGATATTGCCAAATTGAGTCAGGGTGGCTCTTAATACATAGTACTGGAGCCGTTGTAAAGAGAGGAAATTTGGATGCAGTCAGTCAGAGAAAGGGTCGGGAAGAATCCAGAGAGGAAAGAGATTTTCATGTGATGGAAGACTGTCATCACCAGAATGTTACAGAACCTAGGAGAAAGCATGACCTTGCTGACACCTTGAATTTGGTCTTCTTGCTTCCTAAACCTTCAGCCAATAATTTTCTGTTTTTAAACCAACCAATGTATGGTATTTGTCATAGAAGCTCTAGCAATTTCAGGCAAAGGTCTATAGGAGAGTGCCACCAGGTGAAAAGCTCCATAACAGGTGTGACACCCAGTGCAGTTCCCTTTCACGTATCAGCTCCCTTCAGTCTGCCTGCCACTTGGTTACTCTCAAATTCCATTGAATATATATATATTTCTCTAGAGTTTATAGCTTTTAAATGTAGGAGGATTAACCTAATATAAGCTACTCAACCATTTGCAGGAATAGAGATGTTCATAAGGCTATATTGAACTGATAAAAGTACAAAGACTTGTAAGAAAATAGTTTTCATGATGAAACATTTTGGATGATTTTTTATGGAAGCAAAAGCAGTGCAATTATATTGTAGTGATCTTGGGCAGATTAATGCTAGAAAAGTTAAAAGAATTAGGCCATCTTTAGCATTTTGAAAGAGAAATTCAGGCATAAGAGTATATTAACAAGGGAACAATATTATTTCACTTACATTTTAAAAGATTATTCTAGTTACTATGCAGAGTGAGTAGGGAAGAATGAAAGGAGAGTTACTAGTTACTCCTTATGGAAGATAGTACCAGTAAGATCTACTTGAGATATAATTTGAAGGTCAGAAATAACTAGCTGGTGGATTGGATAGGGTGACAGAGAAACAATGATGAACTAAATGTATTCCTAGGATTTTTATTTTGAGTAACCAGGTGTCTACTGGGAATGTAAATTGTGATTAGGAAGATTTGAGGAGCAACAGAAATGTGAAGAAATTTCAAGATGTCTGCTAAGTTTGAGCATGAACGGTTGGATTTAAATCTGGAGATGGGTGAAGAAGTTAAGTTGGAGATAAAAAGTTGGTAGTTACCTCCATAATGAGGCTATTTAAAACCATGAGGCTTAGGGAGAGAGAGAGATAGGACAGAGACAGAGGGAAAGAGAGAAAGAAACAGAGAATCAGAAAGAGGGGAGAAAAGATGGGTCAGAGTGAAGCTCCTGAATACTTCAGCACTTAGAAATAAGGGAGAAGAGGTCCAGAGGAGTAATCAGTAAGGTAGGAGGAAAATCAAAAGTGTGGTATAAAACAAAGAGAAAAGATATTTCTAAAAGGAACTTATGGGCAACTGTTGCAAATGCTGCTGATAGTTAAAGGAAGATGAGAAGAAAGAAGTGGATATTACATTTGGCATCAGGGAAGTCATTTGTGACCTTCACAAATACATTTTTACATAAGAAAACAAATTTTAATTGTCATGGTTTAAAGAACAAACAGTGATTGAGTAAAAAGAAATGGATATCAGTAACTATTCTGAGAAGTTTCAGTGTGAAAGGTAGCACAAAAATGAAGAGTTAATTGGAAGGGGATATAAAATTTTTTTTTTTGGTGGAGGCAGGTAATACTAGAGCATGTTTTTATACTAATGGTTGTGAACTAATAGGGAGAAATTGCTGATAGGAATGTAATCTCTGGGAAAATAAAGAAGGGCGGGAATTAGTGAACAAGTGGGGCCTGGCCTGACAGAAGGAATACTTTTGTGTTTAACTAGGGGAAAGACTCTCATGTTAAATATTAGATTTTTTTAACATTGAATATTAAACTAATATTTACTTCCTGCCATCCACCATGGATCAAAAACAATAAACTTGCATTAATAAGTTAAATTATTTACATATATTTGTAAATGTAAAATAAACATGAGAACACGAAGCAAATAAAGGAAGATATAATGATCTTGAGGAAAATATATTCTTCCTAAAGAGAAAGCTTGAAGGATTGTAACACATTGGTTAAGTTCATGTTCTAATCAGGTGAACTTGAGGAAGTTAAATGGCTCTCTTTAAGAAACTTTAGTTTCATCACATATAAAATTCCCTATGTGTAATATAGTTTCTACTTATCAAGACTTGTGAAATTAAACAAGAACGAACATATGAAGTACTATCACTTTGTTCAGGAGCATTTAGTACTTATATATATTAATTATTCTTGATAGATTTAATAATAAAAAATCAAACTATCTCTATCAAAACATTTCAGAGGAAATTAAAAGCAAAGGCAAATTGTGAAGATAGTCTGACAATCTAACAGAAAAGGGTTGTTGTCATTCAGATATACAGGTATCTTATTAATCAGTAAAAACATGAAAACATCAATAACAAAAATCACCATTCAAAATAGGCAATAAAATATAAAATTAACCTTGGTATTAAACTAAAAGTTTCAATTCTGAGCATATGTATGACACCACTTTTGCTTACCAAATTGGCAAACATTTACTAGTAGTAATAATGAGGGTAAAATTAAATGACATTCTAGCATCATATGTGTATAAAATACTGGAAAAGCACAATAAATAAAAATGTTTAAATCCCTTGCTAATAGTAAATTAGGGAGTTCTGTGACTATTTTTCAATTGAAAATAAGCCCTTTTATTCTAAACCATAATGACCTGAGGGCAAGGCAGAGATTGGATCATTCTTGACTATGTTTAGCACAGTCCTATTTACATAGAAGATATTTAAAAACAAAGAGTTTTGAGCATAAACATAAAAATATATATAAAATATGAACCAAACTTCAAAAGAATATCATGTAAACTAATGCAATTTTTAAAAAATAAGAAAATGGACTAAAGTGGCAGGGTCAAGTCCTTGTACAATGATGGAAGGCTGGCATGCTTGCTGATTTTAGGTGCAGATGGAAAACTTGGTGGAGAAGGCAGTGATGGTCAAGGTAGAAGAAAAGTGCATGAGAGCTTACTATATGCCAACAAATTTTACTTCAAAATGGAAGTGAGTTTTTTCCCTAGCACAATATTTGTAAGGATTTATGACACTCTAATTTCATAACTAAATAATCTGTACAAAACTTTGTGTGTGCAACATGTTTGCAAATCATTTATTGAATAGGAAGAAAAAATGAAAGACTTGCTTTTTAATACCCTGTATGTTGGCACATATCTATCTTATTTTATTCTCTGAAGATTGATATGAGTAGTTCTGTAGACAGTATAGGCTATATGCAGGCATAAAAAGCACTCAGCTAAAATTGTTGCAAACAAATTTACTGGCAGCATAAACTTTATTGATTGTGTCTTGTGAATTCATAAATTAGGTTCTTCCCATCCACTCATTCAAATTACAAAGTCAAAAACACATGTGCGTTCCCATCATCTAATTTGTTTTGGACTTTTCACTATCTTTTCTTAAAAGGTTTTTTTGTAGTCCTGACAATAGAAACTTAATTCTATTGTTATCCTCCTCCAAACAATATTTATACAAATTTTAGTTATACTATAGTAGTGGCTTTATATTAAATAATTTCAACAAATATGCTCTTTGCCATTGCTTTTTAAAAAATATTAAATAGTATTATCATTTATTTTGTTTGTTCTGAATAGCCTATATTTTGGTTGCCAGTTAATGTTCTATGATGATATTGTGACTCATTTTGGATAATGCCCAGCAATAGAGATGACGATAGTTATTTCCTCATAATTTCCAAAAGAGATAAAAAGTGGAAAATTCAGTCAATCTTGTGAATATTTTACAAAAGCTTGACAAATGCCAGAAAAACAAAAATACTAGGTGAGTTTCTTTTTCATTTAATTTTTTTTGTTTATGTTTATCACTTGGTGTCATTTAGACAAGGCCATTATTAAAATCTTATTTCCCTCAAAAGTAAAAACAAACAAACAAAACTTAGCTTTTATATGCCCTTTCGCAAAAGAGAGAACAATGTAGAGGAAAATCTTCTGGACCCGAATTCATGGAACTGAATTTCAGGTATAGGCTTTGTCACTTTCTAAATGTCATGCCTCAAATGACTCTGAGTATTAATTTTCTCAATTGCAATGCAGAGTTGGTAGGACCTATGCCCTTCCTAGCATATAGTGTGATGCTAAATATCAGATCAAATGTAGTAATACATGATAGCTAGCATTAACGGGGTGTCTAGGACAGGACAGGCCCTGGGATAAAGTGTTTGTTTGGTTTTTTTTTACATATTCAACTGCTTTTAATTTTTTCAACAATCTTATGAGGTAGGTATTATGCTTATCTCCAGTATCTCTTTCAAGGTTGCTGGTGGTCACGGAGTCAAGACTAGGTACTAGGGTGTGTGATGTAAAATCTCACGCTATTGAAGCTTGGATTGGCTGAATGTATTTTATGATGAGACTTCTTTGTACACCACAGCTCTGCCTGGAATAGATTAAAAATGTTTTGAAAAAAATTCATTCTACAAGCATATATTGAGGGTCAGGCATGAGCCTAATATGGCTTTTGGCAAGCTCTGGGGATATGGAGGTTCAAATGTAAACCTCTAGAGCAGGATTCCTTAACCTCAGCACTACTGGTATTTGAGGTGGGGATTTCTTTATTGTGGAGGCTATTCTTTGCTCCTTTGCATTGTGGCAAATTTAGCAGCATTCTTGGCCTCTAACAACTAGATGCCAACCCAATAAATGCCAGTAGTAGTACCCTTGTTGTGATAACGAAAAATGTCTCCACATATTGCCGACAGTCTCTTTGGGGACATCCCTGGTTGGGGTGCTGTAGAGCTTACATGCAATAGACGAGAGGAATATACAAAATATTTTTTAAAATGTGATATAAAAATTCCACAGCAAGTTGATGGTACCTTATGAAGCAAATGTTTTGGGAGTGTCAAAAATTGACTAATTCTTTCAAAGAAATTGTCACTTATTTAGGGTCACTGGAGTAGTTATTTGAGAACTATTTTGTTTAAACAACAAAATATGATAGGATAGGATAAAAAATAAACCAAATAGGGAATCAAATCACTGGAGTTCTAGTATCACCTAGGGCAAGGCACTCTAAACTCTCAAGACCTTAGTTTCTGCTTATGCAAAATAAGAGAGTTATTAATAAGTAAATTCTCCTAAATTCAACAGTTGTACTAGTTTAGAATGAAGAGATAGAAATTATCAATTTTGTTTAAGGAATTTTTTTTTTTCAGAAAATAACTTGGTTTTAGTGATATCTTAGAAATACTGTAACCACTCTCCCAGGACAGAAGGAGTTTCTTAGACATAGATATATGAATGTTTAAATTGGGAAAGTCCTAGGCAAATCAGGATGAGTTTGTCACCCTACTTAGAATCAACTTTCTTTTATTAAATAGATCCAGTCTTAGTTTTCATCACACCAGGTATCCCTGTTTCCTCCAAGTTGAACTGATTGGCTCTGCTCCAAGTGTTCTTTGCACTCTGCTCAAAGAGACTTTTTACTGAACTTTTACTGGAATTCTAGCCCTCACATTTTGCTCAATTCAAAATTAAACATGAATAAACAAGCTAAAAAATCTCAAGTCTTGTTGAATCATATATCACCCACATTCATCTTTTGCCTGTAAGCAAGGAAAATTAACTCAAATTAGCATAAGCTAAAGAAAACAGTTTCTTTATTATAAGGACACAGGAGTGTCTCATGGAAGGCAATTAAAAGAGAGTGTAGTTGGGTTTCAGGAATTAATTGGAAAAAAGAACAAGAGGGATATGATTCTGTCTATCCTTTGCTTCTCCTTGGGCATTTTCTCTCTCGCTCTCACTAGCTTACTCTCTCTCCCCTTTTTCCCACCTTCCTCCCCTTCTCCTGGCTTCTCAAGTTCAAGCAGTGAAAAACATGCCAAGTCTAGCTTATGTGTCAATGTTTTACAGGTTAAGCAACCAACCCTAAGAGAGATGGTATCTCCTTGGGCACTAATTTCAAATTCCTAGGAAAGAGACTGATTCCTGTCCTTAGATCATTGGCTCAGTCAGCTGAAACCAGAGATCAGGGTTATGCCATGGGAACAAAGACTGCCAAGAATCACTCCTATAATGAAATGGATATGCTTAAGCAGGGGCGTTTCCCAGGTAAAGGAGAGTTTTGGCAGATAACTTATGGGGTATTTGCTATACTGCCATTTACTAAGTCTACAGTGAAGAAAAGAACCCAAACATGTCTGCTGAAAAAGTATTACTTTGAAAATCAAACCGCTGTTTCATCACCTCCGATGGTAACTAAAAACTTTTCTGGTTTTCTCTTCAACTTTAAGTCTTATTTTTTAAATTGAAAATCAGGGAGCAGAGCTATGTAGCACAAACCCAGAAAGGGTACAAAACTATGATTTGAGGTATTTCTGGAAAAAAGACAGACGCTGTTCCCACTTCCTAAGAAACGTGTATTATTTAACAAATAGGATGATTTAAGTACTTGAAATAAGAAAAATGTATATATATATATCATAACCAAGTTAAACTTGCTGATTGATGTATTTCAATTTATTTTGATTCTTTATTTCAGAAGAAATGGAAAATGGAGAGAAGCAAATGCATCACCAATATCTTGAAATCATATGACTAAGGTCAGTTTCTCCAAAAAAGTACATTCTATGATTCCAGCTCACTCTCTTCTTCCCTTTCTCTGAATTTGTTTATATTTAGAGTTAGCCCCATATATATTACTTGACTATAACATATCACTTGACTGTATTTTAATTGATTCTAGTCAGGTATTGTTACCCTAGCAAGAACACAAATTACTTGAAGACAGGGCCATACATTTGTTTTCTCTTGATTTTTTTTTTCCTTCTCTCTCCCAGACTTTCTTCTTGAAGTCTCTCATTCATCGTTTATGAAGCATCTCCTATTTATCATGCCACACAGTCGGTGCTGGGGCAGACTCGAATAATAGCAAAGATTTGTTGAATGGTGAATATATATCAGGCACCCTTGTAAATTCCTTACATGGATTTTTCTCATGCAATTCTCTTAAAAACCTAGGATGTGGGTGTGATTATTGCCCCCATTTTATAGACCAGCAAATAGAAAAACAGAGTTCAGTAATCTTCCCAGGTCACCCAACTAATAAGGACCCTTTAAAAATTGGAATACTTTAAAATACATATATATATATATATTTAATTTATCTTTAAAACATACATAGATCACACAAAATGTTACATTAAACAAATAGGGGATTCCCATATACCCCACACCCCACTCCACCCCCAGTTTTCCCATATCAACAACTTCTTTCATTAGTGTGGTATGTTCATTGCAGTTGATGAACACATTTTGGAGCACTGCTACACAGCATGGATGATAGTTTACATTGTAGTTTACACTCTCTCCCAGTCCATTCAGTGGGTTATGGCAGGATGTATAATGTCCTGCATCTGTCCCTGAAATATCATTCAGGTCAACTCCAAGTCCTGGAAATGCCCCTATATTTCACCTCTTTTCCCTCTCCCTGCCTTCAGCAACTCGAGTGGCCACTGTCTCCACATCAATGATATATTTCTTCCATTTCTAGAATCACAATAATTCTGTAATAAAATACCAGTAAGTCCACTCTAATCCATATTTTATTCCCCAATCCTGAGGATTCTGGGATCGTGATGCTCACTCCACCTCTCAATTGAGAGGGGGCTTTTATCCCACATGGCTGAGGGACAAAACTCTCCTGCTTGCAGCTGTAGACTCTCTCGGTTCCTTGATGTGGTGGTTTCCACCCTCACCTCCTTGTTTGCTGTCCTGGGTGAGTCTAACAAACTGGAGAGTAGGTACTGCAACTCTACCGAGGCTCAGGGCCCAGCTGGCACATGTAAAGCCCAGAGATTTAAGTCTCCTAGACATACACCCATCAAAAACTGGCATACTTTTAAGCATCATGTAACATGCTATTGCTCTACACTTTAGGAAATTTTAGGCTTAAAAAATTTTTCTTTAAAATTTGGAATGACTACTCCAGTAATTTTATTTTCTATTCTATTACCACACCCCTTATTGCCTAGTGGCTGAATTGTGCTGTCAGTATAGTTAGATTTGAATAAATATATTTGATGGACTAATACTTGGCAATAAATAATGGATACAATTAAATTATATTAACTTAAAATTTGCTTGCTTTGATTTGATCTTCTATCACAGATGTTTCTTTTTTAAGTTTGAAATTTTGAACATTTTGGATCCTGATGACATACCTTGTCTCCTTGCCAATATCTGACTAATTCCCAGTCCAGATTGAAATCAAAATTACTCATTTGCTGTACAAAGCTTATATATACTGGAAATAGCTTTAACCTAGCTGGGTCACAGAATGTAAATGTGTGGAAAACATGAGGTACTCTCCCCTGTGAGGTCAGGGAACATACATTCCCCAGCAAGGAAAATCAATGATTAACTGAGGGGTCAAGTTAATAAAAAATATTTACATTAAACATAATTTTATTTCAAACCATCTTTTCCAGGATGTACCTGAATACAGATGCCACACTGACCTTGGCAAATGAAGACATAAGATTTGCTAGGAGCATAGTGATAATATTTAATGTGGAGAATTTTTATTTTAGTAAAGTTTTATTTCTTCACACAAAGTATCCTTTATTCTATATGTGCTATCATCTGCCCGCTCAGTTTTACCAAGGTAATCCTTGAAGTTATCAGTTATACATCAAACACTTGTACCTGATTTCATCATAACCCCATATGTAAAAGAGACAACGAGGCATTGTGGTAATCTGTATGGCTTTCCTGTTAAGCCTTTGGTAACTTGCTTTAATAAAAAACAACCAAACAACATAAAACTAACTATGTGAATAAAAATGAATTCATCTATTTAAAATGAGTTAAGGTGTTCATCACTGTAAAATATCTTTTGAAAATCCTTTACAAGTCAAGAATTGAGATTATTTGTATGTCTTATATTAAATGACAATGAAGAGCCAACCATTTGCTGTGGAACCAAAGACCTGATGAATCTCATCTAATGCTCCAGAAGGATTGAAATCTTTATCCTCACAGATGGTAGGGAAACATGACCAAAGAAGACTCAGTTCTTAGTACCAAGATAGTTAGCTGTGCTCACTCGGAATAGTATGGTACTCTTTGGAGAGAAAGGGCAAGGTGGGACTATTCAAATGGTTCAAATGAACATTTCTGTTGGTATCAGGGCAAACAGCAATAGCGAGACTACCTGTAAAGGATGTAGGCACAGTGGAAGTCTATGGAGGTCTGGAAATCTCTAAAATTTTGTTGGCTGGAGGTATTCTATGGAAACAAGGAGACTAGAGAATCTCAAATGCCTGGTCTTGAAGACAACTAGGATATCATCTTGCTGAAGGGAAGGGTGAAACCCAGAAAGATCAAATGATATGCTCAAGTTCACAGAACTCATAAAAGAAGTGCTCATTTTCTTCTAACTCCAAAGGTCCTTTTTACTATGTCACATCGCCTTCATACTTCATGTGTTCTTTTTTTGTTTTAAGATTTATTTATTTATTTATCTCCCCTCCCCCCTCACCCCAGTTGTCTGTTCTCTGTGTCTGTTTGCTGCATGTTCTTCTTTGTCCGCTTCTGTTGTTGTCAGCGGCACGGGAATATGTGTTTCTTTTTGTTGCGTCATCTTGTTGTGTCAGCTCTCCATGTGTGTGGCGCCATTCCTGGGCAGGCTGCACTTTCTTTCACGCTGGGCAGCTCTCCCTACTGGGCACACTCCTTGCGCATGGGGCTCCCCTATGTGGGGGCACCCCTGTGTAGCACGGCACTCCACACGGGTCAAGGAGGCCCGGGGTTTGAACCGCAGACCTCCCATGTGGTAGATGGACGCCCTAACCACTGGGCCAAGTCCGCTTCCCCATGTGTTCTTATTAGCACGGGAAACCCAACTCCCATACCTCTCCCTCACCCCTTTTGCCATATGCCATATTCCTTTATACAAGCAATTTACAGTGTGTCTCTAGGAAAGCAGATATCCATTTTCTTTAAATCTCTCAAGATCTGCAAGCTAATTAGCTGATCCATTACTAACTTTTTAATCAAAAAAGAATATTTGTCATATTGTTTATATATAAGATGTTTTTCTTTTAAAGAAAAGCAGCATTTTGTGTGGAAATTATTGATTTATTCTAGAATTGCCTTGGCCAGTTAGGCAATAGCACAGAGCTAAAAATTTTACTTTCTCTTGTAGCTTGAGATCTGTAGGGAAGATTATCAAGATGCTGATTTTCCAGACATAAATTATCTGGTAATTTGTCTACTTATAATCAGTATGACTTCCCAGGTCTGATTTGACATGGGTGAAAATATTGTGCAAGTGAGCATAGTGAGATTTTTCATGGCTTTTCCAATCTGACCCCACTCTAATTTTCCAACTTGTATTCTACCTTCATGACTCAAATTCCAATTTAAACATCCTAAATGCTGAAGATATTTTACATTATTAAATGTGCTATTTTATGTACTATATCTTTTTCAAACCACTTTAGATCCATTATCCCACTGCATATTCAAACAAACCATATAATTTATAAAATATTATAATCCTCATTTTCAGATATAGTGATCAAGATGCAGAATTTACACTACACTTAAATAAAAAGCTAGTATTGGTACCCATGTTTGTTGGAATCCAGAGGGTCTGAACTTAATCACTATGCAAAGTAACTATAAATTACTTTCTATGTACCATTACAAAGACATACAATGAAATGATATGGCTTAATACCCTTAGTTATATGATATCTAAAATGTCATTGACAAAATTTCAGTCTGATATTGTCTGCTACCAAGATTATTCCATACTCTTCAGACCCTCACCATAGTCAATTTTTATATGAATAATTCTAGTTAGAATTAATTATGTGCACTTATGAGATTCTCAAGTACTATTATTGGACTTAGGAGAATTTTAGTGGTTATGATAGAAGTAAACTTTGTCTTTGAATCTCCATGACTTAGGTCAGCATGTAGAAAGTTATGAAAACAATACAAATGGAATGAATTGGATTAACCAAAAGCCTGTATTAGAATATGTATTAAAGTCCATTCTTTGTTTCTCCTCTTCTCCTCTTAGATTGCATCTGAAAAAGAACAATCTTGTGCTTAGGTAGGATATGTATTTACTATGGGTAAAAACAATGGTCTCTTGTTTCCCTTATATTTTTAATTTCCATAATAAATCTTACATAGACTTTATTTCATACAAAAAGTTGACATAAGAATGAACTGCAGGTGAAGAATTAGATGTTCAAAACAATGTGTGTGCACGTGTATGTGTCATGTGAGTGTGTATGTGTATAAGCAGGGAGTTACCTCTCAGGAACTAGGATATGTTTAGATATGCTGATCACCGCCCACACACCCCAGGAAAGATCTTTTTGTCCTACTGCCAGTTTCTGATTTTGTGATGGGTGTGAAATGACAAGATGCCATTATAATTTTGTTTGCTGTCAATGTCCTTATGGAATTAGATGACTGTGTCAAACAGTAGAGTGCATTGCAAGCTTTAACAAATAGAACATTTGTTTCATGAAGTAAATGTTGACACTTTTTACGATTCTGTTAGGGTAAGTCCTGGAACACTTCAGAAGGTGAAATTCTTATATCAAGTCTGTTGAGCATTTAATTTCCCAATCCTTTCCTCTGTGTAAAGCTAAGTTAGAGTATACTCAGTTACTCAAAGCATCTTCCCCAAAATAACAGCAATAATTCTTAGAACATCAGCTTGACCAGGCTTTAAAAGCACCTGCTTTGGGATTGTGTTTGAGATTTGACATGGATATATATTGAAGAAACCAAATATAGTCAAAGGAGATCAAATCTAACAAAACATACTCTTGGTTCTCAGAATTACTGACCCTGTTCTTAGAGAGAGAAGTACTGCAATGTTGGATCTATACTGATGCTATCAAGCCCTATAAAATATTCATTGCATTAGTTAAATTAATAAACGTATCTTCTCATGAGTTAGGAAAAATACGATAAGCATTAAAACATTTTACAAGTGGTTAAGAATGACACCAAGGGGCTTCTTGTCACTGTGGAGAATTATTTTCTAAAGTTGTCACCCCCTCTATATGCCGGTCTTGGCAGGAAGCAGAATCCAATACACATGGATTCATTTCAGAGATTGAAATGGAAGAATTAGTCAAGGAGGTCTAGGTAGGAGGATCTATTATTACCCCCAGGTCCTAAAGGCAAAGAGGAATAAATTGTGAAATAGTAAAAACTGCAGTCATTGGGGGGGGGGGTCTTTGGACAGGAGCAGACAGTGTTGTTAGTCATGAGGAATACTGTCACTGTCAGAAATGCTGTTCAGAGCAAGGTGGGAGCAGGGAAAATATACTCCAAACTCTCCCTGTTTTTTTCTCTCTGATCTCCTTGTGTTGGCCTTGGCAAAATCCAAGCCAGAGACCTTATGTAACAGAGTCTATAAGTGTCAGATTGTTGGCACACAGGACAGAGAAGAGCAGACAATCCACCTGATGTGCAAGCATGCTAACCGAATAGAACCAGCATATTCTCTGGTTTAGATGCAGAACAATGAGAAATACCACATAAAAAGAGAAAACCAAAAATTTATAGATGGACTAAAGAAATAAAATGAAATTCTCAAAGGAGCAGAAATTGAACCACAATATAAAAAAGTGAGCAGGACTGAGTTGTGGACTAGCTGTTAGCAGTTTAATGCCTGTGGGGAGCATGGTGTTAGAATGCTCAGTGCTTTTGTTACAGAAAGGATGCTAGAGGTAATGTGCTGCTTGAATTAGAGCTCTGGATTAGTCCTTTCTAAAAGGGATGCTCAAAGAATTTGTCATCCCTTGGTGAACAGTCGTAGGGGTCAGTAAATGACCCTATCTCACAATGCAGAAAACCTACAATTTTTATTTAAAAATACTGATAATTTTATACTCACTATAATGTGTTACCATCAACTCTAACCATTTCCCCACATTTACAACCCTTCTTTATTAAACATTCTACATACATTTAGCATCAGCTCCTCCTTCTGAATTCCCATTTTGTCACCTAGTAACCTATACTTTAGAGTTTAACTCTATGAGTTTACTCATTGTATTTAGTTCTTATCAGTGAGACCATACAATATTAGTTCTTTTGTGTCTGGCTTATTTCACTCAACATAATGTCCTCCAGGTTCACCTATGTTGTCCTATAAATGTTGACTTCATTTCTTCTTATAGCTGAATAGTATTCCATTGTATGTATATATCACATTTGTTTATCCATTCATTTATTGATGGGTACTTAGGTTGTTTCCATCTTTAAGCAATTGTGAATAATACTGCTATGAGCATTGGTGTGCAAATATCTGTTTCCATCCTTGCCTTCAGTTCTTTGGAATATATTCCTAGTAGGATTGCCGGGTCATATGGTATTCTATGTTTAGCTTCCTAAGGAACCACCAAACTGTCCTCCACAGAGGCTGTACCATTCTCCTCGCCAACAGTGAAAGAGTGTTCTTGTTTCTCCAAATCCTCTCCAGCACTTGCAGTTTTCTGCCTTCTAAATAATGGCCATTCTGTAAGGCATGAAATGATATCTTATTGTAGTTTTGATCTGCACTTCCCTAATACCTACTGATGTTTAGCATCTTTCCATGTGCTTTTAGGCAATTTGCATTTCTTCTTTGGAAAAATTTCTGTTCAAGTCTTTTGCCCATTTTTTAATTGGATTGATTGTTTTTTATTGTTGACTTGTATGACCTCTTTATATAACATGGAGATCAAACCCTTATTGGATGTATGGTTTCTGAAAATTTCCTCCCTATGAGTAGACTGCCTTTTCATCTTCTTAACGAAATCATTTGAAGCACAAAGACATTGAAGTCTGAGGAAGTCCCATTTATCTATTTTTTCTTTCAATGCTTGTATTTTGGTTGTAAGGTTTAAGAACTCACCACCTAGCACAAGATCTTGAAAATGTTGCCGTACATTTTATTCTAAGAGTTTTATGGCTCTAGCTTTTATATTTAAGTCCTTGATACGTTGTGAATTAGTTTTTGTATAAGGTGTGAATATGGGTTCTCTTTCTCTCTTTTGGATATGGATATCTAGTTCTCCCAGCACCATTTGTTGCATAGACTCACCTGACCGAGCTGGGTAGGTTCGATAGCCTTGCCAAAAATCACTTAACCGTAGATGTGAGGGTTTATTTCTGAACTCTTGATTCCATTTGTCAGTATGTGTATATTTATGCCAGTACTATGCTGTTTTTACCACTGTAGCTATGTAATATGCTTTAAAATCTGAAAATGAGATTCCTCAAATTTTGTTTTCCTTTAAATTTTTTTTTTTTTGGCTATTCAAGGTCTCTTATACTTCCAAAGAAATTTGATAATTGGCATTTCCATTTCTGTAAAAAAAAGTCTCTTGGAATTTTTTTATCGAGGTTGCATTGAATTTGCAAACCAGTTTAAGTAGAATTGACATTTTAATGCTATTTAGTTTTCTAATCAATGATCATAGAATGTTCTTCCATTCATTTAGGTCTTTTAAATTTGTTTTAGCCATGTTTTGTAATTTCCTGAATATAGGTCTTTTATGTCCCCCATTAAGTTTATTGCTAAATATTTGATTGTTTTAGTCACTCTTGTTACTGAAAGGGGTAGTCTAGGGAGGTTAATATCAATTGAAGGAAAGCTATAAGATACTCTAGGGGCTGTATAAAATAGTGATTTTGGTAGTGGGTGATGATTGTGGTAATAGTACAAATACAAGAATTCCTCTATTACAAGGTGTTAAGACTAAGGAGATTCATAGGAAAATACAACTAATGTAATATATAGATGATAGTTAACAGTGATATTATATTTTTACTGGAACAGCAAAGAAGGTACTACATCAATGCTAATGGTCAAAAATGGGGGGATTTAAGAGGATGTGGGATTTTTCCTTTTGAAGTAATTAAAATGATCTGATATTGACTGGTTTGATGACAGTACAATTCTGTGGTGTAACTGAGAGCCACTGAGTGCACACTTTGGATGGATTGTATAAGCAGGGGACCAAATAAGAGTGAATGCATGGTGAATGACGGACTGTGGTCAACAGTACAGATATAAGAATGTTTTCTCATGAACTATAACAAATACACAATACTAATACATGGTGTTAATAATAGGATGGTTTGAGGGAAAATACACCAAATATAAGCTATGGAATATGGATAGCAGTATTGTTATGACAGTGTTCTTTCATCATCTGTAACAAATGTATCACAACATGTAATGTGTTGGTGGTGGGGTAATATATGGAAATCCTGTATGGCATACATGATTGTTTTGCTAACTCACAACTTCTCAAATAAAAAAAAAATACAGAGAAGAAAGTTAGCAAACAAAAATCAGTAGTTAGAAAATGATTCCACTCCATTGTTAAATAGTTTGTTATAACTTTCAAAGGATTCTCAAAAAGATATTTGAAATAGCAATATTAATTGAAAAGGAACATGAATTTGTGAACCAAAAATTCAGAAATGAAGCAGAATAGGTTAATAAGAAAAAGAAATAAATAGAAATATTGAACATAAATATGCAAATGACAATTTAAAACTTCATGGACTTATACCTTATATACCACAATTAAGATAGCAAGGAATTAGTAAATTCAAAGATAATACTCCTACAATCTCCAAGACACAAAGTTATATACTGTGATGGTTAGGCTAATGTGTCAACTCATCAGGTAATTGTGCCCAGTTGTTTGGTCATCTCTTACTGTGTTAATTGTAATACAAGGACATTTATGGACTTAAGTCATTAGTGAATTTTCTGCATAGATGGCTGATTACATTACAATCAGCCAAGGAGATTGCCATCAGTAATGAGTGACATTTTATCCAATCAGTTGAATGCCTTAAAAGGGGAAGGGATTTCAGCATTCAGAGAGAATTTTCCAGCTTGACTTCGGACAGCCAACGTCTCTTGGGAACTCATCAAGGACCTTCATCGGAGCCCCTGGTTTGCAGCCTGCCTACAGAATTTGTACTTGTGCATCCTCACGGTTATGTGAGAGAATTTTGTAAAAGCTCATACTATTTATAGATATCTTCTGTTGCATCTGTTTCTGTAGAGAACCCTGACTAATACACATACATATATATTTGTTCATGTATACCAGCACCCAAGAATAAAGAGGCATTCAGGTTAGACTGGGAGCTCTAACACAGAGATAGTCAGGATTATAGAAAAAAAGAAATAGAAAAAAGGCAGAGAAACTATAGATAAAGAGATAGCAGTTGAATATTTTCCAAAATTGAAGAGACACCTAAGTTTTAAGATGAAATTGCATCCTATCGCTCAGCAAATAGAATAAATAACTCCACTCTTGTTATATTTTGCCAAACTGCAAAATTTGTCTAAAAGACAACTGTAAAACCTACACAATCGTTTCTTACTAAAGGATGGCAAGTAGAATATTAGCAGACTTCTTATTAACAATAACAAATGCTGGAAAGCAGCAAAGTTGGTGGAAAAAGAAATTTGTACTCATCAATGTTAACATTTAGTAGAAAAATGCTTCAAAGACTAAGATACACAGACTATCACTAAAACAGTCATTCAGAGCATAGTTTCCAGAAGTAGATAAAAGAACCCAGAGGGATGGCCTGGGATATTAAAAAAAGGAGCAAAGAAACCTATTAATGGCTATAAGATGAGGATAAATTTAGTTAAATATTGATTTTAAAAAATAATATGATCTATGTATAAAATTATTAAAACTAAAATTTTAAAGAAAATAACAACAATATTGAATTAAATAATAAGATTGGGAGAGTGGGAAGTTATGTAATAGGTAGTTAAAATGTAATAAAGTCCTTGGCATCTAAGCTAAGAAAGTTAGGGAAAAAAATGAACAACTTTAGTGCTTTTTAAAAAAGAAATGTTTATAGTTATGGGTGTAATTTTAAGAACTTTGAGGACAAAGAAAATAAAAGAAAATACATTTGTGGCTTCTAAGCTATTAGATGGATAAAAGGATTCAGTAGAAAATATTAGTAATTGAAAATGGGAGTAATGGAGAAAAGAAGAAGCAAAAACACATAGTCCACAGAAATTATTCAATAGATCCAATTACATCAATAATTTAAATACATGTAAAGCATGTAGCATTTATTTACTGGATAAAATAAAGCTCCAGTTCTAAATGTGTTTACAAGAAAAACATTCAAAGACAAAGCATGCAGAATGGCTAAAATTAATGGAGGGAAAATGATATATCATTCCCATCTGTGAAGAAAGCATGAGCATTGCTACAATAACATGATGATAAACCATTTATGCAAAATTACTCAAAGGAAAGGAAAAGTCTGATCATAAAATAAGGTTGGAAAAGATAACAGACATTTTTGTAACTTCCTCATTAAGAAACCACAAAGAGTCCAAATATATCAGAAATATCAGTTAATGTAAATGAACTATATTTGCAGTTTAAGAGATAGGCATTGCCTTAATATATTTAAAATTTTACACACCCAACTAAATGTTAGTTCAGTAGTTACATCTAAAACATTAGGGCATAGAAATATTGAAAAAGATGAGAATGTAATAATAGACACTATTGCAAATGGATATATGAAAAAGTTATCAGAAAAATGCTATACTATTATATATCTACCAGAATGAAAAAAACAACAATAATAAATGTTAGTAAAGATGTAGTAAAATAGGCAAATATCTCTCACATATCTCAAGGTTAGAGTAAAATTTGATAAAACTGGTTTGGAAAACTGGTTGGCACTATCTATTTATAACTATAAATAGTTATAATTAGTAAATTTATAGTCTAGCAAATTTAATTTATGTAATAGAACAGTGATTTTGAGCTAAGGACAATTTTGGCTTTCAAGGGGACATTTGGAAATGTAGAGTCATTTTTATATGTAACCTATCTGGGAGTGGGCATATTATTGGATTCTAAAGGGAGAGGGCCAGGGATACTGCTATACATTTTACAAAACCACCCACACCAAAGAATGATCTGGTTCAAAATATCAATATTGCTGAGGTTGAGAAATCCTGTATAGACTCAGCAGAGATGCAAAACTATATATTTTGGATGCATCAAAATATGCATCCAAAGTGGGTATATTAATAACAGTTGATGTGTATACAACTTGAGATTGGAAGTTTTACTTACAATACATATTGATGTGACTAGTCAAAACACTCACTACAATTCCATATCAAAATTTAGCTGACAATATACAACAAAGCTACTAGAGCTAATAAACAAATTCAGAAGAGTGGCAAAAATCAGTAGTGTTTTTATACACTAATAATGAGCACTCTGAGAAGGAAGTCAGGGAAAAATTACATTTACAATAGCAACAGAAAGAATCAAATAAATAGGAAGAAACTTAACCAAGGATATAAAGCACTCGTATTCAGAAAACTATAATGCATTGCCAAAAGAAAATTAAAAAGACCTAAATAAATGGAAGAACATTCTGTGGTCATGGATGGAAAGACTAAGTATTGTTAAGATGTCAATTCTACCTAAATTGATATACAAAATTAATGCAATTCCAATAAAAATTCCAACAGTTTTTTTAAAAGAAATGGAAAAGCCAATCATCAAATTTATTTGGAAAGGTAAGGGATGACAAATAGTCCAAAACATCTTAAAAAGGAAGAATGAAGTTGGAGGTCTCTACCTCCAGACTTTAAATTGTATTGCCTTGCTACAGTT
Organism: Dasypus novemcinctus; assembly: GCF_030445035.2. Classification (NCBI taxonomy): domain Eukaryota; kingdom Metazoa; phylum Chordata; class Mammalia; order Cingulata; family Dasypodidae; genus Dasypus; species Dasypus novemcinctus. Next base: position 54,043,287 of record NC_080679.1, on the reverse strand, counting down.
ACAAAAACATATGGTATTGGCATAAAGACAGACACATAGACCAGTGGAACTGAGTTGCGGATTCAGAAACATATTCTCACATCTACAGTCAAGTGATTTTTGACAAGGCTGTCAAACCCACCCAGTTGCCGCAGAACAGTCTATTCAGCAAATGGTGCTGGGAGAAATGGATATCTATATCCAAAATAAAAAAAGACACTACTACATCATACTTTATACAAAAATTAATTCAAAATGGATCAAAGAGCTAAATATAAAAGCTAGAACCATAAAAGTCCTAGAAGAAAATGTAGGGAAACATTTTCAAGACCTTGTGGTAGATGGTGGTTTCTTAAACCTTTCAACCAAAGCATACGCAATGAAAGAAAAAGTGGATAAACAGGACGTCCTCAAACTTAAACACTTTTGTGCTTCAGAGGACTTCGTGAAAAAGGTGAAAAGGCAACCCATTCAGAGGGAATCTTTGGAAACTACATATTCCATAAGGGTTTGATTTCCATGCTATATAAAGACATCATATACCTCAATAATAAAAGAACAAGCAATCCAATTTAAAAATGGGCAAAAGAATTAAATAGACATTTCTCCAAAGAGGAAATACAAATGGCAAAAAAGCACGTGAAAAAAGTTCAATATCACTAGCTATTAGGGAAATGTGAATCAAATCTACAATGAGATGTCATCTGACAACTCATAGAATAGCCATTATTAAAAAACAGAAAACAACAAGTGCTGGGAAAGGATGTGGAGAAATAATGTGGAAGAGAGTTTGACAGTACCTCAGAGCCCTAAATCTAGAACTGATGAATGATCTGGCAATCACTTTACTAGAAATATATCCAGAAGAACTGAAAACAGTGACATGAACAGGCATTTGCACATGAATATTCATTGTGAAATTATTCACAACTGCCAAAAGATGTAAACAACTCAAGTGTCTGTAATCAATGAATGGATAAACAAAATGTAGTATATACATACAATGGAATACTATGCTGCAGTAAGAAGAAATGAAATTGGGACACATATGGATGAACCTTGAGGACATTATGCAAGTGAAGTAAGCCAGACACAAAAGGGGAAATATTGTGTGGTCTTACTAATATGAACTAAATATGAAGAATAAACACATGGAGTTAAAACCTGGACTATATTTTACTAGGAGATAGGATGAGGACTGAAAAGGGGTACTGATGTTTAGTGTATGCAGAATTTTCAGTTAGCTTGACCATAAAAGTGTGGAAAAGGAGAGTTGATGATAACACATTATAATGAGTATAACAAACAGCTGTTTTTTTAAATAGGGATTGTGGCTGAAAGGCATAGTCTAAGGATGAAAATGTCAATTGAAAGAAAGCTGGAAAATAATCTATGGACTGAATGACAGACAGTGAACTCAGAGGTGGATGAGGATAATGGTTAATAAAATTAGGTTGGTGCAAAAGTAATTGCGGTTTTGCATTGTTGAAGTTTGCTGCTTGATATTGCTATTCATTCTTAAATGAATGTGGTTATGTTATATATCATTTTAATGTGCATTTCTCATTTTATGCTTTTTGCTAATGACTTATTACCTGCTGTTTATTTTGTATTAATTTTAGACTATGGAAATGATGTTAGACAAAAAGCAAATTCAAGTGATTTTCTTGAGTTCAAAATGGGTAATAAAGCAGCAGAGACAACTCATAACATCAGCAACATATTTGTCCCAGGACCTGCTAATGAACGTACAGTGCAGTGGTAGTTCAAGAAGTTTGGCAAAGGAGTTGAGAGCCTTGGAGATGAGAGCCTTGAATGTGAGGAGCATAGCGGCCGGCTATCGGAAGTTGACAACAACCAGTTGAGAGCAGTTGCTTAAGAACTCAACATTGACCATTCTACAGTCATTCAGCATTTGAAGCAACTTGGAAAGGTGAAAAATCTCAATAAGTGGGTCACCAAAAATAAAAAAAATCCTTTTGAAGTGTTATCTTCTTTTATTCTATGTACCATCAAGGAACCATTCCTCTATCCGATTGTGATGTGCAATGAAAAGTGAATTTTATATGACAAAAAGCAACCACCAGCTCAGTGGTTGGACCGAGAAGAAGCTCCAAAGCACTTTCCAAAGCTAAACTTGCACCAAAAAAATGGTCATGGTCACTGTTTGGTGGTCTTCTGCCACTACAGCTTTCTGAATCTTGGTGAAACCATTACAACTGAGATGTGTGCACAGCAAATTGATGAGATGCACTGAAAACTGCAATGCCTGCAGCTGGCATTGGTCAACAGTAAGGGCCCAAAAATCTTCTCCACAACAATGCCCGACAGCACTACGCACAACCAACACTTCAAAAGGTGAACAAATTGGGCTATTAAGTTTTGCCTCATCTGTCATATTCACCTGATCTCTTGCCAACCGACTACCACTTCTTCAAGCATCTTGACAACTTTTTGCAGGGAAAACGCTTCCACAACCAGCAGGATGCAGAAAATGCTTTCCAAGAGTTTGTTTAATCTGGAAGCAAGGATTTTTACACTACAGGAATAAGCAAACTTATTTCTCATTGGCAAAAATGTGCTGATTGTATTGGTTCCTATTTTGATTAATAATGATGTGTTGGAGTCTAGTTATAACGATTTAAAATGCATTGTCAGAAACTGCAATTTCTTTTGCACCAACCTAATAAAAATGTAAGACTGTTGTTCTATGAACTAGAATAAATGTAAGTCACTGTTACAAGATGGTAAGAGAATAATGGTGCATGGGAAAAATACAATTAATATAATATATGGACCATAGTTAACAGCAATATTGTAATATTCTTGCCTCAATGTCAAAGAAGGTATTGTATCAACACTAAGGGTCAATAAAGGGGGGTATGGGATTTTTCTTTTGGACTAAGGAAAACATTCAAAGGTCTACTGGGGCCATGAATGCAGAATTCTGTGTTGTGAGAGCTACTGAGTGTACATTTGGGATAAAATGTACAAGGCGTGGAACTGTATAGAACAGTGAACCATGCATTGGTTCTCATATACAAATACGAGAGTGTTCTCTCATGAACTATAACAAACTTACAATACTAATATATAGTGTCGATAATAGGGGTGCATGGAAAAAATATACCAAGTGTACGCTATGGGCCATAGTTAGTGGTAATAGTCTGATCATGTTCTTTCATAATCTGTAACGAATATTCCACTACAATGTAAAGTTCTGGTGGAGAGTTGCTGTATGCGAATTCTGCACATTATGCATTACTGTTTTGTAAACTTAAAACTTCTCTAATAAACAAATGAAAAAATTTACCTGAGAATAGCAAAGGTAGTAAGTTTCTGTTTCCTTGACAAGAAAGTAAAACCAGGATTTTCTATCTTTCGTATGAGCAAGGGGACACACACACTTATCACTCTTGATTGCTAATGGCAAATTTAAGTAATACTAACAATTTAGGATTGTGTCCATCATGGATGTTTAAGATAGGTAGTGTTTTCCTTTATTTGACCAGAAACTGATGGTTTTAACAGGAACTGATCCTATTATCTCTGCCCAGGGCAGTTAAAAATAAGATATTATCATTGAATAGAAATAGCTAGAGCTTTATTTTCACAAATGGCAGAAATGTTCTGTTACCATAGAGATATTTTTTGTTGTTGTGTTTTATACCCTTGGTTAAAATGGATAGGCTACTTTTAAAATCTTAGAGAACTATAGTGATTAGAAGTGAATATATTATTCTTTTAATTATCATTCACCATCAGGGCAATGATATGATCCAGAAATAAATGGTGAAAAGTTGGCCTAGACACACTGGGGACTTAAATACTTAGTGCCCAATTTTTCACCTACTCAATGGCTTCATTCTTGCTACCTGCTAACTGTGCATTCTTGGCAAATTATTTCCCAGACTTCCATGGATTTCCATATCTTAATCTGAAAAATGCATCAATAGATTTACTTTATAAGATTATTGGTATAATGACATGACAACAGGCAAACAGATCCAATATGTTTGATGTTGAATAAATATTGCTTCTTTACCTTTCTTCTTTCTACAGAAGGACTCACACTGTAATCTTTTTGGGGGTAAGGATCAATCATATATATTTTTTTCCCTATTTTCAGAATTTAACCTGGCGTTTTGTCCATAGAAGGTGCTCTATAATTATATGCTTTCTATATAATGTGCAGAAGATACTCTAACTATGGATTTAATTTTTATATATATATATATTTTTTAAGATTTATTTATTTTTCCTTCTTCCCCTCCTCTCATCCTGCTGGTTTTCTTCCTTTCTTCCTTTCTTCCTTTCTTCCTGTTTGTCTTCTTTTCTCATCTTTCTCCTCTAGGATTCACTGGGATTCGATCCTGAGGACTCTTGATGTGCAGAGAGTTTCCCTGTCAATTGTACTACCTCAGTTCCTGGTTTTTGCTGTGTGTCACCTTGATTCTCCCCTTGTCTCTCTTTTGTTGGCATAATCATCTTGCTGCATGACTCACTTGTGCAGGCACTGGATCACTGTGTGGGCACTTGCGCTCACCACGTGGGCACTCGTGTTCACCACATGGCCACTCCTGTGGGTGCTGGCTTACCACATAGGCACTTGTGCAGGCACTGGCTCACCACTTGGGCATGCTCTCTCTTCTTCTTTTTCACCAGGAGGCCCCAGGGATTGAACCCAGTTCCTCCCATATGGTAGGTGGAAGCTCTATCACTTGAGCCATATGTGCTTCCTAATATACTTCTTATATAAAGCACATAAGTGGTAGTTGTTCACTGGGTAAATGAATAGCATTTTCCTGGGCTATAAGGCCCAAAAGGTTTTGAAAAAAGAGGCTAGGAACATTTTCATACCTTGAAATTTAAACTTTAATTAAATTGATAGTACTTAACACATATTAACTGACCAAAATCTGTGTCTTTCTGGACTTTCCATAATAAGTTAAAAACATTTGATATCATAACTCTTGTGCTCTTGCTAAGTTAATTTTGCTTTAATTTTTAGTTTCTGCATTTATAAAGTAAAATGATTTAACTAATAGTCTGTTAGATGATGTCCAAATTACATTTGATTCAAAAATCTTATGATTTTGTGATTTATAAACAACTCAAAGTTTTTGCATAGGAGTTGGTTCTCCAATGCTTTTCTACCCTTGCCTATCTCTATATTTCTATATCTGAACTTCATCATATACACTTACACAAACACACATACACACTTATTCCACATTAGTACATTGTGTAAAAATGGAAAGTTTGAAATCAGTGCATGTGAAAATTTAGACCATATTACTGTCTCCAGGAAGTGGCATATTCAGCTCATCTTTTCTTTAAATATCTCAAGAGAAAGAGATTATAATATTACATGTACAAGGTCTCCCAACACTTAGAGAATCTTTCTTTGCGGTCACCCCTCGGGCTGAAGTGTGGTTTGCTGGCCTGGCGGGGGAGCAGCCGCGGCAGGCCAAGCCGCTGCCCCCATAATAGGATGGCTGGTCGGACTCATCGCCACCCCTGAAGGGAGCTCGGCATGGGCGCAGAGTGCCCTCGGGTCTCCCCTTCTCGGCAGCCATGCTTCCGTGGCCGCCCCTCCTCCCGGATGGCGCCACACGATGCCTGTGGGGCGGCACCCTTCTTCTTCTTTCTCCCTGCGCAGGCGCAGGGTGGAAAATTCCAGTCTGCCCTTTTCCCCTCCCCCGACAGCAGCAACAGCCAGGTGTGGGCGGGAAACTCAAGTCTGCCCTCCACCCCAGCAACAGCAGCCACCAATCCCTAAACCCTGCCCCTTCCCCCAGCAACAGCGACAGCCAATCCCTAACCACCACCCCTCCCCCGTCCAGTACCGCCCACTGACCTTTCTCCGACAACCAATCAGAACAGGGTGTGGCTTCGACCAATCAGCCTTCCCCAGCCCCTATAAAACTGTTGCCTCTCCCTCAATAAAGTGGACTTGCGTGTTTACCTTGTCTCCGCGGTAGTTCTTCTGCCCTGCGCCCTCCAGTCCTGAGAGCCCCCGACAAGGGCCTGGCCTCCCTTGTCCCCAGTTCGTCGCCTGCTTCTCTGGGCGACCCCTTCGTCGCCGGCTTCTCCGGGTGACCCCTTCGTCACCGGCTTCTCCAGGCGACCCCGTCAGCCGAACCGCGCAACCACTGTGAGACCGACCCCTTGTCTGCTGCCGGACCGACCCCTCGTCCCAAGCGGGACCGACCCCTCGTCCTGAGCTGGACCGACCCCTCGTCCGCAGCCAGACCCCACCTCTACCAACCGAGCAAACCGTCGCATTTCTTAATTTTTTTCTGTCCAGTTTCAAGTTTGTTCCTCAGCAGAAAAATAATGAAAACAATTAATATTTAATATTTGTTTGGTGTTTTGTACTCTTGCAAATGTGCCTACATGCTTTATTTTATTTGATCTTTTCAGGATTTTTTTGTGATCTTATTACCATTTGTCAAAAACAAGACTACTAAAAATATTTGTATTCATTTTTCTCCTTGGGATAATGTTTCTGTACCAGGCCATTTCTGATTGCCAAATTTTTTGGTGATTACTTTTGTATTTAATTAGAAGTTACTTTTCTGACAATCAATATAGTAGCAAATTTGAATCATATATGAATTTCAGAAAAGAAAGTATATAATTCTTAATAAAAATACTCAGGAAAACTTGTGGTAAATAGTTTGTTATATCTCCTTTTACTCTTAAAAAGTGTTTTTAATTTTGAAGATATTTTATATGCATGCATGTGTGAAAAATGTGTTTGTATGGAAAAAATCCAAGCATATCTGTATCCACCACCCATTTTAAGAAAGAGAATATTATCAATAACTTTGAAATTCCCAGTGCCACCTCTTGATTCTATTTCCCTTTCTTCAATAAGTAATACTTTCTGAATTTTATGTTTCTTATTGTTTTGTGACCTTATAGATATTACATAGACACATTATACACATGAATATATATCTTAATAAAGATTGTTTGGCTTTGCATGATTTTAAACTTTGCATAAATTAAACCATACAGTATTCTTCTGGACTTGCTTTTTCTTTCAATATAATGTTCACAAGGTTTAACAATATTGTCTGTGGTTATATGTTATTCATTTCATGGTTATATTGTATTTTATTTAGGATTATACTAAAATTTATATATAGATTCTCCTATAGATTAATTACACATACCTACATATAATTTTTGTGCATAATTGATATATATAATTGATATTATGATTTCTCTTATCATTTAAATTTTTAACATAATTTTGCATGTTAATTAAAAACTCTTTGTGATACTAAACTTAATGACAACATTCCTTTTACTTGTGTATCATAATTTACTTAAGCCTTTCTTTAATACTTTATTTCTTGTTATACCTGAAGGATAGATTCCCAGAAATAGAATTATTATTCCAAGGCAACAGTATTTTTAAGGTGTTTTATTAGACATTGGAAATTGCTTTTATAAAAGAGTAAATTAAATTTTAATTTTACCAATTCCAAATGAAAAGTTTTTTACTATATTCTATCTTTGGGTATTTAAAAAAAATAACAGGCAAACAAAAATGTTGATAATTTGTTATGGAAAAACTGTATTTTAATATTTTCCTTTACATGTATTAGTAAAATGAATAATTCATTATTTGTTTTCCCTCTTTGGTAAATGTCTACTTATATAACTTGCTGATTAAATTTCACTTATTTTAAAAAGGAGGCAAGACTACTAATTCTTCAGTGACTCATGATCATGCAGATGGTGCCAACCATAAGATGGTTTGTTTTCTTGAACTGATTTGATTATTTTCTTGTGAAAGAACCCAGAGAAATAAATTCTAAGTGATGTGACTTGTCCAATTCCCAGAAGCATAATGATTTCTGTAGGAAGAGTTATTTTTGGTGATGGAGTTTTCCAGAAGAAAATATTTATATTCATTTGAAAAGTCAGTTTTCACATGCAAATTCAGTCTTCTACATTATATAAAGAGTCCAGTTGTGGAATTGCCTCATATTTTTTCATCAGTGACATTTCAATATCCTTTTATTTCTTTCTAATCTCTTTTTCTGGTCTATTCAGCTCATGCAAACCAACAAACATTGGACCCAGAGCAAATTTCTAAAGATATTTACTTAACACTTCCCTCTTAAAATGAATAAGAATTGCTTTCAAAAGCCGAAGTGTATGAGTTAGATCTTAGCATTAGAGCAGTGATACTTACTTTTCTTTTCTAATGACTCCTCTCATACTCCTACACATTTTAAACTACTCCCTTTCTACTCACTCAGTGCAGTAATCTCTATTTAATCATAATTTTACTGCAGCTATTCATTAACAATAGAGGTTTTAAGCATTTTAAAACAGATTATAAATTTCAGTATTTTACTGAAGTTTAGTTCAAGGATGCTGAAGTCAGACTGTCTTGGATTAAAATAGGTTAGCTGTATAACCTGCTAGCTGTGTAACTTGGGAAACTTCCTCGAGTTTAAAAGTTGTGAGGAAAAAATTATAAAAAAATTATAAAGAGTTCATCATAATGGATGGCAGAGTGGAAGCACCCACTAACTGGGTGCTGTTGTAAGTCATATAAGCACTTTTGATCATATTTATCACGCTTTGGGAGAAGCACACACGCACACTATCCAAAATGAAAAAAAAAAATCCTAAACAACAATGGCATATTTAATGAAATATACACAAATTCTAATTGCTAGATTAGTGGAATGACCACTGTTTGAGTGTTTATTTTTCTACATCCATTACAATGGTTTCCAAACTGTGTTGCACAGATCCTGAATATTCTGCAGCCTTACCTTACAGGGTCAAAAGGGTTCTGCCATAACAGCTCTGCCTTTAACCTTTTGTGCAGTGAGAATATTTTGTCTTTTGAAGGATGTGCAATTTTGCTTCCAGATGTTGCGGCTTCTCTGAGATTTGGCTGTCTATTATCTAGTGTTATCAGAGATTTTGCAAGATGGACAGGATTGGCTACAAAATTTGTGGGGTCCCGTGCAAACTACAAATGAGGACTCCTTCTTTAGAAATTATTATGCATTTCAGGACAGTGAGCACAGAACCCTAAACTAAGTGTGTGGGTCTTTAAGTGTAGGCCCCTGTGATTAGATTACTTAAGTAAGATGTGAGTTGGTGTGACTGGAGTCCTTTATAAACGGGATGACTGTGAAGAAGCACACACAGAAAAATGACCCGGGAGCTCAGAGAGGAACCCACAAAAGTTGAGAAAGAAAGCCACGAAAGCAAGTAGCTGAAAATCTATGGAATCTGAGAGAGAAAAAGTCACAGCACAGCCAGAAGCTGAAAGCAACAGAGCCTGGAGGAGAAGGTAGAGACCAGCAGATGTCAACTTCGTGCCGGGTCATATGACAGGAGTTCAGCGCTGTCAATAGCCGTGTAAAGGAGAGAGCTTCATCTGATGCCTTGATTTGGGCACTTTCTTAGCCTCAGAACTGTAAGCATATGAGTTAATCAATTCCCATTGTAAAAGCCAATTCATTTCTGGTATATTGTCTTGGCAGCCTTTAGCAAACTGAAACAATGAGAATGTCCAGTATGTTATTGTTTCATGGATAATTCCTTCCTTCCTCCCTCCTTCCCTCCCCTTCCTTTCCCTTCCCTCCCCTCTCTCCTCCTTTCCTATTCTTTTTTCTTTTCTTCCTTCATTTCAATGCAGAAACAGCTATAAGTTTTGTGCATTGCATTAGATTGATAATTTATCAATGCCGAAACTATTGCTCTAATAAGCAGAGCACAAGTGATGATGTAAATGCTTTATGTATCTTAATGATAACTTGGCATAAAAACTTTCATGGCAAAAGAAAACAAACAAACCAAAAATGGTTTCTTTGCTAACCAAAGATTCATTTTTCAGTCTCTTTCCCCTGGATCCATTTCAAAGATGCTATACATGAGAGACTTTTAAATTCCACTATTGATAAGCTCTGATTTAGGAGGCATATTCAGAGATATCATGCTGCTGCACACCAGGTACCTCCTGATTTCTCTTTGATTAACTTTTCCCTTGCAATGTACAAGCTCTATTGTAAGAAAACTTCTCTTTCAGGGGACTTTCATAACTACAGCACAAAATTAAAATAATGACCATTTGGAACTAGTAAGAGAGGTAGAGCATCTGACTTAAAGGCCAAACTCTTTATGCATTGATTTGGATGTTGTGCTGCACCAGCCGTCCTGGGTCTCCTCTTGGTGATGGAGGTCCTCATTCATCCAGCTGCTGAGAAGGACGTTAGCTCAGTCCTTGCAACTGAGTTCCTTTGGGGATTGTCCTGGTTGAGGAGAGCAGCCTTTCCAGGACTCTGTATCCAACGACTGACAAATATAGGGTGGAAAGGCCTAATCTTCTCACCCCAACTGAGAACACCCCTGAAGGCCATGCCAACTTCAGAGATTCTTGTGGAGTTAGCTGATGCCTTTGTTGTGGTTATATCACAGACTTTTCCCTGGGCCCAATCCTGCTTTCTCCATTTTCTCCCACAGGTGTTTATCCCAACAGCACGGACTGCTATATAATTTGTGCGGCCCATTGTAAAATGAAAAGACAGACTCTGTCTTTACAAGGCCACTAAAAGGTGCCTTTAAAGGTGCCATTAAAAACAATAAAATATAAAGCTTTTGCTTTTCTTCTGTGGTCCCTCTCTTAACTTGTCAGAGTGCTTTTTATTTGTCACTTGGTGTCATTCTAAATTAAGAAAAAATTAAATTTAAATTATTAGCATGGATTTAACTGTTCATCTTTGTGCAACATCACAATTACATACAAATGCATAAGAGCATTTAATTTATATGCAAAACCATGAAGTTACACAATTCAATTTTTGTACCTTGTACATGCACGAATATCTAATCATACCTTTATACCTTTATATACCTCTATAAAAGGAATTTGGCCCAGAATTACATAGAAGAAAGTGAAGACATAATTTAGACAACCATGGATTGGTGTATGGTGAGCTAATATTTCTCAGAGAAATAGTTTTTAGCTGTAATTCCATAGTAGGAGATCTTCCCCAAAGAACAGAAATACTGGTTTCCTTTTAAAATCCCAAGCCAGCACATAGCACAGAGTATTGTTTTCTAAAAACTATTTATGACATCTAACACATTTTGATTAGGCATACTATTTAGGTAATGCATTCAAGAATGAAAACAATATGTATTCATATCAAAGTAATTTAGTTTGGAGAATAGAAATCTTAAAATATTATGGGTTAGATAAATGAGATTGGAAACTATTGCTTATGAGGTAATATGCACATCTGTGAACATTGTGAAGTCCTTTTACAGGCCCTCAGATATATTGAGCTATATGTATTATTTGTCGTCAATTATATGAATCAGAAAATTGTGAGATTTTCACAATTTCAAAGCTACCTTATTTTCTAAGCACATTCTACATTCTTAGTGTATATATCACTTCTGTTGTAATTCATTCAGATAAAATAGCAATATATTTGTTAAAACCTTTACAGTAATAACTTTGATAGAATGAAAATGTACAAATAAAATCTTCTGAGAAATAATTGGTTTCATTATTTGGAGGTGGATTTGATATCCCATCACTTAATTATCTTAAGAAAGATAATAAAATACAATTTTCAGTTTATAGAGCACTATCTCTTCAATAACGCCACTCATCACCAAATCTACTAATTAAGGTCCTATTTACCTGCTGCTTCTTTTTTTTTCATACTGAGTTCATCAGAGATATTTTATTTGGTCTCTCTAAAATAAAAAATATTCAACATTTAATGGGTCAGAAAGAAAAGGGAATTCTTTTAAGAGATGTTTTGCAACAAGTCCATACATTTCTGAACATACCTACTCTTCAGTGCTTTTTATCCTGACTGAGTGTATTTGAATTTCAATGATAGTTTTCACCCACAAATAAGATCTTCACCGGGGCTACAGACAATTATCTTTCACACTAGAATCACAAGCAGGATACTAATTACTTTACTAATAATGTTTCCTTCCTATTTATGGACATCACTGTGGTTTCTTTAGCTATAACATACACAGGAAATTTCTCAGGAAATGGTTATTCAGTTCTAATCTAATGCTTTATTTAGTAGACAGCTTGGTTTTATTTAAAGGCTTTTAGCATAACCTCATTGATCCTTTCAGAGCACTAAATTCTGTTTATTTCTTCTTCTAGATTTATATGGTTACCTGTTGCCTTAAGTTGTACTAACAATTTAATAAGGAACCCTGTGAACAAAGGATATTGCAGGAGAATAGGAATACAAAACTAGCCAAAATGTACGTACTTTCCAATTTTTAACAAATCTTAGATCTTAGGTTTTCCATTACTACACAAATGGAACTATTTATGGATGAGGAAAAAGTACCAAATTAAAATCTTTGAAAAATTAGAAAGTGTATTTTAAATTTCTAATTTGTGGTAGGCCAAAATTGAATCAAATAACTCATTTTTAGTTATGTTGACATCACCAGGCCATAAAAATTTTGATTCTGTGTCATTCAGAAGGCCAAATTTAATGTCAGGTTATTGGAAGCAGAAAGTGAAGGAAGATCAGTACTGGTCAGAACCTAAAATTGGAACTAGGAAATGGAGTCGAGTAGAAATCTATAGCTATCTATATCTCCATTTATATCTATGTCTCTGTCTATATCTAAAGTCTTTATTATGCATAATGTGTATAGAATGCGTGGTTGGAGAATATTATGACTATAGAGGGCTAATCCAAGGTATAGACTATCTAATCAGATGTGAAGATAGAGAACAGGTGGTTGAAATCAGCAAGTCAGCTTTCATACAAGGGCGAGGAAATAGAGGATGGAACAGCAAAGCTTAAAAATAACATCTTAGAGTCAAGACTGTTAGAATATTTTTATATAAGTATAGTCAGTATTGGATTACTTACATTATTTTAGGATCCACCTGCTCGGGTTATTAGTACCTCATGTGTGTTGTATGTGAGACAGTCTCTGTGTGGGTCGTACTCAAAACTAAAGTAGGTGCAAAGATAGGATGACCATACTGTTCTGACATCTGGGAAGTTAGCAAACCTTGTTTAGTGCAATAAGATTTAATAAACCTAATGGTATTGAATGTCCATTCAGGCATGAACTGAAGGGGGTACAAAGGAAGATAACATACCTAAAAACTTCAAATACCTAATTAATGGGGAAATCAAGTATAAATGCTGGAAATACACCTTCTGACCCCAGGTTTAATAGTGCTTCTATAAAGGAAGTTAGCAGTTTACTTTTGCCACCACTTACTATTTACCTGATTTTGTCTGTTTAATTAAAGCTATATAGGATAGAATATATTAATTTGTGTAATGAAAATTTAATTGTCTTTTAATAGAATATTTAGGGTTTAACTTAGAAAATATCAATGTTATCCATACCTTCAGCAGTATGGAAGTAAGGGGACATTCTAGATAAGGTATCAACCAATTCTTTTTTTCCCCCCACAATCTCTGTATTACTATTTTTAAAATGTTACATTCAAAAAATATAAGAGGTTCCCCTATACCCTCTCACTCCACTCCTCCCACATCAACAACTCCCCACACCACTGTGGCACATTCATTACACTTGATGAACACACTCTGGAGCACTGCCGCACCACATGGATAACAGCACACATTATAGTTTACACTCTCCCCCAGTCCACCCAGTGGGTTATGGCAGGATATATAATATCCAGTATCTGTCCCTGTAACATCATTCAGGACAACTCCAAGTCCCAAAAATGCCCCCACATCACATCTCTTCTTCCCTCTCCCTGCCCCCAGCAACTACCAGGGCCACTTTCTCTACATCAATGCTACAATTTCTTCCATTACTAGTCACAATAGTTCTGCAGTAGAATATCAGTAAGTCCACTCCAATCCATATTTTATTCTTCCATCCTGTAGACCCTGGGATGGTGATGTCCACTCCACCTCTATATCGAGAGGGGGTTTTGATTCCACATGGATGATGGATACAATTCTCCCGCTTGCACTTGTAGGCACTCTCGGTTCCCTGGTGTGGTGGTTGACCATCTTCAGCTCCCTGTTAGCTGACCTGGGTAAGTCCAATGAACCAGAATGTAGGAGTTGCAAGTCTGCTGAGGTTCAGGGTACAGCTGGCACATGGCCAGTCCAGAGATTCAAGTGTCCTGAATATACACCAACCCTAGTGCCAATCACAGGTTTGGTAAAAGTGAGAGAAGAGGCATGTGTAGAAAGGTCACATCTGAGTCCAATGCCATCACACTCAGGGACACAGTTTCCAAAGTAGGGCCAACTGACATGGCACTGAATTCCAAAGCCATTTGCCACGACCATAGAACCTGTGGGTCTCTGTAGCCCTCAGGAGAACCAGAACCTGGGGTTGTATCTACTTTGGCTGTCTCTGGGGTCCTGCTGAGGTGTGCATAAACACAACCCCTCTGATGACCTCCCAACTCATTTTTGAGACTCTTAGCCATATAAACTCATTTGTCTTTGCCATTTCTCCCTTTTATTCAAGGACCATCCTTCTTTGTTGGTCTTTGTCATTGCACTTGGGGGATTGTTGCTGTTCCATTGGGGAAAGTGATAGAGCTCCCCTGGCTAAGAACTCAGCACTCCCTCAGTTGTCTTTTGTAACTGTAACTACTATGAAAATACCCAACAAATATCCAAACATTTTTACGTACCCTATATACATGCTCTGGAGAACCCCCTCCTAACCATGTGCCCCCCATCAATAACACCCACACCAGAGTTCCTCCCCTGTCATAGTGGAAGTTCTCTGTGGTCCAAAACTTCTTAAAAAATGAAGCCTAATATATTGCCAAATTCAATTAATAGGAAAATGAAATATAGTGATAGGCTTAAAGATTAAAATAGAATACACACTAATTTAGAAAAAATAAAGTAAAAAAATTGGAGTGTTAAAAAATGAAAAATATGAAGATTTGTTTTTTACATTTTGCATTTCATCACTGTAGCAGTTTGATATAGTTGATGAATTCCCCCCCAAAAAATATTGGATTATGTTTTTAATCTGATCTGTACCTGGGCATGATTGACTATCATTAGGGCATGGAGTCCCCACCCATTTCCCACCCCTTGGTGGGTAGAGACTTACAGATAAAAGGCATGGCAAAGGACAGAGTTGCAGCTTTTGATGCGGGGATTTCTGATGTTAGAGCTTGATGCTGAAGACCCGGAAAGTCAGCACCCAGAGGAAAGAGGGGCCAGCACCAGGAAGGAAGGAAACTTGAACCCAGAGAAAAGCAAGCCTTAGGAACATAGGAACCTAGGAAGCCTGAAACCTCACAGACATCGTCAGCCATTTTGCTCCAAACAGACTTTGGTAGGGAAGTAATTGGTATCTGTAAGCTCCTATCCCAAATAAATACCCTTTGTAAAAACCAATCAGTTTCTGGTATTTTGCATCAGCACTCTTTTGGCTGACTGATTCAATCACTGCAATAGGTTTCCCTGTATGTACAGTGGCAAGGCAATTTCTTTCATTTCTTCCTCAATGTCTACATCCTTCCTTTTTTTTTCTTCTAATTTTTAATTTTGTCTTTACAAAAGTTTTAAGTCACAGTAATTCTCATATACAATATAGGAAACTCCCATATATTCAACATCTAACACGTTTCCCCCTTCCGCAGCAATGTTCTTTTTACACGTTCATGTCATATTTGTTGCAGCTATTGTACAGATATTGAAACATGGCTTTCAAACGTGGTTCCATTTTGGTTTACATTATGGTTTATATTTTAGACTCTACAATTTCCTAAATTTTTAGTTACCTTATGTTTTACATTATGGTTTACATTTTAGCCTATAGATTTTATACATTTTTGGTGTAATTTAATATGTCCTATATATGTCACTGCATGATCCTGTGGAACACTTCCACTGTCCCCCAGTTACTCTGATTCCATCTAATCTACACCTCTCTCCCCCTCCCCTCAGGGCCCACAGTGACAACTGATCTTCATTACTTGCAGGACCATATTCACAGATATTTGCAACAATGCTGAGGGCTTGACATACAAGACTGCCCTAACCCATTGGGAGCCACCAATTCTCTCAAGAAACACAATTGCCTCTGTTTGAGAACATCAGTCCTCTCCCGGATATGGATACACCTTCACACTCATTGTATGGGTCTCCATCCAATGATATAACACACTACGACAAAATGAGCACACACACTCTCTAGAAGCCTACCCCGTGCCAGGTGCCTCCCCTTAAGCATCTTAAACAGGGAATCCTTCCTTATTATATTTTCTAAAGTGTTTTCTCAACATTATAGTTTCAACCACATACCTGACAATCTCCTATGTTCAAATGTTCCCCCCAGCCCTACCCCCAATTCCTTGGGCCATTTGACTCATCCACCCAACCCTAGCCCCTCTTAAGCCTGCAAAGCCCCAGTCAAAGGTATCCCTATGCCCCCATTTTATCCCTTCCCTGAACAAATACTTACCTCCAGCTTATCATAGATTTCACCCATGTAGGCATGGGCTCACAACCTTCCTCTCCCCTCCAACTTCCTTTTAGCCTATCATCCAGTCTCTAGCTCTCTGAGACAGCTTGGTTTACTTATTTCATATCAGAGAGGTTATGAAGTATTTGTCCTTCAATGCCTGGCTTACTTCACTCAACATAAAGTCCTCAAGATTCATCCATGTTATGCCATTTATCTGTACTGTATTCCTTCTTATACCTGAATAGTATTTCATTGCATGTGTATACCACATTTTATTTATCCATTCATCTGTTGATGGGCATTTGGGTTGATTCCAACTTTTGGCAATAGTGAATAAAGCTGTTATGAACATTGGTGTGCATATATTTGTTTGTGTCCTTGTTTTCAGTTCTTCTGGGTATATACCCAGCAGTGGAAGTGCTGGGTCATATGGCAAATCTATAGCTAGTTTTTAGAGAAACTACCAAACTGTCCTCCAGAATGGCTGGATCCTTCTGCATTGCCACCAGCAGTAGATGAGTGTTCCCATTTCTCCACATCCTGTCCAACACTTGTAGTCTTCGGTCCTTTTGATAGATTCCAGTCTCATGGGAGTAAAATGGTATCTCATTGTAGTTTTAATTTGCATTTCCTTTATAGCTTGTGATTTTGAGCACTTTTTATGTGCTTTTTAGCTTTTTGTGTTTCTGTTCAAATCTCTTGTCCATTTTTTAAATGGGTTGTTTTTCTTTTTCTTTTTCTTTTTTAAGGAGCCACAGGGAAAAACAGTATAGGTTTTGTTGACAATATGGTCTCTATTTTCACCACTCAACTCTACATACATAACATATAAAGAATGAACATATGTTCCAATAACTTTTTTTTAAAACTTCTTTTCTAGCTGATGATGTGAGCAAATATTTTTTTTACAGGCTATCAAAATGCCTAAATTGTCCCAAAAGTGCAAGGACACCTGTCCTACTCCTCATATTCCTTAGAAATGACTTTTTATGCTGCATGCTTATACACAATAGGTTCTACCTAAAAACCAAGATGATTAAAAAAAAAAAAGATGATAAATGAAGGCTGAAACCAGAGCACAAACCAAGAAATGGAAACATTGTAGTAGAGTTAAACAGCTTATGCTTCTTTATATACACATTTTAATGTTTAATTATTAAACATTACATTATTTTCTGAATTTAAGGACATTTTAATGGAGACAATGAGATTTCTAGGAAAAGCTTTTGGAGTTTTGCAATTATACATTCTCAAAAAAGTGAAATGCACATGAATAGTTTTAATTTTTCTAGAATGATATGTTATTGAACTATTAAATGGTTTATAAATTGAAAGCATAAACTTGAAGTACTTAGATAGTGACAAATTCTAATGATAGATTAATCTGATTCTTTATTTTCTTATTCTATTTTTCCTACTTAGAAGGCGTGTTTTTTTCTTAACAGGTTACCAACGTTGAAGAAATACTTTACTTTCTCAGAAATTTTAGCAGAGTAATAGGCATATGATAAATAGTGAATAATTAACAAATTTAATTTTTTTGAACTTGTACAACTTTCACTGAAATCATGATCAAAGTTATTTTCCTTAGGTATAACTTTATTAGAAGACTGGAAAAAGTTGATATAATTTAGAAATGAATCACTTTGGCTCATGATATCCAGCATTATCATGTCAGAAAGACTTTACAAATATATTTATTCCATGGAGATTTCTACATTCATGCACAAAAAGATAATTTGATTAATCATTAGTTGTTTGCTACCCAGTGTAATTTAAAACATTACCTCCAACAATATACTCTGAAATCATGTATATAATTCAATAGTCTGTACTGTATCCAGTAAAGTGGATTTATATCATGTATTGAGAGAACTTAGTAAATAATTTTTATCTGGTACACACAAATTTAATTTTTTCAGTCTTTTTTTTTTTTTTTTTAAAGATTTATTTATTTTATTTAATTCCCCCCCCCTCCCCTGGTTGTCTGTTCTTGGTGTCTGTTTGCTGCGTCTTGTTTCTTTGTCCGCTTCTGTTGTCGTCAGCGGCACCCGCTTCTGTTGTCGTCAGCGGCACGGGAAGTGTGGGCGGCGCCATTCCTGGGCAGGCTGCTCTTTCTTTTCACGCTGGGCGGCTCTCCTCACGGGCGCACTCCTTGCGCGTGGGGCTCCCCCACGCGGGGGACACCCTTGCGTGGCACGGCACTCCTCGCGCGCATCAGCACTGCGCATGGGCCAGCTCCACACGGGTCAAGGAGGCCCGGGGTTTGAACCGCGGACCTCCCATATGGTAGACGGACGCCCTAACCACTGGGCCAAAGTCCGTTTCCCGATTTTTTCAGTCTTTTCTTCTGTTTCAACATATGTAAAGAAACATGCAACATATTTACTAATATTTTTATTCACACATTTTCTGATTTTAAAATAATTTGTGTAAAAATATATTTTAAATAATTTGAATGATACATAAGGGAAATAATTATTAAAATATATCTGTAAACATATTGGTTTTCGTTTGTTGATTTTCTTCCTAGTAGCTATTCCTTTTTCCTTTGGTAACAATTCAGTGATTTTTAGGATGTAGGGAATCATCACTCCCCACATCTCATTCCATGAGGTGGAGGAACATAGTAAAAATTACTTTAATTAGTTTAGTCATTTCCCGCAGCTGCACTGATTAGTTCAATAATAAACTGTTGACACATTTGGAACAAAGGGATGTCAAGCTCCAGACTTTTGCTGGAAATAATAGAAAATAGGGGCTTTCTTTCTTTCTTTTTTAGGTGTTTCCTTTTTGTTGCTGTGTGTGTGTGTTTACTTTTTGGTGGTGTCCCTCAACAATTAGGGATCTTGTTGCTGTATGAGGCCATTGCATAGAGTTTAAGTATGAAATCAACACTAAGAGGAAAGAAGAGAACTGTGCATTTATGACATATTCAGCTTTCTGTTATGTCAGTTAATAAAGCTCACCCTCTCTCACCCATTTAACTTTTGTTTCCTTTTTATGTGTTTCTGCTTAACCTTGTTTGAGCTCATTTTTTTGTCACTTACAAGTATATCTAGCATGTAGATTTGAGCATTATAGTGATTTGGATGAATATATAAGTAAATTTATCATTGTCCATTTTTTTGTTTTTTTTTAAACCAAAATATACAGTAAAAATTCTACCATTCATGAAAATGTGTTTTCTTTATCCCATTTTTTTCTAAAAAAATATTAATTATTCACATTGCTAATAGAAAAGGACAGGTAAATTTTCAATAACTTACAATTAACTACTAGAAGAATAAAAACTTAATGTATTCCTCAATTTAATTAAAGGAAAATAACAAAAACTAAAACATAACCTAATAGGAATAAAATAGTAAAGAACAAGTTAATATAAATAATCAGTGAAAAATCAAGAAGATAGAAAAAGGTAAAATATTTCAGTGGCAAAAATAACAAGTGGCTCAAAATTTCTCATAAAGGGAAAACTCCATAATGTATATATCAGTTAATTTTATCAATTTTGACAAGATTAAAAAATAGTGTTGTTACGGATTCAAAAAATTTGTCATTATTATTTTACTAAAGGGAATTGAGATTGCATTAACCTTTCTAGCGGACATTTAGTAAAGGGTACTGTGAGCTATAGGTTTGATATTTCTTTTCTTTTTTATCTCATTCTTTTCATTTCCTGAGTTTTGAGAGAGCTTCTCAATGTTGTACTCTACACCAAAGATTCAGTTTTGATCAGTATCATGTTTAACCTTTCTCAACTTGTGACCTGTCTCCCAAAGTGCAGAACTCTGAAGGGCAAACTTATTTTATGTATTCTGTTCAGCCTCTCTATCTGTGCTGTCTAATACAGTAGCAAGTAGCCACATGTAGACATTGAACACTTGAAGTGTGACTAGTGAATCTGAGGGACAGAACTGTAAATTTTACATAGTTTTAATGAATTTAAATCTAATAATAGAAGCAGTGAAAAGTATATTTTCTTTAAACACTCTTTGTTTTTCAGGGAAAGACTACATTTCACTTTAACCATTGCATCACACAAAAGATTGTTGCATTGTAGTACACATTGGGCCTCATATTTAGTATTACACCAACATATAGCAAATTTGATTGGTGTTAACAGATTAATTCTATCTGAATGATTATTTCGCCACACTGGTGGAACACTGTAATGTGTTTAACTGAATATTTATGCTGTTAAAGTGATATCTACAAAAATCACAATCAGTAATAAAATTGAAATATTAATTATTTTAAGTATCATATCATGGAACCATTTTCATAACTAAAATTATTTCAGTTTATATCAAAGATCAAAGCTGATGGAGAAGCAAGTAGAGATGCAAAAGCTGGTAGTTGGTACTGGAACAGTAAAGGAAAAAGATTTGAAGAAGGTATGCCACAAATCTCATTGTTACTGCAGCAGTTGTGATTTGCTGCAATACAACAAAATGAAAACAATGTCTTTGTTGTGTTAAAAAAGTTAATGAGGATGATGTCATCAACATGGCTACATAGGCTATTCCCTGAAAATCTCCCCTTGGAATCAACTAATAAAAGAACATCCCACTTGCTTAGAACTATTGAGAATGATAAATAGTAGAGAAGGACTCCACAAATACTCAATCAAAGAAAAAGAATTTCCAAGATCAGGTAAGTGATTTCCCTCCCAGATCACCATTCTGGACCCTCCCCCTCACTTGGTTCTGTAGCTTGGGAAATACGTAGAGAAGTAGAGCCCTAGTAGCCCCTGCTGTGGGTGCAGATTAATAGAGCCACTCACAGTAGTGAGTTAGAACCCCATGCACATCCTTGCATAGAGATCCAGGTCCTCAGACAGCCAGGGTAGAATACAAGCTGCTGAGAGGAGTGATGCACACAATGGAGCTCCCAGGGAAGAAGGAAAAGGAGGAGGAGGAGGAGGAGGAAAAAGAAGAAGAGGAGAGAGACAATGGCAGAAGTGAACCACAGGCAAGAGGTATACATACTCAGTGCAGTTTCTGTTTGCTGGACTACCTAAATGCAAAATGGACCTTTCTGGACTGGCAAACCTTTCCAGATTGTCCCCATAGGGATCCCCAGGGCAGGATGCCCTAGCAAGAAGAAACTAGAGGCAGGAAAGCCTCACTAGAAAAAATAAGAGTAGGCAGAACTGACCTGCCATGTGATAGGACAAGCCCAAGTACTGAAAAATGTAAGGAAAAGGGGGCACTGAGTAAGAAGATAATTTAAATAAATCATAGGAGCTAGGGTGAAAAACTTCACAAATCAAATAGAACAGATCACGGTTTCTGAAGAAGGAATGGAGGAAAAGAAACTTTCTCCTAGAGGTAAAACAACTGCACAAAAATTGCAATATTAAAAATCATATTGCATATGCAAGGCAAGAAACAGATGAGAAGAGCTGAGAAAATCTGAACAGTTCAACATGGGCTACTCTAAAGGCCCAGAATATATTGGACCAAGAATTAAAGAAGAGGCTTAACACAAAGCCAATCAATATTAAAACTTCAAACAAGAAGGAGAAAGTGACTTTCAGAGTTAGCACATCAAAATAATCAGATGCCCAGGCACCACTCAAAATTTACAAGCCTTACTAAGAAATAGGAAGATATGGTTCAGTCAAGGAAGCAAATTAAAAACTAAGAGGAGAAACAGAATTTGGAAGAACTAATCAAAGAATTTTAACAAATCTCCTAAATCAATTCAAGGAGATGAAGGAAAATATGGATATAGAGCTAAAGGATATTAAGGAGATAATGTGTGAGTATAAAGAAGAATTGAGTTTAAAAAGAAACATGACAGATTATGGGGATGAAATGCACTATAATGGAGATTGAAAGTACTCTAGTGGCATACAATAGCAAATTTGAGCAGGCAGAAGAAAGAATCAGTAAACTAAATGTTAGGACAATTGAAATCACAGTCTGCAAAACAGATAGAGAAAAAAAACAGGTAAAAATAAGCAATGTCCCAGAGATATGAGTGATAGCATGACACAAACATACTCTTCATGGAAATCACAGAAGGAGAAAAGAAGGGAAAATGAGGAGAAAAAATAATTGAGGAAATAATGGCCTAAAATTTCCCAACTATTATGAAAGACATAAATATTCATCCAAGTATCATAACATACTCCAAACAGGATAAACCCATTAGACTTTCTTTCAGAGACATATTAATAAGAATGAGAAAATTCTGAAAGCAGCAAGAGAAGAGCAATTTGTCACATATTTTATTAAGAGTTCCTTAATCAGAATAAGTGCAGTTTCTGATCAGAAATCATGGAGGCAAGAAGGCAAGTGGTATGATATATTTAAGGTACTTAGAAAAACTGCTAGCCCCAAATTCCGTATCAGGCAAAACCGTTCTTCAAAAATGAGGAAGTGTTTAAAATAGTCACAAACAGAAATTGAGAGAGTTCTTCAAATAAAGACCTGCTATTCAAGAATTACTAAAGGGAATTCTGCAGGTAGAAAGAAAAGACTGGAGAGTGTGGCTTGGAGTAGTGTGAAGAAATGAAGATTTTCAGTAAAGGTAACTGAAAGGATATTTGCGAAACCCAACAGTACTGTATCCTCAATATCCAACTCTATTCTAATTCCTCTAAGAATCAGAATACAGTTGAAAAAGAAAATGGCGTATTTCCTGGTAATGAACACACAAAATATACAGAGGGGCAAAAATGGCATAAAGAGTGGAAGTAGAGGGATTTGGGAGTAGAGAATGTGTATGCTATTGAAGCTAAATCGGAATATTTTCAAATTCGTAGGTTATAGACGCAGGTTGTATAACATGAACATTAGGGTAACCACAAAGATAGCATTTAAAGACATAGAGAATTGAAAATAAAAATGGAATCAGTCAGATACATCAAAAAAGATAAACTGTGAAGAAAAGAACATTGCAGAAAAGGAAAAAACACACAACAAATGACATATAAAAACCAAAGGACAAAATGGCCGAGGTAACTATTACCTTTATAGTAATAACACTGAGTTTAATGGATTAAACATCCAATTAAAAGATACAGATTGGCAGAATGGATAAAAAGGCATGATCCAACTGTACATTGTTTACAAGAGACTCACCTTAGACCCAAGATACAAATAGGTTGAAAGTAAAAGGATGGGGAAAGATATTCCAGGCAAACAGTAGCCAAAAAGGGCTGGGGTAGCTATACTTATATTGGACAAAACAAACTTTCAATCAAAAACTGTTACAAGAAACAAAGAAGGAACCATATTTTAATAAAAAGATCAATCCACTCAGAAGAAATAATAATCATAAATATTTATGCACTTAACCACTGTGCCCCAAAATACATGAGGCAAGTACTGTCAAAACTGAAAGGAAAAATAGACTGCTACAATAATATTTGGGGACTTAAATAAATCACTCATTAATAAATAGATCATGTATACAGAAGATCAATAAGGAAACAGAAAACATGAATAATACAACTAATGAACTAAACCCAAAAGACAAATACAGAAAACTGTATGCCAATTCCCTCTCCTCAAGTGCACTTGTACCTTCTTCAGAATAAACCTTCTTCTCAAGTACACATGATTCATTCTCCAGGAAAGACCATATTGGGCCACAAAACAAGTCTCAATAAATTTTAAAAAGATCGAAATTATACAAAGCATCTTCTCTGACTTCAATGGAATGAAGCTGGAAATCAATAATAGTCAGAGAACTGGAAAATCAATCAATATGTGGAAGTGAAATAACTCTTTTAACCAATCACTGAGTCAAAGAAGAAATAAGGGAAATCACTAAATATCCGGAGACACATGAAAATGAAATCACAACATACCAAACCTTATGGGATGCAGCAAAGCCAGTGCTGAGAGGGAAATTTAAGCCCTATGTGTTTATATCGAAAAAGAAGAAGGAGCTATTATCAGAAACTTAACTGCACACCTGGAGGAAAAAAAGAAGCAGATGGAAAAAAACTAACAAAGATTAGAGTAGAAAAAATTGGAAGAGAGAATAAAAGGACAGTAGTGACCATTAAACAAAACAAAAGTTTCTTCTTTAAAAGATCAATAAAATTGACAAAACCTTAACTAGACTGACAAAAAGAGAGAGGATTAAAATAAATAAATTCCGAAATGAGTGGGGGAGACATTACAACTGATTCCGCAGAAATAAATAAAAAAGGTCATAAGTGGATACTATGAACAACGGCCAATAACTTAGACAAACTAGATGAAATGGACAAATTTCTAGAAAGACATGAATAACTTACTCTAACTCTAAAAGAAATAGATCTCAACAGACCAAATGTAGGTGAAGAGATTGAATCAGTAATCACAAAGCTACCAACAAAGAAAACTCAAGGTCAGATGGCATCACAGATTAATTCTATCAGTTATTTCAAGAAGCATTAAAGCCAATCCTGCTTAAACTCCTCCAAAAATTTAAGAGGAGGGGACACTACCTAATTCATTCTATTAAGTCAACATCACTCTAATACCATAGCCAGATAAAGATACTATAAGAAAAGAAAATTACAACTAATTTCTCTTATGAATATAGATGTAAAAATCTTCAACAAAATGTTTGCAAATCAAATCCAACAGCACATTAAAAGAATTGTACACCATGATCAGATGACTTTTATCCCATGTGTGCAGTGGTTCAATACAAGATAATCAATTAATGTAATAGACCACATTAACAAAATGTAGGGAAAAAGTACATGATCATCTTACTTGATGCAGAAATGGAAACTGACAAAATTCGACATCCTTTCTTGATTAAAAAAAAAAGCCTAGAAAAATAGGAATAGAAAGAAAATTCCTACCATGACAAAGGGCATATATGAAAAACCCACAGCTAACATCATACTCAATAGTGAAAGATTGAAAACTTTCCCTCTAAGGTTTGAAATAAGACAAGGATGTCCACGGTTACCACTGTTATTCAACATTGTGCTGCAAATTCTAGACAGAGCAGTTAGGCAAGAAAAAGGAAAGTTATCCAAACTGGAAAAAAGATGTAAAACTTTCACTTTTTGAGATGACATGATCCTATATATAGAAAGTCCCCAAAAATCTACAAGAAAGCTCCTAGAGTTAATAAACAAATTCAGAAAAGTAGCAGGATACAGAAGCAACATGGAAAATTTAGTAGTGTTTCTATACACAGCAGTGAACAATCAGAAGAAATAAAAATCGTGTGTGTGTGTATATATATATACAGTATATATATATATATACTGTATATATATACTGACTAATGGAATTGAAATGCAAGTTCAGAAACAGACCCCCACATCTACAGTCAATTAAGTTTTGGAAAGTCTGGCAAGTCAACTCAATTCAGAAAGAATACTCTCTTTAAGAAATGGGGCTGGGAGAATAGGATATCATATGCATAAGGATGACCACTATTTCACACCATATACAGAATTTAACTCAAAATGTATCAGAGACCTAAATAATAAGAACCAGAATTATAAAACTCCTAGAATAAAAAGTAGGGAAGCATTTTCAGGATCTTATGTTAGGCAATGGTTTATACCAAAAGCACAATCAAGAAAAAAAAAAAGGGGTCTTCTCAAAATTAAAAAAAATTGTGGATAAAATGACTGTCACCAAAGTGAAAAAACAACCTACTCAATGGGAGAAAAGATTTGGAAACCATGAATATGATTAAGAGTTTAACATCCAGAATATATAAATAAATTGTACAGCTCAGTAAGAAAAAGACAACCCAAGTAAAAATGGGCAAAAGACTTGACTAAACATTTCTCCAAAGAAGATATAAAAATGCCTAAAAAGCACACGAAAGATACTTAACATCATCAGCTATTAGGGAAGTGTAACTAAAAATCACAATGAGAAATCATTTCATACACACTAGAATGGCTAGATTAAAAAAGAGAGAAAATTACAAGTGTAGAGGATATGGAGAAATGGGAAAACTCAATCCTTGTAAGCAGCAATGTAATACGGTACAGCCACTGAGGAAGACAGTTTGGCAGTTCTTCAGAAAGCTAAGTATATGATTACTATATGTCCCAGCAATCCTGCTACTTTCTTTACAAAATTGTTTGAAGATCAAAAGTGTTTAAATTTGAGGTGGTCCCATTTTTTCTTTCTTTGCTTATGCTTTTGGAGTAAGGTTTAAGAAACTACCATTAATCACAAGATCTTGAATATGTTTTCCTACACTTTCTTCCAGGAATGTTATGGTTGTAGCTCAAATGTAAGATTTGGCCAATAGTAGTAATATTGCATTTTGTTTATACTCTTTCATAGTTTGTAACAAATGTTTCACAACAGTGCAAGGAAGTGGTGAGATGATATATGGGAACCTTGTATGATGATATGCATTTTTGTTTTTAAATTCACAACTTTTACTCTACACTTATGTATTTTCATGTATGAATGATATACAACAATAAAGTTTTGTTTAAAAATAATAGGGGAGGGAGGACGACTTGGCCCAAGGGATAGGATGTCTGCCTACCACATGGGAGGTCAGCGGTTCAAACTCTGGGCCTCCTTGATCCGTGTGGAGCTGGCCCATGTGCAGTCCTGATGCGCGCAGAGAGCCCTGCTATGCAGGGGTGTCCCCCACATAGGGGAGCTCCATGCACAAGGAGTGCGCCCCGTAAGGAAAGCCACCCAGGGCGAAAGAAAGAGCAGCCTGCCCAAGAATGGCGCTGCACACACGGAGAGCTGACACAACAAGATGACGCAATAAAAAGAAACACTGATTCCTGGTGCCACTGATAAGGATAGAAGCAGTCACAGAAGAACACATAGTGAGTGGATACAGAGAGCCGACAACTGGGTTGGGGGGAGGGGAGAGAAATTTTAAAAAAATAGGAAAGAAGGTATAAGGGAATGCTATATATTTTAAATGACTTTTCTGTAAACTTATGACTTCTCTAAAAAATTTTAAAAATTGAACCATAAAAGAAACAGGAAATTTCAACTGAAAAATCAATAACATATATACCAGTGTTAGCTAATTACTAAATATTTTTAAAAGACAGTTTTCATAGTTGCAACAAAAATTTGATGTGTCTGGGAATGAATCTAATAAAATTGGGTAAATTTTTCCGAAGAAAATAAAATAACAACAATAATGAATGATAATAAAATGGACAATAATAGGAGTCATTTTCAGCAAATGGTTTTGATACTTCCTTTCACTAATCAAAAAAGAAGCATGGAAATATTCATCTGATGTCAAAATTAAACTTCTAATAAAAATATTAAACAATTGTTAACAGGATCTGTGTCTGCAAATTTGGTCTGCTATAAAATGACCAAGATTCTTGCACATGTACACACATGCACACACACATTTTAGATAGAGATGGAAAATTTTTTCAGTTACAAAAATTTGATTAAAATTATCTTATATACTAAAAATGATGTTTTATTTCAACAATGAAAGATCTTCAGTTAAGTAACCAAATTATCCCACATTTGCTTGTGAGATATAAAATCTGAGAATCTCAAGGATCAACTGATACAAAATTTTTAAAAATTTCAAATATCTGGTAAGTCATGTGATATGAGATACAGCATAAATATTTTGGGTGTGTTTTATCTTAGAGCACTTATAAATTTAGGGAGAAATAGAAATTCATGTCCTAAAATTTAACTTGTAGAGTAATATTTTTAAATATTCTACAGCTAATAATAAGATTTTTACCAAGATATGAAAAAATTAGTTTCTATTATGATAGGGACAGTGCCCCACCAGCTATGTTAAGTAAAAATAAAACAGATTTATCGAAATTTTAAAACAAGAGAATGATATTTTATTTCTTCATTCTACTATGTGATACACATTAATGATATTAATTTTCAGTTTTCTGAATGAGACTCTAGGAAAAGCATTATAATTACAGCTGTTAAAAATTGCTTAATATATTTGGGCAAATGCTATGGAAACTTTATCAGTTTATGGAAATGCTGAAAGAAACAGTAGCTAGTGACTAGTGATCTTGTGTTTTCTGTTAATTCTCATTGGTTGAGCCAAGAATAAGTCTTTTGATGAATCAATAATGTACTGTTATTTCCAATTCAAGATTTTCTTACCAAAAAAAGGAATGATTTCCAAATATTCAATGACTATAGACACAGAGAAAATGGCAACCAGATTTACATTTTCTCACTATCATATTACATATGAATTAGCTAACTTTCAAGCTCTAAGGAAAGGAAATGCTTGCCATCTAGCAAAACAGTTACAAAAATCTGTGTTAAATTTAAAATTTTCACAATACAAATTAGTAATAGATTTTTCATATATTACCTAACATGAATCAATATGTAGAAAGTTGAAATTGTTAACAATAACATTACATAAATTGGCTAAAAAACTACAAGAAAAATTTAAAAAAACTTATTGATATTGATAAATTTATAGTTGCTTTTCAGTTCATTCATTGTCCTTTGTCTTTTTATATATACTTTAAAAATTTCTATTTTTAAAGATACTTAGATTACATAAATGTTACATAAAAAAGTATAGGGGATTTCCATATGTCCTGCTCCCTATCCTTCTCACATTTTCCCACATTAACAACATCCTTAATTAATGTGGCACGTTTGTTACAATTAATGAACACATTTTTGAACATTGCCACTATGTATGGTAATGGATTATAGTATGGATTATAGTTTACATTGTAGTTTACACCCTCTCCCACACAAGTTTGTAAGTTATGACAAGATATATAATGGCCTGTCATTGCACTTTCATTCAGGACAGTTCCCAAGTCCCAAAATACCCCATATTATAGGTATTTTTCCCTCTCTCTCCCCTCAGAACCTCTGGTGGCCACTGCTTCTACATCAACGATGAGAGTTCTTCCATTGCTAGAATCACAATAAGGCTATAGTAGAAAAAAAGTAAGTCTACTCCAGTCCATCATTCATTCCCCAATACTGAGAATTCTGGGATGGTGATCCCTACTCCAACTCTAATTCAGAGGGGACTTAGATCCCATGCGGCAGATGGATGGGGCCATCTTGTTTGCAGTTGCAGACTCTCTCTGTTACTTGGGATGGGTATTGTCTAACTCAGGACCTCCCATGTGGTAGGTGGGCACCCAATTGGTTGAGCCACATCTGCTTCCCTGGATGGGACTATCTTGCTTGCAGTTGCAGACTCTATTCCTTGGGATGGTTGTTTTCCATCATCATCTCCTTGGTAGTTGTCCTGGATGAGTCCATTAAACTGGAGAGCAGGTGTTGCAACTCTGTTGAGATTCAGGGCCTGACTGGCACATGGGCAGCCCAAAGATTTAAATCTCTTGGACATAAACCTTTCAACTCTAGTACTAAGTATAGGTTCAAATAGAAGGGACAGAAGACCCATGTGTAGGGAAATCACAACTGAGTTCAACTCTGTCACACTGGGGAGCATAAATTCCAAAGTAAGGCCCACTGGCAGGGAGCCTAACTCCTGAACTATCTACTCTACCTATAGTGTCTAGGTGTCTCCAGAGTCCTCAGGAACTCCACTATTTGAGGCAATATTTACTTTGGCAGTCAATGAGATCCTGCTGAGATGGGTATAAGCACAACCTCAGAAGTGACTTCCTAACTTACTTTAAAGTTTCCTAGCCAAATACACTAATTTGTCTTTCCTCTTTTCCCCTTTTGGTCAAGGTCTGTTTCCAGTTGCATTGCTAGCTGGACTTGGTGTAATTCCCTGGTGCCAGGGAGGCTCAACCCGGTGTCATGTCCCACAGAGCGAGGAAGATAATGCATTTATAAGCTGAGTTTAGCTTAGGGAGAGGCCACATTTGAGCAATAAGGAGGCTCTCAGGTGATAATTTTTATGCATAATCCATTGCCCTTTGAATTCAGTGTCTAATACTGGATTTAATAATCAGAGTTAGTGAAATTACTTGGACAGACAGTTCTGAAACTGATATGATTTTGCTTCACAGACAAGTCAATTATCCAAAAAATAGTAGTTTTCAGAATGATAATGTTTTGGATATATAGGATTTAATAATATGTATTTTTAAAATTAATTTCACCTGTCACTTTACTATTTCATTTTACTTACTAGAACTTTAAAATTATATATCTTGCTCACATTATATATAATTTGTACAGCAGTACTCTACAATATATAAAGGGATTTTGATTATTCTTCTGGCATGGCAAAGAATGGATTTTTTCTACCTCTTGTATTACTTGGCTAGAAAATTCAGGTAGGATTATGCAGATTTCTTTCCTACCACCTTCCTTTTAAATATTCACTAAGCAAAAATAATCTTTAGTAAATGCTTATTGCATATTGAGCAGTCATTATTGGACTTGGACTTTTCCAATTTAGAGCACACAAAAATAATTTATGATGAACAATATGATATATTCTTGGAAAAAACGTTTTTATTTATATAGGGAATTGTATAATGGCTTAAAATTATTTTCATTAAATTGTCTGATTCTATTGTGAATCAGACATCTATTGTGAATCACATCAGTAATGTGAATCACATTTTAATTTTTCACATCTTTTTACTTAATTATTCCTTTATCTATAATCATTTTCTAAATTGTAGGTTTTCCTTTCCCATTTTACCTCTTCTTTACTTAAGTAAAATTCCCCCATACATTTTGCTCCACTTTGCAAATAAGGGACACATTGTGGAAAAGAGTTTTACTAGGCTATATATTTCTTAACTACAGATAAAACACTTCCTTTTTATTCTTTTCAATTCTTAAAAGACACCATATTTTTGCTCTTTCTATATCATTACGTCTTTTCTGCTAGCCAAGTTAACCATCCTGATTCTCCAGTTTGCTACATTGAGCAATTTTACCCAGTAAAGATTTCCAACTTAAAACCAAATGTATGTTGACCTGTCATTGTGTTCACTTACCCATTTATTTTCTTTATTTGACTCCCAAGTCATGTCAAATTTTAGCTGTTATTGTACTGCACAACACTGAATATTGGAGAGGGAACTGGCAAAGCTAGGTCACTATTTTTCTTTCAGTTGTCCTTTAGTTCCTCAGTAACCTGTTTGGCTGATATATTTTTATCTTACATATTTACACAATTTATACAATTCAGATTTTGCTGGATCCTCTTCTATTGGCCTAAGGTCATTGATTTACAATTATGAAATGTTGCCTTGTCCTCCATTTTAAAAGATGCTTTGCAAAACTGAACTGATACATGGGCATTTAGCTCCTGCAGGAGATCCCTTGACACCTTTCTTTTGAATCCTTGGATATGCATGAAATAACATCCATAAATTATTTCTGAAGACAAATTTCTATTTTGAGAGAAACCAAATGACTGCCCTTAAATCATTTCATTTAATAAGAGCATGAACATTTTAGTTAGGTTTCTAAGGAAACTGAGCCTAGAGTTCTGAGAGAAATGACAACCATGGCAGTATTTGCGCTTACATAGTACTTGCTTAGGCAGAGTTTGAAGTATCTGAATAAACACTATTGAGTTTACCTTCAAGAAAGTATCTGAGTAGCATTACAAGAGGGGTAGGTTTTATCTGTTTAGCACCTTCATCTATTAAGGAGAAATTTTCTTTTTCTTATAAGTCCCAAACACTGAATCATTCTGCCAATCAAGAATGAAGAAAATGTATTTAAGTACCCAATATTATAAAATACTAGAAGATATTACTGTCAATATCTGTAATTTAAGGTCACAGTAAAATCATTAGATAACAATAAAATAATAACTATTCTTTTCAAAGAAAAAATATACAAATGGACAATGACCAGGAAACTCTGACCCACTATCAGCAGCAGGCAGACTAATAAACTCTGGACCATACCTGCAAAAATCAATTCACAGAATTCTCACTATCTATAGCAACCGTCCCAGGAATTCAAACCACAATCCCTACAATAATTGCTCCTGAACAGTTAAGATTTGATCAACAACTGACAGCTTCCCTAATTTTTACCTCCAGTTCCAAGTTAGAATGAATATGAGAAAGCTAAATATTTGCCAACCACTCAGGATTCCCTGCTTCTAGTTTAGCCCACCTTTGGCTTCTCCATGTCAGCAACCTTCAATCAGAGCATTATTGAAATCTTCCCTTTGCCCTACTTTAAATCTTTCCCACTCTTCTGCCTTCCTTTGAGGCTCTGCCAAATGCAAGTGATGGTGGTTGACTCTCTTGCTATAGCAAGCTCTAAATAAATAGCTTTTGTTTGTTCTCATTTGGGTGTTCTTCATTTAATTCCACACTTCATACCACATATTTACTTGCTTTCAGTCTTTGCACTTTCTGTCAAAACTGATGTCTACCAGCTGCTTTCAAATTTCAACATAAGTGATAATATTATTTTTGTGTCTATCTCGATAGGAATCCTTCGTAGTTCTATAACCTTCCCAGGCAGGTCACCATATTGTAGTTTTGCAATTCATCCTATCATGTCAATAATGTATCTACTCTATTGCTTCAAGTACAAAAGAATCACTGATGAGAACTTTGCCTGCTAGTCTTTGTACTGTCTTTTCTTTTTACATTATTTTCACAAATATTTAAAAGAAAAAATTATTTAGTTACAAATACTGCCATAACCCACTTTATGATTCAGATATACTGAATTACCACAAAATGACAAACCTAAAAAGAAACCATAAATAAAACAGGGATTTCTAGTTTAATAACTATTTTTTCTCTTACTTCCATTGCATTTGTTCAATATTTAAATTTAGATGTAAATAAGCATTACTGCTTGAATAAGTTTTCTGAAAATGCCTACCATTTTATTAGACTTTGTAGTCCAATAATGTGAGTTTCTTTCTTTGCTTCCAGAAGAAAACAGATTAGAAGATAAAAGATAAGAATTATTTCTAGGGATTTAAGCCACTGAAATATAACTGATTTCAAGAACAAAGGGATATTTAAAAATACAGATATTTAATCTTGCTATGGCAAGTTACAGTAATTTATGCTATAAATTATTTATACATCCATTTACTTAAAAACCAATGATGATGACCTTTGAGGAAACTGAAAGATGGGGAAGATTGAGATAAGAAAATGTCTTTCTTATTTCTGAAAGAAGGAGTCAGTGAACACAACATGAGTTTTAGAATAGATTCATAAAGGGAGGCTTTGAAACCACTGGCAGATTAGGGAGCATGCTTCACATGGATGAGGCATGTCAAAATATCATGGGCATCACACACTGGAAAAGTACTCTCCTTTCCCAGTCTAGCCAAAAGATAAGGAGATTGCACAACCAGTGGAAAATAACTATTTAATAAAAAATGTTACTGCTCGAAGTCAATGAGGTAAAGCCTGAAGTAATTGGGAGATGGGCTGGCAAGGATATAGTATTTTGGCACATTGTCTTTCTTTCTGCCGGGTCTTAGTCAACATGATCATAAGTACAGGAGACAACTTGTAACAATATAACAATGAAAATGAAACCTACAACGAAACTGAGAAGAGAGTAGAAAAAAAATTTAAAGCCCCTAGGACTGTAATTTTTGAGGTGCTGCTCATACTTCATTTGCTTGTATTATATATCTTGTTATTCACTAATCACTAGAAATTTTAGTGTTCAACAAGTTAAATGTGAGAAAACAGCATTAAGTGACCACCACAAAAGTTAATGATAATTTGGTCTTCAGAAACAAAGTTATAATATTGAGAACTAGGACAATGTTATAATACTCTGGGTTGCAATAATAAAATCCCAGTGGAATATATTCAGTTTTGGGGACTTCATTTTAAAGTAATATCCACAAACTGGAAAGGACCATATTGCTATTTCAAGGATGAAGAAGAGACTCAGTATCCTTAAAGGGGGATATTTAAAGAAGCAAAATTTGGTAAAGAAGAAAAAAATATTTTCTCTGGGGAAAATCAGTCATTGCTCCAAGAATTTAGGGAGTAGGAAAACTTGGTTTGAAGAGATGTCTTGGTTAGAAGGGAAGCCTTGTTATAAAGTTTCAACTGTATAAAAAATGAATTATTATACTTAGATTGTAAGTTTATTTGTGTTGATGTGGCTGGACATTTAAGAGTGTCTAATTTCCCTTATCAAACATTAGTATGACTATTGTGAAGAAGAAACTATCTGGTTTAGGTTCTTGGATGCTAAAACAAGCACCATGAACTGGGTTGGCTTACCCAAAGAGAAATCTCACAGTTTTGAAGCTAGGAGTCCAAAATCAAGGTAATGCTTTCTGCCAGAGGACTGGCATTCTGGGGCTGGTTGTTGGCAATCCCTGGTCCTTGGCTTTTCTGTCACATTAATGCAGGTGGAGGCCTTTCATGACTTCTCCTTTCTCTTCTGGCTTCCAGCTTCTGGCGGCTCCCTGTTAATTTCTATGTGCCTGAATTTCATTCTGCATATAAAGGACTCCAGTAATGCATTTAAGACCCATTCTTATTTAGTTGGGTCACACCTAATTAAGCAACCTCATGAAAAACTCTATTTACAATGAGTTCACACCCACAGAAATCGGTTAAGATTAAGAACATGTTTTTCTCGGGTATGTAGATTCAAACCACCATGGTACCTTAGAATATTAAAAAGACACTTGCTTGTTTCTCTGTGGATCCAAACTGACAAAATTAGGACCAATGTATATAAATTATATGAGTCAAAATTCTGATTAAAACAGATTAACCATCTCTGCTTCTAACCCATAATACAGCCAAGAAAGGAATGGATGTTTGGAGAATGAGTTCCCAATCACTAGAAAAATTCAAGAATGGCTTAGATGGTCACTTGTTGCGGATGTTATGCTCAAGAGCATATAAACGGCCAGGCTCTATTACTTTAAATTTTTAAAATTTCCTTTCAGTTTTGATTTTCTAGGGCCATAAGCATTATGATAGTTGAAA
Source organism: Dasypus novemcinctus (assembly GCF_030445035.2). NCBI lineage: Eukaryota > Metazoa > Chordata > Mammalia > Cingulata > Dasypodidae > Dasypus > Dasypus novemcinctus. The sequence continues at coordinate 54,007,976 of NC_080679.1, read as the reverse complement.
AAGATAATTTAGCTGGGCCAAATATTGAAAATTGCTTTATGTAAATATTTGTTAAAACATAAAATATTAAAATTGGTGCTCAAAAGGTGAACTTAATCATTTGGAAGAAAAATTTAAAACAAAATTTCTCAATGATATTATATAAATAAAAACTATACTGCTACAGAAAAATAAAACAGGAAATGTCTATCTTCTCTTATTTGGCATTGTGCTGGATATCTACCCCCTGTGTTCCAGAAGGTTGATCCATATGCAACAAATCAATAGACTTCCAGACATATTGGTAATATTTGGCTAATGAAAACTACCAGCAAGAAATTCAGATGGTGTGAGGAAGGTGAAGTCATTCCTTCTAGGTTGCAGCAAGTTGGGGAAATGGATATGTTCAATATTTTGATTGTGGTGATGGTATACATATGGAAAAATTTAACATATTGTGCAAATTAAATATGTGAGGTTTATTGCATGTCAGTTATGTTACACAAAATGCTGTTAAAATGTCTCAGAATTATCAGAGTCATGAAAATGTAAGTATCTAAAATAGAAGTCATACATAGCAAAAAAAGAAAGAAAATCACCATTAGGGTCTTAATTATTTCTCTTTCCAACCATGAATATATTGAGACAATAAAAGTAAATATAATTATGTAAACTTTGGGATATCATTACTGTTTTAATTTTAAGGAGGCAACGATGTTAACAACCTCTTTCTGATCCCTTTACTACGCTGGTGAAATACTGAGAGAAAATAAGACAGCCTCCAAAATCAGGATAGCTCATGGAAAACAGAGGCCTAATTCATGTCTTTCCTTCCTTCCTTTCTCCCCACTCCTCTCTCTTCTCACTTTCATTTCTATTTAAAAATTTTAAACAAATCAATTTTATTGATACATATTAAGAAAGTATACAAACCATTCAAAGTGTCCAATTAATAGTATTTGGTATAAACACATAGTTGTGCATTCATCAATTCAATCATTATTAGAACATTTTCATTATTCCAATAATAATAATAATAATAATAAACAAAAAAGACAAAGAATCACAGCCTTTCAAGTTCTATGCTTCCTCTGCCATATAGAGCTGCTATTCTGTTTCTGTCTCTTAGTTTATTTGTATTTATATTTTTTATAGAGTCAAGCAATATGAAATTCCTTGTGTCTAGTTTCTTTCCTTTAGTATATTTCCTTTTTAAAAATCCTTATTGGAAGACTATTAGTATATTACTATATACTACTTTTCATAGTTTGTTTTGGTTGTATCTTACCTGATATTAATATATTGTGATATCAACATACATTTGTTCAGTTTCAGAGAAAAACAGTATGCAATATAACCCATATTCATATGTTGCATTTTTTAAGCTTTCCTTTTAGAAATAAACATGATCTTGGGCTTTTCTCTTTTTTTTTTTTTTTTGACAAAGAAATAAGAATTTTATTTCTGTATTACACAAATGAAGAAAAGTGATGATGGGGCAAAAGTTTTCTGATAATTTATATTATGTGAGCACCTCTTTCATGTTAATTTAAAAATAAACACCTGGAAGTTATCAGTAATGAACTATATTAGCCATTTACATTTCAGCTTTTTAAAAGTAAAGCAAAAACAGATTTGTAGGTAACCTCTAGTTTCTTTTCCTTATTTTTTATAACACCATTGATTATTGCCAAATTTCATATGCAAATATTGGGAGAAATATTTTTGTTTCTTTTTACTAATTTTAGGAGTAATTAGAATGTGATTAGTTGTGACACTAAGTGTACATTAATGAATAATTCTGAAGTAAATGCTTATTTGGAGCCATATAAAGAAATGTAATATATTGTAATTTACAAGTAAGTTTCACTTGGATTTTTTTATATCTAGTGCCTCAGAGGAAGGTGCTTTAATTTTGTTATTGCAATTGACAATATCAGATTAATAAGAATATTACTACAAAAATATACTTTTGTTATTGTTACAGGAAATTCTCCCTTTGTGAACAAAAGATTTGTACCTGTACTCAATATAACTTTTTAAAATAATAATAAACTTTATTTTACAGAAGGTTTAGATTTACAGAAAAATAACTCCAAAAGTATACAGAATTCCCATAAAACCTTCTCCTGCAACACATGCACATAGTTTCCCCTGGTATTAATGTCTTACATTAGTGTGGTGCATTTGTTACAATTGATGAGCCAGTACTAAATAATTGTTGCTAACTAAGTATATAGTTTACATAATGGTTTACTCTTTGTGTAGCATCATACAGAACATTTCACTGCCCTAAAACTGCCCTGTGTTCTACCAATTCATCCTTCTCCCTCCCCTCTGAAACCCTGGCAGCCACTGTCTTTATAGAATTTTACAAATTATTCCATTTACACAAGATAATAACTACAGTAACAATAAATCTGCTTTTGTCCATAGTTACATTCTTCCTTATGTTTGTTCATTCTTCAGTCTTGAGGGATTTGGGATGATACCTGCTCTGACTGTATCAGACTGAGAGGGAAATTAAATATTTTAGGGCAGATTGAAAGAATTGTTTTTTCAGCTGTAGATAATTATTTTTGGGAGGGATGAGCATTGTCCATCATCATCATTTTGTTAGTTGTCCAAGGTAAGCTCAAAGAAATGGAGAGTAGCAGTTGTCTACAACTCTACTGGGATTCAGGGATCAACCAGCTGACATGAATAATCTAAAGGTTTAAGTCTATGATATATTTAACAGGTAGATTGAAAGTTACAGGTTCCAATAAAAGGAGTAGAAAACTCATGATTAGGGGAATTAAAAATAAGTATAAGAATGTTTTATTGGGAAAATAGACTATTATATATTCCCAAATAGGTCCCACTAAGAGGTTGTTGATATCATGAGACTATGTGCCTTGCCTGTGATGTTTGGATGTCCCTAAAGCTCCTGGCAGCACTCTTGTTTGAAGTTTGTTTACCATGGCAGTAAATGAAATCTACCTGAGAACTGCATAAATGTAACCTCTGGAATGACTTCCCAACCTTGAAATCTCTTAGCCATAAAAACTCTTTTATTTAATGTTCCCCCTTTTGGCCAAGGTCTTTTTCCAAATGCATTGTTGGTTAACACTTGGTAATAATCCCTTGGTGCCAGGGAGGCTCATCTCTGGGAGTCATGTCACATGTTGGCAGGAAGGTAATGAAATTATTTGCAGAGTTTCGCTTAGAGAGAGGTCACACTTGAATAACAAGAAGGTTTTCAGGAGGTAATTCTTAGATATTAATTTTAATTAGGCTAAGTTTCATTTTTACAAGAATAAGGTACATAAGTCCAAGAATAAGACTGAAGGCTTGACATATTGCCCTGTGTTTTTTTTTTTTTTAATTAGGCACAGCCTACTTATTCCAGGTATTTTTGCCATTTTATTCGAGAAAGTAGCAGGACTTCCCCAGGATGGAAGTTTAGTATTTTGTTCACTACTGTGTGGGTCTCTATCTATCAAGAAAACATACCTATGACAACACAAATACTTTTATATCCTATAGAAGTATGCTTCAGGTGCATTTTCCCCATATATTATCCCACTATCAAGACCCCTTACTAGTGATGTATCTTTGCTATATACCCTGCACATGTATTTCTATATTTCTATTCCGAACACAATCCTTGGCCACCCCAAAGTTCACGGAGTTACAGACTCACCCTTTTTATACTCTAGTTTTCCTTCTAGCACCATAGATGGCCCAAAATGTCCTTTTTCAACAACTTTCACAGTTACATGTCACTGCTGTTAATTACACACATCACTCAGCCATTACGTAATTATAAATTCTGCACAGATTAAACATCATTTCACCTATCTCTACTCCTCCTCTATCTCTTGGTACCTATCTTCCAGACTCTACCTTCCTGAGTCTGTGTATCATCCTTAGTGGCAATGCCTCCTGAGGAAACTAATTATAGACTTGCCATATGGTCCAGCAATCGCATTACTAGTTATATACCCAGGAGAATTGAAAGCAGAGGCATGAACAGATATATGAACACCAATGTTCATAGTGGCATTATTCAAAGTTGCCAAAGGATGGAAGAAATACAAATGTCCATCAACAGATGAATGGATAAACAGAATGTGATAAATACATATGATGGGATATTATTCAGCTGCAAGAAAAAATGAAGTACTGACAATCATCTTCAGGACCTTATGCTGAGTGAAGTAAGCCCAGCACAAAAGGACAAACATTGCATGATCAATATCACTTTTTGCAAAACAAAACAAAGTAAAATATATTTATATTAGACTTTTTCATTCTTAGTTAAAATGTATTCTTTTGACTCAATCGACCAAGATGGCAGTGTAAGATGGTCCAGGGTGCCATTCTCCCACAGAATGAATGAACAACAAGAAAAAACTGCCATACCATCTTCCTCAAAACTCTAGAAAACATTTAAAGGATTGCAGTAACAGGGCAAGTGCTGAGTCAAGAAAATCCAACTTAAAAACATGGTAAGAGAAGCTCGTGACACCATTGTGGCTCTTCCCTATACTTTCTCTAGATCAGAGTGGAGCTAGACAGCTATTTAATTGTGGTTCCTTAGCTCTGTTCTAGAGGGAGTAGACTAACCTCTCTACACATTCTGGGATGCCCATATGTCAGTGCCAATCTATCACTTGGCAGCTTCAAATACCAAACTAGCACTTTGTTCTCTGGCTTGCCCTCCCAGACCTTGTCCTGCAGGAAGAAGAGATTGCAGATAGCTAAAACAATGTAAGAAACAATGAAATCATAAAAGCATGGGGCAAAGGATTACCACCTTTAAGGCATATGAAAGAGCAGCTAGGAAGGGCAAGTCTGTCTCATAGGGAGTGAGGGGATAGGAATTCCTGTAAATGAGGAAATTCCAGGAAATTCGTAAGGTCAGTAGTGCAAGCCCAAGATAAGATGCAGGCTCAGAAAAGAGTGAGTAGATCTTGCACATTCAGCTCAGGATGATCTTCTTGATAAAAGGTTTAAACTCTGAAGGAAAGCATCAGCAAGCTAAAGGCCAATTTACAAGCTGCATAAGGTACTTTTTCATTGGTTTGTTTTTGTTAGCTCCTGGCACTCAAAGAAATATTGGTCATGTGGCAAGTTGAATTTAAGGAACATTCAGTTTGAGGACTAAATCCAAGAACTAACACATTAAAACATCAAAATGTATAATGTGCAAAAAAAAAGATTAGAAAACAAATAAATACGGAAATGATGGTCCATCTATAGGAAAAAGATAAAAATTCAGAAAACATCAATGAAGAAGACCAGTCTTGGACATATCAAAGACTTAAAAAAATTTTTCCTCAAAATGCTAAAAGAAACAAAGGAAAAGTTAGAAAACCATGAAAAGACATCAGAAAAATGACGAATGAGCAATACAAAAATTGCAATAAAGAGATAGAAATTTTAAAAGGGGATAAAGCAGAAATCCTTGAGATAAAGATCACAATAACTAATAAAAATCCCCTGGAGGGTTTCAGTGTGGTAGAAGAAAAAAAATCAATGAATTCAAAGATAAGAAATTGAAATGTTTCAAGTTGAGGAGCAGAAAGAAAGGAGGAAAAAAAAATACTGAATGGAGTTGAAGAAAACTATGGGACACCATCAAGCCTAACAATATACACATTAAGGGAGAACCAAAAGTAGAAGAAAGAGAGTAATAAGAAGGAATATTTAAAGATATAATTGAAGATAACTTTCCAAATTTAAAAAAGACCTGAATATACACATTTAAGAATCCCAGCAAATAGCAAACAGGATAAATTCAAAGAGAACCACACATAGACATTTAGTAGCTGGTAGTTGAAGGCCAAGGACAAGGACTGAGTTCTGAAAGCTGCAAGAGAACAGTAGCATGCTATGTAAAAGGAAGTCCCCAAAATATTAAGTGCTGATTTCTCAGAAGACACCATGGAAGCAGGAATGTATTGGTAGCAAGTATTTAAAGTGCTGAAAGAAAACACATGGCAACCAAGATTTTATATCCTAGGAGAATGTCTTTCTAAAATAATGGAGACATTATGATATTGCCAGATAAACAAAAGCTTAGAGAGTTCATCATCACTGGGCCTGCCATACAAGCAATGCTAAAGGGAATTATTCAGATAGAAAGGAAAGGACATTAGACAGTAGATTGAAGTGGCATAAAGAAAAAAAAGATCTTCAGTAAAGGTAACCTTATGGGTACTTATACTAATGCACTATACTTTGGGTATGTAACATCACTTTCTATAGGTTCTAAAATGTAAATGCATAAAAATAATGATAAATCTATGGTTTTTGACATATATCTCATAAATATAAAATTTTTACAATTACAACAAAAAGACAGGATAATGGAGGAGCATGGAACAGTGTTCATGTATGTTATTGGTACAAGATACATTGGTATCAAATGAAATGTGGTTGTTATAGACTTAGGATATTAAATTAAGCACCATGGTAACCACAAAGATAATATCTGAAAAATATATCCAGAAAGAAATGAGAAGGGACACAAAATAGTACACTATTAAAAAATCAAATAAATATTAATCATTAGCAGAAGAAATTAAGACATAAAAGTGTAAGACTAAGACCAAATGACAGAAGTTACTTTAAATGTAAATTGATTAAACTTTCCACTGACAAGGCAGAGATTGGCATGACCCAACTGTATGCTCTTTATGAGAGAGTCAGTTTATTTTTTCTTTTTTTTAAAAAAGATACATAGATAACAAAAAATGTTACATTAAAAAAATAAGAGGTTCTCATATTCCCCACAGACCCCCACTCCTCCCACATCAATAACCTCTTTCATCATTGTGGCACATTCATTGCATTTGGTGAATATATTTTGGAGCACTGCTGCACTGCATTGGATTATAGTTTACTTTAAATCAAAGACCCAAGTAGGTTGAAAAGGAAAAGATGAAAAATATACATTCCATGAAAATAGTAACAAAAAGAGGCCTGGGGTAGCTGTACTAATATATAAAATAGGCTTCAGTCAAAATTCTTAGAAGGGACAAAGAAAGAGAACACATTTTGATGAGAAAGTTCAATTCAACAAGAACACACAAAAAGTATCAATATGAACCTAACAAAAGAGCCCCAAAATATATGAAGCAAATATGGTTTAGTGGTTCAATGTAATAAACCTGCCACTAGGTATCAGGCTGATCACCTCTGGGAATGGTGCCATAATAGGGAATGAGTGTGGTCTCTGCTGCTGACAGATTGGGCTCTCAGCAGTGGCTGTAACCATGGTTGGCCTTGGTGAGGGGAAGTCCTTTTTGCTGAGCTCATGCATAACCTCCATTCCTACCTTCTTTTTTTTTTTTTTTTTTTAAAGATTTATTTATTTATTTAATTTCCCCCCCCTCCCCTGGTTGTCTGTTCTTGGTGTCTATTTGCTGCGTCTTGTTTCTTTGTCCGCTTCTGTTGTCGTCAGCGGCACAGGAAGTGTGGGCGGCGCCATTCCTGGGCAGGCTGCTCTTTCCTTTCACACTGGGCGGCTCTCCTCACGGGCGCACTCCTTGCGCGTGGGGCTCCCCCACGCGGGGGACACCCCCGCGTGGCACGGCACTCCTTGTGCGCATCAGCACTGCTCATGGGCCAGCTCCACACGGGTCAAGGAGGCCCGGGGTCTGAACCGCGGACCTCCCACATGGTAGACGGACGCCCTAACCACTGGGCCAAAGTCCGCTTCCTACTTCTTTGTAACCAATTTTCCAATCATGTTCCTTCCAAATCTCTGAATATCCAAGCAAACACTAATGAAAGCTCTATCAGTATACAAACACACCTCTGGCCCTTGCTCCTTCCAACCAAAATGAACTACTATGCACACTGTTTGAAGTTCTGCTGACTGGGAGGATTTCCCCTCACTGCTGCCCTTCAGGAACATCTCAGAAAGGGGCTTCAGTGTTGCAGCTGCCCAATTGCAGGGAGTACCTGCATTTCATACAGAACCATTTGTAAATCAGACCTGAGTTTTCTCTTCCTAAGCCACCTGATTGTAAGGAACTCCCCAAGAGTTTTCTAGCTATGGGCTGTGAAACAGAAAGTTGTATGTCAGGACAGGGGGCCATGGGCATTAGGGTCACTTCCTCACATAACTTACTTGTGCTTGAGCCCTATCTCATATATATCACTTCCCCTCTATTATGGAAACCTGCTGTGTATGCCCAACTTTATGGTTAAGTGGGTCACCCAGATCATGATAGGCAACTCAGCCCTCATGGTAACTTGGTGGCCCATGGTTAACCATTTGGTCTCTACTAAGGTCAAATAGCAGGCCAAAAGCTGTTTTTCAAAAGGAGTATAGTTATATGCAGAGGATGGCAAGGCAATAGCTTCACTTCCTTCACTTTAGAAGGAATATCTCAGCATGTCCCACTCCACTGGACACCAAGAAATTTCTCTGAGTTGGTAGACTCCTATATTTTTGTTGGATTTGTCTCCCATCCTCTGACTCACAATTGCCTTATCAGTAAGTCTAGAGGAGTTGGTACTTCTTGCTCAATTGGACCAATCAACATGATATCATCAATATTATGGACAAGTGTGATGTCTTGTGAGAGGGAGAGATGATCAAGATCCCCCCAGACAATATTATGACTTAAAGGTTAGAGAGTTAATATACCACTGAGACAGGACAGCAAAGGTATATTGCTCGTCTTGCCAACTGAAAGAAAACTGTTTCTGGTTGTCCATACTAACAGTAATTGAGAAAAAAAAAACTTCTGCCAGATCGATAGCTGTATACCAGATATGAGGCAATGCATTGATTTACTCAAGTGATGATACCCCATATGAAACAGCAGCAGCAATTAGAGTCACCACCTCGTTAAGTTTATGATAGTCCACTCTCATCCTCCAAGATCCATCTGTTTTCTTCACAGGCCAAATAGAAGAATTGAATGAAGATATGAAGGGAATCAAGTACTTCTTCCAGGAATCCAGTATTACTTTTGATTTACTATTTTGCTAGGCAGAGGCAGTTATACTGGCTTCCATTTGGCCTTTCCTACAATAGTAGCCCTCACTCCACAAGTGAGGGAAACAATGTGGGGATTCTGACAATTGCTGAATATGCCTTTTCCAATTATGTTTTCTATAACTGAGGAAATAACTACAGAATGGGTCCAGGGATCCACTGAACCCACTGTAAAATGATCTTGAACTAAATCTCAACCAATCTCCTGACCTCCATACTCCATACTCCATATTCTGACTGGCAGACCAAAGTGATGTTTTGTGTTCTGGAATTAACGTCACTTCTGAGCCAGTGTCTAATAATCCCTGAAATACTTGATGATTTCCTTTTCCTTAATGTACAGTTACTCTGATAAAAGGCTATATATAGGTCTCTTTGGGGAAGGCTAGGAGGAAGATTAACAGTATGAATTTTTGGCAGTGTAACACGGTCCTTCCTCAAGGGAACCCAACCCTCCCCTTTCAAGGGGCTCTGGGTTTGTAAATTGCCTCAAATTTGGGAATTAAGAGATGTGAGTGTCTGGTTCTGTAATTCAGGTAAGACTTGTTCAATTGACCTAGAACTCTTCTACTTACACAGGTCAAATAGGAACTTAGTAAACTGCCCATCTGTTTTACTTCTAGGTACCTCATGATTTGTTAGCCAACACCATAGGTCTCTGTAACTTATATTATTTTGTTGCTACTTTGACCTTGCTGGTCATTGTGTTAGCCACACCTTTCCTTGTTTTTGGTCATTATGTGCTGCCACTTGGCTTCTGCCAACCTGAGATCTGCTCATGCTATTGTGTTTAAGGATCCCAGTTCAGTGACAGCCATTCTCAAGACAATATCCGACCTACAGAGAAGAAAGTAACTATAGCATTTTGATATTGTTGATGAATTCCAAAAAGAAATATTGGACTATGTTTGCAAACTGCTCTTCTGCTCTGGGCATATTAGATTATATTCGATTCATAGGTTTACTTGATTAAGTAATTATGTAAACCTCTTATGCCAGTAGGGCATTGTGGGTGGGGATTCATAGATAAAAGGCATGAAGTTCTTAATATTGGAGTTTTGATGTTGGAGTTCGATGCTGAAGGTGGAGCCCTGGGAAGAGTGGAACCCTGAGCCTGGAAAGAAGCAAGCCCTAGGGGGAAAGGAACCCTAAGTCCAGAGAGAAGAAGACTTGGTCAGAGAGGAACCCAGGAAGCCTGAACCCTATCAAATGTTGGCAGCCATCTTGCTCCAACAAGTGGAAATAGACTTTGATGAGGGAAGTAATTTATGTTTTATGGCCTGGTATCTGTAAGCTACTACCCCAAATAAATATCTTTTATAAAACCCAACTGATTTCTGGTATTTTGCATCAACACTCCTTAGGCTGACTAATACAGTAGTCATAAGGCTCTTCAAGGAAGATGGAGTTAGTCTCACAAATTTTATTCCTCATAGTCCTGGTGAAACGTGTGTCCTTTGGACATTCCTGGGGTGGGTGAGAGGTTTTTGCATGATAGATCCACTCTAACATTCCAAGTCTTTCTAAGCCTTTAGCTTCCCTCATCTACAGTTTACCAGGGTAATTCTGGTATCTTGACCTCAGGTATTGTAAATCATCCTTTGGCCCATGTTTCAGTCAGTCAGACACCCAAATTCTTAGAACACTTTTAATCCCTAAAGTTACAGCACTGAATCCAGAATCTCTGCTTAGTAGGCTTAAATCAATAAATACAGCCTGATCTAACTATATTCTTGCCACCATAATCCCACACCCTTAATATCCATTCCCACACATATTTCCCTGATTTCTGTCTATATATGTAGATATTTTGGACCATAGTATACTTTCTCATGGGTCACACTTTGTATCTCACCTTTTTGTGTCCTGTTGGGACTTGGTTTAGTTTTAGGTCTGGAAGTAAAGAGAGTTGGTGGGAGTGGGTAACAACAAAGATTAGAAATGTCTTGCAAGCCATTCAGGGCATTCTGTTGCAGTATATTCTGATGACACAGGCTTAATCTCTTCAAGTGGAGGTTGAATGGCAGTCTCCTTAAGGCAGACTGGAAGTAGGGAATCTGTTTCCTCAAGGCAGATTGGAGGTAGGAATCTGTTTCCTCAGGGCAGGCTGGAGGCTGGGTGGCTGTTTCCTCAGGGTGGCCTGGAGGCCTTGTTATTGTTTCCTCAGGGCAAACTATTATGGGTTTATTTGGCAAAGACTCAGTAGAATTTAGAGTTTCAATATCCCTTCTGCCATCATTATCAACATATATGTTCCCATTCCAATTTTCAGGATCTCTTTCCTTTCCAATCAATGCCCTCTATTTAAAAGCAGACACACTGCAAAGTTGAGAATTTAGGTTCTGTTGTAACTCTGCTACTCACACAATGAGATTTGTGAGGTTTTGGTTTTTAGAGACCTCAAGTTTGTGGCTACACAAAATAAGATTATCTTTCAGACACACATAAAACTTTCACATCCTTCATGTGGTGCTTAAGTTGCACATTTAATGCCTTCAACTTATCACTTTCTTTATAACTCTAGCCAGCATATTTAGTAACAACCAGCCAGCATCATCATGCCTTTTAATTCCACAAAGCTCTATTAAGATGAAGAAAACACTCTCACCCAGAACCTTCCCTCTTATAAACATGGAAGTCAGCCATATCCAGTCGTGCTATTTTGTGTATCTCTATTGCCAACTTACACGTTGACTATCACTGGCATCTTCATTACTGGAAATAGAATCATTAGTGCCTTAGAATCTAGTCAGGGTAGAAAGCCAATTACAAATATCCCAGAATCAATTAAGAAATCCATTTTTAAGATTATGTTTCTCAAGAACCACTCCACTTCTAGTACCAAGCTGTATTAGTCAAGGTTCTTTAAGGAAAGAAAACCAATAGGAGATATCTGTAAATATTGTGAGGTTTTATAAAATTGTTTCATGCAACTATGGGAATGCATAAATACAAATTCTGTAGGGCAGGCTGCAAGATGGAACTCTGATAATGGTTTTTGATAAAGAAGTATAATGGAAATTCTCTCTTCTGACTGCTGTAATCATCATTTCTCCTCCTAAAGCAGTCAACTGAAAGAGACATCTACCATTGCTGAAATCAATCTCCTCAGTTGATTGTAGATGTAATCAGCCATAGATATAATCAATTTACTAATTCAGAGACAGAAACTAGAATACAGGTTACCACATTCCGGGATTAGGGTAGGTCATGATGAGTTAATGCTTAATTGATACAGAATTTCCATTTTGGGTGATGGAGCTGATCTGGTAATAGATGATGGTAATAATAGCACAATGCTGTGATTGTAATTAATGCCACTGAATTGTATATTTGAAAGTGGTTAAAAGAGAAAATTTTAGGTTGTATATATATATATTACCACAATAAAATTTTTTTTTAGAAATTCATGGAAGTGTACAACATTAATGGTTATAAACTACATAAATCATTATGGAACTCTGATATAAGCTATACACTACAGTTTGGATAATTAGAATAATATTATTTCATCAATTTTAGAAAGATACCACACTAATGCAAAGTGTTAATGATAAGGAAAACTGCATGTGGGGGGAAAGAATTACATGAGACCTCTACTTTCTGCATGGTTTTTCTGTATTCCTACAACTTCTCTTGCAAAAAATATTATTTCATTGGAATATTTTTTCTGTAAGAAATGATTAATCATGGATTTTTTCATAAGAGTACACAAAGTGAATTTTAAATATTGAGTTAATATGTACATAGGGATCTATCCCAGTCATAAATCACAGAGTATACTGACAGGCTTTTAAGAAACTAACAGAAGTCTGCTTAATTCTCATAATTATAAAAGGATAAAAATTAATTTGACTAATAATGCAATTTGGGGCATTTTGACCTATATTACTGCAACAAATACCATTCAAGTTAATAAAAATAATGGGCTTAATGTTAATAAAGAATAGATTTTTTTAACACAGTGACCCTCTTTTGCTAACTAATTCATTGGCTGCTCTCAATTTAAGTAGCTTCAGATCATTTTAACATCCATATTTTTATCCTCTATTCCCAGTGTCAAAGCCTTAAATTAAGTTACCAAGAAAAGATTTAATGGCTATATGAATAAGTGCACTATGAAGAGATGTTTTTATATAATTTGGGTAAAACAGACTTTCTTTACAAATATATTTTGGCAGTCCACAAGTGCACATAGTTTTAAAAAATCTGACAAATCCAGTATAAATAGTTGAAAATAAATGACATTGTATAATTAGTGTTAAATTTCTTTTTAAGACCATTTATGATTTTTTTCTCTGAAATAAATTAAAATAGAAAAGGTTAGAGTTTGCTCAAAATTGCAATTTTGTCTTTTGAGAGATTATACAATGGTGAAACTTTTTAGCAGATATGGAAATCCTCAAAATATCTTTGCTATGTTTTCAGCAATATACAAAAAAAATTTACTGAAAGCACACATATGGCTAATACTTTACAGTTAATTATATTAGAACTTTAACTCAAACTTTTTAATATTATGTGAAATTTTTGGTGAGAGAATAATGCATAGAGTATATCTTTGTCCCTTTTGAGATTTGAAACTAGATAAGATAAGCATACTTTATTAGTTTATAATGTAACACATAATTGGATATACACAAATATTTTCTAAAGTAGTTCTGGATTAAGCACATTGTAGGATTCTATGAATTTGCTTCCTATCACATTTATGCATATGCATATTATGGCCATTATGCACCTGTGATTCTGAAATTTGCTTAATATGCATCCCCTCATTTTATCATCATAATAATCTTATTGGACAAATTTTATGGTCTTCATTTTACAGATTAGGAAACTGAGGCATGAGTAGTCAATTAATTTTGTCAAGATTCCAATGTTGTAAATCTAATCCAGTTCTTCTTTGTCTCTAAAACCCATAGTCTTCACTTTTTTTCCTTCCATTATGTTCTGGGAAAGGGACTAAAGAGATGAGTGACTTGTCCTCTAAGAGCTTATAGTAAAGTTCCTGACCCCAGAGAAAAGAAGAGCTTAATATATTGTAACATAGTGATTAAGACAAAACAAATGGAGGGGGGCACAGAAGAGTGTTAATTAATGCAGAGACCTTTGGAGGATTGGAAGGGGAATATGGAAATTTCTTTAGTGTCATATGAAAAGATAGCATTATTTTATCTAAATGAGGAAGGACACAGGAGGCTATCAGATTATAATTGTGAAAAGACCACTCTGGAGACAGTAGCTGATGAATGGATACAGCAAGTAAACAGTATGGGTTTGTTGGTCCACAGATGCTGAAAAAAATGTAAGTCTCCTGTGGGTGAGGAGTAACATTAGCTGTCACAGCCCAATGTGTAGACCCATGGTATTAGTCAGTGTTCTCTAAGGAAACAGAACTGACAGGAGATACCTGTAAATAGTTTGAGATTTTATAAAATTGTCTCATGCCACAGAGAGGATGCACGAGTGTAAATTCCATCAGGCAGGCTGCAAACCCGGTGTTCCTATAAAGTGTCCTTGATGAGTTCCCAGGAGATGCTGTCTGTCTGAAGTAGAGATGGGAATTCTCTCTCTGAATGCTGAAATCACTTCCCCTTTTAAGGCCTGTAAGTGATTGGATGAGACGTCACTTATTGCTGACGGAAGGCAATCTTCTTGGTTAATTGTGGATGTAACCAGCCATCTATGCAATCAACTCAGTGATGATTAAGGACCATTAAATGCCCTTGTATTACATTTAGCCCAGTGTTTGCCTGACCAAATAACTGGGCACCATTATCTGCCAATTAGTTTGAGATAGCAGAATATGAGTTAAGCAATTATTGGTTGTCAAAATACTGGGGTTAACATATCCATTTTTTTTAATGTGCTGTATTTTAAATGGCAAGCTCCTTTCAATGATGGTTTATTGAGTTCCTACTATGTGCCAATACTATACATACTTGTAAGCTCTGATGATCCAACAATAAATAAGTAATATTATAAAGTGAGAGGTGACAGAGTATGTATATAGGGAAGTTATTTTAAGGACTGGGCGGCTTAAAGTTAAACCATTAGGAAGATAGGCCATGAAGTGGGTGTTTTTTGGTTAGTTTGCTTGTTAAGTGTATTGGTTCAAAGGATTGCAGGTCCCACTGGAATTGGGCATTGATGGATTTGGTATATTACAAGGAATTTAGTGGACAAACAGAAGTAGATGGTGAAAAAATAATGCATGCAATTGGAATTGGGGAAGCATAGCACTGATTGTTAATGATTTGGTATAAGGAATGAACATGAGAGCAGATGGAGGAGGTAATGTTGATGACATGATCAGTGGAGGGAAGGAATATGAAGAATTGAGAAGCCAGTTTGTTGAATTACGTGCAGATTTCCAAAACTTAAGGGGCACAGTTTAAGAGGTGGTACTATTGGAGAAGCATTCTTGACAATATGGTAGTTCTTATTTCAAAGCTCAGAGGAGCAAAAGAAAACCATGGGCCTGAAGAAGAGAATAAATAGAAAGATAACTATGGGGAAGAACACTTAAAAATGCAATGGTCTCTAACACATTTTTCCCATAGCCAGTCTGAAAAGAACTGTGGAGGGTCTGAGATTTTGCCTTGCTTGCAAGCTAAAACATTAGCTTGTCAAGGAGACTGAGAGAGATCACGAGACTCCTGGGTCAGGGAGGAACGATTTGTTATTTATAACAACCATAGTGGCTAGGTTATGAGTAGTTTTGTGTTGGTTCCTGTGCCCCATTTCCCACATGGTGCCTCAAAGAGGATAAGATGACACCTGCAAATGCAGTGGGCTGTGCTATAGTAGAGAAACCCTGAGCTTAGGGGACCTGCATCTTTCATAATGGGCAGTAAGAGTGCCTCACCTTTGCTCTAGAGGGAGCCATAACATATCTTGCAAGGCAGTTTGCTATATGCCCATCTTTGGCAAAATAGTCCAGAGTAAAAGACAGTCAGCAGCTCACTCATACAATGTGCAGAAATATGAAAGACCCCAGAGAATGGTCTTACAAATCAGCAGCCATACCTAATAAGAAATTAGCAGTTTCCAGTCACTGTAGCTTATTGATATTTTTATGGATAAATAGATGTACTGATTTTAAAGATATTGATTAATATAAAATAATATACAATCATTTAAAAGAGCCAAATGCTTGAAGAAGTTTATCCTGGAATATTGTCAAATTAAACATTATATGTAATTGACATTTTTCGTGATCTGACTCTTTTTCTCATTTTTAAAATGTCTTGATAAACAAACAACAACCACAAAGCCAGTCTTTTCCCATTACTTCTCAGTATTTTAGAAAGTGTTCAACTGCAATCTTTTTCTGAAACTACCTCCCCCGTTGATTATCAGATTTGATGTCTCATTGATAAGTGTCTAGGAATCAATTTTTTTTTTTGAGTTTTGCCTCTGTTACATTAGCTTGCTTTGTATTAGCTTGCTATGGATTGGAAAATTTTAATAGTAAATATTACTGTGCTTGCACAAGAAGAGTCAAACAGAAACAATAAATGAAATGAAACAATACGCAAATAAGAGATTTAGAAACAAAGTCTTTTAACAGTGAAAGCCAGTCTTTTGCATACATTTGAGAAAGTGACATACTACTAATTAGGAACACACATTGTAGTACAGGGAACATTGGCATTACATCTAACACTACTGAAAAGACAAAGCACCTCATTGTATGACCTGATGTCTTCATCGCTGGGAAGCAACCGTAGAAAGAATCTTGCATTTTGTATTGAATGGGACTGGTGTTTTCTCACTTAACATCTGATTTCTTTCACTGAGCAGTAGGTCAATAGCTCCAATCAAGTACAACATATCCTGCTGCTGGTAGCAATTTCTGAAATATCCTATTATAATAACCCTATATTTAGAAATCGCCTTGCAAACAAAAGGGTCTCAAGGCATTTTAACAATCTTTGACAACCAATTTACAATATATATTTTATAGGAATGGCATTGCTTGCTTCTGGATTGCAGACATCTCGGGTGAAACATGACAAGTGATTAACAGAGTACAGCAATGTTGCACAAGTGACAAAGAATTCTCCACTTAGTGCAAGTTGAGGTGGGGGATATTAAGATAGACAGAATGTATAGTAACAATTAGTGGTTGGCCAAGGCCGCAGTGTTAACATTCTTACTTTAGAAATGTGGCATCATTTTAATAAGCACAAAAAGCTTTGAGCTTTAAAAAGAGAGATTTTGTTATAGTACATTATATGAAATAAAAGAAATGCCATTTCATTGAGCCATTAGATTACTGTGGCAAAGATTTAAATTTAAAGCTCTCTTTCACTACTTTTTAACCACTTAACAGATCTTTCTGTGATTACAAGCTCCTAAAGTACATTTGTTAGTACCCTGCCTTACATACAATAAAGGTCAGATCAACAATTTTTGGGGGCATTTGTAATGTGGCAGGCACTATACAACATTCAAGGAATATAAATATGGTGTAGGCATGGAGTTTAAGCTTGAGGAATTTCTCTCACCTCTAAATTTTTCTGGGAAATTTTTAGTCTCAAAGATTTCCTGGGTGAGATATTAAAAAGCTTAGAGGCAAAGATGCATTAAGAATCAAATGACTCAATAATAAAATATTTGTATGGCTATTGTCAGGAAAAAAGTTAATTAGCTTCATTAAAGTTATAATAATTATAGAAATAATAGCAATGTTTACTTTTTTACAGATTTTTAAATATAACATATGTTTGCAGTAGCTTATTTACACTCACCTAGAGAGCACTGCAATTCAAAAAAAATCATGATTTGATTGGAGATTAAAAGAGGCTTTTTATTAAACAAATATATAAAGTGGGAATTAACACTGATATGCAGTCTAGGTCTGTTAAAAGATTTGAAAAAAACATATGCTGAATTGAATAAATTATTTTACAGTGTGAAAATTTGGACAGGAATACATCTTCCTCAGGCCTCTGTAAGGGCTAATTGTAACTTAGTTTACCTACTTCACACACTTGGAATTTGATTCTAATTTTATGCCAGATCTATTCGACTATATAAGGGAGTCTTGCGTATGATTCCATAAAAAAGCACTTATATAGTTAGTAGGAATGACTGAATCCATATTTAGATTGAAACAAAGAATGTTTTAAAAACACTGTTATTAGTTTTAATAATATTTTCAACTTACTGGAGAATGGCGAAGCTTTTAGCTATACTTGACTGTTCTTTGTTCAAGTTGCTGTTGTTGTTGTTATCCCCATGCTTCTGCATCAGTCCATTCTCTACTTTAGTGCTGTGGCAGTGATGATAATGATGATGACTGATTTGATTTAGGGCTTTTATCCTAATTGTAAAGAATCCTTAAAATTTACCGGGAATCACACCTTAGTAAAAGAAAAGAAAATCTTTTTCCAAGGGAGGAAAGAAAGATCTATCAGAACTCACTATCCTGCTTCCTTCGGTTGCCTTAATAACAACCAGTGTACTGTATCAATGGGTGCTTTGACATTTTGAAGTTAACAGCTTCTTGTGTGGGGTGTTTGAGAAAAGAGCATAAAGGTGTATTGAAGGTTAATGTCTGTGTGGTGGTAAGTGTGGCAGACAGAACAGCCCCCAACAATGTCCACTGTCCACGATGTCCACTGTCCATGTCCTGATTCTCAGAACTAGCGAATATGTTATCTTCCATGGCAAAAGGGAGTTTGCATATGTGATTGAGTTAAGGATGTTGAGATGTAGCAATTATCCTGAATTACCTAGGTGAGTCAGATGTGTTCGCAGGAGCCTTTATCAGAGGAAAACAGAAGGATCAGTCAGAGAAGGCAATGTGACAACTGAAGCAAAAGTTGGAGTGATGAGGCCACAAGTCAAAGGAACACAGGCTGTCACTAGAAGCCAGAAGAGAACACAGATTCTCCCTGAGAGCCTGCAAAAAATACAATGCCATGCCAGTGCTTTGACTTTAGGACCTCTGAACCTAGAACTTTAAGATAATAAATTTGTGTTGCTTTAAGCCTCTAAGGATTTGATAAATCATTACAGCAGAAATGAGAAACCAGCTCAGCAAGCAGATGAAGTAAAGAATTAAAGAATACTTAGTTTAAATCTCCTTTATTTCTTACTCTGAAAATTTATTTAATATGACAGGCACTCAACTTCACTTTACAAAAAGTGTATATGGCTGATGCCCAGAAAAGTATTTATTACACAAGATTAATCAATGTAGGAAATTTCTTCTTCTATATAACAGAGAAATGGCTTAGGACATAAACACTTTACAAGATTATATCTTTCTCCTACCTTTCTCTTGAATAATCCCTGAAGTGCAAAATAAATTGCCTGCCAAGCTGTTGGACTATCAAGCTCAAAGTCACAACCAATTAAAATATGACTCAAATCAGAAGAGTTATCACAGAGCTGAGTTACAGAGAGAACTTTAAAGCCAATAGATTCACTTTTTCTTAGCTTTGAATGATATTAATATTATAGAGTTGGACATTAACATGCCAACATGGCCTAAAAGATTAATGAGAAACTTTGGGGAATCCTTAGTGACAAAATGAAATCTCTCTTTATGTTTTCTTTCTTTACTTCTGTGTTTTCCACATCACAGTGAGAGATGCTCAGATAAGAATGGTTGTACACGTGGCCATATGTTTTCATCTGTGGGTTCTTTTTCTATGGAAATATCTATGTGCACAAAAAAAGAAGTACCCAAATTTAATGCCTGTAACACATTCTTCATTAATTGCCTTGTTTTTTTTCAATTTCCTCTTGAAATACTTGCATAAAATGTAAAATTTTTATTCTCTGGCAAATTCAATAAATGCCTTTCTAAATAGCTGAGTGTTTACATGAATAATATGAAAATCTGAAGTTAAAGCTCACCAAAACTTTTAATATTTTACAATGAAAACTGGCAGTCATTTTTAAATTTTGTAATGTAAAAAGTGAAATCTTTTATTAAATACCTTTTCAATGTTCTGGGGATGGCAAAGGGACATGAAACATATCAAAGAAATTCTTGTATGGTGATAAAAGCATTCAAAAGAGGAGAGTGGTAAAACAGACCTGCTGACTTGATGCTAGCTGACTAATAGCGTTATTATTGGTCTGGAGATATCAGCAATGATATTGCGAGGACTATGGAGACCAACTGATCATAACTCGTTCTTTTTTCTATTACAAATCCTGTCTATTTCTTTAATTAGTGAAAAGACCAATGTTACTATTTCCATAATTTATTACCTTCATGAAACTTTCTTACATATCTATATTTTTAGAGAGCAATATTTTCTCTTTATAATTATCTTCTCTCATTGGGTTAAATTTTTCAGCTTTCAAACTATAATAGGTAGCCCAAAATCTGTTTTCTTTTGAGTACTTTGAGATAAAGCACAGGCTTAAGTAATATGAGCTGCTAAGTTCTCTTCATGAGCAAGTGTGTGAAGAGAGATCTACCACTATACACTTGCTCTTCTATCTTTCCTATTTCTTACTCCTTTGTCCCTGTCTTCTTCTCTTAAGCTAACAGAAGTTGTTGAGAAACTTAACCCCTCCCTCCCTCTCACCCTTCCTTTACCTATACATTGCCTTCCTGCTTTTTTCCTGCCATTATATTTATATTAATTTTTTAAGTATTAAGACAAATTATATCTCCTTTCATAAATCCTTTATGGTTAAATCAATCACAATTTTCCCTCTATTTATCTATCATCTCTGTATTAATAAACTTAAGTTTTGTCTATGCAGTATCCTTTTTTTTTTTCCCCCCTGACTGTCCATTGTAAGCTATTCATGTTCTTGCTCCTTAACAGGGGTACAAATGCTTTTAGAATGAGGCCTTGTTTTTTTAAAACTTTTATGTTCTCTAAAGTGCCTTGTGAAGTGTAAGGCATGGCACAGTGCTTAATAAATTTAACTTTATCTGGTTTGTGGAAATGTGTATAGGGTATTGCTGAGGAATTACAGATTTGCAGCCTCTGCCTCATCCTGGCTAATTATGTTCCCATAAATATCAGCCTTAAACTACAGCTCTCTGTTGACTAATTTAAGTAAAACTGCTGCTCTTTCTCTTCTCTAATGAGTTTAATTTACAGATGTATCTCCTATACTGTTGAACTGTATGAGTTTATAATTAGGACTGAAAGGAATGAGACATTGGTGATGACAAAATTGTGGCAAATGTTGATGATATGGAGATGAAAAAGGAAGGAGGGTGTATGATGGAGACACACAGGAAAGAAATGATATGCTACATCTGTTTGTAAGCAGTGTCAGAATGGTTTCCATTCTCACTGTCTTTCCATATTTTCAAAGTCAACTGATATAAAATAAGAAAGTGTGTTGGGATAAACATTGTGAGTGGACAAAGCTGCAATTCATCTGACTTGCACAACTGGAAAGATCTGTCCACTATGTCCTTTCTTCACACCCTAAATTCTAACCTGGATATGAAGGACAGAGTAAATTCCTCCGTGTTTCTTAGATGATTTACTTTTTGTATTTTAAAGGATCTTGAAAAAAAATTATAATGAAAGGAAAGTCTAAATATTTGCGATTTCAGATTTAGGGTTCAATTAGATTGTTGTTTTGGACATCTGGAAACCCCATGTGTGACTAATTCCTTTATTACTCTGATGTTTCAAGTATAATATATCACATTCCTCTACTTTCTCTTTCATAGACTTGTCTATCATACTATTTTCATGTTATGCTTAGTACAAGTACAATTCCTAACCAAATAATTCTTTTGAGTAAAAGAAATAATAGGGAGAACCAGCAAGAAGGCAGCAGAGTAAGGAGCTCCTAAAGTCAGCTCCTGATACAGGGCAGTTACCAAACACAGAGAGCTCTCTGGAGCTAGCTTAAGCACCTGTTTGGGGGCTCCAGGAGACCAGAAGAGCATCCTGCAATGTCCTTGAAGAAGTGGAAGGAGAAGACTGTCCATCTGCAGAGAAAACGCATAAGTAGAGTATTCACGCTCTGGAGGCCTGTGCCCATTCTCCGCTGGAGATACTAGCTGCCTCAGGAGCTCTTCTGCAGCTGGAACTGAAAGCTGCACTTCCCCAAAACGGGGGAGGAAGAGACAGTTGGACACCAATTTCAGCTACTGATGAGTAAATTCAGCTGGCTACATTGTAATCCTGAGAACAGCCAAGTCAGAAAGAGGCTGGAAGCCACCATCTTAACTCTGTGCCTGGCATGAGGGGAAGCGGGTCAGACTGAAAATTCCAGTACTGGTGGGGAGCGGCTTCTTTCCATCCGGATCAGATTGCAACTCTAGCCTAAGCTAGGGCTTATCCAAAATTTAGATCAAAATGGATCAAAAAACTAAAACTAAAAGCAAGAACCATGCAACTTCTAGAATAAATTATTGGACAATATCTTCAAGATCTGGTGGTAGATGGTGAATTCTTAAAGGAGATAAGAGGAGGACTGAGTGGACTACTGATGTTTAATGTATGTAGAAGTTTTAATTAGCTTTACTGTAAAAGTGTGGAAATGTATAGAGTGGATGGTAACACACAGTGAGTAACAGCTAGTTTATAAATGGGGATGTGACTGAAAATGGTAGTCTAGTTATGTGAATGTCAGTTGACAGAATGCTAGAGAATAATTTAGGAAGTGGACAGCACAGTAAACCAAGAGGTGGATGAGAATTGTGGTTGATGGTACAGATGCAAGAGTGTCCTTTGTGAGCTAGAACAAATGTATATCACTCCTGCAGGGTGTTGGGAATGTGGAGAATCATGAGAATAATACAGCTGGAGTGATCTATAGACTGGTTAGTAGTAATAATATAATATTCTTGCATCTATGTGAAAGATGTGCTGTGTTGATACTGAGGCAGTATGGAAAATGTGAGCCAATGGACACTATGGACAGGATAACAATCAGATGATATTTTATCTGTAGTAAATGACACATCATATTGTGGTGTGTTAACGGAGGAGTGTTGTCTGGGAATTCCATACATGTACATGACTGTTTTATAAATTTACAACTTCTGTCATAAAAATATATTTAAAAAATAATAAGGTGGGTTGGGGGAAAAACACACCAATAGTAAGATATGAACTCTGATTAGTAGTAAGATTTTGACGATATTCTTTCGTAATTTGTAACAAACGTCTCATGACAATGCAAAGTGTTGGTGGAGGGTTGATTTATGGGACCCCTGTACGATGTTATGCATGTTTGCTTTTGTAAGTTCACAACTTTTACTATACACTTAATTGTTTATGTATGTTCATATATAGATGATATAAAGATAATGATAATAGAATCGGTTGGGGGAAAATACTTTGTTTAGTAATAGTATTTTGACAATGCACTTTAATCATTCAAAAGGTTTAATAACAATGCAAGTTATCGGTGGTAGGGTGAGTTATGAGAGCCTGTATGATGTTATACATGTTTGTTTTGTAAGTTCACAGCTATTATTATACACTTACTGTCTATGTATATGTTTATGTATGAATGATATACTTCAATAAATTAAAAAAAAAGAAATAATGGTATTTTCATTTAAATGATATGGTGAAAATGTCTCTAAAATTACCTTCCTGGCTAAACCACAACTGAATAAAATAGTTTAAAGGCATTCTCTAATTTTATCTAACTAGTACAATGAATATGAAAGTTTTTTAGAAGATTGCTGTGAAGTTTGACAAGAACATAAGTTTAAAGAACTTTGAAAATAAGTTGCTGTACAGTTTTCTTAATTTCACTCTTTAAAGTTTTAATGTATTTCATAACATATAACTTGCATGTTTAGTACCAAGGCATTAATCACAAAGACAATATGAATAACAAAATTTCCCTTTTATTGAAGGTTGAATTAAAGTTTGGAAGATTCATTTGTTAGGCCAGTTGTTATGGATAAAAATAAGGTATCAATACGTGTAAAAGCAAAAAGTGTACATAAAAATCAATTGAAACTAGACCTTGTAAAGCTAGAGGAACTTCAATATCAGTTATCTGCTAGAGATACATAATACTAGAGGGAGAAAAAGTCACAGATGCACAATCAAGCCATCATACCACACTGGAACCTGTTCTAAATCTCAGCAGTAGTAGCTGCATTTGCCATTTAGGAAAATGCCTTCTCTCATCCTTTATATTCCCAAATTATGCATCGTTTAGCAATATTTTCTAGAATACCAGTCTCTCTGTTTGGTTTTGAATTCAGATTTTTTAAAAAACTACCATTGTTAAACATAATTGATCTTATGTCCTTTTCATCTTGTAGACTTTTGAACTTCTGCTAGAGTGCCATGATTTGAGATTTATGGGTCAAGTATCTAAGGAGAAGAAAATAGAAAGGAAGATGTCAGAGTGGAATTGCTAGAGTGAGGGATTACAAGAGTATCAAAATACTTTTTGAAATGATTAGATTAAAGATACATGAATATGACACTGTATATTTTTATATAATAAAGCACACTATTTTCACTACTAGAAAATAGTTTAATAACTTATATGTGTAATACAGTAACAGAAAGTATAAAAGAATAATATAAAAATAATATTATGTGTCCATTTGGTAAGTACCTTATACACAGTCTCATTTAGCCTTCACAATGAAACAATCATTTATAATTATTTGAATTTGAATGAAAATAGAAAAAATGAGATTGAGTAAACCATCCATTCTCAGGGTGGATTGTATTGCTACCAAGAGGACAAAATTGTTTTTTTTGGGGAGATGGTAGGAAAAAAAAATCACAGATAATAACAATGGTTTGTGGCCTCCCAAAGCTCAAACTGATAAAATCTTATTCCTTAATATCTAATATCTTTTATTAGGGAGGCATTAAATTAAATTTAAATTAGTTAATTTATGATAAATATTCTCCTTGAGGGCATGGCAATGAAAAGTTGGTTGAGAAACACTGGTTTCAAGGTATAAAAATGTGAAATGTTTTCACAGTATTTTGCCATTTGTTAAAAATTCAAGAGTGAAGGATTTAAAGAGAGATGTCTATTTTTTAATTTCTGCTTTTCTAGATTATATTGGAAGCACAAATAGATATGTCTCATGAAACTTTCTAATCTATATATGTTACAATTATTTGTGTAAGTTCTTTGACTGAGCTAGACCAAGTCCATTGGTTTTAATGTATCCTAGAAGCTAGTTCAGCTATTGCCCCCAATTAAAACTTACTGAGTAAAAATATTCCCCATACAACAGCACTGACAAATGATTGTCCAGCCTTTATTTGAACCTACAATCAGTGATAAAACTCCATTTCCCTAAATGATTCTGAATATCTTTACCATTGTGCTCATGTTTTAATTTATGTTAATAGCCCTCATGAAATGAGCTGAAAACTAAATCGAATACAAAAATTCCCAACATGGTCTAACCAGCATAGAGTACAAGGAAATGACTATTCTCACTCCTAACTTTCAATTTCGACAGCAGCCTAAGGCACCACTGGATATATTAGCTGTGACATTCACTGCTGATTCAAATCTAGCTTAATCTCAACAGTTACTCTTAAATCTTCTTTATATATGCTATTAAGCTATTTTTCAACAGCAGAGATAGAATAGTTGGCTAATTAAAACAATGGAGAATCCATAAAAAATAATCAAAATTCCAGTTTACTGAATTAAGTCCAATATTCCAGCCTGTTTCTGAGATTTTATTTTAATGTGAAACTTCCTTCTAGCCTATTTACCTTCTTTGAAGTAGTATGCCATCTTAACATTTGATAAGAATTCCTGTCATGTGTTCATCCAAGTGAATTATCTAAATGATGTAAGAAATCTACTTTTACATATTTCTCTCCATGTTTACCTCCATTTTCAGTCATCAGTCTTGGAAAGAACCATGTAATAAATTAGAAATGTACTGAATAATACTATCATCTATCTCACATTTAACCATCCAAATCTCAATGATATAATGGGGTACTTTTAAAAATGCACTCAAACTACTGAACCCAGAAATCATTTTTACAGAAGCCTGTTTATATACCAGTCTAGTAACACCAAAAAAAGAAAGAGTTTGGGCATTTATGATATATTTTTATTGAATCCCTTCTTTTCCTAAGCCGTTGAAAACTAGATTTGAAAATCATTATCTTGTGTTCACACAATTCACCTTCCTAGTTTTTTAGATAATCTGAGATAATATACGTGAGGGTTTAACTTTATAAACTGACAGAAAAAAACAAGACCCTCTTCCAGAACCAAAAGGAGAGAAACAGAGAGAGAGAGAGAGAGAGGAGACAAATGAGGCCAACAACATGAAACTATGGTTTAAAAGGAAAAACAAACAAAACAGAATAAGATAGCAAGAGCAAAAAATAAAATTTGTCATTATCAATAATTACTTTAGTGGACTGAATGTGTTAATTATAACTATTAAAAGGCAGAGAATCTCTAGTTTTGCTGCTTTCACTGCCCACCCTAAGATATGAAATAATGTAAATATTGCTATAGTGTATTTTACAAACAACAAGGTTTAAAACAAATTTTGACACAAAATTGAAAGCAAAAGAACGACAGATTCACAAAAAAACCGAAAAGTATAAAAGTATTACAAAATGCATAAGTGGCAATTGTCATAATAAAGTAAATATAATTGAAACTAAAAAGAGCCATTTTAATGGTACAAAAAGGGTTATTTAGCTCTGTTTTATATTTAACAAGAAAACCTGTCTGTAATGAACCTTCATGTAACTACAAAGTAGCAAAATACACACAAAAAAATCAATCTTACATCATGGATCAAATTTTCTTCAACATTAGTTTTGCTTTTAACTGTTACCATTGTAAATTGAACTTGCATAATTTTATTCTTAGGTTAATCCACACAACTCCTCCCAAGCCTTTCAGTTTACTGGGCTAGGACTTAGTGTACTCTGCCCTGTTGAACCTCCTCCTCCCTTCCAGGATTCTGCCTATCTCTCCACTGATGGAGTTCTCATTAAACCAGTATGTTATACATGCACAGGTAAGTGTCCTTCATTTTTCTGTCCCTGGGATATAGTACTGTACTCATGGGACTACACATGGACTACAACTTCCAGAATACACACTCTCATTTCTCACTTCTGGTCATTTCTGTCCAGATTTTTTCTGCCCAGTGTGATGTGGTGGTAAGATGAGCTTCAGGGTACAGGGCCTGAGGAAAAAGCTCTAGCTCACACAAGTGGAGAGTGAGAGTGGCCTATTCTCTTGATAGTCTTTGTTCCATCTTCCCTAGTCTCTGAAACAGGACAAGGTAGTGGGATTGTATAAAGCTGATGTGTCTTGCTCTGAACTCTTGTTAGATTTTATTGGTTGAGCTCTAAATTCTTTACTTTCATGGTCAATTTTCCCCAGGATTCACTTCATAGCAATTCACATTATACATTAACATCATAAGGGCTCTAAGGAGTTCTAAAATAAAACCAAGGAAAATCCTCTTTAACTTTGTTTGACCTAGGGCTTTTCATCTGTATTTCCTGCTGTCCCTTTAATTAATAACAGTTATTAGAAACCAAAGTTTAGAATTCATGGAGCTCATTTAGGAAAATGCTGATTTAGAACAATTCCTTTGTTAAAAAGTATTTTGGGCTATTTAACAAGGCCCTCTTTTTACCTAACCCATGGGTTTATTATTAAAAATGTCAATATTTAGGTCAATAAATGCTCATTTCATTATTTTCCCAACACACAAGAATATTTAAATAATAACTGACAGATGGCTATGTATCTAGTTAGGAATGAATGTTTTCCTGAGAAGCCAGTCCATAATCTTCTGCAACCACCTGTTCAAATATCCAGCTGTCTCTCCTAATCAAGAAGTATTTATTTAGATTTAAGCAAAGAAGAGAATTAAATGTCCAAAAGTGAAAAATCATGACTAGTCGACATGTCAGCCTTGGCCGTTCTACTCAGGATACAAGGGAGACATGGTTATTTTCTAGGAGACTTAAAGTCTCGTGTTCAATTTTGAAAGTTCAGTTTCTGGTTCTTAGCTTATTAATATCGAGACTTAAAAATAAATAATGCTTATCTCTATTTGCAGTAAATCTGTCCAGAAATCTAGCATCTTCAAGGTTTAGTTTTGGTGTAATTCACATAGTGGCACTTTGATTCAAGGTCCAATGTGAACTGTTTGATAAACTTTCTTGAATCCTAAGATATTATTAGTTTGTCAAAACACTTGGTGGGATGCAATCATAGCAAAGGCTCTTGAACCACTTCCTGGCAATGAGAGAAGTTCCACACAAGGACTTGGGAAGACTGAGTGGGGTGAACCAAACCTCTATTCTTTAGATATAGGGAAGAAATGCTGAGATACTCACTAGATTTCTCAGAACTGTCTTTATTCTTATTGATGAAATCAGGAGTTCATGATTCCTTGGGAAATTTTATTTTCCCACTCTAGTGGGTTCAATTACATACCCCAGAAAAACATTTTTAATCTATTTTTTGGGTGTGGGTTCACTGTAAATAGTAGCTTTTGAAAATATTATTTTTAAGTAATTAAGGTGTAACCAAATGAATCAGGATGGGCCTTAATCCTATTAGTGGAGGCCTTATAGAGAAGGCCACAGACAGAAAGCAACAACGGAAGAATAGATGCTGGAAGTCAACAGAAACCCTAGGATTGCTGGTAGCCAGCCCCAGAACACCACAGTCTTCAGGGAGAAAGTGTCTTCTTGCTGACACCTCAATTTTGGACTTTTCCTGGCCTCAAAACCATAAGCCTTTGAATTTCCATTGTTTAACCTAACCCATTGTCTGGTATTTGTTTTAGCAGCTTAAAAGCTAAAACAGCCATGTTTAGAGAAATAAAAGTAACACTAATGTTCTGGTTTGCTAAAGTCGTTCAAAAAGGCTTTCAAGCAAATACTATAAAACCGGTTTGCTTTTTTTTTTGTCTTTATTTTTTTAATGTTAAAAAATATGTTAAAATATGTTAAAAAATGTTAAAAAAATATGAGGTCCCCATATACTCCCCCACCCCCCTCACCCCACTCCTCCCCCCATAACAACAACCTCTTCAATCATCATGAGACATTCATTGCATTTGGTGAATACAGTGGGAATTTATTAGTTTACAAACGTAGTTCTGAGGTCTTGAAAATATTTTATGCAAGGCATCATCAAGACAACGCCTTCTTCCTGAAGATCATTTGTCAGCATCGTGGGCTCCTCTGTCACCTGGCAAGGTACAGTTGGCATTTGCTGGTTTCTCCCTTCTGCTACAGGTTTCATTGCTTCCAACTTCTTGCTTAAGTGGCTTTCTCTTCTCTTCCTCTGAATTTCATTCCTTTATAAAGGACTCCAGTAAGCGGATTAAGACCTACCCTGAAGGAGGTGGGTCACATCTTAACCTAAATTTCTACTCACCAAAAAGATCCTACTTATAATGGGTCCACACCACAGGAATGGATTAACTTGAAGAACATGGTTTTCTAGGGTCCATAAGCTTCAAACATCACAGATGTTATAAAATCATAGTCTTTTTCCTGATTCCAGAACTCCAGATCATAACATGCCTCCAAGCACCTGCTTACCATATGTTTGCCTAGCATTTATACATTCTCAATTGAAAATAAATTTCTTAGAGGGCAGGTTTCCCCTTTTGAGAACTGGCCTTAGAACTCTATTTAGCACCTTGTAAAGTATTATGTATAGTCAAGGATTTAATATATGCCATCTTAATTATTTTGATTCTAAATTTATCTTAGTCATTTAAAACAATTCATTCTTTAGTCTCTGGAGGTAGAGATTAAGACTGTCTTTCAATTCAACAAACATTTGTATAAGCTTAATATAAGCTCCTGGTATTTTAACCTCTATTATTCCCCCAACAAGAATTGTATGTATTATTCCCTTCTCAGACTTTTTCTCTCAATCAGAATTTCTAATGCATCCTTCCAACAGTTATAGCCAATCTCTCTGAAAATTCTATAACAAATTTATCTCTGCTGAAAAGCTTTTCTTATTTAAATTTACCAGCCCTAGTTATACTATTCCATTTCCTTTTAGCATCTATATACTTTGCTTGACTGCATTTATTACCCTTCTTAATATGTGTGGTTTATATAATTATAAACTGTGGCTTTATCTTAACAGAAAGCATGAAATACCTTTTCAGTGTTTTTATCCAGTACTTTGAAACTAATGTTTCTATATGTGTTACTGAAAACAAATATACTTAAATGTCCCCTTATATCTCCCTGAGAATATCTTAGCATTTCTTCACTAGTTAAATACTCTCTTAGTTTAATTATTAGAATGAAGGATGTTTCAGAAGTGTGAATACAAATGAATTCTGAGAGTCACCTCACACACATACACCATTATTCATGGAAGAGGATACATCCCCAACCTAAAATAAATAGCTTAGAAATCAGGGGTTTACAAGAATTCACTGAGAAAAATCATAAACTCCTGTACATCTCCCCTGTGTCCCCAGCTCCTTTCCCATCTTTTTTAGTCAACTAAGAGCAGACAATTGATATTATCAAGAGTTTCACGGTTTAAAGGAAACCTAATCTATGACCTTCCAGATTCTGAACCTAAGGGGAGAATTTATTTATTGTCATTTTTGTTTCCTAGATTGGAGATGAAGCTTGAGTCCAAGAACTAAATGATTCCCTTGTTACTTACCCTGCTGAATTGATTTCACTCACCTACTGCAAGAAAAAGAGAGAGCTGCTGAGGCAGAGCTGCCCTGTTAAGCATACAGTATAGAGGAAAAAGCAGAGTGGCCATTTGCCTTTAACAGAAAGGTAAGTCCCAGAGGTGGAGCCACATGTGCTATAACCCCTAACACATCATTAATCTTACTTGATAGAACAGCCAGGGATGTCATTTTCCCTAGTATTAATCAAGACTGAAATGACTGAAGAAGGTGAAGAGAGAGCCCAGGAGTGTTTGTGACTTTTGTATTCCCTCTCTCTTGTTAATTCATGATTAAGCTGAAGTCTGCTCATGAAAAGATGAGAAAGTGGGAATAGCGTTTCATCTAACAAAGAGTCTAAAGAAGATCTAAAGGGTATTCGAGGATATTCTTGTCACACTGTTTTTGGAGGAATGGTCAGTCTGTGATAGAATTTCCTATATTTAAAGTAATTAGAAATAAATAAAATATACATGGTACCAATAAAAATACAGAGCAAAATATAAGAAATGGCATATATTATGCATATCTCAAAAGAGTGATTCCTGAATTCAATGGAAATATTATTCTCAAATAAGCTGCACTTGCAAGGAAATGATTGAAAAATTGACTAAATGAAGCAAGAGTTGATAAAACAGGAGCATGAGATGAAAAAATAATTTATCAGGATTATGATAAGAAATAAAGAAGTTGAGAGACTGAACAATTTAAAAACCCTACATGTAGTAAGAAGCAGAATGTATGTACAAAAACCCAACTGAAAAATAACAACAGATAAATGCACATTATGCATCTATTAATATCATTGATACAGGGCTGCTTCCAAGAGGTTTCTGTCCCTGGCACTATCAGCTTGCGCCTGAACATCCATGTGGGCCTAGAGAAAACCCTCAGAGAGTCACAGATGCTTGAAGTTGCAAGCCATTGACATATACTAGTCTTGTGAGTGTCAAAAAATTGTGGCATGGTACTGAAAGTCTCGTGCCCACAGTCATGAAC
Source organism: Dasypus novemcinctus (assembly GCF_030445035.2). Classification (NCBI taxonomy): domain Eukaryota; kingdom Metazoa; phylum Chordata; class Mammalia; order Cingulata; family Dasypodidae; genus Dasypus; species Dasypus novemcinctus. Next base: position 53,976,369 of record NC_080679.1, on the reverse strand, counting down.
TATAAGTGGGATTATAAATTGGTATAGTGCACTTTTTCCAAATGGCAGCACAATACATATATTCATGCATGCATACATTTCCACAGTTAAGGAATTCTATAAATTTGTCAGAATTGCCCATTTATGGTATTTTTAAGTTCATTACCCATTATTTTTTCTGTATTTACTCTCTTGTTTGCTACTTCATGATCTATACAAATAAGCAAAATTCATTGTTTCTATATAATTATAACAACAATTTTAGAGGTCTTCAGAGCAATTTTCTAATACCCTATGTTTTCTCTATGTCTGTATTTATGTATCTGTCAATTGATCAGTAATCATTTAGACATACAACTTGCTTCACAAGGTGGGAAATCTAATTTTACCATGATTAGGTTGAACTAGTTTATTTAATTTATGCATTTTCTAACTCCAGGAGTGTTTCATACTTATATTTCTTGCAAACATATGTAGTTAATTTTGTCTACATTCTGGATTTAGGAATCCCTTCTGAAGTTTCAAACTCTTATATTCCTTATTTAATTTGATCCAATTTTATACTTCAGTGGATCTATTTTATTATTATTTTACAAATTTTGGTCTTAAGTCATTCTCATCTACAAATAATTTCATGTAATTTTAAAACAAATGGATATTTTAAAAACTCAAATAATTTATAAGATTATTAATTAATATATTTGTAATATGATCATAAAGACATTTCATTATTCAGAACATATATTAATGATATCTAAGAGTTACTATCTTCTAAATTTTTTAATCTGAGATTTTTTTCTTATAGAAACATAGATTATTTTTCTGTAATTAGTTTTTACTTTGCTTTCATTTTCATGCATTCTGTTTTCAGTATTCTTTCCTTTGAGTTTCATGATTTTCTTGTTCTTTATTTTTACAAGCAGCATTTAAATTTACTTTGGACTTTCTCGGTTTTTTTTCACCCAAGTGGTAGGCTTTTCTTGTATTTATTCCTGGTAACCTGACCTAGTTCCCTATTTAAGTCTTAAGCTTTAATAGAGTCACTTTTCAGTATAGCCAAATTAATTTCTTGTTATGCTTACTATTCCTCTTTTTCATCAAGGTAGGTTTTTCTTGCACTGCCAAAGTTGGTGTCTTAAAGAATATCTGTCTCCTCTGAACTATTTTGTCTCTAAGAATTTCCTTTCTTGGAAACTGTACCCATATTTTCCAAGACTTGTCAGTGGTTGGCAGAATTGAAATTCACTTCTTTAGTGTTTCTGTTTTTCTGTCCTTTTTTTTAAAATCACAAAACCCATTAGTCTCTAACCATGTTAATTGAGCTTCCCTTCTTTGACTTCAATTGGCATTAAGCCTGTAAAAAGTAACACAAAAGAGCAGTATCTATAAAGGAAATCTGGGGCAATAGGACCCAGAAGCCAAATTCAACTTTACTCCCATTGCCCATATTTTTCTATTCAATTGAATTATTGATGGGATTGCCCTAAAAGAACATTATTTACTGTTTTATATTTCATTTCCCTTCTTAAGGGAAAATGTCTGCTTAGAGCTTGTAACTCCTAGAATATTGTTAATCAAAGTGTGTACCAAGACTTGCAGCAGGTGGCATACAATGGGAGCATAGTTAGAAATGCAGAATCTCTGGTCCCACCTTAGATCTACTGAACCAGAATCAGAGGCCTTTTAACAAATACCCAGGTGATTGGTATGCACACATGTTTGAGAAATATGGCCTATAATAGGACATGCACCAAGATCAGTATGGGTCAGATCATCATTGTAGGCTGTAATCTTCTCAGCAGTTGTAATAAAAATCTAATGGTCTTCAGGGGAAGTGGCTGTAGCTTAATCAGCTGGGCTCCTGTCTACCATATGGGAGGCCCTAGGCTCATGTCCTGGGCCTCCTTGTGAAGGCAGGCTTGCTCGAATACTGTGGAGAGATGCCCAGGCCACAAGTGTCATGGAGAACTGACTCAGCAAGGTGACGCAACAAAAAAGGGAGACAAGCAAAAACACAGAAGAGCACACAGCAAATGGATGTAGAGTACAGACAGCATGCAAAAAGCCATGGGGTTAGGGATAAAAAATGTATAAAAAAAATTTAATGGTCTTCATAAGGAAACTAAAATGGTTGCCCTCCAATGAGCAAATTTGTTTGTATCAAATAAATTTTGATATAAAGTAAATCAAATTTCCCAAAATAAATCCATAATTTTCTCAAAAAATACTAAATTTTCATTACAGGTTAATTTTTTTAGGTTTGAATAGGCAAATTTTAAAAGTTTGATATTATATAATTGGAACATTAATTTCTCAGTCCTTTCAATTGATAAAGTTTATTTTGTGGTCACTCTAATAGACATTTTTTGTATTGAAACCACCACCTCCTAACATGCTTTCCAAAGTAACCCCTTCCTTCCTGGCTTGCAGAAGTTTCCATTTCCCTTTACTTAGAATTCCCACATTCTTATGTTTGCTCATAAGAAGCTTGCTTTACGACAAGATAAGTTCCTGTTTTCCTTTGCCCCTGTAGAAACTTCTAAAGCTGGTTTTGACTAGTTCTAGACACAGGTGCAAGCACAGACAGAAGTCACCTGACAATACATATACCTGATTATAATAGTAAAAAATCAAACCTACTCATTATGCTAAGCAACATTTTTGAATGTGCAATGCATGAACTAGCATGATGTGTAACAACACATACTCCACTTAACCCTACCCCTTGACCCATACCATCTCATGTTATTCAGTGTCACTTGCTTGGACCAACCTTCTCCAAAGCAAATAAAAATCCCAACTTTCTTCAGGTTGGAGAGACAGATCTGAGATTGATCTTGTCTCCTTGTTGGGCTGCCTTACAATAAAACTCTTTCTTTTCTCAAGCTCCTGGTGTTACAACATTGACTTCTGTGCACATTGGGCACAAATTCTTTTGGGCAGTGACAATGCCAAATAGATACTTGCTTTTTAGTTTTTCTAGTATTACAGTGAATAATGTGTTCAGGATACCTAATTTTCCTCAAGCACTTTTTTTCTTTTCATGTTTTCTTTTCATATGTTTCATATCCTTTTCTATGTTTAAAGTGAAAAAAAGCTTGATCATGGAAGTAATTGTACATGATTTGGAATTATTTTGTTCTTCCCTCGTTCAGTCACCTCATGGCCTAAATTTAATTAAATAATGAAATCCAATCATTTCTCACAGATTACTTCACTTATTATTATGACCTAAGTGTAGAAGAGAAAATTCAGATTCACCTATCTAATCTCTATATTTGCATTGTGTCACTATTAAATTATTTTGAAACTGATTATTGAATCACCAAAGCATTGTCCTTAAATTATCTAACACACACACCCTCTCAACTGTTGTATTGTCAATCTATTTCTATTTCTTTAGTTTAACTAATTAAAATTTATTAATAATTGTTTTTATTGAAAAGTAACAGCCTCTACAATAATTTATTTTTACATTTTACTCTTGAAATAAATAGTAATTTTTAAAAGTTATTATATTGTTTATTGAAATATTTATTGTGATCACTGTAGATTTACATGCAGTTGTAAGAAATAGTATAGAAAGTTCCCTGATACCCTTCAACTAGTTTCCCTCAATGGTAAACCTGTTGCAAAACTAACTTACAATATCACATACCAGGATACTGATACTGATAAAATTCACCAATCATATTCAACTATTCTGAATTTTACTTGTACACATTTGTGTGTGTCTATATCTAGTTCTATACTATATCACATGTATAGGCTCATGCATCCACAACTTTAGTCAAGATACTGAATAGTATTATCACCAGAAGCATTCTCATGTTGCCATTTTATAACCTCCCTCCAGCTTCAAATTCCCCACTGTTTCTAACTTTGGCAACAATTAATCTTTAAATAATTTCTAAAATTTTGTTTTTTCAAACATATTATTCAATGTCATGCAATATGTTTTTTTTTTGTGATTGGCTTTTTTCCTTGGCATAGTTCTTCGAGGATTGATCCAAGTTGTTTATATATGCAACACCTTGTGCCTTTTTCTTGCTGAGTCATATTCCATGGTATTGATGTACCACAGTTTGGTTATCCATTTATCTGTTGAAGGACACCTGGGCTATTTCTTGATTTTGGTTATTTAGCAGAACATTCTTGTGCAGGTTTTGTGTGAGCACATTCTTTTTAAAAATAATTTTGTTGATACATATTAATAAGGCATAAATCCATACAAAGTGTACCATCAAAAATATTCAGTGTAATCACATAGCTGTGCATTCATTACTTTAGTCATTTTTAGAGCATTTTCATTATTCCAATAATAATAATAAATAAAAAACAAAAGAACAAATGAAAAAATTCTCATCACCTCTTAATCTTTCTGTGCTTCCCCTGCCATACATATTTGCTATTTTGTTTCTATCTCTATAGTTTATTTATAGTCATGTTTTGTAAAACCAGTCATATATGCAATATTGCCCATATTAATATTTTACATTAGGCTTCACTGTTATAAAGTTTCATGTTACATTTTTTAGCTTTTCTTTGAGTAATGTACATGACCATAGACTTACCCTTTAAAGTTCAGTGATACCCACATAACTTGGCTAGTTACAAAGATAATGATGTGCTTTCACCATTTCTATTCATTTCCAAAGATTTACAAACTCTTTACCAATTCTGCACAGATTAACCCTTTGCTTTCCATTCTTTATCCTCATTCTATTTTCTGGTGACCTGTATTCTCATTCTTAACTCTATGAGGTTACACAATATATTTTAGCTCATAATAGAGCCATCATACAACATTTGTCATTTTGTGACTGGCTTGCTTCACGCAACATAACGTTCTCCAGGCTTATGTTGTGCATGTTGTCATATGCTTCACAACTTCATTTCTTCTTACTGCTGCATAATATTCCATCATGTGTATACACCACAATTTGTTTATCCATTCATCAGTTGATGGACACCTGGGTTGTCTTCAACTTTTGGCAATTGTTAATACCACCGCTATGAACATTGATGTGCTAATGTCTGTTTGTGTCACTGCTCTCAGTTCTTCTGGGTATATACCTCGTAATGGTATTGTTGGGTCACATGGTAAATCTATATTCAACTTCCTTAGGAAATGCTGTAAAGTCCTCTGCAGGGACTATAAAATTCTACATTCCCACCAATAGTGAATAAAGGTTATGAAAGGTGAATAAGAGGATCTCTCCACATCCTTTCCAACACTCATAGTTTTCCGACTTTTTAATAGTAGCCAGTCTAATAGGTGACATGATAATGATATGGCATTGAATTAATTGTTTTGATGTACCAGGGCCAAGGATTCAACCTGGGACCTCATATGAAAGAAGTCAAGTGCTCAAATAATAAGCAACGTCAGCTGCCTAGAGCTAGTTGGTCTTTCCGTTTGTTTGCTTGTTTTTTTTTTTTTTTTTTTTTGTCCTTCAGGAGGCATTGGGAACTGAGCCCAGGACCTGCCATGCAGGAAGCAGGCACTCAACTGCATGAGCCACATCTGCTCACATCTCATCATTTTGATTTGCATTTCCCTAATCTCTAGGGATGCTGGACATTTTTTCATGTGGTTTTTTCAATATTTGTATTTCTTCTTTGGCCAATTGTCTTTTCAAGTCTTTTGCCCAGTTTTTAATCAGGTAGTTCATCTTTTTATTGTTGAGTTGTGTGATCTCTTTATATATCAGAATATCAAACCCTCACTGGATATGTGACTGCCAAATATATTCTTCCATTGAGTCAGCCACTTTTTCACCCTTTTGACAAAGTCCTTTGAGGTGAAAAAAATATTTAATTTTGAGGAAGTCCTATTTATCTATTGTTTCTTTTGTTGCTTGTGCTTTGGGTATAAGTTTTAAGAAACTACCACTTACCACAAGATCTTAAAGATGTTTTCCAACATTTTCTTCTAGGAGTTTTAAGGTTGTCACTTTTATATTTAGGTCCTTGATCCATTTTGAGTTAATTTCTGTATAAGGTGTGAGATAGGGATCCTCATACTTTCTTTTAGTTATAGCTATCCAGTTCTCCCAAGATCATTTGTTGAATAGACTGTTCTGGCCCAGCTGAGAGGGCTTGAGAGCCTTGTCAAAGATCATTTGATCATAAATGTGAGGGTCTATTTCAGAGTTCTTGTTTTGGTCCCATTGGTCAACCTCTCTGTCTTTATGCCAGTATCATGCTTTTCATTAACACTGTAGCCAAGAAATAGGTATTGAAATCACAAGTGAGAGTCCTCCAACTTTATTCTTTTTTTCTAAGACATTTTTGGCTATTCAGGATGTCTCACCCTTCTGAATAAATTCAATAATTGGATTTTCCATTTCTACAAAAAAGACTGTTGGGATTTTTATTGAAACGGCCTTGACTCTGTGAATCACTTTGGGCAGAATTGACATCTAAGTAATATTTGACCTTTCAATCCATGAACACGGAATGTTCTTCCATTTATTTAAGTCTTCTTCAGTTTCTTTTAGCAATGTTTTGTAGTTTTCTGATTACAGGTTCTTTATGTCCTTGATTAAGTTTACTTCTAAATATTTGATTCTTTTACTCATTATTATAAATGGAATTTTTTCTGATTTCATTCTCAGATTGCACATCAGTAGTGTATAGAAATACAAGCTTAGTGTATTAAGCTTGTATCCCACCACTTTGCTGAACTTGTCTATTAATTCTAATAGCTTTGTTGTAGAATTTTCAGGATTTTCTAGATATAAGGTCTTATTATCAGCAAATAGTGAAAGTTTTACTTCTTTTACTATTTGGGTGTTTTTTTGGTTGTTTAGCCTAATTGCTCTAGTTAGAACTTCTAGCACAATACTGAATAACAGTGGTGACAGTGGGCATCCTTGTCTTGTTCCTGATCTCATAGGAAAGCTTTCAATTTTTCACCATTGAGTACAATACCAACTATGGGCTTTTCATATAAGCACTTTACCATATTGATGAAGCTTCTTTCTATTCCTATCTTTGGGGTGTTTTTATCAAAAAAAGGTGCTGCATTTTGTCAAATGCCTTTTCTGCATCAATTGAGAGGATTGTGTAATTTTTTTCTTCAAATTATCAATATGATGTTTTACACTATTTCATTTTCTTGAGGTGAACCACCATTGCACACTTGGGATAAAACCCACTTGATTGTGGTGTATAATTCTATTAATGTGTTTTTGGATTCAGTTTGCAAGTATTTTGTTGAGGATTTTTATGTCTATATTCATTAGGGACATTGAACTATAATTTTCTTTTTTTGTAGTGTTTTTATCTGGTTTTGATATTGAGGTGATGTTGTCTTCATAGAAAGAGTTTGGTATCATTATTTCCTGTTCATTATTTTGGAAGCGTTTGAGCAAGGTTAGTATTAGATCATCTTTGAATGATTGGTAGAATTCACCTGTGAAACCATGTAATCTTAGATTTTTCACCTTTGGGAGGTTTTGTGTTTTTTTTAAGATTTATTTTATTTATTTTCTCATCTTCTCCCCTATTGTATGCTCTCTGTGTCCATTCACTCTGTGTTCTTCTGTGTCCACTTACATTATCGGGCAGCACTGGGAATCTGCATCTCTTTTTTGTTGTATCATCTTGCTGCGTCAGCTCTCCATGTGTGCAGTGCCACTCTTGGGCAGGCTGCACTTTTTACACATGGGGTGGCTCTCCTTGCAGGGTACACACCTTGCACATGGGGCATCCCTATGCAGGGGCGCCCCTGTGTGGCACTGCACTCATTGTGAGTGGCAGCACTGTGCATGGGCCAGCTTACCACCTGGGTCAGGAGGCCCTGGGTATTGAACCCTGGACCCTCCATATAGTAGACAGACACTCCATATAGTAGACAGTTGAGTCATGTCCGCTTCCCTTGGAGGTTTTTGATGACTGTTTCTTCAGTCTCTTCACTTGTGATTTGTTTGTTGAAGTCTTCTATTTCTTCTAGGGTCAGGGTAGGTGGTTTGTGGGTTTCTAGGAATTTGTCCATCTTGTCTACATTGCCTGTTTTTTGGTATGTAGTTGTTCATACTATCCTCTTATGAGCTCTCTTATTTCTCTCAGTGGTAATGTTCCCCCTCTCACTTCTGATTTTATTTATTTGCTTCTTCTCTTTGTTTATTCTTTGTCAGTTTAGCTATAGGTATGTCCATTTTGTTGATCTTCTCAAAGAACCAACTTTTGATTTTGTTGATTCTCTCTATTGTTCTTTGTTCTTGATTTCATTTATTTCTGCTCTGATATTTACTATTTCTTTCCTTTGGCTTGGTTTGGGATAAGTGCTGTTCTTTTTCTATTTGCTCCAGGGATGGAGCTAGATCTTCATTTTAGTTCTTTCTTCTGTTTTTAATAGAAGCATTTATTGCTATAAATTTCCTTCTTGGCACTGCCTTTGTGGTATCCCATAGTTCTGATATGTTGTGCTCTCCTTTTGATTCAACTTAGATATTTGCTGAATTCTCTTGCAATTTCTTCTTTGACCCACTGATTATTTAAGAATGTATTGTTTAATCTCCATGTATCTATGAATTTTCCATTTTTCTGTCCATTATTGATTTCCAGCCTAATTCTGCTCTGATTAGAGAAAATGTTCTGTATAATTTCTATTTTTTAAAATTTATTGAATGTTCTCTTTTGTTGCAACATGTGGTCTATCTTGGAGAAGGAGTCATGAGTGCTTGAAAAGAAGGCATATCCTTGCTGTTTTGGGGTGGAATACTCTGTAGATTTGTTAGGTCTAGTTCATTTTTCATGTTATTCAGCTCTTTGTTTCTTTATTTATCCTCTGTCGAGATGCTCAATCCAATACTCACAGTGGTATATTGAAATCTCCAACTATTATTGTAGAGACATCTATTTCTTCCTTCAGTCTTGCTAGTGTGTACCTCATATATCTATGTGCACACAGGTTATTCCATATTAGTATACTTATTTCTTTTTTTGTGAATTGCTCCTTTTATTAATATATGATGACCTTCTTCATCCCATATAACAGTTATTCACTTAAAATCTATTTTGTCCAATATTAGTATCACTACAGCAGCTCTATTTTGGTTTCTATTTTCATGGAATATCTTTTTCCAAACTTTCACTTTTAACCTGGTTGTGTCCTCAATTCTGAGGTAAGTCTCTTGTAGACAATGAAAATATGGCTCATATTTTTTTAAAAGTCCATTTTATCAGTCTACGTCTTTTGATTGCGGATTTCAAGCCATTAGCATTCAATGTTATTACTGTAAAGACATTACTTACTTTATCCAGTTTATCCTTTGACTTTCTGTTGTCATATCTTACTATTGTCTGTATTTTTTCCCTTTAATTTACCCTTCCTTATAATCATCATTTTTACCCTCTTCTCCAAATCTCTCATCCTTGTTTTTTCCTTTCGGGCTGCATCACTCCTTTTAGTATCTATTGTAATTCTGGTCTTTGGGTAACATACTCTATCAGTTTTTGTTTGCTGTAAAGTCATTGAACTCACCTTTATTTTTTAAGGACAGTTTTGCCAGATACAGAAATCTTGGCTGGCAATTTTTCTTTCTCAGTTCCTTAAATATATCATACCACTTTCTTCTCATCTCCATGATTTCTGATAAGAGGTTGGCACTTAATCTTATCAAGTTTCCTTCGTATATGAAGTTTTGTTTTTCTCTTGCTGCTTTCAGGATCCTCTGTTTATCACTGATATTTGTCATTCTGAATAGCAGGTGTCCTATGGTAGGTCTATTCAGATCTATTCTCTTTGGCGTGTGCTGTCCATCTTGGATATTGGTATGTATGTCTTTCATAAGGGTTGGGATGTTTTCAGTTATTATTTTCTCAAATATTCTTTCTGTCCCTTTTCCATTCTCTTCTCCTTCTGGGATACTGATCATGTGATGCTTGTGCATTTCACATTGTCATTCAATTCCCTGAGGCTCTTCCATTTTTTTACCATTCTCTTCTCTTTTTATCCTCCTTTCTTTTCCACTTCAAATGTTCTTTCTTCAAAATCAGTAATTTGGTCTTTGAGCAATTCAAATCTGCTCTTATGTGTCTCTAATGTATTTTTAATCTCATCCATCATGTCTTTCATTCCCATAGGGTCTGTTACTTTTCTTTGCAGGCTTTCACATTATTCTTTATGCTTACTCAGTGTCTTCTTAAAATATTTTATTTCTTTAGTCATATTTTCTTTCAATATTTGAATTGATTTAGTAGAGTTGTGTAATTATCATTGATTAATTGTCTTAAATCCAGTATCTCTTCAGGATTTTGGTTTATTCCTTTTGCTGAGCCATCTCTTCCTGTTTTAGTATGGCTTGTATTTTTTGCTTATGTCCAGGCATCTGAATATTTTGTAAATTTACTCTGATGGCCAATTTCTCCCTCTTCTCTATGGTTTTTCCCCCACAACTCTTCTTTGATATATTGCTCAATTTATTTTATGCCTTTAAAATTGCCCCACTTAAGTCACAAAATCAGACCAGGGACAAATTAATGGAGCATAGGTTTTCTCCAAGGAAATCAGGTAAAGAGCACCCTCAAAGTGGGTTTTCTTGCAATTTCAAGAATGGCCAGTAGATGGTGCTCATCAGCGCACCCTTCCACCAACGTGTTTCTTTTAAGCTGTTCCTCTTTCATGTGTTTTGGTCTTGCTAGAGCAGAGATTCAAGGCTGGCTCTACTGGCCAAATTCACTGAAAAGATGCTCTGACTCCCCTGCCTTTGTTCTCCTCTCAGTTGGCTTCAGTGAGCCAAGGGTTTTATTCCAGCTTAATAACTTGTGGGTGGGGATTTGGGACTGCTTCCTGGCTGCCAGGTGGTCTTGGTAAGCCATGTTTGTTGTTTCAGGTTCTTTGTCTCTCTGTTCCTCACCCTCCTGGGAGTTGTGTAATACTGTCTTAGTTTGCTGACACCCAAAGCACATCTCTCAGTTTTTGGCCCTTTCTCTGTTCTTTTTATGAGAGAGTTGAACCCTGCCTTCCTACTCCAATGCCATCTTCCAAGAAGTCTCCTCTACATACACATTTGTTTCATAAGTTTAATATCATTTTTATTTCAAATATTTGATATTTCCAACATATAACACAATACAATTTTCACTCTAAGTTAAACCTATGTATTAAAAATGGACAATGATTTATATGATAATTCTGAAATATGCCTTATCTATATTACTGATTAAGCTGATAATGTAAAATGGCAACCTATGGAATTACATGATCATTGTTTGCATGCAAGTTAATAAGACTTTGTTCAACATTTTAAAAGGTCAGTGCTGAAACATAACAAAATAGCAGGTTTTGACTAGATGTTAATGTCAACTGTTTATGAATTCCTAATGTTTCCAATGTCACTGGCCTAATATGTTTTGAAAAATTACCACCCTTCATCTGGTAAAAGTTATGCACATTTCATACTCAATTCAAGGGAGTAGATTGGGAAGGAAAATGAATCTACCAATGTTTGGCACTTTATAAACTTCAAATAATTCTGTGTGTCTGTGAAGCCTATCATTCTCACCCATCCATCACCCAGTCATTCAACAAATAACTAATATGTATTATATTGTAGGTCCAAAGCTAGTGCTTAGAATACAGAGATACTCCCTGTGTTACATTTGGATAGCTCATTGTTTAGGGAATATTTCTTCATTGCTGAAATTAAAAAATTGATTGTAGTTATGAATAAATAGTATTGTTGCAAGATGGTAGTGGATAATCCCTTATAATGATATAGAAAAAATATTATTATTTTATGCAGGGTACCTGAATTCCTTTGTAGAGAGAGAGAGTGCTCCACATTTACTAAAATATTTTTCTAGCTAGATCCCATTTTGAAATAGTAATTTGTATTTTAATTCCTCATCCTTACTTTCTTTCTCACATAGGTAAATTGTATTCTTCACTTAACTCTCTCAGTTATGTATCAGAATTGAAAGCAGAAATAACCTGTAAATTTTCCTGGTTTTGGTTTTCTAAAATTTATATTCTCAGGAGAACATAGTATTTACCCAGATGGGTAGTCTATGAAGGACCAGGGAATTGGATGTAAGTGAAACTTCTTCCTTAGAATAAAATATATCATCCAGCCCTGGCAAAGAAGTATAGGAAGTTCCATGTTTCCCTGAGTAATGCATTTTTGAGGTTTGCCCTTTGGTGGGGCCACCAAGGATGTATGAATTTACAAGAAAGGAGTGATACGTGATGCATAAAGGCAGGCAGGGTTATAGTACACTTCACAAGATTCCTTTGACCCACATAGCAGAGCATCATAAGACTTGAGTAGCCACTGGGGCAGAGATTAAGGACACCTGAGTTATATATAGAATGCCTCACTCATGTAGTGTCATTGGGTAAGGCCTTGACTTGTGACATATTGTAGGGAAAAGGGAAACCTCTGGATTGATGGAGAGTTATATTTCCTCCAGAATTAAAATTAAGAAGCAGAACCACAAAAATTTGCTTTAGGAATTGGTTCATGTGATTGTAAAGACTGGCAAGTCTAAAATCAATAGGCAAGCTGACAGGCTGCAAACTCAGGTAGGAGATAATGCTGCAGTCTTGAGGTAAAGTTTTTTCTTCTCTGGGAGACCTCAGGTTTTGCTTAAAAGATCTTTCAATGATTGGGTAAGGTCAACCAACATCATGAAGGGTAACATCCTTTATTTAAAGTCAACCGATTGTAGATGGTAGTGATATTAACATCACAATATACCTTCAGAACTTTAGTGTTGTATTAAAAAACTGTGTATGATAGCCTAGCTAAGTTAACACATAAAACTAATCATTACAGATAGGTAATAAGGAACAGAGAGAAGCCAAATTTTGTGTGCACTTGTTTTTGTGACTTGAAAGTCATACCTGCTGCTAAGCCTACCTTGGAGTAGAAATTTGTTTCTTGTTCCTGGATAGGGGTCTGATGCTCAAGACTTGTAAAGAAGGAATGTGCTCTAACCAATGAAAAAGGAGGAAGAGCAAGTGAGACAGCCACAGCTTGGAGAAAGGAGCAAAAGAGAAGAGCTAAGCTTGGCTGAATAGAAGAAGAAGAATAAAGAAGATATGTCTAAAAAATGGTAAATGTGTATGATACAACATCTCCTCAAATCCATTAAGAAATCTTTAACAAAACTAAAAGCATGAACACTGAAATGTTGTGTGATGGGATGTAAGAATAAAACAATGAAGATATTGATGCCTGCACAGTGATTTGAATGAGCTGGGCAGATCAGGCATTAGAATAGGGGAACACCAGACATTTGGATTGCAAACTGGTTATGAAGGAAGCTACAATTCATGTGTGCCATGGCTTCACTAATTTGTATGTTTCTGGCCAGAAAAAGAGATTAAAATGCATTCTAGGAGAGTGAATGTTGCTCTGTGCTTGAGTGCCTGCTTCTCATTTATGAGATCCTGGTTCATTCCCCAGGAACTCCTTTAAACACACACACACACACACACAAATAACAAACAACAACAACAAAAAATATGCACATGCTAACTTTTCTCCTCTTCATATCAAAGTAAAACAAATATCACATTGCACCTTTGGTGAATTCTATACAAACTGTAAAAAGAAAAAATCTATCTATCTATCTATCTATCTATCTATCTATCTATCTATCTATCTATCTATCTATCTATCTTCTTATGTTTGCTTTTGAAAGTAAATTTCCATTTGAGTGGCTTCTGATTTTGTTTTCTACTGCATTGACTCTATACAAAAGGCTATATGTTAGAGACATTCTAAGAAGGACCTAAGGTAATCAAATTAGCTATGTCTTTTGGTAGTCACTGTTAGAATCACCTATGGAGTCTTTATCATATCACTGAGAACTTACTAGGCCCTTTGATTGCATGCAAAGTTAAACAAAAATGTACAATTTTTTCATTGTAGTTAGTTCATTGGAAAACAAACATTGCTATAGCTTTCATAATATTATCACTTTTGTTATAAACAGGAGTTTTAAAAGACCCAGCAGTGTATTATAGTGATTTCTTTCTGGATTCAGAAAGAAAAGAAAAGAACATGTACATTTCCTATGCTGCAGCATCTAGTTGCTATTGGTCATATATATTCTTCTGCATTTATCATCCAGAGAGTTTGACACTTACAGTTTGCCACAGTGTGTCTTGGAAGAAAAGACTGGTCAGCTTGATGCTAAAATCAGCAAAGACTATAGTAATAACATAAAATAGAGTTGTCAAATGATTCTGACACAGTCCTCTTAGAATTTTGGTTTTGCTTTTCCTGGGAATGACTAGATGCTTAGAGACTTGAATAATACAAAACTAGAGACCATTTAGTAAAGTAATGACTTAGGGACATCTTGCTTTATAGTCATGAGTTTCACATGACAGTACTGCAGTGGAAGGGCTAAGTGTGTAAGGGACCTCTGGGTTTAACTTGGAATAATAATTTACCCATTGAAGGCCCTTAAGAAATAATTTTCCTTTGTGTAATTATTTCCTGTGTCATTTTGAAATGTTCAAAGCAGACTTCAGAGAAAAACCTTTGTAGCAGTTTGATATTATTGATGAATTCCAAAAAGAAATATTGGATTATGTTTGTAAACTGATCTTTTCCTCTGGGCATATTAGATTACATTGGATTTATAGCTTCACTTTATTAAGTAATTATGTAAACTTCTTGTGCCAGTAGGGCATTGAGTCCAAAGGGTGGGGATTCACAGATAGAAGACATGGCAAAGGACAGAGTTCAAGGTCTTTGATGTTGGAGTTTTGATGTTGGAGTTTGATGCTGAAACCTTAAGCTGGAACCCCGGGAAGTAAGCTCACAGAGGAAAGTGAAGCAAGACCCTGGAAGGGAAGAACCCAGGAAGCATGAACCCTTGCAGATGTCAGCAGCCATCTTGCTCCAACATGTAAAAATAGACCTTGGTGAGGGAAGTAACTTATGCTTTATGGCCTGTTATTTGTAAGCTCCTAACCCAAATAAACACCCTTTATAAAAACGAACCAATTTCTGGTATTTTGTATCAGCACCCCTTTGTCTGAATAATACAACCTTACACAATCTCAGATTTTACAAACTGCTATGAAAAGTTTTGTTCAAGTAGAAGTCGAAGAGTTTGACAAGAAGCTAAATTGACAAAGGAAGCAAAAGCAGAAAGGTTTTAGAGGAATTGCTAGGAGAAAAAAGTCAATAATTGGACTTTCTATTGAGAAAAAATAACCTAAAAGATAGAATAGATATTAAAAATGTATGCTAATCAACCAATGACTTGAAGTAAACTATATTCAACTATAGTTCAATTCACCAGGTACTTTTTGGACTTCTACTGTGTGTACCCTGAACTGAGAACTCATCCTTAAATAGTTAAGATCTTGTTGGGGAAATGAATCTTTCATAGATAAAAGAAGTTAAAATGATTAAATTAAATTAATATAACTACAGGTGGACTTCTGGGAAAGACGGTGGAGTAGGGAGCTCCAGAACGTAGTCCTTCCATCAAAACAACTATTAAACAGGAATGAACTGTCTGAAACAACTATTTTGAAACTTCAGAGGCCAGAAGAACATTTTACAACATCCAGGGAAGAAAAGGAGGAACAAGCTGGTAGATTATGATAAAGAATTATAAATTGCTCCAAATTGTGGCTTCTAGAGCCCATTCTCTCCACTCACAGCAGGTGACATCACTGGCTGGCTGATTGTTTTAGTTTGTTAAGCTGCTCAAAGCAGATGCTGGGGAAAGCATTGGTTTAATGATGGGAATTTATTAGCCTAAAAGTTTACAGTTTTGAGCCCGAGAAAAATGTCTAAATCAATGAGGGAAGGCCCGACAGTGCAGCCGTCCAAGCCATGAGACTTGCGCTACAAGACACAGGACTATGAGTAAACTCTAGCCCCCACATGCCCTTGAGGAAACTCAGGATGGTCCTTAAAGCGCTGAGTCACGGGGCGAGGACAGTGCGCATGCGCAGAGCCGCCATTTCATCTCTTTCTGCCATTTTGTCTAGTAAATCTATAGTTACCATATATAGACATATTGCTGTCCCAACCAATCAGATAATGTTTCCGCTTTCACCCTATATAACTCCCGTCCACTACCCCCTCCCTGGGCTCGCTCGCAGATCACACATAAGCCTGAACGCCCTGGCTCCCCCGCTTCTGCCAATAAAGCTGTCTACTTGTCCTGGCCAGTGGCTTGCGTGAGTTTGTAACACAGTCCCCCTTCGCTGACTAGCAGCCCCAGCCAGCAGTCCCCAGCACACAGCTGGTGAGGTGTGTCGACAGCCCGCAGCTCATGAAGGTGGTGCGAGGAAGGCTTCCAGCAGCCACCGGGGAGGCAGCGGCAGAGAAAGCAAAAGCAACATCCCTGCCGGCGGCGCCCCGCCCCCCCCTCCCGCCGGCAAATCAAGGCAAACCAGGCAACCAGGTAACACTATCTTCCCAAAGACCAGCTGCTGGTGATTCTGGACTTCTCTGTCTTATGATAAGACACATGATGGTGTCTGCTGTTCTTTCCCTTCTCTTCTAGGTTTCATTGATTTCAGCATCTGGCTTCAATGGTACATTCTCATTTTGTCTAAATTTTTTTCTCTTTTAAAGAACTCTAGTAAGAGGATTAAGGCATGACTTAACTGAAGTAACCTCATGAAAATCTATTTTCAATAGTTAACAGTTAACAGGAATGGATTAGCTTTAAAACATGATTTTCTGGGAAGTTCAGTCTGCTACACTTCACTATTTGGGCCCCCAAAAGATGTGTTTTTTCTATATGCAAAATACATGCCTTCCATCACAATAGCCCAAAAGCCTTAAGTCATTTCAGTAACAATACTAAGTACAAATTCTCATCAAAATCAGACATAGGTGTTATCTGTTCTGGAGCAAATTCCCCTGACTGTGGTCCTGTGAAACCTAGAACAAGTTATCTGCTTCCATTATACAAAGAAGGGGCAGTCATAGTATAAATATTTCCATTCCCATAGAGAGAAATTGGAAGGAAAACAAGGGTCATGGCTCCCAAACAATTCTGAAACCCTGAAGGGCATACTCCATTCTATTTCAAGTTCTGAGAATCATGTATGGAAGGATGTTTTCTCTTCAAGTCCTGATGGAATGCAGCCCCACCAAGTACTTGTGCATCAGTCATGTTCTCCCCAATACTGGACACTGCTTTACCTGAATAATAGGGTGAAGGTCTACTCTTATCAAGCATTGGGGTAGTAGTCAGACTTTAGGCTCTCCTCTCATCAAAACATTGGGGTGATAGCCAAGCTCTCTGCACCCCTACAGATATCTGAAAAAACTGGGACTGTGACACTTTTCCTAACAATGGGCCAGAAGGCCAGTGCTCTCCAAGTAGTGGGGCATACTCACCATTTCCATACACAGGATTGTATTTGGTCTTTTGCCTTGAGATGTCTTCAGTCTAAATCTCAACTTCTATGGTCCTGCCCTTGAAGTGATTTTTTCCTTCAATCTGTCCCTTTCTTGTCTCTTTCAGTCCAGGTTGGCAATGGTTCTGTTCATACAGATCTTGCAAAGCCCTTGTCATTTTCACATGTAGTACACATAGCTCCAAAACATAAGACAAAAAAACTTCCCACAAATCCTTTCTGAATGACTACATTTACAGTTCTGACTTCCACTGAAACGGCTGACTGGATGGATCCATGCTCAGTTAAATCCTCACTTGGAGCATATTCTTTGGTGACTCATATTTGGGAAGCACAGAATTTTTTAAATATCAATTTTTGGTTTCTCTGTGCCCAGGAGTTCAGTTCTCAGCTTATCCTTTTTCTTTCATATTTTACTGTAAGCTGCAAGGAGAAACCAGGATGCACTTTCCAGACTTAGCTGAGAAACTTCCTCAATCAAATATGCAAGCTCAACACTCTTAAATTTTGCCTTCCAACCAATATCCAAACTCAATTTTGTCAAGTTCTCTGTCAAGTTAAAAGAGGGATCACCTTTCTTCCAGTTATCAATGACACATTAATCATTTCTTTTTAAGGCATTATTTGAAGTACCTTTAGCATCTGTATTTTTACCAACAGTTTCTTTAAAGTAAACTATGTCTTTTCTTTTAAGCACCTCACAATTATTCCTGTCTATTCTCATTACAAAGCTTTTTTTTTTTTTCCCAATATTTTTGGTATTTGCAATAGTAGCACCCAAAATCTGTTTTAGATGCTAAGCTGCTCAAAGCACATACCATGAAATGTGTTGGCTTTAACAATGGGAATTTATTAGCTTATAAGTTTATAGTTTTGAGGCTGAAAAAATGGAATCATCAGGCAGTGCTTTCTTTCTGAAGACTAGATTCCAGCAATCCTGGACTCCTCTGCTACATGGCAAGGCACATGGTGGTAGCTGATGATCTCTCCCTTCTCTTCTGGGTTTCATTGCTGTTCATTTCTTGCTTCCATGGCTCTCTCTCTTTTTGCCTAAATTTCTTTCTCTTATAAAGTACTCTGTTAAGAGGATTAAGACATACCCTGGGCCATGCCTTAACTGAATTAACCTCATGAAAACCTGCTTATAATAGAGTTACAACTATAGGAATGGATTAGCTTTAAGAACATGATTTTCTGGAGTACTCACAATTACAAATCACCACACTGGTGACAGAAAGGAACATAAAAATCCTCTTCCCCCAAAATAGTGTTGGGCATGGTGGTCACTAATCACAGCTTTTGATTAGCAAACTTAGATACCTGGGCCCTGTCTCTGAGGGAAATTATTGTTTAAAGCTACCCCAGACATAGGAAGTGGCAATACATTGTTTAAACCCAAAGGTGGATGAGAATTGCGGTTGATGATACAGATGCAAGAGTGTCCTTTGTGACCTAGAGCAGAGGTACACCACTTGCAGGGTGGTGGGAATATGGAGAAGCATGGGAAAACTACAACTGGAGTGACCTATGAACTGCGGTTAACAGCAGTACTGTAATATTCATGCATCTATGCCAAAGAGTTACTGTGTTGATAATGGAGAATATGGGAAAATGTGCCAAATGTACTCTGTGGATCATGGTTAGTGGTAATAGTCTGATAATATTATCTCATAATCTGTAACAAAAGTTCCACCACAGTGGAAGTCATATAATCTACATTCTCCAACCACAAGGGAATGAAGCTAGAAATGAATAACAGCTGGAAAAGGGAAAATTCACAAATATGTGGAAATTAAACAACATACTCTTAACCAAACAGTATGCTAAAGAGGAACTCAGAGGTGAAATTAGGAAATACTTGAGGTGAATGAAAATGAAAATGCAACATACCAAAACTTATGGGATACAGCAAGTCAGGGTTGAAAGGGAAATTTATAGCTCAAATACTTACATTAAAAAAGAGGACATTGGGGGAAATGGACTTAGCCCAGTGGTTAGGGTGTCTGTCTACCACATGGGAGGTCCACGGTTCAAACCCCTGTTGTCATTGATCCGTGTGGAGCTGGTCCATGAGCAGTGCTGATGCGCGAAAGGAGTGCCATGCCATGCAGGGGTGTCCCCCCACATAAGGGAACCCCATGCGCAAGGAGTGTACCCCGTAAGGAGAGCTGCCCAGTGCGAAAGAAAGTGCAGCCTGCCCAGGAATGGTGCTGCACACACGGAGAGCTGACACAACTAGATGACGCAACAAAAAGAAAAACAGATTTCTGAGCCGCTGACAATAATAGAAACAGACAAAGAAGAAGACACAGCAAATAGACACAGCGAACAGATAACCGGGGCGGGGGGGTGGGGAGGGGAGATAAATAAATAAATAAACCTTAAAAAAAAGGACATTAAATTTGAGACCTAACTCAAAACTGGAAAAACTAAAACAAGAAGAACAAACCAAACTCAAAATGAGTAAAAGGAAGGAAAAAACAATGATTAGAGTGGAGATAAATGACATAGAAAACAAATGCATAATAGAAAGAATCAACAAAGTCAAAAGTTTGTTCTTCGAAAAGGTAAAAAAAAAAAAGGACAAACCTTTACTCAGACTGACAAAAAAGAGAAAGATGCAAATTTAGAAAATCCAAAAGCCAAAGTGAGACATTCCTTCTGACCTTGATGAAATAAAAAGAACTATAAGTGGATACTATGAACAACGGTATGCTAATAACTTAGATAACCTAGATGAAATGTACAAAGTTTTAGAAACATATAACACTACCTATATAGACTCAAGAAGAAAGAGAATTTCTGAACAAACCAATCACTGGTAAAGAGATTGAATCAGTAATCAAAAATCTGCTAAGAAAGTAAAGCCCAGGACCAGATGACTTCGCAGGGAATTTTACTAAATATTACAAGAAGACTTAACTACTGCTCAATTCTTTCAAAAAATTGAAGAGGAAGAAACACTCCCTAACATATTCTAGGAGGCCAACATCATCCTCAGACAAAGTCAGATAAAGATACCACAAGAAAAGAAAACTACAGACCAATAGCTTTTATGAATATAGATGCAAAAATACTCAGCAAAATATTAGCAAATGGAATCCAACAGCATATTAAAAGACTTATACACCTTGATCATGTGTGATTTATTTCTGTCATGTATGGTTCAAGATAAGACAATTAATTAATGTAATATATCACATTAACAAAATGAAGGGAAAAGCCACATGATCATCTCAATTGATGCAGAATAGGAATTTGACAAAATCCAACATACTTTATATATAAAAACACTTAGAAAAATAAGTACAGAATGACACTTCTTCATGATGATAAAAGAAATATATGAAATGCTCACAGCTAACATCCTACCTAATGGTGAAAGATGGAAAGGTTATCCTTGAAAATTACCACTGTTATTTAACATAGTACTGGAAGTTCTTGTGAGTGCAATTAGTCAAGAAAAAGAAAAGGCATTCAAATGGGAAAGGAAAAAGTAAAACTTTATTTGCAGATGATAAGGTTCTATACAGAAAATCCTAAAAAACCCACAACAAAGCTCCTGGAGAATTCAGCAAAGTGGAGGGTCAATACCCCAAATCAGTAGTGTTTCTATACACAAGCAATGAACAGTTAGAAGAAACTAGAAAAAAAAAATCTATTCACAATAGCATTAAAAGATCAAACAACGAGGATGTAAAAGACTTGCATGCAGAAAACTACAAAACAATGCTAAAAGAAATTAGAAAAGACCTGAATAAATGGAAGAATGTTCTCTGTTCATGGATTGGAAGACTATTGTTAGAATTCAATGCAATCCCAATAAAAATTCTAACAACATTCTTTGCAGAAATGGAAAAGTCAATCATCAAATTTATAGATAAATAAGAGGTCCCAAATAGCTAAAATAATCTTGAGAAAGAAAAATAAAGTTGGAGGAATCACATTTTCCAATCTTAAGACTTATTACAGAGCCACAGTAATCAAAAGAGCATGGTACGAGGAGTGGATGTGGTTGAGTGCCCACCTCCATGTTCCTGGGACCTCCTGAAAAAAACAAAAAAACAGACAAGCAAAATAAACAAAATACAGTGCAGGGAAGGTGATGTGGCTCAGTGGTTGAACACTGGTTTCCCACATACGAGATCCCAAGTTCATTTTCCAGTCCCTAGTACTTTAAAAAAAAAAAAAAAAAAAAAAAAAAAAAGCATATTACTGGCACAAGGACAGATATATAAACAAATGGAATAGAATTGAGAGCTCAAAAATCAACCCCTTACATTTATGGCCAACTGATTTTTTTTACAGGATGACAAAGACCTCTGAAGTGGGAGAGAATAGTCTCTTCAACTAGTGGTGCTGGGAAAACTGGATATCCATTTGCAAAAAGAAAAAAAGAAAAAGAGAAAGAGGACTCCTACCTTACACCATATACAAAACTCAAAATATATCAAAGACCTAAATATAAGAGCTAGAACTACCAAATTTCTAGAAGAAAACAGGGAAGCATTTTCAGGTCCTCATACTGTTTTTTTAGATATTACACCCAAAGCAAAAGAAACAGCAACAAGAAATGGAACCTCATCAAAATGAAATTTTTTTTTTCTCAGAGGATATTATCCCAAAAGTAAAAAGACAGCTTACATAATGAGAGAAAATATTTGGAAATTAAAGGTTAATATTCAGTATCTATATAGAAATTCTTCAAATTAACAGCAAAATGATAAACTGATTAAAAAATGGGCAAAAGACTTGAAAAGTCATCTTACCTAAGGAGAAATACAAATGACTGAAAGAACGTGAAAAGATGCTCAACATCATTAGCCATTAGGGAAATGCACATCAAAACCACAATGAAGGGAAGCAGCTGTGGCTCAATTGATTGGGCTCTCGTCTATCATATGGTTGTGAACCCAGGGCTTCCCTTGTGAAGACAAGCTGGCCTGAGCTCACAGAGAGCTAACGACATGTGCCCATGCAGAGCTGGTGCAGCAAGATGACTCAACAAAGGGAGACAAGCAGACATAGAAGAATGCACAGAGAATGGACATAGAGAGCAGACTGCAAGCAAGCTGCAAGGTGTGGGGGAATAAAAAAAAACCAAAATCACAGTGAGATACCATTTCACACCCATTAGATAGACTGCTATTTTTTTTCAAAGGAAAATAGCAAGTGTTGGAAAGAATGTGAAGAAATAGGAACACTCATCATTACTTGTGGAAATGTAAATGGTGTAGCCACTGTGGAAGAAAGATTGGCAGTTCTTCAGAAAGCTAATGATAGAACTATCATATCACCTGCAATCCCACTATTACATATATATCCAAAGAATTGAAAGCAGGGACTCGAACAGATATTTGCTCACCAATGTTCGTAGCAGCATTATTCATAATGCCCAAAGATGGAAGCAAGCCAAATGTCTATCAAACAATGAATGAATAAATAAAATGGGGTATTTACATAAAAGGGAATATTATTCAGTCATAAAAGAATGAAGTCCTGATATATGCCACAACATGGATTAACCTTGAAGACATCATGTTGCATGAAATAAATCAGGACAAATTTTGAAACAATTAGAACAAGCAAACTCATAGAATAAGAATTTAGAATATAGGTTACCAGGGGATGGGATAGGGATATGTAATGGGAAGTTAAAGCTTAAAAACGTTCCAGGATTCCTGTTTGGAATGATGAAAATGTTTGAATAATAGATGGTGGTGATGGTAATACAACATTGTGAATACAATTCACAGCACTAAAATATATTTCTGAATATGATTAAAGGGGGAAATGTTAGATTGCATATGTGATAACAGAATAAAATGTTTTAAAAAATCCATGGAAGCACACTACACAAACAGTGAACCATAAGTTAAATCATGAACTATAGTTAATAGTATAATTATAAAAATGTGCTATCATCAATTGTAACAAATGTTCCACATTAATGCAATATGTTGGTGGTGGGGTGGTTTATGGAATCCTGTATTTTATGCAACCTACAACTTCTCTAATAAAGAAACAAAATTGATATAACTAAGAACTAAAAGAGTTTATGACTTTGGAGAGGCAGGAAATGGTTGCAAGAGTGAGGTTTGACTCCATGTTTTTGCTGGTGTGTAGAGCACAGAAAAGCCCCCAGTAGTCAAAGTGTTGATTAAGCCTCAGCAGCCTTGGAATGAAGGCAAATATGTTTCAAGGATTTTCTTTCCACAGAAAATGGTATTGAAAAAATAATGAAAGAAATGACACTTTAGGAATAATACTCAGACATATGTTTAGGAGAGCTGGAAAGGGAGTAAACTGCATACTTCACAAAAAGTACTATAGGCACTTATGATAGGCAGTGATAAAGGATTAATATTCAGTATCTATATAGAAATTCTTCAACTTAGCAAAATGACAAGCTTATGTTAGACTGTGACAAAGGAGGGAGAGGAAAGATTTTCATAATTATCTTTGCTTGCTAATAGAAAGGAAAGACACTTCTGTGCGGTAGTCTCATGGCTGATGCTAAACTTAACTCAGCAGTGATTTGAAAACCATCTTGGGTAACTTCATGGCTCTGCTTACAGGACTCCCAGGGGATAAAGGGTTTCCAACTAAGTGAAATTCTAGGTCCACGCATGGTCTGTTACATAAGGCCTATGCCATGCTAGAATATTCTTCCCAGAGGCATGACAGACAGCATATGTGATAAATCCTTAGGCTAGAAGGCCATCTCAGTTATGCTGTTTTGAGTACATATACATGTCAGATGTTGAGATTCTGCTCATTTTTATTGTTGTGTTTTTCTAAAATCCATTTTATCACTTGAATTTTAATGGCCATTTTCAGTTCTTGGATGTTCATCCTGATATTTCACTGTCTTTCTATTCATGCCCTGTTTTTTCTCTGAATAATTCCTACCTGAGGGCTTGGACCACACATTATCCCTATTGTAACATTCTTTTTAAACTGACTTCTTAATGATTTAACCCAAGTGAATGCACAGACTTGTTCATTCCAGTTTTACCTGAAATCATTAGCTCTGAACTTGTCTTTGCCCTTTAGAAACATGTTATTTTCATATTGTCTCTCCCTGAACTTAACTAATTTCCAGCTGTGGTACTTTGCTTGTGAACTATGATGTCCATTCTGCTGTGGATGACCTTAGATGTTTTTGAACCCAATCTCCTTTTTTCTGACCACAACTTACTTGTTCTTATCTCTACAGTTTTACTCCTATAATATTCTTCTTCATTTTTTTTTTTGAAAATTATTTCCATGTTCTTGCTATGAAGGGTCCTTGAAATACTTCAAAATCCATTTCCAAACTCACCAATTACAGAAGTCATCTTTTCTATTCACACTATTATGGATTTCTTTAATTTCATTAGTTCACTAATATATCCTCAGTAGTTTTAAAATATACAATACTTTTATGTCCAATTTATTCCAAAATTTGTATAATGACATATATAATACTGCAAGTAAAATTAAAGTAATTTTAAATGAAAGAAATGGAAAAGAGGAAAAAATATAAGATCAACAATAGTATGTCTTAAACTCTTGGCTAGAGATTGAACACACAAAATATAAGTAAGAGAGAATCATATCAGTTATCAGAATCCATTTCTAAAAACAAATTCTTCTGGAAAAGCTTCTGAGACCAGAGGGACATTCTCCTATGAATTTTCTCTTACAGAAAATTGGGTAATGTAAGGATAAACATTTTTAAGAATACCCTTACAGGAACCATCCACAAATTCTCAATATATAGCATAATTAATCCTTATGCCTTGTTACGTGTTTGTTTAATCTTATAGGCATATAAAATTGGAAAACTTATTTAAAAACGGTTAAATTATAAAATATTTTGTTCAAAGAATTGAATAATGAATTTATTTTTTATTTCAAGGAATTCAAAATAAAATTTCATAATAAAACTGCCAATGTCTGAGTGCATACCAATCTAGTCAAAAACAAACAAACAAACAATAAATACATGCATACATACATACATATAGCAGGCAAGGTCAACTCCAAAAAAATTCTAAGACCAGTCCTAAGAGTTTCTTCTTTGCAAATTCTTTCTTTTCACCAAACCTGAGTGAGAAGAACTAATAATTTTGTACATTGTCTCAGTGAAAAAGCCAACTCTGAAAAGAAGAGTCATAATAGTCCCAGGGAGATCTTTCATTGGTTGACTTCTCTGGCAGACTTCTTATCTTTGTGGGTTTCTTAGCTTCTGTTGGTTGTAATGTTGAAAGCCAACAACTATTTTACAAAAGCCAAAGCTAGAAAAGTGTCACATAGATATATGTGTGTTTGTACACATGTACATGCATATTGCATTTTTTTCTTACAGAACACATAGGGAAGGAAATCTTCTACATCAAATTTCACACAAGTTATGCAATTGACTGCCATTCTTGAATCCAAAAACATTAAATATCTTTCTAAATACTTTCCCAGGTGCTTTTAAACTGTAGATTTGAATTCCCATTTCAATCAAAATTTAGAGATTTTTTTTTATAATGCTACAGTTCTTAATTATTATGTTGTTCTTTTCTTTCCAGAAATATAAAATTCTTGTGATCTGGCAGGGTTGGAAGTGATCATTTCATCCTAGATAGGGAAAAATGTCCAGAAAGATATATGATGCATCTCACAAGATTTATGTTAATAGTTAATTGAAGACTCTCACAATAAGTTTGGTTACCAAGTAGAAGAATACAGTAAAGAAGGAGAAATTGTACGGAAAACCTTTTCTGTGTATAAAAAAAAGTGTACATACATGCAAAATCCTTCCTTGAATTTTTAAAAATATATTGAAATGTATCACTCATACACAAACATACGTAAACTATAAATGTATAATAGCTGTGAACTTACAAAAAAAACATATATAACATCAAACAAAACATATATAATATCTCACCCTACCACCAATAACTTGTATTGTTTTTAAACCTTTTAAACTAATGATTAAAGATCATTGTCAAAATATTACTACTAAATAAAGTATTTTCCCCTAATCAATCTGATTATTATTATCTTTATATCATTTACATATGAACACATATAAATAATTAAGTGAATAGTAAAAGTTGTGAACTTACAAAGCAAAGATGCATAACATCATTCAGGGGTCCCATACATCAACTCTCCATCAACACCTTGCATTGTCCTAAGATGTTTGTTATAAGCTATGAAAGAACAGTGTCAAAATCTTTCTACTAATCATAGTTCTTTTCTTACATTTGGTGTGTTTTTCTCCCAGCCCACCCTATTAATATTTTTAAATATATATTTTTTATGACAGAAGCTGTAAACTTATAAAACAATCATGCACATGTACAGAATTCCCATAAAAACACCCCTCCATCAACACACCCCAATGTGGTGTGTCATTTACTACAGATAGAATAATATCATCTGATTATTGCCATGTCCATGGTGTACATTTGGCCCACATTTTCTGTACTGCCTCAGTATTAACACACGACATCTTTTGCATAGATGGAAAAATATTCTATTATTACTACTAACCACAGTCCATAGGTCACTCCAGTTGTATTTTTCCCATTCTCCACATTCCCAACACCCTGCAGGAGTGATATACATTTGTTCTAGCTAACAAAGGACACTCTTGCATCTGTACCATCAACCACAATTCTCACCTGCCTCTTGGTTTACTGTGCTATCCAATTCCTAGATTATTCTCAAGTATTCTGTCAATTGGCATTTACATAACTAGAATACCATTTTTAGTCACATCCCCATTTATAAACTAGCTGTTACTGTGTGTTACCATCCACTCTATACATTTCCACGATTTTACAGTAAAGCTAATTAAAACTTCTACATACATTAAATATCAGTAGTCCACTCAGTCCTTCTCATCTCCTTTAAGAATCCACCACCTACCACCAGATTTTGAAGATATTTTCCAATAGTTTCTTCTAGAATTTTTATGGTTCTTGCTTTTATTTTTAGGTTTTTGATCCATTTAGAGTTAGTTTTTGGATAAGGTGTGAGATAGGGGTCCTCTTTCCATCTTTCAGCTATGGATATTCAATTCTTTTAGCACCATTTGTTGAATGGATTGTTCTGCCCGAGCTGTGTGAGTTTGACAGGCTAGTAAAAAATCATTTGACCATACCTGTGAGGGTCTGTTTCTGAACCATAAATTTGGTTCCGTTGGTCTATTATGTCTGTCTTTAGGCCAGTACCATGTTGTTTTTACCACTATAGGTACATATTATGATTTAAAGTCTGGAAATAAGGATTCACTTTTCCTTTTTATGATGTTCTGGCTATTCAGGACTCCTTACCCTTCCAAGTAAATTTAATGATCATGTTTTCAATTTTTTCTTTAATGCTGGTGGAATTTTTATCAGGATTGCATTAAATCTGTATATTGATTTGAGTAGAATTGACATCTTAATGATATTTAGTTTTCCAATCCATGAGCATGGAATGTTCTTCCACTTATTTAGGGCTTTTTAAAATTTGTTTTAACATTGGCTTGCAGTTTTCTGAATACAAGTGCTTTACATCATTGGTTAAATTCATCCTTGACTATTTGAGTTTTATCTGTCATATTTTATTTTCACCACTCTTTTGACAATTTTTCTTACTTTTATTGATATAATCTTCATTTCTAGACTCTCTTCCAGGCCCCTCTTTCTTGCGTTTTCTTTTCAGGCTCTAGCACACACTTTAGTATTTCCTGAAGATCTGGTCTCTTGCTTAGAAATTCTCTCAGTTTATGTTTATCTGTAAATATTCTAAATTCACCCTCACTTTTGAAAGATAGACTTGATGGATATAAGATTCTTGGCTGGAAGTTTTTCTCTTGTAGGATCTTAAATATGTCAGACCGCTGTCTTCTTGCCTCCATGGATTCTGATGAGAAATCAGCACTTAATCTTATTGGATATCCCTTATATGTTATGCATTGCTTTTCTCTTGCTGTTCTCAGAATTCTCTCTTTGTATTTGGCCTTTAACATTCTGATAAGTATGTGTCTTGGAGTTGGTCTATTTGGATTTTTTTTGAATGGGAGTACGTTGTGCTTTTTGGACAGGGATATCTATGTCCTTCAATAGGGTTGGGAAATTTTCTACCTTTATTTCTTTAACCTTCCTTGAATTTTAAGGAATTCTTGACACTCATTAAACCATTTCAGAATTCATGGACCCTAAATTAAAAACAGTTGCCCTAAGATATGTACTCAATTTAAAAAAGGTAAACTTTTCCATATAATGTTGAAACATGAGATTTTTAAAATTTAATTACCAACATTTTTCAAGACCAGTCCTAGGGGTTTCCTTTTTGCAAATTCTTTCTTTTCTTCTGGCTGATTCATCAATCCTGAGTTAGAAGAACTAATGATTGGCCCAGGGAAAAATCCAACTCTGAGAAGAGTGCTAACAGTCCCAGGAAAAACAATGAGTTCATTATTTTAAATGAATAATCCTTTTTACCTATTTTGGATTCCATAGGGAAACAATGCTGACCATGTAGGTGATCAAACGATTGCTAGTATTGCTGTTCATTTCTGTAGTTCTGAGGAATCTATAGGGAAGTGATAAAAATGTTAAATGTTCTATTTTTAGAATGACTTACAGTTCACTATTATACATATTTAAAATGTTTTTTACTGATAATAATGTTGAACCAGTTATAAATGGAGAGCCTGTATCATCCACTTATCACCTCTAATCTGGGAAGTTCTGCTTCTATGCTATGTGGATTGGAAAACATAAGAATTTGTACATTTTTGTTATTTTTCTCTTCCCTACAAGTCTAAGACTCCCCTCACCTCTGGCATCCAAAAATGATATAAATAAGTACCAGTGTAAGTGAATAGGTTGCATTTTCTGTCATTAAAGAAATATATTTTCCCAATGAAGATAGAGAAGATTTTTCATGTCTATATCAATGATAACAGAATTATTTATTTTAAAAGCAGAATTTCTTCTATGTGCCCTGGTCTAGCAATTGGGAAGAATGTAAGAATGAAGATTATATTTTGATCCTTCTTCTTATGGGTTTTCTGTTTTCACTCAGCTTAAAGCACTACACATACTTGAATATTACTATGAATTCATCTTTGGAGAAAATAGGACAAAATGCTATTATAATAGAGCTGGAAACTAATGTGCTGTGCCATTGTGCCAGTGTTCTAAAGGTGATCATCACAGAGAATGCAAGGTGGCAGGTGGTGAGATTGGAGGCCTCCCATGAAATACTCAGGCTCAGTTTTTAATTTTCATCATTTTACGTAGGAAGTTAGAAGTTAATAGGTATCAAGACTTGGCCAGGCTATATTAAGTCTTTCATATATCCAACCCTTTTATTCTGCTTCTGTCAGTGATCAATACCCAATGAAAATTCTTATCATTTACCTAGCAGTTTATATTTTCAGTGCACTTAACATTCATTAGTGAAACATGAGAATCTCCAACTTGTATTAGATCTTTATACTCTTTTTTCCTCTTCTATGTCTGCCTCAGTAAGATTTGCTAATTAAGTGTATTGATATGATAAGTGTGGGACAGTCTTTAAGCCTCTATTAATTTAAAAGAATCTCCTTATATTAAATGTATCAATGTATGTGTATTTCTACATAAACATGATCATACAGTAAAAATATTCTTACACCTAATTTTTCACTTAATTAATTAGGGATACCTTTTGAAGGACCCATTTATATAATATTACCTACAAGATTTGATTTGAAAAATAGTAGCTTTCTCTGATCCTGAAATAGTTATCACCACTTTCTTTTAAAGAGTCTTTATTATCAATTAGTCACAGAAATGGCATCAGGACTCAAAACAATACCACCTGTATTAGTCAGTCAAAAGGGGTGCTGATGCAAAGTACCAGGAATTTGTTAGCTTTCATAAAGAGCATTTATTTGAGGTAGAAGCTTATGGTCATAAGATCCTAAAGAATCCAACTCAAGGTACCATAAGAGGTACTTTCTTACCTAAAGTCCTTTGTGTCTACGAGGGATCAGCCTTCTCTCTTCCTTTTAAGGCTCTGTGGTCCCAGCTTCTTCTGATCCCAGCTGTAGGCTGGTATAAGGCTTGTCTCTCTTCCTGGGGCTTGTTTCTATCTGGGCTCAGCAGTTCTGGTCCCTTCACAAGGTCAGCTGTAAATTATCAGGTTTCTCTCTCTCCCCAGGCTGCAAGATCCTCTGTGTGCCTTCTCTGTGTATCTACTTCCATGTGTTCTTGATTGAGTATCTGTTTATATAACCTATAAAGGGGATGGGGACTCAAACCTGCATGCCCTAATGATGTGGCTGAATCAAAGCCCTAATCAGAGCATAATTTAATCAAAGGCATCTCAGCTGAATCTAATACAATCAAAGGGTATCGTGCCCAGAGGAACAGACCAGTTTACAAACACAATCATTATCTCCTTTTTGGAATTCATAAATAATATCAAACTGCCATGCCACCCAAAGGGCTTTTTTATAGAAATAGGATCTTGAAGTGATTGAGGTTGATAATTATAACAGTGAGGCAGATATGGGATTATGTGAGGGCAATTGAATTCCCAAAAAGGATTGGCAAAACCAAGTTTATTGGCAATATATTACTTCTTCCAAATTTTCACAGTTTACTTAAAATTGGCTTATTCAGTAAATCACATAATCCTGGAAAGCATTGTGGATTCTTGATTTACAAAGGATCTTCAAAATAAAACTAATCACACCTGTCTCTAATACATTTAAGTATTTTTACACAGAGCCTAAAACCTTATGATTTTTATAGCTTTCAATGTGTCTCAATTATTAGGAAATATTGTCATGAGAGAATTTAGGATTAAATAGAAAACCCCAGGCAAACAAAGAGCTCATGGTATACACACACACACACACACACACACACACACACATATATATATGTATTTATATAAGATATTTAAAGGTTTATTGGCAATAACTTACTAGTTTCTTTGTTTTGTGATTTGATATGATTTGATGTTCTGTGTGATAGGTATTTTATTTCTGTTGGAGAAAATTGAGACTTCCCCCCATAGAGCATTTTCTTTATGCCATGCTGCCTCCCAACTGAATAAGAAAAGAATTAAACACTGAAAAGGAAATTATAAAACAAGGATATAAGATAAACTCCTTAATATTAAACAAAAATATGAAAAAAAAATCAATTGTAAAAGGTTAAAATTTAAAAGGAAGAACATACATTTTAAAACTATATCTCTTGTCAGAAACTTCATTATTAATGGAAGAATTAATCTAGGAAGCACAGGGATTATATTCTTGAATGTCATAAAACCTAGTGTGGGGAAGTAGGTATGGTTTAAGAGATTGGGCTTCTGTCTACCTCATGTGAGGTCCCTGGTTTGGTTCCTAGGGCTTCCTAAAGAAGACAGAGAGCTGGTACAATGGGAAATTGCTGCAAGGTGGCACAACAAGCTGATGATAAAAGACACAAGAAGAAAAACATAACGAGAGACAATAAAACAGGGAACAGAGGTGGCTCAAATAATTAGGTACCTCCCTTACACATTGGAGGTCCTGAGTTTGGTTCCCTGCACCTCCCAAAGAAACAAGGAAGATGAACAGTTACAGCAAGTGCAAACAATCAGGTGGTAGGGAGAAATTAATAAATAAAATGAATAAAAATCTTAAAAAAACAAAAAACAAAAAACTGGTGTGGTGGTTTGGAGCTGTATGTACAACAGAAAAAAACATGTTCTTAAACTTAATCCATTATGAAGCCACTGTAAACAGGACCTTTCCATGAAGTTACTTTAATTAAGGTGTGACCCACCTCAATCAGGGTGTGTCTTAATCCCAGTCCTGGGGTCCTTTATAAATAGAATGAAATTGAGAGAGAGAGAGAAAAAATCTATGGGAAGCAAGAAGCTGCACATTAAACAGGAAGTTCTTAGAAGGGAGAAGCCAAGACCAAGGATCACCAGAAGCTATCCTCAGAATGCCAGTCGTTGGGAAAAAACCATTGCCTTCATGATGCCTTGATTTGAAATTTTCCCTAGCCTCAAAACTGTTAGATAACACATTCCCATTGGTTAAAGTCAATATATTACATGGCATTTTCTTTGTCAGTCAAGAATCTAAAACACCTAGGTAACTGCAGAAAATATTTAATGGTAAAATAACAAAATTTTGTCACAGACATTTGTTACACATTGGAATCTAAGACAAAGGAAAGAGGACTATTTAGTTATTATTGGGATGACAGTAGAATGGATGGTACGTAAAAGGGCGGACAGGGAGTGTGAATTGGTAAAATTATTCATGTATATTATCTAAGAAGAAGTTAGTAAAGAAAATCCATGTGCTTCCAGAAGTGGCCAAAATAAGACTTAAGAAGCTGTTCATTATCTCAAGGGAAACAAAGACTTCTAGCTTGGGCAGAGACCATGTGTATAACCTAGTCATTCTTTATTTTAGGACCTAATATTATTTCAAGGCTTCTGAGACTTTCATCATACACACACATGCACATGCACATAAACACACCCCCCCCCCCACTGTGTTGTGTTTTCTCCACAACTCTCTGACTTAGGTGTTATTTCCTCCTTTTTATAAAAAAGAAAACCAAACCCAAGGATGCTGTAGGTCAGGTGTTCAAATCATCCTAAGCTGATCTAAATGAATTATGTCCATTATAAACAAAGTATGGGAATTGAGAGTAAGCCTTTAGAAATTTTATAATGACTTGCTGAGTAATTCTATGTCTGTTTAAGCTAATTATAATCATAAATGGACTTGTATTTTTATGTCTTTAATTTTTAATTTCATTTTTGAGTCATTTATTTTAATGTATATTACAGAAATAATTGTCTTCAAAGGAAAAGTGGGTTAAGATTTTTATGTCTTTGACTTTTTTATGTTTCCAGTATTCTACTTTAATGTATATTACAGAAATGTGGGTCTTCAATCAACTGGGAGAGAGGGTACAGTCTTCACCATGGAGAATTGGAGGAGCATTGATAGAGAGTTTTGCAAATGCTGTTAATCTTTAGAAGGAAGTCAAGGTCAGCAGTCAGGGATCTCCAATGAATTAAGAGACTGAAAATAGAAGGTTTATGAGGAGATAGACCATGATTCGTGTCAGGGATCTATGTCATGCAGGAGAGCACAGGCAGAGACTAAGTATAATTGCAGAAAAAGGCAAGCATTCAGAATTTTAAGGTAGGTGCAGACAAAAAGGTAAGACAGTATAGTGTATGGAGAAAGACAGATATGTTTGTTTCATGTAGGTCACCCAATAGTTCAAACAACCTGTGACAACTGCCACATCTTAACGTCTTTATAGTCTCTTCTTTCTTGTTTGGTGTTGGTAGAAGAAAAAAGCAGGCTGGGACTATTTCTTTCTGTAATGAGATGGGTCATCCAGCTTCCTATAGCTGTTAGTTCCAAGTATGAAAAAGGCAACCTTTTCTGAAACATTCTATAATTTGAAAAGACACACCACAAATTAGCAAAGTCCAATCTTAGGTAAACAGACTAGTAAATTGTACAGCTTTTGAGCATTATCACATTTTGGAATAATGCACATTTTTATATTAGAAAATATTTTATGTTAATGAATTCCTATATGTCTTCCCAATTGAAACAGAGCTAGGCATCTACAACCTAAGAATGATCACACACTTTCAAGTGTTCTTTTGCTGTCATTACGTCTGGGTATATTTTTTCAAACTTTACGTAGTACCGGGTATGTGTATGTGTGTGTGTGTGTGTGTGTGTGTGTGTATTTGTCTTGATTTTCCATTAAATATTAAATAGCAGTTTTAAAAAATCAATTACAAAACTTTCTTTTAAAAATATCAATTGTAGTTATGCATAATATTTTTATTTTACAGATAAAACATTAATTTGTTTAATCTTTTTCAGGTTTATATGTAATGATGATATGAATATTCTTACACAGAAATATTTTGTGTATTTCTGATTATTTATTTGATTTAAATTTCTAGAAGTGGATATACAGAGTACAAAGTATGGATATTTTTGAGAATTTTGATGTTTAGTATCTAATTTTTTCCATATATGTTGCAGGATTTATCATTTGAAATTTATTTTAAAATGTAGTGACTAAAGCAGTGAGTCCTCACTATTGCTTTAGTATGAATTTTTTGCTTATAATGAGGTAGAATATTTTTATATTATTTTATATTATTAACTCTTTTGTACTGGCTACACAGATGCTTCTTCCATTTTTCTATTGATGTGCATTAGTCTGCTGATTTGTAGAAAAAATCTTCAATATGTACCACTTCCATGTATAAAACTTATTTTAATTTCTATGCTTGGGTATGTATTATAAAATAAAATATGAAATTACTAGAAAATAAGTATTGGTCCATCTTTCATCAGCAATAAATACAAAATCCACAATCATAGGAAATATAGAACAGATTTAGGATTTTATATTATGATTAGAAATACATTTTAGTTACCCAGCTGCTGCAGAAGGAGGATTACACATCAATGAAAATTAATTATAAGTTTTCTTTGACACAAAAAGGTGAAGTGACTTTTCAATGTCATAGAAGTAGAGAATAGCAGAAGTGGGAATAGAATTCAGGTCTACTAATTCCCAGTGCAATACTTTAGTGAACAGACAACTATGAATTGTTGTGAAATAATAATTGCTAATTACTTTGGGTATTCCTTTTATCCTTTAAAGATCTAATCAAACTCACAAGTTCATAAAGGTGTTTCATCCAATGGACCATGATGCCTTATAAGAGGATTTTTCTTTAATATTAATGTCAAATGACTTTTACAGTTTGGTGAATTAGTAACAGTTCCAACTAAATTCTCAATATTTTGTATTGACTTTTTGCCTAAAAGTAATGATGGGAGTGTACAGGATTTCTCACCCAAATATACAGAATGCTAATATTTATTGTATTCCTGCTATGTTCTAGGCATTTTACCATGGTGTTTCATTTATTGTCCATAAAATTCCAAGAGATAAGAGTTCAATTAGGAACTGGCCCAAAGGCAAGCCAATCAGTTAGGATAGATACTATTTGAATTCAGATCACATCCCAAACATCTAATTCTTTCTATTACACTATAGTATCTCCACACTACAAAACAGCATTCTGTAGGTTTTTTCCATTCTGAATATCTACTGAATGGAGAGATAGAAAGGAGCTAAAATAGTGTAATGGATTCTGTGGGATACATTGAAGGCACACAAGGATATCATTTAATCTTCACATTAACATTTTTATTAAGGCTATTTCAGAGAGGTTAAATGAATTGTTCAAGATCACAAAGCTAGTTAGTCATAAGTTCAGATCAAAAGGAATTCTGCATGATTGCCACAATTCAAGAACTTTCTTCAACTCTTTGATACAATCTCCATATTTAGGATACTTCTTCCAAATCAAAAGGGGGCACATTTAGATAGTTAAGAGCTACCTCTGATTCATATGGACCTAAAGTTTTAAATCAACTCATCAATACCATTACTATGTAATTTGGAAAACAGTCTTAGTTTAAAAAAATATTAATTAACAGATGATTCATGTTCAGAGTGCATAAGCAACTATATTTAATCCACAATAAACCTTTTGACTTTAATATCAGTGTGCATATGACTCATCTGAGAAGAAAAGATGCAGGTAGGGCTTTATCCCAAATATTCAGCTTAAGTATCTGGGAAAGAGTCTCAGAGTTTTTAACAACTACTTCCAAGTGGGAAACTGTAGTATTCTGCCAAAATACCAATATTTATTTATGAGGTTAAAATTCAGTACTTCTTGAGAAATTTCTAATGGAAAGACTCAGAATTGAAACTCATTCTCAAACTTTGGTGCCCATGAGGATCACCTAAATGGCTTGTTAAATATATCAGGAATTGGCCTACTGGAGATACTAATTCAGAAGATATTGAGAATGGACATGTGTAGGTGAGCCTTGCTTAATGATAAACTCACAAGGTTATTCTCTAGTATATCAAAATTGTGAAAATAATGCTACAGAGTCTATATGGATTTATAGTTACTTATGAGATTGTCAGTGGAATGCCTTGGGAGTCACAGTATACTTTCTCTAGGTGGCTTTGGTAGAAAGAAATTGCACATTATTTTCTATCCAGTTCCTTCTGATTGAGGATATCTGCAGTCCTTTAAAAGTGAGACTTTATATGTTGCTGTTCAGTCAAAAGTTTCCATGAGGACTTTCAAATAAAAAGACCTACAGGGGACACGACTACCATATTTTTGTGCATCTTGCTTTACCTATTTTTGTGTGTGTGTGTGTGTCAAAATAGATATAACATTTTTGTCTGGGTAGTCCAGAATTTCACCGCCCTGAGGTTGTTGAATGATCATTTAATTTCCTTGCTTGACCTCAACTTTCAGATGTCAACCTTGGGTGTCAATTCAAGGTAAATTGTAAGAAAACAATTTTGAATTCAATATTAATAAAATGTTTAAGAAAGAGTCCAAAATATATTTTTATAGGATCTAGACAAAACATCAGAGCCTAGACTTCAAAATTTTAGAGCATCATAAAATAGCTTTCATTGAACTTCATTTAGAGGTTATGTAATAAACTCACATTGAGAGACATTATCAGAAACATCACTAAGCAACTCATTGTTGACTTAGGCTTGCTTCAGAGCTGGTGATGAGTATGGTTTTCGTGAAACAAAGTAATTTCTTTATGAAGGCAAACCAGGATTTGTCCTCTCATGTAATAGAATCAGAGTGGTTACTTTTAAACAAATAGTTTGTTTGTATTTTAGGAACATTGAAAATCATGTAAGTGATTGGGTTTCTCACTTTGGGCTGGCTTCTAGAAAGCTCAGAATGAAAGTTATGAACTAATTTTTAGTAGGACCTTATGTACTCTAACCTCGGTCCTACCTTTGTTCTTATTTGTCTAGGTTATTTTTCTCTTTGTTCCACTTCATTCATTTTAGATGTAAAATGAAACTTCTTGTAATGTGCATATTTTAGAAGTCATCCTAGATCAATTTCATGATATTGCTAAAGTAAAAATAAAGTAAATAAACTGATGTAATATTAAAATCATTTTCTGCATTTTAGAGTGGCAAATTAAAACATTATTTTAAAGTAATATATTAACCATGATTTTTTACAGATATTAATATGTTCTTTCTAATATGAATATATATCACTATATTCATCTCAAAATTTAACAATATTAAAGTAAAAGAATATTTGTCATAAATTTTTTAATCTGCTTCAAAGCAGTAATAAAGATCACTCTTGTGATCTGTGATAATCAGAACTTTTAAAAATCACATTAAGAATAGCTTTATTCACTAGAACCTGATAAAACATACTCAATAAATAACTTACAGCCATTGCTATAAATTGCTTATTTTGAGAAGATTCATGATAGGTGCTGTAATCTAGCAGGATAGCTTCTATATCCTTGAAAGTACAGGCCACACCACCTGGATATTACAGAACGGAAATTCTCCCGTGGGGAGGGGAAGGATTAAGTTTAAATAATTTTAATGCAGGAGAAAAATTCATAAAGGGAGCTGTAATGTGTAGGTGTGTGCCATAATAATTAAGTATTTGCATAGTTGACTGCAGACCTTATTAAGCAGTGTGCCAAATGCCAGGCTGTTTGACATAATGGATGTGGGGGAACAAGTCACAGACACACCAAAGTAATGGAATACATTAATAAAGTTTGCACAGTGTGTGTCCTTCATGCAGACTGTAGTGACAAACACCCATGCCTTTACAAACTACATGACATTACGTTGTTTAGTCCTCAGGGATTCGCCTGCCAATTTCCTGTCTATCATTTATTTTCCATCGTGGTGTGTATGTTTTGAGTGATCTCAACAGAAGGTCACAGCCAGTGAAGTTTCCTTACCAAACATATTTTCCCCTGTCTGGGGCTTTGAGTGGTTTGCTTTTAAGGTTTATTGTACTTCATTTCAGTAAATGTCCCAAGGAGATTCAGAGTAGGTCTTAGGACCCAGGTCTTCCATCAATGTGTTTGCTCTATGTACTTCTGTGGTTTCCCCAGCTCCCATTTCTATAAATAACTGCTGAAACATTTGCAGTAACACTTTTATTGTCTTTAACCTTATCTCGTGTTACTTTTAAGGTTCTTATATAAAAAAAGAGAGAAAAGGAAGAAACTTTTCTCAGTTCCTGGGGGCCGTTGGCTGGAAGCAGCTGGGCAGCAGTACTATAATACTGCTATTAAAACTGCATCCCTGTCCCCATCAAAGTCCTCCTAACTCAGACTTAGCCATCAAAGTAGAGGTTGGTGACTGATAGTTAAATAGCATATCACCAGAGATCAGGTTACAGGCTTCTCAGTACATAAAATATCTTTGCCTGTTTTAAGCTGAACAAGCAGAGCACATTATCCCCCCCTACTCACCCATTTTTTACTTCTAAACCAATGTTTAACAAAGGGCTTTTACAAAGGGACAGATTAAAACATCACCATATCATCTCAGGTCTTAGTTGTCCAAAGGTGGAATTGAAAGAGTGCTCACAAAGGGATAGGACACGATGCCTTTTCGAGAAGAGACAAACCAGTAATCTTGTGAAAGGCACTCAATTATAGCTCTGTGATGGGGGAGTGGACATTAACAACCAGGACTGCTCTGCACAACCTCAAGGTGCCAACACCTGGATGGTCTTTTATCCTTTGCCTCATCGTTTTCAACATCATATTTTTAGCACCTCACAAAGCTGGCGTGCTGGGCCTCTGTCCCTCCTACTTCACTCTTTCTCGCCCTCTCCCATTTGAGGCAGGCAGGCACTGGTGTAGCAGCTGAATAGTAAGCCAGCTCCAGGCAGATTTCTCCACTGTTCCTTTACCTATTTTCCAAATATTCTGAGCTTGACTAGAACAAGAATGAGAGCAGAGAAGAAAGGAAAGAAGTCTGGCTCATCTCTGGGTCAGATTTCAAGCCTTTTGGGTATGGTACTCTCATTTAATTTGGGAGGAATAATGGTGTGATAGACAAGTGTTGTGATAAAACACTTTGAGGCTTATCTTTTTGTGAACACAGGGAAGCCATGCTACCTGTGACTAGACTAGCATGATGTGTGGAAGAAAATTATCTTTAAATACACCAAAAAAATTATGAAGCATGGATTCTGAATTAAAGGGCTGTTGTCGGATTTTTCAATAGTTCTTGCCTTTTGACAAGGTTTTTATTCGATTGATCTGAGAAATACAGCTCTCAGTCATAATCTAACCATTTTTCAACATTTTCACTAATAGAGATGCTAAATTCATATCTGAATAAGCCATTTGTGAAAGCACATTTGGTCTGTGTTCTCCAAATTATCAAAGTACTGTCAACTTATTTTTGTGACTATAATTCTTTTCTTCAATATGAATATTTCTTAGGTGATTTTTAAAAAAAATAGATCTTCCAGTGTTTAAAGATAGTATGTCTATTGTTTCCTCTCTGCCAATTAGAAATGTAATTATTATGGTTGGGTTTGTCTTTCATAAAGACACATTCTATCTTTCCCATTATGCTCTGGCCTAAATGATTTGTAAGTACTTATTTATTTTGATAATGAATACACTAATTTGCTTATTAATCCAGCATAAATCCAGGATTTTTAACTTCAGTGATTTGCTATGCAGTGTTCTCCTTCAGATCCATTCCCTGGCTTTCCCGTGCTCAGCTCTGTAATGTAGATGCTGACAAATGCATGCTAATTCATGAGGGTCCCATCCAATTAGTTTCCATTTATATATTAGGGCAATGAGAGAAGGACAGCAAGGAGGAAGGAAGGGAGACGCTCTCGTCTCTCTCTGCTTTTGGTCAGTGCATCTGAGAGTGGCTGAGTCTCTGCTGTGATAGCAGATTTTGTCTGGCAATTCTTCCCTTATTAGTACCAGCTCTCACCATTCAGCACCTGCTTGGCTCCAGATCCTGCCCGGTGGCCCCAGTTCGTGGGCTCTAGTAAAATCACCACTTTTCTTGATTCCTGATGGTGGTAGTTGCTTCCTGTTGCTTCTCTTCTCTGGTTTTCCTCACTATCCTATGTGTGCCTTTCACCTCATCCAACAGAACATATCCTCGGGTTTTTATAGTGATTAGGGGTTGGGACTGGGGTGAAGATTCTCATGGTCCATAGACAGGGTCCTGTGTGGTTTGAATTTCCCACCTGCATCAAAGAAAGGAGCACCCTAGCTTTCTTATCAGTGGGCCTAGATTTGGGGCACAAGGGGAAGAAGAAGAGATGAGGCTTAAAAGTTAAAAAATGGAGTCAGACTCTTTATTACACTCATATATAGTAGATTCTCAATAATTATTTGTTGATGAGTAAATGTAATTTACTTTTCTGAGTCTTTAGTTTTTCAATGTTTATTGTGAATCTTTAAGAATAAGAGGTGTATTAGTCAGCCAAAGTGGTGTTGATGCAAAGTACCAGAAATCTGCTGCTTTTATAAAGGGTATTTATTTGGGTAGAAGCTTAAATCCCAAGGCCCTAAAGAGTCCAAATCAAGGTAACATAAGAGATACTTTCTCACCCAAAGTCAGTTGCCAGGTGTTGAAGCAAGATGGAGGGCTACATCTGCAAGGGTTCAGCCTTCCTTTTTCTTCTTAAGGATCTATGGTCCCAGCTTCTTCTGATCTCAGCTGTAGGCTGGCATAAGGCTTGTTTCTTTCTGGGCTCAGCTGCTCTGTTCTTTTCATAAGGTCAGCTGTAAGCTATCAGACATAATTATCTCTCATCCTGAGGCTGTAAGATCCTCTGTGTATCTTCCCTAGGTGTCTACTTCCATATGAGGATTTGTTTTATTAGTCTACCAAGGGGACTGGGGCTCAATGGTGAGTCATACTGTAATGACATGGTTGAATCAAAGCCCTAATCTTAGCATAACTTAATCAAACATCTCAGCTGAATCTAATACAGTGAAAGGGTTATCACTCCCAGAGGAACAGAGCAGTTTACAAACCTAATATATATCTCTTTTTGGAATTCATAAATAATATCAAACTGCCACAAGAAGATATAGAATTTTTCAAATGTATTTGTTCATAGAACACTTTTTTGCAGAAAAGCTTTGGGGCATTTTATGCAACATCATTTGGGTACCAAGTGATGTAATTTTTAAATGCAGTAATTCGTCAAATTGAAATGTACTTCTTTTCTAATTGATAAAGATATAGAAGGTGGCAGCATTTATTGAAATTGAGGTAGGAAGTAGTTTTTGCCAAATTGATGTTAGATGATGTTGTGGGAAATTAAAAGAATGGAATGTGGTCTCTTCAAAGGAAGGAAAGGAAAGTATTATATGCTAAGTGTCTTCATTGTGCCAGGTAATATGGCAGGCTTCCCCAAAACAGCACCTTTGTCTGACCTTAAAACCTTTGATGGATGTTGATTATTATCAAGACAAACCATTTGGTGTTTTTGGTCAAGTTCTGTAAACTGAAAAGGAAAGTTTTATTTTATAATTTCCACTCAGAAATTTTGTCTTTATCTTCACTGGATTTTGACTTGCTTAATTTCTGTATTACTATTACATGGAAAAAGACTTAAATATTTATTTAACTATTTAATCATGTGTGTTTCTTTATGAAACATGCTTTTATTTGATTCTTTTTTCTTCCTTCTTTAGAAGCTGGTTATAAATTCAAATAAAGCACATTTCAGCCTTTTGTTTCCTGAAGTGTATCTAGATAATAAACTCTCTTTTCCTTTCCTGATCTCTTTTTTGTTTTCTTATCTTTAGATGTCTAAACTGAACTTTCCTTATAGATTAGAAGATAGCAGTCTGATATTTATTAGTCTTTATTTATTAGTTGAACCAATATATCATAAAGGCTGTGTTACTTAAAGATCAGGAAATGCTCAACACCCTGCTAAACAGCTGGTTGATTATAAAGAGTCAATGATCAAAATTAATATTAGGCAAAAGTTCATGGCCATTAAAATAGGTCTGCATGTGAAAGGCTCCCTTGCTGGGAGGTTCTGTAAAGACTTCTCTAATCAAGTACATCAGTGAATCTAATGAAAGATCATGTAATGGAGGAAGCATTACAGCAAGTCAGAAGAGTAAGAGATCTGGTTTCATTTTATTCTACTTTATCTACAGAACCAAGAAGTCTGCCTGCGGCGGCTTGCTCGGTCGGTAGAGGTGGGGTCTGGCTGCGGACGAGGGGTCGGTCCAGCTCTGGACGAGGGGTCGGTCCCGCTTGGGACGAGGGGTCGGTCCCACTTGGGACGAGGGGTCGGTCCGGCAGCAGACGAGGGATCGGTCTCACAAGGGGTTGCGCGGTTCGGCTGACGGGGTCGCCCGGCGAAGCCGGCGACGAAGGGGTCGCCCGGAGAAGCAGGCGACGAAGGGGTCGCCCGGAGAAGCAGGCGACGAACTGGGGACAAGGGAGGCCAGGCCCTTGTCGGGGGCTCTCAGGACTGGAGGGCGCACGGCAGAAGAACTACCGCGGAGACAAGGTAAACACGCAAGTCCACTTTACTGAGGGAGAGGCAACAGTTTTATAGGGGCTGGGGAAGGCTGATTGGTCGAAGCCACGCCCTGTTCTGATTGGTTGCCGGCGAAAGGTCAGTGGGCGGTACTGGACAGGGGAGGGGTGGTGGTTAGGGATTGGCTGTCGCTGTTGCTGGGGGAAGGGGCAGGGTTTAGGGATTGGTGGCTGCTGTTGCTGGGGTGGAGGGCAGACTTGAGTTTCCCGCCCACGCCTGGCTGTTGCTGCTGTCGGGGGAGGGGAAAAGGGCGGGCTGGATTTTTCCGCCCACACCTGGCTGTTGCTGCTGTCGGGGGAGGGGAAAAGGGCGGGCTGGATTTTTCCGCCCACACCTGGCTGTTGCTGCTGTCGGGGGAGGGGAAAAGGGCAGACTGGAATTTTCTGCCCTGCGCCTGCGCAGGGAGAAGGAAGAAGAAGGGTGCCGCCCCACAAGGCATCGGGTGGCGCCATCTGGGAGGAGGGGTGGCCGCGGAAGCATGGCTGCCGAGAAGGGGAGACCCGAGGGCACTCTGTGCCCATGCCGAGCTCCCTTCAGGGGTGGCGGTGGGCCCGACCAACCACCCTATTATGGGGGCAGCGGAATTAGGCCTACCGCGGCCGCTCCCCTGCCAGGCTAGCAAACCACACTTCAGCCCGAGGGGTGACCGCATCTGCCCATGCTACAGGGCGGCTCAAATGAGGTAATATATGTGAAAATGATAAAAATGAAAGATTCAAACTAAAGTTTAATGTGCAGGACCTGTGAAGTCCGTGGCAGAGTGAAAACTCTCACACAGTTCATACCTGGCACAACCAAAGTTTCAACCTGTCTTCTGGTGTCACTGCTGCATGGTTTCTCTTGCACCACAGGGACTTTATTAACTGGGACTTCAAAGAACTTCGGATGACTGTGTGCTGGGTATGTGTTGTTATTTCCATGTTTCCTATTTACTTCCATTTTGAAGGACAGAAAGAGATGGTATTTAACTTGATATGATTTATCTGGTTACCAGCCCAATTTAAAGGTGTATAGAAGATGGGAAACAATAAGTAAAGATAATGACTGAGGACGACCGTCTTGTGCAATAATTAAACTATTAGTGGTTTGTGCCTTTGCTTTTATGGTTAAATTATTTTCTTGAAAAGCTACTTCCAATTAAGGCCTCATTCAACCTTGATGGCCATCTGCTTCTTTGCCCAGTGTTTTTCTTTCAGATGCATACAGACACACAGCAAATGAAATGAATGCATGCGTGTATAAACAATTTAACAAGAAGTCTGCAGTAACCTT
This sequence comes from Dasypus novemcinctus, assembly GCF_030445035.2. Classification (NCBI taxonomy): domain Eukaryota; kingdom Metazoa; phylum Chordata; class Mammalia; order Cingulata; family Dasypodidae; genus Dasypus; species Dasypus novemcinctus. The sequence goes on along the minus strand of NC_080679.1, from coordinate 53,932,271 downwards.
GTGGATCAAAGCCACACCTATTTCCATTAGAACACACCTCCTAGCAGGCTTTATGATTCACTTTGGCTCCTTCTGTACCTGCGGATAATACTGGTTAAACTATGGACGTTTTGTTGAGTTAAAGGAGAAAAGACCGAGGATGGATCCACCCTTATGGCAGGTTAAGGGGCAAAAAGAGAGAATGTAGAATGAAAAGAATATCACTATGTGGGTAGAAGGAGTTAGGGAAGAAGAATATGGAGACACTTAGGAATAAATAAGTTAACTATGATGTTTTTATTTAATTGATGTATATCACATACAAAAAATTAGCAAGAGCTAATTATTGTCTCAATATCATGGCAGTGTCTTAGTAATGTCCCCTAGAAGTGAATAAAATTGATAAAGTAAGTTGTCAGTATAAATTACTGTAACATTGAGGCTAAATAAATTGCAAATTCTTCTAAGAAGTTTTCAACTTATTTTTTCTTCATTAAACAGTGATTCAGAAGGTAGGTTTCAAGCATAAATTTATTTCTATTTTTAGATGTTCCATTTAGTTATGATATTATTGATCTAAGATGGTGCATAAATAGCAGGTAGCCAGTCATCAATATAAGAGACAATGGCAGAAAAGCAAATAGTTCTTATTCCTAAAGAAAAAAATAAATTAAAACTTATAAAACCTAAATTCATTGCAATTTAAAATCACAAAATATGAGAAAGTACTAGAAATATGAGCACTTTTGAAAAGAAAGATTCACATTTAAATCTGATCCTCAATCTGGAGAAAAGAGATATCTAACTCACAGGGTTTGTTGCGAATGCAAAGTGATGTTATAAGCGTAAAGTGCTTTGTAAACTAAACAGCCAAATCAGTGCATGGTACTGTCATTGTATGAGAACTCTTTGAATCAAGTTGTGAAATGAGATTTGTCTCTTTCCTTCATGAATAGGGAATTCATCCTACATTTGGATGACCAGATTGAGTTTATAGACATGGAGAGAAAAACATTCTTCTGCTCTAACAAATGAAGAGTGAGGTCATATCTGGAAGTTTTTCATCCATGCAAATAGCCCATGGAGGGTTGGGTTTGGCAGGAGATTCAGAATCAGGAAGCATATTAGCTTTGTGCCAGTAACTTGAACACTTTTCTTTTACTTGTCTTTGGGTCTGTCTTTTCAGAAACAGATGTCTAGACAACTGGGATCCTTCAGCTAACTGAAGCATAAAATTCAGGAGATGGGAGGGCGGTGTTTGTAGTAGTGGTAAGATCATTCAACCTGTCAGGAAAATATGAACTAGTTTGAGACAAAAATGCATTTATACTTGAATAATTTGAGGAGTGTTGATTTGACCATGAGTAATTCAAACTAAGAAATATTTTGTATATGAAAACATTCACAGAGAAAGCATTAACTGCTAAATTCCAATATTGTTCAAACGTCAAAAAATATATTCATGACATATCTAATAGTGCTGTGTGACATTAAATCCCTGTGCAAAGAAAAGGTATATGTCTCATTTTATAATTTGTGGAAATATTTTAAATATTTTACTTTTCTTGGCAAAGGATCTACTAGGAATTTATAACTGCATTTATTTTATTTTCATGGGTGTCATTACACTTTGAGCAGCTGTGACAATTTGCTGCTGGAATAACTCCTTCCTGAAATTATTACTGTAAATTGAAGTCCTATTTTCCTGCCCCAAGAGTATTCTTAATATTAACAGTTGGTAATTAGTCTGTCCTTTGGAGAGACTCTGAACAGTTTTGAAGAGCATCCTGTACATTTATTCAGGAGAACGCTTTCTCTAGAAAAGCAGACAATAAAATAATTATAACAGTCATTGACTTGTAAGAGTTTTTACTAATTACTTATAACATCTCCATTTTGCTACTTTTAAAGTATTTTCTTTAGTATTATAAGGTTAAATTTATCATGTTATCATTTTGTATTTGGCTGTAATTCCTTCTTGAACAACTGAGTATGGGGAAACTGCAAGATTCTTACTGAAGAAAAAGTGATGATTAAGCTGTTAAAAACTATTATTTTAATGATATACGTGTATATAAAATATTTCCCTTGAAACCTCCAAACAAACTGGTCATATATTTTATAATTTTATCTGCTTGTATCCATGCAGAGGATACACAAGTGAGTTAATTTCACATTATCATACCAGTCTTGTATTTGCTGGTTAGAATTTAGATAACGTGTTTTGGATGTAGAGAGTGACTATTACCAGAGACATAATTTCAGAATAGTACTACTCTTTTAATGATCTTCATTTCATTTTGCTTAAATCTTTAAGATCTCTAAGTATTTTTACTTAATATTCATTTGCAGTTACCATTCCATGCTGCCATGAGACTTAGGAAGTAAATGTACAATTGCAGAGTTTCATTAACCTATTTTAAGTAAGTACATTTTTAAAATTTATAAGTGCCCCTGCCAAACCTCTGCTACTTATAACAAAGTAAACTGAAGTCCAATAGCATTGAAGAAATGGAGATTAATTTAGTTTTCACATTAAGGAAGAAAATATTAATTAATGTAACCTGGCAGCTTGCTGCCTTAGTCTCCCGCGCCTGGATTAATCAAGAACGAAGGAAGCCAGCTTATGTCAGTCTATAGCCAGTAAGAAGGATGCATAAGAAAGAGCTAAGCCAATACTAATTCAGCACTAAATTTCATACCTTATTTGTCAAAAGGAACAGGTAAAGGCTAAAAGAGTTGGAATGTGATGGGGGAAGTGATTAATAAAAAACTGGGAAACTTGTGTGGGAAAGTTAAACTTCTTGGATAGGCTGTAACCATTGAAGTATCCAATCTATGGAGAAACAGAGGAAGGGCTTGCGTGCTAGGCTTAGGGGTATAAATTGTACCAATTTTCTTTGTTTGGCACCAGCCATATTTTCTGGTTGTATGCTCCTTCTTGCAACATTGAGAATAAATTCTTTTCTTCGCCACAATTGGGTGAGCCTTATTTTCTTCCAGGAGATTTCTTTCTTACAACAATTGGGTGTTTGTCCGGGATTCTGAAGCTTCAGAGAGTGGACCCCTGGGGTGGACGATGGGGAGGTGCACTCTGCTGTTTAAGTGGTCTTGGACTTCATGGGTGGGGGCCTTCCCTCTGGCAGTCAAGAGATCCAAGAACAGATGCTTAGATCTGTTAATTGTGGATGAGAAAAAGGGAAGGGAAAACCTGCCTCTCGTTGACCAAGATAAGAACAAGGGCTATTAAGCATTACCTTGGTGGTTGGAAATTCTAATGCGTCTGAGGTTGATTGTGCATGCGTGAGATGTGTGGCATACTACACAAAGTGAGTAGAGTCCCAATTGGCATTTCCCTTATCCCACAAGGGAAAGGGCCTGAGACAGATGAAGTGAAATAGTCGAGAGAAAGAGACCCAGACAAGATTTAGAATGGGAAATAGAGGCAGTCATTTGACTGGGAAAAAGGGGAAGGGAGTATCTCTAGGATCCCCTGGAGATATTCCTTCAGATTGTCCATGAGGGAGGATGATATCCCCTGGAGCTATTCCTCCAGATAGTCCATGAGGGAGGATGATAAGGCATTGGATTGATAGTGATCAGATGAGGGGAAAAGACAAGAAGAAAATGATTAAATACTGCTGTTGTATCTGGACCAAGGAAAAGTATTTTATCACCTGACCTATTCTGGCTGAAATATGGGGCAGATGAGGATTAGCTTTGTGCAGACGTCGTACAGTATGCTAATGGGAAAACACCTTTCTCCAAAGAAGAGTCTGACTATGGGGAAAGGGAGTCACTCTCTATCCTATGGTAGTTGAAAATCTAGACCCCGAGACTAAGCTTGCAGAAGCTAAAGCTGCAGAAACTAAAGCTTGGGACCTTCTGTTGAATCTCCCTTCTCCTTATGTTTCCCCTACCCTCCCAGGAGAAGGGCCATTAGACTTGGAAGGCCCAATAGAACCCATTCTAAACCTTGGGGAACTGGAGAATCAAGCCAGGCCAACAGCCTCACTGGTTAGAGCCCACCAACAGCTGAGGAAAGAGTTGAAACAGTGTAAGAAAGACATACAAAATTTCCCATTCCATAAAGCAGCTGAGCAGAAGAGAATGAAAGAGCAAAACTCCATTGAGCCTTTGTATCCACTGAGAAAAGAACCAATGGGGCCAGGGGAGATTGGCTCTGTAAATGCCCCACTGATAAGTACTGAAATAAGGAACTTCAAAAAGGATGAAATCACTAATGGAAGATCCAGTGGGGCTGGTCAAACAAATAGATCAATTCTTAGGCCCTAGTTTATATACCTGGCCCGAACGTATGTCCATGCTGTACATCCTCTTTACAGTAGAAGAAAGAGGAATGGCGCAGAGGGCAGCTATGAAGGAGTGGGAAAGGCAGCATCTTCCTTGACAGGGGGTAATGGCAGCAGAATAGAAGTTCCCAAACACAGACCCTAATTGGAATAATGACCTGGGGGACAGAGCACAGATGAAAAATCTTAGAGACCTTAGAGACCCTTATACAGGGGATCAAATTGGCCATACCCAAGTCTCAGAACTGGCCTTTGAAGTAGCCCAGGAGAAAGATGAGACTCCCTCTGTTTACCTGCAGTTATTGAGGGACCAAGTGAGAAAATATTCAGGGATGGACCCTGATAATCCTGTGGCTCAGGGAATGTTAAAAGTCAGCTATGTGAAGGGGTCTCAGCCTGATATTCAGAAGAAGATTCAGAAAATAGAAGGATGGATGGATAAGCCATTGGAAGAGTTATTGAGAGAGTCTCAGAAAGTGTTTTTAAGGAGAGAAGAAGAAAAGCAGAAACAGAAAGCAAAGGTTATGGTAATCACAGCTGACCAAAGGGTTAAGAAAAAATTGGAGATGAGTTAGGGAGGGAACAGGCAGAGGCCAGATAAAGATGCAAAATGAGTTTATTTAGATAAGGGAGCAAGGAGAATGCAAGGCTCTGCAGGGTGCTATCACTGTGCGAGGCCTGGTCGCTTCAAAAGGAATCCCCCTCATGAATTTTGAGGATTAGGGGTGTCTGAGGCTCCTCACTTCTAAGCCCACTGTGAGCCTTTAGTAAATCTAAGGGTAGGCCCATATCAGGAAGAAATTACATTTTTAGTGGACACCAGGGCAACCTGATCCTCTGTGTTTCATCCCCCAAAGGGACCAAACTCTTTGGCAGTTCCCTTATGGTCTCAGGGGTAAAAGTAGAAGGATTCGAGGTCCCAATTCTTTCTCTCACTAATTTTTGTTGGTAGGACAATCAAATTGTAGGTCCTTTGTTGTACATATCAGAAACTGGGAGTAACTTATTGGGAAAGAACTTAGTATTCATGGGTCTGGATTTGGAAGTAAGAGATGGGCAGATAGAAGTAATCTTAGCCACGCTCACTGAAGAAGATGAAAAAAAATCTGAGAAGTGTGGGTGAGAAAAGGGAATAGAGGGGGTTTGCAGGTACCCCCTATTAAAATCAAATTGAAAAAAGGAAGGGAAGTTATTTGTTGAAGATATTATCCCATTCCCCTTAAGGGGAGGCAAGGACTAAAACTTATCAATGAAGGGCTCTTTCGGGATGGATTCTTAGAGCCCTATATGTCCCCTTTCAATTCTCCTATCTTGCCCACCTAGTAGTCCCAAACCCATACACTCTCCTTAGTAAGATCCCCTACCATCATAAATGGTTTAATGTCATAGATCTACAGGATGCCTTTTGGGCCTGTCCCCTTGACACAGAGAATAGAGACTTGTTTGCTTTTGAGTGGGAGGTCTCCCTACTGGAAGAAAACAGCAATATAGGTGGACAGTTTAACCCCACGGCCTCACAGAATCCCCTAACCTCTTTGGGCAGGAACTGGAAAAAATATTGGAGAAATTTGCAGTCCTATCTGAAATTTCCTTTTTACAACACATAGATGATAGGCTAATATCAGGTGAAGAAAGGCAGATGGTGGCCCGAACTACAAAGAGCTTATTGAATTTCCTGGGAGATCAAGGGCTAAGAGTGTCAAAAAGTAAGCTACAATTTGTAGAAAAGGAAGTCAAATACCTGGATCATCTCATTAGTGAGGGAAGGAGGAAGATAAATCCAGAAAGAATTCAGACCACTACTGAATTACCTCTTCCCTGAACAAAAAGAGAACTAAGATTTTTGGGATTGATGGGACATTGTAGACTATGGATAGATTCCTATGCATCCCAAACCAAGGGGCTATACCAAAAACTGTTGGAGGAGGAGCCTGACAAATTAGAGTGGAAGGAGGGGGAAGTAAAGGCCTTAGAGGGGCTCAAATGGGCATTGGTGCAAGTGCCTGTTCTAGCTCTCCTGTCCCTTGAAAAACCTTTCCATCTGTTTGTTACAGTAGATAAGGGGACGGTCTTGGGAGTCCCAACCCAGATCTGGAGAGGCCAAAGGAAGCCCATGGCCTTCCTTTCCAGAATCCTGGACCCTGTCTCCAGGTATGGCCAGGGTGTGTTCAGGTCATGGCAGCAACTGCTTTCTTAGTAGAAGAAAGCAGGCCCCTTTTGAGGAGCCTTAGTTGTCAGCACCCCTCATCAGGTCAGCACTTTTTTGTCTCAAAAAGCAGGAAGGTGATTAATGGATCCACGAATTCTGAGATGTGAGGTGATTCTAATGGAAAAAGAATGACTTAATACTGACAATTGATCATAGTCTGAACCCAGCTTCTTTCCTTTGGAAAGGGTCCAGTCAGGTAGAAACTCCTGAAAATGATTGTTTAGACTTAATTGAATACGAAACCCAAGTCCGACCTGACCTAGAGGGCCTTCCCTTACATTTTGGGGGAAAATTATTCATAGATGGGTCTTCTAGGATCCTGGAAGGAAAAAGGCACAGTGGCTATGCTGTTGTTGCTAGGCTAACTTGTGAGGTGAAAGAAGCTGGCCAACTGCCTAATGATTGGTCAGTTCAGACTTATGAGCTGAATGCATTAAATTGTTAGAGGAAAAAGATGGTACAGTCTACACAGATTCTAAATATGCCTTTGGCATGGTCTACATCTTTGGAAAAATTTGGGAAGAAAGGGGATTGGTCAATAGCAGAGGGAAGGAATTAGTTCATGTGGAACTGGTAAGACAAGTGTTAGCCAGTCTGCTCTTACCAAGAGAAATATCCATTATACATAAAAATGGGCATCAAAAATGTCACACTTTTGAAGTAAAAGGCAACAGATTGGCCGATGAAAAGGCCAAAGAGGCTTCCCTCTGTTCCCCTCTGGAACTGAAAGTCCTGATACCCTCCATTCCCAAAGAAATTGGAATCCCTGTGTTCTCTGAAAAGGACATAAAAAAACTAGAACAATTGGGGTTGACCTTAAATAGCCAAGGGAAGTGGCTCCTCCCTAATGGCTGGCAGATGTTGAATAAACATGTAATGAGGGAAGTAAGAGTGCTTTTGCACCAAGGGAGTCATTGGGGAGTACAGACCATGTATGATCTAGTCTTCAAAACTTTCAGGCTTATGGGCCTTTATACTATAGCCAAACAAATAAGTGAACAGTGCATAATCTGTCAGAGAGTTAATAAGAAAGTTTTAAGAAAGCAAGTGCCAGGGGTGAAGGAACCCAACCTCAGGCCATTCCATGGCACTCAGGTTGATTATACTGAAATGCCCCCTGTAGGTCAACTAAAGTATGTTCTGGTTATTGTGGATCACCTGACAGGGTGGGTAGAAGCATTCCCTCTAGCTTCATCTACAGCATCAGGGACTTCAAAAATTATCCTTGAACAAACCATTTCCCAATATGGGTTAGTAGAAAATATAGAATCAGACAATGGTAGTCACTTTACACACAGAATGTGGCAAAAGATTATGTAGGGTCTAGGTGTCACATGGAACTTCCATACACCCTGGCACCCTCCATCCTCAAGGAAAGTGGGAAGAATGAGCCAAACCTTAAAAAAAAATCTCTAAGTTGGTCTTAGAAACCAAATTAGCGTGGGTTAAATGTTTACCTATAGCTCTGTTAAGAAACCTCTAGGAGGGAACTGAGAATTTCTCCTTATGAAAGGCTTTGGTCTGCCCTTCCCTGGGAAGCCCAGGAAAATATCCCCTCCTTCGAGTAGAAGGATCTCTTTCTTCAAAATTAAATACTTGCCTTGTTTTCTACTTTGTCTTCCCTCGAACATCGGGGTTTGCTGGCTCAGACTCCATCTCTTGAATTTGCAGTCCACCAACATTGACCTGGCAGCTGAGTCCTAATTAAGTCGTGAAGAGTCCAAACTCCAACCTACCTGGGAAGGACTTTATCAAGTCTTGCTGACAACTGAAATGGCAGTCCCAATGGCAGAAAAAGGCTCACTACACTCTAGTAAAAGGACCAGTACTTCAACCAGCCAGTAAGTACCCAACAACCTCGTCCCAGTTTTGGAAAATAATTTCAGTCCCAGATCCCTTAAAGATCACACTGAAAAGACAATAATTGGGGGCAGGGGGAGAGGGGATTGAGCTGTGTATTGTCCTAGTCAACAATGGCCCTAGTCCTATCAGAATACCAAAGGAGGAATTCGGACCTTAAGTTGCAGGTGAAAATAATCTTATTAGCCATGATGTTTCAAATCTGAGAAGCAACTAATCCCATGAAATTAGTTATAATAGTGACTGAAGGTCTGGAGTCTCAGACCGTGCAGTTTGAAGCCTGCCAAGTAATACACTGTGGGAATTTAGAGCACCAGCAATGGCTGAGTGGGGAAAATAAATACCTATGCCCAGAGCCAGTGGAGAAAGGTTACAGCCAAGAAAGCTAAAATGGTTGGAATATGATGGTGGAAGCAATTAATAAAAAATTGGGTAACTTGAGCAGGAAAGTTAGACCTCTTGGATAGGCTGTAACCTCCGAAGTATCCAATCTATGAAGAAACAGTGGAAGGGCTTGCATGCTAGGCTTAGGGGTTTAAATTGTGTCATTTTTCTTTGTTCCACACCAGCCATGTTTTCTGGTTGTGCGCTCCTTCTTGCAAGATTGAACATAAATTCTTTTCTTCTCCACAATTGGGTGAGCCTTATTTTCTTCCAGAAGATTTCTTTCTTACAACAAGCATCTTTCCATTAAGTTCTAAAGTAAAATTTTGTTCCAGAGGACAAGGAAAATGTTATGACAGGTTAATGAGTAGAATAAAAAAAAAAAGGAAATTGGGCAAAAATAAGTGATATTTAAACATACCATATAAGATTAAAAATTTGAATTCATGCTTGACTAAGGAGTTGTGACAGAATTTGGTGATTGTTGCCTCTCCCTGCCCCCCCCCAAAAAAAGATTACATTCTTGAACTAATCCATTTCTATGGATGTGAGACCCTTTGATTGCATTAGATTTGTTAATGGACCTTAATTAGATCACTTGGTTAGATCATTTTTATTGGGCCATATCAGTGAGGTGTGACTCCAGTTGGGTCTCTTCCCTCTTAGTGAAGCCTTATGTAAATGTAGACACAGAGAGAAAGAAGACATACAGAAAAGGGAGCTCTGCCATTTTGACTCTGCCATTTGACAGAGAGGGCTCAAGGATTGCTCGCAGCATGAAGCCTGCCAGAGGCCTTGGCTCTCATAAGGCTGAAAAGATGAGTCATATGCCTGTTCACTGGCAGCTTGAGCTCCTGGAGATGGTGAGCCCAGAGAGGAAGGCAGGGACCTTGACAGAAAGCAGCTGCAATTTTGTCTTGTCAATGAATGTTACAGTTTTTTTATTGTCTGCTTTTCTAGAGAAAGTATTCTCCTGATTAAATGGACAGGATGCTCTTCACGCCCAACCTTCTGGGATTCCAGGATCATCAATAACTGACTATGGTCAGAAAGCATCTCTGATGGTGCCTTGCTATGGGCATTTTTGCAGACTTGGAACTATAAGCTTTTACCCCTAATAAATTTCCCATTATAAAAGCCAATCCATTTCTGGTATATTGTATTACAAGTCTTAGAAAACCAAAGTAAGAGTAAAGTAACTTTTCTTAAAAATAAAACTACAATATTGGTAAATTGTTTCCCTTACTCTCATATGGGTAAAATATCATATGCTAGAATTTAGTATTATTTCGTATTTTTCACCAGTAGGTTGTTTTTAACTGAAGGCACCATATTTATTTTGGGCAATTTCCTTTTATCCTCAACTATATTGCATTGTTGTCAGTCACAAAAGTAATGCTATTTTACCAAAATCAAATTTTTGTGACCATTTTAGTGCTTCACTTTTTATAATCATGGTTTATAAATATTGAGGTACTTAGAAAATAATATTAAGATCGAGTCAAGTGGCGGCGGACTTGGCCCAGTATTTAGGGCATCCGTCTACCACATGGGAGGTCCGTGGTTCAAACCCCGGGCCTCCTTGACCCGTGTGGAGCTGGCCAATGCACAATGCTGATGCCCGCAAGGAGTGCCCTGCCACGCAGGGGTGTCCCTTGTGTAGGGGATCCCCATGCGCAAGGAGTGCACCCTGTAAGGAGAGCTGCCCAGTGCGAAAGAAAGTGCAGCCTGCCCAGGAATGGTGCCGCACACATGGAGAGCTGACACAACAAGATGACGCAACAAAAAGAAACACAGATTCTCCTGCCGCTGACGACAACAGAAGTGGACAAAGAAGATGCAGCAAACAGACACAGAGAACAGACAACCGGGGTGGCGGGGGGAAGGGGAGAGAAATAAATAAATCTTTAAAAATATATATATATTTTTTAAAAAAAGATGGAGTCAAGTAATTAAAATACATACCCTGCTAGAATCTTAATAGGTCACTCAAATATACATGTCTGTGCTCACAAGATTGAGAATATACTTTATTTGGAATAATAAAACCAATTCGCAAAGTTTTGTTATGGAAATTTAAAAGATTTTGCTAAACTAATCGCAACCTAACAAATGAAGAAATCAATCAAAAGTTTTCTTGAAGTTACTGCCAGATATATATTACTAAATAGGATCTATTGTGAGGAAATGGAAAATACAGCCTATGTAGTTCAATGTAAATTATACATTATTGTTTCCTTTATGCATAACCATATTAATAATAATTTATTTTGGTAGTAGTTAATATCTCCTGGATATGAGCCAGAGAGAGGGTGATTATGATAATACATTCAGTTACTCAATAGGCTGAATCCTTCGAAGCTTCCAATGATACAACTGTTAACGACAATGGCTTTGCTACTTAATCAGATGTTTTACCACTGGGGATTGCCCATGTGAATCAAATCTGACAGAGGCTTCTGCTTCACCTCAAATGTAATGACACAAGTGTGTCACTTATTAGCAATTCCAGGGAAAAGGCACATGGCATTCACCCTCAAGCTTCTATATAACTACCATTTATGGTATGATAATAAGTCAGTCTTTAATTGAATAACAATTCAACAGTGGACAGAAGAGTTTTGCATATTTAATAGCATATGTTTTTCTTTTGTATATGCTTCATTTTGCGCTATTAGAATTTTAACATGTAGAAGCACAGGCAACGCCATTTAAGAAACTGAGTTTGGCTTATTATCTCCCAGAAGTAGAGATGAAAAGTTATTTGTAAGTAAAATGAGAACTACATTATCCATGTCTTCCAAGTCACACTGCCATGTGGTAGGAAAAAATATCTGGGCTTAAATCTATGTCATATTATTTGAACTGTTTTGTACTTCTGTTTTCCTTAGGTTTAGTTTTTTGGAAAATGTTTGTCCACTAATTATCCTAAAGGATGTTTTAAATAAACATGTGTGACCTTTCCGTGTTGAGCAAGGTTGTGCTGTTGGTGTGGTATTATCTGATACATTGATTTTCTGCAGCAAATTTCAAGGTTGTGGGAAAAAAAAAAAAGGACAGAAGCTGCATATTGTGGGTTGGCACGGGAAACCAGATTCTTCAACTCTTTCCGTAAGATCAGTCAGCTTCCAGAATGTTGACTTCGTGACAATGGAAGGTGCTGGTCTTTGAGTTCAGGTCTGTCCTTGAAAGGAGGAACTATGATGGGCAATCAACACTTTGCTGTGGTATAACATTTGCGAAGGCTGAAGCCTTGGTAATGAACTGTATTCTACAGGAAAAGGGATACCAGATAAGGTTTTGTTAGCCGTATGCAAATAGAAACATTTCTTTAAACAGGCTTTTGAGAATCAAGTTTGAAAGTTCATTTTGAGAAACGAATCTCAATTCACTTTATGACTAATGACATGGTATTACAGGTTTAACGCTTCAAATTTTAAAACAAATCTGAGACCAAAAGTAGTTCTAGAGAAATGATTTTCTATGTTCTTCAAATATTATTGATGAAATAATGTGTCTTAAAATAGCTTTATAAGCTTACAGGACAAATATCATCTACCAGATTCTCTCACTCTTTCTCATCAGTTAGAGTGACTGCTGTTAGTGACCTGTTAGGCTCCCCTGGGTCTGCATTATTCACAGACTAAGTCTTATGCAGACATAACTAGGTCACCTTAATTACCTATGAAAATAAGGTATACTCATGAAAGCTTCACAATGATAATTATTCCAAAATGCCAAAACTGTGTATGCAAACCTTTGAGGTAGGTGCTGAACATTATTGCACAAGCAAGATTAATCAAACCAAACTGGTCATATTTTTCCCCCCAACTCTCCGATATTCCTCCCAACCATTGTTTTTAGCATTAAAAAATACCATCCTTGCCAAGTAATACATTGATTGTATCCTTAGGAATTCATTGTTAGGATTTGTTTTTCTTTTCTCTAAATTCCTTTGCAATATGAAAGAAAATCAACAGGCTATTGTAAACGAACAAAAGAAAGCTAATCACATGTGTTTCTTTTTTTATCTAAAATGATAGCATGGGACACTTCTGTAATCAGCATGTTTTCTTCCTGCAGACATTTCTGTACCTGTCATTTTGTCATAGAAACAAAGTGAGGGAAATTAGAAAATGTAGAGTCTTTTTAAATAGTGAGAAAATGAAAAGTAGAGGTGTTTTGCATTTTCATATGTGTAGTTACAAAATATTTTAACTATTCTGTTCACCAATGTATTTAAAAGAATAACAATCTGTTTCCTCTCTCTTCCTTAGTGCTGCCTATGGAGGTGACAGCCCTCCCTTTCCCAGCATCATGGCTGCCTGCAGACCCCTTGTGAAGCCCAGGTTTGTCAAAAAGGGGACTAAGAAGTTCACCCAGCATCAGTTAGACTGATATGTCAAAAGTAAGCATAACTGATAGGAATTGATAAGAAACAATAATTGCAAAAATTAATTGTTCATTTAACCTTATGAAGTTCATACTTCATTATCAACATTTTACAGATTATGAAACTGACACTTGGAGACCAGAAATCTATTCAAGTTTGCCCAACTAGAACTGGGGATTGATCTCAGGTCTCCCTAATTCAAGAGCCAGAGACATTGACAACAGGTTGCAGAGAAGATTCTAGGGCCCAATCTTGATGCCTACTGGGTTCTGGGAGCAACAATAAAACCAAGCACATGCTGCCCAGTGGCTTCCAAAAGTTCCTGGTCTATAATGTCGAGGAGCTGGAAGTGCTGCTGATGTGTACCAGATCTCACTGTGCTGAGATTGCTCACATCATTTTCTTTCCAAGAACCTTAAAGACTTCGTGGAGAGAAAAGCCCAGCTGACTATCAGAGTCACCAATCCCAATGCTCGACTGCACAGCAAAGGAAATTAAAATAGACAGTTTATCTGTCAGTTTTGTCTGAAATAAAACCATAAAAAGTAAAAACAAAAAGAAAACAAGAATAACAATCCTATTGAAGATTCAAAACCTCTAAGGAGTCTAGTGAGTGATGCAATGAGATGAAGATCAAAGTAATACTAGGGTTTGAGCAACATCAGCAATTTTGAGTTCTGAAAATTCCTTCAATGTTTAATCTACAGAACTGATTGTTTATATTGAATATCATAATTACTGTTATTAGTAGTAATGAAATAAGAACTTTCCGTAATTCCACAAAAATCAGTAACATGGTATTTTAAAGCCAAGTGACTATAAAACAGGAGGGATGATTTCAATTTTCTAATTATAGTTTTTTCCTGAAACTTTTAGATTTTTATGGAATAAGATTGATAGCATAAATTTCCAACAAAGAATTATTAAAAGACATAAATTTCCTAAATGATTTTTATTCTTCATTTTGGAAGTGAATGAATTTACAACAAGACCAAGGAACACGTATTTAAAGATCAATAGCTACTGTAGGTAGTTTGAGTTAATCCATGGTATGAACATTTGGAATTTTAGCTTTCTGATATGAGATATAAGATGACAGAATATTTCAACTGATTTTTCCCCATAAGGGTTTTTACACTGTCCACTGTCCCCAAAGCAAGTAGGTTTCTTCTTCTTCTCCTTTTTCTTCTTCATTGTCATCATCATCATGTTGGAAGTGATATAATATAATCCTTCTAAATATATTAAGTGAAAATTGCTCCTATGTTGGATGGATCTTAAAGACAGAGCATAATCTGGTTTCTGGGTAAGGTATTTTTATATTCCAAAAACCTTTTCACACTCCCCTGATACAACAAAGTGCTTCATACATATTTAACACTTAAAACACTTCAGGTATTGTTGGCAAATCTAAATTGTACTTTGAGTAGAAGTGGCTTTATTAATTATTTATGTTTAAAATAGTCATCTAACTAGTAACTCCCTGAGGCCAACTTAGTAACTTTCTATATTTTCCTAAGACTCTGATTCTACCTGCCTTCTTAAGTGTTAACACTTGTTAAAGAAAGAACATAAGGGCAACTACACTAAATATTATCATTGGTAAAAAATAATAATTGATAACATAAATTGTTCATTTACCTTATCAAGTTCACACTTCATTATCAACATTTTACAAATTACAAAGCTGTCACTTGGAGACAAGAAGTCTGTCCAAGGTTGCCGTACTGGCCCTGGGATTTGACCTCAAGTCTCCCTGATTCAAGAGCCTATGAATTTAGCCCCTTTGCAGCACTTTGTTGTTAAACCATGCCATGAGGACAACAACCTCCTGGATGTGCACAGGCAATTTCTAGACATCTAATTGATAGGGAAGCCAGGTGGAAGTCATTTTGACCAAAAACTGTGGGAGGACCAATTTTTTCTATCATTCAATGGGTTATTTATTTTTTTCTTTTCTTTTCCCCCCAGTGTGAGATCACACAAAAAGTCCTAATAGAGGACCCACTGAGATAAAAAATGTCACCATTTTTAAACTTGCTAATGGGATTTCATTTAGTTCTCACACACGCAGAAGCTGTGAGAGTTTCTCTCAGTAATTTGCTTGCTAGCTTCTAAATTTATCGGTTCCAATGCTAAAACCACTCAGGTGTAGCATCTAAGATTGTGGAATGGCTCACTGAAGAGTGCTGCTGCACTTAAATCCAGTACAAGAAAACCACTTTAGTGACATGATACAGTTATAGTACATTATTTGAATTCTTTTATAGGAGTGAAATTTACTCATTAATTTCTTCCATTATAATATTGCTTTATATTCTGCAGTGCTTTGATCTATTTTATCTACTGTGAGCAGTTCAGCAATATTATGAGGCAAGAATTATTATTCCCATTTTAGAGATGAGTTTTAAAGATGAGAGTGTTGAAGCAATTTTTTTCAAGGTCTTAAAACAGTAAGTACAACAGTATAACAGTGCTTTTTGCATTTTATCACAGCCATTGTTACCCACCTGAGAATGGTGGGTTATAGTCAGTGTTTTCAAATTCCTCACCACAGGTGAAAACACCCAAATCATAATCCAGACCTATTGATTTATAATCTGCAGCAACGAGATTTAGGTATCAGTATATTTGGACAACTACATTGTTCAGAATTGGGAGCCCATCTCCAAAACAGAAATTTTACCTTGCTGATTTGTTTCTATTATTTTATTTTGAAATAATTTCAAACTTACAGGAAAGTTTCAAATACAGTACTGAAAACTTTTTCTTGAACCATTTGTGAGGATATTGCTTGTATTTCCTACAAACAAGGGTATTTTCCTGCATAGCCACAGCAAAACCATCCAAGCCAGGAAATTAACTTTGAAACATTACTGCTATCAAATCCACCCACCCAGCTCAAGTTTCACCAATTTTTCTAATAATGTCTTTTATAATAATAACATTCAGTCAAGGATCATAGTTAAGTTCTTATGGCTCTTGGATATCTTTCAGTTTGAGATGGTTCTTCAGTATTTTTTCAGATTTCATGACCTTAATCCTTACAAAGACTACAAGATTAAGTAGAATTTGCTGGGTTTCTCCACTATGAAGGGACTCTTCTGTTGTTGTTACTTTGTAATGAATAAGTATTTCTGGGGAGATACTTTGAGACTATGTGTGTATTCAATTTCTCAACCTTTTACCTACTAGG
Source organism: Dasypus novemcinctus (assembly GCF_030445035.2). Taxonomy (NCBI): domain Eukaryota; kingdom Metazoa; phylum Chordata; class Mammalia; order Cingulata; family Dasypodidae; genus Dasypus; species Dasypus novemcinctus. The sequence continues at coordinate 53,915,937 of NC_080679.1, read as the reverse complement.
TTTAGCATCTGCTCATGTTTATTGGCTAAATTATGACAATTGGAATACTGAATGTTGATTTTTAAAAATTTATTCTACATGTATTACTTGGCAGTCTACTATAAGGAAAAGCTTTTTCTTCTTCTTTCCATTTAATTATTCCTTTGTTTATTTTTGTCAATTTGGACTCATTGATTCATCTTTTATTCAATGTCTTACTATAATTATTTTATTTTCATATTGAAATTGTCCCAGATTTGGCTACAGGGAACTCTTCAAAGCTGACTCTTGAGTACTTTTGATACATTTTATCACTTTTTGAGTACTCCCTTACTTTTGTACAAAAATAAGTTCTCCGAGATTTACTGCTATTCCCTGTGTTATTCCCTTCCCTAGCTGGTAATGAGTATTTGTCAATGGAACCCTGGTTCCTTCTCATGAGGAATATGTTTGGAAACCATGATATGTTTTTTTAGGAAAGCTCTACACAGCCTTTACAGGCATTTCAGAGGATGCAGCAAAACATGGAGACAAAGATGGTTGGGATTCAACTGGCTGGCTTCTTCCTTCCAGACTCCATGACTCTTACTAGCATGGCCTGGGCTTGCTCGGGTCCTGGGAAGTACAAAATCCAATCTGGGTCCACCTCTGGCAAGTGGGGCCACTTCAGCAGGCATGTCTGTGGCCAGAGTTATGTCTGCTTTCGTTTTCATTGTTCATCCATCCTACAGATGCAACAGGCACAGTGCTGGGGATGCAAAGGTGAGCAAGATATAGTCCTTGTCCACAAGGGCTCATGATATAACAGAAAAATCAGCACAATATAGCCAGCAAGTATTCCCAAAAGAACCAGCTCAATATGCTAGGCTGATCCACAGGATGGCCACATGACTGAGCTCCAGGTGGTCAAGAAAGTTTTCTGGAGAAGGTGATCCTAAGGTGAGAGCTGAAGGGTGAGTAGGTATGTTAACCAAAGTGGGCACTGGCTAGAACCCTACCCTTTTCTCAACAACTCCTCTAAGCCCCTCATCTGATCTTCTTTCCTCCTTTGAATTTCCTCTCAGTGTGAACATATTTATATTTATATTTTATTTCTATCTCTTTTTTTGCATATTGAAAACCATATATTGAAAATAATATTTCCAATATTAGTCTATTGCCTCAAGACTTATTCAATATTCTTGCTTCTATAATTACAACTCCCTTTTCAAACATTGAGGAACCTCGTTAAATATATTTGCTTATCGTAAGAATCTTTTCTGTAGGTAATGTTTCTTTCATTTTCTGTGGCTTCAACAAACACAGCATGTACCTCCCCTCCCTCTTTCCTGGATTGTTGACCACTTTGTTCCACTCCACATAATGACTTTTAGACTATACTTTTCTGGAAGGAAGGACAGGAAGAAACAAAGAAAGAAGAAAATGGAAGGAAACAAAGAAGGAAGGAAGGAAGGAAGGAAGGAAGGAAGGAAGGAAGGAAGGAAGGAAGGAAGGAAGGAAGGAAGGAAGGAAGGAAGGAAGGAAGGAAGGAAGGAAGGAAGGAAGGAAGGAAGGAAGGAAGGAAGGAAGGAAGGAAGGAAGGAAGGAAGGAAGGAAGGAAGGAAGGAAGGAAGGAAGGAAGGAAGGAAGGAAGGAAGGAAGGAAGGAAACTTAACAGTTAATATTTAAGGGCAGGATTCATTGTTTGTTACTCATGATACCAAACCCAGTGACATATTCATTGATCAATAAATATATGAATGCTCAAAGAAAGAAGGAATGAACAAAGAATATTAATATTGTCTAAAGTATGTCGACATAATTTGATAAATTACTTATTTCCAGTTCTAAATGAAAGTTTATCACTTACTTGACAGTAACTCTAACTGGGAAGAACTGAGGCAAGGTTACTGAAAGAAACACAAAATTAACCTGTTTATACTGTTTATACTTATTTTGAAGTGAACTTTCTGAAACCATTTTTCTTTTCTCCTTTTTATTTAACCACCAGTTGCTGAATTGAATAATTACTTTTGTTCTCACAATATGTTTTTGGAAATAGAGCAGAGGTTCTCACTCTGATTACATTAATTGGAAACTCCCTTGCTATTCAAATATTGATTTATTCACTTTTGAAATGAAATGAGTAGATATATGTACTTGTGGGTAAATTAATGAGAAGCACTCCCAGTGTTTCATAATACTTTTCAAGTGAAAAATGTTTCACTTTGGGTCTCAATGATCTGTATATTTGCCCTTTAAAATTACCCATTATTATTATTTATTTATATTATCTAGTCAATGTTTTAAAGTATATATATATATATATGATTTAGTAGACAGTTTTCAAGACTTGTACCAAAAGCCTTTCTACTCAATTAGATCTTTATTTTGACACCCTTTGTTTGAACCAAGAAACTAGAATCATTCTAGTGAATTTATTTGCCAGAAGTTTTCTCAAAAGTAATATTTTTGAGACCTATGTACTATGATAATATTTTACTTTGGAGACTGCATATCTGGATCTGGAAAGTATTTCTTGTATATCAGAAGGAAAATAAAGCATCTATTCAAATGCACATGAACAAGGGGTACAGAAAGAGCAGGTGTAATAATGCTGAGGGAAAGAAGTCACACACAAGAGCCCAAACTGGATGAGTGCATTTATAGAAGGTACAAAAGCAGCAAAACTAACTGATGATGTTGAGCACAGGGCTGTGTAGGCAGTGACTGGAAGGGAGCAAGCAGAAGCTTTTGAGGAGATGGTATTTTTCTGTTTCTTATTCTGTGTTGATTAAAAGGTGGTGTTTAGTTTGTAAAAATTCAACAAACTGTATATTTACAATAGCTACACTTATGCTTGTGTGTGTGACCCTTCACTAACAAGTTTTTTAAAAATCTTAACCATATTCCATGACACAGGGGCAAGTCTTCATGCAGCTGTGTTCATCTGATTTAGCAAACCTATTTCTACTAAAGTGTAAAAGTTCAATTAGCCACTTCATTTCTGAAAAGAAAGAACTTTGCTGAGGGTCTAACAGAACGTGTGAATCATCCATCAAGAGATCTTTTATGGTGCCAAGAACACAGTAAAGTCTGAGGTATACTTGGCATGGTCATTTGTCATTTTCAAGTCAGCATGGTTTTAGCATCTGCTTGTCAGCAAAGACAGCCACCCTTGGAAACTCACTTCCTGCAAAGTCTGTCTGCTTCTGACCACATGGATTATGGTGCAGCAGAGTTAGTAAAACTCCCTGACCATATTAATAATCAATACAGGTGACATTAAATCGTTTCATGATTGATATAACTTGTGAATTTTAAGGTTTAAAAAGACAGGCTATGCCAAAAACTGTCTGGTTGTACTAGCCTATAGGATTGAATCTCATATAAGTGTGTTCAAACTCAGCTTGGATTTACACACTAGATATTCTGGATATTGATTTTTAAGTATGAGATATTTTCCGCTTCAATTTGATTCATGTTTTTGTTATTTGTGGTGAAGATTTTGTTTTTGGCTTATTTTCCCTTTTGTTCAGGTGTTTTTATTTTTCTTTCTTTCAGGAATTAGGGATAATATCTTTATGGGCTTTATCAAATTTCATATTAGCTCTCGATACAAAATGACACTCTTACTGGCTACAATTATTTCAATCAGTTTTCTCTGGAACAATTTGTGCCTGAACTGTTGAATATGTTATGCCCTAAGGGGATGCTAAATATGGTTAATGTTGAATTTTTTCTCATTTCTCTTTCTTTTCATGCACATATGTAAACTAAAACTGTACATAAAAACTGGGCAGCAGAATAGCTGTTCATAAAAATAAACAAGGTAGGCATCTGGTTAAGACATGTGCTCAATTGTTTTGTTCAGCTTATTTAGAGCTCAGCATTCTCAACATTTCTGTAATTCTCTAGTTTTTATAAATCAAATCCCAGGCTGGATTATCTGTGTCTCCAAAACTAATTCATTAGAATAACTTTGAACAGTGAATATTTACTATTTCTTTTTCTGTTTAGTGAGTCCCCTCCCAATTCATGTAAAAATTTAAGACGTTCCCATATCTGCACAAGCTGACTGAGAGCCAACAGGTCATATAACCAGTTGATTTAGATTTTTTCCTAAAACCAATATAAACGTAATTTGGCAAAACATGTATACAACTGAAACTGGGTATTTGGGTGAATGCTTAGCTGTTACCACTATTTGCTACATATGTCTCAGTAGTAATGTCTGGTTTCAAAACTGGTAGCTGCTGGCCAATGAGTGGATTAAAACTCAATAATGGTTCATATGCTTGGGGATTATATCTTTTACACCAAAATCTAGACTCAGTGTTGTCTAATAGGAATTTATACCTAAATTTAAGTAAATCCGTGGCTTTTGAAATCATCACCTCTTCTTTTTATTAGAGAAAAGGGAATTACTTCATTTTAAAGTGGGTGATTGAGTCATTTTCAGCAAGATGCATAAAGAAGCATAAAACAACAAAATGTGTGTTTTTTCTTTAAAATGTTCTAGCAAACATACCAAGGAAAACCAGAGGGAGTTGGGAAATGAGGAGAAATAGATGATAGGATTTGGTGAAATGCTGGTAATGGTTGGTTTGGGAAATGTGTATGTGGGGGTTAATCATGTTATTCTCTCTAGTTTTGTGTATGTGCTAATTTCCATAATAAAATTATTCTAAAAGGAAAATCTAAGAAAATGGTTTTTGAAAGCAATTTATTTAACTATCTGACCTTCCCATACATATATATCAGTCTGTTATGTGCTTAGTAAATTCACTTTTGTTTAAATTTTCATTTCCCTGGATAAAAATGAAGCTAAACATGTTTTCATCTCTTTACAGGTCATTTAGGTTTTCTCTTATATGAACTGTTTATATGTTACACTTATGTTTTCTACTTGGTTGTTTGACTTTCTCTTAATGATATCTAATTGCTTTTTGTATATTTTGGGTATTGCCTTGCCAGTTATATTCATTACAAATATATTCTCTCAGTTATGGTACTCAATTTTGTATTTCATGTACCAATGGTTTTATTCATGACTTCACAATTTCCAAATTTCCTAACAGAAGAAAATAGAAATATATTCTCCAGATTATTTTTCATATTATTTACAGTTTTGTTTTCCTGGGTATTATTTTACATAAAATTTGAGTTGGAAATCTATATGTTTTCCACAAATGGTCAATCAGTGATTTATAGAATTGTCCATTGGCTCGCTACTGATTTTGTAATGATATCAATATTTTCAGTTCATGTGAGGGTATGCTTCCAGGTACTGTTCCACTGGTATATTTGTATATGTATTGAAATTAACATATGCTGATTTACTACGGCCTTACCATAAATCCTGATATCTGTTTGTGCATGTTTCCCTGGACAATTTTTTCCTTCTTCAAAATTGTCTTGTATATTCTTTGGGAAAAATTTTCATCTGCATAATACCAAGACTTCCAATCTGCAGTCATAATACAATTCTTCATATACTCAAGCTTTTTTTTATGACCTTCAATAAAGATTTATACTTTTTGACAAAGATTTTTGCATTCCATATTTGTTTCAAAGATAACTTTACATTTTTATTGCTACTATAAATGCTTTTTTAAACAAACTTTATTGATACATATTAGTAAAACATACAATCCATCCAAAGTATACAATCAATGGTATTTGAAGTGTGAACTCATCATTTCAATCATTATTAGAGCATTTTCATTATTTCAATAATAATAATAAACAAAAACCAGACAAACACTCAAAAAAAATCATCACCTATCAAGCTCTTTATGCTTCCCCTGCTGTACATAGTTACTATTTCTAGCTACTCCTGCTTATTTATTTAAAAATAGTTTTATTGAGATGTGGGCAGCTGCGGGCCTCCGGGAGGGTCGACGCGGATGGCCGGGCGAGCTCTCCGGATGGGGGCTGCCCCACTGTCAAAGGAGAGGAGGGGGGTCGGCACGAAGCCGTTGGACCCTCGCTCTCTCCGCTCAGGCACGGGGGACGCGCGGTGCAAGCAAAAACACCACGGAGACGAGGTCTGGGCACAAGTCTGCTTTATTGTAGAAGGGGACATGGTTTTATAGGGTCTAGGTATACGTAAAGGGACTTGATTGGTGCCGGCGGGTGCTGTTGCTTGCGTAGACGGTTACGGGACAGTAGGCGGTTACTGGACAGTAGGCGGTTACTGGACAGTAAGCTGGCTAAGGGGTTAGGAGCAAGGGAGGGGAAGGGGAAAGTGTGGGCTGTCTAGATAACGGCTAGGCGGAAGACGGAGAAGGAGAGAAGGAGGGGCAGCGCCGGCTGCCAATACTGGGCGAGAAGGAGACGGGGACATTGAGATATATTCACATACCATACAAACTATCTGAAGTGAATAATCAAGGGTTTTCAGTATAATCACAATGTTGTGCATTCATCACCACAAAAACATTTTAGAATCAATTTTATTACTCTAAAAAGAAAAACTCCACACCCCTTAGCAGTCACCTCTCAATCCCTTCATTCTTCCTCAGACCTACATAACCACTAGCCTAATTTCATCTTTATAAATTGATTTATATTTACATATTATAAAAATGGAATCACACAATACAAAGCATTCATGTCTCATTTCTTTCACTTAGCATAATGATTTTTTGTCTAATATTAACATCTTGTGACAGTAAGATACATTTGTTCAGTTTCAAAGAAAAACAGTCTTATATATCTAATATTATACATATTCCTATTTCACATGAGATTTTACTATGCTATACATTCCCATGTTACATTTTTTAGGTTTCTTTTTAGTAATTGACATGACCTTAGACTTTCCCTTTAAACCACTGCCATACCTGTATAATAGCACTGCTAGTTACAAACATTATGTTGTGTTTTCACTGTTTCTATTCATTTCAAAAGATTAACAAACAACTTCTTACCGATTCTGCACTAGTTACCCCTCAACTTTCCACTCTCTAACCTTATTCTATTTTCTGGTGACTCATATGGAAGTTTATTAATGCCATAAGATCACACAATATATTTAGTTCATAATAGGACAATCACACCATATTTGTCTTTTTATGTCTGTCTTCCTTCACTCAACATAATGTTCTCAAGGTTCATCTATGTTGTCATATGTTTTACAACTTCATTTCTTCTTACTGTTGTGTAATATTCTTTCATGTGCATGCACCACGGTTTGTTTATTCTTTTCTCAGTTGATAGACACCTAAGTTGTTTCAATCTTTTAGCAATCATGAATAATGGCACTATGAACATCAGTGTGCGATGTCTGTTCATGTCACTGCTCTCAGTTCTTCTGGATATATATCTAGTAATGGTATTGCTGTATCAGATGGCAAGTCTACATTCAATATCCCTTAGGAACTCCAAACAGTCCTCCACAGTGGCCGTACCAGCCTACATTCCCACCAACAGTGAATCAATGTTCCTATCTCTCCACATCCTCACCAACACTTGTAGTTCTGCCTTTTTAATAGTGGTCATTCTAATAGGTGTGAAATGACATCTCATTGTAGCTTTGATTTGTGTTTCTCTAATCATTATTGATGGTGAACATTTTTTCATGTGTTTTTCTACCGTTTGTATTTCTTCTTTGGACAAAAGTCTATTCATGTCTTTTGCTCATTTATTAATTGCATTGTTTGTCTTTTTATTGTTGAGTTGTAGAGTCTCTTTATATATCATGGATAATAAACTTTATCAGATAGGTGATTGCCGAGTTTTTCCTCCCATTGAGTCAGCTGCTTTTTCATACTTTTGACAAAGTCCTTTGAGGTGCAAACCTGTTTAATTTTGAGGAGGTTCCATTTATCTATTTTTTCTTTTGTTTCTCATGCTTGGGTATAAGGTCCAAGAAAGAGCTACCTACCACAAAATCTTTAAGATGCTTTCTACATTTTCTTCTAGTAATTTTATTGTCCTTTTATATGTAGGCCTTTGATCTCTTTTGAGTTGATTCTTGTATAGGAACTGGGATAGGGGTCCATTTTCATTCTTTTGGTAATGGTTATCCAATTCTCCCAGCACCGTTTGTTGAAGAGGCTGTTTTGTACCACTAACATGGACTCGGTAGGTTTGTCAAAAACCAGTTGACTGTAGAGATGAGGGTTTATTACTGGACTCTCAATTCTATTCCACTGATCAGTGTATCTATCATTATGCCAATACCATGTTATTTAAACATTGTAGCTTTGTAATATGTTTTAAAATCAGGCAATGAAATTCCTCCCATATTGTTCTTCTTTTTTAGAATGCTTTTGGCTATTCAGGTGTGCTTTGCCTACCAAATAAATTTGGAAATTGTCTTTTCCATTTCTGTGATGTAGGCTGTAGGAACTTTGATTGGTATTGCATTGAATCTATAAATCAATTTCAGTAGGATTTACATCTTCATAATAGTTAGTCTTCCAATCCATGAACATAGAATGCCTTTCCATTTGTTCAGGTCTTCATTGATTTCTTTTACAATTGTATTGTAATTTTCCAAATATAAGCCTTGTATTTCCTTGGTTAAATTGATTCCTAGATATTTGAGTCTTTTGGTGCTAATGTAAATGGAATTTTTCCCCTGATTTCCTCCTCTGATTGTTCAATACTAGTGTACAGAAATATTATTGATTTTTGCGTATTTATCTTGTATCCTGACACATTGCCAAACTCATTTATTAATTCAAGTAGTTTTATCATAGATATTTCAGAATTTTCTAAATATAAGATCATGTCATCTGCAAATAGTGAGAGTTTAACTTCCTCTTTTCCCATTTGGATGCCTTTTAAAAATTTTTTTTGTCTTGTATAATTGTTATAGCCAGAACTTCTAGCACCATGTTGAATTACAGTGGAGGTGGTGGGCATCCTTGTTTTGTTCTGGATCTTAGAGGGACAGCTTTGAATTTTCCTCATTGAGTATGATATTGGCTGTGGGTTTTTCATATATGCCCCTTAGCATATTGAGGAAGTTTCCTTATATTCTTATCCTGAGAAGAGTTTTTATCAAGAAGGAATGCGGGATTTTGTTAAATGCCTTTTTTTGTATTGATTGAGATGATCATATGGCTTTTTCCTTCAATCTGTTAATGTGGTGTATTATGTTAAATGATGTTCTTATGTTAAACCACTCTTAAATACCAGGAATAAATCCTACTTGTTTGTGGAGTATAATTCTTTTGATATGCTGTTGGAATCTCTTTGCAAGTATTGTACGAGAATTTTTGCATCTATGTTCATTAGAGAGATGAGTCTGTAATTTTCTCTTCTTGTAGCAGTCTCTTTCTCTGGTTTTGGTGTTAGGGTGATAAAATGTATTGGGTGATTTTCTCTCCTCTTCAATTTTTGAAAGAGTTTAAACAGGATTGATGTTAATTCTTTTCCAAGTGCTTAGTAGAATTCATCTGTGAAGCCATCTAGTCCTGGACTTTTCTTTATTGGGAGTTTTTTGATGATGGATTCAATCTCTTTAAATGTAATTTGCTTGTTGAGTTCTTGCATTTTTTGTAGCATTAGTGTAGGTTGTTTGTGCATTTCTAGGAATTTGTCCATTTTGTCTAGATTGTTGGCATACAGTTTCTTATGATATTCTCTTATGATCAATTTTATTTCTTTTTTTTGTTTGCTTGTTTCTAATATGAGGTCCCCATATACCTCCCACCCCCTCATTTTTATTTCTATGGGGTCAGTTGTAACTTCCCCCATTTTATTTCTGATTTTATTTGCATCTTCTCTCTTTCTTTCTTTGTTAGTCTAGCTAAGGGTTTGTCAATTTTATTGATTTTTCTCAAAGAACCAGTTTTTGGTTTTGTTGATTTTCTGTACTGCTTTTGTTCTCAATTTCATTTATTTCTGCTCTAATCTTTATTATTTCTTTCCTTCTGCTTGCTTTGAGAATGATTGGCTGCTCTTTTCCTAGTTTCTTCAGTTGTTCATTTGGATCTCTGATTTTAGTTCTTTCTTCTTTTTTAATATAGGCATTTAGGGCTATAAATTTCCCTCTCAGCACTGCCTTTGCTGTACCACATGAGTTTTGATATGTTGTGTTCTCATTTTCATTCATCTCCATATATTTACCAATTTCACTTACAATTTCTTCTTCAATGCACTGATTGTTTAGGAGTGTGTTGTTCAGCCTCCACACATTTGTGAAATTTCCCCATCCCACCTATTATTGATTTCCAGTTTCATTTCATTTTGATGTGAGAAGGTGCTTTGTGAAATTTCAATCTTTTTATATTTATTGAGACATGCTTTGTGATCTAACATGTGGTTTGTCCTGGAGAAAGATCTGTGAGCACATGAGAAGAATGTATAATCCACTGATTCGGGATGCAACGTTCTGTATATGTCTGTTAGGTCTAGCTCATTTATCATATTGTTCAAGTTCTCCATTTCCTTGTTCTCTGTCTAGTTATTCTATCTAATGATGTGAGTGTTGTTTTGAAGTTTCCAACTGTGATTGTAGAGATGTCTATTTCTCCCTTTAGTTTTGCCAGAGTATGCCTCATGTATTTTGGGGCAACTTGGTTAGGTGCATATACATTTATGACAGTTATTTCATCCCAGTGGATTGTCCCTTTTATTAATATATAATGGCCTCTGTATCTCATAACTTTTTTGAATTTTAAGTCTGTTTTGTCCAATATTAATATAGCTAACACCTACTCTTTTTTGGTTACTATTTGTGTGGAGTATTTTTTTCCCCCAACCTTTCACTTTCAGCCAATTTGTATCACTGGTTCAGTCTAGTAGGCAGCATATGGATAGCTCATGTATTTTACCCATTCTGTTGGCCTATATTGGGGATTTTAATCCATTCACATGCAATAATATTACTGTAAATGTATTATTTACTTCCACCATTTTATTCTTTTTGGTTTTCATATCTTATCTTCTTGTCATCTGTCTTTTTACTCTTTTGGTTATCCTTTCTGCTAATTTTGCCTTGTGCACTCACTTCCAAGCCTCTCTCCCACTTTTTTTTTTTCTTTCTGTAAGGTTCCCTTTAATATTTCCTGCAAAGGTGGGTTCTTTTATATGAGCTCTCCTTGTTTCTGTTTGTTGGTGAATATTTAAACTCACCTTCATACTGGAAGGTCAGTTGTGTCAGATAAAGAACACTTAGCTGGCAGATTTTCTCTTTCAGTACTTTAAATATATCATATCACTGCCTTCTTGCTTCCATGGTTTCTGATATGAAACCACACTGAGTCTTACTGGGCTTGCCTTGTATATGATGGTTTGTTTCTACTTTGCTGCTCTCAGAATTTTCTCTTTATCTTTGATGTTTGACATTCTGAGTAGTATGTGTCTTGGGACAGGTTTATTAAGGTTTATTCTGATTGTGGTACGCTGTCCTTCTGGACATGTAAGTTAATTTTTTTCATGAGTGTTGGGAAATTTTCATTCATTATTTCCTCAAATACTCTTTCCACCCCCTTTTGCTTCTCTACACCCTCTGTATCTCCCATGACACATGTTTTTGTGTTTTTTGCTATCATTCAACCCTCTGAGTTCCTGTTCATTTTTTTCCCCATTCTTTTCTCTCTTCAATTTCAGCTATTTTGTCTTCTTTCTTCCTAGTCTTTCTTCTATCATTTCGATTCTGCTGTTGTATGCCTCTAATGTGTTCTTGATCTCACCTATCATGTCTTTCATTTACAAGAGCTGTTACTTTTTGCAGCAGTTTGACATTGTTTATGAATTCCAAAAATAGGTATTGGATTATTTTTGTAAACTGGTCTGTTTGAAATTTTACTTTTACTTAATTAAATTATGATTAGGGCTTTGATTGGGCCACATCAGTAGGGCATGAGAGGGACTCACAGATAAAAAACATGAAAAAGACAGAGTTGGGAGTTTTTGAGCTAGAGCCTATGAAGTAAGCACACAGAGCAGCAGAGGAGCTGAGCCTGGAGAGAATTGAGCCACAGGAAGAGAGACAGAGCCAGTCACCTAATAGTTCATAGCTGGTCTTTTGGATAGAAGCAAAGCCTAGACAACCTCATAGTCTAAAGCTAACCTTGTGGAGAAAACAGAGGAGCTGAGCCCAGAGAGGAATGAGCCCCAGGAAAAAAAGGAACCCAAGAAGCCTGAACCCTGACAGATGTCAACAGCCATCTTGCTCCAACACATGGCAATAGACTTTGGTGAGGGAAGTAACTTATGCTTTATGGCCTGGTGACTGTAAGTTTCTCTGAACAAATACCTTTCATAAAAACCAACTGATTTCTGGTATTTTACATCAGTACCCCTTTGGCTGACTAATACACTCTTCTATTCAGATTTTCAAATTCTTCTTTGTGCTTGGTCAGTGTCTTCTTGATGTACTTTATCTCTTTAGCCATATTGTCTTTCAACTCATTAATCATACTATGGAACTTTGTGTGAATCTTATTGATTAGTTGTCTCGAAGCATGTGTCTCAACTGGGTCTTTGACCCTTTGGCTGGACCATTTCTTCCACATTCTTAGTATGGCTTGTAATTTTTTGCTGATGTCTAGGTATCTCATTATGATCACGAATTAACCCTGTTGCTCCATTTCTCTCTTTTTGGTAGGGATTTAGTTATGGGAGACTCTTTTATTATCATTCTTTGATTCTTGTTTCAAACTGTTCTGGGTTCTTTGGAGAATCCCTGATAGTTGCTCAAATCTGGATTCTGGATATAGTAGTGGTTTGCAGACCTGCTTCCAAGGACCTTTGGGAAGGAGGCTGTAAAGTCTGGGAAAAGTCTCTCTTTCTTACTTTTAATGCCCTCACAGGCACTTCCGTAGTGGGCCAGCAGATGGCGCTCTTCAGCAGGCTTCTCAGTTCAAAGCTTGGCCAAAGTGTGTTTACTGCAACACAGACTGGATCACTGTGACAGAAGATCCTGCCTGGAGGCTAAGAGCCTAGCAAATCAAACTTTCTCAGAGACAGTTCTCCAACCTTTGTGAGCAGGCCCCTCTCTTTTCCTAAGTATGGAATAATTCCACTCCCCCTGTGCCCTAAGCAACCAGTCCTGGTCAATAGAGAGGGTGATTGAGGTCAGATCTCTTTAGTCCTGTGCTGGCTCCCAAGGCAAACAATGGCACAGTCTCACCCAGCCTGGAAGGGCTCCTGGGACACACCGGTCTAAATTTGTGGGTCAAAAGCTGAATCAGCCTTAGGCTGTGTCCCTCTTTCTCCAGTTTCCTGGGTAGCCAAGGACTGAACCAGATAATTCAAAGCTTTCTGCTCACAGGGTGGAGGAGAGGAACCAGCAGCCGCAGCTGCAGTCTACACATGATCCTAATGCTGAGGTTTCTTTCCTGTGCCTTTCTCTTTCTGGGTGGTGTCCAGGTGTCTTACACCCTAGAATTTTTTCCCCCAGGCCATTTCTGCCTGTTCTCTAGCTATTTTTCTGTGAGAGAAGAGACTCCTGTATCTTTCTAATGCACTATCTTCCTGGAAGTTCTTCTAAATGTTATTTTAATATAGCATTTTATCTGGTTATTGTATGTATTAAGAACTTTACTGATTTTGCATTCTCATCATGTTGCTGGCAATTTTGTTAAACCCTCTTATTAGCTCTAGTTTTTCCACTGTATATTTTCTTGGATTTTCTATACAAAAAATCATAACCCAAATCATGGTTATATCAATCATTTCATTTCTTCCAATTTTTATATTTCTCTTTCTTTTTCTTATTTTGCTGTGCTGGGTTGGTCTTTGGGAATAATATGCAAAAGTGGAGATGATAGTAAATATATCATTTTTTCCCCTTGGCTCAAAGGGCATTACTCCAAAAATTCCACTAGTAAGTATAATGTTTAATTTAGTTTACATCATTGTGGTTTTAATTTTTGTATATATATTTAACAGTTTAAAGGAATTTATTTTTGGTCCAAATTTGCTAGGTATCTGTATCAGGAATAAGATTTTAATTTTGTTAAATTATTTTTTCTGGGCCTATTGAAATAATTTTTTATTGTTTCCTTTTTTGATCTATTAACATAGTGTTTTTATATTAATCATTTTTTTTAGCTGAGGCATCCTCACTCCTAGTATAAAAGCTGAAACATGAACAACAAAAATTGCAGTAACAAATTCTGCTAAATTTGTTATACTGTTACTTTATATAGGGTTTTTGAATGTAAGTTTACGTATCTATTTTGTCTTGTCTGCCTATATTTTCACTTCCTCTCTTACTTCATCCTTTTTTTCCTTCCTTTTTTTCTCTTATTTCTTTAATGTTTATATTTTTCTCTTTTATTCCTTTCTCCCTGCTGTCCTCCTTTGTGCTATTATCATATATATTACATATATATATGCTATAAATCCAACAGTGTTAAAATTGTTGCTTTATACCGTCATGCTGTTTTAAGTTATTAACAGAAGAAACGGAAAAAAATCTTTTATGTTGACTCACAAATTTACTATTCCCACTGCTCGCCATTTTATCATGTAGAATTGATTTAATATTTACTGTCAGTTTCTCCCAACCTGAAGGCTTTCCTATAGAAATTTTTTTAAGGTATGTCTGGTAACAGTAATTTAGCTTTGTCTTTATAAAAGAGAGTTTTAATTTCATCTCCATTTTCAAAATGGATTTAGATTTCTTGGTAGATAGTTTTTGTATTTGTTTTTCTTTAAGAACTTTGAATTGTCCAGCTTACATAGTTTCTGATGGTAAGTCAGCCTTTAATTGCATTGCTTTTACCCTCATACATGCTGAGTCATTTTTCTAATGCTACTTTCAGAATTTTCTTTTGGTATTTTAACTTTCAGCAGCTTGACTCTGACATGTCAGATGTTAATCTCATTGTCTTTTTCTATTTGGAGTCTTTTGAGTTTCTTGGATCTGGAGATAAAGGTTTGTTTGATTTTTAATCAAATTTAGAAGTTTTCAGCTATTATTTCTTCAAATTTTTTTTTCTACAGCTTTCACTCTCTCTCCTTCTTGGTATCTTACTACTCATTCGTTGCTACAATGATTATTGTTCTCCAGGTTTCTAAGACATATTTCATTTTTCTTCAATCTTATTTTTCTCTCTGTTCATCAAATTGGATAATTTCTATTGCTCCTTCTTTTACCTTTATAAATCTGCTATTGAGTCCCTCAAGTGAATTTAGTATTTCCATTCTTGTATTTTCCAACTCCAGAATTTTTATTTGATTATTTTTAAAAGTACATTTTATCTCTTTTAATTTAAGCATAGTTTCCTATGGTTATTTAAACATATTTATAATAGTTATTTTAATGACTTTGTTTAATCTAATATTTTGGGCATTCCATGGGTCCATGGTTAGTGGCAATGCTTCAGTATGGGTTCATCAATTGTAACAAAAATACCATACTAATGAAGGATGTTGTTAATGTAGGAAAGTGTGGGAGGGGATGGGAGTGAAGCATATGGGAATCCCTTATAATTTCTGTGTAACATTTATGTAATCTAAAGTTTCTTTAAAAATAGAAAAAATTAATTAAAAAAGATAAAAAATAGCAAGAAAGTAAACTAAAGACTTTGTTTAATTTAGTGTCTTGGATACTCAGAAACTTTCTATTAACCATTATTATTTTATTTTTCTGAGTTTGGGTCATATATTCTTACATTCTTTTTTCTTTGCCTGCCTGTATTAGTCAGGGTTCTCTATGGAAAGAGAATCAACAAGAGATACCTGTTAATAGTATGCATTCTATGAGTCTCTGACGTGACCATGGGGATGCACAAGTCCAGGTTCTGAAGGCTGGCTGCAACCAGGGGCTCCAATGAAGGTTCTTGAGGAGTTCTGGGAGACATTGGCTGCCCAAAGATGAGCTGGGAAGTTCTCACTCAATGGTGGAATCACTTTCCATTTTAAGGCATTTAACTGATTGGGTTAAGCATCACTCATTGCTGATGACAGTGTCCCTGATTGATGTAATTGTAATCAGCTATCCATGATTTACCACTGCAGTAAAGTCAATGGTGACTAAAGTCCATAAATGCCCTTGTATTACAGTTAGTCCAGTGCTTGCTTGACCAAACAACTGGGTACAATTACCTGGCTGAGTTGACACATTAGCCTAACCATCACACTGCCTCATGATTTTTAGTTGAATACTGGGTATTTTGGATAATACATTAGCAATTCTGGATTTGAATCCTACTCTCCCCAATCAGGTTACTGATGTGTGTTTATAAATTTACTAGACTAAATCTGGGAAGTCTGTCTTCCTAGGAATGGCCAAGATCTGTACTCAAGTTTTTGGTTGGTTTTATTTTTAAGCTTTGGTCCCTATGTCAGGATAGCTGAGATATTATCCAATGACTGGTCAGAGGATGCACTCAAATACCTCAAGCTAGTAAGGATACAGCCTGCTTCCGATGAGCATGCTTCTTCCTATGGATCATGGATATGTAGAGAGCTCATCAAGCTGCCTATGGCTGTCTCATCTCCTGAAAACGCCTGTTAAATCCCATTAGTCCACTGGCCCTCCCTGTTCACTTGCCACTGACATCGACACTTTAATTGACTACCTCTCAAATCTAGTGAGCTCCTCTGGTGGCAAAGCTACTCTTTTTCAGTTTGCCATGCCTAGATTGAAGAGCCACACTGACAGAGCTCAGACTGGGGGTGGGGGAAAGGAAATCACCTCTACTCAAGAGTGCCACAGACCTGCACTATTCTCACCCAAGGTTCATTAATTCTCATGAATATACACTTCTCAGTTTGTTGTTCACCTTTGATCAAATTCCAGAGTAATGAAATGGTTAGTTTAGAATTTTTTGTTTAACTTTGTAGTTGTTTTTATGGCAAGCAGTTTTGTTGATCTTTTCAATTCCAACATGCCGGAAGTCAGATCTCTGTTATACATTTTTTATACTTTACGATTTATAGGGCAATGTCATTTGCCAAGTTATTGCATCCTTTGTGTTCATTCCTAAGTATTTTAAACACCTCTGAGGTCTGAACATTTCCCTTTCAGAACCCTTTTGTTGTGATTTCCTGAAACAGCAGGGAGGTTTACTGTCCCCTAAGTTGTTTGTGTTCCTAATGTGGATTTGACCTAGATTTGCTTTTTCTTGGCCAAGCAAGAGTCTTCTTTTAGTTCCAAAATTTAGTTTATTGATTAATCACCTTTTAGTAGATTTAAGATGTTTTTCAGAATACTATTTTATCTTATATGTCTTCAACCATGTTAATAAATTCAAAATTTCCAACTAGTATCTCTACCTCTGTCACAGCTGTCCCAATATTTAGTTTGGCCTTGTCTTTAATATACAAATTTATGGTGAACAAACATGGCCTTAGCTGCTGGTGACTTATATTTATTGAGCTGCCTGTAATAAGTTTCCCTGTCCCCTTTTGTTGGAATTCTGTCTTTATACTAACACATAATTTATTACTCTTTCAGTCTCTCTGTTTTACAATGGTTTTTTTTTTTCATGAAAAATAAATGTTTCCTATGTAAAATTGTGGGTAATAGTACCTTCACAAGAGCACACTTCAGATGATTATTCAGTAATAACTGACAAGTAAAATGATTCTGAGGTTCCTGGGTGAAGATAAATATCAGTTACTAACTCACCCTGATGGCTTGTTTAAATGATCTGGAGGGATAATGGGAAAAGAGTTAACAGATAATACTCTTTGCTACTCATCTATATACCAGATGCTATGGTTTATCTACAATATTTTATTTACATTATTTTATGTAGTTCTCACAACAAATTTATGGAGTAAGCACTAATGATATTCATATTTTATGGATTAAGAAGTTAAGGCACAGAGCATCATTTGAAATCTGACTAATCATAACAGATGCTGGCTGCATTCAACCAGGATAGCTGTGCTGGTGATTAGAGCACTGGGGTTGCTAAGGAGAAATTGCAGAAAGGATGAATCAGTTTAGTATTTCATTTAGTATTTCATTTAGTTGCAAATCAGAGGAATTTCATATGGCAACAGCTTAGCAAATAAGGCAATCATTCTTTTACACAATAATGAATCATGGGTTAGACTGACTCTATTTGTGTTTGTGTTCCCAAGTCATAATATATCCATACCCCTTTTAATCTTCTTGCTTTGCCTGTGGATTTTGTGCTCATGATCATAAGAAAGTTGTTGATTCTTCAGACACCATGCCAGCATTCCCAAAAGGAAGAAGGAAAGATGTTGATTAGCAAAGAGTCAAAGAAATAGGCTTGTACCTTTTAAGAATCTTTCTTTGATTCCTTCACCTGCACATCTTGATTGGTAATACCACCAGGCAGTAGGTGCTTCCTGATGTGAGTCAAAATGAAGTATCCAAAATAGAATTATGTATTTTTTAATATAGCATTCTCACCAGGAAGTTGAACCTGAATTTAATCAATGAAAGGGTAGGCTAACTCCCATTTTATAGGAAATACAGGGATAAAAGAATATGTTAATGAAACCAAGAAGAAAGATTCATATAGATTCAGAATGTAGAATATTTTATAAGATAACTAACCAGGTTTTATCAATAATTCAGTAGAAGCCTGGGTCAGATTATTTAGACTAAAAGAGGCTTAGAGACACTGCAGTCAAATATAATGAGTGATCCTTGCTTGGATCCAGATTTCAAATTTCATTTTTAGAGAACTGGGAAAGTTTGAATTGACTTGAGTTTTATATGATGTTAAGAAGATAATGAGGATTTTGTGGTTTGGTTAAGGAATTGATTTTAATTTTGAAAGATGCATAAGGAAACATTTATTGGTGAAATGGTAGGAGGAGATATTTGCTTTAAAATACTTCAGCAACAATAACGGCAATAGATATAAAACAGGGCTGAAGGGACAGACTACAGGAAGGAGGTGCATGGGTCCAAACCATAGAGTCTGCCCCCGTTTATCTCACCGCATGGACTGAAGATGAAAGGAGGAAGAATGAAGAAAAAAAGTGACAAAAAAGTGTTACAACTAGGAAACAAAGCCCCAAGGAGTCAAGTTTTCTTTCATTCCTCTTCACACATCGCTTAGCCCTTTTCCCACTCTCCTCTTTGTTCTCCCTCACATCCCTCAGAAAGTTCCCTATACATTTCTATGCAGAGAAAAATAGCTTTCTGCTCTTCACATTTTCAAAATCTCCATGTGTTTGGTAAATGGTATGCCCTCTATTCTGAGTTTCACCCTTTCTCCTTCTCATGCTAGGGTCTGTAAGAAGAAGGAGGGTATAACAGGATTTGTTTTCTCACTGATATCCACTGTATCACCCCACCCCACAAACTCCCAGAGAGCAAGGTTAGGTATAGTCAATCCTGGTTTTCAATATTGTTTTCTTTCCATTTAAAATGCATTTGCCTAATTGAAATCATACTTCATGTACATTTTAATTTTAATTTTACATTTTACATGTCCTTAAGTGTTTTATAACAGTTTTAAGTTTTGTCTTTTGTAAACTTACTCAAAAGAAAAAAAGCTCCTATATCCTTTCTTAGTGTCATCTACTGTGAAAGATAGACTAGCTGTAGTCGTGTCTGTTTTCACAATCATGTTATTTCAGAATACATTGCATGGAAGATTTTTCCTTACTTTGATTGCCAGAACCATAGTTATAGCTGTGTTAGTGATAGCGATGTGTGATGCTGGCCAAACAGTTATGGGCTCCAGTTTTTCCAGCTGCAAGAGGAGGATTTTACAATGGATGATCATTACGGATCCTTCCTACTTCAAGTTTCATTAGAATTCTGGTATTTTCTCTCATTTTCCAGAAATGAGAAAACTTAACAGGACAGAATAAACTAAAATAGCAAAGACCTGGTAAATTTTAATTCCATCCTCTTAATAACTTTGCCCAAGAAGATGACATTTAAAATATTTACTTTACCAAGTTACAGCAAAATTCTACGTGGATGGTAAACCCAGACAAAGACATTATGGACCACTTTACTCCATAGTAGTCACACATACCGTGGAAGTTTTAGAAACCACACACAGAGTTAGAAACAGAGAGTCACTTTTCCTTTGTGGGGGGAGTGACTTTAAGGAGATATCAAGCTGCTAATTAAAGTAGAGATCTATTGAGTGGTGGTAATGTCGGTCCTCTTCTATGCCTTTAAAAAATGAAACATCCACTGACTTTCAGTCTATCTGCTTGAGTAGTACCACCCATGAGCTCTAACAAATGTATATAAATAGAGGACAAGATTCCTATCCACAATGCCTTTGCCTGCACTGAGGTGATGTTTAATGAAACACTGCTGGGCTGGAGATTTGTAAAGAGCAGATGGCAGCAGGATTCTCAAGGAGCTTTTGAATTGGGAATTGAAGAGGATAAGTTCAAGCAGGGAGGGCAGAGGATATCCTTTATGCATGCACAGAATCTGAGCTTCAGGCAATGCACCCTAGAAATGGATTGCTGGGAGATCATGAAGAATGGGGTCACTTTTTTTGATCAATGCTTCAGGTTGACTAAGTTTAAATTTGAGAGCCATGACTAGTGGTAGGCTAGGTGGATACATTGTAACTGCATAAATTTCAGACCCATAATATAGAATATATGAATAATTTAAACAGTGCTGATCTGATATTTTATTTTTAACTACCTGTGGAAACTCCTTATTTATTCAATTCAAGGGAAACACTTAAATTTCTGAGATTATGCAAGTTTTTACTATTATTAGAATCATCAATTTTAAACAAACAAATGCAAAATTTACACATTACAAGTCATACTAACATTTATTATAGTATGCTTCTCAATGTTTTATTCTGGGAAACACATTAATAACTGACTTTTTTTTATAACTCTAAATCAATTAAACAATAGTTTATGATTAGATTTCTTATCAGTTTAGAAGATATTTCTATAATATTTTCATTAATTGACTATATTATATTTATTTTGGAAATATAAGTAAGATTTACTATGAACTTACTATGTATCAAACACTGGACTAAGCACTCCATATATACTTTATCATCTAAGATAAAAAATATTTTTTCAAACCATGTTCTGTGATTACTCCCATTTTATAAACAATGAATTGAGGTTAGTGGGGGTAATTGTTATGGGTTGACTCATGTTCTCTACAAAGACATATTCAAGTCCTAATCCCCAGTCCTGTGGATGTGAACTCATCTGTAAATAAGATATTTGAAGATCCTGTTAAGATGAGGCCAAACTGAATCATGGTGGGCCTTAGTTTAATATGAGTGAAGTTCATATAAGCAGAGGAAATTTTGACACAGCACTGGTAAGAGGAGGAGACAGAAGAGGCAAGACGACCACGTGATGGAGGTAGAGACTGCTTTATGGATAACTGTCAAGCCCACCACCAGAATGCTAGACTTTGAAGAAAGCCTGATTCCACTGACACTTTGATTTTGAACCTCTAGTCTCTGACACTGCAAGACAATAAATTCCTGTTGTTTAAGCTAACCAGTCCAAATAACCAGTATTTGTTATAACAGCCCTGGTAAATGAAGACAGTAACTTTATCAAGTTCAAACTACTAGTGTATGGGAAAGCTGGTACTAAATATTAGACCTCTCATAGGCCTACAATTACCATCTTTTAATATCTTTTTAAGACATATGAAAGTACCTAAGTCATGCTTTACCAATCACAGGAGTATAATAACTCTGAGTTGATCCATTTCCACTTTACAAATTTGCAAAGCAGACATTTTCAAAATTATTGATCACTCATTGTGAATTTAGTAAATTTCAAACAACTTTCATAAACACTGATGATAATATAAGCATGTCATGGTATTCACAACCATTTTGCCTATCCAATGAAAGGAATGGCAGGTACACTGGTGCTTCAGTGAAAACCATGGACAAAGAAGCATGAGGCCTTCCTATTCTCATGTGAAGAACTGGCTTTAGGATGAGGCGGTACTGTGGCTGAGACAAAGAACTTTACATCTTCAGAGTCTCTGGATCTACTGATTTTAAATCAAGCCCTATAAACTATTGCAAGCTTATGTGTTTAATATGTTTAAGCTAGCTTGACTGTGTTTCCAGTTATTTGCAAACAAGAGTAGGAGTAATAAAAATCAGGGTTTATAGATGTCTTAGGATCAAATTAGAATGAGTTTGTAAGCCAGGAAAAATTGTGTAACTTGGCACTGCAGAAATAACTATTCTTAGTTTTAAATGGGATGAAGACACACTGTAAGATTTCATAAATATTCCACTCCTGTAGCATTATGCAACATATATTCTCTGGTGGAAGGTGAGAGACTTTGGTCTAATAATAAAGGCATATGATGAATAGAGATTGAATTAGAGAGGACATGAGATGAACATATACTGTGGTAAGAAAGAAAGGATTTGTATTTATTTATGCCAGGTTTTTGGTTAGATTCTTGAAATAAAGAAAAAGGAAAAGTCAAAGGTAGATATGAGTTCTCTAAGTTGGATAATGAATAGTAAATTATACTTACATAGGGCTTTGCTAGCTAAGGGCTAACATTGTCATAAGTGCTTTATATATATTGACTCATTTAACTAATAAGCAGGCTATTGTCTCCCATTTACAGATAAGAAAATAGAGTCACTTGCCTGAGGCCACATAGCTAGTAAATTGCTGTGCTAGGGTTCAAATGTCAAATATTGGGTCTTCTGGGAAAGAATCTGGCCGTGGAAAAATAAAACGTCTTAAGTATATCTGGGATGATGAGGCTCCTCCTAGATATCTGGGACCTGAACTTAGGTGAATGAATGGTTGGGGCAAGGCATGTTCTTAAAAGTTTAAATTTCATGCTGTTGAATCGTAAAAGTAGTAACCTAATAATATCACATATATTTGAAAGACATTTTTCAAGACTGTTCTTAGCAAAAATTCAAATGTGTTACTAAATTAATATGACCTTTTTTTTTACTAACAATTAAATGGGTACGAATTTCAAAATATAAAAACAGCAAAGACAATTTGGTAGTGACTCTGCTCTTTTTATGATGGTTGCAAAAAAATGTTTCAAGAAAGAGTGGGGTTATTGTCTGATTAATTTTGCAAATTTTTCTATTATTCTGTTTTTCTGTCTAATTAAGATATGGCCACATAGTACATATAATGAAACAGTTCCCATTCTCTTTCCACAACATATCAGTTAACTACTCACTATGCAAATAGCTCCACTTTCCTGTAAGGTGACTGTTTTTACCTAGTTTCCTTAGATGCATAATCACTTGCCAAAGTAGGGAAGAGCTCAGGTGTATGCGGAATTATGTTGCTCTGTTCATTTTATACTAATATTTACATGATATAAATGGTAGAGTGACGAAAAGAAGTGCCTGCAGCCTTATGGATTAAGAAAAATGCCTGGAGTTATTGCCAGACAAAAATATTATTTCATATTCTATCAATTGGAGATCTTTTATATTCTTTTGGAATAATTAATAAGGTTCTAAGTCTATCATTTATGCAAATTTGAGTTTCAACTGATTTAATTAAATTATCCCATGTAAATAAAAATAAATGCAGCCTTTGAATGGGTGGGCAGATAAAGGAAAGGAAAAACATAAGGAATGAGGGCTCAAATTCTACTTTGTTGTGGACCAATATCTTCCTCTGACCGTGCAATAACTACCATTTTAACTTTAGGTCTTACTTTCCTTTTTGGTTATATACAAATAAGGTATATATAAAGTAACAAATATGATCAAATTAAATGTATATGTTGCACATTACAAGGTACATATGGTCTATGAAGAATATATGATATTAATAATGCTTCATCCAAAGTGGTTTCAGAATGCACTGTTCAGACTATTTCTTTAATATCAAGTCATTTCAGGAAGAGGTAATAATAGCACAGGTACTGAACTCAAATTTAACCAGCTTAAATGTTTAAATCATTACAAAAACTGATTTATGAGTCTGATAAATTAACCTCACCAACAAATATTAAATGAAAAATTATAGGTGTGAAAACACTTAAGAAAGCATTTGTTTCTTATGAACTTGTCCCAATGTATTCAATACATATTAACTGGCACCTATGATGTGCTAGGCTATGTGCCATCTAATCACACAAAACAATATGCAAGAAATAATTTTTAAATGACAAATATATCAGATGTCCAGTTACGTTATATCAAGAGGATATATTGAATATTTGTTTAAAATTTTGAAGATTCTGTTCAGGTAGAATGCAAAAGCACCATGTCCTCTTTTAATGCTTTTCTGTGTTTTTATACTCTTTACTCTGCAACATCCTGCAGAGTATTCAATGATAAAAAGAAAGGTGCTAATAAATGTGAGTGGAGAGAATGAACACATTATTATTACTGGAGAAAACACTATTACTGGAGAAATATGACTTAAGTCTTAGTTCTTCCCTTCAACGCCACTCAGTGAAAATGTGACCGAGGGGAATTCAATTTGTGTTTATAGCTGAGGTGATGCACTGCTATACTTCCACTCAGGATGGCGAGGGAGCTGCAGAGGGGGTTACTGAGGCAGAATTAGACTAATCAAGTTTCTTTTTCCATTCTGCCTAAAGGGAAAGATGACACCTGCTTATCAGCTTCAAAGTGTTGAAATCCTTTCTCTTTTCATGTGGTTACTATGAATATTCTCTGGTGGATTAAATGAGAATGCATTATAGTTTTAAACTTTGATGCGCCATTAAGATGAATATGAACCTAATGAGCTGAAAAATTACCAGTGCACCCACCCCTTCCCCCACTATGATGGGGAATCAGTTAATCAGGAAGGAACTATGTCTTCTGTGTTCTTAAACCATCGCTATGACATCTGGTCAAGGACCATATTCAAACACATGTTTAGCATATTAGTATATTAACAATATAAGCAATAAGTGATGCTTCAATTAATAAGGAGGAAAGAACGTTTTGTCTTTTAATAAGGAATGCAGTAGTCTTATACAATTGGGATATAAACTGGCACAAAATCCAGAGGATACTACACATAAGCCAAATGTACTTAAGAGTACGCTCAGCATTTTGTAATTCAAGTAACTACCTTCTCATATACATTTTCCCAAAACATACAAAATGTTTTGAAAAACAAGTGGCTTTTGTCACCTTAGTAACTTTTGAGCTTTATAAAAAAGCTGTAATACAGCAATTTAAGACAGTCTGAATTTAAAATATGTCCTTGCTGCTTCGGTCAGGCGATATAGGAATGAAGCAATTTCAGGGGACAACACCAGGAGCAGAAGCCAATTATATTCCAGTGTTATTCACGGGTATTCCTGCCTGCCAAGTGGAGTGCGGCAAGTTGTATTCTCATGGTGATCTATGAGCATGGGTAGGAAGCTCAATTTTCTCTCTAGGGAAATCTTCTAACAAACAGTTGACAGAGCAAAACACAGTTAGAAAGGAACAAATGAAAAATCTAATAAATACGATGCAAAATTTTTTTAAACAGGGTATTTTATAATGTGTAATTCAAAGCAAAAGTTCAGCTTCTGTGTAAAGAAATCACTGCAGGAAACATGTTAACAATAATCTTGAGCGAGTTGTACTCATAAGAGATCATTTTGTTTGAGTCAGAGTTTCATTTTTCTTATTTGCTGAACTTACGCAAAACTTAAGAAAAAATTTTTGCAGCTGCATTTAACTGGATATTACTCTAATTAGATGCATATATTAAAATTATGTAATAAGTACTGAAATGATTTTTAAATGTTTTTAATCATACACATAATTTTATTCTAGTTGAAAATTTTTGGTTCATTGATCTCAACGAGACACATAAAAGGAGATAATTGCTTTATTAAAGTGGTATTTAAAGTCCATTAAATGTCAGAACAAACAGCAAATCCTTATATCCTTATCAAGGGCAAGAATTTATACCCCTTTTAGAAATAAGTCACAAAAAATGTGCTACTATAAGTAGCTAAAAAATCTACCTGTATGAGGTTACAAAAGCATACAAAATAATATACTGTGTTACATAATTTTGGAGTTAATATTTTCCAAGGCTTTTGAGCAATGCATGAGAGACAATGTTTCAGAGCATAGTTATAAAGAAAAAATAAAGATGAGCCTAAACCATGCATTTCCACTAAGAATTAATATATGATTTTTAATTTATTAGTTTCCTAAATCCAAAATATCATCATAATATTTGGTAAATGTAAGAACATAAAATCTCAAAATATGAATGCAGATATATATTTAGCTTGATTTCAATAGTTCCTGGATTTCTAAAAGTAAAATGAAAATGAATATAGCTCCAATTAAAATAAATTTCCTGTTTTCATAATTCTGGAGCATCTTTCCTTGTAAATTATTTAAAATCTATGTGCAATTATGTGCGCTTGATATACTTTAAACCTAATACAATTGTCCAATAATATAAGAGCCGATGATCTATCATTTAATAAAGGTTTCCATCCTTGTACTACTTCCTGGTCAAATTTTTCATTTCTTTTTTTCAGACTGGATTCTGGAATCACTATGATTAGATGCAAAAATTTCTTCTAATGATAATAAAGATTTAACAAATTGTACATTGCTATAGTTGTTTATAATTTTAAAAATACATTAGTCACAAAGTATTTAAGTGAAGATATTTATCACTTAAAATACTTTTAAAAAGAGGTATTATTTTCTTTAGAATTTGACTTCCATTCATCCTTTTTTTGTATCACAAAATTTTTATAACAAACCAGTGCTTTTTAAACCAGTAAATACTGTTTCATTATAAGCATTATATTTGAAACTTAGAGCATATACTCTACTTACAAAAAAGTCTAGAATCATATTTAACTTTGCCTTTGTGTTCAATATGCAAACATTTTTTGTATTTATCTGTACAAGGACTGTTTTGAGTTTCTTTTGGACCCCAGAAAATTATGTTCTTAAAATAACCTAATCCTGAGAACCAGCAAGATGGTGGCAGAATAAAGAGCTCCTGGAGTCAGCTCCTGCTACAGGGCAATAAGCATACACCCAGAGCTATCTGGAACTAGCTGAAGCACCTGTTTAGGGACTCTAGGAGACCAGAAGAGCATTCAGCAACATCTTCTGAAAGACTTGAAGGAGAAGACTCCTGCAGAGAGACTCATAAGTAGAGTGTTCCACGCCCCGGAGGCTGGTGCCCATCCTCCACTGGAGGCACAAGCCACCTTGGGAGCTATTCCGTGGCTGGAATTGAAAGCTCCATTTCCCAAAAACAGGAGAAGAAGAGACAGTTGGGTACAAACTTCATCTGTTGATGGCAAAATTCAATGGGTTAAAGTATAATCCTAAGAACAGCTAAAGTTTGAGCCTGTCTAAGTCAGAAAGAGGCTGGGAGCTGCCATCTTACCTCCACGTCCAGCAGGAGTGGAAGTGGGGTGGACTGAAAATCCCAGTGCTGGTGGAGACTAGCTTCTATCCATCCATACTGGATTACAGCTCTAGCCTAGGCCTCAGCCCCACCTCCAGCTGGGAAGAAGCCTGGGACCTGTGCCAGCCTATCTGGAAAATTACCAGCAAAGCCATGGAGGCCAGGAATTGTCCTACATTGGCAGCACAAGCTGCTCCAGGAGGTAATCCGTGGCTGGAATTGGAAGCTTCATTTCCCATAAACAGGGGAGGAGAAAACAGTTTTCCACCAATTTCAGCTATTGATTGGTGGATTTGGCTGGCTAGAATATAACCCTAAGAACAGCTAAAGGTTTGAAATTGCCCAGGTCAGAAAGAGACCAGTAGCTGCCATTTTGACTCCTCCCCTAGCCTGAGGGGAAGCTGGGATGACCAAAAATTGCAGTGAAGGTAGGGATGGTTCCTTTCACCCAGATCAGCCTGTAGCCCCAGCGTAAGCATCAGCCTCACCTCTAGCAAGGAGGAGGCTGGTGGGCTCTGCACCAGCCTATCCAGGTAAATGCAGGTGCATTTGGCTGGCACAGACAGAATAATCAGAAGTCTATCAGGGCAACCATGGTCATCTGGGACCCGTACTGCATGACTGCTGCCCACACTTGCAGCTCCATCCCTACCCCAGGCAAGGGAGAAAGGGGTGTGAAGTTTCATCAGTCTCTCTGGGCAACTAGAGTCTAGGCTTGCATGACTTGGATTATTCCACACAGCTGTGAATCTGTCCCTACCCCTAGCAGGGGAGAAAGTTGGGAGAAGCTTCTTTGGTCCCTGGGGCAATGGGGGCAGCTGAGCCTCCACAGCTTATAGCACAATCTACATCCTTGGCTCCTATTGCACAACCAGGAAGGGGGAAATGGCAGAAAGCCCTAAACTAAAGAGAAAAACTATACCCAGAATAAATACTCTAGCAGGACAGGTGCCAAGACACCAACAAAAAATTAAAATCCACAGCAAGAAACAGGAAGACATGGCCCAGTTAATGGAACACAATAAGCCTCCAGATGATATAAAAGAGTTGATTCAACTAATCATAGATGTTCAAACAAATCTCCTAAATAAATTCAATGAGATGGCTAAAGATATTAAGGATATTAAGAAGGCATTGGATGAGCACAAAGAAGAAGCACAGCATACTCCTATCCAAAAAAATCTAAATAGACCAACTCCAAGACACATACTCATCAGAATGTTAAATGCCAATGACAAAGAGAGAATTCTGAGAATAGCAAGAAAAAGCAATGCATAACATATAAGGGATACCCAATAAGATTAAGTGCTGATTTCTCACCAGAAACCATGACTGCAAGAAGACAGTGGCGTGATATATTTAAGATACTACAAGAGAAAAACTTCCAACCAAGAATCTTATATCCAGCAAGATTGTCTTTCAAAAATGTGGGTGAGATTAGAATATTCAGATAAACGGAAACTGAGAGAATTTCTAACCAAGAGACCAGATGTTCAGGAAATACTAAAGGATGTGTTAGAGCCTGAAAAGAAAAGAAAGGAGAGAGAGGCCTGGAAGAGAGTCTAGAATGAAGATTATATCAATAAAAGTAACTGAAAGTGTCAAAAGACTGGTGAAAATAAAATACGACAGATAAAATTCAAATAGTCAGGAATAAACTTAACCAATGATGTAAAGCACCTGTATTCAGAAAACTGTAACTCAATGTTAAAAGAAATTATAAGAGCCTAAATAGCTGGAAGAATATTCCATGCTCATGGATTGGAAGACTTACCATTAAGATGTCAGTTCTACTCAAATTGATATACAGATTCCATGCAATCCCAATAAAAAGCCCATCAGCATTTTTTAAAATTGAAAACACAATTATCGAGTTTATTTGGAAGGGTAAGTGGTCCTGAATAGTCAGAAACTTCTTAAAAAGGAAAAGTGAACACTCCTCTCTAGACTTTTAATTATATTACCTTGATATAGTGGTGGAAATAGCATGGTACTGGTATAAAGATAGACACATAAATCAATGGAACCAAATTGATGGTTTAGAAACAGACCCTCACTTGTAAGGTCAAGTGATTTTTGACTAGCCTGTCAAACCCACACAGCTCAGGTAGAACAGTCCAGTCAACAAATGGTGCTGGAAAAATTGGACATCCATAGCTGAAAAAAGGAAAGAGGACCCCCATCTCACACCTTTTCCAAAAATTAGCTCAAAATGGATCAAAAACCTAAAAATAAAAGCAAGAACTATAAAGCTTTTAGAAGAAATTGTAGGAAAGTACCTTCAAAACCTGGTGGTAGGTGGTAGATTCTTAAAGGAGATAAGAAGAGGACTGAGATAGACTCCTGATGTTTGATGTATGTAGCAGTTTTAATTAATTAGCTTTACTGTAAAAGTGTGGAAATGTATACAGTGGATGGTAACACATAGTAAGAGCTAGTTTATAAATGGGGATGGGGTTGAAAATGGTAGTTTAGGTATGTAAATGCCAATTAACATACCTAGAGGTGGATGAGAACTGTGGTTAATGGTACAGATGCAAGATTGTCCTTTGTTAGCTAGAGCAAATGTACATAATTATTGCAGGGTGGTGAGAAGGTAGAGAAGCATGGGAATGATACAGCTGGACTGATCTATGGACTGTGGTTAGCAGTAATAATATAATATTCTTGCATCTATGCCGAAGATATACTGTGTCGATAATGGGGCAGTACGGAAGATGTGTTCCAAATGTACACTATGGACATGGTAACCATCAGATGGTATTATATTATTTGTAACCAAAGTCCCACCACATTGTAGTGTGTTGATAATGTGGTGTTTTGGGGGAATTCTGCACATGCATGATTGTTATATAAATTTACAACTTCTGTCATAAAGAAATATATTTAAAAATAATAATAGGTTGGGTTGGGAAAAATACACCAAATATAAGATAAGGACTATAATTAGTAGTAAGATTTTGACAATATTCTTTTATAATTTGTAACAAACATCTCACAAAAATGTAGTGTTGGTGGAGGGTTTGATGAATGGGACCCCTGTATGATGTTATGCATGTTTGCTTTGTAAGTTCACGACTTTTAGTATACACTTACTGTTTATGTAAGTTCATATATAAATGATATAAAGATGGGGCAGTTGGGGAAAACACCTTGGTCAGTAGTAATATTTTGACAATGCTCTTTAATCATTAGCTAAAAAGTTTTAACAACAATGCAAGGTGTTAGTGGTAGGGTGAGGTGAAAGAGTTGTATGATGTTATATATGTTTGTTTTTTTAAGTTCACAATTATTACTGTACACTTATTGTTTATGTATGTTTATGTATGAGTGATATACTTCAATAAATTTAAAAAATTAAAAAAAATAACCTAATCCTCTACAGGTAAGCCTATTTTTTGTAGGAACTTTTCATTAGATTAAGTTAAGGGGCCTTTTGATTATATCGCCTTTAATAGATTGTGGGACCAAGGGAGGGTCTCAATCCTTTACTGCAGTCCTATTTAAATTGAGATGTGGGAAGAGGAAGAGCTGCCATTTACCCTGACATGAAAGAAAGGACCTCGGGATTGCCTGCTACCAGAAAGACAGAGAAACTGAAAGACAGAGAGAGGCTGGAGGCTGGAATCAGCAAAGCAGCCTGAAGCTGAAGCAAAGAGGCCTGGTGGAAAGGAAAGACAAGCCATATTCCTGACCATCCACAGCTGAGCTTAGGGAGAAAGTGAACCTGGAAGAGAAGGCAGAGACTTGCTGTCATTTTGTATTGTCATGTGTCAGGAGTCCACCAGCAGTCAATCTTTGGTGAAACAGTGTATCTTGATTATGCCTTGATTCGGACATGCTCATGGCCTCAGGACTGTAAGCTTTTACCCTAATAAATTCCCATTATAAAAGCCAGTCCATTTCTGGTAATTTGCATTGGCAGTCTGAAGCAAACTAAAACAGTATGCAATTTTTATTTTCAGATTTCCTTTTAAAATCTTATGCTTTATAACAGAAAACAAATATTAATAGACGTGGAGGACATGATGACAAAAATATGAATATGCTCACACAAAGATGACAAATTCATGAATAAAAGATCCATATGGTCCACTAGGAAGACATTATAATGCAGAGAGCAATGTTCCTCTTCTGCGAGATATTTCTCCACAGGTATGGACCCATTGTCTACAATTACTTTTAAGTCCTAGACAACGTGTTCTTGATTTGGGAAATTAATGCCTTTTAATCCCTAGCTAAAATAAATAAAACCTGTATTACTATATATTTCTTGTTACTAGTTTTTTGTTATTTTTATTTTGCATCCTTGCCTTTAAAAGAAAAATGTTATTGTACGTCAAATTTTCAAGAGTTTAAAACTCCTACTGATTAAGAAATTCCATTTGAAGGAAGGAAGCTCCAGTGTTAGCACAGCCATTTCTGTGATAAGCTTGTTAAAACTATGAAGATATGCATGATAGATTTTAGAAAGTGTAAGTATTGACCTATATGCCTGAACATGTCAGAGTAGTACCTCGTTTTTCCAAATACAAAAGATTAATGATGGACATAAAGTCCTTTTTTAAGAATTATAAATATCATATTTTAGTAATTATTCCCATTTACTTAAATGCCAGAAGGAGATAAGATAAACGGTGTCCCCTTTTATGATGTCTTGTTGGAAAATTTTATTAGGAAAACATCAACTATAGCTTATAGACTGTTTACACAAACTCAAAACATGGACATATTTAACTAAATTTTATTTTATGAAAATATATGGAAAAAATCATTGTTTTTTTTTGAAAACAGGTAAAGAAAGAAGATTTAGAGATTGAGTCTTGCCTTGTTCCAGATCAGAGGAAAAGCATAGCAGATAGAAACAATATATTTTATAGACATAGGAACAGTGAAATTTATCCATGCCTCATTGTTGTATGCCTATATATTTAAACTACATAAAAAAAAATATCTATCATGCACGTATGGAAGCCATTGCATCATGTGCAGAGCCAAATGAAAACAAGTCACTAATATAATAAGCTTTCTTTACTATTGTTTGTATAACAATGCAATTATATATGTTTCACTATGGATACAGATTCTTCGCAGTCACATTTAACATCACAAGTGGCACCAGTTCTCTCTGTGTTGTCATTCAATTAACAAAAAATATGCCTAACAGGAATTAGAATCCAGGATTTTCTAACCCTTTTAAAAAGTTAGTTCAATCAAAGGCGGTACCTCACACATTACACAACTTGTAATGATTCTACTAAGTGCTGATGTGAAAGAAGCCTTCAATGACCACTAACGCTCTCTTTTCCCCAATGGCTCTCTACAAATCATCTCATACATCACACCACAAGGCTAGAAGCTAAAAAAATGAATACACCAGTAATTTCTTTTTGACAATGATTTGACACTCGGCTGATGGGAGTAGCTAACAGTATGACCTCCAGACTGTTAGCTCTGCTAAAAGAGATTCACTTGAAACGCCCATGGGGTTATAGATTCCTGCTAATAGCTGCAATAGAATGGATGATAAAATTATGGCAGGGTAGAAATGCTTTCTCAATTAATTTCCCATCATGTGAAGGCTATTATCATTGGATGTCATCTAGTGAAATGGGGGTAGGAGATACTTTCTAGTACCTCTCA
This sequence comes from Dasypus novemcinctus, assembly GCF_030445035.2. Classification (NCBI taxonomy): domain Eukaryota; kingdom Metazoa; phylum Chordata; class Mammalia; order Cingulata; family Dasypodidae; genus Dasypus; species Dasypus novemcinctus. Next base: position 53,883,099 of record NC_080679.1, on the reverse strand, counting down.
AAGTTCCTCTTAGAATAATGTATAATTGCAGATAACAGCAAACCAGCCTCTTAGAACTGTTTACCTTCATATAAAACTTTTATAATATTGATCAGCAAGCACTGACAACTGAATTTGAGTTAAGATTATGCATGGGGAAAGAGGCAGAAATGTACACTAGTGGAGAGGGTAGGCATCAATTTAATTTAAAGTGGGACTTAAATTGGAAATTTTAAGAGATAAATTTTCTGGTCAAAACAGCAAAACAGGAAGAAGCACATATAGGGCAGCGGTATAATTTATTTATTTTTAACAGGTTTAGGAGTGTTCCCATTTAGGCTGCTGGCTTCTGATGAACAAATGTAAAGAGTAGTTCAGTATTAGGTTGTTTTCATTTAAGGTAATGCTGTGCAAATAGTGTTAGTCACTACATTACTTTAATTCCGTGGCTATTTATTAAATAATTTGAAAAATGTAGAGTGAATAAAAGCAATTTCCTCATTTGTAGCTTGACAAATGAGTACTATTGTGGGCAAAGTGAGGTGTCATTTTATGTATCTATGTATTTGGAAATGTATAAAAATTAAGCTAAGGAACTAGCAGAGAAGTTTGGGTTTACATTAAATTCTGTCAAAGTGATAGGTCACTACTTAAAATGAATGTATGACTAGTGACCAAAATTGCATTTGCTGGTCTGTCTTAAATGTCCAAATAGTCTAAGATATACACAGTAATGAAATGACATACACTTTTTTTCTATGGATTAAAGTTTCGTTTTAAGTTCAAGATATACTTATGCTTAGAAGAGGCTTTTTAAAAAAAGAATAGAAGTCATTCAGAGAAAAATACCAGACTGAATTTTGTAATGGGGGAAAAATGACACCAAGGGATTTTTTGCAAATCATTTAATCTCATGGCCTCTATCTACCACAAATATACTTCTGAGTCATTGCATTCTTCATATTGGGCTGCTGATTGCACATGTTTAGCATTCCTTTACATCCTTGAAGAGATTATTATAACAATCTAATAGCACTCCACAAGAGATAAAACTTATGATGTGAACTCTGTATTTTCCCTTACTACATTGTCATTAATATGAATATACACATTACACAATTCTAATAATTGGCATAGGTATGCATGTCTGACTGCTCATGTGTATATATATCTCAATTTTAGTTGATGCTGGTATTTTAATAATTCATTCTCCAATACTCAACTTTTTATATTGAATTTTTTAGTTTATATTAAAATACCACCAAAAGAGAACTTACAGGTAATCTAAGTGAACTTTCTTAATATATTGATTAGAAAGTTATAGCTCAAGGTAAGTACTATGACTTGACTACTGTTAACCAATTCTAAAAACAGAATTGGGACAAAATCTGTGATACCTAGTTCGGTGTTGTTTTAATGAAACTATTGACCTGTCCCCACACTACTGAAAATTATTTATTATTTATGAATTCATATTTGTAGTTAAAATCAGTTGCTTGTTTTATAATTCAGTTTTTACACTAACTAAATTGTTTTGTTATATAATGATCTTTAGCTCCTCTATACAATTAACAAATTAACTATTTTTATTCATTTTCCTAGTATTTGCCAGGCACATCCTATGTCCCTTTAAAAAATGTTTAAAATTGGTCTATATGTGGATTCAAGATACAAAATTACCAAAAGACAGATTCCTTGGAAAAAAAGTTTATACTAAGGCTTCTATTTACAATTTCAAGTCAACACTATTTAAGCAAATGTTCTCTTGCAGAGAATTCAGAATAGCAAAAACACATAATAATAAATTTGTACAGGTTATAGTTTAAGTTTCTTAAGCATCAATAATTAGTTCTGATACCTTGCAAGGGACATTGGAAATCAGTGATTTTGGGAAAAAAATGAGAAGATAACGTTTATTAAGAATCTAAAGAATATAGGTTTATATTTTGGTGTGTTTGTTGATATGTGTTCACAATGTTGTTGTGTCCAAATAATCAAAAGAGAATCAGAGCTCAAAATTATACAATAATTAAGACCTTAAGTGATGAAATCAGAGAACAATGTGTTTGAACCCTGCCTGGGTTATTCTCAGTTGTTTCATAGTTGTGAAACACTGAACAAGCTGCTTAATCTCTTCAAATCTTTTTAAATGCTGTGTGAAACTGAGTAATAATTCCTAATATGATAAATTCTATAACTGTTCATCGAATCATCATGCTGTCCCTCTCCACTTTGTGATGAAGTACAATTCCCTCACCCACTGACTTTGGGCATGGCTATGTGTATTGCTGTGGCATGGAATGTGAGGAGACATGATGCCAGTAAAGATGGTTTGTGTGATTATGATTGATCTCTTTTGTTCCTAAAATCCAATACAAGAACATGCCTCAGGTAACACTGAAACAAAGAAGGTGGGAAAAAACAACGATAACACTTAGGGCAGAACTGAACAAAGTCATTGAGAAAGTTCAGGGAGTCAGAAAATATACACATAGATGAGGATATAGTCTATGGTGAGGTCTAATAATTACCTTGAATGCTTTAGTATTAGGGCATACATTTAGAGTATTATTTTCTGTCCCCAAATTGCATTACATTTGATTTTTACTTATTACCCTGTTCTCTTATTCCTGTCTCTCCTTCTTTTTTTTTTTTTTAATTGACTTTGTAATAATATTACATTAAAAATATATATGTGAGGTCCCATTCAACCCCACCCCCCCACCCCCCCTCTCCCCCCCCAACAACACTCGTTCCCATCATCATGACACATCCATTGGATTTGGTAAGTACATCTTTGGGCACCTCTGCACCTCATAGACAATGGTCCACATCATGGCCCATACCTGTCTCTCCTTCTTGTCTTACTTTTCTCAATCTTTGGCCTTTGCAAATTGAAAAAAAAATCTGTTTGGATTTTATTTTCTCTGAGATATTTATTTGTATTTCTTCCAAGAGGAAGACGTTTTATCTCCTGATCGTATAGATTACTATTTTGTAGTAATTTCTTTCCCAACATTTGATTTATTAATTTTTATTTTGTTTGTTTTTTCCCAGCGCTCTTTTATTTCAATATATTATTATTAGACAAGTTGTGAATTTACAAAACAATGATTTACATGTGTGGAATTCCTGTACAATATTCCTCCATCAACATACTAGATTGTTGTTGAATATTTGTTATGGACTATGAGATACTCTCATCACACTATTACCAGTAACTAGGGTCTATAGCATAAATTTGTATATTTTTTTCCACATCCCCTATCATTAACACAGTACATCTTTGGCATTGATGTAAGAATATTATAGTATTTCTGTTATCTATAGTCTTTAGGTTACATTAATTATATTTTTCCCATGCTTCTCACATGCTTACCACCTTGCAATAGTGATGTGTATTTGTTCTAGTTCATAGAAGGAAATTCTTACATTTGAACTATTAATCACAATTCTCATCCACCTTTGTGTCCACAATGTTATTTACTCCCTAGATTATGCTCTAGATTTATTTCAATTGACAATTACATCCCTAGACTCCCTTTTCAGCCATAATCTCACTTTTAAACCAGCAGCATTAGTTCTATTCACTATAATGTGTTAAAACTAACTCTATCAATTTCCCTACTTTTACAGTCAAGTTAATTAACACTTTTACATACATTAAGTATCAGTACCTCTTTTTAGCCCTCCTCCTATCTTCTAATAATGTGTACTCTAGGTTTAAACTCCATATGTTTATTTTTCATACAGTTTTTAGTTCATATTAGTGAGATCATGCAATATTTGTCCTTTTGTGTTTGTCTTATTTTACTTAGCGCAACGTATTTTACTTAGGCTTCAACGTTCATTCATGTTATCATATGTGTCCTGATTTCATTTTTTCTTACAGCAGTGTATTATTCCATCATATGTATATAACATATATTGTTTATCCTTTCATCAGTTGAAGGATACTTGGGCTGTTTTGATCCTTTAGCCATCGTGAATAATGCCACTATGAACATCAGTATGCAAATGTTTCTTTGTTTCACAGATTTCAGTTCTTCTGGATTTATTCCTAGCAGAAAAATTGCTGGATCACATGGCAGTTCTATATTTAGCTTCATGAGGAATTGCTAAAATGTCTTCCACAGAGGCTGCACCATTTTACATTCCTACCAACAGTGAAGGAGTGTCCCGTCTCTCCACATCCTCTCCATCACTTACTGTTTTCTGTTTTTTGTTTTTTTTTTTTTAATAATGGCCATTCTATTGGTAGGAGATGATATATCATTGTTGCTTTGATTTTCATTTCCCTAATAGCTGGTGATATTGAACATTTTTTAATGTGCCTTTTGGTCATTTGTACTTCCTCCTTGGAGAAATGTCTATTTAAATCTTTTGCCCATTTTTAAATTGGATTGCTTGCACTTTTATCATTGAGTTGTATGATCTCTTTATATAGAATGGAAATCAAACCCTTATCAAAATATTTTCTCCCATTGAGTGGGCTAACTTTTCACATTCTTGATGTGTTTAAGTTTCGTCCCATTTATCCATGTTTACTTACATTATTCTTGCTTTCAATGAAAGGTTTAAGAATCTACCACTTACCACCAGGTGTTGAAGATGTTTCCCTACATTCTTTTCTAGGAATTTTATGGTTGCAGCTTTTATTTTAGGTCTTTGATCAATTTTGAATTGATTTTTTATAAGGTGTCAGGCTGGGGTCCTCTCTTTTTCTTTTGGATATGGATATCCAGTTCTCTCAGCAACATTTTTTGAATAGACTGTTTGCCCCAGATGGGTGGTTTTGACAGCCTTGTCAAAAATCATTTGACCATAATATGTCAGTTTCTGAACCATCAATTTTGTTACATTGGTCTATGTGTTTGTCTTTACACCAGGACTATGTTGTTTTTATTAGTGTAGCTAGGTAATATAATTTAAATTATATTCACCAACTTTGCTTTTCATTTTTAAGATGTTTCTGGCTATTCAGGGTTCCTTACTCTTCCAAATAAGTTTGATAATTGTATTTTCCATTTCTTTAAAAAAATTCCTGGTGGAATTTTTATTGGGATTGCATTGAGTCTGTATATAAAGTTGGGTAGAATCAACATCTTAATGATATTTAGTCCTCCAATTCATAAGCATGCAATGTTCTTCCATTTATTTGGGTCCTAAAATTTCTTTTAGTAATGCATTGAGTTTTCTAAATAAAAGTGCTGTACATCCTTGGTTAAGTTTATATCTAAATATTTGATTCTTTTATTTGCTATTGTAAATGGGATTTTTTCCCCAGATTTTCTCTTCAGATTGTGCATTACGAGTGTATAGAAACACTGCTGATTTTGTTTATTAATCATGTATCCTGCCACTCTGCTGGAATCCTTTATTAGTTCTAGTAGCTTTGTTATAAAGTTTTCAGGACTTTCTGGGTATAGGATCATATCATATGCAAATAGGAATAGTTTTACTTCTTCCTTTCCCATTTGGATGCCTTTCCTTTATTTTTTGCTGGATTGCTCTAGGTAGAACCTCTAGTGCTATATTGAACAACAGTGGTGACAGTGTGCATCCTTGTTTTGTTCCTGATGTTAATGGGAAAGCATTCTTTCTTCACCATTGAGTACAATGTTAGCTGTGGGTTTTTCATATATGGTCCTTATTGTATTGAGGAAGTTTCCTTCACTTCCTATCTTTTGAAGTATTTTTATCAAGAAAGGATGTTATCTTTTGTTGAATGACTTTTCTGCATCAATTGAGAAGATCATGTTATTTTTCTTTGATTTATTAATGAGGTCTATTATGCTGATTGATTATTTTGTGTTGAACCATCCGTGCATGCCTGGTATAAAACCCACTTGATCATGATGAACAGTTCTTAATTTGTTGTTGGATTTGATTAGCAAGTATTCTGTTGAGGATTTTTGCATCTGTATTCACTTAGGAAATGATCTGTAATTTTCTTTTTTTCACAATATCTTTATCTGACTTTGGTATTAGGGTGATATTGGTTTCATAGAATGAGTTTGGTAGTGTTCCTTCTTGTTCAATTTTTTGGAGGATTGGTATTAAATCTTCTTGCAATGTTGGTAGAACTCACTTGTGAAATCATCTTGTCCTGGGCTTTTTATTTTAGGGAGTTGTTTGATAACTGTTTCAATCTCTTGTGATTCATTTCCTAAGTTCTCTTTCTTCTAAGGTCAGTGTAGGTTGTTTGCACATTCCTAGGAATTTTTCTATTTCATCTACATTGTCTAGTTTGTTGGCATACAGTTGTTTATAGTTTATGATTTTTAATTTTTTTAAAAAAGCTTTAGATTACATAAATGTTATATCAAAAATATAATGGTCTTTCCATGGGGTTAATAGTAATATTCCTATTTTGATTTTTTATTTTATTCATTTTCATCTTCCTTTTTTGTTTCCTTTGTCATTCTAAGTGTTTGCCAAGTTTATCTTCTCAAAAACCAACTTTTGGTTTTGTTAATCCTCTCTATTGTTTCATTTTTCTTGGTCTCAATTTCACTTATATCTTTTCTATTCTTCATTCTTTTATTCCTTGTGCTTGCTTTGGGAATAGTTTGCTCTTCTTTTTATAGTCCCTCCAGTTGTGTAAAGTCATTGATTTTGGCATTTTTAAATTTTTTAATGTAAGCATTGAGGGCTATGCATTTCCCTGTCAGCATTGATTTTCTGCATCCCATAGGCTCTGATATGTTGTTTTCACTCTTCTCAAGATATTAATTTATTTCTCTCACATTTTCTTCTTTGATACACTTATTGAGAATGTGTTGTTTAATTTCCACATATTTTTGAATTTTCCTTTTTCCATCTGTTGTTTTCCAACTTTATTCCATTGTTATCAGAGAAAATGCTTTATATAATTTTGATCTTGTTGAATTTATTGACATTGGCTTTGTGACCCAACATATGGTCTATCCTGGAGAAAGATGCAATGGTACTGAGAAGAATATATATCCTGCTGTTTTGCAGGGAAATGCTCTGTACATGTCTATTAGGTTTATTCCATTTATCATATTATTCAAGCTCTGTTTCTTTATTGATTCTCTGCACAGATGATATATCCAAGGCTGATAGTGGTTTATTGAAGTCTCCAACTATTGTAGAGACATCTACTTCTCCTTTCAGTTTAGTTTTTTCATCATGTACTTTGGGACATCCTGGTTAAGTGCATATATTGTCATGATTGTTATTTCATCCTGGTGAATTGCCCCTTTTATTAATATATAATGTCCTTCCTTGTCTCTAATAACAGGTTTGCTTTTAAAGTCTACTTTATCTGATATAAGTACAGGTACTCCACCTTTTTTGTTTGCTTGTTTACTGCATGTGTGAAATATCTTTTTCCAGTCTTTCACTTTCATTCTATTCATATCTTTGGGTCTAAGGTAATTCTCTTGCAGACAGCATATGGATGGCTCATATTTCCTTATCCATTCCACCAGTCTGTGTCTTTTGATTGTGGTGTTTAATCCATTAACATTTGGTGTTATTACTGGAAAGGCAGTTCTTCACCCATTTAGACCTTAGAGTTTTATCTCTCATATTTTCTTTTCATCAGTCATTTTACATATTTATTTACTTTTATTGATATAATCTTCATTTCTAGACCCTCTTACAAGCTTCTCTCTTCTGTCTTTTCTTTTTAGGCTGTGGCATGCCCTTTAGTATTTCCTGCAAAGTCAGTCTCTTGGTTGTAAACTCTCTCAGTTTCTGTTTATCTGAGAATATTCTAAATTCACCTTATTTATGAAAGACAATCTTCCTGGATATAAGATTCTTTGTTGACAGCTTTTCTCTTGTAATATCTTAAATATATCATACCATTGCTTTCTTACCTCCATGATTTCTGGTGAGAAATCAGCACTTAATCTAATTGGGTATGCATTGTATGTGATGTATCACTTTTCTTTGGCTCCCCTCTGAATAATTTGCTTGTCATTGGCATTTGACATTCTAATTAGTATGTGTCTCTATGTAGGTCTACTTGGAATTATTCAGATGGGAGAATGTTTTGCTTCTTGGACCTGGATATCTATGTCCTTCAATAGGGTTGGGAAATTTTCTACCATTATTTAAAAAAATATTCCCCTTTTCCCTTCTCTTCTCTTTCTTGGGCACCCATGACATGTATTGTATTAGTCAGGGTTCTCTAGAGAAACAGAATCAACAAGAGATATCTGTCAATAGTATGCAGTTCTATAAGAATCTCTCATGCAGCCATGGGGATACACAAATCTGGGTTCTGCAGGCAGACCACAACCAGGGGCTGCAATGAAAGTCCAATGAACGTTCTGGATGAGTTCTGGGAGATGTTGACTATCCAAAGATGAGCTGGGAAATTCTCTCTCAATGATGAAATCACTTCCTCTTTTAAAGGATTCAACTGATTGGGTTAAGCATCACTCATTGCTGATAGCAATCTCCCTGATTGATGTAATTATAACCAGCTATCTATGATTTACCACTGCAGTAAAAGTCAGTGGTGACAAAAGTCCATAAATGCCCTTGTATTACAGTTAGCCCAGTGCTTGCTTGACCAAACAACTAGGCACAATTACCTGGCCAAGTTGACACAATAGCCTAACCATTACAGGTATATTTGCATATCTCTTGCCATTTAGTGTTCTGAGACCCTATTCAATTTTTTCCCTTCTTTTTTTTATCTGTTCTTTTGTATGTTCACTTTCAGATGCCATGTCTTTGGCCTCACTGATCCTTCCTTCTGACTTCCCTGTTGTTATTATTTACCTCCAGTGTTTTCTAAATTTCATTTATTGTGCTTTTCATTCCAATAAAATCTACTATTTTTCTATGTATGTTTTCAAATTCTTTTTGCTCACCCTGTGTCTTCTTAATATCCTTAATCTCTTTAACCTACTCTTTGAATTTATTAAGGAGATTTGTTTGAACATCTGTGATTAGTTGTCTCACCTCCTTTATGTCCATTTGAGGCTTGCCTTATTCCTTTGACTGGGCCATATGTTCCTATTTCTTGGTATGGATTGTAATTTTTTTGTTGGTGTCTTGGCATTGAGTTTACCTGATGTATTCATTCTGGGCACAGTTCTCTCTTTAGTTTAGGGCTTTCGTGTCCTTTGTCCCTTCCTGATGGTGCAATAGGATCCAAGAATATAGTTGGTACTGTAAGCTGTGGAGGCTGAAGATGTCCACATTGTCCAAGGAACTGATGAAGCTTCTCCCACCCTTCTCCCCTAATTACCCAGGGGTAGGTACAAGGTCACAACCATGTGAAGAAATCTAAGCTGTACAGACCAATGTTTTCTCTCATTGCCTGGAGAGACTGATGAAATTTCCTACTCCTTCCTCCCATGTCTTGGACAGGGAAGGAAATGCAGGTATGGGCAGTAAACTAATCCATGTGGGTTAGACTAACTGCTGTTGCCCAGGTAAATTGATGAAGCATTACACCCTGCTACCTTGCTAGGGGTGTGGATGGATCTTCCAGAGTGCCCAACAATCTAAACCATGTGGTCTGAAAGCATCTGAAGTTGCCCTGAGAGTTTGAGAGAGTACTGTCCCTTCTGCCCTCCAAGGGGTGGGAATTGAACCACAAGTGTCCAACAAAGCAGTCTGTGTATGCCAAAAGCACCTGTAGTTGCTCAGAGAAATGGGGAAACACAGCTCCCCTCTTATCCAATTGGGGGTGGTGGGGGTGGAACCACAGGTGCCCAACAGTCCATTCCATGCATTTCAAAAGCACCTACAGTTGCCTGGAGAGGTTGAAAAACACAGTTCCCCTCCAATTCTATGTGGAGCAGGAATGGGCCCACAGGTGTCTGACTAACCAATCTGTGTGTGCTGAAAGCATATGCAGATACCCAGTGAGAATGGGAAACAACATTGCTCTTATTTTATCTGAAGTGGGGATAGAGCCACATTCACTCAATGGTCTAGTTCATGCAGACCAAAAGCACCTGTAATTGCCCTGAGAGGCTGAGGGAGCACTGCTCTCCTCTTATCCTATTAGAGGGTGAAGATTGAACTACAGGTGTCCATGAATCCAGTTTTTATGGCCTGAAAGTGTCTGAAATTGCCCAAATGGGCTGAAGGAACAGCTCCCTTCCTATCCTATTGGGGTGTGGAGATGGAGTCCCAGGTGTCTGTGCTGGCCAAAAGTTGCTCAGATAGGCTGGTGCAGGTCCCCCCCTGCTTCCTCCCTGCCAGAAGTGGGGTTGGAGCCTAGGCTAGAGATGCAATCTGATCTAGGTGAAAAGAAGCCAATCTTCACTATCACTGTGATTTCAATCAGCCATGCTTCCCCTTACACCAGTGGTAGAGTTGAAATGCAGCTACTGGTCTCCTTCCGACTTGGACAGGTTCAAACTTTAGGATTATATTTTAGTCAGCCAAATTTACTGATAAATATCTAAAGTCAGTGCCTGATTGCATCTCCCTCCCCCATTTTGGGGAAATGGAGCTTCTAACTCCAGTCACAGAATAGCTCTTGAGGCAGCTTATGCCACCTTTGGAGGATGGGCACCTACCTCCTTGGCACAGAGTGTTCTACTCACAAATCTTCACTGCAGATGGGCAGTTGCCTCCTTCCATTCTTTCAAGGATTTTACAAGATGATCTTCTGGTCTCCTGAGGCCCCCAAACAGGTGCTTTAGATAGGTCTGGGTGATTACTAATTGCCCTGTAGGACAAGATGACTCTTGGAGCTCCTTACTCTGCCACCATCTTGCCCTCTCCCATCCTTCCCAACTTTTTGCCAATATATATTTTTTCTGAAACCTTCATCAGTTTCATTTAATTTTCCTTATTCTACTCATTCAAATCTGAACATGTTCAGTGAAACACAACAATCATAAGCAGTAAAATTCACCATTTTTTAACTTATTGCTTACTTCCATGGAGTAATTAAAATACTGAACTTCTGACATATAAAGACTATTTTGAGTACACAATCAATTAAGATTCTTTTATGGGGAAGCAGATGTTGCTCAAGTTATTGGGCTACCATCTACCATATGGGAATACCTGGGTTTGATCCCAGGGACCTCCTGGTGAAGGTGTGCCCATGCAGTTAGTCTGTGCCTGAGCAATGAGCCAATGCCCGCACGATGAGCCAGTGCCCACATGGTGAGCCATGCAGCAAGATGATAATGCCACAAAAAGAGAGACGAAGGAAAGAGTCAAGGCAAGACAAACAGAAACCAGCAACTGAGGTGGCACAAGTGACAAGGAACCTCTCCCCACATCAGAGGTTCCCAGGATCAAATCCCAGTGAATCCTAGAGGAGAAAATTAGAAGAGAAGACAAAAAGAGAAATAGCACAGACGATCACACAGCAAATGGACACAGACAGCAAATACTGTAGGGGTGGGAGGAGGGGGAGGAAAAGAAAAAGAGCCTTTTATGTAAAAAGTAGCCTATAGATATTATGCAGCCATTGTGGTGGCGTATTAACAGGAAGAAGATTTATGTATGCACAGTTGAACAAACCCTGGATGGAGAATGTTACTTTCAGAATTCTGTCCTATCACTATTTATTTTACTCCATTTTAGGTAGGTTTATTCTAGAATTGTTATATAATTGAAAGTTTCCCTTCCATTAGATTTCCAACTTCATATCTTTTATGATAAATTTGGAAACACAAGAAACCAAAGAAACTTTTAGTAGTGCTTGTTTACATCACATACAAATTATACTGCTGATAATTCAACTTCTGAATTTCATTAAAACTGTAGAGTAAAATCGTGATGTCAAAAATTGAAAAAATAATATATATAAACACATTTTCATCGTTTTTGTGTTTTAATACATTTTAATTTATTTCACTCATGTTTTCTGCTTGAATCCTCTAATTCCCTTACTAGGAAAAGAAAAGTCAAATGCATATTTTAGGTACCCAAAAACATCACAATTCACTGCATAGTCATCCATGTGAGTTGACATAATTGTTACTCATATTTAGGAAAACAGTCTGTCTTTACCTTCATAGTCAATCATTGAAAAATGTAGTACACAAAATAAGTTAATGTGGTTGGAGTAGATCAATAGAATAATATAAAAATTAGACAATGAAATCACACCTGTCTGTGAAACCACCCTCTTTTCTTGGTCATTGAGTAAATAATGAAGGTTCTTTAAGAGGAAAAAATAAAGATCCTGGATGGTGATGCAGTTTTAAAGCACAGAATATGTACCAAGTTTTATCCCTCACAACTGAATTCAAACTTCAAGCAATTGTATTTGAAGATCAACCATACTGAATAGCATTTTCAAGTTGTTAAATTTTACAACATTTTTAGAATGAATAGGGCTGTAATGCCTCTGGTTTCTGCAACATACTCTTGAAAAAGGAATAACTACAAAGGTTGATACTCCCTCTTCTAAGAATCTGCAGAGATTCCATGCATACTTTAAATTACGTAATACATTCTTTTGAGTTTTTCCCTTGTTTCTTAAAATGTCACTTTCTCAAATTAGTGTTCAAAAGCGTCAAGAGCAAGACTCAGGATTTGTTACCATGCTTGCTTAGGCTAGGTATTCAAGGAAGGTTTGTTGAGTAGCAAGATGAAACAGAATTGTGCTTTGTTTCAATTTATGCCAACTCTTTCATGTATACCCACAAACTTTACTAAGTTCCGTGATAAGAAATAGTATGTTGGAAAGGACGTAAAGCTAAACACAGTTTAAATAGTGCTCTCTGGTCTTTGTTTCCAGGCATTTCATAGCTGTGGGGATTTTGAAGTTAGGCTGTCTTTTTGAAAAACATCTTTAAATCAGATGCTATAAGGAGAAAGGAAAAAAAAAAACATAAAAAAGAAAAGATGGCGAGAAAGTGGTTTGCAAATGATATGAAGTAACGAGTTTTGTCTTCCTTTGGGTGGGTAATTCGGTTAAACTTAAAACTCTTCAGTTGGCATAGGAAGAATTCAAGGCTCTGAGTGATATCTCAGACACAAGCAGGTAGACATAGATAAGGTGGGGCAAACGACCAGGCAAGGATCCAGAAGGATATGACACCCTATTTACCAGTTTAACCAGGTGTTTTTTTTTTTTGTTTAAGTTTGCATATTTTTAAGTGGCATACAGAGGTAAAAGTTAATATTACTATGTGATTTATACGTAATTGCCTCATTATAAATAGTTAAATTAATCATGATCCTACAAGGATTTACATCATTTATTTGTATGATAAAAAGTGGATGTGAACTTTCATAAGATATTTCCCCAAGAACGTGACTTGTCAGGCTGCCAAGAAGATGGATCTTCTGTCTATTAACCAGGTTTGATGTGTGGTGGATAATCAGAGAAGAAAGCTGCACAAATGCACTTAGTGATTCATAAAGTAGAAGAGTTTTGAATTTCTCTGACTGATATTTGTTCATACATTATTGAAAAAGGTGAAAGGTGAACATGGTTACAACTATTTTTGCATTTTTCCAATGCCCTGGGGATACATGTGCGTTTGCTACACTGCTACTACCATTTTCCATTCAAATATTTATTGAAGGAGAAAGTATTTGTGCCTAGTGGACAAATGTTACCGCCACACTCTTATATAAGGTCATCCAGCTATAGTAAAAAACTGAACCCAACACATTTACAGTGAACCTTGGAAGAACTAGAAATGTTTGTAGAAGTCATAATTTTATCCCACCAAATGACTTTACTATCTATGTTTGAGATTGCTTGATAATCATGAAGACAGCAATATCTGTGAACTTTTCCCCATCCTTTACATCTAGGCTAGCCAATTTATGCATTGCTTACCATTTTAAAAATCCATATCCCTTTTCTTTTTTCTCCTTCCCTCCTTAACTTTGTTTCATTTACCCCAATATTTTACATGGTCTGCTACATGTTTGCAAGTGATTTTATATAATTTTGGATCCAGATGTGTTCACCATGAACTCTGACACTGTCTCTTGGGCTTCTACTAATATTACTCCAGTGAATAATTTATCAAACAAAATCCTAGTAAAGAAATTTTTCCTGGGTTTCCTCAGAGTTTTTAAAATGATCTTTTCAGGATAGGTATAAACTACTTCTATATTAGTAAATTATATTTTTGGGATATAATATAAATGACTGCCACATTAGTAATTGTGAGTTGCTTGAAGACAAAAAGCAGATGATTTTCACCTTGTTGATCATGTATACAAATGAATTAATCATTTACGTTTGTGTTAACTGGAATCATTGCTATAGCTAAGTCAGCACCACGCAAAGGTCAAGCAGTTAGTTCTTTTATGCTTGGCAAAACGTATGGATCCCTGGCTGTCTGGAATTATGACCATTTTAGTTTTTATATTATATGTTGATCTATATAGGAATCAGTGTGAAATTATTATTAAGTGTCAAATATAATCCCTTTGTTTCTAAAAAATTGTTTTAGCCTATAAATATTTAGTTTTCAAAACTTTTGTTTTTTTCAATAAGAATTAGAGCATTAGAGTCATGATTAAAGATTGAGCTTTATGGAAAACTGGAAAATATAAAATTACTATAACCTTGGCATACTGTTTTTTCACTTTTATGATTTAGAATTTGAAATATTATTAATAGTTATTAGTAGTTATTTCAAGTTTATGGATGGAGTACAATACAAATTTTGCTGAGATGCATCTGCATCATGTGCTCTCAGAGGAGTTTGCTGGTCTGGACAAATTACTTAGCTTGAGAAAAAATACCAAGAAAATAAATAAATAATAAAATAAATGGAGGTTCAGTGTTCTCATCTATATAAGGGGAATGATAATATTTACCACTTGCAAAGCTTAACAGAGAATAGCATAGGCAAAAGACTTAAAACACTTTAAGCATTCAATAAATAGCCATTTAAAACAGTGAGGTCCAATATGAAAAAAAATCAATATTAATTAATCCTTTGCTAATCTTGGATTTATCTGTATCTATCTCATGCATTCAAAACACCCAGGTGGCATGGAATGGGCACTCTACTTTGTAAGAGCTCTTCCAGTCATTTCTAGAAGTATTTTTTCAACTAACTAAACATCAAGCATACATAATTAACTTATGCATGCTTTTCTACAAAATATGCATGTGAAATTCCCATTGCTTTCATCTTAAATAACAAAGCCCACAAAAGACAGAAAATTGGCCAAAATATACAACTATACATCAGGAAATAAAGCCTTCCAAATGAGAACTGCTCAGCATCTCTACTGTGGTTCCCAGTTCTAATTCCTTCTTATTTATATGTCTTAAAGATTTTGTCACCATTGTATAGATTGTAATGTTATTTTTCTCAAACATTTTTACTAAGAAATAATCTTTTTTTCATTTTCTCTTTCTGTTGAAAGGTAAAATAAAGCTAATTTTATATCAGATTCATAAGACTTTAATCACAGTTTCATATCACCCTTAATAAATGCCAGCTATTTAGAAGTACAGTTGCGACTGTTCACAAGATATTGAGTTCTCAGAGAGGAGGAAGAAATGAACCTTTCTTTTAACTTTCTCTGATACCTATGTCACAGTGCTAGGATATCATTTCTCATCCTGAACAGCACCCTAAGGGTCCTGAATCTTGTTTGACACAAGAGAAGTTATTGCAGGTCCCCTTATAAGGAAATCTTCTGCAGATAAAAATATGCTGGTGAGCCTGAAACTTCCCCTTGGGGTACCTGTGAGAAATGGCAGTATAACAGTTGCACCCTCAGTTTGTTCTTTTTTCCTAAGAGATAAGAAGTATGTCGTTTAGTCCCCTTTTTTTCATCATCATAGAGACCCTCTCCAACCCCTTTAGAAGTGTTGGGGTAAATCTGTCCCTCTTTCTTCCCCTCTTCTCTCTCTCTCTCTCTTTTTTCATTTTTTTTTCTTTATTTTCTTTTCAATGTTACATTCAAAAAATATGCGGTCCCCATATAACCCCCACCCCATCCACGCCATCCCTTCCACATCAACAGACTCTTCCATCATTGTGGCACATCCACTGCACCTGGTGAATACATTCAGGAGAACTGCTGCAGCACATGGACAGTGGTCCACATTGTAGTCCACACTCTCCCCCAGTGCAGCCAGTGAGCCACGACAGGACACACAACATCCAGCATCTGTCCCTGCAGCACCACCTAGGACAAGTCCAAATCCTGAAAATGCCCCCACACCATATCTCTTCTTCCCTCTCCCGACCATCAATAGCCACTGTGACCACCCTCTCCACATCAGTACTACAATTTCTTCCCTTACTAATCACAATATTTCTCCAGCAGAACACCAGTAAGTCCACTCTAATCCATACTCTATTCCTCCATCTTGTGGACCTGGGATAGCTATGTCCAGTCCCCCTCTACATCAAGAGGTGGTTTAGATTCCACATGGATGATGGATACAATTCTCCTGCTTGCAGCTATAGGCACTCTTGGCTCCCTGGTGTGGTGGTTGACCCTCTTCACCTCCCTGTCAGCTGGCCAAGGTAAGTCCAAGAAACCAGAGGGTGGAAGCTGCAAGTCTGCTGAGGCCCAAGGCCTGGCCATCACATGGACAGTTCAGAGATTCAGGTCTCCTGAGTATACACTAACTCAAATGCCAACCACAGGTTCAGTTAAAACTAACAGAAGAGGCATGTGTAGGAAGGTTATATCTGAGTCCAACTCCACCACACTGAGGAACACAAACTCCAAAGTAGGGCCAACTGACATGGCCCTGACCTCCAGAGTCATCTGCCTTGACCATAAAACCTGTGGGTCGCTGAAGCCCTCAGGAGAACCAGCACCTGGATTTCCATCTACCTTGGCTGTCTCTGGTACCCTGCTGAGGCGTGCATAAGCATCACTCCCTGATGACCTCCCAGTTCTTTTTTGTCTCTCTTTTTCTTTAGCCCAACCTATTCAGAAGAATTGAGTAGATGCTTAGGAATGCAGCTATAATTTTATTAAGAGAAAACTTTGGTAGTAACTACTTATCTTGGTTTGCCACAGTACTGCCAATGCAAAGTATGAGAAATGGGTTGACTTTTATAATGGGGATTTTATTTACAGTAAGATCTTTCAGTTCTGAGGCCATGAAATGTTCAATGATTCTTTCTCACGAATGTTAGCTACTAGTGACCCTAACATCCTGCCATGTGGCAAAGCAAATTGATGGCCCATCTCTGCAGAGGTCCCTGCCTTCCACTCTGGGTGCACTGTCTCCTGGAGCCCAGCTGTGGACATTCAGGCATATGACTTGGCTCCTTCTGGGCCTCTTCTCTTAGCCTCTGCTGCTCCGCTTTCTTCCTGAGCCCAGCTGTAGGCGATCTGGCATAAAGCTGGTCTCTTCAGCCTTGAGCTGCTCTGTGGGCCCAGCCCCTCAGAGGCCTCTTTCTGTGCCTTGTACTTTGCTGATTCTAGACTCAGGGAACTCTCTCAGTCTCTCAGGGCTTCTCTGTCTTCCTGCAGACTTCTCTTTCACATGGCAGGATCAAAATGGCAGCTTTCTTTCTCTGTGTGTGTTCTTTCTCTCTGTGTCTGCGTTTATATAAGGCTTCAGTAAGAGGGGAAGACCCAACCTGAATCATGTCTCACTGACTTAGTCCAATCAAAAGTAATCTAATTAAGTGACCTAAATAAAGTCCCTCAACCAAATTTAAAGCAATCAGAGGATCTCAACACCCACAGGAAAGGATTAGTTCAAATAACATTATCTTTTTTTTGGAATTCACCAAATTCAAACTGTTACATTGCTCCTTCTTAAAAATCAGAATCTAAATTGTTTTTCCAAAAGTATAAACGTTAAGGTCTTATAGTTTTGTTTTGTGTGTGTGTCTCTTGTTTTTGGCTCAAAAATAAACTATTTATATTTGATTTGGTTTGCTGTCTTTTTGAACTATACACTTTCTTATCCCAAGAAATTGTCAGAAGCTAAGAATATGATCTCACATGGAGTGATAAATCGATTAGCTAAACATATAGATTTAATTCTTATTGATCATCATGCAAACAAACTTGTTTATAATAAACATTATCATAAAGTCATGATCATTAGAATTTTAGAATGGATGGAATTTAACAATCTATCAGGGTTAATTCAACAAATCAATTTTTTAAATATTAGTTTTAGAACAATTTGCCCTTGTTATACTTTCAAATTGATGACTTTAGGGGCTTCATGAAGAGGGTATCTTTTTACCAGCCATGGAAATATGATATCTGTATGCAAATGTAAAAATTAATGTCAATATTTGGTTAAAGTAGTGTTTTTATCTGCTTTATAATTCTTATAAATAAATTTTCTCTTTAAGTAAAAATACTCAAAAAATAGTATAATGGTTAGATATCTGATTAACAAATAATGCTCTGATAAAAAAATAATGGTGGAATAGTAGATTCTATGCAAATATATAGTTTGAATATTTCCCTTTCCAAAAGTATACACATTGAGCTTTGTAAACCCACAGAAATTTATTTATGTGCTCTGATATATTTTCCCACAGAAGGGAAAGCTACACTGATTCAATCCCTCTTTTCCATCACTCACAGTTATTTTATTGCAGAGACAAAATAATGACTTTAAAATCTGATGCAACTTCTCTACTCTTCATCAAAATTCAAAACTTAGAAAATATTTCTTGAAAATCTATTTGAGAATGAAAATGTTTCTATCAGATTCAGATTTCCATAGACCAATACTAAATGCAGATAATCACAGCCAGATAAATTGGGCCTCTATCCATAAAAAGCTGAGTAATTTAGCTGATTAGGATTAAAAGCTGATTAACAGAAGAGGATGAGGGAAATACAACAAAATATGAAAGAAACATCTGTATGCAAACTCCAGAAATTTCAACTGACAATCTATCATCCAAATTTCCAAGCTCACTTTCTGCCAAAGGCCTCTATGAGTCCACAGTCCAATTCAGTTTCTCCAAAGGGAAAAATTTCCATTAATCTTGTATTTACTTTCAAGTGCACTTTTTTAATAGATCACTTTAAACTTTCTTTAATGGAGAAAACTTCCATGTTAATCCATATTCTCAATGTCTTCCTGCTGGTGAAGTGCAAAGTAAGGATTAGAATATTAGTTATGAAAAGTGTTTTATATAATTTAGATTTGGTTTACTACACCAAGGATCATAGATACTAGCCTATACTTAATATGGCATTAAACACATTTTTTAGCTCTTTAATTTTTAAAAAATATAAAACTTCAGTTGTATTTTTTGTAAGTTTACAGAAAAATCATGCCGAATGTGCAGAGTTCACATATACCATCGACCACACACTTACTATTTTCCCCATTATTAACGTTTTGCATTAGAGTGTTACCTTTGTTACAATTGATGGAACGTTATTCTTCTTATTATTATATTATTAACTTTAGTCCATGATTTAATAGTTTATTTTAGGGTTCATTCTCTGGGTTGTATAGTTCTATTCCGCAAACATATGTACATCCTAAAATTAATCATTTTAGCCATTTTCAGGTATACAATTGAGTGATGTTAATTACATTAACAATGCTGTCCTAACATCTTGACCATATATTATGAAAACTTTTGCGTCACTTCAAACAGCAACTCTACCAATTAAGCATTGAATCCCCATTCATCACTCTTACCCTAGTGCCTGGTAACCTGTATTTTACCTTTTAATTTTATGTTAATACCATACAATGTGCAATTATTACTACTTAGATATGTATTGTATTGACAAAGAATAGCAAAGAAATATAACATTAGGATTAACCATATGCAATTGATGTGTTTGACAAAGAAATATGATCAAATATTGGCAATTCATATATTTCAACTTTATACAAAAATCAATTCTTCAAATTATACATGGTTTGCTAACTTATAAAATATTTTTACCAAGGCATTTCCTCATTTGTTTATAAAGACAATATTTACAGGTAAGTCTTTTGAACCCTCAGACCAGTGTTCAATCCTCTCTCTACATTGAACATTTCTTCCACACAAATGACCTGAGAGCTGGAAACAATTATTTGCTCCATTTTACAAATGAGCATCTTGACACTTAGATCTTAATATGTCCAAAATCACACAGCAAAGAGGTGAGAATGAGGGTCTGAATCCAGCCAACCTGCCTGTACTGCTTGGCTTCTCAATTGCCATATAGAGGCAGGGCAGATGATAATACAGTCTTTTATACTCTAAGGCTTGTTTTGAAATGTGGCTTTGTTTCAAAGCAATTGGTGCGTTAGGGAACAGTGAGCATAATAAAAATTTGGTTTGTTTGAGTGCAATTTTGATCAAGAAACATGAGGTGAACAAAGAATACTGCACCCAGCTGAACCAAGTCGCATTGGGATACATAAGTCATACACATTCCTAAAACTTCTAGAAGCATCTCTGGTATTACAACTTTCCTTCCAATATCAGATAACTCTCCTTTCTTCTACCCCTTCACAATCACTCACAAGCTCCAACCCTTCTACTGCCTACTACCACAAGCAAACTTCAGGTCTTTCCAAGGTAAAGTATCATTTTATAGTAGTTTTAAAAAAATTTCTTAGCCATTTAATATATTTTAAATTGTGCTATCTTTTAAAAATGATTTTATGACTTTTTTTTTTACCTTTAACCTCTTATTAATGAAATTTTTGAGTGTTGTGCCCTAAACCATTTTTCCCAAAAGTCTTATGGGTTTTATTGTACAGTTTTGAATAGTGTGGTGAGTTTTAGGAATAAATAAATCCTTTTATAGCAGAATTAACTGTATCCTATTTCATAATCAGGAGAATGGAAAGGTAGTTGCTCAATTTAACTTACCTATTAGGATGGAGCAAGGTTTAAAAAATGTCTTCTAATTCTAAGTGCAGAACTCTTTCTACTACCTCCTGATGACATTTGTATCTGAAAAATAATATAGCTAAATTTATATCATCAAATAAAATTGTTTTTTTAAGTTGTTGTTACAGCATCCATTAATACATTTTCTGTCCACAATTTAGAATTTCTATCCTGTTTAACATAGATGCACAACATATCTTTACCATTAGAAAAAGGCTAAGCTATGTAATTTTGATGTTTGACTATTGTCGAATTTTTTATTTTTTTATTTTATTGAAATATATCACTCATACATAAACATACATAAACAATAAATGTATAATAGTTGTGAACTTATAAAAAACATATATAACATCAAACAAACATATATAACATCACACCCTACCACCAATATCTTGCATTGTTTTTAAACATTTTTAGCTAATGATTAAAGAGCATTGTCAAAATATTACTGCTAAGCAAAGTAGTTTTCCCCTAACCAATCAGATTTTTATCTTTATATCATTTATATATGAACATACATAAACAATTAAATGTATAGTAACAGTTGTAAACTTACAAAGCAAACATCATACAGGGGTCTCATACATCAGTACTCCACCCACCAACACCTTGCATTGTCATGAGACGTTTGTTAGAAACTATGAAAGAACACTGTCAAAATCTTACTACTAATCATAGTTCTTATCTTACATTTGGTATGTTTTTCCCCCAACCCACACTATTATTATTTTTAAAATATATTTCTTTATGACAGAAGTTGTAAACTTATAAAACAATCATGCACATGTGCAGAATTCCCAAGCAACACCCTTCCATCAACACACACACAATGTGGTGTGTCATTTGCTGCAGATAAAATAATATCATTTGATTGTTACCATGCCCATAGTGTACACTTGGCTCACATTTTCCATACTACCTCAGTATCAACACAGTACATCTTTCGCATCGAGGCAAGAATATTATGTAATTACTACTAACTACAGTCCATAGGTCGCTCCAGCTGTATTCCCATGCTTCTCCACATTTTCATCACCCTGCAGTAGTGATATACATTTGTTCTACTAACAAAGGACACTCTTGCATGTGTACCATCAACCATAATTCTCACCCGCCTCTTAGTTTGCTGTGCTATCCAGTTCCTAGATTATTCTCAAGCATTCTGTCAATTGGCATTTACATAACTAGACTACCATTTTCAGTCACACCCCCATTTATAAACTAGCTGTTACTGTGTGTTACCATCCATTCTATACATTTCCACAGTTTTACAGTAAAACTAATTAAAACTTCTACATACATTAAATATCAGTAGTCCATCTCAGTCCTTCTCTTATCTCCTTTAAGAATCCACCAACTACCACCAGGTCTTGAAGATATTTTCCAATAATTTCTTCTAGAAGTTTTACGGTTCTTGCTTTTATTTTTAGGGTTTTGATCCATTTTGAGTTAATTTTTGGAAAAGGTGTGAGATAGGGGTCCTCTTTCCTTCTTTCAGCTATGGATGTCCAATTTTTTCAGCACCATTTGTTGAATGAATTGTTCTGCCTGAGCTGTGTGAGTTTGACAGGCTAGTCAACAATCACTTGACCATACCTGTGAGGGTCTGTTTCTGAACCATAAATTTAGTTCCATTGGTCTACTGTGTCTGTCTTTAGGCCAGTACCATGTTGTTTTTACCACTATAGGTAGGTATTATGATTTAAAGTCTGGAGATGAGGGTTCACTTTTCCTTTTTATGATGTTCTGGCTATTCAGGACTCCTTACCCTTCGAAATAAAATTAATGATGATGTTTTCATTTTTTTCTTTAATGCTGGTATTATTTTTATTGGGATTGCATTAAATCTGTATATCAATTGAGTAGAACTGACATCTTAATGATATTTAGTCTTCCAATCCATGAGCATGGAATATTCTTCCAGTTATTTAAGGGGTTAAGAATTTTTATTTGTTTTAACACTGAGTTGCAGTTTTCTGAATACAAGTGCTTTACATCATTGGTTAAGTTTATTCCTGACTATTTGAGTTTCATCTGTCATATTTTATTTTCACCACTCTTTTCACACTTTTAGTTACTTTCAATGATATAATCTTCATTTCTAGACTCTCTTCCAGGGCTCGCTCTCCTGTCTTTTCTTTTCAGGCTCTAGCACACCCTTTAGTATTTCCTGAAATTCTGATCTGTTGTTTAGAAATTCTCTCAGTTTCTGTTTATCTGTGAATATTCTAATTTTGCCCTCATTTTTGAAAGGCAGTCTTGCTGGATATAAGATTCTTGGCTGGAAGTTTTTCTCTTGTAGTATCTTAAATATATCAGACCACTGTCTTCTTGCCTCCATGGTTTTCTGATGAGAAATCAGCACTTAATCTCATTGGATATCCTTTATATATTATGCATTGCTTTTCTCTTCCTGCTCTCAGAATTCTCTCTTTGTCTTTGGCCTTTTACATTCTGATGAATATGTGTCTTAGAGTTGGTCTATTTGTATTTTTTTGGATGGGAGTACGTTGTGATTCTTGGACAGGGATATCTATGTCCTTCAATAGGGTTGGGAAATTTTCTACCATTATTTCTTTAAATATTCTTTCTGCCCCTTTTCCCTTCTCTTCTTCTTCTGGGACACCCATGACATGTATGTTTGCATGTCTCTTGCTGTCATTTAGTTCCCTAAGACCTTACTCAATTTTTTTTCCATTCTTTTCTTCCTCTGTTCTTTTGTATGTTCACTTTCAGATGCCATTTCTTCAAGCTCACCAATCCTTTCTTCTGCCTCTTCAAATCTTGTATTATATGATCCAATGTTTTTTTTTAATTTCATTGATTGCATCTTTCATTCCCATAAGATCTGCTTTTTTTATATGTATGCATTCAAATTCTTCTTTGTGCTCATCCAATGTCTTCTTAATATCTTTACTCTCTTTAGCCATTTCATTAAATTTATTAAGGAGATTTATTTGAATATCTATAATTAGTTGTCTCAACTCCTTTTTGTCATCTAGAGGCTTATCTTATTCCTTTAACTGGGCCATAGCTTCCTGTTTCTTCGTATGGATTGTAATTTTTTGTGTCTTGTGTCTTGGCATCTGGCTTACTAGAGTATTTTTTCTGGGTGTGGTTTTTCTCTTTAGTTTAGGGCTTCCTATCATTTCTCCCTTGCTGGTTGTGCAGAAGGAACCAAGCATGTAGCTGTTGCTATAAGCTGTGGAGGCTCAAGCTGCCCTCACCGCACCAGGGACCAATGAAGCTTCTTCCAACTTTCTCCTTTGTCGGGGTAGGGACAGAGTCACAACTATGTGGAATAATCCACGTGCAGGCCTAGACTGTAGTTGCCCAGGGCAACTGATGAAGCCTCACATCCCTTTCTCCCCTGCCCAGGGCAGGGATGGAGCTGCAGGTGTGGGCAGCAATGTGTGCAGTGTGTGTCCAAGATGACCACAGTTGCCCTGGTACACTTCTGATTTTCAGTCTATGGCAGCCAATGTTACCTGCAGTTACCTATATAGGCTGGTGCAGGGCTCCTCAGCTTCCTCCCCATCAGAGGTGGGGATGAAGCCTAGGCTAGGGCTGCAGGCTGATCTGCGTGAAAGAAACTAGTTCCTGCAGACACTGAGTTTCAGTCCACCTGGTTGCCCATCAGGCTGGGGGTGGAGTCAAAATGGTGGCTACTGGCCTCTTTCTGACTTGGGCTCGTTCACACCCCCCTGTTTCCAGGGTTGTATCTTAGCCAGCCAAGTTTCCCAATCAGTAGCTGAAATTGGCAGCCAACCGTCTCCTCCTCCCCTGTTTCTGGGAAATGGGGCTTCCAATTCCAGTCACAGAACAGCTCCTGGGGTGGCTCATGCTGCCAGAGTAAGGGCATCACTGGCCTCTGCGACTTGAAGGATAATTTCCTGGAGAGGCTGGCGTAGGTCCCTGCAGCTTCCTCCCTGTTGGAGGCGGTGCTGGGGCCCAGGCTAGACCTGCAATATGATCTGGATGGGAAGAAGCTGGTTTCCACCAGGACTGGGATTTTTCAGTCTGTCCCACTTTCCCTGTGCCAGGCATAGAGTTAAGATGGCAGCTCCTGGCCTCTTTCTGACTTGGACAGTTTCAAGCTTTAGGTGTTCTTAGGATTATACTGTAGCCCACTGAATTTCCTCATCAGTAGCTGAAATTGGTGCCCAACCGTCTCTTCCTCCCCCATTTTGGGGAAGTGTAGCTTTTACTTCCAGTTGAGAAACAGCTCCCGAGGCGACTTGTGCCTCCAGTGGAGAAAGGGCATCGGCCTCCATGGTGTGGAACACTCTACTTATGAGTCTTCGTTGCAGATGGGCAGTCTCCTTCTTCCACTCCTTCAAAGACGTTGCAGGATGCTCTTCTGGTCTCCTAGAGTCCCCAAACAGGTGCTTCAGCTAGCTCCAGAGAGCTCTGGGTGCTTGCTAACTGTAGCAGTTGCTGACTCTAGGAGCCCTTTACTCTGTTGCCATCTTGCTGGTTGTCTCTATTGTTGAATTTTAATCCCTACCACTGCCTCTTGCCCTCTTGCCCCACTTCTGGGCAAGCTAATTAGAAAGCCCAGGGACTCCCTCTTTTGGTAGCAGCAGGAAGTTCAAAACATGCAAGTTCTAGACACCACATGGGGACTTTCACCTTAGTCCCATCCCCTAACTACAATAAAAGTCCAAGCCAGTATCCCTTCCTGGCTTTCTTAAGCCATTTTATGAACTGCTTGAGAGCTTGCCCTTCTCTTCCCCAAAAACCTCATTATGTGAGCAATAAAAGTAATCTCTTTATACTCTCTTGGTGCATGTGTGAAATCCATAGTCTCAATATTCAATGAATTTGGAGTAGTAGGATCCATCCCACTTTCACAAGGGGACCCCAATAGGAGAAAGCTAGTCTAGCCTATTGTAACGTTGGAATATCTCAGTTAAAAAAAAAAGTACATCTTGTCTTATTAGAATGCTTCTCAGAACTACTTCACTGATGAGTACAGGAATATGGTCTGGATGTCATAAACTGTATTTTGGTGTAATGGAAAGGAGGGAGAATTTGGTCAGAAATGGGAAGGGATATATAGAAGATAATGAAAACTGCCAATGGATGGCCAGAAAACACTGTAAGCTAGTGTTTTTTGGCCAAAGAACACTATAAGATCTAATATTGAATTATATATCAATATGTCAATCTTGGAACATAAATATATTATTTGACTCCTAGTACATTTTGCAATTGCCATAAACCAGAAGCTTAAATTAATTTGAATAAAATACATCTTTAATTGGTTTTACATCTGCTAGATAAACATAGCAAAAAAACAACACCCAGATCCTTCACAACTACTGTGAATTTTTAAGCATGTTCACACTGACTGGAACTAGAAAAGGTATCCATGTGTGAATATGCAACTGTGGCTATTCAGGGAGGGCCAGAATCCTCAGGACATAAAGGCACTATTTATATCTAGAGATATGAGAAAGCTGATTTACAGAAGATATTTGCATTTTAAAAAGAAGAAAGGGGAGAGGTTAAAAAAAAAAGTTTGGGATACTTAAGATGGCCTAATCAAAAATAAAAGCTAAACTCATGAACACAAAGTGTTATCCCAAGAATGACTTGAAATTTAGGCAGTAAAATATTACAGTCACACTCAGTAAGAAGTCACCAAAGAACACTGTAAGCTTGTTGCAAAGAAAATACTGTCCACTTAAAGTGGGACATAGAAATTCATTTCCAAAAATGAATAAAATAATACCCTCTTATTTTCCAGAGACCAAAAGAGTTCCAAATCTCTATGGACTCCAAAGGCAAATGTGAGGTTGACTCTGGTAGAGCAGGTGCGTGTGTGTATTTGTATTTCTTTCTATCTATCTATCTATCTATCTATCTATCTATCTATCTATCTATCTATCCATCCATCCAGCCCTCCATCCATACTTAGAGAAAGCGAAACAAGAGAGCACCCATAAACCAACAGGCACCTATTTGCTCTAAGATAACTGATCATTGAAAGCCTGTGTACCTAAACTATATTTAAATTATTTAATCAGAGTCTGCCCAATGCCGTATAAATGGTGATCTACCTGAAATGATGACGTATCTGTTCAACTATGTTTTCTGAGTGTTAGGGCTACACAAACAGAGAATGGAGAAATTCAGAAGAAAAAAATGTAAATTTTAGAGTGACAACTTTTCTGATAGAGCTGTTATGGAAATGAAGTTCTAAAAGCCAGCAACCAGAATGAAGTATAAAAATCACAATTAAATTGTTGTTTTATTCAAGGTTATGAAAAAATATTTTTAGGCTAATTATCTCCAGTTTTTAAAAACCATAGATTGCTTCTTAGCAAAAACATTTTGCTTAGCAAAAACATTTCAGAATTAGGTTTGCTTATCATACTTCAGAACTGAATACCAACTGAATTGAATAAAATTCAATTCAACATACTTATGGCTAAATTTATGGCCCATACACAAGGCTATTAGTTATTGTCATTACAGGGCAGTCATATTGCAACAAGGAGTAACCCAATTTTGCATTTGGGAAATAAAGACTAAAAATACTTGAGAATTTTGTAAACTCCAGATGTGAACACTTCAATAGGGCACTAGACTGCCTCCTCACATCTGGTGCCCATAGTATGTAGAATTTGATTCCTTTAGAATGTTAAGGCTTGGTAACTATCAAAATATTTGAGGGTCATTTGTATGGTAGTGATATTGACTCCTCTGAATAGTTTTTGACTCTCTTTTTCAAGAAAATGCATGCGTTGGGAAGATAGCATCCACATCTTTGAGTTAATCAACTTGACAAATTTCTTTCAGCCCATGATAGAGAAAAAGATAGCATTTTAAAGAAAGAAAGAACAAATATATAATGTTTTCAGCATTTGAGACAATCTAAATGCTAACTGTCTCTAACACAAATCAAATACTACAAGCTAACCCTCAAATTTTTTACCCAGTATTGTCCTCTTCTGAAATGAAATTCATTTTCAGTTGATGAATATTTTCTCACTTTGTTTTATTTCAGAGCCAATTATTCAATAAGATACATATTTCATATTTAAAAGATATTTGGACCAGATATAAGCTTCAGTTGGATACAGAAAGGCAGAAAGAAAGAAATGAATGTGTAGGATGGTATAGTTTTTCTTGTTCATTTGTTATGAAAATGAAGTTTATCAGTTTTTCAAGATTAAAATAAAAAAGGGGCACCCACTTTAATTTTTTTAGTGAATTTGACTTCTTATCAAGAAATCCTTGATAAGCAGGATGTAGACTCATACCTAGAAGCTTGCTTGACATTTCTATGTGGTAGTTGCTAACTCACCTCTTTTTGGAAAAAAAACGTGAAATACTTTAAAATGGATCAAAACCATTACTAGGTATCTTTAGTGGAACAATAGAGGTTGTCTAATGCACTCTTTTGATTCTATAGTGTTGTTGTACCTTTTTGTCCCTAAGCTATATTAACACTTTATAAGTTGTAGATGAATGATGGCAATGCAAATTATCCTTGTACTTAGACATGCAAATGAATTTTGTCTGGTAGAATTGATTTCTCTTCTCCCTGTAGGAAAAGCATGTTTTGCATCCACTAAACAAGTTCATTTCAGCAGTTCTAACTGTCTTTATATGTGTCTGTTCTTTGGGTGCTCCTTTGAACTGATTGTAACACTGCTCTCTCAATATTTAATGAGATAAATAGAATCTTTTGACATTTGTTCATTTAATTTTTGTATGAGAGTCATGATTTACCTTTTAAAAAATATCCTATAGTACCTCATATTTAGATCATGAATGGTATTGGTCAACTTCCAGTGTTCCTTATCTCAGAAGAACCATCATCCATTGTTTCATTAATATGTGTACCATCTTCAATATCTTCCTGCCATTCTCCTCTACTATTTCCCTTCCATACAGAATCTATTACCAAGTTCTTCCTTTACAGGTACTCCTATTCAAATACATCAAGCCTAATGGACTAGGTGACCAGGTTTCTGGTAATGTATATGCATTTTTTTCATGCCATTCCATACCACATGTCATTTTTACTTTGCCTGCATAGTTTAAAGCAATATTTAAGGAGCAATATTTCAAATTGAAT
Organism: Dasypus novemcinctus; assembly: GCF_030445035.2. Lineage (NCBI taxonomy): Eukaryota > Metazoa > Chordata > Mammalia > Cingulata > Dasypodidae > Dasypus > Dasypus novemcinctus. Next base: position 53,854,281 of record NC_080679.1, on the reverse strand, counting down.
CAATTTGTAAGCCCCATCTATTCTACTTTCAAAATATCTCTTTGAACACTCTACTTCTTTGTATTTGCACCATTACTCAAGCTGCAGTGTAGAGAAAAAGCTGATGTGGACAATTCTGGACATTGGAGTGTAGTTAAGAGGAAATGGAGATGATGCCTGACTAGTCTACCATAGTGAATATACTGTTAGCTAAAAATGAATGCATTCAAGAGAAATTATTTTTAAGTTTAGAGAAGATTGGCCAGACATGGTATGGTATGGGTTGTCATGATATAAGTTCACGATGTAGCCAGACTCCTGCCCTCACTCACCATTGAATGTGATTTGTGCAGAAGTGTTCACAGGGCAAGAGAAAGCAGAACCAGTAGATCATCTAGCGCTTACTGGAAGAGAACAAATTATTAATCCACCAATTCATGAAGCTCATGGTTTATCAGAACAAAGGCCAGGTGACTGAGTGTCCTTAGCATTGCTCTACACTACACACAAATCTCCTTTATTTGATTACTTTGATAGAAGCCAGCTGGAGTCACTGAAAACAGTGGCTTGCTATTTATATTTGGTATATTCTGAAGAATAACTGAATGTATGCTCTTCTGAAAAGCAAAAATGAGACCATTGTTTACACTATTGCTTAGAACATGCATGAAACTTTACTGTGAGTCTTTTAAAATTGTACATTTTAAATGTTTGAATTTGTTTCCTTAATGCAAATCTACATTTTAGTAACTCAGGGTATTATTAAAAAGTAATTGACACTAGATCTCTGTATCTGAAGTGCTAGAATCTTCAACAGCAAATACATTCGGACTTTTAAGCTTATATATTTAGTCTCACAATGAAAAACGAGAAGCAGCAAGAAATAGGGGGGGAGTAGAAACTGAAGTTGTTCCATACCAATACCTTGTCGTGAGTTGATTAATGCAACTAGTCATGAAACTTATTCCTTGGCATTCTTTTGAAATCTCTTTAAAAGAAATATGTTTGTGAGCTTTGCTGTGTGCTTTTTGTTTGGTTTTGTTTTGTTTGTTTGCTCATTTGTTTTGAGAGACAAAAAACAAACACATTCTCTCTTAAATAGGCTTAGAAAACACTGGGAGATTTCTAAGATGGCCAAATTTAAAAATAAATATCATTACAAAATAATATTAATAAATGTTATCTGAATGGAGTAGACAATTCAGTAGAGTAATTTTACTGAAGCAAAGAAAAACCAAGAACATATTTTTCTTTAAACACAAATGCACTGGAATTCAGATATACATGGAAGACATAGTCCATGATTATGTATAAATTATTTCTTTATAATTATTTTCCATCTTTTGTCTTTAATTTTGAACAAGAGAACTGTACAAATTATGCATATGGAAATGAAAAACCTTTCTACCAGATGCCTCATTTGGTATTGTGTGATTACAAGGTTCTTGCCTGATTGAGCATGATAAAGTGGCAAAAAGCTTTGACTGTTTCCTTGCCAGTAAATATTCTACTGCAGGGCCTTCATTTAAGATTGTGTACTTCCCTCCCCAAGAGTGTCCATTCAAGGATGTGAGCAGCAGCTAAAACCCAGTCCTTGCTGAATTTTCAGGTCATAAATTCTAGTGTGTAAATTTGTACATCCGAGCAATGGGTACCTTTTCTCTAATTTGCACAAAATCTATCAGTGGCCTTGTTTAGAACTTAGAGCTATGCTTTATTCTGAGGTCCTGGAAAATAGTCCCATTTTAGTGAATGTATTCCCAGAATACTTGAGTCTGAGAAAACTACAAGATGAATTCATGCTCTTTTAGTACCTGATAAATTTCAATTATGCTTAAGCTCAATTAGCTATTTGGAGTTAAAGTTTAGAATGGCATGGATATTAAATTTTCTGCAGATTTGTGTTTCTTTATACCCTGATTGCAGTTTCATATTGTGTATTTATATTTACTAATTAATAATTTGTGTGGTAATCATGTTTTAATTTTGGTCAAAAAGTATCTGGAGAAGTGTATGCATTGCTGCACTCTGCATTTATAATGGCTTTTGAATTCCTAGCTATCTCATCTATTGCCTCATAAATGAGATTTCAGAATCTCTACCATCTTAGCTGAATTGTAGGAATAGAAACCTGACATTGAAAATCCAAACCTATGTTGTGATACCAAAATATCACAAACTCTATTAATTAATTTTCTTATTTGCTTAAAAAAGGTAATGAATTTCAAGGTTTAAAAATAGAATAAAAACATGGAAATTTATGTTTACTAAAAGAAATATTGCAAAATATTACAAAACATTTGTGTGTGTGCAGTTTGATTAAGAGCACTGTTTCTATGCAAGTTTAGAATTAAAGATGATTTTATGTTAGTTTAGAATTAGAGATGGTTTTCAGAGCCTATTTTAATTAGTTTCTCTTCTGGAGTCTGCAGTTAGTTGTAACAAGTGTAGTCAGTCACTCAAACTTTCATTTCTCTTTTTGAATATGCCTTCTTGAATCTAAGAGCACTCTGTGACACAGATGTCAAGATGGAGTGCACATTATTTTTTATTGCACAAGAGCACTATTTATGTTAATTACTGGGTTGATTTTACACAAAGCAACCTGGAACAAGGGAAACCAAATAAATAACTGACTTTTGGTGAAACTGCAAATTTGGGTGAACCTAGTTTTCCTTGTCATGCTCCCGTTTCAAAAATTCTGTTTATTCTTCCTCCCTCTTTGCCCAAGCCAGCCCTCAAGACCAGGTGGTCCCTCATCTTACACTTTCCTAGAAATGTCATACTTTTCTCAATCCTCCAAATATTCCCACATAGGCTTGCTAATGTCATGCTGCTCATCACAGATAGGTATCTGCAATTCATCTCTGAAAGGCCCATGATAGCTGTTTGCTAAACTGTTAAACTAATACTTCCTAATGCATATCAATAAAATATGCCCATGATAACAACATGCATTTTAATCATTATTTATATAGACAATACTATATTTTTCTCCCATTAAATAATCACTCTGATGTTGGAATAGCCACATATGGGGGAGAAGTTTTTTGAACTCCTAAGGTTGGATAGCATAGTCTTACCAATCCCCAAAATACAGAGTCGATCTTAAAACTAAAACACACATCTGGTAGTCAAAAGACTTGGTTTCTCTTCCCAGCTCCATCACTATGTAACTGTGAGATCTATGCAAGTCACCTAACCTCTCTGATGCTCACCTTCCTCATTTTTAAACTGCTGAGAAAGTTGGACTTGGTGATTTTTTTCATGCACTCTTCAGAAGCATTTAAGTCCCATTTATTTAGAAGTCTATAATTCTATAATACTAATCTCTTTTTATAAGGAGGAGATTGAATAAAGACTACTGTCATTTCAATCCTTTCATCTCAATTCAAGGATCAAGGAAGGGATCACATATTAAAATCCCATTCTTTAAGCAATTAAAATATTCTAAAATGCGTATTTAAATGACACAAATACACAATAATGTTAAAGCGTCTTTCAAATTTGCAGAGCTAGTAAATTTTGAAGTTAGCTTTCTAATTCCTAATACAGTAAAGGTTGAAACAGAAGAGTTATAAGCTGGAGCAGATTTCCAGAGCTGATTTCTGAATCGCGCAAGAATTAACACGTTTTTGTTTTATGATTTGTTAATGCCAAAGTCTTCCAATATAAAAAAAAATTAATAGTGCTTACTGTACAGTAAGCAATTGGCTACTGTGATTGTAAAGTACACTGTGGCTGCCCCTACCAGCATACCCTGGCACTCAGATTCTTTTGAACAGATCTAATACTTGCATGTCCTAATTTCAAAGAATTCTGTGTCCGTAGAACATAACTTGTCTACCACTTTTATTCTCTTGAAAATGGTTGAGGCTATGATGAGGAGGGAGAGAGAGAAAGAAAGAGATCACAACTCCAGGTAAATAGTTGGGGGAAAAAAAAGAGCGTCATACAGGAAATAACAGTAATTAGAGAGTTATTCCCTATTTTTGTCTACTGGGAAACTGCTTCTTCACCTATTCTGTGAAAAACAGTGAAAGCCAGAGATTCCAGAAAAGGGTTTAGGGTATGGAGACAATTTTTCTGTGTGTGTGTTTTTGTTTTTTTTTCTGTCCTTGAGGCTTAGGAGAAACTACTTTATTAATCATATTCCTCATATCATGATTCACTTTTTTCCTTTATTAGAGAAGTTGTGGGTTTAGAGAATAATCATGCATAAAATACAGAATTCCCATATACCTCCTGTATTAGTCTGCCAAAGGAGTGTCGATGCAAAGTACCAAAAATCTGTTGACTTTCATAAAGAGTATTTATTTGTGGTAAAAGCTTACAGTTACAAGGCCCTAAAGAATCCTACTCAAGGTTGCTTCTCACCAAAGTCAGTAGCCACGTGTTAAAGTAAGACGGTTGCTGATCTCTAAGAGGGTTCACCCTTCCCCTCCAGGCTTCCTCTCTCTCAGCTGCAGGCTGTCATAGGGCTTGTCTCTCAGGGCTTGCTCTCTCTCCTGGCATAGGGCTCATTTCTTTATAGACTTTCTGTATTAATCTGGTCTCTTCCTGTTCTCTTCACAAGGTCAGCTGCAAATTATCAAGTGAATGCCTCATCTCTCCCCGGGGCTTTAGTTGTTTGAGCCTTCTTTCTGTCACATGGCAGGATCAAAATGACAAAGTTCTCTCTTCTGTGTGTCTTCTTGAGTTAGTGTGTATTTATATCAACCATCTTAGAAGGTAAGGAGTCAAACTAAGTTCTACCTTACTGATGTGATTGAATCAAAGCCCTAAATTTAACAAATAATTTAATCAAGGGCTTTTCAAATGGCTCCAATATAATCTAAGGCTATCGTACCCAGAAGAATAGATTAGCTTACAAACATAATCTTTTTTTTTTGAGATTCACAAAAATAATCTCAAACTGTCATACCGCCTTACCACCAACACCTTTTATTGGTGTGGAACATTTGTAACAATTGACGATAGCAGATTTTTATAATTGTGCTATTGATTAAAGTTTATGGTTTAACTTAGGGTTCACTGTTTGTGTTTAGTGTAGCCTATGATTTAAAAAAAAATAATTATTCTTTTACCATACATATACTGTAAATATTCAGATATATATTTTAGTGCTGTTAATTGTATTCATGGTGTTGTGCTACCATCACCACCAACCATTACCAAAAAGTTTCCATGATTCCAAATCGAAACCCTGTACATTTTTGTTATTGGTTCAGGCAAGGATCTTGTCTTGATAAAACAGTACATAGATATAGTTATTTGTTTCCCTTCATTACCATTTCCTGCAGCTATTCCATTCCCATCTCATGGGTAACTATTCCAATATTGTTACTGAATATGTTGTTGGTTTGTGATCTTGAGAAATGTGATTATTTTCTTTAAATATGTATTTACCTACATAAGCGGCATCACATTTTAAGTCATTCTATTTATTATAATAATCAGTATTATTTTGCATACAACACATGTTTTTTAGATTTATATATTGTTTTGTGTACATGTTGTCCATTTTCTTCTGACTGCAGCATGGGTATCCACCACTCATGCAAAAATGGAAACCCAGATTGTTTTCATCTTCCTGGCACCATGAACCTCACTACATGAACATTCTCATATATGTTTGTTTGTCTTTTATGTTTCATCTTCAAAAATCTCATGCTTTTGAATTTTACACATTGACTTTCAAGAATACTGTGCTTTTTCTAGAAACTAGCCCCCATTGTTTTGAGGCAGCACAAATAACTTCTCCCACTATATAATTATATTTAAATTTTCCCACAATATTCTCACTATTGTGAAATATCTACTGTTACATGAGGGATTTGCTTTTAGGAAAAAGTTGGAATAATTTATATATGAGAACAAGCCCTGCACTGACCAGTCGTGTTGGAGGTCTAAAGTCATTAAAACAAGTGAGAGAGTTTGAGTGGCCTAGATGTGGGTTAGCTACCAAGAAATGGTAATGATCAGTTTTGGCTATTGAACCATGTTCCCCACAAAATGCATGTTCCAGTCCCAAGCCCTAGTATGGATATGAACCTATTTGTAAAAAGGATCTTTGAAGATATTATTAGTTAAGGTGTGACCAAACTGAATTAGTGAAGGCCTTAATCCAATATTGCTGAAGTCCTTAGAAGCAAAGAAAATTGGATAAAAAGAAAAAGCAGCCTGAAGCTGGAAGTCAACAGAACCTGGACTAGAAAAGAGAAGATGCTGCCACATGCATTGCCATGTGATAGAAATACCAAAGAAGTCTATAGATTGTGGCCAGATAAAAGATACCAACTCCAAGAAGAAACAAGCCTTCTGGCCTCTGAAATCATGAACCAATAAATTCCCATTGTTTAAGTCAGCCCATTTCATGGCATTTGTTTTATCAGCTGAGAAACTAAAACAATCAGAAATTTTTAAGTTTGGGTATAAATAAATTCATCAACTTTTTGCTTAATTATGGTGTTTATGAAGTTTTTTTCACTTCTAATTGGAAAAGATATTCTCTTATATTGTTTATATTAACTTGATAGTTTTGCTGACCATGCATATCTATAACCCAAATAGAATCCAATTTTGTATTTAGTATTAGGTGAGAATCCACTTATATTTTTCTCTAATTAGTAAATTTTCACACCACCATATATTAAACAATCCATTGTTTCCCATTAACTTGTATATATGTGCATATGAGTTCCTATAAAGCCATGGAACTGAGCTGCTTAATTTCTTCCATTGTGATTCTATATCTTTGTCATCCCCAGATCTGGTATCATGGGCTGCAGGTATATTCCTCAAAAACACACACCATTTGCTAATAAATATCAAAGAATTCAGGGTATTTGAATGAAACGACCTCTGAGTAGTAGAATGCTAGAAATTAGAGGCACTTAACTTTTAATAGTTCTAAATGGCATCATTTACCTAGACCTAAAACTAGTATGTTAGAGATACTTTATTCACCTTTGGCATTTCTCTCTTTTCTCCACTAAATGTGAGTAACTCAGGCAACTTTATTTCTGAGTTCTTTTTATGATCAGTAAATATGGGAAGATAGTTTCAGTAGATAAGGGAAAGGAATATATTGAATTATTCAAAATAATAACAGCAAAAGAAAATTATTTAGGCATATAGACAAGAGTGGCTTTCTTGCTTTTCTTCGCTTCAAAAGAGCTACTGAAGACCATCTCAGTGTCAAAGGGATTAAGAAGACAAATAACAGGGGGAAAGGATTATCTCATTCTCCTTTCTATCTGGACTGGGTTCACCTTATCAGTCTAGCATCAGTGGCAGCAGGACAGGTTTTATAGGCTGTTTCTCTTCACTATTTATAGAGGTGTGGTGCCTGGAGCATTTCATGATCATTTTTATTTGCACCAGTCAACTGTCATTAGCCTACTTTCCTAGGACAATAGAATGATAAAATCACTATGCCGGTCTGCTCTATCCTTTTCCACTAATAACTTTTGATCCCAGAGGCTAATTTCAACTATACTTGGCAGACTGGCAAAAAGTTTATCATTTCTATTAAAAAAAAAAAAAACAACAAAGGCACTCACAGGTAAAGTATGGCAGCCTGCATATCTCGACCCATCCATAGACCTCATACCTGGATATGCTTTAGCTATAAAGCCTTGAAGCGTGCAAATTGATTAGACACAAATTTGCTGCATGAGTTTGAAAATACCCAATTTCAGCACAGGGTGTTCAATTGAAATAGTCTATTTGAAATATATTTAATAAAACCCAGGTCCCAGAGAATGCTTTCATAATAATTCAATTCAATTATTATTAGTAATAAAACTTAGCATATTTTACAATTTACCTAAGCCTTCTCATTAGCCTGGGTCATATGCTATCCTTTTAAAAAATATTATTGCTAAAATATAAAAAGAGGGGAAAATATGTATAATCATAATTCATCATTTTCTATTTTAACATATTTCAGAAACTACTAACTTAAAAATGATCTTTGACCATTAATTCCCCTCCTATATTAGTCAGGATTCTTTGGAGAAACAGACTTGACAGGAGAGATCTATAAGTATTATGAGATTTATAAAACTATCTCACATAATTGTGTGTAAGTCTAAATTCTGTAGTGCAGGCTAAAAGCCAGGATAAACTGGCTGGCCAAAGTAGAGATGGGAATTCTCTCTTCTGACTGTTGAAATCATCACTTCTCCTTTTAAAATCTTCAATTGATTAGATGAGACATCTCTCATTGCTGAAGGCAATCTCCTAACAGAATGTAGATGTAATCAGCCATAGATGCAAGCAATTTACTAATGATTTAAGTCCATGAAATGCCCTCACAGTAACAATTAGGCCAGTTTTTGCTTGACCAAACAATCGGGCACCGTTACCTGGCCAAGTTGACACATGAGCCTAAACATCACACTTCCTGACTACTTTTTAAAACATTTAGACTCCCTTTTCTACCATATTTTCTCATGAGACTCTTTGACAATGTTTTTTCATGTTTCTTGTTTTTCTGAAATTTATTATGACGAGTCATGCCATGTATGACTCATCATGTAATCCTGGAGCCTCTTATAATAACAAATACTCCCAGATTTTTGATATTTCTCTGTCTTTACTTTGTTTTCATTATTTCACCATTTGAAAATATTTTCACACCCAATAATTATGTGTCATCAATTGATAATGTTCCATGTCATGCCTTGATATGTTAAGTAAGTCCACCTTCTCCCACAAAAACACATTATTAATTTTAAGAATACTTAAATTTTGTCCTTATAATCTGGTTTATACTTTACTTTATAAACATACTTGCTCTTACTTGTATTTTATGTTTATGAAACAGGAGATTTTCACTGAACTAGAATTCCCTATAGGGAATCCCATTCCCCTAACATACACTGTAAAATATTATAGAGATTGATATATTATCAGGAAGGAGTTGGACTAATGTATGTATGAGCAAAAGGTTCTCCTGATGGGGATTGATGTAGGCATGGACCATTGACCAGTCTTGTTAGAGTTTCAAAGTTTTTATAGCAGTCATATGGATGGCACAGGCTCTACCTGGGCCAGGTACCAAGAAAAAGTAATGATACTGCTGAAATTGAATTAAACAAGAGAATAGAATGGAGTTAAAATGGAACTGTGGTTCTAGTTCTGCAGTGCCCTACAACTCAAATTCTTACTGACCCAATCTTCATTGCCAGTGTATGCCTTTGGGGAATGATTGTGGGAATCTAAAGGGTGGTAACACTAAAATTAATTTTGTAAATGCGCACCATGAGAGAAACATCATTCTTTTCTCATGAAGAGCTACTGTGGTCTCAGTTAAGGATCGGTCCCAGAAATGATGGCAGGACTGGAACAAGAGATGCAGTACTGGAACAAGAGATACAGCCTGATGCATAGAGGTCTGGTCCCTGAGGAGTCTACAAGGTATTTTTTTTATTATTATTAAATTGTCTTATTTTTTTTAAAGATACTTAAATCACAAAAATTGTTATCTTAAAATATGTAAGAGGTTACCACATACCCCACATCCCCATTCTCCCCACATCAACAACCTCTTTCATGATTGTGGCACATTCATTATATTTGGTGAATACATTTTGGAGCACTGCTGTACTGCCTGGATTATAGTTTACGTTATAGTTTACACTCTCCCCCAGTCCATTCAGTGTGTTATGGCAGGATATATAATGTCCAGCATCTTTCCCTGCAATATCATTTAGCACAACTCCAAGTCCTGAAAATGCCCCCACATCTCATCTCTACTTCCCTCTCCCTGCCCTCAGCAACTACCATGGCCACTTTCTCCAGATCAATGCTACAGTTTCTTCCATTACTAGTCAAAATAGTTCTATAGTAGAATACCAGTAAATTCATTCTAATACACATTTTATTCCTCCATGGGTTGGTGATGTCCACTCCACTTCTATATTGAGAGGGGCCTTAGATCCCACATGGTTGATGGATGCGATTCTCATGCTTGGAGTTCTGGGCACTCAGTTCCCTGGTGTGGTGGTTGACCATCTTCATCTCCCTGTTAGCCGACCTGTGCAAGTCCAACAAACCAGAGAGTAGGAACTGCAACTCTGCTGAGGCTCAGGGCCCAGCTGGTACATGGCCTGTTCTGAGATTGAAGTCTCCTGAGTATATTATCACTTGCTGTGTTACCAGCAGTAGCAAGGGGCCACAGCATCCTCGGATCTCAGGAAGAGCCAGGTTTTTTGTTTTGTTTTTGACTCTAGGACTCCTCTGCTAGTAGCAATAGTAAAGCACCAATTTCAAGAACAGTTATCAGCTAGAGTAGAGGGCATAGGGTTCTCCAATTTTCACTGGTAGGCAAAAATAACCAGAATGCTCTATGGGTGTATATAATCATTCTTCAGAGTATTTTTTTCCTTTTCTTTATTTCCTTTTCTTTTTCATCGTCTTTTTCATTCTTTTATCTTCTTTTTATTTTTAATCTTCAGAGTAGTATAAAATGGTTTGTAATATTTTCAAGACTTGGTACTTTTGCCTAATATGTTTGATTCTTCAACAATATATGATATCATATTTAGAAGTTTAATATACTAACATTGTACTAATCCTTTCTCAGCCATTGTTTCAGTCAACATTGCATTTTTCTTTTTTCTGACATTCTCCCATATTCATATATTTATATCTAGATTATTCATTCAACAGCTAAAACACTTTAGTAAAGCTTTTTTTTTTTTTTTTTTTCCCTGTCAATTTCCTGACTCAGAAACATTTGAGTGACTTCTAGTTTGGGTTTTTCACTATTACAGACAGTGTTGTAATGACTGCTTTTGTACTTATTTCCTTATATCGATGTCAGAGAATTTCTCCAGGGCAGATATGCAGAAGTGGCATTGCTTTGCCCAAGGGTATGAGTCTTAAAATTCAGTAGATATTGCTGAATTGCTATTTAAAGTGATCTGAATAATCTATACTTCCACTTCCATTTTTCTTAGTGCCAGTAGAATTTAAAAAACTGTCTATTTCAGATATCTTTTCATTATTTTAATTGGAGAGGGTAGCAATCATTTACAGTGTTAATTTACCATTCAGTTTCTTCCAGGTTGTCTGTTCATGTTCTTTGCTCTTTTATTTTTTAAATCAAGTTTTAGTTTTTTCTTATTAATTTGTCATGTGTGCGTTTGAGTATATGGGTGTGTATGTGTGTTTACTCATATACAAACATCTTCTGCAATGACACATATCTCCCAGTATTCACACCCTTGTGCAGTCTTCTCCTAGGCTGCTGAATCATTGAACAGACTGGTCCTCTGTGACCAGTATTGGTGCTGTGTAATTTCTGAAGGAAGTTCACAAAAGGTCTTTGCGCTTCCACCTTACTCTCTTAGAACACTCATCTTGGAACCTTGAGCTGCCATGCAAGAAGTTCAACTACCTGGAGGCTGCCAAACTGGAGATGCCATGTGGAGAGACTGCGTGGAAAGGATCTTCTGTTACATGTATCTTGCAGCAGAAACAAGTCAAGTGCAAATTAGTGAGCAAAGTGAATGATTTGGTGGTGTGTTGATTACTGATATATTAGTGATATATGCTTTGTCCATGTATTTATTTAGCAATATATATTGTTATCTACAGACAACCAGGGCTGGGGAGAAGGGGAGATAAATAAATAAATAAATCTTTAAAAAATTGTTATCGTTATCTACCTAGCTACATACACACACATCTGTATACTGAATAATAACCCTGTATTATGATGCATTTTTCTATTATTATGACTTTTCTTCAAATTGTTTCTTATTTTATTCAAAGCACACAACTTTTTTCATTTTAAACAAATTTGTTAAAATTTCTTTTATGGCTTTGCATTTTTACATCTTTTTAAATAATTTTTTTCCTACTCAGAGGTCATAAAGATACTTGCCTATATTTCCTTGTAGAAGTTTTGTAGTTTTATTTTAATATATCTTGAAAATTATTTTTGTGTATTCTGTGATGCACAGATCTAAATTTACCTTCTTTTCATATGGATAACTAATGATTCCCAGTATGATGACTGAATAATTTACATTCATTCCTCACTTATAATGCCACTCTTTCTTCTGCTAGTTACATCACATACAAGAGTGTTTCTGGGCTCCCTGTTTTGTCCTCTTGGTTGCCCAAAATGTACTTTCATAAATGACTTTAGCATTCTATTAATATAATCTGTATAACTGAAAATTAAGGTCCTACTAGTTTTCTTACATGTTTCTTCTTGAATAAGTTATTTCTCTTCTTCTATGAAATTGGACACTTATTCACCTTCTATGACCAAAATTTTAAAAAAGACTATTAGGATTTTTATTAGAATTATACCCACAAAATTATAAGTTAATGTAGATGAGTCACATCTTTAAAATGTTGAGTTTTCCAATCTATGAAGATTATTTGTTTATATGCATCTTTACAGCAGGGATATTTGAAAATATCCAGGTTAGGGCGGGGGGTGGATTTTATCTTGTTTTAACTAGGGTGGAGGGAAGCAGGGGAAGCTGCAGGGCCACCAGTGATGAGTTCAGTAGGAGACATTCCATTAGGTAGAAGGTTGACTACATAAACCCCAACATCTCTTCTAATTTTAAAGTTCTATACAGGAAAACAAGTCACACAGAATGATGTTCAAATATTATTTCTCACTCTTTATAAATCTGAAGTTTTGAGAAAATTGTGAAAATTTCCTGATCTCATTTTATTATATGTAAATTGGGGTGGTCATACTCATTCACAAACAGTATTAAAAAATTAAATAAGCACCTAACACAACACCCACTCCTCAATGCAACATATTTTAATTCCCTTTTCTATCTCTAATAATTTGCAATTTCTAGGGTGCTCTTTATATTCTGTGTATATAACGGTCACAGAATTAATAATGATAATCTTAGATCAATTTATTTAAAGTATCAGAATCAGATCCAAAATTTTATATTAAAATAAATACGGTTGTTGAATTCTCAAGATGAGATCAATTCAGATTCTCTCACAGGCCTTCCTTTTGGGGGTTCAGAGGCCTTAATTCTAAGAAGTCCATGTCAGACTACTCTGGTAAAGCTCTTGCCAGAAGCTTCTGCTGTACGAATCATGTAGGTTCAAAGATTGAGCTAAGGTAAAAGATCAGTAAAAGTTGTTCATTTTTCTGCATGCAGACTCACTCTCTATCGATATACTAACAAGAAAAAAATGAATTTACAAACCATCACTGCAAATGTTATGAAAATAACTTTTCCAGGAAAAATTCTATGATTTTCAGATTTATTAGTAATCAGATAATCACGTCACTGATGAAGCACTATTGCTTTGAAATTAGTTTACATTTGTGTCATTCTGTTGATTTCAATTAGTGATTTTAATTAATGCTTCATAGGTTACTAGAACTGGAAAGAATGTTATAATTTGGTGCAGAACCAAAATTACAACAAAATTATTTTGAGTTTATTTCAGTGATCTACCTACTGTGTTTTTATTTTTTATTAGAGAAGTAAAGGTTTTACAGAACAATCATGCACAAAATATAGGATTCCCTTACACCCCCCATTATTAACCTTTGCATTGTTGTGGTACATTTGTTATAATCAATGAAAGAGCTTTTTAAAAATTATATTACTAACTATAGTCCATATTACTAACTAGGGCTCACTGTTGCTGTACCTACTGTATTTTAACTTCTTGCTGGAAATTAAGAAGAGGATGTTATGGGAATTCCATCTCTATCAAAACTTTAAAATGTAAGATAAAAAAATTAAGACACTAAGTTATCCATATCGCAATATAATTCCTTTAATGTAAAATAGCTATATAACTACCCATATCTTTCAAAATATTTTATCTATATTCTCTATGCCTTTTTGCAATATTATGAGGGAAGTACAATTTATTTTTAGTGCTTCTGACTTTTCACATTTGCCAGAACCATTTTCTTTTCTCAATTTTCACTCTCTCTCTATTCCCATATCTATTTGTTATTTTTAGCAAAAGGAGAAAGACAAATATTCTCACAACAAATTACATACATTTCCCGATTAGCACCCAATTTACATATATATATATATATATATATATCAAGGAAATAGTTTTTACTGGCATACAAAATCCTAAATAAGATTGAATTCATTAATTATTGCATTTTCTCTTCACTCTTAAATTTTCTCCTCTTCCTTGCTTTCATTCTTGCCACCCTCTTTTTTATTTTCCCTATAACTTGCTAGCAAAAATTTATTCTCACTTTTTAGACTGAGAGAAATATGCAAAAAGGGCATAGCCCTGATCATACTTATGTGGGATTTACATGGAAATAGAAATCAATATTGACCTTCTTGCTGATGATCTCACACTCATTGTCCTTTTTTTCCCATTGGAAATGAGAGGAAAAACCAGAAATGAAATCCAAATCAGAACCACTTATCCAAAATACAAGTAATTTTATCCCAACTCCCCTGCCTGTCCAGGATATTTCTTCTTTTGAACTTCTCACCATGGTTTTTACTCAAAGAACAAAAATACACAAGAGATAGACACTCAAGAAGAAAAGCAAAGCTAAGTAAATCAAAGCTTTGACAAACAGCTATCAAAATATCATGCTTTACTTTAGAGTTTATCATTCTGACTTTTTTATGCTGCAAATAAAGATAGTATAGGAGTCAGGCCACTTCAGAGTGTTAAAAATAGAATATAAATTGTGTAAAATTCCCCAGTGGCTTCTTATTAAACTTAGAATAGGCTCCAAACTCCTTACCATGAACTGCAAGACTCTGTAGGACATAACTGCATGTTTACAGTGCATTTCTACTCAAGCACAAAGGCTTCTTTTGATTTTTCAAATGTGCTATTATCTATTCCTACCTTAAGGCCAGTTGTGCCAAATCTGCTTAGAGCACATTACCCCCAGTTCTTTACAAGACTGGCTGCCACATATCAATACACTTTCAATATCCATCTCACCTAAAAGTTCACTCCCATCCAGACACTATCACATCTCCCTTTTTATTTTGTTCATAGCACTTAGCACTACTTGAAATAACCAATTTAATTGTTTACTTATTACTTTCTGCCTAACCAGAAGAAACCCAATGCCCGGAGAGTGCAAAAATTGTTGGTTTTGTTCTCTTTACGTGTTACATTTAGAAGAGTTCTTTCATTGTTGAGATTCTTGTCAAATATTTTTGTATGTATGATTTCACATGCCTACCCTTATTAAAATAATAGTATTTTAAAAATAAATTTTATAAACATATTTAATAAATTAAATGTTTGTAACTATAATACATAGGCTTCTCTCATATCTAGGTCTCCTAAAATGGTATTTACTTCTTCCAGAAATTCTATATTTACCCTCTCAAAAATTTGGTTCAAATGGAAGGAATTACATTATTAACTTGTTAATGCTATCTTCAGTGACTAGTATTATAATATTTATTTTCTTCCTTATAGTTTCCTCTTATACATCTATTAAGATTTACAAAAGAAACAACTTGGCCTTAAAACAATAACAAATAAGGGAGACCATCAAAGAAAAGAAAGCTATAGAAAATAGAAATGTGAATAGAAGGTGTTGAGAAAGCTTCTTTTTCATGTTTAAACTGATGGACTTTTATCCCAAGTCCTGGCCTATTACCCAAATGCCACTCCCACTCTTAGGCCCATGGCCTGAATTTGGTGCTTTTTTGAGGCTTGAATCACAAGTCAGTGAGTCATGCTGCCATCGTGGTATGAAAGAATCTACTCTCCCTCTTCTCAGTGGAAGGGCATTTTAAGGTACTAATGAGCTAATTTGATGAAAAAAATCCATGCTAGCCTGTTAATAAGAGATTGCTTAAGGCAAGGCATCCTGTCCCAGGATCCCTCCTCTCAGGTTCATGTTTTTAAAAGTGACATTCAGCCGACGGTGTACTGCTTTGACTTATAAGTAGATGAATGTCTCTAAGAGTGAGGCTATCAAGCTGGCTAGGAAGAAAAGATGGTTTGCTTTTTCTTCATCTGAATGGGACTGGCATATTGGGCAAGAAGAGCCTTATAAGACCTTGAAGTTTTGTTTCAAATCATTAGTTATAGCCTGCTCATTTATTCATTTATCCAATATTAACTCTCACTAATGCTCCTAGCTTCCTGTGTGCTATATAAGAGAAGGATAAAATCATTAAACCTGAGCAAAGTCACCCTTTGCTTTAGAACAAAGCCATATAAAGCCATAAACAGTGCTTAGAATATTTATTTAATTTTTCTCTTTTACTTTGAATTTCTGTTAGGCATAGTTCAGTTGACAATTGATTATCTTAAATCTTTTAAATAAGTGGAATCAAGACAAGTAAAATTAGTTTGATTATATCTGACATTAGAAATGATATGTAGTCCTTTCAGGTTCTCGAAGAATATTGAATATGATATAAGCCCCTTCACCAAAAAGCATTTTTAGTATGATCCGATTTCTCTGAAAGATTTTTACACAAGGTGATTCTTGAACATATTACATAAGTCCTTGTTTTAGTGACATGACACTAGGTAAATGAGTAAATCAGTTAATGTTTTGGAGACTAATAGCGATTTAAAGTATTATCATGGAAAGAAAATTTCCAGTCCCATTTTTCATAATATATATATACAAATTGGTTTCATATACAAATAGGTAGAAACATAAATGTCTAGTTAAGAGAATGTCTGGTCTCCATGGTCTCTTAAATTTGAAGAGATTTTTGAAGCGGGTTGAAAGAGACCTTTGAGGGTTAGTCAGGAAGTAGAATAGCAGACGGAACAATGGTTGGGGGGCAGAGTGAGTGATAAATAAAACTTATATAGATCCTTGAAAAATATACATCTTGTTTGTCCTCCACAGGGGAGGGAAAGACCCATAACCTGAAACAAGTGGTTTGGCTAATAGGACTCTAGAGTCCAAATCAACCGTCTGAGTGCCGAGCAGGCAAAGTTAATTAAAAATATATCATTTAGTAACAAGTGGGCTTGCAATAGTAACATAAAAGAAACTGAATTATGTGTAATTGAAAACATAGTTTTATCTACCAGTCTGCTTCTTCCTAAAAAGATTGATGTAATTACATGCAAGACAGTGAAAATTCTGAAGATAAATCGTTATTAAAAATTGATGCCTGTGGTACATATGGGGTTATCTTTATTCCCTTATAACTAGGAAGAATACTTATGCAACTCCAATGCAGTTTGGCCTACTTTTCCCAGACAGCTTCAACCCTGACTATACCAAGGTGCTTGATTTCCAGCTCATCGATCCTAACTATTTCCTTTCACCACTCAGGGTTAAATATACTTTAATGGATCTTAAATCTGCCTTCCAAAGAGGCTGACTTAGAGACTCGTCTTACCCATGACATATAATTATTAATTAATGAGGGTCAGCTACATAAAAGGATAGGAGTTGATACATGTAATAAAGGGAAGCTTTCCAGGATGAATTACACACTATAGAACAGGAAAGAAAGAGTACAGTTTATTAGAATCATCAAAATTTCCTGCTTCCAAACTAATTAAGTTAACTCTGTAGTTAAAAAAAAATCGTGTTTATGTCTTTCAGGTTGTTGCAATTTCCTACTAGCAAATAAAAAGCCTATGCCTTTTCATTAAGAGCAATAAGCTTCCTTCCTACATCAGTTAAATTCTTTTCTGGCATCACAGTTTCTCCTTCTCCTACTGGGTGAGGGTCAGGTAAAATGTGCATTGTTAATCTTTAGGGCTTGGGTCAATGTCTGCAGCTCCCTAGTGACTAAAAAACTAACAGAGAGAGAAATTCCCATACGTCCCCAACTCTCTTTTCCAACTGAAAAAGAAATGCTTTATGACAGAGTTAACAATTAACTTAAATCCACTTTTCCCCTTTGGGGATGTTCTTTCCACCTAACACATTCTGGTTATCTAATATTACCTAAGATTTTATTTGGGAGTGTTTGACTCATGAGATTGCACTTTTGAAGTTTGAGATCTTATTAAAACAAAGGATGTCTGATGACCTTAGGTTCAACCATGTGAACTATATCACAGACCAGATGTGCAGAATCCCTTGGTGAAAAAAATATATTTGTGAAAAACAAAAACAAAAAACAAACCAAAAACCCAGAAACCAACAATGTTTTAAGCTTAATAAACTTACTTGTTTCCATTGGAGATATTCTTGTTATAATGCATTAATTTTTTAAAGTATATTTTTTATTGAAGTATATCATTCATACATGAACAAACGTAAACAAGGAATGTATAGTAAAAGTTGTGAACTTACAAAATAAATATGCATAACATCACGCAGAGGTCCCATACATCATCCCTTCACCAATATCTTGCATTGTTGTGGTAAATTTGTAACAAATTTTTGTTACAAGAAATTGTCAAAATATTACTGTTGACTATAGTTCTTATATTATATTTGGCGTGTTTTCCCCCCAACTCACCCTATTTAAAAAAATATATTTTTATTATAGTGGTTGTGAACCTACAAAACTATTATGCAGATATGTAGAATTCTTATACAACACCCCTTCACCAACACACCACCATGGTGGAATATTTGTTATAGATTATGAGATACTATCATCAAACTATTACTACAAACCATGGTCCATAGCATATATTTGGCAAACTTTTTCCATACTCTGCCATTATCAACACAGTACATCTTTGGCATAGATGCAAGAATATTACAGTATTGCTGTTAGCCACCGTCCATAGGTCACATCAATTGTATTTTCCCCCTGCTTCTCCACATTCCCATTACCCCTCAATAGTGATGTACATTGCTTTAGCTCACAGAAGGACAATTTCAATCTATACCATCAACCATAATTCTCATCTTCCTCTGGGTTCACTGTGCTATTCAGTCCTTAATTTATTCTTTAGCTTTTTTTCAATTGACATTTACATCCCCACACTAACCTTTTCAGCCACAATCCCATTTATAAACTACCTGCTACTCAGTATAATGTGTTGCCATCAACTCTACCCATTTCTACACTTTTACAGTCAAGTTAATTAAAACTTCTATATACATTAAGCAACAGTAGTTCTTGTCAACCCTCCTCTTATCTCCTAATAATCTATACTCTAGGTTTTAACTCTATGCATTTATTCTTTGTATTTAGTTCATATTAATGAGCCCATGCAATTTTTGTCCTTTTGTGTCTGACTTACTTTACTTAGCATAATGTCTTCAACATTCATCCATGTTATATGTGTTCCAATTTCATTTCTTCTTACTAAAGTATGTGGTTTATACATAGCATTCTATCATATGTATAAATCACATTTTGTTTACCCAGTTATCAGTTGATGGACCCTTGAGTTGTTTCAATCTTTTGGCAACTGTGATTAACAACCCTATGAACATCGGTATGCAGATGTCTGTTCACGTCACAGTTTTCAGTTCTTCTAGCTACATTCCTAGCAGATGAATTGCTGGATTATATAGAGTTCTATATTTAGCTTCCTGGGCAACTGCTGAACTGTCTTCCACAGAGGTTGCACCATTTCACATTCCTACTAACAGTGAAGGAGTGTTCCTATTTCTCCACGTCCTTCCCAGAATTCATTGTTTTCTGGTTTTTTTTAATAATGACCATTCTATGTGGTGTGAGATGATATCTCATTGCCATTTTGATTCACATTTCTCTAATAGCTAGTGATATGTAACATTTTTTCATGTGCATTTTGGACATTTGTATTTCCTCTTTGGAGAAATGTCTACTAAAATCTTTTTCCCATTTTTTAATTGGATTGCTTGCACTTTTGTTGTTGAGTTGTATGATCTCTTTATATAGACTGGAAATCAAATCCTTATAGGTTATGTGGTTTCCAAATATTTTTCCCATTGATTGGGCAGTCTTTCCATCTTCTTGATACAGTCCTTTGAATCACAGAATTGTTTAAGTTTGAGGAGGCCGCATTTATCCATGTTTTTTTTTTTTTTTCCCATTACTTGTGCTTTGGTGTAAGGTTTAGGAATCCACCACACACCAACAGTTCTTGAAATGTTTCCCTACATTTTCTTTTAGAAGTTTTGTGGTATTTGCTTTTATATTTAGGTCTTTGACTCATCTGAGTTAATTTTTGTATAAGGTGTGAAGTAGGGGTCCTCTTTATTTTGGCTATGATAACCAGTTCTCCCAGCACCATTTGTGGAATTGACTGTTCTGGCCCAGCTGGGTGGGTTTGACAGGCTTGTCCAAAAATGACTTGTCCATAGATGTGAAGGTCTCTTTCTGAAGAATCAGTTTGCTTGCACTGGTCTATGTGTCTATCTTTATGCCAATGCCATTCTGTTTTTACCACTGTAGCTAGGTGATATGATTTAAAGTCAGGAAATGAGAGTCTCCCAACTTCACTTTTCATTTTTAAGTGTTTCTGGCTATTTGGGGACACTTACCCTTTCAGATAAACTTGATAATTGTATTTTCACCTTGTTTAAAAAATGCAGGTGGAATTTTAATTGGGATTGCATTGAATCTGTATATCAGTTTGGATAGCACTAACATCCTAATGATATTTAACCTTCCAATCAGTGAGCATGGAATGTTCTTCGAATTATTTAGTTCTGTTTTGATTTCTTTTAGCAATGCATTATAGTTTTCTGAATACAAGTGCTTTACATTATTGGTTAAGTTTATTCCTAAATATTTTATTTTTTTAGTTGCTATTTTAAACAGATTTTTCCCCCTGGCTTCCTCCTCAGATTGAGCATTAAAATTGTATAAAAATGCCATTGATTTTTGCATATTACATCTTGTAGCAGCTTTGTTGTAGACTTTTTGGGACTTTCTAGATATAAGATCATACCATCTGTGAATAGTGAGAGTTTTACTTTATCCTTTCTGATTTGGATGTCTTTTATTTCATTCTCTTACCTGATTGCTAGAACTAGAACCTCTTGCACTATATTGGACAACAGTGGTGACACTGGGCATCCTTGTCTTGCCCCTATTCAGTGGGAAAGCTTTCAATCTTTAACCATTGAGTACAATGTTGGTTTTGGGTTTTTCATATATGGCCTTTATCATGTTGAGAAAGTTTCCTTTTATTCCTATGTTTTGTAGTATTTTTATCAAGAAAGGATGATGTATTTTATCAAATGCCTTTTCTGTCCCAATTGATAAGATCATGTGATTATTCTTCTTTCATTTATTAATGTGGTATATTATGCTGATTAATTTTCTTGTGTTGAACCACCCTTGCATGCCTGGTATAAAACCCATTTGACCATGATGAATGATTCTTTTAATGTGTTGTTGGATTCAATTAGCAAGTATTTTATTGAGGATTTTTGTGTCTGTATTTATTAGAGAAATGGGTCTGAATTTTCTTTTTTCATAATATCTTTTTCTGGCTTTGGTATTAGGGTGATATTGGTTTCATAGAAAGAGATTGATAGCATTCTTTCTTGTTCAATTTTTTGGGAAGAATTTGAGTAAGATTGCTATTCAATCTTCTTTTAATGCTTGGTAGAACTTACCTGTGAAATCATCTGGCCCTAGGCTTTTCATTTTGGGAAATTGTTTGATGACTGTTTCAATCTCTTTACTTTTGCTTGGTCTGGAGGTCTTCTATTTCTTCTAGGGTCCATTTAGGTTGTTTGTACATTCCTAGGAATTTTTCCATTTCACCTACATTGTCTACTTTTTGGCATACAGTTGTTCATAGCATCCTTTTATGATCTCTTTTATTTCTGAGGGGTAGGCGGTAATGTCCTCATTTTCATTTTTTATTTCACTTATTTGTATCTTCTCTCTTTTTTTCTTTTTATGTTTAGCTAAGGGTTTGTTAATTTGGCTAATCTT
Organism: Dasypus novemcinctus; assembly: GCF_030445035.2. Lineage (NCBI taxonomy): Eukaryota > Metazoa > Chordata > Mammalia > Cingulata > Dasypodidae > Dasypus > Dasypus novemcinctus. Next base: position 53,832,505 of record NC_080679.1, on the reverse strand, counting down.
CTCAAAGAACCAACTTCAGGTTTTGTCAATTCTATTTTTTGTTTTTGTTCTCAATTTCATTTATTTCTGCTCAAATCCTCTTTATTTCATTCCTTCTATGGTGTTTGGGAATAATTTTCTGTTCTTTTTCTAGTTCCTCTAGCTGTGTAGTTAGGTCATTGATTTTAGCTCTTTCTTCTTTTTTAATGTAAGCATTGAGGGCTATAAATTTCCCTCTCTGCACTGCCTTTGCCATGTCCTATAGGTTCTGATATGTTGTGTTCTCATTGTCATTCATCTTGAGACATGTATTGATTTCTCTCAAAATTTCTTCTTTGACCCACTGATTATTTAAGTGTACTGTTTAATCTCCATATATATGTGAATTTTCCTTTTTTCTGCTTCTTATTGATTTCCAACCTTATTCCATTATTATCAGAGAAAGTGCTTTGTATAATTTCAACCTTGTTGAATTTATTGAGATATGCTTTGTGACTGAACATATGGCCTATCCTGGAGAAAGATCCATGAACAATTGAAAACAATGTGTATCTGCTGTTTTGGGGTGCAATGTTTATATATGTCTAATAGGTTTAGTTCATTTATCCTATTATTCAAGCTCTCTTTTTCTTTATTGATCCTCCTCCCAGATGTTTTATCCAATGCTGAGAGTGGTGTATTGAGGTCTCCAAGTATTATTGTACAGATGTCTGTTTCTCCCTTCCATTTTGCCAGTGTTTGCCTCACATATGTTGGGGCATCCTGGTTAGGTACATAGACATTTATGACTGTTATTTCTTCCTGCTTTATCGCACCTTTTATTATTATGTATGGTCCTTCCATGTCTCTAATAACAGTTCTGTTTTTAAAGGGTATTTCATCTGACATAAGTAGGGCTACCCCAGCTTTTTTTTTTTTTTTTTTTTTTTTTGTGACTGCCCGCATGAAAAATTTTTTCCCCAACATTTCACTTTCAATCTATTGGTATCTTTGGGTCTAAGGTAAGTCTCTTGCAGACAGCATGTAGATGGCTCATATTTTCTTATCAATTCTTCCTGTTTGTCTTTTGATTGGGGAGTTTAATCCATTATTTCTGTAAAGGCAATTCTAATCTCACCCATTTTGACCTTAGGGTTTTATTTGTCATTTTATTTTCATCATTCTTTTGACACTTTTAGTTACAGCTACTGATGGAGTAAACAGATGCATGACTTCTTTCCCTGCTTTGCTCACAGATAATTGTTGGCTTTGTTGTCCTTCACTTATTTCCCAGAATTCACTCTTAATATGAATATACAACACAGACCTCCTTGGCTATCCAAGGCAAATATGCTGATTAAGATTCTCACACTTGCTTTCCATTGAGGGATAACTAGACTACTGTGTATTTCTTTCAACCTCTCCTGAATCCTATAGTTGAACTGCAGTCAACTGAGGAAATAAGGGGCACAAATCTGGTACCCTTACTAATGCAAGTATTTGTTGACTTTAATCCTGTGCTTTTTCTTTTCTTTAATTTATTGCCAACTAAATATAAGATCATGGAGACCAGAGGTTGCCTGCTTAATTTACTTTGCATGGAAGATTATATACTGCATATATTAGAATTTAAAAATTAATTGTTAATTTTGGTGAGATAAAATGGAGTAGTTTCCTCAAATTCTCTGCTCAAAGAAATATGTTCTTATAAATTAGTACATACTTACTGCATTTTAAATCACATAGATTAATAGCTTTTTTGAAAAAAGGATAATTGTTATAGTGGACTTCTGGAATTTATTCTTGTTTTTCAGTCTATCCCCAAATCTCATCTATGAGAGTTATCTTCTCCTCTTCTTGGCCCCTACAATACTCCTCTGTGATTTATCTGTGATTTCTGTTCCACTGTTAGTTTTTCTATTTGTCCACTCCAATAGTCTCAGACAGAAACAGTCCCATGAAGTACAATCTCCATGTTGCTTTACCAACGATGCTCTTAAATCTTCCTTAGTCCTGTTTGTACATTCTCTCTTCTCTTGTTTTCCTACCTCAAAGAGACCCAGATGCCTGATTTCTTAAAGATACAGTAGAAATGGGTATATTTTAGAGTTGAGTGGGAATATGATTGAACTTTGAGTCTTAAAATGTCACCTAACACCCTGAAATCAGCCTGCATAAGTTTATGACATTAGTGTCTTCCAGATTTTTAATTGGATAATATATATGTATATAAAGTAGAATGCTCTTTTATTCATTTATTTTTCTCTAAGCATCCATTTTACTCACAGTTCATTGATAGGATTATTTACACAAGCAAAGATGAATCATCATTAAAAATGTGGAACATGAAAACTCTAAGATCATTTTATAGAAGTTTAACTTAATCTTTAAAAATCTGTGACTGCCAAATACAAGACAGGTTTCTTCAAAGTATCTTTCTTTCCTTTCTGTTCTCTAAAATGGCTCGGTGTCAAGAACCAAAGTTCACATGCTTAGGTAATTCAGCATGTAAATTTTAAGATGCTTGGGGTGTAGCTTTCATAAGGTTATAACCCTTGGAGCTCTGAAGCTGTTCCCTGGGGGACACAGACCTTTTTCCTTGGCACTTCATCTAAGCCTATCTAGAGCAGGCTGCACTGCCACTTTTAACATGCTCGTAGCTATATATATATATGTTTTAAGACCTATGTCCTGAAACCAACTTATGTAATATTAACACAAAAGAGCACTTCTTCATGTCCCTATACCCCATTTTCAGATCCTGGGGAAAGCGTGTGACTTCTGGGGGAAGATTTAAAGGAAGTTTGTACTTTACCAGTGGTGTTTCAGTTTAGATCTTGAGAAGGTCTTGTTTAATAACCAATTCTTAGCATTCTTTCCTTTGCACATTTGGACAATGTGCAGTTTCAGTTTTTTTCTTCCCCAAAGAATTGGTATTATGTACAAAGAATGGCTGCATGTTTGGGTAACACACACAGTCTGCTTCAATGTTTTGCACGCAGTAGGCATTTTAAAAATATTTAACTTTTTTGTTGTTATCAATGAATAGTTACGGTAGTATGTTAACTTTCCCCCAAAATATGCCAATTTTAACAGAAGCTTGTCCTATCTAACCATAAAGGAAAGATTTTAGTGACCATTCCAAGCATCCAACAGGTTCTAGAAGAGATATTATTAGACAAGGGAGCAATTTTGTGTATTTCAAATCACAGCATGGAGAGGTGACTGTTTTCAAAATTAATTCAGCTAATGAAACATGTTTAAACTGGCTTTAACTTCAGGATTATAGCTACTTGTACAGGTAAAGATTGTACATATAACTCAATAATTCTATCAACATGGATGGATTATTTTAATAATTAATTTCAACAATAATCTAATTCCCAGTTTGAAGTATTATATTATTCTCTATTCTCTCTTTATCTTTCTTGTAATACATACTAAGACTTTAGCCAAAAAGTTCCACAATACTGTTGAAATTGCTGGAAGACTTTCCACACTTATTGTTTGATTACTACTCTCCTGATTGTAGTAGATGTGAACAATGTACACAAGGAGAAACTTATTGCCTTAATGCTAAGGGGTCTGCATAAAGATGTTTCTGTCCTGCACATGTTAATTAAATGTGTTGGTAAAACCAACTAAGTCAAAATGTTAGAAATACTTTTTCTTGAAATGTCTTTCATTTTCTGTTTATCATTGTTCAGATGTAAAAAAAAAAGAAAATAGCTAGCTACTGGGGTTTTAGAATTGGAAATTTGAAATACATTATATAATACATAAATGAATCGCATTATTGAGTGATCTCTTTTAAGCAATAGGCTTACATTTCTATACATATTGTTGAATGCAGACAATATGTTGAGCATGACTATTGTCACAATGTTAATAAGACAGAACCTTGAACTTGATAGCAATTTTACTTATTTTAGTTTATAAGGTTAATCAAATTTTAATGCTCAACAGCATTCATTCATTTATTCACACAATCAACAAATGTTTTCTGTGTTCCTATTCTGAACTGGGAACTCTTATAGTCGGAAATATAGTAGTGACAAAGCAAATAAAAATATCTTCACAAGAGCTGATATTCTCTTGAATGATAGGTCAATTAAGGAAGGCTAGGAAAGCAGGGCAACAGGAAAAAGGGTATATGTTTCCTGGAATGATCTCCAATATGGAGTTGGTTTGCCTAAACTAGATATCGTCTAAAAGACAAAAAATACATGACATATAGGACATTTAAAAAGAATATGTTAAACATATCTTATTTTACAAGTAGGCTATTGAAGTAACTGATTGTGTAAAATGTGTAAGAAAACCAAATTCAGCTAAATGGCAAGTTAGTTTGGGAAATGGATAAATGTGTTACATTCTCATCAGTATAATTGTGCTTTGAATTGAAGATTGTAATAAATGTAAAATTATAGAAATTATAAATTGAACAATGTGAGTTATGCTATTATAGAAATTCATGCAATCTGTTCCTAGCTTCATAAATCAGTACTTTGGAATTGTGAGCAGACTAACTGAATAGTCCATATTGATTTAAAATTAGGGCCTTTTTTTAAGTTGGATTTTAAAACATAAGCTTAAAGGTACTGAAATATAAAAGAAATTTGCCAAAAATAAGAAACTTTAATAGGGAATGTTTCTTAGTAAGGATTGTTTGTGGTACACAAACCCTTTCCCCAGGGATTAGGTCTAGTCATATCACACTCACAGCTGACCCTTGGATTTGTTCTTTTATGTAGTACCTGTTTGCTGGGTCCATAAATAACTAATAAGCTTTTATTCCCTTTTCCTTCCCTCACAACACACACACATGCACATACACACGCAGGCACAAAACATATTTTCTTCTTAAGATATCTAATCCAGATTCCCACCCAAGCTCCTAATCAAAATATCTTCTACTCCAGTCCTTCAATACTACTTCTGCTTAAAACATAGTTAAACTATTATATATAGATGTGGGTGTGCATATGTATGTACAGCTAAAAGAGGAATTTGAAGTGGGTATTTATGAACCCATCTCGCAGCCTGAGATATGGGATGTGCCAGTACTTGCAGGTCCTGGTGTCCCAAATTGACTGCATCTCCTCCTTTACCTCTTCCCGGGCTCTGAGGGAACTGGTTAGTCCTAGCTATTCTTTGTTGTTTATCATCTATTTATGCATGCATGTCTGAATAATATATTGTTTAGTTTTGCACACATAAAAATTAATATAACATTTATGTACACATGTGCAAGAGTTTCTTTATGTGTATTTTAAGAAATACTGTGTGATTTGCTAGAGGATGAATTGCTTGTGCAAGTAGTTGAACAAATTTATAATCCTAGAATCTATGCATAAAAATTTACTTTCAGTTGTTCTTTCCCTGTCAATATGGGTAAAATATAATAAATGTGTCCTTTTAAAGACCAGTGGAGAGAAAAACTGAAAAAAGTAGGCTTAATTTAAAATTAGAACCAAATTCCTAAAATGTTGCCCTTTTTCAATAGATTAGACATAAACAGAAAAAAAGACACAACTTTCAAAAAATCTAAAAATACTTCTCTACTAAGTTCAAGATGATTTTATGTCTTTGAGACAGGTTTAAGCTAGCATGCTGAGGAAGCATTTAAGATAAGCAAGGATGAGAAAAGATCACAGATGTACTTTTGGAATTACAAACTGAGGCAATCAGTTAACCCTAGTTTGGGCTGTACTGAAAGTAAAATTTGGAAGTTACAATGATGAGCCAATATTATTCAGTGCTTCGGCATCTAGGGAAATCAGGAGGGCCTCAAAAGGCCTAACCACAAGTTCTCATCCCTACTCTGCTCCTGAGGATGAAGTTCCCTCGTGAAAACAACCCTCCTTATCTTTTTTTCTTTTTCTTTTTTTAAAAATTTATTTGTCTTTATTTTTTTTAATGTTACATTAAAAAAATACGAGGCCCCAATGTACCCCCCACCCCCCTCACCCCACTCCTCCCATAACAACCTCCTCCAAAATCATGGGACATTCCTTGCACTTGGTGAACACATCTCTGAGCACTGCTGCACCACATGGTCATGGTCCACATTCTAGTTTACGCTCCCCCCCCAGTCCACCCAGTGGGCCATGGCAAGACATACAATTTCCAGTAGCTGTCCCTGCAGTACTACTAATCCTCCTTATTGAACAGACCAGGTACAGTTCCTATTTATCCCTGATTAGCAGGTATTAAATTCCTGCCAGCCCAGAGAATTATTCAAACAAGTTCCTGTGGGAATCAGTAGAAATCTCACCCTCTTGATACTACAAAACCAGTTTTTCACAGCACCTGGTTATTCATTCTGTTTCCGAGTACACAGGCTCTGTGTGGTCTTGCATGGTGTGTGGTGGGCTGTATCCTCTTCTCTGGACTGTGAGTATATGTGACTAATAAGCTGCTGTCGATCTCCTCTGTCCAGTGTTGGGTATCTGCTCCATAGCAATCTCAGTATCACTGGGATGGATATCCCTCCCTCAACAACAGGGTAAAGAGGAAGTGATCAAACAGTCCTACACCAACATATGCATGAGATTTAAAAATATGATAACGAAGGTGCCCTAAATCATCAGGGCATGAATATTTAGAAACATTCTACTTTACAGTTTTATATCATGTGGAAAATATATTAAGGGATTTCATACAAAACAAAGACATTTAAAAAAATTAGAAGCAAACTAGGAACAAACATTTCTTGAGAAGAGAGAACACTTGTAAAATATAGAGAAAAGGAATAAAAATATAGCAATTTAAAGATTCCTGAAAATCAAAATAAAATAACTAAAAAATTCTAAAAATTGAGTGCTATAAACAATAAAAAATTTATATCTCAAAAATCAAAAAAATAAAATATTTGAACATTTAATTAAGAGATTTTAGAAAATATTTTCAAACTATATGTTATATATATGATATATATAAATATGACCCCTATATAAAGTGACAATTTGTGACTCAGTAAGAAAAAGGTAAATACCACATAGAAAACACAGAAAATGAATGTTAACATATAATTATAAACAATTATATTTGCTTTTCTGTATTTTTATTAATTAAATCTAGCATTTCCTATAACAAGATTTCATTTTGCCTGTGAGACTATCAAATATTTATAAAATGTATATATTCATTTTCAAGTAATGCTCATTGGTAGATTTTCTCCTTCTGAGAATATATTTGATTGAAACAGGGACCTTGTATGTGTGAAGCAAACACTCAATGATTGAGCTTTATCTGCTCCCCTGGAAAACAATTTTGATTAATTATTTTTGTTTTTAGGAATCCTGACAATATCCAGAAATAAGGACAAAAAGTTATATACAGATATGTTTATCACAACATAATTTCTAATAATGAAACTTCAGAAAGAGTCTTAATTTTCAACAACAGGGGATGATCTGAACCCATACTGATATGCAAACAAATGATGGAAAACCATGCAGCCATCAACAGTTATGTTACCTGAATAATTTTAAATGCATGAATTTATTATTAATTATAGCTAAAAGAAAAAATATACTAATAAACTTTGTATTAATAACTTATTTTAAGTATGATGAAGTATATTCCTAGAATGAAAAAACGTTAATAAATTAACCAAATTTTAATAGTTATTATCTTTATGTGGTACATTTGAGTACCATATAAATAAATTTAGTACAACAAAATTTTCTACATGTAGTTGTACTTTCTCCAGTGAGCATGTTAATATTATATATATATGTTAAAATAAAAATCAATGTGGTAACTCTTAACCTTTTTTAATTTAGAAAAAAATGTAAATTTTATTATTGGATCAAATGCTACACTAAGTACCAAATGATGAAGATAGTACATGCAATAGGAAAGAATAGTCTCCTCAACAAATGGTGATAGAAAAACTGGATATTCACATGTAAAAATTAACTTAAAATGAATCAACAACCTAAATTTAAGAGTCAAAACTATAAAAGCATGGGCAAAGAAAGAAACAATAGAGAAATTTAACCTCATCAGAAATAGAAAAAAACAAAAAACAAAGCTTTTTTGCATCAAAGGACATTATCAAGAAAGTGAAAAGAAAACAACCCAGTAATTTATTCTTGCTATTTCTTTTCAAATCACTTTGTTACCATGGCCATAAAGGCTATGCAATATCTACCTCCTATTGTTATATGTTATCCTCTAATGTTGCTGTTATTAGCTATACTAATTTACAAAGATAACAAAACAAAAAAAAGGCTTCGTTCTCTCACTATACATCTGGCATGAAATGTCCATAGGCTTATTAGACAAGAGATTTCACAGACAAGTTAGGTGACCAAAAGATTTCAAGATTTCTCTTGGTAGTGAAAGTTTAATTAGGGATAAGGAGCCTAGGGATCTATCCACAGCACATGGAAGCCCATGTGGCCCTAGAAATTTTGAGGAACTAGTCAGGGCTCAAGAATCCAAAGAAAGCACTGGGATACAGTCATCTACCTTCAAAAAATAAGGTTACGGAAGTTGGGGAGCTGACAAATGGTGAGTACGGTGTTTCTACATGTACCAGAAGTGAAAATATAAGTCAGAAAATGCAATGTATTTTATATAAACACTTTTATAAGCTGAGACTAAGCAAGCAGAATTAAAGCTATACCTAAGACTGGGAGTCACCTTCATTCTGTGGAAAATTTGCATTCTATGGATCAATCTTAGAGTGTGACTGTAGATTAGGTACACTTATGCCTGTACCATAATATGTATATTTTTGGTAGTCAAAGAAAACATTCTTCTAAAAACGAATGCATCTGGAAAAGTAGAGTCAGAATAAATTATCTGCCTACCTTGAGAATGGCCCACACTCCTTTTCCACCTGCAATCTTGCACAATAATAATAATAAGAACTAACCATTATTGAGTGTCTATCATGAGTCAGATATAGTAAATTATCCATAGCTAATCTTTCAGAATTAATAAACAGATTTAAAATATTCTTGCTGGGTACAAATTGATAAGTATGTATTGTGCCCAACAACATGAAACAAGGTCTTGGTAGATGGAGGAAAAAAATAAAAGAATATAATTATCTTTGGAAGCCTGAGGCTTCTAGAAACATCTGACTTTGCCAAGGGACTGATGAATCTAATAACAACTGCAGATTTTGAATGGAGCAAACTTGTAGCCTCATCTGTGATGTCACATCTGCTTAGGGACACAACTTTCCTTATGGTCTGAATTTTAAAAATCCCAAATAGGGTAGCTGATTACCTCACAGACCATTCTTCACAGTATCTGGTATATGCTCAGGGGGGATTCATAAAGAAAGTGTTGGCATCACAAAATGCTCCCAGGCCAAGAAGAGGTTTGGGCTTCCAGCCCAGTAACTACCAGAAGGCACAAAAGGGGAACAGCTGGCAGCTGTTATGGCCCATGCATCAAGTCCCACCTTTTCCTTCATTCTTGAAGGATGAAAACAGCCTTCTTACATCTGGGATAGGAGTTGTCATCACAGATCATGTAGCCCTGTCAGTGGCCTACATCTGGAAGAACATAAATATCAGCAGGCGTTTTCTTCCAAGACTGTCCAAAGCTGTAAGGTAAAAATTGAAAGGGGCACAAAATTGCTCATGGAACTCAATTAAGCATGTTTCTGGATTATATTAATTTCAGTATCAGAAACTTGCTTGGTAAACTTGTTTTCCTCCATATGACCTAATCATAAACATTGTATGTAAAAAACTTGTCTCTGATTCCTATACTTCTCCATCTTTAATATGCTACTTAATCTGAAGAAATGGCTTATTTGATAGAGATTTGTTTGGAAAGCTCTTATGCAAGTATATGCTAATTTAACTCATAATTATGCATACATACTTGTCATATAATAAAGCAGGGTATATAAGGCAGGTACTTCCTGTTCATCTGTAAAGTGGGATATGCCTACCTGCTTCAGATCTGATGCATTAAAATAAAAATATGTTATAATCCTTTGGGTCAGTCATTGAAAAATAATAATTACTAATTGAATGCTATATATTTAAACTGCCCATATAACATTATAAGATAATTTTTCATATTCTTTGTTTCTCTTATTTCTAATTTTTTAAATAAATAAATTATCCCCAAAATACTAAAACTATATTGGTATATGTCCAGGGACTCTGCATTTTTAAAATATTCAGAGCATCTCAGATAATGATGCAACGTATTAGTACAAATTAGTATTTAATTATCTCTTAACACATAGTTATCCACTTTCTCTTCTCTTTATGTATATATTATTATGAAACTTTGTTGTCTTTCATTTGAAATAAAGGAACCACAATCTTCTCATTCAGGTTCAAAAACATTTGAGTCATAATCATCGTTTATTGCCCACTCATTCCCATCACTCTAAAATTAATGAATTAATGAATATGCCCAATAGACTCTATCTCCATAGTGCCTGAGAACACTGTCAATATTAGAAGCTATTGGTAACAGAATCATATAAGTTGTAAATAAGAGAAAAGCAGTTAAAACCGGCTTAAAAATAGTTATTTATTGGTTTCTGTATCTACAACTTTGACAGGTAGGAACTGGCTTCTCACATAGGAAGAGTTGTGGCAACACAGTGACATAGTCACAAACTACAGTACCCAGAAGAAGGATCACAATGATCACACCAATGTATTTTATTGTGATTAGACCAGGTTAAATCATGCACTCATCTTCAACAAATTACCCTGGCTAACGGAATTTCTTGTGCTTAGTGACTGAGAACTTTGAATTATTGTTTGTCTGACCTATCTGGTGAAATTCCCCATCTTCACAGCTGCTATATATAAATGTTTAAAGGTGTGTAGATATGTACCAGACAAAAACCACCAGGAACATACCTGTAGTCACAGTTATGCATAGTTCTTGCTGGAATTAAGGGAGATTGCTCAGCATAAAGAACTGTGAGGTATCTCAGTAAAAGAGTATGGGTCGGAGAATATTATAAGATATGGACTTGCGTTAAGTGATTTTGGTAGGGATTCAAGGAAATGAGGATGTCCCCTGGATCAAATATTTCCATAAAGCAAGGGCATTCTGGTGATTGCTTTGTTAATTCATTCCCGCCCCCCCCCCCCCCCCCCCAGGAATGGGGAGATTATGAAACAGATTTTATCCTTCTCAAGTCAATTAGATTCTGGGATGGCAACTCAGAAGGACGTTAAACAGTGTGAAGACCACAGTGACAGAAATTTTAAAAACCTAGAGGAGCTCAATAGTGGATTGTAGTTGGTAGAAGAAAGAATCAGAAGACATGAAGATAAGACAAGTAAAATCACCCAGTGTGTGGAACAGAAAGAAGAAAGAAGAAAGAAAAGTAAGCAGAGCCTAAGAAACATGTGGAGCACAAACATACCTATATATGCAGCGTGGGAGTTCCATTAGGGGAAGAAAGAGAGAATGGGTCAGAGAGAACATTCAAGGAAATAATGGCTGAAAACTTCACAATTTTAATGAAAGGATAAGGAGAGAATTTTGGAAGCTGCAAGAGAGAAGCACCGTATCAACAAGGGGTAATTAATATGATTAAGTTCCAAATTCTTATCAGATACCATAGATGCAAGAACACAAAGTGCTGAAAGCAAAAAATTGCCAACCAAGAATTTTTTATTTAGCAAAACTCTTTCAGAAATGGAGAAGTGAAGACATTTCCAGATAAACAAAATCTGAGAGAGTTCATGACCACTAGATGAGCCTTACAAAAGAGGCTAAAAAGAGTTCTGTAGGGCAATAGACAATAGCTCAAAGCCACAATACAAAATAAACAATTCCTGTGAGTGAAACAACATATGTAAATTTAAAAGCCGAAGCTACAGTATTTTGGATTGTAACTCCAGTTTTTACAGGGTCTAAAAGGCTAATGAAAAAAATATAATGACAAATCAGTAGTTCTGGATTCATAATGTCTAAATGTGATTCATAATAAGAGCTACATAAAAATGGGAGGTTGGAGAAGAATAGAAACATAATTGTGTATACTATTGACATTAAGCTACTGTCAAATCAAACAATATTGTTATAGATTTAATATGTTAAATTTAAGCTCCATGGTAACTACGAAGAAAATATTGGAGAATATGCAAGCTCATAGAGGCAGAAATTAGAGTATGGATGATCAGGAGCTGGTGTGATGGGGACCGGGGAGTTGATGCATTAAGGGTGTTAAGTTTCTGCTTGGAAACTTGAGAAAATTTTAGTAATGGAAGGTGTTCAGGGTACCTATCACAGTATTGTGAATGTGGTTAATTCCACTGAATGTTATGCTTGGAATGGTTAAAACGGGAAATTTTATGTTGTAAATATGTTCCCACAATTAAAAAAAAAAAGAACAACAACTAAAAAGACAATGACAATTAAATGGATAGGATCAAAAAAGGGAGGAGAAAATGCTTAAAGGGACATTACTGGTATATGTAAAAAAATGGAATACAGACTGTAAAATTTCTAACAATGTTAAATTCCCAAACTTGATAACTTAATTTACATAAGTGAATATCCTTATTCTTTGGAAATTTATGTGGTACAATTAAGAGTTCAAGGATCAAGTCATATACAACTTACACTCAAGTGTTCAGAAAATGGATTGAGAAACAGAGAGATAGATAGTGTATTAGTCAGCCAAACGGGTGATGATACAAAATACCAGAAATCAGTTGGTTTTCATAAAGGGTATTTATTTGGGGTAGGAGCTTACAGACACCAGGCCATAAAGCAAAAGTTACTTCCCTCACCAAAGTCTATTTTCACATATTGGAGCAAGATGGCTGCTGATCTCTGCTAGGGTTCATTGTTCCTGGATTCCTCTGGGCCCAGCTCCCCTGTTTTCTCCAGAAGGTCGGCTATAGACTGTGAGGCTCTCTAAGCTTTGCCTCTCTCCACAAGGTCAGCTGTAGACTATTAGGCTAATGATTCTATCTCTCTCCCTGAGACTCTAGCTTCAGCATCAAACTCCAACATCAAAACTTGAACGTTAAAAGCCCCCAACTCTATCCTTTGGCATACCTTTTATCTGTAAGTGCCCCACCCACCAAGGGGTGGGGACTCAATGCCCTAATGACGTGGCCCAATCAAAGCCCTAATTATAACTTAATCATGTCCAGCTACAGACCAGATTACAAACATAATCCAATATCTATTTTTTGAATTCATAACCATATCAAAGTGCTACAGACAGACAGATAGACAGACAGATAGACAGACAGACAGACAGACAGACAGACAGATAGATAGATAGATAGATAGATAGATAGATAGAATGATGAAAAATATAGCAAAATGTTAAAATTGGTGGATCTGAAGGTGGAGATAGGGTTATATTTCTCTGTATGGGGTTTGCATTATTTTTCTAATTGTCATTTTACATGTAAATGTATTTCAAAATAAAAAGTTAAAAAATACACTTTTTTATAAAATGTTAATTTTGAATGGAAGTATTTTATGGACTTTAAATGTTCTATGCTACTTAGAACCAAAACAAAACTAATATCTCTGTATTGTTATTCCTATTTTGTGAATGAGAAAACAAGACTAGGAATGAAATCTAATAATTTAGAATATGACATGCAGATAGCATATGGTCATATATGCATATTTTCATCAATTTTGCTTTAGAGAAATATGGACGTAGACCTTCTGGATTTCTAGATGTCTAAGTTTTGCAAAGGTTTTACTAGCAGCAGATCACATAGCGTAGGATCTTCAACCACTAACATTTGACTTCAGTGTAATATTGCAAATTATATGCAATTCTGAGTGTTCTTGATGTGACAGGAAATTTTAATCTACTAATCAACATCCAGCTACTCTACCATTGATCAAACATAATAGAGATCAAAGTTAATTCATTTTAAATAGAAAAGTAAACAAGCAGAACAAATGGGACATTTTACTTGGTTAGCTGACATCATAACCTACTACATTTTTCATGGTCATGGCCTCAATATTAATCTCTGAAGGTGTTTATGTTTAGTTTACTGTGCTTGTTTCCTTGATTAAATCCATCCTCTTACAATGCAAATGCCATGCTTCAGTTTTGAACCTCTTTTAATTTAGGACTTTTTCATTCATTTTAATTTAGCTTTTGTGAATAAATTCTCAAAACATGGATGTTGAACTTGAATCTGATCTTTGCTGAAGAAATACATACAAATGCCACCAAAAATGGGGGAGATCCAAAATGTAGAGATTTTAAATAGAAAAGTTCAATTCTCAATCTAGTCACAAAATATTTGAGACATATTTGGCATTGTTTGAAATTGGGAATTAAAGGAATGAAAAGACTACAGAAATCAAAGAATAACTACCAAAGATTTTTTAAAATTTAATTTTGTATGTTCAGACCTTTGTATTTTCTCTTGATTCATGGTATTTTTCATCACAATGAAGTGAAATATATTCTTTCTTCTGTTCCTTATGATCATTAACACTAATTGTTAATGAGAAAGAGTAGCTCAAAAAGCTTTATGGTACCTCTAAATCACAGAAGATATAACCTAAAATACATATATATTTCTTTCCTCTCATCTAACTTTCAAGAATTATTTTTCATAGTAAAAATTTCCTTCCAAATATCTAATTTCAATAACTACTGCTTTAATCTTCAGTTGTTTTGCATGTTGCCAAAGAATAATAATTGTAAATGTAACATTTAGACTATCAGTAATTCATTATGTAAGGGCAGTTCAAAGAGAATACCAGGCTAAATCTATTGATTGAGATGTGAAATTTCGGAAGCATTACACAAAATTTTAGCTTCTTACTACTTCAAGGGGAATTTGTATAGTCCTAATCATTAAATGGAGTAACCAGAAAAGACCTGCTTAGCTGTTTATACTTTATTTTCACAGCATACCTGCCAGAAGGAAATGGTTCTGAAATTTATTATTTATTTCAACAATTATGCAGGTATCTGAATAGTAGTCTATAGTTCATTCTGTTTGTTTATTAAGAGAGAATCTCAAACATATGTTCAGCTGTCAAAATAGTTTCCTTTAACATACATGGCAAAGGAGGTAATAATATATGGTTTTGTTTATAATACTGCAAAACTAAGTTTTCTTTGTGACCTAATGGCTGTTAAATAAACAATGGGGAGCAAGTGTATTTCATCCATTACTGACAAGGAAAAGGGTGTTTATAGAAACAAAACATTTTAATCATTTAAATTGTTGATGTAGTTTGATGGCAAGCTGTCTTTCCAAACAAGTTTTTCATTGTTTGAATCATATTTTTCCATCTCAGCAGGAAATCATCTTGGGCTGATATTACCACAATAACAGAAAGATTTACTGATAATCATTTCTCAATAAACAAATGTTGACTTTTATAGAGGTCAGACTAGAAATTACCTGGAAGGTAAATTGTAAGTTATCTCTGCAGATGGTTATCAGGGGGTTAACAACTGGTATAATTCAGAGAAACTCCTTCATTACAAAAATTTATGGTCTCCCTTTTTATTTATAGAGTAAATTCCACCAAATTCATTTTGTGGCTGTAGTCATCATGTATGTTTAACCTTTAATTTATTGGATTTCTTGAAAATTATAATAAATATAAACTGTTATCAATAAAACTTTATTCCCTCGAGTCTAGATATGGACATTTTTAAACTACTGTAAAATGAGAAAATCACTTTGCTTGAATTTTATTTCCAATGCTGAATGCAGAGCTTATTGTAAAAATGGTACATACACTTGGCATTGCCTGAAACAAAGTTTAGATCCTTTCATCATCAAAAGAATTTATGAACAGTCTTCATGTGTCTGACTCTTGGCAAGCTACTCTTCAAAAGGATTCCCCAGAAAAGCTGCTTTCAGCTAGAAGTAGGATCTCTGTGAATTAGTGTCACCTCTGAGCTATGCTGATGATCAAATAAAAACCAATTATGATGGCCTGGAAAGTAGCCATTAAAACAGTTCTCATGAGAAGTCATCCAGTTCCTACAGAACTGCTAAGCTTAAGTACATGCAGTAAGAGCACCATGGTAGGAGAAAGGGTACCTAACTCAAATTACACAAAGTAATGTTTGATTATTGGAAAGCATGAATAGAGTAGAGTGCAGCTGCATGAAAGGGTAAGTCTTTTGGAGTTGAAGAATGCCAACTGAGAAATGAATATATGTGTGGGTACCTGGATGAAGAAGGAGAGTAGCCAGGGTATGGGTATTAGTCAGGGTTCTCCAGAGAAACAGAACCAGTATATACAAATGTACTGTTTGGAATATATATATCAGGAATTGGATCAAGTGGCCATAAAGATCGGCTAGTCCAAATTCCATAGAGCAGGTAGCAAACTGGAAACTCCAATGAAGGTGAAATTGTATTCCCTAGGAGAAGATGACTGTCTCATAAGTCAGAAACTCTTCTTTCCAAATTCTGCAATCCTTAGTTCAGATCTCCAACTGACTGATGAAGAGACAACCATCATTACAATAGGCAATCTCCTTTAGATGCAAGAAACCATAGATGCAATCAACTGAATAATGATATAAATCCATCTGCAAAATATCCTCCCAGTAACAATCACATCAGTGCTTGCTTGACCAAACAACTTGTCACCATAATCTAGCCAAGTAGACACATGAAATTAACCATTATAGCATTCCATTTAGATATGACAAAAGTTCAAAACGCTGATAGGAATAGATGCACTTGGCATTTAAAAGGAACAATTAAGAGTGATCCAAGAGTACATATGAAGACTAAAGGAAGTATGCTTAAATAGGCAAAGTGTTGTAGATGATGATTATTGAAAGCTAGAGAGAGGAATTAGGACTTTAATTGTTGGAGGGTTTACAGACATCTCAACTATAACTTGCCCATAACTAAACTTGTCTGTTTTTCCCCATTTAAGTAAGCATTTAATAACTCTTCCTCTAGTCAGAAATGAGAGTAATTTTTGAAACCTAGCTCATACTCACAGCCTCAAAATTATTATATTAATCATATTAATTAATATTCCAAAAGATATCTTCCTATTTCCCTCTTCTACTGCCAAAACCCTAGTATGAGCCAGCAGCATTCATGGATGGTGACCCCAATTTTCCAGTTGATCTTCCCATTCTGTCCCTTGCTAATCCTTCTGTTAATTCTGTATAAAGAGAAAGAGCAATTCTTTCTGAAAATACATAATTTTGATCATGTCAATCCTCAAAATAAAATGCTTTAATGGTGTATCACTCTCCTAGAATAGCAGGCAACAATCTTCTTGCCATGACCTAAAAGGTCCTATTTGACATGAACCTCACAACTTCCTCAATGTTACCTGATCTATCTTCAGTTCCATAGAAAGTACAGGTGTATTTCTGCCTTAGGACTTTTGCACAGCAGTTTTCTCTTTCCCTCTTTGCCTAGTTGGTTTCTTCTTTTTCTTAGTTCTCAATTCAATTCTTTAGAAAAGTAGTCAGTGTTTAGTCAAAGTGAAGTTGCTTCTTCCCAAAATAAAGTACTTTCTCTCCAAGCTGTCATTCAATTTACATTCCTTTTTCAATTTTGAATTGAATTGTTCATTTTGGTCTGTGAAGTGGCTTTGAGTTATGTACTTCAGGAAAACATTTGCTTGGAGGAACCCAGGTGTGTAGTATGGATTGGCAGCTTGGGCTCCTCCTTCAGAAGCTGTGGGAAGACAGGCAGGTTTTTTGGGCATGAGGGAGCTGCAGGGCCACAAGGAAATTAATAATGGGTGAAACCTGGAAAATTCACAAATATATGGCAGTTAAACAACACACTTTTAAACAATCAGTGAGACAATGAGGAAATTACAAGAAAAATCAGTAAACTTTTTGGAGCAAATCACAATGAAAACACAGCAGAACTTAGGGGATGCAGTGAAAGTAGTGCTGAGAGGTAAATTTATAGCTGTAAATGCCTACATTAAAAAAGAAGAAAGCACTATAAACAAAGATGTAACTGCATATTGGAGGAAGGAGAAAAAGAACAGCAATCTAATCCCAAAACAAGAAGAAGGAAAGAAATAGTGAAGATTAGATCAGAAATAAATGAAATGGAAAAAAATAGAGATTAACAAAAGCTGGTTTTCTGAGAAGATTAATAAAATTGACAAACCATTAGCTAGACTAACAAAGAAAGAAAGAGAGAAGATGGAAATAAATAAATCAGAAATGAGGTAGGGGGCATCACTACAACCCCACAGAAATAAATAGTATCATAGAGGATCCTATGAATAATTGCATGCCAAGAAGTTGGACAACAGATGAAATGGATGAATTTCTAGAAAAACATGAGCAGCCTACATGAGCAAAAGAAGAAATAAAGACCTCAACAATCCAATCACAAGAGATCAAAGCAGTCATCAAAAACCTCCCAACCAAGAAAAGCCCAAGACCAGAAGGCTTTACAGGTGAATTCTCCCAATCTTTCCAGAGAGAACTAACACCAATCATACTCAAACTCTTCAAAAAACTGAGGAGGAAAGAACATTTGCTAATTCATTCTCTGAAACCAACATCATTTTAAAATCAAAGTCACATAAAGATGCTACAAGAAAAGAAAATCACAGACCATTCTTTCTAAAGAATTAGATGCAAAACTCCTCAATAAAACACTTGCCAATAAAATCCAACAACACATTAAACAAACTAAACACTATGATCACGTGGATTTTATCCCAGGTATGGGAGGATGGTTCAACATAAGGAAATAAATTAATGTAATACTTTACACTAACAGATCAAAGGAGGCAAATTATGATTATCTCTATCGATGCAGAATATCATTTGACAAAATTCTGCATCCTTCTTGATAAAGACATGTTGAGAGATAGAAATAGAAGGAAACTTCCTCAATATGATACGTGGTATATATGAGAAACCCAGATCTACCATCATATCGAATGGTGAAAGGTTAAAAATCTTTTCCTCTAAGATCTGGAACAAGACGTGGATGCCCATTGTCACCATTCTTATTCCACATTGCATTAGAAGGTCTTGTTAGAGCACTTAGGCAAGAGGAAGAAATAAAGGGCATCCTTTATTTCAGAAGTAAGACTTTCTGTATTTGCAGGTGACATGATCCTCCACACAGAAAATCCTGAAAAATCTACAACAAAACTACTAGAACTAATCAACAGGTTCAGTAAAGTGGTGGGATGTAAATTCAACATGCAAAAAATCAGTAGTGCTTCTTTGTACTATAAATGAACATCCTGAGGGGGGAATCAAGAAAGAAATTTCTTTGCAATTGCATCTAAAAGATTCAAATACCTAGGAATAAATTTCACTAAGGATGTAAAGGACTTGTGCACAGAAAACTGCAACATTGCTGAAAGAATTCAAAGAAGACCCAAATAAACAGAAGAATATTTCATATTCATGGACTGGGAGACTAAATATCATTAACATGTCAATTCAACCCAAATTGATTTACAGATACAGCACAATCCCAATAAAAGTTCCAGCAGCATTTTATACAGAAATGTAAAGGTCAACTATCAGACTTGTTTGGAAGGTTTAGGAGCTCTCAGCAGCCAAAAGTATCTTGAAAAAGAAGAGTAAAATGGGAAGACTCACTCTTCCTGACTTTAACATATATTGTGAAGCTACAATGGTTGAAAATGCATGGTATTGGCGCAAGGATAGACATATTGACAAATGGAACTGAGTTGATTGTTCAGAAATAGACCTGCATATCTATAGGTAACTGATATTTAAAAGGTCACTATATCCACCCAACTGGGACAGGATGGTCTCTTCAACAAATGGTGCTGGAGAACTGGATATCTATATCCATAAGAATGAAAGTGGATTCCTATCTCACACTCTATAAAGAAATTAAGTAAAGATGGATTGAAGACCTAAAAAGAAGAGCCAGGACTATAAAACTCCTAGAAGATAATGTAGAGAGCATCTTCAAGATCTTGTGGTAGCACCCAGGACAATTAACAAAAGGATGATGATGGATAGTGCCCATCCCAAAAAACAGTATCTACAACTGCAAGCAAAACAGTTCCACCGATCTGCCCCATGGGATTTAAGCCCACAGTCAATTGGAAGCAAAGTGGGCATTACCATCCCAAAATCTTCAAGGTTGAGGAATGAACAAACGTAAGGGGGGAATGCAACTATGGACTAAAGTGGACTTATTATTCTAGTAAAGGAAGAACTTGTAACAATGATATAAAGGCAATAGTCACCAGAGGTTCTGAGGGGAGGGAAAGATAAGAATAGGTGTACCATGGGGCTTTTTTGGGAGATTGGAATTGTTCTGCATGACATTGCAATGATGGGTACAGGCCTTTATACACACTAAAAAATTGTGCTCTGCAAAGAGTAAACCAAAACTTAAACTATAGGCCATGGTTAATAGCAATAATTCAATATGTGTTCATCAATTCTAACAAATGTTCCTCACTAATGAGAGATGTTGTTAATAGGGAAGTGTGGGAGGGGATGGAGGTGATATATATTTGATGTAGCATTTATGTAATCTAACCTTCTTTAAAAATAATAATAAAGAAAAAGAGTGGCCAAAAAAATCTTGTAGGCAATGGTTTCATAAACTACAACCAAAGTGTGACCAATAGAAAAAAAATGGATAAATGGGACCTTCTCAAAATTTAAAAATTTGTGGTTCAAAGGAGTTTGTCAAGATAATGAAAATCCAACCCATTCAATAGGATAAAGTATTTGGAAAATACATATCTATTAAGGGTCTAATATCCAGCATATATAATGAAATCCTACAAATTAATATTAAAAAGACAAACAACCCATTTAAAATTTGGCAAAAGACTTGAACAGACACTTTTCTGAGAGGAAATATAAATGGCTAAACAGCACATGAAAAGATGCTAAACATCACTAGTTATTAGTGAAATACAAATAAAAAATATGAGATATTATCTTATACCTACTAGAGAAGCTCTGGTTGCTATATAAATATTTTTTAAACAGAAAACTAGAAGTGTTGGAGAAGATGTGGAGAAATGGTAACATTCATTCACTGGTCATGAGAATGTAAAATTGTGCAACCACTGTGAAGGACAGTTTGGCAGTTTCACAGGAAGATAAATATAGAATTGTTTTATGATATAGAAATCCTGCTAATAGGTAAATAGGCAGAAGAATTAAAAGTATGGACATGAACAGATATATGCATACCAATATTCATTGTGGCATTATTCACAATTGCCAAAAGATAGAAGCAACCCAAGGGTCCATCAACAGATGAATGGATAAACAAAATTTGGTATATACATATGATGGAATATTCAGCTGTAAGAAGGAATGAAGTACTGACACATGGATGAAACTTCAGGACCTTATGTTAAGTGAAATAAGGCAGACATGAAAGGAAAACTATTACATGATCTCACTGCTATGAAGGAAGTATAGTGAGCAGACTCAAGGAGGTAGAGTCTGGAAGATAGAATACTAGGAGATAGAGTGGTTGTAGATAGCAGTGACCAGATGCTTAATTTGTGCAGAAATTATTTTTAGGTTCATTGTAAGGATTGGGAAATGGATGAAGGTAGTGGTGGTGCAGCATTGTGAGTGTAATTAACAGCACTGAAATGTGAGTGTGAACTTGGTTGATGGGACATTTGGTTCATCAAGTTTGCTAGAAGGAAAGCTAGAGGATATAACCGGAAACTGTATAATATGATATACTCTGGGTGGCTAAGCATTGTGGTTAATAATACAAATATAAGACTGTTCTATTCAAGATCTATAACAAAGGTATATCACTAGTATAGGGTGCAGAAAAATGCACCTAAAACAATTTTATGGGATGTAAATATATTCCTGTTGTCATAGGTATGTTTTCTCAATAGATAGCTAACAAAGCATTACTCTTCCATTCTGGGGAATCCTGCTACTCTATCAAATAAGATGACAATGATCTGTGAAATATATAAGCCATTCTTAATAAAAGAAAACAGGCCAGTATGCCAGGCCTTGGTCTTAATGATTTATGTATGAACTTTATTCCTATAAAAATGAAACCAAACCTAATTAGAATTAATGTCTAAGAATTACCTCCTGAAAATATCCTTGTTTCTCAATGTGGCCTCTCTCTAAGCCAAGCTCTGCAAATAAACTCACTACCTTCTCCACAAAGTGGTACATGACTTCCAGGGGTGAGCCTCCTGGCACTAGGGGATTATTAACAAGCCTTAATCAATGATGCATTTGAGAAAAGGCCTTGACCAAAAGGGGGAAATATTAAATAAAAAAGAGGTGTTATGACTAAGAAATTTCAAAGTGAGTTGGGAGGTAATTTTGGAGGTT
Organism: Dasypus novemcinctus; assembly: GCF_030445035.2. Taxonomy (NCBI): domain Eukaryota; kingdom Metazoa; phylum Chordata; class Mammalia; order Cingulata; family Dasypodidae; genus Dasypus; species Dasypus novemcinctus. The sequence goes on along the minus strand of NC_080679.1, from coordinate 53,810,283 downwards.
ACACGTATTCAATTCTCTGGTAGATTACACTAACTGCCGTAGAAAACAAACTTCCAACAAAAGTGCTACCACAGGTTCTAGAGACATCCAGACACCATGGGAAGGCACATAGTCTCATGAAATTTAATAACCCCTCTGTGGGACCCATTTGGAATATATGATAATCTATTTCCCTGATAAAACATAGTTAAATTCACTTATAATTCCCCTAATCATGATTCTTCTATTCCTATTATTTGAACCTATAAATTTCAATATACCCGTGTAGCAGTTGATATTTTTGATGAATTCCAAGAAGAAATATTAGATTATGTTTGTAAACTGGTCTTTTCTTCTGGGCATATAAGATTATATTGGATTCAGAGGTTTACTTGATTACTTAATCAAACAAACTTCTTATGTCAGTAGGGCATTGAGTACCTCCTACTAGGTGGGTAGGGACTCACAGATAAAAAGGTATAGCAAAGGACAGATTTGGGTGTTTTAATGTTCAAGTTTTGATGCTGTAGTCTGATGCTGAAGTTTTAAGTTGGAGCCCCAGGGAGAGAGTCAGAGCCATTCACCTGATAGTCTACAGCTGATCTTGTGGAGAAAACATAAGTGCTGAGCCCAGAGGAACCCAGGAAGCCTGAACCCTCACAGACATCGGCAGCCATTTTGCTCCAACATGTGAAAATAGACTTTGGTGAGGGAAGTAACTTATGCTTTATGGCCTGGTGTCTGTAAGCTCCTACCCCAAATAAATACCCTTTATAAAAACTAACTAATTTCTGATATTTTGCATCATCACCCCTTTGGCTGACTAAAGCAACCTGTTAAATCTATTTGTCAGAGACTTAAACCTTCAGGTTTTTCATATGCCTTTTGAGCCCTGAAACCCAGCAGAGTTGTGGCCAACTCCTGCTCTCCAATTCTTTGGGCCTTCCCTGGATAACTAACAAAACAATGATGGTGGACAAGTCCCATCCCAAATACAAGAAGTATGTATAACTACAACAAAACAATTCCTTCTCTCTGTCACATAATATCTAAGTCCCCTCTCAGCCTATGCAGTCAGAGCAGAATCATCTCAAATCCCTCAAGATTGAGCAATGAATGAACATAAGGGGGGAGTGTAACCACAGACTAAAGCAGATTTATTGTTATTATAGTTTTTATCTTGGATTAATGGAGTAACTTGCAATATGGCTATAAAGATAGTGGTTGCCAAGTGTTCAGAGGGGCAAGGAAGGGATGAAAAGTTGAAAATGGGACTTTTTTAGGTTAATGAAACTGTTCTGTATGATACTGTAATGATGGATACATGACATTGTACATTTGTCAAAGCCTATAGAACTGTACCTCACAAAGTTTAAGCCATATTGTGAACCAGACTTTGCTTAGTAGTATTACTTCAACTTGGTTCAATTGTAACTAATGTACTACGTTAATGTAAGATGCTAACATTAGGGGAAACTATATGGGTACGAGGGTGGGGATTTTATGGGAATTCTCTGTACTTTCTGTGTACTTTTTCTGCAAATTTAAAACTTTTCTAAACAAACAAACATGCTCTTAATATTAATCAATTCCTGTGGGCATGGATCCATTGTAAAGGGGACTTATTGATGGATTTAATTCAGTTAAAGTTCAACTGAGTCAGGATGGTTCTTAATTCTATTACTGGAGACTTTATAGAGAAGGTCTCAGGAAGGCAGCCAGAAGCTAGAAGCCAACAGAACCCAGAAGAGAAAGAAGAGTTCACTATGTGCATTGCCATGCGACAGGAAAGCCAAGGAATCTGAAAGATTGCCAACCAGCTGGAAAACAACTGCCCTGTGTGGAAGCAATCCTCATAGTTTGTGAAATGGTAAGCCAAAAACTTCTTGTTATTATGTCAACCCATTGCATAGTATTTGTTTTAGCAAGTAAGAAACTGAAAGTATATGCTTATTTGATTAATATCATTCTTCCCCCATTATACTTTAATCCAAGTGAGAAAAAAGGACATGCCTGTTTTTTCCTTTTTTTTTTTTTTTCTTTTCTCTACTCTCTTAGCCAAGTACCTGGAGAGATCAGACCTTAGCCAATACCTGGGGAGATCGGTCTCTCAAGAAAGGGTTAGTCAATAAAATATGGATGACTTTAGAAATCACTTCACTTCTAAACTTCATAAAATAATATAGCAAATCATTGCTGGAAATTAAAACTTGAATCTAGGTCTCCTGTGTCTAAACCAGGTGGGTTCTGTTCATGTTACCACACTTATTTGCTGTATTACATAGTAGAAAACTGTCGTGCATTCTTTCAATATGGTAATAGTGGTGGTAACGTAAGAGGCATGGATGAGAGCTGTGAGAGATATCTATGACATGATACCAATTTTGGAAGGTAATGCATATTCAGTGTGGAAATTCCTATGTCAAAACTATTAAATAATGTAATTTGGTTTCTGCTTGAGTGTTTCCAATGAAGAGGCATTCATTTATTTTGTGTAGCAGCTCACCACTTTGCCATAGACATTTATAGAGCAATTATTTTATAGTGAGTTAAATTCATGATACTTTAGTCAAACCTAATTCTGTCCTCTATAATAGAAAGAAAATATAAGAACTTTTGATCACCTAGACTATACTCAATGGCATGACCCTATATATGGTAGATTGAATTGTGTGTCCAGTTTGGAAATGTTCTTGACCTTGATTTTCATTCTGGTGGTTGTGGACCCTTTGTAAATAATATGTTACTTCAGTTAAGGTGAGGCCCAACTGATTCATGTGTATTACCAGAGTCCTTCATAAACAAATAAAATTCACACAGCGATAGAAAAATCCAAGGGAAAGAGATGGAAGTCAGCTGAAGCCAGAGGAATCAAAAGAAGATACCTCAACATGCATTGCCATGTGGCAAGAAAAAGCCAAGGACCAGGGATAAATACAGCCAGCACCAGAACACAGCTTTTGCTGAGAAAGCATCGCTTTGCTTACACCTCAATTTTGGATTTCTACTACTCTTAAAACCTTGAGCCAATAAATTCCTATTGTTTAAGCAAATCCATTGTATGGCATGTGTTTTACAGATTATAAACTAAGGCACTATATCAAAGACAAATATATTGAAGCTGGATAACTGGATACATGTTAGACCTATCAGGAAGAAATATGCATATTTGAATAAATACACACATATACATGAATGTATATATATAATTAGAGGACAAATAAGCCCACATAGATAGTTTTAAAGGAAACTTTAAAAAAATTCAAAGTAATTGAAATGGAACTATGAAATAAGCAAACAAAAAAGTTTCCATGTAAAATTTATAGGAGGAAGACATGATAATGGGAATCCATTATCATAAGTCATTAGAGCTAAAGTAAATATTTTCTTCACATTAGTATCATTTGTAGAGTTAAAACTTTACATGAATAAATCCTATAATTTAATATTTAGCAAAGACACAATAATGAAGAACATAAATGTATTTCAAAATTCCTATACCTTTTTTATTAAAATCCTGAAATGAATAAAATCGGTATATAGTCAACTTGAGAAGCCTATTGGCTACATTTGAAAGAGAATGTAAATCAATTATTGATAAGGTTTTTGGGTGTACTGTGAAGGAAGAAAACTGTGGAAAAACATAAATGTCTTGAAACTGAAATTTAAAATACTAAGGAAACTCTCCCACTTGGTAAAGCAGTTTGACTTTGAAAAATTAATTTTAACAAAACTTCCTTGGAGACTGAATACTGCTTGGTAGTCATTATTTATCTTGACACTTTGATATCACAGAAAATAATTATTTTGTGTATGGTTTAAGTAATGAGTTATACCTGATGTGTAGTAAAACCTTTGTTTGAAAATAAAAAGGGTAAAGTAAGGCATCCTCACTTGCCCCATAGAAGTATTTAAAGGATGTGTTGAACTTCACTCAGGATTTTTCCCCTCAGATTTTTATTATGAAAAATGTCTAGAATTAAGATAAGTTAGAGGAATAGTATGCTGAACACCTATAGACCCACCACCTAGATTAAACTATTCTTAACATTTTGCCATATTTGCTATGCATTTACTTGGGTGTGTATATCCACACACAGATACATGTTAATGCTTTCATGGAACCATGTCAAAGTAAGCTGTAGACATTGTGACATCTTACTTTAAAATACTTAAGCCTGCCTCTCCTCCAAATAAGGACATTCTCCCACATAACTAGAGCACTATTATCACAGTAAACAAAAGAAACAGTAATTCTCTAAATTTCCACAGTAGTCCAAAAAAATTCCTTGAAACTCAGCATTTCCAAGCCGAATTTAAGCCAAATTGCATTTAGTTGTTATATCTTGTTTGAGAAATGTTCCTCATCTTTGCTTTCTTTCTTTATATTTTAAAAAGATTAAGCTAGATGCCTTATAGACTGTTCTACACTCTGAATTTATATAATTGTTTCTTTATGAATTTATGTAATATGTTTATTTAACCAGTTTCTCTATTCCCTTACTACCCTCTACTGAAAATTATATCTGAAAGCTTCATTAGATTTAGATTAAGCATTTTTGGTTAGAATACTTCATAAATGATTCTGTGCACTTCATATTACATCAGATGAAAAAGCAAATTCTGATTCACATTAATCACATTCATGTAAATTATTCAATTAATGTGGTAATAATTGGATACCCCCATTTTAAGATATATATCTCCCATTGAAATTATAAGTAGTTTTCAGGATGGTATTTTGACATCATGTGATTATCATATTCCTCAACATCTTTTCAGTTTAAGGCTTTGGTGTCCACTGATCAGTTAATTATTTTTATTGGAGATGGAAAAATGTATCATTCATTTTATATTTATTAGCCAAAGTTGTTTTATAAATCAGAACTTTTTTTCCTGACAAGATGTGAATAACAGTTTTACCTAAAAAGCTGGAGAAAATGCTTAAATCTATTATTCTGTTTTTAATTTTTAGAGAAAGGAGTTGTCACAATTACCTGTCTTCCCAGGGCTTGCTTCTCTTTCCTCTGTGCACTTACTTCCTTGGGCTCCAGCTTAAGACTTCAGCATCAAACTCTAATAAAAAAACTCCAACATCAAAATCGCTCAACTTTGTCCTTTGCCATGCCTTAATGACGTGGCCCAATCAAAGCCTTAATTATAACTTAATCACACCCAGGTACAGACCAGATTACAAATATAATCCAATATCTCTTTTTGGAATTCATAACCATATCAAACTGCTATACCTATCATGAGCTGAGTACTTACTGACCCACAAAATCTTAAAGTTGGTTATGCACAGCAGCATGCCATAATTAAATGAAAGTGATATATATGGGATAGGGCTCGAGTGGGTCCTGAAGGTACAAGTAAGTAGCCCAATGAAGAAGTAGTCCAAATGCCCATTCTCACTATTCCTGCTATGTTACCTTATGCTTCCCAACCCATAGCTTTGACCTCTTGGGGAGTCCCTTACAATCAGTTAACTGAAGAAGAGAAAACTCAGGTCTCATTTACAGATGGTTCTGCATGATATGCAGGTCTCTCCTTTTCTAGGACATCCTTGAAGGGTAGTGGGGAAGGCAAATCCTCCCAGTGGACAGAACTTCAAGCAGAGCACCTGATTGTTCATTTTGCTTGGAAGAAGAGATGGCCACAGATGCATTTGTGCACTGATTCATGGGCTCTTGCCAATGGTTTGGCTGTATAGTCAGGGATGTGGAAGGAACGTGGTTGGAAATTGGTGACAAATTGATGTGGGGAAGAGCTATGTGGATAGAACTTTCTGAGCAGGCAAAGAAACATGAAAATATTTGTGTTCCACGTGAATGCTCACCAGAGCATGACTTCAGCAGAGGAAGATTTTAATAATCAAGTGGATAAGATGATCTGCTCTGTGCCTAATGCTCAGCCTCTTTCTTTAGCCACTCCTGTCATTATCCAATGGGCTCACCAAGTGGCCATCTAGGTAGAAATGAAGGTTATTCATGGACTCAGCAACATAGACTTTTACTCACCAAGGCTTACTTGGCTATATTCACTGCTGAGTGTGCAATCTGGCAGCACCAGACACCCACACTCAGGCCCTGATATTGAAACCATTCTTCAAGGTGATCAGCCTGCTACCTGGTGGCACATTGACTACATTGGGCCACTTCCATCATGGAAATGGCAATAATTTAACTGGAAATGGCATATACTCTGGATATGGGCTTGCATTTCCTTTACACAATGCTTCTTCCAAAACTACCATCTATGGGCTTACCAAATGTTTTATCTACCACCATGGCATTCCACACATTATTGCATCTGATCAAGGAACCCATTTCACAGGAAATGGTGTGTAGGAATGTGTCATGGTGCCGTCCAGCGGCTCTGCTCCTGAAGAGGTAAGGATGAACAGAGCAAGTCAACACACAGTAACCACTCTGGAGATGCAGGCTGGTGGCACAGGTCTGATTTATTGAGGAAGTGTAGTAGCTTTTATAGACCATGAGGCAATGTGCAAGCAGCTTACTGGCTATGCTAATTTAGCGAGACTGATTGGTTCATGTGCTCTAGTTGCTGTGGGGAAGGCAATTTCTGAGGAACATGTCCAGGCATGTCCGCCACATGCCTCGGCACCATCTTTTGGATGGAACCCCAAAGCCCTTATAGTTAGAGAGGTTTTCCTATGTCTAACAAGGCATCGGTGGCTTGCCCACAATTTCCCTTTTTTTCTTTTATTAGAAGCAAGGCGAAGCGCTGGTGTTGTTTTGTGCCAAGGTGACTGTGCCTATCTTAGGTTGTCCTCCTCTGAGGATCTTACCCATCATTGGCTACCAGCCAAGCTCTCTGGCACAGTGTTTATCTCTGCATTTTTGCAGGACTGAGAGACCAAAGATATTCACGGCTTGAGAAATGGTTTCTGCAGTGCCTTCTTCTGCTTCTAGAGCCCTGACCATAGCCTGCTGGACAAGTACTAAAGTTTTAACATCTTTGCGGAAGTTTTGCACTTTGCGCAGTACATATCTTATATAGAGTATACACATTAGAAGAACAGATCCAATGATAACAAATGTTAGGAGGTTAGAGGGAGTGAAAAGGGATTGAAGGTTAGCTAGAATATTGGTGATCAGTGTGGTATCTATGGAAGTTGCTCGGGTGCTGTTAAGGGTCAAAATTTGATGGATGAGCTGAGTGGTTAAATTTAAGAAGTCATTGTTCCAATGTCCAAATAGTGTTTGTTTTAACATTGTTCTGGCTGTGGTAAAGTTTGCCTTGCCATCAGTGGCACTGATGGGGGTAACACAAATGTGTGGATAATTAATGTCACAGGGCAGTCTTGTCAGTTGCATTATCATTTGTACTTCTTCTTCTAGTAAATCTATTTGTTGTTGTACATTAAGTAGGCCGCCATGAATATGATTATTAAGCAGGTTTTGTGTTTGCAAGGGGGTGGCCATTTTTTCTACTAAGTTGTTTCTTGTGTTAGCATTGGAATTGGATTGGACTATAGAAATGATACTAGTGGCAGCGGCTGCTAGGCTAGCTATAATAGCTGCGATGAGAGTTACAACTACACCAACTGCTCTTCTTTGCCTAAAATGTAAGTGCATAATTAATTCAGAAGGGCCAGTCCACTCAGTAGCATTAACAGGAACCCATATTAAGGAGGGAATTCTAACAATAATAGCGTAGGGATGCTTAGTATGGTTCCAGCAATTGGAAAGGACACAATGGGTGATGTTACAGTCAAAGGATTGGTTGCTTGAGTCTATAAAAAGAAAGGGAAGAGTTACGCAGGGTAAGGCGCGCACAGAGAGGGTGGCGTTTGCAGTCTTATTGAGGCTGGCTGCCCAGTCTGAGTCATTCGTGTGTGAAGAAACCCAAGTTCCATTAGTGAGTGTGGCATTCATCATTATGAATGGACGAAGATCTAAGCAGGCATTTTCTCCGCAGAGCATCCATTTTCCAAAGACTGTCCTCATGTCATAGCGGAGGTCGAGGCCTTGATTTGAATGTCCCATGGCTGGAAGGGCAGGGCTTGAGGTCCAGAGGAATGGAGTGATCCAAAGGAGTGTGCCTGAAGTGGTGTGAGCAATTATTAAGAGAAGGATACACCCGATGAATAACAGTGGTCCTGGTGCCTGTAATTGATGCAAGAGTCCGGAATCATTCTTTCTCCTTGGTATTTTGGTGCTGTGTATCGACTTCATCTCTGGTGGCTGGTCAAACGAGCCAGCTGGGGACCCAGGTTGGCTGTTGTGCTTTCTCTGGAAAGACACAAGCATACCCTCATCCTTGGGTTAATAGGGGATGGGGCCCTTGCCATGCATTTGTAAGGGGTCTTTCCATCTAACTAATGGCATGGGGGTTGGAGTATTTCTAAGTCCTCCCCAGTGTCTGACTGTTGGGGTACAGCATTCATTGTCAAATGTGAGAAAATTCATAGTGATTAAAGTATTATTTAGAACATCCCTGGGGGTATCTCGGGGATATTGCCCCTTCATTTTTTTTTATTTGGTTTTTAAGCATGAGGTGGGTGCGTTCTATGATAGCTTGGCCCTGGGGATTGTATGGGATACCAGTTTTGTGTGTTATGCGCCATGAGACACAGAAATTTTGGAAGAATTTGGAAGCATAGCAAGGTCCATTATCAGTCTTTATGGTCCATGGTATGCCCATTTGATTGCAGGCTTGAAGGCAAGCAGTAATGACATGTCTTAAAGTTTCTCCTGTGAGAGCAGTGGCAAAGGTGCATTTGGAAAAGGTGTCTACTATGACATGTAGAAATTTAGTTTTTCCAAAAATAGGTATGTGTGTGACATCCATTTGCCAAATGGCATTTGGGCGGAGGCCACGAGGATTTATTCCCTGAGGTTGAAGGGGGCCTAATGGAAGGAGAGGGTCACATTGTTTACGGGCACGAGTGAGGTGCTTGCATTGCTGCTGTGTTAAGGAGGGGAAGAGATGATGGAGAGAAAGAGTGGACATGTGAAACTTTGCATGAAGGAGTCTTGCCTGGTCTAGGTCTGCGGTTAATAATTTTACCGCAAGTGAGGAATCGGCTAAGGCATTGCCGCTGGCAAGAGGTCCTGGGAGTCCAGTGAGGGAACAAATATGTTGGATGAACCTGGGATGTTTGTGATTATCAAGGAGGGATTTCAAAAAAAGCAGCATATTATCTTGAATGGTCACTTTGTTTTTAAGGACTGCATGTGGCAGCGCATGGATAGTATTAGCCGCACATGCACTGTCAGTGAAGATATTGAAAGGGATGGATTGGTGATGTAGGAAAACTTGGAGGAAAGCACGTAGTTCTCCTTGTTGAACAGAACTGGTATATTGCTTGACGTGGATGGAATCTGAGGCACTGAGAGATTTTACTACTATAGAAAAGTGAGTTTTGTTAGTGTTGGTAAAGATTGTAGCAGCGTGAGGGATAGGAGATGTTGTAGGAAAGGAATGAGAGGAGAGAACAAATGGAAGAAGAATCATGGCAGTGATGAGTTTGTCTTTTGGCAAATGGTTATCAAGTTGACCTGTGAATCCTGATAGGAGAGTATGCATGTTCAAATCAGTTTGGGAAAGATGTATTTGTTCTTGAGTGAATGGTGGAACTAAGGTGTCAGGTTCAATGCCATACAAGAGAACAGCTGTTTTTCTGAGTTTTCTCCCAAGGATACATATGGCATCACAATAAGAGGTAATTTTACCTAAATGACTAAAAGATAAGTGTACTCAAAAGAGAGGGGAATCCTAATATAGAAGACCCATGGGCGTCCCAGGGGAGTTGATGACTAGAGCAGAAAGAGGGAGTTTTGGTTGAAAGTGGGCTAGGTGAAAATTTTTACTTCTGTCATTTATGAGGCTCAGGGAGGCTCGTTCGGCACTGCCCACCAAACAACAGCTGGAGGGGTCAGGGTCACCCTCCAGGAGGTCAAAAAGAGGTTTTAGCTCATGAGTGGTTACACTCAGATGAGGACGCAACCAACTGATATCACCACAGAGGCGCTGAAGCCCAATAAGAGTATATTTATGGGGCAAAACAATAGTGGGGATGGCAAGACTGATAGAGCTTGTGATGGTATAGCCTAAGAAGGTATAAGGTGGGTAGTTTTGTACTTTTTCAGGTGCCATGGTGAGGCCCAGTTGCATAAGGCTATGTAGAAGAGATTTCAAGCAGAATTGTAGGTGAATTGGGTCTGGGTGAGCAATGAGGACGTTGTCCATATAATGAACGATTTGACAAAACTGAGAAAGGGGACGGGTGGCTTCACTAATGAATATTTGGCACATAGCTGGACTGTTTTTCATTCCTTGCAGGAGTACCTTCCACTGATAACATTGTAAGGGGACTGAATTATTTGTGACGGGTACAGAAAAGACAAAGTATTGATGATCGTCCTCATGAAGAGGAATGGAAAAGAAACAATCTTTGAGGTCTATTGCAATAATGTGGTAATTGCATGGGATGGCTGAAGGATGAGGAAGGCCTGGTTGTGGGGAGTGAATCTTTGTCATATGAGCATTAATATTTCTGAGGTCATGTAGTAGCCTCCATTTACCTGAGTTTTTTGAATCACAAAGATAGGAGAATTATGAGGACTAGAAGAGGGTTCTAAGTGCTGCAAGTTCAATTGTTCTTGCACAAGGAGTTTTAGTTGTTCTGATTTTACTTGAGACAGTGGCCACTGGTCCGTCCAAATAGAGTTTTGCATTTTCCATGTTAATCTTTTAGGTTTTAGGTTGGACAAAGTAAATAAAGGTGGATGGCCAGTGGCCTTTATGCTTGGGGGTAATTTGTAGGATTAGTAGTGAGGACGGCTCCCACTTTGGGGAGAACATCATGCCCCCAAAGGTTATGAGTAAGGTTGGGTAACATAAGGGGGCAGAAGGTGCCTGTTCTTCCATCCGGGTTTGTCCAAGTCAATGTTGATGTAAACTGGTGTGAGGGTCTTAGGCCTCCCACACCTTGAACTAGGAGACCTAGTTTTAGTGGCCATGAAGGGTCTGTGTCAGAAGAGTGGAGGACAGATAAGTCAGCTCCAGTGTCTATTTGCCCAGTAATGGACTTTCCCTGTACTACGAGAGTGAGAAATGCTTTACCTTGGGTAATGGGGATAGTCCAAAAAATGTCAGGTGGGGCGTCCTCTCTTAGTTGCGGGGCTGAGAGGTGCCCCTGATCTCATTTAAAGGCAGAAGAGGATTGCCCTGAAGGTCAGTTTTTGAGTGACAATCTCTCTTCCAATGAAGTCCTTTCCTACATCTCGGGCAGACCGAGGGGGTAACATTTTGTGGCTTAGGAGTAACCACGAGAGGGCACTCCTTGGTGAAATGACCAGGCTTGTGGCACCTGTAGCAGGTTTTGTGAGGTGGCTGGACATGCAAATGATCGGCTATGGCAGTGGCTAAGACAGAAGTGGTATTAGTTGCAGCTGCCATAGTAGAAGTGGAATGAGACCCAATGTCTCTGCAAGCAAGGACCCAGTCGTGGGGGCTTTTATTACGAATAGGCGTAATTGTTTGTCGACGCTTGGTATTGGTGCCTTCCCAAAGAAGGTCTTTTAATAAAACATCAGCGGCAGCAGAATGGGAAACTTTTCTATCAACGGCCTCTTTCACTCGACTATTATAGTCGGAAAAGGGCTCATTGGGACCCTGCAGAAGTTTGGAAAGGTGAATAAGGTTGAGTTTTCCCTGAGGGTTGAGTTTTTGAAAAGCAATTTTAGCAATGGTGAGGCACTGACCAAAATAGGGCGCTGGATATGCAGCTTGGACTGTTGGAAGAGCCCATTGCCCCCCCCCTCCTTTTAAAGCATCAGGGGGGAGGGTCGTTATGCCATTGGTAAGGTTGCACATGCCTGTTTTCTCTGCTTCATCATTGTACAAAGCTTTCCAGGTGATATAATCACCAGGAGTCAGAATGGCACGCGCAAGGTTCTTCCAATCAGTAGTGCAATTGTGTTTAAGGGACAGATTATCCATTAACATCTGAGCATATGGACTATTAAGGTCATCTTCCTGAACAGCTTTGCAAAGGTTAGAAATAGTTTTATGATCCCGAGGGTACCAATTGTAGGGGACGTGATCAGTAGGATTGAAGTTTGCTGGGTAAAGGTGTGCAGGGGAAGGGGTGGGAGGAGTGACAGTGATGGATGGGCTAGCCAAGATGGCTGCCAAACCAGAAGAGGAAGTAGAAGAGGAAGAGAAAATGGCGGGTGCAAGGGAAGGAGGGGGGGAATGGTTCTACGGTCAGAAAGAAAAGGGCAAAGACTGCAGGATGGAGCTCTAGAGGAGGAAGAAGAGAGAGTGGGGGTTGTGTAGGAAGGCAAAGGGGAGGTGTTGAAGAAGAGGAGCGGTTGGTCACTGCCGAAGCAAAGGTGATTAGGTCCTCCTCCTTTGTGGAAGGGGGGGCGACGCTCTTGTGGCCAGCGGCTTCCGCTGGAGCCTGTGGAGCAATGGCCTCCTGTTAGTAGCGGTTTTTTGTTGAGAACGGTTGGTAGCAGGTGTCGGGATGAGCAGAGGAGAAGTTTCAGAGGGGGAGTAGTTGGGGCTTTGGGATATATCTTTGAGTGATGGGTATAAGGGATCGTGGTCAGGTGGAACGTAAGGAGGCGCGGGGGTAGAAGGAGTTGCCGGCATGATGGAAAGTGGGATTGGAGAAGGTACATCTAGTGGAGCACCTATAAGGCAAGCATGAATGGCTAAGAGAGCAGGAATGAGGCCTAGAGGAAAGGTTTTTCCCTCATGGACTTCAGCAAAGTGCACATGCTTAAGCAGTTTTGCCCATGTGGCGGGATTCCATAGGGCGGTTGTGGAGAGCCAGGGGTTAAAATGAACAACAGGGTCCCAATATTGATTAAGTTCCTTTTCAGAAATTTTGATGCACCTACTTGCCAAAAGGGCGTGTAGGGCGCGCGCTTGTGGAGCCTTCTCAGAGGAGGAAAGATTACCCATTCCGATGGTCACTTACCGACTGCAATGCCGAGCTGCACTTGATAGCTAACTGATATTGTCTCTGGGGTTTTTAGGTCCCTGTGTGGACGCCAGATGTTGTGATGCCATCCAGCAGCTCCACTCCTGAAGAGGTAAGGGCGAACAGAGCAAGACAACACACAGTAACTACTCTGGAGACGCAGGCTGGTGGTGCAGGTCTGATTTATTGAGGAAGTGTAGTAGCTTTTATAGACGGTGAGGCAACATGCAAGCAGCTTACTGGCTGTGCTAATTTAGCAAGGCTGATTGGTTCATGTGCTCTAGTTGCTGGGGGAAAGCAGATTTCCTAGGGACATGTCTGCCACATGCCCTGGTGCCATCTTTTGGGTGGAACCCCAAAGGCCTTATAGTTAGAGAGGTTTTCCTATGTCTAACAAGGCATTGGCAGCTTGCCCACAGAAATGGGCAAATGCCCATGGAATTCACCAGTCTTACCATGTTCCCCATCACCCTGAAGCAGCTGAATTAATAGAATGGTGGAATGGCCTTTTGAAGACTCAATTATGGTACCAACTAGATGGAAATACCTTGCAGGGCAGGGGCAATGATCTACAGGATTTTGTGTATACTGTAAACCAGTCTCCACTCTATGGTGCTATGTCTCCCATTGCCAGGATTCATGGGTCCAGGAATCAAGGGGTGGAAATGGGAGTGGCACCAATAACTATTACCCTTAGTAACCCACTAGGAAAATTTTTACTTCCTGTCTCTGCAAACTTAAGTTCTGCTGGTCTACAAGTCTTAGTCCCAAAAGGAGGAGTGCTGCCACCAGGGAACACAGCAATGATTCCATTGAACTGGAGGTTAAGACTGCCACCTGACTACTTTTGGCTCCTCTTATCTCTGAGTCAACAGACAAAGAAGGGAATTACTGCACTGGCAGGGTGATTGATCCTGACTATCAAGGGGAAATAAGACTGGAGGTAAAGAACAGTTTGCCTGGAATACAGGCTATCCTCTAGGGTGTCTTCTAGTACTGCCATGCCCTGTGATTAAAGTCAACAGAAAATTGCAAGAACCCAATCCAAGCAGGACTAACAATGACCCAGAATCTTCAAGAATGAAAGTTTGGGTCACCCCACCAGACAAAGGACATGGCCAGCTGTAGTGCTTGCTGAGGATAATGGGAACATGGAACCGGTAGTGGAAGAAGGTAGTGATAAATATGAATGTCAAGTACATGACCAGTTACAGAAATGAGGACTGTAATAATCATGAATCTTTCTCCCATGTTTCATTATGAGTATGATTGTATATGTACACAAAACATATTTCTTTGTTTTCCTCCCCAAACTTTTCCTCTATCATATCACAAGCAGTATTAGTCTCATATCATAATATTTAAATGCCAAGTTTAAGAGTGAGTATTACCTAAGGACTTACACCATATTTTTGAGGGAATTAATGTGTCTCCATTTGTATGCTGGTGAGTTGAACATTGTTAGGTGGATAAAAAACTGATTATATCTATATCAATCAGGGAGTTTACCCTCAGCAATGATTGAAGTTTTATCCCACCAGTTCAATTCCTTAAAAGGGAAGCAATTTCAGCATTTAGAGAGAATTTCTCAGCTTGTTTTTAGACAGCCAAGGTCTCCTGGAGACTCATCAAAGACTTTCATTGGACTTTCACTGGAGCCCCTGGTTTGCAGCTTGCCTGTGGGACCTGGACTTGTGCATCCCCGTGTTCACATGAAAGACTCATAAAATCTCGTATCATTGACAGACATCTCCTATTGATTCTGTTTCCCTAGTGAACCCTGACTAATACAGTATGCTTCCATAATTTCTAGTCCCCTTTTTTTCTTATTACTTGATTGTTAGCTTAGCATCACTTTAGATATAAAGCTGACTTTATTTTTTCTGAAGTAACTCCTTTCCTTACCTCACCATGCTCCATTTTCCCTATATTTCAAGGATGAGTTTAAATGACAATCTTCTCTCTTAATCTTGACTCTAATTTTCAGTAGTATCTTTTAACTTACTTTATGAATATCTACATTGAAATCAAATGTATGTGCATGTGTCTAATATTTCCTTTTAGATAATAGGTTACTAGTAGAATATTTGTATTATCCTTCATTGTATTTATTGAAACACTCAGGACTTAGCTGTATTAATTGAGTCAACAAACTTACATCTTATACCTTTGATAGAGATAAAATAGAATTATATGAAAATATTAAAATATTAAAATTTCTTCCAGTTTTATTACGATGATTTGGAAAATATCTTAGTATCTGAAAGAACTCTTCTATAGAAAATGTAAAAATTGGATAAAATATACCTTAAAACAAATTCAGTTACCAACTAAGTGGCACTCAGCAGAGAAACAAAGGATTAATCGAACTGACCATAACTAGTTAGAAAAAATATAAAGAATCTATGGCATAAATAGTATACAAAACTCTAGTTATAAGTTTTTCAGTAGCTAATTAAATCTTAAGCTTTTTTCTTATAAGAGTTACCCAAAGTAGAGGCATATTAATTTAGAATTACAGAGCTAAGTTCAAGTGCAGCAACTTCTTCAAAACATAGTCTTCCTTGCATCATATATTCCATAAGGTACCCATATGTATATATGGCTTAAACATTCCCATGCTATGATCTCTGATCATATTTTTAAAGCAACACTGTGAATTTGGGTGTATGATGATACTGGTGGCTGTGGGAAACAAAATAGTCATATAAAATGCTCGTAGAGGTGTGAAACTGAAACGGGCACTATTTTAACTTTAACATAGCCTCACTTTACTTTTTGAACTATTTCCTGGAAGATTTTAAGGGGTTTTGAAGAAAGACACTGAGGTACAAAGAATTTATCATGTGACAGAAGTCATTTAAACAACATAACCTGTGTCTCTAGTTCTGGCCTTTCTAGTGGTTCAATTTTACTTAGAAAAAAGAATTGCTTCTTGAGATTTCCAGCTGATATTGTAAAATGTTGCCTTTAAATGTATGTCTTAATCTATATGAAAGGTATTTTCCTAATCCTTTCATTCTTCTATCTTATTGATTTTAATCACTTAGGAGATATTTTATTCATGAATAAGTCAGAAAATTAATTGCTAATGTAAATGGTTATGTAAACTCCAGATACACTTTCAATAACAAGTATGTCAACTAAATACAACTGTCGTAATATAGTGACAAGAGCAGTGTTGTTTAATGACTTTCTTAATAAATATTTTTAGTTCCACCTGAGATCAAATTGTCATAGCAATTGACTCTCAGATTTATATTCATGTTCCTATTTCATGTATTAAAACCTGATTAAAATTCCATTGTCAGTATTTAATAGTGAACATTTTAAAAATTACATTATTTACGGTCATAAGTTTATTTGCCATTCCATATTGGATTTTTTTAAAGAGGACAGGATGCATTAAAAAATCATTTCTTCCTTAATGTAGGATTGAAGACATTGGGTTATGTTAAAATAATTAAATGTAATGTCTGGCTGAATACTTTGAATTCATAATTCCTAACCATGCATTTCAGAAATAGAAAAACTGAGGTAATAGTTAAAATAAACTGATTGATATACATAGAAATCAAATTTGTAGACTAGATACTTCTTAAATATAATCACCGTTCAATCCTTTTCTTTGTCCTCATTATTATTGTATATAGAACCTAATACATAATTGAGTTCAATTAGTATTTAGAATAAAAATGAAAATGTAATTAAAACTAAATCACACTGAGATCTGAAAAGTTTGCTCCTGTTTTTTTTCACATCAGAACTTTTCCATGTGCAAAAGAAACAAAAACAAAAACACATCTTTGTAACCTTCCCATAAAATTGCTTATCCAAGGGAATCACTTTCTTAGGCATGGATACGTTTCTCCTTTCTTGTCTCTGGAAGGAAAATTTATGAAGTTTGAGGGAAATCTAAAGCTTTCTGGGCACTCTCCACAGATATCTCTATGCAGGAAGCCCACAGCAATGTACCTGACATGACACTCTGACCAGGATCCATCTCTTCACCTATATTTTGCCACAACTCCCTAATAGGCAGGATTCAATTCCAAGATAGTTGGTTTTTCAATTAGCTTTTTTTTTTTTTACTCAGTTCAGTTTTCCAAGGTTGAACAACAATAATATCACCTTAGTTTTGCAACCCATGTCTTCTGCTTGCTCGTCCTCATCTCAATTGCATTTTCCTGTTTTGCACAAGAAAATATGAATACAAAGAACTTTCTTGATTCATTATTTATTTCTATGTGAAATAAACTTTGACTGTATCTTCCCTTCATTTTTCCTATAATTTCATTTATAAGAAGTAAGAATGCTAAGTTCTATATTTTAAAACATCATATTTAATCCTTCTCTCGTAATAATCATTAAGCATACTTAACACAATATTTATTTCAGAAAATGCTATTTTGTCATTTATCTAAACCCAATATATTTTGCAGGTTTTACACAGAGAAATAGTATAAACAGTCTTGACAATTTTCAATGAAAATAAGCATTTTTCTTTGAATTAATCTTACAATTGGAGGTAAGTACCAAGGTCCTATTAACAGTCAACACAGTAAAACAAATTAAACCAGCTTGTTTTCCAATGAAATTGTTAGAGAAGATCTCTAGAGTTTCTGAATGTCTTCCAAACTACCCAATTTAACATGATTCTTTTGGAAACAAGATCATAGTGTCTGAAATTGTATTAAAGAAGTATTATCCATTCCTATAGTTAGAATACATGCTTAAATATCATAATTTAAGCATATTCCCCAAGACTTTTTCTTTCAAACTTCATAACCATTTTGAAACATTATTATCAAAGCTGAAAATGTTTGGATTGAATAAAGCCAAACTATCTTAATATTTGAGTAAAAAATTTCTATTTCTCCTTCTAAATGTCCCGGTTGAGAGTTCAACTTAGACATATAATATAGTTTGACAATGATAGTTCTTATGTTATAAATAGCTCACATTATGAAATCATTAAATTTTATCATTGGCAGATAAAGAGAAACACAATTGAAACTCTCAGTCTGTGTTGCCCAAGAGAATAGTGATTTCAACCCTTAGTCAACAGAAGCATCTTCTCTCTGAATTTGGGAATCTGAATAGAAACACAAATCTTAAATTATATTGGATTTAGTAGTTTCATATAGATCCAGCTTGATGTGGAGTTTTCTCATTCATTTGTGCAAAGAAACTCTGTAGAGATAGTGTTGAAATCAACTAAGAATTCAGGGTAATGCAAGATTGGGTATATGGGAATCTTTTATATTTTTTAATGTAACTTTTTTTGTGATCTATGTATCTTTAAGAAAAAAGGCAATTAAAAAAAATTTAAAAAGTGGAAAAAAACTCAAAAATACATCAAAATCATTACTAGCGGTTGCATTTGTACTTCTTTTAAAAAGGCTGACCTAATATTTCACCACCTACCTTCTCTCCTCATTCTGTAGGTCTGTTAGTATCACATATTCTCTTTTTGTGTTCATTTCTATACCAAAACATAAACATTTTGTTATGTGTATTCATTTGCATGTCTGTCTCCATCATCAATTGTGAATTCCTTGATGTTCATTGTGTATCTTCTTTCTTAGTGTGTTGGAACTTAGCATAGTACATTCAATTAGCAAATTCACAGAGACACACATGTCTGTTCCTTATGTGGAAAAACAGAAACAACATCTCTGTAAACTTCCAATTCATCATTACAAAAGGAAAAAAGTTAGGATAATGTAATATATCATTTCTTAAATTATATTTCTGGAAACCTGTTAACTTGTGTAATTCTAACAGGTAATCTCAGCATGTTTTATAGAAGAGGAGAGAGTATTCATATATTGATGAATTATTAATCTGTCCATCCCTTTCTTTCTTGTCAGCACATGTCTGCTTCCACCTTCTCTTTTCATATAGCAATTGTTACTTGATCCTCCTGTTAAGTGAATAGTTTAAAGTGGAAATGTTAATTTACTAGCACACACATGAGAAATTGTGGATATTAAAAGAAAAAGAAAACATTACCTGTACATAACATCTCTTTTCTCACTTCCCTTTCTCTTTGTCTCCTCCCCTCCTGATCTTCTCTCTTATTTCCTATTGCTCTTCCCCATCACCTTTTCCTCTGTTTCCTTTATCTCTACTTCTCTCTACCTCTCTCTTCCTGTCACTTTGTCTGCTTGTCTTTCTCTCACACACATCTACACCTACACAATCCTCTACTGGATTTGTTTATATACTCTAGGTGATTATAGAAAAATAGAGTGTTTGCTAAAAAAAAAAAAAGAGAGAGACAGAGAGAGAGACAGAGAGAGAAAGAGAAGGGGGAAATAATGTAGATCAATGACATTGAAATTTGGGGCCAAAAGATGTGGATATCAGATATCATTAAGGCAATTAATATCGAAGGTTGTTTTTTTCTTTGTGTTTTCATCCAAAGCCAGAAAAAATATAAACTATCATTTTTCACCCCACTTTTGCCTTTAACTAGCTTTCTTTAACTATTCGTCGTGGGTTTCCTTTTCCAAAGTTCATTAGAGACATGTCTTCTGCATGTAACTATACTTAGCAAAATATGTACCTTTTACTAAATTATACATCCACACCTTCTCTAGACTTTTAAAATTGATGATTTTATTTGGTTTCCCAATCTTTCACTGTCGTCTTTCCCCAATGAAGTTGGCTTTGCTCCTGCTAATGACCTGTCATGTTTCAGGTTGGTTGGAGCAAGGATCAGAAACCTCTTCTGTAAAGGGCCAGTTTATAAATATTTTAAATATGTGGAGCCATACAGTCTCTGTCACAACTACTCAGCTCTGCTGCTGTTGAATGAAAGGAGTGATATACAACGCAGAAATGAATTCATACGACTGTGTTTCAATAAAACTTTGTTTACAAAACAGGTCACAGGCCTGATTTAGGCCACAGGCCATGGTTTGCTGATCTCCAGTTAAGAGTTAAATATTTGCTCCATAATTTTCAAAGCGTTCATCTTTTTCTTTTTTACTAACATAATGTTTGAAGAGATTCTGGTTGATACCAGTAAGGTAAAGTGTATATCTTTATGAGGAGAATCATGACTGAAAGTTAATCAAGAGTTTAACACTTACTCATTCACTCAAAATATATATTAAGAGGTGATATCATCAGCATGGTGATGTAGACATCCCATGGAAAACTGTCCACTTAGAATCAATAAATAAAATGACAAATCTCACTTACTTGGAACTTGGAAGTCTGATAGATACTGGAAATGGACTCCAAAAATGCTAAATGGAATAAAAAGAAAAGAAAATACCAAAATCATGTTGAAGACTAATGTCCTGGAGCTGTCATTCTGGACCTCTCCCTCTTACTCAGTCTTTTACACAGACCCTTTGTACCTCCTGCCACAGATGCAGACCATTGAGACTCTCACAGCTGTAAGTTAGAAGCCCATGACTATCTAGACACTGGGTCCCAGGGCCACAGAGACCCAGAAAACAATACGAACAGCTAGAAGTACCACTCACAAAAATACTCCCTGGGAAAAAAGAGACTGTGGCAGAACAGATGGCAAGAGGTGAGCAGATTCCATCCAGTTTCTGTTTACTGGGCCTTTCTGGATTGACCCACCTTTCTGGATTGACCCCCTCTGGGTTCTTAGGGTGGGATACCCTAACAGGGAAGAAAATGGAGGCAGAAAAACCTCACAGAAAAAAAAAGGCTGAGGAGAACTGTACTTTTGTAAGACAGGACAGTCCCCAGAATTGAAAAGTGTAGAGAAAGGGGGCACTGAGTGATGGGGAGATAATTGAAATGAATCATTGGAGCTGGGGAGAAAATTCTGTACAAAACAAACAGAGCAGATCAAATTTCTTGAGAAGGAAGAGAAGAAAGCAAGCTTTCTCATGGAGGTGAAACAATTTTACAGAAAGTACAATCTTAGAAAGTTTACTGCATTTCCAAGCAAGAATTTGATGAAGAAGAATTAAGAAAATCTGAACAGTTAAAGATGAGCTACCATAAGGGTCAAGAATAAATTGGAGCAAATGTCAAAGAAGAGTCTTAATATAAAGCCAATCAACAGTAAAACCCCAGACAAGAAGGAGAAACTGACTTTCAGAGTTAACACATCAAAATAATCAGATGCCCAGACATCAGCAAAAAATTGCAAGGAATACTAAGAAACAAGAAGGTATGACTCAGTCAAGGGAACAAATTAAATCTTTAGAGATGACACAGAATTTGGAAGAACCCATGAAAGAAGGTCAAACAAATCTCTTAAATAAATTCAAGGAGATGAAGGAAAACATAGATATAGGGCTAAAATATATTAATAAGACAATGTGTGAGAATAAAGAATAATTTGAAAGTTTAAAAAGAAACAATAGAAATTATGGGGATGAAAGGCACAATAATAGAGATTAAAAATATACTGGAGTCATACAACAGCAGATTTGAATAGGTAGGGGAAAACTCAGTGAACTAAAAGATATGACAATTGAAATCATGCAGTCATAATAACAAATAGAGAAAAAAAGAGAAAAAATTGAGCAGTGTCTCAAGGACTTTATTGCCAGCATGAAGCATATAAAATACACTTCATGAGTGTCCCAAAAGGAGAAGAGAAGAGGAAAAGGGGCAGAAAGAACACTTGAGTAAATAATGGCTGAAAGTTTCCCAACTGTTATGAAAGACATAAATATACATGTCCGAAGAGTGAAACATACTCAACAGAACAAACTCTAACAGACCTACTCTGAAACACATACTATAAGAATGGGAAATGCCAAAGTTAAAGAGAGAATTCTGAACTCAGCAAGAGAAAACTGATCAATCACATGTAAGGGATCCTCAATAAGACTAAGTGTTTATCTCTCACCAGATACCTTAGCGGAGAGAAGGCAAAGGTATGAAAAACTGCCAGTGAAATATTCTTTCAAAAATGAGGGAGAGTTTAAAATATTCACATATAAACAGAAATCGAGAGAGCTCACCAACAGAAGACCTGCTCTATAAGAGTTAGTAAAGGAAATTTTTCAGTTTGAAAGGAAAAGACAGAAGAGAGTATTTGGAGTAGTGTGAATAAATGAAGATATTCAGTAAAGGTAACTTAAGAGTAAATGTAAAACCTAATGATACTGTATCATCAATAGAAACTCTACTCTTCAAGTTTCCTAAGAGTCAGAATGCAATTGAACAAGAAAAAGGCATATTTCCTGAAAATGGACATGCAAAATAAAAAGGGAAATCGTAGGACAACATAAAGAGGGGAAACAAAGAATCTGGTAGCAGAGAAAGTGTGTGTTATTGAAGTAATGCTGGTATCTGTGAAAGTCTGAAGTTATTTTATGAATCATAAAAAGAGAAAGATTTTGAACTAATCTATTACTGTGGATGTGAGACTTTTTTGATTGGATTACATCCATGAGGCGTGTCTCAGGTTGAGTCTCTGCCCTCTTGCTGGGTCTGATATAAACAGACACAGAGAGTGACATATACACAGAGGAAAAGGAAGCCACCATATTTGAACCTGCAATGTGAGAAAAAGGACTCGAGATTCTCCCACAACTGAGCTCAAGGAGAGAAGCCCCAGGAACTAAGGGCCAGGGAGAGACAAATCAAATGCCTGATATCTCACAGCTGAACTCAGTAAGAAAGTGTAGCAGCCAAAAATGAGAGAGGAGGACTGGTATGCCTGGGTGCCCACAACTGAGCTCTAGAAAATGGTAGGATCCGGAGAGGAAGGCAGAGATCAGTGGCCATCTTGCTTTGCCACATGACGTGTCAGGATCACTAGTAGCTGACTTTGGTGAGAAATCATCTCTGCTGATGTCTTGGTTTGGACATTTTACTGCCTCAGAATTGTAAGTTTTTACCCTAAATAAAAATTCCTATTATAAAAGCCAACCCATTTCTGGTACTTTGCATTGGCAGTTCATGGCCTACTAAGACAGTATATTTTCACATTAGGAGGTTATTAAAGTAGGTTGTGAAATACAATCCCAGGGTAACAACAAAGAAAGTATGTAAAACATATACAGAAACAAAAATGAGAAAGGGATCAGTCAGATACATCACAAAGTATCAACTATACAGAAAATGAGGTTCTAATAAAGGTAAAGAGGGACAAAAGATATAGCATATGTAAACCAAAGGTAGGTCAAAATGGATGAAGTTAGTACTAAATTTAATAACACTGAATGTTAATGGATTAACTTCCCAATCTAAATACAGATTGGCAGAAAGGATAAAAAAGCATGATCCAACTCAATGTTGTTTTCAAGAGACTCGCCTTAGACCCAAAGACACAAATAAGTAGGAAGTAAATAGGTAAAGGTATTCCATAAAGTAACCAAAGAAAGATCTAGGGTAGCTATCTTAATATTAGAAAAATAATCTTTAAGTCAAAATCTGTTAAAACAGGCAAAGAAGGACATAACCTATTAATAAAATAGTCAATCCACAAAGAAGAAATAACAATCTTAAATATTTATGCACTTAACCACAGATCCCAAAATGCATGAGGCAAACACTGGCAAAACTGAAACAAAATAATAATTGGAGACTTCAATATACCACCCTCAGCTATAGATAGAATTTCTAAAGAGAAAAGCAATAAATAGAGAACTTGAATAATACGATAAAATGAACTAGACCTAACTGACATATGCAGAACATTACACGCAGTGAACACAGTGAACCCTTTTGTAAACAATGAACTATAGTTAATAGTACAATTATGAAAATGTTCTTTCAAGAATTATAACAAATGGACCACACAAATACAAGGTGTTAATAATAGGCTAATATATGGGAACTTTGTATCATATATATTGGGTGCATGATATTTCTGTAAACCTACTTATCTAACAAAATAAACTATTAATAAAAAAGTAAAAATTAAACATTTTCACTCATCCAATTGAAAATAATTATCATAACTTCTAATGAGGAAAAAGGCCATGGTCAGACATTGCAAGTGGGAGCATAAATACCTATGCTGTTTGCAGAAAGAGAATGATTTAAATACATGTATATATTAGTCTGGCAAAGAGGTGCTGATTCAAAGTACCAGAAATCTGTTGGCTTTTATAAAGGGTATTTATTTGGGATAAAACTTATGGCTACAAAGCCCTAAAGAGTCCAACTCAAGGTTGCTTTCTCACCAAAGTCAGTTGAAATGTGTTGAAGCAAGATGGTCGCTGATCTACGTGAGAGTTCAGCCTTCCCCCTCTGGTCTCCCACTCTCTCAACTGCAGACAAGCTTAGGGCTTGTCTCTCAGGACTTCCTCTCTCTCCTGGTATTGTGCTCCTTTCTTGCTAGGTTTTATGTCAGTCTGGGCTTCTGGTCTCTTCCCAAGGTCAGCTGCAAACTATCAGGTGAATGCTTCATCTCTCCCTAGGGCTCCAGGATCAAAAATGACAGAGCAGGGAAGCGGATTTGGCTCAACAAGTAGATCCTTTGCCTACTACATGGGAGGTCTAAGGCTCCAACCCAGGGCCTCCTGACCAATGGGAGGAGCTGGCCCACACGCAGTGCTGATGCGCCAAGGAGTGCCTGCCACACAGGGGTGTCCCCCGTGTAGGGGAGCCCCATGTGCAAGGAGTGCACCCCGTAAGGAGACCTACCCAGAGCTAAAAATGTTAGCCTAGGGTGGAACCACACACATGGAGAGCTGATGCAGCAAGATGATGCAACAAAAAGAGATACAGATTGCCGGTGCCACTGACAAGAATAGAAGCAGACACAGAAGCACACACAGCAAATGGACACAGAGAGCAGACAACCAGGGGGTAGTGGGAAGGGGAGAGAAATAAATAAAAAAAATGACAGAGCTCTCTCTTCAGGTGTGTCTTCTAGAGTGAGTGTCCCTTTATATCGGTCCATCCAGGATATGGGGACTCAACCTGAGTCACATATTACAGATGTGGTTGAATCAAAGCCTGAATCTAATAGGTAACTTAATCAAGGGCCTCTCAGGGCTCCAATATAATCAAAGGGTATCACTCTCAGAAGAATAGATTAGTTTACAAACATAATCTTTTTCTTTTTGGGATTCACAAAAATTATCTCAAACTTTCACAATATACCTTTTAATCAGTTACTCTTTTTCTGGGAATCAGTTCTACAGTAATAAATACCCATGTGAAAGGCTAAGATAAACTAAAGTACAAAATAAACAGGAATAAGACATTTATTTGGAATGTGATCATTATTATGCTGGTAAAAGAACAGAATGTTAGCTGAGCATATCAACTGGAGAAATAACTTGGTATGAGAACACTGGGTAATCAGGGAAGCTTTTACTGAGCAGGAGATGTAGTAGATGGGATTTCAAGGCTGAAAGCTGATAGACGAGTTAATTGTTTCCTTTTAGAGCAGGGTGCCTTAAAATTGGCTATTTTCTTTCTAGATGTGTCACATTCTACACTACTCCATGAATTTAGATATCCATGAGATTTGTTTCTTATCACTTTGCTTCCTTTTTATTTCCAGATGATCAGAAGCCATGGCATATGAAACAAGATAAGCTAGGTTAAACTGCCAGAAAAAAATTCCAAAATATCAATGATTAAAATCACAAAGGTATATTTATTGTTCACACTACACATATAATTGTGTATTGTCAGGGTGTTCTGCTTAACATAATCACACAGTAAACTCATCTCTAAATTCCCAGTTGCCATAACATGAAAATAGGGTAAGCTATGGAAGCTAAACCTTCAGTAA
This sequence comes from Dasypus novemcinctus, assembly GCF_030445035.2. NCBI lineage: Eukaryota > Metazoa > Chordata > Mammalia > Cingulata > Dasypodidae > Dasypus > Dasypus novemcinctus. The sequence continues at coordinate 53,784,634 of NC_080679.1, read as the reverse complement.
TTGTATTTCCACACAAATGGCACAAATCATTTGTTCAAAACTCAGAGGCCAAAACTCTTTGTGTGGTTCCACCCAATGCCAGGGAACTAAAAGTGTAGTCTTATCATATATTTGGAGGGTAAAATTACAAACTATTCTGTGTGAGTAGCAGTTGTGATAAACCTAGTATCTATTTTTAAAAATTCTACTTTGTAGCATAATTTTAATATTAATTGGAGAATGTTATATTTTTGGACTGTATAGCCAAAATACAATTTTAAAAATCTAAGAAGCTGGTACAGGCAGAAGATTAGTTTGGAGGATAAGAATTACTATAATAAGAATTATGCATATCATAGGATTTTGTAGATATTGTTATCATATTTTAATATTATTCAAAAGGTCAGTAAATACATATTTACTTTATAAAATAATTATAATTGTGAAACAACACTGATTCATCTGTGTATTCACAGGGTAAAGTCTATTTTAACAGATACATCACTAATTATAACACCAATTAAATGGAACATCACCAACTGAAATGGAACTTTTGGATATTCAATCACATACACACGTCTTAGTTTGCTAGGTATGCTATGACAAATATACCATGCCCTGGTTGATGTAACAACAGGAAATTATTGTCTCATAGTTATCGAGCATAGAAATCCCAAATCAAGGCAGTGACAAGGCCAAGCTTTCTCCCCAATGTCTTCAGGATTTGGGTGCTACATTACACTATCTTTGGGGTTCCTTGGCTTATGACTTTGCCATTCATCACATGACTAGCTCTCTTCCCTTGTGTCTGCTCTTTCAGTTTCTGCTGTTTTCTGTGACTTTCTCTGACTGATTACACACAATTTTCCTTTTATAAAGCCTCTAGTCATTTGGAACAAGACCTACCCCCTCCCCATTCAATTTGGCTATACCTTAACTAATAATAACATTTTCAAAAGATCCCACTTACAAATGGGTCACACCCACAGGAACACAAAGTATGATTTGAACATGTCTCTATGGAGGACATTATTCAATCCCTAACAAACAGAATAAGATTTTCATGGAAATTCTTGTATCTTTAAACAACATGAAAAGGTTAAATACTCTGTACAATATATGTGAAAATACATAAAGCAAAAACCATCTTTGCACTGGTACTTAAACATGACCACTATTAATATTTTATTATATTACCTGTGTTTTCAACTATTGCTATGTAACAAACACCAGTAACATCTTGGTGGTAAGAAATAAGCATTTATTTTGCTCGTGTGTATTCAAGTCATCTGCAGTGACTGTCTTTCAAGTTATCATGGCTGGGAGTGGTACTTCATTCGTGCTTATTCCTAGGACCTTGACCAGGAAGATCTTCTCATGGTAATGATAGCCATACAAGAAAGCACACCCCAGTACTCAGGTACAGGCCTTTGCTTTTTTCTTGTCTGCTAACATGTCATTGGTCAAGTAAGTCATATGACTGAGTCTAAAATGTAATGACAAGGAAGCATGTACTCCTCTCATGAAGCTAGGGATGTATGAAAGAGAATAAATATTTTCAATAATTTATAATATATTATTTCAATAATAATATAATGCAGTCTTCAAAATATTCATATGCCTTCCATGTGAAAAGTGCACCACTCCCATCCCAAGTTCTCAAATCTCAGCCAATGATAATATCTGACTCATATTCCAGAATCATATGGTTTATATCAATTGTTAATGTAGCTTTTTTTCCCTTGGAGACCTATGAACCCCAAATCAAGTTATCTATTCTTCTTTCCCCCCACATATGCAAAATGGATAGAATGAGAAAGATAGAATAATGGTGGATACAAAGAAGAGAATGGCTGTAACAATTCTTGGTCTCCGTGGCCATATATTGCTAAATCTTCCCACCCTGGTGATATAGAATATTCCTTCACTAAGTTCTGCTTCTGTAGCACTGAACCAAGGGGCAAATTATTCTCCATGTCTCTTGACTTTGCTCTTTGAAAGCTCATTCTTTTTCATATTCTTCCTTAGCCACATTTGAAGATGGCATTAGAAAATATAATTTTTTGATGCTAAGTAGATTTCTATTTTTATTGTATTTTTTTTGAAGATACATAGATCACAAAAAAATGTTACATTAAAAAATGTGAGAGGTTCCCACATACCCTACACCGCACCCTGTGAGTAGATTTCTAATGATGCTTTTTATCTATAGAATGCTGTGGGTCCAGACTATTTTCCTATTTCAGACACATTTCAGTCTCATTTAGTTTAGGCTGGCAGAACTACTGTCTCAAAACTCTGTGAGTCTTCAGTATGTTTGATTTCATCAAGACAATGTGCCAACAGCTGTGCCCAAAAATGTTTTGCCTCATGCCTCTCTTGTTTATGGCTATTTCTTTACCACAGTTCTTTCGCATAGCTGAAAGGGCCTATTAGATAACAACTTTTTACTTTTAGAAATGTTCATAAAGAGTGTTATATTCACACTTTATATTTGTTCTTAATTCTGAGACCATGCCTGTGAATAACATATTGGTTGTGGTTTTTGTCCCCTAACCCCTGACTAGGGAATCTTTACTGGATGGAGACATTGTAGATGAGAAAACATTTTATCTTGTTCAACTGAGTGACTTACTATATTCACACATAATTCTACTTATATCTCAGGCAGTACCTTATCAAAATGAAGATAACAAGAGCAAGCTCAAACTTTTAATATTCTGCCTGTAAACCACCTTGTCCTAGTCTAGAAGTTCAAAGGATACATTTGCTATATTGCAGGCCAAATGTTTTATCACTATATTTTAATTCAGGTCAAGATTTTTCTTAACAGTTTCCTTGCCACTTTTTTCCTGCTTCTCTATAAATGTCCTCACCACTCACTGTTTAATCCCCAAACCAATGCCACATGTTTTATTTTCGTTAGAGCAGCACCCCATGTTTTGTTTCCAATTTAATAATAAATGACCATAAAATCTTAGTTGCATATAGTATAAGCATTTGTTTTATGTTAAAGACTGTGGGTCAGCTGCTATGACTCTGCTTCAAGCTGTGATGCTGGGGTGGCAATGCTGCACACTTAGACTGTGCTCTATGCATTTTCTTTCTGTGGTTCAGACTGAGGTATCAACATTTATCTAAGGGGAAGTCTCACAGCTTTGGCAGACACACAGGAGAGCAACGCCATTGTGCAAACATATCTCAAGTTTTTGCTTGGTTCATATCAGTTAACATTCAGTTGGCCCCAGAGAGTCACATGGCTAAGCCAAAAGTCAGAGTTTTGGAAATCATAAAGCTTCTTTGTTATTGGGGTAGAAAGGAGTACATTTTTCAACATTGTCTAACTTACTATGTATATATCTCATGATTTTTTTTCTTTATAACTTTGTTAATTTGAGAGATTGCCTAAAATGTCATTTGTATTTAGTTTTTATTGGTTGTAAACTAATTTCAAGCTTAAAGAGTCAATGAGGCATAAAGACTATTTGCTGTGCTACTTATTCAGAGAAACTGGATAGAGATTTAAAAGATGTTCTCTTAGCTAAGATGGACCACTGTAGTCCTGAGAGAGCAGAAATGTCACCATTCTTTTTATTAAGTTAAAATTGTTCATTCTGAAGAACACATTACAGTGAAAATGCATTTTTAAAAAACTGACTCAAAAAATCATTCATGGATAGAGAAATCTGTTAGCGGATTCATGAAGTTATTAATGCTGCAACTGGAACCATCATTCTGAAAATGAATTCTGTATTTGTATTCTAAATGAGATCACAGTGTAAGATTATCTCCACCATTTTCTTTTGAAAACTCCTTCAAATCATTCTGGCTTTGCATTCATCTCTCCACTGAGAAATTCCATTAATATAATCATATACTGAATGTAAAAGTTGGTTCTTAAAATTATAGACTTCGAAAACCTAGAAAAATTGCAATTAGCCCTTTGAAAAAGTCATAATCTAATAATGCAATAATTATATATTATCCATGTGGAAACTAAAACAGCATTACTGTTTAAAGTATAATGAAACAAACTTTCATTACAGAAATACATATAGTAATGTTGGATTGTATAATATATATACTATTGTATTAGTCAGCCAAGGGGTGCTGACACAAAATACCAGAAATTGGTTGGTTTTTATAAAGGGTATTTATTTGGGGTAGAAATTTACAGGTATCAAGCCATGAAGTGTAAGTTACTTCCTCTAAAGTCTATTGCCACTTGCTGGAGAAAGATGGCTGCAGACATCAGCCAGGGTTCAGGCTTCCTAGGTTCCTCTATTTCCTCAGCTCATTTCTCTCTGGGCTTACCTTCTCTGTCTTCTCCACAGGGTTAGCTGTAGACCATGCGGCTGTCTAGGCTTTGCCTTTCTCCACAAGGCCAGCTACAGACTATCAAGAGACTGACTTTGTCCCTCTCTCCAAGGCTTGATTCTCTCCGGCCTCAGCTGCTTCACTTCTTGGTGTGCTTACTTCCTGGGCTCTAGTTCAAAACTCCCAACTCCGTCTTTGCCACAACTTGCATCTGTGAGTCCCCATCACCAAGGGGTAGGGACTCAATGTCCTACTGATGTGGCCCAATCAAAGCCCTAATCATAATTTAATTAAATAAATGTGGAACTAACAGACCAGTTTACGAACATAATCCAGTGTTTATTTTTGGAATTCATAAATAATATCAAACGGCTAAAACTACATCATTTAAAGTTATATTTTAGTGTTATTTAATAAAACATTAAACGACCTAGAAGTCTTCATAGAAGATGGCAGACAAACAATTTTAGCAACATCATGGAAAGTGAAATGGATGGGCAAATGTGACCTCACTTGGCTGAAGAGAGAAAGCTGACCCTTAAGACAGCAAGAAGGAAAATCAAAGAGAAACAAATGTATTGATATTACATAACATCCCAGAAGACTCCACACTGGAAACATTAGAAATTTCTAAAGGTGGCTGTTGTGGTTTGGAACTGTATGTACCCCAGAAAATTATGTTCTTAGAAGTAATCCATTTCTGTGAGTGTAAATCAATTGCAAGTAGGACACTTTGATGAAGTTACTTTAGTAACCTAGGTCCAGGGAGTGTCTTCATACACGTTCTTGAGCTCTTTATAAATACAGAGAGGGAGAGAAGGAGCCATGGAAGCAATAAGCTGAAATAAACAAAACCTGGAAGAAAAGGGAGAGATCAGCAGAAGCCGTCATGTGCTGTCATGTGTCATGTGGCAGAGGAGTCAAGGATTCCCAGTAACCAGTCTTCAGGAGGGAAGTATTGCCTTGATAATGCCTTGATTTGCACATTTTGCTCAGCCTTAAAACTGTAAGCTAATAAACCATTGTTACACTAACCCATTTCATGGTATTTGCCTGAGGCAGCCTAGGAAACTAAAGCAGTGGGAATTTGGGATGGGACCAAAAACCACGAAATTTGGTTCAGAATTTGATTGAAGAGTATTCAGATTCCTAGATCTCTAGAATTCGAGTTGTATTAGCCTAAGTCTCTTGTCTCTTTTATCTCAAATCCTGACCTATCCCTATTACCTACAAGAGTTCAGGACATATAATAAAAATCAAATATATGGTAAGTGAATAAACCTTTCAAGCTTCACACCAGAGGAGACTGTTGATACCCTAGTATGATCTAGAAATTTTCATTTTTGAAGAGGTTTGTATAACTGAGAATGCTTGTGAAATGCTATTCTAAACATAGACTTAAATATGAATGGGTACATATTCAACAATGAGCCAGCCCACACCCCCGATTAGATCTTATGATCCTGGCACTGAAACTTACAACTGAATTTGTAGGGTAGGCCAGAGGTTGGAAATTCCAATGATGGTAGTGCCAAATTCCTGAGTCTGAATTCCTTAGAATGGAATAAGCATTAAGACCTCCAAGTGATGGGATGCGGCCCACCTACATTATAGAATATAATCTCCTTTACTTAAGATCAACTGATTGTAGATGTTAATCCCATCTATAAAATACCATCACACTAATAATTAGGCCTGTGTTTGACTGAACAATTGGATACCAAAACTTAGCCAAATGACACATAAAATTAATCTCCATATTGTCCTATCAATTTATTTTGTAGCCAAACATTTGATAAATTCCACCCAAGACTTGAGTGCTTTCAATTAGCTTTTTAGTGCCTCCTTCTTAAATGTAAGTGAAAAGGTAAGATTATAAGACATTTAATAAAAGCTTTTATGAAATATAGAAACTAAAATAATAAAATAAAAATTATCTCAGAAAAAATAGAAACAATTCAGAGAGCAGGAGAAAATTCTCACAACAGCAACAGCTATTATCAATATCCCCTAGGAGACAGAAAAAATAATGCATTCATGAATTAATAGTAATATAAAAATAACATTTAGATATAAAAACTCTAGGATATTTAAAATGTAACAGTAGAAATGAAAAAGGACTTTAGCTGATTAGATTCTGCATTTAAAAAAATCTCAGAAAATATGTTAAAAATGGTTAAAAGGATAATAAAATAAAGTAGAAAGTGAGCCCTAGATATGAATAATAGGAATTTAAGAGTGAATAGAAGATAAAGATATGAGGAAAATCGAGGAATAAAAAAGTCCATAAAATATTTAGAAAATGAAAGCATCCACTGCATTTAATGAAGATTTTTTCATTATGCTTCAAACAATACATGCAGTTTTACTTTTCACATGGAAAGCTAATGTAAAGGAAGACTGCAGATCTTTTCAAACGTAGAAGAACTTGTGAAAGCAAATCTCCATGAGTTCTTTTTAAAGAAACTACACTGGAACAAAATTCATGCATTTCAAAGGCAAATATAAATAGATAACTTTAAAATGCAGAAATCCTGGTAACATAATTTATGGTGGCCATTCAATTCAATGAAGAAAGAACTAACACTAAGTAACTATGCATTATAAATAGGGACCAGATTACAAATGATAAAAACCTAAACAATGTAAGAGTGATTTTTTAATAATATTTTAAAATTTTGAAATAGTTTTACTCACAAGTAGAGGCTGAAATAGTACAGAGAATTTCAGTCTACTCTTCATTCAGCTTTCCCAGTGATATCTTAAAGAACCACAGAACATCATCAAAAAGAGTAAATTGACAGAGATAAAATACTAAGACCTAAATCAGATTTCACCATTTTTCAAATACACTCTTTGTGTGTGTGCGTGTATCTGTGTGCATGCATGCTCATGTTTTTAGTTCTAGAAAAATTTTAACATATGTAAATTCAAGGAATCGTCACCACAAATAGGAAACAAAATTGTTATATCACCACAAAGAACCCCTCTCAAAGTATTCCTTAGTAATCACACACTTTGCTCCAACACTATCCCCTGGCAAACACACAAATCTTCTCTGACATTCCAACTCCTTAATTTTGAGAATGTTATATAAGTGAAATCATACAGTATGTAACTCTTTAAGATAGACCTTTTTCATTCTTCATCATGCCCTTGAGATCCATCCAAGTTATTATATCAATAGTTATATTGATAGTTTGTTTTCTTTTATTGTTGAGTAGTATGCACTTGTATGACTGTGCTCCAGTTGTATGACATTTGTGTTGTTTCTAGTTTTCAGTCATTATAAATAATAATAAAAAACCTGCAGAGAACATTTATGCACAGGATTGCTTGTGAACATTATTTTTTATTTCTGCAGAATAAATGCCCAAATATGTGATTAATGGAACATACAGTACATGCATGTATAACTTTCTTAAAAATTGCCAAATTCTTGACTAGAATCAGCATAACATTTTACATTCTTACCAACAATATATGAGAAATCCATTTGCTCTACATCCTTGCCAGCACTTGACATCATCAATAATCTATTTTAATTAGTCTAATACGTGTATAGTAATATCTCACCATAGTTTTAATTCTCATTTCCCTAACAGCTAATATCTTAAGCATATTTTCCTGTACTTATTTTCCATCTGTATATCTTCTTAAGTGAAGTGTCTGTTCAAATCTTTCGTATATTTTCTAATTAGGTTATTTGTTGTCTTATGTTAAGTTTTCAGAGGTTTTTAAAAAATATATTCTGCAAACAAGTCTTCTGTCAGATACCTGACATTCAAATGTTTTCTCCAGTGTGTAACATTTCTTTTCATCCTCTTAATGTGTCTTTTGAAGAGAAAAAAGGAATTTTGATGAAGTTAATACACAACCACCTAACCCTAGGTCACAAAGGTTTTCTTCTACGTTTTCTTTTAAAAGTTCTTTAGTTTTGCATTTTACATTTAGTTCTATGATACATTTTGAGTGAATTTTATTTATGGTGTGAGGTTTAGATCAAGACACTTTAAAATTTTTTAAAAAAATATTTTACTTGTGAATGTCCAACAAATTGTCCCAATACCATTTGTCAAAAAGTCTGTCCTTCCTTCATTAAATTGCTTTTGCATCTTTATCAGACATCATCTAGCCAAAAACACATTGTTCTATTTTTAGATTTTCTATTCTGTTTCCTTGATCTATGTGCTTTTGCTTCCAAAAATACCATATTATCTTGATGCCTGTAGTTTTATAAGCAGAAAAATCATGTGGTAGGGGTCCTCTGTTTTCTTCTTTTTAAAATTGTTTTAGCTATTCTAGTTCCTCTGCTTTTCCTATACATTTTAGAAATGGCTTGTCAGTATCTAGATTACTCCTAAAGGGGTTGTGGTAGGATTCAAAATAGAGCAATTTGAAGAAAATCGACATCTTCACTTCAAGATGTCAGTTCTCCCCAAGTTGATCTGTAGATTCATGCAATAGCCATCAAAATCTCAGCATGCTATTTCAAAAAGAAATTGAACAAACTGATTCTGATGTTTTTGGAGAGATCACAGAACTAGAAAAGCCAATATAATTTTGACAAAGAAGAAACATTTTATGAAGTTTCTATTTGAGTTGATGGTAAAGTTTCATTAATGGGTGATGGTGGTGATAGCACAATATTGTGAGCATAATTAACAGCACTGAATTATATATTTGAATGTGGCTAAATGGGGAAACTTTAGGTTATATATTATGTTGCTAGAATAAAATTTTAAAATTAACATAGATATGTGCAAAACAGAAAGTGAACCTCAATGTAAACAATGGGCTATATTTAGTACAATTGATAAAAATGTTCTTGCATGAGTTATAACAAATGCACCACACTAATCTAAGGTGTTAATAAGGTGGTATATAGTAACTCTGTCTTTTATGCATATTTTTTATGTAAATATACAACTTCTCTAATAAAAAATATTTAAAACAATAACAAAGAACTCAGAGGACTAAAACTATTTGATTTCAAATCCTACTATAAAGCTACAGCAATCAAATCAGTGTGGTATTAGGAAAAGAATAGACATATATATTAGTGGAACGTAACAAAAAGCTTCAGAAATAAACCTAAACGTACATGAGAAACTGATTGCTTGGAAAGGCACCAAAGCAACTCAAAAGATGCTGGAAAAACTGAACTTCAGTTTTCAAATAAATGAAGATTAACTCATAACCTAAAGCATCTATTAAAATTACTTGAACTGCATTATAAACAAAAATGTACAACCTAAGAGTATAAAACTTCTAGAAAAAATATAGCAGACATCATTAAAAACTTGGGGTGGGCAAAGATATCTTAGGAAAAAAAACACAGGCATTGAAAGAAAACATTGTAATTCAAATGTCATAAAATTAAAATGTCAGACTCTTCCAAAGACACAATAAATGAAATTAAAACTTAAGTCGAATACTGGGACAAATAGTTTCAAATCATATATCTAATTGAAAGCTGGTGTGCAGAATATATAAAGACTATTCATACTTCAATTTGAAAAAAATTTGGCAACATATTTGAATAGATAACCTCATCAAAGTGTAATAGAGAGGCTATATAGGAATATGGAAATATGCTCTACATCATTAGTCATCAGGGAAATAAAAAAGTAAACTGCAATTAAATACTACACTACACAGCTTTTACAAGGACTAAGAAATAAAAAAGCAAGTGGAATTCATAATACCAAGTGCTAATGAAAATGCAGAGCAACAGGGACTCTCATATATGAGGGGAAGTACTCATGGAGTTAGTGAACAAGAACAGGAAGTGGGAAAAAATGGGATCAGCTTGCACAAATCCCAAAGGAAATTTGTCTTTCACTTTAGGTTTTAAAATGAAGAGGGAGACATCAAATGAAAGTTACGGTGCATCATCAACTTACTAACCAATCCTGACAAATCAGTAGTGTTTGCAAATCAGCAGCCTCCCATGGAGAAAGCAGTGCTACAGATTTAGTGTTCTTAGGAGATATTAAAATTTCATTTGAGGGAAGAAGTTGAAGCAAGTGGTTTGGGAAGAAGTTGAGGGTGAATGGGAACTAACAGAAAGAGCAGTGTCTTTTCTGATCTTAAGCTGCCTCACTGTACTGTTCTTTTTTTAAATTTTTATTTCATATTTTTTAAAAAATGAAGGTAGTCCCATATGCCCCTCTCCCCCTCCAACACTTTCCAATATTAACAACAGCTTTCATTAGTGTGTTACATTTTTTTTACAATTGATAAACACGTATTGAAACATTGCTACTAATCGTGGACTACAGTTTACATTATAATTTACACTCTGTCACACAAAATTTTGTAGGTTATGACAAAATATACAATAGCCTCTATCCATCACTGCAATGGCATGCAGAACCATTTCAATGTCCTGAAAATGCCCCCATATTATACCTATTCTTCCCTCTCTCATCCCTCAAAACCCCTCGTGGCCACTACCTTTATACAGATGAGAAAGAGTTCTTCCATTGCTAGAATAATAATAAGTTTATAGTAGAATAATAATAAGTCAACTTTAGTCCATTGTTCATTCCCCAATATTGAGTATTTGGGGATGGTGACCCCCGCTCTCAATATCAAATGATAAAAACAGACATTTGGGATTTTACTCATGCTCCACACCAATGGATTATTCTGACAGTGAAATGGGAAAAAGTTACCTGGGATGACCTTTTGTCTTGTTTTTTCCTTTTTTGTTTTCTTTTGCTATTTATCATAATAGCTTAAATGTTTGAGGGAGTACTTCAGATATTGTAACTCCTCCCCAAAATTAACTTAGTTACTGGTATTGCTATTTTCAGGTGACTGTTCCAAGAAAGCATGCAGCTAATGAATTGCCTAGTTTGGGGAACAAAACATAAATAATAATTTCAGTAGATGTGCTTATTAAAAAGGGAAATTTTCATAAAAGTCACAAAACTATGTAAAATATAAAATAAATATAATCAAATTAAAAACAAAATTGATGAAATGTATAATGAACTCATTTTAGGATGTGAGCCTTTAATAAACAGTCAAGGTAGTCTGTTTTTGATTGTCACATCTTGTCAATATATGACAGATGCTCATGTCAGGCCTACTAAACATTAATGTCCCCTTAACTGAACTATATCAGTTATATATAGTTTCTAAATGAAATTAGATTTACTCTGCCTGGATTATTCTCTCATTTAGAGAAACTATTATTTCTCTACCAAAACCTAATAGAATGCATTTCCCATAAACTTGCTTAAATTATTTACCCAGGACTCACAAAATTGAATGGCTTCTAAAGTTAACAAATTCCTTAAAGAGAACAGACAACCAATATATTACTTGAGACTAACTTTCTCTCTTCACAGCTATCTCTTTATCTCCTCCCTCTCTCTTATCTGCCTCTCACTTCCCTTCTCCACTAGCCCCATGATTCTTATTCCCCCACCAAAGACAGAACCTTGGCTTTCAGCTGTGCTCACATTCAGTCTCTCATTTAAATCCAGCTGAGCCCTTAACCTTCACTGGTCCTTCTCCAACTTCTGCTACTCTCCATTCTAAATTCATTCTACTGTTTGTTAGAACTCCCAATGAATTACATAAAGAGAATGATTCTTCCATTTCCTTGCTTTGGTTCTCAGAAACATGTCCAAAATAACACATTTTCCCTTAAATTTCACTCATTCCTTGGTGAAATTTTATAAGAATTGGCCTCCTCCTGGCTCTCTGTGCCATTTCCAGCATATGGTTCTTCTACCTTCCTTTTTAAGTTTCTTCTCTGTTGAAATTGTTAAATATAGTTATGACATTCTCTTTCTATTCTTATTTTCTTTTAACTACATATTCACTGCTTACTTTAGCACTGGGCTTTCAAACTCTCCAAATTAAATTTAGTAGATGACCCTCCCCCCGTCTTTGCCAGAGTGGGTGGTGCTCATGTAAACAAACAGGAGAAAAGAAAAATACTGGGAAATAATAGCAGAAAATACCAATGATATTTTGGCCATTTTATAGAATTTTTTAAAGAAAAGTTTCATGACTGAGAAAGAATAACTATCTTGGCAATATTTGTTTCAGTTGCAAAATTTTCATCACCTTAAAAGGAGTCTAAAAAATCTTTTCATGAAGTAGAGGGATTTGATTACATTCTGGAAAGATACAACACTAAGATTTGTAATTATAAGGTATTATAAGTCACATATAGGCAGAGAGGGCAAAAAAGTATGAATATTGGTGTATCAATACACAATCCTGGGAAGCAGATTTGGCTCAATGGATAGAGCGTCCACCTACCACATGAAAGGTCCAGGGTTCAAACCCAGAGCCTCCTGACCCATGTGATGAGCTGGCCCAAGTGCAGTGCTGATGCGCACAAGGAGTGCCTTGCCACACAGGGGTGTCCTGTGCATAGGGAAACCCATGCGCAGAGTACACCCCATAAGGAGAGATGCCCTGAGCAAAAAAAGTGCAGCCTTCCCAGGAATGGCACCACACACATGGAGAGCTGACGCAGCAAGATGATGCAACAAAAAGAGACCTGTGATTCCCAGTGCCGCTGACAAGAATACAAGCAGACACAGAAGAACACACAGCGAGTGGACACAGAGAGCAGACTACTGGGGGGAGGGGCGGGGGGCAGGATAGGGAAGGGGAGAGAAATAAATAAAAAATTAATCTTTAAAAAAAATTCACAATTATTTCCTATTTCTCCCTATCTATTCCTCCTGGTATGTTGACAGATTTCTTGCACCTATAATTTATTGTCTAATCCATGTAATTGTCAATGACACAGATGTGAGATACAAATGAGCAGACTTAAAAAGGGGGCCTAAAGTGATGGAAAATGAGAAAAGTACTTGACAAGAATGAGTCCCAAGAATGTAGCTCGATATTTTTGCATCATACCTTGACCATTTGTCATATCATTGTCCTTCATGTTTCAGAACATTGTAAATGAAACAAGAATTTCTCTAAAATCTAAGCTGAAATCCTATATTATTTTATGTCTGAGTTAAAACTAGTATTTATGCCTTCACTATTCCTCTATCAACTTTTTCTATTCAGCAGAAACAACAACAACAATAATAAAAATAATAAATATTATCAAGGAAACTAGCTTAAAATTCTGTTTGAAATGTTTTCAAGGATTTCTATAATAGTGAACACAGCTTACATTTGATAGCAATAAAAGTTGGTAGCAGTAAGATCAATTGATTACACTTATTAAATATTTTAACTGTTTTGAAAAATCCAAATTATCCCAGATAAACATACATTTTTCCCAATTATCAATAGTTATTTCTTCTGTTTTATATTCTTGTTATTTTCTCTTAATTCAAATTTATTTCTTCAACTTGAATTTAAAAACAAAGAAAAAGGAAGCTTTAGACTATTTGCAAATGTCAGTTGACAAACTATAAATATCAATCTTTATATATAGTATTAAATGGATCACAATTCTGAAACTGAGTTTTGCTTGTTATATCTAAATGTCAAGGGAAAAGATTTTTACCATCTCATTTGTCCAATGTCCCTTGCCAGTGATTATTTAACCTTTGAATGGACTAGACTGTAATAGCATGAAAACTTAATAATACTTAGAATGAAAGATATATTTATCATAAGCCCCCAAACTAAAAACTCAATTGTAGACTAAATGTTCATCGGTAGATATCTTGATTGAAAATCTGAAGATATTATTTTCATACAAATAATGTTGTAAGTAACATTTCACTAAGCTTGTTCAGAAATCCATATTTATTTCCTATGAAAAATGGCAAAATATGCTTAACAGTTGTAGAAATTTAAGAGAAATTGAGTAATAAATTTTAATTGGCTCTGATTCTCTTCCTGAGGGAAGCAGGCTTCATCATAGGAGAATGAGGAGTTTGCTGGGCATTTTCTGGATATTTTGAATATTCCCAAGAACTTGAGGTTTATGTAAAGTGATTTTAGTGTGTGTAGTTTAATTTCCAAGCATATTTTTTCCAACCTTATTTTCTCTTCTGAAAGACATCTCACTAATTATTTGTAAAAGAATTTGCCATAACTGGATTAAATGAAGTAAAGATAAAGAAAATTAATAAAGGAAAATACGTTAGTGACAAAAAAGAATAGTTATACTTTCCTACAGCAAATGGGCAAGAGTTAGAAGGGAACAGAAGGAGGAAGCCATTAAAAGAATATCTACAGACATGTTTGTAAAGGTGATTGACATCAGTGGAATTAACTAAGCATAATGGGTGGAACACTGGACTCTTTGCTGATATGGTACTTGCATAGCCTACTTATGAGTAATGTCTCTATAAATAACTCTACCCTGAAGTATAGAAACAATGTTATATTTATGATTATTCCTAGCTATTGTACAAAGGAAATGTGCAATATGTACTGCTGGTTAAGAAAAGACAGTGTGATATATTGAATTTTAGCCCAGTTTGGGTATGTTCTTGATCTTGGTCCACATTCTGGTGGGTGTGGACTCATTGTAAATAGGATCTCTGTAACATGTTTTTCAAGAAAGTTGTGACCCAACTGAATCAGGTTGGGTTTTAATCTGGATCACTGAAACCCTTAATAAGCAGAGTGAAATTCAGACACAGAGGGAAGAAAAAAGCCACAGAAGAAGCCAGAAGTCAATGGAATCTGGAGGAGAAAGGATAAGATGCTGCCTTGCGCATTGTATGTGACAAAAAAGCTAAAAACCAAGGATTGCCAGAAGTCAGTCCCAGAATACTATAGTCTTTAGGGAGAAAGCAGCTGACAATTAGGTTTTGGACTCTTCCTAGCTCCCAAAGTATGAGACAATAAATTCCCATTGTTTAAGCCAACCCGTAGTATGGTATTTGTTTTAGTAGCTGGGAATCTATTAATAATACAGACATTGTAAATAATTCTTACTCTTTATCTTCTTTATGCTAAGAGCAAAATTTCTAAGATTTCCCTGATTAAAAAACGCATTTATATAGCCAGATATAAGTCCCTCATCAGTATATGATTTGAAAATATTTTTCTCCCATTCTGTGGGCTGTTCTTTCATTTTACTAATACCCTTTGAAGCACTAAAGTTTAAAATTCTGATCAAGTCAAATTTATCTATTTTTTTCCTTTGTTGCTCATGATTTCATCATCATATCTAAGAATCCTTTACCAAATTCAAGTTCATGAGTCTTTACACCTAAATTTTCTCTCATTTAGGTCTTTGATGCATTTTGAGTTAATTTTTTTAATATGTGGCTATCCAGTTGATCCAGCATCATTTTGAAAAGAAACTTATTGTTTCTCCATTGAACGATCTTGGGAAACTTGGGAAAAAGTCAGTTGGCCAGATGTATATGGATTTATTTTTGTACTCTCAATTCTATTCTACTGACCCACGTGCTTATCATTGTGCCAGTATCACACTGTCTTTACAACAGCTGCTCAGTAGTAAGTTTTTAATTGGGAAGTGTGAGTCTGCGGAAGACAATTAATAAATGGGCAAGGTTCTGAACAGGTATTTCTTCAAAATATACAAATGACCAGTACATGAAAAGATGATCAACATCATTACTCATCAGGGAAATGCAAATCAAACACAATCAGAAGGCAATTAACATACACTAGGATGGCTTGAATAAAAATGTCAGATAATGACAAATTTTGGAGAGGATGTGGAGAAATCAGAACCCTCTTAACTGCTAGTGGATATGAAAATGACACAACCACTTTGGGAAACAGTACAGCAGTTCCTCAAATGTTTAAACAAAGAGTTACCATATGACCCAGCAACACAATCTTAGGCACATGCCTAAGAGAAATGAAAGCTTATGTCTGCATATTATATTATATATGACTGTTTATAGTAGCATTATTCATAATAACTAAAAGAAGGAAACAAAACAAATGTCAATCAATAGATGAATGGATAAACAAATTGTGGTATAGCCATATAATAGAATATTATTCAACCCTAAAAAAGAATGAAGTTCTGGTACATGCTGCAACATGGATGAACATGGAAAACACTACACTAAGTGTGAATGAATTCCATAATAGGAAATCTCTAAAGACAGAAAATAGGTTCATGGTGGGGAGGTAAATGTTTGTTGGGCATTGAGTCATGTCCACCACAAAATGCATGTATAGGTCTCAATCTCTGGTCCTGTGGGTGTGAACCAACTGGTAAATAGGAACACTGAAGATATTATTAGTTAATATGTGCACAAATTGAATAAGGGTGTTATGATGGTTAGGCCATGTAATGGTGCCCAGTTGTTTGATCAAGCCATCACTGGGCTAATTGTAATACAAGGATATTTCATGGACTTTAATCATCAGTGAGTTGATTGCATAGATGGCTGGTTACTTCTACAATGAACTGTGGGAGTTTGATATTATTTATGAATCAAAAAAAAAAGAGGAAAAATGTGTTTGTAAATGGGTCTATTCCTCTAGGTATGTATGATACCCTTCAATTGTATTATATTCAAAGGTTATAAGTTTACATGATAAAAGATTATGGCTTTGATTCAACCATGTCAGTAGGTAGTGACTCAGGATTAAGCCCCCACTGCCTTAGTGGGCTGTTATAAACAGACACCCAGAGAAGAAGATACACAGAAGAGGAGAGAATTTGGTCATTTCCATCCTGTCATGTGACAGACAGGAGAAGCCTCAAACAGCTAAAGCTCTGGGAAGAGAGATGAACCCTTTGCTTGACAGTTTGTAACTGAACAGCTGAGGAAGCCTAGGAAAAGATGAGTCCTATGCTAGACTTATGTAGGAAGTCCTGAGAGACGAGTCCTATGCCAGCCTACAGCTGAGATTTGAAGAAGGGTTCACTAACCCTTAAGAGAAAGAAGGAAGGAGAGACCAGGCAGAGATCGCTGCAATCTTGCTGCAAAATGCGGCAGCTGACTTTAGTGGGAAAGCAGTCTTGAGTTGGACTCTTTAGGGCCTTGTAACTGTAAGCTTTTATCCCAAATAAACACCCTTTAAAAAGTCAACAGATTTCTGGTACTTTGTATCAGCATCCCTTTGGCTGACTAATACACCAACTGAGGAGATTGCCATCACCAATGAATTACTTCTCATCCAATCAGTTGAAGGCGTTAGGAGGAAAAATGATTTCAGCATTTAGAGACAGAATTCCCATCTCTACGACAGAGACCAACCTCTCCTGAGGAACTCAACAAGGATCTTCACTGGAGTCCATGAAATGCAGCCTGCCCTATAGAATTTGGACTTGTGCATTCCCATGGTTGTATGAGACTATTTTAAAATTATCATACTACTTACAGATATCTCTGTTGCTTCGTTTTCCATAGAGAACCCTGAGTAATACAGGTGGGCTTTAATCAAATATGGATGAAACCCTTATAAGCAAAGGGGATTGGACACATAAAGAGAAGCCATGGGGAGCGGCTGGAAGCTGATAGTCAAAGGAACCTGCGAGAGAAAGAAGTCAACACCAGGTGATTTGCCATGAGATAGAAAATTTGAGGATTGCCAACAGGAACATCTTGAATATCACATTTTCAGGGAGAAAGCATTGCCTTAGTGATGCCTCAATTTTTTAATTTCTAGCCTCAAAATGGCAAGCCAATAAAGCAAAAAATTCCCTTATCTTTACTTTGCACCATCATGACAATGGTTCTTTAACTTTAAATTTGTACCTTGATAATACATATCAAAGACTTCAGGGAAGATGCTGAGGCAGAGAGTCAGAAAGTTTTATTGTTGATTTGTTAAACGATTTCAAGGGAAATGGCTATTTTCATATTTTATAACTTTTCTAAGGTAAACCAGTTATTCTTTAAAAATAAATGTTATTGGGAAGCAACTGTAGCTCAGTCAGTTGGGCTCCTGTCTACCATATGGGTTTGCATCCTGGGCCCTCCTTGTGAAGGCAGGCTCACCCGCATGCCATGGAGAGGCTGCAGGCACGGTGCAGTGCCCTCTCCCCAACCCCCCATCCACAAGCTCCGTGGAGAGCTGACTCAGCAAGGTGACACAACAAAAAGAGAGACAAGTAAAAACACAGAGGAGTGCACAGTGAATGGACACAGAGAGCAGGCAGCAAGCAAGCTGCAAGGTGGGGGATAAAATAAAAAATTAAATATTATTAAAATAATCATGATATATCCATATAATAGTTTGAATAATATTTAATGAAATGAGGTATAATGCTGGAGGATGCTAAACTATATGCAGTATGTTTCAAAATTAGTAAATATGTCTTTATATACATTTTTATATATATACCCAGAAGTACCCATGTAATATGCACATATACCTCACAAAACATTGAAAATACGTCAAAATTTTAATAGAGGTTATTTTCCCATGTTTGGATTATGGGTGGTTATAAAGTACTTTTATCTCTACTCCAAAATTTTTATAAATTTCTTAAAGTCAAATGAAATAAAAATTATCTCTTTTTGGAGATCTAAGAGGCTTGTGAAAGGTAACTCATTAAGTTCATCCTCCTTTCTCAAGCTCCACATTAGTAAACTATTTGAGGCTATTTATTAATATACATTAACTACTTGCCTCTGGTCCTGCTTATTCATCTACATGAAGTATGTTTCTTCACTTCTTTATCCTTTTAGCTTTCACTCATCTTTTAAGATTCTTCTTAGTGGTCTTTTTCTTCCACAATGTCTTTCCTACTTAACATGTCCTCCTCCTTCTATGTAAGACTAACTGTGTCTATGTATTACCATATCAACTTGTTTTAGTACTTTTAACATGGTACTGAAAATCCTTGCTTATATTTCTGTCCCCACCACTGGGCTGAAGGCATTTCAAAGGAAGGAGTCAGGTAATTCACATTTATATCAACAAAATGCAGCATAATGCCATAGTCATAATACCTACTCAAATATTTTTATTATACATTTATTCATTCATTCATCTATTCACTCAACAAATTCTAACTGAATCATGAAGCTCTGTGGACTAGATGATGGTGATGTTAAAATTAGCTGATGCTTTTAGAAAAATGATTATTTCAGAGGCCTGAGAAGGGAGTGGAAAGAGTTGAAAACTTTTGAGTTGGACTATGAAATCAATAGATGGCTTTCCTGGGAATTGTGCTTCCAAGTCAATACAGAAACTTACACATGATTTCTTGTATTCTGCAGAAAATATGTAACTCTACATACTATGCCAAGCAGTTTAACATGTGTGAAACTCTTTTACAGGGTGACTTTTAATCTTCTGGATAATGAAAACTTATAGCATTCAATGCTGATTTGCCAAGTTTGTGCATTGTACAAAAGATTCTGTGGATAAGATTACAAAGTAAGATCTCTAGATCTCATCTTAGTAGAACTGAAAAAGAGGTTTGTCAAGAATAGAAATAAACATATAAAACCTTATATTTACTGTGAAATGTTGTGAACTAGTGCAGCCTTGTTCTATAAAAGAAGCAATGGTCCTTAAGGCACAATTGGCATTTTGAGGTTAAACACATCTCTTACACTGAAAAGCTGTCAATGTAAAGAAGCGAAGATGGGTGACAGAACCCTTAACTTTTTGACATTCTGAAGATTTTTCTCATGTTTGCAAATCCAATTATCTGGAATTTGTAGAGGGGAAAACAAACAAAACCAAACAAAAACATGGAGAATCTTCAGAAAAGTGTCTCTCTTCTATGTTGTAGCTTTGTCAGGGATTCAGGATGAATGATATTTTAAGTGGACACTATCAGCTCTAAAGTTTATTGCCATATGACAGTATTGTTCTTTGTCTTATTCACAATCTTGAAAGTTCTAGTACTTACCTACCTCCAGAGTGAAACAATCACATTCAATGTAAATGCTGCTTTCTGAATTTGTGCAATTGTGGAGGAAACTGCAACCGTGATAATTCCTCTGCTTCCTTCTGCCCCTTGCTATCTCAACTTCAGCTACACTGACAGTCTTTCATTTCTTGGAGGGAGCTCAGCTACTTCCTATTGCAATGTCTTTGTGTATACTCTTCCTTGTGTTTAGAATAGTATCTCTGAATATTTACCAAGTTAATTTTTATTCATCCGTCAATCTCAGCGAAAATAATTTTTTTCCTAAAGAAAGACTTCTCCAGGCTAAATCTAGCCATCCCCTTATATACTCTCACAGTACCTTGCATTTCTCATTCATTAATTGCCCTTGCAATTTGATAATTAATTTTGTGATTACTTCTTAAAATTTGTCTGTACCACTCAAATGCTCTATAGAGGCAAAGACTGTATCTGTATTGTTTATTACTTATCTCCAATGTCAATCTTAGTACCTTATATTTGGACGATCAGTAGTATTAGTTGATGAATTAATAAATGAAGGTTTAAATGAATAATGAATAAAAGCTTATGAAAATGCCACTTGAACCCCAACTGATCATGAGCTTTGTGTGGACACAGTTTCTGCCTTTTTAGCTTTTAGCCCAATACCCAGTGTATTGTTAAGTATAAACTTTCAAGACATTTTCCTAATATTATGGATAAATAAGTGTGGATATTCCATATAAATAAGGAATGAAGATTTTCTGCAGTTTTATACAAGAGTATTCTATCTTTTAACTCAGATCATGAAGACTATCTTGAATGGATATCCAGAAGGAAAGCTGCATGAATTATTGTTGATTTCTGAGGGCCAACCAAATTCTTAATGAACTGAATAACATTCACCAAAAGTGTGCATGCCAGGGGCAGGAGCATCAATAATCAACTGTAGCTAAATGTGATTAAGGTCATATTTAACAAGACTTCAGCACCCCAATAAAAAGCAAAGTATTATTTAGCCTCAGGCATGATTAGGATTTCTACTTTAGTGACTTACAATGCTTCTGCTGTCATTAGTGCTTTCCTTTAGCCCTGTTTTGATAGGAGCACTATTGGATATGCAACTTAATCAAGGACAAGTTACTGGATTTAAAGTACACATTTCTTCCAGTTTCTCCCTCTTGGTTCAAATGGCACATTTCCACACCCAAGCGTGAAACAGTTCAATGGGTGAATCGGAGACAGTGACATTTTAAATCTGCGAGATCTCTGAAAAATAAGTCAATAGCTTCGTAGTAGAAGGTATCTGATTTAATGGATTCTTTGGACATCAACTTCTAATTCTCTGAATCTATTTCTTTCTCTGAGAATTTTGGTCCATTTCCTTGTAATAATAAGTAGAATAATATCTATGAAAGATCAATAATGTGCATTTTTAAAATCCATCCAACAGCTTTAACTATGTGATTATTGTACCAATAATATGCAATTTTGAATTATCAAATAGGCAGACTAAGATTTTTTATGACATCATAATATCAGATGATAATCTTATATTTGAAAAGAGGCATCAAGTTAACCATCAAAACTTTTTGGACATTTTAAGTTTACTTTAAAGTTAGTATTTCATTTTACTTTTTCTTGGAAATGGGAGACATTATAACATGGTCAGTGAATAGGGTTTCTAATTTCCTATTATAGTCCAGCAAATATGCCAAGTAACATTTGCTCTCCTGAATTCATCCTCATGTTAGTTCTTCCTAGAATGCCCTCCCACACATATACCATCACTGAAATTCTAACCGTCTTTAAAAGCACAGATAAATCCCTTATTCCAGGAACTTCTGAGTCATCATTGATGCCTTAAAGGGGCTTTTTGTTTCACAACTTTTCATTGTTTATATAAATATATATATTTAATTTTAAGAATTAAACTTTAAAAAACTTAAATTTTGCTTCGTGTAATAGTGATCAGTACATACATTTAATAGGCTTTACAAACTTAAATACAATAAAAATCTTTCCCAAAATCAAGTTTAAATTTTTTTGAGGTGAGAGGGAGCTCAGTCCCAGAGAGCTGATTAACTTATCATGCAGAATATTTTTGGTTTTTCAAAAGACAAAAGCTGGTAGGTCAGTATCAGAGAAACAACTTTCCTGACTTAGGATACTGTGCTCTTTACCAAACTGTCTTATGTAATAAATTCCCTATAATGTTGATATTCAACAAATGATTGTTGAATTACTTTTAAGTGTTGAAAAACAGCAGATCCTCAAAAATATTGTTCTTCTGACAATATTTTGAAATGCAGTTTTAGCTCTGCTGATATATCACATTTATCTTAAAATAGTGGTCGTTTGGAGGCGCATTAAATTTGTTAATTGTTGTTATATTTTCTTTACTCCCAGAACAATTGGAAGTAACTTACCTCAAAAGTCACAAATGTGTTATAGAATATTAAACCAATGAAAAAGAACAGGGGCCAGATAATGAACAGAAAATGGAACAGAAAACAGTCTGAGACTAACTGCAAATTTGAATATAATTGACTGATATATAATCCAGGTAGCTTTCAAATGATTTTTTTTTCTTTTTCAGTTTAAGGTTAAGAGGTTTTAGAGTGGCTCTTGGAAAATCTAGTGAGTGAGTAGTTAGCATGTTTTTCTTTAACTGTCAGTTGTTTCATTATTTCTGTGGGTAGGAACTGTTTGTTTGCTAAAATGCAATATACCAAAATTGGATTGACTTTTACTGGAGATTCATTAATTTATAAGCTCACAGTTCTGAGGTTGTGAAAATGTTTAAATCCAGGCTTCATCAGGCAATGCTTTTCTCCTGAAGACCAGCCTCCAGCATCCTGGACTCCTTGCTCACATGGCAAGGCACATGGCAGTACCTACTGGACTTTCTCTTCTCTTCCAGGTTTTGTTGCCTTCAGCTTCTGACCTCCTCTGGTCTTTTTTCTGCTTCTGCGGCTTATTTTTTTCTCAGCTTCAATGGATTTCTCTGTCTCTCCATATTCATCCTCTTTATAAAGGATTCTAGTAAGAGGATTAAGACCTATCCTGGGTCAAGCCCTATTGAAGTAACCTAATCGAAAAATCCTCCCGTAATAGGTTTACTTCCACAGAAATGAATTAGCTATAAGGATATGATTTTTCTGTGATCCATAAAAGCCTCAAACTATCACAGGAGCTAAAAGGCAAACGATTCTAAATGAAGCTATAATGATTTGGTCCTGAAATACCAGGAAGATTTCAGTACTGGTTTTAATGTCCTTATTGCTAAAACAAATACCATAGAATGGGTTGGCTTAAACAATGGGAATTTATTGTCTCATATTTGTGAGGTGAGAGGAAGCCCAAAATCAAGGCACTTTCTCTCCACAGACTGTGGAGCCACATTCCGCGGCTGGCCCCAGGCAATTCTTGGTCCTTGTCTTTTCCGTCACACGGCAATGCACATGGCTATGTCTTTTCCTTTCTCTTCTGGATTCTGCTGATTTGCAACTTCTGGCTGCTTGCCTTGGCTTTTCTCTCTGTGGCATTATTTGGTCTCCAGTAATAGGAGTAAGACCCATCCTCATTCAGTTGGCCACACCTTAACGGAAGAGACCTCCTCAAAATGTTCTATTTACAATGCATGCACACCCAT
Organism: Dasypus novemcinctus; assembly: GCF_030445035.2. Taxonomy (NCBI): domain Eukaryota; kingdom Metazoa; phylum Chordata; class Mammalia; order Cingulata; family Dasypodidae; genus Dasypus; species Dasypus novemcinctus. Next base: position 53,760,944 of record NC_080679.1, on the reverse strand, counting down.
AGGAATGGATTAAAATTAAGAACATGTTTTACATAGGTAAACAGCTCCAAACCACTACTATATTAATTATAAAGAATATTTAAATGTTAATAATAAAGGGGACAAGCTTTATATATTGCTATGGATTTTAAAGGATCTGACATGAATTTTTTGTCTATGTATTTCTTCATTGTGAAAGAATGCAGAAATTTCTATAGAAAGAACCAAGTCTTTCTGATGTAGCATCATTGCATCTGCTCAAATGTTCATACATGTACTTTATTGAAGTGCTATAATTCTTCAACATAAAACTTGGAAAAATGAGCTTGATTTTTTAAAATTTAAATCAGAATTAGACTTTTTTTTTAGGGCTTGGGAATAGAGATTCAATATTTTCCAGATACATGCAATATGTTTGATGACCGGTTTTGTTGCTATCTGTTTAATGCACCCAAAAGGATGTCAGTCTTATCTGAATCTGATTCATCATAAAGCTCTGTAAAGTTATTGATTTTTATGTGAAATCATTGTCCCAGTCACCTGTCTTAAGTAAAATTCACAGCAATTGCTATTGTTTACAGTTTTACATCTTGTAAAGAAAAAAAGAAACACCAAAATCCTTTTTATTATTCCAAAAATGATCCATGTGCACCAAATAAGCATTTAGAAAAGCGACATGTATGATCTAAAAACTGACCTCCCCTATTTACCACTAAAAAAAAAAGCCAAATTCTCAATGGAAATCTCAAAGAGCTTAAATTTTCTACTTTAATTGAACCAGAGCATATGCTTAAATCCAAAAGCATGTTTCACAAAATCTCTCAGAATATATTTGCACAATTCTCATACGATTCCATATCATCCTTCCTAAACCACATCTATTGGGTAGATCAGAGGTCAAGAACTTTTGACCCAAGTTGTGTTTTTTTAATTGATAAAGTTATTTTTTTACCAATATTTGAAAAGAAGGATATTCAATATGAGAATCCAGATTTCTAAATTCTCTCAGCAAATAAGAAGATTTGACCAAAGCAGGGACATATTTTTGTAACACAAATTTGGGTCTTTTGAAAAGGGGAATTATTTTCACATTTTGTACCATAACTCCTTACTCTTTTGAGTTTGAGGACAAAAATCAATTTCCAAGTCCCATCATACATCCGGTTGGATCATTCATATATTTATCCTTTTTCTTGCATAGTTATGCATTTAAAGCATGATAATCACCTTGGAAAATCATAGAATGTCACCCAAGACCAGATAGTTGAATGCCTTCATATAAGAATTTTCCCATATTCCAGTGTTCTTTTCTTTATAGGCAAAATGTGTGTCCTAACTCTTCTTGAAATTTTCTAGGTTTACTTACATTCTTTCCTTTTTATTTGAACTTACGTTTTTATTTTCCATACAATATTGAGCAATTACAGTACATTATTTCTAATTCCTTATGATTTCACACATAGCCTTAAATAATACCAGAAACTTATGTTTCACAGTAACTCCTTTCACTGCCAAGATTCCCATGTTTCAGATATGTTACTTGGAATTCTTTCTTACTTTCTTTAAACATGATGAATAGAAAACATTTTTTATGGGCGTATTTATGGTTTAGTTACTGTTTTGCCAAAGGGTTTCAATGATGGAAAAGATTAAGTTGCATATTAATGTAAAAGTCAGTGAAAGAACAAAATCTGCTATAATCATAGTTTCCACTATGTTTTGCCTTCAGGATTCTGTTGTACAACATAAAATATTTTGCTACATTATCAGTTAAAATCTTTGTTTGCAATAATACAAATGAATGGAAGAAATTTATCATTTTATTAAGTAATAGAAACAAGTACCCTCCTGGGAAATAGGACTGATCTCTGAATTAAGGCAGTTAAGATCATGACACTGAACCATACAAACTTCATATTGTGAGGTTATTTAAAATTGCTTCTGGTTATATGAAATACATTTTTAATGAGCAGCCCAGAAGGATGAAGTACTTAAGGATATAAATACTCCATGGTACATATCATTTTGAATCCTGTTAAAGTTTATATCACATCAAAACCAATCCTATTATTCACTTCTGATAGGAAATTCATACCTCCACTGTTGTTCAGGATTTTATGGAGTAGGAACTTGTGGTATTCTGAGAATACCACAATATAATAGTGTTTTGTGATTTACTCTTGATATACATTTCCATTTCTTTGTATTTATATGTGGATAAATATTAATTCGTGAATTATATGTACTGATTGTATTTATATACTTAGGAAATATACTGATATATATATATGAACTCTAGGGAAAAATTATTTTACATCTTGTCCAGCCAATGAGGGATTTAAATGGTTATTCAAATCATCATGTCAGCATATTGATCTGCAAAAATATTATTATAAATATTTAGTTTAGGAAATATATGTGATTTAAATATCCTGAAAATGGGTGCATGGGAATTAATTTTTTTCAGAAAGATACTAGAATTGTACTGTCACTGCATTTTGTAGATAAAAGTGATCTTAAAGTCACTTTATAAATTTTTTGCATATATTTCACACCCATGGTAATGCAAAATATTTTGAAGTTGTAATTCAATGAAAGAAATGCAATGCCCTGTACACTCTATATTTATATTAACATTATATCTATTATTTTAAGGAAACAGGTTTCATTACCTAATCTCAGAAATAATCCATTGGAAGTTAGACCAACAGAGACAAAAATAATTGTCAGCAAATGTATAATTGTAAAATTACTCTCACTCCCTGGGTTCCTGCAAAGAGAGTTTTGCAAAAATGAGGAAATACTGCCAAGATATAAACTAGAAAACACATTTTCTTTTTGTGCCCTGAATTGAGAGTAAATAGTAGAGAATTTAACGGAATTCAATAAAAGCATACAAAAATCTTTCTAAAAATTACCCTCTGAGGTACCATCATTGCCTATAATTTATAGGCATTATTTTCTCTATATAGTTATATGCCTTTTGAAGAACTTGCTGTATAATTATCATAACAAGAAAACGACAAATTTCACTCTACTAGAAAATTGAATTGTTACAGCCTACATCTAATAAAGATGCTTTTATTGTTATTTAACTTTTCTTTTGGTTATATGTTTGTTTAAATAAAAGTTTTAAAAATATGATAATCTTCCATGTATTTACTTCTCTAAGAAGAAACTACATTTTCTTTTATTATAAAAACCACATGATTTCTTTGGACCTCACTAATCTATACTCCTGGTGCTCTCCAGATTTTTCTGCTTCTGTGCTTTGTTTTACTCTCCTACCACCCACCACCCCCAAGATTTTTGAGTATTTTTCCTTCTTGGTTGTCTACCTTTCCACCAAAATGGTCTTTGGGTTGTTTATTATGCAACAAAAGCTAACAGACCTGGGTGAGAACTTTCTTTGTTCGGTTGTTTGATTCACTTATCTTCAGTGAATTGTATTTATTAAGAATCAGAGACCAGTGAAAGTCATACAGCAATTTTACTTGCCTTTACAAATGCCTTCATTCCCAACCATGCCTGGTCAAGTTTGAACATATTTCTTAGCAATATTTCCTAAACAATCCTAGGAAAATAGAAAAATGTGATAACTAAAAAATTTTTTGAGAAAAAGAAGACTTTCCAAATAATTTAAAAAAAATAGTGTTTATAGGATTTAAAAAATTGTCTTCTAGTTCAGAAGCAGAGAGAATAGGAAAAATAATCAGAGTAATAAATCTGTAGCACTACTAAACTCCCAAATAAGCACATAGCAATAAAAAGTATGGTTAAATTTATTAGGCTTAGGGCAGAAATAAAATCAACTTTTAGAAGCAGAGATAGGCAGAGATAGGCAGAAATACCTGATTAATAAAAATGTGAAAAGAAACCTAAGTATATACAGTAGACAGTATATTAGAGAGACATTTTGAAGACTATGGGAAAAGCAATTAAGCAACTGGAAAAACTGTCCAAGATTTGTGTTATAAGAAGTTTTTTCTCCTTGATTTTGATGACTGTAATGTTGATTTCAAATGCAGATTCAGAAACAGACACATTGGAAAGAGTTATGGAAAGATCTTCAAACATGATTAAGGAACTGAGGTACTAATTTATGAAGAAGATTAGGGAATATAAATTCAGAGACCTTGGTAAAGGTAAATGAATGGAAATAGGACAGCATCTCCAAAGTCATGAAAGTAAATGGAATATTTTTTAAAAGACTGTCATATTTATGGCAACATTCAGAACTCTTTAAAAACTTAAATCAGCACTATAACATATTAAAATGTAAGTATAGTTTAAACATATATAGGAAAGTTCATTACATATGAAAGAGAATTTAATGAAAGGTAGTTATTCATTAATAATTTGTAGAAAGATCACATATTTTGAATTCTGAAATTGATGATAATAGCAAATGCTTATTATTCTTGATTAAAGCACAAAACTATGTAAGTGTTGTCATGTTCTTATTTATAGTTACATTCTATAGCACACATATAAATCGAAACCAAATAAATTGAAAATACAAGATCAAAATCATGCACCCAAAATCTTAGTTAACTTAGTTGGTAAAATCAAGCGTTACATTTACCTCTGAGATTCTTGTTATCCAAAAGAAAACTTCAGAAATTCCAGGGTTTATAATTTCATAATCAGACAAGGCAATCTTATTCATCAGAAGAGATAAATAAAATAATGCTGAAGTCAGAATATCCAGAAGGAAAGTTACTCATATCTGTATTCTTATTTCTGATTTTACTGGTATTTCATTCTAATGCCTTAGAAAAACTACTTAACACTCTGTCTGGTCTGTACAGTAATAGTTTTGGTCCTTTCTATCTCAGGCAGATGTTTTGGGATAGTTATTTGATACTGTCACTTGAAATCCAGTGAGAATTGTTCTAATCCAAGTTAATAAAATACCTTTATTTACAAAATTTCTCTGCAGTATTGTTTATTATTTATTTCTCATGGTAATGCCAGAGGAAACTTTTAAGCTCAAATACTGTTATGATAAATATCAATAAATATTTCTGCTGGGAGAAAAGTAATAGTAGCAGAATTTAGGGGAAAAATGGTAGAGATGCCATTTAATTTAGAATGGAGATGATAAGCTAGATTTCATCTGAATATGCACAGTATCCTATTTAGGTAATTTGAATACACTGATAATGTGATGGGTCCTTTGAGATCAAAAAGGATTACTTTAAAAATCTGGGCACAACAAGAGACATTAATATTTCTCAATTTGCCATTACTGATCACTTATTAAAAGGATTTATGATTGGTTTATGTTATAAGCTGACATTGGCAAATGCCACTTATAGTGAAGACAAGTGCTTCTACAAGGTCTGTGCTGCCCAAACAAGGGGGTGACATCATTCTTATACAATCAACTTGCCCATGTTTGCTTGCAAATTTCCTTGCTATCTTTTCACTGTCATGATCATCGTTATGAGTTATAAAGCTTCTTACTAATAATTTCAATGATCTCAACTTCCCTCTACATTCTTCCTTAGGACATGGTATGTTCATTTTACTTTTTAACATCTTTCACGATTTAGCAAAGTAGTTATTTGAAACACTTACAGAGACTGAATGTAAATTACTAGGGTAAAGGACATTTCAAGATGATTGAAAATGTGCCTCATAATCTGTTGCTTTTTTCTATTTCACAGCTATTGTTATTGAGACGGTGTTAGTAATACGATTTCAAAGGTAAATATGCATGTGCTGTATATATTTTCTACTGTAACATTCCTTTCTTTAATGGTTTTTTCTCATTTTAGTGAAACCTGAAACAAATAATGCCATCTATGACAAACAGTTGCAAGATGTAATACCCTGGGACAGATTCAAAATACTCAGGCACCTACTTGTAGTTATATATTTAAGATTTCCCTGTACACTTGTGGTTCTTTTACATGGTTTGCTAATATCTTTTAATTTGAAATTTAGAAACAGTAGCTGTTATTTCACATGTATTTTAACGTATGTTGCCTGAACATACATATTTTCCACTATGATTTAGAACAATCAGTATTTTGATAGGTTGGAATAAGAATTTAGATGATTGAAAAGCACAGCTTATCCAGGTATGTTCAATGAGCACAACAGTTGGTCACAGTTATAAGAGAAAGCATAAAACTTATAAATAAAATTTTTTCCTACTTCTTTTATATATATATATATATATATATATATATATAAATAAATTAGAGAAGCATTGCGTTTACAAAACAATCAAAAATCATGCATAATACACAGAATTCGCATATAACAATCCACCACCAACACATTGCATTGGTGTGGAATGTTTACCATTGAAAAAACATCAAAATATCAATTTTAATTATAGTATGTAGCTTACATTAGGTGTAGTTTCCCCAGAAACCATCTTATTTTAAACACCATGTATTATACACTTGATATAGTTCATGAAAGAACATTCTCATATTTGGACTGTTAGCCACAGTCCATTATCCACCACAAGGTTCACTGTGTTGTACAGTCTCATGTCTTATGCAGTCCATCCAAAGTGTACCTTCAGTGGCTCTCAGTATTATCACAGAGTTGCGCTGTCATTACAATGGTCAATTTTAGAAGGTTTTCATTACTGCAAAAAGAAAAATCCCATACTCCCTTGTATCATCCTCTTATAATTGACCCTTAATATTGATACAGTACCTTTGTTGCCATTGATGCAAAAATATCAAAATTCGAGTCCAAAAGTTACATTAGTTGTATTTCCCCCATATATCATATTATTATTATCACCTTGTCATAGTGATATACATTTGTTCTAGTTCATGGAAGAACATTCTTGTCTTTGTTTTAGTAATAACAACCCTTATCCACCAACATGTTCTCTATATTATGCAGCCCCAAGATTATCCTCTAGCATTCATTGGATTGACATTTATGACCCTAAAATACTCCTTTCAGCCACAATCACATTTATAAATTGTCAGGGTTAGCTACACTCACTATAATGTTTTATCATCATCTCTATCAATTTCCAAACATTTACAATCAACCTTATTAAAGATTCTACAGACATCAAACACCAACTTTTCCTTCTCAACCGTCATTCTATCTCCTAGTAACCTATAATCTAGAGTCTAACTCCATCAATATATTCACTATATACGCATATTAGTGAGACCACACAGTATTTGTCCATTTGTGTCTTGCTTATTTTACTCAAAAGAATGTCCTCAGGACTCATCCATGTTGGCATATGCATCTCAACTTCATTTCTTCTTACAGCTGAAATTGTATGTACAAACCTTATTTTGTGAATCCATTCATTGGTTGATAGATACTTGTTGTTTCAATCTTTTGGCAATTGTGAATAACACCACATGAACATTGGTGTGCAAATATCAGTTTGCTTCCCTGCTTTCAATTATTCTGAATACATTCTCAGTAGTGGAATTATCAGGTCATAAGGTCATCCTATATTTAGCTTCCTGAGGAACCACCACAATGTCTCCCATAAAGGCTGCAACATTCTATATTCACATCACGGAGTGAAGGAGTGTTCTTATTTCCCCACATCATCTCCAATACTTGTACATTTCTGCTTATACACACACACACATACACACACATATATAGTGGCCATTCTATAAGATGTGAAATGATATCTCATTATAGTTTTGATCTGTGGTTCTCTAAGAATGATGTTGAACACACATGTGCTTTTTATCCTTTTGTATTTTCCTTTGGAAAAATGTCTATTCAAATCATTTACCCTTTACTGAATTGGGTTGCTTGTCTTTTTATTGTTGTATTGTATTGATATAATTTCTTTATATATCCTGGAAATTACACCTTTATCAGATATGAGTTTACAAATTATTTTTTCACGTTGAGTAGGCTGACTTTTCCCCTTCTTTACAAAGTCTTTTGAAGCACAAAATTGTTTAATTCTGAACATGTTCCATTTGTCTATTTTTTCTTCTTTTATTGCTTGTGCTTTGGGTGTAAAGTTTAAGAAACCACCTCCAGCCACACGATCTTGAGTTTGTTTCTCTACATTTTCTTCTAGGAGTTTTAACAATCTAGTTTTTATATTTAGGTCTTTGATCAATTTTGAGTTCTTTTTTGTAGAAGATGTGAGATTGGGGTATTCTCTTTATTTTGTATATGGATGTCCAGTTCTCCCAGCACCATTTTTTGAATAGACTGTTATAACCTAGCTGGGTGAATGTGGCAGCGTTGTCAAAATCATTTGGTCATAGATATGATGGTTTGTTTATAAACTCTGAATTTTATTCCATTGTACAATATGCCTATTTTTATGCCATTACCACACGATTTTTCCACTGTAGCTAAAGAATATGTTTTAAGTCAGGAAATGAGAGTGCTCCGACTTAGTTCTTTTTAAATACATTTTTGGCTACTTGGAGGCCCTTACCCTTTTATATATATTTGATAATTAGATAATTCAATTTCTGTCTAGTAGGTTGTTGGAATTTTCATTGGAATTGTTAAATCCATAAATCAATTTGGATAAAATTGACATCTTAACAATATTTGGTCTTCCAATCCATGAACATGGAAAGTCTTTCCATGTATTTAGGATTTCTCTGATTTCCTTTAGCAATGTTTTATAATTTTCTGAATACAGAATGTATCCTTGGTTAAGTTTATTCCTAAATGATTGGTTATTTAATCTCTATTTTAAGTGGATTTTTTTTCTGATTACCTCCTCAGATTGCTTATTATTACTGTATAGAACACTATTAATTTTTGAACATTAATCCTGTATCCTAGATTGTTGACCTTGTTTATTATCTCCAGTCTTTTTTTTTAACAAATCAATTTTACTGGTACATATTAATAAAGCATAAATCCATCCAAAGTGCACAAAGTATTCAATGTAATCACGTATTTGTGCATTAATCACTTGATTCTTAAAGCATTTTTATTATTCCAATAATAATAATAATGAACAAAAAACAAACAAAACTCATCAGCTCTCAATCTCTCTGTGCTTCCCCTGCCATACATAGCTACTATTATTTTTCCTTCTCTCTAGTATATTTGTATTTATATTTTGTAAAAACACTCATATATGCAATATCACCATATTCAGGTTTTACACAAGGTTTTACTATCATATACAGTATCATGTTACAATTTTTAGCTTTCCTTCTAGTAATATACCTTAGAGTTTCCCTTTCAACTACTGTCATATTCATACAACAGCACTGCTAGTTACAGACACCATGATATGCTTTCACCATTTCTATTAATTTCCAAAGATTTAGAAGAAACCTTTTTAAAAATTCTGCACAGATTAAACATCAGTTTTCCATTCTCTAACTTCATTCTGTTTTCTGGTGCCCTAAATTCTAATTATTAACTCCATGACTTTACAAAATATATTCAGTTCATAATAGTGCAATCATATAGTATTTGTCCTTTTGTGTCTGGCTTGCTTCACTCAACATAATGTCCTCCAGGTTCATCCATGTTGTCATATTCCTCATGACTTCATCTTACCACTGCATAATATTCCATCATGTGTATACACCACACTTTGTTTATCCATTTATCTGTTGATGGACACCTGTGTTTCCATCTTTTGGCAATTATGAATAATGCCTAAACAACAATGTGCAGATGTCTGTTCATGTATATGCTCTCAGTTCTTCTGGATATATACCTATTAATGGTATTGCCAGGTAACAAGGCAAATCTATATTCATCTTCCTTAGGAAAAGCCTTCCTCAGAGGCTGTACCATTCTACATTTGCAGCAACAGTGAATAAGTGTTCCTATCTCTCCACATCTTCTCCTACATTTACAGCTTTCTGACTTTTTAATAGCGGCCAAGCTAAGAGGTGTGAAATGTTGTAACATTGTAGTTTTGATTTGCATTTCCCTGTTATTTATGATGCTGAACATTTTCTCATGTTTCTTCACAATTTTTATTTCTCTTTGGACAACTGTCTTTTCAAGTCTTTTGCTCACTTTATAAATTAAGCAATTTTTTGTTCAATTTAAACAAAATTTAAGTTTTTATTGTTGAATTGTGTTATCTCTTTGTAAATCATATATTAAACCTTTGTTGGATATGTGATTGCCAAATATTTTTTCCATTGAGTTGGCTGCCTTTTCACTTTTTTGACAAAGTCCTTTGAGGTGCCAAAGTGCTTAATTTTGAGAAGGCCCTATTTATCTTTATTTGTTGTTGTTACTTGTGGTTTGAGTATAAGGTTTAAGAAACTATGGCTCACCACAAGATCTTGAAGATGTTTTTCTACATTTTCTTCTGGGAGTTTCATGGTTGCTGTTTTTATATTTGGGTCCTTGATCCATTCTGAGCTAATTTTTGTATATGGTGTGATATAGTGGTCTTTTCCTTTCTTTTAGATATGGCTATCCTGTTCTCCTAGCACCATTTGTTGGATAGACTGTTATGGCCCAGCTGGGAGGGTTTAACCACCTTGTCAAAAATCACTTGACTGATATGTGAGGGCCTATTTCTGAATTCTTGATTTGGTTCCATTGGTCAATGTGTCTGTCTTTATACCAGCTTAGCTAAGTTTTATGTTTTAAAGTCCAGAAATGTGAGTCCTCCAAGTTCTTTTTTGCTTTTTTTTTTAAGATCTTTTTTAGCTATTCAGTGCCCCTTACTATTCCAAATAAATTTGATAATTGGTATTCCCTCTTATTAAAAAAAAAAAAGGCTGTTGGGATTTTTATTGGAATTATGTTGAATCTGTAAATCAGTTTCAGTAGAATTGGCATCTTAACATTATTTAGATATCCAAACCTTGAACACAGATTGTCCTTCCACTTATTTAAATCTTCTTCAGTTTCTTTTAGCAATGTTTTGTCACTTTCTGAATATAGGTCCTTTATGTCCTTGGTTAAGTTAATTCCGAAACACTTAATTGCTTTAGTTGCTAATATAAATGGAATTTTTTTTTCCTGATTACCTCCTAAGATTGCACAACAGTAGTGTAAAGAAACGCTATTGGTTTTTGTGTATTAATCTTGTATCCCGCCACTTTGCTGACCTTGTCTATTAGTTCTAGTAGCTTTGTCATGGATTTTTTCAGGAGATTCTAGATATAGGATCATATCATCAGCAACTAGTGAAAATTTTACTTCTACCTTTCCTAATTGGGTGAATTTTATTTTTTTATCTAGTCTAATTGCTCTAGCTAGAACCTCTCACATAATATTGAATAACAAGTGTGACAGTGGTCATCCTTGTCTTGTTCCTGATCTCAGTGGTAAAGCTTTCAGTCTTTCACCACTGAGCATAATGACAGCTGTAGGATTTTTATATATGCATTTGACCATATAAGGAAAGCTTCCTTCTATTCTTGTCTTTTGGATTGTTTTTATCAAGAAAGGGTGCTGTATTTTGTCAAATGCCTTTTATGCAAAAATTGAGAGGATCATGTGATTTTTCTTCTTCAATTTATGAATGTAGCTTATTACACTAATTGATTTTCTTGTATTGAACCACCCTTGCATAACTGGGATAAAACCAATTGGATCGTGATGTATAGTTCTTATAACGTGTTTTTGGATTCTGTATGCAAGTATTTTGTTGAAGATTTTTGCATCTATATTCATTAGAGATATTGGTGTGTAATTTTCCTTTTTTTAGTGTCTTTACCTGGTTTTGTATTAGGGTTGCATTGACTTCATAGAATGAGTTTGATAGTGTTCTTTCCTGTTCAATTTTTTGGAAAAGCTTGAGCAAGATTAATATTAGATCCTCTTTGAATGCTTGGCAAAATGCATTTGTGAAACTGTCTGGTCCCAGGATTTTCATCGTTGGGAATTCCCCTCCTCCCAAGATGCCTCCATATCTGTTTGCTTGTTGTTTTTGCTTGTTGTCTACTTGCTGTTTTTTGTTCATTGTCTGCTCACTGTCTCTTTGTTTTTTCTTTAAGAGGCACTGGGAACAGAACCTGGGACCTCCCATGTGTGAGGCAGGCACTCAACTTCTTGATCCACTTCTGATCCCTGCTCATTTGTTTTTTAATGATGGTCTGATTATTGTCTTGCTTTTTGTTTTGCTCATTTTCTGCTCATTGTTTTTGCTCAATATCTGCATTTTATCTGTTCATTGTTCATTTGTCTTCTTCAGGATGCATTGGGAACTGAAACAAGAGCTTTCTTTCAGAGGTTCTTGACGACTGTTTCAATCGCTTCACTTGTGATTGGTTTGTTGAGGTCTTCTATTTCTTCTAGGGTCAGTGTACTTGGTGTGTGTGTTTCTAGGTATTTGCCCTTGTCCTCTACATTGTCTACTACTTTGGAATAGAGTTTTCATAGTGTCCTCTTATGATCTCTCTTATTTCTGTGGGGTCAGTGGTAATGTCCCCCCTCTCATTTCTGATTTTATTTATTTACTTCTCTTATTTTTCTTTTTCAGTCTAGCAAAGTGTTTGTCAATTTTGTTGATCTTCTCAAAGTACCAACTTTTGGTTGTACTTTGGTTGATTTTCTCTATTCTTTCTTTTTTATTTCATTTATTTTTGCTCTGATATTTACTGTTTCTTTCCTTTGGCTTGGTTTGGGATTAGTTTGCTGTTCTTTTACTAGTTCCTCCAGGTGTGCAGTTAGATCTTCAATTTGAGCTAGCTCTCCTTTTTTAAGGTAAGCATTGAGAGCTATAATTTACCTCTCAGCACTGCCTTTACAATGTCCCATAAGTTTTAATATATAGTTTTCTCATTTCATACTTCTCAAGATACTTGCTGAATTATCTTGCAGTATCTTCTTTGACCCACCATTATTTAAGACATTGTTGTTTAATCTTGACATATTTATGAATTTCCCTTTTCCATTATTGATTTCTGACTTCTTTCTATTATGACCATATAAAATGTTTTGTATAATTTCAATCTTTTTTAAACTTACTGAGACCTGCCTTGTAATTCAACATATGGTCTGTCTTGGACAACAATCCAAGAGTACTTGAAAAGGAAGTATATCCTGCTGTTTTGGGTTGAAATGATCTGTTAGGTCCATTAGATATCTGTTAGATATCTGTTAGGTCTAGTTCATTTATCATATTATTCAAGTTCTCTCTTTCTTTCTTTATCCTCTGTCCAGAGACTTTATCCAATACTGAGAGTGGTATATTGATTGAAGTTTCCAACTACTATTAAAGCAATATTTATTTCTCTCTCCAGTTTTGCCTACAGATTACACATGTATTAATATCTTGGTTCACTCAGGTTAGGTGCAAAAATATTTAGTATAGTTATTTCTTCTTGGTGAATTTCCCCTTCTAATAATATATAATGACTTTTTTAGTTCCTTATAACAGTTTTGCTTTTGATCTATTTAGTCTGATATTATTATCACTACTCCAGGTCTTTTTGGGTTTTTGTTATTATTTGCACGGAACACTTTTTACAACCTTTCATTTTTAAACTGGTTGTGTCCTTATGTCTGAAGTGGGTCTCTTGTAGATAACATATAGATGACTCATGTTTTTTAACCCATTTTGTAAGTCTATGTCTTTTGATTGGGGAGCTCAATCCATCAACATTCAGTGTTGTTGCTACAAAGGCATTACTTACTTCATTTATTTTGTCCTTTGGCTCTGTTGTCTTATTGTTCTATGGCCTGTCTTCTTACCCTTTAGTTTACCCTTTCTAATAATCTTCATTTCTAAATTCTTCTTCATATCTCTTGCCCTTCTTTTTTCCTTTCAGGCTGCAGATTTTCTTTTGTATCTCTTGTGATTCTGGTCTTTTGGTAACATATTCTCTCAGTTTTTGTTTGTGAAGACTTTGATCTCACCCTTATTTTTTGTAGGACAGTTTTGCTGGATACAGAATTCTTGGTTGGCAGTTTTTCTCTTTCATTACTTTAAATACACCATATCTCTTTCTTCTCACCTCCATGGTTTCTGATGAAAGGCTGACATTTAACCTTATTGAATTTCCCTTGTATATGATGATTTGCTTTTCTCTTGCTGCTTGTGGAATTCTCTCTTTATCACTGATATTTGACATTCTGAACAGTAATATCTTGGGGTAGGTTTTTCAGATTTATTCTTCTTGGGGTGCTTTGTCCTTCTTAGATATTAATGTCTTTCATAAGGGTTGGGAAGTTTTTGGTCATTATTTCCTCAAATATTCTTTCTATCCTTTTTCTATTCTTTTCTCCTTCTGAGACACTGATAATGTTAATGTTTGTGCATTTTGCATTGTGATTCAATTCTGTGAGATTCTATTTCTTTTTTCCCATTCTCTTATCTTTCTGTTCTCCTGACTTTTCCAGTTCAAATGTTCTGTCCTTGAAATCACTAATTCTGTCTTCAAGCATTTCACAACTCTTCTTATGTGCCTCTAATGTATTTTTAATTTCATCCATTATGTCTTTTATTCCCATAACATCTATTACCTTTCTTTGTAAGGTTTCAAATTGTTCTTTATGCTCACCCAAAATTCTTCTTAATATCCTTTATTTTTTAGTCTTATTTTCTTTAAATTCTTTAAGTGATTTAGAAGAGTTGTTCAATTATCACAAATTAATTGTCTTAAATACTGTATCTCTTCAGGATATTTGGTTAGTTCTTTCGGCTGGGTCATCTCTTCCTGTTTCCTAATATAGCTGGTAATTTTTGCTGATGTTTAGGCATCTGAATATGTTGGTGAATTTTTGAACACTAATTTCCGTAGTGGACAGCTAGTGATGCTCATCAGCACACTTTTCCACAGACATGTTTCAGTCTGGGCTTTCCTGTGTTGCTGTGCTGAATCTTCAGGGGGATGATTCAAAACAGGCTCTGCTGGCTGGATTAACTGAAGATAACCGCCCCTCTCCCCCCGACTGTCCCTCCTTTCTCCCTTGAAAAAGCTGACAGGGAGGAGGGTGTCTGTTCCCCTCTTAGTCAGTTGCACTAAGCCAGGAATTTTAGCCCACCTTTATACCTTGGGGTTTGGGTAAGGGAGCCATTCCTGGCTGTCATGGGGACTTGGTAACTCATGTTTGTTGTTTTGAATTTTTTGTCTTTCTGTTCCTCACCCTCCTGGGGATTAAGTAACACTGTGCTGTTCTGCTGATCCCCAAAATAAGTCCCTTGGATAGGTTTCAGCTCTTTCTCATTTTTTTTTTTTTTTGTGAAAGCACTGAACTCTGCCTCTTAGCACAATGCCATCTTCCCACAATTCCCTCAGCTCTGGTAGTTTTGTTGTAGATTTTTTGGGACTTTCTAGATATAAGACCATATCATCTGCAAATAGCAAAAATTTTACATCTTCCTTTCTGATTTTGATACCTTTTATTTCCTTTTCCTGCTTAATTGTTCTAGCTAGAGCATCTAGGACAATATATAACAACAGTGGTGATGGTGACCATCTTATCTTGTCACCAATCTCAAGAGAAAAGATTTCAATCTTTCCCCTTTGAATATAATGTTAGCTTTGACTATTTCATATATCATGTTGAAAAATTTTCCTTCTTTTCCAGTCTTTCTGAGTGTTTCAATCACAGAAGGATGATGGATTTTGTCCAATGTCTTTTCTGTGTCAATCAAGATGATCTTGTGATTTTTCTTCTTTGATTTATTAGTGTGGTACATTATATTGATTGATTTTCTTGTGTTGAACCACCTATGCAGAGCTGGGATAAAACCCACTTGATCATGGTGTATAATTCTTTTAATGTGAGGTTGGGTTAGATTTGCAAGCATTTTGTAGAAGATTTTTTTGCATCTGTAGTCATTAAATAAATTTGTCTGTAATTTTCTTTTATCTAATTATCTTTATCTGGCTTTGGTATTAGGGTGATGTTGGCTTCATAGAATGCATTTGGTAACATTTCTCCTGTTCAATTTTTTTGAAGAGTTTCAGAAGGATTAGTATTACATTGTCTTTCAATGATTCATTTCTCAGATTGTCCCAGTACTTTATTTCCATATTGATCTTCTGTCCAGATGCCCTATCTATTGATGTGAGCAGTGTATCGAAATCTCGAACTATTATAGTAGAGCAATCTGTTTATCCCTTCAGGTTTGTCAATGTTTGTATTATGTATTTTGGGGCATCCTGGTTAGGTACATACATATTTATGATTGTTATTTCTTCCTGGTTGGTTGCCCTGTTAATTAATATGTAATGCCCTTCTCTGTTTGTAAAAAACAGCTTTGCTTTTAAAGCCTACATTTTCTGATATTAGTATAGCTACTTTATTCTTTTTTATTTTTTCATTACTGTATGCGTGGAATATCTTTTAGTAGCCTTTCACTTACAACCTATTTGTATCTTTGGGTCTAAGGTAGTGTCCTGGAGACAACAAATAGATGGCTCATATTTTTCTATCCTTTCCACCAGTCTGTGTCTTTTGATTGGGTAGTGGATTCCATTAATATTCAATGTTATTACTATAAAGGCATTACTTATTTCACCTGTATTTTCCTTTCACTTTTATATGTCATATTTTATTTATATCGTCCTTTTGCACTTTTAGTTACTTATACTGTTAATCTTCATTTCTAGATTCTTTTCCAAACTCTATTTTCTGTCTTTATCTTTCAGCCCGCAGGACTCCTTTTATTATTTCTTGTAGGGCTCTTCTTGCTAATGAGCTCTTTCAGTTTCTGTTTACTTGTGAATATCTTAAGCTCTCCCTCATTTTTGAAGGACAATTTTGTTGGATATATAATTCTTGCCTGGCAGTTTTTCTCTTTCAGAATCTGGAATATATCATACCACTACCTCCGTGCCTCTATGGTTTCTGATGAGAAATTTTATTGGGTATCCCTTGTATATGATGTATAACTTTTCTTTTGCTGCTTTCAGGATTCTCTCTTTATCTTTGGCATTTGACAATCTGATTAGTATGTGTCTCAGAGTAGACCTACTAGGATTTTTTCAGGTTGGAGTATGTGGTGCTTCTCTGGCATGGATGTCCATATCTTTCAAAAGAGTTTGGGAGTTTTTCACCATTATTTCCTAAAACATCCTCCTTGCCCCTTTTCCCTTCTCTTCTCCTTCTGAGACACCCATGATGCATTTGTTTGTGTATCTCCTGTTGTCATTCATTTCCCTGAGACACTGCTAATTTTTTCCCATTCTTTTCTGTATTTATTCTTTTGTCTGTTCAAGTTTGGAAGCCCCATTTTCTAGCTCACTGATACTTTATTCTGCTTCTTCAAATGTACTATTGTATGCTTCCAGTGTATTTTTAAATGTCATTTATAGTGCCCTTCATTTCCAAAAGAGCTGTTATTTTTCTTTGTGTGCTTTCAAATTCTTGTGTTCTTCTTAATTTAATTTCTTCACATCTCACTGAATTTATTGAGGAGGTTTGTTTGAACATCTACAATTAGTTGCCTCAAATCCTGTACCTTCTCTGGATGTTTATGAAGTACCCAGCATATATAGCTCATCAGCCAGATATTTCCTATAACCCTAAAGTGGTGCTGTGCCTTTAATCTTAGCCACTTTGGAACCTTTCAGGGGAATGGTTGAGAATACAACTGGGCTGCTGGCCACGATGGGATTAAACTTTTACACAGATCCCAGCCCCAGTGTCCAGAGTTCCCTGATCAGCTACCACAACCATCATTGAGTCTTTCCCCTCTCCCTTTTAATTAGGGAAAAGCCATCCTTCAAAAAGCTTTTCCCCATCATTCCAAGATGGTGCTGTTTCTAAATCAATCTAAGAGCATCCATTGCCCAAGGCATGGTTGAAACAGAGGCTACTGATTGCTTTCTGGGTCTGGCAGATTTAAACTGATCAAGAAACTGATCAAATTCCACACACCTTCCTCCTTTGCCATGGTTGGAGTTGGAGCTAAAGTCACTATGTTTTCCAGTGAACCCTGCTTCCACTCCTGCTGGGGGTGTATTAAAATGGAAGCTGCTGGCTTCTTTCTGACTTGGGCAGTTTTAAGGTTTAGCTGTACTCAGAATTGGAATCTAGCTAACCAAATATGTTAATCAGTCGCCATAGTCGGTAAGCAGCCCACTCCCCTATTTTTGAGAGATAAAGCTTCTGTTCCCAGGTAGGGCTTAGCTACCCAGGTGGTCTACCACACAAGTGGGGGATGGGCACAAGTGTTGGTAGCATGGAGGGATCTACTAACAAATCTTTACAGAAGATTGTCAGTCTCTTTCTTCCACTCTTCCCTGGATGGTTAATATGTAATTCTGGTCTCTGGAGCCCTCCAAACAGGTGATTTAGGCAGATTTTAGCGGATTACTAGCTGCCCTGGAGGACAAGCTGACTTTTAGAGCTCAATACTCAGCTGCTATATTGGATCCACACCCCTGACTATATATATTTTTTAATATTTATATCTTTTCCTTATATTTTTGAAAATTTTGCCCTGCATGCAGAATGAAATATCTTAAATAACTTCTATTATCTTCCTTTTATTCATAAGTTGAGAATTTTGCAAAACAATTCTCCCCATTTCTCATAGCATACAGTTTTGGATATTGTTGGAGGACATAATAAAAAAAACAACATGAGGTAGAAGAAATTTTCCAAATATTAATATGTTTTATTCAGCTATTTTTATGAATTTTGTGGCCTTTCTTTACTTAAGCCCACCTCCAGAGAAGATTTGGAAATTTGGGTCTAAGTAGAATATAGTTTGAGTGCCAAGTAGGTTCCTTATAGTAAAATATTTGTACTGCAGTCATTCAATCATCCTGAAACTCCATCCCTCCAGTTACAAAGTAAAGAACCTTATATGGATCCTAAATTATATGTTTTATTAACTGCAACCTAGGCTTTTACTATAGAAACATATTATAGTTCTTGATGTGTGTCAAGAACTTTCTTCTATATAGACTCATTTCATCTTTGTATCAACTTGCCATTATTTTTCCCTTTTTGTGAGGAAGAAAACATTCTCAAAGAGTTTAAGTGATTTTTCCAAGTTCATCCTGATAGAAATTGTTAGTGTTGGAATCAGTTGGGACCTTTTCTTCAGCAGAAATTGAGATGATACAAGGGATATGGAAGAATAATAGAGTGCCAAAGATAATAGTAAAAATTATGCTGTTAAGCTCTCATCCTTTGTTATGGGTTTTACAAGTGTAATCTCTATGAATTTGCCAGGAATCTCTTTTGATCACAGGGCATATAACAAAGAATATTACCTGGGCAGGAATCCAGTGAGAAAATCTACATCAGGTTATAAACTGTCTAAACAAGGCTACATTTAAAATTATTATAACTGATTTTTGAACTTCAATTTTTTATTATGATACAGTTAATAAAACTTCTGATGTCTATAGAAGGCCTGAGTAAATATATTACTGTCTATTAGCATACATTATCAGTTTGCTACATTGTACTTACATGAGAAAGAATGAACCATATGGTTCTCCATAAAAATTTGCAAAATTTCTGGGCAGCAGACCTTACATTGGCAATTTCATTGCCCTCAGAATGATATGCCAGATAGTTTTATGCAAATGCATTAAAGTAAAATAGTGTACATATCAGTCTGAAAGGAATGCATCCATTAAAAATCTGTCATATGGCTGTTTTGTCCTGACTCCCACTAAAAGCAGGTTAAAGGATCTGTTAGCAACTGCAGTTTTATGAAGATTCTAAATATTTTCTCCCTTACAAAAGGTCTTAGACATTTGACATATTAACTGTTCTAATATATATCAATTGAAACATCATAGTGTGCAGGTTACAATGAATTTAGCTTTATTACAGTCATAGCATTCTGTCTTCAGAGAGTAGGGCTTATTCATCTTCCCTAACGAAGTTATAAAATGACTCTTAACTCATTTGATTAGAGCAAAGATTTTCAACTTAGAGTCCACGGATGTACAGTGAATCCTTTGAAATTTTGTGCAAAAAAAAATAGGCCAATGTGATTTTTTCCCTAAGGAGAGTATCAAAAGAGATACATGATTGTAAAAGGATTAGAACTATGTTTTATATAAAAGCTGAGTGGATATGAAAACGGAATTTCATTGAATTCCCAATTTCTTTAATTAATTATGTTTCCATTAATTTTTCCTTTTCATTGATAAACAACAATTTTTGACCATTTATATAACAGGAAGTACATATTGTCCCAGATTCAAAGACTTATTAACAAATTTGTTTTGGAAATGTAATTTATTAAATATTATATTTAAAACATCTCTTCTGGAGATTAATGAATAGAATCAGCTTTGACTTCTTATGAAGTATATTTATTTTTCCACTACTAAAATGCCATTTACCAAGACAAGATTCATTGCTGCTTAAAAAGCTGCCTATAGTTTTTAAACAGGCCCTGCAATTCAGTGGTATAGATTACACTTCAGTGCAAGACGGAGATGGGAAATAGTGCAGTGAAATTTCAGCAGAGTCACCTTTGATCTTCTTTTCATTTTTTTCTCAGAAAATCTTTCATTTTTGAAAGGCATAAGTCATTCTTATAATAAATATTAACACCACTCTGGGTCTTTTTATCTCTGGTCTTAGTCTTGATTGGCCACAACCATCCTTATGTCTTAGAATGAATCTGATTTCAACGAGCACAGAATTAATGTCTCTGTTGAGGGGCAGTGTTTTACTCACAAAATGGCTAGAAGTAATATTTAAAATTGTATTCTTCTAGAAGTGCTCATCTCAACTGTTATGCACCACTTATTTAATTTTTCTAGTCATTTTATGTCCCTAACTCAGTTGACACTCTACAAATACTTCTACCTTGCCAAGACTTAGAAGTTGGGAATACGAAGTGCAGATTAGAATAATAAGCAATTCCCACATTATATTTTAAGGAATATTTTAGTCTAATCACTTATCAATTGAGACAGGGTGAATTACAATTAAAGTCAAATAACATGATTTGGTACAACTTCCAATTTCCTAATTGCCATTTCAAGTACCTAATTGAACATCAGAATGTCTTATTCTAAAAGTTACCAAGCTCAGAACATTTCAAATGTCAACAAGAAGAGATAAGGAAAAATTTTTCTCACTTCTATACATTTCTCCTGTTTGATAGTCCAAGAAGGCTTTGTATGTATTTAAAAATATACAGAACCTGAACTTTGAAATGAAACAAAACATTTCATTATAAACAAATGGTAGCTAAGTCTTAGTCTAGCATAGAAACTGGCTGACTAAACTGCCCATAGGACTGACAGTGTCATTCTTTCCAGGAAACAATCATTCCAAACAAGCATTGACCAAATTATTCTCTGAATGTTCGAGGACCTGTTCTGTTAGAATTCTCTGTACTTATTAATACAGACAAAACAGACTGTTCATGCAACATTTTCAATATTCCACAGAAGAGAAAGATGAAAAAGAGGAAAAAGTAGTAAATGGTATAGATAAATTATGTTTGGAAATTGTTTGAAGGATTAGAAAAATCAATAAATGTGTAAAAATATGTAGAAGACTATAAATTTCAATTTTTAAAAATTTATACATAAAACTGAAGAAATATTATTTTTGTTGGGTTTTAAATTAGTATGTGAGGGTTTGTTGTTGTTTGCTTTAAATTCTTCATGGAAGAAATATTTATAGTAATGGCTAAAACTATTTATAATTTGTTAACACTTGCTAATTTTGTGTCAATTATTAGTCTAGTGACGTGTGTGTGTGTCTGTGTATAAACTCATTTAATCCCCGAAATGATCTATTAGTTAAGTACTGTGATTAATCTTGATTTTATAGATAGGAAACTGAGGTCTAAGTGCATCAACTCATAAACTGTAAGGTGGGATTGAGGTCTGGCTTCAGAGATCTTAACACTTATGCTATAATTTACATTGCCTGTCAATATGCAATTACATGAATATGGCAAGAGAGTTGTGCAAATTTTTACTTTGCATGATTTTTATTAGAAGCATACATGTATCAATACACATTTATCAATCCTTTTTACTCTGCGACCAACATGGTGGCAATGAGCCACATGTCTATTGAATTTAAATTGTAGCTAGTCCAAACACACATTGGATTTTGAGTGCTCATATAAAAAGAATTTAAAATCTCTCCTTAACTATTTGCATATTGATTACATGTTAAAAAGACAGTATTTTAGAAATATTTAGTTAAATAAAATATATTATTAAATTAATTTTACCCTTTCTTTTTTACTTTTATTAATGAAGTATTAAATTTTAAAAATCACATATGCATATGTAGCTTGCCTTATATTTCTACTGAACATGCTATTATAGACAACTTTAGAGTATCACACCATTTCTTAAACTCTTTAAGCATATGATATTATTTCATACCATTTCCTAAGTGAGTAATTATAGACATCCATGGATATCCATTCTCAGTGTTTAATTCCCAATAAGCTGAGTTTTGAAATATTGAATATTAATATATAGTAATGGAAAAGTAAAGGGTCATTGGTTTACATATAGAAGCAGAAAAATTAATAAACATATGAACATTTTACTCAGATCACTCTAAAGATAATTTTTACCTGTCTAAAATACTAAGAAATTAATGGAAAAGAAGAGGGAGAAAACCCACTCTGTAAAAACTAATGTGACAAACCTAGATGGTAATATTTTTTATACCTCTAATCAAATTTAATTTGGGTTGAAACTCCCATTAAATTATTGGTGTACTTTTGAACAGAATCTAGATTGTTGAATGCTATTTACTTAGAAAAGTTAAAAATTAGGGAAAAGCCACATTTCTTAAAATATTCCTAGCTGAAATAATCATATGAATTTGTTGGGGATTTTGTTCATGAGGGATATTAGTCTATTCTTACGATATCTTAATCTTGTTTTATTATTAGAGTAATTTTGGCCACATAGGTTTCGAAGTGTTCCATACACTTCAGTTTTCACAAAAACTTTATATAGAATTGGTATGATGATGTCCTTAAATGTTAGGTGTTCTGATTGGTCTGGTTGTAGCAGGAGCAGATCTGAGATGGTTTTCTTGCATTTTCGAAGATATTAAGGTCACAATATGCAAGGTATAAACTTTTTTCTAGTTCTGCCATTGAAGAAATCAAAGGTAAAAAGAAGCATAAGTAATATGCATAGTCATGCCATTCTTTGGTCTAATGGAAGAAATATTCTTGCAGATAGATTTTCTATTCCTGGCAAGGGTTATATATAATGTAAACACTTCAGGTGAAATTAGTGGATAGTTAGTTTTAAGATCAAAATCACAGTAAATTCTGGAGTGTGTATATATACATTCCATATTTTTAGTGTATAGGTATATATTATTTTGTCCTTTTTGTTAGTTAAGTTTTCAATTTATCAATGCCCAGAGTTTTGGCTTTTGCTGGGAATGCTAAGAGAATAGGCTTACATTGTTCCATATCATATTACTAATTAATTGATAAAATTTGTGTGAAAGAGCAGTGATTTAAGTGTTAGATATCTTCCAAAGGTACTGGGAAACATTTGAAATAATGCTATGTTTATAGGCTGAAAAGGAAAACTAGATAGTATCTGAGCTAATCGTTACCCACTTTTCCTCTATGAAACTAGTACATATTAATATAATAAATAATAATGTGGTATATCTTGTGTGGTATATCTAGTGTGGTATTTGTATATATCTGTACATGCATATATTGTGCATTCACAAGGCAAACACATTTTATAACAAAAGGGCTTTACTTTGCCAGGAATATTTCAGTTCCTGCCTCCTGCCATTATTTCATCTAGTCATTCAAGTTAGACATTGGACATCTGATTTTCTTTACACAAGTCTTGCAGCATGAGTGGTGAGTGGAAGAAAGGTGTCTTAAACTTGCTTATGCAAAATGGGGACTTTAATAGTAAACTGTGGCTACCATCAATTATGTGCTCATATCCCTTGCCTACTCTCCTGCCTCCAACTTGAACCTGAAAATCAGGGAAGGTAACTATATGACCCAGCTTGTTTTGTCTATGAAACATTGACTGGGATAGAGGCAAGAGGGTGAAGAATTAAGACTGGCAACTTGTGGGTCACTCTCTTGTTCATATTTCAGTTATCACTGTGAAAGGAAGGGTGATTTAGAAATTGGGACTCCAATTAATTCACACTTTGAATAGGGTGCTTTTTCCAGAAAGGAGAGTACAGACAGCTGGAGAGAAAATCCAAATAAAACTGATCTCCATATACTTAATTTTTGTTTAACAGGAATGCTTCAATTTCTTTCAGACTCTGGCCAGATAAAAGAATGATCCTTCTATTACTTATTTTTCTATGAAAATAGAAAATATCCAAATTTGATAAAGGCATAAAAAGTAGACAGAATTCATAGATAAAACGGAATGGTGTTTTTCCATTTGTGATAATTGTAAAGTTTTGGTTTAAAAAAAACTATATGGTAAAATAAAAAAATAATAATACACAACATATGGTAACAAAATCACAATAGACCAATGTGACACATTAAAGGAAACTCCCTCCTCCCTTGGTGGCTTTGCTGTGTGTAGTCTGTGCCTTTCCCTGTAATTTCTGGCTTTTTTAAAATTAAAGATTTGAATTTCCATTGTTCATAGCATCTCCAGTAAGAAAATAGTTTATTGTACAATTTAGTCTTTTAAAAGCTCTGTTTATGGGAAGGGGGACTTCTTTTGCTGAATAAGAACATCTATCATAGTTGAAACAGAATTACAGGAATGACAGGAATCTTATTTAGATAAGGTGGCACATTACATCTTCCTTTCCCCCTAGTTTTCCTTATACAGTAAGATCTATATAGAGACAAAATTACTCTATCAGACCAAGTAAGTATCAAAGTCAGGTCCCATCTTCTGAGTTTTACATTTCATATCCCCTTGAATTCATCTTCAAGCAATTTGAAGGACATTTGAAGTGGATTTCTGGTTTCTGTTGGTTACATTGAGTGATAAAGCTGATGGAAATTATTTTTTGGAGAAAGGTTATTGGCAGGAATTGTAGTGCTTCTGAAATGCTGTTACAGGCTGTTAAAAACCTGGATTAAAAAAGAATGAAATAGCTCTGAATGTCAATGTTCACTATTTAAAATACATTTTAAGTCTTTCAGAAGTTATAACTCACAATGAGTTTCATCTTTGGAGTGGGGAAATGCTATCCCTCATGTTTTACTCCCTGTATAGCACTTTTTGTGGGGCAATAACCTCAGCATTTAATCAACTGATCAATAGGATGTTAGTGAGCATTTCTCTCCTCTGAATTCAATTGTTCAAGTTGATGTGGCCATAAGATTTGAAAATAAGTGTCAGTTAAATAAGTATTTAAACATTTTAAGATATAAAATAGAAGCAAAACTGATTTCTGGGAAAATTATAATAATAAATGGGGCAAAATATAAAAATATCCATAATAGGAGATTGCTTTTCTTCATATCAAGAAACAGTGTTTCAAATACCATATAAGAAATAATAACCCAATTTCATGTTCGGATAGAATAATTTTCTATGAGGTCTGATTTGAGGGTTACAGAAATATGTGCCAGCTTCCAAGAGAAAGACTCACAGGATCGTCTTATTGTCGCAGTATAAAGTCATCTTCTGATTCTGCTTGAAATGTATGGGCTATGTGGGAGGCTGAACATGGATTTTAATATAGAATACTTCATATTTGCCAGACCAGAGCACTGTAAGAAGAGAGAACACATTCCCATTCAGTTTTTCTTAGAAAATATTTCATTATTATTAGTTAACAGATATTTAAATACAGGGGAAAAAAACAAAGAAAATAATCATCCATCTCCTCTAGTAGATTTAATAAATGTATTTTGAATATCTTTTGCCTTCAGTATTTCTTGAAAAAGAATCCCCTCTTTGTTTCTGTAAAAATAAAGTCTTCAAACAATGCAAATCCTATCATTAATCCTATCACTTATCATTCATAAGTGAGCATCATTAATAGTGGGTAAGCAAGTTTGCAGCAATCTTTCTCTGCATGTATAAGATGTATACATTGAAAATTATATGGATGGTGAAAGATGTAGATTTAAACAGATATATAAGCTATATATAAAATTATGTACAAAAATGGAAAGAAAATACATATTTTGAAGGAGAATCAAGTCCTGTTATGAAGTTTTGGGATATTAACACACTGTCTTGTTCCTATTAAATTTTCCTCAACATTTTTTGTTGTTGTTGCTGTTAATTGGGTAGTTATGTTTACATTGCCTGGATTATTAGAGTTTACATTCTTTTTTTTAACCTTAATTCTTATAGACATTTACTATTTCCTATTTGTTTAAATGGTGTTAGTAGTTATCTTTGATTCTGTTACCATAGCTTCTTCACTCATCATTTCTTCATTTTGACTCATCAATTAATTGTTCATATTTTGAAATTTGTACTTTTAAAAATCCTTTCATGTCAATAATTTAAAAATATTTTGTTCTTTCATGTTTTGTTCTTTCATGTCTGCCTATTTTCTGGTTGTAGTGTACTTGGGCCCGGGTTTCTTGGAGAACATTGTAGATTGCTCTGGCATCAAATATCGTTTTGACATGCTGTGATAAAGATGAGCCTTCACCTCTGTGTTCTTCCTCGGCAAAACCCATAACCCCAGTTAAATCATGAGAAAATATCATATAACTCCCAATAGAGGGACATTGTACAAAAATCTGACCAATATTTCTCAAAATTGTAGAGGCCATTAAAAACAAGGAAAGTCTGAAAAACTGTCACAATCAAGGACACCACATATAATGATACATGATCACTAAATACAACGTAACAGGTTGTTGCATGGGATTTTGGAACAGAAAAGGATAAATTAGGTAAAGTGTAAGGAAATCCAAATGAAGTATGTACTTTAGTAATAATTATGTGTCAATATTAGTTCATTAACTTTAAGAAATGTGCCAATCTAATAATATAAAGAGTTAATAATAGGGAAAACTGGGTGCTAGGTATATGCAAACTCTGTATTATCTTCACAATTGTTGTGTAATCTAAGACTGTTCTGAAAAATAATGTTTCTGTAAAAATTACAAAGTACTTTAAATATTTTCATTCCAATCATCTCCTTCTGCTTGCTATATTGTATTTCTTTATTTTTATTTAACTACAGCAAAATGTATTATGATGATTTTATTCAATTCTGTTTTAGATTTAATTACACATTTTACTTGTTACATTTTAGAATTCTGATCTGACATCACTTTCCATCTGCCTGTAATACATCATTTAGAATTTCCATTAGTGATAGTCTATTATTTCACTTTCATTCTTGGAAGATATTTTTGTTGCATATCTAATTATATAGTGCCATGTACAAGGTACATTCCTTTAGTACCTTGAACACATGATTCCACTATTTTCTATGTTTTACAGTTGCTGTTGAAAAATCAGCTTCCAGTTTGTTATTCATTTGAAAGTTATCTTTGTTTTCCCTCTAACTATTTTTATAGTATTCTTTGGGATTTTGAAAAGTAATTTAGAAATACCTAGGCATGGATTTCTTTTTTTATTTATCCTGTTTGGGAATTTTTTTGGCTTGATGAGGCTGTAGCTTATTTTCTTTCCATTATTTCCAGGAACTTTTCTGCCATTAACTCTTCATATGTGTCTCTAACCCATTTTCTTTCCTTTCCTTATTAGATATGTTTGATTTTCTCATTCCATCCAACTTTTCTCAACTTTTTATTGTATTTTTAACCTAAATTAGGACTTCAAATACTAATGGCTGCTAATTCATGTAGAAATATTAAATTATAAACTTCCCATGTTCAATAAAACTAAACAATATTACCAGGAACTAAATAATATTGTCTCTTTAATCAATATTTATGAATTTAAAATAGCAACTTCTCTATTTGATATTTGGAATTGTGGTTCATTCATTATTTCTAAGGCAATTTGCTAATTAACCTCAATTTCTTCATTTGTAAATCAAGGGGGAAAATGTGAAGTGATACAGAATTACTATGTTTTCTTTCAGGTCCATAATTCTTTCTTTATTTTTTAATTAATTCAATCTACAATAATTTACTGAATGTAACTATGTGCAAATCATTATTATTGGCACTCTCTTGTAGCAGTGAAGTAGGCTGAAATGGTCCTCTCATAAAGTTTAGTCTTTTGGGAGAGGTATATATTAAATAAATAGTAACAGAATAAATTATTTAGTTACAGTGTTTAAGTGCTAATGTAGAGGTGTAAAGGATAGTCTTTGAGTACCTATAACTAGATGAATGAGGTGCAACTGGAGATGAGTTCTGAGTGAAGTGGGGATAGCTTAAATGCTACTGAGCAAAGCAGGATCTTAAAGGTATGCTAGGGGTTTGGTATCTTACTTAGCAGCAAATACAAACAATGTGAAAATTTAAGGATGAGACTAAATGACATGATAACATTTGCATTTTGCAAAGTTTTAAATTCTGGAAAATAGTCTGAAAAAGGACAGGAGTGAATGAAGAAAAGACAAGTAAGAACAAGATTATATTAATTATGAATATATATATAATTCAGGATATTTATTATCACTAAACATTGGGATTTAGATTAGGTCCTTTGCCTAAATGAAAACTCCTACCTACGTATCTATTCTGAGGTAGAGCAATTTAACTTTATGTCTTGCCCAATGTTTAATAATACTATAAGGCAAACATCAAGAATTTATGGCACTTAACATAAATGATGGGATCACTTTACTTTTTAAAAATGATAGTCATGCAGAAAAAAGAAATTAGTACATGAAGAAATGAATATTTGAGTACAATTCAGAGGATGTTCATGGACTACAGTTTTGTTAAGAAAAGATCTGGCACTCAAGGTAATAGTATAAATGTATTTGGAAGTTGAGGAAGAGCTTAAAATAAGAGAATCTGAAAGAACAAATGTAGGAATAACAGGAGGAGCCTATCCAAGTTTTCTATTCAAGTAAACTGTTCTTATATGTCCATCACATTACTGTGCTCCTTGTCTTCCTTTCATAAAGCTACCAAAAGAAAAAGACCAAGTGGAAAAAATAATTACTTATCAATAAAAAGATGGATAAACTAAGAAGTTATTAAAAGAATAATTTTAAAAGTTAACTAAAATATTAGCAGCAATATGTTTTTAAATGGATGGTGAGAAAATCAAAGTATTAAAACAAAAAAAAAGACAAAAGAAATTCACAAAATAGAGAAATAAAACAAAACAAGAGAAGAGCAATTAAGATGCAAGCTACAATTAAGACCAATGTTTAATGGCATTAAAATAAATACTGCAATATGACACAATTTAAATCAAATAAAAATTCTGAAAAGGAACTTCAAAGATGACTCCCAATGATCTCTGCCTTGTAGTGTTCATGCCTTTGTGTAAATCTTTCTTGTTGAGTGTTAACTAGACCTTGGAAATGATGGAACATCATTTCCAAATTAGGTTATAATAGATTGACATCAGTCTTGCTGGCATTCTCTCTCTCTGAATCTTTACCCTTGCTAATTCTCATGAAGCAAGCTGCTATGTTTTAAGCTGTCTAAGGAGAGACAGTTGTGGCAATGAAGTGAAGATAAACTCCAGCCAACATCTAATGGGGAACTGAGGTCATCAGTTCAAAGGCTTGCAAGGACTGACTCCTGCCAACAGCCACCTGAGGGAGATTGGAATTGGATCCTCCCTCAAAAGAACCTTAATATAACTTCACTCCCACCCACCCAGGACAAGACCTTGTGAGCCACAGACATCAGTCCAGCTGCACCCAGATTCCTGATCTGTTGTTTTAACCTGTAGGTTTTGAGGTAATTTATTTCTCAGAAATAGGTAACTACTATTTAGATAAAGAAGTAGATTTCTGATAATTTTTAAAATATATCAGAGGCATTCTACTAAACTTGGTAGTTTAGCACCATCATACAATTTATATGATCTCTTAAAACTAAGACATTTACAGTGACTTTCTTTAACACAAGTACTCACAGACCCATCCTCTAATTGATTTCTTTGATTTTCTGTGGACTTTATCAAGGAGTATACTCTCATAATGAATATCTGAGTATATGTGACGCTTGAACTTTCACCCATTAGTTTGTACCAGTATTGTATTTGACCCTCCCTCCTTTGTGAATGAAGTTGTCTATGTTCCCTCCAGTTGACTCTGATGTGTTTGTGAATACTTAAACCAATAGAGTCTGGCGGAAGTAAGACTTTTGAGTCCCAAAGCCAATCATAAAAGACCATGTTGCTTTCACCCAAACCTCTTGTAATGCTGTCTCAAGGAGAAGCTGTCAGCCATTTAAGAATTTCAGCTACATAAGATCATCATGCTGGAGAAGTCATTCATACATGATCTGGTAAATGGCTCCCGCTGAATTCCAAGCTGTTATCTAGCTTCAATAGTCACCCACGTGAGTGAGCCAATTTGGAGTCCTGCCCAATTCAGTTTCAGATGAGTATAACTCAAGTCAATACTTGGCACATGAATGTCAAAGAAGGAACCACCCAACTGAGCCATTCCAGAATTCCTGACTCACAGCAAAATAAAACGGACTTTTTAGCTACTAAATAATTCATTACAATGCAGTAGTAATCTATACAAGTGGCTTCTTCTAGCTGTTTATGTATCTGTCTATGGATTCAATTTGCCTTTAACTTAATCTGTTATAGTCACTTTTCCTCCATTTGATGTATAATCTATGAGGTGGTGTACACATACTCAATAGAAAAGTCCAATTAGATAAGAAAATTTAAAGATGCAAGTGATTTTCTTTAGCTAATAAAAATTTTAAGGATATTCTCTAAAATTCATTGAGTCTACTTTTGATGAAAATTCTCAACTATAATCATAGTGAATGCATAATCATGTTAGTTGAATCAAAGCAATCTTTTTCAGTTAGTTGCACTTATATGACTTCAGGGATGTGCTTTATTTAATTAAAATTTTTGCTTTGTTCCACACAAATAGTTCTTTAACAATGATTAGTCTTTTTCTTCATGTGACTAAAATTTTGCAATTTCCTGCTATGGTAAATCACAAGACCTCTTTCAGATTATAAAATACTCTCTTGACAAAGGCCTTGAAAAGGTGTCCTTATTTGGTTGTTCAATATGCTATATTGTACAATCTTGAATTTTCATTAGAAAATACAATAATAATGTGGTTGACTGAAAAGGGGCACAAGGGAACTTTTAGAGTTATATCAAAGTATGGTATCATAATTGGTGTGGTGTTTACACAATCGTATGTAATTTTCAATGCCCATCTACCTATACACTTAAGTTCAGGCATTTTATTATATGTTAATTATTCATCAATAAAAGAATATGACCTATACAACAAACTACAGTAATTTTGAACAGAAATGAAAATAGTTTGAAACTATTCTTACTTTGGTGTTTTTCCCAAATTGATTTCTACTGAAGTAATTTTGTGTATTGCTTGGTGTCTACAGTAAACAGATGGTGCTCTGAAAAAGGATGATTAAAGAAATTTTAATAAATGGGTTCTTCAGCCATTTTTGGGAAGGGTTAAGAGAAAGCAACAGCTAATGATTCCTCCATCAATCTTCACCCATTCTCAGGAGGAAAGCTTTTAACCCCTCTATGCCTGACGGGTCAAGGAGAGGAAGAGGTTACTAGAACCAGTGAGACTCAAGCAGAGCTGAACGAATGCAGTAGAGGGGCTGTCCAACAAGGCTGATGTCCATTGGTAGAAGGCAGCCATGGCAACACTGATTAAATGGGAGGGACAGACAGATAAATAACATAATTTCTCTCCTTTCTCATATCTTCAGATCCCCTGTCTGAGCTTTTCATTTACCACATTCTACCAGAATACAGAGGCTGCAGTAGGCTGTCTTCAAAATAAACCTGTACTGGTGTTAGTAACTTGCTTTACTGATAAAATTTTCCAGAAATAAGTTTCTGAGATTTCCAAGGCAAGGTCACAAGAAGGCTTACAGACTCCACCTGGGATCATTTTTCTTTTTGAGATAAAATGGGTACTTACCTTCCTGTTATATATATTTTTAACTAATCATTGAATACAGTCTTCAGAGTCTGAAAGAGTTCAATTAAAATTTTAGCTCTGTGGTTGTGTGATTAATGGGAAACTTATTTAAAATTCTGGGTTCTCATGTATCTCATAGGTGAAATTAAGATTAAAATAATTATTGTATAGAGTTATTCTGCAGGCAAAATGAATTTCCTATTCATCCTAAGCTCATATCCTAATAATTTTTCTTACAACAAAAGTTCATTTGACTCAAAGGCAATGCTCTAAATTGCACAATAGTTCATTCCATAAATGCTCTCTTTCTTGTAGGAAGTAGTTGTAAATAGTTATTTTTAGTTTTTTTTTTTTTTCTTTTTCTTCATATTGTTTCACTCATAGAGTATTTGGCATTTGGGGCAATAAACACTAATTTAATTTTCCTTAGATATCAGATTACATAAAAGGCAACCAAATGGATATTTCCAAATGTTTAAGGAAATATTAGGACCATTAATTAATGATAGAAGTTTGTATTTGTCTTGTTATAAGTAAAGGTGAAAATCTGATTCCTTTTAGTACAGAGACAATACATGTTTCTTAATATCTCAAACAATACAAACATAACTCCTCCATAGAAAAAGGACTGAATAAATTTTGTTATACATATTGTAGAATACTATGCAGCTATGAAACATGTGATTGGTGTTCATTTATATTCACTGGCCCAGTCAATTCAGTTCTT
Organism: Dasypus novemcinctus; assembly: GCF_030445035.2. NCBI lineage: Eukaryota > Metazoa > Chordata > Mammalia > Cingulata > Dasypodidae > Dasypus > Dasypus novemcinctus. Next base: position 53,728,405 of record NC_080679.1, on the reverse strand, counting down.
TACTGCTAAAATCTGTTCTTACTGGTTGCTGCCATACTATCACCACTATAATTATTATCTATGTTGGATGCTACCCTGGATTACTAGATCTATATGCACGTACCTGACACTTCATCCATGGTAGATGTAAAAATAAAGCAAGTTCTTATGTCTGTTGTTGTAAAACATGAAAATCAAATCCTATATATTATGTATATATATAATTTTGCACATGATTAAGTGAGCATATAGTACATTATTGAAAGATACACACCAAAGTGTGAACATTGGTTAGTTTGGTCTAATTTTCCAAAGTTAAAAAAAATTAATTGGGGATTCCTTGTCCAAATTATCTAAAATCTATTTACCTAAGGTTATGATTCAATTTCAAGGTTATATTAAAAAATAAATGAAAACAAATGAAAAATAACAAGGACCTTCCTTTATGATCATGCTATCTGATGAGGAAGGATAATTTAATATTTCTTGATCTTGTGCTGCATCATATAGTTTTATTTAAATGATATGTTGCTTAGTAAATGCTTTCCTTCATAACTTTCATTAAAATTACTGAAAATCTACAAAATGTTAAATTTTCCAGTTGAATTTTTTTCTCTGTAGGGACTTGTTTTTATTTAGTTTAATTTGTTTCAATTACTGAAACCTTTAAAAATTGAACAAATGGAACAATTTTTTTTTATAGAACAAAGCACTGAAAACAAATACTCTATTTAAAGAGAAAAATAATATTTGTCCAGAAAAGGAAGAGTCAGATAAGACAAAATCTAATATTTGAAAGATAGAAGAAAAGTACAAAATATTATTCATAGTTTTGATGCAACTGACTTTGTCATTAATGAGTTTGTATACTTCTCTAAACTATAAGAAAATAAAAACTTATAAGAATATCTCCTATGCCCTATACAGTAATAAAAATTCTAGCTTATCTATTACATCACATGTATAAAATAACAGCCCAGTTTCCTAATTTTAGCCTAATGTAAAGTCATCTTTTTTGTGTTTCTAATAAACTATTTTATTAAATATTTTTTAAAAATTTATTTTTATTAGAGAAGTTGTGAGCTTTCAAAACAATCATATGTAGTGTGCAGAATTCCCATACTTCACCCCTCTATCAACCTTACATTGCTGTGGAACATTTGTTACCTATTATTAAAAAGTATGACCAGACTATTTCCACAACTATGGTCCATAGTGTACCCTTGATACTTTTTCCATATACTTTCTATTATTAACACTAAGTTTTAGTATTGTACATTTGTTATAGTTCATGGGAGAACACTCTCGTCTTTGTACCATTAGCCACAGTTCATCTTCTACCACATGGTTCACTGTGTTATACAGTCTCATCCATTGTGCATTCTATCTTAAGTGTACACTCAGTGGCTTTCATTTTCATCACAGAGTTCTGCAGTCATTGCCCAGGTAAACTTTTGAACATTTTCCTCAGTCCCAAAGAAAAAATCCCATACTCTCCTATTATTGACCCTTGGTGTTGATATATTACCTTGTTCAACATTGATACAAGTATATTACAATATTGCTGTTAACCATAGTCCATAAGTTACAGTAATTGTATTTTTTCCATGCACAACAATATTCTTTCCACCTTGTAATAGTGACATACATTTGTTCTAGTTCATAGAAGAACATTCTAGTATTTGTATTATTAGTCACAATCGTCATCCACTTTGGGTTGCACTGTTTTATTTCTTTCAGTTCACATTTACATCCCCAGACTACCCCTTTCAGCCATAATGCCATGATACAACAGCTGTGTTAGCTATATTCACTATAATGTGTTCCTATCAACTCTATCCATTTTCATACTTTTACAGTCAAGCTAATTAAAACTTCTATATACATTAAACATCAGTACCCTTTCTAAGTCCTCATCCTATCTCATAGTGACCTATAGTATAGGTTTTAACTCCATGCATTTATTCTTCATATTTAGCTAATATTAGTGAGACTATAATAGTTGTCCTTTTATGTCAGCTTATTTCACTTAGCATAATGTCTTCAAGGTTAATCCATGTTATCATATGTGTCCCAATTTCATTTCTTCTTACAGCAGCATAGCAACCCATCAAATGTATACACCACATTTTGTTTATCCATTCATTCATTCATTCATGGACACTTGAGTTGTTTCCATCTTTTGGCAATTGTGAAGAATGTTGCTATGAACATTGGTGTGCAGAAGTCTTTTCACATTACAGTTTTCAGTTCTTCTGGATATATACCTACTAGAGGGATTGCCAGATCATAGGACATTCTATATTTAGCTTCCTGAGGAACTGCCAAACTGTCTTCAACAGAGGCTAAACCATTTTACAATCCCACCAACAGTGAAGGGGTGTTCCTATTTCTCCCCAGCCTCTCCAGATGGAGGTTGTTTACCGTATTATTTAATAATGGCCATTCTATGAGGTGTGAGATGATATCTCATTATAGTTTTGATTTGAATTTTCCCTAATAGTTATACGGTACATTTTTTCATGTCCTTTTTTGCCATTTGTGTTTCTTCTTTGTAGAACTGTGTAAGTCTTTTGCCCATTTTTAAATTGGATTGCTTGCTCTTTTATGGTTGAGTTGCATGATGTCTTTATAGAGCCTAGAAATCAAACCTTATTGGATATGTAGTTTCCAAATATTTCTCCTATTGAGGGCATTACCTTTTCATCTTCTTGACAAATTCTTTGAAGCACAAAAGTGTTTAAGTTGGAGGATTTCCCATTTATCTATTTTTTCTTTCACTGCTAATACTTTTGGCATAATGTTTAAGAAACCACCACCTACCACCAGGTCATGAAGATGTTTCCCTTAATTTTTTTCTAGCAGTTTTATGATTCTTGATTTTATATGTAGACCTTTCATACATTTTGAGTTCATTTTTGTATAAGGTGTGAGGTAGGGGTGCGTTTTCTTTCCTTAGGTTATGGATATCCAGTTCTCCCAGCACCATTTGTTGAATAGACTGTTCTGCCCCTGCTGGGTGGGTTTGACAGTCTTGTGAAGAATCACTTGATTATATATGGGAATCCCCTGTATTTTTAAAGTAGCATTTATGTAACCTAAAGCTTCTTTAAAAGTATAATAAATAAAAAAATAGAAAAAAATCACTTGACCATAGATGTAAGGATCTGTTTATGAACCATCAATTTCATTCCACTGGTTTATATGTCTGCCTCAATGTCAGTGCCATGCTGTTTTTACCACTGGAGCTAGGCAATATGATTTAAAATCCAGAAGTGAGAGTCCTCCAACTTCTCTCCTTCTTTTTTAGATGATTTTAACTATTTGGGGCCCTATAACCTTCCAAATAACTTTGATAATTGGGTTTTCCATTTCTTTACAAAAAGCTATTGGGGGAAGCAAATATGGCTCAATCAACTGTTTTCCCATGTACCATATAAGAGGCACTGGGTTTGGTTCCCAGGGCCTCCTTGTGAAAGTAAGCTAGCCCATGCCTATGGAGAACTGATGGCCTGAGCCTGTGGAAAGCTGATGGCCTACACCACAGAGAGTTGGTGCAGCAAGATGATGCAACAAAGGGAGACAAGCAGACACAGAAGAATGTGCAGCAAATGGACATAGAGAGCAGACAGTGATAAAGTGGCAAGGAGGAGGGATAAATAAATAAAAATAAATCCTTAAAAAAATTCTATGTAAAAAAAAGCTACTGGAATTTTTATCAGGATTGTTTTGAATTTGTTTATCAATTTGGGTAGAATTGACATCTTAACAATATTTCGTCTTCCCACCCATGAGCATGGAATGTTTTCCATTTATTTAGTTCTTCTTTGATTTCTTTTTGCAATGCATTGTAGTTTTCTAAATGCAAATTTTTATGTCCTTGTTTAAGTTTATTCCTAAATATTTGATTCTTTTTTTGCTATTGTAAGTGGAATTTTTCCCCTACCTTCCTCCTCAGATTGCTTTTTACTAGTGTATTAAAATGCTATTGATTTTTGCATATTAATCCTGTATCCCACCAATCTGATGAATTCATTTATTAGCTCTTGTAGTTGTGTTGTAGATTTTTTTTGTATTTTCTTGGTATAGGATCATATCATCCTTTCCAGTTTGGATGCCTTTTTATTTTTTCTTGTCTGATTATTTTAGCTAGAACCTCTAGCACAATAATGAACAACAGTGGTGACAGTGGGCATACTTGTCTTATTCCTGATTACAATGGGAAAGCTTTTAGTCTTACACCATTGAGTACAGCGTTAGCTGTGGTTGTTTTTTAATATATGCCCTTTATCAAGTGGAGACAGTCTCCTTTGATTTCTATCTTTTGCAATGTTTTAACAAGAAAGGATGCTAGATTTTGTCAAATACCTTTTCTGTGCCAAAAATGCTGTGTCTTTTTTCAGCCTTTCATTTTCAATTGAAATATTATCCTTGGATCTAAAGTGAGTCTCTTCTGGATGGCATCTAGATGGCTCTAGATGGCTTATATTTTCTTACCCATTTTGCCAGTCTGTATCTTTTCTGGGGGGAGTTTGATCTATTAATGTTCAATGTTATTTCTAGATAGGCAGTTTTTCACCCATTGCGATCTTTGGGTTTTATCTGTCACACCTTGTTTCCACCATTCTTTTTACACTTTTAGTTACTTTTAGTGGTATAATATTAATTTCTATACTTTCTTCCAAGCCTCTCTCACTAGTCTTTCCAACTATATAGCAATCCTTTTAGGACTTACTGAAGTCCTATCTCTTTATTATAAACTCTCTCAGTTTCTCTTTATCTGTGAATATTTTAAAGTCACTCTCATTTTTGAAAGACAATCTTTGCTAGATAAACTTGGGTGGCAGTTTTTCTGTTTCATTATCTTAAAAATTTCATACTGCCTACTAGCCTCCATGATTTCTGATGAGAAATCAGCATTTAGTCTTATTGGGTTCCCTTGTATATGATAAATCTCTTTCTCTTGCTGCTTTCAGGATTCTCTCTTTATCTTTGGCATTTGACATTTTAATTAGTATATGTCTTAGTGTAGATCTATGTGGATTTATTTGGATGATGGGAGTACATTGTGTTTCTTGAACACAACTATCTATGTCCTTCAATGGGATTGGGAACTTTTCTACCATTATTCCCTCAAATATCTCTTCTACTCCTTTTCTCTTCTCTTCTCCTTCTGAGACACCCATGACACATATATTTGCAAATCTCTTGCCATTTTTTTGCTCTCTGAGACCCTGTTCAATTTTTTGCATTCTTTTATCTGTTCTTTTGTATGCTAACTTTCAGAGGCCCTGTCTCCAATTTAATTGATCCTTTCTTCTGCCTCTTCAAATCTGCTACTATGTGCCTCCAGTGTATTCTTTCCCTTCCCCTTCCCCCCACCTTGCTGTTTTTTGCTCTCTGTGTCCATTGGCTGTGAGATCTCCTGTACCTATTTCTTTTTTTGTCTTCTCTTCTCGTTTTTCTCCTCTAGGATTCACTGGGGTTTGATCCTGGGGAACTCTGATGTGGAAAGAGGTTCCCTATCACTTGTGCCACCTCAGTTCCTGGTTTCTGTTGCTCATTGCCTCGACTTTCCCTTTTATCTCTCTTTTACTGTGTCATCATCTTGCTGCATGACTCACTTGTGCTGGCACTTGGCTTGCCACATGGGCACTCACATGAGCACTCGGCTTGCCATGTGGGCACTCATGTGGGCACTTGGCTCACTGAGTGGGCACCTGCATGGGCACTCAGCTAGACACATGGGCACTGGCTCACCATGTGAGCACACTTTTTTTTTTTTTTTTTGCCAGAAGGCACCACAGATCGAACCCATGTCTTCTCATATGGTAGATGAAGTCCAATCACTTGAGTCACATCTGCTTCCCTCCATTGTATTTTTAATATTATTTATTCTGCCTTTCATTTCCCTAAGATCCACTATTTTTCTATGTATCCTTTCAAATTCTTCTTTGTGCTCACACAAGGTCTTCTCTATATCCATAATCTCTTTAACTATCTCATTGAAATAATTAAGGAGATTTCTTTGAACATTCATGATTGGTTTTCTCAACTCCATGTTATCTAGAGGCTTAGTTTGTTCCTTTGATTGAGCCATATGTTCCTGTTTTTGGTATAGACTGTAATTTTTTTTTGTTGGTGTCTTGGCATCTGATTTACTAGATATATTTGCTCTTGACCTCTTTTCTCTCTTAAAGTCTAGGGCATTATATTTGATTGGCTTTGTGCTATAGCCCCTGTTTGATACATTGTTCAACTTAATTTGGAAGTTTATAGTGGCTCATGTTTAGCCAATCTGAATTTTATTTGCTCTTTTTCATCTGTTTCTTGCCTATTTTCCCTTATTGATTGCATAATAGGAACCTAGGATATAGTTGGTACTGTAAGCAGTAGAGGCTGAAGCTGCCCTCATTACTCCAGGAACTGATGATGCTTCTCCCACCTGTCTCCTTACAAAAGGTAGGAATGGAATTGCAGCATGCAGTAATCCAAGCTGTTCATGCCAAGACCATCTGTAGTGTCCTGGAGTTTATAGATGAAGTTCCATGACCCTTCATCCCCTGCCTGGGGAGGGAATGTGGCTGAAGTTACACCACATGAATGTGGAGGGGCACTATTCAATCTACTAGTTTGCCCTTTGACCCCCTATATATACATCTGTCACACATTCAAACTTCATTCACCCTATCCCAGCATCTTCAAAAGTTTTAACCTATCCCACCATCAACTCAAAGGTTCAAATATATAGTATATTCAAAATATCATGGAAATATTAGCTCAAAATATTGCAAATATTATCATTGAAATTTTCTAGATCAGGTATGGGTGAAACAATGGGTATCATCCATCCAGGGGTAAAATATCTCTCAAACTGAAACTTTGAAACTAGAAAAGAAGTACTCTCCTTCTGAAACACAATGGTGGGACAGGCAAAAAAAAAAATAGATATTTCTATATCAAAAGGGATAAAATGAATGTCATTGATCCCAAGGAAGTTTAAAATATAACTGGGCAAACAATTTGGTTTCAAATCTGAGAATAATCCCCTGTGGCTCTGTGCTTGCCCTCTGGGCTTGGGAAGGCTTTGTTAGTCCCTGCTTCTGAATCTAGCTTTATGTCCTTTGCATCTGTGGCTCTGCCTTCAGAGTTATTCTACTTTTGTCTTGAATGTTAGCACAGGTTTGCCACTAAGTATCTCTTTCAGCATGTTCTCTGGGGATTCTCAGAAGTCTGAAAGCTTTACTTCATTTTTTCTGTCTCTGTTTCTTTCAGTGAAGTCTGGCAGTGTTTTTGGTGGCATAACATTCTCAATAAAATACCTTGTGGATCTCCTGTGTATGTCAAGGAGAAGTTTTCTGGATAACTCCATCTCTTTTCCTGGCTTCTGCTGAGATAATTGCTTGGATCAGGAGACAAATATCTAATCTCTTAAGCAAATTTTGTCCAGCCACATACTCGGTCTTTCTCCAGACCAAGGTTTGTGAGCAATGAATTTCTAATTTTAGCATACTTTGAAATCTATAGAGATTGAAAATCTCTGAAATAATCAAGTGCTGATTTATATTTTTCTTAGTATTTCCCTCCTCAATGTAGTTCTTCTTTCACAATTTATTATAAGTAGCAAGAAGAAATCAGGCCATGCCTTCAATACTTTGCTTGGAAATCTCCTCAGATAAACATACAAATTTAAAAGGTCTGCTTTCCTCCTAAAAATAGATCATAACTCAGTCAAGTTTCTGCTGCTTTATGACAAGGATTTCCTTACCTTTTTTCCTAAGATGTACCACATTTCCTTGTGAGACTTTTCCAGGGCAACTTTAATGTTAACATATCTGTCAGTATTCTATTCATGATGATATATTCATTCTTACAGATAGGACCTTTCTATATAGTTTTCTTTCTTTCTGAGCTTTCTGAGCCCTCATCACAATTGCCTTTAACATCCATATACCTACTATTTTAGTTTTCTAGGCTGCTCAAAGCAAATACCATGAAATAGTTTGGCTTGAACAATGGGAATTCACTAACTTACAGTTTTGAGGCCAAGAAAATGTCCATATCAAGCCATCATCAAGGTAATGGTTTCTTCCTGAAGATAGGCTGCCAGTTATCCTTGGCTCCTCTGCCATGTGGCAAGGCACATGGCAGTGTCTGCTGGCCTCTCCCCCCTCTTTCAGATTCATTGATTTTAGCTTCTTGTTTCTGTGGTTCTCTCTGTCTCTGTCTCTGTCTCTGTCCGTATTCATTCCTTTTATAAAGGATTCTAGTACTAGTATTAAATTTCATTCTGAATGAGGTGGGTGACACCTTAATTGAAGCAGCCTCATCAAAAGATTCTATTTACAATGGGTTCACACCCACAGAAATGAATTAGATTTAAGAACATGTTTTTTTTGGGGTACACTTCAAACCCATCACACCTACCAATTATCTCTTCAAGGTAATCTAGGAGTTTTCCATCATGTACCTCAAAACTCTTCCAGCCTCAACACAATACGTAATTTCAAAGCCACTTACTTTTTGGTATTTGTTGCAGCATCAATACACTAAAAAATATATTAGACTCCTTATATTGTTGTAACAAATTACCACAAATTGGATGTCTTAAAACAAGAGAAATTTATTTTCACACAGTTCTGGAGGCCAGAAGCCCAAAGTCAGCACTTGACAGGGACACACTTTCTGAAGAATTTAAAGAAAAATCCATTCCAAGTCTTTTTCCTTGTTTGTGGTGGCAGCTGACAACTCTTGTGGTTTAGCTTGTGGCTGCCCTCCAATCTCTATCTCTATCTTCAGGTGATCTTTTCCTCTGCATGTTTAAAAGTGTTCTTTTCTGTCTCTTAAAAGGATACTTGTCATTCAATTTAGGGCTCATCCTAATCCAGAATGAGCTCATTTCAAGATCCATGCCTTAATTACATCTGCAGAATCCTTTTCCACATAAGCTCATATTCTGAGTTTCCAGGTGGACATGAATCTTGGGGGTGGAGGGACGTTATTCAATCCATTATACTGAGCTAAAATCTACATATTTGAAGGACATGTTTCTTCTGGAGATGGTAGAGATGCATCCATTTCCTTACCTTTTCCAGTTTTTAGAGGATGCCACCATTTCTTGCTTTGTTGCTCATAGTCAGCAATCACAACATTCCAATTTATTATAATTGCTTCTGTTGTTGCTATCATCACATCTCCTTACCTGACTCTCTTGCCTCCCTCATTACCTTATAAATATGCTTGTGTTTTTTTTTTTTTTTGGTCTAACACAGATAATCCAGGATTATCTCCCAAATTAACTTAATTAATTTAACCACAGCTTTTTCCATGTAAGATAACATTTTAACAGGTTCCAGGGATTAGAACATGGACATATTTGGGGGACTGTTATTCTAACATAGTATATATTCTGTTTTAGAGTTCCAGTTATTTCACATAATTTCCAACATATCAGTAATATCATACATTCGTGTAACCATTTTGGTAAATGTGTATTCATATTGGATTTTTTTTTTAAGATTTATTTATTTATTTAAATCCCCCCCTGCCCCGGTTGTCTGCTCTCTGAGTCCATTCCCTGCGTCCTGTTTCTTTGTCCGCTTCTGTTGTCGTCAGTGGCATGGGAAGTGTGGGCAGCGCCATTTTTGTTTTGATTTTTAATTCAGGTTTATTGGAAGTTTAACTTACTTACAATAAAATTCAGACTTTATAGGTGCACAGTTATGAGTTTCAAAAAACAAATAGTACTGTAATCACCAGTATAATCAATATATAGAACATTTTCACACTCAAAATTTACTCGTGCCCTGTGTAGTCAATCCCTATTCTTCTCTAAGACAGTTTAAAGCTTTTTCTGAATCCCAGAAAAGATATTTTCTTGGATTTAAATCATTTTTCTTGGTGTGGAATGCTTTGATTGAATTGAATTCAGTTGGGGGACTTTGATTGAGGACTTCAGTGAAGTGTGATCTATGGCACATCTTGGTCCTCTTGCTGTCATCTTTTGTAAATGGGAGGAACATTCAAAAATAAACAGAGAAAGAGAGTCACCATTTTACCCTGACATATGGGAGAGGACTCCAGGATCACCTATAGCCACAGAAAGACAGGGAAACCCTGAGAGACTGAGGGAAGGCTGAAGGCTGGAACCAGCAAAGCAGTCTGAAGCTGAAGAGACATAGTCTGGAGAGAGAGAAGTCACAAGCCTGCTCATCCACAGCTGACCTCTTATAGAAAATGAGCCTGGAGTAGCCATCATCTCTGATGGTTCCTGGATTTGTATATTTTCACAGCCTTGTAATTGTGTGGTTGTACCTTAATAGATTTCCATTATAAAAGCCAATCCATTTCTAGTATTTTTGCATTGGCAATCATTAGCAAACTAAAATATTCTCTCTCAGTGCCTCATAATAATTTATCTGCTTTCCTTCCCTATAATATTTTTCTTCCCCAGAATGTCATAAAATTGGAATCATTAATTGATTACATTTTGAGTCTGGTTTCCTCAATTAGTGCTATGCTTTTGTGAGTCAACAAAATTGTTAGAAATATTAGTAGACTTTTTCCTTTTAATTTCTGGGCAATATTCAATGTATGGTTATACCCAGTGTATTCTAAACCTCTGGAAATAAAAAAAAGCCTGCTTGTAATTTTTGACAATTTCCATCATGTAAATTCCCCCATGCCTCCAACAATCTATTTATACTTTTAGTTCTGAGTTTTATTTCTCTTCATTTATTTCTGGCCAATATTTTCTCTTCTCTCCTTGAATTCCAATATTTGAAATCACTAATCTAAATTTTTCCTCTTTTGTGTATTTTCCATTCTGTTTTTACTTTCCATGTCTCAGTCTGGATAATTTCTGCCAAATTATTCTCACTTCTGCTTTGCCCAAACTGTTTTTTTTTTATATTTTTATTTCTTAAGTCATTCCATGGTTAGTTCAATACTCTCCTTTTGACTCTGTGTGATGAATTATAGATGTCTGGTTAAATTGCTAACATTTCCACCCATATTGTTGGAGATATTGAACATGAATTTTATAAGTTCATTCTGATGACTTCAGTAATTGACTGTACTGTGGTTCTCCATATTCCTGTTTGATAGTTACTCACATCCAATTATTTTTTACCCACACCTTAAGACTACTGAATTATCTGCTTATGTTTTGTGTTAGTTTTCTATTGCTGCTGTGGAAAAAAAACTATCAAAAACTTAGAATCTTAAAAAGTGCACATTTATTTTTCCAGAGTTTTTGTGGTCAAGAGACTGAGCATGGTTTGCTGTATTCTCTGCACAGACTCTCACAAGGCTGAAATCCCTAAAGCATCATCCAGGCTCTGTTCTCATCTGAAAGCTTGACTGGGGAAGAATCCACTCTAAAGCATATTCAGGTTCTTTACAGAATGGCTCAGTTTCTTGGTGGTTGTTGAATGGTGGCATCTCTAAGCTTCTAGAGTTGACTTGCAGTTCCTAGAGGTTGGCCACAGTTTATTAGTATGTGGGCATCTCCAACATCACCTCTCAATTCAGTGAGGGAGTCTGTAGACCAAGTTGGGTAACAAGACATTTATATAATATAATATATTTAGAGGAGTGGCAATTCATCACCTTTGCCATATTCTTTTATCTAGAATGAAGTCATAGGTCCAACTCATAATTGGGCAGAGGGGATTATATAAGAGTGTAGTACCAAGGTGAGGATTACTGAAGAGAGTCACCTTATGCTTTGTCTATAACAATTTTGTACCATTTGTCTGTTGCCTTTCATTTGTTTGCTGTCCATTTCACTGTACACAAGCACAGATTAAGGACCTTTTATATCTCATGAGAAAGTGTATGCAGAATATTGAACTTGATTTTTTGCAGTTTTCCTTTCTCTATTATTCATGACTTCACCAATCTGATTTATCAACTTACAAGAGATATGGAGGCTGAGTAAGATGGCACTCCTACAAAAATATGGCTGAGTAGGGACAAAATCCTGCCTGAGTGAGCTGTTTTGAGAATCCACAAAGCAGGAGGCTGCTGGACATTGTTCTTGAGAAAGCATGAGAAGAAGAGTGATAGTTCAAGGTAAAACCACGGGTTTCTGTCCCTCCCCCAGGGCAAGAAGCTGCAGCTTTCCCAGAACTCACTGGTCACACAGCCAGAGGAGAAAAACTCTGAGAGTGGGAGGGTTCTGGCAAAAGGTGGAGAGGGGTCCTTTGAGTGCAGGTTCAATTGTCTGGACCCTCCTTTTTGAGCTTTGAGGAGCATATCAATTGGCTTAAGGAGAAACCAGGAGGATGGAAGAGGCGAATCTGCTGAGACAGCCCGATTTACCTAAACTCTGTGGGTTATCTCTGGGAGAAGGTGGAGCCAGGCAATTAATTAATCCTGTGTAACACAGGTAAGGGAGAGGGACAGTAGGAAGTGCTTGGTAGGCTTCCAAGATCATATTTAGTGTTCCTAGCAAGGTGTGGGCTCTCTCTCAAAGAGACTGAGAGTCATTATTTTCCATGCTGATTTGGTTCACCAGGGTCCCTTTTGAATCTTGGAAGGGAGCTCTCACACAGGCCTCCTGCTGGACTGGGAGAGAGGGAAGTAAGAAAGGGAGAAAGTCTCAATGAATTCAGAAAGATTGAAATCATACAAAATAATTTCTCTGACCACATTGGAATGAAGCTGGAAATCTGCAGGGGTTAGAGATGCAGATTACACACCAAGATATGGAAGTTAAGCAACACACTCTTAGACAAACAGTGGGTCAAGTAGGAAATCTCAAAAGAAATCAGTAACTACCTTGAAACTAATGAAAATGATAGCACAACATATCAAAACGAATGGGATGTTCAAAAGCTGTACTGAAAGGGAAATTCATAGCCATAAATTCATATATCAAAAAAGAAAACAGAGCTAAAATCAAAGAACTAACTGCACACTTGGAGGAATTAGGAAAAAAACAAAAACAAAAACAAAATCTAACTCCAAAGAAGAAGATAAAAAGAAATAACAGAGATCAAAGCAGAACTAAATGAAATAGAAAATAAGAAAGCACTAGAAAAAAATAAACAAAGATCTGGTTCTTTGAGAAGATCAATAAAATTGACAAACCCTTAGGTAGACCAACAAAGAAAAAAAAAAAGAGAAGATGCAAATACACAAAGTAAGAAATGAGAAAGGAGATATTACCACTGACCCCACAGGAATAAAGACTATCATAAAAGAATACTTTGGAAAACTATATGTCAACAAGAAGGACAATTTAGAGGAAAAGGACAAATTCCTAGAAACATAAAAGCAGCCTACGTTGATGAAAGAAGAAATTGATGACCTCAACCAACCAATGACAAATAAGGAGATAGCAACAGTCATTAAAAACCTCCCTAGGCGACGGGCTTGGCCCAGTGGTTAGGGTGTCCGTCTGCCACATGGGAGGTCTGCGGTTCAAACCCTGGGCCTCCTTGACCTGTGTGCAGCTGGCCCATGCACAATGCTGATGCGCACAAGGAGTGCCCTGCCATACAGGGGTGTTCCCTGCATAGGGGAGCCCCACGCACAAGGAGTGCGCCCCATAAGGAGAGCTGCCCAGCGCAAAAGAAAAGTGCAGCCTGCCCAGAAATGGCACCACACACACGGAGAGCTGACACAAGATGATGCCACAAAAAGAAACACAGGTTCCCGTGCTGCTGACAACAACAGAAGCGGACAAAGAAGATGCAGCAAATGGACACAGAGAACAGACAACCGGGGGGGGGGGGAGGGAGGGAAGAGAAATAAATAAATAAATCTTAAAAAAAAACCCTCCCAACTAAGAAGAGACTTGGGCCAGATGGATTCACAGGTAAATTCCACCAAAACATTCTGGAAACAACTAATACCAATCTTGTTTAAACTCATCCAAAAAATTGAAATAGAAATAGAAGGGGCATTGGCTAACTCATTCTATGATGCCAATATTACCCTAATACCAAAGCAAAACAAATACACCACAAGAAAGGAAAATTACAAACCAATCTCTCTAATGAACCTGGATGCTAAAATCCTCAACAAAATACTTGCTAATCATATTCAACAACGTATCAAATGAATTATATATCATTACCAAGTGGGTTTCATCACTGGTATGCAAGGATGGTTCAACATAAGAAAATCAATCAATGTAATACATCACATAAACAGATCAAAAGAAAAAAATCACATGACCATAACTATAGATGCAGAAAAAAGCATTTGACAAAACACAGCACGCTTTCCTGATAAAAACACTGCAAAAGATAGGAATAGAAGGAGACTTCCTGAACATGATCAAGGGTATATATGAAAAATCCATAGCTAACATCATCTACAATAGTGGAATCCTAAAATCCTTCACACTAAGATCAGGAATGAGACAAGGATGCCCACTATCATTGCTTCTATTTAACATTGTGTTAGAAGTACTTGCTCAAGCACTGAGGCAAGAAACAGATCTAAAAGGCATCCAGATTGGAAAGGAAGAAGTCAAAAATTTCACTACTTGCAGATGACATGATCCTATATATAGAAAGCCCTGAGAAATCAACAACAAAGCTTCTAGAATTTATAATTGAGCTCTTTGAAGTCACAGGTTATAAGAACAATACACAAAAATCAGTAGCATTTCTGTACACCAATAATGGGCAATCTGAGGAGGAAATCAAGAATAAAATACTATTTATAATAGTAGATTAAAAAATCAAATCCCTAGGAATAAATTTAACTAAAGATACAAAAACTAATACACATAAAACTACAAAACACTGTTAAAGGAAGTCAAAGAAGACTTAACTAGATGGAAGAATGTTCCCCGTTCATGGATAAGAAGACTAAATATCATTAAGATGTCTATCCTACCAACACTGATCTACAGATTTAATGCAATCCCAATAAAAATATCACAGCATTTTTTACTGAACTGGAAAGCCTAACTATGAAATTTATTTGGAAGGTAAAGAAGCCCCAAATAACCAAAGACATATTGTGAAAGAAAGATTAAATGGGAGGAATCACACTACCTGACTTTAAAACATACTACAAAGCTATAGTGGTCAAAATGGCATGATATTGGTACAGAGATAGACACACTGACCAATGGAACTGAATTTCTGATATTTGACAAGGCCACAAAGCCCACTCAACTGGAAGAGAATGGCCTTTTCAAAAAATGGATATCCATATGCAAAAGAATGAGAGAGGATTACCATCTCACACCTTATACAAAAATCAACTCAAAATGGATCAAAGATCTAAATATAAGGGCCAAGACCATAAAGACCCTGGAAGACAATGTAGGAAAACATCTACAGGAACTTGTAATAGGAAATGGCTTCATGTTCTTCACACCCAAAGCACAAGCAGCAAAAGAAATAATTTATAAATGGGACCTCCTCAAATATGAAGCCTCTTGCACCTCAAAGGAGTTTACCAAGAAAGTGGAAAGATAGTCTACCCAATGGAAGAAAATATTTCATAACCATATATCTGATAAGAGCCTAATATCCAACATATATAAAGAAATCTTATATCTTGAAAATAAAAAGACAAACAACCCATTAAAAAATTGGGTGAAAAATTTGAACAGACACCTCTCCAAAGAAGAAATACAAATGGCTAAAAAGCACATGAAAAGATGCTCAACATCATTAGCTATTAGGGAAATGTAAATCGAAACTACAATGAGATACCATCTTACATCCATTAGATTGGCGGCTATTGAAAAAAACAGAGGACTACAAGTGTTGGAGAGGATGCGGAGGAATGGGAACCCTCACCCTCTGGTGGTGGGAATGTATAAGGATCTAGCCATTCTGGAGGACTGTTTGGCAGTTCCTCAAAAAACTACCTATAGAATTGCCATATGACCCAGCAATTGCACTCCTGGGTATATACACAGATGAATTGAAAACAAGGACATGAACTGATATATGTACACCAATGTTCATAACAGCATTATTCACTATTGCCAAAAGTTGGATTCAACCCAAATGCCCATCAGCAGATGAATGGATAAAGAAAATGTGGTATATACATACAATGGAATACTACTAAGCTGTAAGAAGGAATAAAGTGCTAACATATGGGATAACATGAATGAATCTTGAGAACATTATGTTGAGTGAAGCAAGCCAGGCTTTGGAGTATAAATACTGCATGACCTCTCTGGTATGAATTAAGCAATCAAGTTGTCTTAGAGAGCTAGAGACTGGACGATATGCTTATAGGAATTAGGGGGGATATGAAGGTTGTGAGCTGACACCTACATGGGCAAAATCTATGATAAAGTGGAGGTAAGAAGTTGTGCAGTGAAGGCAGAAGATAAGAGCATAGGGATACTATTGGGTGGGACTTTGCAGGCTTGAGGGGGTCTAGGGTTGGGAGGATGGGTCAGATGGTCCATGGAATTTGGAAGAGGGTTTTGGGAGAGCAGGTGAACATGGAAGATTATCAGGAATGTGGTTGAAACTAAAATGTTGAGAAAACTCTTTAGAAAATATAATAAGGAAGGGTTACTTGTTTAAAGTGTTTAACAGGGGCATCTGGCACAGGGTGCACCAGGGGCAGACTTCTAGGGAGTGTGTGAGTGCTCATCTTGTCTTATGTTATATCAGTAGGTGGAGACACATACAACTTTGTGTATGTGTTGTACCCCCACCCTGGGAAGTCCTAATGTTCTCCAACAGAGGCGAGGATGCTCTTAAGAGCATGGGTGGCTCCCAATGGGAGAGGACAGACTAGAGTGTCAAGCTCTCAGCATTGTTGAAGGTATCTATGGATCTTGTCCTTCAAGCAATGAAACTTGATTAACACTGTGGGCCCTGAGGGGAGGGGAAGAGAGGAATAGAGTAGATCAAAGAGGGGATGACTGGGGGGCAATGAAGTTGTTCCACAAGATCATGCATCACTGGATATAAGCCATGTTAAATTTCACCAAAAATTTATAAAAGTGTATAGTCTAAAATGTAAACCATACTGTAAACCAAAAACTTAGAAAAGTACACAGTATAATATATAAATCATAACGTATGTCATAATGGAACCTTGTTAGTAGCTATGTTTCAATATCTGGGGAAGGAGGAAAAGGATTTGATATTGGGTATGTGGGAGTCCCCTGTATTGTATATGTGATTTTACTGTGATCTAAAACTTTTTAGAAGACAAAATTAAATATTAAAGAAAAAGGATGTAGACACTGTAGAAGGAAGGAATGGAAGAGATTGCCTTGCCACTGTACATGCAGGGCAACACCTATTATTGTGATGAAAGGCAAAACATCAAATACAAAGTTTTATAATACTTTTCATTTTTTAATGCTCCAATTTATTTTTTACTTTACTTTAGTTTTTCTGAATTATTATGTGTTCTATTTCTAGTCTTTAAACCTGTTGATACTATGTCACTTTCTTACTAATTGAATTTGGCAATATATTAAGCTTCATTTTTGAAGAATTTTTAGATCACAGAGGAGTCAACCTATGGCAGGGAGGAGCACTGATGTGGGGTGTCATTGATGGAGAATGCATAGGTGGGAGGGAGTTCTCCAGGGCATGCATATAGGATCTATAGATACATTCAGATTTTCTTTGGGTATTGTCATAGTGGATAGAGCTACACATGATAACTGAGGGAGTGCTGAGTTCCTATCCTGGGGAGCTCTGTCACATTCCCCAATGGAAAAGCAGCAATCTCCCAAGAGCAAAGGCAAAAACTAGTGAGGAAGGATGGTCCAATGATGGGCCTTTGATACTGATGACTATGCTTATGAGTCTGTGTGCTTGAAACTTCACCTAGGCCTAGCACACCAGGGTGCCTAAGATTTGCCTCCTGAGAGCCTCCATGTTGCGCAAATGTGGCCACTCTCTAACCCAAACTCATCATGTAAATGCATTACCTTCCCCCCAGCATGGGACATGACTCCTGGGGATGAGTCTCCCTGGTGCTGAGGGATTACTACCATCACCAGTTGGTGATGCAACTAGATAAAGACCAGGAATAAAAAGGGGAAATGGTAAAGACAAAGAGTTTACATGGCTAAAAGACTTCAAAATGAGTCAGGAGGTCATCAGAGTGGTGGCGCTTGCTCACACCTTAGCAGTATCCCAGAAACAAGCCAATGTAGAAACAACCCAGGTACTGTTTATTCTGAGGACTACAGAGACACACAGGTTCTACGGTCATGACAGATTGCTCTGGAGCTCATTGCCTTGTCAGTGAGCCCTACTTTGGAATTTGTGCTACTGATTGGGGTGGAGTTGGATTCAGATGTGACCGTTCTACACATTCTTCTTCTTTCACTTTTACTGAATCTGTGATTGGTGCTGGGGCTTGTGTATGCTCAAGAGACTTGAATCTCTGGACTCTCCATGTGTCAGCTGGCCTCTGAGCTTCAGCAGAGTTGCAACACTGGCTCTCCAGTTTTTTGGACTTACCTAGGTCAGCTGACAGGGAGGTGAGAATGGTCAACCCCCACACCAGGGAACCGAGAGAGTCTACAGCTGTAAGGAGGAAAGTCACATCCATCATTTATATAGGATCTAAGCCCCCTCTCAATTTAGAGGTGGAGTGCACCTCGCCATCCCAGGGTCCACAGGATGGAGGAATATAATATGGATAGGAGTGGACTTGCTGGTATTCTACTATAGAACTGTTGTGACTCTAGCAATGGAAGAAATTGTATCATCGATGTGGAGATGGTGGCCACAGGAATTGCTCCCACAGGAGAGAGAGGAATAGGTGTGATATGGGGCATTTTCATGACTTGGAGTTGTCCTGAATGATATTGCAGGGACAGATGCAGGACATTGTATAACCTGCCATAACCCCCTGGATGGATTGGGGGAGAGTGTAAACTACAATATAAACTATGATCCATGCAGTGTGGCAGTGCTCCAGGGTGTATTCACCAAATGCAATGAATGTGCGTTAGTGATGAAAGGGGATATTGATATGGGAGGAGTGGATAGAGAGTAGTGGGGTACATTGAAACCTCTTATGTTTTTTAATGTAATTTTTGTGTGATCTATTTATCTTTTTAAAAAGGCAATGAAATTTTAAAAAATCTATATAAGTGCTAAAAAAAAAAAGAGAGAGAGATATGGTGCTGGAAGCTGTGAGTCACTTTTTTCTGTTCTTTTTCTCTGACCCTTTAGAATCTCTTTAGGCTCTGATTTTGTTCCATGCTGCATAATATCAAATGCCAGGAGAGGGGAAACAAACTTGCCTCAAAATATTTCCCTTCTGTGGTAGGCAGAATAATGGCCACTCAAGAATGTCCACGCCCTAATTACTGAAATCTGTGACTATGTTACATTGATTAAGAATCTTGAGATAGGGAGATTATCCTGCATTATCCAGGTTTACCCAATGTGATTGCAAGGGCCCTTATAATACAGAGGCAAGAGGATAAAATTTAGAGAGGAGATGTGAAGACAGAAGCAGAGGTCATAGTCATGTGGTCATAGGTGATTGAATGCAACCCCCAGAACTTGGAAAAGGTAAGAAAACAGATTCCAGAAGGTACAGAGTTGTAGCAACACCTTGATTTTAGCCTGTAAATCTAATGCATCTTCTCTCCAGGGTCATGAATCCTCAAGTCCTTCCATTCTTCATTTTTTATTCCTTATATAGCTTTATAGTTATTCTTTGCAGAAGATTAATCTAATATCAACTACTCCATATCCCCAAAAGTGGATATCACAGTAGACTCCTAATTATTTACAAATTATTCATCTCTTAATCTTGGCAATATAAGTTTTCCCAATTTACTTAAAATGTAGCTAATAAAAGATAATTCATTGACTCTGAGGATTAAATAATATGATTAAATGATACAATGATTGATTTTGTGTGTTTATTTGGCTAGGCTATGGTGTTCATTGTTTGGCTCAGCAAGCACTGGCCTGATTTTTGCTGTGAGGGCATTTCATAGATGGGTCTAAATCATTAATCAGTTGGTTGCACCTATGGCTGGTTATACCCACAATCCACAAAGGAGAGTAAGAGGGGTCTATTCATCCAGTCAATTGGAGGCCTTAAATGGAGAACTGAGGATTTTAGCAGTCAGAAAGAAGAATTTCTATCTCTACTTCAGACAACCAGTATCTTCTGGGGGAATTCACTGCCACCTTCAGTGAGTTTCTTCCTTGCAGCCCCCCTATGGGGTTTGGGCTTGCCAATCCCCATTGTCATGTGGGCCAATTCCTACAAGAAACCTCCTTATATATGTGTGTGTGTGTCCTGTCAGTTCTGTTTCTCTAGAGAAGCCTGACTAGCACAAATTTGGTATGAATAGTAAGGTTGGAGTAAGTCACATCTCCTGAAGTCACATCTTGATACATCTTGATAGTCACTCAGTAAAATAAAGAATTTTCTACTGAAAGCTTCCTCCTGCATCTCTGTGCAATTGCAGAACTGCAGTGGATTTAAATACTTAGAGCAAAAAGGCTGGACCTAGCTCTCTCTCCTTGTCCCTTGCAGGTACATTTTCTCATATGACCTGTTTTTCTGCTGGGAGAATGAAGCACTCAACCAAGTTGTTATCTCCCTAGATTTTCTGACTTTCATGGGCTTATTTCTTTAACCCTCTCTTCTGTGAAAAGCACCACCCCAGTAACCCATAATGTGGGTCATTTAGACCATCTTTTTTTTTTTTTTTTTTTTTATTTTATTTTATTTTATTATTGACTTTGTAATAATATTACATTAAAAATATATATGTGAGGTCCCATTCATCCCCACCCCCCCTCCCTCTCCCCCCCCAACAACACTCGTTCCCATCATCATGACATATCCATCGGATTTGGTAAGTACATCTTTGGGCACCTCTGCACCTCATAGACAATGGTCCACATCATGGTCCATACTCGCCTCCATTCCATCCAGTGGACCCTGTGAGGATTTACAATGTCCGGTGATTACCTCTGAGGCACCATCCAGGGCAGCTCCATGACCCAAAGATGCCTCCACCTCTCATCTCTTCCTGCCTTTCCCCACACCCATCTTCCACCATGTCCACTTTTCCCAATCCAATGCCACCTCTTCTTTGTGGACATTGGATTGGTAGTGTCCATTGCACCTCTATGTCAAGAGGAGGCTCAGATTCCACCTGGATGCTGGATGCAATCCTCCCATTTTCGGTTGTAATCACTCTAGGCTCCATGGTGTGGTGATTGTCCTTCTTCAACTCCATCTTAGCTGAGTGTGATAAGTCCAATAAATCAGATTGTAGGTGCTGGAGTCTGTTGAGGCTCAGGACCTGGTTATCACATTGTCGGTCCAGAGATTCAAATCCCCTAAATCTATCTTAAACCCCAACGTTAACTGCACCTCTATCACATTAGCATGAAAGCCTTATGAAGGGAGATCCCATCTGAGTCCAGATTCATCACACATAAACACCGTTTCCAAAGAGGGGCCATCTGCCCTGTTAGTCAACCCCATCGGCCATGACCATAACTCTCATGGGTCTCTTTAGCCTTCATAGGAGCCAATATCTGGGGGTTGTATCTGCTTTATCTGTCTCTCTGACTCTGCTCAGTTGTGCATGAGGGCAATCCTTCTGCCAGCCTCCAGACTCTTTTTTAGAAACTCGTAGCCATATAAACTCATTTCTCCTTTCCATTTCCCCCTTACTTTAGGTCAAACAGCATTTTAAAGACATGTTATTTTATGTAGACATGGATATTCTGCTGATCCGCATTGAATCTTCCATATAAGGTCCTTTTCCAGTTGCATCATCAGTTGGTATTTGATAGTGGTCCCTCGTTGCCAGGGAGGCTCATCCCCGGGTGTCATGTCCCACGCTGGAGGGAAGGCATTGCATTTACATGCTGAGTTTGGCTTCGAGACTGGCCACATTTGAGTAACATGAAGGCTGACAGGAGGAAATTCCCAGGCACAATGTTGCTCTATGCCTTGTTCTTATTTTAGGTTTATCAGCTCACAAACATAGTCATTAGCATCAGGGGCTCACTGTTGAACCCTCATTTCCTCCCGGTCCCCTCCGCTGTACCTGGGAGACTGTCGCTGTTCCCCTGGGGACCACGACAGAGCACCACTGGCCAGAAACCCAGTACTCCCCCTGCTGTGGTTTTTAATTGTTGCCGCTATGAGTATATCCAATCATTGCCATGCACCCTGGACATATGTTCTGTACAGCTCCCTGTCAGCCATATATCACTTGTCATTGGTATCCCATACCAGTATCTCTCCATTGCCATTGTTGAAACACTCTGTGATCCAGAACTCCCCGAAATTTGAGGCCCAATATAATGTCGTGGTCCCTTACTAGGGAATGGCATATAGCGATGGGTTTAACGGATAGATAAAGAACTTGGATAAAGTTAGATATAGAACTTAAGGAATGTTGACTTGAAAAAATTCCACATCTTATCCTTTCCCCCCCCCCCCTAATTATTCAGCATTTCTTCATAGGAGTCCTAGACCACAGCAATGCATATATATAATATACAGCATTCCCATACATCCACCATATAACCTTTTTCCTTCCACATCGATACTCTTACACCCTATTCATATCATATTTACTTAAGGTGATGTACAGAGTCTGAGATATTAGATTTCTAACAAGGTAATATCTGTGCTTACATTATGGTGCATACTTTAGGATACACAATTCTTTACATTTTTAGTTATCCTATGTTTTACAATATGGTTTACATTATCAGTCTGTCATCTCCTATATGTTATGGTGTAATATTACATGTTTTATATCCGTCCTTGTGTACTCTCAAGAAACTCCTCTCTTTCCCCCCATTTACTTTGGTTCCACACATTTAACGTCCATTTTCCCTTCCACCTTGGTGCCCACAGTGACAGCCAAGCTCTGTTTCCTGAGGAGCCATTTCCAGAGATAGATGGAATAGTGTTCAGGGCCTAATTTGCTCAACTGCCCCAACGCCCCGGGAGCCACCCTTTCTCTCGAGGGATAGAGTTCCCTCTATTTGGTGGCATTATTCCTCCCCAGGATGTGGGTCCACCCCCACTCTCACTACTTGGGATTCTACCCCTTGGTGTCACCCACTCTGGCAGAGTGAGCATTTAGACATTCTCCAGGAGCTCGTCTTGCATCAGACCCTCCTCTCCGCGCATTCTAAACAGGTAACCCTCTTTATTACATTTTGTTATGATTTCTCGGCATTTTACTCTCCACCACCTCCAGTCCCTCTCCTATGTTGGTATGCTACCCCTCCCTCCCCCCATTTTGGGCAACGTTACCCAACCGTCCCACCCCAGCCACCCTCAAACCCGTAAAGCCCCAACCATAGGCAACCCCTTGCCCCCATTTTATCTCTTCTTTGTGTTCATACTTACCACCATCTCATCTTAAATTCTACCCCTGCAGACAACGTTTCATATCCTTCCTCCATTCTCTGATTTCCTGTAAGCCTATCGTTCAGTCTCTTGCTATCTAGGGCAGCTTGTTTATTTCATATCATTGAGGTCATGTAGTATTTGTCCTTCAATGTCTGGGTTGCTTCACTCAACATAAGGTTCTCAAGATTCATCCATGTTATCACATGTGATTGTAGTGTGTTTGTTCTTACAGCCGAGTAGTATTCCATTGTGTGTATATACCACATTTTATTGATCCACTCATCTGTTGATGGGCATTTGGGTTGATTCCAACTTTTGGCGATAGTGAACAATGCTGCTATGAACATTGGTGTACATATATCGGTTTGTGTCCTTGTTTTCATTTCTGCTGGGTATATACCCAACAGTGGTATTGCTGGGTCATATGGCAAATCTATGGCTAGATTTTTGAGAAACCTCCATACTGTCCTCCAGAATGGTTGGATCCTTCTGCATTCCCACCAGCAGTGGATGAGTGTTCCCCTTCCTTCACATCCTCTCCAGCATTTGTATTCTTCTGTTTTTTTCATAGCTGCCAATCTTATGGGTGTAAGATGGTATCTCATTGTAGTTTTGATTTGCATTTCCCTGATAGCTAGAGATTTAGAACATTTTTTCATGTGCTTTCTTGCCATTTGTATTTCTTCTTCGGAGAAGTGTCTGTTTAAGTCTTTTTCCCATTTTTTAAATGGGTTGTTTATCTTTTTATTTTCAAGATACAGAAGTTCTTTATATATGCAAGTTATAAGTTTCTTATCAGATATATGATTGCCAAATATTTTCTCCCACTGTGTGGGTTCCCTTTTTACTTTCTTGACAAACTCCTTTGAGGTGCAGAAGGCTTTAATTTTGAGGAAGTCCCATTTATCTATTAGTTCTTTTGCTGCTCGTGCTTTTGGTGAGATGTTCATAAATCCATTTCCTATTACAAGGTCCTGTAGATGTTTCCCTACACTGCTTTCTAAGGTTTTTATGGTCTTGGCTCTTATATTTAGGTCTTTGATCCATCTTGAGTTGATCTTTGTATAAGGTGTGAGATGGCAATCCTCTTTCATTCTTCTACATATGGCTATCCAGTTCTCCAGACACCATTTGTTGAATAGGCCACTCTCTCCCAGTTGAGAGGGTTTAGTGGCTTTATCAAATATTATGTGACTGTATATGTGAGGTTCTATATCAGAGCTTTCAATTCGATTCCATTGGTCTATGTGTCTCTCCTTATGCCAATACCATGCTGTTTTCACCACCGTAGCTTTATAGTATGTTTTGAAGTCAGGTAGTGTGATTCCTCCAATTTCGTTTTTCTTTTTCAGTATGTCTTTGGCTATTCGGGGTCTCTTTCCTTTCCAAATAAATTTCATAGTTAGTTTTTCTAGTTCCTTAAAGAAGGCTGCGTTGATTTTTATTGGGATTGCATTGAATGTGTAGATCAGTTTTGGTAGGATAGACATCTTAATAATGTTCAGTCTTCCTATCCATGAACAAGGAATAGTCTTCCATTTATTTAGGTCTTCTTTGATTTCCTTGAACAATCTTGTATAGTTCTCATTGTATAAGTTCTTTACCTCTTTAGTTAAATTTATTCCTAAGTATTTGATTTTTTTATTTACTATTGTGAATGGTATTTGTTTCTTGATTTCCTCCTGATCTTGCTCATTATTGGTGTACAGAAATGCTACTGATTTTTGTGCATTGATTTTATATCCTGCGACTTTACTAAACTCATTTATGAGTTCTAGAATCTTCGTTGTAGATCTCTCAGGGTTTTCTATGTATAGGATCATGTCATCTGCAAATAATGAAATTTTGACTTCTTCCTTTCCAATTTGAATGCCTTTTATTTCTGGTTCTTGCCTCAGTGCTCGAGCAAGTACTTCTAAGACAATGTTAAATAGGAGCGGAGACAGTGGGCATCCTTGTCTTGTTCCTGAGTTTAGAGGGAAGGAGTCTAGGATTTCTCCATTGTAGACAATATTGGCTTTAGGTTTTTCATATATACTCTTTTTTTTTTTTTTTTTTTTTTTTTTTTTTTTTTTTTTTTTAAAGATTTATTTATTTTTATTTATTTAATTCCCCTCCCCTCCCCCGGTTGTCTGTTTTCTGTGTCTTTTTGCTGCGTCTTGTTTCTTTGTCCGCTTCTGTTGTCGTCAGCGGCACGGGAAATGTGGGCTGCGCCATTCCTCGGCAGGCTGCTCCCTCCTTCGCGCTGGGCGGCTCTCCCTATGGGTGCACTCCTTGCGCGTGGGGCTCCCCTACGCGGGGGACACCCCTGTGTGGCATGGCACTCCTTGCGCGCATCAGCACTGCACATGGGCCAGCTCCACACGGGTCAAGGAGGCCCGGGGCTTGAACCGCGGGCCTCCCATGTGGTAGACCGACGCCCTAACCACTGGGCCAAAGTCGGTTTCCCCCATATATACTCTTTATCATGTTCAAAAAATTCCCTTGTATTCCAATCTTTTGGAGTGTTTTTATTAAGAAAGGGTGCTGTATTTTGTCAAATGCTTTTTCTGCATCAATAGATATAATCATGTGATTTTTTTCCTTCAATCTGTTTATATGGTGTATTACGTTGATTGATTTTCTTATGTTGAACCATCCTTGCATACCTGGGATGAATCCCACTTGGTCGTGGTGTATAATACGTTTAATGTGTTGTTGAATACGATTAGCAAGTATTTTGTTAAGTATTTTTGCGTCTAGGTTCATTAGAGAAATTGGTCTGTAATTTTCCTTTCTTGTGATGTCTTTGTTTGGCTTTGGTACTAGGGTAATGTTGGCATCATAGAAGGAGTTGGGTAATGTTCTTTCCGTTTCGATGTTTTGGAATAGTTTCAGCAGGATTGGTGTCAGTTCTTTCCGGAATGTTTTGTAGAATTCACCTGTGAAGCCATCTGGCCCTGGGCTCTTCTTAGTTGGGAGATTTTTGATAACTGATTCTATCTCTGTGCTTGTGATTGGTTTGTTAAGATCATCAATTTCTTCTTTCGTCAATATGGGCTGCTTATGTGTTTCTAGGAATTTGTCCATTTCCTCTAGATTGTCATTTTTGTTGGAATATAGTTTTTCAAAATATCCTCTTATGATAGTCTTTATTTCTGTGGGGTCAGTGGTGATATTGCCTTCCTCATTTCTTATTTTGTGTATTTGCATCTCCTCTCTTTTTTTCTTTGTTAGTGTTGCTAAAGGTTTGTCAATTTTGTTAATCTTCTCAAAAAACCAGCTCTTGGTCTTGTTTATCTGTTCAAGTGCTTTCTTATTTTCTATTTCATTTAGTTCTGCTCTTATCTTTGTTATTTCCTTCCTTCTTCTTCCTGTTGGGTTACTTTGTTGTTGTTTTTCTAATTCCTTCAAATGTGTAGTTAGTTCTTCAATTTTTGCTCTTTCTTCTTTTTTGATATATGAATTTATGGCTATAAACTTCCCTCTCAGTACTGCTTTTGCTGCATCCCATAAATTTTGGTATGTTGTGTTATCATTATCATTTGTTTCAAGGTAGTCATTGATTTCTTTTGAGATTTCCTCTTTGACCCACTGTTTTTCTAGGAGTGTGCTGTTTAATTTCCAAATCGTGGTGTGAAATCTGGGCTTCTGTCCCTTGCAAATCTCCAGCTTGACTCCACTGTGGTCAGAGATAATGTTTTGTATGATTTCAATCTTTCTGAATTCGTTCAGCCTTTCTTTGTGGCCTAGCATATGATCTATCTTGGAGAATGATCCATGTGCGCTTGAGAAAAATGTATAACCTGCTGTGTTTGGGCGTAGCGATCTATATATGTCTATTAGATCCAGCTCCTCTAATATACTATTCAGATGTTTTGTCTCTTTGGTGATTCTCTTTTGAGATGTTCTGTCCAGAGTTGATAGTGGTGTATTAAAATCCCCCACTATAATTGTAGATGTATCTATTCTTTCACTTAGTTTTTCCAGCGTTTGCCTGACGTATTTAGAGGCACCCTTGTTAGGGGCATAGATATTTATGATTGTTCTATCTTCTTGACAGATTTTCCCTTTCACTAAAATGTAGTATCCTTCTTTGTCTCTCACAATTGTTTCACATTTAAAGTCTATTTTGTCTGATATTAATATAGCTACTCCTGCCTTTTTTTGGTTATTGTTAGCTTGTATGATTGTTTTCCAGCCATTCACTTTCAGTCTCCATGCGTCTCTGGGTCTAAGATGTGTCTCTTGTAGACAGCATATGGATGGGTCATATTTCCTTATCCAATGTCCCAGTCTGAATCTTTTGATAGGTGAGTTTAATCCATTGACATTCAGTGTTATTACTATCAAGGAATTATTTGTGTTAGCCATATTTTGATTAGATTTGTGTTTGTCATATTTTGTTTGTATATATTTTTTTGTCTTTTTTGTTGTTGTTGTTGGTCTTATACTCTCCTCCAACTTTGCCTTTCCTGTTTTTTTCTTTCTTCCTGCAAAACTCCCTTTAGAATTTCTTGAAGGGGAGGTTTCTTGTTGGTATACTCTTTCAGTTTCTGTTTGTCTGTGAATATTTTGAACTCTCCCTCATGTTTGAATGCTAGTTTAGCTGGATAAAGTATTCTTGGTTGGAAGTTCTTTTCCTTTAGTACCTTGACTATATCATACCACTGTCTTCTTGCCTCCATGGTTTCAGAAGAGAAATCAGCACTTAATCTAATTGAGCTTCCCTTGTATGTGATGGTTTTCTTTTCTCTTGCTGCTTTTAGGATTTTCTCTTTGTCTTGAGCATTGGATAATTTGATAAGTATATGTCTTGGGGTGGGCCTGTTGGGGTTTATGACTTGTGGAGTGCGCTGTGCTTCTTGGATGTGTACATCTGTCTCTTTCAGTAGATTTGGGAAGTTTTCAGCCATTATTTCCTGCAACACTCCTTCTGACCCCTTTCCCTTCTCTTCACCTTCTGGAATGCCTATAATACGTATGTTTGAACGTTTTGCATTGTCATTCAAGTCCCTAAATCCTGATTGGATTTTTTCTATCTTCTTATTGACCCCTTCTACTATCTGTTTGATTTCTGAGGTACTGTCTTCCACATCACTAATTCTCTGCTCTGTCTCTTCTAGTCTGCTGATATTTGCTGCAAGTGTATTTTTGATTTCTTGAACTGTGGTGTTCATTTGCATCATATCTGTTATGTTTTTGCGTATGTCTGCAATTTCCCCTCCAAGTGATGTCTTCATGTTGTTAACCTCTTTCATTACTGCATCAAATTTGTCGGTGATAAATGTTCTGAGTTCTTTCATTGCTTGTGCCAAGTTTTGCTCCCCTTCGTGATTATTGGTTTGTTGATTGGATTCAGCCATGTTTTCCTGATTATTGGTTTGGTTTGTAGATTTTTGTTGCTTTCTGGTCATCTCTTTATTTTGACGGATTTAATCAGTTCCTTAGCTTCTTTGTCTGCTTTTGGAGGTTAATTAGTTGTTATTTTTGCATAGTAGTTATATCTTCTCTTTGTCACTTTTTTCTTCTTATTCAAGTTACTTGTTGTTGGTTAGGTTCACTTTAGAAGGAAGTATTAGTGTTGGGGAAAGGCAATTGTGTCAGCAAGGGAAAAGCGTAGAGTAGTATTAGTAATGTATGTTAACAAAGCAAGAATATGAGATCTGGGAGGATGGAGGTTAGATTCATGTAGATTGTATAGAGTTATAGCTGTAGGTAGAGTACCTTTTATGGATTAGATGGCTGAATATAGGCAGAATATGGTATGAACTACAAAGCTATTGTTTTCATGAGAGAGGGAAAAAGAAAAGAAAGGTAATAGTTTCAAGAGTGGATAACAGACAGAAAACAGAACAAAGGTATTAGAAATTAAGAGTTAGACAGTTTGTGGATCAAAGAATGGGAAGTGGGGGGTGGAATATAGGAGATACAGTAGATGATAGTGGATATCAAGATGCAGGGGAAGGGGGATATTGTAGGTAGCCTAAATCAGTTCACACAGAAATGAGGCAGTGTAGGAAGGGATAACCCAGCAAATATGAGGAGTTCCCTGTAGCACCTATTGCGTACTTGAATTAAAATAAAATAAGTGGAAAATGAGGGACAAGAGGGAAAGAGAAAACCGAGGAGAAAAAAAAACTAATTATAATAAAGGAAAAAAGAAAGACAAGAAGAAAGGAAGAAAGAAAAAGAGGATAGGCAAATGGTGGGGTACAGATAGGGGGAAGAGAGATATAGGTATACACGTGTCACAATTGCAACACTATCTAAAACAACCAGCAAAAAAAAAAAAAAAATAAAACCTAAATAACTGAATTTAAAAAAAAAAAAAAAAAAGGGACTTTGGGGGACACGCTAGGAGAAAAGACTAGGGGATAATGTAATATTAGCAATCAGGACGTCAAAAAGAGTAAAAAGTAAGATAAAGTGAAAATCAAACCAAAACAATATGAACCAATAAAGATAAAATGCAAACGTTAAGGTCCAGGGCACTCAAGGACCCCAGGTAGACCCCAGGGCGTGATGGATTCAGGGGTGGAAAGTCTGAGACACTGAAGACTCAAGAGGTGTGAGTCTGGGGTGTGGACCCCCAGAGTCCAGGGGACCCAGACCTGGCAACCTCAAATCTGGTCCACAGAAAGCTGAGGAGCCCCGCAGTGCAACACAACCCTCCGGGATCCCCGTAGCTGGGTGCCAGCCCAGTGGGGGAAGCCCGATTCGTGAATTCTATTTTGAATATCTAATCCCTGAAATTCACCTAACTCCTCAGGGTATCAGCCTTGGGACAGCTCCCTCCCTGTGCTCCCACGAACTGCCACTTGAGGGCGCCTCTACACCCCGGCCAGTTCAATGACCCAGATCCCAAGCCCCGCCGGGTGGGGTGGGCTTCAGCTGGAAACGCGGAAAACAGACTCTAAGATCCGAAATCCCAAACTTCGCAAAATATTCCCCAATCAGCTTTCAGATGTGTCCTCTTCCCTCACTGCACCCTACAACAGTCTCTCAATTGTGTCCCCTTATTGTCCAAAATCCAATTCCGTTGCAGATCGGCAGCCGGACCTGTGGGGATGGAGCTCCAGGCGGAAGCTCTATCCCCCCTGTCCGACGGCTAACCCTTCCCCCGCTTCAGCACAATACACCGTCTGTCTCCCCAAATCAATCTGCAAAGGAGTCTTGTCCCAACAATCCCTCACCAGCCAGCCCAGTATCCGCGAATTTCTCAGCACTGCAAAACCTCCAGAGAAAGGAAAAAAAAAACAAAAACCCTGGCCGCCGTGGCTCCGGAGCCCCAGGAGCGCCTGCTACCGCGTCTCCGCCCACCCCCGGAGGGAACTTCCCACGCCCAGCTGGGACCTTCGTTTATATGTTATAGACGTATCCTCTCTGTTACCTTCCCACCGAATTGACGTCCAGACACCTTCCAACCAGCAAAAATCCCCGAAACAGCGCGGTCCCAAAGAGCCTTCAACGCTGCCCAACCGTCCCCTGCTGAGACACTACCAGGTAAGCTCACGCAGCCACCATCTTCCCAGCATCCCTCCTAGACCATCTTACTTTAAGGTTCTAACCACACTCACCTCCCTCTGAATGTCCTGGAAACTAGGCAGCAATGGGGGCTGTGTGTCTTCCAGTCCCCACAAGGCCTTTCTTACTTTTGATACACCAAAGTTAATAGTGGGAAAAGAGAAGAGGAAAAATGTCCTGCTTCTGTGTGAGGCCCAGATGAACCAGGTTGGGATGATCCTATTTTATTAAATTCAACTGCCCTGGGACTTGAAGGCCACTTCTAGCAACTATGGCTCTGGATAAGGTGTCACTTCCTTGGCCCACCAAGCACTATAAACCCCCTACCCCAAAGCCAAGGTTCTGGAGATTTGTCCTGGGGACAAACTCCAAATCCTAACTAATAAAAATGGATGTGAGTATCAAACTATAACAAGCATGCAGGCTAGAGGTTAGTTTTGCAATAGGCTTACCAGCAAAGTGAGTCATTTCATACCTGTTTTAAGACTGAAAAATTAAAGCACATGTCTAAGTAAAATGAAAAATGTCTACCCAAACTTTGAACTCCAAGGATTGTAGTGAATAGGTGAAAATGAAACTGAAAAAACTGCAGAACACAAAGAATACTATAAAATATTATGGGGTTTTCAGGACATCAAAGACTGATGACATTATTTGAATCTACAATAATATAAAGGATGTCATTTTGATAGAGCTTTTCACAGAATAGATCTTTTCCAACATGGAATGTGTATGCATTTGTTTCCCATTAAACTACTCTTTTGTATCAACATACTGTATATAAACCTAATAGACTATACATTTCATGAAGAAAAGGATAGTAGTTTTAAACACATATAGTAGTTTTAAACACATATATATGTGACACATAGTGTCACATATATTATAAGCTTTTAATAAATGATGATTAAGTGAAACTTTAAACATGAAAATTATGATTTTACTTAATGTCATTTTAATACAAATGTTATTTTTTACAGTACTTTACTTTGAAAATTAGCAATCTATACATGATGTATATTAGAACCAGAAAATTTGAATAATGAGAATGTAACTGTTCCCTGCAAAGGTTGATGACATGGAGCTGGCTATAATTGAGAGCAATAAGTTATGGGTACACATGGAGTAAGATGATTGCATTTGAAATTGTGTACATATGAAGAGAAGAAAGGCAGGATATGAGCAAACTGGCATCTGAATAAATATATTTGTAAAATGCTTAAACACATCAGGGATTTTCATAGATATGTGTTCAGCAGTTGTGATAAATACTTTTTAAAAAAATATTCCCTGCTCATAATCCTATTCAAAATGTTACGTTTGCATTTTCCTGACTCAACTCAAGAATGTCCATTTTCCCCTCTTAACTGCCCTATTTACTTCTCCAGGTTTTATCTAATGAGAACACAACATTTTAATATAACTAGAAGGATGGAAAAAAAATACAGGCTATTCCAGTTTTCCTATGAACAAATTTTTATGCAAACATGTAGAGAAAGAGACAGAGAGTGACAGTTCTGTATTTTTAATTATAGTGAGAAATCATTTTAAGAAGGATTATTATATTATAGGGCATTTTGAAAGATATCCTCTCAAACATATTAGTTATGTTTTGTGGCTACCATTGTCCAAATAAGGGCAAGTAATTAATCTCTTCCTATGATAAATACTATATTTCATTTATCCATAATTAAATGTTCACTTGACTTCACTCTTCACAATTGCAAAATCTGTCAGGCCATGTATGTTTGAGCAACCACTACTACTGAGTAGTAACTGTAATTCTGTTAATTCTTCATAAGGACCACTACATCAGTTTGTCTTCTATTAATTTCCTATTTGTACTATGAATTGTTTATACAATTTGAAAAATTCTTTCAATAGTCTCATGTTGTGTCCTTCGGTGCAGATAAATGAATATAATTAATGTGGCTGCAATCTTCTGATCAGGGATGTCTCTACTAAGGCCATTGTCATAGTTTTTAATAAAAATCTATAAATTGGTTCTTTTCTTTGAAATTATGATTGAAAATTTTGCTTGTAATTCCACCTGAACAGGTGTTAAAATCCTGAGTCTCATTGTATTACCAAGGAGGTTTAATGTATGAACAAGAAATTTCTTTCCATGAGCTGATGTTGCCTGGCAACATCTGGAGAAAGTTATCTATGAAGCTAGTGAAAACACCAAGTGCAGCATTGTCTAAGACCATTACATTTAATATTTCCTGAATTCATTTGCAATGCAGTTAGCTTTCATAGCACAATTCCAAACCTGGGCTATAAGATATCAATTATTAAATTGCAATAGGAGTTATTTTGTCATAATAATATGTAGGGAGAGTATGCACTTAAATATTATTTAGGTCTCCTTGATTCAATAAAGTTAAATGTATATTGGTTAAAGCATCTGCATGGACATCCATTTGCACTGATGTTTGGAAAACTTAAAATCCTAACACAAGTTTATGTATTTCACAGTAGAAAATAAAATAATACCTGAATACAGCTTTTCAAAAGCATTTAAACCATTAGAATTAGAAGGTCATAAGGGATCTTGAGAGTTTAATTAGCTAATCACTTTGCCATCTGGTATGACTACATATATTGTTCCATACAGATGAGAATCCATCCAATTTCTATGAAGATGATTCATAAATTCATTTTACAAACTACTTCACAACAATTTTGACATGGAATTTTCATCAGTGACATCTTATAATAATTACCTGAAAATTAAGAAATGTAAAATTTCCCCATATTCCCACCTATTTATTGTATATCTCAGATGATATCTTCCTGGGACATTTAGGAAAGTCTCCATTTGAAAAAAAGGATATTTGAAATATTTTCAGGAATGTAGCATGGCAGAAATTGTTCACTATTTACCAAGACTGTTTTCATCCTGGGCACACTGTCAGGGAACATTGCCCAAACTTCTTTGAAGTTAGATGTAACCATCTATCTGAGTTGTAGGCAATAGAGAGCAAAACGATATGTGCAACTCAAGGTCTGGCCCCTAAAAACCCTTCACATTCCCTTTCTCTGCACTGACATGACACACATGAAGTGTAACTCTGAAAGTTATGAATTCAACATGGCAGAACCACCCTATTGAAGGAAACTGGGTCTCTGGATTATCTTGTATAGGAGAGCTTCTGTCAAGTAGGAACATCCATTTGGGGAATTTATAAGAGCAGGAAATGAACTATCATGTCACAAACACTGAGATTTTCATGTATATCTTGTACAGCAGTTACCTTACTGTGACAATATTTAATACATCTGAGAAAAATTTTGGCAAAAGAAGCCTGTATATGGAGACGTCTTAAGACAAAAGAGGGAAGCAGACGTGACTCAACTGATAGAGCGTCTGCCTACCATATGGAGGGTTCAGGGTTCAAACCTCAGGGCCTCCTGACCTGTATGGTGAGCTTGCCCACTCACAGTGTGGCCACAAAGGCGTACTGTGCCATGCAGGGGTGACCCTGTGTAGGGGTACCCCATGTGCAAGAAGTGTGCCCCTGAGGAGAGCAGCCCCACATGAAAAAAGCACAGCATGCCCAGAAGTGGCACTGCACACACAGAGGGCTGATGCAACAAGATGACACAACAAAAAAGAGACACAGTTTCCCAGAGCTGTTGGATAATGCAAGCAGATGCAGAAAAATGCAGTGAATAGACACAGAGAGCAGACAATTGGGGGGGGGGGGGGAGAGGGAAGGGGGAAGAAATAAATAAAATAAATCTTAAAAAAAAAGGACAAAAGAGGGGTGCAGAATGGCATAGGAAAGGTACAGTGACAAGAAACACAAAATATATATGTAGAATCATAGGTACTCTAACTATACCATTAAATGGTTGTAGAGAATGATGGGAGACAATAATTGTATGAAGTATATTGAGACATATTTTGGAAGGTTTCAAATTCCAAACTGAAGCCTTTGACTTAATTTGAGAGATAATGGGGACATAATAAAAAATAATGAGCAAAGAAAAATATATAAGTCAAATTGTAATATAAGTCCATTAATCTAGCAGCTATAAATAATTTGATTTGTAAAGAGGGCATGATAAAATATTTGCAATAATACAAATAACACAGGGTAAAACAAGTTAATGTGAATAAATCAAAGGAAGGAATAATGGTATTGCCAAAGTAGGATTCATAAATTGGGCAACTTATTAGGCATGAAGGTACAGGAAGAAAAAAAACAACAATGATAATAAGACAGGCACTGTGCTTATTATTGTCCCTATTTTAGAGTGAAGAATACAATTTAGAGAGGCTTTATTTTATAGGCCATTTCACATTAGTTGTAAACAGCACAAACAGGACTTGAAACAAGGTAATGTTTAGATCTTGGCTACTATGATCTGAAGTTCATGTCATGAGAAGTACGGTGATACAATTCACTGTATGGAAACTCATGTATGAAAGACAGGTTATCCAAAGTCACCAGCTTCTACACACACACACATGCACACACACAGAAAATGTCTTTTTAAAAAATACATTGTAAATGAAATCACTTTAGGATATTTTCCTATTGATTCCAAAAGTCAGTTGGAATTTGCAACTTGTGATTGGGCCTTTGGGAAAGAGCATAAGACTAGATATAATGGTCTAAAAGAAATTAGTAGAGACACAGATTAGTAAAATTCATAAAGTCAATGGGATTTCTGATTAAGAGGATATAAAAAGAAAAAGTCAATTCACTAGAAATAGGATAATTCAGTGCAATAAATGTCTAGAGAGGAGTAAAGTGCAAAGAGAGTCAAAGGGTAAATTTCAGAACTATCAAGAGATCTGGAAAAAGGTTAAATATGTATTCAGAAGGTAATCAATGACCTTCAGTATAGCATTTTGCATAGTATACTGTAAAAGGAAACTAAATTAGAAAGTTGAGAGGAACAATTATAAAGGAGAGAAAAAAATTTGTTAATATGATTATAAACACATTTTATTTTCTCTTGTGACTTGTCTATTAATATTGTTTTATTTTATCCAATAGGTCCTGAAGCAGTTTGATATCATTGATGAATTCCAAAAAGAAATATTGCATTTATGCTTGTAATCTGCTCTGTGCCTGGGCATGACTGAGTTATGGTTAGGGCTTTAGTTGGGGCACGTCATTAGGGCATTGAGCCTGCACCCCTTGGTGGGTGGGGACTCACAGATAAAAGGCATGGCAAAGGACAAAGTTGGAGCTTTTGACACGAGGGTTCGTAATGTTGCAATTTTGATTTTGGAGTTTGATGGTGAAGACTTAAATTGGAGCCCTGGGAAGTCATCATGCAGAGGAAAGAGAAGCCAACCCAGGAAGGAAGGAACCTTGAAGCCAGAGTAAAGCAAGTCCCAGGAACTTAGGAACCTAGGAAGACTGAACCCTCGCAGACGTCAGCAGCCATTGGCAGCCATCTTGCTCCAAATAGACTTTGGTGAGGGAAGTAACTTATGCTTTATGGCCTGGTATCTGTAAGCTCCTGCCCCAAATAAGTACCCTTTATAAAAACCAACCAATTTCTGGTATTTTGCATCAGCACCCCTTTGGCTGACTATTACAGGACCCTAAATCAATAATTTTCAAAAGCACTTTGGCTTGGGTAGACAGGAAATTTTGGGGTATGATAATACAGAGTGGAGGTCTTATTGATTATAATTTCATCAATCTGTTCTGAGTGGTGTTGAGGAAAAGGGAAGATTTTTTTTTTCTTTCAGCGCACGTAGAGCTCTTGATGAGAGTGGTGCAGGGGCTGGATTTGATCATTTTTACCAGAAGCATATTCATCTCTGTCTAATTGATCAGGGTGAGGATTTAGCCACCAATTATTTTACTATTTAAATGTTGTTGCAATTCAAACGTGTCCCTCACAACAGGTATGTACAACAGGTATGGTCCTGTGGGTGTGAGCCCATTTGTGAATGGGAAATTTTAAGATGTTATTAGTTAAAGTGTGACCGGATTGAATGAGGATGGGCCTTAATCCAATATGGCTGACCTCTTTACAAACAAAGGAAATAGAATATGGAAGGAGAAGTCACTGTGAGCAGCCAGAAGCTCCACATCAACAGAGCTCAGAAGAGAAAGTAGAAAATGCCACCATGTGTACTTCCTTGTCACAGAAAAGCCAAGGACCAAGGGTCATTGGCAGTCAGTTCTGGACTGGCCACAGTTCTTGGAAAGAAAACATCACCTTGTTGATGCCTTTTTTTTTTTTTTTTTTCACTTCTCCTCCTCTCAAGACGATGAGGAAATAAAAATTCCATTATGTAAGGCAACCCATTGTATGCATTTATTTGCAACTCTAAAATAGATGCAAAATAAAAGTGGTCCTCTGAATGTAAGCTACATGGAGATATTTGGAATATGTAGGTAAATATACATGTCCATATATTCCATAAATACATTTACATGTATGTTAGTAAACATATATGTATTCTATTTCTTGCACCTTGCATTGTATTTGATCTTGGTTTAGGGCTAACTTTTGTCTTCCATATCTCACCTCAAATTTGGTAATTTTATTTATGACTTAGGGTAATAAATTCAATTTCATCTAAGAAATATTTTATAAATTTAGTGAACAAGTACAATTTCTCTTAATGATATGTTTTACCTGCATTGTGACTCTCACAAATTTCATTTTCTAAGTGACGTAAGAGAAAGCCTTGCAGTTAAAAATCTGAATAACATTAAAAAACCAGAACAAGAAGTTTACATTATTCCCTTCGTCCTCATAATGATAGAATTAAACTTAAGATATCTGCCTTCACTTGATTATGTTCTTTGTAAAGAATTGCTTACACTGTGTTCCTATAATAATTGGAATGAAAATACTCTCTAAAAGTCATCCACTTCAGTTTCCTTATCTACAACTGATGATATCTGTAGCTACTTCCTATGTTGCTGTGAGGTTAAGCACTTTGTGTTTTTATAATAGTGTCTTCTTCAATCTTTACCTCATGAAATCCTAGCTAAATTGTTAGATTTTCCTTTATAAATATCTACTTTGAAATATATTTTAATTGAGCAGTAGCAAAAGTTCAAAAATAAAGTTATCTACTAATCAGTTTGGTATTACCAATTGTGCCTGCTTTACAAGTAAATTCAAAATCATTTGCTTTGCAAAGAAGAACCAATTAAACGAACTGCATTTTTTTTTAATTAACACAAACATTATTATTTCTTTAATTATATTTTGGTTTCCCTTTCCCTCTTTGGTGATTTGTGGTTTGAAGCTGTATGTACCCCAGAAAACCATGTTCTTAAACCTGATCCATTCCTGCAGGGGGCTCACATTGTAAGCAGGATCATTTGACAAAGGTACTTCAGCTAAGGTATGACCCACCTCAATCATGGACCTTAATTTCTGTCACTGGTGTTATTTAAAAGAGAAATGACATTCAAGCTGAGAGAGAGAAAGCCACATGAAGCAAGAAGCTGAACATCAGTGAAACCTGGAAGAGAAGGGAGATGCCAGGAGACATCATCATGTCTTTGCCACATGATAAGCTAAGAACGAAAGATCCCAGCAGTCAGCCCCAAAATGCCACTGTCATCAGGAGGAAAGCATTGCCTTGAGGATGATGTCTTGATTTGCACTTTCCCCCCCAATCCAAGAGTGAATAAACTTCCATTGTTTAACTGACCCATTTCATGGTATTTGCTTGGGCAGCTTAGGAAACTAAAACACCACCTGATAATATGGAAGCCACACAAGTTACCAAGTTTTATAAAAAATATTTCTCATTATTTTAAAACTTAGAAGAGTTACAATATTGATATTAAAGGGATCTCAAGAGGTCATTCAAATGAACACTATGTTAGACTGACTAGACTATACCTATAAAGAAATGGCATATGATTTGCACTGCTATGGATTCCCAGAGAGGAAGGTGACACCATACTCATCCCTTGAAGCTCATTCTCTATGACAATGCAAACAAGGAGCTCTACTCTTGAGAAAGAAAGAATTTCAGAAAGAAATCAGTAACCACAGCTAGAATTTATATTAGACCCTCTCCATATCTCACATATATTTAAGAGCAGTAATATTTTCAGCTTTGAGGACACTGGACATATTTATTACCATGTATCCACCATACTATAAAACAAAAGGCCTGAACATAGTAGGTCATATTTAGGTTTGATAGAGCAATGTTTATAATTTTTCTTTTTCTTTTTTTTAAAATGTGGTCAGGATGAAGTAAAACATCACTAAGAGTTGTCCAAGCTTTCTCTAAAGTTTTGTGATCTTTTTTTTTCTCACTTTCCTTCATATTTCTCCCTACTACATATTCTTCCTTCTTGAACAGCAGAGGAAATCCTATGTGAGAGAAGCAGTCAGTCCAGCTACCATAGGCATTGAGTTAGGTATGCATCTTTAAGCTATCTTGTTGATTTCGGTTCTGTATATTAAAGTATAAATATGACAGTTAAATACTGGAACCCTCAGAGATGAACTTTCTAAAAAAACTCTATGTCATTTTCTATTTTAAAAAGACAGTTTAACAAATATCAAACTAATTGTTAAACACTTGAAAGAGATATACAAAACTTTATTGGTTATCCATTTAAAATTTTCATTTCAAATATATTTTAAACTACATTTATTTGGAAATCAATTCTCTTATTTGGTCAGTTTTTGAGAGGACAAAAATAGTAATATAAAATAAATATTTATAATATATATAATAGTATTTCAAATATGATCATGAATTTTGCATATATGTTAGGTATTATTGAATCCTTAATGCAAAATAGTTGGTCTCAGGATATTAAAATATAGTTTGTGGAATCTTTTCCAATAGGTTTTATAACATGTTTGTAGCATATTTACCACAAAATAGCATGTTATATGGCATGTTATACTGATAACACTATGTTGAAATTCTGCTAACATTCCTTTCACGCAGAGACTCTCACTGGGATTAACATATGTCATGATTCTAAAACCTAAATAGAATTCTATTTAAATCTACTGGGTTCTGAACTAGCAAGTGACCAGGTGTTCATTTGTAGCACTTATGGGAGGAATGCCAAATACTAGAATACTAGTATTTCTGTAACTTTACATTCTCTCCCTGGAAATTGTTCCTCTGGAAAATGTACCAAAGTGTTCAAATGCTAGATGGTTAGACCATTCATGGTCGTATCTGTCATTATTTATTAATAGATGAAAAAAGTGAGTGGATGGACAGTAGACATTTAAACAAAAAGGAAATGTAGACCTATAACGTTTTCTCATTAGAACACATATTTCAGGATGAAGATGCTGCCCCTAGGATTGAAGGATCTAGATTGATATTAATAATAAAAGGAATAAGAAAATTTTCAATTCTCACAATATGCTGAGTATTTCAGATCCATTCCCTCCTC
The DNA here is from genome assembly GCF_030445035.2 of Dasypus novemcinctus. Taxonomy (NCBI): domain Eukaryota; kingdom Metazoa; phylum Chordata; class Mammalia; order Cingulata; family Dasypodidae; genus Dasypus; species Dasypus novemcinctus. Next base: position 53,688,206 of record NC_080679.1, on the reverse strand, counting down.
AAACACATGAAAACTCAGGAGTGCATATATTATTAGTCCCATATTAAAACTGACAAAACTAAAGTTTAGGCAGATTAAGCAATAAATCCAACGTAACTAGTAAAACAAGGTGTCTTGTTTATCTTAATACTCCCAGTATCTGGAATAAGGTCTGCTTGTAATAAGTGGGAAATAAATATTTGTTTAAAAAAATGGCCATGTAATGCCTGGGAAATAAACTAAAAGTATCCTGAGCATGATACAAATATTATCATCTTGAACCACAAGATTCACCCAGAAGAATGAGGGGATTGAAGTTTCTGATGAAAGTATCATTAAAGTGAAAAAACATAAAGAATAAAATATACTAGGGTGAGTTAAATGGCTAGACAAATGAAGAGAGGGGGAAATGGATGCTGTTTCAATGAGACTGAAGGAATATTTTAAAAGATTGGATATGCTAAGTGCTAAGAAATTGGTTGGATTTGTGTGTGTGTTATCAGGAATACCTGTGTGTATAAAAGTGGGAAGATGAAAATAAAATTTCCCACATTTTTATCTTTATTAAGATATTTAATAAAGATATTTAAATGAATTGTGAGCTCATCTAATTCAGGAACTGAGATGTTTTAATTTTCTTTTATGTTTGTCAATTCTTGCCACTGCTTGGCACTTACTAATTGATGTCTGACACTGCTTTGTAAAGTTAAAATATGATTTAATAGATCAATAACACAAGAGCTATTTCATTGAAAATGAAAGAAACAGAGAGAAAGGACAGAATTTTGTAGTCATAGAGGAAAATTGCAGGAGTTGAAACTATGGAGGCAGAGCTATTTTGTTTAATAATGAAATGTGAACATAATGGTGAGAGACTCAAGTGGCAGTAATCTTGTTATTAAGTGTGTAGGTTTCCAGAAGTAGGAGAAAGGGACTGAAATTTATTGAGCATCTATTCCAGACAGAGGCCAAGTGTCTGTACTTATTTCATTTACTCATCATATCAACTCTACAAATTCAACGTTAATAATTCCTTTTTACATATATGGAGAACAGATGGATAGTCTAAACAGCTTTCAAAATACAAGTCAGCTAGTTTTTGATGAAGCTAGGGTCAGAAGCAGTGTTTTGCTTAACCACGTTGATGAGTGAAGACAGTTTTCTTTCACTTTCTCTCAAGGTTTACATCAGATTTTGGCTTTGAGCATTAATATCCTTAAGTTCATAATTTCAGAATTGGGCCTTCAAAATCTGTACTCCTAAAAAAAATATGTGATCAAGAGCTTTCTAGGTTTAGCAATAGATAGACCATTGGCAAATTAGACTTCATAATTACACAAAGTGGAAAAATCCTTTCAAATCCATATTATATTTAAATTGACTTGTCACTTATCTTCTTTCCTTGCACTTGAGTAAAGCCCTAATGAGTGCACTTTGGAAATGTAGTTCCTTCAAGGCTATTCTCACTCATTTGTTACAGGGAAAAAAAAGAAAATATCCAACTTAAACATCTGGCTTCATGATGAAGATAAAATTCAGTGAAGTAAATTTTGCTTATTTTTCTTTTTTGAACATTTAATCATTTTCCTAAATGGACCCAGAAGAATTAAGATTACTTTCTAACTAGACAATATATTTTCCTCTTTATACTCTGAACTATTTATACTTTCTGAACCACTGTCTGTGTGTGTATATTTCTTTGTGTAGGTACACATATCTTTCGATAATGGGCGGTGGGATCATTATATAGTGCAAATGGCATGTGACTGCTTTGTCTTTGATTCAGCTAGCAATCGTTAACAGACCCTTGCACCTTTGTAATTGCAAAATAATTACTTACTGACCCACAGATGTGCTCTTAATCCTTTTGGTCAATGGTACCTCAAGTTTTGTTCTAATTGGGCTATCCCTATATCCCACTTAACCTCAAAGAAGTTTGACTCATTTTCATTACTGGCTTATTTTTTTTTTTTATTCTTCAAATACAGTTTTAAAATGCAACCAAAGAATTTTTAAAGCATGTTGCAAAGCTCTCCAGAGACAGGTAAGTATACCAGGTGAAAAATGTTTATTTAATCACGTATCAAGAGAAATGAATCTTCAGGGGTTCCAGAAGGTTGATGAACCATTTTGAAGGCATTAGCACCTGTTTTCACAGTATATGCAAAGTGTCCCTGAATTTGTACTGTATTTGCCAAAGGCAAGAGCAGTTATAGATATGTTCCAGTGAGAAAAAAATACCCTTAGGAATCTCATCAAAAATGAGTTTAGTACAGAGGCATAGTTTTGTTTTCCTTTCTGTGAGGAAAAGAACCCATGGGAATGTTATACAGAATGTCCTTTAAGCTATTTTTCACCATATGGATAACTATCTTATTTTTATTTTCTCAGCATTTGCTCAAAATAATGTTCATTTCATAACATACTTTTCAGAATATGTCAATAAAATACATGGTGACATTTATGGAGATGAATTGACAGTTAAGCAGGGATTCTGGTTTATAAAGCTATATTTTAGAATTTAGGGAAAAATAAAGGAAATAAACAAAGTGGTCTTAAACACACAGGATTTATGTTTTGTTCAGACAACATATCAATTCAGTTAAATGATTAATTTTATCCAAGCTATCTTAAAAGTGACCATAAGTAAATAATATTCTCACAGAAAAAGCACAGCTTGCCAGCCTCAACAACCCATCAGAGCACAGGCCTAGGACTAGTTCTGGCCTGGAGAAGAAGCAGAAGCTTAATGAATGGAGTATCTAAATTATAGATATTTCTTATAAAGTGTAGTTTTGAACAGAATGTGACGTGGCTCCTGTCAAGTGCTCAGCACTTTTAATATTTAAGGAAGATTATCTGAAGTATACATTAAACATATTTTTCATACCATCCAAATTTATCACGGACTACAGTTAGATCAAAAAGCAATGTATCGAGATTATGTTGTCGTATGTTTTCTTCACTCACCATATTACCTTATCTGTATCAATAAAAAAATTCTTTGAGTTACAATTAAATAATACTTCTTAAATCATTTCTTGAGAATGAAATTTGACACTCCTATGAAAGAAACACTTTAAATAAATGCTAAAAATTCAGAAGATGGGGAATTCATAGCCAATTAAGAGAACCAGTCCATAGTTTTTGAGATGAAATAGGATTTGAACTGGACCTTAAAAGTAGATTGGAATTAAGCAGAGAGAGACTTAAAGCAGAATATTCTAGTTGGAGTATACGCCAATTACAGAGACAGAAAATACAGACTGTGCTCTGTAATTGGTGTATGATCTAGTCTGACTCCTGCATGAGATAATAAAAACATATGGAAGAAAATGAATTTGAAGAGCTAATTTAGAATTAGATGAAAAAAATAAAACTGAATTTTTTTTTTAAGGGAGAAGGGTTCTTTGAAGATTTGATCAAGGAAGTAACACTTGGAGAATTCTGCATTATAACACAACATAGAAACAGTATCCATGACTCTCAAAAAGTGGAGAGACTTTTATAGGGAAACCAGTCATTGGGCAACTATAAGTTTCAGGTACTAAGTATCAATGATTACAGTATGTATAAAACAGAAAGAGGGAAAAGGAAATAGAAGTTTAATACTTAGAGAAGAAGGGAAAAGGGGAACGTTATGACAATAAAGATAACACAATATGCTTTCAATACTATTCCTTTTAAATTAAAAAGTGGAGGAGAATCTCTCCCAAACAAACAAAATCTGTGGAAATTGTCATCAGACCTGTCCAGTAAGAAACATAAAAAAAGATTTTCAATCATGAGAAATATGAACAACCAGAAAATATTTATATAAAGGAATATTAGGGAGCAAATAAAAGAAGATAAAATAAAAACTTCTAATTTTCTTATTTTAAATTTACCTAAAAAATAATTATTTGTTAAAGTAATAATAGCAAGAGTGATTAGATTATAGCATACAGAGAAATGAAATGAATGACAGCAAAGCCTTAAAAGATTGGGGGGAGGAATTGGAGATTCTGTCATAAGGTACCTTCACTACACTAAAGTGGAACAGTTTTATTTGAAGGGGAATTTAGTCTAATTAAAAATATGTATTGCAAATGCCAAGGCAACCACTATTTTTTAAAGACATAAAGTTAATATGAGAGTAGATAAAATGTAATCATACAAAATGCTCACTTAAAACCTGTGGAGGCAGAAATAGAGGCAAGAAAAGAAACAAAGAGCATGTATAACAAAAAATAATGAAAAAAATTAAAAGCTATTAATCTAAGTATATCAACAATCACTTTAAATTAAGATTGCCTTAATGACTGCGTGGACTACCTTGAATTCCCTAAGCTTGACCAAACTTTTAACATGTTTGTACTGATTCCAGGCCCTTGTTCTCTTTCTCACATTGGCCCTTACACTATCGAGGCACCTGAGTGATATCTACTAGAGAGTTACTTATCTCCCTCTTCCTCTCTCTCATGCTCTTATACTCTCCAGATGGCCTAATTACTGCAAAAGAAAACATTCTGAATCATAACTCTGTTGAGATTCAGAGCTCAACTGGCAAATGAAGACTGAAGATTTAAGTCTCTGTGGCATATATTTAACAGGTATAGTGCTAATTATAGGTTCAAACAGAAGAGATAGAAGAATCATATGAGGGGAAATTTAAATAAGTCTAACTCTGTTACATTGGGGAAATAGGTTATTATATATTCTAAGGTAAGGTCTAGCAATGGGGTGCTCATTTCACGAGGTTGTGTGCCTTGCCTATAGTGTCCAGGTGACTTTAGAGCCTTTGGAAGGACCTCTGTTTAAGCTTTGTTTACAGTGCTAGTTAGTGAAATCCACCTGAGATGTGCATTAAGTGTAGCCCTGGAATGACCTCCCAACATACTTTGAAATCATTGGCTATAAGATCTCTTTTGTATTTAATATTTCCCCCTTTTGGTCATGACCTTTTTCCCAATGCATCTCTGGTTGGTACTTGGAATGAATTCCTTGATGACAGGAAGGCTCATACCTGGGTGTCATGTCCCATGCCAGATTGAAGGTTATGAGTTTATGTTATGAGTTTGGCTTAGAGTGAGGCTACATTTGAATAACAAGGAGGCTTACAGGAGGTTACTCTTAGGTAATAGTTATTATTAGGCTAAGTTTAAATTTTACAAGTAAAAGGTTCAAAACTACAAGCATTAATATTGGATTAGCATATTGGTCTGCTTTCTTTTATTAGGCACTGTCTATACTCTAGAGACTCTTGTCACTCTATTAGGGCATGCAACAGGACTCCCCAGGTTGGGAGTTTAATATTTTGTTGGTTATTGTGTGGGTCTCAACCCACTAAAATAATATCCTATGACACGAACACATTCCTATTCATGGAGGAATGTCCAACGGTCACCCTTCCCCTCACATTCCCCCACCACCAACACCCTGCACCAAACTGTCCTCCTTAGTGGCTACACCATTCTATATTCCCATCAGCAGTGTATGAGTATTACTATTCCTCCACACTCTTAGCAACACTAGTAACTTGTGTGTGTGTGTTTTAAATAGTAACTACTCTAGTAGTTGTAAGATGATATCTCATTGTAGTTTTGTTGCAACCTCAGTAAATTGTTCACCTATCCCAATGATTAAACCCTTATCATCATCTGGTGTTTTTTTTTTTTTTAACCAACTTATTCCAGCTCTTATAAAGCTTGCTGTCCTTTGTTTCCAAGTAGTTGAGTTCAGACATTAGTTCTGTTCTCTTCTCACCTGCTAAAAGAGCCCCTGAATAGTCATCCTTTTTTGTTTAACATTGTCAGGTTAAACAGACTATTTGACTTAGTCTAAATACACTAATTAAAAACAAAGTTTCAGAGTGTTTAAAAAGAAACAAGACCCAATTACATGTTGCGTACAAGATACTCAATTCTAAATAAATACTCAGATAAGTTAAAAATAAAGAAATGAGAGAGCTATACAATATTAACAGAAATCAAAAGAAAGTTGGAGTAGTTATACTAGTTTCCAACAAACCAGACTTAAGAAGAAGGAAAATTATCAAGCATACAGAGGGGCATTCCATAATGATAAAGGGGTCAATTATCCAAGAAGATATAATAGTCTGAATACCCCAAGACTTAATACATCTGCTTGGTGTTTTATTAGGCAAAAGATGATAGAACTGCAAGGAGAAATAGACAAATCCACTATCTAAGTTGGAAACTTCAACATCCTTATGTCAGTAATTGATAGATTAAGCAGGCAGAAATAAAATAAGGATTGATCAACTTGATGTAATTGACATTTGTAGGAAACTCCTTTAGTAACAGCAGCATGCATATCCTCCTCAAACTCACTTAGAAGAGTTACAAAGATAAACCAAATTCTTGGCAATAAATAGTACATTAGCAAATTTTAAAAATTAGAAATCATACAAAGCATATTCTCAGACTATTGTGAAATTAAACTAGAAATTAATAACAAAAATAAATAGAAAATCCTAAAATATTTGTATGTTAAACAAAACATTTATAAATAACCCAAGCATCAAAGAAAAATTCTTTAAAGAAATTGAAAAGAGTATTTTGAACTAATAAAAATGAAAATGCAACTTGTAAAAATTTATAGGGGAAAGCAGGTGTAACTCAGTGATTGAGTGCCAGCTTCCCACCTATGAGGTACCAGGTTCAATCCCTGGCCTGGAACCTCCAAAAAATTTTGTTATGGAATGCAGCAAAAGCAGCATTGAGAAGAACATTTATAGCATTAAATGTGCACATTAGAAAAGAAAGAAAAATAAAGCAATAGTAAAATTAACACCTAAGAATATAGAGGAAGAAAAAATTAGATTAAAGTCAGCATAAGAAAAGAAATAGTAAAAATTAGAACAGAAAACAATGAAATTGAAAACATTGAAAAGACTGATAAATTGAAAAACCTTTAGGCAGACTTGCCAAAAAAAGGCAGAAGACACAAATGATCACTTTCAGAAATATAAAAGGAGACATCTCTACTGACCCTATAGTAATTAAAAGAATTTTAAAGGAATACTGTGAAGCGCTCTATGCTCATAAAATTTAAAATTGATAACTTAGACAAATAGGCCAATTCCTTGAAAGACAGAAACTATCAAAACTCACACAATAAGAAATAGATAATTTGAATAGCTCTGAATCTATAAAAAATAAAATCTATAATAACCTTCCAAAATAGGAAGCCCTGGGCCCAAACGTTTTCACTGGTGAATTCTATCAAACATTTAAGGAAGAAATAATATCCACTCCCCATAATAATTGCTATACAATAGAAGCATAGGGAATACTTCACCTTCTACGAAGCCAGGATTAGCCTAGTACCAAAATCATATAAAGACATTGCAAGGAAGGGAAATTATAGACCATATTCTTTTATAAGAATAAACAAATAAAATATTAGGAAATCAAATCTAACAATGTATGAAAAGAAATATATACCATGAATAAGGGGGATTTATTTTACAAATTCAAGGCTTGTTCAATACTTAAAAAATCAATCACTATAATTCACCAAATGAACAGATTAAAGGAGAAAAATCATATGATTATATGGACAAATAGAACAAATGCATTTGGCAAAATCCAAAACCCATTCAAGATGAAAATTCTCAGAAAACTAGGAAGAGGTGATTTTCCTTAACTTCATAAAATAATCCACAAAAACTACAACATTATACTTAGATGTTAGAAACTGGATGTGTGCTACTAGAGACCCCAGAAATAGGCTCACTCAAATATAGCCAACTGATATATTACAAATGGAACAAAGTCAATACAATGGAGAAAGGATAATTTTTGCAACAAATAGTGTTGAAACAACAGACATCCACTTGCAAAAAAATGAACCTAAACACAGACTTTACATTTTTCAAAAAATTAATTCAGAATAGATCATATATCTAAATGTAAAATGAAAACCCATAGAACTTCTAGAAGCAATATATCAGAAAAATCTGTGACCTTGGGTTGGTTCAGTGATGAGTTAATAGATTCAATATAAAAAACACAGGCCGGGCAAGCGAACTTTGCCCAATGGATAAGGCGTCCACCTACCAAATGGGAGGTACGCAGTTCAAATTCCGGGCCTCTTTGATCTGTGTGGAGCTGGCCAATGCGCAGGGCTGATCTGATGTGCTCAAGGAGTGGCATGCAGGGGTATCCCCTGCGTAGGGAGCCCCACGTGCAAGTACTGCACCCCGTAAGGAGAGCTGCCCAGTGCGAAAGAAATTGCAGCCTGCTCAAGAATGGTGCAGCACACATGGAGAGCTGACACAACAAGATGAAGCAACAAAAAGAAAGAGATTCCCAGTGCCGCTGATAAAGACAGAAGTGGTCACAGAAGAACACACAGTGAATGGACACAGAGAGCAGACAACTGGGTGGGGGGGGGGGGGGGGAGAAATAACTACAAAATAAATCTTTAAAAAAAATGCATAGGCCATGAGAAAAAAGAAAATTTGGACTTTTAAAATGACATACTTCTGTTCTGCAAAAACAACAAAAACAATAAAAAACACTAGTAAAAGTTTAAAGAGACAAGCCATACACATGGAGAAAATATTTGTAGCAACTTATAAGATAAAGGACTTTAATCTAAAATACATAAAGAACTGTTAAAATTCAACAATAAGCAAACAAAACACCAACAAAAAATGGGCAAAAGACTAGAATAGACAACTCACTAAAGAACATATGTAGATGGTAAATAAGTACATTAAAGACATGAAAGGATGCTGGGCAGGATATGTATTTTTAAAGTGCAAGTTAATCAGTTTAGATATCACTTCACACATTTTAGATCTTGGGTCAGAAAAAGGACATTAGAAACAAAACTTAAGAAATATGAATAATGTATGAACTCTGACAAATAATCATATATCAATAGTGTTTCATTAATTGTGATGACTTTATCATAATAATGTAGGATGCTAATAATTAGGAAAATTGGGTGTGGGAGATATAGGAACTCTGCTATCTTTCCAAATATTTCTGTCAATCTAAAAAAATCTAAAATGCAAACTTTTTAAAATTGAAATGGAGCTGATAACAGATTTTAAGAATAAGGAGATGAATGCTTTTGGCATCATAGAAATTAGATATTCAGTAGGAGTTTTTAAAGAAATTATTAAAAATAGTTGGCATATTATTAAATTAAAGATTTAGAATACATATTTTTCTATATTGCATATATTACATATATTTTAAGTATATAGAGATTTCTCTACATAGTCTATATATTTCCACTTTGATTAAACTTTGAGGAATCTTAAAATTAAAATATTGTTCTCATAAAATAATTGACTCATCCCAAGAGAAAGACCACATAAATATTTTCTTTTGACTTCTTATAGATATTTATGATTTTATATTTTAATATCTAATTGTACCCAATGTGTAATTTTGAAATCTAACTCGAATTATTTTTGAAGAATTGCAATACCATATTATATGAAATGTTCAGTTTTCCACAAAAAGTATGAAACACATGGAAAACACTAAAATATGGCCCTTGTACAGGGGGAAAAAAGCAGTCAATAGAAAATGGCCCTGAGAAAGCCCCAAAGTTGGATTTATTGGACAAACATTTTAAATCTGCTCTTAAAAATAGGTTCAAATAATTAAAAGAAACCCCATTTAAAGACATTTATAAGAACAATATCTCACCAAATAGAAAATGTCAATAAAGATATATAAATTATTAAAATGAAACAAATAGAAACCCTGGGCAAACATCTTATTTTATTTATTTTTTATAATTTTATTTCTTTATTTTTTAAATGTTGCATTCAAAAAATATATCCTCCACCCCCGTCACCCCACTCCTCCCACATCAACAACCTCTTTCATCATCATGGGACATTCATTGCATTTGGTGAATACATTTTGGAGCACTGCTGCATCACATGGATTGTGGTTTACATTGTAGTTTACACTTTCCCCAGTCCACCCAGTGAGCTATGGCAGGACATACATTGTCCAGCATCTGTCCTTGCAGTACCACCCAGGACAACTCTAAATCCTGGAAATGCCCCCACATCATACTTCTTCTTCCCTCTCCCTACCCTCAGCAGCTAATGTGGCCACTTTCTCCACATCAATGCTACAATTTCTTGCATTACTAATAACAATAGTTCCATATTACAATATCAGTAAGTCCACTCTAGTTCATACTCTATTCCTCCATCCTGGGACTGTTATGTCCACTCCACCTCTACATAGACAGGGGGCTTAGATTCCACATGGATGATGGATGCAATTCTCCTGCTTACAATTGTAGGCACTCTTGGCTCTCTGTTGTGGTGGTTGACCTTTTTCACTTCCCTGTTTGCTGGCTGGGGTAAGTCCAGTAAACAAGAGGGTAGAAATTGCAAGTCTGCTAAGGTTCACGGCCTGGCTGTTACTTTTGCTGGACTTGTGGGGTGCTAGGGTTGGTGTATACTCAGGAGACCTGAATCTCTGAACAAACATTTTAAATCAGCTCTTAAAAATAAGTTCAAATAATTAAAAGAAACTTCATTTAAAGACATATGTAAGAACAATATCTCACCAAATAGAAAATGTCAATAAAGACATATAAATCATTAAAATGAAACAAATAGAAACAAATGAAAAGGACGATAATTGAAATTTTAACAATTACTAGATGTACTAACAGCATATCTGATTGAAAGAGAAATAATTCTGCAAATATGAAGACTGGTCAATTGATATTTTCCAATCTGAGTAATGGAAAGGAAGAAAAAAGGATAAAATGAATAGAGCCTAAGAAACCTATAGAACATCATCAAGTGTAACAACATATGTATAATTAGCATCTCTGGTGGAACTAAGAGAGCAAAAATGGAAGAAAAATATTTGAAAAAATAATGGCCAAAAAGTTACCAACTTTGATGTAAGATATGAACCTACACATTCAAGAAGTTCAATAAAGCTCAGATTAAAAGAGTGCTATAAGAGAAAAAAATTACACACCTCAGGATATACTGACATGTTGAAAGATGAAGACAAGAAGAAAATAATGAAAACAGTAAAAGAAACATGACTCATCATATGTAATTGTTCCTTAATAAGATTAACAGCTGATTTGCCATCAGAAATCATAGTGGGTGTTCCCGAGTGAGATGGAGTTGGACTTAGATATGACCTTTCTACACATGCCTCTTCTGCCACTTTTACTGGACCTGAGGTTGGCACTGGGGTTGGTGTATACTCAGGAGACCTGAATCTCTGGACTGTCCATGTGACAACCAGGCCCTGAGCCTCAGCAGACTTGCAACTCCTACCCTCTGGTTTACTGGACTTACCCCAGCCAGCAAACAGGGAGGTGAAGAAGGTCATCCACCACACCAGGGAGCCAAGAGTGCCTACAACTACAAATAGGAGAATAGCACCCATCATCCACGTGGAATCTAAGTCCCCTGTCTAAAAAGAGGCAGAGTGGACATCACCATTCCAGAGTCCACAGGATGGAGGAATAGAGTATGGATTAGAGTGGATTTACAGATATTCTACTGTGGAACTATTGTTTTTAATAGTGGAAGAAATTGTAGCATTGATGTGGAGAAAGTGACCACATTAGCTGCTGAGGGTAGGGAGAGGGAAGAAGAAGTATGATGTGGGGGCATTTCCAGGACTTGGAGTTGTCCTGGGTGGTACTGCAAGGACAGATGCTGGACAATGTATGTCCTGCCATAGCTCACTGGGTGGACTGGGGAAAGTGTAAACTACAATGTAAACCATTATCCATGTGATGCAGCAGTGTTCCAAAATGTATTCACCAAGTGCAATAAATGTCTCATGATGATGAAAGAGGTTGTTGATGTGGGAGGAGTAGGGTGATGGGGGTGGGGGGTATGTGGGCACCTCTTATTTTTTTTAATGTAACATTTAAAAAAATGAAGAGAGAGAGAGTAAAAAAGAAATCATATTGGGCAGAAAGCAGTGTGATGGCATATTCAAAGTGGTGAAAGAAACATACTGTCGACCAAGAATTCTATATGCCATAAAATTAGTCTTCAAAATTGAAGGAGAAATTATTATTATATGAGTAGAAAATGAGATAATTTGTCACTAACAGATATTCCCTACAAGTAATTGTAAATGGAGTACTTCAGGATGAAAGGAAAGGACACTAGACAGTAACTTAAGTCCTCCTAAAGAACTAAAGAGCACTGGTGTAACTACATAGGTAGCGTAATTATTATGTTTCTTGTAACTCTTTTTTTGTCTTCTATCTGATTTCAAAGAAGGTTGCATAAAGCAGAAATCATAATACTATGTTGATGGGCTTATAGTGTATAAAGATATAATTTGTTTGACTATAATATACAAAAGAGGGGGTAAGGAATGGAGTTATGTTGAAGCAAAGTTTTATAAACTATTAAAATGAAGTTACTGACAATATTACCTAGATTGTTTTAAGATAAGAAATACAGGGCAACCATTAATAAAACAATGAAAAAATATTGTAAAAGAAACATAAAAGGAATGTAAAGGGTACACTAGAAAATACCTATGTAATCCAATATTTCTTACTATGTTTGTACTATGTCAACACCAGCATTAGCAAACATGGTAGCATAAGTCATCCTTCTCTTCCTGAAGCCACACTCTATGTCTAGGACCGCTTTTCTTGAGCAGTCATCTTCTCTTTGCTTGTAATGGATAATAAGAAACTACTTGCCTAACATCCTCCCTCCCCACCAGGAAAAGTGAGAGGTATCTCTATTCAGAAACACAGTTTTATCTAAAAGGCCCAGGACTCAGAAGGTGTCTATTTCATTTCCTTTAACAGTATTCTCCTCACCTATTAATAGACAAAAATAAAAAATTAAACAAACAAACAAAGGTATGGGAGGTTCCCATATATCCCACCCTCTAACCCCTGCCACTCCTCCTACGTCAGCAGCCTCTTTCATCTTTGGGGTACGTTAGTTGCATTTGGTGGGTGCATCTTGGGACACTGCTGCACCTCATGGATTATGGTTTACATTGCAGTTTACCCTCTCCCCCAGTCCATTCAGTGGGTTGTGGGGGGATATTTAGTGTCTGCGTCTCTCCCTGCAGTATCATTCAAAGCAATGTAACTGCTCTTTAACCTAGTCTGCTTCTGGAGTCTGAGACCTTAGCTTCATGAAGTTACACACTTACACATATTCTGAGGACTGTTGAATATAGAAATTGGACAGTAAGAGGCAAAACTGGTGTGGTGGCTGTCCAAATTAATACATGGGCAGCTATCCTTCTGGGCCCTTGGCCACAACTCAAATATAGTTATTATGCATTCCCCAAGCATGTACCTGCTAGGAAACCTATGTTTCAATCTCTGCCCCCATACTAGCAGTAGGATTTTCCCTAAAAGTAGCTTTCCTTCCCCAGGCTCATAAATACTTTTCTTTTAACCCTGTAATCCAAGCTACCACCAACACAAGCTTAACTTTGGATAATTTGGTCCAAGATCATTGTATTTTTAGATTAATATCATTAGCCTTTACCTTCTCAAGAAATATTCCCCCAGGATTACAGTCTGTAGCCAGTTTCCCTTAAGCTTTAGAACTTCCTAAAAAACAAGAAGAGCATAAAATGGCACTTGCTGGTGTCTTCTGAATCCCACATACTCTGTGTTTCCTGGCCCAAGACAGAGGTGATGGAGCAGCATTTTTCCCATTGTGAAGGACAGGCCTGGAATTCTACAAAAGAGGTATTCATTTTTAAGAAATCCACTTTTGTTGTAAATAAAAGGCCCATCTTTGAATTTACTTTTTAATGTATGTGTGATTTTTCTGTACTCTAATTTTCCAATCCTTAAAATCAAAACGAGCAAGCTAAATCCTGAGTTGGTTAGCCCATTACTTACTTTTATATGATTTTATCAGTATATTTGTATATATTGATGTTTACACTTTATAAAATATAACCATGACCTAGGCAATATTTGAATCTTTTTGTCCTCTGAATATTATATTGCAAAGATGCAGCCATATTTTTAAACATTGTTATAGTTTATTATTCTTGTGAAATATTCCATTCTATGATATACCACAGTTGATTTCATCCACTATCCTATTAAAGGACCTTAGTACCTTCCTCCCAAACAGGTTTTTGTTTTGGGAATGGTAAAGATATGGACATTCTCTTGCATGTTTCTTGGAATATACATGAAAGAATTCTTCTTGGGTATACAGCTGGGAATGGAATTGCTGGGTTCTGAGATATCTGATATGCAACTTCATAAAATAACATATTTTCAGAGTCTAAAAATTTACATTCCCATTGGCAATACATTAAAAAAAAAAAAAACCCTAAAGATACACATCTTGTCCAAAACTTGGTACTGGTAGATATTTTAATTCTTGTCCATTGAGTAGGTGAAAAATAGTATCTAATTATGGCCTTGATCTGCATTCTTCTGATCACTAATGACATATCATCTTGTTCTTTACTATACAAATTTCCTTTGTTTGTGAAATACTTGAATGTGTCTATCTATTTTTATTGGGCATTTTGAATACTTTAAACTAGTTTCTATGAGTTTTTATGTATTACTTTTACTTATACTTTATTGGTTTTGTAAATTAAATTCATCATGTACTTATTATAAAAAAGAATATAATGGAAAATTAGGTTCATTGTAGTATGCTTGAATCTGCATATATCCTCTAAGATTCAAACACTGAATGATAACAGTGTATATTCTCATTTTTTATTGAATCACCTTCAGATAGAAGCTATTTTACACTTCTTGTCTTCAGCTGTGGGATCTACACAAAAATCCCTAAACAAAAGGGAAAATTTTACTTCTTTACCTTGTATGAAATTTTGGTCTTCCTGTTTTATAAAAGTAAAACATTATTTGAGTGAAATTGATAAAAGATGGGAAATCAAATAAAACATCAACTGAACACTTGCCACTAATAAATAACCACTACTTTTCTTCAAACATGTTTAATATTTCAAGCACCCAGCCATTTTTTTGTTAAAATATAACAGTGCTATTTGCTCCAATATTTAAAATGACTAACAATAATGAGTGTTTTTATATCCTTATACGATAACCACTTTTTAAAACTTACATCATTTCACAAATCACAAAAATATAAAATCTGCACTATTTATTATTTAATTACCATAGCATTAATATTTATTAATATCAAAAATTAAATAACCTCAGGAGACAGGATTGATGAGATAAATAATTTGCCCAAGGGCACAAAACATTAAGGGAAATAATCAAGATTAAAATCTGTATGAGATCACATCTGTAAGACTCTCAATTCATTGTTAAGAAACTACCATTTAAATAGTCCTGGAAAAACAATTTTGGGATGCATAATTCAATTAATATATTGCTGTATTATATTTACTGCTGTGTACTTATATTGAGCTATCTATATTTATGAGAGTAATCTGATTAAGTTTTATTTTTAACATATGATGTTTAAGTTATACATAAATATCATTTGTATTTACTTAAAGGAAATGTTTTATTCCTGCAACTAAACTCTTTTTTAAAAGAAAATTGTGGCTAGATGGAAAATGCTTTCCTGAAGAAGCTTATCTACAAAACCCCACAGGAAACAGTATAATAAATTTTGAAAATCGATATGCATTTTCTTTAAAATTGTGTAAAAAACAAGATCCACACAAATCACTATATCAATGCACCAATGTGCTTAAGGTATGAATTAGCAGATTAAGAAAAGTGAAGGAAAAAAAGTGATATCGATTTTGGAAATAAATGAACTGTCATTATTTACAGATAATATAACAATGAACCCAAGAGTATCTATAAAGAAATTATTTGAATAAAATATTTCACTGAGTTTGCTAGACATGGGATAAACATAGCCAAAGCAATTATATCCTATATAATATCAATAAGCAGCCCCTCTAATCTGAAAAAATATCATATATAATACCAACACAACTGCAAGTTAGCTAATAATGTAATAAAAATGTAAGATCTTTGAAAAAATTATAAAATGTATTAGTAGACATAAAGAAGATTTTAATAGAGACGCAAGCAGATGTGGCTCAAGTGACTGGGCTTCCACCAACCATATGAGAGGACCCAGGTTCTGTCCCTGGGACCTCCTGCTTGGAAAAAAAGGTGTGCCTGTGCAGCAAGCCGAGTGTCTGCACAGGTGAGCCAGTATCCACGCAAGTGAGTCACGCAGCAAAATGATAACTCAACAAGAGAGAGAAGGGGAGAGTCAAGATGAAGCACAGCAGAGACCAGGAACTGAGGTGGCACAATTGACAGGGAACCTCTCACCACACCAGAGGTTGCCAGGATCGAATCCCGGTGAATCCTAGAGGAGAAAGAAGAAAAGAAAAGACAAAAAGAGAAAGAGGCATAGATGCTCACACAGCAATTGGACACAGACAGCAAAAATCAGGAGGGTGGGGGGAGGTGGGAATCACACTGACTTGATATTCATGCAAACATTAAAAAAAGAAATAAATATACCATGTTGACGTATAAAAATACTCAATATATAAGTTTGAAATTAAGAAACAGTGGGATAAGAATGGAGCTATTGACTATTCTTAAAGATAAAATATATATGAAAATATGTAAAAACTATACCTGAATAGAGCATCAAAAACCCTAAAATTTAGAATAGTATGGTAATACATTAAGGAACAAGTAAGGGCTTTTTACATAAGATTAAAATTAAAAAGTAAAATACCAATATATTTTACTGTGTAGAATGATAAACAATAGTCAATTGAAGAGCACCATGGACAAGTTGAAAATGTGAACCACAAACTGGGAAAAGATATTTGTAACATATAAATCCAAAAAAGATAAGTACCTGGAACATAAATAACTCTTACAAATAAATAAGGAGTAACAATAACTGTCAATTGGAGTTTGTCCAGGAAAAGAGACATCATCTAAGCATTTCAAATATAATGGATTTAATACAGTGGATTAGGTTGGAGAAAAGATAAGGAAGGAGGGCCCCTTAGTGATTTGTGTTTTTTTAATAACTTTCAAGCAGTCATGAAATTTGAGAGCTTCAGAAAACCACTTGAAATGACCATGCTGCACCAAAGATATGATTTGCAGGAAATCAACTATTAAATCAGAAAAGCCCATACATCTGTGCACAGCTTGCAAAAGAATAACAACATAGCTTTGGTTTTTCTTCCACATATCATTGGTGAAATGGAATGCAGACACCCTGTTAAATGACAGTACAGCAAAAATAACTAAAACAAAATTAGGAAAATTGTGACTAGGCAATTTATAGATGAAGATACCATAATGATCAATATATATTAAAAATGAACTATGTACCAATATCTACCTACCTAAATATCTACCTAGCATCTATTTCTCCATCCATCTATTCAAAACTTTGTAAATTAAAGCCACATGAATACATTGTTTTATTTCCACAGATTAGCAAAAGTTAAGTATTATGATAACACAAAGCATTATTTCAGATGTGGAGCAACAAGCACTCTTATCCAGTTAAAGAAATGACAATTGAACTAGTGATTTCTCTCAGAAAAATTTATCTGATATATGCATCTAAAGGTATACAAGAATATTTATATTTGATTTCATAGTCACAGAAAATGGAAACAACTTAATTATCCAAAAAGAGGAGGAATATTAAGTGTTAAAGAAATGGAAACTATACAAACATGAAGATAAACAAATTGGACCTAAATATATGGATATGAAACTAAGTAGGGGGAATCCCAAATAACAAAGTTAAACCAAAGGTTGTTTTTGTAGAAGAATATACAGTGTGAAAACAATAATTTCAAATTTTAAAATAGTTTAAGGATTTATATATAAATATAGGGGAAAATGCATGAGATAAATGTTACTGAGGGAAGTAGTTGTAATTACTTTGGCAATATTTTATTTCTTGAGCTGGTGATGAGTACAAGGATTCGGTTATAATATTTTTTATCTATTTGAATATAGTTAAAATATTGCAATATAATGTGTTTTTAAATACACTACAGAAAAAAGAATATTATATGTCAGATCACCACTCTACCTGACAATAGAAATATCCAAAGAAAGAAAAAATGTGACATATGAACCAACAGAAATAGCTGCCCCTTCTCTGTATTTTTAATTAAAAATTTCAGTGAGCTTTCTGAAGAAAATGTTAGAAAATATGAGCTAGAGTTCATTGAAGATTATTTTAAAATGTTATAAACTGGAATTTGAATCCTAATTATTTTGATTTTAAAATAAGTATTGCCATGGAAACAAGGTCCTGGAACTTAATTTTTCTAAATTTTACATAAATCCTCCTTGACTTTATTTAAATCAAAGAACACATATCTTTGATCCTTCAAAATCTTACCTGAATTTTTCAAACTGATATTACCATGATAATAACAAAGCTTAAAGAAAGACACATTGATGAGTCAAGTGCTTCAAATTTGATCTTAGCAAACCATGAACATATTTATTTTGAAATATAAAATATTACTCATATTTCCTTAGATCAAATTAGAATGATAGTTGGAAGAAATAGAAATTATAATAAAGTCTTAGAATAATTTTTATAATTTTTATACATAATAATAGTTTAGGGTAACTATGATATAAAAAACATATCTTGATATTCATTATCATCCATATCTCAGAACAGGCTATAAATTTAAAACTCATTTGTACTTTATTTTGAAGCAAAATGGAGTAAGCACTAACTCTCTTATTTTTCAATCAAATCTTGGATGGGAATGTTTTATGGCTGTATTACTTAGCCAAAGGGCTGCTTATGCAAAGTACCAGAAATTTGTTGGATTTTATAAAGGGTATTTATTTGGAGTAGAAGTTTTCAGTTACCAGGCCATAAAGTCTAAGTTACTTCCCTCACCAAGGTCTGCTGCCATGTGTTGGAGCAAGGTAGCTGCTGACATTTGCAAGGGTTCAACCTCCCTCTTACTCTTAAGGCTCAGTAGTCCCAGCTTCTTCCAATATCAGCTGTAGGTTAGGATAAGTCTCATCTCTCTCCCTGGGTTCATTACTCTCCAGGCTCAGCAGCTCTGCTTGCTCCACAAGGCCAGCTGTAAACTGTCAGGCAACCAGCTAATCTCTCTTTCCATCTAATGGAGCCTTCTCTCTTTTCTCACATATCTGCTTCTCTGTATTTTCTTCCCAGGGCTCCAGCCCTAAACTCTTTCCTCTGCCTTGTTTTCTCTGTAAGTCCCCACCCATTAAGGGGGCAGGGCCTCAACATCTTACTGACATAGCCCAATCAAAGCCTTAATCATTTATTAATCAAGTAAAAGCGAAACCTTTGAATCCAATCCAATCTAATATGCCCAGAGGAATAGACCAGTTCACAAACATAATCTAATATCTACTCTTAGAATTCATAAATAATACTGAACTGCTACAATGGCTCTCACATATAATATTTCTATATTTTGACTTGTCATATCAAAAGTTTCTAGTGTTCAAGTATTCTTAACATCATTTCCATTTAATCCTCTTTCTGTCATTATTTTCTAAAAGCAGATGTCTGAAATTTTACATGTTCCAATACATTTATCTTTAAATTAAAAGTTATAAAGAATGCATGATAAAAATATATATGTCCCTTTTCTTAAAACATCTTGCACATATACATTTATCTACATTTTCAATCTGCATTATTTTATGTTCCTTTCTAAGTTGTTTTAAAGAATTCCCTCTCAGCTCTGAAAAGTAATCTTGGTGGTAGTCATTTTAGGAGCTGGGTAGGGAAAGGGAGATTTTCATCTGTTCTTTTAATTAAAGCATAACAGCAGCTTATAGTGAGTCCAATTCACTTTTCAAGCAACTTAAATAAAGGTTAATTTTAATAGGAATCTAAATCTTGCCCAATTTTCAAATTGCCATGTTCAATTTATGTGCCTCTGCTTAAATTTGTTAAGGAAATATTACCTTTTAAGTACTTTAGAATACCTTTAAGATCTTTTCTTTAGAAAGCAGCCTACACACTAATTTTATGGTTAATTTATTTCTCATATAAACTTTAAAATTTAGGGAATAGGATCCATTTGCTACTGATTATTACTGTTTACTTCTATTAATGATAATAGAAGTCTTAATTTGCACTTTATGATTGTAGGCACTTGGTTCCAATTTCATTAACAAGTATTTTTAATACTGTTGAACTACATGGAAAAAGATGTAATGGTCATGAAACTGCCACTTACCAACCCCACTGAAACTACTACTTAGTAGCCTACTTTTCAGAGAAACCCTTCCCTTACTGGTTTGTAGAAATGTCTAGAAACTATTGTTCAAATGCCCACCTCTTCATGTTTATTCATAGACTCACTGCCTCAAGAGAAAAGTTACTGTTTCTAAAGCTGGCTCTAACCAGTTTTAGTCACAGAGCATGCTAGGCCTTCATTTTAGGACTAAGCATAATTGCAATGGAGTATGCTCCATTTAACCCTGCTTTCCCCAAACTGGATTGGCCCATGTCATCTTACCCCATCCTTAGTCACTCCCTTAAGCCCACTGTATTAGTTGGCCAAAGGGATGCTGATGCAAAATACCAGAAATCTGTTGGCTTTTGTAAAGGGTATTTATTTGGGGTAGGAGCTTACAGATACCAAGCCATGAAGCATAAGTTACTTCCCTCAACAAAGTCTATTTCCATGTGTTGGAGCAAGATGGCTGCCAACATCTGCCAGGGTTCAGGCTTTCAGGGTTCCTCTCTTCCCAAGTCTTGCTTCTCTCTGGGCTCAGGTCCTCTGTTTTTTCCACAAGGCCAACTGTAGATTATCAAGTGAATGGCTCTGTCTCTCTCCCTACGGTTTCTGCCATATCTAAGGAGCTGTCTCTATTCCTCTGTGTTCTTCTCCTAACTCAAGTCCTCTCTTCCTGTTACTTGCTTCTCTTTCCTCTGTGAGCTTACTTCCCAGGGCTCCAGCTCAAGAGTCCAGTATTAACTCCAAAGCAAAACTCCAACATCAAAATCTCTAACTCAATCCTTTGCCATGTCTTTTATCTGTGAGTCCCACCCACAAAGGGATGAGGACTCAACACCCTACTGATGTGGCCCAATCAAAGCCCAAATCATAATTTAATCATGCCTGGGTACAAGTCAGTTTACAAACATAATCCAATATCTATATTTGGAATTTTTAACTATATCAAACAGCTACACCTACATTCCCAAGATGGTATAATACCCCAGCACACATTTTCTTCAGGGAAACTGATATGAGGCTTGCCTACAATTTCCTTGCTGGCTGATCATGCAATAAACTCTTTTCTTGAAATCCTGGTGACCCAGTATTGACTTCTGTGTGCACTGGGCAAAAAGACCTTCTTGGTGGTATTGGTCATAGGGCTTTCCAAATTGTGCAAATGTTGGAAGCACAATTTTGAAGTTAGGAAAAATGAAATGATAAGTAATTCCAAATTGAAATATTATACTGATCAATTTATCTTCTCCCACTCTTTTTAAGTTCTGTAAAACCAGGTTTGAAATGCTATATAAAAAAGATTCCTGGTGCTACTGACAAGAATGAAAGTGGACACAGAAGAACACACAGTGAATGGACATAGAGAGCAGACATTGGGGTGGGGGAAGGGGAGAGAAATAAATAAAAAATAAATCTTAAAAAAAAGTAGAATGTTCATAATGATATTTTATTACTCTGTTCAGTGTAGAATGGAAGAATGTGAAGAGGTTATTTAAAAATATATGCATCTAGACAACCAGCAAGATGGCAGTGGAGTAAGGAGCTCCTAGATTTAGCTCCTGCTACAGGGCAGTTAGTAAACACCCAGAGCTTTCTGCAGCTAGCTGAGGCACCTGTTTGGGGGCACCAGGAGGGAAGAAGAGCATCCTAGCACATCCTTGAGGGAATGGAAGGAGAAGACTGATCACTGCAGAGAAGACTCACAAATAGAGTGCTCCACCTGCCGAAGGCCAGTGCCCATCCTCCACCGGAGGCGCAAGCCGCCTTGGGAGCTGTTCTGTGGCTGGACCTGAAAGCTCCACTTCCCAAAAACAGGGGAGGAAGAGACAGTTGGGCACCAACTTCAGCTACTGATGAGTAAATTCACTGGGCTAAAGTATAATCCTGACAACTGTTAGTTTCAGACTCTCTGAGTCAGAAAGAAGCCAGTAATCACCATCTCAACTCCACGTCTGGCATAAGGGGAAGTGGGGCAGACTGAAAATCACAATGCTGGTGGGGAACTGCTTATTTCCATCCAGATCAGATTGCAGGTCTAGCCTAGGGCCCATAGCCACCTCCAGGAGGGAGGAAGCTGTGGGGACCTGCACCAACCTCTCTGGGAAATGGCCAGCCAAGCTTCCAAGGCCGGTAATTGTCCTATTTTGGCAGCACAAGCCACCCAAGGAGCTGTTCTGTGGCTAGAATTGGAAGTTCCATTTCCCAAAATGGGAGGAGATGGTTGGTTGCCCATTTCAGCTATGAATTGGTAGCTTTGGGTGGCTAAGATGGAACTCTGGGAACATCTGGAGTGTGAATCTGTCCAAGTCAGAAAGAGACCAGTGGCTGCCACTTTGACACAGCCCCCAGCCTGAGGGGAAGCCGGGCTGACTGAAAATCACAGTGACAACAGAAACTGGTTTCTTTCACCCAGATCAGCCTGCAGCCCTAGCCTAGGCTTCAACCTCACCTCTGGCAGGGAGGAGGCTGGTGACATCTGCACCAGCCTATCCAAGTAACTGTGAGTACCTTTGGTTAGCACAAATTGAATAATTGGAAGTCTACCAGGGCAACTGCAGTCATCTTGGACCACATAGATTGCTGTCCACACCTACAACTCTATCTCTGTCCCAGGCAGGGGAGAAAGGGATGTGAAGCTTCATCAGTTTCTCTGTGAAACTACAGTCTAGGCCTGCACACCTTGGATTATTCCACACAACAGTGACTCTGTCCCTACCTCTGGCAAAGGAGAAAGTTGGAAGAAGCTTCATTGATTCCTGGGGCAATGAGGGCAGCTTGAGTCTCCACAATTTATAGCACCAATAACATCCTTGGATCCTACTGCACGACCAGCAAGGGAGAAAGGACAGGAAACCCTAAACTAAAGAGAAAAACTGCACCCAGAATAAATACTCTAGTAAACCAGATGGTAAGACACCAAAAAAAATTACAATCCACACCAAGAAACAGGAAACTATGGCCCAGTTAAAGGAACAAGATAAGCCTCCAGATAACATAAAGGAGTTGAGACAACTAATCATAGATGTTCAAACACATCTCCTTAATAAATTCAAAGAGATGGCTAAAGAGATTAAGGATACTAAGAAGACACTGGATGAGTACAAAGAATTAGGAAGCACACATAGAAAAATAGCAAATCTTATGAGAATGAAAGGTGCAATAAATGAAATTAAAAAAACACTGGAATCATATAATAGCAGGCTTAAGGAGGCAGAAGAAAGGATTGGTGACCTTGAAGACATGGCCTCTGAAAGTGAATATACAAAAGAAGAGATGAAATAAAGAATGGAAAAATTTGAGCAAGGTCTTAGGGAAGTAAACATCAGCAAGAGACGTGCAAACATACATGTTATGGGTGCCTCAGAAGGAGAAGAGAAGGGAAAAGGGGCAGAAGGCATATTTGAAGAAATAATGGTACAAAATTTCCCAGTCCTACTGAAGGATATAGATATCCACGTCCAAGAAACAAAACCTACTCCCATACAAAAAGATCCAAATAGACCAACTCTGAGACACATACTAATCAGAATGTCAAATGCCAAAGACAAAATTCTAAGATGAGCAAGAGAAAAGCAATGCATAACATGTAAGTGGTACCCAATAAGAGTAAGTGCTGATTTCACACCAGAAACCATGGAGGCAAGAAGGCAGTGGTTTAACATATTTAAAATACTATGGGAGAAAACTTCCAGCCAAGAATCTTACATCTGGCAAGACTGTCTTTCAAAAATGAAGGTGAGATTAGAATATCCACAGTTAAATAGAAACAGAGAATTTCTAAGCAAGAGACCAGATTTTCAGGAAATACTAAAAGTGTGCTAGAGCCTGAAAAGAAAAGACAGGAGAGAGAGGCCTCAAAGATAGTCTTGAAATGAAGATCATATCAATAAAAGAAACTAAAAGTGTCAAGAGTGGTGAAAATAAAATATGACAGATAAAATTCAAATAGTCAGGAATAAACTTAACCAATGATGTAAAGCACTTGTATTCAGAAAACTGCAACCCAATGTTAAAAGAAATAAAAAAAGTCCTAAACTACTGGAAGAATCGTCCATGCTCATGGATTGGAAGACTAAATATCATTAAAATGTCAATTCTACTCAAATTGATATACAGATTCAATGCAACCCTGATAAAAATTCCACAGGAATTTAAAAAAAAACCATAATTATCAAATTTATTTGGAAGGGTAAGGGGTCCTGAATAGCCACAAACATCATAAAAAGGAAAAGTGAACCCTCATCTCCACACTTTAAATCATACTATCAGCTATAGTGGAAAAAACAGCATGGTACTGGCATAGAGACAGACACATAGACCAATGGAACCAAACTGATGGTTCAGAAACATATCCTCACATGTATGGTCAAGTGATTTTTGACTAGCCTGTCAAAGTCACACAGCTTGATCAGAACAATCCATTCCACAAAATGGTGCTGAAAGAACTGGAATCCATAGCTGAAAGAAGGAAAGAGGATCCCTATATCACACCTTATCCAAAAATTAATTCAAAATGAATCAAAAAACTAAAACTAAAAGCAAGAACCATAAAACTTCTAGAAGAAATTGTAGGGAAATATCTTCAAGACCTGGTGGTAGGTGATGGATTCTTAAAGGAAATAAAAGGAGGACTGAGATGGACTACTGATGTTTAATGTATGTAGAAGTTTTACTTAGCTTTATTGTAAAAGTGTGGAAATGTATATAATGGAAGGTAACAAATAGTGAGTAATAGCTAGTGTAAAAATGCAGATGTGGCTGAGAATGGTTGTCTAGGTATGTAAATGCCAATTGACAGAATGCTAGAGAATAATCTAGGAACTGAATAGCACAGTTAACCAGAGGTGAATGAGAATTATGGTTGATGGTACAGATGCAAGAGTGTCCTTTGTGAGCTAGAGCAAATGCACATCACTACTGCAGGGTTTTGGGAATGTATGGGAAAAATACAACTGGAGTGACTTATGGACTGTGGTTAGCAGCAATAATATAATATAATATTCTTGCATCTTTGCCAAAGATGTACTGTATTGATAATGGAGTATGGAAAATGTGAGTCAAGTGTATCCTATGGACATGGTAATATTATCTTACCATATTCTACCATAGTATGTTGTGTTGATAGAGGGGTACTGTTTGAAAATTCTGCACATGGGCATTATTGTTTTATAAATTTACAACTTCTGTCATAAAAATATATATTTAAAAATAATAATAGGGTGGGTTGGGGGAATACACACCAAATGTAAGATAAGGACTATAATTAGTAGTAAGATTTTGACAATGTACTTTAATAATTTGTAACAAATGTCTCATGGCAATACAAGGTGTTGGTGAAGGTTGATGGATGGGACCCCTGTATGATGTTATGCATGTTTGCTTTTTGAGTTCACAACTTTTACTATAACTTAATTGTTTATGTATGTTCATATACAAATGAGATAAAGATAATAATAATAGCTAAGGATGGGGAAAGATACTTTGGTCAGTAGTAATATTTTGATAATGTTCTTTAATCATTAGTTAAAAAGGTTTAACAACAATGTAAGGTGTTGGTGGTAGGGTGAGGTATGAGAGTCCTGTATGATTTTATATATGCTTTTCTTTTAAGTTCACAACTATTACTATACACTTATTGTTTATGTATGTTTGTGTGTGGGTGATATATTTCAATAAATTATTTTAAAAATATATATGTGCGTCTATTTTCTTGAATCTTTTTTAAGTGTCACTTATGTTATAAAGTAATGAAATATAAGCATATCTATGTACAGATATTCCACATAAATTCCTAAATAAATATATTTGAATCAGTTTATTAAGGTACACTATTAACTAATAATAAGATGTTTTATATTTTAATATTTTTCCATAAAGCTATTTAAAAATAACATCACTATTCAAGGCCTTAACACTTAATAATAACGTTTAAAATTTGACAGAATGCTAAAATTTGACAGAATGTTATTTCTCTCATTCCATATAATGGGTATAACCAGCTATCTAGTGATATTATATATAGATAATCTAAATGGAATACACAAAGAAATATATTCAATTATTAGTCTTGTATCCACTATCTTCTGAAACAGCATTTCAGTTAAAGCCATTATATGCCATTCTCCCATTTCTTGTATTTATTAACAAAAATAACATTTTATACATTTCATTCCTTAAACTATATCTTTGAAACTTATCTTTCAATATAAATAGATCTTATACAATTATGCCACCTCTAGCAAAATAAAAAAAATCTACTTTTAAATGTAATGGAAGGTTTATCTTGGCATTTTTTTGTGAAATCTGGATACCACCTACTGAAAAATATTATGTGAAAACCACCCACCCTGAAATAGAATGAGGTATCTAAAATAGTGATAAAGTTTATATTTTATTCACTATGTTTATCTCCATCTTCATGAGTTGAAAGCTTAAAGAATTAATTTTCAGATATTCTTTTTTATTTACTACAAGCATTTAAAGCTCCAAATTTCTCTTTAAGCATTAATTAAATCTGTCCTACACATTTTATATGCTGTATTTTTAATATTATTGGACTCAATGTACTTTGTAACTAAATATATTTTGTAAGTCCAATATATTTTTGTAACTCCAAAGGTTTAATCTTTGACTCCCAGATAAATTAGAAGTGTGTTTGTTTTCAAAATTTCAAAAGACAAGAGAAAATTGGAATTTTAAAAAATCTATTTTTATAATCTCTAAATTGATGTGTTTATACTATTTATATTTTGTAATCATAACAATTGGTTTTATATTTGCCATATTTCCCTTCTAATTTTATTCTTCCTTTTTATTTTTTTAGATTAATCAGTCCTTTTTTTACTCCATCAGCCATTTAGTTATACCTTCTGTTGATTCTTTTACTTTAGTTGCAGCCTAAAAATTACAATATGCATCCTTGTTGTATTTGAATATACTTTCAGTTAGCACTTCCCAAGTGACATATCTTACAATTATTTAGTCTCATTTAGCCTTTCCTATATTTTGTGCTATTATTATCATATATTTTAATTTTAACTATGCTATAAATCAAATAGGATATTGTTATTTTAAATAGTCAATATTCTTCCATTTTTGCCAAAGCATTTACCTTTCTGGTGTTTCAATGTCTCAATGTCTCCTGCAATGTTTGTATTATTATTCTCTCGTGGATAATTTTTCTTCAGCCTGAAGAACTTCCTTTCTTTGATTTTTAAAATGTATGTCTGCTATCATTAAAAATTTTCAAGGTCATATTTTCTGAAAAGATATTTCTTTAAATCATTTTTTTTAATTTTTAAAGGAGTTTTAGATTACATAAATGTTACATCAAAAATATAGGGGATTCCCATATATTCCACCCCTTGCCCCTCCCACACTTTCTCTGGTTAACAATACCTTTCGTTGGAACATTTGTTACAATTGATGGACATATAGTGAAGCATTGCTACTAACCATGGTCTATAGTTTACAATGTTTTACACTTTGCACAACACAATTTTATAGATTTTGACAAAATACATAACGGCTAGTATCTATCATTGTAATATCATGTAGAACAATTCCAGTGTCTCAAAAATGACCCATGTTACACCTGTTGTTCCCTCTCCTTCCTCTCAGAACCTCTGGTGACCACTCTCTTTATACCAATATTACAAGTTCTTCCATTACTAGAATAATAATGTCTACTTTAGACCACATTTACATTCCCCCTTATATTTTTCCATTCTGATATCTTGAGGATTTTGGAATGTGTTGCCCAACCCTGCTTCCAATAGAGAGGGGCCTTAGATCCCATGGGGTAGATGGATAGAACTAATTTACTTGCAGTTGAAGATACGCTCTGCTTCTTGGATTAGGCATTGTTCATCATCCTTTTAATACGTTTACTGAATATTCTAATTATAGCATATCCATTTCATTATTTTTATAGTTTTGAATTTCTAGTCTAAATTATCCATTTTGTTCATATTTATTTATTTTCTTTACCATATTAGTGAAAGTTCTTTGATAGTTATTTGAGGTCTTTTTCTCTACCTAGAAAGCACAAGATCATTTTTGGTAGGCTTCTAGAACTATTTTTTCTCTTGCTTATCATTACTTTTCCTGCTTCTGTTATGTTTTCATGAATTTATAATTTTACATAGGCTATAGATGCTAATTTGTAGAGGCTCTAGTATGCCTTTGTGCATCTTCCAAATCTCTGCTAAGCACTCTAGGTTCTCATTGAGTCTCTGAAGTTTATACCATTATATGTTCACATGACTTTTCACATAATTTATTGGTGATCTCCACTCTGATAATTTGTCTTCCAAAATTCCAACTGCTTTTGAAGGCTTGAACTCTTATCTACGTTTTCTAAGACCAGAAAAACTAACCCTTTCTTCAGGAACATTCTTTACTTGCAGTGCAGTTTGGAAAATATCTTTAAGAAGAAAGGTAAGATGAATAGGGCTCACTTAAGTGTTTCCTTCCTCTGGTTGCTCTCCAATGATTGTGAACAAAATTTTAATGTATTTTGTCCTGCTTTATATTTTATAGGGTGGAAAGTATTAAATCTGTAATTGCCAAGATTGAAGTTCTATTTTCATGTCAAAATTTAAAATTTTAACAAATGCTAATTTACCATCTATAAGTATGATAAAATGAATTTATTCTTTTATTCTATTAAGATTAAGAAATTCATTGCATTACTTTTAGAGGAAAACCACATCTTGCATTTCTGGAATAAACTCAACTTGATTATGATGTATTGTTCTTTTTTATAAATAACTATATTTTTTAGCCTAGTCTTATTTAATGGATAAAAATGAGATTAAATTGTTAGTTTTCTTTCAAATTTTTATATTAAGGTCATGATGTCATTATGAAACAGTTAAGGAGATGCTTCATCTTGTTTTACTGTGTGGATGAGTTTGTAAAATATTGGTACTATTTTGTCTATGTATTTTTATAGAACTTTAAATGAGCCATCAGAGCCTGGAGTTTTCTTAGAAGGAAATTTAATCAATAATTCAATAGATATAGTGTATTTCATTTTCTTTTCCTTTTATTTTTGTATTTGCTTTGATTAGCAGTTTTTTTGTTGTTGTTGATTTTATCCTATTCATCCAAATTGTCAAAGATAAAGGACCAAAAATAAAAGAGAGAAGAATAAGAAAAGAACATTTTTGAGTACAGAACAATTACAATCAGTCAGTATATATATAAGCAATTAGAATACTTAAAAGAAAAGGGAGGAAGAGGACAGAAATACTTGAAAAAATAGTAGCTAAAGTTTTCCATTTTCCAAATTTGATGAAAAAAAGTAAATCCACATGTGGCAGTTTGGTATTGTATGAATTCCAAAAGTAGGTATTGGATTGTGTTTGTAAACTGGTCTGGGCATATTAGACTGTATTAGATTCAGAGGTTTCACTTTTACTTTATTAAATTAAAATTAGGGCTTTTATTTCACCACATCATTAGGGTGACTTGATTTGAGTTCATGTCCCCTACCCTTTGTGGACTATATAAATGGATGCTCAATCAAAGACAAGAAAGTAAATACATGGTGAAGAGAACACAGAGAGTTTAGTTTTGACTGCTGGAGCCCTGGGGAAAGAGCTGAGCTGTTCACATGATAGTTTCCAAGTAGAGACCAGAGTCCTGAATAGCTGAGAAAGCACAGAAAGAAATGAGCCCCAGGGAGACAGCCAAGCCTTATGCCAGCCTACAGTTAAGATAAGAAGAAGCTGGGACCATGGCATTTTAAGAGGAAAAAGAAGGGTGAATCCTTGCAGAGACTGGCAACCATCTTGCTCCAACATATGGGAACAGACTTTGGTGAGGGAAGTAATTTATTCTTTATGGTTTTGTAACTGTAACCTTCTACCCCAAATAAATACCCTTTATAAAAGCCAACATATTTCTGGTACTTTGCATCAGAACCCCTTTGGCTGACTAATACAGAATTGGTACCAGATGTAAAGTTGTGCTTTTGCAGTTACCAAAATGCTGGAACCATTTTATAAATGGATAAGGGGTATTTTTTTGGAGGAATTGTGAGAAGATTGAGGGAAAAGGCCTAGATTTCTTTGAAAATACTGTTGGTAGTAATATGGGGCCTAAAATTATTTTGATAAATCCTTAGAAGGAAATAATTATGAGATGTTTGATTGAAAAGGTCAAGAGTGCTTCGAAGAGACTGTTGGCAGGAATATAGATGCTAAGGAGACTTTTTATGAGGCCTTAGAAGTAAATGATGAAACTATTATTGGAGACTGGAGGAAGGCAATCTGTATTTTAAAGTCACAGAGAATTTAGCAAGATTGCCTCCTGATGTTTTATGAAAGACAGAATTTGAAAATGGCAAGCCTGGGCATTTGGCTGAAGAACTTTCTAAAGTAAACTCAGAAAATGTGGCTTGGCTTCTTCTTGCAGCTTATAGTAAAATGTTAGATGAGAAAGATAAGCTGAGAACTAAATTGTTGGGCACAAAGAAAATAGAAACTGATTCCAGAAATTCCAAGCTTCTGGAAACCAAGACCCCAGATTATAGCACCCTATTTGAGGACTTAACTAAACTTGGAAATTGTAAATCAGGACTGAAATGCAGTTATCTAGGAAAGGCTTGTGGAAAGTTTTCTGTCTGAAAGCTTGAACCCTGCTTCCTGAATGGTAAACCAACAAGCTGTTTGAGAAAGCTGTATGAACAAAACCACTGTCAGTTTAGACTAAAAGGGACATGTAAGGGAAAGATGGAAGGGAACATGGCTTTAAGAGGAAAACCATTGAAACTGAGATCTAGAATTAACACATTTCCTTGGGCCAAGAGAGGAACCCAACCCATGTGCATACATAGGGTAAGTTTGACCAGGCAGTTGAAAAGGGTGGATGTTCCTGCCCACTGTTCAGGGAGATTTTTGCTGCCCCCAGGTACAGAGAAGATGGAGTACATTCCCCAAGGGTTAGGGAGGGTAAGGTCAGCACCCCATAGATCTGAGAGGGGTGGGCCTGTCCCCAAGAATTAGGGAAGTCCAGGTTGCCAACTTATTTCTCTGAGAAATTTGGGCCAGTATGCCAAAGATTAGGGAGGATGTTGCCTTCACCTCACTCTACTAGGGGTGTAAAAACTCTAGCACAGAGATCAGGCAAGGTGTGGCCATCACCCCAATTTTCTTGGAAGGTGAAGTCTGGAGCTTAGTCACCACCCAGATGCTTGATGAGGGTGGAACCAAGAAAATAACTATTGGGCAAGCTTGTGAAAAGGATGTGTCTCCATGAAGCCCCAGGGAGAAGAAACCCTCATCTTGAGAATCATCCTCAGGCTTTGAAATCTAATGAAGTATGCGCTGCAGGTTTTTGGAACTGTAGACTGTTGTGGGAAACTGTCTTACCTGTTCCTTATTGTAAATATTACACCCGTTCTACTTGCAAGCTTACAGAACAGTTACACAAATATCACAAAACCCATACAAAGGACTCCAACATACCCCTAAACTCCCAGATAAAGAAATCTAACAAATTTAACATTTTGCCACAGTTGCACTATCTATCCATCCATCCAGCATCCATCCATCCATCCATCTATCCATCCATCCATCTATCCATTTTCTCAATAGTTGAGTATGGGTTGAATATATCATGCTCCTTGAACACCTAATACTGCCATGTACATTTCCAAAGAATAAGAATATTTCTTTATGTAACCTCCTTAAGTGCAGTTATCAAATCCAAGATATTTAACTCTGATATAAAGTTTATAGTCTATATTCCAATTTTTTTCATATGTCCCAAGAATGTCCCTTTGAAGCTTTTCTCCTTCCTTGTTAGATCCCACTCAGAATCTTGAATTGCATTTAATTATCATTGTCTTTTTTAATTATCATTTACCCTTGTCATTACTTTCACTGGATCTATTATTTCTTAATATGCCTTTGATATATTATCTATTGCCCTTTCTTTTCAACTGTAAAACTCTTTGTAGCATCTCTTGTAAGGCTGGACTATTGGTGGCTAACTTCCTCACCTTTTGTATATCTGGGAATGTCTTAATCTCTTTCTCATTTTTGAAAGACAATTTTGCTGGTATAGAATTCTTGATTGGCAATTTTTTGCTTTCAGCAGTTTAAATATGTCATCTCACTGCCTTTTGGCATCCATGGTTTCCAATGAGAACTCAGCACTTATCTAGGATCCCTGATATATAACCCATTGTTTCTCTCTTGAGGTTTTCATAGCACTTTCTTTAGTTAAGACATTCAGTGGTTTGGATGTGTGGTGTGAGTCTATTCTGGTTTAACTTGTCTGGAGTTCATTTAGCATCTAAGGCATGTGTATTCATGTCTTTTACTAAATTTATGAAGTTTTCAGACACTCCTTGAATATTCTCTCTGTCCTTTCTTCTTCTGCTAGGAATCAATATATATGAATGTATTGATAGGCTCAATGGTCTCTTAGTGTCTGTTCACTTTTCTTCATTCTTTCTGTTCCTCACACTACAATTTCAACTGTCTTATCATCAAGTTCTCTGGTTCTTCCTTCTGTAAGCTCCAATCTGCTGCTGAACTCCTCTAGAGAATTTTAAACTTCCATTAATGCAATATTCAGTTCCATTTTAGTTGATTTTTATAATTTCCATCTCTCTATTGATATTCTCTTTGTGTTCATCTATTTTTTCCCTGATTTCTTTTAGTTCTTTGTCCACCTTTTCCTTTAATACTTTGAGCACATTTAGGACCAAGTTTTTATAGTCTTTGTCTGGCCTGGAATATCCTAGGTCTGATCTTCTTCACTGATGGTTTCTATAGCTTTAATCTCTTTTTCCTGGGTCATAATTTCCCATTTCTTTGTATGTTTTGATATTTTAATATTTAGTATTTAAATATTTTACTGTGTTATCGCTGGACTTCAGACTGAGGAGTATGTTCCTTAAACTTGTATCCAGCTAGAGTTATGACAGAGCTTTCCTTGATTGCCAGGAGCTAACTGAAAAATAACAAAAGAAGGTAACAAAGAAAACCCTGTTCAATATATATACTGACTAAACATGGGCAAGATGAGCAAACATTCTCACCTCACTATGCTCATTAGTAAAGAGGGAATAAATTTACTTACCTGTCTCTGTTATAATGTTGTGAGAGTAACATCATATTAGAAGATTAACTGAACTTAATGTCTTTTCACTAAAATATTTTAAACCAACAGAGGTTGCTACAAATATGCTTTCCAGAATTCAAGCACTTATTTTTTATTAGACAATTAGAAATGGTGTGATTTCTGTTTCTAGGTTACAAAAGTGTTATATAAATATGTAGCAATATACAGAAACAAATATCACATGTAGAAATGTGTGTGTGTGTGTGTATATATACACTTAGAGAGCAATACATATTGATTTATTCTTCAACATTATAGTGAAATATTTTCCTCTACCAATTTTTTTCTGTCAGTCAGTTGTCTTTAATAAATTTGCTGTCAAATTTTTTTTCTCTGGTGAAAATTTGATGGTTTGGAAACGACAATAAGGATTTAGCTATAATGTTGCATGACGATAATAGTTATTTTTCTTTTATTCTTTCTTCCTCCCTTTCTGTTTTTGACCTTCTGTCTTTGAGAAAACTTTAATGCAGCACACAGCACATGAACTGATGGTAGTGGTTCCATTGTGCACCATATTTTAGGAAGGCACATAACATAATTCAAAGAAAAAAATTTGGTCTTCACACAAACTAACTTATAAGATTTAGAGATATGAAGATAAAATTTCTGTGAAATCAAATATAAGTCTTTAAAAAATAAGTCAAAGAATAAAATATGTCAAGTCTTTCCTTTCTTACAGTATTCCTAAACCTGAAACTAAAGTTAAATATGATAATAGGGGACTGAAAACATGTTTTATGCACTCCATAATTATTTAGTCTAATAGTCAAAGAAGCAATGTAAATATGTATAAAGTAAATACTGATACATGCATTTAAGACAAATACAAATACAAACATATCTGTTTTTAAAAATAAATATTAGGCTAATAATTTTTTAAAATATTGAGATGTCATTTCAAGATACTAAATGAATATATTTGTGGTCTAAACTTAGAAACCATGAAAGAGAGAAAAAAAAATTAATTTTCTCAGTAACCTACAACATGGATTGACAAACTATAGTCCACACCCTGGCAGACCAATTTTGGATACAAAGTGTTATTGGAACACAGCCATCCCTATTTTTATGGCTTTTTTCACACTAGAAGGTCAAAAATTAGTAATTGCAACAGATGTCTTATATCCCATAAGTCTAAAATATTTACTCTCTGACTGTTGAAGAAAAAATTGACCAACTCCTGATCTAGGTGGTACATTTGATTTTAGGAATTGTATACACCAACAAACCAAGCACATTCACCAATAAGAAAAGTCAAAATAGAAAATAAAAACACTTCTTTTGAATAAAACCTATTTTGTTCCATCAGGCCAAGCTTTAAAAGAAAGAACAAAGGAGATTAGATGGTTCAGACACATCTGAGGAGAAAGAGCTGTATGTACTTGACTTGATAGAAAAATGAGATTATCACACAAGGGAATTAATATTAATAAAGAAGGAGCTCCTTGGTAAAATAGAGAATTTTATTTGTGAAGATGGATTTAATTATTTTCACAATATTTATTAATGCCTCCAACTTGCATTCTTGTGGATGAAATAAAAGAAGAAATTCAACTGAAAAAGGTCACAGCCATAAATAATGATACAAAAATTCACAGACAAACTCTCAAAAGGAGAAATATACAGTATCATGTTTGACAAAAATGGGATCCATTATCAAAGAAAAGGTAGCCATCAGAAAGTTTCAAAAAGCTTGAGGATACCTTTCACCTGGCATTGGACATGGTACCAATGCTGTTTAGGGAAGGCTACAATGAAAATCATTTTCAGTGCAATGCTATTGTAGTGAGACAGAAATAGTTTATTACTCATTCTCAGTGATTCACGTAGATAACATTTCCTACAGGGAAACTGTTGGTGCTAATTGAAAGTGTTCAGACTGACATTGGAAATCACATGTCTTTACACACTGAAAAGACTTAGAAAGGCTACAAAGGTGTATCCCTCAGAAATTACCCATTCCAGTTCCATGTCCACGAAGCTAAAGCTTTTTTTTTTTAAACAGAATGAGATTTAAGGCTATTCTTTTTTGACTGAACAACTGTAACTATTTAAAATTCATGGAAAAAGAACTCACTTCTCCACATGTGCTAAACAATTAAAACATAGCTGTCTTGCAATCTAACCCAGGAAATGACTCATTAATTTAACAAATTTTTAGTGAATACTTAAAGGATCTCAAATCTTCTCCTTAAATCTGTTGTTGATCAACATTGTAATTGTCTCTGCTCTCATGGAATTTATACTTTAAAGATGGAGAGATATATTTAAAATTATCATATGCATATATAATTTTATATGTGCTATGACAAATTAAAATTGAAGGGTTTGATGAAAGATTCTATCAGTAGAAAATGAACTTAAAATTTCAGGTAATTATTTACCAAGGAACTTATATTAAAACTGAACTCCTGACCGAAGTAAACAAGAATAGACACCTGATAGATTTATTTTTAATTGTATCTTTGAAGAAGGTAGACACATACATGATTTACTGGCACTTTCATTTTGGGAGCCAGTGATTATAGTAATGACCAAGTATTAGTTACTGCCTATGAAGCTAGTGTTGTGTAGGCAATGTTATATCAATGTCTTGGCCGAAGGTATAGGAGCAGTCTGAGAAAAATGTGTAAATAGTTAAAGCTATGGGAAATAGATAATAAATACAATGAAGAGTAAAATCATGAAATATTCTTTAATGGGCATAAAAATTTAACAGGGATAAAAGCAATGCTTTGGGTATAGGTACAAAATAACAAGTGCATATTAGAAAATGGGTGTTTGAAATTCCACCGATGGAAAAAAAAGAGTCAAAGTAAAGCGGTCCAAAAAATATGAGAACAAAAAAATAATAATATGTCTAGATAAAGATATCCTATATTTTTCAATGAGATAGCTCAATATGCTAACTGTGGCAAAGTATCTTAAGATGAATTTATAGATTGGATTAAATCATTATCTAAATTACACATGTGTTATTGGGGAATGTGACAAGATGATTCAAATTATATAAGTAAAATATTTTAGTTGTCATATTTCATTTTATTAATCTGCAATTGCTTTATGACCTTGACATTTTTGAAGAGTAGAAGTCATTTACTTTGTAGAACGTCTCGTAACTTGCTTTAGTCTGATGTTGTCTCATGATTATATTCTAACTGTGCATTTTACAGTAGGATTACCACAGAAATGATGCTCCATCCTACTCAGTACATCATATCAGTAGGCACACTAGAAGATATTACTACAAGTGAAAATGAAAATTAAAGACAATAGTCACAGACCCCATGTAATTCAGGTATTGAATTATCAAAAAGGATTTCAAAATAATCATGAGTAATTTGTTATTAATATTAAATATGAACAAAATTAAAGAGCTGGGGAATTTCAGCAGATAGTTAGAATTTAATAAATCAGTTGAAATTTCCAAATGGCATTGTTAATTGGGTGTTATAGACATTTCCTATTCACTTACCTTAGTGGAGAGGGAACAGTGTCTTCAATGTTCTGTTTGTAATGCCTTCTTTTTTTAGGTACATGAAGATTAAAAAAGGAAATGTTCCAAGCCAAGTGAACAGATGGGCCAGATTATTTGGGGGTAAAATGGAACACTTGGAGTCATTCAAAAAAGTTTATTACAAATGGAGAATTGAGTGCCAGAAGAAGTGGAACAGGAGGTGGACTGGAAATAAAGACTATTTCTGAAGTATTGGAAGCCAAGTTTAAGAATTTTAATTTTACCTAAAGACACTTGGAAGACAGGGAAAGGTTTTCAATTAAGAAATGAGATAATTATACATGTTTTTGAAAATTCTCTAATTTGAAAATAGATGAGAAGAGATGAGAAATGATAGTGGTCCGGTCTAGGTTATACTGGTAAGAATAAGATGGTGTTGGATTGAAAGGGAAGGTTTAAGGAACAGGGATCAAGTACCACTCTTAAGCTTCTTTTTGGGTAACTGATAGTAAACATTTACTTGACTGAGAACCACTACGGTGGTGATTGTAGTGGGGAATCAAAAATTAGTTTAATTTTGGATGTATTAAAATTAAGATCTCTGGAAGCATTTCTCACAAGAGACTATTCTATATTTAAGGGATAAGTAAAGTCTCAATCTCAATGTCTTAACCTATAACTGTTGGGGAAAAAAACAGAATCTGCGATTTTTCTCTATTTGTAAATTTAGATTGCCACAAGTACACAGATGGTTGCAAGATTCATGAGTCAGAGACAAAGGACATTATTACTCGAGCCATACAGCAGTTTGAACTTCATCTTCACATAGGTTCTTCTTGCTCTACAATGCGGGGCAATATGGAGCAGTCCGTTTGACAGTAAACTTGTGTACTGTGCACACATTTGGGGAACTTCAATACAGGAAATCTCATTACTTAAAAGCTGGCTTCTAGCAAACCTGCCCCAATCCTTTTCCCAGAGGCAGATATTACCTTAATTACATTGGTCTGGAAAGAAATTTGCCCTCTATACCTGGGGGAGATAGTAATTCTATTCTCCAAGGTTGTTTTCTAATAAACACACTTGAAAAGAGATGCCAGAGCAAAAGCTATCACAAGACACATATAAACAACAGGGATTTTTTCCCCAACAAAATTTTATTTTTCTTTCACATAAAGATATTTTTATATCATCTCTTCAGGGAATATCTCTTCCAGTGGTGAATATGATATTTAAATGCTTTGTTTTTGCTACTAGGGCATCTTTTAATACTTAGCTCCCAGGGTCTTTGCAACAGGGAAAGCATGAACTAGAAAGTTACATAGAGGATTTTTCACTCCTTTCGCTTTTAAAAATTTAAGTAATTTATTTTTAATTGTAGTAAAATATAAATTAATTGTGCTATAATCTAAAAATCATTTTAGCTGATTTAAGTGGACAGTTTTGACATTAAAGTACCCTGACAATACCATGTAACTTATACCTGTTTCTAGATTATTTTCATCATCCTAAACAAAAATTCGTACTCATTTATTTAGTAATAATTTCTTTTTCTCCATCCCCCCACTCCTGGTTTCCATTATTCTATTTTCAATATCTACATAGTTGCTCATTTTAAGTATTTCATATAAGAGAAATCATACAATATTTGCCTTATGTATCTATTTTATTTAACATAACATGTCCTTGAAGTTCATCCATGTTGTAGCATGTACCAACACTTCATTACTTTTTCCATAAAAATAACATTCCATTGTATGGCTATACCACATTTTGCTTATACATTTATCTCTTGATGAATACTTAGGTTTATACCACAATTGGTTATTGAGAATCATGCTGCAGTGAACAATGATGTGCTAATATCTGTCTGAGATATTAATTTTAATTCTCTGGTGTGTATACCCATGAGTGGTATTTCCAGATCATGTAGTAATTCTACATTTACATTTCGGAGGAACCACCAAACTGTTTGCCACAGTTGATTAACCATTGTTTATTCGCACCAACATTGAACATTTGGTCCTATTTCTTGGCATTCCTCACCAACCTTTGTTATTTTCAGAATTTTTTTTTATCATAGCCATCCTACTTGGTGTGAAATGGCATGTCATTGCAGTTTTATTTGCATTTCTTTAATGGCAAATGATATTAAGCATCTTTTCATATACTTATTGGCCATTTGAATATCTTCTCTGGAGAAATGTTTATTTATGTTATTGACTTATCTTTTAATTGAATTGTTTGTTTCTTTGTTATTGAGTTTTCAGAGTTCTTTATATAATCTGGATATAAAACTCTTATAAAATATGCGGTTTATAAATATTTTCTCCCATTCTCTAGGTTGTCCTTTGTACTTTTTTGATAATGTCCTTTGATGAGGTAAAGCTTTATTTTTGCCTATTTTTAAATTTTGTTTCTTGTGTTTTTGTGTAAAATCTAAAAACTCATTGCCTACTACAAGGTCCTGAAAATATTTCCCTCTGTTTTCTTATAAGAATTTTATAGTATTAGCTCCTATATTTAGTTTGCTGCTCCATTTAAATTAAAATTTGTATATGGTGAGAGGTGGAGGTAGACATTCTTTCTTTTGCATATAAGGATATTGGTTTGTAATTTACTTTTCTTGTGCTGTCTATATCTAGCTTTGTTATCAGAGTAATACAGGACTTATAGAGTGAGTTAGGAAGTATTCCTTCTTCTATGTTCTTTTAATAATTTGAGAAAGATTGGTATTAAATCTTCTTTAAATACTTAGTAGAATTCAGTAATGAAACCATCCAGACCTGGTCTTCCCTTGGTTGGGAAGTTATTATTTTAAATTTTTTATAAATAATTTCAAACTAACAAGACAGTTGGAAAAATAAATCCCAATAAAACCCATAAAGATAACTCCAATATACTCCCACCCACTCCTGATATCCAGATCCATGAATTTTAAAATTTTGTCACCTTTTTCACATTATTCTTTCTATCTATCTATCTATCTATCTATCTATCTATCTATCTATCTATCTATCTATCTATCTTCCTACATATCTATCATCTAGCTATCAATAATCTATATATCTATCTAATGAACATATGAGAGCAAAGTGTACATATCATAATCTTGACACACAGTACTTCCATGCACATTTCTTACAAATAAGGATATTCACCTATGTCATCACCTTAAGTGCAGTTATCAAATTTAAGAAATTTAATATTGATAAAGAGCTTACACTCTATATTCCAATTTTTCTATGTCCAAATATTGACCATTTGAGCTTTTTCTCCTCAATTTTTAGATCCCATCCAATATCATATATTGCATTTAATTCTCATTATCTCTTTAGTTTATCTCTCTTTTATTTTAATATTGTGGAAATCTTCCCATCTAAACCCCTCCCAGAAATATCATTCAGTGGGATTACTCATATTTACAATGTTGCAGTAACCTTATCACCATCCATAACTATCACTTTCTCTTCATCCCCAAAATAACCCTACACTCATTTTGAATTAACTCTCCAGTGTCCCTGGTAACCAGTACTCTACTTTCCATCTCTACAAGTTTGCATTTTCTCTGATATTATATCTGTGGTAATCATGGAATTCAAATTTAACATCCTAAATCTATTACAAACTCATTTTCTTCTTTATCAAATGAACAACTTCAATAGCACATATAAACTGTATTCTTATACTCCTCCCTTCCCCAACCTTTATGTAGTTCTGAATCGCAAATTACAGTTATACATTAGGAGTCCAAAACCATTGACTTATCATTACATTTTATGTATTTGTCTTTTAGATCCTGTTAGGAAGTAAAAAATGGAATTAGAAATTTAAAAAAATGCAATAGTAAAGATATTTATATTTATCCATACCATTATCTTTACTGGAGGTCTTTATTTATTCACATGGCTTCAGTTAATTTTCTAGTGTCATTTTCTTTCAGTCTGCAGAACTCCTTGAAGTATTTTTTGTATGGCAGGCCTAAAGGTGATGAAGTCCTTCAGCTTTTGTTATCTGGGAATGTTTTAATTCCTCCATTATTTTTGAAAGAGAATTTAGTCAGATATAAAATTCTTAGTTGAC
This sequence comes from Dasypus novemcinctus, assembly GCF_030445035.2. Taxonomy (NCBI): domain Eukaryota; kingdom Metazoa; phylum Chordata; class Mammalia; order Cingulata; family Dasypodidae; genus Dasypus; species Dasypus novemcinctus. Next base: position 53,647,346 of record NC_080679.1, on the reverse strand, counting down.
ATATTTTTGCTTTCAGGAAATTAAATTAAATATGTTTTCCCTTCTTCCAGCCATAGTTTATGATGATAAATTGGCTCATTCTTATTAAGGCTTTCTTGTATATAACATGTTGTTTCTCTCTTCTGACTTTAAGAATTTTCTCTTTACATTTGTCCTTTGACAGTTTGATTATAACATAATACAATATGGATCTATTTAGGTTTATCCTGTTTGGGGTTCATCAAGCAAACTGAATGTGTGTATTCATGTCTTTTACTAAAATTTGGAAAGTTTTCAGTCATTATTTCTTTGAATATTTTCTCTGTCCCATCTCTCTTTCTTCCCCTACTTCTTACAATGTGTATACTGGAACACACTTTCTCTGTTTGGTTCCTTTTCATAATTTCCACCTCTCTGATGTATAGTCTCTTTACGTCCATCATTTACTTGATTTCCTTTAGTTTTTTGTCCATGCTTTCCTTTAGCTCCTTGGGCATCTTTAGGACCGTTAAGAAATATAAAGCTTTGTCTGGAATGTCCCAGGACTGATCCTGCTCTTTGATGGTTTCTAATGTCTTTTATTTTCCTTTGCTAGGGGTATCATTCCCTGTTTCTTGAATGCTTTGTAAACTTTTGTTGAATTATAAACATTTTGGTATTTTGATATATTCTCACTGAAATTTAGACTCCAAGTTATTGGCTCCTTATACTTGAATCCAATTAGTGTTATGGTGGAGATTTTCATGAATGCTAGAAGCTAACAAAATAATAAGAATAAGAAGAATATAAGAAGGAGGAGGAGGAGGAGTATAAAGAGAAGTAGAAAGAAAGAAGAAGGAGAAGGAGGAGGAAGAGGAGAAAGAGAAAAATACATATTTTTCTTAGTTTCTGTAGTTTGAACAGTTTAAGCTCTTTTTTCAGGAATTATATATACTATGAGTATGGATAATAGCTCCAGACCAAAGTGTGAGAACCTCCCTGATCTTTTCTGCAAATGTCTCTTGTCTTAGGCATGCACATGAGGCCTGAAGTTGCCCTAAGAATCCTTCATCTACACAGATATGAAAGTACCCTCTTTCCTAAGAAATATTTTCTTTAGGGCCCTGGGGCACTACACTGCATTTCTTACAGCCAGCAATCTCTTGACCCAGGCTATATGACATAATTGTTCTCCCACAGTGTTCTGTAGGAGAACTTGGTGAGCAACTGGTGGTTTTCTGTTTGTACCCCCAGAAAAACATAATCTTATATTTAATCCATTTCTGTGGGTGCAAACCTGTTGTAATTAGGATCTTGTGATGAGGTTACTTTAGTTAACGTGTGACTCACCTAATTCAGGATGAGTCTTAATCTTCTTACTGGAATCCTTTAAAAATGGATTAAATGCAGAGAAAGGGGCAGGGAGTGCTATAGGAGCAAGAAGCTAAAATTAATGAAACCCAGAGAAGGTGGAGACATGTGCCTTGACATATGGCAGAGAAGCTAATGATTGCTAGCAATTGGTCTTTAGGAAAAAAGCTTTGCTGTCATGATGACTTGATTTGGATATTTTCTCAGCCTCAAAACTGCAAGCTAATAAATTACCATTGTCCAACCTAAAACATTTCATGTATTTGCTTTGAGAAGACTAGATAATAAAACAGTAGGTATATGGATATTAAAGGCAATCCTGGTGAGGACTCAGAAAGAAATAAAGAGATTGGTACAGAAAAGTTCTATCATCTGGTAGAGTATATATATCAGCATGAACAGAATATTGATAGAAATAACATTAGAATTGCTTCTGGAAAAGTCTCACAAGGAAATGGGTTACATAATATTGTTATACAGCAGCAGAAACTTGACTGAATTATGTTCTATTGTCAGGTGGAAAGCAAAACTTTTAAATTTGGATAGTTACCTGAGGATATGCTATTTGTAGTAAATAATGAGAAAAGAGATAAATTGAGGAGGGAAATTCTAAGCAAAAAGGAATTAGCATTTGATGATTCCAGAGGTTTTCAGTCTCTGCAGATTGCAAAGTATGCAAAAATTGGAAATTCAGTTTTCATACAGCATGGTCTAGAGAAAGGCCAAGCATGTGGCTGGACAACTTTTGCCGAAGAGATTAGGTATTTGTCCCCTGGATCCAATGAATCATCTAATGAGAGATGAAGTTACACAGGAAAGATTTATGGAGAATGCTCTTGTCTAATGGTATGGATCTTCTTGAAATATGAAGGAGATCCACAAGGTTTTTTGAGAATGTTATACCATCAAAAACACTGCCAGGCAGGTTTAACCAAAAGGGACAGAGACAGGAAAAAACAAAGTAATGTTTTCAGATTTATGAAATTCCAGAGGTAGAGAACATGCTGATAGAGTACTTGGCTGCAAATATGTGCTAACCTTCCAGAAAAAGTAGAATAGCCACAAATGCAGAGGCAGAGGTCAGAGAGTTAAACTCAGGAGCTCTGTGCTGAGTCAGTGAGAGGAAGGAACAGGGGCCAGCCAGGCAGCATAAAATTTTCTCATTTTTAAGTGGCCTTTACTTGATTTGATGATTGCCCTTTACTGGAACATACAGAAAAAAATTCTTTTTTGCCAGTTCCTGCTCATGTCCAAAGCTTCTGTGGGGGTACAGAAACTTGTTGGGAGGTTTTTGATTACCGAGTCAATCTCTTTATTTTCTCTAGATGTGTTGTGATTTTCTGTTTCTTCTTGAATCAGGTTAAGTAATTTGTATATTTTCTGGAATTGTCCATTTCATCTGATTTTAGTTCTTTGTGATCTCCCTTTGTCTTTGTCAGTCTGGCTAAATATTTACCTTTTTATTATCTTGTCAAAAACCAAACTCTGGTTTTGTTGAGTCTCTTTACAGTTTTTCTACTCTCTATTTCACTTATATCTGTTCTAATAATTACCATTTCTTGCCTTCGACTGACTTTGGGTTTAATTTGCTCTTCTTGTCCAAGTTTCTTCTTTTGTAATGTGGATGTTTAGAGCAATAAATTTCCTTCTGAGTACTGCCTTCATTGCATCCCATAAGTTTTTGTATGTTATGATTCCATTTTCATTCTCTGTGAGGTATTTACTAATTTGGCTTATGATTAATTCTTGATACAATGGTGCTTAAAAGTGTATTTTTAATATTCGTATATTTGTAAATTTTTACTTTTCCTTCAGCTTTATTTCATTGTTGTCCAGAAGATCCTTTGAATGATTTCAATAGCTTTAAATGAAGTATAATTTGGTTTATGGTCAGAGTGGTCTATCTTGGAAAATGTTCCTTGTGCACTGGAGAAGAAAGTATATTTTGCTGTTTTGGGTGGAGTGTTCTATATATGTTTATTAGGTCTACTTGGTTAATAGCATTGTTTAAGTTCTCTGTTTCCTTTTTGGTCTTCTGGTTAGATGTTCTGTAATACTGAAAGTGCTGTAATTAAGTCCCCAACTATTATGGTGGAATTATATATTTCTCCCTTCATTTTTGTCAATTTTTACTTCATATATTGGGGGCTCTGTTTTGAGGGACATATATGTTTAATCTTTCTGTGCTAAATCTTTTTCAATATATAATATCTTTCTTTGCCTCTTATAATTTGTTTTTTGCTTAAGGTATTTTTTTGTCTGACAATAATATAGCTACTAAATATAGTTATCTTTTGATTACTGCTTGCATGGAATATCTTTTCCACCCTTTTACTTTCATTCTTTTTGTATCTTTGAATCTAAAGTAAGTTTCTTGTAGACAGCATATAGATAGTACAAACTTTTCATCCAGTTTGCCAATCTTTGCCTTTTAATAAGGATGTTCAATCCATTGATATTTATGCTGATATCTTAGAAGGAAAGATTTACTTCTTCTGCCATTTATTTGCTTTTTTGTTTTTTATTCTTCAATTATACCATTGTTGCCTTTTTTTTAATATTTGCTATTTTTAGTGTACCCTTTTGATTCACTTCTTCTTTCCCTTTCTCTATATTTTTATTTATTTTATTTGTGGTTACATTTATAATTAACATAACCATCTTAAACTTTATTAGTGCTAACCTAGTTTCAGTAGTAAAAAACTCTTTTCTCCTGTATATCTCTGCCCTACTGCTTTATATTGCTATTGTATCAGATTCTTCTTTACATACTATATACCTATTACATAGATTTTAATTATTGTTTAAACTTTTGCCTGTTAAATCATATAAGGGGAAATAAGAGGTTACAAACAAAAAGTATAATAATACAGGATTTTATATTTATCTATGTAGTTACCTTTATCAATGTTCTTTATTTCTTCTTGTGGCTTCAACTGACTGTCTGGTTTCCTTTTATTTCAGCCTGAAGGACTTCCTTTTAGTATTTCTTGTAGAGCATGTCTTCTGATAACGAACTATTTCAGCTTCTGTTTGTCTGTTTATATGTAAATGTCTTCATTACTCCTTCATTTTCCAAAGATTATTTTGCTGGATACAAAATTCTTGGTTGATAGTTCTTATTTTTTCTTTAAAGACTTTAAGTATATTAGTCTACTGTCTTTGAACCTCTATGATTTTTGGTGAGAATTCCACTAGTAATCTTATTGGGGGTCTCTGCTATGTGAAAAGTCACTTTTCTCTTTCTGCTTTCAAAATCCTCTCTTTGTCTCACAGATTTTGACAATTTTGTTATAATGTGTTTTGGGTTAGATTTCTTGGAGTCTATCCTGCTTGGAATTAATTGGGTTTTCTGCACGTCTATATTCATGTCTTTCATCAGACTTGGAAATTTTGGGCCATTATATCTTCAAATGATTTTTCTTTCCCTTTCTCTCTCTCATCCTTCCAGTACTCCAAAAATGCATATTGGTATACATGATGGTGTCCCCACTGGTATCTCAGTCTCTTTTCATTTTTCATAATTTTTTCTTTCTGCACCTTACATTGGATAATTTCAATTGCCTTGTCTTCAAGGTTGTTGACTCTTTCTTTTGCCTCTTCAAATCTGCTATTGAATATGTTGAATGGTTTTTTTTTCATTTCAATTACTATAATTTGCAGCTCCAAAAATTTTTTTGGTTTCTTTTTAAATTCCTATTTCGTTATTCTGTTCAGAGAATGTTTTTTTTTTATTTCCTTTAGTTCTTTTTACATGGATTCCTTTAGCTCATTGAACATATTTAAGACAGTTGATTTAAAGTCTTTGACTAATTGTTGCAGTGTATGAGCTTCCTCCAGGCAGTTTCTGGCAAATTATTTCTCCTGTGAATGGTCCATACTTTCCTGTTTCTTTGTGTGTTTTGTATTTGTTTGTTGTGCACTTGATATTCTGATTATTATCTCGTTATAACTCCTGGAAATCTAATTTCCATACTCCTCTGGGATTGCTAGGAATTTTTGGTTGTTTTTGTTGTTGCTGTTATTTTTAGTGTTCGATCTATCAACTTGTTACTTTTCTAAACTACTTTTTGCTCTAAAATAAGGCATGGAAAGAGGAAAGAGAAAAAGTATATGCAGGTACTGCACCCTAAAGAACACTCTGCCACTTGTGCCTAAGGGAGGTTGAACAATGGTTGCCCTCAGAGTTGAGCCCCAGGAATCTGAAGTAGCTGATCAAAAGTTTTGATCAGTGATTGGACTATATACCCCTGGGTTTTGGAGGACTAAGTACTTACAGCCCACCCTGGCTCAAGCAAATTGCACCAGGAAACTATGTTGCAGTCTCCACTATTGCCTGGCAAGTGGTTTGAGGTTGGGGGATGGTGCCTTCTGTGCAGAGCATGAAATGCCTTGATATTTACCAAACTTTACCATTATCTTCTTCCAGCTCTTCCCTGGATGCTGCACATTATTTCACTAGGTGCCAGAGTTCAAAAAGAATTGATTCAGACAATTCCTGCCAGTTCAATATTGTTTTGGTGTATGGCATGACAATTGTCCAGATGTGGTCACACGGCCCCATTTTTAGTGCATAGACACTAGGAAATGTAGGGAATGCATGAAGTATTTAGTGATGAATGATATTATTTCTGCTACAATGTTCTTCTCTGGTTACCAAAAAGGGTTTAGCTCCCCTTTTCCATATAAAATACTATCTGTCCTTAAAAAAAGTAACCAAATTCCAATCCAGGCAATGAATCTGACTTCAAGTCCAAGATCTCCAGGTACTATGACGTAGGTAATTAATTGTATTCAGATGTGGTTACTCTTAGTTTAGAACATTATGAACCCAAATTATGACAACTGCATGCCAACATACCAAATATACAATAGTGGAACAGGGACAAATAATACAATAAACATTTATTTTTTGCAGATTGGTAAGAATGTGGGACATAGAATAGTCACTGGCCTGGACCTATTCTGAAATTCTTTGGGAAGATATAATGAATGCCCCCTAATCTCTGGTGATTCCTTTTTTTAAGCATTTATTATGGTCCCTTGGAGAAGTTCCTTTGATTTTTGTACTCTATGGACCCAGAATGTACTATCTGAGCAGATTTGCTTTTGGTAATACCATTCTTGGAGATAACTAAAGTGGACACTCCTTGGTTCTATATGCTTTCTTCAGTCTTTTTTCTGCCTTTTTAAATTTTGGCTGTTTTAAAACTTGAAATATCAAAACTTCTGTCTTTTAGGGAATGCAATCACTCAAAACAGTATACTTTTCATTTGTTTGCTTCCAGTCAGTGCCATATACCAGAAACCACAAATTCTATTTTCACTTCTTATTCTCTTTGCTTTCACATCTCAGCGTCTTTTTTTCTCTCAATTTAATTGTGGCTATTAGAGTCCAAAGTTGTCCCCAAACTAAACTTAATGAAATTTTTCTCATTACCTGGAAACTAAAATCGGATATATTTCAAACATTATAAGGTCCTGATTTTCTGGTTTTCCTCAGTTCCCTTTCATTTATTTTGGCAAACTGCCCAATACTTTTTGAGTACAGTTCTTATAACACTATACTAAATGCAACCAATAGTAATCAATTCATTTTACTTGTGAACTGCTTTTCAACCTCATACCTTAGAAACACAAGTTCTGTATGAACACTACCTTTACACCATATGATCACAGCCTATGCATTTATAAAATGTTTTGTCACTAACTAGTAGTCTTCAATATCAATTGTTGTCCTTCCTAGGGCTCAACTACTAAGCCAACTGCACACATCTTAGGTTTGTTGATTTTAGACATAGATTTTGGAGACATCCACACATAGATCTAATTGAAGCTCTGGAGTAAAGATTGATTGAATAGTCATATACAATGAGAAGAAGTTAGAACTAAATCCATGGAATGTAAAATTTTAATGTGAAGAGGAGTAAGGGGAGATACAGGGAAGGAGAAGAAAGAGATTTATGGATAAAATAGTGCCACAGAAACCAAAGGAAAACCGTTTTCTAAGGAGTATATTCTTAGGCTATGAGGTATGATGTCATTTTAAAAGCTGGCTACATGTAGTAAAGACAGAATATAGTCAAATGGAGTTTTGATTCTTACCATGTGCATACTAACTGATTAATAAATATACGAATAGACCTACATTAACATTTACATTATACTCAATCCATGATGGTTAAGTTCATGTGTCAACTTGGCCAGGTCTTGGTGTCCATTTTTTGGTCAAGCAACAAATGACCTGATTATTACTGTAAGGACATTTAATGGACTTAAATCCTTAATAAGTTGATGGCATCCATAGCCGATGTGATTATACAATCAACTGAGGATATTGCCTTCAACAATGAGAAAGCTCTCATCAAATCAGTTGATGAGATCAAATGATGAGATCAAATCAGTTGAAGGCTCTAAAAGGAGAACTAATGATGTCAGCATTTTAGCAATTAGAAAAGAGAATTTCCATCTCTACCTCAGCCAGTCAGCTTCTGCTGGGGAATTAATTGAAAACCTTCATTGGAGTTCCCAGCTTGCTGCCTGCCCTACAGACTTTGGACTTACCTATTTCCACAGTCATGTGAGACAATTCTTATAAAAATCACATGATATTTACAGATATCTCCTGTTCTGTTTCCCTAGAGAACCCTGACTAATATACCATATTTGGTCAGAAATCAGTTTCTGTACTAAAATGGCATTCATCCTTTCAATCTTTCTCTGTCAACAAGGAATATAAAGAAAACCAAAATTTTTTTCCACCATAATTTGAGTAGGCCAGAGATACATGATGTGGCTTCCCATCTACATGAATTAATCTCATCATAACTCTGAGTTAGGTTTTTCCAGCACAAAGTATACATATGGTTAAAGACACCATCCTGCTCTTAATCAGTAGTAGATAAGTCTTTCCTCTATTTTCTGAGTCTTGGTCAGCAAAATGATAATTCATATCTGTTCTCTTTTCACTCCTGTTACCATGTTAGGGAATAGGTGGATGCATCCTTCCATCAGTAATATATGAAGAACTAAAACTAAGGAGAAATGTTAATAATTACATTATGTTAACAACAAGATCTATTAAATAAAGGAGACCAGGGAAAGGTTTTGAAGCTCCTACATAAGAATAGTTGAATATATGGATGCTTTGATTGTTAAATTCATATTCCTCCCTGGGTCATGATGGGAGACTTTAAGCAGGAAGAAGCAATCAATATTCCCTTGCTTGTCTTAAAATTAGAAATATCAAAATACCATAAGGTATACAAAGGTGAATTTTGACATATTTTTGAGGCCTAGAACACTGAGGAAATGGTGTCCAATCCTCCTGGGTAGCACCTAAATTCTCAGAAGAATATCCCAAAGTGACAGGTGGTTTATCCTGTTGTGGAAGACCTGAGGTTTCCTGGACAACAAGTAGTTTTTGGCAAAACCCAGTGATTTTGTACGAGGTTTCACCAATTTAACATCTTTAGAGCCAGTACCTCAGCAATTTGCTCCAAATTTCTTATTAAACAACTGCATGAAGGGTGACTATTTCCTGCCTTCCTAATCTGACTGCAGGAATATTAAAGTAGCTGTGACTCATTGGAAATTAGAGAAGATGGAAAGAAGCATGAGATTGATAAGCAGTTGCTGATGGAAGCTACTACTTAGTGGAATGGCATGAACCAGAACTTCAGATAAATGTTAGTAACTGCTAACATGAGTTTAATGAATTTAATCTCATAAACTAGGACCTACTAAATCAGAGGATTCTTGCTCTATTTATTCAGAGGGTTCTTGCTCTATTTATTTGTTTGTCTGTGTGTTTATTTGTTCAGTATCTTTGCTGGACTAATTTTGTAAAGTCTGTATTCCTTATCAGAGGTAGCCACTGAAGTTTCTACTCAATTGGCTTAGTGGTCATTTTAGGAATGGACAGCGATTTTCTTTGATGTCTTGAGCCAGTAAGTGTCCTATTCTCGTCTCTTTCTTTTACTGAAGTGCTGAGTGTTGTGTGTGTGTGTGTGTGTGCGCATGTGCACGTTGGGGCATGCCTTCAATGATCTGACAGCTTACATTTCTGCCTATCTTAAATTCTTGCTTGCGTAGAACCTCAAGTTCAGCCAGAGGTGAGTGATTTGGATTTTCTCAGGATTTTCCTAATCATCAACCCAGTCTTGTATATGAATGTGGCCTTCTAGGTCCCCAGAAAAAAGTTAGTACTTTCCAAAGCTCCATATGGACAGCTCATCCTCCAGATTTCCCTTTTACCTTTTTTTGGTAAGCCTCTTTTTTGCTCCAACTAGTGTTGCAGACTCACGTAGCTGCAACGTTCAACAATTTCCACTGACTTTTTTTTTTTTTTTTACACAAAATCCCAAGGCAATAGGGCTTTTCTCTCTAACTCAAATCTGAGTCAGGAAAGATAAAGAAAAGTCCTGTGATTGAGACTTTTCCAGGCAGCTGCTGGACAGGTCAAATAGCGACAATTCTCTGGGGATGGTGAGTTTCTCATCAGTTCTTTTCCCCAAATGGCTGCTCCTTTGTTAGTTTTCCCAGATACCATGGCAGTGAGGCTGCTGATTTTAAAACTACCATGGAGTTGAGGGAGGGAAGAGGCAAAGTTAAAATCCCACAAATACTGTATTTCTTAAAAAGACAAAGCCATTTTTCTTATATAAAGCCTCCTTGGATTGATGTAAGCCACAGGATAATTTCCAGAGTTCTGAAAAGGTTGATTTTGAAATTTCCTGCCAGTGTTCTAAATGGTTTTATAGAGAAGTGGATTTTTGGATGTCTTTACCTAGTCAATCCAGAAATCCTTCTTGAGTAAGACTTATTAGAAAAGCAAAGCTAATATCCTCTAAAAGTATGCTTGATAAAATAACTTTTCATTTAAAACTTTATATAAATGGGAGTGTTAATGGAGTAATTGATAACGACATATAAATAACAGCTATAATATTGTATGCCTGGGATTAAAGATAATGGGGGACAACCTTAGGTAGTATTGAACAGGTGATCACTGGCTTTTTTGATTTCCAGTGAAAAAGAATGCGGTTTGAGAAGGTGAAAGGAGCTATGGGCATGACTAACAAGAGAAGAAAGACCCTACATAGAATGTCAGGTAAGGCTGCCCCTCTGTGAGAAGGTACCCTGTGACAGAGGGATGAAAGCAGAAGCTGAATGCTGCCTATCAAGCCATCTCCCAGAATAACCCTGGATCTCACATCTACATAGGTTGCCAGCAACAAATATTAACCCTAGACCATGTCAGAGTGAGAAAAAAGAAAATCCCTGTGGTCCCAATTTTCTTTGTCTGTTTTTTCCCTCTAACAAGGAAAGACATAGTTTAGGCCTTGAAAATGATGAGATGTGATATCCTAGTGCCATACATATCCTCTTTCCTATTTAGACATGCACACACATACCCTTTGATCAGCCATAGATATAGTTCTAGTTTTCTTTGGAAAAAGGGTATGTGAAGCTCTTTCAGAAAAATGCGAACAGTACCTTTAAAACATTCTGGATTCCCTTTTAATAACTGAAGGTAACTACAGATTTATGAAACTGCTCAATATATTATTTAGGACAGAGTCAGTGTTAAAACAGTGATTCAAAGGAAAATAAAATCAGCTTAGCATTCCAGAAAAACTAAAACTCTTTACATTACCGTTGTTATGGAAATATAATTCCATTCACACAAACAACAACCAAAAAACCCAAAACACCATACATACTTTGGACTAAATATAAGTATGTGAGAAAAATGTGAATAAATGCATTAAGGAATACAATAAGAACACACACAAAAAGTAGCAATATGCTTAGATAGCTATCCCATATTTTCCACTATGCTAACTATGGCAAAATATCTTAAGATAGATTTATAGATTGAATGAAATAATTCTCTGAATTGAACATGTGCAATTGGAGAATGGGACAAAATGATTCAAATTTATACTAGTAAAATATTTCTTGGTTTCCATGTTCCTTTATCTCATTAACCTGAAAAGTTCCATGACCTCAACATTTTTTAAGAATAGAAGCTGCCCTCACTCGCTGCTGCTGGCCTTCTTCGCTGCCCTGTGCCAGCCGACGCCAGGCAGAAATGTTTCAGTTACCCACAGTCCTTTGCCAGATGCAGCCTGTGCCCAGGACTTTGACTCTTATCTTACTCAGGCTGTGCCAAAGATGTAAAATAAGGTGCTGATGCCTGAGCCTAAATACTTCAAGGTGTAGACCTTGTAGCCAATGCTGTAGCTGTCACAATGGGGCCAAAGGGAAGGACTGATTATTGAACAGAATTGGGAAATACCAAAGTAACAAAAGATGGTGTGAATGTTCCAAAATCAATTGATACATATAAAAATATTGGAGCTAAACTTGTTCAGGATGTGCCAATAATACAAATGAAGAAGTTGGAAATGGCACCACCACTGCTCCTGTGCTCACACGCTCTATTGCTAAGGAAGGCTTTGAGACGATTAGCAAAGGTATTAATCCATCAGAAATCAGGAGAGGTGTGATATTAGCTGTTGATGCTGTAATTGCTGAACTTGAGAAGCATCTAAGCCTGTGACAGCTCCTGAAGAATTTGCTCAGGTTGCTTAGGTTGTAGTAGTCAAAGTTCCAGGCTTTGGCAGCAATAGAAAGAACCAGATTAAAGACGTGGCTATTGCTACTGGTGGTGCAGTGTTTGGAGAACAGGGGTTGAATTTCAACACGGAAAATGTTCAGCCTCATGATTTGGGAGAAGTTGGAGAGGTCATTGTAACCAAAGATGATGCCAAGCTCTTGAAAGAAAAAGGTGATAGGGCTCAAATTGAAAAATGTATTCAAGAAATCGTTGAGTAGTTAGATACCACAACTAGTGAATATGAAAAGGAAAAACTGAGTAAACATTTACCAAAACTTTCAGATGGATTAGCTATGCTGAAGTATGGTGAAACAAGTGATGTGGAAGTGAATGAAAAGAAAGAGTTACAAATGCACTCAATGCTACAAGTGCTGCTCTTGAATAAGGCTTTGTTCTGGGAGGTGGTTGTGCTCTGCTTCGATGCATTCCAGTCTTGGGGTCACTAAATCCAACTAATAAAGATTTTAAAAATTGCTATAAAATTATTAAAAAAACATTCAAAATTCCTGCAATGATCATTGCTAAGAATGCAGGTTTTGAAGGTTCATTGATAGTTGAGAAAATTATACAAAGTTCCTCAGGAATTGGTATGATGTTATGCTTGGAGGTTTTGTGAATATGGTGGAAAAAGGAATCATTGATCCAATTAAGCTTGTAAGAACCGCTTTATTGGACGCTTCTAGGGTGGCCTCTGTTAACCACAGCAGAAGTTGTAGTCACAGAAATTCCTAAAGAGAAGGATGCTGGAATGGGCAGAATGGGTGGAATGGATGAAATGAGTGATGGTATGCAAATGGCATGTTCTAATTCCTAGATTATTGCTTTACCATTATTAAAGAACTGTGATGAGAAGCTCAAGGCAGTGTTTCTTGTCAATAAGATGAAGTCATTTGAGGAAAATGACAGAAGAAAAGGCTTATTGATGTCAAAAATCACTATACCCATCAGTTACTAGTTTCAGTTGACAATATATAACGGTTTATTGCTGTCGTTGACCATGCCTATGGATAATTAATTTTGTATTTTTGAACAAAAAGACATTTGTACATTCCTGATACTGCTTTCAAATTAAATCACTGAGGCATTTTTACTGATTCTGTTAAAATCAGGATTTTAATGCTGGCCATCACTAGATGAAAAGTAAAGAAGCAGCCTTTCTGTGGAGATTAAGGATAATTGTATGTAAAGTAGAGAAATATCCAATTATATGACAAACCATTGTGCAATAAAATTTCGCTTAAAGTAAAAATAAAGAATAGAAGACATTTAATTGGTAGAATGTCTCAAAACGTGCTTTGATGTTTCCTCATTATTAACTTCCAATATGCGTTTTTAGCAGGATCACCACAGAACTGATTCTCTGTCAACTCAGTCCATCATATCAAGAAGTCCAACAAAGAATGATTGAAAACAGAAAGTGAAATAAAAGACAATAGGTCACATATGATTCAGGTGTTGGAGTTTACAAAAAAGCACTTTGAAGTAACTATTTTTAGTACATTCACAAACTTAGAGAAAATCTGGACAAAACTGAAGAAATAGGGAATTTTAGCAGATATTTATTATTTAAAAAATCAATGAGAAATTCTACAGTAGAAAAATATCACACCACAAGTTATAAGCTCAATAGATTAATTAAATAGCAGATTCAACCCAAGAGATCACAAGATAATAAACTGGAAGACAGGTCAATAGAAATATACAAATCAACATGTGCAAAGATAGACAGAATGGAGGGGAAAAGAGCAGGAAAAGCATAGAATACAGGGGTAATTTCCACCACATATGTAATTAGAATTCCAGAAAAAGAGGAAAGAGAATTGAGTAGAAGAAATATTTAATGAGATAATTATGAAGAGTTTATCAAAACCAATGAAAGATAACAACTCACATCACCATAAACATCAGTAGGCACAAAATAAAGAAAGAAAAAGCACATGATAGAATCGGAATTCTCAATATTTGGTTCCAGAACGAGCATCATCAACACCAATTTGGTATTTGTTAGAAATACAAATTCTTGGGCCCCAAGCCAGGCCTACTGAATTGTAAATTGTTAGAGTGGGGCTCAGTTCCATGTATGAACAAGTCCTCCAGGTAAATGCTTGATAAGCATTGTCATAATAAACCTACTGAAAATTTTAAAAAAGAAAAAGTTTGAACAACAACAAAGGAAAGTAAGATAAATGTAATCATAGAATGGTAATTTAATGTATGGACAATTATTCCCTCAAATAATAGAAATTTCAGTGTATATATCTTCTCATTTATAAACTTGTGAGTGATCAAGCAAGTATCCTTGTCTAGCAAATGTGTGAGTGCTTAGATAGAGTTAATGCAGATTTAATGTTTAGTGTATTATTTGATGTCTTTAATTATTAAAGGGCTCTTTTTCATTTCAGAGTAACACATTATACGTTGGATGTGCTGTCTTCTTCAAAACATTTTACTCAGACAATTCTTTAATAAATAAAAATCTGTGACTAGCTCCTTTATACGTGTATTTTCTATATTTTCATATGGGGAACTTTCTCCCTTTGCAAATATTTGAATGAGCATTGATCCTAATCTTCCTTGAACCTGAGTTACCTAATGTTGCACTTTAGAACTTCAGTTTTCATATTCCAAGAAATCTTCCAGAGTTCCATTAAGGATTAGTTTAAAACCTAAGCAAGTATAGTTATTGTTTTATGATAACTGGAATATATATTATTGAAATTTTTATTTTATCATTTAGAAGTAACAAAAATATTGTTCAGGCCCAAATCTTTTCTCAAAAAAGGCCTCCAGATAAAAAGCAATCCACATCTGGCATTGAAAAATCACCTTTAAAGGAAAATTTTTAGAAATAAATAACTCTCATATTTTTCATAATTTATTTATTTGTAAGTGGAAACTGTGAACCATCTCAAGCAGTATTTGAATTGTTAACATTAAGAGAAATGTGATTACCCATTGCTTTGTTGTGTAAGGCAGAGAATGCTGGCTGTGTTTTGCTTTAGTCTGACCTTCACATAAAGTATCAAGAGCAGTTTACCTTTTGCTAATTTCAGATATTTCAAGCTGTGGTTAAGAGTTGACCATCAAAAGAAAATTGATTTTTGTGACATTTAATTTACCTAAATTCAATAATGTTGTCCTTTAAAAATAGAGTATTGTGTTCCAAGAAACATTTTGAAGGTTATTAAAACTTTAAAATGGTATTTTTGGATTTATATGTGTGTGTTTGGCATGGTTGTGAAAAGGCCAAGGTGAAACAGAAAAATGGAAAGTTCTGATCATCAGATATGCTTAATATTCCACTTTGAGTGGAGGACATGGGACTAAGCAACTTCTTTAAATATGGTAGAAAAGGAGTAAAGATTAGACAGATTAGGAATACTACTGGATTTTCTGTTTTTGTAAAATGTTTCATGAACGACATTTGACATTTGATAGTATGTTTTGATAAAATATACTTTCTATACAATACTAAAAGTTTTATCCTTTTAGATAATGAAGGAGTGTGTGTGTGCGTGTGTGTATATATACATATACATATACATATATATATATATATATATATTCACCTATTCTCAGTTATTTCACTGAATAGAAAAATGGGTATCTAGAAGTTAAGTGAACCCCTCCAAACGATTACATTGAACTCAATGTGAAATGTAAGATGCTATTTAATATACAATTATGGTTATGTTTCTTAAACAGTTGGTTGTGAGAAGTTTAAAATGTGACCTCAAATTCTTTGAGGGTTCTCCCATGAGGAAGTGGCATACCCTCCTCTAGAATCTGATCTGGCTTGTCATTGTTTCATTTTCTAGTGTAGGACAAAGTGATATCCTTTGCTTTCAAAATCTAGGTTGTAAAAATCCTTGCATCTTTTGCTTCTTTGGGGGGAATACTTGCTCTCTGAATAATTCTTTTGGGATTTCTATCTTGGAACCCAGTTACCCCAAAAGAACCCCTTGTTACACAGAGAAGTTACATATAGTCCATGCTGAGTCTAGCC
Source organism: Dasypus novemcinctus (assembly GCF_030445035.2). Lineage (NCBI taxonomy): Eukaryota > Metazoa > Chordata > Mammalia > Cingulata > Dasypodidae > Dasypus > Dasypus novemcinctus. The sequence continues at coordinate 53,631,387 of NC_080679.1, read as the reverse complement.
TTTGAGTCAGTCATGCAGCAGATATGAAGAAGCCTCCAGATAATTCTACCTTCCAGCTGACCCAGTTATCACAAGTTTTTTGAGTCATTCCAGCTGATGTCCCAACTATTACAGAGTAGAAACAAGGCATCTCTACTATGTCCTGTCCAAATTCCTGATTCACAGAAGCTGTGAGTATAATGCTTTTCATTTTATACCACTCATTTTGCAGTGGTTTGTTATACACTGATAGAGAGCTGGAACAATGATAAAAACCATCGTATTTGTTATCATGTATTACATGTAATGAACACTAATTAGGTGCCAATGCTCCAATAAATAATGCAATTCTCTATTTCTATTATTGGCAAAGACAACAGAAAGACAAAAGTAAGACATACTGAGTCTCAGAAAATTCACTAAAACTTTTTCTTCTAAATGTATAAAGCATTCAGTCATACTTGTGTTCCAATTACTGAGAGAGATAAATGAAAAAAAATATGTATATGGATCCTTCCAGTTAAGGTGAAAAAGCTAGTGAAGGTCTGAGATTACAAAACTAATTAAAGATGACATCTAATCTAAGGATGTAGAAAGAGGTTTTGTTGATAAGACTAAATCAGTGAGAAAATTTTGTGATACTTTTCTGAGGAATAGATAAAAGGAGATGTCAGACCTTCACATTTATGAAGACAAAGAAGGAAAAGTAGAAATGGGAAAAGTTAATATTGAACTCAAATTATTTTTGATTTAAAAATCAATGTATCTTTCTTATTGGTTAAGTACATATGTTCAAAATATTAGGATAATTCATATGCCTTCTAGATTAACATGGAATTAGGGTAGGAATCACTGAGGAATCTTCCTTCAATTTTCCAATTTAATATATATGGCAACAAAAAGGTGAAATCTACCTAAAAATGCTAGTGTAGAATGCTAGTGTCAGTTCTGTGCCAATGGAACTGGACCGAGGACAACTTCAGTATACCAAAACCACACTACATGGAAATTTTTAAAACACTTAAAGGAACTATCAAGTCATAGAAGCAATTTAGGTATAAAGCTGTAACACTTTTTCCTCATCTAGGATGGCAGAGTATTAAATAAAAAGTTTTGGAAAATAATTTGTATAACAATGCTGATAGAACTAGTATAGGGTTCCCAGAAGAAGGCTCAGGGACTCAAGAAGTCTGGATTACAAGCCTTGCTCAGCATCTTCTTTAAATTGGACTGACAGTACCTACCATTTAGGATTATTTTAAAAATTAGGTTTAGGAATACCAGGAGTTCAAATTTCTCAACAACCAAGCAAATAGGTGGACCTAATTCTAACTTCTTGGGCTAATTTAGTAAATCACAGCGGCAGGGCTGTTTTAGGATTAGTATTGTTTTGAAAATAGTTTGGATCCCACAAATCCACTGAAGCACTTAGAACACCATCAGGCATGTATGTATTAACACTCAACACTTGACAGTCATTATTCCTTTCTACAGTTTTGGAAATCCTGGTTCTTTCCCAAGGGCTTCTTTATATGCAGTCCTTCATCCAAATACTCATAACAATTTTACTGACGAGGAAATTTAGGCATAGTAAGTTGAAATATTTATCCCAAATTTAAACAGCTGATAGATCCAGTACACAATTCAAACAACTAATTCCTCAAGGCAATCATTTGAAGTTTGGTATTTCACAGAAGAACTTTATGTGTACTTTCTATTTTGTCACACAGAATATTGTAAAGATGTATATTCAATGGTGGAGTTTCAGTAAGATTAAAATTATTTCATATATTTTGTTAACAAGGTCATCTTTTAAAAAGATTTATTTATTTATTTATTTATTTAGTTAGTTAGTTAGTTCTCTCTCCTTCTTCTCCCACCCTGGTTGTCTGTTCTCTGTGTCTATTTGCTGCGTGTTCTTCTTTGTCTGCTTCTGTTGTTGTCAATGGCATGGGAATCTGTGTTTCTTTTTGTTGCATCATCTTGTTGTGCCAGTTCTCCGTGTGTGCGGCACCATTCCTGGGCAGGCTGTACTTTCTTTCGCGCTGGGCAGCTCTCCTTGCAGAGCGCACTCCTTGCGCGTGAGTGAGGCTCCCCTACGCAGGGGACACCCCTGCGTGGCAGGCACTCCTTGCGTGCATCAGCATTGCGCATGGGCCAGCTCTGCACGGGTCAAGGAGGCCCGGGGTATGAACCGGGGACTCCCATGTGATAGATGGATGCCCTAACCATTGGGCCATGTTCGCCGCCAACAAGGTCATTTTTAAGTGAAATGGGCTTTTTTTAATCCCCCAGGAGTGTAGAGCAGTAAAGAATATAATATCTCTTAGAATAGGGTGGGCCACTGTTTTTTATTAAGCTAATGTGCCAGTAGGTTTATCCACCAGTGCCTTTGCAACAACATTGCCAATGTCAACCCATGAAAAAGGAAGAGCTTATCTTAATATTGTTGTGATAATAGTTTGACTTCATAGACTCTCAGAAAAAGACTTGGAAATTCCCAAGGGTTTGAGAACCACACTTTGAAAACCTCTATTCAATAATATTTAAAAGAAATTAAATTGTTACAGCTTTTTAACTGAAGATCACTGAGTCCTTGTTTCAGTCAGTAAACAAATAAGCAAATAGAGCCAATTCCAACTTCTTGGTTAATTTATTAAATGAGAGTTATCAGGAAAATAAGTCGTTTCATTATGAAAATAGGTTTGACTTGTGAAGCCCCTAAATCACTCATTGAGATCACTGGCCTAGAGCATGCTGAATTCTGACTCCTTTTATAGGAAAAGTAGGGGATAAGTAGTGGTGAAATTGGTCTTGAGGAGACATCAGGCAATGGGAGGTTAGTTTCCTGAGACACAGGTAAAGAGAGATTCAAAGTTCTCAGTTTCATTTCATTCTTTGATAAGCTTCAAAGATCTAAAATTTGTCTTTTGATGATTGTCTGTGGAAAATTTATGTCACATAAAATATTTGTCTCTTGTTTTGTGCTTATGTTCACAGTTAGACATTGTTACAGTCAGATATTGTGCATATAACCATTTTCTTACTGGCATTTACCCACATAATAGGGAATCCTTCCCCCTTAGTGGCATTTACCAAGAATTAATCTTAAATGTAATAAAACTATATTCTTCACATAGTTTGCTGAGAAAGAAAAAGGTAAAAACACATCTTTGTCATGTATGTGCTACTTTTAATATATACTGAAAAGCAATATTATTACACATATTTTAACTGTATAAAATTTTTTGTCATTTAACAAATTTAATGGATGTTCATTGAATAAGAATCAATGAAAACAATTGTACTATTGATTGAAACCGTTTAGGTTTCTGATAGTGCTAATTGTGATTCACTGTTAAGCAGTTTATATTTTGCAGAGTAATGGCATGTTGTTTTTTAGTTGTAAAATATTAATAGAAAAATCATATTTTATTAGTTTTTCTTGCTGTCCATATTCTTAATACAATTTTACTTTGAAAGGTAATTTTTTTCAGTTTTTAATGTATCCTTTCAGCATTTTGAGATGCTTCATTTTCTTATTATTGGTAAGCAAAATTTGCAGGTATATTATTTAAAAGAAAATATATAATTTAAAATATTTTATATTGGTCATTTTTCAATTTAGTACCTGGTTTTACTACTTCTTTCAATATATTTTAAATGGAAAAATTAGACTACTGGTATTATATCTAGAAATGAAGTTTGACAGCATAAAATTTTAGAGATTCCTTGTGTGAAAAAATAATGGCCTTGCAATTAATTTTCTTACTGGTTGTTCCTAATAATGAAGTTTAATTTACACTTTCTAATGTGAATGTAAACATTAACAAGGTTATCATTAAATTTACCAATGAGTTAAGAACTTGTTTTGGAAGTGCTTGTCAACAAGTGATCATCAGTATTAGATAAAAGTATATCCACTGTCATCATTTGCTTCAAGAAATCACAAAACACTGAATGCTCAAAATAACTAACAAAAATATTTATAAATATTAAATTTTAATAAATAAAATGAACCATTATAAATAATACAAATAATCAGTATCAGGAAAGTACTTCTGAAGAAAGTGACCTTTAATCCAGGACTGAGATCTAGTGAGTAGGCATTAACTAGGTGAAGACTGTGAAGAACACTTAACCAGAAAGAGGGCAATATGCAAAAGATGGAGATTAAAGACTTTAAAGCATGGCAGATCCAAAAAAACAAGTGCATGGCTGGGCGCAGAGTGTGAAAGGAGGGAGGCCTTGCCATTAATCATAAAGTGTTTTAACTCTACTATAGGAGCTTTAGGAAGCTGTTGTGAGTGACTATTTTGTGTTTTCAAATTGATTGTTGGAAAGGGAAACTATATAACCAATTAAGAGTACAGGACACAAATGACAGGCTACAGTCATGAGCGTGCCATAAGTGAATGATTGTGGAGAGATGCTTCATCTTAATGTGTGTTTATAAAGGAATAAAGAAAAGCTAGCAGACTGGCTTAACTCACAAGTTTCTGGCTTGGACAAATGGATAAAGCTTGAGATAAAGAACACTGTCTTAGAGGAAAAATGATAGTCCAGTTTAGAACAGGTTGAATTTGAAATGCCTTTAAAATATCCAAGAGGAAAAACAAGCAGCCAAGCATATGGGTCCGGTCTGGAAATAAAATGTGCGAGTCAACAGCATATATAGATGATAAGTAAAGCCATAAAAGCCAGTGTTGTCTGACTGAATTTATAAGGTGAGGCTAGAAGTGAGCCTAGAGTAAATAATAAGGAATACTACTATTTTAGTTGTAGTTAAATTAAGCAAACTGTGAATACTAGGGACTGTGAATGTTAGAGGCTAAGGCCAGATAGGAGTGGATGGATAGATGAACAAGTCGTGATCTAGATTATGGGCGAGTTAGAGTAGAAGAGAGGGGAGTTAAGAAGAAAGTTGGGTGCAAACAGGAGAAAAATATTCTGTAACTTGTAACTATAAAGTAGAATGCAGATTTCTGCTGCAAGTGACAAGTAAATGGTGGGGTTAAAAACGTGAAGTTTGTTATAATCAGAGATGTAAAACTAGCATGGTTAACTTCTGGCAATTCTGAACATAATCCAATGTAAGATATATGAAATTACTACATTGTCTTTCCTCATTCTAGCAAAAGAAAGCCCTGTAAATTGTAACGTGATATTTATCAAGTGATATTTCTGAACGACTGGAATAATTATTGCTATTCTTTATATGGTTATTTTTTGGAAGGTCTCTTGAACTACAGAAGTTTCATGAAACAGAATATAGGGTAAAAAGGTAAAGGTAGCCCCTCAGAATATAAAAGCTTCATAAAGACAAAAGTAAAAAATTCTTGGTCTCATGAGTGTTGTTCTTGAGCAAGCCAAATTCCCTACTCTTCAGGAAAGGAACCAGTCTTGGCTTACTGTGACCAAAACACTTTAAGTAATGTGTGCAACAAGTATCTGTGGAAAGAACAATATAATATAAATTTTAATGACATTTCTAAGGGTACTTCATCAATATGCCTCTTCTTCATCTAAATCAAGATGCGTGCAAACTTTTATACTCTTATTTAAAAAAACAAAAGATGGAAGGATTCAATTTGTACTATACATCTTCTCAACAAAAGAAAGCCATGGCTGAACCACTTTGACAAATTTTTAATGATACTCTAGGGGGTTAAACTTCTAGGCATGTGAATTTCTTGAAGAATGTCAAATGCTTACTTCCAAATACATCCAAATAGATTTTTATGAACAACAGCCATTATATTATCTTATCTCTGATACTTCACCATATAATGTTGAAATAATGCTTCTGCTCAAATAGCCAGAGGAAAATGAGTACTTGCCATTCAAGAATATCTCCAGAGAAGATGGGAGGACACATTTAGAAAGATATTTTTACTGTTAATCATGAATCAAGAAGTTAGAAAACTGGGGGGGGGGGGGGGGGGGGGCGGGGAGAGGGGAGAGAAATAAATAAAAATAAAAAATAGAAATAAATAATAAAAAAAAAGAAGTTAGAAAACTATATTTTTGTGCTTTGTAATTCATGTAAGAGGTTTTGAGGGCTGTCTTTTAATTATATATCATATATATATAATATATATACGTGTATCCTTGTGTGTGCATTTATTGTATGTCATTATTATATAAACTTGGAGTCCTTGTTCAAAGCATAAGACAATGTGGAAAAGCTACATCAACTGCTATACAGCTGGTGCTTCTACCTCTATTATTCCCAGTCATTAATGGGTTCTTTCTGCTGAAATTTTTCATGATTAAAAAAAAAAGATTTATTTTGTTCAATAAAAATGCATTTATAATTGCATTAGATACCAGAATTAGATGGTCCAGGTACAATAATGGAGAAAGTAAAACTAAAAAGAGGGAAAAATAAACCTGTAAATAAATGTAGAAGATTTAAAAAATCAACATGATTTTATTTTTAAGGGGAATCTTTTAGATATTCCACAAGAGAGATTTCACAATATGAGACTATAGCTTCTGAATGAAAACCAGGAATGACTTACTTAAAAGTCCAGGCCCTGAATTGAATTTAATAAAGTAGAAAATGGTACTATTGACAAATATGAAAATTATTATATTGAATGGAAAACAACTCAGAATACTATTTCCAGCAAATATATTTTTCCAAGGAATGGGATCAAGATCGTTGTCAACAACTAACCATAACTTTTAGTGTGAGGTGAAACAATTTTTGTTTTGATAGACACCTTGCTGTGATGGCTCAATCAATAGTTTCAGCACAATGGCAGAATAAAGATTAATATGCCAAAATCAGTAGTGTTTCTATATACTAGTAATCAAGAAAAAAATTCCATTTATAATAACAATTAAAAGAATCAAATACATAGGAATAAATTTGACCAAAAATAAAAGGATGTGTACAGGGAAAACTATAAAACATTACTAAAATAAATCAAGGACCACTAAATAAATCAAAGTTCCTCCCATGTACATTGATTGGAAAGCTAAATATTGTTTATATATCAATTCTATCCAAAGAAATTTACAGATTCAAGGTAATCCCAAACAATGCTCCAACAGCCTTCTTTGCAGAATTGGAAAAGCCAATGATGATATATATGTGGAAAGATAATGGACCCCAAATAGTGAAAAAAAAAAAAGAAAAATTGAAAATAACAAAGTTGTGAGAGTCATATTTTCCAGTTGTAAAACTTATCACAGGGTTGTTTAATCAAAACAGAGTGGCCTGGTCTAAACAGCCCACCATGAAGAAAAATGCCATCCCATGACTTGAGAGAATCCAAGGGTTTAGAGCTTACATCCCGGGAGCTGAGAAGATTGAACGTCTCTTTGGTTCTTAATACCAATACCCTGTAGGTCACTGATAACATTAGAGATGTTTCAGTGCTCTGGTGGTGGTAGTTGGGTAGGGGAGTTGCAAATACCTAATTGCAGATTAAAAAAGGAATGACAAGGAAGAAATTGAAGCCAGTGACTACCAATAATCTTTCTAAGGGCTTTTGCCATAGGAGGAGAGAATTAGATTCCTAGCTCAAAGGAGAAAAAGGAATTTTTTTAAAAGTAGGAGGTAATAGAAAGGCCAGTTTTGTTTTTTTTTTCTCCACTAACATTTTCATTTTCAAGGGTGTAGGCACTTGAAAGGTAAATTTAGAAATAACAAGAATTTCAGTTTAGCCAAGTCTCGAAATGAAGCGAGAAATGTGCAAGGGATTTTTAGTGCATACATAAAGGAAGTGAGGACACAAGGCTTTTAAAGACAGTGAAACAGCAGTGGGCTCAATGTATTTTAGGTTCCATTGGGGTCAAAACATTCTTGGCTTGAGGTTACTGGATTGTATGAGCTGAAAAGATAGGAAATGATGTTTGGAGATTCTTGAAATTGAGATTATAGGGAGTCACAGTTAACAGTAATAACAAAATCTATTGTACGGCAATAGAAAATTCATGTGCGAAGTATGTGTGAAAACAAGAGAGGAGCCAATGATCCTTTATCATTGCATGTTAGGGTCATTTAACATGATTTCATTAATTTAGCAAAGATCAGAGGAAATGGAAAATCAGATACAAATTTTGACAAATTAGTAAACATTAATACAAATATAAAGTCCAGAAAGCATTTAGTAAATTGAGCATTTCCCAACCAGCGGCATATAACACAGTAGACATCCATGAAAGCAATAACTGGGTTACTAACTGGATAGCAAGTTGGTATTCAGTGATGTATACAGAGATGGAAGGAATCAAAGTAAAAGAGGTAAGTTCTCTTTTAGGAAATAGATACACATTTAGAAGAATCTTTAGTTTACATAATTTTCCTTATGATTGATTAGTCAATGCTGGTAATGCCTGAGGGAGGGAAAACGCACTGACGATTTCTAAAGGACTTTCAGCCTTGCATTATGTAATACTTATGCTGAATACCCATCTTTATTTTTTAATGCAATAAATTTGCCCATTTAATAACAATTTTCTTTCAGTATTTCTTACAATTCTTGCTTTCAAGATATTCAAAACTTTCCAACTCTTCTTCAGAAGTACAATTCCATTGGTGAAATTAAAAACCTGAGAGTGGTTCTATTTCCTGTCACTATCTTATGTGAATTAGACAATAAAGGAGTAGTAAGAAATATGGCAGTGTGGCATAGAATAAATCTTGAAGCTTAAGAAAGTAGGAAATATGAACGATGAAGTTTTCGTTGGTACTGAAAGTGGTAAAGGTTAACACCCTCTGTAGGCATTAAAAACTCTGTCTAGTGACCTATATTTAATCTAATCTAATGAATCAATCAGATCCTACATTTCTGCTCAGCTGGTGGAAGGATAATAATCAAACTTGTGGAATAGAATTGTTCTATTGATTTCCTCTTAATTTAATCTCCCCTGTAGCATCAACCAATCACTATGCTTCTATCCATGCAGGACACTTGCCCTAAAGCAGCGACAGCTGGGGTTGCTATCATATCAATGTTTTCATTAAGTCCTGCCATCCATTGTCAGATTACAGTCATGAAGTACATGACAGCAAGTACTTCTCATGAGTTTTAACAATTTTGTAAGACTAGCATGACCGAACACACATATTCACACATTGACATGTACACATATGTATACATACAAATACAAACCCACACAAACACATTTCCTAATCTAGGCTTATTGACAGGAAAAGAGATTTAGTGCTGAATTAGAGGGAAAAAATCTTAACCTCCACCCCCACACCTCCCATCAGTCAAATTAGAACAGCAGGAGTTGGATCTTAGAAATGCAGGTGCTGTCTTACTTTCCTATAAAAAATAGCTATATTCAAGATACTGATTACCATTTTTTAAAGGAAGTAGACTTTCATTACATTGACAGTATGGCTTTCACTATTGCCCCAATTCCTGCTGCCTCCAAAATGTTTTTTTTCTGTTTCAAAAAGATGTTTTCTTTGGCATAAGATAAAAAAATGCAGTGCTGAGTTTATCTGTCTCATAGATTCATTCAGAGAAGACAGATTTAAAGAGAAGTAATGAACTCTAGTTAGTAATTTTGAGAAGTAAATACAAAGCAGATTATTTTCATGGAAATAGATGTGGAAATATAATTTCTGCATTTTTTTAAATAAAAGGAAGTAGTAATCTAAATTAGTGGAAACTAAAGCTATTATTGTATATGTGTGTGTGTGTATGTAGGTACAATTCATAATAAATATGGATACAAATTAATTATGTAGTATGTTACCCATTGAAAATCCCCTATCATTTTAATGAAACCTGGAAAAAAAAAGTTATTTTGACTGAACGTCTAGAATGTAATACAAAGAATCTTCAAGATTATAGTCCTAAAATTTTTGAATATTTGAAAGCATTTTAAAACATTTCCTTACCTCTTTTGTGTCTCATTATAAAAGGTGTAATAAATGTACTGAAGTTGGGCTAATGACTTCCAAGCACTTAACCTCCTTTTTAAGACTTTTATAAACTACAATTGGATAATTACTTCTAATTGGCATGTTAGGATAGCAGGATTACTAGAGTATATGAGAGATTTAGCAGTATAGCGGATGTATGGTATTCATCTCGAGATCAGTGAGACTGACATTTTCTTTGGTCTTTTTTAATTAATATTGGAATAAAGAACCACTGTTGTTCTTTATTAACTCAAAATGTGATTTTGCCTACAATTTTCACTAGGTTATATTTTACACTCTTTTTGTTTATCTTTCTATTGTGCTCTTTACTGTAGCCCAAAGTAGTTTAACAAATTGTTCACTGAGAACTGAAAGCTAAAACCAAATTACAAACTGAACTGAAAGGAATTTTTACATTTGCAAGTATTTCATTCTTTACTTTTAAATATTTGAATCCATTATTGAATATGCTCTTATGACAAAATGATGCTTAAGTTCACAAATTCCTTTTAAGGATGTGACTGCCAAATTAATGCTGTCTATCTCAACTCTAAGGGTAGCTTCATATATATGTAAAACATAGGATGAAGATAAATAGGTCTACCCAAATAGCAATGGACAAAATGTTAAAGATGAACAAAAATCTATACAAGTAACAAACTGTTTAATCAAAAGGCAAACTAAGATCTCATGCAGTGCAACTGTTATATATGCTTTGAATAATGCTAGTATTGAATAGCATTACTAAAATTGCTATTCAAAATTGCTAAATAATTCTGCCATCTGAGCTACAATATTCAGCATCATAATTCTTCTTGAAAAGGTGCTTTCTTTTAATCCTGCTTCTACATAAACACATACACTTTTCAGAACTAGTAAACTAGGATTCTGAGATACAATTTGTGCATGTAGTTCGACATCCAAGAGCAGTTCTTTATTCCAATATTAAAAGACTCATTTAAGGCCTATATTAACATTGCTAAGTTATGCTCTAAAATGTGATGCATGTTCTTCTTGAGAGTCATCCTAATAGATCCACCTTCCTTGCTATTTATTCATAGCTATGAACTCCAATGTAAACTTGATGCCAGAAGTATGGTAGAAAGCCTTAGGGAAATGTTACTTATATCTTCTCTCGTTCAATGAGTGATATAAAGCTTTCTGATTCATTTTACAATAGAATAAGAAAATTATAGTGAAAAAAGTAAATAGTTTTATCTCACTAATCTAAATCTTGCACATAGCTATTGCATTGAAATTATTCCTTTCTTCTGGATCATGTCCATTTGTTTAGATGACCAGCGGTTCACCCTCTGCCTGGCCATAAATCATCTGTGGAGTCTGTTTATTTATTTATTTGTTTGTTTGTTTATTTATTATAAATAGGCAACAAAACCCCTTTCACTAAATGAAGAGATCCCTGGTCTGAGGCCTAGATTTCTGTATGTTTTTAAAATTCCATAGATTTTTTTCTTCTCTTTTAATTCACAAAAGGCTTGTTTTATTAATGTTAAAATGTTAGCTTGTTTTTAGTACAAAATTAGGGAACAAGAAGGAGAGGCAATAAAAAGTCAAGATTCCACCAGGATTTTCTTCAATCTACAACTCCAAAGATTACACTTCTTAGCAGTTTGGCATATATGCTTCTGGACCATTTTCTGAATCTATGTATAGAATGTTTATACACATTCATGGGATAAAAGATATATCTGCGCATGCATGAATGTACACACATGTAATATGTACACAGAAAGAATCACAGACATACATATGCATTTCCATCTATCTATATTTAACTGTCTATCTATCTATCTATACCTTGTTTGGCTCTAAACAATCAGTATTTCCTTCTTTCTCTAATACCTACAACCTCCTCTACCTCTTCCTTTATTCTTTCCCTGAAGGTATAAATATGTACAAATCACTCTACTACAAAAACACACACACAAAATTTAATTTATTAAAATAATCTCCCATCTCCTTCTGGCTACCTTCCTATACCCTTTCACTCTTGTTTGTGCTTCCTGAAAGAAAAGTATAAATCCTCTCTTCACTTGTTAGGACCAATCACTTCTCTTATTGCAATATGCCTTTGATCTCATCACTCCACACTGTTCTTGTAAAAGATACCAATGGCCTCTGTGTTGGCAAATCTAATAAACTCTTCATAGTTTTGTTTTAATCTTGATATAAATCTAAGCTATAATGCATAATGAATGGCTTATTCTGTTTTAAAATTTTTTGCTTTCTTAACTTCTTTGATACTCTTTCCTACTGCTGTTTATTTTTAGTTTCCTCCCTGGGTTTCTTATTTTGAGACTTATTTTTAATCTCCTTCTTGAGTTTCTTATTTTGAGACCATAACCTTCCGTGTCTTCCATAAATCTTTAGCTTTTTTCTCTCTATCTATACTCCCTTTGGGAGATCTCATTCCCTCTTAGGGTTTAAACTCTCTTTGTGTTAATGACTGCAACTCAAATTTTCTTATCCCGGCTTATTCTGGTGTCAAAAATGTATCCAGTCTCCTGAGATTTGCATGTCCTATGCATTGTTCAAATCAGCCCTGCCTCACACTGAGTTCATCATCTCTCCCTGTGCCCAGGGCCCACTTCCAACCCTTTGGTTTTTCTTGTCAGTTGGCATCATCAAGTCAAAAAAGTTAGAAATCAGGAAATGATCCAAAACACTTACCTCTTCCTGCTCTTGCCAAGCTTACTTCCTAAATATTTTGTTTAAAAATTTTCATCTTTTTCTATGTGTCTTCTCTTGCCTTGTGCACTGCAATAGAGTCTCAGGAGTAGTTACCATAACCTGATTTGTGCTCCTCCCTAATGTGTTTCTTCCCATTTTGCAACCAGATTTATCTAAATGCCAAATCTGGTTACGTCAACCCTTGGTTTAATGTTTAACCAAATCCTTAGCTCCCAGTTGGCTATAGAATCCTCTCATACTCTTTAACATGTGCTGAAAGTCTGCAGTTATTTGAACTCCAGCTCTTTTTTAAGTTCCATTTTCCTCTTATTTGTACTTTGTACTTTGTAGTTACTCACTCAACAGGCTATGCTTTCTCTCATGCATTTCCCTCTTATTTTTTTTTTTTTTGGATTGTTTTTCTGAACATTAACACCTTCCCATCTTTTAATTCACAGTTTGTTATGTCCATGACAAAACTTTCCTTTATCCACCAGGGGAGTGTGGAGGCACCTCTATTTCCCATAGCTTTCTGTATATTCCTTAACTTAACACATATGTGATTTAGAAATTATCTGTTTATATATGTCTTTTGGTTAATAGACTGCAAATACTCTAAGACCACAGGTTATCTCTTATTTATATTTACACTTCTGTATTCTGGCACAGCACTGCTCACCTAGTAGGTGTTTAAATAGTATCTGTGAAACGTAAAATGAAATTAATATTTTGACATATTATAATATGACTTACAACACAGCAACACAGACTTTTTTTTATTATAACATATTATAGGAAAAACTGGAGTTACGTATAAATCCCAAAATAACATGATTAGCCTATATGGGTGTTTCAACCAAGTTATATGGTCCAGCCAGATGCTAACGGTCCTTCGGTATATTTTTTAAAATATTTTTTCAGTTAGCTCCTCTTTGTTTTGATGACAAGCAGATCAGTTATCAAACACTCAGTAGTTTATTTGTAGATATATTAGAGTAAGTACTCGAGAGCCAATCTGGCCAGATTGCCTGGGTTCATATCTGTACTATGCCACCAACCAGCAGAGTAACTATCTGCAGAGTGCTTGAACTTGCTCTGCTTTAGTTTCTTATCTATAAAATGAAAATGCTAAATGTAGAAAGCCCTAAGAAATCTACAACAAAGCTTCTAGAACTTATAAAGGAGTTCAGTAAAATTACAGGTTATAAGATCAATGCATAAAAAATCAGTAGCATTTCTGTACATCAATAATGAGCAATCTGAGTGATTACAACTGAAAATGGGAGGATTGCATCCAGCATCCATGTGGAATCTGAGCCTCCTCTTGACATAGAGGTGCAATGGACACAACCAATCCAATGTCCACATAGAAAAGGTGGCATTGGATTGAGAAAAGTGGACATGATGGCTAATGGGTATGGGGAAAGGCAGGAAGAGATGAGAGGTGGAGGCGTCTTTGGGACATGGAGCTGCCCTGGATGGTGCTTCAGGGGCAATCACTGGACATTGTAAATCCTCACAGGGCCCACTGGATGGAATGGGGGAGAGTATGGGCCATGATGTGGACCATTGACCATGAGGTGCAGAGGTGCCCAAAGATGTACTTGCCAAATGCAATGGATGTGTCATGATGATGGGAAGGAGTGTTGCTGGGGGGGGGGGGGGGAGGTGGGGTGGGGGTGGTGGGGTTCAATGGGACCTCATATATATATTTTTTTAATGTAATATTATTACAAAGTCAATAAAAATAAAAAAAGTAAAAAAAAGAAACAAATACCATTTACAATAGTAAATTAAAAAATCAAAGGAATACATTTAATTAAAGATGTAAAAGACTTATACACAGAACACTACACAACACTGTTAAAGGAAGTCAAAGAAAACTTAAATGAATGGAAGAATATTCCCTGTTCATGGATAGGGAGACTAAATATCATTAAGATGACTATCCTACTGAAACTGATCTACAGATTTAATGCAATCCCTATAAAAATTACCACAGCATTTTTTACTGAACTGAAAAAACTAACTATGAAATGTTTTGGAAGGAAGGAGGCCCCAAATATCCAAAGACATATTGAAAAAGAAAAATGAAACTGGAGGAATTACACTACCTGACTTTAAACATACTGCAAAACTATAGTGGTCAACATGGCATAGTATTGGCAAAAGGATAAACAAACTGACCAAAGCAACCGAATTGAGAGTTCAGATATAGATTCTCACATATATGGTCATCTGATATTCAACAAGCCCACCAAGCCCACTCGACTTGGAGAGAATGGCCTCTTCAACAAACGGTGCTTGGAAAACTGGATATCCATATCCAAAAGAATGAAAGAGGGATACCATCTCACACCTTATACAAAAATCAACTCAAGATGGAACAAAAGACCTAAATATAAGATGCAAGAGTATGAAGACCTTGGAAAACAATGTAGGGATGCATCTACAGGACCTTGTAATAGGAAATGGCTTCATTAAGTTCATACCCAAAACACGAGCAGAAAGAACAAATAGATAAATGGGATCTCCTCAAAATTAAAGCCTTTTTCATCTCAAAGGAGTTTTTCAAGAAAGTGAAAGGACTGCCTACCCAATGGGAGAAAATATTTGGTAAGCATATATCTGATAGAAGCCTAATATCCAACATATATAAAGAAAGCCTATATCTTAAAAATAAAAAGACAAACAACCCATTTTAAAAATGAGCAAGAGATTTGGACTTCTCCAAAGAAGAAATAGAAATGGCTAAAAAGCACATGAAAAGATGCTCAAAATCACTAGCTATTAGGGAAATACAACTCAAAGCTACAATGAGATACCATCTTACTCCCACAAGACTGGCAGATATTTAAAAAACAAAAGGTTACAAATGTTGGAGAAAATGTGGAGGACTAGGAACCCTCATCCACTGCTGGTGGGAATGCAGAAGGATCCAGCTATTCCGGAGGAGAGTTTGGTGGTTCCTTAAAAAAAGCTATAGATTTGTTATATGACCTAGCAATTTTACTGCTGGTGGAATATACCCAGATGAACTGAAAACAAGGACACGAACTGATATATGCACCCAATGTTCATAACAGCATTATTCACTATTGCCAAAAGTTGGATTCAACCCAAATGCCCATCAACAGATGAACAGATAAACAAAATGTGGTGTATACATACAGTGGACTATTACTCAGCTGTAAGAAGGAATATAGTACTAACATATGGGATAACATGGATGAATCTGGAGAACCTTATATTGAGTGAAGCAAGCCAGACATTGAAGGACAAATACTACATGACATCTCTGATATGAAATAAGCAAATCAAGTTGTCTCAGAGAGCTAGAGACTGGATGATAGGCTTACAGGAAATTGGGGGGGAAGAGAGGGGTTGTAAGCTGACTCTTACGAGGGTAACATCTATGATAAAGTGGAGGCAAGTAGTTGTGCAGGGAAGGGATAAAATGGGGGCATAGGGATACTATTGGGTGGGGATTTGCAGGCTTGAGGGGAGTTAGGGTTGGGAGGATGGGTCAGATGGTCCAAGGAATTGGGTGGAGGATTAGGGGGAGTGGATGAACATGGAAGAGTGTTAGGTGTGTGTTTGAAACTATAATGCTGAGAAAACTCTTTAGAAAATATAATCAGGAAGGGTTACTTGTTTAAGGTGCTTAATGGGGACATCTGGTACAGGGGCAGGCTTTTAGGGAGTGTGTGAGTGCTCGTCTTGTCATAGTGTATTATATCTTTGGGTGGAGACCCATAAAATGAGTGGGAAGGTGTACCCCCATCCTGGGGAGGTCTGATGTTCTCCAACAGAAGGAAGTGATCCTCTCAAGAGCATCGGTGCCTCCCAATGGGGGAGGACAGTCAAGTATGTCAAGTACTCAGCATTGTTGCAAGTATCTGTGAATCTGGACCTTCAAGCTTGGTTGTCAATGTGGTCCCTGAGGGGAGGGGTAAAAAGGAATAGAATAGATAGAAGCTGGGGTAACTGAGGGACAGTGGAAGTGTTCTATAAAATCATGCAGTGATGGATATAGGACATGTTAAATTTCACCAAAAATCTATAAATGTATATAGTCTAAAATGTACACCATAATGTAGACCATAATGTAGCTAAAATTTTAAAAAGTATACAGTCTAAAATATAAACTATAATGTACATCGAAATGGAACCATGTTTAGTTGCTATGTTTTAATATCTGTATATCAGTTGTAGCAAATATATCATTAACATGTAAAAAGACCATTGCTGGGAAAGGGGGAAAAAGGTTTGATGTTGGATATATGGGAGTCTCCTATATTGTACATGTGACTTTAGTGTGATCCAAACCTTTTTTGAAGACAAAATTACAAATTTAAGAAAAAAGGATGTAGACACTGAGGAAGGATTAAAGAGATTACCTTGCCACTGTACATACAGGGAAGCACCTATTACAGTGATGAAAGGCAAAATGTCAAAAACAAATTTTAATGATATTTTTCATTTTTTAATACCCCAACATATTTTTCACTTTATTTTAGTTTTTCTAAATTAGTATGTATTCTATTTATAATCTTTATTCCTATCATTACTATTTCATTTTCCTACTAATTGAATTTGGCAATATATTAGGCTTCATTTTTTAAGAAGTTTTGGATCACAGAGAGTTTTAACTATGGCAGGGAGGAAACCTGGTGTGGGGTGTTATTGATGGGGGACAAATGGTTGAGAGGGATTTTTCCAGGGCATATATACAGGATATATAAAAATTTTAGATATTCATTGGGTATTGTCATAGTAGGCAGAGTAACAAACGACAACTGAAAGAATGAGTCCTGAGTTCCTAGCCAGGGGAGCTCTGTCACATTCCCCAATGGCATAGCAACAATTCCCCAAGTACAAGGGCAAAGACCAGTAAAAACAGAGGGTATGATGATGGGTCCTTGATACTGATAACTATGCATATGAGCCTGTGTGCCTGAAATTTCAACTAGAACTAGAGCTGCAGGGTGCCTAAGAGTTACTTCCTGAGAGTTGGCATGTTGCTGAAATGTGGTCACTCTCTAAGCCAAACTCAGTATGCAAATGCATTACCTTCCCCACAGCATGGGATATGACTCCCAGGGATGAGCCTCTCTGGCACCAAGGGATTACTGCTAATCACCAGCTGGCGATGCAACTAAAAAAAGATCTGAATTAAAGGGGGAAATGGTAAAGACAAATGAGTATATATGGCTAAGAGATTTCAAAATGAGTTGGAAGGTCATCAGAGGGGTCACACTCAGACATATCTCAGCAGGATCCCAGAGAAAGCCAAAGTAGATACAATCCCAGGGCTACAGACACACACAGGTTCTATGGCCATGGCATATATGTCTGGAGTTTGGTGCCTTGTCAGTGGGCCCTACTTTGGAATTTGTGCTCCTGAGTGTGATGGAGTTGGACTCAGATGTGATCTTTCTACATATGCCTCTTCTGTCACTTTTACTGAACCTCTGGTTGGTACTTTGGTTTTTGTATACTCAATAGACTTGAATTTCTGGACTGGACATGTGTCAGCTGGGTCCTGAGCCTCAGCAAAGTTGCAATTTCTGCTCTCTGGTTTGTTGCACTTACCCAGGTCAGCTAACAGGGAGGTGATGATGATCAACCACCACACCAGGGAACTGAGGGTGCCTACAACTGCAAGCAGGAGAATCACATCCATCAGACATGTGGGATCTAAGCCTCCTCTTGAGTTAAAGGTGGAGTGGATATCACCATCCCAGGGTCCACAGGATAGAGGAATAAAATATAGATTACAGTGGACTTACTGGTATTCTACTATAGAACTATTGTGATTCCAGCAATGGAAGAAATTGTATCATTGATGTGGAGGCAGTGGCCATGGTGGTTTCTGAGGGCAGGGAGATGGAAGAAGAGTTGTGATGTGGGGCCATTTTTGGGATTTGGAGTTGTCCTAAATGATACTGCAGGGACAGATGCTGGACATTATATATTCTGCCATAACCCACTGAATGGACTGGGGGAAACTGTAAACTATAATCCATGCAATGCAGCAGAGTTCCAAAATATATTCACCAAATGCAAGGAATGTGCCACAATGATGAAAGAGAATGGTGATGTGGGAGGTCTTGGGTGGGGGAGGGGAGTGTGTGGGGTATGTGGGAACCTCTTATATTTTTGTGATCTATATATCTGTTTGTTTTTTAAATTAAAATTGTTAAAAAAATGAAAATGATGTTATTGATTGCATATGTTTGTTATGTGGAATACATGAAATAATACTTATAAAGAGCTGGGGAAAGGAAGTGTGTAAAGAGAGAAACTGAGTAAGGCATGATGCCTGATCTCAAGGAGATTTTGAAATAATACCTGTGTACATGTGTGTGTTGGTACAGTGCAGAAGATGGCTCAAGTTTATGTAAAGGAATGGCTACAACCTAAATGAGTTAGAGATAGTCTCTAAACAAATAGTGAGTTTTCAGAAAAAATAAGAGGACACTTCTAACTATGCACAAGGTATCTGTAGCATTTGAATCAGATCATGAAACAGAAATGAATATGAAGATAGTCTTGAAATGTTAAGGGGTACAGTTTGTCAGGGGAATTGGTATAGAAATTGGATAAGTACAAGGTCTCACTGATAGGGTAGATTAACACAAAACAGAGGCCTAGGTATGCCAGTCTATGCAATCTGAATTTTATTTTAGGAAATGGTAGTCATTGAAGGATTACTAATAGAAGAGTGACAGGAATGTTAACCGGCTACTTGGCATTAGCTTGGAGGAGGGAAAAAGAAACTAGATGCTGGGGGAAGTCACCTACACACCTATCTGCCATCTCTCAGCCCTTGCCTACCATTGTGTACTTTTCTATTATGTCCAGACGTTTCAATATGTTTCCCATCCTCAGTCTAGCTGCAGTTGCTTATCAGGGCTAAAGTCTCAGTGGCAGAGTCCCCTTTCGCCTTGGCTTTATAAACAGTCTGCCTTGTCAGCGCAGATTTGTTTCTCCTCTCCAACATGAAGCAGGCATTTGGCCATTCATGCAGTTGGCTTCTCTGGGAGACCAGTCAAGAAGGAATCTCTTCCTCTGTTCTTTTTGACCTTTTGTGCTAGGTAAGAAGTATAGCGGCCATTTACCAACAATTTCTCTTATGCCTGTGCCTGTGCACTATATGGCAATTTGCTTCACATTGGAGGTAGGAAAGCCAGGTGGGAGACTTTTTCAATAGTATACTTAAGAAGCACTAAGGAAATGAAATATGTGTCAGAGGGAATAAAAAGATGTCTTTTGGATGTCATTATGCTTCTTTCTGTTTAAGCTGAAGGAGATTCTATCAAGAATAATGTGTCGATTCCTTTGTATACTAATTACATAGACATTTTTTCTCATTATGTAGAATTGTTTTATAATAAGGAGAGATAAAGTAAATCAGTGAAATTTATATCTTCTAAAAAATGATCAGTTCAATCATTCTGTCTAATCCTTTATTTATTTGACAAAGAAAGTTTAGAAACTTCAGACATACCAAGAAAATAAATGCAAGTGTCAGATTTCTGCATGCACCATTACCTGCTTACCTAGAATGGACAGCGAACCAACTGACATCATTTGCCTAGGTTTGCCTCATAAGGCAAAGTGTTGAAACACATTGGTTTCTTTGCTGTAAATGCTGTTTAATAAAATTGCTACTTCACTTGCCACACTTGCTATGATCTGACAGTAAACAGTGCTCTCTACACGGTAAAATCAGTGATATTATGACTTAGCAAATGTTTTTTGGCACAGACACAAATCTCATCATGAGTGAATTCAGAAATGAATTTAAACACCAATTTGCCATTTTGCTCATTTAAGTTTTTCTTCTTTATCTTATAATTAAAGGGACAGAGAGCAATGGTTTGAATAAGGAGAGGCTTCTGAAATATGACACTTTGGTAAGGGCATTTTGTAGACTGATTCACAGTCACCCTTTCTTGTACTTCAGCTTTAGAACATTTGTAATTCAAAAGCCTTCAGGAAAAGTTCTTGGACTGATATATTTTGAAAGAGATTATCTCCATAAAAATGTCCCTACATTAGATTTTTGAATGTTCAGAGCAATTATTAAGCCTAGCACTTTGCATTTCTGTGACTGTTGATTCTTCCATCACCCTTGAAGGAAAAAGACTAGAATTAGTTGTTTCTCTAGACACAAAAGCCTGTAAGATGTGATAGAGCTTCTTATCATATCCTTAGTCATAATTCAATGACCACTTTGGAGACACATAAATGGAAAAAAAAAAGCATTTTGATAGCTTTAGTTATTACATGACATATCTAGCAAGAAGAGAATGGTATTCCAAATTAGAAAATCAGAATTCCAATTCAGATTTTGCCATTTACTAGTAATGTTATCTTGATAGGTGACCTAGCTTCTCTGACTCTTATTTTCCTCTTGAATTAAAAAAACTTGTATAATGTTCTGGGAATTATGTAAGTAGTGCATAAGACATAGTCTGGTCTCCTCCTTCTAAAACATGTGATTTGAGAGTTTGTATTCAACCAAGAACCAATCACATTCACTTGGTAATATTTTTGTTTAAAAACTATATTTTTCATTGATTTAACAAATATTTATTTAGTTTCTACTCTGTCAGACAGTTTTCTAGGTACTAATAAAGCTAAAATCAAGCGTGACCTCTTGTAGAGTTTTTGTATAACTAGAAACTAGCAAGAAACTAATATCCCAAAATATATTCTCTTAGTCACTAATTATATTTATATATATTTTCTGTCACTGTTATATTTATATATGTTTTGTTTTCTTTTTTGTTTGTGGATGTGAGTGTGTGTACTTTTCATTATTGTCTGTTTGTTTTGGTTTGTTTTAAGTAATGGAATATAATGATCTAAAAGATTAAATTTTAAAGAAAACATATATGTATCTATAAAATTTGTTAGATCAAAAGCTATACCTTCCTGGAGTCAACAATTTTAAAAGGTCTTATTTCAATTTTTCTTTATTTGGTGAAACATTCTATTATGTAGATGATATTATTTCAGGTCATATTTTGCCTTAATTTATGGTTTTTTAAATGTGATGCACGTAATACACTTAAGTTCTCCTCATTGTTACATAGCTGTGGGCATAATACCTATTTTCCTTTGTTTGTCAAAATGTTTCTTTCAAATATAAGATTTCTATCAGTCCTTAAAATGATATAACTATTTTTCATGCTATAATGTTAGTGGAAAGCTCTGGGTTCTTGACTTACGTGGCATAAAAGAATTTAAGGATGTGGCATAGGGTAGTCAAGGGAGCAAAGAGTTTATTAAGAAACAAGAAAATGAGAAAAGTACATCATCCGAGGCATGGGCCCACGGGTATGCTGCAGAATGAGTCATGTGCACGGAGCCCCAGGTTAGGCCTTCGTAAAGTCTTTCCTCCTTCCCCTTCATAATGTTGAGGGAGGGGCCACAACTGTTTGCTGTTCTGATTGGATGCCCCACCCATCAGTTCCCAGGGGGTCAATGATGAGGCCTTTTGATGGTATCCAGGGCTTTCCCTTGACCCAGAATGGGATTTTTGTTCCAAATGGATTCTCACGGCCAGGGTCTCAGAGGATTCCTAAGGAAGTTTCCAGGTGGGATCTCATGGCTATGTGGTCTGCTGGCCATGTTGTCTGTCAGCTGTGTCATCCATAGGGCCTCAGCTGTGACCCAAATCTTCCCTTTCCCTATGCTAACCTTGCTCATTAGGAATTAGGGTAATGGAAATAGTGCCTGCATTTCTGTGTTTCCAAAACCTCTATGGTATTGTGTGTTCCCTTCAAATTCTAGATTTTGTTGTAGACACTATAATCAATTTAGGGAGAGATAGTAAGGTTTTGTGGAAAGAAGACTGGTCTTACAGACAAGAACCTGGACTTTTTTCCTTGTATTTCATGCTCCTGCTGACAGTGTCATCTTGGGAAAGCCATAACTTTCTGGGCTTTAGTTTTCTTGCTGTAAAAAGAGGAGATTGAGTTGGTTTCTAGAGTGTTTCTACATCCTAACAGTCTATGAATCTTTGATATTTAAAAATATTCATACTTTTTAAATGCTATATGAAATTTTGTTTTAACCATTACTTGTTTCAGATACTTTCAGAAACCCAAACATAAAGTTTAGCATTGTTCATATTTTGACATTTTCAACTGTATATCCAGAGTGGTCCATCACATTAAAGTGTGAATATTTTGCACTTCTATGGGGAATCAGTTTTGCCTTCTACTACTCACCTACCTATAAAATGGTAAATCTCCCCTCTCCTTGTATTTCATGACCCTTTTTATTAGATTGATCTGTTTTATCTGTAGTTGTTCTATTTTCTTTCTATCTATATCTTATACATTTATTTTATCTTCTTTACTAGATTGTAAACTTTATGAAGGAATATATCTTATTTTTATATCCTGTGATGTTTAGCACAATGTATAAAGCAGTCACATATAAATAAATATATTGACAGATGCTCCCTGAACCAAGGACAATGAATAACACAAATGTTTCTTATGCTGGTTGTACTAAGACATTGACTTATTATTATCGTCTAGTATAAGGGTCATATACCATAATCCAGCTACCAAAACAGGTGATAGATTCTTTAGGCATTTTGCTTTCAAATTCAACTTGCCTTCTATTAAGTTAAGGGGAAATAAGTCAGATAGTGTCATGTCATGTAAATGTCTGATCTCACCACTATTTCCATAGCAACTTGATTTAATGTAAATATCATCTTGTAATAAAACTGGATTAAGTCCAATAAAAATTGTATTGGAGAAACAAAAAAGGGCTTTGTCTAAAACTGCTATTCTGTCAGTCTCTTCCTTCATGTTTTCTTCAGAATAAAAGTACCATTTCAAAAAAGACATGGCATAAGAATAACTGGAATAACTGACTTTTGCCAGTATAAGATTGAATTTACTCGTTTGTTTTTCTGCCACATTAGCCTCTATGGTAATACTAAACAAAATTCTTCATTTTTCTAATATGCATTTTTGTTTTAGTAATTCTGTACTAGATCAAAGGACTAATTCATATTAATCTTGGCATGCCCACATTTTTAAAACTCTAATGAAAAAATTTACCAGAGTTATTAAAACATATTAAAAATAATCCTGTCATTTTTCAGTTTGGCAGTTGAAACCCTTTTAAAATATAAGATATTACTGACTGAAGTTTCAGGTAAATGTTTAGATGACTTTAAGATAAACTTTTTACCATTTCCTCTGTTTATGAAAAACAGAAATGACACTAGCAATCCATTTACACTACCAGAGATAGCTTAATATTGGCAACAGTAAGAACAAAAAGTCTCAATTTCATCATTTTACAAATACGATAGGAAATTTCTTGTAGAATATTGTTAGGTGACTATAAGCTAGATGATCTCATATGGTTTAAGCAGGTGCCAGATATTGGGATTCAAATTCTATTTCTGGTTCTTAGAACTAATTTACTCTGTGGCCTGAGGTTTAAGCTCATATGAATCACTTGCCTTCAGAACAGGTTGGATGCCTATCTACCAGAATTCATAGACATGTTATAATGCTGGTTGATCTTTTTAGTACATGATCTTTATTTAGAGGTAATTAATAGTCAATAAATATTTATAATATTAACACATTGTCATAAACATGTTGGATAACCAAAATATGTGAGTTTATGACACACTATATTGTTATATTTGGGATGTTCTGCTGTTTTAATTATTTAGTTGACAGTTCTAAAATTAACTGAATTCGTAAATAGGTCATAATTTCTTATGTACTTCAAATAACATGATAAAAAAATACTTCAAAAAGTGATTACAAATCAAACTAGAATAAAATATGTTGTCTAAAATTAGGTGGTAATCCATTTATTTGCTTATTAGACATTATGGATAATCATATTATTATTTTTCAGAAAAGCATCATCCCATGGAATATAATTAAAAAAATAGCTTGGAAAATAGTTTGAAAGTTAACTCAATTTTGAACCCCTTTCTAACTAATAGACTATGGTTTCATATATCTCCCTTTCTTTCCAAGTTATTCCATCCTCCTACTCTTGTCTTTGCCATAGCTAATGGCAAATGGTATATGTCAATAAACTAAGGAAAGAGTTTAAAAATTGAGAGAATAGACTATGTTATTTCTGAAAAATAGTTAGAGAGGGTTGCATTTATTTAATTCCATTAAGATTTTATCTTCTGCGTCATCCTCTGAATATGGGTACTCCATGTCTTATATTCTTGTCCTTCAAAGTAGGTTTATGAGTAATTCCTCACAGGGTACTTACAAGGTTTAATCAACAAGAAGCTCTAAAAATGCTACCTACTAAATAATAGGTACTGTTAGATATCATATATTACATTATTTTTTATTTTATTATTATTGTATAGTTATTACACATGTAGTAATTATACAGTTAAATGAAATAAAAAATCTGAAATCATTTCTTGAGAATAATGATTTCAGAGATTTTAGAAGAATGATTCATGAAAACTACTGATTGGAAAGAAAAAAGATGACTGGCCACCAAAGGCCACATTTCCCTGAGATTAATAACATATACACAGTGTTATTAGGTAGGGCTTTCATTTCCCAATTTGACATTTACCCTTTAGCTTCTTATGTTTCTGAAATAATTTCGCATTCAAGAATTTCCTTGATGTTCGCATTATTTTTGTTCATTGAAATAAAAATGGAGTAGTTTATTGGGTTGAGAAAATGCAAATTGTGTACCTCCACTTTGCTGCTGCCTTTAGGCAGGAACTTAAGCATCCCCACACCTTGGATGAAATGATTTCTGTCACAGCAAGTTTCTAGTCAGTTATATGGCATCTCCAAACTAATTTCCTGTCTGTATTGCTCTTCCATAAACTGAAGGTTGCTCCTTCTCTTTTGGCTATATTCTCACTACCATTGGCAACAATTTAAAGGATCTCTTTATTCCCTTAACAGATTACTAAGGCTTACCTAAGTAAATCCATTTCAGGCTTTCCTGAAAACAGTTATCAAGGCAGTTTACACTTTAAGTCATATATACATACCCTCTATTCAATATTGATGATAAAGACAAAAATTATTGGAATATTTGCTTTTTATTTAGTGCTCCTCAGTTCTAAGTACTTTGAACATATTAACTCCTTTTTATTCACAGGTCTATGATGTAAGTACATTATCACCCACATTTAACATAGAGGGAAACTGAGTCACAATATGGTTATGTGACTTGCGCATGGTATCAGAGTAGTCTGAGTTAGGGTACAAAAAGTCTAAACTCATGCTCTAATTGCCTATGAGTAAATGGATTTCAAAAGGTTGACCATGGCCTCAGTTAGTACTCTTGTGCCATTGGACTTAGTGCCACTTTATACAGAAAATATTTTGTAGCACCCCTTTTACCATCCTAAAATATGACTCACATATAAACATAATCTATCAATATACACAGTAAAATCAACACAATGCCTTAGCTGTAAAATCAAAGAAAATTAATTTATAATAAAAATAATTCTTTCTTTCAATCAACATGAGTCAAGCATATTGTATTGAAAGCTGATACAGGTATGTTCTATCCATAAAATGATTTTCCAAAATAGTGATCAACTCTGGGCAAAATTATAAATGGAGTATGGTACAATTTTCTAGTGGTTTACACAATAATTACCTAGATGGGAATATTCAGCATACAGTCATTTTTGTGTACATCAAAAATTTATTTAGTTTTCAGACCTGGATAACTTATATTCATGTTTGTCATTGCATGAATGCCAGGCTAAACATTCAAAAGTCATGAAATATGCGGGAAAATTCTTCTCTGAGTGGTACTGAACCATGGATTTCATGACATTTAGTATCTTCGACCCCAGTCTGTAAGATGCCAGCTGCACTTCCCAATTACTCCTACTAATTTCCAAAACCCAGACTCTAGGGCCTGACAGAGCCCACTGAGGACTTCAGAATTAGGTAATTTTTGACAATAAAACAACTTGACACTATAATATTTTTATAAGACAAAATCTCATGTTTTTATGTTCTTTCTGAATTTTGAAAAATAGTAATAAAGCACCCTTACACCCTGAAGTGAAAAAATCATCCTTTTATACAATCTCTTGTATAAATTAATCTCTTCTTATACCTTTAAAAGCAAACCAAGTACTGAGGGGAGAGGAAGGGGTAAAAAATTTATTGTGCATTTATTGGAATTCATGCTGTCAAAAGCTAAGGTTGAGCTTTATTGCTTCGATATGCTTTTGGATCTATCTATTCCCTGCTTTCATCTTTGCCTATAAAGTAAAGGATAAAAGAGAAGAAATGTAAGTAGTTTGCTCTTAGTTTATTAGCAATGTGATAAAGAAAATAATGATAATTTATCAAGTAGCACCAGATTTCCTTTTGTGGAAGAAAAATTTTCTTTGTTTATGTAAACAAGTTGAGGCAACTTCTTTAAAAAACCACACACATTGAGTACAACAAAAAGTTGAGTGAAAAGTTCAGCAAAAGATAATGCAACAAGGGGAGAAGGAAAGTTATGCATATTAATTACTTGGAATTTCAGTGAATGTGTGTGAACAGAAGCACTAAAGTGTGAGAGTGATGGGAAAAGTGGTAGAGAATGGACTAAATCTAAGGAGCAAGATATTCAGTGATTAACTCCTTGGTCAGGATTTGAAGGAAGGTGAAAAACAAGATGGAGTCTGAACAATAAAACCCCACCCATCATCTCAAAGCTGGGTGTGCAAACAAGTACATAATACTAGTAATTTTAGAGAGAAATGAAAACCACAGAAAACAATAGAAAAACAGGGAACACAGCTGAGGAAAAAGGAAAATAAGAAAAACTGAGAAGTAAATAAGAATAAGAGTTTAACTAAAATGTGATTCTGTTGGTACTTGATAGTGATCCCTCGGTGCCAGGGAGGCTCATCCCTGGGTGTCATGTCCCACGCTGGGGGGAAGGCATTGCATTTACATTTTGAGTTTGGCTTCGAGACTGGCCACATTTGAGTAACATAAAGGCTGTCAGGAGGAAATTCCCAGGCACAGTGCTGCTCTAGGCCTTGTTCTTATTTCAGGCATATAGGCTCACAAGCATAGTCATTAGTATCATGCTCTCACTGTTGGACCCTCATTCCTTCCTAGTGATAATACTGGAATAGCAAATGAAAAAAATAAAGGTCGTGAAGAAAGATTTAGATTCCTGCAGAAATTGAGAAAGGAGATCCACTCAAGTACAACTAAATTTCAAAAGGCAAGGTGACTTTTGCTGAAATCTGTATTTCTGGGTTAAATTTGTAATTTTTTGTATCTTTTATACTTTAGTAATTACAAACCATGAATGAAAAATGAGATTTGTGGATGTTTTTATTTGATTTTCATGGTATCCTCAGGCTTTATAAAAATATTTGAGAATATTTCATTTTAACACATATGCATATATTTATACATATATATTTATGCATCTAATAAATCAAAATTATATATTTTGGGGTCATAGTGTGTAAAAATATGAAATAAGTAAGTAATAATTCAATTGACTTATAGGCCTCTAAATTAATATTTCATAATGAGAAGACTAATAGATAGGGTCTCAAACATATTGGTATAAAGAGTGCCACTATAATAGCTAATGACAATGTCTCACAGTTTGAACATATGATTCCTGTTGAGTTTGGATCAGTAAAAGCAGAAAATATCCTGTTGTGCCCTATAGAACTTAACTGAATAAACACCACAGTTCTTCAAAGTCCCTAAAGATAAAGGAAGGCAACTTATTCTTAGTCTGCAATAAATGATGCACTTATAGTACTAAATTATTATATTAATATTTTCTTAGTTGTGCGACTTATGATTTTTATTATATACTCACAAAAGCAGCTTTAAGTTGTATTTGCATTATGGTTTTTTTTTTTAATGAAGCAATAGGCACATTTTCAACAACAAAATTTAATAGCTTTATTAAGCAAATGTACACCAATTATGTCAGGTCATTATGTCACTAAATCTAAAAATTTAGAATATTTTTTTCATTTTGAAGATGAATAATTGAAGGGCTTTAAAATAATTTCGCTCATAATTTTCAGAAATTTATATAAGTGTTAATCAAAGAAGACATTCCTCTTTGCCTTGCATTTCCTTTTGTATGACACAATAGTGAGTCAGATTACATTTTTAAAGCCCCTTTGTATTTATTTCTGAACTGTATTTAAATGGCTTTCCACATTTTTTTCTACCCAGCATATTCAAGGGATACATCATATTCTATTCTGTAAGAGTGACTTACAATGACAGTGACATTAGATCTGGGGAGTAGAAGTAAGTAGTAGATTCTCTGGCTGGATGAAGTGGAAGACTGATTCTAGATTTTGAAGATACATCTCCACCTCTCCCCAAACAGACTTTCTGACACAGAAATGAGGGTCACCTATTCTGAATAAATGATTATTTTCTTGATCCAGGCCTCAACAGTTCAAAATATTGCTATCTTATAAATGTTTTAAAAAATATTCTGGTATTTTGTATGTTTGTAAATAATAATTTATTACAATGTAGAGTTCCATTTTAAGAATGGTAGCTATTTAATATCAATTAGAAGTGTACTCTAATTTTAAATGTACTCAGTGATTACCATCATTTTCTTCATCCTGTAACTTCTCCATTTACTTTTCTCCAACTTATTAAACATTTCGGAAACCAGAACGTTGGAAGACTCATGTAAGAAATACTCCCTTTGTAGACTCTTCCATTATTATTATTTTGTCATCTCTGCTCCATCTTTTTCTGCAAAATTTGACTTTACAGAACATTTTGAAACTGGTTTGCAGATAATGTGACACCTAACCTTTAAATACTTCAGCATGCAACTCCTATTAATAAAGATATAACCACAATAACAGTTATGAGGGAATTAAGTTCCCAATACTAAATTTTTTTTTTTTTTTTTGTTATGTTTCTTAAATCAATTTTATTCTAGAAGAGTTCCTTCACTTTCTTATTTGGATTGACTTTTTGAAGAGTTGGGGTCAAGTATCTTATAGGTCAGTGCTCCAAAAATTTATCCTAGGAATCTGCTAAAATGCAGATTCTGATCCAGTAGGCCCAGACAGGCCTTGTGGTGTCTGAAGTTCTGCAATTCTAATGAGCTTCCAGATTACGATGTAGGTCTGAAAACCATGCTCAAGATTGTAGAAGGCCCTGCATTCTCAAATTCCAACCCCATTCTTGTTTCTTGAAGGTATTATTTTACTAGTATCTCCATCTTCCGTATTTCTTTATGTTTGAAAATTAGTTTATAAGCTTGATCAGATTCATGTTAACCGTTTTGGCTGAAATACTAATAGGTTGTGTACTTCATATTGCATCATTTTAGATAACACATGTCATTTTGTTCCACTATTCAAAATGTTCCTTTTTATCACTTGGTTAGGGTGATGTTTGCCAAATTTCTCCATTCTTAAAGTATATTTCCCCCCTTTATCAATTGGTCTGTCATTTATGAGGTGGTATTTTAGTATCACGTAAATTTTTTTCCCCAGCAACATTCCCAATGAAATTTTGCCTTTGTGGTTCATGTGAATACTTTTATTTTCATTATGCTTTCAATTTCATTGTTTCTATTTCCAATAATATGCTATATGTAAATACCAACAAAAAACATTTAATGATGAAATTGTTACATTGAAAACTTACAATTTATTGATTAATAAGTTTAATTCACTAGTACTGAATTATTTGTTTAATTCTGTTTAATACTGTTTATTTCAGTTAAGGCTTTGGAGCTGCATTTAGTAAACAAAAAATGCAAACAGACTTTGTCATCCCTAAAACTGTTAATACATTCTGGCTATAATGGCTCCTATGACAAAGCCCACTGGAAGGCAGACAGAATCACCAGACAGTTTGTGCAGCAGCCTTAGGAAAACTCTTTTGAAAGGGTAAGCTTTCCTTGTTTAACTCCTGAACCTGGAGCTGGAGTATGGGTGGCCCAGGACACGGCAGGGCCACCAGCGTGCCCTGTCCATCTCCCAGGCGCTCACTCCGTAGGGGAGAGCCCTGGTTCTGCGTTTAAAACCGTCCTTAAGAAACGACGGTTTAAAGAGTCAACCGTTATTCGACTCACTTTATTTATTTATTTATTTTTTTATTGACTTTGTAATAATATTACATTAAAAATATATATATGAGGTCCCATGCAACTCCACCCCCCCCACCACACCTCTCCCCCCCCCCCCCCCCCCTCCCAGCTACACTCGTTCCCATCATCATGACACATCCATTGCATTTGGTAAGTACATCTTTGGGCACCTCTGCACCTCATGGTCAATGGTCCACATCATGGCCCATACTCTCCCCCATTCCATCCAGTGGGCCCTGTGAGGACTCACTTTAGTTGCCCATGAAACCGCTAGGGCAGAGCTGCTCTTTTTCCGCAGACTCAAAGCCTGTTTTTAGATTGGAGCCCGCGCGGAGGCGGCTGGAGATCAAGGTACGACCGCGAAAGGCGCGGCCCCGGTCACCAGCTGCTGGAGGCCAGCCTGGCTGGACGCTTCCCCAGCACGCCCTGCTGCTGTCTGGCCTAGCGACCTTGGCTCTACTACATGCCCGAAAGTGTGGTACAGGTCACTCTGACTCCGATCCACTAACCGCTCATCCTTGCCAAGGCACAGGAGGGCCACCGGAGAGCTTCTGCCGCCCGCGCCAGGCAGGTCAGAGAACCTAAAGTGGAGGGAGTGAAGTCCTGTGGCTTGAGCACGTCTGGGTGAGCTGCTCTGCCGAGATCCAGGACCGGCTGCCTGTTTTGGCGTCTTATTAGGAGTCTACTCATGGGGGAAGGAGTGAAGTTCATGGCCCTTGGCACCAGAGATGGACAGAGAAGCTATGACATGGAGTGAACTCAATTCCATCAAAATCTCTTCAAACAGATCGGGCCATTGGACACCATACTGCCCAATATCATTTAAATGTCACTACCTGCCATTGTGATCTTTTCCACAGGCAATATGAACTCCATTTTGCCATTGGAGTGTTGAAAGTTAAGGTTTATTTTTCTGAAGAGTCTTGAAATCCAGACACAATTTGCCTCCCCGAGGACCATTCCATGTCATCTTTGTGTTCTGCAAGAGAGACTCCGACTCTGAGTTTTGGTTATTATTATGTCCACGAAATGTTTCTCAATTCCTTTCACTTTATCAGCTGAGTGGCTGTCATGGTTTCCCTGTCCTTCTGGAGCAGCTTATTCTTTGTCTTCTGTGTTGTGAAAATCATTGGGCCTCCAACTGGGCCTCTCCTTTTCAGTCTATACTTCTTGCTAACAGACTGCTGATATTTGAGCTCTGTGATTTCAGTTTTTCTCTCAAACTAGATTTCAGTTTCCCTTGCTTGAAGTCAGCTCTTCCATTTCTTCAAGTTGGTTTTTGGTTTATTCACCATGATCTCTTCCTTCTACAGAAGAGTTTGAATTGAGGGATTATATACCATGGTTTTCACCACACGATATGTACCTTCCACATTGCCTTGTAGTTGGCTGCAGTCACTTTGTATGAGCCAGAGTTTGTAGGTGCTCCTTGGAGAAGAGAGGCGTAACAGGGATTGACAGTAACTAGAGTCAGCTAACTCTTGCATGAAAGGACAGAGGTCCCATTCTCGTGAGGACAGTGGACTGTTGCCAGACCTGTATTCCATTAATCCACTCTGAGACTTCGATGGATTAAGTGAATACAGAGGTCCTTGCTTCTTAGAGAAGATGCATGGATCTCAGGAGCTGCCTTTACTCCTGGAGGAGCTAAATTATCTACACTACCTGCTTTACAAAGCTTCACTTTGATTCCATCTTATATTCAACTGAGTGGATACTCCCTTTACCAGCCTTCCAAATGTATATTTCTTTCTGGTAAAGTGTTTTATCACTTTCAGAGCAAAAACCACTTGGGCTGCTTGCCAGTATCTGAGGGCCTCTTCAGAGGAGTTACTGAGTGGACACTAAGACAGGCCTTGTAATCAAGCATAAATTGTTGCTCTTAAAAGGCCCATAGGAGCCATGGTTGCCCACAGCTCTTGAACTCTGCTCTCATTTTCAGAGAAGAAGATTCATGAGCTGGAGATGCATCTCAGTGTTGCTGAGGTAGATGGGACTAGAAAAATAAAGCAAACTCAGCATGAAGAAATTTCCTCCTTCTGATGCTGCATTCTGTGATCTGGTCTCCCTATGGGACTCCATCTCTGCTTGCCACTACTGCTACCATTATCCAAGAGGAAGGCTCTGCTTGCATAATGGAGAATGAGATGTTGTGATGAGCCCAAAAGAAGGTTTAGAGTAGGGGTAGGGATTGCTGATGCTGCTGTTATATTCAGAGCAGCCACTGCTGCTTATTAGCTCTTTTCCTTACACCAAGAGCTCCCAGATGATTTTACAGATTGCCTAGGACAGAAATGTAATGACTACATTGATGTCTCCCAATTCAATAAATATTAAATTTGGAGTTGAAAATGGTTTCATAACATACAGTATTCTTTTAGAAAGAGGAGATTTCCTTTTTACCCCTTTCTCTCATTTGGTAGCTATTGCTATGAAACCTTTCTATTTTTAATTTAGTGTTTTAGACTCATTTGGAACCATTATTCTTTGCTTGCTCATTGTGAAATTTGACCAAAGGGAGTCCCTTCAAGATGGCTTCTGTGTTCTTTTGACATGACTCCATTAGTTTTTGTTTGTTTGTTTATACTCCCTTGCTTCCTGGAACTACTGTATGTAACATATTTGTATTTTCCCTGACCCAGATCTGGAATCAGCCATTTTCCCAAAGACACCAATTACTTTTAGTGGAAAATGGTATCTAGAAAAAAAAAAGTCATGATGACTAGGTGATCTCTTCCAGTGGAATGTTATTGCTTCTAGGTTGTTTTAGTGGATCATTAATGCACTTTGATCAATTCTTATTGGATACATATGAATCATATTTTGTTTATCTGGATTACAGCTCTAGGTTTCAAATTAAGGCAGACAAGTTACATCCTATTCAGGCTATGGTAATGATATGAACCAAAGAATACAACAGAAAGACGTTGAAAATATTTTGATACATGGATACATGCTGGAACTCATGCATCACATCTTTTTCTCATATTCAGTAGATTTTAGTTGTTCTGTTGTTGTCTGGCAACACTTGGTAATTCTGAAATGATTCCTTTCTTGTGATTAATTGTTTGCAGGTGAAGTTTTTAAAATCCTATACAGATAACAGTTTTCTTTGAAATTAAATGGCTTCATGAGAAATAAAAAATAAAACACTGAATAATTATTTTCTTCATGCTAGTAGGATCATACTTTCTTTGATTACCCTATCGAGAAAACTGAGGAGACATTTATAATTTCATTTTAGCACTTGAACTAGAAACAAATGATTTTAAAAGTTGGGGTGGAAACATACATTATCCTGGGTAGCCTTAGTCTGAAAGCTTTCCTCTGTAATTTATGTCTCAGTTTAAACATTGATATCTGTGATCATCAAGGTGGAGGCTTGTGTTGCACTATGAGAGTTACCTCTTATTTTTCTTTCTCCCACTTTTATGAGAACCAGCTACAATGTTGATAAGTTGGGTAAGAACGAAGACTCCTTGAAGCATATTGACATTTATTTGTATTTTGTACTTCACCTATATTTTCACCTCACTATTATTGCCACTCCCTAGTTGAAAAGTGGACTTTCTTTCAGATCTCACCTTTCCCTGATTAGAGAGTTGTGATCCCAGGAGAGAGGGAGCAATAGGGGACAGCTTTTCTGAGTACTTTAATCTGCCCCCCTGCCCCTCCCCCCAACCAGTGCCTCTTTCTCTCTTACCTATGGTGAAGGAAAGGGTTCAAGTTGGTGGATGGTTTTCAACCTGTGCCCTGCCAAGTTGAGGGATATTTCAAAAGCCTCCTTTAGACTTCTCTCCAGATTTACCTACAACACCACACTGTGCTCATGAGCAGAGATATGTGTGTATGCTACTGAATACTGGTTAATTCTTTGTTGTTTTTTTTTTATTTTTCCACAAATTGTTCTTTTATCTGGCCAATATTCTTTGAACTTCGTGTTATTAGTCTGAGGCTTCCCTAGGAAGTTTTATATTGTGGGGATTTATTTTGACGCGCATCATGAGGGAGGTACAGGTTTAAATGTGTCCTTGTGTTGCCTTTATCTTCAAGTCCAGTGAAGCCAGAAGATTGATAATTTTGTACCTCTAGAAATCAGGATTGCTTCAGAAGTAAGCCCAGATGCATTTTGATTTACCCAAATCAAATTTCAAACTCCAAGAACAGTTGGGATGCAAGAGAATTGCGCTTAGCTCCATTCATTTTTCTTTTCCTTGCTTAAAAATCACATGCAAAGAACTGCTTTAGTGATTCTAATTATATGTGGGGAAATTTAGTTAAGTACTAGAGATCCTAAAGGTTATTTTCTAAAAGAAATTGTTCTTTATGAGCATCAAATGTAAGAAAATCTAATTTTATTATTTCAGGTTAGTCATATAAGTCAGACCTAAGTCAATGCTATATGTTTCTCACACTATGAAACAATCTTCTCAATTCAAATGCTGGAGATTTGAGACATTTCTCCTATTGAGAAGTATCAGGCAAGGCTGAATGATACATTATGGCAAGTTCTAATCTTGAACTTCATATAAATAGAATCATACAGTATGCATTCTTTTGTGTTTGGCTTCTTTCATTCAGCATATACATTTTCAGATTTATAATTATTGTTGTGTAAGTAAATTCTTTTTATTGCTGAGTAGAATTCCAGTGTATGAATATGCCACAATTTATCCATTCTTTTATTGATGAACATCTGGAATGTTCCAGCATTTTGTCATTATAAATAAAGCAGCCATGAACAATCTTGTGTGTCTTTTTATAATTTAATTTATTTTGTATAAATTTTTAAACATTAAATTGCTGGGTCACTGGCTAGCTGTACGTTTATTTTTATAAGAAACTGCTTCTTTATAAAGTTAATTTACTATTTTACATTGCTTTAAATAGTGTATGAAAGCAGTGAGAGTTCAACTTCTCTAATATCTGGTGGGTGTGCAGAGATATTTTATTATGGTTTTAAACACATTTCTAAAAATTGGTACTTGAAGATCAAATCAAAAAAGAGAACTGTTGTAGTTTGTAATTATAAAACTTTAGCTATTTAAGTAGCAAAATTTTATTTATTGCTTGCTAAACGAATTTTTTAATAAAAGGTGAAACATTATGACTAACATAAATGTGTAAAATGAATACATGTCCAATATTTAATTCATTAATGAAGGAACCATTAAGATTTTATAGCCAGTTGAAAGAAAAACAATTTTTAAAGGGGCATTTATAAGTCAGAAATCTACAAATAGATGCAAAACTAGGTCTCTCTATGGGGTGCGGTAAAGGGAATCAATTATTTCTCCATTGGACAGAATTTATTTTTATAACTATAAACAAGAACTTTTTGTATTGCTATAACTTACAGAGCTGTAAATACTTGAAAACAACAAAGACAACCCCCACAGAACCAGGTAACCTTGAAGGATATGTCAGGCAGCGTTTTTCAGAGAAACAAAACCAACTGAATATATGTGTGTGTGCACGTGTATAAAGTAATTTATTGTGTGGAATTGCTCAAGTATTTATGGGTGATGACGAGTCTGAATTCTCAGGCTGGTCTCTTGCTGGAAATTCCAGTAAAGATGATGTTGCAGTCTTGAGTCCAAAATCCCTTGGGAAGGCCAGCTGACAATTCTGGTGAAAATTGATGTCAAAATTTGGAGACAAAGTCTTCTGACCTCTGGAACCCTCAGTTCTTGCTGTTAAAACTACAACTTATTGAATAAGAACAACCCACATTATGAGGTGCCATTTCTCCTTAATTTAACTGATTATAGATGCTAATCCCACCTACAGTATAACTGCTTCCATACTAACAACTATTGGCCAGTATTTGACCAAACATCTGATCACCATGACCTAGCCAAGCTGACACATAAAATTAGCTATTGCAAAGAGTGTGTTCTAAACAATGCATATTTTTCCATTGAAGAATGAGTAATTTTTTTATCTATCTTAGTATATTTTAAAAAATTTTCCTCCATCCTCTGTGTGTGTTTGCTTGTATGTGCACCTGCATGATATCAGGAGCCATTCTCACTATCCTTTCAGAAATGAGGTCATGCTACTGATTACTGTAGAAGTTAGGCACCAAATAGCTTGATGCATGGGCTTCATTTCTTCTGACACTCTGCTCTACTTAAGAAAGATGTTCATAAAGTAAATATATATTATACATAAACATATACATTAGGGTTACTGTTTTAGAATTTCAGCAATATATAATGGGTATAATTTGATGTACTTAGAAAAATGACTATATCCATGGGCCGTCCTCATACTTGTGCAATGTTACCATAACTTTTTTTTTTTAACTTGGCTTCGTTATTGTAGATGCTAGCCCTATTCTATCCTGAGTTATCCACATGGATTTTCCATCCAAATTAACTGGACAAGAATATTTTGAGCTTTGAACCACCTGTGTAGAGAAGGAGAGGCTAAGTAAACTAATGAACTCCTCAGGAAAGCAAATTTAGTGGTCACAATGGACAGGAATAATGCATGCTCTTCAGTGAAATGAATGGTCTTCTAATTTATCTCTAGTTGATCAACTTAATCATTTACCACTGGGTGCTATATTGAGTTTGTAAACACTTTTTAAAAATGATTTTTTATGTAATATAATTTTATTATAATCTTGCAAAATGCTAGGCATTATTATAGTTATTTGGGATACACAAAAATAATAGTGTTCCTGAACACAGACTGTCATAGCAGATGGGCATATTTAAAAATTTGGTAAAATGTGATGTGTTAAAATAGAAATTGTTTCTTGGTTAGCGGTATCAATTTTAAATGAAATATAAACAATGTGACAATCTTTGAAGAGCAGCATTTTTAACTTTGTTAGAAGTGAAACACTAATTCTTAATTTAAGCAAATTAACTAAGTTAAGAAATTACTTATTTTGTTATACTACAATAGAAAGAATTTTTGTTAAAACATTTTTTAAGTGAACTTTATTGTGACTTACTTGTGGATTCACTTGCAGTTGTATGAAATCATACAGAGGCATCTCATGTAACCCTTACTCAATTTCCACCCGTGATAACATTTTGCAAAACTGTAGTACAATATCACAACCAGAATGTTGACATTGATATGGTCAGGATATTGAACATTTCCATCAATTCAAATATATTTCTGTTAAACTTTGTGTATTCACAAATATTGCCCTCCCAAACTCCCCTGAGAAGCACTTATTCCTTCCCTAATTATCAAATTTTATCACAATATAATGGATCCTATTTAAATGAAATAATAATGTGAACATTTGGGATTGGCTTTTTACATTCAAAATAATTCCCAGGAATTTCAGTCCTTATTTTTCTATCAATAGTACATTTGTTTTTATTGGCGAGTAGTATTTCATGGTATAAATGTACTGTATTTTAATCATTTACCTTTTGAAGGGCATCTGTGTTGTTGATTGTTTATTATGTATAAGACTGCCGTGAGCGTCTGTATATAGGTTTTTGCATGAACGTAAGTTTTGTTTCTCTGGGATAATGTCCAAGAGAGTATCTTCTGGATAATATGGTAGTTACATGATCAGTTGTATTAGAAACCTTCATACTGGTTTTCAGAGGAGCTGCACTGTTTTACATTCCTACTAGCAATGTGCGAGTGATCCAGGTTCTCTGCATCCTCACAAGCATTTGGTGCTGTTAGTACTCTTATTTTTAATCTTTGAAATAGATAATTTAGTAATTATCTATTATACTGATAGAGTGAATGATATCTCACTGTCATTGTAATTTAGATTTCTCTAATGGCTTATGTCCAACATCTTTTCACCATGCTTATTTGCCATCTGTGTATACTCTTTGATGAAATATCTGTTTATGCCTTTTGCCTATTGGCTAATCGGATTTTTATTTTGCTTTTTTTACTATTGAGTTTTGAGAGTTCTTTATATTTTCCTAATATGGATTCTTTGCCAGATATATAGCTTACAAATATCTTCTACCAGTCAGCCAGTTGTCACTTCATCCTTTAACAGGATGTTACACAGAAAAATATTTTCAGTTCTGATGAAGACCAATTTATCAATTTTTCTTTTATGGATGGCACCTTTGGGGTCAAATCTATAAATTCTCTGCCTAGCTATAGATCCAGAAGATTTTGTCGGGGCTGAGTTATAAACATAAACTGTTGGGGAAAAACAACTGCTCTAGGATCTATATAATGTTCTTTTAATTTTGTACGTGCCAGAAAAAGTTAGCTATAGAATGCTTGTAGTAACTTGAATCCTTGAGCACCAAAAGCCTAATCTATCTATTTTTTCTGACATGAAGACTCTACCTTAAATTTGGATTTATGTTTTGACAGTCATTAAAAATCAAACATTCTGATGGAAGGGCAACTCATTTATTATATTAACAGATTGAATTACTTGAACAAATTCTTTAGATTCTGAGAAGAGGAATAAAAAACAAATACACAGATTTGAGTAAGTGGAAGCAGACAGGTGGAAAATCAGCCAAATCCTAAGAATGGCACAGAGTTTGTAAAAATAAAGCAGGATGCTAAGTCTTACCCTAGATCTTACCCTAATTGTTTTGTATTTGTCTTTTCTCAGGAATCCATAATCAATGTTTGTTACTAATGATTAGCAATATTCCATTTGACAATATATGCACATTTTTATTCATATTAATGTAAGGCAGAAACGTTAATTTTATAATAAATTTCATATCCTGAAGATCAAGTCAATCTATTAAATTTTATCTTTGACTGCATTGAATAGCATTTCAAAATATTAAATAATATATTTGATTGTAAACATCATTGCCCTTTTCCTGCTTTTAATATGAATATCTCTAATGTTTAATCATTAAGCATTATGCTGACCTTATGATTTGAGATAGACATAATTTAAAACTTAAGAACAGATATTGACTTTTATCAAATATCTTTTAGGCATCTGTAAAGATATTTTCTGCACTGATGTATTTGTATGATTTCTTCTATTGTGACATTTCTTAAAACCAAGATGACTTTGTAATCTCAGATTTACTCTTCTTTGACATGAACCATAATTACTTTATTATACTGCTTCAGATGATTTGCTCATATTTAGTTTTAGACTGTTGCTTCTATAGGTAATAAATTCAATGTTGATCTGAAATTTCCTTTTCCTGTGCAAGTACAGCTTCTGATGACAATTTTATGGTAGCTTCATAAAATTACTAGAAAATGTCATTTAAGTTTTGGAAAGATTTAAATAACATAAAGTGTTTTCATTTTTATTTTTTTGCAAGCCCAGAAAAGTTACTCATGAAATTTTTAAGGGCAGTGTCTTAGTTTTTCAGAGTTGCTATCACAAATACCACAAACTGATTTGTTTGAAATAACCAACATTTATTGGCTGACAGTTTTGTGGCTAGAAGTCGAAAATTAAGGCAAGATCGTGGTTTCTCCCCAAAGGCTAGCATTCTGGTGCTGACTTGTCATAATCTGTGGGTTCCCTTGACTTGCAACTCTGTCTCCTGTAACATGGTGCTCTCTCTCCTTCTGTCTGCTCTTCTGGTTTCTAAGTTCCTTCTTCTCTCTCTGATCTTCCCCAGCTCCTAGCTACCAGTTTCTTCACTTTATAAGGCTTCCAATAATATGAATCAAGACTCACTTTCATTCAGTTGGGCCACTTCTTAACTAAAAATAACATCTTCAAGAGGTCCTATTTACAATGCATTCATATCCACAGGAATGCAGGTTAAGAAGATGTCTGTGTTGGGGTACATAATTCAATATACCACAAGATATAAAATGTTGAGATAATTATTTAAAATGTTCTCATTTTATTTATGATTACTGATTTTTTAATATATTTTGTCAGTCCTACAATCCATTTTGATAATGTCGAACTTAAACATGTCTTAGCACAGAATTTTACATTTCACATATTATTTCATTTTTGTTTTTAACATAGTCATATATCTGTGGCTATATTTTTGTTATCTTTGATATAGTGAATTTTACCTCTTTTAGTCAATTTAGCAATTTTACATATAAGCATTTATGACTGTTCAGAAAAACTTTTACTTATGCATTCCTTCTAGTGGGTTTTTTTATCACTACTATATGAAGGTCTTCTTGAATTTTAGCTTTTTTTTTTCTTTTAATTTAAATTTAAATTTCTCCTTCTGGATTTGAATGGTTATTTTATTTTCCCCCTTTTTTAAATTTCAGAAGTCCAATAATGGTAATTATTTTCTGCCAAAGAAAACATGCATAAGAATTTAAATATATCTTGTTTGATTAGTTATGTGGTTATATCATTAAAAAATATAACTAAATTTAATTTGATCTTCCTCCTACATTTGTCAAATTGAGAAATTAATACTGAAATAGAGGAGCATGGTAACCGGGCACACTGGGTCTATGGTCGCTCCGCGGGTCACTCCACCAGCTGGTATTTTTTTTAACCAGGGCAAGCTTTGTTCTGTAACTGGAAATTTTTGGCTGAGCTCCAACTATTTGCAATGGATTTTAGATAAACAATGTCTGTTGAAGGAGCACCAAAAGGACTTAAAGTTTTTCTCAGAAGAATATTGGAAATTACAAATATTTTTTACAAATGTTATCCAAGCATTAGGTCAAATATTAAATTAAGACACAAGTTATTTCCACAGCTACA
Organism: Dasypus novemcinctus; assembly: GCF_030445035.2. Lineage (NCBI taxonomy): Eukaryota > Metazoa > Chordata > Mammalia > Cingulata > Dasypodidae > Dasypus > Dasypus novemcinctus. The sequence continues at coordinate 53,590,057 of NC_080679.1, read as the reverse complement.
GTTTTCAAGAGATTCTATGCCAGGTGTTCTCTGAAAAGTACAAATCCTGTACTAATGACTCCTACATGTGTATTTTTGGCCTCCAAAGTAGAGGAATTTGGAGTAGTCTCAAAGACAAGATTGATTTCTGTGGCTGTAATGCTTCTGTATTAAAAACTAGAATTTCATATGCCTTTCCAAAGGAATTTCCTTATAGGATGAACCATATGTTAGAATGCGAATTCTGTCTTTTAGAACCAATAGACCATTGTTTATAGTGTATCATCCTTACAAATCTTTACTCCAGTATATGCAAGACATCGGCCATACTATTGCTTCACCTTGCACAGAGGATAGTGAATAATGATATCTAGAGAATGGAACTTTGCCTACTGTATCCTCCTTTCATGATAGTGTTACCTTGCCTCCATGTAGCCTGTGTTGTATGGCAGAAAGATGCCAGGCTGTGGTTTGCTGAGCTTTCTGTGGATATGGAGAAGATTTTGGAAATAATCAGGGTTATTTAAAAACATTATGAGCAATGGGAAAATTTTCATTAGAGAAAAGAGATGGCAGCTATTCTTAGTAAGATGCTAAAACCAAAATCACCTCCAAACAGAAGTTCCCTGAATGATTCTGCACTAGTGGCAGTTCCTGAAGCTGCAAGATGATAATGGACAGAATAAGGAAATACTCCTACTGCCACAGTTACTAGTATTTTCTAGTTTTAGTTATAATTGTTTTAAATATTCAGCATTTTCCATGAAATTTACCATATTTCTTTCTGAATTATAGTTTGCTATATTTACATATGATTTTACTATGCCTTTGGACAATAACTCTGTTTGGAAGATTGCTTTTCGTAATTAGTTAAAAGGAAAAGGTTTTTATATGAAGGGTTTAATTTTTATTGGAAATTTGTTTACAAAAAGTGCTAGTCTCTATATTGAATGATACCTGCTATGACAATGACAACCCATACCCTCATTTAAGTTTTCTGAGTGTATATGAACCCTAACTTCCAGAATGCTTGTTATATGTGAAGGCTCAAAGTTCCATAACAATAAAAACATAAAACCAAAAAAAAAAAAGGAGAAAAGAAATCAATACTGATAGGCTAATATATATTGAACTACAGACTTTATTTGGATTTCACAGTTTTTCCATTAATTTCCACCTTCCACTCAGGATCCTGTTCAGGTTACTACCTTGCATTTAGCTACTGAGTCTGCCCAACTCCTCTGGAATTTGACAGCTTCCTCAGTGTTTCATTTTCCATCATCTCACCAGTCTTCAGGAATGCTAGCCAGGTTTTCTCCATAATGTCTACTAATCTGGGTTTATTTGATGTTTCTTAATCATGATTAGACTAAGGATGTGTGGTTTTGGGAATAATGCAACAGAGGCAAAGTACCCTTCTTGTTCCCTTATACCAAGAAAGCATGAAAGCCACATGACATCACTGGTGATATTAACCTTCATTTCTCGGTTAATGAAGTTTTGCCCAGGTTTCTTCCTGGTAAAGTTACTATTTTTCTCTTGACCTAATCGATTATTTGGAAGCAATTCACTAAGTTTTTCCCACCCTTGAGGGAGAAGGGGAATAATTAAGGTTCTCTTCCTGGAGTGGGAGGATATCTACATATATTTTTAACAATTTTTCTTTAAGGAAGATTTTTCTCTTCCTCCAAATATATTTATGTATCAATCATTTATATCAGTGTGGACTCACGCATATTGTGTACCAGACATACTAATTTTTACCAGAAACCAAAGCTTTTAACTAGCCTTTTATTCCAGTTAAAAAATTATTTAAATTACTTAAATTTAATTATTTGAATTTGTAAAAAGTGAAAGCTTGAAAATTTATGGTGGATCAGACCATTTCATGCCAAGGCCCCAGGTGCTGGCATTTTATTGAGGGCAGCACATTTGGATTTTCCATCTTGAAGGATTTGTGACTTCTTCATGTGACTTAAAAGGTCATGCCATTAGACTATATTCCAATATTACATTTTTTATGATTTGCTCACAGTCTTCCAAATTTAAACCTTAGTAGTTCATTCATGATGTCTCTTGTGTCCATTTCACATGTTCCTATCCTTTTGTTTTCAACACTTCCTTACTGTCTGATACTATAGGATGCTCCATTTCATCTTGTATTTTTCCTGATGATCAGTTGTCTCTCCCAGGAGTCCTTGTTCCTTTTGTTGGAGAATGGTGTTTAGAAATAAAGATACAGACAGTACATGTGTGCACATCGATATTGGGGTGTCATTGCTTCTAGGCCCTCTGCAGGCAGAAATAGGCAATACATGCATGAATATTAACCAGGAACACACGCATATCTATCATTACTTTTGTATCTATCTATCAGTGAGTATGTACATATACAAACTGAGCCATTCCAGGCCTCTACACCCACCCACTGAGTCACCCACTCCTGCTGTTGTTGGGCCTCCTGCCACTGGGAGGAGAAGATTGTAGCCGCAACCCTTGTGGAGGGGAAGAATGTCCCGTCTGACTCTCTACGGCCTGCCAAATAAATTAACTAGGTCATTTTAATATACAACAGGAAACAAACCTGGCTCCAGTCATCTACCATCTATTTACTTATTTGTTCAAACCCAGTGTACAGGTAAAGGATTCCATTAGCCCCTACCCTATTGAGAAGTTTAACAAGTAAAATACAATGTTTAGGTACAATTCCTTACAGTTTCCATTCAAAACCTCATTTTACAAAGTTACGTAGGTCATCCTTTCATCACCACACCATCAGTGTGGTTACGACATGCATTTATAATATAATTAATTTATTCATTAACGTCTAATTCCATCCTGGGATCCCCGCCCTTCTGGTTGTTAATTTGGTTTTGTTTCCCTTTTATCTTCTCTTTGTGTATATTTACATTTTCTCTTTGTTATTTGGCATACGTTTTGGCAAATGCAGAGTCAGGTATCCACCACTCCAATTCCATATAGAACAGTTTTTTCACCCAAAAAGTTATCCTGTGCTTCCTGTTTGTAGTCAACCACTCCCTCTTCTCCCAACTGGTGGCAACTGCCAGTCTATTTTACATCCCCATAGTTTTGCTTTTTCCAGAATGTCATATGAATGGAATCATACAGTGTGTAGGTTTTTGGGTATGCCTTCTTTCACTTAGTAAAATGCATTTAAGATACATCTCACAGCATTATGTGAATCAATACATTGTGTTTTTTTTAATTACTGAATAATATTCCATTGTGTGTGTGTATATATATATTTATACACCATAGTTTGTTTATCCATTTCCCTGTTAGACATTTTGATTGCTTCCAGTTTTTAACAGTTATGGATAACATGTTTATAAACATCTGTGTGCAGGTTTTTGCATGGACAAATGACTTCGCTAAATACATATGAGTGCAATTGGTGGGTCATATGATAAACCTATGTTTAACTTTTTAAGAAGATGCCAAAAATACTATTTGTACTTCAGAATCATCAGCAATGAATAAGACTTCCCATTGCTCTGCACCCTCACTAGAATTTTTTCTTGTGAGTTTCTGGATTTTAGCCATTTTTATAGGGGTGTAGTTGCATACCATTGTGGTTTCAATTTAAATTTCCTTAATAAGAGATAATGTCGAACATCTTTTCATACATTCATTACCATTATGTATTTTGGTGAAGTGCATGTTCAAATAGTTTGCCTATTTTTAATTGGGTTGTTCGTATTTTTATTGCTGATTTTAAGTCTGTGGCTTATCATTTCATTCTCTTAATAGTGACTTTTTCAGAGCCAAATCTTTGATAAATAAATAATTTGATAAAGTCAAATTCTTTTATGATCATTCTTTTGATATAGTATCTGAAAATCTATCACCAAACCCAAGGCCATGTAGAGTTTTTTCTTATATTTTTCTTCTAGAATTTGTTGTCTATACATTTTACAATTTGATATATAATATATTTTGAGTTAATTTTTATAAGGTGTTAATTATTTGCATTGATTCATTTCTTGGCATGTGAACATCAAATTGTTCTACCATTATTAATGAAATGACTATTCTTTTTTCTTTGAATCACCCTTGACCCTTTGTCAAAAATTAGTTGGCTGTATTTGTGGGTCTATTTCTTGGCTATTCTTTTCATTGATCTGTGTGTCTATTCTTTTGCCAATATGATCATGTTTTGATTTTTGCAAATTTATTCAAATTTTGAAATCAGTTAGCCTGTATTCTCTACTTTATTTTTTCATTTTAAGAATCTATTTGCTGCTAAAGTTCCTATGCCTTCCTGTATCAATTTTAGGTCAGTTTGTCTGTATCTACAAAGAAATACTTCCTAAGATTTTGTTCGATATTGTGTTTCAGTCTATAGATCTAATTTGGGAAAGTGGATACCTTAATTATGAGCTTTTCAATCATGAGCACTGTATATCTCTCCATTTATTTAGATCTTCTTTGATTTATCAGTGTTTTGTAGCTGTTCACATACAAATCTTGCAAATATGTTGTTATAATTTTACCTATGAATTTCATTTTTCAGTAACATTTTGACTGGTATTGTTCTTATAATTTCAGATGTAAATTGATCATTGCTAGAACTAGGAATACAATTGACTTTCATATGTTGACCTATATCCTTTGACCTTGCTCAACTAATTTATTACATCTTAGAGGATTTTATTTTTTAAGATTGTTTGATATATTCTTCAATAGACAATCATACCATAAAGTAAGTTTTATTTTCTTCCCAATCTTCCAAAGTAGGACATCCAGTATTATGTTAAATTGATTTGGAGAGAAATGATATCCTTGTCTTGTTTCAAAAGAATTTAGGAGAAAGAATTCAGTCTTTCACCCTCTAGAGTGATGTTAATTGTAAGTTTTTCATAGATACCCCTTATTATTAAGGGCATTTACTCTACTGGTAGTATGGATTTTTGTTTGTTTTTGGCATGAGGTAATTTTTTGTGAAATGTCACAGTAGATACGGAGGTAGATAAATCTTTAGTATGGATTTATGTTAATCTAGTCAGAAGTTCTGTTTTGGACATTTTTTTTTCCTTGCTAAAGACTGCAAATACCTAGTAATCTCGTTTTTGTCTCTCCTCTTGGCTTTTGGTCTTCCCTTTGTACTGCTCCTCAGAGAAAGTCTGTTTCTTGCAGTTCTTCAAGTGGTAAACCACTCCCTCTTGTTACTAAAGGCTTGTTAAGGTGGTTGTAGGGTGTGAAATGTGGATGTTTTCTAATCTCCTAATTAGGTTTCAGCCTTTGCACTCTGAATGAGTCTGTGTCTCAGGGTGTGGCTTTCACAAAAATCTTGTCCCTTCCCTAGAGAGAGCCTCATCCCTCCCTCTTGCTCCTATTCCCTTCTCCCAGGCTCACCAGTGACCCAGGTTTCCCAAACATATATATGCTTTAGTGCCCAGGATAACTGCCCCCTGCCCCCTGAGTCAGCTATTGTTTTTGTGCTTCATTATGAGATTCTATTATGAGATGTATATTTTGAGTCTTTAGTTTTCCATATTTTAAGATGCCCTGAAATGTGATCTTTACTAAAAGAAATATTATAGCATAGTGTCACTGGGTCACTGGATTCAAACTAGCTGAATATAAACTCTTGATCAAAGAATTATTGGTGGTTTGTTATATTTACCATTCTATGCTTACTTTTCCTTATCTATAATTTGGGATGATACTATCCCTAATGACCAAATTTGGTGTATGTCATGTAAGTGATTTGTTTAATATCTGCCACATAATAAAGAAAGGATAATTTTAATGCTTATTTTTCTTATCTTCTTTGAAAAAACTACACACACACAGAGCTGTGCTCTGTACTACAGTTGCAATGAGATGATTATACAGTAGTTTGCCAATACACTGCTAAATTTTTGGATTGGACAGTGTTAAATAACAATGCAGTATATCATCAACAGTTTGGTTGTAGCAATTTAGTACATCATCAACAGTTTGTCCATTGCACTAAGATACATTGCAATCTGCACCAAGATGAGTTCATTGTTTTCAAGCTTTGTGCATCAAGGGGTAAAAAGATACAGAGCAAGGTCTTTCTCAAAATTGAATTACAGTTGTCTCAGAAAATTAAATAAAATAAAAGACAATAAAACTTGAACTCCATTAGATGAGTGAAAAATCAAGATTCGTATTACTTGTGGAAGGTGATTGAATGTTCTTGAATATATAAGAAAAAGTTTGCTTGAGGAAAATATATAAGATGAATGGTAATAAGGTGATGCAAATAGAATGCAGTTTAAACAAATAGAGGTGAAGAGAAAAGTGAAGTTAATATTAACTAAGCAGCTATTATTTATATGTTAATGCAGTTGCCACATTTTTTTAGTTTCCTGGCTGCCAAAGCATCTACCAAGCAATGCATTTATTTAACCAAAGGGAATTTACTGGCTCATGGTTTCAAGGCCAGTGGAAGTACAAAATCAAGGCAACTTCAAAGCAATGCTTTCTCCCAGAACACTGTGGCATTCTGGGGCTGTTTACTGGTGATCCTAAGTCATTGGTTTTGTTTTCACAGGATAATGCACATGGCAGCCTCTTCTGGCTTCTCTTATTTTCTTCAGGTTTCTGTTGACTTTCAATTTCCGGCTGTTCACTCTAGTTTTCTGTCTAAGGCTTTCAGTAACAGAATTAAGACCCAGCCTAAGTCAGTGGGGCCACACCTAACTGAAGTAACCTCATCAGAAGAAGACCCTATTTACAATAGGTAAAAACTCAGAGGAATGAATTAAATTTAAGAACATATTTTTTTTCTGAGGCATGTAGCCACCACACACATATTGATTTTCATGCAAATGCTACAATAATACTGTGGACTAGCAAATATAATTTTTCTATTGTATAGATGAGGAAAGTTCTAGGGGCTTGGTCAAAAAAAAAAAAAGGTAAAAGACATTTTGTGGTGACCTCAATAGATTTATTTTAGAAAAAAGATCAATACAAATGGAGTGTTTAAGTGTGAAGAGTGGGACAAAGAAAAGGAAGTGAATTCTGTGTGTTTATGTTTGAAGGGAGGAATGGAAGTCTCAGAGGTAGGTTAAAGAACATTATCAGCATAGAGAAATGCATGTCAAAAGAATAAAACAGAACTATAAGAATTTCAGGATAGCTAAATTTTACTAAATTTTTCAGTAAAAATTGAGGGCAGAAGCAATAAGCTGGGCAGCTTGGCAAGGTATAGGTGAAGAATGTTCTCTAATAAACTTATTTCTGGAATAACACTGGCTGGGAAAAATGGAATAATCATGAGCTATAAGTACCCAATATATACTTAAAATTTTAACATTTATTAAAAAGTTTATATTGATTGCAGTTTTATATTTAAACAGCATGACTGGATTGGCTTTGATAATGAAGGTTTGGCACCAAGAAAATCAGAAGAGAGTTTTGACTAAAGGCCAGATCAACAGTTTGATAACTTCATGAGGGCGCACGGCGGACAGCGGGCGGTGTCAAGGGCGGACGCACAGCGGCGCGAAGAATGCTGCGGAGACGGAGAGTGGTGGCAACGCGTCTGCTTTATTGAGGAAGACAAGCGTTTATATAGGCTGGGGCGCTGGCGGTAGCAAGGCTAAGCCAAATAAGGCAATGTATGTGAGGGGAGGCCGCTAATTGGCTGGGGGACGGTTGGGGGTGAGGTACGAGGGTAAGGGGCGACGTGTGGGGTGCGGATTGGCTTAAGCTGAAGGCGACCTCCGATTGGTTGTTGGAGGCTGTTGCTAGGTAAAGGGGCAGAGGTGAGGTTATCATTCTGGCAGGGGGTATATGGGGGCTGGGGCAGAAGATAAGGGGAAGTTGTGGGTTGGGTTCTGGTGAGGCGCGGGAGAGGCAGGCCGATTACCCTAGGGCGGCCCCTATGGAGAACGGATGCTGGGTGGAGATAGAGGAGGCAGCTGTTACGGGCAAGAGTAGCAGGGGGGCAACAATCTACCCACACCAAGCACTCACCCAGCAGGAGACAAGGCCTCATCTCAACGTGCTTGGCCTGCCCAACGATGGTAGCATGCTTGTTACCTCATCTCATGGCGCCCAACGTGGGGCAGGTAAGGACCCCCGTCCCCTCCTGGACCTAACAGCCCGCTGGAGAGGGCTCTTCCGTCCACCCTTAGTGGACCCCTTGACCAGCCCCGTACAGGCTTGGTCTCTTCCGTCCCGCACTCTGCGCGGGCCCCTCATCGCCCCCCCTCAGGAGGGCTCTGGCGCACTGCAGCTCGGGCCACTCGGGCCCAGCCGCCTAGAGGCATCCGATAAAGTCCCTGCTGTCCCTCCACCTTACCCCCGCCTCGCTCCATAATTTGGCGAACCCCATGCCTGTTCCCCTCCCACTGCAGCCATTCCTTCGTTACTTCCTCCTCGTCATTCCTGCCCTCATTACGCTCCAGTCCTGCCTCCAGGGGGCTCGCCCCCCCAGACCTATTTTACAGAGGAGGAGGAGGACAACGCTCCCACCGCATCTAACTCCGATTTCGCCTCGGCATGCACTCAAATGGAGCGAGTACTGGAGCAGGGCCCGCGAGGCCAAGATGGCGAATTTCCGCCTTCTTCTTCGGCTGTGAGCTGCCCACCTAAACCACAGGGCCAAGGGCGGCCCACATACCCGGCCCCTCCCCGGCCTGGCATGCCTCCTCTCTCCGCTCCTCCCTCCGCACCGCCTTGCTACGGGCCCCACCTTCCCGCCCCTGAGGGCGGTGCTTGGGATGAGCTTTCCCCCTCCCCTTCTGCCCCTGTCTCCTGGGACCCGCCCACCTCGACGTTGCCAAAGGGGCGGGTCCCCCTTTTCGCTTCCGACCCCTGGGCTCCGCCCCGCACGAGGCTTCCTCTCTCGCCCCCCCCCCTCGGATCTCCCTTCCAATCGCTTAGCCAATCTGGATCCCTGGCCGGAACACCAAACCCGCCACCGCAGCCGAGGCCAACAAGGAGGGAGCGCCGCCGCCTGAGGGCCCTGCAACACCAGATGAACCAGCTCTCCCTGGGTGCGACGGATCCAGAGGAAACGAGGAATCAACTTCGTCTATACCGCACAGCTAAACGCGTTCACCCCGCCCCTCACCCAAACCTCTCTGCTCTTCTCCTCTCCATGCTCTCGCTCCTCCTCACAACCCTGACGGTGCTCTCCAATCCACAACATCAACCTTTCAATTGGTCTCCTTTTTTATAATCCGGAAAGCACCAGTCTCCTCCCCATCACCTTCAGTCCTAGTCGGCCCAAATAAGGTCCACCGATTTGATTTTGTCCCCCTGTCAGCCCTTGCCCTATCCTGCAACATATTTACAACCAACTTTTGACATACAAATGTACTTTTTGAAATAGCAACAAATTAGAAATTAATGATAAGTTTTATGTGTGATTATATTTTCAGGAACAATCTTAGCTTGTTCTAAAAATATTTTGTTAAGATATAAAATATGGTTTTCTGATTATTGTAACTCTGGATTATTTTCTACCTAAATAATTTATTCACAATTTTCTCATAACATATATACTTACTGTTTATCTTAATATTTTTATTTTCATACTCCTTTGGGTATGAATTTTAGTTTCTTATTAACAATTTTGTGTAATACAGACCACACTTGGATGTTTGCAGTAACATTTTTTTCTTCTTTGTTGTTTCACAGTATCTCTTTTTCAACCTCAGGGAAAATAATTTTTAACTGAAGAATTCAGATTTCTATATAACCATGGAGAAAGGCAATTTGAAGGAGGAAAATAATAACTCTCAATAATTAGTTTGTCCTTTGGTTCAAAACAGATTGTGTTATAAATTCTACATCCAAATAACAAATTATTAAAGGAATTGCTTTTTATTAAAACAGTTTTTCAGAGTTTACTTTTTTTAGAGAATGTCACTCCACCTGTAACAAGGTATGTTTTTAATGCTATACAAAAGGTAGCAATCAAGCGGTGTACACAGTAGGTCTTCTTTCGTATTCTCTCATTTAAAAGAGTTCCAAATTGATTGAAGCCCGAGAGTAGCTAATAAATGAAAATGATAACAAAGTCTTTAGAGTATAATGATTAAATACTTGAACTGGTACAAAGGACGCTTTCCAGGGTGTGGTGCTAGATTTTGGAGAGTTCCATAGGCCAAGTAGGGAAATTTATAATTATATTAGAAGACAAAAATATAGATTCTATGAGAATTCATAAGAAATAATTAGTCCAGCCATTTTAGAAAGGTAGATTTGGCGCTTGCAAAATGTGGGATCAATTGCAGCTCTCTAAGCTTGAAATCTCCTCCCACAGGATCCAGGACAAGCTGAGGCAATGTATTCTTCAATTCTCAATATGAATCTAAGGGATTTCCAGCAGATATGTCCTTGCTGGGGTTTCCTACCTGGCCACAATTTATTGGATTTCCTAGCCATAATTTATTGGATCAGGAAAGATCATATAACTCAAGAGAAGACAAATCATAATTGTGTGCATCAGTAGGAATGCTGTTATTAGTTATTAGTAGTTCTCTCTCTCTCAGTTTGGACTAGAAAAACAAATAAATTAGCTGGTTAAAAATGGAAAATGAGGTTGAAGAGGAGAAAAAGATATTAGTCATTTCCAAATTGTGCTAACAACTGAATACTAGATTAGGGATCAAATAGCTTAGATTTGCTGAAATAACTCAGGTGTTAGAACTGAGATTTCATTTTCCCAAATTATTTTCCATGAGTTCTAACTGTCCTGTATTTTCATGAGATTTATGTTCCATTTAAAGAATAGACAATATTCACCTATCCTTAGACATTCTGATTGTCTTCGTATCTTGAAATTAAATGAACCCAAAAAACATTCATGGCAACATTTTATCTCTCTTTGAAATTGAAGAAGGAAATTAATGGAGTAGTCCACTAAATTTCATTCCCTTAAGGGAATACTACACTTTATTCTAACTCAACACTTGGTACATAGTAGGTGTTCAATCTATATATTTGTAAAATGAATGTTGAAAATAACAACATGCAGAGTATAAAAGAGGATAAAGGAAATAGGGAGGAAAAAAACAGAAGGAAAAGAAAAGAACTTAGAATTTATAATAGTAAAGAGACAGAAAGTAATTGTAAGTCAATTTTAAAAGAACAAATGTCATTGAGGATTTTACATTTTTACCAACATCTGTATTCCTCTGGTTGCATTAATAAAAGAAAATTCAGTGACTTATAGAAATATTATTTAGAACTTCCCTAAGAATTATATTTTGAGGATTCTAGATTTAAAGAAAAAGATGGCAAGTTCATACCTTTATTCCCCTTCTGTTGATTTAATTTTCTCAGTTGCTTTCTCTCTCTGTGAGTTAAGAGAGATGGGTTTAAGGAGTATATCCTCACAGTGTTTCAGTACTTGTGAGTACCCCATTAAATTAATGATACAATATATTTCAATATAAATATTCTAATTTTGACTTTTGAAATTGTGAAATATTGAGAATATTAGGAAAGTTTGGGGAAATGAACATAGTTTATTTAGCATAAAGGAAACAATATTCTTACAGATGTTCTTAATACAACACACTCATGATTTCTTGTCATCTCAGAATAAGCATCTTACTCTTGAAAGCTTTTTATTTTTCACAACTATTTTAGTAATATTAGAGAGCCTTTTCCCCTATGACTGCAGCACTGATATTTTAACCTACCAATAATATTGATAGGGGTTGTTCCTATGAATATGCTGAGAATTTATCTTTAGCCAAAAGATGGTATTCCCAGAATGTTAATTATTATTTTTCTTTATCTTTTTCTTTGAGACTTCAGCCATAAAAGTCTGTTTTTGAATTAATTTCTCTTCATGTATTTGGTTTATAATTGTTATATGCATGCAAATTGCTTGCTGTTAACATCCATTATTTTATTCCTTTTGATTTGTGAAACTAAATTAAATGTTCTTCTTCATTGAATGCATACATCATGGTCTTGGATAGGAAAAATGACCTCCAAAGTTTATCATAAATGAATTTCATGTATTCAAGTTAGTACTACATTTTACATTCCTTGGTTGCTTTTAATCTTGGAAATAACTATACCTGTAAGGCTAGCATATAGAAAACATTATAAAGTTATCATTCATTCTTTATTTCATCTATATTATTATGATAGATTAAAAAAACATGATTTATCTTTAATCCAGGTTATAACACATCTTCTAGGTTTGATGGTTCTAGTCTCAAGTTCAAAATCTTTGAATCTCATTGTCTTAGAATATTCTAAACAATTAAATGAAAGTGTTGAAAGGGGGACTATTCTAAACAGTATTGGACATATATTGAGAGCTGGATAAATTATTTTCCTTTATTGAAATGAGATTTACAGCTACATTGTGGTTCCAGATGAGGGTTTGGGAATACTTGTCATTTATCTTATTCCATCCCACCTTCCAGGGTCTTTTTGAAATAATTGAAAATTATATTTTAGATTAGATCAAAGATTCCTGAAAAACTAGAAAAAGCACCATCATCATATCAAATGCTTTGAAACTTTCTTTTGGGATAGAAATAAACAGTCAAATTGACTCAGAACCCATAGCAAGAAACCCCAGCTCTAAGATTAATTTGTTCTTTCCCAGGCAGTCCTGAAGAGATCAGCTTAGATCCAATAAATGCAGAAGGTAGGAATGATCATCAGGATGACATCAGTGTCATCAATTAAACATTACATTTCTTGAAAATGGGAACAGTCAATACTCTCTCTTTTTTTTTGTTTTTACTTTTAATTTGGTTGTTAGCAATAGTTCTTCCCCCACCTCCAACATAAAGCATTTAAACCTCTCCCTCTAAAAGAGTACTTAGTTTACCTGGGTGTTTTCCCTTAGAACGTGATCTGACAGACAATTCAAGTACAATTAATAGTAAGTCTGTGTTCATCCTATTAATAATAATTCCAGAATGGAAGAAGAAATAATGAAAAGAGGAAATATTAAATATTAATAATTTTAAAAATAACTATTAAAAATAAAAATACTGGTGAAATTCTTAATATATAATAATATAAGGAATATTTTAAAATATTTCAGAGAAATCTCTAACATAAAAAGAAATGAAAATCACATTGGAAACAAACTGCTATCAACGACACTGAAATCTAGAGGTCATAGAGCAATTCCTTCAAAGTCTCCTATGCTAAATGATCATGAGCATAGAACTAATATCCTATCAATCATATTGTGAAGGTAAATGAAGACACTTTTAGACATTCACATATTTAGGAAATTTACCAGTACTATGCTGTGATGGTCAGTCTAATATGTCAACTTGACCAGGTAATTGTGCTCAGTTGTTTGGTCAAGCAAGCACTGGGCTAATTGTAATACAAGGACATTTATGGGCATCAGTGAGTTTACTGCGTATACGGCTGCTTATATCTATAATCAACCAGGGAGACTGCCATCAGCAATGACTGAAGTTTTATACAATTGACTGAATGTCTTAAAAGGGGAAGTGATTTCAGCATTCAGAGTGAATTTCCCAGCTCGTCCTTGAACAGCCAGCATCTCCCAGAAACTCATGAAGGACCTTCATTGGACTTTGATTGGAGCCCCTGCTTTGCAGCCTGTCTGTGGAACCTGGACTTGTGCATCCCCTTGGTCATGTGAGAGGCTCTTATAAAATTTCATACTTTTAAATGAACAGATATCTCCTGTTGATTCTTGTTTCCAAAGAGAACCCTGACTAATACATACCCAATGAAAAAAATAACATAAGGCAATTTGCTTAAGCATAGACAAAAGAAATTTCAGAAGTTGAAAATCTGGGGTGGTAGTTAAATTGGAAGCTTAGATTAGCCCCAAAGAGAGATAAAAAGCTAAAAGGAAACTAACACCAGGCAAGTTAACCTTAATAATGTATACTGTTTTATGCAAGGGAAGACTTGAGAATATCACTTAATGTTATAAAAGTAACCCCAAAAGAAGAGTTAAATGTAAATTGTTAATAGTTATTTCTGACATGTGGTTCAGGGATTTAGGAGACATATTTAGCTTTTCATTCAATATCATTTCATTCTAGGAGATTATCTTAGATTTCCAGGGCTGAACCGGTTGATTTAAACAGTAGGAATTTATTATCTCACAGTTTTCGATGCTAAAAGTCTCAAATCAAGATACAGATAAGCCAGGTGGAGATGTGGAGTAGCATTCAGGTACTGGCTTGCTCACAATCCTGGGGGTTCCTTGACTTGTGGATGCTTCTCTCCTCTGTCACATAATGATTACTCTCTCCTTCTCTGGCCTCTCCTGCTGTGCCACTTTCCTCTGTTTATAAGGACTTTAGCCATATTGGATTAAGGTATACCCTCATTCAGTTTGGTCACACCTTAACTAAAAACATCTTCCAAAGTCTTAGTTACGCATGGGTTCACCTCCACACCCAAACCTACCAGCTAATAACATTCAAAGATCCTATTTACAACTAGGTTCACACCCACAGGACTCAACATTTGAACTTGAAAAGTTCTTTTGTGGAGGATATGATTCAATATCCAACAATAATTTTTAAAAATCTATGAATATAATTAATGATAATATCAATAGTATTTAAAAAAATTAAGAAGTTCAGGTATCAGTGTATTCCATTTCTTCAACAATTACTTACTGAGTTCTTACCTTGGGCCAGACACTGTGCTCTAAGCTAGGTGATGAGCAAAGAAGCATTTTGTCTGGATTCACAATACTGGTACTGTCTGGTTAAGAATGCAAACTCTAAAGCCAGACTGCTTGGGATTTTATTTCTATTTTGATTCTTACTCATCATGTGACTGTATAGTTGTTGATTAACCTCTTTTTTTTTCCCTTCTCATTTTCCTCCTCTGTTAAAATAAACAGTGGTACTTAAAGCTTCCTTACGATTACTGTGAGTATGAAATTAGTTAAAGTATTTAAAACATTTAGAAGAGTGTCTGTCAGATGGAAAATGCTATGATTCCTCTCATTGCAATCCAATGGAAAGAACATACAATTCTATAAATCTATACATTAAAGTGAAATTATCCTATTTTGTTGATATGTGGTTTGACATGGGAATACATATATGTCTAATGGAAGCATGTGCCTTTAATTCTAAAGCATTGTTCTAAGAAAGAAATAATATTCTTCTACAAATTAAACACTTTTGGTAATGAAGAGCGTTCTGAGTTTATCATTAAAGGT
This sequence comes from Dasypus novemcinctus, assembly GCF_030445035.2. Lineage (NCBI taxonomy): Eukaryota > Metazoa > Chordata > Mammalia > Cingulata > Dasypodidae > Dasypus > Dasypus novemcinctus. The sequence goes on along the minus strand of NC_080679.1, from coordinate 53,574,918 downwards.
TAGAAACATAGGCTCCAAGCACCACGTACATTCTATTCAGTCATTTGTTTGGACCATCTGGAATCTGGCATCTGCATTCCAGATTTATGATTTTAGAGCCTAAGGAACTTTAAAAAGTTCTAAATCTTTATTTTTTTTCAGTAAAGTCAATTATTTTAGTGTTATCCTTTGTGATATTATTGTATATCTTATTGTATGTCTTCCTTTTCAGATTCTTCTCCCTGCTGATTAAAGTAAATGTATTCTTTTTTTTGAATGTGACATCATTATTTTTAAGATTTACTTTTGTTCCATGTCTTTCACAAATGTTAAAATTCACAGTGAGTGTTTCATAATTTATACTTGAGAGTTCAGTAGATAGGGTCTTTTCTATGATGATTTCTTAACAAACTCGAGGTCAGGAAATATATTTCTTTCATGTCACTCAATTTGGTAATTTCCATACTACAAGAATTGGTTTGAACGAGATGAGTTCTTCCTGAAAGTGTGGCACTGGGATAGGAAGACCCTTATTCTAATAAAAGTGAGTATAGAAGGCAGCTTTTCTAGGGAGGGAGCTAGAAACAGCAAGATGAACCAAGATCATAGTTACAAAGTATCAAATCTAAATTATAAGATAAAGATAAAACCAGAATAATGAACAATAAGGCCAGTCAATGGGAATAAGATGGTAGATAAATATATATGCAAGAAATGGGCCCAGAATTGCCGAAATATGGAAGTCACTCATGTGTCCATCGACAGTTGAATGGATAAAGAAAATGAGGTATATACATGCAGTAGAATATTATTCTGCCTTAAAAAGGGAAGAAGTTCAGATACATGCTGAAATATGGATGAAGACTGAAGGCACCATGCTGAGTAAAATTGATCAAACACAAAGGAAAATATTGTATGATGGCACTTATATGAAATAATAAGAATATGCAAATCCATAGTCAAATTAAAACACAGCTTTCCAATGGCTGGGATAGGGGTCAGGAATGGGGAATTAATGTTTAACTGGTACAAAGTTTCTGTTTGGACTGATTGAAACATTTTCGTTAGGGACAGTGGCGATGGTACCAAGATATTGTGAATGTCATTCTATCATGTTAGAATGTGGTTATACGGGAAATTTTAAGTTGTCAAATGTTATCAGAATAAAAATTTTTAGAAACACAGAACTGTACAACACAAACTCAACCCTAATTAAACTATAGACTATATAAAAGTATAATTACAATACTATTGTTTCATCAATAGTAACAAAGGTACCATACTAATGCAAAGTGTTAAAAATAAGGAAAACTCTCGGTGTGTATTGGGGGGAGTGGTATGTAGGAACTATGTATTTTATGCATGTTTTTTCTGTGAACCTAAAATTTCTACCAAAAATAAATAAATAAATAAAAGAAAGAAATATGCCAAAAGAGAATGGTTCAGTCTTAAAACACTGAATTCCAAATTTGTAGCAAGGTGAGTGTTGTGATGATGAGATTTGAGACTCCATGCAGAACTACAGATACTCTTATTATCCAAGCATTTCCTTTCCTCTCTCTTCAATACTTTGTTATCCATTTCTTTCTTACCTGTTCTTCACTGGCTATTAGATCAATATTGCTTAAATATCACTTTCATTATATCATCTCATACTGAAGATATAGTCTTTCTGCAATACCTGCAAATCGTATTATCTCAGTATGAAACCTAACTTGGTCTGCTTTTCACTTTGGCTCTATCTAAGTTATGCAACCCCATGACTACTGTTTATTAGCCCCACTCTACACTACTTATTATTGAACGCTAGTTGTCTCTCTACTCTTAGCACTGTGCTTATTTTTACCTCTGAATCTTTGCTTTTGCACATATTCTTAACTGTAATTTTTTGTTGTGTCTCTAATGTAACCATCTACTATATATCTCTTCAACTCTTCGGTCCTCAATATTCTGTGAAAACTTCTCCAACTTCCTTGAACTCTATTACATAACAGTTCTCTGTTTGATTTAAGTATACTTATTTTTCTTACCTCCCAACTAGATTGTGCACTCATTGCAACCAAATACTTTGTGTCTCACATGTTGATGTTGTGTCTCACAGGGTAAACATATAGTACATACTTCTTAACTATTTATGAATTTTTTTTTCAGGATATGATCTGATGGAAGTTATTAAGCTGCTAAACTGGGTAAAAATATTCTTGCTATTCACTTGGAGGGTAATGAGTAGTCAGTACAGTTATTTTAACTATGGTAATGACATATCCAAAGTTGTACATATAAGAAATATATATTAATATCACTTGTAGAAATGATTATCTGGATTACACTTGGAAATAGTAGAGTGGTACTTATAAAGAAAGTCTGACTGAATTTGGATTTGGACTGTCTTTTGATAGGCAAAGAAAATAATTTCTGCACTACCCATGGTAATCAGGACCCAAGAGCTAGACTCAAGTAACTAAAATCCATGCAAAATAGAAGTAGAGAAATCTCAAGGTCAATTTATTAGCTTAACATGAGCAATATAATCAATTTATTAATTTAAAATGAGCAATATAACTTCATGGATAAAAACTAACCAGGGTTTATATCATCAGAACATTTATATCTTTTTGTCTATTTACATGAGAATTCAAATCATAACCAGAAGCTAATTATTGCTTTTCCATGAAAAACTATTACCCCATGAACAAGATCTATTTAAAGTATATATTAATAGACATATTTAAAATCTGTATCAATTGCACTATTTATCTATGTAGGTATACCTAAATGAGAAGCAGGACATTATGTAGTAAGCATGAAATTAAAACTAGGGTATGTAGATGAATCACATATTTAATGGGACCAGAAATATTTAGTGTTGCTTATTCTAACCTTTAGTTTTGTCTCCATGCTAGATATTGCTTTTATATTAGAATTTTCTGTTTTAGAAGATGAGTAGATAAGAATCCCTATCTCCTGGCAGTGTTTACATGCAACTTAACTTCATTTGTCTTTGTTTTTCCTCTCTTTCTATACGTCTATAACCAAGCAAGATCCTTTATTTTTTAACAGACAGTATTTAGGCATGTGTGTTTAACTGTAAGGGCTAACACCTCTGGATAATATTCCAGGAAGAATAATAATAGTCATCTTTGTCTCCTTACTTTAGTTGGGATGCCTCCAACATTCACTATAAATATAAGATTTGCTTGGGTTTTTATAAATACCTTTAATATTGTTTTTTTTTCCCCCAAAGATTTATTTATTTATTTCTCTCCCCTTTTCCCCCCACCCCAGTTGTCTGTTCTCTGTGACTATTTGCTGTGTCTTGTTTTTTTGTCCCCTTCTGTTGTTGTCAGCGGCATGGGAATCTGTGTTTCTTTTTGCTGTGCCATCCCACTGCGTTGGCTCTCCGCGAGCGCGGCACCACCCCTGGGCAGGCTGCACCCTCTTTCTCGCTGGGCGGCTCCCCTGACAGGGCGCACTCCTTGTGCGTGGGGCTCCCCCATGTGGGGGAAACACCTGCGTGGCATGGCACTCCCCGTGTGTATCAGCACTGCGCATGGGCCAGCCCCACTCGGGTCAAGGAGGCCCGGGGTTTGAACTGTGGACCTCCCGTGTGGTAGATGGTCGCCCCAACCACTGGGCCAAGTCCACCGCCAATATTGTTTATTTATACGTCCAAGCTTTCTTTGAACTAAGGGTTTAACAGTCGAATGCTGGTACTTTTGTCCATTTATACTTTTTAAATTTTATAGCTTTATGAAGGTGGCACTCCACTAATTTCCAATTTGGGGAAAGTGGAGAATCAGAGCAGAAAAGATTTAATAAGAGGGCCTTTGATCTAGGAAAAACCAAGTATCATTGACTACAAAGGTGCTATCCTAAAATAAGGGGGTAGAGACTAAGTGAAAAATTTGCATTATAAATGTTGATATCCTTGGTCTTCTTCCTTTAGGATACAGAATGTTGGTAGCCAGACCTATACCCTAAGGCAGGAGAGTGGAAAATCCTTTTCTGGGGAATCTAAGGAGCTCAAGAGGAAACACCTAAAAATACTTAGATTGGTGTGTAAGCATAGCTCAGTCACATCATCATATTGTGAACCACAAACTTGACAAACCAGACTTACGAGCACAAAATTTCCAATCCACTTTTCAGTGTCTATTTCTTAAAATATAAGCAGATAGCAACAAATAAACAGATATTTGAGGGGATTTTCTAATATGAAAGACAATAAAACAAACCATTGCAACAAAAGACAGTTTGGAAGAAACAGATTTTAGAGATATAAGAAGTATTTAACATTCTTTGAAAGAAAATTTATTATATCTCTGCAATAATAGGATGCTATTGTAAAAGAATATTCAGAGCACATAAAGGAGCTCTTCAAAATTAGATTTATAGTGATAGAAACTAGAAAAACCCAATGAAGTTTAGTAAATAAAATGAAGAAATCCCCTAGAAAGAAGAATGTGCATACCTGTAGTTAACCGAACTGCAAGGTTCAGAACACAGTCTTCTGGATGGCCAAGTCTGTCCAAGACTTCTAACTCCAACTAGAAGGTATTAGGTAGGCTCTACCTACAAAGTTAGACTGAAGAATTCACACAAGACCACCCAACTTCTGATCACCAACTGCGAAACAGGTTTAATAATCTTCTAGTTAGAATCACAGAATTCATTGAAACTTGTCATATTCTCAGCTGCATTTATTTCAAGGACAAGATACTTTAACACCAGCCAAGAGAAGATACACATAGAGCAGAAAGTGGGAAGTTTCCAGATACAAAGCTTCTGATGTCCTGAGGATGCATTACATTTCCCCATCAATGTAGGTCACTATGAATGGAGTATTACCAAACTGATAAGATCACCCAAGCTTCTGTTTATATTTTTTTTTAACTAGGAATCATTACATAGGCATGATTGATGGATTAATTGCCCATATTATTGGACTCAAAATTCAGCCCTTCCTTAACCCCTTACTTTTCTGGTTTTCTTACTGAGAAGCCCCTAAGACTATGTGGTGTGGCTGGCCCCAATCTGAGTCACCTCCTTAGCACAAACTATTGGGTTTGGTCTTTGGGGCCCACCATGAATAATAAACACTCCATGGGTTTATAGGTTAACTTCCAGGAACTAAGTAAAAGCTCAGCTCTTTTTTTTGGTAAGGAAAAATTCCTTGCTACATAATGGGTACTAACAACTAAAAAATATAATAATTAATACTATATCCATGTCCAAATAATGGATGTTGCAGAAAGAAAGATTAAAACAAATAGAAAGGAGGAAACTGTTAATGACAAATCTGAAAAATTCCCCAAACCTGAAGAACATAGGTTTCCATATTGAAAGAGACCACTGAGTGCCTATTTTACTTTCCAAGGGCTACTGTAATAAGGTACCACAAACTGAGTGGCTTAAAACAACAGAAAACTATTCTCTTCACAGTGTTGTCTGCTAGAAGTCCAAAATCAAGTGTCAGCAGGTACTTGAGAACTCTGGACTCTAGTGAACTAATACTTCCTGCCTCTTTTAGCTTTTCGTCATTCCTGGCACTTTGTGTTTTTTGCTTGTAGATGCATCTCTCCAATCTGTCTCCATCTCACATAACCTTCTTCCCTCTTTGTCTCTGTGTCTCTTCTTCTTTCCTTATAAGCTCTCCAGTCTTATTGGATTAAGGTACCCACCCTTCTCCAGTATTATCTCAATTTAACTAAATAACATTTCCAAAAGATACCACATTTTGAGATACTGGGAATTAGAACTTCAACATATCTTTTTTTTTTTGGGGGTGGGGGGTGGGGGCACAGTTTAACCCATAATAATGCTCAAAACAATTAATGAAATTAGAAAACAATCCAAGGCATATTTGGCTGAAATTTCAGAACATTAGTGAAAAGATCTAACAAGCTTTCAAAGCATAAAATAAGAACAAATTAGATACAAAAGTAATAATTAAAATGCTTGAAACTAGAAGAAACTAGAGCAGCACTTACAAATTATGAAAGAAAAATGAAAAATGATTTCAACATAGATTTATACAATAAATAAACTATTAATTAAATATGAAAGTAATATGAAGATAAATTCAGATATCCAGGGTCAGATGTCCAGGGTCTTAAACTTTACCTCTCTGTACCCTTGCTCACTAGCAACTAGTAGGAGTACCACCTAAGCCAGGGAATATACCAAGAGAGAAGACAACATGGTATATGGAAACAAAGGACCTCACATGAGAAAAAACGTAAAGGGACAGCCCAAGATGGTAGTGAGAGAGAGGACCTTAGGATGATGCAATCTTTAAGCCTAGAGAGCACACAAATCTGATGGAGAAAATTAACAGGATAGACACATATCTGAGAAGATGAAATCATTAGAAAATTGGATTTGTGAACATAATGAGAGAAAATTAAGAACTTGGGCAAGATCATATTGAGTGGGTAGAAAGGCAGGAGGTCTGTGTATGTCTGTGTTTCTAGGGGGGAGTGTAGCTAGATAATGAAACAGAATTATATTTCATCTTCCACGTCAGAAAGTGAATAGGAAATTTTAAACCTGAAAAATTAGAGACAGCACTGAAGCATAGTTTTTAGACATTTGGAAGAAATATTATTTAGACATTTAGAAGCTATGTTATTAAAATATATTAAGAGTTGCTTTTAGGGAGTAGGAACTATGAAAGAGGATTGGGGTAGCCTCCCTCCCTCCCTCCCTTCCTCCCTCCCTCCTTTCCTTCCTCCCTTCCTCCCTTCCTCTCTTCCTTTCTTCCTTCCTTCCATCCATCGGTTTGACTTTATAAAGTATATGTATACATAACATTGATACAAATAAAAACACATAAATTACTAGGAGGATTTACATTAACATTAAACTTGAGTAAATGGGGATATGTAGGTCCAAAGACAGAAATATTGGCATTTGAAAGATAAATGTTTATTGGAGAAATTGTTTAATTTAGGATAAATCAAGTTTGTGGTGATTATGGGGCATGGAAGTAATTTATCATATAAATTTTTTGAAAAATAATGGTAGTAGTAAGAATAGTAACACTAATAATTATAATGCTAGCATATATTAAATGTTTATCATAAATAAATAAATGTTTTACTTAATATTTGAAAAAATTTTTACAAAGTAGGCCTAATTACTATCCCTTTTTACAGATATTAAAATTTCAGCACAGATATAGCACAATGAACTGCCCAAAACTACAATCTTCTCAGTAGTAGATCCAGGCTGTGAGAATCTCTGGAAAATTTTCAAAACCTTTTTAATCTCTGACCAATTCAATAATCAAGAACAAAGCAAAGCAAAAAGAGCAAGGGACAATATCGCACTTAGAAAAAGATAGAATCAACCAAGAATACATTCTTTAGATTCTAATAATTTGAAGGGGAACCTATATTTGGTTATTTCCTTATGTCAAGTAAAAAAATGAATTGTAAGAGTGCAAAACCATTTGGAATAACAGGTAGCATTTCCCTTTACCAATTAGATCACTGTGGAACTAAACTACTTCACAACCTTGATCAGGGGCATTAAGACAATGTAGTCAATTACCTTAGGATTTAGTCTCTACATTAGATTTGGTTTTTATAATATACAAAATATTGTACTAAGTCCTTAAATTTTCTTTACTTAGGAAGGCCAACAATTTTTTAGAGTATTTCATATAGAACTCTCTTCTTACCTCAATTTGATATGACATAAATAAATAAATATATAAGTATGCATGCATGTGCTGTACAATATGAAAATTTGTTTACAGAATGGAAAAGAAGAAATGAGAACGCTGTATCTTCACACATTTAGAAACAGAAATTTTGGGACGCAGACTTCGCTCAACAGTTAGAGCATCTGCCTACATGGGAGCTCCCCAGTTCAAACCCAGGGCCTCCTTGACCCATGTGGAGCTGGCCCACGTGCAGTGCTGATGCGCGCAAGGAGTGCCCTGTCATGCAGATGCAGGGGTGTCCGCTGCGTAGGGACCCCCACACGCAATGAGCGTGCCCCGTAAGGAGAGCCGCCCAGCGTGAAAGAAAGTTCAGCCTGCCTAGGAGTGATGCTACACACACAGAGAGCTGACGCAGCAAGGTGATGCAACAAAAAGAGACATAGATTCCGGGTGAGCTGACAAGAATACAAGTGGACACAGAAGAACGCACAGTGATTTGACACAGAGAACAGACAACTGGGGCAGGGGAGAGAAATAAATTTTAAAAAATAATAAACAGAAATTTTGAGTGTATTCTATTAAAAATTGTAGCTTTGATATTTCAGGAGGCCTCCTCTGCCAAGGAACTATCTAAATAATTGGATACAAGGTAAATTAAAAAAAAATATTTTTATTAATTGTTTTCTTTCTTAATTCTACATATTTTTCGATATATATTCTAGAGTGTTTTTAATGGAATAGCTGCTTTAAAAATTTATATGCATATATTTATGATTTATTTCCATATTTTGGTGATTCATGATAGAGTGAAAAAAATTAGAAATACAATTTCAGTCCCACTATAAATAATAAAGATTAACCAAGGGGAAAAAAACACATACAGGTTTTTCAAAGATAAAACTGCAAAAATAAAAAGCCAAGAAAAAAAAAGGTTAGAATTTTCACCAGTGACTTACTACATGATAAAAATATTTAAGAATAAAAATTGTTCACCCTGCAAATTATAATGTTAGGCAAACTTAATATCCCCAAGAAATAAAATATATACACAGTCTTTATTTTGACTGACCACCTCAAGTTAGTGTGATTTAATTTTCATAATTTTGCTTTTCTTTTACAGCAATCGTTACTGCTATATGTTAGGCTTAGTAAGAAGATTATAAAAAATGAATGAATCTTATATTATTTTTTATTTTGAATATATGCCTATGAATATTCATGCAGTTGGACTTATAAAGAAGGGGGGAAAAACCCTGTATTTTCCACCCACAATCATGTATTTATTTTTTTAAATTATCAGTTAATGTTCACAGGTCCACTAACAGTCTTAGGAATTCTCTGCACAGTTTAGTTTCACTAAACAGAATATTTTTGTTTCAATCCTGAATATTGGAAGAACTCACTAAAATATTTTATTTATTAATTTATTTTTAGTTTTAAGAATTCTGGTTAACCTGAGAACATATCCTCTCTAGGTTTAGTTCTGGATAACTTCAATCTATTTCCCTCAAGCCCACTTCTCAGGAGTAAAAGATTAATTCTTTTCTTAAGCTTATAGGCAATAAAACATGACCAAAGCATGAATATTTTTCTACTTAGAATTTCATCTATTCTTTTTAAAATGTCTTTGCCAAATGAAAGTTGAATAAGGCTAGATTATTTCCTCTTCAAAGAGCATTAGGAAATGATACATGTTCTTCATTCAAATTTCAAATCTCCTCAATTATAAGGTCTCTGACAGCCATCTCTCTTATAATTCACATTCATGAAACTATCCTGTGCACTATATAAATTCCATAGACTACTTGACCCATGCTTTTTTCTCTCATGAAATAAAGAATGCTATATTTGAGTCATCAATCTAATAATTATTAATGCAAAAATATATTTAATTTTCTGCCAATGCAGGAAAAACACATCTTACACTGGAGCAAGAGTTATGTTCTAATAAAACTTGGAAATGGGTACTATGAAATTTCTATGAAAGTTTTCCAAAATATATTTATTTTTCTACTCATGGAATGTAGTGAGAAATATATCAACATACATTTGTTGTTATAGGTTACAAGGAAATGTTGGAAGTATCCATCTAGTTATCTTAAACATGCATGAATTTTCCTTATCCATCTCTCATAAGAACTTTCCTTTAAAATGAACAATGTATAATTGTATACTTGTATACTTTTAAAATTTTATAAATGTAGAGAACCAGCAAGACGATGGTGGAGTAGGAGCTCCTAGAGTCAGCTCCTGCTATGGGGCAAGTAGGAAACACCCAGAGCTATCTGGAGCTATCTGAAGCACCTGTTTGGGGGCTCCAGGAAGCCAGAAGAGCATCCTGAAACATCCTTGAAGGAAAGGAATGAGATGACTGTCCATCTACAGAGAAGACTCGTAAGTAGAGAGTTCCATGTCCTGGAGGCCAGTGTCCATCCTCCGCTGGAGGTACAAGTTGCCTCAGGAGCTGTTCTGTGGCTAGAATTGAAAGCTCCACTTCCCAAAAATGGGAGAGGAAGAGACAGTTGGGCACCAACTTCAGCTACTGATGAGTAATTCAGGGGCTAAAGTATAATCCTGAGAACAGCTAAAGTTTGAGCCTGTCCAAGTCAGAAAGACCAGCTTAACTCCGTGCCTGGCACAAGGGGAAGTGGGTGGACTGAAAACCACAGTGCTGGTGGGGACTGGCTTCTTTCCATCCAGGTCAGATTGCAGCTCTAGCCTAGGATCCAGTGCCACCTCCAGCAGGGAGGAAGCTGAGGGGACATGCACCAGCCTCTCCAGAAAATTGCTGGCCAAGCCTCAGAGGCTGGTGATTATCCTACTTTGCCAGCATGAGCTGCCCCAGGAGCTTTTCTGTGGCTGGAATTGGAAGCTCCATTTCCCAAAAACAGGGGAGGAGGAGACAGTTGGCTGCTGATTTCAGATACTGATTGGTAGACTCAGCTGGCTAAGATAAAACTCTGGGAACAACTGGGACGTAAATCTGTCCAAGTCAGAAAGAGGTCAGTGGCCACCATTTTAATTCTGCTCCTAGCCTGAGGGAAAGCCAGGCTGACTGAAAATCACAGTGATGGTAGGAACTGGTCTCTTTCACCCAGATCAGCCTGCAGCCCTAGCCTAGGCTTCAGCCCCACCTCTGGCAGGAAGTAGGCTGGTGAGCCCTGCACCAGCCTATCCATGTAACTGTGGATACCTTTGGCTGGCACAAACTGAATAATCAGAAGTCTACCATGGCAACTACAGTCACCTTGGACCCACGTTACATAGATTGCTGCCTACACCTACAGCTCCATCCCCACCACAGGCAGGTAAGAAAAAGGTGTGAAGTTTCATCAGGCTATTCGGGCAACTATAGTCAAGGCCTGTACAACTTGGATTATTCCACCCAGCTGTGATACTTGCCCTAACGCTGGGAAAAGAAAAATTGGAAGATGCTTCATCAGTCCCTGGTGCAATGAGAGCAGCTTGAGTCTCCACAGCTTACAGCAACAGCTACATGCTTGGCTTCTACTGCATAACCAGCAAGGGGGAAAGGGCAGGAAGCCCTATAGAGAAAACTGCACCCAGAATAAATATTCTAGTAAGTCAGATGCCAAGGCACCAACAAAAAAATTACATTTCATACCAAGAAACAGAAAGCTATGGCCCAGTTAAAGAAACAAGATAAGCCTCCAGATGACATAAAGAAGTTGAGACAAATAATCATAGATGTCCAAACATCTCTTTAATAAATTCAGTGCGATGGCTTGAGAGATTAAGGATATTAAGAAGACACTGGATGAGCACAAAAACGAATTTGAAAGCATACACAGAAAAACAGCAGATCTCATGAGAATGAAACCTGCAATTAATAAAATTAATAAAACATTGGAATTATATAATAGCAGATTTGAGAATGCAGAAGAAAGAATTGGTAAGCTTGAAGAAATGGCCTCTGAAAGTGAACATACAAAAGAACAAATGAGGAAAAGAATGGAAAAAAAATGAACAAGGTAAAAGGAAAGTAAGTGACAGCAAAAGATGTGCAAATATATGTGTTATGGGTGTCCCAGAAGGAGAAGAGAATGGAAAGGGGGCAGAAGGAATATCTGAAGAAATAATGGTAGAAAATTTCCCATCCCTATTGAAGGACATAGATATCCATGTCTAAGAAGCACAATGTACTCCCATCTGAAAAAATCTGAATAGACCAACTCCAAGACACATACTCATCAGAATGTCAAATATAAAAGGCAAACAGAGAATTGTGAGTACAGCAAGAGAAAAGCAATGCATAACATATAAGGGATATCCAATAAGATTAAGTGCTGATTTCTCACCAAAAACCATGAAGGCAGGAAGACAGTGGTTTGATATATTTAAGATACTACAAGAGAAAAACTTCCAGCCAAGAGTCTTATATCCATCAAGACTGTCTTTCAAAAATGAAGGCACGTGGGAAGTGGACTTGGCCCAGTGGTTAGGGTGTCCCTCTTCCACACGGGAGGTCCAAGGTTCAAACCCTGGGCCTCCTTGACCCATGTGGAGCTGGCCCATGCACAGTGCTGATGCACACAAGGAGTGCTGTGTCATGCAGGGGTGCCCCCGCATAGGGGAGCCACGTGTGCAAGGAGTGTGCCCCATAGGGAGAGCTGCCCAGTGTGAAAAAGAGTTCAGCCTGCCCAGGAATGGCACCACACACGTGGACAGCTGACACAACAAGATGATGCAACAAAAAGAAATACAGATTCCCGAGCCCCTGACAACAACAGAAGCGGCAAAGAACATGAAGCAAATAGACACAGAGAACAGATAACTGGGGTGTGGGGGGGAAGGGAGAGAAATAAAAATAAATGAATAAATCTTAAAAAAAAAAAAGGACTGGATAGTAAATATAAAAAAAAAGAAGGCAAGATTAGAATATTCTCAGATACACAGAAACTGATAGAATTTCTAAGCAAGAGACCAGATTTTCAGGAAATGCTAAAGGGTGTGCTAGAGCCTGAAAAGAAAAGACAGGAGAGAGAGTCCTGGAAGAGAGTCTAGAAATGAAGATTTTATCAATAAAAGTAACTAAAAGTGTCAAAAGAGTGGTGAAAATAAAATATGACAGATAAAACAAAAATAGGAATAAACTTGACCAATGATGTAAAGCACTTGTATTTAGAAAACTGCAACTCAATGATAAAAGAAATCAAAAAAGCCCTAAATAACTGGAAGAGCATTCCACATTCATGGTTTGGAAGACTAAATAGTATTAAGATGTCAGTTCTTCTCAAACTGATATATAGATTCAATGCAATTCCAATAAAAATTCCACCAGCATTTAAAAAAATTGAAAACAAGATCATGAAATTTATTTGGAAGAGTTAGGGGTCCTGAATAGCCAGAAACATCATAAAAAGGAAAAGTGAACTCTCATCTCCAGACTTTTAATCATATTACCTAGCTATAGTGGAAAAAACAGCATAGTACTGGCTTAAAGAGAGACACATAGACCAATGGAACCAAATTTATGGTTCAGAAATAGACCCTCACATGTATGGTCAAGTGATTTTTGACTAGCCTGTCAAAGTCACACAGATTGGGCAGAACAATCCATTCAGCAAAATGGTGCTGAAGAAATTGGATATCCATAGCCTAAAGAAAAAAAGAGGACCCCTATCTCACATTGTATCCAAAAATTACTTCAAAATGAACCAAAATCCTAAAAATAAAAACAAGAACCATAAAACTTCTAGAAGAAATTGTGGGAAAATATCTTCAATACCTAGTGGTAGGTGGTGGATTCTTAAAGGAGATAAGAGGAGGACTGAGATGCACTACTGGTGTTAAATGTATGTAGAAATTTTAATTAGCTTTAGTAAAAGTGTGGAAATATATAGAGTGGATAGTAACACATAGTGAGTAACAGCTAGTTTATAAATGGGGATGTGACTGAAAATGGTAGTCTAGGAATGTAAATACCAAGTGACAGAATGCTAGAGAATAATCTAGGAACTGAATAGCACAGTAAACCAAGAGGTGGGTGAGAATTGTGGTTGATGGTATAGATGCAAGAATGTCCTTTGTGAGCTTGAACAAATATACATCATTACTACAGGGTGTTGGCAATGTGGAGAAGCATGAGAAAACACAGCTGGAGTGACCTACTAATTATGGTTAGCAGTAATAATATAATATTTCTTGCATATGCAAAAGACATACTGTGTTGATAATGAGGCAATATGGAAAATGCAAGCCAAATGTACACTAATGACATGGTAACAATCAGATGATATTATCTTATCTGTAGCAAATGTTCCACCATAGTGTGGTGTGTTGATGGAGGGGTGTTGTTTGGGAATTCTGCACATGTGCATAATTGTTTTATAAGTTTACAAAATTCTGCCATAAAAAATATATTTAAAAATAATAGGGTGGGTTGGGGGAAAAACGCACCAAATATTGGAATAGGACTGATTAGTAGTAAGATTTTGACAATATTCTTTCATAATCTGTAACAAATGTCTCACAACTATGCAAGATGTTGTTGGGCGGGTTGACGTATCGGACCCCTGTATGATGTTGTGACTGTTTGCTTTTAAGTTCATAACTTTTCCTATGCATTTAATTGTTTATGTATGTTCATATGTAAATGATATAAAGATAATATTAATAGGGTTGGTTGGGGGAAAATACTTTGGTTACTAGTAATATTTTCACAAAGTTCTATCATTAGTTAAAAAGGTTTAACAACAATGCAAGTTATTGGTGGTCGGGTGAGTTATGAGAGTCCTGCATGATGTTATATATGTTTGTTTTGTAAGTTCACAACTATTACTATACACTTATTGTTTATGTATGTTTATGTATGAGTGATATACTTCAATAAATTAATTTAGAAATTCATTTATGTAGGAAAATTATTACATGTTTTTTTTCTGGGTTATACCAAGATGAAATCCTTTAATAAAAAGTATCAAACAAGTTTTCTAGACCCTGACTTATAAACTTTTGTGAATATTAGGTAAACAGATGAGTGATGGGGCACTTTGTCCTTGGAAACTCTACTGGTAATACAAAGTTGTCTTTCTCCACAGTACCTCTGCAAAACTCAAAATCTCTTTCATTGTTGTGTATGAACATTTTGAATGCTAGACATTCATCTAAGTAAATCAATATGTTTTTAATTAGAGCAATGTGAAGTTGGAAAAATTTCCAAACCAAAAAAATTAATTACATTATCAAAGGCCAAAAAATAGGCATGCCTAAATATGATTAATTGAAGTCATTCAATATATAAAAATAAAAATACAATTAGGATACTACTAGTACAAAGATTAGTGATGAAAACTTGTTGTGGCAGATATAAATCTTGTTATGGAAATATTCTGATATGGGCTGTATGTGTGGGCTCTGTGTGTATTCAGGAATGATATGGACTGTATGTGTATTCAAGAATAATATGGGACGTGAGTATTCAAGCTTACCTAGTTTCCTAAAAGCCCCTAGGTCCCAAGAAACTGAAACCTGATTTCATGCCAAAATCTCTCCTGGTCCCACCCTGTGTGTTTTTTATAAAGGCAACCTGAAAACCCTGCTCAGGGCTCAGTCTTTGGACATAAGCCTGCTGGGCCCTGTCAGCTGTTAATAAACCTTCCTTCTCAGAAGAGTTTCACATCCTGGTCTTCAAAACTGCAATCACCGAATCCTCTCTCTGCCACAATATTTCTGGGAGCTTGTCTGGGATCTCTGTGAAGGCCAGAGAAGGCAACGTTTAGTTGCCACTCTTGGACACCTTTGAGGAGGTTGGGAGGGCCCAGGCAAACCCTGGCCCAGGGTGCCCCTGGACCCCTTTAGTTCAGAGAGGTCATGGACTCTACCAGAGCCCTCCTGGAAGAAACTAGAGGTACTGAAGGGTTTGAAGGAAACCCTGAGAAAGAAGTAGAGGAGCTCCATATGCCAAATGGATAAGTCCCCCAGGGGCATATTTTAGGGAAAACCTAACTCTGAAAGTTAGAAGGGGAGCCTGATCACCTCCCGAGAAGACCTGAGCACTCCCAAAAGGGGGAGAACCATCTCCAGGTTTGAAAAAGAAAGGACAGGAGGGTGGTTGTGTTCATGTGATTGAGAAAAATGTGTGAGATGCAAAAAACCTTTGTGGGCAAGTGCAGAGTCCCAATCTGAGGTTCTGTAGTGACCTCATACAGTTAGAGGCAGTGGAGGAGCTCTGTTAAGGGCCCTTCATCTGAGAGGGGGGTTTATGCTGTCCTGCCATACTAAGAAGCACTCTAAGCCCCACAAGGGGAGTGGCTGGAAACAGACAAAGCAAAAGAATTGAACAAGTGTTGTATAGTATTGGTAAGGGTGGAAAACTGAAAAGTAAGAATTATGAATCAAATTAGCAAGCTTTATATTTCTGTTGTTGTATTTTAACTCTTTTGTGTTTGTCTGTTTGTTCAGTGTATATTTTCATCCTCCAGATGGTAATATTAAATTATGTGGAATGGTAAATTTTAGTCAGACTAGGACTCTGGGATGCCAGATCAGTTGACTAAAAGGGTGCTTCTTCATTCTTCCTAAGGTAATGGGCATGGCCTTAAGCATACCAGCAAACTCCCCATGGAAGTCTCTTCTCTGAAATCAGGAAATTCTGTCTACTACTGGTCCATGTGGCCACAGTACAGCTAAAAACAGCCTCTGCATAAAATATTGAATTCCAGTTAAACCAGTGTAAGAAAAGAGGACAATAAATCTGAGGTCCAGAAACCTCATGTCATGTCTCCTTAAGAAAAAAAAAGGAAATATACTTCAAACGTCTCAGTTTCAACTCAGTTGTGCCTATAAAAAGTGTGAATAGTAATCAAGATAAAGAGAGCTCATATGCCATTAAGATCAAAGAGTTCCTAAAAATGCTAAAGGTATAAAATTCTCTCTTCTCTTTTAATCTGTACTTAACTCTGCATTCAACTTTAAAATCCACATTTAACTTTGTCAGTTTGCTTATGCCTAGGAAATCAGATTTGGGGTTCACATTTTAAGAACTAAATAATGGTGAAAGGTTACCTAAAAATGAATCTTTAAATGTCAATACTATTTTGCTAGTGGATTTAATGCATAAATCACAAGTAGAGCTTATTTAATTCCTGGAAAAACAGAGAAACTTCACAAAGTTGTTACTGATAAAATTCCTGTGGCTTAGTTATTAAAAGTACCCAATTCACCCAAAGGTAAAAACTTACTAGAAGCTGTAACTATATTCTAAACTGATCTAACATTCATTTATGGTCACTTCAAGTCCAGCCTCACCCCTTGCCTTTGCTTATGGTTATTTCAGAGTTAAGGTTATTTATAGATGCCTTTATATAATAAAACAACAGAAAGATAATTACTAAAATTATATTTGGGTAATTAGCCTAACAGCCTCTGCCCCTATGGCTCAGGGAAAAACAAACTTGAGACTTCCTGTCTCCTGTCCTTTTGGTCCCTGAGGCTTTAATAGCCTCAGTGAATATACATATAATTAGTCTTACTCATCCGAAGTCTGCTAAAGTCAAAGTAAAATATAAGATTTGAGAGCAAAAGAAAATTGTATGAAAGCATTAGGGACATTTTAGTTATAAGCCATTAATTAAAAAAAAAAATTCTTGTATAAAAGTACATAGTCATAGTGCAAATTAAAAGAAAGACTTCAACATTCTTAAGTGAGCGCTCATGGAAGCATCAAGCCTTGGGCCCCCAGACCTCAGCAAACTGTTCTACCTCCCTTTATATAAAGCCACAAAGGGGGGAGGGGGGAACTGTAAACCCCTAGTCTAGGGAAGCCCACAAAGGAAAGCCTTCCAAGGAGATCTTTCAAATGTTGTTTTACAGTTAAACCTGTTTTGTAAAAGAATGAAAGCTTTAACTAAGTTGTGTTTCTGTGTCAAACTATTCATGTCTGCCTATTTGCTCAGTGTATGTCTTCATACATCAGGATGATAATATCAAATTAAATAATTCTTAAAAAGAGCTCTATTCGAATTGTTAAAAATTAAATATGCAGTCGTATATGTAACAAATATTCCTAGAGCCCAAACTAGGCTAAAACAAAAAAGTCATATAAAAATCTAAATACAGCAACTATTGAAAAAGGGAAAAAAATTTCCTAAGCTCTTTAACCCACCCAGGCCCCAGGGCCTTCTCTTTGCAAGAGCCCTGAGGGAGGGGCTAGATGTAACAAATTAAAAATCTTCTAAGAAGAAGGATTTAAGAATCAAGTTATATTAAAAAGGGGTTTAACCTCCTGTAAAGAAATGAAAAAACATTCTTTGTATGAACTATAACTGTTTTCAATTTATTTAGCTTGGGTGTTACATCTCTTCAGTTTATAAAATACCAAGTTAATAAATTAACATTATATGCATTACATCTTTAAAATGATAAAAATTCTGAGTTTATATCTAATGAAATTAAGTTTAAAAATGTAGATCTGCCCACTCTTAAATGCATAAAGTAAAATCCATCAGTTGCTAATTGTAATCTAAGGTAAATTAACCAGTCTATGTGGTTGTGGTTAATTATAAAGAGTTTGTAAGAGCATCTTCCAAATTAAAGCATTTAAATGGCTAGTTCTAAAAAACATTAAGTAGAAGCCTAAATTGATGTTAATGGCAAAAAGTAACTTCATAGCAGTGAAACCTGTCTGGAATTCACCTTAATGTGCATATTCAAGTGGTGATAATGAAGAGTTACTTTAATTCTATTGGGAATCTTCAGTTTTCATTCTAAAAATGGAAAAAGTAGTTTTTCCTCTACTGCTAAACTAAAAATACCTGCTAATTAATGTCTTCTTCATGAAAATGTAAAAGTAAAAAGCAAAGTACTAAACGGTTAAGTTCATTTGATATGTTACACACTGCATTGAAAATGTTTAAAAAGTATATAAACATCAAGAGATAGACTTCAGCATTGTCAAACTCTCTCATGCATTCAAACCAGGCCTTCAATATGTTGCAGGTTGCCTCTCCATTTAAATTATTGGTTAGGTTGGTCACTGACCCCTAAAACAATAAATGTATCTACTACATCTCTGGTTGTGCTCCTGAAGTCGACAGAAACTATGTTACAGTTTCAAACTCCTACAGTAGCCAATGATAGCTCAGTACAACCAAATGTACAATGGATATCACTTCCAGACTTGCACAGTTTCATAGTGCTAAAGGGTGTTGTACACCAGGCCAGTGAAATACTGGAAACTACTTTCCTATCTTCTCTTTAGGGTAAACAGTGCTGCAGCTTCTGTGAAGAACATAACAAGTGGAGCAACAAATACCAGAGTACTGTGAGTAGAACTTAAACACAATTGGCATTATAGCCTGCTTCCATGGAGAGATAACATGCAAAGTATTGCAAACCTGAAACTTAAATCTATTAATTGCAGCTCAAAGAAAAACTTATGCATTGAGAAATAAGCTAATTAGTATTAAATTCTGTACCTGTATGTTATTCCCTCAATCTTCTAATAATTATAGTAATATTCCTATTAGATCATATGCAGAAAGACCTTGAACATGTTAAAAGTCCTGATAAACTTCATCTTCTAAGCAGTTAGTGAACATGTCTACAAGTAAAGGAATAGCCACCTGACTTGAGAGTAGTGAGACCAACAGACCTTTTAATTTAAAAAGCCACCAAATTAACTTGGAGGCAACCTCTCACAATCTTCACCTGACACCAGGTGAAGGATGTACTTGAGACCAAGGGCCACCAGTAGCTTACAAGTAGCTAGTTAATTAATACCCAGCTCAATTACTAGAGCCCCCTGAGGTGCAGATAAGAGTGTGTCAGGCTCTCAATCCAGTCACCCTACTACCAGTAGAAAGCCCAAGGTCAAACCTTAGGGACCCCTTCTCCACTCCTGCCCTGAAAATCTTAATCAAAACTACCCAAGCAGGCCAGATTAAAAATAAAAATAAGCCTCTTGTAAACCCAGACATAAATCGCATATAAAAGCAGTTTTATTAAGGAAGGAATTAAAAAAGGAAGTTATGCAGTGGTTCCTCAATTTGAAACCATAAAGGCCAAAGCTCTTCCTCCTGGAATTTTAGCCCAGAAGGCAGAGCTGGTTGCCCTTACCCAAAGTTTAAAGCTACCAACTGGGAAATGAGCTAATATTTACACAGACTCTAAGTATGCTTTCTTCATCCTTCACACTCACTCTGTTGTATAGAAAATGAATCTTGATTACTAACAGTATGTCACATATTAAACAGACAAGAAATCCTAAACTTAGTAGAAGCCATACTGTTACCTCAAGAAATAGCAGTTATGCATTGTCCAAGGCATCAAAAAAAACTCTGCTATAGAAAAAAGAAATGCTTGTGCTAACGCAGCTATGAAAATAACAGCAAAAACCCAAGTTTCCCTCCTACACCTTATTTTAGCACCTGTACCAGTACTTAAAGTTCCACAGTATACCTAGGATAAACCAACCAGGACAGCTAGCCTGGGATTCACCCTGGAAGCTGATGGGTAACTTGTTAAATATACTCAAGTCTACCTGCCAGGAAGAGTGCAGTGAATAGTCCTTCATGAACTTCACCATGCCACTCATCTTGGGAAAGTTGCCCTAACCAGCTTAGCCAAACAGGTTTTCAAAAAACAAAGCCTAGTAAAGAAAGCCAAAAAAATTACCAGAAGTTGCTCAATTAATGCCAAAATGGAAAAAAAAATTCTGTAGTTCTGATCTCTTCCACAGCTATCAAAGTCAAAAGAATTTCCAGCTTGGTAGACTAATCCTAAATGAAGTCAGCTGCCCAAGAAAGTGCCAGTTCACCAGAAGCACCTGAAAAAATGTATGAATGCCAGTCACTAGATTGCCTGAAATACCTCTTCAAGAGAAAAGCTATGTAGTGCCTATGACAAAGTCAGTTGTTCCCTCTAACTCTAGTTGTTTTCATCTCCTTTAATTTAACCAAAACAGCAATGCTTCTTCCCATTCTACTGAAGGAAAAATATTGTTTCTCACCAACTTTGGGAAAATACAGCCTTTGCAGGCAACTGATCTTTTCTATTTCTTTGGCCCAGTGTTCCTTAGTAAAACCATATATTCTCAGAATTCTAATCAAGTTTATTTCTTCCAGTATCAACATCTTGTTGGCCATATGAGAACTACATCTAGCTTCACCCAGGATGCCAGACCCATCTTCCTCCAACTAAAATAAAATAACAAGAGAGTCTTACACCTTGTCAGGTAGGGCCTACTACCTCTAACCAGCAGGAAGTAGCTACAGAAAAGAAAGATCATCTCCCTTCAACACCCACTTTAAGATTAAAGGTGTAAACTCTCTGAGGGGAAAATGAAACAGGTTCGTAAAATAGGGAATCAATAAATGGATCTGGAACCTCACAGAAGTCCATGTAGACATCAATAACTCCCAAAATAGCTGCTGGAAGACCCTTCCCAAGATTCTGCCACTTGGAAAAAGACTTCCTCCAGAAGCCAAAAGAAGCCCTGGATATTCCCCAAGGACTTTATCATTGGGCTTTCCAAGGAGATTAATAAAAGAAATAAGCAGTAAAAGTGGTGAGCAGCTGAAACCCTCCCCATACTCTCATCATACTTCCCTGCTTCCTCCCCTTAATAATAGCTGGGGTGCACACTTTGATAAATAATGCAGTAAGAACACAGACAGTTGCCCACCTCATGACTCCAACAATAGTGATGTCAAAGCTTAACAAATTTAAGCAGGCATGAAAGGGGGGAATGATATGGGCTGTGTGTGTGGGTCTGTGTGTATTCAGGAATGATATGGGCTTTATGTGTATTCAAGAATGACATGGGCTATGTATATTCAAGCCTACCTAGTTTCCTAAAAGCCCCTAGGCCCCAAGAAACTGAAACCTGATCCAACAAAGAAAATCTTTCCATGCCAAAACCTCTTCTGGCCCCATACCATGTGTTTTTTTTTGTATAAAGGCAACCTGAAAACCCTGCTCAGGGCTCAGTATTTGGACATAAGTCTGCTGGGCCTGGCCAGCTGTTAATAAACCTTCCTTCTCAGAAGAGTCTCATGTCCTGGTCTTCAATACTACGATCACAGAATCCTGTCTCTGTACAATTCCAGTGCCTAATGCTAAACACTGTTAGTTCAAAGAGTCACAGAAAAATAATTTCTATGGTGACATTATATTTCCTAGCACAGGTAATATATTGTCTATCTATCATTATCTATCTATCTATCTATCTATCATCTATCTACCTACCTACTATCTATCTATTATCTATTATCTATCATCTGTCTTTCTAATCATCTATCTATCCTTCTAATCATCTACCTATATATCATCCATCTATCTACCCCCAAATATGATGAGGAAAGATATTTATAAATTTTATTAAAAAGCTTACATATAAATTTGTTTTTATGCTTTTATAAATCATCAAACCCTTGCATAGTTCCTTGGCAGAAGTTGAGGTTTTGCAGCTAAAAACCACCAGGAAAACACCTGTGGTAGAACAAGTTGGGGTTGTGACTCCTTACAGCAATTGCAGATGTCCAGCAGGACAACCATGAAGTGTCTCAGTAAGGTCATTAAGGGATTTAGGCTTGTGACATACAATTTGGGAGAAGGAGTCAAGGAAGTGGGAATTTTCTCTGAATTGGATGGCACTAAGAAGCCATCCTGTATTCTGATTGGGTATCTTAATCCTTATTTAGAGTGGTAAGAATTGAGCAAAGCTACTATCAATTGGTAAGCAGTAGCCACTCAGTATAGCAAGGATAAGGGGTTGTTTGGTCATATCTGTAGCATAGCCAATGTGCTGACTCTGTCCGTCTTCAGACATGATTTTGTCTTGTTCCATCACGGTCAAAGATTGACCTTGTCTAAAGTTGCTGTTCTGTACAATTTGTTTATTTCAATAGGAGAAAATATTGTTTAGTTGGGAGTACCAGGCCAGCTCATAGCAACACTGGGACCTAGCTATTAATCAGCTGCTGGCTATTGGAGGCTGCTTTTCTCTTCCACACAGATTTTCTCACATTGTATTCAAACTTCGTATATCACTCCTCAACTGTCTTGCTAAATACTGCACACAATGAGTGACATCCTTACTAATAAAAAACGTATGTACCCATTGATCATCTACCTCTCCCATAAACACCCTTCTCCTTGGTTGACTGTGACAATTCTGCATCTGGAAAGTAAAGTAAGATTAATATTTAATAATAAATTTGTCTTGTTTTTTTGTACACCAAGTATGTGGGTAATTTGTTATGACAGTAATATATGACTAATACAATGGGCTCTGTCCAGCAAAATGAAATTGATTCATATTTTTATGGAATGTGAAGTGGCATTTATTTTCTGTTAAGGAGGAAAATTTCTATGCAAAATGTGATGGTCATCTCTTTTAAAATAACTTATTCATATTTTTAGAAGAAAAAACATGTTTTATATGGATCCTAATACAATGTATTCTACTAGAAGAAGCGCTGTATTAATAGAGTGAGTGAAAATAGAATTATGATTATTTGTTAAGGCCTTTACTTACTATATTTTGGATAATCTGAGGTAAAAAGAAGTTTTGAGACCTCATTTAGTGAGCAGTAAAATCTGTTTGAAACATACCTTTTTGGATTTCCTAACTAGGTCAATGTAATGAGCCAGACAAAGTTCATGTCCAAATTTTGGTGATTTTTACATATATAGTTTCAGCTCTTATAGAGAATGCAATGCTGAAAAAGGTGTTTGCTTATTAATTTTAGCATAATTATTTCACTTTAAGTGCAAACATTGAATGAGTTCAATATATATTGTGGAAAAATTGAATGATGTTTCTGTAGTTCATAATGAATAACTGTTTATATTTAGGAAGAAGCCTACAGTATCACTGACGGAAAAATCTTTATTTTAAGATGAGAAGAAAATCAAAGCATGCTGAGAATAAAGAAGGACTTTGTGATCAATGCTTTTTGATTAAGATTTCAAAGAAAATTAGAGCCAAATATATGACAATGAGCAATGGAAGGATTTTTGTTGCAAAAACCCAGATGCTCATACAATCAAAAAAATACATATCCATTTCAAGACACCTTTTTCTTACTTCCTTTTGCTGTCATCTCATATGAGGAGAGGGTTACTATTGCTCAGTGATTGTGGGCAGAAAGTATATTTTTATTCTAATTATAAGTACTTGACTAACAAAATACAAATTCAACTGAAAGTTAAATTTCGATATTCTATCTCTGCTCTCTGCTAGCACTACTGAAATCATTGTTTCTAAAAATGTTATTAGTGCAAAAAATATATGCTCATTCCATTGTTCTTTCTATCTCAAGTTTCCTGACTAATTGCTATCTGGATTAATTTGCATTGTGAACCTTCAGGTTGGTGTAATTATCTCATTCTTCAAATTTTGTAAGGGCAAAGGTTGTGAAAAATTGGCAAAAGATGTCCCCTCTTCACCTTTTTCAGTAATACACTAGCTCACAGTAATGTTATAGGAGCTGAAGGAATAAACTTGCTATATATATTTATCAAAATAAAGGCAAGGCAGGGCTCAAAAGAGTTTGAAGTAGATATCAATTATTATAAAATATCATATAATTAATTAATAATTTATTTTTTGTAATGATCAAAAAGGATAAAATTGAGAATGGTGATTGCAGGGGGTGCTCGAGCCCAGTAATTAAATGGCTTAAGCATCCTGGATAATTTTTGCTATAGCCTGGACACAGTGACACAGCAAACTGTACTCTGCTTCCAGGGAATGAGCTTGACCCTGACCTACACATAAGCCAGCTAATCAGTATATGTAACATGATAGGTACATATGCCAGCTAATCAGCATATGTAACATGATAGGTATGCCACTGTAGGAGCCATCATATATTCTGATAGTAGTAACATAAAGCAGCTCCCATGTAAACAGAGGAGTGGAGAGAACAAAGAAAGCTTAAAGGAGTAGGAGCAAAGAGAGAGCAGAGGGAGGAAAAGAGCATAGAATAAACTCAACATGCATAAACTCCCCAAGGCCCTGAATCGCCCACTCTGACCGAGGAGTTCAGAATAAATTCTATATTTATGATAGAATTAAAAACAATTCAAATGTAGCTAAATATTTTTTTTATGTTTTTCTCTACAAATAAAAAAGCATATATTTTACTTCAACAGCATTTGGATTGACATCAGAGATACGTGTATTAGTCAGCCGAAGGGCTGCCGATGCAAAGTACCAGAAATCCACTGGCGTTAATAAAGGGTGTTTATTTGGACGTACAATTACAAGGTTGTAGAAATTCCAACTCCAGGCTGCTTTTTCACTAAAGTCAGTTGCTCCGTGTTGAAGCGAGATGGTCACTGATTTCTGGCTGGTCTCTGCCTTCCCCTCTGGGCTTCCCTGTCCTCTTGAAGCTCTGCTTCTCTCCGATTTCAGTTGCAGGATGACATAGGACTTGTCTCTCAGGGCTTCCTAGATCAGTCTCAACTCTCGTCCCAAGGTCAGCTATAAGCTGTCAGGCAAAATGGTTCATCTCTCCCCGGGGCTTTAACTGTTTGAGCTTTCTGCTTTCTGTCACATGACAGGATCAAAAAACCAGAGTTCTCTCTTTCCCTGTCTTTTTTGAGTGAGTGTCCTTTTATATTAGACCCAGCAAGGGGGTGAAGACTCAACCTGAGTCACGCCTTACTGACGTAGTAGAATCAAATAGCTGTAATCGTAACAGGTAACCTAATCAAAGCCCCCAGGTGAATTTAGTACAGTCAAAGGGTATAGCATTGAGAGGAATAGATTAGATTATAAGAATAATCTTTCTCACTTTTGGATTCATAAAATGATCTCAAACTGCCACAGTCTATCTGCATTCCAAAAGGACATTACAATATTCCAAAAACCTTAAATCTTTCAGTAGCAATGCTAAATACAAAATCAAATCAAAATCAGTTATAGGAATACAGTTTGTCTTGGGGCACAGTAGACCTGTGAAACTTACAAAAGAAGTTATCTGTTTCCAAAATACAAACTACACCGACATAGGATAAATATTTGCATTACAATGAAGAGAATCTGGGAGAGAAACATGTGTCATGGGTCCCCAACAATTCTGAAAACCTACAAGGCATACTTCATTAGGTTTCAGTGTCTGAGAGTAAACCTTAAAACGTTGGTTTCTTCTCCTCAGGGCCTCATGGGGGCCCGCACTTTCCACAGCCTTCCCCAAAGGCCATTTTCTTGGTTCCACACTCATCATGCATCTGGGGAGTGACCAACTCCAGTCCTCACCCTCCAAGAACATTGGGTGATGGTCACACTTTCCTCAATCTCTGAGGTATAATCTCAATGCCTAATATAGTGAGGTGGTGGCAGCATTCTTCCTAATCTCTGGCATACAGGCCCAACTCCCTCAGAACAATAAGGTGACCTGGCCCTCCCTAATCTATGGAGACTAGGCCCACACCCCAGAGTAGTAGGGTGGTAACCTAAGCCTCTCCAACCTATGGGGAATGTGCTCCACCCTCTCTGTAGGCCAGGGTGTCCAAAATCTCCATGAACAGCCAGTGGGAATATACACCCTCTTCAAATGCTGGGGCCTGTGCACTCTCTCTGTACACATGGTTGGGGTCCTTCTCTTGGACCAAGGAGATGTCTTAATTCCAGATCTCAGCATCCATGGTTTTCTTCTTAAAGCTGTTTTCCTTCCATCTCTTCTTTCCCTGTCCATTTTAGTCCAGGCATATGATGATTTCTTTCATACAGATCTCTCAAAAAGATTGCTGGTTTAGCATGCAGGAAGCAGGAATCCAAGCCATCAAACAGTAAAATTTTCCACAAGTTATTCCTGGATGACTGCATTTTCAATCCTGATTTATAAGTTCCAACTTTAATTAATTCCTCAAATGGGACACTATATTCTGGGGACTTATTTTCTGGAAGCTTATAATATCCAAAATTAGTCTCTGGATTTTTTGTGCCCCAGAATTCAGTTCCCAGCTTATCTCTTTCCGCTCACTATTTGATATAAACTGCAAGGAGAAGCCAGGCCACATTTTTAATGTTTACTTTGGAAATATCCTCCACTATATGTCCAAGCTTGTCATTTTTAAATTCTGCCTTCTATCTAACATCAGAGTCAATCTTGCTAAGTTCTCAGCAACTTTAATACACAGATAACCTGTTTTCCAGTTTCCAATAATAATTTCATCATTTCCGTCTAGGGCCTTATCAGAAATAACTTTAGGTTCCAGATTCTTACCAACAGTCTCTTCAAAGCAATCTAGGCCTTTTCCATCAAACATCTCACAATTCCTTCAAAACTTATCCCTTCCTTATTTATAAAACCATTCAACATTTTTGGTAATCACAAGCAGCATGACCCTACTCTGCTGGTAACAATTTCTGTGTTAGTCTGCCAAAGGGCTGCCAAAGCAAAGTATCAGAAATCTGCTGGCTTCTTTAAAGAGTATTTATTTGGGGTAAAAACTTATACTTAAAAGGCCATCAAAGTCCAACTCCAGGCCTATTTCTCACCAGTCAGTTGCCATGTGTTGAAGCAAGATGGTTGCTGAACTCTGACTGGCCTCTACCTTCCCCTTCCGGCTTCCTCTTCCTCTTGAGACTCTTTTCTTCCCAATCTCAGCTGCAGGCTCTCATAGGGCTTGAGATAAAATAATCTCAAACTACCACAATGTGAATTCCAGGCAAATTGTTTTTTCTTGATTATCTGGGAAATACAAAGAATCCACAAGTGTGATCTTTCCCAATGTGACTCTAGATCCCATGGGTTTACGTTTATTTTAGGTAGAGAAAATGTGAAAGATCATGGGCCACTAATGAAGTTTATCAATGGAAAGTTAGCTCTTGTTTCTTTCTGACCCCATGTGTACATAGTTTCATTGTATCTACGGTAAATAGTTATTATACTTTTCTGTCCTGTTTCAAAATTCTGCTTCACGTTCCCATTTCAGCATAGTACTTGAGAGAAGGAACTTCACCACAATACAGACTTGAAAAACAGCTCTGCTATTGTTAGCTGTGAGACCTTTGTGCCTTACATCTCATTTTGCTTGCTAGCAACTTGGAGATGGTAATATCTAAGTTGTTGACTGGCAAAATCTAAAACGATAAAACTGTATTAAGTACTTAGCATAATATGTGCTCTTCAGTAAGACCTTAATAAATATAAGGGACACAGTTACTATTAGTAACCCAGAGTTGATTCCTCCATTCACTACTGAGATGATCTCTTGTGACGGTTCAGTTCATGGGTCAACTTGTCTAGGTTATGGTGTCCAGTGTGTTGGTCAAGCAAGGACTGGCCTGATTATTACTGTGAGGCTATTTGTGAATTTAAATTTTTAGTCAGTTGATCTATGGTAGTGGAGGTCTAGTCACCAGTCATGGCTGATTCTATCTACAATCAACAAGGGAGGTTACCTTTCAGCAATAAGAGAAGTGTCATTCAATCCGTTGAGGGTCTGTTAATTCTGAGGATGTTCCTCCTTTTTCATTATTTACATTTTTAAAATAGCTTTATTGAGGTATAATTCACATAATACACATTTCACCTATTTAAACTTTGCAATTCTTTGAATTTTAGTATGTTCAGAGTTGAGCATACCTCATGACAATCAAATTTAGAATATTTTCATTACCCTGAAAGAAACTCCACACCTTTTATCCATCACCCTTGAATTCTCCCATCATCCCCCCACCCCAGCCCCAGCCCTAGGCAACCACTAATCTCCTTTACATCTCTGTACATTTGCCTATTCTGCACATTTCATATAAATGGAATCACACAATATGTGGTCCCCTGTGACTAGTTTTTTTCGATAAGTATAATGTTTTTAAGGTTTATACATACTTTAACCTGTGTCACTACTTCATATCTTATAGGAATATACCACATTTTATTTATCCATTCATCAGTTGATGTATGTTTGGGTTGTTTCTACTTTTTGGCTATTATGAATAACATTGCTATGAACATTCATGTACATGTTTTCTATGTGGACATATATTTTCATTTCACATGGATATATATTTTAAAATGTAGTTGCTGGATCATATGGAAACTCTATGGTTACATTTTGAGGAACTGGCAGACTGTTTTCCAAAACAACTGCTTCATTTACATTCCCCCCAGCAGTGTATGAAGTTTTCAATTTCTCCATATCCTGGCCAATACTTGCTATTATCTTTTAAAATTATATCTATTATGTTTTTTTATTATAGTCATGCTAATAGGTATAAATTAATATCTTATTGTGGTTTCGATTTGCATTTTTCTGATAGTGAATGATATTGATTAAGCATCTTTGCTTGTACTTATTGGCCATTTGTGTATCTTCTTGATAGAAATGTATGCTCAGATACTTTGTAAAATTTTTAATTGGGTTGTCTTTTTATTTCTGAGTTGTAATAGATCTTCACATAATCTAGATTCAAGTCTTATCATATATATAGGTCATATAAATGTTCTCTTAGCCTGTAGGTTGTCTTTTCAGTCTCTTAATGGTGTCTTTACTAAGGACAAAAGCTTTAGATTTTATTGATATCCAATTTATCTATTTTTCTTTTGCTTCTTGTGCTTTCTGTGTAGTTGTTTACTTTCTAAAGTAAAGGTAATATGTGATCAGTGTAGATTATTTGAAATTAGAATATTTAAAAGCAGAAAAAGGAAAAAAAGCTTTAATTTCACCATTCAGAGGCCATTACTGTTAATATTTTGATATAATTACTTCCAGTCTTTTTCCCTTTAAATTTTACATATTTGAGATATTATTATATATCTATTTTTTCAATTAATATTGCATTCATGCTATTTTCAGTTCTTAATCCTTTTCTAAACAATGTTCTTTATAATGCTCTATTGCATTCATAAGTCATAATTCAACTTAACTATCCCCTAATGTAATATTGGATAGTTAAATGTTTTGAATTTTTCTGTTATTTTCACAGTTTTAATTATTTCATCAGTCAACTTTCTCCAAGGTAGAATTATTATGAAAAAGAGTTATGAATATTTCTAAAGCATTGGTAATAACTGCCAAATCGCTTTCCAGTAAATGTATACTAAATTACACCCCTACTAGTAGTACATGTGCCTTGTCAGTGCTCTCTCTTTATAAGTACATTTACCTGATCTAAACCTTGAGATATGTAAGTGTTTTGCATTTCATGAGTGGATTTAAGTTTCTCAATTTTTATTTCAAATCATGGATCTTTATAAGAGTAAATATATTATAACATAAAGGTAAATAAATGTTCTTCCAGATATTGGACTGCTTTAAATAGTGCATGCCCCTCCCTCTATATATTTAATATCAAACTCTATCTGTTAATTTCATGAAGGAAGTTTTTTTCTTTATCTGCTAGTTTTTGCTTCTTCTAGCATTGTATCATAGAAAAATGTATTGATTTTCTAGGCAGAAAAACAAACTATGTTTTATTTTCCATAATGGTTCTAAAATCCTCATTAATACTTTGTATAAAGCAGTAATAACTTAGCAAATTGAATGAAGAAAAATCCAGTATACTATATTATGATAGAACTTATGAAAGAAGTTGAATGAATGACATATAGTCCTGAATTTTGAGATCTACTTAAGAGACAAAATGATAAGAATGAAAAGCGTGATGCTTTAGATAATATACTGTCAAAAATCACGCCCAGAACTTGCTTCATTTTAATTTCTTTATAACCTAGTGACATGAATGATGTATCACTTATTATTTCAAAAGAGTCTTCAATAAACTGTAAAAGTGATGAACAGTTCTTTTGACCCTAGCACCAAAAAAAAAAAATTATGATTATCTGCACTATTTAGCTTGAAAAGAATCAGACAAGTTCATGATCTGTTACTTCAACTATAATGCTTGATAATCTATACATACAAGTCATTGAAGGTCATTCAACCTTGCAATGCTTCAAATGGACATAGTTAGCCTTACATGAATAGCCAAATATATGTGTTTCTTTTCTATTACCCAGCTGTCTTAAACTTACCTAAGTATGAATTGCTGAAAGATGAACACATTGATTTTATTTGCCATGGATGAAATCTTGAAAGAATTCAGTTATTTTGGATTTGTAAACATACCTCATTGAATAGAATCATAGAATAGAAAATATGTAGATCTTTTACACTACAAGTATTTGCTGTCAAATGAAGCTAGAACCTTATTATACAATTAATTTTCATTAGTTCTGTTATCTTGTTTTGTGCAAACAATGTGCCATGGTTATAAGTATAATAGATTTTTTTCTTTGTTTCCCACAGCATTAAAAACTATGTATGTGAAAACCAACCAACCAGTTTTGAAATGTATAAATAGTATGTGCACACACATGAGCTAGCAAAAGCCAATTATACAACTTTATTAAGAAAGTCCTAAAATAATAATACTTTCACTTATTCAACCCACAATTACCTTTTGTCCTCTGGAATCTGTTTCTATTTATTTTCCATAATTCATTCAGTTCCTTCTCCCCAACAGAAGCATGAAGGTTACCTCTGCATCATCAGATCCTTAGGTTATCACAGGGTTTCAGTCCATTAGCCCTTTAGTTCATTTCTGAGAAGTATAGGAAAGATGATATATTTTATTTTTCACTGTGGATGCATTTTAATTGGTATTGGTTGAGAGGTGAGAGGAAAACCCATCATTTACACAATAAAGACAAACTAAACAACTATGTTTTTAGTTTTTGTCCATATATCTAGACTCAGAAAAATAGTGTCATAACATTCTCCAAATGAGCAGAATGAAGCAAAAAATGCTATCTGTATATTCAATCACAAACATCAAAATCCTCTCATGTGACTCTCATATTTTGGGTTTTAATAGCACACCAATAAGTTGACTAATTTCCCAATCCTTAGTTATGGATAGCATAATTTGTTTAATAAAGTATAGATAGGAGAGAATAGCACTGTTATAAAGGAGCAACTCCACTGCGATCTCTAGTCAGATACAATAAATAACCAAGGAGAATCTTGGCAGCCCCTGTTCTCAGTGACTACTTCCTAAAGCCATAGGAAGCACATAAGAGGCAATGGGGAGGCAGACTTGGCCCAGTGGTAAGGGCGTCCATCTACCACAGGGGAGGTCCATGGTTCAAACCCGGGGCCTCCTGGACCTGTGTGGAGCTGGCCCATGTGCAGTGCTGATGCACACAAGGAGTACGCTGCCACGCAGGGGTGTCCCCGCGTAGGGGAGCCCCACGCGCAAGGAGTGCGGCCCATAGGGAAAGCCGCCCAGCGAGAAAGAAAGTGCAGCCTGCCCAGGAATGGTGCCAGGAACGGTGCCACACATACACGGAGAGCTGACACAACAAGATGATGCAACAAAAAGATTCCTGTGCCGCTGACAACAGAGGCGGACAAAGAAGACACAGCAAATAGACACAGAGAACAATCAACTGGGGTGGGGCTGCGGGGGGGGGGGGGATAAATAAATAAATAAATAAATAAATAAATAAATAAATAAATCTTAAAAAAAAAAAAGCAATGGCATGGCAGATGAGTCCAAGGGACAGCGTCCTGCTCAGTTATATCCTCCTCATCCTCCTCATGCTCCTGCAGAATGCTAGCTGATTGGGGAATAAGAGGGTGGTCAAGATCACTGGCTCTGAAGTCAAATTGCCTAATGTTTAATTCTTGCTTCACCACTTACTAATTCTATGCCCCAACTTACTTATATTTACAAAAGGAGATAATAAGAAGAAGAAGAATACCTTGTAGGTACGTTGTGATGATTAGGTTAGAAATACATGTACAGTATGTAGAACAATGCCTGGCACATAACAAACGCACATTAAGCATTATTCAAATACAAAGTTCTTTGTGGATTTGTTATTTTCACTAATATGGCATTGCAAGTGTTAGATGTAACATAAAATTTTAGAAGGTATTAATAAAAACTGGCAATATTTTTTACTTGGGCCAAGGCTAATGAGAAAAACTGTCGAGTCAATAAAGAGACTTAGAAAACTGAGAAGATTCTGAAATAGGTGCTTTGGTTTTACAGGGAAAGCTTTTCTAGGTAATAATACTTTTTGATGTACTCCCAAATTGTTGGTGCTACTTATGCAACTTTTGTAAGATAAAAGATAAAAGATTTTTACATCCCTGTTTTGAGGCTGTGTAGAAAGTGTGAAGGCACAGAAATGTGATATGTAATATATGTGATATTTCACTAAGGAAGAATAATGGTTGGGAGGGGATGTTATACCCCAAAAATAAAATTTTAAGATAGTCAAGGTGAACATTTATAAGTGTCAGATCTCAGATTGGGGATTAAGATTGTTTTATGTGAACAGAGCCATTATCGGAATAGCAAGAAGTTGGGAAACAACAAAAAGTTGCCTTTTTATGGCATTAAAGAATAAAATAGTATGACAATTAGCCACTGAAAAATCAATCAACATAAAATATTAAAAGATGGAAGATGATATCTTTATTTTCTTTTCTAGCTCTCTTTCAGTTTCTTTCTTTGTAAACTCCAAACATATTAAAAATTCCACACACTCTGGGGAAAAACAAAAACTAATGCATTCATTTGAACTAAAGATTTAAGGTGGCTGTTTTATGTAGTTAAATCAAAATAAATCGATAAACAATTATTTTTATACAACCCCATCCTCCTTTGAATATCAGTATTAATCTAGAATTAATTTTCTCATACAATTGTTATAACAAGCAACAACATTATTGGTTTTTATATCCCAAATCCTATCTTAAAAAAATATAAAGGGCAGTGAGAAATATGTTCTCTACAAATCAATATTAAAGGAGCAGATTAAAGCCATATTTCATTTATACAACCAAATAACAAGATTGACTATTCCCTGCTAGAGTGCATACAAATCTTCCATAAAGAGTAACACAAAAAAGCAAAATTTTCTTCCTTGCATTCTTACTTCCATAATTCCTTTTATTATATGTTTAACCATTAGCTTTCATTTTTTTAATTAAAATTTTCATATGTTTATTAAGAAGTCAAAATGCAAAGGTAATGCAGTCCTACAATGGCTCCAGTGGTTATATACCTTTTCTGATGATGTCACTACTTCATAATACTCATCCTCTCAACCCCACAATTATACCAGGTCCCAGACTCTCTAAACATTTCTTCTATAACCTTATCTTGACTATATTAACTACTAGTTTTCTGCTGCTAGATTTCAATTTCAAATCCTAGATCTCTATCTCTATTCTAGTGAGAGAGCTACTGGTCATGTCCCCAGAATTATTTATTGTAAGTTCAAATTACACATATGCAAAATGAAGCTTATTTTCTTCCTTCTAGTATGATATTCACCCTAAATTGAGACCATATATAGTTTAACCTCCTTATCATCTACAAAACGTATTTCTAAATAGTTTACTATCAAAAGTTTTAAGGAACTTTTAAAAGCAGAGATTTGCTTTTTTTTTTTTTTTTCCAACTTGAATATCTCCTTTGATTGCTAGAATTTTATACCTTGTTTTTGATTATTAGCTGCTTCCAACTCATTGGCATTGATTTTCTTTAAAAGTGAGCCTTAGTCGATAGTTGGATAAGGTAGAATAAGAGAAAATAGAAAAAAATATTGCAAATAGATAGTCCAAGTGGTCTACATACAGACTGAAAATTTTAACACAAGGGTAAGTAGAAGACATGGCTATTCTGAGAGTAGCAAAAGAGATTCACAGCATTGACATAAATTCACGAGATGAATAAAATGGAGGATTAATAAGAAACACAGTGGAAAGTTCCATATAGAACCAAAGCTTCAAGAAGTACATGTTTATGGAAATGGGGCTTCAGATTTGAAGTTCATTAATTAGGTAATTGGAAAACATCTTGTAGGAATGAAGATGGAATTATAATGCTTGACAATAGGTATCTAGGGCAAGTAAATTGGGAGATTAAAATTCATGAACAGGAATCTGGTCACATTAGGTGTGTTCTTTCACGATTATTGTTAGGCCTGTGAGAGCTAGGCTGGAAGGATTCATGACGTAAACTACATTAATAAAGACTAATACATAAGATCAAGGCCCAACTTTTGGGGGTATTGAGCATAAAGCTGAAGTCAGCACTGTAATTCAAAGCAAAAGAATTATTAGGAAAATGGACTAAGAGATTGGGAGTAGGACTAATAACTATGCTTACAGTTTATTGAGAAATTATTTTGAGTCAGGTGCTGCACATGCAACATCTGTAATCATTGAGATTGATATTATTGGTTCCATTTTGGTAAGGCAAAGAGAAAATCAAAGTGTCACATATAATACATTCTTGATCCGAAATTCAAACTAGGTCTTCCTGAGTTCTTAATCTTCACCCTTTCCATTTAAACCATTGCCTCTCATCATACAGGAATGTGTGCCCAGTGATTTAGGCACATATTCTCATGAATTAAGGAAAATTTAATACTGGAACTCCAAAGGAACTTACATAAAGCCTGAATACTTTTGAAGGTTTAGAACCTTAATGCCATGCCACCTACTACAATGAGTCCTGTCCTGCCCCTTGTCCATGAGCAGTATGCTATAAATAAAATAGATGTTCAAAAGTATAAAATTCTATATAAGCAAGCACGTGTATAAAATATGTTTCTAATTTTGGTTTGCTAAATAATTTGAACGTGCCATATCTTCTGTAGCCATTTTACTGAAGCTATTGTAACTCATCTATTATTTGTTCAAAACTAGTCTCTACATACTAAAGAAGGTTTGTTACAATGACCAAAATCCTGAGACATCTAATTTCAGATGTCTTGACTTTTAGTGCCATAGGATCCCAGGGGATAAATTCTTTAGAACTGTACTCTCTCTGTAAATAGACTGGACCGATTTATCCTTTTATCTCAAAAGGAATTTTGTACCCCATTTTGCATAAGGGAAAAGCCAAGCCATGTAACAGCATTGGTCCATATTCATAAGCTTCTATAGTTAATTGTTCTCAGAACTTAATACACTACTAATATCAAGGTTAAAAAGACCAAAATATGCTTCAACCCAACCAAGTCAGGGAGCAAAACTTCCCTAAAGGGGGTCATTCAGTTTCTTATTTCATTTGGACCTTAGAAAAAGGATATGGAGAGAGAGATCTACCAGGGGAAGATGGCCTCCAGACCTACCTTATAGGTCTCAATGAAAGGACAAAAAGAACAGTGTGGACC
Organism: Dasypus novemcinctus; assembly: GCF_030445035.2. Taxonomy (NCBI): domain Eukaryota; kingdom Metazoa; phylum Chordata; class Mammalia; order Cingulata; family Dasypodidae; genus Dasypus; species Dasypus novemcinctus. The sequence continues at coordinate 53,539,149 of NC_080679.1, read as the reverse complement.
GTGAGGGAGAAGTATAAAGTGAGCCAAGAAAATTGAGCTGTTCTATTTATAATTCCCTCCGATTTGCTACTAAAAGCTACCTCCTTTAGCATGAAAAACCACTTATATACTTGGCTTTGACCCATATCAGCATTCTTCCAGCTAGGGGATCCTATAAAATATGAATTGGAACAAAAGAAATTAATCTTGAGCTCCCCACAGAGGTCAGACCATGCAATCAACACAAATTACTAGTGATTTAATGGTTGAAGTAAATAATTCAGGATGATTGAATGTTATTTGCCTCTCTTGTGCCTGTCTGTCCTTTTGATTATATGGAAACTGTTTTACATAGTATAATAGTATTAGCTGGTTTTCATACATTTTCCATGAAGACAGATTAATATTTGTAGAGGGCCAGCGACAAATTTTGACATACTTTAGATTCTATTTCAATTAAGTGATAAGTTTCAGTTTCTGGAATTTGAATTTCCTTTACATTTTAATTTTTCTTCAAATTGTTTTTCTTCAAATATCAAAAGACTTTATCCATTTTTATTTGTATAAGATGAATACTCATTACTTACCAGTTTGCCCACATTAAGTCCATACTTCATGTTTTTCTATCCCTTGCCTGAATTATTAATTACAAAATACTCAAATATTTCCTTGGACTCTCAATAAACACCTTACTTTTTAGATATTCTTTTGAGGTTGAATACCCTATACATTTACCTTCCTAGAAAGAGATATGGCAAATAAGAAATGAGACAAGACAGCAATTAAGACAGATTTTCATTTAACTGTCATTGGCAGTTAAATGTGACAGCTACAGTGAATACTTCATAACAAGCCATTCCCTAGACAGTAAGATTGACATTTGTAAATAGTAAAAGATAGTTGAGTAGAGATTCATGATAGGAAGACTGATAAAAAAGCAGTAAAACTTATCCTAATGATACCCTTGTGCCCTCAATGTTATCCACGATGACACCACTCCTAATGCTTATTGAAAAAGGTTAGTAAAGTTCGCATAGTAGTGTAAATGATTCATTAATACAGTACGTAAATATTCTATAGTCTATAGAACCTTTTTCGTTTGTTACTATCATCTTAAAATTATCCTAGATTGAAAATAGGATCAACTAATATAAGCAGATATTTATATTCAAACTATAGGTATATTATGAACAGTCCCTTGCCCTCTTTCCATATCTATGATTTTCACTTCTTATCTATAAAATTGCTTCCTATTCCTTATGCTTCTTTACACTAACATAACGAAGTAGGAATCACAAAGAAGGAGAAAATGACATAGAAAATGTAAAAACCCCAATTCTATTCTTCTGCCCAGGGAATTGTTTGTAGGAGGAGGACGGCAGAGATGAAAGAGAGTGGGACAGAATTCATAATGAAGAGTAGCATAGAGAAAGGGCAGAAACTCTGAAGAATTTACCAAGGGAGATAAGGTTATCTGAAAGGATTATCTAAAATTTTAGATTGAAATGAATTAGCAGGCTGATTCACTAACCAAATATATATTGAGAATCCATTGTGTGCCAGGTACTGTTGAGGTGGTAGAGATAGCAATAAGTACAAAATTCTGACTTCATGGAGCTGGGAATAGAGCCAATAAAGAAATTTAAAGGAACAAATTTAGCATAATTTTGGATAGTTATAAGGGCTCTAAAGATTCATAAAATTGAATACAGTAATCAGAAATGATGGTCTCTGAGGTTGGAAGTAGGGAATGAGTTCAAAGTACTGTATAGCTGAATTGTGGGGTTCAGACCTCTGGACTATATGTGTGTGTGTGTGTGTGTGTGTGTGTATTTGTGTTTGTACATGAGAGGGGGCATTTTGTCAAGGGTATAGAAATCAGTGTAGCCCCCTCTTCAATTCTGCCTAGGTAGATTGAGACGTTGGCGGAGGGGGGTTGGTGATTCTGTAGGAGCTGGGAGCCCTGCTTTCTTTAAATGTCATTGAGAGTAGCTTTGAGGCTAGGAAACAGCAGGCTTACTGAGAACATGGGAACTCTGTGCTCCTCCTCAACCTCCACATAAATAACTTATCTCAGGGCCATCTCCAGACTGGGAGGGAGGTATCCTTTCCAGAAGCACAGCGAGCTCGGTAATGTTTTTAGATATTAAGTTTAGAAGAGAGACTGAACAAATATAATACTTACATATATGTATATATTTTTACCTTAGCATAGGGATTGGGGAGGTGCTCAGACACAGATTTGGCATCAAAGGATGGGTTTTCTGGAAGAAGACAATGAGGTACTCTGCCAGGCAAGTTTGTTTTGGTGGGGGCATGGGCGGGCAGGTTTTTTTTTTTTTTATGATTTATTTTATTTATTTCTCTCCTCTTCCCATACATCTAAATACCTGATCATTCCAAGAACCAAATTTTTCACTACGATAGAGTTTGGGCTTTTAAGAAAATGTGACAATATGATTAAATGGATGTCAAAGCACCAGTTATGGAGGTGAAATGCAGGTTGAATGGCCACTTGGTAGCCACTCTTAGGCATTTTATCTTCATCAGATCCTAGTAGCAAACTAAAACTTCCTTCTCTAAAGGAGAAAAGTCACTTGCTGGGCTGAGATGTCTGCTAGTTCTATAGGAAAAATCCAAATGCCCCGTATTTTCTTCTGTTAAAATTTAATACTCACATCTGATATAGAAACTTCAAATTTCCTTGGTTTCCCTGGTTATAACAGCCAGCAGTCAGAGCTACTTGTAGCAAGAGCTGAACCAGCTAGAAATTCCCTTATTTGGTGAAGCACTCAAATATATCAGCCTTTGGGGTTACCTGGGAAATAGAACTGTTCAAAGTATTATAGTATGAATCAGCGTCTTCCCAGATTCAAAGTGACCCACCAGATAGTTTTTCTTCTTTTTTTTTTTCCGCTTTGTGGGTGTTTTTATTGGGGCATGGGAGATGGGGCTTCTAGTCCTCAGTTTTTCTTCTTAAGGAGAGGGATTGCAAGATGCAGCATAGTGTCTATTATTTTCAAGTCATATCCAAGATCTTGGAATTCTAAATAACTCAGTGAATTTTACTTTGTCAAATTCTTTGTCACACATCTGTGTTTTTAACAATTTGAAGTCATTGCTTCTGCCTTCTCTCCAGGTGCTCTCAGAAAAAGGTCATCAATATAGCAGATTGCTATGATATCATTTGTGACAATGAGAAAATAAAGACCCATGTGTCAGGAAGCAGAGTTGAGATATCCCCAAAGCAAGATGGCAAAAGTAGAGGTGTTTCACTAGGCAAAATGAACTGCTTCTGGTAGTCTTGGTATTTCACATGATTAAAAAATGCATTTGCAGGAAAAATGCATTGCAGATATTAAGGACTTGATAACTTTCCAGGATACTATAACTTGAAGGGAAAGGCTCTACCAGATTCTGCATTTGGTTAAATTTAAGTAAGAACTTCTAATATGTAGAAATCTTTGGTGTTTGTTAAACTGGAAAATTGAGTGGGAATGTAATGAGAGATATATTTGCACATATTAAGTTTTTGATGCTAGCAATAATCTCCACATTCCTCCAAGGACATAGTTTTTTTAATAATTGAGGTTTACAGTAATAATTGAGGTTTACAGCACTTTAAACTTACTGAAATAATCCTAAATCCTTCAGTATGGAATGAAACAGTATTCAGGAAGGCAGGATTCAGGAAAACTCAGGGAAGCTAATGCACATTCTGTGTTACTGTTGTGAATTATTGACTTTCAACAAATACTTCTCACTCTGGTCTTCTCATTTTCAGTTTTCAAATTCCCAAAGCAGATAATCCCATTGATCCAGATTTGGTCAGTTTTCTCCACTTGAATTGATTAGGCATGGCCAAGACGCAAGAATAGGAATGAGAAATAACAGGTAAGGATCATTGTGAACTGGCAGCCAGACAAATTTAAATCCAAATATAGGTTTTGAGCTTCTAGGTGCATTTTAAGTAAAAAAGGGGCACCAAAACAGGGCCTCTTAGTTTATGAATGAGAAAGGGTAAACATAGTAATATAATTATCTTCACTATTAAAATTCATTTTAAGCAGCAGAGCAGAGTGTTTAGGAATTTGGACTCCAGTCCTAGATCACCTTTTTGAAATCTGGCTGCACTAATAACCAACTCTTTGCTTTTCGTCCCTCAACTGAAACTGGAAATAATAATAGCATATACCTCATATAGTTGTTTTGGGGATGGAATGGGTTCATATTTGTAGTGCAGGCACATATTATTTCCAACATATAGCAAGCGGTACATAAGTTCTTTAAATAAATATGTGAAGCTACACTTACTATTTTAAAAGGAAAAAACTCACCTGAATGATTTGAAGGAAATCATGTAATATCTGAATTCAGCAAGACACGTGTATATGTGGAAATTACTTTTAATTTACTGATATATTAACCATTAAAATGTTAATGAAAACATAATGCAAGTGGGAAAATTTCAAAAGAAGATAAAATGCCTAAATAATATAGATAGATCTAGTAAGGAAAGAATATTGGCTATTAATTAACTGATAAGCAAAAATAAAAGTTGAGAAAAGATTTAGATGGTTTCAAATAAATGATCACTATTTTACTAAGAATAGTATCAATTCCCATTATAGTCCTTAGGAAAATTTAGAGATGTATATGAAACTGATCAATCAGGACAATGAAGCTCTGTCCTGGCATGTTTCTAAATTGTCAGTCCACAAAATTATATTCCTTGGTATATGTAATTTAAGAATACTAGCTCACATTTGAATTTGACTTCTGCAATTAGCTACTATCCTTTGGAACCTAATTGATTTTCAGTGGGTCCCATTAGTGAGTGAATATGTGCACATTTTGAAGATTTCTAATATTTTAAAATATTAGAGCAGCAATGCAGAGTAGATTCAGTGTAACTCGTTTTGCAGGAAGGAACAAAAGACTTCATTGCAAAGAATCGTGACGGGTTCAACTCTGTTGAAGAAGAGGGCTAAGGTTTAAAGAAAAATGGAAATTTGGGTTTAGCACTATGCTTACACAGATTCATAGGGTTTTCCTATCCCATCACAAACATGTACCAATTCGTAGGGGAAATTAATTGGAAAACTGAGATGTAAGATTTACATATATATATATATAGAGAGAGAGATCTATATCTATATCTATATATCTGTATCTATATCTATATCTATATCTATATCTCTCTATATATATCTGATATTGAGAGGAAGGCTACTCAGGGAGCCGAGAGGGCTTTGTGGCTTGCGCAATGGTGTATAATATGGGGAGAGTGAAGGCCATTTCTCTTCTTCAGTGAGTTGACTGTTCGGGCATGATCAAAGATGACAAGAAGAAAGAGGAAATGGAGGATAATCATAGCTACATTTGCTCTGCAGCTCCTTCTGAGATCATGAAGTGTAAGAAGGAGCAGAGTCACCAGGTCTTTTGAACAATAGAGCACAAGGGTTATAAATAGAAACTTGAGAAAGATTGCTTAAGTTTGGAACTCCAGCTCTGCTGCTTTCTAGCTATGACCCCCGGCTTGCAGCTGAATCCTTCTATTTCAGCTTTCTTCACTATAAAATGGAGATAATAATTGTAGTTACCGAGTAAGGTTGTTGTCCATATTAAATAAGTTAGTATAATAAGTAAAAGGGCTTAGAACAGTGCCTGACATGTAGAAAGCACTGTAGAGGTGCTAAGTATTATTAGCAGAACAATTGTGAGTGGAGAATAGTTTGCACATGTGGTGCAATACTGTAATGCCAAGAAAAGAGAGGAGGAAACAACTGTCCAACAATTAGAATTCATTTTCAAATATGTGCATTCTGTTTCTAGAATTCCTGGGCAGGTTGGAGGTGCTTGCAGTATGCCTGTGTGTACTGCTGTTCATTGATAGGGGTGAGGGTGAGGCTTTTAATGGTGCAATGGATAGAATCTATTGTGTGGGCATAGAACACAGTTTGAAGGGGGCATTGCTAGATTTTCAGAACGAAGTGGCCTTAGGAAACATGAGTTACATTTAAATTTCAAAAAGGTGTTGGATCTTGATTTTGCACAGTGCATAACATTTAAAAAGCTTGAGACATAACTTAGCAATATCATAATAGATTCTATTTTACTACTTTATTTTAAATATTATATTTTATATTTAAGTAATATTGTTGCTCATTGTTGTTCAATTTGATGAAATCCAGTTTAAGCAGGAAAGAAACTTAAATAACCAAGGCAATGTGATGTTACGGAGAAAAAAGATAAAGTGTAGCCATTTATATATGGAGTAAACCATGTACCAAACACTGCTTCTGTTATAACAACATGATCTTAAAATAAACAAAGGAACTTTAAATTGAATATTATTATACTGTTTTTTAATTCCTAAAAAATTTATTGAAGTATATCACTCATACATAAACATACATAAACAATAATTGTATAGTAATAGTTGTGAACTTACAAAACAAACATATATATATATAACATCATACAGACTCTCGTACCTCACCCTACCACTAATACCTTGCATTGTTGTTTAAATTTTTTAACTAATGGTTAAAGAACATTCAAAATATTACTAATAGCCAAAGTATTTTTCCCCTAACCCACCCTAGTATTATTATTATCTTTATATCATTTATTTATAAACAATAAGTATATACCAAAAGTTGTGAATTTATAAAACAAATGTGCATAACATCATATAGGGGTCCCATACCTCAATCCCCACCAACACCTTGCAGTATCATGAGAACTTTGTTACAAATTATGAAAGAATATTGTCAAAATCTTGCTACTAATTATAGACCTTATCTTATATTTGGTGTATTTCCCCCCCCAACTCACCTTTTATTATTTTTAAATAGATTTTTATGACAGAAGTTGTAAACTTATAAAACAATCAGGCACATGTGCAGAATTCCCAAACAACACTCCTCTACCAACATACCACTCTGTGGTGGACAATTGGTTACAGATAAAATAATATCATTTGATTGTTACCACATCCATTTTGTACATTTGGCTCACATCTTTCCATACTGCCCCATTATCAACACAGTACATCTTTGGCATAGATGGAAGAATATTATATTATTACTGCTAACCACAGTCCATAGGTCACTCCAGCTGTATTTTTTCCCATGCTTCTCCACATTCTTACCACCCTGCACTGGTGATGTACATTTGCTCTAGCTAACAAAGGACACTCTTGCATCTGTACCATCAACCACAATTCTCATCCACCTCTTGGTTTACTGTGCTAATTCAGTTCCTAGATTATTCTCTAGCATTCTGTCAATTGGCATTTACATACCTAGACTACAATTTTCAGCCACATCCCCATTTATAAACTAGCTGTTACTCACTATGTGTTACCATTCACTCCATTCATTTCCACACTTTTACAGTAAAGTTAATTAAAACTTGCACATATGTTAAACATCTGTAGTCCATCTCTGTTCTCCTCTTATCTCCTCTAAGAATCCACCATTTACTACCAGATCTTGAAGATATTTTCTTAAAGTTCTTCTAGAAGTTTTATGGTTCTTGCTTTTATTTTTAGGTTTTTGATTCATTTTGAGTTAATTTTCAAACAAGGTGTGAGATAGGATCCTTTTTCCTTCTTTTGGCTATGGATATCCGATTCTTTCAGCACCATTTGCTGAATGGACTGTTCTGCCTGAACTATGTGGGTTTGACAGGCTATTCATCAAAAATCACTTGACCATACATGTGAGGGTCTGTTTCAGGACCATCAGTTTGGTTCCATTGGTCTATATGTCTGTCTTTATGCCAGTACCATGCTGATTTAACCACTATAACTAGGTAATATGATTTAAAGTCTGGCAATGAGAGTTTGCTTTTCCTTTTTAAGATGTTTCTGGTTATTCAGGACCCTTTACACTTCCAAATAAATTTGATAATCATGTTTTTAATTTAAAAAATACTGGTGGAATTTTTTTGATATTGCATTGAATCTGTACATCTGTACATCAATTTGAGTAGAACTGGCATCTTAATGATACATAGTCTACCAATCCATGAACATGGAATGTACTTCCAGTTATTTAGGACTTTTTAAAATTTCTTTTAATAATGAGTTGCAGTTTTCTGAAAACAAGTGCTTTACATCATTGGTTAAATTCATCTCTGACTATTTGAATTTTATCTGTCATATTTTATTTTCACCACTCTTTTGAAACTTTTAACTACTTTTATTGATAGAATCTTCATTTCTAGACTCTCTTCCAGGTCTCTCTCTTCTGTCTTTTCTTTTCAGGCTCCAGCACACCCTTTCATACTTTCTGAACATCTGGTCTCTTGGTTAGAAATTCTCTCAGTTTCTGTTTATCTGTGAATATTCTAAACTCGCCCTCATTTTTGAAAGACAATCTTGCCAGATGTAAGATTCTTGGCTGGAAGTTTTTCTCTTGTGTATCTTAAATATATCATCCCATTGCCTTCTTGCCTCCATGGTTTCTGGTGAGAAAACAGCACTTAATCTATTTGGGTATCCTTTTATGTTATGTGTTGCTTTTCTCTTGTTGTTCTCAGAATTCTCTCTTTGTCTTTGGAGTTTGACATTCTGATTAGTATATGCATCAGAGGAGTTGGTCTATTTGAATTTTTTTGGATGGGAGTATGTTGTGCTTCATGGACATGGATATCTACATCCTTCAATAGGGTTAGGAAATTTTCTACCATTATTTCTTTAAATATTCCTTATGCCCCTTTTCCCTTCCCTTCTCTTTCTGGGACACCCATGGTGTGTATGTTTACACATCTTTAGCTGTCATTTAGTTCCCAGGAAACTTGTTCAATTTTTTCCCTTCTTTTCTTCATCTGTTCTTTTGTATATTCACTTTCAGAGGCCATTTCTTCAAGCTCACCAATCCTTTCTTCTGCCTCCTCAAATCTGCTATTATATGATTTCAATGTTTTTTAATTTCATTTATTGCACCTTTCATTCCCATAAGATCTGCTGTTTTTCTATGTATGCTTTCAAATTCTTCTCTGTGTTCATCCAATGTCTTCTTAATATCCTTAATCTCTTTAGCCATCTCATTGAATTTATTAAGGAGATTTGTTTGAACATCTATGATTAGTTGTCTCAACTCCTTTATGTCATCTGGAGGCTTTTCTTGTTCCTTTAACTGGGCCATAGCTTCCTGTTTCTTGGTGCGGATTGTAATTTTTTATTGGTGTCTTGGCATCTGGCTTACAAGAGTATTTATTCTGGGTGTATTTTCTCAGAGACTGATAAAGCTTCTCCCAACTTCTCCTTTGCCAGGGGTAGGGACAGAGTCACAGCTGTGTGGAACAACCCAAGTTGTGCAGGCCTAGACTGTATTTGCTCAGAGAGACTGATGAAGCTTCATGCCCCTTTCTTCCCTGCCTGTGGCATGGATGGACCTGTAGGAATCTATGCAGTGAGAGTCCAAGATGATCACAGTTCCTCCTGTAGACTTCTGATTATTCAGTCTGTGCTAGCCAAATGTACCTGCAGTTACCCAGAGAGGCTGGTGCAGGGCCCACCAGCCTCCTTCCTGCCAGAGGTGGGGCTGAAGCCTAGGCTTGGGCTGCAGGCCAATCTAGATGAAAGAAACTGGTTCCTACCATTACTGTGATTTTTGGTCAACTGAGGTTCCCTGCATGCTGGGGATGGAGTCAAAATGGCGGCTACTGGCCTTTTTGTCTTGGACAGGCTCAAATTCTAGCTGTTTCTAGGACCACACTTCAGCCAGCTGAATTCACCAGTCAGTAGCTGAAATCAGTGGCTAACCTTTTCCTCCTCCCCTTTTTTGGGAAATGGAGCCCAACATTTCAGTCACAGAACAGCTCCTGGGGTGGCCTGTGCCACCAAAGTATGACAATCACTGGCCTCCACAGCTTGGTTGGTAATTTCCTGGAAAGGCTGGTGCAGGTCCCCCCATCTTTCTCCATGCCAGTGATGGGGTTGGGGCTTAGGCTAGAGCTGCAATCTGATCTGTTCCTACCAGCACTGATTTTCAGTCCACCCCGCTTCTCCTCAAGCCAGGTATGGAGTTAAGATGGCAGCTACCAGCCTCTTTCTGACTTGGATAGGTTCAAATTTTAGCTGTTCTTAGGATTATACTTTAGTCTGCCAAATTTACTAATCAGAAGCTGAAGTTGATGTCCAACCATCTCTTCCTCCCCCATTTTTGGGAAGTGGAGCTTTCAATTCTAGCTGCAGGGCTGGGGCATGTGCCTCCAGTGGAAGATAGCCACTGGATCCATGGTGTGGAACATTCTATTTATGAATCTCCTCCTTCCATTTCTTCAAGGATGTTGCAGGATGATCTTCAGGTCTCCTGGAGCCCCCAAACAGGTGCTTCAGCTAGCTCCAGAGAACTCTGGGTGTTTATTCACTGCACTGTAGCAGGAGCTGTCTCTAGGAGTTCTGTAGTCTGCGCTATCTTGCTGGTTGTCTATACTGATTTTTAATAAGGAAACTAAGCTTTACAGACATATTTGCACATCCGTGGAAAATACGCTAGAGAACATATAGCTAAAGAGTGGCTAAGTTGAGAAGTGATTCCAGTTTTATCTGTTAATCCTTTATTTAAGTTATTTTTAAGAAGAAAATCAATACATGATACCATTATTCCCTTAAAAACATTTATTGAGTATGCATTATATTTTGTACACAGATATATGAAGATGAACTGATGATCAGTCAGCTTTTCTCAACCAACTCCTATGATTTAATTAGATGATCTGTAAGGTTGGCTTAGAATGAAATAAATGTGTGTATATATATATATATATATATACACGTATATATATATATATATATATATATATATATATATATATATATACACACACACACACATTTATTTTGCAAATAGCAATGTAAAATGTAAGCTGGCATTACCTGAAAGTGGAAAACTGTAGTCCTAAAACCTTCATTCAGATATGGCCTTGACAGTTGTAGGAAATGGAAATCTCCCCAGTGGGCAGAATTGTGAGTGTGCTTCTTAAGTTCTCTTTGCCTAAAAAGACAGAAGGTTTGAAAATATACACCAAGGTCATTGTTTGACTAAATGATAGTATTAGAGGTTGATACTACCATTGAGAAGATAGCACTTTGTCTACACAGCAAGAGAAATTTTTTATAAATTTGGATTTCTTTTCCTTGCTCATTACCTGTTAGCATCAATGATGAATGTCTGCTTTGTCATACCACACAATACTGTTTTTAAATAGAGAATGCATGTTGCCCTTAAAAGTAAATAAATTGAAAAAAAAAAAAAAAGCAACAGGAACATATTCCTAGATCTGCACTGGACTTATCTCTGAGAGCAAATGGCCTTAAAGGATGGTGTGATGGCCTATTGAGGTAATTCTGAATGGTCTCCCTTTAAGGAAAGATAAGTATATTCTTGATTACTCAAGGAAAATGTGTTATTAGTTGAGAGTATTATTAAGCCTTTTGAAGTTCAAATATGAGTAGAAAGCATTGTATTGGTGTTAGCTACTATTAGTAGTAGTAATAAAATTATGAGTGGCAGAAGACTGACACTTGTTGAGCACTATGGTAAGGTTGAAAAAAAGGAAGAAAAGAAAATAAATAATTGTTCATTAATTTGAATTCATTTTCAAACACATGTAGTCATTTTCTAAAATTCCTGGACCCTTGGGAAATATATGTGGCTATGAATTGTCCAAAATGGACACTTGCATGAGATATTGTGTTTTTTGTTGCCCAGTTTTTGAAATCTCTTTCTAAGTTAGGCAAAACTCACACTGTGTTTGTGTCTGTGGGAGAAAGGGCCCTAACTCCTACCATGATGGTGTTTTTTTATTCCAGGACAAGAACACAGTGGAACATGACTTCATGTTTTCATGTGGTCAGATGTCAATTAGTAAATCCCTTATTACCCCTTTCTTACTTTTAAATCAGAAAGAAAAACATAATTATGTGACTGATTAATTTAAAAATAAGAAATGGGAGTATATAGCTCAGCTCTTTTCCTTTCCTGACCTGCCTTTGAAATCTTCCTCTTGCAGAGAACCCACATTTTTCTGTATTTTGTCATGTGGTGATGGAAGATTCTGATTTTCTGTAGGTCTGCAAATATGTCTGTTGTAAGGCCAAGCATTTAAAATCCCATTGTTGTCACACAAACCATGATTTCCAATATTTAATCCCCATCTCTCCTTGACCGCTTTGTCTTTCTTTATACTGGTTCTGAAATCAGCTTGGGGAAGAGGGTGTTATTTAGTCCCAAATATGAAAACAAGAGGAACAAGATCTCCCCTTTCCCCACAAGACAGAACTCAAACAAAATCACCCTACCTATTTTAGCAATGCCTGAGGTTTCGCTCTTGAGCAAATAATGCAACAATACAGGGAAAGAGAGTGTCAGCGTGGCAATGGAGGTGACCATCTGCAGCAGCTGGGTGTCTGATGGCTCCGAACATGGTTGTGGTGATGTATGGTGTTGATGGTGACATTTTTCTGGCCATAATTTTTCTGTGACTTAGCCTTTCTGGGTTTAGGCTCTTATTTTCAGTTTGGCACTTCAGCTTTGTCATGTTTTTATGCTTTGTTTTCAATCTCTCCTTCTTGTGATGCTGAATTTTAAATAACTCCATGTTAACACAATAGGTCCTAGTAGTAGTGACTCAAGGAGAAAATACAATCTTTTAAAATATAAATATAGCATATGCTAGGCAGAACAATAGAGAATATTTGCATATTAGTAATTATTTGTGAAATTTCAATTAAAACATTTAATCACAGGGAACAGAAGAAATTTTAAAATTAGTGGGATTTTTGAACTAATTATCTCTATACTGAAATTAATCCCAAGGAAACAATAAAACTGGATAAGTAAATTCAATAAATTCATCTTTAAACACAAATTTATTTCCACATATTTTAAAGAATTTGGTCATAGAAATTAATAATTGACAATTGTTACAAATGTACAAAAAGCCTCTTTATATTAATTTAGGATAAAACAAAAGTAAAACTGCATCAGGGAGGTACTATTTCACATTGTTTGACTGAATACACAGTTTGTATTCTGACAACTCAAAAGAATGTAACCGAGTATGAAGGATTGTATGGCTTTGTTCAATGTCACCTTCAGGATGTGTGAATAAATACCTTATAATATACTAGGACATTATTTTCACTTATCTTCCACATTTGTACCTTATTAGATTTCTTTCACCCTCAAATAATGCAACAGGATATGAGGAAGAGGTATTTCCAAACGCATAATAAATTTTTCACAAGAAATTGAAATAGTCCCTTGTTTAATTCATAACCATGAAATATGAGGTGAAGTTTTAAAGACAGCAGTGAACTTAATGCAGGGAAAATATGAAGAGTACTCCAAGTTTTGACTTTGAAAATGTACAGGTAATATAAAATATAAAATGATAAATATATAGTACCATAACTTTATTGTACCACACATCATATAGTACTATTTAGGGCATGCTGCATTTATCAAAGCATATTTAATTCTAAACTGGTGTTAGAATTTTTTATGTTTCAATTCACTGAATGTATACCAAATTTACACATTCACATACCTATAATTCTTAAAACATTATATGATAAAGAAATGGCCATCTATTATTACAGGTAAGACACATGATTTTAAGATATATGAATATATGTGAGAAGTATCCAAAATATAATCAGAGATAAAGGAAAATAGTATATCCAGGGAAAAAAAGCAGAAGTGAGAAAAGAAGAGGTAAACCTTAGGCAGTGGCTAACTATATTAACTGTAGTTTGGGAAACCCAATAAACTCCTCTCCTTAATTTACACATTTGGAGACATGGAGGGATGTGACTCTCCAGATATATTGTCTTGATCATGTCTCCCACAGAACCAGTCTAATCAGTGATAATATGTAGAGTGAGGCAGACTGTGCTCTGCACACAGGTGCCTAGTTAACACGTTGCATTCCAGCCATGTTCCACCCTCCCAAGCCTTGGCTTAAGGCTGTGTCAATTTGAAGACGTTTCCTTTATGACCCTTACAAAGTCACTGATGCAAAGGTTCTGAAATACTTTTCCACTGGCAGTCTGACCAGCAGTTTTCATATCATCTGTTGGATATTACTAATTCCTTCTAGGGCAATTCATCAGTTAGGAGTGCACTTTAGAAAAAAAAATGAGCCAAATACATGTAGAACATCTGCTGTGTATAGGCAAACAAACTACATTGGTCTCATAGGCTCAAGTACATCAGACATCTGTCTTTGCCACAGGAAATTGATCTTGTAATGTACAATAGAAGTAATACTCACAGAACATGACTGCATCCCTCCACCTCCTGGAGTCATGTACCCTAAGGTTCAGGGGTAATATAAAATAAGACAGTATACACACTGGCTGGTAGAATTTTGTGCCATGGGAGTTAAACCTGACTCAGGCATATCAGGCACATCAAAATAAACCCCTTCCCAGAGTCCCAAATCCTCAGTATAACACCATAATCAACCCAACTCCCCACCTCAAGTCACCCCAGCCCCAACCTACCCCGACAGTCATATGGAAAAAGAATGAAAGAGTATGGAGAGAATCTGAGAAAGAGCTTATTGCCCATTGCTCCTATGCCCTTATATTCTGAGCAGCTTCTTATCTTATTTAATTATGACTGTTCCTTAAAATTACTAGGCAAAGCACCTGCTTCTGAGTATTTGCAATTGCTTTTCCCTCTGCAAGAACTCCCTCCCTCCTTGCTCTTGAAGTTAGCCAGGGTATTCCAGAATATATATGGAAAAATTAAGAGATTTATTATAGGAATTGTCCCATGCAGCCATGGGGATTGGCAAGTCCAAATTTCACAGGGTAGGCCACAAACAAGTTGAAAACTCTGAAGGAGGTTTCCATGAATTCCCTAGGAGAAGATCATAGCTGAAGTAGAGATTGAAATTCTTCTTTCTGACTGCTGAAATTCCCTTTCAGGTCTTCAACTAATTGGAAGAGACCTCTCTCATTGCCAAAGGCAATCTCCTTTGTTCATTGTACTTGTAATAAGCCATAGATGCAATCAGCTGAGGCATGGTTAAATATGCCAAATACCTTCACCTTAGCATCAGGCCTAATGCTTGCTTGACCAAACACCTGTACACCAAAACCTAGCCAACTTGACACAAGAACTTAAAACATCACATCACCTCCTGCTCCTATATTCACATAGCTAACTCCATATGCTCCAAGGTTAGTTTCTCAAAAAGATCTTTCCTGACAATCTTATTAAAATTTCAATGCCTCACAAACTACCTATCACTTGTGCCTACTTTATACTTTATTTTATTTCTTAGCACTTTCTAATATATGAAATATTTTGTTTATTTTTCTTGTTTATTGTCTCTGCCTCCCACCAGATTTGTTCACTACTGAAAAACTTGGAGCTTGGAAGGATGTCTGGCATATAAGGCACTCTGCAAGTACTTGTTGAATGAATGGCTGAATCAGTGAATGGACTTTCAGCTTTCAACATTTGATGATCCTTAGGACTCATCAATTAACATTAAAAATCTGAGTTTTTCTAGATAGCATGGTGTTCTATATCAAACTGCAAACTAATTCTTCATATAGCCTTGTTTACATTTGTATTTGTAATAAGTAGAAGCTGGAGGCATAGTTAAAAACATATTTTGATTCATTTGCATGAAAGTAAGGGGGAAAGAATAGTTGGACATTCACAACCATCCTATTTTAATACTAGCAAATGACAGTCATTCGAGTATATGTTTGCTTCAGTTTTCTGGCTTTATCATAAAAAAAGAATCCATCTTAAATTTTAATTCAGCACTGATACTTTTAGTGGTCCTTACACTAAAATTATTTTTCCTTGCTGAATTATTTTTGACTAACGTTGAACAACATTTAGATATCAGTCATCATGATATATAAGAACATGTTTACAAATCTCTCCTGTTAAATTGAGTGCTTTGGAACAAATATTAATGCCTTACACTCACCTGCCTTGTACTGTATATACTAGTAGGGTTCCATGCCCTAAAAGTAAGTTATATTGTAATATGATTGAGGCAGGCTAGTATAAGAAAAGAGGCAAAATGAGTCACAGCTGGGACTCAGCAGAAAGCCTGGCCCTGAGACTACACCCAGTAACTCCCTGAGGGAAGGCTGCTATTAAGAACAAAGCTGTAAAGACCCTGCCAAGACCCTGGCCATGAGGTCACACTTGGAACTCTCACAGGGTCAAGGGGAGGTCCCAGGTAACTGCAGACAGGCCTCTCCATTGGTCCCCAAAAGCTCCAAATGAAAGGTCTCATCATTGGCCCCTGAGAGCTAACAGGTGGATAACCAGTCAGAACAGCAAAGAATTGGGGTTCCTCCTCCAACATTAGGAAAGGGGAGGAGAAGAACAACCTTAATAAAGGCAGTCGCCCAATTCCAAATGCTTCTCTTTTCCTGGAGGCAGCCCATATCCACATCTGGTGTATATTTCTTTTCTTTTTTCATTTCTCAATAAATGCTTTTACTGGCCTAACTAAACTGGTGTGTTCTTAAATTATTTTATATGACATAGCCAAGAGGAACCTAGTATCCCCCAATTTCATGATTAATTTGGTTATATTTCTATTAAAAGAGAAAAATATATGCATACACATTTATAAATATCTATCTGTATTTATATACTATATCTATACATAGAGAGACAGCTATAATTTTTCGTCTTACCACAGAGAAGCAGGTGGGAGCCATTAACATTGTTTATACTATTCCTCACTATTGTTTGATTTATTAATATTAGAGGTTTACAATAATTAACAAACTGTAGCTCAGTTTCCCCTGATATACACTGGGGAAAGGCTAACCCCATCCCCCATAAGCCTACATGCCTAAGGGCATGGCATTTCCCCACAGGTTAAACAAAGAAACCACATAGATACAGGAGTAAAGGGAAATGGAAACCTTCCCTACCTGCGTATCAGAGGGAGATAAAATCCCTATAGATCAAAAAAACATCTGCTCCTGCAGCATTCCAAGAAACCATAACTCCTTAATCCAGTATCTTCTAGTCACTATCAGGAAAAATTTTCACCTCTAAGGCTTCCTATTGGCCCCTGCACCTCACTTGAACACTCAACCCCCTCCTATCAACTATCATTTCCCCGCTTAGGAAAGTTCTGTATAAATTCAAGTCCCTGCCTTCCAGGAGTGGGCTGAAGTCTGTTCTTCAGATCCCCTCCATTGGGAGAGCTTCTCAATAAATTCTTTCTTTGTCTACAGTCATATTAGTCTCCATGTCCCAGTAAGCACCATATTTTTCTCCAACAATTAATAACAAAAATGTATTTATCTGTAATTAAAAAAAGTCAATCTTGCTCCTGAGTTGGGAGACTAGAATCATCTTTTTAACTGATGACTTCTCAGATAAACTTAAGGGAATGTTTTAATTTTTGCAATGGAGAGAAAGCAGTTCTATTGTAATCTCTCACAGTACAGAAATCTGAAGACTCAGACAAAATTTTGACCACTAATGTGCTGATAATTATTTGATGTATAATAAAACTATAATTTTGAATGGTATTTTTCAGCCATGGGGACATAGTATTTATTTATATATTATTATAGTCATTACTTGTGTGTTTATGAATCTATATCTATGTCTGTATCTCTATATCACTAAATGCTATTATTAATAGTGCTTAATATCTTTCAAGGTAGAAGTCAACAAAGATCAGCAAATTAAACATGGTTTCTCCTCTAATATCCTCCATGACGATGGAAAAGACATTACTCAAGGAATGCTTTTTACCATCCTCACCAGACTATGATACTCATATCATGAAAACTGTGTCTGAAAAGTATTCATCCATTTAACAATGCCAGTTTGTGGGGTCTACTTCTATTTCTTCCTAGAAATGTAGCCCTGTTACATTTTCATTGCATTTTAGAAATGTTTCAATGCTTATATTAATTCATAACTACCAAGTTAAAGTGTTGGAAAAAGCTGGAAACCCTTCTAACTCTAGCTGGTATAAGATGAGATTCTAGGAAGTCTGACAAAACTACAGCTAACAGCTGCGTGCAGCTAGGGGCAATTGCAACTCACTCATGACAACTGGGGAGGAGAAGCAACACGAGCAAGCTATTAGGAATTGAGGGTTCTTTTGTCATTTCTCTTGTTGAAATTATATGATCTTTAAGAATGGGCAAGCTTGAAAAACTGGTCCATATATTCCTGGTGAAATTGATCAATACCTAATTATTTAGAAGCTGCAAATGGCTATCTTTGGATGATGTGCTCACAAAAATGTGTTTTCTTCTATCAATAAAGGTAAATAAAATCAGAAATCTAGCAAAAGGGAGGTTATTACAGAGCACAAAGGACTCACCCTCATTTGTGTACTTAGCTATTTCATCAATTTAATGGTATTTATGCCACTTTAATAAGAAAAAGAAACAACTTAGACCTTAAAATGTAATTGGAAAATAGTAACAAACTGATAATATCTGAAACCATAGAAAATACAATACTCTAAAAAGAACTTCAAAATTCTGGACATTAGCAAGTCACCACCTGGGATATAGAAAAATAAGTTTTACCAGGCTAACCTTAGAAATATATTCCAAACGTGATGCATTGGTCTGCATTTAAGTGTTTATTTTTAAATCTGAAAATTAGATTTCAGATTGTGGTGGTTGCTGCTGGGCACTGCCAATATGTATTAGTCAGGGTTCTCTAGGAAACAGAATCAACAGGAGATATCTGTAAAAATATGAGATTTTATAAAATTTTCTCACACGACTGTGGGGATGCACAAGTCTAAATTCTTCAGGCAGGCTGCCAACCAGGGGTTCTGATGAAGGTCCTTGATGTGTTCCCTGGAGATGTGTTGGCTATCCAAAGTTAAGCTGAAAAATTCTCTCTAAATGCTGAAATCACTTCCCCTTTTAAAGCATTCAACTGTTTGGATCAAAGGTCAGTTATTGCTGACAGCAAATGCCTTGATTGATTGTAGATGTAATTAGCCATCTATGCAATAAATGCACTGATGACTAAAGTCCATAAATGTCCTTGTATTACAATTAGCCCATTGCTTGCTTGACCAAAAAACTGGACACAATTGCCTGGTCAATTTGACACATTAGCCTAACCATCACAGTCCACCCCTTGTCAACTTGGCAACCATACACATTATCTTAAACCATACTTAGTCCCTAAATAAAAAGAATAACAGTCATGCATATACATATTTCTCCCTAACAATATTCAACTGTCCTGCATACAACTGGAAAAACATTAATTCCCTACAGAATAGGGTACAAATCTTTGGGTGGTATTCACTCTTAAACTTGACATCCTAAATATTATGGCATGAAGCAATACAACTTGTCATATCAGTGAAAAGGTCAGGGAAGAAAACAAAGATATTTGTTTTATGTACAGATACAATCACACTCATAACAAAACAAGGATAAAAGATTCATGGCTACTAGAGTCCTTGTTTCTGTAACTGGTCCCAAGGTCAACGTTCTTATTTATCACTACCTACTTCCACTACCCATTCCATGTTGTCTCCTGGTACCAGCTTGTATTAGGGTTCTCTAGGGAAACAGAATCAACAAGAGATATCCATAAATACTACGCAATTTTATAAAATTCTCTCATGTGACCATGGAGATACACAAGTCCAGATTTCATAGAAAGGCTGCAAACCAGGTGCTCCATTGAAGGTCAGTGAATGTCCTTGATGAGGTCCCAGGAGATATTAGCTGTCTGAAGTTAAGCTGGAAAATTCTTTCTGAACACTGAAATCATTTCCCCTTTAAAGGCATTCAACTGATTGGATCAAAAGTCACTCATTGCTGAGGGCAATCTCCTTGGTTGTTTGTACATGTAATCAGCCATCTATGCAATAAACACACTGATGACTAAAGTCCATAAATGTCCTTGTATTACAATTAGCTCAGTGCTTGCTTGACAAAACAATTGGGCACAGTTACCTGGCAGAATTGACATATTAGCCTAACCATCACACCATGTTTCCTTTAGGTCTAAGGAACATTCCCTCTGTTGTTTAGAAGGTTGACCTTGGATGGCTCAGAGCTGACTCCCTTAGCCTTTGAGAGCCACTTTTCCAAAGGCAGCCCCTCCAATGACTAATCATTATAGTGATATAAAGGCCCTACCTCCTTTAGACCACTTGCAGTAAGGGGCAGCTTTCAAATTTCATCCCACCTTGGAACTCCTTATGGGCTCAGCCACTGTGGGACCCTTTGTTGTGACTGCATAAAAATTCACAGATTCATTGCACCACAGGTTTTGATTTTAGGATATGCACCAATTAACTGTCTGCTTGAAAGTCTCCTCAGAGTTTGTTTCCCAAGGACCCCAATCTAAGATAAGTCAAAACTATGAATTTAGATTTTAAATTATATTATACAATTTTTAAAATGCTGAAATTATATGACAGAATGTAGTTTCAGAAAGCACTCTCCCGCAGTTTCTTTCTGTCCTGTCTTAAACCAGAGAACGTTTTTACTATTCCATAAACTCAGAAACTCTGTCTTAGGATTTAGATTTTCTTCAAAACAGCTAAGAACAAACAAACTGCTAGTAATTAGCCTGTCTAAATATTTTTTTGTTCTAAGGTCACTGCATTTGTTGTTCCAGCAATTCTAAGACTTAGTCTGTTGGGAAGTGGACTTGGCCCAATGGAAAGGACATCTACCTACCACATGGGAGGTCCATGGTTCAAACCCTGGGCCTCCTTGACCCATGTGGAGCTGGCCCATGCGCAGTGCTGATGCCTGCAAGGAGTGCCCTGTCACGCAGGGGTGTCCCCCACGTAGGGGAACCCCATGTGCAAGGAGTGTGCCCCGTAAGGAGAGCCCCCCAGCATGAAAGAAAATGCAGACTGCCCAAGATGGCACCGCACACACAGGGAGAGCTGACACAACAAGATGACGCAACAAAAAGAAATACAGATTCCCAGTGCTGCTGATAAGGATAGAAGCAGTCATAGAACACACAGCAAATGGACACAGAGGGCAGACAACTGGGGGTGGAGGGGAAAGGGGAGAGAAAAAAAAAAAGACTTAGTCTGTATAGACTTAGTTGAAGTCAACCTGCACTTGAAAAGAATCACCAGTAAGTGTAGGTTATTTTTCTTTCTGTCTCTTATTCTTTCTCTCTCTCTATCCACCAGTCTGTTTCTATCTCTACATATCTATCTATCCACCTACCTATCTACCTATCTATCTAATCTATCTAGTCTTAAAGACCAGGACATTAAAAAAATATTTGCATTGAATTGCTTTTACACTAAACTTATTCATTGTAAAGGCACTATTATACAATATCTTTATTTATTTTCTTTATACACATCATAGTGTATAAAGTTTTTATATTAGTTCTTATATTGCAAACTGTATTAGTCAGCCAAAGTGGTGCTGATGCAAAACACCAGAAATTGGTTGGTTTTTATAAAGGGTATTTATTTGGGGTAGGAGCTTACAGATACCAGGCCATAAAGCATAAGTCACTTCCCTCTCCAAAGTCTGTTTGGAGCAAGATGGCTGACAACGTCTGTGAGGATTCGGGCTTCCTGGGTTCCTATGTTCCTGGGGCTTGCTTTTCTCTGGATTCAAGGTTCCTTCCTTCCTGGGGTTGGCTTCTCTTTCCTCTGTGTGCTGACTTCTCAGGGCTCCAGTTTAAGTCTTCAGTGTCAAACTCCAAAATCAAAACTCCAACATTTAAAGCCCCTCAACTCTATTCTTCACCATGTCTTTTATCTGTGATTCCCCACCCACCAAAGGGTGGGGACTGGGTGGGGACTCAATGCCCTAATCATAACTCAATTATGCCCAGGTACAGATCAGAGAGTACAAGCATAATCCAATATTTCTTTTTGGAATTCACCAATTGTGTCAAACTGCTACACAAACCAAAAGAAAAAATCATATTTATAGAAAGACATGTATCTACAAATGAAAATAAATGTATGACGGGATGAAACTATTCCATTAAAATCTTATTACAGAGGCCATCTGAGCTCAAGTCACTTCAGAAATACATTTTTTCATTGTTAAAACTTTTCTTGGTAAGAAACATAATGCACAAACAGAAAAATGAATAAAACAAAAAAGTATGAAAATAAGTATAACAGAAATAACCATAATCTCTAAGTGGAATCAAGGAAAGAAAAATGCCAAAGCCTGAGAAGGCCTAGATGGTATCCCTTCCTGAAACTGCATCCCTTGCTCTAGTCTAGAAGTAGCTACCATCTGTGCTTTGCTTTATAATTTTACCTATACAGAAATGTCATGATCAGGTGATTGACTGACTACTTATGTTCTATCCTCCTATTTTAGTTTGCCAAAGGCTGCCAATGCAAAAATACCAGAAATGTGTTGGCTTTTACAACAAGGATTTATTAGGTTAAAATTTTACAGTTTTGTGGCTGCAAAAATGTCCAAATCAAGGCACCAAAGATGCTTTCTCATAATGGTCAGCTGGTGGCAGATCCTGGACTCCTGCCACACGGCGTGGCAAATGGTAGCTCTCTGTCTGGGTTTCTGCCTTCTACTCCAGGCCTTTCTGCCTGAGCTCAGCTGTGGGCAATCATTCACATAGCTGGTCTCTCTCTTCTCCTCCCTTTGGGTTACTCTGTTGATTCCAGCCTCTGGTCTCTCTCTCAGCCTCTCAGGTTTCTCTTGGTTACTCTCTCAACTATAACTGATCATGGAGTCCTCTTTCACACGGCAGGATAAAAATGGCAGCTCTCTTTCTCTCTCTGTGTTTCTGCTTCCAGTTCTCAGTTAACATAAGACCCCAGCAAGAGGGCAGAGACCTAACCCAGGTCATACCTCACTGACTTAGTACAAGGGCCCTAAATGAATCTAATCAAGTGATATAATCCAAAGGGCTCTTAAATGAATCTAATGTAATCAAAGGTCCCCATACCCATAGACTTGGAGTAGTTTATGAACATGATCCTTTTTGGGATTCCCCAAAGAATCTGTCACACCATCCCAAAACCCAGCCAACATGGTATTCACTTTAAAGTCTTTGAGATAGAGACGTTTATGTTGAACTGTACAATGAACATCAGCACTCTGAAGCCTCATGTACCTAAAACTCAATCTGTGTCAATATAAATTCATTAAATTTGTTGCAGCCCAGGATCTCCTTCCTGTATTCCTTATTTTTGTGGACAGCATCACTGCCTCCACTTCAAATTCAGAAACCTGAAATTTATCATTTATCTCTCACTTCTCTACATAATTCTCTATAAATTAATTTATCCCTATTCTTTTTCCCTCCAAAATATTTCTTTAGCCAATCCTTTTCTCTTTTTACCTGCAGCAGTGTCTGTCAGAGCTCTTGCCCATATCTCCATTGGACTATTGCAATCACTATTCACTTTCTCTCCTTTCTCTAGTCTCAAATCTTTAGTCTCTTTTTTATCTTGCCTCCAAATTAATTTTTCAAAATCACAATTTCATTTACTCTCTCTCTCCTTCCCTCTCTCTCTCTCTCTCTTTCACCTGCACATCTCATACTGATAAATTTATGCACTGACCTGTCCTGCCTCTCCTCTCTCATTTCCTACCATCCTCTTTCATTCACTTTGGTCTTTTTTTTCTCAAGATTTATTATTTATTTATTTCCCCTTCCCCCCACCTAAGTTGTCTGCTCTCTGTGTCCATTCGCTGTGTGTTCTTCTGTGACCACTTCTATCCTATCAGTGGCACGGGGAATCTGTGTTTCTTTTTATTGCGTTATCTTGTTGTGTCAGCTCTCCCTGTGTGCGGGGCCATTCTTGGGCAGGTTGCACTTTCTTTCGCACTGGGTGGCTCTCCTTATGGGGTGCACTCCTTGCGTGTGGGACTTCCCTAAGCGGGGAACACCCCTGTGTGGCATGGCACTCCTTGCGTGCATCAACACTGCACATGGGCCAGCTCCATACAGGTCAAGGAGGCCTGGGGTTTGAACCATGGACCTCCCATGTGGTAGGTGCAGACCTCCCATGTGGTAGGCGGACGCCCTATCCATTGGGCCAAGTCTGCTTCCTGCTTTCATTCACTTTGTATGACAGCAGTAACAATGAAAGAGTTCCATGGGCAAACTAGTGTTTGATGATAATATTCTTATTACACTATTCCACATTCCCTTCCAGCTCAAATTATATTTTGAGAAACTTTCATTCATAATTCACTAGGAAAAACTTCATCTTACCCTGGAATAATCTTCATGCAAGAAGAGTCAACATTCTCTCCTTTGCACTATCTCTGTACCTTGCATGCCCATGTCTATTTATGCACTTAAAATCACAATGTCACAACATATTGCAATGTATTTCAGTGACATATTTGTCACTCTTCCAGCTGTGAACTTGAAATTAAGTGAAAACTATATCTCTATACATTTAGAAATAAGCACAGTTCCTGGTACACAGAAAATGATTCCTCAGTACTAACTTAATTGAATTTTTCTTAAATTCTCTGTCTTGTGTCATATTAGTTGGCATTCCTTATGATAGCACATGAGAAGTTACTCTGCTTAAGTTTTGCATTGCTTCATTTTTTCCTTAAAATTTTAAAGTTGATTCAAGAACCCTTGCAAGGTAACAAGTGCCCTGTCTATAAGTTCAAACAACCACGGAATGACCTACTGTCAAACCATGTGCTTTATATGACCAGAGGGATTTAGTCTGTATTTATGAACACTTTATTTTTATATTGTCTATTACATGGTAGGCCATTATGACAATAATGGATTCTTTTATCACTCTTTAAAATGTGCCTTGAGGATGTTAACCAATGGTTGCATCCAATATATATATGGTATATATAATTATTAACATTTGCAAAGGTGAGATGGCAAAATTACATGTCCTTTAAACTTTCTGTTTTTGTCTAATTTCTGCAATAACTTAGAAATGAGCTATTATACATAGAACATTTGAGAACTGTTCTTTGTATCTTAATTCTACCCATTTTCTTCCTAAGGGAAACAAAGAACAAAAACTCTCATTTTCCTATATGCTGAAGAAACAGAGGGAGGAACATTTATTTGTGTTTTGGCATTGCACTGTTCTAACATGGAGATCGTTTTTCTGCTAGGTGAATATTTTTCTCATTTATGAACTGTCATGCATGCTGCTGCTTTCTCCTTAACTCCTTTCATTAAATTTGATTGTATAAAACCGCTATTTTATTATGAAAATTATGACCAAGCCTTGCTAATTTGTAAATTGTTTTTACTAGTTTGGTGTAATTATGAAAATAATAAAACCCCATAGGAAGAGATTAAAATAACCTTTCAAATTCTTTCTTGGCATTATTTTTTGTTTTTTTTCTTTTAAGAAGCAACATTCATGCTTTATGGCAATAACTGTGATATTCCAGTGTCTGGCTTACTGCTGCAGACAGGTAAGTACCTGAGAATTGGGTATTTAACAATGTTAAAAGATTGCAATTTGCTGCTCAAGACTGGTTTATATTTATTGATGCTCCAGGTTTTAAAGGGAATAGACACAGAGCAATAGAATTTTCACTTCATTTTGTTAATTGATATTCAACTAAGGAACTATTTAGGCAAATGGGAAAGGCAAGTAATATCTTTTCTAGGGTTTAAGCAAGTTTATACAGGCTAAGGGCAGGTTGTGGGTGGGTCCTTTCATTAAGGACCATAATCAAATGTCAGGCCAGTTGGAATATTTATACATATTTATATACATATTTATAACTTAAGATAAGGTCAAAATATAAGAACAGAAACGCTTACCAAAGATGTGGATAACAAGCATACTGATTTTCTTGTACTTCTTTAAAAATATGGCTACCTAGTAAATAATTTATTGTATTATATTCCCATTTTAAAGTGAAAACTTTACTTTAGCATAACTTTCACAATATGACTGGATTAATCTTCCAAATTCACAAATTCAGTCACATGCTTTCAATGCAAATAAATATTTAGTGGATTTCTACTGCCTGTAAACAATATACTAGTCTGTCTGTATTCAAGGCTTTCACACCATGGATCAAGCCCTTCCAGACTTATCTTCCTCCATTTGCTCCAGTCCAACAGAGCCAAAAACTTACAGATTAAGCTCTGTATTTTCTCATTACTGTCATTTACCTGGAAATGGCTTCCTTCCTGCACATACCTCACAGCCTCATCTCAAAATCAGGTCATTTCTTCCTAAACATATAAGATGTTTTCTTCTCCTGTAGTATTTTTCCAATTCTTTGAATAGGAAGTGACCACACCCCTTCTGTACTAATGGTTCTCAAGCTTGAGTGATGTCTTCCATAAGAGAAATAAATTCTCACTGATATACTGTATTGAATTATTATAAATTATCCTAGTATTTTCATTTTTATATATACTTATTTATATCCAAACATGTAACTTTATTATTATCCCTTATTTTTTCCATTTTTTTTTTTTGAGGATACTAAAGAGCCGAAGGGTTAAATATTTTTTTCAAGATTACATAGCTTCTAAGTTAATTGTACCCACTGTGCATCATAGCAAAAGGGGTTATGCTACTGATCCTGCAGCTGACCACTGAAATTCTGCAAATACTCTCTGAAACAGTTAAGTAAATAATATATCAAGGACGGAGGGGTCTGAGCACTGCCAACACCTCCAGAAACTATGACCCTTCTAAAGGGATATTATTAACATTCATGAGATAGGAAGATTTTGCAAGGCTTGCACATAGTTTACCTCTACATAGCAGTGTGCTTATTTTGCAAAAATGAAAATAATATGAAGGTGTTTAATAAGCCTATTTCAAGAGTTCATTAAAAAGCACTTGTATAATAACAATTCTTTAAAGAAACAAGAGATACTGTATATACTGCCAAATGCCTGAAGCATTGAACACTGCTATAAAAGATATTTTATTCTCGGGATTCAGGTGAAAAATAATGCCCTTTCTTTTTTCAGGAAACACTAAAGGAAAGAGTCTTTGAATAAGAAGCAGGAAGCACAATTTGTACAAAGGTGGAAACACACAAAGGGTCAACTCCAGTTTCCAAAGAACAAATTTATTTCCTTGAATAAGTTGTTAGTTGTAAATGCAAATTAAATTTTTATAAATAACAATAAGAGCCTCTAATATTTTTTCTGATAGCATGTTCTACATATACAAGGAATTAGAAAATGAAAGTAAAGAGCCAGCATTGATGGTTGAGAGTAATTTAGTTTATTTGCAATGGTGGCAGATTCATCAAAATATCAGCAAAAGAAAAGAAAAAAAAGAAAAGTTTGTCACCTAAGTAAAATATGGCAAAATATTCAAAAAACTTGACTTAAAGAATATGCAAACTTGAACAAATGCTTGTTAAAATATTCAAGCCAATGATAAGTACATATTTTATATTATATAATTAATGAAATATCTACCACTAAGAAAATTTAATTTTCATAAAAAATTTTACTTTCATCAAATGGTCCTAGTAAACTTAAAATATACAATATGTACAAATAAAAGATGTCAAGAAATAAATACTTCACCCCTATATGTTATTAGTAGCTGAGAACGAATCTCATTTCATAACTCAAGGTTTGCATTAAATTTTTAAAAATTATTTAAACCATCTCCCGCAACACTATGTTTCAGTAAATTTAATCTCATTTATTATCACGGATACCACTCAGATTTATGCAAAGTTACGAAGTCTTAAGTAGCATGCAAAGATCTATTTAAACCCTACGGTTTATCCATATAGATATACACAAAGGTAGCCAGGGAACTCCCATGGATCCAGCCCACATTCCTCTTTCAGGTACAGCTTATCTCCTGCCTCTAAGGCACACTTGGAGTTGTGAGGACATGGGAGAAACTGTTTGCTCTTTGTCTATAGCTCCATGGGTTAGTCTCTAGTCATTGTCCTTGAATCCCAGTCCCTCCCTGAGGCATTGTTACTGAGTTCTCCATGAATCTCTACTACTTTTTGGATAAAGACTTTAGAATATTTTCCTGCCTGGAGAAAAAACAAATAAACAAAAAACTCTATTGTTTTAGTTTCCTAGGCTACTCAAGTAAATGCCATGACATGGGTGGCTTATATATAGGTTCTAGGCTAAATGAAAGTCTAAATCAAGGCATCATCTGTGGGAAAGTGTGAAATGGACAGGGGGTAGGGCAAAAGGGAATCTCTTACATTTTTTACGTGAAATTTGTGTAATCTAAAGCTTCTTTATAAATACAAAAAAAGATGCCAAAAAATATAAATCCAGACATCATTAAAGTGATGCTTTTTCTCCAAAGACTGTGGCATTCTGAGGCTGCCTGCAATCCTTAGCTCCTCTTTCATATGGCAAGGTACATGATGGGATTTCCTGGTCTTCTTACTTCCTGTGGCTTTCTGTGTCTGAATTGCACTCCATTTATAAGGGACTACAGTAACAGGATTAAGACCCATCCTGATTGGAGAGGCCACACCTTAACTGAAGTTACCTCATCAGAAGGTCTTACTTACAATGGGTTCACATCCACAGGAATGTATTAAATTTAGGAACATACTTTTCTGGGAACATTAAGCTT
Source organism: Dasypus novemcinctus (assembly GCF_030445035.2). NCBI lineage: Eukaryota > Metazoa > Chordata > Mammalia > Cingulata > Dasypodidae > Dasypus > Dasypus novemcinctus. The sequence continues at coordinate 53,510,631 of NC_080679.1, read as the reverse complement.
CAAACCACCACATCTCAGCGACCTGCCTCTGGCCCCAGCAGCTCTAGTGGTGGGAGGAGAGGCAGTGGGCAGCAGCCCGTCTTCAAGAAGGCTCTCCATGCGCCACATCTGTCGCACTGCCAAGATACCCAGGAGGAAAGTCAGGTAGGTGGAAGAGGCAGGGAAGGAGGAACCAAAAAGGAGGTTGGTGAGGCTATCTGCTAAACCTGCTCCTGGGAAAGTGGAAGTGAAGCCAAAAAACGCCACGGGAAAGGATAAACCTTCAGACAAAAATGTGCAATCGAAAGGAAAAAAGGGAGCAAAGAGAAGACAAGCTGAAGTGGCCAGCTAAGAAACTAAAGATTTACCTGCAGAAAATGGAGAAACTGAAAATAAGAAAAGTCCAGCCTCTGATGCAGCAGGAGAGAAAGAAGTCTGGTTAATACCATATACCATGTCTTATCAGTGGTCCCTGTTTCTCTCTTCTTGTACAATCCAGAGAAATATTTTTATGAGCTATTTTGTAAATGCAAGTTTTTTTAGTATTATAGCTCTAGAAGAAACATTTTTAAGAAGGAGATTAGAATCCTACCTCACCCCATTTTTAAACTTCTTTTTTTAAAGAAGGGAAATCATTTGCTGATTGTTTATTTTTTGGTGCAACCAGAAAAGAGTGGGATATTGAAATATGGAAGGCTTTGACTATCTTGAATGTCAACCTAACATTCCACTGGGGACTGGCAGTTTTTACACCTTATAATATAGCACATGCTAAATGGTGATTTGGAATCGCAGTCATGCATTTAATATGTCTTGAACATTTTAAATTACTTCTATTCCCATGGTTTTTAGTAGACTTGTTTCTTAAAACCACTCCCTAATCTTAGCTCTCCCTGTCAGAGCTCTGTAACATCCTTGGCTGTAGTCGTCCAGTTTTCTAATAACTCTGTTACATGCTGTAAAAGACTGGAAATGTTGGTATGTTATGTGTATGGTATTAAATTGTGAATTAGTGGAATGAAAAGGTGTAACAGCTTATCAACATTTGAAGATATGGTTGACTAGTGACTTTAAATTCTGCATGTGTAACAAACTAAATGATCTTATTAAATAAATAGATACTCAAAGTTGATATTTCAGGAAGAAAAAAATGTGAGCAAAAACACTTATTTGCCACCATACAATGAAGTTTCATTTTATATAATTTTTAGGAGACAAATTGATTTGAGGAAAAAGAAAGACAAATAAAATGATTTAAATTAGCAAACTCACCTCGAAAGACTCCAGACATGGAAGAGTAAGGTAGACCAAGACTGTGACATTAGACACACTAGGGTGACATTCTCTGACAGAATCTCTGTATAACTATCAAAATCTGGCAACGAAATTTTCCTCAAAACTCCATAAAACAGTACAAATGTTGCAGTAACTGGGAAACTGCTGAAATAAGAAAACACAGCTTTAAAAGTGCTAAGAAAAGTTTATGGCACCCTCACTGGCCTCTTTCATAACATCTCCACAGTGTGGTGTGGACCCAGTCTGCTTTCCCATTGTGGGTGCCTGGCCCTATTCCTGTTGGAGCAGAGTAACCCTTATGCACAAATTGCAGTGCCTATATGTCACTTCCAGCATATTGGTGGTGAATTAAAAGATTGAGGCAGCGGACTTGGCCTAGTGGTTAGGGCTTCTGTCTACCACATGGGAGGTCTGCAGTTCAAACCCCGGGCCTCCTTGACCTGTGTAGAGATGGCCCATGTGCAGTGCTGATGTGCTCAAGGAGTGCCCTGCCACACAGGGGTGTCCCCCACGTAGGGGAGCTCCACACGCAAGGAGTGCGCCCTGTAAGGAGAGCCGCTCAGCATGAAAGAAAGTGCAGCCTGCCCAGGAATGGTGCCGCACACATGGAGAGCTGACACAACAAGATGATGCAACAAAAAAAGAAGAAACACAGATTCTTATGCCGCTGACAACAACAGAAGATGCAGCAAATAGACACACAGAACAGTCAACCAGGGTGGGGGGGGAGGGGAGAGAAATAAATAAATAAATCTTAAAAAATAAATAAATAAAATAAAAGGTTGAACCCAGAAACTCATCTCTGACTCTCCTTCCCAGAACTTGTCCTATAGGGAATAGCAGCATGCTTGCAGCTAAAGCAATGTAAGAAACAATCAAAAAGAAAAATTCCACATCCCTTAGCAGTCACCTCTCAATTCGTCTAATCCTTCTCCAGCCCTACACAATCACCAATCTAATTTCATCTTTATAAATTGACTGAGATTTACATTTTATATAAATGGAATCATACAATATGGAGCACTTTGTATCTGCTTTATTTCACTTAGCATACCTATTTTTTTGTCTGATGTTAACATCTTGAAACTTAACATCTAACCTACATTTGTTTGGTTTCAAGGAAAAACAGTCTTATTTATGCAATATTACTCATTTTTCTTTTTGGGTTAATGAAATTGTTCTAAAATTTTTGTGGTGATAAATGCACAGCATTGTGATTATACTAAAACCATTGATTATATGCTTTGGAGACATTGCTTATTATGTGAATATATCTCTTAAAACTGCTTTTAAAAAAAGAAAAAGGAAAGACTGTTTTCAATTGTCCAACCTTCCATTTTGGTTCTATGCTTATTAAGCCATAATGAATATGTTTAGTAAGAACTTTAGGGGTGAATGTGCTTAAAAGGAGAAACTTTAGGTTGTATATATATTTATATATTACCAGAATAAATCTTAAAACAAAACAAAACAAAACAAAGCAAAAAAAAACAGGACTATACCACACAAACAAGGAACTATAAAGTAAACCATGGACTATAGTTAATAGTTCAATTATAATAACATTTTTTGATCAATTTTAACAAATATGCCACACTAACAAAATGTGTTATAATAAGGTAGGGAAAGGTATATGTATTCTCTGTATTCTCTGCATGATTTTTTAATAAACCTGCAACTTCTCTAATAAAAAAAGTAAAAACAAACAAATTGACAAAATAGTTGATGGAAGTAAGGAAGGAAGGAAGGAAAGAAGGAAGGAAGGAAGGAAGGAAGGAAGGAAGGAAGGAAGGAAGGAAGGAAGGAAGGAAGGAAGGAAGGAAGGAAGGAAGGAAGGAAGAAATTAAATAAAAGTGGTTTGGGGCAAAGGATGACCAGATATAAGACATAAAACTGAGTAAACCAGAGGGAAAGAAAGTCTATCTCATAAGAATTGGAGGAGATATTCAGTTACCTACATGTTGGGAAATTCCTAAGGCCATGTCCCAGCACAAACCCAAGACAAGATACAGGCTCTGAAAAAAACAGTGAGGATCTGGTACTTCACATTTGTCTCAGGCTGAAATTCTTCATAAGAGGGTCAAACTCTTAAGGGAGTCAACACAGAGTCATTAGTAAAGATATGAAGGTGCATTTCACTTTGATTTGTTTGTTTTTGTTAGCTCCTAGTATCAAGGAAATATCTCTAATAGCAGCAGGTGGACACAAACATAAGAAAGAGTTCAGGGACTAAATCTCAGACTTAACTCATTAAAATATTGAAATATACATTGTACAATAAAAGGTTATAGAGCAAACAAAACAAACAAAAAATAGGATATGATGGCCTATCCAAAGAAACAAGATAAAAAGTTGAAAACTATTAAAAATGAAGAAGACTAGACTGAGTATACCTGAAAAAGACTTAAAAAAAACCTTCAAGATACTCAGGGAGATAATGCAAAATACAAATAAAGAGTTAAAGGACATAAAGACAACAACGAATGAACAATACTAAGTACAAATTTTAAAAAGAAACAAAATAAACATACTGGTGGTATTGAAGACCACAATAATGGAAAGGAAATTTTGCCACCTACATGGTTTCAACTGAAATTTGGAGTTGGCAGAAGAAAGAATCACTGAACTTGAAGAGAAGACAATTGAAATCATTCAGACTGATGACATAAAGAAAGGGAATGGAAAAAAGTGACCTGTGTGACACCATCAAGCATACCAATCTACATTATGAGAATGTTAGAAGGAGAATAAAGAGAGAAAGTGGCAGAAAAATATAGGCAAAAGTTATGGCAAAAATATTCTCAAATTTAAAGAAAGATATGAATATACATGCTTATGAAGTCCCACAAACCAAAAACAGGAAAAGCTCGAAGACAATCATATCCAGACACATAATAGTCAAGCTCTTCAATGCTAAGGACAAGGAGATAAGTTTTTTAAAAAACTGCAATAGGAAAGAAATGCGTTATGTACAAGCAGGTTCCAAGAGAATAAGTGTTGATTTCTCATCAGAAATGAGGACACAAGAAGGCAGTGTGCCAAAATATTTAAATTGTTAAAAGAAAACATTTGCCAATGTCTTGTCTGTCAAGACTTTATTTCAAGAAAGTATAAGAAATGAAGACACTTCCAGATAAACAAAACCTGAGGGAGTTTGTCACCACTAGAGCTGCCATACAGGAATGCTAAAGGGAGTTCTTCAGAATAAATAAGAAAGGACACTGCACAACGGATTAAAGCAGAATGAAGAAATAAAGACCATCAGTAAAGGTAACCATATGGGTAATTACAAATGCCAATACTGTTTATATATATAAACAGTTTATATATATTTACATAAACCATATGGGTAATTACAAACTACTTTTTACTTCTTAAAGTTTCTTTTATGCAAACACATAAAAAGCAATAATAAATCTATGCCTTTGTATAATTAATGTATAAAGATATAATTTGTAACAGGTACAACAAAAGGTGGTGAGGTAGGTGTATAGGAACAATGTTTATGTTTGGCATTGAAGTTAAGTTAGTATCAAATCCAATGCGAACCTTATATACTTAGGATATTAAATTTTAGATCCATGGTAACCACAAATATCTGAAAAATATATACAGAAAAAATGAAAAGGGACTCAAAATTGTATGCTGCAAAAATCAAATATATATGAAAATAAGCATTAATGGAAGAATTAAAGGCATTAAAAGGTCTAAGACTTACAAAGACAAAAAATAGCAAAATAGCTGAAGAAACTGCTTTATCAGTAGTTACTTTAAATATAAATGCATTAAACCCTCCAGTCAAAAGGCAGTGATTTGGAAAATGGGTAAAAAAGCACAACCCAGGTATTTGCTGTTTATAAGAGGCTCACCTTAAATTCAAAGACACAAATAGTTTGAAAGTATAAAGATGGAAAAAAAAAAAAACCCTCCGAATAGTAATCAAAGGATAGTTAGGATATTTATACTAAAATGAGATTAAAAAGTCTTTAAGTCAATAGCTATTACTGGGGACAAAGAAGGCCACTAAATACTGATAAAGAGGTCAATTTAACAAGAAGACATAACAATCATAAATATATACTCACCTAACAAGTAGGACCCCAAAATATATGAAATAAAATTGACAGCTTTAAAGGGAGAAATAGATGGCTCTGTTAAGAGTAGAGATTTCAATACACTACTTCCAATAATGATAGATCATCTGGACAGAAGGTCAATAAGGAAATAGAAGAGTTGAATGATAGTATAAATCAACATATCTAAGAGACATGTGAAACAGCACCAGCATACATATTCTTCCCTAGTGCACATGGAATATTCTCCAGGATAGACCATATGTGAGATCACAAAACAAGTCTCAATAAAAATCAGTAATATTGAAATCATAAAATGAATCTTCTCCAATCACAATAAAGCTAACAATCAATAAGAGAGAGAACTAGAACATTCACAAACATGTGGAAATTAAACAATGTACCAAACAATCCTGGGTCAAAGAAGAAATTACAAAGGTAATTAAGCATTATGAGGTGAAGAAAAATGAAAATACACCATAACATAACTTATGGGATACATGAAAGGCAGTACAAAGGGGAAATTTCTAGATCTAAATGCTTAAAATAAATAAGAAGAAAGATTTCAAATCAGAGACCTTATCTTGCAATTGAGGGATTTAGACAAAGAAGGGAAAACTACAACCAAAGAGAGCAGAAGGAAGCAAAGAACAAAGACTAAAGATGAACAAAATAGGAATTTAAAAAGACAATATAATCAATGAAGCCAAAATTTGTTTCTTTGAAAAGATCAATAAAAGCAACAAATTTTAGATAACATGACAAAGAAAGAGAGAAAGGACACAAATAAATAAAATGAGAAATGAAAGGAAATGTGTAACTACTGATCCAATGAAAATTAAAAGAAAAAAGTTTATAAGAGGATACTATGAACAACTGTATTCCAAAAATCTAGATCGCCTAGTTTCAATGGACAACTTTCTAGAAAAACACAAACTACCTACACTGACTCAAGTAGAAATAGATAATTTCAATAGAACAATAGGTAACAGAGAGAATATATATATATATATATATATATATATACACAAAGTTGATTTGTATGTACTTTTCCTTTTAAAATACACTTTATGCAGTTAAAAGGTGGTTTATCTATTTTGTCAATTTACAAAAGCTCAGAATTTTGATTTTTTAATTAAACACACTGTTTTTTATCTTCCTATGTCATGTCCACTTTTTAAAAATAACCCCCAATTTGCTAAATAAGATAGCAGAGCAAAGATGGTTTCTAAAACAGCTTTTCAGAAATTACTTTCAAGTAGTGTTGATTTTGATCTTTCCCTGAATTTCAAAGAGTGAATGAAGAAGTGTTACCAGCTACTTAAATTGCTATGCCTGATTTACAATAAAAGTAATGCTATTTAAACCTTTTAAACATAATATTTCTAGGAGTAATGTGATTAATCTTGGGCAGAATTTTAGCAGTGCTACTTTTATTATAATTTCACTCAAAACTGTGATAGCTTTTCTATATCTAGGTATCACACACAGAAATATTTTCCATGTCCCTTCCTTTGAACAAAACTTCAAAGCAAGTGTAGAACCAACTTTAAAGAGTCCCCAGTGGCACAATTAGCACTTCCAAATCTTTTCCTAATTAATCACTGGGGACTCTCAGCTAATGTGTATTTAACTCCTAATTCAAAAAGTTTTCTTTAAGCTATGGAACAACTTTAATCTTTTTAATAGTCACTTGTAAGATATGTGTAGTTCAATAATACTGAAGTTATCTATGAAAGGTTTATTTATGTGGACGTTTAAACAGGTGAGATACTAAAAACTTATTAGAGCTATTATCTGCATCAATATCCAGTTTCATTGTAGTTATTTAGAAACTCTAATGAATATCAATCATGTATTTTTAAAAATTGGTGTGAAGGAACAAATGAATTGATATTTGATTAATTTTAACTTCGGAGATAATGTGGGAAATGTCCAAAATGAAGATATATTTCACCAAAGACAGCTATCACTTAAAATTCATGTTAAAACATTTAAATTTTAGTTTATTTGTAAATTGGAAAATTTTTCCATATGGAAAAATATTCTTGAAAATACAATTGAATTAGTTGCAAATGTGATTTACAATGTACCTCCATCCTTGCATGCAGGGGAGTAAAATTAGACAAATATATTTTTATACTTAGTGTTTATAAACGAACTCACACAAGTAAATTCAGATAAGTGATTTGGAGATTGCCTCTTGAATCAAAAAGTTTTTCATTTTTGAACAAACTAAAGGTATTGTTTGATCATGTTTTTACCTTTATTTTTATGTCCTCTCAAGATTATACATTGAATCTTGGGGTCTAAGGGCTAAGAAAAAACAGTAGCAGGTGTATTTTCAGTAGGAGAATTCCTAGCAACTTGAGAGCAGATTATAAATTCACCTACCCAACAATGATTTATGGAGCACTTAATGTAAGATGTGCTCTGTTCTAGGATTTGAGGAAGCAACTGTCAGAAGAGAAAAAGGATTCTTTACCTTTGTGGATCTTTTATTTTAGTGAAATGAGTCAGCATGACAAATGTCATTGAAAGATTTGAAGAGAGTTTTTGGCTTCTGATTTAGATTATGAAACAGGGCATGTGTGGCAATTTTTTGCTCCAGGCCATACACAGTCAATAGGTTATATAAATCTGTGATAATTAATGGTATTAATTTATATTTCAAGATGAATTGTAAGATAATTTGTATAAAAAAATTACAGTGTGAAATAATTAAAGAACAGCTTAGTAAAACAATTACTACAATAACTACTATAGTATTGACTGCAAATATAAAAACCAATAAAAAGACGCTTATTTATGGTTAGAGTCTGCATTGTTCTTTGAAACATATTATTATAGTATTTATAGAGAATTAAAAGTTATTAGAAGAATTAGTTCTACTGTATGTATAAGGATGGAATAATGTTTCAAGCTGCTGGTATATGACAATAATCAAGCAATGAATAGACATTTATTTAATTCTTTTTATATGCCTAGTTTTTTGTTATAGTTACACTGTAAAGTGATGAGAATATGGTTTTCAGAATCAAGCAGGCACTGATATCTGTCACTTATCAGTTCTGTTACTTTGAACACGTTATTTATCTTCTCTGGATTTTGAGATATTTCTGTAAGAAATGGAATTCATGTTACTTTGTTTGGAGGATGAAATACGGTGTAATAAATACCATATGTGAAAACATCTATCCCTGTGGACACATGGTACGTAATCAATACATATTAGCTTATTATTTCCTTATTATTAAACCATCCTTTTAGAAGAATGCTAATATCTTATTTTCCTGGTTAGAATTTCTACTATAATGATATATATAGTGCTAATGAACATCATTATATCATTTTTAATTGTGATGAAAAGTTTTAAATAATTTACTATTAAGAATAAAGTTTGATACCATGTTTGTACGCATGTATATATTTACCTTGATCAAGTAAATTAGGTCCATATACTCCTATTTTACTAAATTTAGAAGAAAAAATTCTTTGAAAAGGGTAGTGGTTTTAGGGTAATTAGCTGAGGAAAATGAAATGATATAATAGGGCAGAATGGTTTTGTAATCTATTATTAGCATTTTCAATCTGGCTGGTGAATGTAGTTGTTGTAATACAGCCTTTATGTATCATTCCTGCCCAAGATTTAATTTATTTGGCCTCTTGCAGATCATACTTAACATTGTAATATGTGTTGCTTCTAGGTTCTATCTCCAAGGATGATTTGATGAAATCACATATAAATTTATTTTCAAGGTAAATGATTTTCCCTTTTAGGTCACTATATATAGTCATTCCACTGAGGAGAGTAATACAATAATTAAATGTAGATATTCAGCAAGTGAGGTCCTCTTGGATCCTACACCTATATCATTTAATATATAATTCTGTTAAACACTATTCCTATGAGACAAGAAATTTGAGAAACCTTTACTAGTAGATAAAATATTTTTGAAATACTTGTTAATTGATCAAATATTGCTTTTATTATTTTGTTACATATATAAAATAATCCTAGGCCAAAGTTATTTTCTAAAATAGAATTAGTCCTAAAGTTAAACATAGCTTTTACATATGAACATAAAAACCATGCAACCTACTTTATATTTATTATTTGAAGATTAAAAATAGCACAAGGAGAATAATAATTTTGGTATATATTTTTATAGTTTAATCAATTTTATAGTCTTATCTGTTTTTAATATAGTGCAAAGTTATTGTTCTAAATATTTGTAAATGTGGTCTATTTATTTTTTGTTTACATGACAATCATCTTTAAAGAATAACTTTTATTTATTAATATATTGAAAATGTTTAAGTTGTCACCTGACTATCTGTGGATGCTAAAGATTTTAATTGATAAAGTACTTTTTGTATAGGAGCTGAAGTATCTTATAAGTTTGGAGAAACTTCTACTAAATAGATAATATTATCAATTACATTTCATTTGATTTGAAATCTGTACTCATTGCAGTCCAAATATTTTGAGAGTGCAACGCTTTTGCTTACAATGAGATTTTTCAACAAATATTTAAGTAGACAAAACTTGTCTTGTAAAATATCTTTATTTAAGATTCCTTAGTTTGTTTCACCAAAGTTAGATAGTGTTAAATCATAGGAAATCTCAATTTTATTCCTTTCTGGTACAGAATATAAGTTCATCCAAATAAAATAGAGCCCCTTTAAAAAATTCCTCCCCAGAGTGAGATATTCCCAAACAAGCTTTATAAAATTTCAGGTTTAAATTGTATATACAATTTGAACTCTTATTTTATTTGTTCAAATTGTCCTTTGCTTTTGGAGGGATAAATTTTAATAGCTTCTGGTTTTCAGGTTTTTCCTTAATATTTAGAGTTTGCTAAAAGTTTCCAAAGCTACCATGTATGAAATGTTTTGATGAAAGATATTCAATTAATTTTGAGAAATGCAAAAAAAAATTAGAGGATATTTTATTACAAGTTTAACATCAGTGCATTACACTTAAGCTTATTTAAAACTAGTTCTTCAACATCTCATACATTTTAAATATCCAGATGATGATGTACAGTAAAGAGAAAAAACATATTGTCATGTTCAAGTATATTTTTTGAGGGGATAAGTTATATTAGTGTTGTCATGAAAATTTATTTTATGACTCTATACAGTTATGAGTTATATGTATATTGTAAGCAATAAAGATTTCTTAATTTTGTCATTTGGTAAGAATATTGTCTTTGTCACAATGCAGTAACAAATTTGTGATTGTATTATCAATAAAAAAATTTCGTATTTTATGTTCAGCTTTTTAACTGAATTTTCAATAGCATTCATTATGATATTAAATATTTCACCTTTTCTATAATAATGTCTGAAAGTTTATTTATTAAAATATATTGGTATATGCAATTAAGGATAAATGTAAATAATGAACTGAAATTATTTAACTGGCTGAGAAATTATTTTTACTAATAGATTCAAAATACTAACTAGACTGTTAAATTTCATACATAAGCAAGAAAATTTGGAGCCAAAAAAAGAGTAAACTTAATTTAGAAAAGTAAAGTTTTTAATGATGTCATGCTGCATAGAGTGATATATATATATATATATATATATATATATATATATATATATACGAAACTTCTCCAGCTACATGTATTAAATCATTGCCTTCAGGCACATTTTTTAAACTTTTGAAATCAGTGCTTATTTTTCTTAAGCAGATTTGTGCCTTCTGATTTTCTCATAGTAGTAATATTGTTATGGCCCCTATAGGCGATGGTAAATGTGGACAAATATTTTTGTTATATATTGTCTTACTATGAGTTCCGAAAAAGCAGAACCTGAGGCAAAATGGATGCAATAACAACTTTATTGGTTGTGTAATAATGGGAAAGCATAGGGAGGAAAAATGAAAGCGAGATAGGGATGGGGGCAAAACAAGTATAAGGAGGTGAAAGCTTTGGAACCTGTAATTGCTCTGTCCTGTCACACATCTTCAGAGAGTTTGCTTCTCTAGAATGTTTATCTTGGGAGAAGCCGAGATAAAAAATTGTCCCATCATTTTTCTCCCATCGTCAGTGTTCATCCCATAGAGCAATAGCTTACTTGAATTTATGGTGGTAAATATAGGAGGCCCTACAGTATCTTACAAGTCAATTGCAATCAGAAACCCAGTGGGAGCAATGCAAGTGATCCCCAATGTGGGTTGAAAGTCAGGCACTGATAGGTCATGTTCAGCATGCCTTTCAGTATGTTACATTGGGGGTACACACAGGATGGTAAGAGCACCAGCCATTGAGAGTGCCACTCCATTCAAGGTCAGTACGCTGATCTCGGCTAATTCATAAACTGAATCTAGTACAGTCAACCTTTAATGAAGCTCACATTTTCTCATCCCTTATTGTAAAATTCAATACTTGCCTTCAATTCTTCCAGAGGAGTGTGGAATCTCAGTTTCTAAATGTAATTGCTGGTTTCTATATCTTTACATAGAAAATACTTAAAAAGACATTATCAAATGAAGATATTATCACCTTCAGTTATTGTTTGGCTTCTTCCCTGACAGGGTGACCCAGACTTTGATTTTTTTAAATAAAATTTTATTGAAGTATTTCACTCATACATGAACATACATAAACAATGAATGTATAATAAAATTTGTGAACTTACAAAACAAACATGCAAATCATCATACAGGACTCTCATACATCACCCCACAACCAACACACTGCAGACTTTTTTTAAGGGTTCCAATTTCTAAGTTGCTATTATCTTATGGAGCCATGTTTGATACAATTTTTCCCATTTTCAATTATTCCTACAGAGGGAAGCAACAAGAGATTTCCCAATGAATTTGCTGGGTTCCAGACTTATTTCTTTATGCCCTCATTGTGTAGTATCATCTCTATCTTCTTATTATAATCAAGATAGACTAATACATTCTAGCATCACCAGAATTAGGAGCTGAAAATAGTTGTATTTTGTATCTCCATTTGGGAAATTAGACCTCTAAATTAGCAAAGCCTAAGATGGGTTGTGAAACACAGATTTTACAAGTGGGTACCTGGAAATTATGGAGAGGAGATGATCCTACTTCTTCTGTTCTTCGCTTCATAGACCCATATATCAGTTCTTGATTCAGAGTATGCACTAGATATTGGAGGACAGTAACTGGGATTTTTTTCCTCCAAGTGGCTTCTTAATTGTGCCTTCATTCTATCAGTGTTATAGATGTAAGTGGTAAAGTGGTAAGTGGTGAATCTTGTGCTCATTCACTTATCATCACACCACCTTTGTGGTAGAATTGGTCCCTTGCTCTGCAGCAATGTCACATGAAATATTATGTTGTGATATCAGACATTTTGTTAGCTATAAAATAGTGGCATTGATGGAAACACTGTAGAAGCATGGAGGGAGGGGTCTAGTCAGTCAACCTTCCACCAAGAAATGATCTTACATGGGGAATGCTGTGATGATTTAACTGCTTTCAGGTTGGACATTCAACAGTGATAGGAACTAGGTCAGCTTTGGTGAGGAGAAATCCATATTGTTAGGCATAGGCATAGCATAGTCTTAATCACTTTCTATATTACCACTCTGTTCGTGGGTTTATTGTTTCAACTCTGGAAGTCATCCTGTCTAACTTGTTGAAGAGATCCTCCTTGGAGAGATATTTTCTTTGGTGGAAATTAACATGTTACACATATGTGTATGATTTGTGCTTCCTCCCATAGAATTACCCACATCTTTCTTCCCCTGACTTCCTTAAATATTACTTTTCTCCTTCCATCTTTCTTTAGTTGAGGACCTTGACCAATAAGCCATGTCACTGTTAAAATCCAGGAATTAATATATATCCTTACCTCTTGCAATCTTTCCTTCCATGATAAGTGAATGACCGAGTTCACTGCTCATGCCTTGGCCCAATGGGAAGAATTACATTAGGGCCAACCTTGAGTGGGGTTGAAATGTTGCAGTTGTGCAACTGTGCTTCCACCAATATTTTGGGCTGTTTCATCTGTTGACCAGGTCAATTTACAATTTGATGTTGCATGTAAAGAACTTCTCATAGCCTATTTCATCTTCAAATATCCTTTATCATTTTCTTATTTATAATATTCATTGTTTTTCTCCTCACAATATAATCTAAGTTCTGTGAGAGATTTTTAATTTTTATTTTGTTGGCATATGTGTCTTAAGAGCCTACAAATTGCCTGGAATATAATATGTGTTTAATAAATATTAAAGAATGAAGGAATAAATGATTTATTTGTCTCCTCTCCCTGCTTCATTTTTTTTCTTCGTCCTTATCACTACATAATATTATATATGATAATGTAATGGTTTTACTCTCTGTCTTTCCATAATCCACTAAAATATAAAATACACAAGGACCTGTTTGTTTTTATGAAATAATTCACACCAGTACCTGTAGAAGTGCTTGGTTTAGCAAATATTTGCTTAATTAATTAGAAAATTTAATGTATTTATATTTTCCCTGTTTCCCAAGGTCATACCTGTATATTGCATGTAATATAGAAGATTCTCAGTGAAAGGGTTGTGATATAAGATGAATACAACAACTGGAAGTAATACCTAGATCAGAGGTTTTCTCTCTAAACCCTATTTTGACCTTTTAGTAGGTAGAATTGAGCTGCATCTCAAATGATGGTTTTGACACCATAAGTATTTTTCTCAAGAGGATGCAAAAGGAAAATATGAATAATTTATCAACCTGAAAAAGTGGAAGGGATCATTTATTTCATTTATACACCATTATTTATACTCTTACCATGTTATAGCTTGGATTTTCCAATGATTTAATAACTTTGTATACTTGGAGGAAAAAATCTAAAACCAAAATCTTATGACATGACGTGGGGAGACAGGAAAGCTCTTTATCTCTTCTTTACTACACAGTTGGAAAGAATATTTGAAGGAGATTTTCTTTTGAAAATCACTATTGTAATTTATTTTATTCATGCCTGGGATATAATATATAGCAAGAGGGTGACCACAGGCAATTTTCCCCCCTCATTCCTTGGAAGAAGAGAAAGGAGTTGATTTTCATTTATGACACATTATATTGAGATATTTAATCCATTCTCTGTAAGTAGGGTTTGGAAGGGGTATAATTTCATGGTATTATTTGAGGACAGCTCTAAGAATATTTGTGATAAACGAATCTTTTATTTGCCTTGAAAATTATGATTCAATTTGATGAAATGAAAGATATTATGGTTAATGTTTAATCACTACTGTCATAGAAGAGCTGAGCTGTCAGCAGGATGCTACGGCACCTAGAGTTAGTCATTTCCAGCTGAGAGAGGCTCCACACAGTTTCTAATAGCTTGGGAAGCTGTGATTTGATATTCTGGCTCATTTAGTAGGCTCATTGTGTTTCATGTTGTATATGAAATGCTATATTTGAAACTAGCCTAAATATCTTTTAAATATTTTAATGCCATTATATCTTCTATATTTCCACCTTTAAAAAGTGAATAGGAGGTATATGTGGCCAAAATTTGAAAAGGCCCTCTCTATTGATTGATGGGAACATAATTTTACCATAAAGCTTAATTAAATACAGTGAGCATGTTTATTAGGTAGATGTTATGTGCCCAGTTTTTATGGGTTATTGTGGAATCTTATCAGTAATATATGGTTCAACCATGAAAAAACCTGTAGCAAAACAAGTAGCACAAAGAACATATTTATTAATGTATGTGTCTGAGGCTAATGACTATTGTACTGACTTTAGTATAATGATTGACAATTATTTAAATTTTTCCATTTCCTTTTTTCAAGTTGCCTTATTTGTTTGTTAATTAAACAAGATCTAGACTTTAATTCAATTGGCCATTGGTTGTTTTCAATTCACTGTGATTCATTTCTTTTTCTTTATTAAAGAAGTTGTGAACTTACAGAAAAATCATGCACAAATTACAGTGTTCCCATATACCACCTCGCCAATAGCAACTTGCATTGGTGTGGAACATTTGTTACAATTGATGACAGCACATTCTTATAATTGTGCATTAATAAAAGTCCATGATTTAATTTAAGGTTCACCGTGTACTGTAGTTTCATGGATTTTTAATTTTTTTTATTCTGTTACCACATATATAACCAAAATTTCCCTTTCTAATCTATTCAGATACATATTTCAGTGCTGTTAATTTCTTTTCAAAGTTGTGCTACCATCACCACCATCCATTACCAAAATATTTCCATCATTCTAAATAAGAGCCCTGTACATTTTAAGCCTTTACTTCCCATTCCCTATTCTGAGCTATATTTTAGATTCCGACTTTGTAAGTTTGCTTATTCTAATTGTTTCAAATCTTATAGATTTGAAACAATATTTGTCCTCTTGTGGCTGGCTTATGTCACTCAATATGATATCTTCAAGGTTCATCCAAGTTGTCACTTATATGAGGACTTCATTCCTTTAAATGACTACTATTTCATCATGTGTGTACATATATATATGGACAAGTGACTTGAAGATATTTAAATTAAAAATACAAGTTTAATAAGTACAAGAGTAAGTTTTGCATTTGATTACAGAATACCAACTTGATGAGCAAAGAGGAGAATTTTAATAAAAATATATATATACATACATATCCTACCTTTTATTAATCCATTCATGGATTGATGGATATCTGTGTTACTTCCATCTTTGGCAATTGCGATTCCTTCATTCTTTTCCTACTCAATATTTTTTAATATTTCAACAACAAACAGAAAATATACCTATAAAATTTGTAGATAACACAAAAAGTGGTGACTTGTACATCAGTGTACACTAAAAAAATTGATCTTGCCCAAACGGAGGTTGGGCTTTCATTTTGTTCCTGGGAAGTAGCCTATAAAACTATGGAATTTCTTAAGTGATATTATTATTTGTTATCGATATATTTGTTATTCATGGTGGTCTTTGGACAAAATTTACTAGTTTATGCTAAGAAGGTGAGTCATGGTGGGGTAGGCTCGACCTGATGGCCCTAGAGTAGGAACTAGCTATACAAGAAAGACCAAACAAATGAACTAGTGTGGGCGCTTTGAGTCATGTGTTATCAGCTGACCTAGAGACTGAGTTCAACAAAATGCGCAACTAATCAGTAAGTCCTGTCTACTTAATGAAGCCCTGATAAAAACTATGGACCCTTGAATGAGATTCTCAGGTTGACAATACCCCATGGGTATTGTCACACATTGATTCCAGAAAGGTAACATCTCCAGAGGGCAATGAAACATTCACACTTGGAATCCTTGCACTTGGAACCCTCTCAGAGTCTGCTCTATGCGCGTCTTTGTTTGGCTGGTTCTAATTTATGCCCTTTCCCCATAAAAAAATCATACCAATAGTTATAACATTCAGTGAGTTCCATTATTCTTTCTAGTGAATTATCAAAAGTGAGGGTGGCTTTATGTAGCCCCTGGACTTGCAGTTGGTATCAGAAGTGGTGGTCTTGAGGTGAACTCTTCCCTCTAATTCCAAGACTTGGAATCCTGGATATGCCCTTAACTTCACAGTCTGGCTAACTCCAGGTAATTGGATAAAAGAAAAAAAAAATTAAGGTAAAAATGGACAGGTAGTTTGCAGATATTTATATTAAAAAAATACAAATTTAATAAGTGTAAAAGTAAGTTTGTGTGTGATTGTAATATACTAACTTGACTAGCAAAGAAAGGAGAATTTAAAAAAATATATAATATTGTGGAAAAGAATTAAACTTATTACCAGATGTTTATTCAGTGGGAGACAACATTATATTGTGTTCAAGAAAAGAGACATATGATGTACAAATGGAAATATAGTATTTAGAACTATGAGAAGGAATACCTCCTATAACCTAGACTAGATATGGTATAACGGATATTTTATGTTTGGATATGAGCACTCAATATTCTGTCCCAAAATCAATGGTTGAAGGAAACACAGGCTGATAGCTTGGAAAAAAATAAAATTACGCAAGACTAAGCCCTGAACTAAGAATTTCTGTTTAGGAAATATTTTTTATCATGGACAAGAAATTTGGAAAGAATGAGACAACTATTTTGGAAAAAAAATGAAAAGAGTTGGTCGCTAGAGGCTTTTAAGCATGCACCAGACAAACCAAATAACTTATCTGTTGTAGAAGAGACTTAAGTAATGCTCAGTGTATTTAAATAAATGCTCATTAAGTCCCCTTTAAAGTATGAAATTCAGGGATCCCATCATGCCTTTAATATTTGTTCTTTTCATTATCTTTCAATTCTTGGGACAAATCTCTAATAAACTTTTCATCTTTTGTTTGCTTCTTATTATTTTTGCATTAATTATGAAATTGTATTTTCTAAAACTGTGCTTTCATGTTAGAACATTAATATACATCTCAATTCCAATGCCTTCTTCATAATTGGTTATATGAAGTTCATATTCTAGATAGTGTAAAAACCACATTTAAAATTTAATTTTCACTTCCATTTATTTATATTAACACTTGAGTCATGCTAGACTTTCTACAATCTTACAATTTAAATGATTGCTCATCTTACTCTATTTTTCTTCCTCAGTCTCCTCTGACTCTTCACATTCAACCAATCTTAAAGATCCATCTTGAGTTGTATAACTTCCAGGAAACCTTATATGATATTCACAATTAATGATAATTTTTTTCTGAGTCCTTGCCATGCTTGCTGAGGCATCACTACCTTGCTATTTACTTTCATGTGTAGAACCATAAATAAGGAAACAATCCCTGAATTCTATATCTGGAGACTTGGGTTCTATTTCTGAATCTACTTTCATTTAAACGTATAGATTACTAAAACTCTCTGTGCTATGGGATCCTCAACAATACAACAAAGAAATGTTTTAATCAAAATAATGAAATACTTCAATTATAAACAATAATACATGATCCTCTCTTGCCTTAGTAAAATTCTTGTATTGTTGATTTGTGTGGTTTATAGAATGTAAATTCCTCATAAGAATGATAGATACTACATTTCCTTATAGTCCTCATAATACTTAACACTTGACTGTTCACATAATTTTTTTTGTTCACATAATTTTGACTCATGCTCTTTCAATAAATACAAGGTCAGATAATCTAAAATTAAATTAATTTTATAGTATCTCTTACTCTTTGCTTTTGAAGATAATTTAATATAATTGCATGTCTCAAATCAATTCCATACCTTGAATTTTAGACTGTTTAAAAATATTTTTTCCTAATACTGATGGTATTCTTTCAGCTCTAAGTTTTTTCTGCTTAGAAATTTTGTGCAAAGACTATATATTATGCAAGCATCTTAAAAATACTGCTGCCATATAAACAATGTTTATTTCCATGAATTTACTTGTATTTACATGCTAGGCAAAGAGGAGATACTCATTATGTGCTTTTATTCATTGATTAAATTGATTGTCTTGTAATTCTTCAGTTTTTGATCTATGGCCTCATTTTCTATTCAGAGCTCAAATATGCCACTTTGAAACAAGATGCAAATAAACTTCTAGGAAGAGATGTTCCCTGAACAGTGTTACTGACTGACCTGGAGAAGGCTATGCCGTAGCAAACATCAGAGAGGCTCTGGGGACAAGAAAGTTACCTCTGCTGGAACTCAGTGATGATAGATATGTCCAAGGTCCAATCCTGGCTCCTCTAAATTCCTTTAGATGTTCCACCCTGAGAGAAATGGTTCTCAGTGAATAAGGATCCAATGTTCTTTACCCACACTTTTGATTATTGAATCCCAACATGAAAGGGAAATCTATCAAGCTTGCCTTTAGTAAAACAACCAAACATACCTACCACAGGGTCACCACTACTAAAGTATCATTGCCACATTTGTATCATTGTTCAGACATTTGTGCCTGTAAGTTCACCACTGAAAACTTATCATTTAATGCTGTTTGATACCCTTCCACTCATGCTTAGGCAGAATACTTTAAGTCCATAAGAAAGAAGAAAGAGCAATTTTGATGAATATTTTGGTCTATCATGGCTGCCCAGTGACAACCTAAACCAGATTTTTAAAAGTTGCAGCCATTTCAGTTTTCAAAATTAAAACTTTAATAATTTATTCACAAATACATATATAGTGTATCAGTTATTTACTGATATAAACAATCAACAGATTTAATTGGCATACAAAATAAACACTTATTTCTCATTTATTTGTTGGCAAACTAGAATAGCTCAACCAGGTTTGAAAGTGCTTGGAAAATATTACCTGGTATGTATCCAGCTGAGTTTATCTAGTGGGGTTGATTCTACCTAACCTAGTTATGTCTGAAAGAGTATTGTATATATTTTTTTCAAATATCACAACTGTTAGTAATTCTGTCAAGCACTATGACTGATTCATAAGTTCTCAATTTCTTGCATATCTAATTATTGAATTTTCTAATCTTAAATAAAATGTTAAGTTGAACATATGTAATGTTATAAAATAACTATCCCCTTATAATCTCAAAAAATGTATATATGGATATGCCATGAAAAAGTAAAATGATGCTATATTTGGAATGCTAGTCATCTTTTTCATTACTGGGACCCATCTGGGACCAAAAATATTTTCAGTATTTGGGCAAAATGGTAGAAACAAAGTTTCACTACTCTGATATCCCTTCAAGGAAGTACTTGCTTCCCAGCAGCAGGGATTAAGGTCTGCAGACAATGTCTACATGTCAGCTCTTTAGGGTCCATCTCAGACACAGTCAAGTTGCTCAGGGTCATACACTTGCCAGGCACCCTCTTCTTTGTAACTAAATGAGACAAGTCATAAAAGGCTTTTTATTTTAGCTTTACGTGGGACATACACAGGTAATACTGACTTGAGAACCCCCTGCTGGCTTTGCTGAGGCTTTGTCCGGCTGCACCCATTTTACTTCTTTTCCAGCCCACTTCTGTTTTCTGAACTTTCCTTGATATGTAGTGATCCATAATAAATATTTTGCAACCCAAACTTTGCCTCAGAGCCTTCCTCATGAGAACACAATCTGTGAGAAACATCTAGGGAAATTCCAGGATCTATACTTACATTCATAATTCATATCCTATTTCAAGTATTGACAATCTTGGGAAACTAAGATTACATTTAGAATATTTTCACTGCAAATCAAATACTTAAGCCCACGTATAGCCATTGTCCCTTTTTGTAATAAATGTGTATTTCCAAAATCCCCTGTAAATCAGTGAATTTATTTGTGTATCTTCATTTATTCATTCACTATTTTATTTAACATTTACTTATTAATCCTTATTATATACTAACTCCCCTTTTAGGTGTATGAAAATAAAGACAAATACATAATCTTTTTCATCAAGGCTTTTGATGGTTGACAGATGAATAAGATGAATAAGTTTTAGACAAAGCAAGTAACTTTTGCCATAGAAGCAATAGCAGATACTATACAAGGAAGATGCTAGATAATGGTCAATAAACACCCAATGGAAACATAATTTTTAGGAAGGGCTTCATAAAGTAACAGATTAAGTGGACTAAGGGTAGGGCAGAGATGCATTGGGACCTCTGGGATGATGGAATGGTATGCATCAAGATATTTAGGTTTTAGGAAGTAAACTTCTAAATGAAATTTTAGGTTTCAGAACTTTTCAGTTATAAGGTACTCATTGCTTTACAATTTACTATTTCTGAAAATGGCATATTCCTACAGTGCACATTTAAAGCAGTCATTCATTTATGTTCTTCCTAAAATGCTGTTATTAAAATAAGGTTACAATAATCACTTTGGAAATGCATATAAAATAGGACTTGATAAATTTGGTGCAGAGCATTTCTTAGAAAATAGTGACAGGTGGAGTTGAGAAACAAAGCATGTGTCAAACTCATTATAAGGCTGTAATCATGATAGAGAGATTCTAATCCATACTGAAAACCAGAAGAAGTTATTGAGTCCCTTTAAGAAGTCATTTGGTATCATCTGACTTTAGTTTCAGAACGATCTCATTGATTGCAGGGGAAGAAATAGATGGGAGAGAGCAACATTGCAGGAAGAGAAAACAGGAGTTTGCTCTTTTCCAACTGGAAAATGTGAAGGCTGTAACAAAGGAGGTGGTAGTAGCTATGGAATGAAAGGGACAATGGTGACCCATGGCTGGTTGTGCATAGTTCGAAAATGTCTCAGTTTGCCAGTTCTACTACGATACTACCATTTGATGGGTTGGTTTAAACAAGCATTTATTCTCTCTCAGTTTTGAAGTCTAAAATCAAGATGCTGGCAAAGTCATTTTTTTAAAAAAATTATTTTATGAGAGATTTTGTGAGCTTACGTAATTATCATGAATAATATGCAGAATTCTCATAAATCACCCCACCACCAACACCTTGCATTGTTGTGAAACATTTGTTACAAATTATGAAAGAACATCATCAAAATACTATTGCCAACTATGGTCTAAAGCTTACATTTGGTGTATTTTTCCATAAACCATTCTATTATTAACACCACGTACGTTTGTTACAGTTCATGAGAGAACATTATTATCTTTGTGCTTTTAATCACAGTCCATCATCTACCATATGTTTTCCATACCTTGTACTCTCCAACCAAAGTGTGCACTCAGTGACTCTCAGTTTCATTACAGAGATATGTTGTCATTGCCTCAGTCAATTTTAGAACATTTCCCTTACTTCAATAGAAAAAAAATTCCCATGTCTCCCTATTACTGACCCTTAGCATTCATATAGTGTCTTCTTTGTCATTAATGCAAGTATATACAATATTGCTGTTAGCTATAGTTCGTGAGTTACATAAATTATATTTTTCCCAAGTAGCACCATATACTTAACACCATGTAATAGTGTCAAGGGTATGATTTCCCCCAGGGTCAGGAGTGTTCTGGTGATGGCAGGCTGCCATTATATGGTGATCTCTCTCTTTTGTCTGCTCTCCTGGTTTCCCCTGACTTCTGGCTTCATCTTGCAGCTTTCTCTCACTGTGTCTGAATTTCCTCTCTGTGTAAGACCTCCAGTCATATAAACTAAGACCCATCCTGATTCAATTCGGCCATACCTTAACTCATCTTCCAAAAGTTCTATTTGCAAATGGGTTCATACCTATAATTTGGTGCATTAAGATCTGAGTATGTCTCCTGTGGAGTACATGATTCAATCCCCAACAGAAAGTGAGAGATTGTGCAGCAGTTAGGACAACTCCCTGATGCAGGAAATTGAAAGTATAATTGTACTTGTTGAAGAGACAGCAATTGAAGAGCAACCCTTTTTGGGGGGGCAGGCGGTAGAATGAAGGAGAGGGATTGAAAAGGGAAGATAGCATATTCAGTTTTTGAGTTGTTTGTGAAATATATAAATACAGATATATCTCAGCATTTAGGTATAAATGTGAACACTAGGTTTTTAGACAGAAACAGATTCAGTGATCATTTGGTAGTAATTGAAGTCATAGACAGTGATGGAACAACAAAATAGAATGTTATGGGCCTTTTGTCTTTTTACTAGCCACCATTCTTTTTCAAGTAAGACTCCATTTTGTGCATTACTGTGGAATTCATTGTCTTGCTTCTCACCAAGGGAGTGAAAGTGGCATATATTTCTTTGCTATGCTCAATGAAAGACAAAGATTTGGCATTGTGTCATGCATTCAACCAATCACTTAGTCCTATACCAAACTTTGAATTTAGAGCTAGAGTCATAGAGAAGAGTGATCAGGGTTTGTTTAAAGCAAATGTAGTAGTGTTCAGTTACGGAAGCACCTGTAATTAGCAGGAGCCTCCTACAGTAGCAGGGGCAGAGGCTAGTCAGCTTGTTTCTCCTGAAGGTAAGTCCTTCTTTACCAGCTTTTTTTTTTTTTTTAATCAAAATGCTTTATTTTAAAAGAGGTTTTAGATTACATAAATGTTACATCAAAAATGTAGGGGATTCCCATATACCCTCTCCCTCCCCTCTCACACTTTCCCCCATTAGCAACATCTTTCATTAATGTGGTTCATTTGTTACAATTGAAAAACAATTGAAGCATTATTGCTAACCATGGTCTATAGTTTACTTTAGGGTTACACTTTGCACCGAACAGTTTTATAGGTTTTGACAAATTGTATAATGGCCTGTATCCATCATTGCAAGGACATGCAGAACAATTCCAATGCCCCCAAAATGCAACATGTTACACCTATTCTTTCCTCTCCCTCCCCTCATAACCTCAACCAGCTTTTTGATGGTTAACCTATTTTAAATCTTGGCCTTCTAGCTTACCATCAATTCTTGAATTCCTAACATTGTGACAACAAAAGTCCTTTTCTGCCTAGGATAGCTAGACTTGATTTTCCTTCTCACAACCAGGATTGCTAGAGAAATAAGGACATTTGATGGTTAGGGAGAATAAGAAGACTCCTTATATTTGATGTTTGGCCTCAGTCTGAGTCTTTTATCTTTCCCAGTAACAATCCTTCAGTTTTAACCTAACATAGTTTTGTATTGCCATATTTCCTTCAAACAAAACAGCTCCGGATGTAAAGAAACAAGCACTGACAATCTTGGAGTTTTCCAAGATGAAAAAGTTTCACTGATGAAAATGTGAAATGTGACTGACAGTACTGATTTTATTGCCTGGGGGTAGCTGGATCACTTTATAAGTTTGCTTTCACTACCCATGTATTCATTGTCAAAGTGTGTGTTTCATTCAGTTTAATAACAGTGTGTTTGCATGTGTATTTATGCAGGTATATACACACACACATACAAATATTTACTGTATTAATAATTTTTCAATTTGGAAAATGTCTTTCTGACCATATAAATATAGATTAAAATTAGTCTTTTTTTCTCAGAAAGATATTTAGTAAATTGTATCTATGAAATTGTGATTTGAAGTGGTATGTGAAGTATATGTACATGTTAATCTCCAGGATACATTTCAAAGCATTATCAATTAGTTAGTTTTTTTCTTCAGTAGTACCCAGGATACTTTTCATTATTATAAACACCAAAAGTCATAGCTTTCAACATTTTTAATGAAGACAGAAAGATTTTCTAGATGAAACATGTAAAGAATCCAAAATTGGAATCTGAATTATTTCATTTTCATGAAAGTATCAAAATATAATATGAATTTTAAAGTTTATCAGATTGAGTCTTTGCCATAAATAAATTTTGGAGTTATGTACTGTAAGTATGTGAACCTTAAATCATTCATTTATTATCCATTATTCTATAAACAAAATTCTGTGCCTTCCACATGACAGCCACTGTAGTATATCAATTATCTCTGTGAGGGTCTTACAGTTTGGACAGAAGATTTTTAAAAATTAGCTCAATTATAAATAGCTATAAGACAAAATATAGAAGGAATATGAAGTGAGAATATTAAGAAATTTTGAGCACAAAATTAGAGTGAAGTTTAAGAGATAAAAATATTTTATTAAATTGCCAACTTCCACAAATTCAGGGATTTTATCTGTCAAAGAAAGGAAGAGGTTATGTATTTCTCAATACTTCCCTACTTAATTTCAAAATACTTCACCTTTACTACAATCAAATTAACATCATTTTAGCACAAAGGAAGCTTAACCTCAAGAAAGATTCTTCAGAATTGCAAAATCTTATTCAATCACAAGGAAATGACCTTAAAAATAAAGTGCAGAGAAAGTAAGACAGGTAACAAAGAATGTGGTAATCCCTGGAAAATATTCTGTCAATTTGTTATGTGTCCTTGATTGTTCGCTCTTGTGTTTTTGCCATGAGCAATAATCCAGTGATTCTATTTTTTGTTCCTTCTATTAAAATGAGACTTTTTTTAATGGTATAATTCCCGTTGCCTTACATTTTCATTACTTGGCTTATAATAGATAATTATTTTAATTATAGCTTAAAATGTGCTAGTAACAATAGTTTAGGGAATGCATTAATCACTCACATATATTTATGCATTTTAAATGTTTCATGTGCTACACACAATCCTTAAAATGAAAAAAAAGTTTGATGACATTTGTTTATTGAGTCCTCTTAAGGTAATTTTAAAATCAGTGTCTGCCTAGGTCTAGCCCCAAAATATATTAGTGGTAACAAATAATATGAATATTTCTAGGTTTAAGATTGTGTACCTCAAACTTTTAGATGTTTTATGTAGATTCTAAGGAGAAAAGTCATGCATTGACTAGCCAAGTATTATAAGAATCTACCTAAAATGTCCATTGATAATCTGTATTTATAGAGGAACTAAATTACAAGATTCTTCCTATTGGAATATGCTGTACACCAGATTCTTGATTCTGTGCAGTTAAATTTAAAATGTTAAGTAAAGGTTATTTGAATAATTTGTATGTAGTTATTTAACAAGTCCGTGAAATTGAGTGTTGCGTGTTACTTTTTGTTGCTTTTTAGTTTATTTTGTTTTGCATGCCCTTTAAAATCAATAGGCAAATCACTAAGCTTTCAGATTCATGGATGTGGCAGTTTGAAGTTTTGTGGACCCAAGAAAATTCTATTTTAGAGCTAATCCATTCTTGTGGGGTTAAACCTATTTTAATTGGGGACTTTTGATTAAATTACTTCAGTTAAGGATCTTTTATTAGATTGTATAACTCAGGGAAAGCCTTAAGCTTTTTACTCTAGTCCTTTATAAGAGAAGGAATAAAAAGTCACAGATTCAGAAAAAGCAGCAAAGAGAAGAAAACTCCTGGAAGCTGAGGGAGAAGGCCCTGGGAGCAAGAAGCTGAAATCAATGGAACACAGAAGCGGGGAGGAGGCCACTTTAGTAAGAAGTTGAAAGCAATGAGGTCCAGAGGAGAGTGGAGAGACAAGTGGATGCCTTCCTATGCCAGATTAACCGCAGCTACAGCTTGGGAGAAAGGATCTACTGATGATGTTTTGGTTTAGACACTTTCATGGCCTCAGAACAGTAAGCTTTTATCCTAATAAATCCCCATTGCAAAAGCAAACCCGTTTTTGGAATGTTGCCTCCAGCAGCTTTTAGTAAAATAAAACAATGGGTATTATCAATTACTCCATTATTTCAACTTTATATGTAAATAAAATTTGACTGTGTATTAGTCAGAGTTCTCTAGGGAAACAGAATAAACAGGAGATATCTGTAAATAGTATAAGATTTTATAAAATTATCTCATGTGTCTGTGAGGATGCACAAGTCCAAATTCCACAGGCAGCCTGAAAAGCAGGGGCTCCGTTGAAGGTCCTTTATGAGTTCCCAGGAGACACTGGCTATCAGAAGTTAAGTTGGGAAATTCTCTCTGAATGCAGAAATCACTTCCCCTTTCAAGGCATTTAGTTGATTGGATAAAATGTCACTCATTGCTGACAGCAATCTCTTTGGTTGATGATTGTAGATGTAGTCTGTAAGTGTCCTTGTATTACAATTAGCCCAATGCTTGCTTAACCAAACAACTGGGCACAATTACCTGGATGAGCTGACACATTAGCCTAACCATCACAGTCCACTCCTTGTCAACTTGGCAACTGTACACATCACTTTAAACCATACTTAGTCTCTAAATAAAAACATTAACAAAAATGCATGTATATATTTCTACCTAACAATATTCAAGTGTCCTGCATACAACCAGAAACTCATTAATTCCCGGCCAGTTAGGGTCCAAATCCTTGGGTACTATTCAATCTTGAACTTGACATCCTTAAATATTATGACATGAAACTAATACAACGTGTCATATGATAAGCTAAAAGTTTAGGGACGAAAACAAAGATATTTGTTTTATGTCCATGTACAATCATACTCATAACAAAACAAGAAAGAAAGATGTATGGCCATAACAGTCCTCATTTCTGAAACTATGCACATTGTCAAAGTTCATATTTATTACTACCTTCTTCCACTACCCATTACACATTTCCGTTACCCTCAGCAAACACCTCAGCTTGCCATGGTTCTTTGCCTAATGGTGTGACCCGAACTCTCATTCCTGAAGATACTGGGCCATTGTTAGTCCTGGTTGGATTGGGCTGTAGCAATTTTCCATTAACTTTAATCCGGGCATGACAGTACTAAGAGATGACCTAGAGGATCTCCTGTATTCCAGGCAAACTCTTCTTTACCCCCATTATGTAGATGCAGTCTTATTTCCCCTTGATAGTCAGGATCAATCAACCCAGCCAGTACAGTAATTCCTTTCTTTGACTGTAGATTCAGAGGTAAGAGGAACCAAAAGTGACCAAATGGCAGTCTCAACTTCAAGTTCAATGGAATCATTATTGTGTTCTCTGGTGGCAGCACTCCTCCTTTTGGAACTAAGACCTGTGGACCAGCAGAACTGAAGGTTGCAGGCACAGGAAGCAAAAATTTTCCTCATGGATCACTGTGGGTAATAGTGAGTGGTACCACTCCCATTTCTACTCCATGAATCCTGGTTATGGGAGAAACAGCAACATAGAGTGGATGGTGATTTAGGCATACACAGCCTCCTGGAGAACATTATCCCAGCCCTGCAAGGTATTGCCACCTAATTGGTGTCATAATTGAATTTTCAAAGGCCATTCCACTGTTCTATCAATCCAGCTGCTTCAGGATGATGGGGAATATGGTAAGACCAGTGAATTCCATGGGCATCTGCCAACTCCTGCACATCATTTGCTATGAAATGGGATCCTTGATGAGAAGCAATGCTGTATGGAATGCCATGGCAATGGGTAAGGCATTCGATAATTCCACCAACGAAAGTTCTGGAAGAAGCATTGTGTGCAGAGAATGCAAACCCATATCCGGAATATGTGTCTATACCAGTTGAAACAAATTGCTGCTCCTTCCATGATGGAAGTGGTCCAATATAATCAACCTGCTATGAAGGTAGCAGGCTGATCACTTCGTGGAATGGTGCCGTACGTGGGACTGAATGTGGGACTCTGTTGCTGACAGATTGAGCACTCAGCAGCAGCTTAGCCATGTCAGCCTTGGAGAGGATAAGTCCATATTGCTGAGCTATGCATACATCCATCCCTACCTCCGTGGCTACTTTGTTCATGAGCCCATTGGGCAATGACAGGAGTGGCTGGGGAAAGAAGCTGGGCATTAGCCACAGAGTGGGTCATCTTACCCACTGGATTTTTTAAATCTTCCTCTGCTGAAGTCACGTCTGATGAGTATTCTTATGCTACACAAATATTTTCATGTTATTTTGCCCACTCAGAAATGTCTATCCACATACATCTTCTCCAGACCTCTTTGTCATCAATTTTCCAATCGTTTTCCTTCTAAGACCCTGACCATCCAGCTAAACCATTGGCAACAGTTCATGAATCAGTGTACAAATACATTTCCAACAATTTCTTCTTCCAGGAAAAGTGAATAACTAGGTGCACTACTTGAAGTTCTACCCACTGGGAGGATTTTCCCTCACCACTGTCCTTCAGGGACACCCCAGAAAGGGGCTGCAGTGTAGCAGCTGTCCATGTTGGGGTGGTACCTGTATATTGTGCAGAACCATCTGTAAACCAGGCCCAAGTTTTCTTTTTCTCAGTCAACTGATTATAAAGGACTCTCCAAGAGACCAAATCTCTGGGCTGGGAAAGAGAAGATACTGTGGCAGAAGTGGTGAACATGGGCATTTGAGCTACTTCTTCTTGGGTCACACTTTGTATTCTGTCTTTGGGGGCTTTTTTTAAATTTTAGTCTAACAATAGGTTGGAAGAGAAGAGGAGTAATGGGGGAGGGTGTAGGATTTTGACATTGTGTATGAATTCCAAAACTAGATATTGGATTGTATTTGTAAACTGGTCTGTTCCTCTGGGCATATTTGATTATATTACATTCAGATGTTTCACTTTTACTTGATTAAATAATGATTAAGTCTTTTATTGGGCCACATCAGTAGAATGTTCTCACAGAAGAAACCACAAGGCAGAGAAGGGAGGTTGGAGTTTTAATGCTGGAGCCCCAGGAAGTAAATACACAGAGAAGTAGATATGTGAGGAAAGAGAGAAGGCTCCATTAGACACAGCAGAGGACATGGGAAGAGAGATGAACTGTTTGAGAATTTACAGTTGATCTTGTGGTGAGAGCAGAGCAGTTGAGCCTGGAGAGAAGCGAGCCCTGGGAGAGACGAGACTTATCCCAGCCGACAGCTGATATTGGAAGAAGCTGGGACCACAGAGACCTGAGAGGAGGAGGAAGCCCAAACCCTTGCATACATCAGTGGTCATCACACTCCAACGCGTGGCTACAGACTTTGGTGAGGGAATTAACTTATGCTTTATGGCCTGGTAACTGTAAGTTTCTACCCCAAATAAATACCTTTTTAAAAATCCAACAGATTTCTGGTATTTTGCATCAGCACCCCTTTGGCTGGACTAATATCCTGGATAAGGAGAATTATTAGAAACACCTTGCAAGATTCTGACCTCAGGTTATTCCATTATATTTTCATCTGGTAAGACAGGGTTAATCTCTTCAGGCAAAGGTTGGAAGGCAGAGTCCTCAGGGCAGAGTGGAGGTTGAGCAGTGTATGCTGGAGTTTAGGTGGTCCCTGCCTCAGGAATGGGAGAAGGTCTAGTCTCCTTGGGTCACAGAGGAGGCTGAGTGATACAAGGTTGGCACTGTGTGTTCTCTACAGGTCAGGCCATCACAGGTTTATCTGTCAAAGTCTAAGCAGAATTTAGGGTTCTAATATCCCCACCAATATCATCATCATTTCATATGTCTCCACCCCAATCCTCAGGGTTCTACTCCTTTCTAATCAATGTCTTCACTTTAACAGATGACACCCTACAAGTTTGAGATTTTAGTTGCATTTGTAACTCTGTTACTCATACAATGAGACTCTAAGTCTGGTTTTATGAGATCTCAAGTTTATGACTACGTGAAACAAGATTTTCTCTCAGAATGCACATAGATATTTCACGTCATTAATGCAGCATTTTATTTATTTATTTATTTATTTATTTATTTATTTATTTATTTATTTATTTCTCTCCCCTTCCTCTCCACCCCCACCCCAGTTGTCTGTTCTCTGTGTCCATTTGCTGCATCTTCTTTGTCCGCTTCTGTTGTTGTCAGTGGCACAGGAATCTATATTTCTTTCCTTGTTGTGTCATCTTGTTGTGTCAGCTCTCTGTGTGTGCGGCACCATTCCCGGGCAGGCTGCACTTTCTTTCGCACTGGGCAGCTCTCCTTATGGGGTGCACTCCTTGTGCATGGGACTCCCCTATGCGGGGGACACCCCTGTGTGGCAGGGCACTCCTTGCATGCATCAGCACTGCGCATGGGCTAGCTCCACACGGGTCAAGGAGACCCGGGGTTTGAACCATGGACCTCCCATGTGGTAGATGGACACCCTAACCACTGGGCCAAGTCCGCCGCCTATGCAGCATTTAAATTGCAAATATGAAGACTTTGGCTCATCCCTTGCTTTTGTAACTGAATCCAGAGTATCTAGGAGGAGCCAGTCAACATCACTGTGCCTTTTGATTTCACAAAGCTCTGTTAAGGTATTGAAAACACTCTTATCCAGATCCTTGCCTCTTAAAAACTTGGAAGTAGGGGAATTCAATGACGATATTTTGCATATCTCCATTGCCAACTCACGCCATGGACTATTAGTGGCCTCTTGATTACTGGAAAGGGAGTCGTTAGTACCCATGAGTCCAATTAGAGAAAGCCAATTGCAAAACTTCCAGAACCACTTCAGAAAACCCATGTTTAAGATTCTGTTCTTCAAGAACTGAACCGCTCCTGGTACCAAGCTGTATTAGTCAGGGTTCTCTAGGGTAACAGAATCAAGAGAAGATATCTGTAAATAGTATAAGATTTTATAAAATTCTCTAATGTGACCATGGGAATGCCCAATTCCAAATTCTGCAGCCAGGCTGCAAACTAGGGACTCTGGTGAAAATCTTTGATGAGTTCCAAGGAGACAATGGCTGTCTGAAGTCAAGTGGGAAAATGCTCTATGAATGCTGAAATCACTTCCTCTTTTAAGGCATTCAATTGATTGGATAAAATGTCACTCATTGCTGATGGCAATCTCCTTGGTTGATTGTAGATGTAATAAGCCATCTATGCATTAAACTCACTGGTGACTAAAGTCATAAATGTTCTTGTATTACAATTAGCCCCGTACTTTCTTGAACAAACAACTGGGCACAATTACCTGGCCATGTTGACACACTAGCTTAACCACCACAGCCTGGAAATCTATGTTTGTTTTATTTGAGAGTTTTATGAAATTTCCATTCTTGTTGGGCCATCGATATTTCAACGCTTTGTCACTAGGTTTGCATGTTCCCTTTTAGTATGAAACTTAGAGTTGTCCTAAAGAAAGGACATTAATATGTGGTGGGGTGGATGGGGGAAATGAGAATCTTTTAAATAACTTAAAAAATTAATTGTTGAGATAACATTAACATAATATAGTC
Source organism: Dasypus novemcinctus (assembly GCF_030445035.2). Classification (NCBI taxonomy): domain Eukaryota; kingdom Metazoa; phylum Chordata; class Mammalia; order Cingulata; family Dasypodidae; genus Dasypus; species Dasypus novemcinctus. The sequence goes on along the minus strand of NC_080679.1, from coordinate 53,478,937 downwards.
CTAAACAGTCCAATTTAAAGTGAATCTCAATGATCACTACTTTTGTGAAAGCCAGCCTATTAAAATATGTAAGTATGGATTTTCATTATCGACTGACATATTATTATTTCCTCATAGTTTGAGACCATGCTTCATACATACCAGGCATTATGCTAAGAACTTTACTAATATTACTTCATATAATGATTATAATGAGTCAGTGAGATATTGTATTATTATCCATGCTTTGCATAAGGAAATCGAAACAGAGAGAAATTAAGATATGCACTCAAATCATGCCTCTATTGATTATTAGCATCAGGATTTGAACCTGGCATTCTGATTCTAGGAGAACTTTTTGTTTTTGTGACTCTTAATATGTTGAAGAAAAATTATCCTTGAGCTTGTACTTAGTTCTATCAGTCAGTCAGGATTATTAGTAGATGATTCTAGTCAATTAAAATGAAAAGGAGTTTATTAAGTGATATTGTATTGTTAAGTAATAGGAATATGTAGGAACAAAGGATAAGTGCAGACAAACATCTAAAACCACTGCAGAAGTGGCAGTTAGGAGAACAACACAAATTTACTCGCCATCACAAATTGGCAGATGCTCAAGTTTGCAGCCAGTAACTTGTCTTACTTCCAAAGCCACTAATGCCAGTAGTGATGCCCTCTGTGCAGTAGAGGTGGATTTTATGACCACTGCTATACTGCTACACTCAAAAGCCAGATGTTTCTGCTACCACATTTGCCAACACATACCTGACACAGAAACTGCTCCATAATTTGCTTTCTTCCAAATCACATGCTTTAATGATTTAACTTAGCTGTAGGGAGGCCAGGGTGTTTCTTTCGTGGATATATGAAACCTATTATTTTTTAAAAAGGCAGAATACCACAAGTGTTAGGACATTGAGAAATAGGAACATTCCTTCACAGTTGGTGGGAATGTAGAATGGTGCAGGCTTTGTGGAAGACAGTTTGGCAGCTCTTCAGGAGCTAAATATAGAGCTGCCAGATAACCTGGCAATCCTGCTACTGGGGAAATATTCAGAAGAAATGAAAGCAGAGATATGAACTGACATTTGCACACTGATGTTCACAGTAGCATTATTCACAACTGCCAAAAGAAGGAAACAAGTCAAGTGTCCATGAGCTGAAAAATGGATACACAAAATGTGGTGTATACATACAAAGGAATAGTAATCATCTATAAGAAGAAATGAAGTCAGGATGCATGTGGCAACATGGATGAAACCTGAGGACATTATGTTAAGTGAAACAAGACAGACACAAAAGTACAAAATCATGTGTTCTCACTAATATGAACTAAGTACAATGATTAAACTCATGAAGTTAAAATCTATCTGGAGTGTAGGAGGTTGCTAGAGTAAACCCTGTGGTAGATGATGGACTGTGGTTAACAGTACAAACATGAGATATTCTTTAATTAATTATAACAAATGTGCAATGCTATTACATGGTGTTAATAATAGCATGGTTTATAGGAAAATATACCTAATGTAAACTATGGACTAGAGTTAGTAGTACTATTTTGATGTTTTTTAATCAATTGTAATCATGTTCCACAACAATGCAAGATCTTGGTGGTGGGATGGTGTATGCGAATCCTGTATGTTATTCATCATTATTTTGTAAACTCACAACTTCAACTTCTCTAATAAAAAATCAATGAACAGTAATGAAGAATAGTTAATTATTCATTTTTCTTTCTTTAGTTTTATAATTTATGCAAGTTTCAATGAGTGATTTTACTTGAATGAAAATTTTGATTTTTAACATAGTGAAGAAGTAGGTTTCTATGAAAGAGTAGACAGAGCACATGTATCACACCCTATAATTTAAATGCTCATTTTATAGATATTTTATCAGCTGAGATAGCCAGTAGGTCAATATTCTTCCAAATAGAGTAGTCCTAAAGCTAAGTTTGATCTTATTGTGTGAATTTGTTTTGGTAACGCTTAGGATAGGCACGCAACAAGTACTCAGACTCAGGATCTTTCCTACCAGGGCCAAAACATTTCCTTCAAACTTTATTAGAAATTAATGAGCACAACAATATATTACATTCAGGAGGAGAGCCAATAATCGTTTAGAGTCTTCTTAAAACGTTACAGCTGGGGAAACTGAGAAAGAGAGCTGTTAATTGCCTTGGCTCTTAAGACTTACAAGGGAAGGGAAAGCAGAGCCAATTCTTTTGCCTCACAGTTGCTCCTAAAGCACCATGCTGCCTGTTTCAATGTTGGATGGAGGTGATAGTCAAAGCAGTCACACCTGTAATTACTATGCCTGCACGAGCTGTGCCTCAGTCTTAAAACCACAGCACACTAAGGGACATGACTTTATATATAAAGAACATTGGTGCACTGAAGAAACCCAGTCGCTTTATTTGTCTTTAAAAAGTACAAGAAAATCATAATAGCTTAATCATTGCTTTCAATTTTAGCAGCAAACAATTACTGGATTAAACAATTAAATAAAATTGAGGGATTTCCTATGATTTTAGTCTAAAAGCAGAGACAATGGTTCATAGATCTTCACTGAAGTTTCACCTGTGAAATAAATGTTCCTGAGCAGGAATACTGCTGCTGTAAACTACTTCATATCTCATGAGCAAAATGTTTGTCCTGGAAAGACTGTTTTTCCACCACAGCTCTTGTAAGAAACATGGAGCCAGTTTGGTTATAATATTCTTGGGATAGACATTTGAGTACTTACTGATTTGCATTCAGTCAAAACAAAACAAACAAAGCACAGGAGATCTTTTACACCCCTCTTTATTCTGGAACTAACAGAGGCCAGGACAGCCAGATTCCAGAATGTGGAGTGGAACGTTCACCACCTGAGGCCTGCTGATCTTTACAGCAGATTCCAGTGATTTGAGTCAAACTGAGAGAAGTCTGTCAGAAAAACATTGATTGGAATTGTCCATACTAAGAAGGCAGAATATATGTGGTTTCATTTTTCTAGCACGTAAATAGTTTTACTACTGCTCTCTTAAAGGGGTAGATATCTGAAAGTCAGGCCACCAAATATCCCCAGAATACAACTTTTACACTTTCAATGTTGCATAATAAGCTTGGGGCCACTCCAGGCCTCATTAATAAAAACCTTTAGGCAAAACATTAACAAACAGAAAATGCCAATGAAGCACAAATTCACTGAGACTAAATTATTTCTCACCCCAGCATGCTTGTTGTAGCTGACATTTTGTGAAATCAACCAAAATGGAAGGAAAAACAGTTCCTGGAGGGAACTTTGACGTCAGCCTGTTGGGAGTTTCCAGGGATAACAAACACTACTGAAAAGGCTGGGAAAATGTGAATTAGGATAACAATCTTTGTGATAAGCTTCCTGTTCTCTGTAAATGCTTTCCATATTCAGGAGCCACAAGCTTACCCCAACAGTCCCTAAATGTGGCAGCAGTCAGGCAGAGGGAAAGGGGATCATCAAGAATGCTAAATGCCTAGTGTTTTCACAGAACTCTCAGTGTCCTAGGTCTGCTTTTACTTTGGCTAAGCACAGCATTCTGTTTGAAAAACAAAAAACAAAAGAAAAAAAACCTGGAGAAAACAAAGGTGCCTTTGCCAATATTATGTTTCTCTTTGACAAGCACTCAGAATTCTGAGGGGAATCCACTATAAATGGGATCAGGTTATTCATTTATGTTGTGTTCAAATATAATTTTATGATACATCCTCCACAGAGAGTATTCCTTTCTAAGGGTAGGCATTTGAAGGACTAAGGGTAAAGCATTCCTCCTGATTAATCACAAAAGGTGTTCACTGCATTTCTGAAATGCCCTTGTTGTAAATATCTGGAATATTGATTAAATTTACAGTTAATGGATATACTCTGGGAAGTACGGCCTTTGACTCATGGTTGGCAAACCACAAAGGAGGAAACAGTAAAGGCTTTGCTAAGTTACTGGTTTTCAGTGCAATTGCACTAAAGAAATCAGCTTGCTTTTTGGCATAAAAAAGTATAGCATATTTCCACATGTTATTTAGAATGATAACCAACCTACCTTGGATAATTCCAAAATTTTAACAGAACATTTTCTACTTGGTTCATACTAGAAATCATCTCTCCTAGAATTTCAAACTTACTTTAAGTATGCAAATTTATTGATTAGCATGTGAGGATTAATTCAGATAGAAGACCTCGAAAACAGTATCTTATAAATTTTATATCATGAAAGTCATGTATTCCATAAATTTATCCACATTTATAATTATATGTTACTTAATATAATGCCATCATCTTTACAGAATTGTCATTATTTTGTGATTTGTCTCTCAGAACATGGGGAGTTTTAATTCATAGCTATTCCTTAATAAAATGGAGTTAACAACCTAATATTAATTGTGTAATATGAGCGTTGTTAGGTAACTAAGGAGCCTTAACTTGAAGAATTAATGTCGGTATTTGGATTTCTTTGTTCTTGGCATCATGATTATACTTATTATTTTAAATCTAAAAATATTTGTATTTTTATACTTAAGTTCTATCATATAAATTAATTATGGAAATCATGTCAAAAATGTTTGTTGAAGATATCCAAGCAGCAGACACAAGAATTACTCATATATATAGAAACGAAATATCTATTTCAACAAGCAGGATGGTGGGAGAGAGAGCATTTTTGTTTGAAAGAATGCTGGGTTATAAGAGGACAAGATTTCCAGTTTATTAATCTGTTTTTAATAGCTATGTGGTCTTGTGTACGCCACTTAACCTATTTGAATCACCTTGTTTTTTTTTCATTTTAAAAAATAAGGATATAATGCCAGCTTTTCTTTTTTAAATAGCCTATAAGAATCAAAAGAGAAGATGTGTGAGTTTTCTGATACTGTAAAGCACTATTTATGAGTAACAGGCTATTTTTATGATGACTGGGTGGAATAAAAACAAATAGAAACAATTCCTTTTATATATCCTTTTTTGCAGGATATGTAAAATCCCAAAAGAATGTCTCTCTTTCTTTTATTGATATTTGGAGAATTATAGCTCGATGACAGATGTGTTTGCATAGCTGTATAGACCACAAAGGAGTGGAGTTGAAGATGGTTTTCACAAGTTGTTAAAATTATTCTAGTTTTCATGTTGTGTATTACAAGTTAGATTCAGTGTCTGAAAACTAGTAGGGAAGAGTATTATTAACCAAGAAAGACAAAGGTAGTGCAATCAAAACTTTAATAATACATGTGCATAGGTATGTTTGCTAGAAACCATGCAAGTCTACCTAGTTAGGAAAAAATAGCATAGTTAGGAAAAAATATTTCCAAGAAAGATTGCTATGTCTCATGAGTTTGAGGAGAAGAGTAAATGTAGAGCACTGAGTAGTCATTTCACAATAAGATTGAAAATCCTGGCTTATCTTATGTATTAGTCAGCCAAAGAGGTGCTGATTCAAAATACTAGAAATTGGTTGGTTTTTATAAAGGAAATTTATTTGGGGTAGAAGCTTACAGATACCAGATTATAAAGCATAAGTTACTTCCCTCATTGAAGTCTATTTTCATGTGTTGGAGCAAGATGACTGCCACTGTTTGTGAGGGTTTAGGCTTCATGGGTTCCTCCCTTCTAGGGTCCTGCTTCTCTCTCTCGATTTAGAGTTTCTCTCTTCCCAGGGCTTGCTTCTTCCTGGGCTCAGGGTTCCCCTCTTCCTGGGGATAGCTTCTCTTTGCTCTGTGAGCTTACTTCCCAGGGCTCCAGCTTAAGGCTTCAGCATCAAAGTCCAACATCAAAACTCCAGCATCAAAAACCCTCACCTCTGTCCTTTGCCATGCCTTTTATCAGTGAGTCCCCTTCCACCAAGGGTTGGGGACTCAACTCCCTAATGACATTGCCCAATCAAAGCCCTAATCATAACTTAATCATGCCCAGGTACAGACCAGATTACAAACATAATTCAATATCTATTTTTGGAACTCATAACCATATCAAACTGATATATTTTAAGTCATGGTGAATTCGTTAAGATGTAAAAACTAAACTTAAATCTTGATGTTCCTCTTGCTTACAGTTTTTGAAGCAGTAAGATAATGGTTTATGAGGTAAGTGTCATTGCCCTTTATAGCTTAGCTAAATTGCATGAACATCATTGGATTATGGGTAGATAGTGAGAAACAGGTGCAGTCTTCAGCAGTTTCTCATATTTTCTTTCTGTATTTGCTTTTCCCTTTCTCCCCTACCTACTTATGCTTTTGCCCCTAGATGCTTTCCCAATCCAATTACATGAGCAGAGCATACTTGTCTTGTCTCCTTTCTCTGCTAGAAAACTGATGGATTAATTTGGACACAGGCTACTGATTGACTGACCTACCAGTAGATCTAGCAAAACCATCACAGGACACTATGATTGTAAGTAGATTCAATTTCATCATGATATAACCTCTTCTTTTACAGCTAAGAACACAGAAATAATTTGTGGGGAAAGCCTACTGAATAATTTCTTAAGATTAATAATCAGGTCATTGTAAACCTTATCCTACCCTAGTCCCCTTATACTATATACCTCACTGTCTCATGCCTGTTTATTTGCCCATAGTTGGTCACAGCTTAATGCCGTTTATAGCTTTAGTTTGACAACTCTTTGGGGGAGAAATTAAGTTTTTGGTAGAATGCCAAGTCCAATACCAGTTGTACTACATTCAATATTGTTTTGGCAAAATTTGCTGATATATCCCTGTCTAGGTAGAACAAGTTTGCTGGATACAAAATAAATTCCTTGGTTAAATGTTTACATACAATGAAATTGAAAGTAGGATTTCTAGAGCATTATTTCATTTCAGTGTCACTTATGATGAACAAAAGTGGCCAGGATTGTACCAGGGATTAATAAGGCATTTGGCAAAATTTATATTACCTGAAAGAAAATATATATACATATGTGCACATGCTCTTACTCATCTGCCTATTATCTAGCTCTTTATGTATCATCTATCTATCTAATTTACTTTAATATTTTGCAAAGTTTCAAAGACTGGTGAAAATAATGTGACTAATAATAGGGTGCCTAGCCAGTTCCCCAACCAAAGAGTAGTCCTGCAGGTACTAAGCCTGACTATGGAGACAGGAACTGCAGTTGGAGAGACACAAGTAGTCAAGTACCTACATAGGAATTAAGTCAATACTGCTGAATCTTTGGTAACTTTTGAAAGAAGTCAAATTTCTAAGATCACAGGGTTTAAAATTTAAAATCACAGTCCTTAATATATGGGTTTAAATTTTCTCAACTGTGAGGTAACCTGTCCTTTCTATATCACACTCTCTAACTCCTCCTTGGCATGTCAGGTTAAGTACTTCTAAAAACTATGCTCTTAAAGTCTGTTCAGAGGGTTTCACTGGTAAACAGGAAAGTTTAGTTCTGCCTCCTCAAGGTCAGGACTGTGAAGTCATGTGGTCTGCATAATAAAGAAAACATTAGTTGTTTCCCATGTGCTCCTCTCTGGTCTTGCTGACATTAAAATAGATCCTTCCAGGAAATACAAGCAGGGTCCTTTCTGAACCTGTATTTGTGAAATAGCTAAGAGACACCAAACACAAAATCTCTACTGGCTTGAAATAGGCTCTTGTGCCTTAGGTTCTCTACTTCTCAAAATGAGTGGATTGATCCTGCAGAAAAGCAGAACCTGGAAGATTTTCTAAGACTAGGAATAACCCACTCACTTAAAGCAACTCATGCTGGAAGAGAGAGAGAAAATACGGAAGAAAGTTTCCAAGAATAAGAGTAATAAAAATAAATAGGAATTTATAATAAGAAAAGGACTCTGCAAATCACAATACATGCTTTTAATATGCAAATCAGCACACTGATATTATTTTCTCTTTTGGATGAATGATGGAACTAAGATTCTGAGAGCTTAAGTGACATGCAAATTAATACATTAATAAATAGCAGAATCAAACGTTGGCCTTTATCATCATCTCCTTATTAGTTGTCCTAGGAGAGTCCAATTAACCTGAGAGGAGGTGTTGCAGCTCTCTTGAGATTCAGGGTCCAGCTGGCACATGGAGATCCCAAAGATTTAAGTTTCTTGGACACACAACTATTAATTCTAGAACCAACTATATGTTTAAATAGAAGGGGCAAAAGAGCCATGTGTAGGGAAACCACAACTGAGTCCAACTCTGTCACATGAACATCCCAAGAAACAGAGACAGTCTGCAACTGCAAGCAAGATAGTCCCATCCATCATCCCCATGGGATCTAAGCCCCCTCTAAATTAGAGATGAAGTGGGCATCACCATCCCACAATCCTAAGGATTGGGGAATGAACAATTGACTAGAGTAGGCATACTGGTATTCTCCTATAGACTTATTGTGATTCTAGCAATGGAAGAACTTTTGTCATTGATGTGGAGACAGTGGCCACTGAAGGTTCTGAGGGGAAGGAGAGGGAAAAACAGGTATAATATGGGGACATTTTTGGGACTGGGGACATTGCAATGACAGATACAAGCCATTACATATCTTGTCATAATTTACAAAATTGTGAAGCAAAGAGTGTAAACTACAAAGGAAACTATAATCCAGACTTAGTGGCAATGCTCCAAAATGTGTTCAATTGTAACAAATGTACCACATTAATGAACCAATTAATGTTGTCAATGTGGGAAAATGAGAGAAGGGTTGGGAGTGGGACATATGGTAATCCCCTAGATTTTTATGTAACATTTATGTGATCTAAGTATCTTTTTTAAAAAAAATTAAAAAGTATATTTAAAAAATAAAGTAAAAGAAAATAACCAGAAGCCAAAAAAAAAAAAAGGTTGGCCTTCACATTATATTATCTCACCCCCACAAAGATCTCTGCTATCAAAAGCTAAATACGAAAAACTGTGGCATAGGGCCTTACCTATGAAATCAGTATTGTAATTCTCATCTTTCAGACGAGGAAATTTCAGACAAGTTTTAAAATGCCAAAATCACATAGTGTTCAATTGACAGCAGTGGAATTCACATTCATATATATTTGATGCTGAGACCCTGGAATTAACTATCTCATTCTGTGACTTCCTGTTCCTGTGGCTTATACCTATTGCTATATGCCAGGCATATAGTGTTTGTTGCTTTCCTCTTGAACTTTTTGTTTCACAATGACCAGTTTGCTTCCAGGTTGGGGTTTTGATATTAGGTTATTGTATTGTCTAGCAGAGAGGTGGTTCCAAAAATCTAAGTAGATATGTAGAGAAAGTAACACATTCTTTAAAATACACCATGCCTTTCATGTCACAAGCATCCCTCTTATACGACTTAACCGGGCTGGATAGGTATATGTATAGTTCAGAATTTGAAGTAAATTATTATGAGATGAAAGCTGCAGGAAAAAGTTTATACTATCTTAACTGAAACATAGAATAATGAGAGCCTCTCCCAGGCATCCCTGTTATTTATTTGTCTCCCTCTTCCTGCTGGTCTGCTTTGAAAGTAATATAGAGTGGTAACTAGAATTGTTGTGCCAAGGAGCTTGTCAAAATAATATGGCTTTCTTTGTAAACACTGTACCTTCAGGCTTCATTTATAATAAAAAAGAAGTGACATAACCTGTCAAATCAAACTTAAAAAGCTACCTATGACAATATATTATCTGACGGTAACCAGAGGTAAGATGTTGGCAATAAATAAATAAATAATCACGGGAATGAAACTGAGCAGAACTGTCAGGGAAATTGTGAGAATTCACAGTATTTGAAGAATATGGCTATAAAATAATAATAATAATAAAGCCATTCAAAACAAAATACCAACGGGTGACTTGTCTGTCATATGCATAATCACTGGAGATGAGGTTTCGGCACAAGGTTTGAGCAGATGTCTAGACAGCTAATTGATTCATTTTTATGGAAATCTCACTTGTTTTAAATGTCATCCTCCACCATCCTGATTTTTGACTTTAATATTTATTTTTTAAATACCATTGTAGGATTAGATTTGTTTTTTCCCTATATTATGACTTCTATTCTTTTACTTAATCTCTTTAACCTTCACCTATGAGTAAAAGTGTTTTAAAATTCACTCATGCATCCCCACCCTAATAGAGTCATTACTTAGATTCTCTCATTTTTTGTAACATTTTTTTCTAAATGTGATGACATCATTAGATCATATTACTGAACAATACTACTGTGCTATGTTCATTTTGACAAGATAATCATTTATTGGTTTATAGAAATGATCGTTGATTTTTCAATAGCAAATTTATTTCTATTAATAACTATAGTCACACCAGTTAAACTATTAATATTTTTATTCTGAAGGTTGTTTTACCTCTTTCTTGAGTTGGTTCTTGATTTCAGTAGACATATCTAACTGGAATCATCTTCACTACACAAAAACTTGTAATGACTCGTAGGGCTTTTCAAATGCCATTAAGTATAATATGTTCAAACATTTTTAATAGGAAATGAACCTAGAGGATTCACGTGGTGATAAACTTAATAAGATGATCTAGGAATACAGAAATTACATGTTAGAAGAAGAAACTACTCTAAATTGTGTCAACCCATATATCACCATATAGCACAGAAGCAAGGCCCATTTAGAAAGGAAAGATAATAATAAATTTATAACTATAAATGCCATTTTTATAATTTGATTGTTTAAGATTTATTTTCTCCAATGTAAAAACACACATGTCTAAATATTTGTGTATATGGTCTAACCTCAAATCAGTAAGTGGAAAAAGTTGTCTAGATGGAAAGGAAATGTATGACTTTACATCTTTTTGAAGTCCAGTGTAATTCAAAGAAACATAGAAATTCCAAGATAACAATTAAATGACCAGCTATCCTACTATTTGATGATAACCACTGTAGAATAGGTGACAGATGTCATCACATATATAGGGCCAACTGCCTTGTGGATAGTTCTGACTTCATTTTATCCATCTTTTTCACATTGAGATATATAATTCTGAACTTATTATTTCTTGTCTATTCACCAATCAATAAAAACTGAATTTCTCATTTGTTGGCCACTACCTCAAAGTCAGAAATCTGTATTTCATCATCTTCTTTACAATGTCCATTTATAGTAGATTACCTCTTTTGCTTTTCTGCTGCTATTACACTAATTCTGTACCTTACTATCTTACCTAAACTTTTCAATTTCCCTCCATACAAGCACCATTCCTCTATTGCACAATATTTCCCAATTTTCCTAGGTAGAATTAGAAACTTCCTTACTTGTGTTGCCAACATGTACAATAGCACCATAATATATGCAACCTGTGCTGAATGTACTATATATTTTATGAAAATTAATTTCAGTAGATATGTTTTGAGATCATTTTCTTTCCCCTAATTATGTGAGCTCCTATATATATAGGATCTTTTTTTTTTTTACTTTTTACATTTATTGCATTTACAACTTAATAGCATAACCCAGTATCTGACATATCCATGTTGGGTGATTAGTAAATTTTTGTTGAATGCATAAACAAATGAATGGGAAGATGAGTAATTTGGAATTCTTATGAGAATTATCAGATAATTAAAGTATTATAACAGAATAAAGAAGATGATAGTCAAGATGCAGGAGTTACATGCTTGAATGAAGAATACAGAGGGAAGTAATGTAAAAAAGAACATACACTATTTAAAAAATATATAAATTTGCATATTCATCAATTCAACACATTTTCATTGAGCACATAATAAGTTCCAGACATTGTTCTAAGTGTTGGAGATAAAGACATACAAAAAAGAAAGAACTTTGAGAACATTATTTTGAGTGAAATAAGCCAGACACAAAAAAACAAAAGTGTGGCCTCACTGATATGAAGTAAATAAAATGAGTAGATTTATGGAATTGGATTATGAAATTTAAATTGGTGGAATATGAGTTGAGAAGGAGAAGATGATGCTGTATGTATGTAGAATGTTTAATAAGGTCTGTTGTAAATATGTGATAATGAATGGACTTGATGGTACCATTTATAATGAGTGTAACAAATACTATTGATTTATGGTTGTGATTATGGCTGAAACGAGTAGTCTAGGGAGGTTAATGTGAGTTGGAGGAATTGGAGGACAGCTGGAGAGTATTATAGGGAATATATAACAGTGATTTTGGTGGTATATGAGGATTGTGGCTAATAATATAAAGACAGTAATGTTCTACAACAAGGTGTTAAAAATGTGGTGATACATGGGAAAATATGCTTACTATGATTTATAGACTATAGTTAACAACAATGTTTTTGCAGCAAAAGCAAAGAAGGTACTATATTAAGCCTAAAAGTAAAGAAAAGAATATGGGTTTGGTTTTGTGAGATATGACTATGATTAGGCATTTTTCTCTTCTTCATTTTTTTCGTTAATAAGGAAATCTTGACTATGTCATTTAACTAATATGTATTCATCTATGTATTTTCTTGGATATTGGAGGAACATTGAGTTTGTTGTTGGAATAAGCTGAAAAAGTAGTGCCTCGACAGAACTTTTTAGTAGTGCTTCAATAACTTGTTCAACTGCCTTTTGCTGGTTATTTCTTTATTTATTTTTATTTAAAGCCAATTCTGAATAATTTTAAAAGTCCCCTATTGTATAGCACTTACATTCTATTGGGAAGTAAATGAAAACAACCCAACAAATAAATATATAAAGCATATGGTGATGTTAAGTGCTTTGGGAAAAAAATAAAGGAAAACAAGGGATTTACATTTCATACAGAATTGCCAGAGAAGGTCTGATAGTTGACATTTGAGCAGAGAACTGAATCAATTAATCTCTGTAGCAGAAAAAGCTTGCTTTCCACCTCTTATGCTCCCCTTAAAATAGTGTATAATTGTTGTTGGAAAGTGGTTGCTCAGGCAGAAACTACATTTCATAACCTCTCTGAAAGTATACAAGTGATTAGATTTCAACAACCCAACATGACTGAAGCTGAGTGTAGTAGCCAGAGTAATGGCCCCTGGAAGGATGTTCACATTCTAATCTCCATTCCTTGGAGATATCATGTTATGTTATTTTGCAAAGGGAAAATTAAGAGTGCATACATAATTAAGATTGCTGAATCACCTGGCTTAAAATAAGGCAATCATGGATTAAATAGCCCAATTTAATAAATATGGTACTTGAATGGGAAAGATAAAGGCAGAAGAGTCAGAAGCAGAAAGAGAGCATCTCGAGAAAGACTTGACTGGTCATTCCTGACTTTGAAGGTAGAGGGTATCGCAAGTCCAAGAATGCAGATGACCTCTAGAAGGTGGAAAAGGCAAGCTCTAATATTGTCACATCTTGTCTAATGTAAGTTAGTAAATTAATAATGAATAATAAATATATTTAAGCTAGTAAAGAAGACTAATATATTGCATGAATAAAATAATAAAGTCTAGATATGGAATAGTATTCATGTTATTTAAACTTTTTGAGTTCACAAAAGCATAAGTAAACAAAATCCTTTCAGTGGGAACCACACAATAGAGGAAGATCAAGAAATCAGTAAAGTTGAAGCTAATAAAGAAGAAAAAGTATTGGTTAGAAAGGTGTTAGATAAACTCTTGTAGAACTTTTAATGAATTTTTAAGGTTAAGTATTTTATATAAATTGTGTTGCTTGCTTATTTATTTATTTTCCTAAAAGTTAACTTTTTCTAGATTACTTATGTTTAATGAGAAAGCTATTTTGATGATACTTACATTACCTAGAATCAAACATTTTTATTGCACCTTAGTGATTTAAATGACAAGGTGATCCTCTGGCTGTATTAAATAATCTTACTTTAATTTTATTATTGTAAACAATACAGGGCCTTATCTTGCATTCAAAAATTATTTTAAGCCTAATATGTACTATTAGTCATGTATGGGGAAAGGTTTTGTTTGTAATAATTTCGATATATAAATAAGAATTTCCATTTCTTGTTCACTGGTGTATAAAATACAAGTTTATATTTCCTTCTCTGACCTCATTTCCAAAAGAAAAGAACAGTTTCAGTCAACCTATACCCAACTCCACAAAAGGCTTTAACTTACTATTAGGTGTGGAATGATACTAAATCAATTTTAAAACCTTAGTTCTCACTAAACAAACGACAAGTTTCAAGTAATTAAGACCAGAATCCACAACAGTTTTTTCCCCTTATAAATTAGAGTCCATAAACAGTCACTTTAGAAAATCAGCTAGTAAAAGTCTTACCAAATAAAGTGAGCCATTGAGTGCCTGGCTTTTTCTACTCTGACAGGCAGTGGGATAAATGGAAGAGCTGTGTATAGGAATCCTATGTACCTGAGGAAGGAGAGAGTAAAATGAAACATGACAGAAGAAAAGAAAGTGGAATTGCAAGGAGAACACACAACTAAGTGGTATGCTTAGATATTACCATCACATGATACCAAATTCATTTCGGCATGAGACATGCTATTTGTAAGCAACTTACTCAGGAGAGTAGTGCCTACAAAGTAATATTATCAGGGGTCCTATCAGTTTTAACTTAACTACATAGAACATTTAATACAGACAGCTAGAAAATGTCTGGAGTTAGCCAGACTAGACAAGATAGCTTATGGGGTTAAACTAAAAGTTCCAATATTGTAAAGAAAAATGTGAAAATTCATTGTGAAGGTTTTGAAATTTTATAAACAGAGAGAATGTGCCATAGTTCCCTCATCTCTAATCGTTTAATTGTAGAGCAAATTATGTTGTTCTGTTTTCAGCATTTAAGTTTTAAATTAGCTCTTGGCTGCAGTGTCCTTGATTACAGAACTTAATTAACTGTGCCTGTTGAAGAGAATTATGCTATCTACAGGATAGGCAATCACATGGAAAAGCTTAATACAAGCACTCAGAATCAGTGAAGCTCTGTTGACTGTTCCTTAAAGGTGGAAGAACAGCGCAAAACAGGCTAGACAAGGAAATAGAAGACTCAAAGAGGAAAGACCTGCAATGAAATTAGATGGGTCTGTTTTCTCTCTAGGCAAATATTTAGATTGAGTGAATATACTTTTTGAGTAATCGAATATAATTATTGTTACAGAAGAATGAATTCTTTCACTTTTCTTTTATTAGTTTAGCAATAGGAAGAGTGATCAACAACATGGACATTCCTTAATCACCAAATTATGCAGAAAATAAATTCCGGTTTTTGATTTTCTTAAATACTGGCTTTATTTAAAAAACATTTTAGCTACAATTGTGATTGACATGCTATTTTGTCTTCAATAGCCAATAATAATAGCTTCTTGTTTTATTTCATGCAAATCGAATGCTTAGTGAATGACAGTCATGCTTTTCCAACATCTTACCAAGTGGGTGAATTCACAGAGCTAATTACATCCAAGGGAGAAAAAACCCTTACTTTCCAACGATTCTATTTAAATATTTTCCAGCTTAGCCAATTTTAAACTTTCAACATAAAACTATAGAACAGAAGAAATTAAAAGAAGTATAAAAATTATGTAATATTAACTTTTTCCTTTGGACAGTTCAAGTTTAATGAATGGCCTGTAAAAACCATAAGAAATACTTTAGATTTTGAGGATGAGAGGGTAAGGAATGGTATTTCAGCAGAGACATTTCTCAGAAGTAGTTTTCATGTTTGTTATTGATAATATTGGAGAATCATCTTTGCTGCAGAAGAAAATAGTCCACTAATTAATTTGGCATATAATAAAACCATTTATTTGTTGCTCACCTCCCATGAGGGCTGGGGGTCATTTGCAGGGCAGGCAGGGCAGCTGAGCTCCGCTGGGCCCACGTAGGTTCTGTTGAGATGGGCTCAGCTCCACATCAATTCTCATTTTTTAAAAATACAAATAGAAGTGATAGCCCCTTTCTGTGAGACCTGTTTTCATACTGAGGGACAGGAGCAAGAGGGGCAGAGCCTAACCATGCATTGTATTCAACACTTCTCCTGGGATGTAGCAAACTTCAATTTTGCTTACATACATTGACCAAAGCATGTCACATGGCCAAGCTCAAAGTCTAAGGAAGTGGTAATTAGTTTTCCACAGAACGCTGGCGAAAATGACATGACAATAGTCATGTACATGTTATTCTGTTACAACAATTGAAGAGTTGGCTATAATAATCCCATGTCACTGGTATAAATGTTATAGAATCTCAGAGACAAGGAAATAAGCTGCTTCTAATAATCATTATTCAACTTTTATTGAGACACAGAAGGTAATGCCTTCATAAATTGCCTCGTTTGCATTGGTTGACTATTTCCTTCCACTGGAAAGCGATCACAATGAAGCAGACATTTTTGCTGATTTTTTTTCCCTTTTGTATAAATTGATTCTGGAAAAATACCTGGTATGTCATAGGCACTCAATAAAAATTTATGACTGACTTAATGAAGAGAAGTATAGAACATGTTTGGAGAGAGATGCAGTTAAATTCAGAAAGATGATTTAGTGGAGAAAGGAAGATGTCATGAACTGAACCAATACATGGTGGCAGGAAAAGAACATGTGTAGAAAGGGGCAGGTCTGTTTTGAGAAGAAAAAAAGAGACATCTTTCTGAACATTTCCAAACCTGAAGATAGAGTAAAGCAAAGGGCGTATTGAAATGAAACTAAAGGGAAGAAGTATTTCTGTGGACTGATTTTTTTTCTGGAAGGGGTTTACGAATGACGCTTTCTTAAGGCAATCACAATTATAAGAGAATTAAGATATTATTGTAAACCAAAACTTCATCTTTCTAATAAACTATTATAAATCTCATTTGACTCCGTGCAAGTAAAAAATTATGTGAGAAATATGGAATAGTGAATAAACTGTAAGACTTTTCCAAAAGGAGCACATGCACAATGCCCCCATGCCACTAATCGTCCCACTATCAGTGTCCAGATTTTTAATCACTAGTTTACATTTGCTTATTTTTGAAGTTTATATAAAAACAGAATATATTTTGTTTTATCTGACATTTCTCATTAAAAATTATGCATGTAAGAGTATCTATTTTGCTAGGAATAGTATTTCTGTCGTTACCCTGTTGTACAATATTATAATATATGGACCTATCACAATATATTTCTGTTCATGAATTTTGGGTTGCTGCTATGAACATTTTGGTGAATGTTATTTGCTGCACATATGTTCATTTTAGGCAGTTTCAATCTAAGACACATATTGCTGGGAAAGATATTTGAATATATAGACATATATATAATTAAATTTAATAGTGTCATAGAGTTTATGAATATGCATATACAAATCTAATAGATAATGCCAAATTAATTTCAAAAGGGTTTCTACCAATTTACCCCCAGAATCAGTGAACAAGAGGTTCCATTGTTTTATATTTTTAAAAAATTTGGCCTTTTAAAAACCAATCTGGGGTAGTATATGAGTGCTCTGTATTTTATGAAAAATTCTTCAGTAAATCTACAACTTCTCTAATAAAAAAAATCTGGTAGTGATTTAATTTCATTAGTTAGCTTTTGCTGCATATCAAACCACCCCAATGTTTACTGGCCTTAAACAACAACCACTTATTAAGCTTGAAATTATGAGTGTCATCAATTTGGGCTGGGTGATTCTTCTGGTCTTAGCTAGCTGCATTAATGCGCTTGCAGACAGCTGCCTGTTAGGACCGACTGAACCAGAGTACCCTCATTTGGAATACTATATGGGGATTCCTTTAGACTGGGTTTTTCATCTGACATCTGTATAGGATTTTGATAAATAGTGCAACTATGACAAGCTTCATGGGGCTGAGGTTCTGAACTCACACAGCGTCACTTCTGAGTCATCTTCTTGGCCAGAGGAAGTCAAGAAATCAGCCCAGATTCAATCCTGGGCAAATGGACCCCAGTTTTTGATGTGGAGGTTCAAAATCATATTACAATGTGGCACAGGTACAGAATGGAAATACTTACATTGTTGAAAACAATTTACAATAGCAATTTTGTCTAATTATAGTTTTACTTTTGATTTCTCTCAGGACTAACAACATTGGTCAAATTTTCATATGTCTTTTATAGACCTTTCAGATAACCACTTAAATGCTTGCTGAAGTCTCTCACATAGTTTTTTGTTTTTTTTTTTAAGATTTATTTTATTTATTTATCCCTCCCCACTCCTTGTGGCTTGTTTGCTATTTGATCTCTATGTCCATTCACTGTGTGTTCTTCTGTGGCTGCTTGTCTCCCTTTATTGAGTCATCTTGCTGTGCCAGCTCTCCATGGGCACAGCCCATCAGCTCTCCATGGGCACAGGCCAGCTTGCCTTCACAAGGAGGCCCTGGGAAGTGAACCCAGGGCCTCCCATATGGTAGACAGGAGCCCAATATGTTGAGCTATATCCGCTTCCCCCTCACATAGTTTTTAATCAGATTGCCTGTCTTTTTCTTAATGATGAAGAAGAATTTTCCATATTCTCTGGATTTGGTTCTATTATCAATGCCTTTACATAACTTTTTTTTTCTTTACATTAATGCTAAATTTTAGTTTAAAAATTTATCAATATTTTCATTTTAGGGTAGTGTGTTTCATTTTTGCTTTTGTTTTTGCTTGCTTGTTAAAGAGATAAAACAAACAAAAGGCCATAGGGTTATGAGATCTCTCCTAAAAATTTTAGGGGGATATTTTTTCTTTAACAATAAAATACAAAATTCACTTGCAAGTGATTTTGTGTATAGTGTATGATGAAATATTGGTCAAGTTTTGTGATTATTAAGTTCACATATCATCTTGGCTGGTTATGCTGTTCAGTTGTTTGGTCAAGCAAGCATTGACCTGATTGTTACTGTGAAGGGAATTTGCAGATGGATTTGCATCAACAGTCAGCTGATTGCATTTACAATCAACAAAGGAGTTGATTGTCTTAAATCAGTTGACAGGCTTAAAAGCCAGAACTGAGGATTTCAAAATCCAGAAAGAATAATACCTCCCTTTATTTCAGTCAGCCACCTTCTCCTGGGGAATTCAACTTCACTTTTGTCAGAGTACTTGCATCTTGACTACAGAATTCAGACTACTCAATTCCTATGGTCATGTGAGTCAATTCCTATAATAAATCTCTTGAATATTTACATATTTCCTGTTTGGTTATGTTTCTCTAGAGAATCCTGACTAATATAAACTCCTCTGGAATAAAATTTACAGCAATATTGCAATTGACTCAGAATATTTTATTGAAAAGACTTTCCTTTGTACCCTACTATGAAATGGCATCATTGTCATAAATCAAGTGTTCAGATTGAATAAATCTCTTTTTGGATTCTGCACAGGTTTTCATTGGTGTATTTGTCTATTCTTTTTTTTCAAATTATATTTCAAATTTAAAAATTAAAATATTTAATCTATTCTAAAATAAAATGTCTTTTCTAATAGTAAGATGATACTGCCCCCCATTGTAATACTATAATGTCTTCTTATCCAGTGCATCAAATCCTTCCATATTTTCTTCCTCCTCCTTTTTCTAATTTTTTATTAATTTCTTGACATTGTTGGCCTTTTTCTTTCAAATATAATTAGTAATCCAAATCCCATAATTCTTCACTGCCTATTTTAGTTTGCCGAAATGCTGCCAATGCAAAGTAGCAGAAATGTGTTGACTTTTATAAAAGGTATTTATGTGGAGTAAAACTTATAGTTCCAAGTCCTTGAAAAGTTCAACTCAAGGCACCATAAGCCATGCTTTCTCATCCAAGTCATCTGCCATGTGTTGAAGTAAGATGGCAGGCGATTTCTGCTTGTTCTTTTCTTCTCCTCATAGCTGTACCATTTCCCGGGGCTCAGCTGAAAGCAACCAGCCTTAGGGCTTGTCTCGTACAAGATCTCTTCTCTCAGTCTTGGCCGCTCCACTTCTTCCCTATTTCAGCTACAGCTATCAGGTAAATGGCTCATCTCTATCTGGACCTCAGCTGCTTGAGCCTTTCCTTTGTGTCACACGGCAGGACCAAAATTGGCGGACCACTTTTTTCCTTTGTCTGTCTGAGTGAGCTGTCTCTGTGTTTCTGTTAATATCAGACCCATCAAGGTGGCAGAGACTCAACCTGAATCAACTGATGTAGTTCAATCAAAAGCCCAAAATGATCTTATCAAGTAATCTAGTCAAAGGCCTCTCAACTGAAATTAATGCAATTAAAGTGATCACACCCAAAGGAATAGATAATTTTACAAATATAATATTTCTCTTTTTGAGATTCATAAATAATATCACACTTGCCACATAGCTTTCATAGCTCTCATACCATGGAACATGAATCTGTGTGTGTATGTGTGTGTGTGTCTGAATATACTTGGAAATTTCTAATTCCATATGACATGGTTGTTTAAACACTATTCAAACTATCCCTTAATTGTCAAGACTGTATTTCAGTTAAGTATTAACTCTTATTACAGATGATGACATACTTGTAGAAAGGATATGTAACTTGTCTAAAGTTATATATTAATACTATATAGGACCACGATTTGAACCCAAGTATATTATATTCTAAATTCATATACAAAGCATTGTAGAGAGCATCTGGCTCATATGCAAGACATCATGGTAGATTTTAAGCACATTTCATTTAAATGTTCCCAGTACTTCTAATGTCTTGAAAACATTAAAATGCACTCAGCCCAAATATCATGCAAATGTAAAAAATATAAATGCTCTTTAGATCTTATGGGCCTTTGTTACAGGGATAGAATATATATTCCTAGAAAGTATTCATGTTCACAGGGCTTTGTTTGAACTTCTGTTGCAAAGTAATATTATGTAGATTTTTGGAGGGTGAGTGTGCATGTGCTGCACTTTCCTTATTGGACCTTGTGCACATGGTTTTTTACTTGACAAGGCAGTTCCTGATAAAATGTCTCTATTATCTATTACTAAGTCTTATTATTTTATCTTATTGTATCTTACCTTATATGTTTCCCATATGTGTGAGTGTGTGTATGTGTATTTCTTATTTCAAGAATTTTATGGTCTAATAAGTTTTATACTCTGATCTATTATACTTAATTTTTATAAAATAAAAAGGCACATTTATTAGTTTCATTTTTACTTCATTCATATACATTTCTAAAATTTAGTGTAAAATACTGTCAAATTTTCCTATTATAAAATACTCTACAAATATCTTTCAGAATTTAGAGTGCTTCTCAGTTTATTTAACCTAGAGATATGCCGTCATTTAAGATACATAGTCTATCTTTATTGATTTACCAAGAGATGTAGAAATGTACTTATATAGTCAGAGAAGAATTTTATGGGCTAGAAATCAACAGAGAAAGAGTTCTTGGAAAACACAGATTTGAGGCAACTTGTCTATAAAGATGATACCATGGAGAATTATGAGATCATTGGAATGAAACATTTTATTTACAAGTTATATTTCTCTTAGTAGATTGTAGTACTTAATTCAGTGACACTCTTTGTTTGAAAGTAAGTTTATTCCTCTAAACAAATATACTAAGCCATGTAGATTATTTATAATAGGGTCCCCTTTTCTTAGACAGAATGAATAATGTGGTTCCTTATCATTTCATACATAAAATATGTATAATGCTTAAAATAACATTAAATATAATTACCTCCTAAAACAAATGTTAGTTTATGTGCTACTTGAGATCAAGGGTCATCACTTATTTACTTCTTTATTAGCAGTGTCTAGCAAATTATCATCATTCAGTATTATTTCATGTTTGTCAATATGAATTATTAATATTAACTGATCACAAGTACTTGTTAATTATCTTCTTTTGTTAGACTCTGTTCTAGATATTTTAAAGAATATTTTCACATTGAAATTTGCTCACAAAACAGTCCATTCAAATACGTATCTCTCCCTTCATTCTATTGACTAGACAGAGAAACTCAGATAATAGTCACACTTACTGGAAGAATCAGGATCAAGGTCTAAGTTTCAAATCTGAAATCCTGTTTCCTTTCTACTGAGCAGCAGCTATGTTTAAAAATTAAATTTGGTTTTGATTACTGTGAAAATTATTAGAAATGTTAATAATGCATCTTATTTTCAGAAAATATTGATAACCATACCATATAGCTAATGATATTGGAGCAAAGGCTATCCAAGAAACATAAGAATCCCAGAATATAATTGCTTTGAAATAAACCATACATTAGTTATATTCTTCTTTAAAAAGTACTAGACACATACACTTAAGAGGCCTAACTGATTTTCTAGTTACGGTAATAATCTTGATTGTCTTTCCTCATATGAATGTGAGAGAGTTAGTTTAAATACAGAGATTTCTCAGAATTGGGTATTCATAGCTCAATTGCCTCAGCACTTGTCCCTTAAGGCTGTTATTTTCTTTTCTTAGTATTTCATTAACAGAAACTAATGGTTTTATCATCATAGGATACCTTCAGACTGAAAATTGCTCTGCACCAATGGTATCTTTGCTAATATTATTAAACGACTTATTTTCCTAGATCCATATCTGTCTAAACATTGTAATGCCAACATTGAACTCCATTAAGAAACATTTCCCCTGTAACTAATTTGCTCTTCCTATAAGAAGTGTTCGTATTGTTCTCTGACCCTCTTGCTCTCAAGAGTCTGTGTCATGTCTGATCAGAGGACTCTAGTATTAAGGGCAATAACAATGTACCTAAAATAAGAGCAATTAGATATTGGCAAGCTTGAGTGACTGCACCAAACATTTAAAAGTCAAATTACAATCAGAGTCTACCACAGTAATTTATCAGTACATACAATACACACCAGCGTTTTGTTAGTAATTTTCTTAGCCAAGAAGATTGAGCATGCAATGTGTCTTTGTCCAAAAATACATAGTCTCATATTTTGAGCCTATACACCTGCAATAAGAATAAGGCCTAGAGTAGCACTGTGCCTGGGAGTTTCCTCCTGACAGCCTTCATGTTACTCAAATGTGGCCACTGTCACAGCCAAACTCAGCATGTAGATGCAGTGCATTCCCCCCAGCGTGGGACATGACACCCGGGGATGAGCCTCCCTGGCACCGAGGGATCACTACCACATACCAGCTGAAGATGCAACTAGAAAAGGACCTTGAATTAAAGGTTCAACACGGATCAGCAGAATATCCCTGTCTACATATAATAACATGACTTCAAAACGCTGTTTGACCTAATGTAAGGGGGAAATGGAAAGGAGAAATGAGACTATAAGGCTATGAGTCTCTAAAAAAGAGTCTGGAGGTTATCAGAAGGAATCCCCTTATGCACAACTGAGCAGAGTCTGAGAGACAGATAAAATAGATACAACCCCAGGTATTGATTCTTTTGAGGAATAAAGAGACCCACGGGTTCTATGGTCATGGCAGATGGGGTTCACTGCCATGGCATATAGCCCTTCTTTGGAGCTGGTGTTTCTGCGTGATGGAATCAGAGGGGATCTCTTTTCACAAGACTTGCATGCTACTTTATTGGAATTGTAGTTGGTGCTGGGGTTTTAGATATATTTAGGGGATTTGAATCTCTGGACTGATAATATGACACCCAGGCCCAGAGCCTCAACAGACTTCAGCTCTTACACTTTGATTTATTGGACTTACCCCACTCAGCTAACATCGAGTTGAAGAAGGTCAACCACCACACCATGGAGCCTAGAGTGTCTACAACTGAAAGCAGGAGGAGTGCATCCAGTATCCATGTGGAATCTAAGCCCCCACTTGACATAGATGTGCAATGGACACAACCAATCCAATGTCCACAGAGAAAATGTGGAATGGGTGTGGGAAAGGTAGCCATGGTGGCTGCTGGGTTTGGGGAATGGGAGGAAGAGATGAGATGTGGAGGTGTTTTTGGGACGAGGAGATGTCCTGGGTGGTGCTTCATGGACAATTATGGGACATTGTAGATTCCCCCAGGGCCCACTGGATGGAACGTGGGAGAGTGTGGGCTATGATGTGGACCATTGACTATGGGGTGCAGTGATGCTCAGAGATGTACTTACCAGGTGCAATGGATGTGTCACGATGATGGGAGAGAGTGTTGCTGTGGGGGGAGTGGGGGGTGGGGGCAGTGGGGTTAATGGGACCTCATATTTTTTGAATGTAATTTTTAAAAATAAATAAATAATTTAAAAAAATATCTTATATCTATTTCAAATACATCTAGAACTACAATCAAATGTAAGTACAAAATAATAATTAATATAACAATTCTTTAACATGTATTTTTACTGTTATTAATGCCTCAAATAATTGATGAAATATTTTTATCTACAAATGTATATGCTCAGCCTAGTGTCATTTGATCTTTATGATTCATAAATATGGCAACATTTAAATCCCTTTGAAAGTATTAATTTTAATAGTGATAATATAAATAATTATTGTGGAAAATGACTGATTATATATTTTCAAAGTTTTAAAAACAACATGGTGAAAATAAAGTAGCCAAAATTATAGTTACATATTCTAAAGAAAGTTTATAAGTACTTAATATAATCATTTTTCATAAAATTATGCAAATACATCATGCTGATATTTAGAATTTTGTATGCGTCCTTTATCAAATATGTACTTTGAAATTGTTTTCTCCCACTTTGTAGCTTGTCTTTTTTTTTTATCTTGACAGTGTCTGTCAAGGAGCAGAAATTTTTATTTTAATGATTTCCAACTTATTTTTCTCTCTTGAATTTTATTTTTGCTGTGGTATCAAAAAAGTCATTACCAAACACTACGTAACCTAGATTTTCTTCTATGTTATCCTCAAAAATTTGCACAATTTTGCATTTTATATTTGTGTCTTTGATTGATCTTAAGTTAATTTTTGGAAAAGCATAAGGTCTGAGTCTAAATTCATTCTTAGGGTACATGATGGCCATTTGTATGAGCATCATTTGTTGAAAAGATTATGCTTTCCCCATTTAGTTACTTCTGATACTTTGTCAAAGATCAGTTTACTATATTTGTATGTATCGCTTCCCTTACTCTCTATTCTATTCAACTAACCTATTTATTATTTCACTCATACAATACTGTCTTGAACGCTGCATCATTTTTGTAAGTCTTATAGTCATGTAATGTCAATTCTTTTACTTTAGTCTTCAGTTTCATGATGGCTATTATGGTCTTTTGCCTTGTCATCTATAGAATTAAATGTTGATTTTTTTAAAAAAAGAACTTGCAAGGATATTGACTGAGATTGGGTTCAATCTATAGAAAACATGGGGTAAAATTGACACCTTCATAATATTGAATCTTCCCACCCATGAATAGAGAATATTTCTCTGTTTAGATCTTTGAATTATCTCTTCAGAGTGTTGTAGTTTTCCTCATATAGATCTAGTGCATATTTTATTAGATTTATACCTAAGAAAGAGTTCTTTTTTTTAAATATTAATCTCATATCCTGCAACCTTGCTGTAATTGCTTATAAGTCCAGGAGTTTTTTAATAAATCATTCCTTTGGGATTTTCCATATAGCCAATCATACCATCTATGAACAAGACACTTTTACCTTTTTCCTTCCCAATCTGTATGTGTGTGTATGAAATATAAATATTTCATTTTCTTTTCTTACTGAATTATCTGGGAATTCCAATCTGACCTAGAAAAGCAGTGATGAGAAAGAACATTCTTGACATGTTCCTGATCTTAAGGAGGAAGCATCTGTTTTCCTGCCATTAGGTATGATATTAATTTTAAGTTTTTTGTGGATATTATTCATTAAGTTGAGGAAGTTCCCATCTATTCCTAGCTTGCTGAGAGTTTTTATCATGAATGTGGATTGGATTTTGACAAATGTTTTATTTTATTTTATTTTTCTGAGTCTATTGATATGATCGTGCCAGTTTTCTTCTGTTGATGTGATGGGCTTTTTACATGAATTGGTTTTCAAATGTAAAGCCAGCTTTGCATGTCTGGAAAAAAAAATCCCCCTTGATCATTGTATTAGTTTGCCAATGGGTTGCCCATACAAAGTCCCAGAGATCTGTTGGTTTTTTATTTATTTGGGGTAAAAACTTACATTTCCAAGGTCATCAAAATCAATGGCCATGTGTTGAAGCAAAATGGTGGGCAATCTCTGCCTCATCTCTCCTCCTCCATACTTCCTCTTCCTCCTGAGCTCTGTGGGCCCAGCCTCTTGAGCAGGGGTTTTTAAAAAGGGTGTGTAACTTTGAACTGAAATTCAAAAAAACATTATTCTTATGGGGAGATGTTTGTGTGGTTTGATGTATTTATTAAATAATATGCAGCATAGTGTGGACTTAGTATGGGTCTGTGGTTTTCACCTGACTGACAAAGGTCTCCATGAAACAAATAGGGTTAAGAAGCCCTGCTCTTGAGACTTCATACTCAAGTGATTCTGTAGTCCCCTTTCTCCTAGCCTAGGCTCATTTCTTTCCTGGCCTTCTATTATCAGTCTCAGCTAGTCTCTCTTCCCAAGGACAGCTGCAAACCATCAGGCAAATTACTCATCTCTCTCTGGAGACCCAGCCATTCTAGCCTTCTTTCTGTCACATGGCAGGATCAAAAATGTCAGAGCTCTCTCTCCTTGTGTGTCTGTCTGTTTGTGTGGATATTCATTTACATCTGACCCACTTATGAGATGGAGATACCACCTGAAATGCCCACTGACATAGTCAAATCAAAAACACTAATCTTTGCATAAAATCTAATCAAGGACACCTCAACTGAATTTAATACAATCAAAAGGTATCACATCCAGAGGATGAGATTAATTTACAAACATAATCTTTATCTTTTTGGGATTCATAAAATAATCTCAAACTGCCACAGTCATGGTGTATACTTCTTTTCATACATTGTAGTTTGATTTGATTTGCTAATATTTTGTTGAGGAATTTTGCTTCTGTGCTCATCAGAGATATTGGTCTGTAATTTTCCTTCTTTTAATGTCTTGATCCAGTTATGGCTTTATGGAAATTCTTGCCTTATATAATTAAGAAATGTTCCTTCTGCTTCTATTTTCTAGAAAAGATTATAGAGAAATGGTATAATTTATCTTTAAATGTGTGGAAGAACTTAGCAATGAGACCGTCTGGGGAGCGCACTGCTTTCTGTTTAGGAAGGTTTTTAAGATTCAATTTATTAATATACATAGGCCTATTCAGATTATCCATTTCTCCTTGTGTGATTTTTGGTAGATTGTGCCTATAAAGGAATCTCCCAATTTCATTTAAGTTAGCAAATTTGTGGGCTCTGAGTTGTTAATAATATTCCTTTACATTTTTAAAATTTCTTTCTTCACTGTAACTTAAAAACTCATGTTAAATGTTATTTAATGCAAAGAAAAATATAACCAATATATGACTAATAAATCATAATATTAAAACCATTGTTGCGATTCTACTATACAATTTAGGAACTAGAATAATACCAATGCCAATAAAGCTTTTTTATGCCCCACAATAATCCAATAGGTTTTAAACCATCAACAATTATGTGGTTTCATGTATTTTAAGATCTGTATCTTAAAACTCTAACACATTTTATTTATAAATATATCAACTTCATCATACTTTTGTCATTGGATAGGCTTTTGCTTTTATTAGGAATGCTGATAGATATATTGCCTGGTACATTCTAGGAAGAATTTGTCTAGGGTAAAACAAAATAATGCCAAATTGTTTTCTAAATTTGTTATAATAATATCCCCACCATCAGTTTATATGAATGATCTTGCTCCATTTTCTTTGCATCAATTGAGTTACTTAGTTATTGCTAATAAGCATAGTGTCGAATTTGTGTTTCCTTGCAGTTAAAAAAATTTCATATACTTACTTCTCTTCATAACATTCTGTGACATGTTTCTCCAAAGATTTTTGCTTATTTTTCTTTTTGTATTGTCTGTGTTAGTTGATTTGCAAGTCTTCTTTATATATTTTGGATACAATTCTTTGGAAGTTATATTGGTTCCATACATTTTGTCCATTCCATGGATATCACTTGAGAATATAAACCAGCCCAATATAATAGAAATATAAGAAAAGAGTAAAAACTACAATCAAGCCTTAGCAATTATTGAGACTATGTCTATGTAATTTATGACAAGTATTAAGAAACACCAAAATAAAATACAATAGAATTAAATATAATTAAGAATATATTTTTTTAAATTGCACAAGTATCACAAAATGGAATAAAGGTACTGATAAACTCTAGAAGTTGATTTAAATTTATGTTTTAGTGCACTTATTAAAAACTTAGCAATAGGAGAGTGGCTGTGGCTCAATCAGTTGGACTCCTGTCTACCACATGGGAGGCTCTAGGTTCACATCCCTGGGCCTCCTTGTAAAGGCAAGCTGGCCTGCGCCTGTGGAGAACTGACAGCCCATGCCTGCAGAGAGCTGGCACAGCAAGATGATGCAACAAAGGGAGACAAGCAGACACAGAAGAACATGCAGCAAATGGACACAGAGCAGACAGCTAGCAAGCTGCAAGGAGAGGGGTATAAATAAATATAATTAATTAATTAAAAAATAAAAATAAGCGAATCCATTTAAAAATTAGCATTAATTACTAGTGAGGTGATATATAGTTTCCAAATCTGTCAAGGAAGAAAAAACTTATAGACTAAGCATTCATTAATTAGTATTTATTAATCTTAATTAAGCTTTTGAGTGTAAGAATGTGGAGGGGAAGAAATACACAAATTAGAAAAAAATGGATAATAGGAAATTATAAGATATGATATATATCTGAGATTATTTTCAGAATGGAAGAATAAAAGAATAAATATGGAGTATTCAAATAAATAAGGACAAATCATTTTCAAAATTTATAAAACACATGAGTTCTTTATTTGAGACAGCACAATAAGAAGAAAAAGCAGATCTACATGTAGATATATTATAGTGAATGTATACAACACTAAACAAAAGGTGTTCTTAAAAGCAGCCAGAGAGAGAAGCAGAACAATGCCAATTAAATTGTTAGCAGACTACTCTAGAGCGGGAATAAAGCAAGAATATAAGTGAAATGGATATTTAGAATGCTTAGGGAAACCCCTGTTAACCCTGAATTCTACACAATGTTAAATTACCAGTCAAGAATGAAGATAAATTAGAAAAATTAAAAAGATTTTGAGAAAACACCTGAAATATTTTACCACTGACAAATTTACACAGAAATAATCACAGAAGGGAGTGAGATACAGTAATTTAATGATGAAAAGATGGTAAATATGTAGGTATATGTAAAAAGCATTGACTCTACCAAACATATAGTAATAATGACTAATTGGGAGATGTGACTTATGGTTAAACAAAAGCACTGGACAAAACAACATGGAAGAGAGAGAGGGTGATTAGATTTAGAGAGTTTTATGATTTTACATTTTATTGAGTTGAGGAACTTTTCATCTATTCCTAGCTATTTAAATTTTTTGAGTAGGGTATAAGCATACCTATTCAAAATAAAACTAACAAGTGTCATTGTTGAAATTTTAAATCACCCCTAATATAATAGCAATAGAATAAATACTTAAGGAACAGCTGAAGGATAATAAGGTTGTATCCATACAATAAAATGCATTACATCCGGCAGAAATGATAGTCCATATTTATAGATGTTTATGAAGAAAGTATATCCTAAGTGAATAAAGGAAGCAACAGAATAAAAAAAAATTCTCTTTGTATTTATGAGAAAAAGGCCCAAGCTATATATGTTGATGTGATTATGGATATGGAATATGATTTACAGTAAAAATAAATATTTCAAATTGGACTGGATATTTATTACTATGTTTGTTTATTTGTTTATGTGCTTATTTATTTTGTAGAAATCTATTCTTGTAGAATTCATGAAAGCAATAAACAAAAGGAACACAAAGTAGAACAATCAAAACAGATTAAACTGTAAATAGATTAATCCCTTTGAATAGGCATTAGGGGTAATATAGTTTGGTGTTTTCATTGTAAAATTATAAAAATTATGGGGGAGAATTGATGTTTTCTACAGGTCAGAGCTAACTAGTGGCAAAATAGAGTGAGTACTAGATGGAGGTCTCCTTACCTCTAATTTAGTAAGATTTTTCCATGAAAAAAAACATCACCCAAAAATTCACACACACACACACACACACCAGAAAAATAAGTTGGGCTAAACAGATATAGGTTGTATTGGTATAAACATAATGGGGGAAACTAGCCTCTTTATATCAAGATACACACAATTTAAAATAGGTGTTTAATTGTTGATTGACTAGAATACTGAAAGTCCTGTAATGTCAGCATCAGAGACCAAATCAAATTCTAAAGTTATTACCTGGATATTTAGTTCATTCAATATCAATAATTACTTCTATTTTGTAGAATAATTAATGTGAAAAATAACGAATAATAGAAATTATTCTATAATTATAAAATTGTACAATTGTATCATGGTATTATAAATTATATTATAAAATTTTACAATTATATCACTATATTTCTAATAACATACAGTTTTTGATAATGTATGCAAAATCCACATATTGTATAGGAAAATGATAAAGATTATTTCTACAATATTTGGTGTCTATGCTTTGGCTTTATGTCTAAATATCAGAGAAATTTTGTTGATAAATAAGGAAAAATGATTGTAAGGAAAGGGTACCATAGGAGGTTTATTTTTTCTGTGTAAAATCACTCAGCAGATGTTTAAAATGTTCCATGACTAAGAGTGCTTGGATTGGATTAGAACTTTGATGATTATGAAAAAATTGCTCTAATGAAAAAGTTTGACAAGTAAGTTTGAAATCCAAACCCTGTCATTTATAATTATGGGAATATTCAATCTTCTGTCTAATTCCCTTATCCCCAAAGAAAGAATCTTACCATGAACCTCCCAGAAGAGCTACGTGAACTCCATGAGGACAGGGCCCACCGTGCCAACTTTATGAAGGTTAAATGAGAGCATATGAAAAGCCGTTGCTTCTAATATGGTATTGCCTGCAGAGATTTACAGGTTCTTGCTAATGCTTTGCTTTATTTAATTTGAAAATTTACTACCTAAATCCAGTTGAATATAAAAAAGTTTCTAATTTTATAAAATATTTAGGGATTTGGGAATGGACAAAGCAAATAAATTTGAGTTAAAGTCATAATTATTATCAGCAGTATATCAAATTCCTGCTCACATTTCTGAAAATATGAGTGTCAAATGCATGACTCATCCTGATGATGATTTAACTTTCAGTAAGTGAGGTTTTAAGGGCTAAATATTAATCTTAATGGGGGAGCTGAGGCATTAATTTTTAGCATTTTAATTCACTACAATACCATGGTTATGTACAAGTGTTGAAACAATTAGAAAAATAACTCTCTGATATATTTCAAGTAGATTCTGAGAGAAGACAATTGGGCTCTATTTGAAACATTCATTTTGCTTAAGACCCTCCTTCACCAAGAACTTGTTATAACATTTAGAATGATGTTTTTGTGTTTTCTCATACTTAACTTGCATCCTCTCTCCAAGAGATTATTTGTTAAATGCCTCCACTTTAGCAAACTGACATCAACCTGTTTATCTGATGATTTGATTTTTATGGCCTTTAGATAGGTCCTGAAACAATATAGGTATTCTATACTTGTATCAGAAAATATTATAATCAGTCTGTTGAGAAACTCTTATGTAAACTCAGGTGGTATTATACATTCAAATTTTTATTTTAAAAATTAATATAAGCTAGAGTTGTTGATCTGACAAATAAAACCACAGGATACAGTGTTTGGGACATGCTTATAATTATTTGTTACCTTAAATTCACATTTAAATGGGTATCTTCTATTTTATCTGCAACCCTGGAATTAGGAATAAAAAGCTGAGTACTTGAGCTATTTTTCCATGGCCCTTTAAAGATAGCCTTTTGGGCATTGTGTATTAGAGTTTTACTTTTGTTTTTTTATCAAAATATAAAACAGTCTGTCTTATGACACATACTATTCCATTTTTGGTCAGGATTTAGATGCAAAATTATCCTAATCTAGAAAACTTTTCTATGTGAATTAGCAAATTAGAAAGTCATTTTAGTTAAAATCTTGTTTTATTTAATAAAAATTTATATTTTATCTTTAAAGAGGATAAATTTATGTAGAAATTGCTTTTACTTCTCTTTATTTAAAAAAATTTGATGTATTGGTCTATATGTCTGCCAACAATGATTTGAAAAAAAGGAAGGCATATTTATTGAGTCCTTCCATTTGCCAGGCTATTTTTCAAGCACTAGGTCGAAATTATTTCATTTAATCCTTGTGACCAGATGAAATAATAATAAGCTCTGTCTTATAAAGGAAGAAACTGAGCCCTACTGGGCTTTTGTCCAAAATCACGTGGCTAATATTATTCAATGCTTTGACGTGGCCAATTTTGATAAAACATATTTTCTTTATTCTACTTGCAAGTTATTATTCCAAACATATTAAGAATTTTTCCCCCCCAAAATCAATGGAAACTGTTCATGGGAAATATAATTGAGATTGAGTTAGGATCCAGTGAGTCTCTACACCTATCTGAACAATATTTTAGACAGGTTCTTTAATTTGGGATAGTGAAAGGATAAGTTGAGAATATTAAGAAAAATGAATTATGGAGTTTATTATTAAAGTAAACATATTAATATATTTTTAATAGAAGAAAAATAAGAGCAAAAATATATGCTCTGAAATGAAGATATTGTATCTTTGCCCACAAAACAAGATATAAAAGTTTCACAAATCATTTACTATTTTCTTCAACTTGGTATAGGCTTGTCACAGATTTAGTGTTACTGATCTCTTTACAAGGAGGTACCAAATGTTAATGAATCTCCATGTTCAGTTGGTTGGCCCTTTTTGTGTGTTCACAGGTGAAAATGCAAATACATAAAATAATGCTTATGCAAATGGTATTAGAGAATATAGCCAGGCTTTGCCAAATAAGAACATTTAGTTTTACTTGCTATATGGCAAATAAATATATTGATAAATCATTTATACAATTTATAAATATGTATTTATAAATTGAAGAACAATACATATTTATACTCTTCTTAAGATATAAGCATGCAATTAAAGTTAATCTTTCAGTCCTTTGTCTGTCTTCCACTGAAACCATCTTCTATCATGCAACAATTACCAGAGGTTGGGTGTGCCTTTTCCTTTACCTACAGTTTATACTTATATACATAAAGACACATTCACACACATCCAAAATATGTTATTATCTTGGAATTTTAAGATTAATGTGTTGTATTTTTATTTTAGGTATTTTTTTATACTTTGCTTTTTAATTCAGGAGAATGTTTTTGAGAGTCTTCCATGCTGACACACACAAACTTTTATAAATTTTAGCTGATGTTTTGTTTTAAATTGTTTACAAATCATATTTTAATTAGCCATTATCCCATTGATAGATATTTTTGTTACTTTTTTTACAATTGTCATGAAAAAAGCTGCTGAATAAATAACCATATCCATTTTGTTTAATGGTGCATGACTAATTCTACAGGATATAGTTTAAGAAGTCTTCGTATGAAATTTTCAATTTCACTAAAAACTGCCCATTTTTTCCCTGCAAAATACCCGAACCAATGTACAGTTCATGAAATTACAATTCGTGTACATCCTTGAAAACTCAATATTATTAGATATTTTCTTGGCCAAACTGTTACATAATATTTTATAATTCTTGTTTCCCTGATTAAGTGAAAGTTAGACCATGTTTTCATGTTGATTGCTGAGTTTGGTTTGCTTCTTTGGAAATTGTCAATTTATAGGCACTGCCTACTTTTAATTGAATAATTTGTTTTTTTATATTCCTTTGTATGTATTCCTTACATATTGGGTATATGGATATTTATTTCCTTTGGAAATGTGATTATATTTACCCATGTTGTCCCTTACCTTTTAATTTTTTTTGATTTTTTTAAAGATGTATTGAAATATATCACTCATACACAAACATATATAAACAATAAGTGTATAATAGTTGTGAACTTACAAACCAAATATATATAACATCAAACAAACATATATTACATCTCACCTACCACCAATTTGCATTGTTTTTAAACTTTTTTAACTAATGGTTAAGGAGCATTGTCAAAATATTACTACTAAACAAAATAGTTTTCCCCTAACCAATCCGATTGTTATTATATTTATATCATTTATATATGAACATACATAAACAATTAAGTGTATAGTAAAAGTTGTGAACTTACAAAGGAAACATGCAAAGCATCATACAGGAGTCCCATACATTAACCCTCTACCAAAACCTGGCATTGTCATGAGATGTTTGTTACAAACTATGAAAGAACACTGTCAAAATCTTATTACTAATCATAGTCCTTACATTTGGTGTGTTTTCCCCCAACCCACCCTATTATTATTTTTAAATATATTTTTTATGACAGAAGTTGTAAACTTATAAAACAATCATTCACATGTGCAGAATTTCCAAACAATATCCATCTATCAACACATCACAATGTGGTGTGTCATTTGCTACAGATAAAATAATATCATCTGATTGTTACCATGTCCATAGTGTACATTTGGCTAACATTTTCCATACTTAGCCTCAGTATCAACACAGTATATCTTTCACATAGATGCAAGAATATTATATTATTACTACTAACCACAGTCCATAGGTCACTCCAACTGTATTTTTCCCATGCTTCTCCACATTCTCAACACCCTGCAGGAGTAATATGCATTTGTTCTAGCTAACAAAGGACACTCTTACATGTGTACCATGAACCACAATTCTCACCCACCTCTTGGTTTCCCGTGCTATCCAGTTCCTAGATTATTCTCAAGCATTCTGTCAATTGGCATTTACGTAACTAGACTACCAGTCACATCCCCATTTGTAAACTAGCTGTTACTCACTCTGTATTACCATCCACTCTATACATTTCCACAATTTTACAGTAAAGATAATTAAAACTTCTACATATATTAAACATCAGTAGTCCATTCAGTCCTTCTCTTATCTCCTTTAAGAATCCACCACCTACCACCAGGTCTTGAAGATACTTTCCAATCATTTCTTCTAGAAACTTTATGGTTCTTACTTTTATTTTTAGTTTTTTAATCAATTTTCAGTTAATTTTTGGGTAAGGTGTGAGATAGCGGTCGTCTTTCCTTCTTTCAGCTATGCATGTCCAATTTTTTCAGCACCATTTGTTTAATGTTCTGCCTGAGCTGTGTGAGTTTGACAGGCTAGTCAAAAATCATTTGACCAAACTTGTGAGGGTCTGTTTCTGAACCATAAATTTGGTTCCATTGGTCTATTGTGTCTGTCTTTACACCTGTACCATGTTATTTTTACCACTATATGTAGGTATTATGATTTAAAACCTGGAGATGAGGGTTCACTTTTCCTTTTTATGATGTTTCTGTCTTTTCAGGACTGCTTACCCTTCCAATTAAATTTAATGAACATGTTTTCAATTTTTTCTTTAATGCTGGTGTTATTTTTAGTGGGGTTGCATTAAATCTGTATAGCAGTTTGAGTAGAATTGACATCTTAATGATATTTAGTCTTCCAATCCATGAGCATGGAATGATCTTCCAGTTATTTAGGTTTTTTTTGATTTTGCTTTAATACTGAGTTGCAGTTTTCTGAATATAAGTGCTTTACATCATTGGTTAAGTTTCTTCCTATTTTAGTTTTATCTGTCATATTTTCTTTTCACCAGTCTCTTAACACGTTTAGTTACTTTTATTGATATAATCTTCATTTCTAGACTCTCTTCCAGGCCTCTCTCTCCTGTCTTTTCTTTTCAGGCTCTAGCACCCCCTTTAGCATTTCCCGAAAATCTGTTCTCTTGCTTAGAAATTCTCTCAGTTTCTATTTATCTGTGACTATTCTAATCTTGCCCTCATTTCTGAGAGACAGTCTGCTGGGTATGAGATTCTGGGCTGGAAGTTTTTCTCTTGTAGTGTCTTAAATATCTCAGACCACTGTCTTCTTGCTTCCATGGTTTCTAGTGAGAAATCAGCACTTAATCTTATTGGGTATCCCTTATATGTGATGCATTGCTTTTCTCTTGCTGCTCTCAGAATTCTCTCTTTGTCTTTGGCCTTTGACATTCTGATGAATATGTGTCTTTGAGTGGGTCTATTTGGATTTTTTTGAATGGGAGTATGTTGTGCTTCTTGGACAGGGATATCTATGTCCTTCAATAGGGTTGGGAAATTTTCTACCATTATTTCTTTAAATATTCCTTCTGCCCCTTTTCCCTTCTCGTCTTCCTCTGGGACACCCATGACATGTATGCTTGTATGTCTTTTGCTGTCATTTAGTTCCCTGAGACCTTGTTCAATTTTTTCCATTCTTTTTTTCATCTGTTCTTTTGTATGTTCACTTTCAGAGGCCATTTTTCAAGCTCGCGAATCCTTTCTTCTGCCTCCTCAAATCTGCTATTATATGATTCCAATGTTTTTTCAAATGTCATTGATTGTACCTTTTATTCCCATAAGATCTGCTATTTTTCTTTGTATGCTTTCAAATTCTTCTTTGTGGTCATCCAATGTCTTCTTAATATCCTTAATCTCTTTAGGAAATTTGTTTGAACATCTGTAATTAGTTGTCCCTACTCCTCGATGTCATCTGGAGGCTTATCTTGTTCATTTAACTGGGCCATAGCTTCCTGTTTCTTGACGCTGATTGTAATTTTTTCTTGGTGTCTTTGCATCTGGCTTCCTAGAGTGTTTTCTCTGGGTGAAGTTTTTCTTTTTAGTTTAGGGCTTCATATAATTTCTCCCTTGCTGGTTGTGCAGTAGGATCCAAGCATGTAGTTGGTGCTGTAAGCTGTGGAGGCTCAAGCTGCCCTCATTGCACCAGGGACCAATGAAGCTTCTTCCAACTTTCTCCTTTACCAGGGGTAGGGGCAGAGTCACAGTATGTGGAATATACTAGACTGTAGTTGCCCAGAGAGACTGATGAAACTTCACATCCCTTTCTTCCCTGCCTGGAGCAAGGATGGGGCTGTAGGCATGGTCAGCAATCTATCCAGTGGGGTCCAAGATGACCGCAGTTGCCCTGGTAGATTTCAATTTTCAATCTATGCCAGTCAAAGTTACCTGCAATTACCTATATAGGCTGTGCAGAGCTCCTCAACCTCCCCTCCACCAGAGGCAGGGCTGAAGCCTAGGCAGGCTGCAAGCTGATCTGCATGAAAGAAACTGGTTCCTGCTGATACTGAGAGTTTCAGCCCAGCTTCCCTATCAGGCTGATGGTGGAGTCAGAATGGTGGCTACTGGCCTCTTTCTGAGTTGGGCTGTTTCATACACCCCTGTTCCTAGGGTTAACTCTTAGCCAGCCAAGTCTACCAATCAGTAGCCAAAATCTGCAGCCAACTGTCTCCTACTACCCTGTTTCTTGGAAATAGAGCTTCCAATTCCCATCACAGAACAGCTCCTGGAGTGGCTTGTGCTGCCAGAGTAGGACAATCACCCACGTCCGGTGGCATAGCTGGTAATTTCCTGGAGAGCCTGGCACAGGTACGCGCAGCTTCCCCCCTGCTGGAGGTGGTACTGGGGCCTAGGCTAGACCTGCAATATGATCTGGGTCAGAAGAAGCTGGTCTTCACCAGCACTGGGATTTTCAGTCTGCCCTACTTCCCCTCGTGCCAGGCATGGAGTTAAGATGGCATCTCCTGGCCTCTTTCTGACTTGGACAGGCTCAAGCTTTAGCTGCTTTCGGGATTATACTGTAGCCCACTGAGTTTCCATATCAATAGCTGAAATTGGTGCCTAACCATCTCTTCCTCCCCCATTTTGGGGAAGTGGAGCTTTCAATTCCAGTCATGGAATAGCTCCTGAGGTGGCTTGTGTCTCCAATGGAGGATGGGCACCAGCCCCAGGGTGCGGAGTGCTCTACTTACGAGTTTTCTCTGCAGATGGACAGTCTCCTTCTTCCACTCCTTCAAAGACTTTGCAGGATGCTCTTCTGGTCTCCTGGAGACCCCAAATAGGTGCTTCAGGTAGCTCCATAGAGTTCTGGGTATTTGCTAACTGCCCTGCAGCAGGAACTGACTCTAGGAGCTCCTTACTCCACTGCCATCTTGCTTGTTGTCCTTTACCTTTTAATTTTAATATAGTTAATTTTATTAATTACTTCATTTATGTGGTGGTTTAAAGCTATATGTACCCCAGAAAAAAAAAATTTCTTAAATCTAATCCATTCCTTTGGGTGTGAACACATTGAAAGTAGGAAATCTGATGAAGTTACTTCAGTTAGGGTGTGGCCCACCTCAATCAGGATGGGCCTAATCCTATTTCTGGAATCCTTCATAAGTGGACTGACATTCGGACAGAGAGAGAAAAAACGTTCAGCAAGAAGCTGAACATCAACAAACCTGGGAGAGAAGGGAGAGACCAGGAGATGTTGTCATGGGCCTTACCATTTGACAAGCCAAAGATCGAAGGTCACCAGCAGCAAGCTCCAGAACACCACGGTCTTTGGAAGAAATCAAACATTGCCTTGATAATGCCTTGATTTGGGTAGTTTTTCTTTTTTGGCCTAGAACCATGAGCAAATACGTTCTCATATTTAATCTGACCTATTTCATAGTATTTGCTTGAGCAGTCCAGAGAACTAAAATATTTTTTGAATTCTGGTTTCTTATCTTTCCTATCAAATCATCCAATCGTATTGCATAATAGACATTTTCTCTTCTATTTTTTAAATCAGATGTATTGAGTTATAGTCTGCCTGTGATATAATTTATCTATAGAAATTGTACAACTAAATGATTTATGTTAAACCTACACAAGTGGATAACTACAATCTCATAGAAGATATAGGCCATTTTCTATGTATATTCAAAAGTTTTCTTGTGCCCTTTTGCAAGTAATTTCTCTTATCGCTTTCAGCATCTAGATACCATTGATCTGCTTTTTGTCCATTAATAGCATAGGAATAAATGGCTAGTGGGGGAAAATGTTTTCAATACTCTAATTGGAGGTTTAAGCATGAAAATAAGGTAATGTTTTGAAAGGTGGCCTACTATTAACAACAAACCTAAAATAAAATGTGCTAATTGAATAAGCCAATGGAATAAAAATAATGTATCTAACTGCAAAACCAGAGAAATGCCAAGAGTTTTTGGGTAGTCTCAGTCTTGCATGACTCAGACAATGCCACTAACTTCACTAACATTTAAGAAAATGTTAACTTTCTGTAGTATTCATCTGTAAAATTATCAGTAATGATGCATTGCTTTTTTGCCAGATAGTTATATTCTACAGTGGCTTTTAACCCCTCAGGAAAGATCCTACAGTATGTTTTGTAAACATAGTATCATATTTAAAAGGTGAAAAATAGCAAGATTCTTAGCCAATATGGGAATATTAATGTTAATCTGGTATCTTTTCACATGGAAATATAAAAACGGGTTTAGGAGGAATATTGCATGAAGAACATAATCTGTTTGTTTTTAAACAACCTTCTCCCTCTAGTTCCTTATTTCTAATGTGTGTCTTTTTGGGGAGCAACAATTTTGGCAATTGATACTGAAGTTTCCAGTATTTTATTTTTAAACTAAAACCAGTGGATATACTTCTGTGCAGATGGAATGATAGTCAACACTCATTTTCTAATACCTCTCACAACTCACAATGATTTTACTAAAATTACTCACTTGAAGCACTACCACATCTTCAAGTCATTCCTAAATCTAATCACTTTCTAGCTAAAGGCCTAAAGTTATATCTAAGTGTTGTGATCTCTCCAAAATGTATTAACAATTTCTCAAGCTCAAATTATAAAAATCCAAACTTACTATATTCCCCAGCAACTTACCCTTCCTTTCCATAGTCTCTATTTGTACGTATAGTTTTACACTTACCTCCATTACCAAAGATAGATCCAATGGAGACAACATCAATAATTTCCTTTCCTACCCTAGATTTTCTTTTGCTTCTACCTTAATGCTTTACTTTAAAACTCTGAAATGTTCAGGAATAACTACCAAGAAACTGAAAAACACAGTTAAACAAAACAGCAACTTTCATTCCAAAATTTAGCCCCTATGTACTAAATCAAAGAAGAAACTTCAAAATAACATATCCCGGTAAAACTTCTAAAGAAACACATATCTAGAACTTAGAAAGAGCTGTGTGGCCTCTGATCTTCCTCCTTTCACTAACCATTGTAGATTAGTAGGTTTTTGATATTGAAAAGACTTGTACTTGGAATACACTGGGGATACATAGGATTTGGTGCTCTCATATCCTCAAAAGCCCACGTCCTATTAATAACTCTTCATTTCCTTTTATTCCTTCCCCATTTGCCCCAAATCTGACCTCATCACCTTCCACCTGGGTAATATCAAGAGCTTTGAACTGGTCTCCATTGCTTTAACTTCTTACCTCTCAAGTTTGTTATTATTGCCATAAAGAACTAAGATTTAGAAAAATACAATATCACTTCAATCTCTGTCCCCTTTAAAAACATTCAGTCCTTTAACATCACCTATAGAACTCTGACCAAATGCTTTTATATAGATGACAAGATTGCAACTATATTCACAGACAACTTTTGTTTACTCAAGTGGTTTATACAACATCACTAAATCATCTGAACATGTAATTACTACTTAATAAATTTATTGTAATAAACTCAGCAAAACATTGTTGGCATTGTATTTCATAAGTCCTCTCTACCCCCTTTTTACCATATTTGTGGGCAGTCAATTATCAGATCACGCAAAATCAACATAACATAAAGTGAATTTTAAATAATAAATTCTTTTATACCTTTGCTTCCTTTTAATCTAATGTCCAGATTCTCAAATCTCAATGTTGCATGCTTTAATGAAAGTTCCAGTTGTTTCTGTTCAAATTAATTGTTTTCTGATCTTTCCTAAAATTTTGATTTTATCACTTAAACATAAAGTATGCTGAAGTCCTAAATGTATTCACACTTCTCAGATACACAAGAAAATGTGTGTTTTTGCTTTTTTTGCTTTAGCTGTTTTTATCTTTTTCATGATTCTTTACCCCCTGATGTGTGTTATGAAGAAGGCTAAATTATTGGTATCTTAGTCTTGGTAAATTTCAAGAGATTGCATTTGAATGGCCCAGTTTCTTTCAGGTAAATAGTCAACCTTTCTGCTTATGTACTTCTGATTATCCTGCACCATCTGAGTTTAGATCATCTAGATGTTTGAGAGGGCTATGTGCAGTTTATATTAGAAAGGAAAGAGAGAAACAGGTACATTGTCTTCTGATCTTTTGTTCCCATAATCTCTCTCCTCTGCTTTTCTTTCTTTTCTTGTCCAGAAGGAGCAAATTTTCTAATATGGGGACACATAAATAAACTTCTGGTTTAAAAATAACAAATTTTACATATAGAAACTCTTATTCTAAGTCCACCAGGTCATCCTTACACTTGATATGGCTTGTAAAATGGTTAGGGATTATTACCCTGGACAAAAATGTATGGCTTAATATACAAAAATTATTATCCCATTACTCAAATATGTTATTCTTCCTGGTAACAGTGATTTGTTTTAAATACTTATGTTTTCCCCATGAATTTTAAGTCTATTGCAAGGATGATCTTCTTTTATTCACTCACTCATTCAATTATGAATTATATCTATTAATATTTGCTGCTCAGAGTAGGAACATAGCAGATAAAAAACGAAGTAAAGGATGTACTTTGAGCTAATTAATGATAATTATTTTCAATAATGCAGTTTTCACAGTTATCATTGCATGAATCCAATAAATAAGATGCAACTAACCTGCATTTTCTTTTGAATCATTAAAAGCATTTATTCCTGCATTATATTAACTGCTATAACAGTTCCTGGAATTTTTTCTAATAGTTTTAAATATGTTACCTTTTTAAAGTGGCATTTTCTTATAAGGTATCTATATTTCATATCTTTAGGAGCAAACTATTAATACAGTATTTTGCAAATTTTCTCTCATTTATATTAATTATCATTAA
Source organism: Dasypus novemcinctus (assembly GCF_030445035.2). Classification (NCBI taxonomy): domain Eukaryota; kingdom Metazoa; phylum Chordata; class Mammalia; order Cingulata; family Dasypodidae; genus Dasypus; species Dasypus novemcinctus. Next base: position 53,437,124 of record NC_080679.1, on the reverse strand, counting down.
ATAAAAAGGATAATGAATTGTCAAATTAAACTTAACAATTTATGGTTTGAAAATAAAAAGATTTTGGGGGAAGTAAGAAGTATTATAAGAATGTTCTGCTAGGTATTTATGAATTGTAAACTCCAAAACAGGAAATAATGTGCAACATCCAAAAAACCAAAATTGACTACAGAATGGATTCCTCTTGGGACATTTCACTAGAAAAGTTAATTTTCTATGAAGCACATTACTAGAAACTATCATTTTAACATTTATTAAAATATCATTTTAACATTTATTAAAATATGTTTTAAGTAATATATACAATGTTAAAAAAAAATTCCAGGAAATCACTAAACCATTTTGAAAGAGTTCACTGCCAATGCAGTAGAAATATTTTTTCATCGGAATTTGTTTCCTAAATTTCTGCTGTGTGTAGAAACAAAGTTCTATTATGAAGAACTTTCATGGGTCATTAAAAATATCATATTTAGTAATTTCAGATCTGTTGCATGTATGAAGTAGTGGATATTATTTGTAAGAAGTAGTGGATATTATTTGTTTAAAGACCATCAACGTAATAGTCTCCTTAAGCAAAAGCTTCAACTATACAGTTGTTATATACAAAAGAAAGAAAAATTGAAAAAGAGAAAATAATTTCTGATTTATAATTTATAATTGACACAAACAATTTTTTTTAGGAATTCTGTATATTGTCTTGATTAAATATTGAAACATACATATTCACATTTTCATATTTTAAGACTTTATTATAATTATATTTGCACATGTATAGTCTATTAATCCTTAAGAACACTATTAAACAGATTTTGCAATTATTTTAAGAACTAGCAATATTTAAAGTAAATTGGCTTCCAAGAGGTGAATGTTAATAAAGTCTTATGCAGTTATAAAAATCAAACTGTAGATGTGGGAAGTTGAGGGATGAGAGCACTTACAGGGCAAATTGGGCAGGAAAAAACTTCATGAAATGCTGAAGTCTAAATATTTCCTAAGATTTACTCAAGAGCTGAATGTCTTGATTGTTGTTGATGAAAAATAAAATTAAATCCTATTGAATAAACACCTTTAAGAAAAATATTCTATTTTATTGCTATTGTAAATGTTAAGAGGCTGATTTATATTACTACATGACTGCTTGTATATTTCTTAGACATTTGAATGCAAGAAGAAATTAAACAAACTCCTCCCTAGTCCTGCTCTTGAAAATCTATATGCCCTAGGGCAAGTTACTTAATTCTATGACTCTAAATTAAGTCATATATAATATAGTAATGATAGTGGTACTAACAAATCATGTTACTTATAAATTAAATTTATATATATATATATATGCCCTTCATGCACATATATATACCTACACATATGTACATATATTAATATAATGTCTATCTTTCTTTGTGTCTATATCTCCATCTATCTATGCTGATGTAGATATACATGCATAGATAGATGGATAGATGTTAGGTAGATATCAATATATATAGATGTATAGGTATATAAATATCTCTAAAAGTACCCAGCATATTATGTACTATATAGGTGTTAGATGTTATTATTTTTCTCATATACTCATATGTTAGTTATTGTAGTAGATACTTTAATACAACATCATACTTATTTCTTACAAGGAAAAGAGGCTGATTTTCTTTTCCGTAGAGCACAATAATATCTCCAATCCCAAGTGCTCTTTTTCAGTATTATTGTCATTCCTCCATCAAGAATTAGAATCTATTTCTCCAATCACTTGAATTTTGGTGACCACTGTAACTTCTTTGACAAATACAACATAGTAGACATGACACTGTACCTATTCCAAGTACAGCTGTTTAATAGCCTGACACTTCTAATTCTTGCTCTTTTGGGACCAGCTGCCACATACGGAGAACAACTACTCTGAGACGACCAGGCTGTGAGAAGTCCTCAGGATGGCTTTGTGAAAAGACAGGCCAAGAAGCACTGAGCTAACATGTAAGTGAAACAGCCATTCTGGAATTAGATCTGCCAGATATAGCTACCCCAGGTGATGGCAAGAAAATCAGAGAATAGCTATTCCAAATGAATCCTTCCCTGAAGCACAAATTTTGGGCAAAATAAAATGGTTGTTTTAAATCATGAATTCTATTTTTGTTGCTCAAAAATAAATAGGAAAAACAGAATATGGAAACAAGATTGGGATACTGTTGCATCAAAGACTAAAATATGTAAGATTGCCTTTGGGAATGAGCTGTGGTCAGAAGATGGATCATCCTTGTAAAGACTGTTGAAAACTTAAAGTAACTTGAGGAGATTGTGAAAGCTTGAATATTGTTATCAGAAATTGTTATCAGAGTCTTGAGAAGAGAAAATGTATTTATATACTGACATACAGAACTTTAATTGTTACATCGCGTTAATATGGAAAAAAGATTATTTAAAAACCTCATGGATCTGGTTAAGGAGATCTCATGGAAGAATGCTGAAAGTGACAAGTGCATATTTTTATAATTGTTTGATAAAATATGACAGGAGAGAAATGAATTGCAAAAGTAACTGGCAAATTTTTGAGCAGAATTAAGAGAAAATGTGAGAACAAGGATTAGTTGGGTTTGAAAATCAAACTGTTTTATACACATTGTCCCTGCACAAATAATTCTCAAAATGAAAAATGGCCTCAGGGCAAACATCAAACCAGAGCAGAAAAACTTAGGCTCAGGTTATAAGATCCACATTCATGCCTGGTAGTGCCTCTAATCATCTAAATGGCATAGAAACCCTTCCTTGAACAATAATGATTGCAAAACTCTTTAGGGCATTTTTCCAGAGCAGAGTCACAGGAAGTCTATGGTAGAGACAGGTCTCTCTGGAATAAATTATGTATAAAGTTGTTTCTTCATTTGTTTGTTTGTTTAATAGTGAAGATTACAATTGGATCCATTAGAAACTCAATAAGTATTGAAAGGTTTTACAGCTAGGACTAAAGAAAATAGACAATTTTCTTCCTATTTCAAATTGCAATATGAAAAGAGGTCTGTGATGTTCAAATTTTTACAGATAGAAATTATGTTTGGAGAGCTACTTAGCTGCAAATATGGCCCATTTCTTCAGGGGAAAAAAATGCAAGTATCAGAGACCCAAACCAAAAGTATAGAGTGGGAGAGCTGGCAAATTGTGGCCTGTACACTAAATCTAACCTGCTGTCTGGTTTTGTAAAACCTTTGAGCTAAGAATGATTTTGCTTTATGAAATGGTCGAAAAAATCAAAAGAATTTGAAATTTCATAGCATGTAAAAATTATGTGAAATTCAATTTTCAGTGTCCATATATAATCTTTTCTTTATTTTTTAAATTTTGTTTTTTTTAAAGAAGCTTTAGATTACGTAAACTTTACATAAAAAATATGAGTTCCCACATAACCCACACCTTCTCTCCCCATACATTCCCACAGTAACAACATCTTTCATTTGTGTGGTACATTTTTTATAATTGATGAACATGTATTGAAGCATTACTACTAAACCTGAACTATAATTTACATTATAGTATATACTTTGCCCCACACAGTTTTATAGGTTTTGACAAAATATACAATGACCTCTACCCGTCATTGTGATATCATGCAGGAAAATCCCAATGTCTCAAAAATGTCCACATGGTATATCTATTCTTCCCTCTCCTTTTTGTTGAAACACAGTCACTTCATTGGTTTACAATTGTCTATGACTTCTTTTGAGATACAATGACAGATTTATGTAGTTGTGGCAGAGATGTTGAAACTGTAAACCAAAAATATATATACTATATGGTCCTTTTCAGAAAATGTTTGCTGACACCTGGTCAATAGAATGGACCTAAGACCAAAGGTCAAACATTCCTTTGGAACAGAATCAGGCTCTAATATCTGTTTTGTGCTCCTAATTCAGGGGGAATGGGTGAACCTAATTAGTTGTATTTCAGAATTGCTATGATCCAATCACTGTTATGTGCTTCATGTTTTCTCCCTTTGTAAAGAGGAGTGTTTTCTCCAATTATCCAGCCCTCCCCATCATATACTAGGTATATGTGGTGCAGACAAGTTGCCAGTTTAATTCATAAGCTTCAGAGCTATAGAAACCATATTCAAAATGCTACACCATAAGAAATTAGCTTCAGGTAACTTACCCACACATGGGCCTAATTTGGATGACAAGATCCTCAAATTTGAACTTATGCTTAATGGCATGAAACACCAGGGATCCCAATGCATTGGTGAGAGTAATTTACGTGTATAGCATTGTGATTAGCATGGCCAGAGCATCAAAAACACCTGCCATTCTGCAAACTCTCTTGAAAAGTGACTTTGCTGCTCCTCTCATCAGGAGATAGAGTTTCTTTCTCTGCTCCCTAAAATCAGGGTAGTCCGAGTGAATGCTTTAGACATTAAAATACAGCAAAAGTGATATGATGCCAGATTAAGTCTTAAATGACTTTGCACTTATTGCTTCCTAACTTTTTGGAATCAAACTTCCATATAAAAAGTGTTATTACTTGAGATTACCAACTGTGAGAAGTCCAAACAGTAAGGATGAGCAATATGTGGAAAGTCTAAGAGGCCAATGACTATTAAAGGCATGAGAATAAAGTAACCAGTTCTAAGGCACAATTTGGAAGTTGATGCTTCAGCTGCAGACACCCTAGCTAATAGCACATGGTTCAGAGACTAACTATTCAACTAAATCCTTCCCAAATCCTGATCACACAATCTTGAGATGAATAAAACTTTTTAAGCTAAGTTTGAGCAGCTGACAATACAGCAATAAAAACTAGGGCAGAAAAATTTCTATTATCTAGAATTTAAGAGGTAAAACTGTTTATCAAAGTAATGTTACAGCTATTAAGTAGATGAACTGGAATTTGAAACCAAGTCTGACCAAGTTTAAGCCTTGAGATCCTCTCTAGTATTCCAATACTTTCAGTTACACATAAAAATGAGAATGACAGGTGTGGCAGTTTGAGATTATTTTATGAATCCCAAAAAGGGAAAGATTATGTTTGAAAACTAATCTATTCCCAGGCGTAATACCCTTTGATTGCATTAATTCAGCTGGATTCTTTGATTAAATTACCTGTTAAGATTAGAGCTTTTGATTCAATTACATCAGTGGGCACCTTTCAGGCTGATTCACCTCCCCCTTACAGTGTCTGATATAAACAGGCACTCATTCAAACAAAACTGGAAGAGAGACTGTCTTTTTTATTCTGCCATGTGACAGAAGGGAGAAGGTTCAAACAGCCGAGGCCCTGGGAGGGATGAGCCATTTTGCCTGAGAGTTTACAGCTGAAATGGGGAAGAAAATAGAATGGCCAAGACTGATATAGAAGGCTCAGAAAGAAACAACCCCTATGTCAGGAGAGTGAGGACTATAGGATCACTTAAGCACAAAGCCTCAAGAGGCTGGGCCCATAGAACTTATGAGGAAGAGGAATGCCAGAGGGGAAGGGAAGACCAGGAAGAGATCATCTGCCATCTTGCTTCAACACATGGCAGCTGATATTGATGAGAAAGCACCTCTTATAGTGCCTTGAATTGGACTTTCCATAGCCTTGGGACTGTAAGCTTTTACCCCAAATAAATACCCTTTATAAAAGCCAACACATTTTTGGTACTTTGTATTGGCACCCCTTGGCAGACTAATGCATCAGGGTAGGGTTTTATCCAACCTTTTATTCATATTCATGTATTTCTTCATCAAATATGCAAATGCTAAGGGCTGTGCTACCTACTAGGTATTCCTTAAGAATGTTAGGGTTTTCTAGCATTGAAAAAAAATCAAGTAAAATAATGCTGAGTATTTTTAGATGTACTTTGGTTTAACTATACCATTAATTAGTCATAACTTACACCAATTGACTTGATTTTTGACCTACTTTTTTTCTAAATAGATCATAAGTGGACATACACTAATAAGAGATAAACCTTCTTTATTTATGTAAGAATATTGGAAGATAGAAACCATTGAGAAGCATATTTTCTTGGGATCAACAGGAAGGAAAAGCAAACATTTTCCAGGAAAGCAGAAAACCGTTACTGGGAAAGAGTAAAGATACAGTTGAGCATATTTACTAGTTTTTAAAAAATAATCTTTAAATTCATTTTCTGATGATTTATTCTAAAAAACAACACTGATACCAAAATTTAGGGTCCAGAATTGCCAAATCATATATGGTTTATCTCATTTTTTGAGTGCTGGGTATATGATAATGCTTTAGGAATGAATGGTACTAATATTTTGCAGGAATCTTCATTGTACTGAAATAATTCATGGGAGATCAGGTTATTGTTAGTTCCAGGGCACTGTGTGTTGAGACTTTTTCAAGGCAGCCATCATCTTACCAGCACAGATCCAAAAGGATGTCTCGGTTTGCAACACTGTTCATTGTTTAGGATTTCTCTGATGCTATCCAAGTGTGTTCTTCATAACCCTACTTTTCTGGCAGCTGTTTCATGTCTTTAACGTGCTCCATCTAAGTAAATCAGTGTCAATGTGAAATTATTATATTTTCCTGAATAGTTCACATACCTGTTATTTTGAATGTTTCACAGAATGGTTTCTCTGCTGAAAGAAGTAAATAATAAATGCAGTGAAAATAAGAAGGAATAAGCAGCAAGAGATACTCTTCAAATAATTTTAGTAAATTCATTGTATACTCTGATTATAGCATAAGCCAGATGAATCTTGATTTAGAATTGGTTGAAGTTAGATCTTAACAGTCTTGGAATATGTCTCAATTTAATACTTGCTCTTCACTCCCTTCTCAGGGAATATTCTTTCCTTGATTTATAGGAAAAATTGTTAGCCACTTGGGAATCAATAGGCTGATCATTATATCAAGCTATTATTTTAAAGAGTGGTTGGATAAGTGATTTCCTGGTGTTAGGAGATATTTTAAAGCATTGTCTGAAACAACACATTTTGTTATTATTTGTTGAATAATTGCTATTGTTTTTGACTGTTTAACATGTATTTATTTCCAAGAAAATAAGTAGGAAACATAATTAATAAGCAAATGTGCGTATTCATGTTTGCAACAACAATTCTTTTTTCTTGAGAAATCTTCAGTTATTTTCCATTTCTCTAAGAAAGGACCCACTTCTTGTAAGTCTTCATATTAGTCACCTAAGAATAATAAGAGTTATATATTATGCTTTCTCAAATAGATTATCAAACCAAACACATCAGAGGCAAAAATATTTGTATATTTACTATTTTTTCTTCTTCAATTTTATTCATGCTATTTTTGTGTTTTATCTATTTTTATAACTGACTTGAACTGAAATTAACTGCATATATTACTTTTGTTTTATGGTTGTAAAAATTAAAGTATGAGTCATTTAAAGTGTACTGGATTATTTTTAAGATAATGACAATAACATTTACTTAAAGGCTTTCTAAAGGCATAATAAAAAAATTACGCTTTTTCCTTCAGTATATCTTTAGTATATCTTTCTTATAAAATTCAAGTAAGGTTAATGAACCAAATTAATATTAAGGGAAAAAATATTTCCCCTTCTTTTCAACATGGACTAAATATATGACTTTTTACATCTATGTATACATATATCCATTCAAGACTAGGCAAACTGAATAAGCAGAACACAATTATTTATAAATTTGGTTTGGGTGATGTTTATAAAACAGATCTCTCTAATTGCCTTAAAGAAAGAGTAAGGAAGGTCTGTTTTTTGTTGTTGTTGTTAACTGAGTATATAACATTAGTTATTTTAATTAAGAGATAATACTCTGCAATTAATAATAAATTCAAAAATATTGTCCTCCGTAAATGTTCATCTCTCTGTTCCCTCATGCTGGATTAGATAGAATGTTTAGATATAGAAAAGTAATACTCAATTAACTAAGCAAGGAAGTGGTACATTTATAAATCAGTCAAGGTAGAGACATCTGCCCTCTAAATTTTTCACTCAGTATTCTCACTTTTGTTCTAGGGGCTCATGTGACTGAACTGTGTTCCCTGTAGTATTAGGTATATATTAGAGTTAGGGTTACTGATGAAACAAAGATATCCCAAGGTACACTGTTTAAATAAGACATAAATGTATTTTTCCCATACTTAACATTTATGCTTCATGAAGTTAGTCAGTGAAGCAAGTCCCATATCTTCTCCTAGGACATTTTGTTTGTCTTCATTAGTAGTTGAAATGGAGATATGGCCTTAATTGCCCAGCAGGAGGAAGGAAGTGCTTTAAATTGGAGATAGCTGAAAGTTAACACATTTAGCAATTACCCACACAACCATTTACTCATATGCGATGGATTTCTTATGGAAGAAGACAGAACTGTTGCTTTCAGTTGGCAACCAATACTTTTTGCCACTCTGGTACCTCTATATAGAATAGGCAGTGTGAATAGCAAAGTTTTGTGCGGGTGTTACCTAGCCCTCTCCTCACTACCTTATGGGTATGGGTTTTGAGAAAGTACATTAATGACAGAATTTGCCTTCCTCTATTGTCATGAATAATATGCTGTCATTTGTCTCTAAACCAGAAGTCTTCTGCCAAATTCCATGAAAGGATAGGAGGCTAAGTTATTAGTTAAGCAAATTAATTAGCTAAATGGTTAAGTAAGGGGAACGTTTGATATAAAAATGCAGAGGTACTGACAGGGTAAAAAGTAAAGCATATATATTTGGAATGTTTAGAACAAAAACATTAGCATAACCACATGCCAAGAAAATAAAATTAGGGCATAAAATAAGATTTAATAATATGACAATGCTTAAAGAAAACTTTGAATAAAATATCCTACACATTAAAAATATAAATGAAAAAATGATGTCTATTCATACTATACAACCCTTAATCTGGATAAAGGAAACAAACACATGCAGTTTAGTTGTGACATATTTACTAAAAATGAGACCCAGACAGAGGCTTAGAGAGTTAAAGAAGGGTGAAAAGCTTACCTCATTTATGAAAACAAATGAAAATTGTTTGGTATTATAATAACATCAGGCAAGATTATTGTAAGGCAAATATGCTTGGTATCATATTTGGTATCATAATACTATCAGGAAATATTATTTTAAGGCAAATGTGCTTAATGATAAAAAAGGTCTTTTTATAATCACTAAAATCTTAAATAAGCATGGAAATGTTGACTACACATACACAAAACATTAAAAATAAATTGTAGGAAACACAGAGAAAAGAGGATAGAAATATTATAGAGAGAGACTAGTTAGTCAATGGTAGGTCATGACTGATCAAGTATACAAATACGTTAAGGGTATAGAAAAGCTAAGTTAAGATTTAATAAGATACATCTAATATGTTTATGTCAGATTATTTCTTGAATCTAGGTTAGGTTTTCTTTCTAGTCCATTATATACTATTCACCAAAACAGACCCTACATTAAGCCATATATATTTTCAAAAATAGTCTTTATTTGTGAAACAAAACAAAATAAAACAAAAACCTGAAAAAAAGGTTAATAGGATACAAACAAAATCTCATCATATGAAAATTTTAAAAATAATTTAAAAATACAGAAGAAATATTGTTAAATTATGATTGGGTCAAAGTGAAAACAAAGCCTTAATTTCAGAAGATAAAGTAGTCAACAAAAATATCACATATTCTCACTTACAGGATGAAGCTATATGAGCTGTCATAACAAACTAAATAATTTTAAACTATATATAATGGAATAAAAATAATGAAATGAATTGATTAAATATTCAAATAAACTCACTTAAATAAACTTCAAAAGAAGACAAAAGGAAATAATGAGGATAAATAAAATATTAATGAAATAGGAAGCAAAAATACATTAAAACTAATAAACATAATTTTTATAATAAACTAGTTTGTTAAATAATAACAACAACAACAAAAATATAGATATGGGAATGGATCAATATTCACAGAGGAAGAAAAATAAAGTATTTATAAGAGACTACTTTCCTAAGCTCTAAGTCAAGATATTTGAAATACAAAATAAGTATTAAGGAGGAATATAGAAATTACTCCAATTCATAGAGGATATAGAGAATTTAACATAGACTAAATTGAAAAGTTGAAATGGGGTTATGTTCCCCCAGCAACAAAAATGGATGCAAGATTTTTTATGTATAGCTCTCCCAAAGAAGAGCTCAATAATTTTTAAGTGGTTCCAAAGTTCCGAGAAAATGTGAAATGTGGCTATTTTGACATTTTATTGTAAAAGGAAATACAGCACAGAAAGCCACTTCAAGCAAATATGTAGTTTATAAGTTGAACATCCTTGTAACCACCATTCAGGCCAATAAATAAATTTTATCAGTCTTCTCAGAAGCCACTTGATGTGCTCCATATGAATTTTAACCCTTTACTTCCCCCCCCCCCAAGTAACCCAATCCTGATTTTTATGATAGTTGCTTAATTTTTATTTTTTAGAATTTATCATCTTAGTGTGCATTCCCAGACACTTTCATGATACTCATTTAAAAGCTACCTCTTTTATTTTTTAATGTAACATTTTTTGTGATCTATGTATCTTCAAAAAATATAATAAAAATAAATAAATGCTAAAAAAACACACAAATCATAATAAAAAATAAAAGCTACTTATTTTTCAGGATTCTTAAAATGCAAACTTCCCATCCACCCTCTCTTTTCTTAAATTTTATTTTTTTTAAGATCCCAGACAGTCTGTACTCTAAATTTTCCTACTGTCTGATTTTTGCTTATTGCGTACTCATATTACAGTTCAGCATATAACTGCCTTCTGTATTTCTTGCAAATTGGCATCTGCAGTCAGAGGATGATCAAACTCACATCTGATCCCTTTGACATGAAGTGTTGATGGTGTTGTGATCTTTCTTCAGGAGTCACAAGTATCTGATTTATTTTCTTGATGTTAGCAGCTATTTGTTCTCAATATGAAAATCCATTAATTCAGTAGAGGTTGCAAATTCTGACACTGTAATTCTATAATTCTTATTTTCATTTACTGTTTGGAATGATTTTATGAAGAAAAGTTTTCCATTCTTTAATATGTAGATTCACATAGAAAATCCAGGGTAAGTCTTTTTCCTGTCCCTTTATTTCCAGCTTTCAGGATTACAAATTTTTGTGTGTGTGTGGTTTTTCTCTTATTCATGAAGGATGACTATTATTTGAAACTATCACTATAAACTCATGAATATAAAGATAGGTAATGGGTTCCAATCAGGTACAATTACTATTTTTAGACCTCTTTTCTATTTTGGGAATAAAAAAAAAAACATATTTCAATAGAAGGCATAAAATAAGGAAGAACAAAAGGGGAAAAAGAGTCCTAAATTATTAAGTGGTAGATTTAAATCCAACAATATTAATTATTATGTTAAAGTTAATGTAATAAAAGCTCCAATTAAAGACAAAGATTGTCGAATGGATACAAAAACAAAAACTATCTGATCTCTCTCTCTATAAAAAACTTTAAATAAAAGAAAGAGATATGTTGTAAATAAAGGGATGGAAAAATATACACCATGAATGAGGAAGCATAAGAAGGCTAGTATGGCTATATTAAAATCAGATAAAATAGATTTTAAGACAAAGTATATTACTAGAGACAAAGAGGGACAGTTCACATCAATAAAAGGGATCAAGATATAATGAACCTAAATGTATATATGTCTAATAATGGAGCGTAAACACTTTTTAGCAAAATAGACAGACATTAAGGGTGAAAATATTCCTCATTCATAGCAATGTATAGAACAAAAAGAAAAAAGAAATCAAAGACACAGAAAAAATCTGTAAAACTTTGTTAACCACTTTGATCTAATTATACTTTTGATCAATACTCCAAACAACTGTGTGATACATGTGAAGGAAGGAAGGAAGGAAGGAAGGGAGGGAGGGAGGGAGGGAGGGAGGTAGGAAGGAAGGAAGGAAGGAAGGAAGGAAGGAAGAAAGGAAGGAAGGAAGGAAGGAAGGAAGGAAATTTCCCATAAACAACCTCCAAATTCAGATGAGTTCATTGGTTATTTTTACCATGAATTTAAGGAACTGACAGCATCAATTTTACAGGAACTCTTTGCAAAACATAAAGGCCAGAGAATACTTCCTCCCAAATTTGGGTGAGTATAATCTTAATACCAAAACCTGAGGAAGGCAGTACAAAAATTAAGGAAAGGAGAGGAAGACAAAAGGAAGGAAAGGAATAAAGGAGGAATCTATGGAAGGATAAAAATAATGTAGAACATTTCCCATCATAAACATAAATGCAAACCTCCTTAACAATGGAATTCAACAATATATAAAATAATACTATATCATGACAAAGTGGGATCTACTACTAGAATGCAAATTTTTTTAACATTAGAAAAACAATCAGTGTAATTCATCATGTTAACAGAATAAAGGAAGAAAACCTGTAATTGTTTCAAGAGTTGCAGATAACACATTTGACAAAATAACACTCTCCTGTGATAAAAACTCTTAGTAAACTTTAAGTGGAAGAGAACTTACTTAATATCAGAAGGGATCAACAGAAAATCTTAATCTTCATATTTAATGGTAAAATATGGAACACTTTCTCACTAAGATCTGAAAAAAGCCAGGATACATACATACCTTTTTTTAATTAAACAAAGTATCTGGTGTTTTAGCCTTTATAATATGGAAGAAAAGAGAAATAATAAATAAAGATAAGGAAGGAGGAAATAAACTGCCTCTTTTTCAGAGTTTATGATTTTTCATATGGGTAATATTAAGGAATGTACAAGATAAATATTGTGACAAATAAGTGAATTTATCAATGTTTCAGTATACCAAAGTCATATAATAAACTCAATTTTATGCTTTTATATCAGTAGCACACACCCAGAATATTAAATTAACAAAATACATTTATAATACCATCAAATCCTAAAATTCAAAGGTTAAGTTAAACAAAAGATAATCAAGTTTTCTAAACTGAAAGCAATATTTTCTGAACCAACAAAAAATTAGTTAAATCCAGGTGTACAATGAGATCTAATTAATTCTCCATTGATTCTATCAAAATGATATCCTGAACTAGATTTTTTGCATATCATATATGCTATAATTAGGAGTAGAAATGATTTTTTGAAAGACACCCAACTTTTCAGTGCAATGTATATACATTTAGTGAAATTTACAAAATAATTTTAAATACCAATGATAACATTGTAGAATTATTCTATCAATATAAGTCTTTCAGCTATGATGATTTGGCATATTGTCATTACTGAAAACTTTTGACTGTGAAGATGTAGAAAGATTAAGAAAATTCAAAAGCTGTATTTGCTAATATCAGTTACTAACACAGTGCAACATGGAAAATTAAGTTATCTCTTTGCAAAGTTGTTAAAGGAATAGAATTTTAGAAAAATAAAATCACTAATGTTTCAGAAATAAAAAATTCTACTAAAGTGTACCTCCCTGACAATCCTCCTATTCCTCTACTTTCTTGGAAAAAAGAGTGACTTAGAATTAGAATATCAGCAATGAAAGACAGACAGAAGTAGCAACTGGAAAGAAATAACAGTCTAAAGTGTATGTGAACAAAAGATGACATTTTTTGACATGTTTATCATAGCATGAAACAGCATTAAAACAATAGTGCAGATATTTGCATTTGAGACTCTACAATAGAAATAATTTGATGATGATAATTTACTGTGGAAATTAGATGAAATTAAATATATTAAATGCAAAAACAATTATATAAACTATGTAATACATAACATTGTGAATATTTAAACTAAGTTATTTCACATATTCACAATTGTATTCTTTGTGTTCAGGAGCTTCATTAGGAGGAACATTCATTAACATAATAAACCCAAAGTTAATGGAATTTGCTAAAGAACAGAGGGTATGTGATTTTCATCTATGTAGCTCTCTCAGCGACAAACGGTGCTCTAATTTTATTGTAGACAATACATAGATGCTCACAGATTCAAATAAAAATATATTTACAGTTCATCATGCTAAAGGATTTACAGGAGATATATATGTTTGTGTGTGCATATATATATGTATATATAGAGAGGGTTTTAAAGTAAATACATCCAGTTCTATATGGAAATCACTTTTTGAAGAAAAAAGTCGAGTCATTTATAGAAGTAATCTCTTGCCCTGTTCATTTACTCCCATCCCCCTATATAAATAGCTAGGCTTGATTAACATGTGTTCTAAGTTAGATGGAAATGGAAAGAAGTTTTATCTGTGGGGCATGGTCAAAAAAATTACTTCACATGATAGAGAAAACAGTTAAAAGAAACTATCAAGGTTTCCAGCTTCTGCTAGGGATAAAATAAGCTGGAGCGAACGATGCTCCCACCCTCTCAACAACAGCATCGAGGGAAGCCTGGACAGTCTGCGTACTTAAACCAAGTAACAGAGAAACCAATTAATCTGAAATTTAAGATAAAGGCCTGCAAGAAGAAAGGGACAATGGAACCAGCTCACAAAGAAATGATGGCACAAGAATTTAGCTAACATTATTAATAAATTTGTAAAGGATACGTGTATGTTTGTAAGAAGATGAGGAATATCTTCGTGCACAGATATGAAGGGGATTTCACACACACGATGGAGGCTTGACATAGGCCATGATGGGGATATTTCAGCCACAGAAACTGGCAAATGCTACATATCAAAGCTTGATTTTTTTGTTCTGCTGATTGCTTACACTTAAGAAAATGAAGAAGAAAATTTTCATAATACAGACTAAACTTAAAAGTATATTGCATCTGCAGACATTCCTTTGTGAATAGTACAAAGTATTGAGCCCAATATAGCATGAAACCATTCTTCCAGTATTTGTAGAGCACTAGCCAATTCGGTAAGGAACTTACATCTCTGATGAGTGAATGAAGCTCTGATGTATAGCATCATTGCTTTTTGACTTAGGAACCTAAATAAAAACATAAGCCAACATTCATATAGGAAACAAACATGCATAGATTGCAAACAAAGCTTGCATACTGATAAAAGACTAGAGCACAAAAACAATGAAAGGATTTTGGGAGACTTAAGTGGCTGAATGGAAATGAAAATCTATTACATTAAATATTTTGTCATTAATTGCAATTGTGTAATCATTTATATAAATACAATTTATAATGAAGTTAAATGCACATACATATGCAGACATTTAATTTTTATGGGAGAGTGGGTTTTATTTACAGTACTACATTACCGGGTATATACCAAAATGTGTCTACTCTGTTGACAGTGAACATTTAGGTTGTTATCATTCTTGTCCTATTACCCACTGGACTGAAATATTTCAAATGCTCTTGTGGTCAAAATTTTCCAGGAAGGTCAAGATAGTAAGAATTTTGAGCTTTGCAGGACATTTGGTCTCTGTCACTACTACTCAACCCTATCTTTGTAGTGATAAAGCAAAAATCAGTCAATAGTAACAGAATGAGTGTGGGCAGATTCTGTCCATGGATCAGTGCACCAACTCCTGCTATTGCATAAATATCTACAGAGAAATTGCTGGGCATAAAAATAATCAAGCTTAGAAGAAAAATTAAAAATGTTTCCAATGTGGCTATATTTGTTCACAATCGCATCAGTAATGTATAATTTCTTACAAACACTTGGTATTTTAAATGTATTTTTTTCTGCCAGTGTATATATATAAAAGGGTAACTCATGAAAATTTTAATTTGCTTTTCCCCATTTGCCAAAGACAATGAGCATATCTTTACATATGTTTATTGAACATTCTGTTTATTCTTTTTAGTGTACTTCCTATTATTGTGCTAGGTGGCAGATTTGTAAGTGTTAATAAAAGAAAAAGAAGCATGTGCAAACTTGTTATGTTATCTGTACTTCTTTTCTACACAGCAAAATTAAAAATGTTGCATTGTTTTTGAAAAATTAAAACATGATTTTATTAATATATAAATATTAAATAACAACTGTGCTCTTCTACAAAGACATTATATTTCCCCACATTTATTTCTTGATACCAAAATAAGATATTAGAAACATTTTCTCTTCCAGTTGCTGAGTGTTTCTCTTCCAATTCCTAAATCTTGTTTAAACTGTTCATATATTTTGATACCAAGTTTTTTTGGGGTTTTCAAATCCTTAAATCAAAATTTAAATATAACCACTCTGTTAATATATTTACAATCACTCATCACCCAATAAAATTAATATTTAATTGTTTAACATATATTTAATTGTTGTATGAATATACTATAGTCTACCACAACCATTAAAACACCCTATTTTTTTCACATAGCCTATTTTGAAATATTTAAACTTAGTAACTGTATTTTATTGTGTTTAGAGTATGGGTCTAGCATTTAAAAGTAAGCATATCAGCAAGTTTCTTCATTTAAGTAAGAAGGAAATAGCTGGTAGGTAACTGGAACTGATGTTGGAATCAAGTTATTAAGAAATAAAAAAAAAAGTTTACAAGACTGACCTCAATGCCTCAGAAACTTGCCTATTTTGAAAGGTAGTAATTTATACTGTTGTTATTTTTCCCCTATGTTAGGATCGTTTTTGGAATGTGTTGGGCACTGGATGACCAAATTGTACTTTATTTTTATTTACTTGCAAAGCAGAAGAAGAGAAATGAGTCAAACATTAGATACTTCTTAGAATACAGGTTAACCAAAGGCCATGGACATTTTTTTTTATGAGAAGCATTCTAGGAAACCTGAGATGGTATAGTCCTTCATTTCAACAAAGAATATAAATAGTAATTAACAAATTTGATATATGAACTTTTGTTTTACTTTATGAGTAATGATTTTCTTTTACATGTTAATTTATATATAAATCTTATTATTTACAGTAATTTACCTATAATTTGGAAAATCATTAGAAGTAACACTGTTGAACATTGTGGCCACTTGGGAATAAAGAGAATATTGATTACTTGTACTTTGAAGAGATTAATATAATGAATATAAAGCAAAATAATTTTAAAACATCAGAAGTTCATCCAGATTTTAAATTGTCTCCTACAGATAGTCTCGAATTATATTTACTGATTTGTTTTATTTTATGAAACTACAGCAGTTGGCATTTTAGCCACTGATGCTAAGTTTAGAGATGATTCCATTAAACAGCCATACTAGGAAACAGGAAGAGAAGGCCCCACCAAAAAACTAACCAAAATCCTGAAGAGATACAGGATTTAAGATGATTAATCAGTGATAATCACACAACTCTCCTAAATAACTCCAAAGAACTTACAGAAAATATGACTAAATAAATAAGATATTAAGAAGACACTGGGTGAGCATAAAGAATAATTTGAAACCTGTAAATAAAAGTAACGGATCTTGTGAGAAGTAAAGACACAATGGATGAGATTAAAAATACATTAGCAGCATGTAAGAGCAGATTTGAAATGCTCAAAAACAGAATTAGTGATTTCAAAGACAGAACATCTGAAATGGAAAAGGCAGGAGAACAGAAAGAGAAGGGAATGGAAAAAATGAAACAGAGTCTCAGGGAACTGAATGACAACATGAAGAGAACCAACATTTACATTATTGGTGTCCCAGAAGAAGAGAATAGAAGAGGGGCAGAAAGAATATTTGAGGAAATAATGACTAAAAACTGTCCACCCTTATGAAAGACATAAGTATCAATATCTAAGAAGGACAGAGTACCCCACACAAAATAAATATAAATAGACCTACCCTGAGATACCTAATATTCAGAATGTCAAATATCAGAGGTAAAGAGAAGATTCTAAAAGCAGTAAGAGAAAAATAAAGCATCACATACAAGGGAAACTCAATAAAATTTAAGTGCTGAACTCTCATCAGAAAGGCAAGAAGAAAGTGGTATGATGTATTTAAAGCACTGAAAGAGAAAAACTACCAGCCAAAAATTCTGTATCTGGTAAAATTTTCCTTCAGAAATGATGGTGAGTTCAAAGTCTTCACAGACAAACAAAAACTGATGGAATATGTTACTAAGAAGAGATAGTAAAGGGAGTGCTGCAGCCTGAAAGGAAAAAAACAAAATAAAACCAGAATGATATGACAACAGTGAGCAATAAAACAAAAATGGATGAAATAAGTAATGCCTTTACAGTAATAACATTGAATGCTAATGGAATAAACTCAATCAAAAGGCATAGACTGGGGAAGCAGCTGTGGCTCAATCAGTTGGACAACCATCTACCATATAGGAGACCCTGGATTCACATCTGGGAGCCTCCTTGTAAGGCAGGCTCTGCTCTACACTGCAGAGAGTTGCCCGGCCCATAAGCACCCACAGAGTACCGCCCAGCCTGCAAGGAGAGCCAGCTCAGCAAGGTGATGCAACAAAAGGGGAGTCAAGCAAAAAAAAAAAAAAAAAAAAACGCAGAAGAGCGCAGCTACGGAAACAGAGAGCAGACAGCAAACAAGCCGCAAGGGGGGGAGGGGAAATAAATAAAAATAAATACAGACACAGAAGAATGCACAGCGAATGGACACAGAGAGCAGACAGCATGCATTAAAAAAAAAAAAGCCATGGGAAGGGGATTAAAAAAAAAGATATAGACTGATAGAATGGATTAAAAACTAAGAGCCACCTATATGTTGTCTACAAGAGACCCACCTCAGATATAAGGACACAATCAGGTTAAAAGTGAAAGGTTGAAAAAAGCTGTTCCACGCAAACAGTAACCAAAAAATAGCTGGAGTAATGATACAAATATTGGACAAAATAGATTTCAAATGCAAAACTATCATAAGGATGAAGAAGGTCATTATATATTAATCAAAGGGGCTATTCGCCAAGGAGAAATAACTGTACAAAATATTTATGTACCTAACCTCAGTGCCCCAAGATATCTGAGGCACACACTGGCAAAACTGCAGGAAGAAATAGATGTTTTTACAATAATAGTTGGAGACTTCACTACAGCACTCTCACTATTGGACAGAACATCTGAACAGAGGATAAATAAACAGAGAACTTGAAAAATATAAACAAACTAGGCATAACAAATAACTATAGAACATTGCACCCCAAAACAACAGAATCTACTTTTTTTTCAAGTTCTCATGGACCTTTTCCCAAGATAAACCATATGTTGGGTTGCTGTGACCTGCGGTCACCCCTCGGGCTGAAGTGTGGTTTGCTGGCCTGGCAGGGGAGCAGCCGCGGTAGGCCTAATTCCAAGCCGCTGCCCCCATAATAGGGTGGCTGGTCGGACTCACCGCCACCCCTGAAGGGAGCTCGGCATGGGCGCAGAGTGCCCTCGGGTCTCCCCTTCTCGGCAGCCATGCTTCCGCGGCCGCCCCTCCTCCTGGATAGCGCCACACGATGCCTTATGAGGTAACACCCTTCTTCTTCTTTCTCCCTGCGCAGGCGCAGGGCGGAAAATTCCAGTCTGCCTTCCCCCCCCCCAGCAGCAACAACCAGGCACAAGGTGGGAGACTCAAGTCTGCCCTCCACCCCAGCAATAGCAGCCACCAATCCCTAAACCCTGCCACTTCCCCCAGCAACAGCAACAGCCAATCCCTAATCACCACCCCTCCCCCATCCAGTACCACCCACTGACCTTTCGCCGGCAACCAATCAGAACAGGGCGTGGCTTCGACCAATCAGCCTTCCCCAGCCCCTATAAAACTGTTGCCTCTCCCTCAATAAAGTTGGACTTGCATGTTTACTTTGTCTCCACGGTAGTTCTTCTGCCGTGCGCCCTCCAGTCCTGAGAGCCCCCGACAAGGGCCTGGCCTCCCTTGTCCCCAGTTCATCGCCTGCTTCGCCGGGTGACCCCCTCGTCGCCGGCTTCGCCGGGCGACCCCGTCAGCCGAACCGCGCAACCCCTGTAAGACCGACCCCTCATCTGCTGCCGGACCGACCCCTCGTCCCAAGCGGGACCGACCCCTCGTCCCAAGCAGGCCAACCCCTCATCCAAAGCTGGACCGACCCCTCGTCCGCAGCCAGACCCCACCTCTACCGACCGAGCAAACCATCGCAGTGACCCACACAGCTGAACAGGTTCCTGAGGAGGAAGGGTTGTGAGGCTGAAGAAATGAAAGACACAAAATAGTGGGGGCCAGGTGGACCATGAGGAGTTTGCAGCTACCTCAGGTGCCCAATTTGATCATGCACTTTATTTTATACCACAATAAAATCAGCACATTCAGCAGTTCTCATGGGAAGCTCTTGATTTTAGGTAACTGCAAATACAAAAGTTACTCTTCTATTCATTAGCCCTCAGATAACACAATTTCCTTATCCGTACTCAGCATATTTTGTTCAGCACATAACCTTACCCAGTGGGCACTTTCTTCTTTATCTACATTCTTCCTGTGAATCTTGGAGCCTGATTTGCAGGCTTCCGGGCTCTGCACATCGGGTCACAAGATAAGTCTCAATAAATTTTAAAGATCTTGGAATTATACAAAACACTTTCTCTGATGATAATGGAATGAAGCCTGAAATCAATAATGGACAGAAAAAGGGAAAATTCATAAATACATGGAGATTAATCAATACTCTCAAATAATCAGTGAGTCAAAGAAGAAATGGCAAGATAATTCAGCAAATATCTGGAGATAAATGAAAATGAGAATAAAACATATCAAAGCCTATGGGACACTGCAAAGACAGTGCTGAGAGGGAAGTTTATAGCCCTCATTGCTTACATTAAAAAAAAGAAGCTTAACATTGAAGATATAGCTGCATACCTGGAGGAACTAAAATAGAGACAGCAAATTAATCCCAAACCAAGGTGGAGGAAAGATATAGTAAAGATTAGAGCAGAAATAAATGAAACCAAGAACAAAAAAGTGATAGAGAGAACAAATGCAACCAAAAGTTGGTTCTTCGAGAACATCAACAAAATGGACAAATCCTTAGCTAGATTGGCAAGGGGATAAAAAGAGAGAAGATGCAAATAAATAATATTAGAAATAAGAGGTAGGGACATTACCACTGATCCCTCAGAAATAAGAAAGACCATAAGAAGATACTCTGATCAACTGTATGCAAAAACAATAGAGAATGTAGAAGAGATGGACAAATTCCCAAAACACTCAAACATAGAACAAATTCCTAAAACACTGAGCAGAGAAGAAAGAGAAGGCCTCAACAAACTAATCACAAATGAAGAGATTGAAGCAGTCATCAAAAACTTCCCAAAGATGAAAAGCCTGGGACCAGGTGGCTGTGCAGGTGACTTTTACCAGTCGTTCAAACACAATCTTGTACCAATATTTCTCAAGCTCTTCCTAAAATTTGAATAGAAAAGAACACTACCAAATTCATTCTATGAAACTAACACCACCATAATACCTAAACCAGATACAGATACTACAAAAAAGAAAATTACACACCAATATTTTAAAATATATGGATGCAAAGATTGTCAACAAAATACTTGAAAACAGAATCCAAAAGCATGTGAAAAGAATTACACACCAATATCAAGTGTGTTTTATTCCAGGTATGCAAAGGTAGCTCAACACAAGAAAATCAATTAGTAGAATAAACCACATTGATAAACTGAAGAAGAAAAAACACATGATTATTTCAATTGATACAGAAATAACATTTGACAAAATACAGCTATTTTTCTTGATAAAAACCCTCCAAAAACTATAGTAATACAAAGAAGCTTTCTCAATATAGTAAAGTGCATATATGAAAAACCTACAGCTAGCATTGTGCTCAATGGTGAAAGACTGAAAACTTTCCTGCTGAGATCTGGAACAGACAAGGATGCCTCCTGTCACCAATGTTATTCAATATTTTGCTAGAGGTTCTAGCTAGAGCAATTAAGCTATATAAAGAAATTAAAAGCACCCAAGTAGGAAAGGAAAGTGTAAACTTTCACTATTTGCTGATGATATGATGCTATATCTGGAATCCCGAAAAATCCACAACAAAGCTATTAGAATTAATAGACAACTTCAGCAAAGTGGTGGTATACAAGAATAATATGCAAAAATCAATAGTGTTTCTATACACTACTGATAGGTAATCTGAGGAGGAAATCAGATAAAAATATCCCATTCATATTAGCAACTAAAACAATCAAATATTAGGAATAAACTTAACCAAGGACATAAAGGGCCTGTATTTAGAAAACTACATAATTTTGCTGAAAGAAACTGAAGAAGAAAAATGAATTGAAGGATATTATGTATTCTTGGATGAAAGACTAAATATTGTAGAGTTCAACTCTACCAAAATTCATTTACAAATTCAACATAATCCCAATAAAAATCTAACCAGCCTTTTTACAGAAGTGATAAAACCAGTTGTCAAATTTATTTGGGAGGGTAAGAGGCCCTAAGTAGCCAAAAGGTCTTAAAAATGAAAACTGACTTGGAGGACTCACACTTGCAGACTATAAAGCATATTACTTAGCTGCAGTGGTAAAAACACCATGGTACTGGCATAATGACAGACACATTGATCAATGGAACTAAATCAAGGACTTAGAAATAGACCCTCACATCTACAGTGAAGTGATTTTTGACAAGACCGTCAAACCTTCCCAACTGGGCCAGAACAGTCTATTCAACAAATGGTGCTGAAAGAAATGGGTATCCATAGCCAAAAGAAAGAACATCCCAATCTCACACCGTATACATAAGTTAGCTCAAAATGGATCAAATACAAAAGCAAAAACTGTAAAACTCTTAGAAGAAAATATAAGAAATCATCCTCAAGATCTTGTTGTAGGCATTAGTTTCTTAAACCTTACAGCCAAAGCATGAGCAACAACAACAAAATCAATAATGGGGCCTCCTCAAAACTAAACACTTTTGAACCTCAAAGGACTTTGTCAAAGTGGTGAAAAGGCAGCTGACTCAATTGGAAAAGATATTCAGCAATTACATATCCAATAAAGGTTTAGTATCAATGAGATACAAAGAGATTATACAAACTATAAAAAGACAAACAACCTGATTAAAAAATGAGAAAATGACTTGAAAAGACAATTGTCCAAGGAAGAAATACAAAAGGTGAAGAAACACATGAAAAATGTTCAACATCATTAGCTATTAGGGAAATGTAAATGAAAACTATGATGTGATATCAGCTCACACATATTAGACTAGCTGCTATCAGAAAAGTAAAAAATCTGTAAATATTGGAGAGGATATGGAGAGATAGGAACAATCATTCACAATTGGTGGGAATGTAGAATGGTACAGCCACTGTGGAGGACTGTTTGGAAGATCCTAATGAAATTAAATATAGACTTGCCATGCAATCCAGCAATACCATTATATCCAGGAACTGAGAGTAGAGACATGAACAGACATCTGCACACTGATGTTCACAGAGGTATTATTCTTGATTACCAAAAGTTGGAAGCAGCCAAGTGTCCATCAACTGATGAATGAATATATAAATTGTGGTTTACACACACAATGGAATACTATGCAGCAGTAAGAAGGAATGAACTTGTGAAGCATATGACAACTTGGATGAACCTGGAGGACATTATGTCAAATGAAGCAAGCCAGCCACAAAAGGACAAATACTATCTGATTTCACTATTATGAATGAAATATTTTGTGTAAACACATGGAGTTAATAATAAGAATATAGGTCACCAGAAAATAATATGAGTTTAGAGAACAGAAAGCTGAGGTTAAATCTGTGCAGAATTGGTAAAAATGTCCTTTGTAAATCTTTGGAAATGATTAAGAAAGTGTGAAAGAATACCATGGTGTTTGTAACTAGCAGTGCTATTGTATGGGTATTACTATGGTTGTAAGGGAAAGCTTTAGGTTATGTTATTACTAGAAGGAAAACTAAAAACTGTAACATAGTAGTATATATGACAGTAAATCCTCATGTAAAACACAAATATGAGTGATATTGCATATATAAGACTGTTTTTACAAAATAGAAATATCCAAGAGAGAAGGAAAAACCTAGCAGCTATATATGGCAGGGACAGCATAGAGAGATTGAGAGGTGCTGAGTTTTTAAAATTTTTTGTCATTGTTGTTATATTGGAACAAAGAATGATTGAAGTAATGAATGTACAAATATGTGATTACACTGAATACCATTGATTGTATTCTTTGGATGGGTTTATGCTTATTATTATATACCAATAAAATTGATTGACCAAAAAATTCAAAATAACAAAAAATTTTTAAAATCCTATGAAAAATTGAAAATGAATGCATCAGTTTGCAAGTGACTGTTTTTTAATGGATCAAGGATATATAGAGAGATTATTTGATGTAAGTGCAATTACATAATCTTAAATTTTCCAAAAATGGTTTATATTGTTTTTAAAATAAAAGTATGACATTATTCAAAGACAAAGACTATATTAAATTTGTGTGAATTTGCCTTGCTTGTTTTATCCCCTGGCAAGTCCTCATTTGTTACACTTATTACAAAACAAACATTTTAAAGACCTTTTCAATGACTCAAATGTTTTCAACTTAGTTATATTATAATTTCCAAAGGCTCACACATATTGAAGGGTTTGCTTGTCTGACTTGTCAGGTGAAGAACATGTTTGCCACTCTGCAAAGCACTGATGAGAAAACATCCAGAGCAGCAGTCCACACTTTTGCATAATCAAACAAACCTAAAGTCCAAATTAATCTATAATACATAGAATTCTTATTTATTTATTCACTCAATCCTTTAGCATTATTATCTTTTAAAAACTAAATTTAGTTTTCCATCACTCTCTGGGGGGTTGGCACTGTTATCTTTAGGTGAAGAGAAGAAAGACAATTTCTTTTCATTTTATGGTTTGGAAGAAAATTATAACTAATAATATGTTAAGGAATACAAATATAATCCCTCTTTTTCCCTTATTTTGGTAGGGAATGACAGATAATAGACTTGCAGAATCCAAATCTCTCTTAGTGCATAACTATGGATAGGACAAAATCTTTTTCATCTGTTGAACCCTGTCTATTCCTTCTTATTCCCAAACTTAAAGATTTACCATGATATTTTAAGGTAGTTACAGATTCACAGCTGTTTGGGGATATTAGAATCTGGAAAACAAATTGAGCTCTCCTCTTTTTTCTCTCCAATATAATGAGGATTTGTAGAATCTCTCATATGTGTCCTCAGATATATAGATGAAGATAGAGTGATCAACAGAGGAATTAGATAGATAGATAGGTAGATAGATAGATACATACATACATACAAACATTAAACACATATATACATACATACATAATAGAAGATAGATAGATACAACTTGCCAGGTAAATGTGCCCAACTGTTTGTTCAAGCATTGGTCTAATTGTAACACAAATCATTTATCGGCTTTAGTTACCAGTGAGTTTATTGCATAGATGGCTGATCATATCTACAATTAACCAAGTAGATTGCCATCAACGATGAGTGACATTTTAGCCAATCAGTTGAATGCCTTAAAAGGGGAAGTGATTTCAGTATTCAGAGAGAATTTTCCAGCTTGACTTTGATACCGATTGTCTCCTGGGAACTCATCAAGGATCTTCATCAGAGCCCCCATTTTGTAGCCTGCCTCTGGAATTTGGACTTTTGCATGCCCATGGTCATGTGAGAGAATTTTATAAAATGGTATACTATTTACAGCTATTTCCTGTTGATTCTGTTTCCCTAGAGAGCCCTGACTAATACAGAATTTGGTATAGAAAAGTAGAGCAGTGCTTTTGCAATTACCAAAATGCCTAAATGGTTTTATAAATGGGTAAGGGGTATTTTTTTGAGGAACTGTGAGATGCTCAGTAGAAAAGGCCTAGATTGCTTTGAAGAGACTGCTGATAGGAATATGAACACTAAAGAGACTTTTGATGAAGTCTTAAAAGTAAATGAACTATTATTGGAAATGGAAGAAAGACTTAAGGTTTAAAGTTTTAAGGTTGCAGTGAACTTAGCAATATGTTTTCATGATGTTGTATGGACAGCAGAATTTGAAAATTATGAACTTAGACGTTTAGTCAAGGAGATTTCCAAACTAAATGTGGAAAATGCAGTCTGGCTTCTCCTTGCACCTTATTGCAAAATATTAGAGGAAAAAATAAGCTGAGAACTGAATTGTTGGGAACAATCAAACCAGAAACTGATCCAGAAATTCCAAGCCTCTGGAAATCAAGCCTCCAGATGATAGTGCCCATTTTTAGGGATTAACTAAACTTGGAACTTGTAAGTCAAAATTGAAAATGCAGTTATCTAGGAAAGACTTATGGAAAGTCTTACTGTCTGATGGCCTGGACCCCTGCTTCCTGCATGCTAAATCAACAAGCTTTTTTAAAAAAAAACAAATCAATTTTATTGATATGTATGATTAAAGCATACAATTCATCCAAAGTGTACAATCAATGGTTTTTAATATAATCACATAGTTGTGTGTTTATCACTTCAATCACTATTACGGTATTTTTATTATTTCAATAGTAATAATAATAAAAAACAGACAAACAAGAAAATTTTGAAAAAAAAAATAGCTCTATGTACAAAACCAGTCAGCCTGGACTAAAAGGGACATGGATGAGAGAGATGGATGGGAAAGCAGCTTTAAGAGGAAAACCATAGAAGCTGAGGGCTGGAATTAAGACATCCCCTTTGGCCAAGAGAAGGACCCCATCCATGTGTACAGAGAGGGTGAGTTTGCCCCAGCATTTAAAGAGGGTGGATGTTCCAGCCTTCTTGTTCAGGGAGAGTTTTGCCACCCAAGACTACAGACAGGGTGGAGCACATTCCCCAAGTATTAGGGAGAGTGAGGTCAATATCCCCATGGTCAGAAAGAGGTGTACTTGTTCCCCATAGGGTCAGGCAAAGTGTGGCCATCACCTCAACATTCCTGAAAGGTGAGGTCTGGAGCCAGTCGCTACCCAGATGCTTAAGGAGGGTAATGGGAACATGGGCTGGGTAGAGGAAGAAGGTAGTGATAAATATGAGCTTTGATCACATGACCAGTTTCAGAAATGAGGACTGTAATGGTCATGAATCTTTCTTCTTTGTTTTGTTATGATTGTATATGAACATAAAACAAATATCTTTGCTGTCTTCTCTAACCTTTTCCCTTATCATATAACAAGTAGTATTACTTTCACATCATAATATTTGAGGATGTCAAGTTTAAGAGTGAATATTAGCTATAGACTTGCACCATATTCTGTAGGGAATTCATTAGTTTCCAGTTGTATGCAGAACAGTTGAATACTTTTAGGCAGAAATACATATACATATATATATATATATGTCTGTTATTGTTTTTATTTAGAGACTAAGTATGGTTCGAGTTGATGTATATGGTTGCCAAGTTAACAAGGGATGGACAGTGATGGTTAGGCTAATGTATCAACTCAGTCAGGTAATTGTTCAAGCAAGCACTAGGCTAATAATAATAGAAGGGAATTTATGAACTTTAGTTATCAGTGAGCTTATTGCATAAATGGCTGATCACATCTACAATCAACCAAGGAGATTGCCATCAGGAATGAGTGATGTTTTATCCAATCAGCTGAATGCCTTAAAAGAAGTGGTTTCAGCATTCAGAAACAATTTTCCAGCTTGACTTCAGACAGCCACCATATCCTGGGAACTCATCAACAATCTTCATCAGAACCCCTGGTTGGTGGTGGACTTGGCCCAGTGGTTAGGGCATCTGTCTACCACATGGGAGGTCTGCGGTTCAAACCCTGGGCCTCTTTGACCCGTGTGGAGCTGGCCCATGCGCAGTGCTGATGGGCGCAAGGAATGCCAAGCCACACAGGGGTGTCCCCCACATAGGGAGCCCCACGCACAATCTCCGTAAGGAGAGCTGCTCAGCGCAAAGAAAGTGCAGCCTGTCCAGGAATGGTGCCGCACACATGGAGAAGTGACACAACAAGATGACGCAACAAAGAGAAACACAGATTCCCATGCTGCTAACAATAACAGAAGCAGACAAAGAAGATGCAGCAAATAGACACAGAGAACAGACAACCGGGGTCGGGGTGGGGGTGGGGGGCGGGAAGGGGAGAGAAATAAATAAATCTTTTTTTTTAAAAAGGCTTAACTACATTTATAAAGTAAAATAAAATAAAAAAGAACCCCTGGTTTGCAGCCTGCCTGTGGAATTTGGACTTTTGCATCCACATGGTCAATGAGAGAATTTTATAAGATCTTATATTATTTACAGATATCTCCTGTTGATTCTGTTTCCCAAGAGAACCCTGAATAATACAATAGATAAATAGTTGATTGATAGATAGATAGAAATAAAGAATATTTCACAAAAGCATCTATCATATATATATCACATGTGTACATAAATATTAAACTTATGCTCAAATTATATTCCTACTATGCTTTATTTGGCTCATGTCCACATCTTGGAATTTATTTTAGTAGCACTGCCTACAAATAGGTGTTATTATAGTATTAAAATAATAAGGAACGTATTTAGAGCATTGTTCCTTAATAATAGAAATGAATAAAAATTATTCTTATAAAACATTTACCTGTACTGGGTATTGTTAAATTCCATGCTAGTGATTCATATATATATACCTTTGACATGTAATGAACCCTATTCTTAGAAAAGAATATGCAGTTAATTTTTCATGAGCTGTAGTTCAGTAGTGATTTTCTATAGATTGCAGATACTCAGAAGTTGAAATTCTGTCAAGCAGTTATCAGTGCAACATCAGGTTTTGTACTATTTTAATAAGTAAATAGTATTTGAACAAATTGACATTTTGACAAAGTCCTCAAAGTTTG
Organism: Dasypus novemcinctus; assembly: GCF_030445035.2. Taxonomy (NCBI): domain Eukaryota; kingdom Metazoa; phylum Chordata; class Mammalia; order Cingulata; family Dasypodidae; genus Dasypus; species Dasypus novemcinctus. The sequence goes on along the minus strand of NC_080679.1, from coordinate 53,408,466 downwards.
ATTCACTGTTAATTGTGTTTTTAGTCAGTAAGAGATGTTAAGGTAAAAAAGTGCTGTCACTAAAAATCAATCTTATTTTACCCAATAACCTTTAAAGAGGGTAGTGCTCCTGAGATATTTTAGAATTTTCCATATTCCATTTGTACCTTATTTGTTTGGCTTTCTTTTTATTTCTTGTGTTAACTATATTCTACTGTTGATATGTCCTTTTATAAATTATTAAGCAATGGGTTTTGAGGTAAATCTGTATTTGGTGATAATATATTAGATTTCTCACATGCATCCAAAATAGGCAGACCTCTGTTCAAAAACTAAGAACAGTATTTTAAATATGTGGGAGGTAAAATATGGCTGTTAATGTATACATTTCTAGAATTATTTTATTGAGAGTACTGATAAAGTTTTCAAAAAAAGTTTTGTAATATGACAGATTTCAAGCAATTGGAATATTTTATCATCAAGCTGAAATAATAAAGTGCGGTCACCCCTCGGGCTGAAGCGTGGTTTGCTGGCCTGGCAGGGGAGTGGCCGCGGTAGGCCTAATTCCGCTGCCCCCATAATAGGGTGACTGGTCGGGCCCACCGCCACCCCTGAAGGAAGCTCGGCATGGGCACAGAGTGCCCTCGGGTCTCCCCTTCTCGGCAGCCATGCTTCCGCGGCCGCCCCTCCTCCCAGAAGGCGCCACCCGATGCCTTGTGGGGCGGCACCCTTCTTCTTCCTTCTCCCTGCGCAGGCGCAGGGCAGAAAATTCCAGTCTGCCCTTTTCCCCTCCCCTGACAGCAGCAACAGCCAGGTGTGGGCGGAAAAATCCAGCCCGCCCTTTTCCCTTCCCCCGACAGCAGCAACAGCCAGGTGTGGGCGGGAAACTCAAGTCTGCCCTCCACCCCAGCAACAGTAGCCACCAATCCCTAAACCCTGCCCCTTCCCCCAGCAACAGCGACAGCCAATCCCTAACCACCACCCCTCCCCCGTCCGGTACCGCCCACTGACCTTTCACCGGCAACCAATCAGAACAGGGCGTGGCTTCGACCAATCAGCCTTCCCCAGCCCCTATAAAACTGTTGCCTCTCCCTCAGTAAAGTGGACTTGCGTGTTTACCTTGTCTCCGCGGTAGTTCTTCTGCCGTGTGCCCTCCAGTCCTGAGAGCCCCCGACAAGGGCCTGGCCTCCCTTGTCCCCAGTTCGTCGCCTGCTTCTCCGGGCGACCCCTTCGTCGCCTGCTTCTCCGGGCGACCCCTTCGTCGCCGGCTTCGCCGGGCGACCCCTTCGTCGCCGGCTTCGCCGGGCGACCCCGTCAGCCGAACCGCGCAACCCCTTGTGAGACCGATCCCTCGTCTGCTGCCAGACCGACCCCTCGTCCCAGGTGGGACTGACCCCTCGTCCCAAGCGGGACCGACCCCTCGTCCAGAGCTGGACCGACCCCTCGTCCGCAGCCAGACCCCACCTCTACCGACCGAGCAAACCGTCGCAATAAAAATAGTACTAGTGTATTAAATCAACTTCATTTCCAGGCAACAATTTTTTATTATCAATCGTGGCCAGTCTTTTGACAATAAGGTGGAATAATTTTCATTCCCTTAAATCACATGTGCCTTTATTTAATCCACTGTGCAGTGTATGCAAGGATTATGATGTTTAATGAACTCTGAAAATGTTAACACATTCATCTCATTTTGGATTTGTTAATAACTATTGGTGATGATGCACACAAAAATGAGGAATATATTCAATAAATATGTATTTTTTTTTCCAGGATTTTGGTTTGAATCTTCCCCTTCTGGGATATTAATAAGATTTGGTATTAAAATAATTTTATCTTTATCTGAGCAATCTGTACAGGGCCTGTCTAAATAAGAAGTTTTAAATGAAGCAACATGTTCATGAACACATATCACAAATTGAGATATGCAATACACACCATTTACCTGTAGCAGGACAGCAGCTAAAGGGAATCTGTCGAAGATTAACAACCTAAATAGAGATGAATCAGTTTAAAGGGAGCCTATTATTGGCCACAAATTAATTCATTTCACACATTTTTTGCCCTCAACATTAAGGAAGCTAGACTCTTAAATATGCTCCATAGATTGTCTGATCATGTGTCAAGGTTTACTTGGAGCAGTTCTGGTTTTAGTCTTTTGTCTCTGTTATTGTTTGTGCTCCCTTGTATTCTCAAAAGTATATGCAGTTGGATGATTAATTATGTAGTCACTACCTACATGCAATAAGCAATTGGGGAAAAAAAAGGGAAATTCCAGCTTCAACACAGCAAAGGAACAAGAGGGTCAGAGTCAGCTCTAGGAAAAGAGCAGATAAGATGTTTAAGATGCTTTTATAACATTTCTTAGACTATTATTTCCCATAGTTTTATATACAACATATCATTCCAGAGATTTCCCATGGATAAGAACTTCTTTGTAAAATAAGATTGGTCAATATATCATACCAGGTTAACCTTTGAAAAACATCACAAAGTATAATTAACAGGGTAATTTCTCAGAGAATACATTTAAAAATTAAAAATAAATTATTCACATTTTTAATCCAGTATTTGTAGAATGTTTATGACCATTAACTATTTTATCCCTGTAATATCTATTTACATCTAAAAGAAGTTGTATTTTATAAATATTTTGGTCATATTATCCAAATCAGGAATCATTAATAATTAAGGTGGGTAAGTGTTCTGTATAAGCCAGGGCAGTTCAGGATGATGCAAGAAATAAGATCACATTTCTCATTGTCCTCATAGATGAAGAAATATGAAATCTGCTCTGTATTACTATCACTATTGAATATAAAGCACTAACCAATGGAAAAACTCTTTCACAGTAGTTAAACAAGATGTACAAACAGTATTGTGTATTATTAAATAGAGAGTGGGATCACCATTCTCATTGTAGGAAGATAGAAAATTGGGAGAATATAAAGTCCTAAAACATCATATTCTTCAGCCACCAGTTTGACTGGGCAGTGTCAGCTGTGGAAGATGTGATAAGTAGCAATTTAATAGAACAGAAAACTAAGTAGTTAGGAAGAATTTTATACCATGTGAAATATGAGTGGTCAATGAAGTATAAAGTGAGACCTCAGAAACAAGATAAATTATTTCAGTAATTTGAAATATAACGAGAAAATTATACTTACCTGGAATCAAATTTCACATCAGAATATATAAGTATACCATATGTATGCTTATACATATAATCTAAAGATTTTCTCAAAAATAGATGGTTGGGGGGAACCAGCAAGATGGTGGCAGAGTAAGGAGCTCCTAGAGTCAGCTCCTGCTACAGGAAGTTAGTAAACACCCAGAGCTATCTGGAAGTAGCTGAAGCACCTGCTTGGGGACTCCAGGAGAACAGAAGAGCATCCTGCATCATACTTGAAGGACTGGAAGGACGAGACTGCCCATCTGCAGAGAAGACTTGTGAGCAGAGGGCTCCACACCATGGAGGCCAGTGCCCATCCTCCACTGGAGGTACAAGCTGCCTCGGGAGCTGTTCTGTGGCTGAAGTTGAAAGCTCTACTTCCCCAAAATGAGGAAGGAAGAGACAGTTGGGCACCAACTTCAGCTACTGATAAGTAAATTCAGTGGGCTAAAGTATAATCCTGAGACCAGCTAAAGTTTGAGCATGTCCAAGTCAGAAAGAAGTCGGGAGCCACCATCTTAACTCTGCACCTAGCATGAGGGAAATAGGGGTGGGCTGAAAATCACAGTGCTGGGGAAGGCAGCTTCTTTCCATCCAGATCAGAATGCAGCTCTAGCCTAGGCCCCAGCACCACCTCCAGCAGGGAGGAAGCTGTGGGGACCAGCACCAGCCTCTCAGGAAAATTATGAGCCAAGCTGTGGAGGCTGGTGATTATCCTACTCTGGAGGCATGTGTTGCCCCAGGAGCTATTCTGTGGCTGGAATTGGAAGCTCCATTTCCCAAAAAACAAGGGAGAAGGAGGAGGTGGTTGGCTGCCCATTTCGGTTACTGATTGGTAAACTAGGTGGCTAAGATGTAACCCTAGGAACAGCTGGGATGTGATCTGCCCAAGTAAGAAAGAGGCCAGTGGCCACTATTTTGATTCCACCCCCAGCCTAAGGGGAAGCCAGGCTGATGGAAAGTCACAGTGATCCTGAGAACCAGTTTATTTCTCCCAGATGGGCCTGCAGCCCTAGACTAAGCTTCAGCCCTGCCTCTGGCAGGGAGGAGGCTGGCAGGTCCTGCACCAGCCTATCCAGGTAACTGCAGATTTGGCTGACACAGACTGAACAATCAGAAGTCTACTGGGGCAACTGTGGTCATCCAGACCCACATTGCATAGATTGCTGCCCATACCTCCAGCTCCATCCAGATCCCAGGCAGGGGAAAAAGAGGTGTGAGCCTCCATCAGTGAGGCCTACAGGACCTGGATTATTCCACACAGCTGTAACTCTGTCCCTACCCCTGGCAAAGGAGGAAGTTGGGAGAAGCTTCATTGGTCCATGGTGCAATGAGGGCAGTTTGAGTCTCCACAGCTTACAGTACCAACTACATGCTTGGCTCCTATTGCACAATTGACAAGGGAGAAAGGGCAGGAAGCACTAAACTAAAGAGAAAAACTGCACCCAGAATAAATACTCTAGTAAGCCAGATGCTAAGATACCAAAAAAAATTCAAATCCATGCCAAGAAACAGGAAGATATGACCCAGATAACGGAACAAGATAAGCCTCCAAATGAAATAAAGGAGTTGAGACAACTAATTATAGATGTTCAAACAAATCTCCTTAATAAATTCAATGACATGGCTAAAGAGATTAAGGATATTAAGAAGACAGTGGATGAGCACAAAGAAGAATTTGAAAGCATGCATAGAAAAATAGCAGATCTAATGGGAAAGAAAGGTGCAATAAATGAAATTAAAAATACACTGGAGGCATATAACAGCAGATTTTAGGAGGCAGAAGAAAGGATTAGTGAGCTTGAAGAATCGCCTCTGAAAGTGAACATACAAAAGAACAGATGAAGAAAAGAATAGAAAAAATTGACAAGGTCTAAGGGAACTCAATGACAACAAGAGACATGCAAACATATTTGTCATGGGTGTCCCAGAAGGAGAAGAGAAGGGAAAAGGACAGAAGGAATATTTGAAGAAATAATGGTAGACAATTTCCCAACCCTATCAAAAGACATAGGTATCCATGTGCAAGATGCACGACATACTCCCATCTGAAAAAAATGCAAACAGACTAACTCCAAGACACTTACTGAACAGAATGTCAAAGGCTAAAGACAAAGAGAGAATTCTGAGAACAGCAAGAGAAAAGCAATTGTAACATAAAAGGGATATCCAATAAGATTAAGTGCTAATTTCTCACCAGAAATCATGGAGGCAAGAAGACAGTGGTCTGATATATTTAAGATCCTACAAAAGAAAAACTTCCAGCCAAGAATCTTATGTACAGTAAGACTGTCTTTCAAAAATGAGGGCAAGATTAGAATATTCACAGATAAACAGAAACTGAGAGAATTTCTAAGCAAAAGACCAGATTTTCAGGAAATACTAAAGGGTGTGCTAGAGCCTGAAAAGAAAAGACAGGAGAGAGAAGCCTGGAAGAGAGTCTAGAAATGAAGATTATATCAATAAAAGTAATTGAAAGTGTCAAAAGAGTGGTGAAAATAAAATATGACAGATAAAACTCAAGTATCCAGGAATAAACCTAAGCAATGATGTAAAGCACTTGTATCCAGAAAACTGCAAACTCAATGATAAAAGAAATTTTTAAAAAGACCTAAATAACTGGAAGAACATTCCATGCTCATGAATTGGAAGACTAAATATCATTAAGATGTCAATTCTACTCAAATTGATATACAGATTCATTGCAATCCAGATAAAAATTCCACCAGCATTAAAAAAAAAAATTGAAAACATGACCATCAAATTTATTTAGAAGAGTAATGATTCCTGAATAGCCAAAAACAAAATAAAAAGGAAAAGTGAGACCTCATCTCCAGACTTTAAATCATATTACCTAGCTATAGTGGTAAATACAGCATGGTACTGGCCTAAAGACAGACACATAGACCAATGGAAACAAACTTTTGGTTTAGAAACAGACACTCACATGTATGATCAAGTGATTTTGACTAGTCTATCAAGTCACACAGCTTGGGCAGAACAATCCATTCAATAAATGGTGCTGAAAAAATTGTTGAATATCCACAGCTGAAAGAAGGAAAGAGGACCCCTATCTCACACCTTATTCAAAAATTAACTCAAAAAGGATTAAAAAAACTAAAAGTAAAAGCAAGAACCATAAAACTTCTAGAAGAAATCATAAGAAAATACCTTCAAGACCTGGTGGTAGGTGGTAGATTCTTAAAGGAGATAAGAGGAGGACAGAGATGGACTACTGATGTTTAATGTATGTAGAAGTTTTAATTAGCTTTACTGTAAAAGTGTGGAAATATATAGAATGGATGGTAACTCATAGTAACAGCTAGTTTATAAATGGGGATGTGGCTGAAAATGGTAGTCTAGGTATGTAAATGCCAATTGACAGAATGCTAGAAAATAATCTAGGAAATGAATAGCACATTAAACCAAGAGGTAGATGATAATTGTGGTTCATGGTACAGATGCAAGAATGTCCTTTGTGAGCTAGAGTAAATGTACATCACTACTGTAGCATGTTGGGAATATGGTGAAACATGGGAAAAATACAACTGGAGTGACTTATGGACTGTGGTTAATAGTAATAATATTCTTGCATCTCTACAAAAGATGTACGGTGTTGATAATGAAGCAGTATGGTAAATGTGAGCCAAATGTACACCATGGACATGGTAACAATCAGATGATATTACTTCTTCTGTAGCAAATGTTCCATCATAGTGTGGTGTGCTGATGGAGGGGTGTTGTTTGTAAATTTTGCACATGTCCATGATTGTTCTGTAAGTTTACAGCTTGTCATAAAAAATATATTTAAAAAATAGTAGTGATTTTGGTTGGGAGTAATATTTTGACAATGCTCTTTAATGATTAGTTAAAAAGTTTTAACAACAATGCAAGTTATTGGTGGTAGGGTGAGTTATGAGAATCCTGTATGATGTTATATATGTTTGTTTTGTAAGTTCATAACTATTATTATACACTTATTGTTCATGCATGTTTGTGTATGAGTGACATACTTCAAGAAATTGATTTTTAAAATATAAAAAAAAAAGATGGTCAACATTTTTATTATGTAATGTGGTAAAAAAGTTTCCACAAAATGCACATGCATGTTGTAACCTAATTTGCCTAAAGCATTCATGAGGTTACTTGAAGGGATAATAAAATCTATTAACATTTTGAGTTTTTTCAGATTGTGCACCTTCATTAACTCACAGCCCTAATTTAACTCAGTTACATTTGTTAACAAGGCTTAATTTAAGCTATTCTTTAAATGATGTTCTGACTTCATAATAGTTTATCTCAATCCATGCAATTTAATGGAGATGAAAAATCAGAAAATATGTCTAATTAACAAATAAATGTTGGATTTTACAGTATCACACTAAAAAACTATGAGGGAATTGGGAAACAAAGGGGAAAAAAGATAAACACAGAAAGAAAAGAAAACATACCTACTATACATGAAGAGATTACAAAATAGTGGAATTAATGTTTTTCCTTTGTTCATCAATGAAGGTAAATCTGCCATTTTAGGTCACCTTTCATTGGCTCTTCAGTTCTTCCCTTTCTCACCTAGTTCTCAACTCCATTTACACAGGTGTAGGTGGATATCATCTTGGGTTGCACCCCATGAGCAAATCTGGTGCCTCTCAAGGTGACCTTATTCCTCTTTTATTTTTGTAACCACATCCTTCCTTCCCCTCTGGCACTAGAGGTGAGAACACCTCTGCAGTTTGCAGTCTCAGTTATTGCATTATTCTGTGGCTCCTCTACCATCACCTCCAACTGCGTAAATAGTCCCTTTATTAAACCTTTCTAGAATTATCTCAATTTGAGTGTGCCATCTGTTTCCTATTTGGACATTATCCAGTTTTATGGAAGGAAGGAAGGAAGGAAGGAAGGAAGGAAGGAAGGAAGGAAGGAAGGAAGGAAGGAAGGAAGGAAGGAAGGAAGGAAGGAAGGAAGGAAGGAAAATTCCTTCATGGTCTGATAATTACCATGAAGGTATTTTGTACATGGGATTTACCCTCAGCAATGTGGATAATCTCATCCAAATAAACCCTAAAAGCCAAAATTGAGGGTTTCAGAGGTCAGAAGAAGAACTGCTGCTTCAACATTGAAACTGCAGTTTCAACATTGGAACTTCTAGAAATTTTGAGCCAACAGCATTAGCTGGGGAATTCAGACTGAGGACTTCAACACACCATTTTTTAAAAAATATAATAAACTTTATTTTTTAAAGATTTTTAGGTTACAGAAAAGTTACATTGACATTATGAAGGATTCCATGTTCCTTCCACCCTCTCCCACATCATCCCGTTTTTTAAAAAATTTCACAGTACAATTTATTACAATGTATCCGTATAATCCACTCTTAAAAGAATGAGCATTTTAAAAAATTACTCACTTGTAATAAGGACTAAACTACCTAGTGATAATCTAAAAAAAAAAAACATCATTGTGACATTTATTAGTACTTCAAACATCTAACAAATACTGAAGGAGGCAACTACCATTATTCTAACTCCTTTAAAGCCAAAAACTTAAGCACAAATCAGAATTAAGAGAAACTTCCGAATGCTCACATTTGCATGCATTTTTGGCTGAAGTTTCAAAGATTCACATACAAAAAAACCACAACTTTGAATCAAAATGAATATTAAAAACATTTAAGCATTGTGATAAATTTACTCTACAGAAGCGTGGAAAACAGGGTAAATAGTAACATCAGTATATTTCTAGGAGAGAAAACAATCACTTATTACCTTTATCATAAAGCAAAATTCAATGAGTCAACATTTTAATAACATTAACTAAGTTATTTTCTATTCAAAAATTTACTTTTCAAGTTGTGTCTTTAAAATGTATCCATCCATATATTTGGATTAAATTAAATTTATGCATCAAAAATATGCTCAGAATTCTAATCTTAAGTAAAAACCATAACTCATAAAAGCATAGTCCAAATATTATATATTAATGCTACCATTTTAATTTATGTGTTTCACCTGAAAGACTTATCTTACATACATGAGTTATGCCCTGTTTCTCAAGAATAAATGTCCCTGTGTCTAAAACTTTAAATGATAATCAAAAAAAAAAAAAAAAAAAAAAAACAGATTAAAAGAACTCATGCTATGCATTTTCCTTCATCAGGCTTTAATAAATTCTTCTCCAAATCTCTCAACCATGTTTTTACCTTTTAAGCTGCAGCACCCCCTTTAGTATCACTTGCAAAGCTGATCTTTTGGTAATATAGTCTATCAGTATCATGTTTGTCTGTGAAGACTTTGAACTCACCCTAAATTTCGAAAGACAGCTTTGCCAGATACAGAATTTTCAACCGGCAGTTTTTCTCTTTCATTACCTCAAAAACATTACACCACTTTCTTCTCTCTTCCATGGTTTCTGATGAGAGGTCAACATTTAATCTTATCAAGTTTCCCTTGTATGTGATGCTTTTCTTTTCTCTTGCTGCTTTCAGAATCCTCTCTTTATCTCTGATATTTATCATTCTGAATAGTAGGTGTCTTGGAGCAAGTCTATTTGATTTATTCTGTTTGGGGTATGTTGTCCTTCTTGGATATTGATATTTATGTCCTTCATAAGGGTTGGGAAGTTCTCAGCCATTATTTCCTCAAATGTTCTTTCTGGCCCTTTTCCACTCCCTTCTGTTTCTGGGACACCAATAATGCAAATGTTTGTGTGTTTGGCATTGTCATTCAATTCCCTGAGTCTCCATTCCATTTTTTCCATTCTCTTCTCTTTCAGTTCTCCTCTCTTTTCTGGTTTAGATGTTCTGTTCCCAAAATCTCTAATTTTGTCTTCAAGCAATTAAAATCTTCTCTTATGCGCCTTTAATGTATTTTTAATCTTATCCATTGTTTCTTTCATTCCCAAAAAGTCTATACCTTTTCTTTGCAGGCTTTCAAAAGTTATTTATGTCTCTCCATGTAGTCTTAATATCCTTTATTTATTTAGTCATATTTTCTTTAAATTATTTGAAGTGATTTGGGAGTGTTGTGTGATTATCATTGATTAATTGTATTAAATATCTCTTTAGGATATTTGATTTGTTCTTCTGTCTGGGCTATCTCTTCATGTTTCCTAGTAAGACTTATAATTTGTTGCTGATGTCTAGTCATCTGAATATGTTGGTGTATTTACTCTGATGGCTAATTCCTCTCTCTTGCCTATTTTTTTTCCCCACAGCTCTTCTTTGATATTTGGGTCAACTTATTATCAGTCTTTAAGATTGTCCAGCTGAAGTTTTCAAAATCAGGCCAGGGACTAACCATGGGGCTCAGATTTTCTCCCATGGGTTGGATACAGAGAGTGAACAGTTTTTGTCTGTGAAATTTCCAGACAGGCCAGCAGATGGCACTAGCCAAGCACACCTTTCCACGGAGGTGTTTCAGTCTGGGCTTTCCTGTGTTCCAGTGTTGATTCTCCAGGTGGGAGATTCAAAGTATGCTTTGCTGGTTGAATTCACTGAAAGAAAGCACCCTGACTTCCCCTCCCTTTTCCCTTGAAACAACTGACAGGGAGGAAGATATCTGTTCCCCTCTCAGTTGGCTACAGTGAGACAGGGGTTTTACCTCAGCTTAATATGTTGGGAGTGGGGTTGGGGAGCCCTTCTCAGCTGCAGTGGGGCCTTGGGAACTCACATTTGTCTTTTCAGCTTCTTTGTGCCTCTGTCCCTTGCCTCCTGGGAGTTGTGGAGCACTGTCCTCATCTGCTGACCCCCAAAGCAGGTCCCTTGGACAGATTTTGGTTCTTTCTCATTGTTTTTGTGAAAGCATTCAACTTTGCCTGTCAGTCCATCACCATCTTCCCACAGTCCCCAACACAACACCTTTTGAGGGCCTAGTTTGTGGCATGTACTACAGAGTTTGAACTTGTTAACCCCATGGTCACAAGCAATTTCGTTATAATAAATATCTTCACATGGCAGATAGAACTATATCTCCTGATTCATATTTTATATTTATATTTATATTTATAACTCCTGTGATTCTAGGGCATGAGGTGCTCTAGTTAGCTGAAAAGGGAGGGAGATGTAGGAAAAGAGCAATGGCTCTGCAGAAGACTTGATATATAAGATGGGAACTTATGTGAAATCTTGTCAGTGGATTTCACCTTCCTACTGCACGTCCCCCTGAGAAATTTGGCGCATACCAAGTATTATAAAGACATGATAAAAGTTACTTTCAATCAGAAAGCATATCTCCATTTGTGGGTCTCAGAATGTTTTGGGATACTGAGGTGGGGTAACAAATTGAATAACATGTACAATTTTTAAAAGTTGTTTCATTTTGAATCATTCAATTTTTCTTGGATATGTCCATGGAAAAGACTATGTTAGCAGGTTAGGAGATGTGTGTCTGGAATGCGACTTCAGCTATTAATTCAGTTGATGTTTTTTTCTACCTCCCACATAGGAGGTGTACTGTGTGTACTAGGAAGTGCTTATCTTCCTCATTATATTCCTGTAACTACCATTACCATTTGCATATCTTTGAAAGCAAGACTATTTGTTTTCATAAATTTAGAGAATAATATATATATATATAGTTGTGAAAATTATGCATGCCAACAGTTTTTCTGTAATTCAGTTCCTCAAAGAACAAGAATGTTATTAAACTTTTCTTATATATTTCACAGATATATGAAATCATATATCTCACAGATATCTACTTATACACTGAAAACTTCTAAAATAAGTTATTTTATTTCATCTAACATTTGAATTATGTATGAAATAAATAACATGCATATTAAAAAGGGCACCTATAATAATTGTAAAGCTTTATGAATTCTTCACCAATTGAATAAATTTGAATTCAGCAAACAAATCAAGTAACAGAATATTTTCAGCACCACAGAAGACCTACTAATCCCCACATCTAGCTATTATTAGCACAAGAATAATCACCATGCTGACTTTGAAACCCTGGATTAATTTTGCTATTTTCAAACTCTATATGTGTTATTTACTTGCATATGATTTATTTGCCCAACATTATCTTTCTGAAAGTCATCTACATTGTGCTATGAATAATTGTTTTTTCATTTCTTTGTCATATAATATTCCTATGTGGAATTCACCAGAATTTATGTATCTATTCTACTACCAAGGAACATGTGGATATTTTTCAGGTTGGGTTGGGTGCATTGCAATTAATGATGCTGTGAATATAATTATATATATATATCTTGGTGAACATATGCATACACTTTATGTGGATAAATTCTTAAGAAGGAAATTGCTGACTTATATGATATTCAGAATTATAAGAGAGTGACAATCAGTTTTAAAATTTGTAAAATTTCCTCCCACCATGATAGAGTATATTCCCCCAACTTTAGTATTTTCTGTTTTTTTTTTTCATTTTAGCCAGCTAGTATTATACACTGGTGTCTTAGCTTAGTTTCAAATTGGTATAATTTGGTTTAAGATGTTAAATTAGCTCTTTGAAGTCAAAAGGAGAAATGGAATTAAGATCCTTTATATGTATTTAAAGGTCACCTAAATGTCTTCTTCTGTGAGGTATTTTTTCAAGTTTTGCTTGAGTGATTCTTTTTTCATATTGATATTAATTTTCTTTACTGATAAAATATAAACCACAATGTAAACACAAATGTTACCTTGTTTGAAAGCTATTGTCTCAATATCTGTACATCTGTTTCAGTAAATATAGTATGAATATGTAAAAAGATTATTGCTGTGGAAGGGAAAAGGGTTTTATGTTGGAGATATGGGAGTGCTGTATATTGTATATATGAATTATTGTGATCTAAAACTTTTGTGAAGATAAGCTTAATAATTAGAAAAAAAAGAAAAAGATAGAACATAGACACTGAGGAAAAGACGGAAGTAGTTGCCTTGCCAATTTGCATACAGGGTAGCATTTATTGCAGTGATGGAAGGCAAAACATCAAAAACAAAGCTTTTTCATTTTTTAATTTTTGATACCCCAATTTATTTTTACCTTAATTTTTCTAAATTAATATGTATTCTATATCCAACCTTTAAACTCATCACTATGTTCCATTTTACTATTAATAGAACCTAGCAATATACTGGGCTTCACTTTTGAAGAAGTTTTGAATCACAGAGAGGTTCAACAATGGCAGAGGAGGAATACTGGTGTGGGATGTTATTGACAGGGGACACATGGTTGGCAGGGAGTTCTACAGGGCATATATCCAGGGTACATAAAAATGTTTGGATATTTTCATAGTGGATACCATTGAAAACAGCAACTGAGGGAGTGCTGAGTTCCTAGCCAGGGGAGCTCTATCACAGTCCCTAAAGGAACAGCAACAACCCCCCAAGTGCAACATCAAAGACTAAAAAAGAAGGAAGGTCCAACAATGAGCTCTTGATACTAATGACTATGCTTGTGAGCCTGTGCACCTGAAATAAGAACAAGGCCTAGAGCTGCAGGGTGCCTAAGAGTTCCCTCCTGAGAGCCTCTGTGTTGCTCAAATGTGGCCAGTCTCGAAGCCAAACTCAGCATGTAAATGTGTTGCCTTCCCCTCAGCGTGGGACATGACTCCCAGGGATGAGCCTCCCTGGTGCCGAGGGATTACTACCAAGTACCAGCTGATGATGTAACTAGAAAATGACCTTGAATAAAAGGGTCAACTTGGACCAGCAGAATATCTCAATCTACATATAATACCAGGAGTTAAAAATGCTTTTTGACCTGAATAAAAGGGGGAAATGGAAAGGACAAATGAGTTTATATGGCTATGAGTCTCCAAAAAGAGCCAGGAGATTATCAGAGGAGTTACCCTTATGCACACCTGAGCAGAGACAGATAAGTAGATACAACCTCAGGTATTGGTTCTTCTGAGGGCTACAGAGACCCACAAGTTCTATGGTCATGGCAGATGGAGTTCAGCGCCATGTCAGTTGGCCCTATTTTGGAGTTTGTGTTTCTGTGTGATGGAGCTGGACTCAGCTGTGATCTTTGTTCAGAATCCTCTCTTGTTACTTTTACTGGAACTGTAGTTGGTGCTGGGGTTTAATGTATACCCAAGGGACCTGAATCTCTGGACTGACCATGTGATAGCTAGGCCCTGAACCTCAACACATTTGCAACTCCTACACTCTGGTTTATTGGACTTACCCCACTCAGCTAACATGGAGTTGAAGAAGGCCAACCACCACACCAGGGAGCCAAGACTGCCTACAACTGAAAGCAGGAGAGTTACATCCAGCATCCATGTGGAATCTAAGCCTCCTCTTGATATAGATGTGGAGTAGACACAACCATTCCAAGGTCCACAGGATGGAGGAATAGAGTATGGATTAGAGTGGACTTAACTGATATTCTATTCATGAACTATTATGATTAGTAATCGAAGAAAATGTGGCATTGGTGTGGAGAAAGTGGCCATGGTGGCTGCTGGGGGTAGGGAGTGGGAGGAAGAGATGAGATGTGGGGGTGTTTTCAGGTCTTGGAGTTGTCCTGGGTGGTGCTGCAGGGACAGTTACCAGACATTGTATGTCCTCCCATGGTCCACTTAGTGGACTGTGGGAGAGTGTGGGCTATGGTGTGGACCATTGACCATAAGGTGCAGCAGTGCTCAGAGATGTATTCACCAAGTGCAATGAATGTCTCATGATGATGGAGGAGGTTGTTATGGGGGGAGGAGTGGGGTCAGCGGGTGGGGGTTTATGACCTCATATTTTTTGAATGTAATATTAAAAAAATAAAGACAAAAATTTTTCTCTATTGGATATACAGGCACATACAAATATAAACACACAAATACATACATGTGTGTATGTATATATGCCCACATATATGCACATACAAATGCATGCACAGGATCTCCCACTTTTGGAGTGACTTTTGATTATCTTAATGGTATATATGATGAAAAGAAATGATTAATTATAATACAGCCTAATTTACCATCCTTATTTATGGTTACCATTTTTGTATCATGTTTAGGGAATGTTTGCCTTTAACATAGTAATAATTAGGTTCTCCTATGATTTCTTCTAAAAGGTATATTGTTTTACCTTTTGCATTTAGAATTCAATACATTTGGAATAGTTTTTTGAATATTATATGAGTAAGAGTTGAGATGTATTTTTCTGTATGTATAGACAACCAACTGACACAGAGTTCTGTAGAAAAAGGCCACCTTTCTTTATTACCTACAATGCCAAGTTTTGGTAAATTAGATGATTTGAAAACTATGGGTTTGTCCTGGACTCCTGATTATCCCATCATTCAGCTCTCTACCCTTGTAGCAATGCCATTCTGACTACTTAGTTTCCATAGCTATGTAGTTCATCTTAATATCAACTTTCGGCTTTTTTAAAATTTTCTTGACTATTCTTTGCTCTTTGCATATTTATATAAATTTGAGATTCAGTCTATCAATTTCTATAATTTATTTTGAAAAACTGGATATTTGATTAGGATTTCCTTAAAACTCTAGATCAATTTCAGTAGAATTAAACTAATGATACTATTGTTTATTCTACATATCAAGCATGCTATGTCCTTCCATTTGTTTATATATTATTTTACCTGTCTTAATGTTTTGTATTCTCAAGAGAGTCATGCCATATATAGTTACCCTTTGCACTTGTTCTTAATGTTATATTCAATGATTTTTTATTTCATTTTCTACTTATTACTGTTGTATATAAATAAAATTGATCTTTCTTATGAAGAACTTCTTTCTAGTGATTTGCTAAATTCACTTATTAAACATGATAGTTGATGTAGGAGGATTCGGGGGGTGGGGATGGGGTGTATGGAAATTTCATATTTTTAATGTAACATTTTTTGTGATCTACATATCTTTTTAAAAAAGACAATTAAACAAAAACATTAAAAATAGTTTTATGTATATTATTTTGGACTTTTTCCATAATCGATTATATTATCTCTTACTGTTGTGTTATTTCTACTTTCACCACAACATTTAATTTTTATTTCATTATATTTTATTTTTTCCTTAAGTCATTGTCTATATATTCTAGCATAATAATAAATAGAAGGAGAGATAGCAGGCACCTTTTGACTTGTTCCCAATAACGGATGTTAAACAGATAATATTTCATCAATATGAGTGATTCTGCTGTAGGTTTTTGTTTTTGATGTTCTATCAGTAAATTAAGTTCTCTTCTATTTATTATTTTCAATGGGCTTGTTTTCTTCAATAGTTGCAGAAGTTTGCATTTTTATTTTTTTGGTATCTACTCAAGTAAGCCTGTGCTTTTTATCCATTTTTTGTTTTCATGGGGGTGACTTACAGTGTTTGATTTTCAAATTTAAACCACTCCTATATTACTGGATTTCCAGGTTTTTGGCCTTCATGTGGTTCACAGAAATAGTAACTGCTCCAAGGGAAATACCAGCTGCAAATATAAAAGTTCTCCTCCATAAGCACTTTTTTTTTTTTTGCCTGGAACTTTGGCCCCTTTAATGCTTGTGTACACAGCTCTTTATGCCTGAAAATAGAATTTTTTACAAATTTACTGGGATTTTTTAGCTCTTCTAAGTGGAAATTTGAATCAATATGAATGGCAAGTGTTGGTGTGTTAGGAATTGCTCCATTCTACCTAGAAGCACAAGTATCAGTATATTTAATTTTAAGAAATACTTATGTGTTTTTAGTATACAGATTGATAAATAGGTTTTTAAATGATGAAATCCCTGGTCTAATCATTATGCATTCTCTTTTAAAACTTTGAAAGGGCATTTTCCAGATAATTAACAATATTGGCAATAACTGCATTTTTAAGTATGTAATTTTGTGCCCAGCACTAAGCTAGGGTCATTATATGCAGATCTAATAATCACAATGGTTTTACTTGGATTATAGGAATTCCTATACTCATTTCCAAAAGGAGGAACTGGAATGCACAGAGAATGTAAGCTGACTTATGCAAAGATAAAGGCAATCAGTGGTGGCAAAAGTGGGATGTGGATTCATTATACACACATGAAAAGTGGGAAAATATTTTATATATGACCACATGATTGCCTTAATATGTTTACATTTGATGTTTTCAACACATGAAGTCACAACTGTCATTTTGCCTTTCATCACTGTTAAGATCTGTTGTCCTATATGTACAGTGACATTTTCTTCCATTTATTCTCCCAGTGTCTTACTTTTTAAAATTTGAGGTTACTTGGTAACCTCAAAGAGTTTTAGGTTACAGAAAAGTCATGTACCGAATACAGGGGATTCCCATATACCCAAAATCTGCCCCTTTCCCCCCTTCTTCTATTAATAAGATTTTATATGTGGATGTTCTATTTGTTACAACTGATCTACAAATATTGAAACATAACTACCAACCCTGGTCAATGGTACTTTATGGTTTACATTTTGGACCACACACTTTTGTAAACTTTGATGCAATTCAGCATGGTCTATATCCACCATCGCAAGATCATAGTAGAACACTTCCATTGCCCCCAAAATACCCCCTGTGTTTTTAAAATAATTTTCATTATTTTTTATTGTCCCCAATTTTTATTTTTTTATTTTTATTTAATTTTTTATTTGTATTTTATTTCTTATTTTTAAAACTTATTATTTCATTTTCTTATTAATTGTATTTGGCTATTTTATTGGCTTCATTTTTGAAGAATTTCTAGACCACATAAGGGTTACAACTGTTGTAGGAGAAGATCATTGGTGTGGGGTGTCAGTGATTGAAAATATATGGGAGGAAGCTTTCCTAGGCATACATATAAGGCATATAATGTGTTCAAATGTTCATGGAATAATGCCACAGTGGGTGGAGATTCACACAATAACTGAAGGAATACCAAATTCCTATCCTGGGGAGCTCTGCCACATTCTCCAAAGGGTCAGTAAGAATCCTCCAAGTACAGGGGCAATGACTAGAGAAGGACGGTCCATTGATGGGTCCTTGATTTTGATGACTATATGTATGAACTGTTACTCTTGACATTGAAACTTAACCTTTATCATAGGGTGCATAAGAGTTGCCTCCTGGAGTTTCCTTGTTGCTCAAATGTGATCTTTCTCTAAGCCTAACTTGGAATATAAATATATTGCCTTCCCACCAATATGGGACATGATTCCTGGGGATGAGACTCTCTGGTACCAAAAGATTACTACCAAGCATCTACTAGCAATGCAACTGGGAAAAGGCCTTGATTAAAAGGGAGAAAATGTACAGACAAATGAGTTTATATGGTTAAGAGATTTCAAAGTGAGTCAGGAGGTCATTCCAGAGGTTATACTTAGGCATGTCTTGGCAAGATCTCATTGACTGCCAAAGTAGATACTACCCAAATAGAGGGGTTCCTGAGGGCTCTGGAGACATACAGACATTATAGTCAGGGCAGATAGCTCAGGAGTTTGGCACCCTACCAGTGGACCCTATTTATGAATTTATGCTCCTCAGAGTGGCAGAGTTGGATTTAGTTTTGGTTTCCATATACACGACTCTTCTATACTTCTATCTGAACCCATAATTTGTACTAGAGTTGGTAGGTATATGTCCAAGAGACTTCAATCTTTGGGCTGTCCATGTGCCAGCTGGGCAAATCTCAGTGGAGTCACAACACCTACTCTCTAGTTCATTGTTCTCATCCAGGACAACTAACAAGGAGGTGATGATGGACAACCACTACGCCATATGTAGCAATGTGATATTGTTTATGAATTCCAAAAATAGACATTGGGTTATGTTTGTAAACTGGTCTGTCCCTCCAGGCATATTAGTTTATATTGGATTCAGAGGTTTCACTTTTACTTGATTAAATAATGATTAAGGCTTTGATTGGGCCACATCAGCAGGGAGTTGAGTCCCTGGGTAGGTGGGGACTCACAGAAAAACTGCACCTCAGAGAAGGAAGTTTGAGTTTTGAGCTGGTGCCTGGATGTAAGCATACAGAGGAGCAGAGCAGCTGAACCCAGAGAAAATCAAGCTGCAAGGAAAAAGAGACAGAGCTGGTCACCTAATAGTGTACAGCTCAACTTGTGGAGTGAGCAAAGAAGCTGAGCCCAGAGAGAATGAAGTCCCATGGAGAGAAACAAAGTCTAGAGAGCCTGATGTCCTGCAGCTGATATTGGAAGAAGCTGGGACCACAGAGCCTAACGAAAAAGGCTGAAAGTCAGCAGCCATCTTGCTTGAACACATGGCAATAGACTTTGGTGAGGGAAGTAACTTATGCTTTATGGCCTGGTAACTCTAAGCTTCTAAAGATAAATACACTTATAAAAGCCAACAGATTTCTGGTATTTTGCATCAACCTCCCTTTGGCTGACTAATATACCATGGAACCACGAGAGTCCTCAATGGCAAGCTAGAGAGACCCATCTATTGGCCCTATGGGATAGCAGCCCCCTCTCAATTAGAGGGAGAATGGACATCACCATCTCAGAATTCTCAGGATTGGGGAATGAACTATGCACTAAAGTGAACTTACTGGTATTCTACTATAAACTTATTATGATTCTAGCAATGGAAGAGATTATATCATTGATGTGGAGGCAGCAGCCACTGGAAGTTCTGAGGACAGGGAGAGGGAAAAACAGGTGTAATACAGGGGCATTTTCATGACTTGGGAATGTCCCAAATGACATTTCAAATGACAGCTGCATACCATTATATATTTTGCCATAAACTACAGAATT
Source organism: Dasypus novemcinctus (assembly GCF_030445035.2). Classification (NCBI taxonomy): domain Eukaryota; kingdom Metazoa; phylum Chordata; class Mammalia; order Cingulata; family Dasypodidae; genus Dasypus; species Dasypus novemcinctus. The sequence goes on along the minus strand of NC_080679.1, from coordinate 53,388,656 downwards.
GGGTGGGAGAGAGTATAAACTACAATGTAAACTTTAATCAATGCTTAGTGGCAATGCTCCAAAATGTGTTCATCAACTGAAATGAACATACCTCACTAATGAAGGATATGCTTACTGTGGGAAAATGTGGGAGGTGTGGGGAGCTGGGAATATGGGAATCCCCTATATTTTTATATGACATTCGTATAATCTAGGTATCTTTAAAAAAATAAAAAATAGAAAAAAATATATAAAGTAACTTAAGAGTTGGAGTAAGAATCCCCAACACCTCTCTTGAATTCAAAATTATTCTTTTGAGATTAGTTTATAAATGAGACCATATGTGTTGTACGTTTGTGTGTGCACACTGAAGAGTCAGACACTTAAATTTTAAAATAAAGGGATTTCCCTTTTCTATAAGGTAATTCCTGCTTAAAAATGGAAAGAAAACACTCAGTATAAACTACCAGCCCAATTAATAAAAATATTTCAATCTCAGAATGATTCTAATATTTTATGATTTCTGAAACCATGAAATTAACTTATCATAGATATAAACAGCAACAAAATGAGGTGCTCCCACAGTCATATGAATAAAAAATTTTGTTTTGTATATATCTATATATGCATTAATATTATATATTGCATTATAAATCAAATTTGCCTAACATTTTATTTGTTTTTCACAATTATTCTGTAAAGTTTAAATATTGAGTTATTTCCTGATTTTTCAAATAAAAAAGCTCATATTTACAGAAGTAATATGACATTCCTGGATTCTCAGAATTTCAAGACTAGTATTAGATCATAGCACTAAACTGGAAATTCTGTTCTTCCAGTTGATTAGGTGAAAATCCAGTGTGACCCTTATCTTTCTCTTTCTTTCATATGCCACATTCAAACCATCAATAATTCTGCTATACATTAAAAACACAAACAAACTCTAACTAATTCTTAAAGCCCAATACTGTATTCTGGATGTAAGCACTATCTTCATTCCACCTTCTTCTTTAAATTAGGCTATAGCATTAGTATCCCAAATAGATTGCCTGTTTCTAAACTTGTCAAAGACCCTAAGTTAGACTTTTGGGCATTGATAGTCAAAATGTAAAATACAGGAAAAAAGTATTTAATAGACAGAATCTTCAATAATTTCCCATTTCATTAATAGTAACATCCAATGTTCTTTCCCTCCAATAATCCCATTCCTCCCACTTTCTCCTTTATTCACTCAGGTTCAGGCCTAGTGCACACATCTTCAATGTTTCCTCTGCCTATAGCTAAATTCTGCCGTATACCTGCATGTCACATTGTCTTTTTTTATTCAGATCACTTTCTAAATGTCATCTCAACAGACTTCTTTCCTGATTATTTTGATTAAATAGCAACACCTTCTCCATAGAACTCTCTTGACCTAATTTAAGTTTTGCTTTAAGTGCTTATCTTATATTTACTTGTTCATTAGCTCATTGTCTGTCAAATTCTCACTAGAAATGTAAGTTCCATGAAAAAAGAGATTACTTCTTATTTATTAATTGCTATATCAACAGCACCTAGAAAGGCATTTGCCATAGAGAAGATATTCAAGAAATACTGGTTAAATGAATAAATGCTAAAGAGTTACTTCAACACAGCCTATTGAGAGCACTGAGTTTCAGGAAAGTCCAAAGGTATAGGGAATGGGAAGCTAAGACTTCAAATGTACAGCGTTCCTATTTGGAAATGTTTTGATAATAGATGTGGTGATGGTAGCACAATACTATCAATGCAATTAACAGTATTGGAATATATATCTGAATATGCTTAAAAGGGGAAATGCCAGACTGTATATATGGTAAAATAATAATTTTTAAAAATCCATACAATTACACTACACAAACAGTGAACCCTAAGTTAAAATGTGGGCTTTAATTAGCAGTACATTAAAAATGTGCTATCAACAATTGTAACAAGCAATGCAATACCAGTGCTGGGTGTTGGTGGTGGGGTGGTATATGGACATCCAGTATTTTATGCATGATTGTTCTGTAAACCCCCAGCTTCTCTGATAAAGGAAAAAATAAATAAATAGAATTCTCAGGGTATTTTATAATTATTTGACCATAGTTGCCAGCATGTCATTAGCTCAGACCCAGATTCTTTCTTTCAAACTATCTTTTATTTAATGACTACTAATGCAGTCCTATTCTAAGCCCTGCAACAAACCCAGCAATTGCATGCCCTACCCTAAAAAAAAAAAAAGAGCTAGAGAGTGAAAGAACTAATTTTAATACATTATGATATACCATATTAGCTGAGTAGGAGTAGCAGTACCATGCTCTAGGAATGAAAATAAATTATCATGGAAGGATTGAGAAAGTCACAGGCATTGGACTTTAACCAGGACTCATGTTTGCCAATCTAGTCATATTTCTAATTTATATGTTATGTTTCTAAGAAAGTTAAATTAAAGTGATTATATTAGTAGAATATGATAGATTGATAGATAGATATTGGTTTTAATCCAGTCCAACAATATTTATCTCTAAATTAGAGTATTTTGTCTGTATTTGTAAATATTTATTTCTTCCCTCACTCATTGTTTGCACTCATTGTCTATTCTCTGCATTTGTACGTTGTATGCTGTCTGTGTCTTCTCAATTCATTTAGGAGGCACTGGGAACTGAACCCATGACTGCCCATGTAGAAGGGAGGTGCCCAATCACTTGAACCACATTCACTCCCTGCTTATTGGGTCTCCTCATTGTGTCTCCTCATTGTGTCAGTTCATTATGTCAGCTCACTGTACCAAATCTCCACAGTTACCTCATTGTGTTGCTTGTCTTCTTTAGGAGGACTGAAGAATGAACCCAGGACCTTCTGTGTGGGAGGCAGGCACCCAAATGCTTGAGCCATATCTTCTCTCCAGTATATTTTTTAATAGATTAAAAAATTAAAATATATATAGATCATATAAAATGTTACATTAAGAAATATAAGAGGATCCCATAAACCCCCACTCCTCCCACATCACGAAATTCTTTCATCAGTGTGGCACATTCATTGCATTTGAAGAATACCTTTTGGAGAATTGCTGCACAGCATGGATTATAGTTTACATTATAGTTTACACTCTCTCCCAGTCCATTCAGTGGGTTATCACATCATATACGGTATCCTGCATCTGTTTCTGCAATATCATTCAGAACAACTCTGAATCCTGAAAATGCACCCATATTACACCTCTTCTTCCCTCTCTCTGCCCCCAGCAACTCCTGTGATCGCTGTGTCCACATCAATGATATAATTTCTTCCATTGCTAGAGTCACAATAATTCTGTAGCAGAATACAAGTAAGTCTACTCTAATCCGTATTTTATTCCTCCATTCTGAAGACCCTGGGATGGCAATGCCCATTCCACTTCCAACTTGTGAGGAGGCTTAGATCCCCTACGGCTGATGGACGGGATTCTCATGTTCACAGTTATAAACTCTCTCTGTTTTCTCATGTAGTGTTTGACCATCCCTAACTCCCTGTTAGCTGACATGGGCAAGTCCAGTGAACCAAAGAGTAGATACTGCAGCTCCACTGAGGTTTGGGGCCCAGCCGACATGCAGTCAGTCCAGAGATTCAAGTCTCCCAAGCATATACCAACCCCATCATTAACCACAAGTTGAATAAGAGTGACAGAAGAAGAATGTGTAGATAAGTTACATTTGAGTCCAACTCCATCAGACTCAGGAGCACAAATTCCAAATTATGGCCCACTGGCAAGGCACTGGACTCCAGAGCCATCTGTCATGACTGTAGAACCTGTGTGTCTCCATAGCCCTCAGGAGCACCAAAACCTGGGGTTTTATCTCCTTTGGCTGTCTCTGAGATCCTGCTGAGATGCGCAACCCCTCTGATGACCTCCCAACTCACTTTGAAGTCTCTTAGCCATATAAACTCTTTTCTTTTTACCATTTCCCCCTTTCATTTGATGTCTTTTCCTAGTTGCATCACCAATTGGTGCTCTTCCCCTGCCAGAGTTGAACTACTCTGTGATCCAAAACTTCTTAAAAAATGAAGTCTAATATGTTGCCAAACTAAATTAATAAGAAAATGAAATATTAATGATAGGTTTAAAGATTAGAAATAGAATACATAATAATTTAGAAAAACTAAAATAAAGTAAAAAATAAATTGCTGTTTTTAAAAAATGAAAAATATAAAATTTTTTGATGTTTTGTCTTTCATCTATAATAGATGTTGCTCTGTATGTACAGTGGCAAGGCAATCTCTTTCATTTCTTCCTCAGTGTCAACATTCTTTACATTCTTTCTTTTTATGTCTCCAAAAAAGTTTTAGTTCACAATAAAGTCACATATAGAATATAGGGAACTCCCATATACCCAACATCAAACCCTTTTCCCCCTTCCCCAGCAATGATCTTTTTATGTGTGGATGTTACATTTGCTGCAACTGATATACAGATAGTGAAACATAGCTACTAACCATGGTTCCATTATGGTTTACATTATGGTTTACATTTTAGACTGTGCACTTTTATAAGTTTTTGTTTACATTATGGTTTACATTGTGGTTTACATTTTAGACTACGCACATTTATAAATTTTTGGTGAAGTTTAACATGGCCTGTATCCATCACTGCAGGATCATGTAGAACACCTCCATTAAGCCCCAGTTACTCCCTCCTCCAACTATTCTATTCCTCTCACCCCCTCCCCTCAGGACCCACAGTGACAGCCATGCTTCACTGCTTGAAGGACAAGATTGCTAGATACTTGCAACAATGCTGAAGGCTTAACACTTTAGTCCCCCCCAGTTGGGAGCCACCCATACTCTTGAGAGACACACTCTCCTCTTTTTGAGAATATCATGCCTCCCCAGGATGGGTGTATAACACCATCCCACTCATGATATGGGTCTCCACCCACTGATATAACACACAATGACATAATAAGCACTCACACTCCCTAGAAGTCTGCCCCATGTGTACCTTGTGTTGGATGCCCACATCAAACACCTTAAATCAGTAATTCTTCCTTATATTTTCTAAAGGGTTTTCTCAACATTATAGTTTCAACCACATGCCCAATAATCTTCCATATTCACCTGCTCCCCCAACTCTCCCCCCAATTCCATGGACCATCTGACCCATCCTCCCAACCCTAGCCCCTTTCTAACCTGCAAAGCTCAACCCAATAGTATCCCTATGCCCACATCTTCTCCCTTCACTGCATAGCTTCTTACCCCCACTTTATCATAAATTTCACCTGTGTGGGCATTGGTTCACTCTGGGATCATTCCCCACCTCACTTCGAAGTCTCTTAGCCATATACACTCATTTGTCTTTACCTTTTCCCCCTTTTATTCAAGGTCTTTTTCCAGTTGCATTGCTAGTTGGTGCTTGGTAGTAATCCCTCAGTGCCAAGGAAGCTCATCCCTGGGAGACATGTCCTATGCTGGAGGAGGGGAGAAGGTAATGTATTTATATTCTGAGCTTGGCTTAGAGACAGGTCACATTTGAACAACATGGAGGCTCTCAGGATGTAACTCTTATGTACCCTACAGCAATAGGCTAAGTTGCAATTTCAGGGGCAAAGGCTCATAAACATAATCATAAATAACAAAGATTCATCCCCTTCTTCAGTAGTCATGGCCTTGCATTTCAGGGATTGTTGCTTTTCCATTAGATAATGTGGCAGTGCTCCCCAGGATGAGAATTCAATATTCTTTCAGCTATTGTGTGAATCTCCACCCACTGTGACAATATGCCATGAACATTTGAACACATTTATATACCTTATATGTATGCCCAGGTGAACTTCCTCCCATGTATCCTCCATCACTGACACCCCACACAAATGATCCTCCCCTGCCACAGTTGTAACACTTCTGTGGTCCAAAACTTCTTCAAAAATGAAGTCAAGAATATCACCAAATAGAATTAATACGAACATGAGATAATAATGATAGATTTAAACATAAAAAATAAAATGCATAAAATTTAGAAGAACTAAAATAAAATTTTAAAATTGGGATATAAAAAATAATGAAAAATATTTTTAAAAATTTTTGACCTTTTGTCTTTCATCACTGTAAAATCTGTTGTCATGTATGTACAGTGATGTTTTATTCCACTTATTCTCCCAATATCTTACTTCTTTCCATTTTGTCTTCAAAGAAGTTTTAGGTCACAGTAAAGTCACATACAGAACCCAGGGGAATCCCATAGACCCAACATCCTCCCCATTTCCCCCCTTCTTGTATCAATAATCTTTTTATGGAAGCGACTTGGCCCAGTGGTTAGGGCATCCGTCTACCACATGGGAGGTCTGAGGGCCTGCTTGACCCATGTGCAGCTGACCCATGCACAGTGCTGATGTGTGCAAGGAGTACCATGCCATGCAAGGGTGTCCCCTGCATAGGGGAGCCCCATGTGCAAGGAGTGCGCCCCGTAAGGAGAGCTGCCCAGTTGAAAGAAAGTGCAGCCTGCCCAGGAATGGTGCTGCACACAAGGAGAGCTGATACAACAAGATGATACAATGAAAAGAAACACAGATTCCCATACAGTTGACAAACAACAGAAGTGGACAAAGAAGAAGACGCAGCAAAATAAACACAGAGAATAGACAATGGGGGCGAGCAAGGGGAAGGGAAGAGAAATAAATAAATAAATCTTTTTAAAAAGTATCTTTTTGTATGTGAATGGTACTTTAATTTTGAGTGATGTACAAATATTGAAACATAGCCAATAACCATGGTCAAAGGTTTACATTATGGTCTACACACTAGGCCATAGACGTTTATAATTTTTTAATGAAAGTCAACATATTCTGTATCCATCATTGCAAGATCAAACAGAACACTGCCATTGTCCTCCTAAATACCCCTTCTTCCATCTACTCTAATCCTCCCTTTACCTTCCCTCAGGGCCCACGTTGCCCACCACATTTCATTCCTTGAAGGACAAGATTCATAGTTACTTGCAACAACCCTGAGGGCTTGACCCACTGGTGTGTCCTCCCCTATTAGAAACTGCCCATGCTCTTGAGAGACATGCAGCCCTCTGTTTGAGAGCATATCAGGCCTCACCAGGATAGGAGTCCAACTCCTTCCCTCTCATTATGTGGGTCTCCACCCTGACTGACACAACACACTGACAAAACGATCATTCACACATTCTCTAGAAGACTGCCCCAGGTGCACCCTGTTCCAAAGTCCCCCATCCACACCCTAAACCAGTAACTCTTCCTTGTCATACTGCAAAAGCGCTTTTCCAACATTGTGGTTTCAACCACATACCTGTCCTCATTTTTCACCTACTCCCTCCCCCAACCATACCCTAGTTCCATGGACTGTTCAACTTACACTCCCCACCTTACCCCTTTGTCCAACTTGCACCACCCAACCCAGTACTGTAACTATACCTGTCATATTCCTTCATTGCACATCACTTCCAACTAATCATAGATTTCACACATATGAATATTTGCTCACAAACTTCTCCCTTTCTGTTTCCTTTAAATCTGTCTTCCAGACTCTAGCTCTCTGAATCTACTCAATTTGCTTAATTCATATCAGTGAGGTCATGTTAATTTTTGTCCATTTGTGCCTGGCTTACTTCACTCAAAATTAGGTCCTCAAGATTCATCCATGTTATCCTGCATGTTAGTACTGTATTCCTTCTTACATCAGAGTAATATTCCATTGTATCTATATACCACATTCTGTTTATCCATTCATCTGTCAATGAGCATTTCATTGACTCCAAACTTTTGGCAATATTGAATAATGTCACAATGAACATTGGTGTGCATATATATGTTTGTGTCCTTGATTTCAATGATTCTGGGTATATACCAAGCAGTGGAATTGCTGGATTATATGACAGATCTATAGTTAGTTTTTTAAGGAACTACTAAACTGTCCTTCACAGGCTGCACCATTCTATATTCTCACCAGCAGTGGATGAGGGTTCCCATTCCTCTGCATCCTCTCCAACACTTGTAGTCCTCTTTTTTTAATCACTGCTAGTCTAATGGGTGCATGCAAGGAGTGCCATGCCACAAAGGGATGCCCCTGCATAGGGGAACCCCACGCACAAGAAGTGCACCCCATAAAGAGAGCTGCCCAGTGCAAAAGAAAGTGCAGCCTGCCCAAGAATGACACCGCACACAAGAAGAGCTGACACAACAAGATGATGCAACAAAAAGAAACACAGATTCCCAGTGCAACAGATAAGGATAGAAGCAGTCACAGAAGAACACACAGCAAATGAACACAGAGAGCAGACAATTGGGGGGGGGGAAGGGAAGAGAAACAAATACAAAATAAATCTTTTTAAAAAAGGTGCTTGGCCTTTAAAAATAAAAAGATAATATCTCATTGTAATTTTGATTTTGATTTGCACTTCCCTAATAACTAGTGATGTTCAACATCTTTTCATGGGCTTTTTAGCCATTTGTGTTTCTTCTTTGGAGAATTGTCTGTTCAAATCACTTGCCCATTTTTTCAAATGGGTTGCTTGTCTTTTTATTTTTGAAATATAGGATTTCTTTGTATATGCTGGATATTAGGATCCTATCAGATATATCGTTGCCAAATATTTTCTCACACTGGATAGGCTGACTTTTCACTTTCTTGACAAACTCCTTTGAGGAACAAAGTCTCTTAATTTGAAGAAGTCCCATTTATTTATTTTTTCTTTTGCTGCTTTTGCTTTGGATGTGAAGTTCATGAAACTGTTTCCTATTACAAGATCCTGTAGATGCTTCCCTACATTATCTACCAGGGTCTTTATGGTCTTGGTTTACATTGAGATCTTTGTTCCATCTTGAGTTGATTTTTGTATAAGGTGTGGGATGATGTTCCTCTCTCATTCTTTTGCATATGGATATCCAGTTCTCCAAGCACCATTTTGTTGAAGAGGACATTTTCTCCCAGTTGAGTGGGCTTGAAGGCCTTGCTGAATATCAGATGATTGTATATGTGCAGAGGTATATCAGAGCTCTCAATTTGGTTCCATTTGTCAGTATGTCTATCCTTGTGCCAATGCCACACAATTTTGATCACTGTAGCTTTGTTGTACCTTTAAGTCAGGTAGTGTGATTTGTCCAATTTCATTTTTCTTTTTCAATATGGCTTTCACTATTTGGGGTCTCTTGCCCTTCCAAATAAATTTCATAGTTAGTTTTTCCAATTCAGTAAAAAATGCTGTGTTTATTTTATTGGGATTGCATTAAATCTGTAGGTCAGTTTGGGTAGGATAGACATCTTAATGACATTTAGTCTTCTCATCCATGAATAGGAATATTCTTCCATTTGTTTAAGTCTTTTTTATTTCCTTTAAAAGCATTGTATAGTTTTCTGTATATATCATTTACATATTTAATTAAATTTATTCCTAGATATTAGATTCTTTTAGTTGCTATTGTAAATGGAAATTTTTTTCTTGATTTATTTTGTCTAGAGTCAGTTGTTATCTGTGAGATGTTTGATCTTATAGAAGCTACTCCACTATCACAAATAACCTCCACTTCCCTCTTCCACTGATTTCATTCTATTTTTTCATTAATTTTCATTACAAATAAGAATATTCAAGAAAGAATAATTACATCCTTCATTTATAAATTCCATTTTTTCTTAAAATTTTATTATTTTGAAATAAGTTGGGATTTATGGAAGAGTTGAAAAGATACTACAGAATTGTTTAGCCAGTTTCCCCTACCATTAATTTTTTACATAAAAGGGTGTATTTAACATAACAAAGAAATTAATAGCAGTGTAATGATATTATCTAAATTGTAGACTTTATTCAAATTTCACCAGAATTTCCACTAGCATTTTTATTTTCCAGGTTTTATTCCAGAATACCATATTACAATTAGTTTTCATGTCTATTTGTTCTTCTTTAATGGGTGGCAGTTTCTCAGGCATTCCTTTTCTTTAATGACCATCATCATTAAAAACTGTATGTACCCCAGAAAAGATCATGTCCCTAGATTTAATCCATTCCTGTGGGAATGAACCTATTGTAGGTGGGAACCTTTGATTAAGTTATTCAGTTAAGAGTCTTTGATTAGATTACTTTAGTAAGGTATGACCCAGGGTAGGTCTTAATTGTCTTACAGGAGTCCTTCATAAACAGGATGAATACAGAAAGAAAAGATAAAACTAGAAGCTAAGAGAGAAAGCCCCAGAAGCCAGAAGCTGAAATCAACCCAGGAGAGAGAAAGCCACAAGAAAAGAGAAACCAGAGTTGCCACCATTGTAACTCTCCATGTGACAGTGGCCCAGCATCACCAGTACCAGTCTTGAGGGAGAAAAACATCTCCTGATGCCTTGATTTGGATATTTTTCTCAGCCTCAAAACTAGAAGCATATAGTTTATAAATCCTCATTGTAAAAGTCCACCAATTTCTGGTATATAGTCTTGGCAGCTGTATTAGTCAGCCAAAGGGGTCCTGATGAAAAATGCCAGAAACTTGTTGGTTTTTATAAAGGGTATTTATTTGGGGTAGGAGCTTATAGATACAAGGCCAGAAAGCATAAGTTACTTCCCTCATCAAAGTCTATTTCCACGTGTTGTAGACTACCCTTTTCATCCAAGTTCTACAAGGGTTCAGGCTTCCTGGGTTCCTCCCTTCCAGGGCCTTATTTCTCTCTGGGTTCATGGTTCCTTTCTTCTTGGGGCTTGCTCCAACATTAACTCCAACATTACATCAAAACTCCAACATTAAGAACCCTCAACGCTGTCCTTTGCCATGCCCCACCAAGGGGTGGGGACTCAATGCCCTAATGACATGGCCCAATCAAAGCCCAATCATAACTCAATCATGCCCAGATACAGACCAGATCACAAACATAATCCAATATTTATTTTTGGAATTCATAATCATATCAAGTTGCTACAGCAACCTTTAGCATAATAAAATAATGGCCCTGACATTTTGAAGAGTCCTGGGCAGCTTTTCTGCAGAATGTGATTCTATATGGGTTTGTCTGAAGTGTTTTCACAATTAGACTGGAGATATTGGGTTTGGGGAGAAATACTACTGCAGTTAATTGCCTTTCTCCTTGTATAAGATAAGGGGATATCTGAGACCAATAAAATACATTATTTTTTAATATATAGTTTTATTAATGAAGTTGTTAATTTTCAATATAATCATGCACATGTATGGAATCCCATACAACATCCCTCCAGCAACACACAACATTGATGTGGAAACATTTGTTACAGATACAAGATAATATAATTAGACTATTACTACTATGGTGTCGATTGTACATTTGGTATATATTTCCATAGCCCCTATTATTAACTCAGTGCATACTTGGCATTGATTTAAGAATATTACAGTATTGTTGTTAACTATAGTCATAGGTTACATTATTTGTATTTTTCCATGTTTCTCCACACAGTTACCACCTTACAATAGCGATATACATTTGTTCTAGTTCATAGAAGGACATTCTTGTATTTGTATTATTAAATACAATTCTCATCCACCTCTGGGTTCACTACATTATTCAGTCCCTAGATTATTCTCTAGCTTTCTTTCCATTGTTATTTACATCCCTAGACTACCCTTTTCATCCAAAATCTCATTTATAAACCAGTTTCATTGGTTCTACTAACTATACTGTTACCATGAACTCTATCCATTTCCACACATTTATAGTCAAGTTAATGAAAACATCTACATACATTGCACATCAGTACACCTTCTCAGCACTCCTTTTATCTCCTAATAATCTATACTATAGGTTTTAAATACATGTGTTTATTCTTCATATTTAGTTCATATAGTAAGACCATGCAATATTTGTCCTTTTGTGTGGTTTCTTTTGCTTAGCATAATGTTTTCAAGGGACATCCATAGTATTATATGTGTCTCAATTTCATTTCTTCTTATAGCAGCATAATACTCCATCATACATATATATCACATTTGACCCTTGGGTCATTTCCACCTTTTTGCAACTATAATAATGCTACGAACACCAGTGAGCAGGAGTCTGTTTACATCACAGTTTTCAGGTCTTCCAGATATAGTCCTAGTAGAGGAATTGCTGGATTATATGGCAGTTCTATATTTACCTTCCTGAGGAACTACCAAACTGTCTTCCACAGAGGTGGTACCATTTTATATTAATACCAACAGTGAAAGACTGTTCCTATTTCTCCACACCCTCTCCAGCACTTATTGTTTTCTGGGTTTTTTTTTTTTTTAATAATTGCCATTCTATGTGGTGTGAGATGATATCTCACTGTTGTTTTGATTTGCATTTCCTTAATAGCTAGTGATATTGAATATTTTGTCATGTGCTTTTTTGGTCATTTGTATTTCTTCTTTGGAGAAATGTCTATTTAAGGCTTTTGCCCAATTTTAATTGGATTGCTTGCTCTTTTATTGTTGAATTGTATGATCACTTTATATAGAATGAAAATCAAACCCTTATTGGATATGTGGTTTCCAAATATTTTCTGCCATTGAGTGGACTGCCTTTTCACCTTTTTGTCAAAGTCCTTTGAATCACAAAATTGTTTAAGTTTGAGGAGATCCCATTTATCCATCTTTTAAATTTCATTGCTCATGCTTTCAGTGTAAAGTTTAAGAATCCACCACCAATCATCAGCTCTTGAAGATATTTCCCTACGTTTACTTCTAGGAGATTTATGGTTCTAGTTTTTATATTTAGGTCTTTGATCCATTGTGAGTTAATGTATCAGGTGTGAGATGGGGCCCTCTTCTTTCTTTTGGCTATGGATATCCATTTCTCCCAGTACCATTTGCTGAATAGACCGTTCTGCCCTGGCTGGGTGTGTTTCACTGCCTTGTCAAAAATCACTTGACCATATACAGGAGAGTCTGTTTTTGTACCATCAATTTGATTCCATTGGTCTTTGTGTCAGTCATTATGCCAGTTGGGATGATAAGGCTATTGTGTCAACTCAGTCAGGTAATTGTGCCCAGTTGTTTGGTCAAAGAAGCATTGGGCTAATTGTAATACAAGGATATTTATGGACTTTAGTCACCAGTGACTATATTACATAAATAGCTGATTACATCTACATCAGTAAGAAAGATTGCCTTTAGTAGTGAATGACTGTTTATCCATTCAGTTGACTCCCTTAAATTTCAGCATTCAGGGAAAATTTCTCAGCTCATCTTTGGATAGCCAACATGTCCTAGGAGCTCATCAAGGATCTTCACTGGACTTTCATTGGGACCCTGATTTTCAGCTTGCCTATGGAGACTGGACCTGTGCATCCCCACTATAAAAAAAAAGAGACCCTTATAAAGTTGATTACTATTGACAAATATCAGCACTTGATTCTGTTTCCCTAGACAACCTTGACTAATAGAGTAAGGTACCAGGAATGGTTCTTGAGGAACAGAATCTTAAACATGAGATGTCTGAGGTGGTTCTTGGAGTTTTGCAATTGGCTCTCCACTCTAATTGGACTTAAGGGTACTAATGACTCCCTTTCCAATAATGAGGAGGCTGCTAACAGTCCATGGTATGAGTTAGCAATAGAGATATGCAAAATATCATCACTGGATTACCCTACTTCCATGCTTGTAAGAATCAAGGGTCTGGGTGAAAGTGTTTTCAACATCTTAACAAAGTTTTGTGTAGTCAAAAGGTATAATGATGTTGGCTAGCTCCTTCTAGGTAATCTGGATAGAGTTACAAAAGAAAGAAATGAGTTAAAGTTTTCAAATTTGAAACTTAAACAACAGACGAATGATATGAAAGTTTCTATGTGTGCTCTGAAAGAAAAAATCTTGTCTCCTGTAGCTATAGTCTGGAAATATTTGAGAACTAAACTCAGACTCTCACTGTACAAGTAGCAGAGTTACAAAGGAAACTAAAATCTCATCCCTGCTGTGTTTCTGCAGTTAAAATGAAGGCATTGATAATGGAAACCAGAGGATTGGGATGGAGACATATGGGATGATGATAATATCGGTGGCTACATTGAAACCCTAAATTCTATTGAGAATTTACCAGATAAACCTGTGATGGCCTGCCCTGTGGAGTCCACACCTTGTCGCCCAGCCTCCAAACTGTCCCAGGGAGTCTGGACCTACTTCCAGCCCTGAGGAAAGTACTAGTCAAAATCCAGCCTGCACTGCCTACCCTCCAGTCTGCCTTGAGGAATCTGCTTTTCAACCCCTGCCTGAAATGATTAATTCTGTCTCACCAGAAGAAAATGCAAAGTAATGTCCTGGAGTCAGTAGCTTGCAAGTAATTTCTAATCCTTCTCTTTACTTACCCTCACCATGCTTCTTATCTTCCAGACCTATTACTAGACTAAAATCACAAAAAGCCCTCAGAGGTGAAATACAGAGTGTGACCCATGAGGAAGTATGATATACTCTGAAAGAACTGCATGAGTTTTACAACTTATATAGACAAAAATCAATCAGGAGAATATGTGTGGCAATGGATACTAAGGGTAGGGGATAATGATGGAAGTAATATAAAGTTGCCTCAGGTTGATTTATTGATATGGGTTTACTAAGTAGAAATTTTGGATTCAACACTGTAGCTTGAGGGGTTAGAATGGGCTCTAACAGTGTTTTGGGTGGCTGGTTGAAACATGGACAAAAGATGACCTAGCATGTCTAAGATTGAGATGCCTGATTTGCCTTGGTATGCAGTAGAAGAGGAAATTCAAAGCCTTAGAGAGATTGGAATGCTAGAATGGATTTACCATTTGAGACCTGCCCACCCACTACAAGAATATCCAGAGGACACACCTTTAACCAGGACTGTGAGGAATAAATTTGTAAAAATAACTCCATCTTCTCTGAGGAGCTCTGCAGTTGTGCTTCTCTGTAGTTCAGAGATTACTGTAGGGAGGGCTGTAATGGAATTGGAATCCTTAAACATTATGGTGATGATCAGATCTAGGTCTAGTAAAAGTCAAGTTTTGGCAGTTAATCACCATATACAAGGTGGGCATGGCTACAGCAATGAAAGGCAGATTCAATGCAGCACTCAAAATAGTCTGAGTTGCATAGAGTTATGGCATTGGCTAATATATTATGGGGTACCTAGAAGTGAAATAGATGGGCAGTCTACTAAATTTCTTCTGGATCTGTATAAACAGAAGAGTTCTAGGACTAGTGAACAAAATTCTAATTCAAATTACAGACATAGGGAATCATGGCCCCTTAATCAAGTCCCAGAGTTGAGACAGTTTACAGACCCAGAGCCCCTTGAATGAGGAGAAGGCCAAGTCCCCTTGGGGAAGGATCCTGTTAAACTGCCAAAAATTCATACTGTTAATCTTCTTCCCACCTTTCCCCAAAGAGACCTACAGCATTTTACCAAAGTAACTGCATTGGCGAAAAGGAAATGATCAGACATTTTGGAGATTACTAGATATTGGCTCAGAAGTGACATTAATTCCAGGAAACCCAAAACATCACTGTGACCCACCAGTCAGAGTAGGGGCTTATGGAGGTCAGGTGATTAATGGAGTTTTAGCTCAGGTACATCTCACTGTTCGAACAGTGGACACATTCTGTAGTTATTTCCCCAGTTCCATAATGCATAATTGGAATAGACATACTCAGTAACTGGTAGAGTCCCCATATTGGATCCCTGACTTTGGACTGAGGGTTATTATGGTTGGAAAGGCCAAGTGGAAGCCATTAGAACTGCCCCTATCTAGCAAAAGCATGAATGAGGCAATACTGGATTCCCAGAGGGATTGCAGAGATTAGTGCCACCATCAAGTATTTGAAGGATGCAGGTGTGGTGATTCCCACCACATCCCTATTCAATTCTCCTATTTGGCCTGTGCAGAAAACAGATAGATCTTGGAGGATGACAGTAGATTATTGTAAACTTAACCAGGTAGTGAATCCAATTGTAGCTGTTATCCCAGATGCTATATCACTGCTTGAGCAAATAACACTTGCCCTGGTACTTAGTATGCAGGGATTGATTTGGCAAATGCACCTTACTCAATTGCCATTAGTGAGGAACACCAGAAATAGTTTGCTTTCTGGTGGCAGGGCCTGCAGTATACCTTCACTGTTCTGTCTCAGGGGTATTAATTCACCAGCCCTATTCCATAATATATTCCACAGGGAAATTGATCTTGATAATCTCTCCCTCCCACAAGACATCACATTGATGATATCATGTTGATAGGACCTAGTGAGTGAGAAGTAGCAAAATTCTAGACTTATTGGTGAAGCGTTTGCATGATAGCATATGGGAGATAAGTCCAACAAAAATACAGAGTACTTCAACCTCCATGGAATTTCTAGATGTCCAGTGGTGTGGAGATATCCTTTCTAAAGCGAAAGATAAACTGTTACATCTAAGCCCATCCTATGACCAAAAATGAGGCACAATGCTTAGTTCATCTTTTTGGATTTTAGAGACAATACATTCTTCACTTGGGTGTACTACTAGGACCCATTTTCCCAGTGACCAGAAAAGATACTAGTTTTAATGGGGACCAGAACAAGAAGAGGCTCTGCAACAGGTCCAGGATGCTGTGCAAGCTACACTACCACTTGGGTCATATGATTTAGCAGATCTAATGGTAATGGAGTTTCAGTGGTAAATAAAGATGCTGTTTGGAGATTTTGGCAAGTCCCTATAGGGTCACAATGCAGACCCTAAGTATTTTGGAGCAAATCACTGTCATCATTTCCAGATAACTACTCTCCATTTGAGAAACAGCTCTTGGTCTGCTACTGGGCCTTAGTAGAGACTGAACACTTAACCATGGGCCATCAAATTACCCTGAGACCTGAATTGCCTATCATGAGATAAGGCTTGAGTCGGTCCTGTAGACACAAGTAAGTTACATGAGGAAGTAGTCCAAATGTCCATGTTCACCACTCTTGCCATGTTACCTTCTCTTTCCCAGCACACAGCTTTGGACTCTTGTAGAGTCCCTTACAATCAGTTGACTGAGGATAAGAAAATTCAGCCCTGGTTTACAGGTAGGTCTGCATGATATACAGGCACCACCCAAAAGTGGATAGCTGCAGCACTGTAGCCCTTTTCTGGGAAATCCCTGAAAAATAGTGGTGAGGGCAAATCCTCCCAGTGGGCAGAACTTCTAGCAGTTCATCTGATTGTTCATTTTGTATGGAAGAAGAAATGCCCAGAGGTGTGTTTGTACCCTGATTCATGGGCTGTTGCCAATGATTTGGCTGGGTGGTAAAGGTCTTAGAAGGAAAATGATTTGAAAATTTATGACAAAGAGGTCCGGAGAAAAGGTATGTGGATAGACCTTTCTGTGTGTGTACTGAATGGTTCAGGAAAATCTCAGAATAGTACTTTCAAGCCTAATAATTAAGGCCAAGCTCAGTTTTTAGGATTTACTTCATGCACAAATTAACATACATGTTGGAAATAGTGATGACACTTATCTTTAACTGAATGTTTGGTACACCATATTAGAAATTTTGGATATATATATTATATAGAGTACTTTTGAAGGCAAATTTATGACATTAATTTATTTGGGGTTTCTGTTGGCTTTAAAGTTGAACACATATTAACCAATTGTTAAACAATGTATTATAAATTTTTCAAAAGCATGTAAGGCTTTTTTTAAAATTAAGGCTTCAAAGAATTAAAAGTATATGAAGTGACAAAATAAAATAAAGAATAAGTAAATAAATAAATAAATTTAATAATTGTTCCATTTCATTAAAAAATGCTGGTGGAGTTTCTATAGAGATTAATTGACATATTAATGATATTTAGTCTTCCAATCCATGAGCATAGAATGTTCTTCCATTTATTTATTTATTTATATTTTTTAAAGATACTTAGATTACATATATGATACAATTTCAAAAGAAAGGTTCATAAGAACAATAATCAATATGAAGGGTCTATCAATGGTCCATCCTCCTTCACTAGTCTCATCACTGTATTGGGGGATTCTTACAGTCCCATTAGGGAATGTGGCAGAACTCTCCAGGATGAGAATTGGATATTCTTTCATTACTCTGTGGACCTCCACTCATCGTGACAATTCCCATGAATACTTGAACTCTTTCATATGCTTATAGGCATGCCCCAGGTGAACCTCCTCTCATGTAGTCCCCATCTCTGATATCCTGCACTACTAATCCTCCCCTGCCAGATTTAACCCTTTCTGTGGTCCATAATTTCTTCACAAATGAAGCCAACAAAATAACTGAATAAAATTGAAAAAAAATGAAATAATGATAGTTTTAAAAATGATAGAAAAAATTAAAAATAATTTGAAATAATAAAAAATAAATTTTGGCATTATGTCTTTCATCACTATAAGATCTGTTGCCTTATATGTACAGTGACTTTTTCTTCCATTTATTCCCCCATTGTCTTTTTTTTTTCCATTTTATCTTCGAAGAAGCTTTAGGTTACAGAAAAGTCACACACAGAATATAGAAGATTCCCATATACCCAACATCCTCCCCCTTTTCCCTTTCCCTTATTGATGACATTTTACATATGGTTTTCTGAATACAAGTTCTTTAGGTTCTTAGTTAAGTTTATTCCTAAGTATTTGATTCTTTTAGTTGCAATTGTGAGTGGGATATTTTTCCCTGATTTTCTCTCAGATTTGTGCATTACTATTGTATAGAAACACTACTGATTTCTGCATTTTAATCTGTATGCTATCACTATACTAGAGCCATTATTAGCTCTAGAGTCCCTGCCCCTTCGTGGATGGGTGGGGACTCAGTGCCCTAATCATAACTCAAACATGCCCAGGTACAGATCAGATTACAAACATAATGCAATATCTATTTTTGAAATTCATAACCATATGAAACTGCTACACGCCACCCTTTGAATTCCAAAAAGACATTGCAATATTTAAAAAACTTAAATCAGTAACAATGCAAGTAACAAATCATTGATATCACAGTCAATTTAAAGAAATACAGTTTGTCTTGGGGCAAAGTTGTGTCTGCTATAGACCTCTGAAACTTACAAAACAATTTATCTGTTTCCAATACACAAGTGGAAAGATATAGGATAAACATTTTCATTACAGTAAGGAGAAATTGGGAGAGAAACATGAGTTATGGGTCTTGTACAGTTCAGTAAACCTGCAGGGCATTCTCCATTTGATTTCAGTGTGAAAGTCATTCTTAAGATGATGGTTTCTTCTCCTTAGGGCCATATGGGAACCCACCCTTTCCACATGCTTGCCCAATGGCCATTTGCTTGATTTCACCCTCATCAAGCATTTGGGTGTTGACCAAGCTCCAGACCTCTCCCTCCAACAGTGTTGGGGTGATTGCCACACCTTACCCAATCTTTGGGTTAGTCTTAACCCCCAGTACAGTGATGTGAAGACAACATTTCCCTTAACCTTTGGCATACAAGCCCATCTCTCTCAGAGCAATGAGTTGACCACCTGGCCTTACCTAACCTTTGGGGGACAGGTCACCCTTCTCAGACCTGTGGGGTGCTGACCTTAACTGCTATAATCCTTGGGGAATATGCTCCACCGTCTCTGTACCCTGGGGCAGCAAAACTCTCCCAGAACATCAAGTGGGAACATCCACCCTCTTCAAGTGCTGGTGTAAATTCACCCTCTCTGTTCATATGGGTGGGGTTCCTCTCTTGGTCCAAGGTGATGCCTTAATTCTAGATCTCAGCTTCCATGGTTTTCCTCTTAAAGCTGTTTCTCCTTCAATCTCTCCTTTCCATGTCCCTTTTAGTTCAAGCTGGCAGTGGTTTTGTTCATTCAGCTCTCTCAAAAACCTTGTTCATTTAGCATGCAGGAAGCAGGGGTCTAATACTTCAGACAGTAAGACTTTCCACAAGTCTTTCTGACATAACTGCATCTTCCCTCCTGATTTACAAGTTCCAAGTTTACTTAAGTCCTCCAATAGGGCAGTTTCATCTGGGAGCCTGATTTCCAGAGGCTTGGAATTTTCAGAATCAGTTTCAGTTTCTTTGTGCCCGACAATTCAGTTCTCAGCTTATCTCACTCATCTAGCATTTTGCTATAACCTGCAAGCAGAAGCCAAGCCACATTCTCTGGGTTTACTTTGGAAATTTCTTCAGCTAAATGCCCAGGATCACCATTTTCAAATTCTGCCTTCCATACAACACCAGGAGTTCATCTTGCTAAGTTCTCTGCAACTTCAAAACATGGATTACGTTTCCTCCAGTTTCTAATAATAGTTTCATCATTTACTTTCTAAGACGTCATAAAGAGTCTCTTTGGCATCCATATTGCTATCAACAGTCTCTTCAAAGTGAACTAGGCCTTTTCCAGCAACCATTTCACAATTCCTCCAAAAAGTACCCCTTACCCAGTTATAAAAGTGTTCCAGAATTTTGGTAATTGTAAAAGGACTTCCCCACTCCTCAGTATCAAATTCTGTATTAGTCAGCCAAAGGGGTGCTGATGCAAAATACCAGAAATTGGTTGGTTTTTATAAAGGGTATTTATTTGGGGTAGGAGCTTACAGACACCAGGCCATAAAACATAAGTTACTTTCCTCACCAAAGTCTATTTTCAGTTGTTGTAGCAAGATGACTGCCAACAGCTGTGAGAGTTCAGGCCTCCTGAGTTCCTCCCTTCTAGGATCTTGCTTCTCTCTGGGTTCAAGGTTCCTTTCTTCCTGGGGCTGGCTTCTCTTTTCTCTGTGAGTTTACTTCCCAGGGCTCCAGCTTAAGTCTTCAGTATCAAACTCCAATATCAAAACTCCAACATCAGAAATCCTCAACTCTGTTCTTTGCCATGCCTTTTATCTGTGAGTTCCCATCCACCAAGGGACGGGGACTCAATGCCTTAATTATAACTCAGTCGTGCCTAGGTACAGATCAGAGTACAAACATAATCCAATATCTATTTTTGAAATTCATATCCATATCAAACTGCTACACCACCTTTGCATCCTAGGTATCAAACTCACTTGTCATAATGAATAACTCTTTTAGTGCATTGGTGGATTCAATTAGCAAGTATTTTGTTGAAGATATTTGCATCTGTATTTATTAGGGAGGTGAGTTTTTAGTTTTCTCTTTTAGTAACTTATTTTTATGACTTTGGTTTTGGGCTGATATTTGCTTGATAGAAGGAGTTTTGTAGCCTTTCTTCTTTTAAAAATTTTTGGAAGAATTTGAGTAAGATTGGTATTAAAACTTCTTTGAATGCTTGGTAGAGCTCACTTGTAAAGCTACCTGGTCCTGAGTTTTTCATTTCATGGAGTTGTTTCATCACTGTTTCAATCTCCTTACTTGTTATTGGTTTGTAGAGGTTTTCTCTTTCACCTACGGTCATTGTAGGTTTTTCATATGTTCCTGGGAATTTTTCCATTTTATCTACATCTAGTTTGTTGGCTGGCATACAGTTGTTGATACTTTTCTCTTTATGATCTCTTATTTCTGTGAGGTCAGCAGTAATGATCCCATTTTCATTTTTTATTTGATTTGTTTTCATCTTCTTTCTCTTTTTCTTTGTCAGACTACCTAATGTTTTGTCAATTTTGTTATTCTTCTTAAATAATTAAATTTTGGTTTTGTTAATTCTCTTCTTTTTTTTTTTTGCCCTCAAATTCTTGTTTCTGCTCTATCTTTGCTATTTCATTCCTTCTGCTTGCTTTGGGAATAGTTTTCTTTTTCTAGTTCTTTGAGCTGTCAAATTAGGTCATTGGTTTTAGCTCTTTCTTCTTTTTTAATGTAAGTATTGAAGGCTATAAATTTTCCTCTCAGCACTGCTTCACTGCCTTCCATAGATTCTGATATTTTGTATTCTTGTTTTCATTTGTCTTGAGATATTTATTGATTGTTCCCGCAATTCCTTCTTTGACTCATTGATTATTTTAGAGTGTGTTGTTTAGTCTCCACATATTTCTGAATTTCTCCCTTTTTAATCTACCGTTTGTCCCCTGCTCCCACCCTGCCTTTCGCTTCCTTACACTTTGCCCGCCTGTTCCTCGTAACCTCCCTGTATTATGGCCCTTCTCAGCAGCAGTTTGTGCTGCTGCCTCCCTCTGCCCCTCCTCCCAGCCACTGTTATCTTCCCCCTCCCAGCCGATCGCTGTTCTCCCCGCCTCATTTCAACCGCCCTCATCCCGTATCCGCCCCGGCACAACCTCGGAAACAACCCCCTCTGCCATCAATGGCTTACGTCATAAACCGCAGGTCCGCCCTTGCCTCTGCAGCCAATCCTCAGCTGCCCCGCGGACATGCCCCTCCCACAACCTCCCCGCCTCCATGACACTATAAAACCCCATGTACTTCCCGAATAAAGTCAGACCTGCGCATAGACCTCGTCTCCGTGGTTTTTCCTCCATCAAACCGCGCGTCCCCACCAAGCCTTGAGCCGCCCGCTGCCGCCCCGGTCAGGCCGTGGCGTAGGCCCGATCCCCGGCAGCGACTTGCCTGCAGTGACCCGCCTGCAGTGCCGCAGCGGAGGCCAACAGGTGGCGCCCGAACAGGGACCCCAGCTACGGCCCCTTGTCTGGCCAGCCCGCTGCTGACCCCTCGCACGGGACCCATCGCCGTCCTCCCATGCCGCCGCTCAAGGTAGGGACTCTCCGGCGTTGCTCCCTTCACCCCCCTCCTGAGCCCTCTGCCGCGATGGGGGCCTCCCTCTCATCCCGTCAGGTTCCTCAAGTCCGCCTGCTCGCTGCCCTCTTAGAGACTCACCACGTGAAGGTCTCTCTCCGTCAGCTACAGCGGTATTGGGACCTTCTCCTACCCTTTAACCCTTGGCTCGTCACCTGTGCTCTCTGGAGCCCAGAGACCTATGAACGTTTAATTCAGCGGGTGACGTCCGCTATGGAGCACGATCGCAAGCAGTTTCCCCCCGGCCTTATCCCGACCCTCGTCGCTATCCGCGCCTGTCTCCAAGGTGTGCCCTCCCCTGCCTCCGCTCTCCCCTGTGAGCCTAGCCACCCTCTCACCTGCGATCCTGATGGAGACGACGATGCTCGTTCTCTGTCCGCCCAGCTAGAGGCCACGCTCGAACTGGATCCCCCCACAGCCTCCGATCCGGACCCCAACCAACATGGCGACCCCCGCCTTCTCCCCCCCCCACCGCGTCCTGCAAACAATGCCAACATGGCGCACCTCCTCCTTCTTCTTCCTCGGCGCCCTCTTCCCGCCTTTACCCACCTCTTCCTGTCTCGTCGCCATCCGGTCCCGTCCCGGATGCCTGCCGATCGCCATTTTCGGCTAAACCGGCAGAGCCTCCGGTGCCATCTTGGCCTGTACCTGGAAATGACGTGGCCACTCCTCCATCTTGGCCCGAGGCCAGAAGTGATGTCAGACGTGACGTCACTGTGCCGCCATCTTGGCCAATCAGGAACACCGTTGCCGCCGCGCCCTCCTGGCCGGCGCCCAGTGGCACCGCCCATGCCTCACCTCCATGGCCCGCTTCACCTCCCGCCTGCCCCAGCAATAGCGGGAGCATCGGGAATCCTCCTCCACCAGCGTACGACACCGCCTTTCTCACCTCCCCCACTCCGCCTCTGGCTCAGATGTTCCCCCTCAATCCCGCTCGCACTCCGCAGAGCCCACAAGCGTGGGCCCCCTTTTCCCCCAAAGACATCCAAATGCTCCGCAACGCGATAAAAGACGATGGCCTTGCCAGCCCTCATGCCCAAGACCTTCTCGAGCGTATGACCATCCCTCGCTGCATCCCTTATGACTGGATCTCTCTAGCCCGAGCGGTTCTCTCCCCCGGGCAATTCATTGACTGGCGAGCCCATCTCGGTGTCCTGATCGACAATCAGATTGCCGACAATGTTCGTCAGGGTGTGCATTACCCTGCAAACGCATTTCTCGGGTTCGGCCCTTACGGCGATCCCAGCGCCTACACTGCCACCCCGCCTGGGTTTTTCATCCAGCTCCGTGACTGTGTTTTTCGAGCCTTCCGTTCGTGCGCCGCGGCCGCCCCAGAGCCCCTCGTGAAGCTTTTCCAAAAACCCGAGGAGCCGTTTAATGAGTTCGTAGCTTGTGTGCAGGCCGCTGCAGAGAGGCGAGTTGTCGGCAATGCAGCCCGCGAGTCCTTCGTTAAGGACATCCTGTAGGAGGGGGCTAACCCAGCTTGCAAAGCCATCATTCGTCCCCTTCGTGACAAGCTGCTCCAAGACTGGGTCCTCGCATGCTCCGGAGTTTCTGGGCAAGCATCTGCGCTTGCAGCGGCTATTGTCGCGGCAGTCCAAACAACCAACACCTGCTTCCGCTGCGGCGAATTGGGCCACTTCGCTCGGGAGTGCCCCAACCTTCCAGCTCCGCCGCAACCCGTAGTCCAGCCTATGTGCCACCACCGCGCCCTGTTCCTGCCGCCCGGCCGCCCTCCACCCCCTGCCCGCGCTGTGGAAAAGGGTATCATTGGGCTCGCGATTGCCGTGTTCCGAGACAGCCTTTAAACGGGCAGCGGGGCAAGCCTCAGCCCCGCCACCAAGAGGCTCCAATCGCCCCGCGCCAGCCCCGCCCGTAGGCATCCACTGGTCCGTTCCCATGTCGCCCGCTTCACAGCCGCGCCTCACCATCAAGGTCAATGGAAAGTGGATGGACGGCCTTCTTGACACCGGCGCCGAAATCTCCTGCATCCCACTCTCCCAAGCTCGTGACTTCCCACTCACAGCCGGACCCGTCATCGTAGGCGCCACAGGCCAGTCCTCCTCGCAACAGGCGGCTGAAGATCTTGCCTGGCATGACACCGATGGACGGTCAGGGTTCTTCCGTCCCCTGGTTCTCAGGGATATCAAGCAAGTCCTTTGGGGGCGCGACATTCTTCACCAGTCAGGCGCCGTTCTTTTTACTTCGCAGCCATCGCTGCCCCCCCAATAGTTTTGGCCGTTGCTCGCGTTCGACCTCCAGCACCCGTTCCTCTGCAATGGGACACAGAGGAACCCATTTGGGTGGAGCAATGGCCTATGACTGCCCCGAAACTAGCTATTCTTCAGGACCTCGTGGAAGAGCAGCTCCGTGCTGGCCATGTTGAGCCCTCCACCAGTCCATACAATACTCCCATTTTTTTCATCATCAAAAAATCTGGCAAGCCACGCCTCCTCCATGACCTGCGAGAGGTTAACAAGCACATCAAACCCATGGGCTCTCCTCAGCCCGGCATGCCTCACCCGTCAGCCTTCCCGCGAGATTGGTATGTGGCAGTCCTCGACATCAAGGACTGCTTCTTCTCTATCCCCCTGCATCCGGATGACCGCCCACGGTTCGCCTTTACTGTTCCCCAGCCCAACCACCACCGGCCTGCCAAACGGTATCAGTGGAAAGTCCTCCCCCAAGGCATGAAGAACAGCCCTGCCATCTGCCAGCTGTTTGTGGCTACTGCTATTGAGCCCTTAACCTCCGAGGCCACTATCGTGCATTACATGGATGACATCCTTGTAGCCCATCCGAGCGAGCCAAAACTACAAGCTATAGTTGCCAGTCTTCTCTCCAATCTGAAAGATATCGGTCTTCAGATCAACATAGAGAAAGCCGTTTTCCACCCACCGTTTCAATTCTTGGGCTTTGAAATCTCGGAAACGGTCACGCCCATGGCGCCGCTTATAAACGTCCCCAAAACCATGACGCTCCATGATCTCCAACAGCTTTGTGGCCAGCTCAACTGGCTGCGCCCGTCGCTGCCAGTCACCACACATCAGCTGCAGCCTCTGTTCCAGCTCCTTCAGACCACTGGCCCACCATCACAGGCACCCACAAAGAGGGTCACCCTGTCGTATGAAGCAGAGTGCGCCCTGAGCTGTGTCAACTCTGCCCTAATGGACTGCTTGCTCCAGCGAATAGACCCAGACAAGCCATTTGCAGGACTCGTCCTTCCCACCCATGGGACCCCCACTGGCCTCATCTGGCAGGACGGTCCACTCCTGTGGGTCCATTTAGCCAAAAGCAAGCTTCGCAAAATCACCCCCCAATCCGTCCTGTTCGCGCAGCTCGCCATCGCCCTTGTTGAGCGCTCCACCCACCATTACGGGCGTCATCCAGATGTCATCATTTGGCCCCTTACAACTCAGCAGGTCACTCACTTGCTAAAGGACTCCATAGATATGCAGGCACTGTTCCTCCTATTCTCCGGCCCATTCGATAATCACTTCCCCCAGCACCGCCTCATACAAGGCCTCAGCACGCTCCCCGTCGCAGCTCCTGACCATTTCCCGTTCCCGTCCTCCAAGCCACTCCCCAACGCCGCCATCGCCTTCACTGACGCCTCCAAGCACTGCCTTGCTATAGTCCTCTACAAGCCAAACTCCACACAACCCCTCTGCCACACCCGCCGACATAGCAGCTCTGTCCAAGTGGCCGAATTGAAAGCCGTCACTCTGGCTCTCCAATACCTCCAGGACCAGCCAGTAAATATCTTCACGGACAGTCTCTACTGCCTGCAGGTCTCTCGTATCCTTGCCTTTGCGGCCTTCCTGCCGCCTGCTAGCATCGGCAACCGGGACATCAACCTGGCCTTAGCTGACCTTCAACTCCTCTTAGAGAGGCGGCGACAACCCTGGTTCATTGCCCATGTTAGGAGCCACTCAGGCCTCCCAGGCCCCTTGGCTCACGGCAACCATCTCGCTGACCAGGCCGCCCAAGGTGCTTCCATCAATGCCCTTAGCCCCGCAGCTGCCGTAGGAGACATTATCAACCAGGCAAAGACCTTGCATGCGCGCTTCCATCTTGGTGCGCCCGCCCTCCATCGACTCCTCCCAGAACTTCCCATCGAGACATGCAAACATCTGGTGCGTGCGTGCCGCTCCTGCGCACCTTTGCTGCCCCTGGGGCCACTCCAGCCCCAGGGTGTCAACCCGCGCGGATTGCGGCCCAACTCTAGATGGCAATTAGATGTCACACATGTCGCTTCCTTTGGCCGATGGAAGTTCCTTCATGTTGCCATCGATACATTTTCGCACCTCTGCTACGCTGTCGCCCTCCCGGGAGAGTCTGCCAAGTATGCCACTCAAGCGCTCCGGGAAGCCATCCTCTTCATGGGAGTCCCTTGGGACATAAAGACAGATAATGGCCCCGCCTACCGCAGCGCCGCCTTTGCCGAGTTTGTGAAGCTCTACAAACATCACCCACCACTTCGGCATCGCATACAACCCGCAAGGCCAAGGACTTATTGAAAGAATTCACCAAACCCTCAAGATCCTCGTCCAGAAGACTAGAGAGACTCAACCCCGCCTCACCCCACGTGAAACAGTCACGCAAGTGCTCATCCAGCACAACCTGATGACCTTTGACTCTGAGGGGCTTTCGCCCGTCCACAAGCACTGGGGGCCCTCTTACCGGCCCACTCCGGCCCCTCTCGTCCTCTGGCGCGACCCACTCACTAGCAAGTGGACCGGACCAGCGCCCCTTCTCACCCAAGGGCGAGGATTTGCCTGCGTCTTCCCGGAATCTGCACCCCAGCCTGTCTGGATCCCTGCTCGTCTTGTTAAGCCCTTCACTCCACACGGCCCTGCCGACCTTCCACCTCCCGACCCCCTTCCCCCTGATGATTCCCCCCTGCCATAATGATGGCCCCTCTCCGCACCTCACCCCCCCGTGAGGTTTTTCTCCTCTTGTCATTGCAGATGACGCCTCCAGTCGCCCAGTCGAGCCCGCCTGAGTCTGCCCCTCCTGTGCCATCACCCGCAGGGACCACGCCAGCTCTCTCCCGCCGCGAGCGACGTCGACGTCGTCTTCTTGTCCGCCGCTTGAGCCGTCTCTCCCTCGAAGATGCCTCCATCGAGCAGCAAATTCTCCAGCTTCTCCGTCGTGCTCGCGCCCCCCCCTGCCCCGCGCCCTCCTACCACCCCCCCCTCCCACACCTTCTCATCATTATGCTCTCCTTAGCCTCCTCAGCCCAGGCCACGCCCCTTTGGGCCACCCTTCTTCAACCGCCTGGTTTCCTCTTTCTCTCCCCTCACTCCCCCACC
Organism: Dasypus novemcinctus; assembly: GCF_030445035.2. Taxonomy (NCBI): domain Eukaryota; kingdom Metazoa; phylum Chordata; class Mammalia; order Cingulata; family Dasypodidae; genus Dasypus; species Dasypus novemcinctus. Next base: position 53,360,793 of record NC_080679.1, on the reverse strand, counting down.
TTCCCCACCATGTACTCCCCCAACTGCGACTTCCTCCCAGAAAGCTGCGACCCCCTCGCCCTTCCTGTCTCCTCGTCGTTGCCAAATGTCTCCATCCCTATTCCCCTCGCACAGCTGTCCTAGTCCTCTCCCAAAGCCATCCCCTTCCCAAGGAGGCCCGGCACGCCCAGGTGTGGCTCACGGAGGTGGCAGGAGGCGGCCATCGATAGGGCCCATCGTGGTCGCCTCGAGCTGCGGGTACGGGTTCTCTGCCCTCCGCATGGGGAATCTGGCATTTCAGCCGCCCTCCCCTCTGCTCACGCCCCCCTCGTGCCCCCACACCCCCTGCCGGTAGCCCCTCCTCGTTCCTTTCTCTCCTATTTCCCCTCCTCTCACCCCCTCATCTTTCCTCCCTACAAAATGTCAATCCCACAAAACCTGTGCGTTCTTATTTTTGAAAGAGGGAGCAATTGTCCCCTGCTCCCACCCTGCCTTTCGCTTCCTTACACTTTGCCCGCCTGTTCCTCGTAACCTCCCTGTATTATGGCCCTTCTCAGCAGCAGTTTGTGCTGCTGCCTCCCTCCGCCCCTCCTCCCAGCCACTGTTATCTTCCCCCTCCCAGCCGATCGCTGTTCTCCCCGCCTCATTTCAACCGCCCTCATCCCGTATCCGCCCCGGCACAACCTCGGAAACAACCCCCTCTGCCATCAATGGCTTACGTCATAAACCGCAGGTCCGCCCTTGCCTCTGCAGCCAATCCTCAGCTGCCCCGCGGACATGCCCCTCCCACAACCTCCCCGCCTCCATGACACTATAAAACCCCATGTACTTCCCGAATAAAATCAGACCTGCGCATAGACCTCGTCTCCGTGGTTTTTCCTCCATCGAACCGCGCGTCCCCACCAAGCCTTGAGCCGCCCACTGCCGCCCCGGTCAGGCCGTGGCATAGGCCCGATCCCCGGCAGCAACTTGCCTGCAGTGACCCGCCTGCAGTGCCGCAGCGGAGGCCAACAACCGTTGATTTCTAACTTTATTTCATTATGATCAATGAAAGTGCTTTGTATAATTTCCATCTTTTAAATATTTATTGAGATCTGCTTTGTGATGCAACATATAGTCTATCATGGAGAAAGATCCATGAGCACTTGAGAAGAATGTATACCTTGCTGTTATAGGGTGGAATGTTCTATATATGTCTATTCAGTTTAGTCCATTTATCATATTATTCAAGCTCTCTGTTTCTTTACTGAGCCTCTTCCCAGATGTTGTATTCAGTGCTGAGAGTGATATAGTGAAGTCTCCAACTATTATTATAGAGACATCTATTTATCCCATCAGTCTTGCCATTGTTGCATTATGCAATTCAGGGCATCCTGGTTAGGTGCATATACATTTATGATTGTTATTTCCTTCTGGTGAATTCCTCTCTTATTAATATATAATGTTCTTCCTTGTCTCTACTAAGAGTTTGCTTTTACACTGTTATATGTATAGCTACTCAAACTTTTTTTTTTTTTTTCTGGTTACTGCATGCTTGGAATATGTTTCCATACTTTCACTTTCAATCTTTTGGTATCATTGGGCATAAGGTGAGTTTCTGTAGAAGGCAAAAAATGTCTCATCTTCTCTTTTCCACTTCACTAGTCTGTGTCTTTTGATTGGTGAGTTTAATCCATTAACTTTCCATTTTATTACAGAAAAGGCAGTTCTTACTTCATCCATCTTGACCTTTGGGTTTTATCTGTCATATTTATTTTACTGCTTTTTTTATACTTTTAGTTATTTTTTAAAAAGCAGTACAAAAACCTCAATGTCTACTACATTGTAACATCTTGAATGTTTTAAAATGGGGTTCTATTACATATCATATTTAACTTATCCTAAATGACTTTATATTTTTAATTCCCTCATATATTTTTCATGACATTTATAGAATGGGGCAAAACAAATATTGTGATTCCAATTCCATATTTTTATGTCATTACAGATTCTATTTATTGGTTTACCCATGATGAAAGCAATACTTACAATACATAAAACACAGAGAAGCAAAAGTATGATTCATGTAATTCTTGCCAAATTAAGACAATTAATTTCTTGGTACGTATTCCTTCTCAACATTCTCTCCCTCTCTCTCTTAATATTCCATTTTTGTTCTTGTTTCCTTCATGCATATTCCCGAATTGAACACACACACACACATATATATAAATACAGAACAAAATAATTATTTTATCAGATCACTGTGAAAACGTGGTTAATAGATATTATTTTATATATGCTCAGTAGGGATTCTTTAATGATAAATATGATAATAAATCTCATGGTGACAGGTAAACAACAAAATTTTGTAAGTGTTGATATTACTTTAAAAGTATGGATGATATTTATAATATTTTTACTTAGATCATATTATGTGGACAATTTTGTGTACACACCTGATTCATTTAGGAACCTATCACATTTTAAGTAGTTAAATCATTTCCAAATTTTTCATTATTAAGAACCGTTAAAGTATAGAACAAGTGAAAAAACAAAGTAAGAGAGCACTTTAAAATGGATAAAAATTCTTAAAAACCAATAAAATCATTCTGTGGAACATGAAACGCTTAACACTTAAATATCATTTTATGGAAATATATAATTTTGAACAAATACTCCTTATTTTTCAAATATGACCAGTTGGTTTTTTTGTTTCTTGTATTTTTTTTTTTCTTTTTGGTCTTCTTATTTTCACACAATTCTTTTGGCTTCCTTTGTTTTTCTAATCACAAATTATCTAGAGAAACTATTATAAATGCCTAGTTTCTTCCTTTATTATATATTTTAAATTCAGTTCTAAAGTTTGAGTTTACTTTTTGTTTCCTTTACTATAACTACTTTCCTGGAATTTTAAGTCCCAATACTTAATTCTCAGTTTTTCTAATTATCACCAACATGAATAATTTGCAATTTTGATACAGAGAAATAGAAATTCTAGTGCAAATTTGCAAATAACACATTTTAAATTAAGGGGAATTCAAAATTTGTATTTCTATTCTTATTTTAATTATTCAAGAACATTTAAGAAACATTCCTTGTTTCTGACAACTATCTAATTGTTATGAACACAGTGATGAATAAGAACCTTGCCCTTTAGAAGATTATGCACATTTTAATTGGGACAGTGCATATGCAATTAAACCATTAAAACATAACCTTATAATGAAACATGCCCCAGACTAGCTAGAACAATAGGCAAAATGCCCTATTAAAATTTTATCTTAGATAAAATAGTTTGGGGTTTTTTTTTGCTTTTAACATTGTATATTCAACCATAAATCCTTAAAGATAGTCTTAGTATTTCCAATTGGATGATATATTTCCCTTTCTAAAAAAGTCCTTGAGGCTTTCTTTCACTTATTACCTTTTCACAAGAATTTTGTGCATCATATGTAGTTTATATTCCCATTGTCAGCCTTCAACCCAATTCTGTTTTTATCCTCACAAAACCACCTTGTGCTATCCTCACATAATGCCAAAATGATTGAAATGCTGGCAGTTCATTTATTATGATTTTAACACTTTGAAAGAAAGGATTTTTAGAAGGTGGTAGAAGCTCTAAAATACTAACACTTAAATCTCATCCTGTATTTAACTAAGCCAATAAGTGCGCACACATATTTATGCAAGGTTGAAAACTGAGAAAGGAATTGAGAATTGTCTCAAAGACAGCAAAATCCACAGAACAATACCCAGAGGCTATGCTTTCAGATATGAGCAATATTCAATAAATTCCATGAATTCATTGATATTTCTTTCAGCAAATAGGACAGGGACTGCCTCTTACATATCTTTATACTCAGACCCTAGTCAAGTTTTGCTTTCATAGTAGGAGTTAGGAAATATGGTTTGCTCTAAAACTGACAGCCTCCTATTTGTCAGAACTTCCCTTAACTGGCAAGAGGTATAAGTAAAAGAAATTGTCCTTAATCTCAAGGAAACCACAAAATTGGGAAAGGTGGGCAAGAAACTCAAACATTGAAGATCTCGGTGATTTTGATCTAATGTACAAATATTATGGGAAAACAGTAAAGGACCTATTTTTACCTTTTTAAAAGTGATACCACCGAATAACAGTTGTGAAAGACAAAGGAGGAAATATTTAACAAAATAAGAGAAGAAAACAATTTCAGAGAGCAAACAAAATCCTTGTGCTAACAGCATGAGTGCAAAAAAGAGTTGGATCTTTTTGAGGAAATTTTGGCATTAGTGTTTATTGGGAAGGGAATTTGTATCAAATATATATATCAAAAATATATATATATTATTCTTTAGGTAAAAGTTAATGACACAGCCAACTTGAAGTGGAAAACAATAACAATGACGTTCTGAAGGTGTGGTGGATATTCTTGTTTGCTTACTCAACCTACTCCCATGTCCTTCCAGATAGAATTGTTATTTTTTTTCAAATTTTTACTTTTAAACACAGCCATTTTGATACAAGGAAGAAACAACAATCTATTGCTCTAAATACTCAGAACTTTCCGCCTTTAATTTTTCATCATCACACACATGCAATATGATAAAATTTTAGGATATCCTGCTTTTAGCAGGGGGATTAAAGTGAGACTTCATCTGAGGGTGAGCAGTCAAATATCTCAGGACACCTATACTGGAGTAATGCTCTTCATTTGGGAATGCTTTCCTTAAACAATTTACATGAATTGTATTTCTCTGAGTTAGGAGCCCAGATATAAATTATTTAACCATAGCCATTCCACTGCTGGTTTATAGTTTCAGAAGTTTTATTAGTCAGCCAAAGGGGTGCTGATGCAAAATACCAGAAATTGGTGGGTTTTTATAAAGTGTATTTATTTGGGGTAAGAGCTTACAGATACCAGGCCATAAAGGATAAGTTACTTCCCTCATCAAAGTCTATTTTCACGTGTTAGAGCAAGATGACTGCCGATGACTGTGAGGGTTAAGGCTTCCTGGGGTCCTCTCTTCCAGAGCCTTGCTTCTCTCTGGGTTCAAAGTCCCTTTCTTCCCAGGTCTTGCTTCTTCCTGGGCTCAAGTTCCTCTCTTCCTGTGAATAGCTTCTCTTTCCTCTGTGAGCTTACTTCCTGGGGCTCCAGCTTAAGGCTTCAGCATTAAAATCCAACATCAAAAACCCTCAACTTTGTCCTTTGACATGCCTTTTATCTGTGAGTCCCCACCCAGCAAGGGTGGGGACTCAACACCATAATGATGTGGCCCAATCAAAGACTCTATCATAACTCAATCATGCCCAGGTACAGACCAGATTACAAACTAATCCAATATCTATTTTTGGAATACATAACCATATCAACCTGCTACAGAAGTAGGCACATAGTCCACGTTTACCAATATTAGAATGAAGAGGTAGATTGGAGGAAAGTTTTCATCATTCTCTTTTTTATGGATGTCATCAAAGAATGATATAGTCCTTGCTGATATGCACAGCCATCTCACAATTGTGGAAGATACCAAGTAAAAGAAGAAAAGTTGACACAGAAGACAGAATGGAGAAGCCAGCGTCCTTCAGGATATTGTTAAGTGGTTTGGTTAAACACCTTGAAACCTAACTTCTGGATATATGGCAAATTTCCTTAAAGCAAATGATAGTCCATTTGAAATTAGTGAATTGGATTTTCTTTTACTTTCAAGTGAAAGCATTATGGAGAGGTGTCACATAAGAATGAATTGAAGAGTACTAACAATTTTAATTATTAAACAAAATTAAGGCAGATCCTAGATGGCTGAGTAGGGAGCAGCAGGCTGCAGTCCTCATCCAGAATTGGTGGGAAGACATGTAGGCTTGCCAGGCATAGGGGAAGTCATGGGATAATGAGGCAATTGAAACAGGTAGTAAGCAATGGGAGTCCCAGCCTGACTCTGGGGGTGCTACAGGGCCCAGGGAAATTTGCACTTATGGCAGGTAAGGAAGGGCCTAGCTGGACATCAGTTGTTTTATAGGGAAGTCCATTTTTTTCTTTATTTTCTCCTCTTCATTTTCCTCCTTTTTCACATTTTCCTTTTCTTCTTTCTTTTCTTTTCTTTTAAACATGGGCTATTCTAAAGATGTAGACTAAGGGGACCCAAATGTCAAAGAAAAACCATAACACAATGTCAAATAAAAATAAAGTCCTAAGCAAGAGAAAGAAACTGACCAACAGAGTAAACCCATCAAAATTAACAGAAGCCATATATATCAGCAACAAATTACAAACTATACTAAGAAACAGGAAGGTATGGCCAGTCAAAAAAAAAACAAAAACTGAAAGGTCAGAAGAGATGCAAAATATGGAACAACTAATCAAAGATGCCCACACAAATTTCCTAAATCAATTCAAGAAGATGAAGAAAGAGATAAAGGGTAGAAAGAAGACACTGGGTGAGCATACACAAGAAATTGCAAAATTATAAAAAATAGCATCTTTTGGTAATGAAAGGAACAATAGAAGAAATTAAAAATGTAACAGATTTCCACAACAGCAGATTTGAACAGGCAAAGGAAAGAATTAGTGAAAAAGAAGTTATGACACCCAAAATCACTCAGATAGAAGAACAGATAGAGAAAAATAAAAATAAAAAAACAAAAACTGAGCAAGGACTCATGGAGTTGAGTGATGGAACAACAAATGCATTATGGTTTCTGTCATATGCATTATGGATATCACAAAAGGGGAAGAGAAGGGAATAGGGGCAGAAAAAGTGTTTGAAGAAATAATGATGGAAAATTTTCCAACTCTTTTGAGGGACATGGATGTATATTTATATCTGGGAGGTGTGCATGCTCTAAATAGAATATATCCTAATAGATAAGCTCTGAGACACATACTACTCAGATTGTTGAATACCAAAGATAAAGAGAGGACCTGAAAGCAGCAAGATAAAAGAGATCTATCACAGATAAGGGATATGTGATATGATTAAGTGCTGATTTCTCATCTGAAACTACGGAAGGCTAGAAGGTAGTGGTAGGACATAGCGTAGGTGGTAAAAGATAAAAACTTCCTGTCAAGAATTCTGTATATAGCATAATTGTCCTTCAAAAATGAGGGAGATATTAAGATATTCATAGATAAACAGAAATTTAGAGAACTCATCAATAAAAGTCCTGCTCTTCAAGAAATACTAAAGGAAGTTCTGCAGGGTGAAAGGAAAACTCAGGAGAGAGAGGTTTGGAGGAGAGTGTAGAAAGGAAGATTATTAGTAAGTGTAATTAAAGGGTAAAAAGAAATAATGTTTGACATAAAATAACCTAAAGATAAAATGGTTAAAGTGAGTATTGCTTTTACAGTAATAACACTGAATGTTAATGGATTAAACTCCTCAATGAAGAGACACAGATGGGCAGAATGGATAAACGTATCATCCACCTATATGCTATCTACAAGAAACTCACCTTAAACCCAAGGACACAAATAGGTTGCAAGTGAGATGCTGGAAAATGATTTTCCATTCAAACAGTAACTAAAAAAGAGCTGGGTTAACCATGCTAATATCAGGCAAAATAGACTCTAAATGGAAAACTCTTGGAAGACACAAAGATGGACAATGTGTATATTAATAAAGAGGCAAACTACCAAGAAGAAAGAACAATCATAAACATGTATGCACCTAATCATGGTGCTCCAAAAATACATAAGGTAAACACAGGCAAAATTGAGGTGAGAGATAGTTGTCTCTGCAATCCTAGTGGGGGACTTCAATTTACCACTCTCAACAATTAAAAAAAAAAATTTAGGTAGCAGATCAATAAAGATACAGAAATCTTGAATACTATGATAATGGAACTAGACCTTACAGACATATACAGAACTTTTTACACCAAAATAGCAGGATATATGTTCTTCTTGAACACTCATGGATCATTTTCCAAGATAAACCACATGTTAAGTCATAGAACTAGTCTCAATGAATTTAGAAAGATTGAACTTATACAAAGCTCTTTCCTTGACCTCAACAGAATGAAGGTGGAAATCAATAATGGGTGGGGAGCTGAAAAATTCAAAATATATGGAAGTTTAACAACACATATTTAAGCAATCAGTGGGTCAAGAAGGAAATTGCAATAGTAATCAGTAAATATCTAGAGATGAATGAAAATGAGAACGGAAGATCTCAAAGCTTATGTGATGCTCATAGACAGTGCTGAGAGGGAAATATACAGCCTTAAATGCCAACTTTAAAAAGAAGAAAGAAGTAAAATCAAAGGCCTAATGTCACATCTAGAGGAACTAGAAAAAGATCAGCAAACTAATCCAAAGCAAGCAGAAGGAAAGAAATAAAATTAGAGCAGAATTAAATGAAATTGAAAATTAAAAAAATTTGGAACAAATTAACAATAAAGTCAAAAGCTTGTTTTTGCAAGGATTAATAAAAATGGCAAACCCTTAGTTACCGACCAACACAGAAAAAAAAAAAAGTTGAAAGAAGAAATAGAATAATTCAACAGACCAATCACAAGTAATGCAATTGAATTAGTCATCAAAACCTCCCCAAAAAGAAAAGCCAAGGGCCAGATAGCTTTGCAGACGAAGCCTTCTAATCATTCCAAAAACAACTAATGCCAATTCTACTCAAACTCTTCCAAAAAACTGAAGGGGAAGGGACATTACCAAACTCATTATGTGAGACAACATCACCCTAATACTAAAGCCACATAAAGATGTTACAAGAAAAGAACATCACAGACAAAGCTCTTTAATGAACCTAGATGCAAAAAATATCCTCAACAAAATACTTATCAATGGAACCCGACAACACAATAAATGATTTTTACATCCATGATCAAGTGTGTTTTACCTTATATATGCAGGGTTGGTTCAATGTAAGAAAATCAACTAATGTGTTACACCACATTAACAGATCGAAGGATAAGAATCTATATCGGTGCAGAAAAGGAGTTTAACAACACTCCTCATCCTTTCTTGATAAAAACATTTCAAATGATAGAAATAGAAGGAAACTTCTTCGACATGATAAACAGCATGTATGAAAAAACCCACAACTAACATCGTACTCAAAGGTGAAAGGCTAAAAGCTTTCCTTCTAAGATCCAGAACAAGAGCTTTCCCACTGTCGCCACTCATATTCAATATTATGTTAAAAGTTCTTGCTGGGAAACGGACTTTGGCCAAGTGGTTAGGGCATCCGTCTGCCACATGGGAGGCCCGCGGTTCAAGCCCCGGGCCTCCTTGACCCGTGTGGAGCTGGCCCATGCGCAGTGCTGATGCGCGCAAGGAGTGCCGTGCCACACAGGGGTGTCCCCCGTGTGGCCCCACGCGCAAGGAGTGCACCCATAAGGAGAACCGCCCAGCGCGGAGGGAGCAGCCTGCCGAGGAATGGTGTCGCCCACACTTCCTGTGCCGCTGACGACAACACAAGCGGACAAAGAAACAAGACGCAACAAGAAGACACAGAAAAAAAAACAGACAACCAGGGGAGGGGAGGGGAATTAAATAAATAAATAAATAAATAAATCTTTAAAAAAAAAAAGTTCTTGCTAAAGCACATAGACATGAAAAAATAAAAGACATCCAAATAAAAAGGAAGATGTAAAACTTTCACTATTTGCAAATGGTCCTATATATAGAAAGTCCTGAAAAATCTATAACAATGTTATCAGCACTAATAAATGAATTCAGCAGAGTGGCAAGATATAAGATCAACTTGCAAAAAATGAGTGTGTTTCTCGTGTGTTTCTATACTCCAGGAATGAGCAATTTGAGGAGGAAATCAAGAAAAATTCCATTTAAAATATCAAGTAAAGAATCAAATAACAGGAATAAATTTCACTAAGAATGTAAAGGGCTTATACACAGAAAACTACGCAACATTACTAAAAGAAATCAAAGAAGACCTAAATCAATGGAAGGACATTTCATGTTCATAAATTGGAAGAAAAAATATCATTAAGATTTCAATTCTACCCAAATTGGTTCACATACTCAATACTATCTCAATAAAACTTTTGAAAGTCTTTTTTGCAGAAATGGAAAAGCCAATTATCAAATATTTTGGAAGGATAAGGGGCACAGAATAGCCAAGCACATCTTGAAACTGAAGAATGAAGTTGGGAGACTCTCACAATCTGCCTTTAAAGCATATAATGAAGCTATAGGGGACACAATTTCATGGTATTGGTACAAATATAGACATATTAACCAATCTTCCTGAATTAAGAACTCAGAAACAGACCTGCACAACTGCAGCCAACTGATATTTGACAAGGCTGCCAAGTTCTCTTAACTGGGACAGAATGGTCTCTAACAAATGATGCTGGAAGAACTGTATACCTGTATCTAAAAGAATGAAAGATGATTCATTCTCACACACTGTATAAAAACTTAAGTCAAGGTGGATCAAAGACCTAAATATAAAAGCCAGGACCATACAAGTCCTAGATGATAATATAGGGAAGCTTTTATGAGATCTTGTGGTAGGTGATGATTTAAAAAAATTTAAACCCAAAGGATAAACAATGAGAGAAAAAATAGGTAAATGAAATTAAGAATGTTTGTGCTTCAGAGGAGTTTGTCAAGAAAGGGAAAAGGTAGCCTACTCAATTGGGAGAAAATATTTGGGAACTACTTAAACAATAAGGGTTAGTATACAGAATATATAAGTAAACCCTATAACTCAATAATAAAAAGATGAATAATCCAATTAAAAAATGGAGAAAAGACTTAAGCAGAAACTTTACAAAGAGGAAATACAAATGCCTAAAAAGCATGTGAAAATCTGCTTAACATCAACAGCTATTAGGGAAATGCAAATCAAAACTACAATGAGATAACATTTCACACCTACTAAAATAGCTACTATTAAAAAATAAAACAATAATTATAGTAGAATACCAGTAAGTCCACTCTAATCAATATTTTATTCCTCCATCCTGAGGACCCTGGAATGGTGTTGCTCACTCCACCTCTAAATCAAGAGGGGGCTTAGATTCCACATGGCTGATGGATGGAATTCTCTTGCATGCAGCTGTAGATCTCCGTTTCCTGGTGTGGTGGTTGACTATCCTCAATTCCCTGTTAGCTGACCTGGTAAGTCCAATGAACTGGAGAGTAGGTGTTGCAATTCTGCTGATGCTCAGGGCCCAGCTGGCACATAGACAATTTACTAGTATTCTGCTATAGAATTATTGTGACTCAGCAATGGAGGAAATTATATCATTGATGTGGAAACAGTGGTCATGGGAGTTGCTGAAGACAGGGAGAGAGAATAAGAGGTGTGATATTGGGGCATTTTTGGAACTTGGAGTTGTCCTCAATGATATTGCAGGGATAAATGCAGGACATTATATATCCTGCCATAACCCCTGCCATAATCCATAAAGAACTGGGAGAGAGTATAAACTAGAGCATAAACTATAATCCATGCTGTGTAGCAATGCTCCAAAATGTCCTCAACAAATGTATTGAATGTACCAAACTAATGAAAGAAGTTGTCAATGTGGGAGGAGTGGGGAGTGTGGGGAGTGGTGTATATGGGATTCTCATATATTTTTAAAAGATTTATTTATTTATTTATTTCTCTCCCCTCCCCCCCAAGTTGTCTGCTCTCTGTGTTCCTTTGCTATGTGTTCTTCTGTGACCACTTCTATTATTATCAGTGGCACCAGGAATCTGTGTTTCTTTTTGTTGCGCCATCTTGTTGTGTCAGCTCTCCATGTGTGTGGCACCATTCTTGAGCATGCTGCACTTTCTTTTGTGCTGGGCGGCTCTCCTTACAGGGCGCACTTCTTGCCAATGGGGCTCCCCTACACGGGGTACACCCCTGCGTGGCAGGGCACTCTTTGCATGAATCAGCACTGCACAATGGCCAGCTCCTCACGGGTCAAAGAGGCCCGGGGTTTGAACTGTGGACCTCCCATGTGGTAGGCCAAGTCCACTTCCTTCATATTTTTTAATGTAACATTTTGTGTGATCTATATATCTTTTAAAAAATTAATTAATTAATTAAACAAAAAGAAAACTATAAGTGTTGGAGATGTTGTGGAGGAAAAGGAATACTCATTTGCTATGAGTGGGAATGTAAAAGGGTGCAGCCACTGTGGAGGACTGTTTTGTGGTTGCTCAGGAAGTGAAGTATAGAATTACCATATGATCTGGCAATCTTGCTAATAGTATATACCCAGAAGAATTGAAAGCAGGGTCACAAACACATAGATTCACACCAGTGTTCATAGTGGCATTACTCACAATTGCCAAAATAAGGAAGCAACCCAAGTGTCCATCAACAAAGGCATAGATAAACAAAATGTGGTATATACATATGAGAGAATATTATTCAACAGTAAGAAGAAATGAAGTACTGACATGTTACAACATAGAGCAATGGATCTACCTTGAGGACCTTAGGCTGAGTGAAATAAGCCAGACACAAAGTATTGCATGATATTTCATGAGCTCACTGATATGAACTAAGTGTAGTGACAGGCTCATGAAGGTAGAATCTGGATGATAATTTACCAGGAGATAGATGGTAGAAGAGAATGGTGGGCTGATGCTTAATCTGTGCAGGACTTAAAATTAGCTTGATTGTAATGGTTTGGATATGGATGGAGGTGATGGTGGCACAGCAATGTGAGTATAATTAACAGTGCAGAAATATGTGTATAAACATAATTTAAAGAGTGAAGTTTTGAGTTGTTAATGTTGCTAGAGGAAGGTAAAGGATAAAATGGGGGACTATATAACAGTGAATTCCAGGATGGCTGAGGATTGTGGTTATAAATATAAGAAAGTTCTTCCATTACTTCAGGTTCTTGAACAAAGGCACATCATTAGTACAGGGTGTTGATAGTGGGGTAGTATATGGAGAAAATGCCCCTAAAACCTACTTCTATGGAATTTAAATGTATTCTTGTTGTCAAGGGTATTTTTTCTGGATAGACAAAGGCCCACACCGTAGTTAACAAAATATTAAACTTCTATCCTGGGGAAGTCATGTTACAGTCCCAAATAAGATGGCAAAAATCTCTCGAATATTTAAGTTTTGCTTAATAATAGAAAACAGGCCAATTTGCCAAGTCCTCGATCTAAATGCTTACACTTATGAACCTTATTCCTGTAATAATAAAATTAAGTCTACTTATAATTAATGCCTAAGAGTTACTTCCTGAAAACCTACTTGTTACACAAATGTGGCCTCTTTCTAAACTCAGCTCTGCAAATATTGGGCCATGACTCCTGGGGATGAGCCTCCCATCATGGAGGGATTATTAACAAGCATTAATCAGCAATGCATTTGGAAAAAGACCTTGGCCAAGAGGGGAAAATATTAAATAAAACAATTTTCAGAGCTAAGAAATTTCAAAGTGAATCGAGAAGTCATTCCAGACATTATACTTATGCAGGTCTCAGGCAGGCTTCACAAACTGCCACAGTAAACAAAACCTCAAAACAAAAGTGCTCCTGAGGCCTCTAGGGATATTCAGACACTATAAGCAAGGCACACAGCCTCATGAATTCAACATCCCCTTGGCAGGCCCTATCTGGAAATACATGAAAACCTATTTTCCCAATATAGCATAGTTCTACTCATTTATAATTCCCCAAATCCTGATTCTTTTTATTTTCTTTTTGTCTTTATTTATTTTTTTAATGTTAAATTTAAAAAAATATGAGGTCTCTATATGCCCCCACCCCCCTCATCCCACTCCTCCCATTACAACAACCTCCTCCATCATCATGGAACATTCACTGCACTTGGTGAATACATCTCTGAGCATAGCTGCACCTTATCGTCAATGGTCCACATTATAGTTAATACTTTCCCCCAGTCCACCCAGTGGGAGGACATTCTTATACAACTTTGTTTGAACCTGTAATTTCAATGTACCTGTTAAATATATTTCTCAGAGACTTAAATCTTCAGATTGAGTCCTGGATCCCAAGAGAATTGCAGCCAACTCCTACTCTCCAGTTCTTCCTGTTTTCCCTGGACAACTAACAAAATGATGCTGATTGACAAGTCTCATCACCAAAACAAGGAGTATCTTCAAATGAAAGCAAAAGAATTCCTTTCTTGTGCACCATAATATCTAAATTGCCTCTCAGCCCGAAGCTGTCAGGGCAGACATCATACCAAATCCCTCAAGACTGAGGAATGAATAAGAATAAGGGGTGGAGTGTAACCATGGACCAAAGCAAATTTATTGTTATTGTAGTTACTATTCTGTTTAACAGAGTAATTTGTAAAATTGGTATAAAATTAAAATTAGTAAAAACAAATTTAAGAAAAAAATAAAAACAAGAATATCATTGAGTAAACAAGCTGGAAGTATTAAGTGCCTAAATTTAGGGAGAAGTTGTAAGGGGCCAGATTCATTCTCAAGAAATAGCCTTCTTTCCTCTTTCATAGAAAACTGAGACTGCCATGCAGAAGTCCTCTACATATACTACCCTTTATATAAACACTTTTCTGAATGTGCTGATTCTTGTCTCTGTCACCAATGACAGGAGAAAAGATGTTCATTTTATGAGCAATTCATTTTCTCACCTCTGCTCTGGATCCTGGTCCCTGCCTACCTCCTCAGAAAACTTACCATAATAATTCTTCCCTCCTCTTATATCTTCAATCCCTGTTACAAACAGCATTTAATTATATTTCAGTGTGTGTTACATAGGTAAATTACAAAGGAAAACAAAACAACTGATCTACTTTTACCACCCACCCCATGCTGAGAAATGCACTGTCAAAATATTTTATTTGGACCCTGGGAGATAGATGGGAAGCATATATGCAAGCAATGGGCATCCTAATTCTGAACCCCAGCATTAGCTGATTTACAAACCCAATTCCAATAACATTGGACTAGGGAGGACCTTCCCTTGAGGAAGAACAAAATCATCATATGTGGTGAATAAATGTTTCTTCTGCTAATACTGTTCATTTTTTTGTCATTAATCCATTGCATTTAATCATTGTTTGGGTTAAGTAGGCTTATAATTGTCTCAGTTTCCTAAGACTGCCATTATAAAGTACTACAAATGTACAACAGAAATTTATTGCCTCACACTTCTGTAGTCTGGAAGTCTGAAATACGATGTCAGTGGGACCATGCTCCCTCTACATTTGTAGGAAAATAATCTGGTCTATCTTTCTTTCCTGACTTCTGGCTGTGGCTGGCAAACAAAAACAGTAGCAGAGAAAGGAGGATGAGAGGAGATCTCAGTTTTAGACTGGACAAGATGCCAAATGGAGTAAGTCAGTTTTGCAGAATGCGTAAATGTTAATTTAAACTCAATTGGGAGTTAATCTCCAGGGGGATATTAGTTTTGCCAGCATGTATTTATCATCTCTTTGAAGCAAAGGGATCTGCCATGAATACTGTCTCCTCTTAACGAGTGGCTTTTTGATACATTGCTTCCCTCTTATAATATTTAGAAATTTGAAATGGTGGCAGCTCCAGTCATCAGATCTCATTGGAGATATCTTTTTTCCAAACAATATTTTCAAAACCTTTTTTATTTTTGTGCCCTTTTCAGTTCCAGATTTATAGCACTCTGATTAGGACACTACTATTGACTTCATCTAATGGCATATGGTGTCAATGCTTGTAAGCAAGCGATTTCAGGCTTGAGTCATCGTCACTGTTTTCATAATCATTTACGCTATAATAATCAGACCCAAAAACTTGTTTCCTAGTTAAGAATAGCTATGATGTGTAATTAGACAGTCTAGAATCATTTGGAGATTCCATTAGGGAAGAGACCCATGGACCCACAGATTAGCCTCTCTGCAGTTCCCTCTTCAGCCTAGAATTCCCTATGGTACCAAGGTAAAAAATCTTACCAGTCCTCTGTTACACAAATAAAAAAAAATTTTTCTGACCAAAACATGCTAAAGGGATATAGTAGAAGAAATCCATTCCCTGCAATTTTTGGTTTTAGTCACATATAGTTTGAAGAAGGCTGACCTAAATAGTTCATAGTGAAGTTCCCATGAGCCTGCATCTATGGCTGCCACCATGTTAAAGTCCACACCTCTGCTGAGGATCTCACGGCTAGCTTTTGGTTGCCAGATTTCATGGACCAGGCATGGAATAGGTCCCTGTCTATGACTGGCCTTTGAATGAAGAAACTGTCTCCTCTTCTTTCTTAAGGCCAGAGCAATTCTTAGCTTATGGATATAGCTGTAACCTATAGTTTTTGCCAAGATTAGAAAATACCATGCGACTGACACCTAAGGCCAAATCCCACCTATCTACATGCAAGAATTAAAAGTAAACTGTCTAGCTAATAAAATAAGTCATACAATGCCATACAAACTTCTCTAAACCTAACCAATACTCACATCCAAAAGTGCATGCACTTGACCACCAAGTGGCTGTTCACAAGGATAATTTACTCCCCAATTTTAATTAAATGAACATTTTAAATTACAATTTATACTCCATATGTTGCAAAAGTTAGACATTCCCAAGATATGGCACCCCTCTTCCCTACTTTAATTTTGATTCATTTAAGAATGAGAATGAGTAAAGCAAATGGGTATTTAAATGTAGCTCTTATTAATGACAGATCTGGTATTGGATAATGTAGCTTGTAGCAGTATCAAGTTAGCTTCATAATACTACATCCAGGGTTTGGTAATACTGGGCCTGAGCAGACCTTTTTCCAGTGGACCAGGCCCGGACCTTTTGGAGAAGGTAGAATGGATTCTCCCTGTGGCAGTTCACTCCCAGTTAAGAAAGGAGAGGAAGAGCCCTAAAAATATATGCTAAGTTTTCCTGTTTCTAATACTCCAGTCAGACAAGTGAGTGAGGAGAGAAGCCAAAAGTGCTAATGATACAGGATATCTTTCCACATTGAACAAATGTCGAGGGATAAAATGTGTTTTGGAATGATCATCTAAATTTAGCTGAAACTAAATCCATGATATGAATGAGTAAGTAGAAAGAATAGAAAAGAATGGCCAAGGAAGAGGCTTTGAGGTACATAGAGATTAGGATGCTGGTGGGTGCAGATGGTTTTGCAAAGGGGTAAGTGGTATGGAATAATTAGGGAAAGACCCAGAAGAAAATACATATAGGCAAGGTGAAAATTCAGGGAAAAAGAAACACTTTAACCAAAACAAATTGAGAATGGATACAGGTCAGTGACATGAGCATGCCTGCTTGAAAACCAGAAGAGATTATGTTATTGCAAGTTTCACAGAACTTGTAAGGGCAGAATGCAGAATGTAATGGTTAGTGCAAGAAAATAGACTATAGCTGTAACCTACAGTTTTTGCCAAGATGAGAAAATACCATGTGACTGAAACCTAAGGCCAAATCCCACCTATCTACATGCAAGAATTAAAAGTAAACTGTCTAGCTAATAAAATAAGTCATACATGCCATACAAACCTCTCTAAACCTAACCAATATTCACATCCAAAAGTGCATGCACTTGGCCACCAAGGAGGCAATTTTTTTAAATAGAAGAAAATTTCAAGCATTTTTATATGCATCAAAGTAAAAGCAAATGGATGGGAAAGTGAAGACACAAGCATGACACATTTCATGTAGAGATAGGACAGGACCAGCTTCAGAATAAGTGAAATATAAAAATAATTTTTCCAGAGCAGCTCCTTTTTATAAATTAAGTCTAAAGAAAGTAACAAAGCATTAAAAGAGTGATGAAGGTTAGAAATAACTTTTATAGAGGTTGGAATGGGATCACTTTTGTTCAGACTTGGGATTTTCAGTGGTATTTATAATCTTTGCTCTAGCTATTTTTCTTCCACTATTCACCTGAATAAGTTCAAGGGAAAAGGTGTCATATGTCTGATTGATACAAAGTTGGGATTTGGCAACTAGAAGAACCGAAAGACAGGTGGCAAGGGAATTAAAGGTGGTAAGAAAGTGTTCTTACTTCATAGGAAATGTGGAAGAGAAGATGCCTAATAGAATGCTTAGTTTCATCAATAGTTACTGCATTAAAAGGAAGTCTTAATATATCCTTTTTATTTTTTTAATAGAAAGAAAAAACATAAACATATAATATCTAGCCACAACTACATATTTAACTATGATCCCTGATAAACAATTTTGTATTGGTGGTATTGATTAATGAAATTAAAAGCCTCCAATTTTGATCAAATTTCTTAACAATTTTGAAATAGCAAACTATGTAGCAGACAAGTTTTACACCATTCTAAGTAATATAAACCTATTTCTATTTTTTAAACATTTAAATAAGTAGAAATGGAGTATTGGTTTTCTTAGTCCAAGTATTGTAGCAGATGGCAATGAAAATCTATTTTGAGCTCCTCTCCTTCTAATAACTTGAATATTCTAATTAGGTGAATTTATGTTGTTCTTTTAAGAAATAGTTTCGCTTCTTTGGATATGTTGGTTCAGGTGTTGCAGAAATGTTTCTTGTTCATATACTCAAGAATAATTTTCTGGAAGACAGACTTGCACTGCATGATAGAATATGAAGATAGAACAAAAAATCATACTGTTAATCAGTCTAAAATACAACTAGCACTGTGCTTAGTAATGTTCTTTGGAGAACAAGGAAAAAAATATATGATGCACCAATGTTATGTGATTGAGGTCTTAAGGCCCAACTTTTAAATTAAAATTCATGTCAATAATACAAATTAATATCAGGAATACCCCTAAATACATTGTTAGATATTAAGATGTCTTACGTCCTCATTAAAAAAAAAATGTCTTTTTTTAAAGATACATAGATAACAAAAAAAGTTACATTAAAAAGTATAAGAGGTTCCCATATACTCCACACTCCACCCCACCCCTCTCTTCCTGCATCAACAACCTCTGTCATCATTGTGGCATCATTTCTTCCACTGCTAGACAACTGAAAGAATGCTGAGTTCCTACCCAAGGGAGCTCTATCACATTCCTCAATGGTACAGCAACAGTCCCCCAAGTGCTAGGGCAAAGACCAATGAATAAGGATGGTCCAATGATGGGCCCTTGATACTGATGACTATGCTTATGAGTCTGTGTGCCTGAAATTTCAACTAGGCTTAAAGCTGCAGGGTGCCTAAGAGTTACCTCCTGAGAGCCTCCATGTTGCTCGAATGTGGCCACACTCTAAGCCAAACTCAGCGTGTAAATACATTACCTTCTCCCCAGCATGGACATGACTCCCAGGGATGAGTCTCCCTGGCGCCAAGGGATTACTACCAATCACCAGCTGGTGATGCAACTAGAAAAAGACCTTGAATAAAAGGGAGAAATTGTAAAGACAAATGTGTTTATATGTCTTAGAGTCTTGAAAATGAGTCAGGAGGTCATCAGAAGGGTCACGCTTATGCACATCTCAGCAGGATCCCAGAGACAGTCAAAGTAGATACAACCCAGGGTACTGGTTCTCCTGAGGATTACAGAGACACACAGGTTCTACTCTAATGGAAGATGGCTCTGGAGTTCAATGCCTTGTCAGTGGGTTCTACTTTGGAATTTGTGCTCCTGAGTGTGATGGAGTTGAACTCAGATGTGACCTTTGTACACATGCCTTTTCTGTCACTTTCACTGAACCTGTGGTTGGTGCTGGGGTTGGTGTATACTCAGGAGATGAATCTCTGGACTGACCATATGCCAGCTGGACCCTGAGCCTCAGCAAAGTTGCAACTCCTACTCTCTTGTTCATTGGACTTACCTGGGTCAACTAATAGGGAGGTGAAGATGGTCAACCATCACACCAGGGAACCAAGAGTTCCTGCAAATGCAAGCAGGAGAATCTCATCCATCAGCCATGTGGTATTTAAGCCCCCTCTCAATTTAGAGGTGGAATGGACATCACCATCCCAGGATCCACAGGATGGAGGATTAAAATACAGATTTGAGAGGACTTACTGGTATTTTACTATAGAACTATTGTGTCCAGCAGTGGAAGAAATTGTATCATTGAAGTGAAGAAAGTGGCGATAGTAGTTGCTGAGGGCAGGGAGAGGGAAAAAGGAATGTGATGTGGGGACATTTTTGTTATGTGAAGTTGTCCTAAATTATATTGCAGGGAGAGATGCTGGACATTATAGATCCTGCCATAACCAATCGAATGTACTGGGGGAGAGTGTAAAGTACAATGTAACTATAATCCATGTGGTACAGCAGCGATCCAAAATGTAACCGTAACTGCTATGAAGATACCTAATGAATATCTGTATATATTCTTATATACCCTATATACATGCCTCCCACCCATGTGTCCCCCATAAAACACCCCACACCAGTGTTCCTCCCCTGCAATAATTGAACCCCTATGTGGTCCAAAACTTTTTCAAAATGACGCCTAATGTATTGTCAAATTCAATTAGTAAAAAAATGAAATAGTAATGATAGGTTTAAAGATTAGAAATAGAATACATACTAATTTAGGAAAATTAAAAAAAGTAAAAAATAAATTGGGGCATTAAAATGAAAAATATCATAAAACTTTATTTTTGATGTTTTGTCTTTCATCTCTGTAGTAGGTGTTGCCCTTTTTATACCACTTCTTTTGACCTAGTTTAGAGACTACTGTGGTATTTAACATGTTTTTTCTCAAATTTTACAATGGCTTATCTTTATTTAAAGGCAGGATGTGATTTCAAATATTTCTCTCTTGATTTAGATAAAATACAATAAATCTATGAAGCATTAAGAATTTTCAAAATCATTGTTATATATTTAGGCATTTTTATATTTACCATGATACATTTTACTTAGAAATTATGAAAAATTTAGACATTTTTGTGTGGACCAATCAAGAAATAAAGATAATTTTCACTTTTTTCCCATTTTTCAAAATGCTCTCCTATACTTTGTCAAATATTTCACATTCATGTCAAATTTTATTAACTATCAGTTTAAATAAATGTTTCTAAATGACAAGATTCCTTACCTACATTGATGGGCTTGTTCCAGTTTAACACATTTTGCATTCTTCAACTTTTCATTGACTCATTTATCACTAAAAGCTTTATAGGTTTTTTGACACTATTATACTCACCAATTTATTCTAAATTTATTGCATTCCTTCTTACTATTCATTCATGAAGCTAGAGAGGATAAATCATAACTACCTACATTTAGGAAAAATATGATGTATATATTATTTGAATTTATCAATATGTATGTATCAGGTCATGATTTATTTTATTCAAACATGCGTTATGACCTCCACAATTTTGAAACCTGATAGAAACTATGTATTATATGAACATAAATCACTATTATATGAGATATTTTGCCATAATTGCTATAAAATTGGTATAAAGTCATGCAAACAGCATTAAAATTAATTTGAGCTAGAACCCAGAAGACTCCTTGAAGGAAAGAGCATTGGGTTGGTGTCTGAGGGATTTGTAGGACCAAACCATTTCATTAAAATTATCCATTGATATTGCCTTTTAAATTCAGTGAGTTGTTACTTCCACATGGCAGCACTCATTCTAAGGTGAGTTTTTTTTTTCTATTTCTTCTTCAAATTTTTTTCCTCTGTCCTTTCATATCTATTATTGCAATTGTATTTCTACCAATACTTAATAGAATACTTAATAGAGTCAGATAAGCATGGTATCTGCCTGATGGTAGCAGATAAATGCCTGCAACAGACAACAGTGCATTGCTCCTAATGTTCACCCAGGAAGCAGGTAACAGTATTCTTAGGTGTCTTATCCTCTCTTCCTAGTTCTTATATGTATGTGTGTGTCTGTGTGTGTATGTATCATTATATAAAATATCAATATATGTATATATCTATCTCTGTATATAAATGTAAATCAATTCTGGAAAGGATGCAATTAAATACATTGAATTTTAAACTGTTATTGAATGTAATATTGTTACAAGGTTATGGTTTTTTAAAAGACTCAAGGACTTTAATTTTTATGCCTTTGATATCATTTCTGTTTCTACACATCTCTCTTAAGGAAATATTTTTTAAAAAGCTGGAGTATTTATTTGCAATATTATTGATAGAAGCAGAACTTTAATGACTTGCAAAGGGGAGCTATTAAATTGTACATTATGAACATCCAAATGAGACAATTGATGAAATATTATGTAATTCTCAAACGTGATATTTTCAAAGCATTTTAATGATGTGAAAAATATGTAAATGTAGTAGAACATAAGAAGGAGGATAAGCATAATATATATGTTTGACTGCTAGCCATATAAAAAGGCAATGGATATACACATAAATCAGTGTTACATAGAAAAACTCATACAATAATAACAAAAATAATTGAAAGGAATTTTCCAATATGCAGTAACTTTAGTGGTGTTATTATGAGTTGTTAGGTGAATAATGACCCCGCAAAGATGTCCACATCATAATGCCCAGAATGTATGAATATTTAACTTTACAAAGCAAAGAGGAATTAACACAGCAAATGGAATTAAAGTTGCTTATCAGCTTACCTTAAAATAGGGGGATCATCCTGGATTACCTAGTGAGCCCAAACTACTTGTAAGGGGCCTTAAAAATGGAAGCAAGAGACAGAAGAAATAAAAAAAAAAAAACATGTTGATATATGAAAAGGCTATCTCTGCTGGCTTTGAGGGTAGAGGAAGTGTGCCAAGAACCACAGAATGCCAAAAACCTCTAGAAGACAGGAAAGGCAAGAAATGTGTTCTCTCACATAGCCTCCAAAGAGCAATGCGGTCCTACTGACCCCGTGATTTTAGCCTAGTCAGACCCATTTTGAACTTCTGATCTCCAGAACTGTAAGATACTAAATTTTTCTTTTGTGAACCACTAGATCTGTGGCAATTTGTTGCAGCAACAGTAACAAATAAAATGACTTTATTTTATTTTACTCTTTATGTTTTTTCCAATTCTCTACAAAGTATATGTATAACTATTTTACCAGGAAGAAGAAACATATACACACACTTCCATTGCTCATAAGACAAATTCAAACAATACTGATTACCACAATATTTATACTTCATCACTTTTGTGGCTTCAATTTTTCTTGTCAATACTTTGGCATACTATTTCTCTGTTTGGACCATTTTCCTCATCATATCTGGACTTGCTGTGCTTTAGAATGAGGCGCATGCTTTCTCACCGCGAGAAGTATTTTCCTAGAAACTATTCTCACCACACTCTTAGCCGCCTTTCAAGGACTGACTCAAATATTCTTTTTCTCTCTAAGTCTCACCAAGAAGTAGTTTCTAATTCCAGAATTGGATCACTTGAGCTCCGTTCTTCCCTGTGCTCTGACTGGCAGAACAAGCATTCATGCTCATAATGTTAATTATGAAATTCTTGCTTAGTAAATTACTTATCTCCAGTGTGCAAATAATTGTTGCCACAAAAAGGTGCAGCAGTGTTTCAAAGTGATGAAAGATTACTTTTTCTAACTTGAGAAATGCAGTGCAAACAGGCTTTGGCAAAGACTCAATAGATGCTCAAAAGGTGAAATTTAGTTTACTTTTCCACTAATAATTTAAGAACAAGTATACTGTTCTCTAGTTCTTAATTATACCAATTTCCATGTTTATAATAAAAGTTACCTTAGAGATGTAATTTTAAAATGTTTATTTTCTACCTATAATATATCCTGCATGTTTTTCATATCTGCTAGACTTATCCACTCTTTTTTCCATGTCAGCCCCTCAGAGGTGACACATTTTAACATTATGCTGTATATTCTTGTACATATTTCACCATGCTAATGCATGCAAAAATGAACAGATTGATATATACAGAGAGTTGATTTGGCATTTTTATTTCCAAAACAAAACAAAACAATGAACAAAATAACAGATCCTACAGCACACAACTAACTCCCTGAATCTTATCTGTTATGCTTAGTATATGCCATATATGTAATCAAGATAGAAAAATTCTTCCAGATTAACTGCTATATTTTTATTCTTTTCCTTTTATTCCCTTTTTTCTTTTTTCTTTTTACCTAACTCCATGGTAGTACAATTTATATAAAATAATATCCAACATTTTGAGATGTAAAATTTGATAAGCATTGACAACTGCATACAATTTTTAAATTTCCCCACAAAAATAATAGACAATATTTTCATCACCCTTTTAGTCTGTCTCATTAACTTCCGGTCTCGATCAACATCTGATCTGCTTTCTATCCCTATAATTTTGTCTTTTCTAGAATTTCATATGAATGGAATCATGCAGAGTGTGACTTTTTGTGTTTGCCTCCTGTTTCTTAGCATAATACTTTTGAGATTAATCAAAGCTGTAGATATCAATATTTTGTTCCTGTTTATTGCTGAGTGTTATTTTATTGCATGGCTATACAATTTGTTTATTCATTTATAATTTGATGTACATTGGATTGTATCCAGTGTATAATAGCAGTGAATAAAGCTGATATGAACATTTGAGTATCAGGCTTTTGTAAGTATATATTTCATTACACTTTTGCAAGCACCTACAGGTGATAATACCAGTTCATGCAGTAAGTGTATGTTTAACTTTGGCTTTTTAGCCAAACTTTTTCCAAAGTGGCTGCACCATTTTGCATCCCACCAGCAAAGTAGGAGTGTTCTATTTATGCCGCAACCTGAAGTCTGTAAAAAATAGTGCCCCTTTTTTATTGCCTACTCTTTTGTAAGCAACCTCTTTTTAAATCAATATAAATGTGTGCCCTTGTAAGCTGCATAATATTATACTCCTGTTGCTGTTTTTTTTCCCCAGTCTGATAAATTTTGCCTTTTATTGAGGAATTTTTAAAAAGTAAACAAACAAAAACATTAAAATTAAAGCCACTAAGTGCTGGAGTGGTTTAGTAGAAAAGAGTGACAAATAACTGGAACACATGAAAAATAGATTTTATATCTGCTCTTCTCATCTGAAATGTAAACAAAAAGCACATCGTACATAGTAGTACCAACACCTGTGATTTGTCACTAATAGAAAACATAGCTAATATATACATATACCACATACAGTGGGAGATATTTCTCATTTTTGTTTACAGGTATCACTACTTTGAAATTATGGTGTTATTAGACATGTGCTAGATCTTGTTATTTACTACTTAATCTTTAATAATCTAAATAACAAATTAATTTAATAACATTAATAATATTTAATAATTAATAACAAGTTAATAAAGAAGCTGATACATTATGATATCACAAATTTGTTTTTAAAATTTTGGTCGGTCTATTTTAATATAACTGGCTTTCTTTTTAAATCTTATGCATTTAATTGTAGGTATTTAAAAGATAGCATTCCAAAAGGGGTTCTAAGTCTTCTAAAGTCCCCAAAGGAGTCTGTTGTACAAACATTACAATTTTCTGTTTTATAAAGTCTCTACTTCCAAGAATCTTTACTTAGAACATCTATTACAAATGTCATTTTAGCACTCGTTTAGATTTAACAATATGGTAAAAAAATATGGGAGAAAAATATGATAAGATACACTGTTAATTTAAAAATGGAGGCTTTGGCGGTGGACTTGACCCAGTGGTTAGGGTGTCTGTCTACCACATGGGAGGTCCACGGTTCAAATCCCGGGCCTCCTTGACCCGTGTGGAGCTGACCCATGCACAGTGCTGATGCGCACAAGGAGTGCCCTGCCACACAGGGGTGTCCCCGCGTAGGGGAGCCCCACACGCAAGGAGTGCACCCCGTAAGGAGAGCCGCCCAGCATGAAAGAAAGTGCAGCTTGCCCAGGAATGGCACCGCACACACACAGAGAGCTGACACAACGAGATGATGCAACAAAAAAAGAAACACAGATTCCTATGCCACTGACGACAACAGAAGCAGACATAGACAACGCAGCAAATAGACACAGAGAACAGACAACTGGGGTGGGGTAGAAGGGGAGAGAAATAAATAAAAATAAATAAATCTTTTTTTTAAAAAAAGGAGGCTTTGTGAATGTGTGTGGGGTGTTTGTGTGACTGTGTCTATCTTTATTCATCAGTTTATTTTTAGAAGAAATTACTAAATTAAAGAACTATGTTTAGGTCAGCTACATATAGTGGCATCTTTTTTTAGTTTTTACTTTCATCCTTGGCAGAAGTGACCAATTTTCTGAACAGCTAATTCTCTAATTCTCTACTAGGAGGTGTTTTTGTGTGTGTGTGTGTATGTGTTTTTATTTAATTAAAATTTTTTTTTAAGTTTACACTGAGAGAACATAGGAAATAAAGGAGAATTATTTTGTAAATCATTAGGTCATCTTCAGTTTAAATAATAGGATTTCTTTAATATTCTTCCCAACAATACATAAATTCATAGCTTAGAAGAATTCTAGAGAGTAGTATATAATTTAGGATAGACAGTTAAGCTGCTATGATTAACATCCCCAAACTCAGTGGTTTAAAACAATAAAAGTTTATTTCTTGCTTTTATGAAGAGGTTGCATTCCAAGTTACATTTCATGGTAGCTATCTGCCACAGGAGGACTCAGGTTTGATTCCATATCAATGCAGGCTTCCACTGTGGCTAAGGTAGAAAAGAGAGTCCTGGATAAGCTCAAGTTAACAATTGAATACTTATACCCAAAAGTGACACATACATTGTCTCACATTAAGGGGGGTAGAATTGTACAATTGTCCTATTTTCCCTGAGAGGGGAAAACTGGGAAACTTGCTGAACAGCTCTGGAATCTGCCACAAACATGTTTATAAACATTTTAAGTTAACAAAATTCTAGGGGCTAAATGTTATACACAAATGTTTAACAAAGGGTTATGTAGTAAAACAAGTTAGCAAAAATATTCTTATACTTTTGTACTGATTGCCAGATAAATAAAATAGATCAGTAGTTTATGATAAGTGATGGAGCATAGTCAAATTTAATTTTCTTGAGACCTCCACCTAAGTGTGATTTGTCATTTAACAAGGCAATTTTCCTTAGTGCACAGGATCATCAATATTTTGTATCTTTCATTTTTCTTATCTTGTAGTGATGCTACTAACAGCCTAGAGTCTGAATAAACAATGTATTTTTAAGTCTAAAACTTTTGTGAAAAAAATGTGACTTTCATAAAGGTTGAACGACAAGAGATATTTAATTGCATTCTTACCATTTCTTGCAGAAAAAGAAAAAAGAAAATAACTTTCTGATTCCACAATTTTTCTCTCTTTTTCTCTCTCCAGAAATAGGGGAAGTAGAGAGAAAGGATTATTGTTCTCTAATATTTCTTGCCTTTATTTCTTTAAGTAGAGATCTTGTATTTTTTTTTTATTATTTGGGGTAACAAACTACCACAAAATTAGTGACTTAAAACACATAAATTTATTATCTTCATTTCTGTTGGTCAGAAGTCTTGCTTGGATCTCACTGGTCTAAAAATCAAGGTGTTGGCAGGACTGTATTTCTTTCTACAGCCACTATGGGAAAAGCCATTTTCTTGCCTTTTCTAGTGTCTAGAGACCACCCAAATTCCTTGCCTTATGATGTCCTTCCATCTTCAAAGCCTTCTCATGCAGCTATTTCTCTTACTCTCTTCTCTATTCCACATTAAGTATCCTTGTGATTACAGATGGTCCAGGATAATCGCCCCATCTCAAGGTCAACCAATGAGCTATCTTAATTTTGTCTGTAACTTTAATTATTCTTTGCCATGTAACCTAGTATACTCATAGATTCTGGGGATAAGCTTATAGAAATCTTTGAGGGGTATCAAAGACCTGTGGTACCTTCATGGTTACTTAGAATACTTTCTTAAGCATTTTATCTAGATGAGGAATGTAAGTTATACAAATAATGCATCTTATATTTTTGAAAACATCCATTTTCACAGTTAGAGGTGATTGATAACTTGCCTGTGTATTATACAACCATAAAGTTACTCATTTTAGTTGCACTATTGTGCAGTTTGATATGGTTATGAATTCCAAAATTAGATAATGGATTATGTTTATAATCTGGTCTGTACCTGGGTGTCATCAAATTATGATTAAGGCTTTGATTGGGCCATGTCATTAGGGCATTGAGTCCCAGCCCCTTGATGCATGGGGACTCACTGATAAAAGACATGGAAAAGGACAGAGTTGGGGGTTTTGATGTTGGAGTTCTGATGTTGCAGTTTGATTCTGAAGCCTTAAGCTGGAGCCCCAGGAAGTAAGCTCACAGAGGAAAGAGAAATGAGCCCCAGGAAGAGGGGAACATGAGCCCAGGAAGAAGCAAGCCTGGGGAAGAAAGTCACCTTGAACACAAAGAGAAGCAAGACCCTGGAAGGGAGGCACCCAGGAAGCCTGAACCCTCGCAGACTTCAGCAGCCCTCTTGCTCTATCATGTGAAAATAGACTTTGGTGAGGGAAGTAACTTATGCTTTATGGCCTGGTATGTGTATGCTCCTATCCCAAATAAATATCCTTTATAAAAACCCACCAATTTCTGTTATTTTGCATCAGTACCCCTTTGGATGACTAATACAACTATCTTCTAATCCTGAAGATATAGATAAGAAATACTATGACTTCATGATTAATTTTTCTTTGTAAATTATTTCTTCTATACTTTTGGTGTCCTATGGGCATTCTCTTTATTTTTGGAATTAAATAATTTTCTGAATATAAATATATAACCATGTCTTTCTCCCCTCTACGTAGTCAAGAAATTGGATATTCTATTTCTTTATTTGGTATGATAGTTACACTGGATCTTTTCACTAAATCTATGCTTATTTCTGGGATTGATTCTTATTTTGTTTTGTTATTTTTCATTTTTCTATGTTTTTGTTATATTTTAGAACACCAATTTAGTGAAAATCCCCTTTCTAAGTTTGCTTATTTATACCCTTTTAAAGTGAAAATATGTGCTTTAATTCATAGAAAGTAAAAATATGTTGATCACTTTTAAGTATTCTTTGCATATGTGAGTAATGTATATGTAATTTTAAAAGATGTCCCCAATTACATCTAAACTTTCTATTTAATTAGGAAAAATCTATTCTAGCTTTGTTTTTGAACATCCACTCCCAAACCAGTGTCACTTTATGTGCACTATTATTTCAATTGATTATACCTGACTCTATTTATAGTAAATAATCAGGTAGAGCAACTAGGGTCACTGGAGCAGTAGCAGCCCAACTCCCCAACTGAGCTAAATATAACTGGCCTGAAGTCAAGTTCTTCTGAAATATGCCCACCAAGGCTTATGCAGCAAGTAGTGGTTCCCACTATTCCAGAGGAGATCTATAGATGCTCTCAGACTGTCCACTTCTCAAATTCACCCTGGATTTAATTCTAACAATCTGTTCAATAAATATAAATTAAGTAGCAACCTCAGCTACTGGAAACCTTTTCTCTTTTCACAGCTATTGTAATTATGTTCACCTAGCTTTGAAGTTCCTTGAATAAAAAAGAAGCCTACTTGTCACCTCTATTTCCTCATAGATTTTCACATCCTCAGCCCATGGCAACTTCACCAAGTTGCTTGAAATTGTCCAATAAACACTTTAAAAATCAGCCTTCCTTATCTGTATTTCCTGGAATTGCAACCTTTAATTTATATTGCAATATTATTCTGATTCTTTTCTGAATTATTTTCCCCATGCTTAATTCTCCTCTTTGGATGTTCACCTTGAAATATTTGTGCTCTTCAGTGTGTTTCTCTTTCATTTCATTGTCTTTTTTGTCTCTACCTATATATTTACCCTTAGAGATGCCATTTGATCTAATGACTTTAGCTTCTTCCTTTGTATTTTATAAGCTGTGTCATTAGCCAAGCACATGAAAAACCATACCCCTTATTCTAAATGCACTGACCTAGGTCACTATTTTTCATTTTTATTTGAGTTATGCTTAGATAATTCAAACTGATTATGTTCTAAATTGAATTCTATCTCTCAAAAAAAATTTTTCCTCCAATAGTCACTCTCTGTATAACAGCATAATCAGTCAACTTAACACATCATTTATGAAATATGCTTAATATATTATTTGTCTTACTCTTCCCTGTTTGCAAAATTTTTTGACTCTGTACTCTTGTTCAATACTGACTTTTTCTTCTAATTTTTTTCTTAGGTTCTTCAACATATTTTCCTAACTTATGGTCACCTCCATAGGCAGAGAGACTCCCTCCAAAAGTTTGGTTTGTATGTTGAGACTAATTACACCACACACATCGAAAAGGTATGAAAAGGTTTATTAGCTACATGGTTGAAGTGCCTAAGAAGAGCAGGGCAGGATTCTCAAACAGATCTATAATGGCTTGACAGATAAAGGAAAGGACACTGGCTTGGAATCTTTTGTGGTTAGGGATGAAAGCCATGGTTCGAAATTCCCGATGGTGCCTAAGGAGGGAATGTTATTTCTTTAAAAAGTGAATTGGAGGACAACGAGCAAGATGGCGGTGGAATAAGGTGCTCCTAGAATCAGCTCCTGCTACAGGGAAGTTAGCAAACACCCAGAGCACTCTGGAGCTGGCTGAAGCAACTATTTGGGGGTTTCAGGCAGCCAGAAGAGCATCCTGCAAAATCCTGTAAGGAATGGAAGGAGGAAAATTCCATCATTCTTTTTTTTTATAATTTATTTTTTTTATTTTATTTATTCATTTTTTTAAAATATTACATTAAAAAATATGAGGTTCCCATTCACCCCCACCTCCCCCACCCCACCACTCCCCCCACAGTAACACTCTCCCCCATCATCATGACACATCCATTGCATCTGGTGAGTACATCTCTGGGCATCGCTGCACCCCATGGCTTATGGTCCACACCATAGCCCACACTCTCCCACGTTCCATCCAGTGGGCCATGGGAGGACATACAATGTCCAGCAATTGTCCCTGCAGCACCACTCAGGACAACTCCAAGTCCCAAAAATACCTCCACATCTCATCTCTTCCTCCCATTCCCTGCCCCCAGCAGCCACCACGGCCACTTTTTCCACACCAATGCCACATTTTCTTGATTATTAACCACAATAGTTCATGAATAGGATATCATTAAGTCCACTCTAATCCTTATTGTATTCCTCCTTCCTGTGGACCTTGGTTTGGTTGTGTCCATTCCACATCTATGTCAAGAGGGGGCTTAGATTCCACATGGATACTGGATGTAATCCTCCTGCTTTCAGTTGTAAGCACTCTAGGCTCCATGGTGTGGTGGTTGACATTCTTCAACTCCATGTTAGCTGAGTGGGATAAGTCCAATAAATCAGAGTGTAGGAGCTGAAGTCTGTTGAGGCTCAGGGCCTGGCTATCATATTGTCAGTCCCGAGATACAAATCTCCTAAATATATTTTAAACCCCAGCACCAACTACAATTCCAGTAAAGTAGCATGAAAGGCTTGTGAAAAGAGATCACATCTGAGTTGAGGGCTCCACACCACAGAAGCCAGTGCCCATCCTCCGCTGGAGGCACAAGCCACCTCGGAAGCTGTTCCTCAGATGGAATTGAAAGCTCCATTTCCTAAAAATGGGGGGAAAAAGAAATGGTTGGACACCAACTTCAGCTACTGGTGAGTAAATTCAGCAGGCTAAAGTATAATCCTGAGAACAGCTAAAGTTTGAGCCTGTTCAAGTCAGAAAGAGACCGGAAGTCACCACCTTAACTCCATGTCTGGCATGACGGGAAGTGGGGTAGACTGAGAATCACAGTGCTGGGAGGTGGCACCGGCTTCTTTCCATCCAGATCAGATTGCAGCTCTAGCCTAGGCCCCAGTGTCACCACCAGCAGGGAGGAAGCTGTGGGGACCTGCACCAGCCTCTCTGGAAAATTGCTGGCCAAGCTGTGGAGGCCAGTGATTATCCTACACTGGCAGCACGAACAACCCCAGGAGCTGTTCTGTAGCTGGAATTGGAAGCTCCATTTCCCAAAAACAGGGAAGGAGGAGACAGTTGGCTGCCAAGTTTGGATACTGATTGGTAGACTTGGCTGGCTAAGACATAACCCTGGGAACAGCTGGGATTTGAATCTGTCCAAGTCAGAAAGAGGCCAGTGGCTGCTAGCTTGACTCTGCCTCCAGCCTGAGAGAAAGGCAGACTGACCAAAAATCATGGTGATGGTAGGAACCAGTTTCTTTCACCCAGATCAGCCTGCAGCCCTAGCCTTGGCTTGAACCCCACCTCTGGCAGGAAGTAGGCTGGTGAACCCTGCACCAGCCCATCTATGTAACTGTGGGTAACTTTGGCTGGCACAAATTGAATAATCAGAAGTCTACTGGGGCAACTGCAGTCACCTTGGACCTACACTGCATAGATTGCTGCCCACATCTGCAGCTCCATCCCCACCCCAGGCAGGGGAGAGAGGGGTGTGAAGCCTCCTCAGTCTCTCTGGGCAACTATAATCTAGGCCTGCATAACTTGTATTATTCGACACAGCTGTGACTCTGTCCCTGCCCCTGGCAAAGAAGAAAGTTGGGAGAAGCTTCATCAGTCCCTGGAACAATGAGAGCAGCTTATCTCCCCACAACTTATAGCACCAATTACATCATTGGCTCCTCCTGCACAACCAGCAAGGGAGAAGGGGCAGGAAGCCCTAAACTAAAGAGGAAAACTGCACCCAGAATAAATATTCCAGTAAGCCAGACACCAAGACAACAACAAAAATTTACAATCCACACCAAGAAACAGGAAGTTATGGCCCAGTTAAAGGAACAACATAAGCCTCCAGATGACATAAAGGAGTTGAGAAAACTAATCATAGATGTTCAAACAAACCTCCTTCATAAATTCAATGAGATGACTAAAGAGATTAAGGATATTAAGAAGATGCTGGATAAGCACAAAGAAGAATTTGAAGGCATACATAGAAAAATAGCAGCTCTTATAGGAATGAAAAGTGCAATGATGAAATTTAAAAAACATTGGAATCATATAATAGCAGATTTGAGGAGATAGAAGAAAGCATTGGTGAGCTTGAAGAAATGGCCTCTGAAAGTGAGCATACAAAAGAACAGATGAAGAAAAGAATGGGAAAAAAAATGAACAAGATCTCAGGGAACTAAATGACAGCAAAAGACATGCAAACATATTTGTCATGGGTGTCCCAGAAGGAGAAGAGAAGGGAAAAGGGGCAGAAGGTATATTGGAAGAAATAATAGTAGAAAATTTCCCAACTGTATTGAAGAACATAGATATCCATGTCCAAGAAACACAATGTACTCCCATCTGAAAAAGTCTGAATAGACCAACTCTGAAACACATACTCATCAGAATGTCAAATGCCAAGACAAAGAGAGAATTCTGAGAACAAGAGAAAAGCAATTCATCACATATAAGGGATACCCAATAAGATTAAGTGCTGACTTCTCACCAGAAACCATGGAGGCAAGAAGACAGCAGTCTGATTTATTTAAGATACTACAAGAGAAAAACTTCTAACCAAGAATATTATATCCAACAATACTGTCTTTCAAAAGTGAGGGCGAGATTAGAATACTCACAGATAAGCAGAAACTGAGAGAATTTCTAAGCAAGAGACCAGATTTTCAGGAAATACTAAAGGATGTGCTAGAGCCTGAAAAGAAAAGACAGAAGAGGGAGGCCTGAAAGAGAGTCTAGAAATGAAGGTTATATCAATAAAAGTAAGTGAAATGTCAAAAGAGTGGTGAAAGTAAAATATGACAGATAAAACTCAAGTATCCAGGAATAAACCTAAGCAATAATGTAAAGCACTTGTATCCAGAAAACTGCAACTCAATGTCAGAAGAGATCAAAAAAGGCCTACATAACTGGAAGAACTGGAAGAACATTCCATGCTTATTGATTGGAAGACTAAATATCATTAAAATGTCAATTCTACTCAAATTGATATACAGATTCAATGCAACCCTGATAAAAAGTCCACAAGCATTTTTAAAAAATTGAAAACACAATTATCAAATTTATTTGGAAGGTAAGTGGTCCTGAATAGCCAGAAACATCATAAAAAGGAAAAGTGAACCCTCATTTCCAGACTTTAAGTCATATTATCTAGCTATAGTGGTAAAAACAGCATGGTACTGGCATAAAGATAGAGACATAGACCAATGGAATAAAACTGATTGTTCAGAAGTAGGTCCTCAACTGATTTTTACTAGCCTGTCAAACCCACACAGCTCGGGCCATTCAGCAAAATTTTGCTGAAAGAACTGGATATCCATAACTGAAAGAAGGAAAGAGGACCTCTATCTCATACGTTATCCAAAAATTAACTCAAAATGGATCAAAAACCTAAAAATAAAAGCAAGAAACATAAAACTTCTAGAACAAATTGTAGGAAAATACCTTCAAGACCTGGTGTTAAGTGCTGGATTCTTAAAAGGGATAAGAGGAGAACTGAGATGGACTACTGATGTTAATGCATGTAGGAGTTTTAATTAACTTTACTGTTAAAGTGTGCAAATGTATAGAGTGGATGGTAACACATAGTAACAGCTAGTTTATAAATGGGGATGTGACTGAAAATGGTAGTCTAGGGATATAAATGCCAATTGACAGAATGCTAGAGAGTAATCTAAGAACAGAATAGGACAGTAATCCAAGAGGTGGATGAGAACTGTGGTTGATGGTACAGATGCAAGTGTTTCTTTTGTGAGCTAGAGCAAATGTACATCACTACTGTAGGGTGTTGGGAATGCATGGGGAAAATACAACTGGAATGACCTATGGACTGTGGTTAGCAGATAATATTCTTGCATCAATGCCAAAGATGTGCTGGGTTGATAATGGGGCAATATGGAAAATGTGAGCCAAATGTATACTATGGACATGGTAACAATCAGATGATATTCTCTTATCTGTAACAAATGTTCCACCATACTGTGGTATGTTGATAGAGGGGTGTTGTTTGGGAATTCTGCACATGTGCATGATTGTTTTATAAGTTTACAACTTCTGACATAAAAAATATATTTAAAAAACAATAATAGAGTGGGTTCGGGGAAAACACACCAAATATAAAATAAGAACTATAATTAGTAGTAAGATTTTGGCAATATTCTTTTATAATTTGTAACTAACATCTCATGGCAATTCAAGGTGTTGTTGGAGGGTTGATGTATGGGACATCTCTATGATGTTATGCATGTTTGCTTTGTAAGTTCATAACTTTTACTACACACTTATTTGTTTATGTATGTTCATATATAAATGATATACAGATAATAGTAGGGAGGGTTGGGAGAAAATACTTTCATTAGTAGTAATATTTTGACAATACTCTTTTATCATTAGTTAAAAAGGTTTAACAACAATGTAAGGTGTTCATTGTAGGGTGAGTTATGAGAGTCACGTATGATGTTATATATGTTTATTTTGTAAGTTCACAACTATTAGGATATACTTATTATTTAAGTATGTTTGTGTGTGGGTGATATATTTCAATAAATTAATTTAAAAATGAATTGGACCATGTGTTTTCTCTTAAGTCTTTAGTGGCAACTCATTGAATTCAAAATAAATTCTTTAACATTAATCTATTCTTTGTCTCTCTCTACACACACATATACACACACACAAGCACTCATGCACATATACACATGTGAAGGAAATAAAACACAAAGGAAGACTCAGAGTAATAAGCATTTAGAAAAAAATTCAGCAAAGTGCAAATGAGTTAAACTTCAAAAAGATTAGTTGGCTGAATTAAAATCATATTATTAATAACAATTTTTAAAGGAAAAAATAAAAATAACACACTTACCATCACTCTGTTCATGATGGGGAAAGAGAAAATTTTGCACATGATTTGTGGAGTGACCTGTTAAATGATGCATAATGGGAACACAGGCTCAGGAACACAGAAACTTTAAGCAAATGACCACTTTGTTACTTACACAGCACAAAAGGTCCAGAACAGCGGGGATGGGATCTGGGGATGCCAACTTCTTAGGTCAGCATTGGCAGCTCAGCATGGTCCCCTTTGTGTCAGAGATGAGGTATGCATATACTGCCCAAATGATGGGTTTTCACACACCCCAATGAACAAAAATCCTTTAGCAACCTCTGTGACCCAGCAAGGAGCTGGAGCTGGCTGAGACTCAACATTTCCCTCAAGTCAACTTGTGGTTTCTTGGGAAATAGAAATAAACCAAACACCTGCACACAAACAAGCAAAAGGGGAAAAGGAAGGCAGTTTTTAGGACTGGTAGATGGCCATTGAGGATATATGTTACTTCTTTGGCATTATCGTATTCAAGATACATTATTTTGGGCAAGATCCACACGGGATGACCCTGTTATTTTCCGTTTATCTTAGTGTGAAAAAGGAAGTGCCTAGCCATAATGGAAGCAAAGAAATGTCAGTTTCTGTTTCTAAAATAAAAGTTGTGAATGTATATAATAGAAGAACTTAAGTGTATAGAGAAACAGCTGTATATTGAAGTGGTTAAGAATGAGAGTGAGCTCTTTAGACACAAATTACTTGAGGCAGATATTTACCACAGTAACTGGAATTGCCTCTGAGCATACGACAAAATTTGAATGTGCCTCAATCTCCTCACCAGTAACATGAAGATATTCACTGTATGAATAACCAAATATTTTGAGAATTAAATGGGTCACTTTATAAAAAACATTTAGTCAGCCCAAATGCATAGTGAGCATTCACACCCAATACATTTCTGCTATTTATTTTTTATTAATTGTAGTTTTACCAAGACTGTCCTCTTCCTTATCAAGAAAAATCTCTGATCCTCTTACTTCATTTGACCTCACAACCATTCCCTCACATGTACTGTATCCTCCAAATGTTCTGGCTTTTCTTGTATCTATGTCATAACACTTAGGTTATTTAAAAGTAGTTTATTTATATGTATTATGCTCAAACAACTGGTAGAATTTCAGTATCTTCTGAATGTTGATTTGTCATTATATTTCATTGGAGTTGGAAGGTCATTGCATTTTTTGCTCCCTTTTGTATATTCATTTTTGTTGACAGGATTGTATATTAAATAATGCATATATACTTATGCACAAAAAGCATATGTATACAGATACATATAAACACTGAAAACAAGCCCTAACATACAATAAACTTCTTCAGTATTTATCACAGGCAAGAACTTGTTCTAAATAATTCACCTCAGAATCCTTTGAAGTAGATACTATCATTAATTCTATTTTACAGATGAGAACACTGTACCTGAAGAAGAGTAATTAAGTTGCCTAAGATTACGTGATCACATAACTCCAGGATATCTGTCTTCATAATCTGTATCCTTAGCCATTTTGCTAGTCACATATAGTTTAAAATGTCTGTTGCATAAAGGGCAGACCTTTATCCTGTTCACTTTTGTCCCCTAGTATGAGGATACTGACTGATATATTGTATGTGCTTAATAAATAACTTTTGGTACCTAATTAATCTATTAGTTTGAATTCATTTATCATGAATGTTGATATTGCCTAAATCACTATTTTTTCTCTGCTTGAAATAAAATTGAGAGAAAATTCTGTAAAAAAAATCTGTCCCTCTGATGTGGTTTTATTATAGTTTTCTTCATAATTTTATACCATTTGATATTAATTGAATTGTTATTTTAATGTATTTTATTATATATCATTAAAAATAATTTCAGTTTTATTTATTGTTGGCAAATCTTTTCACCAGTATTAAATTATAGCTTTTTTCCTCAACAAAATTTTTTCTGACACTAATATTGCTCCATTGGTGTCATTGCCCTAGGTGTTGGTATCAGCAGGGCACTTCCCTGCTCCTCATAAAGGGTTTTCTTTGGGGGTTGTTGCCCTCAGGGGAGAGTCAGCAGGTGCAAAACTTTCCTGACCTTTCAAGTAATTTTCTTGTCTGCTACATTTTGGTTTCTCCTGGTCTCAGCTTCAATACCCCAGAAGTGGGACTTTTCCTAGCAAAAATTCAGGGTGAAAAAGCACTTCTAATATTTTGCCTGTGAAAAAAATTGAGACATAGCTATGGAACTTTATTACAATATGTATGAAAAACTCGAGATCCTTAACTAGCTTTCTTTACACTCTATGACATAATTGAGCTTACCTGTAAATATTGATTTGCATCCATGTATGTGGACTTGCAGAGTCTATATATTAATTTGACTTTTATTATTTTTACATATTTTTTGCTATTATTATTTGTATTGCTCCTTGTTTATTTCATATCTAAGATTTTCTCTTGGTGAGGCATAGATAGATAGATTATAGAGGGATAGATAGATATAGGTATTCAAATATACTTCTTCAACTGGACAAACTAAGATAATTTACAAATTAACCAATTTAAGAGGATAATGCCTTTTTTTCTGGGCTTTAATAGGCACGATATATTATATTTCATATCTAGGATAAAGAATGCAAGATAACTAAATCGTAACTTCTTTTTACCCGTCTCTTAATAACAAACGTTTTTAAGTTGATTGCTTTTTTAATGAATTTTAGTCAATCATCTCTAATTTAGTCTTTTCGCTAATATAAGTTTTAACTTACTTCTTGTGAATTAGCAATCAGTAACTAATTCAAATAAGCATTTAAGGATCCTGTCTCCTGGGCCCATCAAAGAGTCCAAATTATTTTTGATGGTGGTCTCTTTTAGCCTATACCTCATTGCAGAGATTTGCCATGGGTACTAAGTAGGGCATCATAATGTCAAATGTGTTAACTCAATGCAAGTTTCTTAACCAATTTGCTGCCTTGGCTTAAGGCTACTTCTGAGTTCTCCTGACAAGGATAAATTTAGTACAATTTGTGATATGGAAATATTTTACTATAGCTGTTTATATAACTCTGACTTCTTCCTTGGAGACCTACAGAACAATTTTTCTATCCTCCTTTCTTCTTTGATCAAAGGTTGTCAGAACCCCATTTACATTTCAGACTCTGGTTAAATATGTGTCCTTTGGGTTATGAAGAATTGTTAAATGAATTAGAC
Organism: Dasypus novemcinctus; assembly: GCF_030445035.2. Taxonomy (NCBI): domain Eukaryota; kingdom Metazoa; phylum Chordata; class Mammalia; order Cingulata; family Dasypodidae; genus Dasypus; species Dasypus novemcinctus. The sequence continues at coordinate 53,322,066 of NC_080679.1, read as the reverse complement.
ATGCATGTCTAAATTTCTTGATCTATTGAAATATAGGATACTCCACATCATCTTCTTAACAGTGTTGTCTGCTTTCTGTGCGTATAAATGTGTGTATGCATAAATATGTCTAAATATATATGCTTGTAAATATATATATACACACACACATGCATGGACACATACACAACTTTAGATGCTTTATTTACCAAAAAATAGTGACTTATTACTAAAGTTTTATATGTAAGGATCAGTTTAACTCTGGTTTTTTTAATTACTCTTACTTATAAACTTATATATACAACTAAATACCATCATTGACACTTCTTGGCATATTTTCTAGGTAATTGTCTGACTTGAATTGTATTTTAAAATCAGTTTTCCTGACATACTTACATTATTTTACCTATCTTATTGTATTAGTCAGGTTTCACTAGGGAAAACAGAATCAACAGGAAATATCTGCCAAAAGTAAGAGATTTTATAAGAGTCTCTCATGTGACTGTGGGGATGCACAAGTCCAGGTTCCTCAGGCAGGCTGCAAACCAGGGTATCCAATCAAAGTCCAATGAGGGTCCTTGATGAGTTTCTGGGAGATGATGACTGCAAGGACTGGTTGTCCAAAGACAAGTTGGGAAATTCTCTCCTAATGCTGAAATCACTTCCTCTTTTAAGGCATTCAGCTGACTGGATAAAGCATCACTCATTGCTGACAGCAATCTCTGTGACTGATATAAATGAAATCAGCTATCTACAGAGTAAAGTAACTGGTGACTAAAATCCATAAAAGTCCTTGTATTACAATTAGTCCAGTGCTTGTTTGACCAAACAACTGGGCACAATTACCTGACCAAGTTGACACATTAGCCTAACCATCACACTTATTTCTTAAAACACTTCCTTCTAAGAGGTTACTCTAAACATGCTAATTATTCTGAATTATTTACTTAAAGTGGCAAAGAAGAGTTACTCCAAATATACTTTTCCCTTCCTTTTATAGTAATCCGAACTGTTGGGAATATATTCTCCATTTCATGAATTATAGCCTCCCACAATTAATTATCACTATTTTAAAGCCTCTGACTATCTAAATAGAATTTTTAAAAATTTAGTTTTTAAACTAACCACCTTCTCAGACGTGGCCAAGAGGACCATAAACAACAGGGATCCCAGAGTTCCAATCCAATTATGCACTTCCATGGATTTGCTCAGTTATCACTTTCTGTTGATGTTGCTGAAAACCCTTCAGGAAGCTCCCTTCACACCAACCTGATCTCTTGGAGAACACATTGGACAGTTTCCAGTATTTACTGGGGGACAACCTTTGTGTGCTCTTGCCACTTTTTGGCTAAAGTCATGCCCTTTTCTTCCTGCACCTGCATGTCTGCCTCGGTCTGCTATAGCAGCGTCTCCCTGTCCTTCCTGTTCCCTGTGGATAAGATCCAAACACCTTTCACCTCAGGACTCGTGATACATGCTTCTCACCTCTGTCCCATGGTTTGCCTGTTGCCACTGTGCAAAATGCCTCATGGACTGTTGGGTAGGAACAGTTGGGGATTGATTCATGCTATTCAAAAAAGATAAGTTCAAATCTTTATCCACATTTCTGTGGATGTGAATTCATTTGTAAATGGGACCTTTGTAGATATTATTATTTATAATGTGGATTCATTTGTAAATAAGATCATTGCAGATTCTATTTATATGAAGCAAACTTAAATCAGAGGGGACCTTAATCAACATGACTGGAGTCCTAATACACAAAGGAAATTTGTATTCATTCTGCCAGAATAAGCTGGGAGTCAATTAAAGGCAGAAATCAGGAGCAGACACAGGAGAAAAAGGTAGTCATGTGATAGAGGATTGCTAGAACACCACAGACTTTAGGAGAAATCAAGCCTTGTCAATATTGTGATGTTGCGTTCTAGCCTCCCAAAACATAGGTTTTGTGGTATTCGACATAGTAGCCCTAACTTGAGTAAGACAAGAATGCAGAATACGTGCTTGTATGGCAGGGCATATTAGACTGTGTCCTGTAGCCTGCATGCATGTAGGCAGAGTATGCTGCTGACCCCTCCTTGCTTGCTGGCTTGCATAGAGGATACTGCTATTACTGTTTGGTATCTGGCTTTGCTGAAGACCCTCAGTGGGATTGGATGGCACAGTCTAAAGGTATATGGGAATTGAAATCCTATGGGCAAATATTAACCAATGGAAGACAGGAGACAGGGGATAACTTTTTCCTCCTTCCTGCTCTGGAAGCACCATTCATAGATGCAGTGGTCAGTGTCATCTCCGAAGACATCCCATAAGTCTGAAAAAAAAACTCAGTAACATATACTTCTCTGTTTGTTCTCTTTTCTTCCTTCCCTCACTCTTTTTTACACCTTACTATTGCTTTCTTGGAATTTCATTTTACAGTAAAGTATTAGAATTTAGCTTTCTCCCCCACAGGCTGTATTATCTAGAGACTTTGATTTAATATCATAGTAAACAAAATGGTGTGATCCAGAGTAGCAGTGAACACAGTTTTTTTAAATTCAAATGGGAATTTTTACACTGTCTTTATGGTATCTGTTTGCCATTACACAGTATATAGAATAAGAGGTGTATAGTTAATACTCTAGCTATAGTGTGCAAGGCCATGAGAAACCATGAAAATGGGTCTGTCCAAGAAGAAAGGGATTTATCCAGCAATCCTGGACAATGATTCAGCATTTTTTTTTTAAAGATTTATTTATTTATTTAATTCCCCCCCCTCCCCTGGTTGTCTGTTCTTGGTGTCTATTTGCTGCGTCTTGTTTCTTTGTCCGCTTCTGTTGTCATCAGCGGCACAGGAAGTGTGGGCGGCGCCATTCCTGGGCAGTGATTCAGCATTTTTTAAAAATAGAGAAGTAGCGGGGCACAGCAAAGAGTAAAATCCCTGCACCAGAAATTACAATAAACCCATACAGAAAGTCCCAAAATACATCAGGATCCAAATGTAGTGCATATATTATTCTTTTTTTAAACATATCAATTCTATTGATACATATTAATAAAGCATAAATCCATCCAAAATATACAATCAATGGTATTTGGTATAATTATACATTTGTACATTTTTCACTTCAACCATTCTTAGAGCAATCATTCTTAGAGCAAACAAATAAAACTCATCACCTCACAATCTCTCTATACTTCCCCTGCCATACATGACTGCTATTGTTTTTCCTTTCTCTCTAGAATATTTGTATTTATATTTTGTAAAAACAGTCTCATATATGCAATATCACCCATATTCATGTTCTGCATGAGGTTTCACTATCTTACATGGTCATATGTTACAGTTTTTAGCTTTCCATCTACTATAGTACATTACCTGGTTTTTTTCCTTCCAACCACTCTCATACCCATGTAATAGCTCTTCTAGTTACAAACGCCATGTTTTTTCACCATTTCTTTTTATTTCCAAAGATTTATAAACAATGTTTTTACCAATTCTTCACAGACTAACCCTCAGCTTTCCATTCTCTTCCCTCCTTCAATTTCTAATTGTTAACTCCATCAGTTTATTTAATATATTTAGTTAATAATATCACAGTCATACAGTATTTGCACTTTTGTGTCTGATTTGCATCAATCAACATAGTGTTCTCCAGGATCATCCATGTTATCATATGCTTCATAACTTAATTTCTTCTTACTGCTGATAATATTACATCATGTATATACACCACAATTTGTTTATCCATTAATCAGTTGATGAACACCTGGCTTGTTTCCAACTTTCGGCAATTGTGAATAATGCCACTATGAACATCATTGTGCAGATGTCTGCTCATGTTAGTGCTCTCAGTTTTTCTGATAATATCCCCAGGAATGGTATAGCTGAGTGACATGTCAAGTCTGTATTCAAATTCCTTAGCAGCTGGCAAATAGCACTCCACTTTGGCTGTATCATTCTACATCCCCACCAACAGTGAATAAGCATTCCTATCTCTCTAATCTACATCATCTCCAACATTTACAGATTTCCTACTTTTTAATAGTGGCCAGACTAGTAGATGTGAAATGAAATCATATTGTAGTTTTGATTAGCATTTCCCTAATCATTAGATTGAACATTTTCTCAAGTGTTTCTTCACCATTTGTATTTCTTCTTTGGACAATTGTATTTTCAAGTCTTCTGCCAATATTTTAATCTCATAGTTTTGCTTTCTATTGTTGAGTTGTATGATCTCTCTTTATATCATGGATATAAAACCCTATAAAATAGTTTGCCAAACATTTGCTCCTATTGACTCTGGCTTCCTTTACACCCTTTCAACAAAGTCATTTGAGGTGCAAAGGTGTTTTATTTTAAGGAGGTCCCCTTAATCAATTTTTTCCTTTGTTGCTTGTGCTTTGGCATAAGGTTTAAAAAACTACTGCCTACCACAAGATCTTGAAGATGTTTTCCTACATTTTCTTCTAGGAGTTTTATGGTTGTCACTTTTAAATTTAGGTCCTTGATCCATTTTGACTTAATTTTTCTATAAGGGAAATAGGGGTCCTCTTTTTTTCTTTTAGATATGGATATCCAATTCTCCCATCTCCATATGTTGAATATACTCTTCTGGTGCAGCTGGGAGGGCTTGACAGCCTTGTCAAAAATCCCTTGACTGTAGATGTGTGGGTCTATTTTAGTGTCCCTAATTCAGTTCCATTAGTCAACCTTTGTGTCTTTACACTAGCACTATGCTGTTTTTACCCCTATAGCTAAGATATATTCTTTAAAGCATAGAAGGGAGAATTTTCCAACTTCATTCTTTTTAGGACATTTTTAACTGTTTGGGACCTCTTACTCTTCCAAATAAATTTGATAATAAGTTTTTCCATTTCTGCAAAAAAGTCTGTTGGCGTTTTCATTGGGATTGAGTTGAATCTATTATCAGTTTGGGTAGAATTGACATCTCAATGGCATTTAGTCTTGCAATCCATGAACATGGAATGTCCACCCATTTATTTAAGCCTTCTTCAGTCTCTTTTAGCAAAATTTTTTTTAGTTTCCTGACCACAGGTCTTTTATGTCCTTGGTTAAGTTTATTCCTAAATATTTGATTGTTTTATTTGCTATTATAAGTGGAATTTTCCCCCTGATTTCCTCCTCAGATTGAACATCAGTAGTGTTGTATCAGTTTGCTATTATTTATTAATTCAAAAAAAAAGATATTCATTAGTTTGTAAACTGCTCTGTTCTGAAGGTATTACTCTTTAACTGTATTAAATTCAAAGGTTTTAAGTTTAAGTAATTAAATCAATGTAGGGCCTTTGATTCAACCACATCAGTAGGGCATGGCTCAGGTTTGAGTCTCCACCCTCTTTGTGAACTTTATAAATGAACACTCGATCAAGAAGACACACAGAAGAAGGTATATAGAGGAAGGGAGCTCCACAGACATGGAAGAGGAAAGAACTTTGAAGAGAAGAGAGAAAAGATGTTCACCTGATAGTTTGCTGCTGAAGAGAATAGAGCAGATAAGCCCTATGCCAGCCTACAGCTGAGATCAGAAGAAGCTGGGCCCACTGAGCCTTAAGAGGAAGAAGGCAGGCAGGCATTGCCCACCATCTTGATTCAACACGTGGCAACTGACTTTGGGTGAGAAATCAATATTGAGTTGGACTCCTTAAGGCCTTGTAAGTGTATGCTTTTACCCCAGATAAACACCCTTTATAAAAGCCAACTGATTTCTGATACTTTGCCTCAGCACCTCTTTTTGGCTTACTAATACAAGTGTATAGAAATACTATTGATTTTTGAATAATAATCTCATATACCAGTGCTTTGTTGAACTTGTCTTTTGGTTCTAGTAGATTTATTGTAGATTTTTCAGGAGACTCTAGATATAGGATACACCGTCAGTGAATAGTGAAAGTTTTACTTCTTCTTTTCCTATTTGGGTGACTTTTATTTCTTTATCTAGCATAATTTTCTAGTTAGAACTTCTAGCACAACATTGAATAAGAGTGGATATCCTGTTCTTGTTCCTGATATCATTTGGAAAGTTTTCATTCTTTCACCATTGAAGACCATACCAACTGTAGGTTTTTCATATATGCACTTTACCATATTGAGAAAACTTCCCTCTATTCCTATCTTTTGGAAAGGGGACTGTATTTTTAAATGCCTTTTCTGCATCAATTGAGGAGATCAAGTGATTTTTCTTTTTCAATTTATAAACATGGTTTAGTACACTAATTCATTTTCTTATATTGAACCACCCTTATATAATTGTGATTAAAAAACACTTGATTGTGGTGTATAATTCTTTTAATGTGTTTTTGGACTTGGTTTGCAAGTATTTTGTTGAGGGTATTTGCATCTGTATTCATTAGGAAAAAGGGCCTGTAATTTTCATTTTCATAATATCTTGGCTTTGGTATTAGGATGATGTTGGTTTCATGGAATGAGTTTGGTCACATTCCTTCTAGTTTAATTTTTTGGAAGATCTTGAGCAATGTTGTTATTAGGTTGTCCTTGAATGTTTATTAGAATTCACCTGTGAAACTATATGGCCCTGGGCAATTCACCTTCAGGAGGTTTTTGATGACTGTTACAATCTCTTTACCTGTGGTTGGTTTGTTGAGTTCTATTCCTTCTAGAGTTACTGTAAGTGATTCATGGTTTCTAGTAATTTGTCCATCTCCACTTCATTTTATAGTTTTTGTGTTTTGTTTTTCCTTGCAGTTGGTGTAGTATCCTCTTATGATCTCTCTTATTTCTGCAGGATCAGTCATAATATCCTTCCTCTCATTTCTGATTTTATTAATTTTGCATTTTCACTCCTTTCTTCTTTGTCAGTCTAGTTAAGGTCTTATAGATTTTGGGTGATCTTCTCAAATAGCTAAAACCACCAACTTTTGGTTTTGTTGATTTGAATTTTTGTATATTTGATTCTCCATTTCATTTATTTCTACTCTGATCTTTACTAGTTCTTTCCTTCAGCTTGGGTTGGGATTACTTTGGTGTTCTTTTGCTAATTCCTCCAATTAGATCTTCAATATTAGCTCTTTCTTCTTTTTTTACTGTAAGCATTGAGAGCTGTAAATTTCCCCCTCAGCACTGTCTTTGTGGTATTCCATACGTTTTGATATACTGTGTTCCCATTTTCATTCATCTCAAGATATTTGCTGAATTCTCTTATAATTCCTTCTTTGATCCACTATTTAAATTTATTGTTTAATATCCATATGTTTATGAATTTTCCATTTTTCCATCTATTATTGATTTCCAGCTTCATTCCGTTATGATCAGAGGAAGTGTTTTGCATAATTGCAACCTTATTAAATTTATTGAGTCTTGCTTTATTGTTGTAGAATTTGAGAGAAGTTCAATTATTTGAGTATAGAGAGGCCAGGACTCAGGAATGATTTTGAGAAGGAAAAATGGTTTATTGACGGCCGGCCAGACTCGGGAGCTTTCTGTTGCAAACCCAAGTCCTGAACAAGATTTTCAAATGTCTTTTATACTGCGAGGAAAGGCCAAATGGTCGCTTTGTTTCAGTTCTCAATAGGCTTCAATTAGCATATATATCTTCCACATCTTAGGTAAGCTTTTAGCATGGACTCCAGACATTCTAGATAAGCCTTTAGCATATTTGGTTTGCATTTCCCCTGAATACTTAAAGTTTATAGACCTTGCCTTGTTAAACTGTTTCCTGCTCCCCAAGGGCAGGACTGCAGCCTTTCATCATCCCACACCCACAAGTCACAGATAGTTGAGATTATCTCTGAAGAGACAAAGAGCCTGCCACCCATAGCCCACATCATTTCCCCCCTTTGCCAAAGTTTAACTTGCTAAGCTTTGGCATAATTATTGTTGGAGCTATGAGGTGGATGGCTGTTTGTTGTTTTGATTGATTATTTATCAATCTCTAGTGTAGCATCCAGGACTGTTTTTAAGAGTTTAGAAGATTTCATTCTGGACAGCAGAATCCTGGGGCAGGAGCCTCCTGCAGTCATCCTGCGGCCACCGGCGCTCACATGGATTTCCAGTCAGGTTCCAGATCCATCTATTAATTTTATTTTATCCTTGAAGAGTTTACACCTTTAATTTAAAAGGGGTGCTGAAGGGAGATGGATCTCTTTTCTGTAACTGCTTCCTGCTGGCCATGGGCTGTAGTCATTGCCTAATAAGGTGTAAAACACTTAATTTATTCTAACTGGAGGAAGATGGATCTGGCATTCTATACAAAGTTGGATGAAGTTTTCATATGGTTAATAAGATGTTCACTCTGAAAGAAACAAACTTAATTAAAAATTTGGAATACCCGTTTTTAAAAGAGGACACATTGGATTACAGAGGTAGACAAGGTTAGGTGCCTATAAAGATGGCACTCCTTAAAAGCTGGTGGGAACAGCATATATATTCTTTTTTAAGTTATCCATCTTTAGAGAGAAATTGTAACAGACACTTAGCTTTGTCTGAAGACTCATTCCAAGCTGTTCAATGATTGACACTCATTCGCTCTGTCAGATGCTCCTGGTGAACTGGCACTCCTTGGGCAACTGGCTTCACTCAGGATTAGAACACTAAGTTGGAAACACTCTTAGTTTTCACCTGTGGGAGTGATCAGAACTACAGAATAAAGATTTTTACACCTTGGTTTTCATTGTACAATTTCTAGCAATTTTGACTTGTTCAATAGGTGACTCACCATCAGCAAGCAAGCCTCACTTTTGCTACACAGCAGAGTACAGCAGAATATAGAAGTTGACTGAGACTGGCTGAAACTGCCACCTTATTCTATAGACATGTTATTAACTGTTTAGAAAATGATTTTACCAGGAATTTAACATGTCTAATATACTTCTGCACTTGATCCAAAATAGAAAAGATAACATTACAATTATTAGGCATATATTTAGTACAGGATAAAAGTACAGCACTTAATATTAACTAATGTATTACTTAATGCATAAGGATTCAGAGTTGCAATTATTAGTTTTGAGTTTCAGGTTTGTAATACCTTACATGTTATCTCTCCATGAGAGCAGGCCATAATGCCAATTGTGTTTAAGTTTCACTTACAGTATCCTGGTATCATGGCTCCACTTAGCATGTTCTTCAACGCAGTGAGCAAGTTGCAGCATCCTTCATCTTAGAGAGATTTTCCAGTATTCTACTAGCCTGGTGCATAGTGCTCTCTGGCACCATGGAACAGTGCCAGTCTGGAGGCGATATCCATTGTACACTTGGCTGTACCGAGTCATTATTGGCTGCTGCAGGAGCTTGAAACTGCAATATAGTTTCCATCGACTTCAGGAGCAGAACCAGAGACTGATATAGCACATATTTTAATTGAGGGGTCAGTGAACAGCCTAGCCAATAACTCACATGGAGAGGCCACCTGTAATGTATTCAAGGCCTGGTTTTAATGCACAAGAGTTTGACAATGTTAAAGTTTATTCCTTGTTTTTATATATATATTTTAAACAACTTAATGCAACACATATATCAAATGACTGTTTACTTACAAATTTTACTATGAAGATAACAGTAGGTACTTTACTTTAGTAATAGAGGAAAAATATTATTTTTCATTGTTAGAATGAAAACAGAATATTTCCAATAGAATCAAGACAACTTTTTATTACCATGTACTTAAATGTGTACTTTGCAGTGGCCTTCAGACAGGTTTATTATCATGAAGTTATTTCTGCTACCAATACCAATCTAAGTTTTTTAGTTAACAATGACTTCTACAACTAGAACTATTTAAACATTTTCAGTTTGGAAGATGTTTTACAAACTCTTTATAATTGACTATAAAAACATTGACTAGCCACCTCATGTTTAAATAAACTTACTAAATTACAATTACCAATGAAAGAAATTTACTCTTTATTTAAGAGAGCATATCTACAATCTTTTTCCTTTAGCCTAATTTCACCAATGTGAACTTAAAACAATTTTCATTACTGTAAAGATTTTGTACATATAATGTTAATTTAGTTTATAAATTAACTATGGGAGATTACACTCAAGTTAAATAAAATTGAAACCATAATAGTTTATGCAAGGAATGTTCTTTTTCCCTTACAGGAAACTAAAAACTTCTTTTCTTTGTTTAAGTTATGAAAATTAATAATTTAAAAGCATACTGACTACCAGGTTTTAAAATACATGCATACTGACTACCAGGTTTTAAAACACATGCATACTGACTACCAGATTTTAAAACACATTACACAATTACTTAATTTTTTAAAAATCATAACCCAGGAAAGATCTCTCCATAGTTTTTATGGACTTTCCTTTACTTACTGAAATTTGTTAATAGAGCCACTAATTACCTTATTTTGTTGGAAAGAAATCTTCTGGAAGAAAATAAGGCTCACCAGATTGTGGAGAAGAAAATAATTTATTCTCAATCTTGCAAGAAGGGGCGCAGAGCCAGATATGGCTGGTGCCCCGAACAAAGAAAAGTTACACAATTTATACCCCTAAGCCTAGCATGCAAGCTCTTCCTCTGTTTTTCCATAGATTGGATACTTCAGAAGTTACAGCTTATCTGAGATTTAACTTTCCCATGCAAAAGTTTGATTAACTGCTTCCTCTATCACCTTCCAACCATTTTAGTTTTTACCTGCTTCCCCCCCCCCCCCTTTGTCAAATAAGGAATAGACTTTAATGCTGAAATGGCACTGACTTAGCTCCTTCTTGGGCATACTTCCACTGTCCATAGGTCTGGCCTAAACTGGTCTCCTCCACTGCTGTCCAACCCCGGAGTGGGAGACTGAGGCAGCAGGCCGCTAGGTTACATCAACATTTTTCTTATGTGAAAATTAACCTAATCTTTGTTTTTTTTTTTTGCATTTTATGGCTGACAAAACGTTTAAACTGGGAAATTACCAGGCAAACTGATTCTTAATTCCCTAGCCTAGTAGATAGGTTTAATCTGCTACACCTAGTCTTGCCTTTAAAGCTCTTGCAAAGAGGAGGCCCTTTCCCAATTGTTTCTATAATCAGATTTCTATGACTTTTTCATCCTGCTTAGTTTAATTTGGGCTTTAAGAATATTTATTTACATATATAACTGCATATTTAATTAACAATTTGAATAGAGCTCTTTTAAGAATTTTCATTTGTTAATTTGATATTATCATCCTGATGTATGAAGACATACACTGAGCAAATGGGCAGACACAAAGAGTTAGACACAGAAACAAAACTCATTGATATTATTTATAATTTGCATTATTTTATACACTGTTTAGCTTAATTTGGAGTCCTGAAATATATAATACTTATAACTGCATATTTAACCTCAACAATTTGAGCAAATAGGCAGACATGAATAGTGTGACACAACAACATGACTTTAGTTACTTTAAACTTCTAATTCTTACAAAACAAGTGTGACTGCAAAACATTTCAAAGACTCTTGAAACTCTTAATTTGCACTATGACTGTGCAGTTTTATACTATGACTATGCAGTTTTACACAAGAATTTTCTTTCTTAATGGATTGTAACCAAAATGTTCTCAATGCTTTAGCACTATTTTTTTGTTTCAGAACTTTATATTTTACTTTGAATTTAGCAGAATTTTGGATAAGCAACAAGATTAATTTTATATATATTTACTGAGGCTATTTGAAGCCTCAGGGAGACAGACTGCTTTCTCTCATGAATTGCCACTCTTAGGAACACTGACCGTCAAGGCAGGAGACTTCTCCCCCTCCACCCCCCTTTTTAATTTGCAATAATAAAACTCCAGTGGTCATTTAACCTTATTCTATCAGACAGCAATTTATTTAGTTTACACTTGAATTCATGAGAGAAAGGGTTACTAATACCAGGAGAGGAGACAGTGATGTCCCAGCTCTTCTCTGGCCTATAGGAGCAGAAGCTATTATGAAATAACCATAGGCAAAGGCAAGGGGTGAGGTTAGACTTGAAGTAACCATAAACTAAGGAAAGGTAAAGTTTAGAGTTTACACTTAATAATTTCAAGCTAAATTCACCCAGCTATAATTTTAGTTATTACCTTTCCACTGTTTTATAACATAAATGCATTTATAAATTATTTTAACTCTTAGTTACAGTTTTTTTAAAAAACCTATTAATTTTATAACACCTTTAAATACCTTTCATTCGACTTATAACATATTAAATGAACTTAAACATTACTTTCATTTTTCCTTTAAAGTAAAAGAATAAATCTCTTGCAGTTAGTTTGAAATAAAAAGCTATTTCTCAGGATTTGATTTCTAGAACATAAATGTTCTTTTAAAAGAGGTAAGACTCTTCTTCAAACACTGAGGAAATGATGAGTTTAAAGCACAAGAAGCTGTTTTGTAAAGATTTTCTTTGTATATTGATCTTACTCAATTTTAATCATAAAAATTTTCCTTCCACAAACCTTCTACACTTTCAGTATTCATTCAGGTTCTGTCCCACACTCTAGTCTTTCCAATAATCAATCATTTTATCTTAGGACATAATCATCTTCTGTTTCCTTAACAATAAAAACACACTCCATATATCCCACATACTAAGTTACCAGGCAAACTTCTTACAACATATAATTGCCATTAATACTAAACAAGCTTGTTAAAATAATGAACTTTTCTTCACTTTAAATACTTAGTAGCATGTAATACCAGAAACAGTTTTTTTGGAAGCAAGTTGGCAGGGGAGACTGGCTGCCGAATAAGATTGTTATAAAATTGCCTTTTATTATTATTATTATCAATTCAGTTTTTGTTAAATAATGACCTTCTGCAATTAGCCATTTAAATACCTTAATTTAAACAATGCTTTGTAAAACTTTTATAATTATTTATACCCTTAAGACAACTTTTACCTTCACAGAACACATTCTCTTACTTAAAGTTACTACAATACCTTCTAAGAACCTGGGCAGAATGCAAAGGTATTTTGGCTTTGACACCCTAAGGAGGGAACATTACTGCATTTATTCTGATTCTGCTTTTCACCCCCTTCACTTCCCCCACTTCCAGGCAGTCGAATGCACAACAAACAGGAATGTGGCTTATGAATAGAAGGGTGGACTCACTGGAAAGGGGCAAGCCGATCCCCCCTTTCCAGCTTTCAGCCAAAATGGGCAGACAGAACCTATTCAAATTTGGCAACTCTCCCGGGGACCCAGCCACCCTGACTGGGACATCCCCAACAAACTTGGGTGTGTGGCGTGGACACAGATGGCCTCCAAGCCCTGGCAAAGGGCCAGACCAGAGACAAGACAGCAGCGCATGCACAAACATCTAGACTCCGCAAACATCCAGACTCCTCAGCTTTTGCCCAAGAATCATTTCACCCCCTTGCCAATGGCAAGGGAGGGCTCCAGCTCAGCTGTAATTCTACTTTACATAAGGACACAACTCCAACACTAGCATTGAGCTGACACAGACAGAAACACAAAGGTCACTAATCTGACTCACAAGTTTATATATTTATTTTCACCATGACTGCCCCCACAGCCATCACAAACCTCAGAACACTTAACATTTGGTGTAAAGTGAATTCATTCACAAATTAGCACCATAACAAAAGATTTCAGCTAGACTTTTTCCACTGTTTAAACTTTACACCCAGACCAAGCTCCACCAGAAAAGCTGATCCATTTTCCTGTAACCAAGTTTTGGTTTCCTTAATCTAGACCAATTTCCAGGACATTAGGACTTGAACCTATAAAGAGCCCTTCCTATTAAAATCAAGACTCCACTCCTTTAGTGGAGATAAGACCAGTACCAGATTCTAACATGCAGTTAGACAAACCCAAAACACCAGGGCTTTTCCCTGTTTTTTCTCCTTTTCCCAAGCCTAGAGAGAACGGCTTCCCTCCAGCCTTCTGGGGCTACTAGGGTTCTCTTGGGAGGTGATCAGCCTCCCCTTCCTAGCAATTAAAGCTAGGGCCTTCCAGACTGTGCTCACCCGGGGAGTCTTACCTTCTTCCATGTTCGGAGTTCTTTTTCGTTCCCAGAATCTTTCTCTTCAGACCTTCCATTGCCCTCAATTTTTGTCGGGAAGATTCTGGTGGAGCCCACATCTTTTCTGGATTAAATTTAATCCAGGGGCACCCAGATTTGGGGTTCACCTGAGTCCTCCCGGCTTCCTTGGGGATTTGGAAGGGGCAGCAAAATGCTACCATCTCTGGCCTTCATTTGTCGTCCCGGCGGAGTCGCCAAAAATGTTGTAGAATTTGAGAGAAGTTCAATTATTTGAGTATAGAGAGACCAGGACTCAGGAATCATTTTGAGAAGGAAAAATGGTTTATTGACGGCCAGCCGGACTCGGGAGCTTTCTGTTGCAAACCCAAGTCCTGAATAAGATTTTCAAATGTCTTTTATACCGAGGAAAGGCCAAATGGTCGCTTTGTTTCAGTTCTCAATAGGCTTCAATTAACATATATATCTTCCACATCTTAGGTAAGCTTTTAGCATGGACTCCAGACATTCTAGATAAGCCTTTAGCATATTTGGTTTGCATTTCCCCTGAATACTTAAAGTTTATAGACCTTGCCTTGTTAAACTGTTTCCTGCTCCCCAAGGGCAGAACTGCAGCCTTTCATCAACCCACGCCCACAAGTCACAGATAGTTGAGATTATCTCTGAAGAGACAAAGAGCCTGCCACCCATAGCCCACATCATTATGACCCAACATATGGTCTGTCTTGGAGAAGGATACATGAGGACTTGAAAAGAAAGTATATCCTGCTGTTTTGGGGTGCAATGCTCTATAGATGTCTGTTAGGTCTAGTTCATTTATCATATTATTCAAATTCTCTGTTTATTTATTCTGTCCAGGCATTCTATCCAATACTGAGAGAAATGTATAGAAGTCCCTAACTATTATTGTAGAGACATCTATTTCTCCCTTCAGGTTTCCCTGTGTGTGCCTAGTGTACCTTGGGGCACTCAGGTATGGTGTATAAATATTTAGAATAGTTATTTCTTCTTGTTAATTGCCCCTTTTATTAATATATAATTGCCTTCTTCATCCCTTATAACAGTTTCATATTTAAAATCTATTTTGGGGAAGTGGACTTGGCCCAGTGGTTATGGTGGCCATCTACCACATTGGAGGTCCGTGGCTCAAACCCCCGGCCTCCTTGACCCGTGTGGAGTTGGCCCATGTGCAGTGCTGATGCACGCAAGGAGTGCCGTGCCACGCAGGGGTGTCTCTGCCCAGGGGAGCCCCACGCGCAAGGAGTGCACCCCATACGCAGAGCCGCCCAGTGTGAAAGAAAGTGCAGCCTGCCCAAGAATGGCACCACCCACACGGAGAGCTGACACAACAAGATGACACAACAGAAAGAAACACAGATTCCCATGCCGTTGACAACAACAGAAGCGGACAAAGAAGATGCAGCAAATAGACACAGAGAACAGACAACTGGGGCAGGGGGGAAGGGGAGGGGAGAGGAAATAAATAAATAAATAAAATAAATCTTAAAAAAAAAATCTATTTTGTCCAATATTAACATTGCTATTCCAGCTCCTTTTTGGTTACTTTTTGCATGGAACATCTTTTCTCAACCATTCACTTTAAACCTGGTTGTGTCCTTATGTATGAGGTTAGTCACTTCTAGACAACATATGGATGGCTTATATTTTTTACCCATTCTATCAGTCAATGTCATTTGATGGGGGAATTCAAGCCTTTAACATTCAATATCATAATTGTAAAGGCATTAATTACTTCATCCATTTTGGCCTTTGGCTTTCTGTTGTCATATCATATTGTTGTTTGTCCTTTTACACCTTCCTAATAATCTTCATTTCTACACCCTCCTCCAAGTATCTTGCCCATGTTGACTGGGCCATCTTTTCCTGTTTCATATTATGTCTTACAATTTTTTGTTTATGTCTAGGCATCTGAATATGTAGGTGAACTTACTCTGATGATCAACGCATCTCTCTTGCCTCTTGTTTATTTCACAGCTCTTCCTCATTATTTGGTTCAACTTATTCTAAGTCTTTAAAATTGCCCACAGAAAGTTATCGATTTTGGGACAGGGATTCACTAATGGGGCACAGATTTTCTTCTCCTCTGTGTTAGAATACAGAAAGAACCAAAAGCAGTTTTTATCCATGCATTTTCAAGACTGACCAGTAGATGGCGCTTATTGGTGCACCCTTCCATGGAGATGTTTAAGTGCTGGCTTTCCTGTATTTTGGTCTGGCCAGTGAGAAGATTCAAAGTGGGCTCTGCTGTCTGAATTCATTGAAGAAAAGTTCCCCAACTCACCCCCTTTTCCCTTGTAACAGTTGACCGGGAGAAAGATGTCTGTTCCCCTTTCAGTCAGCTTCAGGGAGTCAGGGATTTTACCTCAGCTTAATGTCTTCGGCCACTGTGCAAGTTTGGTGACTCACCTTCATTGTTTCAGGTTATTGTCTCTCTGTCCCTTCCCCTTCTGAGTGGTGTAAAACTGCTTTGGTCTGCTGACCCCAAAAGCAGATCCCTCAGACAGCTTTTAGCTCTTTCTCTATTGTTTTTGTGAGATAGTTGAGCCCTGCCTTCCTAGTTTGATGCCATTCTCCTGCAATCCTTCTACATCATTCTGATTATTATTAAATGTGAATGTAGAACAATCCCCTTCTCTCTCTCTCTCACTGTCTCTCTCTCTCTCTCTCACTCTCTCTCTCCCCCTTTCTTCCTCTCTTTTTCTTTATGTCCCTCTTCAGGCACTGTTTGGATGCTTTGATTCAAGTATGCTCACCAGTTTGCCTAATCCCAAGTATACTTGTACTCCCTATGTCTTTATTAACCAGAATCTCAATGAGACTATTCTGATAAAGCTGAAAGTGTTTCTTTCAAACAGAAGGTGGTGCAAAATAATACTTTCTTCTATATGATGTCATTTACAATAATTCTTACTTAAATTTCTTAAGGTCTCTCATTGTTGGGGATTAAATTGTATACCCCATAAAAGACATATTCTGATATTAGCCCATGTTCCTGTGAGTGTGAACCCATGGCAAATAAGGCCTTTTGAAGATTTTATTATTGTTAAGGTATAACCAAATGTATCAGGCTGAGTTCTTTATCCATATTACTGGAGATCTTATAAAGTAAGGAAATGCAGATGCAGTCAGAGAAACTCACAGAAAGAGATGCTACAAGTCAAGGAAACACAAGGATTGTGACAAATCATCACCAGAATGATACATACTCCAAGAGAAAGCATGGCCTCACCAATGCCTTGTTTTGGGACTTCTGCCCTCTAAAACACTGAGCCAATAAATTCCTTTTGTTAAAGACAATGCATTGTGTGGTATTTGTCATTGCAGCTCTGGAAAGCTAACATACTGGTAGATGAGTATGGATAAAAAATATGCCAAAGTTATTATTTGATTAGAATATAGGAGTATGGATGGGGATGTATATTGCATTTATGGTGTGTGCTGCTACCCACATCAATTGAAAATACAGTCATATAAATTTTGGTTGTAGACTACTTGAATTTGTATCACACATGTAAAAGGAATTCTCTTAATAAGAATGACTTTGTAAGAGTGCACTGTATATTCTTTAAAATATGGAAAGATTATAATTATTTTGTTATTTGTCCAAAGTGTAAATAGAACCAAGAGTAAAATAGATATAAATGTTCTTTCTTCTAAGAAACAGAGTATATTATTTTTAAAAACACAAATACATAACTAACATCAACTGCCTCCTTTAAATGAAGAAAAGGAAAAAGTAAATTTAAGAACTGCTTGCTAACTTACAGTTAATTCTATACCATTTCAATTTCCTGCAGCCTCCATTTAATTTTAACTGAACATGAATCTATTCTTATACAGTTTTCAAAGGCATTAGGCTATGACTACTACTTTTAGAAATGTATAATTAGAGGCAGAGTGCACTTTTCAATATTCCGTAAATATCTCTAACTGATTTGTACTGCAATTAAATATTTTCAACATTTTTAAACCTATAAAATATTATATGCAAGTTCTATAAAAGAACAAGTGTACTCTAATATGAATATAGTTTATGCTCATAGGATTTACATATGAAATATGTAAAATACTTTTGGAATTGTTCCCTAAAGGTCTTCTATTTCTTCTAGAGTAAGTGTAGATTGTGCATGTGTTTTTGTGAATTTGTCCATTTCACCTAAGTTGTCTAATTTGTTGGTTTACAGTTTTTCATAGTATCTTATTAGGATATTTTTTTATTTCTGTGAGGTCAGTATTAATGTTCTCCTTCTCATTATTGATTTTATTTATTTGTGTCTTCTGTCCTTTTTTTTTTTTTGTCATTCTAGCTAAGGGTTTATCATTTTTCTTGATCTTTCCAAAGATCAGCTTTTGCTTTTATTGATTCTCTCTTTTTTATACTCAACTGAATATTTTTCTGCTCTAATCTTTGTTATTTCTTTCCTTCTGCCTGCTTTAGGATTAATTTGTTATCCTTTCTTTAGTTCTCCTACATGTGCAGTTAGGTCTTTGTTTTTAACTCTTTTTTTTTCTTTTTTAACATAGTTTTTTAGGGCTATAAATTTCCATCTTAGCACTGCCTTCACTTCATACCATTAATTTTGATATATTGTGTTCTCATTTCCTTTGTCTCAAGATATTTATTGATTTCTCTTGCAAACTTCTTTGACCTGCAGATTGTTTGAGTGTGTTATTTAACTTCCATATACTTTGAATTTTCCAGTTCTCCACCTACCCTTCATCTAACTGTTTCCTATTGTCCCGAAGAGGCACTGGGTCATTAACTATCTACCACATCATTGTCTTATGGGGGAGGGTTCAAACAATGACTGCTGCTGCCTTTGTTGAAGTTGGCTAAAACAGTAGCTCTGTGCTAGAATCTGAATTTGTGAATCAAAAGCTGTGATCAGTGATCAGCCATATCCACTTCTCTTTTTGGGGATTAAGATTTTTGTGGCCCTTTCTGACTGCAGCAGCTATCCAGGGTCTGGACTCCAAGGAGGCCTGATACAAGGGTAGGGGATAGGCTCCTGTAGCCACCCTGCAGAGAGAGCATTTTAATGTTCTTTATCATAGTTTATCGGATTCCACAAAACTACAAGTCTCAAGAGTTTACCCCTTCCTTCCTCCAACCCTCTCCCCCAGTTCCATGGATAGTCCAACCCAACCTCACCCCACACACAGTCACACTCCAACACCATCGACCCCACTCACATCCTTGCACCACTATCACACTATCCACTGCCAGATTACATCCTTCCTCCTTATAATAGGTTTTGCTCATATTGAGAACTGGCTCACCACACTCTACTTCCTTTCTGTCTCCTGATAACCTATCTTCCAGACTCTAACTCTGTGAGTCTGCTCAATTTGTGTAGGTCATTATTGATGAGGTCATGTAATATTTTTCCTTTAGTGACTGGCTTACTTTACCCAACATAAGGTCTTCAAGGCTTATCCATATTGTCCTGTGTGTCAAAACTTCATTCCTTCTTACAGTTGAGTATTATTCCATTGTATGCAATTACCACAATTTGCCTATCCACTTATATGTTGTTGCACACTTGGGTGTTTTCCAATTTTTGGCAATAGTGAATAATGCTGCTATGACTATTGGTGTGCATACATCTGTTCATGTCTCTGCTTTCAATCGTTCTGTGTATATACCCAGCAGTGGGATTCCTGGGTCATATTTTAGTTCTATAGTTAGCTTCCTGAGGAACTGCCTCTGATATTTTTTATGAATTCCAAAAATAGATATTGGATTATGTTTTTAAACTGGTCTGTCCCTCCAGGCATAGTAGATTATATTGGATTCAGAGGTTTCATTTTTTACTTGATTAAATAATGATTAAGGCTTTGATTGGACCATGTCAGTAGGACTTTGAGTCTCTGCCCTTGGTGGGTGGGCACTCAGAGGAAACTACAGGGAAGAGCAGAGGAAGTATTTTGAGTTTTGATTCTGGAGTTTTGAGCCAGAGCTTGGGAAGTAAACACACAGGAGAAGAACACAGTAAATAGAGATAGCTCCACAGACATGGCAGAGGTCCTGGGAAGAGAGAAGAGCCATTCACCTGATAGTCTACAGCTGATCTTGTGGAGAGAAGCAAGCCTGAGCCAAAAGAGAGTCAAGTCCTGGAGAGAGAGACAAAACCTAGAGAGGCTGATGGCCTACAGCTGATATTGGAAGAAACAGGGATCACAAGGCCTTAAGAGGAAGAGGAAGGCTGAAGATTGGCAGCCATTTTGTTCCAACATGTGACAATAGACTCTGGTGAGGGAAGTAATTTATGCTTTATGACCTGGTAACTGTAAACTTCTACCCCAAATAAATACCCTTTATAAAAGCCAGCATATTTCTGGTATTTTGCTGCAGTGCCTCTTTGGCTGACTAATATACTGCCTAAGTGTTCTTCACAATGCCTGCACCATTCTACATTCCCAACAGCAATGGATAAGGTTCTCTTTCCTCTACATCCTCTCCAAGATTTGTAGTTCTCTGTTTTTTAATAGCCACCACTCTAAACATTGTAAGATGATATCTCACTCTAGTTTTGACTTGCATTTCCCAAACAGCTAGGGATGCTGAGGATATTTTCATCTGCTTTTTATCCATTTTAATCTCCTCTTTGGAAAACTATCTATTCAAATCTCTTGCCCACTTTTTAAGTGGGTTGTTTGCCTTTTTACTTTCATGTTATAGAATATCTTTAAATATGCTTGATATTGGGTCCTTATTGGATAAATTGTTGCCTTTTAATTTCAACCATTGAGTAGTTGCCTTTTCATTTTCTTGACAAATTTCTTTGAAGTGCATTTTTTTTAAGGAGGAGGTCCCATTTATCTATTCTCTTTCATTGCTCACACTTTGAGTGTAAAGTTAATGAAATCATTTCCTATGACAATATATCATAGATGCTTCCATACATTATCTTCTAAGTGCTTTATGTCTTGGCTCTTATATTTAGGTCTGTGATCCATCTTGAATTAAATTTTGTATAGCTCATGAGATTGTGAACCTCTCGTTATTTTGGATATGGATGTCTAGTTTTCACAATACCATTTGTTGAAAAAGACTTTCTGTGCTAGTTGTGTGGGCTTAGTGGCCATGTCAAATACCATTTGACTGAATATGTGAGGATCTATATCAAAATTCTCAATTTGATTCCATTGCTCAGTTATCTATCCTTGTGCCAATTCCATACAGCTTTGACCACTGTTGCTTTGTAGTATGCTTTAAAGTCAGGTAGTGTGATTCCTTCAACTTCATTTTTCTTTTTCAATATGTTTTTGACTATTTGGACCCACTGCCATTCTGAATAAATTTTGTAATATGCTTTTCCAATCCAGTAAAAAATGCTTTGTAATTTTTAGGAATTGTGTTAAATCTGTAAATAAATTGGGGTAGCACTGACATGTTAATTATGCTCAGTCTTCCAATCCATGAACATGGAATTGTTCCCCTTATTTAGGTCTTTGATTTTCTTTAACAATATTTTGAAGTTTTATGTATGCAAGCCCTTTAAATCTTTAGTTAAGTTTATTCATAGATATTTTATTCTTTTAGTTGCTACTGTAAATGGAATTTTTTTCTTGATTTTCTCCTCATATTGCCCATTATTAGTGTACAAAAAAGCTACTGATTTTTGCATGTTGATCTTATATCCTGCCACTTTACTGAATTTGTTTATTAGCTCTAGAAATTCTGTTTAGATTTTTCAGGGCTTTCTAAGGAAAGGTTCATGTCATCTACACATAGTGAAATTTTATACTTTTTCCTTTCCAATTTCCATGCTTTTTAAAATCTTTCTCTTGCATAAATGCCCTAGTAAGTACTCCTAACACAATGTAAAATAAAAACAATAATATTGGGCATCCTTGTTTTGTTTCAGTTTTAGAGGGAAAACCTCAGCATTTCACAATTGAATATGATGCTAGCTGTGGGTTTTTCATATCTACTCTTTATCCTGTTGAGGTAAGTTTCCTTCTATTCCTATCTTTTGAAGTGTTTTTATCAAGAAATGATGCTGGACTAAAGTAGATTTACTGGTATTTTACTATAGACTTTTTGTGATTTTAACAATTGAAGACCTTATGTCATTGATGTAGAGGCAGGGGCCACTGAAGGATTTGAGGGAAGGGAGAGAGAAAACTCAGGTGTAATGTGGGGGCATTTTTGGAACTTGTGAATAATCCAGAATGTCATTACAATGACAGATACAGGCCATTACATATATTGCCATAATCTGCAAAAATGTGCAGGAAAGTGTGAAGTTACAATGTAAATTAAGCTGTGCTTACTGGCAATGCTCCAAAATGTTTTCATCAATTGTAATGAATGTACCACACTAATGAAGGATGCTGTTAATGTGGGAAAATGTGGAAGGTGTAGGGAGTGAGAAATATGGAAATCCCCTATATTTTATGTAGCATTCGTTTAATCTAAATCTCTTTTTTAAAAAAATTTTAATGAAATAATGCTGTATTTTGTCAAAAGCTTTTTCTGTATCAATAAAGATAATCATGTGATTTTTTTCTTCCAGTATGTTAATATGGTGTATTACATTGATTGATATTCTTATGTTGAAACATCCTTACCAGGCATGAAACCCACATGTCAAATTCATTTGATGTATTGTTGAATATGAATAGCAAATATTTTCTTGAGGATTTTAGCATCAAATCTCTTTAGAGCAATAGGTCTGTAGTTTTCTTTTCTTGTGGTGTCTTTATGTGTCTTTGGTATTAGGGTGATATTGGTATCATAGAATAAGTTAGGCAATGTTCCCTCCAATTCTATTTTTTTGAAAGAGTTTAAACAGGATTGGTGTTAGTTTTTTCCCAAATGATTGGTGGAAATCACCTGTGAAGTCATAAGGTCCTGGACTCTTAGTTGTGAGGCTTTTGACGATTAATTTCATCTTGTTACTTGTGACTGGTCTATTAAGTTCATCAGCTTCTTTCATCAATGTTCACTGCTTGTGTTTCTAGAAATTTTTCCACTTCACCTAAGGTATCCATCTTGTTGGCACAAAGTTTTTCAAAGTGTCTTCTTATGATATTGTTTATTTCTGAGGGATCGGTGCTGATAACCCCTTCTTCATTTTTTATTTTATTCTTCTCTCTTTTTTTCTTTGTTAGTCTAGCTAAGGTTTGTCAATTTTATTAATCTTCTTAAAGAGCCAGCTTTTGGTTTTATTACATTTTTTAATATCAATTTCATTTAGTTCTGCTCTAATCTTTGTTATTTCCTTCTTTCTGCTTGCTTTGGGATTAGTTTGTTTTTCTTTTTCTAGTTCCTCCAGGTGTGCACTTAAGTCTTTGATTTAGCTTATTCTTTTTTTTTAATGTAGGCATTTAGGGCTATAAATTTCCCTTTCGGTATGGAATTTACATTCCATAAGTTTTGATATATTATGATCTCATTTTCCTTCATTTCAAAGATTTCTTTTACAAATTTACAAGTGTCTTTTTAACCTACCGATTGTCTTACAGTGTGTTGTTTTTACTTCCATATCTTTGTGCTTGTTCTGGTTTTCTACCTCATTAATTTATGGCTTTATACCATTGTGGTCAGAGAAATTAGTTTGTATAATATTAATCTTTCAAATTTGATGAGAGTTATTCTAGGACCTAGAATTGATCTATCCTGGAGAATGATCCATGTGTGCTCAAGAAAAATGTGTATTCTGTTGTAGCTGAGTGAAATGTTCTGTATATGTCTATTAGGTCTTGATCTTCTAATGTATTTTTTGAGGTCTCTGTTTCTTTATTGACCCTCTATTGAGATGTTCTGTATAATATTGATTATGGTGTAGTAAAGTCCCCCACTATGATTGTCAAAACATCTATTTTCCACTAAGTTTTTCAAAAGCTTTCATCATTAATTTTGGGTCACCCTTCTTAGGAACATAAATGTTTATGATTGTCCTTTCTTCTTGATAAATTACACTTTTTTTTTTTTTATAAAGTGTCCTTCTTTGTCTCCTAAAATATTTTGCATTTAAAGTCTATTTGGCTCATTATTAGTATAGCTACTCCTGCCTTTTTTGCTATTGTTGTTATTGTTTGCATGTAAAATAATTTAGCAATCATTCACTAGCAACCTCCATGCATCCCTGGATCTAACTTGAGTTTCTTGTTGACATTATATAGATGAGTCATATTTCCTTATCCATTCTGCCAATTTTATCTTTTGGTTGGAGACTTTAATCCATTAACATTCAAAGTGATTGATGTCAAGGCAGTATTTACATTAGCCATTTTTTCTTTAGTATTATACATGTCATATTTTGTTTTTATTTCCCTTTTTATTTTTTTAGTTGTTCTTATAATATAATAAACTTGCTTTCAACATTGTACTCAAGCCCTCTGTCTTGTATTTTTTCCTTTCACCCCACAGAATTCCCTTTAATATTTCTTAAAGGGCAGGTTTCTTATTGACAAACTCCA
The DNA here is from genome assembly GCF_030445035.2 of Dasypus novemcinctus. NCBI lineage: Eukaryota > Metazoa > Chordata > Mammalia > Cingulata > Dasypodidae > Dasypus > Dasypus novemcinctus. The sequence goes on along the minus strand of NC_080679.1, from coordinate 53,297,698 downwards.
AATTTCTGTTTATCTGTGATTATTTTGAACTCTCCCTCATTTTTAAATGTTGTCTTCGCTGGATACAGAATTCTTTACTTGTTATGTTTTTTTAGCACCTTAACTATGTCATACCACTGCCTTCTTGTCTCCATGGTTTCAAATGAGAAATCAGCACTTAATCTTTTTGAATTCCCTTTGTGTGTGATGGGATCTCTTTTCTCTTGCTGCTTTCAGTATTTTGTCTCGAACTTTTGATAATTTGATAAGGATATGTCTTGAGGTAGACCTGTATGGAGTACTCTGTGATTCCTGGTCATATACATCCAGGTCCCTCAAATGTTGGTGAATTTTCAGCTATACTTCCTCCAACACTCATTCTGTCACCTTTCCCTTGTCTTCTCCCTCTGGAATGTCTAAATGTGTATGTTAGTGTATTTCATATTGTCATTCAATTCCCTGAGTCCATGCTGAATTTTTTCCATCATTTTATCTATTTGTTTACATGTCTCTTTTCAGATATACTATCTTTGATGTCACTAATTCTTTCCTCAGCCTGTTCAAATCTGCTGTCATGTGCTTACAGAGTATTTTTGACTTCTTGCATTATGCCATTCATCCCTATCAGATCTAGTATCATTTTATGTATGTTTATGATGCCTTCAGTATATTCTCCTGGTGTCTTCTTAATATCCTTTATCTCCTCCTTCACTTCCTTATTGAATCATCATATTTGTTTTGACATCCTTGATTAGTTTTTCCACATTCTGCATCTCCTCTCATTTTACTTTCTTTTTTTTTTTTTTTTTTCTCACTAGACTGGGACATGTCTTCCTGTTTCTTAGGATGTTTTGTAATTTTTTGCTGGTGTCTAGGCATCTATTTATCTTGATGGGCTTATTCAGTATTTTAGCTTCTCTTTCTACTCTATGGCTTTATTTTGTTTTGTTTTGTGTTAAGGTACCTCTTTGCAGTTGTCTGTGTTCTCTTGAGAAAAATGCTAAGACCATAGAAAATGAAAGAGAAGTCAAGAAAAATAATAATAGTAATAATAAAAAGTAATATAGAAATAATAAAAAGTAATACAGTAATATAGAAAAGGAACTATAAAAGATCAGAAAAAAGTAAATAATAAGAGTGGACAATCATAAAAATACAAAGGAACAGGAATAAAAAGAGAAAAATGAAACAAGGAAAATATAGAGTAAAAGGTCAGAAAGAGGAGAAGAAAAAAGTTAAAGAAAATATAAGAGAAAGTAGAATGAAATAAAAGCAACAGAAAAAGGGAAAAAGAAAGAAGGAAAAGAAAGAAAGAAACTAAGGAGAAAAATAAAGAAAGAAAACAAAATCAAACAAAGAAAGAGCAAAAACAAAATAAAAAACAATCCAAGAAAATAGGCTTCCCTCTTAGGATGCTAGGAATCATCTCAGCATGCTGGAGCTCATCAATCAATCACCCTGAAACTTGCCCTCCACAGGTAAGGTAGCCAGTTTTAGTAAATAAAATGAAGAATAAAATATAAAATAAAAAATAATAATTGTGATGGTGTCAAGTTGGCCAGGTAATTGTGTCCAGTTGTTTGATCAAGCAAGCACTGGGCTAACTGTAATACAAGGACATCTGTGGACTTTAGTCACCAGTGACTTTACTGCATAGATAGCTGATTACATCTACATTAATCAAGGAGATTGTCATCAGCAATGTATGACACTAACCAATCATTTGAATGCCTAAAAAGGGGAAGTGATTTCAGCATCTGGAGAGAATTTCCCAGCTTGCTTTTGGACAGCCATCTCCCAGAAACTCATCAAAGACCATCACTGAACTTTCATTGGAGCCCCTGGTTTGCAGCCTCCCTGTGAAACCTGGACTTGTACATCCCCATAGTCAAATAGAAGACTCTTATAAAATCGCATAGTATTGACAAATATCTCCTGTTGATTCTGTTTCCCTAGAGAACTCTGACTAATACAATAATAATTATAAAATTAAAGATCAAAAAACCTAAAACCAAACCATCTTAGTATAAAATTTCCCTGTCATAGGAGCCAGCTAGGTGCCTGACAACCTACTGGATAACTCCCTGGATTGCTTCTCTTAAGAAGTAACTGGAATCAGACCAGGGACCTAGTATATGTGAGGCAGGCATTCCTCCACTGATCTACTCTCTGTCCACAGATTAGGTAGGCTTCTGAAAGTTTATCTGGCTCTCCAGCTTTCTCATCCCTTAGGCCTGTTGCTTCTAGCAATTTGTCAGCTATCTTCCCTGGCTTCATTTTCTCCTGGGTTGGTGAGGTCTTGTCAGCCTACCCACTCACTGACCTAGTACTCCTTTTCCCAGTATGGTTGTGTGTGACAGTGTGACAGCCTACCCAATCAGTTACTCCCCCCCTTCTCCCTCAGCCACTTCAGTGCTGACTGGGGTCTTTTATGAGATTCAAGGATGACTCAGCTTGCTAAACTTACTGAAGAGAAACCACTCTCTGCCTTCTGCCACACCATTCTTCCTCCCAGGGAGAAGAACCTTCTTACGCTTCTCAGGCGGTTGCAGTGAGCCAGGGGTTTTAACCAAGGCTGCTCACACTGAAGGTGGGATATAAGTGCTCTTCCTAGCCACAGGGGTGAGTAACTCATGGTTTTTGTTTGGTCTCTTTGATGATGAAAAGTTCTCTCCTGCTCTGCAGATTCCCAAAGCAATGCTCTTGTATAGCTCTTTTTATTTCCTCTTAGTTTTCCATTGAAAATAGGAACAGGGTCTGATTTTGCCAAAGATAATGAATTCAATGAAGTACCCGAGCATGCCTATAAGCTCATCTTCCAAAATGAGCTTAAACATGTTCCTTGTGGAAGTTTTGTAATAAAAATTTTAAATAGTTATTTATGGAAACACAGTTATATCAATAGAAGAAATTACAAAATGTAATTAGAGTTGACCCCTTGTTTTAAGGAAGAAGATATTTTTAAAGAGATCTCATACTTGACCTTTTTTGCCTCTGATTTTGTATTTGTGAGTTCCCTGGTTTTTTTTTTATACTACATATTGAATTATGTCTCTATATACATAATGGGTTACAAAAAAAGATTAGGAGTAAACTGGGAAAATTAATTTTATACTATGTGTTACATGCCTAATGTAGTATTATCATTCCATGTTTGTCTTTAGAAGACAAAGAACAGAACATCAGTTGATGAAATCTGAAATTAAGGACCAGGGGAAAGAAAAATTAATCTGTTTACCCTGATTAAAAATAAAGAATCTATTAGCAGAATAAGTTAAACTATGCTGTATTAAAAATCCCACACTCTTTGTGACTTACAACAAAAAATTTTTGTTTACCACTCAGGCTACATATTGACTATCACCTGAAGATAGTGCTCTACATTTCTCTATTGTAGACCAGACTTAAAGAGCTGTTGTTACTTGAAACACTGACTGTCACTATAGCAGAGAAAGAGAACTCAGGACACTAGCAAATTTCCTGTTTATTGAACAGATTTAGTCACATGGTCTCTCCATAAGGACCAGAAACAGTATTCCTACCATGTGCCTCATGGGAGGAAAGCCTGACATATAATGAAATCACAACCTCTACATTAACAAATTAAAAGATAATAATCTGTAGAGGAAATACTAGTTTTTATCACTTATAGGCCAAAAAAAACACACAAAAAACCGATTCAAAATAACTAATAATTCAGGAGTTAAAAAATATCTTATTTTCCCTTATTTTCCCTAGGTAAAACATTTAAGTTTTGAAATCATCAAGAAATTATTTTCAAGAGTGTATTTAAATTAATAGTCATGTAGGCTATAAGCATTCTCCAAGCCTATGAACCTATCTGTATATCATGTGGTTTGCCCAAGAAAATAGGACAGAAGCAAAATCTGATTTACAAAAGAATGAAAAGCAGAATCATCGCACTGGCAGGAGTAAGCCAATTTTACTCTTAGTGCCATACAACTGGCTACTCATGAAACATTAAAATCAAATCACTTCAGGCAAGTGCTTTGTAATGGATTAACTTGTCCGTGATATAATCAAGCTTTAGAATAATATTACAAATGCCAAACAAGACTTTCAAACAACAACATTAAGACCCTGTGCCAGCTAAATCCATTACTATAGAAAGAAATCCTTCAGGCAATGTTAGGTCACCGATTATAGCAATTTATTTCTCATTAGCTTATAACTACCTGACCTCTTCATCTGTTTCTGTGCTATGAAATTTCACTTTAGAATTGTACATACAAACTCATAAGAAATAATTTCATTTCTTTCACTAAAAAATGTGTGTTATAATTTAATGCAAGTGATTATTCTCTAGCACTCTAATCAGGAATTCTAACAATTTGGTTTTTATAATTTGGATTTCAGGAGAGTTTGCTGTTCTACACAACAAAAGAAAGGAAGAGTCTGACCCTACAGAAAATCTCTAAGACCTTATAAACAAACATAAAATTTGAAAAGTATAAAAAGTGATGCAATCTTTCTAATTTATTAAAATTTACCACAAACCTCCGCTTCAAACTAAGTATGTTAAAAAATAATATAACTTGTATTATTTTCCTATGGTTACTATAATAAAATTACTACATGCTTAAGGGCTTAAAACAATACAGATTTACACTCTTACAATTCTGGAGGCTAGAAGTCTGAAATCAGTCTCACTGAGCTCAAGTCAAGGTGTCTGTCATCTGTGCTCCCTTTCCAAGGTCTAGGGAAGAACCCCTTTCCTTTCCTGTTCCAGCTTTTAGAGCTGCATTCCTTGGCTCACAGCCTCTTCCTCCATCTAAAAAGGCATCAGAGTAGGATCTTGCTTCTGGATCTTGCATTTTTCACTTATGGTCTAATCTCCTTCTGCTTCCTTATTATAAGACCCTTGTAGTTATATTTAGGGGCCATCACAATAATAGAACATAATCTCCCCATCTCAAGATCCTTAACTTAATCACACCTGCAAAGTCCTTATTGCCATATAATGTAACATTCACAGGTTCCAGGGGTTAAGATCTGGATATCTTTGGGGGTCAATTATTCAGTCTAGCACTTATCTTACATAAGTGGTATTTGTCCCAGAAATGCAAAGATGAATTAACAAAAACACATCCATGGGGGAAGGGCTGGCGGGGGAGCAGATGAACATGGGAGATTGTCAAATATGTGGTTGAAAGTATAATGCTGAGGAAACTCTTAGAAAATATAATAAGGAAGTTTTGCTGGTATAAGGTTTTTGACAGGGGGCATCTGGCACAGGGTGCACCTAGGGCAGGCTTTTAGGGAATGTGAGAATAATCATCTTGTCATACTAGTTGGTGGAGACCTATAAAATGAAGGGAAAGTGTTATGCCCCCATCCTGGGGAGGTCTGATATTCTCAAACAGAGGGGAGGGTGTCTCTCAAGAGCATGGGTGGCTCCTAATGGGGGAGGGCTGACTAGTGTGTCAAGCCATGAGCATTGTTGTGTATCTAAGAATCTGGTCCTCCAAGCTTGGTTGTCACTGTGGGTCCTGAGAGGAGGGGGAGAGAGGGATATAATAGTTGGAAAAGGGGTAAATGGGGGGCAATAGAAGTGTTCTGCATGATCCTGCAATGATGGATATAGGCCATGTTAAATATCACCAAAAATTTATAAAGGTGTACAGTCTAAAATATAAACCATAATGTAAACCACAGTGGAACCATGGTTAGTAGCTATGTTTCAATATTTGTACATCAGTTGTAGCAAATGTAATATCCACACATTAAAAGGTCATTGCTGGGGAAGGGGGAAAAAGGTTTGATGTTGGGTACATGGGAGGAGTTCCCTATATTCTATAAGTGACTTTACTGTGACCTAAAACTTTTTTGAAGACACAATTATAAAAAAGGATGTAGACACTGAGGAAGAAATGGAAGAGATTGCCTTGCCACTGTACATACAGGTCAACACCGATTACAGTGATGAAAGGCAAAGCATCAAAAACAATTTGTTATGATATTGTTCATTTTTTTTCTTTATTTTAGTTTTTCTAAATTGTTGTGTATTCACTTTCTAATCTAAACCCGTCATTACTATTTCATTTTCCTATTATTTGAATTTGGCAATATATTAGACTCCATTTTTGAAGAAGTTTTGGAAGACAGTGGGATTCAACTATGACAGGGGAGGAGCACTGATGTGGGGTATCATTGATGGGGAATGCATGGGTAGAGAGTAGTTCTCCAGGGCATGCATATATGGTATATAGATATGTTTGGATGTTCACTGGGAATTGACACAGGGGATAGAGTTTCACATGACAACTGAGGGAGTGCAAAGTTGCATTTCCAGGAAACTCTGTCACACTCCCCAATGGAGCAGTAACAATCCCTCAAGTGCAAGGGCAAAGACTAGTGAAGAAGGATGGTCCAAGGATGGGCCCTTGACACTGATGACTGTGCTTTATGAGCCTGTATACTTGAACTTCAACTAGGCCTAGAGTTGCAAGGTGCCTAAGAATTTCCTCCTGAACACTTCCATGTTGCTCAGATGTGGCCACTCTCTTAGCCAAACTCAGAATATAAATGCATTTCCTTCCCCCCAAGCATGGGACATGACTCCGGGGATGAGCATCCCTGGCACCAAGGGATTTCTACCAAGAACTGTCTGGTGTTGCAACTAGAAAAAGACCTTGAATAAAAGGGGGAAATGGTAAGGGCAAATAAATTTATATTGCTAAGAGACATCAAAATGAGTTGGAGATCATTAGAGGCGTCACGCTTACACACATCTCAACAGAATCTCAGAGACAGCCAAAGTAGATACAACCCCAGGTAGAGGTAATCCTGAGGGATATGAAGACACCCAGTTTCTACAGTCATGACAGATGGCTCTGGAGTTCAGTGCCTTGCCAGTGGGCCCTACTTTGTGCTCCTGAATACGATGGAGGTGGACTCAGATGTGACCTTTCTACACATGCCTCTTCTGTCACTTTCACTGAACCTGTAGTTGGCACTGGGGTTAGTATATGCTCAGGAGGCTTGAATTTCTTGACTGTTTATGTGCCAGCTGGGCCCTGAGCCTGAGCAGAGTTGCAACACCTACTCTCTGGTTCATTGGACTTACACAGGTCAGCTAACAGGGGGTGAGGATGGTCAACCACCACATCTGGGAACTGAGAGAGTCTACAGCTGCAAGCAGGAGAATTCCATCCATCAGCATTGTGAGATCTAAGCCCCCTCTCAGATCAGAGGTGAGTGGACATTGCCATTCCAGGGTCTTCAGGATGGAGGATTTGAATATGGATTAGAGTGGACTTACTGGTAATCTACTGTAGAATTATTGTATCTCTAGCAATGGAAGAAATTATATCATTGATGTGGGGACAGTGGCCATGGGAGTTGCTGAGGACAGGGAGAGGGAAAAAAAGGTGTGATATTGGAGTATTTTCAGGACTTGGATTTGTCCTCAATGATATTGCAGTGACATATTCAGGACATTATATATCCTACCATAACCCACTGAATGGATTAGGAGTGTGTGTAAACTGCAACATAAACTATAATCCCTGTTATGTAGCAATGCTCCAAAATGTACTCATCAAATGCAATGAATGCACCACACTAATGAAAGAAGTTGTTGATGTGTGAGAAGTGGGAAGTGTGAAGAGTGGGGTATATGGGAATCTCTTATATTCCACCCCCTTGAAGCATTTTTTGCTTGCTGTCTGCTCTCTTTGTCTATTCACTGCACATTTTTCTGTGGGTTTTTTTTTTCTTTTCTCCCATTTTTGTTGCATCACCTTGCTGAGTCAGCTATCCATGGTGCTTGCAGGCTGGTGGCACTCCATGGCATCTGGGCCAGTGGCTCTCTGCAGTGTGCAGGCAAGCCTGCCTTCACAAGGAGGCCCCAGGATGTGAACCCGGGGCCTCCCATATGGTAGATGGGAGACCAACTGATTGAGTCACAGCCACTTCCCTGTATTTTTTAATGTAATGTTTTGTGTAATCTATCTCTAAAATAATTTTAAAAAGATACATAAGCTGACAAATAAATAGCAGAAGTAGAAAACTCATTAGATTAATGTTATCATAAAAAGATGAAAAAATTGTGGCCAAACATAGCATATGAATTAAAAAAAAACAGCTTTAATTAAAAGCATAACATCTAGAATACAAAAGTTCACCAAATTTCCAAGAGCTAAGGGAAGATAAGGTAAGACAAGAAATTAGGAAATATGGGCTGACAGAAAGCAGGGAAGAAAAAAAACCAAAATGAAGAGCTTTTGGTAGTAAACACAAATCAGAATAGAAACTAAACATAATAATAACCTTGAAATAATAAATTAGAATATTGAAATTAAAAACTAGCAGATGTGGCTCAAGTGGTTGAGCACCGGCTTCCCATATGGGAGGTCCCAGGTTCCATTCCCAATGTCTCCTAAAAATAAATAAATAAATAAAAACATGCAACAAGCAATCAAATGAAAAAACCAACTCAGGGTAGCCAATGTGGCTCGGTGGTTGAGAGCCAGCCTTCCATATATGAGGTCCCAGGTTTATCCCTGGCCCGAGAACCTCAGAAAACAAAACAAAATTAAAATTAAAAATTTTAAAGCTATCAGAGAAAATATGATTGAAATGTTTAGCTAAGAGACCAAGCCTCTTTGATCATCATTAGTGTTATAAAAGAATATTTATGTGTTAAATTATAGAACAAAAAGCCAAAGGTAAAATTCAAGACAGATTTTTGAAATTAAAATCTAAAATTTCAAATAAACAGTAACCATCACTTAAGAGAGATGAAAAATATACGTACAAGATGATAAATATCAAGAGATATTCTAACAAAATATCACTCTCAATAATGAAAATACAAAAGCACCTAAAAGGGGGGAAACACAAAGCTAGGTTCATATTTCTTGAAAGCAATATTTAACACCTGAAGGAAGTAGAATAATATTTGAGTAATACTTTAAAATTACTGAGTGAAAAAGTGTGATTGAATTTTCAACATTGCCAAATATTTTGACATGCAAGAATGTATGGAAGTTGGTTTTATGAGTCCTTCCTTAAGAAAATATAATGGGAACAGCTCCCATAAACAACAAAATAAAGAGACTGATGCTAAGGTATGAATGGGGAAACTATATCACTCAGTCTAGGAAAATCAGCATTGGGTGGGGAGAATACTCAATGAGTCCTGTGCAGAGGCCCATGTGAAGAGGAACTAAGGACTTCAATCAACATCCAGCACCAATTCACCATCATCATGTGAGTGAGCATTCATTTCATGAATTCCTTGGGATTTCTTACGAGGTTGCAGTCAGATGTCATCCAGGATAGCAATTATTTAAAGGATTTGTTGGAACTGGAAGTTCTGCCTCCAAGATGAGTGAGCATTCATTTAAAACATACACACACATGCCAAATTTAAGTAAATATTACTTATGAAAAATGATACAAATGCCTAAATTAAATATTAACATACATAATCCAATAGTATGGTAAAAATAACACACCATACTCAAATAGAGCTCCTACTAGGAAAGCAAGGATAGTTCTAAAGTAAAAATATATTACATAAAGTACATTACTATATCAACTTTCAAGAGCATATGATCATCTGATTATCTATTTTAGCTATGTACTTATTTATCTATTTATGAAAATATTTGTTATCTCTTTATCTATTTCTCTATCCAAAAGCCAGAATCCAAAACTCAATGGGAATTCCAATTAAAGTTAGTAAGAAAAATATATGCATTATTTTTACAATTACTTAACATGGTTCTGAGATATTAGCTGACACTAACAGCTAATATCTCAGAATGGAAAAGAAGAATATTTGTTAAACAGGAGGAAGTAAAAATATTCATGGTTTGAAGATGTCAAGTTATAGTTCTAAAACTTGAGAATTATTTGAAAATATATTACCAAAATGTCATAGTCATGTGAGTAGAGTAAAAAACAAAACAAAACAAAACATTGATGTGGCAATATATACAGTTTGCTATTAAAGGAGAATCAGATAGGCAATAAAATGTGCAAAACATCTTATTTACTATTGGAAAGAATATATAAAATACCGGAAATAAATTTAACAAGAAATGTTGAATATATATCAGTAAGTTTAAACTGCTACTGAAAGAAGATATAAATAAATAGAAAATTAAGCATGAAACCTACCTTATTACCTTTTCTAAAGTTAATTCCTGTTTGATCAAATATTTGCACTTAAAATGAAACCATAAGAATTCAAGAAGAAAACATTGGAAACTTTATATATACTCTCTTAGTTAGGAGCAGAGTTTTAAGTAAAAGCAAACTGTGAGCCTTAAAATAACTCTATGGTTAAAAGCCACATAAACAAATTCAATAGACAAATAACAAAGTTAGGAGAATACTTATAAACCATATTTCTGACAAAGTTCTATTTTATATAAATCACCCAGAAATCAAGCAGGAACAAACAAAATGAGTGGATAAATGACACGGATGAACTATTTCAATATAAGATGTATAAATGGTAAAATCTAAAAATTCTCAACCCTACTTCTAGTAAGAGTTTAAAATTACACCTATGTAATGTGACATTTTCTACCTATTAAGTTGGTAAAGTCCAAAATATTTTGATCGTGGTTGATGAGGGTTTGTAAAAATAAGATCTGGATGATAAAGCAGCCACCCTCTAAAATATTCTCGGCGTCTTTGGCAGAAAGAAAAGAGAGATCTATAGTGTCACACATTAGTAATTTGCATCGGCCACTCAAAATTCACCGGCTAGAACTAATCATACTGCTCCAATCAATTACGGAAGTTAGATAAAATGAAAACCTATTAATAGAAGGAAATCATAGAAGTATTTGTAGAATGGCATAATGATTACCACATTCTACTTCTGGTCATCAAACATTCAATATAACTTTCTTTACACATGCAAAATACCCTTCAATTCTCCCCAAACGATGTAATTCAACATCCTCAAGTCAAATTTTTTTTTGTTTTTGCTTAGTTTTTTTCCTTCAGTATAAAATTAAGAAAGAGAGCAGGTAAATACGAAATAAAGTTCAGTAATCCATGTAAAAAGTAAACGGTAAAGCCCCAAATCAGGAGTTTTATTGTTTAAATTGCACTTTTTGTAGACTATAGATTTGACTTCTTTTTTAAAAATTTATCTTCCTTTTTTTGTTATTTTTTCTTTGTGTGTGTGTGGAATATATATTTGAGGTGGTGGGTGAAGGGGTAGAATTTGCTTATATCAGGTTGATCTATTCTACATATGCACATGTACAGATTATAGGTCTATTCTTCTTTGCAGTCAACAAAGCATTTGGAAAATGTTTTCTAAGTAATTAATTAATGTAAGGCAGATTAAATATTTTACAAACCATGTTTGGGATCTGTCTGTTTGAAGAAATTCTTAACAATTTAGAAACATCTTTCTTTCACCAGAGAAAAAATTATATTAGCATATATCCATGCAGAGAACTTGAAAAAATAACCAAAGAGAAAGTTTACACTAAACTGATTATTCTTATTTATATGTAAATAATTACAAATGTATTTAATGTCATGTTGGTATTCAATCCATTATTATTATCAAAACAATTTACTTATATCCCATATGTTATTATGGCATGTAAAGAGATCCATGTTTAAAAAGAACTGTTTATATAATTGTTAATCATTAACATTTAACAATTATTCTGCATTTTTTACAAGGCAATATTGTAATATTAAACACACAATGATTTCCTTGTTTATACCATATTTCTTCTACAATAATGGCTAACAGATTTTGAAACACTCATGATAATGTAAGTATAAAAATAAGTTTGTCAGGTGTTTGATTTTTGTTTCTATTCCCAATTTTGACTAAAAATATTTCTCCATTTATATAATTATGCTGTCACTATGTCATTAGTTGATTTTTTATATCTCTGTTCACCTTTAAATGCAATGTGTTTTGGAGGATGAAATCTAACAAAGTGAACATATGTCTGAGTTACAATTAATAATGTAGTGAAAGAAAAAGCACAGAATGTATAAAATACCTCAAATTTCTAGAATGTGGAATTAAGGTTAACAATACTGTGCAGTGAGTTTATAGTATCTTTATTGTTGTCATCTGTATGCTAGAGGTTCTCTTGGGATTGCCTTTCTTGCAGAAGGAATTTTGTTGACACATTATGTGTCAGCTTCTAAAAATTTTATGGAGTGGAACAGAGGGGTGTTACCTTCTTAAAGTTTTATGTACCCAAGTTTTCTTCTCCTGATGTGGCATCTGGGATTAACTTTGGATCACACACTGGGATTTTTGCCAGAATATATTTGAAGAGGAATATGAAGAATGGACAAGGAATATCAAAGACTGACATGGATAGAAAATCCTCAAGTTTTTCAGGAATGTTTTTAGTATAGTGATCTAAGAAAGTTAACTATAAATATCATGATCTTTAATGTAATTAAACATTTAATTATTTATTTGCAATTATTGTACTTCTCAATTAAGCTATGACACTTATAACATTTTACACCTAGTGCTTTAAAGCTAATGCAATGTATAAATCCAAGGTATTGGGTATACATTCCCTTTCCTCATATATATATAACTGACTCAGTCTACCTAGAGGAGAAAACCTCATCCAATTATCTCCTCACTTCTTGTTCTGTTCACTATTTTAAAAAATCTCCTGCTTTGAAGAATAATTAAGCAAACCTAAGCCCCAAATTGACCTGGTCACATTTCACTACCTAGCAGTCTCTATATTATGGAGTTTTTAGTTATCTCTGTCATGAACTATTTTACAATGAGGTGATGCAATTGTTCAATCTTTGAGCACAGGCCTGGTTCAGGTTGGCTGCAAATTTACATATATATAATTTATATACACGAACACACAGGCAATGTGTGTTCACACATTCACACCTCTTACTAAATGAAGGGAAAAACAATAAAGAGTGAAGAAAAGTGATTTTACAGGGAGACATTTAACTCCTCAATTCATATTCAAAGTGAAAGGGAAGAGAACAGCAAAAAAGATAGAAGAAAACTTTGAGGATAAATACAGACAGACCTAAATATCCATATAAGAGCAGTGGGCAAAAAATATTTCATAAAATATCCATTTTAAAATACACTTTCCATTGTACAGATTTCTTTCAAAAATATGTTATTTTTTCAATCATTGTTATAAGTTCCCCTTTACCTTGAATGAACAGGTTGGGTTATGTTTTTGATTTTATATTTTCTAGATAGTAGTCTATGAACACACTTGTCATTAATAATTCAAAAAAAATGAGACATGTTTCTATATATAAAATAAATTTTTCTGAATTTTGTCTTGAAATATTCATTGCACCTTTATATGATAAAAATTTCATGGTTATACTTATTTCTTGATTAAATTATTGCAAACATTCTCTTATATTTGAAGACTTTGGTTTTCAAAAACTAATTAAATTGATGACATCCTGGAATTGGCTTTAACTTCCTTATTGTGATAATTCCTGTGAATAATGTTGTTATTTCATGAATACTAGTGATTAATCCATATTAAAAATGACCTTCATCATTTCAAAATTATTGGCCAAATTCTAGTTATATCAGTTTAGACCAATAGTTCTGCTTTCCTCTCTAATATAACTAATGTAGCAAATGTAATAGGAAAAGGATAAACAGCAGATTAGCCAATTCATTTTGTTTTCTTGTACTTGCATATTTAATGTAGGTTTTACTGTGTGATTTCACTAAAGGAACCTTTCTAAACCACGAGGCCATTTGGAAAGCTAATTGATTAAAACTAGTAAAAATCCTTAAATCCATGTCAACAGGCACATACAAATAGTATATTGCAAAACTGCTAAGCAAAGAGAAGAGTGAGGCTACTTCACGTTGTATAGCGTGCAATTATTCAGATGACCCCTGTGAATTAGGATATATGACTTTTGGTCACAAAGAATAAATGAAGGTACTGGTGTATATATTAATATCTAAAGTATGAATACATCTCAATATCTTTTTAAATGTTTAGATGATGCATATATATAAATAGAAGCTCTAATATTCTTTCCAGAGCTCATTGAACTAGTTTGTGTGAACAGTGAAGTCCAGAAGATCCATTTAGGGCATTCCTGCTAGCCCTAACCCTTTTAACCTCTCCTACTAAAAATAAGACTAAACAATTGTGAAGCACTTACTATGTACTAGCCTAAATATTTCCTGTTTTCTTTATATTGTATTTAATGTAATCATCACAACAATCCTATGACAGAAGATTTATTACTCTCAATTTACAGATAAGGAAATAGTCCTAGGTAAGTAAATACATTTCTCATTGTCATACTGCTAGTAAATTGCAGAACTAGCGTTAAAATCTAGGAAATTTAGTTCTAGAATGTATTCTGTGAATCACTATTATATATTAACTCTTGATAGGGAACACTCAGCAATTAGGAACAGGTAGTCCTCAAGCATAAAAAATTTTTATAACATTAGACCTTTAAATCAAATACCTTCTTTTCAGTTTTTCGCTGGCCTTGGACCTTAAGTATGCATTAGTATAAAATAATATATAAACTTGGACCAAAAGTTCTTCACATAAATTTATGATTTATTGAATAATCTATAGAATTACTGAAGTAAAATAATTTGCTAAGTTGCAGCTAGTTTTGCCTTTCTTGGTAATTATTGGTCTTAAGAGGCCATGACTGGAAAGCGGTTATGGCTCAAGGAGTTGTGCTCCTGTTTACCATATGTAGGACTTGGGTTCGATCCTGGGGCCTCCTGGTAAAAAGAAAAGTAAAAAAGGCATCTCAGACCAGCAGACCTGCATGGTACGGAGAGGCGCAGGCCCCTGCCCAGGGAAACAATGCACCAAAAAAGATGATGACAGAACCAGATAAAAAAGTGAAAAGAGGCCATGACTCCTGGGGCCAAAGCCCTTGATCTGGACAGCAGTAGAAGGTGGCAGTTGTATGTAAAACAGCTTGGATTCTAATCCTGGCTCACACAGGTATTGGCTGAGCCTAACATTCTAAAATTTAAAATGTTTTAATTTGGCAAACTCTTTCATAGCATTCATAGTGTTGTAAGGAATATTATTTCCTTTTACAGAAGAGGAAACCTGGGTACTGGGATGTGATGTACTTGCATATGATCACACAACTATTAAGGGGTAGGAATGGAGTTTAAGCAAAAACAATCTAGTTTCTCAAAATTACTTATACAAAATTCTTCTCTCTTTCAAAATTCAGCTCATACAAATATAATATTCAGTTCATAAGTCTATTGTGAGGATTCAGTTATACGTGAAGCATTTAGAACACGATTTGGCACATGGTTAGCTCTCATTTTATGCTAGTTATTGTAACAGACATTCAGTTAAATGTGGTCTAGATTATATGTGATGTAGGAAGTAAGAAAGGTCATGGTATTCAAAGAGAAGTGGAGCATGAGACTGAGAAAAAACAGGAAAGTACTTTAAGGCATATACCATGTTTGCTCAAATCATTCATGAGGTTTTGCTCTTTCCCAACCCTTTCTGTGGCTTGCTTCTAATAAAGAGTATTCTTAGATTAGAAGAATGACAATTATTTCTGTATCCCATTTCTGTTCTTTATGTTTTCCACAAAGGCCTGGTGTTATTGGATAATTGCTTAAAAATAAAAGAGAAATACAAGAAAGGGAGAATTAAAAAGAAAAAAAAAAGTAAGGAGAGAAGATCAAAGAAAAATAAGAGAGGAAGAAAAAAGGAAGGGAGGAAGGAAGGAAGAAAGGAAGGAAGAAAGGGAGGGAAGGAAGGAAAGAAAGCAGGAAGGCAGGAAGGCAAGAAGGCAGGAAGGAAAAAGTTCAGTTCTGATCCCAATGTGAAAATTTATAATTAAATAAAACAAAAATGTTTATTGAGGATAAAAACAATAGACTATAAAGTGAAACTGAGAAAGTTTTACTGATGCCACAGATCTAGTTATTTCTAAATATTATATTTGAAAACAGAACAATTATATGAAAAATTGCTGCCAAATATTAGACAAAACACTTGAATCACTCACAATATATGTGAATACATGTGTGCGTGGGTTTGTCAAACTTTACCTTTTTAAAAATTTATTCTGAAAGAATAAAAGAAGAATTCTTATGCTATAATGGAAACCTCTGTAACCGCATTACATGGATAATCTTCACACAGCTCACCCACTTGTTCAGGACATCTGTTACTTCGTAAATTAGGTAACTCATTAGCAGCAACATTACTGAAGGCAAGTCAAAGCAGATTGTAAAAGATTGTTCTGGTTAATACTCCTTCACTTTGCCTACAGACATTTGACTTAAAGTATCTGAAATAAAAGTCATCCTCAGTTTTCCCAAATACCTAAATTTAGAGAAAAGATTTTCGGTAACAGACAAAATAGCATCTTGAGATCCTTTCAACCATGAGCATTATTGGTTTGTTTTATACCAGTAGGGAAGCTTTAGAAATTGGCATTTGAGATGTTTTTCTAATGCCAAATATTATCCCAATGGTTGAAAGGGAATGTAAAATTAAACGAAAATGTATCTCAGAAAATGTCAAGGAAAGATCACTATTAAGTAATATTATAAATGTTCACTATTATTTGACCCTGTCAAAGGGTCAGTAGTTCAGTTAAGAAGAGTACTAACTCATCTTCCTGTGCCTATTAATTCAGAATTCAATTATTCAGCAATTTAGATATTCCATGCAATATAGTAGATGAAAGCTCTTCTTCATTATCTGATTATGAATATTTACCATAAAAGAAAAATAATAATACCTATGTTTGGGTCACTAGGAAGATTAAGTGACATATATGTAAACCAATCTAAACAATACATTGTAAATAATAAGCACTGAAAAAACTATAGTGACAGCAGTAATAATGCCATTTCCAATATAAAAACACTATAACACATTTTACACATTTATAATTTCCTAGGCAACATCACAAAAACCAAATAGAACAAATTACTACTAATTACTTTCATTTGTTTTATCCTATAACACCAACACACCTACTTGGCATATACAACTTTTACTATATTTGGACAACTAAATTTTTAAAACAACCTATGGCTTTTTCTTTATTAATATGTATTAATATATCAGTTGTCTCATTTACATATAGCACTGGAACCTGTCAATGGGAAAATAATATGTGATTTTTTCCTAAAATACAGTAATAGGTAACAAATTCTGAACTCAGCTATATGTATTCTTGTTGCTAATTAAGTTACTTTATTACAGTAATTGTGGGTTTCTTCAAAAGGCAATTTATTGAAAACTTTATACAAATTTTCACATTATATCTAATAATACCAAAATGAATCTGATATGACTGGTAGTTTTATAATGAATACCAAATGAAATAATATTTGGCTACTTCTTGAAGTTTTAATGGCTCCATCTGTCTCTTAGTTCATTTGAAATAATTAATACCCCCTTACTTTTTCTTGTGACAGCAGTTCTAAGTGTTCCATGTGTCCTTGAACATGGAACCAACTATCTGAGTTAAGAGAGAATGTGTAGAATGCATCTTAATTTTAACTACAGTTAGAAGAGGTAACACCACACTTGCCAGGTTGATTCTTCTTTATAAAATTCATCCCCGGGATTGGTAAGATTGCCAAGAAAAGGAAGAAAGTGCAATGCACATGACAAGCAAATAATTAGTACAACTGAAGTAAAGAAACAAAAGGAAATATGGCAAATAAATTTGGGTCTATTTGATTTTCATATTCTGAAAATCTGCAAGTAGAGATATTTATAGAATGTAATGATTAGACAGTTGTCTGCTATCTGACTTTTTTTTTTCATATTTAGCTATACTTATTTACTATAGCAGGAAGTTCAATGCTCATTTGAAGGCTAAGCCTATAAATAATGAAATAAAATATTCTAGGAAAATATTTTAAGACTTCACTTAAATAAAAAAAAAGCATTTGGGAAATTAAAAGAACAAATATATAAACTAAAGCTCAACCTAGTTTCAACTAGCCCCAGCATAGCTAGTGTGAAAAATACAATATAAGTTAAAAAAAATTTTTTTAGAAGTCGAGAGAAGCATTAACTGCATGGTTTCACTATACAAGGTTTTGGCAGCATGCACCAGATAACAAAACAGATATTGTGAAGAAAGTTGCTGATCTGACATCTGAAATTCAGACTTTATTGATTGTGAGTATAAAATGTCTGGCATATTAGTCTTAATGTCAAGGGACTCATACTAACAGATCTGACATTTTAAGGACAATTTCTAATTGAGACATGCCCAAGAATGACCTTATAATTAAAATATAGCTTTTTCCAATGCACTAAAAATGTTTAATGAATACTAATGAAAAATAATATAAATAATTAGATTTTAAGAAACAAAATAATGGTTTGAGGCAGATATAGACAGAATGTCAACCATGGGGGTGAAAATATGATATATGGAAAAGAACTTTTTATTTCTTTCCTAAACTTTTAATACAGCAAATCTATCCTATTATATATATAATAACATATATATATATAAATGCAACTAGGAGGACTTCCAGGAAGATGGCTTTGGAGTAGGCAGACAGGACTCAGATCTCTTACAAAAACAACAGAGGAAGGGCAAAGAGTTATTCAAGGGAGCTACTTTGAGAATCTGCAGACCAGGGACTACACATCATCCAGGAGGGAGAGGGACAAAGAGATAAAGAGGCCAAGTGGAAACTTTGAGTTACTTGCCCCTGAAGTTGGGAATGGAAGATATACTCCACCTTCAAGGCAAATCCCTCAGTAAAACCCCTGGCTCACTGCAGCCAACTGAGAGGGGAGAAAAGTCCTCCTCCCTGGGAAGTGAGGACAGAAAGTGGTTACTTTTCAGTGAATTTGGCCAGTTCAGCCACCTTTGAATATCAAAAAAGGCACCAACCAGCACTGAAGGGAGGGGGTGGGAGGGTGTGATCAAGTTGTAACACCCAAGCACCCTGGGAAATAGAGGAACTAAGTCAGTAAAAGGGTAGACTGACAGGTGACAGGCACCTAACCAGCCTAGGAGAGAGGGAAACCAGGAGACACAGTCGGCAAACTGTTAGAAACCCAACTCAACTGAGGGAAAAGAGAGCAGGTAGAGCCTGACAAGCTTTCAGAACCCTACCTAATCTGTGGAGTGCATGTAGCTCAGTGGAGGAACTCCTAATTCACATATACTAGGTCCTTGGTTTGATTCTAGGTACCTCCTAAGAGAAGCAATCCAGAGAGTGATCCAGTGGTTTGTCAGGCACACAGCTGGCACATAGTAACAGGTGAATTATAAACTGAGATTGTTTTGTTTTATTATCTTTAATTTTATATATTTTCTTATTTGTTATTATTTTATTTATTTTTGTCCTGTGTTTTATTCTCTAAAACTGGGTACCTGACCTGTGGAGGGAAGGCAGCATGATGATTGATTGAGGACACTGAACAGCCTGAGATGATTCTTAGGGTCTTAAGAGGGAAGCCTGTTTTTTTGTTTTCACTCTTTCTTCGTTTCCTTTTATTTTTCCTTATTTTTTATCCTTGTTTCTTTATTTCTTTTTTTTCTTTTTTTTTCATTTTCCCTTCTTTCATTGCTTTTCTTTCATTCCATTTTCTCATTTAGTTTTACTTTTTCTTCTTCTTCTCATCTTTCCAGGAATTTATTCTATTTTTTATCTTGTTTCATTTTTTTTTTCACTCAACCTTTTAAATTCTTATTCCCTTATATTTTTTTAATGATTTCTCACTCATTACTTATTTATATTTCTGGATCTTTCATGTTCTCCTTTCTATCTTTTCTTATATTTTTATTATTATTCTTTTTATCTTCTCTCTCTTTCTTTTTCTATGGCCATAATATTTTATCAAGGGAACATAGACATCTTGCAGAATAACTGCTACCTGGTGTTAAAGAGGAACCCTAAAACAAAACAAAATAAAATAAAGCCCTGGGTAGAAACAGAATCTAGCCATCTGAATAAACCCATCAGGATAAACTGATGCCTACGCACCAGTAAAAAATACAAGCCATACTAAAAAACAGGAAGACATCACCCAGTCTAATGAAAAATCTCTTAAAGAGGAGGAAATGCAGAACACAGAACAACTAAACAAGGATGTCCAAACAAATACGAATCAACTTAATAAAAGAGATATAAAGCATATGAAGAAAACTCTGGGGGAACATATGAAAGAAATAGTAAACGTACACAAAAAGGTAACATATCTAATTTGATGAATGGGATAATGCAGGAAATAAAAATATGCTGGAAGAACATAATAGCAGACTTGAACAGGCAGAGGGAAGAATTGGTAATGTTAAGATAGTACATCTGAAAATGGACAAATAGTAGAACAGATAGATAAAAAGAAAAAAAATTTATGAGGGGCTCAAGGAAATGAATGACAACATAAAATGCACAAACGTAGTCATTAAAGACATCCCAGAGCAAGAGAAGAAGGGAAAGGGGACAGAAAGATGTTAGAGAAATAATGATTGAAAATTTCCCAACACTTTTTTTTGAGGGACATGGATATACCTGTTCAGGAAATACAAAGCACTCCAAATGGTATAAATCCTAACAGACCCACCCCCAAGACATATACTGTAAAATTGTCAAATGATCCAGACAAAGAGAGAACACTGAAAGCAGCAAGACAAAAGATACCTATCACATAAAAGAAGCTCAATAAAATTAAGTGATGATTTCCTATGCGGTGGCTTGCTCGGTCGGTAGAGGTGGGGTCTGGCTACGGACAAGGGGTCAGTCCAGCTTTGGACGAGGGGTCGGTCCCGCTTGGGACGAGGGGTCGGTCCCACTTGGGACGAGGGGTCGGTCCGGCAGCAGACGAGGGGTCGGTCTCACAGGGGTTGTGTGGTTCGGCTGACGGGGTTGCCGGGCGACGAAGGGGTTGCCCGGAGAAGTAGGCGACGAACTGGGGACAAGGGAGGCCAGGCCCTTGTCGGGGGCTCTCAGGACTGGAGGGCGCACGGCAGAAAAACTACCACAGAGACAAGGTAAACATGCAAGTCCACTTTATTGAGGGAGAGGCAACAGTTTTATAGGGGCTGGGGAAGGCTGATTGGTCGAAGCCATGCCCTGTTCTGATTGGTTGCCAGAGAAAGGTCAGTGGGCGGTACTGGACGGGGGAGGGGTGGTGATTAGGGATTGGCTGTTGCTGTTGCTGGGGGAAGTGGCAGGGTTTAGTGATTGGTGGCTGCTGTTGCTGGGGTAGAGGGCAGACTTGAGTTTCTCGCCCACGCCTGGCTGTTGCTGCTGTTGGGGGGAGGGAAAAGGGCAGACTGGATTTTTCCACCCTGCGCCTGCTCAGGGAGAAAGAAGAAGAAGGGTGCCGCCCCACAGGCATCGTGTGGCGCCATCCGGGAGGAGGGGCGGCCGCGGAAGCATGGCTGCCGAGAAGGGGAGACCCGAGGGCACTCTGCGCCCATGCCGAGCTCCCTTCAGGGGTGGCGGTGAGTTCGACCAGCCACCCTATTATGGGGGCAGTGGCTTGGCCTGCCGCGGCCGCTCCCCCGCCAGACCAGCAAACCACACTTCAGCCGGAGGGGTGACCGCATCCTATTTGAAACCATGGAGACAAAAGGCAGTAGTATAACATATTTAAGGCACTAAAAGAAAAACTTGCCATCTAAGAATTCTGTATTGAGCAAAGCTGGCAATCAGAAATGAAGGCTAGTTCAAATTATGCACAGATAAACAGAAATTAAGAGAGTTTATCAACAAGAAACTTGCTCTTAAAGGAATATTAAAGGGAGTTTTGCAGGTTGGAAGGAAAAAAAAAACAAGAGAGAGAATGATGGAAGAGAGTGTAGAAAGGAAGATTATTAGTAAGATTAACTAAAAAGATAAAAATAAAAATAAAAACAAGATATGCCATATATAATCTTAAATAAAATATGGCTAATGTAAATACTGCCCTGACAGTAATAATATTGAATGTTAATGGATTAAACTTTTTAATAAAAGACAGATTGGCAAAATGGATAAGCAAATATAATCAATCTATATGCTGTCTACAAGAAACTCACCTTAGACCCACGGAAGTAAGAAAGTTGCAAGTGAATTGTTGGAAAATGATTTTACATGCAAACATTACCAACAACAACAAAAACCATGAGTAGCTATAGTAATATTGGAGAAAATAGACTTTAAATGCAAAATTATCATAAGGGACAAAGAAGGAGACTATATGCTAATAAAATGGGTAATCTGTCAAGAAGAAAGAACAAACACAAACACTTACGCACCTAACCAGGGTGTGCAAAGATACATGATAGAACATTGAAAAAAAAAATAGGTGGAGAAATAGATGCCTCTACAGTTATAGTGGGGGACATTAATACACCATAATTACCATTAGACAGAACATCCTGACAGATGGTCAGTAAAGAATAATACATTAGAGGATCTAGACCGAGTAGATATATACAGAACAATTACACCCAAATATAGTGGGATATACATTCTTCTTGAGTTCACATGGATCATTCTCCAGAATAGATCACATGTTAGTTCAGAAAACAATACTAACGAATTTGGAAAGACTGAAATTATACAAAGTAATTTCTCCACAATGGAATGAAATTGCAAATTAATAAGTGACAGAGAACCAGAATAGGCATGAAGATATGGCAGTTAAACAACACAATCTTAGACATTCAGTGGGTCAAAGAAGAAATTGCAAAAGATTTCAGTAATACCTTGAAAAAATGAAATAAGAACACAGTATATCAAAACCTATGGGATACAGCAAAAGCAATGTTTAGAGGGAAATTCATAGCCATAAATGCCTGTATTAAAAATGAAGAAAGAGCTAAAATCAAAGTCTTACGTGCACACCTGAAGGAACTAGAAAATGAAAAACAAACTAATCCCAAAGCAAGTAGAAAGAAGGAAATAAAAAGATTAGAGCACAGCTAAATGAAATTGGAACTTAAAAAAACAGTAGAAAAATTAACAAAAAAGAGCTAGTTCTTTGAGATGGTTAATAAAACTTATAAATCCTTAGCTAGTCTAGCAATGAGGAAGGTATATTACCACAAAGCCATAGAAATAAAGGGTATCATAAAATGATACTTTGAAAAACAGTATGCCAACATAATGGATAATTTAGATAAAATGGAAAAATTTCTAGAAACCAACAAGCAGTCTACACTAACAAAAGAAGAAAGTGATGAACTTAACAGACCAATCACATGTAACAAGAATGAATTAATCTTAAAAAACCTACCAACTAAGAAGACCCCAGGACCAGATGTTTTCCAAGGTAAATTTTATCAATCATTCCTCAAAGAACTAACATGAATCCTACTTAAATTCTCCCCAAAAATATAGTTGGAGGGAACATCACTTAACTCATTCTATGATGCCAGCATCACCTTATACCAAAGCCACATAAAGATGCCATAAGTAAACTATGGACAAATCTCTCTAATGAACCTAGACACTAAAATCCTCAACAGAATACTTGCTAATCCTACTCAACAATACATCAAACAAATTATACACCATGATCAATTGGGTTTTATCCCAGGTTTACAACAATATTTCAACATAAGGAAATCAATCAATGTAATACATCACATTAACAGATCAAAAGAAAAAATTCACATGATCATCTTTATGATGCAGAAAAAGCATTTGGCAAAATATAATATTCTTTCTTGATGAAAATACTTCAAAACATAGGGATAGAAGGAAAATTCCTCGACATCATAAAGGGTGTATATGAAAAACCTATGGCTAGTAACATATTCAACGGTGAATTGCTAAAGAATTTCCCTCTAAAAACTGGAAAAAGACAAGTATGACCACTGTCACTGTTTCATTTAACATTGTCTTAGAAGTCCTTTCTCAAGCACTTAGGCAAGAAATAGATACAAAGCACATCCAAATTGGAAAGGAAGAAGTAAAAATTTCACTATTTGCTGACAACAAAATCCTCTATAGAAAGCACTGAAACATCACAGCAAAGCTTCTAGAGCTGATAAATGAGTTCAGCTAAGTGGACTGATATAAGATCTACCCACAAAAAAAAAATCAGTAGCATTTCTGTACACCAATAATGAGCAATAAAAGGAGAATATCACGAAAAATATTCTTTTGACAATAGCAACTAAGAGTTTCAAATATGTAGGAATAATCTTAACTGAAGAGTAAAGGACTTGTACACAGAAAACTACATGACAATTTTAAAGGAAATCAAAGAAGTCCTAAATAAATGGAAGAATATTCCTTGTTCATGAATTGGAAGATTAAACACCTTTAAGATGTCATCCTACACAAATTGATTTACAGATTTAATGCAATACCCATAAAAATCACAAGAATATTTTTTACTGAATTGGGAAAGCTAATTATGAAATTTATTTGGAAAGGCAAGGGCCCCCAAATAGCCAAAAACTTATTGAACAAAGAAAAATGCAATTGAAGAAATCACACAAGCTGACTTTAAAGTGCATTACAAAGCTTACAGTAGTCAAAACTGCATGGTATTGGCACAAGAATAGACATACTTACCAATGGAACCAAATTGAGAGTTTTGAAATAGATCCTCACTTAATATAGTCAACTGATAATTGACAAGGACACGTAGCCTACTCAACTGGGACAGAATGGCCTCATCAACAAATGGTATTGGGAGAAGAGGATATCCATATCCAAAAGAATAAGAGAGGATCACCATCTCATGCCTTATACAAAAATTAACTCAAGATGAGTCAAAGATATAAATATAAGAGCCAAGACCATAAAGCTCCTAGAAGATAATGTAAGGAAGCATCTATGAGATCTTGTAGCAAGAAATGGTTTCATAAACTTTACAGCCAAACACAAACAATGAAAGAAAAAAAAATAGTTAACTGGACCTCTTCAAAATTAAAAATGTTTGTACTTAAAAGGAGTTTGTGAAGAAAATGAAAAGGCAACCTTTTCAGTTGGAGAAAATATTTGGTAACAATCTATTAATGTTTTAATACCCAGCATATATAAAGAAGTCATGAATCTCAAAATTAAAAAGGAAAAAAAAACCACTTAAAATGGGCAAGAGATTTAAATAGACACTTTTCCAAAGAAGAAATAGAAATGGCTAAAAATCACATGAAAAGATGATCAATATCATTAGCCAACAGGGAAATGCAAATGAAAACTACTATGAGATATCATCTTACACATTTTAGTGCAGTGGCTATTAAAAACAAAATGAAACAGAGAACTACAAGTGATGGAGAGGATGTGGAGGAAAGTGAACCCTAATGCACTGCTGGTAGGAATGTAGAATGGTGCAGCCATTGTGGAGGACAGTTTGGTGATTCCTCAAGAGCTAACTATAGAACTGCCATATGATCTAGCAATCTCACTGCTGGGTATATATCCAGAAGAAATGAAAGCAGGGACAGAAACAGATATATGCACACAGTTGTTCAAAGCAACATTATTCATTATTGACAGAAGCTGGAAGCCACCCAAGTGTCCATAAACAGATTAATGGATAGGGTAAGTGTGGTACATACATACATTGGAATATAACTCAGCTATAAGAAGGAATCAAGTTTTGACACTCAGGACAACATGGATGAATCATGAAGACCTTATGTTGAGTGAGGTAAGTCAGTCACTAAAGGACAAATAGTACATGATTTCATTGATAGACCTAAGTAAATTGAGCAGATTCACAGACCTGGAGGCTGAAAGATAAGTTATCAGGATATAAAGGGAGCAGAGTGTGGTAAGCTGATGCTCAATATGGGTAAACCTATGATAAGGAGGAAGGGGGTGGTTTGGCAGTGGATGGAGGCGAGAATGATGCAAGAATGTGAGTGCAGTCAGTGGTGGTTGGCATGAGGGTGAGCAAGGTGGTGGAGTTTGGGTTGAACAATCCATGAAACTGGGGAGAAGGCTGGAGGAAGGAATAGATGAACTCTGGGGTCTTGTAGTTCTGTGGTTAAAACTACAATAATGGCAATATTCTTTTAACAAATATGACAAGGTAGGGTTATTGGTGCAGGGTATCAGAAGTGGATGGTTATATGGGAAAGGGGACACCTGGG
Source organism: Dasypus novemcinctus (assembly GCF_030445035.2). NCBI lineage: Eukaryota > Metazoa > Chordata > Mammalia > Cingulata > Dasypodidae > Dasypus > Dasypus novemcinctus. The sequence continues at coordinate 53,271,673 of NC_080679.1, read as the reverse complement.
GCATGTTTCTATGGAATACAAAGGTGTTCATCTTCTTATAGGATGAATATGAAAATATTCAACATATTGAATATTCAATATATAACAATAAACAAGAAAATATTTAGTTCCCATCCTGGGGCGTTCTGCTAGGTTCTCAATTAGAGGATCAAGAATTTCTTGAAAACATAGGTAGTGCCTAACAAAAGAAGATAGACCAATATGTCAAGCTCTCAATATCAATGCATGTAATTATGAACCTTATTCTTCAAAAATTGCAACCTAGTGTTTACCATGGATTCTGAGGGGAGGGGGATGGAACAATGGATTGAGGATGGGGTATTTTTAAGGCATTGAAATTGTTCTGCATGTTCTCACAATGATGGATACAGACTATTATGCATTTTGGTAGAACTTATAAAAATATATGGTAGAGAATGTGAATCATAATGTAAACCACTGACCATGGTTAGTGGCAATGCTTCAATATTTGGTTATCAATGTAACAAATGTATGATACTCATGAATATGTTATTAATAGGGGTAAATGAGAGAGGGGGCAGAGGTGGGTTTTGTGGTAATCACCAATATTTTCTATGTGACTTTTCTGCTGCCTAAAGCTTATTTGAAAATAAAATGAAAAGCTTATTTGAAAATAAAATGAAAAAATAAGACACTGTCAATATACAGAAGAAATTGTCACTGTAAATAAGAGATAACAGGTTAACATCTTACAGAAATGAAAGACAATGTAAATTTTTAAAATTTTATATGTTTAATTTTTTAATTTTTAATTATTTTTATATATTTATATTTTTGGTTTTGTTTTGGGGGAGGTTTTGGAATCCAACTGTTGGAATGCAGCAGTTGCAGGGGAGGATGACTAGTTTGGGGTATCAGTGGTGGGGGGATGTATGGGGAGGAGTGCACCTGAGACATGACTTTATGGAATATGAATGTGTTCAGGTGATCATGGGTTGTCTTGGTAGATGGAGACCCACACAATAACCAAAAGAATATTGACTTCCCATCCTGAGAAGTCCTACTACATTCTCTAATAGTGTGGCAAGAATCCCTAGAGTACATGTGCAGTGTCTGGCAAAGGAGGACAGAACAGAAGTTGGACCATTAATATTGATGTTTCTACTCATGAACCTTGTTCTTGTGTAATTGAAACATAACTTGGTATTTTATATTGCCTAAGAGTTACCTCCTGAAAGCCTCCTTGTTGCTCTAATGTGGCCTATTTCTAAGCCAAACTCAGCATATACACTTATATCTTCCCTCTCCTCCCACCCCCAGGCATGGAACATAACTTCCAGGGATGAGCCTCCCAGGCACAGAGGGATTATTATCAAGTGATAAATAGTGATGCATTTTTAAAATGGCCTTGACCAAAGGGGGAAAATATTAAAATACAAATGAGTTTTTATGGCTAAGAGATTTCAAAGTGAGTAAGGTGTCATTCCAGAGGTCAGACTTATACATATCTTAGGAAGATCTCAATGACTGCTGCAGTAAACAGTGCCTCAGGCAGGTGGACTCCTGAGGGCTTTAGAGACATCTGGACACTATAGGCAGGGCAAGCAACCCCAATTTTGGCACATTTTTTAGTTGACCTTATCTTGGAATATATGATAACCTATCTCTTCACTGTGTTGGAATTGGACTCATTCATAATTTTCCTACACATTGTTCTTATGCTCCTTTTATTTGAACCTATAATAAGCACTATACCTGATAAATATATGTCCAAGAGACTTTCATCTTCTGGCTGTTCATATGCTGATTTAGCCCTGATTCTCAGCAGAGTCACCCCTAACACCTACTCTACAATCCTTTGGACTTGCACATAACAACTAACAAAAGGATGATGATGGACAATGCCCATCACCAAAAAACAGAGAGTATCTACAAGTGCAAGCAAGACAGTTCCAGCTATCTGCCCCTGGGATCTAAGGCCCCTCTCAACAGAAAGCACAGTGGGCATCACCATCCTAAAATCTTCAAGGCCAAGGAATGAACAAACATAAGGTGGGAATGCAACTACAGACCAAAGTAGACATTAGTTATTCTAGTAATGGAAGATCTTGTAATATTGATATAAAAGCAGTGGTCACCAGAGTTTCTGAAGAGAGGGAGAGGGAAGAACAGGTATAACATAGGGCATTTCAGGGATATTGGATTGTTCTGCTTGACATTGCAATGATGGATGCAGGCCAGTATATATTTTGTCAAAACCTATAAAATTGTGTGGTGTGATATGTCAACCATAATTAAACTATACACCATGTCTAGTAGTAATACTTCAATATGTGTTCATCAATTGTAGCAAATGTACCACAGTAATGAAAATATTATTCATGGGGGAAAGTGTGGGAATAGGAGAAGGTGAGGTATATGGTAATCTCCTGTATATTTTATGTAACATTTATGTAATTTAAACTTCTTTAAAAAAACAATGAAATGAAAAAATACAGGTGCTATAATTACATAGCAAATACCATTGATTGTATACCTTGGATGAATTGTATGCTTTATTAATATGTATCAGTAAAATTTATTAAAAAATGCAAACATATTGACAAACTAAATTGAATCAAAAAGAGACTCAAAAGATAACTGAATTATAAAAGTCTATATAATTGATTATATGATTCTTGTGGATTATGAAAATTGTAATAGAAATACAATTAAAATATATTTAGCTAAACAAACCAATTTAACATATGACAAAAAAGTATTCTTCAGCAGCAATATTGATTAATAAATACAGCACTTTTAAAAGTTATAAGCTGAGATAACATTAATTTTATTTGTATGTCCTCCATAAATTATTTTTGGCATATGAAGTTCTCAATTGATGGCCTATTTTATACACAGTTTTTGATAGTAACATGGAATCCCCTTCTCACAAAGACCAGATCCTGTCTTAACTATTTCTGAACTTATATTTTTAAAAGGCAACTTGCTTCAATCAAAATTCCACTCTTGAAAGTGCATTGCATATGAGATAATGCTATTATTAATATATTTGTTTTTTTCAAATGTCTTTTTGCTTTCTATAATTATTAAGAAATGAATTGTTCTTCCTAACTAACAGCTGATACAGCCTTTTTTACCAATGTGTTACAGAGAGTAGAGTGAGTCAGGCTCACTTCCTTTCCCACATAACAAGTTACTATGAATTTGAAAATAACTGCATTCATTAATAAAGTGAACATTGTAAAAGAAAGTGGAAGCAATTTTTAAAAAGGAAGATAAATTTTGTGAATGCATGTGCTGAAAATGTATGTGTTGTAGAAAGTATAAATGACAGCTAGACAGAGATAAATGTGAATATTCAAATATTCTCCACACAAAAGTTTTCCAGAAAGAACACAGTTTTCAAGACATCAGTTATTAGGCAATAGAAGAGTGAGCGTTTGGGAACTCAGTAGAACAAAGGCTATATGAGTAAACATAGGTCAGTGAAAACCTTATTTGAAATAAAGATATTTCTCTTAGTATACAGATTTTTCAGTGGGAATTAAAGCTAGTCTGATTGATTCGTTTAAGGACAATATCTTTAATATTCTTTTGGTTTTCATTGTTTGTTTTTGTATTGTTTTGTTTTGCTTTCATACAAAAGAAAATTAGCTACTGTGCTCACAACACAGGAACACAATAGCTCTTTTGTTTGTGCAATTGACCTAGCAATTGAATTTCTTTCTTTTCTTTTTTGTTCTTTCTAATGGGCAATTTTTTAAAAATAATTTTGAATCTGAAAATCCAGGTCCTTACTATATTTTTCCCATAGAACAGAAGGTTTAAAATATGACGATTGATAAAGTCTCTCAGACAATTATATTGTACAATAGAAACTTAAGGTAATAATGTTATTAGATAAATAAAAGAGAAAGCACTATATGGAAATTAACATTGTTAGATTAGCAAGTAATTTAAAAATTACTCCTGCTAACCCTTTCTTTGGAACCTACTGGAGTCCATGTTACAGCAAATGAAGGCATAAATAAAGATAGAAGCCATGGAGCACAGGGGAATCAATATAGAAAAATGACAAAGGGAATATCAAAAATGATGGTGAATATAACATTTTTGCAGAAATAAAGTCCAAGGTTCTAGTTCAGAGGTTCATCAGTCCAGATTGGACACCGTCAGTATGTCCCAGAAAAGATTACTTTCAAGAAAATAAAATTGAGGGGATATGATGAGTGTTTACACATTGAGAGAAGAAATAGGCAAATATCAGAGTGCTTTAGATTGAATTAATAGTAAAATATTTTTTAATTCATTCCAAAGAAAAGAAAATATAGCACAGAAAAGAATAGTAATCATAGTATAATGCATCTACACTTTGGGTAAAAATAAAAACTAAAAATAAATACATGAATACAACAAAAATCCTAAATAATGACTAAAAGCATGATGACTAAATTAGAATCAATGAAACTGATATGTGTTTTCCATACCTGCTTATGAAGAGTTTTAAAAACAGACTAGAAGACATTAGAGAACGTTTCAGGTAAGAGGCCATTTCTGGGGATGTAGATGTGGCTCAACAAGTTGGGCAGCAGTCTACCACACGGGAGGTCCTGGGTATGGGTCCTTGTGCCTCCCTAAGATGATGAGCAGATGCTGCACCCATTGCAATAAGCTAGATGCTGCGCTCACCACAATGAGCTAGACATTGCACTCCAATGGGCAGACAGCTAAATGAACAGATGCCACAAGCCAGCAGATGCCACAGCCTGTGGGGGGCAGATGTGGCTCAAGCTGTTGGGCACTTGCCTCCCATGTGGGAGGTCCCTGGGTTCAGTTCCTAGTGCCTCCTACAGAAGGTGACCAAATAATGAGCAGACAGACGACAGAACTATGGGGGGGAGGGGGGGCGGGATAAATAAATAATTTTTTTTTTAAAAAGAGGCAATTTCTGAGTATGGCTATCTTTAGTCTTCTATGTTTAACTTTTTGATAACATTTTACACAAATTAATGAATTTCTATCCTTTAAGGAAAATAACATTTCCAAAAATTAATTTCTTTATGTAAGCTTATACCAATTAAATCTGCATAAAATTACATAAATATTTTGTTCTAAATATTAGGCCATTTGCTTTATGTTTTAATATACTGAGTTGCACTACCTTAAAATAATGGGAACTCAAGCTGTACTTCACAGTGAATTAGCATATTAATTATGAGACAAATCAGACCAGCCAGTGTTTCTTGTTCAGTTTTCTTAAAATTTCAAAGACTGAAATCATAATGTAAAATAAAGGATTTTTTCAATATAGTGTAATGAATAAATATCCTAATTATGGGTAATAAATACATTTTATTGATATTTTAACGTCTACTCCTGCCATCTGCTCTCAATATGTGTTATAGTTATTGAACTGTGTATTTCCCATGTGTATTCTAATTACTTGTACATTTTCATTTTTTACTAATTTAAAAGTGACATATACAATATGATTAAAGGGTTTTTTTGAGGATGAGTGCTGTATAAGAACACCCAATCAAATATATTGAAAGTAAATGGAAAGATACAGCCTAATGTGACTTCAATAAGACACATCTATAAATTCTCTGCTCATAAAGTATTCTGTTCCTTGAATTCCTGGGGATTAAAAGACTTGCATGCAAATAAAAGAAATTCTCTATATTTTACTTTACTTTTATTCTTAAATTACCATCTGTATGCCAGTGACTACAATGCAGATAGGATTTGTCCAAACTTCAACTGACTCCCTGATCCAGACTATCAAATCAAGTCTACTTGCCTCTTTGACAGTGCAATTTAAGTGTCTTAAAGTAATAACAATTGCAACATCCCCAAACTGAAATATTCTTACTCAACCAAATTTTGCTATTGTTCCACATTGCAAATCTTATGTCACATACAGCTTAAAGCTGTATTTTCAGTTTAGGTAAAGTTCTATATCTTTAATATGGGTGTCTTAGATTTGGCCTCATCTCTCCCCTCTCCCTTCTAACTCCAGCTATTAGGATTCCATTTCCTCAATATGCATTGTTCTCTCTTTCTTATGGGCTATTAAACAACCTACTTTTCCCTGTGTTTAGAACATGTCTCCCTCTAACCCCTCTATTTAGATAATTGTGATTCTGCCTTTAGAATTCAGCTTAAACATCACGTTGTCAGAGTCCCATTTTGACTCTATGAAATATTTAGTTCCCTTTTTTTACACCATAATCTTTGACTTTTAACAATTCGCATTATCCTTGTAACTAATTACATACTAGATTTAATTTTCATAGTTACACACTCAGGGATGAAAAATGCATCTTTATTTTCTAATATATCCTATTATATCTGATTTATTCTGCTTTTAACTACAAGCCTGATAGCGCTGAACTTATTCCTGTCATTTCCAATAAGATCAGCCATATTAATTATATTAGTTAAATGTAATATACTGTAAGAGATCCCAAAATATAAGCACTTAAATAATATGAAATTAAATTAAATTCTTTCAATAACAGTCTAGCAGTCTGAGTCTCACAAATCAGCTCGGTTAAGAGCTAATGATGGGATCCAGGTTCCGTTAATCTTGTATCTCTATACCTCTGAGTATATTCTCCTGAACTTCTTGGTTGAACCTGGATTACTGCCATATTTATATCTCAGTTTAAAGGAGGGGCAAAAGTTAAATTCTAGGGGAAAAAAGAGTTTAGTTTTATTTAAAACAAGAAGGACTAGAGTTAAACCCATAATTTTCACTATGACAAGTTGGATATTTTTTCACATGTCTTTTCTTTCCTTTAATAGGGTTACAGATCTATACCCTTTGCCACATGATTTTGCAATGTCTATCAATAAAAGAGTTGGAGTACATATATCCCTGCCCCATTGACATTGGGCTTGGCCATTTCAACTGTTGGGATGTGGATGGAAATTACAATTTGCTATTACAAATCAAAGCTTTTTTCAAAGAAGTTAAGAATGAATTTTAGGAAGACAATTATCTCTCTATTACACATGGTCTTGGGCTTTTCTCTAATAGAAATGTGAAGAATTCTTTGAGGTATTCCCCAGGCCCTCCACTCAACAAATAATTTCTACTCAGTTACATGGGATTGGCTATTAATTTTGTTAGATCCCAGACTATACCCTGGGAAATGAGCAACAAATGTTCTAGGCTCTGAAATCTTCCAAACAACAGTAGATTTTCCCTTCCTTATTAATAAGGTATTGTATCTCATATAATGGAAACATGATTTTTTTTCACCATAACCCACCCCTTGTTTGTGAATTCACCATGTTTCTAGCATTTGTTATTCTGTCATTATAGAGAACAAAACCAAACCCAAAAAACACACAGACATAAACTTCATTGTAAGTTTAGGTTTAATTCATTGTAAATAGATCTTTATATACTAGAAATATGCCTACAACAAGTAAAGCAACTTTTGGAATAGATAAATTATGAATTAAAATGGAAGAAAAGCAAAAGAATATATAATTAGTTCTTACAATTTCTATCACTAAGATAACAGATTTGAACATAATATAAGAAAAAGAGAGAAGCATGGCATTGTTATTAAGAATTAGAATCTAACTAACTGGATTTAAATAAGGGATCTAACGGCTAGTAGTTATGTGAGTTTACCTAAGCTCTTTTTTTTTTTTTTTTTTTTTTTTTTTTGCAACTTTTATATTCTTTTTTTTTTTTTTTTTAATTTTTTAATTTTTTATTGACTTTGTAATAATATTACATTAAAAATATATATGTGAGGTCCTATTCAACCCCACCCCCCCCCCTCTCCCCCCCCCCAACAACACTCGTTCCCATCATCATGACACATCCATTGGATTTGGTAAGTACATCTTTGGGCACCTCTGCACCTCATATACATTGGTTCACATCATGGCCCATACTCTCCTCTATTCCATCATGTAGGCCCTGTGAGGATTTACAATGTCCGGTGATTACCTCTGAAGCACCATCCAGGGCAGCTCCATGTCCCGAAGACGCCTCTACCTCTCATCTCTTCCTGCCTTTCCCCATACCCTTTGTCCATTATGTCCACTTTTCCCAATCCAATGCCACCTCTTCTATGTGGACACTGGATTGGTTGTGTCCATTGCACCTTTATGTCAAGAGGAGGCTCAGATTCCACCTGGATGCTGGATGCAATCCTCCCATTTTCAGTTGTAATCACTCTAGGCTCCATGGTGTGGTGGTTGTCCTTCTTCACCTCCATCTTAGCTGAGTGTGGTAAGTCCAATAAATCAGATTGTAGGTGCTGGAGTCTGTTGAGGCTCAGGATCTGGCTATCACATTGTCAGTCCAGAGATTCAAATCCCCTAAATATATCTTAAACCCCAACATTAACTGCACCTCCAGCACATTAGCATGAAAGTCTTATGAAGGGAGATCCCATCTGAGTCCAGATTCATCACACATAAACACCATTTCCAAAGAGGGGCCATCTGCCCTGGTAGTTAACCCCATCGGCCATGACCATAACTCCCATGGGTCTCTTTAGCCCTCAAAGGAACCAATATCTGGGGGTTGTATCTGCTTTATCTGTCTCTCTGACTCTGCTCAGTTGTGCATGAGGGCAAACCTTCTGCCAGCCTCCAGACTCTTTTTTAGAAACTCGTAGCCATATAAACTCATTTCTCCTTTCCATTTCCCCCTTACTTTAGGTCAAACAGCATTTTAAAGTCATGGTATTTTATGTAGACATGGATATTCTGCTGATCCGCATTGAACCTTCCGTATAAGGTCATTTTCCAGTTGCATCATCAGTTGGTAGTTGATAGTGGTCCCTCGTTGCCAGGGAGGCTCATCCCCGGGTGTCATGTCCCACGCTGGGGGGAAGGCATTGCATTTACATGCTGAGTTTGGCTTCGAGACTGGCCACATTTGAGTAACATGAAGGCTGACAGAAGGAAATTCCCAGGCACAAAGTTGCTCTAGGCCTTGTTATTATTTTGGGTTTATCAGCTCACAAGCATATTCATTGGTATCAGGGGCTCACTGTTGAACCCTCACTCCCTAGGCTCTTAATTCTTCTTTGTCTTTAGCTTTGTCAATGAATTGGGGATAATAATTAGGCTGATAATAGGTCTTGGTTTTACTGGAAAAAATTCAAATTTATGCCTGTTGTCCTGCCATTTTCTCTGTTTAGCATACTAGTTTGTTCTCAAGAGTATTCCAGATTGGATAATAAATAATATAATCACCCTAATTTTAGTAGTATTCACCTCATAGAGATGTAAAGAACTTGTAACAGTGTCAAATGTGGTAAATAGCATTTGTTTAAAAAATGTTTTTTTTTTTTCTGTATTTCATTATTTCAAACTTGTGAAAAGTTCCACGAAACATGAAAAAAGGCAATGAGTGCTCAATGAAGAGGTATAGGTAGGTAGTACTTATGTCCTCAGGTAAGTGCTACAGAGCTGCATTTAGCAGGAACCTCAGTGACATTGGCAGTTTTCTCAACAATCCTTGGAAGGCATGTCCGTGAAGGAGCTAAATACATATACATTCTATATTGTTAGCAAAGAAGTGAATTCAAAATTGAATATATGGACTGGATAAGATGAAAAATTTCTTGCAAAAATATTCAATCAAAAGTTAGTGGTGGGAGGGCAGATGTGGCTCAAGCAATTGAGCTCCCACCTACCACATAGGGGGTCCCTGGTTCAGTTCCTGATGCCTTCTAGAGAGGACAGTGAGCTGGCATGATGGGCAGGTGCAGCAGGTTGGCACAACAAGATGACACAACAAAAGACACAAGAAGAAAAAAAGAAAAAGCTAGTGGTACCTACTAGGCAAATACTGAGAAGAGACAGAGACAGACATCTGCACAGCTGTGCTCATTGAGGCATTATTCATGATTGTCAAAAGTTGGAAGCAACCCAGGTATCCATTAACTGATGAATGGATAAACAAATTGTGGTGTATACTCATGATGATCTACTATGCAGTGGTAAGGAGAAATGAAATCGTGAGGCATACGACAACATGGATGAACTTGGAGGACATTATGCTGAATGAACAAGCCAAACATAAAAGGACAAATCTGTATGAGTGCGCTATTGTGAATAAATATATTGTGTAACTCATGGAGTTAATAATTAGAAAATAGGTCACTGGAAAATAGAAGGAGGGTAGAGAATAGAAAGCAGAGGTTTAATATGTGCAGAATTGTTAAAAATGTTGTTTGTAAATCTTTGGAAATGAATAGAAATGGTGAAAGCACATCGTGGTTTTTGCAACTACTAGATCTATTGTATGGGTATGACAGTGGTGGAAAGGGAAAGTCTAAGGTCATGTATATTACAAGAAGGAGAGCTAAAAATTGTAACATGGGATTGTTTAAGATAATAAAATATCATATAAAACACAAATATGGGAAATATTGCATATATGACTGTTTTTACAAAATATAAATACAAATATACTAGAGAAAAGGAAAAAAGAATAGCAGCTCTGTATGACAGAGGAATCATAGAGAGATTGAGAGGTGATGAGTTTTGTTTGTTTTTTTATTATTATGATTATTGGAATAATGAAAGTGCTCTAAGAATGAAATAATGAATGCACAAATATGGGATTACACTGAATACAGCTGATTGTGCACTTTTGATGGATTTATGCTTTTTTAATATGTATCCATAAAATTGATTTGTTTAATAAAAAAGGTAGTGGCCGAGAACAAGATGTTTCACAGTGGAGTTTTGTCATAAATAGTAGGTTTCTGAGGGCTGTTCAACACGATTATTCCATGTCTCTGTCTCTTTGCTCCTTGCATATTTTTATTTTTAATCTATCAGATTTAAAGTTGAATGACCAAAGTTTATTTACAATTTATTCATATCTCGTTTAAGGAACCCTATAAAGCTAGCTTACACTTAAATGTAAAATGGTTTTAATTTTCTTCTTCAGGATGTTTAGGGACATGAGAACAAGGTCAACCTAAAAATAATAGACTCTGGAACAAATGTGTTTATTCATTTACACATCATAAACATTTAATATATCATGGTAAATTCAACATGATAGCTGTGAGAGAAAAGAATGCTAAAAATGGTTAATAATGTCATATGGATACACCCAAGCCTTTAAAAAAAAAAAGCAAAGTGTGACATATCCTCTTAGATAAGTATTATGAAAAGGTTGGACCCAAAACACAAAGGCCGTGGTGGGCCCACCTATTTGATTTCACATGAACTCTGGGAAACTGATTCAAGGTATTTATGAAATAACACAAAATCCCAAACCTGTGTCAACATATAGTACTGCTAATTCCTACCCAGATTTTTAAAATGACTCCGACATATTGCAATATGTAAGATGAATAAAAAACACATAAAATAGTTCAAGTCAGTTTACATGACCATTAGGAAAAACACACAAATTTTATTTTACATGTTACCAAAGACAGATATTTATTAGCTAAATTTTAAAGTGAAACTGCACTATCCAGGTTACAAGCAAAATGTCGACTACATTGACACAATTTAACAACTGCAATTATTGGGCAAGGCAGTCAGTGAAATTAATGTTCTGGACAGGAAAAGCTTATAAAAATATACTAAAGTGATTGTAAAGAGATGTGTGTTAATCTTGAATCCACAATAGTACTTAATAGACAGTCTTCTAACGTAATCCCTTCTGTAAAATGAAGGCATTATCACTTCAAGAGTTAACAGCCAGTAAGTACCTCATTTTCTACAAGTAGGTTTTTTGAGGTACTGGGAGAATTATACTTGTGAAAGAATAGACACCCTATTTTCTGCTTCAAAATACAGTAATCTTCATGCAACCTTTAATTCTTAATTGTTGTTAAGCAATGTAATTGTTATCATAGTGTTAAAATTATAAAAATTTTGATCAAGAACTGAAATTGGATGGACATTCACAAGTATTCATCAGATGAATTATTTTTAAGAACTAATTTTTGTACAGTAGCATTGTTTTGTTTTAATGACAAAAATAACAAAATATAACAATATAAACGTAAAATTGGTGAAGTTTATAAAGTTTTATCTTTAGACAAAGCTTGAAGTGCTTTATAAACACAATTTCTTTAATCCTTATGTCCTATTTCTCAAGAAACCTGCTAGAAAAAACTATTCAATTTGGAAAAGATAATATCTGTATTTCAATTTTAGTAGATTATGTTTATATTATAGAATTCAAGTTCCAAGTAAGTGTCTTGTTTGTCATAACTAATAAGGGTGTCCTCTGGGATTTGATGGCAAAATATTACCATTATTCGAATTTATGTGATCAGTTTATCCTATCTGGATTCATTTGCAATGATAGATTAATAAGACGTCCCTTTACTTATATTTTTCCTTATACTTTTTGTAGCAAAAGAATAGTAACTTGTACTTTATTTTGCAGATTTAAAAAAATGACCCTATAAATTCTTTTTTTTTAATTGACTTTGTAATAATATTACATTAAAAAAATATATATATGAGGTCCCATTCAACCCTACCACCCCCACCCCACCTCTCCCCCCCCAGCAACACTCCTTCCCATCATCATGACACATCCATTGCATTTGGCAAGTACGTCTTTGGGCACCTCTGCACCTCATGGTCAATGGTCCACATCATGGCCCATACTCTCCCCCATTCCATCCAGTGGTCCCTGTGAGGATTTACAATGTCTGGTGATTGCCCCTGAAGCACCATCCAGGGCAGCTCCATGTCCCAAAGATGCCTCCACCTCTCATCTCTTCCTGCCTTTCCCCATACCCATCAGCCATCATGTCCACTTTTCTCAATCCAATGCCACCTTTTCTATGTGGACATTGAATTGGTTGTGTCCATTGCACCTCTATGTCAAGAGGAGGCTCAGATTCCACATGGATGCTGGATGCAATCCTCCCACTTTCAGTTGTAATCACTCTCGGCTTCATGGTGTGGTGGTTGTCCTTCTTCAACTCCATCTTAGCTGAGTGTGGTGAGCCCAATAAGTCAGATTGTAGGTGCTGGAGTCTGTTGAGGCTCAGGACCTGGCTATCACATTGTCAGTCCAGAGATTCAAATCCCCTAAATATATCTTAAACCCCAACACTAACTGCACCTCCATCACATTAGCATGAAAGTCTTATGAAGAGAGATCCCATCTGAGTCCAGATTCATCACACATAAACACCAGTTCCAAAGAGGGGCCATCTGACCTGGTAGTTAACCCCATTGGCCATGACCATAACTCCCATGGGTCTCTTTAGCCCTCAAAGGGACCGATATCTGGGGGTTGTATCTGCTTTATCTGTCTCTCAGACTCTGCTCAGTTGTGCATAAGGGCAATCCTTCTGACAACCTCCAGACTCTTTTTTAGAGACTCGTAGCCATATAAACTCATTTCTCCTTTCCATTTCCCCCTTACATTAGGTCAAACAGCATTTTAAAGTCATGTTATTTTATGTAGACAGGGATATTCCACTGATCCGCGTTGAACCTTCCGTATAAGGTCATTTTCCAGTTGCATCATCAGTTGGTAGTTGATAGTGGTCCCTCGGTGCCAGGGAGGCTCATACCCAGGTGTCATGTCCCACGCTGGGGGGAAGGCATTGCATTTACATGCTGAGTTTGGCTTCGAGACTGGCCACACCTATAAATTCTTTTGGCTTATTTTAACAACCTTGTTGTTAGCTCTCACCAGAAACTTTCCACATCTTCAAAGTCAAAAGCAGAATATAACTTCAAGTCAAATTAGACTTAGTATGAGAAAAATAATAGTATATAAGATGATGACTTAAAGCAACAGAAGAAAAAAGCCTCAAACATAATAAAATTTGAAATTTAATTATTACAAAGAAAAAATCTTAGCTATAATTGAAAGAGAGTAGTTTTTAGTGGTTTAGATATGTATTAGATAAGTAGTTTAGCTAGTGGTTAAAATGAACCTACAGTTTTGTTAATTGAAAGGTCTAGACATTGGTAAATAGAAATGATGCTAGGACTAGAACTGTTATTAATATTGCATAATCTTGAGGAAGCCACACTATTCAAGATTAAATATTTCCATCTATAAAATGAGAGATTGGGCAAAATAATATGGAATGAGTGTTTATTTTTGTGAGAAAGAAGTCCTTGTTCTTTAGTGTTGCCATGAGAGAATCCTAAGAAAATCTTTGAAATAGTACATACATAGACTGATTATATGTAAAATGTGTGACTTGACCAGGACAATTCTTTCTTAATTCAATGTTCTCTGATTATTATTCCAGGGCTAGTTAATTCATTCACCATGTTTAAAAACTGCAAAATTCTGAGCATCCTCCTCATCCTCCTCATCGTCTTGCCCATTAATGGTAGGCTTTTCCTCCAAGGCTTTATTACTCATCTTCTGTGACTTCACAAACTGCAGGCATCTAAGAGTAGACCAGAGTAGTACACTACTCATGAGCATGGCTGGGATTCCCTGATATAATTTAATCATTGCAGTGGATAGCAAACATCATTTTCATGTAGGAGATGAAAGCATGCATTTTTTAAAAATTCAGTGCAGAAGTAATGATTTATGCCCATCAGCTGATAGAGTATGGGAATATCTAAGTTTTCATAATGTATAGGTTTTTTTAAAGTATTTTTTTTATTATTTTTTAAAAAGATACTTAGATTACATAAATGTTACTTAAAAATATAGGGGATTCCCATATGCTCTTCTCCCTACACCGTCCGTATTTTCCCACATTAACAGCATCCTTCATTAATGTGGTGCATTTGTTACAATTGAACACATTGTAGAGCACTGTCACTAAGCATGGATTATAGTTTACATTGTAGCTTACACTCTCTTCTACACAAGTTTTTAACTTGTGGCAAGATATATAATTTGGGAATTCATTATAATTCCTAAATCCCAAAAATGCCCCCATATTATACCTGTCTTTCCCTTTCCCTGCTCTCAGAACTTCCAGTGGCTACTACCTCCACATCAATGATATAAGTTCTTCCATTGCTAGAATCACAATAAGTCTATAATAGAATACCAGTAAGTCCACTTTAGTTCTTTGTTCATTCCCCAATCCTGAGGATCTGGGATGGTGATGCCCACTCCACCTAATTGAGAAGGGGCTTTGATCACATGGGCCAGATAGATTGGACTCACTTGTTTGCTGCTGAAGACTCTCTCTGTTCCTTGGAATGTTCATTTCCCATCATTGTCTCCTTGTTAGTTGGCCTCAGTGAGTTCAATGACCTGGAGAGTAGGTGTTGCACCTCTGTTGAGATTCAGAGCCCAACTGGCACATAGACAGTCCAAAGATTTTAGTTTTTTGTACATACACCTATCAATCTTAGTAATAATTATAGGTTCAGACAGCAGGGTAAGAAGAGTCATGTTTAGGGAAATCACAACTAAGCCCAACTCTGTCACATGGGGGAGCATGAATTCCAAAGTAGTGCCTTGTTGAATATTAGATGACTGCATATATGAGGATCTATATCAGAACTCTCAATTTGGTTTTATTGGTCACTGTGTCTATGCTTGTGCCAATACCATGCTTCTGTAGCTTTGCAGCATGTTTTAAAGTCAGGTAGTGTGGTTCATCCAATTTCATTTTTCATTTTCTATATGTCTGGCCATTTGGGGCTTCTTGCCCTTCCAGATAAATTTCATACATAGATTTTGCAATTCAGTAAAAAGAAAAACAAAATGCTGTGTTGATTTTTATTGGGATTAGATTAAATCTGTAGATCAGTTTGGGTAAGCTAGACATCTTAATAATGTTTTGTCTACCTATCCATGAACAGGGAATATTCTTTCATTTATTTAAGTCTTCTTTGATTTCCTTTAACAGTGTTGTGTAGTTTTCTGCATATAAGTAATTTACATCTTTAGTTAAATTTATTCCTAGGTATTTGATTTTTTTAGTTGTTATTGTAAATGGGACTTTTTTCTTGATTTCCTCCCCAGAATGCTCATTATTGGTGTACAAAAATGCCACTGATTTTTGCACCTTGATCTTCTAATGTACAACTTTACTGAACTCATTTATAAGCTCTAAAAGCTTTATTGTCATTTTCTCAGGGCTTTCTATGAATAGGATCATGTAGTCTGAAACAGTGAAATTTTTACATCTCCTTTTCAATTTGGAGGCCTTTTATATCTTTTTCTTCTCTAAGTGGTCAAGCAAATAGTTCTAACATAATGTTAAATAGGAGCAGTGAAAGTGGGCATCCTAGTCTTTTCCCTGATATTAGAGGGAAAGTTTTTAAGATTTTGCCATTAAATATGATGTTAGCTGTAGATTTTTCATTTATACCCTTTATCATGTTGACAAAGTTTCCTTCTATTCCTATCTTTTGAAGTTTTTTGTTTTAGTTTTTTAACCAGGAAAGGGTGCTTAATTTTGTTGAATGTTTTTTCTGTGTCTATAGAGATGATCATGTGATTTTTTTCTTTCTACCTGTTTATGCAGTGCTTTATATTGATTGATTTTCTTATGTTGAACCACCCTTGCATACCAGGTAAGAAACCCACTTGGTCAAGATGTATAATTCGTTTTATGTGTTGCTGAATATGATTAGTATGTATTTTGTTGAGGATTTTAGCATCTAGGTTCATTAGAGATATTGGTCTATAGTTTTCCTTTCTTTTGGCATCTTTGTTTGGCTTTGATATTAGGGTGAAGTTGGCATCATAGAATGAGTTAGGTAATATTCCCTCCACTTCTAGTTTTGGAAGAGTTTAAACAGGATTGGTGCTAGTTCTTTCCAGAATATTTGGTAGAATTCACATGTGAAGCCATCTAATCCTGGGCTCTTCTTAGTTGGAAGGTTTTTGATGACTAATTCTATTTCATTACTTCTGATTATTCTATTGAGTACATCAATTTCTTCTTTCATCAATGTGGGCTGCTTCTTTGTTTCTGAGAATTTCCTCTAAATTATCCATTTTGCTGGAATATAATTTTTCAAAATTATCCTCTTATGATACTCTCTATTTCTGTGGGGTCAGTGGTGATATCTCCTTCCTCATTTCTTATTTTATGCATTTGCATCCTCTCTATTTTTTTTCTTTGTTAATCTAGGTAAGGGTTTATCAATTTTATTGTTCTCAAGGAACCAGCTTTTGGTTTTGTTTATTTTTTCTATTGCCTTCTTATTTTCAATTCCATTTAGTTCTGCTTTACTTTTTGTTATTTCCTTTTTTGTATTTCCTTTGGGGTTAGTTTCCTGTTCTTTTTCTTATTCCTCCAGATGTACAGTCAGGTCTTTGATTTTAGTTCCCTCTTCTCTTTTTTATCTACGCAACTATGGCTATGAATTTTCCTCTCAGTGCAGCTTTTGCTGCAGCCTACAGGCTTTAATATGCTGTGCTGTCATTTTCATTCTTTCAAGGCAGTTACTGATTGCTTTTATGATTTCCTCCTTGACCTACTATTTGACTGAGAGTGTATTATTCAACTTCCATATTTTTGCACCTAATCTGGTTCTTTGGCCCTTACTGATTCCCAACTTCATTCCATTATGTCAGAGAAATTACTTTGTATAATTTCAAACTTAGTGACTTCATTGAGAGTTGTTCTTTGACTTAGCATATGGTCTATCCTGGAGAATGATCCATGTGCATTCAAGAAGAATGTATATCCCACTGTATTTGGATGCAGTGTTCGGTGTATGTCTATTAGGTCCAGATCCTCTAATGCATTATTCAGAGTCTTTGTTTCTTTATTAATTCTGACTAATGTTAATTATGGTGTATTAAAGTCCCCTGCTATAACTGTAGAGGCATCTATTTCTCCCCTTAGTTTTTCCAGTGTTTGCCTTATGTATTTTGAGATACCCTGTTTAGGTGCATACAGTTTATAATTGTTCTTTCTTCTTGATAGATTATCCCTTTTATTAATATATAGTGTCCTTTGTCTCTTACAATAGTTTTGCATTTAAAGTCTATTTTGTCTATATTAGTATATCTAATCCTGCCCTTTTTGGCTATTGTTTGCTTGGAGAATGGTTTTCCAGTTATCCATGTTCAGACTTCTTGCATCCCTGGGTCTAAGAGGGACTTTTTAGTCAGCATATTGATGGTTCATATTTCCTTATTTATTCTGCCAATCTGTGTCTCTTGATGGTAAGTTTAATCCATAACATTTAATGTTATTACTGTCAAGGAATTACTTACATTAGCCAAATTTCCTTTTCATTTATGTACGCTGTATACTTTTTTTTTATTTCTGTTTTTATCTTTATAGTTGTTTTTATGCTCTCCTCCAAGTCTCTCTCCTGCTTTTCCTTTCAACCTGCAAAACTCCCTTTAGTATTTATTGAACTGCAGGTTTCTTATTGACATATTCTCTTAATTTCCATTTGAATATTTTGAACTCTCCCTCATTTCTGAATGCCAATTTTGCTGGATAGAGAATTCTTTTACTGGAGGTTATTGTCTTTTAACATCTTAACTATGTTGTACCACTGCCTTCTTTGCCTCCATGATTTCAGATAAGAAATCAGCATTTGATCTTATCAAACTTTCCTTGTATGTGATGGTTCTCTTTTCTCTTGCTGTTTCCAGTATTCTTTCTTTGTCTTGAACATTGGACAATTTGACAAGTATATGTCTTGGTGTAGGATTTATACTGTTTGGGGTGTGCTGTGCTTCCTGGACATGTACTTTCATGTACTTCAATAGGGTTGGAAGGTTTTCAATCATTATTTCCTCCAACACATCTTCTGTCCCCTTTCCCTTTTCTTTTCCCTCTGGGATCCCTTAATGCATGTGTTTGTGTGTTTCATGCTGCTTTCAAATCCCTGAGTCCCTGCTGAATTTTTTCTATCTTTTCATCTGCCTGTTATACTATCTCTTTGATAGGTCTCTTTGATCCCAGCTGTACTGTCTTCCACATCACTAATTCTTTCCCCTGCATGTTCAAATCTGCTGTTATGTGCTTCCAGTGTATTTTTTATTTCTTCTATTGTGCCGTTCATCCATTATCTTTTTACGTATGTTTGCAATTTCTTCCATGTGTTCTCCCAGTGTCTTCTTAATATCCTTAATCTCTTCCTTCACTTCATTAAGTTGGTTCATGATATTTGTTTGGACATCTCTGATTAGTTGTTCTAGTTGTTCTATGTTTTGCATCTCCTCGTCTTTTTTAGTTATTTCATTGGATTGAGCTGTGTCTTCCTGTTTCTTGGTGTAGATTGTAGTTTTTTGTTGGTGTCTAGGCATCAGTTTATCTTGATGGATTTGTTCAGTTGATTAACTTCTCTTTCTAATCTAGAGTTTTATTTTGTTGTTTGTGTGTGTGGAAAGTTTTCACTTTGACACTGTATTCTTCTTATTCTATTTCCTTGTTTTTGTTTGTTTTCCCTGGGGGGATAAAAATTAGGGCCAGAGAAAAGGAAAGTGGTAAGAAGAGAAAAAGGCTAATAGTAATAATAATAATAAAAGATTGACAAGGAACCATATAAGACCTAGGAAAATGAATAATTAAGTCAGCAGTGCAGAGGTATAAGAATAAAAAAGTGGAGTACAAAAAATGACATGACAAACCAAATAGAGAAAAATATAGAGAAGAATTAATAGGCCAGAATGATGAGAAAAGGGGGGAAGAGAAATGACAAATGGAGGAGAAAAGTAAAAAAAAAAAAACATAGAAAAAAGGAGAGATATAAAAAAACAAGAAAAATTGAAGACCAAACAAGAAAAGGTGGAATATAAGAACAATAAGAGAAAGCAGAAGATAGAAAGATGAAGAAAAGAAAAGAAATTAAAAAGTAAATAAATAAATAAAAAAGAAAGAAAAGAAATAGTGTACAGACAAAACTGGAAAACAAAGACAGGAAAACAAATGCAGAAGAAACACAACAAAGAAGAAACAAGATAGCAGTAACTAATTTTTTAAAAGGGGGGAAGAAAGAGGATAAAAAAGGAAAAAAAAAAGAAAACCAAACAAACAAAAAAGCAAACAAACCAAAACCATGGAAAAACAGCCTTCCTTCTTAGGCCTCTAAGGAGCTTCTCAGACTGCTGGTGTTCATCAATCAATTACCTTGCAGCTTGCCCTCTGCAATTTGTGAACCAGGCTTTAGTGAGTAAGCTAATTTAAATTTTAAAAACGAACATTTTAAAGAAAAATAAGTTATTCAAGAAAAGCTAATACAAAAAGAATGTCTATATGTTTCTTGACTTAAAGTATCAGCTGGAGTGGATCACTTCTCAAAAAGAGCCGGGAATCAAACTCAGGACCTTATATACTCAAGGCAGGAACTGCTCCACTGCGCCAAACTTTCTCCTTGAGGTTAGTCTTTCAGAAAACTGTCTACTTACTTTTACTCAGGCACGTTAGAATCTTTGCAGTTGGCCAGAGTCCTGCTAATCAGGTGCCTGCATGTCCCCACCCCCTTTCTATTCTAGTTGCTTTCTCAACCAGGGCATGGAGGAATGAGAACCTGTGTGAGTGGATTCCCCTTCTCCTCTCCTGGCCAGGTCAAGGTCCCTTCTGTGACTCAAAGGGGACCTTGGTGACAGAATTTACCACAAAGAAATCCACAATTTCAACCCTCTTCCAGACACACCTTCTCCTAGGAGAGAAGCCCTAGGGGAGAAGCCCTGCATAAGCCCTTGAAAGCTTGTTAGGGCTTCCTACTGACAGCCTCCCTTAAGGGAATTGGAATTTTGTTAGTTTTCAGTGCCGGACTAGTCAATTACCTGTCTCTGACCTCTTGCCACACAAGTTCCTCTCCAGCAGGGCAGCTGGGTGCATCAGGCTTCCTGAGCAGATTCCCCTCTCCCCTCTTCCCAGGGCCACCTCATTGCCAGCTAGTATTGTTCCCAGATTTCAAAGGGGGCCCAGATACCCAAACCCACAGCAAGGAAACCTCTTTCCACCCCTCACCAGAATGCTCTTCCTCCCAGGGAAAGCTCCTTCCCACTTGGTGGAGGGTGGGAGTCAGGGTTCTCTCTGAGGGTTTCTATCTTGAGGGTGGGTCTTAGCTACCCACTGTTTCCAGCCACAGGGGAGAGAAACTCATGGTTTTCCCTTGGGCTCTTTATCTCTTTGCCCAATTTCCTCCAGATTAATGCCCTGAAGCCTCCTGTTCTATTGTTTCCCAAAACAACTCACTCAGGATTTTTCCTCTTCTCAGCCATGGTAGAGGAAGTGCTGGTTATTATCTTTCTCTCCACTTTCTCCATGCCATGCCATGATTTCTCTCTGATTTCTATGGCTACAAATCCTGATGGTGGGCTTTTCGTCCATGGCTTCATTACTCAATACCTTTGGTGACAAAATTCTTTACTCTTTTTCTTCAAGTCTAGATTTTATAATAGCCTTTTAATGTTGCTAGTCCCTGGGTGTCTTTAACAATCCTTGTTTATTTCCGTAATGCTGCCTAAATCTCTTCAGCCATTTTGATGCCCCAACATTTTTTTTTGCTAAGACCCTGCCTTGTAAAGTAATTGGAATCATTACTGTGGCAGGAAAAGACAACAGGCCTTAAATTGTGATTCTCAGACAGATTAGGCACCTATTTGCCTAGATAAGCATTTTCAGAAATGGGACACCAGCAATCCATGAAGTATTTCCTTTGAAACTTTAGGATATAGTTTTGGTAAAGAGAAAAACATAAGGTGATTAATTTGTTGAGACTCTTGTTGTGGTGAAAATGATGCTTGCACAATTGTGAAATGACTGCCCTGAACAGCTTACAAAAGTCAACAATATCAGTTTCTGAATTTCTAAACTCCCAATTCAAAATACAGATGAGAAATCAAAAAGCTTCTAGGTGACTTTATATTAAAATCTTATCTTCTTTAATTACAGAGAACACATAAAATATGGTTGCACAGAACCTGTTGGAGTGGATATATAATTGGAAATTATATAACAACATTCCTCCAAGATGGTTAAGAGTACGTTACCTGAACAAAAACATTAAGAAATGTGCTTTGGTGAGGGATCACAGCATAGGTAAAAAGCTCTGATAGGATGGTTCTTGTCAGTGTGATGATTGTGGGAGATTCTGGCACAGATATTTTTTATCTGATTTTGATGGGAATAATGAATTTTCAAAGTGGTAGAGGATATGGGTAGTGTTTCACCATTAGTGACGAGGAGGATGCAACTACCATAATAAACCAGATTTAGAGAGTAATGATTAGGTTGCTTTGAGCCACAAAGTTCTGATAGTATTTCATCAGTTTTAGTTTCTCTAGGTATTTAAAGAAGACAATCACAGGACTATTTGCAGAAATCTGTCTCATGTAAGCCCAATGAGAATTCAAAAACCCTTACCCAATTTCCAAATATAAACCAGTTAACAAATGAAGCTCCTTGAGTCAGGGAAATTCAAGTCTATGATGTGAGAGAGAGGATGAAACAGGAAATCTAATTGGACAAGTTTTGGAGTGCTATATGTCACTTCCACCCATTTTACATTCTTTTTTTTTTTAAAGATTTATTTTCTATTTATTTCTCTCCCTTCCCCCTCCCCCCATTTGCTGTGTATTCTTCTGTGACAGCTTCTTTCCTTATCAGCGGCATCGAGGATCTGTGTTTCTTTTTGTTGCATCATCTTGTTGTGTCAGTTCTCCCTGTGTGTGGTGCCATTCCTGGGCAGGCTGCACTTTCTTTCGCACTGGGCAGCTCTCCTTACGGAGCGCACTCCTTGCGCATGGGGCTTCCCCTATGCTGGAGACACCCCTGCTGTGGCAGGACACTCCTTGTGCGCATCAGCACTGTGCGTGGGCCAGCTCCACAAGGGTCAAGGAGGCCCAAGGTTTGAACCGCAGACCTCCCATGTGGTAGACAGATGCCCTATCCATTGGGCCAACTACAGTTTACATTCTTTACTCCTCTGGTACCACATATCCAATTCCCTCTTCATTTAATTCTACAAGTACAACATACTCACCTACTGTCTAATACAGACAATCCAAAGTCTCATTTCATCACTGCATTGACTCAAAGTCAAAGATTCCTGATGGTGTTTAAACTTTTAATCAGTGTTAAATGTGGCTTCTTGTTGTATGGTGACCTGTGTACTTTAAAGGCAATTATCTGCCCACTCTCCATTCAGTATTCAGTGGGGCATCAGACAGAGGTAAAGGCAATAAATACTTGCATCCTAAAAGTTGGCAAATGGAAGATATACAAATATCATGAAACTGTAAATTATCTTAAGGGATGGAACTTTAAAAAGCCCATTCCCTGGGACTAACGGAATTCGTGAATTAAATTCTGACCTTTTTCCATTTTTCATCTTGGAACATAGCTCCATCTTCTGGGAGGTTCTTCCTTGGCCATTATTCTCCAAGACCTCATATGATGTAGGAATTGGGCAATATACTTTTTGGGGGGTTTACACAGTTTTTCAGACTTTTTCTGCTCTAGAGTTGATTTAGGGTTTCTGAAAAAATTACAGGGTCATTTTCTCGGCAGCAAAATTTCCTTCAAAATGCATTGGATTTCTGTCTCCTTTGCTGCCACTTGTTTCAAAATGGTAGTCACCTTATTTGAAGTTCTAACCTAGGTTCTTGCCTTATTTTTGGTCTATTCTTTTTGCTTTCTTCTCGAATTTACTTCAGCCAATACTTGCTGCATCTAGGAAAAATACACACTAGTAACACTTCGTTTTCATCTTCTTCTCCCAGGAATGCAACTTCATTCAATATGTGTAGTTCCTTTCAAGTAATTTCAGGCAATATCTGTACCATATGATGTAATATGAAATAACACAGGTCTCCAACTTCCCAGTTTCTGATATCAGTTTTCCTCCACAAGCTGCCCAAAATCTAAATGATATTTTTAGGTTTTATTTTTTTAAAGCTATCACCCTTCTCCCCCTATAAATATCTTAGTTTTAATAAGTAACATGAGCCATTATAATAAATGAACACTCCCAATATCAGGTGTTTATCACAATAAAATTTATGTTTTGCCATTGTGAAATAAAATGCAGATCATTAAAAAGGAGATAATGAGAAGGACTCTTCTTCATACAGTTATTCAGGTACCCAGATTACTTCTATATCATATTCCCATCTCCTGCTATTCGCTTGAAATCCTTTCCATTTAGTTCATGGATGGGAAAGAGAAGATGAGGGGACTGCTGGGGTTGTTATAGTGCAAGACTAGAAGTCCCTTAAGTCAATTTTGCCTTCATTCCATTGGGTAGACATACACGACATCACCCAAACTTATTGCAAAGAGAAAAAGAAAATGGACTCATCTACAAATTCTAGTAAATGAATTTACAAAACCTAAAATATCAATATTCAGCAAAAATGTAAGTTGGTATTAAGCACATAAATTTAGCCAAATTCATTAGTAATAAAATAAAAACAATTTAAAATAGAAAATATTTTGCAAGAAATCCATTTCATTCACTCTTATTAGGCTTGTTTAAAATTCATTTCAAGAAAAAAATTTTGGCCTTTTGATTCAAGAGTCTTAAAACTTTTTCACATAATAATTTGATAATAATTCTTACTCTAGTAGGAAAATAATAAGAAATAAAGACAAATATTTATTTATAAGCATAGCATTACAGTACTGTTTATAACATTGATTAGATGAATTTTTAAAATATTTCTCTCTATATTAATCAGGGTAACTTCTTTTTTATATTTCTGTATATTGAAAATCCATTGAAACTATATTATTTTAATATTTTTAAGGAAAGAAAAAATCGTGTTATTAAGGATTAGGTTCCACTTTGAATAAATACAACTCAAAATAAAAATGACTGCAACAGAGTAGTTTTTGTGTCGTCAGGCATAAAGTTGAGAGGCAAGTAGCCAGAGCAGATATGGTAGCTCAGTTCAAAGACAATCTCATGAACTCAGCCTCATTTTAATTTAAGTATGGTTTTACATGCAGAAATACTTGGAAAGATAAAATTGTGACACCCTGCAGAGAGATTTAGAGACATCTTTTCTCCCAAAATACATCTCTGCTCCTAGGAGACATTACATATAGGAAAGTCTCTCTATTCTGACATAGATGTGAATACATTCTAGTGTGGTATGATACTTTCTTTGGCCAAAAATGTTGAACATGTTTATCAGCAGCCTCCTTACAAGGTTAAGAGCTTTGTAAGCTCAGTGTTCCTTGGATTTGAAATCAACCTGGTTGTACAGCATGAACCTGAGTCTGCTCTGCATTGTCCACATGGAGTTGGTGGGAGAGGAGGGGAACTGACACCAATGCAAATATCAAACTTATGCTACTACCATGTGCTCAGTATAGCCCAGCTGTCTAAATATAATTGGGGTACTTATTTCCACACAGAAAAAAAATATGAAAGTGTGGTAAATCAGTCTAGATCGAGGAGCTAAGCTGCTGGTTAGGAACTGCTTGACTAGTTGATTTAACAGATAGAAAAAGAAAAGAGGCAAAGCACACACAGGAGCTTTCTTTAAGGAGAATTCCCAGGACTGATAAGGAGATACTTGGCAAGATTAAGTCAAGGAGCCACACAAAGCTTTAAAAGTGGCTGGGAAACTCAGTGTTTATCAGTGCTACATACATTGCTACAATAAAATAATCAAGTATTCCATTATGAAAGAAGAGAAACAGTTATTACAGGAGAACTAACAGTTATCCTATTTCAAAAATTATAGTAAAAAGAGACATTGAAGATAATAAGCAGGGAAACAACTAACATAGAGTGAAATAAAATGTATTTGCTATGTGTAGCTATAAACAAATATTGAGATATCTGAATAATTTGAATCAGTTTGTTGGCCAAAATGGACAATCAAAGAAAGATATAAGTCAAAAGTTTAAAATAAATATGTTTAAAATTTTGGACAAATTTTAAAAGAATTTTGAAACAAAGACTTTGGGTAAAAGTTGATAGGCAGCTTTATAGTGAGAGATAAAAGGTCAGCTTTTAGCCAGTACGTGCTCAAGGAAATACCTGGTTGACAGCCAGGACACTTGGCATTGACTGAATGTACACCTGAATGGTATATAAAAAAGAATATATGTTAAGAATCTAAAGTTATTGAGGCATTACATGAGAACTTCATCACTAGTTTTCGTCCAACAGCTAGAAACTGAACAGTAAGAAAATCTTAAATTATGAGAAGAAATAAGTTAGGATCTCGTTGAATGACATTTTCCCTCTGAGGTTATTGTGATTGTAAATCTGTAATCCAGGAGAGAAAAAAAAAAAAAGTCATCTTGTAGCTCATTGAAAGATACATTTAAATACTCCAGGCAATTTCTAAGTCCATTCTGAAGAGGGAGTAAAATAAGTACTAAAACTGTCAAGTATCAGATTTAGACCATTGTTTGTAGTGATTTTGTTTTATTTTCTGTAATTAAACCTGTTTACTCATTTTCTGGAATTTTGAAACAGGTGTAAAAGCTGTTAAAGAAAATCTAATTGTATTGAATAATTTTAGAAGGATATGGTCTTGTTATTAATTGCCATTCATTTGTTTTATTTGCATATCATGATGGCCTTATCTATTTTCCAATTAGATTCCCCTGTTTTCAGATATCAAGTGATTCCAGGAGAAAAACTCCATGCATTTTATTATGAGTTTAGTAAAAATGCCCAATCTAGCAGATAATTACACATTCCAAGACACTTTTATAGGTTTTTATTTCATAGCCCATGAAGCTCAATATTTTGTGAATTTTATAGTCCATGAAATAAAGAGCTGGTGTAGCAATAAGTTAAACCATTTAGGTTTCAAAAATGAATGTTAATTCGGAGACGCATTATGCTATAGGCCAATTGTCTAATGAGTTTGAAAGTAATTTTATTTTTATATATTTAGAGCAAACTCCTTATCACATAAACAGACTTTTATTGGCAAAAAGCTGGGACCAAACAAGTCAGGCAAAATGAGGAATTGAATTCCATGATTTCAATCACAATGTAGATAGGCACATCTCTGAACCCTCCAGGGTTCATTTTAGAACTACATAACCTGTGGTGAGGTTTGAAGAAAGTCTTGAACTACTTCAAATACTGCCAAATGCATAACATATCAAAAGTAAAAGTAATAAAATAGCATCAATTTAAGTGTATAAAATCATGGCGTATTCATTCTTCTAGTGGATCTTATTTTGAGAAGGCTGAATCTCTCTCATAATCTTTGTGAAAAGAATGAAATTCTATGGAAAAAGTACATTTATTTGAAAATTGACATAGGTATTTTAATGCTACCCATGGCTTAAGGAAGAGTTTCTCATATGTGTTCCAAGGAGCACTAGTTTTATCAGGAGTTAAGAATTCTGTGAAAGAGGATTCTGTGGCTCACGGAAGGTGAGACACAGGATTAAATCAATTTGTTCTTTTGAGGTAGGATTTCTGAGAGAGCTAAATGAGCAAGGTACAAGCAAGTTTCCTCAAAGGTCCTAGGCATTTCACAATTTCCCAAAGCCGTTTCACAGGGGGGTCTTTTTTCATAGACCTTCACCCAAAAGTAGTGTTCTATGGAACACACGTAGTGAAATGGGAACTAAATGGTCATCAGACAGGGATCCTTCACAAATAAAGGCCATTCTGTCTTAGGTTAGAATAATTTAGATTTAAAGGAATAATGTTGGAAACATGGTATGGAAGACTGTTCTCTTTGCTCTTCCTAATATATGCTATGCTTAATATTTAATCAGTCAATCATTCAGAAGAGTTTTATAGTGAAAGTGTGCTATATATATAACATATATAATATATATAACACACACATATATATAAGTGTACTGAGTACTCAGAGGTGACTACAATGTATTTACAGTATGGTATCTACTTTATTACAGTATATATTTTCTACCAAAATTCTAGTACCTCTGACATAAGCCTAATAAATTAGCAGCTGAGCCAGGCTGGCCCTTTAGTTGGCTTCACATTCTTTGGTTCATTTAAACTTCCCAAGAGCCTCAAGAGATAAGTCCTTGAATTACTGTCATTTGCAGTTGAGGAAGCAAATATCACAGGGATCACAGAGCAAAGAAGTATCAAGTCCTGGACTCAAACCATGATCTTCTTGGCCCCAGATTTCTGCCTCTTTACCACCATATTTTCAGTTAACAGGTGGTTCTTTAAATTGATAGTTAACAAGGCACTGAAACTAAAGTCAGTGCTTTAGGCTTCACAAATTGTTCTCACATTTAATAACTGTGTGACTGTATGCATATTACCTAACTTCTTTGAATTTAGGTTATTCATCTCTATAATTATGTTAAGTATACTTCATTATATATCTAGCTCAGAAGATAGTAGATTTTAAACTCTTTTAAATAGCAAGATCTTTTTTTTTTTTTACAAATGAAATGTTATTCAGAACTCCACTTAATAAGAGATAAAAAGCAGATTTTTATGGATGAAAAGGGGGTGGCAGGATACACTAAAAAGAAGGTAATTACTAGGGCCAGGCTCAACCTCCATTTTTCCTTCCTTTCTCCTGCCCTTTCTCACAACAGGCTACCCTGATGACAAGTTGCATATCAATAGGGCTTTAAAAGAATACTTGTGGAAATACTTTATCATTTTAATATTCTCACATATCTAAAATTGTTTTATATAATGTAGTGTTAAATACATTAATGGTATCATCTTGCTAAATTAGTGAGTCAAATCTATTCTCCAAACATTTTCTTGAAGATAGCACCTTTCAAATATTATTTAGATAGTATGAAATCCTGTGTCAGATGACAAATATATTCATTTTTAAATTACATTCATAAGACATGCATAGGAATCATTTTCAGATTTCTAAACTGCCCTAAACGTAACTACTTTTCCTTATTTCCTTATTTACTGAGTTTTTGAAATAAAATGTCAAATACTTAACAGTATCAATTTCCAGACAGAGTTTTATTAATGTATGAATTTAACTTAATTTTCTTTATATCATTTAGTACAAATATCAAAACATTCCTAAAAAGATTCTCTAATAATATCTTGTCAAAGCAGATTTAATCCAAACTTAAATATTATTACATTTATCAATCTTTTTCTCACAAATTAAACAAATTCCATTTTAAAAATTCTAGTTGGAAAATAAAATCAATAGATCATTAACCTCCTGTGTGTTTTTGGAAAAAGATGGGTTTCACAATGAATTTTATAAGAACCATTGCATAATATAGACTATTTATCTAATTTTCAAATAAATAAGTGAACATGCATATAACTGTATGCAAAAAGTTTTAATTTCAAAAAGTGTTTAATGGACATTACCTAAAATTAAGATTTGGAAGTGTTAATATTATTATATTTGAAGCTTTATTTGAATTCCTTAGCCAATTCATCTCTCTCTTCTGTCAATTCCTATATATAAAAATAATAGAAACTCCTTCAGTATTTGAAATGCTGTAAGAATGTAATTGTTTTAGTCTAAAAGACATGCCTATCTTCCATTCTCAGGAGACAGGAATGCTGTGTTCTTTGCTCAAATTCTTTGACTTTACTCTGATATCTGCCTTCTGGTGATGCAGAAACCATTGCACACCCCAGGAATATATCTATATCTGTATCATCTATATCTATGTCTATACCTATGTCAGTTAATTTCAAATATTTTTATAAATGCCCTAGTATATATTTTTCAGTTTAAAAATAGAGAAGTGGTACTGCAAAACTGTGAAAGTCCTGCCCACCTATGTAAGGTACCCTGATTCATCCGAATCCATGGAAAACTTTTTAAAGGAATATCAAGCATTCTCTCAGTCTCCCGTCTTAAAGGATAGTAAAGGTTAATTCTATTTCCTCCATCTGCCTTTATATGAATTGGCTTTTATTTGCTCTAGATTTTGACATTAAATAAACAAACAAAAAAAAACCTAAAACAAATTTAAGCAAATTGTAATCCCAATGATTACTTTCACTTTCTCCTTTCTGCCCTAAACTCTCAGGAGCACAGAAGTGTCAGACTTCTGGCTATTGGGTATCTGTTCAATGGCAGTTATTAAGCTGATCAAGGGATTTCTGAATTGGTGCAAATTTGCCAAGAAGGAGAGTAGCTGATGGAAAGAGAAGGACTCATTCTTATATCTGACCAGGCCAGTGTCGATACTCCTGTGTTTTTAAAAGTGAAAGTGTACAAGTTTTAGCACATGATATAAACACCCACAGAGATATTACCATAAGCTTACAAGGAGAAATAGAAGACTAATTTCTAGGAGTTCTATATGAGGAAAAAAAATATTTAAAGACTATCCGTAAAGTGTGAGGGCAAAAACAACAAATGATACATGCTACACACATCATTTTCCTTTCCTTTTTGCAAACACATTTATGTTTATGGTGTAAACTAATGGTTTGTAAAGATCTTAAAACCTCTTAGCTCTATGGAATCTTTTTTCTTAGTCTACTGCATTTTAAATTAATTCCGTGGGTTAATAATCTCAGTGTGATAGATTTAATTTTTAAATTCAGTTCTCCTATAAAAACCATGCATTAATTTATCTGGTTATATGTTGTATATTTTTGGAATTGTTTCTCCTGAAAGCAATTTTAACATTTATAACTTCTTTCTGGAAGCAGCACAATATGTATTTGAAAATGGCACAACCACACTCTTCACATTTATCTGGGGATTTTTTTCAAGGTATATCTCAAAGTAATCATAAGCCTTCTGAAGTAGGATCTTCATGGGTGGACTCAAGAACCTAGAATTTGTGAACAGTTTATGTGGTAATAAATAGTAAAGTTGAAATTTGGGAAATGTTAATATAGATCATTTATGTCTAAGAAAGCATAAACAAAAATAATTTCTAAAAATACATGAAAAATTTGTCTTACTTATTGAGTATTGCAAGGTCTGGCACACAGAAGATTTTCTGTTAGTGTCTGGTAAATTGATTTATATACCCCACTTTGACATATTGTAAGTCTTTATCCGCATTCCTGTACATGTAAATACATTTTAGAAATGCTCTCTTGAAGACTTTAACTTAAGGTATGACACAACTGAATACAGTTATAAAGTTATAAAGTCCTTTATAAGCAGCAGAAATTCAGAGAGAGGAAGAGAAAGCACTATAGAGGAGCTGGAAGCTAGAAGTTAAAAGAAGGCATGCCATGTGTACCAAAGCAGGAACACAAACCAACAATGTGCCTCCTCAGGTTGAGTAGCAGTAAATTGAGGCACTAGAGCAGTCCATTCACCCTGAACTTCCTCCTTCCTCACAGCTTTCCAGCAGTGATCTCTTTAGGATCTCTGGAGAAGTAGAGTTCAGGTGTGATCTCCCATAGGTGCTTGAGTGAGATGGTACCAGGCAAGCAGAACTTCCAGGGCCAGTGTTCTCCACATCAGATCTGCTAAGTGACGTCCCATGTTACTAATGGGATGGTAATGTCCACAAAGCACAGAGAAGAATCTGTGTTGCAAAGGAATGTCAGCAGGTTAACCTAAGACACCTCTAGGAGAGGCTGGTGGTCAGTCCTGGGCTCAGAAACCACTAGAAAACTTGGCTCCTGAAGGACTGCCTAGACTCTGGTTAGTAAAGTTTCCAGGATTGAAGTACCTGGCAATAGGGGGAGCTCCAGGGGCAACAGCAAATTTAGCAGCACCTGCTCTTTTTCTTGAAGGATGTAACATTAACATTCAGGTTTTCAATGGCAATAAAGGCAGCTTAATTCACTGATGTTTTCTAATGCTTGTTGCAATGGATTAAGCATTTAACTTTCCAATAATCCCAGTAGATAAGCATAATTATTGTCTCTACAAAACAACTAAAGTAACTTACTTCTGAAGAGGTTGTATGAGTTAATACAGTTAATGGTTAAGGAGGCTTCAAGTGACAAGTGGATTCTAGGCATACTGTTTCTTCTAAATTTAAACAGGATATTTTGGAAATAAAACTAAATAAAGAAAGAGTAGAAATGACAAAGTAAGATAGACAAAAAGTCTCAGAAAAATAAGTGCAATAAATGAGAGCAAATGAATGAATCAGATAAGCCAATCACTAAAAGATGACATGTAAAGTAGATCACCAGGCACTTAACCGTGTTAAGAGGCAGGAAGAATTCAGCTTTTAAAAGAGACCCAATCATTCAGAATTTTGTTGCCCACGTGAGGCTGGAAATTCAGAAATATAGACTATATTATATTTTTGGTGCTTCAAATTACCTTAGATTCTAAATTTCAAAAATGGATTGATTGCAATTTTATTTTCAGCTTTCGTTTTTTTAAAGGTTTATTTATTTTTTGTTTATCTCACCCCCCTGCAGATGGTTCTCTCATCTGTCTGCCCGTTGTTTGTTCACCTTCTCCAGGAGGCACAGAGAACTGAAGCCAGGACTTCCCACATGGGAGGCAAGTGTCCAGTGGCCTGAGCCACATCTGTTGCCTGTGGGCTGCAGTGTCTGCTGTCTTTTGCTCATTTAAGCGTCTGCCTATTACAGCAGGTAGAGGCTTCCGCTTGTCTTCTTTAGGAGGCACTAGGCCTGAACCCAAGACCGCGCTTGTGGTAGACGGGTGCCCAAAAGGTTAAGCCACATCCGTTTCCCTCAGTTTCATTAATGTCATTTTGTTTTCAACTTCATCCACTTCATTTTATATTATTAATGAATGCAAATGCAACAAAGACAGCCAACCAATGGTCCATAATTTCTAATAGAAAAAATAAATAAATCGCTCAGTGTTCTAGAAAAGCCACATTTATCACTGCATTGTAAATCTATGTATTAATTTAAAATTTATCCTCAAATTGAAAGTTCTATAGATGAGAAATATTAGTAATAAATAATTTGAATAATTATTTATGAGACTAAAATTAGGGTCAGTGCTTACCCAAAAGTATTATTGTCCAGTTCAGCCTATACGGGTTTCACTTTTGTCATTCCACTCACTGAAGAACCAAGTCAGAAATTGAATGACCATATTATTTGCATAGTTTATATTGACATATATTTTAATGTAATAGGTTAATAGATAAATGACTTGTAAATATTTTTGTTAATTTCTAGTGTTCGTACTCTTTGAGAAATATGTAGTTATATGATAATTTTGATACTAACTATGTGGGTATAATCCATTTAACAAGATTAATTTTCAATTAAAAATGTCATTTGAACACCTGACAAAATTAATGCATATACATGTAAAAGCACATAAAATTAACACATTTTTAAACAAAATTATAAACATAATTTGTTAACTAAAATTAGAAATTCTATTACTCAAGTGAAGGAAAAGTAAACCACTATTCTCTTGTTAAATTCTTGAACAGATGGTCACCATAGTAACTAATAGACACATCAGTAGAAATCATTCAAGTATATATAAGTATATATATATTCTTGCAGGTGATTATCACTATCACAATTTTTCTTTCATCTGCCTACAAACTTATTATTAAAACTAAAATAAATATTAGTTGGGAAAAAAGAAGTTCACTTAAAAGCATTTTTCCCAGGTAGAATTGATTTGTTTATTTTTACATAGCCTACATGTAAAATATGCATTTATTCTTTAGTCTGCAATATAAACCCCTGCCTATTTATTTGGAATGGAACAATATTTCCTGTTTATCACATCCTTTCTAATATTAGAAGCAGTTCTTTATACTCTTTCATAGGTTAACATTTATACAAAGAGGATTTTTCTGAAAGGTATATATGGAAGTTTTTAGAGAAGTAAATCTAGAAGTTAAGCACTAGTTGAGGTATCATTTTAACTAAAGGTCAAAGAAGTATTTTAATAAAGAACAATTTACACTTGCCTCTCTAATAGTGTTATTTGCTATTATTTAGTCTTATTATATGTTTCAAAATCATATTTAAGTGAACAAAACTGTGAGTTAGCTATTTTCATCTACATTCCCTGAATGAGACTGTAACAGGTCAGCAACATTATTACTTGAAAATTATCTACAGCTAGCAATCAGTAGATCTGGAATTCCAAATCATGCCTGTGTATTTATAAAGTTAAAGACTACCTACTAAAATATATTGTAGCTTTCTTATTGCAAGAAGAGGCCAGATGGCAAATTGGAAATATATAGGGCAGAGAAGCTAAGGCAGAGATGATAAATTTATTTCAGCGCCTGTCTCCTTCTTCCATAAAGAAATATTTCCCTACACAATTTTAGGTAGGCATATGACTGGCTTCTACCATTTATCAGCCTTTCCTGGAGCTGAACTGTCATGTGGCTAAGTTCAGGGCAATGGATATAAGCAAAAATGATATGTGCAATTTCTGTGACTTTTCTGTACAAAGAAAAATATTGTGCCAAAGCTTTAAATTTTCTTTCTTTCTGTGGGCTCTGATGTGGAATGAAATCTGTTTCACCATGCAGATCACTACCTAAGAAATAGTATTTCCACAAGTTGACAGGGACTTAGGTGTCTGAATGATCTTATGTTGTAAAGCAACCTTGCCAGTATTGGATTGTTCAAGTCTGGACTCCTCAGAGAAAGCAATAGGAATAAATATCTTTCTCATTATATTATATTATTTATTTTAATTTTTTGTCTTTATTTTTGTAATGTTACACTCAAAAAATATGAGGTCCCCATATACTCCCCACCCCCCTCACCCGACTCCCCCCCCCACTCCCCCGCCCATAACAACAACCTCCTCCATCATCATGAGACATTCATTGCATTTGGTGAATACATCTCTAAGCACTGCTACACCTCATGGACAATGGTCCACATCATAGCCCACACTCTCCCACAGTCCACCCAGTGGGCCATGGGAGGACATACAATGTCTGGTAACTGTCCCTGCAGTACCACCCAGGACAACTCCAAGTCACAAAGATGCCCCCACATCACATCTCTTCCTCCCACTGCCTACCCCTAGCAGCCACCATGGCCACTTTCTCCACACCAATGCCACATTTTCTTCAATTACTAATCACAATAGTTCATGAATAGAATATCAGTAAGTCCACTTTAATCCATACTCTATTCCTCCATCCTGTGGACCTTAGAATGGTTGTGTCCACTCCACATCTATATCAAGAGGGGACTTAGATTCCATATGGATACTGGATGCAATTCTGCTTTCAGTTGTAGGCACTCTTGGCTCCCTGGTGTGGTTGACCTTCTTCAACTCCATGTTAGCTGAGTGGGGTAAGTCCAATAAACCAGAGTGTAGGAGTTGCAAGTCTCTTGAGGCTCGGGGCCTAGCTATCACATGGTCAGTCCAGAGATTCAGGTCCCCTGGGTATACATTAAACCCCAGCACCAACCACAGTTCCAGTAAAAGTAACAGGAGAGACTTGTGGACAAAGATCACATCTGAGTCCAGCTCCATAACACAGAAACACAAACTCCAAAGTAGGGCTAACTGACATGGCACTGAACTCCATTTGCCATGACCATAGAACCTGTGGGTCTCTCTAGCCCTCAGAAGAACCAATACCTGGGTTGTATCTACTTTATCTGTCTCTGGTACTCTGCTCAGGTGTGCATAAGGGCAATCCGTCTGATAATCTCCTGTCTCTTTTTGGAGACTCATAACCATATAAACTCATTTGTCCTTTCCATTTCCCCCTTTTATTCAGGTCAAACACATTTTTAACTCCTGGTATTATAGGTGGACTGAGATATTCTGCTGGTCTGAGTTGACCCTTTTATTCAGGGTCATTTTCTAGTTACATCATCAGCTGGTACTTGGTATAATCCCTTGGCACCAGGGAGGCTCATCCCTGGGAGTCATGTCCCACGCTGAGGGGAAGGCAACACATTTACATGCTGAGTTTGGCTTCAAGACTGGCCACATTTGAGCAACACAGAGGCTCTAAGGAGGGAACTCTTAGGCACCCTGAAGCTCTAGGCCTTGTTCTTATTTCAGGTGCACAGGCTCACAAGCATAGTCATTAGTATCAAGAGCTCATTGTTGGACCCTCCTTCTTTTTTGGTCTTTGCCGTTGCACTTGGGGGATTGTTGCTGTTCTTTTAGGGACTGTGATAGAGCTTCCCTGACAAGGAACTCAGCATTCCCTCAGTTGTTGTTTTTAATTGTAACCACTATGAAAATATCCAAACATTTTTATGTACCCTGGATATATGCCCTGTAGAACTCCCTGCCAACCATGTGTCCCCTGTCAATAACATCCCATACCAGTATTCTTCCCCTGCCATTGTTGAACCTCTCTGTGATCCAAAACTTCTTCAAAAGTGACACCCTATATATTGCCAGGTTCCATTGATAGTAAAATAGAATATAGTGATGAGTTTAAAGGTTTGATATAGAATACATACTAATTTAGAAAAATTAAGGTACAAATAAATTGTGGTATCAAAAAATTTAAAAATGCAAAGGCTTTGTTTGTGATGTTTTGCCTTCCATTACTGCAATAAGTGTTGCCCTTTGTGCAAATTGGCAAGGCAACTACTTCCATCTTTTCCTTAGTTAGTGTCTACATCCTTTCTTTTTCTTTTTTTTTCCTGATTATTAAGCTTACCTTCACAAAAGTTTTAGATCACAGTAATTTATATATACAATATACAGTACTCCCACATATCCAACATAAAACCCTTTTCCCTTCCACAGCAATAATCTTTTTACATTTTCATGCTATATTTACTGAAATTAATGTACAGATATTGAGACAATAGCTTTCAAACAAAGTAACATTTGGGTTTACATTGTGGTTTATATTTAAGAATATACAATTTTCTAAATTTTTAGTTATCTTATGTTTTACATTATGATTTACATTTTAGCCTATCAGCCCCTATATATTTTTGGCGTAATTTAACATGTCTTATATCCATCATTGTGTAATCTTGTGAAACAATTCTATTGCCCACACACTTACATTGGTTACATCTATTCAATACCTCTTTCCCCCTCCCCTTAGGGCCCACAGTGACAGTCAGTCTTCATTGCTTGAAGGGCCATGTTCAGAGATACTTGCAACAGGTTGAGGGCTTGACATGCTTAACTTCCTTAATGCACTGGGAGCCACCATTTCTCTCAAGAGAAGCAATACCCTCTATTTGAGAACATCCGTCCTCCCAGGATGTGGGCATACCTTTACTCTCATTATATTGGTCTCTATCCAATGATATAACCCACTATGGCAAAATGAGCACTCACATACTCCCTAGAAGCCTGTCCTGTGTTGGATTATCCCCTTTAAGCATTTAAACAGGTAACCTTCCTTATTATATTTTTGAAAAAGTTTTTTCAGCATTATACTCTCAACCAAATACCTGACAGTCTCCTATGTTCATATGTTGCCCCTCCCTCCCCCCAATTTCTTTGGTAATATTATCGATCCTCCCATCCGTGGCCCCCTCAAGTCCACAAAGCCCCACCCAAAGGTAACTGTATTCCCCCATTTTATCCCTTCCTTGTACAAATACTTACCTCCAGTTTATCATAGATTTCACCCATGTAGGTGTCAGCTTACATCCTTCCTCTACCCCCCAATCTCCTTTAAGCCATCATCCAATCTCTAGCTCTCTGAGGCAGCTTGGTTTACTTATTTCATATCATTGAGGTCATGTGGTATTTGTCCTTCAATGCCTGGGTTGCTTCACTCAACATAAGGTTCTCAAGATTCATCCATATTATCATGTGTGTTTGTAGTGTATTCATTCTTAAAACTGAGTAGTATTCCATTGTATGTATATACCACATTTTATTTATCCATTCATTTGTTGATAGGCATTTGCGTTGATTTCAACTTTGGCAGTAGTGAACAATGCTGCTATGAACATTAGTGTACATATATTGGTCTGTGTCTGTGTTTTCAGTTCTACTGGGTATTACCCGGCAGTGGAGTTGCTGGGTCACATGGAAAATCTGTAGCTGGTTTTCTGAGAAACCACCAAACTGCCCTCCAGAATGGCTGGATCCTTCTGCATTCCCACCAGCAGTGGATGAGTGTTCCCATTCCTCCACACTCTCTCCAGCATTTGTAGTCTTCTGTTTTTTTCATAGCTGCCAATCTTATGGGAGTAAGATGGTATCTCATTGTAGTTTTGATTTGCATTTCCCTGATAGCTAGAGATTTGGAGCATTTTTTTATGTGATTTTTAGCCATTTATATTTCATCTTTGGAGAAGTGTCTGTTTAAGTCTTTTTCCTGTTTTTTTAAATTGGTTGTTTGTCTTTTTATTTTCAAGATATAGGATTTCTTTATATATGCAAGTTATAAATATCTTATCGGGTATATGGTTACTAAATATTTTCTCCCAGTGTGTAGGCTCTCTTTTCACTTTCTTGACAACTCCTTTGAGGTGCAGAAGGCTTTAATTTTGAGGAAGTCCCATTTATCTATTTTTCTTTTGCTGCTCATGTTTTTGGTGTGAAGTTCATGAAGACATTTCCTATTACAAGGTCTTGTAGATGCTTCCCTACACTGCTTTCCAAAGTCTTTATGGTCTTGGCTCTTATATTTGGGTCTTTGATCCACCGTGAGTTGATTTTTATATAAGGTGTGAGATGGTAATCCTCTTTCATTCTTTTACATATGGATATCCAGTTCTTCAGGTACCATTTGTTGAATAGGCCATTCTCTCCCAGTTGAGAGGGTCTGGTGGCTTTATTGAATATTATATGACTATATATATGAGGATGTATATCAGAACTCTCAATTCGGTTCCATTGGTCTGCGTGTCTCTCCTTTTGCTAATACCATGCAGTTTTTACTATTGTAACTTTGTAGTATGTTTTGAAGTCAGGTAGTGTGATTCCTCCAATTCCATTTTTCTTTTTCAATATGTCTTCGGCTGTTTGGGGCTCTTTCCTTTCCAAATAAATTTCATAACTAGTTTTTCTAGTTCCTTAAAGAATGCTGTGTTGATTTTTATTGGAATTGCATTGAATGTGTAGATCAGTTTTGGTAGGATAGACATCTTAATAATATTTAGTCTTCCTATTCATGAACAGGGACTATTCTTCCATTTATTTAGGTCTTCTTTGATTTCCTTGAACAGTGTTGTGTAGTTCACTGTTTATAATTTTTTTACATCTTTAGATAAATTTATTCCTAGGTATTTGATTTGTTTATTGACTGTTGTAAATGGTATTTGTTTCTTGATTTCCTCCTGTGCTTGCTCATTATTTATGTACAGAAATGCTACTGATTTTTGCACATTGATCTTATAACCTGCGACTTTACTAAACACATTTATGAGTTCTAGAAGCTTTGTTGTAGACCTCTCAGGGTTTTCTGTGTATAGGATCATGTCATATGCAAATACTGAAATTTTGACTTCTTCCTTTCCAATTTGAATGCCTTTTATATCTGGTTCTTACCTCAGTGCTTGAGCAAGTATTTCTAAGGCAATATTAAATAGAAGAGGCGATAGTGGGCATCTTTGTCTTGTTCCTGATCTTAGAGGGAAACATTTTAGGATTTCACCATTGTAAACGATGTTGGCTGTGGGTTTTTCATATATACTCCTTATCATGTTCAGAAAATTTCATTATATTCCAATCTTTTGCAGTGTTTTTATCAAGAAAGTGTGCTGTATTTTGTCAAATGCTTTTTTCTGCATCTATAGATATAATCATGTCATTTTTTCCCTAAAATCTGTTTATATGGTGTATTACATTGATTGATTTTCTTATGTTGAACCATCCTTGCATACCTGGAATGAATCCCACTTGGTTGTGGTGTATAATTCATTTAATGTGTTGTTGAATACGGTTAGCAAGTACTTTGTTGAGGATTTTTGTGTCTAGGTTCATTAGAGAAATTGGTCTGTAATTTTCCTTTCTTGTGGTGTCTTTGTTTGGCTTTGGTACTAGGATAATGTTGGCTTCATAGAGTGAGTTAGGTAATGTTCCTTCTGTTTCAATTTTTTGGAAGAGTTTCAGCAAGATTGGTGTTAGTTCTTTATGGAACGTTTTGTAGAATTCACCTGTGAAGCCGTCTGGCCCTGGGCTCCTCTTAGTTGGGAGGTTTTTAAGGACTGATTCTATCTCTTTACTTGTGATTGGTTTGTTGAGATCATCAATTTCTTCTTTTGTCAATATAGGCTGCTTATGTGTTTCTAGGAATTTGTCCATTTCCTCTGAATTGTCATTTTTGTTGGTATATATTTTTCAAAGTATCTCTTATGATAGTCTTTATTTCTGTGGGGTCAGTGGTGATATCTCCTTTCTCATTTCTTATTTTATGTATTTGCATCTTCTCTCATTTTTCCTTTGTTAGTCTAGCTAAGGGTTTGTCAATTTTATTGATCTTCTCAAAGAACCAGCTCTTGGTTTTGTTTATCTTTTCAAGTGATTTCCTATTTTCTATTTCATTAGTTCTGCTCTTATCTTTGTTCTTTCTTTCTTTCTTCTTCCTGTGGGGTTACTTTGTTGTTTTTTCACTAATTCCTCCAAATGTGCAGTTCTTCAATTTTTGCTCTTTCTTCTTTTTTGGTGTATGAATTTATGACTATAAATTTCCCTCTCAGTACTGCTTTTGCTGTGTCCCATAAGTTTTGATATGTTGTGTTATCATTTTCATTAGTTTCAAGGTAGTAATTAATTTCTTTTGAGATTTCCTCTTTGACCTACTGTTTTTCTAAGAGTGTGCTGTTTAATTTTCATATCTTGGTGTGAAACCTGGGCCTCTGGCCCTTGCAGATTTCCAGCTTCACTCCACTGTGGTCAGAGATATTATTTTGTATGATTTCAATCTTTCTGAATTCATTAAGCCTTTCTTTGTGGCCTAGCATATGGTCTATCTTGGAGAATGATCCATGTGCACTTGAGAAAAATGTATATCCCGCTGTATTCTGGTGTAATGATCTGTATATGTCTATTAGATCCA
Source organism: Dasypus novemcinctus (assembly GCF_030445035.2). NCBI lineage: Eukaryota > Metazoa > Chordata > Mammalia > Cingulata > Dasypodidae > Dasypus > Dasypus novemcinctus. Next base: position 53,231,045 of record NC_080679.1, on the reverse strand, counting down.
GCTCCTCTAATATACAGTTCAAAATTTTTGTTTCTTTATTGATTCTCTTTTGAGATGTTCCTTCCAAAGTTGAGAGTGGTGTATTAAAAGTCCCCCACTCTCATTGTAGAGGCATCTATTCTTTCACTTAGTTTTTCCAGTGTTTTCCTCGTGTATTTGGCTGCACCCTTGTTAGGAGCATAAATATTTATGATTGCTTGTTCTTCTTGAAAGAGTATCCCTTTCACTAATATGTAATATTCATCTTTGTCTCTCACAATTGTTTTATATTTAAAGTCTATTTTGTCTGGTATTAATATAGTTATTCCTCCTTTTTTTTTTTTTTTTTTTCGGTTACTGTTTGCTTGTAAGATTGTTTTCCAGCCATTCACTTTCAACCCCCTTGAATCCCTGGGTCTAAGATGTGTTTCTCGTAGACAGCATATAGATGGGTCATATTTTCTTATCCAATCTTCCAGTCTGAATCTTTTGACAGGTGAGTTTAATCCATTGACATTCAGTGTTATTACTTTCATGGAATTATTTATGCTACCCATATTTTGTTTGGACTTCTGTTTGTCATATTTTTTTGTTTTCCTTCTTTTTTTGTCTTTTATGTTGCTCTTACACTCTCCTCCAACTCTGCCTCTCCTGTTTTTTCCTTTCTTCCTGCAGAACTACCTTTAATATTTCTTGAAGGGCAGGATTCTTGTTGGCAAACCCTTTTAATTTTGTTTATCTGTGAATATTTTGAATTCTCCAGCAATTTTGAATGCTAGTTTAGCTGGGTAGAGTATTCTTTTAGTACCTTGACTATATTATACCACTGCCTTCTTGCCTCCATGCTTTCAGATGAGAAATCAGCACTTAACCTTATGGAGCCTACCTTGTATGAGATGGTTCTCTTTTCTCTTGCTACTTTTAGAATTTTCTCTTTGTCTTGAACATTGGATAATTTGACAAGCATGTGTCTTGGGGTGGCCCCATTGGGAATTATGGTGTTTGGGGTGCATTGTACTTCCTGGACATGTACATCCATCTCTCTCAGTAGATTTGGGAAGTTTTCAGCCATTATTTCCTCCAACATCCGTTCTGTCCCCTTTCCCTTCTCTTCTCCTTCTGGGATGCCTATAATATGTATGTTTGTGCATTTTGCATTGTCATTCAGGTCCCTAAGTCCCAGGTGGATTTTTACTATCTTTTCATAGATTAGTTCTACTATCTGTTTGATTTCAGATGTACTGTCTTCACTTTGCTAATTCTCTCCTCTTCCTCTTCTAATCTGCTGCTATTTGACGAGAGTGTATTTTTGATTTCTTGAACTGTGGTGTTCATCACCATCATATCTGTTATCTTTTTGCATATGTCTGCAACTTCCTCTCCAAGTGTTTTCTTCATATTGTTAATCTCTTCCTTTACTTCATTAAGTTAGTCTCTAATATATGTTTTAACATCTTTAATTACTTGTCTAATGTTCTGCTCCCCTTCCTGGTTTTTAGTTTGTTCATTGGATTTGGCCATGTTTTCCCGATTATTGGTTTGGTTTGTAGTTTTTTGTTGCTGTCTGGTCATCATTTTATCTTGACGGGTTTAATCAGTTCCTCAGCTTCTTTGTCTAGTCTTAGGGATTAATTAGTTGTTTGTGCATAAGTGTTATGTCTTCTCTTTGTCACTTTGTTCTTCTTACTCTATTTTCTTGTTGCTGGCTAAGTTCACTTTGAAGGAAAATATTAGGACCAGGGAAAGCAAAATGAGTAAGAAAAGAAAATATATAAACTGGTATTGGTAATAAATGTTAACAGAACAACAATGTGAGATCTAGGAGAATGGATATTAGACTCATGTATGTTGTGTAGAGTTATAGCAGTAAGTTGAGTACCTATAATGAGAAAGTCAACTGAATATGGGGAAGAATATAGTATGAATTAAAAGGCCAGTGTTTTCATGAGAGAGGGAAAGAGAAAAGAAAGACAATAATATCAAGAGTGGACAAAAGACAGAAAACAGAACAAAGGTATTAGAAATAAAAATCAGACAATTTGGGGGCCAAAGAAAGTGAGGTGGAATGTAAGAGAAACAGTAGATGATGGAGGATAGGAAGATCTGGGGGAAAGGGGATAGTGAAGATGGTCAAAATCAATACACACAGAAAAGAGGAAATGGAGGATGAGGAAACACAGCAAGTATAAAATGCTCCCTGCAGCACCTATTACATAAAGAAAAGAAAATAAAAAAAGAAGAAAAAAAGAAAGAGAAGAGAAAGGGGGGGGGGGCAAAGGAAAAGGGGGAAAACAAGCAAGAAAAAGAAAAAGAAAAAGAAAACCTAAATAAATGAAAAAGAACCTTGGGGGATAAAATGGGAGAAAAGACCAGGAGACAATGCAATATTAGCAACCATGACCAAAAAAAAAGAACCAACTTTCAAGCTAGGAATCCTCTTTGCATTTAAATAATATGCTTAGGGATCTGACCTTTCCCCTTTCTCCCTTCCTCACTTCTCTCTCTCCAAGGGCAGCAAGAAACCTGCCTGAGAGGTCTGGTAGGAGATTCAAGTAGGTCCTTGTTGAACCAACTCAATGCAGAAGACCATGACTCTTTATTTCCAGTGTGAGAGCCCTTACTCCTCACCAGAAACCCCACATATGCTATTGGAAGCTTGGATAGCATGTCCTACAGTCCTTCCCCCTTAGGTGTGCTAGGGGAGGTCTAATTGATTTTCTGACTCCACCTTCTCCCAGACCAAGTTTCCTATCCCAGGATGTTTAGGTAAATTTGGGCTTTCTCAGCAGATTCTCCTCTCCTTTCTTCCAAGACTCTCCCCAAGTCAGCTGGTATACTTCTCCAAGTTCAAGGAAAGAGAGAGAAAAAAACAGCAACACAAAACAAGGAGGGCTAGGGTAATCAAGGACCTCAGATTCGGTGCAATGGATTTGGGAATGGGAAGTTCATGATATTGCAGACTCAAGGTGTGTGAGTCTCTGGAGCATGGGCCACCAGGGTTTAGGGGAAACAGAGCTGGGAACCACTCATTTGGTTAATATGGGGCCTGGGAACACCACAGCACAACAAAGCCTTCAGGGATCTCTGCGGCTGGGCTGCCAGCCCTAGGGGGAGGGGTTCTGCCTACAACATCTTACCTCCATGTCAGAAACCCAAAATTCCACCTCTCATAAGAATCTCTTCTGTGACTGTCTCACCAAATTGACGTCCAGACACCTCCTGCCCTGCAAGTCCCTGAAACAGCCTGCTCAGGATTTGGGAACACCCCAGCACAACAAAGCCTTCAGGAATTGCCACAGCCAGGCCACCAGCCCCAGGGGGAAGGGTCCTGCCCAGAACCTCTGACCTCCATGCAAGAGACCCAAAATTCTACCTCTTGCAAGAATCATCTCTGTCACCATCCCACCAAATCAATGTCCAGACACCCCCTGCCCTGCAAACCCCTGAAACAGCCCAGTTCAACAGGACTCTAGCCCTACTCATTCGCTTCTTTGCAGGAGAGATTATGAGGTGCACTCACTCAGGTGACATCTTGCCCTGTCCTCTATTTCTCATTTTAGTAAATGTATTTCAGGGTCTTTTTCTTAAAGTAGTTTGACTTGCACCCTAACTAAAGTAGATGCTCATTAAAAGCCTATTTTAGTTGATCTTTCCTGGTTATCTGAAAGCTAGAAAATGTATTTTCACTTGATATTACATGTTGGCTGATAGTAGGAAGAAAAAACCCTAAATAGTAAAGATGGGGACATTGTCATCTGAAATCAAATTTAGTATTCAATACTAGTCAAAGCTAAAATTAAACAATATGGATTCCTGCTCAATATGGAGTGCCCAATGAAACAAAATTTAGCAGTACATCAGAAATGACAAACTTTCTCTTGGCTATTAATTATGAGAGAATTTTGTTTTACTGGCTTTTATGCCAGAGACACTAAACAATATAAGTGATGATTCCTTATTTAGCAGCTTTACAAAATGCTTTGAATGTATGACCATTTCTTATTTTGACTTTGAAGGGCAAAATATTAAGATGCACTTGGGGAAATCTAATTCACAATGTTCTATAAACTTATACACCCTATAGCAGTTAGAATTATTTCCATATATTGGTGGTGCTATTAAAACCAAATTAATTTATTATATTCATGCAATTAATGCAATTTTTCTGTATGATTAAAAGAAAATGGCTTTATATTTACATTTTTTGTTCTAGCAATCATTTTGAAAAGCAGTAATCTCTGTAAATTCAAATCATACTGGAAAACTAACATTATTTAAAAATGTAAATATAGCACATACACTGGAACAATTAAGAGGTGAAAAGAACAGCCTGCTATAGATTATTTGGTGTTAAAATACTAATTAAAAAAAATACATCATGTAGATTTTATGTGGGCAGTAAGGTCAAAACTGGTGGTAATTAGAATTACACATAAAGATCATTGTCGCCACTCAATAACAATTCACCTAATTTTGGAATTTATAAATATGACCCTATTTATAATTTTTAGTCTCTCTTTTTGTCTAGAATAATTTTGTTTCACTGTATAGTGTGACAGTAACAATGAAAGAATGACAGATTTTAATACCAATGACCTGCCATCTTTGCAGAGTTAATTTTTAGGATGCTAAAAATTAGTAAATATGATCATATTCTCAAGGATAACTGATGTTTACATAATTTTCACATAGGAATATAAGAATTATTTAATTCAATAAGGCCAATTTTCCATCTGTAGCATTTGGATATTATTGATGAATTTCAAAAAGAATTATTGGATTATGTTTGTAAACTGGTCTTTTCCTCTGGGCATATGAGATTATATTGGATTCAGCTATTTACTTGATTAAGTAATCAAGTAAACATCTTGTGTCAGTAGGACATTTGAGTTCTTGTCCCTTGGTGGGTGGGAACTCACAGATAAAAGACATGGAAAAGGACAGAGTTGTGGGGGTTTTGATATTGGAGTTTTGATGTTGGAGTTTGATGCTGAAGCCTTAAGCAGCAGCCCTGGGTGGAGAGGAACTCTAAGCCTGGAAAGAAGCAAGCCCTGGGGAGAGAGAAACCCAGGAAGCCTAGACCCATACAGACGTCAGCAGCCATCTTGCTCCAACACATGAAAATAGGCTTTGGTGAGAAAAGAAACTTATGAATTATGACCTGGTATCTGTAAGCTCCTACCCCCAAATAAATACCCTTTGTAAAAAGCAACCAATTTTTGATATTTTGTATCAGCACCTGGTGACTGACTAATACACCATCCAATGAAGATTGACACTTACCATACTAATGGATTTACTTTGTTTGAAGTAATTGTTTTGTCCGGAGTCATCACTTATCACTTAACCCCAAATAAGCCAAGAAAATAACTTTTGAATTTGGTTCATAAAGGTAACTTCTCCCCTAGTAAGATATATACTTGTATATTAAAGTTGTCTTAGCTTGGTTTGTCCATATGTAGTGTTTTCTCCTTTTTGATTTTTATTCTTTACTGTCAATAGGATCTTGTTCTATCATTCCAAGAACAGACACCTCTGACATCAACCTCTGGCTTTCATGATTTTATAGATTACAAGATTATTTACTCTTGTCATCTTCCAGGTTAAAAATTCATTTGAATTGTAGTGATTTTCCCTTCATTTTATTTTTATTTCTTTAGATATGATCTCTCTCTAGACTTAACTCCATACTTTTTTCTCTTTATTTTTCTCTTTAACTATACATTTTCTTTAGAAAATTCAGACTGCATCATAGCTTCTCCTCAAAATTAGGATAATATTTACTTAAGGGCCTTAACATTTGCCATTAAATATTCCACTGAACTTTTAATTATAACAAAATATTGAGTCAATGTCCTCCAAAAATGACCATGAAGCCTTTCAAATCTCTTTTCTATGTCATAGAAGAGCGAAGTGAATAGTCCTTTATATAAATTTGGATTATTTTAAAATAAATACATTTCCTTGTTCTCACCTATGTATTAGGTTGGTGAAAAAGGAATTGCAATTTTGGACCGTGAATTTTAAATCGTTGTAACTAGGCTCAAACACACCTTTATTAATCAAAATAGGAACCGTTACAATCTACACATTTTTGTCAATGAGAAATAAGTTTGTTTATTCTTGTTGCACAAAAATCCATGCTTCAGGATTCAATGAACACTTGGAAAGCATTTTCTGCATCCTGCTGGTTGTAGAAGCATTTTCTCTGTAAAACGTTGCTGAGATGCTTGAAGAAGTGGTAGTCAGTTGGCAAGAAGTCAGATGAATATGGTGGATGAGGCAAAACTTCATAGTTCAATTTGTTCAACTTTTGAAGTGTTGATTGTGAGACATGTGATTGGTCATATGGTCATAGCTGTGGAGAAGAATTGGCCTGTTCTGTTGAGCAATGCCAGCTACAGGCATTTCACTTTTCAGTGGATCTCACGGATTAGCTGAGCATATTTCTCAGATGTAATGGTTTTGCCAGGATTCAGAAAGCTGTAGTGGATCAGATTGGCAGCAGATCCCTAAAGAGTGACCATGAACATTTTTTTGGTGCAAGTTTGGCTTTGGGAAGTGCTTTGGAGCTTCAGTCCACCCACTGAGCTGGTCATTGCCAGTTGATAAAATCCACGTTTTGTTGTCCATTACAATCTGATCAAGAAATGGTTTGTTGTTTTATAGAATAAGAGAAGATGACACTTCAAAATGCTGATTTTTAAAAATTTCAGTCAGCTCATGATGCTCCCACTTACCAAGCTTTTTCACCTTTCCAATTTGCTTCAAATGCCGAACGACCAAAGAATGGTCAACCTTGAGTTCTTCAGAAACTTCTCCTTTAATTTAAGAGGATCAGCTTGGATAATTGCCCTCAGTTGGTTGTTGTCAACTTCCTGTAGCCGGCCACTAAGCTCCTCACCTTCCAGGCTCTCCTCTCCTTTGCAAAACTTCTTGAACCAGCACAGCTCTGTACCTTTGTTAGCAGTTCCTGTCCAAGTGTGCTATTGATGTTGTGAGTTTTATCTGCTGCTTTACAACCCGTTTTGAATTCAAATAAGAAAATCACTCAAATTTGCTTTTTGTCTAACATCATTTCCATAGTCTAAAATAAACATAAACAGCACATAATCAGTCATTAGCAAAGAAACATAAAGCAAGGAATGCACATTAAAATAATGTATAGCATAACCACATTTATTTGATAATGTATTCCAATATCAAACAGCAAATTTCAACAATGCAAAACCACAATTACTTTTGCACCAACATAATATAAGCTCATTTGTCAATTCATATTATTTTTATCCTTCCATTCCTCCTGAGGTAACTTACACCTTACAAGTTTTGAGGAATAAATGGTTGATTTTTAAATTTTCCCTTCCATAATTTGCTCCCTGGAATACTTGTCATTGTCATCAGAAATCAACAATTTTCAGAGTTTATTTAAAGCTACCATAAGAGCAGCTGAAGAGCTGGACCTGCCACCCTAATTTTGTGAATGAAAGTGAGTTCAAGCACTTGCTGAATCTTCTAACTGAAATATTATCTATTCTGTTATTCTGTTGTAATCCAAATACTGTCCTGTTTCTCAGATGTTCACTATATTTATTTTAAAGTTTAAATGATTGCTGCAAATTTGGAGAATGTGCAGGATTTCATACCATAAACTTTTTCATATGTGTCACTTTTGTCAAACTATTACATATTCATATAGTTTGGAATTTGTTATGTATTCTAGGAAGCTCTCAATATTTAACTATGCATTTCCAACGTGTGCATTTCAACTTTTACTACTCCAAGCACATGAGCATGCACTCTGAAGCTACTGAGCATCAGTGTGATATGAAGGAAAGTGCAAAGAAGTTGAGGCTATACCAACAAGTTCAATTCCTGATGGTAAAATATATTAGTTCTTGTTAATTTTAACAAGTTATTTACATCACTGGTAATTCAATTTCTTCATCTATAAAGTATGACATTATTTTCTCACTGGGTTGTATGGAATATTACAGATTAGGGAAGCATCTGCTTGTTGATGACAGTCAATAAATTCTTGCTATTATTATTATAATTGCCCCAGTGCAAGTGTAGTAAAACTGCTAATAATCCATCTCCTAGTCTCTTGAGAACATTCATTAGGATTTGGCCTTTTATCATTTTTAAATGACAATGCTTATTTTAGAGATAATGAATATGTGTGTGTTGAAATGGATATTTTCCAGCTATTTTAAGAAGGAATAAAACATGTTCTTACCACTTTAAACATCAAAATGAAAAATGAAAAATAAAAACAATCCTTATAGTTTGGTCTGTATCTACATAGATATACTCCATGGAACACTCACAATTAAACTGTTAATTGCTTCATTTTTAAAAAATATTAGAAAGATTCATCTTAAAATAATTTGTGGACATATGTTATATATCTCTAATCCTCTTGGAGACTGAGATGTTTTATTGACATTGAAAAATTCTCTTCAGTCTGAAATAGACTCAAAAAATTTACCTAACCTTTTAAAAAATACTATTATTAAAACCTGTTCTCTACTTGGTACCTAATTATTTATCCTAACAGTATTATTTTCAAATATGACTTGGAAATACCACATGAAATATTATTAAATGAATATCATTACTCCTCTAGGTCCAATATCATATTGCTCATGTATGCACCATAGTGATCACAAAATAATTTTGAATGGCTAAATGAATGTTTGGCATTTTATGTATATATAACTTTGCATTATTATATCTTTTTCATAGTCCATTATCCAAACCAAACTATGAATCACAGACACAAAATGAAACCTGTGGTAATTATTTTCATGATTCAAACATTTAATGAAATATCTGATCAATTTCAGGAAATTGTAACTTTTATCTTCCCTTACTTTAAGTGATTTTGAAATTTTGCATAATTCACTATTTTGCTTTGGACATATGGACTCTGCTTAAGCACATATTATTTTGTTGCATGTATTAGAACTTTGTTATAAAAGTACTCTAATTCCTGTTGTTCCATAAGAATATGATTATATTTGAAATCATGAAGGATCAATTGACTTATCCTGGTGAATTTCTTTATGTTTTAGTAAGTGGGTCTGCTGCAATTTGCATTCTACTTACAGCAAGGAAGAGGAAAAAAGATAGAGATTTACACAACATTAACAAGACTATATTTCATTACAGAAGCAGTGGAAATGACCTCTGGTATTAGTTTCTCTGTGGAATACTAAAAGTAAGAGAAGCACATTAATATTAAAGACATTTATAGAATTTTCAGACAGCTGCAAAAGTTCTAAATACCTTTCTCTTTCTTGGCTGAGGGAATGGGATAGTAGATTTGTAACGTTCATTATTTAAAAAAAAAAAGATTCTGTCTTCTACAGCCTGCTGAATTTGGCATAGGGTTATTAAGTTTTACTAACCAAGTATTTGTAAGTTAATTTATTACATATCAATAAATATCAAAACTAATATGTAATATTTTAGTTATAAGAATGAGACTAATACACAAGTCTAATTTAAAGATAGAAATAATGAAAGTGAATTTTATAAACTGCATGTGTACTAGAGCTTATGATCTCTATTGGTACACCAAGTTACATTTTAGAAGTAGCTTAGGCAATAGAATAAACAATTTTGGAAGAAGACATATCCTTAAGATATTTCAAGTTCATTTTTCTCCATCAATAGAAAAATATGTAAAAATTTTTATAAATTTCTTTTGGTCTTCTCAACTTGTGGCACAATGCTTTTGGGAAACCAGTGCAATTTAATTTGCTTTTGGAGGTAGCATTTTGACTTTTACATAGCCAAGGCACATTTCCATAGAATGATGTAATGGTCTGGAAGTATTCCTTTAATAAAGAATTTAGGCTTTAGCAGAACATACTAATAAGATATACTTAGACATGATTGATTCCTCCACTTATTATGCTTTCCTGAGGATTCATGTGTGCACACACACATTATATATACTCTATGTATTATTTTTCTAAAATATCTGCATTATTTCCAGAATTTCTAAAATACATGCATTTTCCTTGCAATATTCAATACCCTAAACCGAAAAAATATTGCCATCTATTTTTACATACAAACATAAACTCAGTGTTATTTTGAGTAGATAATTTGAAGTAACAAATGGCTTTAGATTATGCACTTAAAACTGTGATGGCAACTGAACATTCCAAAAGTAGTAAGCATGAAATCAGTATTTCCTTTAAGTGTTAATACTTATAATTTAATCCATTGCTTTACTAAAGAATGACTATGGCAATGGCCAAATAGTACAAATACAAAATACAAAATTTCCAAGAAATGTAAAAGAGAAATATCTACCTATATACAGTAATTATTGTGCCTTAATAACTTGCAAAACCAAAAGAAATATTTATATTGATATAAACAGAATTTAAATTTAACCAGTGACTTAATTTACAAATGATTCATTCTAATAAAATATAAAAATTATTAGTGCATTTTAAAAATATGTAAAGATTTTGGGAGAGAGATCAGTTTGTACCAAGATGGCCCATAAAATATACCAAAATAAGTTGTCCCAAATTAGAATGCCCAAAAAAAGAATATCCCAAAGAAAGATGAATCTGTTATACAATTAAATTAGAATTTTAGGCAAGATGGCAGTTTTAAGAAAAAAAAATGGTGTGTATTCTGAGTGTTTTATGAGCAGAAATAGCAGCCTGACTAAAGCAGTACATGTCTAGGTGAAGAACCAGGATGTCAGAATATTTTCATAAACCGTATTTCTGTAGAATGAAAGGCTAGATTGACTAAGTTAAGTGATTAAATTTCTTGTATTTGTAATCATAAGCTCCATTTTTCTCTCTGACACATTGTTGTCTTTCACATTGCAACTTTCCATAGTGATTTTTTTTAAAAATTAAATCAGTTTTATTCACACGCCATATAATCCTTCCAAAGTGTACAATCAGTAGTTCTCAGTGTAATCACGGAGTTGTGCATTTATCACCACAATCAATTTTACAACATGTTAATTGCTCCAAATATAAAAAATAAAATAAAAACAAAACAATGAACCCTTCTATTACTGACTATTAGAATTGGTATAGTATCTTTGTTACAGTTGATGAAAAAATATTGCAATATTACTGTTAACTATAGTTGACAATTTGCATTATTTGTATTTTTCCCATATGCCACCCTATTAATAGTTATTACACCTTGTAATATGAAGCACATTTACTCTAGTTCCTCCTAGCTATTTTGAGCAATTGTTTCATCAGTTCTCTCCACTAAGAGGATCCACCTGGACCTATTTTTCTTAGAGATATATGATGGTCCAAAACTTTTCTCCCTTCACCCACCCTCTCCCCATCAAAAGAACGCTAGTCTTATTGCTCATTTTTATATATCCCCCAAATCATACTAATAGTTCAATTTGTTGTTGTTGTTGTTGTTGAATACAATTACATTAAACACATGAAAATTCTTAAAATAAATTCGGTACTTTAAATAAAAATAAACAAAACATGTTGTGGAAGTTTTTGGCAATGTGAGCATTAGTAGGAGTAAAATGACCTTTTAAAGTCCTTCAGGTGCCAAAACTACCTTCAAATACTCAGGCTAATGAGATCTTTTGTGATTTTTAGCACTATAATCTGCTAAAATCTGCTATCACCATTAAAACATTCTTTATATCATAATACTCTTCTGGATGTTTTAGTGGATATTCTTTAAAAACACTTCTTTAATATTTCTTTCTTTGATTAATTCAGGCTTAACTTTTATTGAAATTCATGAACTCTATATTCACAGTGATTCTCAATGCTCAGTAATATTCACTTTCTGTATTAATGCATTTTATAACATAAGATGTTAGTTTTTTTTTTTAAATTGGTCAGGATGATGAGATTGTAACTCAATGTTAGACTTTGAATATGGTGAAAAAATGTCAAATTTTATATTGATGTACATTATAAGTACATTTTGTTAATTTTTAAAAATCTTTCATTATTGATGTTTACTTACAAATTTGGGTGAATTAGTGGATTATTTTTTGCTGCTAACATTGTAGCAGTTTTATTACATCTCTAAAAGTCATTTAGTTCCCAGAAAAATAAATAAACATGAGATTATATTAACCATATTTCAGCAACACATTCAGGAAAAATAAAAATGCAATTTACTTTCAAAGACAGTTTATTTTTTGTTTATAACTGAGGGAATCAAAAGAATCTATCCTTTATGATAGCCACTGGGGAGAGAGTAAAATATTCTTAGTTTATCATAATTATTCTGCAGAAAATGTGGCTTTCCCTTAAGAAGGCTGTTGAGAAGAGGCACTTAGCTCAAAGTGACTGAAGTCATGCTTCCCAGGAGGTTTTCCCAGAAAGTGTGAAAAAGCAGATGTTTTCCATTTTCTCCCATTCCTGAAGAGCTATCATTAACACCCTTAACAATCACTTGCTATAAATTGCAAACATGCTCCAAACTGCAAACATGCTCCATGTAGCTCATTTTTTGGGGACAGGCATTTCAATTTGAAAAAGTGATAGTCTATGTATTTTCTAATTTTACTACAGCTTCCTGGGACCACTTCCATTTGCATGATATTTTTTTCCTAAAATAAATAGGATATAACTGTGAATATCAATGAAGTAATGGAATGTGGTTAAATGATGATATATAGACGATAGGTGATTGATAATATAGATATGTAAATTATTTGCTAAAGTATTTGTAAAAGCCTATTCTGGAAAGAAAGGTATTCATTATCCCCAGTTATTTTCTCCCTTAGGTTAGCTATCCACCACTGGAATTATTATTAGAATATTTCTTAGAATTCAGTTCCCCTCATGATGCTGAAGCTTGACAGTCTCACTGAGGGCAAAGCACTAAGCATTGTAAGAACTATACATGCGCCAATTATCATGAGGTAACAGATTCCATAGTGTATATATGGTTTCTAATGTAGTAAGACAACATTATTGACCTGCATATGTTTGCCTGATGTAGAGTGTTGATGAGGTCATTTTAAGAAACTGTATATATATTCACATTAATCCCTCCAGATCCTGCTTTAGAACAAAGAATGGGAAAGTAAATTTATTCTATTTAGGAAGAATCAAAGAAGGATAACTAACCCAGGCTGGAAACAAATTGGAAATCCCATGTATCAATGCAGCAAAAGCCTTTATTTTTTAACTTTATGAATTTTTTATTTCAAATAGGCTAATAGTTATGATTTTGGGGGGGAAATAGAATAAAGGCATACTTTTATATTCATATTTTTATTTCCATAGAATTTGTTTTTGGAATAATGGGTAAAGGTCCAAGTGAACTATATAATTTAGGATATAAAACTTTCAAGTGTTTACAGCAATTGGTGTCAAACAAAAAAGGAATGACATATACTTGCCCTATCCAATCATGTTGGGGAAGCCCTGGATAAGAGAATATTTTTTTAATGATAATATTAAAATTTTCTTTAAAAATCCTTATAGTTTGATGTCACTTGGTAGGATATCTAGGAGAACAAAATATAAAAGGCAGACACAAAAATACCTAATCTCAACATATTCTAGTATCTCCTACTACTGCTGCTTAATTTCTACAGGTGGGAAAAAATTTGTAATTATACTGTTCTGATTTTCTGAGACTTACCTCAGCAACTTGTTAACCTAATTTAAGCAGGATTTTAGTAAAAAATAGCTATACTTATTTTGACCATTGATTTCAAATTAGTGGTCTTAAATTTTTACGCTTACAAATCAGAAAAGTGACTGTTGTCTTACAATATATCATGTGTTGTGTAGTCCTAAAAAATTCTATGTGGAACACAGATGCATTTCGACTGCATTTATGCAATGTCATTTTCATATGTTTTTTACTGTCTGTTCATTCTTTTTATCTTCATAAATTATTCATCTAAGATAGCAGTTAATTGTGTGACTGGGGACCAAGGGTTGATCAGCAAAGGAGTGAGTTTGTTTTTTTTTTATAAAAAAGTGATTCCAATTCTATATTTCAAAAGCAAATACATTTTTGTAAGTTCTAAATGATTCTTAACAATTGAGTTAATCATAATGAATTTCTGCTACTTCATCTTTCTCCACCAATTGAAATAACTGAAGAACTTGACAATGATTTGCTTCTGATGGACACTATAGTATAGTTAAATATTTTATTATTTTTTCCTGGTTTTAAATTTCTATTTGATTCATATATTTTTGTATAATTTCCTTCCCCACTTTTATTAGGCTATATTAGACAACAGTTTCAAGAACTGGCTTTTGTTCTTCTTTTCTCTTATGTTTATATACAAAACAACTATTAAACTCTGTGGAAAAAATCGTTCACTGTATGATCCAAATGATAATTTGGGGGGGGGTCACATAAATGTATGATGAATTTATAAAAAATACATTAATAAGAAATGAACAAGAAAGCCTATCCTATAATAAGTTATACAAATTAATTATAAAACCTTATATGACAAAAATTTTATGTTAATATCAGGATTTACAAGAGATCTGCTGGAATGAGAGGAGTATAAACAGATACCACCATTCTGAGTGTATTTTAAATATATATACAAAATGGCTTAAAATTTCATATACTTAAATTAGTGGTGACTGTCAGCCAAGTTTGAGAATCTTATTTCTCTCCTTCAAATGCACATAGAGGTTTGTAAGGTGGTAGGTAGGAAGCCGATAAATAATTGAGTAGAAAAATAAAGTGCTTTGTTTAAATCACAAGAGTGTCAACTAAATTAAGGTCATCTGATTCTGATGTAGGTCTTTTTAATTTAGCTGGGATTAGAAAACATATGAAGCAATGCACAACGCAAAAGGAACAATTTAGAAGCATAAGAAGGTAGCAAACAACATGAAACCTAATTTAGGATATTTGTAGCAAAAGAATGAACAGGACTTAGGATTATTTGAAAGTTTATTGCATGCTGTTTTTAGGTAAAGGCATTAATTGGAACTTCCAAAATGAGATTTTCATTTTATGAGTGTAACGTACTGATATAGAAGTGATTGGGAATTAATGATTTGCTAAAAATTTGTTTTCAACATTGCTGTCCAATTCTCAGGAATGAAGTCTTCATCTTTATAGTGGATGCTACTTATTTTGCTCTCCTCAAATATTTCTTTTGACAAATATATTTATTTATACACTCAATTGTAGATGATAGTGGAAAACATATCATCTAGATCCCTATCCTGGCCACATGAACAATTAACACAGATGCCAATCCTGGTGTTATTTCCCTTCACTACAATCATTATTCCACGGTTATGTCGTGTTCCGTGCACAGCTAATCAGAGTGATTTCTTTCTAAATACACACATGTAATGATATGAGCCTGGAAATATCTAGAGCCAGGGTCTCTACTCTTTGGAGAAGTTGGTCAGAGAGAATGATGCTGAGCATTTTGAGAGTGGGATGAAAGCAAAAGAGTGATAGTATTTATGGCATTGTATCCATTCATCTTTAGGGTCAGTTCCACTCTTTCATTAAATTTCCATTTTTCCTTTAGGACTTTTAACAATTTCTTGTTAGCTTTCTTTTGCTTGAATACAAAGAGTATTGATTCAATATACATATCTTTGGTTAGGGAGAAAAAATATATTAAACGGGGATTCATTCACTCGAACTATATTTTTCAGGTTTTTTGTTTAGCTTTAGCCAGAATTGCCTAGATTATCAGAGTTATCTGTAGGCAAAAACAACGGGCCTTTTTTTTGTTTTTTTCTATAAGGATTCCTTCCTGCCTTTCAAATGCCCTTCCCTCAACTTTGCATGCTCTTCTAGGGACCTCAGTCTGATGCTCTGCCTACTGAGGGACTTCATAATATTAGAAGCACTAAGATTTTAGAATGCACTATAACTGCATTCCCTACAATTATAAAATAGATCTATTATATGTTTCATGTCACTATTTATCTAAGCAAATTAGAATTTAATTTAAATATTAATTCACACAAATATTCTTAACTACTATTGGGACTGATATCTTACCTGCTTTATCATTCCCATCAAAATCAATCTCTCTTTCTTTCTTATTGTTATTGGGGTGATCATAGTCCCTGAATTTTGTATGCCCAATTTGAAGGAATCATGAAATTATATTGTCTTATAATAGGAAAATAATAGAAGAGAATGTAAATTTTCTCTTTCAGTGAAATTTTTGTTTTTTAAAACAGACTTAAAATCTAAACTCTATGTATTGTATTATATTTTAAAGATGAAATTTATGGCATAACTTTGGTCTGGATGATTGAGCTATTTTGAGCACTAGAAAGTACAAAAGCAACTACTCATTTCTCCTGCCCCAGAACAAAACAAGCTTGAACTTCTGTACACATCTCAGATAATATTCAAATAGATCCCAAGACTGTTAGGGTTAAAAAGAACTCCAGAGCTCATACGCCTTATACTTTAATTTAAAAGATAAAAAATCTGAAAAGCACAGAGGATATTTAATAAAGTATCACCAGAATTCTGAATTCTGGCTTGGAACTTTCTACTTCTTTGGAGAACTGGCAATAGACTTGGACTTAACATTTGCCAGCAAGGGAATATATGGTACATACATGGGGAATAGCTCCTGATGAACTTCTTATCCACATCTGTTTGTGAAATTACTATTTATCTATACCACATCAACCAGGAATAAGTAACTTAAGTATAAATTGCTTATAATTATATTGGTATTATTATTGCATGTTATTTCAATGATGAGTTGTGATGTCATTTTCATTTTTCAGATATACAAGTTAGCACTTCACATTTGAATTTAATTTGGCCAAAAAGACACACATGCTTACTTTCCAAATAATTCTATGCTTGAATTTCATTTTGGAGTCTAAATTTTACCTCAACCAATTTGCATAAAGAACTTTGGTTGTACCACTAAAACCTCTAGTACAGTGTAAGGAGTTAAGTGCTTCAAAGACAATGGTCAGTTATTGAGGAAAGAAATCAAGGACAGAAATATCTTGAATGATGAATGCTATCCCTGAGCATAAAATGTATATTACCATTTGAAATGTTGTGTTTATAAAGGAACAATTGTTCTCATTTTAATTTTATAATAATATATGGAAAATATATACCAAAATTTTTAGAGTCAAATTATGAATGAAATTTTGTGTTACAGTGGGAAATAAAAGTAAGAATTGATAGAAAATAATCTAAAAAATGATTTCATCCAACTTACTACTTTTTAAACCTAGAAGTTTAAAATAAGGTAAGAAAAATTACAAATGGGACGCAATCTTCTAAGTGGATGTACTTAGTACAATTATGCTATGAAGCTATATCATCTAACTTAGAAATATGAGGAAAAGTATGCACCATACTCCAAGTCATGAGTGACTTAATATATATTTAGTGACAAAAAAGTTGAATAATATCTTAATATTCTAGGAATCAATGTAAGGTCAATAGGTCATACAGTTTCCTAGGGAAGTGCATACTATAAATGATCAGATGTGTACAACATATGCCGTCAAGTGATATGAGCAGCACACTGCTATAATCAACAGTTTCAAACCTAGAGGAGGATCAGAAGCATTTGGAGATTTTTTATTTCCTTGATCCCAATGGCTATTCTCATACCTACCCTTGTGCTCCAGGATCAGAAACTTGCATAAACCTCAATATTGTTTATAGAAGCAAGTGACCAAAGGAAAAAAATGCATAGTGAATGTGGACTTAAATTTCAGCCTAAGAATAAAAAGGAACCATAGCAAATTGAGCTTATGCTGAATATAGATAGGGAAAAAAAAATGTGAATGGTGTTGATGACAATCTTATGATCATACAGAGAACCATTTTAGTTTGAATCCACTGTGGTTGGCAGAAGAGTAGAAATAGAAAGAAGCTGAGTTCCTGATAATATGTTTGAGCTGTTAAATTAAGAAATTTGAGGCCTACCATAGCTATGAATTCACTCAGTGAGGTAATAAATAATTTTCCTATTTTTAGCAGTTCGATTTGGATTTCTTGTAAATATAGTTGAAATCCTATTTGATGAATCAGTATCATAATTATACCTTTCTGTATTATGATATCTCATACTGAAACTCCTTTACTGCATGTACTGCCAACTGTGTTTTTGAGATTTCTTCAAGATTCTGCTGGAGTCTTCTGCTGATCTCCTGCATTCCATGAAACCCAAACAGAAGTGATGGTTCTGGCTGACGTGTTATTAACTCTCCAGTAGAGTACTCTATTTAGACCTCTCCTCTGTGTAATGTGATTGTGTGTAAGCCCTGCCATTTTGTGTTACATTGTGAGCTCCCATGGGAAAAATCACTTCTTATTCATCATCATGTAAATTTTCAGGAGAATGCTTCACTCAAGATGTGTGCTCAATAAATAAGTAAGTGTATGACTTGTGCAATCATAATTAGACTTGAAACCATCACTCAAAATTCATATATTTTCTTCTTTATGCCAGCATAGAGGTTAAGGCAATGAAAATTATATGCCCAATATTTATTGTGAAATAAAATTGCAGGAGTGTGCACACCTGTGTTAGCTAAGATAATGCCATAAGAGATTTTATAAAAACTAAAAAAGAGCTCATGAAGAAAATAACATTCCCTAACTTCTACAGTTGTCACATCAAGAGGACCTAATGTTTATTAAGATCTCAGTGACCTCCGCTTTCACTTGCCATCCACAAGGTAGAGCAGAGATAACACAGGTGAAAGGGATCATATACCCTTTATAAATTTGTCCAGTAGCATATTGCCATGTTCAATTCTTGTTAAAAATTATTTCTACCTCTCTGTATATATCAGAACCCTTGGTAAACAATGCATGATATGAAATAATAAGGTAGTCATAGCTTTTACTCTAAAATGGTTAACATTTATTAGTGAAATTGGCACAAGTAAATTAAGCAAAAAGAAAAAAAGAAAAGAAAAATAAGACTAAGATTAGGCTTACAATTAATTAGGAATGTGGAAGGGATGAAATTTATAGTTATGTATTTTTTGCTATATGCCAAATGGTATTTTACACATGTTAACTAAAGTAAAGATGAGTTTATAGCTGATAGGGGGAGGTATTGAAGGTTGGATTCAATGCCATAATTCTGATGTGTTCTTAATATTTACTCATATTCCTGTAGGGGTGAACTCATTGTAAATATGATCTCTTGAAGAAGTTACTTTTAGTTATGTTGTGGTTCACCTGAGTAAGATTAACTTGTATTCCTGGAGTCCTTTATAAGCAGAAGAATTCAGACAAGAAGAAAGTCATGCAGAGCAGCCAGCAGTGTTATGTCAGGAGGAACTTAGAAGAGTAAGAGAGGACTTCACCATGTGACAGGAAAGCCAAGAAACCCAAGGATTGCTGGCCAGCAAGAATGCACCTGAAACTGGGAGCAAGTAAACCTTCTAGCCAACTCGATTTGAATTTCTGGCCCCTAGAATCATGAACTGATACATTCCCATAGTTCACACCAACCAATTGTGTTGTATTTGTCATAGCCTGGAAAACTAAGACAGGAGGGGATCAGAAAAAGACTGTAAAGACAGAGAAGATATTTGAGAAGGCAGAGGAATGGGTGTGAACAGAGGTATAGAAGTAACACAGAGGTATGGCATGATCAGGGAATGATAATTTATTTAGTTTGAGTAAACTGTTCATATAAGGAGAGTACAAATGCCAGATAAATTTAGACAGGTAAATTCAATCTTACTGAGGAAGGTGGGAATCAGTGAAGAACTTTACTTTAAACACATTTTGATATTGGTGCCATTACAAGGTTTTGAGGGTTTTAAAATAAGTGCAATGTAAAAATTCTTTGCAGAATAGATTTAATTAGGGAAGGAAAGAAGTAGGAGAATTCTCATAAAGCATTTATAACCTTTTAGGGAAGACGTACCTGGGGCAATAGAAAAGGAACAACAGAGAACATGGATTTTTAAAGCCTTAAAGTTCCTGTTTGATTGTTTGTTTGTTTCTGAAATTATACATGTGCTTCTGTCCTTTACATACAAAAATGATGGCTGATTATTTCTAGGTTCTGGAGGGACAATGAAAACAGATATCCTTGCAGCTGTCTTTTGTACATTGAATACACATGTTGCCTGGTCTCTGGCAATCATCCAAATAACCTCATGTTAGGAAGAAATAAATTATATGTCAAAAATGAGTTTCAGGTTGTGCTTTAGAAATTATCACATGATTTTCCCCCTCACTGTATAAGACCTCCCCCCACCCAGTGGAATAATTTAAAAGCATCCCTACAACAGAGCAATTTATTGAAAAAAGAGCGATTGCTTTGAGATCCATCATGGTGTGTTCCACCTGGGATTGACCAGCTTTTAATGCACAGCTGCCTAAGCATCTGCCTGAGCAATGCTGGTATTTATAGTCCCCTGTGCTTCTTGACTTATTTTCAAAAGGGAACTCAATATGCAATCAAGAGTCTGTCCAGCACCCCCAATTTAGATAAACTGAGAGTTTATACTTCAGTGCTAAAATTCTTTTGGCATGTTCCAATGCAAATTTTTTTCAAAAAATCAATTTTATTGATACATATTAATAAAACACAAAATTCACCCAAAGTGAACAATCAATTGTATTTGGTATAATCACATAGTTGGGCATTCATCACTTCATTCATTATTGTCATATTTTTATTATTTCAATAATAATAATAAACGAAAATTAGACAAGAAAATTCTTCACCTCTCACAAAACTTTGATTATAAAAACCATTCTGTTGCTGGACCACTGATGTTAATGCAATTAATTGAGAGATTAGCAATATTTTAAGGACTTAACATTTTTTAATAACTTTGTTTCCTAATAGTATTTACACAGTAAGAGGAGTTTACCTTAGCCCCATGGACTTCTTTTTCTGAATACTTATGGTGAATTATTTTCTTTTTTATCTCCAAGTATCTACATTTCTCTTGGTACTTTCTGGCTATTACAGTTCACCTCTCCTTCCCACCTCTCACCTGATATTTCATAAGGTTCTTTCTGTATAGCTTCCTACAAGCTTTCCAACCCCTGTGACTAAATAGCCATTTATATCATTTCAATTAAATCATTTAATTGTTCAAAAGAAATAAACAGAATTAATCAAAACACAATTAGGTATATATATTCTTAAACCTAATAATAAGAAGACTAGTTGCTCAAAATGCAGTGTTGGTAATGTTTTAAAATGGTGATGATCTTTTGGAGCCAAACAACAATAAATATGTGATTGCAAACACATACTAAATGGATGACAATTCTCCAAGACTGTCAGTCTGGCAAAACACAAAAAGGAATATTCTTCAAGGAGTTGGTCATCACTCTAACTTGGCTTTTTTCAAACATTTAGTTTTCAATAGTGTCCCCCTAAGGAGAAATTTAAGACATTTTTATCTAACCAGTCTCCATGGAGTTTTAATACCACAGATATAGAGTATGTGTATGTGTATATATATATATATATGTGTATATACATGTATATATATATTTGTATGTCAGTGCTTTATGCATGAATTGTGTAACATAAATTTCACCCCCCAAAACACATACACACACACATACAAATTTCCCCCCATGGGCATGATACGTCCTCCGGTACAAATGCATTACTAACATAATTTTAGGATATGCTATTACATAAAGTCATATCTCCAAATCTAGAGAAAACATAGTGACAGAGCATTGTGCTAGAATGGGCCTAATTGGGCTGTGGGAAATGTAGCAATTACTCACATAATAAAGGCAGATAGTGTTGCAAGAACCATCAAGCCATGTCCCTGACCTTGTGAAGTATAGGAAAGCAATGCCAGAAATCAATAAAATTAACCCAAATATAAATCCTTCTGGACTACAGGATTAATGGGTAGTTTTTTATTTGTTCTTTTTACTTTGTTTTAATAAAAGAAAGCCCTTGCTAACGGTATCTCTGATTGTACTAATCAAATTCTTTATTTAGGCAATCAGCAAACAATAATCTACGGAAATTAAATCCATAATATATAAACATGAAAATTATATCCATTATTTCTTTGTACTTTATTGTACAGAGGATAAGTGGAGATCGCATCCTTGCAGAGTATAATTTCAGCATCCTGAGTAAGACTGGGAAGTATCAAGAGAGACAGGGGTTGGAAAGCAAACTTAGCCAATCTATTAATATTCATCTGTTTATCTTTATGGTTTCTTCAGCAGGAACTAAGTTTGATAAATGCTTACAGTTAGTCAGATAATCTACCAGCATCTAGCTAGGGAGCTACACTCTGAAAGCTAGCAGTTTACTGAGAGAGAGGCAAGGAAATTGATCCCACTTCCAGACAAAAGTAATATTGACCTGAAAGAACATCATGCAAAAATACACAGAAGAAAAAACTTTTCATGGTGAAATTTCTGTTAATTTAGCATGAAAATACCATTGCATCTTTGTTAATGAAAAGTTATTGAATATTTAGACATCAGTTGCTTCCTAAATTTTTGAAAAATTAAGATGTTAGTTCAGATGTTGCTCAGATGTAGCCATCTGGGAATTAAAGTGCTTCATATATAATTAAAAGGTTTGTGTTTTCTTCCCTCAAGAATAAAGCAACAGCCCACATGTCAGTCATTATTTAATTAGAAACAAAATGGACCAGATAGACTAATCCTGCATTTTTCTAACCATGAGAAAGAAAACTTATGAACATTATATAAGTATTAAACAACTCTATTAACTAGTCTATTACTTTGAGTACTTGGGTAAAAAAAATCAAATGAAAGAACCAAACTTGTAAAAAAATTATTTTTAAAAATTTTGTATGTAATCATCAATATGTCTCACATTTTTATGACAATTACTTGCAATATATTCTTTGATTCAAAGACAAATATCCAAAACAATGAGTAAGTTGTAAATAAATACAAATATGAATATAAAACAAGGTAGGGTTAAGTGAAAAGATTCATACCTTTTATATTAGAAAACTCAGCATATAAAAATAAAAGAATACAAAATTAAACAAAATTAATAGTACATTCTTTTGAAAGCTATAATTTACTTTAATTTCTTTATGATCTGAAATATAGCTTACAATGTGCCATAATATTTTAAGAATTGATCATCAAGGTTTACTTTAATATGGAAAGGCAAAAGAGAATAAATAGTGGAAGCAGTTGTGGCTCAACTGATAGAGCATCTGCCTACTATATAGAAGGTCCAGGATTTGATACGTAGGGCCTACTAATCCATGTGGTGAGCTGGCCCAAGGAGTGCAGAGCCACGCAGGGGTGTCCTCTGCCTAGGGGTACCCTATGTACAAGGAGTGCGCCCCACAAAGACAGTTGCCCTGCGCAAAAACAGCACAGCCCACCCAAGAGTAGTGCTGCACACACGGAGAGCTGATGCAGCAAGATGATGTAACGACAACAAAAAAGCAACACAGTTTCCCGGTGCTGCATGACAAGATGCAAATGGACACACAAGAACACACAGTGAATAGGCACAGAGAGCAGACAACAGGGTGGGGGGGGGAAGGGGAGAGAAATAAATAAAAATTTTAGAAAAACATAATAAATGGAAATTTTAAGAGTAAATTAAGGGAGCAGATGTGGCTCAAGTGGTTGAGCACTTGCCTTCACATGGGAGGTCCCAGGTTCAGTTCCTGGTGCCTCCTGAAAAAAAAAAGAAGTGTATATTAAATATTCAGAGTATTTTATCACAGAACCTCTCATGTTTCTTTTTCTGTTTCATATATATGTATATGTATATATTCATATGTATATATACATATTCATAAATTTGTGCATATATATGTGTGGAAGGTTAAATTACATACTCCAACAGGCATATGTTCTTAATCTTAATCCATGCCCTTGTAGAAGCAAACCATTATAAACAGGACCTCTTGAGGATGTTATTTTCAAGTAAGTGGTCAACTGAAGGTGTGTGGGTTTAATCAGGATTACTGGAACCCTTATAGAGAGAAAGGTACAGAAAGGAACCAGATGTTGGAAGTCAATGAACCTTGAAGAGAAAAGAAACGATTTTGCCGTGTGACATGAAAGCCAGGGAACTCAATGACTGCCCACCAGCCAGAATGCTCCCAACCCTGATGGATGCAAGCCTTCTAAACTCTGAAACCATAAACCAGTCAGCTCCTGTTGTTAAGCCAACTCTTTATGTAGTTAGCAGCCTTGAAAACTGAGACAATATACTTACAATGTCTAAATAAAATAGTAGGGAATTAAAACTCAAACTTAATTTGCATCCAGAGAAATAGAGAAATTAATGCACTATTAATGGCAGTTTAATTTGAGAATCCCCCACCAATCCTTGAACTTTTCATAGACTAGGACTGTCATGACTTTGATAAATTCAAATGACAAGATTGAAATAATATATATGGACAGAGATAGATTATATATGTATTCATATATGCATATGTTATATTTATGCACATCTTATATACACTATACAAGTATGTTATATTATTTATTACATTGTATATATAATGCATGTTATAATGCATCAACATTATATACATATATACAAATATACAAAATTGCAATCTATATTCACATATATCCATGTGTATATATATATATATGTGTGTGTATATATATATAAATAGTTTGTGTGTATATACATATATATATGGAGAGAGAGAGAATATAAGACTTATAGGGAAAGGAAAAGTAAATGGCCAATAAAGTAGAAATGCTCTAGATACATATGTTTTTATTCACTAGAGTTTTAGGTATGTTTCCTCTTCTAGGGATAGTACTCTTTCCATCATCAACATCCTGCATAGTTTTGGCAGTCCAGTCAAATCCTTGATTCTGCATTCTCAGTTTGCTTTCTCCCTCTCACTCCTTCACACTAACTTTTCTTTATCAAAAAATAGCTCCTTAGTAAGATAACTGAATGATATTTCTGATTGTGGTATTAGGCTAAGTCAGTGTATGTCCTAGGAACAAAGAGGTCTAGTTTCAAAAAGTGAAGGTTTCAGTTGTGAGGTTGGTCTTAAAGACATAAGTTTACTGAAGCCTCAGGGAAGTATACATCACTGATTTGTTTCAGAGAGAAAAAGGACCATCAGGCTTTAAAAAACCTTTATTAGAGAATAACAAAGCTATAAAAATGTCAAGTATGCTGGATCTAGATTAGGTTACTTTAACTACATGCAGATTTCTTTTAAGTTCAGTATTCAAATGTGTGATTGTGGTTCTGTATTAAAGGAAATTAAATGTAAAAATACCATTTGAAATGTGACTTAGGTATGCAATTTTCTATGTAGAGACCTGGAAATGAAATATAAAATAATGATACAAGATATAAAATATGATAACTGATATATGGTACTAGATAAAAAGGGGATCTTTGAGATAACAAGTAAAATATTTTATAAAATTAAATTGACCATATAGAAATTACCGAATAATTTAGAATGTCATTTTCACTTTTGCATTGACTTTCATACAAGCAAATGAAGCTCCACAATAAAACATTGATTAAAAATTTTCTGATCTCAAGCTTTAATATTCCATTTTTCCTTTTTGTCATTTAAGATACCCTGGTGTTGAGGAATTTTACAAAAAAAGTGTGCACATAACTTTTAGACCATCTGTTATTGGTATCTGTTTTGTTTCTTTTTTTGAAATTATAATAACTGTCATGAATTCTGAAATGGAGTATTCTTCTGGGCCTTCTGGTTAAGATCATCCCTACATCTGTTCCCAGCAAAACTGAAGTGAATGTGGCATAGAATGAGCTTTGTGATCTACTATGGCTCATTTATTTCTAACTGTTATGACCAGAGGTGTGTCTGAAATTTCTTGGTGACATAAAAATGCTCTATAGATACTCCTTCATTTCAACATGCAGTATTAGTAACACTTTTCTTTACACATGACTGACCAGGAAAAATGGATTCTCTTATTTTTCTTTTGACAATCTTAAAACTATGAAACCTGTGGTATTTTGCCTCCTCTATCAATTGTAAATCCTAGCAAAAAAAAATACTCCAATTTTCTCTTTCTTTAAAGACTGGGCACATTCTTTGAAATCAGTTACTTCTCTGAGTTTATACAAATATTTCCCTTTTGTGGTAGGAAGAGAGTAGGCCATAAAGGCCAAGTATCTGGATATATGTGTTCCATACCAAAGACATGTATAAATAAACCAATACAATTCTCATTATTCTGATACATACATCCCATCAGGGTTATTTATTTACTAATTTATGAAAAAGGCACATAGATATGTGGGCAGCCTAATCTGGTATAGTGCTAAATGCCTGGATTTGAAGACTCAGTTGATGCCCCAAATCACTGTAACTATAGAATTCTTGTCATACGCCAGAAATACATTGTAGTTCGATGGTGGAATTGTAGGCTAGAAATGGGGAGACAGAACATTTACTCTTCTGGATTCTCTTATTTTATCTGTCAGACATGCCCTGTGAGCTGAAACTTTAGGGATTGATGATGCTTGTTAATTAAATCAGGATAATGCACATACCCATTGTTAAGTACTAGCACATAGTTTCACCCCTCAGTAATGTGAAATACATTTTAAGTACAATGTACTCTGATTTTGAAAAATACAATCTACTGCCTCATGTGTGAATCAATCAGATCCAGTCAATAGTTGAGATTCCCCAGGGTGTTTTTCTACCAACAAACACACTTCACTTTCAACCTTCAATTTATTCAGTTTCCATCTTCATACTCAAACTCTTTTCCTGTCTCCAGTAATAGTCTGACAGTCTCAAATACCGCTTTGTCATCACTTATTCTAGAAACAGTAGTGAACATAAGATAACTACATAGACTAATAGGTAATTATCAGCACTGAGAAAAATGATTTGTGGTGATACCATTTTTTTATACAATGCAGCTTATAGAATGAAAGCATATTTTCAACTGTAAGCCCGTCTTTATGGAAAATAATATTTGAGATACTATGCTAGGGGGTGAGGGTCTTGACACAAATTAATATTTGTGGATTACAATTTTCTTACCTGTAATATCAGATAAAGTACTTATTAGCCTTACTGGGGGATATGAATTGATATTGAAAGAGCGAGTAACTGTGTCATAAGATAAAGTACCATATCAGGTTATCCATGATTCTCACATCTGCTCCCAAGTAGTTCCTGTATTTTTTCACATGTATTGAGGGTAGGATTTACATACAGTTTAATTCATATGATAACCATGCACAGTTCAAGTTTTGGCAAAAGTAACTTCCCCCTGGATCAAGCCATAGAACATTTTCTTCATCTGTGAAAGGACTGTTGTGCCCTTTGCCATCTAACTTTCCTTTCAACTGCACCCCAGAAAAGCATTGCTCTGATAGCCATCACTGTAGATGTTTATTTTTGATTTTTGATTTTGCTTTCTTTATTTTGTTTTTGCTGCTCCTAGAATTTTATAACCATTGTATTTATAGTATGTGTGGTTTTTTTTTTCCCAGTGTGGAATTTTCTTTTGCTCAGCATAGTATTTTTGAGTCTTCCATGTTGTTGTCTTTATAAGTAGTTTATTGTTTTTTATTGTTGAACAGTATTCCATTTTTTTAGTTTCTATTTCTTTGAAGACTAATGTTGATGATATTGCTTCTGACCAGTATGTGAATTGTAAACATTTTCTCCCAGTTATCGGCCTTTTAATTTTCTTCATGTTATATTTTGAAGACAATTTTTAATTTTCATGAAATCCTGGTTATTAATATTAATTTTATAAAAAAAGTTTTGTGCATATGTTTGTGTCTTGTAGAGGAATATATATTTGCTTTCTTGTGAAGAAATTTTACGTGTTTTTTAGAAATTTTATAACTTTAGATTTAACATTTAATATCATTGAATAAGCATTTGTGTATGCTGTGAGGTTGAGGTCAAGATGTATTAATTTTATAAATGGTTATTCGGTTTGCTGAAAAGACTGTCATATCCTTAGTGAATTTCCTTGGTACTTTTGTAGAAAATTAAATACTGGTATATATGTGTGTGTGTTTTCTATTTAAAGACTCTATAATTGACATTGTTTTATATGTCATCATTTTAACCAACACCACATTTTCTTGATTAATAATTGTCTTGAAGCCAGGTACTTTATGTTCTTCAAATGTATTATTCTCTCTCTCTTTCTCTCTCTTTCATTTTGTCTCCTCTATATTCTTTGCCTTACCATAAAAGCAAACAAACAAAAAACTTAAATCATCTCAACACTTTATTCCAAAAAGTCATTTTTGATTTTCGTTTGTGGTTATTATGACTACAGATACATTTGGGGAACATCTTAACAAAATTTCTTTTTTTCTTCCTGCTCAACTAACATAATACATTCCTACATTTACTGAAATTATTTATTTTTTCAATATATTTAGTAATTTCCCACTAATTAGATTTCTTACCATTTATTAAATGTATTTTCATATATTCTAGGCATTTATGTTATTTGATGTTATAGTAAATGTTATTTTCAAAGACTTTTCCAATCTGGGTTACTACTTTATTGACAAGCCAAGTTCTCACTACAGTCATTTGATCATTTTATTAGTTTTCTTTTTTTTGGAGATTCTATATGCTTTTCCAGGCAAAAATGTTGGTTCTTTGCAAATAGCAACATTTTTACTTCATCCTAACTTTTATGCATTTTTTATTATTATATTACATTGGCTTGGGATCTGTTCCAATATTGAATAATCAATTATTTTAATTATTTTAAATCATTGCTATATTTAGAAGAACACATTTAAACTTTTGTCAATAACTGATATTCACTGTAGGTTTTCAGTAGATGCCATATATAAATTTAAGTAAGTTTAACTCTTCACAGTTGGCCAAAAGTTTGTATGCTTTTTAAATAATAAATGCATGGTATATTTATTCAAATACTCTTTCTGATCATTCTATTAAAAATATCAATAAAATATTGATTTTTGCACTAGTGAGTAGTTAAATTACTGGTTGATCATCTTGAGGTTCTGTAGGTTTATATTATACCTTATTTTAGGGCATATCCAAAAAGTTTCCCAAGCCCCTCAAATTCCAAACTCTAAACTCTGTCTTATATTTTCTTCTCAGGAAATTTCTTTGAAGATTTTTTGAGTGAGTAGGACCTACTAGACTGTGGTCTTGATTCCAATATGAGCTATTTCTAGCATCTCAAATGTATCCTCAATATGTTAAGTTTGTCCAAACATGAAATAAAGTGTTTGGAATGAGAGTGTCCATATTGTAATCTTCTAATAAAGTGTGACTTAATATTTACTAATTCAGTTGCCTAAATGGAATAGAATTATCTCAAATTGGTTAACATAAAACTGATATGAGACAATTAATTAGGTATTGTTTGAATACATTTAAATTCAAGCAAATCTGTAAGAATGAATAAATTTAAACATCAATTTGATGTGAGCTGAAATTAAGGAATTATTGCTATCTAAGTGTGAAATGTTTTTAAAGAGATTGTTATCTTTTATAAGTGCATACTAAAATATTAGAATTTAAATGACATTAGGTTGGGGATTTGCTTAAATATAAATATAGCAGGGACCAAAGGTGAGTGCACAGACAAAATGAATAAATAATTGTTGAAGGAAGGTGATTGATCTATTTATGTTACTGCAATAGTTGTTATTTTTTGCATGTTTGATATCTCCATTAAAACTTAAAAAATTGTATTTGACTGCATTCTATTCTTCTCTATAACTTTTTGGGTTAAAACCCAATAGATAAAGCTTTATCATAGAAAGAACATGGAAAACTACACAAAATACTGCCAAGGAAGGTTAAGATAGGTAGTGATGTGGGGTTAATCACAGCCAAACACCCATAGAGCAAGAACATTCATATAAGTAAGACAAACTGAGAAAAAATAGAACAAAGAAAATGATAATTTATAGAAACTGGATTAAAGGAGAAAATGAAAATAACATAAATATAAGGAAATATGCTAATGGTTTGGAGTAAGACACAGAAGAATATTATTCTCCTAAATTCCTGCTGAGATAATTTGGTTGCATCTCAAAATCATGAAATCCTAGACTGATGGGATTATTTCCTCATCGAGGCAGGTTGCAGGTGGCAGGCAGGAAAAGATAGTTTGCCTATAACAGATTCATATTTGGACCAAGTAGGGGGTAAATATAAAGCTTTCTGTTGGAGTGGGCTTTTAGCCATTTTATGACAGTCTCTGTTACAGTGCATCTCATTCTCATCTAATCTCCTGTGTACCATCATTACATGTACTTTTGGCATTCCTACCGTCCACGTATCTTCCTTCATTGAATATTCATGTTTTGATTATTTCCTGTTTCTGTGCATTTTATCAAACATTGATTTTTATTATCTTTGATTTTGTTTTTTTAAGTTACTTATTTTTAACAACATGAGCTAGGTAGGTATTATTTATTTGTCCTTGCTAACTTTTCACATTTCCTTCCCATTTGCTATATTCATCTTTTTGTATTATATAACTTTGTCCTTCAGAAAGTCAAATGTATTTTGTAATGACTTTCTTCTCATCAACTGTGGCCAAAACCAAAGGGTTTGATTTTGACTTGTTCAGGGGATTAAGTAATAATGTGGAAAATGATTCCATCGTGCCAGATCATAGTGCTATTATCAATCAATTCTCCAAAATATGTTTAAAATTAAATATAATTTGACATTTTATTTCTGTAAATAATTTTCCTGACTGAATCACACAATTTAAACAATTGCTGTTACCATACATGACCATTCACTATTATTTATTTTTTTGTAGGTTTTTTCCTAATGGACAGGTAAAAAAATATGTAGTCATTTTTATAAAGATTGGAATTTCAGATATTTTCATTTTGATATATTCTTGCATACACTTTTAACATGGGTTTACAAATTTTTAGTATTTTCAATGATCTGGGTTAAAGCTTTAAAGTCTCAGGATGCTCTTATCCATTCTTTTTTTGGATATATAAAAGTGGTGGACTTTAGGATTACTGCACCATATCTGTTAGAAAAAAATACATATGCCTCAACAATTAAGCAAATTCATTTTAGAAATTATATTGAACTATAAAACTTCAAAAATATAAGAGTATTTAATAGAATTAATTTATTTCTCATTTTATTTACTGAAAGTTTTTTTTCAAGCATAACATATAATAGATAGTACAGTAAAAACCTCTTGGAGCCCAAAAAGATTAAGTCTTCAAAACCTGACTCAGAATATTTATTTTTCAATATGTGCACATTCCATTAATTTTATAAGGTGTAAGATTAATTTTGAGCAAGACTTTCAGTGATAATCTATAATTAAAAGACCAGGTGTTGGGGAAAATCCTAAATATGTACAACATTTGTTCCACACAGTATTGTATGACTTTGTCTTATTTCTTTAAATACTCTGAAGTTCAATATTTTCATCTGTAATATGCAAATATTAGTAAGGTATAACAGATACAGGATTTTGAAGAAAATATGCATGAAAATTGATCAAAGAAGTGTCTGATACAATGCGGGCACACATTTTTGTTAGCAGTTATTATAATTTTCATGGATACTGATACCCTGAAGAAATTTAATATATTCAACAAAATCCTAGGTGTAGATGTCTCACATTTTTACATGCAGTATTTCCATAAGACACCACTAAAGTGATTTTGTAGTGCCTTATGGAGTATTCACACATCCACACACATAAATGCATGGAGAAACCATGGCAGTTCCCTAGCAATAATTTCAAACAATCATATAATAAAAGAGTTTTAAAAGCTATTCAACTTTATTTCTATATTTGTGAAGATCTCCTTTGCTGCAGAGTGGAAAATTATTGGAGAGATGACAATAGAGGAAAATGTATCCTTTCTACTGCACTTAAAATATAATTTTCTGAGAGGTGTAAAAATATGTAGAAATATAAACTTTATGAGACTTTGGAAGTTTTAAATACTCAGTAATAAAAATAACGTATTCACTGAGAAGAGAGATAGGCATTGGCTATGGGGATGAAATACAGGCATAACCCACTTTATTGCTCTTTGTTTTATTGCTTTTCGCAGATATTGTGGTTTTTACAAATTGAAGGTTTGTGACAACTCTGTATTAAAAAAAGTCTATCAGCGCCACTTTTCCAATAGCATATGATCACTTCATGTTTCTGAGTCACATTTTATAAATTTGCACATATTTCAAAGTTTTTCATTACAGTTATTTTGTTAGAATAGTCTGTGATCTGTGATCTTTGGTGTTACCTGTAATTTTTTGGAGGGAGTGTGAATTGTGCCCATATAAGATGGCAAACTTAATCAATAAATGTTGTTTATCATGACTGCTCAACTAACCTCTCTCCCTCTCTCCTTCACTTTCTCTCTCCCTCTCCTCAGGACTCCATATTCCCTGAAACTCAATAATATGGAATTAGGCCAATTAACCCTACAATAGTTCTAAGTGTTCAAGTGAAAGGAATAGTCACACATCTCTCACTTTATATCGAAAGCTAGAAATGATTAAGCTTATTGTGGAAGTCATTTTGAAAGCTGAGATAGGCCAAAGGTAGGCCTTCTAAACCAAACACTTGGCCAAATTGTGGATGCAAAGGAAAATTTTTTGAAGTACATGAAAAGGGCTACTCCAGGGAACACTTGAGTGACAAGAAAGTGAAAAAATCTTATTGCCCTTATGGAGAAAGTTTTAGTGGTAGGGATAGATCAAATCAGCCACATCATTCCCTTAAGCTCAGACCTAATCCAGAGCAAGGCCATAACTCTCTTCAATTCTATGAATGCTTAGAGGGGTGAGGAGGCTACAGAAGAAGTTAGCAGAGCTTGGTTCATGTGTTTTAAGGAATGAAGTCATCTCCATAGATGGTGAAGCAGCAAATACAGATGTATGAACTACTGCAAATTATCCAAAAGATAGAGTCAAGATAATTGATGAAGGTGGTTATACTAAACAGGTTTTTGACATAGATGAAACAGACTTCTGTTGGAAGAAGATGCCATCTAGAACTTACATAGCCAGAGAGGAGAAGTAAATGCTTGGCTTCAAAACTTCAAGTTACATGCAACTGGTGACTTTTGAAGCTGATGCATATGTACCTTTCTGAAAATCCTAGGGCCCATGAAATTATGCTTAATCTACTCTATTTGTGCTCTATAAATGGAACAGCAATGCTTGGATGACAGCACATCATTTTACAACCTGGTTTACTGAATATTTTAAGCCTCTTATTGGGAGCTACTGCTTAAAAAAAGGAACCTATTGTATTTTTTTAATGTAACATTTTGTGTGATCTAAGTATCTTTAAAAAAAAGATAATAAAAGATAAAAAATAAAAAACAAAAAGGATGATGGCATGAAACTGTGATGCAGGGTGACACTAGGTGAGGCCCTAAAAGAGAAAATAAAAAAAAATAAAAAATAAAAATAAAATATTACTACTCACTGACAACTCTGATGAAGATGTACAATGAGATTAATCTTGTTTTCATGCCTGCTAACAAAACATCCATTCTGCAGCCTAAGGATCAAGGAGTCATTTTGATTTCAAGTCCTATTAATTAAAAGACACATTTCATACTGCTAAAGCTACTGTGGCAGTTTGAGATTATTTTATGAATCCCAAAAAGGGAAAATATTATGTTTGTAGGCTAATTTTTTTACTTCTGGGTGTGATACCCTTTGATAATATTGGATTGAATTAAAGGCCCTTGATTAAATTACCTGTTAAGATTAGGGCTTTGATTCTACCACTTCAGTAAGGCATGACTCAGGTTGAGGCCCTGCCCTTTTGATGGGCCGATATAAATGGACACTCACTCAACAAAACACAACAAAGAGAGAGCTCTGTCATTTATTATCCTGGGTCCCTTGGGGAGAAGGACTATTTGCCTGATAGCTTACAGCTGACTTGGGAAGAGCACTGAAACTGATATAGGAAGCCCAGAAGGGAAGGTTGAAATCCAGCAGAGATTGTCCACCATCCTGCTTCAACATGTGGCAGCTGACTTTGATGAGAAAGAACCTCTTATGGTACCTTGAGTTGGACAGTCCATGACCTCGGGACTGTAAACTTTTACCCCCAATAAATAAATACCCTTTATAAAAGTCAACCTATTTCTGATACTTTGCATTGGCATCCCTTTGGCAATCTCATACCGCTACTGTAAATAGTGATTCCTCTGTTGGATCTGGAAAAAGTAAATTGAAAACCTTGTGGAATGATTCGCCGTTCTAGATGTCATTAAGAACATTTGTGGTTCATGGGAGGAGATCAAATATCAACATTAACAAGAGTTTGGAAGAAGTTGGTTCCAATACTATGAATGACTTTGAGTAGCTCAAGATTTCAGTGGAAGAAGTAACTGCAGATGTGGTGAAAATAGCAAGAGAACTAAATTAGAAGTGAAACCTGAAGATGTGATTGAATTGCTGCACTCTCATGATAAAACTTGAATGCACAAGGATTTCCTTTTTATGGATGAGTAAAGAAATGGTTTCTTGAGATTGAATTTATTCCTGGTAAAGATGCTGTGAATATTGTTGAAATTACAACAAAGGATTTATAGTATTACATAAATTTAGGATATTAAGCAGCAGCAGGTCTTGCGAAGATTGATTGGAAGAAATTCTACTGTGGGTAAAATGCTATCAAACAATATCACATGCTTTAGAGATATCTTTCATGAAAGGAAGAATAAATTTTTGTGGCAAACTCCATTGTTGTCATATTTTAAGAAATTGTCACAGCTACTCCAACCCTAAGCAACCACTACTGTGATCAGTCAGCAGCTATCAACATCCAGGCAAGAACCCCCACCAACAAAGATATTATGAACATTATGACTCACTGTAAGCTCAGATGATGGTTAGCATTTTTGGTTAACATTTTTTAACAATAAAATATTTGATAATTCAAGTATGTACATTGTTTTTTATACATAACATGATTGTACATTTAATGGACTACAGTATAGTGCAAACAACTTTTATATGCACTGGGGAAAAATGTGTTACTACCTTTACTGTAATATTCTGGAACCAAACCCACAATATTTCTGAAGTATGTATGTTCTGATCACACGTCTTGCTTCAAATTCTGAGATTAATTTTTCATTAGAATCTTAAGATGATGAAAGTCTCAAAATCACCCAAATAATATAAAAAATGCAACTTTAAAGGATAAGCTTCTTATAACAATGTTCTTTTTACTACATCTCCTTTTGGTGCAAACGTTATGTATCTGTACACAAATTTGAGTTGTTTCAATGGCTTACTGGATAATATTTTTATCTGTCCTTACTGGGAGTAGAATGGATCATTTTTGGTGAAGTAAAAATGGAAAAGAAAAGAAAAAGTAAGAAAAGTATCTTCTGATATTGGATGTTAAAACTAGGGAACTTGAGTTTTAGTTGGAAATTGGAAAATATTTCTATTACTAAAACATAAATACATTATAAAATATCAAGCATTCAACAGGATACTACATACTTTGTGTACTTTCTCCCTTGCCAGACAAAGCAGGAATATACAATGAATAAAGCAAACAAAACAAAACAAAATATTGGAAATTTTAATGTCAGCCGTTATAGTATATTTCTCAGTCTTCTGTTTAAAGATTGCATAACTCTGAACAATGAGTAAATATGGATAGATACTCACAGGTAGTTATTTATGAGTGTTGAAATGAGTGACTTGAAATTATTATTTGTATAGGGATCTTTCTGATATGAAAATTAATAGGAATGAAAAAAAAGAAGTCCTGATGGAGATGACAAGACTTGGTAATGTGGAGAGGAACTAGAGACAAGATGGACCAAAATGGGTGTATTGAGTGGGAAGTAAGGAGAGATAAATACAGAGTGCATTAATTAAGCAAACATTTACTATATGTCTACATGATAGGTAGTTTAAAAGAACAGTGGTAGTTGGTAAAGGGGATACAAATAGCCTAAGCATTGAAAAAAATTGAAAACTAAGCTGAAGCATAACTGCTTTACATATGCAGTCAGTATTTTTGAGTTTTATATGTGCAGTTCATAGTTATATGTCGCTTTGAAAATAAGAAATAAAGAGCAATAAACTCAGGAATAATTATGATTACAGCTTCAACAGCTGGAAAGTGTACCAATAACTATTGAGAAAATTCTTGGATAGAGGTGAGGTGTCCTGTAATTTCCTATTTCAATTATTTTGGAAGCATATTTGGCCAGAAACATTCACACATTAGAATTTTACAGATAATTTAAATTAATTTTTGTTTTAAAAGGAAAGTCATAAACCTATACAACTGAAGCATATAGTAAACCTATACAATTGAACTTTAAAGGACAAATTAATATCTCCCCTTATTCTTCAAAGGCATTATAAAACACATGAAGAGGAAATACACAATTAAGACATTATCATTCTGTTTTTTGTAGTATCCTGTTGAGACCAGATGATAAATAGCCATGCACAATCATTTCTCAATCAGAACATCAACACAAGTAACTCACAGCAAAACTCTCATTTGAAGTGATCAATTGCTAATGATTTCAAAATTCAGAAGCTCTGAGCTTCCTCTAATTATTAAGAAAATTGTTGCATCCTACTGAAGCATAATACACAAGAATAAATTCATCAGACCATCTCAATGCAGTAATGTTTCTAAGTAACATGCTATTTAAATAATGATACTATGATTGTAGGAAATATTTAAATATTGTCATAGAGTTATTTCTAAATATTTTTGTATAAACATTTGTTGACAAATACCTTAAAGAAGTTTTAACCTGGGAATTCTGTATAAAATATACAGAAAGGTTTAATAAGCAAAACACAAATTTGGTTAAGATGAGGATGTATATAAGTTCTCCAGAGAAACAGAATCAACAATACTATATGTGTGTGTGTGTGTGTTTGTGTGTATGTATATGTATGTATAAAGAGATTTCTTTTTAAATAATTGACTCATGATTGTGGGCACCACAGGTCTGAAATCCGCCGCACTGGGCAGATTCACAGGCTGAAAATTCTGGTAAGAGTGAAGTTGCAGTCTTGAGTCTAAAATGTGTAAGGGAGGCCATCAGGCTGGCAATTCAGAAACATGTGGATCGTAGTCAAGGCAGAAATTTTTCTTTTCTGGAAACCAAATTTTTAAGTCCTTTGACTAATTCAATGAGATTTCCTTCTTTACTCAGACTCAACTAATGGTAAATACTAATCACATCTACAAAATTCTTCCAGAACAACACCCAGTCCTGTGTTTGGTCAAACAACTAGATAGCATAACCTAGTCAAGGTGACACATTAAAGTAACTATCACAGCACATTTATTATCTTTGTAAGGAATGAAAAGTAGAATTTGCAAAATTTTCACTTCACTTTTTGAATTTTTTAAATATTAAAACATTACAGTTGGAAAAAGAAGTTTATTTTACATGATCGTTCCATCAAATACACAGAAAGTAACACTGTACATTCTTTAGAACAGAGAATACTTGGTTAATTTTTGTCACTCTCAGAGTACCAGACCTAACATTATAAAATCAAATGATTAGGTGATTCCTGTATAATTAAATATGTTTTCAAAAAGTAAACATTTATTTGGAAACCATACATGGGAGACAATGAATATATAGCAACCAAAGCCATGGACGCTGCTTCCCAGAGCTCCCAGCTAAACAACATTTGGAAGTTCAGATATCCATTTTGACCCAATAAAATTTTTGTCATGCACGTTTTGGGAACATGCCATTTCCCAGCCTAGATTTACATTCTCAATATTGTCTCTTATTGTCTGCTGTTTTTCTTATTCTA
Source organism: Dasypus novemcinctus (assembly GCF_030445035.2). Classification (NCBI taxonomy): domain Eukaryota; kingdom Metazoa; phylum Chordata; class Mammalia; order Cingulata; family Dasypodidae; genus Dasypus; species Dasypus novemcinctus. The sequence goes on along the minus strand of NC_080679.1, from coordinate 53,193,318 downwards.
AATTCCTTTGAAATCTTGGATTCAGATCCCACTGGCTTTAAGATAACTCTCCAATCTTCCAATTAGATTTTCTATAAAATTAGAAATTATAGGTGATATATAATTGGGACAGGGGTCCCAGTTGGTTAGTTCCCTTCTCCCTACCCTCTCCACGGAAGGCGTTCTACCCTGCATCTTCAGCTTTGCCAATACTTCAAACACTAAAAGTTTTAAATTTTACCTACATGAGAATTTTCATTTTAACAATAATTAAAATGTCCATAGTCTTGCCTTCTTCCCAAAGGAGAGTTGATATAAACTTCTGTAAGCTATATATTGTATACACACATGCCTGCTAGCCAGGGTTGAGGTGAAACAATTAAAATGTATCTGAGGTTTATTCTCTAATAATACTATTTCCAGAATCTGAGGAAAAGAAAGTTCTGTGTAGAAGAGTTAATATATCTTTAGGAATAATTAGCCAGTTGTCAGAGATTCAGTGATATGTTAAAATTGGTATATTTGAGTTTTCTGGACAGCATCTTAATGTACCATTACTAAATTTCAAACTAGGTATTTACTTCAATTGAGAGTTATTGAACTTGTGTTGAACATGTTTCATGGAGTAAAGAAAATTTTTAACTATTTCTACTTATAAGGTAATCAATCAGTTGTGAAAATTCAACTAAACTTAAACCTGAAGTATAAATATTAATGTATCAGGCAAAGAAAATGGACAAAAGATACATATTCTTAATTTGTTCATTGTAGATGCAATATTAATGCCTTCTGTTTTAGTTTGCCAAAAGGATGCCAATAGGAAATACCAGAAATGAATGGTTTTTATAAATGGAATTCATTTTAGGTAAAAGCTTATAGTTACAAGGCTATGATAAGTCCAACCAAGGCACCATCAGTGATGCTTTATCACCAAAGTCAGCTACTGTTGATTGTGGTGTGTTGCCACATGATGAAGCAAAATGACTGATCATCTCTGACTAGGTCTCTCCTTTCCCTGGAAATGAAGGCCCAGCTTCTTGGGGGCTTCATGCTTAAGCAATCCTTTCTCTCACATTGCAGAGTCAAGAATGCTGGCTCTCTTTTTCCTGTCTGAACCTCTATGTTGCCCTTTATATCAGACACAACAAGAAGGCAGAGATGCAACATGAGTTGCTTACCAGCTAGCATCAAAGAAGCCTAGATTAAAACAGTGATTGATGAAGCACCATCTACTATGGGAAAAATAACTAAAAACACAAGTTACATTAATGATGCATGAGCAGGAAAATATTGATAAAGAAATGCTTATTTTAATATTACACAAAATGGGATTTACAATAATACTGTAAACAAATACATTATTTGACTGTGTCTCAATGAATTCTTAGCAAAAGTGAAGGCTGTTCAATAAGATATGTGTATAATTCTTTAAATCCAGAAAAATAAGATCTAATCCTTTTCACCTGTCAATTTGAATGTAAGAGTAAGCTTCAACTGGGCCATTATTCCTACTAAAATATCCAAGTACTTTTAAGAGTACATTTTTATGGTAATCACACTATCAGAGCCTTTTTCACATAAATAAGATTTCCAATATAACAGATTTTTTAAAATCAAGTGGACACTATTTCAAATGCACCAGTAAATTCTTGCAATCTTGCACTTTTAAATCAGATGTTCTTTTACCTCTAATTTTATAATGTATATTCAAGCAGCTTTAGTCAAAAAATATCATTTCACAGTTACACTTCCACAATCTGGTGTAGTTAGCTGAAGTATATATGAGAAAACAATTAACCTTTTAAACCTAAATTTTGCCTCTAAATTGTAATTAATAAATCCTACCCTATTTAGTTGTTTTCAGAATTAAGTAGGTAATATATGTGAAATCACTTATCATATTACTGGAAAAGAGATAGTCACATAATAAATATCAATTGTCTGCCTATTTCATACATAATACTAAACTTTTAAATACTATATTAATTGAAAAAATACCAGTTTTGTTATTGCATGTCAAAATATTAATGATTATGAGAGTAAAGAACATTAAGAAAATGATGTTGGAATCACATTTTATCACAAAATATTTATTTTACTTGATGCAAAATTCATGAGTGAATGAATGAGTGAATGAACAAATGAATCCATATTCATTAATCTATGTTTTACCATTCTGAGATTAAGTAACCTATTTTAGTATTCTATTTTTTCAATGTCTAGTTTATTTAGACTATGTGCTGGGAAGAATGGTAATCTTATTTTCTAATTCATAGGGATTTTTCATTAAATTGAGACACTCTCTAATGTCATAGTCATTTCTTTGATAAATTAAAAATTCTGGAAAGGTCTGCTTTGTTGTTCCCCTAACATTAAAAGGGAGAATGCCAGAATTTGAAGCTTAAAAACTTGTGCAACAGTAAACATTTAAAATTTATGGGAAACAATAATGTCATTTTAAAACACAACATGGTTCTAAACAAGTATACAATTTAGTAGGAAAGAATATTTGATGAAAATTCTCACATGTAAAGTTTAAGACTACAAGCCATTATTTCTACATAGATCCCTAGATAGCTATTTATAAACTGGTTGTGGGAAACTAGTTTACCTGTTTGTTATTGTAAATGATATACCTGTTAAATGTAGCAGTTGTTAGATGTTGCAGTTGTTCCCTGTTATTGTCAATGATGTTGAAGTTCAGATGGCAAGCAGCTGCTTGGCAGTTTCCCAATAAATGCGATGGGAAAACTAGGGTGGAGGCTCTCAGTTCCAGAAGCTGAGGGTCCCTTGGTTCCAGGTTTGTCTCCCCTCTTGTGTCTCTGCCTTTATTTCTGCATAGCCTTCCCTTTAAGCCAACCTAGTGTGAGCTGATTATAGCAAGTGGCACCCAACATGGGGCAAGATGGAAAGAAGGCTCACAGAAACTGGTGCCAGACCAGAGACACAAAGACAAGAAGGATTGCCTCGAGCGAAACTAAAGTTGGTGTAAAAGCAAAGAGCCCTGAGTGGTTTGGAAAGGCTTCGAAATCCTCGAGGGTTTCTTGTATTTCCCCAGGAGATGGAGAGCGGAATCCACACCTTCCCAGCGGGTGACAGTGGCTACGGGACTGTGGGGACAATCTTTCCAGACCAGCTGCTGCGGGGAGGCTGCGAGGCTGCCTGGCCTGCATGCCACAGCTCACGAACGTTTCTGCACAGGGACGCTGTGAAAAGAACTTCCAGAGCTGTTTTGAGAAATGAAGAACATCCTGTGTGGGTACCAGCTTGTTGGATAAAACCATACTATGAATGCTATGAATGCCAAGAGGTGACAAAAGTTCCTGTGGGACCTAGAACCTCCGGTCATGCAGATGGAGAGATGGACACTAGAAACTGCATGGCTGAGTCTCATTCTGAAGACATCTTAACTATAGAACTTGTTCAAGCATGGCATCATAAAGCAAGTATGACTTGGGGACAGAAAGAGAATAAGAAAGAAATTGAGAGGAGGAGAACTGGAAAAGAAATGTTGAAGCAATGAAGAAATTCTAGATTTTAAATTTAAAACTGCTTTTGTATTTGTATGGTTGTGCAATGTTGGTGTGTGTGAAAAAAGAGAAGGGCAGGTGCCCCAAGAGGGCAGGAGCCCAGGGTCCCAAGAGGCCCAGAAAGGAGTTTGTACAGTATTAGTTTGTGTGCCAGTGTGTATGGGAAAGTCAGTGTCAGTGAGTGTTGTAATTTTTCAATGTATGTAGTAATGGTTTTTGTTATATTTTGATATGTGATCTAAAAGAGCTTTATGCAATTGGCCAAAAAATTAAATAAGCACTTATATTATTTCCTAATTAATAGAATTCTTGCTTAAATTGCTTCATAGAATAAAAGAAAAAATGTAAAAAAGTTAAGTGAATATTGAAAAAGGTAAACAGTTTAAGGGAATGCTAATCGAAATTTAATAAGGTACATTTTGTCCTAAAATAAAATGGCTAATATGGAGATATGTGGGACAGAACTAGTATGCATATACCAGCTATAAAAGTACTGTGGTAGCATTCAGTGAGTTAATATATTTTGTAAAAGCAAAACAAACCTGGATGAATATAAAAAATGCAAAAACTGTGTGAAAAGGTCAACAAAGGACTTTTGCAGCTCCTCAAGACTTTCTGCCCTGGCCTGATGGCAATGAATCTGGTTGCAAAAAAGAAACCTGTGGGAGTGACGCTAAGAAACATCATGAAAAACATGTGATATTAAGAGCCTGAAAAGGGCAAACAATTGGGACAAACTGTGAGGTCCCTGCTATTCTATCAAATTATTAAATGCTGTTTGGCTGGGTAAGAGTTTGTATTAATTTAGCCTGTAAATTGGATGTGGCAAGCATTAATATCGAGTACTGGCTTATATAGCCTTGCCAGTTGGAAATTTTAAGCCCATGGGAAATGAAAGTCTATTTTGCTAGTTGGAAATCTTATTGTTTGTTAAAGCTTTATTAATCAGTAAAACATTTGCGTAGACTTTGTAAAAACAAAAAGGGGGAAATGTTGTGGGAAACTGACTTACCTGTTTGTTATTGTAAGTGTTACACCTGTTAAATGTAGCAGTTGTTAGATGTTGCAGTTGTTTCCTGTTATTGTCAATGATGTAGTTCAGATAGCAAACAGCTGCTTGGTAGTTTTCCTGATAAATGCGATGGAAAAACTAGGGTTGAGGCTCTCAGTTCCAGAAGCTGTGAGTCCCCTGGTCCCAGGTTTGTCTCTTCTCTTGTGTCTTTACCTGTATTTCTGCATTGCCTTCCCTTTGAGCCAACCTAGTGTGAGCTGATTGCAGCAATTCCCTTCTTTTAGCCTTGGGTCAACTAATTCTGGAACATCTGATAAGTAATGATTTATTATTTACAATTTTACATGTTTATATATTATATTTTATTATGACATATAAGTCTATAGTAATGCATAACACAGCTTTTGTAAGAATCCAAAGGTAACTAAATTTATTTTAAATAATTAAACTGAGCAAATAGGTATAGGATATTTCTTTGCAATGTAGAGCTGAAATATAGGTGAAATCCTAGTAGCAGCCTCAGATGCTGAGTATATTTGTGGATGATCTCCTAGTTGTAATTATTTTATTTCTTCAGAGACTTTCTCCATCTTGTAATTAAAACATTTAAAGTTATTAATACAAAATTTTTGAATCCCATTCTACAACAGTCCCTTAAAAAAGAGTCAGTAACTTTCTTCTTTTTATTCTCTGTACCTGTCTGGTACCCTGCACACAGTGAACACTTAATAAATGCTAAATGAATGAGGGACTTGATGAATAAATTAGAACTTTGCTGGCAGTGTTATATAATACTACTTTAGAAGCCTATAAAGATGATTTTTAAAAAAAAGAAAAGAAAAAGAAAACTTCTTCCAAGCATTATTCTGCTTTTCCTGCTGACTTGGTATGAAATTTTGTGGTTTGTTGGCCTGATGACAGTAAAAGTCTATGACTCCCTGCAAATACACACACACACACACACACACACACACATATATTTTTAAGCAGGGAGATTGTTTTAGAGAAATAACCTAGAGAATAGGAAGACTCCCTAAGTCAGTTCAAAAACATTTCATATGTATATTTCTATGCATGCCTGTAATTTCAAAGTTCCAATATACAAGTGTTACATACTAACTATATATAAAGCATTTACTCCCCTAGAAGATGAAAAGTAGTGTAAGACAGACAAGTAGAGCAGGACATTTGTGTAACTGAAAAGATTGTAGAGTGGAAACTTCCCTTGAAGGAGTCATTTTAGCACATAAATACCTCAGTCAAATTAGCCAGAATAGAAACTGTATTAAATTAAAGAAGTTGGTATTTCACAGGATGATTACAAAATCATACATGCAGGAACAACAAAAAAATACATAATTTTGATAGGGTAAAAAGACAATTCTTCATGAGAGAAAATTTGGAGATTTTAATAACCTAATTATGAAGAAGCAGTGAGAATGGATGTCCCCCAAATTAATGAAATTGTGGGAAGCATTTATGTAAGTATGGAATATAGGTATGCAGATTTTGTCTCAAAAACATAGTACTTAATGTTTCCTTATTGTACATTTGGTATAGTTCAGTTACTAAATTCATATATTTTGGTTACTGAAAATAATATAATTTGATACTTTATACTAATATATTTAATGATTTCCCATTTAATAAAATGATCTAGTGGTTATTATGTTGTCTTTTTCTCCTTTTGCAGTAATGATCCACTATAAATTAGTCATCAACACCATCTTTATCCTGGATATTAGTATCTTTATCCTAGATATTAAAATTGCTATATATACATGGTGAACATATCACAGTGTAATTTTGCTTTATTTTCAATAATACAAGTTTCATCATGCCTGGTGAATTAGTCTTTCTCCAACATCTCGTTGAATTTTGAAACAAATAATTAGAGAATTATGTTTAATTTGATTGAGTCATGCTTTCAAATATAATTCTCTAGAATATAATCATTTAGTGGAATGGTTATAGATTTGGAAACATTAAACTGACTTCTGCAAAGCATTTGAACTTTTTAGTACTTTGTATATTTGAAAAATTCTAATCAGAAGAAATCATTGATGCTATACTATTTTGCAGTCATTATGCAATAAATGAATCTATCATAAAAAATTAACATGCATTTTGCATTTGCTTTGATTGCAAATAAGTATCTTCATGACAACTTTTTAATTTTGCACAGTTTTATAGACTTTGCAAAGTAAATATATTCTCCCTACTGCTAATCACATATAAAGATTAAAACACAAAATGTTTATGCTCCATCATTTTAAATCAGCCAACAACAAAGCAGGTATACCTTTCAAATATATATATATATCTTGAATTTGCTAGGTTTCAAGTTTACATTTTCAAATTGTGATAAAAACAATTTCAAGATTAAAACTTGCCTGAAATGCCACAAATAAAATACATAAAAAAATCTAAAATAAATTTGCACAAAGAAATAACTATCCTACACTCTGCATCTGAAAGCAAATTAGTAAGATAATTTTCAAGAATAAAGAAGAAGTTGTCTATGTCTCCTAAATATTCTCTGCATGCTGAGTTGGATTGTTCCCAGGCCAGTTGGCAGCCACTACAGCTGCCTTGGTGATGTGACTATTGGCAAGATACAGGTATCTGCTTCTGAAGGAACTTCACAATGTGCAAACCAGAGTATATGGAGTTCTGCCAGATTCACTCAGTGGTGAGCGTGTGGAGGAAGATGGAGGAAACAACTGTAATAACCATTCAGTACAATTTTTTGAAATTTCCTTTGAAACTTCTTCTTTGACTCTGATAATTTAGAACTGAGCTGTTTAGTTTCAAAGTTGTCTTGGTTTGTCAGGGCTGCTGTAACAAAATACCACAGACCAGTTGGCTTACACAACAGAAATTAGTTGTCTCACAGTTTGGGAGGCTAGAAGCCCAAAACCAAGGTGTTGGTAGGTTCATACTTCTTCTGACATCTGTAGTGTTCTGGTGGTGGTTTGCCGGTAAACCAAAACTCAATTTCTCCCTATATCACAAGGCTATTTCTCTCCCAGTCTGTTTCCTCCCTACTGTGTCCAAATTTCCAGACCCTTTAAGAGCTCCAGTAATATTAGATTAAGGCCCACCCTAATTCAGTTTGGCCTCAATTAATAACACCTTCAAGGATCCCATTTACAAATGGGTTCACATCTATACCACCCGTGTTTCGGATTTGAACATGACTTGGTGGGGGACATGATTTAATTCATAACACAATGGTTGGAGCTTTCCTCTTTTTTCTTATTGTTATCTAGTATAATTGCATTGTCTCAGAAAACACACTTTGTAGGCATTCAATTATTTAAATGTTTGGTGTTAGTTTTATAGCCGGAGGTATGATGTACCATGGTATATGTTCTGTGGGGACTTGAAAGTCATATGTATACTGATATTACTTGTGGAATATTCTATTGAGTTAGAAACTTCTGATGGATGATGTTGCTGAACTGTTCTTTAGAAAGGAAAATTAGAATTTCCAAGGCATACTATTTTAGTTCTTAATTCAGTCTTACTCTGATACTCTAAAGTTAGACTTCATTTAGATTGGATTAATTAAAGAGAAAAGTTACATAACAATACCATTCATTGCATTTACATATAAATTTGGTTCTTTAGAATATTTGCATACATACACATATGTTACATGGATAAATTAAGGCAAATTTCTCCATTTAATAATTCTGCTTTAAGAATAAAACAGAGGTTAAAAATTATACTTAAATTTGGTGAGGACCTAAATGTTACTACCTTAAACAATATAATTCATTACAAAATCAAATAGTAGAAAAATATAGCCAATGTGCATATATTCACTAGGGCTGTATTTCTTTCTAAATTTTACTGTTGTTCTATTGTAATCTGAAACAGTTAATATTCCTTCCAAAGAAGGCCATTTTTAAGTGATATAATAGTTAAAATATTTGGGGAAATAGACTTCATGATTTTTTTTTTACTTACCTGAACTATATAATCACAAGTACTTGAACTCAAACTTTCTAAGCATCTCTCCTAAACACGTGGCATTTTAATTTAAAAACACTGTAAACTTGTAAAGGATGCAAGTTATTAGATCAGTGCAATCTTTGTGTTGAAACCCATATCATAGAACTATGTATTTTAGAACAAATCTTACAAAAGAGCAAATAGACAACAGGTGGAAAGCAGCTTTTGAAATTTAACATATTGACATCGTGACTCTTGTGCGCAGTAGTTACCTGTAAATAGCAGAACTGTTTTTCTATCATTTACATATTGCCTTACCATTAATAGCCTGCCATGCTTTACATCTCATAAAATGCTCTAGAGGGTGTTTTTAGTCAGGTGTTGGAATTCAGAAATTAGAAATATTATTTCTAGTTGAACATTTTCAAGGATGCTACGACAATCGAATTCAGATGCCAAGAAATGTTTCTTAGAGGGAAGAGATTATGTCATACAGTTGTGCATAATAAAACGTGCACTCTCTTAAGTTTTGTGATCATATCTCATTCTCTTCAATGATCAGATTATGCCATTGCTGGCTTTCTATTAAATTGCCAATTTCCAGATCTACTGACCTTGTCAATCTGAGTTAGAACATATTCCAAATGGCAAACTACGTATTTTTCCCATATGACTATATTACACTGCACTACAAACAACTATCATCCCTAGAGATGATTGAGTAGTTATGTTTCATTTCTTTTTTATTTTTAAAATAAACTTTCTGAAACCATGTGATTCAAAAAAAATTATCCTGAGAAATCATATACAGATTAATGAAACTTATCCATCTATGAAGATTTAATGTCAGAACTTAAAAATTTATATCTGGTTGCTGTTTTGCAGATGTTTGAAGAATAATGATTCATAAAGGGCAAAAACAAGGCCTCTATAACCTCAGATGTGTGACTCCATGTTTGATATTGATAATGAAAATTAAATTCTAATAATGTGACAGGTCTAGAGTGATAAAATAAGGACTCTCAGATCAACTATTTAAAATGTATGTCATCATAGTTTCATACCTACAGAAATCCAAGAGAAAGGGTAAGAAGTCCTAAGCAAGTTCAAAACCCAGCAAGGAAAATTCCATTAGATCTGAATTTCTGGAATATTCTGTGGCTGGATGCTTTGTTCTCCAGGCCTGTTGTAGCAGCATCCATACCCTCCGTGAACACTGGGAAAGCAGTACCACCCTCTCTAAGTGTCAGGTCAGAGAGCTAGCCTATCCAAAAGATAGGATGGAGATACCGCCTACTTGGCTCAAGGAGATCTCTTCTGTAGACCTCTGCCCTGTGGCTTGGTCCCTGAAGTCATTTTTCCTTCATTTTATCTCATCTCTGTCACTTTCAATCCAGGTTGGCAGCATTTCTGCTCATACAAAATCCTAAAAAGAACTTGCTGGCCTCCTGTGAGACTTAAGGGGTCCAAGTTATCAGACAAATGATCTTCCAGAAATCTTTTCTAGATAATTGCATCCCATTCCTGACTTCATAGGAGATGACTGATTGGATCCATGTGCCATATGTATAATCTCTTTAATAAAGGTTTGTTCAGTCACAGTCCCCTTCTCTAGGACTTCATTTCCTAGGAACTCAAGGAAGATCCTCTTTTGGCAAATTCTAGCTTTAGTTTTAGAGTACTCTATCAGATAGGCTGAGATTTTTGCAAATCATCAAATGCTGGTTCCTTTTTGCTTAAGAGTCAGTTTTCAATTTACCTCATTCCTCTCACATTTTACTTTAACAAATGGCATTGGAACGACTGGATAGACACAAGCAAAAGAATGAAATTAGACCCTTACCCCACACCAGATACAAAAATGAACTCAAATTGGATCAATGTCCTAAATCTAAGCAATAAAACTACAAAATTCTTAGAAGCTAACATTAGGGTAGATCTTCATGACCAGGACTTTGGCAATGGATTTTTATATCTGACACCAAAAGAATGAGTAGAAAAATAAATGACATAAAATTCAACTTCATCAAAATTAAAATGTTTGTGCATCAAAGATGATCAAGAAAGAAAAAAGACAACCATCAGAATTGGAGAAAATATTTGAAAACCATATGTCAGAAAGGACTTAAGAATATATAAACACATTTATGTTGCAAGAACAAGAGAAACAACACAATTTAAAAATGGACAAAGGACTGGAATAGACAGTTTTTTAAAAGATATAAAAATGAACAATACTCATATGAATATATGTATAACAATTAGCCATTAAGGAAATGAAAATTAAAACAAAAATAAAATGTTACTACACACCTACATAGATGACTATCATTGCAAAAGGATGGAAAATCACAAGTGTTGGAGGGGATGTGGAGAAACTGAAGCTCTCGTGCATTGTTGGTAAGAAAGTAAAATGGTTTGGTCAGTATGGAAAGTGCTATGGCAATTCCTCAAAAATTTAAATGTGGAATTATCTCAGGACTTTGCAATTTCATTTCTAGGTATATGCCCAAAGAAAATCAAAACAGAGTCTCAGCAGTTAGTTTTACCCTGATTTTTATAGGAGCATTATTCATAATATCAAAAATATGGAAGCTACCCTAGCATCTATGAACTAGTGAATGGGAGCAAAAGGTGTTACATATACACAATAGAGTATTATTTTGTCATGAGAAAAATGAAGTTCTGATATGTGCTGCAACATGGAGGAAACATGAAGATATTAGTTTCAGTGAAATCAATAAAGATAAGTTTGATGTCACTTATAAGAGATGCCTAAAAACAGCAGATTTACAGATGCAGAAAGTAGATTTTAAATTATCAGGTAATGGGGAGGGACAGGTGTGCATATTTTGGGGGTATGGAGTGTCTATAAATAAAATTAGAAAAATAAAATAAAAATTGCTTTGATTATCTTAATGTAAATTTGATTATACATAAAAGTACTTCATATGTCTAGGTATGTATGTGTGTATATGTATATACAAGGGTGTACACAAATCTCAGCCCCTTTATAATTAATTGCTGCAAAATTAGAAAGAAAAAAAAGTCTAAGAACATACAAACCCAAATCCTTGCTATAAGATGTACATATTAGAAAGTCATACATGATTTTCCAATTTATTGAACAACCATTCTTGCCTCTAAAACACCACAGAATCAAAGACACCAAATTAGAAATATTTTCTCTGAATTAAACCTGAACATGAGAAAAATATTTCAGCATCCAGAACACATATGCAAACATAGTATTTGCTCATTAAAGAACTACTGCAAAATAAATTAGGATTGCGTATCTAAAAACAGATTTCTCTACTTATTTTTTAATTGGAACTATAGTTAAACTTCTTTTACTGTGTTGAAAAGAAGGAATAAACTTAATAGTGCTGCATTCCTTTGATGTGTCTACTTTAATGAAAATTTTAGTAATTTGTCAGTTCATTGATAGATATTTGAGTCATTTCCTATTTTTGGCTATTTTAATAAAATTGTTGGTAATACTACTCACATGTGAATCTATGTGTGAATATGTGCTTTCATTTATTTTGGGTCAATACATATAATGGGATGGAATTGTGGGCCACGTAGTAAGTGTAAATTATATTTTGGAGATACTGCTATAATGTTTCCCTAGTAACTGAACCACCAACCCAAAGCAATGTATGAAAGTTGAATTTTCTCTACAACCTAAGCAACATTTGGCATTGTCAGGAATTTTAAGATTAGTTTTATTGGTGCATGTGCATATGTTGGTTTTAATTGAACTCCACTGATGTCTAGAGAGGTTGACGATCTTTTAATGAGCTCATTTACCATTTGTTTTTCTTCATTCGTGAGCCCATTGTTCAAGGAGGTAGCCTATTTTTATGGATTTTTTTTGCTATTTTCTTAGTGGATTGCAAGTCACTTTGGCCTATTGTGAATTCAAGCCCTTTAATGAAAAACATGTTTTGAAAATAATTTCTTCCTGTTTTGTGTGCCTTTTAATTACTTAAATGTGTCTTTTGAAGAGCAAAACTTTACATTTTCTATTAAGTTACTTTTATAAATATTGTTGCAGAGCATCATTTTTGCATCCAAAAAACTGCAAATATTGCCTAGCCCAGTCACTAAGACTTCCAGCCACTATCTTCTAAAATTTAACAAATTTAGCTCTTCTATATGATTAATAATTTGTTGGAAGTTAATATTTGTATATGGTATGGATAAAATATTTCAAGTACATTTTTCAAAATATTTATATAGCTCCATTTTAAAACAAGATCATATTCTTAGTCTGTAACTTAAAAAAATTATTGATAGCACTAAAGAGTTTGAAGTTCGGTGAATTCCAAATTACATATTTTTTTTAATGATTTTTTCTTTTTGGTGTTCCATCTAAGAACTCCTTGTCTAAACCTACTTCAGAATAATTTTCTCTTGTAAATAGCATTTAGATGTTACATTTAATTCTATGATTCATTTTGGATTAATTTTTATGTAAAGAGTGAAGAAAGTGTCTGTTTTATATTTTTTTAATACATGAAGACACTGTTTCAGCACTATTTGTTGAAAAAAGTAAAATTTCTGCCTTTTACCTTTATTTCAAGACTGTCAATTATCTTCCATTTATATATCTCCTTGTATTTTCTTCATTACCTCACACTCTTCATTATTGGAACTTTACACTAAGTTTGAAATTTGGGTATTGTAAGCCTTCTTACGTTGTACTTCTTTCACAAAATTATTTCAGATATTCAAGATCTTTATATTTCCTTATAAATTTTAGGAAGTTTATTTCTACAAAGAACTATATTGGATTTTTCTTGAGATTATATATCTAATTGGAAGATGATTATCATCTTGAATATATTGAATCATAAACATGAAATATCTCCATTAATCTCTAATTTCCCTTAGCAATGTATTCGAAATTTCATGAAAATTTTGATATTACACTGTTAAAAATACATATTCCTAAGAAATTTATTCTTTTTGATGCTATTGTAGAGTGAATTGCTTTCTTAGTTTCTTTTTTTTTTTTTTTTAAGGTACCTATGTGGGAAACGGTGCTAAACCACTGAGCCACATTGGTTGCCTGAGTTGTTCATTGTTTTTGTTTTTTTAGGAGTCACCAGGAACCAAACCCAAGATCTCCCATGAGGAAAGCAGGCTCTCAACCAGTTGAGTCACATCCACTTCCCAATATAACCTACTTTTAATACAAAATTGTGAATTCTCAGTGCATTTATTTCAATTTCCTTAACTTATATGGCTTAACAAAATACACTTCTAAAAACCCTGTATCAACATATAACTACCTTATATGATGACTAGTTCTCTGTTTCAATAAATTTCAAGTACAATTTTGATAAATAAAATTTCTATTGTTACTTCCTTTGTAAGGTTGCCTTCAGGTAGGCCTGAAGTTATGTAGTTGTGGCAGTGCTTTAAGAATCATTACAATTTCATCATTAAATATCGTCTTATAGAATGCACTAGTTAAAACTTCTTGGCATAAAATTAACTAATTATCCACTAAATAATTACTTAATCCATTAATTTCAAGGCAGGGTTTAATTTTTATACTGATTTTAATTACTTTATAAAGATCAATTCAAGTTTCTATTTCTTCATAGGTCATGTTTTGGTCATTTGATTCTGTCAAAGAATTTCCCTATATCATCAAAATTGTCAAATTGATTAATATAAGTTTTTTATATTTTTATAGTATTTTTATAGTATTTCATTATTTTCCTTTTACATCTGTAGGATCTGTATTGATGTCCCTTCTCTCATTGATGATATTGTAGTTTGCCTCTTTATCTTCTCTTTCCTGCTTATTCTAGTTAGAGGTTTATTTTTATTGTGATCATTTCAAAGAAAAACTTTTGTTTCATTGAAATTCAATAGTGCCTTTTATTTTCTATTTTATTAATATATTTTCTTATTTTCATATCAATCTTTATAATTATGTAGAGTTTAGTTTTTATATTTTTAAGATGAGACCAGAGATAAATTATTTCTCATATCATCATCTATATATAATTTTATCATTGAAAATGTAAATAGGAACTGCTTTAGGTACATCCTATACAATTAAAAAGGAATACCAGTAAGTCCACTCTAATCCATATTTCATTCTTCCATCCTATATACCCTGGGATGGTGATGTCCACTCTACCTCTAAATCAAGAGGGGGCTTAGATCTGACATGGCTGATGGATGTGATTTTCCTGCTTGCATCTGTAGACTCTCTTGGTTTCTTGGTGTGGAGGTTGAACATCCTCACCTCTCTGCTAGCTGACCAGGGTAATTTCAAGAAACCAGGGTGTAGGTGTTACAACTCTGCTGAGGCTCATGGACAGTCCAGAGATTCAAGTCTCCTGAGCATACAACAACAGCAGCACCAAGAACAGTTTCAGAAGAAGTGAATAAAAAGGCATGTATAGAGAGGCCACATCTGAGTCCAATGCCATCACACTCAGGAGTACAAATTCCAAAGTAGGGCCCACCAGCAAGGCACTGAACTCCAGAGCTATCTGTGAAGACCATAGAACCTGTGTGTCTCCATAGCCCTCAGAAGCACCAGTACCTGGGGTCATATCTACTTTGGCTCTCTCTGGGATAGTGCTGAGATGTGTGCAAGTGTGACACCTCTGATGTCCACTTGACTCATTTTGAAGTCTCTTAAACATATAAACTCTTTTCTCTTTTTTATTCAAGGTCTTTTTCTAGTTGCATCACAAGCTGGTGATTGGTAGTAATCCATGGGCATCAGGGAGGCTCATCCCCAGGAGTCATATCCTGCACTGGGGGGAAGGTGATGAATTTACATCCTGAGAGTGGCTTAGAGAGTGGCCACATTTGAGCAACATGGAGGCTCTCAGGAGATAACTTGAAGGGACCCTGCAGGTCTAGGCCTAGTCGAATTTTAAGCACACAGGCTCATAATCAAAGTCATCAGTATCAAGGGCCCACCATTGGATGATCCTTCTTCACTGATCTTTGCCCTTCCTCTTGGGGGATGATTGCTGTCCCATTGGGGAATGTAACAGGGCTCCCCTGGCTAGGAACTTGGCACTCCCTCAGTTTCTCGTATGTTAGTCTGCCTACTATGACAATACCCAATGAATATACAAACATATTTATATACCCTATATACATGCCCTGGAGAACTTCCACCCATGCATCTCCCATCAATGACACCCCACAGCAGTGCTCTTCCACTGCCAGAGTTGAACCTCTCTGTGATCCAAAGCTTCTTTAAAAATGAAGACTAATATATTGCCAAATTCAATTAGTATGAAAATTATATAGCAATGATAGGTTTAAAGATTAGAAATAGAATGCATAATAATTTAGAAAAAGTAAAAAAAGTAAAAAATTGGGGTATTAAAAAAAGAAAAATATCATACAACTTTGTTTTTGGCGTTTTTCCTTTCATCACTATAATAGATGTTGCTCTATATATACACTGGCAAGGCAAACTCTTCCATTCCTTCCTCAATGTCTACATCTTTTTTTTCTTTTAATTTTTAATTTTGTCTTCAAAAAAAGTTAAATCACAGTAAAGCCACATATATAATATAGGGGACTCCCATATGCCCAACATTAAACCCTTTTCCCACTCCCCCAGCAATGACCTTTTTACACCTGAATGTTATGTTTGCTACAACTGATGTACAGATATTGAAACATAGCTACTAACCATGGTTCCATTATGGTTTAAATTGTGGTTTATATTTTAAACTGTACACTTTTCTAAATTTTTGGTTACATTGTGGTTTACATTATGGTTTGCATTTTAGAGTATACACTTTTATAAATTTGTGGTGAAATTTAACATGGCCTATATCCATCATTGCATGATTTTATGGAACACTTCCTTTGTCCCCCAGTTACTTCCTCTTCCATCTATTCTATTCTTTTCACCCCCTCCCCTCAGGGCCCAGAGTGACAACCAAGCTTCACTGCTTGAAGGTCAAGATTCATAGATACTTGCAATTAATGCTGAGGGCTTGACACGCAACTCTGTCCTCCCCCATTGGGAGCCACACATGCTCTCAAAAGACACATTCTTCTCAGTTTGAGAATATCAGGCCTCCCCAGGATAGGGGTACAACACCTTCTTGCTCATGGTATTGGTCTCCACCCACTGATATAACACACTATGACAAGATGAGCACACAGAAACTCCCTAGAAGTCCAATCCAGGTGCACCCAGTGCCAGATGACCCCTGTCAAATACCTTAAACAAGTAACCCTTCCTTACTATTTCTCTAAAAGGGTTTCCTAATATTATAGTTTCAACCATGTACCTGACAATCTCCCATATTCACCTCTCTCCCCAAACCCTAGCCCCAATTTCATTGATCATCTGACCCATCCTCCCAACCCTAGCCCCCCTCAAACCTGCAAAGCTCAACCCAATAGTATCCCTATACCCACATTATTCCTTCATTGCACAACCACTTCCCTCCACTTTATCATAGATTTTGCCCATGTAGGCATCAGCTCACAACCTTCCTCTCCCCCTCCCATTTCCTATAAACCTATCATCCAGTCTCTTGCTCTCTGGGAGAGCTTGACTTGCTTAATTCATATCTGATTCATAGCAGAGAGGTCATGTGGTATTTGTCCTTCAATGTCTAACTTGCTTCACTCAACATAAGGTCTTCAAGATTCATTCATGTTATACCACGTGTTAGTGTTTTGTTCTATCTTATAGCTGAGTAATCTTCCATTGTATGTTTATATCACATTTTTATCTATTCATCTGTTGATGAGCATTTGGGTTGATTCCAACTTTTGGCAAGAGTGAATAATGCCGCTATGAATATTGGTGTGCATATATCAGTTTGTGCCCTTGTTTTCAGTTCTCCTAGGTATATGGCAAATCTATAGCTAGTTTTTTAAGGAATCACCAAACTGTCCTCAGAATGCCTGGATCCTTTTGCATTCCCACCAGCAGTAGATGAGAGTTCCCATTCCTCCACATCCTCTCCAACACTTGTAGCCCTCTGTTTTCTTTTTTTTTTTAATAGCCACCAATCTAATAGGTGTAAGATGGTATCTCATTGTAGTTTTGATTTGCATTTCCCTAACAGCTAGTGATGTCGAGCATCTTTTCATGTGCTTTTTAGCCATTTGTATTTCTTCTTTGGAGAATCATCTGTTCAAATATCTTGCCCATATTTTAAATGGGTTGTCTTTTTATTTTCAAGATATAGGATTTCTTTTTATATACTGGATATTAGACTCCTATTGGATATATGATTAGCAAATATTTTCTCTCATTGCATCTTTTCACTTTCTTGATAAACTCCTTCGAGGTGCAAAAGGCTTTCATTTTGAGGAGGTCCCATTTATCTATTTTTTCTTTCACTGCTCATGCTTTGGGTGTGAAATTCATGAAGCCATTTCCTATTACAAGGTCCTTTAGAATGCTTCCCTACAATGCCTTCTAAGGTCTTAATCATCTTGGTTCTTATATTTAAGTCTTTGATCCATCCTGAATTCATTTTTGTAAAAGGTGTGAGATGGTAATCCTCTCTCATTCTTTTGCATATGGATATCCAATTTTTCAAGCACCATTTGTTGAAGAGGCCATTCTCTCCCAGTTGAGTGGACTTGGTGGTCTTGTTGAATATCAGATGACTGTATATGTGAGGATCTATGTCAGAACTCTAAATTCAGTTTCATTGGTCAGTATATGTATCCTTGTGCCAATACCATGCTGTTTTAACCACTATAGCATTGTATATTTTAAAGCTAAGTAGTGTGATTCCTCCAATTTCATTTTTCTTTTTCAATATATCTTTGGCTATTTGGGGCCTCTTTCCCTTCCAAATAAACTTCATAGTTTTTCCAGTTCATTTAAAAATGTGTGTTAATTTTTATTGGGATTGCATTAAATCTTTAGATCAGTTTGGTTAGAATGGTATCTTGATGATATTTAGTCTTCCTATCCATGAACAGGGAATATTCATCCATTGATTTCAGTCTTCTTTGATTTCCTTTAACAATGTTGTGTGGTTTTCTGTGTATAAGTTTTTTACATCTTAATTTTTTTCCCTAGGTATTTGACTTTTTAAAATTTCCTCTTGTGAAAGGTTTTTTTTTTTAAATTGATTTCGTCCTCAGATAGCTCATTATTAGTGTACAGAAATGCTACTGATTTTGCACACTGACCTTATAACCTGCAACTTTACTGAATTCATTTATAAGTTCTAGAAGCTTTGTGTAGATTTCTCAGGGCTTTCTATGTATAGGATCATGTCCTCTGCAAATAGTGAAATTTTGACTTTTTTCTTTGCAATTTTGATGCCTTTTAAATTGGTTCTTGCCTCAGTGCTCGAACAAGTACTTCTAACACAATGTTAAATAGGAGGGGTGATAGTGGACATCCTTGTCTTGTTCCTGATCTTAAAGGGAAAGATTTTAGGATTTCACCATTGTAAATGAGGTTACCTGTGGCTTTTTTATATATACCCTTGATTATATTCAGAAAGTTTCCTTCGATTCCTACCTTTGCAGTGTTTTTATCAGGAAAGTGTTCTGTATTTTGTCAAATGCTTTTTCTTCATCTACAGATATGACCATGTTATTTTTTTCCTTTAACTGGTTTATGTGGTTTATTACATTGATTGATTTTCTTATGTTGAACTATCCTTACATACCAGGGATGAAACCCACTTGCTCATGGTGTATAATTTGTTTGATGTGTTGTTGAATATGATTAGCAAGTACTTTGTTGAGGATTTTAGCATCTAGGTTCATTAAAGAGATTGGTCTGTTATTTTCCTTTCTTGTAGTGTCTTTGTTTGGCCTCAGTATTAAGGTAATATTGGCATCATAGAATGAATTAGGTATTGTTTCTTCTATATTAATTTTTTTGAAGAGTTTAAGCAAGATTGGGGTTAGTTCTTCCTGGAAAGTTTGGTAGAATTGACCTGTTAAGCTTTCTGGCTCAGAAAGCTTAGTTGGGAAATTTTTAATGACTGATTCGTACTCTTTATTTGTGATTGGTTTGTTGAGATCATCAATTTCTTTTTATGTCAATGTAGGCTACTTATACGTTTCTGGGAGTTTGTCCATTTCCTCTAAATTGTCCTTGTTGGCATATAATTTTTCAAAGTATCCTCTTATGATACTCTTTATTTCTGGGGGTCAGCCATTTCTTATTTTGTGTATTTGCATCTTCTCTTTTCCTTTGCTAGTCTAACTAAGGGTTTGTTGATTTTATTGATCTCTTCAAAGAACCAGCTTTTTAAAAAATTTTGTCTAGTGCTTTCTTATTTTCTATTTCATTTAGTTCTGCTCTGATTTTTGTTATTTCTATTTTCTTCCTTTGGGGTTAGTTTGTTGTTTTTTACTAATTCCTCCAAGTGTGCAGTTAGGTCTTCAATTTTAGCTCTTTCTTCTTTTTTGATGTATGAATTTGTGGCTCTGAATTTCTCTCCAGTACAGCTTTTGTTGCATCCAATAACTTTTGATATGTTGTGTTGTCATTTTCATTGGTTTCAAGGTAGTTACTGATTTCTTTTTAATTTTCTCCTTGACCCACTGTTTGTCTAAGATTGTATTGCTTAACTTCCATATCTTTGTGCCTGATCTGGTCCTCTGACCCTTTCATATCTCTAGCTTCATTCCACTGTGGTAGAAGAAATTATTTTGTATGATTTAAATATTTCTAAATTCATTGAGACTTTCTCTGTGGCTTAGCATGTGGTCTATTTTGGAGAATGATCCACATGCACTTGAGAAGAATGTATATCCTGCTGTATTTGGGTGTAATCTTCTGTACATGTCTATTAGATCCATATCCTCTAATATATTATTCAAAGTCTTTATTTCTTTATTGATTCCCTGTTGAATTATCCTGTCTAATGGTGATAATGGTGTATTAAAGTCCCCCACTATAAATGTAGAGGCATCTATTCCTTCACTTAATTCTTCTAGTGTTTGCCTCATTTATTTGGAGGCACCTTGGTTATGCACATAAATGTTTATGATTGTCCTTTCTGCTTGAAAGATTACCCCTTTTACTAATATATATTGTCCATCTTTGTCTCTCACAATAGTTTTGCATTTAAAGTCTATTTTGTCTGGTATTAGTTTAGCTACTCCTGACCTTTTTTGGTTACTGTTTGCTAGTAAGATTGTTTTCCATCTGTTCACTTTCAGCCTCCTTGAATCCCTAGGCCTAAGGTGGGTTTTTTTGTACACAGCATATATTGAGTCATATTTCCTTATCTATTCTGCCCATTTTTGTCTCTTGACTGGTGAGTTTAATCCATTAACATTCAGTGTTATTACTCTCAAGGAATTACTTACTTTAGCCATATTTTCTTTGGATTTGTGTATGTAGTTACCTTTACTTCTCTTTTTTGTCTTTTAGTTGTTCTTATACTCTCATCCAATTCTGTCTCTCCAGTTTTTTCCTTTCCTCCTGCAGAACTCCCTTTAGTATTTCTTGAAGGGCAGGTTTTTTGTTGGCATACTCTCTTAGTTTCTGTTTATCTGTGAATATTTTGAACTCCCCATTATTTTTTAATGCTAGCTTTGCTGGATAGAGTATTCTTGGCTGGAAATTTTTTCTTTGAGTACCTTGAATATGTCACGGCCTTCTTGCCTCCATGGTTTCAGATGAGAAATCAGCACTTAATCTTATTGAGCTTCCTTGTATGTGAGGGTTCTCTTTTCTCTTGCTTCCTTCAATATTTTTTCTTTGTCTTGAGCATTGGATAA
This sequence comes from Dasypus novemcinctus, assembly GCF_030445035.2. Taxonomy (NCBI): domain Eukaryota; kingdom Metazoa; phylum Chordata; class Mammalia; order Cingulata; family Dasypodidae; genus Dasypus; species Dasypus novemcinctus. Next base: position 53,172,105 of record NC_080679.1, on the reverse strand, counting down.
TTTGACAAGTATATGTCTTGGGGTAGGCCTGTTGGGATTTATGCTGTTTGGGGTGTGTTGTGCTTCCTGGACATATATATCCATCTCCCTCAATAGGTTTGGGAAGTTTTCAGCCATTGTTTCCTCTAATACCCTTTCTGCCACTTTTCCCTCCTCTTTTTCCTCTGGAATGCCTGTAATATGTATGTGTGTATATCTTGTATTGTCATTCAGATCCCTAAGTCACTGCTGGACTTTTTCTATTTTATTATCTATCAATTCTACTATCTGTTCGATTTCAGATGTACTCTCTTCCACCTCACTAATTCATTCCTCTGACTCTTCAAATCTGCTGTTATTTTTTGAGAGTGTATTTTTGATTTCTTGAATTGTGCCATTCATCCCCATCATATCCATTATCTTTTTGTTTATGTGTACAGTTTCTTTTGTATGCTCTCCAAGCATTTTCTTAACGTCCTTAATCTCTTCCTTCACTTCATTATGTTGGCCCAGGATATTCGTTTGGAGAGTTTTGAGGTTCTGCTCATCTTCCTGATTTTTAGTTTATTCATTGGATGGGACCATGTCTTCCTTATTACTGGTATGATTTGTAATTTTTTTTGTTGCTGTCCGGTCATCATTTTATCTTGATGTATTTGTTTATTTGATTTGCTTCATCTAGTCTCAGGTTTTATTTTGGTGCTATTTTGTGTGTGTGTTAATTTTTCTCTTTGACATTTTGTTCTTATTCTCTTTCCTTGTTGCTGTCCAAGTTTCCTTGAAGGAAAAAGATTAGGACCAGGGAAATCAAAAGAGGCAAGAAAAGAAAAAGGTTAATAGTAGTATTGATAGTAAATGTTAGCAGAAGAATCATATAAGACCTAGGAGAATGAATATTAAACTCATGTAAGCTGTTTAGTATTATAGGAATAAAAAATTTGAGTACCTACAATGAGAGGGAAAACTGAATATGAAGAAGAGTATAGTATGAATTAAAAGGCCAGTGTGATCAGGAGAGAGGGAAAGAGAAAAGAAAGGCCAATAACACAAAGAATAAATAAAAGCTAGAAAAGAGAATAGAGGTGTTAGAAATAAACACCAGAAAAATTGGGGGCTAAAGAAAGAGAGGCGGACTATAAGAGCAGCAACAGAAGATGAAAGATAGAAAGATGTAAAGGACAGGAGATAGCATTGGTAGTCAAAATCAGTACACACAGAAAAGAGGAATTTGAGAATGAGGAAGCACAGCAAACAAGAAACACTGCCAGCAGCACCTAATAGAAAAAAAGAAGAAAAAAGAGGGAGGATGGGGGGATAAAGAAGAAGGAAAGACAAGAAACAAACAGAACAAAAACCAGACAAGCCCTCAAGAAATGATTCCTCTTTGCAATTGAATAAACTGATTAGGAATCTGTCCTTCCCCCTTTCTCCCTTCCTCACTTCACTCTCCCAGGGAAGCAGGAATTCCATGTGAGCTCTCCCCTCAGAAATTCAAATGGGATCCTGGTAAACCAACTGAACACAGAAAATAATGACTCTCAGTCTCTTTGAGAAGAGCACCCACACCTTGCCAGGAACACTAAATATGTTACTGGAAGCCTACCAAGTACTTCCTACTGTCCCCTTCCCTTAGATGTGTTAACTGTCTGACTCCACCTTCTCCCAGACCAATTTTCCCTATCCCAGGGCATTTAGGTAAATTGGGCTGCCTCAGCAGATTCACCTCTCAACATTTCCTAGCCTCTCCCCAAGCCAGCTGGCATGCTCCTCCAAACTCAAAAAGGGGGTCCAGATAATTGAACTCACCCTCCTTGGGCCCCTCTGCACCCCTCACCAGAACTCTCCCACTCTCAGAGTTTCTCCCAGACAGGCAGACTCAGGGAATGCTGGGGCTTGGGGAGCACTGGGTTCAGGCAACATAGGCTAGAGGAATGCAAGTTTGGGGAACACGGGGTTTGGGGAATGCAGGGTTCAGGGAATGCGGGTTTGGGGAATGTGGGGCTCAGGGAATGCTGCCATGCAACTGGCAGTGTTTAGGGAATGCCACAGCCACCAGCCCTAGGTGAAGATTTTAGCCTTCCCACAGCTTAGGGCACAAGCACCAGAAACCTGTGGTTTTCCTTGAGCAATCACTCCTTTTGTTGCACTCTCCAGATCCATGTCCTGAAGCCTCCTGCTTTGTTGGTTCCCAAAACAGCTCACTCAGCCAGGATGCTGACCCCACTCAGCTAGTTTTTGCAGGAGAGATGGTGAGGGTGCACTCACTCAAACGCATCTTACCCAGTCTCAAGCCACAGATTATTTAGACGTGATTTGTATTGCCTTCCAATGACTGGGATTTTCTTAGCTATGTGATTGTTGTTGGTTTTTAATTTAACTCCATTTTGGTCAGAGAATGTTTTTGCATGATTTCAATCTTGTAAATGTTTATTGAGATTTTCTGTGGCCTTATATTCCTCTTTTCTGGTAATCTTCCTATGTACATTTTAGAATAATGTGCACTTCATTGTTGTTGTGTGTAGTGTCCCAGAAATACTAAATTAAGTGAAAATAGCTGATAGTATTGTCTCAATTGTTCCTGAGTTTATTGATTCCTGATGAGCAGACAGCAATTAATAGTATATATTTTTTCCTGTTGTATATAATGTGTCTTTTTATTTTTTTCTACTAATGATTTCAGAATTTTTTCTTTGCTCTGGTTCTTGCAATTTGGGATTTGATGTGTCTTGGTCTGAATATTTTTGCTTTTGTATTAGTAAGAAGTCTCTTATTGTCTTGTAAATATCTATCAATAAATTTGAAAAGTTTTAACCATTATATTTTCAAACAATTTATTATCTTCCAGTTTTACTCCTCTTCTTTGGGGATTCACATTTAAAGTTACTGGATCATTTTGTATGACAAATAATGCCCTTAAATCTCTGCTAATTTTTTTTCCAATAAATTTTTCCTATTTTTTTGGTATGGATGATTTCTAATGATCTATCTTGAAGTTCACTTACTTTCTTCCTTTGTCTTCACTTGGGTGGTAGTATATCCATTGACTTTAATTTTGTATATTTTTCCATTCTAGAAATTTCATGTGGTTTTTAAATTATTATTTCTTATAATCTGTTTATTCTTTTCATTTTTTAAGACCATTCTAAAAATTTCATTTAGTATAATTATAAAAGCTCCTTCAAAATCATTTCCTTTTGATTTGTCATCTAGTTCACTTCAGGATTGAATTTTTTTTTTAAATCTTTTATATTGTGATCCATTTTACTTGTTATTCATGAGGATGATAATTTAGGATAATTTTGTGAGCATTATAAAGATTATTTAAACTTTATAAAGTTATTTATAAACAGGTTATTTTCTCTTTATATCAAATATTTTATTACAGAAATTCAGCTAATGAAAAAATTGGGAAGATATTGTCCCATGTAATATTGAAATAGCCAAAACATATGCTATTCACTCATGTGATATGATGTTGTGAAACCTGAGGTTATATTCTGTGTTTACCTATACATTATACAGATGGATATCAGGGGCAAATTATGAAGTTTAACTACATTTCTTACTGTCCTGGTTTTACTATAATAATAAAGCATCTGTTTATATACTATTATTAGGCTTGGCTTATAATTTCATCTTTTTATAATATAAATATAAAAATATCAAAAAAATCAATAAAAGCACTAAAAATTATATCCCAAGTTTAATGTCCCAAAGCCTCCATGTCCCCAAATTATATGATCTTTCTTTATTCATTTTAAAACAAAAGTTTATTCTCCTTTAAATAAACATTACAGTACTTAAATTAGTTTAAATCTTATTCTGTGTGTATTGCAATTGACATTTCAAAAAAAGAATCTAAGTGAATTTTATTTCATGATCTATTCATGGTGTCCCTTTAACATAAACTGTTAAACATCCAAGAAAATTATAATACTGTAGTGAGTAATACAAGAAACATCTGAGTACAGAGTACTCAACTCAAAATAAGCGCCATGTTGCATTTTGCTGATATCGTTCCTAGAGGCACCTCTTTCTTAGTTTGCCACAAGGCTGCCAATGCAAAGTACCAGAAATGGGGTGTGTTTTACCATGGGAAATTTATTAGGGAAAAGCTTACTGTTGAGAAACTGTGAAATGTCCAAATCATGGTGCCATCAGAGATGCTTTGTCACCAAAGTCAGTTACTGGTGATCCTGTACCTCCTACTACATGGTGAGACAAAACATTGGGTCTACCAGACTCTGCTGAGGTCCATGTGTTCCCCTTGAAGCTCACTGCCTCCTGGAGTCCAGCTGTGGGTGATAAGGCAGGTAGCTTTTCTGGTTCCAAGCCAGCCTCAGGTGTTTTGCTTCCTCTCTAATCCCAGCTGTGGGCAATCAGGCATATGGCTCATCTCCTCATCCTTGAAATCCTCTGTGGGCCCAGCCACTTGGGTGATTCATGCCTTAGCTTCAGCTTCTAGCAATCCTTGAGTCTTCTCTCTCAAAAGGCTGGGTCAAAAGTGTTTCCTTTTCTGTGTTTCTTCTCTGCATCTCTGTTTATATAAGGCTCGAATAAGAGGGCAAATACCCACCCTGAGTCAAGCTTCAATGATGTAGTCCAATCAAAAGCAATCTAATCAAGTGATCTAATCAAGGTCCCTTAGCTGAACCTAATGCAATCAATGAGTCTTATACACACACACACACACACACACACACACACACACATGAATGGATTAATTCAAAACATGATATCTTTTTGGGATTCACAAATTCAAACTGTCACAACCTCTATCTAAATTGGTTGTTTATCATTCCTATATTTCTTTAGCATATTTAACAATATATTTTTTTGCTTATTTTAAATATAAATAATTGGTATTATAACATTTATTTTCTTTAAGTTTTTTTTAATGGAAATATTTTCATCTATGCTAGTAAGTTTAACCTTGGTTAATATATTTATTGTGATATTCTATTATATGGATATAGCACAATTCATCATTTGTGTTGATGAGCATTTAGGTATTTTCCATTTTTAAATTATGTTAATATTGCTGTGAAGATTTTTTTTCCCATTACATTTTGTGTTTGTTTTTTTCTGATGATTCTCACTTTGGAGATCTTGTAATTTTTGCTATCCATTCTCTTTTTAAAAGTTATCTAAAGAAATTGTTTTCATTCTAGGTTAAAGGTAACTCATATGAGAGGAGATTTGCATTTATTTCTCTCACTTTTCTTGGGACACTGCCAGGTTTGGAACATTTTAAACCAAATTAATTATGTGATGATATTTGAAACTCTCAAGTGATATGAATTTGAGTTGAAAAATCCCTAAGAAATGATCACCATCCTTGTTCCACACCAACACCTTTTTTAAAGGAGGCTCCTGGAGTGAATGGGTATATTCATCTCTAGATTTGCTTATCCTGAGATTACATCCCACGGGGTACAATTTGTTATGGAAAGGGTCTCTTAGTAAACAGACTCCTGAGTTTTGTTTCTTGTACCCTTATTCCCTAACAAATTATTGAAATCAAAATTCAAATTTTCCAAAGCAGAAAACTGATTTCAGAAAATGAAGGAGGTTTTGGAGGTCTGTTATCACTCTGAGTTCTATTTACCCTAACATTCCATTCTTTTTATGTTTGAGTCAAGTTTGGTAAATGAATTATACCTAATGTGATCTTTCTGAATGCATATGGTCATTCTGTAAATATTTTCACATCTCTACTGGATAGTAAATTAAGTTGAAATAATTTAGTGCCAAATTTCTTCAAAGATTTTTTTATTAGCAATTTCTATCAAAACAATTTAATATCATTTTCTATGTCCATTTAATACATTGTTACTGAGATCTGATTTTTATCATCTGTTTACTACTTTCTACTTATCTGACTTTTTTCCTTGCTCTTTTGGAAAGATTAACTATTTTACTTTTTCTCATTTTATTAATCACACTACTAAATTGGTAATTTTATACTCTGAGTTTTAGCATTTATGCTCAAAATTGTACTTGTAAGCTTAAGAATATCTAACACAAATGAATATAATTATACTCTTCCACAATATTCTGGCATTCTAATAGTTAATTCTAATCACTGTCTTCCAACATATTTTATTTTGTGCAACAGTCCATATTTGTGCTCCTTGTTAAATGTAATCAGTGTGTGTATGTATTTATTTATTTAAATTTATTTTATTGTATTTTATATATAAAATATAGGATTCCCATATACTGACCTCATCACCAAAAACCTTGCTTTGGTGGGGAACATTTATTACATTTGATGATAACATTTTTTAATAATTGAACTATATTTTTACCTTCATTACAATTGATAAAATATTATTAAAATAGAACTATTAACTATTGATCATAGTTTAAATTTAAGTGTATTTTTGTACATTTGTTATAATCCCTGAAAGAAAATTCTCATACTTATGCTGTTGAGTATAGTCCATAGTCTATTTTCCACTAATAACATCTTACATTAGTGTGGTATATTTGTTACAATTGATGGACAAATATTGAAGCATTGCTACTAACCATGATTTATAGTTTACATTATGGTTTATACTTTGCACCATACAATTTTATAGGTTTTATAGGTTTTAACAAAATGGCTTATATCTGTCATTGCCATGTCATGCAGAACAATTCTAATGCCCTAAAAATACCCTTTGTTCAACCTGTTCTTCCCTCTCCAGATGCTTGTCATTTTCTTTCTTCATCATTCCTCCTTGCATTCTAGACCTTCATTCCAGGTTTATTGTCTCTTCCTGAAGTACATCATTAATTGAGAGTGAATTAGTGGCAAAATTTCTTGCTTTTGTTTGTTTGAAAACTATTTCATCCCATTTGTAAAAAAATGTTTAATTGCATGGAAAGTCTTAGTTGATAATTATAGTGTCTAAACAATTTGAAGATACTATTCTTTTGATATTGAAGTTTGATGTTATCTGATATTGAAGTTTGATATTGAAGTTTGATGTTAAGAATCACTCATTGGTTAAATTGTCACTTAGTAAATGCAAGTTCATTTTTCTCTCAGCCTGTTCTTTGGTGTTTTTCAGTTTCAATAGGGCGTGTCTTAAGAATGGGATTTGTTAGGATTTGTTGTTTTTTTGAATCTGATGATTGTGGTTTTGTTTTTTCAAGCCTGAAATATGCTCAGAATTTTTTCTAAAATTGTCTCCATTCTATTTTTTTCTATCACAATAGTACACTAATTAGAAGTGTACTATTTCTTTTCCTTCTTTCTCCATTCCTCTTGTCTTTCATCATTGTAGTTGTCCGTTTAACTATCCTTGTCAGCCAAAGACATCACATTTGATGTAGGAGTCTATAGGTGCTTATTTTTATTTAATACTTCTCATAGTGATTACAATTCTAATCTGACTTTTAAAAATGTGTATTGGGTGTCCAGAAATGTATATGCTAAGTGGAAACAAACTCAAAGTTACTTTTTGGAAGCAATATAGATTATTGTTCACATTTTCACTGTTTTGTTGTTGCTGTTTCTTTGCTATTTTATTTGTTTTTATAGAGTCCTTTTTTCTTGGCATTTTTTTTCTTGCTGAATAATAATGGATTCCTTTTCTAACTGTTGTATTGGCAGCAGTGAAAATAAACACCTCCTGACATGTATTGCAATGTCCCATTCACTAGGGCCATCGATATGCCCTACTTCTTGAGCCCTTGCTCTTTTTACTACCCAGTCATTCCATATGAAAAAAAGAAAGTTAGCGAAGTGCTGGCACAGTGTAGTAAAAAGTGCAAATGTTTATTAAAGTAATGAATTGATAATTGGAAATAATAAACCTAATATGTGGAGAACAAAACTTTTAATGATTGTAAAAGATAATTTTTTTCCACATTTCAAATAAGCTTTCTGGTCTTCCCACCAAAGGCTGACATAAGTCTATAATTGTATGTATACAGAATCACACTCACACTCATAACGCAGAAATATACACACACATAGAGATTCCATTAGCCTTCAGTGCCATCTTTCTTTACCATAACTTCTATACCCAATAAAAATAAGAATAAGTCAGTGCTCTAGAATTTGTCATGCTTTTTGCACCATAACTTCGAAGGAACAGTCATGTGCAAAGGATGGATGACCAAACATGTCAGAATGTTGCTTTCCCTGATGTGGAAGATATTAAATCAAAATTAAGGAGTAAAAGTTATAAGGACTCTGAAACAAAATTTGACACAATATTACTCTCCTGGTTTCTATTGAGAATTTGGTAGAATTCTTCCATGGAGTATTTACTGTAGTCTTAGTTAATACAGGGCACAGAAATTAGATATGAACCATAGATAATAAATGGCTCTGCAAAGAATGGTAAGAATCATAGGCAAAAGGCACAATCCATTTAAATTTACAGAATTACTAATTCAAAAAATTTATTAGAAACTTTATTACTGCTATGTATTATATTTCCACATACATTTTGGTGGGATTATTCTTTAATATGTATCTCATTGTTTGCAGTACAGGTCATTGTAATCAGTGGTCTTGATTTACTGGACTTGGTGTGATATTTAAGACTGGAGAGGAAGCCCTAATCTTAGTAATGGAAACATATTCTGAATATGTAATTATCCACTGACATGGAACTAATGATGATGTTATCATTACTATTATATGAGGCTTTAATTACATGGAGTTATTTTAAGAGATAGGAATTGGACATTTATAAGGAAATATAAGATTCTTTTATCAATTAAAGCTATAAATATGGCTCTGATTTTTATGAAAAAGGACTGAATAAAAACTAGTTTTTCAAATATTCCTTTTGAATATTTTCTATAATGAATTTATTATTCAGTTACCATCTTGAACAATTTAATATAATAAAGAAAATTTTAACTATATTGCACAGCAGGCCCATTTACAGTGTTTTGGATTGTCAATCTGAACCTAAACAATCATGGTATGTCACTGTAATTTTAGCTGTGGAAAGATAAAAACCTTTTCTTTAATGTGCACTGAAGCACAATGCATTGTTTAGAAAGTGAGACAAAGTGTATGAAGTTTTTGAGCCCATAGTGTCGCATTTTTAACATCCAGTGCATTTACACAAACTACCTCCTCTTCAGCAGGACATGAACAGTCCACAGGTCCCTAGAGTGCTCTGTGACTGAGAGTATTTTTTTTTCTATTTACTATGTAAATTCATCTCTTCTTGATATAATCTTTTTCCATTACACAAATCTCCAACAAACTCCTTTACCAGCTTCCTTCCAAGGTTGACATAGCTAGATCATGACTTTCCTGTTTCTCACTGTTTAATTCAATTGTAAATAGCTTTTTCCAGCATCCTATCACTAACCCAAAGAGAATTCATCATTGCAATGGGGCCTGCAGAGTTCAGCTTCAGCCAACTGTCTTCTCCACTTGGGTGCTATATTCTGGCTCACCCTTTCTACAGCTATACGAATTTAAACACTGCAGCACAATGCTCGTTATATTGTGTATTTCTCCCAATTTCTTCATAAAGTTGTTTATTTAAACTGTTTCATTTTTAATTATTTACTTCTTCAATAAAATGCATTTCTATTCTGAGTAAGATTACTGGCACAAAACATTCCTATTCAATGCTATTTTTAATTTAGGTTCTGATCTTGGACAATTCACAAATTCTCTTTATGCTTTAGTTTACTTATCTGTAAGATGAGGGGCTTGGGTTAGACTTGAAAAAGACAGAACAATAGCAGCAAATGGTTCTTAGAATCACTGAGAAGGAAATATAGCAACTATATTGGGGAACTCTACATGAAGGAGATAACAAAGAAAATATATTTTCTTCCTGTTTATCATTTGCCTAGGCCATCAGAACAGTAGAATTATGAAATTTTGTTAAGAAAATCATGTGAAGATTATTTCAAAACTGAATATTAAAAAGATAATTTAATATAGGTTATCATTTGGCATTTACATCTCTTCATGGCTCTTCAGCCTTTCCTTATGTTTTGCTTTTATTTACCTTAGTGGAAAATTTACCCACAAGGTATAGTGCTGGAAATTTACTAATCAAGAAGGCATTTTGTATGCTAAATATGTTCAGATAAGGTTGAGAAATTCACACAATTATTAAAGAATTTCACAAATGTTCTATTCTAATATACCATGTGAGTATCCAAATGGACATCATATTTTTATATGTTCAAACTAGAAAACTGATTTTATTGACACTGAATAATTAACATTTTACCAAAAACAGTGTTCTGTCTCTGTCTTTTTTCCTCATACACACATATCAGCATCATGTTTTAAAATGCAGAAGACACTCTCAGTTTTACACAATAAATCTGCTATATCCTTTGTTTTTCACTCCCTCCTGTGTTTTTGTGCTAGACAAATATCATATTCCTTTTACCTAATGAACTAATTTTAGTATTCTTTTAGCACTATTTTGGTGGTGGCACATCCCACAGTCTCTTAATGCTTTGTAGTTTGAAAATGATTTTATCTTTACTTTTGGAGAAAATTTTCAAAGGTTAAGTCATTTTAAGTTGGCAGTTATTTTCTATGCTGAAAATGTTTTTCCATTGTCTTTTGGAAAACATGCTTTGATGTTTGGAATTCATCTGCTAACCATATTGTGCTCCTTTTCTAGGGTTATACCTGCTTTTAAATTGATTTTAAGATTTATTTCTGGTTTTGGTTATCAATAATTTTTCTATGATGTCCCTAGGTATATTAATTCTTTGTCCGTATACTGCTTAGGGCTTGTACTGTTTCCGGACTCTCCAGCTTAATGTTAAGTCAGGAAAATATTGTCATGATCTCATCAAATATTGTTCTTCCCTTCTCTTTTGCCTCCCCTTCAGTGACTCTGATGGCATGATATTAGGTCATTAATTATGTCTATATCTCTGTTATGGTTATTTTCTGTTAATTTAGCTCTTTTTTCCCTCCATACATCAAATTGGATATTTCCTCTGACTAATCTTCCAGATCATAAATATACTCTTCAATTTGGTCTTATCTGTTCTTAAATCCTTCCATTAGTTTTGCATTTAATTTTTTTTCAGTTCTAGAGTTTACAGTAGATTCATTTGTTATACATTCTTATTTTCTGAAGAACTGCTCAATCCTGTTATCTGTCGTGATTAATTTGTTGAAGTCAGTGCAGGTTAAATATAATATCTGTATCAACTGTCTCTTATGTAATTTATTATTTCTGTTATGACTTCCTCTTAGTAATTTTTGATTGAATGCCTCATATTGGGAACGAAATATTGTGGGGACTTTGGGTGATGCTCTCTTCCTTTAGAAAATATTTCTTCTACCTTGTAGCAGGAAGATAGATTAAGGCCTAGTGACCATTTTTCAATTAGTTTTGAGTTGATTCCATGCTGTACTTCAGTATTTTAAAGGCCATTTTTATTTCCTTTATGTATTTACTTCTAATTTATAATATCCTAGACTTACAACTGAAATCTATTTGGTGTGTTTAGGCCCTTCAATCATCTAGGGTATTGGCCTTTTATGTACTAGATACTTTGGTATCATGGAACTGTCATTTTGTCTTATAAGTCCTGTGAGACATCAGACAACAATTTCATATTCATATTCTCTAACTTGTATCAAAACCAGTTGAGTTTCTGAGGTTCATCCATGCTGCTTATGACTTGGAAAACTATAGGGCAAAGAAAGTGAAAGAATGTATTAGGTATATCTCAATGATTGTTTTCCTATTCACAGGATTTATTATGCTCAGATTGGCTTGGTAGCCCTACAATGTCTTGAAACACATTTTTAAAAAATTTATCCACAATTCACATTGTATTTACAAAGAGTAGTATTCTGGAACAAGATAGCTTGCCATAACCAGAAACAGAAATTGGCCTTGCACTTCAGTTTACCTCTGTGCTTCTCACAATTCCTGAGTAAAATGATTTCATTCCCACTGTAATTTTACCCAATGTGCTGTGCTAGATGCTATTTACTCCTTAAAAATTGACTTGCTATTTTGTACCCATTAATTATTCTTTGTTAGGAATAACATTGTCATAATTAATAGTGTGTTCTGGAGTGAGAGACTCAAATTCAAATCCTGATTTGGCCATTTCCTTTCTTTGGGACCCTTGAATTTTCTGACCTATTTAATATTTCAGATTCTTTAACTGTCAAATGAAGGTAACAACAGAATCAATTCCCTTTCTTGTTTTGAACATTAAATCATTGAATGCATATAAATTTTTCTGACACTTAGGAAGTATTAAACATATTCTTGTTAGTATTATTCATATATTTTATAACTCTTCCATTAATCCTATGATATATAGCTCAGATGGGTAATATTTAATGTGGCTACCCAATTATTTTCTATGAATAATAATTTAGAAATATTAAAACTTCTGACAGAACTAGAGTTTTAGAACTATGATCAGCTATTTCTTCATTCTACTTTATTCCCTGTAAAAAATATTAAATTTTAGTATCCTCAGAAAGCATTCCTATTTTATCCATTCCATTTTATTGTTTGTAAAAAATAGTAAATCTTAGTATTCTCAGAAGTATTACTTAGCAGTCTTGGAAAGCATTATTCTTTCTTTTTCACCATTATTATTATTATTACCTATCACTATATACACATATTGGGAGGGAAACATTTAATATCCTTGGAATGTTAGTTGCTGAACAGGTACATAAGTGTCAGATATTAAAATCAAAATAACTATACTTATTAAAATTTACTTTTTAAATGAAGTTGCAATGTTCATTAAAGAAATTTAGGAAAAACAAGCCATCTTTAAGATTTTAGTTGCAACATTTGCAGAAAATAATTTTTCTCTCTCTTTCCTCTACAAGTCTAAGATAATTGAGCTTTTACTCTTAACTGAGTACTGTGAAACTCTTTCCACGTCCAATAGATGTAGAACTAATATATGATTTTATACATGATAATATTTCATATAGACATGTACCCTCAGTTATTTAACCAATTTAGTATTTAGTTTATTATCTGCTTTTATTTATAATTTAAAAAAGAACTCTGTAGATGTCAAAGCACACATCTTTGTATATTTGTGAAACAATTTGTATAGTATATATTCCCACAACTGAAGATTGGGTAAAATGATAGACACATTTTAAGGGCTTTAACAACAATGGCAAATAGCTACATAGAGTGTTTAGAAAACCTATCGTTCTCTCAGTAGTGCATATGGGCCTGTTTTAGTTTTTTAATATCCATTTATATTAAAATGAGTTAGTTAAGGAGTGCTTTAATTTTTGATTGGTTGTTTAATTCTTTTTGTTTTTCATTTTAAGTGCTTATTTATACTCTATTTTTCAATTTTTGAATTTATATTTTTCTTCTGATTTACAAACTTTAATTGTACATTAAAGAAAGTACATGATCTGCTATGTAGAGCCATAAATATTTCCTAGTCTGCTATTTGCCTATTTATATCATAAAGAAACATTTTTATGGACATGAATCTATGAATCTATTCACTTTTGTTTCTGAATGTTTGTGACATGACTTAAGTTTATTCTAAGTTTCCATTATGGTATTTTAGGATTTATCAGACATGCACAGTATTAAGATAGACACTAAGACATAATGCAGAAATATGATTAAGACCTTGAATTCTCTCATTAATAGAGGTGTAGACAATCTATGTGTATACAGTTAAAATAGAATTGATAGTGAGAAACACTATTCTATAGGAAGACTCATAATTTCTTACATGAGCCTGATCCTGTTAGCATATGTGAGTCATTTTCATGGCTATAAAGAGTGTCCTTTGTCTATACGCTGAGCAATACAGTGTGAAAATAATTGATATCAAGAGAGTTAAGGAAGTGTTCTCTAAATTTTGTATGATCAAATATGGTAGTTGCTGATTTCAGATTATTAACTTTGCTTAATATTGTATTTAGATTTTTATATGTGCCATTTTGCTCTCAGTTGTTAGAGAAGTCTATGTCAGACCACATATAAATAGAATATTATAAAATGGAAGTATTTGTACACTATTAGGCTTAGATTTACTAAATTATTGCTGTTGGCATCCTAAAAGTTTAGGTTTCAATACACAGTTCTGAAAACCAAAAAAATTATCTTTATACTATATACATAATTAGAGTATAAATCATGTCATACATAAAAATAATTTTCTGTTTGGAATTATCAAAATCATTACTTATAGATTACATATTACAGAAATTTAACACTATAACTTTTAGAAAACACCTGTTTCCTATATTAAGATCTGCAATGATGCATATATAATATAGAATATATTAAAAACAGGAGCATAATAAAAATAAATCAAGAAAAGTTGTTTTGAAATGAAAAATACTTAGTTTGTAAATCAATTAAATTCTCTATATTTAAAATTCTTTCACTCTTGGCTCATTGAACTTTTGCTCCATGACTCCCCTTAAATGATAAAATCCCTCTCCCTTAAGTTAGCTTACCTTAAATGAGGTGAAATGCATAAACTACAAAGTGTACAGCTTCATGAATTCTATTAATTTCTATAAAATGATTATCACAACCCACTCAAATCAAGGCAAAAAAGAATTGTGGCACATCGTCAGCCCACACTCTTCCTTTTCCAATCACATCTTCCCCTCCCTCAGTCATCACTAACCTGTCCTTTAAGGTAATCACTTTCTTATCTTTACCACAACTAGGTATTTGATGGCAAATAAATGCAAATGTTACAGAAACTGAGAGGATCCCTTGAAGTCAATCTTTTTCAAAAGAAAAAATTGAAATTTATCAAGAAAGACAGCTCAAAGACACCTCACAGAAAAAGAGTAAAAGAAAGAAAGAAACATCCTCCAATTTCTTTCCAGAGTTCACTGTTGGCAAAGTCCATCCAGAAGCAAGAGGGCACAAGAACTTTGAAGTAATCCATACAAAAATTAGTCTCCTGGGCCATTGAATAAACTTGAATGTTGGGGAGAGGATCTGGAGGGGAATGCACAATATCCATTGTTTTTTCCTATGCTAGAGTTTATCTGCTCAGCTGTGGGTGACCATTCAGGTTGTCCCCATTTGGGGTGTATTTTAAAGCATGTTATCACATACCAGGTTTTGGGTCACCTGAAGTTTATATGATTTGGAGGAAAGACTTCTTTTAGAAAAAGAAAAACCAATTATGAACACAAAATTAAATACAAAAGTGAATATTTATGCAGAATGAAAAAGACATACTGGAATTTCACAAAATCCATTAAAATAATATTTTATTTACCCTATCCATGGAACAACATTATAATATTTTCCCATATATTTTGCTTACATAACCTTAGATTGCCTTTTCATTTGATACCATTTTATTGAGTTTATTTCTATACAGAAAAATGAAATATAATACAGTCTTCCTTTGTGATTCAAAGCTCATTTTTGGTAATGTTAGGAGATTTTTTAAATTCTAGGAAACCTTTATTTATTTTATTTCCTATATTAGCTGTAAAATTAGAAAGAATTTTCCACAGATTAGCTTCAGGTTCTATACATTTCAAACCTTGCTTTTCCTATCCCATGCAGATACCTCCAGTGCAATGTGAAAGAACACATTCGTATTACCATAAGACATTTATCCTGTCATATTTGTGCCATGATGCCATGTGAGTTGACACATTTGTTAATAGAAATACCTGAGAAGAAACAGTAATATAATGGAATTGGTATATCCTACGGAGCCCAAACTAAATGTGTACCTAACCCATTTCCTTTAGCTCAATATGAAATTTACCTATACCTTTACAAAGCTACCCAGCAAGAGAACAAGTGTGATATAAAGCATCAAAGTGAAATAGATCAGACATTTTAAACCATATTATTTTATTCAAAATTTGCAAATTTAATATAATTGTATGGATCTTCTCAGGGCTTCAGATGGAGCATGTGCAAGGAATGTGTACTGAAGTTTAAGGGCTTATAACTTAAAAGAAAAATCCCAAATCCACTGTTAATGAAGGCCCTTGTCCATATCTCTTGATTCACATGTGATAGAATTTCACATAGGGAAGTGGTTCTCAAAGCTTAGCCTGCATAAAGTCAAAGTTCTATAAAGTTAACTAGCATGATTTGATAGAAGTATAAAATATAGATTCTAGGGCTTTATCCCTAGAATTCAGGGTGAGGCTCACAAAAATGCATTTCTAACAAATTCCTTGCTGATATTAGTGTGGCTGATTTACATGCTTTGTGATCCAATATATCATAAAAGTTGAATTGCTTGGCCATAGGTTATTAGTATCTTGATATGTATATGATCAAACAAAAGCATTTTCTGTAATACAAATGTACACTCACACAAAGGATCTATGACAATTTTTATTGTGTGAAATCTTTAGCAACATTTATTATATTTTAATACAATTTATTTATTGAAATATAGCAGGTTCATGAAAGTCATGAAAATACAGCACTAAGCTTTCTGCTATGGGGAATGTGATTGATGGACAGACCACTGTTGAACTTGAATCCACTGCCATGTTAGTCCCAAGGTGATCCTTCCCATAGGCTACTCTTAGCCAATTACTGATAGCAGCAGGCTACTGAGGCTGGCTCCATCCTGAGACACACGGACACAGAGGTCTCTGATGGTAACTTTGCCTCAAGAACTCCCACAAACTTGGTCAAAATTCCCTTCTTGCTTGCTGCAGTTTGATTCTCTGCCTGCTAACTCTTCATTCTTCCCTCTCTTCTTAACAAGAGTCAATCTGTATTGTGTTTTAAGGTGGTTTTTTTGGTTTGTTTATTTATTTATTTATTTTTTTAAATTACATTATGAAAAATATGAGGTCCCATTCAACCCCACCACCCCCGCCCCCCACTCCCCCCACAGCAACACTCTCTCCCATCATCATGACACATCCATTGCACCTGGTAAGTTCATCTCTGAGCATCACTGCACCCCATAGTCAATGGTCCACATCATAGCCCAGACTCTCTCACGTTCCATCCAGTGGGCCCTGGGGGGATCTATAATGTCCCGTAATTGTCCGTGAAGCACTATCCAGGACAACTCCACGTCCCGAAAACGCCTCCACATCTCATCTCTTCCTCCCGTTCCCCACACCCAGCAGCCACCATGGCTACCGTTCCCACACCCATTCAACATTTTCTCTGTGGACATTGGATTGGTTGTGTCCATTGCACATCTATGTTAAGTGAGGGCTTAGATTCCACATGGGTACTGGATGCCCTCCTCCCGCTTCCAGTTGTAGACACTCTAGGCTCCATGTTGTGGTGGTTGACCTTCTTCAACTCCATGTTAGCTGAGTGGAGTAAGTCCAATAAATCAAAGTGTAGGAGCTGAAGTCTGTTGAGGCTCTGGGCCTGGGTGTCATATTAAGGTGGTTTTTATCTCTTCCTTCTTGCTCTGTTTTCCCTCATGGCATTGCCTGTAGCAGTTATGTCAGACTCTCAAGGAACCTAAACTTATGCAACAGTGTACAGAATTACTATTTTACTATATTTGCTTTATCATATGTCTATAATCCATTGTACTGTCCATTTTCCAAACTACTTTATTTTTTGATGATTTCAAAAAGAAGTTGCAGAAATCAGTACTCTTAGCTTGCCTATAATTAATTAGGGTAGAGTATTTGCTTACTTCATGTTTTTATTGAATTTTTTGCATTCAGTTAGGTGCAAAAAATCTTAGGTGAACTATTCAATGATTTTCAACAACTGCCTACACCTGTGCAAACCAAACCCTATCAAGATACACAATATTAACTTTACCCTTGGAAGTTCCATCCTGTTCTTATCTAGTAAATCTCTATCTCCATCCCTAGAGGCAATGAATGTTCTGATTTTTTTCCCTAGATATATTAGTTTTTCCTATTGAAGAACTGCATATAAATGAAATTGTACAGTATGAACTCTCTTTTGTAAGGTAATTTTACTCAGCATCATACACTAAAGATTCACCCAATATATCAATAGTTCATTTTATTGCTAAAGAGTATTCCCTTATATAAATAAACCATGGCTTGTTTATACATTCTCATACTGGTGAACACTGGTTGTTTCTAACTTTTGGCTATTTTGAATATAGATGCCATACACATTTTATACTAATCTTATGTGAGCATATAGTTTCCTTTCTTTTGGGTAAATACTTAGAAGTTGAGCTGCTGAGTCATAGGGTAGGTTTATGCTTAGTTTTATAAGAAACAGCCACAACTTTTTCTGGAGTGATTGTATAATTTTACAGTCTCACTGCAATTTATGGGAGTTACAGTTATTCTATAACTTTGTCATTATTTAGTGTTGTCAGCCAGTCCACTACACCTACAATTTAATGTGGTACTATATATATTGACAATTGAAACAGGAAAAAGCAAACAATTAGAAAAATAAGGGAAAATATAAGAAAAACTCTTAGTATAGGTATATGGTTCAATAATATATAAAATACTAGAAGATAATAGTAAGCCTAATAAGAGCATTAAAGGATTCAGAAAGTTAGCTACATATAAAAATCACTGTTTTTTTATGTGCCACTACTGTATAATAGAAATATGCAAGCCATATATATATTTTTAAATTTCTAATAGCAATAATAATTTAAAAAACAGGTGACATTATAAGAATATATTTTATTTAATCTAATCTATATGAAATATTATAATTTCAATATGCAAACAATATAAAAATAATACTGAAGTATTTAACTTTATTCTTTTTCCTCCTTTTTTGTTCTATTTTGGATACTAAGTCTTCAAAATCTGATGTGTGCTTTACAGTTTCAGGACATCTCAATTT
The DNA here is from genome assembly GCF_030445035.2 of Dasypus novemcinctus. Classification (NCBI taxonomy): domain Eukaryota; kingdom Metazoa; phylum Chordata; class Mammalia; order Cingulata; family Dasypodidae; genus Dasypus; species Dasypus novemcinctus. Next base: position 53,153,374 of record NC_080679.1, on the reverse strand, counting down.
AGATTAGCCCCATTTAAGTGCTTAATAATCACATATGGAGAGTGTAATTGTATATAAAGAAAAGCCATATAGAAAATATAATAGAAGAGAAAGTTTTATTTGAAATAGCAAGAATGCAATTAATAATAGGTGAACCCTATATGTCAATTGCATTGTTGAGTATATTTAAAAAGTACAAAATTGTTTACCAATATAAAAGAGTAAAACTGGGACAAATGGAAAGAAGCACTATTTCTTAAATAGGATAGCATAATATTTATATCAATTTTTCTCAAACTAATATATATGTTTTTCAATATTCCAATAAATACATCAATTTATTTTTTTCTAGAAATTAGAAAAGTTGATTTTAAGTTCCATATAGAAGTACAACCATTTGATAATAGCTAGTGAAATCTTGTAAGGGAGTGTGGAGTGGCAACAAATGTTACTGGTTATATCAGAGAGAAAATCATGTGATACAGTATTCATATGATTCAATATCTATATTGAATTTGATCAAATTTGTTTAAATTAAATTTTGTCCATGAATTCAAAGAACAAAGGAAGTTCTTTTAGATTATAATTATCACTAACAGCTTTTACCACAATAAATAAAGAGTATAATAATTCAACAATAGTATAGACTTGTCAAGGCAATTCATCAGGTAAAATATAGCCTAAAAACATAAACTGGAATTTTCAAATATTTAGAATACTGTGCCCAGACAAAACTAAGATAGAATAAAGGATGAATAGAGTTAATCCTGACAAATTAAAAAAGATGAAGATAATGAGAAATAGAAAATTCCATCTTTGGTGTTGCTAGAAAATAACCATAAATGTGGCCATAAGGTGTGGAAAATTTTAAATTAGACCAATGAGAAGGAGAATGTTGTAATGGCATACAATAAATTTTATTTGGTGCCTCATCATTCTGCCAGGTTTAGTCTTAAGTTTCCTTTTGAGCGACCACCCTAGTTAGCCCTGCCCTGAGCATAAGCAGGGCCTATACATTCACATGGTTTGGATGATACAGCCACCCTCAGCTTCTTTGAATGGCCCCTGCTGCCTTACTGCTTTTCACATAGTTTGCATAATTAGAAGATGCCCTCAGCTTTTCCAAAAGGTACTTGCAGCTTCTGCTTTATCCACTGCATAGTTTAAAAGCTTCCAATCCCCAGTATCCAAGGGAAAACCCTCTGTCTACCCTCTGGGTCACTCTAAAAGCAAAAGCCTGGTACTCACAAGAGCTTCATCCCCCCTCCTCCAGGGACCCTTGCAGGGGCCCAGATTAGGTAAACTCATCAGCCCCTCTATGCCCTTTCGCTCCCTTTTCCCCCTCAATGGCTTTTGATCTAACAAAGCTGTCCTTTAAAAGCTTCTTGGCTTCTTGTTTGGCAGGCTATCTGTGTGTACCTTATCAACTAAAGAGTTGCCACATAACATCCAAAACAAATATGCTTCTGGAAATTCAGGGCAAGATTCACAGTTTCCAAGCAAATCTCATTCTCCAGGGTTAAGGCATTGAGCTCTTGCTGTAAAGCAGGCAGAGTTTCCACTGAAATGCCTGATTCCATGGAGAGACACGGAAAGGGTGCCAGATGGACAAATTCACAGAAACATAGTTCTAGATTAATTTGAACAAGTGAATTCTCTAAATAGCACTTCCCTGACAAGTTGACAAATAACTAGTTCACCAAAAATTCCATGTTTGCCAAATCCACACAATTGGAATAAGAACATGATTGTTTTTATTGCTTGTAAAGTTTACAAACTGGTATACTAGACCTTGATTTTCTCAACTTTATGGAATGAAATTTCAACTCCTAGAAAGAAACATTTTACCAAATATATAATATTTACCAGATTTCAGGAGAGGAAGACAATTTAAAAAACTAATTATCAAAAATGAAAACAGAAAAATTATTAAATTGCTTAGCCCCATTAAAGATCCAGGTACAACAAAAGTACTTTCATATTTGTATTCAATAATATTGAGGAAGTAATAATGTCAATGTTGTTTAAACTCTTACAGAGAATATAAAAGAGAGGAATGATTTCAGGGTATTTTGGAGGAAAGATTCCAGATTATTTTGGCATAAACAGAATAACAGTAATAGCTAGTCTTTATGAGAATAACACAAAGAAAACTACACACCAGACTAATTTTTAATTGAAACAAACTACCTTAAATAAAATAAATAGAAAGTTAAAATTTTTCATAAATTACCAAGAGATTTTTATCCCAAGAAAGGGAAAATTATCTAAAAATTAGGAAATACATTAATGTAATTCATCAAATTAACAGGTCAAGGAAAATGTGGTTGTCTACATAGATTTTAAAATTTCATGAAATCCATAATTCTTCCTTATTTTAAAAAACCCTCTTAATAAAAATAAAACAGAAATTGAAAGCTACTTCTTTTATTGAGGGAAAAAAGAAAGAGGCAACCCAGCAAGTATGCCCCCCAACAAAATATATTGATTTCTGATGTTATTTTCTAACTCCTCAGTCTCAAGTAGTCTTACAAAGATCAAAATAATAATATTAGTATTTATAAATATACAATGTCTAATAAGTCTATCATCATTCCTCATTTCATTTTTTATCAGTTCTTTTCCCATAGATGCTGACTGAAAATTCCTTTTTCATACATGACTGGATATCTGAGAGGGAGATTATTCTAAGTACATTAAATGAATGTAATTCATTTTTAATTTATCATTTTAAGCAGTGTTTACTAATAAACAGTGTTTTTCAAAAGAAGTAAACATTTTTATTTGATTTATGTGCATATAAACCAATGTAAAACTGCAGAATAATTCTGACTTTCCTGGAGCTTTTATTCTAGTAGGAAAAGTATATATAAATACAAATAGTCTTGAACACAGTGAATGGAACCTTGAGAAAGGATGGAGATCTACTGTAATTGTACATAAGATGGAAACAGTGTGGAATGGCCTTTCTAGAGGAGTAATTTTGAAAAAAAAATTGTAAGGTAGAGCTATCTCACCATGTGGTTAAAAGAACATTTGAGAAAGAGGAAAAAAACAAGGGCAAAACCTTAAATCAAAACTTTTGTAGGCAATTTGAACAAATAGGAGGAAATTTAATGCAGCTTGAGCACATGAGAAAATGGAGTATTTCAAGTAATGAAGACACCTGTGTCCAGGGACCAGCCTAAGGAGGGCCCGTTAGGCCATGGTTAATTTATTCCAGATGTGTTGGATCCAAATGTATTGGAGGTGAAAAATGACATGATCTAATTTGTATTTTAAAAGGATCACTCCGGGTAATTGACTTTAAGGGGCAAAATTAGAAACAAGCAGTTTATTCAGAATTCCCAGTGAGAGGCAATAATGGCTGTGGTAGGGCAGCAACGATGAAGGTAAATGAAGCTGAATTTGGATTTTGTCTTGAAGTTAAGACTAAAAGATTTGCTTTTAGCATGGTGGCTGGGTGAGAAAGAAAGAGAAGAGTAAAAGTTGATTCCAAGGACTTAGACTAATCAGATGCATGATTGATGATGTCATTTACAGAAACAAGGATCACAAAAGGAGAAAAAGGGTTCTGCAAGAAATTAAATGTTTGGTTTTGGACATATTCTCTTTGAAATACCTTAATTGAAGATAGAAAGAACAGGCTTGATAAATGAGCCTAGATTTCAGGGGAATTCAGGTTTGATGATGATAGAGCACAATTAACACCTATTGAACCAAGTTACCAGACTATTGTTTAGGCTTGCTGAATTCTGGAGACAAGATTTCTGAGGGCCATGTCAGCATTTTCTACACACACAAAACATCTATTACATATTTTTTCAATTTAAAATTTAATATCTATAGACTTTTGGCTATTTGAATCAAAACTGAAAGAGAAAGGTGAAGTTGACCAAGTTTAACATAGGTTGAACTGGGTGTGGAGGATGATTCAGCTATATATGTTTAGTATAGCTAAACATAGAAAGGGGACTAAGAGATAATTGGGTTTTATTTCCTTTTTTTACTTATATTATTCAGAGTTCAGGGAAGAGTTATCAGGAGTAACAATGAATGAACTTTGGAAGTTGCAAGTTTTTAATTATTTAAAAGGTAAATCTCTTGAAAAGATAAAAATGTAGCCCATAAGAAAATAACTATGATATAATATGAACAGTTCATTTCTTAACAACACAAGGCTCAGTTCCTTTCTCTTTCACAACCTTTTGGCAAGGAATCTATTAATTGATATTTTATCTCTTTGGGTTGTTATTGCTGTTGTTAGTTTAAGCAATTATTTTAATGCTTATTGCTTGCCAGCCTACTTAATCTTGAACCCTAAGCTCCTGGGGCACAGAAAACTTAAATCATTTGTCTAGAATCACATAATTCATTAATGATGGAGCCAAGATTTGAACTGTGGTAATGTGGCTCCACTTCATGCTTTGATTTGTACATGACCCAAGCTCTGTGTTTTTATGTACTCTGTATATACATTTTATAAAACATATGCATAGTTTTATATTGCATTATGTCCTTCATTAGATCATGAGCTATTCAGTCCAGGACACTACATTTTCTCCTCCTCTGTAATTCTAGTATTTTGCCAGGACCTGGAGAAGAGTAGGTGAAAAATAAAAGGCAGTTAAAAGAAAATTTATATTTCATAGAGTCATTATGAGGATTAAATGAAGCATATTTAATGAGCGAACACACTTTGAAAGAAGGTTATAATCTGTGAAATAAGAAGAAAAGGCGTTTCAACTTGGGAAACAAAGGATAAAAGAAAATTAGTTTTAATTTTTAAAATATGGAATCTATTGACAAAAACAAAAGCTTAATGAAAGTTTAGAGAGTGCTGAAAGCTTTCTTTATACTAAACATGTTAGTACAAGTACTTCCTTTAATATCCTATCATGTGCAGAGCATTGATACATAACAGAGTCACTTAAAGATGATACAGTATTAGGAACTAGGGTAATTCTAGGTTCTGCTTGTAAAAAGGGGGGAAAAAGGTCACATGGAGTAGCATCTCTATTCTTCCAGAGGAATTTATAAATATCTCTCCTCTTTTCTTTTCTCATTCAGGATTTTGAAAGTGGTTCTTAAAAATCATTTGAAAATCACCTCAGTGCCAAATATTTTATTTAATTTGTTAAGAATTAAAAGAATCAACTTCTGCTCATTTAATTCCAAGTTCCTGTGATACCTTCTGACAATTTGGTGAGGGTCTTACTTTCTTTATTGTTAAAACATATCTGAAAACAATTAAAAAATAGAAGTAGATCTGTAGGTCATAGGGTTAGTTTTGTTCCATTGAGAATTTAACAGGGAAATTTCCTTATAGGAATGTAGGTAGGAGTGAATGGTCTGGGACATTTTTATAACCCCTCATTCCTTTTGTTAGTTTTCTAATTATAATATAGTTTTTAAAATCATTTTATAATTATAAGGATTCAGATTGTCCCTGATTTTTATTATAAAATATTGGCAATGAATATTTTTCATCTATTTCTATGTCTTTGTCTATATCTATATGATCACTTTAAAACCTACAACTATATATATAAATATATACCATTGCTAATCATATTATTATACATTTAAGTGGATATGTTATTTCTATAAAGTGATTTTCTTTAGTAGGAATACAGGGCAAGCAGCCAAATTTATTTTCATATATAAATGCTGCTAATAAATTATTCATTATATTGTAGAAAATAATACTTCCACCAAGAGCATTTGAGATTTCACCTTTCTCCATAGACTCATAACCTCTAGAGTTTATTTTAGTAGTAATAGTAGTAGTAGTGCCATTATCATTATTATTAATACATATTTTGATAGTCTTTTGGTAAAAAGTGATACTTGTTCATTTTATTTTTTGATTATTCATAAGCCTATGCATATTTGTGAATATTGTGCAAGCTTTTAAATCATTAGCACTTAATCTGTCGCTTGTGCATCCATTTTGTTTACTCATTTTTATATTAAGTTACTTTTCTTTTATTAGTCCTTGTTAAAAGTTATATGTATGTATATATATAGGACATATTGACCTTTGCTTTTATATGCTACAGATATTTTTTGCAGTCTCTTTTATTTTTTGCTTTGCTTATTTATAGTGATATTCATTTTCTATAGCCTTAACTTTTTACATTTAATTTGTTTGATAATATAAAAGACAAAATAAGCTATACATTATTTTAAAGATGGAGATAAAAATCATGATTTTATATATATATATATATATATATATATATATATATATATATATATATGATAAAGTTAGAAAACCTCAATTAATACTTGGACTTAAGATCTATTCTCTTTAATGGATTCTATAGTGAAACATACCAGGATGTGGATTTGAAGTTTGCAACTTACTATGCCTCAGACTTTGGGTAAGAGAGTTCTCTCCTAAACCTTTGGTTCTTTATCTTTATCATGTTGATTATTATTGTCCCAATCCCATAGGATTGTAGTGAAGAACAAAGCAGATAATAGTATATACCCAACAAAGTTACCAATAGTTAGTCAATAGAGATATATAGAGAGACAACCCCAAAGCTCTGTTTAAGCACAATGACCAGGCATAAAAAATACAGTGGAATTATTAAATCCTGTTAACAAGATTATCATACATACATACTAGTATGCATAAATTGAGCTATCCTTAAGAAGAAGTAAATATAAAGAGTATATCCTTTGTGAGGAGATAAAACTGAGTAAATGAAGAAATATGCCATACTCTTTACTGGGAAGAAACACACCTTGCTTTTCACCTAATTAATAACTAAGCAATTCAAATCAAAATATTAATGGAAGCAAAAATGCTTAGAAATTTGTAAAACATGCTAAATTTTTTTCTGAGAAAATTACTAGAAGAACAGACCCTAAAATGTTTTGTGAATTACTGGAAATCAGAAGTATTGCATGTTGAGATTTGTCTTATACCTTACATCCATTTAAAAATGAACAAAGGTAAATCAAGGAGGGTTTAACTGCATATTGCTAAAATGTCTTAGGAAGCAGATGAAGAAATACAACACATATTACAAAAACAGGACCGAATAAAAAGAAACCAATAATTTTATATTTTAAAAAAGAAACTGGATGAAAGTAGTGAAGGAATAGCATAACAAATAGTAATGGATCAAATATGCTAGAGAAAAGATAAATCTGTGAGCTAGATTCCTCATAACAGGACATATCGTATCAACCTTAGTAATGGTGAACCTATCTTACTATGAATTTTAAATAATACATGGTTAATCCATGTCCTATCACTTAATTATGTTTAATTTATATTAGTAATTAGCTCATGTCTTTTTCCATTCTTCATAGTCTGGCTAGTCAGTTTTCTTTTCTGAATTATTTGGGTGCATTAGTCACATTAGTTGCATTTTACACCCATTTAATTTCACAGCATGTAAATCTGTATTCACAGCAGAAAAATGTGCAATAGTTAGGGAAGAAAGCAATTTAGGGGGAAAAAGGTATTTTGGATTGGACAATTTAAAAAGGACTCTGTCTTCAAACTTCACTTTGCTTAATTGGGAGTTCTGCCAGAGAAAGCCATGCCTTTGGTGGAAAAAGAGGGAAAATTAATAGACACACACACATATCTCATGTAAATTGGTAAAAAATATGGTCTTTATCTGTTAATGTCAAATGTTTTTCCCTAGATATGAGAAAACATCTTAGCTAAATTAGGTGAAACTATACCTCATACTTTCTTCACAGATATTTAATTTTTGGCAAAACATATTATTGCTATTGCAATTTTCAGAATAGTTTAAAAAAACGCATGAAATTAATTCATTTATATTTATATATTTATGGTACAACAAAACCCAAGTCAGATTAGTGAGATTTTTCTAGCTTCCACATTTATGTTTTTCTCTAAGCCAAGAAGATAACAAATAAGAATTTAGAATTGTTATTATAAATATAATATCTTATTGTGAAAATGACTCATTTTATTATACCCTTTTATTTTATTAAAAGATGTCTTCATCTATTACAATCAATAAGCTAACAACAGAATTAACTTTACAGATGACAATGTAAATTGAATTGAAATTTTATATGACATTATTAACCTGCATCACTCTTAGGTTCTTAATGTCCAAAATGAGTTTGGGCTATATGATATCCTAATTCCTTATCTTTTTAGCTCTCTATGATTCTTAGAGGGAGAGATAAATATGCAGTTGATGTCCACTGACATTTTTATATCAGACATAACTATGACTTCTCAGACCATACAAAGTATCATTATTTAAGAAAGCATTTGTTTTGATCAATAAAACATATTTCTGAAGATAATATAATGACATCTAATTTTGTAATGCTTTTGTGATTCAAATAAGCTTGAGAAATAATTATAGAATTTAATGTTTATTAGCATTTTTTAGACTCAGATCTAAGTTCTGTAATATAAAAACAGTTTAACTTTATTTGATTTAATATTATCAAAAAATTTTTGAGAAAACATTATTCCCAGGCCACAGAAATTGTGTTTCTTGGGCAAACTTTGTGACTTTCAGTTATTTCCAGAACTCATTAATTTAGATATTTCTCAGTGACTGTGTTTATTTTTTAAGATATTTAAAATTCTATTTTTTCTCAATTGTTTCTTTTAATTCTTTAAGAATAGCATTGGTAATTTAAGAAATAAATCACAAAATAGAAAGGAAACAAAAATCTAAAACCAATAGTACCCACTAAAAAAAAAGAAGATTAAATTCTAGCCATAGGCATGCTTGTATCTCTAAATTCAGGTGAAAATCTGAAAATACATAATGTTTCAGACAAAATGCTGAATTTAACCAGACTAGTCATTCAGAGATATGATCAGTGCAGTGTTGTTTGAATTGAACAAAATTCCAAAATTTTGTAGTCATTAAAAATGTCACATATCTTAAATTCATTGAATCTTTGAAATCATATGTCATTATATTCAAATCATTGGTCATTTTGTGACCAGATTTTCTAAAATTTTCCAATTGATGTTGATTACATAAATAGAATATTCATCACAAGTGCAACTAATCTTTTCCCCTAATTTTTAAAATCTCATTTTTGTCAATTTAGACAAGTGGAATTTTATCCTTTTTTTACACTGGCATAGCAAATTGTAGATACAATGGAGACACCCACTAATTATGGTAGTAAATTATTCAAAGTTCTTGCACAAGGTTAGATGATTGAATCCCACAAATGGTTATTTAAAATTTTTCAAGAAATTAATACATTCCAATATCCACCTCAGTATTTCTTTGGATCTGTAAGTATGCAAACTACTTGAGTTCTAGGTCAAGGGCAGTTATATTACTTCTCTCCTGGTAGCCTCACAGAAAATCAACTACCTGTACTAATATTGATCAGCATTGTTAGTTTACTTAAATAGTAAGGAAATGTGAAAGAATATTCCTCATGTGTTTCAAATATTCCAAAGTTTTAAAAATGGTATTATTTTAGTTATGGTCATGAAGTAAAAGGGAAAAATGCATTAGAATTTGCTATACAACCTTAATAAAAAGGATGCTTTATTACCTGACATTACATCATTGGAGATAGCTGGGTGAGGAGTTGGGTACAAACAATAATTGAATCTTTCCTTGTTAGTGGGGATAAGGTAGCAAGGATTAAAAGTCCAGGATATCCAAGAAGCCAAAAATCTTTAAACATTTCAAAAAGTATTTTAATTCATATAAACCTAGTAAGTACTTTGCCAAATCAATGGAAAATAAAGCTTAATTTATATAAACAGCAGCAAATAGACTGGGCTTCTCATTTTCAAGCGTCATTTGCAACTCTCAAAAGAACTTCTCATTTGGCTGAAAAAGTGCACACAATCAGCCTGCTAGAATGCTGTTTAATTTCTGGCAGAAAACAAAGCCATAATAATGATTATTATTATTACTTAAAGGGGCAACTTATCTTCCTCCTAGGAATTCTAACATGGATACTGTCTAGCTTGTAAGAAATGTGCTGAACATTAAAAATAAGGTAAATGAAAGGATGAGAAAATAGCACTGATGTTTTATTACCTTGGAATCTAGGCCTATAAAGAGACCTGAATTATACAATGTGAGATTATGGGAGAATAAAATGGCACAATGTGCAGTAATTTACAATCAATTTGGTATGTGTCAAGTCATAAATCTGTTTCTCAAATAGATTTCTCACTGTTGGAATGAGTGTTTAATTTTAACGTTTTGTGTTTTTCTCTTGTGCTTGTCCACGAGGAGATGTTTTAATAAAATTTCATTATACTCAAAGGTATTTTTGACCTGGTCGAATTATAGCATTTTACACATGTGGAAAATTTCACAACTTGTCAATATTTTCAGGTTGAAAATTTCAAAACCTGGCGTCTAAAACCTGTATATAAATAGCACATTTGAGTTCCCTTGTTGACAGTTAACTAAGCAAATACCCATTTTCATGCCTAAGTGTCTTCCGAAGTGAAATAATGGTGCATTTAAATGCCACATTTCAATATCTGAATTGAAAGAGCAGGACTTTCTTTCAGAAAAGATTATATTCTATAATGTATTTAATGCTTTTCAAAGTGATTTGAAGAACAAAAAAAAGTTTGGTGAAGTCAGGTATTTATATTTTTGTGCTGTAACCTTAGCTAGAACATGGTATGCCAAGCAATGTGTGTTACTTGGCAAACTAGCCTATATATCTTAGCATGATGTGAATACTCAGAATATAGTTTCCAAATTATTTCTACATTTTAAATGTTTTTCTTCAGCAAGGATATTCCAGAAATATTTGAAGCATTTTCAAGCAATGCACTGAAAAAAGTCCACACAATTAGATATTTACCACAGGTAGAGAAGAACAATGTAAACTGTGAAATGTTCTACCTTTACTGCAAAGAATACTTGCTCTAGGTGAATAGTGTATAAATTCAGCAAAGAAGCATTTCTGCCTGATACTGTGAAAAACTCCATAGGGGCATTTTAGAGGTGGAATTAAGTGAAAATATCTTTGCTCCAGGGAAGGATTTAGTTGCCTGAAAACTTCCCAGGTAATGCTTAAAATAGACATTTTTTATTCTTTTAAGTGAATAGAATAAATATTTTCATAGAGTAAAGCATTCATGAAATCTTTTCCATGGAAATTAGCCAATGCTTTATACAACTATTTGGAACCTATATGAAAAATTTGAAGACTCAAAAGAGGCCAAAAAAAAAAAAAAAAAGAGAGAGAGAAAATCACTTAGGGTTAGAAAAAATAAGACTCTTTTTCTATTTAAATGGCAACAGTTTAGCATACAGAAAAGAAAGTGAAGTGTTAGGTAATTTTGTGTGTACATGTAGACTCATTTGCTAATCCACTCCTGAGGGTTATTTTTTTTCTGTATTTTTTAATGTCCCTTCTTCCAGTGTGTGATGAACATCTTGTTCTTGATAGATTCTTTAATATTTAAGAAGTTTTCTCATGGGAAGCAAAATTGGTATCTTGATTAATGTCCAATTTATTAATTATTAAACAATTAACATTGTTCTCATTATTCACACACTACTCAAAGAACTAATAAAAGAAATAATGAGTCTGACAAATTCAATTTACCCAAATCCACAAATGTTGATTTACTTAAACAAACAAATGCTTCTGAATATTTGATGGCAATTTTAATTCTATTATATTAGACATTTTAGTGTTTTGGATACCTTAAAGTGCAACATGAAACAATACCATGGTTACAGTTGTAGTAAGGCTATTTACGTAAAAGCCAATTACAGAAGTACTAATGATAGGGGTTTAAATTAGGCTCTTCATTATCCCTGTTTGTAATTTTGTTTCCATTTATATAATGATATTTCAACTTTTTTTCTTTATCATAATTTTATTCATTGTTTGAGAGAGTTATAATTAAAATTATGTATCAAGCTGATAGAATTGAAAAGATGAATGAAAACTGTAGCCAGGACTAAAAAACTGGGCAAATCTTCATCAAAATTTCTACCTGAAGTCTTTATGGCAGGGGAATTTCCTTTTGTAATTAGACATTGTCCATTGTTTGTTGACTTATTTAAATTATTTACCTTGAAACAATATTTAAAATTATTTAATGAACATTTCTTTAAAAATTTTTCAACACTTTTGAAATTACAGAGAGGTTGAAAAGATAGTACATAGATTTCCCATATTTCTCATACCCAGTTTCCCCTAATATTAACATTGTGCATTAAGATTGTACTTTGTAAACCAAAAACCAATATTTATAGATTGTTCTTAACTACACTCCATACTTGTTTGTATTTCTTTAGTTTTTACATAATGGTTCTCTTCTTTACCAGGACCCTATCTGAAATATTACATTTCATTTAGTCACTGTGTCTCCTGAGGCTCCTCTGAGCTGTGATAGTTTCTTAGACTTGCCTTGAAAGTTATGTGAAATACTAGTCTGGTAGTTTGTCAAATCTTTATCAAGCAGGGTTTGTCTGATGTTTTCCTCATATTTAGACTGTGGTTATGGGTAATTGGGAGGAAGACCACAGAGGTGAAGTGCCATTCTCATAAGATCTTATGAAAGATACATGCTGTCAACATGAATTATACTTATGTTGTTAACCTTGATTATCTGACTAAAGTAGTGCTTTCTTGGTTTCTCCAATGTAGTTTCATTACCTACTGCTTCTGATGTTACTCTTTGGAAGAAAGTAGCCACTAAACGTGGCCCACCCTTCAGGGGTAGGGAGTTACAGTCCATCTCCTTGGGACAGATCTATGTAAATTATTTGTCATTCTTTTTCCCCACTTATTTATTTATTTATTCAATCATTTATTTGTATAATATAGACCCTGATATTTTATTCCTTGGGATATAATCAAATGCAATGATATTTATTTTCCTACTCCATTAGTTACAGCTTTGGCCATGCGTAACTCTCTCAGTTTGACTTCTACGCCTCTTTGACACACTTCCATCACTTCTTTTATTTTTTTATTGTTAGCTATTATTTTTTAAAAATTTTTATTGAAGTATATCATTCATACATGAACACACATAAGCAATAAGTGTATAGTAAAGATTGCAAACTTACAAAATAAACACAGAGGTCTCATACATCACCCCTCCACCAACTCTTTGCATTGGTGTGAAACATTTGTTACAAATTATGCAAGAGCATTGTCAAAATATTACTGCCAACTATATTCCTTATCTTACATTTGGTGTATTTTTCCCCTAACCCATGCTGTTTTTTTAAAATATATTTTTGTTACAGATATCATGAACTTGCAAAACATTCATACAAATGTGTGTATTTCCCATACAACTCCATACCCTGGTGGAACATTTGTTACAGATTATGAGATATCATCAGAATATTACCACCAATGATGGCCCATAGCATACATTTGGCACATTTTTTCCATGCACTTCCATTATCAACACAGTGCAGCTTGGCATTGATGCAAGAATATTATAGTATTGCTGTTAACCACAGTCTGTAAGTCACATAAATTGTAGTTTTCCCATGTTTCTCCATATTTCCCATACTCTGCTATAGTGATGTACATCTGCTCTAGCTCACAGGACTCTTGCATTTGTACCCTTAACCACAATTCTCAACTGCCTCTGGGTTCACTGTGTTATTCAGTCCCTAGATTTATTCTTTAGCTTTCTTTCAATTTTACATTTACTTCCCCAGACTACTTTTTTTCAGTCACAATCTCATTTGTAAACCAGTTGCTACTCACTATAATGTGTTACTATCAACTCTATCCATCTCCACACTTTTACAGTCAAGTTAACTAAAACTTCTATGTACATTAAGCATCCATAGTTCTTCTCAACCCTCCTCTTATCTCCTTATAACCTATACTCTAGGTTTTAATTCCATGCGTTTATTATTTGTATTTAGTTCATATTAATAAAACCGTGCAATTTTTGTCCTTTTGTGTCTGGCTTACTTCGCTTAGTATAATGTCTTCAAGGATCATCCATGTTATTACATATGTTCAATTTCATTTCTTCTTATTGCAGCATAGTATTCCATTGTACATATATACCACATTTTGTTTATTCATTCATTGGTGGATGGACACTTGGGTTGTTTCCATCTTTTGGCAATTGTGAACAATGCTGCCATGAACATTTGTGTGCAGATGTCTGTTTGTGTCATAGATTTTAGTTCTTCTGGATATATTGCTAGTAGAGGAATTGCAGGATCATATTGCAGTTCTGTATTTAGCTTCCTGAGGAACTGCCAAACTGACTTCCACAGAGCCTGCACCATTTTACACTCCCACCAACAGTGAAGTAGTGTTCCTATTTCTCCACATCCTCTCCAGCACTTATTATTGGCTGTTTTATTAATAATGGCCATCTCTATGGTGTTAGATGATATCTCATTGTTGTTTTAATTTGCATTTCCTTAGTAGCTAGTGATATGGAACATTTTTTCCTGTGCTTTTTGGCCATTTGTATTTCCCCTTTGGAGGAATGTCTATTTAAATATTTTGCCCATTTTTAAATTGGATTGCTTGCTCTTTTTTTGTTGAATTGCATTATCTCTTTATATAGAATTGAAATCAAACCCTTATCAGATATGTGATTCCAAATGATTTCTCCCATTGATTGGGCTGCCTTTTTACCTTCTTGATGAAGTATTTACATTTGAGGAGTCCCACTTATCCACGTTTTCTTTCAATGCTCGTGCTTTTGGTGTAAGGTTTAAGAATCCACCACCTACCACCAGGTCTTGAAGATGTATTTTCTTCTAGGAGCTTTATTGTACTTCTTTTATATTTAGGTCTGATCCATTCTGAGTTAATTTTTGTATAAGATTTGAGTTAGGGGTCTTCTTTCTTTCTTTTGGCTATGGATATCCATTTCCCCCAACACCATTTGTTGAAGAAACTGTTCTGTCCCGACTGGGAGGGCTTGACAGGCATGTCAAAAATCAATTGGTTGTAGATGTGAGGGTCTGTTTCTGAACCATCAGTTCAGTTCCATTGGTCTATGTGCCTATCTTTATGCCAATACCATGCTATTTTTTACCACTGTAACTAGGTAATACGATTTAAAATCTGGAAGTGAGAGTCCTCCAAATTCACTTTTCCTTTTTAAGATGTTTCTGGCTATTTGGGACCTTTTACCCTTCCAGATAAATTTGATATTTTTTTTTCCCATTTGCTTAAAAATTGCTCGTTGAATTTTTATTGGAATTGCATTGAATCTGTATATCAATTTAGGTGGAATTGACATCTTAAAGATATGTAGTTTTCTAATCCAAGAGCATGGAATGTTCTTCCAATTATTTAGGTCTTTTTTGATTTCTTTTACCAATGAATTATAGTTTTCTGAATACAAGTGCTTTGCATCCTTTGTTAAGTTTATTCCTAAATATTTGATTCCTTAAGTTGCTATTGTAAATGGAATTTTTTCCTGACTTTCTCCTCAGATTGTGCATTATTAGTGTATAGAAACAACACTGATTTTTGCTTATTGATTTTGTATCCTGATACTCTACTGAAATCATTTATTAGCTCTAACAGCTTTGTTGTAGTTTTTGGGGATTTTCTAGATATACAATCATATCATCTGTGAATAGTGAAAGTTTTAATTCTTCCTTTCCAGTTTGAATGCCTCTTATTTCTTTTTCTTGCCTGATTGCTCTAGCTAGAACCTCTAGCACTCTATTGAACAAAAGTGGTGACAGTGGACACCCTTGTCTTGTCCCTGATCTCAACGGGAAAGATTTTAGTTTTTCACCATTGAGTACAATGTTAATTGTGGGTTTTTCATATATTGCTTTTATCATTTTGAGAAAAATTCCTTTAATTCCTATTTTTTATTAATTTTATCAAGAAAGATCTTGTATTTTGTCAAATGCCTTTTCTGCATCAATTCATAAGATCATGTGCTTTTTCTTTGATTTATTAATGTGGTGTAGTATGCTGATAGATTTTCTTGTGTTGAACCAGCCTTGCATGCCTGGTATAAAACCCACTTGATCATGATAGATCATTCTTTTAATATGTTGTTAGATTCAATTAGCAAGTATTTTATTGAGGATTTTGCATTTGTATTCATTAGAGAAATGGTTCTGTAATTTTCTTATTTTGTAATCTCTTAATCTGACTTTGGTATTAGGGTGATATTGGCTTCATAGAATTTGTTTGGTTGTGTTCCTTCTTGTTGAATTTTTTGGAAGAGCTTGAGTAAGACTGGCATTAAATCTTCTTTGAATGCTTGGTAGAACTTAACTGTGAAACCATCTGGTCCTGGGCTTTTCATTTTGGGGAGCTGTTTAATGACAGTTTCAATCTCTTTACTTGTGATTGGTTTGTTGAAGTCTTTGAATTCTTCTAGTGGCAGTGTAGGTTGTTTGTACATTCCTAGGAATTTTTCAATTTCATATACATTGTCTAGTTTTTTAGCATAAAATTGTTCATAGTATCCTCTTATGATCTCCCTTATTTCTGTGGGGTCAGTAATAAGGTTCCCCTTTTCATTTTTTGCTTCATTTATTTGCATCTTCTATCTTTTTTTCTTAGTCAGTCTAGCCAAGAGTTTGTCAATTTTGTTAATCTTCCTGAAAAACAAACTTTTGGTTTTGTTAATTTTCTCTATTGCTTTTTTGTTCTCAATTTCATTTATTTCTGCTCTCATCTTTGTTATTTTATTCCTTCTTCTTTCTTTAGGATTAGCTTGCTGTTCTTTTTCTAGTTCCTCCAGCTGTGTAGTTAGGTAATTGATTTCAGCTCTTTCTGCTTTTTCTAATGTAAGCATTAAGAGCTATAAAATTTCCTCTCAGCACTGCCCTCACAGCATCCCATAGATTCTGATATGTTGTATTCTTATAGTCATCCATCTCAAGATATATATTGATTTCTCTTGAAATTTCTTCTTTGACCCACTGATTACTTAAGAGTGTGTTGTTTAATCTCCATATATATGTGAATTTTCCCTTTATTTGCTGCATGTTGATTTCCAGCTTTACTCCATTATGATCAAAGAAAGTTATTTGTATAATTTCAATTTTGTTGAATTTATTGAGATCTGCTTTGTGTCCCAACATATGGTCTATCCTGGAGAAATATCCATGAGCACGTTAATTTATATCCTACAATTTTGGGTTCCAATGTTCTATATATGTCTATTAGGTTTAGTCCATTTATCATATTATTCAAGCACTCTGTTTTTTTATTGATCTTCTGCCCAGATGTTCTATCCAGTGCTGAAAGTGGTGTATTGAAGTCTCCAACTATTATTGCAGAAATGTCTATTTCTCCCTTCAGTTTTCCAGTGTTTGTCTCATGCATCTTGGGACATCATTGTTAGGTGAATATTTATGATTTTTATTGCTTCCTGGTGAATTATCCCTTTTATTAATATGTAATGACCTTCCTTGTCTCTTATAACAGTTTTGCCTTTAAAGTCTGTATCATCTGATATAAGTATAGCTACCCCAGCTTTTTTTCTTTCTTTCTTTCTTTTTTTTTTTTTTGTTACTACATGTGTGGAATATCTTTTTCCAACCTTTCACTTTCAATTTATTGGTATCCTTGGATCTAAGATGAGTCTCTTGCAGACAATATATAGATGGCTTATATTTTCTTATCCATTCTGCCAGTCTGCATCTTTTAATTGAGGGGTTTAATCCATTAACATTCAATGTTATTACTGTAAAGGCAGTCTTATTTCATCCATTTTTGATCTTTGTGTTTTGTCTGTCATTTTATATTTGGCACTTTTAGTTACTGTTACTGATATAGTTGTCATTTCTAGACTCTCTTCCAGGCCTCTCTCTCCTGTCTTTTCTTTTCAGGCTGAAACACTCCCTTTAATATTTCTTGCAAAGCTGATCTTTTTGTCATAAACTCTCTCAGTTTCTGTTTATCTGTAAATATTCCAATCTCACCCTCATTTTTGAAACAATCTTGCTGGGTATAAAATCTTTGGCTGACAGTTTTTCCTTCTGCAGTATCTTAAATATATCATACCACTGCCTTCTTGCTTCCATGGTTTCTGATGAGAAATCAGCACTTAATCTTATTGGGTATCCCTTATATGCTATGCATTGCTTTTCCTTTGCTGTTCTCAGAATTTTCTCTTTGTCTCAGGCATTTGACATTCTGATTAGTATGTGTCTCAGAGTTGGTCTATTTGGATTTTTTTGGATGGAAGTACATTGTGCTTCCTGAACATGGATATCTATGTCCTTCAATAGGGTTGGGAAATTTTCCACCATTATTTATTCAAATATTCTTTCTGCCCCTTTTCCCTTCTCTTTTCCTCCTGGGACACCCATGACACATATGTTTGCACATCTCTTGCTGCCATGTAGTTCCCTGAGACCCTGTTCAATTTTTTTCTATTCTTCACTTCATCTGTTCTTTTGTTTTTTCACTTTTGGAGGCCACATCTTTGAACTCACCAATCCATTCTTCTGCTTCCTCAAATCTGCTATTATATGCCTTCAGTGTATTTTTAATTTCATTTATTGTACCTTTCATTCCCATAAGGTCTGCTGCTTTTCTCTGTATGCTTTCAAAATTTTCTTTGTGCTCATCCAGTGTCGTCTTAATATCCTTAATCTCTTTAGCCATCTCGTTGAATTTATTAAGATTTGTTTGAACATCTAAGATTAGTTGTCTCAACTCCTTTATGCCATCTGCAGGCTTATCTTCTTCCTTTAATTGGGCCATCTCTTCCTGTTCCTTGGTATGGACTGTAATTTTTTGTTGGCAGTTCCACATCTGCTTGCTAGATGTATTTTTTCTGGGTGCAGTTTCTACCATTAGTTTAGGAATTTCTTATCTTTTCTCCCTTGCTGGTTGTGTAGTAGGAGCCAAGGATATAGTTGATGCTGTAAGCTGTTGAGGCTGAAGCTGCCCCCCTTGCCCCAAGAAGTGATGAAAAGCTTCTCCTACCTTTCTCCTCTGTCAAAGGTAGGGACAGAGCTGTAGCTGTGTATAATAATCCCAGTTGGGTACAAGACTGTCTGTACTCACCTGGAGACACTGATGAAGCATCACACCCCTTCCTCCCCTAACTTAGGCAGGGATTGAGCTATAGTTTTGGTCAGCAGTCTATGCTGTGTGGGTCCAAAATGACCACAGGTAAACTCATGTATTACCAGACCCTCTTTCTGCCAGGAGTGGGAATGTACCCTCTGGAATACTCAACAATCTAATCTCTGTAGGCCAAATATGCCTTCAGTTGCCCTAAGAGGTTTAGGGGGTACTCTCCCTTCTGCCTTTTAGGGGATGGGAACAGAATCACAAATGCTCAACAGTTCAGTCCTGTCAGCTGAAAGTACCCACCATTGCCCAGGGAGGCTGAGGAATCACCAGCTCTCTCCTATCCTATTGGGTGGTAGGAGTGGTTCTATCAGTGCTCAATGATTCAATCCCTTTAGACTGAGAATACCTGCTGTTGCCTGGAGAGGTTGAGGAAACACCAACTCCCTTCTATCCTCTTAAGGCATGGGATTGCATCCAAAGGCACTCAACAGTTCAGTCCCTGTTGGCTGAAACTACCCACAATTGTCCAGAGAGGATGTGAAGACACCAAACCCTCCTATCCTATTGGGGGTGGGGGTGGATTCATAGGTATACAGTAGTCAAGTCCATGCTGGCTGAAGGTCTGCTGTTGCTCAAAAAGGCTGTGGAAAGACCAGCCCCCTTCCTTCCTATTGGGGGGTGAGGGTGCATCCACAAGTACCCACCAGAACAGGCTGTGTGGGCCAAAAGCACCTGCAGATACCCAAAGAGGCTGGGCAACCACTGTCCATCTCTTGTCCTATTGGGGATAGAAGTGGAGGCACAGGTGCCCAACAGTCAGACTTGTGCAGCTCAAAGCTGTTGCCCTGAGAGACTGAGGCAACATCAGCCCCCTCCTATCCTGTTTGGGGATAGAGGTGAAGATGAACTCAAAGGCACTCAACAAATCTGTGTGGGCTGAAACTCCTGCCATTGCCCAGAGAGGCCGAGGATACCCAGCTCCTCTCCTATTCTCATGGGGTGCAGGGATGCAGCCCCAGGTGTCTGACTATTCAGGCTTTGACAGTGGAGAGCACTTGCAGTTGCCTGGAGAGGCTGATGCAGGTTCTGCCAGCTACCTTTCCACTGGAGGTGGGGCTAGAGCCTAGGCCAGGGTTGCAGTCTGATCTTCGTGAAACAAAACCTATCCCTAACTTCACTGGATTTCAGTCAGCTTGGCTTCCTCTCATGCTAGGGGTGAGGGGGGGGGGTGTGGAGTCAAAATGGCTACTGAACTTTCCCACTTGGACACACTCAGACCCCATCTGTCTCTAAGATTATACTTTAGCCAGCCAAGTCCACTAATTAGTAGCTGAGGTTAGTGAACACCTGTTTCTCTCTCCACTGTTTATGGGAAATGGAACTTCCAACTCCAGCCACAGAATAGCTCCTGAGGTGGCTTGCTCCCCTAGAGTAGGATAGACACCAGCCCCTATGGCATGGCTTGCAGCTTCCCAGAGAGGTGGTACAACACTGCCCCCCCCCCCCAGCTTCTTCCATGCTGGAGGTGGGACTGGGGTTTAGGCTAGACCTGCAATCCAACCTGGGAGGAGGGAAGCCGGGACTTACGAGCACTATGATTTTCAGTCAATGCCACTTCCCCTCCTGCTTGGGGCAGAGTCAGAATGGGGCCACCAGCTTCCCTCTGACCTAGACAGGCTCAAAATTTAGTTGTTCCTAGGATTCTACTTCAGCTTTCTGAATCCACTAATCAGTAGCTGAAGTTGGTGCCACAACATGTTTGCCTCCCATTTTTATTGGGGGATATGGAACTTACAACTCCAACCATGGAATAGCTCCCAAAGTGGCTTGCACACCATGGGCACTGACCTCTGTGGTGTGGAGTGCTCTACTCATGATTCCTCTGTGCAAATGGGTAGTCTCCTCCTTCCACACTGTAAAGGATGTTGCAGGATACTCCTCTGACCTGGGTCCTCCAAAAGGTGCTTTAGGTAGCTCTGGGTGACCACCAAATACCCTGTTTCACGAGCTGACTCCAGGAGCTCCTTACTCTAATGCCATCTTGGCTTCCTCCATCACTTTTTATTGAGTTCTTCCTTATTTTTTGGCACTAAATGTGCTGCAGGCTCATTTATATATTCCATACTTCAGCCCTAGAATCTGCCATTTTGCATGGAATCCTGGTTTCTTTTACTGAGAATGGTATTTGAAGCTAAGATATATTTATGGGTATGTTTGTTAATGGTATGCCATTGATTCTAGGCTTTCTTGGTAGACAATGCAAAGAAACCCCCTCTTGGATACCAGTGTGTGCATATTCAGATATCTCTAATTATTTCCTTACTACCTATCAATATCAATCTTAAGCTAATTAGGAGTTCATCCTAATGTGATCCTAATCCTGTGCCACTCAGATGATTTTCACCTTCTTCCTTTGCTTATCTATAACCTCCCACTCAGATAGTGGTTATGGCTCTTATCATCCTATATTCATTTATTTATTTGTTCAGTCATTATGTATAAGTAAAGTGGTTTCAAAATCATTAACTACTTTGTTGAGAAATAACTTTATTTGTAATTCTTTAGTTTTGAAGTTTTGGTCTTTTCCAATGGTACCGAGGTGAGATCCTCTTTTTCCTAGTTTCCTTCTATGTGGTTATGTCATGTATTTATAATGCAGTTAAATTATTTTATCACAATGTACTTTCCATTTTTGAATGCCCCACTCTCACAGTTGATTTTTAAAAATTCAGATACATTAAGGTTTAATTTTTATACTGTAAAATTCTGCAGATTTTGAAAAATGGCTAGTGTTAAGTTTCTACCACTAGAATGAAATACAGAATATTTTCTCTGCCATAAAAATTCTCTTTGCTTTCCATAGTCAGCCCACTCCTCTCCCCAAACCTGAATCTTTTTTCTTATTTTATAATTTTTCCTTTACTAGAATGTTATATAAATGGAATCCTATGATATGTAGCATTCTCAGATTGACTTCTTCATTTGACAATATGCACCTAAAATTTAGCCATGTGATTACAAGGATTAAAAACTCATTTGTTTTGATTGTCAAGTATTATGGATATACCTAATTTTGTTTATCTGTTCCCTTAAAGAAGGACATTTAAGTCACAGTTTTTGGTGATTATATAGAAAGCTACTTTAAATATTCATATGAAGCCTTTTGCATGCATATACATTTTCAAATGCATTAGGTTAATACGTAGGAGCATGGTTGCTTGCTCTTATGGTAAATCTTTGTTTTGTTTTATAAGAAAATGCCAAACTGTTTTCTAAAGTGACCTACTATTTCATATACCCACCAGTGATCAAGAGTTACTGTTACCCCATATCTTTGTTAGCATGTGGTATTGTGAGGTAATTTTTTCTTTGTTTGATTTTAATTCTTTTTTTTAAAGCCATACATATTTCCCTAGTGACAAATGATGTCGAATATCATTTCATGCCCTATTAGATGACTTCATATCTGCTTTGGTGATATGTCTTCAGTTATATTTTAATTTGGTGATCCTAGTCTTTCTGTGGATTTAGACAGAATTTTCTTTACAGTTTAGTATCTATGAGTTACATACAACCAATATAAATATAATTAATGTGTGTTTGTTCCAGTGGGGCTGGGTTCAGTTAAACCTTAGTCTTTATTCAATTGAGAATGCAATAACTACAACTTTATTTTCTTTTCAGAAGACATTAAAGTCTACACTGACATTTCACATTCTTTCTCCTTACATCTAGGTCTCAGATCTTAAATATTGCACAAATAAGAGACAACATCTCCACAAAAAAAGGAAACACTTTGCAGGCATTTGCTGAGTAGTCCAGGATTGCTCAGCTTTAGAGAGCCATCAGAGAAGTTTTAATTCTCTCCCTGATCCCCTCCTCAGGGCACTTTGGAGCAGATCAGCACCACTTTTGTGGATCCTTGGCCTGTTTGGTTGGGAAAGACTGACTTGGGCAATTCTTTTCTAGGGAGTCCTCCTCCCAGAATTTGCCCTCCAAGCAAAAGAAACTTGAGACAATAAAAGGAGTATTAAAAAAATCTATATAGGCACACAATCTAGGAAAAATGCTTGCCCACTTCAGGAACCTGGGAGAAGGAGGTATCTTTGTTGAGAAACACTGGGGACAACCAAACTCCTGTAAATAATAAAACTCCAAAGGAACTAACAAGCAAAATATTGGGGTAAAACACAGGCCCAGAGAGACAAGGAAAACCCTGTACACTGCATTCAACTTTGGCAGACCTTCCTAATAGAAGAGTTGAAGCTCAAGAAAATAACTGTCCTATCACCAACTGGTCACCAACCAAGAAAGAGATGTCTAAAGAATACATCCCAGAGTTAACATTAAAATATTAGAATGAACAGTATACAAGAAAAGATTAAAAGAACACATAAAGAAAAAGGAAATGAGGGTCCATTCAAAGGAAGATAATATAAATACAAAAAAACAAATAAACAAAAACCAAAAATGAAACACCAATGAAGAATACAAGAATATGGACATACCAAACAAAGACTTAAAAAAAAAAAAAGATATTGAAAATGCTCAAGGAGGTTAAGGAAAAAAATGGATATTTAATGGATATTAAAAAACAATGAAAGAGCAATATGAGAGTATAAGTAAAGAGATAGAAAAATTTAAAAGGCAGTAAACAGAAATACAGGAGTTGACAATCACAGTACCTGAGATGAAAAATATCCAGGAGTGTTTCAAGAGCAGATTGGAAGTGTCCAAAGAAAGAAAGTGGACTTGATGACAAGATATTCTGAGATGACTCAAACAGAAAAGCAGAAAGAAAAAGAATGTTAAATCAAAAATAGCCTAAGACAACAATGGGACCACAACCAGTACACCAATATATGCATTGTGGAACCCCAGGAGGTTTAGAAAAAAGGGACAGAAGGCATAGTCAAAGGAATAATGACAGGGAACTTCACAAGCTTAGCAAAAGACAGGAATATGCACATTCGAGATCATCATAGAAGACTTAGCAGGATAAACATGAAGAAAAATACATCCTATCATATACTGATTATATGTGCAAATGCAAAGGAAAAGGAGAATCTTCTGAAAGCTGCCAGAGAAAAGCAGCTTGTGATATAAAGGGGTCCCAATTACTTTTAGTGCTAATTTCTCACCAGAAACCATGGAGGCAAGAAGGCAGTGGGTTAAAAGTATTGCAGGGACAGATGCTAGACATGATACATCCTGCCATAAACTACTGAGTGTACTGGGGGAGAGTGTAAAGTATAATCCATGTGGTTCAGCAGTTCTCCAAAATGTATTCACCAAATGCAATGAATGTGCCACCATGATGAGGGAGGATGTTGATGTGGGAGGAGTGGGGGAGTGTATGTGGGAACCTCTTATATTTTATAAAGTAACATTTTTTGTGATTTATGTATCTTTAAAAAAAGAAAAGTTAATAAAAATAAATAAATAAAACTTATTCAAAAAAGAAAAAAAGAGTACAGGGCTTGAGTGATACAATGAAACAATTAGACCCAATAGACATTTGCAGAACACTGCACCTGACAAAACAGAATGTATATTCTTCTGGACTGTACATGGGTAGACCATATATTGAGTCACTAAAGAAGTCTCAACAAATTCAAGAATATTGAAATCATATCCTGTATATCCTCTGACTACAACTGAGTAAAGCTAGAAATTAATAACAGAGGGAGAAATGGAAAATTCACAAATACATGGAAATTAAACAGCATGCTCTTAAACAACCAATAGAATAAAGAGTAAATCAGAAATGAAATTAAGAAATATCTTGAGGAAAATGAAAATGAAAATACAGCATACCAAAATTTATGGGATGCAGCATTGGCAGTGCTGAGATGGAAATTTATAGCTCTAAATGCTTACTGTATCAGTCTGTCAAAGGGGTGCTAATGCAAAGTACCAGAAATCTGTTGGCTTTTATAAAGGGCATTTATTTGGGGTAAATGTTTTCTGTTACAAGGTTCTAAAGAGTCTAACTCAAGGTTGTTTTCTCAACAAAGTCATTTGCCACATGTTGAAGCAAAATGGTCACTGAAGTCTGCAAGCCTTCCCCACCTGGCTTTCTTTCTCTCAGCTGCAGGGTCATAGGACTTATCTCTCAAGGCTTCCTCTCTCTCCTGGGATAGTTCTTATTTATTTCTGGGCCTTCTATATCAGTCTTGACTCTCCTCCCAGGTCAGCTGCAAACTATCAGGCAAATGTCTCACCTCTCCCTTGGGTCCCAGGATCAGAATTGATGGAGCTCTCTCTCTTGCCATGTCTTTAATGAGTGTCCATTTATAACAGCACAACAAGGGGGTGGGAACTCACCCTTAGTATGTTTTGTGGTCAAATCAAAGCCCTAATCATAACAAGTAATTTAACCAAGGGCCCCTCAAGTGAATCCAATATAATCAAAGGGTTATCACACCCTGAAAAACAGATTAGTTTACAAGCATAATATTTTCTCTTTTAGGGATTCATAAAACAATCTCAAATTGTCACAAATACATTAAGAGAGAAGAAAGAAGTCAAATCTGAGACCTAACCTCAAAATTGGAAGAATTAGAAAAAGAAGAGCAAACTAAAACCAAAATGAACAAAAGAAAGGAAATAACAAAGATTAGAATAGAGATAGATATAGAAGAAGAAAAATAATCAAGAAAATCAACAAATCCAAAAGTTGGTTCTTTGAAAAGATCAATTAAAGCAATGAGCTTTCAGCTAGACTGACAAAGAAAAAGAGAGGATGAAAATAACAAAACCCAGAAATGAACTGGGGGCATTTTACCAATCTCACTGAAAGAAAGCAGACTATAAGAGGGTACTATGATCAAATGTATGCCAATAAATTAGATGACCTAGGTTAAATGGAGACATTTTTAGAAACACAGAAACTGCTACATTGTCTCAAGAAGGAATAGAGTATTGCAAAAAGCCAATTAATAGGAAAGAGATTGAATCAGTAATAAAAATCTCCTAACAAAGAAAAACCCAGAATCACAGGACTTCATGGGGGAATTCTACAAACATTATGAGAAGACTTAACTCTAATTCTGCTCAAAGAAAAGTTGAAGAGGAAGCACATTCTGAAACTCATTCTATGAGGCCAACATCACCTCATACCAAAGTCAGATATACCACCGGAAAAACAAAAGTAGACTAGTATTTCTCATGAATATACATGCAAAAATCATCAGCAAAATGTTAGCAAACTTCATCCAATATATTAAAAGAATTATATACCAAGATCAGGTGGGATTTACCCTTGGTAAGCTAGATTGGTTCAACCTAAGAAAATCAATTAATGGAATACACCACATTAGTATTTTGAAAGGGAAAAATGCATAATCATCTCAATTGATGCAGATAAGGAATTTCACAAAATATATTACCCATTTTTGATTAACAAAAGACATTTGGAACACTAGGAATAGAAGGAAACTTTCTCAAGATGATAAAGGGTATATATTAAAAGCCATGGCTAACATCCAACTTAATAGTGAAAACTGAAAGCTTTCCCCTTAAGATCAGAAACTAGACAAGGATGCCCACCGTCACCAACGTATTCAACATTGTATTGGAAGTTTTTACCAGATCAGTTAGGCAAGAAAAAGAGAAAAAAAGCATCCGAATTGGAAAGGAAGAAGTAAAACTTTTCCTGTATGCAAATAATATGATCCTATTCACAGAAAATACTGAAATTACACAACAAAGCTCCTACATCTAATATGAATTCAACAAAGTGGTGGGGTACAAATCCAACCCCCAAAATCAATAGTGTTTCTATCCATAAGCAATGAGCAATTGGAAGAAGAAATCAAGAAAAAAAATCCATTTACAATAACAACTAAAAGATTAAGATACCTAAGAATAAATGTAACCAAGGATGCAAAGATCTTGTACACAGAAAATTACAAAATGTTTCTAAACAAAATTAAAGATATAAATAAATGGAAGGACATACTTAGTTCATGGATTGGAAGAGCAAATACTGTTAAGATGTCAATATCACCAAAAGCAATTTATAGATTCAATGGAATCCCAATCAAAATTCCAACAATTTTCTTTGATAAAATGTAAAAGCCAATCATTACATTTGTGTGGAAGATGGAATTTCAGCCCTCTATCAATTGCAAGTAGAGTAGGCACTAAAATCCTGAAGATTAAGGAATGAAAAATCATAAGGGGGGAATGTATCTATAGAATAAAGTAACTTATTATTATTCTAATAATGGAAAAACTTGTAACACTGACATAAGGACAGTTGTCACCAGAGCTTTGAAGGGAGGGAGAGGGAAGAATAGGAGTAGCATGGGGCATTTTGGGGACATTGGAATTGTTCTGCATGATATTGCAATGATATATACAGGCCATTATACATTTTCTCAAAACCTATACAATTGTCTGGTGCTATGTGTAAATCTATAGACCATGGTTAGTAGCAATGCTTCAATATTTGGTCATCAATTGTAACAAATGTACCACACTAAAGGAAATAGCTGTTAATGAGGGAAAGTGTAGATTACATTTATGTAATCTAAATCTTCCTTAAAAGTAAAGATTATTTTTATGAAAAAAATAATTTTTATTAAAAAGTATATAAAAATTTAGAAAAACTTATTTGGAATGGTAAGGGACTCTTAATAATTAAAGTCATCCTATAAAAAAGAAGAATGAAATTGGAGGACTCACACTTCCTTATTTTAAAACTTATTGCACAGCCACAGTAATCAAACACCACAGTATTGGCAAAAGGACAGATATATAGACCAATGGAATAGGACTGAGAACTCAGAAGTCAACCCTAATATTTATGGCCAACTCATATTTTACAAGATGGCAAAGATCATGCAATTGGAAAATAATAGTCTCTTCAAAAAATGCCACTGGGAAAACTGTATTTCCCTTTGCAAAGGAAAAGGAGGACCCTACCTCACCATATGCAAAAATTAACTCCAAATGGACCAAGGGCTTTAGAATAGATAGGGCTTGAACTTTCAAAATCCTGGAACAGAATGTACAGAAGCATCTTCAGGATTTTGCTATAGGCAATGATTTCTTAGACTTTACACCCAAAACACAAGCAACCATGGGAAAAGTAGATAAATGGGACCTCATTAAAATTAAAAAATTTTTATCCTCTAAGGACTTTATCATGGAAGTAAATGAAAACCTAAACAATTGGAGAAAATATTTTGAAACCATGAAAAAGAGAAATAATTAATATCCAGAATATATAAAGAAATATTGCACCTTTTCAACAAAAAGAAAAACAACCTAATTAAGAATAGGCAAAAGACTTGAAAAGATCCTCAAAATAACAAGGCACCAGGGAAATACAAATCAAAAACATGACGAAATAACATTTCACACCATTGGAATGGCTGCTATTTAAAAAAAAGAAAGAAAAAAATCGCAAGTCTTGAAGAGGATTCTGAGAAATGGACACACTCACTCTTTCGTTGCTGTTGGCAACATAAAATTGTACAGCCACTGTAGAAGACAGTTTGGCGGTTCCTCAGAAATCTAAGTATAGAACGACCACTGACCTGGCAATCCCACTACTATGTAGATACCCAAAAGAATTGAAAGCAGGGACTTGAATAGATAGGTGCACACCAGTGTTCATAATAGCATTATTCACAATTGTCAAAAGATGGAAGCAACTCAAGTGTCTATTGACCTATAAATGGATAAATAAAATGTCTTATACACCTACAATGGAATATTAGTCAGCCATCAAAAGGAATGCAGTCCTGATGCATGTGAGAGCATGGATGAATCTTGAAGACATCATGTTGAGTGAAATAAGTCAGACACAAAGGGATAGAGGGGAAGTGGACTTGGCCCAATGGATAGGGCATCTGCCTACCATATGGGAGGTACATGGTTCAAACCCCCAGCCTCCCTGACCTGTGTGGAGCTGGTCCATGTGCAGTGCTGATGTGTGCAAGGAGTGCTGTACCACACAGGGGTGTCCCTCGCATAGGGGAGCCCCACACGCACGGAGTGCGCCCTGTAAGGAAAGCCACCTAGCGTGAAATAAAGTGCAGCCTGCCCAAGAATGGCACTGCACACACGGAGACCTGACACAACAGAATGATGCAACTAAAAGAAACACAGATTCCTGGTCCCACTGATAAGGATAGAAGCAGTCACAGAAGAGCACACAGCAAATGGCCACAGAGAGAAGACGACTGATGATGGAGGGAAGGGGAGAGAAATAAATAAATAATAAATCTTTAAAAAAGGGATATTGAGTTGAATCAATCAGAATAAGCAAACTCATAGATTCAGAATCTAGAATATAGTTTACCAGGGGATGGGCTGGAGATAGGGAATGGGAGATTAAGGCTTAAAATGTATAAGTTTTCTATTTGGAATGATGGAAATATTTTGGTAATGGATGGTGGTCATGTTAATTCTGATCACATTTAATAACACTGAAATAGATATCAGGATATGATTAAAAGGGAAAATAGTAGGTTACATATTTGGTAACAGAATAATTTTTTTAAATCCATGCAACTATGCTACACAAACAGTGAATCCAAAGTTAAACCATGGACTTTAATAAGGCAATTATAAAAATGTGCTATGTTCAAACATAACAAAATTTTCATAACAATGCATGGTATTAGTGGTAAGGGTTCCTATGCAAATTCTGTATTTTATTCATGATTGTTGTGTAAACCCACATCTCTAATAAAGACAAATTTAAAAACTAATAATTTTGAATATATATATGATTTCATATTTACTTGTAAAGATTGTGGAAATAATTTGAATTCGAGTACATTAAAAAAGTAAACTTATACAAAATCCTCTAATTGCTTGCTGGATTCTAGAGAACAAATCAGGAAATAAAGATTTATTTATAAACATAACCATTAGATTTTCTGTCTAGTTTTAAATGAATACAGTGTAGTGTAGGGGAGATTCCCTTATGCTTTCATATTCTGAAATACTTTTCCACTTATTATTCAGAAACGTAAGAATTGTGCTTTATGGTTAAGATGAAGTAACTATTTTAGAATATCTAAACTGCACATTTATACTTTCAATAATTGTTTAACACATTTCAATTAGACACAGTACTTACCAGGATTATTATAGTTA
This sequence comes from Dasypus novemcinctus, assembly GCF_030445035.2. Classification (NCBI taxonomy): domain Eukaryota; kingdom Metazoa; phylum Chordata; class Mammalia; order Cingulata; family Dasypodidae; genus Dasypus; species Dasypus novemcinctus. The sequence goes on along the minus strand of NC_080679.1, from coordinate 53,123,290 downwards.
GATATTTATGTAAACTTTAGTCAATTCAAATGTATCTTTATAATTTTTAATATATCTAGCTTAGTAATTAACCATGCAAACAGTCTTAATTATTTCTATCTAATTTATTTCTATCTAATTTCCCATTGGACCAAAGGGAGGAAATGAGAGGGTCTATTTTCTTAGGATGATCATCTCAAATATGTAAGTTTGGGAGAGACAAGTAGATACTCTGGGTTTCTACATGCTGTGACAAAGTTTCCAGAGCCTACAGTGAAAGAAAGTAAGAAGCAAAATGATAGCCTGATCTAGAAACATTCCCTGGTCACAAAAGAGTGTGCTTATTCTGGACTCCAGAAAAAAAGAGAATACAAATTCCATTTTCGTACTTGTATTTCCCTTTGGAAAAAATGATATATGTGTATATGTATGTATGTATAGGTAAAGGTTTAAGTATATAGATTATCATTCTGTCTTAGTTTCTTAGGGTTGTTACTATAGAATTCCCCAAAGTGAGTGGCTTGTCTCAAAATTCTGGACATGAGAAGTCTGAAGTCAAGGTGTTAACAGAGCTAGGCTCCCTCTGACTTTTCTAAAGAATAGGTTCTGTGCTTTTGGCTTATAGATGAATTGCCTCTGCCCTCCCATGACTATTTTCTCTGTGTCTCTCTAGATATCTGCTTTGATTTTTGTATGGTCAAAAGTCTTATTCAATTAAGGTTTCCTTCTAATCCAGGAAAAGTTCATTTTACCTTGACTAATACCATCTATAAAGACCCTGTTTTTAAATAAGGTGACAATCCGAGGTACTAAAGATTAGGGTTTAAAAATATCTTTTGGAGGGCAAAATTAACACATGTCACATGCTCAAATTGTGCATAATCGTCACTAGAAAAGCCCATGCAGATAATTTGTTTACCTAAACCTTAAAGTCGTCTTTGTTTTTCATGAGATTTTTGTGTTACAAGAATGAAGACCCATTGCCCATCAATACATTGTAATTTAGAAAAGTTGACTATGTTAAGCTTTTCAAAACATGGAGAAAACATCAAGTTAAATTTTATATTGATGACTTGAATTATGTTAATCAATAATTTAAATTTAGTATGCCACTTTGCTTTTACATTTTTATGAGAAGTTATTGTCATTCTAGCACTGTGATTTCATAATTTAAAATACTAACTTACATTCAGGCTATCTATAATGCAAAGTTTAGAATACTTAGTGAAAATCCATAACAATATTAATTATATTGTTATAAAAGTTCACTGAGAGTTTTAATAAAAATGTTATAATTAAATAATCATCCAACAGAATATTCAGAAGCAATGTACTGATATACTAACCAATACATATTCCTAAAGAGTATATAAAGAAATTTTAGAATATAAGTCATAAAATGCATTATTGATTGATATCACATAGTTTCCTAATAAATTAAATATTTTCTCCCCAAAGTATACAGTTTATAAAATTATACTTTAAAATTTTGTACAACTAATTTGGATATAATTTTCTTCAAATTTTATTAGTGTTCAAAACATAAATGGCATGACCTAATAAGTTGGATTTTTCCCTTAATTCTCTTAGTATAGCTCCCTGTTTTGGATCTTCATTGAAAATATTTACACCATCCATGCCTAATTTTTAGGACATTACATCATTACAAAGATGAGAAGAAAGTAAACAGTGAAAAAATGTTATTGATATAAAACTAAAATCTCTCACTGACCTCTAACAATGTAATGCCTGATATTCAGAACAAGAACTAACCTATAAGCATTGATAATGTTTTTATAAATATAACGAACCACATGAATAAGATGATTAAGTAATTCAGTATAGAAAGAGAATAAAGAGTCACCAAATATTGGAATGGCTTAAGGCTTAAAATAATAGAAATGCCAAGATACAGGTTTGAATTTGTTTCAAACCTAATTCTTTCTAAGAACTCATCAGATATCTCCCTTCAACTACATTCCCACCAGGTAGCATTTCATCCTTTCTTGAAACCATTTTGACAGTTTTACTTTTTATAAAAGTTTTCATCCATATTAGTTTATATTATATTGAAAACATTCATCTCTGAAATTCTGACCAAAAGTCACCAATATCACTTAGATACAATTTTTGGAGATTTCATCTAAACCAAGTCATTGATGTTTCCTAGAATGTTTGGATAATTTTATGCTAATATTATTTCAAAACATCATTTGCAAACATTGGTTATGTTAAAAAAAATAAAAGAGTTGTTATGTATGTGTAGAGTAAAATTTTAAAAAGAAAAGGCAATGAAAGAAGGAAAAAAGAAAACTAGAGGACTTGATGATTAATGAACCAGGCCAGGCTGTCAATGAGCCAAAATAATAATTAGTAATAATGAATATTTATAATAATATTGATTATTACTAATTATTATTTTCATTAGTAGTTGAACTAAAACCTTGTACAGAATTTATGAAGGAAAAAGCTTCTTAACAAGAATATTTTATGTAAAATCACACTGTATGCATGTGGGAAAGCTATTAATCATAATTGTTGGGAATATTTTCTATTGAAACCTTTTTAAAATGTAGCCATAGCTGATAGAAGTGACATATGTGGCAAAAGCTTTTAAGAAGTCTTCATCCTTACAGATGATTAAAATTCAATCAAAATGAGTAAATGGATACTGGAATGCATTGTTTCTGATTCATAATAAACTATATATAATTTCTCATTATTTTTTAGCTGTTTTCATAAAGTATATTTTATAATTGTTGTAAACAATGTTGCAAGGTTAAGCACTTACTTTCAGATTATATAGATACATAGTGGATTAGGGACACAAAAGAGGATCTGTCAAACTGAAAACTCATGAATTTAATCATTACATTCTTCTATCCCCTCATAATTACTAGAATACATGGATGAAAAAGTAATTATAAATTTTAACTCTTTAGTATTTATAAGTAAATGTGACTTTTTATTATTATTTCTCTCTTCTGCTGATTGGTTTTAAATTTTATTTTTGTACTTTCTGATAGTACTCCTCTTGATAGGTTATTATCAACTACCCTTTGTCAACTATCTCCTTTGCCACTTCTACCTTTGCATAATGTCAGAACTTATCATTATTTAAATACATCCCTTGGGACTTTCTATCTGAAATTTCTATTCCATCCACTATGTTTGTCCTTCTGTTTCTCCCTCTTGGAAAAATTCCCAAAACCATTTTTTGCTTTTAATGTTTTTTTTTTTTCCCCTCCATTTTCCTCCAGGGAGTTTTAATTGTTCCCTCTTCTACATAGCTCTTCTTTATATCTAATATATTGTCATTTTTACAACATTGTAATTCAAATAATCTGTTTAAAGCCCTTTATCCCTTCACTAAACTCACATCTTCTGAGCCAATGATCTCTTGTTCACCATGTTTCTTGAGAGCATTTTAAAATGTATATATTTTATTGAAGTGTATCATTCATACATGAACATGCATAAACAATAAGTGTATAGTAAAAACTGTGAACTTACAAAGTAAATATACATAACATCATACAGGGGGCTCATAATCACCCCTCCACCAACACCTTGCATTGTTGTGAAACATTTGTAACAAACTATGCAAGGGCATCATCAAAATATTACTATTAACTATAGTTCCTATCTTACATTTGATATTTTTCCCCAACCCACCCTATTTTTAAAAATATATATATTTTATCACAGAGGTTGCGAACTTAGAAAAAATCAAGCATATATGCAAAACTACCAGACAACACCCCTTCACCAACACACTACACTGTGGAGAAATATTTGTTACAGATTATGAGAGAACATCATCAGACTATTATAACCAACCATGGTCCATAGTGTACATTTTGCAAACTTTTTCCATACACCCCCATTATCAACACAGTGCATCCTTGGCATTGATGCAAGAATATTATAGTATTATTGTTAACCATCATTTATAAGTCACACTAATTGTAATTTTCTCATGCTTCTCCACATTCCCACCACCCTGCAATAGTGATGTATATCCACTCTAGCTCACAGAGCATTTGTCCCCTAAACCACAATTCTCATCCCACTCGAGGTTCGCTGTTTTAATCAGTCCCTCAATTATTATTTAGCTTTCTTTCAATTTGATATTTACTTCCACAGACTACCATTTTTTTCTGGCACAATCTCATTTATAAACCAACTGCTACTCCCTATATTGTGTTACCATCAAATCTATCCATTTTCACACTTTTACAGTCAAGTTAATTAAAACTTCTACATACATTAAGTATTAGTAGTTCTCCTCAACCCTCTTCATCTCCTAATAACCTATACTCTAGATTTTAACTCTATCAGTTTATTCTTTGTATTTAATTCATGTTAGTGAGACCATGCAATAGTTGCTCTTTTGTGTCTGGCTTACATTGCTAAGTACAATGTCTTCAAGATTCACCCATGCTATCATATATGTCCTAATTTCATTTCTTCTTACTGCTGCATAGTATTCCATTGTATATATACATAGTATTCCATTGTATGCATACACCACAGTTTGTGTATCCATTGGTTGATAGACACTTGGATTGTTTCCATCATTTGGTTATTGTGAATAATGCCACTATGAACTTCAGTGTACAGATGTCTATTTGTGTCATAGTTTTCCGTTCTTCTTGATATATTCCTGTTAGAGGAGTTGCGGGATCATATGCTGGTTTATATTTAGCTTCCCGAAGAAGAGTCAAGCTGTCTTCCACAGAGAGTGCACTGTTTTACAATCCCACCAACAGTGAAGGAGTATCCCTGTTTCTTCACATCCTCTCCAGCACTTATTTTCTGTTTTTTAAATAATTGCCATTCTTTGTGGTGTTAGATGATATATCGTTGTTGTTTTAATTTGCATTTCCCTAATAGCTACTGATATGGAACTTTTTTTCATGTGCTTTTTGGCCATTTGCCTTTCCCCTTTGGAGAAATGTCTATTTAAATATTTTGCCCATTTTTAAATTGGATTGCTTGCTCTTTTTTTGTTGAGTTGTATTATCTCTTTCTATAGAATTGAAATCAAACCCTTATCAGATATGTGATTCTAAATAATTTCTCCCATTGAGTGGGCTGCTTTTTCACCTTTTGATGAAGTCCTTTGAATCACAGAAGTGTTTACATTTGAGGAGTCCCATTTATCCATGCTTTCTTTCAGTGCTCATGCTTTTGGTGTAAGGTCTAAGAATACACCACCTTCCATCAGGTCTTGAAGTTGTTTCCCTGCATTTTCTTCTAGGAGCTTTATGGTACTTGCTTGTATATTTAGTATTTTTTTTTAATCCATTTTGAGTTAATTTTTGTATCAGGTGTGAGATAGGGGTCTTTTTCTCTCTTTTGGCAAAGGATATCCAGTTCTCCCAGCACCCTTTGCCGAATAGACTGTACTGTCTCAACTGGGTGGGTTTGACAGTCTTGTCAAAAATCACTTGGCCATACATGTGAGGGTCTGTTTTTGAACCATCATTTCAGTTCCATTGGTCTATGTGTATATCTTTATACCAAAACCATGCTGTTTTTACCTCTGTAATTAGATTTAAAGTCTGAAAGTGAGAGCCCTCCAACTTCACTTTTCCTTTTTAAGATGTTTCTGGGTATTTGGGGTCTCTTACCCTTCCAGATAAATTTGATAATTGCTTTTTTCATTTGTCTAAAAGTGCTGGTAGAAATTTTATTGGAATTGCATTGAATCTGTATATCAATTTGGGTAGAAGTTACATCTTAATGATATTAGTCTCCCAATCCATGAGCATGGAATGTTTTTCTAACTATTTAGTTTTTGTTTTTTTTTTATTATTTCTTTTAGTAATTCATTATAGTTTTCTGAATACAAGTACTTTACATTATTGGTTAAGTTTATTCCCAAATATTTGATTCTTCAAATTGCTATTGTAAATGGAATATTTTTCCTAACTTCCTCCTCAGATTGTGAATTACAGTTGTATAGAAACACCACTGATTTTTCATATTGATCTTGTATCCTGACTCTAATGACACAATTTATTAGCTCTAGCAGCATTGTTTTAGGTTTTTCAGGACTTCCAAATACAGAATCATATCACCTGTGAATAGTAAAAGTTTTAATTCTTCCTTTCCAATTTATTTTTCTTGCCTGGTTGCTCTAGATAGAACTTCTAGCACAATATTGAACAACAGTGGTGACAATGGACATTTTTGTCTTGTCCCTGACCTCAATGGGAAAGCTTTCAGTCATTCACCATTGAGTAGAATGTTAGCTGTGGTTTTTCATATGTGCCCCTTATCATGTTGAGAAAGTTTCCTTCAATTCAAATCTTTTGTAGCATTTTTATCAGAAAGGATGCTGTACTTTGTCAAATGACTTTTTTTCTTAGTCAATTGATAAGATCATGTGATTTTTTTCTTTGATTTATTACTGTGTTGCATTACATATTGATTTTCTTGGGTTGATCCACCCTTGCATGCCTGATATAAAACCCACTTGATCATGATGAATAATTCTTTTAATGTGTTGTTGGATTTAATTAGCAAGTATTTTATTGAGGATTTTTGTAACTATACATTAGAGAAATGGGTGTAACTTTCTTTTGTCATAATATCTTTATCTGGCTTTAGTAGTAGGGTAATATTGGCTCTATAGAATTAGTTTTGTAATGTTCCTTATTGTTCAATTTTTTGGGGAAGAGCTTGAGAAAGATTGGTATTAAATCCTTCTTGAATGCTTGGTAGAACTCATCTGTGAAACCATCTGGTCCTGCACTTTTCATTTCGGGGAGATGTTTGATGACTACTCAATGTCTTTACTTGTGATTCATTTCTTGAGGTCTTCTATTTCGTCTTGGTTCAATGTAGGTTTTGTGTGCATTCCTAGGAATTTTTTTCATTTCATCTACATTGTCTAGTTTTTTCTGCATACAGTTGTTCATAATATCCTCTTATGATCTCTCTTATTTTGTGGGATCATGTTAATGTTCCCATTTTTTATTTAATTTATTTCCATCTTCCCTCTTTTTTTCTTAGTCAGTCTAGCTATGGTCTTGTCAATTTTGTTAATCTCAAAGAAGCAACTTTTGGTCTTGTTAATTCTCTATACTGCTTTTTGGTTTTCAAATCCATTTATTTCTGTTCTTATCTTTGTTATTTCATTCCTTCCACTTGCTATGGGATTAGTCTGTTGTTCTTTTTCTATTTCCTCAAGTTATGTAGTTAAGTCATTGATTATAGCTCTTTCTTCTTTTTTAATGTAAGCATTGAATTCCATAAATTCTCCTCTCCGCACTGCCTTTGCTGCTTCCCATAGGTCCTGATATGTTGTGTTCTCATTCTCATTTTCCTAGAGATATTTATTGCTTTCTCTTGAAATTTATACTTTGGCCCACTGATTATTTATAAGAATGATGTTTACTCTCCATTGATATGTGAATTTTCCCTTCTACTGCCACTTGTTGATTTCTGACTTTATTCTATTATGATCAGATTCAGTGCTTTGTATAATTTCAACTTTGTTGAATTTATTGAAATCTTCTCTGTAACCCAGTATATGGTCTATCCTGGAGACAGATCCATGAGCACTTGAAAAAAATGTGTATCCTGCTGTTTTGGGGTGCAGTGTTCCGTATATGTCTATTAGGTTTAGCCCATTTATCATATTATTCAAGTTCTCAGTTTCTTTTCTGATCCTTTGCCCAGATGTTCTATCCAATACTGACAGTAGTCTATTGAAGTTTTCAACTATTATTGTAGTGATGCTTATTTCTCCCTTCATTTTTGCCAGGGTTTGCCTCATGTATCTTGGGGCATCCTGGTTAGGTGCATATACATTTATGATTCTTATTTCTTCCTGGTGAACAGAGCACTGCCTTTTATTTAAAGTCAGGTTTATTGTGGTATAATTTAGGTTGAATCACAATCTTTTTCTGTGTATTTTTATTCATTTTTACAAACATACTAATGTACCATAAGCATAATCATGGTATAGAATATCTTCTTTTACCAAAGTAGTTACCCTGTGTCCCTTTGCATTTAAACTTCTCTCTTCACCACAGTCCTGGGGAATTATTGAACTGTTTTTTGTCCCTATACATTTGCCTATTTCAAATGCAATATAATAGAAACATACAGCATAGATTTATTCAATTTATTGAAATATATCATTCATACGTGACCTTACATAAGCAATAAATGTACAGTAATAGTTGTGAACTTACAAAACAAACATGCATAACATCATACAGGGCTCTCATACCTTACCTTACCACCAATACCTTGCATTATTGTGAAACATTTTTAACTAATGATTAAAAAACCATCCTCAAAATATTACTACTAAACAAAATATCTTACATTTGGTGTATTTCCCCCCAACCTACCCTATTATTTTTACTTTATAATTTTTATATCATTTATACATGAACAGACATAAGCAGTGAGTGTATAGTAAAAGTTGTAGACATACAAAGCAAATATTCATAACATCATACAGGGGCCCCATATATCAACACAACACGAACACCTTGCATTGTTGTGAGGCATTTTTTACAAATTATGAAAGAATACCATCAGAATCTTATTACTAACCACAGCCCTTATCTTACATTTGATGTGTTTTCACCCAAGCCACCCTATTATAATTTGGTAAATATATCTTTATGACAGAAGTTGTAAACTTACAAAACCATCATGCACATGTGCATAATTCCCATGCAACACCCCTCTATCAACACACTACACTATGGTGGAATATTTGTTACAAGTTATGAGACAATATCAACAGACTATTACCAGGTTCATAGCATACATTTATCACACTTTTTCCATATACCACCATCATCAACACAGTACAATTTTGGCATAGATGCACTAATATTACAATATTACTGTTTACCATAGTCCAAAGGTCACTCCAGTCATATTTTCCCCATGCTTCTCCACATTCCCACCACCCTGCAATGGTGATGTACATCTGTTCTAGCTCACAAAGGACACTCTTGTGTACCATGTCGCACCATGTACACTCATGTGTACCATGTCGCAAAGGACACTTTGGTGCCATCAACCACAATTCTTATCCATCTACGGGTTTACCATATTATTCTGTCCCTAGATTATTCTCTAGCTTTCTTTCAGTTGACATTTGCATCCTTAGACTAATCTTTTTAGGCATATTTCCATTTATGAACCAGCTGTTACTCACTACAATATGTTACCATCAACTCTATACATTTCCATACTTTCGCAGTAATTAAAACTTCTACATACATTAAATGTCAGTAGTCCGTCTCAGTCCTCCTCTTATTTCCTTTAAGAACCTGCCACCTACCACCAGGTTTTTGAAGATATTTTCCTATATTTTCTTGGAGAAGATTTATGGCTCTTGCTTTTATATTTAGGCTTTTGATCCATTTTGAGTTAATTTTTGTATAAAATATGAGTTCTACTTTTGTCTATGGATATCCAGTTATTCTAGCACCAGTTGTTGAATGGACAATTCTGCCCAAGCTGGGTGGGTTTGACAGGCTTGTTAAAAATCACTTGGCCATAGATGTGAGGGTCTGCTTCTGAACCATCAATTTGGTTCCATTGGTCTATGCATCTGTCTACACCACAGTATCATGCTGTTTTTACCACTCTAGATAGGAATATGATTTAATGTCCCAAAGTGAGATTCCTCCAACTTTGCTTGTCCTTTTTAAGATGTTGCTGGCTATTCAGGACTCCTTATACTTCCAAATAAATAATCATGATTTCCATTTATTTTTCTAAATGCTGGTGGAAATTTTTATCAGGATTGCATTGAATCTGTACACCAATTTGGGTAGAATTGACATCTTAATTTACTTCCAAATTTTGAGCATGGGAAGATCTTCCAATTATTTAGGTCTTTTTTATTTATTTTAACAATAAGTTGTAGTTTTCTGAATACAAGTGCTTTACATTGTTGGTTAAGTTTATTAAGTATTTGATTCTTTCAGTCACTATTGTAAATGGAATCTTTTTTCCTGACTTACTCTTTCAATTGTGCATTTCTATTGCTTATATAGCTTATTTCATCCGATATAAGTAGTTACTCTGACTTTTTTTTGTTGTTGTTACAGCATGTGTGGAATATCATTTTCCAGTCTTTCTCTTTCAATCTATTGGTATCCTTGGGTCTAAGGTGAGTCTCTTGCAGACATCATATGCTGGCTCATCTTTTCATATCTATTCTGTCAGTCTGTGTCTTTTCATTAGAGAGTTTAAATCATTAACATTCAATGTCATTGTAAAGGCAGTTCTTATTTCATCTATTTTAACCTTTGGGTTTTATCTGCCATATTTTATTTTCACCTCTCTTTTGAGACTCTCAGTTACTTTTACTGGTGTAATCTTAATTACTAGACTCTCTTCCAAGCCCCTCTTTCCTGTCTTTTCTTTTCAGACTGTAGCACACCCGAAGCCAGTTTCTTGATTACAAACTCTCTGTTTCTGTTTATCTGTGAATATTCTAAACTTGCCCTCATTTTTAAAAGATAATCTTGCCAGATATAAGATCCTTGACTGGATGTTTTTCTCTTGCAATATCTTAAATATATCAAACCACTGACTTCTTGCCTCCATGGTTTCTGATGAGAAATCAGTACTTAATCTTATTGGGTATCACTTATATGCTACACGTTGCTTTTCTCTTGCTGCTTTCAGAATTCTCTTTGTCTTTGGCCTTTGACATTCTGATTAGTATGTGTCTCAGAGTTGGTTTATTCAGATTTATTTTTTGATGGCACTATGCTGTGATTCTTAGACATGGATATTTATGTCCTTCAGTAAGGTTGGGAAATTATTTACCATTATTTTTTCAAATATTCCTTCTGCCCCATTTCTCTTTTCTTCTTCTGGGACAACCATAACATGTATGTTTACATGTCTCTTTCTATCATTTAGTTCCCTGAGAATTTGTTCAATTTTTTCAATTATTTTCTCTCTGCTCTTTTGTATGTTCTCTTTTGGAGGCCATTTCTTCAAGTTCACCAGTCCTTTCTTCTCTGTCTCCTTGAATCTGCTATTATATGATTCCAGTGTATTTTAAAATTTCATTTATTGCACCTTTCATTCTCAAAAAATCTGCTATTTTTCTATGCATGCTTTCAAATTCTTCTTTGTGCTCATCCAATGTCTTCTTAATATCCTTAATCTCTTGAGATATCCCATTGAATTTATTAAGAAGATTTAAGAAGATTTGCTTGAACATCTATGATTATTTGTTATAATTCCTTTATGTCATCTCAACGCTTATCTTCTTCCTTTAACTGGATCATATCTTCTTGTTTCTTGGTGTGGATTATAAGTTTTTGTTGGTGTCTTAGCACCTAGCTTACTAAATGTATTTATTCTGGATGCAGTCTCTCTCTTTAGTTTAGGAATTTTTTGCCTTTTCTCCCTTGATGATTGTGTAGTAGGAGCCAAGGATATAGTTGGTGCTGTTAGCTCTGGAGACTCTAGCTGCCCTTGTTGCCCCAGAGTCTGATGAAGCTTTTCACAACTTTCTTCTTTGCCAGTGTAGATAGAAAGCCACAGTCATGAGTAATAATCCCAGTCAGGCAGGTCTAGACTATAGTTGCCCAGAAAGACTGATGAAGCTTCATGCTCCTTTCTCCTTTTCAGGGGCTGGGATGGAACTGCAGGTTTGGGCAGCAATCTCTGCAATGTGGGTCAAAAATAACTGCACTAGCCCTGGTAGACTTCTGACTATTCAGTCTGTCTTTTGGATGTACCTGCAGTTACCTGGAGAAACTGGTGCAGGATCTGCCAGCTTCCTCCCTGTTGGGGGGGGGGGGAGTGGTGAAGCCTAGGCTAGGGCTGCAGACCAATCTGGGTGAAAGAAACCAGTCCCTACCTTCTCTATGGTTTTCAGTCAGCCTGCCTTCCCCTCATGTGAGGGACAGATTCAAAATGGCAGCTACTAGCCTCTGTCAACTTGGACAATTTCAAATTTAAGCTGTTGTTAGGATTATACTTATCCAACTAAATTAATGGATCTTTAGCTGAAGTCAGTGGCCAACCATCTCTTCCTTTCATTTTGGGGAAAGAGAATTTCCAATACCAGCCACAGAATAGCTCCTGAGGTACCTTGCACCACCAGAGTAGGATCACTGGCCTCCCTGCAGGGTGGTCTGTATTTTCCCAGAGAGGTGGCTGTAGGTTCCCCACCCTGCAGTTTCCTCCCTCCTGAAGGTGGGGCTGGGGCTTAGGCTAGAGTTAGATCAGAGTTGCAATCTGATCTGGGTGAAAAGAAGTAATTCCCTACTATCACTCTGACTTCTGTTGCTTCCCCTTCTTCCAGGGACAGAGTTAAAATGGTGACAACTGCCCTCTTTTCTGACTTGGACAGGTTCAAACTTTAGCTGTTCTTAGGATTATAGTTTAGCCTACTGAATTTACTAATCAGTAGCTGAAGTTGATGCCCAATCATCTCTTCCTCCCCCATTTTTGGGAAGTGGAGCTTTCAATTCCAGCCATGGAATAGCTCCCAAAGCAGCTTGTGCCACCAGTGAAGGATGGGCACCAGCTTCCCATGGTGTTTAGTGCTCTAGTTATGAATTTTCTATGCAGATGGACAGTCTCCTTCTTCCATTCTTTCAAGGATGTTGCAGGATGCTCTTCTAAACTCCTGTAGTGCCCAAACAGGTACTTTAGATAGTGCTGGGTTAGTACTAAGTGCTCTGTAGCACGAGCTGAGTCTATGAGCTTCTTAAGGTGCTACTGTCTTGCTGGTTTTCCTCTAGATTTTTGAGTCTAGCTTTTTACGCTTTTTATAATTATTTTGGATTTCAACTATTTGTTTGTATCAGTAATACATTCATGAGTAGTAGTCCATAATAAGGTTGTACTACAGTTTGTTCATACATTCACAAGTTGCAGGAAATATGTTTTTTTTCATGCTTGGAGATTGTAAACAAAATTGCTGTAAATATTCATGTACCAGTGTTGATGTTAACATAGGTTTTCATTTATCTTAGACAAATATTTAAGAGTGAGACCCATGGTCCTACACAAGAATAGACTTACATTTATAAGAAACTGTCAACCCATTTTCCCATGAAGCTATATCATTTTGAATTCCTAATAACAGTGTTCAAGTTGTTTTCCAATTGGTATTATAATATTGTCTTTTTTTAAGCCATTCTATTAGGTGTGTCTTGGTATCATGGTAAAGATTTAACTTCCCTAATGATGATTCATTTTGAGTATTTTTCATGTGCTTAATTCCAATCCATTTAAGTTCTTTGATGAAGTGTCTATTCAAGTTGTCAGCCATCTAAAATAAGTGTTTGATTATGACTGAGGGTTTTTTTGACCTTTAAAAAAAAGTCAATTTTATTGATACAAATTAATAAAGTATACAATTTGTCCAAACTGTACAAACACTAATTTTTGGTAAAATCTCAGAGTTGTGCATTCACCACCTCAATCATTAGAGCATTTTCACTATTTCAATAATAATATAAAATTAAAAAACAGACAAGCAAGAAAATTCCTCACCTCTCAATCTTTCCATGTTTCCCCTACTGTACATAGCTGCCATTTCAGACTACTCTTGCACAATTATTTATTTGTACATTCTCCAACTAAAACTTTTTAGAACAAGTTCATTTCTCCAAAAAGAAAGACTCCACAGCCCTTAGCAATAGCCACTAATATAATTTCATCTTTATTAATTGATTTATATTTATTTTTATATAAGTGGGGTGATACAATATATAGTACTCTGTGTCCAGTCTTCTTCACTTAGTATAAATTTTTTGTCTGATAGCAACATTTTGTAGTATTAACTGACATTTGTTCAGCTTCAAAGAAAAATGGTCTTATATTTGAAATTTTACCCATGTTCACATTTCACGTAATATATTTATATTTCACACAATATATTTAGTTCATAATAAGACAGTCATACAGTATTTGATCTTTTGTTTCTACTTGCTTCACTAACATAATGTCCTCCAGGTACATCCATGTTATCATATGTTTCAATGATTCATGACTTCATTTCTACTTACCACTGCATAATCCATCATGTGTACAAGTCACAGTTTGTTTATCCATTCATCAGTTGATGGACACCAGGATTGTTTCCAACTTTTGACTATCTTGAATAACACTGCTTTGATATTGGTTGCAGATGTTTATTTGTGTCACTGCTCTCAGTTCTTTTGGGAAGCAATGATATTGTCAGGACCCATGGAAAGTCTATATTCAACTTCCTTAGGAGCTGCCAAAGAGTCCTCCACAAGTGGTTGTATCATTCTGCATTCCCACCAACAGTGAATGAAGGTTTCTATCTTTCTACATTCTTTCCAACATTTACAGATTTCTGACTTTTTAATAGCAATCAGTCTAATAGGTATGAAATGTTATCCTATTGTAGTTTTGATTTACATTTCCCTAATCACTAGTGATGTTGAACATTTTTTCATGTGTTTCTTTGCCCTTTATATTTCTTCTTTGGGCAATTTGAATTTTCAAGTCCTTTGCCCATTTTTTAATTGGATAGTTTGTCTCTTTATTGCTGCGTTGTATGATGTCCTTATATATCACAGATATTGATCACTTAAGAGATATGTGATTGCCAAATACCTTCTCCCATTGAGTTGGCTGTCATTTCACCCTTTCACAAAGTTCTTTGAGGTGCAAAAGTGTTGAATTTTGAGGAGGTCTCATTTATCTATTTTTTTTTCTTTTTTGCTCATTCTTTGGGTGTAAGGTTTCAGAAACTATCCCCTACCACAAGATCTTGAAGAGGTTTCCCTACATTTTCTTCTACAAGTTTTATGGTTTTTGTTTGTATATTTAGGTCTTTGGTCCATTTTGAGTTAATTTTTGTATAAGGTGTGAGAAAATTTTGTATAAGGTATGAGAAAGGGGTCTTATATCTTTCTTTTGGATATGGCTATCCAGTTCTCCCAGAACAATTTTTTTAATAGACTGTTCTGCTCTATCTGGGTGGGCTTAACATCTTTGTCAAAAATCACTTGACTGTAGATATGAGTGTAAATTTTTGAGATGTTGATTCAGTTCCATTGGTCAGTCAGTCCTTATGCCAGATCTACACTTTTTTTTTTTTTTTTTTTTTTTACCATCCTGACTAAGTAATGTGCTTTAAAGTCAGAAAGTGAGTATCCTTCGAAATAATTTTTTTTCAGGTAATTTTTGGTTTTTTGGGGACCCTTATCCTTCTAAATAAATTTGATTAACTATGATGGTCAGACTATTGTGTCCATTTGGTCAGGTAATTGTGCCCAGTTGTTTGGTCCAGCAAAAACTGGGCTAATTGGAATATAAGGACATTTATGGACTTTAGTTACCATTGTCTTTACTGCAGTGATAAATCATAGATAGCTGATTACAGTTACATCAACTAGGAAGGTTGCCATCAGCAATGAGTGATGCTTTATTCAAGCAGTTGAATGCCTTAAATGGGGAAATGATTCTAGCATTGAGTTACAATTTCCCAGTTGGTCTTTGGACAGCCAATGTTTTCCAGAACTCATCAAGAACCTTCACTGGACTTTCATTGGAGACCCTGGTTGCAGGCTGCCCACAGAACCTGGACTTGCACATCCCCATGGTCACGTGAGATTCTGATAAAATTGTATACTATTGACAGATATCTCTTGTTGATTCTGTTTCCCTAGAGAACCCTGACTAATACATTGACCTTTAAATTTCTCAGGAAAGACTGTTAGGATTTTTATTGGGATTGCGTTTTGAATCTGTAAATCACTTTGTGTAGAAATGACATCTGAACAATATGTGGTCTTCTAATCCATGAACAAGGAATGTTCTTCCATCTATTTAAGTCTTCTTCAGTTTCATTCAGCAATGCTTTGTAGCTTTCTGAATACAGGTACTTTATGTTCTGGTTAAGTTTATTACTAAATATTGGATTGTTTTAGTCACTATTATAAATGGAAACTTTTTCAGATTTCCTCCTCAGATTGTGCATCAGTATTATATAGAAACACTATTGATTTTTGCATATTATTCTTGTATCCCCCACTTTGCTGAACTCATATATTATTCTATTAGCTTTGTTGATTTTTTTTTCAGGATTTTCTACATATAGGGCCAGTGAATACTGAAAGGTTATCTTCTTCCTTTCCTATTTAGTTGCCTTTTATTTCTAGCTTATTTGCTCTAGTGAGAACTTCTAGCACAATATTAAATAATAATGGTGACCCTGGGCATCCTTGTCTTGTTCCTGATCTCAGTGGGAAAGCTTTCAGCATTTCACCATTGTGTACAATGTTAGGTGTAGGTTTTTCATATGTGCACTTCACCATATTGAGAAAGTTTCCTTCTATTCCTATCTTTTGGAGAATTTTCATCAAGATAGGGTGCTCTATTTTTTTCAAATGTTTTCTCTGCATCAATAGAGAGGATCATATGATTTTTCTTCTACAATTTATCAATGTGGTTTGTTACACAAATTGATTTTAATGTGTTGAACAATCCTGGCATACATTGGATAAAACCCACTTAATCTTGGTGTATAATAATTTCAATGTGCTTTTGGATTCTGTTTTGAAGTATTTTGCTGAGGATTCTTACATCTGTATTCATTAGAGATATTGGTGTGTAATTTTCTTTTTTTGTAGTACCTTTATCTGGTTTCTCTATTAGGGTGATGTTGGCTTCATAGAATGAGTTTGATAACATTCTTTCCTGTCCAATTTTTTGGAAGAGCTTGAGCAAGATCTGTATTAGGTCATCTTTGAATGATTGCTTGAATTCACCTGTGAAACCATCTGGTCCTCAGCTTTTAATCTTTGGGAAATTTTTGATGACTGTTTCAATCTCTTCATTTGTCATTAGTTTTTTGAAGTCTTCTATTTTTCTAGAGTCTATGTAGCTGGTTCATATGTTTCTAGGAATTTTTCCATCTCATCTTCATTTTCTAATTTTCTGGCATGTGATTGTTCATAGTATCATATTATGATCTCTTTTATTTCTGCAGTCTCAGTGGTAATGCCCCCTCCCATTTTTTATTTTATTTATTTGAATTTTATCTCTTTTATTCTTTGTTAGTGTAGCTAAGTGTTTGGGTATTTTGTTCATCTTCTCAAAGAATCAACTTTTGATTTTGTTGATGCTATTGTTTTTTTGTACTCAATTTCATTTATTTCTGCTCTGGTCTTTACTATTTCTTTCCTTCAGCTTGGTTTTAGATTGCTTGTGTTTTTTTGTATTTCCTCCAGGTGTGCAGTTAGGTTTTCTTCAATTTTAGATTGTTCTTTTTTAATGTATGCATTGACAGTTTTGAGTTTCCTTCTCAGACTGCTTTTGCAGTGTCCCATCAGTTTTGATATGTTGTATTTTAATTTTCAGTCATCCCAAGAAATTTGCTAAATTCTTCTACCATTTCTTCTTTGACTCACTGATTTTTGAACTGTGTGTTCTTCAGTCTGCATATACTTACGAATTTTCCATTTTTTTCACCCATTATTGAATTCTAACATAATTTCATTATGATCAGAGAAAGTATTTTGTAGAATTTCAATCTTTTAAAATTTATTGAGACTTGCCTTGTGACTCAACATATAGTCTGTCTTGAGGAAGGATCCATAAGCACTTGCAAAGAATGTATATACTATTATTTTGTGGTGCAATGCTCTATAGATGTCTGTTAGGTCTAGTTCCTTATCATATTGTTCAAGTTCTCTGTTTCTTTATTAATCCTCTGTCCAGCTATTTTACCCAACACTGAGAATGGATATTGAAGTCTTCGACTATTACTATAGAGACATCTATTTCTCTCTTCAGATTTACCATTGGGTGCATCATGTATCCTTGGCTACTGATGTTCTGTGCACAAATATTTAGTATCATCATTTCTTCTTGCTCAATTGCCCCTTTTATTAATATATAATGACCTTTTTCATTCCTTATAACAGTTTTGCTTTTATTTTATTTTTTTTATTTTTTTTATTTTTTATTTTCTTTTAAATGTTACATTCAAAAAATATGAGGTCCCCATATAGCCCCCACATTACCCACCCCACCCCTCCCACATCAACAACCTCTTCCATGATCATGGCATATCCACTGTACCTGGCGCATACGTTCTGGAGTACCACTGCACCACATAGACAGTGGTCGACATTGTAGTCCACACTCTCCCCCAGTCCATGACAGGACACACAACATCTAGCATCCATCCCTGCAGCACCACCTAAGACAACTCCAAATCCTGAAGATGACCCCACACCATATCTCTCCTTCTGTCTCCCTACCATCAGCAGCTACTGTGGTTACCCTCTCCACAACTCTACTACAATTTTCTTCTCTTACTAATCACAATAGTTCCCCAGCAGAATACCACTAAGTCCCCTCTAATCCATACTCTATTCCTCCATCCTGTGGACCCTGGGATGGTTATGTCTAGTCCCCCTCTACATCAAGAAGTAGCTTATATTCCACATGGATGATGGTTGCAATTCTGCTTGCAGCTGTAGGCACTCTTGACTCCCTGATTTGGTGGTTGACCTTCTTCTCCTCCCTGTCAGCTGGCCAGGGTAAGCCCAGGACCTGGCCCTCACATGGAAAGTTCAGAGATTCAGGTCTCCTGAGTAAACACCAACCCAAACACCAACCAAAGGTCTGGTAAAAGTAACAGAGGAGACATGTAGAAAGGCCATATCTGAGTCCAGCTCCATCACACTCAGGATCACAAACTCCAAAGTAGGGCCAACTGACATGGCCCTGAATTACAGAGACATCTACCATGACCATAGAACCTATGGGTCTCTGCAGCCCTCAGGAAAACCAGCACCTGGATTTCCATCTACCTTGGCTGTCTCTGGTACCCTGATGAGGTGTGCATAAGCATCACCCCTCTGATGCCTCCCGACTGTTTTTTGGAGACTCGTAGCTAAATGAACTCATTTGTCCTTTCCATTTCCTCCTTTTATCCAAAGTCAAAAAGCAGTTTTTAACACCTTATATTACATTTAGGCTGAGATATTCTGCCAGTCTGAGTTTACCCCTTTATTCAAGGTCTTTTTCTAGTTATATAATCAGCTGGTGCTTGGTAGTAATCCTTTGACACTAGGTGGGCTAATCCCTGGGAGTCATGTCCCACATTGGGAGGAAGGAAATACACTTACCTGATGAGTTTGCCTTAGCAAGTGGCCACATTTGAACAACATGGTGCTGTCAGGAGGTAACTCTTAGGCATCCTGCAGCTCTAGGCCTAGTTCATATGTCAGGCACACAGGCTCATAATCAGAGCTATCAGTATCAAGTGCTCATCATTGGACCATCCATCTTCATTGGTCTTTGCCATTGCCAGTTTTCCTTTTAAATCTATTTTGTCTGATGTTAGTATCACTACTCCAGCTTATTTTTGGTTAATATTTGTATAGAATATATTTTTCCAACCTCTCTTTAACCTGGTTGTGCCATTACATCTGAGAAGAGTCTCTTGTAGTCAACATATTTGGTTCATAATTTTTTTTATCCATTCTATCACAGTCTATGTCTTTTTATTGGGGAGTTCAATCCATTAACATTCAATGTTATTACTGTAAAGGCATTACTTCATCCATTTTGACCTTTGTCTTTCTGTTGTCATATCATACTATTTTCTATCATTTTACCCTTTAATTTACCTATCTATAATATTCTTTTCTACACTCTTGCAATTCTGATCTTTTGGTATCACTTTTTTTTGGTTTGTGAAGACTTTGAACTACCCTTCAGTGCTGAAGGACAGTTTTGCCAGATACAGAATTCTTGGTTGACCTTTTATCTCTTTCAGTATCTTAAATACATCATAGCCCTTTCTCCTCTCCTCTATGGTTTCTAATAAGAGGATGGCACTTAATCTCCTTGAGTTTCCCTTGTATATCATGCTTTCCTTTTCTCTTGCTGCTTTCAGAGTCTTCTGTTTATCTCTGCTATTTTTTATTCTGAATAGTAAGTATCTTTGGGTAGGTCTATTCAGGTTTATTTTGTTGTTGTCCTTGTTGGATATTGATATTTATGTCTTTCATAAGGGTAGGAAAGTTTTCAGTCATTATTTCTTCAAATATTCTTTTTGCCCCTTTTCCATTTTCATCTCCTTCTGGGACATCAATAATGTGTATGTTTTTGCATTTCACATTGTCATTCAGTTCCCAGAGATCCTGTTCCATTATTTTCCATTCTCTTCTCTTTTTGTTCTCCTGTCTTTTTTCAGTTCACATGATCCTTCTTCAAAATCACTAATTCTATTTTTGAGCAATTTAAATCAGCTGTTATGTGCCTGTAATGTACTTTTATTCTCATTGTGTCTTTCATTCCCATAATGTCTGTTACTTTTCTTTGAAGGACTTAAATTATTCTTTATGCTCACCCAGTGTCTTCTTAATCTCCTTTATCTCTTTAGTCATAATTTCCTTCAATTCTTTAGAGTTAGGAGAGTTGTGTGATTATCATTGACTGTTTTAAAATCTGTAGTTTTAAGGATATTTGGTAAGTTCCTTTGACTGGGTCATCTCTTCTTGTTTCCTACTTTGGCTTATAATTTTTTGCTCATTTCTAGGTATCTGAGTAATGTTGGTGAATTTAAGTTGATGGCCAATTTCTCTCTTACCTACTGTTATTATTTTTCCAAAGCTTTTCTTTAATATTTGGTTCATCTTATCCTAAGTTTTTAAAATTTCCCAGCTTAAGTAATTACAATCATGCCAGGAACTCATTATAAGGGTGCAAATAGAGAACACAAAGTTCCAAGTGCAGTTTTTGTCCCTGCAGTTTCCAGATAGTCCAACAGATGGTGCTCATTGGCAAACCTTTCCATGGAGATGTATCTCTCTTGGATTTCCTTTGTCTTTGGACAGAGCCAGGATTCAAAGTGGGCTTGGCTGGCTGCATTTACTGAAGAAAATTCCCCAGAATATCCTCCTCTTTCCCCTTTTAATAGCTGTGAAGAATGAAGATGTCTGCTTTCCCTCAGTCTGCTGCAATGAGCTCAGGGTTTTATCCCAGAGTAATATGGTGGAGGTGGAAGAAGAGTGCCCTTCCTGACAGCTCTGAGGTGTAGTAACTTACATTAGTGTGAGTTACACCTTAGCATGGTACACATTATTGTGATGCATTTGTCACAATTGAACATATATTGAAACATTGTTACAAACCATGGGCTATAATTTACATTATATTTTACACTTTGCACTGAACAATTTATAGATTTTGAAAAAAAGTATAATGTCCTGTATCTGTCATTGCTATATCATGCAGAACAAATCCAATTTCCCAAAAGTGCCCCCATGTTACACCTATTATTTCTTATCCCTCCTATCAGAAACTCTGGTGACTACTGTCTTAAAATCAATACTACAAATTCCTCCATTACCAGAATAATAAGCCTACTTTGGTCTCTAGTTGCTTTCTCCTTCTTATGTGCATTCATTCCTCAATTTTGAGGACCTTGGGATGGTGATGCTCACTGTGCTTCCAATCTAAGATCTGGCTTAGATCCCATGGGGCAGATGGATGAAGCTTTCTTGCTTTCAGTTGTAAATACTTTCTGAGTTTCAGGATGGGCATTGGCCCTCATCATCCTTTTGTTATTTGTCCTGGGCAAGTTCAATGAACTGGAGATTAGGTGCTAGCAGCAACACTGCTGAGATTCAAAGCTCAACTGGCATATCAACAGCCAGAAAATTTAAGTCTCCAGGACATATATTTAATGGGTATAGTGCTATTTATAGGCTCAAATAAAAGGGGCATAAGAACCATTAGTAGGAAAATTATAAATAAGTCTAACTCTAATACATTGGGGAGAAATGTTGTCTTATATTCCAAGGTAAGGCCCATTGATAGGGTGCCAATTTCCTGAGGTTCTCTGCAATGCCTATGGTGTCTAGATGTCTCTAAAGCCCCCAATAACACCCCATTTGAGGCACTGTTTACAGTGGCAGTCAGTGAAATCCTCCTGAGGCATACATCAGCATAATTTCTGGAAGGACCTCATGATTCACTTTGAAATCTTTTAGCCATAGAAACTCATTTGTATTTAATATTCCCCCTTTTGGTCAAGGTCTTTTTCCAATGTATTTCTAGTTGACACTTGTTAATGATCAGTACCACAGAGGTCCATTCTTGGGAGTCATGTCCCACACTGTGGTTGAGAGAGAAGTGGCAAGCTTATATGCTGAGTTTCACTTAGAGAAAGTTCACACTTAAATAACAAAGGGACTTTCAGGAAGTAACTCTTAGGCAATAGATATTACTAGGCTAAGTTTAAATTTTACAAGGAAAAGGATCATATTTATATGCATTAATATCAAGGGCCTGGCATATTGGTCTATCTTCTTTCACTAGACACTGCCTATGTATTCTAGAGATTCTTTCCATTCTATTAGAGAATGTAGCAAGACTCCCCAAGATAGGAATTTAACATTTTGTTGGTTATTTTGTGTGTCTCCACACTGCATGACCACATGAACACATTCATATTCCATAGAGACATGCCCCAGATGCATCCTTTCCCAAAGATCCCCCCACAACTGACACCCTGCACCAGTGGTATACCTCTGTCATAGCTGTATTTTTCTGTAACCCAAAACATCCCCAAAATTAAAGCCAATTTTTTTGCCTTGTCCCATTCCTACCAATGTAGTCTCAACCACAGACCTACAAATCCTCAAAGTTCATGTCTTGCTTCTTCCAGCCTTCACCCCATTTCCATGGATAATCTAAACCAACCCCCACCCTACTCACACTTCCATTCCAGCACTGTTGACCCCCCTCACATCCCAGCACCAACATCATCCACTTCCAAACCACTCCTTTCATCTTATCATAGGATATGCCCATATTGGAAAGCAGCTCACCACATTCTACTCACTTTTTGACTCCTGATAACCTATATTCCATACTCTATTTGTGTGAGTATTCTCAATAGGATTAAGACATATCAATGAGGTCGTGCAATATTTGTCCTTTAGTGACTGGCTTACTTCACTTAATATAAGGTTTTTAAGATTCATCCGTGTTTACCTGTGTTTCAAGACTTCATTCCTTGTTACAGATGTGCAATATTCCATTGTATGTATATACCCCATTTTACTTATGCATTCTTTTGTTGATGGACGCTTGTGTTACTCCCAACTTTTGGCAATTGTGAATAATGCCACTATGAACATGGTATTCATATATCTGTTTGAGTCTCTGTTTTCAATTTTTCTGTATATATACTCAGCAGATGGATTGCTGGATCATATGGCAATTCTACAGTTAGCTTCCTGAGGGCACACCAATCCAAACTCCACAATGGCTACACCATGTTATAGTCCCAGCAAAGTGGATGAGGTCTCCCTTTCCTCCACATCCTCTCCAACACTTGTAGTTATCTGTTTTTCTTTTCAATACCCACCAGTGTAATAGGTATAAGATGATATCTCATTGTAGTTTTGATTTGCATTTCCCTAATAGCTACTGATATTGAGCATCTTTTCATATGCTTTTTATCTATTCATATTACCTATTTGGAAAAGTGTTTATTCAAATCTCTTATCCATTTTCAAAAGGGGGTTGTTTGCTTTTTTTATTTTTGAGATGTAGGGTTTCTCTATATATGCTGGACATTAGATCCTTATCAGATAAGTTGTTCCCAAATATTCTAACAGAACATTAAATAAAAGTAGTGACATTGGACATCTTTGTCATGTTCCAGATCTTAAAGAAAGCCTTCAGCCTTTCATTATTAGGTATTATGTTAGTTGTGTTTTTTTCACATATACTCATTTTTCCTGTTGATGAAGTTTCCTTTTTCCTAACTTTTGAAATGTTTTTTCAAAGAATAGATGATGTATTTTATCAAATGGGTTTTTTTTTTGCATCAATAGAAATGATCTTTTTTTTTTTCCTTTTGATCTGTTAATGAGTTGTATTACATTGATTGTTTTTCTTATGTTGAACCATCTTTGTATATCAGGAACAAAAGCCACTTGATCATGGTATATAATTTATTTGATGTGTTCTGAATATGATTAGAAAGTATTTTATTGAGAATTTTAGCATTTAGTTTCATTAGAGATACTCGTTTGTAGTTTTCTTTTCTTGTGACATCTTTACATGGCTTTGGTATTAGGGTAATGTTTGCCTCATGGAATTAGTTAGGTAACATTCCTTCCACTTCTATTTTATGGAAGAGTTTACGCAGGACTGATGTTAGTTCTTTCTGGAATGTTTAGTGAATTCACCAATGAAGCAATCTGGACTTTTCAGAGTTGGGAGATTTTTGATGACTAATTCAGTTTGTTACTTGTGATTGGTCTGTTGAGTTCATCAACTTTTTTCTTCCATGATCATAGGTTGCATGTGGGTTTCTAGAAATTTTTCCATTTCATCTAAGTTGTCCAATTTTTGGCATTTAATTTTTAAAAATATCCTCTTATGATACTATTTTTTTTAGGTGGGAGCAGTGGTGATATCCCCTCTTTCAATTTTTATTCATTTTCATTTTTTCTCTTTTTTCCTTTATTAGTTTAGCTAAGGGTTTGCCAATTTTATAAATCTTCTCAAAGAACCAGCTTTTGCTTTTGTTAGTTTTCTAGAGCTTAGATTCTCAATTTCATTTATTTCTGATGTAATCTTTGTTATTTCCCTTTGTTCTGCTTGCTTTGGGATTAATTTATAGTTCTTTCTCTAGTTCCTCCAGGTATACATGTTAGTCTTTATTTTTTAGCTCTTTCTTTTTTTTAAATATAGGTATCTATGACTACAAATTTCCCTCTCAGAACTGCTTTTGCTACGTTACATAGGTTTTGATATGTTTTGTTCTCAATTTCACTTGTTTCAAGGTGGTTACAATTTTTTTTTTTACAATTTCCTTCTTGACCCACTGTTTAAGAATGTATCATTTAACTCCCAAATCCTTGTGCCTATTTTGGGTCTCTGACCCTTATTAATTTCCAGCTTCATTCAATTGTGGTCAGAGAGATAACTTTGCATAATTTCTAAATTTTTTGAGAATTGTTCTGTAACCTAACATTTGGTCTATTCTGGAGAATGACCCATGTGTACTTGAGAGGAATGTATAACCTGCCTTATTTAGATGTACTGTCCTATGTATGTCTATTAGGTCTTGTTTCTTAAATGTATTATTCAAGGTTTCTGTTTCTGTATTAACCCTCTGCAAGATGTTCTCTCTAATGATGATAATTGTGTTTTAAAATCCCCTACTATAATTGTTGAGGCATCTCTTTCTCCCCTTAGTTTTTCCATTGTTTGTCTCATGTACTTTGGGGAACTCTGGTTAGATCCATAACTATTTATAATTTTTCTTTATTCTTCATAGATTGCACCTTTTATTAATGGATAGTGCCCTTCTCTGACTCTTAAAATAGCTTTGTATTTAACGTCTATTTTGTCTGATATTAGCATATCTACTTCCTCCTTTTTGGGGGGTTATTTTCATGTAAAATCATTTTCCCACCTTTCACTTGCAAACTTCTTGTGTCCTTGGGTCTAAGGTGAGTTTCTTGTAGACAGCATATAGATGGGTCATATTTTCTTATCCATTCTGCCAATCTGTGTCTTCTGATTGGAGAGTTTAATCCACTGACATTCAATGTTATTACTCTCAAGGCAGTACTTATCTTGGCCATTTTTTTCTTTAGGTTTATACATGTCTTACTTTGTTGTCATTTCTCTTTTTATCCTTCTAGTTATTCTTACTAATAGTCTTTCTTTATATACTTTTCCCCAACCCTCTCTCTCATATATATTTTTTCCTTTCACCTGCAGTACACCCTTATTATTTGTTGAAAGGCAGGTTTCTTGTTGACAGACTCTTAATTTCTGTTTATCTGTGAATATTTTGAACTCTCCCTCATTTTTTAATGTGAGCTTTGTTGGATACAGAAATTTTGGCTAGCAGTTTTTCTATTAACACCTTACCCATATCATATCACTGCCTTCTCACCTCCATGGTCCCAGATGAAAAATCAGCACTTAATCTTATTGATCTTCCCTTGTATGTGATGGAACTCTTTTCTCTGGCTGCTTTAAGCATTCTTTCTTTTTCTTGTGTATTTGACAATTTGATAAATATGTGTTTTGGGGTAGGCCTGTTAAAATTTATACTGTTGGGAGTTTGCTCCACTTCCTGAACATGTACATCCATGTCCCTCAAAAGAGTTGGAAAATTTTTAGCCATTATTTCCTCCAACAATTCTTCTGACCCCTTTCTTTTCTCTTTACTCTCTGGGATGCCTATAATGCATATGGGTGTGCATTTCATCTTGTCATTCAATTCCTTGTGTCCCTACTAAATTTTTTCTATTTTTTATCTCTCTGTTTTACTATCTCTGTGATTTCAAATATTCTATATTTGACATCACTAACTCTTTCCTCTGCTATTATGTACTTCCAGTTTATTTTTAAATTCTTCCTTTGTGTCTTTCATCACCATCAGACCTGGTATCTTTTTATGTATGTTTAAAATTTCTTCTGTATGTTCTCCCAGTATCTTAGTATCCTTTATCTCTTTCTTCACTTCATTAAGTTGATTTCTGATATTTGTTTGGAAATCCTTGATCACTTGTTTCACATTCTGCATCTCCCCCTCTTTTTTCACTTTGTTCATTAGACTGGGCTGAATCTTCTTATTTCTTCTTATGGTTTATAATTTTTTTCTGGTATCTAAACATCTGTTTATCTTGAAGGGCTTATACAGATGGTTAGCTCCTCTTTCTAGTCTAAGGTTTTATTTAATTTTGTTTTTGATAAAGATCTTCTCTGACATTTGATTGCACTTATTCTTTATCCTTGTAGTTGTCCATTTTCCCCTGAAAAATATTAAGGAAAAGGTATGGAAAAAATGTTTTAAACAATGGAAAAGAAACCATAAAAGAATCAGGAAAAAAAGAGTAATGAGTGAAAAATCATTAAAAAAAAATAAAGAGGAATGATAATACAAAAGGTGAAATATAAAAAGAAAGAAATAGGAAAATAAAACAAAATAACAGAAAGATGAGGAGAGAAGAAAGAAAATAATGATGAAACAAGAGAATGTGGGATGAAAGAAAAGCAATGAAAGAGGTGAAAAAGAAAGAAAGAAAATAAATAAAGGAATTAAAGAGAACAAAAAAGAAGAGGAAAAACAAAACAGAAACAGGCTTCCTTTGTGGCCACTGACAACTGTCCCAAGGTGCCAGTGCTTACCAGTCAATCACCCTGCAACCCATTCTCCCCAGGTAGCACACCTAGGTATAGAGAAAAGAATAAGGAATAAAAAAATATTTGAAAAGAATAAAAACTGTAAAATAACAAATTAAAACACCAAAAAAAACCTCAGTCTAAATTCCCTGTCCTGAGACTTCTTGCCCTTCATCTTCTGTACCCTGCAGCTCCTGGGATGCCTCTCCCTGGTTCCTCATCCTTCCCATTGGTTGGGTAGGATATTCCTTTTTGTTGTTGTTAGGAGGTAGCAGGGATTGAACCCCATATTCCGTATATGTGAAGCAGGTATTCAATGACTGAACTATACCCACTCCACCAGTTAGATAATGCTTCTGAAGCCTTTTGAAAAATTGTTGTCTGCCTCAGCCTGCCCTCTTTTCCCTCAGGCCATTTTGACTTTCTCCTTGGCTGTTAGGTGCCTGTCAGCCCACTCACTCCCTGACCTAGTTCCTCTCTCTCTCAGGACATGCAGGTGTGACTGATCAGGTCTTCCAGTCCCTTCACCGTTCTTCCCTGAGCAGCTGGGGTCTTTTTTTTTTTTGGTCTGGTCTGGTCTGGCCTGCCCACCTTATCTCCCCTCCTCCCTACACCTCATGAGTTGGCTGAGTGCTGGTCCCCCACAACTGCTTTCTCCACACACACACACACCTCTCAAGAGCCTGCTGAGTAACAGGATGCACCCCTGGTTGCCATGGGGGAGACTTTACTCACTCTTGGAGCTGGGTAAGCCCTGGTCTTCCAGCCAAGTCACTCCCTCTGAGCTGGCTGTTTGCTCTATCTCCTACATGTTCCCTTTCCCTCAGCTAATCAGGCTCCTCTCTCAAGCTACCTTCTCCCATTGCCCCTGTGTGTTCATGACTCCCCTTCTGCCATGTAAGCCTGTTATTTTTCCTTTTTTAAGGAAAACTTGAAATGTCATTCTACTTCTTAGTTATGCAATCTAACATCATTAATAAACTTGTTTCTTAAGCTAAGAGAAATGCATCTCCCAGTAGTTTCAAACTGCTGTTTTATATAACTGCTTTTAGTCTTTACTTTTATGCCATCATTTTTTAAATCATTCCCTTCCCCCTCCCCCATCCTGCTGTTTTTGCTGTCTGTGTCCATTTTCTGTGTGATATTCTGTATCTATTTCTCTTTTTGTCTTCTCTTCTTCTCTTCTTCTCTTTCTCCTCTAGAATTCACTGGGATTCAGTCCTGGGGATCTCTGAAGTGGAGAGAGGTTCCCTGTCAATTGTACCACCTCTGTTTCTGGTCTCTACTGTGCTTCACTTGGACTCTCCCTTTCATCTCTCTTTTGTTTCATCATCATCTTTCTGTATGAACCATTTGCACAGGCACTGGCTCACCGCTCAGACACTCAGCTTGCAGCATGGGCACTTGGCTGGCCACATGGGCAGTGGCTCACCATGTGGGCACTGGCTCACCATGCAGGCACTCATGTGGGTACTAAGTTCACCATGTGGGCACTAGGCTTTCCATGTGGGCACTTGGCTCACTACATGGGCATTTGGCTCACTGTGCAGGCACTCAACTTGCCGCACGAGTACTGGCTTGTCCCACAGGCACATTTTCTCTTCTACTTTTTCACCAGGAGGCCCTAGGAATCAAATCTGGGTCCTTCCAAATGGTAAGCAATGGCCTTATCACTTGAGTCACTTCCCTCATGCCATCATTTTGATGCATCTTCAACAACCAGTGGCACTTTGTGATTATTTAGTTTACTTAAGTGGCCCTTAATTTACAAATGATTTGACACTTCTTTTGTAAAGAGAGATTGAAGCTAATATTTTTAATTAATTCCTGCTAAAAAAATGGCCCTTCATGGGGAAATATTATACACCTTTTATTATCCAATGCTATGAATGATGAGGCTCTAAATAGACTTTTGAATGTCACTAATGCTTAGCATCATGAGCAAAAAGGATAATAGTGGGAAACTGAGAAGCAGAGTAACTGGAATAAAAGAACATGATGAGACAGTGTCATATTGCAAAGAGATCAAGTTTGTGCAAAAATTATTAAAATATTTTCTCCAAACAAATCAATATCAGCTGCATTTGTTTGGTAGAAATACATATAGAAAACAATTGTGTTGTACATCTTGTTTGGAGAAAACTAAACAAACCACTATATAGATAAATTTCTTTAAGTGAGACACAAAAGGTGTCTTTTTGTTCTGGCAGAGTCAATTGTGGCAGCTGGACTGAACTTTCATCACCTAATAACAATAAACTTCAGAAACAAGTTTATTCAATCTCCTGGTCCTTTAGACAGTGACTGTTTTTCTTAGATTTCAAGAATTGTAGGCTTGGAAGAAAACCTAATTCTTGAATTTGTGTGAGCAAAACCCCTGGATGGTGGCTGAATAGTCTGATTTTATCACCTGATAGTGACTTGAGAGAATGAGTAGTGGGAAAAGATTCATAGATAAGCTTGTTTTCAGTTATTCCTCCTTCTTTATTCAGGATAAACAAGCAAACAAACAATCCCAAACACTTAAAAATATACTGCACAGCAATCCATCATCCATGGTGAGTTGCAACATTAACATTGGATTTATTTCTTCCATTAAAAAACATTGTGAGAAGGATTAAGAGTTATTAGCTTAAATTTTCTTTTTCTTTATGCAAAATTTAACAGTACATCCTTTTACTAAGCCTCAAGTATTCATTTAGTTTTCTCTAGACCCTTTTCTTAACTATATAGTGAATAAAATATATGACATCTTTTGCACTTCTAGGTAGAGTTTAAAATGTTATCAAACTTTGCATCAAATACTTTTAAAATTATAACATTATCTACAACCTTTTTGGGATGTTTATTCATACTTTTAGTCAACTTTACATTAGTGTTTTCCCTTTATTTCTATTTGAAACCTGTGCTACAGATTCATGAAAGCTGACATAGGTTTTGGAATGATTCTAATGTGTGATAATTAGTTTTAGACATTTACCTAAAATTTTGAACCTGAGTTTTATGATTCATTTGCATCCTTAAATGAATATTTAACTAAATATTGCTAATTTACATTTTTTGAATAGTACATGAACCATATCAATTGATATTTACTATTTTATTCTATCACATTTAAAGTGAGGTAACTCTAATAAAATAAAAGAAAAAAAAACAAAAAGAGCAAAAAAGACCATAAAAGTAGGTGTTTTCCTGTAAGACTGAACATTAGGTAGTATTTCTACAGTACTGAAAATCAGTTCAACAAAGCTTAACTATGTCAGAGAACAGTATATTCAAACAAATGTCACTGGAATTGAAGGAAAAGCATATCCCACACCCAAAAATGATATCAAGAGCTAAACTGCCATGCAGCAAAATAATTGTACTTTAAAACCATCAGCCATAGTAGAGGAATATTTATTATGAAATAACGAAACTAATATTTCATTATTTAGGATATATTCCTTCAAACAGTCATCACTGAGCTTCATAAATATGTGTGAACTTAATTGTAAGTCATAGAGAAATATTTGCAGCACAGCTTTGAAGAATGATGTGATGGTTTGGGTAGTGTGTCAACTTGGTCAAGTAATTTTGCCCAGTTGTTTGATCAAGGAAACACTGAGCTCACTGTAATACAAGGACATTTATGGACTTTTTAGTCACCAGTGAGTTTACTGCATAGATGGCTGATTACATCTACAATCAACCAGGGAGTTTACAATGAGTGTTTTTTTTTTATCCTATCAGTTAAATGCCTTGAAAAGGGATGTGATTTCACCATTTAGAGAGAATTTCCCAGCTTGTCTATGGACAGCCAATGTCTCCCAGGAACTCATAAAGGACCTTCATCAGACTTTTGTTGGAGCCCCTGGTTTGCAACCTGCCTGCAAGAATCTGGACTTATGCATCCCCACAGTCATGTGAAAGAATTTTATAAAATGTCATACTATTTACAGATGTCTCCTGTTGACTCTGTTTATGTAGAGAATCCTGACTAATATAGTTTGGTACCAAGAATGGGGTGGTGCAGGTCTTAAATGGTAAATCCTTTCTAGCATTCCAATCTCTCTAAGGCTTTGAATTCCCTCTGCTACTGTATACCAGGGCAAATCAGGCATCTCAACCTCAGAAATGCTAGGCCATGTTTTGGTCAATATTTCAGGTAGCCACCAAAAATACCTGTTAGAGCCCTTTCTAACCTCTTGAGCTACAGCATTGAATCAGAAATTTCTGCTTAGTGGGCTCATATCAATAAATTAAGCCTGATTCAACTTTATATCCCTTCCACCATTATCCCATATCCTTAGCATCCTTTCCCATACATATTTCTCTGATTTCTGTCTATACAGGTTTGAAACCTCCTGCAATTCTTTTAAAGTATAATGTATTTCTTCATGGATCACACTTTGTATTTCACCTTTGGGGACTTGTAGTGATTTTAGTCTAATAATAGGTCTCAAAGAGAAAAGGGTAAGTATTGGAATCCAGCGATATTTTTAATATCTCCATTGCCAACTCATGCCATGAACTGTTAGTGGCCTCTTCATTATTGGAAAGGGAGCCATTAGTACTCTTGAGTCCAATTAGAGTAGAAAGCCAATCACAAAACTCCCAGAACCACATGAGGCATCCCATGTTTAAGACTCATTTCCTCAAGAACCAGTCCCCAAGAAGCAGCAAGATGGTGTCATTTTAAGGGAGCACTCACCAGCTCTCTAGAAAAAACAATTGATAAGGGACTAGATCCTGTCTGTGTCAGCTGTTTTCAAAACCCACAGAGCAGTAGGCTTCATGGCATTGATCTGGAGGGAGCTAGACAAAGAGACAAAAAGCCCAAGGGAAAACCATGAGTTCCTTGTTCCAGTGGTTGGATGTAGTGGCAGCTAAGCCCCACCCATAAGGCAAAAAGCCACTGCAAACCCCCTGATTCCCACCAGCCACCAAGTGGGAGGGAGCATTCTGTGTGAGTAAGAAGTTTCTGGGGAAGGGTGCAAATTCCTTTCTGTGAATTTGGTTACCTGGACCCCCTTTGAACTTTAGGGAGCATACCAGCTGGCAAGAGGTGACCCTGGGAAGAGGGGAGGAGGCAAATCTGCTTAGGAAGCCTGATATACTTAGATGACATGGAAGAGAGGAACTTGGGCTGGGAGAAGCAGGGTCAGGCAATTGACTGGTCCTGTGCTGAAAACTCTCAAAATTCCAACTAAGGGATGCTGGCTGTAGGAAGTGCTTAATAACCTTCAAAGGGCCTATTTAGGGTAACTGGGGGGAGTGGGAGATCTGGAAGAGGGTTAAGAGTTATTTCTCTGTGGTGAGTTCATATACCACGTTTCTATTTGCATATCAGAAGGGAACTCAACCTGACCAGGATAGGTGAGGGGGGATCTGATCACACAGGCTATTGCATACTGCTGTCCTGGAAGAGAAAGCAATAAGAATAGAAAGGGGGCAGGGACAGACAGGGCCCTAATCAGCTGGAATCTATCCAACTGCAGAGTCAAACCTGCCCTAGGGAATGTGACTGGATAGCTCTTAGCTAACAAGACCAAAAGAAAGTTTAACTCAATGGAGGAGTCTCTGCTTTGAATATATGAGGTCCCTTGTTCAATTCCCAGTGCTCCTTAGAGTAGTGATCAACTAGGTTACCAAACACTGAGCTGATACTTTAGGAGAGTGAACACATAGACATTATTTTTGCATTAGCCTCTCTTGGGACTCTTATTTTTCCTTAAAAAAGGTTGCTTTTTAAAAATTTAACTAATTTTACTTGATAAAACCCAATTCAAAACCTCTAGAGAGCAGGCTGCAGGTTAATTGATTGAGGAACACCAAGAGTCTAAGAAGCTCCTCAGGGGCCTAAGAAGGAAGACTATTTTTCCTATGTTTCTGATTGCTTGTTTGAGTGATGGTTTTTTGTTTTTTTTTTCCTCTTTTTCCCTCTTTCTTCCCAGGTTTTGTTGTTGTTGTTGTTGTTGTTAATTAGGTGCTGCTGGCTTGTTTCTTACTTGCTGTGTTTCCCCCTTCCTATGTTTCCCCTTTCTTTTGTATACCAATCTTGTTAACCTATGCTATTTCTTTCCCTTCCTTCATCTTCCTGTCTTTTGTTATCTGTTTTTGTTCTTACATTCCAACTCTCTTTGTTTAGTCTTTAATTTTCCTTGTTTTTATTTCTATCTCCTCTATTCACTGTATTCTTTTTTTTAAACTTTTTCTTACTGTCTCATCTCTTTCCCTTTCTTGTTATTCTGTCCTTTTAATTCATTCTAGATATTATTCTTTATTCAGTTTTTCATTTCACTGTTTGTTCCCCACTTTTTTACTCCTATTCATCTGCACTTCTTTTTTTTTTTTTATTTTTTTAAAGATTTATTTATTTATTTAATTTCCCCCCCTCCCCTGGTTGTCTGTTCTTGGTGTCTATTTGTTGCGTCTTGTTTCTTTGTCTGCTTTTGTTTCTTTGTCCGCTTCTGTTGTCGCCAGCGGCACAGGAAGTGTGGGCGGCGCCATTCCTGGGCAGGCTGCACCTTCTTTTCACGCTGGGCGGCTTTCCTCACGGGCACACTCCTTGCGCGCATCAGCACTGCGCATGGCCAGCTCCACACGGGTCAAGGAGGCCCGGGGTTTGAACCGCGGACCTCCCATATGGTAGACGGACGCCCTAACCACTGGGCCAAAGTCCGTTTCCCTCATCTGCACTTCTTACATGAGTTAATTATTCATTTTTTCTAGGTCTTATGCAATTCCTCTTCAACATTTTACTATGAAAATTATTATTATCCTTTTTCTCTTTCTACCTATTTCCCTTTCCCTGGCTTCAAACTTTTTCTTTCAAGGGAACATAGACAACAGAAAAGAAATAGAATAAGAGGAGCAAAGTACCAAAGAGGAAACTTACCACACATACAGAAACAGCAAATAAGTAAAACCCTAGAACAGAGAGAGAAACTAAGCAACTGAATGATAAAGATAAGCCTAAACATCAACAAAAAATTACAAACCATAGTAAGGAACAAGAAGACATGGCATAGTACAATGAACAAACTAAAAACTAGGAAGAGATGCAAATTATGGAACAACTAATCATAACTGTATAAACAAATATCAGAAACAACTTATTGAAGTGAAGAAAGAGATTAAGGATATTAAGTAAACATTGGGAGAGGACATGGAAGAAATCATAAACATACATAAGAGGTAACAGAAATGATAGTGATGAAAGGCACAGTCCAAGAATTCAAAAATACACTGGAAGCACATAACAGCAAATTTGAAGAAGCAGAGGAAAGAATTAGTGATGTGGAAGACAGCACAGCTGAAAGAAAACAGATAATAAAACACACACACATATATAAAGATAGAAAAAATCCAACAGGGAATTAGGGATCTGAATGGCAAACAAAAAAAACAAAAAAAACCACATGAGTGTATGCATTATAAGCATCCTTGATGGAGAAGAGAAGGGAAAGGGGACAGAAGGAGTATTGGAGGAAATAATAGCTGAAAACTTCCCAATTCTATTGAGGGAGATGGGAGTACATGTCCAATAAGTGTAGCACACCTCAAACAGTATGAATCCCATCAAGCCTACTTTAAGACATTTACTTGTCAAATTGTCCAATGCTCAGGACAAAGAGAGAATACTGAAAATAGTAAAAGAAAAGAGAACCATCACATATAAGGGAAAGTTAAATAAAATAATTGCTGATCCCTCATCTGAAACCATGAAGACAAGAAGGCAGTAGTATG
The DNA here is from genome assembly GCF_030445035.2 of Dasypus novemcinctus. Classification (NCBI taxonomy): domain Eukaryota; kingdom Metazoa; phylum Chordata; class Mammalia; order Cingulata; family Dasypodidae; genus Dasypus; species Dasypus novemcinctus. The sequence goes on along the minus strand of NC_080679.1, from coordinate 53,088,397 downwards.
ATGTAATTAAGGCACTAAAAGAAAAAAACTTCCAGCCAAGAATTCTCTATCTAGCAAAGCTGCATTTAAAAATGAAGAAGACTTGGCTCAATGGATAGGGCATCTGCCTACCACATGGGAGGTCCATGGCTCAAACCTAGGTCCTCCTGACCCATGTGGAGCTGGTTCATGTGCAGTGCTGATGTGCACAAGGAGTGCCATGCCATGCAGGGGAGTCCCCCACAGAGGGAAGCCCCATGCAAAAGAAATGCACCCTGTAAAGAGAACCGCCCAGTGTGAAAGAAAGTTCAGCCTGCCCAGGAGTGGCACCACACACACATGGAGAGCTGACACAGCAAGATGACTCAACAAAAAGAGACACAGATTCCCAGTGCTGCTGACAATAACAGAAACAGACACAGAAGAACATACAGCAAATAGACACAGAGAAGACACAAATGGGGGGGAGGGAGGGAGAGAAATAAATAAAAATAATTATTTAGAAAAAAGGAGAATTCAAAATATTCATAGATAAACAGAAATTAAGAGCATGGGGCAGTAAGAAACCTGCCCTTCAAGAAATACTAAATGGAGTGCTGGAGGTTGAGAGGTGAAAACAGAAGAGAGAGAAGGAGTTGGAGAAGAGTGTAAGAAAAAATAAAAAAATAGGAATGAAAACATATGATATACATTATCCATATTTTCTTTGGATTTATATAAGTAATTCCTTGACAGTTAAAACACTGAATGATACTGGTTTAAACTCAAGAGTAAAGAGACACAGATTTGCAGAATGGATGAGGATATATGGCCCATCTAAGTGTTGTCTAAAGAAACCCACTTTAGACCCAGGGATTTAAGGAGGCTGAAACTGAAGGGCTGGAAAACAGTTTTCCAAGCAAACAACAAACAAAAAAGGATGGCTGTAGTTATACTAATATTGGGACAAAATAGACTTTAAATGCAAAACTATTTGAAGAAACAAAGATGAAAAGTATATATTTTTAAAAGGGGTAATCTTTCAAGAAGAAAGAATAATCATAAACATTTATGCACCTAAGCAGGGCACCTCAAAATACATGAGGCAAACACTGGAAAAACTAAGTGGAGAAATAGATGCCACTACAATTATATTGGGAAACTTTATACACCATTATCACCATTAGACAGAATATTTCAACAGAGAATCAATAAAGAAAGAAAGATTTTGAGTAATATATTAGAGTACCTGGACCTAATAGATATATACAGAATACTACACCCAAATACAGCAGGATATACATTCTTCTCTAGGGTACATGGATCATTCTCCAAGATAGACCACATGCTAGGTCACAGAACAACTCTCAATGAATTCAGAAAGATTGAAATTATACAGAGTAATTTCTCTGACCACAATGGAATGAAGCTGGGACTAGTAAGGGCCAAAGAACCAGATTAGGGAAAATATATGGAAGTTAAACAACACACTCTTAAACAAACACTGTATCAAAGAATAAATTACAAAAGAAATCAGTAACTGCCTTGACACAAAAGAAAATGACAACACAACATATAAAAACCTATGGGATACAGCAAAAGCTGTACTGAGAGGAAAATTCATAGCCATAAAATGCATGTATCAAAAAAGAACTACAATTGAACACTTAACTGCACGCCTAGAGGAATCAGTAAAAGAACAATAACCCCAAAGGAAGCAGAAAAATGGAAATAACAAAGCTTAGAGCAGAACTAAATGAAATAGAAAATTTTAAAAGCCCAAGAAAAAATTTAAAAAAATAAGCTGGTTCTTCAAGAATATAAAAAAAAAAAAAATGGACAAATCCTTAAACAGATTAACAAATAGAAAAAGAGAGAAGCCACAAATACAAATACATAAAATATGAAATGAGGGAGGGGACATCACCACTGACCACAATGAATTAAAGAGGATACTTTTAAAAATTATATGCCAGCAACAAGCAATCTGAGGAGAAAAAAAAAATATTTTAAATCCCATTTACAATAGCAACTAAAAGAATCAAATACCTAGGAATAAATTTAACTAAAGATGAAATGGCTTATACACAGAAAACTACAAAACTCTGTTAAAGGAAATCAAAGAAAACTTAAATAAAGCTTAAATAAATGGAAAGACTAAAAACATTAAGATGTCTATGCTACATAAATTGATCTACAGATTTAATAAAACCCCAATAAAATCAATACAGCATTTTTTTACAGAATTGAAAAAACTATGAAATTTATTTTGAAGGGCAAGAGACCACAAATAGCCAAAGATATATTGAAAACAAGAAATGAAATTAGATGAACCATACTACCTGACTTTAAAACATACTACAAAGCTAGTTACATTGGCAAAACTGCAGGGTGTTGGCACAAGGACAGACATACTGACTAACAAAACTAAACTGAGAGTTCTGATATACTTCCTCACAAACAGAGTCATCTGATATTCAACAAAGACACTGAATGCCATCAACTGGGAGAGAATAGACTCTTCAGAAATGGTGCAAGGAGGACTGATATCCATATCCAAAAGAATGAGAGAAGAACACCATCTCACACCTTATACAAATATGAACTCAAGATGGGTAAAAATATAGCTATAAGAGCCAAGACCATAAAGACCTTGGGAAATAATGTAGGAAAGCATCAACAGGACCTTGTAATAGGAAATATTTTCATGAATTTCATACCCAAAGCAAGAGCAGTGAAAGAAAAATAGATAAGTGGGACCTCCTTAAAATTAAAAAATTTGCACCTCAAAGGAGTTTTTCAAGAATGTGAAAAGACAGCTTGCCCAATGGGAGAAAATATTTGGTAACCATATATCTGATAGGAGCTTATTGTCCAACATATAAGAAATCCTATATCTTGAAAAGAAAAAGAAAAAAATCCATTAAAAAAATGGGCAAGTGAGTTGAACAGACACTTCTCCAAAGAAGAAATACAAATGACTAAAAAACAAATGAAAAGATGCTCAACATCACTGTCTATTAGGGAAATGCAAATCCAAAATTAATGAGATATCATCTTATACCCATTTGACTGGTGACCATTAATAAAACAAGGACTACAAGGGTTGGAGATGATGCAGAGGAATGGAACCCCTTATCCACTACTGGTAGGAATGTACAATTGTCCAGCTATTACGGAGGTCAGGTTGGCAGTTCCTCAAAACACTAAATATAGATCTGCTATATGATCCAGCAATTCCACTGCTGGGAATATACCCAGAAGCATTGAAATCAAAGACACAGACAGATATATTCACACCAATGTTCATAGTGGCATTATTCACTATTGCTAAAAGTTGGAATCAACCCAAGTGCCCATCAACAGATGAATGGATAAACAAAATATGGTATATACATACAATGGAATATTACTCAGCTGTAAGAAGGAATACAGTACTAACACATGGGATGACATGGATGACTCTTGAGGACATTTTGTTGAGTGAAGCAAGCCAGGCATTGAAAAGAAAATATTTCATGACCACAGAAGTATGAATTAAGCAACTTGGGCTGACTTAGAGAGCTAGAGTCTGGAAGATAGGTCTACAGGAAATAGAAAGGGAGAAGAATGTTGTGAGCCAAAACCCATATAGGTAAAATCTATGCTAAGGTGGAAGTGAGTAGTTGTGCAGTGAAGGGATATGACAGGGGTGTAGTGATACTATTGGGTTGGGTGGTGCAAGTTTGACAGGGAGGTATGATGTGAGGGTGGGTTGGACAGTCCATGGAACTGGGGGGAGGGTTGGCGGAGGGACCAGTTGAGCATTGTGGATTGGCTGGTATGTGCTTGAAACTACAATGTCAGGGAAGCTCTTTTCGCAATATGACAAGGAAGCCTTACTGGTTTAGAGTGTTGGATGGGGGGGCATTTGAGTCAGGGCATACCTGGGGTAGTCTTCTAGAGAATGAGTGAATGATAATTTTGTTATAGTGTGTTATATTAGTGGGTGGAGACCCATATAATGATCAGGAAGGAGTTGGATTCCCATCCTGGGGAGGCCTGATATGTTTTCAAACAAAGGGGTGGGTATCTCTTTAGAGCACTGGTGTTTGCTAAAAGGGGAGGATGGACCAGTGTGTCAAGCCCTCAGTGTTTTTGCAAGTAATTATGAATCTTGTTTTTCAAGGAGTGAAGCCTGTCTGAAGAAAGGGGGAGGGAAGGATAGCATAGATTGAAGAGGGGTTATTTAGTGGGTAATGGAAGTGTTCTGTATGATCTTGCAATGATGAATACAAGCTATGCTGAATTTCAGCAAAAATTTATAAAAGTGTATGGTGTAGAGTGTCAACCACAATGCAAATCATTGACCATGGTTAGTGTGGTTAGTGGCTTTGTTTCACTATTTGTACATCAGTTGTAACAAATGTACCATTCACATAAAAAAGGATATTGACATGGGAAGGGGCAAAATGGGAAGGATTTTGGGTATATGGAAGTCTCCTGTATTATGTATGTGACTTTACCATGACTTAAAACTTCTTTGAAGACAAAATGAAAAAAGTAAGACACTGGGGAAGAAATGGAAGAAAATGTAACTTTACATACAGGACAAGATTTATTACAGTGATGAAAGGCAAAATGTCAAAAAATATTTAAAATATTTTCATTATTTTTAATAATGAGTTTTTTATTTTAGTTGTTCTAAATTAATTTCTATTTTATTTCTTATGTCTAAACATATCATTATTATTTCATTTTCCTATTAATTGTATTTGGTGATATTCTAGGCTTCACTTATGAAGAAGTTTTGGATCACAGAAGGGTTACAATTGTGGCAGGAGAGGACCATTGGTGTGGTGTATCAGTGAGGGGGGATATATGGGAGGAAATTCACCTAGGCATATGTATAAGGTATTTAAATGTGTTCAAATGTTCATGGGGCATTGTCTCACTGTGATGATTCACACAATAACCAAAAGAATACTAAATTCCCATCCTGGGGCACTCTGCCACATTCTCTAAAGGAACATCAACAAACCCCCAAGGTCATGGCAATGACTAGTGAAGAAGGATAATGAATTGGTGGGCCCTTGATATTGATAAATATGCTGTGGAGTGCCTAAGAATTATCTTCTGATATCCTTTATTTTGCTCAAATGTGGCCTAACTCTAAGCCAAACTCAGTATATAAATGCATTGTCTTCCCCCACCATTATAGGACATGACTCCAGGGGATGAGCTTTCCTGGCACCAAGGGATTACTACCATGTACCAATTAACAATGCAACTGGAAAAAGACATTGAATAAAAGGGGAGAAAAGGTAAAGACAAATGAATTTCTATGGCTAAGAAACTTCAAAGTGAGTCAGGAGGTCATCCCAGGGGTAATGTTTATACACATCTCAGCATGATCTCACTGACTGCCAAAACAGATGCTACTCCAAATAGTGGGGCTCATGATGACTCTGAAGACATCCAGGTGCTACAGTAATGGCAGATAGCTCCGGAGTTTGGTGTTTCACCATTCAGCCCTGCTTTGGAGTTTGTGTTCCTGAGTATGACAGAATTGGACTCAGTTGTGAATTCTATACACATACCTCTTCTGTCCCTTCTATTTGAACTTATAGCTGGTGCTGGAGTTGGTAAGTGTATGCCAAAGAGACTTGAATCTTTGGGCTGTCCATGTGCAAACTGGGCCCTGACCCTCAAGAGAGTTGCAACACCTACTCTCCAGTTTATTGGACTCACTAAGGACAACTTACAAGAAGGTAAGGATGGAAAACCATGATACCAAGGAACTGAGAGAGTTTACAACTGCAAGAAAGGGAGTTCCATCCATCTTCCCTATGGGGTAGAGGCCTCCTGTCAATTAGAGGTGATGTGCATCACCATCCCAGAATTCTCAGGATTAGGGAACAAAATATGGACTAGGGTAGATTTAGGTATTCTACTATAGACATTGTGATGTTAGCAATGGAAGAATTTATTTCATTCATGTATAGACAGTCCACCATAGGTACTGAAGGCAGGGAGAGGGAAAATGAGGTGTAATATAGAGACCTTTTTTTTTGGACTTGGAATTGTCCTGAATGATATTGCAACAACAGATATAGGCCATTATATATCCTGCCATAACCTACAGAATTGAATGTAAACAATATAAACTATAATCCATGTTTAGTGGCAATTCTCCAAAATGTGTTCCTCAATTGCACTGAATGTACCACACTAATTAAAGAACTTGTTAATGTGGGGAGGATGGGAAGTGTAGGGAGTGGGACATGTGGGAATCCCTCATATTTTCTGGTGTAACATTTTGTGTAATCTAAGTATCTTTTAAGAAATAGAAAATCATTAAAAAAATGAGTGAAGATACACTTCCCATGGTGACCTGCCTGCCACCCTGTGGCAAGTTGCTTACTTTGGGCCACTTCCATCATGGAAGGAACAGCAGTTTGTTTTAACTGGAATGAACACATACTCCAGATATGGGCTTGCATCCCCTGCATGCAATGCTTTTCCAAAACTACCATCCATGGACTTACTGGAATGTCTCCTCCACTGCCATGACATTCCACAAAGCATTGCTTCTGATCAAGGAACCAATTTCACAGCAAATGATGTGCAGGAATGAATACATGCCCATGGAATTTACTTGTCTTACCATTTTCACCATCATTCTGAAGCAGCTGGATTAATAAGAATGGTGGAATGGTATTTTTGAAGACTCAATTACAATGCCAATTAGGTGGCAATTCCTTGCAGGGCTGGAGCAATGTTCACCCGGAGGCTATGTATATCTAATCAGCATCCACTCTATGGCCCTGCTTCTCCCAAAGCGAGGACTCATGGGTCCAGGAATCAAGGGGTGGAAATGAGAGTGTCATCACTCAATAGTACTCTGAGTGATCCACTAGGAAAATTTTTGCTTCCAGTCCCTGCAACCTTAAGCACTGCTGATCTACAAATCCTAGTTCCAAACGGTGGAGTGCTGCCAAAAGGGACCACAACAATGATTCCATTGAACTGGAAGTTAAGATTGCCACCTGGCCACTATGGGCTTCTCTTACCTCTGAATCAATAGGCAAAGAGGGAATTACTGTATGGCTTGGGGTGAATGATCCTAACTAGGAGAAATAGAACTGCATCTATATAATGGTCTAAAGAAAAGCTTGCCTGGAATACTGGAAATTCTCTAGGGCACCTCTTAGTACTGCCATGCCCTGTGATTAAAGTCAATGGAAAATTGCAACAATGCAATACAAACAGACTAACAAAGGCCCAGAATCTTCAGGAATGAACGTTTGGGTCACCCCACCAAGCAAAGAACGATGGCCTACTAGATGTTTGCTGAGGGTAAAGGGGATATGGAATGGGTAATGGAAGAAGGTAGGAATAAATATGAACTTTGACCATGTGACCAGTTACAGAAATGAGGACTCTAATAGTCTTGAATCTTTCTTCCTTATTTTGTTATGAGTATGAATGTATATGTATGTAAAATGAATATCTTTGCTTTCTTCCCTGACCTTTTCCTTTATCATATGACAAGTTGTATTATTTTCATGTCATAATATATAAGGATGTCAAGTTTAAGAATGAATACTATCCAAGGACTTGTACCTTATTCTATAAGGAATTAATGCATTTCTGCTTGTATGGAGGACAATTGAATATTCCTAGTCAGAAATATATATAAGCATGTCTGTTGTTGCTTTTACTTAGAGAATAAATATGGTTTAAGGTAATGTTTATGATTGACAGTTTGAAAAGGTGAGGACTGTGATGGTTAGGCTAATGTGTCAACTTGGCCAGGTAATTGTGCCCTGTTGATTGTTCAAGTAAGCACTGAGTTAATTGTAATACAAGGACATTTATGGACTTTAGTCATCAGTGAGTTTACTGCATAAATAACTGATTACATCTACAATCAACCAGGGAGATTGCCATCAGCAATGAGTAATGTTTTATCTGATTATTTGAATGCCTTAAAAGCGGAAGTGATTTCAACCTTCAGAGAGAATTTCCCAGTTCACCTTCTACAGTCAATGTCTCCCAGGAACTCATAAATGACCTTCATTGGAGCCCATGATTTGCAAATTACCTGCAAGAATTTGGACTTGTGCATCCTCATGATCACATTAGAGAATTTTATAAAATTTTATAAATCCACTATTTATAGATATCTACTGTTGATTCTATTTCCCTAGAGAACCTTGATGGCAATGGAAAAGGTAACTTCTAAAACCTGTTCCTTTTAATATTTAAAAAATTGGGTTGGGTAATGGGCAGTGAGATATAATTGATGAATTCCAAAAAGAAATACTGGTTTATGCTTGTAATTTGATTTGTATCTGGGCATGATTGAGTTATGAATAGGGCTTTGATTGGGCCACATCATTAGGGCATTGATTCCCCATTCTTTGGTGGGTGGGGACTAACAGAGAAAAGGCATGGCAAAGGACAGAGTTGGAGCTTTTGATGCAAGGGCTTTTAATGTTGGAATTTTGATTTTGGAGTTTGATGCTGAAGACAAACTGGAGCCCTGGGAAGTCAGCATGCAGAGAAAATAGAAGCCAGCCCCAGGAAGAAAGGAAACTTGAACCCAGAGAAAAGCAAGCCCCGGGAACATAGGAACCCAGGGTTAATGCAGCAGCAGAAGAAATGGGCTAGGAAAGTGCCCTGGTTATTCTTGACTATGCTATGGTAACAGCACAAGGAAATTTTGGCTGTGTGAGCCCATGTTCAGAGACTACGGGGCAGCAGGAGGGACTGAAGACCCACCTGAGTGTGTTGGAGGAAGAGACAGCTCTTAGAGAGGCTGATGGTGTTGAGAGTCTTGTGATGAGTCCTGGGATAGGTCCCCACACCACCCCCAGTACTCTGTGTTGGATGATATGGCACAATGCTGGGAGCTCCCAGATACTGTTAGTACATGGGCCACTTACATGGACCTGGTTCAGGCTGTGTATGATATGGGAATGCACTGAATGATGTTCCAGGCAAATTACTTGGGCATGGACAGTGAACTCTTCTATCCATATGAATGACACGATTCTGGCTATAGCTCCACTAGGTACTTTTGGTTTCTTAGCAGACTTCTTAGTCTATATGTGGATAAAGGAGGACTGTAGAGTCCAAAAGCTCCCTCCCCTTTCTGGAGCAGCACGAGGAGGGGGCTGTATGGGGGGTAAGGAACCGACCCAACACAGGCCTATGAGAACATGTCCTTGAAGTCCCTAAAAGTGTCTCTCCTTCAAATGTGGGCAGGCCTTATTGTTACCAGTGTGAATCCAGATAAGAAAAAGCAGCAACCTAATGAAGTCCTACAAGCTCTCTGGAAAGAGCTGGTAACACAACAGCAGTACACAAAGTTGTGAGGGAAAAAGTCCCCACTAATGGGGTGTCCTATCCATTTAAAAGATGTTTTATGTGAAGAAACAGAGGACAATGTTTATGAAAATTGGCAAGTGGGTCAAGGAACCCAATTAGGGAGGTTGGAAGACTGGAGGCTGCACATAGTCCCCGCATGGCCTGTCCAGACGCCAAGGGAATGTGGCACGTGATGGTAGATTACTGTGCACTGAATAAGTGATTTCACCTTTACATGCAGCAGTCCCATCAGTGACTGAGATCATGGATCAGCTATCACATGTGTTGGGACAATATCATTATGTGAAGGATTTGGCGAATGCATTTTTTCTCTGCAGATATTACACCAGAGAGTCAAGAACAATTTGCCTTTATGTGGGAAGGATGCCAGTGGACATTTTGGTGCTTCCTCAAGGGTATATTCATAGTGCAATCATCTGTTATGGTTTGATTGCACAGGATCTCTCTACATGGATGCATAAATCCACTGTTATGTTATGCTAACCTCTGATTCTCTTTCAGATTTAGAGGAAGCAGCCAAGGACCTATGAGAGGCTGACAACATGGGGTTGGGCAGTCAATGAAGCAAGGTCCAAGGGCCTGGAGTATCTGTCAAAATCTTGGGAGTTGTTTGGTCAGGTAAGACAGAAATTATCCTTGGTGTAGTGATAGATAAGGTATCATTTACTCCTGACTTACTACTGTAAAACAGTTACAGTCATTTACTGGCTTATTAGGATATTGGAGGGTGTTTATAATTCATTTGGCACAGATACTCCACTCTTTGTATGCTCTCCAGAAGAAAGGAAGTGTTTGGGACTGGACTGATGCCCATGAACATATTTTTCAAGCTGCCAAATGGGCAGTTGGTCATACTCAGGCCTTACAAGTTAATGATCATTCCTTGTCTTTCCAACTTGATGTCACTTGCATGATGCCGGGAATCGCTTGGAGCCTCTGGCAAACACATGGGAAATGCAGGATGCCTATAGGTTCTAGTTCAAACTATGGAAAAGGGCAGAAGCACAATATCTCTGAATGCCAGTTAGTGGCAGTGTATGCCACCCTTTAGGCATGTGAAGTTTTTATAGGACCACAACCAGTCCTAGTATGAACCTCCCTCCCTATGGCAGGATCGGTACTTTCATGGTTGAATGCCCCAGAATTGGGATGGCTCAGACTCTCGCGTTGGCTAAGTGGGGTGCATATCTGGAACAGCAGGCAATGTTGAGCACCAGCCCTTTATCTGCACAGTTGCAGAAAGTTTTAGAACCAGTAGAGTTTCAAGTTAACCCCTCCAACAGAGGGCTTCCTGGTCCTTAGGCATTAAAGCCTAGCCCATACAAGGAAGGAATGGGCACTATACCAACTGATGTCTGGTATCCAGTAAAGGCATGTGATGTCTTGAACCATTGTAGGTTTCTGTGTGGATACAGAAGAGTTCTCATTTGAAACCAGATTTGGTCAAAGCATCCAGTGGGCTGAACTGAGAGCCATGTGGCTAGTTATAATGTATGAACCCAGTCCCCCTTACAGTGTGTATGGAGAGTTGGGCCATGTTCAAAGGGCAAACCTTATGGCTGCCCTAGTGGGAGCAGCAAGAATGGATGATTTGTAAAAGAACTCTCAGAGGACAAAATCTGTGGCAGTACTTTTGATCCAAAGGGCAAGAGTGCAGCATAACTGTTTATCATATTGCAGGCATAAACCTCTCATAAGCCCAGAAAATGATGCTGCAGACAGTCTAGCACAAGTGAGAGCTTTATACCATCTGATGGATGGACCAGCTGCCTGGTTACATAAGCACATGGGTCATGTGGGGGCTTGAACACTCCTGCAGATAGTCAGGCAATATGGTATCCCATTAACAACTACAGATGCAATGAACATGGTAACAGCTTGTGAGTTATGCGCTAAACAATATCTATGGAGACATCAGGTGCCCATGAAAGAAGGGGTCATAAATCAAGGAGATAGACTCCAACAGATATGGCACATAGATTATAGTGGACTCCTACCCTCTGATAAAGGATATAAATTTCTGTTCACAACTGTGGATACTAATACAGGTTTAGTTTTTGCCCTTCCATTCAGAATAGCCACCAAAAGAGTACCACTATGACAATGAATATTTTGAGTGCCCAGTATGGGCATCCCCTTAAAGTATGAAGTGATAGAGGCATCCATTTCACAGGTTCCAGAGTGCAAACCTGGGCAAAAAATGAAGACATTGATTGGCACCTACATGTTCCATATCAACCAAAGGCTACAGGCATGATTGAATGGTATAATGGTTCATTAAAGGACAAATTATGCATAATGTCTCCAAAGGAGCAGCCTTGCAGGGGTGGGCTACCCACCTGCCATAGGCATTTAGCCTTCTAAATGAGCAGCCACAGTGAATGGGGCAATCACCCCTAGACTTGGTTTTACAGGGATGTGCTTTACCCTTATGTGTAATAATGAATACCTAAGACTCTCTTGCATTTTTCTAAAGATTTAGATGGAACTTTGGTATTGCCTGTCCCCACTGCCTTGAGGTCAGAACAAACAGCAGTGTGGACATAGCCATGGACTGTTGTAACTGAAGTCCCCACTTGGAGAGCCATCCTGTTACCATATGGAGATAGTGTGAAGAGGGAATTGACCATGACATCATGGATTGACAGCAGCCAACACTGTACTGTCATGGGCTCATACCTATTCCCGTGTTCACAACATAACCCAGTGCTGGGTATACATTACTTGCCAGCAAAAAGAGCAAAAGGCCTTCCATGGACCATCATCCTGGCAACCGACATTAATTGGACATGGCTTCAGGCAACTGATGGGCCCACACCAGAATGGGAAGCAGTGCAAAAACAAGTAGAAGCACTACTCCACAAAAATATGGACAAAACCGCCCCCCCCCAGTGGTTTATGCTATCTATAATGGGTGTGGGGGTTCTTCCAGCTGAACATGTAACATTAAGGGAACTAGTACTCCAGTGTATTTAATAAAGTGCCAGTGATTCCTGGAGAATAGCAGGAGGGACTCCCCTGTTTCTTTGTTATCATACTGTAGTCAATAGTCAAACCGGGTATTGGTGGGAACATCTGTAATCCATTTGGAAAGAGGTTGTGTTAATCAACACTTGTTTTGTAATTTTCTTAGTTATGTTTTGTTGTGCCTTATATTGTTGCTGTGGCGATAAGTCCCTAAGATGCCGGCCCTTTAAGGAGTGGAATTTAGGGGTAACTAGAGCCCAATAGTTAAATAGCCTAAGCATCCTGGATACATCTTGGACACATCTGGGACACAGTGATAAAGCATAAGTGCACTCAGCTTCTGGGAATGAACTTGATCCAAGTGACCCATACACTAGCTAATCAGTATATGTAACATGATAGGTAAGCTACTGTAAGAGCCAATCACATATTCTGATAGTAGTAACATAAAAGCTGCTCCCATGTAAACAGAGGAGTGGAGAGAACAAAGGAAACTTAAAGGAAGAGGAGAGAGAGCAGAGAAATGTGGAAAAGAGCATGAAATAAACTCAATATTCCTAAACTACCCACAGCTCCATGTGCCTTTATCTTTGCTAATGGCCTGACTTCCCCATTCTGACTGAGGGATCCAGCTCAGACCCCCCAACACCCATTTATAAAATTGTTCCATCATTCTGATAATTGCAAAAGCATGACCCTACTCTCCTGGTACCAAATTCTGTATTAGTTAGACAAAGGAGTGCTGATGCAAAGTAGCAGAAATCTGTTGGTTTTTATAAAGTATAAAAGTTAACAGTTAAAAGGAGCTAAAAAGTCCCACTTAGGATTACTTTTCTCTCCAAAGTCTGTTGCCATGAGTTGAAGCAAGGTGGTGAAAAATTTCTGCAAGGGCTCAGTATTCCTCTCTTTCTTAAGGCTCTGTGGGTCCTGCTACTTCTGATCTCAGCTGTAGGCTGAAGAATTCATTTCTTTCCATGATCAGTTTCTTAGTTCTCTTCAAAAAGTTAGCTATAAACTATCAGGTGAATGTCTCAATTCTCTTTCTGGGGCTGCAGAATCAAAATCTTTTCCTTTTCCCTGTCTATGGATCTCTTTCTTCATGTGTGTATCTTATTCTGTGCTCTATTTGAATGTGTGTCCATTTATATAGCCCACCAAGGGGGCAGGAACTCAACTCTGAGTCACCCTAATGATATGATCAATCAAAGCCCTAATATTATCATAATTTAATCAAAGACATCTCAGCCAAATCTCATGCAAACAAAGAGTATTACACCCAAAGAAAGAGATTAGTTTACAAACTTAATCTCTTTTTGGGATTCATAAATAATCTTTTTTAAAAAATGTATTGAAATATATCATTCACATATAAACACACATAAACAAGTGTATAATAGTTGTGAACTTACAAAACAAACATATATAACATCTCACCCTACCACCAATAACTTGCATTGTTTTAAAACCTTCTTAACTAATAATTAAATAGCATTGTCAAAATATTACTACTAAACAAATTATTTTCCCTTAACCAATCCTATTATTATCTTTATATCATTTATATATGAACATAAATAAACAACTAAGTGTATAGTAAAAGTTGTGAACTTACAAAGCAAACATGTGTAACATCATACAGGGGTCCCATACATCAACCCTCCACCAACACCTTGCATTGTTGGAGACATTTGTTACAAATTATGAAAGAATATTGTCAAAATCTTACTACTAATCATAGTCCTTATCTTACATTTTCCCACAACCCACCCTATTATTATTTTTTAAATATATTTTTCATGACAGAAGTTATAAACTTATAAAACAATCATGCACATGTGCAGAATTCTCAAACTGCCACCTCTTATATTTTGAGTGTAACATTTATGTAATCTAAAGCTTCTTTAAAAATAAAAATTTATAAAAATATTCTTAAAGAGTCAAAACTTTGGCTTAATTGTTCTTTTTTCATGAATACTAAAGAGTAACTTAAAAATTTACCCAAATCACTTTCATATAAATTAATTTGATCAATATATAAGAAATGAAGCACATATTATAACCTATGTGACTATTCAGGAATACTAACCCATGGAGGAAATCAAGTTAACATATTACCTATATGAAAATTTATTATTTTTATTACAACACTCTTGGACTGTGAGGTCTGGAGCTCAGTTGCCACCAAGATGCTTGACATATTAATCAGTCAAGGGGGTGCTGAAGCAAAATTCCAGAAATTGGTTGGTTTTTAAAAGGGGTATTTATTTGGGGTAGAAGCTTGCTGTTACCAGGCCATAAGGCACAAGTTACCTCCCTCACCAAAATCTATTGCCACGTGTTGGAGCAAGATGGCTGCTGACATTCAGGCTCTCTGGGTTCCTCTCTTCCTGGAGCTTCTCTCCAGGCTCAGCCACCTTGCTCTCTCCATAAGGCCAGCTCTACACTATTAGACAACTGTCTCTGTCTCTCTCCCAGGGCCTCTATTATCTCCAGGCTTAGCAGCTGTCCTCCTCTATGTGCTTACTTTCTGGGTTCCAGCTTAAAAAAAACTCCAATTCCCTTCTCTGCCCTCTTTGGTGGGAAGGGACTCAATGTCCTACTGGCATTGCTCAATCAAAGCATTAATAATTATTTAATCAAGTAAAAGCAAAACCTCTGAATCCAATATACACTAATATGCCTGGAGGGACAGACAGTTTACATACATAATCCAAAGTCTATTTTTGGAATTCATAAACCTTATCAAACTGCTACACTCAATTCTCTGAATTCCAAAAAGCATTACAATATTAAAAAAAAAACAAAAACAAAAACTTAAAGCAGTAGCAATGCTAAGTATGGAACATTTCACAATCAGTTTAAAGAAACATACTTTGTCTTGGGGCAAAGTCTTGCCTGCTGTAGACTTCTGAAACTTATGAAACCATTTATCTGCTTCCAATACACGAAAGGACAAAGGATAAATATTTCCATTACAATAAGGAGAAATTGGGAGGAAAACATGAGTCACACATCCTCTACAGGTCAGTAGACCAACAGGGCATTCTCTATTCAATTTCAAAGTCTGAGTCTTTCTTAACATGATGGTTTCTTCTCCCTAGGGCCACATGGGGACCCACCCCTTCCACAGGTATGTCCAATGGCCATTGTCTTGGTTCCACCCTCATCAAGCATCTGGGTGTCAACCAAGCTCCAGACCTCACCCTCCAAATTTAATGGGGTGATTGCCACTCCTTACCCAAACTTTGGGTTAGAGACTTAACCCCCATAGTAGAGTTAAGTGAAGGAAACATCCTCCCTAACATTTTGCATACAGGCTTAACCCCCTCAGAGCAACAAGTTGACCACCTGGCCTTCCCTAGTCCATGGGAGACAGGCACACCCCTCTCAGTCCCAGACTTATGAGGTGCTTACCTTAACTGCTCTAATCCTTAAGGAATGTGCTCTATGCTTTCTGTACCCTGGGGTGGCAAAATTCTCTCTGAACATCAGATGGGAACTTCCACCACTTTCAACTGCTGGGCTGACTCACCCTTTCTGTACACATGGGTGGGGTTCTTCTCTTGGCCCAAGGTGATTTCTTAATTCTAGATCTCAGCTTTCATGATTTCCCCCTTAAAGCTGGTTCTCCTCCAATCTTTCCTTCACATGTCCCTTGTAGTCCAAGCATACAGTGGCTTTGTTCATACAGTTCTCTCAAAGAGTTTGTTGGTTTAGCATGCAAGAAGCAGGGGTCCAAACCATCAGACAATAAGATGCTCTACAAATCTTTCTGAGACAGCTGCATCTTTAATCCTGATTTACAAGTTCTAAGTTTGGCTAAGTCCCCAAATGGGGCACTATCATCTGGGACCTTGATATCCAGAGGCTTGGAATTTCTGGAATTAGTTTCTGTTTCCTTTGTGCCCAGCAGTTCTGTCTTCAGCTTATCTGGCTTATCCAGCAATTCGCTATAAGCTGCAAGGAGAAGCCAAGCCACATTCTTCACATTTACTTTGGAAAGTTCTTCAGCTAAATGCCAGGCTCACCATTTTCAAATTCTACCTTCCAAATAACATCAGGAGTCAATCTTGCTAAGTTCTCTGGAACTTTAAAACACTGATAGCCTCTCCTCCAGTTTCCAATAATATTAATAGTTCCATCATTTTCTTCTAAGGAATCATAAAAAAAAGTCTCTTTAGCTTCCATATCCCTAACCACAGTCTCTGCAAAGCAATCTTGGCCTTTTCTATCAAGCATCTCACATAATCAACTTATGTTAAGATTAGGGCTTCAATTTGGTCACATGATAAGGGTAACTCAGAGTTTAGTTCCTGCCCCCTTTGTGGGCTATATAAATGGACATACATTCAAGGAGAACACAAAATAAGATACACATGATGAGAGTTCTCCACAAATATGAAAGAGGAGAGGGCTTTGATCCTGCAACCCCAAGAAGAGAGATGAGTTATTTGCCTAATAGTTTACAGCTGACCTTGTGCAGAGATCAGAGCAACTGAACCTGGAAAGAAACAAGCCCTCCAGCCTACAGCTGAGATCAGAAGAAGCTGGGCCCAAAGATCCATAAGAGACAAAGGAAGGCTGAACCCTCACAAATATTGCCCACCATCTTGCTTCAACTCTTGGCAACAGTGAGAAAAGTAACCTTGAACTGGACTCTTTAACTCCTTTTAACTATAAGATTTTACCCCAAATAATTAATTACCTTTTAAAAAGGGTGCCCCCATGTTGCACCTATCCTTCCCTCTCCATCCTTTAAGAACCTCTGGTGGCCATTCCCTTTTTATCATAGATAAAAGTTCTTCCATTGCTAAAGTTATGTCTACTTTCGTCCATAATTGTTTTCCCTCCTTATGTTTATTGATTCCTCAGTCTTGAGGTTTTTGCAATGGTGATGTCCACCATGCCTCTGAGAGGGAACTTAGATTCCACGGAGCTGATGAATGGAACTCCATTGCTTGCAGTTACAAACACTCCTTCATCTTTTTGTTAGTTGTCCTGGGTGAATCCGGTGAACTAGAGTAGGTGTTTCAGCTCTGCTGAGATTCAGGGCTCACCCAGCATGTGAGTAGATTGAAGAGTTCAGTCTCTGAGACATATTTTTAACAAATATAATCCTAATTATGGATTCAGGAATATATTAAGATAACCTGTAAAATGCACATTTTCATATTGGAAATATGTTCAATTTTTATTTTTGTGATATCTTATATTTCTTGTACTCTTATCTAAGAGAGTTTTATTTCCCCATATAGTTTTAAAAGTTCCATTATAGGGATTATAAAATAAGATATGAGGTAAATTAATTAATTCATTTTATTAAATAAACTACATACCTGAGTGTCAAATACAAAACAAGACAAAAACTACAAATAAAGTAATATTTAGGTCTTCATTATTTACAAGGGCATTTTTCATGTGATGGCTAACAATAAAGACCTAAATATTACTTTATTTGTGGTTTTAGCCATGGATTCAGTCTATAAGACACAAAAGTATCAGATATCTAGAAAAACATATATGTGATGTTACTCATTTTCATATTTCACATAATATATTTAGTTCATAATAGGGCAATCATACAGTATTTGTCCTTCTGTGACTGGCTTGCATCACTCAACATAATGTCCTCCAGGTACCACCATGTTATCATACCACAGATCTTGAAGATGTTTTCCTACATTTTCTTCTAGTTTTAAGGTTACTTTATATTTAGGCCCATGATACATTTTGAAGTAATTTTTATATAAGGTGTGAGTTAGGGATCTTCTTTCTTCCTTTTGGATATGGATATCCAGTTCTCCCAGCACCATTTGATGAATATTCTCACTCAGCTGGACGGCCTTAACAACCTTGTCAAAAATCACTTGACTGTAAATGCGAGGATTGATTTCTGGTCAATTTGTCTGTCTCTATGCCAGAAATATGCTGTGTACCAATGTAGCTAGGTAATATGCTTTGAAGTCAGGAAGTGAGAGTCCTACAACTTTGTTCTTTTTTAAAGACATTTTTCCTATTTGAGGCTGTTTACCCTTTCAAATAAATTCCATTATTGGCTTTTTCATTTTGGCAACAAAGGCTGAAGATACTTTTAACTTTTACTTGGATTGCATTTATCTGTAAATCTTTTGGGGTAGAATTGACATCTTAATGATATTTAGTCTTCTAATCCATGAAAACGGAATGTCCTTCAATTTATTTAAATCTTCTTCAAGTTTTTTTTAGCAATGTTTTTTAGCTTTCTTGAATGCAGTTCCTGTAATGGCCATGGTTATGTTTACTCCTAAATTGTTTTTTATTGTTTTAGTCGCTATTATAAATGGACTTTTTTTTTCTGATTTCCTCCTTTCTGCAGGGTCAATGGTAATGTCCCCCATCTCATTTCTGATTTTATTTGCATCTTCTTTTTTCTTTCTTTTTCAGAGTAGCTAAGTGTTTGAAAATTTTGTTGATCTTCTCAGAGAACCAACTTTGGCTTTTGTTGATTCTCTTTACAGTTTTTTTGTTGCAGTGTTCTCAATTTAATTTGTTTCTTCTATGATCTTTACTATTTCATTCCTTCAGCTTAGTTTAGGATTATTTGTTGTTTCTTCTCTATTTCCTCTAGGTGTGCAGTTAGGTCTTCAATTTTAGCTCATTCTTCTTTTTTTATATCAGCACTGAGGGCTATACATTTCTCTTTCAGCACTGCCTTTGCAGTGGCCCATAGGTGTTTTTTTTTTTCTAATTAATTTATTGAAACATATCACCCACACAAAAACATACATAAACAATAAGTGTATAGTAGTAGTTGTGAATTTACAAAACAAACATATATAACATCATAGAGGACTCTCATAACTCTCCCTAGCACCAACACCTTACATTGTTGTGAAAACTTTTTAACTAACAATTAAGAAGCATTGTCAAAATATTACTACTAAACAAAGTATTTCCCCAACCTTCCCTATTATTATTATCTCTATGTCATTTATATATGAATATACATAAACAATTAAGTGTATAGCGAAAGTTGTGAACTTACAAAGCAAACATGCATAGCATCATACAGGGGTCCCATACATCAACCATCCACCAAAACCTTGCATTGTGGTGAGATGTTTGTTACAAATTATGAAAGAATACTGTCAAAATCTTACTATTACTTATAGTCTTTATCTTATATTTGGTGTGTTTTCCCCCAAAGACACCTTATTATTATTTTTTAAATATATATATTTTTTATGACAGAAGTTGTAAACTTATAAAAATATCATGCACATATGCAGAATTCTCAAACAACACCCCTCTATCAAAGCATGGCACTGTAGTGGAACATTTGTTATAGATAAGATAATATAATCTGATTGTTACCATGTCCATAGTATACATTTGGCTCACATTTTCCATACTGCTCCATTACCAATACAGTCCATCTTTGGCAGATATGCAGGAGTATTATAACATTACTGTTAACCACAGTCCATAGATCATTCCAGTTGTATTATTCCCATGCATTCCCAACACTCTGAAGTAGTGATATACATTTGCTCTAGCTCACAAAGGGCACTCTTACATCTGTATCATCAACCACAATTCTCATCCACCTCTTGGTTTACTGTGCTTTTCAGGTCCTAGACTATTCTCTAGCATTTTGTCAATTGGCATTCATATCCATAGACTACCATTTTCAGCCATATCTCTATTTATAAACTGGCTATTATTATTTTTACCATCCATTCTATACATTTCCACACTTTTACAGTAAAGCTAATTAAAACTTCTACATATATTAAATATCAGTAGTACATCTCAGACCTTCTCTTACCTCCATTAAGAATCTACACCACCACCAGGTCTTGAATATATTTTCCTACAATTTCTTCTAAAAGTTTTATGGTTCTTGCTTTTATTTTTAGGTTTTTGATTCATTTTGAGCAATTTTTGGATAAGATGTGAGATCGAGGTCCTCTATCCTTCTTTTGGTTATAGATATCCAGTTCTTTCAGCACCATTTTGCTGAATGGACAGTTCTTCCTGAGCTCTGTGGGATTGACAGGCTAGTCAAAAATTACTTGACCATAAAACGGGGTTCTGTTTCTGAGCCATCAACTTGGTTCCATTAGTCTATGTGTCTGTCTTTATGCCAGTACTATGCTGTTTTTTTTACCACTATAACTTGGTAGAATAATTTAAAGTCCAGAAATGTGGGTTCACTTTTCCTTTTATGATGTTTCAGGCTTTTCAGGAAGCTTTACTCTTCAAATACATTTGCTAATTGTGTTTTCTGCTGCGGCTTGCTCTGTCAGTGGCGGTGGGGTCTGGCTGCGGACGAGGGGTCAGTCCAGCTTGGGATGAGGGGTCAGTCCGGCTTGGGACGAGAGATCGGTCCGGCTTGGGACGAGGGATCGGTCCGGCAGCAGACGAGGGGTCGGTCTCACAGGGGTTGCGCGGTTTGGCTGACGGGGTCGCCCGGCGAAGCCGGCGACGAAGGGGTCGCCTGGAGAAGCCGGCGACGAACTGGGGACAAGGGAGGCCAGGCCCTTGTCGGGGGCTCTCAGGACTGGAGGGTGCATGGCAGAAGAACTACTGCGGAGATGAGGTAAACACGCAGGTCCAACTTTATTGAGGAAGTGGCTACAGTTTTACAGGGGCTGGGGAAGGCTGATTGGTCGAAGCTTATGCCATGTTCTGATTGGTTGCTGCAAGCAGTTACTGGGGAGAAAGGTCAGTGGGAGGTACTGGAAGGGGGAGGGGTGGTGGTTAGGGATTGGCTGTTGCTGTTGTGGGGGAAGTGGCAGGGTTTAGGGATTGGTGGCTGCTGTTGCTGGGGTAGAGGGCAGACTTGAGTTTCCCACCTTGCCTGGCTGTTGCTGCTGTCTGGGGGGGGGGAAGGCAGACTGGAATTTTCCGCCCTGCGCCTGCGCAGGGAGAAAGAAGAAGAAGGGTGTCGCCTCATAAGGCATCGTATGGTGCTATCCGGGAGGAGGGGCGGCCGCGGAAGCATGGCTGCCGAGAAGGGGAGACCCGAGGGCACTCTGCACCCATGCCGAGCTCCCTTCAGGGGTGGTGGTGAGTCTGACCAGCCACCCTATTATGGGGGCAGTGGCTTGGAATTAGGCCTACCGCGGCCGCTCCCCTGCCAGGCCAGCAAACCACACTTCAGCCGGAGGGGTGACTGCAGTTTTCTATATTTTTTAAATGCTGATGGAGTTTTTATCAGGGTTGCATTGAATCTGTATATCAATTTGGGTAGAATTGACATTTTAATGATATTTAGTCTTCTAATCCATGAGCCTGGAATTTTCTTCCAGTTATTTAGAACTTTTTCTGTCAACATTGGGTTGCAGTTTTCTGAGTACAAGTGCTTTACATCATTGGGTATATTTATTCCTTACTACTTGAGTTTTATCTGTCATATTTTATTTTCACCACTCTTTTGACCATTTAAGTTACTTTTATTGATAAAATCTTCATTTGTAGACTCTCTTCTAGGCCTCTCTCTCCTGTCTTTTCTTTTTAGGCTCTAACATACCCTTTAGTATTTCCTAAATCTGGTCTCTTGCTTAGAAATTCTCGCAATTTCTGTTTATCTGTGAATATTCTAATCTTGCCCTCATTTTTGAAAGACAGCGTTGCTGGATATAAAATTCTTGGCTGGAAGTTTTTCTTGTGTAGTATCTTAAATATATCAGACCTCTGTCTTCTTGCCTCCACGGTTTCTGATGAGAAATCTGCACTTAATCTTATTCGGTATCCCTTATATGTTATGCATTGCTTTTCTCTTGCTGTTCTCAGAATTCTCTTTGTCTTTGGCATTTGACATATTGATTAGTATGTGTCTCAGGGTTAGTCTATTTGGATTTTTTCAGATGGGAGTACATTGTGTTTCTCAGACATGATATCTATGTCCTTCAGTAGGGTTGGGAAATTTTCTAACATTATTTTTTTAAATATTCCTTCTGTCCCTTTCTCCCTTCTCTTCTCTTTCTGGGACACCCATGGCATGTATGTTTGCACATCTCTGGCTGTCATTTAATTCCCTGAGAACTTGTTCAATTTTTTCCATTCTTTTCTTCATCTGTTCTTTTGTATGTTCACTTTCACAGGTCATTTTTTTCAAGTTCACCAATCCTTTCTTCCGCCTCTTCAAATCTGCTATTATATGATTCCAATGCTTTTAATTTCATTTATTGTGTCCTTCATTGCCATAAGATCTGCTATTTTTCTATACATTCTTTCAAATTCTTCTTTGTGCTCACACAGTGTCTTCTCTATATCCTAAATCTCTTTAGCCATCTCATTGAATTTATTAAGGGGATTTGTTTGAACATCTATACTTAATTGTCTCAACTCCTTTATGTCATCTGGAAGCTAATCTTTTTCCTTAACTGGGCCATAACTTCCTGTTTCTTGGTGTGAGCTGTAATTTTTGGTTGGTGTCTTGGCATCTGGATTACTAGAGTATTTATTCTGGGTGAAGTTTTTCTCTCTAGTTCAGGGCTTCCTGCACTTTCTCCCTTGCTGGTTGTGTAGTTGGAGCCAAGGATGTAATTGGTGCTATAAACTGTGAGGCTCAAGCTGCCCTCATTACCCCAGGGATGGATGAAGCTTCTGCCAACTTTCTCCCTTCCAAGAGGTAGGGACAGAGTTACAGTTGTGTGGAATAATCCAAGTCATGGAGGCCTAGACTGTAGTTGCCCAGAGAGACTGAAGAATCTTCATGTCCCTTCCTCCCCTGCCTGGGGCATGGATGGAGCAGCAGGTGTGGGCAGCAATCTATGCAGTGCAGGTCCAAGATGACCACAGTTGCCCTGGTAGACTTATAGTTATTCAGTTTTTGCCAGCCAAATGTACCCTCAGTTACCTGGATAGACTGGTGCTGAGGTAGCCAGCCTCCTCCCTGCTAAAGATGAGACTGAAGCCTAGGCTAGGGCTGCAGGCTAATCCAGGTGAAAGAAACAAGTTCCCATCATCACTGTGATATTTGTCCAGGCTGGTTTCCCCTCAGGCTGGGGGTGGAGTCAAAATGGTGGCCACCACCTTTTTCCGACTAGGACAAATTCATACCCCAACTGTTCCTAGGGTTATTCCTTAGCCATCTGAGTCTACCAATCAGTAGCTGAAATCAGCAGCCAACTATCTCCTCGTCCCCTGTTTTTGGGAAATGGGACTTCCATTTCTGATTACAGTAGAGTTCCTCGGGAGGCTTGCACCCACCAGCGTAGGACAATCACTGACCTCTGTGGCTTGGCAAGAATTTCTTGGAGAGGCTGGTGCAGGTCCCTGGAGCTTCCTCCCTGTCAGTGGCAGCACTGGGTCTTAGGCTAGACCTGCAATCTGACCTGGAGGGAAAGAAGCCATCCCTACTAGCACTGGGATTTTCAGTCTGCCTTGTTTCCCCTCGTGCCAGGTGTGTCGCTAAGATGGTGGCTCCTGGCCTCTTTCTGACTTGGACAGGCTCAAACTTTAGCTGCTCTCAAGATTATACTTTAGCTCACTGAATTTACTCATTAGCTAAAGATGGTGCCCAACTGTCTCTTCCTTCCCCATTTTTGGAAAGTGGAGCTTTTAATTACAGTTATGGAATAGCTTCTGAGGTGGCTTGAGCCTCCAATGAAGGATGGGCACTGGCCTCTACAGCATGGAGCCCTCTACTTACAACTTTTCTCTGCATATGGGCAGTCTCCTCCTTCCACTATTTCAAGGATATTGTAGGATGCCTTTCTGGCCTCCTGAAGCCCCCAGACAGGTACTTCAGCTAGCTCCAGAGAGATCTGGGTGTTTACTAACTGCCCTATAGCAGGAACTGCTATAGGGAGCTCCTTACTCCACTGCCTTCTTGGTGTTTCCTGGTCCATAGGTTTTTGATGTGCTGTGTTCTCATTTTCATTCATCTTAAGAAATTTGCTGAACCACTTTGCAATTTCTTCTTTGACTCACTGATTATCTAAGAGTGTGTTGTTTAAGCTCCACATATTTATGACTTTTCCCTTTTTTCATCCATTATTGATTTCCAGCTTCATTCATTATGATTAGAGAAACTGTTAAAGTTCAAACTTTTTAAATGTATCAAGACTTGTCTTGTGACTCAACATATGGTCTATTTTGGAAAAGATCCAAAAGCACTAGTAAGGAATATATACACTGCTGTTTCAGGGTGCAATGCTCTATAAATGTCTGTTAGGTCTAGTTCATTTATCATATTATTCAAGCTCTCTGTTTCTTTCTTTATCCTTTGTCTAGATGTTCTATCCAATACTGAGAGTGTTATATTGAAGTCTCTAACTATTATTGTAGAGACATCTATTTCTCCCTTCAATTTTGCCAGTGTGTGCCTCATGTATCATGGAACACTGATGTTAGGTGCAAAAATATTTAGTATAGGTATTTCTTCTTTCTGAATTGCCCCTTTTATTGATATATAATGATCATTTTCATCTCATAACAGTTTTGCATTTAAAATCTATTTTTCTAATATTAGTATCAGAACGCCAGCTCTTTTTGGGTTACCATTTATGTGGAATATCTTTTTCCAACATTTCACTCTTAACCTGGTTGTAACATTACATCAGAGTTGGGCCTCATGTAGACAACTTATAGATGGCTCATATCTTTTGTCCATTCTGTCTGTCTGTGTCTTTTGACTAGGGAATTCAAGTTATTATAATTCAATAATTATTGTTGTAAAGGGATTACTTACTTCCTCCAAGTTGATCTTTAGCTTTCTGTTGTCATATCATACTATCGTCTATCATTTTACCCTTTATTTACCCTTTCTTATAATGTTCATTTCTACACTTTTCTCCACATCTGTTACCACTGTTTATTCCTTTCATGCTGTAGTTACTCCCTTTAGTATGCCTTCAATTATGTTCTTTTGGTAACACATTCTATCAGTTTTTGTCTGTGAAGACTTTGAACACTTCTTCATTTTTGAATGGCAGCATTTGGCTAATTTTTCTCTTTCAGTACCTTAAATACATCAAACCACTTTCTTCTTGTCTCCATGGTTTCTCATGAGAGGTAGAAACTCAATCTTAATGTTTCCCTTGAAGGTGATGCTTTGCTTTTCTCTTGCTCCTTTCAGAATCTTCTCTTTATCTCTGATATCTGTCATTCTGAAAAGTAGGTGGCTTGGGGTAGGTCCATTCAGATTTATTCTATTAGGGGTGCATGGTCCTTCTTGGATGTTGATATTTATGTCTTTCATAATATTTGGGAATTTTTCAGTTATTATTTCTTCAAATATACTTTCTGTGGCAGTTTGATATTATTGATGAATTCCAAAAAAAATACTGATTGTGTTTGTAAACTGGTCCCTTCCTCTGGGTTAGTGATACCCTTAGTTTGCATTGAACTTAGAGTTTTCACTTTTACTTGATTAAATTATGACTAGGGCTTTGACTGGGCCATGTCAGTATGACATAAAGTCCCCATCCCATTGGTGGGCAGGGGCTCACAGGGAAAACAAGGCAGAGGAGACAGCTGGAATTTTTATGCTGGAGCTCTGGGAAATAAATACACAGAGAAACAGATACATGAGGAAAGAGAGAAGGCTCTGGGAGGAGAAATGAGCTGCTTGCCTGAGAGTTTACAGCTGGCCTTGTGGAGAGAACAAAGCAGCTAAGCCCAGAGAGAAACAAGCCCTCGGAGAGAGATGAGACTTTTCCCAGGCTACAGCTGGTATTAGAAGAAGCTAGAGCCATTGAACCTCAAGAGGAAGAGGAAGCTTGAACCCTTAAAAACACTGATGGAAATCTTGTTCCAACACATGGCAAAAGACTTTGGTGAGGGAAGTAACTTATGCTTTATGGCCTAGTAACTATAAGTTTTTACCCCAAATAATTAGCCTTTATAAAAGTCAACAGATTTCTGTTATCTTGTATCAGCAATCCTTTGGCCGACTGATATAGCCCTTTCTCCATTTTTTTTCTCTTTATGGGATATCAATAATGCATGTTTTTGTGTTTCATGTTGTTATTCAATTCCCTGAGATTCTGTTCTATTTTTTCTATTCTTTTATATTTTCTTCTTCTCTTTTCCAGTTCAGATGTTCTGTCTTTGAAATCGCTTATTCTGTATTCATGCAACTCAAATCTGGTCTTATATGTCTCTAACATATATCTAATCTCAATCACTTTTTCTTTCATTCCCGTAAGGTCTTGTTTTCTTTGAAGACCTTCAAATTGTTCTTTCTGCTCACCCACTGTCTTCGTAATATCCTTTATCTCTTTAATCATGTTTTCTTTCAATTCTTTAAATTGATTTAGGAGTATTGTATGGTTATCATTAATCAATTGTCTTAAATCCTGTATCTTTAAAATATTTGACTTGTTACTTTAGCTGGCTCATCTCTTCCTATTTCCTAGTATGGCTTGAAATCTTCTGTTGATGACTAGACATCTGAATATGTTGGTGAATTTACTCTGACAGCCAATTTCTCTTTCTTGCCTATTATTATTTTTCACAGCTCTTCTTTAATAATTGGTTCAACTTATCCTAAGTCTTTAAAATTTCCCATCTTGAGTTATCACAATCATGTCAAGGACTCACTAATGAGGTGCAGATTTTCTCCCTGAAGTTAGAAAACAGAGAGACCCAAGTGCAGTTTTTGTCCCTGCAATTTCCAGACTGGCCAGAAGATGGAACTCATTGGCACAACTTTCCAAGGAGGTATAACTCTCTTGGTTTTCCTTTATTTTGGTTTGGCCTCAGTGGAAATTTAACGTGGGCTCTGCTGGCCAAGTTCACTGAAGAAAAGCCTCCCAGCTCCCTCTATTTTTTCCCTTGTAACAGCTGACAGGGAGGAGGAATTCTGCTGCCCTCTCAGTCAGTTGCAATGAGTCAAGGTTTTCACCTCCATTTATTATCTTGGGATTATAGAAGGGTAACCTTTTTTGGCCACCACAGAGGCTTGGTAACTCAGTTTGTTTTTTCAGATTCTTCGTGTCTCTGTCCTTCACCCTCCTGGAAGTTGTGAAGCACTGTCTTAGTCTGCTGATCCCCAAATTAGGTCCCTCAGATAGCTTTTGGCTCTTTCTTCCACTGTTTTTGAGAGGTCTGGGCCTTGTTTGCCTAATCAAACACTATCTTCCCACAAAACACCTCATTACTTTTAACTGCTTGATCACACACATTATTTGCCAGCTTTATCTTAGACTATCTTCAAAAGAATAAATTTCATCCTAAGAAAAACTATATTATACCATATATTTCAACATACTTCAAAGTTGAATTCCTTCAGTGTGTCTGTAGGATGTGGGAATATTCAAGTAAATATACAGATCCTCTATTTTTACAAATGTTATCCATGTTTAATTTAGGCCTATTCAAACATTAAAAAGATAAAAAAGGAAATTTGGAAATAGATTCTATTTAGCCTGGAGATATTTAAACTCTGGTGAGTCCTAATTACAAGTTATGCATCTGACTCTAAGTTTTAGACCTATATGGACTTATGAAAATCACATTCTATGCTCACATATTTTCAGAAGAGTGAGCTAAGTCCTAGAGAGGTCAACAGAGCTTCTTATAGTTAAGTAATAAAATGAAAAGGAAAACTAGAGGCAGTTCTTTTGTTTTCTAATCTGGAGTTTCACTGGGGCATGAAATTTGGGTAATTTTTTAAATCTCAATTAAGTGGTATGGTAAAAATACCAACTTAATAAGTTTAAATCAATTAAAATCATAATAGTTGATATTACCATTACTCATTAATATTTATACAAAAAAAAAATGCACTTCTAACCACAGTTTTCAAATGAGTAATGAGGAGCAGAGTGTATTTAGTTAATTTTTCCAACCTTACACATCCAAGCAGTGATGAAACCATACTTCTAAGCAAGTAGTATGACTTCTCATTCAGTAATCTCAGTCAATAAACCATGAGGTAAGGCATAATTTAAGATACAGTCAACATGTCAGAAAACAAAGAATACTGGGAAAAAAATTAATTTTAGACTTTTTATGCCTGTTGTGTCTAATTAATTCTAACCTAAGGGGGTAAGGGTTGAAATTGATGCCTTCAATGTCTCCTGCTGAAAAAAAACTTCTACATGTTGCATCTGTCGCTAGACCTTGGAGATACATTATAAGGAGGTGTATCCATAGAAAAATATTGAGGTAGACCAAAATAATGTGCTCTAAATATATCATTTATCTTTGTGAGTACCTGAGAAATTATTAGGAATCATGATGTAAAGGTAACAGATGTTAAGAAAACTAGAATCATAAAATCCTAAACCAATTCCTGCTTTCTTAAGTATCCAAGCCTAGATGATTAAGCATCCCTTTGAACAAAGTCAGAAAAATTAATATGTATTTAGCGAGTGAAAAATACAGTTTATTTACAACAGGCACAATCTATTAATTATACAACTCTTGATAGACTCACTGCCTACTTTCCCAATTTCCAATGATTTTTATTCGTCATAAAGCAGAGGCATGAAGAAATGTTACTGAGAAATGCTGCTTCATT
Source organism: Dasypus novemcinctus (assembly GCF_030445035.2). Taxonomy (NCBI): domain Eukaryota; kingdom Metazoa; phylum Chordata; class Mammalia; order Cingulata; family Dasypodidae; genus Dasypus; species Dasypus novemcinctus. The sequence goes on along the minus strand of NC_080679.1, from coordinate 53,059,638 downwards.
TCTAATGACCAGGTCAAGTGTTTCTTTGCACTTTCTTCCACCTCCACCATCTGGACCTTCCCCTTAACTTCCATTAGTAACTCCCTTGTGTCCATCATTTTGGGAAACACAAGTCTGGTCATCTAAATCATTATGAAGACATCAGATGCTTCTAACTTTTCTTTATTCTGACTTATGGTGCCAGCCTGAGAAAACCACTTACCCTCTTTCATTTAGCTGTGTATAAAGGGGATAAAAACTTTAGTTATTGAGTGTAGTGATTAGTCAATGCCTCTAAAGCACTAATGAAGTTCTAAAATGTACTGGATGATGGAGGGAGAAAATTTTGTGGATGTAGCAGTTCAATTCTCCACCAGCAAATAAGGCAATAAATACAATATTAGAGATCTCATTCCTTCCTACCATTCAGTGTTCCCAAGAGATAATGCTTTACTTACATGAAAACTATTAAGAGTAAGTCATGTATTTACACTTCTGTCAATAGTTTTATTAGAAGATTCTTTAAATTGTATTTGCATTTGAGGGATATTGTAAGTTTTGATTTTGTTGTAAAGTTATATGACATGATCTTTGTAGAACAGTGTTTAATGAAAAAAGGAAGCTAAAATTAGAACTGCACACTGCCATGAAATTTTTCCACTTTATTATAATTGTAAAAGAAGGGACATGTAAAAACTCTCAAATATTACTTCTTTAAAATCTCTCGTACAAAACTGACAAGCATTTCTTTGGTCATATGGGAGGTGTTTTTAATTTAGATACATTAGTTGAGTATCAAATGGATACAGGCCAATGGGGATGCAAGTTTATTACACAATGGAAAATTCAAGTACTTTATTTAAAGATTATTATTCATGTACCAACACTGAATTGCTCATAACTCTTGTAGAATGTGGTCACTTTTAGATTGCTGAAAATAATATAAATTTCTATTTCACCCTAAAGAGTTATAAACATTATGATGTACACTTCATTGCCGGCTATCCTATAATATGTACTTGTGCAAGAGTGCAGAATTTTTTAAAGGAAATAAATTACTTTTAAATTTCACTTATTTTATGCTCTTGCTGATAGAGAACATAGCATATAATGATTTTCTGGGTTAATTTCTTTCCAAATTTTACCACATACCTTCAGACATACTTTATTCTTTAACATGTTTCTCTTGAATTAATTTGTTTCACACAAAGAAAACAAGCCAAAAGAGCTTAAAGTGGTTCAAATATATGCTATTTGTTCTTAATTGAAATTTGTACTACTTTATTATATTTATGCCTTTGTTCTTTTTGATTTATATAAGTTATGATCACAATGACCTTATACTTACACAGTAACCATAGCTTCATAGTATCATTGTAGGATAATCACCACTCAAAAGACATTCTATCAGTCTTTAAGGATTCGTGAATGGTAAAGACCTTAGATTTATTTAACCCATGTATTAAAGGTATACATTTTAAGAGTCTCCATACATATTTTAAGAGAATATATATATATATATGTATTTCCATTATTACTTTCATTTTCATACTTAAAGATTTTGAAAACTTGACCCATGTATAAAACAAAGTGCTTTAACTATTTTCTGAACATTATAGCTTACAAAGTAACTTAGGTAATTCTTCTGAGTTTAATGAAGTAGAAAGCATTAACTAAATTGTAGAATAAAAGATAATTTATAGTGAGCAAAATACACTGGAAAAACATGAAGTTTAGCTTTATTTACATTTTCATTTTCTAACAATATGACCTCGGAATCATTATTTAAATTACCTATGACTCAGTTTCATCATCTATGAGGATAACAATAATTTCCATAAGTATTTAGTGAGAAGTTATGTGAGATAGTGTCCATGTAGCAAATACTGACATGTAGAGATGTTCTGCAATTAAGAGGGTATAATATCTCCTATAGCTATACGTTCATTGATTTACCAAACCTTTGGTGTAGGTCTCTTGTATACCAAGCACCATTCCATGTGCTTAAAAAGTGAATGAACAAAACATGAAATCTCTGTCTTCACAGTAATTAGGAATTTCATGATCAAGAGTCTTTTGTAATCATTTGTGAGTTGTGGCTTATTGCTGTCTAAAATGAGAATTATAATACCTGTTCTTCACAATGCCATAGAACTCACTTGTAAACTATAAGGTATTTAAAGTCATGACATTGTTACCATAACTCTACAAGTGTTACATGGTTTACTTTGTCCATTGCTTTGCTGGCGGAATTCTGCTAGAGGAATAAATATATATATGCAATGGAAGAATGCATATATATATATATATATATATGTAATTAGGAACCCTCAGGCATATGTGCGGAAATATATGGATTATTATAAACTCATCCAGTGTTGCTCATTAATTTTCTGATTTGCAGACATTTCTAGCTATGTATCAGATGAAATCTGGGGAGGATTATAAAAGACTGATTTCTCCCTCCTCCCAATACAAAACACAAATAAAAGAGAGTGAAATATTTAGCCACTGGTTATGCTTTTTTAAAAAAATACCACACTAAAAATTAAAGTAAAAAAATTATTATTTTATAGGAGGCCCATAAATCAAGGCCAGACTTCAAATCTCTAAGGAGTGTATTTAATGTCCTTTGTGCCACTGAAATCTAGAGTGAGATTTAGCATGAATCATATGCAATATCAGCAGTGAGACTTGGAAGGTGGGCTCCTGATCCAGATCAGCTACCTACTTTGAAGTAGGGACATATATCTTTATACACAAGGGAAATAAAAGTCATTTTATATTTGAAAGTCTGTTTTCCTATTCCTAATATGTGTCATACTTTATCAATCAATGAGGTCAGGGATTCCAATGATGAAGATTCATTACTGTGAATCTCACTGACACATATTAGGAATAGGAAAACAGACTTTCAATTATAAAATGACTTTTATTTCCCTTGTGTATAAAGATATATGTCCCTACTTCAAAGTGACCTCATTGATTGATAAAGTATGACCATTCTATACCAGAAGAGCTTGGATTTTCATCCAAAAGTTAATGTTCAGGCTAATTTGCCAGGAACTTCCACATTTTACTCTTGATCCCGAAGCACATTAGTTATGGAAAACTGTTTCAAAACAGTAAAACAATGGTTAAGCAATGCATGTTGTTGAAAAGTAGGATGTATAGGTAGCTATCTATGCTGTATTTTAAATAATGTATTAAGAAAACAAATTTTAAAAATCAATCACCTTAATTTTAAATACTCAGCAAAGATTAGTGATATAATTTCCCATTAGTAAATTAATGAGCTTTTTCACTTTGGTAAAGATTGGAAAACAGACTGACATAAGCTTTCAGGTTTCTACTCCAAATATTATACTTCAGCTTAGTATAAAGCAAAATATAATAGCATAAAGACAATAACTGGGTTTGAATCCTGTCTCCTTCTGTGGTTAATTCTGTGACCTTGGATATATTACTTAATCTTCTCTAAGCTTCAGTTTCAATTGGAAAAATGGAGGTAAAATTACCTACCCCATAGTGTTAAAAGAATGGTGAATGTGAAGATATTAGAATAGTGCTCATTAAATAGCATTATCACATTTATAATCTGAATCACGGGAAACGTCACATAGCAGGGAAAACAATGGATTGAGTGGGGTCATGGTAATATTAGAATGGCTGCGCCCGTGGTGGGTGGTGGGGCGGCGGCATTTGCGGTGTCCTGAACCGCAAGCGGGCCACGTCCTCAAGGAGTCCCAGGTGTCCGTCACCCCCATGTTTGTCATGAAGGCCTACTTGCCTGTTAACGAGTCCTTCGGCTTCACCGCCGACCTGAGGTCCAACACGGCGGCCAGGCCTTCCCGCAGTGCGTGTTCGACCACTGGCAGATCCTGCCTGGAGATCCCTTCGACAGCACCAGCCGCCCCAGCCAGGTGGTGGCTGAGACCTGCAAGCGCAAGGGCCTGAGGGAGGGCATCCCTGCCCTGGACAACTTTCTGGGCAAGTTGTAGATGGACTCTCTCTCTATTAAACAAAATCTTATAGAGAAAATCTTAGAATAACTGCATTAGCCAAGTTTTATACTTGTCTAGATTTGCATTTTAAGATGCTGGATTGCCATCAGTCATTTAAGAAGAGCATACATATCAGCTGGAAATCAGCACAACTGTATTTAAGTGGAGAGGGAAGAACTTTGGAAATAGAACATTAATAGACAATACAGGCAATAGTGGTTGACTAGTTAGATACAGGATCAAAAGGCTGCCAGTAGAGGACAATGACATGCGCCATGAAGAGGCTTAGTACTATAATTCAGTGATTCTCACTAGGTCAGAGAGACTTGAAAGGGTATGTTTGGGCCTTCCAACATATCAGGCAAAGCAGTTGAGATAGAATTTGGTTTCTAAGTGGAGAGATTTCTTAGTCTTTTCCCCTCCCTTCCTTCCTTCTTCCTTCTTTCCTCCCTTCCTTCCTTCCTCCCTCCCTCCCTTCCTTCCTTCCCTTCTTATATCATTGAAAAAGCTGGTGCTGAGAATACATGAATCTAACATCTGATAGCTGTTCAAATTTGGACAAGTCATTTTATTTCAGTGCTTTCAGCTTTCTTACATGTAAGTGAAAAAAGTACCATGTGGGATTTTGTGATAAGGTTATTACCTCCTCAATAAATCTTAGCTATATTTGTTTCTTACAGATTAGTCTTTTGTGCTCAGAGGAGTGGAGATCACTTCATTAATGAAAGTATGATATGATGCATGATTCCATAAGTAATATAGTTTCCCATAAATTCCCAAGTACTTTCCTTTCAATTACCACAAGCCTAGGTTCACCAGACTAATACCATCACTAGCATAATACCTGACCCAACAATAAATATTTGTTGGATAATGGTATAGAATGAACTAGTGAGTCAAAACAGACTTGAGTAAATTTATCACATTTTCTAAATTTGTATTTTTAATTTACCTAGAAAATTATTAACGCTATTTGTTCATTTTTCTCAATTGTTTTGTTATTCTAACTTAGTTATGAATTTCTCTCTGTTAAACAATGATATATGTAAATGTCCTTTCTTAAATAGAATACATGCTTTCTCATCATACTCCCTTATATAGTGAATTATATTTAAAAGTGTGTTATTAAAATATACTATATTTTTAACTATTACACATATCCCAAGTCTTGAGTTTTAAACCTCTAAATTCCTTAAAATAAATACAAGTAATATTCTGTTTCAAAGGCACACAGAGTGGTTAGGTGATTTAAAAAAGGGATATTTATATTTTAAATATATTTACTTATTAGGATAAAGATATCATCTAGTCAGAGAAAATAGTCACAGATGGAGAGAAGAATAAATATCCTTTAATATTAACATGCTGCATTCTCTCTGTCTCTCTGAGAGTATATTCATTTACCACATCAATTGAGGTGTTTGCTGCCTTTGAAATATATTTAGATATATAGTACAATCTACATGAGAGAACATTTAGTAAACAGCTGAATCTCCTTTCTCAAATTACTGCATTATGAAAGTGTACAATATCTTTTTAGTGTCTTTAATGCATTTTTTGTTATTATGTGAACTGTATTCAAGAAATAACAATCTATGACCAAAGTAGAGAGTGAACCTAAGTTATTAACTGGATCTACGCCTCTCTTCTCTGAAGGAGTGTGCAATATAATTAAGAAAGCATTCCTTGTTCATTAGCACAAAATTCTCATGATCTGTACAGGTGATGGAGAAAGGAAGTTTCCTGATATTAATACTTATTTGTTTTCCAATCCTTTAAATAAAAGTTTAAATTTGTTAAAAGTGAGAGGTAGTACAGGGGATTGATATTTTTTTCATTTTGAGCTATTTGAAAGATAATCTGTATACAAAGATATATTGTTCTTTTAACACAGAGTGACTACTTCACCATTTAACCTAGTATTTTAAGATTGCTTCCCCAATAGATAGCTGTTCAATGAAACTTTCTTCTAAACAAGTGTTCATATGGATTGAGAGACTGAACATAACAACACTTTTAAACAAGGTTTATACTGATATATATACAAACATACATATTTTGAAAAGTTATGATTCCTTTAGATACTAGAAATCTTACTCAAACTTATATTTAAAAATAATCAAGTTTTAAAATACAATTTAATTTCCACATGATATGAAAAAAGAGGGAGGCATTATTTTCAAGCAAAACTGGTTCCAGACATATAAGTGGTTATCAGGACCATCTCTGTTCTTCCCTATTTTAGCTCCTCTTTTCTTTAATTTGACCCATTATTTGACACTCCAGACAGACTTCCTGGAAGAAGGAAACAACCAAACAGCTGAAAAGTACTGAGATTCATGTTCTTTCAGTTTCTTAACCCTAGAATCCAGAGGGTCTTTCGTATTAGTTTTAGCAGAAAATTATTTCATGGGAAGGAGTGTCTTCCACCCTTTTCTTACAGTATCGTGTCTACTTGGTGATGAAAATTGGGAAGAAGTTGGTGTGTTATGTGAAAAAGGGCAAGGATAAACATGTTCTGAAAAGTACGCCTAGATCTGCAGGGGGAAAAATGTATATACTATATCATATACACATACAGCCAGAAACATATATGCTTGGGCAAAAAAAATGTCTTCTAATTTACTTGAAAAGCTAGTAGATAGTGAGACGTTTCTAAGAGATTCAAGACAGGAAAATGTGGCTGTGGAACACTGTACGAAGTTTACTGAAATGTACATTCCCTTTGAATAATCTGCACACCTTTCATTGGAGTTTAAGAATAACTTCTTCTGGATTATTTCTTAAAGTCGGGACTACAGAAATAAATTAGCATATCAGTTAGTGAATAGAACAGCCCTTTAATTCATTCTTAAAAGTAACAGAACTTTGGAATATAGAAAAGATTTTATGGATCATTGAATCCATACTATTTTAGTTACGGATGAGAAAACTGATTCTTGAATAGATTAAATAATTTGTGCAGTCACACAAAAAGTTATAAGCAATACCACAACTAAAATCCCCTTCTCAAGATGTCTGCACCATCAAGACTTCAAAAGGATTTATCCTATTAATGAAGCGATGCCAGTTTCAGGAACTAGGTACAGACTTACCTAAATGTATACATTAAATACAAAAGCAAATGTGAATGTTTCTCTGTTATTTTTTTGTGTCTCCCTCTGTAACAAGCTCCCTCTTTGAGGTCTACTATTTGGGGCATATCTGCCAAAGGAGAAGTTCATCATTTAATAGGAAAGAAAAAATAATCCTTCAATTTGCATAATCCAGGCAATACAATCAAGGGCTGATCAAGAGTGAAGTATTACTGATGTGCTTCAGAGATGTACAGATTTACATATCTGCAGTTTGTCCTCAAATGACATTTTATTAAACAACATGCTTTCCAAGAACAGTCTCATAAATGACTAGTGAAATAAAACTAGTTAATTGTTAATTTCTGGCTGTACAGTTTCTCATTCTAATACCAGCTGTGCAGATATTTAAAAATTCTCAATAAAAATGAAAGCTAGTATTTTATCTTTCTGAGATAGAGATAAACATTCAGAGCACAGTTTTAATGATTTTTCTTACCTAAATTGGACATTGTTTTTTAAAGCAATTGTCCTGTCTTTAAAATGTAGCACATTTACCTCTTTCTATAATTTAAATGCTATTATATTTGCCTTTACCATAAGGTAACCATTAATTAGAAATACATGCGAATGTGGATACTTTATTAAAGAAAAATATCAAATATAAATAGAAATCATATGCATGAATACAAAGTAATATAAATATTTCTAAAAATGATGACATTGTTTGTGTGCTTACTGAAGCCAAGATATTGTATTAAATTGGTCACAGGAATTATTTCAATCATTGTCACAGTATTTTTTTGTTTTTAATTTTTGAAAACTTTTATTTGGAAATAATATTAAACTTACAGAGAAATTGCAAAAATAGGCAAGGCACGCAGCTCAGGGTTTTGGGGCCCTGCCACTGGGCCCTACTTTGGAACTGATGCCCCCAGAGTGACAGAGTTGGATTGAATTGTGGTTTCCCTACACTTGACTCTTCTGCCCCTTCTATTTGAACCAATAGTTAATAGTAGAGTTGATAGGTGTATGTCCAAGAGACTTAAGCCTTTGGGCTGTCCATGTGACAGCTGGGCCCTGGATCTCAACAGCACTGCAATTCCTACTCTCTAGTTCATTAGACTCACCCAGGATAACTAATAAGGAGATGATCATATGCAATGACTATCTCAAGAAACAGAGTCTACAAATGCAAGCAAGATAGTCCCATCCATCTGCCACATGGGATATAAGCCCCCTCTCAGTTAGAGGTAGAGTGGGTATTACCATCCCAGAATCCTCAGGATTGAGAAATGAAAGATGGACTAGAGTAGATGTGCTATTATTCTACTAGAGACTTATTGTGATGCTAGCAATGGAAGAAAACTTTTACCATTGATGTTGAGGCAGTGGTCTCTGGAGGTTCTGAGGGGAGGGAGAAGGAAAAACTGGTGTAATATGGGGACATTTTCAGGACTTGGGAATTGTCCTGAATGACATTGCAATGAAAGATAACAAGCCACTAATATATCTTTTTGTAACTTACAAAATTGTCCAGGAGAGAGTATGAACTACAATTTAAACCATATCCATATTTAGAGGCAATGCTCCAAACTGTGTTCATCAATTGTAACAAATGTATCACTTTATGTGGCACAGGTAGGGAATGGGACATATGGTAATTCCCTACATTTATATAATCTAAATATCTTTTTTTTAAAAAACAAGGAAGTATGTTTAAAAAATAAATAAAAATAGCACAATGAATACAGTATGGGCCTTTTATTCAAATTACCTTATTAGAATTTTACCTTATTTTATCATTTGATATCTTTTGAAGATTACATAATTATTAGTAATAGGATGGAGCAAGACTTCAGGATTTATTAATTCAGGAACCCAAATTATTAGTCATTACAATGGAGGTTACAAAAGCAAAAAAATATATTCTAAAAGAAAAAAATCACTAAGATTCTCAAGAAACAAACTAATAGAAAGGAGTAATATGTAAAAATTAAAATGGTGATAAATATCTAAGGAAGGTGTTTGTGATATATTTCACTGTGGTAATGCATGAATGCTTTAGTTCATGCATAATTGTGCAAAAATATGTATCATTAAAATAAAACCTTTGGAATTGAAAGCCACATGAGAAATATGCAAGAAAGAAATTTAACTAAATTAGGGTTAGTGATTTAAGTGAATAAGATTTAAGTTTTTTAGAGACAATGTGGTTGCTAATAAAATTCATGATATTATAAAATATATTAATACATTCAATCTAATTTCTGAAGAAAATAAATATATAAAGAAATTTTGACAATATACAGATATATAGAGATGTTTCTCATTAAAAATTCCAGTTTTTCTGGCCCTAACAGTAAAGTGGAATGTGTGACTCTTACCATTAGGAGTATATAAAAATGAAAAGAAAGAAATTGCATGTTTTTTTTTTTTTAATTCCAAGGTTGGCAAAGCAATTTCAGTGAAATCAAAAGAATAAAGCAGGGAACTGGATATGGCTCAACTAATTGGGCTCCAATCTGCCATACTGGAGGTCCGGGCTTTGATGTCCAGGACCTCCTGGTGAGGGCAAACTGACCCATGCAGAGTGCTGGCCCATGTGGAAATGCAGTCCCACACAGGAGTGCCTCCCTGCATGGGAATGCCACCCAGCATGGGAAAGCCCCCCTGTGCAGGAGTGCCAGCCAACACAGAGAGCTGGCGCAGCAAGGTGATGCAACAAGAGACACAGAGGAAAGAAAATAAGAAGACATAGCAGACCAGGGAGCTGAGGTGGTGCAAGAGAGTAATTGCTTCTCTCCTACTCTGGAAGGTCCTGAGATTTGGTTCCTGGAGCTGCCTGTTGAGAATACAAGCAGACACTGAAGAACACACAGTGAATGGACACAAAGAGCAGACAACATGGGTTGGGGGTGGGTGGGTGGATAAATAAACAAATAAATCTAAAAAAATAAAAGAACAAAGCATGCCTTTAAATACTCTGAAATTTCAAAATTTTGAACAGAAATAAGCTAGAGAAATTTCTTAGAGATATAACTTTTAGGATCAACAGACAAAATTGAAACTATAATGAAATTATGAGACCCAGAATTCAAATCACTTTCCACTTTCTCATTCCTCTATTAAAGTTCTGACACATGAGAGATAGAACCAGGAATAAAGAGTCATTCATTTCCTGTCAGAATACAGACCATCCTCTTCTTCAGAACATATATTGAAACCACACAACTGATAGAAATGTCTTTGAACTATATAGCGAATGCTTCAAATGAAATCAATAAAACTTGGCACATTAGATTATTAGAAATATTGGCACTAGATATACCATCACATGAAAAGATTGCATTCAGTACTTTCAAAGGACTCTTTCAATTAATTGGAGTGGCCAACCAGATCAACTATCTTTGTTTTACTTGAAAGGGTAACTCAAGTTTGAAAGCAGAGAAGCCCAAATCAATATGCTTTCATGTATACTATTGATTCTTAAATTGGGCCATTATTATTTTCAAACCTTGGCTAGCATTTCTCAATCTATATTCTCTTTAATGAAATTTTATATTTTCAACTAACTAATTCTTGTGGTGAGTTTCTACATTTCTTTTCTTACAATCCATTCTCCTTGTGATTTCAAATACTAAATTATGTATATATTCATGTAACATTTTAAGCTTTAAAGCTGGAAGTCAGCTTTGGTTTCTCTTGTTCCATAATTTCCAAATACAGGTAGTTTCAAAATCTCACAGTCAACCTATGCTTTTTCTCTGTAACAAACATCTTTCATCTCCACCTTTCTAGATTAGAGCCTAATAAACTCATGCTTAAACTTCCAAAATATTTGCTCATGTTAGACCACTGCTTCCAGTTTTTTCCATCATATGCAATGAAGGAGATCCATCTTCATTAGATCAGTTTGCTAATATTACCGCCTACTAGCAAAACTCCAAAGTCCACATCTTCCTTTATGTAGTTTCCAGTATATATTTAGCATTGTCTACAATCTAACCAAGATGTTATTTGCCATATTTATTTCTTCCCACATACTGCACACATAATCTCTATTTCAAACACTCCCCATTACTTGAACTTACCTTGCACTTTCCCTTGCCCATACCAAAGCTATTTTTTTCCACATGGAATTGTACATCTTATTTCTTGAAGCTGTATATCTTTCAGTTCAATTTTAAACATTATCTCAATTATAATGTCTATTAATATCTCATGTGAGAATCAATCTACTCTATATTGCAATTATCACTTGTTCGTACAACATATGTAAGAAAACCGAATGATTTATTTTTCTCCCCTTTTTTTATTATAAACTACTTGAAGACAAGTATCTTGGTTTCTTACTTGGAATACCTATTTCCTTCTAGTGTTGAGAAGTATGCATACCATACATTAAATAAATGAATGTTGGCTGAGTTCATATACACTTGTTTTAGTATGCCAAAGGGCTGCCATGCAAAGTACCAGGAATGTGTTGGCTTTTATAAAGAGTATTTATTTAGGGTAAAAGCTCATAGTTCCAAGGCCATGAAAAGTCCAAACTGAGACACCATCAGAGATGCTTTCTCACCAAAAGCAGCTACTGTTGATAATATCTTGTTGCTACATAGTGAAGCAAGTTGGCCATCAATCTCTGCAGAGGTTTCAGCCTTTCCCTCCAGGCTCACCATCTCCTCTTGAGCAGCCCCATGGGCCCAGCCTCTTGGGACTTCGTGTTTAAACAGTCCTCTCTTACACAGCAGAATCAAACATGGAAGCTTCTTTTTCATGTGTCTCTCTGAATCAGGTTCTTTCTCTATTTCTGTTTATTTCAGACCCATCAAGGGGGCAGAGACTCAATCTGAGTCAAGCCTCATTGACATAGTTCAATCAAAATACCTACAGTGATCTTATCAAATAATCTAATCAAAGTCCCCCCACCTGAATTTAATGCAATCAAAGAACATCACACCCACCAAGAGGAATAGATTAGTTTACAAACATAATATTTCTCTTTTTGGGATCATAAAGTAATTTTAAACTCTCACAGCACTCAAAGTTAGCATCAGTTATTTGGTACCAAAATTACTAACTCAAAACGGAACATAAGTAATTTTCTAACTCTCATTGAAATCCATTTTTCATAGAACAAACTGTTATTGAATTTAACTATTAGTTATATTAGCACAGTTGATATTTTTAAGTAGAATCTTTCTTTCTTTCCTGTTTTTCAAAATGGCATTAACATTTTAAGTAATAAACACAGATGGCAAATATTTGCAAATTACATACAAATAAATGGTCTCTATAATTCTACCAATAATTATCACAATTTTGTACTTTTAAAGTAGGTTCCCTTTTCTTTTATGTCTATGTACACATGTACATTTAAAATAATTTAGCCTATATTATAAATATTTTCCTTATTATGCAATATAGGTATTTTGTTGGCTGCTTTGTAGTCCCTTGATCAAATTATCTGTCTTTATTGAAATAATTCTATTTGGACAATAAGGTCATTTGCATTTTTAAAAGGATTATTAAAGAATAACAATGGTTTTTACATTACCACTGGTACGCTTTTAGAAACAAAAATGTATAATTACTTTAATGATAAACAATGGTATAATAAACAAAATTATGGAAACATTAATGGAATTCTTGAGGCAAACCATACTTATTTTTCATGTGGCTTCCCAAAGTTTGTTTTATTGTGTCAGAGAGTACAGATACGTTTGAAGTATTCAACCACCACTACCCGCATCCCCTCTAGGAAGAGTTACAGAGTTATATACCTTGCCACCAGTAGTATGACAGTAAATATTCCCTGCATTCTTAATAAACTAAGAATATTTTTCCATATTATAGTTTTGTATAAAGAATATTATATCACAATGGCAATATTAATTTTATTTTAATTTCTTTGAATGTCAGTAAAACAGAATATTCTTTTACATTGTTTTGATCACTTGTATTTCTTCTTTTGTAAATTTCTGAAATACTGAAAGCCAGTGTTTGTTTGGTTTATGTTTGTTTTTGTATCTTTTGCTTTAGGGATGAGTTATTAATGCATTAACACTAGAAGACAATTGACAACTGTTGTTAAATTGAGTTTTTGAAAGAAAGGATAAAAAAGTGACTAACTTGATTCATTACATGTGTTTTGTAAAATATAAAATTCTTATTCTTATTGCTGTATATTAATACAGTAGTATATGTAATACCATATACGATATCATATTTGTTTCATGAATGTGAATGGTTACCAAACTATTGACTAAAAGAGTTTAATTATTATCAGAAATTATATATAGATAGTATCAAATGAACGGTTTGTGCTCTGACCAAAAGAATTTGACATAGCATTTTTACCTGAGAGAACTGAGCTTCATTATTGATAGGAATGTCTGTGAGGTAACAATCAAATTGAGAAACAAAGTGATTGTCACATCAATACTGGTTAAATGCCAAAGTTACTTCATGTCTCATGCTGGATATGGATGGCAAAGTCAAAGGTGGATCATGCAGTTATAAATACAATCAGATATTTGAAGTTTACCTCTTTATTATTTAACCTAACTATTGTCTTGGAAGATGAACAATCTACCACAGACTTTTCTCTCTATAATTAGATTATTTTGAGATAATATAGGTAGATCAAATTCAATAGTAACAATTGTTTTCTTGTTTTGTTTTATTTTTTTAGATGTATCTGTATCACAGAAATGGTTCTAATAACAATCACATTGAGACAAATATCTAGGTAATATCAAGCTAACAATATAATGCTTCTAGCTAAATATATAAGGGAAAGAAATTGTTAGAAATACATTTTGAAGTAAACCACTTTAATTAGATTTGTAGATTTGTATACCTGTAGCATTTGCCAATATGCAAGAAAGGCAAAATAAGTATATTTTCAAACTGAATGTGGTTGAAAAATGATAACTCCAAAATACTCAGAGGTACTGAAGAAAGTGTACTCATGGAACAGTACTTTTGGTCAGCATTGCATTTGCAAAAAAATATCTTGCTATCATGGAGAGTAAAACCAAACTTGGCAACCAAGACTATAGTATTATCAGAAGTAATCAATCAAAGAATTCAAATAGGATTGTCTGAATTCAATTAAACATAGTTGATACAATTATGTTAAATACACACATTACTTATGAGGGCACATTCCAATAAGTCTGTTCTGTCAAAATTGTACCGCATTTTCTGCTGTAAGGTCAGTAACTAAAAGATTATCTCGGTATTCATTTTAATTATTCTGCATGAAGCATTTAAAAAAGAGAAGTCTGGCTCCTGGACAAAATTCTACTGGTGATTTTTCAGGCATGACCACAGGCAATTACTCAGGCTTATGTGGCAGTTCTCACGGAGGAAAGCTGCCCTCCCCACACTAGATTTGGTGCATAGCCAGTGCAGTGCATTCTCTGAAGGGAATTACAAAGACTCTGGCCCTGCTCTTAGTCACATTTGCATCCCCAACATGAGGACTTCTTTGATGGTAGCGAGGAAGACCATGAAGGTATTTTCCTTGGCCCTGACTCAGTATTTTTCTACTCCTAGTCCCCATACTCCTCCCAGCTCCTGGGTCCATAAAACAGTGGGAGTCATTTTTCCTGGTCCCACCACAGTAAAACATACTGCCAAGACTGTACAGACCCATCTGACCTTCACCAGGGTGCCCTTTTATGGGGGAAAAGGAATGGGAGCAGCCGGAGCTTTTTCTCAGGGTTATCTGAGAACCTGAGAGAACTGTTTATACCATCAAAGTAAGTTATTAAAGTCTTCCGTATTTTGTTTTGTTTTGTTTTCCATTTTTGGCTTGATGCTTAAATTAGCTACCTTTGACATCTGACAGCTCAGCTCAACTCTCACAGTTCAGTTCAGCTCTAAACAGAAAAGTTTCAAATTTTCTCTGTGGAACTTCCTGTCACCTTTCTAACATAATGCTTAAATCTACTTTTCAGGGAAACGGACTTTGGCCCAGTGGTTAGGGCGTCCGTCTACCATATGGGAGGTCCGTGGTTCAAACCCCGGGCCTCCTTGACCCGTGTGGAGCTGGCCCATGCGCAGTGCTGATGTGCAAGGAGTGCCGTGCCACACAAGGGTGTCCCCCGCGTGGGGGAGCCCCACGGGCAAGGAGTGCGCCCGTGAGGAGAGCCGCCCAGCGTGAAAAGAAAGTGCAGCCTGCCCAGGAATGGCGCCGCCCACACTTCCCGTGCCGCTGACGACAACAGAAGCGGACAAAGAAACAAGACGCAGCAAATAGACACCAAGAACAGACAAACGGGGGGGGGGGGGAATTAAATAAATAAATAAATCTTTAAAAAAAAAATCTACTTTGCAAATCTTTCTCTTATCTGCAGTATGCATTTCAAAATACAATACTCATTTATCTGTCTACCATTATTTAATTATTGTAAATCTAATCAACTACCTTATATATCATCTGTTGGTTAATTGGCATTTATGTAGTTTATACAGTATGCAGATTAAAAAATGGAAACAAGATTATCTTATAGTAAAACAAAGGAAAAAGGCATTAATTAGAATGTTTGAGGCACACAAATGTATAATTTTAAAAATATTCATAAATAAATATTAATAGCTGATATTCATCGAAGTAAATAAAGGTTATATAAACATAGAATTCATGGTTGTGTTTAAAATATTGAGACATTTGAACAATTGATATTCATCACCAATATGGAATTCAAATATTAAATATGACATAAAACTCACTACACACACACATAAAATATCTTAATTTAAATTTCCAAGTGTTATATGTTGGACACAGTTTGATTCTCTGGTGAATTTGGATTTATTCATTCATCTATCTATTTCTGATATCTGATATGATTTGGACTCTTTAAATACTGGGAACATAGCAGTGGACAAAATGGAAATATCCTCCCTCTTCTCAAGGACTCTTCCTTGCAGTGATAAAATGATAAGTCGTTGTTTCAGTTTCCCAGCTCCAAAAACAAATACCATACAATGGATTGGTTTAACAAGAATTTATTGGCTCACAGTTACAGAGGCTTGCTTCCTCCCAGGGTCAGTATCTTCCTTCTGGCCGACAATCTTTGGGGTTTCTTGGATTTTCCATCACGTGCGTGGCAACATCCTCTCCTTTCTCTTCAGGTTCTTTTAGCTTTCGGCTGCTCCCCATGCCTTTCTGCTCTGTGTCCAATTTTCTTTGTTGATAAGGACTTCAGACATATTAATTAAGGCCCTCTTTCATTCAATTTGGGTACACCTTAACTCATAATATCTTCAAAGGTGCTGCTACAAATGGGTTCACACCCAAGGAATAAGGATTGGGACTTGACGATGCCTTTTGGAGGACATGATGCAATCGCCAACAGTCATGGTAAGAAAAAATATATATCTCAATTACATTAAAAGCCACAAAGAAGACCAACAACTAAAACAGTTCTCAATTAGTTAGAGACTCTGTGCTGATAAATAATCATTAGTGACAGGAATAAGAAGGAATTTTGTGCAGGTTCTTAGCCTTGTTTGCAGTATTTTTGTTATCCTTTCTTGGTTCTACTCTGCATAACAAGGAAGCTGTTCTTCTGAAGCCTGAAATTAGGACCAGCAAAAGGAAGGCATTGGTGGGAGATTGGAAAGTGGAGGAAATAAAAATTGAGGGTATTTCCTCTGTCTCCACTAACTTGGGCAAACATCCACAGCAGTGGATCCGTTCTCTGTGCTCCAGTTGTCAGTGGAGAACCCCTTCCTACAAAGTCCCAGTTCTATCTAAGCAGTTTTTTCTGTGGATATAGTTCTTCAACCCCATTCTTTCAGGATTCTTCTCTCATTGTCCCCTCCTCCCTCATATTGTAGCTGACTCAAGTGTTGCCAATGTAGGTTGTAAAACCATTCTCTGTTTGTCTTATCATCTCTTCTATCCTACACTACTAATCTCTAGAACTGATGTTTTAAGATTAAAATATCTAAAGTGGTTTCTATTTTTCTGACTAGACAGATGTATATTAATTAAAATACTGGTGTCTAGGAAAGCCTGGAGAGTCAAAATGACTCTTAACTTAGACCAAACTCATTACAACAAATAAGTATTTACCTTTAGGAATTTCAAAAGTTTAATTATCTCATAGCATACTTAAGGTTACTTCATAACATTTTTCAAAACAAAATTAGAGGCCAAAATTCACTTTTAGAATGGAAATCTTAATATATACATATACTTTGCTTCATTTTGTTTTAAAAGTGTATGAGCAATTTTGAATTTCTTTTTGAAATACCATTCACTATAGTCAAAGATATTGGGCTTGATCCCACACAAGGCTACCTGCATCAAAATAACTATGTATAAATGGGATAGTTGAATTTTCATAAAATGGGATACTGTGGTAGAATTCCCAAGTGCTTCCACAAGATAGGAACATTTTATAATAACCATGAAAATATAATTAAACTTGGAAGTAAAATATGAGGACATATTATAAAGTGGAAAAAATTTCAATTACCTAGGTTTTCTCTGGTACAAATTTATATCAGGCTCCTGCTCCTACTTTGGCATCTAGTACATTATTTTTCTCTATGATGAAAAGCACAAAGGAAAAGGTGAGGGATTTAGATAACTAACTCTAAAATCAATAGAATTTTAAGTAGCTTATGCTTTGTATTTGTCAGTTTTTAAAATAAAATTAGAAGATGCAGTTAGGATGTGTACATTTTGTACTTTTTTGTTTAGTTTTCCTCATAGCTTTATTTTTTTGCA
The DNA here is from genome assembly GCF_030445035.2 of Dasypus novemcinctus. NCBI lineage: Eukaryota > Metazoa > Chordata > Mammalia > Cingulata > Dasypodidae > Dasypus > Dasypus novemcinctus. The sequence goes on along the minus strand of NC_080679.1, from coordinate 53,041,825 downwards.
TTGTAGAAAAAAAACGCTTTATTATTTTAACAATAACATAAATTCTAACTATATATTTTCAGGAATTAACTATAAATTCAAATGTAAAAGTAATGAGAAAGTGGAAATACATAAATAAATGTTATATTCAACAATGTGTGAAAGAAAAGAAAGGGGATTAATCAGGATGAAGGATCATTACTTTTTTCTTCTTTATTTTCTTTTAAATGTTACATTAAAAAAATATGAGGTCCCCATATAACCCCCACTCCACCCACTCCACCCCTCCCACATCAAAAACCTCTTCCATCATCGTGGCACATCCACTACACCTGGAAAATACATTCTGGAGCACCCATGTGCCACATGGACAGTGGTCCACATTGTAGTCCACCCTCTCCCCCAGTCCACCCAGTGGGCCATGGCAGGACACACAATGTCCAGCATCTGTCCCTGCAGCACCAAGCAGGACAACTCCAAATCCTGAAAATGCCCCCACACTGTATCTCTTCTTCCATCTCCCTACCATCAGCAGCCACTGTGGCCACCCTCTCCAAATCACTACTACCATTTCTTCCCTTATTAATCACTATTATTCCCCAGCAGAACACCAGTAAGTCCCCTCTAATCCATACTCTATTTCTCCATCCTGTGGACCCCGGGATGGTTATGTCCAGTCCCCCTCTACATTGAGGGGGCTTAGATTCTACAAGGATGATGGATGCAATTCTCCTGCTTGTAGCTGTAGGATCATTACTTTTAATCAAACAAATAGATTATTTTCTATGTAAAATTTGCACCCATTTATGACTGACAGGAACACAAAATGAAGGGTTCTTTGGCATAGCTAGCCACATTACATACTTTTAAATTTTAATTTAGTAATCTCCCCTACAAAAAATGCATTTCAAAAATACCTTGTTAAAATATGATAAAATATTAATTACAATGCTATTATTAATAAGAAAAGGGGAGAAGCATCCCAAATGTCTATCAGTAAGGGACTACTCAACAAAAAATGGCATATCCTTAAGAATGACTCTACTATGATGCTATAAAAAGAAATGAAAAATATCTCTAAACACTTGTTTGACTGGTTTTAAACTAGGGGTGATTTTGCTCACTCCTAATAACATCTAAGAATGTCTGTAGAAAAGTTAGATTGTCACGACTGGGGAGGTCCTACTGTCATCTAGTTGGTGGAACTTAGGAATGCTCTTAAATATCCTACAATGCACAGGAGAGCCATTTACAAGAAAGAATTATCCAGTTCAAAATGTCAGTACAGTTGAGCTTGAAACATTCTGTACTATGGTTTCAATACCATGTTAAAACTTTTAATTGAAAAATATTAAGGTGGAGTATGAAGTGCATAATATTTTACTCCCACATACACATATTTTAAATTTTAAAAAAAGGCAATTCATAAATTAAAACAATAATAATAAAAGCTTGGGTTGGAGGGAGTGAATAGAGTGGGATAGAATAGGGATAAATCTAGAATTAACTGAATAATACCTTATATGGTTTGTAATCACATATATGTTTTACATAAATAGAACACTATTAAAATCACAGTCTCCAAAAATTGAAATCAGAATGCAAAACCAAATGATTGTATCATATGTCCAATATTTCTTTTCAGAAAAAATTTACCTGGAAGGAGTATAGATGATGGGTTAGAGGAACGTAAAGAAACCCTTTAACTGAGGAACATGATCAAGAAAAGCAACGTATTTTGTGTTTTTGTGGTATCTATAAAGATTAATCCAAGAGAAGTAGCTGAAGAGACAGAGACTAATTCAATGAAGGAAACTGGGAATATTTGACAGAGCTAAAATTCAAGAAATTGGAATGTAGTAGAACTAAGAGAGATGGTAACTTTGGAGATTAGGAGGAAGAATTATACTTCTTCCTCATGTTATAGAGAAGATAGGGAGCATAAATGAACATACAGGGATGTTTTGAGGTGTAAAGGATGTGAATTTTTAAATTTTCCTTGACAGATGAATTTGACTTTATTAAATAATATTTGTTAAAAGTAATGAATTTAGGATTAGATTGTGAATTTTAACAATATGAAGTGGATGGGAACTATGGATCCAAAGATATTTTAGTAGTCAATGAGGGAAAAATATGAGGAAATCCCAAGTTCTTAATAAATTTTGAATTAAACCATGAGGGAATCTCAACAGTATCAGTTGATTGACTGTACTGGCTGCCAGTGTCTTGCAGCCAACTTAGAATAGCTTCTTAAACTCTGCAAAGGAAACAGATGGAAGTAAGGAGTCAAAAATGCCTTTTTCCCCCACGTTATTCCCTCGAATTATATTTTTAAATATCAATCTCTCCAACTACCTTTAAGTCCTTGCTTCAACATTGGGTAGGAGCAACAGTTCGACAATTTTTATAATGTATATGTATATGAAACAGACACCCAAGAGCATATGAGTAAATTAAATATGTATACTACAACTAATAAAAATCATGAATAATATATATTTCTAGATGACATAAATGAATATGCATTGCAGCATTACACAAGTATTTATTAATTTACAATAGCTCACAGTACATTCCCCACCTCTTTTTTAGAATTCACATTATCTGCTAAGGTGCAAATTAGATTGAATAATTGAATACCTGGATATTTTCCCAGAAAGTTATTACACCAAAGTAAGATGTTCAATTCAAGCTTAATCAAGGAAGTTTTTCTTTTCTATTTTTTGTGTCTTATAGTATGATAATGATGATACTTAAAAAATAAATGGTGAATTAAAGGTTGTAATTTTGCCACTAGATCACTAGATGGTATACAGTTCCTATAAGGAAATTTTGAATTAAGAAATGTATGTGACTGTTGTTCTTCAGTCCTAGAAAATTCATAAATTATTTCACTGTTCAAGAGTAATGCTAATTCTAGTCATTTAATTATTTTTCATTTTTACAAAAAATAATATTAAACAGAATATTTTTAACATTTGGAAATCATATACCTTCTATTATATAGTAAAATAATGATGTATATTGTTTAATTAAATATTAAAACATAGTTTAATTTTTAACTTATAGACTATAATTAGGTCTACTCTTGCATATATTTAATAAAAATATTACACTTATAAGATATCTGAAAAAGCGTGGTTTTAATATTTGCCATTCTTCCAATATCATAGTATATCATTAGATTAACGTTGAAAACTGTTTCTAATATGGCAATATTATTACTTCCAGTAATAGACATTTTCTGAACTATATACACCCAGGTTAACATAATAAAATTTCCAGATCATTCTACATTTTAAATTAAACTGTGTTGATTAATATTTTAAACCTAGTAAGGTACTAAGGAAAGTGAACTTCCAATAATGATATAAAAAATCAAAAGGACACATAGATGTTTATCTGAGTAGTTGGGAAATTTATGAAATGATATTAAATATATTACTAATTATAAAGCACTATATGAATTAGATTGACTATATTTGCAAAAATTTTCCAAAAATATCTTTTTAGATGTAGAATATTGCTTCTGTCAAGCAATACCTACAGTGCAGGCAATTTTCAATGTAAAATTCTGAAAATACCCTCCAAATGCAAAATAATATTGATTTGGGCTTTAATAACTAGAGAAATTATATACTGCAATTTATAATAGAAACTTGAAATCAAATAAATATTAAAAGAAATCCTGAAGTTGATATTACTCCTCAAAATGGATTTTTTGTTTGTTAATTTGTTTCTCATTGATTAAAAAACAACAACCACTTTGTGTGGATTTCCAGTTCCAGTAATGCCATTTACATTTGCTCCAGCCCAAAATGAAATACTTTACTTGAAATCTTACATAGCATGTACAGATTTTGTGTGCTGAAATTTCAAAGTACTGCCGAATGAAATCTTTAAAAAAAGACCTAAATATGTGGTGAGACATTCCATGTTCATTGAGTGGAAAGACTCAAGATAGTAATGATGCCAATTCTTACTACTTTGGTCTATAGGTTTCAAGCAATTCCTATTGCAATCTCAAGTGGTTTTCTTTTTTCCTATAGACAAGCTTACCCTAAAATATATATTTAAAGGCTAATTTTTTAAAATAAGACAAAGACAGAGAAATCATTCTAATCAATACTAAGTCTTGGTATATAGTTAGAATGCTATATAAAATATTCTTATATAATATTAAAAATATGGTATACATTCAATGATATAGTTTCTGATCAACAGAACTCAGAAAATGTCCCACAGAAACATGCTCACCCAAGTTTTCACAAAAGTACAAAAGACACTCAGTGAAGATATGGTAGCCTTTCCAACAAATGGTGCTGCCGCAATTGCTCATTGATAGGCATGAATAAAGGAATAGAAAGGATGACAGGAAGGAAGGAAGGGAGGGAAGGATGGAGGGAAGAAGGAAAAAAGAGACTAAGGAAGGATCAGGCTAAACCACACTCCTTATACAAAAATGTATGGATTCATGGGTCCAAGGATCATGAGTCCAAGGATCATGGATTTAAATAAAAAACATATACTATAAAACTTTTTTAAAAATAGCAGTAAATCTGTAGGAAATAGGGCTAGACAATGAATTCTTAGAGTTTACATAAGTAATATGACCTGTAAAATTTTTAAAAATGATAAATTAGATCTCATAAAAATTAAAAACTGTTGCTCTGCAAAAGATCCTGTTCATAAGATAAAAAAACAAGACACAAAGTGAGAGAAAACTAGAGTGCCTAAAAATATAAATATGCGGGGGATGGATATTATCAACATCCATTTCCTGGTGATTATGATTATATTACTATATTTATGAAATATGTTACCATTGGGGGCAATGGGTCAAAGGTATATAAAATTACTTACAATCTTATTTCATAAATGGCATCTAAATCTACAATATCACAAAGACATATGTCAAAAACAATTGTACTTATTTATGCATTTAATTTCATTGTTTTAAAATTAGTTTGACTTTTAATTAGTACTTTAACATTTGCCAAACTCTTAATGGATTCATGTGATGCCACTGTGCTTTTAAACTTACTGACTGTGACAATCTAGGTTCAAATACTGCATTTGTCAATTATTACCTATAAAATCTTGAGAAAATTGTGTAACTTTCTATACTTAAGTTTCCTCATTTGTAAATTTAGGGTAATAATAATAAGGATAAAATATTTAGAATACTGTCTTACTTATAATTAGCCATTATTATTGTTTCTATATGACAAGGGCTAAAACTTGGCGTTATTATTACAAAATTTCAATGCTTCATGTTTTTCCTTACCATCATTCAGAGTAGTACCCAGCGTAGAATAGGGATCAAAGTGCTTGCATAAAGAAAAAAATGTATGAATGAAAAACAGATGTCATTTTTATATTTCTCTAGTACTCTAGCATAAACACTTAGAGCCTTTGATCTTACCCCTTTGGATTTTGATTTCTGAAGAATTACAAGATATATCATTATTCTTTTGTTCAGTTCTACATACTTCATTTCTTTTTAGGACAATATTAATAATTGCAACAATATGCATGTATGTATATATTTGTGCAGCTGTGCTTTTAATGTAAGGGTATGAACTCAGTTCATGCTTTGTGCTTTTTCTTAATATCTTATACTTGATGTCCTTCAGATTAACCAATGGTTTCTGAAATCTCGGAGGCCAAAAGCCATTTACATTCTACTATAAATAAATCCTTTTGGGCATCTAATGAATGTCAGATGATTTTTTAAAATCTCATCTACTTCAGTCTTCCCAAGAATGTTTTAGGGTAGGTATTACCATTCTCATTTGGCAATTCAGAAATTTGTTGTACAAAGAAGTAAAAGTAATCACGGTAATTTCCATACTAAAAAGAGTCTGGGTTAAATCAGCTGGTGCACTAGTAAATTTTTAACAACTAGCTCTCTTAAATGGGGTGGGGTGGTAGGGGGATAGGTGGCTGGGAAAGATACCTGATTTTGTAGCATTTGTTGATTTGTCTAGTGCAGAAACTCTCATCATGGCTGATTTCATGCTACCAAGTATTGCCTGGTCCATGATATCAAATATATAGATGAAATGGGGAAAAAGAAAAACAATATTGAATTTAGTCTATGTGCAAGAATTTTTTCTTCTTACCTTAGGATAGAATGGATATAGATTCATGTTTATATATATGTGTGAGCACATATACATGTACATATATAAACCATTTATTTACATTTTATTATTTCATGATATGGAAATTTTTTAATTAATTGTCTTTGTAATCAGAATCTATATTTCGAGATAATGCCAAAATACTTTCAAAATCATTCACTTCAAATACTATGGTGATACTCTTAAAATTACCTGATTAGATTCTTATTCACTGTTTTTTTTTGAGTAAATATATTTTTGATACTAAATTTCTCTGATAAGAATTGAGAATACTTGTTAATAAAGAATATTTAGCAAAATAAGAATGTGTTTTATCTCTGCATTATTAGCCACCCATTGGATTTAATTTTCTGTTAATTTGATATTCAATTCAACTTTATGGTTATTTTTGTAGCTGATTTTTAGTCCTGAGAAAAATGCTCCCAAATATCTTGCTAATTTTCCAGCTGATTCTTTTGAAGAGAATAGAGACAATGCAATTATTTCCAGCTACCCCCAAACCATCTTGCTCTTTAAAATGTGCAGTTTAATTGTTCTGTCACTGAGTACTTTTTGTTTCTAGTGCAAAAACACTGAGAAATTATATTTAGATTTGAAATTCTTTAGTACTGAAAAGTAAATGCCATCAAGCAGCTGTTCTTAGTTGGTTAATCATATTTTTTTCCAAGTATTCGTAGAGTCCCAATATTCTTATAATTCCTTAGACAATGGAAAGACACATTGCATTATGAATTCTTGCTTTACTTATTTTTAAATACACTGGGCCCAACTGGAAATAAATTTGGATTGCTGACTTAAAGGTGGTTTAAAGAGTCAAGCAAAACATTTCAGTTTCATTTTCATTTTCATTTCATGCTTAATTCCCAACATAAGGGTGATTTAAAGTATTTCTTTTAAAAGAGAACAGATCATTCTAGGGTTTCAATAAAGTATCAGTAAAAAACAAAGGCATCAACATTTTGTATTAGTCAATCTTAGTGCAGTAATTTAAATCTTACCTCTTTTAAATAGGTCTAAAAAAGAATGATAAATATTAAATTGTCTTCTTTTTAAATGCTTGCCACAGATTATATAAAAGAAGTAAAACCAATGACACCTTAATTTAAATTGAACAAAATCTTCTCAGCTAGATAATTAGCACCTTGTTTCTAGATTTAATTTTAGAGTTAACTTATAAAATGAAATTCTATTTTTTTATGACTTTGTAAAAAATGACAGAGTTGTAGGCATTTGTATACAAAAGTAAAATTCTTTTTTAAGGGAAGTTTCAGATATATATTTTTTCTATCCAGGGACTTTTCTTGGAGTTGGAACATTGTTTCACCCCCATAACTCAACTATAGATTTGTTTCCACCACTGTCCATAGTATAGAGCAAAAGAGAGATAAAGTAAATTCTGTAAAATTTCCACAACTTGTGAATGTAAGTGAAGAATATATATGGGTTCATTTTACTATAGTTACAATTTTTCTAAGTTTAATCGTTTTTATCAAAATATACTTCCCTTCAAAGTGGAACAGAAGAACGATATTAAAACAAGCTCATACTGTGTGCATTTGGTCACAGCGATAGCCCTTTGGGATGTGTTGGTAGTAGGTTAAGTGCAGGCAGCCGGGCATGGGTAAAATGTGAGATATATGAACATAGCTGATTCAGCCATTTACTGAATCAATTCATAGGAAAAATAAGTTGTTTATCCAGTTAAATATATGGTAAATTGGGGAATGAATAGAGAATTTACAAGAGCTGGTAAAACCAGGCAAATCTAGTTGCTTAGAAAGTACATAAACAACTGGTTCCACACAGAGGAGGCAAAGGTACCTGAGATTCAGATAAATTGTCAGCAAGCCAGGAGCTCTCGATTCCAGCCAAAACACATCACCTTTGGCAGATGCAATTTTGTTGCTTCAAGGTATGTTCTTACAATGCAATCTCCAATTGGTGTTATTAACTTTTTAAAACATCAGTTTCCACATTAGTTAAGTGTGAATGTCAATATCTATGTTGTGCAAATTTTTTAAGGATTAAAAGAAATATGTATATCCAGAAACTACCAGAATCCTTGGACTGCTAAAGAGTGGCAGTTACATTGAGATAGTTTCTAAATGTCTCATCATTGTATCTTGGAATATCCCAGTAAGTCTTTTTTTCCCCAAATCCTTAAATATAAGAAGCTTTCAAAAGGGTGTTTTGTATTTTGACATCAAAACTGCTGTTTTATGTTTTCTTCACTTTTATTTTTTGTTTCTGTTTTTGGAAAAGATAGAAACAAACCTTGAGATTTAAAAAGAAATCATAAAATATTTATGGAAGATTTAGGGGAAATAATAATACATTTAAGTATTGAATATCTATTTTCAATATAAGATGATAGATTATATATTAGCATATGTTGTAGGGCTTTCATTTTTATAATATCACCTTTTAAAACTAGTTCATATAATAATGTTAGGATTTTATCATAAATTGAATTTATTAACTTTTCTTATGGTCTTCTTCTAGGCTAGAACTGTGACTATGTAGGAAAAAATAACCACTAACAATTATCAAATCTTTATAAAAAGAAAAAATAGGATTCATTTTTTAAAAAACCTTTCAGTCTGACATACTATCAAACTTACAGAACAGTTACAAAAATAAAATACAGACCCCATACAGGGAACTCCAACATACCCCTATCCCCCAAGATAGCAAGATCCACCAATTTAACATTTTAACACTTGCTGCCACATCATTCTATCATCTATCTATCTATCATCTATCTATCTATCTATCTATCTATCTATCTATCTATCTATCTATCTATCTATCTATCTATCTATCTATCTATCTTCTTCCCTATTTGTCTATTTATCAATCCATTTTCTGAACACTTTCTGTAGGTTATATTCTTCAAGCTCCTTGAACTCAATACTGCCATATACATTATTAAAACCAAGATATTTGCTAATATAACCATCATAAGTATAATAATCATGTTCAAGAAATTTAACATTGTTGATAAAAAGCTTACAGTCTATATTCTGATTTTTTCATATGTCCCAGTAATGTCCTTTTGTGCCTTTTCTCCTCCATTATTAGATCACTTCCAGGATCATGTATTGCATTTTCTTATCTTTGGCTCTTTAGTTCCTCTTCTTTTTTTTTTTAAATTGTAGGAACATATATATTAATACAACATAGAACTTCATCTCAGCTATCCTCAAGTATAATATTTAGTGAGATTGATCACCTCACAATGTAGCAGTATCTTCACCACCTTCCATTACTAAAATTTCCCTATGTCCTCAAAAAAACTCTAGACTCATTATGCATTAACTATCCATTCCCCTTGTCTCCTGCCTCCGACAACCAGTACACTACTCTGTCTTTATGAGTGTGCATATTCTACACACTTTATTTGTAGTTAACATAGGGCTTAAATTTAACATCCTCAATCTATAAGCATCTCATTTACTTTGACACTAATTTAACTTCAATAGTATACAAATAACTGTGTTCCTATACTACTCCATGTCCCCACGTTAATGTAGTTCTTTTTACAATTCACATGTTCAAACATTATGAGTACCAAACCACTTATTTATTATCACATTTCATGTGTTTGTCTAATACCTCCCATAGGAAGTAAAAGTAGAGTTACAAGTTAAAAATATGCAATAGTGCTGGAATTTATATTTGCCTTGTTGTTACCTTTACCAGAGAATCTGTTTTCTCCCTAAAGTTTCCATCAAATGTCTAATATCTGCTTTTCGTTTTCTTTTTCAACCTGCAGAATTCCTTTTAGCATCTCTACTAGAGCTGGTCTAGTGGTGATGTATTCCCTCAGCTTTTATTTCTCCAGTAATGCCTTAATCTCCCTTCTATTTTCAGAGAGTTAGTTTTATCTGATATAGAATTTTTGCTTGGCATATTTTTGTTTTCAGTACTTTAATATCTCATCACACTGCCTTCTTGTCTCCTTGGTTTCTTATGATAAATTGACACAATATTATTGAAGCCCCTTTGTATGTGACATGTTGCTTCTCTTGCAGCTTTCAGAATTATCACTTTATCTTCGGCATTTTAAAGTTTGATTATAATATGTCATGGTGTGTATCTATTTGGGTTTATCCTATCTAGATAATTGTAACCATTTTTCTAATATATGTATTGTTAATGTTATTATTTAAAACAATGCTCCTTAAATCGGACTCTTCATTAATCTATGTGAGCACAATATCTACATTATAGCTTTTGGCTCTTGACTCTTCCCTTTAGGAGACATTTAGTCATATTGATTATATTATGTGATAATTAAAACTAAATGCTTTTTCTTTTTAAAGAAAAGAAGAGGAATAATGGTAGAAGTACACACGGCCCTGTGATAATTCTGCTTGCTGGCAGTGTAGTATTACTGCCATCTACTGCTAGTGTCACATTTTTAGGTACTAAAAATCTGTGCATATACTAGACCTTGCTCTGTTAATGTATCTACTGGAAGATGGCAACATGTATATGAATAGAATGAGGGTCAGCCAGTGTGCTACAGAGTTGAGCAAACATGCAATGTAAGGAACACAAAATAAAACCAAAGAAACATTTTATTTTGTTTTGTTTAATGATCATGCATCTCTCTTCTTAGATATTTGCCAAAATTCTCAGACTAATTTAACTAAACTGAATAAGTAACAGTATTACATTCTCCATTGCATTTATTTAATATATGTAACTTTAGGCTAGGTTTCCTTAAGAAGGTTAAGCTTTCATAGGAGGCTTGACTAAATATTGGATAAGGGAAATGAATTGTGAAGCACTTTGTCTGATTTTATCTTTACATATTTAAGAATGTAAAATACATTGGTGACCATACCCTGACACTATTAATATTTCAGAAGACTGAAATAATTATGAAGTAACCATGTGTCTTGAAGGTTTTATTTAAAAAAATATTGTTCACCACAAATCTTAAATAAATATTGTTGGGGGAAGTCACAGACACAGTCAGTGGCCACCTCCCAGGCCCCATCTATCCTTACCTTTTCCCCTCTTTCATCTTTGAGTGCAGATGTTTCAATATATTTCCATTTTGCAACCTGGAGGAGATATTAGTTCTAATAAAACAGCCTGACCAGCAAACCATACCATGAAACTGAAACTAGGAAAAAGTATTCCCAACTGTTTACCATGATAGGAACTCTGCACATGTTTTTTACTCTGGCAGGACACACTCTCTGGGGTTTATAAAAATTCAGCATTTATGCAGCACAGGGAGTGTCATCTCTTATGGAAAGTGGGGAATATGGAGCTGCCATTCACAAACCTAAAAAAAACAGTTGGCCTCCCTGGAGGACCTGCCAAATGGTTTCTCCTCCAGTGTTTTCTGGGACACTTCGTACTGTGTAAGCAATAAAATGGCCATTTGTTGAGTCTCTGTTGTGGTTGAGCCTCTGTTGTGTTCCTGCAATTAACCAATCAACAACTTTCTCCACAAATTCCAAGGAAAAAAAAAGGTAAAATGTACAGTATTTTTATAGCATGCATTAATTTATAATATAATGATTCCTACAGACTGAATCCTGAAAAACTTGCAAGTTATATATAATAAGAATGACAAACAAATAACATGAACAATATCAAATTATTGAATATTTTAGTATCTACATTATTGGCTTAATTTTGTAAGAAATTGAGAATGAAAATACCTTTTATAGTAAAAGATAAATCAAAGTATTAAAAGTTGTATATCAAATGGAAATCAGCATCAATTAAAATGAATCATTTATTTCATCATAAATCAAAATTGAATAAGACAAAGAAGAAGGATAGGATATATTTTGAGAAAACATGGTTTAGTTATATATGTTCTTTTTATGTTCATTTTATGGTGATAAGATGGAATCCCCTTCTCCCAAAATTGACTAAATTGTCTAGAATAATGGTGCCACTGCATACACCAAGAAAATATGGTAGCTTTGTTACTCACATAATGAAGCTTTCTTGGGAGAGCAGGGCTGACTCACAAGAAGGACTCAAAATAACTTGAAAGAGCAGGAAAGAGAGATTACCTTAAGTTTATTATGGTAAGAGGTTGGAGTTGGAGTGTGGTTTTCCACATTGGCCAGGGTTTGAATGGTTTGGACTTCCTGCCAGAGCAAAGTGAGAGAGCATAACATTTTTAAAAACTGGCTTTTTCAGACATGGTCCAAGACGGGAAGAAGAAAGGGTCTTGCTTGAAAGCTGTCAGCAGTCAAACATCAAAAATTGAGTCAGACTCTTTATCATAATTTGATTGATGACTGAAATGTCTCATTTCAATAAATTGAATTTGAACATTTAAAATAAACCATATGGTTCTGCATATCACCTATAATCTGAGACTAATAAGGAGGTCAAAAGTTCTATTGAATGCCTTTTTCATGAGTCCAGTGCTGTGTCTCTTTAGAGTGAAATGTGTTTCTTCCTCACTACCAATAGTGTATGGAACTTCAAATGGTAATGCCTTGATGGAAACTTGCATTTGCAGAGATGAGTGATTTTTACTTTTGAGTATGTGTAAGGCAAAATATTCCCAGAGTTCTTTATCTCAAATGGGACAAATTTGAATAAGGAATGATTGTTGCTATGGTTAGCTGATCTAGATGACTAGAACATTGGCAAGAGTTGCTAAAATGTGCAGATGGGACTAATTTTTGGCCGGTAAGTTCATATGAACATGACAACTTGAAATCTTCTATATTATGTTTGGTAAATTCCTTAAGATTTTAATGGGTATCTAGGGGATTTTGAGCCACACTATTAATTAAAGCCATGAATGTGTGCCAATTGTGAATTTTAGCTAATGTTAAAGTTAATTCAGATCCTATATTGTAGCATTAAAAAAGCTTATTAGCGAGCTTTTACTTTTATCTTTTTTTTGTAAAATTCTTTTTTAATAAAGATTTTTTTGTAACAGGGATGTATGAGGAAGCTCCCTTCTTTTCCTATATCATTGAATGTTTATACTATGGAAGGCTGAGTTCTTTCAAATGCTTTTTCTTTGTCAAAGAGATTATCATGCTTTATCACTTAAAAAATATAATCTATTAATGTGGTGCATTATATTGATTAATTTTTGTAAATTGGGATAAACTTACATCCCTGGAATAAATCTCACATGTTCATGCTGTATAATCCTTTTAAATTGCTACTGGATCCAGATTTCTAGTGTTTTTTATTTGCATCTGTATTCTTAAGTGATACTAGCCTGCAGTTTTCTTTTGTTATGATGCCTTTGTCTGGTTTTGGTGTAATGGTATTTCAGATCTCATTCAAATGAGTTAGAAGTATTTCCTTCTCTTCTACTTTTTGAAGAGCTTGAGAAGAATCCTTGTTATTTTTTTTTCAACATTAGGTAGAATTCACAAGTTTATATTTCTAATTCTAAATTTTACTTTGTAGATGTTTTTTCATCATTAATCCAAACTCTTGTTATAGGTCTGTTCAGACTTACTTACTTCTTGAGTAAGTTTCAATAATTGCTTTTGTCAAGGAATTTAAATTTCATCTAGTTATCTAATTTGTTGGTGTAAAATAGTTCATCCTACTCCCTTATAATATTTTTGTTTCTGTAAGCCCAGTAGCTCTTTCTTTCACTACTGATTTTGTTAATTTAAGTCTTCTTTTTTCCTTGGTTAGTCTAGATAAAACTGTAAATTTTGTTTATCTTTTCAAAGAAACTTCTTTTGGTTTCACTGATTTTCTGTAATTTTTTCTATTTTTGGTTTCATTTTTGATACATTCTTCTTTAGTTTCCTTTAGGTTTAGTTTTCTCTTCTATTTATCTATTTATATTTTCTTAAGATGAAGGTAGGTTATTGATTTTAGATCTTTTTGCTTTTTAAAATATAGGTAATTACCATTATGAATATACCACTGAAAATAGTTTTTGCTGTATCGCATACATTTTAGTATGTTATATTTTTATTTTAGTTCATCATGATTTATTTTCTAATTTCCTACAATTTCTTCTTTGACCCATTGGTTATTTAAAAATGTGTTGTTTAATTTGCATGCAATTGTCAAAGTTAGTTATATACTTACCAAATGTCCCAGCTATTCCCCTTCTATATACCAACCCCAAATAATTAAAATATATTTTCAAATATATTCATAGAAACTTTAATCACGATAGCCAAAAATTAGAAAATATGCATTGGCAAATGAATAAACATCTTTTATTTTCAAATAATGAAACTTTATTAGGAATGAAAATGGATGAACTTTCGATAAAATCAACAATACGACTATCTCAAAACCATTATTTTATGGTATAAAAAACAGAAACATATAAATGGAAAATGCAATATCACCTCCTTTATATGAAACTCTAGAAAAGACAAATCTAAAGTCTTAGAAGGTGTATAAGAAGTTGTCCAAGGCCAGAATAGGGAATGATTTATAGAAAAGGAGGGCTAGGAAACTATTTTGGAGGATAAAAATATTTTATATATTTATATATATATATATATATATATGATTAGATAGATATACCAATTTGCCATAAGTCACCAATGTATGTAGTTAACATGAGTGTATTTAATTTTATGCAAACCATTCCTCAATCAAGAAATATCTTAAAAGGATCATGAAAAACAGTTTTGAATGTTGAATTCTACCCTCAGTCAGGTTTTCTTTCTCAGTAAGCATGAAGTAAATACATTCAGATAATCAAAGACTGAGAAAATTATTCCTTACAAAGTAAAAAGAAAATTGTGTTTGAAGAGAAGACACAGATGTGGTTGAGATTGGCAATTGATTTGCATGGAAAATGGAACAGATAAAGAAAAAAAGAAAAGGAAACAGCAACTAGTGCATATTAAGATAATGCAAAACTGTAATTTGGAGCTTTATCTTTAGATTTTAAGTGATGACCAATTATACTTTATCTCATTTAATGCACTGTTGAATTATACTTAATCCCTTTAAAAAATCTCACTAAACCTTCTGAAATATTTCAGTTCAAATATGCTCCTAAAACCAAATTATTTGTAGAAAATCTTTGTATCATTATAAAATAAAATGATTTCAAGAAATCAAAGATCAAAATTCTGTATATGCCTTAAAGATAGTTTTAATTTCGTGCCCAAAAAAGTCACCATATCAGCACTAGATATTTGTCTCTATTGCATATGTAGTTATGGTTTCATGAATAAGATTGATACAGAAATTATTACGTTAATTATAAACAGTACTATGTTCTAAACAGAAATTCATATTCTGTTTCCTAGACAAGTTGAATACAATTAATTCCATAAAATTGTTAAATAGACTATTAACCTTGTATTCAGAATATACGAGAGACTCAATCCTTACTATACTATGGGAAAATTTCTTGCTCTCAGGCAGAAGCGTCTTTGAAAAACAATTTATTAAGAAGCATAATAACTAAAATAAGATTAAAGATAAACTCATACTAAACACATTAAAATGTAAAATTTCCTGAAGTATAGGGAAATTTCAAAATGTCAAAATATTGGTTTATCTTTCCTTGCAACTGATAATCATTTATGCTCTCAATTGGTATTTAGAGTTAAGGAATTAATTAAAATATAAAAATCATTATTTTTTAGCTGTTTTCCCATCTTTGACATTTATTTCAAGAGTAATGAATCAATTTATATCAAATGTATAGGTAAATTATTTTTAGTGTGTCAATGCTATTCAAGCAAAATTGCATTTTTTAAATATAAGGTAGATGTCTAAATTGCTAAAAAAATATATAAAATTTGAAAAAATCCAGGGCTGATAATTATGCATTCTTTTGAAGAAGACTGAATATAAGTTCATCCATAATTAAATGAGAAAAATGATTATTTTTTCTCAGAGTTAACAGGATTTAAATGTGCATACAGCAATATATTCAACAGAGATAAGGGAAATACAATTCAAATAATCAGTTTTAGTCCTTTGCTCCTAGAACTGAAAATTATTAACTAATATAGTTGGATGTAAGTGAATTGCGATTTTCTCATATCTAACTTTTTAAAATAATAATACAAATGGTTTCACATAATCAGGATATAAGTAAATGTTAACATTGCTTTTTTATGATTCATACTGGCATCATTTTTATTTATTTTATGGACAAAGAGCTGCTGAAGTACTTGACATCTCTGCCCTATTTTTGGTCTTTCTGTGACTACTTATAATGTTTCTCAAAATTTGTTCTGTTGTTGGATCATGCCTCTAAGAAATATGATTTTGTTCTTGAAATTATGAAAAGAAGGCATAGAGTCACTTGAAGCATTCCAATTTGCCAGATACTTTGACATCTGCTTTCTAGATTTAACTGTTATTACTAAAACTCAAGGAACAGAATACAGAAATACTGCTTGTTCCTAGCAGAAAGAAAGACAAAGCATGCTGGAAAACCCCCTTGCACTGTAAAATATGCAGATCCTGGTGAACACACACACATATACACACATACACATTGACTTTTCATTTAAATAGACATTTGAAAAATTAGAGTAGTTTCATATTTATAGAAAAGTTGCAGATGTGTACAAAGAGTTTTCCTGTGTCTTCACCTAGTTTCCTCAATTGTTAATATTTCAAAATACTATGTGCATTTGCTACAATGAAAGAACCAACATAAATACATTATTATTGACTAACTCCACTCTTTATTCATATTTTGTCAGTTCCAGGAATGAATCTAAGATCCATATTACATTAAGTTGTCATGACACCTGTAGTAGTTTCTCTGCTGCTAAAACAAATAGCATATAATTGGGTTGTTTAAC
Source organism: Dasypus novemcinctus (assembly GCF_030445035.2). NCBI lineage: Eukaryota > Metazoa > Chordata > Mammalia > Cingulata > Dasypodidae > Dasypus > Dasypus novemcinctus. Next base: position 53,024,931 of record NC_080679.1, on the reverse strand, counting down.
ACCAGGAATTTATTGGCTGTCTTCCTCCCAAGATATCTTCTGACTGGTTAGTCATCTATGAGGAACTTTGAATTTTCTGTCATGTGGCAATGCACAGGGCTGTATCTCCTTTCTCTTCCAGGTTTGCTAACTTCCAGCTTCTGCCTGTCCTTATTGCTTTCCTTTCAATGTCCAATTTCCTTTGCTTATAATGACTTCAGCCAAATGAATTAAGGCGCACCACCATTTGGTTTCAGTACACCTTAACTACTAACATCTTCAAAGATTCTATTAAAAAATAAGTTCATACCCACAGGACCAGGGATTGGGATCTGAATATGCCTTTGTGAAGGACATTAGTCCATTCTCAATAACCCTTCAGCGACTGTGATCTGTGACTGCTTCTTTGCCTTTCCTTGTTTTTGATGACCTTGACTTATTCAGGAGTACTGGTCAGATGTATTGTAGAATGACTCTCATGTTTTTGTTTTTGTTTTTAATAATGTTTTTCTTATTGCTATACTGGGATTTTATGGTTTTTTGAGGAACTCTTTTGTGAGGTTTATGCAAGGATGATCACAGAGGTGAAGGCCAATTCTCTTCATGTCATTTCAAGGGTAATTCTTATCAGCATAATCTATCATTGATAATGTTTACCTGGATTACCTGGCTAAGGTAGAGTCTGAGGATTCCCTTACTGTTAAGGATACTCTCTTTCCTTCACACTTCAGTATTTAGAGGGAAGACACCAAGTGTAGCCCACACTCAAAGGGGGTGGTTAAGCTCAAACTTCATGAATAGGAATTCTCTAACTTGTTTGTTTATTTACTTGGTGCTTTTACTATTTCTCTCAAATTTACCTTGTCTGATAAGGATTTATGCACACTTATTTTATATTTTAGGTTATTTTGTTGTTGTTGTTGCTCAAATTGTTCAACCTTTGGCCATGGAGCACTCTTTTAGATTCACTTCTGTACTGTACCCCTTTGACATGGCCCTTCAATTTTTTTTTAAGTACACCATTGCTTTATACCATAAGATGCTCCAGATTCAGTTTTAATATTTTCCCAGCTACCCTAATGGAATCAGTCATTTCTACAATAAGCCCTACTTCCTGTTATTGGAAAATAGTATTAGAAATCAAGTTCTGGATGCTGGTTTTGTTTCCTGCTATTGAACTGTGATTGCCTCTAGGTTTCCTCCTAAGACAGAAATTGGAAACATATGTATAATTATTACTCATATTTACACATATTTTTATATTTTTTCTCTATCCATCTATGTCTATGTTAATTTAAACATGAGTTCACAATGATGCTGACTCTAATCTAGTACCTTATGGTTCATTCTAGCCTCCACTCCTTACTTTCTCATAAAACCCCTCTCCACCAGTAAATAACCTTGTTCCAAGCACAAACATTAACCTATTTCTCAGAATGAAAATAAAGGATAAGAAATTTTCTAATGTCCAAAAGTAATAAATAAGATGCTAAAACTATTTAGCTCTTGACAAGTAAGATGGGAGAGGTCAGTTCTGGAAATAAGTAGTTTTACATAAATGCAAAATAGAGAAATCATATCATAGGACCTTAAATAAAACGTATTTATTTGATATTTCTGTACCAGTGGTTCACAACTCGGAATGATTTTGCCCCATAAGAAACAGTTAGCAATGCCTGGAGATATATGTGGTTGTTAAAACTGATGGTGGGGATGTGCTACTGGCTTTAATTTGGCAGCAGGCAGGGATTCTCCCCCACCACCCTGCTGAGATGATTTCCTTGTCTGTTTACTCATTGTTTTTGCTTGTTGTTTGTGCTCACTGTTTTTGCTTGTTGTCTGCTTTATTTATTTATTTATTTTTTGGTTCCTAATCTGCTCATTGTCTGTTTTGTTCTCTGTTTATTTTTCTTTCTTTGGGAGGCACCGATAACCAAACTTGGGACCTCCCATGTGGGAGGTGGGCACTCAACTGATTCAGCCACATATGCTCCCTGCTCTTTTGTTTTTGCTCATTATCTGCTCTTTGTTTTTGTTCAGTATCTACTCATTGTTTGTCTTCTTTATGAGGCACAGGGAACCGAACCTGGGACTGTCATATGGGAGATGGGTGCTCAACTGCTTGAGCACCTCTACTCCAAGGGATTCTTTTGTATAGTTTTCATGTCTTTCATCTGTGTTTTGGAGTTTTCAGCATATTATGCACATATACTTTAAGACTTATTCTTAAATGTTTCATGGTTTTAGGTACTATCATTGAGAATACTTTTGAAAATTTCAATATCTACATATTCATTGCTAGCATACAGAAGCACAATTCATTTTTGTATATTGTCATTTCTATCCTGTGATGTTGGTAGCATCAGTTGTTAGTTCTATAGCTTTCTAGAAGTTTCTTTAGGATATTATATGTACACGATCATGCCATCTGTGAACATATACTTCTTTATGTCTCCTTTGCAAATGATATGTCTTTTATTTCTTTTCTAGTCTTAATGCACAGACTGGAACTCTGATGAATTATTGAATGGTGCGGTGAGAATGAAGATCCTTGTCAGTATGTCAGTCTGCCTATAATGTCTACTCATTCACTGCTGATATAAAGTTACTTATAGCTTTTATTTTTTTGCTTTTTTCTTATTAATTCCGGCTATGTATTTTTCAATTCATTTTATTATTTTCAAAGAAGCAACTTTTACTTTATCTGATTTTCTCTACTGTTCTGATCTCATTTCTCTGTTTTTTTTTTTCTGTTTTCTTTTTTGTGTCCTCCCTTCTGCTTGCTAAATTTCCCTTTTTTACTTTTAGTTTGTTAAGTTGAAATCTCAGAACACAGAGACTTTCTTATTTTCTAATTTACAATTAAATGCTGTACAAATTTTCTGTAAGCATTGCTTTAGTTTCTTTCTACAAACATTGATATGTTATGGATTCATTTTCATAGAATTAAAAATATTTTCTAATTTACATTATGAATTACTCTTTGATTTATGGGTTAATTAGAAGTGCATTTTCAAGTTTCCAAATTTTTTAAAAGACTTTTTCAGATATCTGTAAATTTATTGGTAAACTTCATTATCACCTGGGAACTTCATTTTTGCAGTTTTAATTCTGGTCTATCTTAGAGGACGTTCCATGTGTATTTGAAAATAATTCTATTTTGCTGCTGTTGTGTATAGGGTTCTATAAACAACCATAAGGTCAAGTTAGTTAACTATTGTTTAAGGCTTTTATATACTTACTGATTTATTTTTGTCAACTTCTATCAGTTTCAGAGAGAGAAATGCTGAAATTTCCATCTATAATTGTGGATATGTCTGTTTCTTCTTTTATTTCTATTAGTTTTTTTTTTTTTAATTTTCTTTTTTTTAAAGTTAATAGTATTTCTATTAGTTTTTGATTCATATAATTTGAATGTTTTCTATTAGGTTCATATACTTAAGGCATTTTTAATATAATTATGTAAAATTGGCTCTTTCATCATTATGCCATGTCCATTTTCATTCCTGATAATATTCCTTGTCCTGAAGTTTACATTGTCTGATATTTGTACAGCTACTCCACCTTTCTTTTGGTATTACTTACATGGTTTATTCTTTACCATCCTTTTACATTTAACCTGTATGTTGGTAATTAAAGTGGGGTTCTTCAAGATAGCATACAATTGCATCTTTTGTTTTGTAAAAAATTATTTTTCTTCAAAAAAGGAGATCAGGTAAAAGAAAAATACCATTAAATTTTAAAACTCACAAATAAACTAAAAGATAGGTAACTGGCTGGAAAAAATAGTTGCAACATACAGAATAGGAAAGGTAATGTACCATAAAACATCAAAATATCATAAAGAAATAAGGAAACAAGCTAAAAATATATCATATATTATACCTATAATATGAACAGTTACTTGACAAAAGAAGAAATACAAATAGCAAAAGAAAGTGTTCCACTTCACGAGCTATGAGGGAAAATGCAAATTAAAATAATATCTTCACCTATATCACAGATTGGCAAACGTTTTAAACAACTGTAACATACATTATTGGTAAGGCATTATTTGATACTATCAAAGCCTTTGGGGGCACCATTTGGCAGCAGCTATCACAAAAAGGTTTGTGTCCTTTGAATCAAAAATTACATTTCCAGAAGTCTGTAAGAAAGACTCACACAAATACATTTTGAAGCCCTGTCTTTAAAACATAGTTCAAATAGTGAAAAAATGAAAACAGCCTAAATGCTCATCCTATTTCATATTTTGCATAAAGCCATTGTAATTTTATCTTAACTGTGCAAAGAAATTTTTTGGCAACCACTATTTTATAACAATATTATAAGTTATTCCTTTAACACAAGATAATAACTAAGATAATAATAAATCTACTTTGATCTATGGTTATACTTCCCCCAATGATTATTCATTCCTCAATTTTGAGGGATGTGATATGATATCCATTTGTTTATTGGAAACAGATAAATTGTTTTTAGGTTTCAGAGGTCTACATCAGAGAGGACTTTGCTCCAAGATAAATTATTTCTTTAAGTTGATTATGATATGATTTTTTTACTTGCATTGTTACTGATTTAAGGTTTTTTCAGTTATTGTAATGTCTTTTTGGAGTTCAGAGGGTGAAGTGTAGCAGTTTGACATAGTTCTGAATTCCAAAAATAGATATTGGATTTTGTTTGTAATCTGGTCTGTACCTGGACATTATTAAGTTATGATTAGGGCTTTGATTGCCTATGTCTTTAGGGCATTGTGTCCCCACCACTTAGTTGGTGGAGACTCACAGATAAAAGGCATGGCAAAGAACAGAGTTGAGGGTTTCTGATGTTGGAGTTCTGATATTGGAGTTTGATGCTGAAGCCTTAACTGAGGCCCCAGGAAGTAAGCTCACAGAGGAAAGAGAAGTCAGCCCCAGAGAGAGGAAGCCTGAGCCCAGGAAGAAACAAGCCCTGGAAAGAAAGGAACCTTGAACCCAGAGAGAAACAAGACCCTAGAAAGGAGGAACAAGACCCAGGAAGCCTGAACCTGCACAGTCATTGGCAGCCATCTTGCTCCAACATGTGAAAATAGACTTTGGTGAGGGAAGTAACTTATGCTTTATGGCCTGTTATCTGTAAATTCCTACCCCAAATAAATACCCTTTATAAAAACCAACCAATTTCTGGCATTTTGCATCAGCACCCCTTTGGCTGACTAATACAGAAGTTATGGCTTATTTTAGACTATTTCTACTGATTGGACATATCATATGTGAAAGCACAATTACTCTAATGGGAACAACCAAGATGCATTAATTTTCAATATCAAAATAGGGGACAAACAAGTGATATATCATTTCATTACTTTATGTTTTAGAAAATGCATATGATCGTGGAATTAGAAAGTCATTCCTAATAAGTACTACAATATATAACTTGTTAACCAGAAATTATTTGGTTTTATGATATATTTCCACCTCATTGAATAAATCTACTTGATTTGTGAGTTAGTAATGCTGCTCAGTAAGACAGTGAAAATTATTTTCTTCAGCATCTTATACTAGAGATATATGCCAAATATTTGACTACACAGTCCTGGAATGAAAGCATGAGCTGTGAGTCCAAGTTTTGTTCACCATGGATACATTCTTCAGTGATGTGCACCAATATTCAGACCTGTTCTTGACTGATCTCTCTCTTTCTTGCTCTCAGTCTCACTCTGGCTCTCTTTCTCTCAGCTGCTATTGACAAATTTGAACATAGTTCCCAAAATTGCATCATAAAAATGGGGTTCCATCATTAGTGGATCTAATGAGTCATTTTTTTTTTTTTTCTTGTGAGATCTTGGTCTTCTGTAAATGGGATAATCAAATGCTGTCCATTTTAATTCAAATATCGTCAATATTTAGCCCTCAATATATAAGCATTTTTTACTGTTTCCTTTCCAAGGGGACAAAATTAATTTTTTGTAAGAAGTTTCTTATACACAGGCTTACATTTGCTGTCCTTTTCTAATCACTCCTCAAGATGCAATATATACAAACAGAACTTTTAAATAAATTCATATATACATAAGTTATAGGTTAGCTTTTTATCTTGGATTTAACACATATAAAACTGTTATTTGCCATTTAATATTTATACACAAAGCATATCATAAATTGCTTTAATAGCTTCATCCTATTATAAACTATATAATAGAGCAATTTGGCAACTTGATTGGCTTATGTTTAATTTAGTAGATTGAAGATAGATTTCAGAAGTTTAGACTAAACCTCTATGGACCTAAGATTAATAAGCTTTCATGTGGAGAAAGCAAAGTCTTCAAAGAATTAATATGGCATCTATTTAGCATAGCACAAATAAAGCAACAGACGTGTGTTGGCATTTCCATAAACAATCACTATATTGTTGCTGATGATGATTTTACCTAGTCTCTTTCTGTAATTGCTGCAATTTAGAAGTATTTCCTTATATATTCCTTAATATAAATATATATTATATTTCCATATATATATATATATATGGTAATATGGTGTTAAAATAACACTAATCCTGAAAAAATGTTTGGAACATGGAAGGAAAAGTATATGAATAAAATATCATTACTTTCAACCTTTGAAAACCATCATATAAATGTTGTTTTAATAAGTTAATGGAATCTTATATGGATTTACAATATATAAAATAATTCAGATGAAGTGAGGAAAATACGTGGTCAAAGGCCCATTCACTTCTCATTATTTAATTGTTTTTATTTCCTTCTGAAGCACCTATTTGAATGCCTATGATCATTTAAATAACATTTTGAAAACCATTAATACAGTGGTTTAAGTTTTTTTGCCATTAAAATAGTGAATATGACTACAGCAATGACATAATTTACTTCTATTTGATTATTACGAAAAGCCAATTAAATAAAACCACATTTAAAAAGAACTTTCTCAAAATAATTAATTTTATGTTTAATGAATTTTCAATGGTAGAGGGAAATATTCTAGATAGCCAGAGATATAATTTAAATAAACCAGCAAAATTTTAAGCAATTTTTAAACAATAAACTTGAGAGTCAACAATTTTTAATAAATTTTAAGAAGCTGTAGAATGAGTCTAAGCTTTTATCCTAAAAATGAATTAAACAGTGTGGAAGAGTTTGGTAAAAATGGAGAATGTGGAAACAGGAAATTATGGTATACCTACTATGCTATGCACTGTACTGAAATTTTATTTAATCACATGTCTTTTACATGTAATTCTACACACTTTAAATGTGATTACATTTTTAATTACATGTTCCATGGATTGTGTTTCATTTTCTTAATTTCATGTGCAGTAACTTTATTCATACCAACAGTTTGAGATGGCTGTGTCAAAAGCACTTTTACCATTCTGAAGATCATGAAAGTGAACTTGAAAAAACTATAGTCTATAGTAAAATGCAGGCATCTTTGAATGCAATTTTCTTCACCTGAAAACAAAATACTGTGCTAATACCACTGAAAGTGAAATTTTCAGCTATTAGTAAATTGTTCCTTAGAGGTCAATAACAAGTAAAGAAATTAAAATAAATCATTTATTAGCTTTCAAAGCAAGTTAACAAAGTATTTTTTGCTTTTTTTTTTCTGTTTCTCTCTTCTAGCATCAGAGCTGGAAACCAGCCCTTCTCCAAGGATAGTATGAAAAGAACCACACCTCACATTATTCGTCATCCTTAAACTAAGACCATTTAAAGGCAAAAATTTCTTCAAGCTTATTTCTTACCTGAGCCTATCAGAGGGCCTGGTTGTGTGAAAATTACAATCAATTTAGGAAAACCAGGAATGCAGATAAATGATCTATCATTTTGTCTTATTTATGGATATTAAAAATTTTCATTTTATCACATACTGAAATAGGTTACCTGAATATAGCTTTTTTCCTTCAAATTGTACTTAATGAATGCCCTTAAAATTGGCACTATTTTATCATTTCCCAAGAAACAAAGTAATTAAAAATTTGGTATATTCTAGTAAATCCAACTGTGAAAAAATATATTTCTTGTGAAATAGAGCAATAATGGGTAATTAGTAGATTTAATGATTGCCAAGTTATTTTTCAAAGACTGAACATGAACATAGTAGTTACTTGAGATTAGCATAGCATTTGATTATAGAAGTAAAAGATTTAATTAATGTTATTTAAATATAAAAAGCATGACATGCATTTCTTAGGTCAAGTATGCTTAATACAAGAATAAAATTTTAAGTAAATTTGCAGAGTCAATATTGAAAATTTCATTATAAATAAGCTTAAATATCATTTTGTTAAATGAAAATCAAACACTTATTAATGTTTAATGAAATCGTATGTTATTTTGTTTAAAGAATGCTATGTGAAGGCATAAAGTGTCCTTGGTTACAAAAATATATCTATTGAGTGCCTTTGGTTGCAAAGATATATCTATGAATTCCAGTTTCTAGTTATTTAAATATATTAATAATTCAACCAAAAGAAGCAAAATTATTTTCATCTTTTAATCTTACTATATTATTAAAATAATACATTTATTTTTCTCTGTTTATAAAAGAAAGCAGTCATTGCATAAAAGACAAGGTAGTAAGAAACTGTTCTAAGGCATTTCATTTTCACCTTTAATATATACTTGTCATGAAAAGTAGTATTCAAATTTCAAGGGTAATGTGAATCTAATATTGAAATTCTTTTATCTTCTCAACAGTGATGATTCTGTAGACAGAAAAGCAATATTTCATTTTTTATAAAGGTCAAGTATATCACCTAGCCTAATTTAAATAATAATTGCAATTAGGTTTTATTAAACTTATTAAATAAGAAACAGGTCTTTTAGAAATTTTTTATAACTTGTAAATATATTGCTAAGTGACTAAAAGAAGCATGGCTATATCAAATGAGCAGATTGATAGTTTTAAACAAAGAAAGCTGAAGAAAAAATTATATATGTATTTCCCAATATTGACACATATATGAAAATGTTATGGTTCTTGTTTGAGATATGATTCTCTTGATGTACGTAGTAAGATAATAGTTCTCAAGGTTGGCCAATGGACAACCTGCTACACTGTTACCTTGATTGCATGTTAAAAAACAAGGTTCTTGGACCCACATTGGTAACCAATGAGAATACTGGGATATCATTTGTATATCTGACACCAATGAGCCTGTGTTTTAAACATATTTCTCAGTAAATTTTTCATCATTGAAGTTTGAGAAACTAATGTCAGGCAATAAACTTCCTTTCAGTTGACTCCAGACTTTTTTTCTATTTTCAACACACCATTGTTTACTATGGCTTGACAGTAATTTTAAAAAGTTGGGTTCTGTGATTTCTCCAACTTCATTCTTCTTTTGAAGGATTTTGTTGTTGTTGTTATTTTTGTTCTTTTGCTTCCATATACAATTTTAAATACACATGTCCATAAAAGATCTTCTGAGATTCTGTATATACTCTATGGACCAATTTGATAAATAATGACACATTTATGATGTTTAGTCTTCCAAAACATGCACACTTTATGTTTATCTGTTTATTAATTCTTCTGTGTATTCTAAAATGGAAAAAACAGATATCAAATCTATGTGGGCTTTTCTTTATTCTTTAGAATTTTCTAGGTAGCCAATCATGTATCCCTTGAATGGGGGCACATTTATTTCTTCTTTTAAAATATAAATGCTTTTTCTTTCTTTTTTTTTTTTTTTTTTGTCTTATTGTCCAGGTTAGGACTTCAAATATGATATTAAATAGAACTGGTGAGAAGAGACACCTTTGCTTTGTTCCCCATTGTGGATACCAGCTCAGCAATAGGTCTGCACAAAGGGAAGGTGATACAAAACTGAAGAAATAAAAGGACAGAAAGAAAAATACAAGAGAGAAAATAAAGATGGGACCAGAGGACTCACAACTTCTGAAACTGAGAGCCTCAACCCTAGTTTCCACATCATATTTATTTAGAAACTAACAATCAGCTGTTTGCTCTGAGAACTGCAACAACATATACAAAAACAAAAAGAAACTGAAGCATTTACAATAAGGCAACATTTACAGTAACAGGAAGCAACTGCAACCTCTACGATAAGGCAACATCCACAATAACAGGAAGCAACAAATAGGGAACAGGTAAGCCAGTTTCCCACAAAATGTCCCCCTTTTTGTTTTTGAAAAGCAACAGCAGATTTGCTGGTTTCTTACTGCCTCATACCCCAAAGGGCTTGTTACATACTTATTGCTTAAATAACAATTTCAAATCAGAGAACAGCATTTTATACATAATCCATAACTAGAGCAGATTATACAAACTTCCAACTAGCAGACAATTTATTTCTCATAGGGTTAAGATTTCCTACCAGCAAGGTTATATAGGCCAGTACTCAATAAAAAATGACGTCATTTTCCCCAGTTTGCATAGTTTGAGGCATAAGTAATGACAAATTATTGTTACTTCCCCATTTGGGGCTGGGGGAAGCTGGAAGTTTATCACATAACTTCAGTGCCTCCATTGGTCCTGCTCTTAACATCTTCACTGGAGCTGGGGCCACAACTCAATGTTGAATTTAAACTTAGTCCATCATTGTGAGGACTCATTTTCCAGGCAGAAAACAATTGCTGGCTTGTTATAAGTCCCGATGCAGTGTCTGTAGCACTGAAAGCATATCTTGCCCTACCCCAGAGCAGGAGGGGATTAATGTCACAGCCGGTGAAGTGAGCATGAAGGACAGTCATGGGCGATGTCCACAAGCTGCCTCAACAGTCCTGAGAAGAATGTTAGAGGAGTGGGCAGGGACATGACAGACAGTTACCTGTCACTGCTAGCAGGTGCCCCATATGTTCTTCCACAGATTTCTCCCCCGTAGAGGGTGATTCACAATAGTTCATTGCTTTTTTTTCTTGCTTTTAGCATTTACAAGCCATCCCTGGATAGGAATGGCAGTCTTCAGAGTAACCAGACACTATTGGGTTAAGCCTTTCACTTTCAGCAGGGTTTCCTATGCTACACACAATTGATTTTTTAATATTGTACTTATTTTCTGTTCCTAAAATTGTGACCAAAACCTGAGGGGTACTCAATTACAATGTTGCCTTTGCCACAGACCCCATCCAAAGCCAAAGCCAATATTGGTACTGGCCACATCCAATTCACAGGCTAAGTCAATATCCACCTCCTCCCTCTCTCTCTCTTTTTTTCTAAAGCAGCCTACTGGAGGTACTCCTACTCCCATGAAGGACCTTTCCCAATTAACACATCTCAGTGACAAGATAAAAGATTTTTAGTATTCCAACAATATTACAAATTCTATTAACATGAGAAAACATTGTACTTTATCAATTATGGCAGAGAGTATAGTTTTGTCTTACCCAACCAAACAACTCTTAAGAATCTGATAGAGTAGCAGGGACTTTACAGTTTGTCCCAATTGTTTGCCTATTCTAGGCCCTTAAGATACCATTGTCTCTGAGGGTTACTGGCACAGGTTTCTTCTATGTAGCCAGATTATTGCCATCAGGCCAGGGCAGAAAGCTTTGAAGAACTGCAAAAGCCCATTGTTGCCCTTTTCACACAGTTTTTGCATATTTTTGTATTCATTCTTGATTGTTTTACTTTTACAAAAACACATTATCTAGCTGAATGCTAACACAATACTTTTACAACTTGATATATGCATCTTATTAATCAAGACTTACAACTATAGAGATCTCATTAACATTTTTAACTTAGGTAATAATATAAGCACTTATTATTATTATTATATTTTGATTATTATTTTAAATAGAGATCTTTTAGAAATTTTTATTTATCAAATTATATCACCATCTGGAGGTATCAAAATATACACTGACAAAGAACAATCACAAAAAAAAACCACATTACAACACACACTGAAATAATTACCACACACACAGATATTGCACAAATAAACACAAAACAGTTCTTCCTTTCTTTTGTTTAATAACAATGTAAAGTTATTCTAGCTTATAAACCTTTTTGTGTGCTTAAACACTTTTTGTAAGAACCTTAGCAAAACATACATATCAGGCAAAGGCTCAATCCTGATATAAGATATAACTGAGCTCTTTCTTGTTCAGCTGTTTTTCAGCTTCTTGACTTTAGATTTTTAAATCACCCCCAGGTTGGGGGTAAAGCTGCTCTAATCTTAAGAATGGGACCCAGCCATGCAGTTTTCAGCATCAGTCTCTCCATCTTCATAACTGGAGGTTCTGAGTTCCATAGGAACTTTCATCACCTCTTGGCATTCTTGGTATGGCTTTATCTGATGAGCTGGTATCCCCAAGTTAACAATTTCCTTGTTGACCATTTATTGTTCAGTGGATCATTCCACCAAATTAAAGGTTTTTCAAACAGAGTCGGGTTTGAGTTTTAGAATTAGTTTGAAAATGCCTTTCAGCTGCTGTCCCTTCTAGGGTTGTTCCACAGTTAAGAAAATTAAGAGTGAATAATGCTTTGTGTAACTGAACCTGTGGAGTCTCCCTGTCTCCTCCTTTTTTGTTTTGTAACATGGGTTTAAGGGTTTGATTTGCTTGCTCAACAATAGCTTGCTCTAGGGGGTTATAAGGAAGTTCTGTAGTGTGTGAAATACTCCAAGTATCTAGAAACCTTTTCAGGGAGACACTGGTATAAGCAGGAGCATTATCTGTTTTTAGAGACTGGTGAAGTCCCATTATAGCAATGTGAGCTAACAAATGCTGTCTTATGTGTGGAGCAGTTTCTCCCATCTGAGCTGTAGCCCAAATGAATCCTGAACAAGTATCTACAGAGACATGAACATAACATAATTTTCCAATGGAGGAAATGTGAGTTACATCCTTTTGCCACAGTGAGTTAACAGTTAAACCATGAGGATTTGTTTCAGGTGCTATTCTTTCTCATACAGTGACTTGGAAGGCCATTTGAAGTGCCTCCAAGTCACCCTCCCTTCTAACCTGTAAAATGCCTTGTTGTAAAGCAGAAAACATTGGCTGAGCATCTCCAGCCATAGGAGGGGGAGGAGGTGTCAGTAGGAGGGGGAAATGACTTCTAAAATCAGTCATTGGTGGAGCTGAAGGCAAAATAACTTTAGATTTGGTATCAAAAAATTCAGAGGGAGGAACTTTCTCACTTTCTCTATTTTTCTTTTTCTCTTCATCTTCTGTTTGCAAAGTTTCCAAAACAGATTTAATAATTGTCCAAGTGGACCAAATAGTAACAGGGAGTGGAACACCTTGTACATGTAATTTTTCTAACTCTTTTCCTACTCTTTCCCAGTCTTCTAATTCTAAACTTCCTACTGTTGGGAACCATGAACAATATTTTTCTATAGTCCATAAAAGTTCTAACATATGAGACTCACTGGTGTCGGCTCCTCCTGCCTTGAGGTGTTGTTTGAGGAGACAGACATTCGGGTGATATTTTGTTGAGCTGTCTCCATTTCCCATCATAACCCTGCTAGAATACTCGAGAGTGTCTTTACTCACTGAGGACTTGGAAGGTCTTCTAAACCACTCAGGGCTCTGTGCTATGACAATGGCTTTAATTTGATTCTTCTTCTCCTCAAGCCCTATGTTGGGCACCAGTTGCTGAGACCAGCTCAGCAATAGGTCTGCACAAAAAGAAGGTGATGCAGAAATAAAAGGATAGAAAGAAAAACACAAGAGAAGAAATAAAGATGAGACCAGGGGACTCACACCTTCTGAAACTGAGAGTCTCAACCCTAGTTTCCACATTGTATTTATTTAGAAACTAACAGTCAGCTGTTTGCTATCAGAACTGCAACAAAATCTACAATAACAAGAAGGAACTGAAACATTTACAATAAGACAACACTTACAATTATAGGAAGCAGCTGCAACATCTACAATAAGTCACCATCTACAATAACAGGAAGCAACAAATAGGGAACAGGTATGCCAGTTTCCCACAACACCCCATCACAGTGGCATTCTTAAATTCTTAGAAAACATTCTATCTTTCATCAGTATGTTTGATGATGATGTTAGCTGTAGTTTCAGGAGACAATCTTTATAAGGTTGAGGAAGTTCCATTTATTTAGTATTTGTAATTATTTTTATTATGAGTGGTTGATGAATTTTGTCAAATGCCTTTTTTGTATTAATTGAGAAGATATTATATTTTGTTTGGTTTCATTTCATTTTCTTATTTAGCCTGGCTATATGGAGAATGATTGGTTTTCATTGATTTTGAAATATGAAAGACCTCAATGAAAATCAGATAGTTGTGATGCTTTTTTCTTTTTAAATCTTATTGGTTTCATTTGCTTATATTTTGTTAAGGATTTTTTCTTTTATGTTTTTGAGGAAATAGTGATCTGTAGAGTTTATCTTTTTCTTGGATTGGTGTCAGAGTAATGATGAATTCCCAATATAAGTTCCAGAAGTGTACCCATTCTCTATTTTCTGAAAGAGAATGTATAGCACTGGTATTATTGTAACTTAAATATTGTCTAAAAGTCACCAGATTAATCTTAAATGCATTGAGATTTCTGTATTAAAAAGTTATTAATTACAAATTAATAACATATAGGATTATTTAAATTATTCTTTCTTTCTATGTAAATTTTCAAACTTTGTATCTTTTCAGGATTGAGCAATTTCATCAAAATTGTAGAAATTAAGGACAGAATTGTTTGTTGTATTCCCCTATTGTTCCTTTAATAAATGTGGGCACCCGTCTTTCATTTTGGATATTATACATTTGTCTTTTCTATTTTTTTTTCTCAGTCACCCTGGCTAATACTTTACCAATTTTGTTTATCCTTTCAAAGATCCAGCCTCTCTTAATTTCCAATTTCTACAGTTTCTGCTTGGTTTTAATTATTTCCTCTCTTATATTTTAAATACAGTTTTCCTATAATTATTTATGGAATACTTACTATATGCCAGGCACAAGGTGTACTTCAGTGAACAAACACAATCCCTGCCCTTAGGGACTTGCCATGTAATCAGGAAGACCAGCAGTTAAGCAATTGCAACATAGTATTGGGTGTGACAATATGGGCAAGTACAGTGTTCTCTAGGAGCACTTTGGCAGAGCAACTGATTCAGTCTTAGAGCCTCAAGGAAGCCTTGCTTGTCAAATTCAATGTTAATGTGGTCCATTCCATTCATTAAATGTCTAATTTCATGATACTATTTGTAAGCAGTTTAAACAGTTTCTGAAATTTCCTCCCTTTTCCCAGATATAGTAACTTACAGTACTAATAGTATTTCAATAAGCTGTTTTATTCATGTATGTAAAAATAATATTAAAAATTTAAAATATCTTAGTCTTTAGAAAATATTCAGTAAAAGCTATGGTTTTCTTAAACACACACACATGCAAATAAATTAGCCTCCCTTTATCTTTTAAAAAAATGAGAAGTTGTGGGTTACAGAACAGTCATGCATGAAATACAGGAGTCCCATATATTCCTATTATTAACACCGTACATGAGGGTTGACCGTTTGTGACAATTGACGTAAGCACATTTTTATAATTGTATTATTAAGTATAGTTCATAGTTTAATTTAGGGTTCACTGTATTATGAAGTTCCATGGATTTTTAAAAATCTTATTCTAGCACCATATTTACAACCTAAAATTTCCCCCTCTTAACCACATTCAAATATATGCTTCTATGCTGTTAACTATTTCTCAATTTTGTGCTACCATCACCACTATTCATTACCAAAACTGTTTCATCATCCCAAAAAGGAACTCTGTACGTTTTAAGTCTTAATTTTTTTTTATATTTTTTTCTTGAGCAAAAACTAACTTAACAAAATTAACCATTTTTAAGCCTACAATTCAGTGGTACTTGGTACACACAATTCTGTGTAACCAACACACATAGTAAGCTTCAAAACATTTTCATCACCACATACCTATTATGAAGTTACTTCCTATTCCTGGCTTCTCCTAGATTCTAGAAACCATGAATATGATTTCTGTTTCTATAGACTTAAGTTTTCTAGATATTTCGTATAAATGGAAGCATATAGTATATGATCTTTTGAGTTTGACTTCTTTCACTTAGTATGTTTTCAATGCTCATACAAGTTTTAAGAGGTATTAGTAATTGTTTTGTGACTGAATTATATTCTATACCCATTTTCTCTATCCATTAATCTGTTCATAGTTATCTTGTTTGTTTCCAACTTTCGTCTATTTGTCATAAACCACTTATTTGAATAACTGTATTCAATTCTTTTAGGTATATATCTAGGAAAAGAATTGCTGGGTCATATGGTAATACTGTGCTTCACATTTTGAGGAAACGAAATTGCCTTCCACAGCAACTATACTAATTTACACTCCCACTAGCAATGTAAAGTGTTCCAATATCTCCACATTCTTCCCTACATTTTTTGTTTTCCATTTTTAAATTATTTCTATCTGAGTGGGTATGAAATGGTATCACATTATGATTTTTATTGCATTTTCTTAATGACTAATGATTTTGACCATTGCTTCATTGTTGTGGAAGCAGAGAGATTCAATGATCACATATGGAAGGCCAGGACTCAATAATATTCTCGGGAAGGAAAATTTATTAATGACTGGCTGACTGGGAAACTCCTGTTTAAAAACTCAAGCCCTGAATAGGATCTTTGGGTTTCTTTTATACAGAGGATGTAGGAGTGGGGAGTCAAACAGTGGTGTTTATATGCAAAAGGACTTTTTGTTAGTTTCTTAGAGTTTCCACTGTTTTATCTGAGAATCAGATAGTTCCTGAATTAACATACTCTCTAGATAAGCTTGAATTAACACATACCCCCAACACATACCTTCCACATTCCAGGTAAGCTTGAATTAACACATTTAGCTTACTCATACAGCCCAGGTTATTTATGAAGAAACACACAGCCCCCCATACAGCTTAACATGTAACACATTGGCATCATTATTGTTGGAGTTACGAGGTAGGTGGCTGTTTGTTGTTTTGATTGATAACTCCACTTTTTAAATTTTCCAGTAAGCACCTAACAATAACAGTTTTGGGTAATATCTGGGGCTTTTTCTTGTTCCCAGAAGAAGTTTTTGTTCTGGATAGCAGAATCTTGGGGGTCGGGGTTTTTCAGCCACCATCTTGGGGGTTACTGATGTTCACATGGATTTTCTGCCAGGTTCCAGATTTATCTATCAAATTTTTTATTTTATAAGCTTGCTTTATTTTCCCTTTAGAGAATTTACACCTTTAATCTTAAGAGGTCCTGAAGGGAGATGATCATTTTTCTGTAGCTACTTCCTGCTGGCCATGGGCTCTAGTCCTTACATGACAAGGTGTAAAAACTTTGTTATTTAATTTTGACTGGAGGAAGATGGATCTTGCATTCTATATGAAGCTGGATGAAGTTTTTACATGGCTAACAAGATGTCCATTCTGAAAGAAACAAACTTAATTAGAATATTGGGAATACATGGTTTCTTTAAGAGGACAATGGATTACAGAAGTAGAAAAGCTTAGGTGCCTGCAAAGACAGTGATGTGGGCTATGGGTGGCAGGCTCTTTGTCTCTTCAGAGGTAACCTAAACTATCTGTGACTTGTGGGTGTGGGATGATGAAAGGTTGCAGTCCTGCCCTTGGTGAGCAGGAGACAGTTTAACAATGCAAGGTCTATAAACTTTAAGTATTCAGGGGAAATGCAAAACAAATACGCTAAAAGCTTATCGAATGCCTGAGGTCCATGCTAAAAGCTTACTAAGATGTGGAAATATATGCTAATTCAAGCCTATTGAGAACTGAAACAAAAGGAGCATTTGGCCTTTCCTCTCTGTATAAAAGGGACTAAAAAAATCTTGTTCGGGGCTCGGGATTGAAACAGAAAGTTCCCAAGTCCGGCCGGCCGTCAATAAACTATTTTTCCTTCTCAAAATCATTCCTGAGTCCTGGCCTCTCTATACTCAAGTAATTGAACTTCTCTCAAATTCTACAACAACAGCACCTTTCTAAAGTTGGTGGGGAACTGTCTATATATCTTATGTTCTTGGTTAACCCCAGAGAGAAATTGGACAATGGTATTAGGTACTTAGCTTTGTTTTATTGAAGATGCATCCCAGTCTCTTCAATGACTGGCACTTGTGTGTTTTGTCAGGTGCTTCTGGTGAACTGGCAATCTTGGGTAGTTGATTTTATTCAAGATTAGTACATCAAGCTGGATATTCCTTTAGTTTTACTGTGGGAGTAATCAGAACTACAGAGTAAAGGTTTTATATTTTAGCTTTAATTGAGTAACTCCTGATAACTTTTTTTGACTGTTTTTATCAGGCTTTTTTTAAAAAAATCCATTTGGGAAACGCATATTTTTTTAATGTAACATTAAAAAATAAATAAAGACAAAAAATAAAATAAATTAATTAAAAAAGTGGTTAAGCTGCTTAGGACATTTTCCCCCAGATGAGTGCTTTGGTAAAGTTTACAAAGGACTTTTTAATGCACTGCTCCTGGCAGGTATATCTGAGAATTTTTAACAAGTCACCTGTCAGTTTCCAGGGTGAACCCTAAGATAGCTGCCCTGGTTTGTTTACCCTATGTACACTGTGGAACTTTAGGTACTCTTATAGATGCTGGAATAAGGGTTAGGAGGAAAACCTGAGTTGAGAGTTTGATACACCTTTATTTGTACCTTGGGGTTCTTTAGTAATTGAGCCTTGTATTAATTAACCACTTACCTGTAAGCCACTGATGGCCTTGGGCTCAAGCACATCCTTCACCCAGTGTGGGGAGAAGGATGAAAGAGGTTGCCCATAAGTTAATTTGGTGTTTTTTAAATTAAAAGCGTGTTGGCTCCATTGCTCTCAGGCAAGGTAGCCATGTTTTTTATTTTATAGACATGTTTATTAACTACTTAGAAATTGAAGTTGTTCAGGATCTTTATCATGTTTAATATTTTTTGTATATGATTTATTAGAAGCATTACTATAGTTATCAGACATATATCTAGAATAGGATATAGGTACAGTAATTAATACTAATTAATAAATTACTCAATGCATAAATCCTTTCTGAGTTGCAATTAATAGCTTTAAGTTTCAGGTTTGCAATACCAAACAGGTTATTTTTCCATGGGAGCAAGTTACAGTGCCAATTGTGTTTAAGTTCTACTTACAGTATTCTGGTATTCATTGCTCCACTTAATATGTTCTTCACAGAAGCTGCAGCACTGTTGACTCTAGAGAGAAACTAGGGAACATATTTTACTGGCCTGGTGCATAGCCCTCTCTGGCACTATGAAACAATGCCAGTTTGGAGATGATATCTATTATACATTTGTTTGTATTTAGCCACTGCTGGCTGCTGCAAGAGCCTGGAATTGCAAAGTAGTTTCCATCCACTTCAGGAGCATGACCAGAGACGTAGCAGATAGTTTTACTGTTTTAAGAGTCAGTGACCAAACTAGCTAATAATTCATATGTAGAAATACCCTGTATTTTTGGATACCTGGTTTGAATGGACAAGAGATTTTGATAATGTTCAAGTTTATCTCGTGATTTTTATACATTTTTAAAGACTTTAAATGCAATGTGCTATATATTAAATGAACTTTCAGTACCTTGCTTTTTACTTTTACACTTCTACCATGAAGACATTAATTACACAGGTATCTTATTTTAGCAGTAGAGGGAAAAACAACTTTTTAAAAAAATGAAAACTGAAGATTCCCAATGGAATCAAGGTAACGTTTTACTGCCACCACCTGAATATGCATATTGAGGTAACGTTCAGACAGCTTATATTGTTATGAAGTTATTTTTTTCCATTAATACCAATTAGGATTTTTAATTAATAATGGCTTTTTAGAACTAATCACTTAAATGCTTTAATCTGGAAGATGCGCTCACAAATTTTTTATACTTAAATGTAATTACATAGACTGGTTAATTTACCTTAAATTATAATTGGCAACCGATGTGCTTTACTTTATGCATTTAGGAGAGGACAGATTTACATTTTTTAAAATTCAATTTTATTAAACATGAACTTACAGGTTTTTTTTATTATTTTAAAGATTTAATACATATAATGTTAACTTATTAGCCTGGCATTTTACAAACCAAAAAAAATTTCCCTGAAGGCTCTTTTTACTGGCTTTTCCAGACTAGGGGTTTACAGTTTCCCCTCTTTGTGGCTTTTTAAATTAATGGCTTATAACCAAAATGTCTCCAATGCTATGATAAAATTTTTTGTTTTAGATTTGAAGTAACCATAAGCAAAGGCAAACTCAGTTTATAATTATCATCATAATAGTTGAAGTCTAGGGGTAGGTGAAATTTGTTATAAAATAACTATAATTAAGGATAAGTTTAGGGAAGCAGATTTGGTCCAACAGATAGGGCATCCACCTACCACATAGGGAGTCCAAGTTTCAAATGAGGGCCTCCTGACCCATGTGATGAGATGGCCCAGGCACAGTGCTGATGCGCACAAGGAGTGCTGTGCCACACAGGGGTGTCCCCCGTGTAGGGGAGCCCCATGTGCAAGGAGTGTACCCCATAAGGAGAGCCGCCCAGCATGAAAAAAGTGCAGCCTGCCCAGGAGTGGCACCGCACACACGGAGAGCTGACACAGCAAGATTATGCAACAAAAATGAGACACTGATTCCGGGTGCCACTGACAAGAATACAAGCGGACACAGACACAGAAGAACACACAGTGAATGGGCACAGAGAGCAGACAACTAGAGGGGGGTGGGGAAGGGGAAATAAATAAATAAATAATAAATCTTTAAAAAAAGATAAGTTTAAGTTATAATTACTCTTACTGTAGTAAGCACTAGATAAACTTGAAGTAGCCATAAACAAAGGTAAATTAGTTTAAGATTACTATTACAATAGCTGAAATTTAAGTTACATTTATTCCACTGTAATACTTTGTTAGTTTTTTATATATATAAAGGTACTTATACAATTATTCTAACTTTTAGTTTTTAGAAAGTTTTTACTTAAAATTAATCTGGATATCTTTATTTAATAATTATGCAATTAAAATAATTTTATTAGTAACAATTCTGTGCAGTTTTTTTGCCTTTTTCAGTAATTAAATATATTTCACTCATGAGTTATGAAGTAAATTTACCAGCAAGACAGTATTGGCATTCAAAGATTCCTTTCCAGGTTACATTTTACCATCATCCAACTTGTAAGAGGTAAACTCTAAATTTGATTTTCTAGGTGAAAGCAAACCTACAAAGTTAAATAGATTTTAAGGTTGAATGCAAAATTAAGCACAGATTAAAACAAAAGAATTTTATTTCTTTGCATTTCTGCGGCAGTTTTAGACTTGGGAGACAGTCTGACTAAATTTTAATATGAAGTTGCCAAGCCAAATTGTGTTCTTTTTCTTCACAGTTTTAGTTTTATGACTTTATTGTCTGATAGTTTCCCAGTTAAACCAGCCATTAAAAGGCCATTAAGTGATTAGAGGCTCATTGTTCTAGCTAACAGGCTTTGTGTCTTTGAGGCAATAGCTTTCTAGCTAGATAAAGGCACATTACCAGTTTTACAGTTTTTAAAACATTTCAATGCATTTTATCACGAACTTGCAAAAAGAAATTCAGTAGCAAGAAGTAGAAAGGTAGAACATGGGTAAAGGTTAATTATGCCAGAGTATTCTGCCTGTGACCACCCTGGGAAAAGGAACTTCCACTGCATTCATTTTGGCTCTGCCCAGTGGTGTGATTAGATAGGAATATGCCTGGCAAAGTCATGGATCCACTGGGAGGGGTAAGCCCTCAGTTCCCTGCCATTACCATGCCCCTCCCTAGGGGAGAGGGTGGGAGAAGGCAATGGCAGGCAAGTTTTAGAACAAAGAATGGCTGCTAAAACTGCGTTAGGAAGCTTTGCAGGTCCTGGCACTCTCCTGGGGGACCACAGTCTTGGCAGGGCCATG
Organism: Dasypus novemcinctus; assembly: GCF_030445035.2. NCBI lineage: Eukaryota > Metazoa > Chordata > Mammalia > Cingulata > Dasypodidae > Dasypus > Dasypus novemcinctus. The sequence continues at coordinate 53,003,079 of NC_080679.1, read as the reverse complement.
ACTTAAGCCATTGTTCTATAATGCAGCCATTCTGATTGGGGCCAGATTTAATAAGCCTGGGTGTGTGGCACAGACATGGCTGTGGAGAAGAGCCCTGGCAGGGGAGGGGCTCCAGCTCAACCAAAGTTCACAATTTCACAAAACTTAAACTACTATCTGGAAGCATGAAAATATACACTGGCATCAAATAAACACAGACAGAAACACAAAGCCCATCAATTTTAACTCATAATTTTTATTTTTCTTGTATGGCTGTTTTTGAGCTACAGCTTGTTAATTATTGCAACCTTAAGGGGAGGGAACTTCTAACACCAAACTTTTAGCAGGACTTTTTGCCTACCCTTGCTGCTTACAAAATAAGTTCATTTGCAATCCAGCACCAAAACAAAGACATTTCTGGCTAAACCTTTCCACTGTTAACTCATATTCAGACCAAGATTTATTACAAAAACCAATCCATTTTTCTGTAACCAAGACTTTCCAAATCCAGACCAATTTTTCAGGATGCATTAGGACTTAAACCCATTAATGTCCTTTTCAACTATAATCAAATCTTCACTATCTTAGTGAAAGCAGAATCAGATGCCAACCCACAGTTAGCTAAACTTAAACATCAGGCTTTTTCTCTTTTCTTTCAGACCTGGAGAAGATGGCTTACCCCAAATTTTTGGAGGTACTGGGGTCTTCTTTTTGGGAGCTGATCAGACTCGTCTTCTGATGTTTAAAGTTAGGTTTTCCTGACACTGTGCTGCGCCCGGGGGGGGGGGGGGGGGGGGGGTTACCTGTTTGGTATGTGGAGTTTTTCATTCCAAGAATTTCCTTTTAGGCCTTAAGGTGCATCCAGTTGTCCCCAGGAGGACTCTGGTGGAGCCCTCATCCTTTTTTGGGACTGAAAGGAGTACAGGGACACCCAGATTTGAGTTTCACCTGAGCCCTCCGAGCTTCCTCAAAGATAACTATAAGGGACTGCAAAGTACTGCCCTCTCTGGTCTTCATTGCTATCCCAAAAGAGCCCCCAGGAAATGTTGTGGAAGCCGAGAGATTCAATGACCATGTATGGAAGCTCAGGACTCAATAATATTCTTGGGAAGGAAAATTTATTAATGACTGGCCAGGCTTGGGAACTCCTGTTTAAAAACCTGAGCCCTGAATAGGATGTTTGTGTTTCTTTTATACAGAGGATGTGGGAGCAGGGAGTCAAGCAGTGGTGTTTATATGCAAAAGGATTTCTTGTTAGTTTCTTCGAGTTTCCAGTGTTTTATCTGAGTATCAGATAGGTCTTGAATTAACACATACTCTAGGTAAGCTTGAATTAATACATACCCGCCCACACATATCTTCCACATTCCAGGTAAGCTTGAATGAACACATTTAGCTTACACATAGAGCCCAGGTTATTTAGGAAGAAACACACAGCCCCCACACACAGCCCATATCATCATGTGCTTTTTGGCCATTTGTGTATCTTTGGAGACAGGTCTATTACAGCCCTTTTGCTCATTTTTAACTGGGTTGTTTGTGTGTTGTTGAGTTGTGTGTTCATTGTATATACTAGATACTAGATCCTTATCAGATATATGATTTGCAGATATTTTCTCCTATTCTGTAGGTTTTCTTTTCACCTTCTTGATAGTATTGTTTTATGAATATTTAAAAATATTTTTATGAAGTTCTATTTTTTCTTTTATTATTCATGCTTTTGTTGTCATATTTAATAGTCTATTGTCAAATGTGAGTTCATGCAGATATAAACTAGTATTTTATTCTTAGTATGTTATCACTTAATAGTTCATTGATCATTTTGCATTATTTTTGTATATGGCATGATGAAGGTGTTCACCCTCATTCTTTTGCTTATGGAGGAAACAGTTGTCCCAACACTATTTGTTGAAGATATTATTCTCTCATCATTTCATCATTGAATGATCTTGACACTTTGTCAAAACTCAATTCATCATAAATACATGATATCCCACAGATTGAGATGCCTATGCTTATACCTGTTGCACACTGTTTTGATTACTATAGCTTTGTAGTGATTTTAAATTCAGAAAATATGAATTGTTTAACTTTGTTCTTATTTTTCAAGGTTGTTGTTGGCTTTTCTAGATCCTTTGAAATTTCATATGAATTTTTGGATAGAGTTTTCCCATTCTGAAAAAAAAAACACCACTATCTTCCTTTTAACAGGCAAATTAAGGTATGCTGTTTTCATTTTTTAAAATAAGAAACTGTTTTTATATAAGTTTTAGATTACAGAAAAGTCACATAGCAAGTAAAAGGGATTCCCATATAGCCCATGCCCTTCCCACATCTCCCACTATTATTAACACCTTGAAAGAGTGTGGTACTTTTGTTACAATTGATGAATAAACATTGAAACATTGTTACTAATGAAAGTCTATAGTTTACATTGTAGTTCACACTTAATTCCTCTGCCCTAAAAATGCCCTATAGTCCATTTATTATTCCCTCCCTCTTCACCTCAGAACATCTGGTAACCACTATCTTCATATCAATGTTACATGTTCTTTTATTACTACAATATTATTAAGTTTACTTTGTACATGGTTATATTTCTCTCTTCAACCTTGAGGATTTGGGGATGGTGATGACCACTCTGCCTCAGATTGAGAGGAAGCTTAGAAGTTATTGGAAAGATAAAAAGAAATGTTTTGCTTTCAATTGTAGATGCTCTGTTTTTTTTTTTGGGGATAGAGATAGACCATCATCATCATTTTATTAGTTGTCCTGGGTAAGTACAATGAATTACAGAGTAGGTATTTGCTCCAACTCTTTTGAAATTTTGGGCTCAACCTTCATAGGAACAGACTGAAGTTTTATGTCTCTGAGACATGTATTTAACAAGTTTAGTGCTAGTCACTGGTGCAAATAAAAGGAGCAGAAGAAACATGTGTAAGGAAATTATGAGCCTAATTCTGTTAAATTGGGGAAATAGGTTGTCATATATTCCAAGGTAAGGTTCACCAAAAGTGTGCTGATTTCAAGGGGTTGTGTGTTTGCTTATAGTGCCTGGGTGACTCTAAGAGCTCTCAGGAATATGGCTATTTGAGTTTTTCTTACAGTGGCCATTAGTGACATCTGAGACCTGCTTTAATGTAACCTTTGGAAAGAAACTGACTCATTTTGAAATCTCTTAGACATAAAAACTCCCTTGTATTTGAAGTTTTACTCTCTTGGACAAGGTATTTTTCTTAATGCATCACCTGGTAGTGCTTGGTATTAATCCCTCAGTTCCAGGGAGGATCACCCTTGGTAGTCATGACCAATGCTGTGGGTAAGGTAGTGGGTTTATTTGTTGAGTTTGGCTTAGAATGAAGCCACGTTTAAGTAACAAAGATATTTTCTGGGGCTAACTCTTAGTATTATTAGGCTAAGTTTCACTTTTACAAGAATAGGTTTCATAGGTACATGGGTTAATTATTTTGGGGGTTCCTTTTTTTCTTTTTATGTACATATTTTTATTTTTTTTAAAAGATACTTATTTACATAAATGTTATATAAAAATATAGGGGATTCTCATATGCCTCACTCCCTACCTTTCCCACATTTTCCCACATTAACAACATCCTTCATTAGTGTGCTATATGTGTTACAGTTGATGAACACATTTTGGAGCATTGCCGCTAAGCATGGATTATAGTTTACATTGAGAGTTTACACTCTCTCCTACACAATTTTGTAAGTTATGGCAAGATATATATAATAATGACCTGTATCTGTCCTTGCAATGCCATTCAGTACAATTCCACATCCCCAAAATGCCCCCATATTACACCTGCCTTTCCCCCTCCTTCCCTTCAGAACCTCCAGTGACCACTACCTCCACACCAATGATAACCATTCTTCCATTGCTAGAATCACAGTAGGTCTCTAGTAGAATAAAGGTAAGACTACTATAGTCTATTGTTCATCCCCCAATCCTGAGGATTCTGGGATGGTAATACCCACTCTGCCTCTAATTGAGAGGAGTCTTGATCCCATGGATCAGATGGATAGAACTACCTTGCAGTTACAGATTCTTTCTGTTCCTTGGGATGGTCATTGTCCATCATCATCTACTTGTTAGTTGTCCCGGGTGAGTCCAATGAACTGCAGAGTAGGTGTTGCAACTCTGTTGAGATTCAGGGCCCAGCTGACAATTGGACAAACCAAAGATTTAAGTCTCTTGGACATACACCTATCAACTCTAGTACTAATTATAGGTTCAAATAGAAGGGGCAGAAGATCCATATGTAAGGAGACCACAACTGAGTCCCACTCTACCACACTAGGGAGCATAAATTCCAAAGTAGGGCCCACTGGCAGGGTACCAAACTCCTGAGCTGTCTGCCCTGCCTATAGTATCTGGATGTCTCCAGAGTCTTCAGAAGCCCCACTATTTGAGGCAATATTTACTTTGGTAGTCAATGAGGTTTTGCTGAGATGTTTATAAGCATAATATGTGGAACGACATCCCCCAACTCACTTTGAAGTCTCTTAGCCATATAAACTCATTTGTCTTTACCTTTTTCTCCCTTTTTGGTCAAGGTCTTTTTCCAGTTGCATTGGTACTTGGTACATGATATTAGTCTCTCAGTGTCAGGGAGGCTAATCCCCCTGAGACATGTCCCACACTGAGGGGAAGGTAATGCATTTATATGCTGAGTTTGGCTGAGAGAGAGGCCACATTTGAGACTTTCAGGAGGTAACTCATAAGCACCCTATGATACTACTAAGTTTCAATTTCAAAAGTAAAGTCTCGTAAGTACAGTCATTGTGGTATATACATATAATGGAATATTACTCAGCAGTAAGAAGGAATGCAGTTTTAACATATGGGGTAACATGAGTGACTCTTGCAGACCTTATGTTGAGTGAAGCAAGCCAGCAATCAAGGACAAATATTACATAACCTCACTGACATGAATTAAGCAAATTGAGCAGACTCACAGAATTAGAGTTGGAAGATAAGTTTTGAGGAGACAGAAAGGGAGAAGAAGATTGTGAGCCATAAGGGCAAAATCTGTGGTTAGGTGGAAGGGTGTAGTTTTGCAGTGGTTGGGCCTCACTGTGGTGCAGTGATGCTATTGGGTTTGGTTGATAATTTTTATTGGGATTGCATTAAATCCATAATTCATTTTTGGTAAGATAGACATTTTAATGATGTTTAGTCTTCCTATCCATGAACAAAGAATAGTCTTCCATTTATTTATGTCCTCTTGTATTTCTTTTACATTGTTGTGTATTTTTCTGCATACATGTCACTTACATCTTTAGTTAAATTAATTCCTAGGTTACATGATTCTTTTAATTTCTATTATAAATGGATTTTTTACTTGATTTCCTACTCAGATCACTCATTATTGGTGTACAGAAATGCTACTGATTTTTTCTCATAAATCTTATAACCTGCCACTTTACTGAACTCATTTATAAGCTCTAGAAGCTTTGTTGTAGATTTCTAAGGCTTTTCTATGTATAGGATCATGCCATCTGCAAATAGTGAAACTTTTACTTCTTCCTTTCCAATTCAAATATCTTATATTTCTTCTTGCCTAAGTACCCAAGCTAGTACTTCTAACAATGTTAAATAAGAATGTTGAAAGTGGGCATCCTTGTCTTGTTCCAGATCTTAGAGGGAATGCTATAAGGATTTCACCATTGAATATGATGTTAGTTGTGTGTTTTTCATATATACCCTTTATCCTTTCGATTCCTATCTTTTGCAGTGTTTTTATCAGGAAAGGGTGCTGTATTTTGTTGAATGCTTTTTCTTCATCTATGGAGATATTCACATGATTTATTTTTCTTTCAGTCTCTTTATGTGAAGTGTTACATTGATTGATTTTCTTATGTTGAACATCCTTGCATACCAAGGATGAACCCCACTTGGTCACAGTGTATACTCATTTTGTGTGCTGTGGAATACAATTAGCAAGTATTTTGTTGAGGATTTTAGCATCTAGATTCATTAGAGAATTGGTCTATAGTTTTCCTTTCTCCTGGCATCTTTGTTTGACTTTGGTATTAGGGTGATGTTGGCATCATACAATGAGCTAGGCAATGTTCTCTTCAATTCTATTTTCTGAAAGTGTTTAAGCAGGGCCGGTGTTAGTTAATTCTGGAATGTTTGGTATAATTCACCTGTGAAGCCATTTTGGTCCTGGGATTTTCTTAGGTGGGAGGTTTTTCATGACTAATTCTATCTTGTTACTTGTGATTGATCTATTGAGATCATCAATTTCTTCTTTCATCAATGTAGGCTGCTTGTGTGTTTCTAGGAATTTGTCCATTCTCTAAATTATTCATCCTGTCTTACAATTGTCTTACAATTTTTCAAATATCCTCTTATGATACTCTTTATTTCTGTGAGTCATTGATGATATCCCCTTTCTCATTTATTATTTTATATATTTACATCTTCTCTCTTTCCTTTCTTTGTTAGTGTTGCTAGGAGTTTGCCAATTTTACTAATCTTCCCAAAGAACCAGCTTTTGGTTTTGTTTTGTTTTTTTTTTTCCTAGTGCTGTCTCATTTTCAATGTCATTTAGCTCTGCTCTAATCTTTGCTATTTCTACTTTCTTTGTGGTTAGTTTAGTGTTCTTTTTATGTTCCCTCCAGGTGTGCATTTAGGTCTTTTATTTCAGTTCTTCCTTCTTTTTAAAGGTAGGCATTTATGGCTATGAATTTCCCTATGAAATTTTTTGCATCCCATAGGTTTTGATGCATTTTATTGTCATTTTTGTTCATTTCAAGGCAGCTACTGATTTCTTTTGCATTTTTCTCATTGACCCACTCTTTGTCTAAGAGAGTGTTGTTTAACTTCCAAATCTTTGTGCCTAATGTGTTTCTCTGCCCCTTACTAATTTCCAGTTTCATTCCATTGTGGTCAGATAAATTGCTTTGTATAATTTCAATCTTCTGAATTTATTGAGAATTGTTCTGTAGCCTAGCATGTGGTCTATCCTGGAGAATGATTAAGAAGAATGTATATTCCACCATTTTGGGGTATAATGTTCTGTATATGCATAATAGGCCCAGATCTCCTAATTATTCAAGGTCTCTATTTCTTTATTGATTCTCTGTCTAGGTGTTCTCTGTTTATCTGTGAATATTTTGAATTCTCCCTTACTTTTTAATGCCAGCTTTGCTGGATAGAGAATTCCTGGCTGGAAGTTTTTCTCTTCTTAATTGCCTTCTTGCCTCCATGGTTTCAGATGAGAAATGAGTACTTAATCTCTTCAAGCTTTCCTCATATATGATGGATCTCTTTTCTTTTGCTGCTTTCAATATTCTCTCTTTGTATTGAACAATGGACAATTTGACAATTATATACCTTGGGGTAGATCTATTAGGATTTAAACTGTTTGGGGTGTGCTGTGCTTCCTGGACATGTATGTCCATGTTCCTCAATAGAGTTGGGAAATTTTCAGCCATAATTTCCTCCAATACTCCTTCTGTCCCCTTTTCCTTCTCTTCTCCTTCTGGGATGCCTATAATGTATTTCATCTTGTCATTCAAATCCCTACATCTTTGCTGGATTTTTTCTGTCTCTCTCTTTTCTACTATCTGTTTGATTTCAGATGTACTATCTTTTGCATCACTGATTCTTTCCTCTGATTGTTCAAATCTGCTGTTATGTGCTTCCAGTGTATTCATCATCATCCATCAAGTCTGTTTTCTTTTTATGAATATTTACAATTTCTTCAGTATGTTCCCCCAGTTTCTTCTTAATATCCTTATCTCTTCCTCCACTTAATTAAGTTGATTCATTTTCTGTGTTTGTACATCCTTGATTAGTTTTCCACATTCTGCATCTCTGCCTGATTTTTAACTTTTTTTTGTTTCCCTGTGCCATGTCTTCCTGTTTTTTGGTATGGCTTGTGATTTTTTCCTTGTTATCTGGGTATCTGTTTATTTTGATGGGCTTAATTGGTTGCTTGCTTTCTCTTTCTACTCTACAGTTTTATTTTGTTGTTTCTTTGTGTGTGGTAAGGTTAATTTTTGATATTTGGTCCCTCTTATTCTATATTTTGCAGTAGTCTGGAATACAAAGTAGTACAAAGGAATAAGAACAAAGTAGTACAAAGGAATAAGAACAAAGAGAGTTGGAAGAGAAAAAATGAAATAAAGAAAATATAGAGGAAATACAAAATGACTTAAAAGGCTGGACAATGAGAAGAGAGTATAAGGAAAGTAGAAGGGAAAAAAAGAGAGTGAGAGAGACAAAATAAAAATGAAGACCATGCAAGAAGTTGTGGAATGAAAGAAAAGGAACAGAAGTCAGAAGCAGAAAACTGAAAGAAAGAAGAGAAATTAAATAGGTTGGAAAAAATATGTAAAAGAAAAAAGGAAAAGAAAGAATGGGAAAATAAAAAAAAACAAGGAAAAAAAAAAAACAGCAACAAAGAAGCAACCCAAAAGAAACAGCCTTTTTACTTCAGTCTCTAGAGACCTTTTCAGGCTGCTGGTGCTCCTTAATTAATCATCCTACAGCCTGCCCTCCACATGTGATGTATCCAGTTTTAGCAAATTAAGGAAAAAGAAAGAAAAAAAAAAAACCCATAAAGCAAAACAGTAGAAACACAGTCTATAAATTCCCTGTCATAAGACACTAGCTGCATGCCTTATCTCTCCCTGGATCCCTTCTCTTAGGAGGTATCTGTAAATAAACCAGGAGCCTTCTACATGCAAAGTGGAATTCCCCCACTGCACTACAATAGCTCTATAGGCTACATAGACTTTTGAAAGCTTATTGGGCTTTTCCTGTCCCCATTTCCCTTAAGTGCATTGGACTTTTAGTAGTTTCAGCAACAGACTAGAGCTAGTTAGTTGCCTGTCTCCACCCCTCCCTGACCAAGTTCCTCTCTCCCAGGGAGGCTGGGTGTGACATCCTGTCTGAGAGTATTCATCCTTCCCTTCTCCGCAGGGCCACCTCAGTGCCACCCTGTATACTTCCCAAGATTCAAAGTGGGCTCAGGAGTCCAAATCCACATAAAGAAAACCACTTTCAGCCCTTCACCAGATACCTCTTCCTCCCAGGGAATGCTCCCTCCCACTTAGCTGGTTGATGAAAGCCAAGGGGTCCATGGAGGCTATTTGCCTTAGAATGGGGCTTAGCTGCCCACTGTTTCCAGTCACAGGGGTGAGCAACTTATGGTTTTCCCTTGGGCTCTGTATCTCTTTGTCCAGCTTCCTCCCTTCCAGATTGATGCCCTGAAGCCTCTTGCTCTGTGGATTTCCAAAACATATCACTTGGTTTTAAACTGGATTTTAACCTAGAACTCCCTCCATGCATTAATATCAAAGGCTTAAACTATTGGTCCAGTTTCCATTTATTAGGCACTACCTATGTACTTGAGGGATTCTTGCACATCTATTTGAGAACATAGCAGGGCTCCCCAGGATGGGAATTTAATATTTTGTTGTTCATTGTGTGCATCTCCCCACACTGAGATAAAATCCTTTCATTTTTATTCATCTTAAAGTGTTTTCTTATTTCCCTAGCAATTTCTTACTTGACCAATTAATTTTTAGGCTTGTGATGTGAAATATCAATATATTTTGTCAATTTTGAAATTTCCCTCGTTTATTGATTTCTAATTTCATTCCATTGTGTTCAGAGAACATATTTTATATGATTTTCATCCTTTAAAAATTACTTTTGTGTTCTAACATATGGTCTATACTGAACAACATTCCATGTACAATTGAGAAGAATGTGTATTATGCTTCTTTGGCATAGAGATTTCTGAAGATATTTATTAGGTTTGGTTGTTTATAGCATTGATCAAATATTCCATTTCCTTGATGATTTTGTGTCTTCTTTTCTGTCTCTTATTCAATCTATTATTTTATTTTATGGCTATCATTCTTGAGACGTTTATTTCTCCCTTGTATTCTGAAAGGTTTTGCTTTATATATTTTGGGGCTCTGTTGTTAAGTGAATATTTATTTATAATTTTTATATCTTCTTGATGGATTGGTGTTTATATCAAATTATAATATTCTTCTTTCTATTATAAAATTTTTTGCCTTAAAATCTACTTTATGTGAGATTAGTATAGTCACTCTTATCTCTTTTTGTTATTATTATTTGCAAGGAATTATTTTTTCATCCTTTCACTTTCAAACTATTTGTCTTTGGATTTAAAGTGAGTCTCTTATAGACATCATATAGTTGAATGATATTATTGTATCCATCTACAAATCTGTGCAATTTGGAGAGTTGAATCTATTTATAATTAAAGTAATTACTGATAAGAAATAACTTTCTTAAGCTATTTTACTATTTTTCCTATATTTACCATAATATTGATATTTGGTTCCTCTTATTATATATTGATATTTGGTTCCTCTTCATATTGATATTTGGTTCCTCTTATTATTTTGCTGTAGTCTGGAATACAAAGTAGTACAAAGGAATAAGAACAAAGTAGTACAAAGGAATAAGAACAATTATTTCTTCATATTGCTTTGAATTACAGTCTTATGATTTTTAATTTCTGCCAGAGGGACTCCTTTTAACTTTTCTTGTGGGTCAGAAGAAAAGTGATTGACTTCCTCAGCTTTTGTTTATTTCATAATGTTTTAATTACTTCTTCATTTTTGAAAGTTAGTTTTGCCAGATATTATATTCTTGTTTGAGAGAGTTTTGTTGTTGTTATTAACTCAGCACTTTAAATATGTCATTCCACTGCTTTAGGCCTACATGATTAGTGCTGACAAATGAGTTCTTTATCTTAATGTAGATCCTTACATGTATTTAATCTTTCCTTCCTTGCTGCTTTCAAAATTCTCTATTTGTCTTTTGCCAGTTTGATTATGTCTTGAAGTGGATCTTTTTGTGTTCATCCTTCTTATTGTCTGTGGATATTATTGGATAAGTAGATTGATGTCAGAAGTCTTGAGCCATTAATTTTTCAAGTATTTTCCAGCCCTTATTCTCTCTACTATCCTCTGGGTCTATCATTATATGTATGTTATTATGCTTGATGGTGTCCCACACATCTCTTAGGCTCCATTCATTTTTTTTCATTCTTTTATATTTGTTTTCCTCAGACTGGATAATTATCTAAATATTTGCTGATTCTTCATTCTGCCTGAGTAAGTTTTTCATTTCATTTATTGTAATTTTCGGCCTCAGAATTTCTGTTTTGTCTCCTTTTAACATCTGTATGATTCTATTGTTATTATATATTTGTTCAGATATCACTCTCCTATTTGTATAGCTGTTTATCAATGGAATCCATTAGCACTTTGAGCACATTTAGAATAGTAGATTTAAAGTCTTTGTTTAGTAAGGCCAACATCCTGTGCTTTCAAAGGACTGTTTTTGTTAACTCTACTGTGAAGAGGCAATATGATTGTGTGCTGTGTGATTTTTTTTTGTAGAAAACTATACAGTTTGAGTAATATAAGGATATGCATATTGAAAATTATAATGAAATTATCATTCTTGAAATTAGAGTTATCTCCATCCTCATGGATTTTGTTACTTGCTATTAGTTATAGTTGTTTTGTTTTTTTTTAACACTGTGTTTGTCTTTTGTTTATGCAGAGGTTAAAGATAAACCAGTGTGAAAGCTTAGGGTCTTTTCAGGGTTTTTCTAATCATGTGTCTTCTTTGTGCTTGTTTGTAGCTCTGAAAGTACCATTACACACAGGAGCTTTTCAATGCCCTAATTTCCCAAAAATATCTTTCTCCAGCTCTTTTTCCTAGAGCTTCAGTCTGTCTATTCTTTTCCTCCAGTGTAATATTTTGTCTCCTGTTGAAACAGGTTATACATTTACTTTTAACGTTTTCAAGAAATGTCTTCTGTGTAGCTGCTTTTCTACTCTGAGAGAGTTCTGACTTAGGCAAACAAAGGCAAATACCCCATTTCAGTCATTCAGGTAGCTCTCATACAGGCCAAAAGAGATGCATAATTCTTTTAAGAAAAGACTTGCTCTGCTCCCCTTGTAACTAGAAACATAAGTCTGACCTAACCGAAATATGGGATGCTATCTTTAAAACTGCTGCCAGGTTGGAGAAAGGAGTGGAAAAGAACAAGTAAAAATGACCAAAAAAGACCTTTTACTGTTTTTAGCTTAGTTTTTAAAAAATGTTTTTGTGTTTTTAGCTTGTTGTTGTTGTTTTTAAGATTTGGTGTTTCCTTGGTTGGTATAAACCTTTCCAGATTTCAAAAAAAAAATCATTCTGATGCTTTTGCCTGATTGTCATAAATTCTATGGACTTTGGAGCTACCTATTCTGCCATTTTCAATGATGTCATTCATTATTTTTATGTTTGATGTATTTTTGGTGTAATTTATAATTATTCTCTAATTTATTAATATGAAAGCTTGCATTTCAGATTTTACATCTTTATTATTTTATAATATAAATATTTGAGGTTATACATTTCCTCCTAAATATGTAGCACTGATTTACTTGCATCTCGTAAATTTTGATAGTTGAATGTTTTTTTGTTCATACATTTTTAAAAATTTCCTTAAAATTTCATCTTTGACTCATTCCTCAAATAGAAGTGAGTTACTTAATTTTTTAAAAATTGGGGATTTTTAAGGTATCTTTGTGTGATTGATTTCTAATTTAATTCTGCTATAATTTTCATATAAATTATATTAAATTTATTGAGATTTGTATTATAACACAGAATATGGTATCTTGGTGAACATTCCTTGTTTTTTAAGAAGAATGGCTTTTCTGTAGTTCTTAGGTAGAGTCCTAATCTATTAATATTAATTTTATCAAATTGCTTAATAAAAATATTCAGGCAATTCTTTGACATTCTAATTAAACCTAAATTTTAGGTAGTCACTCTGAATCTGGTTCCTAATAAGTATATCTTTACATACCTTCCTGTTTTTCCTCCACAGGTAATGCTGGTTCTATTGCCTAATTCTTACCCTCTCTCTGTGTTAGAGCCTGTTCCCATCAACAAACTGCAGCAGCTCTCACTAGTGCACTCAGCTTGGAGGTTTTGACTCCTATTCACCCACACCAGCTCCAGTGGGTTCCAAGAAATGCTCACTGGAACCCACTCAAACATACATATTTGTTGTTCTCTTCCTCAAGAAACCTGTTTACCTATTTATTTATTTATTTATTTGGATGTACCAGGATTAACCCAGGATCTCAGACATGGGAAGTAGGCATTCAACCACTGAGCTATATCCACTCCCCAATGAGGGTTACCTTTTATCATTTGTCTGTTTGCTTTTAGAAGGTATTGGGGATCAAACCCAGGTCCTCATATGTGGGAAGTAGTCACTCAACCACTTGAGCTACATCCATTCTGCTACCCAATTATTTTGAATAATATTACTAGCAAATATAACTTAAAAATACAGCACATTAAATTTGTAGATTTCAGTTGGGTTTATCAGTCATATGTTTCAGTGAGAAAAATTAAATATACTTATATATTTTTTTCTTATGCAGAGTAGCTGTATCTTATATATATATCCTATAAATTCCATCATAAATTTAATTTTGTGAGAATGCAAATAATTTTAATGTGATTTAATTTTCTCAGGCCAAGGTGGAATATTTTTATAATAAATATAAAATGTAAAACCAATATTTAAATATTTAATATTTAAATATATTAAAATACTTTGTTAAGTTTGCAAACAAAAATCACCTTTTTCTGATGACTTTTTGTTTTACTTAAGCAGAACATAATTTTCTCCTCATCCTATGTGTCTTTCAATTCCCTTTTTTTTTTCATCTGTACTTTTACTTTCACTCCTTATTTCTCTCACCTTTAATCAAGAAACCATTACCCCGAAGTGATTTTTTAAAATTTTAATTGACTCAAAATTAAATCATTGATTCTTTAGCAATGAAACTATAATTCTTGGCTAGTTTTGTTCAATAATGCTAAGTGTGTTTTTGTACCATTTTCCAATTGTGTTTTGTGTTGTTTTAGTATCTTGAAATATCTTCAATTTTAAAGTCAACAAACCATCTTATTCTCTTTGACCTAAAAATATCTCATGACATGTTTCTCATACTTCAGCAAAAGCATGCATTTTTCTTTCTTATAAATATATATGTATTTACTGTCTTATAAATAATTTGTTTGTAAACTATTTTGAATTTCTGATCATCTGAGCTCCTTAATATTATTTTATACTTTATTGTAAGAATAAAAAGTTGTTATTGTTATATTGGTCAATTTTAAAAACCTTTATTAATGACTGGCTTTTATCAGATCACCAAAAGAACCTGGAAAATAATGAATTAATCTTGATTTCATTCATATTTATCTCCCATCTAATATATACCAAGAAGGACACTGAGGCATCTAAGATGTCCAAACTTTGGGCTGCAAAAATATAATTTTAATTGATACACTACATTTTAGAGAATCTAAACAGTTGACTTTATAATCTGGTATATTTCATAAGTTTTAATTCATGGCTGGAAGATTTATTTATCTCAATGATTACATGAAAATCATAAGTTATATATATAAAGAAAAATCAAACTCACAAGCAAAAAATAATTAAAATACTTTTATTGAGCTAAAAATAAAACATCTAGGAAGAACAGTTCCATTTGGCAAAACAATTAATTTAACCAATTTTCAGACACTGAAACACTATTAAAACATTTAGATAATTTCAAACTTGAAAGTGATTACAGCAAATTTTATGACAACAGTCAATTCAAATATGTAATTTGTACATTTAGAATGTCCATATGCTTTAAATAAATCTCTAGTAATAAAAAATTCAAAATTTTAATATTTCCTTGTCATTTAAACTCTTACAAAAATACACTTAAGCTGCACTTCATTGGAGGCATCAACTGATGTTAGTTGATCCCCTTCAAATCAGATGCTGATAGGTGTTAGAAATTTTTTACGCATAATTATTTAAAATAGTCACAACTTCCTTTTCCATACTATATTATTGTGCATATTTAAAGACAGTTCTGTTACCTCTCAAAATTATTAATTTCTTAAGTCGCACAAGTTTTATGCATCAGGGTATGATTGCCAACTATACTCAAGATTAAAGATAATTCTCATCAAAATCTTTCAAACTTGGTTGTATATTTTTATACAGGGAGGTTTTAAAATCTATTTATGACTATGTTTATCCTATGATATGATTTTTAAATTATTGGGCACATTTCATATTTTCTTCTCTCAATTTTCCCTATCTTAGAGAAAAAAAAACACACACAACATATTCAGTTGTCTATATCAGAAATCTAATAGTCATCAAGTCTTCCTTTCCCTTAGGCTAGACTTCTAAATAGTTCTTACATCCATCTATTCCACCATGAGCATTAATCTTACCACTTATATTATTTTCTTTGTTACACTCCTCCATACAGCCCTGATCAACTTTCACATATCCTATTACAGTAACTCCGAGGGTGACTCATCTGCCTTCAATATTATTCCACTCTTATTTTCCACCCTGCTATCACAGTAAATTGTGTAATATGTAATCGTGATCCTATTACTGCTTAAAACTTTTCAATGACTCTTCATTGACTTATTAGCATGTTACGGTCAGTACTGCATCATTTAGTTTCTGATATGTCCCTAATTTCCTTTCTGTCTTTCATTCTCTGACCCTGGTCTGTCAAATTCTGGTATCTGTTCTCTCTCCTCACTGCTTTGCATAAATTACTTCGTCTAATATATTCCCCTCTACTCTCTTACTGAGTGGCTAATTGTTCTCAATTCTGAATATTTTAACTCAAAATTCAACTCTCTGCGTTTGGGGTTTCACACATGTATACATATGATTGTCCCATCTACACACCTCTCAATTTGCTTTTATGTTTTTCTCAGTAGAATCAGTACTCCTTAATGGCACAGACCTTTCCTTCATTTACCTTTTATCCTCAATGCAAACCTCTCTAGTAGGCAGAGAGTGGGTACCCTAAAAATATGATAAAAGAATGAGTGGATGGACATTAAATAATGGCATGAATAATCTTGTTAGTAGTATTTAGTTGTAATGTGTGTGCATCAGTATATATAAAAGATACTTAAATTATGCTTTAATATATATCTTTTCTACAGCACCCACATTATTTACTTTAGTTTATTAAATCACTTCACTATGAGACTGGGACAGTGTTTGTAGGCATTTTATATTCTCTTAATACATTTATTAGAGATTTCTTAAAAACATATCTGGAAATTGTTTATCTGTTTTTTATCTATAAAAATAGAATGGAAAAATTTAATTGTATAATCTCAGCCTAAGGGTATTTATAAATGAAATTCAAACTGATAAAAATGCCATTTATTCGACTTCTCTCTGATTCTTCAAATAATGACATGATAGTGAACCCAAAATGAGTAACAAAAACTTTATAGTAGATTCAAAAGTAAAATTAGCAGTCCTCCCAAACTCATTCCAATTCTATTTATACAACATTTCTAGATTAGAGTATTATATATGTATACTTATATACTTTTAAACCTTTCTTCCTGAAGAATATCATATAATCAGAATAAAAATTGTTCAGTAATTTCATCTGGGCTTGTAATGTATCTAGTCCAATCTGAGAGTATAATTTGATCTATCCTATACTTTAGTTATGGGAGTGAGTGAATTGACACTTGGTTGCAAGATGCATGCCCAATTTTTGGGCCTATATAGATTGGAAAGAAATGGATGATTAGAAATATCAACCCAAGTGGATTCTCAGAGAGCAAGAAGGTCATAGAAAAGAATCAGCAAAGTGAAAGAGAAGAGAGAAGATCTGGGAGTAGGAATAGGATCAAGTGCCTAAAAAGTTTCTCAATACCAGCAGTACACAGGTAGTGAGAGGTCTTTGTGAAACTGACTAGTCAGAAGAGTGAGGATGTGAGGATAAAACATCACTGTTGGACAGGAATTACCAAGTTTTGCTAATGAAAATTTTCTGGGGAATTTTAAAATGTCTAAAGGAAATCCAGGTTTTAAAATCCATTGTGGAGAGTGCAAACAAGAAATTGTCACTAAAGAGAGAAAAATAAACACTGAATTATCAGATATATTTTTAGAACATTTACCTGTAGGTACTTAGAATTCCATGTTTGATTAAATACTCATAAGCCTATATTAAGAACAGAAAACTTTTAATAATAGTATTTTTATCTCATTTTGTTTTGAGAAGTAGACCTTTAAAGCATTCTTTTCAATCACTTTTGTAAATAAAGGAGATAATATTACATTTCCAACATAACAATTAACAATATAGTAAGGGACACTGCAAAATTAAAACAACTATCTTTACTGCTTACAAAAAAAATTCTGCATAATTGAGCTGAGTTAATTTCATTTTAAGCAAATATTTAAGATTATTAGCTTCAAATATTTTTTCAAGTTTTGAAAGCTTCTATTTAATATCAATGGAAATATACAAAATTGAAAGAATCAATAACAGGCAAAATGAATCAGTAAATAAACTATTCATACCCATATGTAATCAATACTTGCAACATAGTTCCTGATGTTAGGTTAAAAAATAAAAGTGATATACCAGGTTTGGGGTTAATGGTACAAAATCAATGGAAAACACATAAATAGAAAAATCTTTATAAATGACTGATTTTACCTATAGAGTAGAATTCTGAACACCCAATCTTTAATCCTTAATCCATACATATCTTTCTACTATCTCTGAAAGTGATAGAATGAAAGCAAAAAACAAATCAACATGAGCAGCTATCATAAGGAAAACATTTTCATTAGAACACTAGGTAATGGGCATTTGAGAACCTCTTGTGTGTGGGATGAGCAATGCCCCATTCACCACCTACTTAAGAGATGATCCAGAAAGACATACATTATTTTTCAAAGGTTGAAGTTATTCCATTTTATTTTCTTTTTGATGTGACCTAGCCTCCTTTTTGTTTCTCGTTATTTGAATAAATCCTGGGACTTTTGAACTATTCTGTCTCCAAATCACATTTGACAACCATATGCAACTTTTGAGCATACCACTTTTGCTGTGCTAAGAAAAATCAGGTGCACTGAATTGGTTAGAAATCCTTTCAGAGGTGCCTTTCAGGCACATTAGTTATACATCAAAGACAAAATTTTACCTATTCAAAAAATACAGTATCTTTAGTTAGTCACACAAGTTTCCCAAATCTTAGTATATCAAAAACTGTAAGAATTTGGTTGAGAACAATATGCCAGTAACTCTAATTGCCTATGAAACTAGGGATGTGACTTTGCTTAATTCTGTACAAACTCAGATTGGCTTTTTATATAAAAGATAGCAATCTCAAACAGATATAGCATGTTCAAGCATGCAAAGGCATGAGGAGACTTCTATCAGAGCTATTTCATGATTAGTAAACACAAAGGAGCCATCTTCTTTTGTGATGCCCTGTGATATGCATCTAGAGAGGACTGAGCTCTGTAATCAGAAATTGGAGGCTGGTAATGGAGGTCAGAGAGGTTTCCAACCTTGAAGTGAGAGCCAGAATAGATTTCCACTCCCAGAGTTAGAAAATTTTATGAGGAATAGATTCGAAAAGAAAGATGAAGAGAGCTTTAAATAAAGCTGGAATCAAAAGATGAGGAAATGTAGAAAATTTTCTTCAAAAAGTGAGGTTTAATGTCCTGAGAGAAAGTAATTATAAATGATAGATTTGACCTATAAAAGAATATTAATAAGTGTCACATCTGCATTAATTTTATTTAAAATGATTAGTATAAGAAAAAGGCATTTAATACTAGTTTTAATACTAAAACAAATGTTCTAAATTCCTAAATAATATAATATTAGCTACTTCTTTAGCTCTTGAGGCTTTAGAGTCAACACACTGAAACATTTAATAACTACAATGTTTGTATTCTATCATACCTCTGAGAAGCTGACTACTACCTGAAGCCTTCTGCACACTTTGAAATGTCAGACCAATATGCCTGGTTGTTGTTCTCTCTTTATTTATTTTTTCTTGGTAAATGCCAGAATTTCTCTTGGAAACTGGCTAGGTGAGAACTGAACAGTCTATATCTTTAAGGTTCTTTCTGAAATGACCTCCAAATAGTCACCCTCCTCCAAGAGAAACTTGCTGCCAGTATCTAATCTAACCTACCCACCGCCCACCCACCACCCACAACCTCTGTCACTCTGCATCTACCTCCAGAGAAATGCATCTCCTTTTTTTTTTCCCTGGTCATTCTAGCTAGAAGATTGAAAATATTGTTGATCATTTTTTAAAACAATTTTTGACTACAGTGATTCTATTGTTTTCCTAAATTCTGTTGCATTTTTATTCCTTTAATCTCTATTATCACCTTCCTTCTACTTACTGTGGGTTTATTATTTCTCCCTTCTTTTTACAGTTTCTTAAGGTGGAAGATTAGGTTATTAATTTGAAATCTTCGTTTTTATTTAATGTTGGTATTTACAGTTATATATTTCATTCCAAGTACTGTAGTACTATTTTTGCTGCATCCCATAATATTTATTATGGTGAATTTGCATTTTTGTTCACTCCAACTATTTTCTAATGACCACTGTGATTTTATATTTGATCCTTCAATTATTTGGGGGTATGTTCTTCAATTTCCATGCAGTTCTGTATTTTTAAATTTCCTTTTGTTATTGATTTCTAGTGTCATTCCCTTGTATTCACAGAGCATAGCTTGGTTTCAATCTTTTAAAATTTATTGAATGAGTAATGAAGAAAGATGGTCCAATAAAGAGCCCTTGATACTGATATCTATGCTTATGAACCTGTTTCACCTGAAATTTCAACTTGGCCTAGTGTTGCAGGGTACCAAAGATTTACCTCCTGAGAGCTTCCAGGTTGTTCAAATGTGGCCACACTCTAAGCTAAAGTCAGCATATAAATGCATTACCTTCTCCTCAGCGTGGGACATGACTCCTGGGGATGAGTCTCCTTGGTGCTGAAGGATTACTGCCAAGCACCAACTGGTGATGAAACTAGAAAAAGTCCTTGAATAAAAGGGGGGAATGTTAAAGACAAATTGAGCTTATATGGCAAAGAGACTTCAAAATGAATCAGGAGGTCATCAGAGGGGTCGTGCTTATGCACGTCTCAGCAGGATCTCAGAGACAGCCAAAGTAGATACAACCCCAGGTAGTGGTGCTCCTGAGGGCTATGGAGACACCCAGGTCCTATGGTCATAGCAGATGGCTCTGCAGTTCAGTGCTTTGCCAGAGGGCCCTATTTTGGAATTTGTGCACCTGAGTGTGATGGACTTGGACTCAGATATGACTTCTCTACACATGCCCGTTTTGTCCCTTTTATTGAACCTGTGGTTGTTGTATTCCCAGGAGATTTGAATCTCTGGGCTGTCCATGTGCCAGCTGGACCCTGAACCTCAGTAGTATTGCAACACCTATTCTCTAATTTGTTGGACTTACCCAGGTCAGCTGACAGGAAGGTGAGAATGGACAACCACCACATCAAGGAACTGAGAGAGTCTACAGATGCAAGCACTAGAGTCCCATCCACCAGCCATGTGGGATTGAAGCCCCTTCTTAACTGAGAGGTGGAGTGGGCATCACCACCCCAGGGTCCTCAGGATGGAGGAATAAAATATAGATTAGAGTGAATTTACTGGTATTCTATTATAGAATTATTGTGACTCTAGTAATTGAAGAAGTTATATTATTGATGTAGAGACAGTGGCCATGGGAGTCGCTGAAGGAAGGGAGAGGGAAAAGAAGATGTTATATGGGAGCCTTTTGGGAACTTGGAGTTGTCCTGAATGATATTGCAGAGACAGATGCAAGGCATTATATATCCTGCCATAATCCACTGAATGGACTGGCAGAGAGTGTAAACTACAATGTAAACTGTAATCCATGCTGTGTAGCAGTGCTCCAAAATGTATTCATCAATTGCAATGAATGTGCCACACCAATGGAAAAAGTTGTTGATGTGGGAAAAGTGAGGGGTGTGGGGAGTAGGGCATATGTGAATCTTCTATACTTTTTAATGTAAGATTTTGTATGATCTATGTATCTTTTAAAATAAATAAATATTAATAAAAAATAAAATAAAATTTATTGAGACTTGTTTTGTGGTCTAACATACATTTCATCCTGAGGGATGTTTCCCATGCACTTGAGAAGACTGTATAAGGTGTCACTGTTGGGTAGACTCTTCTATTGACACTTGTTAGGTGTAGGTGGTTTATAGTGTTCACATCTTCTATTTCCTTGCTGATGTTAAGTCTAATGGCTCTATATAATATTGAAAGTGGAATATCTAACTGTCCCAAAATTGTTGTTGAACTATTTATTTCTCCCTTTCCTCTGTCAATTATTGCTTCATATGTTTTCTTAATGGATTGATGATTTTATAAATTATACAATGCCTTTCTTTGTTTCTTACAACAATTATGTCTTAAATTCTATTTTCTCTGATATTAGTATAGCCACTTATTTATCTCTTTCACTTACTGTTTGCTTTGAACATATTTTTCAATTGTTTTATTTTCAAGCTAATTGTGTGTTTAATCAAAAGTGAGTGCCTTGTAGAGGACATAAAATTAGAATGTTTTATTAAATCTCTTAATTTCCATAGAAGAATTTAATAAACTTACATTTAATATAATTACAAATAGGGATAGACTTACTACTGCCATTTTCCTATTTGTTTTCCATATGTCTTATCTCTATTTTGTTCCTCTGATTTTTCATTACTCCCTTCCTTTGTGTAAATACTTTCTAGTGTACAATTTTAAAGCCTTTACAATTTTTTTCCTATATATTTTGAATTATTTTATTAGTTATTCCCAGGAAGTACAGTTAACATCTTAATTTGTAGCAATTGAATTTGGATTAACTTCAACTTAATTTCAATAATATATTAAAATTTGGCCTTGTATAGCTCTGTTCCCCACCTACCATTATGCTGTTATTATCATATTTTACTTCTTTATACATTGTGTGTCCTTCAACATAGATATAATTACTGCTTTATGCTGTTGTGCTTTAAGTCAGACAGGAAAAAAGAAGAGCTACAAATAAAAAGTGCATCCTTTCTATCCATTGCATTTGCCTATAGTGACCTTTACCTGTGTCCTTTGTATGGACTTGAGTTATTACTGTCAAATGTACCTTCATTTCAGAATTTTCTTTTCTTTTCTTTTCTTTTTGACACAGAGACTCAAAGCACATTGTTAGAATATGAAACCAGCTAAATAATAGGTAACAAGTTAAAACTATATCTGGTTTACCGAAGACATTGTTTTAGAGATAGAGACATAGAAGGCCTAAATTTTCAAGTATTCTTTGTCTTGTATGCCCACTGAATTCCCTGTTTTTTTTTAAAACTTTGTGGTCAGCTAATTGTTAAAGAGAGATTCCCTTAAACTCCTAGAACCAAAAAATTCCCTAATCTTTGCAGAGTGCTAGGTGTGTGTTTGTTGGGACACACTTTTAACGAGCAGCTAAGTACTGTCTTAGACTTTACTTCATGCTTGTGTAGAGCCTCAGGGCAAGCTGGAGCTCAGAACTCAGGGCTTTCTGGGGGGTGGACTTGGCCCAGTGGTTAAGGCATCTGTCTACCACATGGGAGGTCCGCGGTTCAAACCCCAGGCCTCCTTGACCTGTGTGGAGCTGGCCCATGCGCGGTGCTGATGTGCACAAGGAGTGCCCTGCCATGCAGGGGTGTCCCTCGCATAGGAGTGTCCCTCGCATAGGGGTGTCCCCCGCATAGGGGAGCCCCACGCGCAAGGAGTGCGCCCCATAAGGAGAGCCACCCAGCGTGAAAGAAAGTGCAGCCTGCCCAGGAATGGCGCCACACACACGGAGAACTGACGCAGCAAGATGACACAACTAAAAGAGACACAGATTCCCATGCCACTGACAACAGAAGCGGACAAAAAAGAACACGTAGCAAATGGACACAGAGAACAGACCACTGGTGGGGGGAGAAGGGGAGAGAAATAAGTAAAAATAAATCTTAAAAAAAAACCAACAAACTCAGGGCTTTCTCAGGTATTTCCTGAATCTGCACATAATCCTGACTATGAGGAGGACTTCTAGAATCCTAAGAATATATAGAAACTTTTCAAAGCCATTATTGCTCGAAGCTTCTCATTTCCCAGCCTTTCCTTCAAAGATTTTGGTTTTATTTTATTGTTTCCCTGCATGCTTATCCATTGCCTGGTGACAGTGACTAAAATGTTTGCCTGTAATTATTTCAGCAAATGCCCCAACCTCAATCTCACAGGGAGTGGCTTTAGAACTAGGAGAGTTCTACATTAGACAACACTAAGGCAAATGTTTTTTTCCACATTTATTTTTATTAGAGAAGTTGCGAGCCTACAGAACAATCATGCACAATGTGCAGAATTCACATACATACCCCTCCACCAATACCTTCATTTTTGTGAAACATTTGTTACACATTATGAAAGAACATAATCAAACAATTACCACTATCTATGGTTCATAGCATGCACTTGATATATTTTTTCCATACACCCACTATTTACACTGTTTATAGTATTGTACATTTGATATAGTCCTTGATAGGACATCTCATATTTGTACTGTTAATGACAGTCCATCTTCCATGACATGGTTCACTATGTTATATAATCCATGCCTTGTAAATTATAGACAAAATAGAGACTGCACAACTCTGTTGAAAAATAAGCCTTTTGAGCTACTCTTCCAATGAACCACCAGTAAATCAAAACAAATAATTTCAATTTTTTGCAAATGATATCCATTCTACTAGTTCCAGAACCAGTATTGAGAAGTGGGTGGTTATTTTCAGAGCTGCTGCTGAAATTAATAGTCAGGTAATGAAACTAGGATAAGTTGCAATGCCATACAATTTGCTGTTCTAACTGATATTCAGCCATTTTTCTTGAACAACCATGCCACTGTTTACTGCAGTCTTATTGTTAATTTCCAGAGTTCTGATAAAGTTGGTTCTGCTAAGTTTTTTTTTTTTTTTTTGGCTTTGCTGGATGAGTTGACTTTTGGAGTTCCATACTTTGCCATTTTCACTGACATCACACCTACCAGTTAATATTTAATTTCACTGCCCCCTTTCCTTTATGGAAACTGCAAAAATGTGTCCTCTTCTCTGAAAAATTTGCTTATTTTGGATATTTATACATCTTCACTGCTTACAACCACAAAGTGCTTGGAAAAAAATCCTAGAATGCTTTGAAGAGACTATTGGTAGAAAAGTGGACATTAAAGTTACTTCTGATGAAGCCTTAGAAGGAAATGATGAATGTGTTATAGAAATTTGGAAGGACTATGATCATTGTTATAAAGTGGCAAAGAACATGGTAAAATTGTGTTCTGATGTCACATTGAAAGTAGAACTTGTAAGTGATGAACTTGGATATTTAGCTAAGGAGATTTTCCAACTAAGTATGGAAGATGCAACCTCGTTTCTCCTCTTAGTAAAATATGAGAGGAAAGGGATGAGTGCAGAGCTGTACTCTTAAGCACAAAGACACCAGAAATTGAGTTTGGAAAATTTTGAGTCTATCGAATTTTAACATGCTTTCAGACTAAGGTCAGAAGTGAATCTATCACCGACAAACTGAGCTTTTGGGAAATGAGTTCTGAAAGTGGGGGCTTCCATATGAAGATTTAACTCAACAACCCTTTGCTAAGGAGGGTCTGGCAGACCACAGATCCTACCAGCCATTTCAGTGGAAGTCAGGATTGGAAATGCAGTTATTCAGGAAGGATATGTGGAAAGTTCTATCATCTAATGGTTTGAATCTAGTTGAGCAGCATGCAAAGCTGAAAACATTTTGGTAAAATTTTTATAGGCTGGAAGCAAAAGAGAAGGGATGATTCAAAGAAGAATGACTTCAAGGGCAAAACATAGAAGCAAATGACTGGACCCAGGATATCTCTTCATGCAAAGAGAGGAGACCTACCCACATGTGAGGTAAGGGAAACCAGGGTGTGTGGCAGAAATAGATGTCAGCCACAGCAGAAGAGAAAGGAGAATGTGATGCCATGTGAAGGAAAAGCCAAGTACAAGGATCACCAGCAGCAAGACCCTAAAATACTAAAATGTTCTGGGCGAAATAATCACTTTTGAAGTTAGTTTAAGTCCATTTTGGGCTTATTCTAACCTCAAAGCCATAAGCTAATAAATTCTGGTTGTTTTCACCAACCCACTGTATGATATTTGCTTTAGCATCTAGGAAACTAAAACATATTCCTGATGTATTTTTTAAAATTTAATTTTGCTAAGCCATATATTTGAAGTTATATTCATGAAGGGTACAGTAACAAACAGATTACATTTCATTTACATGTCTTCAGTAGTGTTCAGAGGATTCTTGCAATTCTATTAATATCTTTAAGGATCTAAAGGGTATATAGTAGCTATTATATAATGGGGATTTGAAATGAAATGATATTAGAAAAACAAAATTGACATACAATCACCAATTTCAAATGCCTTGTAGCATGTGTTTGTTGCTGCTGTAATTTGTAGAACTATAATTAAGAATTAATATTAATTTCAAAACATAATTACTGACAAATGCAGTGTAAAACTGTTTCTGAAAAAAGTTTATTCAACATGATACATTAAGGTATTATTCCTCTGGAGATTATTGACAATGGAACTCATTTAAAATCTCATTAACTATGTAAATAAAATTTTAAAAGTGTCTTTGTAATTCTCTTATTTACTGAAAAGTGTTTATTAATTTGTATAACCAATGAAAACTAGATCTGTAGCATGTTGCTTATTTCAACCCAATAAAAATAAATATAATGTGAAATGAATTCACTACATGTAACTGCATTATTAATTAAATGAATTTATACACTAACCTACATAGATGCTCTTGAGAGATTATTTGCAAATATTTCCCCAACCTCAAGTTAAGTGATGCCATGTGGACCCCTTACATAAGAGAAATTGGCAAACATCACTAGAGAATTTTTATTTATTTTTATTATTTTGGAGAGCCAGGTGCTAAACATTTACCAGTATAGGATAGTCTAGGGACCAATTCTGGAGACTAGCCATAATAAACATCCTTTATGTTATGGGAGAACTCCATAACATTAAAAAGGACCCATGGTTGTCCTAGGTTTATATTACACATTGTTGCAATATTAAAATATTATTTTTTATAAAATATTAAATATTGAATACATTTGCTGATTTAAGTTTAAATGGGAATATTTTTGATTTTTAAAAGTAGGTGTAATATATAAATAATTTACCCTGTAAACTACTAAAAGTATATAACTGCTAGTATATATTATATTCCTTCATTTCCAACTAATTTAATAACTACAAACTGCCAAAAGCCAAGAAGTGTGTCACACTTCAGCAAGCATGTAAACAATAACCAAAGGGTGACCTAAAATTCAAATGGAAATATTTAATAAGCAACAACTACTTGAGAGAGAAAGGATTTTTTTCTAACAGAATTTCTCAATAACAGAAATATTAAGCCTGAGGGTTTTCTCTTGTTTTTCTGTATTTCATTTATATTAAAGCCCTGATTATACTCAAATTAATGGATTAAAAACTATGGAGCCAAATTTCATAACAGAAAATTTCATATTAATGCAGGAGTTTTTGTAGTGATTCATATTTGAAAAGTGGAAAATAACTTCCAAAGATAGTTTCTGAAGAAAATATAATTAAACAATTGCACATAGAGAAGATATCATTTTCATGAATAATATTTATTAGTGTGATGGAAAGACATTTTGGATTGACTTTACCAGTGTGATCTCCTTAAAGACTCTTGTGAAAATTAATTGTAGATTAGATCTGAACAAAGGATAACATTATTTGTTTTCTCTGAACAGGGTTATTAGTATCTGTTCTGATTTTAATATTTTTCAGTTCATTTAACTCTGTAAATCATTTCTAAGCACAATGTAGTGAATGAACATATGGGTAGAAGAGAAAATAAAAATATTTAACATGGGTTTAACTTCCTTCTGAGTGTTTTTGAAGTGCATATATAAAAGGAACTAAATAGAAAAAGACATAGTATAAGAAAGAAGGTAGAGTTAACAATGTTGTGACCTAGACCTAAAATGAAAATTTTTCTGGTCAATATGGCTTACCATGTTACAAAAGTGCAATAATAAAATGAGTAGAATGAGATTCACATTCTTTGAAGATATATACCCTCACTGGGCTTTATGTATTTGGGCCAATCAATTCTTCTAGGAGCCTTATTAAGTGGTTATCATTATATGTATTATAGTACAGCTTCAAAAGGCTTGAAAAAACTCAATTTGCCAAAGACCACATTAGTTTGTAGTCAAAGTGTCAAAGTTTGGTGCAAGATCTTTCTAGCTTCATAAGTCTTGCCTGCTTCAAAACACCATTCCCTATCACTATAAAGTATGTATTCACAGGCAATATGGTAAAGAGAAAAATATTTTTACTTTAACTTCAAGATAGGAGGTTTCTCAAACATAACTAGCTGTAGTAATTATGGACTATTTAATATACATAGAAATGAATTTTGAATACATATTAAGAGAAGAAAGGATTGTCATGGCAATAAAATGGAATAGATGACAACCAATATCCTTTCAAGCTCTAAAGTTCTGAACTATGTGGCAATTTGCATAGGTAATGTGAGCCTTTGTGCTATTTTACTCTCTCACACATTAAAAATCATTTTTCCCCTTTGAATGTTTTTATGAATTTAAACTCCAAGTTCTTGACTTTTTCCTTTGATGATAGATCCAAATCTTTAAGACCAATTGCCCTTGGAAAAAGAAGTTGCTCACACATACATCAAATCCCACCCCCTAAAAATCCCACCCCCTAAAAATGAGAAACAGAGACATATTTTTTTTACTTAAAAGTTAAGCTATAAGCACTACTTTATATGACTTATAATAATAAAATAGACATTGCCATTTTAAGAAAGATTTTATGTATTTCATTTGTTTACATATAAATATAAAACATGTATCACAATTATGGATGAAATATTAAAATTCATCCTACAAAATTCAAAAAAATTACAAGGTCCTACAAAAGCAATGCTATTCAACATTGCCCTGAAGGTTCTAGACAATGATAGACAGAAAAAATGATAGACAAAAAAAAGTTTTACTTTAGAAGTCACTACAGAGAAAATGCACAATATTTTGCTGAAGAAGCACATAAAAGAAACTTTTAATTTCAAGTTATACAGCTAAAACAATATTTTAAACTTTTTATTTTAGTAGCAAATATACAACTCAAAATTTTCTGTGATTACCAATTTCAAGTGTATAGTTTAATATATCACTTAAAATTCAGAATATTATGCTATCACCAATATCCATTCCTCCAAATTTTCATCACCTGATACAGAAACTCTGTAACCATTTAGCAATAATGTCCTCTTCCCACACTTGCTATAAACTATTATCCATCTCTTTGAAATTTGCTTCTTCTAGCTATTTCATATAAGCAAGGTCACATAATCTGTGTCTTATTGAGGCAGACTTATTCCCCTCAACATAGTATCTTTAGTGTTCATCCATGTTGTTGCATAGATCAGAACTTCATTATTTTTATAGCTGAGAAATAATCCATTGTATGTATATTCCACATTTTATTTATCCATTCATCTGTTGAATAGACACTTGGATTGTTTCCACTTTTTGGCCATTGTGAATAATTCTGCTATAAACAAAAAGTCCAATATATATAATTTTCTTTTTGTTGCTTATGTTCTTGGTGTCAAATCTAAGAAATCATTGCCAAAGACAAAGTTATAAGGCCTCCTTCATGATTTATTCTAGAAGTTAAAGAGTCTTAGCTTTAATGTTCAGGTCCTTCATCCATTTAGAGTTAATATTTCTATAATGTGTGAGGTAGGTATCTGACTTCATTCTTTTGCAGATGGATATGCTATTTTCCCAATATCATTTGTTGATATGACCACTCTTTCTTCAATTAATGTACTTGGCACTGACAATAAATTTTTTTTGACATCCAGCAAGTTTATCTCACAGGGAAGTTTCAGAAAGAAGATATTACCAGTGTTATTTGGGTGGATAAACAAATGAGCATCTCCATCAAATATTTTGGCTCATCACTGTATTCTCCACTGTATTCTAGAAGGATAGGAAAACTTAAGGTAGATTTATGTATATTTTTTTAGTATACAACCCAATTTAATAAGAAAACTGTTATAATAGTTGATTTATAATTATGGAATGTTTCTAAGAAGTTAATGTGGCAAAAACATTCATTTACGTATAATATCAAGTCACAATGGGGCTGAACATTAAGTTGTTCCCTCTAAGGGAGGAAGAGAGATATTATATTCTTGAAGAAATCTTTTACACTGATCAAGAAACCATATGAGTCATCAGATACTGTAAAGCTTTACCCAAGATGAGAATTTTCTTTCAGGTTTGCTCTGGCTCTTCCAGTACATTTCATTACCCTGAAACAAAATCATGGTCAATGATTTATGTGTAGTTTATGTTTGTCTGTATGTGTAATGGAGGTGAACTTTGGAGAGTGGGTAGAAAGGGAAGTAGAAAGCCATTTTCTCTAAAAAGGTGGATTTAAATAATAACCATTGCCTGAATCCCATTTTCAACATACAAATACATTACACAAATGTATTACCCCATTTATACCATCATTCTTCTTTATTGCTCTTTCTTCCATGTGGAATCCAATACCAGTGGCAAATAAAATGAAAATTCTATTGAAAAACATTTAAAGCAAACTTAATTATTTGTTGGTGAATAAATGTTAGATGCTTCCCGCAAAAATTAAATAATAAAATAATTTGGTTCAATCCTAATTATTTCTAAGTACTTGTGTGTATGTGTGTGTGTGTGTTTGTGACATATTGGGACCATATGGTGTATAATAGCTTATATTCTATCCCAATATTATGTTCTAACCATATTTCCCATGAAGCTTATATTCTTGAAAAAAATGTATTGTGTTAGATATTATTCCATTACTTATTTGATCTTTAATTACATAGATTAAACCTTAGTATTAGACAAATTTATTTTGAACTTGGAGTTATAATAAATGATCTATAACTGCACTTATATAGACTGTGTGTACCAAAATCTGATTTTCTTTTATAATACACTTTTGAAAGAAAATTATTTTAAAAACTATGCATGTTTTAAAATTCTTGACACACCTTGTAGAAAGATTGTATTGTTTTGTTGTTTTAAGTTTTTCCAGAGTATGCTCTCTCCATAGAACCAGATTTGACTATTACTAATTTTTTTTATCTTCACAAACATAATAGGGAAATAACAGAAGACCATCTTGACCTTTTGGCTTATGTTTGATAGTGAGTTTTAAATTGTGTTTATTCATTTTTGTCTCATCTTCCTGTTGATATTCTTTAACCAATTTTTATGTAGGAGCCTTTATTTTTCCTCTTGATTTATGGAAGCTTATATTGATCATTTTTTATTATATTTGCTACAAATAGTGTATCATTATTTACTTTATACATTTATGTATGGTGATTTATTACCTGCCAAAAATTTTATCTGTGTATTTATCATTATATATTACCATTTTTATCTAGTAAAGAAATTTCACACTTTAAATGAATTCACTTTTCATAATTTTGTTGGTAATTTGGGAATTTTTTTTTTAGTTCAGGGAAATGTGGTCATATTTTCCTATAAATAACCCATTGCTCACATTGATCATGCTCACATTGCTCCCTCAACACTAGGTCCATTTACTAACCTTCTTGGTCCTGCTCTGGACCCTAAGGGAACCACTTTCTATGAACTGCAACATCTAGAAATCCTTGTCTTCTATCTTGGGTTCAACCAGTGAACTGCATCACCAGGAGCAGCAAAAAAGAGAAAGAGATCAATGTAGATATGCCCTAACTCCTTTGCTGCCCTGCCCACACACCCTACTATATACCAAAGTTCTGGGAGAGAATGTAAACACAATGTCTCCCACCAGGTAGACTGTAAGAGAGCTACAGCTTGCCAGGGTGAGAACCTTCTCTTTTCTCCCCTTGTTCATATATAACAGGAATGTTGTCTCTTTTACATTACTAGTTCCAGGATGCCTCGGTATGTCTTGATAGATTCCTTAAATCTCCTTACATTGTAGTAAATGTTTCTTTTTTCCCTTTTAGCTTTAAATTCCCATCCTTTCAAGTAGAATGTTCAAATCATTCATATGTGAGACTGATACATTGATAATAATCTTTCAGTTTTCAACATTAAAAAATCATCTCTGTTACATTTTAATTTTGTACATATTTCTGAAATGTGTCACAAAGTTTTATACTTAATTATTTCAATCATTCAATCTATTCTTTCACCAATATGATGTTATTTGGTAGACAAGGTAATAAATGGTAGTATTTCTTAAATCACTTTTTTTTGGTTTCTTTTAATTTTTTAAAAAAATTTTCCGCTCTAATCCATATTTTATTTCTCCAACCTGAGGACCCTGGGATGGCTATATCTACTCCACCTCTAAATTGAGAGGGCATTTAGATCCCACATGGCTGATGGATGGGATTCTCCTGCTTGCATTTGTAGACTCTCTTGGCTTCCTGGAGTGGTGGTTGACCATCCTCACCTCCTTGTTAGGTGAACTGGGTATGTCCAATAAACGGAGAGTAGGTGTTGCAACTCTGCTGATGCTCAGGGCCCAGCTGGCACATGGAGAGTCCAGAGATTCAAGTCTCCTAAGCATACAGCAACCCCAGTGCCAACCACATGTTCAGTAAAAGGGACAGAAGAAGCAAGTACAGAGAGGTCACATCTGAGTCCAACTCCATCGCACTCAGGAGCACAAATTTCAAAGTAGGGCCTACTGGCAAGGCACTGAATTCCAAAGCCATCTACCATGACTGTAGGACTTGGGTGTCTCTGTAACCCTCAGGAGTACCAGTACCTGGGGTTGTATCTACTTTGGCTGTCTCTGGATCCTGCTGAGAAGTGCATAAGCGCAACCCCTCTGATGACCTCCTGATTCATTTTGAAGTCTCTTAGCCATATAAACTCATTTGACTTTACCTTTTCCCCCTTTTATTTAAGATCTTTTTTTAGTTACATCACCAGCTGGTACTTGGTAGTAATCCCTCAGTGCCAGGATGCTCATCCCTGGAAGTCATGTCCCATGCTGCAGACAAGGAAATGCATTTATATGCTGAATTTGGTTTAGAGAGTGACCGCATTCGAGCAACATGGAGGCTCTCAGGGGGTAATTCTTAGGCACCTGCCTCTCTAGGCCTAGTTGAAATTTCAAGCACACAGGCTCATAAGTATAGTCATCAGTATCAAGGGCCCATCATTGGGCCATCCTTCTTCAGTGGTCTTTGCCCTTGCTCTTGCAGGACTGTTGCTATCCCATTGGGGATTAAATTACTTTTATACCACCCAAAGAATTACACATCCATAAAGGAAGGGTCTTAAGAATTATCATGACCTCAGCAACTTGTAAATCAAACACCCACATAATCAATGTTATATGCTATAAACTATTGTCTGAGGGCCAAATGTGCTTGGCACCTAGTTTTGTAAGTAAGGTTTCAATGGGTCAGCCATGCTTATGCTTTTCCAAATTACCAATGGCTTATTTTGCATTGCAGTGGCAGAGCTGAGTAGTTACAACAGCTACACAATGGCATTTGATGCTTATAATATTTACTATCAGAACTTTACAGAAAAACTTTGCCAGCAACTGATAAAAAACATTAATATCATTCCCCCAAATTTTCTCCTGGCCTTTCTAGTCAACTTGACAACAAAGGAACTACTGTTCTGTTTTCTGTCATCAAAGATTAGTTTTATCTATTTTGAATTTTATGTACAGTACGCATCTTGTGCACAAGGATGAGATTCCCTTATGTTGTTCTGTAGTTATAAACTGTTCATTCACATACAGCATAGAGTTCTTTTATAAAAGTAAACTCAATTTATTTATTATTCTCTTTTGTTGAAACTTTGCATAATTTTCAAATTACACTTGTTTCAAATTATTTGTGCTGCATCTTAAGCCATTCCAAATCATAGTGGGGTTTTTTGGTTTGTTTTCTGTTTGTTTTGTTTTGTTTGGTTTTTGAGGTACCAGGGCTGGGTATTTAACCTGGGACTTCACAAGTGGGAAGCCAGCACTCAAATACTGAGCCACATATCTTCCCTAGTTGGGTTTTTTTTTTTTTTAATTGTTCGCCTTTTTGTTTTTAAGAGACACTGGGAACTGAACTGGGGCCCTCTCATGTGGGAAGCAGGCATTCTATAGCTTGAGAAGCATGGACTTCCAAAATCAGTGTTTTAAAGCAACCTTTTATTCATTCATGATTCCCTGGGTTAGCATTTAAGGCATTGCTCACAGGGGGTGGTTCATGTGGACTCAACTTGGTGTTTGCTGATCTTACTCGTGTGCTTGCAGTCATATGGCAGGTCAGATTGGGGCTGGCTTGTCCCAAATTGTTCATGCACATATCTGATCATCACCTAATGTGATTAGAGAAACTGGAATTCATTTATTCCTTCAACCAGTAGGCTAGTCTGGGCTTTCTCACCTGGTAGCCAGGTTCCAACAGCAGTTCCAGTGAGAAAGGACTTTACAAGTCACTACTTGGATCTTGTTTGCTAAGGTCCCATTAGCAAACTAAAGTCACGTGGCAAATCTAGATTAAAAGGATGGAGAAGTAGATTCTCCTCGATATAATTACCATCATAAAGTGGCACAGGAAGATTTGGGGCCATAATTTTTGTAATTTTATTCAGTCTATCCTTTGTCCAAAGTGATTCACATTACTCTCATGTGTAGGAAACATTCACCCTTATCCAAGGATCAAAAAGCTTCACCTCAACTGCAGCATCAAATTGAAACCCTATGATCTTTTCATCATCATTCAGCAATACTGCTTACAAGGATCCTCAGGTAGATTTTTGCATGTGACTCATGGGACCTAATTTCATGCTATTTTACGTGGTGTTGACTGGCAACATTTCTGGGTTTTAAATGAGTTGTTGGGGTGGCTGGGGACTGCTTAATCTTTGCTGATCTTATTCACATGCCTGCCAAATCATGGAATATCATCTGACAAGACTGTAATATATAGAGAGAAGTGCAGCAAGAAACACCACTGTGAAATTCATTCTTTTATCTACTATGTGAATATTGTTGACTGTGTCCATTACTTTGCATACTGTTTTTTCCATAGGATCACTTGAAAAAATTCCTTTCTGGCTTTAGTATCAGGAAGTTAATTTCCATTGTACTATTAATATTTTTGAAATATATTCCTTCATCCCATTTTTCTGCCAAAAGTAAATAGAAAAATATGTTGAGAATTCCTCAATTTATTTGTTACATCATTCTACTATTTCAGTAAACAGCATTACCTTTAAGTAGAAGGCCTGCTGTTTGTCAGTGTTATTTTATTGCTGTATCTCATCTGAAGCCAAATAAGATCTACTCTGTATATAAAATCTAATTTATTACAATAAATTATGTTGCATACAGAATTTAAGCACATCTTATACTGATTACAACATATAAGCATGTATAAAATGAAACAAAATCCATTTGACCTGAATTTTAATTTTGAATTATGGATGAGTAGGTTTACTTAATTACTTAAGGCCATCTAAATGTTTGTGTATAAACACATGCATTTAAATAAATTTCTGGAAGAATGAAAAAGGACTCTAAACTTAAGAAAAGTTCATGTGTTTTGATAAAAGTATTGCTTATTTTTTAAAATAAAATTTGTACCTTGATGGGACAAGCAAAGTTCTATCATTTTAATTGACTCACATTTGTCATGGAAAGCATAGTTATGCACTATTGACACAAAAGAAATATTGCTCCAGAAAATTGTGGAAATTTGCAAATATGTTCACATAAAAAGTAAAAATAATTTGTATTTGGATGTTCAAGCAGGCCTATGCATTGTGTTATTCTTATAAATTTAATTAGAAAATGTAACCTATTTTTAATAAAAAATTGTAAATTCTGCAATGCATTTATTTCAATTTCCTTAACATGTATGACTTAAAAAAATACAGTTCTAATGTCTCAACATATTTCTACTTTTCTTTCTAACCAACTTACATAATGACTAGTTATCTGCTTCAATATATTTCAAATAAAATTTTGATAAATAAAATTTTGATTGTTACTTCCTTTACCTACCTCAATTATGAAGTTGCCTTCAGGTAGCCCTGAGGCTAATTTTATAACCATTTATATAATGTAGTTTATTAGAATATTTAGGATTTTTTTAAAATTAGATAAATAGATTTATACATGAAAACAATTTTAGTTTCAAAAATCTAACAGAAAAATACAATAAATCTTGAGAGTTTCTTAGTTTCCAATTTTACTAATTAAAGGTGATATTAAATACCATTACTTAATATGTTTTTCAATGTCTGTGTTTCTGTTTTCTTGTTTTACTAATTTCACTGTGACAGTAATAGACTTTTCCCTTCTTTATTTTATTTCCCTTCGGTCTCTCAAGTCTATTATAAGAAGTATATTGTTTATTCTCTCTTCTCCCCAGGACCTTAATTTCTTTGTCACTTTTCTATAAATTTTACATTATTGTTTACTGTTTTTTTCTTATTTTCAATTTAACTTTGGAATATGGTTTTACTGTCCACACACATTCTGACCATCAACAAATTATACAAATTCTCTCAAATCTCAAAGCCATTCTGTAATCTTCTCAAAAGAGGAGCTATCTTAAGAGAGGTAAATATTTTTAACCTAAACCGGAATTTGGTTTTCAACTGTTGCTGAAAAATATCATTTTTCAAAAAGTCAAATATTAAAAATATTTGCACACACAGGCCCTCTGGAAATAATTACTTAAGGTTATATATTAAAAGTGTGTTATGCAGAAACAACTAGCAAGATGGCAGCAGAGAAAGGAGCTCCTAGATTCAGCTCCTGCTACAAGGTAGTTAGTGATCAACCACAGATATCTAAAGTACCTCTTTGGGGACTCTAGGAGCCCAGAAAAGCATCCTGCCACATTCTTGAAAGAATGGAAGCAGGAGACTGCCCATCTGCAGAGAATATTTGTAAGTAGAACACTCCACCCCCTTGAGGCTGGTGCTCATCCTCCACTGGAGCTACAAGCCACCTTACCTCAGGAGCAATTCTATAGCTGGAATTGGAAGCTCCACTTCCCAAAAAAGGGGGAGGAAGAGATGGTTGAGCACCAACTTCAGTGACTGATTAGTAAATTTATGGGCTAAAGTATAATCCTAAGAACAATTAAAGTTTGAAACTGCCCAAGTCAGAAAGAGCCCAATAGCTACCATCTTAACTCCACATTTGGCATGAGGGGAAGTCAGACAGAGTGAAAATCCCAGTGCTGGTAGGGACAGGCTTCTTTTCATCCAGATCAGATTGTAGCTTTAGCATAAGTCTCAGTCCCACATCTGGCAGGGAGGAAGCTGGCAGGCCCTACACCAGCCTATCCAGCTAACTGCAGGTACCTTTGGCTGGCACAGACTGAGTAATCAGAAGTCTACCAGGACAACTGCAGTCATCTTGGACCCACACTGCATATATTGCTGCCCACACCTGCAAATCTATCCCTGCCCTAGGCAGTCTAATTACATTATAAACCAGGATGATTAGATAATAGCATCTTTCAAGTTCTACCATCTGGTGTTCGACTTTTAAAACTTAAATATCAGATTTAGTTAATGTTAGTTTGGGGTAGAATCTGAAAAGGTTGTGGAAATAGAAGGAAATAGGAAAACCCTAACTACAAATATTAAGCATACATGTTTATTAATACTAGTATCATTTGATATTATAAATTTTTTTAAAATTTCATTTATTATGTGTTATCAGAAGGCTCTCATTTGTTTTGTTTAGTTTTTCCCTCTGATTGAAAATTGCTAAATGTCCTCTAAAACTTCATTCAAACCAAGAACACAATTTTGAAAATTATCAGACCATGACATTTCTTTTGGCTTAATCCCTTACAAGCACTATTTCGTATAGATGAAATCAATTTATTTCAACTTGAAAGTCCATGACAAGGGGAAAAGAAAGGAGAAATAGGAAACCTGAAACCTAAGGAAAGCCACCATAGAGTAGTTTAAAAAGAGTGAGAAATAACATTCTAATTTTAATTTATTTAAAATCTAGATACTCACTTTGCATACTATCAAAATAGAGATGTGGATTTTCTTAACTCTTCAATTATTACTCAATGCATAAAAAAGAGACAATTTAAAATGAATACAGCCTTCTCTTTTTATTTTATGACTTTTAAAATCTGCCCATGTCTCTTTACAACTTATCAGTAAGGTAGACATAATAACTCATAATTTGTTAACCACAATTTCTTCAAGACAGTCAAACCCCATTAATTATAAATATATTAATGCAAATTCTTTATTTAAAAGTTTACTATATTTGTGGGTCCATATCCCTCACTCTTCTGCTGTTATTGTTATATAGGGGGGCTAACAGGACAGGAGGCCTTCGCAGACCGATTTGGGGAGACAAACGGGAGTTTTATTGTGAAGCGGGGAATTTTTGATTGCAGACACTAATAATAGCGCTTCCGCCTAGAGCCCTGCACCCCCAAGGCTGGCTGCCGATCTGAAGCAGCCTTAAATTGTTCACAATAAAGAGACATCACCAGGAGACTGTTTCAGGGCCTGCAGGGTGGGAGATGTCTGGAAGGCAATTAGGGGAATATTTTACGAAGCGTGGGAATTTCGGTTTTGGACTCTGTTATTGGCATTTCCGGCTGGAGCCCCACCTCCGGGCCTGGCTACTGATCTGCGTCATTAAATTGGCTGCAGTGTAGAGGCGCCCCCAGGTGGCCATTCCGGGGGCTTACATGGGGGGAGGCGTCCTGAAATCGAATTGGTGATACAGCCACAGAATAGACCCAAGTGAGTGAGTGAATTGCGGGGTTCAGACACATAGGTTAGACTTTGCGGATGTGACCTCTCCCATAGGGCTGGCACCCAGCTGTGGGGATCCCTGAAGGCTGTGTTGCACTGCAGTGTTCCCAGGCTCCCTGTTAACCAGATTTGAGGTTGCCAGGTCTGGGT
The DNA here is from genome assembly GCF_030445035.2 of Dasypus novemcinctus. NCBI lineage: Eukaryota > Metazoa > Chordata > Mammalia > Cingulata > Dasypodidae > Dasypus > Dasypus novemcinctus. Next base: position 52,965,069 of record NC_080679.1, on the reverse strand, counting down.
CCCCTAAACCCTGGTGGCCCACACCCCAGAGACTCACACCTCTTGAGTCTTCAATATCACAGACTTTCCATCCCTGAATCCATCATGCCCTGAGGTCCATCTGAGGTCCTTGAATGTCCTAGCCCTCAACATTTCCATTTTTTCTTTTTTGTTTTGTTTTTATTTTTTTTTTATTTTTAATGTGCTGATTGCTAACATTGCATTATCTCCTACTCTTTTCTCCCAGCGTATCCCCCAAAGGCTTTTTTTTTTTTTTTTCAATTATTTAGGGTTTTGTTGTTGTTGCTGTTGTGGTTGTTCTACGTCTTTTTTTTCTTTTCCCTACTTGTTCCCCTCCCTTTACCCACCCCCTTTTTCTTTCTTTCTTTCTTCTCTTGTTTTTTTCTTTCTCTCTCTTGTCCCTCATTTTCTTCTTATTTTATTTTATCTTAATTATACAATAGGTGCTACAGGGAACACCTCACATTTGCTGGGTTTCCTCATCTTCCGCTGCCTCATTTCTGTGTGAATTGATTTTGGCTACCTACACTATCCCCTTTCCCCTACATCTTGATATCCTCCATCATCCACGTCTGAGGGCAAGCATGCAAAAGTTTGGCTCTCAAAACTGGTCGCCTCTGAGGTCTGAGGCACAAAATACGCCTCCCTTGGTTGGCCCCTCGGGACGAGGTATGCACCTACGCCTCCCCACAGGGGAAACTCACACAAGCCCCCTCACACCACCTCCATCTGGGCCAATCTCAGGGCCTCCTACCTAGTAAAGACACACCTGCTCTCTTCCACCTATCAGCGAGCTATCCAGCTCAGTCCTCTCAAATTTAAGCTCTCCCTAGTAACTACTGACCAGCCTAGTAGACAGGTTCTGCTTCTATGCCCTTATAAGGTAACAACAGCTAATCTAGCCTATCAGAACCCAATCACCCTCCACCAATCCCCTCTCTTCATACTCTATAAAACTGCTTGTACTTCCTCAATAAAGTAGACCTGCACCATCTGCCTCGTCTCCGCAGTTGTCCTTCGAGCCACTGTGCATCCTCTCACGCCTGCGCCTCCCCACCCCGAGCCCCCTGTCTAGAGAAGCGGGGGCTCCTCACCTCATTTGGCGCCCAATGTGGGGCTCCCCGTGGGGCCTGGCTTCAACCACTCGCCATTGTCCAGGAGCAGGTAAGGACCTCTCCGGGTGCACCTCCCCTAGCTAGCATGGGGAGCTCACTCTCCTGGCAGCAAAGCCCGCAGGTTCGGGCCCTTGCCGCCCTCTTAGACTGCCACAGATGTAAAGTCTCAGCCTGTCAGCTTCAGACCTTCTGGGACCTCCTTCTTCCCTTTAACCCCTGGCTTACCACCGCCAACTTCTGGGACCCAGACACTTATTGTGTGCTCATAGATCGGGTCACCTCTGCCATGGAGCACAAAAATAAGCGTTTCCCTCCTGGCCTCATTTCTACCCTCATCACCATTCGCTCCTGCCTCCAAGGAGCCACTCCTCCCGCCGCGGCTTACAGCTGCGAGGAGGCCAACCCCACTGACGACAGGGACGATGACTCTGTCTCCCTCGTGTCCCAGCTTAACAATCTCTTAGAGCCCGCGCAGCCGCAGGTGCTCTCTCCTAAAGTGCAAAATCTTGAGCCATCGGCACCTCCGCTTAAGCATCAAGATGGGGCATTTCCGCCTTCTTCCCCGTCCGAGCCCAAACATGGTGCACTTTCGCTTTCTTCCCCGCTTGCCGCGCCCAAGGACCCAAGCGGCCACCCCCCATCTCCTCTCCCAGGGAAGGTGCCACCTCTCTCCGCAGCGGCTACGTCACTCTACCCTGAACTTTCTGCTGCCACGGCACAGGAAGTCCCCAACTTCCCCCACCCTCCCTGTCCACAGGGCGGGGCCGCTGCAACCACCCCATTCACCCAGGCGGCTAGCACCTGCTTAGGACTAACCAACCCATACCCGCACGCCAGCTCCTCCATGTCTGCCCCTTGGCCGTTCCCCACCAGTCTCGAGTCGCAGCCAAATAATAATTCCCCATCATTTCCCACTGCGCACTTCCAAATGATGTGTCAGGAGCCTTCACCTCTGCCCGCCCCAAGCGGCTCTGCTCAGCCTTCAGCCAGCTTCCCTCAACTCTTCCCCCTCAACATCCAACAGACTCCACAGCGCCCCCTCCCTTGGTACCCCCACGAACGCGCAGAGGTCAAACGCCTCAGGGAGGCAGTGAAAGAGGATGGTCTCCGCAGCCCATACGCCAGACAGCTCCTCGATGACATCTCTCTTCACTTAAATCTCCCTTACGATTGGCTCTCTGTTGCCCACGCCATCCTAACTCCCGGTCAATTTGTCAACTGGCGCGCGCATTTCCAGAACCAAGCCGAACTCCAGGCAGCCACCAACCTGCAGAACGGCGTCCCCTTCCCGGCCGAGGCCTTCTTAGGCACCGGGCCTTTTGCCAACCCTGGGGTATACGCCCGGGCGCCTGCCGCCTTTTGGGATCAATGCCGTTCGGTTGCCTTGCGAGCCTTTCAAAGCTGCTCGGCTATTAAGACTGATGGTCTCGCTAAACTTACCCAAAGGCAGGACGAGGACTTCTCAGCCTTCATTTCGCGAGTCCAAGAGGCCTGTGAACAAAAAGTAGAAAATGATCAGGCCCGCCGAGCCCTCGCTAGGGAACTTATCCTAGAAGGGGCAAACTTGGCCTGCAAGCAGGCCATCTTGCCTGTGCATGATAAAGACATACATGAATGGATATTAGCGTGCAAAGACTTAGATCAAACCACCCAAGTCCTAGCCACCACCCTAGCCACCTCCATAAACCATTCCACCCAGAACCTCGCTGACACCTTGGCCTCATCCCTGGCCGAGGCCCTCTCCCTTACCGGAGGCTGCTTTAAATGCGGGGAAACAGGCCATTTCACCCGCGACTGCCCCCAAGGACCCCGCCCTTCTAACCATCGGCCTCCAGGGCCTCCCACTCCTTGCCCAAGGTGCAGGCATGGCTATCACTGGGCCAGAGACTGCCCGTCACGCACCAATAAGAGCGGCAAGCCTTTAAGCTTCCAAGCGGGCGGGCCCCAGCCCCACAACCAAGGGGTTCCCCCCCCGGCCCCACAACCAAGGGGTCCCCCCCGCACGCAAACCACCAAAGCCATAATGTGGTCCATCCCCATCCACCAAAATAAACCTCTTCTAGCCATAAAAGTTGGAGGAAAAGGTGGAGGGCAATGGTTTCATGGCACCCTTGACTCCAGAGCTGAAGTCTCCTGTTTCCCCATTTGTTATGAACACCTATGGGAAACCATACCAGGTCCTCCCATACAAGGTGCCACTGGGGAAGCGCCCTCCTGAAAGACTAGGAAATTAATTCCATGGGAGGACGAAGATGGACACAAAGGGCTATTTCAGCCTCTCATTGTGCCAGAACTCCCTACTATTCTATGGGGCCGTGATATCCTTGAACAAAGCGGTGCTATCATTTCCACTGAGCACCCTGGGTCTACGGAGCACCCCCAATTCTAAGCGCCATTGCTCGTAATTTACCACCTCAACCCGTTCCTCTTCAATGGGACACAGAGGAACCTATCTGGGTTGAGCAATGGCCTCTCCCGTCTCATAAATTGGAAGCTTTAAAGTTATTAGTACAAGAGCAGCTACACCTGAAACACATAGAACCCTCTCTTAGCCCATGGAATTCCCCAGTCTTTGTCATACACAAAAAAGACAAACAGGCATACCAATTCCTCCATGACCTACGTGAGATAAATAAGCATATAAAACCAATGGGTTCCCCGCAACCAGGGCTACCTCACCTGTCAGCTATTCCCAAAAAATACCACATACTTATTATTGACATCAAAGACTGTTTCTTCTCCATACCACTGCATCCTAATGACCGCGAAAAGTTCGCCTTCATGGTTCCACTGCCCAATCATCAAGGGGCTAATGCTAGATATCAATGGACCGTGTTACCACAAGGTATGATAAACAGTCCAGCAATGTGCCAAAATTATGTCAATCAGGCCATTGAACCTCTTAGATCCTCATATTGCGTCATCCACTATATGGATGACATCTTCATCGCTCACAGTGAAGAAGAAATGCTAATCGAAGGGCTAAACCAATTAAAATTAAACCTCCAACAAATAAACTTAACCATCAAAGAAGAAAAGGTACAAAAGGTAGCCCCATTCACATTTCTTGGATACCGAATAACCTCCCATATAAACCCCATATCACCCCAACTCGAGACTCCAGAAGCTCTCACTCTTACCGAGCTGCAACAGCTTTGCGGACATATCAATTGGATTAGAACCTCCATCCCTATCACTACACAAGACCTTGACCCCCTTTTCCAGCTGCTTAAAACACCTGGACACCCTTCCAATATAATTCATAAAAAGATTAAAATCACCCCGGCTGCCAAACAAGCCATAGAAAGGGTGTCCCAGGCTTTGTCGAAAGCAGTTATCAATAGATATAACCCTGAGGAACCAATCTTAGCTCTAGTCCTCAAAACCCTAGGCACCCCAAAGGGAGTGTTATGGCAAAATGGGCCTCTTCTTTGGGTGCATTTGTCTAAATCTCGCATCCCAAAGCTCCTGCCACTAATACAGGCCTTTATATCCTTGGCATCAGACCTTGTCACTTTGTGTAGGCAAAGGTACAATGTAGAACCTGCACGAATTATATGGCCATTAAATAAAGAACAAACTACCACCCTCTTGCAGGAGAACTATAGCATGCAAGTGCTCAAGGAACAGTATACTGGGGACTTTGACACACATTACCCTTCAAGCAAGTTGTTGCAAGGCCTTACAGGCATAAAGTTAATGGAACAAAACCATGCATTCCCTTCTGGAGTGCCTATTCCTCATGCCACAGTAGTATTCACTGATGCATCCAAACGTGGATTTGGCTTTGTAGCATATACAACCAACAAATGCACACCCTCATATCAGGCCTATAAGTTAACTAATTCAGTCCAGAGGGGCGAGCTACATGCAATCATAACAACCCTTCAAACATTTAGTCAGGAACCACTTAACATATTTTCAGACAGCCAGTATGCCTGCCAGGTTTGTAAAACCATAGCGTACTGCACCTTCTTCCCCACAGACTCACCTCTAGATGCAGCCCTGGTTGACCTAAAAAAGGCCCTGGAGCATAGACATCACCCCTGGTATATCAGCCATGTTAGAAGTCATACCTCACTTCCAGGAGCTATAGCAGAAGGAAACCATTTGGTTGACTCTTTAGTCTCGGCACTCCTAATGCAGCAATTGACCGTTGATCCCATCAGTCAGGCAAAAAATCTGCATGCGCGCTTTCATTTTTCAGCTGCGTCCTTAAAGCACTTACTCTCTGACGTACCTTTAGACACATGCAAACACCTAGTGCGCCTTTGCAAAACCTGCGCACCATTCTTACCGTTGGGACCCCTACAACCTCAAGGGATTAACCCCTGAGGCCTGAAGCCCAACGCACGCTGGCAAATGGATGTCACCCACATCCCAACATTTGCTAGGCTAAAATATGTACATGTCATCATAGATACTTATTCTCATTTAACTTATGCGGCAGCCTTGGCCAGTGAAAAGGCTAGGCACTGCATAAAGGCACTGCGACAAGCCATCCTGTTCATGGGAGTGCCTTGGGACCTAAAAACAGACAATGGCCCTGCCTATACTAGCAGAGAGTTCCAAAATTTTATCAGAACGTACAACATCACACACCATTTTAGCATCCCATACAATCCACAAGGTCAAGCCATAGTAAAAAATACACACCATCGCTTAAAGGTTCTCATTGAAAAAGAGAGGGGTATACAGCCCCAAGCTACACCAGATGAACTATTAACCTCATGCCTAATACACTTAGATTTGATGACATTTGACAAGAATGGCCTCTTGCCAATGCATAAGCATTGGGGGCCCTCTATAATATCTACTCCTCTTCCCCTCGTATATTGGAAGAACCCAGAATCCAACAACTGGCAGGGACCCAGCCCCCTTTTAACCCAAGGATGAGGGTTTGCTTGTATTTTTCCAGATAACATCCCACAGCCCATCTGGATCCCTGGAAGGAATGTCCGCCCAGCAACCGGAGAGACCAAACCGACCCAGTCAGTGTCCATGGAAGCCGTCCCGGAGGGACCACCGGTGGATGCGAGCTCTCCAACACCAGATACAACACCTCAACATGTTGGATGAAGCTCCAGACATCACCGCCCTGATCCGCCTGTATAGGAGAGCCAGAGCCACCGGCCCAACGAAGCCCCCTAACCTCGTTGCCCTGCTGCTTGCTATGCTCTTGCTCGCCTCTACAGGCCAGGCCATGGAGGTCTGGGTGGCAGTCCGTCATCCTCCTGGATTCCTTTTCCTTTCCCCGCAGAGCCTTGTTTTCCCCCAACTCATCCTAAGCAACTGCTCTCTACACCTACCATGCAACCCCACTTTCGTACCCACATCGATAACTCTACCTCGTTGTCCCGAATTTACTATTAGCCTCCTCAGTCAGCTACTCAATAAGTTCACCCAATTTTTCAACCCTGCCAATCTCATTTTCTATGGTATCCTTTTCCTAATAGCTGTTATTCTTCTCATAGTGTTCAGACGTGTCTTTACCTCCCTAACCGCGTTAAAGCAGAACCAGCGAGTTCTGGCTATCTCCACCCTAGGCTTAAAAGAAAACAAAGGGGGAATTGAAGGCAAGCATGCAAAAGTTTGGCTCTCAGAACTGGCTGCCTCCAAGGTCTGAGGCACAAAATACGCCTCCCTTGGTTGGCCCCTCGGGACGAGGTATGCACCTACGCCTCCCCACAGGGGAAACTCACACAAGCCCCCTCACACCACCTCCATCTGGGCCAATCTCAGGGCCTCCTACCTAGTAAAGACACACCTGCTCTCTTCCACCTATCAGCGAGCTATCCAGCTCAGTCCTCTCAAATTTAAGCTCTCCCTAGTAACTACTGACCAGCCTAGTAGACAGGTTCTGCTTCTATGCCCTTATAAGGTAACAACAGCTAATCTAGCCTATCAGAACCCAATCACCCTCCACCAATCCCCTCTCTTCATACTCTATAAAACTGCTTGTACTTCCTCAATAAAGTAGACCTGCACCATCTGCCTCGTCTCCGCAGTTGTCCTTCGAGCCACTGTGCATCCTCTCACGCCTGCGCCTCCCCACCCCGAGCCCCCTGTCTAGAGAAGCAGGGGCTCCTCACCTCACACGTCTCTTATATTCCACCTCCCTTTCTTAGATCCCCAAAGTGTCTAACTCTTAATTTCTAATACCTTTGTTTTGTTTTCTGTCTTTTATCCACTCCTGAAATGATTGCCTTTCTTTTCTCTTTCCCTCTCTCATGAAAACACTAGCTTTTTAATTCATACCATATTTCTCCCATATTCAGTCGACTACCTCATTATAGGTACTCTACCTACTGCTATAACTCTACACAAATTACATGAATCTAATATTCATCCTCCCAGATCTCATATTGTTGCTCTGTTAACATTTGTAACCAATACTAATTTACACTTTTTCCTTGCTTACACAATTGCCTTTCCCTGGTCTAATAGTTTCCTTTAAAATGAACTCAACCAGCAATAAGAAATTAGAATAAGAAGAACAGAGTGACAAAAAGAAGATATAACACTTACGCAAAAACAACAGCTGATTAATCCCCAAGACTAGACAAAGAAGCTAAGGAACTGATTAAACCCATCAAAATAAAATGATGACCAGACAGCAACCAAAATTTACAAACCAAACCAGTAATCAGGAAAACATGGCTGAATCCAATGAACAAACTATTAATCAGGAAGGGGAGCAGAACTTCGCACAAGTAATTAAAGATCTCAGAACATATATCATGGACAAATTTAATGAAGTAAAGGAAGAGGTTAACAATATGAAGACAACACTTGGAGGGGAAATTGCAGACATAAGCAAAAAGATAACAGATATGATGGGAATGAACACTACAGTTCAAGAAATCAAAAATATACTCGCAGCAAATAGCAGCAGACTAGAAGAGGCAGAGCAGAGAATTAGTGATGTGGAAGACAGTACATCGGAAATCAAACAGATAGCAGAATTGATTGATAAAAAGATAGAATAAATCCAGCTAGGGCTTAGGGACCTGAATGACAATGCGAAACGCTCAAACATACATATTATAGGCATCCCAGAAGGTGAAGAGAAGGGAAAGGGGTCAGAAGGAGTGTTGCAGGAAATAATGGCTGAAAAATTCCCAAATCTACTGAAAGAGACAGATGTACATATCCAAGAAGCACAGTGCACCCCAATCATCATAAACCCCAACAGTCCCACCCCAAGACATATACTTATCAAATTATCCAATGCTCAAGACAAAGAGAAAATTCTAAAAGCAGCAACAGAAAAGAAAACCATCACATACAAGGGAAGCTCCATAAGATTAAGTGCTGATTTCTCATCTGAAACCATGGACCAAGAAAGCAGTGGTATGATATAGTCAAGGTACTAAAAGAAAAAAATTCCAACCGAGAATAATCTACCCAGCTAAACTAGCATTCAAAAATGATGGAGAGTTCAAAATATTCACAGATAAACAGAAACTGAAAGAGTATGCCAACAAGAAACCTCCCCTTCAAGAAATTCTAAAGGGAGTTCTGCAGGAAGAAAGGAAAAAACAGGACAGGCAGAGTTGGAGGAGAATGTAAGAGCAACAAAAAAGACAAAAAGAGAAGGGAAAAAACAAAACAAAACAAAATATGACAAACACAAGTCCAATCAAAATATGGCTGACATAAATAATTCCTTGAAAGTAATAACACTGAATGTCAATGGATTAAACTCACCTATCAAAAGATTCAGACTGGGACATTGGGTAAGGAAATATGACCCATCTATAGTTGTCTACAAGACAAACATCTTAGACCCAGAGACTCATGGAGGCTGAAAGTGAATGGTTGGAAAACAATCTTACAAGCAAACAATAACCAAAAAAAGGCAGGAGTAGCTATATCAATATCAGACAAAATAGACTTTAAATGTGAAACAATTGTGAGAGACAAAGAAGGATACTACATTTTACTGAAAGGGACAATCTGTCAAGAAGAACGAACAATCATAAATATTTATGCTCTTAACAAGGGCACCTCTAAATACGTAAGGCAAATGCTGGAAAAACTAAGTGAAAGAATAGATGCATCTACAAATATAGTGGGGGATTTTAATACACCACTATCAACTCTGGACAGAACATCTCAAAAGAGAATCACTAAATAAACTAAATATTTGAACAGTATATTAGAGAAGCTGGATCTAATAGATATATACAGATCATTACAACCAAACACAGCAGGATTAACATTTTTCTCAAGTGCACATGGATCATTCCCCAAGATAGACCATATGCTAGGCCACAAGAAAGGCTTAATGAATTCAGAAAGATCAAAAACATGCAAAATAATATCTCTGACCACAGTGGAGTGAAGCTGGAAATTTGCAAGGGCCAGAGGCCCAGATTTCATACCAAGATTTGGAAATTAAACAGCACACTCTTAGAAAAACAGTGGGTCAAAGAGGAAATCTCAAAAGAAATCAATGACTACCTTGAAACAAGTGAAAATTATAACACAACATATCAAGATTTATGGGATGCAGCAAAAGCAGTACTGAGAGGGTAATTTATAGCCATAAATTCATATATCAAAAAAGAAGAAAGAGCAAAAATTGAAGAACTAACTGCACATTTGGAGGAATTAGGAAAAAAACAACAAAGTAATCCAACAGGAAAAGAAGGAAGGAAATAACAAAGATAAGAGCAGAACTAAATGAAATAGAAAATAAGAAAGCACTTGAAAAGATAAACAAGACCAAGAGCTGGTTTTTTGAGAAGATCAACAAAATTGACAAATATTTAATGAGACTGACAAAGAAAAAAAGAGAGAAGAAGCAAATACACAAAATAAGAAATGAGAAAGGAGATATCACCACTGACCCCACAGAAATAAAGACTATCATAAGAGGATATTTTGAAATACTATATTCCAACAAAAAAGACAATTCAGAGGAAATGGACAAATTCCTAGAAACACATAAGCAGCCCATATTGATGAAAGAAGAAATTGATGATCTCAACAAATCAATCACAAGTAAAGAGATAGAATCAGTCATTAAAAACCTCCCAACTAAGAAGAGCCCTGGGCCAGACTGCTTCACAGGTGAATGCCACAAAACATTCCGGAAAGAGCTAACACCAATCCTGCTGAAACTATTCCAAAAAATCAAAACAGAAGGAACATTGCCTAACTCCTTCTATGATGCCAACATTACCCTAGTACCAAAGCCAAACAAAGACACCACAAGAAAGGGAAAAACAGACCAATTTCTCTAATGAACCTAGATGCAAAAATACTTAACAAAATACTTGCTAATGATATTCAACAACACATTAAATGAATTATACACCACAACCAAGTGGGATTCATTCCAGGTATGCAAGGATGGTTCAACATAAGAAAATCAATCAATGTAATACACCATATAAAGAGACTGAAGGAAAAAAATGACATGATTATATCTATAGATGCAGAAAAAGCATTTGACAAAATACAGCACACTTTCTTGATAAAAACACTCCAAAAGATCGGAAAACAAGGAAATTTTTTGAACATGATAAAGAGTATATATGAAAAACCTACAGCCAACATTGTTTACAATGGAGAAATCCTAAAATCCTTCCCTCTGAAGTGAGGAACAAGACAAGGATGCCCACTCTCTCCCCTTCTATTTAACATTGTCTTAGAAGTACTTGCTCAAGCACTGAGGTGAGAACCAGATATAAAAGGCATTAAAATTGGAAAGGAAGAAGTCAAAATTTCATTATTTGTAAATGACATGATCCTATACATAGAAAACCCTGAGAGGTCTACAACAAAGCTTCTAGAACTCATAAATGAGTTTAGTAAAGTCGCAGGTTATAAGATCAATGCACAAAAATCAGTAGCATTTCTGTACACCAATAATGAGCAAGATCAGGAGGAAATCAAGAAACAAATACCATTCACAATAGTAAATTAAAAAATCAAGTATTTAGGAATAAATTTAATTAAAGATGTAAAAACTTATACACTGAGAACTATACAAGACTGTTCAAGGAAATCAAAGAAGACTAAATAAATGGAAGAATATTCCCTGTTCATGGATAGGAAGGCTAAATATTATTAAGATGTCTATGCTCCCAAAACTGATCTACACATTCAATGCAATCCCAGTAAAAATCAACACAGCCTTCTTTAAGGAACTAGAAAAACTAATTATGAAATTTATTTGGAAAGGAAAGAGGCCCCGAATAGCCAAAGACATATTGAAAAAGAAAAATGAAATTGGAGGAATAACACTACCTGACTTCAAAACATACTACAAAGCTACAGTAATGAAAACAGTATGGTATTGGCATAAGGAGAGACCCACAGACCAATGGAATCAATTGAAAGTTCTGATATAGAACCTCATATATATAGCTGTATAATATTCAATAAAGCCACCAAACCCTCTCAACTGGGAGAGAATGGCCTATTCAACAAATGGTGCCTGGAGAACTGGATATCCATATGTAGAAGAAAGAAAGAGGATTACCATCTCACACCCTATACAAAGACCAATTCAAGATGTATCAAAGACCTTAATATAAGAGCCAAGATCATAAAGACCTTGGAAAGCAGTGTAGGGAAACATCTACAGGACCTTGTAATAGGAAATGGTTTCATGAATATCACACCAAAAGCATGAGCAGCAAAAGAACAAATAGACAAATGAGACTTCCTCAAAATTAAAGCCTTCTGCACCTCAAAGGAGTTTGTCAAGAAAGTGAAAAGGGAACCTACACAATGGGAGAAAATATTTGGTAACCATATATCAGGTAGGAGACTTATAATTTGTATATATAAAGAACTCCTATATCTTGAAAATAAAAAGATAACCCATTTAAAAAATGGGAAAAAGATTTAAACAGACACTTCTCCCAAGAAGAAATACAAATGTCTAAAAAGCAAATGAAAAAATGCTCCAAATCTCTAGCTATCAGGGAAATACAAATCAAAACTACAATGAGATACCATCTTACTCCCATAAAATTGGCAGCTATGAAAAAAAACAGAAGAATACAAATGCTGGAGAGGATGTGAAGAAATGGGAACACTCATCCACTACTGGTGGGAATGCAGAAGGATCCAACCATTCTGGAGGGCAGTTTCTCAAAAAAATAATCATAGATTTGTCATATGACCCAGCAATTCCACTGCTGGGTATATACCCAGCAGAACTGAAAACAAGGACACAAACCGATATATGCACACCAATGTTCATAGCAGCATTGTTCACTATCGCCAAAAGTTGGAATCAACCCAAATGCCCATCAACAGATGAGTGGATCAATAAAATGTGGTATATACCTACAATGGAATACTACTCGGCTTTAAGAACAAATACACTACAAACACATGTGATAACATGGATGAATCTTGAGAACCTTTTGTTGAGTGAAGCAACCCAGGCATTGAAGGACAAATACTACATGACCTCAATGATATGAAATAAGCAAGCTGCTTCAGAGAGCTAGAGACTGGAAGATAGGCTTACAGGAAATTGGGGGGGTGGAGGAAGGATGTGAACTGACGTCTGCAGTGGTGGAATCTATGATGAGCTGGCGGTAAGTATGAGCACAAAGAAGAGATAAAATGGGTGCAAGGGGTTCACTTTGGGTGGGGCTTTGCGGGTTTGAGGGGGGCTGGGGATGGGTGGATGGGTAATATTGCCCAAAAAATTGGGGGAGGGAGGGGCAACATACAAACATAGGAGATTGTCAGGTGTTGGTTGAGAGTAAAATGCTGAGAAAACTGTATCAAAATGTAATTAGGAGGGTTACCTGTTTAGGATGCTCAGAAGCGATGGTCTGATGTGGGACGGGCTCCTGGGGAATGTCTGAATGCTCATTTTGCCAGGGTGGGTTGTACCATTGGGTAGAGACCCAAGTAGTGAGAGAGGGGGTGGACCCACATCCTGGGGAGGACTAATGCCATCAAGTAGAGGGAACTGTATCTCTCTAGAGAAAGGGTGGCTCCCAGGGCATTAGGGCAGTTGAGCAAGTCAGGCCCTGAACACTGTTACAAGTATCTCTGGATGTGGCTCCTCAGGAAATGGAGATTGGCTGTCGCTGTGGGCCCCAAGGGGAGGGGAAAATGGATGTTGAATGGATGGAACCAAGGTAAATGTGGGGGCAAGAGAGGAGTTTCACGAGAGTACACAAGGATGGATATAAAACATGTAATATTACACCAAAAACATATCAAGGACAACAGACTAATAATGTAAACAATAATGTAAAACATAGGATAACTAAAAAATTTAGTAAACTGTATAGCCTAAAGTATGGACCACAATGTAAGCATAGATGTCACCTTGCTTGAAAGCTATTGTCTTGGAGTCTGTACATCAGTTTCAGTAAATATGATATGAATAAGTTAAAAGATTATTGCTGTGGAAGGGAAAAGGTTTTATGGTGGATGTGTGGGAGTACTATATATTGTATATATGAATTACTGTGATCCAAGGCTCTTGTGAAGAGAAGCTCAATAATTAGGAAAAAAGAAAAGAAAAAGATAGGATGTAGAATTTTTCCAAATGAATATATATTCTATATCTAACCTTTAAACTCATCACTATATTCCATTTTACTAGTAAGGGAATCTGACATTATATTGGGCTTCACTTTTCTGGAAGTTTTGGATCACAGAGTGGTTCAACAATGGCAGCAGAGGAATACTGGTATGGGATGTTATTGACAGGCTATATATGGTGACAGGGAGTTAAACAGGGCATGTGTCCAGGGCGCTTGGAAATGTTTGGATATGCTCATAGTGGAAATAATTGAAAACAACAGCTGGAGGGGGGGCTCTGTCATGGTCCCTAGGGGAGCAGCAGCAGTCCCCCAGGTGCAACGGTAAGGACCAGGAAGGAATGAGGGTCCAACAGTGAGCCCCTGATACTAATGACTATGCTTGTGAGCCTATACACCTGACATAAGAACAAGGCCTAGAGCAGCACTGTGCCTAAGAGTTCCCTCCTGACAGCCTCCGTGTTACTCAAACGCGGCCAGTCTCAAAGCCAAACTCAGCATGTAAATGCAATGCCTTCCCCCAGCATGGGACATGACACCTGGGGATGAGCCTCCCTGGCACCAAGGGATCACTACCAAGTACCAGCTGATGACATAACTAGAAAATGACCTTAAAATAAAGGTTCAACGTGGACAGCAGAATATCCCTGTCTACATACAATAACAGGAGTTAAAAATGCTGTTTGACCTAAAGTAAGGGGGAAATGGAAATGACAAATGAGTTCATATGGCTATGAGTTTCTAAAAAAGAGTCTGGAGGTTGTCAGAAGGATTGCCCTTATGCACACCTGAGCAGAATCTCAGAGACAGATAAAGTAGATACAACCCCAGTTATTGGTTCTTTTGAGGGCTAAAGAGACCCAGAGGTTCTATGGTCATGGCAGATGGGGTTCACTGCCATGCCAGTTGGCCCTTCTTTGGAGCTAGTGTTTCTGCGTGTTGGAGCTGGACTCAGGTGGGATCTCTTTTCACAAGACTTTCATGCTACTTTACTGGAATTGTAGTTGGTGCTGGGGCTTAAGATATATCTAGGGGATTTGAATCTCTGGACTGACAATATGATAGCCAGGCCCTGACCTCAACAGACTTCAGCTCCTACACTCTGATTTATTGGACTTACTCCACTCAGCTAACATGGAGTTGAAGAATGTCAGCCACCACACCATGGAGCCTAGAGTGCCTACAACTGAAAGCAGGAGGATTGCATCCAATATCCATGTGGAATCTAAACCCCCTCTTGACATAGATGTGGAATGGACACAACCAAGCCAAGTTCCACAGGAAGGAGGAATACAGTAAGGATCAGAGTGGACTTAATGATATTCTATTCATGAACTATTGTGGTTAATAATCGAGAAAATGTGGCTTTGATGTGGAAAAAGTGGCCATGATGGCTGCTGAATGTGGGGAATGGGAGAAAGAGAAGAGATGTGGAGTCATTCTCAGGACCTGGAGTTGTCCTGGGTGTTGCCCCAGGGACAATTGCTGGATGTTGTATGTCCTCCCATGGCCCACTGGGTGGAACGTGGGAAAGTGTGGGCTATGGTGTGGAACACGGGACATGGGGTGCAGCGATGCCCGGAGATGTACTCACCAGACGCAATGGATGTGACATGATGATGGGGGAGAGTGTTACTGTGGGGGAGTGGTGGGGTGGGGGCAGTGGGGGCAAATGGGGACCTCATATTTTTTTAATGTAATATCTTTTTAAAAAAATGAATAAATTGAGTAGATTTTGGAAAACAACAACAACAACAACAACAAAACACAAAGAGATGCTAAAATTCAGTATTAGAAAGACAAACTACCTGATTAAAAAATGGCAAAAGACCTGAATAAACAATTATCCAAAGAAGAAACACAAATGGTGAAAAAACATATGAAAAAATGTTCAACTTCACTAGTTGTAGCAGTTTGATACAGTTATGAATTCCAAAAATAGATATTGGATTATGTTTGTAAACTGGTTTGTACCTAGGCATGATAAAATTATGATTAGGGCTTTGATTGGACCATGTCAGTAGGGCATTGGCATGGCAAAGGACAGAGCTGGAGCATTTTGATGTTGAGGTTTTTAATGTTGGAGTTTTGATGTTGGAGTTTGATGCTGAAGTCTTTTTCATTTGTTATTTTTTTACACTTTTTAAATTAAAGTTATTAGATCACACACACAAAAAAGAAATTTGAGTCACCCATATGCTGTCTATGAGAGACTCACAGATATATGGACATAATCAAATTAAAAGTGAAAGTTTTGAAAAAGGATATTCCATGTAAATAGTAACCAAAAAAGAGCTAGAATAGCAACACTAATATAGTTTTCAAATGCAAAACTGTTATTAGGGGTAAAGAATGTCATTATATATTAATAAAAGAGACAATTCAGCAAGAAGAAATAATTATACTAAATATCTTTGCTCCTAACCTGAGTGCTACAAGATACTTATGCACACACTGGCAAAACCGAAGGGAGAAATAGATGCCTCCACAATAGTTGGAGACTTCAATACGTTATTCAGTGTTAGATAGACTATCTGGGCAGAGGATAAATAAGCAGATATCTTGATTACTATGATAAATGAATTAGACCTTACAGACATCTTATAGATATATAGATCTATATCTTATAGATATAGAGCACTATACCCCAAAAGAGTAGGATATACATTCTTTTTAAAGCACTCATGGATCCTTCTCCTGGGTAGACATTATGTTGGGTCACAAAACAATACTCAATAAATTTAAAAAGAATAAAGTATACAAAACACTCTCTAATGGAATTAAGTAAGAAATCACAGCAAAAATAAGTTAGAAGTCAGTAATGGACAGAAAAAGGGAAAATTCATAAATATATGGAGATAAAATGACACACTTAAATAATTAGTTGGTCAAAGAAGAAATTGCAACAGAGTTCAGCAAATATCTTGAGACAAATGAAAATTAGAACACAACATATGAGAACCTATGGGACACAAGAAAAGCACTGCAAGAGGGAAATTTATAGTCATCAATTCTTACATTAAAAATGAAGAGAGAGCTAAAATTGAAGGTCTAATTGCATACCTGTAAAAACTAGAAAAAGAACAGCAAACTAATCCCAAATCAAGCTGAAGGAAAGAAATAGTAAAATCAGAAAGGAAATAAATAACATTGTAACATTGAGAACAAAAAATAAAATAGAATCAACAAAATCAAAAGTTGATTTTTTGAGATCAACAAAATCTACAAAACCTTAGCTAGACTGACAAAGTAAAAAGGTGCATAGATGCAAATAAATAAAATCAGAAGTGAGAGAAAGTATATTACCACTGACTCTGAAGAATTAAGAGATGATAAGAGGATACTATGAACAACTGTATGCCAAAGAACTATAAAAGTAGACAAGATGGACAAATTTCTAGAAACACATGAACCTCATACACTGACCCTAGAAGAAATAGAAGACTTCAACAAATCAATAACAAGTAAAGAGATTAAAACAGCCATCAAAACCTCCCAAAGTTGAAAAGCCCAAGACCACATGGCTTCACAGGTCTGTTCTACTAATTGTTCAAAGATCATCTGCTTAGTCAGTCAAAGGGGTGCTGATGCAAAACTAGAAATCTGTTGGGTTAAAGGGTGTTTGGAGTAGAAGCTTATAGCTAATAGGTTTTAAAGAGTCCAACTCAAGGTACAATAAAACGTACTCTCTCATCCAAAGCAATTTGTCACATGTTGAACAAGATGGCCTACCTTTTCCTCTTAAGGTTCCACAGTCCCAGCTGCTTCCAGATTCATCTGCAGGCTAGGATAAGTCTCGTTTCTCTCCCAGGGCTTATTTCTATCTTGGCTCAGCTGCAGCTGTAGGCTATCAAGCTCATTCTCTTCCTGGGGCATATGAAGCTGTCACTAGTCCTCTGTGTTCTTCTCGTGTATTTACTTTCTGGAGCTCCAGCATCAAAAACTCAAACTCTCCTCTGAAGTGTCATTTTTTTCTGTGAGTCCCCACCCGCCAAGGGACAGAGACTCAATGTCCTACTGAGGTGGTTGAATAAAAACCCTAATTATAATTTAATGAAATAAAAGTGAAACCTCTGAATTTAATACAATCTAATATGCCCAGAGGAAAAGACCAGGTTACAAACACAATTCAAAATATATTTTTGAAATTCATAAACAATGCCAATCTGACACACTATCTAATACCAGTCTTTCTCAAACTTTTCAAAAATTTTTTTCTTTGAACAGGAAAAAGTGCTACCAAACTCGTTCTATAAAGTCAACATCATTCGAATACCAAAACCAGACAAATTACTTGAAAAAAGAAAATTACAGACAAATATTTCTAATGAATATAGATGTGAACAACAAAACACTTGTAAACCAGATGCAAAATCACAGTAAAACAATTATACACCATGATCAAGTGGGTTTTATTCCAGGTATAAAAGAGTGGTTCAACACAAGAAAATTTATAGTGTAATAAACCACATTAATATATTGAAGAAGAAAAATCACATGATTCACTTGATTAATGCAGAAAAATCATTTAACAAAATACATCATTCTTTCTTTTTTTTTTTTTTTAAAGATTTATTTTCATTTATTTAATTCCCCTCCCCTCCCCCGGTTGTCTGTTTTCTGTGTCTTTTTGCTGCGTCTTGTTTCTTTGTCCGCTTCTGTTGTCGTCAGCGGCACGGGAAGTGTGGGCGGCGCCATCCCTCGGCAGGCTGCTCCCTCCTTCGCACTGGGCGGCTCTCCTTATGGGTGCACTCCTTGCACGTGGGGCTCCCCTACGCGGGGACACCCGTGTGTAGCACGGCACTCCTTGCGCGCATCAGCACTGTGCATGGGCCAGCTCCACACGGGTCAAGGAGGCCCGGGGCTTGAACCGCGGACCTCCCATGTGGTAGACCGACGCCCTAACCACTGGGCCAAAGTCGGTTTCCCACATCATTCTTTCTTGATAAAAACACTCCAAAAGATAAGAATAGAAGGAATCTTTCTCAGTATGGTTAAGGGAATATATGAAAAACCTATAGCTATCATTTTACTCAATGGTGAAAAGTAGAAAAATTTCTCACTGATGTTAGGACAATACAAAGATGCCCACAGTCAACACTGTGATTGAAAAGTGTGCAAGAAGGTCTAGCTAGAGCAAGTAAGCTAGATAAAGAAATAAAAGGCATTATAATAGGAAAGAAAGCAATAAAACTTGCACTATTTGCTGATAATATCATCCCGTATCTAGAAAATCCTGAAAAATACACAACAAAGCTACTAGAAAAAATAGATGAGTTCAGCAAAATGGCAGGATACAAGATTAATATGGAAAAATCAATAAAGTTTCTATACACTACTGATGTGCAATCTGAGGAGGAAATAAGATAAAAATCCATTTGTAATAGTGAATAAAACAATCAAGTATTTAGGAATAACCTTAACCAAGGACATAAAGGATCTGTGTTAAAAAAAACTACAAAACTTTGCTAAAAAAAAACTGAAGAAAGCTTAAATAATTGAAAAAACATTCTGTGTTCATGGATTGGAAGAATGAATACCATTAAGGTGTCAATTCTACCCACATTGATTAAAATTTCAATATAATACTAATGAAATTTCCAACAGCTTTCTTGTAGAAATGGAAAAGCCAATGATAAAATTTATTTGGAAGAGTAAGGAGTCCTGAATAGTCAGTGTCTTAAAAATGAACAAAGTTGGAGGACTCGCACTTCTTGAATTTAAAGCATATTGTTTAGCTACAGTAGCAAAAAGCAGCATGGTACTGGCATAAAGACAAATAGATTGACCAAATGAATCAAATCAAGAACTCAGAAAAAGACCCTCACATCTTCAGTCAAGTGATTTTTACAAGTCTTTCAAGCCCTGCCAAATGGGCAGGACTGTCTAATCAACAAATGATTCTGGGAGAACTGGATGTCCATATCCAAAAGAAAGAAAGAGGACCCCTTTCTCATACCTTGTACAAAAATTAACTCAGAATGGATCAAGGACCTAAATATAAAAGCAACAACCATAAAACTCCTAGAAGAAAATATAGGAGAACTTCTTCAATATTGTGTGGTAGGTGGTAGTTTCTTAAACCATACACCCCAAGCATGAGCAACAAAAGAAAAAATAGATAAATGGGACCTCCTCAAAATTAAATTGTTTTGTACCTTTGTCAAGGATTTTGTCAATAAGGTAGGTGAACAGGCAGCCAACTCAATGGGAGAAAATATTTGTCAATAACATATCTGATAAGCATTTAATGATAAATAAAGAGATCATACAACTCAACAATAAAAAGATGAACTACCCAATTAAAAATTAAAAATTGGGCAAAAGACTTGAAAAGACAATTGTTCAAAGAAGAAATGCAAACAATGAATAACACATGAAAAAATGTTTAACATTACAGGCAATTAGTGAAATGCAAATCAAAACTACAATGACATATCATTTCAAAATTTAAAGGGTCAGAAAACTGTACATGTTGGAGAGGATGTGGAGAGCTAAGAATGCTTTTTCACTATTTGTGGGAATGTAGAATGGTACAGTCACTGTGGAGAACTGTTTGGCACTTCCCTAAGGAATTTGAATATAGACTTGTCATGTGACCCGGCAACACCATTACTAGTTATATACCCAGAAGAACTGAGAGCAGTAACACAAACAGACATCTATACACCAATGTTCATAACAGCATTATTCACAATTGCCAGAAGTTGAAACAACCCAGGTGTACATTAACTGATGAATGAATAAGCAAATTGTAGTGTATACACACAATGGAATATTATTCAGTGGTAAGAAGAAATTAAGTCATGAACTATTATGATAATATAAGTGAACATGGAAGCCATTACACTGAAGTGTAGCAAGCCAACACAAAAGGACAAATAATGTATGATTGCACTATTGTGAACCAAATATATTGTGTAAACTCATGGAGTTAATAATTAGAATATAGGCCACCAGAAAATAGAATGAAGGTTGAGAATGGAAAGCTGAGGGTTATCCTCTGCAAATTTGGTTAAAAGGTTGTTTGTAAATTTTTGGAAATAAATAGAAATGGTGAAAGAATATTATAATGTTTGTAACTCGCTAAGCTGTTATATGTGTATGACAGTGGTTGAAAGAGAAAGTCTAAGGTCATGTATAGTACTAGAAGGAAAACTGAAAAATGTATTATGGGACTATATAACAGTGAAACCTAATGTAAAGTATTAATATGGATGAGATTGTATATATAAACCTGGTTTTACAAAACATAAATACAAATAAACCAGAGAGAAGGAAACAGAATAGCAGCTTTGTATGCTAGAGGAAGCACAGAGAGTTTTATTTTTTTTGTTTTTTGTTTATTATTATTACTATTGTAATAATGAAACCACTCTAATATTTGTTGAAGTGATGAATGCATAACTATGTGATTATATCTAATGCCATTGACTGTACACTTTGGGTGGGTTTATTTTTTATTAATATATGCCAATAAAATTGATTTGTTAAAAAATGAATTCACAACCAAAATATTTTATAGGCAGTTAACTCTTGGTAAAGCCCTGGGGAAAGGCTGAATATTTTATTTGCTTCAAGATATTTGAAAATTATCAGAAGAAAGTAATAATGATGGTAAAAATGTGCCCAGCTATTACAATACCCATACCTCAGTCTATTTATACAAGGATCTTTTATTTCTTGTTCATGAAAAGCCAATGTAGATATTACTTGTTAGACAGGATTTCTATAAGAAGTGTCTCAGAGATACTGGCACCATCCATAGTTCTGTTATCTTCCCTTGTGGCAAAGGTCTTCATGAAAAGTAAGAGAGAGAAAAATTACCCATGGGAGATATTTCATGGAACGATTTAGGAAGTGTGTTGTATCAATTTCAGTATGTTGTTTTGACTAGAATGAGTCATTTAGGCCCACATGGATGAGTGGAACAAGGAAAGGTTGTCTTACCTTGTGCCTTGTAGGGGCATGAAATGGCCTCATAAACACCCAGCATGGTCTCTTCTGCAATGAATAAAATTGTAATTGTATGTGTTTATGACTACATACATATTTGTATATATGAGTATGTACAAATACATATGCATGTGATTTTATAAGTAATTCAGCATTCTATGATTTGAAAATGTACAAGTTTTATTGTGAACAATAATAAATTTTGTTAAATTATTTCTCACACTTAAAAGCAAATTCTGTTTTTTTTTTTTTAAATATTGAACAAAGCATTAATATAGAAATGTATAAAGGAGAATTTTTTGGTGTAACTCTTCACAAATAGCTTCAATTATGTGTTCAGGAGGTCTATCCTAGCCACTTCTTGCCTCAAATCCCCTAGAAAAAAATATCTCCTTAGAATCTCCTATGTTCTAATGACAGAGAAGTTCCTTCTGAGTCTGTGAAATTCCAAGACTACTGAAAAAAAATGAGGCTCAGCACCTGCTCCAAAGAGATCCCTAAACTTTCCTAGAGGTGTCATTGAATCACTTTGCCCTCAGTAGATAAGGAGGATGCAGACACCCTTCTCAGAGATCCAAAGAAAAACCTAATTCTACCATTCTGAACTATGAAACATTTTCTTCCTCGAGTTTGAAGAATTTGATTTATGTGGGATTAAGTAGGTTAGCTGCTTTCCTTTTTTCATGGGATCAATTTAGCTACTCAGGACTTAAATGTTTTGGATTTTAAAAAAATTGTGAAAAACTCTTTTTCAACAAAAATTTTATCCTTTTCAAGATCCATAGATATATCTTTAAATTTTAAAAATTATTACATTAAAATGAGAGAGCTTGAAGACTTATTTTCATTCCCTTTGAATTTATTTAGTAATACCCATTCCCTAAGACAAATATGTCTATTATTAAGTCTATGAATATGTATATTATTCTGGGAGTTGGAAAATTTGACCATTGTCTCTCATATTTTGAAAAAAAGTATTTTTATCAAATGCATTTTTGTATATGTGTGTAGTATATATTATAATTCTTTAGGAGTGCTTAATTTTTATTACAGTGGTATGTTAAAGGTTGTAGCAGTTTGATATAGTTATGAATTCCAAATATAGATAGTGGAAAATGTTTGTAAACTGACCTGTACCTAGATGTGACTACATTATGATTAGGGCTTTGACTGGGCCATGTCAGTAGAGCACTGAGTCCCCACCCACCAAGGGGTGGGTGGGAACTCACAGATAAAAGGCATAGCAGAGGATTTTGATGTTGTAGTTTTGATGTTGGAGTTTAATGCTGGAGTCTTGAACTGGAGCCCCAGGAATTAAGCACACAGAGGAAAGAGAAGCAAGCCCCGGAAAGAGAGGAACCTTAAACCCAGAGAGAAGCAGGTCCTGAGAAGAGAGGAACCCTGAGCCCAGAGAGAAGCAAGACCCAGATAGAAAGGAAACCAGGAAGCCTAAACCCTGGCATTGACAGCCATCTTGCTGCAATACATAGGAATAGACTTTGGTGAGGGAAGTAATTTATGTTTTATGGCTTGGTATCTGTAAGCTCCTATCCCAAATAAATGCCCTTTATAAAAGCCAATAGACTTCTGGTATTTTTGCATCAGCACTCCTTTGGCTGACTAATACAAGAGTCCTCTGGGATGCTCACTGTGAAAATGTATCTCTAAATGTATAAAATAATCACTCCACTGACTATTGTTGCTTTAGTGGTCTCCATCTGATGCAGTCCCTGTTTAGCAAAATGAATTTTATCTTATCGTAAGTATTTGCTTAATTTTCCTTGCAAGTATTTGATTTGTCAACTAGTTCAACTCCCTATTGTGACCAGTTCTGTAATCTGAGAGTAAGTCTCAAAGGATAATGAATTTTGTGGTTTTTGCTATAGAATTTTGGTTAAAAGTGTGATTTAAATCCTAGAATGTTTACTTCATATATATAACCTTGAGAAATAGTGACACATATCTTTGCCTTAGGTCATCCATCTTGAAGATGGCATCTGGTTCAGAGGATTATTGTAAGGAATACATGATTTAGTATTCAGAGGAAGCCTCCAACAAGTGGAAGTGTATAAATTCAATTCTAAGAAGGACTAGAACTCAGAAATGTTTTTGTCATGGTCAGAAAATAAATTTTCACTGCCAGATAAATACTAGTATTAACAACTAAAACATAAACATGGCTCATTTGGGTGCTGACTGTTTTCTAAGAGCTTCGCATATTTAAACTCATTTAATTATAGAATAAATAAATGAAAATTGGGTTTACATTTATAAATGATAGTTGACTAATTCTAATATATCTGCATCATCTATAAGTTAAGAAAATTCTATGCATTGAGGAAACTCTAAGTGCTCTTTATAATTTAAACTTTGTAGTGAATTATATAACATTTAATTCAATAAGAATAATAAGAGCTCATTGTCTCAAAAAGAAATTAGGCCTTTAATTCTCTTAATTTCAGTTCTCAAAAACGGTGTCTTTGTTTTGTTTTGCTTTGCTTTGCTCCAAGAATAAACTGTTGTATGAAGGCATAGGGGTAATTCTTGAAACTTATTTACTCTATTTTGTTTTTCTGAAATATAGGTCCCACTATTATGTTTAAAAAAATCTCTATGGATGCGGAGTGGATGTCATTCAGTAGTTTGAGCACCTGCTTCCCATGTGCAAGGTCCCAAATTCAGTCCCCAGTACTGCCTGGAAAAAAAAAAATGTGTTGTGGATTATTTTATTTAGAATAAGAACAAAAAATCTTTAGGTTAAACTTTGAAATGTAAAGAAGATCATAACATTAAGTAAATTTGAGATTATTGTGTTATTGCATTTTTTTCTGTGAATATTTGTATATATTAATAATAAAAAATTCACTGGCATATTAGTACACTCCTAATAAAAATACTTCAATCATTACAAAAGAATGAAGTGTAAAATATTACATCTTCTTTTAGCCACCACATTGAGACGCAACTCCTCCTGGATAATCATTGTTAATAATTTTATATATTCTTCTATTTCCATGTTAGATAAAATGCACAGATGTGGGAAACAAAGGCATGTTGTTTCCATGATAGCAAGTTATCTCCTTAACCACTGAGTCATGCTGTCCTTGGAGATATAGGTGCAGGTCATAAATCTATCAGGGAAATGTAACATTCTGGTGGAACAAGGACTTGCTAGAACAGAATGACCTGAGCTACAAGATTAATGAATGTATTTGTTTCAATAATATAATAGAACATTATGAGCTTAGGTAACTATCTAATTCACTGTGTTAGTAAGAATGAGGTAATGGTAATAGTTATCTAGAATAGTTCCTGCTTCTCACAGCCTGTTGGGGGTATTGAGCAAGCCCCTGAGATTAATAAATTTGTCTGATGAGTTTGAGTCTTCAATGCTCGCAGATCCCCTGATCCCAATCTCTCATTGTCTTTAATTCCCAATACCCTTCGGGTCCATGACTCCGACACACAGACACAGACACACAAATTATTGTAAGTCTTTGTTATTGCAAATATGATTTTTAAAATTCAATGCTTTTATTCTTTGGTTAACAATCCCAGATTCAGATTTCTTTAGTTTTTCCTTCTTCTTTATTTTCTTTTAATATTGAATTTTAAAAATATGAGGTCCCCCTATACCGCCCATCCAACCCCCCCCCCCCCACACACACACATAAACATCCTCTTCCATGATCGTGGTGCATCCACTGCACCTGGCGAATACATTCTGGAGCACTGCTGTACCACATGGACAGGGAACCACACTGTAGTCTACACTCTCTCCCAGTCCACCCAGTGGGCCACAACAGGACACAAAACATCCAGCATCCATCCCTGCAGCACCACCTAGCACCACCACCAAATCCTGAAAATACCCCCATACCATATCTCTTCTTCTGTCTCCCTACCATCAGCAGCCACTGTGACCACCCTCTCCACATCACTATTACAATTTCATCCCTTACTAATCACAATAGCTCCCCAGCAAACACCAGTAAGTCCACACTAATCCATACTCTATTCCTCCATCCAGTGGACCCTGGGATTGTTATGTCCAGTCCCCTTCTACATCAAGAGAGGCCTTAGAGTCCACATGGATGATGGATTCAATTCTCCTGCTTGCAGCTCTAGGCACTCTTGGTTTCCTGGTGTGGTGGTTGGCTCACTTCACCTCCATGTCAGAAGACAGGGTAGGTCCAACAAACCACAGGGTAGGAGTCACAAGTCTGCTAAGGCCCAGGGCCTGGCTGTCACATGGACAGTCCAGAGATTAGGTCTCTTGAGTATGCACCTACCCAAATGTCAACCACAGGTCAGTAAAAGTAATGGAAGAGGCATGTGTAGAAAGATAATATCTGAGTCCAACTCCATCACACTCAGGAACACAAACTCCAAAGTTAGGCCCTGAACTCCAGAGCCATCTACTATGACCATAGAACCTATGGGTATCTGCAGAGCTCAGGAGAACCAGCATCTGGGTTTCCATCTGCCTTGGCTATCTCTGGTACCCTGCTGAGGTGTGCATGAGCATCACCCCTCTGATGACCTCCTGACTCTTTTTTAGACTCATAGCCATATAAACTTACTTGTCCTTTCCATTTCCCCTTTTTATCTAAAGTCAAAAAGCAGTTTTAACACCTGAAATTATATGTAGGCTTAGATATTCTGCCAGTCTTAGTTGACCCCTTTATTCAAGGTCTTTTTCTAGTTACATCATAAGCTGGTGTTTGGCAGCAATCCTCCAGTGCCAGGGAGGCTCATCTCTGGGAGTCATGTCCCATACTGGAAGGAAAGCAATGCATCTACATGCTGAGTTTGGCTTAGAGAGAGGCCATATTTGAGCAACATGGAGATTCTCAGGAGGTAACTCTTATGCACCCCTCAGATCTAGGCCTAGTTCATATTTCAGGCACATAGGCTCATAATTGGAGTCATCAGTATCAAGGGCTCAGTGTTGGACCATCCATCTTTATTGGTCTTTGACATTGCCCTTGGGGTACTGTTGCTGTTCCATTGGGGAATGTGATAGAGCTTCCCTGGCCAGAAATTCAGCACTCTCTCAGCTGTCATTTCCAACTGAAACCACTATGATAATATCCAAACCTTTCTATGTACCCTATATACATACCCTGGTGAACTCCTTCCCAACCACGTGCCCCCCAGCAATAATACCCCACACTATTGCTCCTTCCCCACCATAGTTGAACCTCTCTGTGGTCCAAAACTTGTTCAAAAAGGAAGCCCAATATATTGCCAGGTTCCATTAAGAGTAAAATGGAATATAGTGATGGCTTTAAAGGTTATATAGTAATTTAGAAAAATTAAATAAAGGGAAAATAAGTTGGGGTATAATAGTGGAAAAATGAAAAAGCTTTGTTTTTGACATTTTGCCTTTCATCACTGCTATAGGTATTGCCCTGTATGTATAGTGGCAAGGCAATTTCTTCCATTTCTTCCTCAGTATCTATAGTCTTTCTTTCTTTCTTTTTCTAATTATTGTTTCTCTTCACATAAGCTTTAGATCACAGTAATTCACATGTACAATACAGGGATTCCCACATATCCAACATCAAGCACTTTGTCCCTTCCCCAGCAATGATCTTTTTCATGTTCATATTATATTTGCTGCAGCTGATGTACAGATATTGAAACAATACCTTTCAAACATGGTTCCATTTGGGTTTACATTATGGTTTATATTTTAGACTATACAATTTTCTAAATTTTTTATCTTATGTTTTACATTATAGTTTACATTTTAGCCTATAGACTTTTATCAATTTCTGGTGTAATTTAACATGTCCTATATCCATAATTCCATGATCTTGTGGAACACTTTCATTGCCCCACAGTTACACTGATTCCATGTATTCAACACCTCTTTGCCCCCCTCCCAGGGCCCACCATAACAATCAATCTTCATTATTTGAAAGACCATATTCAAAGATACTTGTGATGATTTTGAGGGCTTGACATACTTAACTCCCCTAACCCACTGGGAGCCACCAATTCTCTTGAGAGGTACAGTTCCCTCTGTTTGAGAACTTTAGTCCTGCCCAGGATGTGGGTATACTTTCACTCTCATTATATGGGTCTCCACCCAATAATATAACCCACTATGACAAAATGAGGATTCACACACTCCCCAGAAGCTTGCCCTGTGTATCAGATGCGCCCCCCATAAGCATCTTAAACAGGTAACCTTCCATATTATATTTTCTAAAGAGTTTTCTCAACATTGTTTCAACCACATGCCTGACAATCTCTTATGTTCAAACGTTTCCCCCACCCTCCCTCCAATTTCTTGGGACATCTGACCCATCCTCCCATCCTTAGCCTCCCTCAATCTCACAAAGGCCCACCCAAAGGTATCCTTATGCTCCCATTTTATCCTTCCCTGTACAAATACTTATCTCCAGCTTATCATAGATTTCACCCACGTAGGTGTCAGCTTGCAACCTTGCTCTATCCCCCAACTTCCTTTAAGTTTATCATCCAGTCTCTAGCTCTGAGACAGCTTAGTTTACTTATTTCATATCAGAGAGGTCATGTAGTATTTGTCCTTCAATGCCTGTGTTGCTTCACCCAACATAAGGTTCTCAAGATTCATCCATGTTATCACATGTGTTTGTGCTGTATTTGTTCTTACAGATGAATAGTATTCCATTGTATGTATATACCACATTTTATTTATCCATTCATCTACTGATGGGCATTTGAGTTGATTCCAGCCTTTGGCAATAGTGAATAGTACTGCTATGAACATTGGTGTGCAAGTATTGGTTTGTGTCCTTGTTTTCAGTTCTACTGGGTATATACCCGGCAGTGGAATTGCTGGGTCACATGGCAAATCTATAGCTAGTTTTTTGAGAAACCGTCAAACTGTCCCCCAGAATTGCTGGATCCTTGCATTCCCACCAGCAGTGGATGAGTATTCCCATTCTTCCACATCCTCTCTAACAATTGTACTCTTCTGATTTTTTGATAGCTGCCAGTCTTATGGGAGTAAGATGGTATCTCATTGTTGTTTTGATTTGCATTTCCCTAATAGCTAGTGATTTTGAACATTTTTTCATGTATTTTATAGCCATTTGTATATCTTCCTTGGATAAGTGTATGTTCACATATTTTTCCCATTTTTAAAATAGGCTGTTTTTTTTTAATTTCAAGATGTAGGAGTTCTTTATATATGCAAGATATAAGTCTCCTATCAGATATATGGTTTCCAAATATTTTCTCCCATTGTGTAGACTCTCTTTTCACTTTCTTGACAAAATCCTTTGAGGTGCAGAAGGCTTTAATTTTGAGGAAGTCCCATTTATCTATTTGTTCTTTTACTGCTTGTGCTTTGGGTGTGAAGTTCATGAAGCTGTTTCCTATTACAAGGTCCTGTAGATGCTTCCCTACATTGCTTTCCAAGGTTTTATGGTCTTGGCTCTTATATTTAGGTTTTTGATCCATCTTGAGTTTGTTTTTGTATAAGGTGTGAGTTGGCAATCCTCTTTCATTCTTTTACATATGGATATCCAGTTCTCCAGGCACCATTTGTTGAATAGGCCATTCTCTCCCAGTTGAGAGTGTTTGGTGACCTTGCCAAATACCATATGGCTATATATATGAGGATCTATATCAGAACTCTCAGTTCAGTTCCATTGGTCAGTGTGTCTATCCTTGTGCCAATACAATGCTGTTTTCACTACTGTAGTTTTGTAGTATGTCTTGATCAGTTAGTGTGATTCCTCCAATTTCAATTTTCTTTTTCAATTTGTCTTTGACTGTTCAGGGCCTATTTCCTTTCCAAATAAATTTCATAGTTAATTTCTCTAGTTCATTAAAGAATTCTGTGTTGATTTTTATTGGGATTGTATTGAATTTGTAGATCACTTTTGGTAGGATAGACAATAGTATTTAGTCTTCCTATCCATGAACAGGGAATATTCTTCCATTTATTTAGGTCTTCTTTGATTTCCTTGAACAGTGTTG
Organism: Dasypus novemcinctus; assembly: GCF_030445035.2. Taxonomy (NCBI): domain Eukaryota; kingdom Metazoa; phylum Chordata; class Mammalia; order Cingulata; family Dasypodidae; genus Dasypus; species Dasypus novemcinctus. The sequence continues at coordinate 52,935,485 of NC_080679.1, read as the reverse complement.
TGTAATTTTCTGTGTATAAGTCTTTTACATCTTTAGTTAAATTTATTCCTATGTATTTGATTTTTTAATTTACTATTGTGAATGGTATTTTATTCCTGATTTCCTCCTCAGATTGCTCATTATTGGTGTACAGAAATGCTACTGATTTTTGTGCATTGATCTTTTAACCTCTGACTATACTGAACTATTTTATAGGTTCTAGAAGCTTTGTTGTAGGTTTCCCTGGGTTTCTATGTATAGGATCATATCACCTGCAAATAATGAAGTTTTGACTTCTCCCTTTCCAATTTGGATGACTTTTATGTCTAGCTCTTGCATCAGTGCTTGAGCAAGTACTCCTAAGACTATGTTAAATAGGAGGAGTGATTGTGGGCATCCTTGCCTTGTTCCTGATATTAAAGGGAAAGATTTTAAGATTTCACCATTGTAAATGATGTTAGTTGTGGGTTTTTCATATATACTCTTTATCATGTTCAGAAAGTTTCCTTCTATTCTGATCTTTTGCAATGTTTTTATCAAGAAAAGTTGCTGTATTTTGTCAAATGCTTTTTTTTACATCTATAGATATGATCATGTAATTTTTTCCTTCAATCTGTTTATATCATATATTACATTAATTGATTTTCTTATGTTGAACCATCCTTGCATACCAGGGATGAATCCCACTTGGTCATGGTGTTAATTTGTTTAATGTGTTGTTCAATATGATTAGCAAGTATTTTGTTGTGAATTTTCATGTCTAGGTTCATTAGAGGGGTTGGTCTATAATTTTCCTTTCTTGTGTCTTTGTTTGGTTTCAGTACTAGGGTAAAGTTGGCATCATATGATGAGTTAGGTAGTGTTCCTTCTGTTTTAATATTTTCGAAGAGTTTAAGCAAGATTGGTATTAGTTCTTTCCAGAATGTTTGGGAGAATTTAACTGTGAAGCCGTCTGGCCCAGGGCTCTTCTTAGTTGGGAGGTTTTTAATGACTGATTCTATTTACCTGTGATAGGTTTGTTGAGATTGCCAATTTCTTCTTTGCTTATGCATTTCTATGAATTTGTTCATTTCCTCTAAATTGTCATATTTGTTGGAATATAGTTTTTCAAGGTATCCTCTTATAATAGTCTTTATTTCTGTGGGGTCAGTGATGATATCTCCTTTCTCATTTTTTATTTTGTGTATTTGCATCTTCTCTCTTTTTTTCTTTGTTAGTCTAGCTAAGGGTTTGTCAATTTTATTGATCTTCTCAAAGAACCAGCTCTTGGTTTTGTTTATTTTTTTCAAGTGCTTTCTTATTTTCTATTTCATTTAGTTCTGCTTTATCTTTGTTATTTCTTTCTTTTTCCTTTGGGGTTAATTTATTGTTGTTTTTATTTACTAATTCCTCCAAACGTGCAGTTAGTTCTTCAATTTTAGCTCTTTCTTCTTTTTTGATGTATGAATTTATGGCTATAAATTTCCCTCTCAGTACTGCTTTTGCTGCATCCCATAAGTTTGGATATGTTGTGCTATCATTTTCATAAGTTTCAAGGTATTAATTAATTTCTTCTGAGATTTCCTCCTTGACCCACTGTTTTTCTAAGAGTGTGTTATTTAACTTCCAAATCTTGGTGCCAAGTCTGGGTTTCTGGCCCTTACAGATTTCCAACTTCATTCCACTGTGGTCAGAGTAATTATTTTGTATGATTTCAATCTTTCTTAATTCACTGAGACTTTTTCTGTGGCCTAGCATGTGATCTATCTTGGAGAATGATCCGTGTGCTCCTGAGAAGAATGTATATCCTGCTGTATTAGGGTGTAATGTTCTGTATATGTCTATTAGGTCCAACTCCTTTAATATATTGTTCAAATTCTTTGTTTCTTTATTGATTCTCTTTTGAGATGTTCTGTCCAAAGTTGATAGTGGTGTATTAAAATCCCCCACTATAATTGTAGAGGCTTCTATTCCCTGACTTAGTTTTTCCAGTTTTTACCTCATGTATTTGGAGGCACCCTTGTTAGGAACATAAATGTTTATGATTGTTCTTTCTTCTTGAAAGATTATCCCTTTCACTAATGTGTAGTGTCCATCTTTGTCTCTTACAACTGTTTTGCATTTAAAGTCTATTTTGTCCAATATTAATATAGCTACTCCTACACTTGTTTAGTTACTGTTTGCTTGTAAGATTGTTTTCCAGTCATTCACTTTCAACCTCCTTGAATCCCTGGGTCTAAGATGTGTTTCTTGACAGCATATAGATGGGCCATATTTTCTTATCCAACCTTCCAGTCTGTGTCTCTTGACAGGTGAGTTTAATCCATTGACATTCAGTGTTATTACTTTCAAGGAATTACTTATATTAGCCATATTTTCTTTGGATTTGTGTTTGTCATATTTTGTTTGATTTTCTTTTATTGTTTTTTTTTTCTTTTTAGTTGCTCTTATACTCTCCTCCAACTCTGTCTTTCTTCTTTTTTTTTCTTTTTCTTTCTTTCTGCAGAATTCCCTTTAGTATTTCTTGAAGGGCAGGATTCTTGTTGACATACTCTCTTAGTTTCTGTTTATGTGTGAATATTTTGAACTCTCCATCATTTTTGAATAGTAAGTTTGCTTGATACAGTATTCTTGGTTGGAATTTTTTTTTTCTTTTAGTACCTTGACTATGTCATACCACTGCCTTCTTGCCTCCATGGTTTCAGATGAGAAATCAGCATTTAATCTTATGGAGCCTCCTTTGTATGTGATGGTTCTCTTTTCTCCTGCTGCTTTTAGTATTTTCTCTTTGTCTTGAGCATTGGGTAATTTAACAAGTATATGTATTGGGATAGGCCTGTTAGGATTTATGCTGTTTGGGGTGCATTGTGCTTCTTAGACATGTACATACATCTCCCTCAATAGGTTTGGGGAGTTTTCAGACATTATTTCTTCGAAGACCACTTCAGTCCCCTTTCCCTTCTCTTGCCCTTCTGGTATGTCTATAATGCATATGTTTGCACATTTTGCATTGTCATTCAGGTCCCTTAATCCCTGCTGGATTTTTTCATCGATCAGTTTGATTTCAGATGTACTGCCTTCCACATCACTAATTCTTTACTCTGCCTTTTTGAGTCTGCTGTTATTTGCTGGGAGTGTATTTTTGATTTCTTGAATTGTGCTGTTGATCACCATCATATTCATTATCTTTTTGTGTGTGATTGAGATTTCTTCTGTATTCTCTCCAAGTTTTTTCTTCATATTCTTAATTCCTTCCTTCACTTCATTAAATTGGTTCCTTATATATGTTTTGAGAGCTTTAATTCCTTATCTGATATTCTGCTCCTCTTCCTGGTTTTTATTTTGTTCATTTGATTGGGGCATGTTTTCCTGATTATTGGTTTGGTTTGTAGTTTTTTGTTGCTGTCTGGTCATCATTTTATCTTGACAGGTTTAATCAGTTGCTTAACTTCTTTGTCTAGTTTGGGGTTTAATTGTTATTTTTGTGTGTGTGTTAAGTCTTCTCTTTGTCACTTTGTTCTTCTTATTCTATTACATTGTTGTTGGTTAAGTTCACTTGAAGGAAAATATTAGGGCCAGAGAAAGCAAAAGGAGTATGAAAGGAAAATGAATATAGTAGTATTGACAGTAAATATTAACAGAGGAACCCTGTGAGATCTAGGAGAATGGATATTAGACTCATGTAAGGTATGTAGAGTTATAACAGTAAGAAAAGTAGAGTACATATAATGAGACAGTAAACTGAATGTGGGGAGGAATATAGTGTGAATAAAAAGGCCAGTGTGTTCAGGAGACAGGGAAAGAGAAAAGTAAGGACAATAATATAAAGAATGAATATAAGACAGAAAAGAGAACAAAAGTATTAGAAATAAAATGTCAGAAAAATAGGGGAGCAAACAAAGAGAGGGGTAATGTAAGAGAAACAGTAAATGATGGAGGTTAGAAAGATGTAGAGGAAAGGGGATATTGTTGGTGGCCAAAATCAATACACACAGAAAAGAGGAAATGGAGGATGAGGAAATACAGCAAATGTGAAGTGCTCCCTGCGGCACCTAATGTCAAAATAATAAAAAAGAAGAGGAAGAAAGGAAGAAAAAAAAGGGGGGGGGGACAAAAGGGAAGAGTGAAACAAGCAAGAAAAAGAAAAAGAGAAAAGAAAAAAGAAAAAGGAAAGAAAAAAGCTTCTTTCATTGTCTCTCCAAATCGACATCCACACACCTCCTGCCTTGTGAGGCCCCAAAACAGCCCACTCCAGCGAGACTCCAAACCCACTTGGCCACATCTTTGCAGGAGAGACTGTGAGGTACACTCACTCAGATGCCATCTTGCCCCACCTCTCTCAAATATGATTTTAATGGGCTTAATAGGCTTATGTTGTTTTTAAAATGCAGAAGTAAACTTAAAAATATTATTCATTAACATAAAGCACACTGATAGTATGCATAATTTTAAAGAATTTGCCTCACATATTTGTTCACACCATTTTAACCCTTGGTGTCATTTGTAAATATTGAAAGGAGAAAATAGCAGAAATTTTAAAATGTCATTAGATTATGTCCGCCTTTAAATAAATGAACTTAACCCATTTACATGCACTGTAGTATGTTAGTACCAGTTCCTCTCAAATTTTAATATATTTGCCCATTTTCACTCTACTGGCTTGAAAGTCATACATTGTATGTGTATATATATGTGTGTGTGTGTATTATTTCACTAAAATTCTTAACTTTTTTCACAGATTTATGGAGCTATAATTGACCTATGATAGCATATATTTATGGTATACAATTCAGTAACTCTTGATATTTGTATATACTTATGAAATATCAGCACAATCATGATAACACATATTCATCACCGTCAAAAGTTTTCTCATGATCTTTTTCAATTCTTCCCTACTATATCTCATCAAACCCCAACCCATCCCAGACAACTACTGACCTGCTTTCTACCAAGGATAATTTGTTTGCATTTTCCAAATATTTATATAAATGGGACCTCACAGCAAGTACTCTTTTTCATCTGGTCTCTTTCACTAAGCATAATTATTTTAAGGTGCATTATTTTTGCATGTGTAAGTAACTTATTTTTGTTGCTGAGGTACCAAAATCAATATATCTATTTTTCTGTTGATGGAAATTTTGGTTGTTTCAAGTTTTGGGTTATGTCAAAACTGCACTGGATATGAATGTACTTGTTTGTGTGGATGATTGCTTTCATTTCTTTATGAATGAAAAGACTGCAAACACATTTCCAAAGTGGTAGTATTATTTTACATTTTCACTAACAATATATGAGAGTACTAGTTGATCTACATGCTGGCCAGAACTTAGTGTGTATAGCTTTTTAATTTTGGACATTCTCAACATGTCTTTGATATGTTAGTTTGAAGTTGTAAATCAGTAATTATCAATGGTTTTAACCATCTGAAATGTTTCACGTGCTATATGCATGGACTTTGATGAAGTGTGTGTTTTGATTTTTATCCATCTTTTATTAGGATTTTGAGAATTCTTTATATACTCTGTATATATGTCCTCCATCAAAAGTGTAAATCGCAAATATTTTCTCCCAGTCTGTCCTTTGTCTTATTCAATTTGTCATTAAAAAAAGCAGAAGTATTAAGTTTGGATATAGTCTGATTTATCCTTTTGTCCTTTTAGGTACTATTTCATTTTCCTAGCAAACACCATGCAGTGGGTTGGCTTAAACAATGGAAATTTATTGTCTCACAGTGTTGAGATTTGGAGAAATCCATATCAAGGCATCAGCAAGTCTATGCTTTCTTCCCAAAGAGTTGACACCCAGGAATGGATTAAATTTAAGAACATGTTTTACTAGGCTACATAGCTCGAAATAATCAGAAGTACCAAGCGTTTAATTTTATATCTAAGACAACTTTTCCTAAATCAAAGTCAAAACTAACTTCCCTTGTGATTTTTTTCTGGAAATTTTATAGTTTAAAGTTTTATGTTTGCGGCATGGACTTTTGAGTTTAATATTGTGTATGATGTGAGTTATGGACTAAATGTTTTATATTGTTTTGGTTTTTTTGCATATGACTATCAAATAATTCCAGAATTATTTATTGATAAGAATATTTTTCCCACTGAATTGCCCTTTAACCTTTATTGAAAAGAAATTGAATATATATATGTATATATATATGCATATATATGTATATATATATATTCTCTTTCTAGATTCTCTTTTATTCCATTGGCTTATCTGTCTATCTCGATCAACACTATTTTGATTACTGTTACTTTATAATTTATATTGAAGTCACAACATGCAATCCCTGAAATGTGTTCATCTTTTTGATGAACCTTTACATAGGTAGTATTTAATTCTCTCAGCAATGTTTTATGGGCTTAAGGACAGAGGCTTTTCATATCACTTGACCAATTTATCACAAGTTATATCATAATGTGAGATACTGTTTTAAATGATGATATTAATGGTATTGTTTTCATTTCAATTTCAATGTTTTTGTTTTGACTGTAAAGAAATACAGTTATTAATCTTGCATTGTGCATTTTCCTGCAAAACTCATTTGTAAGTTCTAGTGAGAACTTTTTTAACATCTCATTTGGTTTTCTAGGTAAAAAAATAATAGTGGCTGTGAATAAAGCCTTCTTTAAATTGTCTTTTAATCAAGTGTGTATATTTATAAATATCAATAAATAATTTCTTAAAATCTGGTATATCTTTTTTTAACTATTGCTTTGGATAGAACCTTCAATACGACATTGACTAAAAGTGGTGAGAGCAGATACCTTTGTCTTGTTTCTGGTCTTAGGAAAGAAGAATTAAGTCTTTTACTATTAAGTGTGATGTTTCCAAAAAGTTTTTCATAGATGATATTTACCAGGTTGAAGAATTTCTTTTCTATCCCATATGTGCTGGAAGCTTTTTAAAATCAGTAATAGAATCAGGATTTTGTACAATGTTGTTTTTTTATTGGAATGATCATAAAGTTTTTAAAATCATATCTGTTAATGTTGGAAATTACATTGATTAATTTCAAATACATTAATTCAGAATAAAGTTATTATAGAAAAGTTGCAAAGACAATGGGGAGAGTTATGGTATATGATTAACCAGTTTCCTTAGAGTTAGCATTGTATATAACCACTGTGCCTTTGCATAAACTAAGAAATTAACTTTGTTTTAAAACTACAGACTTTATTCACATTTCCCCTGTTTTTCTGCAAAAGTTATCTCACTGCCTGAGTATTAATGCAGGCTACCACATTGAATTTAGGATTGGTTACTTTTTTTAGCAATGATAACATGAATGATTATTGAGGAAACAGATAACTGGGGGCATCAGCTACCATTTTTATATAGATCTCACAGCATGTCAGGCAGTGTGTTACAATATTTACATGCACACAGTCTCCATATTTTTCACTCCTTGAATTTTCCAACCAAAAAAAATGGATGACCTTGTAAGTAAGTGAGGTTCCTCCCAGTGGAAAGGATGCATTCATGACTTAGTTATACTGTGCTTGCTTTCTTGGATGAGTCTTTTAAGCTTTTGTGGGACATGGCTTGCTGTGCAGACAGGCAGTGTCCAGTGGTTCCAGCAGTTTCTGGGTCTGCTGTAGACACGGTCCACATAGGATGACTTATCCATCCTGGTTTGCATGGTTAATTTTTTAATGTTATACCAACATTGCATTCTTGAGATAAATCCCATTGATTATGATGTAATATCAGTATATTATATTTTAGTATTCCGTTTACTAAAATTTTCTTAAGAACTTTTACATATATCCACATGAGAGATATTCTGTAGTATTCTTTTATTTCCACCTGGTTTCTATATCAGAGTGAAGTTGGATTAATAGGGTATATTGGGAAATAGTCCCTCCTCTTTACATTTCTAGAATACTTTGATTATAATTGATACTATTTCTTCCTTGAATGATTGATTCAATTCCCCCAGTAAAACCAATTGGGCATCAGCATTGCATTTTCTCTCCTTTCATCCTAAGTGTAGTTAGAGGTTATCAGTTTTATTTGTCACTTAAAATTTTGGTTTCATATATGTGCTACTTAGTTTTACTGTGTTCTATTATCTTCCCACTCTGATTTTTTTTTTTTTAAGGTACCATGACCAGGGATTAACTCAGGACCTCGTATGTGGGAAGCTGACACTCCCACTCTGATCTTTATTATTTCCTTTCTTCTGCTTAGTTTTCTTTTTCATAAAGTGGAAGCTGACGTCCTTGAGTTCAGATCATTCTTCTTTCATAAAAGGCATGTAATTCTATAAATCTCCAAGCAGCGTTGTGGCAGCATCCTACATTATGATATGTTTTCGGGTTTATTTTTATTCAGTTCAAAATACATTCTAATTTCCCTTTTTATTTCTTCATTGGCCCATGAATTATTTAGAAGTGTACTATTTATTGTAAAATATTTTCAGACTTTTCAGATATCTTTCTTTTCTTGATTTTAATTAAATTACATGGAAGTTTGAACACATAGTATGTATCATTTAAATTCTTTTTAATATCCACTGAGACTTATTTTATGGTTCAGAACAGAGTCAAATCTGGTAAATGTTCTATGAGCATATAGAAAGAATGTGTATTCTCTTGTTAGGTGTACCATTCTATAAATAAATATCAACACTACTGGTTGATAGTTTTGTTTTATTCATCCGTATACTTCTGATTTTATGTCTACTTGTTCTAAGTCTTTTTGAAAGGGAATGTTGAAACATCTATCATAATTTTGTTAATATGTATTTCCCTTGCAGTTCTTTTATATTTCATTTCATGTATTTTAAAGTTTTTTAAGTGTATAAACTTTATTATGTGCTCTAAATGAATTGTACTCCTTATGATTAATAAATTACCCTCTACTTTTCTTGATATTAGTCATTGTCAAAACTTGGTATTGTCAGTAGTTTGGGTTATGGTCATTCTAGTAGCTATGTAGTGGTATTTCATTGTGTTTTGAATTGCATTGCTCTAATGACTAAACATGTTAAGCTTCTTTTCATGTGCTTAAAGCTATTTGGATATTTTCCTTGGAGAAATGTCACATCAAATATTTTGCCTATTTTTTATTTGGATTGTTTGTTTTCTTATGATTGAGTTATAAATGTTTTTTGTATATTGTGGATACATGTCTGCTATCAGATATATGATTTGCAAATATGTTCTCTCCATCTGCAGCTTGACTTTTCTTCTCATTAACTGTGCCATTTGAAGAGTGGAAGTGTGGGTATATACTGTGCTCAAAAGTTCAGCCACTTCTCAACTTGGCATTCACTCTATATCGGGCTCCATCATATTTTTCCTATGCATGTGCTTGGCTTCTCAGTTAGACAGGGGTGTGTGCAAAACTATATATAGGCATTGGGATGCACTGTAAATTTCTGGATATTTTTTGGTATATTTCTGTCTGGTCCTCCACTTACTCCAACCAAGACTGCAACCTCCTTTTAGTGGATCTGCAGGTTCCTCTTCCTCTGTGTCATATGTAGTTTGCTCATTTTCCTGAAAATGCTCCCTGTTTGGGTTATTACCCTAGATTCCAAATCATGTTCTTTGTCAGGAAAGATTTTGGTTTTCATGGCCAACCTCACTCTGATAAACTAGTGAATTTAAAGCATTTGGATGGAAGCAGCGGCACTTGGACATAAGCAGAAAAGAAAGTTACCTACTACTGACATTCTTACCAGCAGTTCTAGTAATTCATAAATAAATGCTCTTCAAATTGATGTTTGCCTGTTGCCAATTTCCAAACACCTGATATCATTGTTATTCATGACTGTATTTAGTTTTATGCTTGTTTTGGAGACGAGGACTCACTTACCTCTTCAGCCCTATTCCTGGAAATCCAGACTCCTGATTATATTTGACTTCATTTACATAAGGCTTCTTACATTATAAACTTATAAACATGAAGAATGTAGTAGCTTATAAGTTCTGTGAATGTGCTGTCAATTAACTCTATTCATAGTAAACACTCCTTCTCCTCAATTTGACTAATTCTCTTCGTTTCTTCTCTGAAAACCCTGACTTAACACATTTATTGCTTTCAACTAAACTATTTACTTTAAAAAAAGACATGATTTTTAAATAAATACAAGCCAGAATTATGCACTTTTATTAGTAACTTGTCAATATAAGAAGGCATTATTTAAAAGCATAATGTCATGTCTATCTTATTCATTTAAACTGCTATATTAGCATTCCATTGTATGGATAAAACATAATTTTCTTTTCTACGGAAATGGACATATAGGTTAATTCTAGTCTTTTCACTTACATATCTAGTACAAAGTATTTGATATATTATCACATGTGCATGGATATTTTACAACAAATGTCTATGACCTATAGGAATGTGATAAAGTATATCAGCAGAATGACTGTCAAAAGGTCTGAGTATATAATTTTTTGTGAATATGGATAAATTTTCTTCAAAAGACAGGGTATCAATATAATATACCAACAAAGAATTATGAGTGTTTTGTTTTCTCCATCCCCATAATATTTAAAAAATAATTAACATCCAATGATACTAAATATTTTAATTTTTATTAAGTGCCATATGAGTAATGAACATCTTTACATACATTTTTATATGAACAGTCTTTTATTAACTCTTTATTGACCTCACAACAAATTACCAAAAGCATGGAAGCATAAAACAATATCTATTTAATGATAAGAAGTCTAAGAAGACTAGACTGGATTTGATGTTTAGGGTCTCACAAAGCTGAAATCAAGGAGTCAACATGCGGGCTTTTGCTTGAGGACTCTGGGAAATAATCTAATTTTAAGGACATTCATGTTTTTTGTAGAATCCAGTTCCCTGCAGCTATAGCTTTGAGGTCCTTATTTCCTTGATGGCAGTAAGACAGAAGCCACATGTTGGTCCTAGTAGCTGCCCACATTCTTAATTCCATGGACTCCTTTATCTTCAAAATATCAAGGCTACATGTTGTGGTTTGAAATAGTAAGTACCCCAATCATGTTCTTAAAGCTAATCCATTATTGCCTAAGTAAAATTATTTTAAGTAGAATATTTTGATAAGTTTACTTCAGTTAAGGCATGACCCAGTGTGGGTCTTAACCCTCTTATTGTAGTTCTTTATAAGAACGAAATTCAAAGAGAGAGAAAGTCATGGAAGCAAGAAGCTGAAAACCACTACCTTGAAAAGAAGGGATAGACCAGTAGATGTGCCTTGCCATGTTATGAGGTATCCAGGATCATCAGGAGCTGGTCTTCAGGAAGAATCATCTTGATGATACCTTGATTTGAACATTTTTACAGCTTCAAAACTGTAAGCTTGTAAACTATTAGATTCCCATAGTTAAAGTCAATGCATTTTATGGTATCTGCTTTTGGCAGCTTAGCAAACTAAAACAGAATGTAAATTCTTTCTTATATTTCAAATATCTCTGATTTTCTCTTCTCCTGCCAACCAAAGGAAGGCCTCTTTTTTTAAGAAGTCCTATGATAAAAATGTCCCATTCAAATAATCCAGGATAAAAAAATTTAAGGTAAATTGAGCATTTAATATAACACAACCAAGGAGGCAAAATCCATTTACATTTACAGAGAGGGACATCTTTCATGTGAGAGATTCTGCCTATTGTTTACCTCTTTATAAAACTTGCCTTTGTTCTGTTAGATTGATACTTATCTTACCAATTTTAATAAATCTTTTTGAAAAAAATTAAAAACTTGTCAAAAATTTTATATAACATTTGATTTTATTTAAACCCCATTGTGTTTTTTAGGGCAGACTTTAAATTAAATCCAATTTTTTCTTCTGTGATTAAAGTTCTATTATACTGTGACCATAAAACATTTTTGGTACTTTCTATATTTGTAATTAGCAGAGGGCTGTTTTTGTTTTTAATTTGCTAACATATAATCAATTTTTATGCCTGTCTCTTGAAAATGAGAATTGAAAATCTGTATTCTGGGTGGAAATACCAATACACCAGGACACACCTATACATAGTTATATACCTACACATATAATAGATATACCTAATTTAGTAATTATGTAATTTGGTCATATTGTTCATGATTTATATTTATTTCTTTGATTGGACATAGATTTAGGGAATGAGTTAAATATTCAACTATGATATTGTGATTTTCCTTGTACTTTTATAAACATTCTTTTACAAATTGTGACTTTTTTCTTAAAAAATATTCATGTCTAGTCTCACTGAGTGTGCTCAGTTGTGAAGGTTTAACTCCAATTTTTTTTTTGCTTTTTTTAATCTCTAGAAATTAAACATCCAAGCATCTACAGTGTCATGTTCTTCAAGCCTTTTTTTTTTTAGAATTGTTGTAGCCCTATTTGTCTTTCTCAACATAGAGTATGTTTTCTACTGTATTTTGTTTTATTTTTCTGAAGGTAGGTTAGGATACCTGCCATTTAAGAAAATGAACAGAAATTTTAAAAACCCATGAAAGGAGGGAAAAAAATCATTGTGCAAGAATAGGACTAATTTAAGCTCAGCACCACAATGAAGTGAGCTCAGTAGTTTTTGAAGTGAAGAAACCTTACTCCCTGATGGGTCAGATGACCCAAGAAATTGGGGGGAGAGGGGAGGGAACATTGTCAAGTATGTGGTTGAAACTATAATGTTGAGAAAACTCTTTAGAAAATATAATAAGGAAGGTTACTGATTAAGATGTTTAAGTGGGGGCATCTGACACAGGGCAGGCTTCTGGGGAGTGTGTGAGTGCTCATTTTGTCATAGTGGGTTATACATTGGGTGGAGACCCATACAGTGATAATGAAAGTATACCCACATCCTGGGGAGGACTGATGTCCTCAAACAGAGGGAATGTTATCTCTTGAAATAATTGGTGGCTCCCAATGAGTTAGGGCAGTTGAGTATGTCAAGTCCTCAACATTGTTGCAAGTATCTCTGAATATGGTCCTTCAAGTAATTAAGATTGATTGTCACTGTGCATGCCAAAGGGAGTGGGAAAGAGGTACTGAATAGATGGAATCAGTGTAACTGTGGAGCAATGGAAGTGTTCCACAAGATCATGCACTGATGGATATAGGGCATGTTAAACTACATAAAATGTATAAAAATTAAAATGTAAAACATAAGATAATTAAAATTTAGAAAATTGTACAGTCTAAAATATGAGCCATAATGTAAACCCAAATGGAACCATGTTTGGAAGCTATGTTCAATATCTGTACATCAGCTGCAGCAAATATAATATGAATATTTAAAAAGATCATTGCTGGGGAAGGGACAAAGTGTTTGATGTTGGATATGTGGGAGTCCCTATATTGTATATGTGAATTACTGTGATCTAAAACTTTTGTGAAGACAAACTTAATAATTAGAAGAAAAAAAAGAGAAAGTATTTAGACACTGAGGAAGAAATGAAAGAAATCGCCTTGCCATTGTACATACAGGGCAACACCTATTGCCGTGATGAAAGGCAAAACATCAAAAACAAAGCTTTTTCATTTTGTCATTTTATGACTCCCCAGTTTATTTTTTCTTTATTTAATTTTTCTAAATTAGTATCTAACCTTTAAACCCATTACTATATTACATTTTACTATTAATGGAACTTGGCAATATATTAGGCTTCATTTTTGAAGAAGTTTTGGACCACAAAGAGGTTCAACTATGCCAGGAGAGGAACACTGGTGTGGAGTATTATTGATGGGGGGGGTACATGGTTGGGAGGGAGTTCTCCAGGGCATGTATACAGGGTACATAAAAATGTTTGGATATTTTCATAGTAGTTACAGTTAAAAATGACAACTGAGGGGGTGCTGAGTTTCTAGCCAGGGGAGGTCTATCACTTTCCCCAATGGAATAGCAACAATCTGCCAAGTGCAATGGCAAAGACCAATAAAGATGGATGGTCCAACACTGAGCCCTTGATACTGATGGCTCCAAATATATGAATTAGGCCTAGATCTGAGGGGTGCCTAAGAGTTACCTTCTGAGAGCCTCCATGTTGCTCAAATATGTCCACTCTCTAAGACAAACTCAGCATGTAGATGCACTGCCTTCCCTCCAGCATGGGACATGACTCCCAGGGATGAGCCTCCCTGGCACTGAGGGATTACTACCGAGCACCAGCCTATGATGTAACTAGAAAAAGACCTCAAATAAAGGGGTCAACTCAGACTGGCAGAATATCTAAACCTACATGTAATTTCATGTGTTAAAAACTGCTTTTTGACTTTAGATAAAAGGGGGAAATGAAAAGGACAAGTGAGTTTATATGCCTATGAGTCTCCAAAAAAGAGCCAGGAGGTCATCAGATTCAGAGGGGTGATGCTTATGCACATCTCAGCAGGGTACCAGAGACAGCCAAGGTAGATGGAAACCCAGGTGCTGGTTCTCCTGAGCGCTGCAGAGACCCATATGTTCTATGGTCATAGCAGATGGCTATGGAGTTCAGGGCCATGTCAGTTGATCCAACTTTGGAGTTTGTGTTCCTGAGTGTGATGGAGTTGGACTCAGATATCATCTTTCTACACATGCCTCTTCCGTTACTTTTACTGGACCTGTGGTTGACATTTGGGTTGGTGCATACTCAGGAGACCTGAATCTCTGGACTGTCCATGTGACAGCCAGGCCTTGGACCTCAGCAGACTTGTGGCTCCTACCCTCTGGTTTGTTGGACTTACCCTGGCCAGCTGACAGGGAGGTGAAGAGGGTCAACCACCACACCAGGGAGCCAAGAGTGCCTACAGCTGCAAGCAGGAGAATTGCATCCATCATCCATGTGGTCTCTAAGGCCCCTCTTGATGTAGAGGAGGATTGGACATAACCGTTCTAGGGTTCACAGGATGGAGGAATAGAGTATGGATTAGAGTGGACTTACTGATATTCTATTATAGAACTATTGTGATTAGTAATGGAACAAATTGTAGCATGAATGTGACGAAAGTAGCCATGGTAGCTGCTGAGGGTAGGGAGAGGGAAGAAGAGATATGATATGCAGGCATTTTCAGGACTTGGTGTTGCCCTGGGTGGTACTGCAGGGACAGATGCTGGACATTGTACCTCTGCCACGGCCCACTGGGTGGACTGGGTGAGAGTGTAAACTACAATGTAAACCATTATCCATGTCATGCAACAGTGCTCCAAAATGTATTCACAAATGCAATGACTGTCCCACGATGATGAAAGAGGTTGTTGATGTAGGAGGAGTGGGGTGAGGGGTGTGAGGGGTATATTGGGACCTCATTTTTTTAATGTAACATTAAAAAAAATAGAGAAAAAAGGAAAGAAACTGTACTCCCTGCACATCCTGTCATTCTCCCACAGAAGTCCAGCAATGAGAATTCTCTAGGTCCTCTTGCATGCCAAAGAGATGAGGGAAATGACCAAGAAAAAACGCCCTTCTGAGGGATGGGTATGTCAGGGCCAGTCCTGAGCAGGGCCTTATCAGGAAGCAGCCTGCAAGTGCACAGCCATTCCTCATGGAAAGGCATGGCAGGTGGCTGTCAGGAGAAACACTGAGTCTGGGTTTTCCTTACTGCAACTCCCAAAGAGAACAGAACCTGCCTTCCTTGGGCTCGACCAAAGCAGCAAGGAGGGTGGCCAGTTACCTGTGGTATGATGACTGGTAGGTTTAAAGAAGAGAGAATGTTTTCTGCTTTAGTGTTTCCTTTGTCCTTAGGCTATTCAAACTGAACAGTAGGTAACCACTGTTTTCAAGGAACCAGACCAACTTTGCTGGCTTGGTTTGGATTTTCATCCCTAGCTGTGAGTGCATTTTGGTTTGGAAAGTTAGTTTGTTTCACCATATCCAGACCTAGAACATTCTCTCTCTGTAATTATGAATTGCCCTTGTTTTACATTTAATTAAAAGAGAATGTCTTTGATCACTAGTTTGTTGGTGTTGGATTGTTTGCACTGTGAGGTTCTTAAAATTTTTTGCTTCAAACTATTAAAGCAACTCATGTTAGAGACCCTTTCCATATGAAAGGTTTGTAGTTGAGATATTACATATGTTTTATTGTTTAAAATAAAATTCATCAATACGAAACAAGTTCTGGATGTTAATATTTTCATAAGATCTCTTTTCTAAGATGTGTTAAACTTTATAATTTCACTAACTGTTCATGTTATTTCTATCGGAATTCTGGAACCTAGGAAGCTATATGCTTGTTTCCAATCTTAATTCCCTGTTGCAAGATGTATGGACTTCAGTAAAAAGACTTCAGACCAATTCTTGGTATTACAGTTGGTTGCCTCTTGGTTGTATAACTTCTGAGTGCAAATCATTGAGCTCTTTAATGAAGTATTGCATAGAATAAGTTATGATGGTAATTAAAAAAAAATCACATCTGAGTATCTCCGTTGAGTGTTGCTTAATTACTGTGTTTCAAATTCATAAATGTTATTTCCTTTACATTCAAAAATATATATGATCATTTAAATATTTTGATCTCTGCTTTCTTAATTTGTATTTATCATTAAAAATTTTTTCTGAATCATTTTGTTTTAGATGTAGCTCTTACAAAACTACATGGTTAGATTTTCATTCTACATTAGTGTTTTTCTTAGTAAATTTATCTCATTTTCAATAATTGGTGTGAAAGATAGTTTATGATATGCTTTGTTGCTAACCTACTTCTTTTTAGCATTGACTATGTATTCTGTATTATTTTTGATTGAATTTTATTTCTCTTATACATCAATTTTGTGTTCCAATTACTTATAGCTTCTAATAGTCTGTTTCACTATGACTATTTTCCTTTTATTTTTATATCATCAACTTTTATAATATTTATTGCCTCCATATCAGTACATACATCTTTAAAATGTGTAATTCTAATGTATTCTACTTTAAAATCCTTTCCTCCAAAATGCAACTCTGAAATTTGGTTTTCATATTTTTATTTTTAACCTTCATGTCTACCTTATTTTCAATAATCTAAATATTTCTTGTTATAGTACCTATACACAGGATCACTCTATCCTAATTCTTAAAGTCAAAGTAATCTATCTCCTTCCTTCCCACTTTTTGAACTATCCTTGTGATAGGTTGAATTATGTACCCTGATTTAGGCATGGTTTTAATGTTAATCCTTGTCCTTATGGTTAACAAACCATTGTAAATAAGACTTCTTGAAGTTATTCTTTTTAGTTATAGTGTAGTCCAGCTGAATGAGATTGTCACTTAATCCAGATTACTGGGTTTTTCTATAAGCAAAAGAAAGTCATAGAATTAGAGAAAGGAACAGGGAGGTGCTAGAAGCCAGAAGTCAACAAAACCAGAAGAAAAGTAGAGGGCATCTCCATGTGAGGAGAAAGCTGAGGAACCCAAAGATTACCAGCCAGTCAGATTCTACAGAACCAAGAAGGAGGCAATTGTGATTTTTACCTCTGGTTTTTGAAATGCGAGCCAGTAAATCCTCATTGTTTAAAACAACTCCTTATGAGATGTTGTGCTTTTGTGTCAGGTTTTATGTGTTGGGGTGGGTTTGGTAGAAGTGCTAGAAAGAAAAAGAAGTGCTAGAAAGAAATATAGAAAGCTATATATTTATGTATCTTTGATATGTAATTTGTTCTATAACATATCAATATTGATATCAGTTTTTTTTTGTTATGAACTTTTCTGTTTAAAAATCTAGATCCAAGTTCTCTTTAATATTAATGTTGTTTCCTTAAATTATAGTTTTGAAAATATTTTCTTCCATTTGTTCTTGTTTAAGATATTAGTTATTACTGTATTGAATCTTGTTTTTCTGTTTTGTGTTTTTTATATCTCACTAAATCTTCTGAATTTTTATACACTACTTTTCTCTATGCAAGCTATGCAAGTTGATGGTTTTAAGTTCCATGTAATTATTAAACTTTTTAAAGTCTTTTTTTATTTTTAAGGAAGCTTTAGATTACATAAATGTTACATAAAAAGCATAAGGAATTCCCATTAGTAATTAATTCTTTTGTGTTTTTCCACTTGTCTACACAAGTTTAAGTAAATTTATGTAGGTAAAATAAAATGTCAAATAATCGCCAACAAGTCTTCAGTAATTACTCAAATAAATGAATTTTTACATCTTTACAGAAAGCAGTGCCTGGAAATGAAAGGTGGGAAGGGATATTTTCCAGAATAATTGTCATATTGAATATTCCTAATCCAAATGTTATTATTCATCAAGGGCCAATACATATTGAAATAAAATGTATGGAAATATGTAAACACAGTGAGATTATTTTAAAGATTTTGAAAAACAAATCTCCGAGTTTATCAGAAAATCTATGAGTAGATCATGTTTTTCTGGCAACTACACAAATAAACTGTCAATATATAATAAATTTAATTTTCATTTATAAGATATATTGCATGGACAGAATTCTTTCCTACATAAATGTGGAGGGAAAAGCTGTGCCTAGCAAAGGAGGACAGACCAATACACCAGGTCCTTGATATTGATGGCTGTACTTATGAACCTTGTTCTTGTGAAATTGAAATTTATCCTAGTATTATATATTGCCTAAGAGTTACCTACTGAAAGCCTCCTTGTTGCTCAAATGTGGCCTCTTTCTAAGCCAAACTCAGCATATAAACTCACTACTGTACCCCTCACCCCCCACCCCCATATAAGACATGACTCTGGGGAATGAGAAATCATGGCATGAAGGAATTATTACACACCATGCCAACCAGTGATGCATCTAGAAAAAGATCTAGACCAAAAAGGGGGAATACTAAATACAAATGAGTTTTTATGGCTTAGAAATTTCGAAGTGATTTGGGAGGTCATTCCAGAGGAAATACTTATGCATGTCTCAGGGGGATCTCAGTGATTGCCATGGTAGAAAGTGCCTCAAGCTGGGGGACTCCTGAGGGTTCTAGAGATGTCTGAACAGTATAGGCAGGGCAGACACACTCAGGGCTTTAGCACCCTGTCAGTGGGGCTTACCTTGGAATATATGATAAACTATCACTCCAGTGTCTCTACACATGGTTTTCATGCCTTTTTATTTGAACCTATAATTAGTACTAAACCCATTAAATATGCGTCCCAGAGACAACTGCAAATCTTCCAGCTTTTTATGCCAGTTGAGCCCTGAATGTCAGCAGAGTTGCTGCCAACACCTACTTTCTATTTCATCAAACTCACCCAGGACCACTAACAAAAGGATGATGATGGGCGATGCCCATCTCCCCAAAATAGAAAGTATCTACAACTGCAAGTGAGACAGTTCCACCTACCTGCCTCATGGGATCTAAGCCCCTTCTCGACTGGAAGCAGAGTGTGCATCACTATTGCAAAATCCTCAACATTGAGGAATGAACAAACATAATGGGGAATACAACGATGGACAAAATAGACTTATTATTATAGGAATGGTAGAACTTGTAACATTGATATAAAGGCAGTGGTCACCAGAAGTTCTGAGGGGAAAGAGAGGGAAGAATAGGTATAATATGGGGCATTTTGGGGAAATTGGAATTGTTCTGCATGACATTGCAATGACAAAAACAGGCCATTATACATTTTGTCGAAACCTATAAAACTGTGCAGTGCAAAGTGATAACCATAATTATATAGACCATGATTAGTAGAAATGCTTCAATATGTGTTAATCAATTGTAACAAATATGCCACACTAATGAAATATATTGTTAATGGGAATAAGTATGGGAGAAGGAGAAAGTGGACTAAATGGGAATTCTCCACATTTTTGATGTAACATTAATGTAATCTAAAGCTTCTTTTAAAATAAAATAAATTTAAAAAAAGAATTGCCAAATTTATTTGATTTGGGGTATATAACTACTTAATATTCCATTATTCCAAATTTTGGGGGCATTTTTGCCAAAATTTCTCATTGAAATGAGTTAATTTATTATTGATTAATTTCATATATCTTGTGGTACTTTTGGCCTAGAAACTTGTTCCACAGACTAATTGGTTTTAAACAACAGAAATTCATTGTCTCACAGTTCTGGTTGCCTCGAAATCCAAAATCAAGTTATCAGCAGGGCAATACTTCCTTTGAAGTCTGTAGGGTTCTGGTGGTGGATTGCTGCCATACGCTCTCACTCTCTGTCTCTGTATTTCTGTCCATGCTTCATCTCCTTTTAAGGACTCCAGTCATATTAAATCAGGTCCCTCCCTAATTCATTTGGTCTCCTTTTAACTAAAAAAAATCTTCAAAGTTCCTATTTACAAATGTGTTCATATTTACAGAATAGGGCATTTGGACTTGAATATTTTTTTAGAGGAGTTAACTCAATTCATAACAGAAATGAATAAGAATATTCCTTTTCTCTGTCTCACTTTCTTCTAATAGTTTTAAAACACAAATGATTTTTGCCAAACAAATGTATGTCTCCACAGTCTCTAACAGAATGAGTATTAAACATTATGACAGTTTGTTAATTTCCACACTGTACTCTGTGTGGATAGCTGATAGTAATATGATGAAGTTCTAAACAGATGATTCTACCAGAAGCATTCTAAATATTTCAATAACCTCTTTGAATTCCAAATTGGAAATACAATGTTTACAAAGCTCTGCAATGACATTTTATATCAGTTAAGTTATGCAAACATATTATTGCTGTGATTCAGCTTAGTTTTGATATACTGTTTTAGGGTTTTAGACAAGCCTTATGATCAATTCTACATTTTGATATCATAAAAGGTATTATGTGAGTTTTCTTGTACATACAAACATCATAACCTATATTCTTTATACTGCTGATTTTAAATATGAATTAACAAACAAGAAAGAAAAAAACCCTGCTGAACCATTTGGTGATCGTAACCATATGGAAAGTATTTAGAAGCAAAGGCACTCACTTATTTTTATGTACAAAAATATGTACAGTGGCTTATTTGTATGAAAAAGTGAAATCCCTTTATATAGAGCTGTTTGGGAAAATAGTGGGGAAACATTGGAGTGATGGAATCCAATCCTTAGTATAAATGTTACAATATATGTGAGAAAATGCAAAATCTGCATCCTAATATACATGAAAATATATTATCTAATTTCTCCCTTTTCTCCATAACGAAAATTATAAGAGTAAGTGTAATTGGCCAACAACAAAGACCTTCAGGGTCTATGCATATCGTGTGTTCATAAGAGGCAAGTTTATATATTTTACAAATGAAAATTTTAAGAATTGATAATTTGGGGGGTTGTATGCTCTTCTAGAACAGATCTCCAGGAATTAGGTGGCCTTTGACAGCCCTGATTAATCTGTTGAAGATTTCTAGGAAATCCCTCCAGATTGAGCACAGAAATAATCTTAGACAAATCTACTTATGGGGTAAATGATGGTATTCCTAGTGGGAAGGCAATGAGGATATTTAGGACGTATTTAGGGGCAAGAAAAGTCCACTATTTGGAAACTTTTAATTTTGATTTCTTCTTACTTTTAATTTCTTCCAATCCCAAAGTACACAGAAGTCCTATGTAGTATTCAGCCTTTTGAGGTGGTACTGTGGGCATCAAATGGTCAGCACATCCTTCACACAAATGGCACATGTGTGAAAGAGCCACGTACTGTGGAGAAAACCCTGGTGGAACAAAAAGGAACCCAGTCCTCGTTACTGAAAGAAGTGATAGAAACAGCTGTATTGTTCTGTGAAGCAAGTCGAAGTGGAAAACCCAGGAGAGATGATTGAAATTTTCTCTTTACCTGTTTATAGAATAGAGGTTAACCTCATAGGGGCTGTTGAGGGAGAGTGAGGGAGCAGAAGCAAATGAGTCTATGTAGCATTGATAAAGAAAGATAATATTAAGCCTATATTCTGAGATTTTTCCATTTAAATAGACACCATCTGAGAGGAATGTAGAAGAGGAAAGTAACCATAGTTGGCCTGTCATTGCATTAACAGGAGACTATAGTTAGCATTTCCTTCTTTTGCCAGCATAATGTAATTTATGTTCACATTGAAGATTTTTAATCATTGCAATACCATGAGTGCCTTTGGCATAATCAAAGAAAGATTAAATTATGTTCAGTGTCATTCTGCTGTTATGTCATTATTTTCTATTGTTTTGAAAAAATAATAAATGCATACTATAATCATTTGTTAATCAGAAATTTAGTTTAAGATGATTAGAGTATATCCTAATTATGTGTTATTTATAATCAGCATTTTGTAAACAAGAGTATGAACACATAAAACTTGTACATATTATGTAAATCATAGTGAACATAATCGCCATTAGAGACATTTCAGCAAAAAAGCCAATCAATTTGGTGAAAAATCAGTTTAGCAAATATTATTTTTAATTGCCTATTTAATGAACCCAGTAGGTTGAATCATATTTATATATACACTTAGAATTAAATATTTGGAGATTAATCTGCAAAGAGACAGAATTATGCATGTTTGAATTCCAGTGCTTTCACTGCATCGGAAAATACTTAAAATTTTTGTTTCCTCTTCCACACCCATACAAGTGTACATATTTCTCAATTTTATTGTGAAATTTAAATAAAAAGATACATGTAAAGTTTGACACATAGTAGGTGTTTAGTTCATTTTCTTCCTTCTCCCTATTTATCTCTAAACATACACTTAGACATGTTGCTTACTTTTTAAAAATATTGTCTTTGATGGTGACATTTTTCAATAAAATCTTCTGTTTCATTTTTTTTCTTACACCAATAATTATATTCTGTATTTCATCACGCATTCCGTATTTTGGAACCCTACTTTCACAAATCCCAATGAAAACTTTAGACTTAATGTTACCAAAGAAATGTCATCACAATTATAAAGCATTTAAGGTTTCTGACTCTTTGAAAAGTCCATTAAAAGTTAGTGAGCATACCAAGATAATATGTAGATCAATGAAATGAGACATTGAATCATTACTATAATAAATGAGATATTATGTCACCTTTCTTTTTCTGTATTAGTCAGGCAAAGGGGTGCTGATGCAAAATACCAGAAATCAGTTGGTTTTTATAAAGGGTATTTATTTGGGATAGAATCTCACATTTACCAGGCCATAAAGCATAAGTTACTTCCCTCACCAAAGTCTATTGCCATGTATTAGAGTAAGATGGCTGACAAAGTCTGCCAGGGTTAAGCCTTCCTGGGTTCCTCCCTTCCGGGGCTCATTTTCCTCCAGGCTCAGCAACTCTGTTTTCTCTACAAGGCCAGCTGTAGACCATCAGGTGACCAACTCTGTCTCTTTCAGTAAGGCTTGATTCTCTCCAGGCTTGGTTTCTCTGCTCCTCTGTGTGCTTACTTCCTGAGCTCCAGCTCAAAACTCCAACTAATTCTTCTGCCATGGCATTTTCTCTGTGAGTTTCTTGGTAGGCAGGGACTCAACTGCCACTGACATTACTGACGTGGCCCAATCAAAGCCCTACTCATAATTTAATCATGCCCAGAGGAAATGACCAGTTAACAAACATAACCCAATATTTCTATTTGGAATTCATCAATAATATCAAACTGCTACAGCTTCTAATTATTTCTTCCTTTTTGTTGTTTGCTTCAAATGGGCTATTTATTAACTCTTCTACTAAGCATGGGAATTAGTTATAATTCTTTGAATTTTAATTGGAATTTAAAAGAAATTTGGTTGCAATGTCTTATTTTCAGATTCATTGTACAAAACATTTCTACAGGATTATTTCAAAAAGTCTCTTCAAATTCAAAATGATCAGTCAGAGAAAATAGTGACATTAAATTAATTTATTAATCATTTCAGTTTATCTCATAAAATGATATGCACATCCTACAATGTGTAAAACACTAACTTACGTGAGAAAATCCCATTTTAAAACTAAATATATGTGAAGCTTATGTCGCTTTCCTGTACATACAACAAATTCATGTCAAAAACCATGTCCTCCTTGGTACTTTCTCAAAATTCTACTTAGAATTAATTATTCCTTTTAATTTATTACTAATATATGTTACTTGTGTACCTTAATACCTTAAAATTTTCTTGTGACCAGACTTGTAATGTTTGCATTAAAAAAACTCAATAAACCTATATTCAAATGATTTTATTTTTAATAATTTCCAAGTAGGTCTTGTCAGGTTAACCATCCTGTATATAACAGGACTTAATTCTAGAGAAAACAAAACAAACAGAATGAAACAACCACTTGAAGTCACAGGAGAATAACCTAAAGCAGGCAGATTCTGAAGGGTAATCTAAATTTGGAAAGAGAATGGCATTAGGTTATCTCCCTGTATTTTATGGATTTTGTCTAATACAAAAGCTGTAACACTACTGGATTAAATAATTAAAGAATAGATTTCAGTGCAAGCACTTCAGCTGGATAGTGAGAGGGGAAATTCTAGAATGGAGAGAATCTCACAGTGGGAGGGTCTACAATTTGTATATAAATGTTCTCCAAATTTATGATGCTGGAAATACACATGTGCAAGACAGACTCCAAACAGTTCACCTAAAGCTAATGTAAGAAAAGAGAGCTTTTTCTTACTACACACTGCAGGAAATACGGGGGTTTGAGTTCACCCACATTAATTGTCTGTTAAAATAAATTTTAAAATACTCTTCATACGAATATAGCAGAGTTCAGAGGTTCTAAATCATATACTTCACAATGTAAAGGATATAAATAAAAATCACTATGCATGTGAAATTGGGCAAATGTGTCCTCTACTTGACTAGAAAACAAAAAATAAGCTAATCTCATATGGGTAGTAGATGGCAAGGATTTTACAGAACCTTTTAAATATTTAAAACATAAAACTATGCTCAAAACTTAAAAGGATACAGTATTATTTATGAATTCTGAAATTCAGATTATGTTTGTATGTTGGTCTGTTCCTCTAGGTATATTAGATGTATTGGACTCAGAGGTTTCACTCTTACTTGATTAAATTATGATTAAGGCTTTGATTAGGCCATGTCAGTAGGATGTTGAGTCCCCACTCCCTTGTTGGGCAGGGACTCACAGAGAAAATGACATAGAAGAGGAGACGGTAGTAGACTTTTTAATGGTGGAGCCCTAGGAAGTAAATACACAGAGAAGCAGCTACGTGAGGAAGCAGAGAAACCTCCACTAGACAAGGCAGAGGTCCCTTTGTTTCCTTTGTTCTACAGTAAGTTCATCAGTATTTTTAACTTCAAATATCATACTTTCTATTTACTTGTATTATGTCAATCTTTTAATAGTTGTATTTCTCTGTTGATATTTTTATTCATTCATTATAAATATGGTATCTATATTAGTTAACCAAAGGAGTACTTAATGCAAAATACCAGAAATATGTTGGCTTTTAAAAAGGGTATTCATTTGAGATAGCAGCTTACAGTTACCAGGATATAAAACATAAATTACTTCCCTCACTGAAATCTATTGACATGTTTGGGAGTAAGATGGCTGCCAACATCTGCAAGGGTTCAGGCTTCCTCTACCTCTTAAAGCTCCATGGTCCTAGGTTCTTCCTATATCAGCTGTAGGTAGGCTAGGATAAGTCTCATCTCTCTCCTGGGGCTCGTTTCTCCCAGGCTCAGCTGCTCTGCTCTCTCCATAAGGCCACTGTGAATTATCAGGAGGACGGCTTGTCTCTCTTCCTGGAGTCTCTGCTATGTCTAATGGAACCTTCTCTGGGTGCTTACTTTTAGGGTTCCAGGATCAAAACCCTGTTTCCTCTGTCTTGTCATTTTCCCTGTGAGTCCTCATCCACCAAGGGGGCTGGGACTCGACATCCTACCGATATGGCCCAATCGAAGCCTTAGTCATAATTTAATAAATTAAAAGTGAAACCTCTGACTGCAATGTAATCCAAGGGTATCACTAACCAACAGAAATAGGCCAGTTTACAAACATAATCAGTATTTCTTTTTGGAATTATTCAATAATATCAAAGTGCCACACTAGTTACATATATATATATTTATACACACACACACACCAGAGAGAGAAGGAGAGAGAGAGAGAGAGAGAGAGAGAGAGAGAGAGAGACTAAGATGCTAATAGGTAAACTAAAATGGAATAACAAAAAGCATTTAGTTAATCCAAAGGAAGGTAATTAATGGGAAATAGGAAGCAAAAAGAAAGGCAAAATCCAGAAAGAAAGAATTCTAAAGTGCTATACCTAAACCCAACTATATTAATCTCTATATTAAGTGTAAAAGAACTATAAATACATATATTTTTAATATCTGCTAAATATTCAGGTCATAAAAAGGATATTGTGACTTTGTCTTTCAAGTAAAAATGCTAGCAATGAAAACTTGCAGTTCAATCTCATGAGTGCTTTTCCTCAAAAAACCCAAAACACTTCTAAATGTTTAAACTGCACTTGTCATTTGTCACACACAATGTTAAGTATATATTCATACTCAAATGTCATAATTTAATGAAATAAATAAATAAAGGTTATTCTTAATTGAAATCAGCTTTCCTGTTGCAGTTGTTTCAGTTTTGTGTGTGGCTGGTGAGAACTGCAATGGTATTGAAGGTTTGGGATCACTGTCTAGGTTCATGGTAAGGTGTAAGCACTTTATGCCCCAGTGATATTTTACTCTTTCAAATACAGACAAGTGAAAAAAGGCAAAAAACATATAAGAATTATTTTGAAAATAGTTTTAATTTTGCAGTTTCTCTTAAAAGGATCAGAGACTCCTGGGAGTCCACAATTTATACTTTGAGAACATCTGCTTAATAAGAAAAATTAAGAAAGTAGTTCATCATGTATTCAAAGTTATTATGTAATCAATCAAATATAACATTGACATGTCTTTACTGTATATATGATGACATTTAAAGGAATAAGTAAAAAAGTTAGCATCTATAATTTAGTGATATAAAGCCCTTCACATTTCTAAGTGTAAAGAAATAAATCAGTTTTTGTTTAAAGCAGTTTAATTATCATCATTATAATTGAAAGTCTGTTTTTACCAGTGAAATATTGCTCTTCATTTACTGAACTTCACATTTGTTTTCCATTCAGTGCCACGAAGGTTAGAGTTGAAATACATCTTTGCAGTATACCTAAGATGTGATGAAAAATGTGATATAAGGAAGAAATGAATACTAATAGCCACTCATAACAACTGATCCTATAATTCCTATTGGTGACAGTGTAGGGTCTATAACCTGCTGACTGTTTCTAAAGTGTCAGGAGATAGTGTTAGGGGAAATATGTTGTCCTACGTTTATTAAGATGATGCAACTGATCCATTGGATTATTTAATCAGTGTTAGTGATGGATTTACACTCATCACCATTGAAATGCTCTTTTCCACTTCCCCCTTTTAAGCTCTAAACTCAGTTTTTGAGAAAGCTCTAGGATGAAAAGAGTAGTAACTGGAAAATGAAAATGACCATAGCTACCTGACTATAAGAAGATTCCACTGGTTATAAATTATATAAGAAAATTTGAAGTATTCTAAAAATATCTGTGCTAATTGCCTTAATGTTATGTGTCCTTTTATTTAACAATATCTCTTGTTCTCTAGGTAGAGATATAGATACATAGATACAAATACAGGTGCAAATACAGATACAAAGACAGATGTAAATGAATATGTATCAGGGCCAGGAAGTGTTACAGCATATATTAGAGCAGAAGAATGTAGCAAATTGTGAAATATCCATAGGACAATAACATAAGAGTATTGTCTTCTTGCCTGATCACAAATAATTAAGGGGTTGCAATTGAAACCGAGAAGAAAAAAGGACACATCCAATCATCTCGGTTAGTTAATTAAATCAATCTTCATAATCAGTGATAGTTTTCAAAAACTAGAAAAATGGGATATTTTAAATAACAAAACATGTAACATGTGCTCAAACTTATAACTGGGCAAAGGCAACTGCATGAAGAGGGTATCCTTAAACAACAGGACTAAGATACAAAAAAGAAAAAAATGTATCCAGGACGGGGCAGATATGGCTCAAGGTTTGAGTTCCCGCTTCCCACATGGGAGGTCCTGGTTCTGTCCCGGTTCCCAGTTCCTCCTGAGAAAAGAAATGAACAACAAGCCCCCCAGAAATGGAAAAGACAACTCAGGGAAGCCGAGGTGACTCAGTGGGACCAGCTTCCCACAAGGTCCCTGGTCCAATCCCCAGCCCCCGGGACTTCCAAAAATGTATATATGTATTTACAGGACTGCCAGGTAACAGAAGTTACAACTAGATATTTCCAAAATCTAATAAATATTATTGATATTTAAAATAATAAATGTAAGAAATATAATTATAATATCATTATACTGCAAAATATTACATAATATCTAGAATATATTATATAATATAATTAATATTCATAAATATTGCATATTATCTGATTAGGACAATCAGGAAACTTCAAGGAGCAAATGGAATGTTTTTATTTGGACCAATGTTTGAGAGAAAGTACAGGAAACAAACACTGTTTAATTTCAAGGACCTAGGAAAGGAAATAATTAAATAATGTTAAGTATATAGCTTCATGTAATTAGAAAATTATCTGTGAATACTTTTGAGCCATAAGGTGAAAAAGTAAATTGGAGTTATATTGTTAAGTATAAAAAATCATAAATTCACAATTTAAAGGTCAAGTTTTGCCTGTGTGTGTGTTTTGTTATTGCTTTGCAAGAATATCATCAAAGAAGCTTTAATTTTTCAAAATCTCAATCACACACTCACATACTTGTTTTTAGAAAGATTGGGAAAGAATGTGGAAAATAGGAGGATAACTCATGTTTTATTTTTGTGATATCCAAAACAAATTTATTTCAACTCATCCCAAGAATTTGTATTGTAATGAAAAATAAAGAATATAATTTAGAGAATCTTGAAAGAAGAATTGAGAGGATTGTTTGGTACTGTGTGAAGTGAAAAGGTAGAGGATAGAAAGTTGTTTTAAAGATGAAATGGATTTATATTGGAGTCTCAAACTGCTAACTTTGGGATAAATGCACTTATAACAACATGAAATGTTTTAGGAATTTCCCTCAGATACCGTATCTACTTCCTTCCTTGAACTCAATAAAGGCCAATGACTTCATTATTTTGTTAGTAATTTATAACTGAGAACATCTGAAAGCCATTAGGATTTTCACCTAACAATCAAATTATATGGTCTCTGTTGAATTTGTGGGGTCATTAAAAATAATGAGATTCTGTTATTTCAAAAGACAATAGTAACAGAAGTGATTCAATCCAAATCAATTTTATTCACTATCTATATGAAGCTTCCCAATTGCATTCACTATTTTGAATGGCGACACTAGTTTAGATAAACTAAACTTATTGGTGGGACTGTGGAAAAATTATACTCTATATCTGTAGGCATATTATTGGGAATAAAAAATGTGTAGGTGTATTGTACAGTTTGACCATGTTATAGTCATAGCTATGAAATAATGGAGTTATTTTTCTGAGCTTTTAATTCAGTCAATGCTTTTAAGTCATTTCACTGAATTTATAACATATAATTTTCTCTTGATGTCTCAGAAAACACTTACGATATGCCTTCAACATAAACATATTTTTCTCCAGAAAGGATTCTCTAGCTTGATTTCATTGAAGGCCTAAATATTTGCTGTCATAACATGAACTAATTCTTCTTTATAGAATTTATTGCTGCTTATTGTAGTTGATTTTTAAATGACTTGCATCCCTGGAGTACCTGGTATGTTGTATCAATGTTGTCCTATTCTGAGAACCCTTTCCAATAAACCTCCTACTCAGGAATCTCAGAGTTCATTTTCTACGAACCTGGACCTACGACATTTGATTCTTCAGAGTCCTAGGAAGCAGACTCTGAAATGTAATTGTGCAGTTGGAACATCTACCAATAGCTGGCAATGAGGGTCATTTCCATGATTTTGTGTTAAGGATGGATATTTCTTGGCATGTTGGAGCAGTGTGCATTAAGCTTTCACTGTTGTTAAGGTGGTAAAGTAAGGAAAGAGGTGAATTCATTAGGCATATCTTATGCCTTTGAGAGGTATGAGGAATGTGGCAAATATAAGAGTAATAGAATTCAATAATTGTTGTGAGGAACACCAATACATTGGAGAAAGATAACGAAAGTGTGAGGATGGTTAATCACCATTTTAGGTGAATTGTGAAAGCTGAAGGGCCTCCTTAGTATAGTTTAAAAAACATTTTTCCTCTCAGTTACAAGTGCTAAAGGATGTGAATCCGGCCCAAGAATTAATTGAAAAAGTAGGATAGCCCTAAGGGGGATATACATTTTATTACACTGTTTGTTAAATCAATGTCAGGGGACTTATTGGGAAGGTTCTAAACTTGAGGTAAAGGATGTAGACTTTAAAATCATGAGTCACAGACTTTCCAGAATGGTCTGGGTCTGTAGAAATGACCCAATCCTTTCACTTGAAGACTAACCCTTACTGAAGACAAACAGAGCTCAACAGAGTGACTGATTTGGGAAGTCAAAAGAAGACCAAAATAGGTATAATTTGAGAAGGTTAAATACAAAGATTAGAGATCTGCCAAGAGAGTACTTTGGAGATCTGAAGAGGGGTGTCCTAGTTTCTTTGACTGTGCAGTGATCTTCTCATATGCGAGGTGATACTGCTTGAGGCTGAGGAAAGCCACTGGAAAAAAGTAGGGTGAATATTCCCTGAGCTCATATAAAATTAAGACATTAATATTTGTCAGAGTGGAAATATCTTGTAAAGAAGAGAAATTAGTGAAGTAGTCAGAAGGCTCATGCCTTTGTAGAAGACCTAAGTTAGCCTTACAGTAAAGTATGTTCTATGCCCTCACAGAGCTTAAAAATAAAATATTAAAGCTTCAAGCTGATCTGTACATTAACTGTATGTCAAACAAAGTCCAGCATTATTTTAATAAATCCTACCAATTTCAGTGTATTAGTCAACCAAAGGAGTACTGATGAAAAATACCAGAAATAGGTTGGTTTTTATAAAGGGTTTTTATTTTGGGTAGAAGCTTACAGTTACCAGGCCAAAAAAGCACAAGTTACTTCTCTCACCAAAGTTTATTGCCACATGTTGGAGCGAGATGGCATGCAGACACGTGTAAGTTTTCAGACTTTCTGGGTTCCTCTCTTCCCAGGGCTTGCCTCTCTCTGGGCTCAGCTGCTCTGTTATCACAAGGCAGCTATAGATTATTAGGCAAACACCTTGTTTCTCTTCATGGGACTTTCTCTCTTTCCTCATGACCCAGCTCCTGTGTGTGCTTAATTCCTGGGGTTCTAGCTGAAGACTCCAACCTCCCTTATTTCTAGGGCAGTTTCTTTGTGAGTCCCCACCCCATGTCCTAATGATATGGCTCTTAATCATTATTGGATCAAGTAAAAGTAAAACCTCTAAATCCAATACACTCTAATATGCCCAAAGAGGAAATAAAACCCACAATTTACAAATATAATCCAATATTTCTTTTTGGAATTCATCAATAATATCAAGCTGCTACATCATAATATAAAATTTGTAATGTCAGACATCAAATAAAATTTTGAGGCATGCATAAAATAGGCAACAATGACCTCAAACCAGAAAAATATATTCTATTGAGACAGAACTAGAGATGAAGGGATGATGGATTAGAAGAAGAACACTTTAATATAGCTATTATTATTACAACTTTGCCCAGGATATATAAAGAAAAGCATATAATGAAAAGAAATATGGAAGATATAAAAAATCCAAATGAATTATCTATGAATGAAAACCAATATTTGAAATGAAAATTACAATGGAAGAGATGAGCAGCATGTTTGACACTATAGAAAGAACAATGTACTTGAAGATACAGATATAGAGGTGGTTAGAAAGATGGCATCAGATTAAGTGCACCTGCATCATCACTTGTACAAAAAATGGCTGAGTGGGGGGAAATTCCTACCTGAGTGAAGTGTTTTGAGAACCCACAAAGCAGGAGGCTTCAGGCCATTGACCTTGAGAGAGTGCAAAAAAAAAGTGATTGCTCAAGGTAAAAAACGTGAGTTTCTGGCATTTGAGGCTGGAGCTGTGGGATGGCTAAGCCCCCCTCAGGGCAGGAAGTTAGGGTGATTCCTGACACTTGCCAGTCACCAGCTGAAGGAGACAAACTCTGAGAGTGAGAGGGATCTGGTAAAGGATGGAGAGGGGAACCCTGAGTGTGGGTTCAATTGTCTGGACCCCTTTTTTTTGAGCTTTGAGGAGGATATCAGTTGGCTTGAGGAGAAACCAGGAAGAGGGGAGGGGCCAATCTCCTGAAGCAGCCTGAATTACCTAAATGCCCTGGGATAGGGAAAATTGATCTAGGAGAAGGTGGAGTCAGGCAATTAACTAGTTCTGTGCAACTCACCTAAGGGAGGGGTACAGTAGGAAGTGCTTAATAAGCTTCCTAGAGCATATTTAGGGTTCCCTGCAAGGAGTGGGTGTTCTTTCCCAAAGAGGCTGAGAGTCATTTTTTCTGTAGTGAGTTAAGTCACCAGAGTCCCATTTGAATTTCAAAAAGAATTTCACATATAGGCTATTGCTTTCTGCTTCCCTGGGAGAGAAAGCAGTTAAAATAAAAAGGGGGAAGGACAGATTCCTAATCACCAGTTCACCCAAATGCAAAATGTCAATTCTGCCCCA
The DNA here is from genome assembly GCF_030445035.2 of Dasypus novemcinctus. Taxonomy (NCBI): domain Eukaryota; kingdom Metazoa; phylum Chordata; class Mammalia; order Cingulata; family Dasypodidae; genus Dasypus; species Dasypus novemcinctus. The sequence goes on along the minus strand of NC_080679.1, from coordinate 52,903,011 downwards.
AGGAAAGGGATGCTTTCTGAAGAGCTAGTCAACCCACCAACAAGAAAGTTTAGCTCAGTGGAGGAATTTCTGCCTTGAATAATACAAGGTCTCCAGTTTGATTCCTGGCTCCTCTTAGAGTAGTGAGCCAGTGGGATATTAAACATCTAGCTGATAACTTAGGAGAGGGAAAACATATACATTATCCTTGTATTAGCTTCCTTAGGGTCTCTTACTTTTCCTAAAAAAAAAAGGTAATTTTTGTTATAATTTGACTTAGTTTACTCACTAAAACCCATTTCAAAATCTGCAGTGAGAAAGCTGCAGGGTAATTGATTTGATAAACACTGGCAGTCTAACAAGCTCCACAGGGGCTTAAGAGGGAAGACTGTTTTTCCTTACTGTTCGGTTGACTCCTTGTTTGTGTATTTGTCTGGTTTTTTTTTTTTTTTGGTTTCTTGTCTTTCTTTCCTCTTTATCCCACCCCCCCCCCTTTTTTTTCTTTTTTCAAAAAAAAATGTGCTGCTGGATTGTTTCTTGTTTGCTATGTTTCTTCTGCCTCAATTTCCTCTTTTCCTTCCTACATGTTTCTATCTTCCATTTTCTGTTTTTGCTTTTACGTTCCACCTCTCTTTGTTTAGCCCCCAGTTTTTCTGGCTTTTTATTTCTAGGACCCCTATTCTGTTTTCTATCTTTTATTAAGACTTTCTGTTTTTGTAGTCTCTTTTCTCTTTCCCTCTCTCCTCATCATGCTGGCCTTTTAAATCATACTATATTCTTCTCCATTTTCAGTTTTACATTTCATTGTAGGTACTTCACTTTTATATTCCTATAATTCTACACTACTTACATGATTTAAATATTCATTTTCCATGGTCTTATATGGTTCTTCTGCTAACTTTTACTATCAATATTATTATTAAACTTTTTTTTCTTACCTCTTTTGCTTTCCTTGGCCCTAATCTTTTTCCTTCAAGGGAACTTAGACAAAAACGAGGAAATAGAAAAAGAGAAACAAAGTATCAAAGAGAAAACATAAAACACACACAAAAACAGCAACCAAATAAAATCCTAGAAGTTAATCAACTGAACAAGCCCATCAAGATAAAAAGATGAACAGACAGCAACAAAACATTACAAACTATACCAAGAAACAGGAAGACATGGCCAATGAACAAACTAAAAACCAGGAAGAGGAACAGAACATGGAACAACTAATCAAAGCTGTCCAAATAAATATCATGGAACAATTTAATGAAGTGAAGAAAGAGATTAAGAATATTAAGAGGTGGCAGACTTGGCCCAGTAGTTAAGGCGTCCGTCTACCACATGGGAGGTCCACAGTTCAAACCCCGGGCCTCCTTGACTCGTGTGCAGCTGGCCCATGCACAGTGCTGATGCGTGCAAGGAGTACCCTGCTATGCAGGGGTGTCCCCCATGTACGGGAGTCCCACGCGCAAGGAGTGCACCCCATAAAGAGAGTCGCCCAGCGTGAAAGAAAGTGCAGCCTGCCCAGGAATGGTGCCACACACACAGAGAGCTGACACAACAAGATGATGCAATGAAAAGAAATACAGTTTCCCATGCCACTGACAACAACAGAAGTGGACAAAGAAGATGCAGCAAATAGACACAGAGAAGAGACAACCAGGGTGGGGGTGGAGGGGGGGGAAGGAAGAGAAATAAATAAATAAATCTTTAAAAAAAAGAATCTTAAGAAAACACTGGGAGAGCATACTGAAGAAATTGTAAACATACATCAAAAGATAATGGAGAAGATAGTGATGAATGGCAAATTCCAAGTAATCAAAAAATACAATATCAGCAAATAACAGCAGATTTGAACAAGCAGAAGAAAGAAATAATGATGTAGAAGACAATACATCTGAAATTAAACAGATAGTAGAACTGAAGAATAAAAATAGAAAAAAATCCAGCAGGGAACTTAAGGATTTGAATGACAACTCAAAATGCACAAACATGCATTATAAGCATCCTAGAAGGAAAAGAGAAGGGAAAGGGGACAGAAGTGGTGTTGGAGGAAATAATGACTGAAAATTTCCCGACCTTTTTTTTTTAACTTTTTAAAAATTGAATTTTGTAATTCATAAATGAACATCCACAAACAATAAGTGTATAGTAAATGTTATGAACTTACAAAAAACCACATATCATCATTCAGGGCTCCCATATATTACCCCAACACCAACACTTTTCACTGTTGTGAAATCATTCTGAAAAATTATGAGAGAGGATCATCAAAACATTACTACTACTTAAAGCCAGTATCTTACATTAGGTGTTTTTTCCCCCAACCCACCTGGCTACAGACACACAGTATTAGCATTATAAACTTGTTATAGTTCATAGGAGCATGTTTTCATATTTGTTCAGTTAACCACAGTCCATCTTCCACCAAATGATTCATTTGTTATACAGTCCCATGATTTTTTTATTTTTATTTTTTATTTTTATTTTTTTAATTATCATTTTTTAAAGTCAATAGATCACACAAAACATTACATTAAAAAAAACATAAGAGGCTCCATACTCCCCACCCCCTCACACCCATCAATTTTAATTGTATTTTTTTGAAGATACATAGATCGCAAAAAAAAAGTTACATTTAAAAAATACAAGAGGTTCTCATATACCCCCACCACCCCTCACCCTACTCCTCCTACATCAACAACCTCTTTCATCATTGTAGCACATTCACTGCATTTCGTGAATACATTCTGGAGCACCGCCAACCCACATGGATAATAGTTTACATTGGAGTTTACACTCTCCCCCAGTATATTTAGAGTTTGTCAAGAAAGTGAAAAGACAACCTACCCAATGGATAGGAGACTAATATTCTGCATATATAAAGAACTCCTATATCTCAAAAATAAAAAGACAAACAACCCATTTAAAAACTGGGCAAGACATTTGAACAGATGCTTCTCCAAAGAATACAAATGGCTAAAAAGCACATTAAAAAATGCTCAAAATCACTAGCTGTTAGGGAAATGCAAATCAAAACTACAATGAGATACCATCTTACACCCATAAGACTGGTGGCTATCAAAAAAACAGAAGACTACAAGTGTTGGAGAGGATGTGGAGGAATGGGAACACTCATCCACTGCTGGTGGAAATGCAGAAAGATTCAGCCATTCTGGAGGACAGTTTCTCAAAAAACTAGCTATAGATTTGTCATATGACCCAGCAATTCCACTGCTGGGTATAGATCCAGAAGAACTGAAAACAAGTACACAAACCAATATATGCACACCAATGTTCATAGCAGCATTATTCACTATTACCAAAAGTTGGAATCCACCCAAATGCCCATCCACAGATGAATAGATAAATAAAATGTGGTATATACATACTTAGTTACATTCTCCATCCTTTTGAAAGAGATGGATGTACATGTCCAGGAAGAGCAGCACATCTCAAACAGAACAGGCATACTGCAAGACACATACTTATCAAGTTATCCAATGATCAGAACAAAGAGAAAATACTGAAGGCAGCAATAGATAAGAGAACCATCACATACAAGGGAAGCTCGATAAGATTAAGTGCTGATTTCTCATCTGAAACCATGGAGGAAATAAGACAGTGATATGACATAGTCAAGGTACTAAAAGATTTTTTAAAAATTTCCAGTCAAGAACACTCTATCCAACAAAGCTGGCACTCAAAAATGATGGAGAGTTCAGAATATTCACAGATAAATGGAAACTAAGAGAGTATGCCAATAAGAAACTTGCCCTTCAAGAAATACTAAAGAGAGTTCTGCAGGTTGAAAGTAAAAATCTGGAGAGACAGAATTGAAGAAGAAGAGTGTAAGAACAACTAAAAAGACAAATAGAGAAATAAAAACAACATATGGCATACATAAACTCAAAGAAAATATGGCTAATGTACGTAATTCCTTGAGAGCAATAACACTGAATGTTAATGAATTAAACTCACATGTCAAGATACACAGATTGACTGAATGGATAAGGAAATATGACCCATATATATGCTGTCTACAAGAAACCCACTTTAGACCCAGGGATTCAAGGAAGTTGGAAGTAAATGGCTGGAAAACAATCTTATAAGCAAACAATAACCAAAAAAGGGCAAGTCTAGTTATACTAATATTGGACAAAATAGACTTTGAATGCAATACTATTTGAAGAGACAAAGATGGACACTATATATTAGTAAAAAGGGTAATCTTTCAAGAAGAAAGAACAATCATAAACGTTTATGCACATAACCAGGGTGCCTCAAATTACATGAGTCAAAAACTGGAAAAACTAAGTGGACAAATAAATGCCTTTACAATTATAGTGGGGGACTATAATACTATTATCAGCATTAGATTGAACATCTCAATAGAGAATCAATAAAGAAACAAAGACTTTGAACAATGTATTAGAGAAGCTGGACCTAATAGACACATACAGAACATTACACCAAAATACAGCAGGATATACATTCCTCTCAAGTGCACATGGATCATTCTCTGAGATAGACCACATGCTAGGCTACAGAGAAAGTCTTAATAAACTCAGAAAGATTGAAATCATATAATGTAATTTCTCTGAACACAGTGGAATGAAGGTGGAAACCTGCAAGAACCAGAGAACCAGATTAGGCACAAAGATATGGAAATTAATAAACACATTCTTAGACAAACAGTGGGCCAAGGAAGAAATCTCAAAAGAAATCAGTAACTACCTTGAAACTAATGAAAATGACAACACAGGATATCAAAACCTATGGGATGCAGAAAAAGTGGTACTGAGAGGGAAATTCATAGCCATAAATTCATACATCGAAAAAGATGAGCTAAAATCAAATACCTAACTGCACACTTGGAGGAATTAGTAAAAACAACAACAAACTAACCCTAAAGGAAGAAGAAAGAAAGAAATAACAGAGGTTAGAGCAAAACTAAATGAAATAGTAAATATGAAAGCACTAGAAAAAATAAACAAAATCAAAAGTTGGTTCTTTGAGAAGATCAAAAAAATTGACAAACCCTCAGCTAGACTAACAAAGGAAAAAAGAGAGAAGATGCAAAACACAAAATAAGAAATGAAAAAGGGGATATCACCACTGACCACACAGAAATAAACAGTATCATAAGAGTATACTTTGAAAAACTATATGCCAACAAGACGGACAATTTAGAAGAAATGGACAAATTCCTGGAAATGCATAAGCAGCCAAAATTGACAAAAAAAAAAAAAAATCGATGGTCTCAGCAAACCAGTCACAAGTAAAGAACAAGAATCAGTCATTAAAAACCTCCTAAGTGGAGCCAATGGCCAGATAGATTCATAGATCAATTCTACCAAACATTCCAGAAAGAACTAGCATCAATCTTGCTTAAACTCTTCCAAAAAATTGAAATAGAAGGAACATTGCCTAACTCACTCTATGATGGCTATATTACTAGAATACCAAAACCAAACAAAGACACTGTAAGAAAAGAAAACTACAGACCAATCTCTCTAATGAACTTAGATGCTAAAATCCTCAACAAAATACTTGCTAATTGTATTCAACAACACTTCAAATGGTGTTGGTGGATGCCCAGGAGGCTAATTTCTGGATTGTCAGTGTGCCACCTGGGCCCTGATCCTCAGCAGAGTTGCAGCACCTACTCTCCAGTTCGTTGGACTTACCCAGGTCAGCTAACAAGGAGGTAAAGATGGTCAACCACCAAACCAAAGAACTGAGAAAGTCTACAACTGTAAGCAAGAGAATCCCATCCTTCAGTCATGTGGGTTCTAAGTCCCCTCACAACTTAGAGGTGGAGTGGGCATCACCATCCAGGGTCCTCAGGATGGAGGAATAAAATATGGATTAGAGTAGAGTGGACTTACTGGTATTCTACTATAGAATTACTGTGGCTTTACAATGGAAGAAATTATACTATTGATGGGGAGATAGTGGCCATGGGAGTTACTGAAGGCAGAGAGAGGGAAAAAGAGGTGTGATATGGGTCATTTTTGGGATTGGAATTGTCCTGATGATATTGCAGGGACAGTTCCAGGATATTATTTATACTGCCATAACCCACTGAATGGACTGGGAGAGAGTGAAAACTACAATGTAAACTATAATCCATACTGTATAGCAGTGCTCCAAAATGCATTCATCAAATGCAATGTGTACCACAGTAATGAAAGAAGTTGTTAATGTGGGAGGGTTGGGGGGGTATGAGGAGTGGGGTATATGGGAACTTCTTATTTTTTTAATGTAGTATTTTTGTGACCTATGTAGCTTTTAAAAATAAAGTATTTTAAAAAAGATGTAGATATAGAAATGATTTAAAATTAAACAGAAAAAGAAAAATTGAAATCTTTGACTTCTGGGAAAATGTCAGGCTGTTTTATGTGTGAGCATTTGGGATGCAAGAATGAGTCAAGAGAGAAAATAATTTTTAAAGAAATAATTCTTCCAATTTTTTAAAAGTAAAAATCATAGATCCAATAAGACCAACAAATTAAAGCAGGAAAAACATAAAAGAAGCATATAAAGACACATAATTTGACTGAAAACCATTAGTAAAGAGAGAATCTTGAAAGCAGTCTGATAATAGGACAAAGTGCATAGTTACAAATTAAGATTATCTTCAACATTCTTAATAGAAAATTTCCTGTTCAAAAACCAATGGGAAAACATTCAATAATTGATGAAAGGAACAAACAAAATCTGTCAACCTAAAATTTTATAAATTGCTATAATAATTTTCAAGCCTGAAAATGAACTACAGACTTTTCCTGACAAACAAGTGCTGAAAGTATTCACTGTCAGGAGAACTGTACTGCAGAAAATGGTAAATGAAGTTCTTAAGCCAAAATTAAAAGTGTAATGGATTGAAATGCATGTTTTCATAAAAGAATGGAGCAGGCTAGAAATAGTAAATGTGTGAGTAAATGTAAAATTCAATTTTTCTTATTTAAATCTCCTTAAGTAATAATTGACAGTTTGAAGCAAAAACAATATTTCACTTTTGAATTTATAAGAAATGTAATAAGGGTGCTGGATCTATGCTACTGTAACATTATTAAACTACATAGAGATATGAATAATATTATTTGAAAGAAGACTATGATAACTTAAGCATGTACCATGTAAAATCTAGATTAGGTCCAACTATGGCCTATGACCAAAACTGGCACAATCCCAACTCCAAAGAATGCTGCTTAAAGATTTGTATTTGTCAGCCAAAGGGGTGCTGATCTAAAGTTCCAGAAATCTGTTGGATTTTATAAAGTGTTTTGATTTGGGGTAGAAGCTTACAATTACAAGGCCCTAAAGAGTCCAACTCAAGGTTCTCTAAGAGGTACTTCATCATCCAAATCTTTTGCCACATGCTGAAGCAAGATGGTGGCTGATGTCTGTGAGGTTTCAGTCTTCCTTTTTCCTCTTTTTTTTAATACTTAAAATTTTTTGTAATACTTTAGATTATGTAACTGTTACATAAATAACATAGGGGATTCCCATGTGCCCCACTCCCTACCCCTCCCAAAGTCTCCCATATTAACAACCTCCTTCATTAGGATGATATATTTGTTACAATTGCTGAACACATATTGGACCATTGCAACTAAGCATGGATTATAGTTTACATTATAGTTACACTCTTTCCCACACAATTTTGTAAGTCAATGCAAAATATATAATGGTCTGTACCCATCTTTGCAACACCATTCAGGACAATTCCAATGTCCTGAAAATGCCCCGATATTATTGTGATAGGGGAAGATCATTGTTGCAGGTTGTCTGTGATGGAGATGCATGGGAGGAGGTTCCTTGGGGCATACCTCTTTCCTCTTAAGGGTCTGTGGGTCCGGCTTCTTCTGGTTTCAGCTGTAGGCTGCCATAGGGCTCTTCTCTCTTTCCAGGACTCACTTCTTTCCTTGGCTCAGTTGCTCCAGTCTCTGTACAAGGTCAGCTGTAAACTATCAGGCAAATAACTAACCTCCCTTCCCCAGGGCTATAGGATCAAAGTCCTCTCCTCTTTCATGGAGCTCTCTCTTCACATGTGTCAACTTCACTGTGTATCTACTTTTGACTCCTTGATAAAGTGTCCCTTTACATGGTCCACCAAGGGGACGGTGACTCAACCCTGCACGCCCTAATGACGTGGTAGAATCAAAGCCCTAATCTTAATATAATCAAGTAAATGTAAAGCCTTTGAATTTAAACCAATCAAATGTCATCATGCCCAAAGGAACAGATCTCTTTTTGGAATTCATGTATAATATCAAACTGCCACAAGATTTTAAAAGATTGCTTAAAAAAGAAGGAGGAAGAGGAAAAGGAAGGAGAAGAAGGAGTAGAAGAGACAGTGACTGTTACAACTTTCACAATTTTTTGCGTGCTGCATTAGGATCCATCTTACTTTGGCTAAACTGCTTACAGCCTAGTTGTTCTTTGGTCTACCCTGGGGCTTAAAGTACTCCAGTCCCAAACCCACATCTGCAGCCACCACTCACAACAGTCACACATCTTACCCAAAACCCACAGCTGCTCCCAAATGATAAAGTAGCATCCATACTACCCTTAGAGCCCGAGTTCCTTTCCCTTTTTCCTAAGAATTTTCTTTAAAGAAACCAACCCTTAACTCCAGAGTAAAATATATGTGCCACCCATGGACCACAATAAAGGCACAGACCCATGGGTTCCTCTGGCTTGGCTTCTGTGCTCCCCACTTGTTGGTTGAGCCACCAGAGCCAATTGCACTTCTTGTTGTCCCCTCATTGCACCCCTAGCTCTGCTACCTGTGAGAAACAAACTATCATTTTTCATGCTCTATTGCCTTAAGATCCCATTGTCACCTCTGACATCCACCCAGACCCAAATTTAAAATTCAACGTTAACATTCAACTAGCAATAATGTAAACAATGACCATATATGCACACATACACCCTAACACACACACAAGGGCTCTTAGGGGTTGGCAACTATTTGTTATATAAAAGAACACATAGTAAATAATCTAGGATTTGTAAGTATTTGGTCTCTGTCACATAGTATTCTTTTTTCTGCTCCATGATCTAGAGCATCAACTAAATTAAAAGTAAGCCAATAAAACGATAGTGGAGAAATGATGGAATCTTAAAATAAGTTTTATAAAAACAACTGTGGCTTCCATTCAGATTCCTACTATGATGTTTCCTGGTGGGGTTATCTGCTGAGTGATAAACTGGAGAAATCCTGATAGATAAATAATAAAGAAACTTCAACGTATCAAATTTTATGAAAGTAAAATCCTTGATCTTTTGTAAAAAATAAATTGTTTCACTTAGAAGTTTTAGTAAGCCAAATACAAATAAACACAAATAAGGTTTATTAATTAAGTATAGTAAAAAATTTTAAAACATTATAAGGAATGTAAAACAAGATTAAATTTCAACACTTGACAGCTAATATTTATTGAGTTTTTATTGTATGCTACTCTACAAAGCAATTTAAATATTTCTTGTAACTCATCTAATTCTTACTATCCTGATAATAGTGGTATTATTATTGTCACCATTTTAAGGAAAAGGAAACTGAGTCAGAGGAAGACCATCTCATTTGTGGTTATGTTTGATGAGCTTATTTTGGTTTTATCTGAATATTTCTAAATAGCATAGAACTGATTTAGCTAATTTGAGTGATAGGGAGAGGGAATATTTGTAATTAGTCACAAACATTAGTTTCCCTATATTGATTTGAGTAAATTAAAATTATCAGATTAAATGCTGGATCTGTAATTTACTCCATATTTTAGTAATTTTTCTATTAATAGGCTTGTTCAGTTGCAGTGGCATCTAGTAGGGTTTGGTAAGAGAATGGGAGCTATTACTTTAGATAGGATGGTGAGGGATGACCTCTGATAAGGTGATATTTTATTTATAAGCAATCTCAACAAGTCATTAAACAAATATTTCTCAAAGCCCAACTACATCACTGTTCTAAGCTTTAGAGATATAGCCCTGAAAATGAGAGAGATAAGGACCTTAAAAGAGAGAGGGACCAAGAAAGAGAGAGAGAAGAAAACAAAAAGTTCATTTTTTAAATACGTTTTTACTACAAAAGTTGTGAACTTGCAAAACAATCATGCACATGTATGGAATTCCCCTACAACACCTCTTCACCAACACACCTCATCTTTTTTTTTTTTTTTTTTTTTTTACAAATTATGAGATAATGTCGTCAGACTATTACCATTTACTATGGTCCAAAACACACATTTCGCATATTTTTTCAATAATGCTTATTATTAACGCAGTACCTCTATGGCATTGATGCAAGAGTATTACAGTATTATTGTTAACTATAGTCCATAGGTTATATTAATTGTATTTTTCCCAAGCTTCTCCATATTTCTAGCACCCTGCAACAGTGACGTACAGCCGCTCTAGTTTACAGGAGGACATTCTTGCATTTGTGCTATTAACCACAGTTCTCATCCACCTCTGGGTTCACTGTATTAGTCAGTCCCTAGATTATTCTCTAGCTATGTTTCAATTGACATTTATATCCCTAGACTATCATTTTCAACCACAATCCCATTTATAAAGCAGCTGCTACTCACTACAATGTGCTACCATCAACTCTATCCATTTTCACACTTTTAAGTCAAGTTAATTAAAACTTCTGCATACATTAAGCACCAGTACACCTACTCAACCCTCCTCTTATCTCCTAATAACCTATACTCTAGACTTTAATTCAATGTGTTTGTTTTTCATATTTAGTTCATATTTGTCCTTTGTGTCTGGCTTATTTCACTTAGCATATCTTCAAGATTCCTCCATGTTACCATATGTGTCCCAATTTCATTTCATCTTACTGCAGCACAGTATTTCATCATATGTACATACCACATTTTTAAAATTCATTTATTGGGTGATGGACACTTGAGTTGTTTCCACATTTTGGCAATTGTGAATAATGCAAATACCTGTTCATGTCACAATTTTCCGTTCTATCGGATCTATTCCTAATAGAGCAATTGCTGGATCATGTGACAGTTCTATGTTTTCCAGGGAGGCTGCACCATTTTACAAACCCACCAACAGTGGAGTGTTCTTATTTCTCCACATCGTCTCCAGCACTTGTTGTCTGTTTTTTTAAATAATGGCCATTTTATACAATGCCAGATGATATCTCATTGTCACTTTGATTTGCATATCCCTAATAGCTAATGATATGGAATATTTTTTTCATGTACTTTTGGATGTTTGTATTTACTCTTTGGAGAAATGTCTATTTAAGACTTTGCCCATTTTTAAATTGGATTGCTTACTCTTTTATTGTTGAGTTATATGATTTCTTTATATAGAATGGAAATCAAACCCTTATCAGATAATTGGCTTCCAAATATTTTCTCCTATTACCTAGACTGCCTTTTTACTTTCTTGATGAAGTCCTTTGAATCATAAAAGTGTTTTAAGTTTGAGGAGGTTCCAATTTACCATGTTTTCTTTCCTGACTCATGCTTTCAGTGTAAGGTTTAAGAATCAACCACCTACCACCAGGTCTTCCAAATGTTTTCCTCCATTTTCCTCTAGGAGCCCTATGGTTCCAAATAAGTTAATTCGACATGTTAAATATTATTAACAAATAAACAAAATAATAAATTAATTAAAAAAAGAAAAACTTTGGGGGGTTGAGAGTGAAGGAAAAAGCATTGTTTTCTTTAAGCGATCAGGGTCTCTTTTAAAGATTTGATACCTGTTCTGAGACATGTATGTGCCAATATGTGAGAAAGGTGCTCAAGAAAAGGGCCAATCAGAGACAAGGGCCCCAAAACAGAAAAACTTCTAGGGTGGAAGAGTTAGAAAACCTGTCATCAAATAACTAATTGTGTAACTTTGAAAGAAAATTATTTGATTACTTTGCACCTCAACTTCCTTATATAGTGAGTTTGGTAGACGTCCCCAGAAAAGTATTTTAGTTTAACAATGATCTTTCTATTTCTGATTACTTTTACATTATAGTAGATGTTATTAATGTTATAGTTGTAATCTATATTTGTATGTAGGCATTTATTGAAATAAACCTTTGTATTCTATTTGAAATGAAAAGAAAAACTTAGATTGAGTTTCTCCTTGAGGTGTTAATTTTCCACTTTCTTCCTTATTTACTCATAAAGCATTCTATGGTCACATTTACAAAATTTGTTCCTATAAGTTCAGATCTTTTATGGTAAATTTTATTAATTTTTGAAAAAACTTGGGTATTTTGATATATTTCTTATAGATAATGTAAACTATTGTTAATTACATAGGTGTTTATCCTTATTTAATGTTATACCACCATACCAACATGATTATGCAATTGACATTGAAACAGTAAGATAAAATTTTTAAAAAGGGTTTTGAATAGCAATTCTGAATGTCATAATGTTATTGTAATATTGTAATTTATTTTTGAGTCAAGGTACTCTAGATTTTGCATTAAGATAACATTTAAAACTGGGTATTAGTATATATGTTTATCTGCAGAGGATGGCAAATAGATATTTCTATTTAACAAAGTAGAGCCTCACTGATAAAGTTAATTTCATGCACAAGACCTCAAATATTTACAAATATATCTGAACCACAGTTTGAGTAATATCATACTTATATTCCTAAACTATATTTCTTTATGTATTACTAACTCTCATATGTTTTTACAAATATACTAAGTGTCTACTAATTTTTGTGTTCAGTGATTAGAGATACAAGCTGTGGTTCATTTCAAATGAAGGAATTGTGATTATTATCACCCTAAGAAATAGAATTACAAATAGCAAGAAGTACTTAAAAATGAAAATTCCTTCAGCGGATGTTTACCTCTTTCCTATCATGTAAAATAGGTTATTTTAGTTGCTGGACTAATTTGCTATGGGCTGCAGGATGCATTCACACACACAAGCCACCTCTAGAACAATCCCTGAGTTTAATGAGTTATTGGAAGTTTTTCTTTTCAAGGAACAAGTTACATGCAAGTTTGTGGTCATGGGCCACTTCTTCAAATACAAAAACAATTGTGTAAATTCTGCCTAGATTTTCATTTTTATAAAATAAGGATTCTGGTCTGGATGGACTCTGGTTCATTTGGCTGAGCAAGATTTGATATATGACATATCCTGTCTGCCAAATACAAAACTCATAAAGTTCTCAGAACAATAACAAAAGTACTTAATAGATACTGGGGAAAATACCAAAGGTTGCAAAAATAATTATTTGTCCTGTCTTTTTTTAATCACGTGCCTATTAATTAGACAATTTCACAAATTATTGCAATCAGTGATGTTTAATATTCACAAATAACACCATAAAATACTGAATTCTGTTCATAAGAAACAGAAATTCACTCTGGTTAATTTAATTTTTTTAAAGGGAATTAGCTTCATAAAAATTATAACTTGGAAAGAGGAGAGAAGTGGAGAGAAAGGGAGCAAGGAAAAGTTAAATAATCATTCTTATGGAAGGATAGATACATGCACAGATCTAGAAATTTCAATAAGGAACAAATAGATAGTATACTTAAAGCATTGATTTTAGGTTTATCTCAATGTGATATTGCACTCAAGATTCAAATACCAGAAGATAACATCTGATTATCTTGAATGAATAACTGCTTCATAGCAGGTGATAGTAGATAAGAGGACAGGTATAAATGGAATCTTCCCCAGGACCATGTAGAATGAAACGTGAAGATTCCCATAAAAAATTTAGGGTGATTTTACCAACAGAAGGGGGAAGGTTTTCTGTATGGAAGAAAGAAGTAATGACCCACACTATGGCTATCACTTATTTGTTTCAGAGAGATGAGTTACATTAATTTCATCAAGACAGCACAACTTTGAACAGGAATTTTCCAAACTTCACACTCCATTCCTTTTCACAATACATATAAGGCAAGGGTTAGAACAGAGATTTCAACATTTTACTTACCAGTAAACACCAGACAGAGGCATACTTAAGAATGCTCACATATATACAAATATATGCATTTACAAATACATGCAATTTAGAGGAACAGAAGTGCTTTATAAATGGTTTTGTATAATTAAATGTCACTTATTTTTTTCTTACATAATTTCTATGTGAAAGACTTTTTATAGTTTTAGTCTCATTGGTCAAGTAAAATTTAAAAAAATAACAAAAAGTGAAAACTTTTATTCTCAATGTTTTAGTTTTAAATACAAGGCATACATTTAATTATAGCCTCAAGCAGATGCTCAACATATGGCACAGATAAAGAGATGATTTTCATCATTATCAATTAAGTGCTCACTGGCTGAATATAATAGCATTTTAAGGAGGATGTCAAAAGCTATAAATCTCTAAGCACAGTTGAGTAGAGCAAGGTAAAATTTAGGATTAACTTTGAATAAGACGTTTTCTTGTTATTCTAATTTCTATAAAAATAGAAGTTTTATTATTATAGCTTTATATCAGTGTGCATTCTTAAATGCTCCAGAACAGTTTAGCATTTTAATTTTAGAAAAATAAAACCCTCAAACATATTTGTATACATATTTTACATATTTTTTAAAATTTTTCATTAAATTAAGTTTTTATTTTTAAAAAAACTTTAAATTACATAAATGTTATATAAAAATATAAGGGTTCCTTTATACCCCCCCACCACTACACTTTCCCACATTAGTAACATCTTTCATTAGTGTGGTACATTTATTACAATGGATGAACACCTATTGAATCATTGCTACTAACCATAAACTGTAGATTACATTATAGTTTACACTCTGTCCTGCACAATTTTGTAGGTTAAGACAAAATATACAAGCCTGTATCTGTCACAGCCATGCCATGCAGGACAACTCCAAAGTCCCAAAAAAGTCCCTCCCTTCAGAACATCTGTCTTTATATCAATGATAAAAGCTCTTCCATTTCTAGAATAATAAGTCTATAGTAGAATAATAATAAGTCTACTTTAGCTCATTGTTCATTCCCCAGTCTTGAGGATTTTGGAATGGTGATTCCTACTTTGCTTCTAATTGATCGGGAGCTTAGATCCCATGGGGACAGAAGGATGGCGCTATCTTGCTTATAGTTGCATCTCCCCTGAAATTCAAGGCTCAAACTAGCACATGGATGGACCAAAGATTGAAGTCTCTGAGACATATATTTGTCAAATACAGTGCTAATTATAGGTTTAAATAAAAGGGACAGAAGAGCCATGTGTGGAGAATCTATAAATGAGTCTAACCCTTTACACTTGGAGACATTAATTCCAAAGTAAGGCCCATTTTCAGGGTGCCAAATTCCTGAGCTGTCTACCCGCTTACAGTTTCTGGATGTGCTTAGAACCCTCAGAAGCCCCAGGATGGGAACTTAATATTCTTTTGGTTATTGGGTGGGTCTCCACACACCGAGACAAAGCCCCATGAACACTTGAACATATTCATATGCATTAGAGGCATACCCCAGGTCGACCCCTTCCTATGCATCCCCCATCACTGACAGCCCATACCAGTGATCCTCCCATGCCACTGTTGTGACCCTTCTGTGACCCAAAACCTCTCAAAAAATGAAGCCAAGAAATAAACAAATAAAATTAATCATAAAATAAAATAATAATTTAAAAAATAACCAAGAGAATATTTTTAAAAATTTAAATTTTGAAATAATTAAAAAAAAATTTTGGACATGGTGTCTTTCGTCATTGTAAGATCTCTTATCTTGTATGTAGAGTGACATTTTCTTCCATATATTCCCCCAGTGTCTTTTTTTGTTTTTTTTTCATTTTATCTTCAAAGAAGCTTTAGGATGTGGAAAAGTCACAAAGAGCATATAGGGGCTTCCCATACACCCAATGTCATCCCCCTTTCCCCCTCTCCCCTATTAAGAGCATTTTAGATGCAGATGGTACATTTGTTACAACTGATGTACAGATGTTGAAGCATTGCTACTAACCATGGTCAATGGTTTACATTATGGTTTACATTTTTGATAGCTTTTGATGAAATGTGAGATGGCCTATATCCATTATTGCAAGATTATGCTGAACAATTCTAATGCCCTAAACATGCCCATCTATTCTATTCTTCCCTTCCCATTCCCTCAGAACCTGTGATAACCACTAAGTTTAAATTTTTGAAGACTAAGATTCATAATTCCTTGCAATAATATTGAGGGTTTGACATATTGGTCTGTTTTCTTTTATTACACACTGCCTATATTCTGGAGGGATTCTTGTCCCTTTAATTGAGAATATAGCAGGACTTCCCAGGATGAGAGTTTGATATTTTCTTGTTTATATGTGTATCTCCACTCACTGATAGAGCACACTATGACAAGATGAACACTTATATATTCCACATAAGCCTGCCTCAAGTGCCCCGGTCCCAGAATCATGCCCCCACACTCAACACCCTACACCAGTAAACTTCCCCTGCCATATTTGCCAAAAGAATATTCCCAACACTATAGTTTTAACCACAGAACTGCAAATCCCTAGAGTTTACCTGCTCCTTCCCCTGATCCTCCCCCCACTTCCATGGATATTCTATCCATGTATATATATTTTAAACCAGTAATTTTATTCATTATGGAATTTCTTATTTCATCAAAATATTTTTCAATAACCATTCCCATTTAAAAATATATAAAATAATTTAATATACAAAAAATCCATTGATAAAAATAATACATATGAAATTGTTCAGTTATGTTTAAATACCCCACCCCCCCAAGAATAAAGGACAGAACAAACAAATCTGGAGAGTGCAATCCATTATCAGTGAATAAAGTAAGCTTCTTTATTGTAATGAAAATGATAATAGATAACTTTTATAAAAAACACATATCAGTCAGGCAATATGTTTTATGTTTATTTTTTAAATAAGAAAACAGTATTAATGTGAAACACACATATAATTAACATTTGTAACATTAAATAACTCATTCTACCAAATTTACTGAATGCTCACTTTGTCATAAATGCAGTTTAAGTTGAATCATGTTTCTCTAAAAACTTGTAGAGAAATTGTCTAATTAACCTTTTGTTAAAGTAAACATTGTGAGTGAAGTTAAATAACTTTTTCATGGACACACACACACAAATTCAAAAAGTGACATGGTAATTTTTCTGACAGTCCTTTGGCCACTCAAACATTTTTTGAAGTCCATCTAAAGGACTTTGCTAAGAAAACACTTTGGAAACTCTTACATTTTGAAGTGGTAAGTGTAGAAGAGTACACAGAGCAATGGTCTAATTTAGTCCAAGTGTTCGACTAAAGCTTTCCTGAAGGTGTGATATTTGAAGTAAGTTCTTTTATAACATGTAAGTAGGAGTTATCAAATAAAGTTTGCTGGAATGTTCACTCTTTAGGAAGAGTAAACTAGGTGTGAAGAAACAGGTAGCAAATTATATAGCTTGAATATCTGTGCAGATGGTGGTGCTGGTGAAAATAAATGGAGATGTGTTTTGAAGGGGATGGCTAGATTTGAAGGAAAGTTAAAGGTTATACATATTAAATTAAAAGTGGCTATATGGTATCCAAATAGAAAAATCCAGTGAAACATTGGAAATACTTATCTGGAGCTCATTCAGAATCCTAGATTCATTTGGCAAAGTTTTGGGATCATTGGGGGAGGCAACTTGTTGAAAACCTATATATTGTACTATGAACTGGAGTATTTATATTAATTGAAGCCATTCTCTGACCCTATGCATATTACAGCTATTGGGTTGTGGAAATAATGGATACAAAGAAAGTCTCTGAAAATATATATAATTTGCAAGGCAAAACAATGAAAAGATTGGCCCACAGGATATTTAAAGAGTCATCATACCTAACTCCTGACTAGGTAGCAATATGCATACCTAAATAAAACTTCTAAAATATATTCAAAAAGTCAAAGGGAAAATCTAAATTAAAAAATGTTAAACTCCCAAAGGAACTTAGAAAAGGATGAGCTTTGAGAAAACAGAGTAAAAGGGAAGCTGATGTGGCTCAAACATTTGGGCACCTGCCTACCACATGGGAGGTCCTGGGTTTGGGTCCTGTGCCTCCTAAAGAAGACTAGCAGATGCCATACCTGCCACAAAGAGCTAGATGCCACAACAAGGCTAGATGCTGCAATGAGCTAGAAGTTGCACCTACTGCAATGAGCAGACACCTAAACCAGCAGTTGTGACAAGGCGGTAGACACTGCAGCCCATGGGGAATGGATGTGGCACTCCACTGGGCACTTGCCTCCCATGTGGGAGGTCCTGAGTTCGGTTCCCAGTGCCTCCTGGAGAAGGCAAGCAAACAATGAGCAGACAGACAAGAGAATGAACTGGGGAAAGGAGGGAGATAAATAATAAAAATAAAAATAAGTAATAAAAAATCCCCAGAGTGGTAAAGCTTGTCTCATGTAGAAAGTTCATCATTTGTCTCCATCTGCATTGGCTGAAGGATAGTCACTGATAATCTTGAGAAGGTTATTTCAGGATAATGACTGGAATGCAATGACTTGAAATGTAAACGGTATGTGTGAACTGGAGTATATGAAGGGAAATAGAAATATAGGCAAGGAAATTGAAGAGGTATATTAAAATATTTATTAAAAACTGAATACTTATAATTATATCTAAGATTTCTGTTACCAACACTTCAGTAATTGTTAGCCGAGGTATGTGGTTCTTCAAAGTTAGCTCCTGGTCAAATATAGCAAGACTTGAGGCAGTTTGTAATATAAGCCTGTTCATGCAGTCTTCTGGGAATGAGATGATGAAAGAGAAATATGCCACTATAAAATTTATTCTCAGAAGGAAAGTATGGCAAAATTATACCTGAGTCAGCAGGAAAGCACCTACTTTTCTGGAAAGACATAGAAGAATTCATGTGGTCAAAGAAATGAATGCACCATCATATGTTTTAATGCTAAAAGCAGTTAACTATATTCTCCAAATATTTATTGAGCTCTTCATACAAACCAATATCCAAATGTGTAGCAGGTACTTAAAATATATATTGAAAGAATGATTGACTGAAGTAGTAGAGGGCAAATCGAAGAACACATGAATAACAAACAGAGATTTCTTTCACTGGCTTTAATCTGACAACATACTTCCAGCCTCTTGTTGGTTTTATCCTGTACCATCTTAAAAATTGTGGCAAAGTGTTCTATACTATACAAATCAATAATTTTTAATTCTCTTCTCTGCTTTTTTAAACTCACTGCTTAATTACTTAATTCCTAATTTTGAGTTAAAATAATGAACTTTCAATCCATATGCAACTCAAAGTTGACAAATGCAAGCATAACTAGTACAGCAAATCTACATGCGTTATTTTCATATGAAGTTTGGGATAATAATATCTTAATAATTACTGGAAAAGTGACTCAATGAACTATAAAGGTAATTATCTATGTAAAGTGTACAGCTTTTTGAAAATGCTTTGGATGTCATACTCTCAATATATAACACTTAGAAGAATTTATCATGTGATTAGCCAGAAAGGATATTGATTATCTGTGGAGTTAAATGTAACTAAGATTATTCGTGAAAAAACTAACCATCAATAGTTTTGGGCAAAAGCAATTTATACTATAAGATCACTTTCTTTAATGCAGAAAAAATTTCAGGGGAGTGAACATTTTAATAAATAGCAAAATCACAACTAAAACAAGTTACTGCTGGTTCCTGAAGTGCAAACACAGTCACACACTTCCAGGATATTTTAAAAAGTAAAAGGGACTGATA
Organism: Dasypus novemcinctus; assembly: GCF_030445035.2. Classification (NCBI taxonomy): domain Eukaryota; kingdom Metazoa; phylum Chordata; class Mammalia; order Cingulata; family Dasypodidae; genus Dasypus; species Dasypus novemcinctus. The sequence continues at coordinate 52,883,318 of NC_080679.1, read as the reverse complement.
TTTGGTTCATATATTTCTGCCCCTGTATGTTCTGTTGTCTCTCAAAAAATCTGTTTCTTCTCTTATTTTATTAGTTTCAGAACTTATTTTTCTTTTAATTGTGACCCATATGTTACAGATTAATGAAGAATAATTCATTCAATATGGAAACAGACAATGATATTTCACTAGCCTACATATTGTCTTTATCCCAGGTCCCATTTTCAGTTTTATTAAGAAATTATTTATAAACCATGCAATTCACCCATTCAAAGTATATAAAAATTGTCTTTTTGTTTGTTTGTTTGATATTCAGAGAGTTGCACAACTCTCTCTGCAATATAGTTTTAAAACATTTTCATCATTAAAGCCCCAAAGAACCCATACCCACTGGTCATAATTCCATACCCTTCCCCTGCAGGTGTAGGCAAGACAATTCACCTAATTTCTGTATAATCAGCTATGCGTTATCTGGACACTTCAAAAATTTATAATCTAAGTATGTGATGTTTTGTGATTAGCTTGTTTTGTTCATTTACCATGATGTTATAACATGTATCAGTATTCCATCCTCTTTATTGGCAAATAATATTCAATTTTATGGCTATACCACATTTTATTCATATATTCATCATGTGAGGGTCATTCAGTTTATTTCCTCTATTAGATTATTATGAGTAAAATGTCTATGAATATTCATGTACAAATTCTTTAGTAGACATACTTTTATATTTTTTGAGTATATATATCTAGACATAGAATTGTTGGGTCATATTGTAACTCTACACTTAACATATTGTGAAACTGCCAGACTCTCAAAACAGCTTCACAATTTTACATTCCCACCAGCAATTAAGAAGGTTCCAATTTTTCCACACCCTCATCAATGATTGTAATTGTCTACCATTTTAATTACACCCATCATGATAGATGTGAACTGGTATCTCATTGTGGTTTTGATTTATATTTTTCCTAACAACTAATGATGTTGAGCATCGTCTCATATGTTATTTGTGTATCTTCTTTGAAGAAATGTCTGTTTAGGTCTTTGCCCATTTTTGTTTGGCTATTTGTCTTATTATTGAGTTATATGAGTTCTTTGTATATTCTGCATGCAAGGGCCTTATCAGCTATATGAATTGCAAATATTGCTCCCAATCATTGAGTTGCCTTTTCACTTTATGGATGGTATTCTTTGCAGCACAAATCAAATGTTTAATTTTTTAATTGATTTTTTTATTTTTCAAAGATACATAGATCAGAAAAAAAGTTACATTACAAAATATAAGAGATTCTCTTATACCCCATACCACCAACCCCCACTCATCAACAACCTCTTTCATCATTATGGCACATTCATTGCATTTGGTGAATTCATTTTGGAACACTGCTGCACTGCACGGATTAGAGTTTGCATTATAGTTTACACTCTCCCCCAGTCCATTCAGTGGGTTATGATAGGATATATAATGTCCAGCATCTGTCCCTGCAATATTATTTAGGACAACCCCAAGTCCTGAAAATGCTCCCACATCACATCTCTTCTTCCCTCTTCCTGCCCTCAGCAACAATCGTGGCCACTGTCTCCACATTAATGATACAATATTTTCCATTGCTAAAGTCACAATAGTTCTATACTAGAACAGCAGTAAATCCACTCTAATCCATACTTTATTCCTCCATCCTGTGGACTCTAGGATAGTGATGTCTACTCCACCTCTAAATTGAGAGGTAGCTTAGATCCCCTCATGGCTAATGAATGCTATTCTGCTTGTAGTTGTAGGTATTCTCGGTTCCCTGGTGTGGTGGTTGTCCACCTTCTCCTCCCTATTAGATGACCTGGGTAAGTCCAAAGAACCGGAGAGTAGGTGCTGAAACTCTGCTGAGACTCAGGACCCAGAGGGCACATGGCCAAATTCAAGTCTGTGGAGTATACACCAAACCCAGTGCCAACCAGAGGTTCAGTAAAAGTGACAGAAGAGACATGTAGAAAGGTCACACCTGAGTCCAACTCCATCACACTTATAAGCAAAAATTCCGAAGTAGGGCTCACTGACAAGGCACTGAACTCCAGAGCAATCTGCCATGACTGTAGAACTTGTGAGTCTCTGTAACCCTCAGGAGGACCAGTACCTGGGGTTGTATCTACTTTGGCTGTCTCTGGGATCCTGCTGAGATGTACATAAGTGTGACAATTCTGATGACCTCCCAATTCATTTTGAAGCCTCTTAGCCATATAAACTCATTTGAATTTACCATTTTCCCCTTTTATTCAAAGTCTTTTTCTAACACCTACATGGACAAAATCTATGATTAAGTGGAGGTAAGTAGTTGTGTAGGGAAGGGATAAGATGGGCACATAGGAACACTACTGGGTTGGGCTTTGCAGGCTTGATGGAGCTAGGGATGGGAGGATGGGTCAGATGGTCCAAGATATTGGGGGGAGGGGTGTGGGGAGCAGATGAACATGGGAGACTGTTGGATATGTGGTTGAAACTATAATGTTGAGAAAACTCTTTGGAAAATATAATAAGGAAAGGTTACTTGTTTAAGGTGCTTAATGGAGGGCATCTGGCCCTGGGGCAAGCTTCTAGGCAGTGTGTGAGTGCTCATTTTGTCATTGTGTGTTTTATCTTTAGGTGGAGACCCATATAGTGAGTGGGAAGGTGTGCCCCCATCCTGGGGAAGCCTGATGTTCTCAAACAGAGGAAAGGTGTCTCGAGAGAGAATTGGTGGCTCCCAATGGAGGGGGGGTGGGGATAGCATAGTGCAATGAATCTGATCCTTCAAGTAGTGAAGCTTGGTTGTCACTGTAAGCCCGAAGGGGAGAAAAAGAGAGGAATGGATTATGTGGACCTGGGGGTAATTGGGGGACAGTGGAACTGTTCCACAAGATCATTCAATGATGGATATAGGACACGTTAAATTTCACCAAAAATTATAAAAGTCTATGGTCTAAAATGTAAACCATAATGTAACTAAAAGTTTAGAAAATTGTACAGTCTAAAATATAAACCATAATGTAAACCAAAATGGAACCATGGTAAGTAGCTATGTTTCAATACCTGTACATCAGCTGTAGCAAATATAACATGAACATGTAAAAAGATCATTGCTGGGGAAAGGGGAAAAGGTTTTGATGTTGGATATATGGGAGTCCCATATATTGTATATGTGACTTTACTGTGATCTAAACTGAAGACAAAATTAAAAAAAAAAAAAAAAAGAGTATGTAGGCACTGAGGAAGAAATTAAAGAGATTGCATTACCAGTGTTCATAGAGGGCAACAACTATACCCTGAAAGGCATAATGTCAAAAACAAAGTTTTATGGTGTTCTTCATTTCTTAATACCACAATTTATTTTTCACTCTATTTTAATTTTTCTAAATTAGTATGTATTCTATTTCTAAGCTTTAAACCTATCATTACTATTTCATTTTCCTATTAATTGAATTTGGTAATGTATTAGACTTCATTTTTGAAGAAGTTTTCAGTCACAGAGGGGTTCAACTATGGCAGGGGAGGAACACTGGTGTGGTGTGTTATTGAAGGGGGACACATGGTTGAGAGAGAGTTCTCCAAGGCATGTATATAGGGTACATAAAAATGTCCAGATATTCATTGTGTATTTTCATAGTGTAGAGTTACAAACAATAAGTGAGGGAGGGCTGAGTTCCTAGCTGGGGAAGCCCTGTCACATTCCCCAATGGAACAATAACAATCCCCCAAGTGCAAGGGCAAAGACCAGTGAAGAAGAATGGTTCAGTGATGAGTCCTTCATACTGATGGCTATGCTTATGAGCCTTGCTGCTTGAAATTTAAACTAGGCCTAGAACTGCTGGATGCCTAAGGGTTACCTCCTGAGAGCCTCCATGTTGCTCAAATGTTGCCACTCTCTAAGCCAAACTCAGCATGTAAATGTATTACCTTCCCCCCAGCATGGGACATGACTCTCTAGGATGAACCTCCTGGCACTGATGGATTATTACCAATCACCAATTGGTTATGCAAATACAAATGTTTAATTTTGATTAATCTAATTTACCTATTGCTTTCTTTTGTCACTGTGCTTTTGGTGTTACATTGTGAGATCATTGCCTAAGCAACTTCACAGGATTTCCTGTTTCCTCCAAGAACTTTAGAGCAGTAACTCTATATTTTAGATCTATATTCCATTTTGATAAATTTATGTATATTTTGTGAGGTAGGAGTTCAAATTCATTCTTCGCAAGTGGATATCCAGTAGTCTTAGCACCATTTGTTGAAGAGACTATTCTTTCCCTTATTGAACTGCCTTAGCTTATCAAAAATCAATTTACTATTAATGTGGTGGTTTACTTCATCTCAATTATATTAAATATTGCTGTGTTTATGCTCACACCACACAGTTTGATTAGTGTATGTTTGTAATAAATTTTGGAAAAAAAACTTTCTTTTCTTTTCCAGATTGTTTGGGTTATGATAGGTCCTTTTACATATATATTTTTAGGGTCAGTTTGTAGATGTATATTTAAAAAACCTGCTGTGATGCCCAAAGGAGTGTTTTGATTCTACAGACTACTTTACAGAGTATTGCATCTTAAATATAATGTCTTCCAATCCATGATCCTGGAATGTCTTTTTATTTATTAAGATGTTTTTAATTTCTTTCAACAATACTTTGTATTTTTCAGAGTATAAGTTTGAACTAAATTTGTTAAATCTATTCCTAGGTACTTTATACATTTAGATGTGAAAACGTAAACAGTAAATTGAATTGTTCATTTCTAGCATGTAGAAATACAATTGAATTTTCTGTATAGATCTCATGTCTTGCTAACTTGCTGAAAATTTTTTATTAGTTCAAATAGAATTTTGTGAGTGTATTCCTCAGGATTATCTATATACAAAGTGGTGCCATCTTCAAATAGAGATAGTTTTAATTCCTTTCTGAACTTGATGCATTTTATTTCATTTGCTTGACTAATTGACCTGGCTAAAACATGTAGTACAATGTTGAATAAAAGTAGTGAAAGTAAGTATCTTTGTTTTCTTCCTGATCTTGGGGAAAAGCATTGGATCTTTCACTCTAAAGCTCATTTGGTTGTGGATTTTTCATAGACAGCCTTTATAAAGTTGAGGACATTCCATTCTTTTTTTGTTTGTTGAATGTCTTTTCTTATGAAAATGTGATGAATTTTATCTAAAGTTTTTCCTGCATATTCTGAGATAATTGTGAATTTTTAATCTTTTATTTTATTTATGTGGCATATTATATTAATGTACTTCATACATTAAATCTATCTTTCATCCCTGGTAGAAATTCAACTTGGAAATAATATATAATTCCTTAAATATTCAGATGGATTTGGTGTGCTATAATTTTTTGTGAATTTTACATCTATGTTCATGACAGATATTGGTCATAGTTCTCTTTTCTTGTGATACCTTTGTTCTGGTAGTTTAATATTTGCCTCAAGAAATGAGTAAGGAAATGTTTTCTCTTTTTCTATATTTTGAAAGAGTTCTTGAAGAATTTGTATTAATTCTCCTTAAGTATTTGATAGAATTCACCAGTTAAGCCTTCTGGACCTGGGCTTTTCTCTTTCTAGGAATATTATTTTAAATTATAAACACAGTCTATTTAATTGTTACATGTATACTCATATTTTCTATTTCTTCTTGAGTCTGTGTCTTTCCAGAAATTCATCTATTTCATCTAAATTCTCTTGTTGGAAAACAGATTTTCAAATTATTCCCTGTATCTGTCCACCAAGAGTGTGCTGAAGCAAAGTACCAGAAAGCTGCTGGCTTTTATAAAGGGTATTTATTTGGGATAAAATCTTACAGCCCCAAGGCCATGGAAAGTCCAACACAAGGTGCCATAAGAGGTACTTTCTCACCAAAGTCAATTACCATATGTTGAGGTAAGATGGCAGGTCATCTCTGCCAAATTTCAGCCTTCCCCTCTGGGTTTCCTCTCTTCTTCTTGAGGTTCCATGGACCCAGCTTCTTCCCATCTCAGGTGAAGGCTGGCACAGGTCTTGTCTCTGAGGGCTTCCTATATCAGTCTTGGCTCTCTTCCCAAAGTCAGCTGTAAACTATCAAGCAAAAGTGCATTTCTCCCTAGGGCTTTAGCTTTTGGAGCCTTCTCCTTTCTATAACATGGCAGGATCAAAAATGGCAAAGTTCCTTCCTCTATTACACGTGTTTCTTGAAATATTACCCATCTATATCAGACCCAACAATGGAGTGGAGAGTCAACCTGAGTCAATTGCCAAAGGTGAGGTGGGCGTGGCTACCAAATTGGACAACAGTCAAAACTGTAATCTGAATAGTATGACTTGCAGACATATATGGCTTTGGCCAGTTAACCATGGAGTATATACAAGTGAAATAGATGAGCATTCTACTAAATTCTTACATGATCTGTGTAAGTAGAAGAGTCCTAGATCAGAGAATAAAAGCCTAACTTGAATTGGAAAAATATAAAAGCATGCCTCCTCAATCAATTCCCAGACTTGAGACAGTTTACAGACCCAGAACTACTTGAACGAAGGAATGGCCAGGTGCAATTTGAAGAAGGAGACTGCTACGCCATTGAAAATTTTTTACATTAATCTTCCTTCAAATCTTACCCCAAGGGATCTACTTTATTTTGTCAGGGTGGTTTTTTCCATTGTAGGAAAGGAAGTAATCAGACATTTTGTGGATTATTAGAGGCAGCTCAGAAATGACATTAATTCCAGGAGACTCAAAATGTCACTGTGCTCCACAAGTCTAAGAAGGGGCTTATGGAGTTTCAAGTCATCAATAGAGCTTTCACTCAGGTCCAGCTCATAAAGGCTCCACTGGGTCCCAGAACCCATTCAGTGGTTATTCCCCAAGATTCAGAATGCACAGATGGAATAGACATACTCAGCAACTGGAAGAATCTTCACATTGGTTCCCTGACTTGTGGAATAAGAGCCAATTTGGTAGGAAAGCCCAAGTGGAAGCTAATAGAACTGTTTCTGCCTAACAAAACAGTAAACCAAAAGCAATACCACATTCCTAGAGGGATTGTAGGGATTAGTGCCACCATCAAGTACCTGAAGGATTCAAGGGTATAATTCCCACCACATTTCATGTTCAAAACTTCTATATGTCTTGTGCAGAAAACAGATAGATTTTAGAGTATGGTAATGGATTATCATAAACTAATCTGGTAGTTATTACAATTGCAGCTGCCCTTCTTGATATGGTATCATTATTTGAGCAAATCAATACATCTCCTGGTACCTTTTATGTAGCTGTTGACCCGACAAATGCTTTTTCTTTGTTTCTGTTTGTATGGACCAGAAACTGTTACTTTCAGTTGGCAAGACCAACAATACACCTTCACTGTCCTATCTCAGGGATATATCAACTCTTCAGTCCTATGTCATTCACCTTTCCATTCCCACAGGCATTACACTGGTCCATTACATTGATGACATTTTGCTTATTAGATATAGTGAATAAGAAATAGCAACTACCCTAAACTTATTGAGAGGTAATTTGCATGTCAGATGGTAAGAGATAAATCCACCAAAACCTCAGGGGCCTTGAATTCTATTGCATTTGTCCGTATTTCTTTCCTTGTGCTAGTACCTTGCTTTTTGTTATGCTAACTTTGTGATACATTTTCAAATCAGTAAGTATGAGCCATTCAGCATTGTTCTTATTCAAGATACTTTGGGCTATTCAGGGTCCCCTATCTTCCATGTAAATTTGATAATTGGCTTTTCTATTTCTTCAAAGAATAATGTTGGAATTTTGAATGGGATTGCATATTTAGTCTTTTCATTAACACAGAGTGCCTTTCTGTTTATTTAGGTGTTTATTGATTTCTTTTAGCAATGTTTTATAGTTTTCTATGTACAAGTCATTTACATGCTTGTATAAATTTATTCCCAAACATTTGATTCATTCAGTTGCTATTGAAAATAGATTTTTTTCTTAATTTCCTCTTCAGATTGTTTATTAGTAGTATATAAAAAACACTACTGATGTTAGTATAATGATCTTGTACACTGCATATTGCTGAAATCACTTATTATCCATACTAGATTTTTTTTGTGAAATTTTCAGGATTTTCTATATATAAAATCATGTCATCTGGAATTAAAGAAAGTTTTATTTTCTTTCTTTCTAATTTACATATACTTCTTGTTTCTTTTCTTTCTAATTGCTCAGGCTCAAACATTCAGTACAATGTATAAAAACAGTGTTGAAAGTAGGCATCCTTGTCCTTGAGCATATTTGATATTAGGGGAAAAGCTTTCAGTGTTTCACCATTGAGTATGATGTTAGTTGTGGGATTTTCACATATGCACTTCATCATGCTGAGAAAATTTCCTTCTACTCCTAGTTTCCTATGTGTTTTTTATCAAAAAGGAGCACTGGATTTTTTTCAAATGACTTTTCTGTTCCTATTGAGAAGAACATGCCAGTTATTTCCTTCATTCTATTAATGCGGTGTATTTCATATTGATATTCTTATGTTTAAACATTCTGAATACCTGGGATTAATCCCTTTTATCATCATGTATAATTCTTTTATTAAGCTCTTTGAATTTTTGCATCTGTATTCATAAAACATATTGGCCTTTAAATTTCTTTTCTTTATCTGGCTTTGTTACGAGGCTGATGTTGTCCTCATAAAATGAGTCAGGCAGTGTTCCACTTAAATTTTTTGGAAGCATTAGAGTAGGATTAGTGTTAATTCTTGGAATTTTTGGTAAAATTCACCAGTGAAGCCATTTGGTCTTGGGCTTTTCAGGGCTTGGAAGTTTTGATTACTGTTTCAATTTCTTTGATTGTTATTGATCTGTTGAGATCATTGATTTTTCTTCATAAGTGTAGGTAGTTTTTGTATTTCTAGGAATTTGACCATTTCGGCAGGGTTATCTAATTTGTGGTGCAGAGTTGTTCACAGTATCCTCTTTTAATTCCTTTTAGTTCTTTGGTATCCATAGTGTTTCCTTTTCCTTTTTGATTTCAGTAATTTGCATCCCCCTTTTTTTCTGTGTTAATCTATTTTAAGGTTTATTCAATTTTATTGATATTTTCAATAACCAGTTTTTGGTTTAATTGATTCTATTTTTCAATTCTTTATTTCATTTAGCTTCACTTTAATCTATGGTCTTCCTTCTTGCTTTGGGTTTAGTTCTTTTTTCTAGATCCTCCCATTGTGAAGTTTTTCCTGACTTGAGATCTTCTTCTTTAATGTAAACATTTAGAGCTATAAATTTCTGTCTCAGCACTGTTTTTGCTGTATCCCATAAATTTGGTATGTGGTCTTTTCATATTCATTCCCTTCAAAATACGTTATAATTTCTCTTGTGATATCTTTGACACATTGTTTAAGAGTACATTGTCATATTTATAACTTTTCCAGTCTTTCTGTGTTAGTTATTGATTTCTACCTCAATTTTATTGTGATAAGAGAATATACATTGTGTGATTTCAATATTATTACACTTAGAGAAACTTGTGTTGTGAACTATAATATGGTCTATCCTGGAAAATTATCTAGTGCACTAAGGAATATCTATTCTACTGTTGTTGGGTAAGGTGTTCTACGTATAGGTGTCGGGTATAGTGTCATTCAAGTCTTTTGTTTCTTTACTTACATTCTGGCTAACTGTTATTGAAATTGCTATATAGCAGTCTCCTAGTATTAATGTAGAACCACCTTTTTCTTCCCCCAACTCTATCAATATTTAGTACACAAATTTAGTGCTCTGCTGTTAGATGCATATATATTTATAATTGTTATGTGTTTTGTTACATTTACAGTTTTATACTTTATTTATTTATTTTCCCTCAGAACAGTTTTTTGCTTTAAGTCCAATTTATTTTATATTATTATAGGTACTCTAGATATCTTTTTGTTATTATTTGTATGGAATTATTTTCCTATCCTTTCTCTTTCAATCTACTTGTGACTTTAAAGCAAGTTTCTTGTAGATACCAAATTACTGGGTTATGTTGTTTTACTCAATTTGCTTAATTTTCCTTTTGACTGGAGAGCTTAATCTATTTACATTTAAAGTAACTAGTGATAATATAGGATTTTCCTCAGCTCTTTTGCTATTTGGTCTTTGTCTTATACCTTTTTGGTCCCCGAATTCTTCTGATAATGTCTACTTTCTTATTTATTTGATTTTTGTATTGTGCCATATTGAGGCCCCCACAGGACTTAAATTTAACATCCTAAATGTATATCAATCATGTTTGGTTAGATACCAATTTAACTTCTTCAATAGCATATGTAGACATTGTTCCTATATTTTTCCATACCTCTACATTTTTGATGTACTTGTTACATCAAATATATCTTTATACATTTCATGACACAGCCACAGATTCATTATTTTCTATTCCTTTACATTTTAGAAGCTCTAAAAAGTAAAAGGTGGAGTTACATACCAAAGAACACCCAACACACTACTACTTTTAAGTATAATTACCAATATAACCTAATCTTTACCAGAATTCTATTTCTTTATGCTGCTTCAATCCACTTTTAGGTTTTCTTTCTTTTCAGCCTGAGGAATTCCTTTTGGCATTGCTTGTAGGGAAAAGCTGGTGGTGGTAAACTGCCTCAACATTCATTCATATGGGAATGTCATAATCTATTTTTTAAAAAACAGTCTTACTGGATATAAAATTCTTGGCAATTATTTTCTTTCGGCACTTTATATATTTTGTATCACTGACTTTTGGTCTCTTTGGTTTCAGATGGGAATTCAGCACTTAATCTCCTTTTTTTGTCTTTATTTATTTTTTTAATGTTACATTTAAAAAATATGAAGTCCCCATATAGCCCCCATCCCCCTCACCCCACTTCTCTCCCCATAACAACAACCTCCTCCATCATCATGAGACAGTCATTGCATTTGGTGAATACATCTCTTGGGCACTGCTGCACCTCACTGTCAATGGTCCACATCATAGCCCACACTCTCCCACGTTCCATCCAGTGGGCCATAGGAGGACATACAATGTCCAGTAACTATCCTTGCAGCACCACTTAGGACAAATCCAAGTCCCAAAACACCCCCACATCACATCTCTTCCTCCTACTCCCTACCCCCAGCAGCCACCATGGCCACTTTCTCCACACCAATGCCACATTTTCTTCAATTACTAATCATAATAGTTCATGAATAGAATATCAGTAAGTCCACTTTAATCCACACTCGATTCCTCCATCCTGTGGACTTCGGAATGGTGTGTCTACTCCACAAATATATCAAGAGGGGGCTTAGATTCCATATGGATGCTGGATGTAATTCTCCTGCTTTCAGTTGTAGGCTCTCTTGACTCCCTGGTATGATGGTTGACCTTCTTCACCTCCATGTTAGCTGAGTGGGGTAAGTCCAATAAACCAGAGTGTAGGAGTTTCAATCTGTTGAGGCTCAGGGCCTGGCTATCACATGGTCAGTCCAGAGATTCAGGTCCCCTGGGTATACATTAAACCCCAGCACCAACTACAGTTGCGGTAAAAGTAACAGGGAGACTTGTGGACAAAAATCACATCTGAGCCCAGCTCCATCACACAGAAACACAAACTCCAAAGTAGGGCCAACTGACATGGCACTGAACTCTATCTGCCATGACCATAGAACCTGTGGGTCTCGGTAGCCCTCAGAAGAATCAATACCTGGGGTTATATCTACTTTATCTGTCTCTGGGACTCTGCTCAGGTGTGCATAAGGGCAACCCCTCTGATAACCTTCCAGCTCTTTCGGAGACTCATAGCCATATAAACACATTTGTATTTTCCATTTCCCCCTTTTATTCAGGTCAAAAAGCATTTTTAACTCCTGGAATTATATGTAGACTGAGATATTCTGCTGGTCTGAGTTGACCCTTTTATTCAAGGTCATTTTCTAGTTACATCATCAGCTGGTACTTGGTAGTAATCCCTCCATGCCAGGGAGGCTCATCTCTGGGAGTCATGTCCCACACTGGGGGGAAGGCAATACATTTACATGCTGAATTTGGCTTGGAGACTGGCCACATTTGAGCAACAAGGAGGCTCTCAGGAGGTAATGGAGCTCCATTGTGCATAAGTTTCTTTTCTCTTGCAACTTTTAGAACTCTCTTGTTTTCCTTGGCATTTGACAGTTTGACTACTATATTTTTATATGTGGTTCTCCTCAAGTTTATCCTGTGGGGCTCATGGGCTTCTGATATGTTCATATTCATGTCTTGTGTTAAATTTGGAAAGTGTTCTGCCATTATTTGTTTAAATACTTCTCTGTTCCTTTTTCTCTTTCTTCTCCTTTAGGGATTTCCAAATTTCATATAATAGTATGATTGAAAATGTCCTGCAGGTCTTTTAGTCTCTGTATCCTTTCTTAATTCCTTTTTAATAAAATTTTATTGAAGTATATCATTCATACATGAACATACATTAACTCTAAACTATATGGTAAAAGTTGTGAACTTATGACCAGCAAGATGGCAGTGGAGTAAGGAGCTCCTAGAGTCAGGTTCTGCTATAGGGCAGTTAGCAAGCAGCTAGAGCTCTCAGGAGCTAGCTGAAGCACCTGTTTGGGGCTCCAGGAGAGCAGAAGAGCATCCTGCAATGTCTTTGAAGGAGTGGAAAGAGGAGACTGTCCATCTGCAGAGAAGACTCATAAGTAGAGTGTTCCATGCCACAGAGGCCAGTGCCCTTCCTCCACTGGAGGCACAAGCTGCCTCTGGAACTGTTCTGCAACTGGAATCAAAAGTTCCACTTCCCCAAAATTGAGGATGAAGAAACGGTTGGCCACCAATTTCAACTATTGATGAGGAAACTCAGTGTGCTACAGTATAATCCTGAAAACAGCTAAAGCTTAAGCCTGTTCAAGTCAGAAAGAGGCCAGGAGCTGCCATCTTAACTCCACACCTGGCATGAGAAGAAGCGGGGCAGTCTGAAAATCCCAGTGCTGGTGGGAACCAGCTTCCCCCCATCCAGATCATATTGCAGTTCTGGCTTAGACCTCAGTGCCACCTCCAGCAGGGAGGAAGCTGTGGTGACCTGCACTAGCCTCTCCAGAAAATTACTGGCCAAGCCAAGGAGGCCAGTGACTATCCTACTCTAGTGGCATGAGCCACCTCAGGAGCTTTTCTGTAATGGGAATTGGAAGCTCCATTTCCCAGAACCAGGGAAGGAGGAGATGGTTGACTGCCAATTTGGGTTAGTGATTGGTAAACTTGACTGGCTAAGAGATAACCCTGGGAACAGGGGGGTGTGAACCAGCCCAAGTCAGAAAGAGGCCAGTAGCCACCATTCTGACTCCTTCCCCAGCCTGAGGGGAAGCTGGGTTGACTGAAACTCTCAGTGTTCGCAGGAACCAGTTTCCTTCATGCAGATCAGCCTGCATCCTAACTTATGCTTCAGTGCCACCTTTGGCAGGGAGGAGGCTGAGGAGCCCTGTACCAGCCTATATAGGAACTGCAGGTAACTTTGGCTGTCATAGATTGAAAGTCAGAAGTCTACCAGCAGAACTGCGGTCATCTTGGACCTGCATTGCATACATTCCTGCCCACACCTACAGCCCAATCCCTGCCCCAGGGGAGAAAGGGATGTGAAGCTTCATCATTCTCTCTGACAACTACAGTCTAGGCCTGCACATGGATTATTCCACATAGCTGTGACTCTGTCCCTACCCCTGGCAAAGGAGAAAGTTGGAAGACACTTCATTGGTCCCTGGTGCAATGAGGGCAGCTTGAGCCTCCACAGCTTACAGCACCAACTACGTGCTTGACTCCTACTGCACAATCAGCAAGGGAGAAAGGATAGGAATCCCTAAACTAAGGAGAAAAACTGCACCCAGAATAAATGCTCTAGGAATCCAGATGCAAAGACACCTACAAAATATTCCAATCCACACCAAGAAACAGGAAGCGATGGCCCAGTTAAAGGAACAAGATAAGCCTCCAGATGACATAAAGGAGTTGAGACAACTAATCATAGATGTTCAAACAAATCTCCTTAATAAATTCAATGAGATGGCTAAAGAGATTAAGGATATTAAGAAGACATTGGATGAGTACAAAGAAGAATTTGTAAGCATACATATAAAAAGAGCAGATCTTATGGGAACGGAAAGTGCAATCAATGATATTAAAAAAACATTGGAATCATAAAATAACAGATTTGAGGAGGCAGAAGAAATGGTTGGTGATCTTGAAGAAATGGTCTCTGAAAGTGAACATACAAAAGAACAGATGAAGAAAAGAATGGAAAAATTGAACAGGGTCTCAGGGAAATAAATGGAAGCAAAAGTCATGCAAACATATGTGTCATGAGTGTCCCAGAAGGAGAAGAAAGGGGAAAAGGGACAGAAGGAACATTTAAAGAAATAACGGTAGAAAATTTCCCAACCTTATTGAAGGACATAGATATACCTGTCCAAGAAGCACAATGTACTCCCATCCGAAAAAATCCTAATACACCATCTCCAATACACATACTCATCAGAATGTCAAATGCCAAAGACAAAGAGAGAATTCTGAGAGCAGCAAGAGAAAAGAAATGCATAATATATAAGGCATAAATAATAAGATTTCTCACCAGAAACCATGGAGTCAAGAAGACAGTGGTCTGATATATTTAGATATATTTAGATATATTTAGAAAAACTTCCAGCCAAGAATCTTATATCCAGCAAGACTGTCTTTCAAAAATGAAGGCAAAATTAGAATATTCACAGATAAACAGAAACTGAGAGAATTTCTAAGCAAGAAAACAGAAATTTAGGAAATACTAAAGGGTGTGCTAGAGCATGAAAAGCAAAGACAGGAGAGAGAGGCCTGGAAGAGAGTGTAGAAGTGAAGATTATATCAATAAAAGCAAGTAAAAGTGTCAAAAGAGCGGTGAAAATAGAATATGACAGATAAAACTCAAATAGGAATAAACTTAATCAATGATGTAAAGCAATTGTATTCAGAAAACTGCAACTCAATATTAAAACAAATAAAAAAAGTCCTAAGTAGCTGGAAGAACATTCTATGCTCATGGATTGGAAGACTAAATATTATTAAAATGTCTATTCTACTCTACATTCTACATTATTAAGATGTCTATTCTACTCAAATTGATATACAGATTTAATGCAACCCCAATAAAAATAACACCAGCATTAAAGAAAAAATTTAAAACATGATCATTGAATTTATTTGGAAGGGTAAGGTGTCCTGAATAGCCAGAAACATCATAAAAAGGAAAACTGAACCCTTATCTCCTGCTTTAAATCATAATACATAACTATAGTGGTAAAAACAACATGGTACTGGCATAAAGACAGACTCAATACACCAATGGAACCAAATTTATATTTCAGAAACAGACCCTCACAGGTATGGTCAAGAGATTTTTGACTAGCCTGTCAAATTCACACAGCACAGGCAGAACAATCCATTCAACAAATGGTGCTGAAAAAATTGGATATCCATAGCTGAAAGAAGGAAAGGACCCCTATCTTGCACCTTTTCCAAAAATTAAATCAAAATGGATCAAAAAACTAAAAATAAAAACAAGAACAATAAAACTTCTAGAAGAAATTATTGGAAAATATCTTCAAGACCTGATGGTAGGTAGTGGATTCTTAAAGGAGATAAGAGAAGGACTGAGTGGACTACTGATGTTTAATGTATGTAGAAGTTTTAATTAGCTTTACTATAAAATTGTGGAAATGTATAGAGTGAATGGTAACACACAGTGAGTAACAGCTAGATTATAAATGGGAATGCAAATGAAAATGGTAGTCTAGTTATGTAAATGTCAGTTGATAGAATGCTTGAGAATAATCTAGGAACTTAATAGCATGGTAAATCAAGAGGTGGGTGGAATTGTGGTTGATGGTATAAATGCAAGAGTGTCATTTGTTAGCTAGAACAAATGTATACCACTACTGCAGGGTGATGGGAATGTGGAGAAGCATGGGAAAAATACAGCTGGAGTGACCTATGGACTGTGGTTAGCAGTAATATTCTTGCATCTATGCAAAGGATGTACTGTGTTGATACTGAGGCAGTATGGAAAATGTGAGCCAAATGTACACTATAGGCATGGTAACAATCAGATGATATTTTATCTGTAGCAAATGACACATCACATTGTGGTGTGTTGATGGAGGGATGTTTTTTGGGAATTCTGCACATGTGCATGATTGGATTATAAATTTACAACTTCTGCCATAAAAAATGTATATTTAAAAAATAATAATAGGGTGGGTTGGGGGAAAAACACACCAAATATAAGATAAGGACTAAGATCAGTACTAAGATTTTGACAGTGTTCTTTCTTAGTTTGTAACAAACGTCTCATGACAATGCAAGGTGTTGGTGGAGGGTTGATGTATGGGACTCCTGTATGATGTTATGGGTGTTCACTTTGTAAGTTCACAACTTTTACCATACACTTAATTGTTTATGTATGTTCATATATAAATTATATGAAGATAATAAGTATTGGATTGATTAGGGGAAAACTACTTTGTTTAGTAGTAATATTTTGACAATGCTCTTTAATCATTAGTTTAAAAAGTTTAAAAACAATGCAAATTATTGGTTGTAGGGTGAGTAGTTACATATGTTTGTTTGATGTCATATATGTTTAGTTTGTAAGTTCACAATTATTATACACTTATTGTTTATGCATGTTTATGCATGAGTGATAGACTTCAATAAATTAAGAAATAAAAAAGTTGTGAACTTACAAAATAAACATGCAAGTTATCAAACAAGGCTCCCATACATCACCCCACCACTAACACCTTGCACTGCTGTGAAGCATTTGTTACAAACTCTGAAAGAGCATAGTCAAAACATTTCTAAGTATAGCCCTTATATCACATTTGGTGTTTTTTCCTCCAACGCACCCAATTATTAACACCCTGTATTGGTATTATACATTTATTATTGTTTGTAATAGAATGTTATCATATTTGTCCTGTTAACGACAGTCCATCTTTGACCATTGGATTCCCTGTGTTTTATAGCCCCATGCTTTGTACAGTCCGTTCAAAATGTAGACTCAGTGACTCTCATTTTCATCACAGAGCTGTGTTATCATAACCTTAGTCAATTTTAGAACTTATTCATTACTTCAAAAGTAAAAATCCCATACCATCTTTTACCCTATTATAGTCATCTCTTAGATGTTACCATATGATTGTTGACTATGTTCTATAATTTACAGTAGTTGCAAATTTCTTGCGTATCACCATATTCTTAACACTTTCTAAAAGAAATAGCTAGAACTTCTAGCACAATATTGAAAAACAGTGGTGTCAGTGGGCATCCTTGTGATGTTCCATATCTCAACAGGAAAACTTTCATTCTTTCACCACTGAGTACAATGTTAGCAGTGAGTTTTTCATATATGCACTTTACCCTGTTGACAAAGATTTGTTCTATAGCTTTTAGAGTGTTTTTATCAAGAAAGGATGCTGTATTTTGTCAAACACCTTTTCTGCATCAATTGAGAGGATCATGTGATTTTCCTTCTTCAATGTATTAATGCAGTTTATTACACTAATTGATTTTGTTTTGTTGAATCACCATTTCATATCTGGATAAAACCCACATAATTGTGGTATATAATTCTTTTAATGTGTGTTTGGATTCAGTTTGCAAATATTTTATTGAGAATTTTTGTATCTATATTCATTAGAGTAAAATAGGCCTATAATTTTCTTTTTTAAATATGCCTTTGAGATATGTACTTCTTTACTTTTTTTTTTTTTACTTTTAAAGAAGTTTTAGTTTACATAAATGTTACATCAAAAATATTTTCTTTCTTTATAGGAATTTTCTTTCTTTGTAAGTATCTTTATCTGGTTTTGGCATTAGAGAGATTGCATATAATGGTATGCTAGGTCATGTCCCACAGGTCTCTTAGTCTCTATTCACCTTTTTACTCATTTTATTTCTCCTACTCATTTCAGTTGCCTTATTTTTGAGTTTACTAATTCTTTCTTTCAGCAACAATCTGCTGCTGAAACCCTTAAGGAATTTTTCATTTCAATTATTGTGGTCTTCAACTCCAATATTTCTGTTTGTTTACTTTTTAAAATCTCTTTCTGTTTTGGAGATTCTCATTTTGTTCTTTAATCTATTTTCTGATATACCTGTTCCATTTGTGCTTTCTTTCATCTCCTTGAGATGATTAAGGATCGTTTTTTTAGTCTTTCTCTGGTATATCCAGAGTCTGGTTTTATTTGTTAATTGCTTCTCAAATTTTATCTTGTTCCTTTGGATGGGCCATCATTTCCTGTTTCTTTGTTTTGTTACACACTATATATTTTAATATTTTCAATTGTTTCCTCTGGGATTTAGTCCCTGAGCTCTCTGTCCCTTCAGTTTGTATTTACAACTGAGATTTTCTTTAGAGTCAGGAGTTAATCAAAGCAAACAAATAAATACAAATAATATATTCCACAGTCTTTGGAAATTGACTGTGTTCTGCCTGGTGCTCTCCCTCAGAGTTTAGTCTCCTATCAAGATCAGCTAGAGGCAAATGTGAAGTATAGGGTCCTCTCTGTCTTTCCTGAGCCTGCATGTTGTCCTGAGTTTATTTCATGACCTTGTGAATTCCCCTTGTTTACAAAATACAAATGCCCCCCTCAACTCTCTATGAAATAAATTTTCTTTTCCTCCTATTGTATGATGTACTATTGTATGATGCATGTGGGCAACCACTTAGTGTTGCTTGTATGCATAAATGTTGTGAGTTAGTTCAGTTACCAAAACATAACTAAGGAAAATACATAATAAATATCATTTATGTATATTTGTAAAACATGATTTAGCGTAGCACATATATTTTAAAAGAAAGTCATGTGAATATTTGCACACTGAAGCTAGAGAACATCTTCTTGTAATGGATGACCCCAAACAATAGTACCTTCAATGAAGGTTTAATGGAAAGATGCTTGATCCATGAAGCCTTTGAAGGAATCAGATCCCTTCTACTCTGGGCCATTGGCACTCTTAATATTTGGCCTCTAAGATGATTCCAAGATGGTAAAATAAAAAATTGAGGCATTTATGGGACAGGTCTAGTATTGAAACTCTTCACTTTTATCCATATTTCTTTGACCAGAACACTGTCATATAGAAAAGAGGTTGGGAAATATGGGTTAGCAACATGGCCAGTTGTACAAAGTGGTTTGTGTCTTTATTATATGCCAAAATATAAAGGTACTTCTATGAAATAGTTGTCTACTGTGGTAAACAATCTTTTATTTTTTAAAATTATGTAAGATTTAAATATAGAAAAGAAAGAATTATATAATAGTCACCTATGTAACCATCATCACATTTTAATAGATTTCAACCTCTGACCCTGTTTGAGAAATCACAGACACTTGTTAAGCAGTCACCACCCAGACCTCATCTACCCCTACGTCCTTCTCTGGAAAAGTGAAGAACAAACTAAATGTTCATCCTTTAGCCTTTTGCTACCTCCACCTCCTTTTCTATAATGCACCATTCTACAACGGGGTAGGGGGGCATGTTAAGGTTATTGAAATGGTCCAACAAGATCTTAAACCCAGAAATCAGAAACAAAAAGCCCCAGATGCTTACTAGAACAGGATTTCCCAGAGGCAGGCCCCATTCCCCTACCCCAGGTGGATGAAAACCACACTTAACAATAATGATCCATCTCTCTTCTCATGTGAACGAGGCATGCAGAGCTGCCATCTGTTGACCCTGACCTGAGCAGTTTTTGTCCACCCGGAGTCAGACTGTGATGGGATTTCTTGCCCTGCTCTTTTGGACACATTGTGATGTGTCATTGACAAGGAGATTATTTGCCCTTTCTTCGACTCTTTCTTCTGTACAATAAAGGAATCACTTGCTACTTTCTGTTATGACCTGAACCTATTTGTTACAAATTGCTGTCTTCATAGAATTTTAGATTACACTTAAAGCCTCAATCCTGCTTCTCAGAATTAACCCCTATCTTGTATTTTACGCTTATATTCACCATAAATTTTTTTGGAATTTTCCTATCGGTAAGCATCCACAATATGTTGTATGTTAAAATTACATCCTTTATATTGCCCAAACTTTTAAAAAAGATTATTTTCTCCTTTTTCGTGGTTGGTGATTTATTTCCTTTTTATTCTTTAACAGTCTAGGTTTATACTGTACTCTACTCTTTTAAAGAACAACCATAAGATTGTCATTTGTATACTTCTATTTAAAAATCTTAACTGGATCAATACTTCTACAAACTTCCTTAAAAATACCAGAAAATTAAGCTATTTAAAATTCAGTCACTCTCTTTTTGTGTGTGTGACCAGCATTTTGACTTCTTGTTTATTTTATTTTATGCTGCCATTTTATTTTGTTAAATAAGTTATTTTCCACGTTTATATTTTCCATTTGACTCTGAAACTTTAAAATGTGACTCTTTGTATAGAAACTTAGTTTTTCTTAGTTTCTGATTAAATATATATATATACACACACACAAAATCATTCTATTATCAAATCCTTAGAGATACAATTCTGCTCTTCTTTGTCATTTGTCTTTCTGGTTTTCAAGCATTACAATATATTCAGCAGGTATTCTTTATTTTTATGAGAAAATTTCGAGATTTGGCTGTGGAAATGCCTTTCCAGATCAATTTTGTATTAGCTTCTGCTTGTCACCTGAGATATATCCTAGGTCTTGAACCAGTTTTTAATATTATTTTTAAAATGTGAGGAGTTCCTGAATCCTTGAGTAGTGCACATTTTAATCCCAAATTTTCATGAACCCTAGACCTAGAGCTTCAGATTTCCAAAGGACACTCTTATTCCCTCTTGCAGAACTCAGACATAATCGAGCACATTGTCTTGCCATTTCCCTTTGCTATTGGGTGTCTGTAAAATTTAATTCCAACTTTCTCTGATATTATCAACATTTTGTTGAGATGTTAGTTTCAACCACCTACTTCATAAGTGTCTAAGATTTGATTGTTACCCTGTGGTGTAATAAATTCTTGCCTCTAGTTTACAACATCTCTTAACCACACTCATGTAACTTCCACCACTAGTGGACAGTAACCGCTTGAGTATTTATCCCTCTGAGGTTTCTTTCTTCCAATTCCATCTTCATGCTTAGCATCAGAGATTTTTCTTTTCTTGTTTGGGTATTCAAATATGCCAATAATTTTCTCTAATTTTGCTTCATTTTATATAGTATTTCAGGTTTTACATTGAAAAAATATTATAGTATTTCTCTGTCCATAAACTTTTTGGAAAAAGAATAATTATACTTATTTTTTCACCTATCTCCATTTATATGGAAAACATAAATCTGGGCTTCAGAAAGTCACCTGGTGCAGAGTAAGACTGTGTGCGATTGGATCAGGTTATAGAATTGTTATACAGGCTCCCAAAAGGCAGAAGATGGCAGGGTTCACATTCATGAGTTTGTGAGCCATGTAACATGGTCTAAGGGGAGATTAGAGCTAATTATTAAATTGAACTTTCCAATCAGGTGTGAATTTTAATGTATTCTCTTAGAGCATTAATATATTACATATATTCTACACCTCACTAATGTATTTGTGAGATATTTGAAAAAACTAGAGTGACTAATATCAGAATAAAAAGTTAAAATTAAAGGTTAGAGAACTTTGATGAGAAGAGAGAAAAAAACAAGGATTCGATTTTAAAATCTCATGTTGAGAATTTCTAAATGTAATTGATTTTATATGAAATCAGGTGCTTTATCAAAAGGATAAATTTTATGTTTATACTCATATGATATCTATAAACTGTTGAATTCATCTTGAATATGGCCATATGAATAAGGAAGGTATGGCACGTCTTTGAACTCTATTCTAATAGAATCCATGTCCTTCCTTTAAACTTAGAAACACTTGATCTCAATTTGAGCTGGTGGGGATTTTTTAAATATTATTCTTTCCTTCTAACTTAGAGTATTAGAACAGCATTTAATAGAGATTCTTGCAGTATTTGAGGATGTAGAAAAACATGCTGAGGGAGAAGCTTATGTTTATTATCATTTTGAAAGATAGTTTGGTGAAGTAAATGCCTGATTTTAAACAGCATTTTGAACAGAAGCTTCATTATATGTTTATAATAGATTATATTCAATGTTTTGCCACACCGGCATTAATAAGGATTAATATTATTTTAATAAAACATCTAATTCATCCTGCTCTGTAAGAAATAAAGCTAATCAATTGCAATATTGATGGTATAATTAATTCATTGAATCCAATCTCTGAAGTAATTTCATTGATATGATATGTTGAAATAATATCAGAAAAGAAAACATCTTGTAGAACTCCATTTAGAAAATATAGTCTGTTATGCTTGGCATGGAAATTTCTAAATCCCAGGGAAATGTAAGTGGGTAGTGTTACCTATTGCATAACAACAGTATTTGTGGAATTCTAAAACAAAAGCACTAGAATACCTTTTATTTTATGCTATTTGAAATACTAATTGTACCTTTTGTAACCTTATCCAATTAACTATATATACTATGGAAAAAGTAAGCTTATCTTTCTAATATAGTTTTGTCTTAATTTTTGCATCTATTTGAAATTACGATCAAAACAAAAAAGAAAAAGAAAAGAAATGAAAAAAATAGATTGATGACCACTGTTCATTAGGTAGCTATTTTTTCAAATGCCAGTTCAGAGAATAAGAATAAAGAGTAATAACTAAAATGACTATAATAAAAATAAATTCCAGGGCAGCTAGATATTTTAAATTACATTTTCATTTAACTCATGCCTTAACCACTTGAAATGCTAATTCTAAGTCTATAGATAAAAGGAACTAAAATTTTCCAAGAAAAACCCATGTTGTTGAAAATTATGTATTAAGCACTACACTATTAAATAATAGGAATTTAAGTATTAGCATGTCTCACATAATGGCACAAACACATAATTACTCCATTTAAAAATTGTATAGCTAAATGATGGCTAGAAATATCAGCCTGACAGAGAAAGTCAATTTTTTTTCTAATTAAGTCAGAATTATTCAATTAAATAATCTTTTGACTATGATAAACTAGAAATTTCCAATATTTTAACTGTAATTAATTTTAATAATCATTCTTTTCTTGTTTAACTATTATATTATGAGAAGGAATTTATTTTTTTGTCAATGCAAGGTACTGGTCAAGAAATACAATTTTTAAAGTTTACTTTTATTTAAGAAGTATCAAAATGTCATATTTTTCAGAGATTTAAAAAAATATACATTCACACACATATTATTATACAGAAGTATAATTCTCCAAATTGTGAGAAACAATTTAAAATAGGGAAGATTTTCACTTAAATAAAGTTAAATATATCAGATAGTCCTCCAGACTAAATCATAGAAAGTAGAATGATAGAATATAAAATAATTTTCAATTCCACTGAATTCACAAATTTTAACATAAAATGCAATGTAATTGGCAAATACTGTGGCAGATTAAAAACTGAATTGCAGTTGCTGCTCTTCAGAAGTGTGGCCTCTTGTAAGAGAGAGGGAACTCAGGCAGATTTTTAACCTTAATGAGAACATTTTACTTTATGAACTCCTATGAAACTGTAGTCATTAAATATATCTATATATACATGCACATATACACACATATATATAATGGACTTGGGACTTTAATATGTTATTCCTTTTATCTTCCAAATAATTATTGAAATAATATTTTTCCTATCTTACAGATGAGAAAACCAAGGCTGAGGGAAGTGGAAGAAATATTCTGCATATAGTGTAACCAAAAGAGTGTTGGGGTAGCTATACTAATAACAGATAAAATGGATTTTAAGGTTAACAGCTGTTATACAGGACAGAGAAGGACACCATATACTGATAAAGGACTCAAATCGACAAGAAAACCTAACAATACTGAGTATATATGAATTTAACCTTTAAGTCCCATATATATGAAGAAATATTGACAAATTTGAAGAGAAAATACCCAGTTTTACATTAATAATAGGAGATTTCAATACACCACTCTCAATAATGGGAAGGATATCTAGACAGAATATTTGTAAAGAAATAGAAGACTTGAACAATATTACAAACAAACTAAACCTAACAGGTATACATAGAACACTTCCCCCAAAAGCAGCAAATGTTAACTTCTCTACAGCACTTGGATCATTCTCAAGATAAATCATGTTTATGTCACAAAACAAATCTCAAGAAATATAACAGGGAAGTAGATTTGGCTCAACTGATAGAGCATCCACCTACCATATGGGAGATCCAGGATTCAAACCCAGGGCCTCCAGATCCATGTGGCGAGCTGGCCCACGCACAGTGCTGATGTGTGCAAGGAGAGCCATACCACACAGGGGTGTCCCCTGCATAGGGGAGGCCCATGTGCAAAGGGTGTGCCTCTGAAGGAGAGCCGCACCATGCAAAAAAAGTGCAGCCCACCCAGGAGTTGTGCCACAGACACGGAGAGCTGACGCAGCAAGATGATGCTTCAAAAAGAGGCAGATTCCTGAAGCTGCTGAAAAGAATGTAAATGGATACAGAATAACACACAGCAAATGGACACAGACAGCAGACAACAGACAATGGGGAGGGCAGAGGGAGGGGAGATGGGGAAATAAATAAATAAATCTTTAAAAAAGAGAAAGAAATATAATAATTTTGAAAGAAAAATATGTATCTTCTCTGACAACATGAAGACAGAAATTTAATGAAGATAGAAATCAATAATGGGCAGAAAACTGAAAAATTC
Organism: Dasypus novemcinctus; assembly: GCF_030445035.2. Classification (NCBI taxonomy): domain Eukaryota; kingdom Metazoa; phylum Chordata; class Mammalia; order Cingulata; family Dasypodidae; genus Dasypus; species Dasypus novemcinctus. Next base: position 52,858,593 of record NC_080679.1, on the reverse strand, counting down.
ACAAATATATGGAAATTAAACAACACACTTTTAATCAATCAAAGGACCAATCAATTGCAGTGTTGGGAGGGAAATTTATAGCTATAAATGCTCACATTAAAAAGAAGAAAGATTTCAAGCCAGGAAACTAGCTTCATGACAGGAAGATCTGAGCAAAAGAAAAACTAAGCACAAAGAGTGTAGAAAGAAGGAAATAACAGAGATTGAAAAGGATATAAATGAAATGAAAAATATTAAAGTAATAGAATCAATGAAACCAAAAGTTGATTTTTTGAAAAGATCTATAAAACCAAGAAATCTCTAGCTAAACTGACAAATATGAAAAGACAGAGGATATAAATAACTAAAATCTGTAGTAAATGCGGAGACATTACTACTGACAATGCAGAAATAAAAAAGATTTTAAGAGAATACTATGAACAACTCTATGCCAACACACTGGATAGCCTAGATGAAATGGACAAATTCTTGGAAAAAGACACAGACAAAACACACACACACACACACACACACACATACTGACTCAATAAAAAAATAGGAGATCTCAATATACCAATGCCTAGTGAAAAGATTGTATCCCGTAATAAAAAACCTCCCAACAAAGAAAAGCCCAGGACCAGATGACTTTACTGGTGACCTTTACCAAATATTGTACGAAGAATTAACATCAATTCTATTCAAACTCTTATAAAAAAAGTGGAAGGAACACTTCCTAACTCATTCTATATGGGTAGCATGACCTTTATACCAAAGCCAGATAAAGATACCACAAATAAAATATTACATACCAATATCCCTTAGATGCAAAAATTCTCAAATAAACATTAGCTAACTGAAACCAAGAGCACAGAAAAGAATCATACATGATCAAGAGCAATTTATCCCAAGACCCATTACTGATTTTTTTAAAACTAGGAAAACTAAATAAAAAAGAAGTAAATTTCTTCAACATGATGAAGGCATGTATGGTAAACTAACATCATACTCAGTTATGAATCACTGAAAGCTTTCCCTATAAGATCAGGAATAAGACAAGGATACCCAGTCTTACCACTGTATTTCAATATTGTAAGAAAGTTCTGAACAGAGCAATTAGAAAAAGAAAAAGAAGGGAAAAAAGTAGTAAAACTTTGCCTATTTGCAAATGACATGATCATATCTACAGAAAATCCTGAAAAATTCACAAAAAAATTCATGTAGAGCCATAAAGTAAATTCAGCAAATGGTGGGGTACAAAATAAAAACAAACAAACAAAAAACAGTAGTATTTCTCTACACTAGTAATGAACAATCTGAAAAAGAAATAAAGAAAAAAATTCCTTTACAATAGTAATTAAACAAATCAAATGTCTAGCAATTAATAGAAACAAGGATATAAAAGACTTGTGTACAGAAATCAAGGAAGACCTAAGTAAATGGAAGATCATTCCATGTTCATGGATTGGAAAATTAAATACTTTAAGATATCAATTCTATGCAAATTTATTTATGATTCAGCACAATCCCAATAAAAATTCCAATGTTCTTCTTTGCAGAAATGAAAAAGCCAACCATAAAATTTATATGGAAATATAAGTAGCCCTAAATAGCCAAAGCCATGTTGAAAAAGAAAAATGAAATTGGAGGGCTCTAACTTTCTGAATTTAATCAAAACAGCATATAACAAGAACAAAGACAGACATGTAGATCAATCGAATTGAATTGAGAGTTTAGAGATAAACCCTCATATTTGTGGATAACTGATTTTTTTTTAAAGTGCATGTTCACTATATAGGGGAAAATAGTGCCTTCAACAAATGGTGCTGGGAAAACTGGTGTTCATATTAAGAAGAATGATGTGGAACCCTACCTCACATCACATACAAAAATTAACTCAAAATGGACCAAGCACCTAAATATAGGAACTATAACTGTAAAACTCCTAAAAAAATATAGGGAGACATCTTCAGGATCTTGTGTTAGGCAACACTTTACTAGATTTTTCACTGAAAGCACAAACAACAACAAAAATAGGTAAATGGGATTTCATAAAAAAGATGTGCATCAAGAAATATCATAATTAAAGTAAAAAGGACAACCTACAGAGTGGGTAAAAATATTACCAAATCATATATCAAAAATGGGTTTAACATCCACAACATTTAAAGAAACCATACAACTTGACAATAAATAGACAAACCACCCAATTTAAAAATTGGAAAATAAGACTTGAATAAACTTTTCTCCAAAGAAGATATTAAAATGGCCATTAAGAGGATGAATAGATGTTAAAATCATTAGCTATTAAGCAAATGCAAATAAAAACTTGAGAGATATTATTTACACCCACTAGGGTGTCTACTAAAAAAAGAGCATACATAAAATAACAGGAGTTGGAGAAATGTGGAGCAATAAGAACCCTCATTCCTTGTTTGTGGTAATGTACAATGGTGCAACCATTGTAGAAAACAATTTGTAGGTTCCTCATAAGGTTAATTATTATATGAATCTTCAATTTCACTTCTAGGTATATAGCCAAAACAATTGAGCAAAGTCTCAAACAGATATTTGCACACAGATATTCATAATAGCATTATTTACCTATTAATTGCCAAAAGATGGAACCAGTACAATTGTCCATAAACCAATGAATGTATATACAAAATGTGATATATACATACAGTGGCATATTATTCAGCTGTAAAATTGAATGAAGTTCTGATACATGCTACAAAATGGATGAATCTTGAAGACAGCAAAATGAGTCAGACATCAGGAGACAAATATTGTATGATTTCAATTATGTGAAATAACTAGAATATGAAAATTCCTAGAGTCTAGGATACAAGTTACCAGGGACCATAGTGGAAATAGGAATAGGAAGTTAATGCTTAATTGGCATAGAATTTCTGTTTCAGGTGATGAAAGGTTTTGGTAATTCTGGTGTTGATAGTTGTACAACATTTTTAATGCAATTAACACCCCTGAAATCTATATATTTGAAAGTGATTAAAATGGGATTTTTTTTTTGGTTGCGTATATATTACATGGATAAATTTTTTAAGTCATAGAAATGCACAATACAAAAACAAGAATCTTGCTGTCATCTAAGGACAATAGTTAATAATATAATTATAATAAAATAATTTTATCATTAGTAATAAAATATAATTCTAATGCAAAGTACTAATAATAAAAACTGAGTATATATTGGGGATGTATTGGAGCTCTGTACTTTGCACCTGGCTTTTCTATAAACCTACAGATTCTCTATTAATATAATCAAAGTTAAAAATAACATAATGAAACCTGGATATAATTTTGAGGAAAAAGACAGTATCATTTAGTGTTCCTAATTTTTATAATATAGAAATAATTATTAGACTCATGCACATATTTCTGTTCCTAAACTCTTACATCATTGAATGGTGAAAAAGAATGAATAATAATGGTTACCTACAAGAATTTCACCATTGCATAATTCAAAAACATAACGATTTCTATGAATGTTTAAAAGGAAATGACAGGTTTATTTGAAGAAAAGACCCAAGAAAATATCTTAATTCTAATAGTAAATAGGAGTAAATTAAATCTTCCTTACACTTATATCTCATTTATCATTTTTCTTTGTTACTTTCATTGTCTTAACCCCTGGCTGTCATGAAGTCCATTCATTAAAAACAAAAGCACTCTTGACCCTGACTTTCCTGTAACCTCAAACTTCTCAGAAAATGAAGCGGAGAAAAAAAAAAAAAAAGACGCTGGGGGAACATGCAGAAGAAATTGTCAATATACATAAAAGATAACAGGTCTTAGAGTGATGAAAGTCACAATGCAACTTTTTTAAAAAAAATTTGTTTATTTTATTTTTATTTTATTATGGCTTTGTTTTGGGGAAGGTTTTGGGTTGCAGCTGTGATAGGGGAAGAAAATGTTCCAGGGTGTCAGTGGGGAGTATTTATGTGGAGGGGTATGCTTGGGGCATGCCTCTATGAAGTTTGGATGTGTTCATATAGCCATGGGGTATTGTCTTCATGGGTGGAGACCCACAGAACAATCAAAGGAATACTGAAATCTCATACTGGTGAGTCCTGTTACATTCTTTGATAACATTTCATTACATTTATGTAATCTAAAACTCCTTTTAAAATAAGAAAAAGAAAACAAAGAAAAACCCAGCATATTTAAGAACAACCCAATTTCTTTCTTAACAGTTCATACTCAACTTCCTATTTATACCAGCATATAATAAATAAAATTATTCACTGAGTAAATATTCTTCCAATGGGAATAAAATCTATATAAACAATTCATATTTCTTCCTGTATATGTATTGATATATAGTGATAGAAATAGAGTGCCATAAGGTTAAGTTACTTTTGTTTTTCTCTATTTAAATATTTATATATATCTAATTTTTAGATTCCAGAGATATAATGTATCTAATTCATTCTTCATAATATTATCAGTTAATATTTGATATTATAAAAAACTAAACATAAAAATAATTTAATTTAAATATTAAATTATTCTGTATATTTCTGTTTCTGGTATTTCTTTTCTTTCTTCTTGTGTGTCTGCATGTGAAGGTAGATATCATAAATCTTTAAGTTAAATGTCTACATATTTATAGCATGCAGTTTAGTAAAATTTGTTGACAACATTTTCCCAAATTTTTTAGATGCATTTATTTATAAAGCTAAATCACCTCAAGTAAGGAACATTACAATTTCAGCAAAATAGATTTTAAAATATTAAATGTTAAGTGAGTGTATAAACCTGAAAACCATTGAAGGAAATATTCAAAGTTGTCAACTTTTTAAGCAAAAACTTATGATTAGAAATTTTGCTTTTCTTTAAAGAATTTAAACAACAAAATGTGAAGATTCAAGACTAAACCATCTTAAAACCAGTCTGTTTATCTATTCCACAGTTGATAGACACTTGGGTTGCTTACATCTTTCAGCAATTCTGAATAAAGCTGCAATGAACATTAGTGTGCAACTATCTATTTGAGTTCCCGCTTTCAATTCTTTGGGTGTATACCCAAATATGGAATAGATAGACAAAATGTGGTACATTCATGCAATGGAATATTATTGTGTGACTATTCCAGCATGAATAGAAATTAAGTTCAGACATATGTGACAGCATGGATGAATTTTTAAGACATCACATTGGGTGAAATAAGTCAAACATAAAAGAATAAATATTGTATTATTTCACTGATAAGAAATAATTAGAATAAGCAAACTCACAGAGTCATAAAATAGCATATAGTTTAACACAGGATGAGGTAGGAGGAGGAAATAGGGAGTTTAGGCTTAAAATGTAGAGTTTTATTTGGAAAGGTGGAAAAGTTTTGGTAGTGGAAAGTGGTGATGGTAGCACAACATTGAACATAATTAACAGCACAGAATTGTATATTTCAATATGCTAAATGGTGTAAAATTTAGGTTGTCCATACATTAGAATAAATTTTTTTTAAAATTCTGCATCTATATAACACAGAGTTAAACCATAGACTCCAGTTAATAGAGAAATTATAAAAATGTGTTGTCATCAATTGTAACATATATATCACACCTATGCAAGTTGTTAATAATAGGGTCATATATAGGAATCCTGTAATTTTGTGCTTTAGATAATCAAATCAAAATATAGTAAGCAGTTATTTGTTTCCTAAAGAGCTAAAAATCAAATGATGAAAAAGATAATTTGCATACATTGTTAATCAATTTTAGGACATAGTTTATCCATTATCTCACCTGATGTATGATTCATTTAGTTATAAGTAAAGATATATGAAAAATCCAATGATATAAGTGGGAAGATGTAGTAACCAGCCCTGTGCTTAGACACTATTTTATAGCTAAAGTCTACTCAGATCTCAAGCATCTTATTCAGTAATTTTTGCAATAAATGATTGAAGGACATGAATACAAAATTATATTCCAAAGGGTCATAAAGAATTGAAAACACGTTCAAACTTATTAGTAATCAAATGCAATGAAAGCATTTGAAATTCAAACCAAAGAAAGAAAGAAAACTTTAGGACTATTCAGTTTACAAAAATTAAGTCAAATAATGACAAGCATTGGCAAGAATGTGGGGAGATATAAATCTTCATGCACAGTCAGAAGGGGTGTAGGCTGCCACAGACATTCAGAAGAACAATTTAACACTAGTCAAATTAAGTGCAAGTATTCACAATGACCTCATAAATCTGATTGTGGCTATATCCTAAAGAAGTTCTTATAAAAACAAATGTTAAAGGATGTTCATTTTAGCATCATGTCTGGTGACAAGAAATTAAGGAAATTTAGGGTAACCACATCCAGGGCATAAGTATGGGGAAACACTCCATATAATAGAATGGAGAAATTGAAAGCAACAAAGTAAATACAAATGTGGCAACCTGGAAGGATCATGAAAACATAATTCTGAGTGAAAAAATAAAGAGAATGAGGTAAATGGTGCAATACCATTGAATAAATTTTTTAAATGAATGCACCCTAAATAAAAATGAATTGAAGAACATTGAGGTCAGTTTTTACACAGTGGAATAGCTGTCTCTAGAAGTAAGGGGAATGGGAGTGGCTCCAATAAAGTCAAGAAAACCTGAAAATTTTTAGAAATAAATAGAATATGGAAACACATATAGAAAATTCATATTTTCTATGCACTTTTGAGAGGCATAGGTTCTCTTAAATTAAAAGTCAACTTATATATCATCACACTGACCACATGAAGTAGTGTTTTAGTTTACTAAAAACTGCTGGGAAGAATGTACCAGAAATGGGTTAGCTTTTATAATGGAAATATATTAGGTTAAAAGTTTACAATTCTGAGGCTATGAAAATGCCCAAATCAAGGCGATATCAGAGATGCTGTCTCACCAAAGGTCACTGCAGGCAATCCTGGATTTCTTCCATGTGGCAAGACAATAACAGTTCTGGGTCTCTGTATCCCTGCTGGTTTACACTTTCTACATACTTAGCTGTAGGTGATCAGGCTTATAGCTGATCTCTCCCCTCTCCTCCAAGTCTCTCTCTCAGCCTCTCGGGGGCCTCCTAACATGCCTCTTTGTTCCACTGATTCTAGCCTCTGGTCTCCAGATCAACTCTTTCAGCCTCTCAGGATTTCTCTATCCCTGCTACTTTTTTCTGTGTGTCTCTGTGCTTTCAGGACTCCTTCTATAAAGACTCCATAAAGAACATAAAGAACTACCCTAGGTCACACCACACTGAAGCAATCCAAATTTCCCCCAACTGAATCCCATCCAATCAGAGTCCCACATACCCTCAGAAATGGATTAGCTTCAAGAACATGCTCTTTTCTGGAATTCACAAAAACCTTCAAACTGTCACAAATAGGTATTATTAAAAACCCTTTTATTGTGGATGATAAAAATGAGGCATAGAGAGGGTATGTAATTTGGCAAAGTCATACAGCAAGAAAATGGCAGAGACTTTTCATGAAATACACACACACATACACACAAATAAACCCACAATCCATGAGAAATTTGTCCAAGAAAGTAGGGGATAAAAAAGTTAAAAACAAGAAAGAGATTATAGTTCTAGATATGGAAGTTCTTAAAATTCAATTAAATTGCTATTTCAACTCAAAATTAAAATGTTATAATATATAATGACATGGAATTACTAAAAATATGAATCAATTGAACCAATAACCGTGGATGATTAAAGATAATATTTTGTTCTTATTTGAATAAGTAAATTTGGAAATAATTTTCTTTCAATAAAATAATCCAAGAAATGTGGATAAATTTCACAATTCAAATAGTAATACATATTGGTTTTTATTAGAATAGGAAATTTACTTCTAATTTTTTTTTTGGTGGTTTAAGAGCCATTTCATTTTTTAAAAATTTTTTTATTAAATTGTCTTTTTTTTTTAAAGATACAGAGATCATAAAAAATGTTACATTAAAAAATATAAGAGGTTCTTACATATCCCACACCCCATCCCTCCACTCCTCCCATATCAACAACCTCTTTCATCATTGTGGTACATTCATTTTATTTGGTGAATATATTTTGGAGCACTGCTGCACTGCATGGATTATACTTTACATTGTAGTTTAGGCTCTCCCCCAGTATATTCAGTGGGTTATGGCAGAATATACAACGTCCAGCATCTTTCCTTGCAATATCATTTAAGACAACTCCAAGTCCCCAAAATGCCACCACATCTCATCTCTTCTTCCATCTCCCTGCTCTTGGCAACTACCATGACCACTTTCTCCAGATCAATCCTATAGTTTCTTCCATTACTAGTCACAATAGTTCTAAGTAGAACCAGTAAATTCACTCTAATTCATATTTTATTGCTCCGTCTTGTGGACCCGGGGATGATGATGTCCATTCCACCTCCACATTGAAAGGGAGCTTAGATTCCACATGGTTGATGGATGTGATTCTCCTGCTTGGAGTTGTGGCTCTCTTGGTTCCCTGATGTGGTGCTTGACCATCTTCACCTCTCTGTTAGCTGGCCCATGGAAGTCCAACAAACAAGAGAGTAGGAGCTGCAACTCTGCTGAGGCTCAGGGTCCAGCTAGCACATAGCCAGTCCAGAGATGGAAGTCTCCTGGGTATACACCAACCCCAGCGCCAACCACAGTTTCAGTAAAAGTGAAAGAGGCATGTATAGAAACTTCACATCTGAGTCCAACTCCACCACACTCAGGAACACAAATTCCAAAGTAGGGCCCACTGACAAAGCACTGAACTTCAGAGCCAACTACCATGATTGTAGAGCCTGTGTTTTTCCATAGCCCTCAGGAGCACCAGTACCTGGGGTTGTGTCTATTTTGGCTGTCTTTGGGATCCTGCTGAGGTGTGCATAAGCACAACCCCTCTGATGACCTCCTGACTCTTTTTTGAAGACTCTTAGCTATATAAACTCATTTGTCTTTACCAGTTCCCCCTTTTATTCAAGGCTTTTTTCTAGTTGCATCTCCAGTTAGTGATTGGTAGTAATCCCTTGGTGACAAGGAGGCTCATTCCCTGGAGTTACATCCCACAGTGGAGGAAGGTAATGCATTTACATGCTGAGTTTGGCTTAGAGATGGCCACATTTGAGCAACATGGAGGCTCTCAGGAGGTAACATTTAAGCACCCTGTAGCTCTAGGCCTGGTTGAAATTTCAGGCACACAGGCTCATAATCATAGTCATCAGTATCAAGAGCTCATCATTAAAGTATCCTTCTTCACTGGTTTTTGCCCTTGCACTTGGGGGATTGTCCAGTCTTACATTGGGGAATGTGACAGAGCTCCCCTGGCTAGGAACTCAGCTCTGCCTCAGTTGTTGTTTGTAACTGTAACTAGTATGAAAATACACAACATATATCTGAACATTTTTATGTACCCTATATACATGGCTTGGAGAACTCCCTCCCAAACATGTGTTCCCCATCAATAACACCCATACCAGTGTTCCTCCCCTGCCATATGTGAAACCCTCTGTGGTCCAAAACTTCTTAAAAAATGAAGCCTAGTTATTGCCAAATTCAATTAATAGGAAAATGAAATAGTAGTGATAAGTTTAAAGCTTAGAAATAGAATATATACAAATTTAGATTTTTCTAATTTTTAATCATAATTTGAGTGATGAGGATTCTCATACATGAATTTTTATTGTTGGTCTTTAATGTCCTAGAGTATTCTCTAAAATACCTATAATTTAATTTTTTTCTTTGATTGACATATGTAACTTCATAAACTGAGAAGTAAGGAACAGGTGATTGGTATATTTATATTTGATAGTATTTTAATATTTTATACTTATTATGTAATGATATTTATCTAGAAATACCTAGACCCAACCTTTCCAAAAAAAATTGTAAAGGAGGGTTCGGGTTGGGTTTGTTTGATGAAATTTTCTTCCAGCAATGGCTTAGATTAAGGTAATATGTAACTAGTTATTATGTAGTTATTATGTATGTAATTAGTATTATGTGATTATGGAATTTCATGTAGAATATTTTGGATTCAGAATGGATTATTACACAGTCTCAGATTTACAGCTTATTATTATCAAATGTTTTCAGGTTTGCTTTTAGTGACTGTAAATCTGCTTATTGGAAACCTGCAATATTATGAAGCATTCATAGATTTATATGGTACTAAATAACTCAGTGGACACATATCATTGCCATTATAATTCTTGGTGTCATTTTCTTATTTTTTATTGTTTTATCTGATTAGGTATCCTCTGACCATGAGGTTTTTGTTTGTTTCTATTATTTTAAATGTTTGGTGTTAGCAAAACAATTAAACTGTATTTGGTGTACCCAAAGTCCATTAATGTAAAGGGAGATAATTTGGAAAATAACCCAAATATACTCAGTATTATAATAGTAAAGATGTATTTTTTCACTACTTTACCTAAAATGGTTAGCTCTGCAAAAACAATGACAGAACAAAGCAGCTGGTTATGTTTTGTTTTATTTTGATTATGCATATGGGAATAGCAAGAAATAAACTTCTACAGGTATCTCTGTGCCAGGAATTTAGATCTTTACCATATTTCTCTTTAATGGGGTCCAGACTCCCTGAACAGAAGGCAATTCCTATTCCAAGGATAAAGAAGAATACGAAAAGTAAACAAGACCAATGCTATTAGCTGCATTCCAAGAAATAACTTTTGAATGTAGCTTATAGGATTCAGTATGCCAAGGCTTAAGGCCAAAAACAAAATTTTTAATTTGACAAACTGCAAACAATGGACAACCATATATGCACCAAAACATTAGAACTTTAGTGTTCAGATGTGGTAAAAGCAAAAACAGAAACAAAAAAGCAATTTCAGTTCTTGTGAAAGAATGTTTAGACCCAAAAATTTGGTGACAGTCAAGAACAATACAATTTTTTCCTTAGTTTATATTAATTGTTTGGGAATTCTATGTGCAAAATATATTTGATTATACTGTTAAGTAGCTCTTTCCTACCACTGATATATAATAGAGTTATTTCCAAATCCCTAGATATTTGCTATATCTAGGTCTTTGTTGCAAAATAATCCCATAGGCTTTAGGATTTCATGATCACGTATGACTTTAAGTTCCTATTTCAGCTTAATTAGTTTAAATTCTGAAACATTTTTCTTTCTTATATATCCTGTAGAAATCAAGCAGCTTGTAATTGGAGAATATCCTGATCTTTTCATTATTAGTAATCCCCTGTGAGACACACAAACACTCACTTTAAAATACACATACCTACCCTCCAAATACACGAAGGTAAGGGCTAAATAATTTCTAAATTGTCACCCAGAGACAATATTATATAATTCCATAAAATTTGAATTGGACTCTCAGCCTTTTATCTTTTTTAAAAATATATGGTTGGAATTGAAAAATCTGCTTGTTTACAAATGTTTTAAATTATAAGTTTCATCCAGTTCTTATCTCTGGATTATTTAAAAATGCCCATGATACAGACCTATATTTCTTGAAATTTTACAATGAAAAGTTTTCTGTATTGCTGATGGAAATTGAGAAAAGTGTTATGAGAAATAGCTTCAATCAAAATTTATAGGAATAGTTGGTATATTCTTTCCTACTTTTCTTATCCAATTTCCAAAATTTGCAAGGCTTCCTTGGGAACAGAGAGCTAAGTAATTTCTTGGTATCTTTACTCCAATTTCTCTGTTATCAATGATTTGACAAGACACAGCCTTAACCTCAACTTGTCTCATTCTCTGATATACACACACCTCTTTGAGGGTTAATGCAAGTGATCTGTTTAATGCTATTTCCTGAAATATTATTTTCATATGCTATATAGGGTGTCTCCTTAGAAATGATATGACACTTCTAGGGAGTTACTTGATCTATGCAGTGTAAGTGTGAAACTTGCTCCTTTTGGTTGGTCTATAGGGAGCTGAAAGAATACCAGGTGCATCCTGCGGTAACTTTTGATATACTGCTTCCCTTTATTTGAAACAACATGGCTGACTAGAAATGAACTGTGGATTTTATGACATTTGCTTACAGAAATCAGGGATTCTTTCTGAAGAAAGCAAAATAGTGTGAAGTGAAAGAATTTACAATGAGTAGCAGAGATACATTGGGGGAGAGAAAGGTAAGCATGATCTTATTTTTTTTAGATAGGTGTTGCTTCACCTTTCCCTTAAGATTATTTTAGGAGAGTATAGAGTTTGTGACATAACAAATGTCAGGGCAGTGTCACAAATAACAGGATGCTTGAAGAAGTACCAATGAGCTAGGGAATATAGATTTTAATATCAACAGGTTCAAGTTGCTGACAGATTGGACATATTTGCTAAGACATCTGATCCCACAGGAAAAGTACACTTCAAAAATTGATGGCTGATCTGACTGTTACAATGTACTGGGGGAAAAAAGAAAAAAAGAATGTGTCAAGCCTGAATGAACTTGCAGTTCTTTGATTAAATTTTGTGAATCTACTAGATGCTAATTATTTTTTTAAATGCATTTTAATTTAAGACAAAAATTAAAGCAAAATGTTCTAATGGAACCTGGTTCTAGTTTCTTAGTGAAGCTGCTGACATAGAAATAACATTGTGGAAATATATTAGCTGAGATTATGTTCTATGAAATATTAAAATTTATCTATGCAAGCCCTTTCAAAATAAATATATGAGAAACATTATATATTTCCACCATTGTGATCAGTAACACTGCTAATGTGACAATCACAAGGAAAAGACAAAGTGGCAAAGAATATTAATAATAATTCTGTTGTATGCATGTAGTGAAATCCTTAAATCATAGAAGATCATGTCTCTGAATAGATTTTGCAGTATCTGCCTAAGGATGTTCCTAATAGCAATAAAATCTCTATCAATGGTAGCAAAGATAAATGCTTATCTGTCACAGGGAGTTAGTGCTAGTACAAGGTTTCAGGTAAGGGTATTGATTAACTCAAAAGAGGAAGCAAGGAAGTTATTTTACAGAACTTATGACAAGTTATTTATGGATTTTCTTTGAGCCTTTACTTTCAAGAGCTAAATATGTTTCCCTCTATCCTTTGTCTAGAACCTGAAAAAAGCCAAACAACAATGTCACATCATAATATATCATCAATAGATTTTTGAAATCTCATACAACAAAGTATTTAAAAATCTACATTAAAGCTTTATACAAATATTTTGCCCTCTTCTCTTACATATAAATTTAAAAATATATGGTAAATTGCATTTAAAATGAATGAGAAAAAATAGTCTAAGCTAAAATATAAAAACCCCATCCTACCAAGGTTTTCTGTTAAAATGCTTTGTTAAGATATTTACTCCTTGTATGAGTCTCCACTCAATGATGCAAAACACTCACATGCACTCCCTAGAATGTTCCACAAAATGGAGCAATGAGGGATATAGGATGTGTTACGTTTCGCCAAAAATTTATAAAAGTGTATCATCTAAAATGTAAACCATAATGAAACTAAAAATTTAGAAAAGAATACAGTCTAAAGAACAAACGATAACACAAATCAAAATGGAACCATGTTTATAGCTATGTTTCAATATCTGTACATCAGCTGCAGTAAATATACAATGAATATGTAAAAAGAACATTACTGGGGAAGGGGGAAAAGGGTTTGATGTTGGATATATGGGAGACCCCTCTATTGTATATGTGACTTTACTATGACCTCAAACTGAAGACAAAATTAAAAATTAAAAGAAAAGGATGTAGACACCAAGGAAGGAATGAAAGAGGTTGCATTGCCACAGTACATACAGGGCAACAATTATTATAGTAATGAAAGGTAAAATGTCAAAAACAAAGTTTTATGATAGTTTTCATTTTTTAATACCACAATTTATTTTTTACTCTATTTTATTTTTTCTAAATTAGTATGGCTTCATTTTGAAGAAGTTTTGGACCACATAGGGATTCAATTATTGCAGGGGAGGAACACTGGTGTTTTATGGGGGACAAATGGTTGGGAGGTAGTTCTCCAGGGCATGTATATAGGATATATAAAAATGTTCCAATATTCATTGGGTATTTTCATACTAATTACAATTACAATAAAACAACTGAGAGAGTGCTAAATTCCTAGCCAGGAGAGCTCTATCACATTACCCAACAGAACAGCAACAATCCTCCAAGCACAAGGGCAAAGACCAGTGAAGAAGGATGCTCCAATGATGAGCCCTTGAGCCTGTGTGCCTGAAATTTCCACTAGGCTTAGAGCTGCAGGGTGCTTAAATGTTACCTCCTGAGAGCCTCTACGTTGCTCAAATGTGGCCATTCTCTAAGCCAAACTCATTATGTAAATGCATTATCTTCCCCACCAGCATGGGACATGACTCCCTGGGATGATCCTCCCTGGCAATGAGGGGTTTACTGCTGATCACTAGCTGATGATGAACTAGAAAAAGACCTTGAATAAAAGGGGGAAATGGTAGAGACAAATGAGTTTATATGGCTAAGAGTTTTCAAAAAAGATTTGGGAGGTCATCAGAGGGAACACGTTTATACACATCACAAATCTCAGCAGATCCCAGAAACAGCCAATATAGGTTCAACCCCAGTCACTGGGGCTCCTGAGGGCTACAGAGGCACACACAGGTTCTACATCATGGCAGATGGATCTGGAGTTCAGTGCCTTGTGTTCCTGAGTATGATGGATTTGGACTCAGATGTGAACTTTCTATACTTGCCTCTTCTGTCTCTTTTACTGGGCCTGTGTTTGGTGCTGGTGTTGGTGTATACTCAGGAGACTTGAATCTTTGGACTGGCCATGTGCCAGCTAGACCCTGAGCTCCAGCACAGTTGTAGCTCCTACTCTCTGGTTCATTGGATTTACCCAGGTTGGCTAACAGGGAGGTGAAGATGGTAAAACACCACACCAGGGAACTGAGAGTGCCTACAACTCCAAGCAGGAGAATCGCATCCATCAACCATGTGGAATCTAAGCCCCATCTCAATTTAGAGGTGGAGTAGACACCAACATCCCAGGGTCCACAGGATGGAAGAATAAATTATGTAGATGTATTGATATTCTACTATAGAACTATTGTGACTAGCAATGGAAGAAATTGTAGCATTGATGTGGAGAAAGTGGTCATTGTAGTTGCTGAGAGCAGGGAGAGGGAAGAAGAGATGTGATGTGGGGACATTTTTGGGACTTAGAGTTTTTCTAAATGTTATTGTAGGAACAGATGCTGGGCATTATATATCCTGCCATAACCCAGTGAATGGACAGGGGGAGAGTGTAAACTACAATGTAAACTATAATCCATGTGGTGCAGCAGTGCTCCAAAATGTATTCATCAAATACTCTGAATGTGCCACAGTAATGAAAAGGTAGGTTGATGTGGGAGGAATGGGATGGGGTGGGGTGTGTGGTGTATGGAACCTCTTATATTTTTAATTTAACATTTTTTTGTGATCTATATATCTTTTAAAAAAAGGCAATTAAATTTAAAAAAATTTAAAAGATACTGTTTTAATCTTACCTAAGTTTCAATGACTTTAAAGAAAAAAACATTGTCATTGCTGGTATGTGGTAGAGCATGTAGAAGACCTCATAATAAAACAATAATTTTAGAAATCTCTATGAGTCAGAGATTTGAATCCCAGGATAACAAACAAAATGATGGTAATGGAAAATGCCCGTCACAAAAACCAGAGTGTATGTACACTGCAAGCAAGATAGTTCCATCCATCTGCCCCATGTGATCTAAGCCCCCTCTCAATCAGAAGCAGAGTGGGTATCACCATCCCAAAATCCTCAAGACTGAGGAATGAATAAATGTAAGAGAGGAATGCAAGTATGAACTGAAGTTACTTATTATTCTAGTAATGGAAGAACTTGTAGCATTGATATAATGACAGTGGTCACCAGGGATTCTAAGGGTAGGGAGAGGGAAGTATATGTGTAACATGGGTCTCTTTTGGGACACTGGAATTGTTCTGAATGCTCTTGCAATGATGAATACAAGCTATTATACATTTGTAGAAACCCATAAAATTGCACTCTGCAAAATGTAAATCATAATGTAAACTACAGACCATGATTGGCAGCATAGCTTTGATATTTGTTCATCAGTTTTACCAAATGCATCTCACTAATGAAAGATGTTGTTAATAGGGAAAAGTGTGAGAGGAGGAGGTGGGATTTATGGGAACCTCCTATATGTTCAATGTAACATTTATGTAAGCTAAAAGTTATTTGACATAAAGAAAAAAAAAAAAAAAGAGAGAGCAGGCCAACCCTGAAGTACTTCCAGTTGCTGCAGAATATCACATTGTTTGATAGTTATATGAGAGTGCTATTTACTCCAATTAATTTAATTTTTCCTGTTTATTTTGTGAAATGGTCTAGTATTTCGGTTTTTAGAGCTGGTGACTATTAAGACAGCTTTCAGAAAAGTGCATGGAATATAACATTTTAATGTGTCCCACAACTGAAAATGTGTATGTGTTAAACCAAGGTAAAAACATGTAACACTGTATAGAAGTATTATTTTTTTAATCATACTTATAAATATGTGAATTATGAATTCTAGTTTAGCTCTTTTGTAATCACAGGATTATATATTTTGCTGAAGCAAATGAGGGCTTTAAATGTGTATAGTAAGTTCATATTCTCTGTAAGAGTCACAAATATTAAACAACACGTTACCTGTATTGGCAGTGATTGGTGATTTATGAGCAAGTCATTTGGTCAGACATTATACACACACTTGACATACTACAGAATGTTTTGTTGCACTTGTGAAATTCTCTGTTCTAACTGACAGTCAGTCAAAGGGGTGCTGACGCAAAATACCAGGAATCGGTTGGCGTTTATAAAAGAGTATTTATTTGGGGTAGAAGAATGCAGTTACCAGTCCATAAAGCATAAGTTACTTCCCTCACCAAAGTATGTTACCATATGTCAGAACATGATGGCTGCTGACATCTGCCAGGGTTCAGGCTTCCTCTTCCTCTTAAAGCTCCTTGGTCCCATGGATGTCTTCCAATATCAGCTGTAGGCTGGAATAAGTCTCATCTCTCTTGTGGGACTCATTTCTCTCCAGGTTCACTAATCTGCTCTCTCCACAAGGCCAGCTATAAACTACAGGCAAATGACTTTTCTGTCTTCCCAGGGCCTCTGCCATGTCTAATGGAGCCTTCTCTTTCCTTACATATCTGCTTCTCTGTGTATTTACTTCCTGGTGCTCTGGCTCAAAACTCTACAATCATTTCCTTTGCCATGTCATTTTCTCTGTGAGTCCCTGCCCACCAAGGGAGCCCAATCAAAGCCTTAATCATAATTTAGTTAAGTAAGAATGAAACCTCTGAATCCAATAGAATCTAATATACCCAGAGGAACAGATCAATTTACAAACATAATCTAATATCTATGTTTCAAATTCATAAGTAATACCAAACTGCTATACTAACTTTGCATTGCATGGTGATAACATGGCAAATGTATTGTCATTAAAGTGCATGGACACATCAAAAATAATCTTCTTAACCCTAGAGATGTATTTACTCATTTTCACATTGGTAAGAATTAAAATTTATTATATTAATCTTTTGTTTCAGAAGTGTCTTTGAGATAGACTATCTATGGACCCTAAATTTAAAAAATACATATTGTATAGATTTCTAAAATATTTACATGCAAAAAGAAGCAAAATAAAGGCACCATGTTCCTTAAAATATCTGATAATTCAAAAGATCATTCCATTCCCTACAATTGGCTATAGATATTTCCTGAGATGTAGAGAACAGCCTTGTTGTTAAAATTTGTTAAAATAGCCCTGTTTTATTTAGATATTATACAAATATTTATCACAAATAGATTAAGATCTCCATATATTGGTAACACTGGCAATGGACAAATTTATATTTTAGTAGATGAATTTCTCAATACTAGGTATTCTTCTAAATTCTAAATCTCATGGCCTAAAGGAATTTAAAGAAACCAAACATGAACATTTATTTTTATTTTTATTTACAAAAACATATAGGACTACTTGCCAAGCTGTGAGGAGAATGCAGGGAAAATGGAAGTTGATCAGAGTTTGCTTAATGTTTGGAAATTTTCCTTGGTATGCATAAATGTAAGCCTCAGTATTTACTTGTTTGTGAAAAGGCATCAATAGCACTGCATGTTTATTCTGTGAGGCCTGATATAATGAACTAATCCAGCTATCTAAAAGAAAAGAAACTCTTTTTTTTTTTAAAGGAAGAAACTGCATGTAACCTTATTATGTAGCCTTACATATCACACCAGTAGAAAATATTGTAAAGATTGAAATATGGAGTGTGTTGGACATTTACTCACTAGTGTGGAAAACTGTATCTACATTCTGTTCCATCAGGAAGGATCATTAGTCATTCTCCTAAGACAAAGACTAATTTTTATCATTTCCTATTTATGCATCTCATTGATAGATGCCAAGTAATATTTACCAGACAATTTTCACTCATCCCAGTTTTAAAAGCATCTATTGGATCTCCAGGCATTTTCAGAGTCATATTTAAAGAAGCATATATACAATGCTATTATTTATTAATAAATTTATCCTATCTAAATACTAGGATCAATATCAGTATCATTAAAGAACAAAGAACAATTAAAGACAATGAACCACAAATACAAGTGGTTCTGGTTAGAGGACACTTACTCCACACATGCTGCTTAGCAGCAACTCCTTCCTGAGGCTAGTGCTAGTTCCAGGATGAAATTAAGTCTGAAGTGATAAGAAAAAAAGAATGAGAAGGCAATGCATCATCTCTTGAAAAAAAGGTCACACTTTTTATAGGTGCTTAATAGGATTCACACTTCACTCTAGAACTGAAGCAACTTCAAAATAATCACTGATCCATAAGCAGAGGTCCCCAGGTACTTAACAAGAATCTTCAAAAATGAATTTTTGAAAAATACCTGACAGAATTATGTCATTCTTTGCAAAATGATAAGATGTCACTCTTGATATCTCTATGACATAGAAGACTTACTTAATCTGAATATATAATGTTTCAAGAGGCAACCACAAGTAAAATATGAACTCATATTACATATCACCCACAGTACCATGCTTTGTTTAAAATAGTAATTTTGGAACTATTCATAAAAGTTAATTAACATTTTATAAAGTATTATCTTTTAGAGAAGCATAAACCTAATAATGAAAACTCCCCTAGTTTATAAAATAGAAAAATGATAATTATAGCACAAGTGTAAGAGGAATTTATAGATTCATCAATTAAGTGTAACTGAATGAATTCTGAATTTTCAGTGAATAACTGAAGCAATAGAAGCAAAATATTCTGAAAAGAAGCCTGAACTTAACTTCCTAATGTGATTTAGCTATTCATGTTACACACACAACTTTCCTACGGTAAACACTAAAGAGTAAATTAAGCTAAATAATTTCTAAACAAAACCACTGCAGAAATATTAATATTCTCTTTCCTACCATGACCTGTTGAAATATTTCAATGCTCTTCCAATATTTTTTTTTCTTTTGAGAAGCTTTAGATTACATAAATTTTACATCAAAAATACAGGAGATTCCCATACACCTCACTACTTTTCCCTCCCTCACTTTCCCTCATTAACATTTTTACTAGTGTGGTACATTTGATGAACACATATTGAAGCATTGCCACTAACCTTGGTCTATAGTTTTACATTATAGTTTCTACTTTGCATTGCACAATTTTGTAGGCTTTGACACAATGTATAATGGCCTGTATCCATCATTACAATGTCATGCAGAACAATTGCAATATGCCAAAATGCCCCACGTTACAGCTATTCCTCCCTTACTCTTACCTCTCCCTCCCCTCAGAACCTCTGGTGGCCACTGCCTCCTCAATGCTTATTAGAGAAATTCTGGGTTTACAGAATAGTCATGCGTAAAACACAGGATTTCTATATATCACACTATTAACAAATTGCTTTGGCATGGTATGTTTGCTAGAATTGATAAAAGAACATTTTTATAATTTAACTCATTTAACTTAGCATTCACTGCTGGTTTTACATAGTTCCATGGATTTTTTTGTACAATCTTTATTCCTGTAATATCTACCTATATATGAAATCTAATATTTTGCCTTTTAATCACATTCAAATATATAATTCAGTGCTCCTAATTACATCCACGGTATTATGCTACTAATCACTGCCTTCCATTACCAAAATATTTTCATCATTTCATATAGAAATGCTGAACATTGTAAGTCTTAATTCCCTAGTCCCTATATCTGCTCTGTCTTCTAGTAAGCTATTTTCTAGATTCTGACTCTATGAATTTGCTTATTCTAATTATTTCTCATCAGTAAGGTCATACAATATTTGGTCATTAGTGCCTGGTTTATTTCACTCAACATGGTGACTTCAAGGTTCATCCATGTTGTCGAATATACGAATATATCAGAACTCCATTACTTCTTATGGTTAAATGACATTCCATTGTGTGTGTATATACCACATTTCTTTTATTCATCAGTTGATGTTGACTTGGGTTGCTTCCATCTTTTGGCAACTGTGGATAATGCCACTATAAAATTGGTGTGCAAATATCTGAGTCCCTTCTTTGGATTCTTTAAGATATGTACCCAGAAGTTATTACATAGTCATTTACACTTAACTTTCCACAGAACTGCAAAATTGTCCTCCAGAGTGGCTGCAAATTTTACATTACCAAAAGCAATGAATGAGTGTTCCTATTTTGCTTTATCCTCTCCAAATCTTGCAATTTTCCATTAAAAAAGAGTAGCCATTCTAGTGGGTGTGAAATGGTATCTCATTGTGGTTTTTATCTGCATTTTCCTAATGGCTCAGGATGTTGTACATATTTTCATATGCTTTTTGGCCATTTGTATATATTCTTTGGAAAAATGTCTGTTCAAGTCTTTTTCCCACTTTTTCATTGGGTTGTTTGTTTCTTGGTTGTTGTGTTGAAGGAAATCTTTTATATTCTGGATATTAAACATTTATCAGATATGTGGATTCCGAATAATTTCTCCCCATTGTGTATATTGTTGCTTTACTTTCACAATAAAAACTTTTGAGGCAAGAGTTGTTCTTTTTTTTTTTTTTTTTTTTGATGAGGTCCCATTGAACTACTTTTTCTTTTGTTGCTTGCATTTTCAATGCAAAGTCAAAGACACCAATGCCTAACTCAAGACCTAAAGATATGTATGTCTGCCAAAGGGATGCTGATACAAAGTACCAGAAATCTGTTGGCTTTATAAGGAGCATTTATTTGGGGTAAATGTTTACAGTCCCAAGGCTGTGGAGTTCCACCTCAAGGTACCTTAAGAGGTAATTTATCACCAAAGTCAGCTGCCACATGTTGAGGCAAGATGGCAGATGATCTCTGCTTGGTCTCTTAGGGCTTCCCATATCAGCCTCTGGCATAGAACTCACTTCTTCCTGGGACTTCTCAGCTGCTCAGCTGCTCTGTTCTCTTCAACTGTAATCTATCAGGTGAATGGGTCATCTTTCTCCAAGGACCCAGGATCGAACATGACAGGGTTTTCTCTCTATTATTCTTGTGTGTCTTCTTGAATGAGTGACCATTTATATCAGCCCACCAAGGGGGTGAGGACTCAACCTGAGTTATGTCCTACCGATGTGATAAAAATCATAAATCCATTTTATCAAGGAAACTTAAAATCTTAGAATTTAATACAAAGGGTATCACACCCAGAGGGATAGATTAGTTTGCAAACATAATCTTTCTCTTTTTGATTTCATAAATAATCTCAAACTGCCACAAGATGCTTTTCCATGCTTTCTTTTAGGAGCTTGATAGTTATGGCTCTTATATTGACTATTTTTTATCCATTTTGAGTTAACTTTTGTATATGATGTGAGGTAGGGGTTCATTTCATTTTTTTTTTTTTTTACAAATAGAGATTCAGTTTTCCCAGCACCATTTTTGAAGAGACTGTTCTTTCCCAATCAAGTGGTCTCTGCGCTCTTGTCAAAGATCATTTGACCATCAATGTGAGGGTTGATTTCTGAGCTCTCAATTTGATGCCATTGGTCTATATGCCTGTCCTTGTACCAATACTATGCTATTTAGATTATTATAGATTTGTAATAAGTTATTTAAGATTGGACGTGTGATTCATCCATCTCATCCTTCTTTTTCAAGATGGCTTTGGCTATTGGAGCTGCCTACCTCTTCCATACAAAATTAATGTTTGGCTTATAAAAGAAGTTTGTGAGAATTTTGACTGGGACTGTGTTGAATCTGTAAATTGCTTTAGGTAGAAATTATATCTTAATGCTATTTAGTCTTCCAACTCATAGACACAAAGTGCCCTTCGATTTATTTAGGTCTTCATTGATTTATATTGACAATGCTTTATTTTTTTCTGTGTACAAGTCCTTTACATCCTTGGTTAGATTTATTCCAGATTTTCTTCTTCCTTTCCAATTCAGATGCATTTTATTCCTTTTTCTGCCTAATTGCTTTAGACAGACATCCTTCTCTTGTTCCTGACTTTAAAAGGAAAGCTTTCAGTCTTTCACCATTAAGTTTGATGTCAGTTGTTGGTCTTGCAAATATGTCCTTTATCATGCTGAGGAAGTTTCTTTCTATTCCTAGTTTTCTAATTGGGTTTTTTGGAAGATTTTTCTCAAATGACATTTCTGCATCATTTGAGATGCTCATGTGTTTTTTATCCTTCATTCTGTTAAAGTTGTGTGTTACATTAATTCATTTTCTTGTGTTGCAAACCCTTGCATATCTGGGATAAATCCCACTTGCTCATGGTGTATAATTCTCTTAATCTGCTGTTGGATCTGGTTTGCTAGTTAATTTTTGAGGATTTTTGTATCTATAATCATCTGAGTTAGTGGCCTGTAATGTTTTTGTATGGTATTTTTACTTGACTTTGGTATAAAGGTGATGCTGGTCTCATAGTATGATTTAGAGAGTGAACCAGCCCCTCCTTTTCAATTTTTTTGGAAGAGTTCGAACAGGATTGTTACTATTTCTTCTTAGAATGTTTGGTAAAATTCCTCTATGAAGCCATCTGCTTCTGAGCTTTTCTGTGTTAAGAGTTTTTTGATAACTGATTCAATCTCTTTACTAGGTAAACTCATTTATATCTGCATACATTTTTCATATATTTTCCTGAGGGTACTATGAGGTAAAATTAACATACTAAATATGTAACAATCATTTTATTTGATTCCAACCTGATTTCATTATCACACACATATGCTATACCTTCACCCTTCCACCATCTCCCTGATTTTGTACTTGTTACAAATTATGTCTTTGCCCATTGTATGTCCAAAACTATAGGTTCATCATTACTTTTCATGCATTTGAAGTGGAGTTTCATACCAGAAAATACAATACACTATCACTGGCATTTATAATTGCCCAAGTGGTTACCTTTACTGGAGGTCTTTCTTTCTGTATGCCACTTTTTACTACAGTCTAGTGTCCTTTCCTATTAGTTTGAAGAACTCCTTTTAGCATTACTTTTAGGGCATGGATAGTGGTGATGAATTGCCTCAGCTATTTTTTTTTTTCCTTAAGATGGCCTAATGTCTTCCTAATTTCTGAAATAATGTCTTGTCAGGAATACATTTCTTAGCTGACAGTTGTTTTCTTTCAGCACTTTAAGTATTCCAACTAATTGCCTTTTTGCCTCCACAGTTTCCAGTGAGAAATTAGCACTCAAGTCTAATTGAGGCTCTTTTGTACATAACATGTTGCTGTTCTTTTGTGGCCTTTAGGAATCATTTCCCATCATTTGCATTTGAGAGTGCAGTAGTTTGATATTATTGATGAACTCCAAAAAGAAATACTGGATTATGTTTGTAAACTGGTCTTTTCCTATGGGCATATTAGAGTATATTGAGTTCAAAGGTTTTACTTTTTCTGGATTAAATAATGATTAAGGCTTTGATTGGGACACATCAGTGGGGTCGGGGACTCAGAAAAACTGTGCCACAGAGAAGGGAGGTTGAAGTTTTGAACTGGAGTCCAGAAAGTGAACACACAGGAGAAGAACAAAGAGGAATAGAGACAACACCTTAGACCTTAGACACAGCAGAAACTCTAGGGAAAGAGACAAAGCCATTCACCTGCAGCTGGTCTTGTGGAGATAACACAGAGGAGCTGAGGCCAGAGAGAAATGAAACCCCCACAAGAGGAACCTAGGAAGCCTGAACCCTGGCAGGTCTCAGCAGCCGTCTTGTTCCAACATGTGGCAAAAGAGTTTGGTGAGGGAAGTAACTTACACTTTATGGCTTGGTAATTGTGATTCTACTCCAAATAAATACCCTTTATAAAAACCAAACTATTTTGGATATTTTGCATCAGCACCCTTTGGCTGACTTATACACATAGTGTGATCAATATTTAGTGGGGTATATTTTTTTTTTCATATTTATCCTATTTAGTTTTCTCTGGCCTTCCTGGACAAACATATTCTTGTCTTTTACTATGTTTAGGAAGTTTTCTCTCATTATTTCTTTGAATATTCTTTCTGCTCTTTTATCTCATCCTTCTCCTTCTGGGACTCCCATAATGCAAATTTTGGTATACTTGATGGTCTCTCAGACTATTTTCATTTTTTATTATTCTTTTTTACTTTCTGCTCCTCAGACTGACTCATTTCAATTTTCTTATCTTCAAGTTCACTGACTCATTTTCAGCTCCAATTTACTGTTAAAATCTTCCTGGGACTTTTTCATTTCTGTCATTGTGTGCTTCAATTCCATTAGTTTAGAGGGGTTCCTTGCTAAAATTTCTCTTTATTGAGATTCTAATAGTGTTCATTAACTTTTCCCCTAATATCCATTTTTTCTCTCTTTGTATTTTCCTTCTTCCTGAACATATCAAATACCATCTTTTCAAAGTCTTTGTCTGATATGTCCACAGTGTAGTCTTATTGTTTTCTGGATTTTAGTCCTCTTCTTTTTGGTGATGCCATCATTTCTTGTTTCTTTATTTGTCTTGTGCTTTTTGTTGTATTCTGTACATTTCAGTATTTTTAAAATGTTTATTCTGGTATTTATTCCATGAAATGTCTGTTTCTTGAGTTTGTAACCAGCTGATGATATGACAGATTTTCTTGTGTCAGTTATCTTACCAGCAAGGTCTGCTGAAAGCAAATGCAAAGGAATAATGTCCTTCTTATCTTTTATGAGCCTATGTCTTGTTTTACACTTGTGCCTGCTGGGGGTTTTAGGACTTCCCATGTTCACAGGGGTTTGAATGTCCCCTCTTCTTCCCTGAAGATAGAAATTCTCTCTCTGCCAGGTGACCTACCTTGAGACTTCAATAAGGTAAGACTTTGCCCCTGGCCATCCACCTCAATTGTTTCTTACAATGCTTTTTTGACTCAAACTGCTTTTACATAGTGGGTAAATTCTGTAGAGGACATTTCAGAGATATGTTTCCCAAGTAATAGGTAGAAAAAGCCAGAGACCCACAATGGAGTTCTGGCTGGTAACAAAATGCATGGAGAAGGCATGAGGGAAGACCTAGGAAGGATGTTAGGAGCTTCTTCCAGTTCCTCAAAGCCCTGATTTATTGACCTCCCCAGCAAATGCAGCCCTTTCACTGTCTTCTGCAGCTCTGAGGAAACACACAGTCTTTAATTCTCCTCTGATGCCTTTGTACAGAGTGGACTGGAACAATGGTTGTCCCCAGTGCTAAGTCCTCAGTGATCTAAAGTTTTAATCAAAAGCCATGATCAGCCCATGACAATCTTGAGGAAGTGGATTTTAAAGTCTCTTTCTGGCACCAGAAAACTGCACCAAGAGTCACATCACACTGCTGCCTACTGCAAGAGTGAGGGCTGTTTTTTGCAAAGAGAGCAATTTACTTGTATTTACCATAATTTACCAGCCTCTTCCTTCCATTCTTCCCTGGATGCTACACGTTGTTCTACTAAACTCTGGAATTTTAAGATAGCCAGTTCAGACAGTTCTTGCCTGTTTAATAATAATTCTGGTAGAGGGACTGATTCCTAGAGCTTCCTACACTGCCATATCCCAGGTCTAGCACTTTGATATTACTTATGAATTCCAAAAAATATATATTTGATTATGTTTCTAAATTGGTCTGTTCCTCTGGGCATGATACCCTTTGATTGTATTAGATTTGGCTGGATGTCTTTGGTTAAATTATGTTAAGATTACTGTTTTGATTCAACCACATTAGTAGGGTGTAATTCAGTTTAAGTCCCCACCCCCTTGGTGGGCAATATAAATGAACACATACTCAAGGAGATAGATGAGAAAAAAGACAGAGCTCTGTGGATGTCAGAGGAGAGAACTTTTATCCTGTGGCCCAGAAGAGAAGAGCCATTCACCTGATAGCTGTAGTCAAAAAGAACTTAGATGAGCAGCGAAGGCCACAGAGACCAGGCAGAGACTGCCCCTCATCTTGCTTCAACATGTGGTAACTGATTTTGGTGAGAAATTAACCTTGAGTTAGACTATTTAGGATTTTACAACTGTAAGTTTTACTCCAGATAAATTTCCTTTATAAAAGCCAACAGATTTCTGGTACTTTGCATCATTACCCCTTTGGCTAACTAATACAGAATTTGGTACCAGGAAAGTGGAGTGGTGCTTTTGCAATTACCAAAAATGTGGGGATGGTTTTATAAATGGGTAAGGTTTTTAAAAAATTTATTTTATTTATTTATTTCTCCACCCACCCCTTGTTGTTTGCACTTACAGTCTACTCTCTGTGTCTGTTCATTGAGTGCTTATCTTCTTATGTTTTTTAGGAGGTAGTGGGAACTGAACCTAGGACCTCCCATATGAGGAGGGAGGTGCTTAATTGCTTGAGCCACACCCACTCCTTGCTTATTATGTCTCTTACTGTGTTTTCTTCCTTGAGTGTCTTCACTATGCCATCTTGTTGATTCAGTTCACCACACCAGCCTGTCACACTGATCCATCACATCAGCTTGCTCTCTTGCTTGTCTTCATTAGGAGGTACCGGGAACTGAACCCAGGACTTCCCATGCGGTAGGTTGGAACCCAACTGCTTGAGCCACATCCACTTACCAGTTAGGGGTATTTATGGAGGAATTGTGAGGTGCTTGATGGAAAAGGCCTAGATAGCTTTGAAGAGACTATTGGTAAGAATATGAAGCCTAAAGTTATTTCTGAGAAGGCCTTAAATGGAAATGAAACTATTACTGGAAACAGGAAGAAAGGTGCTCTGTGTTTTAAAGCTGCAGAGATCTGAGCAAGATTGACTCCTGATGTTATATGGATGGCAGAATTTTTAAATTATGAGATTGGACATTTAGCCAGGAGATTTCCAAACTAAATGTGGAAAATGCATCATGGCTTCTCCTTATAGCTTATAGCAAAATGTTAGAGGAAAGAGATAAGCTAAGAATCAAATTGTTGGCCACAAAGAAACCAGAAACCTATTCTGGAAATTCCAAGCCTCTAGAAATCAAGCCTCCAGAATATAGTGCCCAATTTGAGGAATTAACTAAACTTAGAATTTATAAGCTAGGATTGAAAATGCAGTTATCCAGGAAAGATAATTGTGGAAAATGTTATTATCTGATGGTTTGAACCCCTGCTTCCTGCATTCTAAATCAACAAGAATTTTGAGACAGTTGTAGGAAGAAAACCACTACAGTCTGGAGAAAAAGGACATGGATGGGAGAGAAGAAAGGGAAAATGGCTTTAAGAGGAAAACCATGGAAACTGAGGACTGGAATTAAGATATCTCCTTGGGCCAAGAGAGGAACCCCACCCATGTGTACAGAAAGTATAAGTTTGCCCCAGCATTTGAAGAGGGTGGATGTTCCAGCCAGTTGTTCAGTGAGTGTTTTGCCACCCCAGACTACAGAGAGGATGGAGCACATTCTGCAAGGTTTGAGGAGAGTGTATTGCCACCCCAGTGCTTTGAGAGGGGTGGACCTGTTTCTCATGGGTTGGGGAGAGTGAGGTAGACACCACATTGCTCTGAGAGAGGTGGGCCTCTTCCCCACAGATTAGAGAAGGCCAGATCACCACCTCACTGTTCTAAAGAGATTGGGCCTGTGACCCAGCCCGCAGGTCAAATGAACCAGCACCTGAAAGAGGGAGTGGGAATTGGGGGACAAGAGGTGAGAGAAACAGAGACAAGACAGGATTCTGATCAAGTCTCCGTTTATTGAGGGTAGAGCATCAGAATATATACTAAGGAGAGGGTATTAGCAGGGGGTGATAGGCTGATGAAGCGGCTCTTCCATATAAGGCAATACAATGCTGTTACACCACTTGCTATAGGTTGTGAGTCTTCAATGCTGGTCATGGCTTCAACATCTTGTTGCGCAGGCGTGACACTTTTTGCCCAGGAAACTGGGGAAAGGGGAAGAAGAAGGCAGAAGCACAGGGGTGGAGTAGGTGTACTTATGAAAACCACCATGTTGCTGGAGACCGCAAATGCACGTAGCTCCGGGCAGCTCCCCACAGGTCCCCCTTCTTTATTATATTTTATGAAGCACCCTGAGTTCAGGGGGAACCATGCCTGTCTTAGGTTGGGGCATGCAAACGGTTAGGCAGATTGCCTTACTCGTCATGGAGAATGCAACAGCAGCGAAAAGCTGTGTCTCTGTCTTAGGTGGCTCTGCCATGGAACCGATCATGCCCAGTTGCCCATCATTGGCTATCCAGTTCATCACCTCAGAACCTGACAGGGTTCATATGTATTTGAGAACCACTGCCAGCAGTCAGGGTGCTCCCATTTTGGTTATAATGTGTGGGGGCCAGAGGGAGGTGCGATACGCACCACGTTCTCTTACTGCGGTTTCATAATGGAGGTTTGGGGAGGTAAAAGCAAGAGGGGGAGAGAGAAACATGAGGGAGTTGCAGCAAGGATGGGCTCTTCGGTCACAAGCAGCTGGCGCTGGCAGATGTGGTGTGCGACGTTGGCCGATACACTCTTAGGTTGTTCTAAAGTCTTGGAGTGCCAGCGTTACAGAAGGATTCCAGGGGGGCTGTACAGCCGCATGGGTTTTAGCATTGGTTGCTCTCCTGCAAGAAAGCAGAGTTCATCTCAGAGAGAGTTCTCTACCCTGGATAGGTTGTTATTATCTATTTGTTTTACCAATCATTCTGGCAGCCACCTGGCTGCATCTAGTTTGTTTGAATAAACGCAAACTGATCCTCTGTCCCATATTAGGATGGGATCGGGTCCATGCCAGGTATTATCCATTGGGTCTTTCCATAGGACTGTGGCATGTTTTGTGCTGGTATTAGGGTGCCAGAAGCGGTCAGCCGCAGAATGTCCTTTTTGATCTAAGCTTAAAAAATTTAGAATAAAGAGAGAGTGGGATAATAGATTTTTGGGGATCCATTGATGGGGTACCATTCCCCCTTTTTTATTTTTTTCTATGATGTTTTTTAGAGACAGATGTGCTCTTTCAACTATACCTTGGCCTTGGGGGTTATATGGAATGCCTGTGATGTGTTTTATGCCCAGATGTTGGCAGAAGGTGGCAAACATGTGACTGGTATAACCAGGGCCATTATCTGTTTTTATTTGTTGTGGGATTCCTAATACTGACATGGCAGTTAACACATGTGCAATAACATTTTTTCCTGTTTCCCCTGTTTGTGGGGTGGCAAAAATAAAGCCGCTAAAAGTATCAACAGTAATATGCACATATTTTAGATTACCAAATTCAGGAATATGAGTTACACCCATTTGCCAGAGGGCAATGGGTCTGAGACCTCGAGGATTCACTCCTAAATGAGGTGTAGGTAAAAGGGTTACACAGGAAGGGCATCCTTTAACAATCTGACAAGCCTGTTCTCTGGTAATTATGAACATGAGCCTTAAAGTATGTGCATTAATATGATGTAATTGGTGAGCTTTAACAGCCTTGTTAAGGTTATCTGAGTTGATATGCATGCCCTGGTTAACATAGCACAGTAGCCGAGTGGCTTGATCAGCTAAATGGTTTCCTAGGGTAAGGGGACCGGGAAGATTGGAATGAGCTCTAAGGTGACCAATAAAAAAGGGGTGATTTCTTTTTTGAATAAGAGATTGTAGTTGAGTAAATAAGGTTGTCGCTTCTGAGACATTCTTTATTTGAGCGGAAGTTTCAAGCAAAGGGACTGACTGAGCTATATAAGCACTATTTGTGAAGAGATTGAAAGAGGCATCTCGGAATGCAGAGAATACAGCTATGACAGCTTGTAGCTCTGTAAACTGCACAGATTTGGAGTGGGTTTGAAACCGGACAGTTTTGTTATTAAAGACATAAGCAGCCATTCCCGAGGAGGACCCATCAGTGAATACTGACAGGGCTCCAGTGATGGGTTGGAGAGAAGTGGTGAAGGGGAAAATGAAGTCATGTGTACTCAAAAATTGTAGTAGCTTATCATTGGGGTAATGGTTATCTATTTGTCCGGTATAAGATGCACAAGCAATAGGCCAGCTGTCAGTTGTCTGCAACAGCCAGCTGATTTGTTCCTTAGTATAGTGCTGGATAATGGTATTGGGTTCCTTATCAAAATAACGTTTGCCTTGTTCTCTCCCTAGGCGGACAATATCTGTGACAGCTTGGTAGTAAGGATAAATTACTTTAGCGGGTGATGCAGGTAAGTGCACCCACATTATGGGGGCTGTTTGCCAGAATACTGCCGTGGGAGTGAGAGAAGTTTTACATATGACAAAAAACAAGGGTTGGCTATAGTCCATGGTTGTGACAAATTGTGATTGTATAGCTTGCTCGACTATTTTAAGGGCTTGGCATCCTTCCGGAGTAAGACTTCTAGGGGAGTTGGGGTTAGAGTCTCCTTGTAATATGTTAAATAGGGGTTTTAAGTCTCCTGTGGTTAATTTTAAGTAGGGACGGAGCCAATTTATGTTGCCTAAGAGCTTTTGGAAGTCGTTTAGGGTTTTTAGTCTATCTAGTCTGAGGTTGGCCTTCTGGGTGGTTATTTTATTTCCTGCCATATGAAACCCCAGGTAGGTATAAGGGTCTTGTAATTGTACTTTATCAGGGGCAATTTGAAGCCCGTGTGCCTTTAAGGCTGTTTTCATCTCATGGTAACATGTTAGGACATCTTGTTCCTTTTTACCAGCCATTAAAATGTCATCCATGTAGTGAATAACATAAAGGTCTTTCCACATTGCCCTTACTTCTCTTATGGCGGCAGCCACAAATTTTTGACATAAGGTAGGGCTGTTTGTCATGCCTTGGGGTAAAACCTTCCAGTGATATCTCCTCATAGGTTCTTTGAAATTCACAGAGGGGAGGCTAAATGCAAACCGTTTTTGATTGGCCAGGTGTAATGGGATAGTAAAGAAGCAATCTTTTAGATCTATGATAATTTTATAATATCCAAAGGGGATGGCTACAGGGGTTGGAAGACCAGGCTGCAAGGCTCCCATAGGTATCACTGTTTTGTTTACTGCTCTTAAGTCTTGCAATAATCGCCTTTTTCCAGATTTCTTTTTAATGACAAAAATAGGAGTATTCCAGGGACAGTCACTTTCTGTAATATGTCCTGCCAATAGCTGTTCCTGCACTAACCACTGGATGGCCTGTAGCTTGTCTGAGGATAAAGGCCATTGATCAACCCATACAGGTTCATCTGAAAGCCAGGCGATTTGGTCTGCATGGGGTACAGGAAGATCAACGACCCCTAGGCTAAATTTCCCAGGCCTTTTTTGTGGGTGTGTCCTGTGGCCGGTATGGGTTGAGTAATGCCTGTCTCAAGCTTTCCTAAGCATTTTCCTGGCTTAAATCCCTGGGAAAGCATTTGAGCTGTGACTATATCGTTGGGGCTACCCATACAGAGTCCCATTTGGGCAAGTAAGTCTCATCCCCACAGATTGACAGGGAGCCCTTGGAGGACATAGGGCTGTATAGTTCCTTGATTCCCCTCCCTATCTTTCCAAGTCAAGAGCTTGGAACTTCTTTCGGGGTTTCAGGTTTGCCCAATGCCCTGTAAGTTGGTTAAGGAGGGAGAAAGGGGCCAGGTGGATGACCAATCAGCCTTTTTTAAGATGGTAATGTCTGCCCCTGTATCTATTAGGCCTTCGAATTGTTTACCATCAAGCCAAAGAGACATAGTAGGTTTGTGGGTGGTGATGGGGTGTACCCAGTATGCATCAGAGGAGCCGAATGCTCTATCCCTGTGGTCACTATCAATGGCAGTGTTGTTGGTGGGTCTTAGGGGGAGTATTAGTAGTTGAGCGACCCGCTGTCTGGCAAGGAAGGAAATAATGCTTTTTGGAGCAGAAGCTATAATTTTTATTTCTCCGGTGAAATCACTCCACAACTCCAGGGGAAATGTGGAGGCCACTGATAAGGGAGCTGCCTCACCCAATGATGAGGCCAAAAGTGCCTTTTGGTAGTGGGCCAAACACACCTGTAGGCAGGGCTTGAACTCCCATAGGCGGTGTTAGTACTGTGTGGGAGGAGGTACAGAGGTCCAATCCTGCGCTCCCTGAGGTGGCTCTACAGAGGTCGGAAATGGATTGCCTCTGGTGGGAACAAAGCTGATTGTCCCATAAGTCTGATTGTCTGGCCTGGGGCTGGCCCCTCCTCCCGTTTCCCTGATAAAGAGGGAGTGGGCGACCTGAAGAATCGGTTCTTGATTTGCATTCATTAGCCCAGTGTCTGCCCCTGTGGCAACGGGGTAAGGAATTGGGAAGGGGGGGTGGCTTTTGGCTAGATGGCCAGGGTTGCCGCAAGAGAAACAGGCCCTAGGTGCACGGGGCACTAGGGATGGAAGCACATCTCTCAAGGCTGCTGCGAAGGCTTGGGCCTGTTCAGAGGTGGCCTCCCTTATGGCGGCAGCTATAGCCAGGCCCTGCTGCTTTGTGGGGCCTATGTCTGACCGAAGGTTAATGTAGCCAGAGAGATTTTCCCTTTTTCTATAGGGCCAGATAGCTGCTTGGCAGGCTGCATTAGCATTTTCAAAGGCAAGTTGTTTTACATAGTCAGCATCAGTATTTGCATCACCAAACATTCTCTCAGCGGAGGTGCAAAGTCTACCTACGAAGTCGGAGAATAGTTCCTCACTGCCCTGATGGATAGAAGTTAAGGAGGTAAGGGGTTGTCCCTTGGTAGGCAGTCTTTTCCAGGCCTTAAGGGCTGTGGCATGGACTTGTTCGAAAAGTCCGGCATCATAATGCAACTGATTTGAGTCCTGCTTAAAATCTCCTGCACCGAGAAGCATGTCCTCTGTCCATCCATTCTCAGTTCTGAGATTCCACTGTGTGGTTTCCTTGCAAAACTCACAATATTCTGGCTTCCAGAGGAGATAATCTCCTGCACTGAGAGCGGAGCGGGCAAGGGTGTGCCAGTCATGGGGGGTGAGCCACCCATCAGCAATGTGTTCTAACAGAGAGAGGGTGTATGGAGCAGAAGGGCCATAGGTGGTGACCGCGGACTTAAGCTCCTTCAAGGTTTTGAAAGGGAAAGGGTTATAGATGCACTCAGGCTCAGGTTCTGATGTGGGCTATGGGTGGAAGGCTCTTTGTCTCTTCAGAGATAACTAAGTTGTTTGACTTGTGGGTGTGGAATGGTAAGAGGCTGCAGTCCTGCCCTTAGGGACTGGCAGCTGCTCCAGTCCCAGGAAATGTTTAACAATGCAAGGGCTATAAACTTTAAGTATTTAGGGGAAATGCAAAAACCAAATACGCTAAAGGCTTATCCAGAATGTCTGGAGTCCATGCTAAAAGCTTACCTAAGATGTGGAAGATATATGCTAATTGAAGCCTATTGAGAACTGAAACAAAGGGACCATTTGGCCTTTCCTCTCTGTATAAAAGACGTTTGAAAATCTTGTTCAGGGCTCGGGATTCAAACAGAAAGCTCCCGAGTCCGGCCGGCCGTCAATAAACCATTTTTCCTTCTCAAAATCATTCCTGAGTCCTGGCCTCTCTATACTCAAATAATTGAACTTCTCTTAAATTCCACAACATTTTTGGCGACCACGAAGGGACACAAATGAAGGCCAGAGACGGTAGCATTTTGCTGCCCCTTCCAAATCCCCGAGGAAGCCGGGAGGACTCGGGTGAACCCCAAATCTGGGCGCCCCTGGATTAAATTTAATCCAGAAAAGATGTGGGCTCCACCAGAATCTTCCCGACAAAAATCGAGGGCAATGGAAGGTCTGAAGAGAAAGATTCTGGGAACGAAAAAGAACTCCGAACATGGAAGAAGGTAAGACTCCCCGGGTGAGCACAGTCTGGAAGGCCCTAGCTTTAATTGCTAGGAAGGGGAGGCTGATCACCTCCCGAGAGAACCCTAGTAACCCCAGAAGGCTGGGGGGAAGCCATTCTCTCTAGGCTTGGGAAAAGGAGGAAAAACGGGGTAAAGCCCTGGTGTTTTGGGTTTGTCTAACTGCATGTTAGAATCTGGTACTGGTCTTATATCCACTAAAGGAGTGGAGTCTCGATTTTAATAGGAAGGGCTATTTATAGGTTCAAGTCCTAATGTCCTGGAAATTGGTCTAGATTAAGGGAAACAAAACTTGGTTACAGGAAAATGGATCGGCTTTTCTGGTGGAGCTTGGTCTGGGTGTAAAGTTTAAACAGTGGAAAAGTCTAGCTGAAATCTTTTGTTATGGTGCTAATTTGTGAATGAATTCGCTTTATACCAAATGTTAAGTGTTCTGAGGTTTGTGATGGCTGTGGGGGCAGCCATGGTGAAAATAAATATATAAACTTGTGGGTCAGATTAGTGACCTTTGTGCTTCTGTCTGTGTCAGCTCAAGGCTAGTGTTGGAGTTGTGTCCTTATGTAAAGTGGAATTACAGCTGAGCTGGAGCCCTCCCTTGCCATTGGCAAGGGAGTGAAATGATTCTGGGGCAAAAGCTGAGGAGTCTGGATGTTTGCGGAGTCTAGATGTTTGTGCATGCTCTGCTGTCTTGTCTCTGGTCTGGCCCTTTGCCGGGGCTTGGAGGCCATCTGTGTCCGCGCCATGCACCCAAGTTTGTTGGGGATGTCCCAGTCAGGGTGGCTGGGTCACTGGGAGAGTTGCCAAATTTGAGTAGGTTCTGTCTGCCCATTTTGGCTGAAAGCTGGAAAGGGGGGAGTGGCTTGCCCCTTTCCAGTGAATCCACCCTTCTATTCCTAAGCCGCATTCCTGTTTGCTGTGCGCCTGACTGCCTGGAAGGGGGGGGGGGGGGAAGTGAAGAGGGTGAAAAGCAGAATCAGAATAAATGCGGTAA
Organism: Dasypus novemcinctus; assembly: GCF_030445035.2. Classification (NCBI taxonomy): domain Eukaryota; kingdom Metazoa; phylum Chordata; class Mammalia; order Cingulata; family Dasypodidae; genus Dasypus; species Dasypus novemcinctus. The sequence goes on along the minus strand of NC_080679.1, from coordinate 52,823,446 downwards.
AGTTCCCTCCTTAGGGTGTCAAAGCCAAAATACGTTTGCATTCTGCTCAGGTTCTTAGAAGGTATTGTAGTAACCTTAAGTAAGAGAATGTGTTCTGTGAAGGTAAAATTTGTCTTAAGGGTATAAATATAAAAGTTTTACAAAGCATTGTTTAAGGTATTTAAGTGGCTAATTGCAGAAAGTCATTATTTAACAAAACTGAATTGATAATAATAATAATAAAAGGCAATTTTATAACAAACTTATTCGGCAGCCAATCTCCCCTGCCAACTTGCTTCCAAAAAAAACTGTTTCTGGTATTACATGCTACTAAGTATTTAAAGTGAAGAAAAGTTCATTATTTTAACAAACTTGTTTAGTATTAATGGCAATTATATATTGTAAGAAGTTTGCCTGGTAACTTAGTATGTGGGATATAAGGAGTGTGTTTTTATTGTTAAGGAAACAGAAGATGATTTTGTCCTAAGATAAAATGATTGATTATTGGAAAGAGTAGAGTGTGGGACAGAACCTGAATGAATACTGAAAGTGTAGAAGGTTTGTGGAAGGAAAATTTTTATGATTAAATTGAGTAAGATCAATATACAAAGAAAATCTTTTATCAATAGCTTCTTGTGCTTTAACCTCATCATATCCTCAATGTTTGAAGAAGAGTCTTACCTCTTTTAAAAGAACATTTTATGTTCTAGAAATCAAATCCTGAAAAGTAGCCTTTTATTTCAAACTAACTGCAAGAGATTTATTCTTTTACTTTAAAGGAAAAATTTAAGTAATGGTTAAGTTCATTTAATATGTTATAAGTTGAATGAAAGGTATTTAAAGGTGTTATAAAATTAATAGGTTTTTAAAAAATTAATAAAAACTGTAACTAAGAGTTAAAATCATTTATAAATGCATTCATATTATAAAACAGTGGAAAGACAATAACTGAGATTATAGCTGGGTGAATTTAGCCTGAAACTATTATTTAAGTGTAAATTCTACACTAACCTTTCCTTTGTTTATGGTTACTTCAAGCCTAACCTCACCCTTTGCCTTTGCCTATGGTTATTTCATAATTGAGAAGAGCTGTCTCCTCTCCTGGTATTAGTAACCCTTTCTCTCATGAATTCAAGTGTAAACTAAATAAATTGCTGCCTGATAGAATAAGGTTAAATGGCCACTGGAGTTTTATTATCTCCAAAATCAAAAAGGGGGGTGGAGGGGGAGAAGTCTCCTGCCTTGACGGTCAGTGTTCCTAAGAGTGGCAATTCATGAGAGAAAGCAGTCTGTCTCCCTGAGGCTTCAAATAGCCTCAGTAAATATATATAAAATTAATCTTGTTGCTTACCCAAAATTCTGCTAATTTCAAAGTAAAATATAAAGTTCTAAAACAAAATGGTGCTAAGGCATTGAGAACATTTTGGTTATTACAATCCATTAAGTAAGAAAGAAAATTCTTGTGGTAAACTGCATGGTCATAGTGCAAATTAAGAAGAGTTTCAAAAGACTTTGAAAAGTTTAAAGTAACTAAAGTCATGTTGTTGTGTCAAACTATTCATGTCTGCCTATTTGCTCAAATTGTTGAGGTTAAATATGCAGTTATATAAGTAATATGTATTTCTGGACCCCTAATTAATTAAGCTAAACAGTATATAAAATAATGCAAATTATAAGTAATATCAATGAGTTGTGTTTGTGTCTAACTCTTTGTGTCTGCCCATTTAAAAAAAAAAGCTCAATGTATGTCTTCATACATCAGGATAAATATCAAATTAACAAATAAAAATTCTTAAAAGAGGTCTATTCAAATTGTTAAAAATTAAATATGCAGTTATATTTATAAATATTCTTAAAGCCCAAATTAAACTAAGCAGGATGAAAAAGTCATAGAAATCTGATTATGGAAACAATTGGAAAAGGGCCTCCTCTTTGCAAGAGCTTTTAAGGCAAGACTAGGTGTGGCAGATTAAACCTATCTACTAGGCTAGGGAATTAAGAATCAGTTTGCCTGGTAATTTCCCAGTTTAAACCTTTGTCAGCCATAAATTGCAAAAAAAAAAACAAAAAAACAAAGATTAGGTTAATTTTCACATAAGAAAAATGTTGATGTAACCTGGCAGCCTGCTGCCTCAGTCTCCCACTCCCGGATTGGACAGCAGTGGAGGAGACCAGTTTAGGCCAGTCCTATGGGCAGTGGAAGGATGCCCAAGAAGGAGCTAAGTCGGTGCTATTTCAGCACTAAATTCTATTCCTTATTTGACAAAGGGGGGAGCAGGTAAAAACTAAAATGGTTGGAATGTGATAGAAGAAGCAGTTAAATCAAACTTTTGCATGGGAAAGTTAAGTCTCAGATAAGCTGTAACTTCTGAAGTATCCAATCTATGGAAAAACAGGAAGAGCTTGCATGCTAGGCTTAGGGGTATAAATTGTGTCATTTTTCTTTGTTCGTGGCACCAGCCATATCTGGCTCTGCACCCCTTCTTGCAAGATTGAGAATAAATTATTTTCTTCTCCACAATCTGGTGAGCCTTAATTTCTTCCAGAAGATTTCTTTCCAACGAAATAAAGGTAATTAGTGGCTCTATGAACAAATTTCAGTAAGTAAAGGAAAGTCCATAAAAACTATGGAGAGATCTTTCCTGGGTTATGATTTTAAAAAAATTAAGTAATTGTGTAATGTGTTTTAAAACCTGGTAGTCAGTATGCTTTTAATTTAATAATTTTCATAACTTAAAGAAAAGAAGTTTTTAGCTTCCTGTAAGGGAAAAAGAGAACATTCCTTGCATAAACTATTATGGTTTCAATTTTATTTAACTTGAGTGTAATCTCCCATAGTTAATTTATAAACTAAATTAACATATGTACAAAATCTTTACAGTAATGAAAATTGTAGGTTCACATTGGTGAAATTAGGCTAAAGGAAAAAGATTGTAGATATGCTCTCTTAAATAAAGAGTAAATTTCTTTCATTGGTAATTGTAATTTAGTAAGTTTATTTAAACATGAGGTGGCTAGTCAATGTGGTTATAGTCAATTATAAAGAGTTTGTAAAACATCTTCCAAACTGAAAATGTTTAAATAGTTCTAGTTGTAGAAGTCATTGTTAACTAAAGAAACTTAGATTGGTATTGGTAGCAGAAATAACTTCATGATAATAAACCTGTCTGAAGGCCACTGCAAAATACACATTTAAGTAAATGGTAATAAAAAGTTGTCTTGATTCTATTGGAAATATTCTGTTTTCATTTTAACAATGAAAAATAATATTTTTCCTCTATTACTAAGGTACCTACTGTTATCTTCATAATAAAATTGTGTAAGTAGACAGTCATTTAATATATGATGTGTTGCATTAAATTGTTTAAAATATATATATAAACAAGGAATAAATGTTAACATTATCAAACTCTTGTGCATTCGAACCAGGCCTTGAATACATTACAGGTAGCCTCTCCATGTGAGTTATTGGCTAGGCTGGTCACTGACCCCTCAATTAAAAATATGTGCTATATCAGTCTCTGGTTCTGCTCCTGAAGTCGATGGAAACTATATTGCATTTTCAAGCTCCTGCAGCCAATAATGACTCGGTACAGCCAAGTGTACAATGGATATCGCCTCCAGACTGGCACTGTTCCATGGTGCCAGAGAGCACTATGCACCAGGCTAGTAGAATACTGGAAAATCTCTCTAAGATCAAGGATGCTGCAACTTGCTCACTGCGTTGAAGAACATGCTAAGTGGAGCCATGATACTAGGATACTGTAAGTGAAACCTAAACACAATTGGCATTATGGCCTGCTCTCATGGAGAGATAACATGTAAAGTATTACAAACCTGAAACTCAAAACTAATAATTGCAACTCTGAATCCTTATGCATTAAGTAATACATTAGTTAATATTAAGTGCTGTACTTTTATCCTGTACTTAATATATGCCTAATAATTGTAATGTTATCTTTTCTATTTTGGATCAAGTGCAGAAGTATATTAGACATGTTAAATTCCTGGTAAAATCATTTTCTAAACAGTTAATAACATGTCTATAGAATAAGGTGGCAGTCTCAGCCATTCTCAGTCAACTTCTATATTCTGCTGTACTCTGCTGTGTAGCAAAAGTGAGGCTTGCTTGCTGATGGTGAGTCACCTATTGAACAAGTCAAAATTTCTGGAAATTGTACAATGAAAACCAAGGTGTAAAAATCTTTATTCTGTAGTTCTGATCACTCCCACAGGTGAAAACTAAGAGTATTTCCAAATTAGTGTTCTAATCCTGAGTGAAGCCAGTTGCCCAAGGAGTGCCAGTTCACCAGGAGCATCTGACAGAGCGAATGAGTGTCAATCATTGAACAGCTTGGAATGTGTCTTCAGACAAAGCTAAGTGTCTGTTGCAATTTCTCTCTAAAGATGGATAACTTAAAAAAGAATATATATGCTGTTCCCACCAGCTTTTAAGGAATGCCATCTTTATAGGCACCTAACCTTGTCTACCTCTGTAATCCAATGTGTCCTCTTTTAAAAACAGGTATTCCAAATTTTTAATTAAGTTTGTTTCTTTCAGAGTGAACATCTTATTAACCATATGAAAACTTCATCCAACTTCGTACAGAATGCCAGACCCATCTTCCTCCAGTTAGAATAAATTAAAGAGTTTTACACCTTATTAGGCAATGACTACAGCCCATGGCCAGCAGGAAGCAGTTACAGAAAGGAGATCGTCTCCCTTCAGCACCCCTTTTAAATTAAAGGTGTAAACTCTTTAAGAGTAAAATAAAAGTAATAGATGGATCTGGAACCTGACTGGAAATCCACGTGAGTGCCAGTGGCAGCAGAATAACTGCGGGAGGCTCCTGCCCAAGATTATGCTGTCCAGAATGAAAATTTCTAAACTTCTAAAAACAGTCCTGGATGCTGTACTAAAGACTGATAAATAATCAATCAAGAAAACAAACAGCCATCCACCTCATAGCTCCAACAATAATTATGCCAAAGCTTAGCAAGTAAACTTTGGCAAAAGGGGGGGAATGATGTGGGCTATGGGTGGAAGGCTCTTTGTCTCTTCAGAGATAACTAAGTTGTTTGACTTGTGGGTGTGGAATGGTAAGAGGCTGCAGTCCTGCCCTTAGGGACTGGCAGCTGCTCCAGTCCCAGGAAATGTTTAACAATGCAAGGGCTATAAACTTTAAGTATTTAGGGGAAATGCAAAAACCAAATACGCTAAAGGCTTATCCAGAATGTCTGGAGTCCATGCTAAAAGCTTACCTAAGATGTGGAAGATATATGCTAATTGAAGCCTATTGAGAACTGAAACAAAGGGACCATTTGGCCTTTCCTCTCTGTATAAAAGACGTTTGAAAATCTTGTTCAGGGCTCGGGATTCAAACAGAAAGCTCCCGAGTCCGGCCGGCTGTCAATAAACCATTTTTCCTTCTCAAAATCATTCCTGAGTCCTGGCCTCTCTATACTCAAATAATTGAACTTCTCTTAAATTCCACAACAGTTCAACAGCAACCTCGCTCCCCTCACCAGCCTCATTAGGGCTCCCAGGCCTCTCGATAACAGGGAATGAAAAAAGGGGTGGTTTGTGGAAGTTGGCAGTTAGGGGATTTTTTAGAGGAGGGGTTAAGTTGAGCTGCCACTGCAGAGTTGCGCATTGAGATTGTAGATCCTTTCTCTCTTTTAAAAGAGAGAGCCATAACTTTAGATCTGCATTGGGGTCTAGGCTAGCGGGGGTGGAAGCAGGGGGGTGCATATGGGAGTGGGCGGAAACCAACAGAGTGTTCTTCAGCCTCAGGGTTGGAGTTATCGGAATCTGTACATGGGGTTAGGGTTTGGATTACTAATAACTCTCCTCCTCTGATTAGGGCCAGCTCTTCCCTTAGAGCAAGGGGAAGGGGCATTCTCATCATCGCTATCTATTTTAATAGACACCGACTCTGAATGGGGGGGTGGCATTTAGCAGGACTTTTTGCCGGGGGGGGATGGGGTTTAGACCTGTCCTGTACTAGGAGTTCCTCGCCTTTAGCAACTACTTGTGCAGCCAATATGTTGGTGTGGTGGATCGCGAAGAGGTCATTGATAACATTCCAGTAGAAGAAAGCAGTTACGGGAACTCTCTCAGGGCCAAAGGTTTTATAAAAGTCTTGTAGAGCGTCCCCAACTCTACTCCACCACCTTTCATTTATGGTCCCTTCCTGAGGAAGCCATGGACAGACTTCTCTCAAAAATCTAAAGAATTCTATTAGCTCCTTAAATTTAACCTTTATTCCTCTCGCCTTTAACACCTCTCTGAGGCTCTTAATAAAAAGTTCATGCCCACTCATTGCTTGTCCCATATTCGCCGATCACTTACTGAGGCTTCGCAACTGGGAGGCAGGTTCCCTCGTGGCGTCCTCTTATTACTCTCTGATTCTCCTTTTTGATTTCTGGACATTACACTTGGTCCAACCGGACTGTCTGTCAGTGTTCCTCACTGGATCCCTCGTTTTCAGGTCCCTGTGTTCAGGCACCAATTGACCCGGCCCGCAGGTCAAATGAACCGGCACCTGAAAGAGGGAGTGGGAATTGGGGGACAAGAGGCGAGAGAAATGGAGACAAGACAGAATTCTGATCAAGTCTCCATTTATTGAAGGCAGAGCATCAGAATATATACTAAGGGGAGGGTATTAGCAGGGGGTGATAGGCTGATGAAGCGGCTCTTCCATATAAGGCAATACAATGCTGTTACACCACTTGTTATAGGTTGCGAGTCTTCAATGCTGGTCATGGCTTCAACATCTTGTTGCGCAGGCGTGACATTTTTGCCCAGGAAACTGGGGAAAGGGGAAAAAGAAGGAGGAAGCACAGGGGTGGAGTAGGTGTACTTATGAAAACCGCCATGTTGCTGGAGACCGCAAATGCACGTAGCTCCGGGCGGCTCCCCACAGACCTGTATGCCAGAGATTAGGGAAAATGTTGACATCACTTCACTGTACTAAAGGGATTGAGACTCTACCCCACATATTGGGGAAAGAGTGGTCATCACAGCAATGTTCTTGGAGGGTGAGATCTGGAATTCAGTCATCACCCAGTTGCTTGATGAGGTTGGAACCAAGAAAATGGCCATCAGACAAGTCCATGGAAAGAGTGGACCTCAAGAAGCCATCAGTTTAAGAAAGACTCAAATGAAAATCTAATGAAGTATGCCCTGCAAGTTTTCAGATTGGGGACCAATGATGTATGTTTCCCTCCCAAATTCTCCTTGTGGTAATTCAAATGTTTTTCCTATGTCTGTCACTTTGTATGTTGGAAGCAAATAAATTGTTTTGTATGTTCCACAGGTCTAAAGTCAGAAGGCATTTTGCCCCAAGACAAAATGCGTTTTTATAAATTGATTGTGATGTGATTTTGTATTAATATTTAGCATTGCTACTAAAATAAGATTTTACGGAATATTGTAATGTCTTTTTGGAATTCAGAAGGTTGAATGTGGCAGTTAGATATTATTTATTAATGACAAAAAGAGTGATTGTGTTTGTAAGCTAGTCTGTTTCTCTGGGTGTGATCCCCTTTGATTGTATTAGATTCACCTGAGATATCTTTGATTAAACTACCTGTTACGATTAGGGTTTTGATTTGACCACATTTGTAAGGCAAATCTCAGGGTTGAGTCACTCCCCCCTTGGTGGGCTGATAAAAAGGGATACTCACACAGAAGGCACGGAAATAGAGGGAGCTCTATAGACATGGAAGAGGAAAGAAACATTCACCATGCCAGCCTACAACTCAGATTGGAAGAAGCTGGGACAACAGAGCCTTAAGAGGAAGAAGGAAGGAACACCAGGCAGAGGTCACCCACCATCTTGCTTCAATATGTGGCAGCTGACTTTGGTGAAAAAGTACCTCTTATGGTACCTTGACTTGGACTCTTTAGGACCTTGTAACTGTAAGCTTTTACTCTAAATAAATACCTTTTATAAAAGCCAACAGATTTCTTATAATTTGCATAAGCATCCCTATGGCTGACTAAAGCACTTTCTTTTATGAAGGTTTCTGGAAAACAGCATTTATGTAGACTTTTAAATTTTTCTTTGAAGGTATTTAGAATAGCAAATCTGTTCAGTGTATATTGTAATTACTATCATTTAAATGTGTTTTATAAATTCAATACTGATTCAGATATAAGCACATGATTGCGAATTTGTTTTATAACAGTTTTCCCTTGCATACCAATCTTTTAAGATAAAATTCTGTTAAAGGACTTCATTAAGAAGTTATTTCAGCAAGGGCTTATGGTGGATTTTATTATTATTAACAAATAAGTTTTTCCTTAAATTTATTTTGCCACCATTCTATCATAATAGTTAAGAAGGGATTAAAATTCTTCCTCCTATTTTCTGATATTGGTATTTATAAATTAGCTTTAAATGGGATATGATTTAAAAATAATAAAGTGCACTCATTTTAAGTATGCAGTCATGTGAGATTTTAAACTGTATACACTCATATAACCAACCCTGCAGTCAAGATATAGAACAGCAGTTCTTAATCTTTTTGGTCTATGGACTCCTTTAGCAGTCAGAGAAAACCATGAACCCATTCTCAGAATGTATCAGCAGGTGGTTTTATGATATTCAACTAGCATGGGGTCTAGCAACTACTGTAATTTCTAAGTATGCATGAGCATAAGCAATTTTTTGATCTATGCAACACATATGTAATGTGATATGAAATGTGTGATGTGAAATGAATACTACTATAATTCATTGAATATACTCATAAGTGAAGGAAATGCTAGATTTCAGTTAGAAGTCCAAGAAAATACAGATGATAAATTTACTTTTTTCAACTCAAGCTCACAGAAACTCTGAAATATTTCAATGGATTCCTTGTTAAGATCCTCAGATATAAATTATTTCTACCAGCCCCAAGAATTCCCTCATGCTCCTTTGCAGTCAGTTGCTTGCTAGTCCAGGATCCAAGTAAACACTGATTTTTTTGTCACTATAGTTTAGATTTTCCTGTTCTATGATTTTTTATAAATAGAAGCACACTCAGAATAGTTGAGTTTATTCTCTTTCACTTAGTATAATATGTTTCAGATTCATACTTCTTATGCACATTGTACTAGACCTTTCCTTTTTATTGTTGAGGACCATTGAATTTTATGAATATACTACAATTTATTTATCTCTTCATTTATTGATAGATAATTGTTTGTTCCATTGAGAGTAATGCTGCCCTGCACATTCATATAAAAACATTTTTGTGGACATACATATTCATTTCCATTCAATAAATACTAAGGAATAAAAATGCTGAGTCATATACTGAGCTTTTGCTTAACATTATGGAAAAGAAATGCCTAACAGTTTTCTAAAGAAATTGTGTCATTTTGTATTCCCACATCATATATGAGAGTTCTAGTTTATCTACATACTTGCCAATAAACAGTATTATCAGATCTTTAATCTTAGCTCCTTTTTTGGTATGTAATTGCATCTCAAATTTTTAATTTGCAATTCCCTTTTTTGATAATGGGTCAATTTGAATTGTTTGATAATTATTAATTTGATTGCTTTTTTTTCTTATTTTAGATTGTAAGTTTTCTTTCTCTTTTTTAAATATAAAGGGCTTGGGAAAACTTTCAGGAAAGGTTCTGTATTTTGATATAACTGCAAATTGTTCTGCTCTGTGCATTGGTTAAAATTCATTAGATATTCTACTTCAAGATTTGGCATTTCACTTAATGCAAATTTTACCCAAACAATTAGTTCTGAAACTACTTTATTTGTAATCTTACTCTGGCCTTGAGCAATTAGAAAATATATTGAGTTTAGCAGAAGTTCTGTGTCGCCATGTTCCCTCCAACCAATATTTATACAGGAGTTGCTAGAACTTTTAATATCATTCCCTGCAATCTCCCATTTACTATTTCATGTGTTTGCTTCCTTGACATCTTAATGTTGCTTTTCAAACTGGCCTTTATAATATGTCAGTTTGGAGACCTCTCTCTTTAATCAAATAACACCCTGTGGAAAATTAGATCATAATAATTACCACTTAATTAAAATTTATAGGTACTTGTTTACTTATCCATCTTCCCCAATATTCCATGGGTTTTAAAAGGCTGGATCTGTAGTTTTCCTTTTCTTTGTTATTTTTAACTGAATATTCATAGTTCCCTTATATTGTATTTGAGATGTAAATTTTGTCAGGTAAGTAAGGTCAACACGCCATTGCTCTGACAGAGTGGGCCTGGCCCCCATAGATTACAGATGACTAGGTCACCAACTCACTGTCCTGAAAGGGTTGGGCCTGTATTTCAGAAATTAGGGGAGAATGTTGGTACCATCTCACTGTAGTAAGATGGTTGAAACAGAATCCCAAAGATTGGGGAAAGAGTCACTCCAACGTTCTTGGAGGGTGAGGTCTGGAGCTGAGTCATCACCCAAATGCTTGATAAGGGTAGAATCAAGCAAACAGCTATTGGACAAGTCTGTGGAAAGGCTGGGCCACCATGAAGCTCCAGGGAAAAGAATCCATCATCTTATGAATGACACCAAGTCTTTGAAATCTAGGAGAATAAGCCCTGAAGATTTTTGGAATTGTTGGAGTCCAGTGACTCATGTTTCTCTCCCAAATTTTCCTTATGGCAATGCAAATGTTTATCCTATGTTTATCCCTCTGTATATTGGAAGCCATAAATTGTTTTGTAAGTTTCAGTCTACAGTCAGAGGGGATTTTCTCCACAACACACTATTTCTAGAAATTGATCATGATGTGATTTTGTATGTAACATTGTTACTGATTTAAGGTTTTTTTTTTAATATTTAAAGTGTTTTTTGGAATTCAGAGGGTGGAGTACAGCAGTTTGATATTTATGAATATCAAAAAAAGATATTGATTATATCTGTAAACTGTCTGGGTATGATATCCTTCGATAGTATTAAATTCAGTTGAGATGCCTTTGATTAAATTATGTTAAGATTAGGGCTTTGATTTGACAACATCAGTAAGTTATAACTCAGTTTAAGTCCCTTCCCACTTGGTAGTCTATAGAAATAGACACTCACTCAAGAAGACACACAGAAGATACATGAAAACAGAGAAAGAGCTCCATAAATGCCAGAGGAGAGAACTTTGTCATGACACAGAAGAAGAGAGAACTTTGATCCTGTGGCTTGGAGAGAGATGAGCCAGTCCCCTGAGTTGCAGCAGAAAAGAATAGAGCAACTGAGCAGCTAAGGCCAAAGATACCAAGCAGAGACTGCCCACCATCTTACTTCAATGCATGGCAACTGACGTTAGTGAAAATTAACCTTTAGTTGGACTCTTTAGGGCCTTGTAACTTTAAGATTTTATCCCAAATTAATACCCTTTATAAAAGCCAAAAGATTTCTGGTACTCTGCATCAATATTCCTTTATGGAGTAATAAACCTATTCAATTACTTTTAATAATAATTTTATAATATTTGTACATCAGGCATCTACAATCTAAAAGGCATCTCATTTAACCTATGTGATACAGAGCAATGATTGCCTGAAGCATTGCTGGTGATCAGGTGAAAAGAGAAGGAAAACAGGAGATTCATCACTAAATGACACCAGTTCAATCTTTATCTAATAATGGACATCTTTGTTAAAGTTTCTTCTGAACAAAGGGTTTCACGGATGAAAGAAATCATCTTAAAAAAGGATATTAGGAAAGTAGTTTTAATGACAAATCACAAGATGATTCTAATGGGTTACAGGATCAGTTACTAACATCAAAAACCAAGATTATCAGTTTTCACAATAGGAATATTTTGGGCTATTCTGAAATATAGTTCAGGCAGGATTTTATCATTTATATTTAGGTTTATTATTCATTTTAAGTTAATTTCTGGTAGAAGTATAATATTTGCATCTAGATTTTTTTTTTTTCTTTTTTGGCATGTGAATGTCCAGTTTTTCTGGTTTTGGGAGTTTTTAGGAGTTTCTCTGTTCATCCATCTCCATTTTCAAAGATCAGCTGAAAACTTTTGTGTGGGTCTATTTTCTAGGCTCTCTTTTCCAACCATTGACCTTTTTGTCTTTCTTTTCACCCATACCACCTCTGAATACATTAGTTTTATAGTAAGTCTTGAATTTGGGTAGAGTCATTCCTTCAAATTTGCTCTTCTTAAATATTGTGCTGTCTAATCCTTTGCCTTTCCATATAAACTTTAGAATCAGCCTGTTGATATTCACAAATAATTTACTGGGATTAAGTTGGATCTATAGATCAAATTGTGAAGTACTGACAATGTTGTCTTCTCACGCATGAACATGGAATGTCTTCATTTTGATCTTTGGTTCTTTTCTCAGAGTTTTGTTGTTATTTTCCTCATATAAATCTTGTGCATATATTTATATTTTTGTACCTACTATTTTATTTTTATTGCCAATAAGTTGGTATTGTGCTTTAAAATATAAATTCCATTTGGTCACCACTGGTACAGAGGAAAGTATTTGACATTTTCATATTAACCTTGTGTCCTGAAAACTTGCTAAAATCACTTATTAGTTTCAGACTTTTTTGTGGATTCCTTGGGATTTTCTAAAATCAGGTTACCTGCGTACATTTTATATTTTTTTCTTACCACATTAGCTAGAACTTCCAGTAAGGTATTATTCTATTCAGAATGGTGAAAGTAGACATCCTAACCTAATTTACTTATCTTAGGAAAAGGCCTATTCAGATTATCTTTTCCACATAGTGTATTTTGGCAGATTACCCCATTAAGTATGATGCTAGACATAGGTATTTGTAAATGTTCTTTATCAAATAGAGGAAGATCCCCTCCATTCTTAGTCTCTTGAGAATAGGTGCTAGATTTTCCCATGCTTTTTCTACATCAATTGACATAATCATATGATTTTTCTTCCTTATCTTTTTGATGTGATGAATTATATTAATTGATTTCCAAATGTTTTACTAACCTTGAATTCCAAGAATAAATCCTATTTTATTTTGGTATGTAATTTTTTATACATTTTTTTTGCTTGCTAATATTTTGTTGAGGATTTTTGCATTAAAGTTTATGAGAGATATATTGGTCTCAAGTTTTTCTTTCTAATATTGTCTTCATGTAATATTTATATTAGGCTAATGTTGTCACATAGGATGTGTTAGAAAGTACTCCCTCTGCTTCTTTTTTCTGTAAGAGATTTTATAAATTGATATCATTTCTTATTTTAATGTTTGGTAGAATTCATCAGTGAAATACTCTGTGCTTGGTATTTTCAAGGTTACTTATTGATTTAAATTACATATTGATTTAAAAGGTATAGGCCTATTCAGATCTTCTTTTTCTCATTTTGTGAGTTGGGGCAGATTACATGATGTATCAGGAAAAAGGAATAGAGATAAACAGGCCCTTAGTGTGTTCATATGCCTAGAAGTTAGGCAGTATTTACTGATTGTCTAAGCTGTGAGTTTCACAGACTTATTCCTGAAAATTTATGTATAAAAAGTCCCATACTATCACTGCCTTGAGCACTAAAAATGCAACTCACCATATCAAATTATAAATTATATAACTTTTCCCTTTACCTCAAAAAATTTATGTATCTGTAAATTATATGGTGAAATAATGGTTTCTAGCATTTGATTGATAGGAAGAAAATATGTATATGTTAGACAAACAAAATATGATTATACATTTTTATATTCAACTTTTCAGAAACTACATGTGATATTTTAAAATAAAATCTGTATTCCTTACAAGTCTATATTTTTATCTTGACAGTAAAATATTACCTTAATTGAAAATAAAACCAATATTCCATTACCAGGAAGGTGGGCATATAATTTATAAAAATGATAGATCAATAGAATGAAATTATATTTTTAGCACTCACTCTTAATTCTAGAAAAGTCATTATGAAACATACATAATATGTCTGTCTTTATCCTATATTATGTGTTTTCAGGTCTGGCCTTGGGAGAACCGTACTTAGTTTGGGACTCCTTTAAATTCTAGTTGCATAACAAAGGAACCATCTGCTACCAGCACAATACCTGCATTTAAGGGCACAGCTTTACTTCTAAATGCTCCTATTGGAAGCTACTATTTGTCACACACACTGTGTGTGCTTTGTATTCCCTGTTTCATATATATTATCTTCCTTTTTAATATCCACATTAATAAATGTAAAAGAAAACCAAATTAGATGAAAAAGAGGAGTTAAGAACAGCTGAAAGAGATGAGAATAACATCACTGAAGCCTGAGTAAGCAAATGGAACTAAGAAACTCAGCAACCTGATGCTTCAGCTGTGGAAAGTTTCAAGAAAGTGAAGGTAAAATCCTTAAACACATTTCAAGATTCTTTAAAGGAAGAGAGCTTTCAATGTAACACCGGTAATAAAAAGTATTATTTTCTTATTTATCTTTTAGCAGCAATTCTGATTTGTTTAAATGAAATTATAAAAATTGTTGCTCTCAAATACTACTGAGGGAATTGTACACTTTATATATGTGCAGACCTTAGAACATTCACCTCCACCAATCAACATATCTGTGCTTTTGGATAAGTAACTTTGTTTACTGTGCGTTAATTTCCTACTCTGTAAAAGGGAGAATAACACCTACCTCATAGGGTTGTTATTGGAATTAAATATGTTGATATTTATAGTGTGATTAGAAATAGATGGCATATAATAATTTTATAACATATCAGTACATAAGGAAATAAAAATATAAAGACTCAAGATCAAAGTGAAAATTTAATGATTAAAATTCATCATTAATTAATGAATTTAAACTGCTAATGGAAAATTAATGAATTTAATCTGCTAATAAATCTTAGCAGATAAAATTAATCCTAAATTTACTTTCTGTATTTTGCTTCCTCTTTTGAATTTATTATAATGCTTTACCATTGTCATAACAAAGCAGTTTATTTGTGAATTATTTTATACAAAGCTCTAGAGAAAAAATAAATAGCATCATTTGTTTTGAAAACCACACACACAGATTAGTAATATCATTACATATAGGATATTGTGTCATAGGATTATAATAATAGTTATATAACTTCAAAATACCTTAGGAAATATAAAACAGACATTGTCACAATGTGACTGCTTCACACAAATACATACAGTAGGTTGAAGCCAAGCCATAAAGTAAGAGGATACTGATATTATCTGCCTTTTTTCATGAATTTAAGATGTCAATGATTGTATCTACTACCAAGAAAAAACCTCTGTAATTAAACAATAAAAAAATGCATTCCTACAAGATAAATTTTTATATTATCCACATTTATAGAGCTCTTTTAGACTTAATAAAGCTTAGGTGTTCATTATATACTACTTCTGTGCACAAATCAAAAGGAACATGTAAGGAGGTAAACCAATTAGAGTATTCTCAGAGTAATCCTTGTTGTACTCTTTCTCAGCTAATAAGAGTGATAGGAAGACAGACTTTTGGGAAAGGATGCTCCATTCTTTTTTTGGGGGTTTTCTCTAAGTAACTGACCCCTTCTGGCTTTTTATGATTTTGTTTACAAGATAAATAGAAAGTTTTTAAGACAACAGCTAGGAATAATATCATATTCACAAATTGTTCTAGAATATTTTTTGACTAACATATCCAAGGGTTTCAAGTGTCCAGTTTTGTCATTGGTAATAGCAATCATGATTATAAATGTCCAAGTATTGAAATCCATGCGCTGCTTGCCTCCTGGCTGACCACAGTTTTAGGATGACTCTGACTGTAGGCATATCTAGATGTTACCGATGTTAAAATGTGAAAAAAAAAAATGAATGTCTTAGGATCTATGAAATTCAGTATCTAGGAACAAGGATTATAGATATTTCATGTGTTGTAACAGTTAATTTTCTTTTTTTCTTTTTCAGATTTACAAAACAAAAGAAAACAACAACAATGACTAGATGAGGCTAAGAGAACTTTCTTGTACCAGTCATACAATTAATCAGTAACTGAACCAGATTTAATCTCAAGTCTTTGGGCCCTAAAGGTGGCAGTAATTCTACTATATTAGATGGCTTAGAAAAGCTTAATTCAGGCAGCCTTAATATTAGAAACATAACACCATATTTATTGTTTACATAGTGAAAGTATTAATTCAAGTAAAGTAATTCTATAGAGTAAAACTTGCTATTTTCAAATATGTGCAAATGTAAAAAATATTTTTAAGGAAAGAAACTAAGATGAATAAAATCTGATCTTGGAAGTGGCAGAGAATAGAAAGACAGAGAGGAGTAGCAGAAAGCTGTAGATATACCTAGTAAAAAATAGAATATTACAATTGCTATCTATCCTTGTGGTTTCTTGAATATAAAATTATGTAACCCAGGTGTAAAAGGTTTAGAATGGGAACAAATGTATTATCAGAAAGGTTAAGACTCATTTTTAGTCCAAGTAACTATTATTTTAGTGACTTTAAAAGTTGCATAAACTTATTTAACCTCATTACATTCACCCATATTGTTATCTGTCCAGAATACCCCAAATGTGATGAGTATGTGCAATTGCATGCTCAGTGTTAGAAGACTATAAAATACAGTGAATAATTCCTAAAGGAATATCTAGGCTTAGATGAACACCTGAGTCTAAATTCAGTAAGTATATTGATTGATGAAAGAGTAATACAGATAATATCCCACATGGAATGAGGAGGATGCTCAAAACATAAATATCCAAGTGTATAAAATTAACAGTTAAATGGGAAGTAAAATAGATACAATTTTAAAAAATAAACTTTAAAAATTGGAAACATATCTCAACTTTGGTCACTGAAAAGTTTTAGAAGTGCTGAAAATCCATTAACAATGAATAGCTTTAGTGGCTAGATTGTGGTCTCTAGATACCATTTCCCACTGTAAGAAACAAGGTTGACTTAGGGTAAAGGCTGATTACAAATCTGGGATAAAAAATATACCCAGTTATGGGGCAAGAAGTATTTCCAGATCTGAGGAAAGAAATATAAAAGATTCACCAAGGCAGCCTACAAAACAAGGATTATCAATATTTGCTGGATCATGTAAAAATATGTATGAGCCAATTTAAATGGACTATCATTGTCTAAGATGCAAAAAATTAAGCATTATAAAGATTAAGTAGGGTAATGGGTTGAAATATCTTAAACACATAAACATTTATGAATTTATTAAAAATTCATTGGTTGGATAACCAGCAAGACGGCAGCAGAGTGAGGAGCTCCTAGAGTCAGCTTCTGGTAGGGGGCAGTAAGTAAACAACTAGAATTATCTAGAGCTAGCTGAAGCATCTGTTTAGGGGCTACAGGAGACCAGAAGAGCATCCTGCAACATTCTTGAAAGAAAGGAAGGAGAAGACTGCCCATCTGAGAGAAGAATTGTAAGTAGAGAACTCCAGGCCATGTAGGCCAGTGCCCATCCTCCCTTGGAGGCACAAACCACCTCAGGGGCTGTTCCACTGCTGGAACTGAAAGCTCCACTTCCCCAAAATGGAGGAAGAAGAGACGGTTGGGCACCAACTTCAGCTACTGATGAGTAAATTTATTGGGATAAAGTATAATCCTAAGAACAGCTAATGTTTGAACCTGTCCAAGTCAGAAAGAGCTGCTATCTTAACTCTGCACTTGGCATGAGAAGTGGAAGGACTGAAAACTGTGGTGCTGGTAGGGACTGGCTTGTTTTCATCCAGGTCAGATTGCAACTCTATGGTAAACCCCAGCCCAACCTCTGGCAGAGAGGTAGCTGGGGGGAGCTGCACCAGTCTCTCATGGAAATTACTGGCCAAGGAACAGAGGCTGGTGATAATCTTATTTTCGCAATGCAAGCAGTTCCAGGGGCTATTCTGTGGCTGGAATTGGAAGCTTCATTTCCCAAAAACAGTGGAGGAAGAGGAGGTTGGTTACAGATTTCATGTACTGATTAGTAAATTCAGCTGACTAAAGTATAACCCTAAGAAGCTAAAGTTTGAACCCATCCAAGTCAGAAAGAGGTCAGTAGCCACCATTTTGACTCTGCCCCCAGCATGAGAGAAAACTGGACTGACCAAAACTCACAGTGATTGTAGGAACATGTTTCATTCACCCAGATCAGCCTGCAGCCCTAGCCTAGGGTTCAGCCCCACCATCTCTGGCAGGGAGGAGGTTGGCACACCCTGCAGCAGCCTAGCCAGGTAACTACAGGTACCTTTGGCAGGCACAGATTGAATAATTGAAAGTTACTGGAGAAACTGGTCATCTTGGACCCACACTGCATAGATTGCTGGCAACACCTGCAGCTCCATTCTCACCCCAGGCAGGGCAGAAAGAGGCATAAATCTTCATCAGTCTCTCTGGGCAACTATAGTCTTGGCCTGCATGACTTGGATTATTACACACAGTCATAACTCTGTCCTAACCCAGGCAAAGGAAAAAGTAGGGAGAAGCTTCATTGGTCCCTGGGGCAATAAGGGCAGCTTGAGCCTCCACAGCTTACAGCACCAACTACACACTTGGCTCCTACTGTACAACCGGCAAGGGAGAAAGGGCAGAAAGTCCTAAACTAAGGAGAAAACCTGCACCCAGAATAAATAATGAAGGAAGCCAGATGCCAAGACATCAACAAAAAATTACAATCCACACCAAGAAACAGGAAGGTATGGCCCTATTAAAGGAACAAGATAAGCCTCCAGATGACATAAAGCAGTTGAGACAACTAATCATAGATGTACAAACAAATCTCCTTAATAAATTCAATGAGATGGCTGAAGAGATTTAGGATATTAAGAAGACATTGGATGAGCACAAAGAAGAATTTGAAAGCATACATAGAAAAACAGAAGATCTTATGGGGATAAAAGTCAGAATAAATGAAATTTTAAAAAAAACATTGGAATCATATAATAGATTTGAGGAGGCAGAAGAAAAGATTGGTGAGCTTAAAGAAATGGCCTCTGAAAGTGAACATGCAAAAGAACAGATGAAGAAAAGAATAGAAAAATTGAACAAGGTCTCAGGGAACTAAATGAAATCAAAAGACGTGCAAACATACATGTCATGGATGTCCCAGAAGGAGTAGAGAATGGAAAGGAAGCAGAAGGAATATGTGAAGAAATAATGGTAGAAAATTTCCCAACCCTATTGAAGGACATAGATATTCATGTCCAAGAAGTATAATGTACTCCCATCTGAAAAAATCCAAGTAGACCAACTCTGAGACACATACTAATCAGCATATCAAATGTCAAAGTCAAAAAATTCTGAGATGAGCAAGAGAAAAGCAATGTGTAACTTATAAGGGGTACCCAATAAAATTAAGTGCTGATTTCTCACCAGAAACCATGAATACAAGAAGACAGTGGTGTGACATAATTAAGATACTACAAGAGAAAAACTTCCAGCTAAGAATCTTATATCCAGCAAGACTGTCTTTCAAAAATGAGGGCAAGTTTAGAATATTCACAGATAAACAGAAACTGAGAGAATTTCTAACCAAAGACCAGATTTTCAGGAAATACTAAAGGGTAGGCTAGAACCTGAAAAGAAAAGACAGGAGAGAGAGACTTGGAAGAGAGTCTAGATATGAAGATTATATCAATAAAAGTAACAAAGTATCAAAAGAGTGGTGGAAATAGAATATGACAGATAAAACTCAAGTAGTCAGCAATAAACCTAACCAACGATGTAATGTGCTTATATTCAGAAACCTGCAACTCAATGTTAAAAGAAATAAAAAATGGCCTAAATAACTGGAAGAACATTCCATGTTCATAGATTGGAAGACTAAATGTCATTAAGATGTCAATTTTACTCAAATTGATACACAGATTCAATGCAATACTGATAAAAATTCCACCATAATTTTTTAAAATTAAAAACATGATTATCAAATTTATTTGGATGGGTAAGGGATTCCTGAATAGCCAGAAAATTTTAAAAGGAAAATCAGACTTTCATTTCCAAACTTTAAATCATATTACCTAGCTATAGTGGTAATCTCCCTGGTACTGGCATAAAGACAGACACATAAGCCAATGGACCCAAATTGATGGTTCAGAAACAGACCTTCACATGTATGGTCAAGTGATTCTTGACTAGCCTGTGAAACCCACACAGCTCAGGCAGAACAATCCATTCAATAAATGATGCTGAAATAACTGGATATCCATAGCCAAAAGAAGGAGAAAAGATCCATATCTCAAACCTTATCCAAAAATTAACTCAAAATGCATCAAAAACCTAAAAATAAAAGCAAGAACCATAAAGCTGCCAGAAGAAATTGTAGGAAAATATCTTCAATACCTGGTGGCAGGATAAGATTCTGCCACCAGGAGGTGGATGAGAATTGTGGTTGATGCAAGAGTGTTCTTCGTTAGCTTAGAGCACATGTACATCACTATTGCAGGGTGGCGGTTTCTGTACCAGTAACTGCCATTTCTTGCTTATGGATTTATCACAGGGATGTTAACTATATTTTGCTAAGTAGGGTTTTAGTGGTCTACTGAATCCTGCAGACAAAGAAATACACAATTGCTACATAAAAAAGATAAAATTCAGAAATATGAACATTGATAGTAATAAGTATCTACCCTAGCGGATCCATGATGTCTTCAGTAAGAATGTGGTATGGGGTGGGAGAAGGAAAGGAGATGAAACTGTTGTACATTAAAAGAAAATTTCTTTGATTAATGAAAAGTGGATATTTTTATAATCATGATTGTGGTGATGGTTTCATGGGTGTATATATGTATAGATATATATGTTGAATCTCTTCAAATTGTACAATTTAAATACATGCAGTTTATTGTATATCAAATATACCTCAAAAAAAAGGTGTTTATAAACAACAACAATGAAACTGTGGTTTAAAATGATGCTCAAGAAAGTCTTCAACCAAGTTAAAAGAAATAGGAAGTTATTTGGATATTGAGTAAGCAAAGCAATTTTTAAAAAGAAAACATTTGTGTAATAATTAGAAAACAAATGAATACATTTTAAATCTGGTATTAAATGATATTAGGGATTATTGGGTATAATATGGTATTATATTATGTTTAAAATATTATCTATTACATTGTTACATATGATGCCTGGGATTTGTTTTTAAATACACTTGTGTAAAGAAAAAAAAAAGTTAAACAGAGAAAACAAAAGCCCATGATGGGCAATTCCTTCTCCTTTTGTGTATGCTTGAAATATTTCATAATAAAATGGTAAATGGTAACTCTAAATCCAAAACAAACAAATTTTCAAATAAAAGATTTTTGGCCATTTTTGCAAGTGGATGAGTAAATATTTGTTTAGTTATAAATACTTTCAAAATAGCAGAGTGTTTGTTTCAATTTTTATTGCTGTCTGGGTTTTAAAAATTCTATCATTACCATTGTATTAGTCAGCCAAAAGGGTGCTAATGCAAAGTGCCAGAACTCTGTTGGGTTTATAATGGGTATTTGTTTGGAGTAGAAGCTTACAGTTTCCAGGCAATGAAGTATAAGTTACTTCTCTCACCAAAGTCTGTGGCCATGTGTTGAGCAAAGGTTCAGGCTTCCTCTTCCTCTTAAGGCTCTGTGGTTCCAGCTTCTTCCAGTATCAGCTGTAGGCTGGGATGAGTCTTGTTTCTCTCCCAGGACTCATTTATCTCTGGGCTCAGCTGCTCTGCTCTCTCCACAAGGCCAGCTGTAGACTATCAGCTTAATGGCTCACCTCACTTTCTGGACCCTCTGCCATGTCTAATAGAGATTTCTTTCCTTCCTCGTTTATCTGCTTCTCTTTGTGTTTACTTTCCAGGGCTCTAACATTAAAACTCCAACTAACTCTGCTGAATTGTCATTTCTCTGTGAGTCTCCACCAACCAAGGGGGAAAGAACTCAATGTCCTGCTGATGTGACCCAATCAAAGCCTAAATCATACTTTAATCAAGTAAGAGTGAAACCTCTAAGTCCATTACAATATAATATGCCTAGTGGAACAGACCAGTTTACAAAGATAATCCAATATCTATTTTTGGAATTCATAAATAATATTAAACTGCCACAACCATGATTTACACCACATTGTCTATATTGGTAAAATTTTTGTAAACTCCTTAAAGCTATTGGAGACATAACCATACATACCAAATTTCTTTTTAAAAAATTTAAAATGACATCTGTGATTAATAGATTTTAATGTATTATTATTGTTTCTAGTTTTGTAAAATGGGATAAACCTAATGAGGCATTGTAAGATTTAGTTTGCTTTTTTTTTTCTTTAGAGACCATCCTTTTTTTTTTTTTTTTTTTTTTTTTAAGTACTGGGACTAAGGATTGAACCCAGGACCTCTTATGTGTTGGGAAACCACATTAGCTTCTCTGAGTTGGTTTATTGTTTGTTTTTGCTTGTTGTTTTTTTTTGTTTTTAGGAGGCACTGGAAACGGAACCCAGAACTGAACCCATGTGTGAGGCAGCTATTTGGCTTTTTATATTCCATGCTATGGTTGGATGTAATGACCATTAAGTACTGTTTGCTATCTGTTTTTCTTCTTCACTGGTTTGCCAAGTGAATTTATTAAATTCTTCACAATACATTTTCACAAGTGTTTTCTTCATTCCAAAGGAGTTTGAATCATTTCATTAAACTACATCTATATTTTGCCATACAACTGTATGTATTTTATCAGTCTCTCTACATAAAATAAAATATCATGGTTGTTTTTCTATTTCCTTTGTTCTCCGAGAAATTTGTTTTACTAGGCACCTTAATTTTAAAATATTTTCCAGGTATATTAATGTAATAATAAAGAAATATAATTATTGAATTATAATATTTGAAGATAATGTTCAGAGTCCAGTTTCTGATTTAATAGAGCCTATAATAAAGCAGTTCTCAAGTGCAAACAGAATGGAATGTATACTTAGTTCTTTCCAAAATAAAAGTTAAAAGAACAATAAATGGAATGAGAGAAAAGTCAACTTAAAAAATTCACTTAATTTAATATGCAGTCAGTTCAGTGTAAGTGTGCTGAAAACCCAATCAGACATTGGCATTTTCTGTAAGAAATGCACTTTTAACTCAACTTAATAAGTAGAGAGGAAGACAGTCTGCTAAATAATAATTTCAATTTTTACTCAAGGTAACTGCTACATCATAATGATGAAACATTTCTTGTACGTGTAAGACAAAGCTGAGTTATAATGAGGTTATTCATGTTTTCTAGACCAGCAAATAAATGAACTGTAAGTAATGGACTCCAATTTAGAGTTCTTTTTTCATGTTGATAATAAGGGCTTGGCAAAATCCTGATATACGTTTGAGTGCCTCTGCATGCCCTTCATTCATTGAAAACGAATTTAAGGGGGTTGAGGAGAAAAGGGAGACTGGAGTTCTATTTATATCCTATAATATAGTAACAGTGTCATGAAAGCCTGAGGCTAAACTTTCTAAAGAAAATAATGTCAACAATGAATTAACTAGAAAAGAAACTAATCTCAAAAAACTTCATTGACACTAAACCAATAATATAACCAACTTCTTATAGAAAGACTTCTATAATAAGGTTAAAAAAAAAAAGAATGAGACAGAATGAAGGCACAGTAAAAACATATTAGATAATCAAAAGAAAATTTGCATGGGTTACCAGCTGGTTATTCAAAGTCTAGAGATATTACATTGTGTCATCTATATCCTGGTGGTCCATTCTGGGATATCTAGGCATATATTTTCCAATGCCTGGGATTCATTTCTATTATCTTTAATGCAGATTGGATTTATGCCCTCTAAATAGCCTAGCATGGTTTCATAAATAAAGAAACCCATAAAGAAGTAAGAGTAGTATTAACACTGTATTATGGAAGAAAAATTAGAGATACTGAAATAAAGTATTAACTTTGCATATTCTTGTTAGTTATTTTCTGCATTCAGATTGATTTAGATAAAGAAATATCAGGAAATATTGTGGGAAAGGTTTTTATATGTAACAGACTGATTAATTTTAGTTTTCACATAGTTACAAACAACCTGAAACTGAAGGCTCATTCTGTGGACATTTCTAAGGTCTGATAGTATGCAGTGATGGTTATAGACTTGATCATTTGGTAAAACAAATATTTATGAAATGATGCTCATATTTCTTAAGTGTTAATATATGCTCACAGGAAAGCTTAATTAATTCAAAAATTAAAATAGTATAAAATGTTGTAAAATTTATTTTTGTTAAAAAATTCGATTGTAGTTCTAAGTTTTCCTGCCTGCAAATATTAAAACTTTTCAGAAATATGGGCATCATTCCATAAACACAATATATAATGTGGTTATAAAGTGAAAATCCCCATCTTTAGGAAGTATACATGGATGTATTTAGTGTTAAAGGAACATAATATATACAATCTACTGTGAAATAAAATGTTTAGAAAATTAGATAGATAGATAGATAGATAGATAGATAGATAGATAGATAGATAGATATAGAATGATATAGCAAATGCAGCAAAATGTTAGAAGTTGGCAATCTGGGGTATCTAGGTAGAGGATGTATTGGAGTTCTCTGTATTGTTTTTGTTATTTTCAAACTTTCCTGTAAGTTTGAAATTATTTCAAACTAAAAGTATTTTTTTTTTAAAAAAAGCAAAACAAAAAAATAAAAGTGTATGATGTGTATGTATATTTATGTGTATTTGCCATTTTTAAAATATATTATCTCACATTTACCTGAAAATCCAAGAAGGCATATGAAACAGAAAAGGTTACTTGGAATTTCTTAAAACAAATTCAACTTCATAGTTCTTACTTGTTTATGTATCTGTATGCTCCTCTATGGGAATTGGAAAAATGATATTAAAGAAATACAAACTGTGTGCTATCATGCAACGATAGAAAAGAAGTATTTTTTTTCACTATACATGTGCTTATTTTATGATCAGTCCCTTTTGTTTGTATATTGACCAAATTTATATTCTTTTAATATTGACTTTATGGATTACATATTTAAGTAAAATTTATGTATTTTTGATCAGTACAATCATCTTTTCAATAGAAATATCATTTGTATAAATTCAAATATTTTCAATAAAAATTTATTGAATACTTACTGTGTTTTAGGTATCATATCATGCCCTGGTAGTAAAAAGATTAGTAAGTTATGTAAGCAATTACAATGAAATATGGCAGATGCAATATAAAATTATAATGAGATAGGGCTCAACACAAAATGATTAATTCTATCATGATATGATATTGAGGGGAGAAAAGGATAAGATAAAGCAAAATTTCACAAGAGAGACAAGATTTGAACAACACCAGAGTTGGCAGGATATATAAGGTAGGGTAAGTCATTGTAGTGTGGGACAGGTCTTGCTCTTTTATTTAATTTTTAATTTTTATTTTTAAAGAAGCTTTAGATTATATAAGTGTTACATTAAAAAATATAAAGGATTCCTATATGCCCCAATTCCTCCCCCTATCACACTTTCCCACATTAACAATATCCTTCATTAGTGTGGTACATTTATTACAATTGATGAACACATATTGAAGCATTGCCACTAACTGTGGATTATAGCTTACATTATAGTTTACACTCTGTACTACACAATTTTGTAAGTTATGCCAAAATATATAATGGCCTGTATCCATCATTGCAACATCATGCAGGACAATTCCAATGTCCCAAAAATGAACCCTTATTACATCTATATTTCCCTCTCCCTCCCTCAGAACCTCTGATAGATACTGCCTCCATATCAATGATGAAAGTTCTTCAATTGCTAGAATAACAATAAGTCTATAGTAGAATAATAGTTTACTTTATTGTATTGTTCATTCCCCAATCCTGAGGATTCTGGGATGATGATGCCCAGTCTGTCTCTAATTGAGAGGGGCCTTAGATCCCATGGGGCAGATGGATGGGACTATATTGCTTGCAGTTGCCAACTTTCTCTGTTCCTTGGGATGGGCACTGTCCATCATCATCACCTTTTTACTTATCCTGGGTAAGTCCAATTCACAGAAATTTCTAGCCAACTCCCAAAGGGGATGGTAGAGTGTAATTATTCAGACCTCAGACTCTATCTAGAAAGCTAGCAATTAAAACTTGGGTTTCCCTACTTAGTAGCAAACTGACATTGTGCTTGGTTTCTGTCTGTAAAATAAACATAAAAATACCATCTACCTAATCAGCTCACTGTAAGGCTTAGTTGGACCTGGCACATTCAGTAAAGCTTAAGTTTTCTAGCTTTTATTAATATTTACCAAGTTTTCCACAGTGCCACAACACCAAGTCCCAGTTAATCCTGTTTGTTTCCAGCTTGTGACTTCGTCCATTTTCTTTTCTTCCTCAATGTGTGCTCATTCACTTATCTTTCAGAGGTCTTCCAAACCATTTGACTTAATAATACCACTCTTCTCTTACCATCCAGAATGTCACTATTTTTCATACCTATTTACCAACATTCAAATGACATTTTGGAGGAAGGTAAGGCAAATGAATTTTCTCAGTACATCAATTTAACAGATGCCTGAAAATACCATCTTTTGGGAAATTGTTTTCAAACATTCTTCCTGAGTAACCACAAACAGTAAAAGGAAAAATAGACACAGAGAAATCCCAGTTGGGGGTTATTCCTGTCTACCCAAACCACATTTTTGTTTGTTTTGGTGTTTCTTTCATTTTATAGTAACATATCTACTCTCTTAAAATACTAATTTAAATTAGTTTTTAACAGTTTTTCAAGGCTAAGTGAATTGAGGAATTTATGAAGATCTCCCAATCTTGTCATCAATGGAAATAAGGTTTATGCGATCTGTATGTAAGCTTTGGTGAGACTGAATAAGGATCTTGATGTGTACTGTTAATGACAACATTGAAAAGGTCTTTACTATTAGAAAACTACAGGGAGATTTTGTAAAAGTATCTCCAATCCTTATAAGTTTTAGATTAAATCATTTTAACCAGAGACGAAGGGAATTATTTCTAACCTAAACTAACATTGAGCACAATGCACAAAATTCTTGCAAGGATGATTTGTAGCCCTTTAGCACATCTAAAAAAAAAAACAAAACAAAAAAACACCTCTACCAAAGATCAATGACTCATCATCAATGACTTGTCATCTATCTATCATCTCTGTAATATATTCTGACTCATTTATCAATTGTTAAATTCAGAGATTTTTCATGGTTTTGTAAGAGTGTTGATTTCTGATATGGTAAAATGTCCTTCAATGCCTTCCTTAGAAGACATTATTATCATGCATATTCACTCATATTTTCTCTTTTCTCTGACTTCCTTTACTTTCTTTTTAATGAAACTGTGCTTAAAATCTACAGAATTAGTCCTGGCACCTTTCCTGTAGGGACATAGCTAGATGTCCCTACTGTATTGTATTGCAACCATGTAAACTCCAGGCAAACTCCAGGCAAACTATTGCATGGAAAGGATTTTGATGTCTGAAGAGGAACCTGCCTGTTCCTAGGAGCAAACAGCTGGGCATACTAAACTTAGGGGATTTGAGGAGATTTTAACAAAGGGACTATTTGCAAATTGTAGTAGGTTAAATTGTGTCTTAATCTTAAGACATTCCTGTGATGATAACCCATACATGGGCATGAAGATTCCCCATCCCTTGTGCTCTGAAACTCTGCCAGTGCTTAGACTGCCAGCACATACCTGATCTCCTGCTTTCCCTGCTGCATTTCTGAGGGTGGCCATGGCTTGGCCAGCAACTCAGGTCAGCTACTTCCTGGCCAACCTCGTAAAATTCCCTGCTAACCACACATCTAATGAGATCTGAAACCCTTTTAAGTGTGTTCTTATTTGGATACTTTCCCCGTCCTAAAATACCATACACATTTTCCTTATACCTTATAGTTACTCTTTCATCACAGTTAATGATTCTTTATATTATGCTTCCTTGTTTAGCATACTGTGTTGTTTTTATCTCCTCATTTGGTCATCTCATTTCAATTTGGTTATCTCATTAGCATAGTAAGGAATGTGCATGCTTCTTGGAGACAACTTATGAAGGAATTCCTGTCATAATAAATAAGGTAAGCCATGGAAAATGCATTGAAATTTTTAAAACATCACTTTTTACTCTCAGTTATGGATGATTTTAATAGTATATAGAATGAATGTGTATTTTCAGGAAAGAAACATCCTAATTAAAATATCCCAGATGAGTTCCTGAAATAGAAGATTATACCCAACTTAATGGAGTTCTTTGGATATCCTGTTGACATCAAGAGTTTATATGAATTTTGAATTTCCAGTAATTTACAGATACATTTGATATTGACCTATATTTAAAATTAGTGGCTGAGTGCAATCACACCCGACAAGAAAAATGAGGAAAAAAAAATGTTTAAGAAAACTCCTAGAAAGTGGACTAGGCCCAGTGGTTGGGGCATCCGTCTACCACATGGGAGGTCCGTGGTTCAAACCCTGGGCCTCCTTGACCCTCATGGAGCTGGCCCATGTGCAGTGCTGATGCGCGCAAGGAATGTCCTGCCACGCAGGGGTGTCCCCCACGTAGGGGAGTCCCACGCGCAAGGAGTGCGCCCCATAAGGAGAGCCGCCCAGCACGAAAGAAAGTGCAGCCTGCCTAATAATGGCGCCACCCACACGGAGAGCTGACACAACAATGTGACACAACAAAGAGAAACACAGATTTGCATGCCACTGATACCAACAGAAGCTGACAAAGAAGACAACACAGCAAATAGACACAGAAAACAGACAACCAGGGTGGGGGGAGAGGGGAGAGAAATAAATAAATAAATCTTAAAAAAAAAGAAAAATCCTTAAAATTATGTACATATTATTAAAATTTTATAAAAGAGAAACTTTAGTTAGCATTTCACTTTTTCATAAATTTGAAAAAATTTAAAACAAGTTTTAAGTATTTGTAATGCATTCTTTAATTTTAAAAAAAATGTAGTGAATGTAGATTTGCAATCATGTTTATTAATTAAGATTACATCAGGAAGAACATTAAAGATTCAAATGAAAAATTCATGCATTCAGGAAAATTTAATTTGTAGATGCCTTTGGTAGGGAAATTCCTAAAAAACATTATAAGGTGTACAAGATTCAGCTTTATTTGAGTTAATGATGTGCCATAATGATCCAATAAATTACAAAACAGTGATGATTATCACCTTTATATAGGATTATAATTTGGCCTTCCTGCTTTAGTGAAAACTGGGGTATAAACTCACAAGGAGATTTTGTTTTGGATGGCGCTATCATTGTACTTTTATGTTATTTGGGGAGCACTTTATTGTTATTGTAATTTTAAATGTCCATCTGATACAAATTAATTTGGCTAGAACTGTAAAAAATATATAATTTGCCAGATTTGTGAAGAGACAATTCTCTATAGAAATCAAAGATAACTGGCACTGTGTATCTACCTCACTCCAGTGATGTTTTAGCGAGTATTTTGGATTGAAGTCCTGGGCTCTCTTTTCCTGGCCTGTTCTTTTACTTAAGTAGACACAGGCTATAATAGCTAATATCTAGTGAGCCATGTAAGCATCATTTAATCACCATAGTACTCTTAGGGTTATAAAGAACGTTCACATATACCATTTCAATAAATCCTTATAGAACAAAACAATAAAGAAAGAAATCTATATGGGAGAAGCACATCACAATGTAAAATTCTTCTTAGAAGCAGAGTAGTTAATACCTACCTTGAACACATGTGGATGCAGTATTGAAGTAACGTGCTCCATGCAATATATATATTTAATTCTTGCAACACCTTGGTCAATACTGCTTGAATTTTAGAGCTTATAAGCCCAAGGCTTAGAAAATTAAGTAGTTTTCATAATTTCAGAAAATTTGTAAATAGTTTAGTAAGAATCCAAATCCAAGGTTATCTAGCTCAAAAATCCAAGTATTTTCTATTTTCTCTTAATAGTTTCCCTTCCTTCCTTCCTTCCTTCCTTCCTTCCTTCCTTCCTTCCTTCCTTCCTTCCTTCCTTCCTTCCTTCCTTCCTTCCTTCCTTCCTTCCCTCCTTCCTTCCCTCCTTCCTTCCTACCTTCCTTTCTTCCATCCAACAAAGATTTTCTAATTATCTAATAAATAGTTAAGTGTGCTCAGTTTTGTGGATACACATTTGAGGAAAATTCAGTTCATGTGGAGGGATCATATAGAGAATTTTTGTTGGTAGAATTGTACCAAATAAATACAGGACAAACTCACATCTTTTCAAAATTGACCCTGTACTGGTTCTGCTTCATCTTTTAGCCAGCCAGGGATGAATACTGATCATTCATACATGTGAATACCAGAGCCATCCCAATAAAGCTGGAAAGAAGAAAATTTTATCTTCAGAAAGCACAAAGACACTATCATTTTAAGCATTGTGTCTTGTATTTTTTATTATTGCTTTATACCATTTTTGTTGCTGGTTCAAGGACCTCATGGTTGCCATTTAACTAACCTGTAGTTCATGGTGTGCCAAATATGCCCTGATAAAGTAATAATGAAGTAGTGTTAAAGGACTTCTTAGTAAGAAAGTACTGCAAGTTCTTATTTTTTAATCCAATTTTGTTGAAGCATATTGTTCATCCAATGAAAATATATAAACAATAAGTATATAGCTGTATAGTAAAAGTTATGATCTTACAAAATAAACATGTATATCATCATACATGGCTCACATACATCATTCCCACCAACACCTTGCATTGCTGTGAAACATTTGTTACAAACTATGAAAGATCATCATCAAAATATTGCTGCTAAATATAGCCCATATATTAAATTAGGTGTATATTCCCCCAAACCACCCAATTATTAACACCCTATATTAATATTATATATTTGTTATTATTCATGAGAGAAAGTTCTTATATTTGTCTTGTAAACCACAGTCCATCATCCATCACTGTGTTATACAGTCCATGTTTTGTACAATCCACTCAAGGTGTATACTCAGTGTTTCTCATTATCATCATAGATTTGTGCTGTCACCACCTCAGTGAATTTTAGAATGTTTTCATTACTCCAAAAGGAAAAATGCCACACCCCCTGAAAATCCCCCTTGTACCTTAAAATTGAAATATTATCTCCTCACCATTTCAAAACATTATAATATTACAGTTAACTATCATCCATATTTTACTTTAATTGTAATTTTCCTGTGTATCATCATATTCTTAGCACTTTTAAAAAGAAGAATATTCCTATAATTATACTATTAACCACCATCTTCATCCACCACCAAAATCACTGTTATACAGTCACTGTATGTTATATAGGCCCTAGATTATTCTCTAGTTTCTTTTCAATTGACATTTATGTCCACAGACTACCTTTTTCAGGCACAGTCACATTTAAAAATGAGAAGTGTTGCTTATACTCCCTATTATGTGTTACTATCAACTTTATTCATTTTGACACTTTTACAATTAACTTTTTAATAATGCTATGTACTTTAAGCATTAGCCCCCTTTCCCAACCCACATTCAATTTCCTAGTAATCTATACTCTAGAGTTTACCTTCACAAGTTTACTCATCATACTTAGTTCATGTTAGGGGGACCATAAAATATTTGTCCTTTTCTATCTGACTTATTTCACTCAATATTCTCAAGGCTCATCTATGTTGTGATATACAACTCCATTTCATTTCTTCTTACAGATGAATAGTATTCCATTGTATATTTAAACCACATTTCCTTTCTGCATTCATCAATTGATAGACACTTGGGTTGGTTCCATAATTCAGTAATTGTGAATAATGCTGCTATGAATATCAGTGTGCAAATATCAGTTTAGGCCCTTGTTTTCAGTTCTTCTGAATATATTCCGAGTAATGTTTAGACACTAGGCACTGAAATAATAAAGAAAGAAGTAAAACTTTTACTATTGGCTGATATGATACTTTATCTAAAAATCCTGAGAAATTCACTCAAAGAAAAGCTAAGAATTAAAAGACAAGTCAGAGAAGTAGCAGGACAAAGATTAATATGCAAAAATCAGTAATATTTCTATTAACTACTAATGAGCAATCTGAGGAGGAAATGAAGAAAAAGTTTCATTTATGATAGCAACTAAAAGAATCAAATATTTAGAAATAAACTTATCCAAGGACATAAAAGACCTGCATTGAGAAAATTACAAAGCACTGCTAAAAGAAACAAATGAAGACTTAAATAAATGGAAGGGCATCTGGTGTTCATGGACTGGAAGACTATTATTAAGACATCAATTCTACTCAAACTGATTGACAGATTCAACACATTCCCAATAAAAATCCCAACAGCTCTTCTGAAGAAATGGCAAAGCCAATTATCAAATTTATTTGGAAGGATAAGGAGCACTGAATAGCTAAAAACATCTTTAAAAAGAAGAACAAAGTTGAAGGATTCCCATTTCCTGACTTTAAAGCACTTTACTTAGCTTCAGTAGTAAAAATAGCATGGTATTTGCATAAACAAAGACAGATTGATGAATGGAAGTAGATGGGGAATTCAGAAATAGACCCTCACATCTAAAGTCAATTGTTTTTCGAAAAGGCTGTTAAGCTCACCCAGCTGGGCCAGAACAGTCTATTCAACAAATGGTGCTGGGAGAACTGGATATTCATATCCAAAAAAAAAAAAAAAAAAAGAGACCCCCTACCTCACACCTCATATAAAAATTAATGCAAAATTGATCAATGACCTAAGTATAAAACCAACGACCATAAAACTCTGAGAAGAAAATGTAGGGACACATTTTTAAGATCTCGTGCTAGGTGGTAGTTTCTTAAACCTTACACTCAAAGTGCACTAAATGAAAGAAAAAATAGATAAATAAGACCTCCTCAAAATTAAATACTTGTTCTTCAAAAGAGTATGTTAAGAAAGTAAAAAGTCAGCCTACTCTATGGAAGAAAATATTTGAAAACCATATATCTGATAAAGGTTTAATACCCATATTCCATAAAAAGATCATACAACTCAACAATAAAAAGACAAACAACCCAATTAAAAAATGGCCAAAAGACTTGAATAGACATTTCTCTGTGGGGAAATACAAATTACCAAAAAACATGAAAAACAATGTTTATTATATCACTGGCTAGTAGAGAAATGTAGACCAAAACTACAATGAGATGCCATTTCATGCTATATAGAATGACATTATTTAAAAAAAAAATAGAAAATTATAATTGCTTAGGGGATGTGGAAAATCAGGAACACTCCTTCACTGTTGGTTGGAATGTAGAACGGTGGACCCTCTTTGGAAGACAGTTTCGTAGTACCTCAAGTGTCTGATTATAGAACTGCAGGTTTTTTAAAAAATAAGTATAGAATACATACATCAAAGTGAACAAATGTTAATTGTGCAACTTGATCAACTTTCACAAAGTTAATAAACTCTTGGAGCCAAACCCAGGTCAAGAAGTAAAACAACCCAGAAACTCCATGAGGAAATCTATAGTGATTCTAACAGCATGAGATAGGATTCTGGCAGGTTTATATAGCAGCATTGCTTGAATTTGGTTTTGATTACATGTAGTTCAATTTTTCATAATTTGTTTATACTTTTACTAAGTATACTTTTCTCTACATATGTTATATTTCACAATAAAGACTTTTTGTCAAGCATCTTGATTTGTTTTTACAAAATCATCTAGAGAAATCACTCTGTTCAGCAATTGACATCGAGTAGCATTGTTATGTGTTTACTTTAATTCTTATGTCTTTAGACCATAAGGATACTTAGAGACTCAAAGTTCCAATATAAACTAAGAGAATTATTATTATTTTTGATTGAAAAATTATGTTAAGTAATTATTTGAGGATTTTACACATAAAATATTATCTCCTACATCTACAAAGATCTTCCTTCTAGGTAAGGGTCACGTAGAGGCCAAACGTTGCATACCTTAGAGTATAGATCTTAAAGGTCTATGTGGAGATAGTTTCAGTTTTGTGACCATTTGGTGACAATTTAGAAAGTAAATAAGTGGTAGATGAATTTAATATGGTCTCCATGGTCCAGGTCTGTATGACCCACAACTTTCTATTTGACATCTTTGTGGAAGGGCAGATAGTAGCCATCTGGAGTCATCTTGTGGTTTTTAGGAGTACCCACACCTGCTGACATTTGTCCAGGACAGGGGATCATCTGGGCCCTCTTTGACGAGGTAGACTACAGATTTGGGGGAATAGACTTACACATGGTGATCCCAAACCCAGCAGTTCCATTGTTGACATCCACAGGTGGACAAGCCAGGTATTGTGGGGGAAAGGGTGGGCAAAGTGGAGATGTTGGTATGGGGTGGGGAGATACCCACAAAATTTTTTAGGAGACCCCCTGGTTGGAACTATGGGGCAAGAATGTCTCTGCATTTGTTCACTTTGGAAGGGGAGATCAGGGAGGAGCTCTCCAGAGAGGCATGAATCATCACTCTAACAGTTACATAGACATTGCTTAACTGACCAATAAGAGTTTGCTAATCTCAGAGAGAGATGACAGTTATGGAGAGGGGTGGATTAGAATTTTGCAGGCTTTAACATACTACATGGGTTCACTGGGCAGGCAGTTAGCAAACTCTGTTAGGTATAAGTCCAAATCTGAGTGCCAAGGCTGCAAACAGAGCTGTGCATTTTGTACTCAATCTTTTGTGGTAGCTTCAACTGGAGGTAAAGTCCTGTTGTCCATGACAATGAGGTCACGGGTGAGGGTGATGCTATCTGTAACAAGGTGGTAATCACTGGGGACAAACCCAGAGGTGGGTATTCCTGCTACATGACAATACATCCATTAAGAATGAGAAATTTTCCCATAGACTTTTAAATAGCACTGGGCAGTGTTAGTCATGATATCTCTGTAGGTATTGTAAAAAGTTGTCATAACAGAGTTCCATGACTTTTAGGAGATCGTCTAGAACAAACCCAAAGACCTTTGTAGGAGTGTTCTGGGGCAGTCCTCTGCACTTTCCCCTACAGAAAGAATGCTTTGTCTACACACACATGCCAATTTGATGTTAATTTTTATAGTCATTCTAAACTCTTGTTTGAGAACAGTATGTCCAGCAGGCTAGGGTAGAGGATAATTAGTTATGCAGGTTTGATTTGATTATACTTGTGTGAGAACTTTATTTTGGTTTATGCCCGAGTAGAGAACCATTTACTTATTGGTGCCAGTGGACCCTTTTGATATGTGAATTGATTAGTTCTGGGTCATCTGCCATGCTTGTATCATGCTGAGTACAGGTGGTTGAGGAGGGGGAAATGGGGGCACCATTACCAGCATCATAATTTCAGTGGGCAAAAGGCTGAATATGGAGAATTCAACATCCTCTTATAGTTTGGAAAGACTCTGTCAGGTTTAGCCCTCTCCTGTACGTACCATTTCCATTTTACCAGCAAGGCTTTAGTGGCCATGATGAGGTCCTGCTAGACATTATCTCTTGCCCATGACACTATGGGAATCTGCATGTGCAGGGTGACAAGTTGTGGCCTTTAAACACCTCCATTTTTTAGAAAAGCCTAATAAGCGCCAAAATTTGCCATGCTTACTCCAAGGATTCCAAGAAACATATTCAGAAGTTATCAAGGTTTCCAATTTAAAACACATCCCTAGTGGTACAAGGGGCCTGGACTAGGAAATGGCTTAATATGATAGTTCTAAGACACATTGTTGGCACTCTCCCCAGTGAAAAGCAACAGATATGATGTGACTCTGTATATAAACTGTAATGAAAATGAGAGATGTGGGATATTATTATCTCCAGAATATGAATAATCTTAAAAGTTTTGGGGCATATCTTAGTGCCTGCAATGGACTTGTGTTTGATGGTGGTGGAAATCAACTGCCCTTAGGGGACCAGATGATACTCAGATATTTGACAGAGACTGATGGTCCCTTTATTTAATGGTGTGCTATTGTCCAGGCTCATTTTTGTAAAAATGATATATGAATGTGCCTGGGTCCTCTATAGAGTCACCCATTAAACAGATGTCAGTTATATTGTGCCAGTATTAAGCAGTTTTCTAAAGACTATTTGTTATGGTTTTGGGAACAGAGGTTAATAATTTTTTTTTTGATCCATTGGCACTGATTAAATACGTTGGACAAGTCAGTCACAACAAGTTCATTGCACATGCTTCTGTATATATCTTTTATTAATTGGATGATGTTAGGAATAGGGGCCTTGATTGGCAGAACTTGTGCATTGAGTTTGGTATAATTGATGGTTAATTACCTTTCATTGATGGAGGCTCTGAGAAGTGGTCAAATAAGAATAGGGCTCTTTTATGGGGAGACAGTAAGAATAAGGACTCCCTCTTAGAAGAGATCTTGGATTATAGGCCAGAGGTCAGTAGTAGCTTGCCTTAGACAGTTTTAATATCTTGATTGACACAGGCAGTTCCACAGGGGTCCCATTTAGTATGGCCCACCAGGTGAGGCCTAGCTTTGATCCTATTCCAGACAATTGTTAAAGCAGAAATACCTAAAGCTGGGG
Organism: Dasypus novemcinctus; assembly: GCF_030445035.2. Lineage (NCBI taxonomy): Eukaryota > Metazoa > Chordata > Mammalia > Cingulata > Dasypodidae > Dasypus > Dasypus novemcinctus. The sequence continues at coordinate 52,787,074 of NC_080679.1, read as the reverse complement.
AAAGTAAGAGCAAAAGGTATATCCACTAGGGGTCACTGTTTAATAAGAATTGTTCCAAAAAACACAACTCCCAATAAGGCAGAGGACTGGGCCTTTACAATGCATGAACAGAGTGGGGGACCATCAGATAATGGGTTGTGTGACCCTCTCTAGGCTGGTCTCTTGGACATGATAAGTCAGGGACTGTGACTCTGATGTGAGTTTCCTTCATGTACTGCTCATAGTGCCACCCTTGTCCATAGACTTTGGATATGAGCTTTACCTATAAAGCTGAGCAAGGCTTCCCAGGTAATTTGAGGGGAAGGAGTTCCTGTAAGAAAATTTTAAGTAGCAATCAGGAGTCATGAGTTGTTTACCAGTGGACACCTGCCTTGATGGTAATACCCATTTTGGACAAGTGTGTTTATTTTTCTCTCTTTTTTTTAAGTCAATAGGGGAGAGGCTCAGGATCTTTTGTGATTTGGAGTCCTTGGGAGTGCCTGCTAAGAGTCTCATCTCCAGGGGTTTACTAATAATTCAGACCTAGTGTTAGCAAATAGTCAACTGCTATTTCTCACTCCTGCTTAATAAAACCCTTAAGAGTGTTTTACATCTCTAGTCGGTAAATTTTCTGGGTTTGGTTTCCATATCCTCCTCAACCAGGGTTGGTTTGACCTTGGACTAGAAAAATGTGGGGATCCCTCTGCCCTGCCTCATATTCTGTTGCCTTTCCCTTTAAGTTGATCCATTTGACCTCAGGTTAGAGTAAGAAAAGTATCAAGGGCAAATGGAGAAGTTGAGGGTGGTTCTTATCATCCAAAACACATGGAGGTACAGATCTTCCTAGCTGAGGTTACACCCAGGGCAAGGCTAAAGTGCATAGTCACTCAAAAGGAGGACTTACGACTGAGCCAGGCAAAATGACAAAGTAAAAAATATAGTATCTTTTATCCCATTATACAGTTATTTTAGACAGGAAAACTTGGCTGTAGAACTTGACTCTTTTACAGGTCTTCTCTTATCTTTCAACAAGCTTGAATGATAGTTCACAAGATGATGTGTTTACATGATCAGAAATAAGTCAAATCAATAAGCAAAGAATTTTCACATCTCTGTTTCAATAAGGCTTGTTACTTTTCCATTAACCAAATAAAGTCATATTGACAAGCCAAGACTCATTATAAGCAGAGATAAAAAAGGGCATGTATTTACAAAGAAAGAGAAAAATTGAAGTCAAAACTGCTATATTAAATGAAAAGTAATGTCTAATGTGAGGAAATAATCATATAGGTGTAATATTAGTATTATGAGGGCAAATACCAGAATGAACAACATAAAGAAGTAAAAATGGTTGTCCTTAGGAAATGAGAATGGTAGTTGAAAATATTTAGTCTTGGTATTTATTGTTTTTATTGTACTTTTCCTAGAATTATTCAACTTTAAAAAATAAGTCTTTGTAGAACTTCAATAGGCAAATTTCAATTAGAAAATGTTCAGATCTCGGTTTATTTTGTTTAACATTGTTTCCAACCTGCATCTATTTTGATTGACACACATATAAAATTAAAAATAAATTTTAAATAAGAAGCAATTTATCATGATTTCTTTGTTAATTTCAGTTTAATATCAATATTTCCATATAAAATAAACCTGCAATATATATTTGATGATAGCTGAAGCTACTTACTCAGTTTTTGAATTTTGAGATATTTTGAGGGTTAACTCCCAGTGGGAACTTTTCAGTGTCAATAGCTCTTAATAATTGCTGACAAATTATCAACAGGAGGAAGTTTCCTGTTGATGACTTGTGCAAAACAAACATATGGCAACTGACATTATCTTAATTTTCTTACAGTAGATATTTCACTTTGATAAGAAGAAAAGACAGGCTATTTCAGTAAAGTTTATGCAATAATTATAGAGCATATGAAGGTATCTGTGAATATGTTTTGGTTGAAATGTTTTGTATTCTTTTGTTTTGTTTCTTTGTTTTTGGCTGTTGTTTTAATACAAATTTCTGAGATAGAGTAAGTACATCTGGAAGAGCATTGACTAAAATGAATGCTTTTCCAGATGTACTCAAACTTAGGTATAACACTGAAGTAAACATATTTCATTAGCAAAATAGGTTTTTTGTAGAATTTTAAAAAGACATTTTTAAATATATCTTCTAATTTATAGCCTAGTCTCAGATTTCATTTTCTCTTCAAGTCAGCAGTGCCTAATGCACAAAGTGAACAATCTTACAGAAGTCTCATGGCATATTAAATGTGAGATGTTTTTACTTTTCTATTTTTTTTCTTTTTCTCTTTTTTTAGCCAACAAGATACCAGCTATAATATAGCATATGCATAGCCAAGAAAAGTAAATCAGTTTTAAAATATTAATATTTCCTGTTTGGACTGGTACTTCCCCAATAAATCAGAGGGGACTCTTCTGTGTAGAAGTAGAGCATCTTAGAATAAATGAGGTCAGTGTTCATAAGAAGGGTGAGCATTACTTGTAGAGTTCATGTTTTCAAAAATAAAATATATATAAAAGTACTTTTGAATGGTTTAATAGAAACTGAATTCCTCTTCCGTTTACCTAACAGAAGTTAAAATTGACTTGTCACTCACACTCTAACAATATAAGAAACCAAAAAAAAAAACCAAAACCCTAATAATAGATATATGGGAGATCTAATCCAAGCATATCAATAATCACATTAATATAAATGAACTAAAGCTTCTACCAGCAACCAAGGATTGTTAGACTTGTTAAATAACAAGACTCAAATTTATGCTGTTTACAATAAAGACGCTTCAAATATAAAGACACAGAGAGGTTAAAGTAAAGGGGTAGAAAAATATATATATCACATCAACAATAAGCATAAGGAAGATGCTGTGGGTAAATTAATAGCAAAAGTTAGACTTAAAGATAAAATTAGGAAAACAGAGGGATCGTTAATTTTGATAAAACAATCCAGATAACAGAATAATCACTACTGTGTATTCCCATAATAATAGGATTTTAAAATGCATGAAGGGAAGTGGACTTGGCTCAGTGGATAGGGCGTCTGTCTACCACATGGGAGGTCCATGGTTCAAACACTGGGCCTCCTTGACCCATGTGGAGCTGGCCCACGTGCAGTACTGATGCGTGCAAGGAGTGCCCTGCCACGCAGGTGTGTCCCCGCATAGGGGAGCCCCACGCTCAAGGAGTGCACCCCATAAGGAGAGCCGCCCAGCACGAAAGAAATTTCAGCCTGCCTAGGAATGGCGCCACACACGGAGAGCTTATACAACAAGATGATGCAACAAAAATAGGAAACACAGATTCCCGTGCCGCTTACAACAACAGAAGTGGACAAAGAAAAACACGCAGCAAATGGACACAGAGAGCAGACAACAGGGATTGGCGGGGAAGGGAAGAGAAATAAATAAAAATAAACTCTTCAAAAAATAAAATAAAATACATGAAGAAAAACTTGAGAGATTTGTGGGGAGAAACAGACAATTTCATGGTTATCATTAAATATTTAACACCTATTTACTAGTAATTTTTAGAAACAGTAGCAAATTATTAAGAATAATGAAGATTTGAACACTATCAATCTACTTGATGTAATTGACATTTATAGAACACTTTACTCAAACACAGAAGAATATACATAGAACATTAGACATATGCTGAATTATAACTCTTGTCTCAAAAATATATGGAATATATAATGGAAAGCTGAGGGTTGGTCTGCTCAGAATTGTTTGAAAGGTTATTTGTAAATCTTTGAAAATAAATGGAAATAGTGAGAGGACATCATGGTGTTTGTGAGTAGCAGAGCTATTATATGGATATGACAGTGGTTGAAAGGGAAGTCTAAGGAGATGTAATTTACTAGACAGAAAGCTAAAAAATGTAACTTGGGCTTGTATAATATAGTGAAACCCCATGGAAAATATGAATTATAGTTGATACTGTATATATGACAGTTTTTACAAAATATGTATACAAATAAACTAGAGGGAGGGAAACAATAGCAGCTATGTACAACAGGGGAGGCATAGAGAAATTGAGAAGTGATGAGTTTTATTTGTTTGCTTTTTGTTTATCATTATTATTGTAATTATTGGAAAAATGAAAATGCTATAGAAATGACTGAAGTGATAAATGCACAGCTATTTGATTATACTGAATGCCATTAATTGTACACTTTGGATGGATTTATACTTTATTAATACATATCAATAAAATTGATTTGTTAAAAATGTATTATATCTTTCTAACTAAAAATGTATGATTTACCAATTGTAAATAAATTCAATTGTGTTATGTTCAAATATAGAAACAGAAAGAAAACTATATTTAATTTTCTAGTTTTAATGTTAGAAAGGCTTAGTTTTGTCTTTAGTTAAATTGATTTTGAGTGTAGAATCTTTCAGATCTTGGGGACAGTTTGCTCACTAAAGTTTCTTTTGCTATCTTTTTATGGTATTAACCTGATTAGTAAATTGTTTATCATAGAAAGTACAATGAAAAGTTTAAGAATAGCCCACTTGGAAAAGTTCTAATAACTATGTTGGTATGATAATTTTTAACTATTTATAGGTTAGCACATGGCTTGTGGATATTCTTCATATTTCAATATCTTTATATATTTTTGGGAATGAATCATACAGTTAGGTTAAAACTGTCTGATGAATAGAATGTTTGACACAAAATGACATATATAAAAAGAAAGTAACTTGGCCATTTAATATTTTTATCACACACAAAATTTTTTAAAAATCACAGGATTAAAGTCTAAAAGAGGCATATATTCTGATCACAATATAATAAATCAATAAAAAGAAGATACATAAAATATTTTAAAATATTAAGAATTTAAACAGAACACTTATAAATAGCCTATGACTCAAAGAATAAACCAGAGGAGAAATTTAAATGTATTATAAACATAATAGTAATCAAACCATAGAAGGACGGCAGACTTGGCCCAGTGGTTAGGGCATCTGTCTACCACATGGGAGGTCCACGGTTCAAATCCCGGGCCTCCTTGACCCGTGTGGAGCTGGCCCATGTGCAGTGCTGATGCACGCAAGGAGTGCCACACAGGGGTTGTCCCCTGCATAGGGGAGCCTGACGTGCAAGGAGTGTGCCCTGTAAGGACAGCCACCCAGCACAAAAGAAGGTGCAGCCTGCCCAGGAATGGTGCCACACACACGGAGAGCTTACACGACAAGATGATGCAGCAAAAAGAAACACAGATTCCCATGCCACTGACAACAACAGAAGAGGACAAAGAAGACACAGCAAATAGACACAGAGAACAGACAACTGGGGTGGGGGTGGGGGTAGGGGAGTGAAATAAATAGATAAATAAATCTTTAAAAAAAAACATAGCAAATTTTGTGTGATGTAACTAGAACAGTAACAATGAAATTAACAGGTTGCATTATAAAACACTGAAATGTCTAAAATCAGTGCTTTAAGCTTTTAATTGCACAATAGCAAAATAAATAAAAATAAGTAGAAAAAAGAAAATAAAAATAAGAACAGAAATTGACAAAATATAGAACAAAAACTTGAGAAAAATAGCAAAGACTAAAGTTGCTCCTTTAAAAAGATTAATAATATTGGTGAAACTTTATGAAGACTTATCAAAGGGAAACACAGAGGTAATATAGCAGGGGTTTTAAAAAAAAACCCATCATGACAGATTACAGAAAGTAAAGAATATTAGTAAGATATTATGAACAACTAATAATTCAAGAAATTAGATAAAATAGAAACACTTCTTGAAAAAAATACCTTGCCAATAATGATACTAGATGAAACACAAGTACAAATCTAAATAGCCAAGTATCTATCAAATATATTGAATTAGTTCTTTTAAAAAATACTGCAGAGAAAATTCCAGGTCCAAGTGGATTCACTGGTGAACTCTATGAAATAGTCAGGAAGAAAAATAACAAAATTACACAAATATTTTAAAAATGGAAAAAGATGGAATACTTTTCAGTATGTTTTGTGATGTCAGCTCACTCTGATACTAAAAGCTAAGTCATTTAAAAGCAAAATTAAAAAAATATATATTATAGACCAATATATCTATTGAACTTAGACTCAAATATTCTCAACAAAATATGATCAAATTGAATCCAGATAGATGTAAAAAGGGTAATATGGCATGGTAAGGCCCATAATTACTACTAATCTATATTTACTGCATTAATATAATTTTGATAGAGAAATAAATTTGGTACAATTCTGGAGCCTCTTATTAAGGAACTGAAGTTCACATGTCTTAATTTCCATTTCATACACACACAAAAGAATATTTCTTATGTTGAATATATGCTCCTTATTTATTTTCTATATATCCTTTTATGTATAGCTTACTCAGTCAACTTCCTGGAGAAAAGAAAGCTGTGTGTGTATGTGTGTGTGTGTGTTTTAATTTTCCCTCATTTCATAATTGTCTTATTTGAAATACATTTCAAATGGTAAAATTGCTTTTAATGTGAAATTAAAGTGATGAATGTAAGTTCAGAGATTGGTGAGATGTGACCACAATCCACATAAGCCTTGAATCCCAAAGAAGCTTGACAAAGCACGGAATGCATTCTACTCTAGAATTCTGGGGAATGTAGCTCCGCAGACATCTTTTTAGTTTTCCTCCATTTTTAAGGCTTAGATTACATAAATGTTATATTGAAAAATAGGGTATTACCAAATACCTTAACCCCCTCCCACATTTTCCCTCATTAACAACATCTTTCATTAGTGTGGTACATTTTTTACGATCGATAAACACATATTGAAGCATTGCTACTAACCATGATCTATAGTTTACATTATGGTTTACACTTTGCGCTGCCCAATTTTACAGGTTTTGACAAGATGTATAATGACTTGTATCTGTCATTGCAATACCATGCAGAGCATTTCTGATGTGTCAGAAATGGCCTGTGTTACACTTATTCTTCCCTATCCAACTCCTCAGAACCTCTCGTGACCACTGTATTTATATCAATGGTACAAGTTCTTCTATTACTAGAATAATATTACGTCTACATTAATCTATAGTTGCATTTTCCCCTTATGTTTTGTTCATTCCTCAATCTTAAGGATTTTGGCCTGGCAATACCCTCTCTGCTTCTGGTTGAGAGGGCTTAGGTCTCATGGGGCAGGTGGGTGAACCTGTCTTGCTTGCAGTTGTAGACACTCTCTGTTTGGGGGCATGGGTGTTGTTCATCATTATCCTTTTGTCCTGGGTAAGTCTGATGAACTGGAGAGTAGGTTTTGTCTGCAACTCAGCTGAGATTCAGGGCTCAACTGGCATATGAACAGCTGGAAGATTCAAGTCTCTGGGACACGAATTTAATGGGTATAGTCTGCAGACATCTTAATTACAAATTTCTGGCTTTCAGAACTATGAAAGAATACATTTCTTTGGTTTTAACCACCAAGTTTATAGTAAATTGTTATGGCAGCTTAAGAAAAATAATTCATTCTCTAAACTGCTAAAATGATTATTTTACCTTTTTTTCAAGTAAAGTTATGACAGTCTTATCGGGGGCAAAATCTATACCAGAAATTAGTATATATCAAAATGGGAGATTTCTGATAGTAAGAAAAATTCTATTTTTCCAGTAAATTTTAAACTTTTATTCTTTGAAGCAGGTTTCTTTACCTTGTTACTGAACATTTTCACCCAGATAATTCTTCGCTATGGGAGTATTTTCTGCTGGGGAAGTCCTGGACATGTTCATTAGCCATCTCCCTGCTCTTGCTTACTCCCTCCTTTTCCTCTCTTGCTTGATTGTGTGCAGATGTTTCAATATGCTTCCATTTCATAGCCCAGGGGAGATATTTGGTCTAATGGAATGACCTGACTGTACCTTGAACCCAAAACTGGGAGCAAGCAGCCCCAGCTGATTGCCCCATTGGAACTCTACATAAAGGTTGCTTGATACATGCTTTTTGCTTAGTGGCTGGGTCCCTTACCCCTGAGATGTAAAAATGCAGCATAGGAATCCCTCGTCCTCTTTGCAAAGTGTGGCTTGCGGAGCTGCCATCTACTCACCCTAACCAGAGTAGTTGTTTCCTCATGTTACTGGCCGAGATGGGACCTCTTTCTCTGCACTTTTGGACTCTTTGTGCTGTGTAAGTAATAAAGTGGTCATTTGTTGAGAATCTCTATTTTACCTAAGTCTTTGTTCTCACAGCACACAATAGAACAATTTGTCCCACATGTGTTCCATGAATTGCAGGATGTTTAGCAGCATCCCTGGCTTCTACGCTCTAGATTTTTATCACCCAAAAATATCTCCAGATACTGTTAAATTTTGCCGCATGGGAAAACCCTGTCTCCACTTCCCGTACTTTAAACCACTGCTTTAAAAATTATGTGAAAGTATGTCTAAATTTAGGAAAAAGTTCCCCATGAAGATTTTATTGTCCAAAATGATCAGAACAACATCATCCATTGTTCTTTTCTCTCAATGTGACTTTAAAATTCCTACCTTTTAGAGGAAGGGCCTATGTTTAATTTTTTTGTATATGGGTAGATTTTTGACTACAGTAGAAGTGATACCATCTACTTCCAAGACTATTTCATAAAAGGCAATATATTTTCCACCTAATTATCTTGAAATGCTTGAACTTGAGGAAGTTCAGGTTGGTTGTAGAGAGATTCATGTGGAGGGAAATTGAGTTCCCTAGCCTCAGCAGAGCTGTGAGGACAGCCCTACTTGCCAGTCATGTTACTGAGCAATCTCGGTCAAACCACAGTCAAACCACAGATGCTAATGACAACTAAGAAAGGGAAAGCCTGCCCCTGCCAAACCCAGCCAAATTGCAGATTTGTGAACAAAGTCACCCATTTTTTGTTATTTTAAGCTGCTACGAGTTGCCATCATTTGCTATGCAGCAGTAGATAACCATACCATTATCCCAGTACACTAAAATATCCTAAAAAAGGTGCAGAGCTGTGGAGAAATATTTCTAGAATCTTCAATTTGACTTCCCTCCTTCCTTCTTCCCTACCTTCCTCTATTCCTCCCTCCCACTCTTCCTTCTTCCCTTCTTCCCTCCCTTCCTTCCTTCTTTTCTACCTTTCTTCTTCCCATTATCTCCCTTCCTTTTATTACTATATAATGTTACATGTTTTTACCCATACATTGTCAAATACTTGTTACATTTACTTTTATATTTACCTTTATTAAGTAACTTAACAATGTAGATGCCAGTTTTTGCTTTTGTGTAACTACAATGAAGCTGTTCATTCAAGCTAAAATGATTTAATACTCATGTGTATCGCGTTCCCCCTAACATCCTCTACTCATCTTTCAAAATTCAGGACATACAAAAGCCTCATATGTATAGTAGGATGATGTTTCCCAAAATTTATTCTACAGCATACTATTTCCACCTAATATTAATATATTTTGTTTACCTAAGAAATTTCTTGATCAAAGAAAATAGGAGTGATTGTTATAAAAATACTATACAGGTTTCTTTACTGCAAGACTTATCAAAGGTATCAATGAATCTCTGAATGGGATGCTATAAAATGTATCTAAAATAAATATCACTCCCTAAGCTTTTGATCATGGAGGCTGTTTCCACAGATTATCACATAGGGTCATTATACTGAAGAATTCACTTTGAAAAATGAGCAATCTGTTATTATATAAAAACAATGAAGCTTTTCATTTAAACGACAATGTTTCCCCTTCACCCAACAGGCATGTGTATCACAATTCTCCTAGCATCCTCTACTCATCTTTCAAAATCCAGGATAGAGTTCTCTCTAAGCATACTGGATCACTCTATTTTTTGTATGCCAAAATACAAATATTATATTATACACTGGCTCTTTACTGTTCTATCTCCCTGGAACATTTCTGTGCAATTGAGAGCAGGGAATTTACTAGATTCTGTCTTTACATTCCAGATCCTTTACATGCCTTTAATAATTAATGTTGACTGAATGAGCCATAGAGTTGCTGAGTTGAATATTTTGAGAAATATTCATAAAAATTATGTGTAGGTAAGAATGAGTAAAATAATCACATAATATAAGTCAAAATCATAAAATTAAAAAAGTTTGGATTACCAAACCCAGGCATTTGGAAAATTAAATGAGTTTAAGCCTCAATAGGCAAGACATGGGTATGAGACTACAAGGAGTTAACCCAGTAAGATGTTTTGCATTACAAGACCATTATGAATAACAAGAGTAAACATGAAACTGAAATTATATTTGAAATAAAATCATGTTTGTATAAGAAACCACAAATTATCAATTAAAAATACTTTTGTTGAAATATAGTGAAAATTCTAGACATAGTAATTTAGAAAATTCTAGCATAGATAAAACCAGGTGCTAAAACAAATAAGATGCTTAAAAAAAAAACCTGGAGCAAGAAGACTCTAGGAAATTCTATTTTAAAAAGTGAGAGCTTTCTCAGCATAAATTTACTACCAACCATACATAGTTTGAATCTAATATCAAAGAGTGATTTTTTTTTTTCTGGGAACTGTGTGAAAAGGTACAAAAACTTAGTCTTTTGCTGGCCAATATAAAATGTACATTTACATTTATCTCAAGACTTATTTCTAAGGTCTCACATTCTTTCAAGAATTTTTCTTTTTCTTTCACTTCTGACTTTAATTTTTATTTATAGTGAATTTTAGGGTTTTAGAAATTCTATTTTGGATCATTATTGTTTAAATTTTGACTGAAAAAAACAACAAAAATTAATTAAAAGGTCATTTGTCTATAGGAAAATCAAACTGACCTTTTAAAAAAGGCAAATTTGATGTATGTTAAGATGACCTAAATGGTCACATAAAATATATAATTTCCAGATAAAGGAAAATATATAATTTGTAAATGTTCCCTCAATAAATTTCACATATTTATGAAGTATTAACTATCCATCCTTTTAATTTCATCTTTATAAAATAACACATACATACAATTTTTATAAATAGCAAATTACAGATGAACAATGCTAAATTATTTCTTTTGTGATAATGCCCAATTAAATAAATTTAAATGATGGAATAGCCGCCTGGTTTTAAATATGTGCTTTTAAAAGGCATTTTCAATACTGTCACCGAGATTAACATTTGTTATGTGCGTCTGCTATTAAAATGTCTTTCTTTGATAAACTGTATCCTATTCAAAATACAGCATACTTGACATGGTGCTGAAAATGTACCGTGGATTTTCAAAGGATTACAGCTGGGATGCTATTCATAAGTATACTGAAAGATAATACTTCTATTCAACATTAAGCGGTATTTTTAAGATTCAAAATAGTATATAGATTTTATGTTTATTACTCAAAATAATCATGAAAATAGTATATTCCCTTTCTAGATGGACAAATAATCTCAGACCCTAAATTGGAGAAATAGTTTAAGATGAATAAAATAAAATGTGTTTTTCTTTATCGCCTCTCTTTAAAACATATAAAGTTACTCTTAATAGAAAAGCAATTGCACACCTGACATATTTAAGAGTACAGAAATAAAATACCTTTATATCTAAATGTAAGAGTTCGAATGCTCTTCATCAACACTATTTTTCATCTTTTTAAAAGATGAGCTTAATCAACTTAAATATATCATTATAATATCTCAGAATTGATCCTGTTACTTATAATGCAATAGAGATGAAAAATCTGAATATCACCTCATACCCTGACCAATTTCAACATATATTTATGATATTTTTCTGTTTTAGGAGGGAAGGTGGAAATAATAAATTGTAATTATTAATTCTCAAATATGTTGCACCTTTTGCATGAAAATATATCTATTTTACTGCAGCATATGGAATATACAATACTTGAGTTTTCTGCTCAAAACACTTTTCCTCAGATTTCTCTTTAATGTTATATTAAATGACATGTCTTCGCTGCATTGAGATTCTTCAAATGGCATACTGGACTTATGATTGGGTTATTTTTATTCTATTCATTTATTTTTTGAGGTACCAGGGTAGGGGAATGAACCCCCACACTCAACCACTGAGCCACATCAGCTCCCTTGAGTTGATTTTTTTCATTGCAGGAGCTCAACTGCTGGAGCCTCATCCACTCCCTATGCTTGGATATGAACACTACCAATCTATTCTGTCTCAGAACTTCTCCCTGCTTTGAAGCAGGTTCTGGTATGGAAAGACACTGTGTCTGTCCTGTACAAAGTCCAGACTTCTCCATAAAGATGGAGAAGAATCCATATTTGCAAAACAAATGAAATAAAATGGAACAAAAATCCAATTAGGGTGGATTATTGCATATCATTATTTTCAAAAATATAAAGAGGATTCGGTTACCTCTTTTTGACTATTCTTAGTCTCTTGGTATCTTTAAATGTAATACACATTGCTTTTTTAAAATAATAATAATAATAATAATATTCTAGTATTGAGAAGGGGTTAGTCATAGATATTCATAAGCACCTAAAAGATTTGCTCAGGAAAGATGCTTCAAAGTTATCCATAGATATCCAACCTTCTCCAGACTATCAATCCTATAAACTTCCGTCAATTCTTTAGATACTAAATGGCCTGTTAGGCTTCTGTGAGCACATTATCATAGCAATGTTATAAGAGTAAGATTGAAGACTGGAAACTTTAACTGCCAGTGTTTATGAAACATACGATTAAAAAATTTTTAAACCGGAGGTACTTCATTTTATATTATTGAGATTGAGGGTTAGGAGTTACTAGGTCTTAAGCAGAAATTTGCTACTGAATAACAGTACATTTTTCCTTGTGTGATGGTGTATGTCCTATTACCTTGGTACAAAAAATAAAACAGAATTATTTTTTAAAGGAATTAATATATTTTAGGCAAGCCTACATGTGAGATATTTTTTAAAATTAAATATCAATTTTATTTTCCTTTTTTTCTAAAGGGTTTCCATCTCTTTTTAAGAGTATATTCATCTGAACTACTATGACAATATATGTAAACCTGATGTAAATTATCTTTTCTTGCCTTTTTGATTTTTCTTTGTTTTTATAACTAAGTAAATTTTGTTATCCTGTATTATGCCTCAAAAGGGAAAAACCCTTAAAAAATTGAATTCAGCATAGAGATAAAATTGGATATCAATGAACAAAAAAATGCATTCCTTATATATGTATGTATATCTGTATATCCATCTATGTGTATACATATGTATGTATCCATGTGTATATTATATGCATATGTAGGAGGTATTTTAGAGCTTCTCTTTCAAGATTACAATGAAATGTTATCTGATCATTTTTAGTAGCCCATGAGGCAAAATATTGTGACTTAGTCACAATTTATACAAACAGGACATATCTTACTACACCTTATATCACACAAAAGGAATTTGAATCACTTGACATTGGAGTAAAAATTCATATAAGGTATCTTAATAATAAGAATGTTGCTCATATGTCCAGTGATGAAAGAACAAGAACACGAGGTATTAGTAAACAGTAAACATATAAGGATTCTTTTCCCTAGAGGTGTAAAGAGTATAGTTGAAAACTATAAGAACATATCTGAAATGATGTAGGCAGGGTTTTTAAAGATGGTAAAAAGTACTCTGAGATTACTTCCAGGTATATGATATTGCTTTATGATAGAAAAAAGCACATAAATGTTAACAAGTGAAATTTTGTATACTGTGTTCCAATTTTAAAACTTTTTCATCAATATCTCCTTCACAAAGTTTTTTGAATACAATGAGACTTAGATATTCAATATAGTCTTCATAGTTAATAAAATGCAAATGCTGGAAAGGAATAGATTTTAGTGTTCCACTAGCAGAGTAATAAAAAACATCAAAGTCATAGTGCATATTCTTATACTAAATTTTAAAGACATTAATCTCTGTTATGAGTTTTTAAATGGCCAATTATTTTTATGCATAATGTCACAATATTTTTCATCCTGGAAATATATATAACTTTCCTTGACTATTTAAATACTTTCAGAGCAGTTCATAAAAGTACTTCAATAAATATTATAATTTTATTTCAATTTGTATTAGGCAGTCATTCATTGTTCCAGAAAAAGAGTTATGCTCTCTCTTACTCTGTATAAAGTACATAGACATTCATCTTTAGCTTATAAAAGCAGTTGAAATGAGCTACATTTTCTGATCTTTACAAAATCACAACAGTAGTCATCCAAAAGTAATTTGCAAAGAAGTAAAAAAACATTGACCAAGAAAATTTTATTTACTGAACTGTTTGGCCCATATTGTACAGACTTTTAATTTCTTTACAAGTTTATTTTCTCTTAACATTAATATAAATTCTAATGATTTAAAAATATTACTTCAGAAACAATTAAGATCTACCTCTGGAGGAGCAGCAGGAATATATGCTACTTATATTTCTGAACTACAGTTGGAGGAAAGTGAAAGCCACATCCTCACGACCTTGGTTCCTAGTGCCTGCCTAAGTCTGGTATCTAGAGCATTAGAAAATTGCCCTCTCATGCCTAACTACAATACCAACAAAAGTCAAGAAAAAAACAAAACAAAACAAAACATGAAATACAGCAGGGAGAACAAGAAGGATAATCTGTGATGAATAGTCTAATAGGGGGCATCAATGACAAACTACAAGTAGAAATTGACAAAAATTCTCTGGCAAACTAGACTACAATCTAAAAACAAATTACCGTTAGAATTTGAAGGCTCAGGTTCACTGAAGGTAATCATGGCAGCAACAAACTTCAACCCTAGTCCAATTCCTGACTCTGTTAATGCAACCCCCCATTCATACTAGAAGCAGAGCAGAAAGAAAGGCATACTCATCTCCATGCTCAGAATGTATTTATATCAATTTCTACTGTTCTAAACTATATGTTTGATTTTTATTGTGAAATTATGCATCGCACCAACAGGTAAGAAATGCATGATCTGAAGACACAAAGCAATCATCAGAACCAGTCTCAGATATGATACATATTTTGGTATAGTCAACAGGAAATTTTAATACATTCAACTAATATGTTAGAGGCTCTGATGGAAAAAGATAATGACATGTGAAATCAGAGGGGCAATTTCCTCAGAGAAATAAAGGACATAACCAAGAATCAAACTAAATGATACAAATCAAAAACACAGAAACAGAAAGCAACTTCTTCTACAGGTTCATCATTATACTTGACATAGCCTAGAAAGTATCTGTAAACTTGAAAGGGGCCAAAAGCAAGAGCTTGAGGGCAAGATCATACAGTCTCAGAGCCAAGTAACTGGAATCTCAGAAGGTGAAGCCAAAATAGGACAACAAATATTTGAATAAATAAGGTCTGACATATTTTTTGAAAATCAGTGGCAGACCGCTAAACAGCAATAAAAAGCACAGAGAACAATAAACAGTATAGACACCAAAAAGAACAGACCTAGCCATATCATAGTCAAACTGCAAAAAATCAAAAATAAAGATAAGACCTTAAAATTTAGGCAGATTTAAAAAGTTATGTTATCTATAATGTAAAAAGGATAAGAATGATACAGACTTCTCATCAGAAAACTTGAAGCAAAAAGACAATATGAACTTTAAAACACACATGAACACACAACAGAAAACTGTCAAAACAGAAACTGTCACATTAAAATAACCTTCAAGATAAATGTGAAATAAAAATTTTCTCAGCAAATTAAAACAGGGACTTCTTTGCTAGCAAATCTGCTCTATAAAAATTTTTAAAGAAAGATCTACTGTTATAAGAAATGTGGCATAAGGCAAAAACTTGGAATTACACACACAAAAATGATGAGAACTGGAAATTGAATCAATGAAGGTAAAATAAAATGCCAAATTTTTAATTATTTTCTTCCCATTTTAATTGCTCTAACATTTAATTGCTCTAAATAAAGCAAAACTAGTAACAGCCTGTTTTGTCTTCAGAGCCCATTTAAAGGTAAAAAAAAAAAAGATAAGTGCAAAAGACAAGAGAGTCAAACTGGGATGACATGTTATTATAGGGTCCTTATATTACACAGGAAGCAGAATAATATTATTTGAAGGTAAACTCCAATTATCTAAAATGTAAATTGCATATCCTATAGAAAGCCCTAAAACCATAATTAAAAAAGAGATAAATAGTAAGTCAATAGAGGAGATAAGGCGGTGGACTTGGACCAGTGGTTAGGGCTTCTGTCTACCACATGGGAGGTTCACGGTTCAAACCCCAGGCCTCCTTGACCCGTGTGGAGCTGGCCCATGCGCAGTGCTGATGTGCACAAGGAGTGCTGTGCCACGCAGGGGTGTCCCCCATGTAGGAGAGCCCCACACACAAGGAGTGTGCCCTGTAAGGAGAGCCGCCCAGCGCAAAAGAAAGTGCAGCCTGCCCAGGAATGGTGCCGCACACATGGAGAGCTGACACAACAAGATGATGCAACAAAAAGTAACACAGATTCCCATGCTGCAGAAGCAGACAAAGAAGATGCAGCAAATAGACACAGAGAACAGAAAACCAGGGTGGGGGGGAGGGGAGAGAAATAAATAAATAAATAAATCTTTTTAAAAAATAGAGGAGATAATATGCCATCATAAAAATGCTCAGAGAGGCTAGAAAAAGAGTAAAAATAGAAAAAAAAATCCTTTTAATCCAAACTTGTTAATAATCAATTTAGATGTGAATAGTCTAAGCATATCAGTTAAAATATCAGAATGATCAGATTTGATTTTTTAAAAAGCAGGCCCTACTTAATTCTGTGTGTAATCAAGCCATGTTAAATATAAAGTTAAATGTAGGTTACAACTTTTTGTCAAGGTTATGGGAGGGAAAGGGAATGATTACAAAGGGATCCCAAAGAGAAGCTTTTAAGGTGATAGAACTTTCTCTATTATACTGTAGGGGTAGACACATGGCATTATGGATTTGTGAAAACCTTATAAATATGTACACCATAAAGAGTAAACTTACCAAATACACATAAAAGAAAGTCAAGTAAGATGTTGGGAAGATTCCAGGATAAAGTGAACATTGTGACAAATGAATTTAACTCTATTACATCCAGAGAAGGCAAGAGCATGCAGAACAATCAAAACCCATGCTCAAGTGTTAGGGATTGAATCATGCACCCCACAAAAAATTTGTTCAAACTTAATCTATATTCTTGTGAGTATGAACGCACTTGTAAATAAGGACTTTGGATATGTTATTATTAGTTAAGGAGTAGACCAAGTAAGCCAGCTGGGCCTTAATCCACGTGACCAGAAGCCTTTAAGAGGAAGTTCAGATGAAGTGAGTAGAAGGCAGAAGTCCATGGAAACCAGAAGCACAGGCAGATATAAAGAGATCATCGTGTAAGGGAGGACTGCCATTACCAGAATGCTACTAACTTCAGGAGAAAGCATGGTCTTGCCAACACCTTGACTTTGGACTCTAGCCTTCAAAACTGTATTTTTTAAAAATATAGTTTGTATTTTCCTTTTATCAAGTTTGTGCTATGTGTCGTAGCAGCTCTGGCAGAGACACTCAGTGAAACAACTTCTGCACAAGAGAAAATATTGTTCTGGCAAATGAAGCGCATTAGATTGATTAATGAGACATTCAATAAACATATGTGTGTATATAATTTTCTAAAAGTACTTATAGATTATCATGTCATTTGTAATTCACAGCGATCTTTTAGCTTCCTATTTTCTCTTTTGTACTGAATCTCTTTTTTCATTCATTCCCATCACTTTTCCATCACTTTTCTACCTAACATGTGCTCTTTCATATTTGTTTGCATACTCATATAACCATTCATTGGTAGAAACATAAATACATACAATAAGTAGCAAATGCTTAATTTATGCTTACTGTGCCAGATATTTTTCTAAGTATTTAACCTTCAGGATAACTTTACCAATTGTGTATCCCTTATCACTATTTTTCTCACAGGAAAATTGACATACAAAGAAATGAAGTAACTTACCCACAGTCATGAACCTAGGAAGGTACAGATTTGGAATTCGGATAAAGTTAGCTTCTTTTCAAAATCCATTTTCTTATCTACCATACTATACTGCTTTTCATACCTTTGTAAACAGTGAAATGCAAAATGTTCAACTTTCAACCAAGTTACATTCTCAGATATGTTGTCATTTCTCATACACTATTGAAGTAGAAATAACTAGGAGAATCCTTTTATCAAATTGTATGTTATGTTAGGTTAATTCCTTCCTTTAAGAAGGAAAAGAGGTATTGCTTTTGTTAGAAGGAGAAATAATTGATGGGCTAAATAAAATATTTTGTGAATTTTTTATTAAACTGTCTTTTTAAATTGTCCCCACTCACTTGACTAATTTTGTCTCTGATAAATTACACTCTAATTTGTTGTTATTTTTAGTAGTTCTTAAATAAGGCATTCTAAAGACTGAAATTTGGCAAACCACAAGAAAAAATGATCTCATATATTTCCACAGATATATACCATATTGGTAAGTTTCTGAAATATAAATTTAACTTTAAATTTGGTGTAAATAATACAGAAGGATTTTGTTCTTAATCCACAGTTATAAAAACAGATATATACATTTTATGGTATGGAGCTAAGTATTTTTAGCAGCTATACCACAGACTACCTGATTTGAAAAGGACACTGAAAGGCATTCTAAGGCAACAAATTTTTAAAACATATAATAACCTTTATTTTTAAAACAGTTTTAGATTTTCATGAAAAGTATGAAGAAAATGCAGAGTTCCCGTATACCTGTCCCATCCTCCCAGTTTCTCCTATCAGTAACATCTTGCATTAGTGAAGTAACATTTGTTACAATTGATGAACTGCTAAGGATACATTATTATTAATTAAGGACCATAACTTATTTTAGAGTTCATTCTACATGTTGTATAGTTTATGGGCTTTGTCAAATGCATAAAATCATGTATCCATCATCGTATTAATAGTTCCATATAAAATAGATTCATCAACCCAAACTGCCCATGATCACTTATTCATCCCTCTACCCTCTTCCTTATGAATATCTGGCAACCACTGATGTTTTTACTTTCTCTATTTTGCATTTTCTATATTATGAATTTGTAGTTCTCCTGTGTCTTTTCACAGCTTGAGAGCTCATTTCTTCTTATTGTGGAATAATACTTCATTGTATGGATATACCACAATTTGTTCATCCATTTTACTGATGAAAAGACACATTGATTACTTCTAATATTTGGCAATTATGAATAAAGTTGCTGTAAACATTCATGTGCGGGTATTTGCATGGACATAAGTTTTCAACTCATTTGGTTAAATATCTAGAAATATGATTACTGGGTCATATGATTGGCCTATGTTTATTTAGCTTTGTAAGAAATTGCCAGGTCTGTCTCCAAAATGACTTTACCATTATTCACTCCCAATAGCAAAGACTGAGAGCTCCTTATGCTCCACATTCTTGCCAGTATGTATTTTGGATTTAAGTCATTCTAGTTAGTGTGCATTGGCATTTGACATTGTTTTAATGGGAAATCTCCTAATGATATATGAGGCTGAGCATATTTCCTTATGCTTATTTTCTTGAGTTAGGTGTCTGTCCAGATCTCTTGCCCATTTCTTAATCGGGTTGCTTGCTTTCTTATTGTTGAGTCTTAAGTGTTCTTTGTACAATATATATTATACACAAATCCTTAATTGGGAATGTTTTTGCAAAAACAAAAAACAAACAAACAAAAAAAAAAACATTTTCTCTCAAGCTGTGGTGTATATTTTCATTCCATTAACAGCGTTTTACACAGAGCAGAATCTTAATTTTAATGAAGTTTAATTCATTTTTTTTCTTTAAGGGATCATGCTTCTGTTACTGTATCTAAGAAGTTATTGTCAAGTCCAGGGTCACCTAGATTTTCTCCTATATTATCTTCTAGAAGTTGCATAATTTTGCATTTTACAATTAGGTATAATGTCAATTTAATTTTAATGGGAGGGGTAAGGTCTGTTTCCAGATTATTATTATTATGATTAGTTTTTGCATATGGATGACCAGTTTTACCAGTGCAATTTGTTGAAAAAACTTTCCTTTTTTCATTGAATTGCCTTTGCTCTTTGTCAAAGTTCAGTTGATAGTATTAGTGCAGTTCTGTTTCTGATTTGTATTCTGTTCTTTTGATCTATCTGCCTTTCTTTCACCAACACTACAGTCTTAATCATTGTAGCTTTATAGTAGGTCTTGAGGTCAGGTAATATCAGTCCTCCAACTTTGTTCTTCTTCAATAGTGTGTTTGCTATTCTTGGTCTTTTGCCTCTCCAACTAAATTTTAAGCAACAGGGTTTTATATTCCCAAATTAATATGGTTTTATTTGAAATAGTCTCAAGATGTTTAGGGAATACAATTGACTGCCTTGTAGTCACACTTTTTAAAAATTTTAATTAAACCACATATTGATATGACTTCTATCTCAAGAACAACTTCCTTTATGAAGACTATTGCAAAGTATAAAGCAAAGATTTTAAAAATAATATAAAATTAATGTAAAATGCAACATTTTAATAAACATAAACAAGTGAAATTAATTTAATCTTTAAATTTTGACTTGGATTTTAATTCCAAAGGAAGCATTCTTTTTGTGGATATTAATATCATTTTAGAATAAAAAAAATTAGAACTTAACTGAATGCTGGGGAAGACACTGACGTTTCTAGTGGCCATTTCCCAGCCCTGGCCTAACCTCTTCCTCCCTGCCTTTTCTATTGTGTGCAGATGTTTTAATGTTTCCATTTCACAGCCTGCGTTTGAGAAGTTAGATCTAAAGGAGTCGGCTGATCTTAATTTAAACCCAGACACCTGGAACTAGCAGTCTACTGCGGGGTTGTATAATATTCCCATCCTTGGGCAGTCAGGATTTGTTTCTCTTCTCCAATATTAAGTGGGAGTGTGGAGCTGCCACTAGGGTAGTTTGCCCTCCCCTAGAGACCAGTCATCTGGGATCTCGCCTCTGCTCTTTCGGACACTTTGTGCTGAGTAAGGAAAAATGTGGCCATTCACTGGAAGTTTTTGTAGTGCTTGAGCCTGTGTTTCCAGAGACTTATTGTATAACAACTTGTTCACACTGACACTACCCTAGATGAAAAAAACAAGATGCATGGAAATTCACACATACAAACACATAAGTACACATAGCAACCACCCACACACGTGGCAGGGCAAAATGGGGGGAGAGTGTATATATAAATATATATAGCCACCTCATAGAAAGTAAAAAGAAGTGGTGAGAAATACGGGAAG
This sequence comes from Dasypus novemcinctus, assembly GCF_030445035.2. NCBI lineage: Eukaryota > Metazoa > Chordata > Mammalia > Cingulata > Dasypodidae > Dasypus > Dasypus novemcinctus. The sequence continues at coordinate 52,765,871 of NC_080679.1, read as the reverse complement.
GACCCCTGAGAGACCATAGGTACAAAGTCTTTGGGACCTCACATTTTATTTCTCAGACACTCTCTTTGAGTTGTGGCACTTCCTCTACATCATTCTCCAAAAACTGGGTTTCTTTTCTCCACGATCTCATCAGAATGTGTGTTCCAACAAAACTCATGATTGCTTTTTCTCTCAATTGAATTCTACTAGAAATCGACTAGTTTCTCAATCAGCAAACCAAATGCCAAGAAGACAACATCTGCCTGGCCAAGATGGGATTTTTCCTATCAAATTTTAGCTAAGTCTTGCCAGCCAGTGCCACACACACATGAATAGTGTATCTATAGATTCCACTTCTTACAAAAGATGGGTTCTTTCTAAACTATCAAATGTTTTTAAAATAATTTTCTCACCACTTTGCAGTATACAGTGTAAATGTAAAATGAAATAAGTAAATCAAGAATGGATTTAAGTCAACTGTTTAGAATAAGCAGGAATAAGGCAAATAGAGTGAATAAAAATTTCAATGGAAACTCTCTGAAGATGTTGGAAAAAATAGAGCTTGAAATGCCTTATATACATAAAAAGGACAAATAAATGGTTAATGTCCAACTCCTTTACTTATTGAGAATGTGTTCAGCACATTTTTCTTTGATGCCTGAAATTGTATTAGATTATATTCCTTACAAATTAATTGGTTTCTAATATTGTCCTTTAATAGGAAATAATAGAAGTCCAAATGAATTTTAAAGTATTATAAAATCAAGGCCCACTTAGTTGGGCTCTATCTTCTCTGCTACAGCCTTGGTAAGAAAACAAATACAATTCATATAAATAAAATCTCTATGTCTCTACTAGTAAAATATGAAAGCTGTTTTGTATTTCATGTTATGATTCATATTTATTTCCTTATAGCTTATTTCATTTTATGAATTTCAGCAGGAAATGTAAACAAAGTTTTAATTAATATAAAAATTTCTTCAGTGAATGGAACTTGTGAATTACTTAGCATTACTCATATCTTAAAGATATTGCCTTTTTAATGAATGTTTTAATCGACTATTTCCAAGAATTTGCATTTAAAGTTGTTTCTTTTTTGGCTATAAATTATTTCTATTGGTAATTAAAGAAGTATTTCAAATGTGTTCTAAAAGCTTTGTTTATAAATATTAATGGATTTTCCTTCAAAGAAGAAAAAAGAATATTCTAAACATAATTGATAGAGGATTTGAAATCCTGCTGAAAGAAAATTCTATTGTGTAGGTATTTATATACCTCTTCAACTTAAATTGTCTTCAGAGTGGCCTTTAAGTGCAACTGCAACATAATATACATGTAAATCTGCACACAATTAATTAATTACTCAATCTGGGTTGTTGTCTGACATTATAGTGTACAAAACCTCCTCAGGTGATTTGAAAATTCAACCAACTATGAGAATCCCTGCCGTTTGGAGTTCTCAATTGAATAAAATACATACATTTACAAATATTAATTCTTAAGTTTAATCTTTTTAAAGCTCTTACTCCAAATTTCCACCATTTTATCATTCACATGTAAAGCAAAGAGAAACATTTTTACTATGTTTACAGCTTTGTTAGATATAATTCACATACCATAATTCATCCTTTCGAAGTGTACAATCCAGTGTTCTTAGTATATTTACCACTATTTAAATTCAGAATGATTCATCGCTCCCCAAAAGAATCTGTACATCTTAGCAGCCAATCTGTATTGTCCCCTAGCACAGGCCTCTGCCAACAATTAATCCACTCGCTGTTTCTACAGATTTGTCCATTCTGGAAATTTCCTAGGAATGGAATCATATGTGGCTGAAAAATATTAGATTGTGAGATTGTGTAACTATGCCACCTTTTCTTTATTCATTCATCCTTTAATTAATATTTGGTTGTTTTCAGTTTGCTATTATGAATGTTGCTACTATAACATTAGAGATAGGTTTTTGTGTCAGTATGTTTCTGATTATATACCAATTGTTATGTCATTTGGTAACTCTATGTTTAATTTTTGAGAAACTGCCAAACTATTTTCCAACATGGCTGTACCATTTTATAACATAACAATGGATGAGGATTCCGATGTCTCTACATCTACACCAATACGTTTATTATTTGTTTTTTTTTTTTATTTTAGCCATTCTAATGGGTATGAGGTTTAATCTCATTGTAGTTTGCTTTGCATTTTTCTAATAATTCATGATTTTGAGCATCTTTTCTGTGCATTTCGGTCATTTATATGTCTTCTTTAGGAAAATGTATTCTCAAATCCTTTGACCATTTTTAACTGGGTTATTTGTCTTTTTATTTTCAAGTTGTAAGAATTCTTTATGTATTTTGAATACAAGTTCCTTATCAGATATATAATTTGCAAATATTTCCTATTCCTAAGTTGTCTTTTTTGCTTTCTTGATAATGTCCTTTCAACTGAAAACATTTTAATTTTTACAAAGTCCAATTTATTTTTGTTTGTCATATGTATTTTTGAGTTACATCTAAGAATGCATAGCCTAATCCAAAGTAAAAAAGGCTTACTCATGTTTTCTAGCTTAAATTTTTCTAGTACATCTCTGAAAGATGTCTTGTAGCTAATTCAAAATTTAACTTTTCCTTTTTTCTTTAGTTTTTGAATTACTTTATTATTAATAAGCGCTGTCTCTATAGCCCCTTGCATTGAAAAGTATCTTATAAATTTGTTTCACACTAACTTCTGTGCTTCTGGGAGAATGATACTATTGCCAGGGCCCTGCTTTTCCCTTATTTCTATTTCTTTGAGTCCACTTAGCATATCCAAAATATGTGCTGCAATTATTTCATTTTATTTCACTTCTCTGACCATCATTCCTCTCTAATTGCCAATATTCCAGTGTTACCTTTTTCCTCAAATCCATACTAAAAACTTGATGATCAACTTTAACTCATCCAGTGTAGGTATTGCCTATTGTTTTATATTTAATTTATGGAGAAACAGAATTTTGCCTAATTTTAAATTATCTGCCCCCAAATTTACTAATTACAGGGTGGTTGTTAAATGTGACTACACATTTTTTATATATTCTTCCATCCAGGAGATGGAGATGAACTCCTTTCCCCTTAACTGTAAGCCAGAGTGAGTAACTCACTTCCAAATAGTAGAATATTGAAAGGGAAAAATTAACTATACAGTGCAGAAACCTAGAAGGCATGATTTTAGCATGTGATCAAGATTAACTTCAACAGTGATACATCATGTTGTCTCATATGTGTACCACCTTCCTATAGTTTTTTCCCCCAAATCCACAGTCAGTATATTCATAGTTATCAGAGAAATCCAAATTCAGTGAAATTCTAAAAAATACCTAGCCAATTATCTTCAAAAGTATCAAGACCATTAAGAAAGAGAGAGAGAGAGAAAACAAAAGGAAGAGAGAGGAAGGAAGGAAGGAAGGAAAGAAGGAAGGAAGGAAGGAAGGAAGGAAGGAGGGAGGGAGGGAGGGAGGGAACAAAGGAAGGAAGGAAGGAGGGAAGGAAGGAAGGAAGGAAGGAAGGAAGGAAGGAAGGAAGGAAGGAAGGAAGGAAGGAAGGAACTATTGTAGATTGGAGGAGACCAAGGAAACATAATGACTAAATGTGAGATGGTATACTTGTTTGGATACTCGAATGGTATGAAGACAGTAGAGGGAAAACTGGTGAAATACACATAAAGTCTGTGTATTGGCTAATAATAATGTACTGAGGTTAATTTCTTCTTTATATATATATTAATATGCCTTGCTTGCATAATGTATTTACAGTAGATGGAGCTGGGTGAAGGATGAAAAGTAACACTTTGGTAAATTTAATATCACTTAAAGATAAAAAATGAGAGATGAGTAAGTCCATGTTCATGGGTGAATACTCTCAGATTTAACTTTTCCCTCAAGTACATTATAAATGTGAAGAAGTTACATCAGAAAAAAACATAATAGGATTTGTGGTTGAATCCAAAAAATGGATTCTAAAAATTATAGGAAATAATAAAACCTAAGGCTTTATTGAAAAAAAATTTAAATATAAATCAGAGCATAAAACTACAATAATCAAGACATTAGGGTATAATTTATAGGAAGTCATAATTGTGTGTGAGTTGGTCTCTGCTGACCAATCCAACTTTAACTTATGTCATTGTTCTTTTTGTTCCCTACACTTCTGAAACAATTATTTCAGAACTGGCCAGACTTCTTTCAAAAAATCCTACTTATTCTTGGAATAATCCTCATTTTCCATGGTATAATCCAACTCACATTCTGTTGTCAAATATATACCAATTTCTTAGCTCTTTTTATAATATCTCTGACTCCATCAGGATTGACAATATACTTCGCAGATTGTAATATTTCCTTTGTAATGCTTACCAAAATAGCAATTTTATACATTTTCATGTAATTATTTTCTAAAGATATGCCTCTGCCATTAAACTGAGCTTTCTTAGGATGTGGCACATGCTTCTCTTATCCACATTTTTATATAGTTGAATGAATGAATGAAAAATAGCTGATTATTTTTATATAGAAGTAAATCATAACTTTAATTTTATTTATAATTTAGATAACTGGGCTTGTTTATAAGTTTAAGTATGGTAGAAATATATTCATAACCTAAGATAATAGTCACTTCAAAGCTGTCTATAATATTATTATATAAAGCTGCATATAATAATATAATATTATAATGACAGTTTACTTTGTCATTTCTCATTTTATCTACATATAGATCTTAGAAAAAAATGTCATCAAAATAGACAAATCCATTGAGGTTAGATGATACTAACTTCTATGCTCTTAAGCTAGGTTTCTGAAGTTAGTTTCTTCAGATGTTTAAGTCTATTCCGTTCCTGAGCTGTCTCTGTTAACTGGTGATAATTTTAACAACTGAATTTTTCATATTTGTTACATAACAACTTTTATGTAAAAATTGGCCCTATAAAAGTTTCCATATTTGATTTCTTTTAAAAATACAGAAAAGAAAGATTATAATTACATTTTAACAACACATAGGCATGCATTTAAAAGAATCCTGAAGCACCATACAGATAAGGAATACATGAACTTTTCATCTCTGTATTTAGTTCACTGAACTCTTTATTAAAATATAATATTTATGCAGAAAAATATGCAATGTATAAATGAACAGTGTGGTGGCTATTGTAAATAGGAACTTTTGATGAGGTGCCTACAGGTAATGTTGACCCAAATTAATCCAGATGGGTCTCAATCTTATTACTAGAGTTCTTATAAAAGAGAAGGCCACAGAGAGAGAAAAGAGGTGCACCCAGGAACCCACAAGAGAAAGGAAAACACACTGTCATGTGTCTTGGCCTGTGAAAGAAAAGCAAAGGACCATGGATTGCCAGCAGCCAACTCTAGAATGTCACAGCCTTTTGGGAGAAAGCATCACCTGGCTGACACCTCAATTTTCAACTTTTCCTGGCCTAAAAACTGTGAACCAATTTAAATTCCTGTTGTTTAAACCAACCTGCTGTATAGTATTTGTTTTAGCAGCTAAGAAACCAACCCACATAGCTATGTACATTTTCATAAAATAGAATCACCAGTGTTAAGTAATACCCAAACAAAAATAATCTTCTACTCTTATTCCTTCTCCAAGTCACTAACTTCTCTTCAGGTAATCACCATCCTGACTTGTATTTTCACTAATATAGCTTCTGGTTTTCAGACTTTATATAAATGAAATTACACATTATGTATTTTTTTAGTCTTGCTTCATTTGCAAGCATTTGCTCATAAACACATTTGTGAATCCATCCAAATTTTGCACAAAGCAATGATTTACATAGCATTCCAAAGGATAAGTATACTATACTTCTTCCATTCTGTTATTGATGGATATTTTGCTTGTTCCCATTTTAATTTTTTAAAAATTTGAAATAAATGTTATTATTAGCATTCTTATACATGTGTTTTGGTGTAAATATGTACTTAAGTTGGATTCACAACTATGTTTATTATTGGCAAATTCTGCCAATAGTTTTCCAACTGGTGATTCAGTTTCCATTTGGCTCTCTTAGGACATTCATCTCTGAAACAGAGCCACTTTGCTTTGAAAAAACTAAGAAGCTACAAGGAAAGATCCTATGTATGGGGTTCTGGCCACAGCCTTAGTTGAGGTTCAAACCAACCCAGCAGATGCTAAGAGGAGAAGAGAAGGACACTCCTCACCAAGACCAGACCAATTTGCAGATTTGTAAGCAAAAAGAAAAAAAAAATGTTGCCATTGTTTTAATCTACTAATTTTGAGGGGCAGAGGCATTGTTATGCAGCATATATCTATATAGCATTATAAAGACAGAGTCTTATTGACTTGCCATATAAATAATAGATGAGGAGAAAGAAATAGGAACGATTTATGTTATCTTTGTCATTTTGGACATGTCTAAATAGATATTTGATAAATAAGATCAATTATGGTTAATTTTACTTGTTAAATTGGCTAGGTTATGGTGTTCAATTATTTGGTCAGTCATTGGTTCAATTATTACTTTGCAAGGATTTCACAACTGGATTTGCATTTATGGTTAATTGATTGCATCTACAGCTGATTGCATCTTCAGTCAACAAAAAAGATTACTCTCTGCAACAGGGGAAGTCCCCTCATCCAGTCAGTTGGAGGTCTTGACACCAGAGAGAAGAATTCCTGCCTCCATTTCAGCCAGTCAGTTCACCTTGGGAAATTCAACTTCACCTTCGTTTGAGTTTCCAACTTACAACCTGCCCTATATTATTTGGACTTGTCAATTCCCTCAGTTTCATGAACCAATTCCTATAATAAATCGCTTAACATTTATACACACACACAGACACATATATAGTTTGTCAGTTCTGTTTCTCTGAAGAAACTTAACTAACACATTAACTATAACACATCCATGAATATCTATTTTAGACTGTCTTCTGAAGTAACAACTGATGGCAAATTAATTTCTCAAAGCAAGTTGCTTTTTTCAATCAATTATTTACAAGAACATTGATGGGGCTTTATAATTTGTTATTTTTACCTTATAAATTAAATAATATAAAATAAAGAATGGGCCTTTTTATATTAGTATTATATTTTTTAAATGTTTGGAAAGTAGAAATAAATCCCATTAAATATTTATATATGAAAACTAGCAATTGCATTAGTCAAATATTTAATTTATTTATAAAAGCATTTGCCCTTTTTTGAACTGAGTTTTGTATTTCTAAAAAATAAAATGTAACCTTTGAAATTAAGTGTTTGTTTGTATAGCCTTCAGTGTATCTTATAGAATAGAGTATTATGAAAACATTCTAAAGGTATTAATTAAATAAATATTCATTTTGTGAGGTCATATTCTATCAAGTGAGTTTTAAATTTTTAGCCAAAAGCATTCTCTTTATAAAAACCAAAATAGTAAACAGTTTATCTGTTAATAGAAAGCTATAATGTAGATTTTTAAAATTCAGCTATATTGAAGTATAACTCAAACATTAAAATGCGTCATTTCAGTGTCCAGATTGATAACTTTTGATAAATGTATTTGCTTATATGATCAGCATACATATTTAAAATGCTTCTATAAAATAAAAAGTTCTTTGTGAATCTTTCCAGCCATTTTCTCTTTACACTGGGACCCAGATAACTATTGTTCTACTTTCTGTCACTTATAATTTGAATTGTCTTTTCTAAAATTACATATAAATTGAATAAAATAGTGTGTATTCTTAGTTGCTTAGTTTCTTTTGTTATCGATAAACTTTCATGAATTCTTTGAGATACTTATAGTTAGAAATGTATCTGTTCGGTTGTTGTATTAAGTGTATGTTAAAATTTTATAAGAATCTGCCAAACTGTTTTCCCAAAGTGGGTCTGACACTGTTTTCCCACCAGAAATGTTCCTCTTGCTCCAATTTTTGCCTACCCTAAGTACTATCAGTCTTCTAAATATCAGCCATTATAGAGGATGTACAGGAATATTTCTCTGTGGTCTTAATTAACATTTATTGATGAATAACTTTGTTGAGCATATTTTCATGTCCTTATCGGCCATGTGTCTTTCTTTAGGAAGTAATTTTTCAGTTATTTTGTTCATTTTTATTGGCTTATTTGTCTCATTATTCTTTAGTTGTTTTAATTTTATATATCTGGATACTAGTAATTTATCAGATTATCACTATTGTGAATGTTTTCAGCAATTTTATGGCTTCATTTTTAATTTTCCTAACTTTGTCTTTTTCAAAGCAAAGGAATTTAGTATTGGTGAATTACAGTTTTTATATTTTTTCTTTTATGATATGGACTTTTTTTTATTTATTTAATTTTTGGTTTAAACAAGGACATGAAGATTTTTTCCTATATTTTCTTCTAGAAGTTTAATAGTTTTAGATTTAACTTCTAGTTCTTGTTCTATTTTAGTGAATTGGGGTGTGTGTGTGTATGTGTGTAAAATGAGATGTAAGGGTCAAGTTTGATTACTTTTGAGAATATCTAGAGTTTTCAACACTATTTTGTGAAAAAACTAACTTTCAGTTAACTTGTCCCTTTTGTGAAAATAAATTCACTTTACATGTGTAGGTCTATTTCAAATTCTATTATGTTCCACAGTCTATATTTCTTTATTACAATATTATATTGTCTCAATGACTATAAAACAATACCTAATTTTGAAATCAGAATTTTTTGATGATTTAATATCTTTTACCTTTCCATATAAATTTTGTCAGTTTCTACATTGAAGCCTGGTGTGGGTTTTGACTGGGATTAAATTCAATGTATACTTCAATTTGGGGAAAATTGACAGCTTATCAATATACAATTATTGATTGCTTTATTTATGTCTTCATTAATTTCTCTCAGCAATGTTTAATAGTTTTCTTTTTTAAATATATTTTAATTTATTTTTAAAAAATACTTAGATTACATAAAATGTTACATAAAGAAATATAAGGGATTCCCATATGCCCCAGTCTCCACACTTCCACTTTTCCCCACTTTAACAACTTCTTTCATCAGTGTGGTACATTCATTACAATTGATGAACACATTTTGGAGGATTGCCACTAAGCATGGATTATAGTTTACACTGTAGTTTATACTCTCTACCCCTCAATTATGTAGGTTGTGGTAGGATATATTATGGCCTGTATCTGCCATTGTAATGTCACTCCGGACAATTCCAAGTCCTGAAAATACCCCCGTAATACACCTCATTTTCCCTCTCCCTACCTTCAGCACTTCCAGTGGCTGCTGTCTCCACATCAATGATATAATTTCTTCCATTGTTAAAATCACAGTGTCTACAGTAGAATACCAATAAATTCAATTTAGTCCATATTTTTTCCCTAATCCTGAAGATTCTGGGATGGTGATGTCACTCCTCTAATTGAGAGGGGGCTTTGTTCCCATATGGCTGATGGAAGGGACTTTCTTGCTTGCAGTTGTAGACTTTCTTGATTTCTTGGTATAGTTTTCAAGTGGAGCAGTCCACTTAATTTGCTGAATTCTTCTGAATTTTTTTGATGCTTTTATAATTGAGACTTTTTGAATCTCAATTTCCAACTCTTTATTGTTATTATGGAGAAATGTTATTGATATTTTATATTTATTTTTAATATTGTGAACTTTCTCACTCATCAAACTCTCTGATTAATTTCAGTAGTTTTTTTTTCTCTCAGTAGTTTCCTTAGTAGTTTCCACACCCACATTCATGTCATCTGTGAAAAAGATCATTTAATTCTGTCTTTCTAATATGTACGCTGTTCATCATTTATTTATATTGCTTTGTTGCATATATCAAGATAACTTTAAAAAACTGGTGACAATTGATCACTTTGCCTTATATGCATTTTAGGTGATAAACCTTCAGTCCTAAACTATTAAGAATGCTAGCTGTGGCCTTTTCATAGATAGCCTTTATATTGTTGATGATATTCTTTTCTAGTCATAATATACTGAGAGGTTCTAGAATGAAGGTGAATCAGGCTAGTAAAATAGGGAATCAATAACAGATCTTGAATCTGCCAAAAAAAAAAAAAACTCATGTGAGCATCAGTACTCCCATGATGACTGCTAGAAGACCCTCATGAGGACTCTCATTAGGAAGGAGATTTCCTCTGGAAACCAGAAGTCTCAGATATTCTCCAGGGATCTTATCACTGAGCCCTCCTGGGGGATTGATGGATGGGGTAATCAATCAAAATAACAAACAGCTGGGACTCCTCCACTGCCATTAGCGAAGGGGAGGAATAATTAATAGTTGAAAGGGCAAGCAGGAAATCAAAATTGCCCTGTCCCTGTCCCTATTCCTGCTCTTGCTTTCCACATCCTGTTCTTGCCCTCTGCACCCAGCTCTTGCCACCCCCACAATAATGAGCACATAAATAAAACCTGGGCATTTGTAATCTGCAATTGGGAATTGTAGTCTGTAAATTGGCCCTCTTTATTACTTTTCAGTCCCTTCCTCTCTATCTGGGACACATGATTTGCTATGTTCTCCCACTTCTCTTCTGCCTCTACCTTAATAAATTATTGACCTAATCAACCTGGCTTGCTCTCAAAATTCATTTCTTGTGGTTTAGCTAAGAACCTAGAGAAAATATGGTTACAAATGGGTGTTGAATTTTTTCAAATATTTGGTTTGCATCTACTGAGAAGACATTCTTTTTCTCTTTAAGTAAATATGATAAATTCCACTCTTTTTCAAATGTTAAATTAATTTTGAATTTATGGGATAATTCTTACTTGATCAAGGCAGTGTATCCTTTTTTTATATTGCTGGATATATTTGTATTATTTTTTCAGGTTTGCATAGATTTTTTGGAGAATCCTGTTGTCATTTTAAACTTTTTTTGCTCTGTTTTGTTTTTATTCTAGCTCATTTAATTTTTTTTTCTTCATGCGCATGTATGTGTATATGTGTGGGTATATATATATATGTATGTTTATCTTCCTTGTAATTTTTTGAGCTTCTTAGACCTATTAATTTAAATGTTTCATCAAATACATAGAATTATCAATTTCATATCTTCAAATAATTTTACTGCATTCCCTTTTCCTATACTTCTTGGATCCCAATTACATGATGGTCATACCATTTAATATTTTTCCATATGTCCCAAAGGTTCTGTGAAATTTGTTTTTCATTTTCAATAGGTTTTATGTTTCAGTATCATTGATTTTTTTCCTATAATATCTAATTCATTGTCATCCCAGTCCACTGAAATTTTTATTTCACAAATTGTATTTTTATGTCTACCAAATATTTTTTTTTCCATTTCTTTTGTGATTATTTTCATATTTTCTTTCATAGTTAAAATAACTGTTCTAAAGTCATATTATTAGCACCATTATCACTATCATTTCTGAGTTTGTTTTAATTTGTTTTTCTCTTGACTTTAGGTCACATATTTCTGCCTCTTGGCATGTCTAGACATTTTTATTTGGATGTCAAAAATTATAATTTATATTATGTTGTTAAGTTGAATATTATTGCCTTCCATTATAAAAGGAAATTTGGGGCTTTTATTTTAAAGCAGTTAAAATATTTGAAGATAAGTTTGATTCCTTTGAGACTTATTTTAAACTTTACCAAGGCAGTACGAACATCAATATCTGCCCAAGGACAATTTAGCCTTAAATGAAATGTGCTCCCTTGAGGATCTTTTTTGAATGGTTTAAGTGATGCCTGACTACTCTCCATCTTCAATGATCAAAGCTTGAAAGACTCTTTTACTGTATATAAGTTCTGGGATTGTTTCAGGTTACAGCTTCCTTTCTTTTCTTTGTGGAGAGGGGTTGCTTGTAATTTTTTTTTCTGCTATTGTTTCTTTCTCTTTAGTGACTTTGTATTTATATTTTGTTAAGACAGACATATGCAATATTTTCCATATTTATATTTCACATGAAGTTTCACTGTGCTATACAAAATCATGTTAAATTATTTTAGTTTTCCTTCATATATATACATGGCCTTAGACTTTCCTCTCAACCACTGTAATACCCATGTAATATCTCTGCTAGTTACAAACAGTATGATGTGCTTTCATCATTTCCATTCATTTTCAAAAATTTACAAACAAATATTTTACTGATTCTGTATAGATTAACCCTCAACTTTCCATTTTCTACCCTCATTCTCTTTTCTTATGACCTATATTCTAATTATTAACTCCATGAGTTTACACAATGTATTTAATTCATCATAGAAAAATCTTACAGCATTTGACCTTTTGCATCTGGCTTGCTTCACTCAACATAATGTCCTCCAGGTTCAACCATGTTGTAATTTGCTTCACGAGTTCATTTCTTCTTACAGCTGCATGCTGTACCACAATTTGTTTATCAGTTCATCAGTTGATGGACACCAGGGTATCTCCATTTTTTGGCAATCATGAATAATGCCACCATTAACTTCAGTGTATGTCTGTACCTGACACTGCTCTCACTTCTTGTTGATATATGCCTAGTAATGGTATTGTTGGGTCACATGGCAAGTCTATGGGAGCCAAGAATGCCTACAACTGAAAGCAGGAGAATTGCATGCACCATCCATGTGAATCTAAGCCCCCTCTTGATATAGATGTGGAGTAGACACAACCATTCTAAGGTCCACAGGATGGAGGAATAGAGTATGGATTACAGTGGACTTACTGATATTCTATTCATGAACTATTGTGATTAGTAATTGAAGAAAATGTGGCATTGGTGTGGAGAAAGTGGCCATGGTGGCTGCTGGGGGTAGGGAGTGGGAGGAAGAAAGGTGATGTGGGGGCATTTTCAGGGATTGGAGTTGTCTCGGGTGGTGCTGCAGGGACAGTTACCAGACATTGTCTGTCCTCTCATGGCCCACTTAGTGGACTGTGGGGGAGTATGGGATATGGTGTGGACCATTGACCATGAGGTGCAGTGGTGCTCAGAGATGTATTCACCAAGTGCAACGAATGTCTCATGATGATGGAGGAAGTTGTTACGGGGGGAGGAGTGGGGTGAGGGGGATGGGGGTTTATGGGGACCTTATATTTTTAGAATGTAACATTAAAAAAATAAATAAAGACAAAAAAAGAAAAAAAGAAACTGCCTTACAGTCCTCTATAGGGCCTGTACCATTTTACATTCCCATGAATGGTGAACAAGTGTTCTTATCTGTCCATATCCACTCCAACACTTGCAGTTTTTAATGGTGGCCATGATAATAGGTATAAAATGATATCTCATTGTAGTTTTGATTAGCATTTCCCTAATCACTAGTGATGTTAGCATTTTTTCATGTGTTTTTCTGCCATTTGTATTTCTTCTTGGGACAAATGTCTATTCAAGTTACTCTTTTTAATAACTGGGTAGTTTGTCTTTTTTTTTAATTATTTATTTATTTTTAAAAATTACATTAAAAAAATATGAGATCCCATTCAACCCCACCGCCCCCACCCCCTGCTCCCCCCACAGCAACACTCTCTCCCATCATCGTGACACATCCATTGCACCTGGTAAGTATATCTCTGAGCATCACTGCACCCCATAGTCAATGGTCCACATCATAGCCCACACTCTCCCACGTTCCATCCAGTGGGCCCTGGGGGGATCTACAATGTCCCATAATTGTCCATGAAGCACCACCCAGGACATCTCCTCATCCCGAAAATGCCTTCACATCTCATCTCTTCCCCCATTCCCCAAACCCAGCAGCCACCATGGCTACCCTTCCCACACCCATTCCACATTTTCTCTGTGGACATTGGATTGATTGTGTCCATTGCACATCTATGTCAAGTGGGGGCTTAGATTCCACATGGATACTGGATGCACTCCTCCTGCTTTCAGTTGTAGACACTCTAGGCTCCATGGTGTGGTGGTTGACCTTCTTCAACTCGATGTTAGCTGAGTGGGGTAAGTCCAGTAAATCAAAGTGTAGGAGCTGAAGTCTGTTGAGGCTCTGGGCCTGGGTGTCATATTATCAGTCCAGAGATTCAAATCCCCTAAATATATCTAAAACCCCAGCACCAAATACAATTCCAATAAAGTAGCATGCAAGTCTTGTGAAAAGAGATCCCCTCTGAGTCCAATTCCATCATGCAGAAACACCAGCTCCAAAGAAGGGCCATCTGCCATGGCAGTGAACCCCATCTGCCATGACCATAGAACCCGTGGGACTCTTTATTCCTCAAAAGAACCAATACCTGGGGTTGTAGCTACTTTATCTGTCTCTCAGACTCTGCTCGGTTGTGCATAAGGGGATTCCTTCTGACAAACTCCAGACTCTTTTTTAGAGACTCATAGCCTTATATTCTCATTTCTCCTTTCCATTTCCCCCTTACTTTAGGTCAAACAGCATTTTGAAGTCATGTTATTATATGTAGACAGGGATATTCTGCTGATCCATGTTGAACCTTTAATTCAAGGTCCTTTTCTAGTTGCATCTTCAGCTGGTATGTGGTAGTGATCCCTCGGTGCCAGGGAGGCTCATCCCCGGGTGTCATGTCCCACGCTGGGGGGAATGCACTGCATCTACATGCTGAGTTTGGCTGTGAGAGTGGCCACATTTGAGTAACATGAAGGCTGTCAGGAGGAAACTCCCAGGCACAGTGCTATTCTAGGCCTTATTCTTATTGCAGGTGTATAGGCTCAAAAGCATAGCCATTAGGTAGTTTGTCTTTTTATTGTTGAATTGTTTGACCTCTTTATATATCATGGCTATTAAACCTTTATCAGATCTATTATTTCTAAATATTTTCTCCCATTGAATCTGCTGCCTTTTCACCACTTTGACAAAGTCCTTTGAGTTGTAAAAGTGATTACCTTGGAGAAGGTCCCATTTATCTACTTTTTTTTTGGTGCACATGTTTTGGGTGTAAGATTAAGAAACTATTGCCTACCATAAGACCTTGAAAATATTTTCCAACATTTTCTTCTAGGAGTTTTATAGTTGTTACTTTTATATTTAGGTACCTGATACATTTTGAATTAATTTTTGTATAAGGTGTAAGAGAGGGATCCTTTTTCTTTCTTCTGGTTATGGATATTCACTTCTCCCAGCACCATTTGTTGAATAGACTCTTCTGACACAGCTTGGAGGGCTTGACAAAAATCAAATTAACTTAGATGTGAGGGTCTGAGTTTTTTATTCAGTTCCATTGATCAATGTGTCTGTCTTTATGCTGTTTTTAACACAGTAGCTAAGAAATATACTTTAAAGTGAGGAAGTGAGAGTCTTCCAACCTCGTTCATCTTTTTAAAGGTATTTTTGGTTATTCAGGGGTTCTTACCCTTCCAAATAAATTTGATAATTGACTTTTCCATTTTTGCAAAAAAGGCACTTTTGATTTTTGTTGGGATTGCATTGAATCCATAAATCATAAATCAGTTTAGGTAGAATTGACATCTTTTGTATATGTAGTCTAATAATCCATAAATGTGGAATGTCCTTCCATTTATTTAGGGTTTGTTTGGTATCTTTTAGCAATGCTTTGTAGTTTTAGGAATACAGATCCTTTTTGTCCTCGGTTAAGTTTATTTCCAAATATCTGATTCTTTTAGTTGCTATTATACATGGGATTTTTTTCTGATTTTCACCTCAGATTGCTCACTAGCAATACATAGAAATCCTATTGATTTCTGCATATTAACCTTATATTTCACCACTTTGCTGAACTCATCTATTAGGTCTACTACTTTCTTGTGGATTTTTTTCAGGAATTTCTAGTGAAAGTTTTACTTCTTCCTTTCTTATTTGGGTACCTAATATTTCTTTATCTAGCCTAATTGCTGTAGCTAGAAATTCTAGCATTGAATAGCAGTGGTAACAGTGGACATCTTTGTCTTGCTCCTGATCTCAGAATTTTTTTTTAGTTTTTCACCATTGAGTACATGGCTAGCTATAGGTTTATTACAGCAATATGCATTTTACTATATTGAGAAGCTTCCTTCTTTTCCTATCTTTTGGAGTGTTTTTACCGAGAAAGGATATGATGTTTTGTCAAATGCCTTTTTACACCAATTGAAAGGATCATGTGACTTTTCTTCTCTAATATATTAATGTGGTTTATTACAGTAATTGATTTTCTTGTGTTGAACCACCTTTGCAAACTTGGGATAAAACCCACTCGATCATCATGTATAATTCCCTTAAAGTGCTTTTGGATTTGGTTTGTAAATATTTTCTTGAGGATTTTTACATGTATTAGAGATATTGGTCTGTAATTTTCTGTTTTTGTAGTATCTTTATCTGATTTTGGTATTAGGGTGATGTTGGCTTCATAAAATGAATTTGGTAGCATCCTTTCCTGCTCAGTTTTTTTTGAAAAGCTTGAACAAGATTGCTATTAGATCACTTTTGAATGATTATAGAATTCACCTGTGAAACCTGAGATTTTCAACTTTGGATGGTTTTTGATGACTATTTCAATCTCTTGTGATTGGTTTATTTAGATCTATTTCTTCTAGGATCCCTATAGGTTGTTTGTATGTTTCTAGGAATTTGTCCATCTTGTCTACACTGGCTACACAGACAAATCAATGAAGAAACCAACAAAGCCCTGATTTGTAACAACTGCCACTTATTGAATGTTTGCAGCATGTCAGAAATTGTGATGGGGCCTCAATTTCAAAGTGAGAAAAGTTAGACTCATTAACTTATTCAAGTTTATGCAGCTTCTAAGGGGAAAAACATTTGGATAGATAATTTCTAGAAGAAATAAAAATGTTTAATAAATAATTGGGTAGTTACAATAATAACAATAACTTTAATATAGAATATAACCATTTCTACTATCCAAATAAATAGTAAAAATAATATTTTGTTTTGTCTAGGATTTGGAAAGTAAATCCACTCGCATATTGTTGTAAAACGTGCAAAATTGATACAAACTTTCTGAAAAAATTCCTGGAATTATTCTCCAAACCTCATTGTGTATCACCTATTACAGAAACAGATTTCTCAGTGGGAGGAAAATGCAGATGGAAGTAACTGTCAGAGTGTACGGTTTGTATAAATTTGAGTACCTAAATAATCAGAAATAGTAATAACTATAATATAATATCTTAAGCAGCTACTATGTGCCAGGGACTTTATATATATCATAACAGTAAAAAATTTTGCATGAATGAATTAATTTCAATAATTCCTCACCACACTTCTATAAATTCAATTTTTATTCTGAAACTAGATTTGCCTAAATCTACACTCTTTCTATTTAACAACACAAAACATCTTAAGTGAATCTGTGCCTGCCTGAGGTGTTTGGTATGTGGGTGTTATCATTCTCCAGGGAAGACAGAAGGGTCAGGAGTGAGGGAGAAAAATTAACTCTAGGAAAAATATCTGGGAATATTTTGAGCAGTTTCAAAATGAGTCTGCTTCGGGCCATGAGGAAAGAGCCTACCTTCCCTTTTCATATTAAGTGAATAGGAATCTCTTATTTGAATTTGTTGCAGTCTTCTATTTCTTCTAGGTCCGTAGAGGTTGTTCATGTGTTTCTAGGAATTCATCCATATCGTCTATGTTGTCTAGTTTTATTTTTTAAAGATTTATTTTTATTTATTTATCCCCCTCCCCCCCCGAGCTTGCTTGCTGTCTGCATCTGTGTCTAATTGCTGCATGTTCTTCTGTGTCTGCTTGTCAGTCTTTGTTGCACCATCCTGCTGCACCAGCTCTTCATGGGAGTGGGCAGTCAGCTCTCCGTGGGAGTGGGCCAGCTTACTTTCACATATGGTAGACAGGAGCCCAATCAGTTGAGCACATCTACTTCCCTGTTGTATAGATTTTTTGACGTATAGTTATTCATAGTATCCTCTTACTATTTCTCTTATTTCTGTGGGGTCAGTAGTAACATTCCCCCCTCTCATTTCTGATTTTATTCATTTGTATCTTCTCTCTTTTTTTCTTTGTTAGTCTAGCTAAGGGTTTATCAATTTTGTTGACCTCCTCTAAGAACTAACTTTGTTTTGTTCATTCTCTTTATTGTTTTGTTGTTCTCAATTTCGTTTATATCTGTTCTGATCTTTACTATTTCTTTCCTTTGGATTGGTTTAGGATTTGTTCACTGTTGTTTTCTAGTTCCTCCATGAGTGCAGTTAGAGTTTCAATTTTAGTTTTTTTTTCTTTTTTAATGTAAGCATTGAAGGCTATAAATTTCCCTCTCAGCACTGTCTTTGTGATGTCCCACAGTTTTTGGTATGTTGTGTTCTTATTTTCATTCAACTCAAGATATTTACTGAAATCTCTTGCAATTTCTTCTTTGACCCACTGATTATTTAAGTGTGCATTGTCTATTCCCCATGTATTTAAGAATTTCCCCTTTTTCTGTCCATTTTTTGATTTCCAACTTCATTCTATTATGGTCAGAGAAAGTGTTTTGTATAATTCCAATCCTTTTCAATTTATTTAGGCCGCTATTTTGTCCCAACATATTGTCTATCCTGGAGAAGGATCATGAGCACTTGAAAAGAATGTATAACCTGCTCTTTTGGGGTATAATGGGGTATAAATATCTCTTAAAACTAGTTGATTTATCATACTATTCAAGCTCTCTCTTTATTTATTTATCCACTGTCTAGATGTTCTATCCAATACTAAAAGCAGTGTATTGAAGTCTCCAACTATTATTGTAGAGGCATCTACTTTTCCCTTCAGTTTTGTCAATGTGTGCTGCATATATCTTGGGGCATTTACATTAGGTTTGTAAATATTTATTGTAGTTATTTCTCCTCTGTGAATTTCCCTTTTTATTAATATGTAAGGACCTTCTTCATCTCTTATAACAGTTTTGCATTTAAAATCTATTTTGTCTGATATTAATATCACTGCCTCAATATCATTTTTGGTTTCTATTTGCATGGAATATCTTTTTCCAACGTTTCACTTTCAGTCTGGTTGTATCTTTGTATATGAGATGAGGCTCTTGTAGGCAGTATATAGATGGCCCATTTTTTAAAAATCCATTCTGGCAGTCTATATCTTTTGATTGGGAAGCTCAAACCATTAACATTCAACATTATACTGTGAGGTCATTACTTATTTTGTCCATTTTATCATTTGGCTTTCCTTTTTCATATCTTACTATTGTCTGTTTTTTTAACGCCTTAATTTACCCTTCCTAATCTTCATTTCTACACTCTTTTCCAACTCTCTTGTCCTTGTTTTTTCCTCTTAGGCTTCAGCACTACTTTTAGTGTTCTTTGTAATTCTGGACTTTTGGTAATCTACTCTCTCAGTTTTTGTTTGTCTGTGATGACTTAAACTCACCCTCAGTTTTGAAGGACATTTTTGCCAGATACAGAATTTTTGGCAGGCAGTTTTTCTCATCATACCACTTTCTTCTCACCTCTGTAATTTCTGATGAGATGTCAGTACTTAATCTCATAGAAGTTCCCTTGTATGTGATGCTTTAGTTTTCTCTTGTTGTTTTCAGAATCCTCTCTCTATCTCTGATATTTGTCATTCTGAATAGTAGTTTTCTCAGAGTAGGTCTATTGAAATATATTCTGTTTGGTGTGTGTCATCCTTCTTGGATATTGATATTTATGTCTTTCAAAGGATTCAGAGGTTTTCAATCATTATTTCTCAAATAATATTTCTGCCCCTTTTCCATTCTCTTATCCTCACATACTGGCAATGCCTATGTTTTTGTGTGTGGTGAAGTCATTCAATTCCTTGAGAACACTGTTCCATTTTTTTCCATTCTTTTCTCTTTCCAGTTTACACGTTCTCTCCTGCAAATCACTAATTCTGTCTTCAAGTAATTCAAATCTGCTTTTGTATGCCTCTAATGTATTTTTAATCTCACCCATTGTGTCTTTCATTCCCATAAACTCTGCTATTTTTCTTTGACGGCGTTCAAATTGTTATTTATGCTCATCTAGTGTATTCCTTTTTTTAAATTTTATTTATTTCTCTCCCCTTCCCCCTTGCCCCAGTTGTCTGTTCTCTGTGTCTATTTGCTGCATGTTCTTCTTTGTCCATTTCTGTTGTTATCAGTGGCATGGGAATCTGTGGGTTTTTTTTGTTGCATCATCCTGTTGTGTCAGCTCTCCATGTATGCAGCACCATTCCTGGGCAGGCTGCACTTTCTTTCACACTGGGTGGCTCTCCATACAGGGCACACCCCTTGTGCATGGGGCTCCCCTACGCGGGAGACACCCCTGCGTGGCAGGCCACTCCTTGTGCGCATCAGTACTGCACATGGGCCAGCTCCACGAGGGTCAAGGAGGCCCGGGGTTTGAACCATGGACCTCCCATGTGGTAGACAGATGCCCTAACCACTGGGCCAAGTCCACGTCCTAGTGTATTCTTAATATCCTTTATCTCTTTTGTCATATTTTCCTATTTGGAGAATTTTATTTTATGCATGCATAGTCTAATTATTACAAAGAGATATGCTTATCTCTGAAGCTCTTTTACTATGTATCTCGTTGGTGAATCTCTACCCTACCATTTCCAGCTGCCTTAGTCTCTCTGAATGCTGATTATCTCTTGTAACTCA
Source organism: Dasypus novemcinctus (assembly GCF_030445035.2). Taxonomy (NCBI): domain Eukaryota; kingdom Metazoa; phylum Chordata; class Mammalia; order Cingulata; family Dasypodidae; genus Dasypus; species Dasypus novemcinctus. The sequence goes on along the minus strand of NC_080679.1, from coordinate 52,745,407 downwards.
ATGAGATTTCCAGGCTCATTTTGAATACTACTCCATGTGCTTGTATTTGGGAAACTGCCTTTACACAGAATGCCAGTGTGATATGAGGGCTTACTTGCTTTGATTCCATCTCTCAGGAAATACACTCTTGGGCTTTTCTTGTGCAAAATCTGCTAACGGTTCTTTCATATTGTTTTCTCATTATTTATGATGAGACTTCAGCATATTAATATTAATATTAATCAGGCCAGCAGATTAAGTCCCAAAATATATTTTATTTGCAAAAATGTATCAGCATGATAAAATAAAACATGCAAGTTATCTAATATAATTGCATTATAAAAAACTAATAAATATCAATTGATATTCAATTATTAAACGTAAGTTTAAATAAAAAAGGTATAATTCTGAAATCTAAAATAATTGATCATATGTTTATATATATATATATGTCCTTGCATTGGAGGAAAATTAAACATTTTCTGATTTTATAGAAATATTGTAGGTACACACAAATTTTAATATGCTGAATGAAACTGAATATATTTTGAAAATATATGATTATCATTAAATACAAAGCAATTTGATAATAATCATTTAAATTGTACTTTGTAAATAGGTAAAAATATGTTGTATCTAAGAGATGTAAAATAAACTATAATGAGAAGTCTTATTTTTGGGAAAAAAATCCAGCCTCTTTGGTGGCATGTGCTCATAAATTTATTAGCTGCCCACTCCCCCTGCTCCATTTTATTCTTCTAGCCATCCTTATCTGGACATTGATAATCAATTAGTTTATCTTACCTCTCAATTCACTCAAAGAGAATTGCTTGTCTGCAAGTTGGAGGGAGGTATATAGAGGGGAGCAACATAAGCCATTTTCTAATTGGATATAAATATGTTCATCTATATGGATAAATGGGAGTTAAGTGGACCAATATAAGGAAAGCTATCTTTATCTAATAAGAGTAAAAGTGACAACTTTCTCCTTGTTTCTGGATACAATAATTAGGTGCTGAAATTGTCTCTAGACTGAACCTCTCCTTCCACAGAAATCAAAGCTTTTTTTTTTGTTTTTTTAAGGGGACAAGTGCAAATGCAGTCAAACCTTTAAAAAAATCTATTTTGAATAATCTCCTTGTCATAATGCTATGGGATATTACTTACTGCACTCATAATAGTAATCAAGTCAGCATACAGGAACAAAACAAGGTCTGTTTCAGTAATTGGATACAGTGATAAAGTGCAATTTTTGGAGATCTGATATGAAAGTTAACATTGCGGTTGACTGATGGTTTAGTTTTTGCATTGATTGAACTATAGGGAAATTAAGAGACAAAGCTTGTGGTAGGTATGATGAATGCTAACAGGAAATAACATTAAGATATTTAACAATATTTGGAAGCTTATTGATACCACATCCTGTTTTGTTTTTCTGACACATGTATCATATCTTCTTTCATTTCCTATTTATTTTAATGTAAACAAGAGAATATTTTGAAGTGTATTTTGAAACTTGGATTGAAGGGATGTATTTTTATGTGCACGTGTGCATGCACAGGAGTAACAGAAAATACAAAAAAGATAAAAGTGGGCAGTCTAAGTAAAAGTAAGCAAATAACATCACCCACTCTGAAGATTGTTTGAGGAAAATATTTTGGATATGTCTTCAAATAAGTGATATTTTGGAACAATAGTAATATCCAGCTCTATTCTCATTTATACTGCACAAGGAGAACAATGGCAGTAGATATAAAGTGTGGTAATGTAAGTCTCTCTTAGCTTTATGTTCAACACATTGTTAAATAAATCACAAATATTTTAAAATTTATTGTCAAAAGATTCCTATTAATATAAAAATTCTATTATACCCTTAATATAATCTATAATATTTTACATGATATTTAATTATATTTTTGAACAACTTCTTGCTTATTTCTATCCCTTGTATCCTGAAGATTGTTATCTTTTCATAAAGAAAGAGAACATGGGGAATAGGACTTTCTCAATATTATAAGGCAAGAATTTGCTAAGAGCAACTGACAGAGGATCACAGAAATCCTGTAATAACTCAAATAGTTTTTCTTCTGGAAACAAAATGAACAATTTTTAAGGTTCATATATGCATTCATTCTTTTAAAAACTTCATTTTAAATATGGAAGAATTATGTTACCATGCATGCTGAGGTTTTGGTAGTTATCAAATTACATTCTGTGATAGCTGTTTTAAAAGTCAGAAGTATGAAAACATATGAATGAGCTTATTAAAAAATATATTTACAATAGAATTCCACTCCCTGTGCTTGTAATTATTGTCAGTAAATTAATAAAATTTTGAAATAACTTATTGACCATTAATGATTTATCTTAAGATCGTAAGTTCCTCAAAATTATCATATTGTGATAAAATGTATTGACTGCAAAAAAGAAATCGAATCCTATCACATAAACTTATCTTAAAGCAATTTTTAAAACTGCTTTAGGATTAATCCATAGTAAAACTTGCCAGCCCTATTGACCACTCAAAGGTATTTGAGATCCCTAGGCACTCTTTGAAACAGGAGAAGTATTAGCCCAGCAGTTCTGGCCTTATTCCAAATCTATTAATTAAATTCTCCCTACCTGTTATTCCCCACATATTTCCAATTAAGAAAATTAGTCTTCATTTCTCTTTGATATTGCTGTTGGGAAAGAGTTCTGGCACAAATCTCCTGTACGTGTTTCCTTGGAACTTAACTTCAACACTGTTTGAAATTTGGAATGAATAATGCCTTTATATTTAAGATATTCCACCCTCTAATATATTGTTTTAACATGCACCATTGGATATTATATAGAACATGCACTTTAATTAAAACATGGCATTTGCTTATGGTTTTCAAAATTTCCTAATCATTGAATATCATAAAAGAATAAAAGTAAATAGTGACTTCCAGGTTATTTCAATGTATGGTGGGACTTTCCTGACAAGAAACCAGAAGTAGATGCTAATCAAAACAGAGATAAGAAATGCTAAAACTTTTTCTTCTTTTCTTTACTTTGAAACCTCTACAACTGATGATATTGGGGGAAGAACAGATGGTATGAATTATATATTTAGACAGCCTATGACATTGCTTTAAACACCTTGGCTTTTGCTCTGTAAGTGGAACTATACTATTTTTCCACTTGTTGCAGTTAAAAGTTTTTGCTCTTTATTAAAATGCTATAAACAAGATTAAAAGTCTAATATTTCTTGAGGATTTTAAGTTGTGTATGACAAATGACAAAGCAATATCAAAGAGAATCCCAAATGTTCTATTTTTAATTAACACCAAAAAAAATCATTCTCTGTTCTCTGAAAAATGTGTTATTCTTTGTACATGTTGAAAATTACCCCTTTTTATCATATGACACTAAGAATATTTCTAAGCTGATATTTATTCCAGGAATTTAATCACTGTTTGTGAAGAAAATATTCCACAGAGGTTGCTGCCAACAAAATTCTCCTTGAATTTCTAACAGACTTTAGTAGACTGCAGGTGAAATCTAATTGTATATTAGAGACAGAGAGAACTTTAGATGGATTAATTAGTTCATTCATTAACAAATATTATTTGAATTTCTACCATATGATATACATAGAGTTATTACTTGACCTCAATAAACTTGGATTATTATGGAGAGAAAGTCAGTAAACATCCATATATAGATATAAAAATATATTTAAATATATATAAATATATAACACCAGGTGTTTATAAAGGCTGTGAAGAGAAAAGAAGAGTAAAGAGATAGTTGATGAAAGACTATTATTTACCTAATGTACTTAGAGGTGATGGTCTCTGAGAAAATGCCATTTGAATAGAAACCTGAAAAAAGTGGGAGAGTGAAAAATGTAAAACACATGGAGAGAAAACATTTCCAAATGTGAAAAGAGCAAGCTCAAAGAAAGTATTTGAGATAGAAATATGCTTGCTGTGTTTGAGAAACTATGTGTAGGGCACTGTGCAAGTCCTAAAGTGAGCAAAGGTGAGAAGACAAGAAACGATTAGAGGAAGAAGATCAACCGTGAACCTTGAGAAATCCCAACTATGCATTAGTTTCCCTTTTCAGGCCAATTATTTGTACACAGCTAAGATACTTTCTATTTCTTTAAAAAGAAATATCTAAACTAATTGTTAATTATGATTTTATTATAAGCAGAATACAACTACTATGACATCTGACATAAAACACAGTTGTTAGAGCAAAATTAATTTGAATTAGGTAATAAATATTTTGAAGTTTCCTGTTACATTCCATAAAAATATATGATAGCCAAGAATGAGTATAGAATGAGTTGTCTGCACTATGGCTATGGGCACTACATGAGTATTTTGAATCTTAAATGTTTGTATGAATGCAAACATTTTTATGAGAATTGTGCTCTATGGAATTTTCATAATGTATATTATTGAAACTTCTAATAACCCAATTTATATCTATTTCTTATCATGTAAATACTTCACATTTATTAAAAGTTTCATGCTCTGTTGACTTTGTTTTCATTCAGATCAAATTATTCTGAGTAAAATTACCAAGATTGCTATTATTCATCATTATATGGCCATAAAAAATTTTACTCTGCATTCTGCCATTGTCAGTTTTATGTTCGTTGCTATCAAATCTACCAAACCCAAACTCCCCATGCCTATTTTTCACTTTGAAATTTCCTTGAATATTTATTTTGTGATTTTATATTGTTAACTCATTTATTGTTTGATTTTATTTTATGTTAATTTTTTCTAGAAAGCCTAATTTTCCTCAATTCAATTTGTTTCAATTTTCACTATTAGTAAAAATATTTTAAACATTTAGATATTTTACTTATGAAAAATTACTCTGCATAATTTTAACCTCTATCAATCAAATTGTGTTCTGATTTTGAAAATTTTTAGTATATATGAAATGAAAGACTGGGAGGATATTTATTCTTTGGGAAATACATAAAATAATTATGGTCATATCCTCTGAGATAATTCTGTTATAAAATGCCTTTCCTTGTTTTTAATTTAGTTAGAAGTTATTTAGCTGTTTAGAAAATATAATAACTTACTAGACATTAAATGTATAACAACAATATCATCAAGTACAGAAAATGGATAACTAGAAATATACTTGTGGAGGGTTTTTTATTTTATGAAAAGTGACATAATATTAATTCTAGGTATACTTTGATGAGTTAAGGATGTATATTTTGGGGAAACGGACTTGGCCCAGTGGTTAGGGCGTACATCTACCACATGGGAGGTCTGCGGTTTAAACCTCGGGCCTCCTTGACCCGTGTGGAGCTGGCCCATGCGCAGTGCTGATGCGCGCAAGGAGTGCCTGCCACGCAGGGGTGTCGCCTGCGTAGGGGAACCCCACGCACAAGGAGTGCACCCATAAGGAGAGCCGCCCAGCGCGAAAGAAAGTGCAGCCTGCCCAGGAATGGTGCCACCCACACTTCCCGTGCCACTGACGACAACAGAAGCAGACAAAGAAACAAGATGCAGCAAATAGACACACAGAACAGACAACCGGAGGAGGGGGGGGGGAATTAAATAAATAAAAATAAATCTTAAAAAAATGTATATTTTAACCCATAGAATAGCCACTAAAATATAACTCAAAGAGATATAACTGAAAAACCAATAGGGGAGATAAAATGAAATTAAAAACACAAAACAAAACATTAAACCAATCCAAAATGCAGGATAAAAGAAGGAAAAACAGGAACAAAATCATATAAAATAAATAAAATATGTAGATGGCAGTTTATTACTCAAGCATTTCTCTAATTCCATTAAGTGTGTATGCATTCAGAAATCCAATAAATGGCAACAATTTTTAAGACAGGATAAAGAGGCAATGTTTTTTCATAAGAAAATAATTCTCAGATATTGTGACATAAATAAACTGTAAGTAAAAGGATATAAAAAATAAACCATGAAAAAATTATTTAAGTGGTTTGAGTCTCAATATTTAATGGTTGTTAAGATGAGTGGGCAAAAGTATGATGAGATATAAGATATTTTTACACTCAAAGAATCTTCTCACAAAATATTTATTATTTACAAACGTAAATATTACTTTACAGTAAAGAAATCTGGAAGCGTCCATCTTAACTAATGAAACATAAGTAAAGTCAGATAGTGCCAAGGAAACATTTTCTATTATATCATCTATCAAATAAACAGACCAAAATGTCTCTCACTGAAGAGGATTTTTACATCTCAATGAATTAAATTAATATATTTTCTACCATTTTTTATTATCTTTTTTTAAAGATACAAAAATCACACAAAATGTTACAACAAAAAATATATAGGGTTCCCATATGCCCTACTCCCCACACTCTCCAAACCTCCCACATTGATAACTTCTTTCATTAGTGTGGTGCATTCATGGCATTTGATGAGTACGTTTTGGAGCACTGCTACACAGCATGGATTATAGTTTATGATGTTGTTTGCACTCTCTCTCACTCCATTCATTGGGTTATGGCAGGAAAGATAATGTCCTGCATCCATCCCTGCAATATCACTCAGGACAATTCCAAGTCCCCAAAATGCCCCGATATCACACCTCTTTTTCCCTCTCCCTGCCTTCAGCAACAACCGTGGCCCCTGTCTTCACATCAATGATATAATTTCTTCCGTTGCTAGAGTCACAATTCTATATTAGAATACCAGTAAGTTCACGCTTATCCATATTTTATTCCTCCATCCTGAGGACCCTGGGATGGTAACATCCGCTCCACCTCTAAATCAACAGGAGGCTTAGATTCTACATGGCTGATGGATGGAATTCTCCTGCTTGCAGCTGTAGACTCTCTCAGTTCCCTGGTGTGGTGGTTGGCCATCATCACCTCCCTCTTAACTGACCTGAGTGAGTTCAATGAACCAAAGAATAGGTGTTGCAACTCTGCTGAAGCTCAGGGCCAAGCTGGCAAATAGACAATCCAGAGATTCAAGTCTCCAGAGCATACACCAACCAACCCAAGCTCCAACAGCAACAATTCTGCAGTACAAGGGCAAAGACCAGAGAAGGATTGTCTAATGATGGGCCCTTAATACTGATGACTATGCTTATGAGACTGTGTGCTTGAAATTTCAACGAAGCTTAGAACTGCAGGGTGCCTAACAGTTACCTTCTGAGAACCTCCATGTTGCTTAAATGTGACCACTCTTGACATGACTCCTGGGGATGAGCCTCCCTGGCACTGAGGGATATTACCAAGCACCAGCTGGTGATGAAACTAGAAAATGTCCTTGAATAAACGGGGAATATAAAGACAACTGAGTTTATATGGCTAAGAGACTTCAAAATGATTCAGGAGGTCATCAGATGGGTCATGCTTATGCACATCTCAGCAGGGTCTGAGAGACAGCCAAAGTAGATACATCTACAGGTAGTGGTACTTCTGAGGATCACAGAGACACCCAGGTCCTACAGCCATGACAGATGACTTTGAAGTTCAGTGCCTTGATTGTGGGCCATACTTTGGAATTTGTGCTTCTGAGTGTGATGGAGTTGGACCCTGATATGACCTTTCTATGCATACCTCTTCTGTCACTTTTTAACTAATATATTTTTGTTTTATTATTTGCTTTTGAGTTTATATAAGAATCCTAGTAAAATGTCAAAAATATTATATATTCCTATATTTTCTCCAATAATAATTATATATATTTTTTCTTTTACACTTAGTTTTTGAACCATTTGTTGTCTACTCTTTAAACTGATGATAGATGAGGTTACAATATTGTTTATATAGTCAACAGATTTCCCACACAATTGAGGCAGCCTAATTTAAGGAATGAGAAGATGAATCTAAAACCTGGCAGTAAAACATGGCCATGGAATCTCACCTGGAAATCCCAAAAGAAGACCCCACAAGAAGGCTGCTGGAAGAATCCCATGAGACCCCTCCCCCTTTTCTGCCACAATCCACCCACAAGTATACCTGGGATACCATAATCTGTTATTTTCTCCCATTTCTATTCTCTTCTCTCATTTCCTTAATAAACTGCTGACCTTACTAAACCAGCAAGTTCTTAAATTCTTTTATGTATCACAGCCAAGAACCTAGAGGAAATCTGGTAATACCATCTCCTAAAAAATCTGCAGGTTTTCCGTTAAATACAGGTATTGCCATTAATATATTTTAATATTCTGTATATATAGACAATTTTTACCATAAGTCTATTATTCTGTAACAACACTACACTCTTTTATTATTAAGGCTTTGTAATGTGTTTTCATATTGTGGGTTTGTGTTCCAGCTCCTTATTTTAATATTTAGTTATATATTTATAGACCTGTATTATTCTATGGTGTTTTTTTTTTTCATAAAAAGCACAGGTGTTGAGAAAAAGTTTAGTTACTTGTAAATCAGCCTGACCTTTAAAGGACTTTTTTAGAAAGTTTATTAGAATGAGTCTAGAATTGTCTTTATTCTAGGGTTTTTAAATTTTATTACTAAGACATGATTATTCTGGAATCTTTGCTGAGTGCCTTTGTATTCAAAGAGATCTCAGAATTATAGGCAATCAGAATGTTTAGTTTACAACTCTCTGGTAGATATTTACTTGGCCTTGTGGAATTCCTAGCTAGTCATCTGCAACTTTTTATTCAACAGCAGAAGGAAAGAAACACATGTGAAGATTTTTAGAACTCTTTTTCAGCATAGGTCCTTCCTCTCCCTACAAGGCTGAGCCTTGTCAAATTCTGATATATGTCTCTTCAATTACTGATTCTTCCATACTGTATTTGATTTCTTCTTCATATGGTATCGTCCAAAAAATACCTCAAGACAGAAAATGGGGCTATTGTAGAACACCTCACCCTTCTCTCAGGGATTATTAATCTACATTAACTACCTCATTTTCTAGTTTTTGGGGAAGGAGGGTAAATCCAATTAACAATTATCTCACCAAATTTGAAGTAGAAATTTTGTGAATTCTTTTAAATGTTTTCTAATTCTATATCTTCAAGTTCACTGAACCTTTAGTCCGCACTTCCTAATCGATGATTAAAGTGATCCAATGCGATTTTCATTTTGGATATAGTAATTTTCAGCTTTATATATTGTTTATTTCCTTTTTATATAATCATTTTCATTTACATTCTCAAGCATACTTTTAACAACATGCTTCATATTCCTTCTCTGCTAAGTCTATTATCTCTCTCATTTATGATACTGTTTCTATTGACAGATATTTCTATTGATTTTTTATCCTTTTTTAAATTTAATTTTAAAAGATACTTAGATTTCATAAATTATTTTGAAAAATATAAGACATTCCCATATGCCCCACTCCCTATACCTCCCACTGTTCCCAACATTACCAACTTCTAGCATTAGTGTGCTATATTCATTACAATTGATGAACAGATTTTGAAACATTGCAACTAAGCATGGATTATAGTTTACATTGTAGTTTACACTCTCTTGCATTCAATTCTGTAGGTTATGGCAGAATATATAATGGCCTGAGTATTAATCAGTCAAAGGTGTACTGATGTAAAATGCCAGAAATCGTTTTTTGTTTTTTTTTTATAAAGGGTATTTATTTGGGGGTAGGAGCTTACAGATACCAGACCATAAAGCATAAGTTACTTTCCTCACCAAAGTCTGTTTTCAAATGTTGGAGCAAGAGGCTGCCTACGTCTGCGAGGGTTCAGGCTTCCTGGGTTTCTTCCCTTCTGCGGTCTTGCTTCTCTGTGAGTTCAGGGTTCCTTGCTTCCTAGGACTCCCACTTCAGCATCAAATTCCAACATAAAAACTCCTACATTAAGAACCTTTAACTCTGTCCTTTGCCATGCCTTTTTTCCACCCACCAAAGGGTTGGGACTCAATGCCCTTCTGGCACAAGTGATTAACATAATTACCTAATCAAGTAAACCTATAAATCCAATATAATCTCATATGCCCAGAGGAAAAGATCAGTTTACAAACATAATCCAATATTTCTTTTTGGAATTCATCAATAATACCAGACGGCTACAGCCTGTATCTGTCATTGCAATGTCAGGTCTATTCCAAGTACTGAAAATGCCCCCATATTATACCTCTTTTTCCCTCTCCATGACTTCAGCACCTCCAGTGGCCATTGTCTCCACATCGGTGATAGATTTTCCATTGATATAACCACAATAAGTCTATAGTGGAATACCAGTAAGTCCACACTCCTGAGGATTCTGGATTGGCGATGCCTACTCTACCAGAGAGGGGACTTTGATCCCCTTTGTCTGATAAATGGGACTTTCTTGCTTGCAGTTGTAGACTTTCTCAGTTCCTTGGTGTGGTGGTTGTCCATCCTCACCTCCTTGTTAGTTGACCTAGGTGAGTCCATCTATTGATTATTGATCACATTTTTCATGCTTTTTTCACATGTGGAATAATGCTGGCTATTGTAGTTGTTATAATTTAAATTTCTGAATTTTGGTGCCTTTTAAAGAATATTGAATCTTTGTTTTTGCTTTTCTTTGGTTTGGTTAGAAAGATAGAATACTTAAGGATCAGTTTGATTAATTCAAGGATGCTACCATTCAAATGACTTATTACTGTTGGTGTTAATCTTGATCATGCCTCTGATTGAGGCACTGTTTGTCAGGTTTCACCTCTATAGAATTACTACTTTTTTTTCCTCTGTACTCATTGAAAGGGAGTTACTATTGCAAAGTTCACACTTAAGGAATGGAGAACTGTAGTCTACTTCCTGAGGGCAGGATATCTGCACACCTTATTTGGAATCTTTTTGTACAGCAAATTTGTTTTTTCTCCTGTATATATTTATTAATATAGTCATTTACTTAATTAGTATTGATTCATATATTTATTTTATACTTTTGTTTATAATCCAATATTATTTTCTTAATTTTTATGTTCAAGTTGTTCCAGGTTTGGCCATTCAGGCCTCTTTCATTTGACTCCTGTTTCCCTTTGACATAACCCCATCATTGTGGAGTTTTTGTGTGTGTTTTTGTGTTTATTTTTGTTTTGTTTTTAAATTTTTAGTACATTTTCACTTTCTGTCTCTACAAAATGCTCTAGGCTGATCTTGCGTATTTCTTATCCCAGTTCTAGTGTAATTCATTACTCTAAGGAATTGTGGTTCCTTTAATTGAATATAATATTAAAATGCAACATTTAATTGCTGAGATTATTATTTTAATTATTTCATCAAGATATTTCAACTTATTTATAACAATAAATATTGTTATGCCAATTACAACATTCAGATAATTTTTGTGTCTGTTTATATTGCTTAATTTTTCTCATCTTCCCATTTTAATAATTTCTCTATTATTTTCCATCTCCTTATATCCTTAACAATGGAATCTTATTGATTCTCAATTCTTCTCTTTTTCTTATATATGATTGATTATTAATAACATAAATTACTGGACAGTCAGATTGATTTTGTATGATTTAGTCAAAAAATTGTTAGGTCAGTTCTATTCTGGTCTTGATCTTAGTCTAAAGGTGTAGATCTTCATCCTGTGATATGACACATACTCTTAGGACTTGTCTCTTCTGGATTTTTAATGGAAATTCCATTTTGAATCCTTAATCTTTATAAATGACAAACTTTGAGACCCAAATTCTGCCTTCCCAGTAGTATGAAGCTGCTGATATTTTTGCATGAATTCTTAACTTTCCATCTATGGATTTCTGCAATTCCCCTTCAAAATGCACCCTTTGAATGAAAGTTTAGGAATCAGCAAAGGGCTTGAGAAGGAATCTGAATGCAGAATTTTAGGCATGCTTCTGTTTGGATATTGTCTTTATGAGATGTGCCTCCTATATTTCATGGCCGTCTGACGGTTCCTAAACCAGATCTCTGACTTTCATTCCAGTGATACTGAAGAAAGGGAAAGAGAAAGAGATTATGTGATAAAATGAAGAATTAGCATAGCATTAGATACTGCTTTCATTTCAGATACTGTTTTCATCTCCAATTATTTCTCTTCATATTTATCATAAAGAGCAAGCACATATTCATAAACCATTTCCATAAATTTATTTAGAGAATTATTTTCAAATAGAGTTTTATGTTGCCAAAAATATTCCTTAATAATGAATTTTGGTCAACTAACTTTAACATTTTTAAGTAATAGGAAATATGCTTATTGAAGAGGAAAAGTTTTTCATAAAATTATGAAGAAAAATAAAGTACCTTTCCTATGATAATTATAGTATATGAATAATTACTAATAGCAGAATAAAAATATATGTTATATATATGATAATGTGGAATCTATTAATAGTAGTATAATATATAAAATACTAAGTAATATATAATAATATAAAATATAAATATGTATATAATAAATAATTGCATGCATAATATGTCAATGATAGTATAATATATTGAATGCTAATACATGATAATAATAGTATATGTATAAAATATCTAACAATGGCTATATTTAAATATTTACTTTCCTTTATAATTGTGGTATAATCGTACAACAAAGCATGACAAAAACATAAAACTGTATTTTAAAATTTCCTTAGCATTTATTTTATTTTACTTTTCTTTGTAAGAAAATTAAGATTTTAAAATATGCTTTGGATGGTTAAACTAGTTGTAAAATGAAATCTTTTCTCTTAAAGATTTATTTTATTTATTTATCCCCCCTTCCCTCATTGCTTGAGCTCATATTCTCTTTAGGAGGCCCCAGGGAAGGAAACTGGGACCTCCCATATAGAAGAGAGGTGCTTAATCGCTTGAGCGACCTCAACTCACTGTTTTGTTGTGCCTCTCATTGTCCTTCCTTTTGTATCTTCTTCTTATGTCATCTTGTTGTGTCAGATCACTGTACCTGCCCATTGTGCCAGCTTGCTGTCTTGTTTGTCTTCTCCAAGAGGCACTGGGAACTGAACCTGGGATCTCCCATGTGGTAGGCAGGAACTCAGTTGTTTGAACCTTATCCTTTTCCTATAAAATTAAATCTTAATGTAGGGGAGAATAATTACCTTTGATGACATAACCATATTTTTCATCTGTAATGACTACTTAAATAATCTTAATAAATGCAATTCAACTTCAACAAAATAAAACGCTAATTTTCTGTGACAAGGAAGATTTTTTGCACTCTGCCATTTAAGAAAAATATTAAAAAATGATAGCAAATTCTTTATTTGAATTATGGGGGGAAATTAGCAAATGTATTTTTCTTTCCTCTTATAAAATACAAAAAGTAAACAGATATTTTAAATTTGTCATCAACTATTTTGTTATTTGACTATGAGAAATCTGTATTTTCAGAACTAATGAGTCTAAGAGGATAAAATAATGGACTATATATAACACTGGACTCTTTCATGAGCTATGTTATGTTGTACATTTGTTACTCTTCCCTCATAAAATGGATATATTTAATTGTTTTGGTTTATTGGACGCATTTAAATTTTTTTTTCTAATTTTAAGAGACTAATTTAGATTACATAGATGTTGCATAAAAAATATAGGGGATTCCCGTATGCCCCACTTCTGACACCTCCCACATTTTCCCACATTAACAGCATCCTCCATTACTGTGATACATTCCTTGCAATTGGTGAACACATTTTGGAGCATTGCCACTAAGCATGGATTAAAGTTTACAGTTTCTCCTACCCAATTCTATAGGTTATGGCAAGATATATAATGGCCTGTATCTGTTATTGCAATGTCATTCAGGATAATTCCCAAGTCCCCAAAATGCCCCCACTTTACACCTGTTTTTTCCCTCCCCCTGCCCTCAGAACCTCCAGTTGCCACTGCCTCCACATCAATGATATAATATCTTCCATTTGTAAAATCACAATAAGTCTATAGTAGAATACCAGTAAAGTCTATTTTAGTCATAGTTCATTCCCCAATCCTGAGGATTCTGGTATAGTGATGTCCACTCCGCCTTACTGAGAGGGGCTCCACTCCAGTAGGGCCAATGGATGGGACTTTCTTGCTTGCAGTTGTAGACACTCTCAGTTCCTTGGTATGGTAGTTGTCCATCATCACCTCCTTGTTAGTTGTTCTGTGAGACCAATTAATTGGACAGTAGCTGTTACAACTCTGTTAAGATTTGAGACCCAGCTGGTACATGGATAGCCTAAAGATTTAAGTCTCTAGAACATGCACCTACCAACTTTAGTACCAATTATAGATTCAAATAAAAGAACACAAGAGTCATGTGTAGGGAACCACAACTGAGTCCAACTCTGTCACCCTGAGGAGCATAAATTCCAAAGTAGGGCCCACTGACAAGGCACCAAACTCCTGAACTACCTGTACTGACTAAAGAGTCTGAATGTCTTCAGAGCCCTCAGGAGCCCTGATATTTGGGGTAGTATCTACTTTGGCAGTCAATAAGATCCTGCTGAGACATGCATAATTACACCCTCTGAAATGACCTTCTGACTTACTTTGAAGTCTCTTAGCCATATAAACTCATTTGTCTTTACCTTTTCCCCCTTTTGGTCAAAGTCTTTTATTAGTTGCATTGCTAGTTGGTGCTTGGTAGTAATCCCTCAGTGCCAGGGAAGCTCACCCCTCAGGGTCATGTCCCACACTGGGAAGAAAGTAATGTGTTTATATGCTGAGTTCAGCTTAGACAGAGGCTGCTTTGAGCAACAAGGAGGCACCCTATAATATGAAGCTAAGTTTCTATTTCAAGAGTAAAGATTCATGGGCACAGTCATCAATATCAAGGGCCCATCAATGAACCATCCTCCTTCACTAATCATTGCCCCTGTACTCAGGGGATTCTTGGGGTTCCATTAGAGAATGTGGCAGAGCTCCCCAATTATGGGAATTTGATAGTCCTTTGGTTACTGGCATATGTGAATCTCCTATATGTTTTATTTTACATCTATGTAACCTAAGTATTTTTAAAAATATATACTTGTAATATGGTGACATTTTTGGGACATTGGAATTGTCCTGAATGACATTGCAGTGATGGACACAGGCCATTATATATCTAGTCGTGACTTACAAAATTGTGTGGGAGAGAGTTTAAAGTATAATGTAAACTAAAATCCACACAGTGGCAATGCTCCAATATATGTTCACCAATTGTAACAAATGTACCACACTAATGAAGGATGTTGTTAATGTGGGAAAGTGTGGGAGGGGTAGGGAGTGGAGCATATCAGAATCTCCTATATTTTTATGTAACATTTATGTAATCTAAGTATCTTAAAAAATACTAATAATAAAAAAGAAAGTAATTTACTGTGTAACTGTAATTGAATGAAAGATAGTAAAATAATTTCTCATGGGCGAACAAAATAAATGATGAGATAAAGCCCATTATAACTTTTTATTTAATTATGCATACTGTATGTAAGAGAGTAGCAGCATTAATAGCAAAGTTTATCATGTATCAGAAAAACATAACTTATTGCAATTTATAAATTGTATAGAGCTGCTCTACTTCAACAGTTGAATAACCAATTACCTAAATTATCGGAACCCTCCTAAGCTTTAAGTGTTTTCATTGTAATCCTCATCAAAGCCAGGAATCCTTAGTAGTAATCTGAGTATGAGTTTCATGCTTTCAGGTAAATATTAATATCATTAACCCTGGTTATTATTAGTGTACAAAAATATTACCTGTGTAACATAGGCATCAACAACAATTAGGACTCAACACAATGAGCTTAAAGGAGCAGTTCAAATTCTCAGGACAAATATAACAAATGAAAAAGTGAAATCCATAATGAATACAATAATATGAAGAGTAACATAAAGAATAACAAGAAGAATAAAAGGAATATTGTTATGAAGGATTATCATGAAACAATTTTCTTTTTCCCCAAAGTCAGCAAACATAGAAAAAATCAAATATTGTATATGTTAGAAGGAATGTAGCAATTATTGTTGCAGATGAAAATAGCAAAACAATTCTGAGAGAAAAATAATGAAAGCAATAAAATAGAAATAAAATGAAAAGTAAGATAAAATAATTATTGACTAAAATGATAATAAAATAACAAAATAAAAAGAGGAAACATTTAATTATGTTATAGGCAAAAATTAAGATTCATGCACACATATGTGTTATATGAGGAAATTTTTCAAAACCCTAAAATTATCAAAATTTTTCTAGATTATAAAAAATTTTCAAAATGGGAAATGACAAACTGCACTGAAATAATCAAATTAATGAACAGAAAAACGTGTAGACTGCTTTAAGGAGAAAATTATTTCATTTGATAATTTATACTTATTTAAGTTGATGTCCATGTGGAAGGTATTTGTGGTTTCAAAATTTGAGAAATTTTAAGAGAATCTAGTTCCTCATACCATTTGTGAAACACATCATTGGTACACTCCAATTCACTAAGAAAGAGAGACTTCCAAAAATAAGGAAGACAATTTATAACAAATCCTGGAAGAAAGATGAGAGAGGCCACACCTGGAACAAATGTGAGGTAGATCTATGTTGGTCTTACATACCTAATTTTCAGTGTTAACTATGCCAAATATTAGGTGATTTGAGCAAGTCATTTAACCTCTCTATTTCAATTTCCTCTGCTACTACAATGATAATAATAACAACTATTGTGACAATTAAATGAGATCATTTTTCTTGTAAAAATCCTTAGTCAAAATCCAGGCATATAGTGCTAGCCATTAGGATGATCAAGATAGTGAAAATAACATCCTGACACCTCCACATCCTGGAATATTTAAAATTACATTTCCAGAGATTTGCACAAAAGTGAAGTGTTCTTATGATATGTCAATAATGAAAAGAAGATACTCAATTATAAACAGTAGGATTTCAATTACATTTAAGAGAAAAGCAAAACATATATATGTAAACACTGGAAGAAACTATAATGCAGTGTTATCAATGGTTGTGGTAAATAGAGGAAGAAAGACTGTTTTCCCTCATTGTCTGTAATTTACAAAATTTAAAGTAAACAAATTATTTTGTAATAGGAAAAATATATTAATTTTTAAAATGTGGTAAAATATCTACACCAACAAGGTCTCTAACATTGATTAATCTTGTTTACCTTCAGACCTATACATCTTACCTCTTTTCCTCCTCCAGTCTTCATTATATTAATATCAGGGGCAATTTATAACATATATAGTAACAAAACACCATCCATATATTAAACAAATGGTCTAACTGATTTTGTTTTTAGCTATATCACAATTTTTTTCTGAAAATATTCAGATAGTTTTTTGTATAAAAGTAACTATCTAAAGGAAGAAGAGACATGATGTGGGGACATTTTGGGGCCTAGGAGTTGTCCTAAATGATATTGCAGGGACAGATGCTAGACATTATAAATCCTACCATAACCCACTGAATCACCTGGGGGAGAGTGTAAACTACAAGGCGAACTATAATCCATGCAATGGAGCAGTACTCCAAAAGGTATTCACCAAATGCAATGGATGTGCTGCAATGATTGAAGGAAGTTGTTGATGTGGGAGGAGTGGGGGTAGGGGGTGAGGTACGTGGGAACCTCTTATATTTTTTTAATGTAATATTTTTTGTGATCTATGTATCTTCAAAAAATACAATAAAAATGCTCATAATAAAAAAGTAACTGTATCTATTTCATTTTTAAATAATCAGCACCTTTATATGTTTAATTGTAACAGAATAACTCCACAAAACAATGAGATTGCTTATTGATTTTTAAAATAATCATCTGCCCTTACCTCAAAAATAAAGAAAGAAAAGAAACAACTAGGGAAAATATTTATTTAACTGAGAAATGAAGATCAGGGAAAGAAATTGGATAAAGCAACCATATTAAAAAACTTCTACCCACAGGACACAGTTTATACTCATGTTTCTTTCTCTGTGTTTGACTTTTTAGGCCCATTCTCTCTGAAAATCCTCCCCTCCTATACATCAATCCAAACCTTTCACTTCCTTTTACAAGGACTTTTATTTCTTGCTCTGCATGAGTAGTTTCTGAAATCTTAAATCACAGTGATCTTCTTTTTTCTGGATGCTTTTAGGTCTTGGAACTGTACCAATCAATCTACCTCCCGATTTCATGTTACCATGTATTGTTCTCTAGTTTCTCATATTGTGAATGTCTGCTTTTAAATTGTAAGGACCTTCACATTTTATAATCACAGAATGTGCTTAACAATTTCTTGGCGACTCCAGAAGAACCAAAGTTTAAGACTTAAAATATGTTTTCAATCACTGAGATTTTTGTCAACAGAACAACAATCAATTGACTATAATGACACTTTTGAGTCAAAACCATACCCTCAGTAGCTAACACAGGTAAGACTCCAGGAAAGCAAGATATTTTGTCTATGGCTATATCTGATTGTTCTCCTATTTATACCTTCAGCTATTCATTTCTGCTGAAATTTGACTTTCCTGAAGTGTTTCCTTGATAACCTGTCACTAAGTCGTTTTTTTCAAACCATCAAACTCAATTTCCTCACTAGAAAAGGATTGTTTTAGTTTTAAAAATGGAAGTAAGCTAATGAAGGTAAATTAATTCAGGAGATATGAGTGCTTGTTAAACTGTATTCTTTAGAGCCATGTTTTGCCTTAGAAGTCATGTTTGTAGTGGCAGCACATCACAATAAGCCATCTCGGCAGGTTGCATTTTCTCACCGCACCATGCTCTATTCCACCCAAGCCTTGTCTACTTTCTCTTAAAGCCTAAAATAGTTTCCCACTTCACTCCTTTCATAAATGTTTTTATTTATTTATTTATTTCTCTCCCCTTCCTGCCCCCCCATCCCAGTTGTCTGTTCTCTGCATCTATTTGCTGTGTGTTCTTCTTTGTCTGCTTCTGTTGTTGTCAGTGGTACGAGAATCTGTGTTTCTTTTTGTTGCTGTCACCTTGTTGTGTCAGCTCTCCGTATGGGCGGCGCCATTCCTGGGCAGGCTGCACTTTCTTTCGCGCTGGGCAGCTCTCCTTATGGGGCACACTCCTTGCGTGTGGAGCTCCCCTACGCAGGGGACATCCCTGCGTGGTACGGCACTCCTTGCACGCATCAGCACTGCATATGAGCCAGCTCCACATGGGTCAAGGATGCCAGGGATTTGAACTGTGAACCTCCCATGTGGTAGGTGGACACCCTAACCACTGGGCCAAGTCCGCTCCCTCATAAATGTTTTTGATCAAATGAATGCATTTCTTTTTCTCTTTCTTTAAATATAAAATGATAGGTTTATGTCTGATGAGGTATAATGTCCTTTTTAGTTGAAAAACTTGATACTATAATATTTACATTGCATTGACTGCCTCCTGTTTTCCAGTATTCCAGGTACTCTGTTATGCATTTAACATGTAATTCATGAGTTTTTAAATCTTTCAGATAAGAATCCTGAAATTCAGAAAATAAAAGAAAACAGTGTAATTTCAAGTATTTCATGGTTGTGAGGCATCTTTTCACTAGATTATGTTGCATCCTCCTTTCCCTCCATTCAAACTTTTTCATCAAATCAAATACATTCTCTATTTCCTCAGTTTATGTGTGTGTGTATATATAAAATGGGGAGAAATTAAAGCTAGTTTTGACTGTAACTAGTTCTGCTTTTCAAATTGTGGTATAGTAAGCATAATGTTTAATAGGGAAACTAAATTTCCATGGTGTTTCCTCTTCTGAGATGAAAGAGGAAGAAAAGAAAACTAAAAATTTTAATTCATTTTAATTCACAGAAATTCTTCTCTTTGGTAAAAGCCGGGAAGTTTGAATTTTAGTGTTATTTTGTATTTGTTTGTCATGCATAACTGAGCCAATTAAATGAGGATTTCATAATGCAAACATGAAGCCCAAAATGTGGAGTAGAAATGATATATTTCTCTGCATAATGCTAATAAAGATAATAAAGAAAGGCTGAACTGTCTCGTGAGTCTAAAATTAAGGAGGAGAGTAAGCAGAGAGTAAAGCAAGTAAGAACACAAACAGCATGGCAGCAAGTTGGAACCTGTGAGCAAATCTGGAGGAAAGATAAGTAAAGAAATTTAAGCTCAAGGATTTATATTATTCTCAGTAGGATTCGGGGTTTATGTCAGTTACAACTCCAAAGAGTTAGTAAATCGCATCATGTTAACAAGTGCTTCTGGAGGTCAGACATAGAGAAATATCAAAATAAAGGATTGGTTTCCATTTTGGGGGAGTCACCATCCAGCAGAAGAAGAAAGAAGAAAGACAAGGATCTCAGAACTAGAAATCACCATCAGACTTTTAAGTCCCATTAGAATAAATCTTGGATATGACATTGAACTACCCACATAATATGATGTGGGCTAAGGATCATAAATTTGATTAAAGTCATAAAGACTAAGATAGTTTCATCTAATAACTGAAGTTTTATTTATATTCATCATTTATCTTCACTTTAGTTCCTCATTTCATTATGAATGTATACTCATCTTGCTGTGTTATAAAAAGCATACATATATTAATAGTTTGCTTCCACCAAATGACTTTTCAATGAAAGAATGGTTTAGTATACTACTCTTGTATTCAAATATTTCTAGTTCACAATATATCTGATTTTAATCTCAGAGACAATTATATATTGAATTCCACATAGGTAGACTATAATAGGACAGCATTTATAAAACAATTGTCTTATATTGAACAGTTGTTTTGAGACAAATATTTTCATCCTTAGGATGTTGATATTAGAGTTTCATTTTTTAAACTTTATATTTTGAAATAATTTCAAACTTCCAGTACAGTAACAAAAATAATACAAATCATACTCAGAGAACTCCAACAAAGCCCATTCCACCAGAAACCCAGATCCACCAATTTTACCATTCTGTCACACTTGTGATATCTTTTCCTCTATCTATCTATCATCTCTAGCCATCTCTCTTATCTATCTTAGAAATCAATTTATCTGACTTTTTCTATTTATCAACCTTTTCTTACTGAACATTTGAGAGTAGGTTGCACACATCATGCTCCTCTAACACTTAATAGAGCTATGTACATTTCATAAGTAAAAGGCCCTTTTGTAACTACCTTAAGTGCAGTTATCAAGTTCAAAAAATTTAACAATGATATAAAGTTTACAACCCATATTCTGATTTTTTCAAATGTCCCTCTAATATTCCTTTTAAATTTTTCATATATATATATGTAAAACTTTATTTTTAAAGAAGTTTTAGATAACGGAAAATTTACATAGAAAGTATAGAAGATTCCCATATACCCCACATTCATTTCATCTGCCCCATAAGGTTTAAGTCCCTCTTAATCTAAAGCAGGGTGGACATCACCATCCCAAAGTTCTCAAGATAGAGGAATGAACAAATGTAAGGGGGAAATGCAATTATGGACTTCAGGAGACATTATTATTGTAGTAACAGAAGAACTTGTAATATTGATATAAAGATAGAAGTTACCATAGGTTCTGAGGGGAGGAGGAGGGAAGAATATTTGCAAAATGGGGTATTTTTAAGGCACTGAAATTGTTCTGCATGATTTCACAGTGATGGATACAGGCCTCACATTTTCTATTATTAATAACATCTTATATAAGTATGGTACATTTGTTACAATTGATGAACAAATATTGAAACATTGCTACTAACCATGGTCAATAGTTTACATTATGATTTACACTGTACAATTTTATATTATAGCTTTTGACAAAACATATAATGGCCTGGGAGTCATGTTCCATGCCAGGGGAGGGTAGTGAGTTTATTTGCTGAGTTTGGCTTCAAGAGAGGCTACATTTGAGTAAAAAGGCAGTTTTCAGGAGACAACTCTCGGGCAATAGATATTACTAGGCTAAGTTTCAATTTTACAAGAATAAAGCATTAATATCAAGGACTTGGCATACTGGTCTGTTTTCTTTTATTAGGCATTGCCCATGTACTCTAGAGGATTCTTGCCCCTCAATTAGAGAATGGAACAGGCTTTCCCAGCATGGAAATTTAAAATTTTGTTGGTTATTATGTGGGTCTCCATCCACTGAGATAATACTTTCCAACCACATGAACACATTCATATTCCACAGAGGCATGCCCCAGGTACACACTTTTCC
Organism: Dasypus novemcinctus; assembly: GCF_030445035.2. NCBI lineage: Eukaryota > Metazoa > Chordata > Mammalia > Cingulata > Dasypodidae > Dasypus > Dasypus novemcinctus. The sequence goes on along the minus strand of NC_080679.1, from coordinate 52,723,414 downwards.
ACACATCCCCCTACAAACACCCTGCACCAGTGACCCTCTCTCCTACCTTTACCAAAAGAACACTCCCAGAATTGTATTCTCAAGCACAATCCTTTACCTCCTCAGAGTTCACCTATTCCTTCCTCCAGCCCTCCTCCCAGCTCTATGGATGGCCCATCCTACCCTTCCCAACCCCACTCACACTCACACTCCATCATCATTGCCCCATTCATATTGCTGGACCACCATCACCCACATCCACTGCCAACCCTCCTCTATTCTCTTTATCATAAATTCTACCCAGCTTGAGCATTGGCACACTACTGTCTACTTGCTTTTTATCCCCTGGTAGCATATCTTCCAGACTTTACCTCTGTGAGTATGATCAATATTCTTAGTTTCAACAGTGAGATCATGCAATATTTGTTCTTTAGTGACTGGCTTACTTCACTTAACATAAAGTCTTCATGATTCATTCATGTTGTCTCATGTGTTAATACTGAATTCCTTCTTACAGCTGAGCAATATTCCATTGTATGTATATACCAAATTTTGTTTGTGCATTCATCTCTTGATGGACACTTGAGTTGCTTCGAACATTTGGCAATTGTGAATAATGCCATAATGAACTTTGGTGTGCATGTGTCTGTTTAAGTCCCTGCTTTCAGTTCTTCTGGGTATATTCCTAGTAGTAGGATGGCCACATCATATGGCAACTTTAAACTTAGCTCCTTGAGGAACTGTCAAACCATTCTCCACAGTGGCTGCAGCATTTCACATTCATGCCAGCAATGGATGAGTGTTCCTATTCCTCTACATCGTCTCCAACACTTGTAGTTTTCTGTCCTTTTGAGTCTTTTCTCCTCCCTTAAGTGTTCCTATTGAGGATCATGTATTGCATTTAATTGTCATTGTTTCTTGCTTTGTCTTTTCATGTTTTAAAATTGTAGAGCACATATGCTGTTTAAGCTTTCGCATCTCAAGCATTCCCAAGCATTCCATCCAGTGGGATTAATCACATCACAACTTTATGTTACCCTTACCATGATCCATAACTAAAACTTTCCCCTCTCCTGCAACAGAAACCCTATATCCATTATGTGTTAACTTCCCATCCCACCTGCTTCCCACCCCTGGCAACCTGTTCTTTACAATTTGTCTCTATGAGTTTTATATTCTCCAGTGTTTTCTTTTGAGTTATCAAGAGCTTAAATCTAATATCCAAAATCTATCAGAGTATCTTTTTCTTTTACATCAACTTAACTTTAATGGTGTACATAAACTATGTTCATATATCTCTCTGTCCCCTCTCTTTTATGTAGTTTTCATCACAAATTACACATAATGACTCTCAAACAACTGATTTGTAATTAATTTTATGAATTTGCTTTTAAGTTCGTACAGAAGCAAAATGTAATGTTACAAATAAAAAATACAAGAGTACAGGCATTTGTATTTATCCATGTTGTTGCCCTTACTGGAGAACTATATTTTGTCATGTGACTTGGATCTATTGTCTATTATTCTTTCCTTATAAACTGCAGAACTCCTTTTAGCATTTCTTGTAGGACCTGTCTAGTGGTGACAAACTCTCTCAAGTTTTGTTTATCTTGGGTGTCCTACTCTCTCTTGCACTTTTGAAAGACAGATTTGCTGGATATGGAATTCTTGGGTGACAATTCTATGCTTTCAGCATTTTAAATATATCATCCCATAGCTTTCTTCTCTCCAAGATTTCTGATGAAAAATCAACACTTAATCTTATGGAACCTCCATTATACATAACAAATTGCTTTTTTCTAGCAGTTTTCAGAAATATCTCTTTACTTTGGCACTTGGTTTTGGTCTATATGTGTTTATCCTGCTTGGAGTTCATTGAGTATCTTGGATTTTTACATTCATGTCTTTTTTTAAATATGGGAAGTTTTAAGCCACTATTTTTTTTTTATATTTTCTCTGCCCTTTTCTCTCTTTCTTCTGCTTCTGGGACTCCTATTATGCCTATATTGGTATGCTTGATGGTACTCCACAGTCTCTTTCCACTCTGTTCACTTTACTTCATTGTTTCTTTTTTACTCCTCAGACTGGATGAGTTAAATTGTTTTATCTTCAAGTTAACTAATTCTTTTTTCTGCTATGCCAGCTCCAATCTGCTCTTGAATCCCTTTAGGAAATTTTTATTTCTGTTACCATTGTCTTCAGCTATATTTGGTTCCTTTTCATAATTTCCATCAATCTACTGATATTCTCTGTGTCCATCTATACTTTTTATGATTTTCTTTACTTCCTTGTCCACATGTTCCCTTAGTTTTTTGAGAATATTTAGAACCATTAAAAAAATTATTTGGCTGATATATCCCAGTTCTGGTTTTCCTCATTGACGATATCTCATCTTTTAATTTTCTCCTTTGCTTGGCCCATTCTTCCTGTTTCTTTGCATATCTTGTAATTTTTTTTAAACCTAGGCATTTTGAAATTTTAACATGTTATTCCTGGAATTTAGACTTTGAGATATCTGTTTCTTAAGCTTGTGTACAGTTAGTTATGACAGAGCCTTCCTTATGTGCCAGAAACTGACAAAAGAGAAAAGAAAAACAAAAAGAAAACACCTTTCCCACTCTTTCAACATTGACCAATATGTGAATGCTCTCCTTCAAGGTTTATCAATATAATGAATTTAGAAAATAGCTTAAAGCCAAAGTGCAATAGCCTCCCTAGTTCTTTCTGCACATGAGGCTTGTCTTATGCATGCATGCAGCCTGAGGAATTCCTCTATTTATGTGGATATGAATGTCCTCTCTTCCCTAGGAAAGAGGTTCTCAAGATCCCAAGCACTCTAATGTATGACCCATAACCAGCAATCCCTTGCCACGGGCCTCTAGGTCATGCTTTCTCTCCCAAAGCATTCTGTTGAAGGGCTCTCTGAGCTGCCTACTATGTACAAGGCAAGTTCTGAGACAGTGAGCCCAAATGAATGGCATGGTTCACTCACTCAGGTCACTACTAGACAGATTGCAACAGGCATATGTTCTCCCAGTATGTTCAGGTGGGTTAATCTGCTCTGTCTAGAACTGGGTCCAGAGACCCACACTTGGAGTGCAAGCCAACTCCATGCCATGCTGATGAGGGAATGGGGAAGAGGACAACCAGGGTCTCAGAGATTCTACCATTTTTAATCTGTTTTTTTTTTTTTCTTTATTCAGTATTCACCCTGTTACTGCAATCTTTTAACTTTTCTGTAGCTTTGAGAGCAGTGTTTCTGAGAGTACCTTCTGGTTGTTCAATGCTTCTGTGGGGGAACAGAGCATTAAAGCTTTTGCCATTTTGACTGGGATGGCTTAAATTTAATTTTTGAGATGTCAACTTTTCCTATAGTCTAACAAATATTTAGAAATAACTAAAATAATGATTGTGTTACTTGAGAAACTTGTATGAAGAGTGTCGGAATCTGAGGAAAATTAGTTCAAGTCTTCATGATATACATGGACAAAAAATATTGTGGATCCCCTACATGATATTAATTTCACATATGAGATACAAAATATTCATATTAATTTCCTTTTCATTAAAAGATTTTGATATTTTTAAGAATAAGTGTTTTCATAAGGATAAGATGTAGAGAATGAAGGAAAAAAACAAAAGACCTAATTCTCTTTACTTTTAATAAGGAACATAAATTGATATTAATGACAGCATTTATATGTATATAATATATATTGTATATTATAGACCACGTTTAGTAACAATGCGTCAATATATGTTCATCAGTTGTAACAAATGTATCACACTAATAAAAGATGTTGTTAATGGGGAAAGTATAGGAGGCAGAGGGGATGGAGTGTCTAGGAATCCCTTATATTTTCACTATGATGTTTACATAAGTTAAAGCTCCCTTAAAAACTAAGAAAAAAATTTTTTAATGACTACATTACAAAAAAATCAACTATCAAAATATAGCTTAAATACAATAAAATGCATCCATATTTATTGAGTATATTTCCATGAGTTTGGACAAGTATATATACCTGTGTAACCACAACTACATTGAAGATATGGAATATTTCCAAGAAAATCCCCTTAGACCACATTGACCCAGGCAATCACTGATCTTTCTTCCTCTAGAGACTGAATTTTTTTTCTAGAGTGTGATATACATGAAAACCATAGTGAAAGTATTCTATTTTTCTATTCTCCTTTGTTCAGAAATGTATGTGAGATTCATCCACACTATTTCGTGCAATGGTACTTTGTTGGTTTTTGACACTGAGCATTACATTGGATGGGAACATTGCCTTTTTAAAAAATCGTTTCTTTTGTTAATGGACAATTGCATTGTTTTACCTTGGAGATTTTATGAATAATCTTCCCCTGAATATTTGTGGAAAAAAATAAAGACAGCATATGTAGGTCCATAAATAAAATTTTTTATCTTAAGAGTTATCACCCATTCATTGAAGACAAGTTACATTTAATTTTCCTTCATATTAAACATTTATCCAATTGAACTAATTCACATTAGGTAAAATGATTTGAATAAACACCATTCATATAATGGACTGTACTATTTTAATTATTACTTACAATTTTTTGCCTATTCTGAATTAAATAGATCAACACTTGTAAATAGTAAGCAGGACAACATGGCTGACAGTATTGCATTATGTCAAGATAGAATGAACCTTCCTCAATCTCCATTACACAGGACTCTTATTTCTTTATTATAGCTATCTATTTTGAAACCTTCAAAATATTCCCCTCAAATTAGCCAGCACTCAGTTTTCAGTTGTTAAATTACAAGGAAAAGAACTACATAATTTGTCTGTATCAAAATATTGCAAAAATTTCAGTAGATACATAGAATAAATGAAATGCTAAGTAAATTGAAAAGAACTTTCTAATCCCTCCCATCCCCACTGCCATCACATATAAGAAAAAGCAAAGACAGACATTACAAAATAAATATTTTTTGGTAAATTGTAAGTATAGTAAAACTGGAAGAAAGGTAGAGATGCACATGCATTGTATATTAATATGGTCAAAGGATATAAGGAAGTCCAGAGTACATAGTTAATATTTGAGATCCCAGAATAACCATCCATGCACGTCTAAGTTCCTGACTGTTGTGTGTTTGGAGAAACCTTCATTTATTTGAGTCCTATCATTCCTTGCTAAGACAAGATTAAATAGATAAAACATATTGGATCATGTATTCATGACGTGTATATACACACCTTAAATATTTTTTTATATTTTAGTCAACTTATGATTCATCTGGATCTATTGAAAACTTCATATTCATATTCCAGGATACTGTAATCCAAAACTTCTGATTAAGTGGGTCTGAGATTAGTTCAGGTGCTATAGCAATGAACAAGCAGATCTCAGGAAGATACGTTAAAAAACAATGCTTCTTTCCAGTAATTAGAGAGGAAGGTCAAACTAGAGCCAAGTAACATGGTATTTTTATAATTATGTTTATACTTATTTTGTTTAATTTAACTTACTAAATCTGTATTTTATATATTATGTAATTAACAAATAATCATGTTGACTCATGCGTCTCAGTTTCCTGGGCTCTAGAGAGGTAGAGTAATTTTGATTCTGAGAGCTAAATTTATTTATGCAATTGAGAATAATAGTTTGTTGACAATCTATTGGAACCGATGGAGGTTGAAGTTTAAAATGCTTCTGAATATAGCATTTTTCATTATTATCACTAGCAATTAGTAAATGTTTAGCATTTAGTGTACTGCTAAACACTGTGTTAGGAACTTTATATATTTTAAAACTTTTCACAAACCTTTGTCATAAAAATTTGAATTCTAACCCTTGCTTGACTCCTAATTTCATAGTTATTCTTTTCACATTGAGTTTATCATATTTTTAAACATATATTAACAATTTATATGATATGCCAGTTATTTATTGGTTTCTCTCATGGATAGTTCATATAAAATAATATAATTTAGAGTAAAAACAGAAGAGAGATGTAATTAAAATCATTAAAATTTTCTTATAAATATAGTAGGTTAATTTTTAAATATTTTAGACTCATTTGGTGAAAGTACATTGAATTATTTTATGATTAGATTGATAATTCACTATATTGAATCAATTGGACACTTTTTATCTTGTGATTTATTTATATTTAAACCTTATAATAGTTAATTAGTAAGTTTAAATCCTAAAACATTATAATAAGTACCATTTTAATAACTTTCCACATTAATGTTTACAAAAAGTTTTCGGAGTAAAGAAAGTTTATGAAGATACCCAGTATTACATGTGTCATCAAAATCAACCAACATCATTTGCTTCAAAATCAGGAAAGTTAGCAGTACATATATTCTAAATCAATTTTCAAAAACTCATACACATGAGAGTGTCTACTATTTCCCTATTGTATCTGACTGATAGTCTCTTGCACAATTAAAGCCTGCAGCATATGTATTGTGCCTTCTGGCCTTGAAAACATAACAAATTGTAGTAAAAAGATATTTTATGACAATAGGATATGCTGTGTGATCTCTACCCAAGTATTGGAAGGGATCCCAGGTATTGGACTGTCCAGATGGTTTGGAGAGTTGAGTGTTGAAATAATAATACATGTATTTATTCTGTAGCATACTCTATTGTTAAAGGTAAGAAAGCTTTACTGTGTAGAAAACTGGAGGAATTGAGTGTTAATTGTATGTATCAACTTGACTAAGATAGGGTGTCCAGTTGTTTGGTCAAACACTAGTCTAAATGTTGCTGTGAAGGTGTACTGTTGAATTTAAGTAAATAAAATTATCATAGATAATGTGGGTAGAAACACATCTAATCAGTTGAAAGCCTTGAAATAATAAACTGAGGCTTTCCAGAGAAGGAGAATTTCTGCCTCATGACTCAATATCAATTCTTGCATGAATTTACAGCCTGCTGGCCTGACCTACAAAATTCTGATTTGTCATTTCACAAAATAGCATGAACCAATTCCTTAAAATAAATCTCTTGATATATGTATATCTCTTCATACATATATATATATATATCCCATTGGTTCTGTTTTTCTGGACAACCTTGACTGATACATGTATATAAATTAATTATTCCTATTAATTTTTGTAATGAAAATACCTAAGTACAAAATGGAAAAAGACATCCACAAGTCTCAAAACTTTGGTGTAAAACTATCCTCCTTTTTGAGAGTGACATGCCTAAAACTTTTATTACCAAAAGACTGATATTAGTGTCACTCAGAAATGAGAGCTAATAGAAAGCATTTCCGAGGTGGCATGTAATCATGGCAATACTTCCCACACTACTTATTATATCCACTGTTAAAATGAATTTTTTGTATTATCTGAAAACAGCTTAAAGATTTGAGAAATGAGATTTGGAATAAGCAACGATGTATGTCTCAAATATAATACACTTGATATAACGGGAATCATATTATACATTTAAAAATTGAATGGTACATACATGCTTAGTATTCTCTTTATTATTCACATAAGTAGATCAAACTTGGTTGCTCTAGTATTTTAAGTTTCCTAAGACTTCATAACTATTATATTAAGATGTTTTTGCCCTGACATTGAAAATCAATTTTTCATATGTATTTTAAAAAGCTTCAATCATCTCAAAGGTTATTTTTTGATCTTGCAGTTAGAATATAGAAATGCTTGGGGAACTATCTGTAAAAGGCAGAATTAAATCCCAGTGTCTCCTAGATGTTAAATTTCTTGCAGTCAGTTTCCTTTCATCATTCCATCTTTGATACTCATACCATGCCTAATATGTATGTCATATATTCAAATGAATAAGACAGTATCCTAGAAATAAATAAGCTCAGAGGCTATAAGTAGAAACATACATAAACAAATAAATTTTTAAAGGTATGACAATACTGCAGTAAAGATCTAAACAGCAAACTTGGAAGAAAAAGGTATATCATACAGTCCCATGTTTTACAAAACATAAATTATCACAGAATATAGAACAGAGTGGTGGTTTTGTCCCATATCACAACATGAAGCTATTTTTGCATACACTTCAAGAGCGTGGCAATTGAATATGCATGAAAAGAAAAATATTAGGATTCTACATTTATGTTTAGCAATAACACATAAGGAAGAGTTATTTCTCTGTGATTTAGAGTAGAAAAAATCAAAGAACCATTCTTATCGGAACTACTACCTATTTAATCACATAATACTATATATATATATATATATCCTGACAAAGGCATGGTGACTAAAACTTAGGAGTACTTTTGTAGTATTTCTTTTCCCCTTGGAGCCATTTAGAAGCTTCTACAACCTTATCATTGTTTTGATATTTAGGATGAATTATATGTAAAGAAGTTGCCTGTGATGGTTTGAAGTCCTTTTATTAATCCCCAAAAGTAAGAGATTGTTTCTGAAATAATCCATTCATACTGGTGTGGGGCTTTTTGGTTAGGCTTAATCAGTGGGGCATGAGCCAGTTTGGATCTCTCTTCTCTGGCTGGGTCTGATACAATTGGATACACAGAGAGAGAGAGAGAGAGAGAGAGAGAGAGAGAGAAAGAGAGAAAGGAAGCAGCCATATTGATGCTGCCATGTAAGAGAGATGACTGCAGTAAAATAAAGAAGCCCTGAGGGCCGAGAGAGGTCCCAGAGTCTGGAACCAGCAGAGCACAGTGGCATGGAAAGAAGCCCCCAAGGAACCGGGCCCACTGAGCAGTTCAAGGCTTAGGTCACAAGCCCTGCTGCATGCATGATAGCTCACAGCAGAACTTGGGAAGAAAGCAGAGCAGCTGAGACTGACAGAGCAGGCTGGAAAGAGTAAAGCCCTATGCCTGGATGCTCACAGCTGAGCTACTGATGCGGAGCTCTAAGAGATGGTGAGTCTGGCAGGGAAGGCAGAGACAAGACCTAGGCAGAGATTTCCCACCATCTTTCTTCACCATATTGCAGCTGACTTTGGTGAAAAAACCATCTCTCAAGGTGCCTTGATTTGGACATTTTCATGGCCTCAGAAATGTAAGTTTTTATGCTAAATGAAAATCCCATTAAAAGGGCAACCTATTGCTGTTACTATGCATTGGCAGCCCTGTGGCAAACCAGTGCATGTTACCTGATGTGGAAATAAACTGAACGGGCTCAATACAGTCTCAACCACACCTCTTCTATAACTCCAGTAGTCTTCATATAGAGTAAACAAAGGCTGATTTTTTATAAAACTACCTCTTTTCAGCTAGACATTATATAGAAACAGAAGAGTGATCAGCTGGACTGAAGAGACTCTTAATTTTACTGGCTTAATTTATTTATTTCAATTCTCTATTAGCCAGCCATATAATATCTCTTTCCCAGAAAAGAAGGCATTCCACCTTACAGTAGATGGAATAGTACAGAGAAGGAAAAACAGACACACAGCACACACACATGCACATGGTAGAGATGTCGAGACCTTGAGAGAAGAGAATGACACTTTTTCAGCTGGTTACTGAACTGAACCACAGCAATAGCTTTACTATTTTCTACAATCACGGTATTATGATTATACACAGCTTTCTTTATAAGAACAGAGAATACAAGAGAAAAAAATACAAGGAAAACTTATTTTAATATTGTTTTAAATGTTATGTTCATTAACACCCTTAAGAAATTTTTATATGGGAAAAATTTAGCATAAAACTTGTTTATCTATGGAATGATTTTTCATTATCCAAATAGAGTTTTTGAGCAGTAAAGGCCTTTTAAGTGTGGTTCCTTTGAACAGTGAATTTTCCAGTCTATGTAAAAGATTCTTCAAAAATGTTAAGCAGAAAAAAATTAGGTCTAGAATATTCCATACATGCTTTATGTATGTTATGCTACATATATTTGCCCCTATGTTTTAATTCCATTCAATCAGCAATACTTGTTTTTATGATAGGCAATAAGGTGAATAAAATATAACCCTTAACTTTGATAGGTTTACAGTCTCATAAAAGAAAGAATAACTAGTACACATCATTTGAATTAAATTGCTCAAGATAATTGTCCAGGAATTAAATTGAACAAGAAAAGAATTGTCTTCAGCAATAGGTGAACTCAAAAAGTTTAATCTGAACCAAATATTAAAAGACTCTAGTAGGTGGAATTAATCAGATTGCATAATTATTTTAGTTTAAAATTGTTAAAAATGAATGTCATAATCTGTAACAATTTTTTCTTTATTTTCTGCTATATTATTACAGTGATTCTATTCTGCCATAGGCTAGTTTAATTTCCTACTTATTCTTCTTAGTAGGATAATTTGAAATAATAATAAAGGGGAAAGGAAATCATGGGTGACAATTAGTTTATGAGCTTAATTTGTCAGACAACATACTTGAGGTCATGGAACAGGAATTAGCTTCTTCTACTTCACGTGTAAAAAAATCACAAGTTAGCTTTGGTCTCAACTAAGAATGAGAACTGTTGTACTAACTAAAAACTCTCATTCTTTTTGAGCCAAGAGAGCTAAATCTCCCAAAAAGATAGTTATCTTAGGAAAAAAGTGTCCACTATCTGCTTTTATTCTTGGAAGAGTAAAAGGAGAAAAAAGAAGCTGTCATAGATAGGGTGAGAAGATAAGAGCTGATTTTTAGTGCATTCTCAAGGCCAAATGTGAGTTCACGTGATGGTTTAGAATCCATCTGCATCCAGATACACAGAAAGTCTATCCTTGCACATCAATTATTTTCCATGGGTCTTGGCCAAGGCTCACAAGAACAGGGCAAGAGCTGAAATAAACACTTCATGAAATGCATAATTGCAGGGCCTCCTGAAGTCTGACTGTAGAACAAGAGAGCTGACAGAAAACCTTTGGATATTCAGATCCTTGGTAATATGAGTCAGTGGTCACGTGTGGCCATCAGAGGAGCAGGGAAACTGAGAACACTCCCTGACTGCCTCTAACGTCTGAGGGAAGTGGAGAAGAAGAGGAGGAAACCCACCAGGCATACCGGCCTACTTTCTGAACATGAGGCATCAGCTGCCTAAAACTGGAGAAGAGCAAAAGAGCTGAGAGAAATCCAAGGTCTTAAATGAGTATGAAGCAGAGGTTGCCCGTGGTTGGGAGCGGGGTCAGTGTTGACGGAAAATCCGCCCCTATCTTGAGGCACAAGGACTGCACTAGCTGAAATGTGAAGGTAGCATGAGAAAACGTCCAGGACTTCCTTACAGTGAGTATGCGGTACTGACATTCTGTGACTAGGAGAGAATCAGAAAGGCAGACAGTGACCCTTCTAGAAACACACGTGTATGGAATCTATAAAGGCCAATGCGAGTCAGGAGAATTGAGCAAACATCAAGGCACTTGGATTCCAATCCTCAATTAATGATAGTTTTCTAATTTCATACTTAAATTACTTGAAACCTGTAGAGACCTGAACCTAGCTGGAGAAACAAGAAAATCAAAGCACAGTTTATCTATAGAAAAGGTTGACATTAGTGTCCTACCAAAAGCAAAGACATGACCATTTTGGGGCATGCATACTGTATATTCTCTCTCTTATGTTACTTTACATATAATATTTAACATTCAATAAAAATTATGAGATGCTTATTTCTATGAGAAGCAAAGAAAGTAGGGTCCTTCTCTAAGAATTAGTCAATAGCACAAGATATGGTTTAGACACTGAAATTATTAAACAGATACTTAAATATAGCTATTATTAAAATGTTAAAATATCTATAGAGGAGCTGGTGAAAAGATATACAATAGCAGTGAACAAATCGGGAACAATATTAGAAGATGGAAATGGGGGAAACAGATGTGACTAAAGCAGTTGAGCACCTGCCTCCCACGTGGGAAGTCCTGGGTTTGGTTTCCAGTGTCTTCTAAAGAAAATGAGTAGACAATAAGCAGACAATGAGCAAAAACAACAAGCAGACATTGAGCAAAGATAATGAGCAAAAACAACAAGCACACAAGGAACATAAACAAATGAGCAGGGAGCAGATGTGACTCAAGCAATTGAGTGCACCTCTCCCACATGGGAGGTCCTGGGTTTGGTACCCATTGCCATCTAAAGAAAAACAAATAGACGACAAACAGGCAATAATCAAAAACAATGCGCAATGAGCAAAAAATACTAAAAAACATTGAATTGTGTACTTAAAATATGTGAATTATAAAGTTTGTGAACTATATGTTAATGAAATCATTTAAAAAAGATGAAAATGATTCAGAAGAGCAAAATTATGATGCTAGAAATTAAAAATACAAGTGAAGAATTCTTCTGATATGTTTATCAACAACCACACCTATTTACCTGGAAGAGAGATGGATAATGATCTTCTAATCTGAAACAGAATATTAAAAAAAGAGTAAAACAACCACCACAAAAACAGAGTATTTGAGATTCATGAGTCAAGGACAAATGATCTAACAAATGAAATATGTATATTAGGTGTCTCATAAGAAGAATCAGGCTGGACAAAACTTTTGAAGATTTAATGGCTTATCAATTTCTACATTTGAAGATAACAGATCCAAAAAGCACAGAAAATATCAAGAACAAGTAATAGAAAGAACAAAATATTTTGTGAAATTGCTGAAGGCCAGAGATGAATTTTCTATTACAGCCATTTGTTAATATGTCTATCTCTGTTTTGGTCTTTTTATTTGTTAACACTTTTTAAAAAAACTTTTTTATTGAAGTTTATCATTCATACATGAACATCCTTAAACAATAAGTGTATAGTACAAGTTGTGAATATACAAAATAAACATGCATATCATTCTACAGAACTCCCATACATGACCCTTCCACAAACACCTTGCATTGTGAAACAATTGTTACAAACTATGAAAGAGCATCACTAAAACATTACTGCTAGCTCTAGCCAATATCCTACATTTGGTTAATTTCTTCCCCCTCCCCCCCAAGCCACTTTGTTAATGACACCCTGTATAATATTATGTACTTGTTACAATTCATAAGAGAATGTTCTCATATTTGTCTGTTAACCACCATCCATTGTCCCCCACAGGATTCATTGAGCTATACAGTCCCATGCTTGTACAATCCATTCGAAGTGTACACTCAGTGGCTCTCATATTCGTCAGAGTTGTGCTGTCATCACCTCCATCAACTTTAGAACATTTTCATTACTCAAAAAGGAAAGATACCCTACCCTATTTTACCCTCCCATTTTTATCAGTTAGCATTGATATCTTTGCCATTGTTGCAAAAATATTACAAATTACTGTTAACTATAATCCATAAGTTACATTAATTTTAATTTTCCCTTGTATCACCATATACTTAAAACTGTAAAAGATCATTCTTCAACTTATACTATTAACCACAATCTTCATCAACCAACAAAGTCACTGTTTTACAGTCCTTACATTATTCTCTAGCTTCCTTTCAATTACATATTATATCCACAGACTACCCTTGTCAGCCACAATCACATTTATAAATCAGCAGTGTTAGTTATAGTTATTATAGTTGATGTATTAACATCAACTCTATTTCTACATATTTATAATAAACCCTATTAAAATTCTATATACATTAAGCATCAGCTCCCATTCTCAATCCACATTCAAATAATAGTAACCTATACTCTAGAGTTTACATCTGTGAGTTTACTCTTCATTTTAATTAAAAACAGTGAGACCATATAGTGTTTGTCCTTATGTGTCTGACTTATTTTACTCAACATAGTGTCCTCAAGTTTATCCACGTTTTCATATGCATCCCAATTTCATTGCTTCTTATAGCTGAACACTATTCCATTGTATGTATATACCACATTTTGTTTATCAACACATCAGTTGATTGACACTTGGGTTGTTTCTATATTTTAGCAATTGTGAATAATACTGTCATGAACATCTGTGTGCAAATGTCAGTTTGCATTCTTGCTTTCAGTTCTTCTGAATATATTCCTAGTAACAGGATTGCTGGATCATCAATATGAAGTGTTGTTCCTATTCCTCTACATCCTCTCCAGCACTGGAAATGTTCTTTACTTTTTAGTAATGGTCATTCTATAAGTTGTGAAATGATATCTCATTGTAGTTTTGATTTGCATTTCCCTAATAGCTAATGATGTTAAAAATTTTTCATATGCTTTTAGGCCATTTATACTTCCTCTTTGGATAAATATCTATTCAAGTTTTGGGCTCATTTTTTTAATTGGGTTGCTTATCTTTGTAACATTGGATTGTATGATCTCTTTATAAAACATGTATATCAAATGTTTATTGGATATGTGGCTTCCAAATGCTTTCTCCCATTGAGTAGACTGCCTTTTTACTTTCTTGACAAAATCTTTTGAAGCACAACAGTGTTTATTTTTGAGTAGGTTCCATTTCTCTATTTTTTCTTTTGTTGCTTGTATTTTAGGTGTAAGGTTTAAGAAAACACCTCCTACCACAAGATCTTGTTGATGTTTCCCTAGATTTTCTTCTAGGAATTTTATTGTTGTAGCTTTGATCAATTTTGAGTTAATTTTTGTATAAAGCATGAGATAGGAGTCGTCCTTTTTTCTTTTAGGTATGGCTATCCATTTCTCACAGCACCATTTGTTGAATAAACTGCTCTGTGCCAGCTGGGTGGGCTTGACAACCTTGTCAAAAATCATTTTACCATAAATTTGAAGATCTATTTCTGAACACTCAGTTCTATTCCATTGGTGAAAATATCTATATTTATTCTACTACCATGCATTTTTACCACTGTAACTAATTAATACGCTTTAAAGTGAGGAAGTGAGAGTTTACCAACTTCATTCTTCTTTTGAAAGGATATTTTTGGCTATTCAGGAACTATTACCCTTTCAAATGCCAGTAAGTCCACCCTAATACATATTTTATTCCTCCTTTCTGAGGACCCTGGAATGGCAATGCCCACTCCACCTCTAAATTGAGAGGGGACTAGATCTCACTTGGCTAATAGATGTTGTAATAGTTTGATATAGTTATGAATTCCAAAAAAAAGATATTGGGTTATTTTTGTAGTCTGGTCTGTACCTGGGCATGATTAAGTTAAAATTAGGGCTTTTGATTGGGCCATGTCATTAGGGAATTGAGTCCCCACACCTTGGTGGGTGGGGACAAGCAGATAAAAGGCATGGCAACAGACAGAGTTGGAGGGTTCTTAATGTTGGAGTTTTGTTGTTTGAATTTGATGCTGAAGTCTTAAGCTGGAGTCCTGGGAAGTAAGCTCACAGAGGAACAAGAAGCAAGACCCTGGAAAGGAGGAACCCAGGAAGCCTGAACCCTCACAGACATCAGCAGCCATCTTGCTCCAACAAGTGAAAATAGACTTTGGTGAGGGAAATAACTTATCTCTATGGCCTGGTATCTGTAAGCTCCTACCCCAAATAAAAACCCTTTATAAAAACCAACCAACTTCTGGTATTTTGCCTCAGCACCCCTTTGACTGACTAATACAGATGGGATTCTCCTGCTTGTAGTTGTAGACTCTCTTCGTTCCTCGTATGGTGATTGACCATCCTCACCTCCTTGTTAGCTGACCTGGGTAAGTCCAACAAACTGGAGAGTAAGTGTAGTAACTCTGTCAAGGCTCATGCCTAGCTGGCACATGGACAATTCAGAGATTCAAGTCTCCTGGGCATACACTAACCCCAGCATCAACCACAGGTTCAGTAAAAGTGACAAAAGAGGCATGTGTAGAGAAGTTACATCTGAGTTCAACTCTTTCACACTCAGGAGCACAGATTCCAATGTAGGACCCAATGGAAAAACACTGAACTCCAGAGCCATCAGCCATGACCATAGGACCTGGGCATCTCTGTAGCCCTCAGGAGCACTACTACATGGAGCTGTATCTACTTGGCTACCTCTCAGACCCTGCTGAGACACACTTAAGTGTGACCCTTCTGATGACCTTCTGACTCATTTTGAGGTCTCTTAGTCATATAAATTCATTTGTCTTTATCATTTCTCCCATTTATTCAAGGTCTTTTTCTAATTGCATCACCAGCCGATGCTTGGTAGTAATCCCTTGGCACCAGGACAGCTCATCTCCAGGAGTCATATCCCACAATGGGGGGAAGGTAATGTATTTACATGCTGAGCTTGACTTAGAGAGCTGCCACATTTAAGCAACATGGAGACTCACAGGAGGTAACTTTTAGGCACCCTGCTCTAGAGCAAGTTGAAATTTCAAGCACACAAGCTCATAAGCATAGTCATCGGTATCAAGGGTCCATTATTGGACCATCCTTCTTCACTGCTCTTTGCCCTTGCACTTGGGGGATTGTTGCTGTTCCACTGGGGAATGTGACAGAGCTCCGCAGGATGGGAACTCAGCACTCGCTCATTTTTTGTGTGAAATTCTACCCCCTATATCAATACTCAATGAACATACAAACATATCTATATACCCCATATGCATGCCCTGGAGAAATCCCTTCACCCATGCATCCCCACCAATGACATCCCACACCAGTGCTCCTCTCCTGCCATAGTTGAACCTCTCTGTGATCCAAAAGTTCTTAAAAAATGAAGCCTAATGTATTGCCAAATTCAATTAATAGGAAAATGAAATAGTAATGATAGTTTTAAATATTAGAAGTAAAATACATAATAATTTAGAAAAACTAAAATAAAGTAAAAAATAGAGATATTAAAAACCTGATATCATAAAAATGTATTTTTTTGATGTTTTGCTTCTCATCATTGTAATAGATGTTGCCCTGTATGTACAG
Organism: Dasypus novemcinctus; assembly: GCF_030445035.2. Taxonomy (NCBI): domain Eukaryota; kingdom Metazoa; phylum Chordata; class Mammalia; order Cingulata; family Dasypodidae; genus Dasypus; species Dasypus novemcinctus. The sequence goes on along the minus strand of NC_080679.1, from coordinate 52,706,747 downwards.
TGACAAGGCAATCCCTTCCATTTCTTCCTCAGTGGTTTTCATCTTTTTTTCTTTTTCATTATGTCTTCAAAAAATTTTAGGTCACTATAAAGTCACTTATAGAATATAGGGGACTCCCATATAAACCACATCCCAGCAATGATTTTTTTACATATGGGTGTTACATTTGCTACAACTGATGTACAAATATTGAAACATAAATACTAACCATGGTTTACATTATGGTTTACATTATGATTTATATTTTAAAATATGAAATTTTATAAATTTTTGGTGAAATTTAGCATGGCCGGTATCCATCATTGCACAATCATACAGAACACTTCCATTGCTCCCCAATTACACCCTCTTCCACCTATTCTATTCCTCTCTCCCCCTTACCTTGGGGCCCACAGTGACAACCAAGATTCACTGTTTAAAGGACAAGATCCATAGATACTCACAACAGTGCTGAGGACTTGACATGCTAGTCTGTCCTTCCCCATTGTGAGCAAGCCATGCTGTCAAGAGGCACCTCCCTCTGTTTGAGAACATCAGGCCTACCCAGGATGGGGGTATGGGGGTATAACACCTTCCCACTCATTGTATGGGTCTGCACCCACTGATATAACAGACTATGACAAGATGAGCACTCACACACTCCCTAGAAATCTGTCCCAGTTGTACCCCATGCCAAATGCCTCCACATCCAACACCCTAAACCAAACAACCCTTCCTTATTATATTTTCTTTTCTTTTTTTTTGTTCGTCAGATTTTCTAATATATTTTCTTTTTTTTACTGAATATTATCTATTTATTTTTTTCTTCTTTATTTTCTTTTAAGTGTTACATTAAAAAAATATGAGGTCCGCATATACCCCCCAACCCACCCACGCCACCCCTCCCACATCAACAAACTCTTCCATCATTGTGGCACATCCACTGCACCCAGCAAATACATTCTGGAGAACTGCTGTAGCACATGGACAGTGGTCCACATTAGAGTCCACACTCTCCCCCAGTCCACCAAGTGAAACATGACAGGACACACAACATCCAGCATCCATCCATGCAGTACCACCTAGGACAACTCTAAATCCTGAAAATGCCCCCAAACCATATCTCCTCTTCCCTCTCCCGACCATCAGCAGCCACCGTGGCCACCCTTTCCACATCACTACTACAATTTCTTCCCTTACTAATCACAGTGGTTCCCCAGCAGAACATCAGTAAGTCCACTCTAATCCATATTCTATTCCTCCATCTTGTGGGCCTGGGATGGCTATGTCCAGTCCCCCTCTACATCAAGATGGGGTTTAGATTCCACATGGATGATGGATGCAATTCTCCTGCTTGCAGGTGTAGGCACTCTTGGCTCCCTGGTGTGGTGGTTGACCGTCTTCACCTCCCTGTCAGTTGACCAAGTTAAGTCCAAGAAACCAGAGGGTAGGAGCTGCAAGTCTGCTGAGGCCCAGGGCCTGGCTGTCACATGGACAGTTCAGAGATTCAGGTCTTCTGAGTATACATCAACCCAAAGGCCAACCACAGGTCCAGTAAAAGTGACTGAAGAGGCATGTGTAGAAAGATTATATCTGAGTCCAATTCCATCACACTCAGGAACACAAATTCCAAAGTAGGGCCAACTGACATGGCCTTGAACTCCAGAGCCATCTGCCTTGACTATAAAACCTGTGGGTTGCTGCAGCCCTCAGGAGAACCAGCACTTAGGTTTCCATCTACCTTGGCTATCTCAGGTACCCTGCTGAGGCATGCATAAGCATTATCCCCTGATGACCTCCAGACTCATTTTGGAGACTCGTAGTCATATAAACTCACTTGTCCTTTCCATTTCCCCCTTTTTATCCAAAGTCAAAAAGCAGTTTTTAACACTGGATATTACATGTAGGCTGAGGTATTCTGCCCTTCTGAGTTGACCTCTTTGTTCATGGTCTTTTTGTAATTACATCATCAGCTGGTGCTTGGTAGTAATCCCTCAGTGCCAGGGAGGAGACTCAGCATAGACACATTGCCTTCCCCCCACCAGGGACATGACTCCTGGGGGTGAGCCTCCCTTATTATATTTTCTAAAGAGTTTTCTCTACATTTTCAACCATGTACCTGGCAATCTCCTATGTTCACCTGCTCCTCTCCAACCCTCCCCTCAATTCCAAGGACCAACTGACCCATCCTCCTAACTCTAGCCCCCCTCAAACCTGCAAAACCCAACTCAATTGTATCCCTATGCCTCTACCTTATCCCTTCACTGCACAACTACTTACCTCCACTTTGTTGTAGATTTCTCCCATGTGAGCATTGGCTCACAACCTTTCTCTCCCCCTCTATTTCCTGTAAGCCTATCTTCCAGTCTCTAGCTCTCTGAGACAGGTTGATCTGCTTAATTCATATCAGAGAGGTCATGTAGTATTTTTCCTTCAATGCTTGATTTGATTCATTCGACATATAGTTCTCAAGATTCATTCATGTTATCCCATGTGTTAGTACTGTATTACTTCTTACAGCTGAGTAGTATTCCATTGTATGTATATGCCTTTTGTTTATCCATTCATCTGTTGATGGGCATTTGGGTTGATTCCAACTTTTGGCAATAGTGAACAATGCCACTATGATCATTGGTGTGCATATATTGGTTCATGTCTTTGTTTTCAGTTCTTCTGGGTATATACCCAGCAGTGGAATTGCTGGGTGATATGGCAAATCTATAGCTTGTTTCTTGAGGAACTGCCAAATTTTCCTCCACAATGGTTGAATCCTTCTACATTCCCACCAGCAGTGGATGAGGGTTCCCATTCCTCCACATCCTTTCCAACACTTGTAGTCTTGTTTTTTTAATAGCCAAGCTGTGCTCAAGAGTGGAATCCAGGTAGCTGAATTTGCCAGTCAAAAGCTGCTGTTGATGCCAGGCTACTTTCTCTCCCCTACTTTTGAGAAAGAAAGCTTCTGCTTCCAGTCTCCTGTTGGTCCAGAGGTGGCCCGATTCACCAGTGGGGGCTGAGCATGGAAGAATCTACTCATGAGTCTTCCTCTTAGATGGTTAGTCTCCTTTTCCTCTTCTTTCCTGGATAGTACACTGTGTTCTTCTGGACTCCAGAGTCTCTAAAAATTTGATCCAGACAGATCCTGACTGACTATTAGTTGCCCCCTGAAGAGCTGATTGTTAAAGTTTCCTACTCTGTCCCCGTCTTGGACCTTCCCTCTGTTTCAGTCTTATTCATTATAGCTTCCTGTATAGACTACTCAATATTTTTTCTTTATTGTCAGTGTTTAGGCTTTTCTGAAAACTGGGTTCTTCTGTGTAAATTTGAAAAAATAGTTTGCCAAGTTCTGTGAAAAACTGTTGGAACTTTATTGAAATTGAATCAAATCTTTTGATGAATTTAGAAATAAAAATTTAATATTATTTTACTTTTCTAATTTATTTAAATTTATCCATATCTGCCTCAGAGTATCTGTTATTGTTTTAAAGGGGTGTATTTTAAATTTACTTTTGTTGATATTTTGCTGCTTTAATAAAAAATTCATCTTATTTTTATATAATGTTCAAGATGAGTGACACAGATAAATTATCATTTTTCAAATATTTAAACATATACATTGTTTTGAATTTTCCATTTAGAATGGTAGTTTTAGTTCTTCCTGTACAATCCTTGCTTTTTTAATTTAAAATTTGTTTATAGAAATATATCATTCATACATAAACATACATAAAAAATAAGTGTATAGTAAAAGTTGTGAACTTACAAAACAAACATGCGTTATCATCATATACATGTTTCCATACATCACCCCACCACCAACACCTTGCATTATTGTGAAACATTTGTTACAAATTATGGAAAAGCATCATCAAGATATTAATTCTAACTATAGCCCATATTTTTCATTTAGTGTTATCTTCCCCAACCACACCAATATTAACATCCTGTAATATTACATATTTGTTATAGTTCATGAGAGAACATTCTCATATTTCCTCTGCTAATCACAGTCCATCTTCTAACACAGGATTTCCTGTGTTATACAGTCCCACAGTCCCATGTCTTACACAATCCATTCAAAGTTTACACTCATTGGCTCTCATTTTCATCACAGAGTGGAGCTGTCATCACCTCACTCAGTTTCAAAATATTTTCATTACCCCAAAAGGAAAAATCCCATACCCCTGTGGCAGTTTGAAATAATTTTATGAATCCCCAAAAGAGAAAGATTATGTTTGTAAACTAATCTAGTCCTCTGGGTGTGATATCCTTTAGTTGCATTAAATTCAGTTGATTAGATTACTTGATAAGATGCCTTTAGGGCTTTTGATTAGACTATGTCAGTGCATCCTGACACAGACTGAGTCTCCACCCTCTTGCTGGGTCTGATTAAAAACAGAGACACAGGGACAGATAGACAGAGAAAAAGAAGTCACCATATTTGATACTGCCATGTGAGAGAAGACTAGAGTATTGCTTAAGCACAAACCCCCAAATGACTGGGTCAAAGGAGCAGCTCAAGAAGAGACAAGCCCTATGCCACATTTGCCTACAGCCACAGGATGGTGGAGACCTCTGCAGAGAATGGTGCCATCTTGCACCATATATAGAAGCCATCTTGACATACATGACAGCTGATTTTGGTACGAAAGTGTTTCTGATGGTGTCTTGATTTGGATTTTTCATGGCCTTGCAAATGTAAGATTTTACCCCAAATAAATTCCCTTTATAAAAGCTAACCCGTTACTGATACTTTGCACCAGCAACCCTTTGGAAAACTAAAACACTTCCTATTGTTGTCTCTTAGAATTAATATAATATTTTTTTTGCCATTACTGCAAAAATATTACAATATTACTGTTAACTACTGTCCATGAGGTACATTAGTTGTAACTTTCCTATGTACCACCATATTTTTCTTTCTTTTTTTTTTTAGGAGGTACCAGAGATTGAACCCAGAACCTTGTACATGGGAAGCAGGCACTCAACCTCAGCCTGCATCCTCTCCTCAGTGAGAGTTGGTTTTCCCATTTGTTAATTTGTTGTGTGTGTGTGTGTGTGTTTAGGAGGTTGTGGAGATTGAATGTAGGACCCCATACATGGGAAGCAGGCATTCATCCACTTGAGCTATATCCTATCCCTATACTCTTAGAACTTTATTTATTTTATTTGTCATACTATTTTGGCTAGGACTTGAGTATAAGGTGGAAGTGTCCTAGTTCTTGTTTAAAATAAATTCTAAAATAAATTTCACAAATAAGAATTATGGCTGGTATTGATTTTTTAGTAGATATTACTTATAAAGGCCTAATTTATTATCATGATATGTGTTGAATTTCATCAAATGATTTCATTGTATCTGTGAATAAAAATGTTCCCCTGGTTTCTTTATTCATGCTTTTTTATTTTGAAACAACTTTATTTCAAATTCACAAAAATAAAAGAACAACAACAATAAAAAAGGCAGCTTAACAAATTATGGAAACATAACTCTTAAAAAGTTCCTTTTCAGGCACTTTTATATCATCTAATTTCAAAAACTAACTCACTTGTTGCTCTAGTGTTCAGAGAGATACACAGATGAATACCAACTTTTGCTATACAAACATTACAAAGAGTACCTGAGATTCATAATATGAGGAAGGCATTTATAATTTTTGAGTGTTATACCACCATTTTACTTCCTTGATAAATTCAGTTTAGTCAAAGTATATTAAATATCTTAAAATTTATTTTTAAAACATTGCTGCATTCCAGTTATTAATATTTTAAGACCACTGATTTATTATTAGGCTGAGATGGACTTGCAATTAGATGTCAATCCTTTAACAAAACTGAACAAAGTTACTCTAAGCTCTATCATTTTGTTTCTGTAAGTTTGAATCAATTCATTAGATGAGTTTGATATTATGTACACTCTTTATCAGTTGCCTGGAAAAAATTGTATGACAATAAAATTGTCTGTTCCTTGAAATTTTGTTGGGAATTGTCTATGTATACAATCGAGTATTTCATTTATTATACCTGTTGACTATTGTTTTAATTTACTTAATTTCTTTCTTCTTGAGTCAATTTTACTTTTTATTATTCTAAGCATTTCAATATTTCATCTGTTGTTTCATATGTATTAGCATAAAATTTCATTAAGTTCTTTTATGTTTTTGTCCTTTGGTTTTGTAAGTGTTTTCTTTCCATGTATAATATTCTATATTTTTTTGTTTCTCACGTCTTATTTAGTCTTTTCAGAAATTTATCATTTTGTTAACATTTTTCAGTGAAATATCTTTTATGTTTAAATTTTCTAATATATTTTTGCTCTCCATTTTATTGAGTTTTCCTCTTTTTTGATCTAGTTATCCATCTATTACCCATTTATCCATATATTGCCTCTGAATTCAGAATCTACCCTTCATTGTCCTACTTGTGATACTGGAATGTATCTCCCTTTCTGGCCAGTTCAATATGAAGCTTTGTGAGTAAAGGCCTAGGAAGTGGCACTGCAGAAGGACACTGCTACTTTTCCAGATTACTATGTGCTTTTCTTTCTTATGGCTCCTGCAGGAGCTCAGTTGGTGTGCTGGACATTAGGGGGATCTACCTACCAAATGTGTAGCAGCATAATCTGGGCAGTTTCACTGCAAGTTCCATGGGTGCCCTGCTAGCTACCCAGTAGAAAGTTCAGCAACCCCCCAAACACACTTTCACACACACAGTGGAGGCTTCCCAGCAAACTGATAAGTTTATTGAAACCCCAAGCAGCAGCCCAGCCATGGTTTCCTGAATGACAATAAACATAAACTCACCAAATGTGCATTAGTTTTCAACTGAGGCAACCTAACAAACTTCTTGGACATTCAGTGAGCTGCAACCACACTTACTCCAAGGAGATTTGAATCCAATCCTTGAGGAGGGGTCCCCTTAAGGATTGTTCCTTCATTCTGTACTCTCCCACAACAGAGTTTCTCTTTTTCACAGAGTTCTCCTTTACCCCTTGTAGTAACTAATTCCTTGTAAATAGTTAATAATTCTTTATTTTATAACCTATCTTTTCAAAGTATTATTTGGTTTCTGTCTTGTAATACATTATCTTTATTATCTATTTCTTTCTCTGGGTTTTAATCATTCTTATTGTCTTAACCCTTAAATTTGGACAATTAACTGATTAACTTATAGTTATTTTGTCTTTTTGTAAGCATTTAATATTATAATTGTTCCTCTAATTAACATTTTCACTCTCTCTCAAATGTTTTGATGTATACTATTTGTTTATGACTAGTCAGATTATTTTGTTTTCCCCATTAATAGTTTTTACTTTGATATCTAAGTATTAGTGGAGTGTTTTTTTGGGAAAAAAAAAATTCATGGCTTATTTTTATGTTAATTGCATTACCATAACTACAGCTTTTAAAGATCTACCCTAATATTTGGGGAAATGTTAAAACATGTATTTAATATGAAAATATAAAAAATTGGTTTTGTTTATATACAAGTTTATCTCTGGTGTTAATAAATTAATTAGAAGATTTCAACAACTAAGTGATGTGGTGAAATTAAAATAATGCAATATAGATGAGGCTTATAGGAGAGATGGTTTATATTTATTTGGATAGTTAGAGAAGGTCTTTCTTTTTAAGTATCATTTGAACTGGTCATGAATATATTGAATGATGACTTCAGTCATGGGTATGAAAAATAATGGGTTTGATAACCTGGTTAACCACCTGATCTAAGATATCTGAATTTGTCTTTCCTTCTCTTGAAGCACATTGATCCCCAATCTACACTTGCCTAGCTTTCCAATTGCTCCCCACTTCTGCTCCACAGTTATAGCCAAGAAGTAATTTTATCTATGATTCAAGTGTCACACACATAGACTAACCTGGATTAAGAAAGAAGTATTTTCAGTTCTGTATCATTTAAATGAAAGTGATACCAAAGTAAGAATGGATGTGGCACCTCAACAAATTCCCTTCAAGAACTCCTTCAAAAATAATTATCTATTCCCTCTAAATTGGAAGAATCTCTGGGGTCACACATAATTTTTGTATCTTCAGTTCATGGTTGGGCACATTTAAATTTCTCATTTCTTCTGTATAATTTATTTTGTCTGCCCCCTTATATAGAATATCATAGTTTCTCATTTTAGCATAGATTTATTTTTAAAATATATTATCTGTTTTTCAATTTTTAGGGCTTTAAAACATAAGGGGATTATTGTGATGCATGCTCAGGGTGCCCTCTCTATTCTCTTCACTGAACTCATGATGTATTTCTTTTCCTTTATATTATCACCAAACCAACAGTTGTCCTTCTTGCATTTAGTAGATTGTTACCTCCTCACAAGTGTTATTATATCAGCTGTCATCCTGTTACTCCTATGACCTTTTTTCTTTTTGTAAAGGTCAATGTGAATTCCAATCGTCTTAACCAAGGTGAAATTTACCCTTCCTAATGTGGCACGATTTACAAACTCAATGTTAAACTTTGCAGTCTATTACTCTGGATATTGATGATAGCATAAAACCCAGAGTTTAGGATTAATTCTATAGGACACCAGTTGTTATATCTCTTGCCTCCATACTGACCTCTGTTTATTGTTTTCTGATTGTACTTTAGTCAGTTGCCTGCTGACATAATAGCTATGTAATCTAAACTACATTTTCCAAGTATATTGATATAAGGATATTAAGTTTAAATATATTATTCACTAAGGACTCAGAAACCATGCTAATGCTACATTAATGCTAGCACATCACATTGGTATTTATGACTCCAAATCCCTTGGAGTTATATTTGGCAATAACTCAAGGTGTAATAGTAAGGTAGTCACAAACATCTGTCAGTACAGCTGGGAGAGAGTAACAGGTTCATAACAATGGGGAAATAAATTTAAATCAATGGGTGATCATTGGTGACATTTCAAGAAAGGGATTGGCTATAATCAACCATTTTAAAAAATCAAATTATTTGTTCTGCAATACCCAATCATATCCATTTCCCTCTGTTGCCATTTAATAATCTCAGAGAATTCCAGAATTTTATGATTGGCCAAATTATTGTTGTGCCTACCTTTTCAAGGGTAACAGTATAATCTCAATATTCAATAAGCATTCTGGTCATTTCACAAGTGTTGATAGATAAAGGATTTCCTCATGGATATACATAGAGTAATATTTGAAAGCCCTGTGTAAAATTACTTCCCCAGTTACCCATTTCCTGATTAAATTAGTCTATACTTATTAAAGTAATTGATAAAGAGAAATTAAACAAATAAGCAGTAAACTTTCCCAAACTTTCACTAATGGACTGTTCATACCACTAAGGCACTCAAGCATAATTTGAATACTTTTCAATCCGTTATTCTATATGTGTTAAAATTATCCCAGCTCCTAATTGGATAAATCAGAATGCATTCCAGGAAATATAAAATAGTAGCATAAGTACCATAAAATGGTTGGTCCTTACAAATCAACAGAAAATCAGAAGTTATCACTAAGTATTAATTCCCAAATCACATTATCATAGCTTCAAGTTAAAAGCAAGGAATCTGCCTCATATATCCCCATTGCAACCCAATTGGCTCTTGTTGGGTACCACCTTCAGGAGAGGAGTCTTAGCATGTCAGCCCACTCCATGATTTGTCAGTGTAAGGGGTCACCTACAAAAGCATAGCTCACACAGGTACTGGATAGAACAATGCTTTATTTGCATAAAGAGATAAAGCAAGATTAGTTTCAGTAGGGGCTAGCCAGTCTTGCTCCACAGCCAAAGCAGGGAGATGGTCTGTATGCATCTTTCTCACATTCTGTAGACAAGGAACTCCATTTCCCTTTTGGGAAACAGATTACAGTGGTAGGATTGGCCAAGTCACATGTAAAGCGTATATATATACTTAGTTAAGAAGTTCCTGGGAAAGTTTACACGTGCTCAGGACAAAAGGGGAAAGAATGTGCTGACAGACCACTATATACTATGGGATGTGTTTTATGTCAAGACACCCCATGAAGGGGGTCAACCCACATTTACATCCTGTCCTAAAAACCAAGCCAACATATCTGGTCCTGCACACAGGATTCATTTGTTGGTCACTGAGAAAGTGACCCGAACTCAGACTAGTCCCTTTCATAGCTCTCATCTCACATAGCTGGTACCACAGAACTGGGACTTGAATAGTTGTTGTCTTGTAATATACTATAAAAATGTTCATATATTTTGTCTTAGGTATGTAGCTTCAAGAGAAAGGCTTAAAAATAAAAGCATGGTTTCTTATTTACAAAGAAATTAATATTCTAGGTTATCAATAAGCATTTGTTATTGTTGACAAAGTTAATTTGATAATTAGAGAAATATGTCATATTTATTTATTGGGGGTGATAATAATTATCTTGCCTTAGATATTTTAAAGTAGCTATGATGTAGCATACATTTTAAGTTTATGTTAACAGAAGGAAATAGAATGTATTAAACTTATATGTTGGCTACATATTTCTGTAGAGCATGCTTATGAGAAATATATATTATTTTCTCTGACAGAGTATTTTAGAAATGTCATCTTTTAAACAGCAGGCTTACTAAAATTTAAGGGATGAATTAACCTACTGAAAGAAGCTAAATATAAAGAGAACGGTGATACTTAGAATTGAAGCATGATTTTCTGTATATATCTCAGACTCTATCCTAGAGTCTAATTTTGTGGACAATGGAAAAAGATGAAAATCACCAGTTACAGACTGAACATCTTTCAGGAAAAATGTCATAGGAGAAAGTCTACAAAAAATAAGAAATGTGTATCATTCAAAAACACATTTTCCACTTTTGAGCTTCTTAACTCTTTAGAAAGCTTTAGAGGTATGAGCAAATGTGAGTGAGCAAAACAGTTTCTGAGGGCTGATTGGATAAACTTTTATTTTGTTTTTTAATTTTTCTTATCTGATATGATTACCATGAATTTGGTACCCTTAGAAAACATCTTATATAAAATTGATAGTATTGATTTTCTTCATAAACTATTAAAGTTTCCTTACCATAAAGGATATTTGTTTGTAATAGGTCTTCTGTTTATGAGTCTGTAAGTTTAAAGGCATTACTTCTTGAAAATAAGTGAATTTTATTCTAGTGAAAAACTTTTCTAATCCTTACAGATAAATATATTCACTTCTCCCATCCCCCAACTACATACACACTCCTACAGCTCTCACTCTACTTTTTGATATACAAACAATCATATCTGATAGTCAAGAAGAAGTAATGGCACAGACTATCTGAGTCTGAGCAAGACTACTGCATCTGCAATTTATTCCAAAGATTCAAAAAAACATGAGAGTTAATGCTGAATATAATTTTAGAGACAAATTAGTTTTAGTTCATTAATTTTAAAGGTAGAGAAACTTATATGTTAGGATCTATATCAGAATTCTCAATTTGGTTCCATTGGTCAGTATGTCTGTGTGCCAATACAATGCTGTTTTCATTGTGTGTTACATCATTGGGTAGAAACCCATACAATGTATGAGAAGGTGTACCCCCATCCTGAGGAAACCTGATATTCTCAAACATGGGAATTGTGTCTCTCAAGAGAACTAGTAGCTCCCAATGGAGTAGAACAGTCTAGTGTTACTGGTCCTTCAAGCAGTGAAACTTGGTTGCCACTGTGGGCCCAGAAATGAAGGGAAGAGAGGAATAGAATAGATGGAAACAGAGTAACAGGGGGGAATTGTAAGTGTTCCACATGATCATGCAATGATGGATATAGGGCATGTTAAATTTCACCAAAAATGTATAAAAGTCTATAGGCTAAAATGTAAACCATAATGTAAACCATAATGTAACTAAAAATGTAGAAAATTGTACAATCCAAAATACAAACCATAATGTAAACCAAAATGGAACCATGATTGGTAGCTATGTTTCAATATCAGTACATCAGCTACAGCAAATATAACATGAACATGTAAAAAGATAATTTCTGGGGAAGGGGGAAAAGGGTTTGATGTTGGATATATGGGAGTGCCTCATATTGTGTATGTATTTTACTGTGATCTAAAACATCTTTGAAGACAAAATTTTTTTAAAAAAAGGGTTGTAGATACTGAGGAAGAAATAAAAGAAATTGCCTTGCCACAGTACACACAGGGCAATACCTATTACAGCAATGAAGGCAAAATGTCAAAAACAAAGGTTTATGATATTTTTCATTTATTAATGCCCCAACTTATTTTTTACTTTACTTTAGTTTTTCTAAATTAATACATATTCTACTTCTAATCTTTACACCTATCATAACTATTTCATTTTCCTAATAATTTGGTAATATATTAGGCTTCATTTTGAAGAAGTTTTGGACCACAGAGGGGTTCAACTATGGCAGGGGAGGAACAGTTGCGTGGGGTGTTATTAATGGGGGACACATGACTGGGTGGGAGTTCTCCAGGGCATGTACATACGGTATGCAAAATGTTTGGATAGTCGTTGGGCATTTTCATAGTAGTCATAGTACAAATAAAAACTGAGGGAGTGCTGAGTTCTTACCCAGGGTAGTTCTGTCACATTTCCCAATGGAACAACAATAATTCCCCAGTGGAAAGGCAAAGAACAGTGAAGAAGGATGCTCCAATGATGAGCCCTTGATACTGATGACTATGCTTATGATCCTATGTGCCTGAAATTTCAACTAGGCCTAGAGCTGCAGGGTGTCGAAGAGTTAACCTCCTGAGAGCCTCCATGTTGCTCAAATGTGGCCACTCTCTAAGCCAAACTCAACATGTAAATACATTACCTTCCCCCCAGTGTGGGATGTGACTCCTGGGGTTGAGCCTCCCTGATGCTGAGGGATTATTACCAATCACTAGCTGGTGATGCAACTAGAAAAATACCTTGAATAGAAGGGGGGAATGGTAAAGATAAATGAGGTTATATGGCTAAGAGTCTTCAAAAAAGAGTTGGGAGGTCATTAGAAGGGTCGTGCTTACACATGCCTCAGGAGGATCCCAGAGACAGTCAAAGTAGATACAATCCCAGGTACTGGTGCTCCTGAAGGCTATGGAGACACACAGGTCCTACAGTCGTGGCAGATGGCTCTGGAGTTCAGTGCCTTATCAGTGAGTCTTCCTTTTAAATTTGTTCCTGAGTGTGATGGAGTTGGACTCAGATGTGATCTTTCTACACATGCCTCTTCTATCACTTTTACTGAACCTATGGTAGACACTGTAGTTGGTGTATACTCAGAAGACTTAAATCTCTGGACTGGCCATATGCCAGCTGGGCCCTGAGTCTCAACGGAATTGCAACTCTTATTTTCTGGTTTGTTGGACTTATTCAAGTCATCTAACAGGGAAGTGAAGATGATCAACCAGCACACAAGAGAACTAAGAGTGCCTACAACTGCAAGCAGGAGACTTACATCCACCAACCATGTAGGATCTAAGCCCCCTCTCGATATAGAGAAGGAGTGGACATCACCTTCCCAGGGTCCACAGGATGGAGTAGTAAAATATGGATTAGAGTGGACTTATTGGTATTCTATATAGAACTATTGTGACTAGTAACGGAAGAAATTGTAGCACTGATGTGGACAAAGTGACCACAGTAGTTGCTGAGGACAAGGAGAGGGAAGAATTGATTGATATGGGGGTATTTTCAGGACTTGGAGTTGTCCTAAATAAAATTGCAGAGACAGATGCTGGACATTATATTTCCTGCTACAACCCACTGAATGTACTGGGGAAGAGGGTAAACTACAATGGAAGCTATGATCCATGCAGTGCAGCAGTGCTCCAAAATATATTTACCAAATGCAATAAATGTGCCACAGTGATGAAAGAGGTTGTTGATGTGGGAGGAGTGAGGGTGGCATGGGGTGTGGGTTATATGGGAACCTCATATTTTTTAATATAACATTTTTTGTGATCTGTGTCTTCATAAAAATACAATTTAAAAAACCTGAAAAATAAATAAATATAATAAAATGCCCAAGTTAAAAAAATAAATAAATAAAGGTAGAGAAACTGAAGTTTGTTTCTATATGATTTCTTGATTTTCCATGTAACGTATTTTAATGTGGGTTATTTTTTTATATCACTTGGAAATGCTTTTGTAATGAGCTTTTTATAGAAACTACACACAAAGAAATGCAGTACATTTTAAACTATAAATTACTTATGTTACTCATATTTTATAGGTCACATTTTCTTGATTATTTGCATGTCCTGTAATTTTTTATTGTCTGTTTGACATCATGAGTGATGCATTTAAGGGAGGCTGGATTTTACTGCCCTTGGTTAAAGGGAATTGAGTATTTTTCTGGCAGCCATTTAGAATTACTGAGGATGATCTCGAGCCTTTCAAACTTGGTTTGTTGCATTGTTGGACTATTCTACTTCTGTTATTTTTGTAGCCCTAGAAAGTATTTCTTATTCCAGAGCTTTGTCTTTACTTCAAATATCTGATCTTTCTGAACTCTCAACTGGAAACCCTGTTATACTTAACAAGATCTTTCTCTTTTGGGTGAGGAAAATCTGCAACATATCTCTGGAGTTTTGCAGAGCACATTTCTGAAAAATTTATTCAATAAAATCTCTGTAGTTTTGAGTATCTTTACCTTCCATGTTAATGTTTTTTTGCTAGGCTTTAAAATGGACATTTTCCCTTTGCCTGCACAACCCAGATATTGGTCAAGCACGCAGGGAAATGCTCACACAAACTTTGAGAATCCCTCTCTACGATACCCACTCTTTTTTTCATATTTGACCCATATATTCTAATTATCTCATCAGGATTGTGTGTCATCTATATCTCCTCAACTCAGTAAAACCACAGCTTTCTGCTATAGTTCTACTTTTGGGAGCCACATCAGGTAGGGTGAATTTGGTGCTTACCTCATCGATTTCCTTTTTTCAAATTCCAATCCTGTTCTGATGTCTAGTGTTTCAAATGTTTTTTTTTTTCATATATTTGGTTCAATTTTAGAATTGTTTACAGCAAGAGAGTAAGTCCCATTTCAATTATTTTTACTTTTACCTTAAAAATTTGTGACATTGATGTGAAGAAAGTGACTACAGTAGTTGTTAGGGGCAGGGAGAGGGAAGAAGAGATGTGTTGGGGGGCATTTTTGGGACTTTGAGCTGTCCAAAATGATATTGCAGGATCAGATGCTAGACTTTATAAATCCTGCCATAACCTACTGAATGTACTGGGGAGAGTGTGAACTACAGAGTGTACTATTATCTATGTGGTGCAGCAATGCTCCAAAATGTGTTCACCAAGTGCGATGAGTGTGCCACAATGATGGAGGAGGTTGTTGGTGTGGGAGGAGTGGGGTAGTGGGTGCGGGGTATATGGGAACTTCTTATATTTTTTAATGTAACATTTTTTTGTGATGTATGTATCTTCAAAAAAATTCAATTTACAAAATTGATGGGGTAGATGGGCGGGGAGTAGGGTATATGGGAAACTCTTACTTTTTTAAAATCTTTTTTAATGTCACATTCTTTGTGATCTATTAACTTTAATAAAAAAGTGTAAAAAATAAAAATATAAATAAATAAATAAAATAAAAGTGCATTATTAGGGAAGTAGATGTGGCTCAAGCCTTTGGACTCCCACATGTCACATAGAAGGTCCCAGGTTTGGATCCCATGCCTCTGAAAGAAGACGAGCAAGACAGTGAGCTGGGGCAACAAGGAGACACAATAAGGAAACACAATGAAAGACATAATAAACAGAGCAGTGGTGGCTCAAGCAACTGGGTGCCTTCCTCTCACATGTGAGACCCCAGATTTGGTTCCAGACGCTGCCAAAAAAATGATCAGACACAGAGAGCACACAATGAAAAGACGCAAAGAGCAGACAACAAGTGCAAACATCAGGGTGGGGGAGAAATAAATAAATAAAACAAAAATATATTTTTAAAAAGTGAATTTAGTAAAGGTAGCTATATGAACAAAAACCTTCACTGATAGAGCTGACAGAATACTTTCTAAACAGTACTATTTCTCTTAAAACACAAAAATTAAAATGAATTTTTTAGCTTTTATATTTTTTCTTCTTCCTTTGCCATTTTGACAAGAAAAGGACTTGAATAATGCCATTGCTTACACTACATCCCCATTCTTCACTAGAATCACATGCGTTTTTAAAATCATGTTGTAACTCATTAATATAAAACTATCACGGTATTTCTCTGATGAAAATTGATCTAAGGAAACTACTCCCATATTTCTGTAAGTACCACAATATTATTTCATATTTTTGAGCTCTTAGTAAGACCATATTATGAATATATTATAATTCAAAACAAAAATATTTTATTTAGATGAAGATGGAAATATATTAAAATGCTTATAAATAATTGTTACAAATTCCCCTTGGTTCTTGTTTTTAACTGTCCATACAGAATTTCTAGCAAAGTATTTGCAGTCTGTCTACCACAGCAAGAATTCTTCCAAGTCTCTAAAGATGTCTTATTAGCTTAATATGAAATCTGTTTCTACAGTATCCCTCTATACCTTCTTGTGTCACACTTATTCTATGTAGCTCCATCTGTCTCAGCTGTCCCAGTCATTGCTTTGCCCATATGGTAGGTGCTAATGCTTCTCTCTTGGTGCAAATTCAAATAATAACACAGATTCTATTCAGAATCACTCACTCTCAGACAACTAAGATGTCCCTCATAGGTTAAGTTAAGCATTTCTAGATCAATTTCTCCTAGATTGAATTCTCACCAAACACCTCAGTATATCCTCTCCCACCACAAACACACATAGAATACCTTAATTCTTCCTTCATGTTATTAGATAATCAGTGAAGAAATGTGTGATTCCTTCATTCCTTTTGACAGTTTGGGTTCATTCCCAGTATTTTCCTTAACCTCTATACAAATAGACTTCTTATAAGGCTAATCCAATCACTTGACTAGATTTGTTGTACACTACAATGCAGTGCCTGGAAAACTAAGGCTCAGACTGAGGTCTTTCTTCACTAAGGATGAGACCTATTTTTAGTCACCATTTACAAAATGAATCTGATGTGTATAAATTAATTGGGACTAATACAAATGAAATAAATTGACAGAGCAATTATTATTATATTTAGAAGCACAGCATTTGAGTTTAAGTAAAACAAAATCAAAGTTTGGCCTATTCATCCTTTACTGAAATATCTATTTCCTCCTCTAATCCCAAATTCCCTCATCCATAAAATAAAATCTTAAAGGGTTGATGTGAGCATTATACAAAATAACATCTTAAAGAATGTCATGCATGTCTTCAATAGAATAGTGACTCAATAAATATTAGGTGTTAAGTTGGATGGAGCAATATTGAAAATAGGTGCAGGAGAAACAGGAGCAGTGATACATGTATTTTCCAGACATCACAAGTAATCTAGGATTGACCAAAAGGTAAGAAAATACAGGATTTCCTTGAACATAATATATGCGTTCTGTAAACTCTGACATTAGCAATAATGGGCTTATTGAGAAATTAAATTTAAGAGAATCCAGTCTAAACAAATGCAACTTTGAAACTACAACTCTGACAAAAACACAATTAAATACTTACATTGCTAATAAATGATTTTTAAAATATTGCAAATATACAGAAATTTATATTTTAAAAGGAGTTATGGTAACTTGGTAAAAGGGAGTGTAAGAAAGTTGTTTAGTAACCTAGATAAATGCAAGATTCAGAAGATGTAGTAATCAAGAGGAAGAACACAGAAACAATGGCATTGTACACAACTTTCTAGACCTAGGTAACTTGCTACACCCAGTTTTTTCTATATATTTGCAACTACTAGGTGGGATGTGCTTCCAACATTACACACACATACACACACAAATATATTCCTGCAGAACCCTGGGTAACACAGGTCTGCCGTCTACTTGTTGATGAATATGGTGTTCATAGAAGATGAATTTGGATGATAGCAGAGCCACAGGATCGATAGATCATGGATACTTGAAGAACACTGCATTTTGAAGTTTACAAGTATAAGAAATAAATTTTGACATTCAAGTCATTATGTATTTCAAAGTTTATCTGTTATGGCAATCTATATTGCCTTACCATTACAAGATAAAAAATATTTATTTTATTATGAGAAATAAACAGTGCTGGGAATAGTCTCAATTAAGAAAAAACACCATCCAAGATAAAAAAAAAATTGCATTATCTTTTTATTAAATTCTTACCCATTAAATCCAAATTTTATCTGATATCTATTCAAGTAAAAATTAATGCTAAGTAGTCCATATGTCATTAACTTTTTAAGAGTACCTGAATTTTTATGCCAAAGATCAGTCAATATTTCTTACAGTTTCTCTGTAGAAAAGAAAAAAAATTAGGCTTAGCAAACTCTTCAGCATTCAGCAAGAACAATTCTAAACCAATAATTTTAGTTATTAGCAGATTCCAAAAGAGGAGCACACTTCAATAATTGCTGTGGACTTACTATTAGTCAAAAATTTTATGGCTATACCAATTTTAACTCACTGAATATAATCTGTTTTACTACAATGCATATTTAATTCATTTGTGATTGGTAAATAGGGAAGTGGTGTCAGTATGTTATTTTCTTTTTACTGATTTATATTTGGCTTTTTCTAGAATATTGGACATCACCATGTGTTAGAAAACCAAGAGAACCCAAGGATTGCCAGCTAACCAGAATGCTATTGAACACAGAAGGAAGCAAACTTTGCAGCCTCTGAAATGGTAAGACAATAAATTCCCATTGTTTAATCCAATCCATTGTGTAGTATTTGGCACAGAAGCTGGAAAACTAAGAAAACCTTTCCTTCCCCCAAGAAAACAGATTTGATGGATATACATTAATGAAAAAATTGAATCAAGGGAAAGAAATTCCACAAAATTTGAAATGATTTCCTCCCTTTTAAAAAAATATTCAAATATCCTGTTTTATTTAGATGCTTAACTTTTGGAAAATTTAAACATAATCATTACTTAGTAGTCACCATTATATTTTTTTCACTCTATACCTATTTTTTTCTTCTTTATCTAATTTTAAATGTTACACTCAAGAATATGAAATCCCCACATACCCCTCCACCCCACTCCTCCCACATCAAGAAGAACTTCTTCCATCATCCTGGCATACTCACTGCACCTGCTGAATACCTCTTAGAGCACTGCTGCACCACATGAACAGTGGTCTACACTGTAGTCCACACTTTCCTTCAGTCCACCTAGTGGGCCACAGCAGGACACACAATGTCCAGGATCTATCCCTGCAGCACCACCCAAGACAACTCCAAATCCTGAAAATGCTCCCACATCACATCTCTTCCTCCCCCTCCCCACCACTAGCAGCCACCGTGGCTACCCTCTCCACATCAATACCACAATCTCTTCCTTTACTAATCACAGTAGTTCCTCAGCAGAACACCAGTAAATCCCCTCTAATCCATACTCTATTCCTCCATCCTGTGGATGCTGGGATGGTTATGTCCTGAACCCATTTACATCAGGAGGGTCTTAGATTCCACATGGATGATGGATGCTATTCTCCTGCTTGCAGTTGTAGGCATTCTTGGTTCCCTGGTGTGGTGGTTGACCTTCTTCACCTTCCTGTTAGCTGGCCAGTTTAAGTCCAATAAACCAGAGGGTAGGAGTTGCAAGTCTGCTGAGGCCCAAGGCATGGCCATCCCATTGACAGCCTAGAGATTCAGGTCTCCTGAGTATACACCAACCCAAACATTAACCACAGGTCTGGTAAAAGTAACAGAAGAGGCATGTTTAGAAAGGTTACATCTGAGTCCAACTCCATCACACTCAGGAACACAAACTTCAAAGTTGGGCCAACTGACATGACACTGAAGTCCAGAGCTATCTGTCACCTGTGGGTCACTACAGCCCTCAGGAGAACCAGTATCTGAGTTTCTATCTACTTTGGCTGTCTCTGGTACCCTGCTGAGGTGTGCATAAGCATTAGCCCTCTGATGACCACCCAACTCTTTTTGGAGATTCATAGCTATATGAACTCAATTGTCCTTTCTATTTCCCCCTTTTATCCAAAGTCAAAAAGCAGCTTTAACACCTGATACTACATGTAGGCTGAGATATTCTGCTGGTCTGAGTTGACCCTTTTATTCAAGGTCTTTTTCTAGTTACACCATCAGCCATTATATTTTAATCTGTCCAAGAAAATATAGGAACAGGAATCTTTATTAGTAAAAGAATTTATCAATTTTTCAAAGCTAGACTAATTGTGCAGGCAAATTTTCACAAATACAAGTAATTTGTTCCCTGGCTTTCTGGCTACATAGACCATTGAAAGTACAAGGTAACTTCCCATTCTGTAGGATCATGATTAACCACTTGGAGTTAAGTTTCCTTATCAGTTTTTGCTTTCATTTTGTTTTTGCTTTTGACCTAATTCATAAATCTGTATTCTTATATTCTACTTCGTGCATTTTAACTGGTGTTTGTTCTATTTCTGAAAATATTTTTAAATGATTATTAGTTTAATTGACCTATCATCATTGTTGTTGCATATTAACATTAACAGCCTAACATTACAGGGAAAAAATTACTAAATTTGATTTATGGGCACACAAATCCAAGATGTATTAGCTGTATTACCTTGAGTAAGTTATTTACCATCTCTGTACCTTGGTTTCTTGACATGTAAACTGGAGACAGTAAAAATATCTTCTCCATAAGACAATATTGAAATTAAGTAAATGTTTTTTAGTAAAGCCCTTAGTATATAGAGAATACTTAGTAATTGGTCATTTTTATTTTTAATATTAAAATAATAACAGGGAAAGACACTTTGGATCATTTTCCTTGTCTAGATATAGAATATGCTAATTAAATATGTTAATGATATACTACTTTATGTTTGTATTAAATGACTTTACAGACACAAAATTTGATGGGACATAATTTTGCATAATCCAAAATCTAATCTTATATTCTTAAACTTATCATTTTGAGATAATTTTAGATTTGCATGCAGAAGTAAGAAATAATCAAAGTGAGCTCATTGACCTTTGACCCAATTTATCCCAAAGGTAATTTTCTTGCAAAACCATAGTAAAATAGCACAGCCAGGATACTGCCATTGATAGGATACAGAACACTTCCATCAAGAGAAGAAATCCTCATGTTGTCCATTTACAGCCACCCCAATGCCCAAATATTCCTTAATGTTTGATTATCACTCATATTATGATTGACACCACTCAGAGGGAGATAGTATCATGAACCCTGGGTAGTGGCGAGTGTACTTGTTCTCAGTTAGTTTGCTGAAAAGATAAAATAGATGTAGAGTTGCCTATTCCTCCCACTAAGAACAACTAAAAACCCTCAATATTTTATATAAGCCAAACATAAGAAGACTCTGAAAGGTGGAGAAGAAGATAAAAGGGATAGGAGACTTGTGATACAAGGAATGTCGATGTAGTTAATTCCTTGTGATTTCTTTTTGCTTCTTACATCCCAGACTTGGAGCTGAAGAAGTTGGCAACATGGAACACCAATGGGAGCAGTGAGAGAAAAAAGTCCAGCAAATGTCTGCTCTCTTAATCCAAAAGACGAGAAAAAAGATAGCAATTACCATTTTCTTCCAGACTCCCCATATAACACCAATCAAAAGCAATGGCCTCATATTCACCCATGCCTGTAAAGGCGAACAATGGAGCTTAGACTTTACGCCTTGCTGGGTACCCCTTTATCCCTCTACTTCTCAACCCTTCAACATCCAACCACCCCTCCCAATGGCCTCAATTGAGTATCCCATCCAGTACTGAGAGCTCTCTCCCCCTTCATGCTGTGGTGTAATTTTATTTTTAAAATTATTTAAATCATTTTAATTGAAAAAATATGTGGACAGGGAATTTTAAATATGGTTTTAATTCAGTGTTTTCTGAAAGAGAAATTATTAAGGGAACAATGATAGATAGCAGTCTAATAAAAGAAAAATTTTCTTTGGGAAAACAAAATCAATTTCCCCTGCTCTAAATAAGAGAGCATTTCATTATGTGTGTTATTAATAGTATTATAATGGTACCATCATTTTGCAAAACAAAGTGGACTGTGCATTATTTAAATAAATGTAGGAGAATAAAACATACTTAGAAAAATAAGACTTTAATAAGAAACAGCTGACATTTTCCTTTCATAGTTCTGATTTAATTTATATTACTGAAAATCAAGAAAAAAAAGGTTGAAAAAGGCAGACTCCAATAGCATTTTTCTCTATGACCTTATATTCATTATATGCAGATGTATTAGCTATCCATCATTCTCCAAAGATCTGCACATATTTAAATCATAGCAGCTTTAATTTTACTACTGTGAATTCAAAATATTCTTTTAAATGTTACTCATGTCTATAGGACATATTCTTATCAAGAAAAGGGGGTATTTTAAAATTAAATGACATATTCATAGGCCAGCATAATGATTTCTTCCAAATATAATAAAGTCTCTTTGGAATGTCTGTGCATAAAGACTTCAGTGTCTTGAACTTTGGACATAATACACCTTCTTTCCTACAGCAACAATTTATTCATTCTAATTTTAAACTTTTGAAAACATATTTATAATCTGAGAATTATAATTTTGTTTTATACCATAATCATTTAATATAAATGAATTGGAAAAGATAATTTTGTGTTTCCTATTTTTCAGTATGATTGACTATTACTGATTTAGTTAATGATATACACAATGGAATTTTATGGAATTAACATTTCTGCTTCTATAATTTTTATATTATTTTCCCATTTCCTCTTCTTATTTTTCAGTTTTGAAAAATCATGTCTTTTTTTTCAAATTATTTCCTAGCATCTAATAAGCAAGTGGAATAAAGAATTGTTAAGCACTTTTATATATATACTTATAACCATAATTTCCTATTTTTGAACTTTAATAAGTTGGACCAACTATGAAAAACATAATTTAAAATATCTGAAAAATAAGAATTTTTTATTCAAGAAACTCTGATTAACTTACAGTGATTTAAAAAAAATAAACAAAGAGCCGAAATATGTGGGGAAAAACACTTTTATTCCCTAGACACTTTTAGAGATGTATAAATATTAATAGTGAATTTCCCAAGCACTGATAAAAGTGTGCTTTTATCAGCTGTTCTGAAAGAAGTATGCTGAGAAATCAAATTATATGCAAACCAAGCTATGTTTTCCAGAACAAAAATATCATGTGGATGTTAATCTACTCCAGTGGTATCATAAAAGACTCTATGGGTGGGCAGCAAATGAGCACTGGCTCTCCAGCATATGATGATGATCTTGAGAAAGTAAATACATGAAATTTATGCTACTTAACCTTTCAACAAACAATAGGGCAGAGAATGGACATGGTTTTAGAAACACTTTTTTTTTTTTTTTTTTGAGTTGCCAGAGCATTGAGCTGTTGTCATAAATACAAAATAGGATAATGGTAATAAGAATTTTAGGGATAAAACTTTATTAAATCAAAAAGCCAAGAAACTTTTCAACCCATTAGCCATTCATGTATGTAAGGCTGAAGAAACACATTATTTTGAGAAGGGCATATGTATATTTTCACAATTAATAATACCCATAATAAAGTAAATTAATTATAACTTAATAAAATAACTATAATGGGATAGATAGATAGATTCATAGATAGATAGATAGATAGATAGATAGATAGATAGATAGATAGATAGATAGATATGGTGGAGGATATGGAGAAAGAGGGAATGTATTAGTCAGCTCAATGGGGTGCTGATACAAAATACCAGAAACCAGTTGGTTTTTATAAAGGGTATTTATTTGGGTAGAAGCTTAGTTACCATGCCATAAAGCACAAATATTTCCCTCACAAAAATCTATTGGGAAAAGATGGTTTCCCATAGCTGCCAAAAGTTCAGGCTTCCTGGGTTCCTTTCTTTCCACACCTCCATTTCTCTCCAGGCTCAGCTGCTGTGTTTTCTCCACAAGGTCCACTGTAAACTACGAGGCTCTCTAGGCTTTGCCTTACACCACAAGGTCAGCTGTAGACTATTAGGCAAACAGCTTATTTATCTTCCTGGGACCTTCTCTCTTTCCTCACAACCAAACCCCTCTGTGTGTTTACTTCCCAGGGCTCCAGCTCAAGACAGCAGCATCAAAGATCTTCAACTCTGCCCTTTGCCATGTATAGCAGTTTGATATTGTTGATGAATTCCAAAATGGAATATTTGATTATTTTTGTAAACTTATCTTCTCCTCTCAGCATATTAGATTATACTGGATTCTTAGGTTTACTTGATTAAGTAACTATGTAAACCTCTGTGACAGTAGGGCATTTGGTGGGTGGGGACTCACAGATAAAAGACATGTCAAAGGACAGAATTGAAGGGTTCTTAATGTTGGGGTTTTGATGTTGTAGTTTGATGCTGAGGTCTTACACTGGAGCCCCGGAAAGTAAGCGCACAGTAGAAAGAGAAGGCCTGGGAAGAAAGAAACCTTGAACTCAGAAAGAAGCAAGACTCTGGAAGGGAGGAACCTAGGAAGCCTGAACCCTCACAGAAGTTGGCAGCCATCTTGCTGCAACATGTGAAAATAGATTTTGGTAAGGGAAGTAACTTATTCTTTATGGCCTGGTATCTATAAGCTCCTACCCCAAATAAATACCCTTTATAAAAACCAACCAGTTTTTGGTGTTTTGCATTGGCACCCTTTTGGCTGACTAATACACCATATCTTTTATCTGTGAGCCCCTACCCCTTGGTGATGTGGATGAATCAAAGCCCTAATTATAATCTAATCAAGCCCAGGTTCATTATGTTTACAAACATAATCCAATATTTCGTTTTGGAATTTATCAATAATATCAAACTGCTGCAGGGAAGGTTGTCTTTTCTTTGGGTTTGTCCCTTTAGGGTCCATAAAAAGACCCCTCCACATACCATGGCTTCCCTATCATGCTCATTGTCAAAGACAAAGTATTTGCATCACCACAAGGAATATGGCCCCCATCAACTCTACATCCTCATCTTTCTCTACCTCACTACTCTCTTACCATAATGGCCTCCTTAGTGCTTCTTGAACTGATATCAGTCTTTACACTGAATGTTTCCTTTTCCTAAATAGCTTATTCCCACATCATCACCTGAGTATCTCACTCTTTCAAGTATTTGTTCAAATCTGATCTTTTCATTGAGATCTAACCTGACTACCCTTTAAAACTGCAACACTAGATCCTTCTCTCTCCACACTGCACATCTAATACCATAGGCCATAACATATCATTCCTCTGTTACTCTGTCATTTTCAAGCACATTTAACTCCCATCTTTTGTTTATCAATATTTCTTGTCCATCCTTGAAGGTTTAGGCAAGTTTCAAGGTGTTAGAGATTTTTATATATTTTAAAAACTGATATAGAATAAGTTCCTCTAACAAAGCATGGAAATACTAAGTGCTCAATAAATATTTGTTAAATGAATGAAAAATAGAATGAGATCGTTTGAGGGCCAGAGAAGCTATTGGGAAATAGAGGCAAGGTAAATAGTCAACAAAAAAATGAAAAGATCACAATGAGCTAAGTATCTCAGTGTCAGTGTATTGCTTTTCCTAAAACATGTGATGATATTTACTTCATATTTCAGCCATGATTCAGCCCATCTTTGTATTTTTAGGTTTCTGACATTTTGTTTCCAGAATCTTTGCAATGCTAACAAAGACAGTTGGTCCCTCTTGCAGATTTACAATTGTGAATGTATAGTATACAATCATATATGGGTGAATAGATTGTTACAGGATTAATAATTCTCAATAATATGAGTGAGTAGATGGTTATGGGACTGATAATTTTCAATAAACTTCTATTAACATTCATTATCTGCATAACAATGATTGAATTGTATTTGTTACAAATTAGATTTGGGGGCATATATTATTTTCTGTAGACTGAGATTAAAATATTTTTCCAATGTCCAGGGTTAAACAATAAAGTCTAGGGCTGACACTAATTAGCTATGCTTACAAGAGTATTAAAAAAGTAAGTATAAATAAATAAGTGTATAACGAAGTGCTGGAAAGCCAATTTTTACAATTACATGATAATTTCAGAATTTTTTTGTAATCACTCAATACCAAGAGGGCAAGTACTTTTGGTTGGGTTACTACTGGTAAAATACCTCTTCCACTGCCAACTTCATGGTTAGTATTTGTAGCATTTTGATATGGTTATGGATTCCAAAAATAGATATTGGATTATGCTTGCAATCTGATCTGTACCTCAGCATGATTGAGTTATGATTAGGGCATTGAGGTCCCACCCCTAGGTAGGTGGGGACTCACAGGTAAAAGGCATGGCAAAGAACAGATTTGAGGGTTTCTGATGTTGGAGTATTGATGTTGGAGTTTGATGCTGAAGACTTAAGCTGGAGCCCCAGAAAGTAAGCTCCCAGAGGAAAGAGAAGAGCCCAGGAAGACAGGAACCTGGAACCCAGAGAAGAGCAAGCCCCAGGAATGTAGGAACCCAGGAAGCCTGAATCCTTGCAGATGTCGCAGCCATCTTGCTCCAAATAGACTTTGGTGAGGGAAGTAATTTATGCTTTATGGCCTGGTATCTGTAAGCTCCTACCCCAAATAAATACTCTTTATAAAAAACAACCAATTTCTGGTATTTTGCATCAGCACCCCTTTTGCTGACTAATACAGTATTTATCTTGGTCTGAATGTTACCAACTATGACAATATATATTTGCTCACCATTCTCATGTCTCATTTTATATTGTAAAGTATAAAATAGTTAGACTTTAGAAATATGGCACATATCTAGCATATTGTTTTGATATGATCATTTTCTGAAATTTAATAAAAAGTTGACAAATTTGTGATCTGAATTCTCACTATGTGCTAAATAATTTTCTCACTTGTGCATTAATTTTTATTGCAAAAAAAATGGATATTTAGATGCCAAGCAACTGAAAAATATATATGTACTTAGGTACTTCATGGAAGAAAAAATATTTTAAAGTTTCATGAAATGCTTATAAAATGTTTAATTACAAATTGCTTGAAATTTAATTTTTTTCTCAATTGTTATTTATTGATCAGTCCTCTGTACTAAACTTATCTTACAAGGAAATATATTTCAAGCTTTTATTCATCATTTAAATAGATCACTATTTATACTTTTCATTTAACTGAAAATCTATATTAAAACAAAAGATATGTGGTATTTCCTTAGCTAAAATAACATGGTTAATTGAAAACTATCAAAAGATTTACTTACTTTTTTGTGTGAGCAAAATTACATCATGAATGTGAATGTATAACCGGAGGTATATCCATTAAAAAAAAAGCATCAGTTCAAAAATAAAAGTTTCCATATAGTCTCTTCTGAAATAATGCACTGGAAATTGTTCTTTTCCTTTTCACTTTTCATTGGTGAAATGAAATTTTTCTAGATAATTATCACAGCTGTACATTTTCATTTTGATGCTGTAGGATTTATATACATCTTCACAATAAAATTGATCAGCAGTGCATAATATTAGGGAAAATCTAGAGAACTACTTTGCTGATTAAGCAAAGAGACACCAATGAAGAACCTCAATTCAGTTACTTTCTTATGACATATGGCATTGGAATAATGAGGAATAAAATTAATTTTTAAATTTTGTTTTACACTTTTCTAAAAATACCAAATTAGTCAAAAGTCATTAAAAAGTATTGAATGCCCCTTCATGTCATACTAGCAACTATAATAATTCCTATTTTATAAGGAAGAAAAATATCGTTACAGACTACTAGGGACACTCATGAATAAGACAAAATCCATTCTTTATGTGTTAACCTTGTTTTCTAGCTTTCTGTAAATAGATGCTTTAATATCTCTAGATTTGACCTAATGACCAAGCCACACTTGTACCTCTGTTATTCCTAGATAATTCTGGTTTTATCCTGCTCACAAATAACCTCAAGCTGGCAGGGCTCCAGTTTCAGATATAGTCAAACAATCCCACATAGTGTACCCCTGCTTCTTGCTTAAATGCTTCCCTGGAAACCAAATACAGGCCCAATACAGGCCAGCTTGCCCTTTCTCTGCCTAGTGACTGTGGAAATAAACAACACCTAAGAACAAACCTTACTTATTCAGAGCTCGCAGCAGCAAAAAAAGTCAGCTCTCATCACTTGCATCTGGCAAAGACTCAAAATCAAGCAGAGGAGTGGGAAAGTTTTGTAGTGGAATAAAGCGATGACTTTCAGGTGTGTCCTGACTGGATGAATTTGATAGCATGAAACTAGAGGTGGACTAACTAGAAGCAGGGAATCTACATGAATGGTGAGGTGTGGCAGTTTGATATTATTTATGAATTCCAAACAAGAAGGATTATGTTTGTAAATTAGTCTGATCCTCTGGTGTGATCACCTTTGACTGTATTAGATTCACCTGAGATGTCTTTGCTTAAATTATCTATTAAGATTAGAGGTTTGATTGGACCAAGTCAGTAGGGCATGACTCAGGCTTCAGCCCTCACCCCCTGGTGGTCTGATAAAAAGGGACACTCCCTGAAAAAGACACACCAGAGAAGGAGACATGGAAGAAGATAGAACTTTGTCATTTTGGTCCTGTTATGTGACAGAAAGGAGAAGGCTCAAACTAAAGCACTAAAGCTCCAGGAAAAGAAACAGACCTTATGCCAGTCTACAGCTGAGAACAACAACAACAAAAAAAAAAACTGGTCCTTTGGAGCCTTAAGAGGAAGAAGGCCCAAGAGGCCAGGCAGAGATTGCCCACCAACTTGCTTCAAGACATTGGTGAGAAAGTACTTCTTATGGTACCTTGAATTGGACTCTTTAGGTCCTTGCAACTGTAATCTTTTACCCCAAATAAATACCCTCTATAAAAGCCAACACATTTCTGGTACTTTGTGTCAGCACTCCTTTGGCTGACTAATGGGGTTAGGAAAGCATGTTTGTCTTTATCTGGTTGGCCCTAAATTGGACAGAGGGAGCAAAAATTAGGGAAGCCATCAGCTATCAATCAAGTCCTGGGTATTTAGGGTCAATTGTTAAAGAGATTGTGGTTTGATTTCCTGGGATGTTTCTGTAGATAATGGCCAACATCCTGGACTAACTCTTGCAGGAAGTAGACCAGACTTACCCAGTCTACTTAGTGCTCATAAGTCAGAGTTTCCTTGTCATTGTTGATTTGCCCATTTATGCTCTCATGACCAGTTTCAGTATTTCCTCATTCAGACTTGTATGAGGTCTGAAATCTCCACAGAGAACTGTGGATATAATAAATTTAAAACTCTTCCAGTCTCTCTTTGTCTGCATCTGGCCTTATCATACCTCACACAAAGAGAGATAGATATTAGCAAAACATATTGTCACCAACTCCCAAAGCACTCAATTCTAATATCCACTTAATTCTTACTGGGAATTCCAGTTGGGTGATGCTGAAGACTTGAGTTGGAATTTTTTAAGGGGAGCTAGTAGGCTGGAAATTCTGGTAAGAGTAAATGTTAAGGTGTTACTTTCTCTTATCTGTTGAGAAGGACAGCAGACTTGAAATTCCAAGAGGAGTAGAGAGTGTAATCATGATGCAGAAGTTCTTCTTTTCTGGAAATCACAGCTCTTACCCTAAAGAGAGAAAATCGATAGGATGAGGCCTTCCCACATTATTCAGGGTAATTGCCTTTATTTAAGATCAACTGATTGTAGTTTGCTAGTCACGTCAACAAAATCTAGACTGGTGGTTGACCAAAAAATTGGAATCTATAGACTAGTCAATTTGACACATAAACTCACATTAAAATATGCCACTTATAATATCTATAAGTTTAGATTTACTAATTCTTCTGTATTTTCATATAGTAATTCCCTAAAGTACTAAATATTTTTAAATGTTCTAGCAAAATCATAACTTTAAATGTCAAATTAATTTACTTTAGGCAGTAATAATTTTGAAATGATTTAGTCATCTTTATTAAAGACTATATGCCCACATGTGCAACATTTTTTTAGAAGATAAGGGGAAGAAAGTGAGTGCATTTGCTTGTGGAGGTGGAGTGGGCAAAATTTCTAAAGGAAGAACATTATGAACAAAACCTGTTTACTTTGGATGTAATTAACCTCCTATGCCATCTGCATCATTAATGTGATGGAATTATTATACTGTCCTAATGTATCTGAATTTTTATTAACATTCCTCTGATAAATAAATAAATAAATAGTTGAGTAAGAGATGACATTGCTTTAAATGTTCATTATGGAATTTTTCCTAAAGCTGTGGTAGTTTGTTAAATGCAACCTGTTAAAAGGATGTTATTTGAGAGATTCTGAACCTAATTATACCAAATGTCATCATTTTATTCATTGAAAACATTTACAAAATTGCTCATCAAAAAGATGTATACCTGAATTTATCATATTTAAGTTATTCCATTCATTTGAAATAATTATTATGAAACAAGTTGGATTAAATTTCACTTAATTAAATTTGAAATCAATTTGATTTCTTTATGCATACCTTGAAATCTGGTAGGATATAGGTCATTGCACCATTTTGTAAATCACCTGGTTGAAGGAGATAGTTATGGTAAGTAACATCAGCTACTTTAGAACTGATGGTGATCCTTTTTTGAGTATGATACAATATCTAAAGTCAAATATTTACAAAAACATGCTTCTTAAAATAGATTTTGTGGCATTTTAAAATGTAAAATTTAATAATTTTAGATGGAGATGATAAACCTTTGTATTATTTTTAGAGAGTAATACAAATGTGAAATTATTTTAAACGTTAAAATGAATATTTAAACCATATCCTCTTTTGCTATGTTCTGTTTAAGTTATCTGCTGTTATAGTTTATTGAGAAAGTTTTGGTTTGACTTCCGTTATATAGTATCTTATATACTGGTGTCTGAACTGATGTCCATATATTGTCTACATAGAAAATTATACCTTCAGTATTTTCCTGACAAATACTACATGATCTCTCTGATATGGATTAAGCAAACAAGCTGTCTCAGAGAGCTAGAAACTGGAAGATAGACTTACAGGAACTGTGGGGGGAGAGGAAGTTTGTGAACCAATGCCAACACAGGCAAAATCCATGATAAAATGGAGGTAAGTAGTTGTGCAGTGAAGGGATAAGATGGGGGCATAAGGATACTGTTGGATTGGGCTTTGTAGGCTTGAGGGGGGTTAGGGTTGGAAGGATGGGTAAGATGGCCCAAGGAATTGGTGGGAGGGTTGGGGGGAGCAAGTGAACACAGGAAGGAGATTGTTGGGTATGTAGTTCAAACTATAATGTTGAGAAAACCCTTTAGAAAATATAATAAAGAAGAGTGACTGGTATAAAATGTCTAACAGAGGCATCTGGCACAGGGAGCACCTGAGGCAGGCTTCTAAGTAGTGTGTGAGTGCTCATCTTGTCATAGTGTATTACGTCAGTGGGTGGAGACCCATACAATGAGTGGGAAGGTGTATGTCCCTATTCTGGGGAGGCCTGATTTTCTCAAACGGAGGGGAGGGCATCTCTCAAGAGCATGGATAAACTACCAATGGGGAAGGACAGACTAGTGAGTCAAGCCCTCAGCATAGTTGCAAGTATCTATGAATCTTGTCCTTCAAACAGTGATGCTTGGTTGTCACTGTGGGCCCAGAGAAGAGTGGAGAGAGGAATAGAATAGTTGGAAGAGGGGTAACTTGGGTCAATGGAAGTGTTCTGCATGATCGTGCAGTGATGGATACAGGCTATGTTAAATATCATAAAAAATTTATAAAAGTGCAAGGTCTAAAATGTAAACCATAATATAAACCATAAAACCATAATGGAACCGTGGTTAGCAGCTATGTTTCAATATCTGTACATTAGTTGTAACAAATGAAGCATCCACGTGTAAAAAGATCATTGCTGGGGAAAGGGGGGAAAAGTTTGATGGTGGCTACATGTGAGTTCCCTATATTCTATATGTGGCTTTACTGTGATCTAAAATTTTTTGAAGACTAAAAAAAAAAAAAGGATGTAGACACTAAGGAAGAAATGGAAGAGATTGCCTTGCCAGTGTACACACAGGGCAACACCTATTCCAGTGATGAAAGACAAAATGTCAAAAAAAAAAAATTTAATGATATTTTTCATTTTTAAATACCCCAATTTACTTGTTACCTTATTTTAGTTTTTCTATATTGTTATGCATTCTATTTCTAACCTTTAAAACTATCATTACTATTTCATTTTCCTATTAATTGAATTTGGCTATATATTAGACTTCATTTTTGAAGAACTTTTGGATCACAGAGGGGTTAAACTGTGGAAGGGGAGGAACACTGATGTGTGGTATCATTGATGGGGGATGCATGGGTGGGAGGGAGTTCTCTAGGGCATGCATATAGGGTGTATAGATATTTTTGTATGTTTGTTGGCTATTGACATAGGGTGTAGAGTTTCACATGACAACCCATTCTGGGAAACTCTGTCACACTCCCCAATGGAGCAGCAACAATCCCCCAAGTGCAAGGGTAAAGACCAGTGAAGAAGAATGATCCAGTGATGGGTCTTTGATACTGATTATTATGCTTATGAGCCTGTGTGCTTGAAATTTCAACTAGGCCTAGAGCTTCAGGGTGCCTAAGAGTTACCTCCTGAGGACCTCCATTTGGCTCAAATGTGGCTACTCTTTAAGCCAAACTCAGCATGTAAATGCATTACCTTCTCCCCAGCATGGGGCAAGAATCCTGGGCATGAGCCTCCCTGTCGCTGAGGGATTACTACCAAGCACCAGTTGGTGTTGCAACTAGAAAAAGACCTTGAATAAAGGGGAAAATGGTAAAAACAATGAATTTATATGGCTAAGAGATTTTAATGTGAGTCAGTAGGTCATCAGAAGGGTTGCACTTATGCACATCTCAGTAGGATCTCAGAGACAGACAAAGTAGATACAACCCCAGGTAAGGGTGCTCCTGAGGGCTACAGAGACACCAAGGTCATACGGTCATGACAGATGGCTCTGGAGTTAAGTGCCTTGCCAGTGGGCCATACTTTGGAATTTGTGCTCCTGATTGTGATGGAGTTGAATTTAGATGTGATCTCTCTATGCATGCCTCTTCTGTCACTTTTACTAAATGGGTAGTTAGTGCTATGGTTGGTGCATTCTCAGGATGCTTAAATCTCTGGATTGTCTATGAGCCAGCTGGGTCCTGAGGCTCAGCAGAGTTGCAACTCCTACTCTCTGGTTCATTGGATTTATCCAGGTCAGTTAACAGGGAGGTGAGGATGATCAACACCCACACCAGGGAACAGAGAGAGTCTACAACTGCAAGCAGGAGAATTCCATCTATCAGTCATGTGGGATCTAAGCCACCTATCAATTTAAAAGTGGAGTGGTTATCACCATGCCAGGGTCCTCAGGATGGAGGAATAAAATATGGATTAGAGTGTACTTACTGGTATTCTAATATAGGATTATTGTGACTCTAGCAATGAAAGAAATTATATCATTGATGTAGAGACAGTGGCCATGGGAGTTGCTAAATGCAGGGAGAGGGAAAAAGAAGTGTGATATCAGGGCATTTTGGGGACTTGGCAATGTCCTGAATGATATTGCACAGACAGATGCAGGACATTATATATCCTGTCATAACCCACTGAATGGACTGGGAGAGAGTGTAAACTACAACATAAACTATAATCCATGCTGTATAGCAATGCTCCAAAATGTACCCATCAAATACAATGAATGTACCACACTAATGAAAGAAGTTGTCGATATGGGAGGAGTGGGGGGTGTGGGGAGTGGGGTATGTGGGAGCCTCTTATATTTTTTAAGGTAACATTATGTATGATCTATATCTTTAAAAAATTATAAAAAAACTATAAAATAAAAAATATAAGAAACTATAATCTACATGTATCTATAAATATTCAATTTATTAAATTACTCACTATTGATTATACTATTCCCTCTGGTTTCAATAACAGCATAAGCCCAATAAATTTTTGCAATATAACTTCAAACACTGTTTTTGGAAATTAGTGTGCATCTTACTAAAACTATATTTAATCAAGAACATATTGGTTAGTTGGAAATAAAAATTGATGCCAAATTAGAGAACTGTGTCCCTGAAAAATATAATTGCTATATTACCAAGAATTAATAGAGTTGACTATTAAAAACTGTCTCCAGACCACATTAGAGATGTCCATAAATAATCTATACAATGTTAAAATTTTAATCCCTTGACTTGGCAACTACCTGACTCTAGGAATTTTTTATTTCCAAAGCAAGAAAAAAGAATAGTGAAAAGTTGTTCTTAACATCACTCTTTAAGTCAAAACAACAAACAAAATGAAATTTGTCCTCTTCTGGAAAACAGAAGCATACAATTAATATTGAAGGAAGAAAGCCTTTTCTGAGTGAAGAAATTTGGTCCCATTCATGATAATTGTTATAATGTGCAAACAATGCATATTGTATGTGTAATTTGAACAGTATAGAATTTTTGAGTCATCCAGAATTTAAGGAAACATTTTTTTCAAGAATCTTTATATTATTAGAAATGAACTCCTTTGGAAAAACACATGGATCCAACTAAAATATAATCTTACTATATCTCGTTAGCCAATATAAACCCAAGTTATGTTTTTGTATTTGATTAACTCATTTCCAAATTTTGTACACAGATTATTTTATTGAGTTGTAAGTCATTTTCTACAATCTATGCTTTAATAAATTAATAACTTCTAAAATCAGAAAGGATAAATGGAAAAGGGGTAACTATGCCATATTAAATATTAATGTAAGAAAAATAAAATGTTTGGCCTGTAATTACATCAAATGGATAAATGTTAGATAAGAATGAGGAACCAAACGACAAATTAGAAATTTGAATAGCAACAGAATATCAAGAAAACTTTGTGTAGATGGAAGAAACATCTCATTTTTATTGGCCAAAAGAACCCAGGGTCTCCCATATGGTAGACAGGAGCTCAATCGATTAAGCCACAGCCATTTCCCCTGGAACTCACTTTTTTATTAATCAACAAAATTGTTCCCATTTCTTCATAATAAAAATATTGGGCTACCAACAGAAGACTTCATTTTAGAGTACCTGAATTTAATTTATTATGGGTATTAAGAATAGAAATTATGTCAAGTCCACCAATGGTCCATACCAATAACGATAAATAAATTATTAAATAATAGCTTGTTTACTCTCCTATTTTCACGCTAGTGTTTTAGACTGGCTTAAACCATGACTTTTCTTGGTAAAATTTTCTGTTTACATATGCTAATTTTTCTGCACTTTGAAAAGTATTAATTAATGTTTATTTTACTTGGACTTCAAGATTAATTATTGGTGTTTAAAACAAAACAAAACAATAAAGATTCTAGTTGCAAAAACCTAAAATAAGGACATCAGGGTGAACATGGAGGTGAAGGGACAATCTGTTAATTTCTGAACCTAAGGGGCATCAGACAATTGAATTGCCTTAACTGTAAAATTCTTCACAATTTCTGTGAAAATGGATATGAGAATAATGAAATGAAGTCTAGCTATAAATATTGCTCTCCCACTACACTGTATTAGGATGTCATATGGCTCCTGAAAGATTACATTCCAGGATTCTTAAATAGATTTATTTTTACCTGATGGTGAAACTTTTATTCTTTCAATTGTGATAAATCTCATTTGTATAAAAACAATTAAACAAATAGAGATTTAAAACAAATTATAGAGATACTGCTAATCTTATTTGAATTTGGTAGTGGAATGGGATGACATCAGATGACATGGTCCATAATAAATAATTTTTCAATCTAATTATTTATTTGTATTAATTACCAATAATTAATTGTTGCTTTGTAAAATGAGCATCATTTTCATTAATTTTTCATGATTATGTGGGATTGTTAAGTCTGATCACAAAATTTTATATAAACTTACACATTCAAATTTGCTGAATTTTTAAATTAATTGACATGGATATCTGACAAATAATATGTGAATTGGGGGGAATATGAAAGAAAGGAAGCCATGACACTTTGTGAAAATTTCACTCTATTAGGTTATAGTCACATTTTTGTATGAATATCTATCTATGTACAAAATATGAGAAAAAGAGGTTACTGTAAAATATCTATTGTTTACTCCAGACAACATGTTATACATTAATTTGATGGGAAGACAGGCAGCCTTTCCAGGCATAGGGGAAGCAATGAGCTGTGAAATGAATGGCACAGGCATCCAGGGAGGATGTACCTAGACAGATTCCCATGGCCTGAGAGGGAGGCCCAGTTTTTTAATTCATTCTTTTTCTTCTCCCCTTCCTTAATTTTTCTCTTCCTTTTTTTCTCTTCCTTATTTTTCCTTCTTTTACTATTTCCTCTTTATTTCTTTTCTTCTTTCTCTTGTAAAAGTGGGCAATTCTAAAGATTTATGATAAGTGGAACCAAGTATCAAAGAAAAGGCTTAACACCGAGAAACAAAACTAAAACCCACAGCAAAAGAGAGAAACTGACCAACATAATAAACCCTTCAAAATACACAGATGACTAGACACCAGCAAAAAAACTACAAGGCATACTAAGAAACAGGAAGATATGGCCCAGTAAATTGAAAAAAACCTAAAAAACCAGAGGAGACAGAATTTGGAATAATTAGTCAAAGAAGTCCAGACAAGTATCCTAAATCAATTCAATGAGATGAAAGAAGAGATAAAGGATAATAAGAAGTCCCTGGGTGAGCATACAGAAGAACTTGTAAACATACATAAAAAACAACCTGTTTTGTGGTAATGAAAGGCAAAATAGAATAAAAAATACACTAGAAATACATAACCTCAGATTTGAACAGGTAGAAGAAGGAATTAGCAAATTAGAAGAAAGGACATCTGAAACCACACAGAGAGTAGAAAAGATACAGAAAAAGAAAAATGAAAAAATTGAGCAGGTACTCAGGGAATTGAATGACAGAATGAAAAGCACAAACATATGCATTAGGTGTGGTAACAGAGGGCAAAAATAAGGACAAAGTGGGAAAAGGAGTGTTTGAAGATATAGTGGCTGAAGAGTTCCCAACTTTTATGAGAAACATGGATGTACATGTCAGGAAGCACAGCATATTACAAATATGACAAATCTAAACAAGATACATAGTAATGGCATTGTCAAACACCAAAGATAAAGAGAGAATCCTGCAAACAGCAAGAGAAAAGTGATCCATCACATAGAAAAAATGCTCAATAAGATTAAATGCTGATTTCTCATCTGAAATCCATGGAGGTGAGAAGTCATTGGTATGACATATTTGAGGTACTGAAGGAGAAAAACTGCCAGGCAAGAATACTGTATCCAGCAAGGCTGTACTTCAAAAAGGAGACAGTGATCAAAATATTCACAGATAAATGGAAATTGAGAGAATTTGTCACCAAGACTCCTGCCCTTCAAGAAATACTAAAGGGAGATCTGCAGGTTGAAAGGAAAAGACAGGAGAGAGAGGTTTGAAGGAGAGTGTAGAAAAGAAGACTATTATTAAGGGTAATTAAAAGGTTAAAAAGAGAAACATAAATATTATGTGTGGGAAGATGACTTTAAATTACACAGGCAGTGCTCAACTCATTAACAGCAACAACAACAAAAAAAAAAATGGAGAAAGAGCCAAAGGTTTTCTGAGAAACCTACTTTGGGAGTCAGCAGACCAGAAGAGTGTTTCATAACTTCCAGTAGGGTGAGGGACAGAAAGACAAAGAAATCAAAACAAAAACATGAGTTACTAAACCCCTGCAGCAGCAGGTAAGGGTTCTCCTCTTCCAGCCAAAAGATATTAAACTGGGGTAAAACCCTTACCTTATTGCAGCTGACCAAAAGGGGAACAGGCATTTTCATCCCTGTTAGCTGTTACAAGGGAAAATGAGAGAGAGTGGGGGTTGGGCATTTCTTCAGTGAATTTGTCCAGTCAAGCCCACTTTGAACCTCATGTCTGGCCAGACAAGAAAATAAGCACCATCTGCTTGCCTATTGGGAAATTGCATGGACAAAACTGATATTGGGTTTCTCTGTACTCTAACCTCTGGGAGAATGTCTGTGCCCTATTAGTGAATCTAGTGTACAGTTTTAATAACTTAAGCTGGGCATTTTTAAAAATATAGAATAAGTCAAACCAAATATAAAAAAGAGCTTCAGAAAAAAAAAATAGGCAAGAGCGACAAATTGGCTATCAGAGTAAATTCACCATCATATTCTGATGCTTAGACATCAGCAAAAAACTCAAGCCATATAAGGAAGCAGGAAGTGATGGCCCAGCCAGAGGAACAAACCAAATATCCTGAAGAGATACAGGATTAAGAAGATTTATCTGTGATAATTACACAAATCTCCAAAATCAATTCAAAGAATTTAAAGAGAATATGACTAAAGAAATAAAGGATATTATGAAGATATTGGACTTCTAAATATTTTTCATTATTTTCTTAATATCCCAATTTTTTATTTATTTAATTTTGGATTTTCTAAGTTATTATGTATTTTATTTCTTATGTTTAAATCCACCATTATTATTTCATTTCCTATTAATTGTATTTGGCAATATTGCTCCATTTTTGAAGAAGTTTTGGATCACAGAAGGGTTACAGCTGTGGCAGGGAGGATCATTGGTGTGGGGTGTCAGTGATGGGGGGACACATGGGAGCAAGCTCACCTGGACATACATATAAAGTATGTAAAAGTGTTCAAATTGTCATGGGACATTGTCACAGTGGATGGAGACTCACACAAACAAAACAAAAGAATATTGAGTTCCCATCCTGAGGAGCTCTGCCACATTGTCTAATGGAACAGCAACAATCTCCCAAGTGCAGGTATAATGACTAGTGAAGTAGGATGGCCCATTGATGGGCCCTTGATATTGATGACTATGCTTATGAGCCTTTGTTCTTGAAATTGCCACTTAGCCTAGTGTTTTTGGGTGCCTAAGAGTTAACTCCTAAGAACATTCATGTTGCACAAACGTGGACTCTTTCTAAGCCAAACTCAGTATATAAATGCATTACCTCCCCCCCCCCCCCCAGTGTAGAACATGATTCCCAGGGATAAGCCTCCCTGACACCAAGGTATTCCTTCCAAGTACCAACCAGCAATGCAACTGGAAAAATACCTTGAATAAAAGGGGAGAAAAGGTAAAGAGAATTGTGTTTGTATGGATAAGGGGCTTCAATGTGAGTCAGTAAGTCATCCCAGAGGTAATGCTTATGCACATCTCAGCAGGATTTTATGGACTGTTGACACTATCCCACATAGTGGGGCTCCTAAGGGTTCTAGAGGCACCTAAGTCCTATGGTCATGGCAGATATCTCTGGAGTTTGGTGACTTACCAGTGTGGCCTACTTTGGAGTTTGTGCTCTTGAGTGTGACAGTGTGGGACTCAGTTGTGACTTCTCTACACATGCCTCTTCTGTCCCTTCTATTTGAACCTATAGTTGGTGCTAGAGGTGGTAAGTATATATCCGAGATACTTGAATGTTTGGTCTCTCTATGTGCCAGCTTGGCCCTGAGCCTCAGCAGAGTTGCAACACCTACTCTCCACTTCATTGGACTCACCCAGGACAACTAACAAGGAAGTAAGGATGGACAACCATCATCCCAGGGAACCAAGAGTGTATACACCTGCAAGCAAAAGAGTCCCATCCAGCAGTTATATGGGATCAAAACCCCCTCTCAATTAGTGGTGGAGTTGGCATCACCATCCCAGAATCCTCAAGATTGGGGGATAAAATATGGACTAGAGTGGACTTATGGTATTCTATTGTGATTCTAGCAAAGGAAGAAATTAAATCATTGATGTGTAGACAGTTACTGCTGGACATGCTGAAGGTAAGGAGAGGGAAAAAAGAGGTGTAATATGGAGGCACTTCCAGAACTTGAAATTGTCCTGTATGACATTGCAATGACAGATACAGGACATTATATATCCTACCATAACATACAGAATTGAGTGGGAGACAGTGTGAACTGCAATGTAAATTATAATCCATGCTTAGTGGCAATGCTCCAAATGTGTTCATCAATTGCAATGAATGTACCACATTAATGAAAGAAGTTGTTAATCTAGGGAAGGGTGAGAGGTGTGGGAAGTGGGGCATATGGGAATCCCTTATATTAGTGTGTGTAACATTTTGTGTAATCTAAGTATCTTCTTAAAATTTTTTAAAAATATATTTAAAATTAAGAACACATGGGAAGCGAAATTGGCCCCATGGATAGGACATCTGACTACCACATGGGAGGTCTGTGGTTCAAACCCTGTCTGGAGCTGGTCCATGCGCAGCACTAATGTGCACAAGGAGTGCTGTGCCACACAGGGGTGTCCTTCACATAGGGGAGCCTCAAGCACAAGGAGTGCACCCCATAAGGTGAGCCACCCAGCATGAAAGAAAGTGCAGCCTGCCCAAGAATGGTGCCGCAACACAGAGAGCTAACACAGCAAGATGATGTAACAAAAAGAAACACAGATTCCTGGTGCTGCTGCTAAGGATAGAAGTGGTCACAGAAGAACACACAGAGAATGGACACAGAGAGCAGAGGCGGGGGAGTGGGGAATAAATAAAAAAATAAATAAAATAAAATGAAGAACACACTGAGTGGGCATAAAGAAAAATTTGAAAACCTGCAAAGAAAAGTAAGAGAAATTATAGGAATGATATACAAGATGGATGAGACTAAAAATGCATTAGAGGCATATAAATGATTTCAAATGCTGGAAGACAGAATTAGTGATTTTGAAGGCAGGACATCTGAACTGGAAAGGACAGGAAACTGAAAGAGAAGAGAATGGAAAAAATTGGAGCAGGTTCTCATGAGTTGAATGACAATGCAAAAGTCATCAACATATACTTTATCAGTATCCCAGAAGGAGAAGATAATGGAAAAAGGTGAGAAGGAAGATTTGAGGAATTAATCACTAAAAATTCCCAACCCTATGAAAGACATAAATATCAATATCCAAGAAGGACAATGCACCCCAAACAGAGTAAATCCAAATAGACTTACCATGAGACACTTATTATTCAGAATCACAAATATCAGGAACAAAGAGAGGATTCTGAAAGCAGCAAGAGAAAGGCAAATCATCATGTTAAGGGAACTTCAGTAAGATTAAGTGCCTACCTCTTGTCAGAAACCATGGTAGAGAGAAGAAAGTGGTAGGATATATTTAAGATACTAAAAGAGAAAAACTACCAGCCAAGAATTCTGTATCTGGCAAAGCTGTCTTTCAAAAATGAGGGCGAGTTTAAAGTCTTCACAGACAAACAGAAACTGATAGAATATATTACCAAAACACCAGAATTACAAGAGATACTGAAGGCAGTGCTCCTTCTTGAAAGGAAAATCAAGGGCAAGAAATTTGGAGAAGATTATTAGGAAGGGTAATTATTAGAGGGTAAAAAGACAAACAATAGTACAATATGACAACAGAAAGCCAAATGACAAAAGGATGAAGTAAGTAATGCCTTTACAGTAATAACATTGAATGTTCATGGCTTGAACTCCCCAATCAAAGACACAGACTAAGAGAATGATAAAGAAATATGAGCTATCTATATGCTATCTACAAGAGATTCACCTTAGCTATAAGGACACAACCAGGTTAACAGTGAAAGGTTGGAAAACATATTCCATACAAATAGTAATGAAAAAAGAGCTGGAGTAGCAATACTAGTATCAGACAAAATGAATTTTAAATGCAAAATTGTTATAAGAAATGAAGAAGGTCAATATATATCAATAAAAGGGGCAATACACCAAGAAGAAATAACTCTACTAATACTTACAGACCTAACCTGAGTACCCCAAGATACATGAGTCACAACTGGCAAAGCTAACGGTAGAAGCAGATGTCTCTACAATAATAGTTGGAGACGTCAATATATCACTCTCAGTATTGAACAGAACATTGAGACTGAGGAGAAATAAAGACAGAAAGAACTTAAATAATAGGATAAATGAACTAAACCTAATGGACTTTGTATTAGTCAGCCAAAGGAGTGCTGATGCAAGATACCAGAAATATTTTGGCTTTTATAGAGGGTATTTATTTGGGATAGACACTTATAGTCGCAAGGCCATAGAGCATAAATTACTTCCTTCCCCAAAGTCTGTTGTCACAGGTTGGAGCAAGATGGCTGTCAGTTTTTATGAGATTTCAACCTTCCTCTTCCTCCTAAGGTTCCATTGTCCCATCTCCTCCCAATCCCAGCTGTAGGCTGGCATAGGCTTTGTCTCTTTCACAGGGCTTGATTCTTTCTGGACTCAGCTGCTCTGTTGTCTCCACAAGGTCAGCTGTAGATTATCATGCTCTCTCTCTTCCTGGGGCCTCTACTATATCTATGGAGCCAGCTCTCTTCCTCTGTGTTCTTCTATGTATTTACTTCCCAGTGCTGCATCAAAACTCAAATTCTCTACTCTGCCATGTGATTTTCCCTTAGTGGGTAGGGACTTAACATCCTACTGATGTGGCCGAATCAAAGTCCCAATTATAATTTAATCTAGTAAAAGTGAAACCTCTGAATTTAATACAATCTAATATGCCCAGAGGAACAAATCAGTTTACAAACATAACCCAATATCTATTTTTGGAATTCATAGCAATAACAAACTGCCACAACACGTATAGAGCATTGCACCCCAAAACAGAATGATATAAATTCTTTTTTAGTACTCATGGATCCTTCTCCAAGATAACCATATGTTGGGTCATAAGACAAGACTCAATAAATTTAAAAATATTGAAATTGTACAAAACAGTTTTTCTGATTATAACAGCATGAAGCTAGAAATCAATTATGGGTTGAAAGAGGGAAAATTCATAAATTTATGAGATTAAACAACATTTTCTCAAATAATCAGTAGATCAAAGTAGAAATTGAAAGAGAATTCAACAAATATCTTGAGATGAATGAAAATGAGAACACAACACATTAAAACCTATGAGACATCACAAAGGCAGTGCTGAGAAGGAAATTTATAGCCCTCAATGTTTATATTAAAAAGAGAAAGAAGAAAGAGTTAAAATTGAGACACCTAGAAGTACTAGAAAAACAACATCAAACTAACTACAAACCAAGCCAAAGGAAAGAAATAGTAAAGAAATAAATGAAATCAAGAACAACAAAACAACAGAATAAAAAAAAAAAAGACAAATGTTGGTTTTTTGAGAAGATCAAGAAAATCCACAAACCTTTAGGCTGATGAAAAAAAAGAGAGAGAAGATGCAAATAAATAAAATCAGAAATGAGTGGGGAGACATTACAACTGACCATGCAGAAATAAGAGAGATCATATGCGGATACTATGAACAAATGTATGTCAAAAAACTAGACAATAAAGATGAGATGGACAAATTCCTAGAAACACAGAAACCACAATACTCACCACAAAAGAAATGGTAGCCTTTAACAAACCAATTACAAGTGAAGAGATTAAAACAGCCAACAATAACCTCTCAAAGGTGAAAATCCTGGTCCAAGATTGCTTCACAGGTGAATTATACTATTCATTCAAAGATGATCTAATATCAATCTTGCTCAAGCTCTTCCAAAAAAATAGAACATGACAGAGCACTACCAAACTCATTCTACACAACCAACATCACCATCACCATAATACCAAAATCAGATAAATACACCATGAAAGAAGAAAATTACAGACCATTATCCTTAATGAATACAGATGCTAAAATCCTCAGCAAAATACTTGCAAACAGAATCCAAAAGCACATCAAAAGAAGTATACACCACAAATAACTGGTTTTTAATCCTGGGTATGCAAAGGTGGCTCAACGCAAGAAAATAAATTAGGGTATAAACTACATTTATAAATTGAAAATGAAAAACCACATGTTCCTCTCCATTGAGCAGAAAAGACATTTGACAAAATGCAGCACCCTTTCCTGATAAAAACACTACAAAAGATAGAATTGGAAGGAAACTTTCTCAATATGGTAAAATGCATAAGTGAAAAGCCTACAGATAGTATTGTA
This sequence comes from Dasypus novemcinctus, assembly GCF_030445035.2. Taxonomy (NCBI): domain Eukaryota; kingdom Metazoa; phylum Chordata; class Mammalia; order Cingulata; family Dasypodidae; genus Dasypus; species Dasypus novemcinctus. The sequence continues at coordinate 52,662,778 of NC_080679.1, read as the reverse complement.
CTCAATGTCGTAATATGAAAGTTTTCCAGCTGAGATAAGGAACAAGACAAATATGCCCCTCTCACCACTGTTGTTCAATATTGCATTATTTGTTATGGCTAGAGTAACTAGGCTAGATAAAGAAATCAAAGGCACTCAAATAGGAAAGGAAGAAGTAAAATTTTCACTATTTGCTGATGATACGTTTCTATATCTAGAAAATACTGAAAATCCATAACAAAATTACTAGAATTAATAGACGAGTTCTGCAAAGTTGTGGGGTACAAGCTTAATACACAAAAATCAATAGTAATTCTATGGGAAGCAGCTGTGGTTTAAGCAATTCAGCTCCTATTTACCTTATGGAATATGTGGGTTTGATCCCTGGGACCTCCTGATAAAAAAAAGAAGAAAAAAGGCATTCCAGACCTGCACAGAGAGGCACAGAACCCTGCCCAGCAAAACGATGCACCAAAAAGATAATGATGCAACTAGACAGGAAAAAAAAAATCAGTAGTGATTCTATGCACTACAGATGTGCGATCTGAGGGGAAAATCAGAAAAAAAAATCCATTTATAATAGCAAATAAAGCAATCAAATATTTAGGAATAAACTTAACCAAGAACATAAAGGACCTGTATTCAGAAAGCTACAAAACTTTGCTAAAAACCTGAAGAAGACTTATATAAATAGAAGAACATTCTTTGTTCCTAGATGGGAAGACTAAATATCATTAAGATGTCAGTTCTACCCAAACTTATTTACAGTTTCAATGCAATCCCAATAGAAATCCCAACAGCCTTTTTGCAATGATCTAAAAGCCAATAATCAAATTTATTTAGAAGGGTAAGGGGTCCTGAATAGCCAAAAATGTCTTTAAAAAGAAGAATGAAATTGGAATACTCTTACTTCCTGACTTTAAACATATTACTTAGCTACAGTGGTAGAAACAAGGTATTGGCATAAAGACAGACACATTGACCAATGGAACCAAATAAAAAATTTAAAATAGACCCTCACATCTAAGGTCAATACATATTTGACAATGCTGTCAAGCCTTCCCAGCTGTGCCAGGACAATCTAGTCAACAAACGGTGCTGGGAGAACTATATATCCATATCCAAAGGAAAAAAAGAGGACCCTATCTCATACCTTACAGAAAAATTAACTCAAAATGCATCAAGGACTTAAATATAAAAGTGACCACCACTAGAAGAAAATGGAGGAAAACCTCTTTCAATATTTTGTGGTAGGTGGTATTTTCTTAAACTTTATACTCTACGCATGAGCAACAAAAGAAAAATTGATAAATGGAAACTCCTTAGAATAAATCCTTTTGCATCTCAAAGAACTTTGCCAAATGGGTGAAAAGGCAGCTGACTCATTGGGAGAAAATATTTGTCAATCACATATCTGATAAGTGTTTAATACCCATGATATATAAAGAGAATCATACAATTCAACAATAAAAAAGGCAAACTACCAGATCAAAAAATGGGCAAAAGACTTAAAAAGATGGTTGTCCAAGAAAGAAATACAAATGGTGAAGAAACACATAAAGAAATGTTCAACATCACTAGTGATTAGGGAAATGCAAATCAAAACTACAAGATATCATTTCACACGTATTAGACTGGCCACTATTCAACAAAATTCAGCACCCTCTTGACAAAAACACTAAGAAACATAATAATAGAGGGACACTTCCTCAACATGATAAACTGTATATATGAAAAATCCACAGCTAACATCATATTCAATTGTAAAATATTAAAGCTTTTCCTTTAAGATCTGGTACAAGGCCAGGACACCCACTCTCCACTCTTACTCATTATATTAGAAGACCTCAGAGGAGTTAGGCAAGAAAAAGAAAAAAAAGTCCTCCAAATTGGAAAGAAAGAAGTAAAACTTTCACTATTCACAGATGACATGATCCTTTATATAGAAATCCTGAAAAAATCTGTAACAGAGTTACTAGACCTAATACACAGGTTCAGCAATATGGTGCAATATAAGCACAACATGCAAATATCAGTAGTGGTTCTATACACTAGAAATGAGCAAGCTGAGGAAGAAATCAAGAAAAAAATTCCATTTACAATATCAACTAATAGGATCTGTTATATAAGAATAAATTTATCTATGTATGCCAAGGATTTGTACACAGAAAACTACACAACATTGGTAAAAGAAATCAAAGACTTAAATAAATGGAAGAACATTCCATCTCCATGGATTGGAAGAATAAATATTAATAATTGAAAGCAGTGACATGAACAGGTATATACAGACCAAGGTTCACAGCAATATTAATCACAGTTGTCAAAAGATGAAAGCAATTCAGGTGTCAATCAACAGATAAATGGATAAACTACATGTGGTAGATACATATGATAGCATGTAATTCAGCTGTAAGAATAAATGAAGTATTAATACATTCATCAACATAGATGAACCTCAAGGACCTTATGCCGAGTGAAAAAAGTCAGACACAAATGGACAAATAACATACGATTTCACTGATATGAACTAAGCACAATGATCAGACTCATAGAGGTAGAGTCTGGAAGACAGGTTACCAGGATATAGAACAGGAATAGAGAATGGTAAGTCAATGCTTAAGCTGTGCAGAATTTATAATTAGGTTGACTTTAATGGTTTGGATATGGATGGAGATGATGGGGGTAGAGTGACAGGAGTGTAGTTAACAGTGCTGAAGTATGTATGTGAATGTGGTTGAAAGGGGAAAGTTTGGGGTCGTATATGTTGCTAGAAAGGTAAAATGGAAGATTGTAAAACACAGGAACTCTGGTGGCTGAGGATTGTGGATTGTGGTAATAGTAAACATATAAGAATCTTCTTTCAAGATTTGTAATTAAGTTATGCCACTAGTACAGAGTGTTGATAGCGGGTTGATACATGGAGAAAATGCGTCTAAAGCATATTTCTATGGGATATAAATGTATTCTTATTTTCATAGGTATATTTCCATGATAAATAGAGTCCCACATAGTAGCTCACAAAATATTAAACTTCCCTCCTGGGGAAGGCCTGCTACTTTCTCAAAGAAGAAGGCAAAGAATCTCTGGAATATAAAAGTTGTACTCAATAAAAGAAAATAGGCCAATAAACCAAGTCCTTGATCTTACTGCTTTGTATTTATAAACTTTATTCCTGTAATAATGAAACTAAGCCTAATTATAAATACTGTCTAACAATTACCACCCCCAAACCTCCTTGTTACTCAAATATAGACTCTCTCTAAGCCAAAATCATCAAATAAACTCACTACTATCCACTCCCCCTGCCACACACACTCTGATATGGGTCCTGACTCTCAGGGGTGAAACTCCCTCACATCAAGGGATTATTAGCAAGCATTAATCAGTGATGAATTTGGAAAAAGAACTTGATTAAAATGGGGAAATATTGAATAAAATGAAGTCTTTTTGACTAAGAGATTTCAAGGAGAGGTCATTGCAGAGATTTCAAGGGAGATCATTGCAGGAATTACACTTATGCAGGTCGCAGGCAGACTTCACAAACTGTTAAAGTAAACAAAGCCTCTAACAAAAATGCTCCCAAGGGTTCTAGGAACATCCAGACACCAGAGACAAACCACATGGCCTTATAAAATCAATACTCCCTCAGCAGACCCTATCTGGGAATATATATAAATCTATTTCCCCAATTTAGCATAGTTACATTCATTTATATTTCCTCTAATCATGATTCTTCTACTACATTTGTGTGAACCTATAAGTTTCAGTGTATCTGTTAAGTATATTTCTCAGAGACTTAAATCTCTGGATTGATCAATGCTGGTTGAGCCCTGTAACTCAGCAGAGTTGTGGCCAGCTCCTACTTTCCTTTTCCTCAGTCTTGCCTTGGATAGCTAACAAAACAATGATCATGAACAAGTAACATCCCCCAAACAAGAAGTGTCTTCAACTGCAAATGAAACAATTCCTTTCCTCTGCCCCATAATATCTATGTCCCTTCTCAAACAGAAGCAGTCAGAATAGACATTGTCACAGATCCCTCAAGATTAAGGAATGAAAAATAAAAATAAGAGGGGAAACATAACGACAAACCAAAGCAAATTTACCATTATTACAGTTATTATTGTATATTAACAGAGAAACTTGTAACATTGAAATAAAAAATAAATAAAAAAAGCTATCACACTCATCTCTTTATTTCCATGGGAGCTTAACTTGGGCTTCCTGCTTCAAATTGTAATTATCTACCTTTATGAATATATGAGTTTTATTATTCCTTTGAGTAGAGGCAATTATCAAACACAAAGGACACCCCAATTACTAGGTAAATTTTAGATGAATTATATGTGGCAAATAATGTCAAGTACTCTTGCTTGAGCAGCAGTTTATCTTGAGGACATGTATGTTTTGGGCTGTGTCTGCTTGGAAATAAAAAAAGGGTGAGATTTCCTTCTCTCTTTGCAATCTCTAGCAGAATGCCTATGATGGATCACATTCTAGTAATGATTATTTCATAGGAAAATTGTTTCTTTAACTCTTCTAAAACATTTGAATGATGTGATGTGGATCTATTTTTTTAAAGGGGGCAGTTGTTCCAGAATGCATAACTCTTAAATTTCCCTAAGCAAAATAATGCAGCATATAAATAATATGTCAAAAGTTAAACAATGTATCAAAGGAAATATACTGTTTCACAAAATGTTGAGTCTTTATCACCATCAGTCAATTCTCAGTATCCAATGGTGTTAATGAACCTCTTGTGGTATCTAGGATGTACCCCAAATAACTTGTGTGTTCATTATTTGGTGATATCTAAATCACAATCAAACACTCTAAAGTTATTACTCTATAATTCCTTAATGATGCAAAAGACTTAGAATTAAAATAGTACTTCTTAACACATTGACATGTTGCCAAAAATACCCTGGGAGTAGTTTACAAATGGTGAGCATCTGGATGGCTATGCATTAAGTTCCCTCAGGTGGATGCTGTGGTACTTACCATTATTCAGAGACACTTTTGAAGATATGACACCTGCTCTAAAACAGTTTGCAAAATTAAAGTAAAAATACCCTGTTGGACATAATCTGACTTAAAATAACGTATAAGCAATAAGAAAGTCTGGCAATCTCAAATTAGGAAATGAATTCATCATATGGAAATTAAATTTTAAAATTATCATGATAGCTTTTAACGTACATATTCATGCTTTAATATGAAGTGTTATTGTTTTTTGTTTGTTTTAAAAAATGGTCATTGCAACATTATATTCATTACAAGCCAGGAAGGAAAATTGAATAAAGGAAACTTTGAGATCTGCCCAAGGACACTTTTTGGCCTCTAGAGATATGCATCTTTAGTTACAGTCTTTTTGTTTATATGACAAAATGATGAACCTTATGCCTGAAATGTAATGAGATGATCCAATTTCCCTGCCTAATGGGCATAACCCCTTTGAGGTCTGTGATGGCTTAAATTCAGGAGTCAGATTGGCTAGATTATGGTGTCCAGTTGTTCAGTCAAGCAAGCATTGGCCTGATTACTGCCATGAGGATATTTCATGGATTTAAATCATCAGTCAGTTGTTGAACTATTGCTTTTTACATCTGCTATAAATAAAGGAGATTACCTTCAGTAATGAGATTCTCATCCAATCATTGAAGGCCTTAAAGGGAGAATTGATGACTTTAGAAGTTAGAAAAAGAATTCCCATCTCTATTTTAGTCAGCCAGCTTCTCCTGTCATTGAACCTTTCATCAGAGTTCCCAATTTTCAGCCTGCCCTACAGGATTTGGACTTGCCAATCTCCATTGTCACCTGAGCCAATTCCTATAATAAATCTCATATTATTTCTTATACATATGTCAGTTGTGTTTCTGTAGAGAACTCTGATTCATACAATCTTCCATAGCCCCCCTCCCCCCAAAGAGTTGTCACAAAACACTCGAGGATATTCCCCTAACTTCCCGTTCCAACATAAGAATTTACTCAGGACTGAATCTATTAACATTTTACATACACCTTTTTGATCAGGAAGTCATTATCTACTTCTTCTTTTGCTTTCCTCACATCCAATTGATTCTTAAAAGCCTCTCAAATCTCTTCTCTATTCCCCTTTATCACTTGGCACAGCCTAATTCAGGCCTATAGCATATCTCATTGCAGGACAATATCTTTTTGACATTTCTCCCTGTGCTTCAAATCAATTGTTCTCCCTCTTGCTCTAGCTCAAAATAATCCTTTATTTATATAATTTTCAATATTCTTGTTACTTACAAGTTATAAACTGTCTTTTCCTCCTCACAAGAACCTTTGTTTCTCATGAAAACCTTTATTATCTGGCTCTTGCAAACATTTCCAAACTCATCATAGTGCTATTTCCTACTCCTACACTATAGACTTCTTGTGATTCCCTGAATCTATCATTTTTATTGCCTTAGTACATTGCTATTCACTTTCCTTAGACAAGCTTACTGTTATTTCAGTCTCCCAACTCTAGTCTATCCTTCAAAACATTACTTAAATGCTTTCTTTTCATGAAGCCCTTTTCAATAACCGCAAGTTCAGTTTACTGCATATTCCGTGTCCTCCTTGAGCATTTAGTATGTTATTTTTTAGGGACATATTATTCTAAGTATCACTTATTTTCCCATATCCATATATCTTTATTATCTTGTGTTTAACTTGAATCAATTTAGGTGCTGTGTTTATTATTAAGATGCCTATACCCTTGCATTTTTTCATAGGTTTTCATTAAATGTTTTTTTGAATAAAAGTCATTTTGAATAAAATGTAGAGAGACACATTCTTAGGTTAGGAATGGAAAAACAGATTAGGAAAGCTCAGGCTCCAATTGTAAGCTATTACATGGGTAAGCCAATTCCACATAGTTTAGAACTGTATTATGTCAGCACAATACTTCAAGATGGCAACTTCCTTTATTGATCAACATAGGCTGCACTCAATTTATAAACAAACCACATAAATAACCAAATTGCAGTAGCTTAGAACCTCAAAATATTATTTCTTGTTCAGATAAAATTAGAGATGGGTCTCTATCTGTGCCTTAGGATCCGGTCTCCCTTCATTTTGATCCTGCCGACTCAAAACTCAACTTCCCACACCTAGGTGACAAGAAAGAGTAATATTCAGTTATACACATGGAACAAAATGGAAAGATTTATAGATTACTAAAACAGTTTGACATGGCTATGAATTCCAAAAATTGATATTGGATTATGTTTGTAATGTGGTCTATACCTGGGCATGATTATGTTATGATTAGGGCTTTGATTGGGCCACATCATTAGGGTGTGGGGACTCACAGATAAAAGGCATGGCAAAGAATGGAGTTGGGGTTTTTGAGGTTGGAGTTTTGATGTTGGAGTTTGATGCTGAAAGCCTTAAGCTGGAGCCCCAGGAAGAGAGGAGCTCTAAGCCTGGAAAGAAGCAAGCCCTGGGAAGAGAGGAACCCTGAGCCCAGAGAGAAGCAAGACCCTAGAAGGGAGGAACCCAAGAAGCCTGAACCCTCACAGATGTCAGCACCCATCTTGCTCCAACACATGAAAATAGACTCCAGTGGTGGAAGTAACTTATGCTTTATGGCCTGGTATTTGTAAGCTCCTACCCCAAATAAATATCCTTTACAAAAACCAACCAACTTCTGGTATTTTGCATGGGCATGCCTTTGGCTGACTAATACAGAATTTGGTACCAAGGAGTGGGGAAGTGCTTTTGCAATTACTGAAATGCTGGGACTGTTTAATAAATGGGTAAGGGGTATCTTTTGGAGGAATTGTGAGATGCTTGATTGAAATGGTGTAAATTGCTTTGAAGAGACTGTTGATAGCAATATGGATGCTAAGGAGACTTTTTATGATGCCTTAGAAGTAAATGATGACACTATTATTGGAAATGAATGGAAGGTGATCCATGTTTTAAAGTTGCAGAGAACTTAGCAAGATTAACTCCTGTTTTATGGAAGGCAGAATTTGAAAATGACAAGCCTAGACATTTAGCTGAAGAAATTTCCAAGTAAACCCAGAGAATGTGGTTTGGCTTCTCCTTGTAGCTTATAGCAAAATGCTGGATGAGAGAGATTTGCTGAGTACTGAACTGTTGGGCACAAAGAAAATTGAAATTGATTCCAGAAATTCCAAGCCTCTGGGAATCAAGCTCCCATATGAAAGTTTCCAATTGGAGGGTCTAACTAAACTTGGAACTTGTATATCAGGATTGAAGATGCAGTTATCTTGGAAAGACTTGTGTGAAAGTCTTACTGTCTGATGGCTTAGACCCCTGCCTTTTGCATGCTAAACCAGCAAGGTTTTTGAGAGAACTGTATGAACAAAACGACTGTCAGCTTGAACTAAAAGAGACATGAAAAGAAGAGATTGAAGGAGAAACAGCTTTAAGAGGAAAACCATGGAAGCTGAGATCTGGAATTAAGATATCACCTTGGACCAAAAGAGGAACCTCACCCATGTGTACAGAGAGGTTAAGTTTGCCCCAGCAGTTGAAGAAGGTGTATGTTCCTGCACAATGTTCTGGGAGAGTTTGCTGACCCAGGGTACTGAGAGGGTGGAGCACATTCCCCAAGAATTAGGTTGGTTAAAGTCAGCACCCCACAGGGCTGAGAGGGTGAACCTGTCCCCCATGGATTAGGGAAGTCCAGGTGGTCAATTTGTTGCTCTAAGAGGGTTGAGCCTGCATGCTAAAGGTTAGGGAAGGCCAGGTGTTCAACTCGTTTTGAGAGGGTTGAGCCTGTATGCCAAAAGTTAGGGAAGACCAGGTGATGAACTCATTGCTCTGAGAGGATTGAGCATTTATGCCATAGGTTAGGGGGAATGTTGTCTTCATGTTACCATACTAGGGGGGGTTAAGACTCTAACCCAAAGATTGGGTAAAGTATGGCAATTGCCTCTTGGAGGGTGAGGTCTGGAGCTTGGTCAACACCCAGATGATTGATGAGGGTGGAACCAAGAAAGTGGCCATTGGGCAACCCTACGGATAAGGTGGGTTCCCATGAAGAACCAAGGACAAGAAACCATTATCTTAAAAATGACTGACTGAAATAGAATGGAGGATGCCCTGCAAGTTTACTGAACTGTAGAGGATCCATGACTCATGTTTCCCTCCCAATTTCTCCTGATTGGAATGAAAATTTTTATTCTTTATCTGTCCATCTGTGTATTGGAAACAGATAAATTATTTTGTCAGTTTCAGAGGTTTATAGCAGACAGGATTTTGCCTCAAGACAAACTGTATTTCTTTAAATTGATTGTGATATTATTTAGTATTTGCATTGTTACTAATTTAAGTTTTTTTTCAAATATTGTAATGTCTTTTTGGAATTCAGAGGGTGGAGTGTAGCAGTTTGATATGGTTTAGAATTCCAAAAATTGATATTGGATTATGTTTGTAATGTGATCTCTACCTGGGCATGATTATGTTATGATTAGGGCTTTGATTGGGCCACATCATTAGGGTGTGGGGACTCACAGATAAAAGGCATGACAAAGAATGGAGTTGGGGTTTTTGAGGTTGGAGTTTTGATGTTGGAGTTTGATGCTGAAAGCCTTAAGCTGGAGCCCCAGGAAGAGAGGAGCTCTAAGCCTGGAAAGAAGCAAGCCCTGGGAAGAGAACACTGAACCCAGAGAGAAGCAAGACCCTGGAAGGGAGGAACCCAAGAAGCCTGAACCCTCGCAGATGTTGGCAGCCATCTTGCTCTAAATAGACTTTGGTGAGGGAAGTAACTTATGCTTTATGTCCTGGTATCTGTAAGATCCTACTCCAAATAAATATCCTTTATAAAAACCGACCAATTTCTGGTATTTTGCATCAGCACCCTTTGGCTGACTAATACAATTACCTTAGACCACTTATTAGGAAGCAGGAATGCTGGTAGTTACTTTCAGCTTTCAGATGCCTAATCACCATGTAGTGCCAACCAAGAAAATACATATTAAAAGACCTCTATTTCCTGGTATATACAAGTATCTCAATTCCTCTTATTTCTTCCCAGTTTATATACCAAACTGAAAACCCCCAGAGCATGAATGTTTTTCTTTTAAGTTTTATTTTCTCAGTATTTAGCACAAGGCCCCACAAATAATAAGCAGTCAATAAAATTAATTTGAATTCAAATTAATGTGTTTGATGATATTGTCATGGGAGAGATAAGGAATGTTAATTAGATGCTAAATATATGGAAGAAATATGAGCAATTCTTTTTCTTTCTTGTGCATAGATATTCTGAATATTAAAATATACTTTAAACCATTAATTTATATTGAAATTAACTGGGTATTGTTAATTTCATTCCAAATAATTTGAGTATATTTCTAATCATAGTTAATTTACTTAATTTGAATCTCATGATTTTTTGTGATTGGCAAAGAGTTCTATAATTGAAGTATAAATTTTTAACTTGGGGAAAATATAAAACTTGTTTAGAATATGTTAGTGAGGGTTCAAAGAGCATTTTATTTACAAAAACAATTTTAGAAGGCCAAGACTTAGGGTCATATACGCATGCATCACAAAGCTTAAGTGTAACATAAAATATCTTAGTTCTGTCTCTCCAAAATTAATGGTCAGTTACACAGTAGCCTAGAAATGCCTGGACTCTATATTTAAGAGTATGATGCTGTAATTATAAAAATCCTGCTTAGTACATATAATATTGTAAAAAAAGTCACATTTTCCAATAAAGATCTTTTGTTGTTACTTTTCTCTCTATGGATCTTAGACTTAATGAATGGAATGAACATGTCAGCAAGCTAGTTTGAAACCTTGAACTTTAAAGTTACATCTTGAAATCTAGCAGTTTTTCTCATCTTAACACGTGAGAAAACTAATAATAATCACATGATATTGTTATTGTATAGATTAATGAAATATCATATGTAATACAGGGAACAGTTCATGGAGCATATTTATTAATAAATAAAAAGTAATAATTTTATTATTAGATGAAAATAAATTATTTTCTAACCCCAATTGCTATTTGTATAATTTTTTAACTTTATTGAAGTTTATCATTCATATGTGAACATCCATAAACAATAAGCGTATATTAAAAGCTGTGAATGTACAAAACAAGCATGCATATGATTATACAGGGTTCCCATAAATCAATTCTTGCATTTTTGTGAAACATTTTTAACAAACTATGAATGTGCGATTTGTGAAATTTTAAATATTTAATTTAATCTTATGCTTATGAACACAATGTAGTCCATCTTTGATTTTAAAGAAGCTATGAGGCAAAATGATGCTTCTTCCTAAATCATCATCAAACTTACTTCCACACAGCAATACCTCTAACTTCTTTTCCTTAATTCTGTTGAAAAGTTGCCTGACTAGAAGGTTAGGAAAGAGAACTATGGGAGGAAGAGACACAGAATTGAAATAAGAATATGAACTGAAGAGGCTTACTTCATATTTTTCCTGTTGCAGATGCATTTATTATTAACATTTCCATTATTTTTTTTGTTTTGTGGAAAATATTATAAGTTTCTTATTAGATATAGATAGCTTGCATAAACTGTACATTAAAATATAATTGATGTATTTTAAGTAACAATGTTTTAATACATATTATACTTATCTCCAATCATTCCATTTAGGTTATTAATGTATTAAACTCATAACTGCTAGGGCACAGTATATACAATTTAGTTTTTAGAAAATAAGTATATGTTTGAATGCATTGCATAACATTTTTAAAAATTTCAATAATTTCATTTTTATAAATTAATTAAAAATAGAAATAAGTTATACATCATAATTTTTAAATGATAATATTTAAAGATAATAAGATATGTTCAAACTATTCATCCATTATTTAAGCTATTTGATCTTTTTCTGTTATACAGCCAATAGAAAATGTCTAATATATTCTCATTCCATAAAGACTATATAGATAACAAGATTTACAATTCTTGAAACATTTTTAATCATGTTATCATATTTATTTAATGTGCACAAAACTAAAAATTTCATTGAATTGAAATTTACTTTGGATCTTATTTTAATGTTTTTTTCATTTTCCTAATTTTAACTCTTCTGTAAATTTAAGCTACATAATATAGCAATCCATATTCTAAAAATTAGCTTAAGTAGTGATGATAAATCATCAGGTAATCCAGTGGGATTTAAGTGCAATTTTCTGTGTGGGAAAAAACCAAGAAAGTGATAACAGTGTTTCCAAGTGAAAAAGTATTTACTATAGGGAAATAAAAGTTACAGAATTATAGGCAAAAGAGTATTACTTTATTCAAAGTTGAAAAACATTCTCATTTTAATTTAGTCACTTGATTTGCAAGCAACAAGAATTTTAATCCATACTTTTGAATTTACTCTTAAATTCTAATTTCACATGAAGGTTTAAGAGTATAATAAGAAACTACATGTTCTCTTCTATGCTAATGCATCTGATTTGCCCTATGGGAAGTTTATTTGCAAGCATATAATTCAGTTGGTATAGCAGTTTGATATTATTGATGAATTCCAAAAAGAAATATTGGATTATGTTTGTAAGCTGATCTTTTCTTCTGGGCATATTACATTATATTGGATTCATAGGTTTATTTGATTAAGTAATTATGTAAACCTCTTGTGCCATTATGGCATTGAGTCCCCACTCTTTGGTGGGTGGAGACTCACAGATGAAAGACATGGCAAAGGACAGAGTTGAGGGTTCTTAATGTTGGAGTTTTGATGTAGGAGTTTGATGCTGATGCTGGAGCCCTGGGAAGCAAGGAACCTGTACCCAGATAGAAGCAAGACCCTGGAAGTGAAGAACCAAGGAAGCCTGAACCCTCACAGAAATCAGCAGCCATCTTGCTCCAACAAGTGAAAATAGACTTTGGTGATGGAGTACCTTATGCTTTATGACCTAGTGTCTGTAAGCTCCTACCCCAAATAAATACCCTTTGTCAAAACGAACCAATTCTGGCATTTTGCATCAGCACCCCTTTGGTTGACTAACACAGTTGGTAAAAATAAATAAAGCTACCTTTAGAATTACCAATAGAACTTTATAATCTGAAAGCCACTGGAATTATCTCCTTTTTAGTGTGTTTACTATCTACTTTACTTTCTAGGACTAATTCCTGCTACATAGAGCAGAAGAAAAGAATTTCCAGAGGCTGCATTTTAAAAATCCACTACAAAGGTCCCATTTTGCAGAACTGGGCTCCAATAAGATCAGTAAGGCTTGTTAGCCAAATAGAAATGGAGTTAATATCTTAGTTTGCTTTTAGAATTGAAGAGAAAGGATTCTATCATTGACCTTTAACTTTAAAAGACTGTAGATTTATCTTATACCTGTTAATGATATATAATAATATTAATAACACAATGGAAACCACTCAACCATTACAAGACCAATAAGCACAGAAACAGGAAAGATAATGAAGACTAGTGTATGTGAAAAGAAGAGTCTGTTGGTTTTCTAGGTTAGGATCTGGGTCAGAAATGAAAACACTAAACAGTAGCTAGGGGTAGCAAGTGTGATTTAATATACTACTGGCAGACCACACATAACAGAATACTCAGATATAATTACAGGAGGTGTCATCTCATATGAATCAGTTTGCAAAATACATATGTAAAGCACAGTTGAGAATTTCTTTTTCAGATAAACTCTTTCTACCATAAAGATCAAGTAAATTTTAAGAAATCAGAAAATAATACTACCCAGTTTGATAGCAAGATAACGTTTAAGATTCCAAACATTTTTCAAATTGATTTCAAACATTTGGAGGACATTGAGAAAATGAATGTAAGAAAATATTTTTTTTTCTAAGAAATGATTAGCTGTCATCTGGATAGGGAAATTTAGAAAGTTTATTCAAGAATATATCTGACGCATTTCAAAAATTCCATTTGTGGTAATTTAATTAACAATAGCGTCAGGTCTGAGTCCCTACATGCAGAATAAAGGGGAGAATTACAAAAAATTAAATCTGTATTTTTTACACAAAATTAAGTACTTCACCAAACTAACTAAATTAATGAGTCTACATTATTCCTGGCTTGGACTGTTCAGCTATTTGCTATTCAAAGGAGAAAAACCTTATCAAATAGGAAGAAACATGATGTTGATCAAATTGTATTTCAAGTTCTGGAAACAGAAATATAAATAAAGGAATTACAGACCAATATGCTAATTTCTGAAGAATTTCTTAGAAGCAAATACATTAATAGACAGTAAATAGTGACTATCAGATAAAATTATGTTCATAATTTCTGTTCTTAGTTACTAAACTGTATAAATATAACCAAAAATGGTATGATGTTATGGGAAGCTTTAACCTCTTTTCACATACTTTTTATAGGGTTAGAATTATTTCAGTGTTAGCTAGTGAAAAATGTATATTCCTAACTAACAGAGTAATAATTAGACACAATTTCTAAGAATGATAATGTAACTCTTCCTGAAATCCAGTTAGTTCTCAGGCATTTCCTATGTATTTAACATGAAGGGATTTATTCTAAATGATATTTAATTTGATATCCATTTTTATAATTTACCCCCTTGGAGCAAATTGGAGAATTGGAAAACAAGCCGTTCAGCTAATCTGTTAATTGCCCATGTGATGATAAAGGGAATTTAAATAACCCCTTAGTTTATAATACAGTTTTTTATTTTTATTTTTAAAGAAGCTTTAGATTGCATAAATGTTACGTCAAAAAGAGGGGATTCCCATGTAACCCACAACCTTCCCCTCCCACAATTTCCCCATTAACAAATCTTTCATTGGTGTGGTACATTTGTTACAATTAATGAACACATATTGAAGCATTGCTACTAAGCATGGTCTATAGTTTCCACTACAGTTTACAATTTGCACCACACAATTTTATAGGTTTTGACAAAATGGATAATGGCCTGTATCCATCATTGCAATATCACGTAGGACAACTCCAATGCCCCCAAAATGCTCCACGTTACACCTATTCTTCCCTCAACCTCCTCTCAGAACCTCATTTTAATTGATCTATAATGAAGAAGTGAGGGGCCAAAAGTGCAAGGGTGGGATCTCTTTAGAAGAGAAAGCAGCAAATTACTGGCTCCATGGTAAAAATAATTGTTCTTAAGTAGAAAATTAGTTTCATTGAACAATATATTAGAGCAAGGTATCATCTATTATAAAATAAATTACCTGGGAAGAGGATGTGGTTCAAGCAATTGGGCTCCCATCTGCCATATAGGAGGTCCACGTTTAGATGCCCAGGGCCTCCTGGTGAAGGCAAGCTGGCCCTTATGGTGAGCTGGCCCATGTAGAGTGCTGGCATGCATGGAGTGCTGCCCTGCACAGGAGTGCTACCCCACACAGGAGTGCTGGCCCACGCAGAAAGCTGGCACAGCAAGTTGACACAACAAAAGAGAAGCAGAGGAGAGAGAATAAGAGATGCAGCAGATCAAGGAGCTGAGATGGTGCAAGAGAATAGCGCCTCATTCCCACTCCAGAAGGTCCCACCATTTCCCGGAGCTGCCTAATGAGAATACAAGCCAGCCGACACAGAAGAACACACAGCGAATGGACACAGAGAGCAGACAGTGGAGGGGGGAAAAATAAATTTAAAAAAATAAAAAATAAATAAATAAATAAATAAATAAATAAATGAATGAATGAATACATTACCCACTATTAAAAACACCTTTTTCTGAATGAAGAATGTAAGCCTACTCTTATTGATATTGATGATTTTTCTTTTGTTGAAAAATAATTTCACCTTGAAAACTAATGAGAACACACTGTATGAGAGGATTGACCTGTAATATTGAGAGAGATAATGCCAGTTTTGCATAGGCCAGGAAAATTATGAATCTATTGCATGATTAGTATTTATGAACTATAATTCAAATTATGCTCTGTTTATTAGAAAGGTAGTTGCTTCAAATATTTACACAGAAAGTGATTTAACCTTAGACCAGCACTAAACAATAGAAAAATAATGGAACAACATGCATAATTTTTAATTTTCTGGATACCATATTTTAAAAAGGTAATAAAGAAGGTGGGATTATTTTTATTGTACATTTTATTTACATACTGTCTTCAAATTCCAGTGCATGCTTTACATTTATAACATCACGATCAGACTCATCATATTTCAAGTGCTTGAGTCACATTTGATTAGTGGCTATTAGAACACATTTGGTTAGTGTACTAGAACAATACTGCTCTGGACTTTCTATACAAGGAGGTATATTTATTAATAGCATTCACATATATTACAGCTTGGAGTTAAAATAGGCAAGCATAATGACTTAAATAAATACAGCATTTTCCCTACAATTGACACCAATTAAAAGTAGAAAATATGAATTTATATGGCAAGAGTTGGAAAATATTCTGAAGAAAACAGAATTTTAAACTATCACTAAATCATCCTAGGATTCCATGATCATATATTGTTCTGTGGGATTGCCCACTGGGGGATGCTGTTAGATTCTAAAATTTGTGCCAAATGCTTTTATCACTATTGTAATGACTGAGATAATACAAGAATTTTACTACACACGTTTAGGGAATTGAGCTTTTCGGGAGTATTTTATGACATTACAGTAATCACACTTATTTGGGCCTCTCTGGAGGCTGGACTTAATTGAAATCTATTTGGTAAAGCAATGCATCAGGGAATTACCATTTGGGTAAAACTCAATGGGGTTTGTCAGGAAATTGGACAAATGGTGAGTAAACTGAGTATTCTCCTCTGTTTTTCTTCTAGAGAGCAAGAAAGAATGTTACTTTGTGATTAATTGCACAATCTAGATTGTTACTTGACTAATGTTTATAATACCCCAAAGCAATAATTGCTGTGATATTAAATGGTAAAGTATAAAGGAATGTAATGCTTTGGATGTTTTCATTTTGAGTGTTTTCCTTCATAGATAGCAAAAGTTCTGTGGCTCTAACTGTATTTGTTTTGTTTGTTTGCTCAAATAACAATAATAAACTATATTTTTAGAGAAGATTTAGATTTACAGAAAAATTACACTGAAAGTATAGGGAGTTCCCATATAACCCTCCCCCCCCCCACACACACACACATAGCTTCCCCTATTATTAATATATTGCATTATTGTGACAATATTTGTTACAATCGATGAACCAATATTGAAGCATTGCTACTAACCAAAGCTTATACATTATTGTATACACTTTATACGATACAGTTTTATAGGCTTTGAAAAATTTATATTGTCATGTATTTATCATTGCCTTAGCATACAGAGCCGTTTCATTGCTCTAAAAATGCCCTGTATCCTACTGTTCATCCCTCCCTCTCTCCTCTGAACCCCTAGCAACCACCATCTTTATATCTATTTTATAAGACCTTTTGTTAACACAAGATAATAATTACGGCAACTATAAATCTACTTTGGTCTTTGGTTGCACCGTCATTTAGATTTGTTCATCCCTCAAATCTTGAGAGATATGGGATAATAGCCACCTTGACTGCTAGAGGTTGAGAGGGGTTTTAGATATTATGGGGCAGATGGAAGGAATTGTTTTGCTTGCAGTTGTAGATACTTCTTGTTTGGGGAGATGGGCCTTGTCCACCATTATTGTTTTGTTAGTTGTCCAGGGCAAGCCCACAGAACTGAAGAGTAGGAGTTGGCTGCAACTCTGCTGGGATTCAGGGATCAACCAGCATATGAACAATCAAAAGATTCAAGTCTCTGAGAAATATATTTAAGAGGTGTATTGAAAATTATTCGCTGTATCAGATTTACCATATTTCATTATTTTATGCTTTTAATACTTTACAGTTATTATAGATAACACTTGGACTGGTTGTCCATGCCAAAACTGATTTTCCTTCCATTTGGATCAGTCCCATTACAGAGACAAAAACACAGTGGCTGTATTTATACCATGGCTCTAAGTGATTAACTCAGAGGTGGATATATGATTCAAATAGACCACTCACATTCCCTGTTGAAGTGAAAACTATTTAATACTTTCTACTAGTAAAAGCAAAAATGGAGGATTACTGGATCTGAACTTTTGTCCACAGGGTCCAGAAAGAAATTCCATGATTTTTGACTTCTGAGTTTTGAGTTCTTATTTCTCTTGGAGGCATCTGATTTCTCCATTTCCTTACCTTTGATCATTGAGCTATTCCTTACAATCTGCCTGAATTCCTCAGAGTTGTGACTTTGTTTCTTTTTGGTCTCTTCTCAAATTTATTGTCATTTGTAAATCTCCTGGTAATCTTGTTACAAGGCAGATTCTGATTCAGCAGTTTTGGGGCAGGCTTTTGATTAAGAATTTCTAAAATGCTCTCTGGTGATGCCAAAGTTGCTGGAACTTGAACCATTATTTGAATAGTGAAAGGTTTAGTCATTTCTGCTTGAAATTTTTTTTTTTTTTTTTTTTTGCATTGAGTAATTTTTTTTTTTAATTTTTTTATTTTTTATTGACTTTGTAATAATATTACATTAAAAATATATATGTGAGGTCCCATTCAACCCCGCCCCCCCACCCCCCCTCTCCCCCCCCCCCCTACAACACTCGTTCCCATCATCATGACACATCCATTGGATTTGGTAAGTACATCTTTGGGCACCTCTGCACCTCATATACATTGGTTCACATCATGGCCCATTCTCTCCTCTATTCCATCATGTAGGCCCTGTGAGGATTTACAATGTCCGGTGATTACCTCTGAAGCACCATCCAGGGCAGCTCCATGTCCCGAAGACGCCTCCACCTCTCATCTCTTCCTGCCTTTCCCCATACCCTTTGTCCATTATGTCCACTTTTCCCAGTCCAATGCCACCTCTTCTATGTGGGCACTGGATTGGTTGTGTCCATTGCACCTTTATGTCAAGAGGAGGCTCAGATTCCACCTGGATGCTGGATGCAATCCTCCCATTTTCAGTTGTAATCACTCTAGGCTCCATGGTGTGGTGGTTGTCCTTCTTCACCTCCATCTTAGCTGAGTGTGGTAAGTCCAATAAATCAGATTGTAGGTGCTGGAGTCTGTTGAGGCTCAGGATCTGGCTATCACATTGTCAGTCCAGAGATTCAAATCCCCTAAATATATCTTAAACCCCAACATTAACTGCACCTCCAGCACATTAGCATGAATGTCTTATGAAGGGAGATCCCATCTGAGTCCAGATTCATCACACATAAACACCATTTCCAAAGAGGGGCCATCTGCCCTGGTAGTTAACCCCATCGGCCATGACCATAACTCCCATGGGTCTCTTTAGCCCTCAAAGGAACCAATATCTGGGGGTTGTATCTGCTTTATCTGTCTCTCTGACTCTGCTCAGTTGTGCATGAGGGCAAACCTTCTGCCAGCCTCCAGACTCTTTTTTAGAAACTCGTAGCCATATAAACTCATTTCTCCTTTCCATTTCCCCCTTACTTTAGGTCAAAGAGCATTTTAAAGTCATGGTATTTTATGTAGACATGGATATTCTGCTGATCCGCATTGAACCTTCCGTATAAGGTCATTTTCCAGTTGCATCATCAGTTGGTAGTTGATAGTGGTCCCTCGTTGCCAGGGAGGCTCATCCCCGGGTGTCATGTCCCACGCTGGGGGGAAGGCATTGCATTTACATGCTGAGTTTGGCTTCGAGACTGGCCACATTTGAGTAACATGAAGGCTGACAGAAGGAAATTCCCAGGCACAAAGTTGCTCTAGGCCTTGTTATTATTTTGGGTTTATCAGCTCACAAGCATAGTCATTAGTATCAGGGGCTCACTGTTGAACCCTCACTCCCTCCCGGTCCCCACCACTGTACCTGGGAGACTGTCGCTGCTCCCCTAGGGACCACGACAGAGCACCACTGGCCGGGAACCCAGTACCCCCCCTACTGTGGTTTTTAATTGTTGCCACTATGAGTATAATCAAACATTACCATGCACCCTGGACATATGTTCTGTACAGCTCCCTGTCAGTCATATATCATCTGTCATTGGTATCCCATACCAGTATCCCTCCATTGCCATTGTTGAAACACTCTGTGATCCAGAACTCCCCGAAATTTGAAGCCCAATATAATGTCATGGTCCCTTACTAGGGAATGGCATATAGCGATGAGTTTAAAGGATAGATAAAGAACTTGGATAAAGTTAGATAAAGAACTTAGATAAAGAATGTTGACTTGAAAAAATTCCACATCCTATTTTTTTCTTTTTCTTTTTTTCCCCCCCCCCCCCCCCCCTAATTATTCAGCTTTTCTTCACAGGAGTCCTAGACCACAGTAATGTATATATATAATATACAGCACTCCCACACATCCACCAGAAAACCTTTTCCCTTCCACAGTGATACTCTTACGCCCTATTCATATCATATTTACTTAAAGTGATGTACAGAGTCTGAGACATTAGCTTTCTAACAAGGTGACATCTGTATTTACATTATGGTGCATACTTTAGGATACACAGTTCTTTACATTTTTAGTTATCCTATGTTTTACATTATGGTTTACATTATCAGTCTGTCATCTCCTATATGTTATGGTGTAATATTACATGTTTTATATCCATCCTTGTGTACTCTCAAGAAACTCCTCTCTTACCCCCCATTTACTTTGGTTCCACACATTTAACGTCCATTTTCCCTTCCACCTTAGTGCCCTCAGTGATAGCCAACCTCCGTTTCCTGAGGAGCCACTTCCAGAGATAGATGGAATAGTGTTCAGGGCCTAACTTGCTCAACTGCCCCAATGCCCTGGGAGCCACCCTTTCTCTCGAGGGATACAGTTCCCTCTATTGGATGGCATTAGTCCTCCCCAGGATGTGGGTCCACCCCCACTCTCACTACTTGGGTTTCTACCCCATGGTGTCACCCACTCTGGCAGAATGAGCATTTAGACATTCCCCAGGAGCCCGTCCTGCATCAGACCCTCCCCTCCGAGCATTCTAAACAGGTAACCCTCTTTATTATATTTTGATATGATTTTCTCGGCATTTTACTCTCCACCAACACCTGATCCTCTCCTGGTTCGTATGCTACTCCTCCCTCCCCCCACTTTTGGGCAACGTTACCCACCCGTCCCTCCCCAGCCACCCTCAAACCCGCAAAGCCCCAAGCAAAGGCAACCCCTTGCCCCCCTTTTATCTCTTCTTTGTGTTCATACTTACCACCATCTCGTCTTAAATTCCACCCCTGCAGACATCGGCTCATATCCTTCCTCCACCCTCCGATTTCCTGCAAGCCTATCGTTCAGTCTCTTGCTATCTAGGGCAGCTTGTTTATTTCATATCATTGAGGTCATGTAGTATTTGTCCTTCAATGTCTGGGTTGCTTCACTCAACATAAGGTTCTCAAGATTCATCCATGTTATCACATGTGTTTGTAGTGTGTTTGTTCTTACAGCCGAGTAGTATTCCATTGTGTGTATATACCACATTTTATTGATCCACTCGTCTGTTGATGGGCATTTGGGTTGATTCCAACTTTTGGCAATAGTGAACAATGCTGCTATGAACATTGGTGTACATATATTGGTTTGTGTTCTTGTTTTCAGTTCTGCTGGGTATATTCCCAGCAGTGGTATTGCTGGGTCATATGGCAAATCTATGGCTAGTTTTTTGAGAAACCGCCATACTGTTCTCCAGAATGGTTGGATCCTTCTGCATTCCCACCAGCAGTGGATGAGTGTTCCCCTTCCTTCACATCCTCTCCAGCACTTGTATTCTTCTGTTTTTTTCATAGCTGCCAATCTTATGGGTGTAAGATGGTATCTCATTGTGGTTTTGATTTGCATTTCCCTGATAGCTAGAGATTTGGAACATTTTTTCATGTGCTTTCTTGCCATTTGTATTTCTTCTTCGGAGAAGTGTCTGTTTAAGTCTTTTTCCCATTTTTTAAATGGATTGTTTATCTTTTTATTTTCAAGATGTAGGAGTTCTTTATATATGCAAGTTATAAGTTTCTTATCAGATATCTGATTGCCAAATATTTTCTCCCACTGTGTGGGCTCCCTTTTTACTTTCTTGACAAACTCCTTTGAGGTGCAGAAGGCTTTAATTTTGAGGAAGTCCCATTTATCTATTAGTTCTTTTGCTGCTCGTGCTTTTGGTGAGATATTCATAAATCCATTACCTATTACAAGGTCCTGTAGATGTTTCCCTACACTGCTTTCTAAGGTTTTTATGGTCTTGGCTTTTATATTTAGGTCTTTGATCCATCTTGAGTTGATCTTTGTATAAGGTGTGAGATGGTAATCCTCTTTCATTCTTCTACATATGGCTATCCAGTTCTCCAGACACCATTTGTTGAATAGGCCACTCTCTCCCAGTTGAGAGGGTTTGGTGGCTTTATCGAATATTATGTGGTTGTATATGTGAGGTTCTATATCAGAGCTTTCAATTCGATTCCATTGGTCTATATGTCTCTCCTTATGCCAATACCATGCTGTTTTCACCACCGTAGCTTTATAGTATGTTTTGAAGTCAGGTAGTGTGATTCCTCCAATTTCGTTTTTCTTTTTCAGTATGTCTTTGGCTATTCGGGGTCTCTTTCCTTTCCAAATAAATTTCCTAGTTAGTTTTTCTAGTTCCTTAAAGAAGGCTGCATTGATTTTTATTGGGATTGCATTGAATGTGTAGATCAATTTTGGTAGGATAGACATGTTAATAATGTTCAGTCTTCCTATCCATGAACAAGGAATAGTCTTCCATTTATTTAGGTCTTCTTTGATTTCCTTGAACAATCTTGTATAGTTCTCAGTGTATAAGTTCTTTACCTCTTTAGTTAAATTTATTCCTAAGTATTTGATTTTTTTATTTACTATTGTGAATGGTATTTGTTTCTTGATTTCCTCCTGATCTTGCTCATTATTGGTGTACAGAAATGCTACTGATTTTTGCGCATTGATCTTATAACCTGCGACTTTACTAAACTCATTTATGAGTTCTAGAATCTTCGTTGTAGATCTCTCAGGGTTTTCTATGTATAGGATCATGTCATCTGCAAATAATGAAATTTTGACTTCTTCCTTTCCAATTTGAATGCCTTTTATTTCTGGTTCTTGCCTCAGTGCTCGAGCAAGTACTTCTAAGACAATGTTAAATAGGAGCGGCGACAGTGGGCATCCTTGTCTTGTTCCTGAGTTTAGAGGGAAGGAGTCTAGGATTTCTCCATTGTAAACAATATTGGCTTTAGGTTTTTCATATATACTCTTTATCATGTTCAAAAAATTTCCTTGTATTCCAATCATTTGGAGTGTTTTTATCAAGAAAGGGTGCTGTATTTTGTCAAATGCTTTTTCTGCATCAATAGATATAATCATGTGATTTTTTTCCTTCAATCTGTTTATATGGTGTATTACGTTGATTGATTTTCTTATGTTGAACCATCCTTGCATACCTGGGATGAATCCCACTTGGTCGTGGTGTATAATTCGTTTAATGTGTTGTTGAATACGATTAGCAAGTATTTTGTTAAGTATTTTTGCGTCTAGGTTCATTAGAGAAATTGGTCTGTAATTTTCCTTTCTTGTGATGTCTTTGTTTGGCTTTGGTACTAGGGTAATGTTGGCATCATAGAAGGAGTTGGGTAATGTTCTTTCTGTTTCGATGGTTTGGAATAGTTTCAGCAGGATTGGTGTCAGTTCTTTCTGGAATGTTTTATAGAATTCACCGGTGAAGCCATCTGGCCCTGGGCTCTTCTTAGTTGGGAGATTTTTAATAACTGATTCTATCTCTCTGCTTGTGATTGGTTTGTTAAGATCATCAATTTCTTCTTTTGTCAATATGGGCTGTTTATGTGTTTCTAGGAATTTGTCCATTTCCTCTAGATTGTCATTTTTGTTGGAATATAGTTTTTCAAAATATCCTCTTATGATAGTCTTTATTTCTGTGGGGTCAGTGGTGATATCGCCTTTCTCATTTCTTATTTTGTGTATTTGCATCTTCTCTCTTTTTTTCTTTGTTAGTGTTGCTAAAGGTTTGTCAATTTTGTTAATCTTCTCAAAAAACCAGCTCTTGGTCTTGTTTATCTGTTCAAGTGCTTTCTTATTTTCTATTTCATTTAGTTCTGCTCTTATCTTTGTTATTTCCTTCCTTCTTCTTCCTGTTGGGTTACTTTGTTGTTGTTTTTCTAATTCCTTCAAATGTGCAGTTAGTTCTTCAATTTTTGCTCTTTCTTCTTTTTTGATATATGAATTTATGGCTATAAACTTCCCTCTCAGTACTGCTTTTGCTGCATCCCATAAATTTTGGTATGTTGTGTTATCATTATCATTTGTTTCAAGGTAGTCATTGATTTCTTTTGAGATTTCCTCTTTGACCCACTGTTTTTCTAAGAGTGTGTTGTTTAATTTCCAAATCGTGGTGTGAAATCTGGGCTTCTTTCCCTTGCAAATCTCCAGCTTGACTCCACTGTGGTCAGAGATAATGTTTTGTATGATTTCAATCTTTCTGAATTCGTTCAGCCTTTCTTTGTGGCCTAGCATATGATCTATCTTGGAGAATGATCCATGTGCGCTTGAGAAAAATGTATATCCTGCTGTGTTTGGGTGTAGCGATCTATATATGTCTATTAGATCGAGCTCCTCTAATATACTATTCAGATGTTTTGTGTCTTTGGTGATTCTCTTTTGAGATGTTCTGTCCAGAATTGATAGTGGTGTATTAAAATCCCCCACTATAATTGTAGATGTATCTATTCTTTCACTTAGTTTTTCCAGCGTTTGCCTGACGTATTTAGAGGCACCCTTGTTAGGGGCATAGATATTTATGATTGTTCGATCTTCTTGACAGATTTTCCCTTTGACTAAAATGTAGTATCCTTCTTTGTCTCTCACAATTGTTTCACATTTAAAGTCTATTTTGTCTGATATTAATATAGCTACTCCTGCCTTTTTTTGGTTATTGTTAGCTTGTATGATTGTTTTCCAGCCTTTCACTTTCAATCTCCATGCGTCTCTGGGTCTAAGATGTGTCTCTTGTAGACAGCATATGGATGGGTCATATTTCCTTATCCAATGTCCCAGTCTGAATCTTTTGATAGGTGAGTTTAATCCATTGACATTCAGTGTTATTACTATCAAGGAATTATTTGTGTTAGCCATATTTTGATTGGATTTGTGTTTGTCATATTTTGTTTGTATATTTTTTTTTTGTCTTTTTTGTTGTTGTTGTTGGTCTTATACTCTCCTCCAACTTTGCCTTTCCTGTTTTTTCCTTTCTTCCTGCAGAACTCCCTTTAGAATTTCTTGAAGGGGAGGTTTCTTGTTGGTATACTCTTTCAGTTTCTGTTTGTCTGCGAATATTTTGAACTCTCCATCATGTTTGAATGCTAGTTTAGCTGGATAGAGTATTCTTGGTTGGAAATTTTTTTCCTTTAGTACCTTGACTATATCATACCACTGTCTTCTTGCCTCCATGGTTTCAGAAGAGAAATCAGCACTTAATCTAATTGAGCTTCCCTTGTATGTGATGGTTTTCTTTTCTCTTGCTGCTTTTAGGATCTTCTCTTTGTCTTGAGCATTGGATAATTTGACAAGTATATGTCTTGGGGTGGGCCTGTTGGGGTTTATGACTTGTGGAGTGCGCTGTGCTTCTTGGATATGTACATCTGTCTCTTTCAGTAGATTTGGGAAGTTTTCAGTCATTATTTCCTGCAACACTCTTTCTGACCCCTTTCCCTTCTCTTCACCTTCTGGAATGCCTATAATACGTATGTTTGAGCGTTTTGCATTGTCATTCAGGTCCCTAAATCCTAATTGGATTTTTTCTATCTTCTTATTGACCCCTTCTACTATCTGTTTGATTTCTGATGTACTGTCTTCCACATCACTAATTCTCTGCTCTGTCTCTTCTAGTCTGCTGATATTTGCTGCAAGTGTATTTTTGATTTCTTGAACTGTGGTGTTCATTCCCATCATATCTGTTATGTTTTTGCGTATGTCTGCAATTTCCCCTCCAAGTGATGTCTTCATGTTGTTAACCTCTTTCATTACTGCATCAAATTTGTCGGTGATAAATGTTCTGAGATCTTTCATTGCTTGTGCCAAGTTTTGCTCCCCTTCGTGATTATTGGTTTGTTGATTGGATTCAGCCATGTTTTCCTGATTATTGGTTTGGTTCGTAGATTTTTGTTGCTTTCTGGTCATCTCTTTATTTTGACGAATTTAATCAGTTCCTTAGCTTCTTTGTCTGCTCTTGGAGGTTAATTAGTTGTTATTTTTGCACAGGTGTTATATCTTCTCTTTGTCACTTTTTTCTTCTTATTCTAGTTACTTGTTGTTGGTTAAGTTCACTTTAGAGGAAAGTATTAGTGTTGGGGAAAGGCAATTGTGTAAGCAAGGGAAAAGTGTAAAGTTGTATTGGTGATGTATGTTAATAAAGCAGGAATATGAGATCTGGAAGGATGGAGGTTAGATTCATGTAGATTGTATAGAGTTATAGCTGTAGGTAAAGTACCTTTTATGAAGTTGATGACTGAATTTGGGAGGAATATGGTATGAACTACACAGCCAAGAAGGGAATCCTCTGCAGGTAGCTGGGATCTCCGTGTATATTTCACAGACGAATCCTCTCTGTTACCTTTCCTCCAAATCGATGTCCAGACACCTCCGGACCAGCAAAAATCCCGAAACAATCCGGTCCCAAAGAGTCTCCAACGCCGCCCAGCCAATTCCCTGCAGAAGACTCTAACAGGGATGTTCACTCAGCCGCCATCTTCTCTCATTGTCTCTGCTTGAAATTTATCCTCACTCTTCTTATAAGGTAATTCTAGAAACTAATTGCATTATTAAAAATGGCACATAAATTCTAGTTGGAGCTATAAAGCATGATGTAATGTGATTGTTCATAGTTCCCTTTTTGTTTTTTTTTTAAATAATTATTTTTAAAGAAGATTTAGATTAAATAAATGATACACCAAAATATTGGAGGATTTCCATATCCCCAACCCCTTCCTTTCCCACACTTTCCTCATTAACAACATCTTTCATTAGTGTGGTATATTTGTTACAATTAATGCAAACATATTGAGGCATTTCTACTAACCATGGTCAATATTTTACATTATAGTTTACACTTTACACAGAATAACTTTATAAGCTTTGACAAAATATATAATGTCCTGTATTCATCATTGCTATGTCATGCCGGACACTTCCAATGTCTCCAAAATGCCACATGTTGCACCTATTCTTGCCTCTCCTCCCCTCAGAAACTCTGGTGGCCACTCCCTTATATCAATGGTACAAAGTCTTCCATTACTAGAATAATAATAAGTTTACTTTAGTCCATAGTTGCATTCCTATCTTATTTTTTTATTCATCAATCTTGAGGATTTTAAGATGGTGATGACAGGGGTTTAGATCCCATAGGCAGATAGATGGAACTGCCTTGCTTGCAGTTGTGGATACTCTCTGTTTTTGGGGGATGGGTGTTGCTCTTCATCATCATTTTGTTAGTTGTCTTCGGCAAGTCTAATGAACTGGAAGGCTAGTGTTGCCTGCAACTACCCTGAGATTCAGGGCTCAACTGGCATATGAACCAGAAGAGAAAGTGAGGAGGTGAGGCATAGGGGGATCCCTTACATATTCTATGTGACTTTTCTGTAACATAAAGCTTCTTAGAAAATAAAGCACATTTTAAAAATGCCACTGGAGGAACATGTAAAAGAAATTGTCACTGTGTGTGAAAAAATAACATGTTTATGAAAGACAAAATGAATTTTTTTAATTTTTCATTTTCTGTGTATTTTATTTATTTTTATTAATATTATTTTATCTTTTAAAATTTTTATTCATTTATTTGACTTTGTTTTGGGGGAGATTTTGGATTGCAGAAGGGTTGCAACTGTGGCAAGGAAGGCTCACTGATACCAGGTGTCTGTGATGGGGGATGTGTGGGAAGGGTTACACCTGGGTCGTGCCTTTATGGAATTTGAATATGGTCAAGTGATCAGGGGTTGTTGTCTCAGTGGGGGGAGACCCACAAAAGAAAATTGAATTCCCATCCTGGGAAGTCCTGCTACATTTTCTAGTATAGCAGCAAGAATCCCTAGAGTATATGGGCAGTGCCTAGCAAAGGAAAACAGACCAATACAACAGGCCCTTGATATTGATGCTTGTACTTATGAACATTGTTCATGTGAAGCTGAAACTTAGCTTATTTTATATTGCCTGAGAGTTACTTCCTGATAGCCTCCTTGTTGCTCAAACGTGGCATCTCTCTAAGCCAAACTCAGCATATAAACTCACTACCTTCCACCTGGCATGCAACATGGCTTCCAGGGATAAACCTCCCTGGTACTGAGGGCTTATTACCAAGCACCAACTAGTGATGCATTTGGAAAAAGACCTCGACAAAAGAGGGAAATATTAAATACAAATGAGTTTTTATAGCTAAGAGTTTTCAAAGTGAGTTGGGAGGCTATTCCAGAGGTTACATTTATGCAAGTCTCAGCAGGATTTCATTGACTGTCCAGTAAACCGTGACTCAGATAGCTCTAGAGACATCTAGACACTATAGGAAGGGCAGACAATCTCAGGAATTCAGCACCCCTGTCAGTGGAATGTATATTCCCCAATGTAGCTGACTTAGATACATTTTAAATTTCCCTACATGGCTCTTTTGAACTTTTTATTGGAACACATAACTAGCACTAGACCTATTAAATATAGAGTTGTATCTTTAATTTAACTAGCCTGAATAAGCTTCTGTTTTTTGCATTCAAAGACATTTAGCTAACTCATAAACAGAGACAGGGAGTATTAGAAATAGAACCAGAACCACAGGAAACAAGTATTATATTTAAAATTGGCTTTTGGACTCACATGGCAAAAGGCAGTATGTTTCCTCTCCTAGTTAGAATATAAGATACTAGAAAAATTTATTATGTAATTAAGGTACATATAATCACCTGGAACCTTGAGTACTGACAAATGAGTTAAAGAGGCAGCAGGTTTCAGAGGTTGAGTGGAAAAAGTTTCAGTAGGCTCTGATATGGATATGAGGAGTATAGATTTCTTGATTGGGCATGAGCATGAGAAATGATTAATAAGAGAAGGATAAAGAGGTCGCTTTCAAAGTGATACATACTTAAGACTAAATAACATGTACCAATAAACAACTGTAGAACAATATTTTATCATAGCATATTTTTGATTCCCACTTATTAGCAGAATTATGGTGAACTTTGCAGGAAAACCTTTGATTTTGCTCTTTCAGGGTAGGGTAAGTGACTCATAACCTATGAATCCCAAAAAGCATGGTAACTGACACTAGCATTTTCCAGTTTCAAGGAGAAGCCTGAATTAAGGTATTGACCATTTGTCTGTAATTGTGCCTTTACCTGTTCTTCTCTAACATTCTTTCATACAGAATCTCATTTGAATAACCAGAAGATACTGCATTTGAATGACATAAAATAAACAAAAATATTATTGATTTGGGAAAAAAAATGTGCTCTGGACTAACTTAGTATAAATTGGACATAGAAAAATATAAACATCAATATTCATAGTGAACAATAGAGTCAGTCTACATATATGAATCACATCTGAACCTAAACAGAGGAATAAAGATGTGGGGAAAGAAAAAGACAGTGATGTAGAGTGGGAAATGGTTAGGAAGATCTATAATGTGCACTGTTTGATAAGAGCTGAAAATATGCTTTTTAAAGTAGAGACACAAGCTCATACAAAAATATAATATTAATAACAGTGCTGTATATATGACAATCTAACAATGTATAACTAAATATATAAATAAATAATATATTATCAGAATATTTAATTTCTATTTAACAATGCTATTTAGACAGCATTTTCACTGTCTGAGTTATAAAATAACATTCTTCCATTACAACCTCTCTTGTAACACTAAGTATAATTTCAAAGTGTACATAACTCACATCTCAAAAAATCTAACCAGGCTAAGTGTGCCAGGATTTAAAAGCTACTACTGTCAGTAAAAATAGATTATTCCTTAAGTCAATGTCCACTTTTATGATGAGAGAAAATAAAATCTAGATGGAAGTGATAGAATTAATGGGTTCATGAAGATTATTTACAAAGGAAATAAATCCATCAAGATGTGTTAATATATATTTTAAGAACAGCTGAGAAATGGAAGCTTTGGAGATAACTATGCAAAGGAAAATAAGACTCAGAATGAAGTACACCGTAAGTTATAAACCCTGAAATGATGGAAGCATAATTAATAGATTTCTGCATATGTACCCACAATTTACTTTTATACTAGATTTATTTTATTTCATAAAGAATTTCAACCATAATAAGTCACTTTGACTCTGTGAAAAAGATGACTTATGTACGTCTCTTCTGGAATATACTTCTTTTATTTCCCTGTGAAAATGATTTTAATTTTGGAAATTGCAGGTGCTGTCTCTTAAAATTATATAACTGGACTTAGTATCATATATTATATCACTTAGAAGAAAATATCAGAATAGTGAAGTATAGTTGTTTGATGCTTTTAATTGTAAAGCTGATACAGATAACATCTCACTGTATTGCTAAATTTTATCATATTTAATTTTAGAGAAATGTAAAGCTAATATTTCAAAGTAGTGTCAAGACTCTAAAATTTAAAACACTTACTATTGATACACATTGCATTCAATTACTTTAAACCTTCTTTTATTAAGATTTTTCTTTATGGTAAAACAATATTCAAACATTTTCACATTTCATTTTATTAACAATATTTTTTCAAAGATGGAAACCCATTTTTAGCTTTAAAAAATTTGTGTAATATGAAACTTGGATTTTATTTAGATGCAATACCTCAGTGATCAATTAGGGTTGAAATACTTTGCCTAAAAATATAACAAGTTTTGGGTGGGAAGGTAGGAAACCTGGACATTTTTTTTTGAAAATGAGTGAGAATTTCTGTATGACAAGAATTGTAGAAAGGCTGGAACCACAGTTTTAGGCCTAATATTTAGCTGTACATTATTTGTTATACTGTTTATGGCATATTATCTTTCTATACTCTTAAAAAACCTAATACATGTATGGGAGTGGAGTGTGCAGTCATTAAGTTGTCCAACATTGTGAAGTAGAATTTAAGGTTAGAGTGAGTGGAGTAGCACAATATTAAAGAAATGGGATTAAAAATTCCATAGAAGCAGGAAATCCCTATCTGAGATGATTTGGAGATATATAGTGACCCCTGGAGGTATTGTGGATTCAAACTGCCTTATTTAAATATTACTTAATGTTTTTCCCTATATGGTTATGTAATTCCTAACACAATAATGAATACATGGAGTTTGTGTTGAAGCACATTAAAAGATTAAAACAATTAGCTTTTATATCTTTTATAGGCATTTTGTATTTATTATACAGCTTTTATAATGAATTATGTTAAAATATCATCATACTTATAGTTCATCATATAATGAATTGCATCAATTGCATTAATATCAACATATTAATGTTTATTATTGACATTTTCTATTCTTGCAATAACAAACAAAATGACCAATTGATATTCTAATGAAGTGAATTTCTACATTTTCAAAGACAGTAGAATTCATGTTTTTGATGCATGGTTTATTACTCAATGTTCTTGTGAATTTGGTGAAGATTTAATAACTGGTCATAATATATTTTATCATTAGTTTCAACAAAATAAATGAAGATATTAAGTGATCAAAAGAAATACAGATTCTCAAACTTAACTATATACCAGGATCTACTTATGTAATCTTGAAAATTACACATTACTGAGGACTGATCCCAAACCCAAGAACATGAATTTCTATGTATTAAAGGCAGGAATCTGTATTTTAACAAACATCCTCCAGATGACTTTTGCTGCTTGCCAGTTGACTGGTATTTGGGAGCCATAGTAAAACTAAGGAATTTGAAGGAAAAGCAGCTTTTTATTTAGGCCATAAGTTCTAGTCATATACTATTTATGTTTTAAATGATTTTTGAAATATTTAACTATGTAATCATGGAGCCTTATAATTTTAAGATTCTAATTAATTGAACATTTAAAATTAATTGATCCTGTGGTTATTCTCAAGCCAAAACCAAAAGGGAACCATAGATGTATAAATATGAAAGAGTGATGGTAAACTGAAGTAATACATTTATTCAACATTCAAGTGAAAAACCCGAAGCCCTGAAAAGTGTATTTGTCCAAGGAAAGGAAGCTAAATTGAATGCCTTGACTCCCAGGGCTAGTCGGTAGTCTTACATATGAATGATGACATATGCTAAAATAGAAGAGATATTCAAGTGATAAAGTTTTAAATACATTGACTATATTACTAAAATGTATAAATCAAATAGTGTAAAGACAACTTTATTATTTAATAAGATATTGTTATTCTGGTATTGATTTTATACTAGTTCCATAAAGGAATATGCAGAGTGACTTTCTTCTGTGCTCCCATAAGTGCAGTGTTCAGATTGTAATCATTGCTCTCATCACATTTTTTATTCAGTTGTTCCCTGCAACATCTCTGTCATTCCAAACCCCTGCACACTCACACACACACACACACACACACACATACACCAGCCCTCCTCTAGCTAGTGCATGCTAAGGGAGCATTCTTATATCATTATGACCCCAGTGACTAGTCCATAACAGGTAGGGTCTTAATAACTGTGGAATAAACTAATAAGTAAATACAATATTATTTTAACTTGTTTATGGTGCCTCTGTTTCAAGTGTAAGTTGAAAAGATAAAAGAATTTTAGATCTTAAAAATTATTTGTATACATTGTATATAGTGGCTCTACCTTTGTTTTTAACAGACCTTGTGATATACTATCTCATATCTGGACTAAATAAGACACACAAAAATGAATGAACAATTTAACACAATAAGTCAGCCAAAATAACTTGTTTAAAACTTAAATATTTTTACTCCTACATCATTGATCCTCTGAGGTATACACAGTACAAAAATGTAATAAATTATATTATAATATAATAAAATATTTTAAAAAGTACTGCAGCTCTTCTACCTATAACCTTTCAACCTCTAAAATATCCTATATTGAAACAAGTTATATATCAGAGTAAAAGTACATCATTAATTCAGCCTTGCCTTCTACAGATGGTCTTAGTGGCTCTTACATATTGTCTCTTCAAACCTTTGAATAAATTGACTTTTAAGCAGACATTTTTAATATATTCACTTGAATTTTAATTTGAACAAATCAAGTCTATAAAAATATTGAGAGGACACTAGAATGTGGACCAGGGATGAGAGAATACCAACTGATGCTGATTTTGTCTAGTTTATGATACCTGACAAATTAATGACATTGCAGTTATGTAAGCATATGCTGACATATTTTAGAGATAATACTGAAATATTATGGGCTAAATCAACAACCTGGTGAGTTAGAATTACATTAAAATACTCTTAACAGGATAAATAAAATAAGCATTATGAAATAACGATATTTGCTCACTAATGACCATATAGCAGTGCACATACTACTTTTGCAAAGGGTTGAAATTTTTCATAAAAAGTAATGTGGAGAGAGTGTCTGTAATAATGATAGACAGGGTAAGTTTTTAAATTTTTTTTTTTAATTTTTAAGCAGTTTTATTAAGATATGTTCACATGCCATACAATCCATCCAAAATGTACAATCAATGACTGAGGGGTATATGGTTGTTTTTTTTTTCTTTTTGGAGTAAGGAACATTTTCTAAAATTGTGCTGTAGAATGCACAATGCTGTGATTATAACCAATTAGGTTTTTTGCACTTAATTTTGTTAGCAGAACTAGTGTATTAGTCAGACAAAAGTGTGCTGACACAAAATACCAGATATTGGTTGGTTTCTTAAAGTATTCATTTGGGGTAGAAACTTACAGTTACCAGGCCATAAAGTGTAAGTTACTTCTTTCACCAAAGTCTATTGCCATGTGTTGGAACAAGATGGCTGCTGACATCTGCCAGGATTCAGGCTTCCTGGGTTCCTCTCTTTGCAGGGCTCATTCTTCTCGGGACTCATCTCCACTGTTTTCCCCATAAGTCAGCCGGAGACTATCATGTGACTAGCACTGTCTCTCTCCACAGGGTTTCTGCTTTCTAAAGAGCCATCTCTATTCCTCTGTTTTCTTCCTGTGTGTTCACTTCCTGGGCTCCAGCTCAAAAACTCCCAACTCTATCCTTTGCCATGTCTTTTCTCTGTGAGTTCCTGCCCCTTAAAGTGCTCTATTGACATAACCTAATCAAAGTCCTAATAATAATTTAATCAATTAAGTGATACCTCTGACAGGCCAGTTTACAAATATAATCCAATAACTATTTTTGAAATTTATAAATAATGCCAAACTGTTACAACTAGGGAATAATATTTTTTTATACATTTACTCTTGGTGAATGTCTTTACTTCCCCCAGGGAATCTGTACCAGTTGGAGCTCATCCAAAACTAAATAATTCCCTGGAGAGACTGACTTATATGCAATATTCGTTCATCCATTGGACAATTACTTACTGAGCATTTGGTTATAAAGCTGGTGCTGTTTTTTAACATTAAAAAAAGATAAAATCCTTTGCTGTAACGGAGCTCAGTTTTTATGTAAAAACTGTTTGCTCCTTCTCTACTTATCTACTCTTCCCAATACCCCTACCTTGTCTGGAATAATAACTTTCAATTTCTTGTTAGTAAATGCTCTGGCTGTGTCTTATCACTAAGTCAAACTGAATATTCATGAACTTTAAAACAAGGAAGGAAGCGAGTTAATATTGTCCTGTGATATTCAAAATATGAATCTTTGGGGGAAACTAACATTAAAGTTGCCTCAAATGTTCTGCAAATAAAATAGTTGACATTATTTCCAATATGCTTAGAGTTATCCTTTCCTTTGAGACTGTGCAAGTGCAGTGTATTGATAATAATGCTGAAAATATATTATTTTTGCTGAGTATAGTTTAATATGTATAGCATATGGTCTATTTTAATATGAAATAAAATATGAAAGTAGTCTCAATATTTGATTAAAATAACTGAAAATTTTGGGTATATGTTTTTGCAAAAATACTACACATTTATTTTATATTTTATTAAATACAATTTTATCACACATACATCCTAAATCATTACAGGAAAGCAATAATTCCAGTTATAACATTTGCCTTTATTATCCTTTAAACAAAAATGAGTGAATTCATAAAGTTATTTCAGAAAAATTAAGTGAAAATATTTCTGAGGCTGAATATTTTGTTTGTGACACTTCCTGAAGCCATGTAAAGAAACAAGCATCACTGAGAAAAGCAACAAATAATATTCTATATTGAAAACCGCCAATCATGCAAATATTTGCTGAGATGATTTTCTATTGATACATAAGTCTCACAACAGAGAAGCATTATGATACAAAATAAATTTCTACTATCAAATGTTCAATTAATTAATTTAATGTTGAATATTTTTGCATTATTGACTCCATAGTTTCTATTTTCATAAGCATAGCTGATTTCATAAGCATAAACAGATTCATTTGTTTTAAAGCTTAATGAAAAGCCTACTGAAGGAATGTGACTGGAATGAAAATAAGCAAAATCACATTCATGAAACAATTGCAGTTTTGTTTATAATCTTTTTGAAAACTATATTTAGGTTTTCCTTTTTGATAGATAGACAAAAGTCTGTATTAATATTTTTCTCTTGGCATTATAAATTTTTGTTCAGTAAAGGTTTATATTCCAGGAATTATTCTATTTCTGATTCAATCTATTTTTTGTGTATGTGCATAGGTCTCTAAATTGAAATCTGTTGAGAATCAAGTATTTTCTAACTCTCATTTAATCTCCAAACTGTCAAAGAGTGTCACCCACTTCTTGAAAATGATATGACTGTTAGGCAAAGTTTTTAAGAATGTCATTAGAACCTTCCTATCTTTCCTAATTTTGTGAACCTGTAGATCCTGTGTGTGTGTGTGTATGTATGTGTTTTTGAGGGGAGGGTGGACATATTATTAAATCTTCATGATTATAATGAATTACTTAGCTTTATTTTTCCAAATTCTACCCATTCTTGCTTTATATAATGTGGTTACATTATAAGATATATGCTGATACATGCTTAGAATATATTCCTGCTGAACTGTTTGTTGATATCAATGGGGCCATACTCCTTACAAAATGATAGACAGCCTGATAAGATAAACATTTTTATATCAACTTACATCTTCCAAGTGACAAATAGTTGCAGACTAATAAGCTGATTTTAAAAATTTGTAAAAAAAATGAATTGACCTTTACTGAACCATGGAAATATCACCATTCCCATATCATTGCATTGGGATGGGGTGGATGGTCAGAGGAAAGTATTAGCTATTCATGTGGTGATAGTTTATTTCATAGGAACACATCTGCCTTCAAGGGCAGTGTTCTGTTCCCTTTGGAATAAAACTTACTGAGTTTCTATGGATTCATATTTCTTGCCCTCAGTGCTTCTGAGAAAACAGCTTTCTGTGGAATTAAGGAATGACTTATTCACTGCTCCTTTGCTTCTAACCAAGGAATTCATTTTTATTAAATGAACTTATGAGCTTAAGTCAACAAACATTTACTGTCCCACAAATTTCTGGGAGTCAAAAATCAAGAAATGGCTTAGCTGAGTGGTTCTGGTTCAGAATCTCTCTTCAGTCTGCAGTAGAGCTGTTGACCAGGGTTATAGTCTCTGAAGATTTAATACCGCTGGAGGATCTCCTTCCAAACTCACTGACATGACTTTTGGGAGAAGGTTTCATTTCTTCTCTATGTAGAATCCTCCCTTGGGCTACTTATTACATGGCTTCTCCCAGATCAAGTGATCCAAGAGAGAAATGCCCAGCATGAAGGGATAGATTAGCTTTTACTCAGAAGTGAGGAAATGATGTCCTATTATATCTGCAATATTCTAATGGTCACACAGACAGACTATGGATGAGTACAAAGTGAGACTGTGTAAATAGCAGGAGACAGAGTGTATTGGGAGCCATATTGGATGCTGGCTTACCACATGGTCCTTACCTTCTTCCTCACCTCCTTCAAGCAGCTGAACTCATAGAAGAATGATACACTCTTTTTTTTTAAGCTTTACTGTAAAATTGTAAGGTAACTAGGAAAATAGATGGAAAGAAATTACAAATTTTAAGAGATTGCAAGACCAGGTTAGATTTAATATAATCAATTATAAGAAATACATAGTATAATACAAACATTTATAAATGTAAATAATAATTCTAATATAATAGAAATTAATTATAATATAATTCTACTTTTTATATTACAGCTGTATCTACTGGAGTTAATAATCCCTAAGAATGAAACAAATTATATGGTTTAGTTATTTAATTTCCATTTAAGCCATAATTCTTTCTGGATAATCAAATTCCTATTTGGGAATTCTTCACATCTTATCGGAATGAATTACAGCAGATTACAACCTGCCAACTCTTAATTTTATGAGGCAGAAAAATTCAAAATTGTCCCAAGAGGATAACAATACATTGTGGGACAGGTATAAGATCCTCCGGAATACACTATATGCTTTAAATCAGCAACCAGCATATTGTGCTATTGCTTTAAGTTGATTCATAGGTTTGGGGATCAAGGGTGGAAATTGGGGTGTCTCATCTCACTATTACCTCTTGTGTTCTACTAATGAAAAGAACCTTGGGCTCTGCTTTTCTAAATATCTTACATATGAAGGTCTAATAAGTCTATGAAAGGTGCCCAACATCATTACTCAGAAGAAAACCAAAAACCAAAAATTAATAGACATAATTAACAAAAATAAGAAACAGATATGGATTGCATTAATTTCAAACCAGGAGAAAAAAATAAAATGAATAAAAAAACATGTTAAGTTAAAGAAAGGAAGGAAACCAAAATAATGTCAACCTGAATTATTAAAGAAAATGCAATATATCAAAGTTTGGGGATGCAGTTAAAGGAGTGGTCCAAATATTTTCTAATTCCCCTTGCAATTTTTTTCTTTAACCATGGAGTATGATGATTGCTTTCTAAATTTTGAATATTTGCATATATATTTTGTTTTTTATTTCTAATTTAATATTATGGCACTCATAATCTCCATCCCTATGATGCTTATCACTTGAGATATGTTTTGTTTCATGACCCTGCACTTGGCCAATCTTATTGAATTTTGAGTTTAATATCATATAAATACTAATTATCAGTTGGTTTTATAGTCTTTTTCACATTCTTACTTTTATTAATTTTGTGCCTACTTGTTCAATCATTTTTTTAGATGAGAACATTAAAGTTTTCAACAATAACTGTGAAGATAGGCACGGAGACTCACAGTGAAAATGCCATGAGGGAACGGAGATTGGGGTTATCCAGCAGTATGCCAAATAATGCCAAGTTGTGCCAGCAACCATAAGAAGTTAAGAGACAGACATGGAATGGATTCTCTTCCACAGACTTCAGAGTAAATATAGCCATGACACCTTGATTTTTGGCTTCTAGGCTCCAGAACTGTGGAAAACAAATATCCGTTGTTTCAGGCCACCAAGTTCGTAGTAATTTGTTACAGCAGTGCCAGGAAAAAAATAAAATCTGTTTTAGTATTTAATTTATTTATAAACATATATTTTTATCTCACAATGCTGCAATGAAGATACTCTGTATTAGTCATGAATCTTTGAGTGGTATGTGGCTCCAGGCTAAAGTGATCCACAGGTTTAATCACATCACCATTGTCCCATCTCTCTCTCTCTTTTCATCTCTCTTATTTCCTTTATTTTGGTTTCATATTCAGGGAGATTCTTCCAAGCAGGGTCAAAATAATTGCTGACAGGATTAAATTACCCAGGAACTAACAGAGCCTCACTTTCTTAAAGGCTCCAGGGAAAATACTCCCTTTGTATCATCAAATATCCAGTCACTTTAGACGGTGTGATAAGATA
Source organism: Dasypus novemcinctus (assembly GCF_030445035.2). Taxonomy (NCBI): domain Eukaryota; kingdom Metazoa; phylum Chordata; class Mammalia; order Cingulata; family Dasypodidae; genus Dasypus; species Dasypus novemcinctus. The sequence continues at coordinate 52,623,918 of NC_080679.1, read as the reverse complement.
GACTCATTTGCCAGGCCTAGACCATGGCTTTATACACAGAACTAAGGGTAAGATAAGGCCCAATTGAACAATATGGAATGAATGGGAAAAGTATAAGTTCAACAAAAGAAAATAGACTCCCATTAACAGAAGAAATAGGGATAGATGCTGGACAGGTAGAATCATCAAATATTCATTGAACATTCTAACAAGTATTATCCACTTGTTCTCATAGATTTCTTTATATGTAGTAAAATATGAAATATATCAATTTCCACTATATCTCATATTATAAATAAATAGTTCTGTATACAGCATGGAAAATTTTCAATGATCTTCCTATTTTCTAGCCAGAGAATAAAATATCAGTTGTGCTGAACTACATAAAGGATTACTCATAACCTGGTTGTGGCCTCCTTTTCTGTCCTTACTCTTATCACTCTTACAAATCTGCCCTTGTTCAATATATTCTCATCTTAACCTACAATCAAATGTCCATTCATCTCCAAGATCTCAGAAACTGCTCATTATCTATCCTGAAGACTTGTCGAAGATATGGACCATCATCTTCATAAAAATAGAGCTTTTAGTAAGTATATGGTTGATATGATATGAATTCTTACATTTATTACATTCGTACTTTATATTTGAATTTATTTGACGTCATTGTGTATGCTTATATCATATAAAATAAAAGACATGTGCATCTGGTTTAAGAAAGTAATATAGGTAAATTCAATAATTTTTCTATCATATAGTTGAAGTAATGGAGAGAGGTAGGCAGGAATGGAAAAATCAATCAGGAGAGCATTTGAGGCATTGTGAATCCTGAAACTAAATATGGGGACCCAGAAGTGAAAACAAAAGTATGAGCTTTCACAGTAAGAACATACAGGATATAAAGTGTAAATCTAGAAAGAAAACTGGAGAGAATTTCCTCTTGTGGCTGTCCAGACTTTATGATGAGGGTACTATGACCACCCAGATCAACCAAGCTGAATGGAGGAGTCATGGGCACCTCACATCCCACCTGTCCTCCAATAGACTCTTAGTCACTTAGAGTTAAGGCATGAGCTAGTGGGTGGGGCAGGAGAATCTAACAGGGTACTCACAGACTCTCAGCAGCCACAGGCTCTTTGGTGGAACTTTTGTGGAGTCAGAAGAGTAGGTTCTGCTCTTGATGAGCCCCCTCCCAAAAAAATTTCAACCAATCCTGGAGTAATTATGGGTAAGAAATAGTCAGGCTATGACAACTGGGCGTTAACACATGGATTTATTCTGCCAGAGGGATTTAGCTCCACACCAGATTCCCATTCTGCAGTGAGACATTGATGCATTTTTTTAGAAAGGTACCCCAAGCTAGCGAACCTGCTCAATGCAGGTTTTCCTCTGGGGAACACAACTGAGTGGGTTGTGGCAAGGGCTCCCATGTTAGGAGGGTAGATGCTGTGGTAACTGGTTAGTGAGCCAATCCAGTGGATAGTATGCCTCTATCTCTTAATCCAGTGGGATGAGAGACTCCCTGGATGCATTGGCAGCTACCCCTTCCTCTTGGGGCCCCCACTCTCTAAATTTGTTCTTGGAGAACTTTGGGAAAAAATGTAAACCAGAAGGCAGTAAAAGAGAAAGAGGATCCTAAAGATCTCCTGCCTGTCCCTTTAACCCCTGTTGAAGAGTCTGACCCTGGGGAAGGACCTTTTCACCCAGACTTGACCAAACTGAATAAATAATGGGTCCCCGCCAGGGGCCAAAAGCCATAGACACTCATGTATGTACAATTTGGGAGCACTGAAAAAACTTTTTTCTTTCATGGTGTTTTTGGATACAGGAGTCCAAGTCACCATCATTCCATAGACACAGAAGGGAGGGGACAATGAGTAGTATTTGGAGCAGCTTGTCTCTCCAGGAATACAGCCATGATGGGATAGTTTCCCCTGATCTTTAGGACCCTTTGTGCTTGTTAGTAGGGAAGTGGTCTTTTGCTGAAAGTTTCTGATGTGCCTGAGCCTGTGTTCCCATGACAAACCATTTAGCAACTCATTCCACAACTACATTTATTTTTAAGTAATGCTTGATTTTAAGGAAGCATAAATACCATAACACTACCTAAAGAAAATAAACTAACATTGTAAATAAAAATCAGGCAACTTCTGGTAATAGATATTTTCAAAATATAGATCTGCATTTATACCTTAAAAACAAGTCTTTACACATGGCAAATGAAGGTACATATCCAGATATTGCTACAGGCACATTATGTTTTTATAAGCATAGACAGTTTTCATTTAAGTCAAGCAATTAACTCAAATGAAATTCAAGAGTACTTGACTTTTGAGAATAATATGCCACAATAATTCATATGCACTCTTCAAAAAGTCAAGTGTGTGCTGATTGCATTTTGGACAACTAGCCAAATGCTTATGATTGAGAGGTTAGGTTAACAAACTAAGAAAAAGAGGAAATGTCCAAAAATCCAGCCTATGGTTTGTCTACATTTCAATGATCAGATAAACTTACTCATCATTTAGAAGCACATTGAGATCATGAAATAATACAATAAACCAAAACAATCTGAGGTCAGGAAATTTTAGTATAAAAGTGAGAAATATATATATCTAGAGGCCTTGGGGAAAATCACATGATATATATATATAATTAGACAATATATATAATATTAGACAATGAGTCAAAGAGTTATAAAAATAATCTTTTAACCCACTATAGTGGATTGAAAAGTGATGTTAATTAGAAGAAAAATTGTGTTTATCTAAGGGTATTCTTGTTTTTGGCTGTTTCAGGAATTAATTTTATGATAGAAAGATGGATGCTACACTACTATTACATGCATGTAGCTGTTTTACCTGTTTGCAGCACTTGACATTGTGCCAGTACATTCTAGGAACACAGTAAAATTTTTATTTTGATATGATTTTGTATTTTTATAATTTGTACTTTATTAATATCCCATATCATGTCTACATATATTTGAAAAATAGGAATATACACATATAATTTACCTAAATATTCATTCAATCCACTAACTATACTTGGTATATAATTTTATTAATTAGAATAATTTTCCAAACCCATCTCCACCCTACCAGACACCCCTGGCTCAAAATGTTTAATCTCATCCAGAGTCCTCATTTCAGAGATAAAGATATGGGATTGAAAATAGTTAATTGAATAGTTATTGCATAACTTGGACTAGGACTAGGACTTCTAGTTCCTTGTTCTTGCTGTTATTTTTGATGTAAAACTTTTGTTTGGTGCACAATTAGAAGCATAGATGTATTAAGCCTGATTGCTAGAATTGATAGTCCCAGTTTAGAGTGTGCCACTCAGAGATAAAATTCATCAGTTTGAGTGCTAGTGCTGGAACACCTGGGAGACAAAGTTCCAAAGTAATAATAAAACACCGTTAAAATGGTGTCAATGCAGGCATCCATTAATTTATTTAACAAATATTATTGAATATCTACTGTGTTAGATACTCTTCTAGGTTTTGCAAATACAGCTGTTAAAAATTGCCTGCCCTCATTGAGCTAGACAGGGTAAGACAAGTATTAGCATAGTAGGTGGTAATAAGTACTACAAAAGAAAGTAAACCTGGAAAGGTCTAACAGGGAAGAACACGAGGACAGCATTGTTTTGATTTTAATTTAGGAGGTCAGAAAAAGCCACAAGAAAAAGTTGATATGTAAATAATTATTAATTTAGTTGTGAAAGTAAGCCCTATGGCTATCTGTGCAAAGATTATAGTAGAAAGAATATCAAGAACAAAAGCTTTGAGGTAAGAACAATCTTATTTTAAGAAACAAAAGGGCAACATGGCTGTAGTAGACCATGCTAGGGGAATAGAATTAGGGTATGAGGTCAAAAAAATAACATAGACCCAGACCCTTCTGGGCTCCTACACCCATTGTTTTTGACTGTGGCTTTACTCTGAATGGGATAGGAAGGCACGGGAGTGTTTTAAATGAAGAGTTTTTACAGTCTGACACACTTTTTAATAGGATCACATTCTCTGCTGTGTTGAGAATAGATTTAAGGGGGTGAAATCAGAAAGAAGAGTTAAAATGCAATGCTTCAATATGTGCTCATCAATCGTAACAAATACACCACACTAATGTGGGATGTTGTTGATTTGGAAAAATGTGGGAGGGGGAGTGGGTGGGGCATAGGGAATCCCCTATAATTTTTATGTTATATTTATGTAATACAAAGCTTCTTTAAAAATAAAAAAAAAAAAACAAACTAAAAAGGCAATGCTATAATCCTTCCTGCCCAATTTCAGAGTGAGGAATTAAGTGGGTCCTACAAGTAATAGGAGAAATTGGTAAGTGTGTGCATTGTGAGTTTGGTGTTGTTCTATAAATATTGTCATCAAACACTATTTTCTGGGGGAAAAAAGCATCAGCATATTTAAAAACAATTCATCTGAAAATATAAAATGTCAAATTGACTTGATTAATTATATTAATTTAGAAAAAGTTTAAATATTTTCATTATAAATATGCTTACATTCATATTGTAATTGCAAAATAAAATGTCTTGTACCACTGATTTATGTAGCTATAGCTACCACAGGAGCATATTGTTTAATTAATAGTTTAGTTACTCAACTTATTTTCTTAAGTCCTCCAAATTAATTTCTGTCTTCTTAATTATGTAAAAATAGCAAGCACTTCATGTATGATGAAAATACAGAAAACTCCTTAATTTTATTCTAAGCATATTCCTATACTAAATGAGGAATATTAACTGAAAAATAGGCACTTTTTGGAACAAATACAAACTATTTTGTTTTAATAAAATGATATTCTATAAAACTGAATATTTAGTTTTGTGGATTTCATTGGCCTCACCATGACTCCAAGATAAAATTAAGGAACTCAGTCTGCTTTGGGTAAAGAGGTGTTCCTATACAATTGGGAGAGCTAGAATAAGATGAAACACTAAATACAAAGCAAATTGCCTTAGCCCCTTTAACTGCTATCTAGATCTGCCTTCCCACTAACAAAAAAACATTTTCATCCTGTTTTAAGTGTACAGTTTTTAATCATGTTCAGGTAATGGTTCTATCCCTGATTTTTACAGGGCAAGTTGAAATTCTCATCACCTGATATCAGGCTGAGGGTGCTCAAGATGCCCAAAACAATTTAAAAAATTGCATGTTGTAGTTTTAATTGTTAGCAGGGTCCTCATCATGCGGATTTTACTTCACCTGGACCCCAGACAGTGGAAAAGAGTCACCTGAAAAATGAGGGCTATCTAATGCTGGCTTATGTCTTTCAGATCCAAGATCATGGTCAGACCAGTAGAAGACCCAGAATTATCTCCTCTTGGACTTATAGCTAATCCAAGTAGACCAAAGTTCTGATAGTCTGATTTTCAGTAGAGTATGATTTGGATTTAAGCATGTTTGTGATGCATCAATAAGCCTTGGTGACGAGTTGGATAAGAAAGGACAGAAGTGCCAAATGACTAACACAATAACCTTACTTACATCTCTATAAATTGATGATGTGATATAAGTAACTTATCTTCTCAAAAAGGAACAATTTTGACAATAAAAGCCTTTATTGCATTATAGTTGTCAATGTTTACTAAAATAGGTCAGCACATATAATAGATAATTCATTAGTAAAAACTTAGTTATTGTATTTATCTTAAGTTTGAATATATCCCTGTAGATTTTGTTCATCTGATCACTTTCCTCTCATCCCCATATTTCAATTAATAAATTTGCATCTATTCTACTACAGAAGTATATTTTTCCTACTTTAGACAACTCCCTTCATCCTAAGAATCTATTTATTATTTAATTTTTAAAAATAGAAATTCAAAACAATGTACATCTATTTTGTTATAAAAGACTGATTCTAGTTAGTTTTTAGAATAAAAAATGTTTCAATGAATATGAACATTTATATTGATGTCAGTTACAGAATCATTTCAAATAGAGTTAATAAAGAAAAAGTATTCTGCATCTGCTCATTTTAACCCTACTTTGTCTTAAAAGAAAATGATAGCTATATAAATGCTGTTAGGTCACACAGTACATTGAAAATAGAGGTCAATGGTGAGCAAGCCATGATTCACTTTTAGATCAAAGTTCTAACACTAGGGAATGTTCCAAGAAGCATTTCATTTTCAAATGAATTCCTTCCACTTGAAGCCAAAGGTCAGCAAGCTAGCATTAGTTACAGGGGTCTCAGCTGCATCAAAGTTAAATAACAAAAAAAAGTCACTCTCAGCAGTGTCTCTAATCCATGGATGTGTTCCTAAGGACTGCAGGACGAAGAAGAAAAGAGTTTTATTAAAGGTGCCAACCATAAATGCTGTGATCAACAAGCACCTTGGATTGAGAGCTGAAGATAAGAAGCTTTTTTGTTGTTGTTGTTATTTTCTTCATTGGAAAAAGGAATCTATTTAAGCATTGCTGCCTGTTGAAGAAAATGTAAAAACTTGAAACTGATCAATTCTGTATCACAAAACATAGCCAATTACAGCAATGCTTGGAATCAAGACACTTCACAGTAAAGTTTATATTCTTCTAGACTGTCTATTGCCATGATATAATAATCAACCTTATATATAGATTGCCTTTTAGGTGAAATTTAAAAAGGCAAAAATTCTTTCTGTGAACAGCTTTTCCAGCCTGTTGAAAATATCAATAACACATGCCAGAGATGGGACTTTCAGAGAAATAAATATTGATTTCCTTTCTCCATCCTGTACCAATGCAAGAAACTGCCTTAATTACTGTGAATATTTCATTGTTTCAGAGTTGACAGATTCTATTAGCATTGGCTTTTTATTGTTTCATTGTTCTCTCTTTTTAAAAAGACATTTAATTTATTTGGTGGAGGAGGGTAGGTGGGATTAGCCAAAATAAGAAGGTTGAAATTAAGACTCTTATGCCATATCTCCTTTGTCTTACATCACTGATGTAATGATTTCTTGAAAATTATTCTGTTTTCCTATTTCATTCTTTTTATCAAATCAGACTACAAATTTACTTCTATTTATGCAACAAGTAATTGGAACCAAGGACTGCTCAAAATTGTTAAACATCTTAACTACCATTGTTCACATGGTTACTAACAATTATGTGGCGCTCTGTGTTGACAGGAATTATAGCTAAACCTATCAACCATATTTGGACAAATAGGACAATGTAGTGCAACATGTGCATGGAAATAGACTTGATTTACTGGGCTTTATTTTACCATTACCAATTGTATGCAAATAGGAATTAATTCAGAATAGATGTATTTATATGACTCACTAGACTTCAATTACATTGTATGTAATGAAAGAATTTAAGAATCCATCTAACTGCAAACTGCCTTAAGGAAATTACCCAAGCAGAAAAATATCAATATATTGCTTTAAAAGTATTTTTAAAAATCTCCAGTTTAAATTTTTTAAAGAGAAACATAAATATCAACTCATAAAAATATTTTATTCATGTTATTGTTTATCTTTTCTAAATAAAATTACTTGAAGAATATTTCCAAAACACCCTGGGAAAAATGTGTTTGTGATGGCTTTTGTCTGATGTTTCAAATTGGTTTTTAAGGCTTTTTACTGAATTCCACTTGAGAAAAAATAATGCAATACCAGCATATTATAATAATTTGCTTAAAAATTTTAAGAAAAGTATAAAATTTGGTTTTAAACCTTTATTGAGTCTTTTCCCTAAACTGGTGTCAATTTATAAATTTTCTGAATATGCAGGATTTAATTTCCCTTGCCTTCTCACACAAATACAATGCAATGACCTGGCAAAACAATTAAACCTGGCATTTAATAGCTCATGGTTTTGAGACTAAGAGAACGTGCAAATCAAGGTATCATCAATGTGATGCTCTCTCCCCAAAGACTGTGGTGTTCTTTAACTAGGTACTAGTGATCCTTGACCCTGGGCTCTTCTGTCACATGGCAAGCACATGGTGGCCTCTCCAGGACTCTCCCTTCTCTTCCAGATTCCACTGATGTTAAGGCTCTGGTTGCTTTCTCTGTGGTTTTCTCTCTGTCTGAGCTTCATTTTGTTTATAAAGGAATCCAGTAAAAGGATTAGGATCCATGCTGGGCCACACACACCTTAACTGAAGTAGTCTCATCAAAAGGTCCTACTTACAATGGGTGCACACTTAGAAGAATATATTAAGATTATGTTTTTCTGAGGTAAATACAGCTCCAAATCACCACAGCAGGTAGTATACAAATAAACCTGTTTAAGAGTCAAATAATCATATGTTCTATAGCCTTAAAATGGTCATAGAGTTTTAAAATTTGCTTAGAGATAATTCTGATTGAACACAACAATGATAGCCACATGCAATTAGGCAGGAATGTTTGGAAGTTCAGAAAACATTAACAATTTTGTACATCAATTGAGCTGTAGAAGAAAAGGAAAGATGAAGAGAAAAAAGATGAGTAATTATACAACATTTTTTTTCTTGGATAAACACATATGTATTTATATGCAAACAAGCTTTTTGAGGAGATTAAAATTGCAAAATAATTGTGCTAATCCAGACTGAGAACATTTGCTTATGAATATTTTCATAATTATTGTGCATTTTCAATGACAATGTTACCAAATATATCACTGGAAAAATCTCTAAAAGAGTATTCATTTAATTTTCCAAATATTATATAAAATTGAAAAATGAACTTATGTAAATATGAATTATTATAATTTTTGTTCTTTTTTCATGCCTGAGGACATACAAATTTAACACTTATCCACTTACATGTATCAGGTAGACAGAAATCAATTAAAGAATTGCAATCTTTTGTCCAACTACAGTATAAATAAATATTAATAGCTTAATATTCATAATTTCAGAAATTTAAAAAAGCATTCCCATGGCCTTCCTAAACACACCTATTAAACCTACACACCCTTACTATATTATAAAGGCTATTCTAATGTCTGCACTATTTAGATTTAGGAGAACTTTCAATATAAAAAAAAGAATTGATATACTTAAAATAAGTAAAGCATATTTTATTTCATGTTTGCATTTTATTTCTATTTAAAGAATATTTTATATTTATTAATTGCTTATTCTTCTACTAAAGCATATCCCCAAATTATTCATGTAAGCAAGCAGTCTAGATAACAATTAATAAATTATTTTTAAAAAGCATCTGAACATGGATTCTAAAATACTGGATGTAATCATCTTCAAAAGAAATAATTTGGCAGAATTTTCCAATGTCATAGTTGAGAAAATAAATATATTTATGGAAAATTGTTCTCCCTAAAATTTTTTTTTCATTTTATGTAACTACCATAACTCAACATCAAATTAAATCACAATCCAAGGAAGATGTTTTATGAAATCTAATTGTTGTTTGGCAGCAAGTTATACAAACATTAGCTAATTTTCTCTTGCCAGGCCATAAAGGCACATAATCATATTGACAACACTTTAATCCTGGCCTTTGTCCAACTTAGATTGTAGCACTTTTCTTTTTTTTATATTTCTCTATTTTCTTTCTTTTATATCAGCATAAATGAACATACTGAAAAAAAAGAGCAATGGCTTATGATATAATAGGCACTCTAATAGAATGAATTATATGAAAGTAGAAGCAAATGGATTTTTTTCTTTCTGAAGGAAATAGCTTGAGTGTGGGCAACCCAGGAAAGAATACTAATTAGATCTGAAATAGGCTGTTAGTAGGAAGCTTTGAAGATAATAATGGGAAGGTTTGATTTAATTTGTGAAAAGATTTGTTGTCACAAAAGACATTGGAATGGAAAAGTGATTCCTTCAATATTACATTGTAATGGAAGCCCTCATTTTTCAACTATGAAGAATAAATTAAGGATAGAATATGAAGACTAATGCATAGTAAGTTTTGTAACATAATGCTAGAATGATGCCTGTCGCAATAGAAATAGAAAGGAAAAGCAGACTTATACTCAAATACTGCCTGAAACTACCAAGCCATTTCCTTTATGTATTCCTTTCCTTTCTTTTTGAACATGAAATCTTAACATATTCACAACAGAATTCATAATGTTAGCAGTTGATTTGTCCCTTTTCTTGATTAAACTGCACTTATACAGATCTCCAAACATCTCATAAAATTATATTTTGAATAAAAGGAAGAAAGAAAGAAAGTAAACAATGTTTAGAATATTAGACATTGTGCTCTAAATGAGTGCAGCTGAATCATCCCTATATGACAGCCAAAGATAGAGGGTAATTAATTAGAAAAGTAAATATAATTAAATTTTGGCAAATAAGCACTGAACCTAGTAATGAAATGAGCTTTCAGAGAATTCTGGACCTTCAAATTTTAGTTTTAAAAGATATGAGTCGAACAGTATTTATAAATGCAGGTAGTAATAATAAGAGCAGTAACAGAAGTAGCAGTGAACACATGCTGGTTCTTCAAGTAGGGAACACTTTTCTTAAGAATTTTACTTACTATCTCACTCATCTTCATAATCATCCAGCAAAGTAGTTAATGTTTTAATGGTGATTTTGCAGATGAGAATATCTGGGCAAAGAGATAGTAACTAATTTGCCAAAGGTAATAAAACTAATTTTATTTGCAGAGACAGGAATCCACATATTGAAAGAAAATTTAAATTAGAGAAAAAGTATTGTGCTAATACAATAATAATAAGAAGAATATTTCAGTTGTGGACTAAATATTTGAGATTAAGGAAAGAGTCAATAACTAGGCAAACAAAAGATGTTTTTTATTAATAGGAACAAAAGAATATTTGATTTAGCTAAGGTCATTCTACTGAGAATCTTGGCAAGAGAGCATCCATACAATGGCTAAGAACACTACAAAATGCAAGAAATCATGGATGGGAAATACAGGATATTATATGTAAATAGTGTGTTGCATGCATTCAGAAAAAAATATTGTGTAATTTTAAAATTTGACAATTTTTATGCCATAATTCTTTAAAGCAAAATATCTTAAAAATGATAACTGATATCCATAAATTCCTTTGGCTTATGGAGTCTTGTTTTTTTATTATTTTGTTTAGTGCAGGGTAATCATCCCTAAGAAAAGAAAAACTGAAGTGAACCTAAGATTACTCCCTCTTATTACCTAGACAAAATTCCCAGGCCACTGTTCTGTGAGGATTACTCAAAGACAGCCTCCCTAATCTGAGGAGATAAAGACCAGAGCTCAAGAAGTTAAAAATAATTAGTTATCATGGGGCAGAATACTGGAGAAGAAAGATGTTTAGAAAGAAAGGGAGAGATTCAGAGATATACAAGTTTTCCCATTAGTTTTACCTAATAAGCAGAAAAGTATTACTTAGTAGTAGGATAAAAAACAATCAATAGAAAGAGACATGGAAAAACACCCAGACCAGAGAAAGTCTTTGAATATTTCAATAAAGCAGCTATTAGAAATATATTATACATGTTCAGGAGGGTGGAGAAAAACAGGAGAATGAGGATAGAAATGGAAGACATAAAAGACCAAGTCAAACTGGAGTTATGAAAAGTAAAGTATCTGAGATAAAAAGTAAATTGGATGGCATTAACAGCAAATTGGATAAAGCAGAAAAAAAATTAATAAACTGGTAGATGTAGCAACAGACACTATGCCAAATCAATCATGGATAGATAATAAGATTATAAATAAAAATAAACAGTGAATCATTGAACTGTGGTACATCATCAAGAGACCTAACACATATAATTTCAGTTCTAGAAGGAGAGAAGTGAATAGGAAAAAAAAAAAAGAGCAAGTGATACATATTTGATGGAAAATATAAACTCAAAGGTAAAACATGCCTCCAGTTTAATATATACCCCAAGTAAGAGAAATGTGAAGAAACAACACCAAGGTAACTCATAATCAAATTGCTCATAACTAGTGATAAAGAGACAATAGTAAAAGCAGTCAGAGATAAGATAAGGATGGTAGTAGACCTCTTATCAGAAGAAAACAGGATGAAATTGTCTACAAATTTCTCATCAGAAATGATACAAGCCAGAAGTCATTAAAGAGAATTTTTAAATTATTGAAATAAAAATCAATCTACATAAAATTCTGTTGTCAACAAAAATGTTAGAAATGAAGGCTAAATAAAGACTTTTTCAGATATAAGGAAGCTGAAGCAATTCAGCAGCAGCAGCCCTATTCTGAAAGAAATGTGAAAAGTTATCCTTCATCCAGAAGGAAAATAAAATTATTCTAGATGGAAATTTAAATCTACAGCAATGAATAAAGAATACCAAGAATGATGAATATGTGGGAAAAAATATTAGAGATATTTTTCCTAAGTTATTAATCCTTTAAAAACAATTGACTAAAGTAAAAAATATGCACTGGCAGCATTAAAACAGATGTAAGAATAAAATTTATGTCTACTGTTTTAGTTTCCTAAAGGCTACCAATGCAAAATACCAGAAATGAGTTGGCTTTTATAATGAGAATTTCTTAGGTTAAAAGCTTACAATTTTGAAGCTGTTAAAATGCCCTAATCAATGCATCATTAGAGATGCTCTCTCACCAAAGGTCAGCTGCTGGCAGTCCAGGACTCCTACCACTTGGTAGGGCCCAATGGTATCCAGTCTCTGTCAAAGTCTCTGTCTTCCCCTCCAGGCTCACTTTTTATCCAAGCTCAGCTGTGGGCTCTCAGGCACATGGCTCATCTTTTCCCTCTCCTCTTGGCCTTGTTGCTTCAGCTTTAGGCTGCTCTGCTGATTCTAGCCTCAGCCTCTTGTGGTTTCCCTGTCTTTCTGAATCTGCAGGTGATACTGGAGTCCTCTTACACATGGCAGGGTAAAATGACAGCTTTCTCTACCTCTCCTTCATTTATATAGCACTCCAATAAATGCTAAAGACAGACCATGGGTCTTGTAATGTAATCAAAGGGTCTTAACTGAAGCAATTGAAGCAAACATGATCTAATCATGAGATCCCTTAACTGAATCTAATCAAAAGGTCCCATATAAAATAGGTTCACATGCACAGGAATGACTTAGCTTAAGAATCTAGTTTTCTAATGTCCACAAAAACCTCAATCCAACACATTTCTCCCTCTGAACTCCCAAAGTACAAGTTCTTACCATATGCAAAATATACTCAATATATCACAGTATCTCAAAAAATCTTAATAATTTCAGTAACAATGTTAAGTACAAAATCTTATCACCATCAGTTATATCCATGCAATCTGTTTAGGCGCAAAATTCCCCTCCCGATGTAGACTTGTAAACCTTACAAAACAAGTCATCTTCTTCCAATATACAAAGGAGGAGCAGTTACAGAATAAATGTTTCCATTACCACAGGGAGAAGCTGGAAGGAAAACAGGGGTCATGGATCCCAAAGAGTTCTGAAAACCTACAGGGCATACTCCATTAGATATCAAAGTCTGATTTATTTATAGGATGATGTATTACCTTCAGGACCTCATGGTGGCTCACTCCTTCCAAGACTCACCCACAGGATATCTCCTTGGTTCCACTGTCATGAAGCATTTGGACAGTGACTGAGCTCTAGGTCTCACCCTCCATGAACATGGAGGTGATGGCGACAGTCTCCCTAATTTCTGGGGCACAGGTCCAAACCCTCAGAACAGTGGGATGGCAACCGACTCTCCCCAATCTCCAGTGAATGTGCCCCATACTCTCTGAAGGCTGGGGTAGGCCAAAATCTTCTTGAACAATGGGATGGAAGGCCCTCCCTCTTTAAGTGCTGGGACAAACTCACCCTTTCATCACACATGGGCACATGGGTGGGGTTTCTTTCTTGCCCTGAGAAAATGGTTTAAGTCCAGACCTCAGCTTCCATGGTTTTGCCCTTGAGGTCGTTTTTTTTTTTTTTGTTTTTTTTTTTATAATTACTCAAGAGCAAATCTTTATTTCTTTATGCTGCTTGTATCACTATCTAGTGTCCTTTCTATTCAGTCTTAAGAACTCCATTTAGCATTGCTTGTATAGCAGGACAATGGAATTCCTTCAGCTTTTATTTATTTGAGAATGTCTTAATCTCCCCTCATTTAAAAAAAAAAGTATCACTGGATGTAAAATTTTTAGCTTTCAGTTGTTTTCTTTTTTTTTTCTGTATTATAGTATTATGTTATTTATAAAATACATATTATATCACATTACATTATAATTTATCTCCTGTCTCACTCTTCTACAAAATGAGTTTTTTTTTATTGACTTTGTAATAATATTACATTAAAAATATATATGTGAGGTCCCATTCAACCCCACCCCCCCACCCCCCCTCTCCCCCCGCCAACAACACTCGTTCCCATCATCATGACACATCCATTGGATTTGGTAAGTACATCTTTGGGCACCTCTGCACCTCATAGACAATGGTCCACATCAGGTGCAATGGACACAACCAATCCAATGTCCACATAGAAGAGGTGGCATTGAGGTCGTTTTTAATTCCATCTCTCCCTTGTCTCTCCTTTTCAGTCCAGACTAGTCATGGTTTTGTTCATACAGAATTTACAAAGGACTTGTTTAGCATACAGGAAGCAGGGATCCAAGCCATCAGAGTAAGACCTTCCTCAAATTCTTTCTTGTAACTGCATTTCAAAACCTGACTTGCAAGTTAATGCCTATCTTGTTCCAAGTTCAATTACGTTCTCACATGGGGCCCTATTCTCATAGTATTTATTTTCCAGAAGCTTGGAATTTCCCAAATCATTAATTTCTTGTTTCTCTATGCCCAGGAGTTCAATGCTCAGTTTATCCCCTTCATCTAGCTTTTTACAATAAACTGCAAAGAGAATCCAGGCTACATTTTCCACATTTAGCTTGGAAATCTCGGCCAAATATCCAAGTTTGTCACTTTCACATTCTACCTTTCATCTTATATCAGGAGTCAATTTTGCCAAGCTTTCTGCCATTTTAAAGCATGGATTGGCCTTCCTTCCAGTTTACAATGATACAGTTATAATTTCTATCTAAGACCTCATCAGAAGTATGTTTAGCATCTGTATTTTTACCAACAGTCTCTTAAAAGCAATCTTGGCCTTTTATATCATGCATCTCACAATTCATTCAGAATCTACCCTTACCCATTTATAATTTCTTTCTAACATTTTTGTTTTTTTTAAGCAGTAGCACCCAATTTAACTGGTACCAATGTCTGTTTTAACTTGCTAAAGGCTGCCAATGAAAAATACCAGAAATAAGTTGACTTTTATAATGGAAATTTCTTAGGTTAAAAGCGTACTGTTTTGAGGCTGTGAAAATACCCAAATCAAGGCATCATCAGAGTTGGTCTTACCAATGTCAGCTGCTGGCAGGCCAGGACTCCTGCCACAGGTCAATGCCCAATGGTGGCCTGTCACTGCAAGGTGTCTGCTTTCACTTCCAGTCTCACTTTCTCTCCTAGCTCAGCTGTGGGTGATCAGGCACATGGTTCATCCCTCCACTTTTCTCTGTGCCTTGTTGCTTCAGCTTTGGGCAACTCTACTGATTCCATCTTCTCAGAGATTCTCTGTCTCTTTGTTGCTGCAGGAAATCCTGGAGTCCTCTTTCACATGACAAGGTAAAATGGAGGCCTTTCATCTTAAGAACAAAGTATTCTGGAGCTGTTTAACTCAAACCAGCACATTTAAAAACTTAACAGTTGCATAAAAAAAAAAAAAGGAAGTATATTATTGGAAGGATGGTATATTATTCTTGAAGTAGTTTATTATTTTTAGTTAAAGATGCATACTTAACACTGCAGCAAGCTCATTCACATATACAGAAAAAAAAAGATGTAGCTAAGAAACCAATACAGAACATAAAATGGACTCATAAAAAATACTCAATCCAAAAGCAAAAAGTAAAACAGAAGAAAGGAAGGAAAAAACAAAACAAAACAGATTGGTAAAATAGAAAAACAATAGCATGATGTTATATTTAAAACTGAATATAACAATAATCAATAATCACTTTAACTAAAAATAATCTAAAATCACCAACTAAAAAGCCAAGGTTTTCAGATTGAGAAAATAATATATGATCTACATATATGCTGTCAACAACACAGATATTTTTAAAATAAATGGATGGGAAAAGCAATGTCATTCTAATACTATTATTAAAAGAAACACTGGAATTCCTATATCAATATCAGAATCAAATAAACAAGGAATATTATCCAGGATAAGAAGCTCATTTCATAAAGTAGTCAATTAATCAAAATGACACATGGGTTCTAAAAATATATGTACATAATAATGTACTTTAAAACACATGAAGCAAAAATGTATAGCACATATATCTTACAAAATATTGTAATAATATAGGAAAAAATTCCTCTCTCCCCCCCAAAAAAGAGAAATAGAAAAATCTACTATTATAATAACAGATTTTTAACACTTCCCTCTCAATAATTGATAGATCAACTAGAAAATAAGTAAATGTACATAAGAATTGACAAATACTATCACCAACGTAGCTTAACTGATGTTTGGCTACCTATTCACCTAATGACTACAGAAAACACATGCTTCTCAAGTATACACAAATATTTATGAAGAGAGACTATTCTATGCCATGAAATAAATATCAGTAAATATATAAAATAATTGAACCTTATTCAAAGTATATTCTTAGACCACAGTGGAATTAAACTTCAAATTAATAATTTAAAGATATTAGGGATTATTCAAGTATTTGGAAACTAACCAACAAATATCTAAATAATCATGGATTAAAGAAGAAATCATAAACAAGGAAATTTAAAAATATTCTTGCTAAATAAAAATGAAATACCATATATCAAAATTTGTGGTGTTTTGTAAAATACAGAAAATTTAAAAAGCAATAATATAAGATTCTACCATAAGAAATTAGAACAAAAGGAACAAATTAAAGCCAAGTGAAGAGAAGAAAGAACTGAGTGAATATAAAACATATAGAGAAAATCAAATAAACAAGTTCTGGTCATTTGAGAATGTCAATAAAATCAATAAAGCTCTAGTTCAGGAAAAAAAGATGCAAACTAAATATGCTGAAAATGAGAAAGAATATATCAAAACAACCCCTAAAGATATTAAAGGGTTTATAAGAGACTATTACGTACAACCTTGCGCCAAAAAATTTGACTTGGAGAAAAATAGGCAATTTCCCCAAAAGACCCAAGGTCCACTAAAGAATAAATAGGTAATATGAATAGCACATTGTTTTTTAAAGATGTTGAATCTGCAAATAAAAACCTTCTAACAGAGAAAACTTCCAAACCAGATGAATGAATTGGTGATTTCTAACAAATACTTAAGGAGAGAATAAAACCAATTCTCTACAAACACATCCACATGTAGAATAGAAGTGAAATTTTCCCAATTCATTCTATGAGACCATCCTGGTCCTTATACTAAAACCAGACAAAGGCATTAAAAGACAAATAAAATTAAAAATCAAAGTTTTTGTGAAAATAGACATAAAAATAAATTTCTAGCAATGAAATCAGATAATAAGAATAAGAATAAAAAGTAAGTCGAGATTATCACCAGTGTATAATTTTGAGATATTTGCATATCTTTATTTTTAGAAATGTTGCTTTCTATTTTTCATTTTATTTTTTAAATTTATTTTTTTATTAATATTATTTTAAGATTTATTTATTTATTTATTTCTCTCCCCTTCCCCCCCATCCCTCTACCCCAGTTGTCTGTTCTCTGTGTCTATTTGCTGCATCTTCTTTGTCCGCTTCTGTTGTTGTCAGCGGCACAGGAATCTCTGTTTCTTTTTGTTGTGTCTTCTTGTTGTGTCAGCTCTCCGTGTGGGCGGTGCCATTCCTGGGCAGGCTGCACTTTCTTTTGCACTGAGTGGCTCTCCTTATGGGGCACACTCCTTGCGCTTGGGGCTCCCCTACACGGGGTACACCCCTGTGCAGCAGGGCACTCCTTGCACACATTAGCACTGCACATGGGCCAGCTCCACACAATTCAAGGAGGCCCAGGGTTTGAACTGCAGACCTCCCATGTGGTAGATGGACGCCCTAACCACCACGGGGCCAAATCTGCCTCCATATTTGCATATCAATATGTATAAATCACCATAGAAACTTAAAAAAAAAATCACATGACCATCTCAAAATTCAAGAATCTTTCCTGATAAAACTTCCAGCCAACTAGGATTAGAAGGGAAATTTCTCAACCTGATAAAGGATATCTATGAAAAAAATAAATAAAACACACATACACCATAATATAATAAATGGTGGAAGATAATATTTTCTCCCAAAGATTAACAACCAGACAAGGATGTCTGCTTACACCAGTAGAAACTCGAAAAGAAAAATAAAATATGTCTTTTATTAACAGATGTTAACTTATCTATCACAGAATTTAGTTTATTAATGTACAAAAATTTTAAGGAATCAATAAAGAAATATACTTTAATTATTATGTAAGTTTGGTGAGGTTGCAGGATATAAGGTCAATGTAAAAAAGCGATTGTAGCTCTATTTACTAGTAACCTGCAATTACAAATTGAAAAAAGTGCCATATACAATAAGATCAAGATATGATGTTAGGAATAATTTTGACCAATAAAATGTGCAAAACATGTACACCAAAATAATAACAACAATAATAAAAGGATTTTTTTAAAACACTGACTATGGAATTGAGAGCTACATTACGCTCATGAATTGAAAGATTCAAAATTTTTAAATATCAATTCTCCCAAAATCTATTTATGCATTAGGTTGATTTGCAGAGTCAAAATATCAAAAGGCTTTTTCACAGTAATTGAAAAAAAACTGATTCTAAAATATATAAGGAAATGCAAAGGACTGAGTCACAACTATTTGAAAAAGAACACCAACTTTGAAAAACAACCTGATTCCAATAATTATTATAGACTCCAGTAATTAAGAGAGTGTGATATTAGTGTGAAGGCAGATTTGTGAAACAAAAAAACAGAATATGGAGCCCATAAGAAGTGCCACAAAAAATATGGCCAATTGATTTTCAACACAGTTGCCAAAGGATTTCAATGGGGAAAAGGTATTCTTAACAATGCAGTGAGTTGCATTTGTGGCAAAATTATCCTTGGCTGTTACCTTATACCACATACAAAAATTAAGTTGAAAGGTATAATAGAAAAACATAACAGCTAAAATTGTAAAACACACACACACACAAAAACAAATGGAAAAAATCTTAGTGAATTTGGGTTAGGAAAAGATTCTTTAAACCGAACACAAAAATGATAAAGTGGACTTTATTAACTATTTTTATATACTTTTAAATCTCTTACAATGGGCAATTTCACTCTAGGAGGATATTTATTCAAGGCATAACTTGTAGTTAGCTCAGTATCAAAGAACTGAAAATCTAGCAGTTCATGCATTCTGCAGACTGACTTTTCTATTGTGACTAGTCAGCATAGGGCCTAAAGTAAAATCACTACTCATGTGAAAAAAAAAATCAGTAAACTGAACGAGGAAGACAAGAGTTACTGACAAATAAAACCAATGGAAGAATAAGAAGCAAACTTTAATGAAAAATTATGTGAACTCCTAAGATGATATACTTGTGGTACAAAAAGATTAAAATATATGGAGCATTTTTACTCCAAGGGCAGAATCTTTAGAACAATCATTACTTCTGGTCACTTGGCTTTCTGTGTATGCTTAGGCTCTTGTCCTTTTTAGAGAATTCTTTCACCTTTCTCTTCTATTCTATGAATTATCTAATTCCCTTCTTATATCTTTTGCTGAAGTTAGCCAAAGTGATTGTCTGTTGTTTATAACAAGGATAACAGCAAAGTAGGGTAATGGATATTAGGCAAATCCATAAGTATCTAGCAGGGAAGGAAGGTATGGAAATCTAGGCCACGTTTGATGAAAAGTCTTTCTCATTACCAACAACTATTAAATACTGTGTTTTCCATTTGAGAAATAAAGATGCTTAGTTATTATCCACAGTCAATATTTGACATCAAAATACACTTGAATCATCATGACAGTAAGAATTTAGTATCTGCAGTAAATATCCAAAATTCATGTATGTAATTCTTTAAGGAAACTACTATGAACATAAATTTTTATCTATGAACCCCCTTGATGAGGACATTAACCTTAGGAGGTTGTTAGGAAAGAATCCTGATAAAAGCCTTAAGCAATGAGTACACTATTGCATTTGAAAAACTAAGCCAAGATATTCTTGAAAATGAATAATACTTAGAATTGTAATTTAATCACCTTGTTTTCAAAGTTATTCTATCTCCATATATCCTATTTTAAGAATTTCCATAAGATTCAAAAGATATACCCCTTGACCTTATATTGTCAGTATATCTGATGAATAGAGGAACCAAGATAATATCATTTAAAAATTCCAGAACTGATATTCTTCTTTGAAAACCTTTCCATCCATAATTTGTTCAATCTACTTTAGCTTGGTTTTTACAGTACTATGCACATGATTACAATTAATTATTTTTATAATAATTATTGCTAAATTTAATAAGGGTGACAGGGAGAAGTCCTGATTATAAAAACATTTTCTACACTGCTTAAATTCATTTTTTCTGGTGATAGATATCAAATAGTTTGTGACTTAAGACATCCTTGTTCCTCTACAAGTAAGTGTTTCTAGAAACATGGATTTGTGTCTCTGCAATTGCTATTACATTCGTAGTAAAATCAAATCAACTCTGGATAGATATTAATGATCTCTTCATTGTGAATTACAGGAAATCATTCAAAAAGCACACCTTAAATCCAACCAGAAAGTACTCTTAATAAATGTGTATCTGAAAAGACAATGTTTAAAGTATCTTTTCAAATTATATTAAAAACTGATAGCTAGAGAAGAGTTGGGTGCAACCTTGGTACGATGTTCACAAAAATCAAATGATACATTTAAACAAACATAGGATTATATCATGGTTCCATGAAACCTTTCAATTTTCTGTCACTGAACTTTTCTATCGTCTTATCATGACTTGTAGGGTCTGTCAACTTTTGTGCCTTTTGGCTAAAATGGCACAGAACCCTTTGGCTACGTGTTCTCAATATCTTTTTCCCAACCACCAGGATTCTCTTTCTTAGTGAGTTCACCAAGTTCTCTTTCAGCTTCTAGCCTTTGGGAAATCTGCCCTCTCTGAGTCTTTCTTCCTTCATTTTACTAGGACCTATGCATCCAAAATTTCTTAAATTTATTTTCCTTCGGAAGTTCTTTCTTAAGAAAATCTTCCTCTGCAAGCTTACTAGATTAAGTTTTCTGGTTCTCTTGTTTTGTATCTGTCTTGTAATTTGGTATTTCCTCTTAAATATTGGTCATTACACTTGTCACAACATATGCATTTACATGAGAAGAGGACTTCTTGGGGGGCAGAGTTCCGAAAGTTTGTTTATTTGAACATTTTTATCCATCATGATATTTGATCCTGGGAGTAAAAAGGGAGAGAAATTTTTGCACCCATTCTTAATTTTGTTTTTATTAGAGAAGTTGTGAGTTTACAGAAAAATCATGCATAAAACACAGAATTTCTATATACCACCTATGACAGTTTGAGGCTTTTTGTGGATCCCAGAAAAGATCATGTTCTTGGAATTGGTCCATTCCTGAGTATGGGATCCTTTGATTGAATTATTGCAGTGAGACATGACCAAGGATGGGTCTTGGCCCTCTTTATTAACAAAGGGATAAAAGCCTCACAGAGACACCAGAAAAAAAGCCAAAGAGAAATTAGGAGACATGGGCAAGAGTCATCATTATGCCCTGCCATGGGCCTGATCACCCACAGCTGACCTCAGAGAGAAAGACCTTTAGACATTGCTAGCATGTGCCTTATCACCAACGGCTGTAACTTGCTGAGACTGAACCTCTTAATGATGCCTTGATTTGTACACTTGATGTGAAGAGCCTCAGAACAGTGATATTTAAACTAATAAATTCCTATTATTATTTTTTTTGTTAGGTTAAATCATTAGCTTTATTTTTTATGTTTTTATTATTACTATTTTTTTAAGATACACAAATCACACAAAGTGTTACATAAAAAAATATAAGAGGTTCTCATATAGCCCAATCCCCATCATCCCCACTCCTCCCACATCAACAACTTCTTTCATTTGTGTGGTACATTCATTGCACTTGATGAATACATTTTGAAGGACTGCTACACAGCATGGATTATAGTTTACATTGTAGTTTATACTCTCCGCCAGTCCATTCAGTGGGTTATGATGGGATTTGTAATGTCCTTCATCCATCCCTGCAATATCACTCAGGACAATTCCAAGTCCCCAAAATGCCCTGATATCACACCTCTTTTTCCCTCTCCCTGCCTTCAGCAACTCCAATGGCTTCTCTCTCCACATCAGTGATATAATTTTTCCCATTGCTAAAATTCCCATTATTAAAGCCAACTCATTTCTGGTATATTGCTCTGGCAGCCTTTTGCAAACTAAAACACCACCTCATGACCAATATCTTGCATTACATGTAATCTGTGTTGTTATTGATGATAGCAATTTTTTATAACTGCACTTTTTTTTAACAGTAGTTACCTTTGTTAGAATTCATGAAATATTATTAAAATAGTATGTAATTATCATCCATACTTTACATTAGGTGCATTTTTTTTTCCATCTACCTCCTCATTATTAGCACCTTGCATTCTTATTGTACATTTGTTATAATTCATGGAAGAAACATTCTTATACATGTACTTTGAGCTATAGTCCATTGTCTACAATAGGGTTCACTGTATTATACAGACCTATATTTTGTCTTTAATTTTTACTCTAATAACATATAAAATGTAAAATTTTCCTTTTTAACCATATTCACTGATATATTCAGTACTGTTTATTACATACCCAATAATGTGTTACTATCATCACTATCTATTTTCAAACTTTTATAATCAAGCTAATTAGAAATTCTGTACAGATTAAACATCAAATCCCCATTCTCCCCAATCTATCCCCTGGCAACCTACATCTAGATTTTAACTCTATGAGATTACTTATTATAATTAATCCATATCTGTGAGATCATACAATATTTGTCTTTTTGTGTCTGGCTTCTCTCATTCAGCATAATGTCCCCTAAGGTTCACTCATGGTGACACATGCATCAGGACTTTATGGCTGAATAATATTTTATCATATGTATATACCACATTTTGTTTGCCCATTCATCTGTCAATGGATACTTGGTTGCTTCCATCATTTGGAAATTGTGGATAATGCTACTATAAAAATCAGTTTGTGAAAATCTCTTTGAGTCCCTGATTTAAGTTCTTCTGGGTATATACCTAGTTGCAAGATTGCCGAGTCATGTAGTAATTTTGTTCGTAGTTCCTGAGGAACTGTCAAATTGTCTTTCACAGCAGCTGCACCATTTTACATTCCAACCAGCAGTGAATGAGTGTTCCCATTTCTTTACAGCCTCTCAAATACTTGTAGTTTTCTGACTTTTTTGATACTAGCCATCTCAGTGCTACAAAATCTCTCACTCTGGTTTTGACTTTCATTTCCCTAATAACTGTGAAGTTGAGCAGCTTTTCATGTGCTTTTTAGCCATTTGTATATCCTCTTTGGAGAAATGTCTATTCAAGTCTTTTTGTCTATTTTTAATTGGGTAGTTTGTCTTTTCATTGTTGAGTTGTAGGATTTCTGGACATTAAATCTTACTGAATATGTCATATCAAATATTTTCTCTCACAAAGTAAGCTGTCTTTTTACTATCATGAGGAAGTACTTTGAGCCCAGAAGTTTTAAATTTTGAGGTGGTCCCATTAATCTATTAATATTTTGTATTGTTGCTTATAATTTGGGTTTCTAATCTAAGAAATCTTTGCTTAACATCAGATACTGAAGATGCTTTCCTACATTTTCTGCTAGGAGTTTTATAGTCCTGGTTCTTATATTAGGTCTTTCATCCATTTTGAGTTAATTTTTGTATATGGTTTGAGATGTGCCCTCTTTCATTTTTCTGCATATGGATATCCAATTCCCCCTGCACCATATACTGAAAAGACTATTCTTTCCCCATTGATTAGACTTGGCAGCCTTGCCAAAAGTCAATTGGCTATAAAGGTGAAGGTCAATTTCTGAATGCTTAATTTGATTTCATTGGTCAGTATGACTATCCTTGTACTTGTACCATGCTGCTTTGACCACTGAAGCTTTGCAATTTGCTTTAAAGTCAAAATGTGTGAGTCCTTCAACTTCATTCTTCTTTTTCACAATGTTTTTGGCTATTTGGAGCCTTGTACAATTCCAAATGAACTTTGTAATTGGCTTTTCTCAGTCTTCAAAATAGGCTGTAATAATTTTGATTGGGATTGTGTTGAACCTATAAATCATTTTGGGTAGAACTGATATCTTATTTTTTCAGAATTTGAAAAAGTTTGTTAACATTTAACAAAATTTAAGAACATAATTACAATGATATCAAATATTCAAAGACAAGGGAATATTCTCCATAATAATTGCCTTTTGTGTCTTCCAGGGAATAAAGTTTCTTTTCTCAGGGTAGAGATGCTTAAAAAAAGATGTAGATTTCATGGGTGATCCTTTACACAAAGTCTTGCAAAATTCAGTCAACGTCTCACCAAATGCAGGTGAACTTTCTTATCGACTGATTTGCACTATACTTTTCTATGAAATAAATTATAAACCAAGTTTGATGAGTACCAAAGAACTGATATCTTAAGGATAATTTAGTCTTCCAATCCATGAAATTGAAGGAAATAATTGTCCTTCCATTTATTTAGGATTTCTTTAATTTCTTTAAGCAATGTTTTCTACTTTTCTGAGTACAGGTCCTTTAACTCTTTATTAAATTTATTCCTAAATATTTAATTATTTTAGTGGCTATTGTAAAAGGAATTTTTTCTTGATTTCCTCATCAGCTTGCTTATTACAAGTATATAGAAACTTAAAAATTTTGCTTGTTGATCTTGTATCCTGCCACTTTGTTGAACTCATTTATTAATTCTAGTTGCTTTTTTATAGATATTTTAGAACTTTCTATATTAGGATAATGCCATCTGAAAATTGTGAAAGTTTTAGCTATTCCTTTCCAATTTTATTTTTCTTGCCTAATTGCTCTTGTTAGAACTTCCAGTACAACATTGAATAACAGTGGTGACACCCTTGCCTTTTTCCAGATCTTAGAGGAAGAGCTTGCAGTCTTTCACCTTTGAGTATGATATTAGTTATGGGTTTTCATATATGCCCTTTATCATGTTGAGGAAGTTTCCTTCTATTGCTAATTTTCTAAGTGTTTATTTTCAATCAAAAAAAGAGGGGTGCTCTTTTTGTAAAAGTTCCCTTCCTGTCTCATTCAAGATAATCATGCTCCCTTTTTGTTTATTACGATAACTGGTTTTCTTATGCTGAACCACACTTCCATAACTTGAATAAAACACATTTGATTATGGTGTAAAATTATTTTAGTGTGCTGTTGGATTCAATCTGCTAGTATTTTGTTTAGGATTTTTGAATCAATATTCATTAGAGAAATAAGTCTATAATTTTCTTTCCTTGTAATATCTTTATTTGTCTTTGGTATTAATGAGATTTTGTTTTTGCACCTATTTTTGAGTCTGGGACATTGAGGCTTTGAAAGGCTACTGGCAGACTCACAATTAGCAGAGAAGTGAGCTCTAAAGTTGTTTGAGACAATGTCTCTCACAACAGCAGGGGCCAGGACTTGCCCAACAGCCATGCACAAAAATCTGTGGCCCAGCCTGGCTAGTGGACATGTGTAAAGCCCTCCTATCCCACCTGACCTAGATCCTCCTAATTCCCTGGAGGTCCCAGCTACCCATAGGAAGATGGTGGTACCTGTATATGTGCACCCATATCCAAGTCACTCATGCAGAAGAATCTCCAGGAAAACTGCCCTTGTTAGAGCCAAAGTAATTTTTCCATGGATGAATGGTGCACATGATCCCCAGGGACCCACGACCAAGCAGAAACACCTCCTGCTGCCTTGCCCATCATGGGGTTGGTAGAGAACCCTATGTAGGCCTACACTGCAGTTGACCTTCACTGTCTTGATGTCACTCACTCATTTCTGGAAAGGGAAATGCCAAAGAGCTGGAAGATGATGATGACCTTGAGACATTCATATTCTCTTGCATCCACTTCTCAAACTTATCCATAGAGCCTTTAGGGTGAATAGAGACCTACTCCTCCAACATCAATTCGAGCCAGATGTTATAGCCACACTGGGTATTGAAGGCATATTCCATAGGATCCTTGACACTCAATTGCGCAAGTGTATATTTCCTGGAGGGCTCAATGCAGCCAGCAATACATGACACCTCCAACCACCAGAAAGTCACATGACACATCCAACTACCACAAAAGCCATTCTCAGATGAGTCAGCATTTTGCACAACAGTTAGCTTCATGTTTCTGAAAATGTTGGTGCTTGACAAGCTGAAGCCAGGCCCAGTCCTCCACCTGTCACCCTAAGCTAGAGCTACCAAGAACCCAGCCAGTAAATAAGAAGAGGACAGTTTTCTTGTTCACATAATTGAAAATCTGGTACTTTACAAGACTCATAGCATACAATAGGCATTCAATTAATATTTTTCAGATTAATGAGAAATATAGCTTTGGAAAAAGACTTTTTTCTCATGCCCTTAAGTAAATGTGAAACTCTTCAAATATCTTCTAATAAAAATTAGGATAATATGCATGAAAACATCAATTTTGACACAGTAAGATTAATAACATTTTTAATCTACTATCAAAACAGCTCATATAGAGAAGGCAAATGATTCATATTTATTTTATTATAAAATAATATAATATCTTTAAAATTACATTTTATATTTACTTTATTTAAATTATTTTAGATATTTATTTGGCTCAGAAAAGTAGAGTTATTTATAAAAGCCCTTCTCCTTTATTAATTTATTCATCAACGTTCTTTCATCTATGCTATACTATTATCCACAATAAGATGTTTCAAAGTGAATTCCTGGAGATATGGGAAAACAATTAGTGGCAGACATACTATTAATTCTTATACACTGCTTGCATATGGAGCTGCAACAAACTGCTAAATATTCTTTTTATAAAACTTTACCAGGAAGCGACTTGGTCCAATGTATAGGGCATCCATCTACCACATGGGAGATCCCTGGTTCAAACCCCAGGCCTCCTTGACCCATGTGGAGCAGGCCCACGCGCAGTGCAGACCCACGCGCAGTGCTAATGCATGCAAAGAGTGCCGTGCCATCCAGGTGTGTCCCCCACATAGGGGAGCCCCACATGCAAGGAGTGCGTCCCGTAAGGAGAGCCGCCCAGTGTGAAAGAAATTGCAGCCTGCCCAAGAATGGTGCTGTGCACATGGAGAACTGACGCAAGATGATGCAACAAAAAGAGACACAGATTCCCATGCCGTTGACAACAACAGAAGCGGACAAAGAACACACAGCAAATGGACACAGAGAAAAGACAACTGGGAGGGGGGAAGAGGAGAGAAATAAACAAAAGTAAATCCTTAAAAAGAAAAAATAACCAGCTATTAGAATAATTTTTAATATTGCCCATACTTTATAATTCTCTAAGGTTTTTTCAAATTTTTCTTTTAGTTTGGGTTCAATATTTATTTCTGGGGTAATCTTTATTGCTTTTTCTTCAAATCCAAAGTTTATATAGGTTAAATATTTATTTACCTTTATATTGAAGTGTGTTAACTTAACTGATTTCATAATGCTGAGAGTTGATACCAAAAATGAAATAAAACTTGTAGTACCATATCATTCTAAAAATTTTCCTAAGCCACCCTAGGAGACCAAAGCTACCTCCAAACACCCAATGGGAGAACAAACAAAAAACATAGTTTGTTTACTATTAAAGTTAAGTTGGCATCAGTGTAAGCAAGATTACTGTATATTTAGTATGTTAAAATTTAAGCCCCATTGTAACTACTGCAATGAAAATATTGGAGAATAGGCAGAAATTAGAGTACAGGTTGCCAGCAGAGGCAGGCAAGGTGAATGGGAAGTTCATGCATAATGGGTTTAGTGTTTCTTCTTGGGGAAGTGGGAACGTTTTACTAATGGAAGTGGTGAAGTTTCTGGACCAGAGTGAATGTGATGAATTCCACTGAAAGGTTTGCATGGGAGTGTTTGAGATAGGAGAGTTTGTTTCTTATATGCTCCTAAAATTTAAAAATAACAGAGTAACCAAAAAGACAATGACAATGAAATTCATTGCATGATCCTGGACGAGATCTAAGAGGAGAGGGGAAAAATATCAAAAGGACATTAGTAAGACATATGAAAAATTAGCAGTAGAGACTATAAGTTTATATCAATATTAGATTGCTTGAACTTGAAAATTGCATATAAGGTGATTATGTAAGTGAATGTCCTTTCTCTTAGGAAATGTATATGGCAGTATTAAGTGTTCAAGGAGTATAGTGGATACAACCTACACTTGAGTATTCAGAAAATGGATTTATAAATAGATGGACAGACAGATGAATAAATGGATGGATAGACAGGATCATTAGATGAACATATAGAATGATATAGTAAATGTGGCATAATGTTAAAATTGGTGAGTCTGGGTATTTGGGGGGATACTGGCATGCTGGAGTCTTCTGTATGGAGTTTGTTTTACTTATGTATTTTTAACTGTCTTTTAATTTTCAAAGTATTTCAAAATAAAAGTTTTTTTTTAAAGTAATGTTGGAAAGTACTAATGCAGGTGGGAAAGACTGGTAATGGAGAAGACCCACAAAATTAGCTAATTAATTATGCAGTGGTGGTGGATAGAAATCCCTCACTTTTTAAATGTTTTTATTCTGTAAACATTTTCTACTTGACTTCTCCTTACACAAACATACATACAGACACTTTTCCATTTTATTACTGCATCCTTTAATTTATGAGCTCCTTCATCATTTTACTTTTTTTATTAGTTTGTTTTATATACAGAGATATTGACTTAATGTTGGTTTTATAAATTAGTTCTTATTCTAAAGACTGTACAATCTAGCTTGTGAACTTTAGTGTAATAGTGATCATTGGGCATAGACCTAATGAACATACAGGACAAATAATGAGATCATAATTAATCTGGTCATATTTTCATATATCTTCAAAGCTATAAAAAGAAGCCAGAGATTTACATAGCAAATATTAAGTGTTCAGAAATTTTTTTAAAAATGATTTTTTCTTGGAAAATTGGAAAATGACTTTGGGTCATTAATGCAGAATAGAAATGCCTTTCAACTATGTAAATATATATGCTATTCATATGTAAACATATGATATAGATATTAAAGTACCATCTTCTGTAAAATAAGCCACTTTCATACCTGTTAGGTAATCATTAGCATGGAAAGAAAGTCTCCCATCCTGGTATAATATTATTCTTATACACAATGTTACTATTCCCATTCCTGCTATATACAATGTTACTATACACAATGTTACTATTGTTACACATAGCATAGAATAACTATGAACTTATTTTATGCACATTATCTACAACATGCAAATAATTTAAACTCTGATCTCTTAATGTAAGAGTTTAGTTCATTAACAGATCACACTGACCATTATTACTATACACCATGTTACTCTACACAATGTTATTATGGTTTTTATTTGTTCTTTTATTGGGTGTTTGGAGGTAGTTTTGGTCTCCTAAGGTGACTTACGAAAATTTTTAGAATGATATGGTACTAGAAGTTTTATTTCATTTTTGGTATCAACTCTCAGCATTATGAAATCAGTTCATCATTTATCTGTATATGTATCTTTCTATCACTATCAGGAAAATATTTTGATATATTAATCTATGTGGATTTAATCTTCATGGTTCTTTCCTATGCAGAAAACTCTTGCATAATCAAATAGACTCTGAACGGAAGATCTATTGATAAAAAGAGGTAAGTTCAATTTCCAAGTGAGTGTCTCAAAACTCATTTTAAAGGCAATGATCTTCAAAACCAGTCTTTAAATACCAGAGCAAGATTTTAGAAGAGAGAAATGAGGTTTTAAATAGAAAAGTTTAAGAGTCTGAAAATACCCCATCACAAATTTTGTACCATAAAAAGGGCATACATGGCAAATTAGTGCCCAGCTTTTTAATTTTTTTTATTTTTAAAGATGCTTTAGATTAAAAAATGTAATATAAAAATATAAATAATTTCCATATGCCCCACCCACCCACACACTTTCCCACATTAATATCTTTCATTAGTGTGGTACATTTGTTACAACTCTTGAACACATATTGAAGCATTGTTATTAACTGTGGACTATAGTTTAAATTATAGTTCATACTCTGCCCCGTGCAATTTTGTAGGTTATAACAAGAAGTATAATGGCCTGTGTATGTCACTGAAATGTCATACAGAGCAATTTCAATGTTCAAAAAATGCCCCCATGTTACATTTATTTTTCCCTCTCCATCTCCTCAGAACCTCTAGTGGCCATTGCCTTTATATCAATGATAGAAGTTCCTCCATTGCTAGACTAATAAGTAAATAACAAGAATAAATAACAAGTCTACATTAGTCCACTGTTCATTCCCTAATCTTGAGGGTTTGGGGATAGTGATGCCCACTCTGTTTCTACTAGAGAAAGGGCTTAGATCCCATGAGGCAGAACTATCTTGCTTGGAGTTGCAAACACTCCCTGTCCCTTGGAATGAATGCCCAATTTTTTGAAGCATCAAAATGTAGTCACTGTTATAAGTATTATGCTTTAACATATCTTAGAATTTGTGCCTATGTAGGTTAGGGGAAATAGACTTAACTGAGCTAAACCAACCAAGGCATTTAAAATAAATAAAAATATACACAAGCAATCAACACTAAGCCCTAGAAGAAAAAGGGCACATTTTCCACACTTCCTATAATATGTTATCTAAAATGTCTAATTTTCAATGTAAAATTCTGAATTTTTCCAGAAACAAAACAGGAAAGCATGACTATTGCACAGGAAAAAGGAAAATAAGCAGCAATAGAAACCATCTTTCTGGGGGTCCAGATGTAAAACTTAGTAAGGATTATAAAGCAACTATTATAAATATATTCACGAAACTAAAGGAAACCATATTTAAGGGATTAAATTGTTATATGATGACAATGTCTCATCAAACAGAGAGTAGGATTAAATATATCTAATTTATTAAAAGTAAGCATGAAGAAATTCTGGAGTTGAAATATACAATAACTACAATTAAAATTTCAGAAAATTTATTTATAAAGATTAAAATATCTGAAGAAGAGAGAGAATAAAGAATGAGAAAATAGACCAGAGCCTCAGAGAAATGTGAGCCAACTTTAAACATACCAACTTAAAATGGGAGCACCAGAAAGTGAGGAGAGAAAGGGATAGATAAATTATTTGAAGACATAATTGTTAAAAACTCATTTATTTCAAAATTTATTGAAAACCATTAATATACACAATGAAATAGTTCAGTGAATTACAAATAAGAAAAATGCTAAGAATGAAACCCAGGCACATCATAGTCAAAATGTTAAAATTTGATAACAGAGAACATCTTGAAAGCAGCAAGAGATAAATGACATCAAATCCAAGGGAAATTGTATGAGACGAACGTCATATCAGACTTCATATCAGAACCAAAAGAAGTGAAAACCATTAAAGTGACATATTCAAAGTGCTGGAATAAAATAATAATCGTCAACCAAGAACCTTATGTCCACCACAACTGCCTATCAAAAATGAACATAAAATAGAAACACCATAGATAAACAAGAACTGAGAGAACTCATTGCTAGCAGACTCTCATTACAAGAAATTCTAAAGTGATACCTTATAGCTGAAAGCAAGTGACACTAGATAGTAATGTAAAACCACATTTTAAAAGTAAAAAAAGATAATAATTTATTTATACTGCATATTTCTTCTCTTAGATGATTTAAAAAACAATCTCATAAAAATACAATCTTATATATATAACTATATATAACTGTGAATATATATATAGCTTTTTTGTTTTGCCTATAATATGTAGAAAGTAATCTATCTGACAATAATACCATATATGAGATAGATGGGAATACATTTGTACTAATGTAAGGAAATTCCACCTGATAGTAATTTGAATATTCAGCAAAAAATGAAGGGAACCAGAAAGAGTTAAACAAGGAGGATGATATAACAAACTTTACAAATATTTACTTTCTCTCCTTTCTTCTCTCAGCTTTTTAAAAGGTATAAAGTAGATAAAGTAATGATTATAAAATATATTTTGACTTTTTAATGTGTTTAGATGCAATATATAAAAAACTAATAGCACAAAAATGGGAAGAGGTCAAACTATAAAGGAGTAATTTTCAATTGTCTTAAGAAATAAGCATAAATCTCAGGTTAATTCTGATCATTTAAAACATATACTGTAAGTCCTAGGCCCACCATTAAAATATAACTTTAAAAACTCCAGTTAAAAATCAATTAAGATATACTGAAAGTTCTCTTATCTCCTGGTGATTGTGGTTTATATTGTCCTGATAAATACTGAGCACAGCATATACTTGTGGGCTCCAGGGAAAGATGGCAGTCCCCTATAACAAGGCAAAGTGGCCATGGTGTGAGATATTTGTGCATGAGATTTATTCTGCAAAAGCCATCCCATTTACTTCTACTTATGCATCTTTCCACTCAGACTTTGAAAACAGTGCAAGGGAAATTGAGGAGGGAGGTGGGGAACTGAGAAGTTGGAAAGTTGTAGAACCCCCATGATCTGGACCCTCAGAGCCTGCAAGGCCCCAGAAAAAAAGCTGGAAAGGAGACCATCAAATAATGATTTCTACAGGTTCCCAGGACAGAAGGAAGGAAGGATGTATGGATGCCAGCTGTAATTTTATGTAAACAAATTTCAAAGTTTGTTATGAACAGGAAAAAAGAAAATAAAAAAAGAAAAATCAATTAAGAAATTAAAATGGTGTACTGAAAATATATACTTAATTCAAAAGAAAGGAGTATAAGAGGTACAGAGGGGGAAAAAGCACATAAAAAAAGAGAATGGCAGGTGTAAGTCCAACAATGTCAATAATAACATAAATTTGATGGATGCAAAATCCAATCAAAAGGTAGAGATTGTTAGAATTAAAAAAAAAAAGACCCAAGTATATGCTGTCTGCAATACACTTTAAATTCAAAGAAACAAATATGTCAAAGGTAAAGAATGAGAAAAGATGTAATATACGAAGGGGAAAAATAGAAGAGCTGGAGTGTTTATTCTAATATCAGACAAAAGACTTTAGTACAAAAATTGTTGCCGGTTATAAAGAGGGATATTTATTTTTATAATATAAGCTAATCCACCAATGAAATATATCAATTATAAGCATATATGCACAAAACAGAGCCTTCAATCACATGAATCAAAACTGACAGAATTGAAGGGAGAACAGATAATTACAAAACAAACAAACATGTGGGTACTTCAATACCTCACATTCAATAAAAGATTGAACAAGTAGACAGAACATCAACAAGGATATAGAAGGCTTCACAAACATTATAAACTCAACCTGACTTAACATAAATGTATAGAATAACCTACCCAATAATAGCAGAATACTCATTCTTTTTCTCACACATTCCCAAAGATAGACTATCTGCTGGGCCATAAAAACAGCTACAGTAGATGTAAAAGAATTTAAATGATAAAAGTATATTTCTTAGCAACACTGGAACTAAATTAAAATTGAATAACAGAAGGAAAATTCAGTAATTCACCAATAGGGATAAATTATGCAACATATTTATACATAAGTAATGGGTCAAAAAAGAAATTGCAAGGGAAATTAGGAAATATCTTGAGAGGGATAAGAAATAAAGCATAATATATCAAACCTATAGGTCATCATTATAACACTGCTCAGAAGGAAATTAACACCTGTAAATGCTTATATTTTGCAGAAAGTTGAAGAGAGGTCATACTTCCCAATCTATTCAAAGAGGTCAGCAACACTCTGTTACTAACACAAGACCAATATGGAAAGAATATGACAGAACAATATCTATCATAAATGAACATGCAAAAATTCTTAATAAAATCTTAGGAAAAAAAAATTCAACTATTTAAAAAAAATAACAATACTTCACCAAGTGCAGTGTCTCCCATGAATATAAACTGGAAGTCGATCAATGTATTTTCAATATTAATAGACTCAAAAGTGAAAGAAAAACAAATGGTTATCCCAAAAGATACAGAAAGAGTGTTCAATATATTCATGATATAAACATTCAAAAATCTAGAAATAGAAGGGAATGTCCTCAACCTCATAAAGGATATTTATATGAAATTTATAGCTAACTTTGTATATAATAGTAAAAGATTGAAAATTCTCTGCCTATGAACAGGAGTAAGACAAAGATGTCCACTCTAGTAAGTATAAGGCCAGAACATGAAAAAAATACATCTAGATTGGAAAGGTAGAAGTAAAATTATCTTTATTTATAGGTAACATGCTCTTTTATATATAATAATATTAGGAAATCCTTTAAAGAAACTACTACAAATAATAAACAAGTTCAGTAATTTTCCAAGGTGAATATATATAAGTCCATTGTAGTAAATTTGTTAGCAGTGAACAATAGAACAATGAATTAATAATACAATAACATTTATAATATCATCAAAAAAGAATAAAATATTTAGAAATAAATTTAACAAAAAAGTTCAAGCCTTGTACATTGCAAGTTCTGCAATATTGATTAAAGGAACTAAAGAATAACTTAATAAATGGAAAAATATTTCATGTTCATAGTTTAGAAGAAAATACTTTTTAAGATATTGATATTCCCAAAGTGGATCTATAGATTCAATGCAAACCCTATCAAAATTCCAACTGGTTTTCTTGCCTATAAATTAACAAACTGATTCTAAAATCAATTTATGAAATGCAAGGTACACAGAATAGCCAAAAATAATCAAACAAAAAGCAAAGTTGGAGGACTCAAAATTCTCAACTTCAAAATTTCCTATAAAGCTACAATATTCAAGATAATGTGGTACAGACATAAAGATGGAAACATAGATCAATGGAATAGAATGGAGAGTCCAGAATTAAACTCTTCCATTTATGCTCAATTGAATTTCAGCAAACTTGTCAAAACAACCCAATGGGGAAAAAATATTCTTTTTCAAAAATTGTGATGGAAAAACTGCACTATTCACCTATCAAAATAAATAAATAGATAAAGTTGGTGAGGAAACACATATCATATTATTTTCTGTCTTAAACAAATGGAAGGAGAGATAGCCCCATTTTGGAGATGGGGAATAATTATGAATGAAGAGTTTGGATGGATCAAATCAAGAGCTCAGTTCTACAAAACTGATGAAAACTCTGTGAAAGAGCCATGTGAAAATCTGAAGTAGGCATCTGTAAATGCAAGTCTTGAGCTCAGCTAAGATGTCATTGCTGGAAACATATATATTTGAGATACACCAGCATTTATGACTATTTATGGAAAAAATATCATTAAAAGACAGTGTATTTTGGACTCTATTATTTTTGAATGTTAGCTTTCAAAAATGATAGAGAGTTCAAAATATTCACAGATAAACAGAAACTAAGAGAGAATGTCAACAATAAACTGCCCTTTAAGAAATACTAAAGGGAGTTCTGCAATAGGAAAGAAAAAACAGGAGAGACAGAGTAGGAGGAGAGTGAAAAACAACTAACATGACAAAAAGAGAAAAAAAATCAAACAACATATGAAAAACACAAATCCAAAGAAAATATGGCTAATATAAGTAATTCCTTGAAAGTAATAACACTGAATGTCAATGGATTAAACTCACCTGTTAAGAGACACAGATAGAAGATTGGATAAGGAAATATGACGCATCTATATGCTGTCTACAAGAAATACATCTTAGACCCAGGGATTCAAGGAGATTGAAAGTGAATGATTGGAAAACAATATTATAGGCAAACAGTAACCAAAAAAGGACAGGTGTAGCTATATTAATATTGGACAAAATAGACTTTAAATGCAAAACTATGGTGAGAGACAAAGATGGACACTACATATTAATGAAAGCGATAATCTTTCAAAAAGAAAGAATAATCATAAAATTTTATGCCCCTTACAAGGGTGCCTCCAAATACATGAGGCAAACACTGAAGAAACTAAGTGAAGGAATAGATGCCTCTACAATTTTAGTGGGGGACTTTAAAACACCACTATCAGCATTGGACAGAACATCTGAGAAGAGAATCAATAAAGAAACAAAGACTTTGAACAATATTTTAGAGAATCTGGACCTAGTAGACATATACAGAACATTACATCCAAATAAAGCAGGATATACATTCATCTCAAATGCACATGAATCATTCTCCAAGATAGACCACATGCTAGGCCACAAAGAAAGTCTCAATTAATTCAGAAAGATTGAAATCATGCAAAATAATTTCCCTGACCACAGTGGAATGAAGCTGGAAATCTGGAAGGGCCAGGTACCCAAATTTGGCACCAAGATATGGAAGCTAAACAACACACTCTTAAAAAAACAGTGGGTCAAGGAGAAAATCTCAACAGAAATCAATAACTACCTTGAAGCTAATGAAAATGATAACACAACATACCAAAACTTATGGGATACAGCAAAAACTGTACTGAGAGGGAAATTCACAGCCATAAATTCATATTTCAAAAAAGAAGAAAGAGCTAAAATTGAAAAACTAACTGCACAATTGGATGAATTAGTAAAAAACAACAACAAACTACCCCCAAAGAAAAAAGAAAGAAAGAAATAACAAAGATCAGAGCAAAATTAAATTAAATAGAAAATAAGAAACACTAGAAAAAAAATAAAGAGCTGGTTCTTTGAGGAGATCAATAAAATTGACAAACCCTTAGCTAGACTAACAAAGAAAAAGAGAGAGAAGATGCAAATACACAAAATAAGAAATGAGAAGGGGGATATCACCACTGACCTCACTGAAATAAAGCCTATAATAAGAGGATACTTTGAAAAACTATATTCCATAAAGAAAGACAATTTAGGGGAAATGGACAAATCTCTGGAAACACATAAGCAGCCTACATTGACAAAAGAAGAACTTGATGATCTCAATAAACCAATCACAAGTAAAGAGATAGAATCAGTCATTAAAAACCTCCCAACTAAGAGGAGCACTGGGCAAGATGGCTTCACAGGTGAATTCTACCAAACATTCCAGAAAGTACTAATACCAATCTTGCTTAAATCCTTCCAAAAAATTGAAATATAAGAAATATTGCCTAACTCATTTTATAATGCCAAAATTACCCTAATGCCAAAGCCAAACAAAGACACCACAAGAAAGGAAAATTACAGATCAATCTCTCTAATAAATCTACATGTGAAAATCCTCAACAAAATACTAATCATATTCAACAACACATTAAAAGAATTATACACCACAACCAAGTGGGTTTCATTCCTGGTATGCAAGGTTGGTTCAACATGAGAAAATCAATTAATGTAATACATCGCATAAACAAATTAAAGGAAGACAATCACATGATCATATCTATAGATGCAGAAAAGTATTTGACAAAATATAGCACCTTTCCTGATAAAAACACTGCCAAAGATAGGAATAGAAGGGAACTTTCTGAACATGATATATATATAAGATTATATATGAAAAACCCACAGCCAACATTGTTTACAATGGTGAAATTCTAAAATCCTTCCCTCTAAAATCAGAAATGAGACAAGGATGCTCACTATCACCCATTCTATTTAACATTGTGTTAGAAGTACTTGCTTGAGCACTGAGGCAAGAACCAGATATAAAAGGAATCCAGATAAGAAAGAAATAATTCAAAATTTCACTATTTGCAGATGACATGATCCTATACATAGAAAACCCTGAGAGGTCTACAACAAAGCTTCTAGAACTCATAAATGAGTTCAGTAAAGTTGCAGGGTATAAGATCAATGCACAAAAATCAGTAACATTTCTGTACACAGATGATGAGCAACCTGAGGAGGAAATCAAGAAACAAATACAATTTACAGCAGCAAATTTTTAAAAAATCAAATACCTAGGAATAAATTTAACTAAAGATATAAAAGACTTATACACAGAAAACTACACTATGCTGTCCAAGCAAATCAAAGAAGAGCTAAATAAACGGAAGAATATTCCCTGTTCATGGATAGGAAGACTAAATATTATTAAGATGTCTATCCTACCAAAACTGATCTACAGATTCAATGCAATCCCAATAACAATCAACACAGCATTTTTAATGAACTAGAAAAGCTAACTATGAAATTTATTTGGAAAGGAAAGAGGCCCCAAATAGCCAAAGACATATTGAAAAAGAAAAATGAAACTGGAGGAATCACACTACCAGACTTCAAAACATACTACAAAGCTACAGTAGTGAAAACAGCATGGTATTGGCACAAGGAGAGACACACTGACCAATGAAACTGAATTAAGAGTTCTGATATAGATCCTTATACATATATAAGATATTCAACAAGGCCACTAAGCCCACTCAACAGGAGAAAATGGCCTCTTCAACAAAAGGTGCCTAGTGAATTGGATATCCATAAGCAAAAGAAGGAAAGAGGATTATCATCTCACATCTTATAGAAAAATTAACTCAAGATGGATCAAAGACTTAAATGTAAGATCCAAGACCACAAAGACTTTGGAAAACAATGTATGGAAGCATCTACAGGACCTTGTAATAGGAAATGGCTTCATGAACTTCACACCCAAAGCCTGAGCAGCAAAAGAACAAATAGATAAATGGGACTTCCTCAAAATTAAAGCCTTCTGCACCTCAAAGGAGTTTGTCAAGAAAGTGAAAGGGGAGTCTACCCAATGGGATAAAATATTTGGTAACCATATATCTGATAGGAGACATATATCATGCATATATAAAGAACTCCTATATCTCAAAAATAAAAAGGCAAACAACCCATTTTAAAAATGGGGAAAAGATTTCAACAGATGTTTCTCCAAAGAAGAAATACAAAAAGCTAAAAAGCACATGAAAAAATGCTCAAAATCACTGGCTGTTAGGGAAATGCAAATCAAAACGACAATGTGATATCATCTCACTCTCATAAGACTAACGGCTATCAAAAAAAATAGAAGACTACATGTGCTGGAGAGGATGTGGAGGAATGGGAACACTCATCCACTGCTGGTGGGAATGCAGAAGGATTCAGCCATTCTGGAGGACAGTTTAGCAGTTTCTCAAAAAGTTAGCTATAAATTTGCAACATGACCTTGAAATTCCACTGCTGGGTATATGCCCAGAAGAACTGAAAATAAGGGCACAAACTGATACATGCACACCAATGTTCAGAGCAGCATTATTCACTGTTGCCAAAAGTTGAAATCAACCCAAATGCCCATCAACAGATGAATGGATAAATAAAATGTGGTATATACATACAATGGAATACTACTCAGCTATAAGAAGGAATACAGTACAAACTCATGTGATAACATGGATGAATCTTGAGGACCTTATGCTTAGTAAAGCAATCCAGGCATTGAAGGACAAATACTACATGACCTCTCTGATATGAAACAAGCAAACTGAGCTATCTCAGAGAGCTAGAGACTGGAAGATAGGCTCAAAGGAATTTGGGTAGAGAGGAAGGTTGTGAGCTGACACCTACATGTGACATGGAGGTAAGTATTTGTACAGGGAAGCGATAAGATTGGGGCATAGGGATACTTCTGGGTGGGGCTTTGTGGGTTTGAGGGAGGCTAGGTTGAGAGGATGGGTCAGATGACCCAAGGAATTGGGGGGAGGGCTGGAGGAGCAGTTGAATATAGGGGAATGCCAGGTATATAGTTGAAAATATAATGTTGAGAAAACTCTTTAGAAAATATATTAAGGAAGGATTATGTGTTTATGGTGCTTAAGGATGGGGGCATCTGGTACAGGGACAAGCTTCTAAGGAGAGTGTGAGTGCTCATTTTGCCATAGTGTGTTATGACTTTAGGTGGAGACCCATACAATGGGTGTGAAGATTTACCCACATCCTGGAGAGACCTAATGTTCCCAAATAGAGGGAAATGTGTTTCAAGAAAATTGGTGGCTCCCAATTATTTAGGGCAGTCTAGTAGGTAAAGTCCTCAGCATTGTTGCAGTATCTCTCTGCTCCCTCAAGTAGTGAAAATTGTCACTGTGGGCCCTGAGGGGAGGGGGAGAGTGGTGTAGAATAGATGGAAGCAGGGCAACTGGGGGGCAATTGAAGTGCTCCACAAGATCATGTAATGATGGATATAGGATACGTTAACTTACACCAAAAGTGTATGAAAATCTATAAGCTAAAATGTAAACCATAATGTAAAACATAAAGAAACTACAAATTTGTACAGTCTAAAATATAAACTGCAATGTAAACTAAAATGGAACCATGTTCAATACCTATGTTTCAAAATCTGTACATCAGCTGCAGCAAATATAACATGAACATGTAAAATGATCATTGCTGGGGAAAGGGGAAAAGGGTTTGATGTTGGATATATGGGAGTCCTTCATATTGTGTATATGAATTATTGTGATCTAAAATTGTTTAAAGACAAAATTAAAAATTTGAGAAAAAAACTAGGATGTAGACAGGAAGAAATGAAAGAAAGTGCCTTGCTACTGTAAGTACAGGGTAACACCTATTACAGTGATGAAAGGCAAAACTTTACAAACAAAGCCTTATAATATTTTTCATTTTATTAATACACCAATTTATTTTAACTTTATTTTAGTATTTCTAAATTATTATGTACTCTATTTCTAGATTTTAAACCCATTACTATATTTCAATATCCTAGTCATTGAATTTGGCAATACAATAAGCTTCATTGTTGAAGAAGTTTTGGACCACAGAGAGGTTAAACTATGGCAGGGGAGGAATGCTGGTGAGGTGGTGTTTTTGATGGGGGCACATGGGAGGGGGGGAGTTCTCCAGGGCATGTATATAGGGGACATAAAAATGTTCAGATACATTTTGGGTATTTTTATAGTAGTTGCATTTACAAATGCCAACTGAGGGAGTGCTGAGTTCCTACCCAGGGGAGCTCTGTCACGTTCCTCAATGGAACAACAATAATCCCCCAAGTGCAATGGCAAAGACCAACAAGGAAGGATAGTACAATAATGAGCCCTTGATACTGTTGACTATGCTTATGAGCCTGTGTGCCTGAAATATGAACTAGCTCTAGAGTTGCAGGGTGCCTAAGAGTTACCTCCTGAGAGTCTCCATGTTGCTCTCTCTAACACAAACTCATCATGTAAATGCATTACCTTCCTCCCAGCATGAGACATGACTTCTGGAGATGAGCCTCCCTGATGCCAAGAGATTACTACCAATCTCTAACTGGTGATGCAACTAGAAAGAGACCTTGAATAAAAGGGTCAACTCAGACCAGCAGACTACCTCAGCCTACATGTTGCATCAAGTGTTAAAAACTGTTTTTTGACCTTGAATTAAAGAGGGAAATGGCAAAGACAAATGAGTTTATATGGCTAAGAGTCTTCCAAAAAGAGTCAGGAGGTCATCAGAGGGGTCGTGTATACCATACCTCAGCATGACCCCAGAAAAAGCCAAAGTAGATACAATTCCTGGTGCTGGTTCTCCTGAAGGCTACAGAGATCCACAGGATATATGATCATGGCAGATGGATTTGGAGTTCTGTGCTATGTCAGTGGGCCCTACTTTGGAATTTGTTCTTCTGAGTGTGACAGAGCTTGACTCAGATGTGACATTTCTACACATGCCTCTTCTGTCACTTTTACTGACCCTGCGGTTGGTGTTAGGAATGGTGTGTACTCAGAGGACTTGAATCTCTGGACTGCCCATGTGCCAGCTGGGCCCTGAGCCTCAGCAGAGTTGCAACTCCTACTGTCTGGTTCATTGGACTTAACCAAGTCAGTTAACAGGGAGGTGAAAATGGTCAACCACCACACCGGGAATCAAGAGTGCCTACAACTGCAAGTAGAGGAATTGCATCTATCATCCATGTGGAGTCTAAGCCCCCTCTTGATCTAGAGGTGGAGTGGACATCACCATTCCAGGGTCCACAGAATAGAGGAATAAAATATGGATTAGAATGGACTTACTGATATTCTACTATAAAATTATCATGACTAGTGGTAGAAGAAATTGTAGTATTGAGGAGGAGAAAGTGGCCACAGTAGTTGCTGAGGGCAGGGAGAGGGAGGAAGAGATGCGATGTGGGGACAGTTTTGGAACTTTGAGTTGTCCTAAATGATATTGAAGGGTCAGATACTGAACTTTATATATCCTGCCATAACCCACTGAATGTATTGGCAGATAGTGTGAACTACAGGGTAAACTATTATACATGTGGTGTAGCAGTGCTCCAAAATGTATTCACCAAGTGCGATGAGTGTGCCACAATGATTGTTGGTATGGGAGGAGTGGGTGGGGTGAGGGGTATACAGGAACTTCTTATGCTTTTTAACGTAACAATTCTTTTGTGTAATATACATATTTTCAAAAAATACAATTTACACAAAAGATGAGGTGGAGGGTGGGGAATGGGTTATATGGGAACCTCTTATGTTTTTGGTGTTTTTTTGTTTTTTAATGTAACA
Source organism: Dasypus novemcinctus (assembly GCF_030445035.2). Lineage (NCBI taxonomy): Eukaryota > Metazoa > Chordata > Mammalia > Cingulata > Dasypodidae > Dasypus > Dasypus novemcinctus. Next base: position 52,581,374 of record NC_080679.1, on the reverse strand, counting down.
TTTTTTGTGATCTATTAACTTTAAAAAGTGTAAAAAAATAAAATAAAATAAAACATTGTGCAGTCACCCCTCGGGCTGAAGTGTGGTTTGCTGGCCTGGCAGGGGAGCGGCCGCGGTAGGCCTAAATCTGCTGCCCTCATAATAGGGTGGTTGGTCGGGCCCACTGCCACCCCTGAAGGAAGCTCGGCATGGGCGCAGAGTGCCCTCGGGTCTCCCCTTCTCGGCAGCCATGCTTCCGCGGCCACCCCTCCTCCCAGATGGCGCCACCCGATGCCTTGTGGGGCGGCACCCTTCTTCTTCCTTCTCCCTGCGCAGGCGCAGGGCAGAAAATTCCAGTCTGCCCTTTTCCCCTCCCCCGACAGCAGCAACAGCCAGGTGTGGGCGGAAAAATCCAGCCCGCCCTTTTCCCTTCCCCCGACAGCAGTAAAAGCCAGGCGTGGGCGGGAAACTCAAGTCTGCCCTCCACCCCAGCAACAGCAGTCACCAATCCCTAAACCCTGCCCCTTCCCCCAGCAACAGCGACAGCCAATCCCTAACCACCACCCCTCCCCCGTCCAGTACCGCCCACTGACCTTTTGCCGGCGACCAATCAGCCTTCCCCAGCCCCTATAAAACTGTTGCCTCTCCCTCAATAAAGTGGACTTGCGTGTTTACCTTGTCTCCGCGGTAGTTCTTCTGCCGTGCGCCCTCCAGTCCTGGGAGCCCCCGACAAGGGCCTGGCCTCCCTTGTCCCCAGTTCGTCGCCTGCTTCTCCGGGCGACCCCTTCGTCGCCTGCTTCTCCGGGCGACCCCTTCGTCGCCAGCTTCACCAGGCGACCCCGTCAGCCGAACCGCGCAACCCCTCTGAGACCAACCCCTCGTCTGCTGCCGGACCGACCCCTCGTCCCAAGTGGGACCGACCCCTCGTCCCAAGCGGGACCGACCCCTTGTCCAAAGCTGGACCGACCCCTCGTCCGCAGCCAGACCCCACCTCTACCGACCGAGCAAGCCGCCGCAACATTGCAAAGCAAAAATATATTTTTTTAAAGTGTAGAGCAGAAGAAAAATTCACCCAGGAAAAAGCCTGGAAGATTTCCAAAATGAGAGGTTAAGTTGCAAATTAGGAGATGGCAAGAGTCTCAGAATGAACATGTACTGAAATATCAAATTTAGAAATATAGAAGAAGATGGAAACAGAGTTAGAGACATTTGGGCATGCAGACTGAGATAGAGATAGATTCTGAGTTGGAAATAGAGCTAGAAATACAGTTACAGAGATTAGAAATAGAAAAATGAGCAAAAACAATATTTTTCTGAGTGACCATGAGCAGGTCATCATGTAGGAGCAAAATATTCATGCTGATTATTTGTTCTAAAATTTTTTGGAAAAGTAATTTTGCCAGGGATGGATTTTGAATGTCATAAAAAGTAATCTGAGCTTATCCCAATATACAAATGCATCATATGTTTTCCTGAGTAAGAAAATAGAATGCTTAGAATAGTAATTTAGGAAAATAAATTCAGTGAAATGATTTAGGGGAAGAGGGTTTAGACCATTTTAAAAAATGTGTATATTTATTCAGTAAGGTCAAATAACTCAGGAAGATTATTCACACATTCAATTATCACAAGCAAAATTCTCTAAACATAATTCCTTTCTTCAAGCCTGGAAGTGTTCAAACTTATTCTTCTTTAACAGAATGTTAAAGTAAATCTCTCCTATGAGAAAAAAATGCATTTTTGCAGGTGTAAAGATGTAAATGTTAAATTTAACAAATTTGCACTGCCCTTGACTCTCTACTATATCATATTGCTACCAAGTGGATGTCTAGCCAAGAACTGAAATCCAACGATATGTCACTTACAAACATTAAATACTGTTCATCTAAACTGTGACAATTCTTATAATTAGAAAGGCAGAGTTTTATCAATTTATAGTTTTATTTCCCTTGGGGATTAAAAAGAAATCTAAAGGATCTTGTCTATGACAGCCATTTATATAATGCATCACTCTCTTTCCTCCAAAAGTTTGTTCTTGTAGACTAAACAGCCCCATTTCCCTTACGTATTCATTATATGATTGCCCTCCTTGCTCTACTCTTAAATTTGAATAAATGTCAATGTTTATCCATTCATGCTGCTTGTCATGAGATGCCTCACAAACAAAACATTGGGTCTAGCAGATGAGTGGTATGAAAACTTTGTTTAACAGCTTTTTGGCAAATTTAGAATTCAAATATACTGATTTTTTAAGCAGTGATACTTTGAGATACAAGCCTGGCAGTCACTCCCTATGGCACCTCCCAAGAATCCTAAGATTCCAATAAACACCGTTTGAAAATCCTTTTAACAAGATAATTTAAAAATTAACTTTAAGTTTTAATATTATGTTGTTTATGATTCTCTGTCTTACATAATTATTTGTCATGCTGAGTCAGATGCCCATTATGGCCTTGGTATCTGATTAGTAGCATGGACAGATGCTAATGGCAGCTGAGAAACATTGTATTTGCAAAGGAAAGTGCTCTATGAAAATCCGTTGATCTAGTAGTAGGTGGGGCTGGGTAAAAATGGAGGGTTCACTTTGTTATGCAGTCCCTACATACTCTCTTATCTTTTTTTCAATTAACATTCACATCCCTAGACTACCCTTTTCAGTCACAATCCTATTAATAAACCAGCTGCTACTCGTTATAATGTGTTACCATCAACTCTGTCCATTTCCACACTTTTACAGTCAAGTTAATTAAAATGTCTACATACATTAAGAATCAGTAATCCTTCACAGCCCTCCTCTTACCTCCTAATAACCCATACTCCTAAAGTTTTAACTCCATGTGTTTATTCTTCATATTCATATCATGTTAGTGAGACCATGCAATATTTATTCTTTTGTGTCTTGCTTATTTCACTTATCATATATCTTCAAGTTTCATCCATGTTATCACATGTGTCCCAATTTCACTTCTTCTTACTACAGCATAGTATTCCATTGCATGTGTATACCACATTCTGTTTATCCATTCATTTGTTGATGGACACTTGAATTGTTTCCATCTTTTGGCAATTTTTAATAATGCCTATGGATTATAGTTAACTGCAATACTGTAATATTCTTGCATCAATGACAAATATGTACTGTGTTAATAATAGGGGGCAGTATGGAATAAATAAAAAACAGGGCAGTATGGAATAAATAATATATTCAAAATGTACACTATAGACCATAGTTAGGGGTAATATTCTAATGACATTAGCTCATAATCTGTAACAAATGCTACACAACAGTGTGGTTGTGTTGATGAAGGTTGTTGTGTGACAATTCTATATATGTGCATAATTGTTTTGTTGGTTCACATCTTCTGTAATAAAAACATATTAATATTTTTTTTAAATTGTTTTATAAGCAATAAAATGAACTTTTACAAAGGGAAAATATATCTACCAATGTGATGGTTAGGCTAATGTGTCAGCTCAGTCAGGTAATTGTGCCCAGTTGTTTGGTCAAACAAACACTGGGCTAATTATAATACAAGAGCATTTATGGACTTTAGTCACCATTGACTTTACTGCAGTGGTAAATCATAGATAGCTGGCTACAATTACATCAGTCAGGGAGATTGCCATCAGCAATGAGTGACGCTTAACCCAATCAGTTGAATGCCTTAAAAGAGGAAGTGATTCCAGCATTGAGTGAGATTTCCCAGCTTATCTTTGGACAGCCAGCATTTCCCAGAACTCATCAAGAACCTTCATTGGGCTTTCATTGGAGCCCCTGGTAGCAGCCTGCCGGTGGAAGCTGGACTTGTGCATCCCCACCGTCATGTGAGAGACTGATAAAATCTCTTACTATTGACAGATATTTCTTGCTGATTCTGTTTCCCTAAAGAATCCTGACTAATACAACCACAAAACAGAATTTAAATAAGATATAAAAGAAAGAAAGAAGAAACTGGGTTGAGAGGTTTAAGGAAAGCTCCTAGGTAGCCACAAACAGCAAACATTTACTGGCATTGGAGAATCTGAGTGTGTCAACTCAAATTAATTGCCTGTGTCTTTTTTTAACCAAATTCTTGATGTTGTCTTCTGTCTTTGGTGCCAGGAATATCTTCTACAGAATATACATGAGAGTATAATCATAGAGTGATTGAGTACATGCAACTGTAGTTTTATTGAATATTTGCAAGTTTTTCTCCAAATTCATTAATCTAATTTATATTACTGTTAGCAGAAGAGAAAAGATTAATCTTTCTCTACAGGCTTGTAAATTCTTATAATTTTCAGAATATATATTTTTTCAACTGTATGTGTACAATATATCTCATGACTATATGTTTCTTAAGGTTTGTTTAATTCTGATTACTAATAAAACTGAGAATATATTAAATATATTCATTGGTGATCCAAGTTTACTTTTCTATGACTTGCCTGTACATATATTTTACCCATCTTAATAGGTAACTGGTTTTATTTGTTATTAATTTTTAGAGTAATTTTTAAAATTTTGATGTTAATTCTAAGGTTTTGTGCAGCAATTATTTTTTCAAAATTTGTAACTTAGTCTTTTGACTTTGTTCACCATACTTATAATTTTAATTTCATCATAATCACAAGTATCAGTCATAATAATTTGCTTTTTATATTTATGGTTAATTCCTTTAGATTATGATGTCATAAATATATCCCCTTATATTTCCTTTTGAAAGTTTTAAAGGATGGTTTTTTTCCTGTAAATGATGTATAATTCACGTTGAGTTTTATTTCATAATCTGTTCATTCAGGGAAAAAAGTGTTCCACCTAAATTACTTTAATTATCTATCTTTCTGCAATGATTTGTTATGACATCTCTCTCATAAATCGGTTTGTTTTATATATGCATATGTGTTCCTAGTATCTCATTTCTGTTCAATATCTCTATTTACATATTCATGAGCCAATATCAAATTACTGTAATCACACCTTCCTCAATTTACATTGATTAGGAAGTACAAAATATCTGTACACTTTTTCTCCCAATCAGATTATTAGCTCAAAGTGTTTCTCTGTTGGTTTGTAGGTTTTAAAAAGCTAATATTGGACTGCATGCCATTTCAGTTGATCTTACTTTTATGTACTTTGCTACTTTTCAATACTTTTTTGATATTAAATTATTACTTTAAAATGTGAACCCAAGTGTTTCTGTCATCCAAAGAATAATTTTTACCAGATAATTTCTAGAGCTAAAAATATCTGCACAAAGAATATTAGGAGAGTTTGACAGTTTCTTAGTTTACAAAACAATCCAGAAACTGGGATCTTTATATTTACCAAACTGATTTGAAAACTGTCAATATAAACTCTATATGCAAGTATTTTACAGCAACTCTATTACTAACTGCTGAATGCTAGAATCAACCAAGATGCCTTCACCACAAGAATGGATAAAAAAACTGTGGTACTTCCTTCCAAGGGAATATTATTCAGCATCAAAACGATGAATTAACAATCTGCACAACTTGGTTAAACGAATTGCCACATGAAAGAAGTCAGTCTGGAAATGTTACATGCTAAGTGACTCCATTTATAGTATATTCTGGAAAGTACAAACCTAGAGAAACAAAAAACAGATCAATTATCACCAGGAATTCAGGAAGGAGGGTGGGAGATTGAATAAGTAAAGAACAGGGGATTTTTTTTAGGTAGGTGAAACTATGAAACTACTCGGTATGATAATATAATGGTGTATACATGACATTACACATTTCTCAAAACCTATGAAACCTTAGATCCCAAAGAGTGAACTGAGTGAAGCTTCATGTATGCAATTTTTTTTTAAAAAATTAGATGATTTGGAAACCACAGGGAAGAATGTAGACTACAACAAAATAATTTGATTGAATTACAAATGTATGAGATAATCTCACTGAACAAAATGGGGAAGGAAGGGGAAAGTCATTCTGAAAATGAGTGAATATTATAAGACTAAAGACAAAGATTTGTACAAAATATTGTATTCTACTTGGTAAAGTTGTTTCACATTGGAGTTACAGTTTTTAAATTCTGAAACTCTGTTCCTGTGTACTGGCAATTAAAATATAAGTAAATGGATGGAGGATGGTGGGAGAGAGGTTTCTCATTTTCTCATTCTTGAAGTGGTAGGTTACAGATAAGCAAGGCAAATCTAGAATAAATAAAGGTCTATTGGATTAGAGTTGGTGACATCAGTGTTAACATTTATCCTAATATAAAAACATTTTATAATATATTTATATATCTATATCTGTATCCATAGCTATATATATCTATCAATATCTATATCTATATATCTATATCTATATCATCTATCTATCTATCTATGTAGAGAAAGAATCATAGGTATGTGTGTATACATGGGTTAGGATACACTCATATATTTCCTATCTAAGTTCACTGAAAAAGAATAGAAGCAAAGTTGTTCCAGTAGATGCATGGATAAACATTCAGCACCCAGATCCTGGGTTCTAATGCCATTTCCCAATTAAAGGAACCATGGCTCTTTGGGGAAATGGCTAATTCTGTGGTTAGGGGAGGAAGTGTATAAGATGAGCCTGTAGCACCAGAAGTTAAGGAAGTGCTTAAGAAAGTGGATGTATCAAAGGGACACAAAAGCCAACTAAAAAAACTCCCAGGAGTCAAAGCTGGAATAATTTGAGAAAAAAAATCAAACAAATAACCAAGGTCTTTTTGGATTAGAATCCAAAGTATTTACATCATAGTAAATATCTATGATTCCATACTAATATAAAAAAATATTTAATAAACAAATATATGATAGCTGGGAGGAGGAATAGACAAATTTCTTATGCAGAACAATTCCAAAAAATTCATGTAAATACTGCACCCTCATGGAGGTGAAACATAATTTTCTATTTTTATGCTGTGAATAAAAGTAGGCTGTACATACTAACTCTTCTCTGGAGCGCAATGTGGAAGAGTGTTTAATGTTTAAATTTAGAGAGGATAAACCAGAGAAACACTATGTCAGCAAAGTGATCAAGGTTAAGAAAAATTAATCACATTGATATAAATACATATACTTGATATAATATGATGAAAATCTTACTGTGCCCCCAAATCCATAACTCCAGTCTAATCTTGAGAAAAACATGAGAAAAAACTAAATTGCAGAAAAGTTTATAGTATGTCTCACAGTATTCCTCAAAATTATCAGGCACATTAAAAAACAAGAAATGTATAGCAAAGCATAAAATACAGTGGAGACTAAGGGAACATAACTACTAAACATAATGTGGCATCCAGGATGTGTTACTAGGAGAGAAAATGGTAAAAACTAAAGACTTAATAATAGTATAGCAATATTAGTTTCTTTTGACAAATGTACCACACTAATATAAAATACGAATAGTAGAATATACTGGATATAGAGAGTGCAATTGAGAACTCTTTGTATTGTTTTTACAACATTTCTGTAAGCTAAAAACTATTTCAAAAATAAAGTTTACTTTAAAAATACTTTGTTGGCAATGTGAGACTGGTTCAAAGGCCATTAAAATGAATTTGGGAGATCCAGGATGATGGAGGAGGAAGCAGCAGAACTCCAGTGGCCTGAGAGGGAGGCATATTTATTTTCTTGCTCTCCTCATCTGGGTACCTGGGGAGTGGTGGGTCCACAGGAGTATAGGCAGACATGAGTGGTGGAGAAGGAGGAGCCTATTTAGACAACTATGGCCTAATAGGGAGACCTGTTTTCCCTTTTTTGTTTTTTCTTTCTTTTTCTTTCTTTTTCTTTTTTCTCTACTATTCTTTTTTTACTGCCTTTTCACTTTTTCTTTTCCTGTTTTTCTCTATTTTCATTTTTCTTTTCTTTTTTTCAGTTAAACATGGGCATTCTAAAGATTTAGCAGAAGTGGAAGTAACAAATAGCCTAAACACAAAGACAAATAAAAATGTATTCCTAGGTAAGAAAAATATACTGACTGATAGAACAAACCCATCAATATAAACATGTGCCTACACATAAGCAAAAAATTATAAACCATATTAAGAAAAGGACGATATGGGCCAGTCCAAAGAGCAAACTAAAAAGTCAGAGGAGAGGCAAAATTTGGAACAACTAATCAAAGATATCCATACAAACTTCCTAAATAGATTAAAGGATATGGAGGAGAGATAAAGAATATTAAGACACTTGGTGAGCATAAAGAGGAAATTGTAAACGTACATAAAAATAACAGATCTTACGGTAATGAAAAGCACAATAGAAGAAATTAAAAATACAAAAATACACTAGAATTACACAACAGATTTGAACAGGTAGAGGAAAGAAGTAATGAAGTAGAAGATAGGACATCCACACTCACACAGATAGAAGAAGAGTTAAAGAAAAAAAAATGGAAACCATTTATCTAGAAATCAAGGAATTGAAAGAGAGCATAATATACATAAACATATGTGCTATGGGTGTCCCAGAGGGAGAAGAGAAGGGAAAAGGGGAAGAAGGATTGTTTGAGGAAATAATGGCTGAAAATTCCCAACTCTTATGAGGGACATAAGATATTACATAAGAAATTACATGTCCAGAAGGAGAATGTACTTCAAACAGAATAAATCCTAACAAATTTAATCTGAAATATATATGCATCAAATTGTCAAATGCCAAAGATAAAGAGAGATTCCTGAAAGCAGCAAAAAGGGATCCATAACATATAAGGGATGTTCAATAAGATTAAGTGCTGATTTCACATCTGAAACCATGGAGGTGAAATGGCAATGGTCGTACACAGTTAAGTTGAAGAAAGAGAAAAACTGCAAGCAGAGGATCCTGTATCCCACAAAAATGTCCTTAAAAAAGGAATCAGAAGACAAAAAAACTTACAGATAAACAGAAATTGAGAGAATTTGTCAACAAGAGTCCTGCCTTTCTAGATATAAAGGAAATTCTGCAGTTTAAAAGAAAGACAGGAGAGAGAGGTTTGGAGGAGAGTGTAGAAAGGAAGCTTATTATTAAGGATAATTAAAAGGGTAAAAAGAGAAACAAAAATAAATTATGACATACATCAGCCCAAAGAAAAATGGTTGGGGTAAGTACTGTCTTTACAGTAATAACATTGAAAGTTAATTGTTTAAACTCCCTAATTAAGATACACAGATTGGCAGAATGGATAGAAAAATATGATCCATCTTTATTTTGTATACAAGAGACTCACCTTTTACCCAATGACATAAATAGTTTGCAAGTTCACTTGGAAAATGATTTTTCATACAAACAGCAACTGAAAAAGAGCTTGAATAGCTAAACTAATATTGGACAAAACAGACTTTAAATGTTAAAACAGTTGTAAAAGACAAAGAAGGACACTATATATTAATAAAAGGGGCAATCTACCAAGAAGAAAGAATAATCATAAATATTCATGCATTTAGCCAGGGTGCCCAGAAACACATGAAGCAAAGACTGGCAAAACTGAGGAAAGAAACATACATTTCTACAATCATTGTGGGGGAATTCAAAACTCCACTCTCAGCAATAGACAGAACATCTAAACAAAGGATCAATAAAGAGACAAAGATCTAGAATAATGCATTAAAGTAACTAGAACTAATGAACATATACAGTACATTGCACCCCAAAACAGCAGGGTATACATTTTTTTTCCAGGATAATTCTCCAGTTCATTCTCCAGGATAGACCAATTTTAGGTTATAGAATAAGTTTCAATGAACTTCGAAGGAATGAAATTATACAAAGCACTTCCTCTGATCACAATAGAGTGAAATTGGAAATCAATGAGCGGAGAACTAGAATATTCACAAATACATGTAAGTTAAACAATATACTCTTAATCAGTGGGTGAAGGAGGAAAATAAGAGAGAAATCAGTAAAAATCTCAAAGCAAATGAAAAAGAGAACTCAACATATCAAAAGGTATGGGAAGTAGCAAAGGCAGTGCTGAGAGAGAAATTTATAGCCCTAAATGCTTCACACTTGGATGAACTAGATAAAGAAGAGCAAACTAATCCCACTGCAAGTAGAAGGAGAAAAAAAATTAAGATTAGAGCAGAATTAAGTGAAATTGAGAAGAAAAAGAAATAATAGAGAGAATTATTTTAGACAAAAGTGTTTTTAAGAATATTAATACAATTGACAAACACATAAAAATGAAAAGAAAATAGAGATGATACAAATAAACAAAACCAGAAATGAAAGAGGAGACATCACCACTGACCCCACAGAAATGAAAAGGATCATTAAGAGGATACTATGAAAGACTGCATGTCAACAAGGTGGAAAGTTTAGATGAAATGGATAAATTTCTAGCAACACTTGAACAACTTACACCAATGAAATGAGAAATAGAAGACCTCTACAGATCAATTGTAATTTATGAGATTGAGTTGGTTAAAAAAACCTCCCAACAACAAAAAAAAAACAAGTACAAGATAGCTTCATAGGTTAATTCTAAAAACCGCTGTGAAAAGAACTAATGCAAATATTGCTCAAACTCTTCCAAAATACTGAAGAAAAGGAAATATTATCTAACTCATTCTATGAAGCCAGCATCACTCTAATACAAAAGCCATATAAAGATGCTACAAGAAAAAAATTTCAGACCAAACTATCTAATGAACTTAGATACAAAAATCTTCAACAAAATACTTGCAGATTGAATCCAACAACACATTGAGAATAAGACACCAAGATCAAATGGGTTTCATTTCAGGAACAGAATGATGGTTCACCATAAGAAAATCAATTAATGTATTACCCACATTAACAGATCAAAGGGGAAAAGTTACATACTCACCTCTATTGACATAGAAAAGGCATTTGACAAAAATCAGCATCCTTTCTTATCAAAAACACTTCAAAAGCTAGAAAAAGAAGTAAGCATCTTTAATATTATGAAGGGTATATATGAAAAACTATAGCTAACATCATACTCGATGGTGAAAGGCTAAAAGCTTCCCCTCTAAGGTCAGGAACAAGACAAGGGTGTCCACTGTCACTACTCTTGTATAATATTGTGCTATAAATTCTTTCTAGAGCAGATAGGGAAGGAAAAGAAACAAATTGGAAAGGAACAAGCAAAATGTTTACAATTTGCAGATGGCTTGATCCCATGTATAGATAGTCTTGAAAAGTCTACAGCAAAGCTACTAGAATTAATAAATTAATAAAAGAAAGTGGGGGGATATCATTATCAACACACAAAAATGAGTAGTGTTTCTACACACTAGGAATGAGCAATTTGAGAAGGAAATCAAGAAAAAAATTATGTTTACAATAGCAACTAAAAGATATATGAATAGAATTAACTAAGGATGTCAAGGACTTGTACAAAGAAAACTATACATCATTGCTAAAAGAAATCAAAGAAGACCTAAATAAATGGAAGGACATTCCATGATCACAGATTGGAAGACTAAATATCATTAGATGTAAATTCTACCTAAATTGATCTATCTATTCAATGCAATACCAATAAAAATCCCAACCCATATTTTCCAAAAATGGGAAAAGCAATAGTCAAATTTATTGGTAGGATACTGGATCTTGAATAGTCAAAAACATCTCAAAATAAAGAATGAAGATGGAGGGCTGACACTGCATGACTTTAAAGCATATTACAAAGCTAAAGTGGTCAAAAAATTGTGTGGTATTGGCACAAGGATAGCGGTCTTTATCAATGGAACCAAATTCAATAGTTCAGAAATAGACTCACTAATCTATGTACAAGTTATATTTGATTAGTCTCTAAGACCAATGTACAGGGACAGAATAGCTTCTTCAACAAATGGTGCTGGAAGAATTAGATATCCATAGCCAAAATAATGAAAAAGGATCTCTATCTCATGCCCTATACAAAAATTAACTAAAGATGTATCAAAGAGCCAAGGCATAAAACTCCTAAAAGATAATGTAGGAGAGCATTAATGTGGTAAGGAATGGTTTCACAAATTTTACATCTAAAGCATGATCAATGAAAAAAATTGATAAATAAGACTTCCTCAAAGCTAAAATCATTTGTGTTTCAGAGGAGTATATCAAGAAAGTGAAAAGCTAGCTGACTCAATGGAAAAAAAAATATTTGGAAACCACATATCACAAAAGAGTCTATTATTCTGCATATAATGGAATCCCACAAATCAATATTAAAAAGACAAACAATCCAATTGAAATATGCACAAAAGACTTGAACAGACACTTATAGCTAAAAAGGATTTGAAAAGATGCTCAACATCACTAGCTATCAGGGAAATGCAAATCAAAACCACATTGAAATATCACTTTACACCTCCTAACTGGCCATTATTTTCTTTTTTAAATTCCAGAAAACTACAAATGTTGAAGAGAATATGGAGAAATAGGAAAACTCATTCACTGCTGGTGTGAATATAAAATGGTACAGCCATTGTGGAGGACAGTTTGGTGGTTACTCAGGAAGTTATGTATAGAATTGCCATATGATCTGGCAATCCCACTACTAGGTATACACCTAGAAGAACTGAAAGCTGGGATACAAACAGACACATGCATACCAGTTTTCATAGCAGAAAGCAGCATTTTTCATAATTGTCAAAAGATGGAAGCAACCCAGGTGTCCATCAACAGATGGATAAATAAAAAATGTGGTATATAGATATATGATGGACTATAATCCAACAGTAAGAAGGAATGAAGTACTGACACATGTGACAACATGGATGAACCTCAAGGACCTTATGTTCAGTGAAATAAACCAAACACAAAAAAAAACAAATTTTGCATGATCTCATTGATATGAACTATATATATGTATGCAGACTCAAGGAGGTAATGACTGGAAGATATGCTACCATGAGTTAGAATGAGAATAGAGAACACTAAACCATTGATTAATCTGTTGCGGAATTCATGATTTGGTTGGTTGTAAGAGTTAGAAGTGGACAGAGATGACAGTGGTACAGTAATTTCTTTTAAGAGCTATAACAAAGTTATGTGACTAGTACAGGGTATTCATAGTGGGGTGATATATGTGGGAAAATGCACTAATACAGTCTTCTATGATATATAAATGTATTCTTTTTGTCATAGGTATGTTTTCTGGATAGAGGCCCACACAGTAGGTTACAAAGTACTAAACTTCCATCTTGGGGAAGTCCTGATATTTTCCCAAATAACATGGCAAAAATTTCTGGAATATATGAGCCTTATCTAATAAAAGAAAACAGCTCAATAAGCCAAGCCCTCTAACTTAAGGCTTTCATTTACAAACCATATTCCTGTAATAATGAAACTATTCCTAATTATAGTTAGTACCTAGGAACTACCTCCTGAAAACTTCCTTGATACTAGGATGTGGCTTCTCTTTAAGCCAGATTCTGCAAGTAAACTCACTATCCCCCCACTCCCTGTCCCTCTACCCCCTGATGTGGGACATGATTCACAGGGATAAGGCTCTCTGTCACCAAGGGATTATTATCAAGACTTAATCTTATGATATGAATAAGTTAAAAGATTATTGCTGTGCAAGGGAAAAGGTTTTATGGTGGATCTGGGGAAATACTGTATATTGTATATATGAATTTCGGTGATCTAAGACTCTTCTGAAGCTGACATTATGTTGGGATTCACTTTACGGGAAGTTTTGGATCACAGAGTGGTTCAACAATGGCAGCGGAGGAATACTGATATGGGATGTTATTGACAGGATATATATGGTTGACAGGGAGTTATACAGGGTATATGCCCAGGGTATATGGTAATGTCTATATATACTCATAGTGGAAACAAAAACAACAGCTGGGGGGGTACTGGGCTCCTGACCGGGGAGTCACTGTTGTGGGCCCTGAGAGAGCAGCGGCAATCCTCCAGGTGCAACGGCAAGAACCAGGAAGGAAGGAGGGCCCAACAGTGGGCTCGTGATACTAATGGTTACACTTTTGAGCCTATACACCTGCAATAAGAACAAGGCCTAGAGTAGCATTGTGCCTGGGGGTTTCCTCCTGACAGCCTGCATGTTACTCAAATGTGGCCACTCTCACAGCCAAACTCAGCATGTAGATGCGATGCATTCCCCCCAGCATGGGACACGACACCCGGGGATGAGCCTCCCTGGCACCGAGGGATCACTACCACATACCAGCTGAAGAAGCAACTAGAAAATGACCTTGAATTAAAGATTCAATGCGGAACAGCAGAATATACCTGTCTACATATAATAACATGACTTCGGGAAGCTGTTTGACCTAATGTAAGGGGGAAATGGAAAGGAGAAATGAGATTATAAGGCTGTGAGTCTCTAAAAAAGAGTCTGGAGGTTGTCAGAAGGAATACCCCTATGTACAACTGAACAGAGTCTAAGAGACAGATAAGGTAGATACAACCCCAGGTATTGGTTCTTTTGAGGGATAAAGAGACCCACGGGTTCTATGGTCATGGCAGAAGGGGTTCACTGCCATGACAGATAGCCCTTCTTTGGAGCTGGTGTTTCTGCGTGATGGAATTGGACTCAGAGGGGATCTCTTTTCACAAGACTTGCATGCTATTTTATTGGAATTGTAGTTGGTGCTGGGTTTAAGATATATGTAGGGGATTTGAATCTCTGGACTGATAATATGACACCCAGGCCCAGAGCCTCAACAGACTTCAGCTCCTACACTTTGATTTATTGGACTTACTCCACTCAGCTAACATGGAGTTGAAGAAGGTCAACCACCACAACATGGAGCCTAGAGTGTCTACAACTGGAAGCGGGAGGAGTGCATCCAGTACCCATATGGAATCTAAGCCCTCACTTGACATAGATGTGCAATGGACACAACCAATCCAATGTCCACAGAGAAAATGTGGAATGGGTGTGGGAACGGTAGCCATGGTGGCTGCTGGGTGTGGGGAACGGGAGGAAGAGATGAGATGTAGAGGCGTTTTCGGGACGTGGAGTTGTCCTGGATAGTGCTTCACGGACAATTACGGGACATTATAGATCCCCCCAGGGCCCACTGGATGGAACGTGAGAGAGTCTGGGCTATGATGTGGACCATTGACTATGGGGTGCAGTGATGCTCAGAGATGAGCTTACCAGGTGCAATGGATGTGTCATGATGATGGGAGAGAGTGTTGCTGTGGGGGGAGTGGGGGGCGGGGGCGGTGGGGTTGAATGGGACCTCATATTTTTCATAATGTAATTTAAAAAAAAATAATTAAAAAAAAAAAAAGACTTAATCAGCAATGCATTTGGAAAAAGACCTTGACCAATAGTGGGAAATAATAGAAATTTTATGGCTAAGAGATTTCAAAGTAAGTCAGGAGGTCATTTTGGAGATTACACAGGTCTCAGGCAGATTTTACAAACTGCCACAGTAAACAAAGCCTCAAATGAAATTGCTCGCAAGGGCTCTAGGGACATCCAGTCACCAGTTATACTCCCCCAGTATAACACAGCTATACTCATTTATAATTCCCCTAATCATGATTCTTTTACTCCTTTTATCTGAACCTTTAATTTTCAATGTACCTGTTAAGTATATTTCTCAAAGACTTAAATCTTTAGATTAATCATTTGCCATTTGAGCCTTGAAACCCAGCATAGTTGCAGCCAACTCCTACTCTCCATTTCTTCGGGTGTGTCTAACAAAATGATGATGGACTAGTCCCATCCCCGAAACAAGGAATTTCTTCAACTGCAAACAAAACAATCCCCTTCCTCAGTCCCATATTATCTAAGTCTTCTCTCAACCTGAAGCAATTAGAGTGGACAGCATCCCAAATCTCTCCAGATTGAGCAGTGAAAAACAAAAAAAAAGGGAGGGGGGAGTGTGACCATGGACCTGAGCATATTAAATGTTATTGTAGTCATTATCTTGTGTTATGGAAGTATGTTGTGACATTGAAATAATTGAGAATATGTACACTTGAAATGGCGTGATGAGAAAGGTGCTTTTTACATTGTAGTTTTCTTCCCAAAAAGCTTTGCTGCAAAATAATGACAAAAACATCAGGTAGAGGAAGAGATGAGATGTGGAGGCGTTTTTGGGACGTGGAGTTGTCCTGGATAGTGCTTCACGGACAATTACGGGACATTATAGATCCCCCCAGGGCCCACTGGATGGAACGTGAGAGAGTCTGGGCTATGATGTGGACCATTGACTATGGGGTGCAGTGATGCTCAGAGATGAACTTACCAGGTGCAATGGATGTGTCATGATGATGGGAGAGAGTGTTGCTGTGGGGGGAGTGGGGGGCGGGGGCGGTGGGGTTGAATGGGACCTCATATTTTTCATAATGTAATTTTTAAAAATAAATAAATAATTAAAAAATAAAATAAAATAAAATAAAAAGGAAAAAAAAATAAAAGCTGCAAAGTCCTTTGGATGCCCCCAAAAAAAAAAAAAAAAAAAAAATCAGGTAAATCTTAATTGTAGGACAGTCCACAAAATTGCTGACAAATACTCCTGAATACTATCCAGTTCATCATAAACAGTGTCAGAAACTCTCACAGCCAAGGAGAGCCTAACCAGACATGGACCCTATGCAATGTGGTATATCTTGGAGTGGGATCTGGAATAGAAACATATAAAACTAAGGAAATCTGGAGAAAGAATGGACTGTAGTTAATAATAATTTATAGGTATTGGCTTGTCAATTGCAGCAAATGTTTCATGTTGATATAAAATGATAAGACAACAAACCGGACCCTTGTTACCTGATAAAGTTTTGCATTCTCTTTGTAATTTTCTGTAAATCTGAAACTATTCTAAGATAAAAATTTATTAACATAACTCATTCCAAGTATTAATTACTATTAATTCCCTCTCTTAACTGGTCCTATTGTTTTTAATAATAATATTTATGAAAAAGAATATAAATAATCCAGGAAAATATATAACATAAAATAAAAATTAATTTTACATAAAAAGAATGTTTCCTTGTATTTTACTAAAATGTAATTGATTATATTTGTCAAGCACAACTAGATGATTGTAATCATAAATTAAGCCTGTCAGATTAAACACTAAACAGGGGAAAACAAATGTACTCTTGTTTTTCAATTGAGGGAAAATGGAATATTTAATGAGAAGAAAGTGACAGTCAAGTAATGTCATATCTCAAATTAAAAGTAAAGGTTTATTTTTCCTGAGTATGTTGGGTCAAGTTTATCAATCTCAAATTAAAATTTTTTAAAAAAGGAATGAAATTAGAAAATTTGGATGGATTAAAAGGCAGCATTTCAGCATAATTAATTTTATATATCCAAACCATGGACCACAAAATAAATATGAAACTAAATATATGCTTAAGCTCAGTATACAATCAATCTACTAAGCAAATGCTAAACAATCAAAATTTAGAATTTACAAAATTTATAGTTCATTTCACTAACTTCTAGACTTTGGGAGCTTATTTTTGCCTTGGGTAAAATGCAAAAAAGTACTAAAGTATTGGTTTAATGTAAACACTAAACATCCTGTTATTGGAAAATCTCAAAGAGAGGGCAGAAACCTGTTACAGGGTGTTGTCTGTTTACTGTAGGGGCGTTTCTAGAATAAGATGGGTGAACTAATCAATTCAAAACATTTTATGTGGTGAAACATTTACTGGAAAAGTCCTATTTTTTTTTTTACATAATAATGATTTCCTTACAATTTAAAATATGTTTAAAGTAACAGCAAAGTTGACATTGACAGCACAGTGAGATTAATTGATATTGGGTTTAAAATGATTATTGAAGTTTTCCAAGAGCATGGATCTGAAAACCTTTACTAGTATTACCTTCTACTTTTCCAATAAGTTACAAATGCACCAAATAGAATAAGAAAAAATCAATTTACTAATTCAAAATGACTTGAATCTTCTAACCACATTTTTTATGGTTACATTAATTGATTTTTTTAAAGGCAAAAACACAAGCTTAAAGCATTAACCCAACAGGATCTGAGGTCATTCCTGAGAAATATGATAAATGATTTCACGTCCATCACTACTTAAATTTGCATATGGGGTGACACTATGCTGCAAAATAAGAAATGCTAATGCTAGTCATATCAAATCTACAGTTTACATTCTTATTAAGTGCAAATCTGTTTTTATTCTTCTCTTTCTTAAATAGTTAAGTGACTCCCCATAACCCATAGATTGGTTCAAAGACTTCTAAAGGGTCATGAAAATATTTTCAGATGTTGAAAATTATCAAAATTATTTTTATTTAGTCTTTGTAATTGAAAAAATATTATATCCCCATATACATACCTACATACCTTATACAAGTAAGTGCTATTCTCATACAGTTCCTGTGCCTAAGTACTGATCTCAGTGATATAAGCAATTAGAATAAGCAAACTCATAGAGTCAGAATCTGGAATATAGGTTACCAGGTGATGGAGTGGGGGTAGGCAATAGAAAGTAAGGCTTAAAATGCACAAGGTTCCTATTTGTAATGATGGAAATGTTTTGGTAATGGATGATGATGATGGTAGCACAGCACTGAACACAATTAGCAGCACTGAAATATTTATCTAAATATAATTAAAGGGAAATGCTAGATTGTATATATAACAATAAAAACTTTTTAAAAGAATCCATGGAACTATGCTACACAGTGAACCTTAAGTTAAAACATGGGCTTTAATTAATAATACAATTATAAAAATGTGATATCATTAATTACAACAAATATTCCACATCACCGTAAAATGGTACTGGGGTGGTATGGGAATCCCGTATTTTTTGCATGATTTTTCTGTAAATCCACAACTACTCTAATAAGGGAAAAATCCAAAACTATCACATTGGTAACAAGTAATATCTTTAATTGGCAATGACTTTGATAAAATTAACAAATATGAATTTAAATACATGAATAGTATTTATAACAAGGTAATGCATTAGACTGAAAACAAACTGGTTTCAGTGATATATAAATAGGGTCAAGTGTTGGAATCATAAATATGAACATCATAAAAATGTTAAATATAAGCATTGAAAATGCAAAGAAAATTCTGTTGAACATTCATATGGTAAAGAAACATATTATAAAGGCACAGTCCCTATGCTACTAATTTATACGCACTCATAAGCATACAATAAAAACTCAGTGAAAAGTTTTCCGTAAATGACATCCTGAATATATGGTGTTTGAAGATTGCCCCTTTGAAACAATGGCTTAGTTGTTAATAACAATTTCATCCATGTTTATCACGATGTGTCTACTAATAAACTGAGTTAACAACAATAAAAAAAATATGCAATTTCTATTTAAATCCAACATCTGTTTTAATTTTAACAAATCTATTATAGTAAATATAAAATGTATGTTTCTAAAGTTGATTCCATTTGACATTTTCTTTGCGTTCAATTTATGAATTATTTTTAGCCTATAGCTTTATAAGAATTATCAAGATTTCAATAAAGTTTTGAGTGTATATATATTTATAAAATTATAATATTAATATTATGGCAAGAAAGTATATATGAAATACCTAGGTACTAGAGGTTTTCTGCATAAACAAGTTTCATAATGTAGGCCATGCTCTATAATTGGGTCTTGACCAGAAATTTAATAGATTTGGATATATAATATTACAGTGCCTTACATACAGAAAGTTAAATATTGTTTGCCAGATTATTCTCAGTTTTGTGTGAGAGTGGGCATATACTTGATGATATAGAATGTACTTCTTGAAGTACATCAGAGTAAAAAATATGTGAACCTTACCTTTTTCCTTTCTGCCTTAGTTTGTAAAGACTGCAACTATAAATATCCATCCCATTTTTTTTATGGGGAATGGGGTTTATCTGGATTTCATTTATTCACTTTAGGCTATGAAATAAAATGCTTAAACTCTTAGCTAAACTAAGTGGCTCTATTCGTTACTTTCACAGAATTTACACGTATCTTTAAATTATCACATGTTACATTAAAAATTTCTATTTTTGCATCCATATTCTTTAATAAATTGAAAGCTACTTGATAAAGATGTTATCGCATTCATCTTTGTGACCACAATGATTAATATCTATCTAATATAATATGTTGAGTTGAATTCAATTGAATTGAATGGAATTAAGCAATTCTTTAATATGCTATTCTATATTTAGCTGTGGCAAACAATAGGGTTTTAATTATCTAGGTCTTTGGTTATTTGGACAGTTTAGTCATTGTAATAATCTGTATAAAAATAAGAGTGATAATATGTAAAAATACTCTGTAGCAAAACTTATTCTTTATTAAGCCTAGTATTGATGTGGGCTATGGGTGGAAGGCTCTTTGTCTCTTCAGAGATAACTAAGTTGTTTGACTTGTGGGTGTGGAACGGTAAGAGGCTGCAGTCCTTCCCTTAGGGACTGGCAGCGGCTCCAGTCCCAGGAAATGTTTAACAATGCAAGGGCTATAAACTTTAAGTATTTAGGGGAAATGCAAAAACCAAATATGCTAAAGGCTTATCTAGAATGTCTGGAGTCCATGCTAAAAGCTTACCTAAGATGTGGAAGATATATGCTAATTGAAGCCTATTGAGAACTGAAACAAAGGGACCATTTGGCCTTTCCTCTCTGTATAAAAGATGTTTGAAAATCTTGTTCAGGGCTCGGGATTCAAACTGAAAGCTCCCGAGTCTGGCCGGCCGTCAATAAACCATTTTTCCTTCTCAAAATCATTCCTGAGTTCTGGCCTCTCTATACTCAAATAATTGAACTTCTCTTAAATTCCACAACATTTTTGGTGACTCTGGTGGGATTACAAATGAAGGCCAGAGACGGTAGCATTTGCTGCCCCTTCCAAATTCCCGAGGAAGCCGGGAGGACTCGGGTGAACCCCAAATCTGGGCGCCCCTGGATTAAATTTAATCCAGAAAAGATGTGGGCTCCACCAGAATCTTCCCGACAAATATCGAGGGCAATGGAAGGTCTGAAGAGAAAGATTCTGGGAACGAAAAAGAACTCTGAATATGGAAGAAGGTAAGACTCCCCGGGTGAGCACAGTCTGGAAGGCCCTAGCTTTAATTGCTAGGAAGGGGAGGCTGATCACTTCCCGAGAGAACCCTAGTAGCCCCAGAAGGCTGGGGGGAAGCTGTTCTCTCTAGGCTTGGGAAAAGGAGGAAAATCAGGGAAAAGCCCTGGTGTTTTGGGTTTGTCTAACTGCATGTTAGAATCTGGTACTGGTCTTATATCCACTAAAGGAGTGGAGTCTCGATTTTAATAGGAAGGGCTATTTATAGGTTCAAGTCCTAATGTCCTGGAAATTGGTCTAGATTAAGGGAAACAAAACTTGGTTACAGGAAAATGGATCGGCTTTTCTGGTGGAGCTTGGTCTGGGTGTAAAGTTTAAACAGTGGAAAAGTCTAGCTGAAATCTTTTGTTATGGTGCTAATTTGTGAATGAATTCGCTTTATACTAAATGTTAAGTGTTCTGAGGTTTGTGATGGCTGTGGGGGCAGCCATGGTGAAAATAAATATATAAACTTGTGGGTCAGATTAGTGACCTTTGTGCTTCTGTCTGTGTCAGCTCAAGGCTAGTGTTGGAGTTGTGTCCTTATGTAAAGTGGAATTACAGCTGAGCTGGAGCCCTCCCTTGCCATTGGCAAGGGAGTGAAATGATTCTGGGGCAAAAGCTGAGGAGTCTGGATGTTTGCGGAGTCTAGATGTTTGTGCATGCTCTGCTGTCTTGTCTCTGGTCTGGCCCTTTGCCGGGGCTTGGAGGCCATCTGTGTCCGCGCCACGCACCCAAGTTTGTTGGGGATGTCCCAGTCAGGGTGGCTGGGTCACTGGGAGAGTTGCCAAATTTGAGTAGGTTCTGTCTGCCCATTTTGGCTGAAAGCTGGAAAGGGGGGAGCGGCTTGCCCCTTTCCAGTGAGTCCACCCTTCTATTCATAAGCCACATTCCTGTTTGTTGTGCGCCTGACTGCCTGGAAGGGGGGGGAAGTGAAGAGGGTGAAAAGCAGAATCAGAATAAATGCAGTAAAGTTCCCTCCTTAGGGTGTCAAAGCCAAAATACGTTTGCATTCTGCTCAGGTTCTTAGAAGGTATTGTAGTAACCTTAAGTAAGAGAATGTGTTCTGTGAAGGTAAAATTTGTCTTAAGGGTATAAATATAAAAGTTTTACAAAGCATTGTTTAAGGTATTTAAGTGGCTAATTGCAGAAAGTCATTATTTAACAAAACTGAATTGATAATAATAATAATAAAAGGCAATTTTATAACAAACTTATTCGGCAGCCAATCTCCCCTGCCAACTTGCTTCCAAAAAAACTGTTTCTGGTATTACATGCTACTAAGTATTTAAAGTGAAGAAAAGTTCATTATTTTAACAAACTTGTTTAGTATTAATGGCAATTATATGTTGTAAGAAGTTTGCCTGGTAACTTAGTATGTGGGATATATGGAGTGTGTTTTTATTGTTAAGGAAACAGAAGATGATTTTGTCCTAAGATAAAATGATTGATTATTGGAAAGAGTAGAGTGTGGGACAGAACCTGAATGAATACTGAAAATGTAGAAGGTTTATGGAAGGAAAATTTTTATGATTAAATTGAGTAAGATCAATATACAAAGAAAATCTTTTATCAATAGCTTCTTGTGCTTTAACCTCATCATATCCTCAATGTTTGAAGAAGAGTCTTACCTCTTAAAAGAACATTTTATGTTCTAGAAATCAAATCCTGAAAAGTAGCCTTTTATTTCAAACTAACTGCAAGAGATTTATTCTTTTACTTTAAAGGAAAAATTAAAGTAATGGTTAGGTTCATTTAATATGTTATAAGTTGAATGAAAGGTATTTAAAGGTGTTATAAAATTAATAGGTTTTTAAAAAATTAATAAAAACTGTAACTAAGAGTTAAAATCATTTATAAATGCATTTATATTATAAAACAGTGGAAAGACAATAACTGAGATTATAGCTGGGTGAATTTAGCCTGAAACTATTATTTAAGTGTAAATTCTACACTAACCTTTCCTTTGTTTATGGTTACTTCAAGCCTAACCTCACCCTTTGCCTTTGCCTATGGTTATTTCATAATTGAGAAGAGCTGGGACATCACTGTCTCCTCTCCTGGTATTAGTAACCCTTTCTCTCATGAATTCAAGTGTAAACTAAATAAATTGCTGCCTGATAGAATAAGGTTAAATGGCCACTGGAGTTTTATTATCTCCAAAATCAAAAAGGGGGGTGGAGGGGGAGAAGTCTCCTGCCTTGACGCTCAGTGTTCCTAAGAGTGGCAATTCATGAGAGAAAGCAGTCTGTCTCCCTGAGGCTTCAAATAGCCTCAGTAAATATATATAAAATTAATCTTGTTGCTTATCCAAAATTCTGCTAATTTCAAAGTAAAATATAAAGTTCTAAAACAAAATGGTGCTAAGGCATTGAGAACATTTTGGTTATTACAATCCATTAAGTAAGAAAGAAAATTCTTGTGGTAAACTGCATGGTCATAGTGCAAATTAAGAAGAGTTTCAAAAGTCTTTGAAAAGTTTAAAGTAACTAAAGTCATGTTGTTGTCAAACTATTCATGTCTGCCTATTTGCTCAAATTGTTGAGGTTAAATATGCAGTTATATAAGTAA
This sequence comes from Dasypus novemcinctus, assembly GCF_030445035.2. Taxonomy (NCBI): domain Eukaryota; kingdom Metazoa; phylum Chordata; class Mammalia; order Cingulata; family Dasypodidae; genus Dasypus; species Dasypus novemcinctus. The sequence continues at coordinate 52,557,878 of NC_080679.1, read as the reverse complement.
TATGTATTTCTGGACCCCTAATTAATTAAGCTAAACAGTATATAAAATAATGCAAATTATAAGTAATATCAATGAGTTGTGTTTGTGTCTAACTCTGTGTCTGCCCATTAAAAAAAAAAGCTCAACTACATCAGGATAATATCAAATTAACAAATAAAAATTCTTAAAAGAGGTCTATTCAAATTGTTAAAAATTAAATATGCAATTATATTTATAAATATTCTTAAAGCCCAAATTAAACTAAGCAGGATGAAAAAGCCATAGAAATCTGATTATGGAAACAATTGGAAAAGGGCCTCCTCTTTGCAAGAGCTTTTAAGGCAAGACTAGGTGTGGCAGATTAAACCTATCTACTAGGCTAGGGAATTAAGAATCAGTTTGCCTGGTAATTTCCCAGTTTAAACCTTTGTCAGCCATAAATTGAAAAAAAAAACAAAAAACAAAGATTAGGTTAATTTTCACATAAGAAAAATGTTGATGTAACCCGGCGGCCTGCTGCCTCAGTCTCCCACTCCCGGGTTGGACAGCAGTGGAGGAGACCAGTTTAGGCCAGTCTTATGGGCAGTGGAAGGATGCCCAAGAAGGAGCTAACTAAGTCGGTGCCATTTCAGCACTAAATTCTATTCCTTATTTGACAAAGGGGGGAGCAGGTAAAAACTAAAATGGTTGGAATGTGATAGAAGAAGCAGTTAAATCAAACTTTTGCGTGGGAAAGTTAAATCTCAGATAAGCTGTAACTTCTGAAGTATCCAATCTATGGAAAAACAGGAAGAGCTTGCATGCTAGGCTTAGGGGTATAAATTGTGTCATTTTTCTTTGTTCGTGGCACCAGCCATATCTGGCTCTGCGCCCCTTCTTGCAAGATTGAGAATAAATTATTTTCTTCTCCACAATCTGGTGAGCCTTAATTTATTCCAGAAGATTTCTTTCCAACAAAATAAAGGTAATTAGTGGCTCTATTAACAAATTTCAGTAAGTAAAGGAAAGTCCATAAAAACTATGGAGAGATCTTTCCTGGGTTATGATTTTTTAAAAAATTAAGTAATTGTGTAATGTGTTTTAAAACCTGGTAGTCAGTATGCATGTATTTTAAAACCTGGTAGTCAGTATGCTTTTAATTTAATAATTTTCATAACTTAAAGAAAAGAAGTTTTTAGCTTCCTGTAAGGGAAAAAGAGAACATTCCTTGCATAAACTATTATGGTTTCAATTTTATTTAACTTGAGTGTAATCTCCCATAGTTAATTTATAAACTAAATTAACATTATATGTACAAAATCTTTACAGTAATGAAAATTGTAAGTTCACATTGGTGAAATTAGGCTAAAGGAAAAAGATTGTAGATATGCTCTCTTAAATAAAGAGTAAATTTCTTTCATTGGTAATTGTAATTTAGTAAGTTTATTTAAACATGAGGTGGCTAGTCAATGTGGTTATAGTCAATTATAAAGAGTTTGTAAAACATCTTCCAAACTGAAAATGTTTAAATAGTTCTAGTTGTAGAAGTCATTGTTAACTAATACCAAAGTCAAACAAAGATGTCACAAGAAAGGAAAACTATATACCAAGCTCTCTAATGAACCTAGATGCTAAAATCCTCAGCAAAATACTTGCTAATTGTATTCACCAACACATCAAACAAATAATACACCAAGATCAAGAGGGTTTCATCCCTTGTATGCAAGGATGGTTCAAGGGTTTCATCCCTTGTATTCAAGGATAGTTCAACATAAGAAAATCAAACAATGTAATACTCTACATAAACAGATGAAAAGAAAAAAATCAAATGATCATCTCTATAGATGCAGAAAAAGCATTTAACAAAATACACCTTTTCCTGATAAAACAGTACAGAAATAGAAATAGAAGAAAACTTCCTCAATATGACAAAGTGTGTATATGAAAACGCACAGCTAACATCATATTCAATGGAAAAATCCTAAAAGCTTTCCCTCTAAGATCAGGAACAAAATAAGGATGCCCACTTTCACCACTCTTATTTATCATTGTGTTAAAAGTACTTACTTGAGTACCAAGAGAAGAAAAAGATATGAAAAGCATACAAATTGGAAGGGAATAGTAAAAAGTTCACTATTTGTAGATGAAATGATGATATACATAGTAGGCCCTGAGAAATCTACAACAAAGCTTCTAGAACTTATAAATGAGTTCAGTAAAGTCACAGGTTATAAGATCAATGTGATAAAATCAGTAGCATTTCTGTACACCAATAATGAGTGACCTGAGGAGGAAATCAGAAAAATATCCCATACCTACCTAAAAGAATCAAATACCTAGGAATAAATTTAACTAAAGGTAGAAAGGACTTATTTGCAGACAACTACACAACACTAATAAAGGAAATCAAAGAAAACTTTTGAAAAGGAAGAATAGTCTCTGGTCATGGATAGGAAGACACATCATTAAGATGTATAGCCTACCCAGATTGATCTACAGATTTAATGCAATCCCAATAAAAATCATCACAGCATTTTTTATGGAATTGGAAATACTATGAAATTATCTGGAATGGCAAGAGCCCTGAATAGTAAAAAACATACAGAAAAAGAAAAATGAAATCAGAGTAATCACACTGCCTCACTTCAAAACATACTACAAAGCTACAGTGGTCAAAACTGCAAGGTTTTGACACAAGGTTGAGTCATACTGACCAATGAAACTAAATAGAGAGTTCTGATATATATCCTTGCATATGTAGTTAACTGATATTTGACAAGGCCACCAAGCCCATTCAACTAGGAGAGAATGGCCTCTTCAAAAAGAGTTCTTGGAGAACTGGATATTCATATCCAAAAGAATGAGAGAGGAACACCACCTCACACCATATACAAAAATCAACTCAAGATGGGTCAAAGATCTAAAATAAGAGCCCAAACCACAAAGACCTTGGAAGATAATGTAGGGAAGCATCTACAGAATCTTGTAACGGAAATGGTTTCATGAACTTCACACCCAAAGCATCCAGCAGTGAAAGAAAAAAATAGATAAATGGATGTCCTCAAAATTAAAAAGTTTGGCACCTCAAAGGAGTTTATCAAGAAAGTGAAAGGCAGCCTATTAAATGGGAGAAAATATTTGGTAACCATATATCTTATAGGGGCCTAATATCCTGCATACATAAAGAAATCCAACCCCTCAAAAATAAAAAGACAAATACCCCATTTACAAATGGGCAAGTAATTTGAATAGACACTTCTCCAAAGAATAAATACAAATGGCTCAAAAGCAGTGAAAAGATGCTCAACATCTCTAGCTATTAGAGAAATGCAAACCAAAACTACAATGAGATATCATCTTACACCCATTAGACTGGCGGCTATTAAAAAACAGAGGACTACAAATATTGACGTGGATGTGGATGAATGAGAACTCTCATCCACTGCTGGTAGGAATGTAGAATGGTGCAGGCATTGTGGAGGACAGTTTGGCAATTCCTCAGTAAACTAACTATAGAACTGCCATATGATCCAGCAGTTCCACTGTTGAGTGTATGCCCAGAAGAAATGAAAACAAGGATATGAACAGATAAATGCACACCAATGTTCATAGTGGCATTCTTCTCTATTGCCAAAAGTTGGAATCAACCCAAATGCCCTTCAACGATGAATGGATAAACAAAATGTGGTATATACATACATTGGAGTATTACTCAGCTGTGAGAAGGAATACAGTATTTACACATGGATAATATGGATGAATCTTGAGGACCTTATGTTGAGTGAAGCAAGCCAGGCACTGAAGGACAAATACTACATGACCACACTAACATTAATTAAACAAATTGAGCAGACTCATAGAGCTAGATTCTAGAAGGTAAGTTACAGGAAATAGACATGGAGAAGTCTGTGAGCCAAAGCCTATATGGGCAAAATATATAAGGTGGAAGTGTGTAGTTATGCAGTGGAGGGGCCTGACAGTGGTGTAGTGATACTATCAGGCTAGGTAGTGCAGGTATGTTAGGGGGGTAGAGTGTGTAGGGGTGTTGGACTGTCCATGAAACTGGTGGGAGTATTGGGGAATGAAGCAGGTGAATGCTGTGGTTTGGTGGGCATATGGTTAAAACTATAATGTTGGGAATGTTCTTTTGGCAATAGGGCAAGTTAGGTTTACTGGTTTAAGGCATTGGATGTGAGGGCATTGGCGATAGGGGCTCCTGGGGTAGGCTTCTAGGGAGTGAGTGTTCATCTTCACATGATGTGTTATATCGGTAGTTGGAGACCCCAAAATGAGCAGGAAGGTGTTGGACTCTCATCCTGGGGAAGCCCGGTATGTTCTCAAATTGAGGGGCAGGAGTTTCTTGAGAACATGGGTGGTGCCCAACAGGGGAGGACAGACCAGTGTGTCAAGCCATCAATGTTGTTACAAGTAAGTATGAATTTGGTCCTGCAAAGAGTGAAGCCTGGTGGTTGCTGTGGGTCCTGAGGAGAAAGGGAGGGAGGAATAGAATATATGGAACAGTTGGCATTTTGAGGGCAATGAAAATACTCTACATGATCTTGCAATGATGGATACAGACCATGTTAAGTTTCACCAAAAATTATAAAAGTGTATGGACCATAATGCAAACCTTTGACCATGGTTTGTAGCTATGTTTCAATATTTGTACATCCCAGTTGTAACAAATGTACCATCCACATATAAAATATTATTAATAGGGGAAGGGGGACAAGGGGGAGGGCATTGAATAAATGGGAGTCCCCTATGTTCTGTACATGACTTTGCTGTGAATTAAAATTTCTTTGAAGACAAAATGAAAAAAGTAAGACACTGGGGGATTAATGGGAAGAAAATGTCACTGTACATACAGAACAATAGCTTTTACAGTGATGAAAGGCAAAATGTTAAAGTCTAAAAATATTTTTTCATTAATTTTTATTATCCCAATTTTAATTTTTTTAAAATTTTTGCATATTATTTTTTATTTTTAAAACTATCATTCTTACCTTATTTCCTTATTAATTATATTTGGCTATTTCATTGGCTTCATTTTTAAAGAGATTTTGGGTCACAGAAAGTTTGCAGCTGTGGCAGTGAGAACCATTTATGTGGGGTGTCAGTGGTGGGGAATACATGGGAGGAGATTCACCTGGGCATACATATAAGGCATATAAATATGTTCAAATATTCATGGAGCATTGTCATGGTGGGTGGAGATTCACACAATAGCGAAAAAAAAAAAATTACTGATTTCCCATCCTGGGGCATTCTGCCACATTCTCTAATGAAGAGCAACAATCCCCCAAGTACAGAGGCAATGGTTAGTGAAGGAGGATGGTCCATTGACAGGCCCTTGATATTGATGACTGTGCTTATGAACCTTTACACTTGAAATTGAAACTTAGCCAAGTGCTGTAGGGTGTCTAAGCATTACCTCTTGATAGCCTCCTTGTTGCTCAAAGGTAGCCTATCTCTAAGCCGAACACAGCATATAAATGCAATAACTTCCCACAAAGCTCTCACTAAAATAATGGAGAAAGCCTGCCTTGGTGACCTGCTTTGGGGTACAGCAGATCAGGACACTGCTTCACAACTTCCAGGACAGTGAGGGACACAGAGATGAAGAAGCAGAAACAACAATCTCTGGGCTCCAAATCTCAATGGAGTTGCAACACCTACTCTCCAGTTCATTGGACTTACCCAGGACAACTAACAAGGAGATGATGATGGATAACCACCATCCCAAGGATCCAAGAGAGTCCACAACTGCAAGAGAGTTCCATCCATCTGCCCTATGGGATTGAAGTCCCCTCTCTACCAGAGGTGGAGTGAGCATCACCATCCAAGAATCCAGAATCCCAGAATCCTCAGGATTGGGGAATGAACTATGGACTAAAGTAAATTTACTGGTATTCTACTATAGACTTATTGTGATTCTAGCAATGGAAGGACTTGTATCATTGATGTGGAGGCAGTGGCCACTGAAGGTTCTGAGGTCAAGGGAAGGAAAAACAGTTGTAATATAGGGGGCATTTTCAGGATTTGGGGAATGTTCTGAATGGCATTGCAATGACAGATGCAGGCCATTATATATCTTGCCATTACCTACAGAATTCTGTAGGAGAGAGTGTAAACTACAATGTAATCTATAATCCATGCTTAGTGGCAATGTTCCAAAATGTGTTCACCAATTGCAATGAAAGTACTACACTAATGAAGGATGTTATTAATGTGAGAAAATGTGAGAAGTGTGGAGAATAGGACATATGGGAATCCCCTATATGTTTTTCATGTAACATTTATGTAATCTAATTATCTTTTTTAAAAAAGAATAAACAAATAAAATAAACTGCTTGAACCAATATAATAGCAAATAGATGAGATACGTATTTCATAATGACTTTGTTATAAACTAACATGAGCAAGCAGAAGTGCCAACTCTTATACTTTTTCTTTCATAAGCACATTGAAAATACTAACTACTCAAAATCAAAATTATCCTGAAATGTTCTATAGATGTTAACGTTAACTATGACATAAACATTGGCATTTCTCAGTGGTGGTGAAGACACCTTTTCCCCTTTCTTGTGTTCCTCTGAACTAAGAAACTTTTCTTGGATGCTATTTTAGTGGATGGAATCTATTAAAAATTTAAATAGAGAGGAAGTATTTTCTTATCTTCCTATCAAGGCAAGAGTGGTAAGTGCACTGGCCTATTTTCTAGTTTCCCTTCAATTGCTTCTGAGAGTATTGGCAAATATCTGGTGATGATTCCTGAGGAGTCTGGGGATGGGCTAGCTAAGCTAAGAACTGTCCAAATCACCTTTAAGTGATGATGTAAATTATCTAAAACAGTCCTGCACAATATGCTAGTGACTAGCTATCTGTGCCTATTGATCACTTGATATGTAGTGAGACTGAGAAACTGAATTTTTATTTCATTTAATTTTAATTTATTTAGATTAAAATGATTTTTAAGAGAAAGATGGCAGTTAGAGATCAATGAAGATAGGGTTTGCATGGAAATGTAGAGAGAGAACTGTACAGAGATTTCCAGCCATTTGGCAGAAGAATCCTTCAAGGGTAGATATAAGTGCTGATCATAACATACATGAGAGGAAATTACCAAGGACAAGGAAAGAACCACTCTAAAGAAGTATGTCTTAGTTTTCAAGGCTGATAGGACAAATATTGCACAATGGATTGATTTAGACATCAGGAATTTATCATTTGGAATTTTTGAGGCTACATGGCCACATCAATGTTTGACATAGCTAGATTTCTCCTGGAATCTGTACCTTCTGGCAATCCTCCATCACATGACAATCTCTCTCTTCATGGTTTCTCCTCTGATTACTATTAACTTCTGGTTCTCTATCTGTATCCAATTTCCTTAGCTTCTGAAGATTTCAGCCATATTGGATTAAGTTCTGACCACATTCAGTTTGACCACACCCTTAACTAATAATAACATCTTCAAAGGTTCTATTTACAAATGGACTTGCACCTACAAGATGACGGATTAAGATGTGAAGGTCTTTTTTAAAATTTGTAATTAAAAAAAAAACTTTTGAAGTATATCACTCATACATAAACATACTTAAACAATAAATGTATAGCAATAGTTGCAAACTTACAAAACAAACATACATAGCATAATTCAGGATTCCCATATCTCACCCTACCACCAAAACTTAATGTTGTTGTTAAGCCTTTTTAACTAATGAATAAAGAGCATTGTCAAAATATTACTACAAACCAAGGCATTTTCCCCCAACTCATGCTATTATTATTATCTTTATATCATTTATATATGAACATACATAAACAATTAAGTGTGTAGTAAAAGTTGTGAACTTACAAAGCAAACATGCATAATATCATACAAGGGTTCCATATGTCAGCCCTCCACAACACCTTGCATTGTCATGAGACATTTGTTACAAATTATGAAAGAATATTGTCAAAATATTACTACTAATCATTACTTACATTTGGTGTGCTTTTCTCCCAACCCACCCTATTTTTAAAAAATATATGTATTTTTTATGACAGAAGTTGTAAACTTATACAACAATCATGTACATGTGCAGAATTCCCAAACAACACCCCTCTAGCAACACACCGCACTGTGGTTGGACATTTGTTACAGATAAGATAATACCTTCTGATTGTTGCCATGTCCATAGTGTACATTTGGCTCACATTTTCCATACCTCCTCATTATCAACACAGTACATCTTTGGCTTAGATGCAAGAATATTATATTATTACTGCTAAACACAGTCTATATATCCCCAGTTGTATTTTTCCCACATTCCTTCTCCACATTCACAACACCTTGCAGTAGAGATGTACATTTGCTCAAGCTCACAGAGGACACTCTTGCAACTGTACCATCAACCACAATTCTCGTTCACTTCTTGGTTTACTGTGCTATTCAGTTCTTAGATTATTCTCTAGTCTTCTGTCAATTGGCATTTACATACCTAGACTACCATTTCAGCCACATGCCCATTTATAAACTAGCTGTTACTCACTATTTGTTACCTTCCCCTCTATACATTTCCACACTTTTACATTAAAGCTAATTAAAAATTCTATATATGTTAAACATTACTAATCCATCTCAGTCCTCTTATCTCCTTTAAGAATTCACCAACTACGACCAGGGTTTGAAGATATTTTCCTACAATTTCTTCTGGAAGCTTTATGGTTCTTGCTTTTATTTTTAGTTTTTTTTATCCATTTTGAGTTAATTTTTGGGTAAGATGTGAGATAGGGGTCCTCTTTCCATTGGCTATGGATATTCAGTTCTTTTAGCAACATTTGTTGAATGGACTGTTCTGCCTGAGCTGTGTGGATTTCACAGGCTAGGCAAAAATCACTTGACTGTACATGTGAGGGTCTGTTTCTGAACCATCACTTTGATTCCATTGGCCTATGTATGTGTCTTTATGCCAGTACCATGCTGTTTTTACCACCATAGCTAGGTAATATGACTTAAATTCTGGAGATGATGGTTTATTTTCCCTTTTTATGATGCTTCTGGCTATTCAGGACCTCTTACCCTTCCAAATAAATTTGATAATTGTGTTTCCATTTTTTTTTAATGCTGGTAGAATTTTTATTGGGAGTGCATTGAGTCTTTATATCAATTTGAGTAGAATTGACATCTTAATCATATTTCGTCTTCCAATTCATGAGCTTGGAATGTTCTTCCAGTTATTTAGGCCTTTTTAAAAATTTCTTTTAACATTGAGCTGCAATTTTCTGAAAACAAGTGCTTTACATCATTGGTTATGTTTATTCCTAGGTATTTGAGTTTTATCTGTCATACTTTATTTTCACCATTCTTTTGATACTTTCAGTTACTTTTATTGATGTAATCTTACTTTCTAGATACTTCCAGGCCTCTCTCTCCTGTCTTTTCTTTTCAGGCTCTAGCACACCCTTTAGTATTTCCAGAAAATCTGGCCTCTTTCTCATTTTCTGTTTATCTATAAATATTCTAATATCACCCTCATTTGTAAAAGACAGTCTTGCTGGATATAAGATTCTTGGCTGGAAGTTTTTCTCTTGTAGTATCTTAAATATATCACACCACTGTCTTCTTGTATTCATAGTTTCTAGTGAGAAATCAGCACTTAATCTTACTATTGCTTATATATTATGCATTGCTTTCTTCTTGCTCTTCTCAGAATTCTCTCTTTGTCTTTGGCATTTGACATTCTGATAAGAATGTGTCTCAGAGTTAGTATATTTGGATTTTTTTGGATGGGAGTATGTCATGCTTCTTGGACATGGGTATCTATGTCCTTCAATAGGATTAGAAAATTTTGTACCATTATTTCTTCAAATTTTCTTTCTGTTCCTTTTCCTTTCTCATCTCCTTCTGGGACACCTGTGACATGTATGTTTGCATGCTTTATTTAGTTCCTTGAGAACTTGTTCATGCTTTTCCATTTTTTTTCATCTTTTCTTTTCTATGTTCACTTTGAGGCTATTTCTTCAAGCTCACCAATCCTTTCTTCTGCCTCCTCAAATCTGCTAGTATATGATTCCAATATTTTTTTTCTAATTTCATTTATTGCACCTTTCATTCCCATAAGATCTGCTATTTTTCTATGTATGCTTTCAAATTCTTTGTATTCATCCATTGTCTTCTTAATATCCTTAAGGTTTTTAGGCATCTTATTGAATTTATTAAGGAGATTTGTTCGAACATCTATGATTAGTTGTCTCAACTCCTTTATGTCCTCTTGAGGCTTATCTTGTTCCTCTAACTGTGCCATATTTTCCTGTTTCTTGGTGTGGATTGTAATTTTTGTTGGTGTCTTGGCATCTGGCTTACTAGAGTATTTATTTTGGGTGCAGTTTTTCCCTTTAGTTTAGGGCTTCCTTCCCTTTTTCCCATGCTGGTTGTGCAGTAGGAGCCAAGGATGTAGTTGGTGCTATAAACTGTAGAGGCTCAAATGGCCCTCATTACCCCAGGGGCCAATAAAGTTTTTCCCAACTTTCTCCTTTGCCAGGGGTAGGACTGAGTCACAGCTCTGTAGAATAATCCTAGTCATGGAGGCTATGAGTGTAGCTGCCCAGAATAACTGATTAAGCTCCATGCCCCTTTCTCCCCTGCCAGGGGCAGGGATGGAGCTGCAGGTGTGGGCAGCATTCTATGCAGTATGGATCCAAGATGACCACAGTTGCCATAGTAGACATCCAAGTTTTCAGTCTTTGCCAGCCAAAGTTACCTGCCATTACCTGGATAGACTGGTGCAGGGTCCACCAGCCTCCTCCCTGCCAGAGGTGGGGCTAAAGCCTAATCTAGGGCTGCAGGTCAATCTTGGTGAAAGAAACCGCTTCCTATCATCACTGTGATTTTTGGACCTGGCTTCCCCTCAATGCTGGGGGCAGAGTCAAAATGGTGGCCACAGGCCTCTTTCTGACTTGGGCAGATTCACACCCCAGCTCTTCCCAGGGTTTTACCTTAGCCAGCCAAGTCTACCAATCAGAAGCTGAAATCAGCAGCCAACCATCTCTTCTTCTGTTTTTTGGAAATGGAGCCACCAGAGTAAGGTAATCACCAGCCTCTGCAGCTTGGCCAATAATTTCTCAGAGAGGCTGGTGCAGGTCACCACAGCTTCCTCCCTGTTGGAGGTGGCTCTGGGGACTAGACTAGAGCTTCAATCTGATCTAGATGAAAAGAAATCAGTCCCCACCAACACTGTAATTGTCAGTACACCCTGGTTCCCCTGTTCCAGGCACAGAGTTAAGATGGCAGATCCTGCCCTCTCTGACTTGGTCAGGCTCAAACTTTAGCTCTTCTCAGGATTATACTTTAGCCTACTGAATTTACTCATCAGTAGCTGAAATTGGTGCCCAATTGTCTCTTCCTCCCCCATTTTTGGAAGTGAAGCTTTCAATTCCAGCCACAGAACAGCTCCTGAGGTGACTTGTGCCTCCAATGGGGGATGGGCACCAGTCTCCATCGCGTGGGTCATTCTACTTATGAGTCTTTTCTGCAGATGGGCAGTCTCCTCCTTTCATTCCTTCAAGGATGTTGCAGGATGCTCTTCTGGCTTTCTGAAACCCCCAAACAGGTGCTTCAGATAGTTCCAGATAGCTCTGGATGTTTACTAACTGCCCTGTAGGAAAAACTCTAGGAGCTTCTTACTCCACTGCCATCTTGCTGATTGTTGTCTTTTGTGGGGTATAGGATTCAACCTCAGCAAACTAGAAGGAACAATACACAAAGCTCACAAGTATGGAAAGAGTTACTCTTCCCAATATATAGAAGAATCAACTTCATCATATATGAGTCATTGGATATAGTGTCCAGATGGGTTTGCCTCAGTTACAGGATAAAATTAGCCTCCAAATAAAGGCTGCTAGATTCCAAGCTAATAGAACTAAAAAGTAAGACCTAAAAAGGCCAAACTATTTCCAGACATCTTATTGATTTAGAAGGTTAAGTTTAAGCCCCCTGGTAACTACAAAGAAAATATCAGAGAATATGCAAGTTCATACAGACAGAAATTAGAATATAGATTGCCAGGGGCAGAAGGAAGGGGAAAAGGGAATTAATTCATAATTGGTGTAAAGTTTCTGTCCAGGGAAATGAGAATGTTTTAGTAATGGAAAGTGGTGACAGAACCATAATCTTGTGACTGTCACTCATCTCATTTAATAGTTCACTTGGAAGTGGTTGAAATGGGAAAGTTTATGTTGTGCATATATATACCTATAATTAAAAAAAAAGAAAGATCAACTGAAGAAACAGTAGCAATTTTTTTTAAAGAATTATAGTGACTTTAACGTTTATATGACATTCCTTGTAGCTAGTATGTTGATGACAGGTCAAATATATAATTGAGTTATTATGTAGAATACATATCTTTAATAATATGTTGGAGATTTATGTGTACAATATTTATATATATAAAATATTCCATACTTATAACTCAGACTGAAATAGTATTTTCAACTTTTTTGATGTTGTATTTTTTTCTTTATGACATCAAAGATTATATCCATGGTTTATTTCATTATAAATCTTAAATCAGGAATGCACATTCTAATTGTAATACCACTATTCTGGAAGAAAAAGGAATCATTAATAATGCAGGCTTTATAATTAGATCTGCATTTGAAACTAGATCTACAACTTAGTAGTTTTATGACCTTGGGCAAGTTACCCAATCTCTCTAGGTCTTAAATTCTTCATCCATAAAATCAGAACAACAATGGCAATTAAATGCAATATATGATACTAGATGGGATCTAGCAAAGGAGGAAAATAAAAAAACTCAAAGGGAACTTATGGGGACATCCGAAATAATCGAAGAGTAGACTGCAAGTATTATATCAGGGGAAAGTTAAGAATCTTTATTGGCATTCAAGACCCATGTTTACTTCTTGTTCATTTCATCAAAGCTACATAATTTGTAGATATAGTGTTGTTCACGGTATTCTTTTATAATCCTTTTTCTTTCTGTATGGTTGGTAGTATCCCTTCTTCAATTTATTTTTTCTCTTTTCATTTTTTACTTGCTTCATTCTCCCCCTCTCTATTCCACCTCTTCACCCCATTCTTCATTCCTGGTTCCTCTATAATGTTAATAATCCAGAAATTGTCTTACTGTTTTATCACTGCCATTAATACTTCATCCTATTCCCAAGTGGACTTAGGTGAGAATTTCTCTGGGAAATATATCCAGGAGTGAAGCTGCTAGGTTACAGGATATTATTTATTTTATTTATTTACTTTGCTACTTTTACAAACAAACTCACTTCCTAACCTCCTCTTTCCCAACCTATTCTCCTACGGAAACCAGGAATCTACTTTCTATCTCTCGAAATTTACTATTTCTGGTTATTTCTTATAGGCAATATCATACAATTTTTGCCCTTATGTCTCTTGCTTGTTTCACTGAACCATAGTGTTTTCAAAGTCTTTCCATGTTCTTCATATTTTATGGCTGAATAATATTCCATTATTCATATATATCACATTTTGTTTATTCCTTCATTTGTTGATGGACATTTGGGTAGCTTTATGCTTTGGGCTGTAGTGAATAATGCTGCTATAAACATTGGTGTATAAGTATCTGTGTGCAACCCTGCTTTCACTTTCTTTCGATAAATACCTAGAATTAGGATTGCCAGATCCAATGGTAATTCTATATTTAACTTTTGAGGAACCACCATATTGTGTTCCTCAGTGGCTGCACCATTTTCCATTCCTGTCAACAATGCACTAGTGCTCCAATAGCTCCAAATCCTCTCTAACTTTGGTTGTTTTCCTTTATAAAAAATAATAGTCATCATTGTGGGTGTGATATGGCTTCTCATCATGGTTTTACCTTGCATTTCCCTAATTGCTGATGATGTTAAACATCTTTTCATGAAGTTATTGGCCATTTTTATATTTCCCTTTAAGAAATGTCTATTCAAGACTATTTCCAATTTCTTAATTAGGGTGTTTGTCTTTTTGTTGTTGAGTTGTAGGAATTCTTTATATATTCTGGATATCAAGCATTTTTCCATTATATAAATCAATTTTCTCCCATTCTGCACGGTCCTTTCACTTTCTTGACAACTTCCTTTGATGCACAAAAGATTTTTAATTTGATGAAATGAAATTTATCTACTATGTCCTCTGTTTCGTGTGTGTGTGTGTGTGTGTGTTTTTAAATGATATCCAAGTATCCATTGGTTGATCCCAGGTCATGAAGATTTGCCCCTATGTTATCTTCTATGAGCTTTAGAGTTTTAGTTCTTCTTTTTTTTGGATAAATTTTATTTCTTCTTTATTTTATTTTAAATTTTACATTAAAAAATATGAGGTCCCCATATACCCCCCACCCCATTCACACCACCCCTCCCACATCAACAAACTCTTCTATCATTGTGGCACATCCACTGCCCCTGGCGAATACATTCTGGAGAACTGCTGAAGCCCATGGACAGTGGTCCACATTGTAGTCCACACTCTCCCCAGTCTACCCAGGGGGCCACTACAGGACACACAACGTCCAGGATCTGTCCCTGCAACACCACCTAGGACAACTCCAAATCCTGAAAATGCCCCCACACCATATCTCTTCTTTCCTCTCCAACCATCAGAAGCCACTGTGGTCACCTTCTTCACATCACAACTACGATTTCTTCCCTACTAATCACAATAGTTCCCCAGCAGCACACCAGTAAGTCCACTCTAATCCAATTCTATTCCTCCATCTTGTGGACCTAGGATGGTTATCCCCAGTCCCTCTCTACATCAAGAGAGGGTTTAGATTCCAAATGGATGATGGAAGCAATTCTCCTACTTGTAGCTGTAGTCACTCTTGGCTCGCTGGTGTGGTGGTTGACCCTCTTCACTTCCCTGTCAACTGGCCAGGGTAAGTCCAAGAAACCAGAGGGTAGGAGCTGCAAGTCTGCTGAGGCCCAGGGCCTGGCCATCATATGGACAGTTCAGAGATTCAGGTCTCCTGAGTATACACCAACCCAAATGCCAACCACAGGTCCAGTAAAAGTAACAGAAGAGGCCTGTGTAGAAAGATTATATCTGAATCCAATCCATCACACTCAGGAACACAAACTCCAAAGTAGGGCCAACTGACATGGCCCTGAACTCCAGAGCCATCTGCCTTGACCATAGAACCTGTTAGCTTATATTTAGATTTTGAGCCATTTTGTGTTGATTTTTTGCATCAGTACGAGGTAGTGGTCTAACATTCTGTTAACTCTAATTCAGAGCTTGATATTTTGTTTTTAAAATGCTACCAGGTGATGTGAATGCTGCTAGTCCTCAGACCACAGCTGGTGTAGCAAAACCCCACACAAAATACAGGAAAATGATCAGAAAATAGAAGACAAAAAAATATTATTCAAGGACTTAAGGCTTCAAAAGGGAGGAAAGGTATGTTTTGAAGGATAAAGCTCCAAATAAGAATGTATTAAAATACTGAGCCTTGAAGCATAGGCTTTGGATTCATTCACCAGGAGAAGTACCAATTCTAGGGATTTACTAGGTAGGCGAAGTTTGGCAGTAAAAGAGTAACTTCCATTGAGAAGCAAATTTGAAGTACTGAACAATTCTTTAATATGAATTAATTATGCAGCTACCAAGCCCTAAAGACCAGTAAAAGCCAAAACAAAAAACAAAAAAAATCCAAACTGCTAGATAGGACTGTTTTTGCTGATTAGCATTGATACACAGTATTATACTGAATGAGCCTAGTATAATACATGGGGCACAATGAATCCTCATTAAATTTTCATTGCACTATAGTGAGTGAAGTTGGTTTGATGGTGATGGAGAGACCATTGAAGAGAGAGAGTTACTCCTAAAGACCTTCTATATTTCAAGATGAAAGAATTATATTCTTTGTCCTCCAATATGAATAAACCTTGTGTATTAGTCAGGGTTCTCTAGAGAAACAATTGACAGGAGATATCTATAAAAAGTATGAGATTTTATAAAATTCTCTCACGTGACCACAAGGATGCACAAATCCAGTTTCCACAGGCAAGCTGCAAACCAGGGGCTCCAATGAAAGTCCCTGATGAGTTCCTAGGAGAATTTGGCTGTCTGAAGTCAAGCCTCAAAATTCTCTCTGAATGCTGAAATTCCTTCCCCTTTTAAGGTATTCAAGTGATAAAATGTCACTCATTGTTGATTGCAATCTCCTTTTCTGATTATAGATATAAAGAGCTATCTATGTAATCAACTCACTAATGATTAAAGTCCATAAATATCCCTGTATTATAATTAGCCCCATGCTTCCTTCACCAAACAACGGGCACAATTACCTGGTTGAGTTGACACATTAGCCTAACTATCACACCTTGTGATTCAGTAAAAGACCATGAAATCTGCAAACTCTCAGGTATCATTCTTCTTATTGAAGAATACTTCATGTATGATGATTTTCGTTTCTCTTACACTTTTGAAAATATATATGTAACATAAAAGAGGAGTATTGAATTTGCCGTATAGTGGAATAAACAGAATATAGGATTTAGATAAATACATTAATTTACAGACTGCTTCTTAATTTAGTCACTTATCTTAGCTACCTTTTTATATTTCTTATCTCTAAAACTTTATTGTAAAACAACATGGGATTGTTTCCAAAATGTGTGAAGTATATATTTGAAGATTCTGTATTTGGGATTCTAGCCAGGAAGAGTTCATCCTTTCACTAATAAACACATATAAACCACCTAAACTCTCTTGAGAGGAAAAAAATAAATAAGGTTCTATTCTGTTGAAGTAGCAATGATTTAAAACTAAGTTTAAATATGAACTGCCTGAGGGACTAATTTTTCAATATCTACTTTTTGGAATAATGGTCAGAATTTTCTATATCCAGACATTTTCATTCAGTAGAAAGGCAGTGGCTCTAGGAATCCAAACTATTAACAATTTTCCAGATGCATTTGATGTAGATGTTCTATGCAAGAAATATAGAGAAGTTTTAATTTATAATCCAATAGCAAGAGGCAAATATATGTAGAAAAAAATAAGTGCCATAAATTGCTAAAAGTTCTGTTGGAGTTGTGTATACAAGATGTGTGAACATAAAAGAAAATGTGGTCAAAAAGAAGGATATGGGGAAATACTCTAATTTTGGGAAATATTGGGAAAGAATTTTTAAGGAGATAATCATAAAATATATTGAGAAATGAGTAGGGTTTTCCCAGGCTCACAAATGGGATATTTATCTGATGGAATGAGATCAGTTAAGCAAAACAAAGGAGCTTGTTCGGGGGCATTTTGGAGAACCTAAGAACAACTGGGCATACAGTGAGGTTCTGCTTGTGATGAGAGAAATTCATGGGCAAGACTGAAGATGTCCATATGAAGCCCTCACAAGGAAAACTTGTGCCCTCAGAAAACTAAGGTAGAAAACTGTGTTATATGTGGGCCTCACAGATTTCCACTTTCTGCTGCACAGTCATGACTGGTGATCTTTCTGAACTATGATTTATCATGTGGAGAATAGATCATTGGGCATACAAATAAGAGTAAGAAAATTGCATTATGGATCACCTGAAATGCTTGTAGACATGTCTGAGTACTTATCTTCAGGGATTTTGATCCTTTAAAAATGTAATGGGGTGCAGGAATCTGCATTTTTAATACCTCATGGATGGTACAATGCAGGTTACATTGGGGAATACCTTGAGATACACTGGATTAATAAACTCATCAATATCATACAATAAATAGCAGATCTCCAACTGTTTGATTTAGTGTTCATTATTTTTATACTCACAGTGAACTCTAGGGAGGTAGAATTTCTTCCTAATATTCCAAAGAATATTATTTCTTTTCTGCAAAGCAGGGATTATTTTTGAAACACGTTGCTTTGTAGGAGAATAGACATAATAGCTGCAAAGTTCAGACAAATATTCTTTGTCCCAAGTGAGAAAAGTTGTCAAAGCTATTCTCCAGGATTAAAAGATCTAATTACTCTTATTTTAATGGATTTGCTCCCTGTTAACAGATCTACCTGAATTAAAGATCTGTTTTTCCTATGCTGCATGCAATGTAGCGAAGTAGTCTTATTGCATGGCAAAGTGACCATGAGTAGTTGGTAAGATATTTTCCTTGCAGCAAGTAACAAATATTATTGGGAAGCAATATTTATTTGGCTATTTTTATTATTGTCTGCTAATCATTTATATCGAATTTTAAGATTTCCTTACAAAAGTTAAAATGGAATTGTCAGATACCTGTAAAGTTAAACTTTATATAAATATACTTTATATTTTAATTTAGAGAACATATCTTTTAAAATGAAACATTTGTGAAGTGAATAAAACCATCAATAACTTTCTATTTTTTGTTCTGATATTTGCATGCTTTTTGCCTTGCATCAAATTTACTTAATCCCACTGTTCTATTCTTTTATCTATAAAATATTTTTAATATAAATATACTACTTTTTGAGGTGGTAAAAAGATTTTTAAAATGTTCTGGTGGAGAAGATACTGAATGACAGAAATCATCATTTCCTGTCAATATCTTGCCTGCTTCTTGCTCTATAACAAGGGGAAAAATTGGAAAGAAAAAGTTCCATTCAGTAACTAATTAGATTTTTAATAGAGTGTTCTAAGTGATATCTGACCTAATAAAGATATTATACCCATTCATTACATCTGAAAAAGAATGTCATCATTAATACAGTCAAATGTCTTTACTCTTCCTGAAGTGATTAGATCATTGTACTTCATGATGATGAGGATAATTATGTTATTTGAAATAATTAGCAAAAAGACTTTTATTATAAGATCAGAGTGGAGGCACCTGGGTTAAAAAAAAAAAAAAAAGTAATCCCAAAATATTCACCATGATGAGAATTGATCATGTGGAATTAACCCAATGTATGAAGAAATCTATATGTATTTTCATCAGGCCTTATCAAAATCAACAATGCTCAATAATATAGAAATTGCTCCTTAGAAATATAGAAATGTATAAAATGAATGGGGTTATCAGATAATTACCATAATTATAATTAATGTGGCAATATAGAAAATATTTAAAATATAGTACATTTTTAAAAACTAAAATATAGGGGGCAAGAGGTTGGCTGAGTAGTGCATTCCAAGAGTCAGCACATCTAAAGGCAGTTAGTAATCAAGACAGAACTATCTAAACCACCTGCTTCTGGGGCCCAGGAGAATAGAATAACATCCTGAAACATCATTGAAAGAATGGAAGGGAGAGACTGCTCATCTGCAATGAACATTTGTGAGCAGAACATCCATGCCATGAAGGCCAGGGCCTATCCTCCATTGGTGGTACAAGCCACCTCAGGAGTTATTCCATGGCTGGGGTTGGAAGCCTTATTTCCCAAAAATGGGGGAGGAACAGATGGATGGGCATCAACTTTGGCTACTGATTAGTAAATTTGGCTGCCTAAAGTATAATCCTATGAACAGCTAAAGTTTGAACCTGTCCCAGTTGAAAAGTGACTGGTAGCTGCCATTTTAACTCCATCCCTGGCATGAGGGGAAGTAAGCTGGATTGAAAATCACAGTGACACTAGGGACCAGCTTCTTTCCACCCAGACTGGATTGCAGCTCTAGCTCAAACTCCAGACCCACTTCTGGCAGGGAAGAAGCTGGAAGGGCCCACAACAGCCTTTCTGGGAGACTTCAGGTGCTTTTGGAAAGCACAGACTGAATAGTCAGACACCTGGGGCTCCATCCCCACACCCCAATAAAATAAGAGAGGAGGTGTGTTTCCTCAGCTTCTTTGCACAACTGCAGGCACTTTTGGTCTTCACAGACTGGACTGTTGAGAGCATTGGATTCTCTCTCCACCCTTCTACCACCATAGGATAGTGATATTTCTATCAGCCTTTCTGATATTTCTTCAGCCTTTCTGAGCAATGGAAGACACTTTCAGCCTGCATGGCTTAAACCTTTGGGTGACTGTGGATCCACCCCCCCCCCCCCAATAGCTTAAGAAAGTCCTGGTGTTTCCTCAGCCTTTCTGGGTAACAACAGGCACTTTTGGCCTATAGAAACTGAACTGCTGGGAATCTATGGATCAACTCCCATCCCTAAAAGGGCAGAAGGGACAGTACTCCCTCAGCCTCTCAGGAAAACTGCAGGCACTATCAACCCACATGGGTTTGATTGATGGGCAGTCCAGAGGACCCATCCATACCCCTAGAAGGGGAAGAGGAGGCTGATGCTACGTCAATCTATCTGGGCAACTGCAGTCATTTTGGACCCACATGACATAGATTTCTGCCCATACCTGCAGCTCCATCCTTGCCCTAAACATGGGAATAAGGGGCATGAACCTTCATCAGTCTGTCCAGGAACTATAGATGATCTTGGCCTGCACAACCTGGATAATTACATACAGCTCTGGCTATTTCCCTACCCCTGGAAGAGGAGAACATAGGGAAAAGCCTCATCGGTTCTTGGAGCAATGTGGGCAGCTTCTGCCACCAGAGTTTACAGTACCAATTTCATCCTTGGCTCATTACACAACTGGCAAGGGAGAAAGGGCAGGAAATCCCTAAATTAAGGAAAGAAACTGCACCCAGAATAAATATATCTAGTAAGCCAGATGACAAGGCACCAGCAAAAAAATTACAATGTATACCAAGAAACAGGAAAAAATGGCCCAAAGGAATGAGATAAGCCTCCAGATAACATAAAGGAGTTGAGACAACTAATCACAGCTGTTCAAACAAATTTCCTTAATAAGTTCAATGAGATGGCTAAAGAGATTAAGGATATTAAGAAGAAATTGGGTGAGCACAAAGAAGAATTTGAAAGCATACATAGAAGAAGAGAAGACCTTATGGGAATGAAAGGCACAATAAATGAAACTTTAAAATATACTGGAATCATATAACAGCAGATTTGAGCAGGCAGAAGAAAGGATTGGTGAGCTTGAAGATATGGCCTCTGAAAGTGACCATACAAAAGAACATATGAAGAAAAGCATGGCCAAAAAATGAATGAGTTTTCAGGGAACAAAATGATGGAAAGACATGTACAAACATAAGTGTCATGGGTGTCCCAAAAAGAGAAGAAAAAATGGGCAGAAGGAATATTTGAAGAAATAATTGCAGAAAATTTCACAACCCTATTGAAGGGCATAGATATCCATGTCCAAGATGCACAACATAGTGCCTTTAACAGTTTCATATTGTTTATGAATTCCAAAAATATATATTGATTAAATTATGACTACAGTTTGATTGGGTCACCTCAGTAGGACTTTGAGTCCCCACCCCCTTATTGGGTGGGAACTTTCAGAGAAAATGACAAGACAGAATAGACAGAGTTTTGATCCTGAAGCCTGGGAAGTAAACACATAGAGAAGGCTCCATTAGACACAGCAGAGGTCCCAGGAAGATAGACGAGCTCTTCACCTGAGAGTATACAGCTGACCTTATGAGACCAGAGCAGCTGAGCCTGGAGATAAATGAACCCCAAGAGAGAGGGAGGGCTTGTTCAAGCCTGTGCCTGAGATTGGAAGAAGCAGGGGCCACAGAGCCTTGGGAGGAGGAAGAAGACCAAAGCCTTGTAGACATCAGCCACCATCTTGTACCAACACATGGTAACAGACTCTGGGTGAGAAAGTACTTCTTAGGGTACCTTCTGTTGGACTCTTTAGAG
This sequence comes from Dasypus novemcinctus, assembly GCF_030445035.2. NCBI lineage: Eukaryota > Metazoa > Chordata > Mammalia > Cingulata > Dasypodidae > Dasypus > Dasypus novemcinctus. The sequence continues at coordinate 52,536,260 of NC_080679.1, read as the reverse complement.
CCTTTTGACTGTAAACTTCTACCCCAAATAAATACCCTTTATAAAAACCAACCAATTTCTGGTATTTTGTGTCAGTGCTCCTTTGATTGACTAATAAATTCAAATAAATCAGAATACAACAGTTCTGAGACACATACTAATCAGAATATCAAATGCCAAAGACAAAAAAGAAATCTGAGAGTAGCAAGATAAAAGTGACACATAACATACAAGAAATACCCAATAATTTTAAGTGACTATTTATCATCAGAAACCATGGGGGCAGGAAGTCAGGGTTAGGATATATTTACAAGATACTGCAAGAGAGAACTGACAGCCATGAATCTTATACTTGGCAAGATTGTCTTTCAGAATGAGGTGAGTTTACAATATTTATAGAAAAACAGAGACTGAGAGAGTTTGTAATCAAAAGAATGGCTTTGCAGGAAATACTAAAGGGAATGCTATAGCCAGAAAAAGAAAAGATATGAGAGATAGACTTGAGGGAGAGTCTAGAAATGATGATTATATCAATATAAGTAACTAAAACTGTCAAAAAAAGTGGTGGTAATAAAATATGACAGAAAAAACCCAAAGGTCAAAATGTGTGAAATAAGAATTGCCTGCTTGGTAACAACATTGAATGTTAATGTATTAAACCTCCCAATCAAAAGGCACAGACTGGTAGAATAGATAAGAAAATATGAGCCAACTATGTGCTGTCTACAGGAAACTCACCTTAGACCCCAAGGATACCAGTAGATTGAGAGTGAAAGGCTGAAAAAAGATATTCTATACATACATTAACAAAAAAAGAGCTATAGCAGCTATGCATATATTGGATGAAATAGATATTAAAAGTAAAACTGTTATTAGAGACAAGTAAGGACATCATATATCAATAAAAGGGGCAATTCATCATAAGGAAATAACAAATCATAAATGTATATGCACCTAACCAGGACACCCCAAAGTACAGGAGGCAAGCACTGACAAAACTAAGGGAGAAATAGATGTCTCTACAATAATTGTTGGAGAATTCAATATACCTCTCTCAACAATGGTAGAACATCTTGGCAAAGGATCATTAAAGAAACAGAGAGCTTGAATAAGGTAATAAATGGACTAAAGGTAATAGACATATATAGAACATTGTACCCCCAAACTGCAGGATATACATTTTTCTCAAGTCCTCATTGATTTTTCTGAAGAATAGACTATATGTCAGGTCACAAAGCAGATCCCAGTATATTTAGCAAGATTGAAATTATACAAAGCACATTCCCTGATCATAATGCAATAATGTTGGAAATAAGGGAAAATTCACAAATATATGGAGATTAAAACACAATAATGAGGAGAGCAAAGAAAAAAATAGAGAGAAATCAATAAATATCTTGAGACAAATGAAAACAGGTACACAACATATCAAAACCTATGAGGTGGAGTGAAGGTTGTGCTGAGAGGAAAATTTATAGCCCTCAATGCATACATTTTAAAAAAGCAGCTAAAGTCAATGATCTAAGCACACATCTGGAGGAACTAGACAAAGAACAGAAAACTATTCCCAAAGCAAGTAAAAGAAATGAAGTACAATGACCAGAGCAGGAAAAAGAAAATGAAATTGAGACCAAAAATTAAGAGATAATTAAAATAACCAAAAAGTTGGTTCCCAACTCCTACTCTGACTGACAAAGAAAAAAAGAGAGAAGATGCAAAGAAATAAAATAAAAAGTAAAAACAGGGACATTACTACTGAACCCACAGAAATAAAAGGGATCATAAAAGGATATTATGAACAACTGTATGCCAATAAGCAATGTTGACAAAATGGAGAAATGCCTAGGAATGTATGAACAATATGCACTGACCCTAAAAGAAATTGAAGACCTAAAATAATGAATCACAAGTAAAGGGATTGAAACAGTCTTTAAACAACTTCCCAAATTAAAAGCCCAGGACCAGATGGTTTCACAGGTGAGTTCTAGCATTCAAAGAAGATTTAATATCAATCTTATTCAAGCTCTTCCAAAAAATTCAACAAAAAGGAATTCTATCAAATTGATTCTATGAAGGCAATATTACCCTAATACCAGAGCCAGATAAAGATACTACCAAAAAGAAAATTACAGACCCATTTCCCTAATGAATATGATGCAAAAATCATCAACAAATTCTTGCTAATAGAATCTACAGCACATTAAAATTGTTATTCATTATGATCAAGTAGGTTTTATACTAGGCATGAAAGGGTAGTTCAACACAATAAAATCAATCAGCATAGTACACTAGATTAATAAATCAAAGAATAAAATTCATATGATCCTATCAATTGATGCAGAAAAGGCATTTGACAAAATACAGAATCCTTTCTTGAGAAAAATACTACAAAAGATATGAATTGAAGGAACATTTCTCAACATGATGAAGGGCATATATGAAAAACCCACAGCTAACCTTGTGCTCAATGGTGAAAGACTGATAGCTTTCCTGCTGAGATCCAGAACAAGACAAGAATGCCCACTGTCACCACTGTTGTGCAATATAGTGCTAGAGATTCTAGCTACCGCAATCAGGCAAGAAAAAGATATAAAAGTCATTAAAATTGGAAAGGAAAAAGGAAAAATTTCACTGTTCACAGAGGTTATGGTCCTCTGTCTTGAAAGTGCGGTCACCCCTCGGGCTGAAGTGTGGTTTGCTGGCCTGGCAGGGGAGCGGCCGCGGTAGGCCTAATTCCGCTGCCCCCATAATAGGGTGGCTGGTCGGACTCACCGCCACCCCTGAAGGAAGCTCGGCATGGGCGCAGAGTGCCCTCGGGTCTCCCCTTCTCGGCAGCCATGCTTCCGCGGCCGCCCCTCTTCCCAGATGGCGCCACCCGATGCCTGTGGGGCAGCAACAGCCAGGTGTGGGCAGAAAAATCCAGCCCGCCCTTTTCCCCTCCCCCAACAGCAGCAACAGCCAGGCGTGGGCGGGAAACTCAAGTCTGCCCTCCACCCCAGCAACAGCAGCCACCAATCCCGAAACCCTGCCCCTTCCCCCAGCAACAGCGACAGCCAATCCCTAACCACCACCCCTCCCCCGTCCAGTACCACCCACTGACCTTTCGCCGGCAACCAATCAGAACAGGGCGTGGCTTCGACCAATCAGCCTTACCCAGCCCCTATAAAACTGTTGCCTCTCCCTCAGTAAAGTGGACTTGCGTGTTTACCTTGTCTCCGCGGTAGTTCTTCTGCCGTGCGCCCTCCAGTCCTGAGAGCCCCCGACAAGGGCCTGGCCTCCCTTGTCCCCAGTTCGTCGCCTGCTTCTCCGGGCGACCCCTTCGTCGCCGGCTTCGCCGGGCGACCCCGTCAGCCGAACCGCGCAACCCCTTGTGAGACCGATCCCTCGTCTGCTGCCGGACCGATCCCTCGTCCCAGGTGGGACCGACCCCTCGTCCCAAGCGGGACCGACCCCTCGTCCAGAGCTGGACCGACCCCTCGTCCGCAGCCAGACCCCACCTCTACCGACCGAGCAAGCCGCCGCAGTTGGCGCCCAACGTGGGGCAAAGCAACCCCACCACAGCACAACGTGGGGCAAGGCAACTCCACCACAGCCTCACTCCATAACCTGGCGCCCCCCCCCCCCTCTTCTCACCGTGGGACTTCTCTCGTGCAACATTGCTGCTACCTGAGCCTTGGCTACCTCATATGATCCACGGCGGTCTGGGAGAATCGCTGGATGGCTTTCTCCTTCCATGTCGGGGGCTTATACCGACCCGCTATGATTAAGAGGAGCCTTGGATTTCTCGGGAGTGCGCGCTTGCACGTCTGAACTAATCCTACCACAGCCCTACGCCCTCCTCTCTTCTCACCTTGGGACTTCTCTCGTGCAATATTGCTGCTACCTGAGCCTTGGCTACCTCATATGATCCACGGCGGTCTGGGAGAATCGCTGGATGGCTTTCTCCTTCCATGTCGGGGGCTTATACCGACCCGCTATGATTAAGAGGAGCCTTGGATTTCTTGGGAGCACGCGCTTGCACGTCTGAAGTAACCCTACCACAGCCCTACGCCCTCCTCTTTTCTCACCCCTATCTTTTCGCTCTGCATTGCTGCTCCTGAACCTTGGTGACCTCATATGATCCACGGCGGTCTGGGAGAATCGCTGGATGGCTTTCTCCTTCCATGTCGGGGGCTTATACCGACCCGCTATGATTAAGAGGCACCAATAAAACTCTCAGGAGCGCGTGCCTGAGCACCTCCTCTCCTGCCTTCACCTCTGCCTCCTCCCCTCCGCGCTTGCTCCCCTTTGCCTTGCTCCACTGCTCGTCGTCCCGCCCTCCCCTCGTCGGGGCCTTCTCTTGGCCCGCGACCACCGTCGGAGCCCCACCGGCTCCGACCCCTCGTCTCACCGCGCACCTCGGCTCCCATCGCCGCGCTCTCAAGGTAAGGGCCCCTTTTCTTATCGGCTCCAAAAGGCCATTAGCAATGGGTAACATCCTATCTGCTAAGCAAGCCCCACAAGTTCGGGCCCTCGCCGGTCTTCTAGACACTCACCGGTGTAAGATCTCTTTCAAACAGCTTCAAGTATATTGGGACCTTCTTCTCCCCTTTAATATTATATATTTCTGTTAATGTGTTGTAATTGTTCTGTGTTTGTCTGTCTGTTCGTTCAATGTCAACGTATATTGTGATACCTCCGGATGGTAAATATAAATTACTAGAAATCTTTAAAAGAGCTCTATTCAAATGGCCAAAAATTAAATAAGCGCTTATATTAATACTTAAGTTTATTATATTAATACATAAGTTTAAATGTTAATAAGATATCTACAATTTAAAAAAAATTGTAAGTCTTAATTAACAAAATTAACTGTACGTCTTCATAAAAAGTTGTTCTTGCCTAGATTAAAATGAATAACTTATTTTTCTTCACAGGATAATATAAAGAATGTAAAACTTATATGAATATTAAAAAGGTTAAAAGTTTGTAAAAATGCTAACGGAAATGTAATAAGTTTTGCAAAAAGACGTATTTTGTCCTAAAGTAAGATGGCTAATTTTTCATAAACTCTTGAAACTTAATTTGCATGCGGCAAGTGTAAAAGGTATTGTGATAACTTTACGTGGGGGATTGTGTTCTGTAAAGATAAAATTTATCTTCAATAGTTTACATTAAGGTATTAAATGGCTAATTCCAAAAGGTCATTCTTAAATATATATATATAAAACTAAATTGATGATAATAATAATAAAAGGTAATTTTATAACAGGAAAGATTAACAGCAACCAAGCTCCCCTGCCAACTTGCTTTTAGGAAACGGTTTCTAATATTGCATGCTACTAAGTATTTAAAGAAAAGTTATTCTTAAGGAAACAGAAGATGATTTTGTCTTTGCAGCCATTGTCTATTTAGCAACACCCCTCGCTATAGGCCTAGCCACTGTTGCGCCGGACGATTGGAACCTTAAACAAAGACTCCTCCTCACTGTCATCTTCCTATCTATCGTTACTATATTTACTGCCCTCATTCTCCTTCGTTTATAAAGCAGTCTCCTACAAACCACAAAGCTTCTGTCTTAAACATACCATTCTCAACCCTATCCTCTAAATGATCTTCTCACTTCCCCCACAGCCTTTAATACTCTATTTCTTCCTCATAACCTTTGCTTTCTTGATAATATTTTCCGCCATCTGTCTAGCCGCTACCACCCCAGAAGGTTGTAACCACGGCCCCCCATGCCGCCATCGCTCTCAAGCAGCTCCAGCCCTGCTAAACGGCCCGCAACCCGCTTTCCCCGGCCCGCGGCCTGCTTTCTAGCATCCAATAACGCTTCTGCTCTTGCCTCCCCATACTTCTGCGGAGCTTCCTCCTGTCTCGACCTCACTCCTCTTCTCAGCCATCCAAAGCGTCCTTTCTCGTCCCCCGCCCCCCTCCTTTTTTCGCTTGAACCCCTACTGCGTTGCAGATTGGGCCGCCCCATGTCAGCCCGCCCCATTAACATTGGCCTCTCTCGCACCCGTGAAGACCTTGGCCTTCTTGTCCTCGCCTACGTCTCCACCACTCCCGACGCTGCCGCCACCACCGTCGCTGGTGCCCTGACGCGACTTGTCCTCACCGCTGCGATCCTCCAGACCATCACACAGTCTGCATCTACCGCTCTTCGCCGCCAAGAAGAGATGAACTACCTGTAACGCGCTGTCATCCTGGACTTTTAACAAGCAGATGGACCTTATAGCCACCGAGATCAACAAGAATTGGACATTGGCTACCCTTGCTTGCAATGGCAAGATACTGCCCCCCAAATTGTACATTTGTATCCCCGTCATACTCACCTCCCTCTTCAGCCCCGCTTCCCTCATTGCTTACTGCCTCTTGGGCCTCAGCTACTTGTTCCTGCTGCCATCCTGGCCCTTATTTGAAAAGAAGGGGGAAATGCGGTCACCCCTCGGGCTGAAGTGTGGTTTGCTGGCCTGGCAGGGGAGCGGCCGCGGTAGGCCTAATTCCGCTGCCCCCATAATAGGGTGGCTGGTCGGACTCACCGCCACCCCTGAAGGAAGCTCGGCATGGGCGCAGAGTGCCCTCGGGTCTCCCCTTCTCGGCAGCCATGCTTCCGCGGCCGCCCCTCTTCCCAGATGGCGCCACCCGATGCCTGTGGGGCAGCAACAGCCAGGTGTGGGCGGAAAAATCCAGCCCGCCCTTTTCCCCTCCCCCAACAGCAGCAACAGCCAGGCGTGGGCGGGAAACTCAAGTCTGCCCTCCACCCCAGCAACAGCAGCCACCAATCCCGAAACCCTGCCCCTTCCCCCAGCAACAGCGACAGCCAATCCCTAACCACCACCCCTCCCCCGTCCAGTACCACCCACTGACCTTTCGCCGGCAACCAATCAGAACAGGGCGTGGCTTCGACCAATCAGCCTTACCCAGCCCCTATAAAACTGTTGCCTCTCCCTCAGTAAAGTGGACTTGCGTGTTTACCTTGTCTCCGCGGTAGTTCTTCTGCCGTGCGCCCTCCAGTCCTGAGAGCCCCCGACAAGGGCCTGGCCTCCCTTGTCCCCAGTTCGTCGCCTGCTTCTCCGGGCGACCCCTTCGTCGCCGGCTTCGCCGGGCGACCCCGTCAGCCGAACCGCGCAACCCCTTGTGAGACCGATCCCTCGTCTGCTGCCGGACCGATCCCTCGTCCCAGGTGGGACCGACCCCTCGTCCCAAGCGGGACCGACCCCTCGTCCAGAGCTGGACCGACCCCTCGTCCGCAGCCAGACCCCACCTCTACCGACCGAGCAAGCCGCCGCAGAAAGTACTGAAAATTTGACAACAAAGCTACTAGAGCTAATAATTTCAGTACTGTGCCAGGATACAAGATCAATATTAAAAAATCAGTGGTGTTTCTATACACCAGTAATGCACAATCTCAGGAGAGAGTCAGAAAAAAATTCCATTTACAATAGCAACTAAATGAATCAAATATTTAGGAATAAAATTAAATAGAGACATAAAGCATTTTTATTCAGGAAACTGCAAAGTATTGCTAAAAGATATTTAAAAAGACCTAAATAATTGGAAGAACTTTCCTTTCTCGTGGATAGGAAGACTAAATAGAATTAAGATGACAATTCTACCCAAATTGATGTACAGATTTAATGCAAACCCAATAAAAACTGCACCAGCATCTTTTAAACAAATGGAAAACACAATTTTCAAATTTCTTTGGAAGGATAAGGGGCCCTGAGTAGCCAGAAAAATCTTAAAAACAGGAAAAATGAAGTTGAAGCACTCTCATTTCTGGACTTTAAATCATATTACCTACCTACAGTGGCAAAAGAAACAAAACAAAACAAAAAAAAATGCATGGTACTGGCATAAAGATGCAAACATAGACCAATGGAACCAAATTAATGTTTCCAAAACAGATCCTCATGTCTATGGTCAAGTGATTTTTAACAAGCCTGTCAAACTCACCTAGGTGGGGCAAACAGTCTTCAACAAATGATGTTGGAGATCTGGATAGCCATATCTAATAGAAAGAAAGAGGACCCCTATTTCAAACCTTACACAAAAATTAACTCAAAATTGATCAAATACCTAAATTTAAAAGCTAGAAAAGTTTTAGAAGAAAATGTAGGAAAACCTCCAAGACCTAGTGGTAGGTGGTGGACTCTTAAACCTTACACCAAAAATGTGAGCAATGAAAGAAAACAGATAAATGAGACCTTTTCAAAGTTAAACATTTTTGCGATTCAAAAGACTTCATTAAAAAAAGGTGAAAAAGCAGCCAACTCAATGGGAGAAAATATTTGGAAATTATGTATATGATAAATGTTTGATTTCCATTCTATATAAAGAGATCATACAACTGAACAATAAAAGAGCAAGCAGTCCAATTAAAAAATGGACAAAAGACCTAAATACACATTACTCCAAAAAAGAAAAACAAATGGCCAGAAAGCACATTAAAAAAATGTTCATTATCCTTAGCTATTAGGGAAATGTAAATCAAAATGACAATGAGATAACATCTCACACCACATATAATAGCCATTATTTAAAAAACAGAAAAGAATAAGTGCTGGAGAGGATGTGGAGAAAAGGAACACTCCTTTACTGTTGGTGGACTTATGAAATGATGAAGCCTTTCTATTAAGACAGTTTGGCTGTTCCTCAGAAAGCTAAATATAGAACTGCCATCTGATCTAGCAATTTCTCTACTAGAAAATATCTAGTAGAACTGAAAATCATGAAACAAACAGACATTTGCACCCTGGTGCACATAGCAGAGTTATTTACAATTACCAAAAGATGGAAGCAGCCCAACTGTCCATCAACCAATGAATGGATAAACAAAATGTGGTATATACATATGATGGACTATAATGCTGGAGTAAAAAGAAATGATATTGGGACACATGATAACATGAATGAATCTTGAAGACATTATGCTAAGTGAAGTAAGCCAGGAACAAAAGGGCAAATATTACATGGTTTCACAATATGAACTAAATACAAAGAATAAATACATGTTGTTAAAATCTAAATTATAGAATATTAGGAGATAAAAGGAGGGCTGTGAAGGAATACTATTGCTTAATGTCTGTAGACATTTTAATTAAATTGACAGTAAAACTGTGGGGATGGATAGAGTTGATGATAACACATTAGAGTGAGTAGCAGCTTGTTTATAAATGGAATTGTGGCTGAAAAGTGTAGTCTAGAATGTAATTGTCAACTGAAAGAAAGCTAGAGAATAATCTAGGGACTGATAATACAGTGAACCCAGAGGTGGATGAGAATTGTGGTTAATAGTACTAATGCATAATGTCCTTTTGTGAACTAGAATAGATATACATCACTATTGTAGAGTGGTGGGAATATGGAGAAACATTGGAAAATTACAGTTAATATAACCTATGGACTATAATTAACAACAATACTGTAATATTCTTGCATCAATGCCAAAGATGTACTGTGTTAATTATACGGGGATATGGAAAAAGAATGCCAAATGTATGCTATGAACCATAGCTGGTCATAAGAGTCTGATGATATTATCTAATAATCTGTGACAAAGTGTCCACAATGGTGTAGTGTGTTGGTTAAAGGATGTTGTATGGGAACTCCACACATGTGTATGATTGTTTTGTAAGTTCACAGCTTCTATAATAACATATAAAAAAGTAAAATATAGAGGTTTGTGAAATAAATGATTATAGCTATAACCAAGATATGTATATACATAAGAGTGAAAATACAAAGAAAATAAACAACAACAACAAAAAGGAATAGTGTTCTCTCAGCAAAAGAAAGAAGTGATTTCTTACTTCATTTTCATATTTTTATTGCATTAATAGTATACTTTTGGCAATTGAGAGAAAGACCTTCTTTTCCGAATTAAAAGATATACTGCATTTTTAAATGCTAAAATTATTTTTCATTACTTCAATATATTAAAATATTAATTGACAAAGCATATTTACTCATACCTCATTCATTTACATAAATAAAAGATATATTGCATTTTCCTTAATGATAAGGATATTATCCATTGAAAATATGGATGGCAAACCCTCCCACACACAAAGATTGCCTCATTCATCCCAAGAGAACTGGTAATTATATACATCTTCAGCTTCAATACCAGATGTGACTGAAGTAGGGGGATATTGAAGGCTTTTTTAATTGATTTTTTTTGAGAGAATGTAAGGGAAAAGAGAAATTAGCAGCAGCAGAGAATATGTTCATCCACTTATTTATTCTTCCAATGATTCAACCAACACAAATTCACAGAGGAATTTAGTATTTAGTAAGATTGGGAAATAAGGAATAAATCAATATTTATTAAGTTTTCATTGAGTTTCTTCTTGAAAAAATAACTCTAGTGGTTTTATTTGCTCTCTTAGCATTCTGATATACAGCATTTGTCTATTCCTTGTTTTATTTACTCACCACATACTTAATGAACACTAGCTATGTGTAAGGCATTATCCTGGATAAACAATGAGTATATTGCTTTGCCAAAAATAGATGTGGTATCTGTCTGTAATCAAAGAGTGTAGATTCTAACTCAAAGGAAAAAATAAATACAATATAGATCGTGATTTTTTATTCTTAATTTTTAAAAATATTTTAGGAAGTACAAGGAATTGAACCATGAACCTCGTCCATGTGAAGCAGTTGTTCAACTACTGAATTATACCCACTCCCCAAGATTTCTAATATGAAAGAAAGAAGTGAAATGAAACTTTTACCTCAAGTTGGAGAGTAGTCAGACTACCTCTCCCTGAAAGTATAGAATTTGAAGTAGTTCAAGCATTCTTCTGCAACTCTAGAAATTTAATTGAATTACATCTGTACATGTGCAATAATTGTAAACAATGTATGCATTAAATACATATTAATATTAGAGATTTCACTTTAATAAAGGCAATGTAATATAGGAACCCATGTATTATTTTTGTAGTAAAATTTCAGATGAGTTATATTATTTAAAAATGTAGAAAAACCTTCTTTCTCCTGTAAATAAGTAATTTCTGAAGAAATAAAGAACAAGTCTGAACTGGAACAGAGACTTGAAAGTTCAAAGCAGATACATCCAGTGAAGCCTAGTATCATACATTGTCAGTTCTGTCATTTTGTAAATGGCAGACTTCTGGGCCCCAATCATGTCTATGCTAGAAGGCTGTGTAACACTACTACAAGTCAACTAATCTGCTCTAGCTCCTAAGTCATGTAATTTTTCTCAGATTCCCAAGCTCTTTGTAACAGATATTGAGTATCCTGGAGAGGAGATGTAACTCAAGGCTGAGGACTTCTGTCTAAGTTCCACTATGAGGCCTTATTAATTCTCCCTCCCACCATATGCAGATAGCATAGCTCTGTTGTATATAAGGTAGCTGGAAATGATAGAAAGGAACAAAATCCTTCAGGTTGTGAATCATCAGCATAATATACAAGGTGGCACTTCCTCTTGGCCCATACAAATCCAAGTGAAGAATGTGGAATGTCTTATTTTTCATCCACTTGAATAGTTTTCTAGAAAAAAATAATACTGATCTGCTTTGTGCTGAGAGGAGAAAAGAGAACTGGGGAGAGATGTAAGAAAAGAGATGGGAAGGATGGGGTAATATGGGAAAAACCTGAACATCACTATTTCATATACAAGAATGAATAAGGTTACAAAGGTTCAACTGGGCAAAAGGAAAGATAGCTGTACTTGAATACTCTTTCTGTTCTTCCGTCCTAGAAAAATATTTGCCAAAAAGGGCATCCATACATAGCAAGAGGTTAAGGGGGATGTCACTAAGGGGTACTAGTGAATGAAGCCCTGAGCCTCAACAGACCTGTAATTCTCACCCTTTGGTTTATTGGACTTAACCTGGCCAGTGAACAGGGAGGTGAAGAAGGTCAACCATCACACCAGGGAGCCAAGTGTGCCTACAACTGCAAGCAGGAGAATCGCATGCATCATCCATGTGGAATCTAAGCCCCCTCTCGATATAGAGGTGTAGTGGACATAACCATCCCAGGGTTCACAGCATGGAGGAATAGAGTATGGATTAGAGTGGACTTACTGATATTCTACTGTGGAACTATTGTGATTAGTAATGGAAGAAATTGTAGTATGGATGTGGAGAGAGTGGTCACAGTAGCCACTGAAGGTAGGGAGAGAGAAGAGATATGATTTGGGGGCATTTTCAGGACTTAGAGTTGTCCTGGATGGTACTGCAGGGACAGATGCTAGAAATTTTATGTCCTGCCATGGCTCACTGGGTGGACTGGGGGACAGTGTAAACTAAAGTGTAAACCATTATCCATGTGGTGCAGCTGTGCTTCAAAATGTATTCACCAAATGCAATGAATGTCCCATGATGATGAAAGAGGTTTTTTATTTTTAGGAAACTTTTCAAGTATTCATGAAATATTTCTCACTTGGTGTCTAACTGTTTTAAAATGCCTTAAAAATCCTTATTCCAGCCAGTTTTTTTTTTAATATCTATGACAAATAAAAGGAGTTGCAAAGACCCTGGATATCAGATATACTATTTTAAATTTTGGCTAGATTTAAAGCAAATAATTTTATTCATTTATTCTAAAACAGGGTAGTAACAAGGGAATTCTAATAACACAGTTGAGAATACATTAGTGTTTTATTTTCCCTCTGGAATCTTCATTGTTAAAAGGGTAAATTTTTTTTTTTAAAGATTTATTTATTTATTTAATTCCCCCCCCTCCCCTGGTTGTCTGTTCTTGGTGTCTATTTGCTGCATCTTGTTTCTTTTTCTGCTTCTGTTGTCTTCAGCGGCACGGGAAGTGTGGGCGGCGCCATTCCTGGGCAGGCTGCACTTTCTTTTCACGCTGGGCGGCTTTCCTCATGGGTGCACTCCTTGCGCGTGGGGATCCCCTACGCGGGGGACACCCTTGCGTGGCACTGCACTCCTTGCACGCATCAGCACTGTGCATGGCCAGCTCCACATGGGTCAAGGAGGCCCGGGGTTTGAACCACAGACCTCCCATATGGTAGACGGATGCCCTAACCACTGGGCCAAAGTCCGTTTCCCAAAAGGGTAATTGTTTAAAATTACATTGTATACAACATTCCACCTGTTTTCTTTGAATGAAATTTTCTCAAACCTTTTAACTACTTACATTTATATTTCCCAGGCTTTCCGTAAGCCAGGGTCTTACTTAAAAGTCACCTCCTGCATATACCACTCTTCCTCTATTGCCATAGCTGAATGACTCAATTTCAGCTCTGGACACCCATAACTCTTTATCTCCATTTTCCTTGAAATTGTTAAATTAGAAGAATTCACAATTACTATTTTGTGACTTTTCAGGGACACTGGAAAACTTATTTGACTTCTATATATCTTCATTTTATTACTTATAAAAAGAGAACAATAATATAATCTACTTCAAAAGTTGTTTTTAATATATATGGTGACAATATAAGGAAACCATTACTCATGGGCCAAAAGTAATAAGCACAGAATGGAAGTTAGCTAGTAGTGTTGTAGAATTTGAGAGAGGTTTAATTATTTGCGTATAGAGAGGCCAGGACTCAGGAATGATTTTGAGAAGGAAAAATGGTTTATTGACGGCCAGCGGGACTCAGGAGCTTTCTGTTTGAATCCCAAGCCCCGAACAAGATTTTCAAATGTCTTTTATATGGAGAGGAAAGGCCAAATGGTCCCTTTGTTTCAGTTCTCAATAGGCTTGAATTAGCATATATATCTTCCACATCTTAGGTAAGATTTTAGCATGGACTCCAGATATTCTAGATAAGCTTTTAACATATTTGGTTTGCATTTCCCCTAAATACTTAAAGTTTATAGACCTTGCATTGTTAAACTGTTTCCTGGGACTGGAGTCATTGCCATTGTCACTAAAGGCAGGAGTGCAGCCTCTTAACGTTCTACACTCACAAGTCAAACAGCTTAGGTTATCTCTGAAGAGACAAAGAGCCTCCCATCCATAGCCCATATCATTGCCCCCCTTTGCCAAAGTTTAACTTGCTAAGCTTTGGCATAATTATTTTGGAGCTATGAGATGGATGGCTGTTTGTTGTTTTGATCGATTATTTATCAGTCTTTAGTGCAGCATCCAGGACTGTTTTTTAAAAAGTTTAGAAGTTTTTATTCTGGACAGCAGAATACTGGGGCGGGGGCCTCTTGCAGTCATTCTGTGGCCACTGGTGCTCACGTGGATTTTCAGTCAGGTTCCAAATCCATTTATTAATTTTATTTTACTCTTGAAGAGTTTACACCTTTAATTTAAAAGGGATGCTGAAGGGAGATGATTTCTTTTCTGTAACTGCTTCCTGCTGGCCATGGGCCATAGTCATTGCCTAATAAGGTGTAAAACTCTTATTAATTTATTTTAACTGGAGGAAGATGGATCTGGCATTCTGTACAAAGTTGGATGAAGTTTTCATATGGTTAATAAGATGTTCACTCTGAAAGAAACAAACTTAATTAAGAATTTGGAATACCCGTTTTTAAAAGAGGACATTGGATTACACAGGTAGACAAGATTAGGTGCCTATAAAGATGGCAATCCTTCTTAAAAGCTGGTGGGAACAGCATATATATTCTTTTTTAAGTTATTCATCTTTAGAGAGAAATTGCAACAGATGCTTACTTTGTTTGAAAACACATTCTAAGCTGTTCAATGATTGGCACTCATTCGCTCTGTTAGATGCTCCTGGTCAACTGGCACTCCTTGGGCAACTGGCTTCCTTCAGGATTAGAACACTAAGTTGGAAATTCTCTTTAGTTTTCACTTGTGGGAGTGATCAGAACTACAGAATAAAGGTTTTTTACACCTTGGTTTTAATTGTACAATTTCTAGCAATTTTGACTTGTTCAATAGGTGACTCAACATCAGCAAGCAAGCCTCACCTTTGCTACACAGCAGAGTACAGTAGAATATAGTAAGTTGACTGAGACTGGCTGAGACTGCCACCTTATTCTATAGACATGTTTATTAACTGTTTAGAAAATGATTTTACCAGGAATTTAACATTTCTAATATACTTCTGCACTTGATCCAAAATAGAAAAGATAACGTTATAATTATTAGGCATATATTTAGTACAGGATAAAAGTACAGCACTTAATATTAACTAATGTATTACTTAATGCATAAGGATTCAGAGTTGCAATTATTAGTTTTGAGTTTCAGGTTTGTTATACTTTACATGTTATCTCTCCATGAGAGCAGGCCATAATGCCAATTGTGTTTAAGTTTCACTTACAGTATCCTGGTATCATGGCTCCACTTAGCATGTTCTTCAACACAGTGAGCAAGTTGCAGTATCCTTGATTTTAGAGAGATTTTCCAGTATTCTACTAGCCTGGTGCATCGTCCTCTCTGGCACTATGGAACAGTGTCAGTCTGGAGGCGATATCCATTGTACACTTGGCTGTACCGAGTCATTATTGGCTGCTGTAGGAGCTTGAAACTACAACGTAGTTTCCATCAACTTTAGGAGCAGAACCAGAGGCTGATATAGCAAATATTTTAATTGAGGGGTCAGTGACCAACCTAGCCAATAACTCACATGGAGAGGCAAAATGCAATGTATACAAGGCCTGGTTTGAATGCACAAGAGTTTGATAATGTTAAAGTTTATTCCTTGTTTATATATATATATTTTTAAACAATTTAATGCAACACATCATATATCAAATGACTGTTTACTTACACAATTTTACTATGAAGATAACAGTAGGTACTTTAGTAATAGAGAGAAAAAAATATTTTTCATTGTTAAAATGAAAACAGCATATTTCCAATAAAATCAAGATAACTTTTTTATTACTATTTACTTAAATATGTACCTTGCAGTGGCTTTCATACAGGTTTTATTATTACGAAGTTATTTTTTGCAACCAATACCAATCTAAGTTTTAGTTAACAATTACTTTTAGAACTAGAACTATTAAAACATTTTTAGTTTGGAAGATGTTTTACAAACTCTTTATAATTGACTATAACCACACTGACTAGCCACCTCATGTTTAAATAAACTTATTAAATTACAATTACCAACCAAAGATATTTACTCTATTTATTTAAAAGAGCATATCTGCAATTTTTTCTTTTAGCCTTATTTCACTAATGTGAACTTATAATTTTATTACTCTAAAGATTTCATACATATAATGTTAATTTAGTTTATAAATTAACTATGGGAGATTATACTCAAGTTAAATAAAATTGAAGCCATTATAGTTTATGCAAGGAATGTTCTCTTTTTCTCTTACAGGAAGCTAAAAACTTCTTTTCTTTTTTTAAGTTATGAAAATGAACAATTTAAAAGCATACTGACTACCAGGTTTTAAAACACATTACACAATTACTTAATTTGTTTAATTATAACCCAGGAAAGATATCTCCATAGTTTTTATGGACTCTTCTTTACTTACTGAAATTTGTTAATAGAGCCACTAATTACCTTTATTTTGTTGGAAAGAAATCTTCTGGAAGAAAATAAGGCTCACCAGATTGTGGAGAAGAAAATAATTTCTTTTCAATCTTGCAAGAAGGGGTGCAGAGCCAGATATGGCTGGTGCCCCAAACAAAGAAAAAATGACACAATTTAAACCCCTAGGCCTAGCACACAAGCTCTTCCTCTGTTTTTCCATAGATTGGATACTTCAGAAGTTACAGCTTATCTGAGATTTAACTTTCCCGCCTAAAAGTTTGTGATTTAACTGCTTCTTTTATCACATTCCAACCATTTTAGTTTTTACTTGCTCCTCTTTGTTAAATAAGGAATAGAATTTAGTGCTGAAAGGGCACCAACTTAGCTCCTTCCTGGGCATCCCTTCCACTGCCCATAGGACTGGCCTAAGCTGGTCTCCTCCACTGCTCTCCAACTTGGGAGTGGGAGACTGAGGCAGCAGGCTGCCAGGTTACACCAATCAACATTTTTTTCTTTATGTGAAAACTAACCTAATCTTTGTTTTTTTTTTACATTTTATGGTTGACAAAAGGTTTAAACTGGGAAATTACTGGGCAAACTGATTCTTAATTCCCTAGCCTAGTAGACAGGTTTAATTTGCTACACCTAATCTTGCCTTTAAAGCTCTTGCAAAGAGGAGGCTTTTTCCAATTGTTTCTATAATAGGATTTCTATATGACTTTTTCATCCTGCTTAGTTTAATTTGGGCTTTAAGAATATTTAAATATATAACTGCATATTTAATTTTTAACAATTTGAATAGAGCTCTTTTAAGAATTTTCATTTGTTAATTTGATATTATCCTGATGTATGAAGATATACACTGAGCAAATGGGCAGACACAAAGAGTTAGACACAGAAACACAACTCATTGATATTACTTATAATTTGCATTATTTTATATACTGTTTAGCTTAATTTGGGGTCCAGAAATACATATTACTTATATAACTGCATATTTAACTTCAACAATTTGAGCAAATAGGCAGATATAAATAGTTTGACACAAAAACATAACTTTAGTTACTTTAAACTTCTAATCTTTACAAAACAAGTGTGACTGCAAAACATTTCAAAGATTCTTGAAACTTTTCTTAATTTGCACTATGACTGCAGTTTTACACTATGACCATGCAGTTTTACACAAGAATTTTCTTTCTTAATTAATGGATTGCAATAACCAAAATGTTCTCAATGCTTTAGCACCATTTTGTTTTAGAACTTATATTTTACTTTGAAATTAGCAGAATTTTGGATAAGCAACAAGATTAATCTTATATATATTTACTGAGGCTATTTGAAGCCTCAGGGAGAAAGACTGGTTTCTCTCATGAATTGCCACTCTTAGGAACACTGACTGTTAAGGCAGGAGACTTCTCCCCCTCTACCCCCCTTTTTGATTTTGGAGATAATGAAACTCCAGTGGTTGTTTAACCTTATTCCATCAGGCAGCCATTTATTTAGTTTACACTTGAATTCATGAGAGAAAGGGTTACTAATACCATGACAGGAGACAGTGATGTCCCAGCTCTTCTCTGGCCTGTAGGGGCAGAAGCTATAATGAAATAACCATAGGCAAAGGCAAAGAGTGAGGTCAGGCTTGAAGTAACCATAAACTAAGGAAAGGTTAAGTTTAGAGTTTACACTTAAATAATAATTTCAGGCTAAATTCACCCAGCTATAATTTCAGTTATTATCTTTCCACTGTTTTATAATATAAATGCATTTATAAATGATTTTAACTCTTAGTTACAGTTTTTATTAATTTTTTTTTAAATCGGTTAATTTTATAACACTTTTAAACACCTTTCATTCGACTTATAACATATTAAATAAACATAGCAATTACTTTTTCTTTTAAGATAAAATAAACCTCTTGCAGTTAGTTTGAAATAAAAAGCCACTTTTCAGGATTTGATTTCTAGAACATAATGTTCTTTTAAAAGAGATAAGACCCTTCTTCAAACACTGAGGAAATGATGAGGTTAAAGCACAAGAAGCTATTTTGATAAAACAGATTTTCTTTGTATACTGATCTTACTCAATTTTAATCATAAAAGTTTCCTTCCACAATCCTTCTACACTTTCAGTATTCATTCAGGTTTTGTCCCACACTCTACTTTCTAATAATCAATTATTTTACCTTAGGACAAAATTATCTTCTGTTTCCTTAACAATAAAAACACATTCCATATATCCCACATACTAAGTTGCCAGGCAAACTTCTTACAACATATAATTGCCATTAATACTAAACAAGCTTGTTAAAATAATGAACTTTTTTTTATTTTAAATACTTAGTAGCATGTAATACCAGAATTTTTTTTTTTTTTGAAGCAATTTGGCAAGGGAGGCTGGCTGCCAAAGAAACGTTTTCTTGTTATAAAATTACCTTTTATTATTATTATTATCAATTCCGTTTTTGTTTAATAATGACTTTCTGCAATTACCCATTTAAATACCTTAATTTAAACAATGCTTTGTTAAACTTTTGTAATTATTTATACCTTTAAGACAAATTTTACCTTCACAGAACTCATTCTCTTACTTAAATTTACTACAATACCGTCTAAGAACCTGGGCAGAATGCAAACGTATTTTGGCTTTGACACCCTATGGAGGGAACTTTACTGCATTTATTCTGATTCTGCTTTTCACCCCCTTCACTTCCCCCCTTCCAGGCAGTCGGGTGCTGTTGCCGCCTTTCTCCACCCCTCCTCCCGGTCCAGCTCCCGCCGTCCTTCCCGCAAGTCCCGCCCATATTGCCAACCCACAATCTGCCCTCTTCCCCAGTAACTGCTTACCTCAGGTCTATCCATCAGCTTCAGCCTGTCCACAGCCGCCCCTTAGCCAACCCTCCCTTCATCACGCCCCTCCCTCTACCCAACCCTATATAGCTAAGTGTACTTCCGTAATAAAGCAGACCTGTTCTTGCGCTCAAGCAGTCTCCGTGGTTTTTCCTCAACCGCATGTCCCCCACGCCTGGAGAACCAGTGCTCCATCTTGGAGCACCCCCCGCCGGCTGCCTGGCAGGAGCAAGCCCCCCCGACTCTTGGGCCTGAGCGAGGACGAAACCCTCACACTCAGCTACAACTGGCGCCCAACGTGGCAGCTCCTCCCCCGGCCCCTCTCTGCTGCTGCTGCTGCTGTGATCGTCCTCCTCTCCAGGTAGGGACCCCTCGCCCGGACGAGCCCCAAGGGACCCCTCGCCATCGTCCCGTCCCTATCCCATCATGGGCGCCTCTTTGTCATTGCGTCAGGCGCCGCAAGTCAGAGCCCTCGCTGCCCTGCTCGATGCCAATGGAGTCCGTGTCTCCTTGCGGCAGCTCCAAAAGTACTGGGATCTCTTGCTCCCTTTTAATCCGTGGCTCGCCACCTGCCAACTCTGGAGCCCGGACACATACTCGCGACTCATAGATCGAGTCACCTCCACCATGGAGCACGAGAAACGCACCTTCCCAGCAGGCCTCTTACCCGTTCTCGTTGCCATTCGCGCTTGTCTCCTCGGCGCTCCGACCGAGGCCGTTTATGAAGCTTCTCCCAAACAGCCTCTAGACTGTGATCCCAATGAGCCCGCCAACACTGACTCTCTGTCTGACCAACTTGCTGCTGCTCTCGAGTGCGAACCTCCCCGCCCGAGCTCCCCGCAGCAGACAGAAACCACTCCTGCCGCTCCCCAAGATGGCGGACTTCCGCCTTCTTCTCCGCCAGCGCCTTTGTCTTCTGCCCAAGATGGCGCCCATCCGGCTTCTTCTCCGCCGGTGTCCTCCTCCTCCCGCCTCTACCCGCCTCTTCCTGCCCAGTCAGCATCCAGTTCGGGCACGGAAACTGCATAGTCGCCATCTTCCGCTAAACCGGAAGCGCCCCTCGCGCCATTTTGTCCGCTGCCGGATGTGGCTGCTCCCATCTTGGCCGGCGCCTGGAAGGGTCCTGCCGCCATTTTGTTGTCACCCGGAAGCTGCTAAGCCGCCATTTTCTCACCCGTGTTCCGCTTATCCCTTGCCGCCGCCGTACGGCAATAGCCCTTCACCTGCCTTGGCTGATCCATCGGCCCCCGGTGCCACGCCTCCTCAAACCCCTCAGCTGTATCCGCTAAATCCGCAGCCCACGCCGCAGTGACCCCAAACTTGGCTACCCTTTATAGCGGAAGAGGTCAGAACCCTCCGCAAAGCTGTAAAGGAAGACGGGATTGGCAGCCCTTATGCGCAGCAACTACTTGAGGAGTTAGGGACCCAACTCGTTCTCCCATATGACTGGATTGCACTAGCCCGTGCCATCCTGACGCCGGGTCAATTTATTGAATGGCGCGCCCATTATCAAGCGGCTGTTGACCGGCAAATCGTGGAGAATGCCCAGGCCGGCGTCCTCGATCCCTCCGATGCATACACGAGCACCAACAATTATGCAAACCCTCGTTCTCATCTCGAAATTGACCCAGGGTTTTGGCACCGGGTAAAGGTCCTTGTCCAGCGGTCATTCTCTCTAGTTTCCACCAAGCAGCCCACCAAGCTCGTGCAGCTGCTTCAGGACTCCAATGAGACCTTCCCAGCATTTGTTGCCCGCGTCCTGGAAGCTTGTCAGCGGAAAATTTCCAGCAAGGATGCCCAATTTGCGTTAGCCAAAGAGTTAGTCATTGACGGGTGCCTTGCACCATTCCGGGCCATAATCCTTCCCATACGCGACAAAGCTCTGCATGAATGGGTCCTTGCTTGCCGTGACGTCGACCCACAAGTCAAAACACTCACCGCTGACTTTGCCTCTGCCATGGCTGTTTCATCCAGCCCCACTTCCATCTGCTTTTGGTGCAGCCAGCCCGGCCACTTCATCCGCAAGTGCTCTCAGCCAGGCCCAGCACCTCGCTCAGACCTGCCGATGCGACGGCCAAGGGGCCCTTCTACGCCGTGTCCGCGTTGTGGGAAAGGTTATCACTGGGCCCGCGACTGCCGTTCCGTCCAAGGTTCCCAGCAGCCTTTAAACTTCCATCAGGGCAGGCCTCAGCCCCACCCCCAAGAGGCCCTCAGGAAAATTCCCAAGCCATAATGTGGACAATGCCCATCACACGCCGCCAGAAACCTTCACTGGAGCTCAAAATCAATGGGCAATGGCTCGATGGACTTCTAGATTCTGGCGCTGAAGTCTCCTGTGTTCCCTTCGAAGTCGCTGCATTCAATCACTGGCCCCTAGAGACCGGCCCTCAAGTCATCGGCGCCACGGGAGCTGCTACCTCCTGGAAAACATCCCAACCTCTGCATTGGAGCGACCGAGAAGGCCACGAAGGCCAAATTCGCCCACTCGTCCTTTCGTCTGTCCAAACCATCTTATGGGGGAGAGATGTCCTCAGCCAGCTAAAGGCCCGAATCACCACAGAAGCCTTCTCAGCTGCGCTGCCCCCCCCCCCTTCTAGGGGCCACTGCTCCCATCTCAAAAGCTGACCCTATCCCTCTGGAATGGGACACAGAGGAGCCCATCTGGGTCGAGCAGTGGCCCTTGCCAGCTCACAAGCTGCAAGCTCTCTCTGCCCTCGTTGAAGAGCAGCTACAAGCAGGGCATATAGAGTCATCCACCAGTCCCTACAATTCACCAGTCTTTGTCATTAGCAAAAAGAACACCGGCAAATACTGCCTTCTCCACGACCTCCGTGAGATCAACAAACATATTAAGCCTATGGGATCACCTCAGCCAGGATGCCCGCATCCCACCGCAGTCCCCCAGCATTTTCACGCGGCAACCATTGACATTAAGGACTGCTTTTTCTCTATTCCTCTTCACCCCCGGGACTGTCCACGATTCGCATTCACAGTTCTGCGCATCAACAACCAAGGTGCAGCTCAGCGATTTCAGTGGCGAGTATTGCCTCAAGGCATGTGCAACAGCCTGACTATGTGCCAACTGTATGTCAACCATGCTGTTGAGCCGCTGCGCTCCAAGTTCAATCCGGAGCACACATACATCCTCCACTACATGGACGATCTCCTTTTAGCAGCGAGCTCCAGTGCGCTCCTCAATGATCTGCTCTCGGCAATAATAACAAATCTCTCCAGTCTCGGGCTTACTGTGCAGTCTGACAAAATAAACCTCCAGCCTCCTTTCCAATTTTTAGGCTTTCATTTTCATCGGCTTATCCAGCCCACAAGCCCAAAAATCCACCTCTCTCCGAAGATGACATTAACTGAGCTCCAACAGCTCTGCGGGCAAATCAATTGGCTTCACTCGGCGCTTCCCATCACAACAGCGCAAATGCAGCCTCTCTTCGAGCTTTTGCAGACAAGGGACAGCCCTCCAACGGCGACCACTCACAGCATCATCATCACTCCAGAGGCTCGAGAAGCCGTCCAACAAGTCAGCGCCGCCCTGCAACAGTGTCGCCTGGAGCGGTTCTCCCCCTCCCTTCCAATCTTGGCTTTAGTTCTGCCAACACCAATCACTCCCACAGGTCTCTTGTGGCAAGATGGCCCTCTCCTTTTTCTGCATACGTCAAAGAGCAAACTCCCGAAAATCTGCCCTTTTATAAGGGCCTGGATCACATTGGCCACTGTCTTAGTACTTCTCTCCATACAAACGTATGGCATCCCGCCACACACTATTGTTTGGCCTTTAGATGCCAAGGAAGTTACCTCCCTCATCATGAACAATGCCCAAATGCAGAGCCTGGTAGAGCTCTTTCGCGGCTCCTTTGACAACCACTATCCTCATCACGGATTGCTGCAGGGAATGTCTCAATTGGCGTTTTCCAACCCGTTCCGTCCATTGCCCGCAGGGAACCTGATCCCTTCTGCTATCACTGCCTTCACAGATGCCTCAAAAACGGTGTTTGCTGCCATCATATACACTCCTGAGAATCCTGAGCCATGGCAACTGCTGTTCGCAAATGACTCTTCTGTTCAAGTGGGCGAGCTTCTAGCTGTCGCTGCAGTCCTCAATCTCCACCCAGACCAGCCTCTCAACATCTTTACTGACAGCCTATACACTCTTCAGGTGTGTCGCAGCCTCCCGCTTGCTACTTTCCTACCAGGTGACTCAAACATCAATCGGGCGCTTGCCTTCGTACAGCGACTGCTTGAGGCGAGGCAGCAGCCCTGGTTCATTGCTCATATCAGAAGCCACTCTGGCCCTACCAGGGCCTCTGGCTCAAGGGAATGACCTTGCTGATGCTTCTGTGTCAAGCCGCCAGGTAAACCCAGTCCTCCTCCATGAAAGCCCTGCCGACGGGCCGCGGCTTGGGGACTTTGTCAATCAAGCTAAGCTCTTACATTCCCAATTTCATTTCTCTGCGCGGTCCATCCGAAAGCTCTTTCCAGACATACCCATTGAGACTTGCAAGCACCTTGTGCGCACGTGCCAAACTTGCGAGCCCTTGCTGCTACTTGGACCTTTGCAGCCTCAAGGTGTTAACCCCCACGGCCTCCGCCCGAACTCAAGGTGGCAATTAGATGTCACTCGTGTCAGTGCATTCGGCCGCCTCAAATATCTTCATGTGGCAATTGACACCTTTTCGCATCTGTGCTATGCAGTCCCCCTTGCGGGAGAAAGTGCTAAACACTGCATCCAGGCCCTTCGCCAAGCTATTTTGTTCATGGGAATTCCATGGGATCTCAAAACAGACAACGGACCAGCATATCGCAGTGCCTCTTTTGCCAGCTTCGTGCAAATGTATCACATCACGCATCATTTTGGCATTCCATACAATCCACAGGGGCAAGGAATCGTCGAGCGCACTCACCAACGGCTCAAGCTACTCATTCAAAAAGAAAGGGCCTCTTCTCCCCACAAGGCCCCCGCCGACGTCGTGACTGCCTGCCTCATTCATCACAATCTCCTAACCTTCGATAACCATGGACTCTCCCCCACCCATAAACACTGGGGACCCATGTGGCAGCCCTCGCAAGTTCCCCTTGTCCATTGGAAAGACCCTGCCGCAAATCGTTGGCAAGATCCATCTCCCCTCCTAGCACAGGGGAGGGGCTTTGCTTGTGTCTTTCCAGAGTCTGAGCCGCAGCTGCTCTGGATTCCTGGGCGCTGCATCCAGCCTGCCACTGACCCACTAGTTCCACTGAATGATCAGCACCCTATGCCTTCGGTGAGAGATAACATTGACAGTGGATACGGCCCAGAGGTCACCCCGTTCACCCGGATCCAGCACCAGCCATCATCAAGATGCCGCACCGTCAGATGATGCCTCTACACAGCCTCGCAGCCATTCTCTTCGTCCTGGCTTCCCTCGCTCTCCCAGCCTCTGCCAACCCAAGTCACCAGCCCTTCAATTGGACCCTCTCCCTCTGGCAACAAAAAAGGCTCTCGCCTCAAACGTAACTGCCTCCACCCCCTCTTTCACTACTGATGTCGCCAACCTCACTGGACGCACGAATCTTCCATCTTATGAGTGGGGGGGACACAACCCCGCTGCCACAGGTTTCTACATGTGCCCATCCTCTGCCAGAGGATGCCATGACCCAATGCACTATTACTGTCCTTCCTGGGGGTGCGAAACCATCGCCCACGGATGGTCCAGCGCCCCTAACAAAGACCCATACCTCACTCTCCAGCGTAATGCTACTCGATGGAACACCATCACACTCACAGTCAAAGACCCCAACTCCGACCTCTGGTTACGAGGCCGCATGTGGGGAGCCCGCCTGTATGCAGTAGGCTACGATTACGGTGCCATTATCACTATAAAAAAGGAGCCAATTCCCACACGTTCCACCCCAGTGGGCCCAAATCAGATTTTCAATCCTCCAAAGGCACAGCCCCCTTCCCTGCCCCGCTCCACCTCGCCCGCTCCTTCACCCGGCACCCCCCTCACCACTGCCTCCCTCAGCTCCCACAACCCCAAGCCTCGCTTACCCCCTACTCTGTACCCCAGCCCCCTCCCATAGCCACCCTTTTAGGTCTCGCTGGAGCAGGCACGGGGATCACCGCCCTTGCCCTCCGGCAGGTGGTCGATCAAGATATTACCTATCTCTCTCCTCCCGTACCTGCTCCCATTCCTAGGCCCCCTTATCATTATCCTCTTAGCCCTCACTGTGGGCCCCTGGGCCATCAGGAGGATAGTCCGCCTTGCCAAAGACCAAGCCAATGCAGTGTTCAGCTCCTTTGTACAAGTCCACTACCAATGCCTCGCCACCGCTGAGCCCCCCCCAGCCGTCCACCATGCCCCTTCCGCCCGCACCACCTACTCCAGACCGCACGCCTATAGCTTCTTGTCTTCCTCCCCTCACTTCTCCCCAACTGTTCCTCCCCCTCGGGCGGGGGGTCCGGGGACATCACGAGCCCGTTTCGCTGGCAAGGCTTGGCGCGCGCCAGGCGCCCGCGTGCGCCAACCCTAATGGCGGGCACATGCATCCTGGCCAGATGCTATGTCGTCCGCTCACGACCGGCCGGTCCTTGTGGTCTCCCCCCACCCCTCGTCTTATCCCCATGCCCGTCCTTATAACCTCCTTTTCCTCCTCCTCCTCATAATCCTTGTCTTTTGTTGCTGCGCACACCAAGTTATTCACACCCACTGTGCGCACCAAAACTTGTTGCCTCTATTTCCTTTTAAAAACAAAAGGAGCAATTGTTGCCGCCTTTCTCCACCCCTCCTCCCCTTCCAGCTCCCGCCGTCCTTCCCGCCAGTCCCGCCCATATTGCCAACCCACAATCTGCCCTCTTCCCCAGTAACTGCTTACCTCAGGTCTATCCATCAGCTTCAGCCTGTCCACAGCCGCCCCTTAGCCAACCCTCCCTTCATCACGCCCCTCCCTCTACCCAACCCTATATAGCTAAGTGTACTTCCGTAATAAAGCAGACCTGTTCTTGTGCTCAAGCGGTCTCCGTGGTTTTTCCTCAACCGCGCGTCCCCCATGCCTGGAGAACCGGTGCTCCCTCTTGGAGCACCCCCCGCCAGCTGCCTGGCAGGAGCAAGCCCCCCCCCCGACTCTTGGGCCTGAGCGAGGACGAAACCCTCACACTCAGCTACAGGGTGCACAACAATCAAACAGGAATGCGGGTTATGAATAGAAGGTGTGGACTCACTGGAAAGGGGCAAGCCGGTCCCCCCTTTCCAGCTTTCAGCCAAAATGAGCAGATAGAAACTCTCAGAGGGACCCAGCCACCCTGACTGGGGCAGCCCCAACAAACTTGGGTGCATGGCGCAGACACAGACGGCCTCCAAGCTCCAGCAAAGGGGCAGACCAGAAACAAGACAGCAGAGCATGCACAAACATCTAGACTCTGCAAACATCCAGACTCCTCACAGTTTTGCCCCATAATCATTTTTCCAACTCCACTGAATTTTACTTTACATAACAACACAACTCCAACACTAGCTTTGAGCTGACACAGACAGAAGCACAAAGGTCACTAATCTGAACCACAAGTTCTATATATATATTTTCAGCACTGCTGCCCCCACAGCCATCATAAACCTTAGAACACTTAACATTTGGTATAAAGCAAATTCATTCACAATTTAGCACCATAACAAAAGAATTCAGCTAGACTTTTTCCACTGTTTAACTTTACACCCAGACCAAGCTCCACTAGAAAAGCCGATCCATTTTTCTGTAACCAAGTTTGTTTGTTTTTCTTTTAATCTAGACCAATTTCTAGGATGTTAGGACTTGAACCTATAAATAGCCCTTCCTATTAAAATCAAGACTCCACTCCTTTAGTGGATGTGAGACTAGTACCAGCTTTTAACAAGCAGTTAGACAAACCTAAAACACCAGGACTTTTCCCCGGTTTTTCCTTTTCCCAGGCCTAGAGAGAATGGCTTCCCCACAATTTTTGGGGGCTACTAGGGTTCTCTTGGGAGGTGATCAGCCTCCCCTTCCTAGCAATTAAAGCTAGGCCTTTCCAGACCGTGCTCACCCGGGGAGTCTTACCTTCTTCCATGTTCAGAGTTTTTTTTCTTTCCCAGAATCTTTCTCTTCAGACCTTCCATTGCCCCCAATTTTTGTTGGGAATACTCTGGCGGAGTCCACATCTTTTCTGGATTAAATTTAATCCAGGGGCACCCAGATTTGGGGTTCACTCGAGTCCTCCCAGCTTCCTTGGGGATTTGGAAGAGGCAGCAAAATGCTACCGTCTCTGGCCTTCATTTGCAGTCCCACCAGAGTCGCCAAAAATGTTCTAGAATTTGAGAGAGTTTTAATTATTTGCATATAGAGAGGCCAGGACTCAGGAATGATTTTGAGAAGGAAAAATGGTTTATTGACGGTCAGCCAGACTCGGGAGCTTTCTGTTTGAATCCTGAGCCCTGAACAAGATTTTCAAATGTCTTTTATACAGAGAGGAAAGGCCAAATGGTCCCTTTGTTTCAGTTCTCAATAGGCTTGAATTAGCATATATATCTTCCACATCTTAGGTAAGCTTTTAGCATGTACTCCAGACATTCTAGATAAGCTTTTAACATATTTGGTTTGCATTTCCCCTAAATACTTAAAGTTTATAGACCTTGCATTGTTAAACTGTTTCCTGGGACTGGAGCCGTTGCCATTGTCACTAAGGGCAGGACTACAGCCTCTTACCGTTCTATACCCACAAGTCAAACAACTTGGGTTATCTCTGAAGAAACAAAGAGCCTCCCACCCATAGCCCACATCAGTAGTACTACTAGGCAATATATTCTATAACTACTGAAGTCTGCATGCACCTCACTAAATGGCTTGAGATTGTGATGAATTTGCTGACCTCATCAAGCCATGTAGGCATGTTTTTACCTGGCATCCTTTCTTAACATCACTGTTAGTTTACCTACCAATATCTAATAATTTTCTCAAGTCTCTCAAGTCTTCTAATTTGATGTTTTTGGACTTTTATCTTTTAATTTGATGTTTCTGCATATGAGAGATCTTAAATTAAGTTCAATAGATGACTGAATAGGTGACAAAGGGGCATTTGTATTAATAAAGTATATAAAAATCTGCACAAATTTAGCATACAGTATTGTGGCAATTTGATATTATTTATGAATTCCAAAATTAGAAATTGTAAACTGGTCTGTTCCTCTGGGCATATTAAATTTTATTAGATTCAGAGGTTTCACTCTTGTCTGATTAAGTTATGATTAGGGCTTTGATTCGGTCATGTCAGTAGGATGTTGAGTCCCCACCCCCTTGGTGGGTAGGGATTCACAGAGACAATGGCAAGGCAGAGAGGAGAGTTTTATTTTTTGATGCTGGAGACCCAGGAAGTGAATACATGGAGAAGGAAAACACAAAAGTGCAACGGTTTGCTCGGTCAGTAGAGGTGGGGTCTGGCTGTGGACGAGGGGTCGGTCCAGCTCTGGACGAGGGGTCGGTCCCACTTGGGACGAGGGATCGGTCTCACAAGGGGTTGCGCGGTTCGGCTGACGGGGTCTCCCGGCGAAGCCGGCGATGAAGGGGTCGCCCGGAGAAGCAGGCGACGAACTGGGGACAAGGGAGGCCAGGCCCTTGTCGGGGGCTCTCAGGACTGGAGGGCGCATGGCAGAAAAACTACCGCGGAGACAAGGTAAACACGCAAGTCCAACTTTATTGAGGGAGAGGCAACAGTTTTATAGGGGCTGGGGAAGGCTGATTGGTCGAAGCCACACCCCGCTCTGATTGGTTGCCGGCAAAAGGTCAGTGGGCGGCACTGGACGGGGGAGGGGTGGTGGTCAGGGACTGGCCGTCGCCGTTGCTGGGGGAAGGGGCAGGGTTTAGGGATTGGTGGCTGCTGTTGCTGGGGTGGAGGGCAGACTTGAGTTTTCCGCCCACGCCTGGCTGTTGCTGCTGTCGGGGGAGGGGAAAAGGGCAGACTGGAATTTTCTGCCCTGCGCCTGCGCAGGGAGAAGGAAGAAGAAGGGTGCCGCCCCACAGGCATCGTGTGGCGCCATCCGGGAGGAGGGGCGGCCGCGGAAGCACGGCTGCCGAGAAGGGGAGACCCGAGGGCACTCTGCGCCCATGCCGAGCTTCCTTCAGGGGTGGCGGTGAGTCCGACCAGCCACCCTATTATGGGGGCAGCGGCTTGGCCTGCCGTGGCTGCTCCCCCGCCAGGCCAGCAAACCACACTTCAGCCCGAGGGGTGACCGCACAAAAGCAGATGGCAGGAAGAGAGAATGCTTCATAGACATGGCCCCAGGAAGAGAGAAGAGCCTGATAGTCTATAGCACACCCTGTGGAGAGAAAAGAACAGCTGAGCCTGGAAAGAAATGAGCCCTGGGGAGAGAGATGAGCCTTATACCAGCCTACAGCTGAGATTGGAAGAAGCTGGGACTACAGAGCCTTAAGAGGAAGAAGGAAGGCTGAACCTTCACAGACATTGCCCACCATCTTGCTCCAACACGTGGCAAATGACTTTGGATGAGAAAGTTCCTCTTATGGTACCTTGAGTTGGACTTTTTGGGCCTACCCCAAATAAATACCCTTTATAAAAGCCAACAGAGTTCTGGTACTTTGCATCAGTACCTCTTTGGCTGACTGATACAAGTATACTGCTAATGAAGGCCCATTATATACTACCATATATCATGTAAAGAACCCTAGTTTTAAGGGTTTTAGTTACCCCTAAGCATATTTAAAGTTTTGTAAATAATATCTATAAAGTTTGTAACTCCCTTACTAGGACATACTTATTCAAAATGTATTCATTTTATCTACATTACCTGATTAAAATATGGTTGCATGTAAGTATATTACTTTTGCTATAACACAGCAAGCAGTTTACATTTTTGCTCTTCATGAAAACAGATGAGTTCTGCTATCCTCAATTAGAAAAGTCTTCTTCCTCTAAAAAGGAATTTATCATTTCTTTGCCTCAGCAAAGCTGGGACTCTGGGTGCAAAGTATACTGGGGCTCAGAATTTGAACAAGTCTGAGGCCTGGCACCTCACTAAAAAGGAAAAGTCTTCCTAGACTAATGATAAATTAGAATATCATATTTTAAAGGAATACTAAAGAAATAATGAGTCACCTATAGCAATAGCATTGTTAAAGCATCTATTTTGAAATAACTAAGTTTAAAGCATAAAATAATATAATGTAGAGAAAGACCTGAATAAGAAAGCTGATATCTAAGAAATGAAACAAAAGATCGTGTTTGACACTTATTTGAGGTTCACCAAAACCTGGACAACAAAATTGCTTGCATTCGCATTGATTATGAGTATTGTGCCCAGCTTGCTGAGGATAAAAATTTGAGTCAGAGGGATTAAGTAATTTGCTCCATGTCTCATAGATAACAAATTATATCACAAAGACATACAGGGCTAGCAGAAGTCCACATAATTATTATGAAAAATAATTGGGTATTTAGACGAGGCAAAACAAGAGAAGACAAGCTTTCTTTTAAAATTCTTTTCTAACAAGGTTTCTATCTGTCTTGGCCTACTGCACATTTAACATTGACTTAGGAAACTTTATTTTGACACTTTTCCTTACTTTTTGTTTCTGAATACTTATCTACAACAGAAGTGATATTTTACTGAATTTTGGAGGTTCTTAGAAAAATGTAGCTATCTATTCTAATTCCATTTAAAATACATAATATCTGGTCCATTCATAGTTACTAAAATTGCAGGTTTATATATTTGTGTGGTAACAATTCATATACAGATGGTAAAATAAGAAGCAATTGTTTTCTCACTTGTAATCAATAAGAGCTCTAGTATTCAAACAAAAGAATTGATTTTAATCACATGAGTAAATAGAAGCTACTAAAACAGAAGATATACTGAGGGAGTTTTCTGTTTCGGTCTAGACTTTAAAAAAAAGAGAAAAAAGCTTTCTTCACTAGCAGTGATTATTATCATACTTAATAAAATGGTAGTAAAATAATATTTCCATTGAAAATATAATTCTATGTCAGATCATCTGTAGGTGTGAATTTATTAATGCAAAAACTTAGAAGTGGTAAATTATTGTTATTCCAAAGAAAAGTTGGAGTTTAGGTTATTTTCTAAACATTAGATTACTATCTTTGATATTTTACAAAGAACAGTCATTTATCTCTAGGATAGATTAATTTTTCACCCTTATCTAACTTGTGTCTTTAAATTATAAATTAGTTAATATTTTTAGAAAATAAGTAGTACTTGCAACATTTATGCATTTATTTTTCAGATAAATGAACCCTAATTATAGAATATAAAAGTTAGGCTGTAAAATATCAAAATATAAAGCAATTTGCTCCTTGCTCAAAATGAGTAAAACATTTAACTTGACATATTGCAGTAGAGTAATTTAAACAGATCATCAGTACATTTTTACTAGTTCTTATCCAATGACTAGGAACAAAGAAGATAAATTACTATAACAATTATACCAGTTTTCAAAACTGTACAAGATTCTGATAGATTGCCCAAGAAGATAATCTTTCTTATAGGAAGAAATTTAGATGAGTGTTGGGATCTGTATCTTACAATGAAAGTCTTGTCTGCTCAAAGAGATACATTCATGTGAGTAGAAATTTAGTAGAAATTTACTGAATTTATGGTTATGACCTTATTCTATTTTCCAGATTTTATTTTTCATGAAAATGTACATGCTTTTCTTTGTAGAGTATATTTTATAGTTATATATTCTGTTATTTTTGAAGCTTAATAGGATTAGATCATAGGTATTATTTCTACTTTATAAGCACACAAACTGAGGCTTTCAGAGTAAACTTGAATAAGTCACATAGTTCATAACTGAATAAAGCAATACTCTCATTTTTGTAAAATGAATTAAAAGAAGAGTGTAAAAAATTTGAAGATTATAAAATTTTTTGAATCAACATATTCATTTTCAAAGTGAATTTATCATCTTTACTTATAAGTAAGTGAATGGTAAATTAAAATTCTCCAGGCAGGGAGATTGTCATAAGAAATATTGACTAAATTTTATTAATTATATATAGTGGTTTACAATTCACAGTATTGAGCCTCCTAAATAAGGACTATGTGGGATACTTTTGTTTGTTTCTTTTAAGTTTTTACAAATGACCATATTTATGGTCCAATGTAGAAGCCAGGGTTATTTGGTCTGATTGAAATTCTTGACTTCTAATTTTCAATATGATTCCACTTTCTGCTTTGTTTTTCTAAAAAAGTCATTTATTATATTATTGTACATTTTCTAATGTCAGCAGAACCTTCTGTCTTGGCCAAAGCAAGATCAGCAACAGATTTCTAAATCAATAAAATGAGATTGAGGTTGAGTCCCAAATGTGCAAAACTGTTACGAGAAAATATCATTTTGGTCATGCTGACCTTTTCTTTATATCCCAAAAGTTTAAACTGGAGGAAAGGAAAATAAAATTAAATAAAATAACCAAAGACAAATTAAATAAAATACTTTCCTCAGATCTTCAAATGTAAATATTTTTAAATTCTGTGGAATATATAACATAGATATTTGTTGGAAATGGCTATACAGAATCATCACTTTCATAAAGAAATAAGAATCTTTTTAACAACAAAAACATATTAGTTCAAAATTTGAAGAGAAAATTATAGGTATGGATATATAAAGAAATATATTTTGCAGTGATGACTCCTAGGGTATTTTCTCTCTGCCTAATACTTTATTGAGCAAACTACATTGTTGTTGCATCAGGAAAGTCTTAAATAATTAATTTACTCATTCATTTAACAAATATTTATTAAGCACATGCCATATTGGGCACTAGAACTACACGGTGAAGAAAACACACTAAATTCTTAGACTTATGAAGTTCACATTTACTGGGATAGATAGAAATTAATCAAGTCCATAAATTTTTATTATTATCAGTGTGCAGTAAGGGCTTACTGCTCTCCTTTCCAGCTCCCCTTTATGGGAAATCTCCCTAAAATAATTAAATATATCCTTTTTTTCAATTCTCAAATTCAATTATTTTTCAAACCATTTCAAATAGACTTTTTCCTTTGATTCCCGTGAAATTTTAAAAATTTGATTCACAACTATTTGTGATGTCATGTCTACAAAAAACTCCAAATTTTTTTTTCTAAGGGTTTGATTTTTGCATGCAATGGTTGCCTAAGCTACAGGTTATTCATATTTCTTATAAACATTTAACCTCTGCCATCTCCAATTTTTTTTAAACTGTACTCACAAGCAGAGAACTGTATATATGGAAATAGCTGCAGTATAAGGAAAACAGGGATAGTTCAGGAAGTTATAAGCAAGGAAATTATTGGCCAATGTCAGAGTTGGGAGAAGAATGAAGGAGTGTGCACTTCAGAATTAATTGCCTGGTGAACCACTGGGGAATGCACCTGGGGCCAAATCACCTCTTAATCAATAAATTATCAGATGCTTTCAATAGGAGTGGTTATGAAGGAAGTTTAGTTGACTAATTCCTTGGGTTACATATGTATTTAAATAGAATTTATTTATTCTAAAGTTTATAAAAGGCTTTACAATCCTTACTCTAGAAACCCCTTGTATGGAGCACTTGCCTATCCTTCAATGTAAACCAGTAATGCTTTTACTTACTCACATAGCACTTTTGTTATATTCTATTATAGTGACTATTGTTTAGTATTTCATAATGTAAACTGCTGCCCATATTTCTAAACCTTACAACAATTTGTGAGCTTTTCAGAGGAAGAAGCATTTCGGTGTTAGTTAAGTTTTTAGTAGAAATGACTGATGTTAACCTAGTTGAGGTTAAATATTTTATTTTTGTTTCCCAAGAGTTAATACAATATCTGGCACATATTAACTATTTACTAAATTCACTAAATTCACAGAAAGTATAAATATTTGATCACTATACAAAATAAAATGATGTGATAACAGTCATTAGTTCATAAATATTTTAGTTAGAATCTCAGATATCTTTTTCCTATAGATATTTCAAACATATGTGTACTGTATTTGGCATCTAATAGTGCTTTATCAACTGTTGTTATATAAAATAAGTCTATCTGAATCTTCTGTTTATTAGTAATCTCCATCCTCAGGGAGCTGGCACATCAACCAATGGAGTATTATCCATCTGTAATAAGGAATGAAGGAGATGTTTCTTTGATAATATTTGCATGTGAAAAAAAGTAAGTATTTGCATGTGAAAAAAGCAAATTACAGAATTGTATTGTTTTAGTTTCCTCAGTGCTAAAGCAAATACCATGTTGGCTGGCTTAAACACTGGGAATTTATTGGCTCACACTTTTGAGGCTAGGAGAAGTTCATATCAAGGCATCATCAAAGCAATGCTTTCTTCAACTGAAAAGTGCCAGAGCAATGACTACATAACACCAATGTGTACACTTAGCATAGAGATTGTTGTCTCTATCATTTCCTTCTAAAATGAAACAAGACAGAGACCATCCTAATTCAGGTTGGGTCAGGAAAAATACGAGAGACTCAGAGATATTTTGTTATACCAAATATACTAAATTTTGGTAGTTTGATTTATGTACCCCAATTTAGACATGTTCTTAATCTTAATCAGCTTCCCTGTCTGTGTGAAACAGTGGTAATTAGGACTTTTAAAGATGTTATTTTTAGTTGAGGTGTAGCCTGGGTGAGGGTGCGTTTTAACTGGGATTACTTGAGACCTTATATAAGGAATAGGAGCCAGAAGTCAATGCAAAAACAGAAAGCCAGGGAAACCCAAGAGGTGCCTGCAAACCAGCAGCAGAATGCTTACCAACCCAAGAGGAAGCAAGCATTCTAGCCTCCAAAACTATGAGAAAATAAATTCCTACTGCGTAATATTTGTCATAGTAGCCTGGCAAACTAAGATAAAATACTAGTGGGGTCATATCAAAAAGATACAGTCAACTCCAAGGGGCTCTCGTTAACCAAAGTTGGAAAAAACAGAACATCAAAATGAATAATGAATTGATCAATATACACAGGAAAATTTTAAAAAATCCATGAGATAATATTAACACATATGCCAAAGAAAGCCAAACTATAAACAACAAAAAGAAAAATAGTCAAATTAACAAACTCAATGAACATCATGGCAAGTAACTGCTACAATTGCTATATTCACTGAAATTTCAATTCAACTGATGGAATTAAGCATTACTATTGTTTTTATAGTATAAATAATATTTCAGGGTAAGTAAATAACCCTGGTTGATGAGAAAAATGTTTTTAAAAACAAATTCCAAATCATAGATATGAAAAGTAATATGAAATCAGAATATCAACATGTTACAATCCCTAATGAAATAATACATATTGGCAACACTTTTCAGTGAATGAAGCCAACAAATGCAAGGTAAGTGGGAAACTTTACAATAGACCAAAATAGGTATAAACACCTAAAAACAGTGATTAACTTTAACCTCACCAAAAGTGGGACAGTTAGACATTGTGTGTCCCTGATGTGCTGAAATATGAGGTGCCACATCATTACTTTTGAATTATACTTGCCTAGTGAAATCTAAATCTAATCAGGCCTTCAGAACAGATGTTCATACTTTTAGAGATGCATACTGAAATGTGTAAGAGTAAAATGACATAAGGTTTGGTATTTGCTGCAAAAGAATTTTGCACGGGAGAGAGAGGAAGGAAGAGATAGAGAAAACATGGCAGGTGAAATAAGTTCAATCATTACTGAATTTGGTTTTAGAGACAACTGTTCTAGTTTCCTTATTTAAAGAATATTTTAGGGGAGTGGATGAAGCTCTGTGGTTGAGTGCCTGCTTCTCACATATGAGGTCCTGGGTTCAATCTCTGATGTCTCCTAAAAAAAACAAAACAAAACAAACAACAGCAGCAGCAGCAACAAAAGAATGTTTGAAATACTTCCAAATTTTAAAGAAGGAAATAAAGAAATTCTCTAGAGAGAACATGGGGAGTAAATGAAGCCATTTTGTGGTTATGAGTATAGAGTATGGGTAGAATGTGAGATTACATTTAGAAATATTTAATGTGAGATTCCAGTAGAAAAATCTAAGTAAAGTCAAGTAAAAAAGTTGAAAATTTTCTCCTGAAACTTAAGAGTGAATTTCAATCCCTGCCCCATCCCCCCTCCCCCTGCCAAAATATTGAACCCTCCTAAGTGGCAAGCATTGTGCTAGGCACTGGGAATATAAAAATGACCATTGCTTGGATTCTGCCCTTGAAAAATGTGCAATCTAAATATTCCCACTGAATCTAGAGAAGGGATTTGGGAGCTTCCTCCACAGAAGTTATAGGTGATCACATTGCATATTTTGTTTCTCTTTTGCTTTATTTTTGTTTATTTGCTTTTATATTTGAATTAATATCTGGTATAAATGACTTTTCAAAAGTAACTCAAAATATTGAAATTATTTTTGCATATGCTTTATTAGTGCCACTTTGTATAATTACAAATTATACATTATTAAATTACTTACTGCCAATTTTTCTATTTTATTCAATGGTCAGAGAATACTGAGATAATATTTTTAATGATAATGACCTCATCTCTCACATCATTAAAATATGCAGATTTAAAATAAGCTCATAGTTTTCTGAAATAGGCTTCACCAATCTAATAAGCAGGATAAAAATAGTGTTATAAAAACCTAAAATGATAAGAAAAAAATTATCAGAATCATCCTTGTACTTTTTAGAATGTATTTTATTACACTTTAGATATTGAAGTCTCTGCCACTTAGATATCTAATAAATTGGCCAATTATTTTCTTTAGGATCTGCACTGATAGTAAAATTAATCTGGCCTTTGCATCAGCATTATAATAAGTGCTGAAATTAGATCACTGAATGGTAATCTGTAATGGACAAGACTACATTGCAGTGGAAGATGATAACCATAAAATGGTATTTGTGACCAAATTCTATGTGTTGATGTGATCTCAGAGAAAATATAACGGAGAGAAAAAAACAAATTATTATTTTTATGTATGTATATATGTTTCTCCAGTATACATTAAATGAATCCAACTATAGGCAAATCAGTGTATAATAAATGAAAACCAAAACAAAATTGTGACAATAATTTTAATTATCTATAATAATATAGATTTCAAAATCTTCTGTAACTTTTTAAATCAATGAAATTGAACTTTTTATCATGTAATATAATATCTTTTTAACATAATTTAAAGAAACTGAATGAAAAATGCAAAAAGGAAAATA
Organism: Dasypus novemcinctus; assembly: GCF_030445035.2. Classification (NCBI taxonomy): domain Eukaryota; kingdom Metazoa; phylum Chordata; class Mammalia; order Cingulata; family Dasypodidae; genus Dasypus; species Dasypus novemcinctus. The sequence goes on along the minus strand of NC_080679.1, from coordinate 52,498,829 downwards.
ATTATTAAACGGAAATTCTCACAGAATGTAAAATATGTCATACCAATTTAAGAAAATAAAATAGAAGTTTTACCCACTGAGTGGTTGTATTTTAGAAGTTATAAATGTATAGCCATTACAATATTAACAAACTTTATACTGAATTCCATAGGGTATTTTACTGCTAAAATTCAAATTAACTGCATTTGAATTACATATGTCTTCAAGGGTTGTTTTATGTTTGGTTCATTTTTTAATTTCAATATCTTATAATTTACCCCGTAGAATTCCAGTTTTGTAGTGGAATTCCTCAAATCAAAACTAATGTTACAAAGTAAATAATATTTTCAGAAAGTTGTTAAAGGAGCATTGTTTGTGTTTATTAATCCTAGTTTACAAAATTTTACTTCCCATGTTGCTCTCTGTAGAGCAAGGATTGGAAACCATTTTCTGTAAAGGGCCTGACAGTAAATATTTTGGGCTTCATGAGTCATAATATTTCTACTGCACTAGCACAACTCTGCCACAGTAGAGGGAAAACAGCCATTGACAGTGGGTAAATGAATCAGTGTGACTATTTTGCAATAAAATTTTATTTACAAAAATAAAGAGGTCCAGATTTGTCCTATTAGGTGTACGTTGCCAATTTTTGCTCTGAAAGAAAGAAGAGTGTTGTAATGAGATCATGAATATTAAACACAATTCCTCTCAAAATGGATACTGCATAAAATAATTAATTCCAAAGAAATGAAATTGCAAGGTGTTTCACAATTTTTCATACATTCATACCTAGGAAACACTATCTAAAATAAAATATACATACTTACATACATCTAACCATTTCAACCAAAGAAGTAAAATAAGTCACATAAACTAATAAGAATGCTGTTTTTGTAAGTGTGATAAGTAACTAACTTCTAAATTAATTCTGGTATCAGTGAGGTTTATATTGAAAATGTGTTCTATTTCTAAAAACTTTTATATCTTAAAACAGTTTTCCCAACCCTGTTTTACATTTTGACACACTTTTACTTAATTATAGAGACAGATTGTAAAGTTTCAAATAAGAAAATAATGCATGTGCGTGTATGTGTAAGTTTCATTTGTGGAAATGTTTTAAAAAGTCTGAGGGAGTAGATGTGGCTCAAGCGGTTGAGTGTCCACCTTCGACATGGGAAGTCCCAAGTTTGGTTCCTGGTACCTTCTGAAAAAAAAAAAAAAAAAGAAAACTCACAACAAGCAAAACAAACAAAGAAACTAACTCAGGGAAGCCTATGTGGCTTAGCATTGTCTTCCCACATAGATGGTCCCAGGGTTCAATCCCTAGCTCCCGGTACTTCAGGAAAAATAAAATAAAATTATGAAATAAGTGACTTTTGAATTTTTTTTTCAGATGATCTACATACATGCTTTAAGTTTACGATTTATTTGACCAAACTTACAATGACCTTTGAACACCAGGTGTCACCACAAATCTAGAGCAGTTGTAGCACAGCACGTCTGAATGCTACATTATCTTGCCCTTTGGTTTTCTGACTGGATTCATAGACAGTGATAACATCTTTCTGCTAAGGTAGAGGAAAACAGAAAAATCTCATCATAACAAAAATCTCTTATCCACAAGAATTTTACCTTTCCAGAAGAACTATTGTTATCATCTCTATACCTCTCTTTAATGAATTGGTATAAATATTTGGATCTTCTAATTCTTGAAGAAAATTTATAATCAATAAGACGCATGTACATCTATGGGGAAATTATTTCACTACCCTACTTTAATTATATAATGCATGTGTTTCTAGTTTTCTAGAGGCCAGGAAAACCTTTTGCATAACGATTTATAACTAATGCCATAGATTCTAGAAAAAAATAAGATTTTGAAAAAAATGAAAAAGTCTAAGAAATCAGAAAAGAGGAAACTAAAAGTTAAGAGACTGCAGTAAAATATTCACTAAGCCAGTATTTAATGAACATCTAAAACGAAATACTTGAAGGAAGTTATAAGACAAACTTCAGAAGTAATATTGACCCTTCTCTCAGTTTTCATTCTTTATTTCAATTTGTATTTATTTCTATTTCTATGTTTCTGTTTCTATTTATTTCTATTTCTATTTCTCCTCAGTTGCGCATTCCCACGGTAGAATTAGATTTGTTCTAATTTTTAGCCAATTCTGATGAAAGCAGGATGTCTTTAGGCTATTCAAGTAACTAATGCAACATAGTTCAGTATTAAATAATCCAATGCAATATAGTTCAGTATTAAATAATCCTTTTGGTAAAAAGACTCTTAGTGAATAACAGTGAGTTCTCGGGTTATGCACAATTTATGATCAATGGAAGTCCATTTTCCTATTAACACAGTTCCTGCACCCAAATTCTTTAGTTTATGTTTCCACTTTATAGCCCCAATATGTATGCCTAGAAATTTATTTTATATTCATTCTTGGTTTATAGACAATTAGCTTATATAGTATATGAGATCCTCTGGGAAGGTTTTGTTTACAAATTTAAGGACTACTATCTACTCTCTGAACCACAAAGCTGTGCTTTGACTTTGGGCTCTGCATTTTATGAGCAGGCATCTCATTTGTCTCCTGGTCTTGCTCTGTTAGAGTGCTTTGAGCACCCCAGTGTATTACCTTAGAGCCCAACATTGATTTTTTTGAAGCTCCTTGGGGGCCATGCAATGTTTCTATAACTGACTTTGGCTTCTGCCCTGTAATGTAGAAACTGGTCTTGGATTAAGAAACAGCCTTAATTCTGTTCCACTCTTCTTAGACCAGGTTCATCAATAGATTCTCAAACTAAAACAAAAAAGACAATACCAGGAATAATATCCTGAGATAAGTCAGATTCATGTTGGTAATCAGTTGTTTACTAAGCTATGAATAATTTGACTGAAATATTATGATTGCAAGTTAAAATATATAACTTAAGCAAAAATAGGAGGGATGTTTCAGAAAAAAAATAGGGCTGTTAAAAAAATTGTGAGTTTAGAAACCAAGGAGGAGAAAAAATAGGGTGTTTAGATAAATGTAAAAATGAAGATTAGCTCACATTATAGTAAAGTCAGTGACACAACAGTGTTTAGGTGGGTTGAAGTATAAAGCCATTAGAGTAAGAAGTAAGTAGAGGAAGAGCAGGAATTTGTATAAGTTGCACCAAGTGAAGTGGGTATTAATTAATGGGATTTTCAAAGGAGAAAGGACATTTTCAGATATCTCGAGTTCTGGGGAGTATTTGGAGAAGGTGAAAATACAAATAGATATGTTTTTCTAGAGCATGAATTGTGTAGATTTTTTTCAACAAGCAAAAAAAAAATACTTAGAAACATGGTTTGGAATCTCTTGAAGGGGCATTATATATATTAAACTGTGAATATTGTTTTCAATTTGCTAGTCAATTAGGAAACCAACGATATTTTTATTCTGAAAGCAGGCCCCATCAGAGATGTGTTATAAGCCATTGCAAGTGTAATGGTTTGGAGGAGAGAGGGATAACTGACAAGGCAATCAGTTAAAAAGTTATGCAACCATTCAACCAAGAACTCATTGAGGCAGAACTTGGTTGTTCTTACTGAAATTTTCAGGTGCAAATTTGACCTCAAATTTGACTGAAACTGACAGTAAATCATGTAAATAACATGGAAGTAAGATCAAACATCATTCTAGAATGGGTAAGTGGATGAATTATGCTATAAATTGGAAATCATGATGATGAGTTGATTCTTTTAGGGAAGTTAAATGAGTTTTGTGGAGTCTGGGTTAAGCATCATCAGCAATTCAGTTTAAGATGTTGGAAAAGATGGCATAGCTGGGACTATGAATTCCTGTCATAAATATTTTGTCAATCATAATGTATCTCTAACATTGCACAGAATCCTCAGAGAAAGAGTGGAGTGAGGAGAGATTTCCAAGGTCAAAAACATCATGTACATATACATATAGATAATAACAATAAGAAAGATCTGAAAAACAAAGAAGATATTTGTGATCAAAGAGGCCAAGATTCAGAAAACATGTTAAAACATCTCATTTGTGTATTCCATAAATGAGAAATTAGTTGACTCTGTAAAACATCTCAGGGGAAGTCCTGGAAAATGAATATTATAAACAGTTACTAGAAAATTAATTATGACATATGTGTTACCTTTAAAAAAGTGAATTTTAATAAGATAATCTATAGATAAATCAGCATATTAGTGTGGAGCAATTTGCTATATGGTGTATCATCAGAATACAGGCTCAGGCATAACAGATTCTCAGTAAATGACTACTTTATTACTTACATAGTACAAAGGGTCCAAATGAGTGGGGGAAGAGATCCCCTTGTGGCAAGTCTCCCAGGTAGTGCCACTGCTCAGTTCAGAGTCTGTAGATGGTAGCTTTGCATACTGTACTTCACCTCAGAGATGAGTGATGTTTGTGCTATCCAAAAGATGTGTATATATACACCCCAGGGTATGGGAGCCCTTTCAAAGAGAAAAGGCATGTATCAAGCAAACTTTGTTCAGAATCCCCCACCCTAATAAGCAGCAGGGACAGCTTGTTTCTGGTTTTGGATTCAAGGTATGGTCAGGCCTTTTCATTAAACCTAATGTCTCATACAGGTTGCCAAATGGAAACACATTGAAACATTTGCATGCGAACATGGAAGAGGGGGAAAGGAGGGAATTAGTAAGGGCTGGGAGATGACCGAGGAGCACATCTTTGACTTCCTCAGCAATTAGGGTGTTAAGAAAAGACAGAATTGTAAATTGAGGCAATGCTTTTGTATTATGTTTTCATTGAATAGGATAATACAAAATTGCATTGTAAGGATCTTTATATGGATAATTAGTTGCAACAAGGATAAATGACAACAAAAATGTGTGAAAAAAACATTAGTACTCACGGGGTCTAGAAGAGAGAGGGGTGGCATGCTTCACAGAATCATACAAAGAAGGATGTTAGGAGCATATACACAACCAAGCAGGTGGGGAGCAAAAGGTTATAGTGAACTGGGAATTGGCTTTATAGTGTTATTGTGGTGGAGGTATAGTGGCTTGGAGTGTTTGCAGTTGACTTTTATGAAGCTACAAATTGAGTTAGAATGCAAGGATGAGAGGGACAATCTATTTATCGTCTATAAGCAGGTGTCAGGTGTGGTCATCAAGGGACCTAAGCAGAGGGTTTAAGATGCTGAGGCATTATGACAATTATGTTACCAATATTGAAGTCAGAGATACTCAGGCAGTATGAATGTATGAAAAGTTGTTTTTTATTTTCATTCTCTATGGAGATGAAGGAATCCCTGGAAGGAGTAAGAGATTTAAGGGGAAGACATTTTATTAATTTAGTTGGAAAGTAAACTTATAAACATGTTTACATTCCGAAATAAACCAATTGAAAAAGTATGCAGCAGAGTGGTTAATTAAAGGAGGATTAAAGTTAAGGAAAAGCACATACAAGAAAAATTAGATTTAGAGGTTGTTAACCAGGAGTTCAGTATCACTTTTTTTTCATCCATTGAGGACATACAAGAAGAGAAACAAAATGATGAAAAGAAAATATAGTGTAATAAAGAAATGCAGTTTTTTGTTAAACTAGTGCTGAGAAACCTTATGGCATAACTTCAAATTTCTCAGTGGAGACATGAACCATAAAAGAAGATAGTTCATATGAGCAGACTTATGTCAAGATTTGACTATGTATTTACATACTGTTACCACATAATACCATCACAGAAAAAGATCTGAGGTCCCTAGCTCCATAAACCTTCCATCTGAACCTATGTTACGCAGCAAGTCTTATCTACAAGTGCAATAGCATCTTTTTAATAACTTTTTAAACTTTTTATTGTAATAACATGTATGCATAAATTTTCCCATTTTAACCAATTTCAAGTATACAGTTCAGTGGTATTAATTACATTCACTGTTTCATGATATCATAACCAACATCCATTGTCCAAGCTTTCTCTTCACCTAAAACAGAAACTCTGAACTTATTAAGTAATAACTCCCCCTTCCCTTCACCACCTGGCCCCTGGCAGCCTGTAATCTATTATTTGTCTGTATGAATTTGCTTATCCTAGGTATTTAATATAAGCAAGATGATCCAATATTTGTATTTTTGTGTTTTATTTTCACTTAACATGATATCTTTAAGGTTCATCTACTTGGTAGCAGGTATAAGGCCTTAAGAGAAATAAAAATCAAAACCAAAATTAGATACCACTTCACATCTAGTAGAATGACTATTAATGAAAACAAATAGACAAGCAAACAAAAAAAAAAAAAGGAAAAAAAGGCCATGTTGAGGATGTGGAGAAATTGGATAATAGAACCCTCATACATTGTTGTTGGTGGTGTACAATGGTGTAGCTACTATGGAAATACATTGGAATACACTTGAAAGAATTGAAAGCAGGGTCTTGTACAAATACTTGTCACCAATGTTTGTAGCAGCATTATTCACAATAGACAAAAGATACCATACCATTTTGCTATCTCTCTAGAAATCATAGTTTGACCACCCAGGCACCAATGGAAACTGATGCCCCATACCCCAAAAAGAGGCAAAAGAGGCAAAAGAGGCAGATAAACAGAGAGACTATTTGTTCAGGGCTAAAAGCCAGAAGTACAAGGAAGAGAATGAAAGAGCCATTATTTAAGATTTGTCAATATCTAATTAATTTCCTCCAAAAAACACCATCATCCCAAATTAAGTTTTGAACCTATAAAGAAATGTAAAAAGGAAAAGTAAAGAAAAAAATTAGCAACAGCAAACAACCAAACAAAATGAAATTCAGTAGTGAATTGTTTTAAACTTCAGAAAAATAAGTGTGTTTGGTTAGATTATTAAATATGTAATGACAGGGACCATGTTTTATATATTTCTTATATCACCTATAGCATACAGTGCTGAGTCTTTACACTAAATAAATATTTCATAAGAAATTGATAATTAATTAAATGTTATTATATATGCACACATCAATGAATGCAGATAATGGTTACTTAAATCAGCTTGCAATAGATAGAGCAATGAAAGGAGATAATTATTTGTAATGTAACAATAATATTTATAAATACATTAGAGGCTTTTATAAAACATTAGCAATTTGAAGTCACTAATACCATAAAGCCAAAAATATCCAACTCAATTAATTAGCTACTGGTGGCCTATAATTTCTGAGAAACATAATTAAATTATATTATTTGCTATTATTTTGAAGGATTTAAAAATACACGCTCAAAGTATCTGACTAGATTTACCAGAATAAACAAAGTCCTTCTCATATTTAACTCAATATTATATTAATCACATTCATTGTATTTAGCAATTTTATGTTTTTTTTCCTTCATTTACAATTATTATTCAATATTCTCAAAACCTGGTTCAGTGGCTGCCATATCACACCCCACAGCACCATGTCTGTTGGAAAAAAGAAACGAATAAAGGAGTGGATAAATCAATCAAAATGATTTCTCCATAATAAAAGATATTATATACTATGCAAGGGCAAACTTTCAGACTTTGTGATAAATAAAACTGCACTTAATTATTGTATTAATTCACCTATGATTATAGAAAATGACTCTTTCAAATAATGAATGCATTTAGGAATGATTATGAAATATTTTAAACTTTCCACATGCCTTTTATTCACTGCCAAACTATATCCAGATATTACCCACAATCCTTCCAACCTTTTGCTTGAAGTGGGCATCTTCAATTCTCTCAAATTTTCTGATTCCTGTGGCTGGCAATGCTCAGTCAGAGATTGAAGGCAAACTACTACTTGAAGCTTGATGTCGTTGTTTTGAAGGTACAGTCTTTTGGTTTGGTTTGGTTTGTTTATATTATGGATATATATATATATATATAAAACAAAATTTCTCATTTTAACCATTTTCAAGCGTATACTTCAATGGTATCAATTGCATTCACAATTTGTGCTACCATCACCAATATCCATTACCAAAACTTTTTCATGGCCCCAAACAGAAACTCTGTGCCTATTAAGCAATAACTCAACATTCCATACTAATTCCAACCCTAGTAACCTCTAACTCTACCTCTGAATCTATTAATTTTTTACTTTAGATATTTTATGTCAGTGGAATCTTACAATATTTGTCCTTTTGTGTCTGTCTTATTTTACTCAACATAAGGTTTTCAAGGTTCATTAATGTTAAAGCATGTATCAAAAGTTCATTCCTTTGTATGTATATCTACATTTGTTTTCCTTTCATCTGTCAATAAAGTTTTTTTCCTCACCTTTTAGCTTTTATGAATAAGGTTGCTGTGAACATTGGTGTACAAATATCTGTTTGAATTTCTGCTTTCAGTAATTTGGGGTATATACCTAGAAGTGGAATTCTCAGGACATATGTAATTCTGAATTTAAATTTTTGAGGAACTTTCAAACTGTTGTCCATTTTAACTACATCATTTTACTATCCCACCAATAATATACAGTGGTTCCAGTTTTTCTGCATCTTCACCAATGCTTGTTTTTTTTTTCCATTTTAAATGATAGCATTCTAGTGTATGTGAAGTGGAATCTCGAATAGGTTTTTATTTGTATTTCCCTGATTAACAGCAATGGGCATATGTGTATATACTTACTTGATATGTGTATAACTTCTTTGGAGAAATGTCTATTCAACCCTTTGCTCATTTTTCATTTTTTGTCATTTTATTATTGATTTGTAGCATTGTTTATATATTCTGGAAAATGAATCTTTATCAAATATATATGTTTAAGGTCTTAAGATAGCATAGAGTGGAGCTAGTATTTCAGCTCTATCCAGCTCTCCAAAATCCTTGGTTATAAAATGATACCATGCACAACTTCTTTCTTTCTCAAAGTTTTCTCTTCCCATTTATTGTTCATTTAGTTTTCTAAAGAGTCATCCTCAGAGGAATAGTTTTAAATTAGAGGCCTAATATAATAGTTTCTGACAATGGTTTTTATTTTAGTCATTCCTCATCATAGAGGAATCTAATAACCTCACTATTGTCACTCAAGAGAGTGAGATTGTACAAGTCAATTAAGTTTTCTGGGTCTGATGTTTCCACTGGTGAATGTGAGATATATCTGTCTAACATATGTTGCTGTGCTTTTAGAATCAGTAACTAGTAAATAGTATAATTTACTAATATGGAAAAGATCCTGGAAGGCTAAATATTAATTTTAAATGTTTCACATATGAATTTTAGAATTTTTACTGCTCATGAATTAAGCCCAGATATACTAATTGAAATATAATCATTATGAATATATATGTAAACATGTGCATGCATATATAAACAAATATATATGCTTGTGTATCTATGAATTTTTCTTCATTTTAAGATTATGAATTTTAACTTCCTTCTAGTTTTATAAATATGCTTGCTTATTCTGTTGTTCCTTTCTTTTTTCCTTTTCTTTTTCTGGGATATGATTTTGTTTGCCAAGCTTACAAATTATCATTATGACTTTTCTTTAAAAATTTTTAACATGCCTTCCTTGATTCTTCTCATATTCATTGATTAGAAAATGAATAACCTAATGAGTATAAGCATAGCAATAAGTCTTGCCAATATCCAGCACCTTGTCATGACTGATAAGAAATGAATCATAACCTACATTGATATGAGGGTATAACACCATTATAAAATAAAATGCATTCTGATGGTTACTTTGAATTTCTGAATAACAGACCTAAATTGCCTCAGCAAGAAGTTTTGGAGTAAAAGTGTATTAAGTTTTCTCTCTGAGAGGAGGTCTCCACCACATGATAAGGGGTTTATAGATCATATGGCAATGAAGAAACGTTTTTTAAAAGGAAACATTTCTTTTACATTTGGACTTAAACCTTATGAGGTAGAGACTCATTAAAGGGAGTAGATGGATCTGGATATACCAACTGATGACCAATCTTTACAGAAAACTTTTCAGTCATTGGTCATGTGGGTTACATGTGGAAAACCATATAGAATATCTATAAGCATGCCTGGAATCTTGATCTTTGGACACTTTGCTTTTTTTATTAGGAAGTTGTAGGTTTACAGAAAAAATCATGCATAAAATAAAGTTTCCCATATACCACCCTATTATTAAGGGTGAGGTATTTTTGTTATAATTGTTAAAAGAATATTTTTATAATTGTACTATTAACTGTAGTCCATGGTTTTACCTTAGGGTTCACTGTCTTGTTCAGTTCCATGGATTTAATTTTAATTTTTTATTCTAGTAACATATATACTACCTAAAATCTTGTGATTTAACTACATTAAAATGTATAATTCTGTGCTGTTAATTATATTAACAATGTTCTGTTACCATCACTACCATCCATGACCAAAATTTTCCATCATACCAAATAGAAATTCCAAACACCTTAAGACTTAACTCCCTGTTCCCTACACCCACTTAGTAACCTATATTCTAGATATTGACTCTATAAATTTGCTTCTTCTAATTAATTCATATAAGTGAGGTCATACAGTATGTGTCCTTTTGTGTCTGGCTTATTTCACTAAGCATGATCTCTTCTAGGTTCATCCATGTTATCATATGTATCAAGACTTCATTCTTTTTATAGCTAAATAATATCCCATTGTGTGTTTATAACACATTTTGCTATATGTGGTATACGATATACCACATATATGCTATACCACAACATGTTCATTGCTGTGAACATGATGTTCATTGGTTGATGGACACATGGGTTGCTTCCCATGTTTTGGCAATTGTGAATAATGTCACTATTAACATCTCTGTCCAAGTCTCTGCTTTCAATTTTTTGGGTACACACTTAGCAGTAGGATTGCCATGTCAAACGGCAATTCTATATTTAACTTTCTGAGGAACTGCCAAATTGTCTTTGACAGCGGCAGCACCATTTTAAATTCTCACCAACAGTGAATGAGTGTTCCTATTTCTCCTCTTGCTCTGCACACATGTAATTTTCTGGTTTCATTTTTAATAGTAGTCATGCAAGTGAGTGTGAAATTGTCAGTGGGTCATCACGCTGCCGGCACGGATGTTGGTTTCACTTTCTCCGCTGCCGCCAACGCTGCGTGGGTGGCTGGAAGCCTTCCTCGCACCGCCTTCATAAGCCGCGGGCTGTCGACACACCTCACCAGCCGTGCACTGGGGACTGCTGGCCGCGGCTGCTAGTTAGCGAAGGGGAACCGCGCTACAAACTCACGCAAGCCACTGGCCAGGGGAAGTAGACAGCTTTATTGGCAGAAGCGGGGGAGCCAGGGCACGCAGGCTTATGCGCGATCTGTGAGCGATTCTGGGGAAGGGGTAGTGGACAGGAGTTATATAGGGTGGATGCGGAAACATTATCTGATTGGTTGGGACAGCAATATGTCTATATATGGTAACTATAGGTTTACTAGACAAAATGGCGGGAGGAGATGATATGGCGGTGCGGCACATGCGCACTGTCCTCGCCCAATGACTCAGCGCTTTAAAGACCATCCCTGAGTTTACTCAAGGGCATGTGGGGGCTAGAGTTTACTCATAGTCCCGAGTCTTGTAGTGCAAGTCTCATGGCTTGGACGGCTGCACTGTCGGGCCTTCCCTCATGAAATGGCATTTCATTGTGCCTTTAGATTTGCATTTCCCTGATGGCTAATTATGTCGAACATATTTTTATGTGTTTATTGGCCATTTGTATATTTATTTGGAGAAATGTTTATTCAAGCCTTTTTTAAACTTTTAATTGGCTTATCTTTGTGCTGTTGAGTTGAAGGATTTCTTTATATGATCTTGATATTAAGCACTTATCAGATATGTGATTTCCAAATATTTTCTCCCATTGTATAAGTTGTCTTTTCACTTTCATGATAAATTCCTTTAATGCACAAAAGTTTTTAATTATCGTGAAGTCCCATTTATCTATGTTTTCTTTTGGTATTTGTGATTTACATGTAGAATCTAAGAAACCATTGCCTAATACAAAATCCTGAAGAAGCTTCTCTACATTTTCTTCTAGGAGTTTAAAGTTCTGGCTCTTATATTTATCCATTTTGAGGTGATTTTTTTGTATGTGGTGTGAGGGGGGGTCCTCCTTCATTCTGTTGCATAAGGAGATACAGTTTTCCCAACACCATCTCTTGAAGAAACTTTTATTATTTCCAACTGGTGAACTTGGCAATATCAGGTGTTAAAAACTGCTTTTTGACCTTGAATAAATGGGGGAAATGGAAAGGATGAATGAGTTTTACATGGCTATGAGTCTCCAAACAAGGGTGGGGAGGTCCTCCGAGGGGTCACACTTACACATGCCTCAGGAGGGTCCCAGAGATAGCCAAAGTATATACAACCCCAGGTACTGGTTCTCCTGAGGGCTATATGGACCCACAGGTTCTATGGTCATGGCAGGTGGTTCTGGATTTCAGTGCCATGTCAGTTGGCCCTCTTTGGAGTTTACATTCCTGAGTGTGATGGGGTTGAACTCAGATGTGACCTTTCTACACAGACATTTTCTGTCACTTTTACTGGACCTGTGGTTTGGTGCTGGGGTTGGTATATACTCAGGATACCTGAATCTGTCCATGTGACAGCCAGGCCCTGAGCCTCAGCAGACTTGCAACTCCTACCCTTTGGTTTATTGGACTTACCCAGGCCAGTAAATAGGGAGGTGAAAAAGGTCATCCACCACACCAGGGAGCCAAGAGTGCCTACAAAAGCAAGCAGGAGAATTGCATCCATCATCCATGTGGAATTTGAGCCCCCTTTCAATATAAAGGTGGAGTGGACATAGCCATCCCAGGGTCCACAGTATGGAGGAATAGAGTATGGATTAGAGTAGACTTACTGATATTCTACTATGGAACAATTGTGATTAGTAATGGAAGAAATTGTAGCATGGATGTGGAGAAGGAGGTCATGGTAGTTGCAGAGAGTAGGGAGAGAGAAGAAAAGACATGATGTGGGGGCATTTTCAGGACTTAGAGTTGTCCTGGGTGGTACTGCAGAGACAGACGCTGGACATTGTGTCCTGCCATGGCCCACTGGGTGGACTGGGGGACAGTATAAACTACAATGTAAACCAGTATCCGTGTGGTGCAGCAGTGCTCTAAAATGTATTCACCAAATGCAATGAATGCCCCATGATGATGAAAGAGGTTGTTGTTGTTGGAGGAGTGGGGTGAAGGGGTTGGGGGGTATATGGGGACCTCTTATTTTTTTTAATGTAACACTTAAAAAAAGAGAGAGAGAAAAAAACTGTAAAAAAAAATCAATTGACCATAAATGTGAAGGTTGATTTCTGAATCTGATTCCATTTTCTATATGTCTGTCCTTGTGTCAGGGCTATGTGAAATTTATTACTCTGGTTTTGTAATAAATTTTAATATTGGGAAGTGTGAGTCTTCCAACTTTGTTCTTTTTTTCAAGATTGTATTGGCTATTCAGGACTCCTTACCCTTCCATAAAAATATGATAATACCAAATCAAGTTGGGTAGAGTCAACATTGTAACAGTATTTATTACTCCAATAAGAACACATAAGATTCTTCCATTTATTTAGGTTATCTTTGATTTCTTTTAATAATGTTTTGTACATTTCTGTATGACTTAAATCCTTAGTTAAATTTATTCCTAGATATTTGATTCTTTTAGTGGCTATTGAAAATGGAATTTTTTTCTTGATTTCTTCTTCTGATTTTTTTATTACTAATGTATAGGAACACTACTTACTTGGGAGTTTTGCTCTTGTACCCCACTTTTTGTATTCGTTTGTTAGCTTTAGGAGCTTTTTGTGGACATTTTAGGATTTTGTGTATATAGGATCATGTAATTTGCAATAGGGAATGCTTTGCTTCTTTCTTTCCAGTTAGGATGCATTTTAAAATATATTCTTTTATTAGAGATTTTGTGAGCTTACAAAACTATCATAATGTGCAGAATTCCCATATGTTTTAGGGTTCTCTAGGGAAATAGAATCAAAAATCAACAAGACATATATGTAAATAGTATGAGATTTTATAAAATTCACTCATGTGACCATAGGGATGCACAAATCCAGAACCCCCAGGCGGGTTGCAAACCAGAGGATCCAAAGAAAGTCCAAGGAAAGTCCTTTCTGAGTTCCTGAGAGATGTTGGCTGTTCAAAGACAAGCTGGGAAATTCCCTTGGAATGCGGGAATCACTTCCCATTTTAAATATTTAACTGATTGGATAAAATGCCACTCATTGCTGATGGCAATCTTCCTGGTTGATTGAAGATGTGATCAGTCATCTATGCAGTAAACTCAGTGATGACTAAAATCAAAATGTCTTTGTCTTACAGTTAGCCTGTTGCTTGCTTGACCAAACAACTGGGCACAATTACCTGACCAAGTTGACACATTATCCGAACTATCATGCCATACATTTCCCCTTCACCCAGTTTGGATGCTTTTTATTTCTTTCTCTTGCCTAATTGCTCTAGCTAGAACTTCCAGTGCAATGTTGAATAACAGTGATAAGTGAGCATCCTACTTGTATGCCTGGTCTTAGTGGGAAATCTTCCAGTCTTTCACCATTATGTATGATGTAAATTTTTCATATGTGCCCTTTATCATGTTGAGGAAGTTTCCTTCTATTACTAGTTTTCTATGTGTTTTTATGAAGAAGGGGTGATGGATTCTGTAAAATCCCTTTTCTGCATCAATTGAGATGAACATGTTTTTTCTTTTTTCCTTCATTCTGTTAATGCAGTTTATTACATTAATTATCTTATGTTGAACCACCCTTGCATACCTGGGATAAATCTCACTTGATTGTATCATTCTTTTAAATTTCCTGTTGGATTTGGTTTACTAGTATTCTGTTGAGGAATTTTTGCAACTATGTTCATGAGAGATATTGGTCTGTGATATTTTTATCTAGTGGTATATTTGTCTTGGTATTAGGATATAATGATGATGATGGCCTCATAGATTAAATTACAGAGTGCTGCCTCTTCTCAATTTTTTTGGATGAGTTTGAACAGGATTGGTGTTAATTTTTCTTGTAATGTTTGGTAAAATTCCCCTGTGAAGCCATGTGGTCTTGGGATTTTCTTTGTTGGGAAGGTATTTATTACTGATTCAATCTCTTTAGAAGTTGTGGTGATGTTTATTTCTTCTTGAGTTGTATGTTTATGGGAATTTATCCATTTAATCTAGGTTATATAATTTTTGGCATACAATTGTTCATAATATCCTTAAATACTCCTCTCTATAGAAGTGAGGTTAGTAGTAATGTCCCCCTTTTATATCTGATTTTAGTTATTTGTGTCCTCTCTGTGTATTTCTTCATCAGTTTAGCTAGATGTCTACCAATTTTATTGATCTTTTCAGAGAACAAACTTTTAGATTTGTTGGTTCTATTTTTTGACTCTCTATTTTATTTATTTCTGCTCTAATCTTTATTTCCTTTCTCTGCCTGCTTTCAATTTAGTTTGTTCTTTTTTCTAGTTCTTCCAATTTTGAGGTTAAGCCTCTGACTTGAAATATTTTTTAAAGTAAGCATTTAAGCCATAAAGTTCACTCTCAGCATCACTTTTGTTGTATCCCATAAGTTTTGGTATGTTGTGTTTTCATTTTCATTCACGTCAATATATTTCCTAATTCCCTTTGTGACTTCCTCTTTAATCCATTGGTTGTTTAAGAGTACATTGTTTAATTTCCATATATATATATGGAAATATATATATATATAAAATCCTCCCCCCCTTTTAGGCTTGCTTGCTATCTGCTCTCTCTGTCCATTCACTGTGCATTCTTGTGTGTGTGTTTTTATTTTATTAATTTCCCTTCCCTTGTGGCTTGCTTGTTGTTTGCTCTCTGTGTCCATTCACTGCACACTCTTCTGTGTTTTTACTTATCTCCCTTTTTTATTATGTCACCTTGCTGAGTCGACTCTCTGCAGTGCTTGTAGGCTGGAGGCACTCTGCAGTGCTTGTGGGCCAGGTGGCACTCTGTGGCATTTGCGGGCCGGCAGCTCTCTGTGGCATGTAGGAAAGACTGCCTTCACGAGGAGGCCCCAGGACACGAACCCAAGGTTTCCCATATGGTAGACAGGAGTCCAACTGATTGAGCCACAGCTGCTTCCCTATTTTCCATATATTTTTTAATTTTCCATTTCTTCCTGTCATTGATTCCTTGCTTCATCCCATTGTGGTTGGAGAAGATGTGCACCCAAGAAGAATGTGCACTCACTAACTGTTGGATGAAGTGCTCTATATATGTCTGTAAGGTCTACTTGGTTTAGAGTATTGTCCAAGTCTTCTATTTCCTTATTGAAGGATTAATTATTTTCTAGATTGATGATCTATCCATCATTGAAAGCAGTGCATTAAAGTATTTTACTATTAATGTACAATAATCAATTTCTCCCTATTTGCCACATATATTTTGTGGTTCTGCTTATTTATAACTCTTATTTCATTTTGTTAAATTGGCCTCTTTATCAGTATATAATGATCACCTTTGTCACTTGCAACAGTTTTTTACTTAAAGTATATTTTATCTGTTATTACTGTAGCTACCCAAGCTCTTTTTGCATACAACTTGAATGGCATATTTTATTCCATATTTTCAATTGCTACTTATGTAGAAAGATTAGTTATGTCTTTGATTAGTGAGTGTCCTGCAGAAAGTACATAGTTGAGTCATACTTTTTATCCATTCTGCCAAACACTGCCTTTTGATTGGAGCATTTAATCCATATACATTAATATCGCTATTGCTAATGCAAGATTTTCTTCTGTCATTTTGCTACTTAGTCTTTTTCAGCTTTATACCCTTTTTGTCCCTCAGTTCTTCTGTTAATTTCTACATTCACATTTATTTGATTTTTGTCATGTACCATAATTTGAGTCCATTCTCATTTCTATCTGGATTTATTTATAATGTATTTTCCTTGTTGTTATCATGGGATTAAATTTAATTTTCTAAATACATAAAATTCATATTTGATCTGATATCAACTTGACTTCAAAGCATACTGTCACTATATCTTTCATTCCCCATCTTTTTTTGTTCTTGGTACAAATTATATGTTTTCATATTGTGCGTCAAAACCATAGATTTATCATGGAATTCTATGCATTTGAATTTCAGCATCTGTATGGAGTAAGATGCAATGTTACATACCATATAATACAATAAAATAATACTGGCATTTATAAAGCCCAAAATTGCTACATTTAATGGATGTCTTTATTTATTTATGCTGCTTTGAATCATTGCCTAGTGTCATTTCCTTTCAGTCTAAAGAATTCTTTATTGTATTGCTTGTAGGGCAGCTATACTGGTGATGAACTCCTTCAGCTTTTGCTTATCTGGAAATGTCTTAATGTCACCCTCATTTGTGAAAGAGAATCTCACCAGATATAAATTTCTTGGCTGACAGTTTTTTTCTCTCAGAACTTAAGTATTTCAACCCACTGCTTTCTTGTCTCAGTGGTTTCTGAAGAGAAATTTGTGCTTAATTTAATTTGGACTTATTGTAAATAGCACGTTGCTTTTATCTTGAATCTTTCAGGAGTCTCTCCTTGTCTACTGTATTCAACAGTTTGATCATATGTTATAGGGCATCTATTTCTTCAGGTTTATCCTGTTTGAAGCGCTCTGAGCCTCTTGGATGTGCACATATTGTTTGTTAAACTTAGAAAGTTTTCTTTTGTTATTTTATTAAATATTTCTTCTGCCCGTTTCTCTCTTTCTTCTCCTTCTCAACTCCCATAATGCATGTGCTTGATGTTTAATTGATGGCATTCGAGAGGTCTCTTAGGTTATTTTTGTTTTTATAATTCTTTTTTCTGTTTGCTCTTCAGCCTGACTTGTTGATTTTTTTTTCATTTTTAAAAATTTATTGAAGTATATCACTCACACATAAACATACATAAACAATAAGTGTATAATAATAGTTGTGAACTTACAAAACAAACATACATAGCATCATACAGAACTCTCATAACCCACCCTACCACCAGTACCTTGTGTTGTTGTTAAACATTTTAAACTAATGATTAAAGAGCATTGTCAAAATATTACTACAAACCAAAGCATTTTCCCCAACCCACCCTATTATTATCTTTATATCATTTATCTATGAACATACATAAACAATAAGTGTATAGTAAAAGTTGTGGACTTACAAAGCAAGCATGCATAACACCATACAGTGGTCCCATACATCAACCCTCCACCAACACCTTGCATTGTCATAAGACACTTGTTACAGATTATGAAAGAAAATTGTCAAAATCTTACTACTAATTATAGACCTTATCTTACATTTGGGTAATTTTTCCCCGAACCCACCCTATTATTTTTTTTAATATATTTTTTATGACAGAAGTTGTAAATTTATAAAATAATCATGCACAAGTGCAGAATTTCCAAACAACATGTATCTATCAACACACCACACTGTGTTACAGATAAAATATCATCTGATTGTTACCATTTCCACAGTGTTCATTTGGCACACATTCTCCAAACTGCCCCATTATAAGCAAAGTACATCTTTGGCATAGATACAAGCTTATTACAGTATTACTGCCAAACACAGTCCATAGGTCACTCCAGTTGTAATTTTTCCATGCTTCTCTACATTCCCACCACCCTGCAGTAGTGATGTACATTTGCTCCAGCTCACAAAGGACACTATTGCATCTATAACATCAACCATAATTCTCATCCACCTCTTGGTTTACTGTGCTTTTTAGTTTCTAGATTATCCTCTAGCATTCTGTCATTTAACATTTACATCCCTAGACTAGCATTTTCTGCCTCATCCCCATTTATAAACCAGCTGTTTTTCACTATCTGTTACCATCCAGTCTATACATTTCCACACTTTTACATTAAAGCTAATTAAAACGTCTATGTACATTAAATATCACTAGTCCATCTCAGTCCTCCTCTAATCTCCTTTAAGAATCCATCACCTACCACCAAGGCTTGAAGATATTTTCCTACAATTTCTTTTAGAAGCTTTATAGTTCTTGCTTTTATTTATAAGTTTTTGATCCATTTTGAGCTAATTTTTGGAAGAGGTGTGAAATAGAGGTCCTCTTTCCTTCTTTTGGCTATGGATATTCAGTTCTTTCAGCACCATTTGTTGGCTGGTCTGTTCTGCCTGAGTTGTGTGGGTTTGACAGGCTAGTCAACAATACAAGTGAGGGTCTGTTTCTGAACCATCAATTTGGTTCCATTGATTTATGTGTCTATCTTTATACCAGTACCATGCTGTTTTTACCACCATAGCTAAGTATCATAATTTAAAGTCTGGAGATAACAGTTTGCTTTTCCTTTTTAAGATGTTTCTGGCTATTCAGGACTCCTTACCCTTTCCAATAAATATGATAATCATGTTTTCAATTTTTAAAAAATGCTGGTGGAATTTTTATCGGGATTGCATTGAATCTGCATATCAGTTTGCATAGAATTGATGTCTCTATATTTAGTCTTCCAATCCATGAGCATGGAATTTCTTCCAGTTATTTAGAACTTTTTCTTTTTCTTTTGACATTGAGTTGCAGTTTTCTGAATACAAGTGCTTTACATCATTAGTTACATTTATTCCTATTTGAGTTTTATCTGTCATATTTTATTTTTCCCGCTCTTTTGACACCTTTGCTTACTTTTATTGATATAATCTTCATTTCGAGACTCTCTTCCAGGCCTTTCTCTCCTGTCTTTTCTTTTCAGGCTCTAACACACGCTTTAGCATTTCCTGAAAATCTAGTCTCTTGTTCAGAAATTCTCTTGGTTTCTGTTTATCTGTGAATATTCTAATCTCAGATAAGAATATTCTTATCTAATCTTCTGAAAAATAATCTTGCCAGATATAAGATTCTTGGCTGGAATTTTTTCTCTTTTAGTATCCTAAATATATTGGACCACTGTCTTCTTGCCTCCATGCTTCCTGGTGAGAAATCAGCACTTAATCTTATCAGGTATCCTTTATATGTTATGCATTGCTTTTCTCTTGCTGTTCTCAGAATTCTCTCTTTGTCTCTGACATTTGACATCTGATTAGTTATGTATCTCAGATTTTGTCTATTTGGATTTTTTTGGATGGGAGTATATTGTGCTTCTTAGGCATGGATGTCCATGGCCTTCAGTCGGGTTGGGAAATTTTGTACCATTATTTCTTCAACTATTCCTTCTGCCCATTTTCCCGTCTCCTGTCCTGCTGAGACACCCATGACATGTATGTCTGCACATTTTGTACTGTCTTTAAGTTCCCTGAGAACTTGTTCAATTTTTTCATTCTTTTCTTCATCTTTTTTTTTTTATGTTCACTTTTAGAGATTATTTCTTCAAGCTCACCAATCTTTCCTTCTGCCTCCTCAAAACTGCTATTATATGATTCCAATGTTGTTTTTTTAAAAAATTTCATTTATTGTGGCTTTAATTCCCATCAGATCTATTTTTCTCTGTGTGCTTTCAAATTCTTCTTTGTGCTTATCCAATGTCTTCTTAATATCTTTAATCTCTTTAGCCATCTCATTGAATTTGTTAAGGAGATTTGTTTGAACATCTATTATTAGTTTTCTCAACTCCTGTATGTCATCTGCAGGCTTATCTTGTTCCTTTAACTGGGCCATATTGTCCTATTTCTTTGTGTAGATTGTAATTTTTGGTTGGTGTCTTGGTATCTGATTTACTAGAGTATTTATTCTGGACGCATTTTTTCTCTTTAGTTTAGGGCTTCCTGCCCTTTCTCCCTTGCTGGTTGTGCAGTAGGAGCCAAGGATGTGGTTGGTGCTATAAATTGTGGAAGCTCAAGCTGCCCTCTTTGCCCCAGGGACCAAAGAAGCTTCTCCCAACTTTCTCCTTTGCTAGGGATGGGACAGAGTCACAACTGTGTGGAATAAACCAAGTTGTGCATGTCTATACTCTAGTTGCTCTGAAAGACTGATGAGACTTTGTTTCCCTTTCTCCCCTGCCTGGGGCAGGGATGGAGCTGCAGGTGTGGGCAGCAATCTATGTAGTGCACATCCAAGATGACTGCCACCATTGCCCTGGTACAGTTTGATTCATTTTAATTGTCTTGTCTTCAGGTTCACTGACTCTTGCATTCACCAGGTCAAATCTTTTGCTGAAACTTCTGGTGATTTTTCATTTCAATTATTGGGATCTTCAACTCCATTATCTCTGTTTCTTTTCTTTAAAAAATTTCTATCTCTTTATTAAGATTCTCTTATTTTTCATTTATTCTTTTCCTGGTATCCTTTAGCTCTTTTTCTGTATTTTTCTTTATTTTGAGCTTATTCGCTGTCTTCCTGATATCTGTTAGTTCTTCCTTTGTATTTTCCTTCATTTCCTCAAGCATAGAAAAGATCATTTTTTAAAGTTGTTCTTCAGTTTGCCCACATTCTGGTCTTCTTTGTTTAAGTTTTCTGTATTTTTTTTCTTCTTTCCTATTCCTTTGAAAAGGCCATTGTTTCATGTTTGTTTATCTCATAATCCTTTGTTGCATACTGTGCATTTTAATATTTTAAAATGTTTACTCTGGGATTTATTTTTTGAAATGACTGTTCCTTGAGTATCTGGGTATACATGACAGAAATTTTCTTGAATGTCAGGAAGTAACAACACCAAATAAATCTATGCAAAAACACTTCATACCATCTTTGCAAACAGGCTTTTCTTTGGCTGGTATTCTCCATTAGAATTCACCCTTTCTATCAGGATGGTCAGCCTAAGGTGAATACAAAGTACAGGGTCCTCTCTATCTTTCCTGGGCCTGTGCCTTGTTCTGAGCTTATGTTTGCGAGTAGACTTAGGAGTTCCCATGGTTACCATAATGGAATTTCTAAAGAAATAGAACTTCTCCCATTCAATTTTAGGACTTAAAGGAGGTAAACCCTTGCTCTAGACTGTCTGCCTCAGTTGTTTCTTACTCTGCAGTGAAGTGTTCTACTGGACATGGGAGTTTTGTAAGACAAGTCTTTCATATTTAACAGTTGTTCTAGTAGAGGGTCTGAGTTTTGGAGGTTCCTACTGTGCGATCTTACCACAATTACTCCTGTACCCTCACTTTTGCTTCAGATGTCAGTGAAACATCTTTCTCACTGCACTGTGGAGAGATCATTCTCATTAGAAGTCTTATACTAAATTTACCTGACATAGATTGATTCATATATACCCCCAAAAGGCTTGCTCTTGATCTTAATCTGCAATCCTATGCATGTCAACCCATTTGTAAATAATGTATTTTGAAGATGTATTATATGCATTATAAATGTATTATAAAATATAATGTGGATATGGACTCCTTTGTGAATAAGATCTTCTAAAATTCTACTTAAGAATGATCAAACTGAATCAGAGTGGGACTTATTCTGTATTTCTGAGTTCTTTATAAAATTCCTGTGTTGGGGAAAACTGCACAGGAGGAGATCAAAGACATTGCCATGTGACAAGAGGTAGAGATGTAAGCCAGATAACCACAAAGACTGGCATGCCAACCCTAGAATGCTACAAACTTCAGGGAGAAAGAAATGTCTTACTGATGACTTGATTTTTGATTTTTAGCTTCTGAAACTGTAAGACAATAAATTTCTGTTCTTAAGTTGCTCCACTGTGTGGTATTTATCATAGAAGCCCTGGAAAACTAAGGCAGTACCCCATAAATAACAGGATCTCTTCGGACTATCTTTTTACCTATTCCACAATTCTTCATTAAATGATTTACCACTGAAGTATTTTTTAGTAACACTTTTGGTAATATAATTATATCCCCACCACCACAATAATTTCATCCTAAAAACCATTGTCTCAATGACAGCCATGAAGGCAGTAAATTTGACTAAACCAGTATCCATGTGGCTCAGCAGTGATCCAGAATGTATTCACCAAATGCAATGAATGTCCCATGATGATTAAAGAGGCTGTTGATGTGGGAGGAGTGGGGTGAAGGGGTGAGGGGTATGTGGGGACTGCTTATATTTTTGAATGTAACATTACAAAATAGAATAAAAAAACTACAAAAATTAATAAAGAGAAATGTCAATTAGCCAATAAATCAAAATCTTGACAGTAACAATATGATCAGTGTTGTAAATAAAGACGAAGGTAAATGGAAAAAAAAAACAACCTTGTCTTAAAGGCATGATCAGCTACATGGATTTTGTGTGTGCCTGTATATGTGTGTTTGGATTCATATATGATCTTTACCTTAGAGGCCGAAACAGAGAGAGTCCAGTACAGTACAGCTGAGGCTGAAAGATAAATGCAGGTGACTTTGCCCTCTTGTTATGGCCTCCTGTGATCTAGGGCCAACTTAAAGGAAAGCGATGATTTTGGCAGCAGGAAACTTTGTTTTTACTGGGTGTCATCTTTCCCCAAGAGAGCCCCCTGAAGACACAAAGCAAACAGTCCTGAAGAAATTTATTGACTCATAAACAACCTTTCAGAAGACTGTCTTGTTCTCCACACATTGGAAGTTCAGGCACTTCAAATGCTATGTAAAATGCCTGTGAGGGCCAATTGATGTTATTTGTGTGTCTATTTCTCTTTTTAAAATTCACTGTCTTTGGGGACTAGCCAGTTTCTAAAAGGAGAGTTAATTTGATTTGATTTTACCTATAATAATCTATGCACTCCTTTTCACCAACTTCTATTACTAAAGAATTATCTCTTAAAACTGTAATTTTTTTTCAATACTTTGTGCATATTATTTAGGATATTTGTTACTAGATAGCAAGAATTCTAACTAAATGATGTATTCAGAGTGAAAGTATCAAATATAGTATTATACCATGTAAACATCTAAAATATGAAAACAGAATTGTAGTACATGTTAGTAAAACTACAATATATAGAAAAAGATAAAATAAATAAGATACAATTTTAAAAGAAAAAAGCAATATTGACAGTACTAGCTTTAATAGTTTGCAACTTTCTGTGAGTCTGTTATTTCAAAATAAAAGTTAAATAAGTATTAACTAAGCAATATTACTAGTTCCACTATTTCCAATGTGATATTAAGTAATTTGTCATTTTATCCAATCTACTATTTAGTTATTTTATCTTGCTTTCCTTACTGAGTCTAAATAGTAGCCATAGAAGCCATTACACTACCACTATTTCTTTTTGTTACTTTCTGGCTCATTTGACACAGAAATAATAATAGTAATTAATATTTATGTAGTGAATTTACTGGTTGCATTGTTTCAGTATGCATTTTTTCCCTTAATTTGACTGTTTCAACAACTTTCTGATCTAGTTTGTTGATAACAAAATTGAGAATCAGTGGAAATGGACCATACACAAGGTAACATAATTGGTTAAATGCAGAACCCAAGATTCAAATTTCAATTTTTTGAATAGACTTCCTCTGCCTTTTCTTCTACATCATATTTGAAGGTACACTAGTGGTCATTAAGGCCAAACAGCTCCTTATAATGTTGAAGAATCTGAGGTTCAGAGAAGTCAAGTGGCTTTGCCCAAGGAGGATTGAGGCATAGCTTGAACTTAGTTGCTTCTAAGGCACAAATTGTAATAATTACTTTGCTTGCAGATTTACTTGCTATGTCTTAGCTTTTTCCTTGGTCCTCCAATATGAAAATACACATGAATTAATATGGTGATGGTGTAGCTTTTTTTTTTTTCCTCCTGTTAGTGTCCCTCAGTTAGTCACATCTTGAGCATAGTTTCTGTGCTCACCTTTATGGCTGATAGAGCCTTCTGAGTATAAAATCTCAGGAGATGTTTGTATGACAGGGAAAATCCAGAGACATGGATCAAAAAAGAAATTAGGAAGATTTAAGTCCAGAAAGGCTAAGAGAGAAGTATAGTGTTTTGAATTTGGTAGCAATGCAAACCAAAATTCATCATTAGATAGTTCATTCTAGCAGCAGAGTGTAGGAAGAATTATCAACACTGAAATGAGTACAGAGCATTATTAGGCTTCCACCTCCCCGCTCCCCACCCCATAACTATGTCCCAGCTGGTTGTGCCAATCAGTATGATGAAATTAGAAAAATTAACTATTACTCTGTAAAAATAAAGATGCTAGTACAACCTAGTAGAGTGCAATTTTATTTTGAATACTATTTACAAAGAACATAGATGCATGCCTTGTTGGTCCAATTTTGATAAGCATATTAGTTGAATTCCTGAAAATCATTTACACAAAGAACATTCATTTGCTCTTAACTGTGCTCAATGAAACCATCACAACAGTGTAAAGTAAACGTTGAATTAATGTCTGCAACTTGAACAAGGAAATGAGCAGTAACTCAGCAGCATATATTTCTTTTTTTCATATGAATATTCATCTCACAGTGTCTGCTACCCTGTAACTCATTATCTCACTCTCAGATGATTTATATTGCAGGGTACATTCACAATTCCCCTATAATACTGAGTTATTTAATAATTTTTTGCCATATACTTAAATAAATTTCACTCATATGAATATCTTCTGATTGCCTAGATATCAGATAACATCAAGGGCTTATTAAAGGTAAATAAAAGCAAGTAGTGGAGTTTGTGTATTAGTTACATATTACCATAATTATGGTATCAATGAAATTAACCTAAAATAAGTGGCTTAAAATAATACATATTTAATTTTCAGATAGGGTAGGTGATTAACTCTTTAGGTTAGACTTTGGGGGGGGGGGCAGTTGTTACTATCTTGATGGGCTCCCTCACACATTTGGTGTTTGAATGTCTGCTGCTTGGCTGTCTTCTGACTGTTGGCTGGGGTGGAGAGGGTACCTAGGTCTCTTCCAATAGGCCAGTCTTTCTATGCTCTCATTTTGAAGCAAAAGATTATAAGCAAACAAAAACATACAAGGCTTCTGACAGAACTGCCACACCATCATTTCTCACACATTTTCATAGCCCATGCAAGTTACAAGTCCAGCACAGATTCTATGGCAGGAGAAACAGACTTCATCTCCAGTGAGATGTTGTGGAGCAAATTGCTATAGAGTGATTCATAGGAACTCAGGCTCAGGCACAACAAAGACTTTCAGCATATGATTGCTTTATTACTTACACAACCTCAACCCAAAAGAGCAGGGAAAGGGACTGCATCATAAATGGTTCCTTGGACAGGCCAACTTCTCATAATAGGCTTGGCAGATCACCATGTCCAACTTCCCACTGGAATGAAGGACGCATGTGCTGCCCAAGTGTTGGGTTCATATACATCCTGGGGGAGGAGCAGGCACTGTCAATGGGCAAAAGGCACTCATCAAGAAGCATCTGCACCCTGAAAAGCCCCTGAGACTTGATGAGGTTTAATGTCCCCTAAGCCACTTGTGGTCTCTTGCAAAATTGAAACATACCAAACATCTGCACACAAACAAGCAAGAGTGGAAAAGGAAGGGGATAGGTAATGGCTGGGAGATGGTTATTGAATGTGCCCATGACTTCCCCAGCAGTCCATCTCTCAGTCTCTTGACCATGCCTAGCCCACCCCTCTGAATTTGCTTTCACAATTCGAGTCCATTTCTCACCTCAGACACAAAAGCAGAGATGGGTTAGACTCACTGAACAAGGCTCTTCCAGTAAAGGCATGGGATCACTAGTGGCTACAGAACACTAGGAGAGTGCTGCAAGCTTTCTTTCCTTCGTGCTCCATGTTGGGCACCAGATGCTGAGAACCAGCTCAGCAATAGGTTTGCTCAAAGAGAAGGTGACGCAGAACTTACAGAAATAACGGACAAAGAGAAATACGAGAGAGAAACCAAGATGGAACCAGGGGGCTCGCATCTTCTGGAACTGAGAGCCGTGACCCTAGTTTCTGCATCATATTTATTAGGAACTCCAAAGTAGCTGTTCATCATCATGGCAACATTTACAATGACTGGGGACAAGTGCAACAAATAGGGAATGGATAAGCCAGTTTCCCGGAACAGGAGAGAATTGATTCCTATGCAAATCATTAATACAAGCACGGTGTCAGGACTGCCTGAAGTAATGACCACATCCATGTCCCCAAACCCTACACACACACACTAAGAGCTAGCTGAAGAAGTCCCACATAGAATCTTTTTGTGCACTTTGAAACCAGTGGATCTCTCATTGGATTTTAATCACCTCCTGTTTCACCTCCCCTGAGGAGTTAACCCATGTATAGCAGGCAGGGTTAGCAATAGTCCCTAGAGAGTCAGAGCCATGTGTTCATTGGTGCTTAAAACCAGCCAGGGCAATAACTGATCTGATGAAAGAGGCAAATCCAGAATTATGGATGCCATTCCTCCCCCAGACAAATCATATTTAGATCAAAGAGAGCAGTTCAATGAGAAGCTTCAAATTGGTTATGAATGTCATTGTCCTGACACTGTCCAATGACCTATGCAAGGAGTGGCCCAACTGGTGGTGGTTTGTTTCCCCTACAAAGAAAGATAAATGCTGGAGTGGTGCAGCACAACCATAGGAAGTCATTAGTCATCTCCGAGATGTCAGTGGAAAGATGACTGAGTCGTTTACCAGTTTTATAATACTAGGAGTTCTGGCATCCCAACTGGTTATCCAGGAGTGTGGAGAAGGATGCACAGCCAATGGCTCTGCTGGTATCTTTGTCACAAGCCATAAATGAAAGACTTCCTGATCTTAGTACAAATATGAAGTAGGGGAAATCAGCAACTTGAGTGGCAATCTGGACTCATCAAAGAGCAGAGTGAGAACAAGCGGTCAGATGACAGATCTTGCAGTAGGTCAAGTTCCCTGGTCTGCTGGATGAAGGAGTTTTTCTTCCAGGTTGTTGCTGGGCCAAATATAAAGAAACAGGAGCAGGGAGCAGCAACCAGGCTCGGTACAGTGGTCATGCAACCACTTCATGTGGGAGACACTTTTCTAAACCTATTTGCAGTAACAACTTTTCCTTCTAAGTCCATCCAGTCTGTTTGTTCCTTGCTTTAAGCTATAACCTCACCTCTTTCCCATTCATCTGAGTGATCTACCATATCTCATATTTTGCAGCCTACTTCCACCACTTTCTGATTAGATAGGGGTTTTCAGC
Organism: Dasypus novemcinctus; assembly: GCF_030445035.2. Classification (NCBI taxonomy): domain Eukaryota; kingdom Metazoa; phylum Chordata; class Mammalia; order Cingulata; family Dasypodidae; genus Dasypus; species Dasypus novemcinctus. The sequence goes on along the minus strand of NC_080679.1, from coordinate 52,470,886 downwards.
CTCCTTGAGTGTATCCCATAATCATTCCCAAAGTGACAGGTGGCCCAAACAAGGATAGATGTTATCCACTTAATTCCAGTACGTGTGTGTCAGGGCCAACAGATCCAGCCTACCAAATTGTTACCCAACTTGTGTTAATCACTTCTAGGCTCACTTCAATCATCCCACCCTTCTGCAGTCCTAACCTCCCACCATCCTAGGAATCTTGTGGGTAGTCTAATGGAGTAAAAAGTGGGATAATCTCCTGACAGAAGCTGAAAAGGAGAGTCCCAAATGGTGTGTCCTTGCTCCCCCCCTTTCATGACCACTCTTCATCCTGATGGGTATAAGGGTAGATTTGCAGAAAGCCTGGGTTTCTTCCTCTCCCTTGCCCCAACCTATGCTAGAAAGAATAGGGCTATTTTTTCTTTTCTGGGGGAACTGCTGAGTTCAGCTTCCAAGGGGCCTGAATAAAGCTGACAATCCATCAAGTAAAAGAGTTGTCAGGGTATAGGCACCAAAGCTCCTTTCTCAATCTGCCAATAAATTCCTCCATAATGCCTGCCACTTGTGGATAATGTGGATAGTCCATCTAATTCTGTGAATTGGGGCCCATTATTGGGTGAATTGTGCAGTAAATCATGATCCTTGGTCAGAGGAGATTTCATCTGTGTACCCATATGGGTGGCAGAACCACTTTCCCAGGGGATCCCATGTATGTACCACATCTGTACAACAAACTGGAAAGGCAAGGCCATAGCCTGACCTGTCTACCATGACCATACACATCTATAAAGGTAAAATAGATGATGTCTTTATATGTTGCCAATTTTTTCCAGAGGTCCTATCCCCACTTCCCACAATTTGGCCCGTTGAGAATATTTCTCAATGCTGGGGATGGTATATGATCTGTCTGAGGCAAGTGAAACAGCAGCTCTGCCCAATGGATGACAGTAACTTCAGCTTGCCTGGTGTATCCATGAAACAACACTGAGCATCTTATGGGGCATCCTCGAGTCAGGCTCCCCAAGATGCCAATGCAGAGAGGGAAAGGCCTCATCTGGTATTGAACATGTTCATTGTTGATGGGAGCCTCTGACACTCCTTACAATAGGATCATTGCTGGGGTGGGGGGGCTCTGAAACCCATTCACGCAAGTGTGTCACTCTCTAAGTGCACAAGTGAGCATAATCCTCAATGTACCACTTCCATTTGATGATTCTCTGTTGTTGGGCACTGCCTGAGTAAGTGTTCTGATAACTCAGGGTCTAGGACATAATGGCAATTTGTGGCCTTAGGAGGATGTGGGAGCTCTCAGCAATCCTTTCTGTTTCCTCTATGACACACAGCACACAAGAAGTTGCTGCTTTAAGAGAGAGTAGTCCTGGGCATCATCTAGGAACTTCTTGATACAAAACCCCAAGAGTCTGCAAATTCTTGTTGCTTCTTCCTTCTGCCAGAGGGCCAGTTGGTGTGGGACAAGTGGCAGATATCTGCAGCCTGAATGGTGATCCAGGTACTAAAAGTTCTAGAGGTAGGGCAGGCATTCCTACCATTAGAGAAGTCAAAGAATGTGAGTTGTGTGGGAATGAGAACATGGAATTATTTTAAATACTACTTAATTCTAGAGCCTCGGAAGGGCCTCAGTAGTGAGGGACAGATAGAGTCCAAAATAAATTTCACTTGGTTACCTTCCATATATAATTTTTGTTCATCATAGTTAAAATATTTATACTAATTCCAAAATTAGCTTAATTCTCTTTGTTCTCTGCTTTTTGTTTTTAAAAAAAATGTTTTCTCTCCCCTTCCCCGCCCGCAGTTATCTGCTCTCTGTGTGCATTCACTGTGTGTTCTTCTGTGACCACTTCTATCCTTAGCAGCAGCACCAGGAATCTGTGTTTCTTTTTGTTATGTCATCTTCCTGTGTCAGCTCTCCGTGTGTGCGGTGCCATTCTTGGGCAGGCTGCACTTTCTTTTGCGCTGGGTGCCTCTCCTTATGGGGCGCACTCCTTGTGCGTGGGGTTCCCCTACATGGCGGACATCCCTGGGTGGCACAGCACTCCTTGCGCCCATCAACACTGTGCATGGGCCAGCTCCACATGGGTCAAGGAGGCCTGGGGTTTGAATTGTGAACCTCCCACGTGGTAGGTGGATGCCCTATCCATTGGGCCAAGTCTGCTTCCCTGTTTCCTGCTTTTTAAAATTTAACAAGACACCCTCATTTTTTCACGCTGCCATTTTTTTTTAATTTAGCATTTTAAATGGTTGCATAATAATGTAAATGTTTATTTGCCTGTACTTGGAAATTTAGGTTGGTTTCTATTTGGATTTGCTTCTTTTAATTTATTGTTCTTAATTTTGCTGCTATAAGCAACCTTGAAACTAATATAATTATTCATTTAGCTATTTCCTTTCTTTTAAACTTTTCTTCTCAAACTGTATCAGATGTTTTTAATAAGTGTTTGCATAAATGACCAAATATTTTAAAACATGAGCCTTGCTTATGCTCAGAAAGTATGGAATTGCAAAATGTTATTTTCTTTTTCTGTCCTTAAATAAATGTATGTGTGTTTTCATGTAATGGTAGATCATGTAGCAATCATTTTCTTATAAATTTGAATTATTTTTCCATTAATGGTTTATATGCAGACTTGATTGTTGCTCTACAGTTTGGTATTAAATTCATCTGGACAAACCAAAATCCTAGATTTCAATTTCACATTTAAAATGCAAATATATGATGTATTTTTCAGATAATGCCAGGTAGAGGAAAAAAAAAAATGTAGAAAGTCTATTAAGTCAAATTATATATGTTTTGCACACAAAAGAAATGGTGCTAAACTTTCCTTTCTGACCTTTTTAATTTCAATTTTAGTTTAAATATTAGTGCCTATAATTTTTATAAATTTTTTAATATATGCATATATGTGCAAACAGATATGCGTGTGTTGTATAGAGGACAAGGAATTTCTGCTATTAATATCTCTTTTTGTCCATTAAAAATGCTGTCTTATTTTAGATTTTACCAACTGGATTTCTTTTAGCAAAAGAGATTGGACTTGGGAAAGAGAAAGAAGACATTCTATTATAGCATTTTTGGAATTCTTACTATCAACTTTTATTTATTCTTTATTTTATCAACGATTTTATATACAAAAATACATTCTTACTTACCAGCCATTAACCAGTCAATGCCTAAAAAAGGTGAAATGTCCCTATGTATTTTTGTTTTGTGATCTGTTTAACAGATGGAATTTTATGGTATTCTGCCTTAGTATACTGTTAAATTTTAACTTCAATTAATGAGCTTTACACTTTTCTTTTATGCACATGAGGAATATTTTAGGCGTTCATTTCCCTTCTAATTAGCTTTTATTGCTGAATTCATTCTGAATCAGGAAGTCATTAAATTCTCAAACATTCACAGATGAATTTACTTAAATTGTAATGAAATTAATTAGTTGGTTCAACAAAATATTCTGAAAATTTTACTGCCCAACCTAGTTTTAAATATGCTTATACAAATATATATATATATATATATTCATTTTTTATAAGCAACAGTGTTCCCTAAGCAAAATCCACATCATACTGTCTGACAATGACCGTTCATTTGAGAGTCATTTACTGTGATTCCCCATTGGTTTTGTATTTAGAGTTGTTCGTTCATACTTTCAAGCCTTTGTCCTGCAGCAGAAAAGTTTTTCTCCATTTTTCCCTCTTTGGCAAACTCCTAACCATGGATCAAGATGCAGTTCCAATAGTCTTTGTATGTGAAAACCTGATGTCAAAACAAAATTATTATTATAGCAATTTGATTCATTGTAGGAGATAAAATATAGAGTAAGTCACAGGTTTCTTAATTAAAGGTTAAACTTATGAAAAGTTTAAAAGAATATTGTGGTATTGCTCTTAAATAATCATTCCAATTATAATATATTAATGAAATTTTCCTATACAAGGCCTTAGGTCATATTCTTCAAAAAGCAGGTACATCCATGACAAACCACAGAAATGTTGGGAATAATTGTTTATTGGGTTTGGGTTTTTTTTGGTTTTATGGAAATTCAGTATTTCACAATTGGAATTCAATGTCCCAAGAATCTGCATTTGAAAAGACCTCCCAAGTGATTCTAGTATACTCAGCTATATTTAGGAACCAGTTGTCATTTAATGAACAATAATGAATTTATATGTTTATTAAAAGCCCATTATCCTATAAATAGATTCCAGAAGAAGAGCTTCTCTATAGTGTGGATTATTTTAAAGGATTTCATTATCTTAAATTTTCAAAAAACACTGTTCCAATTTATTACTTATTTCTCTGTCTTTTTTATTCTTTAAATATTCATTGAACATTACAGTCTAGTGTTACCAGATTTTGTCTAGGTTCTTGACTGTGCTGCAGAAATGAATTTCAAGAGCACATCGGGTGAGTTAAGCCAGTAATTTTTTCAGATAGGAAGGGATGAGAAATGGGAGAAAATAACAGATCATGGGTATGAAGTAGAGAGGAAGGAGCTGAAAAATGATAGTTTTTACAGTTTACAATTTACAGACTACAATTCCCCATTATAGATTATAAATGCCCAGGTTTTACCTGGGTGGCCATCCGGGCAGAAGAAAAACCGTGAGAGCAAAGTGCAGAGGGCAGGAACAGGGGTCCAAAGATGAGAAAGAGAATGAATTCAGGTTTTGCACTTGTTTTTGTTTTGTTTTGTTTTTAAAGATTTATTTATTTATTTAATCCCCTCCCCTCCCTGGTTGTCTGTTCTCTGTGTCTATTTGCTGTGTCTTGTTTCTTTTGTCCGCTTCTGTTGTCGTCAGCGGCATGGAAAGTGTGGGCAGTGCCATTCTTGGGCAGGCTGCGCTTTCTTTCACGCTGGGTGGCTCTCCTTGTGGGGTGCACTCCTTGCGTGTGGGCTCCCCTACACGGGGGACACCCTGCATGGCAGGGCACTCCTTGCGCGCATCAGCACTGCCCATAGGCCAGCTCCACACGGGTCAAGGAGGCCTGGGGTTTGAACTGCGGACCTCCCATGTGATAGACGGATGCCCTAACCACTGGGCCAAGTCCTTTTCCCTGCACTTGTTTTTTGAACTGTTAATTATGACACCCCTTTGCTAAAGGCAGGGGGAGGAGTTCCAGCTATTGCCTGTTTTGATTGATTACCCCACCCCTCAAACCTCCATGAGGGCTCAATGATAAAGTGTTTGGGGAATGTCTGGGGCTTCTCCTAGCTTCTGGAAGAAATCTTGTTCTGAATAGTAGATCTTTTGGGGAGGGGGGCTGTCTTTCAGCATCTTCTTGGGGTTATTGATGTCCACGTGGACTTCTTGCCAGGTTCCAGACCCATCTATTGATTCCCTATCTTACTAGCCAGCTTCGTTTTCCCCTTCAGAGAGTTTACACCTTTAATCTTAAAGGGGTACTGAAGACAGATGATCATTCTTCTGTAGCTACTTCCTGCTGGTTAGGGGCAGTAGATCCTACCTGCTATTCTGTCTTGGCTGGAGGAAGATGTATCTGGCATCTTGGGCAAAGCTGGGTTAAGTCCCCATATGGCTAAGAAGATATTGCTCTTGGAAGAAATAGACTTAATTAGAACTTTGATAATATAAGGTTCTACTTAGAGGACACTGAACTACAGTAGTAGAAAAGGTCAGGTGCCTGCAAACGCTGCATTTTCCCAAAATTGGTGGGAAGCAGTATTCTTCCTTGAGTTATTTTATCCTATTGATTAACTCTAGAGAGAAATTGCAATAGACAATAGGGTTAGATATAATTGCCAATCCCAATTCCTATGGTAGGGGAAGAATGGGAAAGGCATTGTCCTTTTCAGTTAAGTTAAAGGAGATAAAAACAGACAGGGTCTCTTAAGGGATGTCTGGTTTGCCCTCCCACTAGCAATAGGCATTTGGGCTAGAGTTAGAGGGAACAGCTGACTTTGGCATAGACACTACTTAGTTTTTTCTCTTGAAGAAGTATTTCAGGCTGTCCAATGACTGTCATTTATAAATTCCATCAGGTGCTTCTGGTGAACTGGTACACCCTTGGGCAGCTGACTTCACTCAGGATTAGTGCACCAAGTTGGAAATTCCTTTAATAGCTGTGATAGTGATCAGAACTTCAGAGTAAAATTCCTTACATTTTGATTCTAATTGAGAATGAGGCTCGTTTTCTTGCCAGGTTTTGATCGGAACCTGGTTTATAGGTCATGGGTGAGAAAAGATTATTTATTGACCATCTCAAAGGGGCTAAGTTAAAGTGGGTTTTATCCACCTCATTTGTTGTTTCCCTTCTGGTGGAAAATGCTTAGCCTTGGTAGGATGGCATGTGGGTTTGCCTGTCCCCTCCCCTGAGTATGAGTTGGACAGGTTCTGGAATAAGGGCTAGGAGAGAGACCTGGGCTAAGCACATTCATTAACTACTTAGAAAGTGAAGTTTACAAGGACTTTAACATGTTTAGTATTTATCAGTGTATGATCAAAAACAGAAAAGATACCACCATAATCATCAGACATATATCTAGAATAGGATTTAGCTACAGTACTTAATACTAATTAATGTACTACCCAATGCATAAATTTCTCTTTGAGCTGCAATTAATAGATTTAAGTTCCAGGTTGGCAATACTTTACATGTTATCTCTCCATGGAAGCAAGCCATAATGCCAACTGTGTTTAAGTTCTACACACAATACACTGTGATCATTTTTCCACTTGGTATGTTCTTCACACAGAGCAAGCTGCAGCACCATTGACCCTAGAGAGAATCTAGGAAGGTAGGTTCCAGTATTCCACAAGACTCATGCATAGCACCCTTCAGCACTATGAAACAGTGCCAGTCTGGAGGCAATACCCATTGTACATTTGACTAAATGGAGCCATTATTGGCTGCTGCAGTAGTTAGAAAATACAACATAGTTTCCATCAACTTCAGGAGCATGACCAGAGTGTTAGTAGATACTTTTATTGTTTTAGGGGTCAGTGACCAACCTAACCAATAACTCATATGGAGTGGCAACCTCTATTATATTGAAGGCCTGGTGTGAATGCCCAGGAGAGTTTGACAATGCTGAAGTCTATCTCTTGAGTTTTATATACTTTTTTTTTTTTTAAACCAAACCCAATGACTTGGGTTCTTCTTCACGTGGAGTTTTGGATTACTGATTCAGAATCTTTTATTGTTACTTGTCTATTGAGAGCTTCTTTTTTAAAATTTTCATCCCCCTCCCCACACTTGCAGCTTGCTTACTGTCTTCTCTCTGAGTCCCTTCACTGTGTGTTCTTATGAGTGTCTGTATTTATTTATTTTTATTTATTTCCAGCCCCACTCTTTCAGCTTGCTTGTTGTTTGCTCTCTGTATCCTTTCACTGCATGCTCTTCTGTGTTTTTACTGGTCTCCCTTTTTGGTTGTGTCACCTTGCTGAGTCAGCTCTCTTTGATGCTTACAGGCAGGGCAGCACTCTGTGGCACTTGTGGGCAAGTGGCTCTCCATGGCACACAGGCAAGCCGGCCTTCACAAGGAGGCCCCAGGACACAAACCCAGGGCTCCCATTTGGTAGATGGGAGCCCAGCTGCTTGAGCGACAGCTGCTTCCCTGATTTTTCTAAACTTTTTAAACACTTCAAATGCAATGTGTAACATATCAAATGAACTGTTTAGTATTTTCTTATTTTTACATTTTTACCATGAAGATGTTAAGTAGCAGGTATTTTTCTTTAGCAGAAGAGAAAAAAACTATTTCTCCCGTTTTTATAAAATGGAAACTGAGGATTCCCAATGGAATCAAGGTAACTTTTCATTACCACCACTTGAATATGCATAATGAGGTGGCTTCCAGACAGGTCTCTTTGTTATGAAGTTATTTTTTGACATTAATGTAATTTAGGTTTCTAGTTAATAATGCCTTCTTAGAACTAGCCACTTAAATACTTCACTTTAGAAGATGCCTTACAAACTCTTTTATAATTGACCACAACTGCATAGACTGGTTAATTTACAATAGATTACAATTAGTAACTAATGGAATTTAGTTTATGCATTTAAAAGAGGGTAGATATGAATCTCTTTAGCTTAATTTCATAAGATACAAATTTAGAGTTTTCATTTGGTAATTTTATATTATCATCCTGTTATATGGAATTATGTACTAAGCAAATAGACAGACATGAATAGAGTTTGACACAGGAACACAGGCTGTTGTAATTGTCATTCTCTTACAAAATAAGTTTAATGTAAGATAATATTTAAAAGATTCTTTTGAAGGCTCCTTTTAATTACTCTAATTTGTACTATGGCCATGCAGTTTTGCACAAGAATTTTGTTTCTTAATTAATGGCCAATAACCAAAATGTCCCCAATACTGTAATACAATTTTCCTTTGCTTCAGAACTTAATTTTTTCACTTTGACTTTAGCAGACCTTGGATGAGCAAGACTACTTCTATGTATGTTCACTGAGGCTATCAAAGCCTCAGGGAAACTGGTTTCTTTCATGAATTGCCACTTTTAGGAACCTCGACAGTCGAGGCAGGAGGCCTCCTTCACTCCCAGTCTTCAGAGATAATAGGCCTCCAGCAGCTGCTGGACTGGAAGAGTAGACATTCAACCCCCAGGGTTGAGAATTCCACCAGGGAGCAATTTAGTCCACACTTGGAGCCACAAAAAAAAGCAGGGTCACTAATACCAGTAGGACAGAAGACAGGATGTCTCAAATTTGCTTTCTCCTGAGCCATAGGGTCAGAAGCTGTTATGAAATAACACTAACAAGACAGTATTGACATCTAAAGACTCATTTTTAAGTTACTTTTCACCATAATGAAATTTGTAACAGGTGAACCCCAAATCTGATTTCCTAGGCACAAGCAAACTAACAGGGTTAAACACTTATTTCAAAGTTGAATAAAAGTTAAGCACAGATTAAAAGAGAAGAATTTCTTACCTTTAGTATTTCTAGGAACTCTTTGAGTTCAATTGATGACATATGTTTCTTTATCTTGATCACTATTCATACCTTTTATAGGCACAACTGAGTTTAAAATGAGAAGGCTGTTTCTAAAAGGGAGTTATTTGAAGTTTGAGGTTTATTTCCTCATTTCTTTAAGGAGACACAACATGAGGTTTTGGGCCTCAGATCTAGCTGTCCTCTTTTTTACACTTGTTTAACTGGAATTCAGGGTTTCACATAGAGGCCGCTCTTGGCTATACTGTGGCCACAAAGACCAGTAGTAGTTAAATTTTCCTGATTCTTGAGAAAACACTCTTATGGAGAGTTTACTGGTGGGCTAGAGACCATGCGCATTATTCTAAGAAGAATGAAGAAGCATGTTTTAGTCGATCATTCTGGTGTCCCAGAGTCCTAGTCTGACTAAAATATTCACCACTCCACATAATTTGGAGCTGATGATCTGTTCTCAGTGTCCTGAGAATTTCAATTTTCAGAACCTACCTAGCCTACAAGCATCCTCATGGATGACCTAGGTCTTGGGGGATATCTGATAACACCAGAGACCAGATCAATGTACCCAAGTAAGTTGGTGGGAGACATTCTGAGCAGTTACTCCAAATCAAAGTGCCTAAGAAATTTCAGGGGACATTTGGCTGTTCTCTGAATGGAAGGGCCCAAGGAATGGGGGCCATTCAGAGTTTACTGGTCTGATTCTCTGCACCCCTGACATTCCAGGGTCCAAGACTGACTGCACAGCTATCCAAACAGAAGTGCCTGAAATCTCAGGGAATGTTTGGCTGCTCTCTGAATTGAAGCACCCAAACCTTCAAGTTTTAAGGGACATTCAGAGTTACTTCTCTGGTTCCCACCACCCTGGAAATCACAGAGCCCCTGCCACCAGTTGTTCCCAGGACCATTCTGGACTTGGAAGACAGATCAAATGGATCAGATGCTTTTCAAACTGAATATTGCGCCTTCTTCACAGAAGGGACAGAAAGATGCTTCCTCCTATCCTTCCAGAAGTTTTAGATGCAGTCCTAGTTTTATGACTTTACCATTTAGGTATTTCCCAGTTAGACTAGCCATCAAAAGGCCATTAAGTGATTTGAGATTAATTGTTCTAGCTAATGGGCCTTGGCGCCCTAGGGCAATCACTTCCTGACTAGCAAATGCATTTTCAGTTTTAGTTTTAAAGATATCCCAAAGCATTTTAAAACAAACCTGCAAAAAGAAATTCAGTAAAAAGAAGTAGGAAGGTAATCCATGGGTAAAGTTTAATTATGTAAGGGTATCCTGGCCTGGGACCACCCTGGAGAAGGGAACTCCCACAGTATCCATTTTTGGCTCTGCCCACTGTCTGTTGGGCCTGCAAGGGCATGCACCCACTGGGAAGTGCAAGCCCCCAAGTCTCTGCCATTGCAGTGCTGCAGCTGAGGGGAGAGTGTGGAAGAAGGCAATTGCAGTCAGGTCGGAGGGCAAAGCCTCCAACTGCTAAAAGAGCTTGGAAAAGAAATTTGCTGTGCCCAGCACTCTGCTGGAGAACCTCTGTCTTAGCAGGCCATAGTTTGGGCTGCTGTCCTGTGCCCCAGCCCTCCCCACCGGGGTCAGATCTCATAAGCCTGAGCATTCAGCACACACACACAGAGTTCCAGTGCCCCAGCTTCTTCCCTCCCAGGATTACATGAACCAAAGGAAGGCATTAAACAGTCTGTAGGTCATAGTTCCACTCACCAATAAGCTCCTGGGTGGGCTTACCAAATATGTTACTGGATTTTGTCTAGGTTCTTGACTATGCTGCAGAAATGAATTTCAAGGGCACGTGGGGTTAGGCCAGTAATTTATTCAGGTAGGGAGGGATGAGAAATGGGAGAAAATAACAGATCATGGGTCCCAGGTAGAGAGGAAGGGGGTGAAAAGCAATAAGGCAGGCTGATTTACAGACTACAATTCTCCATTATAGATTATAAATGCCCAGATTTTACTTGTGTGGCTATCATGGGAGAGAAAAAATGGTGAGAACAGGGCACAGAGGGCAGGAACAGGGGTCCAAAGATGAAAAAGAGAGCAAATTCAGGCCTTGCTCCTGGTTTTTGAACAATTAATTATTCTACCCCTTTGCTAAAGGTAGGGGAGGAGTTCCAGCTGTTTCCTGTTTTGATTGATTACCTCACCAATCAGAGCCCTTTCGGGGCCCAGCGATAACATCCTTGGGGAATGTCCAGGGCTTCTCTTGACTTCTGGAGGAAATTTTGTTCTGGATGGCAGAATCCTATGTGTATGTGTGTGTTGGGGGGAGGGAAGGGGGTCTTCCAGCAGCCATCTTGGGGTTACTGATGCCCACATGGAGTTCTTGCCAGGTTCCAGATCCATCTATTGATTCCCTATCTTACTAGCCAGCTTCACTAGGCTTGTAAGATTCAAAAATTAAAGAAACACCATCACTGCCTCTAGGATCTCTTATCCTAGAAGTGCATAGAATGCAAAGATGATAAAAAAATATATTTATAATGCTTTGTGATGCATCAAAATAATTAATTCAACAATATATTTATTTTAATAAATTTATTTTTTTTAATTGTGAAGATGTTTCTTTAGTTACTTCAAAAGACTGTCTCTGTTAAAAGTATCAAGTACTTAGATTCTAAGATAGGCATACTTCCGGAGCAGTTTACAGCAAGATGGTAAGTGCAATAAAGTTATATAAAAATTTAGAAAAGAGAAAGTAATTCTGTATTATAAGTACAGCACTGAGGCAGGAGAATCAAATTTAGAAGAGAGCTGTGGTCCTCAAACCTGGCTTCACAGACACCCATGGGCTTTCAGTAACCTCAATGCCCAGGTTGCACTCCAAACCAATTATCTTTTTGGTACAGTCATCAGTAATTTTTAAAGTTCCTCAGGTGATTCCATTGTGAAGCTAAACATGAATACTACTAGTTAGGGATGGCTTTCTGCAAGATAGGTAGTATTTGCCCAATAAAGGGAAAGTAACATGAGGGAGGAAAATTACTGTACAGTTTAGGGATTTGAAAATTGAAAGCCATCAATAAAGTTAAATGCAATAGAGGTGAGTCTGGTGTGGAAAGTAGGAACAAGGAAATTTTTGATCTAGTAAATTATGAAAGTGTTCAACTTATCCCAAAGATAGGGATTCTCAAATGTTTTTATGCTTAAGAATCATTTGGGAAACAAAATGCAGATTTCTGGACCTTGCCCCAGTGAATCCAAATCCTTAGCTCTGTTGCTGCTTAGTGGAGAAACAAATTTAGAGAAAGAAAGTGACATAAATCAGGATTCTTATGGGTACAGAATAGATGTGAGAAGCTCAAAACTAGATTAGGGGCACCAACTGGGGTTGTTGCAGTAGTAGAGATAAGAGATGACTGAACTTCCATCATGACTGGTGGCAAAGGAGACGGAGAACATTTCACTTTCAGATATTATATTTTAACCCATATTTAAATTTTTACATTTTTTCACCTGATTAGAATTGACCTGATTTTTAAAAATCAAAGCAACTTAAGTATTAAAAAGTTTTTCTTTGTTATCTATTATTTGAATTTTCTTTTCCTTTAATATGAACTAGTCACTCCTTCCTTTACTTTTCTCTTAAGGTTAACTCTTAATTATACAGGGGCCAATTGTCTTGCTTCCTCATTACTAGACCCTAGACTGCTTATACTTTGGTGATCCTCAGACTTTCTAAAGTAGGTTATGAAACTAAGGAAAATGATATCAATTGCACATCAATGAGCTTGGCTTGTTTGTTCTTCCTATACTTTGCTTTACACAATATTATAGACATACTTCCAAATGATGTTTATTAATTAAAGCAATTCTTTGAACTGGAAATATATTTTCATTATCACACAAAACAGCTGATTCTGAAGCTATGATCTTTAATTGGGATTTAAGCTTATTCTCTGCCTTTCACCCCCCACCTTAGTTCCTAATCAATTATTGAATATTCTAAAAGTCAACATTTAAAAGTAAAATTACAATCTAAACACATGATTTTTGTGTAAAGCAAATGAAGAAAAAATAGTGTTTACAATATCAGCTTTATAAGGTATATATTTTATGTCTAATCCTACATATCATAGGACTATATTGTAAAGGAAAAGCCAAACACATATAAAATGAAAAGTTTAGGTGTTTATTTTATAACTGCAGGTCTTCCTTTTCTATCACCATCCATAATTACCTATCTCTTCATGCCGAATTTAACTTTTTATTTTAAGATTTTGTGCTAGCTGCAATTTAATTTGCCTTTTGTCCTCCCAAGTTTGTCCACAAATACTTGTACCATATTTGCAAACTTATCTTTATGATTTCCTCATACTAATGCTCTTAGAAAAGTCCACACCTTATTCAAATCCTCCAATATATTACTCTTTCATATTTTATTTTCACAGATATAGTTTATTTCTGTGCCCTTATTATTACATTTTAGAAACTGCCGGCTTCCAATTTTGCTATGGACTTTCTGTCAATGTGTTCCTTCCTACCAGTTGTCTGAGCTTGCTGATGCATACATTTTAAAAGTCCATTTTCTTGGTTCTTTCATTTGCTTCCAATTTATGATCATTATCTCCTAAATTGCCTTCCACTATTACAATTTCAGCATGTAAAATATAGGTAATGAAAAACGTTGCTAGCATTTGGTCATCTATTTTGAAATTTCGTGTCTTTCGAAAAGTTTTAAAAGCTAAAAGTATTCTTCCTTTCTACAATTTGATAATGTATTTTAAAACTAAGTGATTGGTAGTTCAAAATATGTGCAAATGATTTAAAGTTGATCCATTTATTGGCACCATGACTTTTTGGATGCCTAAACTTGCAGAAATCACCTTATTTGAGATTTCTTAGGAAAATTGAGCAACCTGAGTTGCATATTTCAGTCTGTTTATTAAAAAACAAACACACACACACTGATGATCATTCCTACTATTTGGCTTTGAATTACTATGCCACCTCATTTTAAAGTTTTTTCTGAAAGAAATGCTAACTGTGCTTATCTATTAATCATATCATTTTTTTAGTATTTGTATACACAGATTACTCACTAAGACTCATGTAATTTACAGGGCAACATTGATCTGAGAGAACTGACACTGACTGCCTGGATATTGGGAGTAACAAAGAAAGAGGTCACATAAGGTATTCAGTTATAATGTTTTGGAAAGCAAAACCAATTTTCTAATAAAGTTTGGATTGCAAACTCAAAAAATCTTTTAGAGTTCACCTAGTAAAAAGGAAGAGAATGTTTTTTTGATAAGAACATCATATTTTTTCCCACATCTAAAACAGACCTGGACATTGGCCTGCATTTAAACTATTAGTGACTGATCATATTTTTTAAAACTCTAATATGTATTTCTGAAATGATGCTGAGGTTAAAAATAGAAATCTTACAATATGCTTTTAATTATGGTTTTAAATTTAAAATATTACCCTTAGTGATAATATGATTACTTAACTATCTTTGGTTTAAACAAATTAACATAATGACCATTCTCTGAAAAATGGCTCAAAGCATGTGAGGATAAATGCAAATTGAAAGAGAAATAGTTAATTTTCCCTGGTACACAAAGGGAAAAAGACACACACTATCTACCATTTATGAATTGTCTTTAGACAACTTGTAATTCTTAATTATTTCTCTGTCTCTTTGAGAAGTATATAAATCTTTTAAAAGTTAAATAAGTATTGTTGGGGACTGAATCATGTACCCCACAAAAGTCAATTTATGGTCCCAAACCCTGGTCCTGGGGATGTGGGCCCTCTGTAAACAGGATATCTTGAAGAATTTACTTCAGATAGGATGTAGCCTAACCATATCTAATTCAGGTTAGATATTAATCTGTATTATGGAGTTCTTCATAAGCATAATGAAATTCGCCAGAGAGAGAAAGAGAAAAAGAGAAGTCAAGTGGAGCAGCCAGAATCTGGAACCTGAAGAAGTGTTGATGAAGTCATGTCCATTGCCATGTGACAATAAAAGCCAAGGAAGCCACAAGAATGCCAGCCAGCTAGAGGATACCTACACCAGGGAGGAAGCAGGCCTTTCAGGCTCTTAGACCTTAAGCCAATAAATATCCATTGTTAAGCCAATGCATTGTATGGAACTTGTTTTACCAGATGAGAAACTGAAACAAGACTCTTGTTTACTATGATCTTGTGTAGGTAAATAGGGGTGGGGAGCGTGCGGGAAAAGCAAGTGCACTTTATTTTTAAATAATGCTGGAAAACTGTTGCAAACTATATTGATAAAAATAAGATTAGTGCTTACTTAACTACCTAAAATATTGGTTTCAGATTATAATATTGACTTCTTAGTTTATTTAAAGCAGTCAATTATATTAACTGGACAAAATTTACATCTCAAATACAATGTAAGGGATTATGAATATACAGTTAAAAATAACAAAGAAAAGGAAAACTACAGTTCCAACCTTTTACAACCCATGGAATATTGGGGAAGACAGATAAGTAAACAAGTATCTATAAATTTTAATTAAGTGGTAATCTATTATGATCTAATTTTCCACAGGGTGCTATTTGATTAAAGAGAGAGGTTTCTGAACTGACATACTATAAAGGCCAGTTTGAAAGGCAACATTAAGATATCAGGGAAGCACATGAATGAAATAGAAAATGGGAGATTGCAGGGAAGGACATTAAAGTTTCTAGCAACTGCTGTATAAAAATATCGGTTGGAGAGAACATGGAGAAACTGAACTTCTATTAACCTCAATATATTTTCTCAATTGCTCAAGACCAGAATGAGAATACACAGAAAGTAGTTTCAGAAGTACTAGCCCATACCACCCTGAAAAGCAACTCAACTAATTGTTTGTTTAGGTAAAATTTACATTCAGTGAGATGCCAAATCTTGAAATAGAAAATTTGATGAATTTTAACCAATGAACAGACAGGCCTGCACAATTTTCAGTCATATCAAAATACAGAACATTTCCTGAAAGTTTTCCCCTGCCCCTTATATATGGAAAATATAAGAAAACTTACAATATAAAATGAGGGAAAAAAAGCAATACAATTAAAAAGGAGTCAAACAATTCAAACTGACACATTACCAAAGAAGGGAATTACAAATTAAAAAATACACTGAGATACAATTACATACCAAAAAAAGGAGCTAACATTAAAAAAAAAAGATCTAATAGTACTATGTATTGACAAGTATGTAGATAAACTAGAAATCTCATATATTTTGTGTGAATACAAAATGATACAGCTTCTTTAGAAAACCGTTGGGTATTTCTTTTCCATAATGTTAGGCAAAAACTTAGTATATGACCTAGCATTTTTACTCCTCAGTATTTATTGAATGGAAATGAAGACATGTGTCCACAAAAAGATTTTTATACGAATGTGCAGAGCATTATTACTCATAATAGAATAAAATACCTACCAATAAATGAAGAGATAAGTAAATTGTAGTATATTCATAAAATGCAATGGTCCTCAGAAAGGAAAGGTCTAGCACTATATGCAATAAGTATGAATCTGAAACACATTATACTGAGTGAAAGAGAATAAACTCAACCATTTTAAGTATGCTTCTATTTGTAATAAATCGTAGAACTGGAAAATCTAAACTATAGTGACAAAAAAAAAAAATCAATGTTTACCTGGATCCTGGACTAGCAAGCAACTGACTGCTAAGGAGCATGAGGGAACTCTTGAGGCAGAGAAATACTTTATATATGAGGTCTTAAAAGAGATCCATTGAAATACTTCAGGGGATCCCTGAGAATTGAAAAGAGTCAACTTATCTTTATTTTCTGACTTGTAACTGAAATCTAGCATTTCCTTCACTTATAAATGTTTGCAATAAATTACAGTAGTATTCATTTCATATCCCATTAGGGTTGTTGCATAGCTTGAAAAATCACTTACACTTATCTATACTTAGAAATTACAGTAGTTGCTAGACCACACTAGTTGAATGTCATAAAACTACCTCCTGCTACATTCTGAGAATGGGTCCATCATTTTCTAATGACTGGCAAAGGAGTTCATGGAACAAAAAAGTTAAGAACTCTGTTTCTATATCTTGACTGTAGTGTCAGTTATATGGGTGCATACAGTTATAAAATCTTACTTAACCGCATACTTAAAATGAGTGCCCTTTATTATTTGTAAATCATATCTCATTTAAAGCTAATTTAAAAATACCAATATCAGAAAATAGGAGGGAGAATTTTAATCCCTGCTTAACTATTATGAGAGAATGATGGCACAATAAACTTAAAGAAAAACTTAAATGTTATAATAACAAAATCAATCATAATCCCTTGCTGAAAGAACTTCTTAATGAAATCCAACAGAATATTTATCTCAAAAGGTTGGTATGCAAGGGAAAACTGTTATAAAGCAAGTTGGCAATTATGTGCTTATATCTGAATTAGTATTGAATTTATAAAAAACATTAATGACAATAATTACAATATACACTGAATAAATTTGCTATTTCTAAATACCTTCAAATAAAAATTTTAAAATTTACAAAATTCTATTTTCCAGAAACCTGCATAAAAGTGCTTTAGTCAGCCATAGGTGTGCTGATGCAAAGTACAAGAAATCTGTTGACTTTTATAAAAGATATTTATTTGGAGTAAAGGCTTACAGTTACAAGGTCCTAAAGAGTCCAACTCAAAGTACCGTAAGAGGTACTTTCTCACCAAAGTCAGAAACCACATGTTGAAGCAAGATGGTGGGCAATCTCTGCCTGGTGTCTCCTTCCTTCTTCCTTTTAAGGCTCTGTTGTCCCAGCTTCTTCCAATCTCAGTTGTAGAGTGGCGTAGGATATGTTTCTTTCCTTATCTGTGTCTATGGAGCTCCTTCTCTTCCTGTGCCTTCATCTGTGTGAGTGTCTGTTTATATCAGCCCACCAAGGGGGTAGAGACTCAATCCTGAGTCAAACCCTACTGATGTCATCAAATGAATACCCTAATCTTAACAGGTAAATAAAAGATATCTTAGGTGAATCTAATACAATCAAAGGGGCTCACACCCAAAGGAACAGACCAGCTTATAAACACAATCACTCCTTTTGGTGTTCATAAATAATATCAAACTACCATACTCTACCTTCTGAATCCCAAAATACATTACAATATTCCATAAAATCTTATTTCGGTAACAATGCTAAATATTAATAAAAAGTGACATCACAATCAGTTTATAGAAGTGCAGTTTGCCTTGGGGCAAAATCCTCTCTGGCTGTAGACCTGTGAAATATACAAAAAAATTTATCTGCTTCCTACATACAAAGGGATGGACATAGGATAAACATTTACATTACCACAAAGAAAATTTGGGAGGGAAATATACATCATTGGTCCCCAACAATCTGAAAACCTGCAGGGCATACTCCATTAGATTTCAGTCTGAGTCATTCTTAAGATGATGGCTTCTTGAGGCCTACCCTTTCCACAGGCTTTTCCAGTGGCCATTTTTTGGCTCCAACCTCATCAAGCATCTGGGTGGTGACTGAATTCCAGACCTCACCCTCCAAGAACATTGGGGTGATGGCCACTCTTTCTCCACTATCTTAGGTAGATTCTTAACCCCCTTAGTACAGTGAAGTGATAGTAACATTCTCCTTAATCTCAGGCATAGAGGCACAATTTTCTCAGAAGAGTGAAGTGGTAATCTTCCCTTCCCTAATCTTGGAGAACAGACCACCTGTCTCAGAGCACTGGAGTGGTAACCACACTCTCGCCAACCCTTGAGGAATGTGCCCCACCGTGTGTATAGTCTGGGGTGATGAAAATTCCTGAACAGTGGGTTGGTACATCCACCCTCTTTAAATGGTGGGGAAAACTCATCCTCTCTGTACATATGGGTGGAGTTCCTCTCTTGACCTGAGAAGATGACTTAATTTCAGACCTTAGCTTCCATGGTTTTCCTCATAAAGCCATTTTCCCTTCATCTTTCCCTTCTCTGCCTCTTTTAGTCCAGGCTTACCATGGTTTTGTTCATATAGCTCTCTCAAAATTTTGTTTGTTTAGCATGCAAGAAGCCCAGCTCCAAGCCATTAGACAGTAACACTTTCCACAAGATTTTCCTGGATAGCTGCATTTTCAATCCTGGCTTATAAATTCCAAGTTTAGTTTATTCTTAAAATTGGGCACTATCATCTAGAGGCTTGATTTCCAGAGCCTTGGAATTTCCAGAATCAGTTTCTGGTTTCTTCTTGCCCAACAATTCAGTTCTCAGATCACCTCTTTCCTCTAACATTTTGCTATAAGTTGCAAGAAGAAGCCAGGCTGCATTTTCCACATTTAGTTTGGAAATTTCATTGTTTAAATGTCCAGGCTTATAATTTTCAAATTCTGCTTTCCATATAACATCAGGAGTCAATCTTGCTAAGTCCTCTGCAGCTTTAAAACACAGATGGCCTTTCTTCCAGTTTCCAAAAGTACTTTCATCATTTACTTCTAAGGCCTCATCGAAAGTCTCCTTAGTGTTCATATTCCTACCAAGAGTTTCTTCAAAGCCATCTAGACCTTTTCCATCAAGCATCTCACAGTTCCTCCAAAAAAGGAGGAACTTTTTTTTTTTTGGGGGGGGTGGTAAAGGTAAAACCCTTTACCCATTCATAAAACTTTTCAAGTATTTTTGGTAATTGTAAAAGTATGATCACACTCCCAGTACCAAATTCTATTTTAGTCCACCAAAGGGGTGCTGATGCAAAGTAAAAGAAATCTGTTGGCTTTTATAAAGAGTATTTATTTAAGGTAAAAGCTTACAGTTACAAGGTCCTCATGAGTCCAACTCAAGGTACCTAAGAGGTACTTTCTCACCAAAGTCAGCTGCTACATGTTGAAGTAAAATGGCGGTGACCTCTACCTGGTGTTTCCTTCCTTCTTCCTTTTAAGACTCTGTGGTCCCAGCTTCTTCCAGTCTCATCTGTAGGCTGACAGAGAGCATGTTTGTTTCCTCTTCCATGTATATGGAGCTCCTTCTCTTCACATGCCTTCCTCTATGTGAGTTCATTTATATCAGCCCACCAAGGGGTTGGGACTCAACCCTGAGTCATGCTCTATTAATGTGGTCAAATCAAAACCCTAATCTTAACAGGTAATTTGGTCAACGATATCTCAGGAGAATTTAATACAATCAATGGGGTCACACCCACAAGAACATACTAGCTTACAAGCATAACATCTCTCTTTGCATTTCATAAATCTCAAACTGCCACAGGAACTCATAGAAAATTAGACAACTAAATAATTAATATTGCTATACGTATGTATTTCGGCAGATTTGAGTCCTTTGTGGACCCCAGAAAAGATAGTCCTTAAAGTGAGCCCATCCTTGTGCCTGTAAACCAATTGTAGATGGGACCTTTTGATTAGATTTAGTTAAGAGGTATTTTGATTAGATCACTTTATTTTTTATGCTGCCCCCCTGCAGCTTGCTTGCTGTCTACTCTCTGTGTCCATTTGCTGTGCGTTCTTCTGTGTGTCTATGTTTTCTTTTTATTTATTCCCTCCCCCCCCATCCTTTGTGGTTTGCTTGTTGTCTGCTGTCTGTGTCCATTTGCTGCATGCTCTTCTGTGTTTTTACTTGTCTCCCTTTTTATTATGTCACCTTGCTGCATCAGCTCTCCACTGGCACTTGTGGGCCGGGGGTACTATGCAGCGCTTATGAGCAGGGCAGCCCTCTGTAATGCTTACAGGCCAGTGGCTCACCGCAGTATGCAGGCGAGCCTGCCTTCACAAGGAGGCCCCAGGACGTGAACCCAGGGCCTTCCATATGGTAGACAGGAGCCCAACTGATTGAGCCATAGCCATTTCCCTGATTAGATCACTTTTGATTACATCACTTCCCTTGTGGGTCTTTGATTAGATTGTGGACCCCAGAGTGGATATTAATCCTCTTACAGAAGTCCTACATAAATCAAGAACTAATAAAGGCCATAGACACAGGGGAAAAAAAGCTGCAGTGACAGAGAGAGGTCTCCAGATATTGACAAACCTGGGAGAGAGAAAATCCACAGAAGGAGCAGCCCTAACCTGAAACAATGAAGCCCAGAGGAGAGAGACAAGTCAAATGCTTGATTTCCCACAGCTGAACTTGGGGAGAAAGTGAACCAGTTGGGAAGGCAGAAACCAGCAGAGCCACCATTATGTCTTGCCATGTATCAGGAGTGCAGGATTGTCAGTAGTTGAACTTCAGGAACAGAGTTTTGCTTGTTGCCTTGATTTGGACATTTTTCCCAGCCTCAGAACTACAAGCTTTTAACCTAATAAATTTCCTTTATAAAAGCCAAGCCATTTCTTGTATATTGCTCCCAGCAGTTTTTAGCAAACTAAAACAATACTAATGCTTATATGTTCATCTATTTGTAATTTGGCAAAAAAAAAAGCCAAGAGAAAGCCAGTGTACCACCTTTATGTCAGACAATCTAGACTTTAAAGCATAAACTCTAATTAGGAATAAGAAGGTTCAATTTTATTTATAAAATAACTAAGTTACCAGGTAGATAATTCTAAATTTAATGAGTTAAAAACTGACAAATATATAAAACAAAATTGGAGTACCAGATATACCTAGTGGGAGGTTTTATGTTAAAATAAATGTATTTAATTATAAAAATAAATATCCTACAATACAGAAATAACATATTATTCAGTTAAAATAAATTAAAGGAATTCTGAGTGACTTAAAGAGTGAGTTAGTGAACATTTCTCAAATAGTATGCCTTACAACTGAAGATGACATATTCTTTTCAAGCAAATTTTAAACTAATTAATACTAATAACATTAAGATGCTAAAGCATTCACAGTAAATATTAAATAATACATATATACAAACTATATGCTCAAATCACAGTGCAATTAATACAAAAATAAAAGGTAATAAAATGATAACCTCTGTGCATTTTACAAAACACACCTCTAATAACTCACAGGGAAAAATATGTCACTTGTCAAAATTTGTTTGATGCAGGTAAAATGGTACATAGAAGGGAATGTATAACCTTAAATGCATATATTGCAAAAGGATGTAAACTGAAAATCGATGGGCTAAACATGCATCTATAGAATCTATACATAGAGTCGAAGAAAACAATGATGTTAAAGGAAATGAAATAGGAAACTTAAAGCAGGTATTAATCCAACAGTAACATATATACAAGAGACGGTACCAACAAAGTCAAACTAGTTAATTGAAAAGATTAATATATTGCATAAACTTCCTGAAAGTTTGATTAAGTTAAAAAGCCAAGTGGGAACAAATTAGAAATGCAAGAAAAAATCTTAAAAACTACAAATGCTGTAGAGGGTTTAAACAAATTTATGCAAATATGTATAAAAATTTGGATTAAATGGAACATTCTTGGAAAAAAAATACTTACCAAAGCTCACTTAAGACCAAATTGAAAACATTATTAGTCTAAAACCATTAAACTAGTTTAATAATTATTTAATAATTTGCATGCAAAAAAATGCAGTTGTTTTAAGGTGGATTATTAGCCAAAATCATGGATAATATCAATGTTTCACTATTCTTTCAGAGAAAAGGAAATGAGACCATTTTGATGCAAGTCATTTTATAAAGCCAGTACCAAATCTGATAAGGACAATAAGGAAAAAAATTATATAACAACATTATTATAAACAAGATTTTTTAAATCCTAAATAAAATATTAAGAAATCAAACTTAAACCTATATCAAATAATGATAAAATAACAATGCATCATGATCATTTCTTCAATCTCACCATAACAGCCTTCTCCATCACATGCTATATTTCCTGCAGGAAAGATATAAAATGTTTTGTCTCATTTTTCAATATCATGATAGTCATTTCAGAGAATTCTAAAGAGTTCAGGACATTCACTATTTCACTAAGGACACAGGCTCCAAGACAGGAGCGTACATTCACAGAAACCAAGGAGAGCAAGTTAGCTTGCCCTAATTCTGTTCAAATCATGATTATAAATTGGAAGCAGTCGTTTGCAAGGTCAAGCTGAATTGTTTCTTGTTTCCAATTGTTTGTCTCTAGGACGTCTATCACAATTCGATCTAATGAATGACTAAAGCCAGTGTTGGGAAAAATCTGTCATTGTAGTTTTAACTTGTAAGGCAAGATTCTCTGGAATCTTTGTCCTGTTAGTATCAAGCATAGAGCATGGTTTTTAGTGAGCATGAGATATATGATAAAAGTGTGCTCTAAAGAATCTGCTGAATTCACTATGTAGAAAAATATGAGATATTGCCTACAATTAAGGTAAATTAGACAGCTGTTTCTTACTACATTGTGCTAATCCTGCTTCACAATTGTGGATTGTTGATGGGAGATCAGAATGGAAGGAAACAGTATCATTTCACATTTCAATAGCAGTTCATTTTATGATTATCATATGAAGAAAAAGTTTCTGCAGCTGGCAGTGATTAGAAATAAATATGCCAACCCAAGAAAACTGTTTAAATTAAATAAATGGCAAAAAGTAAAAGAATTGGAGATTGTCAGTTAACCATTTTATACAGTTAAAAAAATTCAGACTCACCTAACACTGCTGCAAGAGTAAATTAACATAAATGCTACATGTGTGTTCCCTTTATATATAAAAATGAAAAGTGTAAAATAATAAGCTGGAAGATCCAAAATACTGTTTTATAATATCGTAGTATTCCAAAAAAAATAAATAAATATGGTGACTTATAGAACTGATGTTGGTGCAGTTAAGATTAAATTTTAAACTTATTATGAAAAAGAAATGTAACAAGGTTACAGTTAAAACAAGTAATTTGTTACTATTCAATTGAACTACCTTAATTTTTTTCAGATTACTTAAATACCCTATTGGAAATTTTAGATATTTAGAGAAGTCTGGAAAGAAAGGAAAGAAGAAATCTTTGGGAAAAACAAATGAGTTTTTCTACCATTACCCTCCACAAACGATTCCCTTGTCTTAGATATGTGAAAGTTGCATCCCCTTTGTTGTATTCTGCATTTATTTTAGAAAAATTGCTGAAAAATTGGGAAAGATCACTTTCTTTCCCTTTTACATATATAAACACAATAAAATAAAATTGCATCTTTCTACATAAATAAAAATTCTGAAACAATTTTATTTTTGCTTGAATATAGCAAGGAAACTTTATTTAAGTTTCCTTTTACAACATAGACAATAAATACTAAGTACAATGGGAGCAATTCCTTTCATTAAATAAAAGCTGGTCCATTTGGAAAACATGTTTTTAAAACTTACAATGAATTCAAAACTTTTGGTTTATAGTGATTCTCTTTCCTTTTACTAGAGTATTTGTTCTTTAGTGCTCCTCAAATAATTCTTTTAAAGAATTTCAGTGGTATTTAAGTTTCTGTGTGGTGGGTGATGCATTACCTTCAAAAGGGGATAAAATGAAGCATAAAGTGAATGGAAAATTACTTTCCTTTAGATTACAAGGTTCAGAGACAGAACTCAATATAAATTCTCAAATCTTTGATTCCACATTCTATGCTAACCTGCATTCCTAATATGTTCTATCTCAGTGGTGGTTGTTTCATTATATTACTTGACATTCATCAAGGGTCCTATAGATTTTTAGTCTTTTTCTATTTTTCAGATGACACTTCTGATCTAGTGGTGATTGATAAGGAAATTAAAACTGAAGTTGTTGGGTTAACTAAGTTTATTAGTCTAAAACGCTGCTCATTTACTTTTATAAATTTATTTATATCAGTTTAAAAAAAAACTCTCTAACTTCCTGGTTTAACTAATTTCAAACTATTATAACCACAATCATTATTGATTTGGAATTTATGTTAATGCAGAGATTTTCAGGTAGATTTTCTTGTTGTTATGATGTGGGCTATGGGTGGAAGGCTCTTTGTCTCTTCAGAGATAACCTAAGCTGTTTGACTTGTGGGTGTGGAACACTGCCCTTAGGGACAATGGCAATGGCTCCAGTCCCAGGAAACAGTTTAACAATGCAAGGGCTATAAACTTTAAGTATTTAGGGGAAATGCAAAACAAAATATGCTAAAAGCTTATCTAGAATATCTGGAGTCTATGCTAAAAGCTTACCTAAGATGTGGAAGATATATATGCAAATTGAAGCATATTGAGAACTGAAACAAAGGGACCATTTGGCCTTTCCTCTCTGTATAAAAGACATTTGAAAATCTTGTTCAGGGCTCAGGATTCAAAGAGAAAGCTCCAGAGTCTGGCCAGCCATCAATAAACCATTTTTCCTTCTCAAAATCATTCCTGAGTCCTGGCCTCTCTATACTCAAATAATTGAACTTCTCTCAAATTCTACAACATTTTTGGTGACTCTGGTGGGACAACAAATGAAGGCCAGAGATGGTAGCATTTTGCTGCCCCTTCCAAATCCCCAAGGAAGCCAGGAGGACTCGGGTGAACCCCAAATCTGGGCGCCCCTGGATTAAATTTAATCCAGAAAAGATGTGGGCTCCACCAGAATCTTCCCGACAAAAATCGAGGGCAATGGAAGGTCTGAAGAGAAAGATTCTGGGAACGAAAAAGAACTCCGAACTTGGAAGAAGGTAAGACTCCCCGGGTGAGCACAGTCTGGAAGGCCCTAGCTTTAATTGCTAGGAAGGGGAGGCTGATCACCTCCCAAGAGAACCCTAGTAGCCCCAGAAGGTTGGGGGGAAGCTGTTCTCTCTAGGCTTGGGAAAAGGGAAAAAAAACAGGGAAAAGCCCTGGTGTTTTGGGTTTGTCTAACTGCATGTTAGAATCTGGTACTGGTCTTATATCCACTAAAGGAGTGGAGTCTCGATTTTAATAGGAAGGGTTGTTTATAGGTTCGAGTACTAATGTCCTGGAGAAAAACCGGGAAAAAGCCCTGGTGTTTTGGGTTTGTCTAACTGCATGTTAGAATCTGGTACTGGTCTTATATCCACTAAAGGAGTGGAGTCTCGATTTTAATAGGAAGAGCTGTTTATAGGTTCGAGTCCTAATGTCCTGGAGAAAAAGTTCTAAAACAAAATGGTGCTAAAGCATTGAGAACATTTTGGTTATTACAATCCATTAAGTAAGAAGGAAAATTCTTGTGGTAAACTGCATGGTCATAGTGCAAATTAAGGAAAGTTTCAGGAGTCTTTGAAATGTTTGCAGTCACACTCGTTTTGTAAAGATTAGAAGTTTAAAGTAATTAAAGTTATGTTTTTGTCTCAAACTATTTATATCTGCCTATTTGCTCAAATTGTTGAGATTAAATATGCAGTTATATAAGCAATATGTATTTCTGGACCCCTAATTAATTAAGCTAAACAGTATATAAAATAATGCAAATTATAAGTAATATCAATGAGTTGTGTTTGTGTCTAACTCTTTGTGTCTGCCCATTTTAAAAAAAAATGCTCAGTGTATGTCTTCATACATCAGGATAATATCAAATTAACAAATAAAAATTCTTAAAAGAGCTCTATTCAAATTGTTAAAAATTAAATATGCAGTTATATTTGTAAATATTTTTAAAGCCCAAATTAAACTAAGCAGGATGAAAAAGTCATAGAAATCTGATTATAGAAACAATTGGGAAAGGGCCTCCTCTTTGCAAGAGCTTTAAAGGCAAGGTTAGGTGTGGCAGATAAAACCTATCTACTAGGCTAGGGAATTAAGAATCAGTTTGCCCTGTAATGTCCCAGTTTAAACCTTTTGTCAGCCATAAAATAAAAAAAAAAAAAAACAAAGATTAGGTTAATTTTCATGTAAGGAAAAAATTGTTGATTGGTGTAACCTGGCAGCCTGCTGCCTCAGTCTCCCACTCCCGGGTTGGACAGCAGTGGAGGAGACCAGTTTAGGCCAGTCGTATGGGCAGTGGAAGGATGCCCAAGAAGGACTAAGTCAATGCCATTTCAGCACTAAATTTGATTCCTTATTTGACAAAGGGGAGCAGGTAAAAACTAAAATGGTTGGAATGTGATAGAGGAAGCAGTTAAATCACAAACTTTTGCATGGGAAAGTTAAATCTCAGATAAGATGTAACTTCTGAAGTATCCAATCTATGGAAAAACAGAGGAAGAGCTTGCATGCTAGGCTTAGGGGTATAAATTGTGTCATTTTTCTTTGTTTGGGGCACCAGCCATATCTGGCTCTGCGCACCTTCTTGCAAGATTGAGAATAAATTCTTCTCCACAATCTGGTGAGCGTTATTTTCTTCCAGAAGATTTCTTTCCAACAAAATAAAGGTAATTAGTGGCTCTATTAACAAATTTCAGTAAGTAAAGGAAAGTCCATAAAAACTATGGAGAGATCTTTCCTGGGTTATGATTAAAAAAAAAAAAATTAAATAATTGTGTAATGTGTTTTAAAACCTGGTAGTCAGTATGCTTTTAAATTATTAATTTTCATAACTTAAACAAAGAAGTTTTTAGCTTCCTGTAAGGGAAAAAGAGAACATTCCTTGCATAAACTATAATGGTTTCAATTTTATTTAACTTGAGTGTAATCTCCTATAGTTAATTTATAAACTAAATTAACATTATATGTACAAAATCTTTACAGTAATGAAAATTGTAAGTTCACATTGGTGAAATTAGGCTAAAGGAAAAAGATTGTAGATATGCTCTCTTAAAGAGTAAATTTCTTTCATTGGTAATTGTAATTTAGTAAGTTTATTTAAACATGAGGTGGCTAGTCAATGTGGTTATAGTCAATTATAAAGAGTTTGTAAAACATCTTCCAAACTGAAAATGTTTAAATAGTTCTAGTTGTAGAAGTCATTGTTAACTAAAAAACTTAGATTGGTATTGGTAGCAGAAATAACTTCGTGATAATAAAACCTGTCTGAAGGCCACTGCAAAGTACACATTTAAGTAAATGGTAATAAAAAGTTGTCTTGATTCTATTGGAAATATTCTGTTTTCATTTTAACAATGAAAAATAATATTTTTCCTCTATTACTAAAGTACCTACTGTTATCTTCATAGTAAAATTGTGTAAGTAAACAGTCATTTGATATATGTGTTGCATTAAGTTGTTTAAAATATATATAAAAACAAGGAATAAACTTTAACATTGTCAAACTCTTGTGCATTCAAACCAGGCCTTGAATACATTACAGGTGGCCTCTCCATGTGAGTTATTGGCTAGGCTGGTCACTGACCCCTCAATTAAAATATGTGCTATATCAGTCTCTGGTTCTGCTCCTAAAGTTGATGGAAACTATATTGCAGTTTCAAGCTCCTGCAGCAGCCAATAATGACTCAGTACAGCCAAGTGTACAATGGATATCACCTCCAGACTGGCACTGTTCCATGGTGCCAGAGAGCACTATGCACCAGGCTAGTAGAATACTGGAAAATCTCTCTAAGATGAAGGATGCTGCAACTTGCTCACTGCGTTGAAGAACATGCTAAGTGGAGCCATGATACCAGGATACTGTAAGTGAAACTTAAACACAATTGGCATTATGGCCTGCTCTCATGGAGAGATAACATGTAAAGTATTACAAACCTGAAACTCAAAACTAATAATTGCAACTCTGAATCCTTATGCATTAAGTAATACATTAGTTAATATTAAGTGCTGTACTTTTATCCTGTACTAAATATATGCCTAATAAATGTAATGTTATCTTTTCTATTTTGGATCAAGTGCAGAAGTATATTAGACATGTTAAATTCCTGGTAAAATCATTTTCTAAACAGTTAATAACATGTCTATAGAATAAGGTAGCAGTCTCAGCCAGTCTCAGTCAACTTCTATATTCTACTGTACTCTGCTGTGTAGCAAAGGTGAGGCTTGCTTGCTGATGTTGAGTCACCTATTGAACAAGTCAAAATTGCTAGAAATTGTACAATTAAAACCAAGGTGTAAAAAAACCTTTATTCTGTAGTTCTAATCACTCCACAGGTGAAAACCAAGAGAATTTCCAACTTAGTGTTCTAATCCTGAGTGAAGCCAAGTTGCCCAAGGAGTGCCAGTTGACCAGGAGCATCTGACAGAGCGAATGAGTGCCAAACATTGAACAGCTTGGAATGTGTCTTCAGACAAAGTTAAGGGTCTGTTGCAATTTTTCTCTAAAGATAAATAACTTAAAAAATTAAAAGGATATATATGCTGTTCCCACCAGCTTTTAAGAAGGAGTGCCATCTTTATAGGCACCTAACCTTGTCTACCTCTGTAATCCAATGTCCTCTTTTAAAAATGGGTATTCTAAGTTTTTAATTAAGTTTGTTTCTTTCAGAGTGAACATCTTATTAACCATATGAAAACTTCATCCAACTTCGTACAGAATGCCAGATCCATCTTCCTCCAGTTAAAATAAATTAATAAGAGTTTTACACCTTATTAGGCAACGACTACGGCCCATGGCCAGCAGGAAGCAGTTACAGAAAAGAAATCATCTCCCTTCAGCACCCCTTTTAAATTAAAGGTGTAAACTCTTCAAGAGTAAAATTAAATTAATAAATGGATTTGGAACCTGACTGAAAATCCATGTGAGCACCGGTGGCCGCAGAATGACTGCAGGAGGCCCCCGCCCCAGTATTCTGCTGTCCAGAATAAAAACTTCTAAACTTTTTTAAAAACAGTCCTGGATGCTGCTCTAAAGACTGATAAATAATCGATCAAAACAACAAACAGCCATCCACCTCATAGCTCCAACAATAATTATGCCAAAGCTTAGCAAGTTAAACTTTGGCAAAAGGGGGGAATGATGTGGGCTATGGGTGGAAGGCTCTTTGTCTCTTCAGAGATAACCTAAGCTGTTTGACTTGTGGGTGTGGAATGGTAAGAGGCTGCAGTCCTGCCCTTAGGGACAATGGCAACGGCTCCAGTCCCAGGAAACAGTTTAACAATGCAAGGGCTATAAACTTTAAGTATTTAGGGGAAATGCAAAACCAAATATGCTAAAAGCTTATCTAGAATATCTGGAGTCCATGCTAAAAGCTTACCTAAGATGTGGAAGATTGAAGCATATTGAGAACTGCAAATTGAACATATTGAGAACAAGCAAATTGAAGCATATTGAGAACTGAAACAAAGGGACCATTTGGCCTTTCCTCTCTGTATAAAAGACATTTGAAAATCTTGTTCAGGGCTCGGGATTCAAAGAGAAAGCTCCAGAGTCCAGCTGGCTGTCAATAAACCATTTTTCCTTCTCAAAATCATTCCTGAGTCCTGACCTCTCTATACTCAAATAATTGAACTTCTCTCAAATTCTACAACAGTTATAGTGGTTGTTTTTAACATTTGTGTAGCTCTTTAGAGTTTAAAAGCACTTTTAAGCACATTTCACCTTTTATTCTCACTTTAACCTGGTTGCAGGAAGTTGAAGTGGCATGGTTAGTATCTTCAACCTAGGCCTCTGTAAAGGTGAGGAAATCAAGGAATGATTTTATTATGTTTCTCTAGTCACATGTTTATTGAAAAGCTCAAAGAGTTCAGTGTTTTCAGTTTGTTTAATAACATATTGTAAATGCATATCCTCCTTTTTTTGACATATACATACAAAACAAACCAAAGGACCAGGATCTATTTGGTTGGGAATCTTTTGATAAGAATTGTTAGTGCTTGGAAAAGAGGGATCATGGATGAAGTGGTAAAAGTAGAAGTCAGGAGATTATTGATGAACATTACTTGATCAAAAGGTAAAAGAGAGTTAGAAGAGGTGGAGTTTCTGCATTCTTTAAAAATACTCTTTATTACTATTTTTCTTAAGTCATGCTATAAAAATGAGAGTTTTCAGAATTACACTGGTAAAAGTAGAATAAACCACAGTTTACTTGGATATCTTTATATACAAATGTTAAATCATGAAAACAAATGCAAGCAAACAAACAATACTAAAAAGTTTCTGTGTTTATCACTATCCTAAATCACCAATTTTAGATGGAGAAAATAAATGTTAAAAATTAAATTTATTACATGGGGAAGATTAAACAAACAGATGATATAAAGCTGTTTTCCCTCCTTGTTAGCTCAAAATAATTAGTTTTATAAAATGTGAATGCTGTAACCATTGGATTATATATGTTTTGTTCTATTATTTCCATGTAGTATTTGACCCAACTTCTCTAGTTTCCTGAGTTCATGAGTTCTTTCTACAGATTTAGCTAATTTTATCCAATCTTTGGGTCTGCTGGCAGACTGAGTAGGTCCTACAGGTTCTAGTATCATCTTTGCCCAGACCCTTCAGTTTCTCTGTGTCTCTAACATATGTCTAGAAAGGATTATTGGGCATGTTCATGGTAAGTAGCAGGGGTTCATAAGGAAAAGCAGAAATGTACAGGTACTTTTTCACGCCTCTTCTCCATTGTTTGCTATTTTTCCATTGGCAAAAGCAAACACCAGCCTAGAGTGAAAGGCTGGATAAGCACTCTCCTCGCAAAGCACATTGCAAAGCATCAATATACAAGAGGGGTGAAGAATTTTGGGCCATGTTCACAATGATCTACCACAACACATGTTCCTTCTGTAGAATAACTATGGAAATCTGAGGCATATCAGGAAAAAGGTTTCAGAAGAGGATGCAAGTAGGTGTTACAATGCACAGAAGCAGAAAAGAATTATAGGCTCCAATAGACTAAAAGAGAGAGCAGATTAACATATCTGGAGAGTTATAGATTTGGTAGATAAGGATTTTGGAAGATCCTGGAAATTAAATTATATTACTTAAGACAGGAAGAAAGAGGATCTTGAAGTTTTCACTCTGATGACAATGTTTGATGCAATAATGATACATTGAAAATTAGAAGCTAAAATATTATCTACCTTTGGTGTTTGGCAAAGTTTAAAAGAGATGAGTGGGTGCAGATGTGGCTCAAGCAGTTGTACCCCCACCTCCCACATGGGAGGTCCCGGTTTCAGTTCCTGGTATCTCCCAAAGGAGACGAGCTGATGCAATGAGCTGACAGATCGAACTGACACAATTCTTACAATATCCTGGATTATCAAGATGGTCAGATAAATCAATTGAGCTTTTAGGTATTAAAACCCATATGTTGAATTCCTTTAGAACAGCAGTCAGCAAACTATGACCCTGAAGGCCATATTAAGCTCTTCATTTGTAAGTAAAAATTTATTGTAGCATGCTAATAGACATTCACTCACAAATTGTCTACACCTGCTTTTTTGCTACAATGGCAGAGTTTAGTATTTGCAACATTCCACATGGATGGCAAAGAAGAAAACATTTATTATCTTGCAATTTAATGAAAGAGTTTCCCAACTCCTGCCTTAGAAGATTGAAAGATTGTTGTTTATAGACTGCATTGATATAATATATACTGTACATATTATATATGTACTCCTATCCTCAATGAACAATGAATTTATGTACAGGAACACACATATTCACAATCTCTCCTTTTTTGGACCTTAGAAGACCTGATTAAGGACACTAAGAGTTGTTTCCTATCTTTTATAATATTGTTGTCAAAAAGATACCAAAAAGAGCCACAATCTTCACTTTGAGGATTCATTTGTTTTAAAGTAAAGGTATTTTTTCAAAACCAAGGTTTTATAATAGAGATTTGAGTTTTATTTTCTGTAAAGTACAATTCTAAGTATGGATATATTAAGACTTTAGTTCACAAGGAGTGAAATGTCTCATATTTCTTTCTTTAAGTGATTTTGAATGGAAAATGGCAAAACTATAGTCAAGTAAACTGTTAGCCTATAGTCAGATATCAGACACCAGAAACAAATCTGAATTTCTTTTTAAAGTGGTTAAGTGACATCTACCATTTCTACATGAATGAGCATTCATTTATCAGAAAAAACCTTTAGCTCATTTAATTCAATCGTGTTCTATAATTATTGAACAGTGAATTTTCTTCTTTAGGTCCATGGAAATGAGAATTTTAAAAGACTGAAAAATGTAAAGTGCCTAATATCATTATTAACAGCACAAAAATTTCATAATGGAGCAGTATTGTCCTGATCATAGATTCTCTTATTCCATCTTGCATTGATGGTGAAAAATCAGTAAAATTTGAAGCAATTGAAACATAGAAATGACATAGTATCCAATCCAATATAAAGACTTCATCAAGGATGTAAAGGACATATTTCCCAATGAGATAGATGCTTTTTTGTAATTTAACCTTTGGTAGTAATTCCCATGTAGATGATTTGTCATATAGATAAAATATCAGTAAATATCAGATATGGAGAGAGTCAATTATTGAATATAAATAACCCATGTAAAATTAGGATTTTTTGCTGGGGAAGCTTGGTTTTAATGACAGCTAATTAATAGCTAGTATGGCATATGTTGTGAATATTTATATGCAGTTATAATTTTGTATGTTATCTCTTGAATAACAATATTACCACAAACATAGCACCTTTACACAGCACATACTTAAGATTTTACATTTTTCTGTGGTACAGGCGTTTAGGTACAGTTAGATGGTTCCTGTGCTTAGAAAATCTCTGGTTTGGAATCAAGTTGTCATTCTCCACTGAGGCTATGCTGAAGAAGACTCTGTTTCCAAACTTACTCAAGTTGTTGACAGAATTCAATTTTTTTCCTCAGTTTTTTTGGTTGTTAACTTTTGGCTGCCCTCTGATCCTAGAGATCTCTCATAGTTCACTCCTACGTGTAGTTTCCTGCATTGCTGCTTGCTTCCTCAAAGCTGGCAAAAAGGAGAGAGAGAATCCAACAAGAAAGGAACTACAATCTTCTAGGATATAATCAATTGCATATGATTATATGCATGCCATCGCCTTTGTCATAGTCAATGGGTTGGAAGCAAGCAAGTCACATATCATGCCCCCACTTGATGGAACAATACACAAGGGTGTGGCCATCCTGAAGTGGTGATCACGGGGGTCCCTCTAGAATATGCACACCACCACATTCTTCATATTTGGGATGACTCTTTCTTTTTATAATCTTACTGTTTTGACAGATATTGACTATTGGAGTACTCTCTGTACCCTTATCCCAGACCAGAAAAGTAGTAATGCAATTAAAGTTGGGATAATATTATTCAGAATTCCTGATAACATTAACAGGTTTGCGGATAGGTTCATAACAGTTGTGGAATTGAATCATGTCCCCCACAAATGTTTAGGTCCCAACCACTGGTCCAGTGGGTGTGAACTCGTAAGTAAAAAGTAAATTTGAAGAAGTTACTTGTTATGAGTTTCTGAATCAGGGTGGGCTTTGTTACAATATGGGTACAGTCCTTATAAGCAATGGAAAAAGAAACATTAACATGGAACATCCAGAAGCTAGAAATCATGAAACCCAGAAGAGAAACAAGATGCTGCCATATGAATTGCCATGTGACGAAGAAATCAAGGAACACCTAAGAATTCTAGACAGACAGAAAATACTGACTCTGGCAGTAAGCAAGCCTGCTAACATCTCCAAGTATAAACCAATAATTTTTGCTGCTAAGTCAAATTGTTATATGTTACTTGTTGTAGCATCTAGGAAGCTAAAACAGTTTTTGGTACTGCAAAGTAGGGTGCTCCTATGACAAATACCTAAAAATGTGGAAATGGCTTTGGAATTGGTTAATGGTAGAGGCTGGAAGAATTGTGAGTGCATGATGGAAAAAATCCTTGACTGCTCTGAAGAGACTGTCCATAGAAATATGACTGACTGTTAAAGGTATTCTGACAAGGCCTTAAAAGGAAATGATCAATGTGTTACTGGAAACTGGAGGAAATGCAATCCTTGCTATGAAGTATCAGAGAAGTTGGTGAAATTGTTATTTAATGTAAAAAGGAAGGCAGAACTTGAAAGCAATCAATTTGGATACTTAGCTGAGAAGATTTCCAAGCGAAGTGTGGAAGGTGCAGCCTGAATTCTCCTTGCAGCATTGAGTAAAATGTGAAACAAAAAGAATAAGCTGAGAATTGAATACCTAAGCAAAATGAAATCAGATATTAATGATTTTGAAAACTGTGAGCCAATTGAAACAGTGTGCTCTGAGAATAAGGTAAGAAACAGGTCTACCTGGTACCTCCCTGAGCTTCAGGGAGTAAGATCCCGGAATTCCATGTGAGGATTTAACTAAGCAACATTTTCCTAAAAAGGGTGTGTCTGAACATGGACTCAGTTTGCCATTTCAGTGGAAGTCAGGATTGGATCTGTGGAAAGTCTTTTTTTCTGATGGTTTGGACCCTCTTGCAATAGCACACACAAAGTCAATAAGCTTTCTGAAATCTGTGTGAACAGAAGCAATGTCCAAAAAGAAAAAGAAAGGACCAATTGAAGGAAGAATGATTTCAAGGGCAAAACCATAGAAACCAAGGTCTGGACCAAAGAGATCTCCTCGGGCCATTAGAGCATCCCCAACCTTGTGTGTGAAAATGGCAGGTCCACCTCTGAGCTTGAAGGTGGCAGATATCTGCCTCTGGCCCTTGGAAGGGGCAGGCCTTGTGCCCCATAGTTCAGGGACAGTGCTGTTATCCCATTGCCCAGGCATTCATGGAGAACCTGGTGGCCTTCCAGATGCTCAGAGATAGTAGGGCCTACCTCCCAGTGTTCAGGGAGAGCATGGCTGCTGCACAGGGACTTTAAAGGGGTGAGACTGCCTCCCCATCAGGCTAGAAACCTGACACTGAGATTTAATGGAGGTGGTCCTGCTGGTTTTTAAACTCATTTGGGAACCATGACCCCTGTTTTTCTTTCAACTTCTTCCTTCTGGAATGGGAATGTTTAACCTATTCCTGTTTCACCATTGTATATTGGAAGCAGATAACTTGTTTTCTATGTTTCACACATCCATTAGACCTAGAAATGTTGCCATTGGATCAGCCACACAAGTAACTGAGTTTGCTGAAATTCGTACTTAATGTTACTGAAATGACTTAGAGCTTTTAGGATGCTGTGATGGAATAAATGTATTTTGCATGTGAGAAGAACAAGTTTTTGTGGCTCCAGAGGACAGACTTTTGGGAATTGAGTATGTCCCCTACAAAAGGTATGTTCAGATTCCAATCCTTTGTCCTGTGGGTGTAAACCCATTTGTAAATAAGATCTTTGCAGATGTTATTAGTTAAGGTTTGCTCAAACTGAATGAGGGTGGGTCTTAAACAAGCATAGCTGAAGTCCTTATAAGCAAAAGAAATTGGATATGGAAAGAAAACATTAATTCATTTATTTCCAAAAAGGCTGTAACAGTTCCAGAGACTGAAATCTTCTTTTCTCATAACTGGTGAATTCTCCTTCTCTGTCACATGTAAAATTTAACCCAAATTAGAATCAGACTTCTTTTGAAATATGATCAAGCTTCTGTTGAATAACTTAAAGTATGATTTCCTTTAAAATATATTGAGACATTCTTCCTGATACACAGAGATATCAAGCTTGCCAGTGGTGGCAATATACCCTAAATGCTATTACAGTTCATTGATGTTGACATTGATAGGATGTACAAACATTAAGGTGCATTGCTATCACTCCTTTTTCTATTTACACTGTACAGGAGGGAATTTCCACAAGTTTAGTGTGTGATGGCTCAATGCAGTAAAAATTAGGAGGAAATGTCCATTAACCACACAAATATTCTATATCTGGCCTGGTCCAACTTCTAGCCTCAACTTGTCATTGCCATTACTTCCCCATAAACAAACATAGTTCCTTAATGCTCAGTAAGTTCAGTTCACTGAAAGAATGCAGTTTATTTTTATGACTTTTTTCCTTCTGTTCTACTTGCCAAAAATGCTCTTGTTCCATTCTTTTTGAGAAACTGACAGTTTTTTCAAATTCCAGCTCAGCCATAATTCATTTTTTAATTACTGCATTAGACATTTAGATTTAGATGTAGCTTTGCTAGAAATTTGGACAAAGACAGATAAAGAAAATTAGACTTTATACTGTAGTTGATCCATGTATATACTGAAGGTTTATTTCATGTACCCCTCCCTTCACTAGTGACATTATTATTTAATTTGCAAATTCTTTCCTATTCTGTGTTCTTACTTCTTCAGGAGAATTATTATTATTATTTTTTTATTATTGTAGAACAGACAATCTGGACATAGTAGATATTCAGAACACTTGTGAATTCCTTTACTTACTTCAAAATAGAATTGGAAAAATTTTATTCTTTAAGGTATGAATTTTGGGGAAATTTCAGATAACTAGTAAGAAATGTCTATTGTTAGTATTTCATCTCCTATATCAGAAAAGGCAATTCCACTGTAAATTGATGTGAATGGTATCAGTACAAAAAAGGTGACCATAAGTACTGACAAAGAGATAAGAAAAAGAAATCTAGGCAGGGTCAGAGTAGAGCTAGCTTTCTTAAGAAAGTGAGATTAGGAAAGTTAACATAAGAACTAACTTGAAGTTATGCTTTCATTTTGAAACTATCTCCTACCCACTCTCCCTCTCTATCTCTCATATATATATAATGTATATAATGTATAATATAAAGTATAATATAATATACATAAATGTAGATGTGCATGATTGGATATGTAATTTATATATATATATATTTTTTTTTTTAATTCAACATACAAAGCTAAATTTTTAATTCTTAATTCATTTTTGGCTAGTGTCCAAAGGAACACACCCTTACATTATTTAGACATTCTAAACAGCAGTACCTAATGGACCACTTCAGTAAAAATTTAGAGCTTAAATCATCCAAATATATTATAATATATAATATATATTAATATATTAATTATTTTCACCATATACTAGTGTCTGAACACATCATTTTCCTATACACAGGTATTGAGAAATAGGTCCCAGTGCATGTATGTGTGTTTCTTTAAGAAACTGATTCCTGTACCAAGATAAGGACGCTTCTATCTTAGAGAAAGTTTGAAATTAAATATAACATCAGCAGATAACTTTGCTTTATACATTGCAGTTTTGGAATAAGTGGACACTTGCTGTGGTCGATGTGAAAATAAAGATGAATAGGACATTTGAATTCAAAGCATTGAAATCCAGAGTTAAGGTCAAAACAAAACAAAGCTTGAAAGTTTGCAATTAGCTATGTGAAGCATATATAACTAGCAACTAGATTTAAGGTATAGGTAATGTTAAAAAACCTGTATACATTATTTTAAATTTTGATTTGTATTTGGCTGTGAATTCATAGGTAATTTCAAGTAAGTATTTATAGGAATGGGAACATTTGTATAAAGTATTCCAGAAATAATCTCTAACAAATACATGATAGAGGAAAGAAACCAATTTGTTTAGTAAGGGGTGGTAAAAAATGATGAACTGTGAGAAATTGCTGTTGGAATTCTTCCAGATAAAAATTAATTAGAGAAATAATTTAGAGTTTCTAAATTAAGGAAAGAGTTCTTAGTAATTTACGTTATTTGTGTTGCATGTCTGGCATTCAGATAAAAAGAGAGAGATAAAAAAGCACTCCTGCCAGTAACTGCCTTGGCCTCATACCTACAAAGCTATTCGTATTCCATGGGCAAGCACTAATCCTATGACCTGCATAGATGCTGTCTGGGGGAATGGGATATGTAGCACAGCAGTGTGACTAGCAAGAATAGGAGAATATTTGGGAACACTAACAATCTGTATTATAGGGTTTAATTCTCTGGGGACTGACAGCACACAAAAC
The DNA here is from genome assembly GCF_030445035.2 of Dasypus novemcinctus. Taxonomy (NCBI): domain Eukaryota; kingdom Metazoa; phylum Chordata; class Mammalia; order Cingulata; family Dasypodidae; genus Dasypus; species Dasypus novemcinctus. The sequence goes on along the minus strand of NC_080679.1, from coordinate 52,432,420 downwards.
CATGAGAGGCATGTAAAGCAGGATGCTAATTAATTAATTTGCACTGAAAACATATTGCCAGGGGGGCAAGAAATATTCTCCCTATAATCTCAATTTTATTTTAGCTTCAGAATCCTGATGAATCTGTCTTACACTAGACATATGACTGCTGCCAAAATCTAAATATTAAAGCTCTTGGATAAGAGTTTTAGTGACAGCAGAGATCCCTTTAAAAATATATATATATATATTTTTTTATATATATATATACTTTTTAATATTTTAAAAGATAGTTTGATTATATAAATATTACACAGAAAATACAGGGATTCCCTTATGCCCCACTCCCCACACCTTCCACATCCTTCCACATAAACAACATTCTTCATTAGTGTGGCACATTCATTGCAATTTATAAACACATCCTGGGGCATTGCCACTGAGCATGAATCATAGTTCACATTGTAGTTTACACTCTCTCCCACCCAATTCTCCATGTTATGGGGAGATATAAAATGACCTATATCTGTTGCAATGTCATTCAGGATGATTCCCAAGTCCCAAAAGAGTCCCCATATTAGGTTCTTACTTTTCATAGATTTGACCATTCAGTCAGGTAGCAATGAAGTCTAGCTGGCATAATTTTTCTACATCTTTAAAACAACTTTAGATTTTTCTGCTTTGATCCATTTGTATTGATCATAATTATAAACTTCCATTATTTTCAGGTTTTGGGTTGGACAGATTGCTTTTCTCTGGAGTCTTTCAAAACAGTTCGTTAAATAACTAAAAATTTAATAATTTTTCTTCCTTCAAATAAATATTTTCAGAGTTATTCTATTTTTTCAGTTGCACTATATAATAAAAATTATCAAAAATATCAATAGGAACTTATAAATAAAACTCTGATATTATCACTCTCCAAAATGAAACTTCACTAATGGTAGTTTTCAATATATGATTGAAATAGCATCTTCTTCCAATATCCTTTTAAATAGTATCATCAAGCACATCTTCATCTCCAGTATTATTCATTTAAATCTCAAGACATTAGATTTTACTTTTGATATAAAATCTAGTGCCAATCCAGTGCCTTATATACCAAGAATATATTATTTTCCAAAGAAGAGGCAAATATTGCTTCTATTTCAATTTAGAATAATTCAAAAGGAAAATGAAATAGATTTTAAAGGATTGATGATATATAAGAATACATCAAATACTTTCTAGTCTGTTGATTTAAATAATTCAGTTTTCCCTAAGCTATCATTCAAATAATTTAACACTCTTTTCAGAATATAAAACTGTTTTCTATTTATTCATATTTACTATTTAATAATTCTCTTAAAGCAATTTAGTCATCTGTATAGGAAAAAAACATAAGGTGCTTTATATATATATATATATATATATATATAGGTCAATTTGATTTCTAAGACACAGCAATTTCCTATTGAAGTAGTATAACTTCTTTTAGTTTCTGTTCTTCTTCTGTAGTATCTGTAAATATCAATAGGTTGTTAATTTTAAATAATATCCCCCACACTCTCAAATTTATTTTCTATCTTATAATGATTGATACTACACAAGAAAATTAAGGTAAGTAGACTAGATAATAAGATTTTTTCCTTCCAGTTACATGTAGCATTTGTTGTCTGTTAACCTATCTGAAGTCCACTTTTCTTAGAAGGAAATAAAGATATTTTTCAGTTCTTTGAGAAGCATGTATTTACCATGTGCTTATAAACTGAATTTTTCTGTTTTAATCATCTGAAGAGTGCTCAGTTAAAAGCTTTAAATTGTGTGTTTTTAAATTGTGTCACCACCAATTTTTCTAAGAGAAATTGACTAAAAAGCAAGGTGAGTCTATGATTTTTATTAAAACTGCAACTTATACTTTAAACTATAAAAATATTATGATAGAAATTAAATAGAGAAGTATTCCTCTGAGTGAATATGTGGTTTGGATTAATGTTTAAAATATAGAATTTTTATAATCCCTTTGTTTAAAGAGCATTTTATTTTTCTCCAATTTCTGTCATCTAAGTCAAAAGAATTTGGCATGAGAGAAAGAGAGCAAAATATTAGTTGTAATTAATGGTTTACTTCATAGAATTCTTCCCTTCCAGAATATATAAAATATAAAATATATTCAAATAATTCTGAATGAAATTCAGCAATTTTGCTGGATTTTTTCATTTCAGAATAGTTTTTAGGAACTGTCAATCTAACAATCCCATGCAAGATATTTTCCAATCATTAACTTGGTCTGTGCCGCTTCAAAATCATGTAAAATAAACATCTGCCAGAACAGGCATAAAGCTTTATATTCTTATTTCTTATCAAGAACACATATTATCAGTATGTTGTCTGTTAGAAAATTAAAGAAAAAAAGAGGTAGTGTTTATCCCTTTTCATAGATGGACATCAGTTTTGGATAGTAAGCAAATGCATGACTCTTCCTAAAACTTGTTTGCTCAGTTTAGAGTTTTAGTATATTTGAGCCTGAACAAAGTTCAAAATTAGTTAATTCAGCTTCAAAGGTTTAAGAGGACTATTTTGCTTTAAATCATATTTTGCAAATTCAACTACAAGCATCATTCCTACAAAACATTTAACATCTGTCTCATGATTTTCACTTCCTATGCATAATTATGATTATGTCTTTCCCCTCCACTTCCTCCTTATGAAATATTCTCATTCTTTAAAATTCAGCAAGCTATATTTCCCACAAAAGATTCTCTTCTCTCCACAAGAAGTGGATACTTCCTTTCTCATTTTAAAAATATCCATTCAATATTGTTTTATAAGAGATGTATTTCATTTGGCCTTCATAATTGGAGACTCATTTTTAAATTAAATGATATCACATCATCCAACATCTCAGCTAGGGACCAAGAGGGAAAGGAAAGATATTAAGACACAGAGATAACTTACAATATGTCAGATTTGGATAGATAGAGCCAACAAAACAACCATAAGGATGGGAAATCTCTAACTCCACTACATACCTGTGCATATTTACAAGCAGAGAAGAGAATTTGCGCTTTGACTTCCATCTTAACTTTTTATCCGAAAGAAGCAGATTAAAAATCTAAATAAAAGTGCTTTGGAATGTTGATGTTGGACATTGACTCTATTTGTGGTGGATTGATTGTGTGCCCCTGCTGGGACATGTTCTCAGTCTTGATGTGCATTCTGGTGAATGTGGGCCCATTGTAAATAAGATCTCTTCAATATGTTACTTTACTTAAGGTGTGGCCCAAATGAATCAGGTCAGGGTCTAATCTGGACTGCTGGAGTACTTCATAAGAAGAGTGGAAGTCAGATGGAGAAACAAGCTACTGGAGAATCAAGAAGCTAGAAGTCACTGGGACCTAGAAGAGAAAGAGGATGCTGACTTACACATTGCCATGTGATTGCCAAGGATTGCAAACCAGCCAGAAGATACTGGCCCTAGGAGGAGGCAACCTTCTAGTTTCTGAAACTCTGAACCAATAAATTGCTGTTTAGGCAATCCATTGTACTGTATTTTTTTCAACAGCTAAGAAACAAAAATAACCATCTACCAAAATAGAAAAGGAAAATTAGAGAAGAAGCATAGCACTCATGATTAAATTGCAATAACATGAGATGGGACTTAAACAATGGTGGAATAAACATACCCATAAATTTGTTTCTCCATAAAAGCAATAGAAACACTGGCAAACAATGTTAAAGTCAACTTTTACATAACTCAAAATTAATAAGGATTGCAAGGATTGGATCAGTGTTTGTTCAGTAAAATCTGTTGAATCTTCAAAGAACAGCAGGATTTTGTCACATTTTAGCTTAATATAATCGCATCTGGCTATACACAACTAGATTGTCCTTAAAAAAACAAAACAAAACAAAACAAAACAAAAAACAGTTGTCTTGCTACAATGGTAGCCGTGAAAAACAGCAGCCTTCCAGCCCTGGTAGGAGGTAGGGAAAGACAATTGTGGAAGTACCTCAGAAAGTCTTATACACATTGAATTGTGACTATTTGATATCATTTGACCACTCTGCTGTTATATGCTGGACTTCTTTAACAATGCAGCTGAAGGTGCAGTAACAGTTAGGACAAAACATAGCCTAGCCAAAAACTTAAAAGGAGTATCAATGGAGAAAGATGTCCATAGTGGACTGTGAAAAACTCTGATATATTCCTGGAAATCTAGAAAGTGATGGGCATATGCAGGCTGTCTTCATGCAAAGGAAATAACCGCAGAGAGCTGCAGTATCTCAACTTTGGTGAAGTTTGAGTAAACAGAAGTGAAGGTTATGATGTATTTGTATACTGCCTGTGTGTTGAAAGTACTCTCAAAGGCACACAAAGTCCCTCAGCAAAGGATGAAAAACATCGGTTCAAGGCATATAGGAACTCTCTGACAAATAATTAGCTGATCACTATGCTACCCAAGCATCACCCTTCATTTCCTACTTGGTGTTAATTCAATTGATTTTGGACAAGGATGACAAGAGAATTCAATGAGGGAAAGTAGTCTTTTAACAAACAGTATAAAGACATCTAGATGTTCATATGCAAATGAATGAAGTCAGACCTCGACCTCACAGCACACACAAAAGTGAAATAAAATCTGAGCATTCATCTAAAAGTAAGAACCAAAAATATAAAACTACTAGGCAAAAACTTAGAAGTAAATCTTAATGACTTTGGATTAAATAATGATTTCTTACATGTCAGCAAAAGCACAACAGACAAAGAACAAAATAAATTACACTATGTAAAGTTAGACACACTTTTTGTTGCAAATAATATCAACAAGAAATTAAAAGATAAACCATGCATATAGGAATCCTGTATTTTATACATGATTGTTTTGTAAATGCACAACATCTCTAAGAAAGAAAAAATAAAATGAAATACCAAAAAGACAAGCTGCAGAATGGTTGAATATATTTGCAAGCCATATATCTGGTAAGGAACTTATATCTAAAATATATAAATAACTCTTGAAATTCAATAAAAATGACTAATAACCCAATTAAAATGAGTGGCCATATCACCAAAGAAGATATACAAATCACTAGTAATCACACAGAAATATGCTTAACATCATTATTCTTTAGGGAACTATAAATCAACACCACAGTGCTATATCACTTCATAACCACTGGGATAGCTAAAATAAAATAGAGAATATTAAGTGTTGACAACAACATGGCATAATTAAAACCTTCAAACATTGCTAATGGTATTGTAAAATAGTGCAACTACAATGGAAAACTGTTTGATAGTTCCTCAAAATCCTAAATATAGAGTTATTATATGATCCAGCAATTCCACTCCTAGGTACATACTCAATGGAATTGAAAATGTATGTCCAAAAAAAACCTTGTACAGAAATGTTGCTAGAATCATTAGTCATGATAGCCAAAAACTGAAAGCTCAACTGTCCATCAGTTGATCAATGTATAAATAAAATGTGGCACAACTGTACAATGGAATATTATTTGGTGACAGAAAGGAATGAAGTATTAATACATGCAATAGTATAGAATAACATCGACAACATTCTGCTAAGTTAAAGAAACCAGTCACAGAGGACCACATATTATTTGATTCTACTTCTATTAAATGTCCAAAATTGGCAAATCCCAAAAGACAGTAAGTAGATTAACATTTTTCTAGGGCTGTGGGTGAGGGTAAAGAATTATACTACTAATGTCTGCAGGATTTTGTGTGTGTGATGAAAATGTTATGAAATTAGCTTGTGGTGATGATTGTACAACTGTGAATACACTAAAAAACATTGTATCTAAAAGGTTGATATGCATGTGATTATCTCAATAAAGCTATTAAAAAAGAATATCATGGATTTGCTGATTTAAATAGGTAAATAATAATAGTAATAATATTTTATATCAAGGAAATAATTCTAGTTTATAAATTTTGGAATCTTTTTTACAAAAATTACATCTTGACAGGAACCTCAAAATCAGAAAAATATACTTTGTTTGGCAGGTGTCTTTTAGAATTATCTTATATTCCAACAATCACTCACTTTTTACCATTCCCTTTTAAAAACATTATCTTGTTGAGTTCTCTTGTTATGAAACAAGAATTTTATAGCACATTTATGAATTATTTCTTAATAAAAAGTGTGGATTTATTTGGAATACATAGATATATACAATTTAAAACACTAAAAAATTTGATAAGATATAGCTATTTTTCTAAAGAGACATTAAAGTTGAATATAGAGGCATTAAGAAATTCTGGCTGGTAAAGGAGTATATTGGTCATAAGGCAAAAATATGCTTTTATAATAATCCACAGTACTTATATAGAATAATGTGTAAATATTACATCAATTTAGCACCCAATTTTATTATGATAAATTTGCATTTTTGGAAGCTACTTTTTTTCAGAAAAGTTTTACAGAACATTTTACCAATAATAAAATAAAAAACTTGTTAAAAGATCATCTGTCATCCATGATTTACTGAAAGCACATTTTTGTCCATATATGAATTATGAGATTTTAAAATGCAATGCACACCACTATTTAACATCTAAGATAGCATAATGTAAAATTGTTATTCATGTATAGAATATATTTTTGAAAAACAGTGATGCATTGAGATAAATAATAACTATTTTAATAACATACAGTTTTTTCCATCCCAAATGCCATTCTCATTTAAATTTTTATTCATGGTGAAACTTTCTAACTTATGTTACTCTTCATATATGTTTTGTTAAAATTTGATGCTCTCAGCCCTTGGGAAAACTGGTGACCTTGATGAATGGGAATGCATTTTTGTTTGATTGTTCCAAGAGAAAACTTTTCTTATTACCTGTGGAAGTACTTAAATATCATTTTCATTGAATGAAATGTTGTAAAAAAGATTGGAAAGCCCCAGTGAGAAAATGTAAGGACACCCACACAAAATGAACACACTTTTATGTATTAAGGTAAAGTCCCTTATCATCTGTTGTGCAAAAGCTATCTATTGAAGTTGACATTCTCATTTTTGCTCAATATTTTCTTATGTGAGTGTGGTGCATACGAACTATATGTACCTTGTGTAGCCATTACAAATAAGAATGAAATATTAATAAAAAGCAAAGATGACTATAATTGTTAAGGTAAAGAATTACATAAAACATGCACTTGTACTATTATCAAATTAAAGTGAAATATGTATTCATACCCAATCAATACACAATTGGTTTACATTTCATAAATATTGAACAATGTGATATAAAACACTAACAAAACATCTATAGCATCTCATCTTTTGCTTAATAATTAAAATAATGCAAATTTTAAAATATTTTAAATATCTTGAAGAATAGCTTATTTCAAAGATCTTAATTCAAGTGCAGTAAATCAGTATTTGCCATTTTCCTACATTATGACATAATTTTATCTACAAAAAGAAATATCTGCCATCTTTTGTCAGAGTTAATCCTGTACTAAACAGGCTTTGAGTAATGTGGAAGTTATAAAAAAAATCACCCTTTACAAAATGTAATGTGATATTATTGAACAAGTTAGATTCAATAGGTAATAAGCAGAAAGTAGCTTTCTTATTTATATATCATTTTCCCTTCAATTCCCTTTACTCACTTACTTTTTTCCCAGGTTCTAAGTCTTTCCCAAATGAAATTCCATATGTGTTATGCAAATTTTAAAGACACTTTCATATTAAAAAATCTAGACATTCTAATTGTTATACAAGAAAAATAAGGTATTGAAGTTTATTTCGGCCTTGGGCCTGCCTTAAGCTTAGAAGACTTCAAGGAGTAGATTCAGAGAATGATCATGGTCTTGCTTTATGCTTCCTTTATCTATCTACTTCTCACTTATTAAATGTCAAACTGGGCTCCTTGATGATTATGGGAGAGGTAGGAGAGGTAAAATACAGAAAGATAACCATCTGCTTTGCGGTCCACTTGTACCTTAAACATCATATCACTCCCTAATTGCCACATAGAAAGGGGGCAAAGGGAAAATGTATAGATGAGCTTTAAAAAAAGTCTTGAAGATTTCTTACAGAATAGAATACAACTTTGCTTTATTACTTTGTCTCTATCAGGTTTTTTTTTTTTTTTTTTTTTACTTCTTTGGAGACTTCACCAAAATTAAAATGGCAAAAGTCTAATTTTAACAACTTCAGAAAATTTGTTCTACAACTTAAAACATTCACATACATATACACATACACACACTGAAAACACTCACTATAATTCATTGTAACAAAGTAGATCTATCAGCGCGGCAATGAGAACAAGTTAAAAAATGGCTTCACATAGTGAATAAAAGGCAAAGCACAAATGGATAATCAATACTGGTTCATTTAGAATTGTGTTGACTGCAGTAAGGGGAGAAAACCACGTGAAGACTCAACAATGGTTATATTAACATAATGCTGAAAATGTACAATGTACCCATCAATAAATTATAACTATCAGGGACTAAAGAATGACAATAAAAGAAATAAAAAGGTTTAATTTTTAAAAAGGCAGAATGATAACTTCCTGGAATATTCAAAAAAGTGTTGAAATGCATTCTCTTTATTGCTTCTACTCTTTGGACTACAAACTACATAAAAGTAGCAGTCATGCTGGTGTGGGCTATGGATGGGAGGCTCTTTGTCTCTTCAGAGATAACCTTAACCTAATCTGTCTGTCTTGACTTGTGGGTGTGGGATGGTAAGAGGCTGCAGTCCTGCTCTTGGTGACCATGGCAAAGACTCCAGTCCCGGGAGGCAATTTAGCAATGCAAACTCTATGTACATACCAGTCAGTCCAGGGAAACTCTGATGGTGGTGAGGCCGAAACTTAAGGGAACTTGGACTTGGCCTGGAATGGGAAATAAAATATAGCCTGTGCATAAATTCAAAATCATCTAATTCTGTATCCAAGTGTGCCTAATCTCTAGAAATCCAGTTAAGTGAGATGGGCTTTGAATGTTCAGAAAGGATGCAAGACTGAAAGTGTATTCAAGGTTGCATCCAGACAGTATGTGGGCAAGATGCTAATTCAAGCTCACCTGAGGTGTGGGCGATATGCTAATTCAAAACCTACCTGGTACTCAGGCAAAGACTTAACTAACAAAGAAAGTAGTTTTCTTTGATAAAAGCACATTTTGACTCCCCACCCTGTATAAAAGGAACTTGAAAATCTTGTTTGAGGCTTGGGTTTGAAACAGAAAGCTCCCAAGTCTGGCCGGCCGTCAATAAACCATGTTTCCTTCTCAAAATCATTTCTGAGTCGTGGCCTTTCTATATGCAAATAATTGAACCTCTCTCAAATTCTACAACAATGCATAGGCTTTTATTTGGTAAATATAAAAATGTATATGATTAAAAACAATATTACAGGGCTAGGATAATTCTTGTTTTCTTTTTTAAACCTAAAAATGCAGTGGCTGACACGAACAATAACAACAGAGAAAAATCAATTGACCTCTGAACCTGTAGGCCCAGAATGTGCATTAGGAATGCTGTTCAATGTGTGTCATTTCAAAAGAAGACTGTCTAATTAGGTGATTCATGACCCCCATTTACAAATTAGATGGCAGTGCCTGGAATATGTGAAAGGTTATGCTTGGCCTCTAATTTGTGGCTGTGTAAAGTGAAAGTCATTGTTTTGTTTTCCCTTCAAGCAAAAGAGATTATTTGAGAAAGTACAATTATTATAATGCCTATAATTAGAGATATAAGCAATATACAATTCTAGAATGATCACAGTGCATTAGCTTTGTCTAATTCAGATTATGTGGGAAGAAATTTTAAGTAGAAACCAACAAATTGGAAAACTGACAGGTATGGGGGAGTTAGGAGCTGATTAGCTTTTTAGATCACCATGCCAGTAATATGATTCATACAGTATAAAAAAAAGGTACTTTCAGTTCCAAAGAGGAAGGCCAATGAAAATATTTTAGTGAAATATTGCATTTTATAAATATTTGAGTGTAGTTATTTGGTCATCAATATAATAATCCAATCAAATTATCATAAGCCTTGACTGTGTTTATTTTCTAACATTATAATTAATAACTCAAAATAATAAATATAACTTGGTCTATATATAATGATATATTAAGTACATATAATAAAATGTGTGAACTATATGGAAACATGAAACATTATATATGTTTGTGTATGTATATAATATGTGTATGTGCATAGTTATTGTATAATGAAACTTCAACTTTAAATATATATAAAATAAATGTGATTTTCAATTTTACAAGTCTCCAAATAGAAAAGTTGAGAAAGAAGGCTTGGAAGACCAAATTGAGTCTGACTATGAAAGATATCACTGAACATGGAAACCTGAAGAGCTTTGAATGAAAGTCATTAAAACATAGAGTTTTAATTTACTTTAGAGGAGCAATAAATCATAGTTGATTAAGGAAAGTTTAGTTGTGGGACCAAACCTTCTCGGTTTGAATTCACATCTCACATTCTGAATAACAATGGGAAAATTAGCCTTTCTGAGTTTTAAGTTCTTCATTTATAAAATGGATATTAGAATACCATATCTTAAAGTTATTGTAAGGAATAAATGATATAAAGTTTGTAAAATGGTTGCCAACATTCAAAGCACTTGATAAATACTAAATACCTCATAAATGCTTGTTACTATTATAGAATTTTGTTTTGTTTTGTTTTGTTTCTAATGAGGTTCAAATCAAGCACACAGTGATAAATTGACTAAATCCTTATTTGGGTCAAAGTTTGTTATTTGTCTATGCATGTTTTGAATGTCTTAGAATTTTCTCAAACTAGGTAGAATACATTGATAATAACCCATTTCAAGTGTAAAAGTCATCCACTCATTGATTCAACAGGATTTCTTAGGCATTTCTCATACACTAGGCACAGTGTGAGGTTTGTGATTAAATAGTCATAACACATAAAATTCTCACCTTAATGAATTTTATTACTTAGGGTAGAGACAAACATTATCAAATAATTTTAATAATAATGTAGGAATGCTGAGTGATAAATGTGACTGATGAGGATCTGACCAAGCCATGGACGTCAGTTAGATTTCTGGGAAAAATAATTAAAATACCAATTTAGACACTTCTGGTTACAGTCAGTAGTGCTTTTATGACAAAGAATTAAATAACGTATATTGAAAAAATTTTCCCTAATAATAGCTGAGAATACTTCAGTTTAATTTGGAAAGTAAAATAAATCATATAGTTTGTAACCCTAAATTAATATGTACAGATAATGTTGTAGGAAAAATAATTGGCTAAGGCTATTGGATGACAAATGTTCAATTTGATTTTCTTTCTCTTTCTAACAGTTTTTCTATGAAGAGACTTCAACATCTTCACTTCTGATACACTATAATCATTTTCAAATTAAAGTATTGATTGAGTATTCTGTGAAATAAACTTGAATGGTTAAGTCATATCCAGACTTTTTGTAAAGACTGTTTATGAATGTAATTCCAGTTAAGGAAATTGAAATAATTACAATCCAAAGACACTCACATGAGAAATGTTACTTGCATAATTATTTACCTTCCCAATATATTATTTTGTAGCATGTACTGAACTATAACAAAATAAATCATGGAATCAAATAGCATGTCGACTTGCATACTACATCATGTTGGTAGGCAGGGATATATTGTGTTAGATATTTCCTTCCATTGAAGGTAAAAGCTTTATCTTTGAAGCCCAAATATTCTTCTTCTCTACAGAGAAGGGGTTTAGATTTTGAATTTAAGACCTAAAGGAATATGATGCATTATTTTCTTTCTGTTTCCTTCTCTAATATAGACTTTAAAAAATAGATAATTCTTCTTAAACTTTAAATATTAGTGCATGTGTAGCAGAAATTATCCCTGACCCATGTTTATATTCCTAACTAATACATGCAACAAATATATATTAAAAAGGGAAGTGGCCATGGCTCAGGCAACTGGGTTCCCACCTACCGCATGGGACATTGCTGGTTCAAATCCCAGTGCCTCCTAAAGAAGACAGTAAGCTGACATGATGGGCAGGTGCAGTGAGCTGATGCAACAAGAGATGCAAGGAGGAAAAAACATAATGAGAGACACAACAAAGCAAAGAGTGGAAGTGGTTCAAGCAATTAGATAACTCCCTCCCACATCAGGGGAATCCATCCCAGGTTTGGTTCCCAGTGCTTCCTATAGAAACAAGGAAGACAAACAGACACAGCAAGTGAAAAACAACAAGGGGGTGGGAAGAAACAAATAAATAAAATAAATCTTTACCAAAAAAAAATATATATATATATATATTAAAAAGGTACTTGTAAAGCTAGGATAAGAACATAGGTATAATTCTTTTTATGTCTAAAATGGGTCGTTTATGTGATTCACCAACATGTAAGCTGCCAGATGTGCTGTATTCTGTTACTTGTGATTGAGAGTCTTTGACCATATTGATTAAAGTGAAGTCTCATCACAAAACCATCCTTTCTCTCCTGCCCAATCCTTCCCACTAATTCTGTGGCAACATGTTTATGGCAACATGTCAGTCATTACACAACTGGTGCAAACACAGAAATCTTAGAGGTAAATAGAACAATGATCTGTCTTCTTTCCCTATTCAAAATCTCTTCTGGAGGGTTGGTGAAGGCAAAGAATAAGATGCTTTCTTAATAAATTAGAAGTACAAGGAAGGTAAAGAATAAAATACTTTCTTAATAAATTAGAAGTACAGCACTTAGATATTAAGAAACTCCTAGACTTTATTAAAATAATGGACTTTAAATCAGGTCTATTCTATAAACAGGTATGAGAAATGTAATTTTTTTTAAAGATTTATTTTATTTATTTCTCTCCCCTTCCTTCCCCACCCCCCAGATGTCTGTTCTCTGTGTCCATTTGCTGTGTGTTCTTCTTTGTCCGCTTCTGTTGTTGTCAGCTACGAGGGAATCTGTGTCTCTTTTTGTTGCATTATCTTGCTGTGTCAGCTCTCTGTGTGTGCAGTGCCATTCCTAGGCAGGCTGAACTTTCACACCGGGTGGCTCTCCTTATGGGGTGCACTCCTTGTATGTGGGGGTCCCTTATGTGGGGGACACCCCTGCATGGCAGGGCACTCCTAGCGTGCATCAGCACTATGCATAGGCTAACTCCACACAGATCATAGAGGCCTGGGGTTTGAACCACTGACCTCCCATGTGGTAGACAGACACCTTATCCACTGGGCCAAGTCCGCTTCCCAGAAATGTGATTTTTAAAATTAGCATGTCTTTCAATTTTTTGAGTGTGCTTTGGCTTGGATTTGAAGAAGCAAGTGTTTGGTTTCCTTTTTCTGCAGCTGAATTTGTAACCCAATAAGAGAGAGATACAGGAATCAGGCAGATGGAGATCAATGTGAAGTATTTTGTTGATAAACATAAATTTGGTGACTATGGTTTTGTCTGTAAGCCAAATGGATTTGGAATAGGCTCTAAGGGGAAAAGTCTGAGTCTAGGTTAAATGAACAGGGAGAAAGAGAATAAATACCTATGCTTTAATTAGAAGGCATCAATCTATAAATAAGGATTAATGGTTGTCATTTCCCCATTAAGTAATTCAGTAAACTCCTCCATGGAGGAAAGTGTACTAATCCACATCTTCTTTGGTTATAGCATCTAACTGGTAATTACACCTCTATTCTTGCCTTTTTTTGGTATGTGTAGAGCTTTTTTTAGGAATTATTTTATTTTGGAATAATTTTAGATGTAAAAAAAGTTGCAAATCCAGTACAGAGAGTTCCTGCTTCCCCTTCAGCCAACCTCTCCTAACGTTATCAATCTCCAAAACCATAGGATATTTTTTTGGTCAAAACTAAGACATTAATGTTAGGGCATTTCTGGGAAGATGGAGAACTGGATGAATCATTCTCTTCCCCCCAAAATGGTAGAGGGCAGGTGGAGACTCTGTGGAGGACTGCTCTGGAGCACAAGACACCAGGGGAAGGCAAGAAAATCAGTCTTCTGCCTCAGGCTGGTTGCTGAGGAGAAAGATGGAGAGAGGACATGGTTGGCCAAGGTGGAGAACAGCTTCTGAGAAAGTTTGTTTGTGAAGCTTGGCCAAGCCTGAGGATACTGCTTATGTACCATCCACCTTCGCCAGGAGTTACTCTGAATGCATTCCCCCGTAGCACCTGCTGTATGATCTGGGAAGTCTACCAAAGAGTGCTATCTGCTGGCCAGACCAGAGAAGTTCACAAAAAGGGAAAAACAATAATAAATAAATAAAAGCAGGGCCTTTACTGCCACACTATCCAAGGCCCCTGGAAACTGACCTGCACCCCATTACTAGGTCCTTAGCTCTGATTTGAGCAGTTAAATGGGGGCAATCCTACATATCTAGAACAAGTTGAACTGAGAGTCAAAGAACAGTGGTATGGAGCAGATGTGGCTCAAGCAGTTGAGCACCCATCTCCTGCATGGATATTCCTAGGTTTGGTTCCCAGTGACTACTAAAGAAGACAAACAAACAATGAGCAGACAATGAGCAAGGCAATGAGCAAACAATAAACAGACAACAATTACAAATGAGCAAAGAGCAGATGTGGCTTGAGCAGCTGAGTGCCTGCCTTCCACATGGGAGGTCCCAGTGACCCCTAAAGAAAAAAAAAAAACAAAGACAAAAAGACAATGAGCAAAAATAAGCAAACCAATGAGGGAGCCATCTTGGGGGGGGGCAGAACAGTGATAGCACACAGCTACATAACAGTAAATCCCTATGCAAGAGAGAGAAACTGAACATCAGAGTAAACTCAGCATTGGAATCAGATATCTAGACATCAAAATTATAAGCCATACAAAGAAAAAGTAACAAGTGACTCAGGCTAAGGAACAAATCAAACTCCACATGGAATGCTAATCAATGAGGTTTATAAAATCTCCTAACTCAGATCATGGAGTTGAAGGGCAACATGGCTAAAGAAATAAAAGACCTTAAGAAGACACTGGGAGATTACAAAGAAAAATTTGAAATCTTGGGTAGAAAAATAACAAAGATTATGGGAATGAAAGACATAATAAGTGTTATTAAAAATACAATAGAGGCAAAACACAGCAGATTTGAAATCATGGAAGAATTAGTGAGAAAGGAAAGAACAACAACTTGAAAAGAGAGAAAAGAACAGAAAAAAATTGAACAGGAGCTCAAGGAGTTGAGTGAGAACATGAAGCTAACCAACCTGCATGTTCTACAGAAGGAGATGAGAAGATAAAAGGGGCAGGAAGAGTATTTAAGGAAATAATGGCCAAAAATTTCCCAATTCTCATGAAAGACATTAATATATGAGTCCAGAAAGCACAGTATACTCAAATTTGAATAAATCCAAATAGACCTACTCTAAGAAACTTAACATGCAGAACACCAAATACCAAAGAGAAAGAGAAAATTATGAAAACAGCAAGGGAAAACTGAAACAACACATACAAGGAACATCCAGTAAGACTTAGTGTGGATTTCTCTTCAGAAACTATGGAGGCAAGAAGGCAGTGGTATGACTTAATTAAGGTACTGAAAGAGAAAAACTGCCAGTCAAACATCATTTATCCAGCAAAACTGCCCTTCTAATATTACTGTGAGTTTAAAATATTCACAGATAAACAGAAACTAAGAGAGTTCATCAAAAGGAATCCAGCTCTGCAGGAAACACAAAGGGAGTTCTGCAGTCAGAAAAGAAAAGAGAGAGAGGCTTGGAGAAGAGTGTAGAAATAAAGATTATCATAAAGGGTAACCAAAAAGGTAAAAAGATAAAAATAAATTATGACATTTGAAAGCTGAAGGATAAAATGGATGAAATAATGCTTTTACAGTAATAACATTGAATGCTAATGGATTACCCTCCTCAATCAAAAGATATAGACGGATAAGAAAATGTGAGCCATCCAAATGCTGTTTGTAGCAGACTCACCTTAGACCCAAGAATGCAAATAGACTGAAAGTGAAAGTTTGGAAAAAGATATTTCATGCAAATATTAGTAATCAAAAAAGAGCAGGAGTACCTATACTAATATTGAACATAATAGACTTTAAATGCAAAAAAGTGATAAGAGATGCAGAAGACCATTATATATTAATAAAAGGGACAATTGACCAGGAAGGAGTAACAGTCATAAATATCTCTGCACCAACCAGAATGCCTCAAAATATATGAAACAAACTCTGGCAAAACTGAAAGGAGAAATAGATATCTCTACAATAACAGTTGGAGACTTCAACAAGCCGCTTACATCAATAGATAGAACAACACAGAAGATCACCAAGGAAACACAGAACTTGAATAATATGATAAATGAGTCAGACCAAACAGACATATACAGAACATTGCATCCCAAATCAGCAGGTTACACATTCCTCTCAAATGCTCATGGATCTTTCTCCGGAATAGACCACATATTGGGCCACAATATATCTCTCAATTTTAAGAAGATTTAAATTATACAACACACCTTTTCTGATCATAATGGACTAAAACTTGAAATCAATAATATGTAGGAAAGGAGAAAATTTGCAAATATATGGAGGCAAAATAACACATTCCTAAACAATCATGGGTCAAAGAAGAAATTGCAAGAGAAATTGGTATATATTTCAAGACAACTGAAAACAAGAACACAACTCTCAAAACTTATGGGATACAGCAACGGTAGTGCTGAAAGGGAAATTTATACCCCTATATGCCTATATTAAGAAAGAAGAAAGAGCAAAGATCAAATATCTAACCAAACAACAAAAGAAATTAAAAAAGAACAGCAAACAAATCCCAAAGCTAGGAGAAAGAAAGAAATAACAAACATTAGAGCAGAAATAAATGAAATTGAGAACCAAAAAAAAAAAAAAAAAAAGAGAGAGAGAGAGGGAAAATAAACAAAACCAAAATCTGGTTCTCTGAGAAGATCAATAAAATCAACAAACCCTTAGGCAGACTACCAAAAAAAAAAAAAAAAAAGAGAGAGAGAGAGAAAAGACAAATAAATAAAATCAGTAATGAAAGTGGGACTGTTATGACAGACCCCACAGCAATAGAAAGGATCATACAAGAATATTATGAGAAACTGTACACCAATAAATTAGACAACCCAAATGAAATGGACAAATTCCTAAAAATGAACAAACAGCCAATATTGGTTCTACAAGAAATACAGGAAATCAACAAACCAATCACCAGCAAAGAGATTGAACCAGTCATTAAAAATCTTCCAACAAAGAAAAATCCAAAAGCAGATGGCTTCAAAGATGAATTCTACCAAACATTTCGAGAAGAATTAATATCAATTCTGTCTGAACTATTCCAAAACATTCAAAAGGAGGGAAAATTACAGAACACAGTTTATGAAGCCCAAATCACCCTACTACCAAAGCCAGAAAAAGAAACAAGAAAATTACAGCCCAATCATTCTAATGAATGTAGATGCTTAAATTCTTAACCAAATACTTGCAAATCGAGTCCAACTGCATAAAAACAATTATACATCCCAATCACATGGGTTTAATTCCAGATTTGCAGGGTGTTTAAACATAAGACAATCAATTAATGTAATATACTGCATTAACAAATTGAAGGGGAAAATCCACATGGTCATCTCAATAGATGTCAAAAAGGCTTTTGACAAATCCAACATCCTTTCTTCAAATGATAGGTATTATAGGAAAGATCCCACAGCCAACATTGTACTCAGTGGGGAGAGGTTAAAAGCTTTCCCTCTGAGATCAGGAACAAGACAAGGATGCCCACTGTCTCCTCTTTTACTCAACATTGTGCCAGAAGTTCTAGCTGGAGCAATTAGGCAAGAAAAAATAAAATAAAAGTCATCCAAATAGAAAAAGAGGAAATAAAACTCTATTATCAGATCATATGATCCCATATTTAGAAATCCCAAAATATCTACAGCAAAGCTATTAAACCTAATAAATGAGTTCAGCAAAGAGTGAGTGTACAAAATCAACATGCAAGAACAAATAGTGTTACTATACACTAGTAATGAGCAAGCTGAGGAGGAAATCAAGGAAAAAATCCATTTACAATAGCAACAAAAAGACTCAAATATCTAGAATTAATTTAACTAGGAATGTAAAGATTGTTTATTCAGAAAACTAAAAAATACTGTTAAAAGAAATCAAGGAAGACCTAAACAAATGGAAGGATGTCCCATGTTCGTGGACTGAAATACTGAACATCATGAAGAAATCAGTTCTACTCAAATTGATTTATAGATTCAATGTAATACCAATCAAAATTCCAACAACCTACTTTACAAAAATAGAAAAGTCAATTAGCAAATTTATTCGGAAGGGAAAAGGGTCCCAAATAGCCAAAAGTATTCTAAAAAAGAAGGGCAAAGTCAGAGGTCTCAACCTTCATGACTTTGAAGTGTATTACAAATCTACAGTGGTCAAAACTGCATAGTATTGACATAAAGACAGGCACACTGATCAATGAAATTGAATTGGGATTTCAGAAATTGATCCGCACCTCTTTAATAAACTCTTTTTTTGTTAAGTATACCAAGTCCAATTATCTGGGACAGAGCAGTCTCTTCAACAAATGATGCTGGATATCCATAAACTGGATATCCATAAACAAAAGAATGAAAGAGGACCCTTATCACACTCCCTATACAAGGACCACATCAAAATGTATCAAAGTCCTAAACAAAAAAGCCAGGACCATAAAACTCCTGGAAGATAACATGAGGAAACATTTATAAGAACTTGTAGTAGGAGGGTGTCTTTTAAAACTTACAATGAAAGCACAAGCAACAAAATGAAAAATAGATAAATGGACCTTCCTCAATATTAAATCTCCTAGGACTTTGTGAAGAATGTAGAAAGGCAGCCTACTCAATGGAGAAAATATTTGGAAATCACGCATCTGACAAGGGTATAATACCCACGAAATAGAAAAGGATGCTACAAATCAACAATAAAAAGACAAATGACCCAATTAAAAAATGGTCAAAAGTTCTAAATAGACATTTATCTAATGAAGAAATACAAATATTGAAAAAACATATGAAAAATATTCAACATAACTGGCTATTAGGGAAATGCAATTCCAAACTACAGTGAGATAACATTTCACACCTACTAAAATGATTACCATTAACAAAACAGAACACTACACCTGTGGAAATGTAGAATGTAGACTGGCACAGACTTCAACTGTGGAAGTCTGTTCAGAGGTTCCTAAGGAAGTTAGATACAGATTACCACATAATCCACCAATACCACTACTAGGTATACACCCAGAAGGACTGAGAACAGTGACAAAAATAGACTTCTGCACATCCATGTTCAAAGCTACATTATGGACAATTACCAAAAGATGGAAACAACCCAGGTGTCCATCAACTGACAAATGAATTAATTGTGGTGTATACCCACAATGGAATATTATTCGGCTGTGAGAAGAAATAAAGTTGCAAAGAATATGACAATGTGGATTAACCTGGAAGGCATTATGTTGAGTGAAGCAAGCCAGGCACAAAAGAACAAATATGCATGATTTCACAATATGAACTAAATATAATGAGTAAACTTATGGAGATAATAGTTAGAATATATATCACCAGAGAATAGAATGTGGTTAGAAAGTGGAAGTTGAGGTGTAATCTGTGAAAATTGGTAAAAAGTTGTTTGTAAATATTTGGAAAATAATAGAAAGCACATCATAGGACTTGTAGTTAGTAGCCTTAAAATAAAGGTATGATAGTGATTTGTTTTTTTTGTTTTACTTTTTTTTTTTGGAGTAAGGAAAATGCTCTAACATTGATTGAAGTGATGAATGTGCAAGTAGGTGATTATACCAAATACCACTAATTGTACACTTTAGTTAAATTATATGGTTTATAACAAAAATAATAATAGGGTGGACTGGGGGAAAATACACAAAATGTAAGATACAGTCTGTAAATAGTAGTAATACTTGACTATGCTCTTTCATACTTTGTTACAAATGTTTCATAACAATGCAAGGAATTTGGTGTGGGGTGATGTTTGAGAGCCCTGTGTGATGTTATGCATTTTTTTGTAGTTTCACAACTTTTAGTATATACTTATTGTTCATGCATGTTCATGTATGAATGATATACTTCGATGAATTATTTTTAAAATGAAAAAACAAAACACTTGTACCATAATATTAGCTAAGAGACAGGCTTTATTCAGTTTTCCCTGTTTTTCTACTAATGCTGTTTTTTCTGTTACAAGGTCTCATACTGATTCTAAATTTCACTTAGCCTTCTTGCCTTTTTCACACTGCTGTTAGAGTGATACGCAGCATGGCCTATGAAATGCTCATTGATCTATGATCTGAGTGTGCCCTGCCTTTCTCATGAGACTTTTATTGCACTTTTCCTCATATGTTTTTCTCTGGACTTCAGGAGTGCTGGCCTTTTTTGAGTTATTTGAAAATACTTTTTTCTTTCTAATTTAGGATCTGTGCAAACAAAGTGCTATTTTCTGTGCACATGTGCACCCACATACACACACATGCATACCTAGCTAGTTTCTACACTTCTTCAGGTCTCAACTTTGATGTTGATTCCACAGAGAAATCTCCCCTAAGTTTACTGAAAAGTCCAGCCCCTCCCCATTTATGTTACATTAATACTCTGTGCTTCTCTTTCATTGCCCTTATCACAGATATAATTAAATAATAAAATGTGTAGTAGTTAAAGAATGTCTCCCTCACTGCATTGTAAAGTACATGATAACAGCAATTAACTGTCCTGCTCTCGTCTTTTCCCTTAGGACCCTAAGTGGTGCTGTACATGGAGTAGATGCATAATATTTTTCTTGAAGAGAGTCAAGTTAGATCTGTATTAAAATAATTATTCCATGCTTTCTTTTTAAATGCAAATTTTGTTATATAATTCTCAATGTAAATATCAAATATTATTAACATTTTGATACACTTGCATAATTTATCTAATACATGAGTTATGTGAATTTGTACATCCGTATGAGATTTTTTAATTTATTGTGGAACCATAGGACACTACGTTACATATATCTTGACCTATCATCCTCAAGCACGTCAGTAAGCATCTCCTAAGAATAGGACTATTTTCTTTTATAATCACAATAATATTATCACATAAAATTATCACATAAAATTCCCTAATTTATCTCTTGAAACTTTTTATATCCAGGATCCAAATAAAATTCATGCATTTGGTCATTACCTTAGTTGGCACAATTTTGATCAAGAAAAATTCCCTATCTTAGCTTAGTTTTCCCAGAAGTAGACCACATGAGGATCCATATTTAAGTAATTTATTAAAAAGGTTCTAGGGGATGAGGAAGTGAGATTGGGAAGAAAAGGAAGTAAATAAATGGTGCATTGCCAAGCCAGCTACCAGTATTGGTACCTGGAACCTAATCCCTCTAGGAAAATTCTAGAAGACAAAGTAGAATACATATGTCAGATATAGTCCCTACCCCTCACCCAGAAGGATGAAAGAGCTGGAGTATTTATAATAAATGCTATTCAAGCATTAGGTGAGGACTACTGAAAACATTACTTCCATGACACATCTTGCCTGATGCACCAGCAGCAAAATGTGTGCCAGTGACAAGAGAAAGCACTCAAAAAGCCAAACCAGGTATTCACACTTGGGAATAGACTGACACACAATGAAGTGGTAAATTCAAGAGGAGAGGTTAGTACATTGACAGCATCTGCTATAATCTCCCATGCATTTTGTTTTCCAATGATATTGGCTTGTTGAGGAGACCAGGCTAGTTGTATTTAAAAAGTGACCCACAATATGAATTTGTCTAATTTTTGCCTCATGATGTCAGTATTCTAACTTATTTTGCTATCCCAATATTTCCCATAAATCAAAAGATTAGTTCTATAGGCTTGCCATAGATTAAGATTGAACTTTTTTGACAAGGATGTTTCATTAGGGATCTTTTTTTACAATGATGTTATGTCATGTGAGAGTGTATAGAATTGTTTCCCTTTTAATGATACATTCTTTAATCACTTGGTATGGTTAAATTTTTCTATTGTAAGGGTAAATTTTCCCTACACAATCAACAAGTAAACTGTGACAATACTCTAGCAATGAGCCAGTTCTCGTTACCTTTTCAACCAGTTTTTAATATTTAATTATGATCCTTTCCTGAATCAATTATTTCAGAGGGGTTACAAAAATTTCAAAAGATGATTTTCTAAATCTAACATTGATTTTATAATTATTACCTGGCATTCTTTTATTTTAAAAAATGAGGAGAAATAGGGGGGGAAAGAGCTCCGTTTTCTTAAGTGGGGAGGAGTTACCGTTTCTTCTAACTAGGCAGGCTAAGTACTTTTATACTTTTTTCTTTCCCTTTACCAAATTTCACTATAAGAATCTGGTACAATAGCAATCCCAAAAGGGTTTCAATTAGCTCCGTCCCTCTTTCTTTCTCTCTCTCTGCCTTTCACTAAGCTTTCATAGACTTTCTTTATTCAATATTTTATTTTCAGTTATAGTCAGGGTTATATTTAATGCACACATTGTCTCAAATTTGCCAGGAAAATGTAGCCTCTTTTTTAAGGCTTATAAATGCATACCTTTAGGATTATAGTGACTGATGCAGTATTAAGAATTATTTATGAATATACATACTTAAACATATTGGTGATATTTGCAATATCATTTTATGTCTGCACCTCTTGTATGTTTTCCCCACAGAAATCATTTTTTAAATGCTGCATTTGCTTTGTAATCCTTAAAAATGAATGAGTCCATCCATAATGTTCATGCATCCATAATTAGGAAGAATGATTAAAATGTATTGATGATCTCTATTTATTAATTTTAAAGGCCCATAACCCACATGTAAATCCTTTTCCCACAAATATTTATTACACAAGTTTTTCTTCATAGTCTTTAGCAATACTAAGAACTTTTTTCCATTTGATGTACTAAACAGCAATAATTTTGCATTTTATTGCTTTGTAATTGGAGTGCATCAATATGCACAAGTTTCTAAGGTGTACTTTCCAAATGATTCATTTTTAAAAGTCATTTATATACTTATATGTTTTTTCTAGGAAATACAAAAGGTTTTCCCTTGAAGGTTGTAGAAGCAGAAATTATGGCAATGTAAAATTTTTACAAATGAACTTTTAATAAGAGTACACTGCCACATAGCAATTTATATGCAATTGTAAAATACAAATACCTAATGTGGTTTTTAAGGCACTGACTTGTATTGAATTAGTCACCTCCATAAGTCATGAGTGTTGATTTTTTTAAAGCATTATTGATTTAATAAAGAAAAATATATCATGGGTTCATAATTTTTCTCATTATGAAATACTAAGTAGCTAGAGGATTTTAAAATAGTAGTTTAGCCAAGAGAATCTATTTTAACAGATTAGCTTTGAACTTCTCTTCTAGTGCATCTGTTTGCAATCTCCGGGAACATTCAGAATATAATTGAAAATCTGCCTTTTATTTAGCCAGACTTTATTAAATTGATTCTTGTGTGTTTGGATGATGGCTGGCAACGATGCATGTTTCAAGAAACTAAAAATAATGTGGACAAGTTAATGCCACATAAAGCATTGTTTTGCAGCCCCAGGTACAGAGAATTGTGGGATAAGGGTTTAGATTTTTATTTTTTTATATCTCATTCACCAGTGATTCTTATACTTATCTCTCTCTTCTGCCTCCACCCATTATAATCATCACAGAATAATCAGTGAAGAAGTGTAACATCCATGAATATAGGATGCATTTTTTTGGTAGCAGAGAATGACCTGGTTTATGATTGCCTGTGCAACATGTTTTTATTTCTATACCAAACAGATTACTATATTCTTACATTGTGACTGAAAAGATAATTGAGTATGCTGTAAATAATTTTAAAGAAGTATACACATAAAGAAAGCATTATTTTCTTTTCAACCCTGGTAGAGAACACATACATGTGTTTGCAACATGATGACTGATTTTCTGATTTGGATTGTCACTTGCCAGTATGACTTACCTATTTTTTTTATTAAAAAGTATAGCCATGGATGTCTCCACATCATTGAATCTAATTACACTTTGAAGTGTCTGATGCTAAATTGGATGACATTGGCCCAGGCTGAGAGACTGTGTGTGTATTGTGTCCAGGTGTTCAGAAATATTATCTGCAGATAAGGGATAGGACTGCCAACACCATGGATCATCCCATAAGAGATTTCTTTTCACTCTGCCCATGGCTGTCTAAACAGCTTGAAAGATAGTGGATATTTATCTACTTTACAGGATTAGCTAATGTAATTAAATAGATGTAATGACAGTTCCATTGTATTAAACAGAAATGTTAATAACATTACACTGTCACTTGACTTGATTTTTACACTAACAAAAAAAAAACTTTAGTTTTATGGACAATTTGTGTGAATTTTACTTTGCACTAGAACTTTATAATGTATATTTTACCACAATTAAAGAAACTTCACTTTATTATACACTGGCCAAAAATATTGGAAATATGCCGGTGTCACATTTTGAAGCAAAATTATAGAAAATTATCTTACCCCACAAATTCAGAATGATTATATCAAATTTTAACTTCTTCTAGTTATATCAACAGAAAATGTGTAAGTTAATTATATCTACAAACTTTAGGCTTTAGTATGTAGAATAATTTATACATATAGATAAGTTATATTTATTTGCTAATTATTAAACTGGAATAAAAATTATTTATTGACTTCTATTAACCTTACCCTAGCTTCAAAATTCTACATATTCTTTTTAATTGTTTAAATCCCTTCTCCCACCATTTTTTCACAGAAGGCTGTTTTTAACAAGACACATATATCATAATCTCATCTCAAGTCTCCCCCTCTCTCAGCACTGAAAAATTAATGATTTTCAAATAAAATATATTATCCACCTTGCTTACCAATTTAATGATTTACAAGTTTTACAATTTTTTTCTTTATTAGGAAAAAACAAAACTGATTTCTATCCATTAAGTGCTATACAATATCTCTTCTCATTAAAATTAAAATGTTATCAGAATAAATATTTTTTAAAAACATAGACTTGTACAGTAAAAACAATGAACCCTAATGCAAACTATGGACTATAATTAATAGTATAATTATAATAATATTGTATTAAAATTGTTACAAAGCTATCACAGTAATGCAAAATGTTAATAATAGGAAAACCTCTGTGTGTGGGCAGGGTATATGGTAACAGTATACTTTTTGTATGATTTTTTGGTAAATCTACAACTTCTTTAATCAAAAAGGAAAAAAGGAAATAGGTGGATTTTCTATTAATTTTGCTGCCTAGCAGTGGAATCTCAAAACCCACTCTCTATTGCCTTGAATTTCTCAAGTTCCTGAGTGTTTTTGAGCAGAAGGGTGGTAAAACAAAAGTAGTGTTTAGGAACATTAATTCATCAATATCAGGTTTATCAGTCAGAGTTGGATCAGGAAAATAGATATGCAGGAGATATTTTAAAAGAGAGAATTTAATATAAAAAATTAATTGAGTAGGCAATGGAAACAGAAAGAAAAGAAGAAGAAGAGAAGAAGAGGGGAAGGAAGGGGAGGGGAGGAGAGGGAAGAAGAGGAGAGGGAGGGGGAGGGAGGCAGAGGGGGAAGGGAGAGAAAGAGAGAGAAAGATGGAGGGAAGAGAGAAGGGAGGGAAAAAGATGTATTAGGATTTATTGTTGAAGAAGTTTTGGACCACAGAGAGGTTAAACTATGGCAGGGGAGGAACTCTGGTGTGGGGTGTTATTGATGGGAGGCACATGGGTGTGTGTGTGTGGGAGTTCTCCAGGGCATATATATAGGGAAAATAAATATATTAGGATATATGTAGGGTATTTTTATAGTAGTTACAGTTACAAACATCAACTGAGGGAGTGTTGAGTTCCCACCCAGGGTTGCTCTATCACATTCACCTATAGAACAATAAAAATCCCCCAAGTGCAATGGCAAATATCAACAAGGAAGGATGGTCCAATAATGAGCCCTTGATACTGATGACTATGCTTAGGAGCCTATGTGCCTGAAATATGAACTAGGTCTAGAGCTGTAGGGTGCCTAAGAGTTACCTCTTGAGAGCCTCCATGTTGCTCAAATGTGGTTACTCTCTAAGCCAAACTCAGTATGTAAATGCATTACCTTTCCCACAATGTGGGACAGGACTCCTGGGGATAAGCCTTCCTAGTGCCAAGGGATTACTACCAATCACTAACTGGAGAAGCAATTAGAAAGAGAACTCGAATAAAAGGGTCAACACAGACCAGCGGAATATCTCAGCCAACATGTTGGATCAAGTGTTAAAAACTGCTCTTTGACCTTGAATAAAAGGGGAAATGGCAAAGACAAATGAATTGATATGGCTAAGAATCTTTCAAATAGAGTCAGGAGGTCATCAGAGCAGTCACGCTTTTGCATACCTCAGCAGGACCCCAGTACAACCCTAAGTACTGGTTCTCCTGAAGGCTATGGAGATCCACAGGGTATATAGTCATGGTAGATGGATTTGGAGCTCTGTGCCATGTCAGAGGGCCCTACTTTGGAATTTGTGCTTCTGAGTGTGACGGAGCTGGACTCAGATTTGACATTTCTACACATGCCTCTTCTGTCACTTTTACAGAACCTGTGATTGGCACTAGGGATGGTCCATACTCAGGAGACTTGAATCTCTGGACAGCCCATGTGCCAGCTGGGCCCTGAGTCTCAGCAGAGTGGCAACTCCTAGTCTCTGGTTCATTGGTCTTACCCAGGTCAGCTAACAGGGAGGTGAAGGTGGTTGACCATATAACCCTGCCATAACCCACTGAATGTACTGGGGGAGAGTGTGAACTACAGTGTAAACTATTATCTGTGTAGAGCAGCAGTGCTCCAAAATGTGTTTACCAAGTGCCATGAGTATGCAGCAATGATGAGAGAGGTTGTTGGTGTGGGCGGAGTGGGGTGGGGGTATGGGGAGTACACAGGAACCTCTTATATTTTTTAGTGTAACATTTATTTGTGATGTATATATCTTCAAAAAATACAATTTATAAAAATGATGTGGTGGGGGTGGGAAGTGAGTTATATGGGAACCTCTTATGTTTCTTGTTTTTTATGTTTTTTAATTAACATTCCTTGTGATCTATAACTTTAATTTAAAAAAATAAAAAAAAGAGTTAAAAATTTTTTTTTAAAGTTTATAGAGTTAAAAAAAAAAAGAAAAACAACTAAGGCATCACACACAGAAAGTAAACGCAGGAAACAACTAAACTGCTAGGATAAGAGCAGGGTGTGCAAAGTATTGTCTGTGGAAAAAATCCAACCAATCATCTGTTTTTAAACAGCAAACAAAGAAAGATTTTAATGTTTGAAAATGTTTCTATAGGTACCTGTGGGGAGCCACCCGGAGCTACGTGCATTTGCGGTCTCCAGCAACATGGCGGTTATGGTTATTTTTTTGAGAAACTGCCTTCCAGAATGGTTGGATCCTTCTGCATTCCCACCAGTTGTGGATGACTGTTCCCATTTCTTCACATCCTGTCCAGCATTTGTATTCTTCTGTTTTTTTCATACCTGCCAATCTTATGGGAGTAAGATGGTATCTCATTGTAGTTTTGATTTGCATTTCCCTGATAGCTAAAGATTTGGAGCATTTTTTCATGTGCTTTTTAGCCATTTGTATTTCTTCTTTGGAGAAGTGTCTGTTTAGATCTTTTTCCCATTTTTTAAATGAGTTGTTTATCTTTTTATTTTCAAGATATAGGAGTTCTTTATATATGCAAGTCATAAGTCTCTTATCAGATATATGGTTGCCAAATATTTTCTCCCATTTTGTAGGCTCCCTTTTTACTGTCTTGACAAACTCCTTTGAGGTGCAGAAGGCTTTAATTTTGAGGAAGTCCCATTTATCTATTTGTTCTTTTGCTGCTCATGCTTTTGGTGTGGTGTTCATGAAGCCATTTCTTATTACAAGGTCTTGTAGATGTTTCCCTACACTGCTTTCCAAAGTCTTTATGGTCTTGGCTCTTATATTTAGGTCTTTGATCCATCTTGAGTTGATCTTTGTATAAGGTATGAGACGGTAATCCTCTTTCATTCTTCTACATATGGATATCCAGTTCTCCAGGCACCATTTGTTGAATAAACCATTCTCTCCAAGTTGAGAGGTTTTGGTGGCTTTATCAAATATTATATGGCTATATATATGAGGTTCTATATCAGAACGTTCAGTTTGATTCCATTGGTCTATGTGTCTCTCCTTATGCCAATACCATGCTGTTTTCACTACTGTAGCTTTGTAGTATGTTTTGAAGTCAGGTAGTGTGATTCCTCCAATTTTATTTTTCTTTTTCAGTATGTCTTTGGCTATTCGGGGCCTCGTTCCTTTCCAAATAAATTTCATAGTTAGTTTTTCTAGTTCCTTAAAGAAGGCTGTGTTGATTTTTATTTGGATTGCATTGAATGTGTAGATCAGTTTTGGTAGGATAGACATCTTAATAATATTTAGTCTTCTTATCCATGAACAGGGAATATTCTTCCATTTATTTAGGTCTTCTTTGATTTCCTTGAACAGTCTTGTGTAGTTCTCGGTATATAAGTTTTTTACATCTTTAGTTAAATTTATTCCTAAATATTTGATTTTTTAATTTACTATTGTAAATGGTATTTGTTTCTTGATTTCCTCATGATCTTGCTCATTATTGGTGTACAGAAATGCTACTGATTTTTGCACATTGATTTTATAATCTGTGACTTTACTAAACTCATTTATGAGTTCTAGAAGCTTTGTTGTAGACCTCTCAGGGTTTTCTATGTATAAGATCATGTCATCTGCAAATAATGAAATATTGACTTCTTCTTTTCCAATTTTAATGCCTTTTATATCTGGTTCTTGCCTCAGTGCTCGAGCAAGTACTTCTAAGACAATGTTAAATAGAAGGGGTGACAGTGGGCATCCTTGTCTTGTTCCTGATTTTAGAGGGAAGGATTTTAGGATTTCTGCATTGTAAATGATGTTGGCTGTGGGTTTTTCATATATACTCTTTATCATGTTCAAAGAATTTCCTTGTACTCTGATCTTTTGGAGTGTTTTTATCAAGAAAGGGTGCTGTACTTTGTCCAATGCTTTTTCTGCATCTATAGATATAATCATGTGTTTTTTTTTCCTTCAATCTGTTTATGTGGTGTATTACATTGATTTTCTTATGTTGAACCATCCTTGCATACCTGGAATGAATCCCACTTGGTGGTGGTGTATAATTTGTTTAATGTGTTGTTGAATATGATTAGCAAGTATTTTGTTAAGTATTTTGCATCTAGGTTTATTAGAGACATTGCTCTGTAATTTTCCTTTCTTGTGGTGTCTTTGTTTGGTTTTGGTACTAGGGTAATGTTGGCATCACAGAATGAGTTAGGCAATGTTCCTTCTGTTTTGATTTTTTGGAAGAGTTTCAGCAAGATTGGTGTTAGTTCTTTCTGAAGTGTTTTGTAGAATTCACCTGTGAAGCTGGCTGGCCCTGGGTTCTTTCTTCTTAGTTGGGAGGTTTTTAATGACTGATTCTATCTCTTTACTTGTGATTGGTTTCTTGAGATCATCAATTTCTTCTTTCTTCAATACAGGCTGCTTATGTTTTTCTAGGAATTTGTCCATTTCCTCTGAATTGTTGTTTTTGTTGGAATGTAGTTTTTCAAAGTATCCTCTTATGATAGTCTTTATTTCTGTGGGGTCAGTGGTGATATCTCCTTTCTCATTTCTTATTTTGTGTATTTGCATCTTCTCTCTTTTTTTCTTTGTTAGTCATGCTAAAGGTTTGTCAATTTTATTGATCTTCTTAAAAAAACAGCTCTTGGTCTTGTTTATCTTTTCAAGTGCTTTCTTATTTTCTATTTCATTTAGTTTTGCTCTTATCTTTGTTATTTCCTTCCTTCTTCTTCCTGTGGGATTACTTTGTTGTTTTTTTTCTAATTCCTCCAAATGTGCAGTTAGTTCTTCAATTTTTGCTCTTTCTTCTTTTTTGATGTATGAATTTATGGCTATAAATTTCCCTCTCAGTACTGCTTTTGCTGCATCCCATAAGTTTTGGTAAGTTGTATTTTCATTATCATTTGTTTCAAGGTAGTTATTGATTTCTTTTGAGATTTCCTCTTTGACCCACTGTTTTCTAAGAGTGTGCTGTTTAATTTCCTTATCTTGGTGTGAAATCTGGGCCTCTGGCCCTTGCAGATTTCCAGCTTCACTCCACTGTGGTCAGAGATATTATTTTGTATGATTTTGATTTTTCTGAATTCATTAAGCCTTTCTTTGTGGTCTAGCATATGGTCTATCTTTGAGAATGATCCATATGCACTTGAGAAAAATGTATATCCTGCTGTATTTGGGTATAATGATCTGTACATGTCTATTAGATTCAGCTCCTCTAATACACTGTTCAAATATTTAGTTTCTTTAGTGATTCTCTTTTGAGATGTTCTGTCCAGAGTTGATAGTAATGTATTAAAATCTCCCACTTTAATTGTGGATGCGTCTATTCTTTCACTTAGTTTTTCCAGTGTTTGCCTCACATATTTAGAGGTGTCCTTGTTAGGAACATAAATATTTATGATTGTTCATTCTCCCTGAGAGATTGTCCCTTTCACTAATATGTAGTATCCTTCTTTGTCTCTCACAATTGTTTTGCACTTAAAGTCTATTTTGTCTGATATTAATATAGCTACTCCTGCCTTTTTTTGGTTATTGTTTACTTATAAGATTTTTTTCCAACCATTCACTTTCAGCCTCCATGAATCTCTCAGTCTAAGATGTGTCTCTTGTAGACAGCATATAGATGGGTCATATTTCCTTATCCAATGTCCCAGTCTGAATCTTTTGATAGGTGAGTTTAATCTGTTGACATTCAGTGTTATTACTTTCAAGAAATTATTTATGTTAACCATATTTTGATTGGACTTGTGTTTGTCATATTTTGTTTGTTTTTTCTTCACTTTTTTTCTTTTTTATTGCTCTTACACTCTCCTCCAACTCTGACTGTCCTGGTTTTTTCCTTTTCTTCCTGCAGAACTCCCTTTAGTATTTCTTGAAGAGGAGGTTTCTTGTTGGCATGCTCTTTCAATTTCTGTTTATCTGTGAATATTTTGAACTCTCCATCATTTTTGAATGCTAGTTTAGCTGGATAGAGTATTCTTGGTTGGAAATTTTTTTCTTTTATTACCTTGACTATATCATACCACTGCCTTCTTGCCTCCATGGTTTCAGAGGAGAAATCAGCATTTAATCTTATGAAGCCTCCCTTGGATGTGATGGTTTTCTTTTCTCTTGCTTTTAGAATTTTCTCTTTGTCTTGAACATTGGGTAATTTGACAAGTATATGTCTTGGGGTGGGCCTGTTGGGGTTTATGATGTTTTGGGTGCATTGTGCTTCTTGGATATGTACATCTGTCTCTCTCAGTAGATTTGGGAAATTTTCAGCCATTATTTCCTGCAACACCCCTTCTGACACCTTTCCCTTCTCTTCTCCTTCTGGGATGCCTATAATATGTATGTTTGTGTGTTTTGCATTGTCATTCAGGTCCCTAAGTCCTAGTTGGATTTTTTCTATCTTTTTATCGATCAATTCTATTATCTGTTTGATTTCCGATGTACTGTCTTCCACATCGTTAATTCTCTCCTCTGCCTCTTATAATCTGCTGCTATTTGCTGCAAGTGTATTTTTTATTTCTTGAACTGTGGTGTTCATTCCCAATATCTGTTATCTTTTTATGTATGTCTGCAATTTCCTCTCAAGTGTTTTCTTCATATTGTTAAACTCTTCCTTTACTTCATTAAGTTTGTCTCTGATATATGTTCTGAGATCTTTAATTACTTGTCCAAAGTTCTGCTCCCCTTCTTGGTTTTTAGTTTATTCATTGGAGTCAGCCATGTTTTCCTGATTACTGATTTGTTTTGTAGTTTTTTGTTGCTATCTGGTCACCTTTTTATCTTGACGGGTTTAATCAGTTCCTTAGTTTCTTTGTCTAGTCTTGGGGATTAATTAGCTGTTGTTCTTGTGTAAGTGTTATATCTTCTCTTTGTCACTTTGTTCTTCTTATTCTAATGTCTTGTTGCTGGCTGAGTTCACTTTGAAGGAAAATATTAGGGCCAGGGATAGGCAATTGTGTAAAAAAGGAAAATGTGTAAATTAGTATTGGTAATAAATGTTACCAGATCAACAATATGAGATCTGAGAGGATGGGTATTAGACTCAGGTAAGTTGTGTAGAGTTATAGCAGTAAGTAGAGTACCTATAATGAGGGAGTTGACTGAATATGGGAGGAATATAGTATAAATTAAAAAGCCAGTGTTTTCATGAAGAAGGGAAAGAGAAAAGAAAGAAAATAGTATCAAGAGTGGATAAAAGACAAAAAACAAAAAAAGGTATTAGAAATTAAAAGTTAGACAATTTGGGGACCTAAGAAAAGGAGGTGGTATATAGGAGAGACAGTAGATGATGGAGGATATCAAGATGTGGGGGAAAAGGGATAGTGTAGGTGGCCAAAACCAATTCACACAGAAATGAGGCAGTGGAGGATGAGGAAACCCAGCAAATATGAGGTGTTCCCTGCAGCACCTATTGATTAAGATAAAATAAGAAGAAAAAGAGGGAAAAGAAAAGAAAAAAGAAAAAAAAAGGATGTGGTCAAAGAGAAGGGAGGGAAACAAGCAAGAAAAAGAAAAGAAGAAAGAGAAAGAAAAAGAAAAAAGAAACCCTAAATAAATGAAAAAAGACCTTGGAGTATACAATGGGAGAAAAGACTAGGAGATAATGCAATATTAGCAACCAGGACAATAAAAAAGAAAAGAAAAAAGAGAAAACAAAATCAAACAAACAAAAAATAAAACAAACTGTAAACGTGGAGGGCTAGAACAATCAAGGACCTCAGATGGACCTCAGGGCATGGTGGGTTCAGGGATGGGAAGTCTGTGATATTGCAGACTCAAGAGGTGTGAGTCTCTGGGGTGTGGGCCACCAGGGTTTAGGGGACTCAGACCTGGCAACCTCAAATCCAGTTAACAGGGAGCTTGGGAGCACCTCAGTGCAACACAGCCTTCAGAGATCCCCACAGCTGGGTGTCAGCCCTATGAGGGGGGTAACATCCACAAACTTTGACCTCTGTGTCAGAAACCCAAAATTCCCCCTCTCTCAAGAGTCTCTTTTGTCACTGTGACACCAATTTGACTTCAGGACACCTCCCGCCCTGCAAGCTCCCAAAACAGCCTGCTGGGGGCACCTCTTTATTGCAACCGATTTAAGGACCACTGCAGATTGGCAGCCAGGCCTAGGGGGTGGGGCTTCTCTAGCTGGAAGCACTGAACTCCGTGTCAGAAATCCAAAATTCCCTGCCTGGCAAAAGACTCCTCCGTCTGTTTCATTTAATCAGCTTCCAGCCACCTCCCTCCCTGCAAGCCCCGGAAACAGCCTACTGGTGATGCCTCTTTATTGTGACTGATTTAAGGACTGGTGCAGATCGGCAGCCAGGCCTAGGTGGTGGGGCTCTAGCCAGAAGCACTGATATCCATGTCAGAAACCCAAAATTATAAGCCTCGCAGAAACTCCGTCTGTCTCACCAAATCGGTTTCCAAAGACCTCCTGCCCTGCAAGCTCCTGAATAGCCC
Source organism: Dasypus novemcinctus (assembly GCF_030445035.2). Lineage (NCBI taxonomy): Eukaryota > Metazoa > Chordata > Mammalia > Cingulata > Dasypodidae > Dasypus > Dasypus novemcinctus. The sequence goes on along the minus strand of NC_080679.1, from coordinate 52,398,814 downwards.
GCTCAGGGCTTGTGAATTCCCCAGCACCACAGAGCCTCCAGGAATCACCACTGCCAAGCCACCCGCCCCAGGGGGGAGCATCCTGTATGCAGCCCCTATCTCTGTGTAAGAGAGCCTCAATTCTACCTTTTACACGAATCTTCTCTGTCACCGTCCCACCAAATTGATGTCCAGACACCTCCTGCCCTGCAAAATCCCGAAACAGCCTGGTCCTGAAGAATTTCCAACACTGCCCAGCCACTTCTTTGCAGGAGAGACTATCCATTGTGTTCTAATTGTAGCAAGTATGAAGGTATAGTGCTTGGAAAATGTACAGATAAAGGTCAAGAGGCAGGTGATGTGGAGATATGGAAGTTGGATTTTCTTTTCTTCTCTCTTACAGACATAGAAAGGGTTATCCTGCACTGGCCTTTTCTTCTTGAGCACTCTACCTAGAATAACATTTTTCACTCTTTCTGTTCACTTGCAGGGATTATGAAGAGTAACTCAGTTAAGTATGAAATAACATGAGCAGGCAAGTAAGGTTCCCCATTTTAGTAGAAAGAGTAGAAAAATCATGAAAATTTTCACTTTGAGGTAAACATTTACCTTGTGTTTGTACTTTATGACATTTGTCCTTGTACTAAAACAAAGGGCATTTTCCACATCTAAAGCATTTTTCTAATGTACCTTATGGATTAATTTATGTAAAGTTGACTGTGTGGCAGTTGAGTGCTGCTGAACAAAAGCAACTATACAGCAAAATGCAACAATTAAAGAATCAGTTTCATTTGTAGGTTATGTATTTGCTGAACAGTAAAAGGTTATTTTGCTTAACAAAGTGGCAAAAATATATTAACACGCTATATACTTCCTCTCCTTTTCATATCTACCAAGGATAATACTGAAAAAAAACCAAAAAATCACAGCTTTAAAAAATATTCCCTACACACATAGATTAAAAGTAAGTTAACCTTATAAAATAAGAGACATCAGAGATCTTACCTAAAAAGTAATTTCAGTAAACCAGGTATGCCTTAATGACCTAGAATAGATGCAGTGAGAGAGCATTGAAGAAGATGAATACGGAAAATTTGGGAGAGATTATAGTGTGCGATTCAATGGTTACTATGTGGGTTGCTGGCCAAACCTGTTAAATTAACCTGTCTGAATTCTTAATTTAAAAAAAATATATCATTAACAAAACTCCTTCAAGTTTATAGTGAGGATCTAATGAGATAATGCATGTGACAGTGTCTTCAATACCTAAGGCAAAATACAAGGTTTTCACTCTAAATGAGACTAGAATGATTCTAGAAAATAGACTTTATATAGGCCCAGGGGAAAGAGATATTAAATAACTTTGTAACTAGATTTTTATCTAGTTTTTATACCTGTACCAAAGTAAAAAGTTAAGTTGTTGTAGGAGTATATAACTAGGATATTTTGCTTAGCCAGTATTAGGTGATTTGTTATTAACTAGTTAATATAAGCACACAAATAATTTCACTACATTTATAGTGTAAATAACTGGCAACAAAATTTGGTATTTTGTTTTCTTCTTATTGCTCCTAATATTATAAAGATGTAGTACAAACACACTTTCATGTTTCTGACATGGATTTCCAGAACAAGACATTCAAAATACATCTTCATTGAAAAATAAAAGATCTTATTAGATCATATTCAATATGAGATCATATGGCATTGAAAGAGGTTATTTAATTTTGAGTTTCTATAATATATTCCTTTATGCCTCCATTTCCCTATATATCTAGGTATTTTATTTATTTTTCTATGAATGTTGATTATAAAAATGACTTTCAAATGTTTGTTTTTGTATATTTGTGAGAGGAAAAAGACTAATAGTTTCATTTAATTTTTGTCTTGATTACTTTGAACATGTAGAATATATAAGATACAGTAATAATGTAAATCTTTTCCTATTTCCCATTTTAACCCACTCTGTGGATCTAATTTGTGTCTGTACTAGAGTAAAATCTAATATATTTCCCAAGTCTTGACTGAGACTCCTATGTACAAATTCTTAGATCATGTTGGTCTCCAGAAAGTCATAGCTCAATAACATGCTTGTCTAGTATATATTCACATCTCTGAACTTCAAAACATAAAGCTCTTCTTTTTCAGCTTAGGGTGCTTCTGATGCAGAAGCCTAAAGCAGGGAGAGAAAATATGATGACCTTTCTTCTGTTCACTAGTAATGGGGTTACTTTTCTGCTCTGCTCAAGCTCATTCTTTGTATTTTACCTCAGTTTCTGATTTCTCTGGGGTTAGAGTAAGGAGAGGAATTAGGAAAAGTAAGAGGCAGGGCATTTGCTTGACCCTGACATGAATTTGTTGGTTTCTTGCAGCCAATGAAGACATTTAAAGCTAAATTTCAACTTGAGTTGAATTCGTGTTTTTTAGAATTTTTTCTCAGAGATTATCCATCAGTGTAAATTTTTCCTTTACAGATTGATTAACAATCAGCCTCCATCTGGCTGCTTAGCCCTCTCTTCTCAACTTCTGGTTTATGATAGTCCACTCCACACAGATGTTATCTTTTGGAGCTCATCCAGGTTAACTGTCTTGGGAAAAGTACCTTTAAGAGAGCTTAGGGCCAGTTCTCTCTCTCTCAGATGTTTCTAATAGGAATATACTCTGACAACCTTTGCCCAGATAAAATCTGAAAGTAAACATGGCCTCTTATACTTCCATCTCACCTCAGTCTAGCAGATCAGCTGGCCATTTTATCAGGCTTTCTAGGCATGTGTGTGGCACCTGTTGTTATGCCCTCAGGCAATGCACTCTGAATGCTCTCCTGAAACTCCTCTTTTTGGTTTGAAAATGAGGTGAAACCATCTCATTTTACTTGCCATGAACATGGTCAGACTCACAACTCCCTCCAAAGAAATTGTCTCCCCATTTACCTCTTCAACTTTACCATTTTCATACAGTCAAATGAGATGAGAGCCTAAGATTTGCAAAACTAACTTTTGACCATCTCCTCTGCTCATCCCTTCCCAAGAGGTCTAGCCACTAAATTTAGAGCATAGGACTTTTAACATCAAGGACCCTTTCATTTGGGACATAGGGAATTCAGTCATAAATAATACCATTCGATGTCCTAATACAATATACGAACAATTATAAGCAAAATAGCAGGTGACCACAGACAATGCAGACAAAGTTGCTTAAATCATTAATAGACCTTTCTAAATTATCTCATTATTAATTTCCTGCCAGGAAATCACTGCCCTGTACATAATTCTGATATAAGTCATTCTCAACTCTTTTATACTGACAGCTGAATGAATGGGAGATTTTTTTTCTTCTCATTTCAAGATAGAGAACTATTTAAAACAGTTATTTTGAAATAAAATATATACTGTATAAATAATTGAGTGTGAAATACATTGCTCATTTTAGAATTAGTTTATCTTCTCAGTACTTTTCCTGGGCTGTACAATTGAACATACATATTTCATAACTATTTTAGGTAACATATTTTTGTATTTGGTGTAATTTAGTTCCCACTGTGTTGAAAAAGTGAATACCAAATACTATCTCGAGGCGAAGTGGTGGTGGGGGGGGGGAGGGGGGAGGGAGTGCTTTAGCAAGTAAAGTGAAATGTTAGGTCATTAATCATACCTTCCTCATCACATCTTTTCCCCTCCCCCACCTAACACAGGTTATTTGCATTCAAGCCATACAAGATCGCTTGTAAGTCACAGTCATATCTAAAATAAGAACACTGTATTATTAATACTTGGTTATACTCTTTTAGTCTTCATTTTATTCCCTCTCTAGCATGATTTCATATACTCTAGAGGCTAGAAAGATAGAAAAACAATTTTCACAAGCACCTTTGAAGCTAAGGCTCTGTAAGTAAATGCAGTCACAGGAAGAAGAGAGAAATGTGAGGGAATGTACAAGAGTAGGGAATTTGTGTCTTTTGGCCCTTCCTCTTCTGGAACAGCTATGATGGATATTCTGGCATTTGGATCCATATTGTTATAGCTGACTTTGGCCAGGTAGCTGAAGCAGAGGTATCATGTTATAATAATGCCACTAGGGTTTCTTCTGGCTATTCCTTGCTATGTATAATCCAGGTCTTGTTCTATGGTCTATATCTTGTAATAAATTTCTTGCTTATAGTGTCAAGAATAGATTCTATTTCCCATAGCTATGAACTCAGACAGCAATTAAAATATTAGAGCCCCAGGGCAAGGTGAACCAGGAATTAATAAGTTTTCTAACCTGAAGGGACTTGAAAACAGTGACGTTCTGGTTGGAATTAGAGGAGGAAAGACTGCTTATCCATAGCATTAAATGTCAAAATACTTGTTTAAAATTGTTTTGTACAATACGTGGAAAGATGGGACTAGGGAAGTACCCAAACCATTTTTAGAGTGGCTACATTTTAGGAGAGTTTAAGGATCATTAGAAATTCAAGAATATGAGTGGGCTGGTTACTTCTAACCAGGGAAGAGAGTGACATCAAATGTAAATATTTTAAATTTTCATTTCAATTCATTGTCAGTTTACTAGTTTGATATGGTTATGAATTCCAAAAACAGATATTAGATTAGGTTTGGAATCTGGTCTGTACCTGCATGTGATTAAGTTATGATTAAGGCTTTGATTGGGCCATGTTGTTAGGGTGTTGAATCCCCACTCCTTGGTGGGTGAGGACGCACAGATAAAATACATGGCAAAGGACAGAGTTGAGGGTTTTTGATGCTGGGGTTTTTGATTTTGGAGTTTGATACTGAAGTCTTGAGTTGGAACCCCAGGAAGTAAACTCACAGAGGAAAGAGAAACAAGCCCCAGGAGGAGAGGAACCCTGAGCCCAGGAAGAAACAAGACTTGGGAAGAGAGGAACCCTGAAGCCAAAGAGAAGAAAGACCCTAGAAGGGAGAAACCCAGGAATTTTGAACCCTTACAGATATTAGCAGCCATCTTGCTCCAACATGTGAAAATAGACTTTGGTGAGGGAAGTAACTTATGCTTTATGGCCTGGTATCTGTAAACTCCTACCCCAAATAAATACCCTTTATGAAAACCAACCAATTTCTGGTATTTTGCATTAGCACCTCTTTGGCTGACTAATACAGCCAGAGAATTAAGAAGCCTCTATGACTGCTTTAAAATGTACCTTATACCTTGGAGCTGCATGCCTAATTTAAAAAAAAAATTAGCTCCAGCCTTTACTGTCTTGCCAAGCCTCTCATGTCAAAGTTAGAAGTTTGGTTAATAGAGTCTTGGAAGCTTGGGAGAATTTGAATGACTCTGAGTAATAAAAAACGAAATCAGAGTAAAACTTACTTGCGAACATAAGCACTACATTTTTCACCTCTCAATATATTGAAGTTGTTTTCACTTTTTATGAAGTCCACACCTGAATGTATTTCCCATGCAATACAATGCCTTTTCTCCTGATTACTTTTCCCTTCCACACTTCATCACCTGCAAGTCAATATCTAGAGTTAGATTCCCTCATTCTTCAGGATACGAAAAAGATAGAGGATAAAGATATTTAAAAAAAGGAATCTAAGTACTTTGCTAATTCATAAAAGTACAAGTCTAAGAAATATATATGGGAATATAACCTTGTGTTAGAACAGGGAAAAGGGTAAATTAATTTATATTAGGCTAAATATATTGACATGGGTGAAGTGAACAGAGATTATTTTCAGTCTATCTGCTAGCTCAAGCAATTATTAATGGCTATGACAGTTTTCCTGATAATGGCCTATAAGCTATACCTAGTGGTCCCCTAAGGTAAATGAAGGTGAAATGTCATAAATTCCTCATTTTGTTATAAAGGAATTAATCTAAATACCTATGCACATAGCATAAATAATAAAGTAGATTCCTTATGACCTTCTCAGCTATCATCTAACTTTATCCAAGAAGAGAATCTAGAATATAGTTCTTCCATATTCCAAGGCAGTTTTTAAAACATTTGTGGACAATCAGTACATTGTAAGAGTCCTATAGTGGTTTTTCTATGTAGGTTGAGAATGAAGACAGAGGATGCTGTCTCAAAAATGACAATCCCTGTTTAGTGTTATTGGAATCTTAGATTGACAAAAGTCAAGTAGCAACACATCAACTAAGAGAAGAGTTGTTATTAAAAGATAAGCAATTAGAATGGTTGACCAGCAGAGATTCATTCACTGTGACTAAGTGAAATTGAGGGCTTTAAAACCAAAAGAGTTTTTGTTTTAAAGATGGTGGCAGATTAGACAGGCAGGAGTTAACTCTCTCACAAAAACAATGAAGAAAGAGCCAAAAGCTGGCAGAGAAACCAGATTTGGGAGTCAGCAGACCAGGAAAGTGGTTCACAACTCCAAAGAGGGTGAGAGAGAGACAAAGAGCCTGAAACAAGAAATGTGAGTTTTCAAACTGCTGTGGGGCCAGGAAGGGCCCTCCTCCCCACCCTAATATATTAAGCTGGTGTAAAAGCCTGGCTTACTACAGCTGACTGAGAGGGGAAGAGACTTCTTCCTTGTCAGCTGTTATGAGGGAAAAAGGAGGGGGAGTCAAGGGGTTTTTCTTTAGTGATTTCAGTCAGCAGAGCCCACGTTGAATCTTAGCTCTGGCCAGACCAAAATACAGGAAAACAGAGATACACCTCTGTGGAAAGGGACATTGATGTGTGCCATCTACTTGGCTGATCTGGAAATTCTGTTGGTATTCTCTATGCTCTAAACCCTGGGAGAAAATCAATGCCCCACTGGTGAGTAACTGATACAATTTTGATAACTTAAGCTGGGCAATTTTAAGGACTTAGAATAAGTCAAAGCAAATATCAGAGAAAAGCTTTGGGAAAAAAAAAAAGGCAAAGAGAGAAATTGGCCATCAGAGTAAGTTCACCAGCATTTTCATATGCCTAGACATTATTAAAAAAATTAAAGGCCAACTAGGAAAAAGGAAGAGATGCCCTAGCCAGAGGAACAAAACAAATCTCCTGAAGAGATACAGGATTTAAGACAATTAATCAATAATAACAGCACACGTCTAAATCAAACCAAAGAATTGAAAGAAAATATGTCTAAAGAAATAAATGATATTAAGAAAACACTGGGTAAACATAAAGAAGAATTTGAAAGGCTGCAAAGAAAAGTAACAGACCTTATAGGAATGAAAGTCACAATGGATGATATTAAAAATACTTTAAAGGGAGTGGATGTAGCTCAAGCAGTAGAGTCCTACTTCTCACATGGAAGGTCCCAAATGCCTCCTCAAATTAAACAAATAACAAGCAATCAGTTGGAAATAAAACAAATTTGGGAACCAATTTCACTAACTAGTTGAGTCCTGCCTTCCCACATACAAGGTCCTGGGCTCATTCCCTAGCCCCAGGACCATTGAAAAAAAAAAAAAAACAAAAAAACATTGGAGGCACATAAGAGCAAATATGAATTGCTTGAAGACAGAATTAGTGATTTAAAAGACAGAACATCTGAATGGAAAATGAGGAAAACAGAAAGAGAAGAGAATGGGGAAAAAAATGGAATAAAGTCTCAGGGAATTGAATGACAATGTGAAATACACAAACGTACACATTATTGGTGTCCCAGAAGTTGAAGAGAATGGAAAAGGGGAAAAAAGACAATTTGAGGAAAAAATGATCAAAATCTTCCTAACCTTTTTGAAAGATATAAATATCAATAATCAAGAAGGACAGGGCACCCCAAACAGAAGAAATCCTAATAGATCTACTAGGACACACCTACTATTCAGAAACACAAATACCAGACTTAAAAAGAGGATTCTGAAAGCTGGAAGAGACAAGCAAAGTGTCACATACAAGGAACCCTCAATAAGATAAGTGCCAGCCTCTCATAAGAAACCATGGAGGAGAGAGAAGAGATATGATGCATTTAAGGTATGGAAAGAGAAAAACTGCCAGCCAGGAATTCTGTATCCAGCAAAGCTGTCCTTCAAATATGAGAGTAAGTTCAATGTCTTCACAGAAAAACAAATACTGATAGAATATGTTACAAAAAGTCCAGAATAACACAAGATACAAAGAAGTGCTAAAGCCTGAAAGGAAAATAAAATGGGGGGAAAGAGACTTGGAGAAGAGAGTAGAAATGAAGATTATTTGGAGGGGTAAGTTAAAGGGTAAAAAGATAGACAATATATGATTTAATAAGAAAAAGCAAAGAAAAAAATGGATGAAGTAGGTAATGTCTTACATTAATAACATTGAATATTAAAGACATGGACTCCCCAATCAAGAGAAAGATGGATAGAATGGATAAAAAAAAAATTATCCCTTTATAGGTTGTCTACCACAGACTTACTTCAGATGTAAGGAAACAACCATGTTAAAAATGATAGGTTGGGAAAAGGTATTCCATGCAAATAGTAACCAAAAAAGAGCGGGAGTAGTAATATTGAAATATAGGTTTTAAGTACAAAACTGTTATAGATGAAGAGGGTCATTATATATTAATAAAAGGGGCAATTCATCAAGAAGAAATAACTATAGTAAATATTTATGCAACTAACCCAAGTGCCCCAAGATAAATGAGGCACACGCTGGCAAAGCTGAAGGGAGAAATAGATGTCTCAACAATAACAGTTGGGGATTCAATACTCCACTCTCAGTTTTGGATGGAACATCTTGACAGGATAAATAAATAGAGAGCTTGAATAATATGAATAAATAAACTAGATCTAAAAGACATTTATAGAACTTTGCACCCCAAAACTGCAGGGTATACATTCTTTTCAAGTGCTCATGGATTTTCTCCATGATAGACTATATGGTCGGTCACAAGAAAAGTTGCAGTAAATTTAAAATTGAAATTATACAAAACACTTTCTCTTGTCATAACGGAATGTAGTTGGAAATCAATAATGGGTGGAAAAAGGGAAAATTCATTAATATACGATGATCAAACAACACACTGTTAAATAATAAGTGGATCAAAGAAGAAATTTTCAGAGAATTCAGCAATTACCTTGAGACAACTGAAGACTGGAACACAACATATCAAAATCTATGGGACACTGCAAAAGTGTTACTGAGAGGGAAATTTATAGCCCTCAATGATTGCATTAAAAAAGAAGAAAGAGCTAAAATTTATAGCCCTCAATGATTGCATTAAAAAAGAAGAAAGAGCTAAAATTGAAGGTCTAACTTCACACCTGGAGGTACTAGAAAACAGAACAGCAAAATAATCCCAAATGAAGCCAAAGGAAAGAAATAGTAAAGATCACAGAAATAAATGAAATTGAGAACAAAAAACAATAGAAAGAATCAATAAAACCAAAAGTTGTTTCTTTGAAAAGATCAGCAAAATTGACAAACCCTTAGTTAGACTGACAAAGAGAGAGAAGATGCAAATAAATAAAGTTAGAAATGAGAGGGGGGACATTACCACTGATCCTGCAGAAGTAAGAGAGGTCATAAGAGGATACTATGAACAACTGTATGATAAAAAAACTAGAAAATATAGACAAGATGGACAAATCCTAGAAACACACAAACCATCTACACTGACCCTAGAAGAAATAGAAGACCTCAACAAACCAATCATAAATAAAGAGATTGAAAATGGAAACAGTTATCAAAAACCTCCCAAAGATGAAAACCCCTGGATCAGATGGCTTCATAGGTGAATTATACCAATCATTCAAAGACAATCTAACATCAATCTTGCTCAAGCTATTCCAAAAAAATGAACAGGGAAGAATATTACCAAACTCATTCTACAAAGGCAACATCACCCTAATACCAAAACCTGATAAAGGTAATAACAAAAAAGAAAATTATGGACCAATATCCCTAATAAATATTGACATAAAAACCCTCACCAACATACTGGCAAACCAAATACAAAAGCACATTTAAGGATTTGAACAACACTATCAAGTGGTTTTTATCCTATGTATGCAAGTGTGGGCCAACAGAAGAAAATTAATTAATGTAATAAACCACATTGATGAATTGAAGAAGAAAAATCATGTTCCTCTCAATGCAAAAAAGGCATTTGACAAAATATAGCACCCTTTCTTGATAAAAACACTTCAAAAGATAGGGATAGAAGGCAGTTTTCTTAATATGGTAAAGTACATATATAAGAAAGCTACAGCTAGCATTTTACTAAATACTGAAAGACTAAAACTTTCCCACTGAGATCAGAAAGAAGAAAAGGATGCCCACTGTTACCATTATTATTTAATATTGTGCTAGAGGTTCTAGATAGAGCAATTAAGCTATATAAAGAAATAAAAGGTACCCACATAGGAAAGGAAGAAATAAAACTCACTGTTCACTGATAATATGATTTTATGTATAGAAAATCTTGAAAAATCCACAACAAACTTACTAGAATTAATAGACAAGTTAGGCAGCGGACTTGGCCCAGTGGTTAGGGCATCCGTCTACCACATGGGAGGTCCATGGTTCAAACTCCAGGCCTCCTTGACCCATGTGGAGCTGGCCCATGTGCAGTGCTAATGTGTGCAAGGAATGCCATGCCACGCAGGGGTGCCCCTGCATAGGGGAGGCCCACGAACAAGGAATGCGCCCTGTAAGGAGAGCCGCCCAGCGCAAAAGAAAGTACAGCCTGCCCGAGAATGGTGCCGCACACACGGAGAGCTGACACAACAAGATGACGCAACAAATAAAGAAACACAGATTCCCGTGCCACTGACAACAACAGAAGCAGACAAAGAAGATGTAGCAAATAGACACAGAGAACAGACAACTGGGGTGGGGGAGGGAAGGGGAGAGAAATAAATAAATAAATAAATCTTTTAAAAAAATAGACAAGTTAAGTAAAGTGGCAAGATACAAGACTAATATGCAAAATTCAATAGTGTCTCTATACACTACTGATGAGCAATCTGAGGAGGAATAAAGAAAAAATCCATTTATAGTAGTGACTAAAACAATCAAATATTAAAGAAGAATAAAATTAACCAAGGACATAAACATGCCAAAAAGCTACAAAACACACCAAAAGAAACCAAAGACTTACAGAAATGGGAGGACATTCCATGTTCATGGATAGAAGACTAAACATCATTAACATGTCATTTCTACCAAAACTGATTTACAGATTCAATGAAATCCCAATAAAAATCCCAACAGCTTTTTGTTTTTTGCAAAAGTCAAAGAACCAACAATCAAATTTATGTATGAGCGTAAAGGGTTCTGAATAGCCAAACATGTCTTTAAAAAGTAGAATAAAGTTGGAGGACTCTCACTTCCTGACTTTAAAGCATATTACTTAACTACAGTGGTAAAAACAGCCTGATACTGGAGTAAAAACAAATTGACCAATGGAAACAAAATGAGAACTTAAAAAAACACCCTCACATCTACAGTCATATAATTTTGACAAGGTTGTTAAGCCACCCAAATGAGTCAGAATAGTCTATTCAACAAATGGTGCTGTGAGAACCAGATAGCCATATTCAAAAGAAAGAAAGAGGATCCATATCTCACACCTAATACAAATATTAACTCAAAATGGATCAATGATCTAAATAAAAATGCAACAACCATAAAACTACTCAAAGAAAATGTAGGAAAACATCTTCAAGATCTTGTGGTAGGCAGTAGTTTGTTAAACCTTACATGCCAAAGTACATGCACCAAAAGAAAAGGATAATAGACCTCAAAATTCAACACTTTTGCACTTCAAAGGATTTCATCAAAAGGGTGAAAAGGCAGTTGACACAATGGGGGAAAATATTTGGAAATCACATATCCATATAGGTTTAATATACATGATATATAAAGATATCATACAACTCAACAAGAAAAAGACAAACGACCTGATTGAAAAATAGGCAAAGCCTTGAAAAGACAGTTGTCAAAGGAAGAAATACAAATGTTGAAGAAACATATGAAAATATGTTCAACATTACTACTGATGAGGGAAATGCAAATCAAAACCACAATGAGATATTATTTCACACCTATTAGACTGGCCTCTATTAAAAAAGAAAATTGTAAATGTTGGGGAGGATGTGGTGATACAGGAATGCTTATTTACTATTGGTGGGAATGTAGAATGGTATAGCCACTGTAGAGGAGTATTTAGCAGTCCCTAAGGAAGTTGAATATAGACTTATCATGTGACACTGTGGATGGATTTATTTTTTATTATGTGTCAATAAAATTAATTTGTTAAAAAATATGTGAACAGACAATTAAGGTCCTATTTTGTTCTATAAAATGAAAAAAAAGAGGAAAAAAAAATAACTACAGATGTGGTGAATGGAGGCCTGATTTGAGTCACAAAGGGATCCTTCATCCAATTCTGAAACATGAGTATTTATGCAATAACAGTGGCTCTACTGAATCACGTTATGATGTACAGGAATTCTCTGGGTGGAAGAATGGATACTATGAAGATGCTTCTTTAAAAAGATCATTGAAATGTCATTAAATATTTTTACCATAAAAATATCAAATTAATTTATTTAATCATTCCCATTTCTCTATTTCCCTTTGACTTACCTGTTGACATTGATGTCTAAATTCTTTTGAAGGTAATTGCAGGTATTATGTAATTATAATACCTCCCCTATAGGGTGCCGAAATTTCATACTGGGCATCCAGGTACTCATTTCACTTGTTTTGCAAATGTGATCCTGTATCAGTCAGCCAAAGGGGTGCTGATGCAAAGTACCAGAAACCTGTTGGCTTTTATGAAGGGTATTTATTTGGGATAAAAGCCCTAAATAAGGCCCTAAAGAATCCAACTCAAGTCTGTTTTCTCATCAAAGTCAGGTGCCATGTGTTGAAACAGGATGGAAGGCAATCTCTGCCTGGACTCTCTTTCCTTCTTCCTCTTAAGGCTTCACGAGCCCAGGTTCCTCCAATACCAGCTGTAGTCTGGTATAGGGCTCATTTCTCATGGCTTCCTATATCAGTCTGGCATGGGGCTCTTTTCAGGCTTTCTTGGCTTCTCAGCTACTCAGCTGCAAATTATCAGGCAAGTGACTCAACTCTCTTCTCTTCCATGTGTCTTCTTCCATGTGTGTCTGTTTCTATCAGCCCACTAAGGAGGTGGGGACTTAATCTTGAGTCATGCCCTACTGATGTGGTTGAATCAAAGCCCTAATCTTAACAGGTAATTTAATCAAGACATGTTAGCCAAATCTAATGCATTCAAAGGGTAGCACACCCAGAGGAACAGACCAGTTTATGAACATAATCTTTCTCTTTTTGGGGGGTTCATAAATAATCTGAAACTGCTACAGATCATAACTTTGATCATGTACTAAACTTGCCATCTACTCTCTGTTGTTTGATAAGGTTTCAGCTTATTTCAACTTTTCAATTTGCTAAGGTCTGTAGGTATGTGCTATTATTTTTTCCCCCATTGAAATTTCTAAAGGGCTTAAATTATATGACTTGAGACAAATTTCATGAAAAACATTGCTCAACTTTGAGAACATGCAGTGAAGGAGACATTAAATGTCTAACTTCTCAAAGTCACTTGACTGCAAATTTTGGTTTACAGTATAGATATCATTTTTTGTCACCATGCAGATATCTGCTCTACTATTCCATATGTTATTCTGCTGGTAGAAATTTTCTTTCATAACTGATGTGCCAGAATCCCTGACTCTAAACTTGCAAGATTCAAACACAGAGAGACTTCTTTTATCATGGTATTTTTTACTATCTTCCATTTGTTCAAATACAAAATGTATAAAATGGGCTCTTCTTTTTTTGATTTAGATCAATAATTTATTCAGGTAGGGAGTGATGAGAAATGGAAATAACAGATCAGGGGTCCCAGGTAGAGAGGAAGGGATTGAAAAGTGATAAAGTAGGCTGATTTACAGTCATTATAAGTTATAAATCCCCAGATTTACTTGCATGGTCACACAGCAGAGGAAAAATGACGAGAGCAGTGAGCAGAGGGCAGGAACAGGACCAGAGGCAAGAAAGCGGGGTGCACACGCACTCGGGCCTTGAGGTCTGCCTTCTAAACTATTAATTATTCCACCCTTTTGCTAATGGCAGGGGAGGAGTTCCAGCTGTTTGCTGTTTTGATCACTCCACCCATTAATCCCCAGTGAGGACTCAATGATAAAGTCCCTAGGGAACATCCAGAACTTTTTTCTCACATGCAGAAGTCTTTTTTCTGGATAGCAGAATCTGCTGGAGGTCTGCCAACAGTCACCTTGAAGGTTACTGATGTTCATGTGAACTCTCTGCCAGGTTCCAGATCTGTCCATTAATTCCCTATCTTACTAACCTGCTTCATTCCCCCTCAGAGAGTTTTATAACTTTAATCTTAAAGGGGTGCTGAAGGAGGATGATCATTTTTCTGTAGCTACTTCCTGCCGGTTAGGGGCTATAGGCCCTACCTGACAAGATGTAAAACCCTGCTATTTTATCTTGATTGGAAGAAGATGGATCTGGCATCCTGTATAATGCTGGATGAAGTACCCATATGGCTAACAAGATGTTGGTCTTGGAAGAAATAAACTTAATTAGAACTTTGAGAATATATGGTTCTACTTAGAGGACACTGGACTATAGTAGTAGAAAAGGTCAGGTGCCTGCAAAGCCTGCATTTTCCCAAAGTTGGTGGGAAACAGTATTCTTCCTTGAGTTATTTTATGCTGTTGGTTAACTCTAGAGAGAAATTGCAATAGGCAATGGGGTTAGGTATAAATTGCCAATTCCAATTCCTATAATAGGAGAGAAGAATGGGAAGAGGTATTGCCTTTTTAGTTAAGTTAAAGGATATGAAAACAAACAAGGATTCTTAAAGGGATGTCTGGTTTGCCCTTCCCCTAACAATAGGCATTTGGGCTAGAATTAGAGGGAATAGCTGACTTGGACATGGACAACACTTAGCTTTGTCTCTTGAAGAGTTATTTCAGGTTGTCCAATGACTGGCATTTGTACATCTTGTCAGGTGCTTCTGGTGAGCTGGCACTTTTTTGGCGGACAGCTATCTTCACTCAGGATTAGTGCACAAAGCTAGAAATGCTCTTCTTAATTGTAAGAGTAATATAAGTAGAATTTGGAAAGTACAGAAAAAGTACAAAGCCAGAAACTCCATAATATATTGTGTACTATATTGTTTTAAGTTGTTTATTTCTTTAAAGTAATTATTAAATGTATTAATATAAAAGTGTGTATATATGCATATATACACATAAATACATATTATATATGCCAGAGAAAATCACACTTTTTATGTGCTATTTTGCTTTTCTTAGTGTTTTCATATCTTATATATTCTGCAGAAACCAAAATTATAGTGAGTACATTATCCTACCATATGGATATACCATAATTTATTTAATAATTCCCAAATTAATGAAGACATTAAGGTTACCTGGGTGTGGGTATTGTTTAATAGATAGATATAGCATCAAAAATCAGACTTCAGCAGAAGGTAATGTGTTCAACACATGGTTGGATCTCCTGAAATTTCAAGCCTTATTTCCATGAAACAAGTGTAATTTTTACTGTATACATGTTTTTTCAGGTTGACACTCATTAAATTGAATATATTTTAAGTAAAAGATTCTCCTAAACTCAGATTTATTTAATTTGATGTAATTAAGTATTCCATGTTATAATTTCTCTAAAGCATGGTGCCCTAATGCAGAGGTTCTTTCCTTTCTTTGTATTTTGATTTTTTCTGGACTGGATTCTTCATCTATTTTCAACAAGTTATATTTCCTTGTTATGTAGAATGTATTTATATTTGCCTTTCCATTCATTTTCAACTAGCTCATGATAAAGATGGTGAGCTACATCTAGAGTCATGTAGATGATGATGATGATGATGTTGATGATGATGGTGACAAATTCACTGTCCCTGTGAATTTTCTGGCTCTTTCATTATCTTATTTACCATCTGTAGACTTTTTTCTGGAGATTGACGATTCCTATTAGATAACTTAGAGGGCGGTGAGGTAACAGTACAGAATAGAGGTTTTCAGGTTCTGAGGGCTTCATTTGTTCATGTATTGTGAATATCTTGTCCCAATTTAAGTCTCCTCTTTTCATTTTCTTGATCATCTTTTTGAAGGCCAGAGATTTTATTTTTACAGAGTCCAGTTATTCAATATTTTCATCCATCCATCCATCCATCCATCCATTTATTTATTTATTTATTTGTTTGTTTGTTTATTTATTGGCAGTGGTAAAGTTCAGGCCCTAGGTTTGTGCCTTGGCTATATGCTTTATCAGAAACTCTATTGTATGGAAACATTTTTTCTGTCAAAAATGTACTTGTGTGTTAATTTCTACTGTGCAAACAACAACTCTGATTTACACTGACTTTCAATAATATTGATTTAGTCTTATCTACACTAAATTCTTTATTTATAGAATGGTCATGATTTAATCTTATATATTCTCCTATAAATTAAATATTTTTATTTGTATAGCTGTCTATAAGAATCCATTTAGTCTGTATTACCTAGTTAGATTTAATTTTTGTGTATGATATCTGGAGTCATTTGTGATGATTTTTTATATGGATATCCAGTTGTTTCAGCACCAATTTTTGGAAAAATTATCATTTCCTTCATTGAAATACCTAAGTACTTTTGTAAAACTAAGTTGACCATATACAAGCAGGTTTATTTCCAAACTTTATCATCTATATGTTTGACATACATATAGAGAAATAGAGTGATATATCCTAACTTGAATACACCTTATTATTATAGATTTATTATATAATATCACTTGAAATCAGATAATTCAAGTCCTCCAAATTTATTTTTCCTTTTTCAAAATTGTTTTGGATCTTTTTGGTCTTTTGTATTCCTGCCTAAATTTGGAATTAACTTTTAAATTTCCCAAATACCAAAAAAAACACACAATACTTTAAATGATTTTATAGGGCATGTCCATTCCAGTCTTTACTCTATTGCTACTTTAGCCACATTACTAGGGTTTGATCCTCTGAAGGCCATGCTGTTTAGTGAGGACACTCTGCTCTCTTTAGTCAAAACATGACATTTTCTCAGTTTTGTGTGGGCTCTAGAATATGTTCAGTATGCATTTCACTAGTTTTGCTTTACTCAGTTTCATCGAGTTTTCCCATTGTGTTAATTCCCTGGCTGCTAAAACAAATATACAGTGGATTGTCTTAAGAGAAATTTATTGGTTTATGGCTTTAGAGGATTCTGTCTTTTGTATTATTAGTCAGAGTACTTCAGGGAAACAACCAATAGGGTAGATAGATATGGATGTGGATGTAGATATACAAATAGATATATTATAAACATATTATAGGAGATATACTGTAGGAATTAACTCACTTGACTGTGGGATTGGGCAATTCCAAATTCTGTATGGCAAGTCACAAGCTGGAAATTCCAGGGAAGGTTTATGATGAATTCCCTGGAAAAGCTGACTGACTGAAGTAGAGATTGAAATTCTTCCTTCAATTCTTCCCTTCTCTGTCCCTTTCAGTACAAACTGACAGTGGTTCTGCTTATACAAATTTGGCAAAAACCTTATTGGTTTGTGTGCAATGTACAGGTGTCCAAAGCATCAAAAATTAGAACCTTCCACAGAATGTTCTTGCATAACTGTATTTACAATCCTGACTTCCACTGAAATGGCTGAGTTCAGTTAAGCTCTCACATAGAGCCCTATTCTCCAGAAGCTCAGGGAATTACCTCATTGCTCCATCTGGCCTCATGCTTAAAACATACTATCTAGATCGGTGTTCTTTTTTTTTCCTTTAAGATTTATTTATTTCTCTCCCCTTCCCTCTCCCCGCCACCCTGGTTGTCTGTTCTCTGTGTCTATTTGCTGTGTCTTCTTTGTCCGCTTCTGTTGTTGTCAGCAGCACAGGAATCTGTGTTTTGGTTGCATCTTCTTGCTGTGTCAGCTCTCCGTGTGTGCGGCACCATTCTTGGGCAGGCTGCAGTTTCTTTCATGCTGGGTGGCTCTCCTTACAGGGAGCATTCCTTGCACGTGGTTCTCCCCTACGTGGGGAACACCACTTTGTGGCACAGCACTCCTTGCACGTGCATCAGCACTGCACATGGGCCAGCTCCACACGGGTCAAGGAGGCCTGGGGTTTGAACCACAGACCTCCCATGTGGTAGACGGATGCCCTAACCACTGAGCCAAGTCTGCTGCCTAGATGAGTGTTCTTAATGTGGGGTCAACAATGCGCTTGAATTTAAATTTTAAAAAATACTACTCTTTGTGGTATGTTGGCATGGTGTGAAATTTATCAAATAATACATGGTATAGCGTCAACTTAGTAAGAGGTCTGTGGTTTTCACCTGACTGGAAAAGGGGTCTGTGGAACAAAAAAGGTTAAAAACCCTGATCTATATAGGCTGAGCATTTTCCAAACAGTTAATGTCTACTTTCGTTGTTTAGTTCTTAGCTTATCCATTTCCTCACTTATTTCTCTATAAGTTGCAAGAAGAAATCAGGCCTCTCCTTCTACAGTTAGCTTGGAAATATCCTCAGCTAAATGTCCAAGTTTATTGCTTTCAAGTTCTGCCTTCCATTGATATCAGAACTCAATTTTGCTAAGTTTTCTGCCACTTTAAATCAAGGATTGCTTTTCCTCCAGTTTCCAATAACATATTTATTATTTCCTTCTAAGACCTAATCCAAAGTACCTGTAGTGTTCATATTTTTACCTACAGACTCTTCAAAGCAATCTGGGCTTTTTCTATTAAGCACCTCACAATTCCTCCTGTCTTTACCCATTACCCAATTCCAAACCCATTTCCACATTTTTAGGTATAGCAATAGCAGAGCCCCACTTCTGGTACCAAAATGTTTCTGTTTTCTGGATTCCTAAAGCAAATACCATGCAATGGGTTGTTTTAAACAATGGGAATTTATTGGTTCATGATTTTGAGACTAGAAGATCAGAATCAAGGTGTCATCAAGGTGACGCTTTCTTCCAGAATACTGTGGCATTCTAGGGCTAGCTGCCAGTGATCCTTGGTCTTTGGCTTTTCTGTCACATAGCAATGCAAATGGTAACCTCTACTGGCTTCTCCCATCTTTCCTGTGTTCTTTTCAATTTTGGTTTCTGGCTTCTACCTCTAGTTTTCTTCCTCTGTGTGGCTTTCTCTATTAGGTACTCAGTAATAAGAATGAGACCCATCCTGAGCAGGATGTCCTATTTACAATGTGTTCACATGCACATAGGAATGGACTAAGTTTAAGAACATGTATTTCTGGGGTACATGGCTCCAAGCCAACACAATTTGCTTTCTCACAGGGTCAGTATTTTCTGGCTGTCCAAAAATCTTTGAGGTTCTTGGGCATTTCTGTCAATGGCAACACACATGGTAGTGTTTCTTCTTTCTCCTCCAGGCCCCATTGACTCCCTGCTTCTGATTGCTCCAAGTAGCTTCTTTCTCCATGTGTCCAATTTCCTTTACTTATAAGGAATGCAGTCATATTGGATTAATGCCCACCCTCATTCTGTGTGGGCACACCTTAACTCATAACATCTTCAAATGTCCTATTTATAAATGAGTTCACACCTTTAGGGCCAGTGGTTGGGATCTGAATATGCCTTTTGGAGAGAATATGAGTCAATCCCCAACAACTCCTCCATACACCCCCAAACATGACCTTGTATTTATGAACAAATGCAAAGGAACCACTATGTAAATTTCTAAAGGTTTTTCTCCACACATTTTTCTCTTTTCTGGTGCTCTGATTCACACATTTCACCCTTTTCAGTAGTACTAAATTTTGATCGCTATCTTCTTTTTTTTTTTTTTTTTTTAAAGATTTATTTTTATTTATTTAATTCCCCTCCCCTCCCCCGGTTGTCTGTTTTCTGTGTCTTTTTGCTGCGTCTTGTTTCTTTGTCCGCTTCTGTTGTCGTCAGCGGCACGGGAAGTGTGGGGGCGCCATTCCTCGGCAGGCTGCTCCCTCCTTCGCGCTGGGCGGCTCTCCTTACGGGTGCACTCCTTGCGCGTGGGGCTCCCCTACGCGGGGGACACGTCTGTGTGGCACGGCACTCCTTGCGCGCATCAGCACTGCGCATGGGCCAGCTCCACACGGGTCAAGGAGGCCCGGGACTTGAACCGAGGGCCTCCCATGTGGTAGACGGACGCCCTAACCACTGGGCCAAAGTCCGTTTCCGATCGCTATCTTCTTAACTCTGCAACACTACTTTGTTATCCTCGTGCCTCCCCAATCCAAATACCAATACCTCACAGTGTTCCCTGTGAGGTTTAACTGAAAAACCCTTTACTGAAGAAGGGGTGTCTGAATATATGTCCAGTCAGCTATTTCAGTGAAAATCAGGATTGGAAATACAGTTATCCAGAAAGGATCCATGGAAAGTCTGCAAATTCCTCCAGGCAGAGAGCTAGGTATATTATAGTGCTCATCTTATTGTTTCTTTTTTCTTATGAATAATAATTCTGTACTTCATGTTGACCAATGTCTAAAAGCCATTGCCTCTTCTATGTTTTTCCAGTTTTCTATTTGTTTTTGTCAGGGTGGTAAGTCTGGTCACAGGTATTTCACCATGACTAGAAATATAATTTGCCATTCTTTTGAAATTAGTTTTGTACTGTGTTAAGATGAGCTATATCATCTTGCTTTAATTCAAAAGTTTTTAGATACTCTTGACCTTTGTTTTTCCTTTTAAATCTCAAAATCAACTTGTCAATGTCTGTCACATTCATCTTGGATATATTGAATTTATGTATTAACATAGGAGAGAACTGACCTATTTTTGATACTGAAACTTTTTTTGAAAATTCTTTCTCTCCATATATTTCATTTTTCCTTAGTTTCTTATATTATCATTTACAAACTTTTCTAAAAATATTTTCTTCATCTTCTATATCTGCTATTATTTTATATTTCTGTTATTGTGAATGATATTTACTCAGCTACAGTAAATTCTCAAATTTTCTTCAGAAGACTAAAGAAATATTCAATATTTGTATATAAATTTTATTCTTAGGAATATGTTTTCCTATTTATTTTAAATGTATCTTAAGTATTAGTTTTCTGTGTACACAATCAAATTCAGTGCATGTAATGATGCCTGTTTCTTCCATTCCAATCATTATATCTTTTAGGTATTATTTCTTTTTGTTCTACTTCATTACCAAGATCTAATATAGCAAATTAAAAGAGGAAATAACAGGTAATATTATTTTATTCCCTTTTTTCAAGGAATACTTCTATTTTTTTCACCATTAATTATGATATTGGTTGAGGCTTCTTATTATGCTAAAGAATTATTTGCTTCATTTTTCTTTCTTATGGCTATATGGCTTAAATTATTTGCTTCATATACTTGAGATTATTATATAGTTTCATCATTTAATTGGTTAAAGTGAAGAACTACCTGATTTATTTTTTAATATTAATCCTTTCATTCCTAAAATGTGTAGCACTTGATTATAATGCATTTAAAATATATTTTTATTTTAAATTATTGCACCATATTCATTAAATTAACTTATAATTACATATATTGTCCTGTTTAATTTTGGTTTCAGGATGACACCAGCATTTTTTCAAACATTTATTTTATTTATTTATCCCCCCTCCTTGCCTCTTATGCTCACTATCTACTCTTCGTGTTCATTCACTGCATGTTCTTCTGTGTCTGCTTGTCTTCTCTTCTCATCTTCTCTTTAGGAGGCACCAGGGAACCAATCCTGACACCTTCCAACATGGGAGAGACTCAACTGCTTGAGCCACCTCAGCTCCCTGGTTTGTTGTGTCTCTCATGGTCTCTTCTCTATGTATCTTTTTTATTGTGTCATCTTGTTGCATCAGCTCTCTGAGCAGGCCAGCTTACCTTCACCAGGAGGTCTCAGGAACTGAACCCAGGACCTCTCATATAGTAGACAAGAGCCCAATTGCTTGAGGCACATCTGCCTCCCAACATACCAGAATTTTAAATGTATTCTTATTTAAAATTTATTCCTTTAAGGAATGGTTTGTAGAATATACATAGGAACTGTCCTGGAATATTAGGAAGAATTGACTTCTAAGACTAATGGGTTGTATGTGTATATTATTTTTTACTGTTACAACTTCAAAACATTTCTTTTAGTCCTAATCATGTGTTCTATTTTGTTCAGATCAGATTTTTAAGCTGTATTTTTTTCAAGGAAATTGTCAAATTTTCCATATATTAGCATATTTAAAAATTTTAATTCTAAATACTTTTTTTACATATGTGGCCATTCCAAATATTGCATGTTTTGCATTCCTACAATTTTTCATTTGCAATTCTTTCTTCTTGTTCAATTTTCACAGAATTTTATCAATTTTATTAGTCTTTTCAAGGAAAAGCTATTATCATTGTTCATACCCTCTATTATATCTTTTTCATTTCTTTTAAATTTTAGGTCTTGTATTTGTTATTTCTTTTTTCTACTTTCTTTAGGTTTACTCTATATATATATAGGTTGCTATTTTTCTAAGTTTGTGAGTTGGAGTTGAATCCTCCAAGAAAGAATGAAACCACTCTAAGTGTATCAGAGATATATAATTAGTACAGGAATATTAGTATCTTATCAATAATAATTTCAGTTTTCTTTTTATTCTCTATTCCCATTTTTTCCTTAAATTCTTCAAGCTCAAAATTGGATTTTAGTTGATGTGGGATTATATTTCATATAGAAATTTTAAGTGATTAATTGCAAAATTGTTTTCAGTCTTTGGTTCACTTATTGCCAGAGATAGAAGACTCATATTACAATTTATCCCTTTACAATTATGCTTCTACCATTACAACTCCACCAAATAGCACAGGTCTGATAAACATTGCTATTTCCTTAACAATAGCCACCATGATCTTGAAGCACACTATTTCTCTTTCTCAGTGCCCTTACTAGCCTTCTTGGTTTCCATGACACGATATTTTGTTTTGTTGTTGTTGTTGTTGTTATACCTAAATATCCTCTTGTTCTTCAACCTCTTTGTTGCCTCTTCCTGTATAGCTAAGTGTAATTGCTCTCTGCAGTTGGTCCTGAAACATTTCTTCATTCTTACTACATTCTTCATTCTTGCTACATTTATTTTTAATTTTTTTAAATTGAGCTCCCCCCTTTAAATGACTCAAAACACAATTAATCTGCTAATGATTCCCAAATTTGTATCATTGAAAATGTTCTGTCTTCTGAGTTGTAGACTCATCAACCTAACGATTCCTTCAACATCACATTTTGATATCTAGGAAGCATCTCCAACTGAATTCAAACTGTAAATGTCCAATCATTCCTTTCCCCACACTCTCCTCTTTAAACACATTCAAGCAGAAAGGTTAGATTTTTTATTTATCTTTAAGGACACTTTCTTTTGTATTCAAGTATCCAACCAATACATAACACTGTAAAACCAATACTGCTTATGAAATACATCAAGTACATCTGTTTCCACATATCTTCACTTACAACCATTACTGGTGTGTCAGAACTATTGTTATGGATACCTTTCTGGTTTTCCTGTTTCTTATTTTGCCACTCCAATATATTCTCTCAAAATAACCAGTCCTAGCTTTTTACCAAACCATACCATGTTACAGCCATGCTAAATATATACAAAAATATGCCTTTTTGTTTAGAAAAATAAATCATAAGCTACCACATAATGCTTTTCTATTACACATTGGGTTATAGCTATAGTGATTAATTATATTTTCCTTAAAAATACATTAAAATTTTTTTTCTTTAATTCACATGCAATAATCTTGTATTGTTTCTCCTATCCACATTTGTCTGTGCTCATCTTCTCAGCTCCAATATTACCACAGAAACTGCCCTCTGTATTTTACATTACTCCTTTCTAATATTCATTGTTTATAATCTGCTTTTTTCTGTTTTTCTAATTTACCTGTATTTTCTATTACTTTTATATTGCTATAAAGTGTGTGAAAATAGAAATTAAATCTGTTTTACTTAGCATTATTTCACTGGTGCCCTACATAAAATTAGTCATTGTTTGGAACATAAGATACAGTTGGATAAATAAAAGAATATGACATATAGCAGCTCAAACCACATGAAATTCCCATTTTTTCTAAGCAAAAATGGTGAAATATTGAAAATTTTATATGGTTCAACACACACACATACACAGACATATGTATCCATGTATAAAAATTATAACCTATTATATACTGGGTTTTACAACTTTATTTTTTTCTCACTAAACAATATATCTGTTTTGGATGTTATGTAAAAATTCTTTGGGTAATGAAATGCAAATAAAGATAGCCACACAGCAGAGAATGCATGACAGGGGTCTCTATTAGAGCAAAGGGCCAGAAGTGAGGGGAAAATGAAGGCAATGGAGGGGCCCAGGGTTTACGTAATCTAGGTTCCTGCAAAGGTGGTGAAAGGGGGGAACCCATACAGGGAAGAAAGGGGTTTTCCTGGGGATGCTTGGGATTGGCAGCTCTAAATTATGTTGCATGAAACAAAAAAGTGATGAAGGTAATTTGGGGAAGCAGAAGGTCTACCCAAACCATATGGAAATAGATATGGAAGACTTTCTTGGTGTAGCTTTGTTCAGGGCAGAGCTAACTGAGATGGTCACTCAAAAGGTGAATTTATGATGAGACCAGGCAAGATGATGAGGAACTAAATGTAACTTCTTTAATACCATTATAATATCTAGAACTTCCATGTCAATGCTTTTAGAGCATTCCATTCTTTAATGAAAAATTAGTAGTTTCTGTAGTTGATTGTTTTATGGACCCCAACATAGACCTGTTCTTAATCTTAGCCAACATTCCTGTGGGTATAAACCCATTGTAAAAAGGACCTCTTGAAGATGTTATCTTTAGTTAAGATATGGCTCAGCTGAATGAGGGTGGATGTTAATCCATATTACTGGAGGTCTTATAAAGGAATGAATTGGAATCTAGGAGTTGGGAAAAGCCATAGAAAAGAAACCAGAAGTCTATGAAACCAGAAGAGCAGACACAAGGAGAAAGAGATTTCCTTGTGATGGGAGGCAGAGATCCAAACTAAGAAACCCCAAGGCTTTCCAGCAGAAGAACATTAGTCTTTGGAGAGAAAGGATGGTCATGCCAATGCCATGATTTTCTAATTCTTCTAGCCTTCAAACTATGAGTTTGTGTTATTTGTGATGGCTGCTCTGGCAAGCTAAGACATCTTCTATTGTAGGGAAATACTGCATTTATTTAACCAGTTACCTAATAGTAAAATGTAATAATTTTGCTTCCAGTCTCCCACACTGTCAGCAATGTGGTCATTCCTGTACATTTGTCCTTGTGAAATTTGCAACTAATTTTGTTCAAAAAAATTCCAACAAAGAAATATTTGAATTAACATGCTTCATTATCTAACTGCCTTCTACAAAATTTGTCCCAGCATAATATGGATGCTTCCTCACACATTCACAAATACTGTTCTATAATATCTGATCTTGTATTTTTTAAAAAAGCTTAATTGGCACAATTCTCCCATTTAAAGTGTATAATTCAAAGGTTTTCAGTACATTGATGGAAATGTACAGCCATCACCACAATTTTAGAACATCTTCATCACCTCAAAAATATACCCCACAATTATTAGCAATCACCCCATCCACCCCATGACCTCTACCACTAAGAAACAACTAATTCTTTCTTTCTCTGTAAATTTTCCTATTCTGGACATTTCATGCAAATGGAATCATATAATATGGGTCCTTTTAGGTTCACTTTTTTCACTTAGTGTAATGTATCATTCCATTTTATCACTGAATAATATTCCATTGTATGGATATACTCCTTTTTTATTCATGTATCAGGTCATGGAGATTTATGTTGCTTGTACTTTTTGTTTTTTATGAATATGCTACAATAAATATCTGTGTACACAAATGTTTGTGTAGACATATGTTCCCATTTCTCTTAGATATTTACAAAAGAGAAGAATTTCTGAGTCATATGATAGTTCTATTTTTAATTGTTTGAGAAACTGCCAGAGAGATTTTCAAAGTCACTGCACATTTTATATTCACATCAGTAGTGCATGAGTTTTCTGATTACTCCACATCTTTGCCAACACTTAAAATTACCTGAAGTTTTGATATTCTAGTGGGTGTAAAATCATATCTCATTTTAGTTTTGATTTGTATTTCCTTGATGACTAATGATGTCAAGCATGTTTTCATGTGCTTATTAGCAATTTTCATTTCTTCTTTGGAGAAACGTCTATTCAGACCTTTACCCTCTTTAAAATTGGGTTATTTATTTTTTATTATTTGCTTGCAAGTTTTAAATTTTCTACATACAAATGCTCAATCAAATATATAAATTGAAATTTTTTTTCAGTTTCTTTCTGGGTTTCCTTTTCACATATCTATTATTGTCCCTTGAAACATAAAAGTTAGATTTTTTAGAAATTTTATTTTGTGAAGTTTAATTTATGCATTTTTTTCTCTTTCTGCTCATGATTATGGTGTCACACCTAAGAATCCTTTGGAGAAATCCAAGGTCATGATTTATCCCTATGTTTCCTTCAAGTTTTCTCTTTTACATTTTAAAATTACATTTTTATTTAAAATATATATATATTTTCCAAAACAAAAATATTTAATGAGTGCATTGTTATACATGTTTAAAAAATTTTAAATGAACTTCTTAATAGACTGATGGAGTTTCAACTCAGCTTCTGCATTCACAGAGTATCAGGTGTCACACAGATATAAAATTAGAAAATGAAGTAGTTTTTTCCTTCATTTGAAAAAGTTTACTTTTTATCAAGGTTACAAGTTACTCTGTTAAAACAAAATAATAATTACAATAACAATAAATCTTGTTCAGTCAATGATTATACTCTACCTTTCCTCATTTTTGTTCATTCATCAGTTTGGAGTGATTTAGGATGATGTCCACTCTGAATGTTTCAGACTGAGAAGAGACATAGACCGTTATGGGGCAGCAGAATGGAACTGTTTTGCTTACAAGTGAAGATATTCCTTGCTTTTGGGGTGGGCCTGATCTGTCATTGTATTTGTCAGCCAAAGGGGTGCTGATGCAAAATACCAGAAAACTGTTGGTTTTCATAAAGGGTATTTATCTGCAGTAGAAGCTTATAGTTACCAGGCCATAAAACATAAGTTACATCCTTCACCAAAGTCTGTTGCCATGTGCTGGAAAACGATGGCTGCTGATGTCTGTAAGGGTTCAGCCTACCTCTTCCCCTTAAGGCTCAGTGGTCCCAGTTTTTTCTATATCAGCTATAGACTGGGGTAAGTCTTGTCTCTCTCCTGGGGTTCAATCCTCTCTGCTCTAGTGTCACCACAAGGTCAGCTGTAGATTATCAGGCTCTCTCTCTTCCTGGGGCTTCTGCCATATCTATGGCGTCATCTCTTTTCCTCTATGTTTTTCTTCTGTGTTTACTTCTCAGGGTTCCAGCATCCAAAACTCCAGCTATCATCTCTGCCTTGTAGTTTTCTCTATACTAAGGTAGTGGGGACTCAACATCTTACTGACATGGCCCAATGAAAACCTCAATCATTATTTAATCAAGTAAAAGTGAAACCTCTGAATCCAATGCAATCTAATATGCCCAGAGGAAAAGACCAGAAAACAAACATAGTCCAATATCTATTTTTGGAATTCATAAATAATGTCAAACTGCAACAATCATCATTGTTTTATTGGTTGTCTGAGACAAACCCCAAAACTGGAGAGTAGGAGTTGGCCATATATCTGATGGGTTTAAGGTCTTAACTGGCATATGAACAATCTGAAGGCTTTAAGCCTCTGAGAAATATGTTTAAGAGGTAAATTGAAAATTATGGGTTCAGTAAAAAGGAGTAGAAGAAATAAGATTACAAGATTTATAAATGAGTATAACTATGTTATGTTGATGAAATAGTTAATCATAAATTCCCAGATAGGGCCTGCTGAGGGGGTATTAATTTCATGAGGCCATGGGGCTTGCCTATGGTGTCCAGATGTTCCTTTGGCCCTCAGTAGAACTTTTCTCTGAGACTTTGTTGCTGTGGCAATTCATGAAGTCTGCTTAAGACCTACATAAGTGTAACCTCTGGAATGGCTTCTCAACTCACTTTGAAATCTCATAGCCATAAAAACCCTAATTTTATTTAATATTTCTCACTTTTGGTCAAATTCTTTCTCTGGTTACATCACTGTTTAATGCTTGGTAATAATCCCTCAGTGCCAAGGAAGATCATCCCTGAGAGCCATGTCCCAGGTCAGGAAGAAGGTAGTGAGTTTATTTGCAGAGTTTGGCTTAGGGAGAGACCACATTTGAGTAACCATAACGTTTTTAAAAGGTAACACTTAAGGCTTGTACTTAGGCATAGTTTTATTACAGGAATAAGGTTAGTAAGCGCAAGCCTTAAGATTGAGGGCCTAGATTGTTGGCCTGTTTTCTTTTTTAGGCAAGGCTTATATATGCTAGAGTTTTTTGTTCTTATTTGAGAAAGTAGCAGGACTTCCCCAGGGGGAAAGTTTAATATTTTGCTAGCAATTCTGTGGGCCTTTATTCAGAAAACATAACTGTGGTGAGCAGGATACATTTATATCCCAGAGAAGTATCTAGCTATTTAATTCAAGATGTTCAAAAGGCCCTGTCTGTCAGGTGACCTGACCAAATTCCATCTTTACCTTCTTACCAGGTGTATTAGTTAGGGTTATCTAGGGAAACAGAATTAACAGGAGACATCTGTAAATAGTATGATATTTTATAAAATTCTCTCATGTTACCATGGGGATGCACAAGTCCAGATTCCACAGGGAGGTTGCAAACCAGGGGCTCCAATGGAAGTCTGATGAAGGTCCTTTATGAGTTCCTGGGAGATGATGACTGTCCAAAGACAAGTTGGGAAAGTCTCTCTAAATGCTGAAATTACTTCCCCTTTTAAGACATTCAACAGTTGGATAAAAGATCACTCATTGCAATCTCTGTGTTGATCATAGATGTAATCAGCCATCTATGCAGTTAAACGCACTGATGACTAAAGTCCATAAATGTCCTTTTATCAATTTCTAATGTTGTTCCACTGTGATCAGAGAACATATATTATTTCAATCATTTTCAATTTATTGAGTTTTTTGATTTGGAATATGATTTATCCTGGTTAATGTTTTATGTGCACTTCAAAAGAATGTATGTTCTGCTGTTGTTTGGCAGAGTGTTCAATAGATGTCTGTTTGTCTACTTGATTATTATTGTTGTTCAAGTCTTCCATTTCCTAGTGGATCTTTGGACAAGTTGTTTTTATCCATTATAGACACTGAGATATTAAAATGTCCAACTTTTGGTGAAAGATTAGGTGCTATTTATTTTATATCCTTCTTCCCCCAGGCTGAATTTCTGAGCCAAAGAACTGGACGTGTAGTTAAGACAATTGCATGCTTCTTTCTAAATGACACACCATTTTAGATGATGAGTGCTAGGTGGAATGGGGGTAGCAGTCTCAAATCTTTTCAGTTAGCCTCTCCTGGCATGCAACCACTGCCTAACAAATTGAGGCAAGGAGAATTGAGATCCAATTATTCTCAACATACCATACCCAGGTGTGGCATTCATGACTTGGCATTTTCTCCCCCATCCTTTCCAGTTCTTTCCCCTTCCCCAAATTGCAGCAGTATTCCTGAGCAGTTAAAAGGGCAAGCCTCAGGAACTGACTGTGAAATGGTAACTGATCAACAGATCTTGCAGTAGGATATTTAACCTGTTTTTCTGGAAGCCTGCCATGGTTGTTTTCCCCAAACTTCCTGATCACTCTATATCAATAAACCATTTAACAAATGTGTAACTTTTTTGTTCCTTTAGGATCTGCTTCCTGTAAAAGTCATGCACATTCCTCATGTGACTTGATAATTATTGTCAAGTCATGTCACTGCAATTAGTTAAGCAGGAAGCTATTTCTTTACATGGCTTTTTGCCATACTTGGAACATCAGGATAGAGTTTTCATTCTACCAATGGGGAAGGCCTAAAGAAGGGAGCCTGCACCTGTTGGCCACACTTACCTAGAATTTGGATGCAGCAATAAGTAGCTGCTGGAAGAATAAGAAATGTTGATATCCTGCCTGTCCTGAGAATAATTTTCTTATAGGGGGCTGGAAGGAGATAGAGATCTGTGATGTTGACTGCACCAGTATAGAGTGGAGGCTAAATCTCAGTGACCTGGGATTGTGGAGGGAGTTCGCCATCTTGGTTCAAATATCACAGACTCTCACAGCTCTTATACAATATTAGTAGATTTCTTGAATTTTAATAGAATTTCTTGATTTTAACCATATGTTTAGATATATTTGGATTAAAGAAACAAATCAAGCTATATAAAATTGAAACAAAGTAGAAAAATCAAAGAAAGTGCCATATCTACCCTCAGACACCTAGAACAAAAGATTATATTAAAAATCCTTAGTGTGAATTCCCACCATAAGGTTTGCCTGCAATTTCCCCAGTTGCATCTCTCACCAACACAACATTTGTTTCCTCTACGATCTAAATATAGGCATATTTCTAAAAGTTGGGACAAATGGCCCTTGCTACTCACCTAAGCTCAACCCAGAGCTCAGATATTGAATATTTAAACCCACAGCTTGCCATCATCAGGCTGTGTGGAGAACAGTGACTGCTGATTGAAGCCCACTCATAGCCCACAGAAGCTACCAGGTTTCACAGTTCATATTTGTACCTCACCCTTAAAATTGTCACTATGTAGAGTGAAACTGACAGAGATATAATTCATACTCCTCCTCTCAAATCATTTATTTGATTGCACAATTCCAACACTTGCCTTTGACACTCCCATCACCTAATCCCTTTCTTCTTTCTTTACATTCCTTTTCATTTTACACCCAAGTGAATACTATCTTAAAACAAAACAAACGATAAAGGGATGGTAGGTAATCAGAGATGAAGAAGCACATGGAAAATCATTATAAATCTCAAGAACTCTTCAGAATTCAGATTACCTCAGTGCTAGCTCCTTTGTAAATCTGAGTCCTTTGAACACACTACTGTACATGTGCATTGTAGAGGGCAGCCATTCAAGAAGGGGAGCTTGGAGCAGTAGACCACACTCTGTGAAGGCCCTTTCTCATGCTTTCCCCCGTGTACTCCTTCCCTGAGCTTGAATACCTAGTCTTGAGAGGTTGCTTAGTCCTGAGCAAAGAGGTTATTGAGGTTGTTTCTTCATTTGCTGTATGTCCTTAAGGAGCATTTCAGGTACTTTAAGAAGTTGTTCGTTTTAAATATTTTTCACCAATTTCTCTTAGGAGCAAATATATGAAGTTCTTCAGACTGTCATGCCAGAAGTCAATCTTTAATACATAGTTCTAGTAATGATTTAAATATGCTTATTAATTTTCTATGCCCCTTGCCCAAAGTACTACTTTTACTTTCCTTTAATAAAACTCTAATTTTCTTTCATTAAGTGTGGAGAATATCAAAAGTCACTTTATGCATGGGGGGGGCGGGGTGCGGATATCAACTTTGAGTAAGATATTTGTGTTAAAAACCATTATTTTCCTAAAGTAAAAATTAGGTAATATTTGTCAGCTCATTTTATGGTTTAAGTTGTGCCCTGTCCTGGATATGTTAAAGTCCTAATCCCCAGTACCTCAGAATGTGATCTTCTTTGGAAATATGGGTCATTGCAGATGAACTTAAATAAATCAAGATGAGGTCATACTGGAATAGGGTGGGCCTCCCATCCAATATGACTGTTGCCCTTATAAGAAGAGGAGAAGAGATAGACACAGAAGACCAACAGGGAAGTGGACTTGGCCCAATGGATAGGGTGTCCGCCTATCCATGGGAGGTCCATGGTTCAAACCCTAGGCCTCCTTGACCCATGTGGAGCTGGCCCATGCGCAGTGCTGATGCGCGTAAGGAGTACCCTGCCACGCGGAGCTGTCCCCCGCATAGAGGAGCCCTATGTGCAAGGAACGCGCCCCTTACGAAGAGCTGCCCAGTGCGAAAGAAAGTGCAGCCTGCCCAAGCATGGCGCCACACACACGGAGAGCTGACACTACAAGATGATGGAACAAAAAGAAACACAGATTCCCGGTGCTGCTGATAAGTATAGAAGCAGTCCCAGAAGAGCATGCAGCAAATGCACACAGAAAGCAGACAATTGGGGGCGGGAGGGAGAGAAATAAATAAATAATAAATCAAAAAAAAAAAAAAAAGAAGGCCAACAAGGGCTGACAAAGGCAGAGACTGAAGTGCTGCAGCTTCAAATGCAGGAACACAAAAAAATTACCAGCAAAGCACCAGAAGCTAGGTTGAGGCAAAGAGTGAGTCTCCTCTAGCAGGTTCAGAGGGAGCATGGCCCTATTGACATCCTTGATTTCAGACTTCTAGTCTCCAGAACTGTTACATAATAAATGTGTGCTGTTATAGTAGTCCTAGAAAACTAATAGAGAAAGCTAAGAAAATGGACAATTAGTTGTTTTCTTTTAAAACATGTAAACTTTGCTTATATAAAATTGATTTTTGCTGCTAACAATCTTTTGTATTAAAAAGGGGATAAACATATTCAGCAGGTTTCCACAATATATATGATATTGCCTTAAAGAATTGTCTTTTGAGTTATAGCATTTCTTCGCTCAGTTTCTGAAGCACTGTCTAAGAAGGAGACATGGTGTACATTTTTTGTACTTTACTTCCTCCACTAAATAACTAGAATTTTCAGATGTGAAAGAAATATATAGAATCCACACCATTCAAAATGAACAAACTATTATAAAACAGAAAAGTCCAAAAATAATGCCTATAGTCTATGTATAACACCATTTGCACACATTTAAGAGCAATCCATCTCCATCTGCAGGTTAACTGGTTTCCATCATCCAGTAATTTTTCCAAGAAGTACTGTAGTTACTATATGTTCTGATTTATTGTGTATTGAAAATATGCTTCTATCATCTTTATAAATAAATGGTTACTTAGGTTTGTATAAAATTCAAGGATAGAAGTATTTTTTTCCTTAGACGTTTGTAGAGACATTCTAATATTTTCTATATTACATTTAGCATTTGATAATTCAGATGACTGAATGTATTTGTCTTTTATAGGTGACTGTTTTTTTTCTTTTCCCTAAGTGATCCTTTATCTGTTCTTTATTCTTGAAGTTTAGTGAATTTATCAAAGTGTATCTTGATTTTGCTATGCCTTCAGTCCAATATTCTAGTGCTTATGTAAGGAATCTTTGTTAATTAATAAGTAATTGGCTTTATATCTATGCATAAAATTTCTGTCACTTTACCCAGAGGTGTTAAAGTAACACATGTGTAGTTAATAGTTTGGTAGTAAACCCCCAGATTACATGCTCTGATGTGTTAGGAACATGGTTTTCCACACATGTACTATTATGGTAGAAATATTGGAACATTCTAAGCCATGGTGCTGTATTGACAGGACAGCTAGTATACCATGAGAATGATTACCCCATTTAAAAGTACAATGCTACAAACAAAGGGAACAATGTTAGAATTCCACAGTGGAATACTGAAATAGTAATCTTGATAACTTAAAACTTAAATAACACATTGCTGATCTGAGGATTTCAGTCAAATGTTCACAGGTAATCACAGATCTTTTACAAGAAGGGCATTTGAACTAATCCATTAGCCCTGTCCAAATTATCCCAATTGTTTATAAGGTATTAAATGCACTACAAAGCCTAACGTGTTTGTTATGCTTCATAATCATAGCACCTGTTAAACAGCCCACCACAGCTGTACTTTCAGTAGATTACAGGCCATTAAGCAAGTTATATAGTACCTTCTTTTTATAACCTAATTTCTCTTCTTTTGCATGAGACTTTCTGGATCATAAAATGAGAACTTTTTCACATTCCTTCACTGATTGAGATGAGGAGAGCAGTTTTAAAATTATTGGGAATACTAAGATACAACTTGAAAATGCTCTGGTAAAAAACAGTAGCAAAATATTTCTTCAAGTTTTAATCCAATTTAAGACTGTTTTCTTCCCTATGGGGCTGGATGTGTTTAGACTCACCATGCTTATTTTGGAATAATTTCTTGAAGAAAAGTTAAAAGTAAAAACTATGGAGTAAGGAAACACAAAGCCTATAATAAAGAATTGTTTTCAAGGACTAGACAGTTGCCAAATGGAAGAAACATCTGGCATCTATTTTATTTCCTCAATTTTTTAAGCATTTGCAGGTTGTCTAAATCATCAAAACCCTCCTGCATATGCAGACATAGACACACAAAATCACCTTCAGAGTAACAAAGAATATAAAATAGAAGAGGAAATTTATTCATTCATTCACGATTCAGTAGAAGTATAGAAATTGTGGGCATTCTGATATGTGCTAGAAATAAAATGGTAAGCAAATTTAACTTGGCCCCTGCTCTCATGGAACTTACAGTTGCCTGGGAAAGACAGACATTAATAAAATGAAGTATAAAATAAACAAAAATACATCTCGCCACACTGTGAACAAAGAAATTCATGTGTACATACATGTGCACATATATGACAAAAACATGAAGGTTATTGTGCAATGATTCATGATAACTCTGAAGAATTCTTATTTTTATTAAAATCTAGTGTTTGACAGGTAACTTTGGAATAGGATATGAGGTGGGGGAAATATGAGATTATTCTGGGGAGAGAGAATCACAGATGCAGAATTATGTAATAATGAAAATTGTTGTACAGGGAGCATTTGGAAATTGAAGGAAAGTTGGTGTGGTTGGAGCACAGAAACAAGGGAGAAGATTGCAGCTGATGAGCCTGAAGAGATTCTCAGGGAGAATTTCGTATTTCATAAACTGTATTAAGTTTTTTCAATTTATCCTAGTTTCAGTGGAAAATCATCAAGAGTTTATATGTGGGGATCAAATTTGCATGAAAACTTTGGCTGCTGCCTGGAGCCTGGAGAAAAGGAAGGAGGAAAGTGGTAGTTAATGAATATATACAAGCATAGAACTTGCCCAAATACATTCTCTTTCTGCTAAAAGTTTCTAAGTAAGAAATAAATTATTATTTCATTCTTACTGGGTTTTTCATACTATTTTTTTTTCAGCAAATTTATGAAACACTTAGCAAAAAATGAAAAACTGAGGATAATGGGAAATGACACTGTTTGGTGTAAATAAAGAAAGTAGATCACCTGAGAGTATTTACAGCGCACTATGTTATTTGGGATATTTGTGATGTGAATAATTAACAAGTTTATTTCTTGGCTACATTTTTTATTTATTGAGAGATTGACAAAGAAGATGGGCAAGTGTACAAAATATCACCTTTATTATTGCTAAAGTCATAGGGATGGACATGGCATAGCCTGGACAAGTAATTTACAAAAACTGAACTCAACAAGTGAATAACCATGGAAATGGCAAACAAGAGTGCTCCAAATTTTGGTCCCTCCACTGAAGCAACCATTAAACTGGAACTCAGACAGAATCAACACTTTTGAAACTCATGAGGGACAGCATGGGAACAGTAACCAACATTCCTAGTACAGTTTGCTAGTGTTGAATAGGCAGGGACATGAACTTTGCTCTCAAAAAATTGTGGTTGTGAAAAAAATAAATATAAAAACAAAAATTATTGTGGTTGTGCCTTTTGACCTGTCTGCCAAGCCCTGCAGGACAAGTGTAAAAGCTATCATTTGTTTTGCCTCCTTCAGACTGGGTCACCCATTCAGGTAATATGTATTGAAATAATTTAAAAACACCTAATACCTTAGCTGTCTAGAGAAAGCAGTAGAGGATGGGACAAATAGCTGATTGACCCAGAAGCCTGGGATGTGCCAGCAGAGGAGGAAGACTCTTGGAGGAATAAGGGCTATCAAGGGCTAGCAGGAGTGAAAGGTGCATGCTCAGTAAAAAATTAAACAGACCCTAACTTTGTACCTCTGTCTGAATTTTAGGCTCTGTGCAAGCAGGAGGTGAAGGCTAAGGAAGAGTTCTAGGAGGACTAACTCAGCACTGAAGAAGTGTCCTGGCTAAGTCAAACTGAAAAGGCCAGTTGTTTTTGGTGGTTGTTTTTTTTTTTTTTTTCTCTCTCTCTCTCTTTTTTACTCTAGGCATTTAAGGGAATCTCTTTCAGGTCACTGACTGACTGTTTAGATAATGGAACAAAGACTTCAGTGAATACCCATGGCAAGAAATATGATCTTTGCAAAAATAGCTTGTGAACATTGCTAAATGAATGGATGATTGTACCTCTCAAAAAAAAAAAAAATCAACTATAGCAAACCTGGAGTGGGAGGAAAATCTGATTTCCAGAATTACAAAATATAACATATAAAATGACCAGTTTTAAACAAAAAAATTACAAGGCATACAAAAAAAACAGGAAAGTATATCCCATTGACAAAAAAATAAAAATAAACTGACACATAAATGTTAAATTAACTGTATTAAATACCCTCAGAGCTAGAGGAAACTTTGGCTAAGAGTTTAAAATACCAGGAGAATTATGTGTCAACAAATAGAGAATATTAATAAAGAGATAGACACTATAAAAATGAACCAACTAGAAATTTTAAAGCTGAGAAATACTTCGGCCAAATGAAAAAAAATATATATAGGGATTCAACAACAATTTGAACAGGCAGAAAAAAGAACCAGCAACTTGAAATAAGACAAATGAAATTGTCTGGTCTCAGAAGTCAAAAGAAATAGAATGAAAGAAAAAATAAAGAGAACCTAAGGAACTGTGGGACACCATCAAGCATACCAACATATGAATTGTGAAAATCCCATGAGAAGATGAGAGAGGGAGGTGGGGAGAAAGAATATTTAAAAATATAATTGCTAAGACACCCAAATTTGATGAGACACATGATTCTACAAATCCAAACAGCTTAATAAATTCTAATGTGGATAAATGCAAAGAGAGACATATCAACATACATGTCTTAGTTTGCCAGGCTACTCTGCCTAGTACCACACAGTGGACTGGCTTAAATGATGAGATTTTATTGGTTCATGGTATTGAGCCTAAGAAAAGTCCAGAATTGAGGTATCATTAAGGCAATGCTTTCTGCCCAAAGTCTATAACATTCTGCTGCTGGCTGCTGGAAATCCTTGGGGTTTCTTTGGCTTATGTGCCTGCCTCATGCCATATGAAGGTAAACTCTTCTTTCTATTCTGGGTTCTATTGAATTTCAGCTTCTGACTCCTCCCCAGGCTTTCTCTCACTTTATAAATCCTTCAGTAATCCAGATGAAAGCCCACTGTGGTTTAGTTAGGCCACATCGTAACTAAAATTAATATCTAAAGAGGTCAATTTTGCAATGAATTCACACTACAAGAATTAAGATTTAGCCTGTTTTATTTATTTTTTTTCTGGGATACTTAACTTAATCTACCACAATTCATTATAATCAAACTTCAAAAGACAAAGAAAAGAGAGAATCATAAAAGCAGTAATTGAGAAACAATATATCAGATACAAATGTATCTCAATAGAATTTCTCATCAGAAGTCATGCAGATCAGAAGACAGTAGGATGACATATTTAAAGTACTGAAAGCAAAACATGTCAACGAAGAACTCATATCTTACAAAACTATCCTTCAAAAAAAGGAGAAAACTAAGATATTCCCAAATAAACAGAAGTCAAAGGAGTTCATCACTTGTAGACCTTCCTTGCAAAAAATATTAAAGATAATACTTAAGGCTGAAATGAAATGTAATTTGAAACCACATGAAGAAATAAAGAACAGGAGTAAAGATAACTACATAGATAAATACAAAGGCAGTATTGTTGTATTTTTGGTATGCGACTCCTCTTTTCATTTCTTATATGATTTAAAATAAAATGCATGAAACAACCACTATAAATATATGTTCTTGTGCACATAATGTATAAAGATGTATTTTTTGTCAATAGTTAGATGGAGGGTGAGTTCTATAGTAGCAAGTTTTTTGTGCCCTATTGAACCTAAGTTGTTATTGATTCAAACTAGATTATTATAAATGTATGGTGCTAATTGTAATCCTCATGATAAACCTGAAAAAATAACTACAAATACAGAGAAAAAGGAAATGAGGAAGGAGTCAAATCGACATACTGGGGGGGGGGGAATAAATAAGTACAAGAATGCAGTATTGGAGGATTTGAGAAACAAAAAATGATGGAAAACAAATAGAAATAAGTGTTTCTGTATCCGAAATCACTTTATATTAAATAATTAAATTCACCAATTTAAAGGCAGGCATTGGCAAGGGATTTTTAAAAAAATGACCCCTCTATCTGTTGTACACAAAGGATCCACTTTAGATCCAAAGACACAGAGTGGAAAGAAATATTCCATACAAAGAATACAGGGGTGGGTAGAATAATATTAGACAAAATAAACTTAAAGAGAAAATGTTTTTCAAGAGACAAAGGTCATTACATATATTGATAAAGCCTCAATTCATCAAGAAGATATGACAATTATAAAGATATGTGCACTAAACAACAGAGATCCAAAATATATGAAGAAAGCAGTGAAAGAATTGAAGAGAAAAATAATTCTACATTAGTAATTGAAGACTTCAGTGTCCCACTTTCTACATTGGGTAGAATATCTAAACAGAAGATCAACAAGGAAATAGAGCTAAGTGGACTTGGCCCAATGAATAGGGCATCCACTTACCACATGGGAGGTCTGCGGTTCAAACTCCAGGCCTCCTTGACCTGTGTGGAGCTGGCCCATGCTCAGTGTTGATGCAGCGCAAGGAGTGCCCGGCCACACAGGGGTTTCCCCTGCGTAGGGGAGCCCCACATGCAAGGAGTGTGCCCTGTAAGGAGAGCTGCCCAGTGCGAAAGAAAGCGCAGCCTGCCCAGGAATGGCGCCTCACACACGGAGAGCTGACATGACAAGATGATGCAACAAAAAGAAACACAGATTCTCAGTGCCGCTGATAAGGATGAAGCAGTCACAGAAGAACACACAGGAAATGGACACAGAGAACAGACAACTGTGGGGGGGGGGGGAGGGGAGAGAAATAAATAAATAAATCTAAAAAAAATTAGGAAATAGAGCATGTAAACAACATTGTACATCAATTAGATCTAAAAGACATACATAGAACACTCAACCCGACAACAAAATAACATACTCTTCTCAAGTGCACATGGAACATTCTTCAGGACAGACCACATATTTTGCTACAAAACAAATTTCAATAAATTTTAAAAGATGTAAATTATACACAGTGTTTTCTTTAACCACAATGGCATGAAGCTAAGAATCAATAACAGAAAATCCACAAATATGTGGAAATTGAACAATGCATTTTTAAACAACCAAACAAAGAAAAAATCACAGGGAAATTAAAATATTTTAGAGATAAAATGGAAAGAACCATTTTGCAGTAAAAGCAGTGGTCAAAAGGTAATTTACTGTTGTAAAACTCTGCATTAAAAAAGAAGCAAAGGAAAAATCTTATAGAACTAGGAAAGGAAGAGCAAACTAAAGATAAAGTAAGGAGACAGCGAGATATGACAGAGATTAGAGTAGAGATAAAATAGAAAGAGAAAGCAATAGAGAGAACCAGTGAAACCAAATAATTCTTTGGAAAGATCAACAATATTGATGAACTTTCAGTTAGATTAAGAAAGAAAGAATTAAGATGCAAATAACTATAAGAAGAAATAAAAATGGGAACATTACTATTAATATTTCAGAAATAAAAAGGATTAAAATAGAATATTATAAAAAATTTCAAACCAACAAATTAGATAATCTAAATATAATGAATGAATTCCTAGAATCAAAAAAATTCCAAAAGAAAAGAGAGAAAATTTCAAAAGACCTATCAAAAGTAAAGAGATTGAATCTGTAAACAAAACGCTCTCAATAACAATAAGTCCAGGAATAGAAGTCTTCACTAGTGAATTCTACCAATCATTTAAAGAATTAATGCTAATCCTTCTCATCTCCCCAAAAATCAAAGAGGAGGGAATACTTCCTAACTTCTTCTATTAATCCATCATTATCGTGACACCCAAGCAAAACAAAGACACCATAAGGAAACTACAAACCTATATTCCTTATGAATTTAGATTGAAAATTTCAAAATAAAACACTAGCAAATTGAATCCAACAGCATATTAAAAGGATTATACACAGTCACCAAGTAGAATTTATCCCATGAATGCAAGGTTGTTCAACATACAGAAATCAATGGTTATAATGCACCACATTAATTGAAGTACAGAAAAAAAAAAAACTATCTTATCGATGCATAAATTTTATCCAACACCCTTTCATAATAAAACCATTAAAAAAAAAACCAAAAAACTAGGAATAGGAGGCTACTTCCTTAATATGATAAGGAACACTTATGAAAAACCTCCAGCTAACATCATTTGCAATGGTGTAAGCCTGAAAGTTTTAAACTATGATCAAGAACAAGACAATGATGCTTCTTCTTACTGTCACTATTCAAAATTGTACTGGAAGTTCTAGCCAAAGTATTTTGGCGATAATAAAAATAAAGGACACTGAAAATGTAAATAAGTAAAACTACCTCCATTTGCAGATGAGATGATCTTATGTATAGAAATCCTAAACAATCAATGAAAAAAAAAAATATATATATATATATGGGAGCTAAGTTTAAACAAGGCAGTGGAAGTGCTCAAACAAATACTTATACATGGATGTTCATAGCAGCACTAGTCATAATAATCAAATATAAGAAACAACCAAAATGTCCATCAATAGATGAATGAACAAAAATGTGGTATATGCTTACAGTATACTACTACTCAATCATAAAAAGCAAGTAGTTATACGTGCTATAAAGTGGACAAAACTCAAAAACATTATGCTAGTTATAAGATGCCAGAAAAACAGTCACATGTTGTATGATACCATTTATATGTGAAATATCCAGAATAGGTAAATTCATAGAAATATAAAGCAGATTGGTGGTTGCTAGGGTCTGGGATTAAGTGGAATAAGGATAACTGTTTAATGGATATGTGGTTTTATTTTAGGTTGATGGAAATGTTTCGAAACTAGAAAGAGTTGTTAGCACAGCATTGTGAATGTACTAAATG
Organism: Dasypus novemcinctus; assembly: GCF_030445035.2. Taxonomy (NCBI): domain Eukaryota; kingdom Metazoa; phylum Chordata; class Mammalia; order Cingulata; family Dasypodidae; genus Dasypus; species Dasypus novemcinctus. The sequence goes on along the minus strand of NC_080679.1, from coordinate 52,357,841 downwards.
CCATTGACTTGTTCCCTTTTAAATGGTTAACTTTTTTACATGTTTCACCTAAAAAAAAATGTGAATAAACATATCTACTTCATCAAAACCAGAAACAGAGAGTGCTAACCTCTAATTAGACACTCAAATTCTACTTTTTGGTCACCCACTACTTTACCATGATGTAGTCTGTTGAATGTATTACAGTAAAATTGAAGGAGTCTTAAAAATATTCAATATTTCCTTGATTTTTAGTCTTTGAGACAGTTTTTTTTTTTTAATTTTTAGTAATGCCCTCCCATTCACATGGCCATAATGCTGACCTTGGGAGAATATTATATGAAGAACATTATATGAAAATAACGTTATGCATTATATTGACTTGCTCTATAAGTTATTTTGCTTGAATTTTTTTAATTTATAAAATTTCATTTTGATTTTAGGTTTTGCTGTGCCTAAAATGTGTAATTTGCAAATTCTGGAGCAAGAATGCTTCCAATTTTTTTCTGGCTTGTATCATAAACTATGAAAATTTCCCAGGAAAATATGTTTACATATGATACCTATTAGAGATGAAATAAAAATACTTTAGGAGAATATAAAAGGGCAGGTAGAAAAAGAAAGGCAAAAAGAAAGGGAGGGACAGAAGGATTGGAAGGAAGGGAGGGAGGTAGGAAGGAAGAAGAAGAAAGGAAGGAAGGAAGGAAGGATGGAAGGAAAGAAGGGAGAGAGAAAGGAAAGAACAATGGAGGTAAATAAAAGAAGTAAATAAGGAGGATGAGCTACATCTAATATTTTGCAATTAAATTTAATTTCCCTTAGGGCAGAGAATGTATCTCTATCTCTTAATTCTATGTAGTTAGCTAGATAAATCATGTAGTATTATATTATAATTCAAAGAATGAAATAAATTTCCATGTGCCCATACTGACTGAAAGATAATTGCATACATAAGTAAATGGAGGAGAACAGATAAATCTCCTGTATAGAAGAATCAAAAATAGTTCATGTAGATACTGTCCCCTAAAAAGGAAAAATCATAACTCCTCATTCCTTAAGTATTGGTTGTATAAAATGACTTCTGCTTGGTGATCAAGTTTAACATCAGCAGTGATAGTCACACTGATAATGCTTATATACTCTCTTGTAAAGTTACTGGCATGAGAATGGCATTTTACTTCTGAGGTCTTCCTCCCAAAACCCGTATCCACTGTCTAATCATGAGAAGAACTTCACACAATCCAACATGGAAAGATTTTCCATTAAGTTCTTGACAAATAAGCCCAAAAACTGTCAAGGCCTAAAAAACAAGGAATGTCTAAAAATCTGTCACAATCTAGAGATGTCTAAGGAGACACATTGACAAAAGGTAATGTTGTATCCCGGATGACATTCTGGGACAGAAAAATGACATCAGGTAAAAGCTAAAACAAGAAAAAAAAAATCCTGAAGACATATGCAATTTAGTTTATAACAATGTATAGATGTTGACTCATTAGTTATGATGAATGTATTATACTAATGTAAGGGGAAATGGATGTGGGATATATGGAAACTCTCTATACTATCTTTGCAACTTTTCTGTAAATCAAAAAGTATTCTAATTTAAAAATTTCTATAAAAACACTTGTAGCAGTTTGATATGATTATGAAATCCAAAAATAGATATTGGAATATGTTTGTAATCTGGTGTGTACCTGGGCGTGATCAAGTTATGATTAGGGCTTTGATTGGGTCATGTCATTACAGCATTGAGTCCCCACCCTTTGGGGGGTGGTGACTCACAGATGAAAGGTATGGCAAAGGACAGAGCTGGGGCTTTTAATGTTGGAGTTTTGATTTCGGAGTTTGATGCAGAAGCCTTAAGCTGGAGTCCCATGAACTAAGCACACAGAGGAAAAAGAAGCAAGCCCCAGGAAGAGAGGAACCCTGAGCCCAGGAATATGCAAGCCCTGGGAAGAGAGGAACCCTGAACTCAGAGAGAAGCAAGAGCCTGGAAGGAAGAAACCCAGGAAGCCTGAACCCTCGCAGATGTTGGCAGCCATCTTGCTCCAACACGTGAAAACAGACTTTGGGGAGGGAAGTAACTTATGCTTTATGGCCTGGTATCTGTAAACTCCTATCCCAAATAAATACCCTTTATAAAAACCAAACTATTTCTGGTATTTTGCCTTAGCACTCCTTTGGCTGACTAATATACCGCTCATATTGATTTTTAACTGTTTTGTTTTCTCTTCTAAGTATATGCTTAAACAAACCCAGATGTTGTTCACTGAATGGGACACTTTTGTAAGTTTTACTATTCTAAAAGCAGCCTAGTAAACCTATGTCTGTAATTGAAGATTTGTTTTTGTATTTTCCCCTTTAAAGAAGTTTATATGCTTTCTTGAGTTATAATTATGTCTATTAGTCATTTTGGGACCATGCAGGATTTTTTATAGCTGGTTTTTCATAAGCATGCTGATGAAGACAATTCAAAAATAGGGTATTAAAATATTAAAGCAAGTTATCCTTTGTTGACTATTGCAGAATTTAGATTGCTTTGGGGTATCTTGTCCTCCTTGGCATTCATTCTAACACACAACACATAGAGCTGTATATGATGCTTCATAAGCATTCAAACCTAAGAAAAGGACAACACAATGAGCCTGAGTTTTCTTCATGTGAGGGGAAAAAATAAAACAAAGAAACAAAAAGTGTTTTCATAGGTTATAGTCAAATGATTCCTGTAAAACTGCATGAAAATCTAAAGATGCTTCTCACTTAGTCACTTCTTATGTATGTCTACGCATTGCTCTCTGGATAACATCCAATTTTGATGTGTATTTTTTTAAAGCTTTAATGAAGTACAGTTTAAATGGAATAAACTGCATATATTCAATAAAGTTTATAATTCATGTGTTTTCATACATACCATGAAATCATCACCACAAGCAAGGCAGTGAACATATCAATCATACCAAAAGTTTCCTGGTGCTAATTTGTAATTCTTCCTCCCTAGTTCTTACTGCTCACTCCCCCTTCTTAAGCTACCACTGATTTGCTTTCTATCACTAAAGATTAGTTTTAATTATTTTGAAGTTTATAGAAAAGGAATAAAACATTATGGAATTTCTGATCTATTTTTATGCAGAAAAATTATTTGAGATCCAGACATATTGTTCTGTGTACCAATAATTCATTCAATTTTATTCCTGAGTTGTTTTCCATTGAGTGGTTATATCATGATTAGATTGTGTATTCATCTCTTGATGGGCGTTAATGTTGTTTTGATGTTTGTTTATTTCAAATGAACTTCTATGAGAACATTCATATATAATTATTTGTATAGACATATATTTCCTTTTATTTGGGGGTAGGAGTTCGTAAACACCTAGGAATGAATTGGCTGGGTTAAATAGTATCTGTATGTTTAACTTTTTAAAAACTGCCAAAATGTTTTCCAAAGTGATTGTACCATTTTGATTCTTGCCAGCAAGACTTATTAAAATAATAACTAAGATTATATAAAGGTGTGATAACAGATATTAATAGTGAAAAGTAGGTTGACCATGTTTCTGCCTACTTAATACACCTTTGCAATTAACATTTCTCAGTAGAAATTTTTTCTCTTTCACTGTAAATTATTAATTTGCAGCAAATGATGACCTTATTATTTATATAGCACAAAGGGTCCCAAAAAGGGGAAGAAATCCCATTCTGGCTGGTCTCCCAGGGAAGCCAGCTGCTTGGGTCAGGGTCAGCTAACTGCCCCACTTTGCTTAGGAGAGAAGTGGCTGTTCTGTGAGATCAGGGTATTTATACAACCTAGATGGAGACAGCCCTGCCACTGAGAGTTCCCACCCCAATACGCTGCTGGGGTTGCTGATTCCTGGTTTCCAGGTTTAAGGTGTGGTGAGGCTTTTTCATTAGACCTAAAGTCTTTCTGGAGCTGCAAAAAGGAAACATTGAACCATTTTGCACACAAAGGAAAGGGGCAGGGTAGACAAAGGCTGAGAGATGGCCACTGAACTTGTCCTTGACTTCCCAAGCAGTGGTAAAATTAGCTTGTTAGTATTTTTTCTGAACTCAGAAGGTTATTAAATTGGAGCAACACATAGCGCATGGGAAGTTGAAGTTCACTGTATTACCTATTTAGCTGTTTTCCAATAACGCTAAAGGAAGGGCAAATTGGCTGGGGTCCTGAGGCCCGTAAAAATACTTCTGAGGTTAATATTTACTTTTATATCTAATCCTTCTCAAATGACCACATTTTTACTCATTCTTCTATTCAATTTTATTACCTGACAGAACAATTACTAGATATTGTCCAGCAGAAAAAATAATTATATATTTACAGTTTTTCTCTTATGTTAAAATTCCTTAAGGTAAATATGTGAGAGCAATAATATAGTAGAAAAATTTCTAAGAACTTCGACCTAGTTCCCTCATATATGAGCTAGCTAAAATTTTCAAGAGTTAAATTTTATTATTCTATGTTTAATCATTTAAGTACATTCATAGTGAAAGAAGCTCCAATTTTGATCCCAACATTTATAAAATAACTGTTTTGAGATTATAATAAAACCATTTATGGTTATTATAATTTGGTAGTGACACTATTTTCAGAAAGTCTGGGGGGCTTGAATCCAAACCTAACATCAAGTTAGTAAAATACACTAGCAAATAGTTATAAAATTACCTGGAATATTATTCTAGTCATTAGTCCCATGAATGCAAATCAGACCCAGGGAGGACATTTTTGAAAAATAAAGTGAACAATTTAAATATAAACTCATTATCATATGGACTATAATTACATCTTTTCCATAATTTGCTAAGTCTTTGCAATGCAGTTTTGTTTTGCTGTTAATCCTTTTTTTTGTGGAATTGTATTTGGTTCTAGTCTTTGGGTGGACAGCTCTTTAAGAACCTTTGTTAAATGGAAGAATAATCTGAGCAATTTGCTAGTAATAGTTTACTGAATTGTTCTTAGGTGATCATTTTCATAAGCAATTGGGATAAAAACCAGAACAAATAAGTAAAAATGCAAAATTATAAAATATGTATTTCAAATTATTTTTAACTAGCAGAGTAGGTAGCATGAAAGTACATTCATAAAAATGCCATTCCAATAAAAAATATATTGACATATAAGGGGGGAAGGATAGTTTAGATATCAATATCATCCACTTCAAATCATCTAGGTCATCACAAGAACTATGAGATTTCATGGATTCAAAATTTATGTCATGCTTTTCAATGAGTATTAGAATATTTTAATGATTTGGCATGGTAATTACATATTCTTGCCATCCAGACTTTTTTTCCATCTTAATCTCTAGGAATATTTAAATTCAAAGAGCTAACTCAATATGAAATGCAAAAACTTCACTTTGTCTATTCCTAGCCTGATTAGCATCATTTCTACGGATAAGTAACATATTCTACTCAAGAACCATTTTGTCAATTCCTATCATATCTTTGTGAGTTTACTAATTTCATGATTCTTAATCAAAGAAGAGGCATAATATGCCCTGGCCATTTCATTTTAATCATCCTTTTTTTAACCTTTTTTAAAAAAAATTTCCTGGGAACCATAATAGGTAGTTCTCTTGACTAATAACCCTAAGAATTGTTTTTAACCTTATTACCAAAAATTTTATTTTCTAGTGAAGAATATGGTGATATTGACCTCTTGATGATAGTTGTGGTTTTGTTTTTTTCTCTCAGTTATGTCATCAGCATTTCTACTGTTACCATCCCAATAAGGTAGAGTACTATCTACCCTTATTAAGGACGATTTAAAATGTGCACTCAAACCAACATTTATTTCTGCATTTCTCATCTCTAGACTGCTCATGATCATTATATTCTCACCAATCTTTTAAGCTATACCCTGTCTTATTTTTTTCTTTACAATTTTTTTCCATGTCACTGCACTTTAGAGCAGTTGTAATGAAAAGATTGTTGTCAGATAGGAAGTTAGGCAAATTTTGAAATACCTTAGTTATCACCCAGAAATTGGATTCTGTGTTGGTTAGGCTAAGTCGGCAACTTGGCCAGGTAATTGTGCCAAGTTGTTTGGTCAAGCAAGTACTGGGCTGATTATAATACAAGGACATTTATGGACTTCAATCATCATTGTGTTTGCTGCATAGATGGCTGATTACATCTACATCAGTGACGGAGATTGCTGTTAATAATAAGTCATACTTTACCCAATCAGTTGAATGCTTTAAAAGGGGAAGTGGTTTCAGCATTCAGAGAGAATTTCCCAGCACCTTTGGACATCCAACATCTCCCTGAAATTCATCAAGAACCTTCATTGGACTTCTCATGGGAGTCCCTGATTTGCAGCCTGCCTGCGGAACCTGGTCTTGTGTATCCCCAGGGTTAAGTGAGAGACTCATAATATCGCATACTATTGACAGATATCTCCTGCTGATTCTGTTTCTCTAGAGAACCCTGGTTAATACAGGATCCCCACAAAATCATTTCCTTTCTTCAAGTGCATTTTCATTGTTTCTTAAAAAAAAAAAATCCCACTGATAAATAAATGCATCTTCTTAAAACTCCTCCTCCGAAAGAGAGAGACTACAGATGCCTATACACATTCTGCTAATTTTAAATTACTTACAACAGTGTATCTCTCTTGTTGGTTGAAAATGGAATTTTCCCTGAAGGTAAGAGAAATAGCAAGCATATTATATAACCTAGAGTTAGATATAATAAAACAAAATGAATTTCTTTTTTAAGAAATTGACAGAGTGCTTAAGATACAGTTTATTAATTTTTCATTAGAGAAAGGCATTTTAAGAGGTATAATATTCATCAGGAAGAAAAAAATTTAAAAATTAAGTAGTATTGCATAAGCTAAGATTCTAAAAATAGGAAGAAAATTCAAAAAGGTTAAAAAGTTCTTAAAAACTTAACACATATAGGAAATTACATGTGCTAGAAAATACATAATGTCTATAATCCTACAAGAACTCTTTTGGAAATTATAAGAGAACACATTTCACAACTGGAATTATGAGACTGATATTATATTGTCATAAGACCAGATAAAGTTATACAAGGGGAAAAAAGCACCTACAAGCCAATATCTCTCATGAACAGAGATGAAAAACTCATAATAAAATATTAGCAAATATAACCCAGAAGAATAAAAAATAGATAATATATTATGGTCAAGAGTGATTTATCTTGGGAATGCAAAATTGGCTCAATATTGGATATCATTCAATGTTATTCTCCATTTTAACAGAAAAGAGATTAAAAATTTTATAATCATTTTTATAAACACTGGAGATAATTTTACCTAATTCAACCCCACTCAAGAGAAGGTATCTCAGCAAACAAGAGAAAGCAACTTCCTCTATGTAATTAATGACATTGACAAGAAACAAGTGAAAACATGTTTAAAATGAGCATGACTGAGGATGTTCCTTCCTCTGATCAGGAAGAAACAAGAATGCTGTATTTCACAATTTACTCAATATTTTCCTGGATCTCGTAGTGAGTTGAAAAAAAAAAAGTCACACATGTTACCGAAAAGAAGAAATATAACTGTACTTTCAGAAGATATGATTGATTACCCAGAAAACTCTAGAAATAACAAGAGAATTTAGGAAAAATGCAGAATATATTACATAGAATACAATGTACTTCTATATACTTACATTATTATAAATGAAACTAAAAGAATAAGAGCATTATAAGAGAGTTGAAAATATCAAATGCTTAGGAACAAACTGAAAAAATATGTATACAACTTGAAATCTTTGAGAATAGACTTACAGATCAAGGAAAAAATAGACCCATATATATATGATCAACTGAAATTTTTACTCAAGTGTCAAAGTACTTCAATGGAGAAAGGGTAGTTTGTTCAAAAATTGCATATTTTGATGATGTTCTTTCATAGTTGCTTTTTGTGGGGGGTACAAGGAGCTGGGGATTGAACCCAGGACCTCATATGTGGGGAAGTCAGTGCTCAACCACTGAGCCACATCAGCTCCCCAGAGCTAGATTTTTCATTTGTTTGCTTGCTGTTTGTTTTTAGGGGGCAACCAGGAATTCCCAAAAGGGAAGCAGGTACTCAACCACTTGAGCTGTATCTGTTCTCCCTTTCATAAATTTTTTTTTACCCTCTGAGATGGCTCCCTCATCTGTCTGCTCATTGTCTGTTTGTTGTGTCTGCTCATCTTCTTTAGATAGTGCTGGGAACTGAACTTTGGACCTCTTATGTGGGAAGTGGTTGCCCAACCTCTTGAGGCACATCTGCTTCCTGCTCATTGCATCAGCTTGTTGCATCAGCTCATCTTATTTAGAAGGCACTATGAACGGAGACCATGGCCTCCCGTGTGGGAGGCAGGCCCCCAACTGCTTCAGTCACATCCACTCTGCCAGCCCTTTCATAGTTTTTAACAATTGTTTTACAACATTGCAAGATATTGGTGGTGGGGTAATATATGGGAGCCCCTGTATGATGATATGTATGTATCTTAGGTGAATTCACAACTTTTACTGTACACTTATTGTTTATGTATGTTCAAATATGGATGATATAATTCAATAAAATATTCATATATTTTAAATATGGTATTGAATCAACTGGTTAGTCACATAGAATCAACATACACTTCAAGCCTTGCTTTATATTTGAAAAATAATATGGATCATAGACATAAACATTAAAATAAAAAACTATGAATAAAATTAAGGAAAAATGGGTGAAAACATTTACCATCTTGTTATAAATAAAGCTTTCTTAGGATACACAAAGCATTAATCATAAAAATTTAAAACACCAAAAATTTCATAAATAGAAAAAATTCATTATCTAAATTTAAAATGTTTGCTCTTCTAAACACACTATTAGGACAATAGCAAGGAAAGCCATAGGCTGAGAGAAAATTTTTATAAAATATATAAAGAACCACAATTCAATTAAAAAATAGCCAATATTTTTTTGACAAATATATCAGAAAAGGAAATGAAGAATGACTAATAAGCACATAAAAAGACACTAAATAGCATTAATCATCATCAGGAAAATGTATATTAAAACTCTAAGGCAATAACACAAAACTCAATGGTGTGACTCAATTTTTAAAAGATTGACACACTGCGTGTTGGTAACAAATTAGAGCAACTAAAACTTCCATACTTTGATGATGTGAGTGTAAAATGGTAAGAGCCACGTTGGGAAATAATTTGCCCATTTTTCATAGTATTAATCATGCACTTGCTATATGATCGAGCAATTGTACTCTTAGGTATCTACCCAAGGGAATTTAAAACAAATGTACAAAAAGACATTTACACAAATGTTCATAGCATTTTTATTCATAATAGTACCAAACTGGAAGCAATACAAACATCTATTAATAGTTGAATAGAAATACACTAGCAGTGTAGCTATGCAGTGGAATATTAATCAACAATAAAAAAAGAATGAGCTACTGAGGCACACCTCCTAAAAAGATCAGTATGTGGAGCAAAAGAAACCAGAGACATAAAAGCATATAAAGAATCATTCTACTTAAATGAAATTCTAGAACAGGTATATCTAGTCTGCATTAGCAAAAAAAAAAAAAAAGGTTCATGATTGTTTATATCCAGGAGTCCTGGAGAATTGACTGCAGCAGCCACAGGAGAACTATTTGGGATGAAGGAAATGTTCCATATCATCATTGTTATAGTTCAATAGTGAGACAGATAATGAAAAATAAGCAGTGATGGCAAATTTATTATATTCAGAACTCTCATAAAAATGATATATTTAGAGTACATAGAGATAAAATCATCAATATGGAACATTGGGCTGAATTTTGGTTAAATGAAAGCATGAATGAATCAGTTGTTGTACTCCCCAACATACACACACACACACACACACACACGGTGGGTAAAATAAGTCTTATTAGAAGAATCTTAGGGTGTGACATCAGATTTTTAGTAAGAAATTTGTTTAATAGGAATCAACAACATTTGGTACTTGCTGAAAGAACTTGTGCTATTATTTTTCCTGGATTATTATTTTCATTCAAAAGAAGAATGTTCAGGAAGATGAAAATATAAAAATTTAAAAGGAACTATTAAACTAAATTATTGTCAGAGTTATAAATTGGGTAGGGCACAAATTAATTATCTTTAACAAAAAGCCCCACCAAATAAAAAGGCTCAAACAAGATATAAAATTATTTCTTTCCTAAGTAACAGAGCACAGATAATTGAGTGGCCCAGAGCTGGTAGGAAAACATGCTACAAAGAGTCATACATGGACTCAAGTATATTCTCTTACTAATCTGTATCTCTAAACTAGGGCTTTTTGTCTTTGTCCTTGTAGTAAAATCTGGCTTTGAGATCCAGCCTGTACAATGTGGGAAAGAAAAAAAAAAAACACAGAGCAAGAATTTCCTTTGAAGAAATAATTTAGCAATTTATATATCATTTCTGCTCATGTTGTATTAGCATGATGTTTGTTTCATAGCTTCTTCATTCCCCTGTAAAGTGAGATTAGGCAATATGGCCCTAAACTGGGAGTCATGACACCTGGCAACAGGCATGATGGTAAAAGTTCTAAAAGGGGGTACAGATATCATTCCTTGCCATGTGTTTATTTTTGTATAAATTAAAAAGAAAAGACTTTGGTGAGATAGTAGATGGAAAAGAAAAGAATTTGAAATGTTATATTGAGTGCAAATTTCATAAAGAAAGCAGCTGTGTTTTTGTGATCCCTCTTTTATACCAATCTTCTCTGGATTTCATTTATAGTCCTAGATTGAATCCTTGTTCGTAATTGTTCCTGAACAAGTATTTGTTGAATTAATTAACAAATGAGTCAATAAACAAATTATTAAGCAAGAGAAATGGAGCAAGTTCTGTATAGTCTCCATCTAAGACCAATGGATTAAATATACAGAAAAATTCTGGTTTGAAATATTAAACAAAATGAGGAAAATGATGATGATGGAGATTATGACAGTGAAGATGATAAAATTTAACATTTATTGAAAATTTACAATGTCTCAAGCTCTGTGCTAATCTTTTAACTCTCACAGCAGCCCAATGAGGAAGAAGGCTGTATTATTATTACTTTATTATATTTATTATTTTATTTATAGTAGCAATGACTCTTCTTTTATCAATATTTAATGTATGAGGAAACTATGACAAAGAATTAATTAAATTTCCCAATGCTATATAATTACTCAAGGGTAGAATGAGATCCATATTTAGGTGTTTCCAATTTTACAGCCAAAGTGCTCTCATGCTTCCTTCTGTTCAAATTGACACATATACGACAGATAAAAGATTAAGAAATTTTCAGGCAAACAATTCTTGCACTGCATGGTATCATAGATATCATGTACATGTGGTAATTATAGTCTTTGGACTGTCGGGAGCTTGATGTGACATATATGATACTTAGATGACCAGAAGAGGGCTCTTTGATCCTAGAAGACCTTTCCTATTCATCAGAATCTAAAGCTGGAGCTGATCAAGTCTTTGTCTATCGTATCAGGCAAATGGATAAGAAAGGCACTGGTTTAGCCCTAATGTTGCAGGGAAAGAATGTGTGAATTTTAATTATTACCATTTTCTTCTGAAAATTTTTAGAAATACAACGTTGTGAAAAAAAATGCATGCATCCATTTTTATAATTCAGGTTATTTTATAATGTTCAATTTCTTTTAAATGACATAAAATTAATGAGATATTAATACAAACACATTGCCTAAATATTTAATCTATACAATATATTTAAAATTCTTCATTTTACTACTTAGATGCTCTATTTCATTTTTTATATATAAGTATAATTGGAGGATTTTTAAAAAGGTACGTTTTATTTCCTACTGCCCAGTCAGTATATTCTTGAGCCAGATACTCATGGGTTCCATTTTATTTGCTAGGTATGTTTTAGTATCTGGTAGAGTCATCCCTAATTATTATTATTATTTTTTAAGATTTATTTATTCATTTATTTCTCTCCCCTTCTCCCTCCCACCCCGGTTGTCTGTTCTCTGTGTCTATTTGCTGCGTCTTCTTTGTCCACTTCTGTTGTCAGTGGCACAGGAATCTGTGTTTCTTTTTGTTACGTCATCTTGTCGTGTCAGTTCTCTGTGTATGCGGCGCCATTCTTGGGCAGATGCACTTTCTTTCGCGCTGGGCGGCTCTCCTTGTGGGGTGCACTCCTTGCGTGTGGGGCTCCCCTACGCGGGGACACCCCTGTGTGGCAGGGCACTCCTTGCATACATCAGCACTGCACATGGGCCAGCTCCACATGGGTCAAGGAGGCCCAGGTTTGAACCGTGGACCTCCCATGTGGACGCCCTAACCACTGGGCCAAGTCTGCCACCCTCCCCCTAATTATTTTTGTAATTTTTCAGAAATGTTTAGCCCTATTCCCTTTTAATTATTCATAATAAAGTTCAGAGTCATTTCAAAGAGTTATAAAATGGAATTATTATTGGAATTAGGTTAAAAACATATCTAACTTTGAAATTATTAAAATACTTACAATACCTATCATTCTCTTCCATTATTTAATTTTCCTTATCATTTCAACTCTTTAGCTATCACAAAGAAAATTGTACTTTTATCCATAACAACTGATACATTGTCTCTTGTCATTTTAAGACTTTATTGCTTTTCTCAACCATTTTCATCATTATGTATTCTAACTCTGCTCAAACACGGAGAAGAGTTATTATCGAGTTGCTATAACCCTATTAGTACCAATTTTCAAATCACATTATGTCCACTGGTGTTGGAGTTGTTCAAAGTTCCTACATATTCTTAGTTTATTTTCCATGAGACTTTGATAGAAAAGTTGGGAGGCTGTAACTAGAAAAGTTAGCCTATGGCCACAAATATTATTAACAATGGTAAGCTGCACTTTATTGTCGAAAAAGCAACTCCATATCTCATGACTTAAAATTTTATATGTTTTTTGTTGTTGTTGTTGCTGCTAATTTTATGTTTTTTTTGGTGTTGCTATTTGTTTTTTGTTTTCTGTGGTTCTTTTTTTTTTGGCTTGTCCTCACTTGTCTCACTGGGGGACCCTAAGGATAGAAAAGCTATCTGGAATTTTGCAGGTCTCTATGGCAGAAGGGAAAATCCTCTCTGTAGAGTTTGGCAATTAAACAGAAGACCACACATTTCTTTGGCTCATAATTCATTGTGTAGAATAAGTCAAGTGGCCACAATCAACTACCAGGAAGCAGGAAAGTATGATCCTAGCATGTACTTGAAAGGGGGGAACACTTGGTGAACAATAATGACTACTTGACCTTGTTAACCAAGGAGTCAGACTGGGTTCCCTTTGCTAAGTAGTTCTATTAAGTTTGATGAATTTTATGGTCCACCCTAGGACCAATTCTCAGAAGATGTTCTGATCTGGAAGGTCTCGGAAAATATCTTGGGTACAGGGTTTTGGCCAAGTTTTAAACTGAATTGTGATTTATTGACATGGTTGATATAGTTTAAATTTATATCAGAAACAATGTGCTCTTTGATGAAGCTCAGGATTAAGCTCTAGCTGATTTAGCTCAGGAAGCTAAACAAGCAAAATATGATTAAAGACATTGCCAGAAGTCTGTCTCACAGATACTTTCATGTCTGAAAAGAAGTGAAGGAGTTCTGTCTCCTCCCTACTTGCCACATGCTCCTCACAGCAGTCTCACCTATTCATCATTTCCTGGATGAGTGTTACTTCTGACCCTATCAATCTTTCACGTATACTAATCCCTCTCTTTGAGCTAGCCTTATCAATTTTCACTGCCTAGCAAGTTTATTTTCCCAGTCTCAGGTTCAACATCACTTCTCATGTACTTTTTACCTATCCCTCAGTTAACTCTATTTGCTATTTTCTCTATTTTTCAGAGTATCTTAATATATTACTAGTGCATAATACATCTCCCGTTATTTTAAAACTATTTCTGTAGCAATATCCTTTCTTGTTGCTACAATAATCACCCTACATACTTCACAGTTTTCCAAGATGTAGGCTCTACCACATATTTGAAATGACAGCAGAGCAGAATAAAGATACATCATTTGAAAAGCATTTTCCATTTTAAGAAAAAAATTATGTGACTTAATAATATAACATAGAAAGCTTAATTTAAAAACTGAAAATGAGTTTATGAATAAAATATGTTTAAAAACTAATATATTGGTGGGAAAAAGATACAAATTTTTAAACTGTTAATTCCCAGGACTGGTGGGAGGGTGAATTAAATTTCAAATACTTAACATAGTTATCCCAAATATATGAAGAAATAATTTTTTAAATCATTTGAGGAAAATACATAAAGAGAAAACTGACTCAAATTAGAATTAGTAAAGCATGTTTGAACAGCTCAGGCTTCTTTAAAATCTCAATACAAAGCTACATACCTCTCAATCATTTTGTTTTCATAAAATATTTAGCATATTGACTTCAGACAAGGTCACACCTATTCTTAAATGACATAGCCATAAGATTAATTACAATAAATAATTTCCCCTTTCAAGAGGAGGAAACAAAAATAAGGAAGTTGAGAAGGAAAATAAGCTAGAAGGAACAAAAATAAAGATCATTCTGAAGAAAATGCAGAATGATCCTGATATCAACAAATTCCTGTAGGTTAGAGTAGACAACAAATTCCTCTATCCCAAATTTTAGGTTAACTCAGTGTTTTTCCTGGAACATTTGGGAAATCCTCTAGGCTAAGATATGAAGGATGTGGACGGTTTCAAAAGAATGATGGAGAGCATTTCATGCTATACACATATGCAGTACTTAGATTCCCCAAGATATTTTGAAAGTTTTAACAAATGGTAGAAACAGCATTCAATAAATCCTGCCAAACACACAGATAGTAATAAGAATGAATTCTCTTGGCTCAAAGATGTCCTAAATTGAGACCAAGTCTGTCCAATCAACTTGCAAACACATTCCGAAGTGCCTTGGGGAGCAACCTTTTAAAAGTAATTTGTAGAAAGAAAATGTAATATCCGGCATAAATTGTTCCTTTCTGGTGATTGCTTATCTGGCAGAAAAGCTTTCATTCTTGGGCCTCAGGATTTTGTATGATGTGATAAGAAATATTAAAGCACTATTTTATTTAATAAGTTACTATTGTTGTCACTGTTAATATATTCTGACAGAAGTTTTGGGTAACACAATTAAGGATTTAAAATTAAAAATGTCCTCCTATGGATAGTTGTTAAACTTTGCTAGTAAAATAACTTTCTGCCTAAATGCTAGAATGTGGGATTATAGTCCTCTTTTTGAGAAAAAAGGAACATGAAAATCAGTACTTAAACTCTGCTGAATTTCATACTTAAGGTATTATCGTTTACCTGTATTATACCCTTAAAAAACTGTGAAAGAACCCTTTAAAAAATCCACTCTTATATTTTATTACTATCATATGATTTCCTCAGCCTCTCTATTCATCTGTCAGAGTAAAAGAATATTTCTTTATAAGATAATGATCAATCTTGTCCAAGTATTGGAGAGTGTTTAAATGTTTCTGTCCTTAACAATCTATGTTTAAGTAATGGTTTAGTATCATCCCATTGTGCTTGACAATTCCATGTTCCCCAAATTAATAAAATTAATAAAAATTTAATAAAGCTGTCTTTAAGGCTTTTTTTACTGTAGCCAGTTATTTTATGTTCTTTGCTGCAAGAAGATTCAGGAAGGTTTAAAAAAAAAACTAAATTAAAACAAAAATAGCTCCAATAAATTTAGTTTTTTGTAAGAGTAGACAGAATTACTAGATAGCTCAAAAATGCAGAATTAGCCTTGCTAAACTTTGGAGACCTGGCTTCTGCCCAATCTTAAATGGGACCCTGTTGACATATCCATTTCATTTCCAAGTGCATCTTCAGAATTTCTTTCTGTTTAACTTCTTGGGAAAAGAAAAATCTTTGACACACTGGATTATTGGAGACCTTATAAGGAGTAAAAATCAGAAACCAGAGTCAGGGAAGACCACAGTGAGAAGCTGAAAGTCAGCAGAAGCCACGCAAGAAAATGAGAGGACAAGAGGTGGTTTTTTGAGAAGATCAACAAAATTGACAAACCTTTAGCGAGACTAACAAAGAAAAAAAGAGAGAAGATGCAAATACACAAAATAAGAAATGAGAAAGGAGATATCACCAGTGACCCCACAGAAATAAAGACTATCATAAGAGGATACTTTGAAAAACTATATTCCAACAAAAATGGCAATTTAGAGGAAATGGATAAATTCCTAGAAACACATAAGCAGCCCATATTGATGAAAGAAGAAATTGATGATCTCAAGAAACCAATCACAAGTAAAGAGATAGAATCAGTCATTAAAAACCTCAAAACTAAGAAGAGCCCAGGGCCAGACGGCTTCACAGGTGAATTCTACAAAACATTCTGGAAAGAACTAACACCAATCCTGCTAAAACTATTCCAAAAAATTGAAACAGAAGGAACATTGCCTAACTCCTTCTATGATGCCAACATTACGCTAGTACCAAAGCCAAACAAAGACACCACAAGAAAGGAAAATTACAGACCAATTTCTCTAATGAACCTAGACGCAAAAATACTTAACAAAATACTTGCTAATCGTATTCAACAACACATTAAACGAATTATACATCACGACCAAGTGGTATTCGTTCCAGGTATGCAAGGATGGTTCAACATAAGAAAATCAATGTAATACACCATATAAACAGATTGAAGGAAAAAAAATCACATGATTATATCTATAGATGCAGAAAAAGCATTTGACAAAATACAGCACCCTTTCTTGATAAAAACACTCCAAAAGATTGGAATACAAGGAAATTTTTTGAACGTGATAAAGAATATATATGAAAAACCTCCAGCCAACATTGTTTACAATGGAGAAATCCTAAAATTCTTTCCTCTAAAATCAGGAACAAGACAAGGATACCCACTGTCTCCCCTTCTATTTAACATTGTCTTAGAAGTACTTGCTCGAGCACTGAGGCAAGAACCAGATATAAAAGGCATTCAAATTGGAAAGGAAGAAGTCAAAATTTCATTATTTGCAGATGACATGATCCTATACATAGAAAACCCTGAGAGATCTACAACAAAGCTTCTAGAACTCATAAATGAGTTTAGTGAAGTCGCAGGTTATAAGATCAATGCGCAAAAATCAGTAGCATTTCTGTACACCAATAATGAGCAAGATCAGGAGGAAATCAAGAAACAAATACCATGTACAATAGTAAATAAAAAATCAAATATTTAGGAATAAATTTAACTAAAGATGTAAAAAACTTAAACACTGAGAACTATACAAGACTGTTCAAGGAAATTAAAGAAGACCTAAATAAATGGAAGAATATTCCCTGTTCATGGATAAGAAGACTAAATATTATTAAGATATCTATCCTACCAAAACTGATCTACACATTCAATGCAATCCAAATAAAAATCAACACAGCCTTCTTTAAGAAACTAGAAAAACTAACTATGAAATTTATTTGGAAAGGAAAGAGGCCCCGAATAGCCAAAGACATATTGAAAAAGAAAAACGAAATTGGAGGAATCACACTACCAGACTTCAAAACATACTACAAAGCTACAGTAGTGAAAACAGCATGGTATTGGCATAAGGAGAGACACACAGACCAATGGAATTGAATTGAAAGTTCTGATATAGAACCTCATATATATAGCCATATAATATTCGATAAAGCCACCAAACCCTCTCAACTGGGAGAGAATGGACTATTCAACAAATGGTGCCTGGAAAACTGGAATATCCATATGTAGAAGAGTGAAAGAGGATTACCCTCTCACACCTTATACAAAGATTAACCCAATATGGATCAAAGACCTAAATATAAGAGCCAAGACCATAAAGACCTTGGAAAACAGTATAGGGAAACATCTACAGGACCTTGTAATTGGAAATGGCTTCATGAATATCACACCAAAAGCACGAGCAGCAAAAGAACAAATAGATAAATGGGACTTCCTCAAAATTAAAGCCTTCTGCACCTCAAAGGTGTCAAGAAAGAAAAAGGGAGCCCACATAATGGAGGAATATTTGGCAACCATATATCTGATAAGAGACTTATAACTTGCATATATAAGAAACTCCTATATCTTGAAAATAAAAAGATAAACAACCCATTTAAAAAATGAGAAAAAGATTTAAACAGACACTTCTCCAAAGACGAAATGCAAATGTCTAAAAAGCACATGAAAAAATGCTCCAAATCTTTAGCTATCAGGGAAATGCAAATCAAAACTACAGTAAGATACCATCTTACTCCCATAAGATTGGCAGCTATGAAAAAAACAGAAGAATACAAATGCTGGAGAGTTTGTGAAGAAATGGGAACACTCATCCACTGCTGGTGGGAATGCAGAAGGATCCAACCATTCTGGAAGACAGTTTGGCGGTTTCTCAAAAAACTAACCATAGATTTGCCATATGACCCAGCAATACCTCTGTTGGGTATATACCCAGCAGAACTGAAAACAAGGACACAAACTGACATATGTACACCAATGTTCATAGCAGCATTGTTCACTATCGCCAAAAGTTGGAATCAACCCAAATGCCCATCAACAGATGAGTGGATCAATAAAATGTGGTATATACATACAATGGAATACTACTCGGCTGTAAGAACAAATACACTACAAACACACTTGACAACATGGGTGAATCTTGAGAACCTTATGTTGAGTGAAGCAACCCAGGCATTGAAGGACAACTACTACATGACCTCAATGATATGAAATAAGCAAGCTGCCTCAGTGAGCTAGAGACTGGAAGATAGGCTTACAGGAAATTGGGGGGTGGAGGAAAGATGTGAGCTGACGGCTGCAGGGGTGGAATCTATGATGAGCTGGCGGTAAGTATGAGCACAAAGTAGAGATAAAATGGGGGCAAGGGGTTGCCTTTGGGTGAGGCTTTGTAGGTTTGAGGGAGGTTGGGGATGGGTGGATGGGTAATATTGCCCAAAAAATTGGGGGGAGGGAAGGGCAACATACAAACATAGGAGAGTGTCAGGTGTTGGTTGAGAGTAAAATGCTGAGAAAACCGTATCGAATTATAATTAGGAGGGTTACCTGTTTAGGTTGCTCGGAGGAGATGGTCTGACCCAGGACGGACTCCTGGGGAATGTCTGAATGCTCATTTTGCCAGGGTGGGTTGTACCACTGGGTAGAGACCCAAGTAGTGAGAGTGGGGGTGGACCCACATCCTGGGGAGGACTAATGCCATCAAATAGAGGGAACTGTATCTCTCAAGAGAAAGGGTGGCTCCCAGGGCATTAGGGCAGTTGAGCAAGTCAGGCCCTGAATACTGTTGCAAGTATCTCTGGACGTGGCTCCTCGGGAAATGGAGATGGGCCCCAAGGGGAGGGGAAAATGGATGTTGACTGGATGGAACCAAGGTAAATGTGGGGGCAAGAGAGGAGTTTCACGAGAGTACACAAGGATGAATATAAAACATGTAATATTACACCAAAAACATATAGGGGGCGACAGACTAATAATGTAAACCATAATGTAAAACATAGGATAACTAAAAAATTTAGAAAACTATATATCCTAAAGTATGGACCACAATGTAAGCACAGATGTCACCTTGTCTGAAAGCTATTGTCTCGTATTCTGTACATCAGTTTCAGTAAATATGATATGAATAAGTTAAAAGATTATCGATGTGGAAGGGAAAAGGTTTTATGGTGGATGTGTGGGAGTACTTTATATTGTATATATGAATTACTGTGATCTAGGGCTCCTGGGAAGAGAAGCTCAATAATTAGGAAAAAAGAAAAGAAAAAGATAGGATGTAGAATTTTTCCAAATCAATATGTATTCTATATCTAACCTTTAAACTCATCGCTATATTCCATTTTACTAGTAAGGGAACCTGACATTATATTGGGCTTCACTTTTCAGGAAGTTTTGGATCACAGAGTGGTTCAACAATGGCAGTGGAGGAATACTGGTATGGGATGTTATGGACAGGCGATATATGGTTGACAGGGAGTTATACAGGGCATATGTCCAGGGGGCATGGAAATGTTTGGATATACTCATAGTGGAAACAATTAAAAACAACAGCTGTGGGGGTACTGGGTTACTGGATTGGGGGGGGGGGCTCTGTCGTGGTCCCTAGGGGAGCAGCGGCAGTCCCCCAGGTGCAATGGTAAGGATCAGGAAGGAATGAGGGTCCAACAGTGAACCCCTGATACTAATGACTATGCTTGTGAGCCTATACGCCTGAAATAAGAACAAGGCCTAGAGCAGCACTGTGCCTAGGAGTTCCCTCCTGACAGCCTCCGTGTTACTCAAATGTGGCCAGTCTTGAAGCCAAACTCAGCATGTAAATGCAATGCCTTCCCCCCACTGTGTGAGACATGACACCCGGGGATGAGCCTCCCTGGCACCGAGGGATCACTACCAAGTACCAGCTGATGATGCAACTAGAAAATGACCTTGAATTAAAGGTTCAACGCGGACCAGCAGAATATCCCTGTCTACATATAATAACAGGAGTTAAAAATGCTGTTTGACCTAAATTAAGGGGGAAATGGAAAGGACAAATGAGTTTATATGTCTATGAGTCTCTAAAAAAGAGTCTGGAGGTTGTCAGAAGGATTGCCCTTATGCACACCTGAGCAGAGTCTCAGAGACAGATAAAGTAGATACAACCCCAGGTATTGGTCCTTTTAAGGGCTAAAGAGACCCACAGTTTCTATGGTTATGGCAGATGGGGTTCACTGCCATGTCAGTTGGCCCTTCTTTTGAGCTGGTGTTTCTGCATGATGGAGCTGGACTCAGATGGGATCTCTTTTCACAAGCCTTTCATGCTACTTTACTGGAATTGTAGTTGGTGCTGGGGCTTAAGATATATCTAGGGGATTTAAATCTCTGGACTGACGATATGATAGCCAGGCCCTGACCTCAACAGACTTCAGCTCCTACACTCTGATTTATTGGACTTACTCCACTCATCTAACATGGAGTTGAAGAATGTCAACCACCACACCATGGAGCCTAAAGTGCCTACAACTGAAAGCAGGAGAATTGCATCCAATATCCATGTGGAATCTAAACCCTCTCTTGACATAGATGTGGAATGGACACAACCAAGCCAAGGTCCACAGGAAGGAGGAATACAGTAAGGACCAGAGTGGACTTAATGATATTCTATTCATGAACTATTGTGGTTAATAATGGAGAAAATGTGGCATTGATGTGGAAAAAGTGGCCATGGTGGCTGCTGAGTACGGGAAAGGGGAGGAAGAGAAAAGATATGGAGGCATTCTCAGGACTTGGAGTTGCCCTGGGTGGTGCCCTAGGGACAATTACCAGATGTTGTATGCCCTCCCATGGCCCACTGGATGGAACATGGGAAAGTGTGGGCTATGGTGTGGAACACGGGACATGGGGTGCAGCGATGCCTGGAGATGTACTCACCAAACACAATGGATGTGACATGATGATGAGGGAGAGTGTTATTGGGGGAGGAGTGGTGGGGTGGGGCGGTGGGGGCGAATGGGGACCTCATATTTTTTAATGTAATATCTTTTTTAAAAATGAATAAATTGAGTAGAATTTGAAAAAAAAATTGCTAAACTACCCTACCTGTTTTTAGCCATGGAGAAACTGAGACATAGCAGGGCAATATTACATAAAATTGGAGAATGTTAAGTAGTTACAATCCATTCAGCCAAAAACCAAGCCAAAGCCTCCTTTGTTTCTATTTGCTTTATCATAGCAAGGTAAGGGTAAAAACAAGGAAACTAGCATTCTCATTTTATTCCTTTTCTGCCTTTTTAACTGTATTTTCAAACACTGCTGAAAGTTCTGATCAGGATGCACATGACCAGAGATTTGACAGATGCTAGCCTTTTCCAAGGTGAATCATTTTTATTAAAACATATTGGGAATGTCATTTTATCCTTAAAGCATGGCATTTTAGAGGCCAGAATAGTAGTTCTGCTAAAAATAATATTCAAAATGACTTGGACCAAATAATAAACATCTGCCATTGTGCATACAGAAAAATGAAGTGAAATACTTTTCATGTCAAAGATTTAATTCTCTTTTTCCATTTTATGATCAAAACCACTAAGCACCCTACATATCCAATAAATGGAACAATACTTCATTGTCAGGCTTCCAATTGCAAACTTTGTATCATTCTACTTCAATCCATCCCCAGCCGTTGCTGAACACACCATTAGTTTCCCTTCCCTAAAGGGACTTTGAAGGAGTTTTCATAATGAACTGCACATATATTTTAAATGAAGATTATTATTTAATATAGATAAAAATGAGCACAGGCTAAGCAAAATAAATACAAATATAACGTAATGAAAAATGTTAAATGAAAAATAAAAGACATTAGGACACTGAAAAAAACATCCTCTCATATTTAATTTGGTATTATATAAATAATAATTATTCATTTTAAGAATATTTCTCCATATAATGGAGATATATTTCTGCATATAAAAGCAAGGATAATAATTTTCCTATAAAAATACTGCTCTCCTGACATGCATGTATTTTCAAATATGTCTAACTTCTAAGCCAGGTTTGGTGAATCACATGGTGGGGAGAAGGAAGAATGGAAATAAAAAATATGGGAAATAAGGATAAAAGTAGACTGTTTTATTTTGCTCAGAATATACCCACTGACAAGGAGAAAATCAAGTTCATAAACAACATATGCTACTCTGCATGCACAGTTAAGTGATCATGTTCATGAATTAATTCCAGAATATTTATTGAGCATCTGCTATGTGTTATAGTCTTTGACTCTGATAAATCAGATGAGAAAATCGCCATTCTTAATATCAACTGTTCATGATCTAATAGGTTATATAGACTTGCAATCTGATAAGTTATTTAAAATATACTGGAATCAGAATAGAAAGGTGAAAATGAATTAACAACTTGAGAAATGAGGAATGGAAGTGTTCTCATTAAGGACTAGCCTGCCATGAAAGTAAGGGATAAGTTGTTTTTCAGGAAAAACATAAAATGGTAAATCTGATAAGGTCCATCTTAGCAGAGAGTAAGCATGGCCATAGGTAGAGAAGTGTGATTTATCATTGTGTTACACTACTGTGGGTAAACAGGATGCCAGGGAATAAATGGTAGAGGATGAGGCTAAAGTGAAACAGAATATAGAAAAAGGCATTCTGGGCATTAGCCACTGGCAATGAAAAGTGTTTAGTTTGGAGAGCTGTGTGTTATATTTAGTCTATAGTTGAAAGAGAAAACAGTTTGGAAGATGCTGAGACTGTAAAAGAGACTTGCAGAGATACACCGATAAGTAAAGGACGATGTCAAGATTATTTACTGAATGCTATGCTTGTATTTGGAGAAAAACAAAAAATTCCAAGTCATAAAACTGAAGGTGGGTTTCCATGACACTTAAGTGAGGACAGGACCAAAATGAACTTCAACTCTTATAGTCTTCCTAACAAACTATTTTTATTCCCTTTTAATCAGTGAGAAGCAAAATTCACATTACGGCATTACTCATTTCTTTCTTAAAGGAAAAATATAGTGATTTGTACATAAATAAGCCGATTTCCTAATGGGAGTTTGGCTTCCAAAAGAATAATTTTGATTGGGATTGCTGATTTAAATATTATGGAAACATTGATAGAGTTGTTTCCTGCAATGCATGCAGGGCTTACTGCATGACTTTTGATACATTTTTCATTTCAATTTTTAGTTCACCCCATATATTTTCTGTTTACTAAAGTGTATATAATTTTCTTTCTTTCTATGAGTTTTATTTAAAAGTCTTAATTCCTGGAGGCGGGGAGGTGGAATTCAAGTATAACATTTATATACTTTAATCAAAAATTAATTATTTTCTATGTCCACAAGTACAGACAGCCTGGAAGAAAATGTATTCTTTGTTTTCCAAAAGAAAAAAAAATACATTAAAAAAAAAATAACTAGAGAATAATTTTCTCACAACATTGTTCTGAATACTAACTAACAATAATGGAGAGAAGAATAATATCAAAATCAATTGTTATGGTTCAACTTGAAAAGAGATTCAAAAGTAGAGGCAGTATTTACATAAGCCAAAGATAAAACAGAAAACTTGGCAGTTTACATCTAAAACTGATAAATTAAAGGTCTAAAAAGTTAGCAATTAGGTTTAATCTCCCATGCTAATTTTAAATGATTTTAGAAGCTGTTCACAATGTTTACTATAATAGCAAAATCTTCCAGCCTGTGGGAGAAAAGAAGGATAGCATATGTACCATGTATTTGCTATTCCTGGCAAATATGTGTAAGCAACATCTAGTATAAAACAACAAAAAAGAGAAAACTGTATGTGATGAAATGAGGCAGTGATGAATGTAATGTGCTAGAGGCATACTCAGGGAAGTAGCATCCGTGACCAAAAAGTCTGAGTTAGAAATTGTGAAAAAATAAGTTTTATTCTTTTCTCTAAGTCACTGAAGCCAATTAGTATATTTATTAATAAACCCTTATCTTTTACCATGATACTTTTAGTGTCTTATAACATCTTAGTTTCATTCATTCTGTTTTGCCATCATTTTTTTAAATCTAAAGGATGCATTGTGAAATTAGCAGCAAAACTGAGAGAGAGAGAGAAGCATATTAAGTCCATATTAATATATTTGGGGGAGAAGGAAGAGAACTGACAAATGGCTGAGTGGAGGACCGTCCCCAAAACAACTGTAATTTCCAGGGGTAATTTTGCCACTGTTCATCATTAGAGTCTCGTTTCTTCATCATTTTAAAGAATAAAGCATTTTATTAAAGGTTATTTCTTTTTATTCCTTTATTTCATTGTGAAATAAAATATTGAGTTGATATTGTTATTCATAAGCAATGGTTTTCAGGAGTAAGTATAAGTATTTTAATTCTTATGCCTTTAAAAGACAAAGGATCTCAAATTATTGTAAAAGCCCCTAAAATGCAGCATTCAGAATGCTTTATAACACTGAAACAAATTGTTATAAATTTTATTTATTGAAGACAATATAAACATATTGTAATTTTTTTGTAGTACTATACTATCAGTAAAGAATATCACAACTCATGTTTTAGCAGTACAAAACAGATCAAGATTCTTTCCTGTTTTATATTTGTCTATTCAGATTTGTAATTTTTCTTTGAGGTGCAACTCCCAGCTTTAGGGCACCTACCAATTATCACATCAAAGGTTTACTTCTGCTATTGCCAATGTTTATATTCTTCACTCATAGCCACTTTTATCTGTTTCCTTGTATCACTTTGATCCTGTTATCATATTCGTTTAGTTTGTTCGTCTTTACTCAGTTTTTAGTTTCTGGGGCAGTGAGTATATATTAAAGCAATAGGAATCATTTCAGAATCTGTAGTAATCAGATATTTTCTGAATTTTATCAGTCTTCTAGTAAAACTATTCTTTTACCTAATAATGCCATGATGCACAATTTTCACAGAAAATATTTCAAATATTTAGTAGATTAAACTTCCTTCAAGCACTCTCTTGAGAAATATCATTCAAATAAAAACTTTTTGAATACTTTCTTCTTCATTTTACTTTCCCCTTAAATTATGTCACTTATGTATCACTATAGGAGAAAATTTATTTTATGGCTTTAGAATATATTTTATTTCTTTAAAATATCCTGTAAGCTTTTATACTCTTTAAAATATCTGTAAACTTTCATACTAATAGCAACCAGTTATTCTAAAAGAATTCTTTATTGCATCAATGCAAATACTATTAAACTTACTTTAATTAATTTAGATTATATGTAATTTAAATTATTTACCATTAATTTTGCTCATTCTTATGTATGTTCAATAATTATTCCATATTTTAGATTTTAATTGTGTTTAAAAAAAATCACAGTGGTATATCTTAATACATTTAAAAATAATAGAACTGCTAATTTTACATAGATTTTCTTAAAGTGTGAGTGTTGGTATTTTTACTTCAGAGCATTCATTTCAATTAGAGAAAACATGAAAGAGCACAGGCTTTACATGCAAACAAATCTAAGTAAAAATCCCAACTCAAACACTGAATGGTTGGCTGGTTTACTAATGTTAAATTTTATTTTATTTGGAACACAAAAATTTTGCTGCAGCAAAGGAAGCCAGAACAGAAGTAATTTAGGGTTCTAGGGATGACAAACTACTTTTATAGGCATAAAAATGAAGTTAGTTTGATTCCTGTTAGTTGGACAAGAGTTTGTCCATCTTATAGAGGCAGGTTTAGGGCAGGTATTTATTTTGTATTGGAGCAAAGGTAATGAACTAGGGGTGCAATTGGCTTTCTAGATCAGCTGCCTTGGGGATTTCAAATTTCAGTACGTAAAGAGGAAATTCAAGAGACCATGGTTTTTTGGGGCTCTAAGAGGTCCCCAGGGCTTTTTCTGTATGATAGTATCTATTTTTCCCCTTTTGGTCATTCACTCACTTATGAAGGCTTGACCAAAGATGTTGTTAGTCTCCCATTCACACTAAGTCTCTAGTATTTTATTGTTGCTGATTTCACAGTTTGGCTGAAGTTTAAGACTTTCTTCATCCCATTCATTATGGTTCGTATCTTCAGTTATATTGTTTGTAACTTAGGTGCTTCATAGTAGCATTTAAGAGTAGAAAGATCCAACAATGACTGAGATATTATGAATATGATAAAAAGGGTAACAGATGCCCCTATTATGTCATCTCTGAGCCAAGTTCCCCATGACCCTAGAAGCCAACCAAAAAGAGACTCAGATCAATCAGACCCAGAAGGTATGTAAGCTCATTTGGCTGTTTCTCTAGTATGGACTTCTGCTATCACAACCTCTTGGTGAACATCTTCTTGACTGTTACTAATACACAGTACTGGGTCCCCACTCGTGCATACATCTCCTTAGGGAGCCAGAATATAGTTGAATGCCAATCAATTTTGTAGAGTCATTTTGTGAAGTTCAACTGCTTTATCAGCTAATTAGATGATAGGCTGCCCTATATGGAAAACAGATTTCTCAAACTCTAAAGCTACCTTTTCAAAATACCATATATAATCCTATAGTGTATCTTCTAATACAGCAGGTACCTGCCCCAATGACAAGAGGAACAATACCGAGACGGAACATCCCATGAGTTAGCCTAGGTTATGGGTTTTTCCTGATCCATTTAAAGTTGTCTCTAGTCTGGCAAAAGTCTCTTCATAAGTTTTAATAGTATGGGAAGAGATCATGAGAGCCTTATAGTTCTAATTTTATCTTGTGGAAGTTTACCATAAATAGTCATTTAGGGAGATGCATAAGGTATATAAAAGGAACTAACCCAATTTACGGGTAATGCCTTGTATGTTTTGTGTCTGCATATAAAATAATGTCCTTGTAGAACTTAATAAGGGTATCTATTGTCATTAAGGAATGGGATATTGGCTTGTAGAGCTAATTGGGTGTTAATTCCAAAGGCAGAACCATAACTGTCATCATCCTCATTGTTATCTGATATCTTGTTCCCATGTAACTAACAATTTCCTTTGTCTCACCTTTCAGTCCACCATAAAATCTGTGCCTTGAGTGGGTAAAGAAATTATTAAAACCTTGCTGTACTTGGAGAAAAATGATGTTACTAAAGGGTGTCTGGTCACTTCAGTATGCTCCTGGCTCATGAAAGTAAAAGGAGTGTCATGTTTTGAAGCTGTTTGTGTTCCAGAAAAACAGGTTCTTAAATTTAATCCCTTCCAATCAGTGTGAACTCATTTTAAGTAGGAACTTTTGATGAGGTTCTTCAGTTGTGGTGTGGCCCACCTCAATGCAGATGGGTATTATTCTTATTACTGCTGTCCTTTATAAGCAAAGTGAAATTAGAGAGTGAAAGAGAGAAAGACAAAAAGCAGAGGTAGTAGTCAGAAGGTGAAATCAATAAAACCCAGAAGAGAACAGAGAGGCCAGAAGAGACTATGATAAGCCTAGGATCAAGAACCATCAGCTGGTTGATTGCTATGTTTCAATATTTGTACATCAGTTGTAACAAATGTACCATCCACATATAAAATGTTATTCATAGGGAAAGGGGGAAAAGGGGGGGAATGTTGACTATATGGGAGTGCCCTATATTCTGCATGTGACTTTGCTGTAACCTAAAACTTCTTTGAAGATAAAATGAAAAAAGTAAGTCACTGGGAGAATAAAAGGAAGAAGATGTCACTGTACATACAGGAAAACGGATTTCACAGTGATGAAAGGCAAAATGTCAACAAATTTTTAAATATTTTTCATTATTTTTATTATCCCAATTTAAAAATTTTTTTGTATCTTATTTCTTATTTTTAAAACTATCATTATTATCCATTTTCTTATTAATTGTAATTAGCTATTTTATTTGGTTCATTTTTTAAGAAGTTTTGGATCACAGAAGGGTTATAACTGTGGCAGGGGAGGACTATTTTTGTGGGGTGTAAAAGACAGGGGATACATGAGAGGAGGCTCACTTGGGCATATATATAAGTCATATGTGTTCAAGTGTTCATGGGGTATTGTCATGGTGGGTAGATATTCACACAAAAGCCAAAATAATATTGAATTCCCATTCTGGGGAGCTCTGCCACACTCTCTAATAGAACGGCAAGAATTGCCTAAGTACAGAGGTAATGGCTAGTGAAGAAGGATGGTCTATTGACAGACCCTTGATATTGATGACTATGCTTATGAACCTTTACTTCTGAAATTGAAACTTAACCCAGTATTATAGGGTGCCTAAGCATTACCTCCTGGAAGCCTCCTTGTTGCTCAAATGTGGACTCTCTCTAAGCTGAACTCAGCATATAGTGTAATAATTTCCCCCCAGCATGGGGCATGACTCTCAGGGATGAGACTCCCTGGCACCAAGGGATAACTAACAAGCACCAACTAGCAATGAAACTGGAAAAATACCTTGATCAGAAGGGGGGAAAAGTAAAGACAAATGAGTTTATACGGATAAGAGACTTCGAAGTATGTCAGGAGGTCATTCTAGAGGTTATGCTTATGCATGTCTCAACAGGATCTCATTGACTGCCAAATTAGATACTATCCCAAATAGTGGGACTCCTGAGAACTCTGGAGACACCTGGCACTATGGTCAGGACACATAGCTCATGAGTTTGGTGCCTTGCCAGTGGGGTTTGTGTTCCTCAGTGTGATAGAATTGGACTCAGTTGTGGTTTCCCTACATGTGGCTCTTCTGTCCCTTCTATTTGAAATTATAGTTGGTGCTGGAGTTGGTAGGTGTATGTCCAAGAGACTTGACTCTTTGGGCTGTCCATGTGCCAGCCAAGCTCTGAGCCTCAAGAGAGTTGCAAAACCTATTCTCCAGTTCATTGGACTCACCCAGGACAACCAAAATGGAGATGATGATGGGCAACCACCATACCAAGAAACCAAGAGAGTCTACAACTGCAAGCAAGAAAGTCCTATCCATTGGCCCTATGAGACTGAAGTCCCCTTTCAATTAGAGGTGGAATGGGCATCACCATCCCAGAATCCTAAGGATTGGGGAAAGAACTATGGACTAGAATAGACCTACTGATATTCTGCTATAGACTTACTGTGATTCTAGCAATGGAAAATTTATATCATTGATGTGGAGGCAGTGGCCAATAGAGGTTCTGAGGTCAGGGAAAGGGAAAACAGATAAACTACACACACATTTTCAGGACTTGGGAATTGTCCTGAATGACATTGCAATGACAGATACAGGCCATTATATATCTTGCCATAGCCTTCAGAATTGTGTAGGAAAGAATGTAAACTATAATGTTAAGTATAATCCATGCTTAGTGGCAATGCTCCAAAATGTGTTCATCAATTTCAATGAATGTACAACACTAATGAAGGTAATGAAGGATGTTTTTAATGTAGATGAATGTGGGCAAAGTGGGAAATGGAGCATATGGGAATCACCTATATTTTTTATGTAACATTCATGTAATCTAAATATTAAAAAAAAAAAAAAAAGAACAAGAAGAATCACCAGCAGCCAGTCCCTGAATGCCACAGTCTTCTAGGGAGAAGGTATCACTTGATGACATATTTATTTGGATTTTCTTCAGCCTCAAAACCATAAGCAAATAAATTCCCATTGTTTAACTGTCCCATTTCATAGAATTTGCTTGAGCGACCCAAGAAACTAAAACAAGGTGTCATGACACATAGAAACTGAACATTTACTAGGCTCTACTGTGTGGCCAATTTTATCTGTTTTCCAGTAAAAACACAATATTCCATGGGTTAGAGAAGTCACATTGTAATCCCAGTCCTGGGTACTCTTAAGGCATAGCACAGAGTTATTCCAAAAAGGAGATCTATTTAATTTGTTTTCTGATAAGTCCTGTCAGGATCAAAGCTAAAATTGTAAGGGGGATGGTTATTAAAGGGCTACCTGTTTAAAAGTACATGGGAGGTGGATATACACCCAGCAATGACTTTGATTGATTTCATTTGCTATATGGTATGCTATAAGGAAAAAGGAATTGTGTTCAAATTAGGAGCACATAGGACAGAAATAGGATAAAGAAATAAAAGAAAATCATGGTGAAGTTGAGTATTATTGGGGATGAAGATTGAGCATTGCAAGTGGTATAGTTTGAATGAAGGAATGTTTAGTCAGATGACAAAAAAGAAGAGTCAAAGAATACAATTATGAAATGCAGGTATATCTTGATCCATGATCTTGGGCATCATCCACTTGATCCAGTGTCTCAGGCGGAAGCTATCTACATCAGATGCCATCTGCTTCTGGAGTCCTTATGTTAAATTTAGTTTGAGACCCAAAATGGGAGTAACCTCCCAAGAGTTTGGAGCATTTGACAGTTGGACTCAGAGGTCAATTCCCTTTAGTTCTACTGCCTTAGTGGTGGTCAAAAAGACTTAATAAGTTCCCTTCCATCTAGGTTCTAAAGCACTCTTTCCTTGATGTCTCTTCCAGTGTATCAAGGCTCTGGGTTATGCAGTCTACTCTAGAGGAATCTCAGGAAAGGCAGCATTGGTCTCTGATTTATGGAATTGCATCCATGAGATAAGTCCCTTAAAATAATTAGCAATTTCACATTATAACAGCTTGGAGCCTGGTAAAGTACAGGAAATAAGCTTCATAAGGTCTTCTAATTATGATTTTTTCAGGGGTCAGCTGGTATTTTCCCAATGGGCTAATCTTATGGCCCTCAAGGCTAAGGGAAGAAACCTAGGCCAAGATAGAGAGAGGGATTCAAACAACTTAACTAAATTTAAGTTTTAAGATAACAATTGTTCATCCTGCCTTTCCTGATATTTGAGGGTGATAGCTTAGGTTGATGAACGAAACCTTGCAAAGTTCTTTAATTACAGTTTCAGTAAATTGGAAGTCTCTATCACTTGAGAGAATAGCAATAATTCCCCAGGTGGAGAAAATGAAGTAGCATTCTGACAGGGAAAATCCTCTATCCATCCAGAAAAGAGAACATATGACAACAAGGACATTTTCATATTCTATACAAGGGGGTAGGTTTTAGGTTTTAGGGCAGGTGGACTCTATCTTGTATTAGGTGAAAGGTAATGAACTAGGGACTTGATTTGCTATCTGGGTCAGCTGCCTTGGTGGGGGGTTTCAAATTTCAAAAGATAAAGAAGAAACTCAGGAAGGCATGGATTTTAGGGCTCTGATGGGTCCCCAGAGCTTTTTCTACACAATTTTATCACTAAAACTCACTGAAACTCTATAAACCCATTTATATATGGGTACAATTATATGCATCTCATGAGAATATCTGAAAAATAGATGTGATTACATATCGTAGGCTAACTCAAATTGTTAATTTCACTGCCTATTTTCATAATGGAAAAGATTTTGTTTACTTTGGGAAGGCTTCTGTTCACTATAACTAATCACTGATCTGTCCTTTTTACATTGTTTATAAGAGAACAGCCCTAATTCACCTGCTCAGCAGCCCACACATGGCTACTGGATACTGTAATGATCGGTGCAGATATAGCATATTCCCATTATCTCAGAGAATTTCGTAATAAGACAGTGCTGCTGGTCATGAGCAGGCACTATGAATACACAAACCAAAGTTCTGGTAGTTTTATAATAAAAGCAAAAGATTTGAATTCCTGTTGATACCGAGCAAAGTGAGTTCTTTTCTCTTAATGCATTTTTATAGCCAATTTCTGATACACCAAGTTTTCAAAGAGAGGATTTTATTGGCTGTGCCAGCAATGGATCACAGTGGCCTTCTGACCCAAAACGGCCTGCCTGATCTGCAGAAATCCTAATACCTTATAACATCAGGCTAATGAATAATTGAGGTGAAGCTGGGCACAGGTTCTTTCAGTTCGACCCCAGACCAGAAGGAGTTATAAAGTTACAATCATTTTCAGAGTTAAAGGTTCTGAGAAAGGAAAGTAGGGAGTAGAGGTCAGTCACAAGGTTTTCCATATGCGTATTAGACAGGAGGGTGAAGTGGTTACCTTTACAATAGTAAGTGTACACAAGGGTAAGCTCAATCTAGAATACTATCACAACAGTAAGCATATGTAAGGGTTAGGTTGAGTCTACTGTGAGCTGGTTAGAGGGGTGGGACCACTCTAGACAGCTTCAGTAATTTCAGGTATTAACCTTTTGCTATTTTATAATATAAAGGCATCTATATAAAGATTTAGCAATCATAAATTATTTGTTAATTCTTAACCCTTGGCTATACAATATTACTAGTACTCATTTCCTATATAGACTTTATAGTATTTGTTTTAGTTTTCTAAAGCTTTTGGGGGCAAAATATCAGAAATGGTCTGGTTTTTATAATATGGGTTGCAGTAGAAGCTTACAGTTCTGAGGCTGTGATAATGCCCAAATCCAGGCATCAGCAAAGATGCTTTCTCACCAAGATTGGCTGCTGGTGATCCGGGAGTCCTGCCGTGCGGTAAGACAAAATGGGGGCCAATCTTGGCTCAAGTCCTGCCTTCACCTCTAAAGTCGCTTTCTCCCTGAGCTCAGCTGTGAGCCATCAAGCACAATGCTCAGCTCTCCCTTCTTCTCACTCCAACTACTCAGCTGTTTCCAGACTCAGGCCTCTCTCTCAGCCTCTTGAGATTTCTCAATAGCCTTGTCTCAGTCGTTTTGGGTTTCTATTCTTCCTGCCTCTGTAGGCAATCCTGGAGTCTTCTTTCACATGGCAGGTAAAAATGATAGGGGCTCTCTTTCTCTGTGTCTCTGTTTATACTGTAAACGACTCCAGGATGATGACCCATCCTGGACCCTACAAAATAATCAAAGACCCTTAGCTAAAGCAATCTAATAAAAGGTGATCCAACTAAAATGTCCCACATAAAATAGGCTTCCATGTACAGGAATGGGTTAACTTAAGAACATAATTTTCTGGGGTCACAAAAGGCTAAAATCAGGGCAGTATTCATAAAATAATATCCATGCTTAATTTTGAAATTATGGAATGTACACAGTTCTCTGTATAAATAAATATTAAATTGTGAAATTTGCTTTTTCATACAGAAAATAGGAAATATGTCAGTAAGGTTAGTTTCATTTTCTTTTTGATAATCATGAAAATAGATAATTAAGTGATGTTTATTAAAATTCCCTCTGGCATTTAATATTTCAAAATAATGTGTTTCCCATTATTGGATATCAAAGAAGAAACAAATAGTTGAGAGAGCATTCAAATTAATTTATCCTATTAAAATGTCTGTTCATGGATCTTAGTTTTATTACATTCTGCAGCCTACAGAATTACAATATTATGGAAATATCCAGTTTAAAGTGACTGAGAATGGATACTCAGCATAATGAGGAAGAATAATCACTGTAAAAAATACTTACAATGTTATTTTTTAGTTTTTCATTACCTGACACCTGTAAAAGAAAATAATATATCAAGCCAGAATGGTTCTTGTGATTTCTTCCTAGCCTGCAATATTGGCACATAAAATTTAGTTACAAAAATATTTGTTACTTTATACAAAATTACTGTGATTATGAAGTAGTATAAATTTATTTTTGAGATCTTTCAGAAATTTTAACCTTTTTATTTTGAAATAATTAAAGACTTACAGAATTGTAAAAGTAGTACAGAGAATTCACATACTCCCTTCAGCTTCCTTAATGTTAACTTGTGCATAGCATGGGTAGAGTTACAAAAACTATGAAATTAACATTGGTTCAATACATTAACTATACATGTTATTTAGATTTCATCAATTTTTCCTATTAAAGTCCCTTTTTGAGTTGCCTTCATAATTCTCTTTTGTCTGGCTTATAGCCTGGAGAGCCAGTCAAGAAAAGGAATAAAAGGATTCTGCTGTGGTAGTTGGAAAATTATTAATCCAGTGTAATCCTTAGATAATGCAGCAAAGTATTTGGTATTTGAATTAAAACCATATCTTTCTAATGATTTTTTTAAAATATTGGACTTATTCTGCTCTAATCTTAGATTATTACCTATTGGTCTTTCCTCAGATACCTCAAAGTCTCCTAAAAAGAGAGAAAGAAAGAAGAATGAGCAAGTCCAAATTTTTCTAATTTGTATTTGTATATTTTGGGTATTTGCCACTCCCTTTCCTGATTACCTCTTCCTTTTCATTCTCATCAGCACTCTTTTCTCCCACTCCTCTGGCATTCTCATTGCATTCTAATTAAACTGACAATCTTAAGCTTTTTCTTTGACTGACTTTCCCTTTATTCTCTAATTTTTTCCCATTTAAGTCATAGGTGTTCTATCATCAATTATAGTAGGGAACTCTGTTAGAAAGCAGAATGGACTTGGACTTTTTTTTTAAATCTTAAATACAAAAGTGGGAACACATTTTCTGACAAACTTTCATTCTAAGAAAAGAACTAAGAATTAATCAAGTCAAATGGGCAAGAACTCTTGAAATTGTGTACTGGAATATTTTAATTAAGTCATGAGTTAGGACAGGATCTCTGTTTCCTGGGAATAAGTTTATTATGATAGGTTATGAAAACTGATAAACAGGTTTGCATTTATTTTTTCTTTTTTAAAAATAATAAACTATTAATAAATAATGAGCACCAACATTCTATTTTTGTTCCTTTTAAATAATGAAGTTTTAAAAGTTCAAAAACATTTAAAAATGTAGAATAACTAATCCTTTAAAGATGTGACTTTCATTAGAGTAGTGACGGAAAGGTTGAAATTTTCACATCTCTACTGCAGAAGAGCTCATCAAAATAATTCAGGATGAATGCTTGTTGTTTGGAAAAAGATTTGTAAGAACACCTTAAGCTTCTTAAAGAAGGTAATCATATTTATCTTAAAGTTTTCAAATAACATTTAATAAGAGTAAGCAGTTTTTACATTTTGAAAAACTCTTTACTTCCCACTTAAAATCATTACTTCTCCAATACTTCATTTTCCCCTGCTTCATTATTTTTTAAAATTATTAGATAAGTTGTAGGTTTACAGAAAAATCATACAGAAAGTACAAAGTTCTCTTTTACTTCCTTCACAATGCATTTTTCCCTATTATTAACCCTTTGCATTAGTGTGGTAACTTTGATACTGTTGGAGGAATCTCCTTCCCCTTCCTGGTGGAATCCCCGTTCCCTTCCTTCTTTCCTGTTGTGCAATGTTGAAATGAGCTGTTTTCTCATAATGCAGCCCTTGTGTGTGTGCTGTGGCCTTTAGGATGTGCACCTGTAAGAACTTGCTTGTGTGAGTCAGCATGCTAATTTAAGTTAGCAGCCATTGCCTCAGCCTGTGTCCATTTATCTCAGCTAACAGCAAAATTTGCTTCAGTACTCCCACTTGCTTTCCGCCCCCTACATAAGCCTCTGAAAACCGTAGCTTGGGGCCCAGAATTTGGAGACTGAACTCTCCTCTGGGTCCACGCACATAATAAAACCTGAGTTCCTTCATCTCTCTGAGTATCACTTGGGTTTTTTGGCCAGACATGGACCTCTGCAACAATACAATTGGTGAAATATAATTGTAATTATTCTATTAACTGTAGTCCATAGTTTACATTAGAATTCCCTGTGTTGTACAGTGCTATGGTCTTTTAAAATTTATAATCTGATAACATTTATACAACTTAAAATTTCCCATTTTAGCTACATTCAAATACACAATTTAGTGGTGTTGATTGCATTCACAATGTTGTGTACAAAGACTTCTTCATACTAGTTATTACATCATCAGCTGCACAAACCAGTAATAGATGAGTCATTCTTGATTCCTCTCATTCCCTCCATTATTTACCTACCTACATAAAGTAAGGCAACAACCTCTGTGAGTAGATACCCTATACATCTCAATTATGTTCTCCAATTCTTAGCTACACTGCCACCTTCTACTGAACCCAGTCCATTTCTTAAGTGGTACCTTACATGGACTAGTAAAATAACTTTCTTTTTCCTTCTTCCATTCTTGCTATGTCTCTCTTCTAAAATGCATCTTCCAATAGTGACCAGTTTTCTTTTAAAAATATAAATTGAACAAGTTACTCCCTTGATTAAGTACATTATAAAGAACTGATTAAATTGAATAAAATCCAGTTTCCCTTCAATGACCTACAGAGATTATCTATAAACCCAAAATTGACCATTACATACCACATTCCAGTTTCCCTTCTTGTGATCATTTCTAGAACACACATCAAACTTTTCCCCAGCTCTGCCTAGGAGTATATTATTGAAAAATGATCTCTAGCTCCATATGTCCTGTTCGGAAAAATAAAAACAAAAACCTATATTGCATAAAATGCACAGCAGTCTTTCACTCAATGATATTTCCCACATAGTAAGTTTCCACAATTATTCATGAGAAAACATAGCTTATTTACTTTCAGCCAATTTCTAATGTGTGTTTTAAAATTTCTCAAGTTACTTACAGGAGATAAAATCTTATAAAAACATAGCTCATTTTATACCATCAGCAGTCAAGATATTTAGTATGCCAATGAAATAAAGTTGTCTCATTTATTCAGCTATAAATTTCAGATTTCTGGATTTGAGCAAAGAAGTCAGTTTTAATATTACACAAAACCCAGGAAAACCTAAATAAATTGCCTTGTCTATATTTTTACCATAAATTTTCTGAAACGGTTTCAGACTTTCTGCTAAGTTTGTAAGCAGTTATGGATTAACTTTTGAGATCAGATTGTGACAAAATATGTTTGTTTAAAACTACTGTGTTTATTTTTACTATTTTCTCTTTTTTTTATTAAAAAAAGGATACTTACTCTAATTTAACTGACAAACATTTTATGTGTGCAGTAAGTTATTGGATCTGTATGATTTCTAATTGTTTATTCTCATAATTTACAAAGAAATATTCTGGAAAGGTTATATTATTATACAGTATATGGATTTCTTATGGATATGGAAGAACTCTAGTCATTATTTTGGTTTTTATTAGTTGTTGATACAATAAATGAATATAATTAGATAGTTTTTATTAACAGGGTAAGATTTTTAAAAAAATAAATAGCAAGGTTGGCAACTATAGAATTATTGTTATAGAGTAGGACTGAGAATCCTTGATTTTGAAGGATATTAATTATGGTGAATGTTAAGTTAGAGTGGAGAGTGAGAAGAAACAATTATAGAAACCTGTTTACTCATCTAAAAGATAATATTTTTGGCAATATTTGTGTATTTTATCATATTTGAATGCAAGTAATTGGGTTGAATTGATATACAGATTCAGTGCACTACCAATAAAAAAATTCCACCAGCATTTAAAAAAGGAAAAGGAAAACACAATTATCAAATTTATTTGGATGGGTAAAGAGCCCTGAATAGCAAGAAACATCTTAAAAATGAAAACTGAAGTTGTAGGACTCTCACTTCCAGACTTTAAATCATATTACCTAGCTATGGTAGTAAAAAACAGCATGGGAGAGGTTTCCGGCAAGATGGTGGCAGCGTGAGCTTGCCTGGTAGTGTCTCTGCAGGGGGCGGCTGGGCAGCGTTGAAGGCTCTTTGGGACCGCGCTGTTTCAGGGATTTTTGCTGGTTGGAAGGTGTCTGGACGTCAATTCGGTGGGAAGGTAACAGAGAGGATACGTCTATAATATATAAACGGAGGTCCCAGCTGGGCGCGGGAAGTTCCCTCCTTGGGTGGGCGGAGCCGCGGTAGCAGGCGCTCCGGCAGCTCCGGAGCCGCGGCGGCCAGGGTTTTTGTTTTTTGTTTTTTTCCTTATTCTAGAGGCTTTGTGGTGCTGAAAAATTCGCGGATACTGGGCTGGCTGGTGAGGGATTGTTGGGACAAGACTCCTTTGCAGATTGATTTGCGGAGACAGACGGTGTTTCCCTGTGAAGCGGGGGACGTTTTAGCCTCCGGACAGGGGGGCTTCCGCCTGGAGCCCCATCCCCACAGGTCCGGCTGCCGATCTGCAACGGAATTGGATTTTGGACAATAAGGGGACACAATTGGGAGACTGTTGTAGGGTGCAGTGAGGGAGGAGGACAAGTCTGGAAGCAGATTGGGGAATATTTTGCGAAGTTTGGGATTTAGGATCTTAGAGTCTGTTTTTGGCGTTTCCAGCTGAAGCCCACCCCACCCGGCGGGGCTTGGGATCTGGGTCATTGAACTGGCTGTGGTGTAGAGGCGCCCTCAAGTGGCCGTTGCGTGTGAGCACAGGGAGGGAGCTGTCCAAAGGCTGATACCCTGAGGAGTTAGGTGAATTTCAGAGATCAGACATTCAATATAGAATTCGCCGATCTGGCTTCCCCCACGGGGCTGGCACCCAGCTACGGGGATCCCTGAGGGCTGTGTTGCACTGCGGGGCTCCTAAGCTTTCTGTGGACCAGATTTGAGGTTGCCAGGTCTGGGTCCCCTGGACTCTGGCGGTCCACACCCCAGACTCACACCTCTTGAGTCTTCAGTGTCTCAGACTTTCCACCCCCGAATCCATCACGCCCTGGGGTCTACCTGGGGTCCTTGAGTGCTCTGGACCTTAACGTTGGCGTTTTATCTTTATTGGTTCATATTGTTTTGTTTTTATTTTCACTTTATCTTATTTTCTACTCTTTTTGACGCCCTGATTGCTAATATTGCATTATCCTCTAGTCTTTTCTCCTAGCGTGCCCCCCAAAGTCCTTTTTTTTTTTATATATATACAGTTATTTAGGGGTTTCTTTGCTTGTTGTTTTAGATAGTGTTGTAATTGTGACACGTGTATACCTGAATCTCTCTTCGCCCTATCTGTTCCCCACCGTGTGCCTATCCTCTTTTTCTTTCTTTCTTTCTTCTTGTCTTTCTTTTTTTTCTTTATTATAATTAGTGTTTTTTTTTTCTTCCGGTTTTCTCTTTCCCTCTTGTCCCTCATTTTCCACTTATTTTATTTTAATTCAAGTACACAATAGGTGCTACAGGGAACACCTCATATTTACTGGGTTTTCCCATCCTCCACTACCTCATTTCTGTGTGAACTGATTTAGGCTACCTACACTATCCCCCTTCCCCTGCATCTTCATATCCACTATCATCTACTGTCTCTCCTATATTCCACCCCCCACCTCCCATTCTTTGACCCACAAACTGTCTAACTCTTAATTTCTAATACCTTTGTCCTGTTTTCTGTCTGTTATCCACTCTTGAAACTATTACCTTTCTTTTCTTTTTCCCTCTCTCATGAAAACAATAGCTTTGTAGTTCATACCATATTCTGCCTATATTCAGTCATCTACTTCATAAAAGGTACTCTACCTACAGCTATAACTCTATACAATCTACATGAATCTAACCTCCATCCTCCCAGATCTCATATTCTTGCTTTGTTAACATACATTACTAATACTACTTTACACTTTTCCCTTGCTGACACAATTGCCTTTCCCCAACACTAATACTTTCTTCTAAAGTGAACTTAACCAACAACAAGTAACTTGAATAAGAAGAAAAAAGTGACAAAGAGAAGATATAACACCTATGCAAAAATAACAACTAATTAACCTCCAAAAGTAGACAAAGAAGCTAAGGAACTGATTAAATTCGACAAAATAAAGAGATGACCAGAAAGCAACAAAAATCTACAAACCAAACCAATAATCAGGAAAACATGACTGAATCCAATCAACAAACCAATAATCACGAAGGGGAGCAAAACTTGGCACAAGCAATGAAAGAACTCAGAACATTTATCACCGACAAATTTGATGCAGTAATGAAAGAGGTTAACAACATGAAGACATCACTTGGAGGGGAAATTGCAGACATACGCAAAAACATAACAGATATGATGGGAATGAACACCACAGTTCAAGAAATCAAAAATACACTTGCAGCAAATATCAGCAGGCTAGAAGAGACAGAGCAGAGAATTAGTGATGTGGAAGACAGTACATCAGAAATCAAACAGATAGTAGAAGGGGTCAATAAGAAGATAGAAAAAATCCAATTAGGATTTAGGGACCTGAATGACAATGCAAAACGCTCAAACATACGTATTATAGGCATTCCAGAAGGTGAAGAGAAGGGAAAGGGGTCAGAAGGAGTGTTGCAGGAAATAATGGCTGAAAACTTCCCAAATCTACTGAAAGAGACAGATGTCCATATCCAAGAAGCACAGCGCACTCCACAAGTCATAAACCCCAACAGGCCCACCCCAAGACATATACTTATCAAATTATCCAAGGCTCAAGACAAAGAGAAAATCCTAAAAGCAGCAAGAGAAAAGAAAACCATCACATACAAGGGAAGCTCAATTAGATTAAGTGCTGATTTCTCTTCTGAAACCATGGAGGCAAGAAGACAGTGGTATGATATAGTCAAGGTACTAAAGGAAAAGAACTTCCAACCAAGAATACTCTATCCAGCTAAACTAGCATTCAAACATGATGGAGAGTTCAAAATATTCACAGACAAACAGAAACTGAAAGAGTATACCAACAAGAAACCTCCCCTTCAAGAAATTCTAAAGGGAGTTCTGCAGGAAGAAAGGAAAAAACAGGAAAAGCAAAGTTGGAGGAGAGTATAAGACCAACAACAACAACAAAAAAGACAAAAAAATATATACAAACAAAATATGACAAACACAAATCCAATCAAAATATGGCTAACACAAATAATTCCTTGATAGTAATAACACTGAATGACAACGGATTAAACTCACCTATCAAAAGATTCAGACTGGGACATTGGATAAGGAAATATGACCCATCCATATGCTGTCTACAAGAGACACATCTTAGACCCAGAGACACATGGAGACTGAAAGTGAATGGCTGGAAAACAATCATACAAGCTAACAATAACCAAAAAAAGGCAGGAGTAGCTATATTAATATCAGACAAAATAGACTTTAAATGTGAAACAATTGTGAGAGACAAAGAAGGATACTACATTTTAGTGAAAGGGAAAATCTGTCAAGAAGATCGAACAATCATAAATATCTATGCCCCTAACAAGGGTGCCTCTAAATACGTCAGGCAAACGCTGGAAAAACTAAGTGAAAGTATAGATACATCTACAATTATAGTGGGGGATTTCAATACACCACTATCAAATCTGGACAGAACATCTCAAAAGAGAATCACCAAAGAAACAAAACATCTGAATAGTATATTAGAGGAACTCGATCTAATAGACATATATAGATCGCTACACCCAAACACAGCAGGATATACATTTTTCTCAAGCGCACATGGATCATTCTCCAAGATAGATCATATGCTAGGCCACAAAGAAAGGCTGAATGAATTCAGAAAGATTGAAATCATACAAAACATTATCTCTGACCACAGTGGAGTCAAGCTGGAGATTTGCAAGGGACAGAAGCCCAGATTTCACCCCACGATTTGGAAATTAAACAGCACACTCTTAGAAAAACAGTGGGTCAAAGAGGAAATCTCAAAAGAAATCAATGACTACCTTGAAACAAATGATAATGACAACACAACATACCAAAATTTATGGGATGCAGCAAAAGCAGTACTGAGAGGGAAGTTTATAGCCATAAATTCATATATCAAAAAAGAAGAAAGAGCAAAAATTGAAGAACTAACTGCACATTTGAAGGAACTAGAAAAACAACAACAAAGTAACCCAACAGGAAGAAGAAGGAAGGAAATAACAAAGATAAGAGCAGAACTAAATGAAATAGAAAATAAGAAAGCACTTGAACAGATAAACAAAACCAAGAGCTGGTTTTTTGAGAAGATTAACAAAATTGACAAACCTTTAGCAACACTAACAAAGAAAAAAAGAGAAAAGATGCAAATACACAAAATAAGAAATGAGAAAGGCGATATCACCACTGACCCCACAGAAATAAAGACTATCATAAGAGGATATTTTGAAAAACTATATTCCAACAAAAATGACAATCTAGAGGAAATGGACAAATTCCTAGAAACACATAAGCAGCCCATATTGACGAAAGAAGAAATTGATGATCTTAACAAACCAATCACAAGCAGAGAGATAGAATCAGTTATCAAAAATCTCCCAACTAAGAAGAGCCCAGGGCCAGATGGTTTCACAGGTGAATTCTACAAAACATTCCGGAAAGAACTGACACCAATCCTGCTGAAACTATTCCAAAACATCGAAACGGAAAGAACATTACCCAACTCCTTCTATGATGCCAACATTACCCTAGTACCAAAGCCAAACAAAGACATCACAAGAAAGGAAAATTACAGACCAATTTCTCTAATGAACCTAGACGCAAAAATACTCAACAAAATACTTGCTAATCATATTCAACAACACATTAAACGTATTATAAACCACGACCAAGTGGGATTCATCCCAGGTATGCAAGGATGGTTCAACATAAGAAAATCAATCAACGTAATACACCATATAAACAGATTGAAGGAAAAAAATCACATGATTATATCTATTGATGCAGAAAAAGCATTTGACAAAATACAGCACCCTTTCTTGATAAAAACACTCCAAAAGATTGGAATACAAGGGAATTTTTTGAACATGATAAAGAGTATATATGAAAAACCTAAAGCCAATATTGTTTACAATGGAGAAATCCTAGACTCCTTCCCTCTAAACTCAGGAACAAGACAAGGATGCCCACTGTCTCCGCTCCTATTTAACATTGTCTTAGAAGTACTTGCACGAGCACTGAGGCAAGAACCAGAAATAAAAGGCATTCAAATTGGAAAGGAAGAAGTCAAAATTTCATTATTTGCAGATGACATGATCCTATACATAGAAAACCCTGAGAGATCTACAACGAAGATTCTAGAACTCATAAATGAGTTTAGTAAAGTCG
The DNA here is from genome assembly GCF_030445035.2 of Dasypus novemcinctus. Taxonomy (NCBI): domain Eukaryota; kingdom Metazoa; phylum Chordata; class Mammalia; order Cingulata; family Dasypodidae; genus Dasypus; species Dasypus novemcinctus. Next base: position 52,314,657 of record NC_080679.1, on the reverse strand, counting down.
CAGGTTATAAGATCAATGCGCAAAAATCAGTAGCATTTCTGTACACCAATAATGAGCAAGATCAGGAGGAAATCAAGAAACAAATACCATTCACAATAGTAAATAAAAAAATCAAATACTTAGGAATAAATTTAACTAAAGAGGTAAAGAACTTATACAACGAGAATTATACAAGATTGTTCAAGGAAATCAAAGAAGACCTAAATAAATGGAAGACTATTCCTTGTTCATGGATAGGAAGACTGAACATTATTAAGATGTCTATCCTACCAAAACTGATCTACACATTCAATGCAATCCCAATAAAAATCAACGCAGCATTCTTTAAGGAACTAGAAAAACTAACTATGAAATTTATTTGGAAAGGAAAGAGACCCCGAATAGCCAAAGACATACTGAAAAAGAAAAACGAAATTGGAGGAATCACACTACCTGACTTCAAAACATACTATAAAGCTACGGTGGTGAAAACAGCATGGTATTGGCATAAAGAGAGACACATAGACCAATGGAATCGAATTGAAACCTCTGATATAGAACCTCACATATACAGCCACATAATATTCGATAAACCCACCAAACCCTCTCAATTGGGAGAGAGTGGCCTATTCAACAAATGGTGTCTGGAGAACTGGATAGCCATATGTAGAAGAATGAAAGAGGATTACCATCTCACACCTTATACAAAGATCAACTCAAGATGGATCAAAGACCTAAATATAAGAGCCAAGACCATAAAAACCTTAGAAAGCAGTGTAGGGAAACATCTACAGGACCTAGTAATAGGAAATGGATTTATGAATATCTCACCAAAAGCACGAGCAGCAAAAGAACTAATAGATAAATGGGACTTCCTCAAATTTAAAGCCTTCTGCACCTCAAAGGAGTTTGTCAAGAAAGTAAAAAGGGAGCCCACACAGTGGGAGAAAATATTTGGCAATCATATATCTGATAAGAAACTTATAACTTGCATATATAAAGAACTCCTATATCTTGAAAATAAAAAGATAAACAACCCATTTAAAAAATGGGAAAAAGACTTAAACAGACACTTCTCCGAAGAAGAAATACAAATGGCAAGAAAGCACATGAAAAAATGTTCCAAATCTCTAGCTATCAGGGAAATGCAAATCAAAACTACAATGAGATACCATCTTACACCCATAAGATTGGCAGCTATGAAAAAAACAGAAGAATACAAGTGCTGGAGAGGATGTGAAGGAAGGGGAACACTCATCCACTGCTGGTGGGAATGCAGAAGGATCCAACCATTCTGGAGGACAGTATGGCGGTTTCTCAAAAAACTAGCCATAGATTTGCCATATGACCCAGCAATACCACTACTGGGTATATACCCAGCAGAACTGAAAACAAGGACACAAACTGATATATGTACACCAATGTTCATAGCAGCATTGTTCACTATTGCCAAAAGTTGGAATCAACCCAAATGCCCATCAACAGATGAGTGGATCAATAAAATGTGGTATATACACACAATGGAATACTACTCGGCTGTAAGAACAAACACACCACAAACACATGTGATAACATGGATGAATCTTGAGAACCTTATGTTGAGTGAAGCAACCCAGACATTGAAGGACAAATACTACATGACCTCAATGATATGAAATAACCAAGCTGCCCTAGATAGCAAGAGACTGAACGATAGGCTTACAGGAAATCGGAGGGTGGAGGAAGGATATGAGCCGATGTCTGCAGGGGTGCAATTTAAGACGAGAGGGTGGTAAGTATGAACACAAAGAAGAGATAAAATGGGGGCAAGGGGTTACCTTTTGTTGGGGCTTTACGGGTTTGAGGGTGGCTGGGGAGGGACGGTTGGGTAACGGTGCCCAAAAGTGGGGGGAGGGAGGGGTAGCATACGAACACAGGAGAGGGACAGGAGGTGGTGGAGAGTAAAATGCCGAGAAAATCATAACAAAATATAATAAAGAGGGTTACCTGTTTAGAATGCTCGGAGGGGAGGGTCTGAAGCAGGACGGGCTCCTGGGGAATGTCTAAATGCTCATTCTGCCAGAGTGGGTGACACCATGGGGTAGAATCCCAAGTAGTGAGAGTGGGGGTGGACCCACATCCTGGGGAGGACTGATGCCACCAAATAGAGGGAACTCTATCCCTCGAGAGAAAGGGTGGCCCCCAGGGCATTGGGGCAGTTGAGCAGGTTAGGCCCTGAACACTATTCCATCTATCTCTGGAAGTGACTCCTCAGGAAACGGAGGTTGGCTGTCACTGTGGGCACCAAGGTGGAAGGGAAAATGGACACTAAATGTGTGGAACCAAAGTAAATGGGGGGCAAGAGAGGAGTTTCTTGAGAGTACACAAGGATGGATATAAAACATGTAATATTACACCATAACATATAGGAGATGATAGACTGATAATGTAAACCATAATGTAAAACATAGGATAACTAAAAATGTAAAGAACTGCGTATCCTAAAGTATGCACCATAATGTAAGCACAGATATTACCTTGTTAGAAAGCTAATGTCTCAGACTCTGTACATCACTTTAAGTAAATATGATGTGAATAGGGTGTAAGAGTATCGCTGTTGAAGGGAAAAGGTTTTGTGATGGATGTATGGGAGTGCTGTATATTGTATATATGCATTGCTGTGGTCTAGGACTCCTATGAAGAAATGCTGAATAATTAGGGGGGGGGGGGGAAAAAAAGGATAGGATGTGGAAATTTTTTCAAGTCAACATTCTTTATCTAAGTTCTTTATTTAACTTTATCCAAGTTCTTTATCTATCCTTTAAACCCATCGCTATATGCCATTCCCTAGTAAGGGACCATGACATTATATTGGGCCTCAAAATTCGGGGAGTTCTGGATCACAGAGTGTTTCAACAATGGCAAAGGAGGAATACTGGTATGGGATACCAATGACAGGTGATATATGGCTGACAGGGAGCTATACAGAACATATGTCCAGGGTGCATGGTAATGATTGGATATACTCATGGTGGCAACAATTGGAAACCACAGCAGGGGGGGTACTGGGTTCCTGGCCAGTGGTGCTCTGTCGTGGTCCCTAGGGGAGCAGCGACAGTCTCCCAGGTACAGTGGCGGGGACCGGGAGGGAGTGAGGGTTCAACGGTGAGCCCCTGATGCTAATGACTATGCTTGTGAGCTGATAAAACTAAAATAAGAACAAGGCCTAGAGCAACATTGTGCCTGGGAATTTCCTCCTGTCAGCCTTCATGTTACTCAAATGTGGCCAGTCTCGAAGCCAAACTCAGCATGTAAATGCAATGCCTTCCCTCCAGCGTGGGACATGACACCCGGGGATGAGCCTCCCTGGCAACGAGGGACCACTATCAAATACCAACTGATGATGCAACTGGAAAAGGACCTTATACGGAAGGTTCAATGCGGATCAGCAGAATATCCATGTCTACATAAAATACCATGACTTTAAAATGCTGTTTGACCTAAAGTAAGGGGGAAATGGAAAGGAGAAATGAGTTTATATGGCTACGAGTTTCTAAAAAAGAGTCTGGAGGCTGGCAGAAGGATTGCCCTCATGCACAACTGAGCAGAGTCAGAGAGACAGATAAAGCAGATACAACCCCCAGATAATGGTTCCTTTGAAGGCTAAAGAGACCCATGAGAGTTATGGTCATGGCCGATGGGGTTAACTATCAGGGCAGATGGCCCCTCTTTGGAAATGGTGTGTATGTGTGATGAATCTGGACTCAGATGGGATCTCCCTTCATAAGTCTTTCATGCTAATGTGCCGGAGGTGCAGTTAACGTTGGGGTTTAAGATATATTTAGGGGATTTGAATCTCTGGACCGACAATGTGATAGCCAGGTCCTGAGCCTCAACAGACTCCAGCACCTACAATCTGATTTATTGGACTTACCACAGTCAGCTAAGATGGAGTTGAAGAAGGACAATCACCACACCGTGGAGCCTAGAGTGATTACAACTGAAAATGGGAGGACTGCATCCAGCATCCATGTGGAATCTGAGCCTCCTCTTGACATAGAGGTGCAATGAACACAACCAATCCAATGTCCACATAGAAGAGGTGGCATGGAATTGGGAAAAGTGGACATGGTGGACGATGGGTATGGGGAAGGGCAGGAGGAGATGAGAGATGGAGGCGTCTTTGGGACATGGAGCTGCCCTGGATGGTGCCTCAGAGGTAATCACCGGACATTGTAAATCCTCATAGGGCCCACTGGATGGAATGGAGGAGAGTGGGGGCCATGATGTGGACCATTGTCTATAAGGTGCAGAGGTGCCCAAAGATGTACTTACCAAATCCAATGGATGTGTCATGATGATGGAAACGAGTGTTGTTGGGGGGGGAGAGGGGGGGTGGGGGGGTGGGGATGAATGGGACCTCACATATATATTTTTAATGTAACATTATTACAAAGTCAATAAAAAAAATTAATTAAAAAAAAAAAACAAAAAAAATAACAGCATGGTACTGGCATAAAGATAGACATATAGATCAATGGAACTGAATTGATGATTCAGAAACAGACCCTCACATCTATGTTCAAGTGATTTTTTGACAAGCCTCTTAAACAAACCCAGCTGGGGCAGAACAGTCTATTCAATAAATGGTGCTGGGAGAACTGGATATCCATAGCCAAAAGAAAGAAAGAGGACCCCTATCTCATACCTTATACAAAAATTAGTTAAAAAAATGCATCAATGGCCTAAGTATAAAATCAAGAACTTTAAAGTTCCTGGAAGAAAAATGTAGGAATGCATCTTCAAGACATGGTGGTAAGTGGTATATTCTTAAACCCTCCACCAAAAGCATGAGCAATGAAAGGAAATATGGATAAATGGGACTTTCTCAAACTTTCTCAAACACTTTTGTGATTCAAAGGACTTCATGAAGAAGGATGAAAAGGCAGTCCACTCAATAGGAGAAAATATTTGGAAACCACAAATCTGATAAGGACTTGATTTCCATTTTACATGAAGAAATCATACAACTTAACAATAAAAGAGCAAACAATCCAATTTAAAAATGGACAAAGGAATTAAATAGAATTTCTCCAAAGAGGAAATGCAAATGACCAAAAAGCACATAAAAAGTGTTCCATATCACTAGCTATTAGGGAAATGCAAATCAAAACAACAATGAGATATCATCTCACACCACACAGAATAACCATTACTGAAAAATAAGAAAACAGTAAGTGCTGGAGAGGATATAGATAAATAGAAGCACTCTTTCACTGTGGTGGAATTGTAAACTGGTGCAACCTCTGTGGAAGACAATTTGGTGGTTCCTCAGTAAGCTAAATATAGAGCTGCCATATGATTCAGCAATTCCTCTATGAGGAATATATCCAGAAGAACTGAAAACTTTGATACAAATAGAAATCTGCACACTGATGTTCATAGTGGCATTATTCATAACTGCCAAAAGATGAAAGCAAACTGTCCATCACCCAATGAAGGCATAAACAAAATGTGGTATATACATATGATGGATTAATATGCTGCAGTAAGAAGAAATGAAATTGAGATACATATGATAACATGGAAGAATCTTGAAGACATTATGCTAAATGAGATAAACCAGATGCAAAAGGACAAATATTACATGGTCCCACTAATATGAACTAAATATAAAGAATAAACACATGTAATTAAAACCTAGATTATAAGGAAGTAAGAAGAGTATTAAGAAGGACTACTGATGTTTCATGTATATAAAAGTTTAACTTGACTGTAAAAAGTATGAAAATTGATAGAGTCAATGGTAAAACATTATAGTGAGTAGCTGCTGGTTTATAAAGGGATTGTAGCTGAAAAGGGTAGTCTAGGGATGTAAATGTCAATGGAAAGAAATCTAAAGAATAATCTAGGGACTGAATAATACAGTTAGCCCAGAGGTGGATGAGAATTTTTGTTGATGGTACAGATGAAAGAGTATCCAAATTTAAGTATGGACTACGGTTCATAGAAATAGTCTGTTTTTATCTCATAATCTGCAACAAATATTCCACCACAATGTAGTGTGTTGGTGAAAGATATTGTATGGGAAGTCTTAAGATGGGCCTGCTTGTTTTGTAAGCTCACAACATTTTTAATTAAAAAAAAACTTTTTAAAAAAAGTAACTGGGTTGAAGATATCTAATTCATAACTCTCATTTGAAATACAGTTCAAGAAGAAATAAAATAGAGGGAGGCTAGATTTTATATGATCCTTCATGCCGCTTTGTAGTCAGTAGGTCTTATTTGAAAGCCTGGTTTGGGCCCAATTGCTGCTTGACTTTGGGAAAGGTATTTATGATCTTTAAGCCTAGGTTTGGCTATCAGAAAATTGGAGAAAACGATTCTATATCACTGGAAGGTTTTAAAGATTAATGAAGTAGGTCCCATTCTTGATGGTTGAGTGAGACTCTTTATGGCTCTGTCCCCCAACAGAAGCTTTGAACAACCAGAAAGAACTGGCAGAAACATCTTTCATAAAGCTCCAGGAAAGAGTTAAAGGACTGAAATAAGAGGGCAAGTGTTGAATCAAGATAAAGGCTACATAAAAGCAGGAGGATGGCATGTTCCCCAAGCTAACCCTTGTTCTACCTTTCTGCAGCTCAGTGCAGAGCAAGCCCATGCTACTAGTGTGATCTCAGGTCCTAGAAAGAGCAGACTTACCCTTGAAAACATACTGGTAGCATATATGTCTGGCCCAATCTGTCTGGGGAAAAAGTCCTGAGGGACTTGCCATCCCAGAGCTTGCCTTACATGTGGAAGGCAGCTCATGGAACTCTCTTGCAGAGTGCTGTGGGAAACCAGTCAAATCGTGCTGCCTTGTGCAAGGGATTATTGGTTGTGATTATTGGTATACCGTGCAGTGCCTGGGACTGTGAAGAAATTTTCTTAGGGAAGATGGGACATTTGGAACTGTGTAATGGGGAAATTCCTAGGGCCACATGTGCATGCCCAAGACAAGAGGGATAAGTAGAAAGGATCAGAGAGGCTCCTATGCTTTACCCTGGGACTGTTCTTTAACTCATTGTGTGAATAAACCCTGAAGGAGTGCAATTGTACAGGTCAACCATGGACAAAGAACTAAAGAAAATCAGAAAAATGATTAAAGGACACAAAAAGAATATTAATAGAGTGAAAGAAATTATGAAAAAGAACCAAACAGAACTGAAGACCACAGTAGCAAAAATTAAAAATTCCCTGGAAAAGTTCAAAGCAGAATGTTGCCAACAGAAGAAAGAATCAGAGAACTTGAAGATAAGACAATCGAAATCATCCATTCTGAATATCAGAAAGGAGAAAGAACAATGAAACCAGAGCTTGAGGAATCTGTGGGTCACCATCAAGCATACCAATATATCCATGTGGGAGTCCCAGGAGAAGAAAGAGGAAAGGGGTCAGAGAGAATATTCAAAGAAATAATGTCTGAATATTTCCCAAATTTAACACAAAACATGATTATGGGCGTCTAAGATGTCCAACAAAACTAAACAGGATAAACCTAAACAGACCCACACAGCAACATATCATAATGAAACTGTTGAAATCTAAAGATAAAGAGAGAAATCTGAAAACAACAGAGAGAAGCAACATATCACCTACAAAGTGACAAGATTAGGTGTTTATTTCTCATCAGAAACTATGGAGTCAAGAAAATAGTTGGAGATATACTCAAGGTGCTGAAAAAATTTTTTTAAATGTCAATTCAGAAATCTATATCCAGAAAACATGACTTTCAAAAGTGAGGGCAAGATTAACACAGAGGAGATTGCCACTGTGGAGAACTTAAATTTCTAATTTTGTCCTAAACAACCTTGCGCATATTTGACTGCAACTGCAGCATTTGCAAGCAGAAGCCTCTCTAGCTCAGTGCAGAGTCAGCCCATGCTCCTAGTATGGATTTCAGGTCCTAGAAAGAGCTGTTTTTTCTGGTTGCTCAAAGCTTCTGTAGGGGCACAGAGCCATGAACAGACATTTCATTGTCCCAGCTTCTCACTTTGAGCTCTTGAAGGAAGCCAAGAATATAACCATATAATTGTTCAACATGCACAAGATCCAGCTCACCTTCTGTAACTAAATACTGTATTCAGAGCCTTTGTATTCTCCATTCCAACCCAGGAGGCTATGGAATCATCCCACTTTGCCCATATGAGGGTACTGTGCAGACTACGGTCACTAAGGAATTCAACAGCAATGAATGGGAAAAGGTCAAGAAAAGAGCACAAAATCACCAAGAACTTTCTAAAGAGTGAGCCTCTGCTTCTCCCTTCCTGAAAAGGAGGCATGATTTCCTTACCAGCCTTCTGCTCCTTACTGGTGCTCATGAATGTGGTTGACTCAATCAGCTGGTCTATCTTGAACTCTGCAGTTTGTTGCAGCTACAAGTTTCATTAGGCAGCTCTTTCTCTTTCCTCAGACCAAATTTTGATGTAGGCTAGTTGGCATCCTTCCTTTTCTTTCCAAGGTTGTGTGATATGTAAGGAAAAATTTTAAAAGTACTTTTAATACTTATACAGTTAAAAAATAATTCCCAGGAAAAAAAGCTGGGGGAGTTTGTCACCACTAGACTGGCCTTATAAGGAATGCTAAAAGAGTCCTACAGGTTGAAAGTAAAGGAAAAGACAATAGACTGAAACCACATGAAGAAATAAAGATCTCTGGTGAGAGTAACAACATGGGTAAATGCCTATATTATTGTATGTTAGGTTTGTAGCTCCACTTTTACTTATTACAGGATCTAAAAGGCACATACATGAAATGTAATGATAAATCAGTGGATTTGGACTCCTAATGTATAAAAATGTAAACTGTGACAAGGACTACACAAAGGTGGGGGGACAGAAGGGTGTAGGAACATATTTTGGTATACTATTGACAATTTGTATTAAAGTAAATGAGATTGTTATAGATTTAGAATGTTAAATTTAGGCTCTGTGGTAACTACAAAGAAAACATCAGATAATATGCAAGTTCATCAGGAGAGAACAGAGAGAGAAGGTATGGAGAATGGGGAGTTAATGCATAATGGATATAGGGTTTCTTTTATGGAAAAATGAAGAAGTTTTAGTAATGGAAGGTGGTGAGAGTACTACAATATTGTTTTTAATCCCATTGAATGGCATGTTTGTGAAGGGTTGAGATGGGAAAGTTTATTTTGTATATATGTTCCTGCAATTAAAAAACAAGAAGAGATGTGGACATGGCTCAATTAATAAGGCTTCCACCTACCATATGGGAGGACTTGGGTTCAATCCCTGGGGCCTTCTGGTAAAGAAAAGGAGAGAAAGTGTGCCTACATGGTGAGCCAGAGCCTGCAAGGTGAGCCAAGAGCCCAGGTGGGCGCCCATGTGGTGAGCCAAGTGCTCATGTGAGTGCCTGCATGATGAGCCAAGTGCCCATATGGCAAGCTGTGTGCCCACAAGATAAGCCAAGTCTCACATGAGTGCCTGCATGGCAAGAAACTGCCCATGTGAGTGCCCATATGGCAAGCTGAGAGTCTGTGTGGTGAACCGAGTGCCCACATGAGTTCCCATGCAGCAGGCTGAGTCCCCGTTCAATGAACCAAAACCCATGCAAGTGAGTCTCACAGCAAGATGAGGACGCAACAAAAGAAAGATGAAGGGGAGAGCCAAGGTGAAGCACAGCAGAGACAAGGAACTGAGGTGGTGCAATTTACAGGGAACATCTCTCCACATCAGAGGACTCCAGGATCAAATCCCAGTGAATCCTAAAGGAGAAAGATGAGGAAAGAAGACAAAAAGATAGAAATAGATGCAGAACATCCCACAGCAAATGGACACAGCAAAAGCAGCAAGGCAGGAGAGGAAGAAAAAGAGGGGAAAAAAAGAAACATTAAAAGAAAAAGAAAGAAAGGGCAACTGTATTAGTCAGCCAAAGGGGTGCTGATGCAAAATACCAGAAATCTGCTGGCCTTTATAAAGGGTTTTTATTTGGGCTAGGAGCTTACAGACACCAGGCCATAAAGCATAGGTTACTTCCCACACCAAAGTCTCTTTCCATGTGTTGGAGCAAGATGGCTGCCAACATCTGCCAGGGTTCAGGTTTCTTGGGTTCCTCTCTTCCCAGGTCTTTCTCCTTTCCTGGCTCAGGGTTCCTCTCTTCCTGGGGCTTGCTTCTCTTTCCTCTGTGTGCTTACTTTCCAGGGCTCCAGCTTAAGACTTCAGTACCAAACTCCAACATCAAAATTCCAACATTAAAAAGCTACAACTCTGTCATTTGTCATGCCTTTTATCTTTGAGTCCCCACCTAACAAGGAGTAGGAACTCAAAACCCTACTAATGTGGCCCAATCAAAGTCCTGATCATAACTTAATCATACACAGGTTCAGACATGTTTACAAATATAATCCAATGTCTATTTTTGGATTTCATAAGTATATCAAACTGCTACAGCTACTAAAGAGACGATGACAATTAAATGCAACATGTGATTTTGGGATCTAGCAAGGTAGGAGAAAATGTTCGAAAGGACATTATTTAGATATATGAAAATTAGAATATATACTGTAAGCTTTGTGAAAGTTCTTTCTTGAACTTGATAATTGTACTTAAGGTGGCTACATAAGTGAATATCCTTGCTCTTAAAAAATGAAATGGTAGCATTACGTGTTCAAGAAGTATGATTCATAAAGCCTACACTCAGTGTTCAGAAAGTGGATTAATGATTGAGGTAGATAGATAGATGATAGATAGATAGATAGATAGATAGATAGAGGAAATGTGACAAAATGTTAAAATTTATGGAGGACTTCGGTATTGGAGTTCTCTGTATGGGATTTATATTATTTTTCTAACTATTTTGTAAGGTTGAAAATATTCCAAAATAAAGTTAAACAAATAAAAAAGATTGATGAAGTAAATGCATATAAAATGATTCATATATTTAGTGAAATATAGTAAACTCTCAATAAATACAATAGTAGAAATTGATTTTGCTGTGAATGTGAACAAATCAATAGAAAACATTACAGTGAATCCTCCTAAGGGAGAGTTTAAGAGGAGATATTATGCTACTGTGTCCTGCAGAGCAATGAATTGTTCACAAAGCTTTGGTTATACCATTCTGATATTATCCTAAGTCCTGAAAAGGCCTGTTGCTGGATTTCTCTAGGTTCTTCGCTATGTTATGTAAAAGAATTTAAGAACATGCCAGTTTAGTTAGGCCGGTAGTTTATTAAGGGAATGAGAGAAGAAAATAGAAATGGGAGAAAACAAGTTTGGGTCCCCAGGTGTATTTGTGGACTGCTCCAGGCAGAGGAAGCAATTTCACTCATACATTTACTTTTTAAACCATTAATTATTCTTTCCCTTGTTAATGTTCAGGGGAGGGGTCCCAGCTGTTTGCTGTTTTGATTATCCCACCCATCAATTCCCTGGGGGAGGGCAATAGTAAGAGCTCTTGAGAATATTTGGGATGTTTTCCTTGATCCTAGGACAAAATCTCAATCCAAATGGGGGATTCATATGGGCTTCTTCCAGAAGCTTGATGAGGTCTTTCCCTCAGTGGATTTTTAGACAGGATTGGCCACATATTTCACAGTCATGTTTTTCTGCCAGGTTTTAGATTCATCTTTCCATTCCCTAAACTAACCTGCCTCAATAACCCCTTCAGAGGGTTTACACTCTTATTCTTAAGGGGGTGCTGAAGGACAATAGTCATTCTTCTGTAATTACTTCCTGCTGGTTAGGGTCAGTAGACCCTGCCTGACAAGGTATAAAACCCTTTTGCTATTCTATCACAGTTAGAGAAAGATACATCTGGCAACATGGGTGGAGTTGGATGAAATCCCCACATGATTAATAAGGCATTGATTCTGGAAGAAACAAACTTAATTAAAATTTTGAAGATATATGGTCTCTCCAAAAGGATATTGGACCGCAAAAGTAGAAAGGCCAAGTGCCTCCAAAGGCTGCATTCCCCCCAAAGTTGGTATGCTTCATCTTACAGGTTTTGAGTGCTTTTAGGACTATTTCAGAGTGATTTACATAAATTCAGCATTCCTCCTTAAGGAACACATGTGTTCCTCCCTGTGCACTGTTAGTATGTTAAGTGCCCTGCAATTTTGTAGCACCACAGCAGCAAGAACCCATTTGTTGTCTTAGAGCTTCTAAGGAATGCTTTATTTCTTCCATGCTATTAGTTAGGTCTAGGGAGAGAATGTAGTAGACAGTGGGGTTTGGTATAAACTGCTAACCCATGTTCCTATGGTTGTGGCTATGCCTAAAATAGCTAAGAGGGTGAAGAGAAGAGGCATTGCCCTTTAAGTTACTGTATAGGGAGAAAATACAGGAAATGGAAACAGTCAAGATTTCTTAAGGGGTGTCTGGCTTGCCCCCTTGCTAGGAATAGGCATTTGGGATAGAGTCAGAGGGAGAAGCTCTCTTTGACACAGACACTACTTAGCTTCATTTCTTGAAGAGGTAGTTCAGTCTGTCCAATGCCTGACACTAGTACATCCTTTCAGATGCTTCTGGTGAGTTGGCACTTCCTTGGGAAGCTGGCTTCACTCAGAATAAGTGCACCCAGCGGGGGATTTCTTTAACTTTAATAGCTTCAACTCCTCTGTGGCCTTGCCATCATTGCTGAAGACAGAAAAAGTTGCTTCTAAAAGAGAAAATCACTACAACCTTTTTTACATTGAGTTAAATGTGCTAGGGAGAAAGGAATATAGATTCTAATTGCTTTTGCATCTTTATGTTACTTCCTTTATTGGGTAGAGTCTGTTCTTTTGTCCCTTTGTAGGGCAAAAACATGCCCCACTCCTGGTGACTCTTGGTGAACTAGCTATGGGCGTACGAAGCAGGAGTGCAGAGGCTGGAGGTGAGTCCATGGCAGCTTAGGCTTGGGAACCAGTTTATAGTACGAGGGAGAACTGAGGAGGGGATCATCTAAAATATTACCCTCCTTCTCAGGTTCTCTCTTTTCTGGGGGTGGTTTCACTTCCTGAGAATAACACAATCTGCAAGATCCATTTAAACCCAAGTCCTGATTTAGAGCCATAAAGTGTTGGACATATGGAATCTCTGACTGCTTCCCTTCCCTTTTACACAGGAGGTCTAGCTGCAAAATAGGGTTATAATTTAGAGTGCCATTAACAAGTCATCACTGCCTGTTTTTAAGACCATACTGCAGCCATGCTGTATTACAGAAGAAGATCAGTTTCAACTTCTTCAATCCTTTGGTGGACAGGGTTGTCCAGTTCTTGAAAATATAACCCAGTGGGGAATCTGCTGGTATACTAGAGGACACACCCATTATTCTAGGAAAAAAGCACTTTTATTAACCAAGTAATTAAAACACTTTTATTAGTCAGCTGACTAAGCATCCCTGAGTATGAAGTCTGACTAAACTTTTACCCTCTAAGCTGATGTGCCTGAGACACTTGTCTCAGAGGATGTTTAGAGTTGCTGCTCTGGTGAATCACAGAGCCTTTGCTGCTGGGCATACCAGGGAGCCAGACTAGATCTTGGGAGATGCCTGAACCCAGGATTCAGACCAAAGCACTCAAGTCAATTTTGTGGGGAGCCATTGGAAGCAGTTATCCCCCCAACCAAAGCACCCAGAATATGAGATTCTTCTTAGAAAAGGGACTGACTTGAAACATTGTATTCTTTTTTCTTTCTTTCTTTTCTTTTGAAGGTATTAGGAAGCAGTCTTATTTTGTGGGGCTACCTGCAATTTTCAGAGTTAAACAAGACATTAAAAGCCCATTAAGAGATTAGAGATGAAATGTTCCAGCCAACAGCCTAGGGCATCCTGGCTCAGGGCCTCCCCAGGGTGGGGAAGGAACAGAACCTTCCAGTACCATGGGTAGGACCAAAGCTTCATTAGCAAATGAATTTTCAGTTTCTAAGACATTCCAAAGCATTTTACAAATCCAAAATGAGGAATTCAGTAGTAGGAAGATTAAATGTGGAGGTGAGGGGAGTTATGTATGAAGCTCCTGGTCCATGAAACCCCTGGGAAAAGGAACATGGGTCACCTCATGGCACCCATCTGGGACCTACACATTGCTTCTTTCCCTCCCTGTCCCTGACTGGGGAGCCAGGTGAGGTCAATAGAAAGGCAGGCTGGCAAGGTTGGTGAGGTGCATGTGCAAGGTCAGATTCCCCAGGAGGAGCACAAGCCCCTGAACCTTTCTGCCATTGTGGGAGAAAGTCGTAGTTGCCAGCAGAGGAGCAGGAGAAGCAGCTACTAAAAAGGCCAGGGTCTAGAGTGGAGATGCCCAATACAACCTGGAAAAGGTGGCTCTGCTGTACCCAGAGCTCAGCCCAGGAACCCCTATCATGGTAGGGTGTTGTTTTGTTACCCTACCTTGTGCCCCTACCTTCCTTGCCTGGGTCAGGTCCAACAAGCCTGGGTATGTGATGGGAGGGGTCCCTTAGCCCAGGATTATGTCCTGTGGGGGCCCATGGGTGAACTCATTTAAAATGGATACCCAAAGAAGGCATTAAGCAGACTGCAGCTCATAGTTTATACTCACCAATCCTTGCTGGGATTTGGAAGATTATCTGCTTCTAGCACTCCTGGCCGGCTCACCAAAATGTTGCCAGATTTCCTCTAAATTCTTGGCTAAGTTACATAAAGGAATTTAAGAATGTGCCACTTTCATTAGGCCAGTAGTTTATTAAGGAAATGAGAGAAGAGAATAGAAATGGGGGGAAATAACAGATTATGTGTGCCTGTGGTGTGCCTGTGGGCTCTTCCAGGCAGAAGGAATGGTTTTGCTCATATGATTGCTTTTTAAACTATTAATTATTCCTTCCCTTGCTAATGTTCAGGGGATAGGCCTCAGCTCTTTGCTATTTTGATTGATTACACCACCTGCCAATTCCCCTGTGGGGATGTCCAGTGATAAGACCCCTTGAGAATTTCTGGGGCTTTTTCCTTGATTCCAGGACAAAATCTCATTCCAAATGGGGGATTCTCATGGTGTTTTCCCAGCAACCTTCTAATGAGGTCTTTCCCTCAGGGAATTTCCAGATGGGGTTTCATGGTCATGTGTATCACAGCCATTTTTTTCTGCCAGGTTTTATATTTGTCTTTCCATTCCCTAAACTAGCCTACCTCAGGCCTTAGAAAGGTATATTATAAAATATACTCTAAAAGACTACCTTATTCCTCCATTTAAATAAATGAGCATTCACACATAATTTAGAAAAATAATAATGAAAACACATCCACAAGTATCTGTAACATTAAAGTATTTAAGCTTGCATGTACTTTTCTTCTTAGCATGCGTATCTAGCCTAAAAGAAGATTCCAGCCTTAATATGACTGTGAATGAAGTAATGTGCTGAAGAAAGTCATGTGCTGGTGGCAAAGAAGGATGAGAGAGCAGTGTGGAGATTAGGGAAGGGAGATTATAACAAGAAATTAATGTATTACAAAATTTGAAGATAATTTCTTGTTGCTATGCATCAAAATATATAGGCACAACATATTGAATCAAAATATATGATCATTTATTTGAAGTATTTGGTAGTTATAAAAGCCTTACATCCCTTTTGGCGAGTGTGTAATATGGGGCTATTTTTGGGACTTGGGGTTGTCCTGAATGACATTGCAGGGACAGATCCAGGACATTATATATCCTACTATAACCTAACAAATGGACTGGGAGAGAGTATAAACTACAATGTAAACTATCATCCATGCTGTGTAGCAGTGCTCCAAAATGTGTTCATCAATTGCAATGAACATACCACACTAATGAAAGAAGTTGTTGATGTGGGAAAAGTGGGGGGGATGGGGAGTGGGGCACAGGGGAATCCCCTATTTTTTTAATGTAACATTTTGTGTAATATATCTTTTAAAAATAAAGAAAAATATATTTTAAATGAAGAAATAATTACTTCAAACAAACAAACAAAAAAGTCTTACTGTATTTCAAGTTGGGGAGTGAAATGGGAACAACCAAAATGGGCTAAATAAATGAAGGTCTGGAATAAAATTACAAACTGACCCAAGAATATTTATTCAGATTGTGAGTAGTAATTATGAAGAATATTAAATTATAAATTATTTTGTTGAAATGCTAAGCACAAAGGAGCAGAACTTAAAATTTTACATGTAATATTCATGAAAATTTTTGTATATATGGTTAAGGGTGAATTTGAGAAAATCTCTATATAAATGACATTATGAATTTTTTTTTTCAAAAATTGACCTTTAACTTAAAAAATAATATTTTTACAATAAATAAAGTTCAAAGGAAAAATTGAAAAATAAATTTTTATGTATTTTCCCATTCTACATTTTAGAAAATATTTTAATTATCCATTGAAAAAGAAAAAACAACACAGTAAGCTATGATTCTATAAAGAATTATCACATGCTCTCTTCTCTATCCTGAAAGAGACTCTCACCTTGAATAATTCTGAACTTTATGTAATGTATAGTCTTATACAACTTGATGATAAAAATTCGCATTCTGGATCCAGGCTGATTTCGTCTATATCCTGGTACCACCTCTTATTAGTTGAACAAGTTGACTAACTCATTTATAAAATTACATTGTTAATAGAATTACCTTATAGGCTTGGTTAGATGCTTGGTTAGATAATTAAATGAGTATATATAAAGGATTTAGTATCTTATATATAGAAATTACAAGAGATGTTAGCCATTTCCTTACTGTTTTTTAAAAATTATTTCAGTGACATAAGATAAAAAAATACTTTAGACTAACTTCAACACAAACATGGATATCCAAGAGGGTATCATATGAGTATAGAGAAATAATGAATCTCTTTAAGTAAATTTAAATAATTTAAGTAAATAAAACTGTTTATTTTTTATTAAAAATTTTATTTATTTATTTTTTTACTACTTTAAGTTGAAATGATTTAAAACTGATTCTTCTGGAAGGGTATACCAATCTCCATATCCACATAGATAATTCGCCAAGTGAACTAAAGGATATATTTTGTTCAAAAGCTTTGAAAATAAGTAATTTTCACTTGCCTATTAAACATCTCATTGAAGCTTAAAGCCAACAGATCTACCAGAAATCTCTAAAACTATAAATGTCTTCAAACACACCTATGAGACTGTTTTCATGTTGCTATTGTCATTATCTAATAGCTGTGAAATACAGAGGTAATAGGTTCTTAATCATCATGATTAGTTACAGATCATTTTACAAAAGGATAATTCTATATAGGGTGATAAATATTCACTTAGAAAGACATACTGCATTGGATAATAAAGGAATACATCTGATTAACTTTGAATATATAACTCTGATGAGCTTTATTATATTTTTAAAATATAATAAATACCAATAGATTATGATTTCATAAAATGAAAATCATACCTCCCAGGTATATACCCTGAAAAATGTTTTTGAAGTCAAAATTAAAGCTATTGTATAGATGTGCCACATATTACAAATGGAGAGGCTCCAAAAGATAAATTTTTTTGAAAATCTCCTAAACACTTTATTTTCTACTTTCCTTGGCATTCAATTGACATCCTAAAAACATTGAGAAATGATGAATGATTTGGAAATATAATTTATTTGTTTATGTCTGAATATTTTTTAAAGCAGCACTTCATTAATGTCAAATGTAGCTGAACATATCTTCATTGTGTTTTAATGAATTTATGAATCTCTTTTATTAATAAGAATTTATAAAAGATGTCACCCAAGTCAAATGTTTAAACAAGTGACCTAATATAGGATATTCTTTTTGTACAAACTTTCTTCAATGATTCAATGAAAACTTTGATATTTTGTAAGCACATCTACAGATAATCCAAAACAGAATAATTTAACTCTTATGTGGAAAGTAGCCTTAGCTAGCAAAGGCTTCAGTGTTTAAAGACTATATATCTAACACTAGATTGATTTCACACAGTTTTCTGTTAATTTTTAAGAATATTGGGTTTAGGGTACAAAGAAGGAAATGCATTATTCTTAGATATAAGGGGCCAGAAAAAAAATAAATAAATAAGAGTAGGGCCTCAGTTACTTTGTTACTGTAAATTGATTTCTTATGACCCAGGGGAGAATACGTGCACACAGTTTTACTTTAGTGTAGTCCATTCACAAATATAGTCTGTCAAAAATGATATATTCTTAAAAGAGATGGAAAACTAAAGAGCAATTAAAGATAATTGATACCTCATTGCCTATGAAACTTCTTTTCTGAAGAGTTAAGAAGCATAATACTTCAACATTTTTACCTTGGCAAATCAAGACCTACATTAGAAATATTCAACACTTGGTTAAATTTCTAAACATGGCTAATTATGTTTAACAACTACAAGAGGGAAAGAACAGATAGTTTTGCATGACAAAGTCAATATTAGAAAGCAGCCAGGTTAAAGAATATGCAAAAGTTTTCCACAGAAATTTCAGACACAAAAGTCAACATATTCCTCTCTGGGTTCTTATATTGGTCCACTCCACTCTAGATATATGCTGTAGTTATCACAATTGCTCATGTATATCTTAAGATGCTGTTGCCTTTAACTAAAGAAATAATTCTTTTTCTCATTATTCCCTTTCATAGGCATTAAGAAAATAAAACTTACGGGGATCTAAGCTTTGATATGCATAGTAGAATGGAATAATAATATCATCAATTAATTTCAACATGTGAAGTAATATGGGCACTCCTTGGCATGATTTATGGTGTTTCACAAGTCCTCAGTGCCCAAACATAGCTACCTCTGGAATGTCCCCCTATTGTTCTGCCCCACTTCTATTAAATCAATAATTAGAAAAAAGCTCCAGGTTAGTGAATGAAAGTCATCTAGTAAACATTGTTAGATAAAAATGGTGCTCACTGGTACACAGAGACTGACATGATTGCAAGCAGGAAGTTTATTGAGAAGGTCTCCCAATGGTGGGGGTCTGAAGAATAGACTTCAGCCTGCCCCTGGCAGAGGCAGTCATAAATTTATACAGTACATCTATAGGCAGGAAAATGGTTGGCTGGGAGTGAGTTGGGGCTTGGGTAAGACCTAAGGGTCAATAGAGATGACTAGGGGGTGGTGGGCTAGGGGTAGAGAATTTTAGGGATGTGGGATGGGTTGGTGTTGTCATGTGGCTCCTTTGTCTATTCTTATGAGGAAATGAACTATATCTGAACATGTAGGCATGGGAATGCAAGTCACTGTTAACTATTGTAAACCTCGTGATTAATTAATCATTGTAAACCTTGTAAGGGAGAAACCTCTAACAAACACTACTGACAAAGTTGCATTTGTTGCTTGGTAGGATACAATTGCCAGACTTTGCAGAGAGAATTGATTAATTAATTGTGATAGTCTTGGAAGGAATTGAAACAATGTTTGAGTACTTATGCCAAGAAGTTTTCATACTGGTTTTGCCTAGGGGAACTAGATAGTTTGAGTACATGTTTACAACAGCCTCAGGAGACTGAGAGCTGGCATTGATATACCTTTGAAAACACTGGAGGCAGAAGACAGGTTAAGATTAGAAGGGATTGACTGGAAAAGGAAAACCAAGTTTCAGGATAGGAACAATACCCCTGATTATTCTACTTTAATGCAGTCATTTCCTTCCTTTGATATTCTTTCATAGATAACTCTCCTCTTTTTCATTTTGGTTATCCTTCCTATTTGTAAAATAGAATGACAAAATACAATGTATGCATTGCGGAATTTCTTGGGACAGAGAATTTAAATTACTTAAGACAATCAGAAAATATTTAGAAACCTACATAAGGATATTGAGTCAGTAACATTTGCTTGAACTACTTTGTACAAATATTTTTAAAATTCCCATCTACTCATAACTATAGAAATGGATACTGTAATATGCCCATGATAAATCAGATATGCTCACTACTTCACAAATCTCTCTTATTTCATTTATTTTCTCTCCCTTTTGGGGACATTCTCTTACTCTCAACTTATGTTTTGAGGTGATAAAAATGGAAAGATAGGAAACAATGCCATCTATCAGGGCAGATATCTGAAATCAGAACACTGGACCAGTGGTTGAAAGATAGCCAGAAGAGCAATGAAGGAATAAATAACAGTTCTAGGTTGGCAAATCTTCAGGAAAAGCAAAGAAAGTAAAATCTTTAGTAGGAAATTTTAAAACATTCCTGTTCTATAATCTATACTATCAGATTCTTCTCCAAGCCTGTTCAATAATAATGACAAGATGATGAGTTTTGAGGAAGTGGTTAAAGGAGAAATAGCACAAATTAGAGCAATCACCGAAACCAGTTAATCTTGATTGAAAATCTTCAGCAGCTACTCAATCCAATTACTGACAAACTTGAGGCACTTTAGTATAGGAAAAAAGGGTAGGCCGCTGGTCAGAACAAAGCCACAACTATCACAGCTGAGACCCATCAAAGAGCATGGCCTGCCTGGAACCATGCTGCTGGAAAACAAAACCTGAACTGTTACATCCTGCCAAGAACCTGGTCATGAGGTCCCACTCGAAACTCCCAGGCTCAAAAGAAGCCCTGGATAATTCCAAACAGAAAGGTCTGAACATTGGTTCCCTGAAAGCTAACAGGTATAACCAAAGAGTTCCATAGAATACACCAATTAGAAGGTGGAAAAGCAACCAATCAGAACAGCAAATAGCTAGGGTGCCTCCACAACATGGGGACAGGGGAGGAAGAAAGAACAGCATTGAAAAAGCTTACCCAGTGGTCCCAGTTCGTGCCTGTCTCTTGAGCACTCCCACACCCTTGTCTCAGAGTGCATAGCTTCTCTTTTTCTAGTTTCTTAATAAACTATTTACTTGCTTGCCTTCCCTTTGGTGTGTCCTTAAATTCCTACATGCAACATAGCCAAGAACCTAGAAACCCATCCACTGGCAACAAACTGTTAGAGATTAATGCAAGATTTTTACTTGTAACCACAGTAGCAAAAAGTCCTCTGAGGTCAAGACCAGCTGATTTCAAGGTGTAGGGACTTTCAATAAAACATGCTTCTGGAATTAGAATATTTCTAGAGAAGTATGGGGTTTTGTTAAGAGCAAGAGAAAAAAAAACTGAAAATTTTAACTGAAATTGGCCATGTAACACAATAGGTCAGAAGCAACCTGAAAATGTGTGTATAACTGAACTATGTCACTAGAATCCTTGGGGAAGTTAAGATATCTACTGGGTATAACAGTTGTTCTCAATCATGGCTCTGTATTGTAATCACCTCTGGTACTTAAAACATATATGATTCCTAATTTCCAACTTTGGAGAATCTGGTTTCATTGAGTTGGGGAGTGACTCAGGTATCATTTTTCTAGGAAAGCATATATCCACTAAAGGTTTACTATAAAGAGTATTTAAAGAAATCTTTCAACTTAACAAAAAGACAATCATCTTAAAAAAAATGGGCAAAATATTTGAATAATCATCTCTCCAAAGATATAAATGGGTAGAAAGCAAATAAAGGGAAACAGATGTGGCTCAACTGATTGGACTCCTGTCTACCATATAGGAGGCCCTGGGTTCACTTCCCAGGGTCTCCTTGTGAAGGCAAGCTGGCCTGTACCCGTGGAGAGCTGATGGTCCACACCCATGGAGAGCTGACAGCTGCACCCACAGAGAGCTGGTACAGCAAGATGATGCAACAAAGGGAGACAAGCAAACACAGAAGAACATGCAGCAAATGGACACAGAGAGCAGACAGCAAGCAAGCGGTAAGGTGGAGGGGATAAATAAATAAAATAAATCTTTAAAAAAAAAAAGAAAGCAAATAAAAAATACTCATCACTATTAGCCATCAGGGAAATGCAAATCGAAACCACAATGAGATATCATTTCACACTCACTAGAATGGCTGTTATTACAATAATGGAAATAAAGTATTGGAGAGGATGCAAAGAAATAGTAATATTCATTCATTGCTGTGGCAATGTAAAACTGTGCAGCTGCTGTGGAAAATTTTGTTGCTTCCTCAGAACACTAGGTGTAGAACTACCATATGACAGCAATCCCAGTGCTAGGCTGTGAAGGTTGTATTTTTGTGTCAATTCAGCCAGGTAAGTGTGCCCAATTGTTTGGTCAAGCAAGCACTGGGCTAACTGTAATACAAGGGCATTTATGAACTTTAGGCTCCATTGACTTTACTGCAGTGGTAAATCATAGATATCGGATTACAGTTATTCAATCAGGGAGATTGCCATCAGCAATGAGTGATGCTTAACCCAATCAGTTGAGTGCCTGAAAAGGGGAAGTGATTCCAGCATTGAGAGAGAATTTCCCAGCTTGTCTTTGGACAGCCAACATCTCCCAGAACTTGTCAAGAACCTTCTTTGGACTTTCATTGGAGTCCCTGGTTGCAGCCTGCCTGTGGAACCTGGACTTGTGCATCCCCAGGGTCACATGAGAGACTTATAAAATCACATACTATAGACAGATATCTCTTATTGATTCTGTTTCCCTAGAGAATCCTGACTAATACATAGGCATATACCCAAAGGAATTGCAAACAGGGGATTTAACAGAAATTTTCATACCAGTGTTCATAGTGACATTATTCACAATTTCCAAAAGATGGAAGCAACCCAAGTGCCTATCAAATGATGAATGGAAAAAAAAGTTGTATATACATAAACAGAATATTATTCAGCTATAAAATGGAATGAATTCCTGTTGCATACAACATGGATAAACCCTGAAGATGTCATGTTGAGCGAAATAAGCCAGACACAAAAGGACAAATATCATTTGATCTCACTGCTATGAAATAGTTAAAATAAGCAAACTCATTGAGTCAGAATATAGAATATAGGGTATAGGGTGGGTATAGGAAATGGGAAGTTAAGGCTTAAAATGAACGGGGTTCCTATTTGGAATGATGGAAATGTTTTGGTAATGGGTGGTGGTGATGATAGGAAAACATTGTGACTGTAAGTAAGGCACTGAAATATATATCTGAATGTGATTAAAAGGGAAAATATTAAATTGTGTATATGGCAACAGAATAAAATTGAAAAAGAAAATCCATGAAACTACATTGTAACTGAGAGTAAGGAATTAACAAAATGATTATGATTAATGGATCGTTATACAAATGCTTCTTCTGTTATCAATAGCCAAATTAATACCTGAAATTACTAAAGCTAGCTAGAGTGGTCTCACCCCTGTTTATGGTTACTCTAGATTAGGCTCAGGTTTGTGTATACTTACTATTGGGATGGTAATTCTAGACTGAACTTACTTTTGTTTATGGTTATTTCAGAACCAGGCTCACACTTGTGTATACTTGTCATTGTAATGGTAACCACTCCCTACTGTTTAATAACCATATGGAAAACCTTGTGATTGACCTCTACTCTGCTTTCCTATCCTAGATCCTTGATCTCTGACAATGATTGTAACTTTGTGACTCCCCTGCTGAGTTTATTAATGTTCTTAACAAAAGAACCAGTGTCCAGCTCCATCCCAATTATTCATTACAACCTGATATTATGAAATATTAGAATTTCTGCAGATCAAGGAGGCAGTTTTGGTCCAAAAGGCCACCATTGCTTACACAACCAATAAAACTCTTTCTCTCTTTGAAGCCCGGGTGTCTCAGGAATTGGTTTTAAAGACACATCAGGAGAAAAGAACCCATATTTGTTCAGAATCAACATTTCACAAACAGTGAACCCTAAGTTAAACCATGGACTATAGTTAATAATACAATTATTAAAATGTGTTATCAATTTAACAAATGTTCCACATCAATGCATGTTGTTAATAATAGAGTGGTATATGGGAATTCTGTATTTTATGCATGCTTATTCTGTAAACCCATAAATTCTCTAAAAATAAACAGAACACAAATGATCTTTTCAATAAATGTCCAGATGCATGAATAGAGCCCAACTTTTAGTAAAAATGAATAGAAGAGAACATCCTTAATCTGTGAAGATTTTAACATTAACATCATGTTTAATGTTGGAGCATAATATTTAATGCCAAAGTTTTGTGTCTTTAGATAAAGAATAAGACAAGGACATGAGTTAGCACCATTTCTCTAAAGTATTGTGCTGGAGACTCTTATGAGGGCAAAAGTTTAAAAAAAAAAAAAGGGATTTGAAAGTAAGAAGTTGATATTCCCAGTTAACACATACAGTGTAAATAGTATAGAGAAAATCTAACAGAATTGTATAATTAGTAAGGAATTTTTAGCAAGGTGTTTAGATATAAGTGTTATACAAACCAACTGCATTCCTATATTACATGAAAAAAACAAGCCAAATATACAATTTTAAATGTCATTTAATATTACATCAAAATATAAATTAATAAGCTTACATTTATAAAAATGTTCAGTAACTCTGCACGGGAAAATTACAAACCTTGAATCAGAGGAATTAAGACTACTTAAATATGTACAGCGATACATAATATGTAATGTTCTTGGATTGGAACACCTACCAGTTTAAATATACCACTTCATCTCAAATTCATCTACATAATCTATGCCATCTAAATAAAAATTTCTGCAATTTTTTAGTGGCAAATGGAAGTTCCTAGATGTTCTTCAAAATGCAAAGAGGCATGATACCCAAATAAATCTTGAAGAAAACAGTTGGACAACTTCCTCTACCAGATATAAAGATCTTCTGGAGCTATCGGGTGAGTGTGGCATTGGTACAAGTACAGAAAAGCAGACCAATGAAACATAAGAAGGCAAGGAACCTTACTTAGGAGGAGAATACTGCTGTTGATTAATTGGTGATCTTGATTAGAAACAAAGAACAAGAAGAACAACAATGAAAACCTTAAGTATACATTTGTGCCCTGAAGGGTCTGGTATAGGACTTGCTGAGAAAAATGGTAAGAGATAGAAAATAGTTCACATAGTTTACTAAAAGTTCCTGAAGTTTCACAAAAGAAATGAACTAATTACCATGAAATTTAGGGTAAATTTCCCAAATCCTGCAGGCAAGTGGTCTATTCTGAGTATTTGAAGACTGTGTAATGAGTTGCTACATGGTGCATTGTGGGAACACAGGCTCAGGCACAACAGATTTACTTAATACACAGTGTCTAACAGAGCAGGAAAGAATTTCCATTGTGACTGGTCTACTGGGGAGGCAGCTGCTCATGTCAGGGTCTGTGAATGATAGCCCCACATGCCTCACTTCACATCAGAGAGGAGGGATGCCTGTGCTGCCTGAATGGGTTTTTATATATCTCAGGGCAAAGGTCCCCACCAATGAGCAAAAAGCATTAATTAAGAACCCTTGTGTCCTGGCAACAGCTGAGGCTGGTTAAGATTTAACACCTCCCCCATGCTGCCTGTAGTCTCCTGCAAAATAGAAACATACAGAATACCTGCATGCAAGCAAGCAAAACTGGAAACATGCTAAACACCTGCATGCAAACAAGAAGGGAAAAAAGTTAAGGAGTAGGTGAGGGCTGGGAGATAACCCCTGAGTGTGTTTTTAACTTCTTCTAAGACTTAGCTGCACTTTAGAAACTTCCCAATGTTTTCCAATTTAGTCAGAGAGTATGATGGGGCTTGAGACTGTTGTATGGTGTCTACTTGATATCTGGTGTTCTAAGAAAGACTCCAATATCTTAAGTGTTTTGCACTTGTGGAGGTTCAGTCAACGCTTTTTTTTTTCCTGATCTGCAACTTGCCAGACCTTAGCTCAGGAGTAAATATGAAGTTATATAACTCTGAGATATTTTATGTATTTGAAATACATTTGACATATAAAGTTGTATATACACAATATTGTCATATTATTGACATATTATTACAAAATATTCTTTATACATGGAAAAAGCAGTTCAAGAACTATTGTATTTCATATCAGGACAATGCTCACTTTGTGTCTTTATAAAGCTCCAAACCTCATTTTACTTCAGCTCTAGGATGGTGATCTAATCCCAAGTGTGAATTTAAAGCCAGGCTCAGTCCAGTATTAGATCCAGAATAAATAAAAGACTTAGTCCATAGGTATTGGAAAGAATTGTATGTCTTAAGATGATGAAAAGATTATTTTGCCACATAACACCTAGCAAAACCCCTAAAACCGCATTTGCATGTCTATTCCTCAAGCTCTATTTCTCAGAGCAGTCGCTCATCTTATCTTTTTTCCTTTTCCACACTTCATTTTTACTCTCATGCCTGTTTATCTACCCTGTTTAATTTCTGCTCAACTTCTCTCAGATAGGATAATTTTTTCTTGCTTTTGACTCCTATCATTTTCCTCCCATCCCAATCAGCTCAAAAAAAGTCTATTACTGACCTTATTAACTAAATGTATTTCCCTTTAGAAGAGGAGCCAAGGATGAGGATTATACATACTCACTTCCATATACATACATATGTCTATCATGCAGTTTTGGAGCTGGGATGTGCTGTCCAGATGTGCCTTAGCAAAGGATATGATGACCTAGCTGCTATGAGTGCTGTCTGTAGATGTCTTCAGCAATCATCTCCTTTAGAGACGACCTCCTCTGCCTTTTTTCAGGATTACACTCAAAACCAGGGTAGCCCAAAATCAATGTTTGATCAATGGGACATATAAAGGTCTGGGCATCTTTCCCATACTGGGGACAACTCTGCCGGGCCATTCCTGCTCTAGAGTTCCCTATGGAGAATGTCAGAACTGTTGTTGGACTTGTATCACAGCTAAACTTCTCCCTGTGCTATATTAACTTCCTTCCTCAAAGTTTGTTCAAGGATACTTTTTAATATATCCATAGGACTTTATTTATGTTTATAGTGAATTTTATTATAATATTAATAACTCATTAAAATTACATTTCACATCTACAGGAGCTATCAAATTAAAATTGTTACTCAACTGCTCTCTATCAAAGAGCAAATTATTAAATTTTCATAATGTACTAGAAAGAGGATATGTGTGGAGTCTGGCTTCTGGCCAAAAGGCTATGTATGATCTTTCAAGCATGCCCACAGGCAATTACAAAGGCTTTGCCTGGCAGGTCTCATGGGGAAAAGCCGCTCTCTCCACACCACCATTGGCCCAGAGCCAGTGCACTGCAGCTTTAACTACACATATATTATAGTGTGTAGTCAAGGCCCTCCCGGATGGTCACATTCTTCCACATATCTACATTGCTAGCCCAGGTCTCCCTACCAGCCTTCAAAACCAAGGCCTTCTGAGAAGCCTTTGCTGAGACCTCCCAATAGATGGGGGAGGGAAGGACTTGAAGACATGCTGACTCAATACTCAGTACTTCTCCAAGCTTTTCTTTTAGCCTTTTCCTAACTTCTGCCCCTGGGTCTATAAAATGCCAGTGGTCTTTTATTTTTTTTGTTTGGAGCTCCTTGGCACTGAGACAACCATCACATCTACATGGATTTCTCTTGTTCTTACTTAGCAACAACTTTCCATGGGGAATAACAGTAGTGAGGAGTCAGAGCTCATTCTGGATTAGCCTCTAGTTTATACTAGCACAGTAAGTGATTAAGGACTTGACCTTTACTTTCATTTTGGTTTGTTGTCTTAATTGACTACCTTCGATTCCTAGCACCCTAGTTAAGCCATCTCAGCACAAATTAGCTATTGACAATGTAGAGTAGATAATATCATAATTCTTTTAAAATATTCTTTTTAAGTGCATATTTTCTAATTTATTACATCATTTTAGAATTTCAGATATTTAATATGGAAATGCATATAAGATATAAAGTATGATAATTTAACTCATCAAGAAATCACTATTAATGTCAGCCTTATTTTTTTAGAACATATTGATATACTTCCATTTTAGAGAGTAATTTCAGTGACTATTAGGCACACAAGATTCTATATTTGTTGCATAGTATTATTTTAACAAACAATTATTTAAAAAAAGACACAAATTGTTTAAATCTTTATAATAATTCTGTACTTAAATTCTATTTCAAAATCTACATACCATAGAGTATTATTAGGTAATGTAAACATTGTATTAATTTTTGTTTCTCCTATGTACTTATATATGTAATCAATTAACAATCTGTAAAATGGATTTATCTATTATCTCTTTCAAATAAATATCACATTTTCTAACAAATGCCCTTATATTATCCTAAGACTTTACCAAAATTATTCACTGTTTCAAATGTGCCTACTTAAGCATTCAAAATAATATTTTAAATGTCTACTTGTGATATAAAGATAAAATCTTAAAAATACTATATAACAATTTTCAGAGGACAAAGATTTTTGGGATTCCACATGAGGTGAACCTTTACAGAAAGATGTTCCACCGCAATTTCAAGTGTGAGATGCTGCTTGAGTTATAGGATAAAAGACTTCCCATTAAAACACTATTTATACCTCTTTCTTTAACTAACAAGATCACTTATTGCAGGCTCTTCAGAATGTCCCTTTGTGAGTGCCTCTTTTGTTCCTGAATAGATTCTATGTAACTTGTCCTTCAGTGGGATCCAGGCACAAGTTGACTAGCTGATAGACTTATTATCAAATCACCATACAGTCTTTCCTGACCACGTAATTTGAAAATTCCATATATCAAATGGTTTAGGAGTCTACAAAAATTGCATAATACATATATTAGAAATTTATGCATTAAATTACAGTGTGTGATCTAATACAATTTCAAGTTGGGCAAAAATGAATAGTCCCCTTATTTCCCTGGGTCCTTGAGTCATTAGCTTTTCATGGTCCCTAGGTTCTGTTGGGTTTTCATTACAGCAGTAGAGAAGCACAACTTTTGCATTAAAAAGCCAAAATCTCTATATTTCATAAGAAGCACAGTGTATGCTAAACACCTAGGGCTGTATAAAAAGTCCCAGCTCTGAGGAGAGGGAGGGATGTTATAATCAGCAAAGAGTTTAGTCCTAAAAAAACATGAAGTATAGCTATATGGTGCCACCAGAAACAATCAGAACTGGAAAATATTAAGAGGATCTGACCATTGATTTCAGGCACCACTGAGGAATAAATTTCGATATACCTTTCTCCCTTAATTTGAAGTTATAGAAGGGTAATTGGTAGAAATGTGCATTAGATTTAAGGGTGTTTGTATATGTAAAGTGATAGGATGAACTTGGGATGTGGAGCTTCTGAAAACTTTGGTTAAGTCTCCTTAAATAAAATCTCTCACTTCTCAATTGTTGGTAGGAGGGCCATGTAGATGAGCAGCTGGTGGTTTATCATGAGGATTCACATGGTAGTATCATTAATGTAAGGGATTGGAAACAAACTGCCTGGGTAAGAATCTTACTTCTAGCATTTAATAGCTGGGTGACCTTGGGCAAAAATGTTTAACTTCCTGTTTCCTCAGTTTAGTCATCTGTTATCAATAACACATAAGAGAGAGATTTGAATGCAATTTACTGAGATCATTTCTCCCTTAGGGGAATGAAGGCAGCAGGCTTGTATAGTGGGACAGGATAAAAATACCTTTGAATGTTTGACAAGTTAAATTATTGTCACTGAAGCCTCTGTCAAGGACCTCTGGATTTCGGATGAGCATTGAGAATTGCCTTAGCCTAAAGCAGAAGAATCAAGCCTGTATGCATCTCCTCAATAAGTATCACTGGTTGCAGACCAGACTGTTCTGGGACGGGAAGAGGGGTGCTGAACTTGGGCACGGAAGCCGTCACTCCAAACATTGTGGAAAATAAGAGCTTCTAGTTCTGGAAGGGAATGGTGAGTAAATCTGAGCAACACGCCAGAGCACTTCCTATAGGATCAGAGTTTATAAATGTATATTACCTAAAGAGAAGTACCTAGCAATATTGTTAATATGGGAAAATGTAGGAGGGGTAGGGAGCAGAGCCTATAAGAATCCTATATTTTTAATGTAACATTTATGTAATCTAAGTGTCTTTTAAAAATTTATTAAAATTTTTCTAAAATATAGACAAAAGCAGTGGGGTTCACAGAAACATGTCTGCTCTTTTCAAAGGTTATTTATATATATTTTGAATTTGGTATTTTGTAATGATTCCCTTGTTACTGTTAAATGGAGAAACATGAGTGGAAGGCAACATAGTGTGGTAGAGAGGACAATGAAGCCACTCACAACTCACAGGCCTTGTGGTTTTTTTGACAAATTTCCCAGACTCACTGAGTGTTCTCATATCATGACAGATCTCTGTTTTCTCATCTTTGAAGTGAGAAACATCCATGCCTATAACAGAGTTTTGGTTGCAGGGTCATATTTTATAAAGGATCTTTATATTATAGTTTTGCTTTGACTTTTATAAATTTAGTTTCTCTTTTTGCAAATATAAGGCAAGTGGAAAGTTTTTAGTTATGTTCGTACTTAAAGTGTGTGATGAAATAACAAAGGCAATATCCTTGAATGTTTGGTCCACCAAGTGTGTGACGCAATAAAAAAGGAAATACCCTTGAATGGTTGACCCAGCACTCTTGCAAACTAGAATTCTCAAGAGCAGTGACTTGGTTGGGTCACCACACTATTGTGTTGTCATCATGTATCCAAGTAAACAAACAATTTTAGCAATGGCTGCAAGTGAATCTGCTTCTTGGAAATTAGTTCAGATTACAGCAGTGTAAAAAAGGTAGATATTTAAGCCACCTTTTAAATATACATAGATTTGTTTACATTAAGAAATGTCATAGATTTGTTTACATTAGAAATATTATTTTCAAGTAGCCTTATCATTCACATCCATTAAGGTTCTCCTTTCATCCTTATAGTAAAATAATATGGGAAGCTAAAAATAGAAGTGTGTTTAGCATGCATCCGTTCAGAACAATAGTGCATGTTTTGTAGTGTAAATGGCTAATTACATTAAGTTCTGAAAACAAAATCCTTCTATTTCCATAGTAGAATAGATGGGCTACAAGTATCAGAAATTTTGAATCCATAGTTCAGGACACAGGTATCATGATGCTTTCTGTCACTTTGGGAACCATTTTCTCTCCTTAAAGATATTTTAAACTCTTCAGTCCACTACATAGTAAATAATTTTTTAAGAGGATTATCTGCATGTCACTTCCATTTTAAAATCTGTTCAAAATATGTGCCTTTCAGACTCAGGTCAGATTGATGTGTAGCCCTAAAGCCATTATGCCACTCTATACATTTATGAAAGGGTAGAAGTATTTGGGAATGGGTAGGGTGAACACCAATTTATAATCCACTTGGTTATCTCCAATAGTTTTGTAACTATTGGAATAGGGAACTGTGTCAATTGTTAACATTTCCTCCAAGAAATGTTATGAATGGACTTAATGCATTTTTTATAACTGTCTTTGGTCAGATTCCCTACAAGTAGAGGATGAGTCTGGAATTCTCATGCAAATATTCTCATGCAAATATATATGGAGTGAATGTCATCAGGAGGAACCTGTAGGAAAATGAGGGAAGCAGAGTGAAGATGAAATATTATGAAAATATAAGACTTCATTTGTTGTCTAAACACAACCTTATTACAAGAGAAACTGTCAAGGGTGACTTGACTTCCACAGAGTTGTCTCTTCTCAAAGTGAGAGTGCAGAGAGAATTTTATACTTCAATATAAATAAGTTTTTGGCTGGGTCTGGGGGATGGGATGGGTTTAACCTCTCAGGTGTGTCTTGGAGAGGCAGCGCCAGCCCAGCAAGGTGAGGACCTTTCTCTACAGAAAGAAGAAGCTTTCATCAGTCAACATTTACAATTAGGAGTGTAAAGGGTTTGCCAGCTCAATAAAGGAGTTTTTGGCAGGATAATAGCAGCATCTTTTATAGTCCATGTCACTTTAGAACTACTTATTATATCTACTTTCTTCTCCCTTTAAGGTCACTTCAGGCAGATACCATTCTTCTAGGATAATTGTTGCTAATAATTCTTGGGAAATTTACAAGAGAAATATAAGTGGGACAATTTTCACTGTTAGCTGCTGAAATTATTCTCAAAGCCATAATTGTTATCATCTCCAATCATTCTAGAATTTGGACCCTTCTTCACTTTGCCTAACACTTCTGCTAGTCTACAGGCCATGCCTAATTGGATTACCAAGATTATCCTACAGTAGGGTTTCTGATCCCTTTTTACCATGGTCAATGTACATGCTATTTTACCATTGTCAATTTCCCAGTGGTTCACTTGAGTGTCAGAAATTTTCTTCCATGTCCACATTATGAGGCAATAGACTACTTCTCATCATGATTAGGGTTAATTATCCCACCCAGTGACTTGGCTCCTTTCTTTACTTTGTTAGTAAACAGGAAAAGGAACCAAAACTGACTAGTTAGCAATTGTACCTTTAAATTTCCCCCCTCTTAGAACCTTAGTGTTTAGTGTACAGGAATAAGAAGGAAAAATAAATTTGCTCAAGTGTGTTTCTGGTATGATTTGAATCTGATTCAATCCTACTCCAAACCTTAATTCTTATAACTATTTATTTTACCAGTTGGCGACAAAAGGTATCAGACTGAGCAAATAAAAATACAGGATGTCCAATTCAATTTGAATTTTAGATAAACAAGAAATAGAAATATTATTTGTATACTATGATAATACAATTATCTCCCAAATATTGCAATTAACTATTGGTAATCTAAAATTCAAATTTAACCAGGTGCCTTATATTTTATTTGGCAAATTTAGTGATACAGCATCATAAAATCATATATAGTATATACTTCGTCATGGAAAATAGCATCCTGTGCCTCCACTACATCTTTTTCAGCTTTATCATGATGTCAGTTATTGGATGATGAGATGTTATGGTTAGCCAAGTGGTTTCCAAAGTTACAGTTCATTATCACACATCCTTTGTAATAAAGTGGGGTTTTTGGTTCAAGGCAATGCTCTTTTGGATCTCATTTTATTAAATCAGATTATGTGAGATCCCTCAAGTAATGATACTGACTGAGGCATTGTGAGCTAAAAAGGCAAAGCCACAAATGGAAATCTGGTCAACTCCAATCAGGATGACCCATTGCCCTTTCCAGAGTTGAAGGAGACTGATGTAATCAGTTTACCTCCAAGCAGCTGGTTGGTATTTTCAAGGGATGGAGCTATATTAAGGGCAGTATCCAACTCATGAAGGGGAATTCTTGTTGCATGGTCATCTGATATCTCATGGTCAGAAGTTCAGACTCTGACAGGGCTGAAAAGCATGACTGGAGCTGCCTCTACAGTTATTTATACTTCCTCTTCAACCTTAGCAGGCCCAGAAATTTAACACAGTGTTAGTCTAATGGCTAGAGGAATAGTGAAGGCTAATGTGGAGGGTAAGCACATCTAGTAGAGTACCTTCTTCATTTGAAGAGTTGCATTTTTTCAAGTTTATCTACCAAGGTATAGCAGTTTGATATGGCTATGAATTCCAAAAATAGATATTGAATTATGTTTATAATCTGATCTGTACTTGGGTATGACTGAGTTATGATTAGGGTGTTGAGTCTCTACCCCTTGGTGGGTGGCGACCCACAGATAAAAAGCATGGCAAAGAACAGAGCTGAGGGTTTTTGATGTTGGAGTTTGATACTGAAGCCTTAAGCTGGAGCCTCAGGAAATAAGCACTCAGAGGAAAGAGAAGCAAGCCTGAGGAAGGGAGGAACCCAGGAAGCCTGAACCCTCACAGACGTCAGCAGTCATCTTGCTCCAACACATGGAAATAAGACTTTGGTGAGGGAAGTAACTTATGCTTTATGGCTTGGTATCTGTCAGTTCCTACCCCAAATAAATACCCTTTATAAAAACCAACCAATTTCTGGTATTTTGCATCAGCACCTCTTTGGCTGACGAATACTTCAGGTACTACATCCAATTTCACATGTTCCTACTTTCCCTATCAAGACCCTTATTTTGAACTGAGACTTGTTGAAACTTAGAAATTGACCAAGGGGATGCAACAGTTTCTACTATAAAAATGAGTACCATAAACATCAATAATTTGAAATATGCTTTGGTAAGATTTTTGAAATGTGAAATGTGCAAATCTTGGAAGGGATGAAAATATTTCAATCACTGTATTGAACCATTAGATGATGCCACTACCTGGTTTTGTAATTAGAGCAAGATATTTATAAATGTCATTATATTCCATTTGATATTAAAGAACATATCATGTGATACTTAAATTCTTTTTAAATTTTACAAATTAATAGATGAGCATAGTTTAAAAGCACTTTCAGCCTCCTGTTCCAGAAAGAACTAATCAAACTCTTTAAGCTTTTATTCTTATATAAACACATTTCATATTCATATTTCTTTAAAATGTACTATCCCATTATATATAGGTTAAAATTTTTAGATGTTAATATTTATTTCCTAATATGCTAGATTTAGGACTTCAGTTCTATTATACAGCTACTTCTCCTCTCATCCCTATACTGTTCTATCACTACTGTGGCTGATTTTTATACATTGTTTTCCCTAATATATACTAAAATATACTATACTATATTACACTATATTATACTATAATATATATAAAACATATAAATTCAGTGTTCATTCTTGAGTCAAGGAATCTATTGTTTCTAATTGTTTTTTTTAATTTTCCTTGAAAGTATTTACTATTTTTCTATTTGCCTTGTTATATTTTGAGTTATATTTAAATTAATTACATTTCTTTAAAATGTCTCACATTTACCTGATGGATAATCAGTTCAGATTAATTTTTTTTCTTGACATATTGTTCCTAGAATCGGTACCCTAGGATTGAAATTATTTTGGTAATTCCTTTGTATTTTTTTCCTATTTTGGATTCCCTCTTTTCTGGATCCCACGTATTTCTATTTTTGTTATGTTTCCTTATTTCTCATGGTGTTACATCCCTATAACTTGTTGGAAAGGATAAAAAGAGAATTTTCTTGAAGTTTTTAAAATTTACTCATATCCCTGGAGATCTGTAATTTTCAGTGATTTATCAGTTTGTAGTTACATATTCAGTGAAAATCACTCTCTAACATTTTCTTTCTTCTTAATGTAATTCCTACAAATGAGATACTTTGATTTTCTACATTATAGTCTCTTGTTTTCTCCATCTCTCAATCTTTTAATTCTATTTTTAGATGTTTTTCTTGTTTTAATGGAAAACTGTGTTATCGTATTTTTAATTACCTAGTACTACTTTTGGTAGTCCTTCTTGTAGCATTGTAAAATATTTGATGGACCCACTTTCTTCTTATTTCTCACAGTAAATTAATTTTAATGTATGGGATGTCTTCATGTAGTCCTTGGTTTGTATCAGATGCCATTCTGGTTGTTTTACTACCTCTTTTTCATGATGGAGGTATCCCTCAGATCTCTCCTGTTTTTGGCTGTTCCATTAAGCGCACAAAAGCTGACTGGAGTTTCTTGGTGTTGGTCACTGAAGGACTTTATGGTGTAAAATGACTGTTTACATTAAGGATTATCAAATATCATTGATGTAGATTTCTTTTTTCCCTGCCAAATAGCTGAGTTTCTCTAAAGGAGGGCCTCACACTTTACTGTCAGACATGTGAAGCAAGTTGTTGATGATCAAGCTGAGTGGAAACAATTAACACAAGAGGCTTTACACTTTCTGTGCCTAGGGAAAGTAGGCACAGAAAAAGACTGGCAGTGGGAAAAATGCAGAATAAAATTTGAGTAGTTTAGCACAAGTCTGTTAATAAGTTTAAAATACCAACCTCCTTCCTATAGGACTAAATAGGGGAATGCTCAGTTCTGCCAACATGGGTGGGGTCTGGAAGTCTACCCATGCTTACACAAACATTCATATACTGTCTCTGGTTTTCAGTATGTTTACCTCAAACTGAGGAACTTTGATTTAAAGTTTTTTCTCTCCACTAAATGATCTGCAATTTTCATTTCAGTTTTCTTTTTAATATATTATATTGGTATTGTACCTATCTGTAAATTTTATGAATGGTGAAATTTAAATATCTATTCTCTGTTTCCTTGCTGTTTTGAGGTGATTTCAATAGAAAAAAGTTCTGAATCTACCATCTTGAAAGCAGCAGTCTTTTTTATCTCATCACACAATTTAAAACATTTCTTTTTGGTTTTATTTTTAAGAACTCGTTTGCACATTTGATGTTTCTCATCCAAATACGTCCAGCTATTGTACACTGAGTACAAGTTTCTTTCAGTGCAGCATGAAACTTTTCATTGCATTCAGTTATGTCCAAAATTATCTCTAAGTTTCATTAATTGCATTTTTCTCTGCGAGGTTAAAAGTGAATAAATTGTAACAGTCATTTCAAAGGCCATTTTCAAACTAAAAAATTAGATTATGCTCATATATAATACAGGAAAAGAAAAAATGAGTATATAATATTATTTTTTAAGATGTTGCTCTTTTAGGGACCTAATGAGAGTGGAATGCATTATTTGATTCTTACATCAAGTATTCCACAAAGTTATTGACCAATTTATAATTGGTTTGATAGCAGATATTGCAAAAAGTATCAGTTACCCTGATTTTTTAAAAAAACATTATAACTTTTTTCTAATGTAAAAAGAATACCTAAGCAATTTAGACTAATTTCCAAAATATTTTTGTGTATTCTACATTGCCATCAGTTTCTAGTGTGATCTTCCTATGAGAGAACTGAAAAATAGTAAGTTATGATTTATTTTATTGTAACAGGAATGTAGAGATGTCTATTTAGCTAAATATAGAAGAAATAATACTTTACCAATATCAGTTATTTCATATGTTTATATTGTAAAATACTGTATTGCAGATATCAATATTTATACAAAACAGAGTAATATTGTCTATCTTATACTATATTATGGTTAAAATATATTGTTGAGCTATGTAAAAATTAAGTCAAATTAATGTAATGTTTAATATGAAGAATATTCATTGTCTCTAGAGTTTGCTTATAAAGCAAGATTAAATATGGCATATATTAAAGATTCTGCATGATATGATATCTTTTTAACATGAGACATCTTCTTTTTTTCTAATTATTTTAATGAAGTTCCCTTAATTCAATTATCCCAAAGCATTTTTCACTTTAGATTTTTCTAAGCAGAAAAAAAGAATAACAAATATGTAATTGCTCTAGAATCTACTATAAGATCACCAAAATATTTTACTATTACTATCATTTGTAATTATATGATCAGAAGAAATAGTAGTTAACATAGATTTTGTGCACACATGCAAAAAATAATGTTTACTTCTAGATACCTAGATAAAATAAGATTTTAACTGGTACTTATTATAGTGACTAGCACAAAGTCTGTGTTCAGTAAATATTCAAATAAATTATTTAAATATAAGAAAAATATTAAATGGTTTAAGAAAAATTTAAAATATTTATATGAAATTTTCCCTAGTTTGCCCCTTTTAAGTCATATCTTTATTCACAATATTCAATATATTTTCAGAATTCATTATTCTCTTAGTTAAAAAGTCTAGATTGAAGAACGGATTTAGAAATATAAATAATTTCCTACAATGATTTAGAAAGAGATAATCCTTAGGTGACTTTAGATGTAGTTGAACAAATAGAATAAAGTTATATCTAATAGACAATACATTATAGATTGTAAGTTTATTGAAGCATAACTTGACATATTATAAGGTATGCAAATCTTAACTGTAAAGCTTCTTATTGTTTGCAAAATGCAGTTTTCAAAATGAATGCTTTTAATATGTAAGAATGCTTTTAGAATATTACTAGCACTCTAAAACCCTCGATACACTACCCACACACTGATTACCCCATAATGTAAATCCTATTGCAGTTACTATCACTACTTTTAACTGATTTTGGTACTTCATACAAATGGGATGCTATTTTGTACCTGACTTCTGCTCAATTTTACATTTGTGAGATTTTTCTATGTTATCCAATGGAAGTAACTTGTTACATTTCATAGCTGGATTGCATTTATTTTAGATATCATGGAAATCAATTTATTTATCCTTTCTGTTATTCATTTGTATTCAGGTGATTTCTAGTTCAACTATTTTAAAGAATTCTCCTGTTAGTATACTTATCCAAGTTTTTTTGGTGAAGGTATACATTCATTTCTATTAGGATATACATAGGGGTGTCATTGCTGGGTTGTAGATATTCATTTGTTCAGCATTAGTAGATACCTGAAAATGGTTTTCCAAAGTGGGTATAACTGCAGTTTACCCTCCCTTCAGTAATGTACAAGGGTTCCAAGTGCTCCCCAAATGTCCTATTGAATTTTGTTTTCCTTTTGTGTATATATATATTAAAATTGGAATCCAAACAGAGTCCATGCATTGTTTATGTTTAATATTTCTTTAAATGTATGTTAACATGCAGATTTCCTTTTATCTTTCACTTTTTTTTTCTTTGTAGCTTTACTTTTGTTGTTGAAGAAGAAACTGTGCCACTTGCCCTGTTGAGTTTTTCATATTCAGAATTTTGTTGATTGCTCCCCTATGGTATCATTTAACATGTATCACTGCTTCTCCTGTTTATTCTTACTTAGACCTAGAAATTTAAACAGATTCAAGAGTGATTATTATTTGACATGGTTATTTCAAGGGCAGTGTGTATTTTCCTAAAGTAGTATTTTGTAGTTACCTCTATTTTCCTGATTTGCAACCATTAGTAGACATTGGCTATCCATTAATTCATTAGATTTCGCAAAACAATGATAATTTGAAACTGTATACTTATTTCTTAACACCAAACTTACCTTCACCAACATTTCATCTACTCTGAAATAAGTATTGTATAGAAAAGGGCAGATAAATGCATAATTATTTCCCCCTTATTTTCCAATTTAATGCATATTTTTTCTGGGGGTGATCAATGAGTTTTCTCTTAAATATGAATTCATACTATAAATAAACTTGTTGACTTTAATCCATTTTAAATATTGTATTTATTGGAACTTAATTTTGCCTTGTCTTTAGCCTGTTCAATTCCATTCCTGCATCTTTCAAAACAGCCTACATATTATTATTCTTTTTTAAAGATTTACTTACTTTTATTTATTTCTCTCCCTTCCCCCTCCCCCCCCCCCCCAAGTTGTCTGCTCTCTGTGTCCATTTGCTGTGTGTTCTTCTGTGACCACTTCTAACCTTATTAGCGGCACCAGGAATCTGTGTTTCTTTTTGTTGTGTCATCTTGTCGTGTCAGCTTTCCGTGTATGCAGCACCATTCCTGGGCAGGCTGCACTTTCTTTCACGCTGGATGGCTCTCCTTACAGGGTGTACTCCTTTTGTGTGGGGCTCCCCTACACGGGGGACACCCCTGAGTGGCATGGCACTCCTTGGGCGAATCAGCACTGCACATGGGCCAGCTCCACACGGGTCAAGGAGGCCAGGGGTTTGAACTGCGGACCTCCCATGTGGTAGGCAGATGCCCTATCCATTGGGCCAAGACTGCCTCCCTAAATATTATTTAACAGTTTCCTTGCTTTCTACTATGACAAGATATTCCAGGGCCTCATTTTGTACCTTTTCTGTCCCAGAGTTAGCACCTCTCATTTCTTCTTGGATTCTTGGTTCTTGTAGGTATTACTTGGTACTTAACATGATGTGCAGTGGTATTTAAAAGGACTTAAATTCTATTGTGGTAGGCATTTACTATGGGGAATTATTTGACAGTTTTGTTAAATTATAACTGATATTAAATTTTGTTGTTTTGGCATATGTATATACCAGTGAAAACTTCACCATAATAAAATTAATATTTCCTTTTACAGCCAAAGTTTCCTTATGACCCTTTGTAATTCCTCCTTCCCACACCTACCTGGACCTACCCCAATAACCAAGTAGCCATTGGTTACTATATTGGTATCAATATAGATTACTTTGCATTTCTTAGAATTTTATATAATTATAAAGTTATTTAATATTATATATAGTAAGTACTCCTTTTTATCTAGCTACTTTCACTCTTCATAAATATTTTGTGACTCATCTATCTCTCAGCAATTATCAATAGTTCATCCTTGTTTATTGCTGAAGAGTGTTTCACTTGGTATTTGCTTATCCATTCAAATGTTCATGAGCATCTGGATTGTTTCCAGTTTGGGACTATTACAAATGAAGTTTCAACGAAAATTGTATTCTGTATTTTGTCTGGTTATAAGCTTTCCTTTCTCCTAGTAAATACCTAGGAGTAGAATGTCTATATTTATTTTAGGTATATGCTTACCTTTATTAAAAACAAAAACAAATAAACGACAACAAAAAACATGCCAAGCTGTTTTCCAAAATGGTTATAACCATTTACATTCCCACTATCAGTATATGAGAGTTCCATTTATTCTACCTCCTTATCAAACTTCATATGATCAGTCTTATTAATTTTCACTGTTCTAATCAGTTGTAGTGATTTCCCATTGTAAATTTAATTTGCATTTTCATAATGTCTAATGACAAGTGAACATTTTGTCATTTGTTTACTTGCTATCCATATTTCTTCTTTAGTAGAATATCTCTTCAAATCCTTTGCCTAAATTTAATTAGGTTGCTTTTTTTTATTGTTGAGTTTTGAGAGTTCTTTATAAATTCCATACACAGGTGAATCATAAGGTATGTGATTGCAAGTACTTTCCCTTATTTGGTGACTTGTCTTTTAATTTCTATAATAGCATTTTTTGAACAGCAGAGGTTTTGAATTTTGATAAAGTCCAATTTATCAATTTTTTATGGGTTGTGCTTTCAATGTTGTATCTAATCTTTTTGGTAGTTCTTACCTGAGCCTTGGTTAATTTCCAGATGCACATTCATTGATTAGAATTCAAGTCAATTCTCCAGGAGCATCCTCTGCAGATC
Organism: Dasypus novemcinctus; assembly: GCF_030445035.2. Lineage (NCBI taxonomy): Eukaryota > Metazoa > Chordata > Mammalia > Cingulata > Dasypodidae > Dasypus > Dasypus novemcinctus. The sequence goes on along the minus strand of NC_080679.1, from coordinate 52,274,037 downwards.
TCCCTATTTTCTCTCTGGGCATTCACTTTTCTTTGGTTTTCTGCCCTGCAAAGTTTTCTTGGTTCAGAGACTGTCCGCACAGTCTCCTTAACTTTGGTAACCTGCTGGACCCTGCCTGGTTCCCTTTCTATGTGTTGCCTGAAAACACTCGCAAGGCAACAAGCAGTGGTGATCATAGGATTCATTTAATTTGTTTCCCATTTCTCAGAGATCACTGTCCTTTCTTGGTTGCTATCCAGTGACTTGGCAACCATTAATTCATATATTTTGTCTAATTTTTTATTTATTTCAGGTTGTAGGGCAAAAAAAAATCTTTTTTCACCCAAAGCAGGCCAACCTGATGATTTTTTAATAGGCATTTTCATAGCTATACCAACAAGTCTGTATTTTTTAGAAAAATATATGATGTGCTTATTCTCACACTTTAATTGAAAATTAAGAGTAGAAGACCATGATTAAACCTATCAATCTTAGATCTGTATCAACTTTTTTCCATACTAAAAATCCCATTTGTCAATGAATCTGACAAATTGAATCAAGCACTTTACCACTACATATATAACAATCTTAAAATTACTCTTCCAACCCTGACAACTCAAAATATGATTCCAGAAATAGTTTGAATTTTTTTTCCAATTCTTTTGATTGCTTGTTCTGATTTCAGTATATATCCTACTAGGGGTAAATTATAGACATTTTAAAATCACTTGCAATGATTCCTAATTATATGCTTATGTTATTTCTCAAACTGTATCGGTAGATATAGATTTATTTGTATCTTTGTAATATGTACTTTTAGCTGTTATTTTTCTAAAAATTTTATTTTCATATATGCCCTTGTTTTCAAAATTACCTCTATCCAGCAAAGACTACTGAAAAATTCTTTCTTCTCAAAATGTTGTTTTTAACTGAATTTTTCTTTTGCTATAGGTAAATATATAACTCTAATAAATATATATATACACACATATACACATAGTGTTTCTGACATTTCATGAATACATTGTAAAAACAACTACATATTTCTCCACATTGCTGTTTTTATCTACAATAATCTAAAACTTTTTCATGTGTTGGAAGTAGAAGCATTCATAATTTCCTTTACATTCCTGAGTAAAATTCCATTTTATGGGCATAGCATAATTTATTCAGAAGTCCCCTATGTTTTACAATCTTTTCCTATAATAGTTTGTGTTTTAATGTGGAGCATACAACATGCCTTACACGTACATTTCCACATTTTTCTGATTATACTTTTGGTAGGTTCCTAGAAATGAGATTGTTATACACACAGTACATTCTCATGTAATTTTTTAGGTATCAACAAATATAGGGGGAAGCAGATTTGGCTCAATGGATAGAGTGTCCACCTACCACATGGGAGGTCCAGGGTTCAAACCCAGGGCCTCCTGACCTATGTGGTGAGCTGGCCTACACGCAATGCTGATGTGCGCAAGGAGTGTAATGCCATGTGTGGGTGTCCCCCGCATAGGGAAGCCCCAGACACAAGGAGTGCGCCCCGTAAGGAGGGCTGCTCTGCCCGAAAAAAGTGGAGCCTGCCCAAGAGTGGCACCGCATACATGGAGAGGTGATGCAGCATGATGACACAATTAAAAGAGACAGAGATTCCCAGTGCCACTGACAATTATACAAGCGGGCACAGAAGAACACACAGTGAATGGACACAGAGAGCAGACAATGGGAGGGGGGAAGAAATAAATAAAAAATTAATCTTAAAAAAAAACAAAAACAGATTTATAAATTAACTTTTGAAGAATTGGCATTTAAATTTTCCTATTCAAGAACATGGTATTATATTTTTCCATATCTGCCATGAAATCTATACATTTCTAACCTAATGTAGTTGCTTCAGAGGACAATGTTTGATTTATTGATTCTTTGAAATATGTTGAGATTTGGTTGAAAATCTTATATTGGGCCAATTTTTCAAAGAATATATATGTTCTGTCTGATGGATTTTTCAGTCTTTTACTGTAGATCTATTTTTTTAGTACCACATATTTTTAAGATCTTTTATTAGATAAATATAGGCTTTGACTTTTAATCTTTCTAGTGTTTTTAACCTTTCCTCAACCTGAAGAGACACTCTATACCATATTTTTGGTTTGTTTACTTAGTCAATTTTTTTGTTTGTTTATTTTGTCTCCAATAACCCAGCATTCTTATTGTTGATATATGGGTGGTAATTCTTTTTCAAAGCTTGAGCATTCAACTTTTCCATTTTTGTTAATATTGTAAATGTATTTTCTCCAAAGAGCATTTTGTTAGATTAATTTTTAAAGTTACATTTAACATGAATAGTGGCATATAAGAAACTCAGTCTTGAATCTTGCTTTTTACTCTTGATCTGTTTATCTACTTAATGAAGTTTATAGACTTGCTTTTTTCCCTAAAATTTTCATTACTTGAAAGACAGTATTCAACATTTCTTCTATTTGTTTTTAGTGACATGCACATATATACATATGAAAGTACACACATCTGGGTGCTGGTGTGTCTATGAATATTTTGTGTCATTTCACTAGTAAATAGATGGACAGAATATGGTAATGATTATGCAACAGGGAATTGGGATTATATGCCTATATTCAGCCCCTTTATTTAATTAGCTCCATTATTTAATTGTTAATAATTGTTAGGAATTATTTAACTTTTTAAAAAAAAATTGGCCTTTCTATGCTTAACTTTTCTCATCTACAAATTAGGAGCAATAGGCATGCTTGCATCACAAATTTATCTTAAGTAGTATATTAGCTCATACATTTAAAAAACATATACTGTGACTGGAAAAAAACAGGCATGGTAGAAGTTATTGGTCTCTTATTTTGCTTTTTCTTCTTATTGTTGTTTTCTGCTATAGGTGCCACTATAATTTAGAATGAGAAACTATTTATACCAGTGCTCCCACAGAGGGCTCCAAATCTTTAGGCCCAAAGGATATTTAACATAGGAGGCGTGCCCAAACACCTGTGAACCACCAGATAAGAAACATGTGTCAGTAGGTCAACAAATTCATTTCAGGCTTTTTTTCCTTTGTATTTTTTATTGTCTTCGAGCTTCTCCCCAGCCATGGTGAAAGGCTACCTGGTTACATCTTGGACACATCTCATTGCCACAGCAATGAGTACAAACTCTAGTTAAGAGACAGTAGAGAGAATACATGCCGGAGCACCAGACCTGTCCATTAGATAATGTAAATTTTTCTAGACCAAAATAATGTTTTCTCAAAGCTAAAAAATAATGACCAAAATTATTTTGTTTTAGCTGCTATTGGCAGTCTCTCATGTGTGGGGGGATTATGGTTCTCTTTTGACCTTATCCTTTCTCTTCACACAGACTGCTCTCTTTTTTTTTCTTGTCATTATTCCTTCTCTTTGACATTGAAAGATAATGCTACATAAATAAATTTCTAATAGCTTAGATTGAGGACTCTAAGATTCATGAAACTGTTTTAAAGTAAACATGCACATTATTTGTATAAATAGCATGACAAATTTGATCAATTCTTTTGAAAATTTTGATCATTTTCACATTATATGCACAAACACATATGGATGGCATTTTACTCTTTCATTTTAGTTTTAAAAAATCATAAGACATGCTTCATTTGTTTTTGCTGGGTTCTTTTGTTTTTTTCAGATTCATCAGGCAGTTGAAATTTGAAGATTTCCTTAGATACAAGTCTATAAAACGCTGCTGATTTGTGCATTTGCAAATAGTAAGGGAATTGCTGCTACCTTCAACTCATTCATAAGTATCTCTTTATGTGAAAAGTGGACTCCTACCCATTTATTGTTTTCATGAAACAGGACTTATCTGGCTAAAATTATGAATAAAGTGAAAGTTTCCTTTGTGTCAAACTCCTTCAACAGAGAATAACAAAGTAAAGTGTATCCCCCAAACTGAGGGATTTCGTAAAGTTCCTGGTTTCCAACTTGTACTGAATCTTTTGCTTTCTTTTTGCTCAGTGTTTCTTCTTGTATCTTGCTACAGCTGTCTCTCTCATCAAGGCCTAAAACTTTTCCTTCTTCCAACAACTCAGTACTTCCTGAGCAGAGTCTCTGTTTCCCCTCCTTTCCCTGTAGTTCTTGACAGGACCAACAACTCAGAACACCAATTCCTTCATATAGACCCTGCTGATCTTCCATGACAGTATCTAGGTCTGATACTATTCCAGTATATGTGGTCCGTGCATGAGGCTCCGCTCCCTACTTCTTTCCACCTGCTGAGCATTTTGATTTTGATTGTAATGTTTGGCATATTCCTTCCTATTCAAACCAATGTTGGTTGACTTCTCTTGTTTTTACCTAACTTGAAAAATGGAATTGCAATACTTCTAAACAAAGGAGTTAGCAGTTATAATGAGTCTAGTACACCTGTTAGTAAAGCCCCCCACTGCAAGCTCAGCTTGCTATAAATATCCTCCAGCACTTTGTTCTTGTTTGTTTGCTATCACAATTGGCATCATGAACCAGCTTTATGCCTCAACACTGCAGCAAAGAAAAGAAAAGCAGAAGTTGCTCTTCTGTTGCTATGACAGAATATGCGTCAATAATCTCATGCTTGCTCTTACTCTTTCTCTTTCTTTCTTCCATTCATATAAATTTCACAGAGGCAAGAACATACAGTGGCATAGATCATAGACGACTTGGATTCAAACCCAGCACTTTCACGTTCTAGCTGTAGGATCATGGGTGTGAAGCTGTTACTTTGTTTCTTAGCTTCTCATCTGTAAAGTGTGGATAAAATTATTACTTATGCATAGAATTCTGGTAAAAACTAAGTGAGTTAATGCATGGGACATTCCTAAAAGAGTACCTGGCAAATATTAAGTACAATGTAAATATCAGTTATTATTATGTGGAAGTTGAAGACTCCCTTTTAAATGTGCTGCCCCTTTTCACAACTCCTCAGGTACTGAGCGCAGGATGAAAACCTAGCCAGAAAGAGTCGTAAGGTAGAGCCATGATTGGTTTGGGGATAAGGAATAAAGGTCAAACAGAAGATTCAAAAAATAGATGCATCAGGAGAATTATACATCACTGTTATTGTCTTTTAACTGAGATGCACCAAAAGTCTTTTTGAAATGAGCGTGAGTGACTCAAAAAGTCACTTATCTGAGAAAAAAAAGCTGAAGAGATATGCCATATTAAGCCTTTTAAGAAATAGAAAGTTTCATTGCTCACTCAAGTCTGTCATCTTTTGCCTCACTCTTTTTTTTCCTTAAAATTTCTTCTTTCTCACTCAAAATTTAGCCATTTCATGTTTTCTATTATCAAGTTATGAGACTTTTCAGGCTTTCTAACTCAATAGTTTCTTTTTGTCCATTAGTAAATCAATGTTAACTCTCTTTGAAATATTACTACCTAAGAGAGTAAATTATCAATAAATACAACAATTTTTCCAGTGGGATTTTGCATTTTATAGGACAGCTCCTTTGTCTCTATTCAAAGTAAAAGATTTTGCAAAATAGACATTCCAAGCTCAAGAGTATGTCAGAGGCATTGGGAGAAAGTTCTGGGTACAAGATTTTTCAGTGCATGACTATAAGATTTTATCACATGGTTGAATGCTAGTTCAGCCTAACCTCAAATCTAATGAAAAATATTCTTTCTCTGCTTCATAAATCAATGAAGAGGCGGTACGTGCTTTTCTGAGTATTAACTCTCCTATTCAAATTGAGAAATGCTAGGATAAAGAATTCACTGTACTAGTATTAAAGAGAGAAGATGGCATTCTTATTTAATCAGAATTTGTCACACATGCCCTACTTTAACACTTTTTTGCTTCTGAATTGCATCTAAAAATGGCTGCAAAATTTTATAATAAAAAAAAGTAGTACAAAAAACATATTATCATACAAACAAGCATTCATAATCATTGAAATTATATTAGAATTATATTTTTCTGGCTTTTTTTGTAAGCTTCCAAATTTGTATCAACACGAAGGAAAGATTTTTGATTTTATGTCCCTTGTGCTAATTTTGATTCAGAAACATGGCATTTGCCACCAGAGGGCGCTCTGCAATAACAACCCCATACCGTGGTTCCCCCTTTAAGTGTAACTCATTCCGCAGAGTTTGATTACTACTCGTCACAAGTCACAACTAATTTGAAAATTCTCTGTATCTTTTATGCACAGTAATTATTTAGTTTACTATGCACAGTAATTTAGTTACTAAATAAATATTGATTTTTTTTCTACTATAAATTACTGTTCTATTATAATTATCACAATAGGTGTTTCTAAATAACTATTTGGAAATTTTTAAATTTAGTAATAGATTATTAAGTTTTCATGTTAATGTCTGGTTTTTGATGGACATTTATAATGAATTACCACATATTTCTAAGAAGAACCATGTTATTAAGTCTAAATTTAAATAATAATTGAACATAATTTAGCACAATTTAATATGAGAATAGTAGACTTTTATAACTTCAGCAATGGTAGCAAGATATTCTGATGGGCAATATTTACAGGTGTCAATGTTAACTACTAAATTAAATGAACAGAAATATTTTAAAATTTTCTCATTTGCTACTTAATATATTTTCAAATTATTAATACAATTAGTCTTCAAATATTCTGCAGAATGTAGAAATTATATATACATGAATATATATCTACATTGAATAAACACACCTATATTGATTTCCTAGATATCTAAAAGTCCATAGCCCTATAAAAACCAGAGTTCCAGCAGAGAAACAGAACCATAAACTATGGGAGTATATATGTATACATCTATCTATCTATCTATCTATCTATCTATCTATCTATCTATCTATCTATCTATCTAGATAGATAGATAGATAGATAGAAGGAGAGAGAGTGAGCGAGAGAGAGAAATTAATTATGAAGAATTGGTGTATGTACTTGTGGGGCTATGGAAGTCTGAAATCCAGAGGGCAGGCAACCAGGAAGGGCAAGCTAGAACTCTAAATCATAAGCTGAAGCTGCTTTCTTCTTTTTTAGGAAAACCTCAGTTCTGTTCTTAAGGCCTTTCCACTGATTTAATTGGAAATCAATTAGGAAAATCTCCTTCACTTCAAGTCAACACATTATAGTACATTAATTACATGTAAAATAAAGGATAACATCATAGCAACACCTAGTTTGGTGTTTGATTGGATATTTGGAGACTGTAGCCCAGCCAAGTTAACATAAAACTATCACAAGCTCCTAAAGAATTAGATATTTATATAAATTCCATTTTATTTATATTTCCTATCATTATGAAAATAACTTTATGAGATCTGCAAAGTCATCAGTTCAGAAGAATTACAGTACTAAAACAAACCGTTTTAGCCACTAATTAGGCAATAAAATAAGGATAGTGTATCCTAAGTATCTTAAAAAAGTATCAGCCTAAGTATCTTAAAAAGCATGAACAATTTCTCAAATGAAGCAATAATGATCAAACTTCTCAGCAATTCACCACAAATATTCAATGCATATAAAAATAAAAAGATTTGAAATTGTTCTAATTGAGGGAAATCCCAAATGCAGAGGAAAATTGTTTTGTGAGATTTATTACAATGGTAGTAGTATGACCCCAAGACATTGTTTTAGATTCACAACCAATAGCTAAAGAAAAACACCTTGCAAATTGTCAATATTAGTTTTAAGATCAAGAAGGCAAGAGGATAAAGGTAAGGTCTTAAAAATACTATTATTTTAATAATTGATGCATTACAGATTAACACTAATGAAGAATATTGTTGAAAATGTCCACAGAAGGGTGATAAAGCTATAGATTTGAATGACTATGCTCATTTAAAACACTCCTTAGAATGGACCTGAAGAGTGATGCTTGGAAACATTATACTACGGAGAAATACCAAAACAAACTATGATGTGTGTGTGTGTGTGTAATAATCAAAGAACTAAACAAACTCTTTGAAACAAGTAAATTTTATGACACTTATGAAAACTTTATAGTGATGGATCCTAATTCTAACTAACCTTAAAAACAGCACATTCTAGAAAAATGTAAAGAAAGAAAGATGTAAAGGATTTTTGTCAGGAGGTTGTTCTACAAAGGACACCATTCAAGGTATAATTTTTTTTTTAATTCAAAGAGATGCTCTTTTATGTAAACATGTGCTAATATTATCTGCATGGAGAACTCCAGTAGCATTGTTTGCCACAGTCCTGTTTGTATGGGGATTTATAGGAAGAAATTGAATCACAATGGGTCTTTGTATTCTCTTATAACTAAGTGTGTTGGCTGTACGAAAGAGTTTTGGTAAAGTTAATGAATGAAAAATTTCCCTAAGTTTTTTTTACATCTAATTCAATCGTTTATAACTCAGTCTGTATAGTATTTATGATCTCTAAGATTATTTAATCCAGTCACTCACACTGTTTTTCCTTTGGGTATTACTCTGTCAGTGCCAAACTTGGTGCCTCCCCCTTCTAATTAAATGAAACATTTTCACATTATTTGCTAAATAATTATTCTCACATTCTAAATTGATTTGTGGCACTCCTTTGTTGTAAGTAAGATATTCTAAATTCTTGTAGAAACTTGAATTAATTTCACATGTAGCTTCCCCAGAATCACAATATTTTAATTATCATACTTATATTTTCTGTTCTCAAATCAGTGATTCAGTGATGGTAATGATGATAAATCTTTTTATCGGTTTAGTGCCCTTGAATCTAATGATAGTAGAGTCAATTGCAAAAATCTCAGAACTAACTCAGAAATCCTTTTTTTGAGATTCTCTTCCTCAAGAACCACTCTCAGTACCAAGCTGTGTTAGTCAGGATTCTCTAGGGAAACAGCTGACAGGAGGTATCTGTAAATAGTATGAGATTTTATAAAATTTTCTCATGTGACGGGGGAAATGCACGAATCCAAATTCCACAGGGCAGGCTGCTAACCAGGGTCTCGGTTGAAGGTCCTTGATAAGTTCCAAGGAGATATGGGCTGTCTGAAGAAGAGGTGGAAATTCTCTCTGAATGCTGAAATCACTCCCCCTGTTAAGGCCTTCGACTGATTGGATGAGAAGTCACTCATTGCTGCAAGTAATCTCCTTAGTTGATTGTAGATATAATCAATCATCTGTGCAATCAACTCACTGATGACTAAAGTCCATGAAAGACCCTTGTATTACAAGTAGCCCAGGGCTTCCTTGACCAAACAAGTAGGCACCATTACCTGTCAGAGCTTACTCATTAGTCTAAACATCACGAATGGTAACATTGATGAAGAACCTGGCATAATTTAATGGGTGAGAGCTCCATGAATGATATTCATCTTAGAAGGCTGTCAAATCCTTTTTATCTTCCTAACTTCAATGTAATTCACAGATCATGTGACTATAACTCTTTATATTGGTCACTGGAAATCTGATTTCCCCAATGAAACAGTGACTATGACATAATTTAAGAAGTGTACATTTCCCTCTTACCACAAATGCCTGCTTTTTAATTCCAAAATGATATATTATGAAAGTCTTTCCTTAAATTAGTGAAGTTAGAAATAATCTTTGGAAACGATATCTGATTTTTAATGGCCTCTGATACTACCAAGGTAATTGAATTTTATTATCATCATTACCTTCTACTTCTCTTCATATATCTTTTTGGCACCCAGTTTTCTCATGCACTCTTTATAGTTCCCTTCTGAGGTTAAAACCTGATATTAGCTTCATTGGACTATCACCTAATCTAAAATAACTGTGATTTTCCTCCTCAAAGCATACATGATATGGGTCTCATTCTTTGAGGATTTTATCAAAAACAAATTCACAACAAATCAGCAGCTGATAATAACAAATTGTTCTGAGGAGGAAGCTTCTCTATTTAATCAAGGACTTCTGAAGTGAGTATAATTAACTCAAAGGCACAGAATGACAAAGATAGGCTTGTGGACAATGTAGCCAGCTGGGTCACTCTGCCTCTGCATGAACACTGTATCACATCAGGACTCTGATGTCTAGGGATTGAACAACTGGAACCTTGAATTTCTCATTTTGAGAAACATGATAAAGGAGAAGCAAATTCTAATGAGATATCTGTGGAACAGCATATTGGGATCGAAAACTATCAGGGCATTTAGATTTAGGCAGATATCAACTGTTGAAATAGATTAACGTTTAATAATTAGAATATAAGAAGCACAGATTGGATATAATTGGAACGTTATCCTCATTATCCTTACTTTTCTTCTCTTTTTAGAACTTATAAATATACCTCTTTTAAATATGGGATACAGAATAGCTTGCATGTGATTTGGGCTGTGTCCTTATTCACATCTCAATACTGAATTAGGAGTTGTATTTGAGCCATTTTGAAAGAGAGAAATTTTATGTTATTATTTTCCCAGGAGTTTAACATTTCAATTATTTCATTTTTTTTTTCATTGCTTAGCATCTGTAAAACAAACAAACAAAAACCCAGATATATGTACAACAACTTTCAGTGTTATCTTGTGTTTTTCTCTTCCAGAATCTCACAGGTCAGATTCATGTTCACTGACAATTTTCTGGAAAAAAAAATGACCTATATATTTCACAATGTCTGCTTTTAAACCATGCTCTATCTGCCTGACAAAGTAGATTCGCTGATTACTTAAAATAATGGGAAAATTGTATTTTGTTTTTAAAGTAAGCTTTGGTAAATCTCTGAACACACATGGTGAGGTTTATTTGATTGGAAAAATATAGCTGTTGAAGCAGATCAGGCTTTAGGAGACTCTAGGTTCCCAACAGGAAAAATTTTGCATGGACGAAAATAATGCTCATCATTAGACTAACACCTAGTCAGTTGATCAATCTGAAAACATGATTTCTCTAGCTCTATGAGGACTACTAATGTGTGTTAAAATGTGTATGGGAAGATAAACTTCCATTAACCCACAACCTAACTCACTCAAACATGAAAAACATTTTTGTGAAATTAAAGTTGCATTTAGAAAGAAATTTGATACTTTTGTTTCTCTCAACATTCAATTTTGTTCTCTGCATGTCAGTCCAAGGAATACATAAACTTTATACCTTTTTGCAGACCATCGATATTTATATGTTTTACCATTATTTTCTGTGGCAACAGAAAATATAAGTGGCTTTCTGGGCCACTGAAGGTTACCTCCTCTGCAATTTGGGCTAAAGAAGTAAGTAGATTGCTTGGTGGAATATCCAGGGCTAATAAGAATATGCATCTTTGTCTTCATTTCAGAATACAGGACACAGATGAGGAAGAATTACTCAGTCATTCTTTGCTACCTACCCATCAAATACAATGTTTGTTTGTTGTTTGTTCTTTGTATGTTTCATCTATTTCCTCATTGAAGTTTTGTTTCTTTCTTCATTTCAGCTATCCACAGTTAGAAGTTTGGTTTATTCATCAGAAGACATAACACAACAACACATACATATTGATAGGAAATATAAGGAAACTAATTATTAAAAATGTTTATGCCTTTTTTGATGGAAATTTTAATTGAAATCTCTTTCGACATACTTTAACAAGAGGTTAATGTGATCTTAGTCTGCATGATGGTATCTCAGAATTTTAAGTGGGGTTGTGTATAAATGAAGTAATAGGTATACACTCATATAATTTTTTTTCCTATACAGACTTATTCTTCGATAATGAAAAGGACACCAGATGCCAAATAATCTATGGCAGGCATAAGCCTAGACTGCCTCAAGAGAATCAGAAATAGTATAAGACTGCCAGGTAATGGGGTTTACAGAATTCTCCTAGATTCCTTCATCTATAGCAAACATCCTTACATCATACTTTCTCTGTGGCATTAAATAAGAAAAAATAGAGCCATTCCATATATCTGAATAATAAAGACACTTATTTAGGAAGTCAAAATTTCTATAAATAAACATATCATTGGGCTTTAAGTAGTCTATTCTTTTGTTAATATGTTTCCTTAGATTAATGTACCAGATTGGAAAAATGACAGCTTTTGTAGGCACAGGAGTCCGCTCTCAAGGAGTAGTGGTAAATATAAGATAATCCTAGTGCATTTGGACATGAAAGATGCAGCACAACATCTCTGAATGATGGTGGAGGGCAACTATCTGCTGATGAGCAGGCAACTCGGTTGGATCCGGGACTTGTGAGTTCTTGAAAGGGAATGTATGATTTGAGAAAAAAGACTGTCACCAAAAGAAGATCATTCTTCCTTTACCTCACCAGCCAATTTCAGGAACATTGTATGCTTATGTCAGAAATAAAAGATAGTAAGAATTTTAGAGTGGAAAGGATATTAAATTTAACTTAAAACTGCTAATTTTGCAGATAGAGTTACTGAGACAGAGAGTGAAGGATCTGGCCAAGTTTAGTTTTAAGGAATTTCATTATTGTCTTTTCAGCTGAAAAAGGTTGATTAAAAAGTAATTTAAATAATTATTCCCCAGTCAATTATGAGATAATAGATTAGAAGTAGAACAAATACAAATAAGAAAGGATTTTTACAACTGGAAGAAAATCTACAGATTTAAAAGAAAAAGACACCTATCAATTACTTGGCATTTGAATTGTTAGGACAAAAATTAACTGCTTTTATTATTTTTAACATTTGAGTATTCTGTAGTAACAGAATTTAGTGCTTAAAATATTCCTAAAAATTTAGTAGAGTTTTTTACAGCTTTGACCTTTCAAAATTGCACATTCGGATTGGTTGGCAATTCTTTCTATCCCCACAGGTTACAAAGGCCATAAAATGAGAAGGGAATCAAATAACTAGCCAATTAGATTCCATACAAGTAAAGGCCAAAGAGGAAGTCTATGACTCTATAATTCATGGAAAGTGTATCCAGATGCTTGCATGACAAGAAATGTACTATGTGGGAAGGGGAATGTTTTTAATCCTGGCTAATAACAACAATTTGCTAAACTCTTGGAGTTGCTGTAGAATTCAACTTGAAAAAGTTGTTTTAATTACAATACTCTAGTATTAGAAATCAAGGTGTGTGTTGCCCAGGGGATTGCTGATAATAATCCTACCCCTGAGGATGCTGAAGGCACAGCTCTTTAATGAATGCTGCCCTGTAAAGATTGTTTAGTACCAGTGGCGGAAGATAAGCTGATGTGACATAAAACAGAAGGGACAGTATTAGCATATATTTTAACTCTGATTTATTCTTATTAGCGGCAGTCATTTTTGTTCCTACTTCCTCATACATAATATATGCATATACACACACACAAAACTACTATTAATCATCTGCACTTTCATCAATGACCTTGCTTCCTCTCTTTTAGAGTGAAAGGAAAACTTGAAAAAATTTGCTTTTTATTCGAGAAGACCATTTGATTTTAATTCTTTGGCTCAGATATTTGAATCATATCAGAAAAAATGTTTACATGACAGTACAAAACAAATTAGGAGAAATATCAATATGGTATTTACCTAAAAAATTGATACAACTTTATATTAATAAGTAACAAAAAATGAACATTCTTTATATAATGATGAAAACAGGAGAATATTAAACAAATATATAATTACTATTTCAAAGTAGACATTCTCTCTTAGACCATAAGTTCAGGCAGTACTACACAGTAATTATACAATTAAAAATATAAATGTATTTGCAAAATGTGCTCTAAAGGAAAAGTAGAGGTTGCTATCAGGACAGAGTATAAAGCCTGAATTTATGCAGCAATCATTCAATGAAAATATATTGAGAATCTACTTGAATAACTACTATTAAAAAATTGGACGTTATTTAAAAATACATGGGAAAACACTGGAAATTTTAAAAGTTAAGAAATATAGTGGAAAATTTTATGCATATATAAATGAATATAATCCACATCTATACATTTGTAAAAATTACAGAAATAACAGATACATTGTTGGATTTATCCTATGAACACTTAAATTAAATATCAAATTTAAATGATCTTATACATTTAATTACATATATTTTCTGTCAATTAATTCTCATTTGTATGATTACATTATCTATTGGCATAATTATAATAAAAACTGGCCCAGAAAAGAACCTGGGCCAGAAAAGATAAATTATCAGCAAGAGTAATAAAAATAGTTAATTCTAAATCAAGAAACCAGTATAAAATGTTTTATAAATTCAGTTTGAAGGTAAGAAACAGTACATGTAGCTATTTAGGAATGCTTAGTTTTTAAAATGTGGAAAAATGTTAAGAAAGAAAAGAGAACACACAGAGTAAGTACTTATATGTATAATTATATGTGTATATATGCACACATATATGTATATATGTACATATATACACATACATATATGTCATATACAGTGCAATTGCTAATACAAAATTGAGTGAAATATGGACCTGCCTTTTACCAGCAAAACAACTTGGATATTACTGTACTGATCAGTACAATGATTATTTACTGCTTTTGAGATATATATTTTAAATAAACATGTTTTTAATTTGCTTGCTTATATATATTTAAGCTTCCATCACTAAAATGAAATTCTACACTTACTTGTAAGTGTGCTATGATACTTATATGTAAGTATAAGTGTCTCAAAGGCAGGAACTGTCTTCAATCTCTGTGTCACTCACCTCTAGCACAGCTGACTCAGGGCATGTCACACAGAAGAACATGGATTGTTGTTTTCTTGGATGAATTTATTTATCAATAGATATATTTATAAATAATTAATTTGTGATAGAAAACCTGAATCTAAATGAATTTTGTTTACCTCAAGCAGTTAATTATTTTTGAGAATTATAACTCTAAGTTTCCATTGTGTATTCATCTCCTGAACATGTAAAAAAAAAAAAAAGCAAATCTGTGTCAGATTTTAAAAATCTTAACTATGACTAGATAATTTTGCTTAGGAAATAAAACAAAGCAATATCTGCTTCCCTCAATATACATATTTGCATGAAGTTGCATTTAAATAAGCTCTCACATATTAGCAAAATATTTTCAATTTGTAGATTTCAAATGCAAAATATGAAAGAATTCACTTTGTCTAGAAAATAGACCTTTGGGATCTAAACTCATTATCATTGAAGTGTGAAGTTCTAATTATATTACTTTTCATAATATATCTTCTAAATAAACATTACTCAACGCCTGCACATTCAAGAAGGAGAAAATGGAAAGTTCATAATGCAGTGAAGATTTATGCTAAGAGGATTCTGAGTTGTCACGATTAAAAATTTTCCACCCATTATGTGAATCCTATTGATCACTGCAGGAAGTAGAAAAGTGTGCTGTTCATTGATTTTCTGTGGCTAAAGAATGCATTAGGCCTGACACTTTTGATGGGTAGGCAAGTTTTCAAAGGAAGCTCAGTTAAGTTAAACCTAAGTTCAGAGGAATATTCACAATGGAATAAGAGACCTTGTAATAGTGAGAGCATATAGAAGAGTCGTAGGACTATATCATGAGCCATATCAGCATAAAAATTATACATGAGCTTTCCCAAGAGACTGCAGTAAAACACATCAAGGCTTTGATGCTGTTTTGCATGAATGTAGCAATTACTGGATAAAAATTGGGTTTTAGCTTTTCACCCGTCAGCCAAGAAAGTGAATGCAAAGCAATTAGTTCTCCAGCCTTCTTAGCTAAAGGAGGTTATCAGAATTCCATCAGGTTCATAAAAATATAACTGAAGAAATTAGGTAATTTTATCCCACAAGTGAAATTGATAGCAATGCAATTGCCTATAAATTAAATATTTTATTTCTAGTGATCTATTTCTGATTCCCTTTACTATTATCCCAATTCTCTATAATAAGAATTTTCATCCATGAGTAGTATCATACACTACTGAAGTAGAAATAGTGACAGCAAATTCAAATCATAAAGAATCATTCTACCCTGGGAATTAATTCTCATTTTCAAAATAAACCTACAATGAATGATCATGTATCCCTATTGGAAGCTGTCTTAGTGACTTGTTAATACAATGTCAGAGTACAATGTTACCTCTCAGTGAGTAGTACAGGATGGTGTCAAAATGCTATGTATATTTTTCCAGTACATTAAGTACCAGGGCACTGGGTATGCTTTAGGCAACGATTAATTAAAATAGCATAAACAAAGTGGTCTTTTAGGCTCACAAACAAACATTGTAAATTTGGCAGCCATTTTTTTCCAGGCCATTTACCATGCAAGCATACTATTTAAATATGTGTGAATAAATGAAGACATATAGACCTTTAATAACATTTTCCAGTATAATGAACTCCAAGAAGGTAAACCCCTTAAATCTCCAGAAATAATGAGGTGTCTTTCAGTAACTCTGGAATTTTGTACTTCTAAGAAGTAAAATATTGTAAATTATCAATCATGTGTGACATATTTGAATTTTAATAACTATTTTGCTTCTTGATAAATTATGAAAGTGCTACAAGAATTAAGTATTTAAAAATTCTATAACAATTTTATCTCATTACTATTGCAATATTTATTTTAATCTGAAGACTTGAATTTGTAAAATACATAACCCATTTTGATCTAAGTGCTCCTAATCATAGCTTTTCAATGTTCCCTGAAAGGGCGGAATTTCTTTGTAATCAATGAAATGGTTTGAGTTTGATAAAATACATAGAAAATGATAATGATAATAAAAAGTATTCTAAGAGCTGTAAGCATTCATATGATTAAAGTCAAAATAAAATATATGCAAGAATGTATCAATCAGCTATTTCTTTTCTTTTTTTTTTTAGATATACCACATTTTTAAAATTAAAGTTAATAGATCACAAAGAACTTTACATTAAAAAACTTAAGAGGTTCCCGTATAACCCACTCCCCATCCCCCCACTCCCATCATTTTTGTAAATTGTATTTGTTTGAAGATACATATATCTCAAAAAATGTTACATTAAAAAACATAAGAGGTTTCCATATACCCCCCTCCCCATTCCTCCCACACTAACAATCTCCCCCATCATTGTGGCACACTCATCACACTCGGTGAACACATTTTAGAGCACTCCTGCACCACATTGATAACCATTTACCCTGTAGTTCACACTCTCCTCCAATACAGTCAGTGGGGTAATGGCAGGATATATAAAATCCAGCATCTGACCCTGCAATATCATTTAAGACAACTCAAAGTCCCCAAAATGCCCCCACATCACATCTTTTCTTCCCTCCCTCTGCCCTCAGCAACTACTGTGGCTACTTTCTCCACCTCCGTGCTACAATTTCTTCTATTACTAGTCACAATAGTTTTATAGTAGAATATCAGTAAGTCCACTCTAATCCATATTTTGTTCCTCTATTCTGTGGTCCCTGGGATAGTGAGATGTCTGCTCCACCTCTATCAACCAGCTATTTCCACTGAAGAAACAACCACCGAATCTTAGTGTCATGCAATGTTAGGCATTTGTTTCTCATACATCTGCAGGTCAGCTGAGGTATTCAGCTCATTTTAAATAGCTATCTCCTAGCTCTTGATTGGGATAGAATGCAGTCATAATTTTCTTATCCTCCTTAGATCAGTATGCTAACCAGAGTTTTTGTTTTTTGACAGTGAAGCACATATGTAGAAGGGCAAGCAGAAACATCTGTGACCTCTTAAATCCCAGGTGTGGAGCTGGGACACTGTCATTGTCACATATATTTATTTTCTAGTTACTGTTTGTATCAGCTCTAGTAGGAGGGCAGAGACTCAACCTGAGCCATGCCCCACTGAAGTAGTCCTATCAAAAGCAATCTAATCAAGTGATGTACAATCTACTGCAATCAAAGGGTACCACTTCCACAAGAATAAATTAGTTTAAGAACATAATCTTTTGGGGATTCATAAACTAACTTGAAAACTGTCACACATGATAAAAGGCACAGATGGGTGGGGACATTGAGACCAATAATTCTAATTACTTCCAAAAGGAATTCAGAAGGAGAAGAGATCATTTTTTTAAAAAGTGGCTATTGAACTGTTGGTGAATCAAGAAGAGATGTTAGAGTACTTTAAGTAAATAGGAACAGCAAAAACAAATTTGTCAGTGAAGTGCAAAGCTTATTTAATACAAGTATGAAATGATTGCCCTAGAATGAGCAACACAAAATAGGACATAAAATTTTTAAAAGAAAGTTAAGGTGATAGGTTTATCATGGAGGTCTTTAAAGCCTGGACAATCAGCTGATGCTTTATTGTCATTTCCTTTGAGTCTGGGAATAAAAGAACAGATTTGAGTGGCAATTCTGGGAAAGGAAATGCTGCAGCAGAAATTTGGTAAACTTAAGTGAAGGGATAGGAATATTAATGGATAAAAATACGGTTTGCATTTTTGTGTTGGTTTTATATTTCTGGTTTTCATATATTAATTCTTTTATTCTCTAACTTCCTTGTGGGGCTGAAATATTTTTAATAGATGTCTGATAAATGGCAGGTGATGGGGATTGGCTGTAACTGATGTGGAAAGGTAATATTCTTACCAAATAGCCTAAGACCCAACCACAACTGGAGCATAGCAAGTCAAAATACAAAAGGAAAAGCCGAGATATCAGCACAGAAAAAGATCAGCCATAAAGGCTATGTTCGTGGAGTTTGAGACATTAATACATTTTGACCTACCATATAAGAATGAAAAGCTTGCTAGAGACAACATAGAAGAAAAAAACAAAAACAAAAACATGAAATAGAGGGCGGGAAAAGATCAATTCTGATCAATCCTGGGAATAGAAATTACAAACATGTGTGATTATTATTTTTTGGTTAAACTGGGCATGACAAATCTTTGATGCTTTGCCTTTGAGGAAAATGAGGCTCATGGGATTTTATTTGTTCCCTCATGTTTTCTGATCAAATTAATTTTAGAAGGAGGATTCTAATCTGGAACTACAAGTCCCGTGTTCTTTGTTCACTCTCCAAATATTTCTGGTTACTCTTTCTTTTTTTGTTTTGTTAAGAATCCAAGAAACAATTCAAAGAATCATGTGCACCAGTTGAGTAAATGGCCACTGATTGTGAAAACCAATAGGTTTTTACAAAAGTATATACTTTCACCTCTTTGGAATAATTTTACATCCCTTCCTCTGAAAAAAATAAAGTCAATAACATTTTATTTTATGCCATAACC
This sequence comes from Dasypus novemcinctus, assembly GCF_030445035.2. Lineage (NCBI taxonomy): Eukaryota > Metazoa > Chordata > Mammalia > Cingulata > Dasypodidae > Dasypus > Dasypus novemcinctus. The sequence goes on along the minus strand of NC_080679.1, from coordinate 52,254,998 downwards.
CTTATATCTTTTTTTTTAATGGTCAGATTCCATTTTCCTAATGGTTCATTTCAAAATCCATATTTAAAAATTGTGCCAGCAATGGTGACATCATATAAAATAAAATTTTTGTAAGAAAAGCTAAAAAATTTGAATTATAAAATTTCCTTGGGAGTGTATGTTTAAAAAGCATTATGTTATCTCTCACTTATGAAACAATGTTATACTGTATTACTAAGCAAAGAAACTTAGATATAGAAAGTTATAATAAATCTTCATATTGTATTCCAGTCTAGGAACTGGAAGAATATGGAGACAATTTGGAGAGAAGAGAGACAAAAGTGATGTAGGAACTTAAATTTATGTTATATGTGTAATAATTAAAGAAAAAATGAGGATGTCTAACTTAGATAAGAGATTAAGCCAGAAGAATCGATAATTTTCTCCAAATATTTGAAAGGGTATTTCATGAAAGTGGCTTTATTCTGGTTTTGTGTGTTTCCAAGGAGTAGACATTGAAATAATGGGGAAAAGATACATAGACAGATTTTTTCTTCAAAAGCAAAGGTTGAATGTTTTAAGAGTTGGATATCCACAGAGAGGGAATGCTTTAATCCCCTAACACTGGAAGCAACAAAACACAATTGGTTTACCATTAGCAGGACCATCTGAACAAACATTAAGCCTTTAAGGAATGACCTTTCCTAATAAGGCTTATGATCAGAATAAAACAGTGACTTGGAATGCTATTAAGCTGTCCTAGTACACAGTCAATTTGATATAAGAAGAGGCAATTTAATTCCAACAACTGAGGACTATTGGAATTTCTGCCTACTCCCTGAATCGTCACTTAAGTCTCTTTATATTTTAGAATTATTTTTTTCAAAAAAGTCTCAAACTTTGTCATGTTAACTTAAAGTGGTGCTTTTACTAGAATTCATTTTGTTATCTGAATCCCAACACCCTTCTTTCCTCTTCTTTCTGTGTCAAAAATCATAAGGCAATTATGTTGATAAGTACCAAGACAGAATAAGAGAAATTAGATAAAATGTAAATGAAGAAAGCAGTAGGGTATAATCTAAATGACCTGGCAGGCTTTTGAAAGATATATAAAAAGAGCTACATAATCTTGTTGATTAAAATTTTTATTGCAGGATTTATTTTGTTTTCTTAAATGTTGCTGACACCCAAAAGGCATATCACTGTAAACAATGTGCTGTAGCTGCAGATTTTTTCTTCTGCTGAATGTGAAGAAGTTCAGTGAATGTGACCTATGGAAATATAAGCCATCACCTTTCTTATCAACTAACCAGAAAAAAAATATTAAAATAATTATTATTTTATTTCACTTCATGAGATATTTCATATCCGGCAAACTTAGCAGCCTGGTCATTCTTGAGTTTTGCCATCAAAACTCTCAGTAGGAAGATTTGACAAGTGATAACCACTGTGTTGTTTTTAAATCATTCTGTCTGATTATATTGCCACTATATACTGATTTTGAAGACTTCTGCATTTATGTAAATGATCTGGTATGCCTAAGAGCTGTGACCTTTAGAATGGAAAAGTTTACAACTTTAGAAATAAATTATTAAAGTAATATAAGATTTAGGTATAAAAATAGTGAAATAAAGTTCTGGTTGTTTTTCTCATTCACATGCATTATTGTTTATTGAAATTTCACTGCTTACCATTTTAAATTAAACACTATGTATTTTAATATGCACTTTAATGAAATCTTGCCCCTGAATAAGTTCCCTATGCTAAAATTAAATAGCAGGGAGCAGATAATAGCTCAAGTAGTTGAGCCCCTGTTTCCCTTGTAGAAGGTCCCAGCTTCAATCCTCAGTACCTCCTCAAAAACAAACAGTTGTTGATGTGGGAGGAGTGGGGTGGGGAGGTTTGGGGTATATGGGGACCTCTTATATTTTTTAATGTAACATTTTTTGTGATCTATGTATCTTCAAAATAATATGATTAAGAAAATGATGAGGGTGGGGAATGGGGAGTGGGGTATATGGGAACCTCTTATGTTTTTTAATGTAACATTTTGTGTGATCTATTAACTTGAAGAAAAGATAATTGAAAATAAAATTTTAAAAAACACAAACAAATGAAAAAAACACCTCTCATCAAGGAGCTCATATAGCTCAGTGGTTGAGTGCCTGCTTCTCATGTACAAGGTCCTGAGCTCAATCTTTGATACCTCCTAAAAAAAAAAAAAATTAAATAATACTTCCTTCCAGGTTGAATGAATTTTTTCCTCAAAAGGTGAAAAGAAAATCACAGCAGACAAATGGAAGTGAATCTTATAATTCCTCTTGCAGGAATGTGAAGAACAACATCATTTGCAGCAGGTACAGTTCTGAAAAAATTGTATAATTTATGAATATGTTTTCAAGCAATATACACATGGAAATAATAATTATATTTTCTTAAAACCAGAAAAGATGCCTGTTAATGGGGAATATCAACCTATGCACAAGGTAAGTGATTGGCTGAACTTGCATTGACATTGCCTTACCCTGTGTTCCTTGAATGCAAGGAAGGGTTTCAGAGTGTGTGTGAAATAAATTTTACGTATACAGATTAAATTATTATTTTCTATTTTCTTTTTCCCTCAAAAATATTTTTTTGAAAAATAAACATGTGTTTTCAGATTTTAATATTAAAGCTTGTTTCACTCCAAAGAAGTACAGAGGAAATGCTTGTATACATGGTCAAGAAATTTACTATGATTTTATTAACAAATGAACTCAAATAAGAAGATAATTTTGTTTAGTACATAGTGTTTGAATTTGGTAAATTAGCCATTAAAAAACATAAAGTAGATCTCTTTTAATTGGACTGAAAGGTACTTAAAGATATAGTAAACCAAGAAAGCAAAGTAGAAAAATCTACTCTAGCTAGACTTCCTTATTGTATGGAAATCTATATATGTATGAGTTTAAATTCACATAAAAATTCTACACTAACACAAGGAAACTGTTACCATGAGTTAAAATGAAAAAGATCTGATAATTTGGGGGGAAAAATGGTTTATTCTTAATTGTATTTATTCTGATGTTTGAATTATATCATAGCTATAAACTAATTTTATCATCACAAATGATGGAAGAATCACACTAACTATGATTATGCTTTCCCTTATAATTACTCATTGGTATAAATAAAATGAAATTTACACTGCAGTTGTAATTGTAGACAAATGTTTTTATTTAGTTTGGCCTGTAATAGAAAGCAACAAAGAAAAATAAAAGAAATTATTTTAATTATTAACATTTTTTTTGTCCTGTATCAAAACAGGATGTGATAGGTGCAATGTTATCTTATTCAATTAAGTTTCTTACCAATATATATTTGAAGCCAATAAAGCTGGCTACATTGAAACTTTTTATTTAAATTTGGGTTTGCCCTAACACAAAAAGTCTTTGTATGAAGTACACTAGAACGGTTGTTGTTTTTATATTTCAAGCAAAGAATGCCACACATAACTAAACATATTCAAGTTAGAATAGGTGCTTAGTGCTTTACAAATAGTCTAGTTGGTTACTTGGAACAGAAGATAAACATTTCAAGTTCTGGCTTAGTCAATGATATCAACTATTCCAAAATGACTGACATTTTTTCTGACATTTTAAGTTGCTTATAAAATAATTGGCAAATATGACATTTCTTGTCTAAATGCAGGCAACACCAGAGAATTCCAAATTCATGAACCTATTTTTAAAACTGAAAATATTGCTAAAATCTTTGAAATCATGAAATTCCTTTGACAAATGAAATTTTAACTTCAAAAACAAGTAACCATCCTTTCTGTTAAACAGATGTATCACCTGAAGTTCTTGTCAACATATTATCCCATTTCACAAGCATTTATCTTCTCAGTTGCTAAGTCAAATACCATAAATGTGTTGGCTTAAACAGCATAAATATATTGGTCAGAATTTGGAGGCTAGAAGAATTCCCAAATTGAGCCATCAGCAAGGTCATGCATTCTCCTCAAAGACTGTGGCATACTGGGCCTGACTGCTGGTGATCCTTGTTCCTTGACTTTTCCATCACATGATAGTAAATACAGTGGGAGCTTCTTTCTCTTCCAGGCTCTGTTAACTTCCACCTCTGGCTGCTCCATTTGGCTTCTCTTCTGTGGCCTTCTCTATAAGGCCTCCAGTGATAGGATTAAGATACATACTGATTCAGTTGGGCCACACCTTAACTGAAGTAAGGTCATCATAAGGTCCTATGTACAACGAGTTAATACTCACAGGAATGGACTAATATTAAAAACATATTTTTCTGGTGTACATAACAACAAACCACCACAGGGGTTAAAAACAGAATTTTCACACATTATACTTCATAGCTTGATAAATGGGTATGCATCAATAATATCAGAAAGAGCCATAATTCCTAAAAAATAAGCCCAGTCCACATCCATGGAAATTTTGAACTTCAATGAAGCCATTGTCTTAAAACATGTTTTTAAAAGAAGTTTTGTCAAAAAAAAATTGATATAGATTATGAAGATATTCCCTAATATAAATATGTTAATTTGGGAGGCAAATTTTTATGCACTTAATTAAACATTGTTCAGCAGTTTCAAATAATTGGAGAGAAAGGAGTCATTCTATTCTCATCTTGGATAGTTCCAGTATTTTAACACAAGGGTAAAAAAAGGACATAAACTAGAGTTCTCATATATGGGAGACATGACATACTTACTCCTCTAAGACTCCAAACTTGTCAATTAATGTTACTCAATGAATTGAGGAACCTAGGTAAAATCTGACTTCGTGCTCAGTTGGGTAACAAGTATGCCCATAATATGCATTCTTTTTAAAATTTAATTTAATTTTTTTTCTTCTCCTCCCCCTCCCCTGCCCCTCTCCTGTATATTTTTGTTCTGTCTATTTGCTGTGTGATCTTCCATATCTATTTCTCTTTTTGTCTTCTTTTTCATCTTTCTCCTCTAGGATTCACTGGGATTTGATCCTGGGGACCTCTCATGTGGAGAGAGGTTCCCTGTCAATTGCACCACCTCAGTTCCTGATCTCTGCTCTGTTTCACCTAGACTCTCCCCTTCTTCTCTCTTGTGTTATCATCTTGCTGCATGCATGGACACTGGCTTGCTGCGTGAGTACTCAGCTTACCATGCAGGCACTGGCTTGCTGTGCTGGCACTGGCTCACCATGTAGGCATTCACGTGGGCACTGGCTCACCACATGGGCACTGGCTCACCACGTGGGCACCAGCTTGCCACACAGACACTCGGCTCACTGCATGGGCATTTGGCTCACCGTGTGGGCACTTGGCCCATTACATGGGCATTGGCTTGCTGTGTAGGCACACTTTCTCTTCTTTTTCACCAGGAGGTCCCAAGGATCAAACCCAGGTCTTCCCATATGGCATGCAGAGGCCTTGCCACTTGAGCCACATCTGCTTTTCCATAATATGCTTTTGTTGTATGTGGAACAAAAATATATTTTGAATGAAATATGAAATTCTATCCAATGTCCTCTAGGGGTGTGTTGTCCAAAAGTACACTACCTAAATGTCTATAAATCGATAGATAGTGTCAAGCCATGCCTAACAGGAAAACTGGAAACCTGGTAATAAAGAATGCAAAAGTGATTTTAGGAATGATTTCATAGCCGTGGAGAAAATACAAAAACAAAACCAAAATCCACATATTGAATAAGATTTCCATATAATATTAAACCTATATGAAATAATAAATAAATCATCATGAGGAAGAGTCAGTAGACAAAACAAGGATTTAATAGTTTCCAAACTATAATTATAAAATAATTTGAAAGAAATAGGAAACAAAAATAAATTTTATTTTAGAGAATAAAATAATTAAATGTATTAAGCCTAATGTAAAGTACCATGAAAGAACAGAATGATGTGGAAAAACAACAATTAGAATTGACAAAAGAAAGAAAAGCAAGTATTTGTAAGATTGAGGTTTAATTGAAATCAAATCTCAATAAATAGATTAAATAGCATATGTGCAACAAAATGTCACATCAAGTAAAAAGGAAAGGAGAAAGATAAACAAGTTCAAGAGATATGGAGGAAAGATTGAGAAGTTACAACCTAATTCTAATAGAAATTAAGAAGGGAAGAAATTTTAAGAGTGGTAGAGATCAATATTTGAAGAGAAATTTGATAATGTATTTTCAAAACTTTGATATCAATCAATAAAGGGAGTCAGTGATTTCAGAGTAGGATTAATAAAAATAAATCCAAAGCCAGATATTCTATAATGGAACATCACCATAAAGAAAAAAATGCATATTTTAACAATGGTGAACAAAAATGGTTAGATTACCTAGAGAATGACAATTGAATTTAGAGCTGATTTCTCATCAATAAATTCACAGGTTGAAAAAAGATATATATATAAAAAAGTAGCTATATGATGTACGCATGATTATCCCTAAAATGTGATGATCTAAAGAGGTTGAAAATAAATATAAAAATAAGCTATGATAGTCATGCAAAATTATAAACAGAAATATAAAAATCATAAAAATATCCATAAGAACAAAATAAAAAATGCTATCAGAATTAGCAAGGAAAAATTAACAAAGAAGTTCCAAATTGTTTTTTTCTAGACAGTTTTATAAATAGTTTTCTGATCTTCCTAACAATGTATCTTCAAAATATATCATTCCAAAATTTATAATATTTTAAAGGAAAGAGTGAATTTTTAATAACCTCACTCAGAAGCAAATAAAATAAACAGGCAAAAATTAGTATTATATAAATTAAGTATTCATTTTTTAAAATCCTCACTATATAAGATGACAATAATTCAAGACAGTAAATGATTGATGAGTCCTTGAACAAAAATCATCTTAACTTCCATTCTACCAAAAAGTGCTTTGAATTTAGGTAATATTAAGGTTGTCAAGGTATATGTCTAAAGCAAAGATAGCAAACCTACCTATCTAAAGTAAAATAGGGAAGCATGATTATTATTATTTTGTTTTCCATAAGGGCAAGGTGTTTTGGCAGGATAAAGAGGATTTAATAATTTAATTTTGTATGATAATTTTATGGTTTCTTTTTTTGAAAATACAATTTACATCCAGCAGATGCAAAGTCTGAGCATGTTCTGGCCAGAGAGAACTCTTGAACAAAGAGTCTCCATGCTTAAAGTTAGAAGCCAAGATTGACAGTTTGAAATTAATTACGAATCCACTAAAGAGAAAGAATATGTTTGTAAATTATTCTTCTGGGTGTGATACCCTTTGATTATACTGGATTCAGTTGAGGGACATTTTATTTAAATTACCCATTAAGATTAGAGCTTTCATTCAACCACATCAGTAAGGCATGACTCAGGTTGATCTCCAGCCCCCTTGTGGACTGATATAAGCAGATGCTCACTCAAGAAGACACACAGAGGAGAGCTTTGTCATTTCTGATCCTGTAATGTGACAGAAAGGAGAAGTCTCAAACAGTACCAGAGAGAGATGGAGCATTTGCCTGAAGCTTACAGCTGGCCTTGAAACGGGAGCCAGGACTGACATAGGAAGCTCTGAGAAATGAGCCCTAACCAGGAGAGAGAGAAGACTGGAAGCCTGGAGGAAAAGGAGAGACCAGGCAAGATCAGCGACCATCTTGCTTCAATACTTGTCAGTTGACTTTGGTGAGAAAGCAACCTTGAGTTTGACACTTTATAGCCTTGTAACTGTAAGCTTTTACCAAATAAATACCCTTTATAATAGCCAACAGATTTGTGGTACTTTGCATCAGCATCCCTTTGGCAGACTCATACACCATGACATAAAATAACTGGGAGTGCTGAACAGGCGGGGACACTGATAGCATCTTCTAAAACTTGGGCTATTTATATTTATTGGAATAATATTATTCTACACAAAGTATCCACAATTTCTGAAAAGAATCACCAAACTGACTTGAAAGTAAAGTTAATGAGGTTAGCAGAAGCTAATTTAATGTGAATTGACCAGTTTCCAGTGTCTTTTAGGTGTGCATTCATTTATGAAAATATAAGTTATGAGATTGTAAACATGAAGTATTACAGTAATATTTTAAACTAAGTGTGATGTTCGATAAGAATGGACAGACTATGTGATAAGAAACCTTTCTACATTTGTTGTCTTAGATATAATGCCAAGTATCAACAATTTGTTTCTGTATACCCAAGGCCTTGGCAGCTATTTTCACTGCCTCAATTTCTTTCCTCTCAATGTAGTTTTGAAAAGGTAACAGCCTTGATTTTCTTCATTAAAAAAAAATCGGGAAACGGACTTTGGCCCAGCGGTTAGGGCGTCCGTCTACCATATGGGAGGTCCGCGGTTCAAACCCCGGGCCTCCTTGACCCGTGTGGAGCTGGCCATGCGCAGTGCTGATGCGCGCAAGGAGTGCCGTGCCACACAAGGGTGTCCCCCGCGTGGGGGAGCCCCATGCGCAAGGAGTGCGCCTGTGAGGAAAGCCACCCAGCGTGAAAAGAAAGTGCAGCCTGCCCAGGAATGGCGCTGCCCATCCTTCCTGTGCCGCTGACGACAACAGAAGCGGACAAAGAAACAAAAGCAAAGAAATAAGACGCAACAAATAGACACCAAGAACAGATAACCGGGGGGGGGGGGGGGGGGAATTAAATAAATAAATAAATCTTAAAAAAAAAAAATCAACAAAACCCCTTGATTACTGTGATGGAGGAATTAAAGACAAACATGCATTTTAGATATTATCATCTGTGTATTCTATATCATAATGCATATTGGACACTCACAATTGTTTATTTGAAATAAGTTTCAGTTGAAATTTTATTTCATATTTTGAATTAAAATTCAATATAGCCAAGTTTTATTTTAACACCCATTTATTGGTTATGATTATTTATTGCTTTTAAAATGTGTAATTATAAAAATATTTCAGGATAAGTGAAATATATGCTTGAACAAATTAAATGCAATATATTTTGCTTATATGACAATTTAAAGCTGATATACCCTTCTAAATAATGTTGTGACCATATATTTTTACCTTGCTTCTTTTTTTAAAAAGATTTATTTATTTTTATTTATTTCTCCCCCCCTCCATATTGTCTGCTCTCTGTGTCCATTCACTGTGTGTTCTTCTGTGACCACTTCCATCCTTAACAGCGGCACTGGGAATCTGTGTCTCTTTTTGTTGCATCATCTTGTGTCAGCTCTCCATGTGTGCGGCGCCATTCCTGGGCAGGCTTCACTTTCTTTTGCACTGGGTGACTCTCCTTATGGGGCGTACTCCTTGCGTCTGGGGCTCCCCTACACGGGGGACACCTCTGTGTGGCATGGCACTCCTTGCTTGCATCAGTGCTGCTCATGGGCCAGCTCCAAATGGGGCAGGAGGCCTGGGGTTTGAACTGTGGACCTCCCATGTGGTAGGTGGATGCCTTATCCATTGGGCCAAGTCTGCTTCCCTACCATGCTTCTTAAATTCCATGAAATATCCCTATGAAGTATTAATTATAGTAAATACTTATTTTGAAGTTTTCATTCTGGGTCAATATTTCTACCTTCTGGTATAGAAGAATCTCTTATTTAAGTCAGTCTTCTGATTCTTTGCAATATTTCTGCCAAATGTAATAGTGAGGGAAAATAATTTAAATTTTATATTCATTTTAATTTCATTGCTAAATGCTCTTTAGGGGCAGCATTTTTTTCCATCAGAGAATGATTTGAAAGTATGTTTTCAATATTCATTTGCTTATAAGAATATATGCAATATGATGGTTTAGGGAAGCAAGCATTACATATTCCTTGGTGAGATATAAGCACGTATCTACTGAGAATTAGTACATTAATATCTAAGATTAAGCATAAAAATACATATTATTTTTGCAAACTTACCCCTTGAGATAATGGCTTTGCATATATTAATATATGAGTATTTCAATTCTATTTATTTAACCAGTTTCTAATTTGTTTTTCAGTATTACACCAAGATACTCAGTGACTGTAATTTACCTTGTGTACCCTCCTTATCATTTTACATGTCCAAAATATTTATTAACTATTCTCTGTAATAAAATAATTTTACTTGTGCTCCAATAAATTAACTTTTTGTGGGAAGAGGTAACGTGGGGCATTTTGGAGACATTGGAATTGTTCTACATGATATTGCAATGATGGATGCAGGCCATTATACATTTATCGAAACCTATAAAATTGTACAGTGCAAAGTATAAACCATCATGTAAACTATTGACCATGGTTAGTAGCAATGCTTCAATATTTGTTCAGCAATTGTAACAAATGTACCACACTGATGAAAGATGTTATTAATGGGAAAATATAAGAGGGGATGGGGTATATAGGACTCCCCTATATTTTCAATGTAACTTTTCTGTAATCTAAAACTTCTTTAAATAAAGTTAAAAAAATACATTATTTTGGTTTAGTAGAGAACTCCTTCAATATGTAGACACTGTGTTTACCATATAACCCTTGAGTGTTAGCCATACAGTTGTGACTAAGAGGTAGATGTAGGGAAAAAAAATAACATGACCTTTAATACTGTATTTGTACTTGTAAAATTAAAGTTCTCTGTAGCCAAATTTTATAGTCCATTAATTTCAAATCCTTCTAAAGCCAATCACAGAATGCCTAAAGTTCAGCAGCAAACCATGTACTTAAATGTAATGTCCTTTTTACTTAAATGTGATACTTTAATAAGAATTGAAAAAAATCCTAACCAGTGATCATAAACACTGGTCACTGTTATATTGGCACTCAGAATTTAACTACTACCATCAAATGAAGATTTTTTGTGTTTTTTTTTCAATCTCATTCAAGAATGTACATTGCTGCATTGCCCCAGAGAAGTAATAGACATATTGTTATATACTGTTATCACACTTTGGCTCAATAAATTCCATCCCTTGATAAACAAGACCATGACTTTAATGGGAAATTCTGCAGCAGACCTGAAGGAGCTCAGCTAATTGTACTTCCCACAGCTAAAGGGCAAGTTCTTTCTTGAGGGAAACCTGAATGGTGCAACTCCCACATCCATTGCTGACACAAGATTATCCCAAGCAGTGAGCTGTGACAGAGAGGTGGATAGCCCTTGGATTACTGCCTAGATCCCTTAAATACACAGCAAACTTTGTATTTTAATGTAGAGAAAAACAAAACCATCCTTTGAGCATCTTTACATTGCATCAACATACACTAAATAATATTTTTTTCAATGTATTGTTATAGAAGTTGTGAACTTACAAAAAGATCATGCACATGTGTAGAATTCCCATACCATAACCCTTTACCAACACACCACACCATTGTGGAACATTTGTTTCAGATTATGTGATAATATCATCAGACTTTTACCACTAACTATGGTCTATAGTGTACATTTGGTATATATTTTCCATAACTGCATATTATTGACACAGCACATCTTTGGCATTGATGCAAGAATATTACAGTATTGCTGTTAACTATAGTCCGTAGGTTACATTGATTGTATTTTTCCCATGCTTTTCCACATTCTCACCAACCCTGCAATAGTGACATTTATCTGTTCTAGTTCGCAGAAGGACATCTTGCATTTGTACTATTAACAATTCTCATCCAATTCTGGGTTCACTGTGATATTCAGACCCAAGATTATTCTCTAGCTTTCTTTCAATTGACATTTACATTCCTAGACTTTCATTTTCAGCCACAATCCTATTTACAAAACAGCTGCTACTCACAATAATGTATTACCATCAATTCTATCCATTTCCACACTTGTACAGTCAAGTTAATAAAAACTTCTCTATATATTAAACATCAGTACTCCTCCACAGCCTTACTTTTAACTCCTTATTTTGTTTCCTCTTAATTCCAGGTTTTATTTTTCATATTGAGTTCATATTAGTGAGATCATGGAATATTTGTCCTTTTATGTCTGGTTTATTTCATGTAAATCTTCAAGATTCATACATGCTATCATATGTGTCCCAATTTCATTTCTTCTTAGTGTAGCATAGTATTTTTATATCATATTTTGTTTATCCTTTCATTGGTTGATCGACACCATTGGTTGTTTCTGTCTTTTGGGAATTGAGAATAATGCCACTATGAACATTGTTGTGCAGATAGCAGTATGTATCAATTTTCATTTCCTCAGGATATATTCTTAGTAGTGGAATTGCTGGATCATATGGCAATTCAAAATTTAGCTTCCTGAGGAACTGCCAAACTATCGTCCACAGAGGCTGCACTATTTTACATCCCACCAACTGAAGGAGTGTTTCCTATTTCTCCATATCCTCTTCAGCGCTTATTGTTTGCTGTTTTTCAGTAATGACCATTCTATGTGGTGTAAGATGATATCTCATTGTCATTTTGATTTACATTTTCCTAGTAGCTAGTGATATTGAACTTTTTTTTCATATGCTTTTTGGCCATTTGTATTTCTTCTTTGGAGAATTGTCTATTTAAATCTTTTGACCATTTAAAAATTGCATTGCTTACTCTTTTATTTTTGAGTTATATGATCTCTTTATATAGAAGGAAAATCAAACCCTTATTGGATATGTGGTTTCCAAATATTTTCTCCCGTTGTGTGGGCTGCTTTTTCACCTTCTTGAAAAAGTCCTTTGAATCACAGAAGTGTTTAAGTTTAGGAAGTTCTGTTTATCCATGTTTTCTTTCATTGCTTGTGCTTTCAGTGGAATGTTTAAGAATCCACCATCTACTACCATGTCTTGAAGATATTTTCCTACATTTTTCTTCTAGTAGCTTTATTGTTCTAGCTTTTATATTTATGTCTTCGATCAATTTTCTTGTTGATTGTTCTAGCTAGAACTTCAAGAACTATATTGAACAACAGCGATGGCAGTGTGCATCCTGTTCTTGTCCCTGATTTCAATGGAAAGCTTTTAGTGTTTCACCATTGAATATATGGTTAGCTGTAGGTTTTTCATATATGACCTTTATCATGAGGAGAAATTTTCCTTCAGTTCTTATCTTTTGTGGTATTTTTATCAAGAAATGGTGCTCCGTTTCATCAAATGCCTTTTCTGCATCAATTGATAGTATCATGTGATTTTTCTTCTAAAATTTATTAATGTGTTCTATCATGCTGATTTATTTTCTTGTGTTGAACTACCCTTGCATGCCTGATATAAAACCCATTTGATCATGATGAATAATTCTTTTAATGTATTGTTGGATTCAATTACCAAGTATTTTCTTGAGAATTTTTGCATCCATATTCATTAGGAAAATGCTTCTGTAATTCTCTTTTTTCATATCTTTATCTGGCTTTGGTATTAGGGTGATATTGGCTTCATAGAATGAGTTTGGTAATGTTCCTTCTTGCTTAATTTTTTGGAAGAGCTTGAGTAAGATTGGTATTAAATCTTTAAATGCTTGCTAGGACTCACCTGTGAAACTATCTGGTCCTGGGTTTTTCATTTTAGAGAGCTGTTTGATGACTGTTTCAATATCTTTACTTGTGATTGGTTTGTCTTCTATTTCTTCTAGGGTCATTTTAACTTGTTCATATGTTTCTAGGAGTTTTTCCATATCATATACATTGACTAGTTTGTTGGCATAAAATTATTCCTATATCATTTTATGAACTCTGTTATTTCTGTTGGGTCAGTAGTAATTTCCTTTTTTTTTTCATTTATTTTATTTTATTTATTTGCATCTTCTCTTTTTCTTTTTCAGTTTAGCTAAGGTTTATTGATTTTGTTAATCTTCTCAAAGAGCTAACTTTTGGTTAGTTAATTCTATTTTATTTTCTCAATTTCATTTATTTCTGCTCTGATCTTTATTGTTTCATTCCTTTTCCTTGTTTTGGGATTAATTTGCTGTTCTTTTTCTAGTTCCTCCAGCTGTGTTGTTAGGTCATTGCTTCTAGCTCTTTTTTCTTTTTTAATGAAAGCATTGCGGGCTATAAATTTCCCTCTCAGCATTACCTTTGCTGATTTCCATAGGTTCTGATATGTTGTGTTCTTGTTTTCATTTGTCCCAAGATATTTATTTGATTTCTCTTGAAATTTCTTCTTTGACCCACTGATTATTTAAAAGTGTGTTTTTTTACTATCCATGTATTTGTGAATTTCCCCTTTTTCTGCCCCTTATTGATTTCCTTCCTTATTCCATTATGATCAGAGGGAGTGCTTTAATCTTGTTGAATTTACTGAGATATGCTTTGTGACCCAATAGTTGATCTATCCTGGGGAAAAATCCAGGAGCACTTGGGAAGAATGCATATTCTACTGTTGTCAAGTGCACTGTTCTCTATATGTCTATTAGTTTTAGTCCATTGACCATATTATTCAAGGTATCTGTTCCTTTATTGATCCTCTGACCAGATGTTCTGTCCAATATGGAGAGTGGTGTATTGAAGTGTCCAACTATTATTGTACAGAGATCTATTTCTCCCTTCAGTTTTGCCAGTGTTTGCTTCATGTAATTGGGGACATTCTGTTTAGGTGAATATACATTTTTGATTGTTATTTCTTCCTTGTGAAATGCCTTTTTTCCCTCTAAGTTTTGGGGTTTTTTTTTTTTTTAGATTTTTATTATTTATTTATTCCCCCCACCCCTCATTTGTCCTTGCTGCCTTCTCTCTGTGTCCATTTGTTGTGTGCTTTCTGTTTCTTTTTGTCTTCTGTTTTATTCCATCAGAGGCACCATGAACTAAACCTGGGACCTTCCATGTGGGAGAGAAGCACTCAATCACTTGAGCTACCTCAGCTCTCTGGTTTGTTGTGTCTCTCATTGTCTTTCCTCTTTGTGACTCTTTGTTGTGTCATCTTGTTGCATCAGCTCAATGCACCTGCCCATTATGCCAGTTCACTGCCCTGCTCATCTTCTCCAGGGGAGGGTGGGAACTGAGTCTCAGACCTCCCATGTGGTATGTGGGAGCTCAATCACTTGAACCACATCCACTTCCCTGGTTTTGCTTTCAAAGTCTATTTCATCCCATGTAAATATAGCTACTCCAGCTTTTTTCTTGTTGTTGTTACTGCATGCATGGAATATATTTTTCCAGTCTTGAATGTTCAATCTATTGGTATCCATGTGTCTAAGGTGATTCTCTGGTAGACAGCATATAGATGGTTTGCGGTCACCCCTCGGGCTGAAGTGTGGTTTGCTGGCCTGGCGGGGGAGCGGCCGCAGCAGGCCAAGCCGCTGCCCCCATAATAGAGTGGCTGGTCGGACTCACCGCCACCCCTGAAGGGAGCTCGGCATGGGCGCACAGTGCCCTCGGGTCTCCCCTTCTCGGCAGCTATGCTTCCGCAGCCGCCCCTCCTCCCGGATGGCGCCACACGATGCCTGTGGGGCGGCACCCTTCTTCTTCTTTCTCCCTGCGCAGGCGCAGGGCAGAAAATTCCAGTCTGCCCTTTTCCCCTCCCCCGACAGCAGCAACAGCCAGGCGTGGGTGGAAAAATCCAGTCTGCCCTTTTCCCTCCCCCCGACAGCAGCAACAGCCGGGCGTGGGTGGGAAACTCAAGTCTGCCCTCCACCCCAGCAACAGCAGCCACCAATCCCTAAACCCTGCCCCTTCCCCCAGTAACAGCGACAGCCAATCCCTAATCACCACCCCTCCCCCGTCCAGTACTGCCCACTGACCTTTCGCCGGCAACCAATCAGAACAGGGCGTGGCTTCGACCAATCAGCCTTCCCCAGCCCCTATAAAACTGTTGCCTCTCCCTCAATACAGTGGACTTGCGTGTTTACCTTGTCTCTGCGGTAGTTTTTCTGCCGTGCGCCCTCCAGTCCTGAGAACCCCCGACAAGGGCCTGGCCTCCCTTGTCCCCAGTTTGTCGCCTGCTTCTCCAGGCTACCCCTTCATCGCCGGCTTTGCCGGGCGACCCCGTCAGCCGAACCGCGCAACCCCTGTGAGACCGACCCCTCGTCTGCTGCCGGAACGATCCCTCGTCCCAAGTGGGACCGACCCCTCGTCCAAAGCTGGACAGACCCCTTGTCCGCAGCCAGACCCCACCTCTACCGACCGAGCAAGCCGCCGCAATGGTTCATATTTTCTTATCCATTCTGCCAGTTTCTGTCTTTGATTGGGGAGATTAAGCCATTAACATTCAATGTTATTACTATAAAGGCAGTTCTTATTTCATACATTTAGACCTTTGCATTTTATCTGTCATATTTTATTTTACCATGCTTTCTACACTTTTAGTTACTATTACTGATATAATCTTCACTCTAGAATCCCTTCCAGGCCTCTCTTTCCTATCTTTCCTTTCCAGCCTGTAGCACTCCTTTAGTGTTTCCTCCAAAGCAGGACTCCTTGTTAGAAACTCTCCCAGTTTCTGTGAATATTCTAAACTCGCCCTCATTTTTGAAAAACAATCCTACTGGATATAAAATTCTTGGCTGGCAATATTTCTCATGCAGTATCTTAACTATATCATACCACTGCCTTCTTGCCTCCATGATTTCTGATGATTAATTACCACTTAATCTTCTTGGGTTTCCCTTCTATGATATACATCATTTTTGTCTTTCTTCTCTAAAAATTTATTTTTGGCATTCAACATTCTGGTTAGTAATTGTTGTGGAGTTTTCTATTTGGATTTATTCAGATAGCAGTATGAAGTGCTTCTTGGACATGTATATCTATGTCCTTCAGTTGGGTTGGGAAATTTTCTGCCATTATTTCTTTAAATATTCCTTTTGCCCCTCTTCTCCTACTGGGACACCCATGACATGTATGTTTGCATGTCATTTACTGTCATTTAGTTCCCTGAGACTGTTCAATTTTTTCCATTCTTCATCTGTTCTTCTTTATGTTTGCTTTTGGAAGCTATGTCATCAAGCTTGCCATCCTTTTTCAGCCTCCTCAAATCTGCTATGACATGCTTCCAGTGTAAGTTTAATTTCATTTATTGCACCTTTCACTCCCATAAGATCTGCTATTTTTCTATGTATGCTTTCAAATTCTTCTTTGTGCTCACCCAGTGTCTTCTTAATATCCTTAATCTCTTTATCCATCTTCTTGAATTTAATAAGGAGATTTGTTTGAACATTTATGATTAGTTGTCTCAACTTCTTTATATCATCTGGAGGCTTATATTTTCCTTTAAATGGGTCATATCTACCTGTTTCTTGGTATGGATTGTAATTTGTTGGTGTCTCAGCATCTGGCTTACTAGATGTATTTATTCTGGATGCAGTTTCTCTCTTTAGGTTTTCTTGCCCTTTATCCCTTGCTGGTTTTGTAGTACGAGCCAAGGAGGTAGCTGTTGTTGTAAGCTGTGGAGGCTGAAGCTACCCACATTGCCTCAGGAGTTGATGAAACTTCTCCCACCTTACTACTCTACTAGGGGTAGAGACAGAGCCACAGCCATGTGTAATTATCTAAGTCATGCACACCAAGACCATCTGTATTTGCCCTAAAAGACTGATGACTGATGAAACTTCACACACCTTCTTTACCTGCCTGGAGCATGGATGGAGCTGCAGGTGTGGGCAACAATTTATGCCATGCAAGCCCAATATGACTGCAGTTGCCCAGGTAGACTGATGTAGCACCAGCACTCCTCCTTCCCTGCCAGAGGTATGGATGGATCCTCTGGAGTGTCCAACAATCTAATCCATGTGGGCAAAATATGCCTGCAGTGGCCCTGAGAGACTGAGGGATTACTGTCCCTTCTGTCCTTTAAGGGGTGGGGATGGAAACACAGGTGCCCAGCAGTGTTGGCCAAAATGCCTTCCATCTGGTAAGGCTGAGGAAACACAAACCTCATCCAATCCTATTTGGTGGTAAGGGTGGATCCACAGGAACAGAACAGTTTAGTCCATGCAGGCTGAAGTTTTTTTTTTTCAAACTTCATGATGTTTATTAAAAGCTGGCTGTGCACTAAAGAGTTCCCCACACTTATTACATGTAAAAGCTTGCTCTCTTATGTGAATTTTATGAATTTTCTCATGGCTAATAAGATTTATTCTCTGAGTTTTTCCACATTCACTAATGAATTCTCTAGTGCCGAATAAGATGAGAGCTCTGCCGGAAGGATTTTCCACATTCAGTGCATTCATAGGGTTTCTCTCCAGTGTGAATTCTCTTGTGTTGAATAAGAGATAAGCAGGCACTGAAGGACTTTTCACATTCATTGCACATGTAAGGTTTCTCTCCAATGTGAATTCTCTGATGCTGAATAAACTGTGAATGCTGACTGAAAGCCTTGCCACACTCATGACATTCATAAGGTTTCTCACCAGTGTGAATTCTGTGATGCTGAATGAAAGAGGAGTGAACATTGAAGGCTTTCCCACAATCATTACACTCACAGGGATTCTCCCCAGTGTGAATTCTTCGATGGCAGATAAGGTGTGCACTCTGGCTGAAAGCTTTCCCACAGTCACTACACTCATAGGGTTTCTCTCCATTATGCATTCTCTCATGTTTTATTAGGATAGATATTTGTCCAAAAGTTTTCCCACACTCATTACATTCATAAAGTTTCTTCCCAGTATGACTGCCCAGAAAGGTTTAGAAAATACTGCTCCCCTCTTACCATATTGGGGTGTGGGGATGGAGCCCTAAGTGACTAACTGTTCAGTCTGCAGTGACCAAAAGCACCTAGAGAGGTTGGTACAGGTCTCCTCAACTTCTTCCCTGCTGGAGGTGGGGCTGGAGCTTAGACTAGGCCTGCAATCCAATATGGGTGGAAAGAAACAAGTCCCTAGAATCACTGTAATTTTCAATCAGTCCTGCCTTGCCTCATGCCATGTGGGTTGGCGTGGTGAGTTAAAATGGTGGTTAACAACCTCTTTTCAACTTAAATAGGTTCAAACATTAGCTGTTCTTAGGATTATACTTTAGATAGCCAAATTTACTAATCAGTAGCTGAAGACTCTTCCTTCCCCATTTTTGTGAAATATAGCTTCCAATACCAGCCATGGACTAGCTCCCAAGGTGGCTTGTGCCACCAATGGAAGATGGGCAGCCTTCATGGTGTAGAGTGCTCTACTCTCTCAACTTCACTGCTGATGGGCAATCTCCTCCTTCCATTCTTTCAAGGATGTTTCAGGGCTTTTTTCTGGTCTCTGGGTCTCCCAAAGAGGTGTTTGAGATAGCTCTGGGTGATTACTAACTGTACTATAGGAAAAGCTGACTCTTGGAGCTCCTTAGTCAGCTGCCACCTTGCCCTTCCCTCCTACACTAAATAATTTTATAATGATATTTGAATAATCAAAAATTGTTAATTTATACCCCCTGTGCTATATTCAGTAGTAATAATTTGCTTGTTTTTGGAAAGTGTTTGATATATCCAAGCCTAATAGCCCCAACATCAAAATTTACCAATCATTTGATAAAAATTTACACCTTAATATCAAAAGTCCATGCTCCAAACCTTGTCTAAAATTTAGTCAAAATAAGCTATTCTATTTGAAAGCTGCATATAATTTATGAATTTATCAGCATTTTAAAAATTTATATTCTTCAGTGCAAGGTTTTCTTATACTTAGGAAGAAATTAGTGAACATTTGTTGAAATAATTAAATGATTTTTAACTGATTTTCCATAAACAAATATCTAAAGTCATTAGTTTATATTATATTCCATAAATATAGTATGTATTTGAGTAAAACTAGTTTTCACACAGTATATGGTGTCACTGGAATAAATTGTATTTCTATTTTCCAGTTCTTGTCTAAAACTTTGTTAAAATATGACAGTTTATACTTGAATTTTTCTGTGTATGTTATTATTTGTTCTGCTTCTTCTTCAGGTTATTTTTATTCCAAATATTTTTAGTGCTTTACATATAGTTATTAATGTTTGTTGAATAAATAATTGCTGATTGGGAGAGTAAAGCTCAAGAATACAAAGAGAAGACTCTCTTTCTCTTCAGACAAAGTAGTCAGAAGAATTATTAGACCTTTTACCTCATCTGAAATACATTTGTAATGCAAGTATTCAGGCTTTCTATACTGCTAAGATAGTTGAACATATTAAATTTAAAGTATCAGTTTGGAGCATATATTATAGACACATTCAAAATGAAATGCTATGAATGTTATAATATTCAAGAATGATTTTGAATATTTTTCCCAGTGAGGTAGGGCATTAAAAGTCTATGAGTAATTAATTGATTATTCATTTTTATTCGTGTTCTCTGGAAGAGTGTGATGATCTTACTGCTGTTATTACTATTTTATTTTTCCAGAAAAAATGTAATAATTAATAGAAAGATAAATCCCTAGTGCTTGAAATATGTTGAGACTATTTTTTTAATATCTTATTGTTTTCCAGCTAAATCACACATATATTGATGACAAGTAATTTTTAATATATCTTGCCTTAAGGATCTTACAATCTGAATTGTAAAATTTATCTTACTATTTATTAAGTGTAGGGTGTTCGATGTGGGAGGGTACATACAGGACAGGGTGCACATGGGGGAGACTTCCATGGAATATGTAAGTGTTCATCTTGTCATAGTGTTATATCAGTGGGTGGAGACCCACACAACAAAGAAAATATAATATTAAACTCCCATCCTAGGGAGTCATGCTATGTTCTCAGATAGAGGGTCAAGAGTTTCCTGAGATCATAGGCAGTAATAAAAGAAAATATACCAATATGTCAAGCCCTCAATATTATTGCAAGTAACTATGAATCTTATTCTTCAAAATGTGAAGCTTAGTGGTTACCATATGTTCTGAGTGGAGAGGGAAGGAAGAATAGAACTGATGGAACATAAGGCATTTTTTAGGGCATTAGAATTATTCTGCATGATCTTGCAATAATGATCATTTAAAATTTTACCAATATTTGTAAAAATGTATGGCCCAAGACGTAAGTCATAATGTAGAACACTGACCATGGTCAGTAACAATGCTTCAATATTTGTACATCAGTTGTAACAAATGTGCCATCCACATGTAAGATGTTTTTAATAGGGGAGAGGGGAGAAAGGGGAGGGCTTTGGGTATATGAGAACCACCTATATTCTCTACATGACTTTTCTCATACCTAAACCTTCTTTGAAGATAAGAAGAAAAAAAAATAAGACACTTGGGGAATATATGGGAGAAATTCTCACAGTACATAAAGACAACAGCTCTTACAATGGTGAAAGACATATAATTTTTTTTTGTATTATATATATATATGCTTAATTATCAGTATTATTTCATTTTCTTATTTTTATTTGGTTATTTCCTTGGCTTCATCTTTGGAGTGGTTATGGATCACAGAAGGGTCACAACTTTGGCAGGGAAGGAACATTGGGGTAGAGTGTCAGTGATGGGGAGATGCATGGGAGGGGTTCATTTGGGGTAAGCCTCTAAAACATATAAATGTGTTCAAGTGTTTGTGAGGCATTGCTGCAGTGGGTGGAGATCCACAGAGTAATCAAAAGAATATTAAGTTCTATCCTATGGAACTCTGCTACATTCTCTTGTGGGACAGCAAGAATCCCCTGAGCAAAGGGGCAGTGACTAGTGAAGGAGGATGGACCATTGCACCAAACCCTTGATATTGATCATTGTACTTATGAACATTTTCTTTTGAAATTGAAACTTAGCCTAATATTATGGGTTGCCTAAGAGTCCTCCTAAGCACCTCCTTTTTGTTCAAATGTGGCCTCTCTCTGCAGAACTCAGCATATAAACGCACTACCCTACCTTCCCCCAGCATGGGACATGACTCCCAGGGATGACTCTCCCTGGCACCCAGGGATTGCTAACAAGCACAAACTAGCAATGTACCTGGAAAAAGACTTTGACCAAAAGGGAGAAATATCAAATACAAATGAGTTTTTATAGCTAAGAGACTTCAAAGTGAGTCAGGAGGTCATTCTGGAAGTTACATTTATGCATGTCTCAGCAAGATCTCTTTGGCTGCCAAAGCAAATATTGCCTCAGATAGCAGGGCTCCAGAGGGCTCTAGAGAAATCCAGACACTACAGGCAGGGCAGGCAGTCCAGGAGTTTGGCACCTTGCCAGTGGGCCTTAACTTGGAACTTATGATCCCCAGTGTGACAGAGTTGGACTCATTTGTGGGTTCCCTACACATGGCTCTTCCACCCTTTCTCTTTGAACCTATAGTTAGTACTGTACTTGACAGGTGTATGTTCAAAAGACTTAAATCTTTGGTATATCCAGGTGCATGCTGGGCCCTGAATCACAGCAGAGTTGCAGCACATACTCTCCCATTCATTGGACTATCCCAGGACAACTAATAATGTGATAATGAAGGTCAATGCCCATCCCAAGGAACGGAGAGCATCTGCAACTACAAGCAAGAGAGTTCTATTCATCTCCCGCATGGGATCTAAGCCCCCTCTCAGTTAGAGGCAGAGTGGTCATTACCATCCCCAAATCCTCAAGATTGGAGAATGAACAATGGACTAAAGTAGATTTATTATTACTCTACTATAGACTTATTGTTATTCTATCAATGGAAGAAATTTTATCATTGATGTGAGGGCAGTGCACCATAGGTTCTGAGGAGAGGGCAAAGGAATAATAGGTGCAATATAGGGGTATTTTGGGGTCATTGGAAGTGTCCTGTGTGATGTTACAATGATGGATACAGACCATTACATATTTTGTCATAACTTAAAAAATTCCTTAGCAGAGTGTAAATTATAATGTAAACTATAATCCAGGCTTAGTGGCAATGCGTCAATATGTGTTCATCAATTGCAACAAATGCATCACACTAATCAAAGTTGCTGTTAGTGTGGGAAAATGTGAGAGGGGGCAGGAGTGGGGCATATGGGAATCCCCTATATTTTTTTGTGTAACAATTAAATAATCTAAAGTTTCTTTAAAATAAATTTTTAAAATACCATATTACTTGTCTTAAGGATCCTTAAAATCTGAATAGTAAAATTTATTTATTTATTTATTTATTTATTTACTTGCTTGCTTACTTATTGACAATGGTAAAAACTCAGGCCCTAGGTTTGTGCCTCAGTTATATGCTTTACCAGAAACTCTTTGCACAGAAACATTTCCCCTGGTTACAAAGCCCATGTGGGTTAATTTCTACTGTCAGAGCAACCATTCTGATTTGCATTGATTTTAAATGACATTTTCTGCAGGTATGCTCTAGAAATTTGAGATTGGTTTTTGACAAGAAACTTATGCACTTTCCTTAGTCAAGAATCTATAAGTTGTATAGATATTTGTTTACTATCACTTGTGCTATTGGGAAATATTGTTGACCTGAATCTGACATTCTTTGCTAATGTTCTTCCATTAAAGAAATCTGAACTAAGAGTAAAAATACACCATACTTTCTTAATACATAATTTTCATTTTAGAGATGCCAAAACTGAAGCACACTGAGAAGTTAAGTGTGTTGGCAAAAATTACACATATAATCAATATTACAAATTAAAAATGAGTTCTGTAAGAATACAAAATCAAATACTGCAATAAAACATATCTATTTAAGTAAAATTTTAAGTTTATGTATCAAAATATTTTAATGGTTATATATTAGTTTCCTATTGTAATAAATTACCACAAATTTAATAACTTAAAACAACACAAATGCATTCTGTTACCATTGTGGAAGTCAGAAGTCTGAAATCAGTTCCACTGGGCTAAAGGTAAGGGGTAGGCAGGGCTGGTTCTTTCTGGAGACTCTAAGGAGAATATCCTTTTTATTTGCTTTTTCCAGTTTCTTGAGCTGCATTCTTTATATTCCTTGGTTCATAGCTCCTTCCTTCCACTTTAAAACCAGAAGCATAAAACCTTCAAAGCCAGAAGCTTAGTATCTTCAAATCTCTCTGCTTCTGTGGTCACAGTGCTTTATTCTCTCTGTGATCTCCTGCCTCCCTCTTAAAAGGACTCCTATGATTACACAGTAACTACCCAGATGATCTCCCCATTTCAAGGTTCTTAATTTAATCACATATTTTAATTACAGTTCTTTCTGCTCAATGGAAACTTTCTTTTCCTCATTAAGTGTCTGTTTTAATGATATCATCTAATTATTAGCAATACTATTGTCTATTAAGTATTGCATTGTATTGCATAAGTTTGAGCTTTACTTTCAAGAAATGTTTACCAGATGGCATACTTATATTAAGATGGCAGGGAGAATTTCCTCTTTCAATCTAAAGTCATTGGAGAAAACAAATATCAAATATGATAACTGTTGTTAAACTATTCAAATCAATATATAAATTGCAAATGCATCAGTTATGACATTGGGCATAATATTTAAATAAACATGCCCCGGGATTTAGGAAAGTTTGACACTGATGATTTGTAATTCCTTCATTTCAAGTCTATTGAAATCTGCTTAGCAACAACACTAAGATTTCAGAAAATCAGGGAAGAATATTGATGTCAATAAGCCTTAGAAGACATAAAACCAAATGCAACAAACAACAGTGATCTTGGATTGAGAAGAAATATATATAACTCCTGATCTTTTTGCTTATTGGGTATGTAAACTTGGGCAATTTACTTATTATTTCTGATTTTCACCTTCTCATCTTCCTGGCTTCATGGCAATATTATGAGTATCAAGTTGTTTGAAAAAGTATAGTGAAGGGGATAGAATAAACCACAGATGAACACTGCAAGGTAAGAAACATTGCCTTGGGAAAGGAAAAGAGAGTCAATGAAATAGTTTGAATGTCTGTAGAGAAAGTAAGTTAGGTTTCTTTATGGAACTGCAGAACTTTTTAACTCATATTTCCTCATCCCACATGTTAAGGATTGAGTCATGTCCCCCACAAAAGACATTGACAAGTCTTAATCCATGCTTTTGTGGGTGTAAACAGGTTTGTAAATAGAACCTTTGAAAATGTTAATAGTTAAGGTGTGCCCAAACTGAATTAGAGTGAGCTTTAATCCAATAACTATGAAGCCAATAGAAGCTAGCAGTCAGAAGAAGCCAGTGAATGAGACAGGTCACCATGTGACAGAGGCAGAGATGCAAGCTGAGGAGCTGCAAGAATTGTGGCAAACCAGCTCTAGAATGTTGCAGACTCTTAGAGAAAGCATGGCCTGTCAGGAGCTTGATTTTGTACTTCCAGCCTAAAATGATGAAACAATTAATTCCTGTTTCAGTATTGTTTCAGATGTAGCAACCAAAGTTTTTGTGTTATTTTTTCAATCAAATTAAGTCTACATTTATTTTAAATTATTAAATATTACTGGTATAATTCAATCATTCAAAATTCATCTATATATACCCATTTCTTAAAACTTTTTCTGGTGCTATTTACTCTTATCTTCATTAATTTGATTCTGTCTGGAATTTGATTCCCTCTTTTTGAAAAACTCCTTTCAGAACTCTTTTTAATACAAGCCAAAAAATTTTAATTAATTAATTAATTTTTATAACTCATGTGCTTTTTATAAACATCTATTTTGCCAGTTATGGAATTATAGTTGGGCAATAACCATCATGTTTTTTATTCCATCTTTTCTGTTCAGATGTGAACCATCAGTCTTATTGTTGCATCTGATGATAGCTTTACTCTGTTTTTAAAGTGTTCATTTTGTCTTGACTTTTGATAATTTGCCTATGAAAGGTCTCAGTATGTGTGTTTGTGGGAGTTTGTGTATATTGATGCCCCTTGGGGTTAACTGTACTTCTTGAATCTGCCAGCAAGCTGTATTTAACTGGAACTATTAATGTTAGTGATTTTGATGTTTTTGTCTGTTAACTCCATTATCTCAAACACCTGGGAGTCTGATTGCCTTGTCTGTTTTTGGTTTCTTTTGATCATTGGTCATACTGTCCAGTCTCTTTTCATGCCTGGTAATTTTGGAATGAATGTTAGATCTTATGTTTTTAAAAATGCAGAGATTTATAGTGATTTTATCTTCCATCAGGGATTCCACCAACTGCTCTGCTAAGATAAAAGAGTGAAGGGGTAAGCATCTTAATTTAATCATGGGCTGAATCATTCAACAGCAGTTGCAGTATTGATAAAATTCAGTCTATCTTTGATTCATTCCTGTTCTTGGGGCAGTAGCTTCCTTAGTGTTTTTATTTTGTTTTATTTTACCCCAACAAATAGAGTCTGAGAATTTACATTGCATTTTTTAAAGGTTTTTGTCTTAGCTTTTTAGCTCTCAGCTCCATACATTTCTGTATTTTTGCCAAATATCTTGTAATGAACATTAGTTATGTGTCTGATGCCTTCATGTCTCTGTTTTCACTTGAGCCCTAATAAACTAGAAAACTTTTGATAACTTTTTTTCCCTATGTAGAGGCCATTTGCCAGAGACCAAGCATGGATTCTTAAACTCAATCTCTCTCCAGGTTAATGTGTACCCTCGGGAAAAAAAAAGCTATTTGAGGTACACTATTATGTCAGCTACCACACATTCTGTTGCGAGTGGAGAATACCAAACAACAGTAAACTAAACAATATATTTATTTTAACATAAAAAGTTAGTATGGAGGTAAGGAGGTTTGAGGGTCAGTTAAGTCATTGATACACAATATGTTATCAAGAACCTACATTTATTTCATTTTTCTATTCTTCCATGTTCAAAATTATCAACTGCCCTTGCTTTCTGGCATCAGTAATTCGAGTATTAGCCCCTCATATAGCTGCATCTAAAGGCAAAAAAAGTGGAGAGAGAAAATTGTAGCCTCCATTCAGTATTTTGATTATTTCATCTTATTACATAGATTGCATATGTTAATTTTTTCCTTGGTTGCATTAAAAAGCAAAATACTCCAAAACTTTGTAAGTTAGAGTACCAACCAGTTATTTACTCTCAAATGTATGGGTTAGTGCCTTGGGCTGGGCTAAAGTTCGATGATTTATTTCTAATCTACTTGGTGTTAGTTGGGTGTGCTCACGTATCTCTGATAAACTGGAGATCTATGGTAACATGCATCTATGTGGTGGTTGGTTAGCTCTCAGAAAGGCTGATGGAAGTAACTAAGGCCCTCATCTATACCAAGTTATGCCATATTTTTGCCTGGGGGTGACCACAAGTTTCTGAAGGATAGCAAAATTTGGCAAACCCCAATGCATAGGTATGCTTCCTGTCTCTGCTTGCTTCCTGAAAATTATTGTAGCAATTGCCAAGGCAAACTTCATGACTGTCTTAATTTCCCAGTTGCTGTGGGTTGGTTTAAACAACAAAAATTTATTGGCTCACAGTTTTGCAGGCTGGGAGGCTTGTTTCCTCCTGAGGTTAGTAGCATTCTGGCTGGGCAGCAGTCATTGGAGTCGCTTGGCTTTCTTATCACATGGTGAAGTGCTCTCTTTTCTCTTTTAAATTCCCACTGACTTCCCCCTCGTGGCTCTTCCCCAGAGTTTTCTCCCTCTATGTCCAAATTTCATTAAGCTTATAAAGGACTCCAGTAATAATAGATTAAGTACCAACTTTATTCAGTTAGGCTACAACCTGACTAAAATAACGTCTTTAAGAGGTTGTTTACAATGGGTTTACACTCATAGGAATAAGAATCAAGATTAAGAACATGTTTTTTTCTGGGATACATAATTTAACCTACCACAATGGCTGAGCCCAGATACAAGGAATTCAGAAAAAGACAACTCTTGTTGAAAGATTTTGAAAGTTGTGCATATTGTGATTTGGCCACTTTTGCAATGTATCACACATCACATCCATACCTAAATCAATCATGTTAAAGGTAATTCAGTTGCCATTATTAGCTTAGATAAATACAAAGTCCTCTAATATTTGAATAAATTGGCATTTTGCCAAGGGAGAAGTCCATGATTTGGAAAAAGATTTGAGCTGGCAAAGTACCTGCTGTAGTCATCTTTCTTTGAACATGAAAGGAGCATGTGACCAAACAAATCATTTAGTAGCCCTTATTCAGAAATTTTAGTCTTGGACACAATGAAGAAATTTTATATTTGGATATGAATCATTCCTCTGATGTAGTCTGAAAATTAATGTTAATTATTTCCTTCTACTCTGATTCCAGTTTTTTCTGCTATACTTCAAACTACCTGTGGCAGATTCATATCATTTATAAATTCCAAAAAGAAATATAGCTTATGTTTGTAAATGAGTCTGTTCCTCTGGGTGTGATAATCCTTTGATTGTATAGATTCAGATTGGATGTCTGATTAAATTATGTTAAAATTAGGGCTTTGATTCAATGACATCATTAGATTGAGACTCAGTGTTGAGTGCCCATCCCCTTGGTGGGCTGACAAAGCAGACTCTCACGTGGAAGTAGACACACAGAAGAACACAGAAGATGAGGGATGGCTCCATAGACATGGCAGAGGTCCCATGAAGAGAGATGTGACTGTTAGTCTACAGCTGACCTTGTGAAGAGAACAGAGACTCTGAATTAGGAAAGAAACAAGCCCTTGGGAGAGAGATGAGCCTTATGCCAACGTACAGCTGAAATTGGAAGAAGCTGGGACAATAGATCCTTAAGAGGAAGAAGGAAGGTTGAATCCTCCCAGACATTGCCCACCAACTTGCTTCAACACATAGTCAGTGACTTTGGATGAGAAAATACCTCTTATGATACCCTGAGTTGGACTCTTTAGGGCCTTGTGAATGTGAGCTTCTACCTCAACTAAATACCTTTTATAAAACCAACAGATTTCTGGTATTTTGCATCAGCACCCCTTTGGCTAACTAATACACTACCCTACAACTTTCCAATATATATAATAATTCAATACATGTTGCTTGACCTAACTAATCATTGGATGTTCATGGGAGCTATGTTTAGTGTTAAAAATAAGCAATATATAAAAGAGCAGGTAAAGTTCACCATGTTATTCTATCATGAAATGAGGGTATAAGACAATTTAATTCTGCCCATCAAGATCTGTAAGATAAAAAAAAAATGCGTATTTTCATTTTTTTCTTATTTTATATGATAATCAAAACAATGACTGTTGTTTCAAATAAAATCATTAATATTGAAGCTGTTTATCCCTTAATTAATCTGAACTAACAGTGGGGTGTGTACAGTGGCAATTTATTGGAATTATTTGGGTAGTAGTTGGTTGGAATTATAATGTGAACAGACTGGAGGCTGGAAAAATTCAGCAGAGAATATTGCAATAAATTAGGCATAAGATGATGCATTCATGAACCAGGATAGCAATGAAAGTAATAATAAACAGGAAGGATTGAGATCAAGAGACATTTGAAGGGGGGAACAGACACCTGAGTTGGAAGTGTAGGTATAATAAAAAGTCAAAATCACTACCACTTCAGTGGTGAAGAGATGAGAATACCTTTAACAGTAATTAAATTGAAAAAGAGAAGGTGAGATTAAGGATAAAAGAAAGCTCATTTATTAAATGTTATGTTTTGAATTATTGGCAGAATGGAGAGTAGAGAGGTGCAGCAGAGTGTCACTTCAAGAACACTGGACTGAATTGATCATGAGTATGGCAAATGCAATTATATTTATGTTCTTTCTGTTACTAACAGCTGGTTTATCCCTGGTCTTACTCACTTAATGAAACTATTTTTCTGGTGGTAACTTAATATCATAGACACGTATGACATGTTTTTCTTATGAAATGTTCACACATTTCTAGGTGTGACATTATTTTCAGGAACGTTAATGGTCAAAGGTGGCATCAAAACTTCACTGTCATTTGGCCTCTGAGGCTATCTGTTTTTATCTTAAAAACAAAATTCCTTCATTTCAGCTTCATTCCATTAGGGAAGCTATATTATAGACTTTTGCTAACTCAGTGAATTAAGTATATATTCATGTTAAGTGAGCAATATAATTGCACTTCTAATCATGACTCTTTTCCTGTGCAATTTTTATGTATTTTACAGATGAATAGAAAATGTGCTTATTATATTAATTAGTGACCCATTGTTCCTTTTAAATGTTATTCCCCCAAAAAGCTTCTCAGCAATCATTTTCTTTTTTCCTTTCTGTAATAATTGTTTCAATATGAGATCAGCACAAACTTGCATGTTTTTATATTGCTTCCTGAGTAAATTATTGGCACTAGAACTTTTTAAAAAGTTACCAAATTATCTAAGATGGCACATTATATATATTGCTTAATTTGAAAGCAAAATATTCATAATTTTGAACTAATCTAATTTTCTTATTAATCTTATAAGAACTGAGACAATTATATTCATGCTAATAAGTATGTTTATCATTAGAACTCTACTGGTACTTTAACTCTTCCCCCATGTTATATCAGAAGTTAATGCTGGTCTCCAGGAGAACAAGTCCTGAATTTCTTGTCCAGTGTTTATACCTTTCTTTTTTTGAGCAGTTTTATTGATATATAATTACATACAATAAATCTAGCCAAAGTGTACATTCAGGGCCTTTAGTATAATCACAGGGTTGTGCATATATCACTACAAAACATGTAGAACAATTTCATTACTCCAAAAAGAGAAACCACACCCATTAGCTATTACCTCTCAATACCCCTATCCTTCCAGAGTCATACATAACCACTAATCTAATTCCATCTTTATAACTTGATTTATATTTACATTTTATAAAAATGAACTTATGTAATATGTAGTAATTTGGGTATGTTTCTTTCACTTAGCATAATGTTTTTTTTTTCTTTTTTGCCTGATATTAAAAATCTTGTAAAATTTACATACATTTGTTCAATTTCTAAGATAAACAGATATATAGGCAATATTACCCATATTCAAAATAAAGTTTTATTGTACTATACAGTCCCATGTTAATTTTTTTAGCTTTCCTTCTAGTAACATATGTAACTTTAGACTTTCCCTTTCAACCACTGTTATGCCCATATATTAGAACTGTCAGTTATAAATACTATGGTGTACTTTCACCTTTTCTGTTCATTTCCAAAGATTAACAAACAAACTTTTTTACCAGTCTGCACAGTTTAACAATCATCTTTCCATTCTATGACCTCATTCTATTTTCTGATGACCTATACTCTAATTATTAAATCCCTGAGTTTATACAATATAATCAGTTAATAATAGTGCATTCATACAGTATTTGTCCTTTTGTGCCTGGCTTGCTTCACTCAACATAGTGTCCTTTGGGTTCACCCATGTTGTCATATGCTTCATATTTTTATTTGTTATTACAGCTGCATAATATTCCATTGTGTGTATATACCACAGTTTATCCATTCATAGGTTGATGGATACCAGGGTTGTTTTCATCTTTTGACAATAGTGAGTAATGCCACTATGAACATCAGTGTGTAGATTTCTGTTCATGTCACTGCATTCAGTTCTTCTGGGTATATGCCTAGTAGTGGTATTATCTGGTCACATGGCAGATCTATGTTTAACTTCTTTAGGAACTGCCGAACAGTCCTCCTCAATGGCTATACCATTCTACACATTCACCTGTGCTTCTTTTCTTAAATGATTCCTAAATATTCGAGTCTTTTTGTTGCTGTTGCATGTGGAATATTTTCCTATTTCCTCCTCAGATTATTCAATACTAGTGTACAGAAACATTTCTGATTTTTGTCTGTTGATCTTTTATCCTGCCACTTTGCTGAACTCTATTAGCTCAAGTAGCTTTGTCATAAATTTTTCAGAATTTTCTAAAGATAGGATCATGTCATCCACAAATAGTGATAATTTTACTTCCTCTTTTCCTATTTGGATTCCTTTTATTGTTTTCTTCTCTAATTGCTTTACCTAGAATTTCTAGCACAGTATTGAATAACAGTGGTGACAATGGGCATCCTTCCCCAATCTTAGAGGGGAACTTTCAATCTTTCCCCGTTGAGTAATAGGTTGATGGGGTGGGGGTGCGGGGTCATATATTCTTTTTATCTTATTGAGGATTTTTCTATTTATTCCTATCTTTTTAAGTGTTTTTATTAAGAAAGGATGCTGGATTTTTTTGAATGCCTTGTATGCATTGACTGAGATAATCATGTACTTTTTTTCCCTTCAATCTGTTAAAATGGTGTATTATGTTTATTGATTTTCTTATTTTGAACCATCCTTGCATACCAGGAATAAATCACACTTGGTCGGGTTTTTTTTTTATATGCTGTTGTATTCTATTTGCAAGTATTTTGTTTAGAATTTTTGCATCCATGTTCATTAGAGAGATTGGTCTTTGATTTCTTGTATTATCTTTATCTGGCATTGCTATTAGGGTGATGTTGACTTCATGAAATGTGTTGTAATTCTCCCTCTTCAAATTTTTTGGAAGGTTCTAACAGGATTGGTGTTATTTCCTCTCAAAATACTTGGTAGAATTCATTTGTGAAGTCATCTGGTCCTGGACTTTATTTTGTTGGGACATTTTTGATGACTGATTTAATTTCTTTAAATATGATTGGTTTGTTGATTCTTATATTTCTTGTAGAGTCAGTGTAGGCTTTTTGTGTGTTTCTAGGAACTTATCCATTTCGTCTAGGTTGTATAGTTTGTTGACATACAGTTTCTCATAGTATCCTTTTTATTTCTGTGGGGTCAGTCATAACTTCCCCACTTTCATTTCTGATTAAATTTATTTGCAACTTCTCCCTTTTTTCTTTGTTAGACTAGTTAAAGATTTGCCAGTTTTATTGATCTTCTCAATAAACTAGCTTTTGGTTTTATTGATTTTTTCTTTATTGTTATTTGCTCTCAGTTTCATTTATTTCTGCTCTAGTCTTTATTATTTCTTTCCTTCTGCTTGCTTTGAGAACGTTTTGCTGTTCTTTTTCTAGTTTTTCCAGTTGTTCAGTTAGATCTCTGATTTTCACTTGTTCTTCTTTTATAAAATATACACTTATGGCTATAAATTTCCCACTCAGTACTGTCCTCACTGTATCCCATAAGTTTTCATAAACTGTGCTCTCATTTTTATACATCTCAATATATTTTCTAATTTCACTTATAATTTTTCCTTGATCCACTGATTGTTTAGTAGATTGTTTAGCCCCTACACATTTGAAAAATTTCCCCTTTCCCATCTATTATTGGTTTCTGTTTTCATTCCATCATGATATGAGAAAGTACTTTGTATAACTTCACTTTGTGACTCAACATGTGGTCAATCCTGGAGAAAGCCTGAGCACCTGGCTATTTTATTTGTGAGTATTTTAAATTCACTTTCATATTTGAATGACAAGCTTGCTGGATAAAGAATTCTTGGCTGGCAATTTTTTCTCTTTCAGTATCCAAATTGTATCATACCATTGCCTTCTCATATCCATGGTTTCTGATAAGAAATCTACACTAAGTCTTACTGGATGTCCCTTGTATATGATTGGTTTGCTTCTCCTTTGCTACTCTCAGAACTTTATTTTGATGAATAAAATTCTGAGTAGTGTGTGTCTTGGACAAGGTCAATTCAGATTTATTCTGATTTTGTTACTCTGTGCTTCTTGAATATATGTTCATTTCTTTCATAAGAGGGGAAATTTTCAACCATTATTTCCTCACTTACTCTTTCTGTCCCTTTTCCCTTCTTTTCTCCTTCTGGAACTTCCATGACATATATATTATTGTGCTTCATGTAATCATTCAACTCCCTGAGTCCCTGGTCAATATTTTCCATTCTTCACTCTCTCCTCTGTCTTCGGTTTCAGCTATTATGTTTTCTGCATCACTTATTCTTTCTTCTATCATATCAAGTCTTCTGTTGGATACCTTTAATGTGTGTGTGTTGTTGTTTTTTAATCGCACCTATTGTGTCTTTCATCACCATGAACTCTGTTATTTTTCTATTCAGGGTTTCAAGGTCTTATTCTTTGTGTTTGTCTAGTGTCTTCATGATGTCCTTTATCTTCTTTACCATATTGTCTTTCAATTCATTGACTTGATTTAGGAAATTTGTATGAACCTCACTGGTTAATTTTTTCAAATCCTGTGTCTCATATGGGGCTTTAATGTATTCCGCTTTGATGTATTCCTTTACTTAGGCCATTTCTTCTATTTTCCTAGTATAGCTTGTAATTCTTTGCTGATGTCTGGGTATCTGATTATGAGAGTGAATTTACTCTGATGCTCACTCTCCCACCCTTGCATAGGGATTTATTGGTGACAGACTGTGTGTTCTTTGATTCTTTTTTTATATCAATTTTTATTTTCTTTTTCTAACAGATACATAGATGACATAAAATATTACTTTAAAAAATATAAGAGCTTCCCATATACCCTACTCCCCACTCCCCCACACTCCTCCCACATCAGCAACCTCTTTCATCAGCTTGGCACATTCATTGCATTTGATGAATACATTTTGGAGCACTGCTACATGCATAGGTTATAGTTTACCTTGTAGTTTTGATTCAACCTATTCTAGGTCCTTAGGAGTGTCCCTGTTAGTTGTGCAAATCTGGGTCATGGGCACAGTAATGAGTTGCAAACCTTCTTCCAAGGACCTTGGGGAGGGAGGCAGTAAAGGCCAGGAAAAAACCTCTCTGTTTACTTTTAATTTCTTCTCATTCAATTTCTTAGTCTGCCAGCAGCTTGTGTTCTTCAGCAGCCCTCTCAGTTCAAAGCCTGATTGGTATGTGTTCACAGCAACATGGACTATATCAATGTGATAGAAGGTCCTGCCTGGAGGCTATTCAGATCCTTTCTATTCAGACTTTCTCAGAGGCTATTCTCCAATGTTTGTTGGAAGCTCCCTCCATTGATAGGGAGGGCTAGATCTCTTTAGTCCTGTGCAGGCTCCCAAGGCCAACAATGGCCTGGAAGTATTTGTGGAACATAACAGACCAAATCTGTTAGCCAAAAGCTGATTCACCCATATGCTGTGTCCCTCTCTCTCCTGTTTCCTGGGGAGATGGATACCTGCAGCAGCTTCTGTCCATAGCTGTCACCCCAAAGTGGTAGAATTCAAAATTGTCTGCTTGTAGGGTGAGGAAAGGGTGCTGGCAGCTGCAGCTGTAGCTCTACTCACAGTATTTCCATTGAGATCTTTTTCCTCTGTCCCTCTCTTTGCTGGGTGGGGTCTAACCTTCCTCTTGTACGCTAAATCCAAGAACATTTTTTCCAGGCTGTTCTTCCTGTCCTCTAGCTATTTTTCTGGGAGAGAAGAAGTCCTATATCTCTCTAATCTTTCTATACCTTATTGAATAGAAAAATGTAACAGAGATGAACAGAAAAGTGGTGCACAGTAAGTTTAATTTTTAAAATAAGGTTATAAAGTGGTCAAATCAACAGCCCTCATAACTTTTCAAGCTATAGACCACTTAGACAAGGTTAAATGCATATAGCATATGATTTAATCTGGGCATGCATATTTATTCTGACATAGGAAGAAGTATGAACATAAGAAATCCAAGCACTGTATAAAATCATTAATATATCTCTCTGTTTTAATGACATTCTATTTGTGATTTTAAATGTAGATTTAAATAGGCAGTAGTCTCTTAGAATAACATACATCTTACTATGGCTTTTGCGTAAATAAGAATATACAATAATCACCCATGGCTCAGATTTTGAGAGATGCTTGCTTAAAGGAAAAGACTACAATAGTAAGTAATTTTAATGTTAGAAATCTGTAAACAAAGAGATCTAAGTCATAATAATAAATAAAACTCATAGTAGAATTGTTGCAAAATCAAATCCTTTTGATCTATATCTTTATGATAGTAAAATTGTTTAAATTAAAGTGCATGTTTGGGTATCTTTTACCGTATGTTTCAATGTGTGTCCTTCCTTTACAAATAATAAACAGAATAAGCTAAGAGAGAATTAAATATGAATCCACTGTTGGAATGTTTCCTACTTTTGAAATACTTTATTTGTGAAAATGACTTTAGGGAACAAATATGAAGAATGCCTTGGAAGCAACCTTATGATAAACCATTTGTTTTTCTGTAATCTGCCTTATTGTTTATCTTGTTAAGAAACTTGTTGAGCAATTTCACTGTATCTGCTGGCACCTGACAGCAGCATCATCAGTCATTGCACGCGCTTTGGTCTACGAACTCCTTTATGGGATTCAGGAGGGATATGGATTTAAATTTTAAACTGGTTTCTGTCAGTGTGACAAATGAAGACCAGAAAATTGAGGACAATGGTAGAATGTTGAAATGTATGCTGAAAGTAATGGGCCAGTCTTAAAGTGGAATCAACAAGAATAGCCTTAAAATATCTCCAAGTTATACCATTCTTACCATTCTATGTCCAAGGCATAGCTTGAAACCCTGCATTAAAATGTTTATTGCATTATATTCAAAGTAACATAATTTAGTGCTCAGAGTATTTAACTCCATGAATAAGAATAGCTATTAATAAAGCATTGGTTGTAAGCACTGTCATCAGTATTTCTTTCCTGAAGTGTTGAAATAGCAAAAACTAGTAAAAATCTTATGATATTAACATCTAAAATTTTCTCCCAGTTACATGGATCTTTTTTTCCTGAATTCATGTTATTGACAAACTGATTATTGATATATTTCTTCAGTAGATGTATTATAGATGTAAATAAACTATGATATACCAAAGTATAAACACTTATTCAGGCTTTTTAAATTTGTTTCAACCAGAGAGAAATGGAAAAGATTATTGCATTTTCATGAAATGCTCTTTAATAGATCCAGGGATTCTTAAAAATATTGAAGCAATGGATGGCATGATATCAGGTGGGTCACAGAGATGCTCACCTCAGACTTTGACCTCAGAAGTCAAAACTAGAGAAATGCTGGACTTGACTCTTCCAATTCCCTACAGTTTTTCTTTGTTTGCTTGTGAATCATATTTTGCTGAATAGTTGTGCTGTAGTAGTAGAAACGCCTTAAATGAGGCTTCCTGTTGATATTTTAAGATGAGTCAATTTAAGTTGTTGCTGGAATTATTTCATATGGAAATTCAATAAAATCTTCATTTTACAAAATTTCTGAATTAAATATTTGGCAGAGTTGTCATACAATTGTAAGGAAGAAAATATTAATTAATGAATTCCTTTCCCTAAATATGGTTTAAGCATAATCTAAGATTTTTTAAAATGTTTATCTTCACTTGAATCTTAAGAATTTTGTAAAAGCAGACTCACTGTTATCAACAAGAAGCCGTTTTACTAAAAATGTTGAAGTTAAGTCATTTCAGACATTATTCATTTTATAATGAATTTAAGTTAAATGTAAAATATTACATTAATGTTTTATAAATATACAACATGAGTATAATAAATGGATTGATCTCAAGAATGGCCTAAGCTATTTAATTGGTTATTTTCTGTCTTTCAAGGTATTAACACTTGCCATATTTTATGCATCCCTATATATAGTGTCAAGGATGTTAAATGCATCTAAATTGATAGATATAAATCTAACTGCATTTTCCCACTATATAATTTCCCTTTACCTCCAAAAATGGTTGATGAAAGTTGCCTGATTTTCTGACCCTTCCTACCCTAAACTGACTCAAATAATGGCTTTGGTAAGATCAGGGTGAGGTCAATTAAATTGTGAACCCCAGAAGAAAACATATTCTTAATCTTTTAATCCACTGTAGTGTGTTTGAATACATTGTAAATAGGATCTCATGAATGTGTGATCTAACTGAATCAGTTTTGACTTGAATCCAGATTACTGGAACTCTTTATTTTTTTTTTTTAAGATTTATTTATTTATTTATTTCTCTCCCCTTCCCCCCCCACCCCGATAGTCTGTTTTCTGTGTCTATTTGCTGCGTCATCTTCTTTGTCCGCTTCTGTTGTTGTCAGCGGCATGGGAATATGTGTTTCTTTTTGTTGCATCAGCTTGTTGTGTCAGCTCTCCATGTATGTGGCACCATTCCTGGGCAGGCTGCACTTTCTTTCATGCTGGGCGGCTCTCCTTACAGGAGGC
Organism: Dasypus novemcinctus; assembly: GCF_030445035.2. Lineage (NCBI taxonomy): Eukaryota > Metazoa > Chordata > Mammalia > Cingulata > Dasypodidae > Dasypus > Dasypus novemcinctus. The sequence continues at coordinate 52,217,329 of NC_080679.1, read as the reverse complement.
GCTCCCTGTGCGTGGGGCTCCCCTATGTGGGGGACACCCCTGCATGGCAGGGCACTCCTTGGGTGCATCAGTGGTGCGCATGGGCCAGCTCCACATGGGCCAAGGAGGCCCAGGGTTTGAACTGTGGACTTCCCATGTGGTAGACGGATGCCCTAACCACTGGGCCAAGTCCACTTCCCTGGAACCCTTTATAAACAGAATAAAATTCAGACACAGGGAGAGAAAGGCATGGAAAGGTACTGGAAGTCAATGGAACTGGGAAGAGAGAGAAGATGTACATTGTCATGTGAGAGAAAAGTAAGAACCAAGACAGTCCCAGTGTGCCAAAGTTTTCAGGGAGAAAGCATTGCCTTCTGACATATTGACTTTTTACTTCTCCTAGTCTCAAAACTGTGATACAATAAATCCCCTTTATTGAAGGCAACCTATTGCACTGTTTTAGCAGCAAAGAAACTAAAGCAAGGGAAAATCTTGTTTCCATATCTGATATCCTTCACAATCAGAAAATATTAAAGTGCTGGAAGAAAAAGAATTTTTTTCAAGGAGATATGGTTTTTGCTTAAGTGATAAATGTGGGAAAAAATAATTTGTCACATTTGGGAAAATGCATTTTATTTTCAAGACATCAAATTGTTTTCTATAAACGTATTTGAAGTATATTTTTATAATATAGTATAATGTTGGTTATCTTTGCTTTGTTTTTCTATTAGAGTCATATACAGTAGCAGTCTCTATTTGCTTTGCACTTGTATTAAAAATTTACTTTCTACTGAGTATGGACTTTATTTAAGATCTATCTTGTTCATGAGCGAAGGAACAGAAGATACATGTAAAATCCCATCAAGTTTCAACTAAAAGCTATGGAAAAAAGCATGAATAAATATAGAGACACATGAAAGCCTTGAAAAAGTTTAAATGCTGATACCATTTTTCCTCTGACATTTCACAGCTTTCTTGATCAAAGCATGGGTTTGTGGATTGTAACACTTCTGGCTTGCTTCTCCTCCCAAGGTACCTCCAGCAATGCTGCTGTTGCAAATAAGGCCCTCATCCCTGGGGAAGAATTTTGGTTGTGATATTGAAGACCAAGGGCTTCACACTGGGGAGAAGGATGGACACTACTTTGGATAGAGAGGTCCAGGGGAAGAGAATGATAAATGTGAGATGAGCTGGGGAAAAAGTATTCCTGGCTAAGTACTTAGGTTGATAGAAAGGTTAGCCTGTGTAAGGAAAAGAAAAAGTGTGGTGGTTAGAAAAGTGCAACTGAGGTGGTAGTGAAGAGATAGGTTGAAAACATAGGCAGAGTTTTGCCAGTCCTACTCCCAGTAAGTAGTCTGAGTTTTATTTAAAAGGCTTTCTCATTGAAGAATTCCTCATTTGTAAAGTAATGATATTATGTATTTCATCAGGTTGTCATAGTAAGAGCTAATAGCTAATTAATAGATGTCATGTCTATATGTAAAAGCAAGTTTATAAGTTTCAGATACCTTTTGATATAGATTTTATTAACCCCAATTTATATATGAGAAGGTTTAAGCAGAGAAAGTATAACTAAATTGTCCAAAGTCACTTACTCCTTCAAGGACAAAACAAAGTTTTAAGTGAGGTAGACTAACTCCAGCATTTGTGCTCTTAATTGCAGAAATACTAGGTTTTGATATCAGAACTAATGAGATTATGCCTGCAATGGAGGGAACTCACCACCTTTTACTGATAATAATCAGCTAAAATGTTTGTTTAGTCTGCTCTCAGATCAAGACTTTTCCTTCCACATCTTAAATATTTTGATTCCTATATAAAAATTAGTTATAATCTTGTTTGAAATACACATATCCCTTTGCTTTATTTTCCTAGCAACTATATTCTCCAACTCTTAGGGTTGTATCCATAGGTGCTTTTTCCCAAATCTCAATATCTCACCTGTCTTAGTTTGCCAGGCTGCTATGAAAAATATCACACAATGGATTGGCTTAAAGAAAGGGAATTTGTCTTGTGGTTTTGGAGGCTGGAAGTCTAAAATCAAGGTCTTGATTAGACATGTTTTCTCCTGATGTCAGTAGCATTCTGGTGCTGGCTTGTCACATTTCTCAGGACTCCTTGGCTTGCATCTCTGCTTCTGTCACATGACTTCTCCTTCTCCTGCTCAGTTGTCTGCTCCTATGATTTCCCAGTGGAAAATCAGACTGGCTTCTACTGGACTGTCGAATTTCCTCTGTCTTATAAGGACTCTAGTCAAATGTATTAAAGCCCACCTTGATTCAATTTGGCATCATTATGAATGAGTCCCCATTTTATTTTAGTTTTTTTTTTCTTTTCCTTTTTTTGAGTCCTCATTTTAACTAGTAATAACATCTTCAAATGTCCTGTTTACCAATGGTTCACACCAACATGATTGGGGGTTAGTATCTGAACATGTCTTTTGTGGAGGACATGATTCATTCCCCAACACTACCCCTCTTTTCACTCAGTTCAAAATAAAATAATATAAAATAATAAAATCAAAACCATGATATTTATAAATAACCTCAGTATCCTGTCTGTTTGAGTTAAAATTAAGTTGTCTCTACCTACTATAGGACAGCCCATTTCACAGTCTAAGATCATTTAAATAATTTCTATGAGCAGTCTGATTTATGCATTTATCACCCAATGGCATTTTCTTACAGAAAGTGCTATTAGTAGCATTTATAAGGAGTGAAAAAATGTTATACAGCAATTGACTTTGACAACTGAGTAGAAGGTTTATTAGAGTAGAATGTCAAGAAAGTATATAATCCCTTCAAATATTCCAAAAAGTTATAAGTGTATAAGTATGCATTTATAAATCAGTTACCAAAGATACAAAAAAGAAAACCAAAAAAATTTAAACCAAACTCTTTGAAACCTCATCAAAATGCAATTGTTTAAATAATGTTTCCGTTAGATCTAAAACTATGAAATCATCACTTAGGTAAAAGAGAGCCTGTATTTTTTTTTTCAATTTTATCCCTTTTAAATTTCATCTTTATGAGTTTTGGTGATTCAGAAGTGTCTTTGGTTTCTTTGGAATGTAATGATGCTCCCTTTTGGTGACACTGTTACAAAAAAGAGTTTCAATATGTTCCTCAGTATATTTCAATGTTTGAATTTTTATGTAAAGATAAAGTATATAATAAGAAGAATTGACACATCCTGTTCAAAATATCCATGGCGGACACTAATAAACCAATTAAGTACTTGTAAACAATTTCAAATTTGTATAAATCGAAAAGAAGCAATAATGCAAAAATCCTACCAAAGTAGTTGTAACAATCAAGTGTGTTCATTAACAGTCAGGCAGTTGTTTTTTATGGTGCATGCCAGAAAACAAACAGTATAGACAATATTGAAGATATACTATGATATTGATTTATTGAATTTAAATTTCTTTACTTCTCATTAAATATTTGCAAAGAAGTGAGTATTGGTTCTTTTGACTATGCACTCTTATTCCAGACTGTGATTCCTATCTAGGACAAAAAGCATATTCTAGAACTGTTGCTGAAGTAGTATATCCAAATATCCAAACTTCTTGAAACAACCTCCTAACATACTGGTTTACTGGTTTGCTGAAGTACTCTCTCTCTCTTTCTTTTTCTTTAAGATTTATTTATTTATTTATTTATTTCTCTCCTCTCTCCCCCCCCACCCCCCCACGCCCCCGTTGTCGGTTCTGTTCTCTGTGTCTATTTGCTGCATGTTCTTCTTTGTCTACTTCTGTTGTCAGCAGCATGGGAACCTGTGTTTCTTTTTGTTGCGTCATCTTGTTGTGTCAGCTTTCCATGTGTACGGTGCCATTCCTGGGCAGGCTGCACTTTCTTTCACGCTGGGCTGCTCTCCTTATGGGGTGCACTCCTTGTGCATGGGTCTCCCCTATGCAGGGGAAACCCCTGCATGGCATGGCACTCCCTCCTTGCACACATCAGCACTGCACGTGGGCCAGCTCCACATGGGTCAAGGAGGCCCAGGGTTTGAACCGCGGACCTCCCATGTGGTAGATGGGTGCCCTAACCACTGGGCCAAGTTCGCTTCCCCCTGAAGTACTCTCAATAAACTATTTCATTAATATTTCCAAACAATTTCACTTTCTATAAGACTAGAGCTCTCTTTACTTCCTAGTATTTTCACTATTATTGCATGACCCAACGATTCTTGTCAATATCCTAAACCCTCTGCCTTTTTTGTTTTTCTGCTTTCCAAGCTAATTAACCTCAGTCTATTAGTCAGCCAAATGGTGCTGATGCAAAATACCAGTAATTGGTTGGTTTTTATAAATGATATTTATTTGGGGTAGGTGCTTACAGTTACCAGGCCATAAAACATAAATTATTTTCCTTACCAAAGTCTATTTCCGTGTGTTGGAGCAAGATGGTTACCAATGTCTGCAAGGGTTCAAGCTTCCTGGGTTCCTCTGGGCTCAGCTCCTCTGTTTTCTCCACAAGGTAAACTGTAGACTATGAGGCTCTCTAGACTTTGCCTCTCTCCACAAGGTCAGCTGTAGACTATCAGGTGAACGGTTCTGTCTCTCTCCCTGGGGTTTTTAAGGAGCCATCTCTATTCCTGTGTTCTTCTCCTGGCTCATGTCTTCTCTTCCAAGGGCTTCCTTCTCTTTCCTCTGCATGCTGACTTCTTGGTGCTTCAGCTTAAGACTTCAGAATCAAACCCTAACATTAAAACTTCAACATCAGAAACCCCCAGCATCAAAAAGCTTCAACTCTGTTCTTTGCCATGCATTTTACCTGTAAGTCCCTACCCTTGGTGGGTGGAGACTCAACACCCTAATGATGTGGCCTAGTCAAAGCCCTAATCATACCTTAATCACACCCAGGTAGAGACCAGACTACAAACATAATCCTATATCTATTTTTGGAATTCATAACTATATCAAACTGCTATACTCAGCATCTGTCATTTCTTCCTGGCTTATACTAATGTGTAAAAGACTGCCAGCACTCAGTTAAGATCCATGTACTCCACATTTCTCAGAGCTCAATCATTTAAATGAGGGCACATGATTGTTAAAAATGGAACATGGATATTCTCTCTTTCAACTAGAGTATTAGAAGACAAGTTCTCTGATATGTTGGATTTGAAAGAAAGGAATGACCAAGTTTCCTGAGTCACATGGACAACACTACATAGGATTGATATATAAAATTAGAAAGAAATAGTTTTCCTCTTTTCTTCAGTTTTACTGAGTATCTTATAATATTTTCAATTGAGTACACATTCTTTGGCTATTTTCTGCAATTTTCAATATATAATATTTTCCTTGTTTCTAAATAGAGTTTAATTTACATTGTGATGTATTAATGAATATGTGAGTTATTTTATTAACGTGTTTTAACTTTCATATGTATTTCTTAAATTAGATTTTTTATCATTTATTTCTAATTTAATAGAACTTCAGCTTGGGAATATGTTTTATGGCACTGTGATCTTGGAAATTTTTCCATATGCACTTTATAATACTGTATATTATTACTTTGCTCAAATGAGAGTTCCTCAGCCTGTGAACTTTTATGCTGTAGAAACAAATAAACAGAAAAGAAATCTTAGTAGTTTACAATAAATATTTCTTTCTTATTCATGTTATGCAGGTCAAATATATCTCTTTTCCAGGTCTTCTTCTTTCTAGGTAACAGGCTACAATAGCAACATCTGAGACACATCACTACTTTGACAGAGATAAGACAGCAATGATGGACCCATGTAAAGCTCTTAAATTTCCTGCTTAGATATTGCCTTATGCACTTGTACACACAATTCATTGAACAAAGCAAGTCACGCTAAATCTGATGCCACTGAGGTAGAATTCCCCAGTCCTAGAAATAAAACATTTATGTTTTATTCATCTAACTTATTTTTTGTCCCTTTAACCTATAGATTTATTGTAGAGATATCTTAAAACAGCCATGTAATATATGTTCTAATGATTCTGTCATTTTTTCAAGGCTATTTGCTAGCTTTATTCCAGATGATTGTGATATATATATATATATATGAATACATATTCATCTGTTTACTTGTAACATTTTTGGGTCTTTGGAGTAAGATATAGAAACTTTGCTCTAATACATTTCCTTTTTCTTCCACTTCTTTATATTAATAGTAATAATATATATATCACATCTACATATGTATAATCTCAATAAAACAATGCTGCATTATAATTATGAAATGTATGTCTTTAACTAAAAGAGCAATGAATACACGTATATAATTTTCTGCAATAATCCACATATTTACCTTTTGTGGTGACCTTAATTTCCTTGTACTGATTGAAGTTACAATCTGGCTTCATTTTCCTCCATACTCAGGGACTTCATTTGCTAGTGATAAATTACCTCATTTTGTGTTTACCTTGGAATGTCTTTATTCTTTCCTTCATTTCAGAAAAAATATTCTTTCTGGATATATAGTCATTGTTTGAGAAGTTTTTCCTCCTTCCTTTCAGCACTTTGATTATCTTGTTCTCTGCTTTTTTTTCTTGCTTTCATTTTTTAAGGTACTAGGGGTCAGAGATTGAACCCAGGTCTTTGTATGTGTGAAACCGGTGCTCAACACTGAGCCACATGGGCTTCCCTGAGTTGGTTTTTTCATTTCTTTTGCTTGTTGTTTGTTTTTGTTTTTTCAGCAAGTAGTACTGGGGACCAAACCTGGGACCTCCCAAGTGAGAGGTGGGCACTCAATCATTTGAGTCACATCAGTTCCCTCCTGCTTTTTGACATATATTTTTTGAAGTAAGAAATCAATTAGCCATAATGTTGTTTCCTTACATATGATGATTCATTTTTCTCTCCCTATTTAATTTTTTTCTTTGTTATTGATGTTCATCATGTTGCTTATGATGTGTCTAAATGTGGATTTCTGTGTTTATTCTAAGTTGGATATTTTTTAGCTTCTTGGATGCATATGTAATTTTTTAAAATCAATATTGGAAACTTTTTTAGTCATTACTTCTTCAAATATTTTCTCTGCAGCTTTCTGTCTCCTTTTCTCCTCAGATTCCTATTAGGTATATGCCGGTATATATGATTTGTCCCAGGAGCATTTTTCTTCATTGTATTTTCTCTCTACTCTTCAGACTAATAGTTTCTATTGTTTATGTTTTTATTTTCTGGGGAAAAAGATTTTTTTTTTTACTTCCTCCTTTTTGAAATTTTTTTTCAGATTTCCAGGTCTACAATTTTTTTGTCTTCCAACAGCTTAAAGATGTAGATAATTTGACTTCTGCCTTACATCATTCCTAATTAAATGCCACATGAAAACTTTTAATTCTTTGTTTTAAAAGATTTGTTTATATTTGTTTTCTTTTGTTCCTTTTTATGCATTATTTCTAATTTCCCTAACTTTCTTCAAGACTTTTATTTATTATTAGTGTAATGTGCCCTGGTTTATTTTGTTTTTTGTTTTTTTTTCCTTAGTTATTTCATGTGAGTTTCCCTGAGTTTCATATATTTGTACTTTTTTGTATATCATTAATTTTGGAAAATCCGTGGTCCTTGTCTCGTCAAAGATTTCTTCTGTCCAGTTTTTCTTTTGCTTCCCATTCTGGGGTTCTGATTACACATATTTCAGGCATTTTGCTGTTATACCACACCTTTTAGAGACCTATTGTTTTCATTCATGTGTTCATTTTTTTCTTTCCATTTCAGTGATGACAAGTTATATTGACTTATCTTCCAATTCACTGATTTTTTAGTCTGCCTTATCTAGTCTTTTTGCTAAAGATGGTCATCAAAGGAATGCTTCATCTCTCACATTTTATGTATGTGTGTTTTAATTTATAATATTTACATTTGACATTTTTTGAGCATTTTCATTTCTACTAAGGCATGCTGTTCATATTTTTCATTAGCTCTTAACATTTTAAGCATATGTATTTTAAGAAGTTGGTGTAAAGTTTCAGAATTTGTTTCAGCTCTGAGTGAAGATCTATTAACTGTTTTATCTATTGATTCTAAGTTTTATCCTCCCCCCTTTTTACTCTTTGGGCATGCCTCATAGTATTTTATTGAATGATGTATATAGTGTGTAAAAGTAAATTGGAAAGTCTCTTTTTTTACACCATTAGTATTGGATGTTGTGTTAATATGATCACTGGTTGAGTTTGTGTTTATCTTGCAAGGTCTTCATTTTATAAGAATCTTTTTTTTTTGGATATAGAATTTTGGGTTGAGAGGGTTTTTCCCCCTTCCTTTCAGAAATTTCAGCATCATTTTCCTTGCCTTTTGGAAATGGGATATAGTAAAAGCCCCCCCAAAATTAAGGCCAGAGATTGAGAAAACATGAAAAAGAGTAGAATTGAAAAGAAAAATGCTTTAGTCATTCCTTCAAAACATATTGCCTGCCTATTAATTGCAATGTGGAGTATTATATCCTGGGATATAAAAATACTAAATAAAACAAATGGGGTTCCTGCTTTTATAGATTTAAGAGACAAGGTGCAAAATAGAAGTCTATATTCATTTCTCTTAAATCTATATAATCTGGCCTTACTCTAACTCAATCTTGGCTCTCCACCCAGAATAGACAAAACTGAGACAGGCTAGTTAGGGCTAAGAGAGAGTCTTAAACGTATGCACTATAGTCAGAACACTTCAATTTAGAAACTAAAATATGGGGTTACTTGCTTTACCAAGTTTGATTATTTTGTTTATAGTAGTTATATGTACGATATGAAAAATAAGTAAAAAATATAAAGAGAAAAAACAAAGTCATTTTTTAAAAAGATTTACTTATTTATTTATTTCTCTCCCCTCCCCCCCACCCTGGTTGTCTGTTCTCTGTGTCTATTTGCTGCGTCTTCTTTGTATGCTTGTGTTGTTGTCAGCGGCACGGGAATCTGTGTTTCTTTTTGTTGCATCATCTTGTCGTGTTAGCTCTGCGTGTGCAGCACCATTCCTGGGCAGGCTGCACTTTCTTTTGCGCTGGGCGCCTCTTCTTACAGGGTGCACTCCTTGCGTGTGGGGCTCCCCTACGCAGGGACACCCCTGCGTGGCACAGCACTCCTTGTGCTCATCAGCACTGCGCATGGACCAGCTCCACACAGGTCAAGGAGGCCCGGGGTTTGCACCGCGTACCTCCCATGTAGTAGGCAGACACCCTAACCACTGGACCAAGTCCGCCACCAGTAAAGACATTTTTAATACCACATATCAGTTGTTACTTTATTAATATTTTAATGCACAAAATTTCAAATTATTTTATTCGTATAACACATTTACATATGATTTTCAGTTTTACTATTGGAAATGATTATCCACATCTCTCGCTCCATCACTCCCCAAATTAAATCATTTACTATACTTTATCCTTTGTACCTACAAAATATCTTGTTCATTGTTGCTGCCATGTTATTTGGGCCTTGTATTATGTACTCTCATAACCAGGTTTTCTGAATCTACTCTTTTCCCACTCAAATATATTCATCTAGCTGCCTCCCAAAATACCTTTTTACAAAAGGAAAATGAGATCTAACTCTTCAAATTAAAAACTGCTTGTTGCCATGCCATGTTTCCTAAGATCAAGTGTAAAATCTTTATTATGGCCTAACATGACCTGCCTGGTCCCAGTGTTGTCTTTCGCTTTTCTTCTCCATGGCTTTCCTTTTACTATGCTAACCAAAGACCCAGACAAGCTCCACACAGGAACCCCTTGAGACAGAGTGGATTTGCCTGAATTGGTCTTTTTACAACATGCCAAATTCTACTGACTAATTCTTTTTCATCCTTTGCATTTCATCTTGATTTCAATTTTCCATCATTTCTCTAGTCCCTCAGAGAGGTTGCTCTTTGTAGTTCACTTTCATAAATAATATACTTGATATTACATATGCTGGGTTTTCATTCTCACTGGTTTTTAAATTATATTAAATTATGAATTGTTTCTATTGTATATTGTAGGTTTTCACTCAGTAAATGTTCATTGGCTGAGTTAATACTCTTTTGGTAATCTGCCTATTACTCTTATTTTAGACATATTTTCATAGTAACAAAATAAGTCTATGAATTAATTTTAATAACTGTATCATATTATATTGGATGGATTTACTGCACTTTATAAGTTTCTTCTTGAACACAGGCAATTACCAGTTTGACACAATTATAAATAGAGCTGCAATGGGCAATATACATATACAATATTTATATATACACACATACCCTATTTGCTTATCTATTTATTTTCTTAAGCATATATGTTAGAAGTTGAATTGTTAGGTAATACATGTGTGTATTTTCACCTTTAATACTCATACACAACAAAATCACCTCAGGGCTAGCAATAAATATACCAATTTACTTTTTTTTTTTTTAAGATTTATTTCTTTTTTTAAGATTTCTTTTCTTTTTTTTTCCTTATTTTAAGATTTATTTATTTCTCTCCCCTCGCTGCGCCCCAGTTGTCTGTTCCCTGTGTCTATTTGCTGAGTGTTCTTCTTTGTCCACTTCTGTTGTTGTCAGCAGCATGGGAATGTGTGTTTCTTTCTCACGGGAATCTGTGTTTCTTTTTGTTACGTCAGCTCTCCATGTGTGCGGCGCCATTCCTGGGCAGGCTGAACTTTCTTTCGTGCTGGTCAGCTCTCCTTACAGGGTGCACTCCTTGTGCGTGGGGCTCCCCTACATGGGGGACACCCCTGCGTGGCAGGGCACTCCTTGCGTGCATCAGCACTGCATGTGGGCCAGCTCCACACGGGTCAAGGAGGCCTGGGGTTTGAACCGTGGACCTTTCATGTGGTAGACGGATGCCCTAACCACTGGGCCAAGTCCACTTCCCCCAATTTACTTTCTTATTACCAATGTATAAAGCAAATGGCATCGGAAGATTATTAGGAGTCTTATGCTGCTTTTTTACTTTATACTATTTCAATATATTCTTTGTTTCACATTGAGGTTAAAAGTTAAACTTTTACTCAATAAACATTTAAGGCTACTTATTTATAATTAAAGTAATGATAATATTGACTAAAGTAATAGTAATCATTTCCACCAGTAGAAACAACAATAGAAGTGTCAGAAGCAGGGGTATAGAAATAGTATTAATAATATAAAAATCCTTCAGGATTTTATAATAATAAAAAAACCATCAGGTCTTGCAAGATTGTGGCAATCAATGCCTTTTGTATACCAAGAGAAACCATCTTGATCATGTATAAACAAGTACTGCTGTCACATTAGGAATTATTTTTAAGCATTAAATAAGTTGCTGAATATCTAATGAGAGAGAGGTATACAAAGGACAAACAAATTATTTTATGAGGAAAGTACATCTAAAAGGAAGTGTACTATGTCTCCTCTATTTTGGCTAAAAATTTGTATTACTCAATAATTATAGCAGTTTTAATGACCAAAGTTTTGCTCTTTAGGATTATGGTCTTTCTTTCCTTCTTTACAGGATACCTAAAATACCATAATCACTGAATAAATGACAGTAATAATAATAATTTACAAATGGAAACTCCTTTTTGGATAATAATATATTATTGGATTATTTCAACTTCATTTCTTTTGCAAGTCAAACATTTCTCTTTGCAGTATCTGCATGATATTTTGAAATGTAAATAATCACAGTAAAGAAGAATGAATCTGTACTCAATTTTAGATTTTGCAGAGGAGTCAAATAATTCATGGATATAAAGAAAATGAGTTATCTAGGAAAGTTAAAATATATTTAAAGTGCAAAAATTAGTTTCAATATCCGCTTCAAAGAATCTAGAGTAGTTTATAGGATTAAAAAATAATCAATCGAACCTATTAGTAGAGCATGGGGTACTGAATAATTCAGATTTGACTTAGTAGAATTTCTGTTTGGGCATGCCTATGTATCTTGTACTGTAACCAAACTTTTAAGACCTCAATAAATTAGTTTATTCACTATATCCCACCTCCATAAAATGTTTACCAGTTATATACCCTATTAAATATAGATTAACAATCTTATAATTGTTCATGGTTTTAAAACTTTAAAATTCTCTGAGGAAGCAAGGGCTAGGGTTTATTTTATTTTTCTTCCTGTTAAAGGTGTTTTATACCATGATATTGACTTTGTTTGTGAGTAGTTCTCCTGGTAGAATTGATTTATGATACACTCCATTGCTATCCAGACAGTTTTCAGTGAAGTGACAAAGAAGTTCTGCTTCCATACTCATCTAATCAGTGGAAAACAATGCAAGACCAGACAAAACAAAACACTTCACACAAGGTGACTGGATACTAAATGTCATGTCATTTATGTTTTTTGTGAGAATAAATAGTGGACATATATACCTTATTAATTGGCATTGTTGTGTGCTTCTTAAGAGATCAACCTGTACCTGATACTGAGACTATAAAAACTACTGTTGTATTAAATTATTTGTTTTTAAAAAGGTAATAAATGTCCATGAATTTTGTGTGAAATTTATATTTATTTCCTATATATTTGAAAGGATATTGAAATTCAGGTGTTTGTAAAATAAATAGTATGAAATTAAATGAGAGTAAATAAATATTCAGGTAGGAAAATGCCTAATACAACTTACTGGTTTTCCAAATTCAAGATGTCAATGAAATGTTCTTGGAGCTCCTTAGTTTGATGGGAAATAACCGATTCTTTTAATATACTATACATTACATAAACATATTATTTCTAAATCTAGTTTCTTTTTATTCAGCTTTCAAATTATATTCATATACACCTAAATGCATTTGGCCCACCTGAAGTATAACAAAAAATAAAAATGCATAGAACATAATGCCAGAGACATAATACATATTACTGAATATTCTTAAACACTAAATAGTGGGGTGCATTATGGTTAGAACATAAAACCTATTCGTATATGGGGGAATGCAAATAAGTGACAAGGAGCGAGGAAAAGATTGGGTGAGGGAAGATTTTAATGTAACTTTTATGCCATCATGACACATAAGTATGATATGATTAAATAAAAAGAGAGTAAGTAATATCTGCACTTTGTTTTAGAAAGGTGTCTGGGATGGAATGTGGAGAGGGAAAGGACTGAAAAGAAGTGAACAGGGCTCTTCCTACGTGGGAAGTGATATATAGAATGAAGAAGAGGAAACAGTTTATGGGACATTTTACATAGAATTTATAGGATTTGGGTATTGATATAACAGATGGAAAGATAAAGGAATAACTGAGGAGTGTTTCTAAAATTTCTAGCTGAAGAGAATTAGTAGATGGAAAGGACACTGATGAGGATATGGAACAAAAAAGAAAAAATATTGGCAGGCAGATGAAAGGCTTATAGTGGATCTAATCTATGTTTCTTAACTTTCAAATAAATGTGGGTTATCTGAAGAAATATCAAATAAACACTCAGGATGCCAGTTTCCCAAAGGGACCTGGTTTCCTGGTGGCAATTTGATTACATTGTACCCTGCTTATGTGCTCTGCGAAGACAGGGATAGATTCATATTTGGGTAGAGATTTGCCTTCTTTTTATACAGTACTTTGCCAGTTGCTGTCACTCATAGATTTATAGAGTACTTTATTCATCACCATTATATTCCATACAACATTGCCTCTAACTAAATGAGTTGTCACAAAGGAATTACAGCAGTATACTCACAAACATGAAATTGACTGTTTTTTCTTTTTAATCATGTTCCATTAACCAGAACCATTTGGTTGAAAGAACACTGTAATGACCTTCAGAGGGCTCAGGTAGGCTAACTGCTTTCCAATAAGACCTTGTTACATTGGGATCTTGGCCTACAGGATGTGGCATTTGTCTAAAATCAGCAGCCAACATAAGAAACAGCCACCCCCACAGCCATAAACCAAGAGCAGAGACAAAAGTAGCCTCTTTTATTATTATAACTAATAACTAACTTGAAGAATATTTTTTTCCTCTTCCCATGACCTTGGGCTCATGTTTGTAGGTCATAGTACCCAAGGGAATCATGCTTCTTTCAGGGAACACAGTAATGGTTCTGATGAATCGGAATATGTAAAATGCCCATGGCTATTTTATATTCCCCATTTTGATTAAATGACAAATTAACACCACACATAAAATGTTGCTTGATCATGATAACTAGGGAAAATTGTGTCTTTGGTACACAGCAGGAGACAGAAGGACTATTTGGACAAAGAATTAAGTAGGAGGAATCTCTTTTTCTGACTTTAAGGCTTACTGTATATTTCTATAATCAAGTCACTATGGTCTTGACAGAGGGACTGATACATAAATCCATGGAACAGAATAGAGAACCCAGAAATAGACCCACATTAATATGACCAATTAACTTTTGACAAAGGAGCTAAAACAATTCAATGGATGAGGCATAAATAAATAATTTGAATATATAATGCTGGATCAATTGGATATACACTGGCAAAAAGAATCTTCACTTACACTTCACCACTTATATAAAAATTAAATCAAAATGGAAATTGTACAAAAATGTAGGACTTAAAGTTAAAAAAACTAGAAAAGATAGGAGAATATCTTCAAGGTCTACAACTAGGTAATGAATTTACAGACTTAACACCAAAGGCACAATCCATAAGAAGACATATTGATAATTTAGACATCAAATTTAAAATTTTATTATCCTGAGAAAGGTTGTTAAAGGATACGAAGACAATATAGATTGTGAGAAAGTATTTGAAAATCTCTAATCTGTAGAAAGCCTAGAATATATAGATCTCTCAAGTATCATCAATAAATGTTGAGGAATTCTAAAAAAAAAGCCACATAACTAGAAAATATTGACACAAAACGGAAATAAAGAACCTAATACTCTTACAGGAACTAAGTAAAAGTTAATGAAACCAGTGTAGCCTTGAAAGGAAGCTGTAAAGCAAGATTTAAAAAAAGTAAGACACAGAAAGCCATAGATAAGTAAGAGATGATGGCAGTAAAGAGAAGGCTGTGTAAAGGTAATTGTTGAAATTTAGAAAAGAAATTGTTTTAAAAAGGTAAAAATAACTCTAGTAATATAAAGAATCACTTGAGATTTAGAATAAAAACACTGAATCACTTATAAATGAAAGAAAATCAAGTTGGCATCATACTCTCAAAAGCAGTATTTCTTGTCAGAAAGCAGTTGACTGACATTGATAAGAAACTTTAAGAAAGACCAAGGGTGCTAAGAACATTATATAGAGATAAGAGTTCCTTCAAATGTAAGTTCTACAGACAAACTGGTCAGGAATTTTCTAGAGAAAGAACTTCAGCCAAATATTGACAATTGGGAAAACATGCAAAATAACTGAAATGAGCTTTGAACATATTTAACTGTAGAACTAAAATTAGAACAAAGGAAGGCATGTGAAAGAATAGTGTAATTAGCAGAATGTTAATAAAACAGCTAATAAAAATGAGGGACACAGGAGAGAAAAAATAGGAAGTAGATTTATCTCCCCAATTGTCTTGTATGTAATAGCCAAGTATTAAGAGCTGACAAATCAAGCAGTAAAAGTTATTTTAAAAATACAAAGATAAAGATTAGACATTATAATACTGATGGAAGAAATAGAAGGGATAAGATTAAGATTATTATCTAATGGCATATTTATAAAGGTGTCCAGAAAAGAAGTACTCCTACAACAAAACAATGGAGATTTGATGCCAACAGAAAGAGCTGCCAATAGTCAAAGCTGGAACAACTTGAGCAATAAAATAGTGTAATATTAAATTATAACCCAGAGTATGAAATGAATATCCATGAGTCCATAATTACATAAAAAATGATTGAAGAAATAAATAAATGGAGAATAGACAAATCTCATAGATGAAAAAATCATAATTTAAGTAGATACTACCTTCTAAAGGAGATAAAGCATAACTCCCCACTCCTTCAGTATTGGCTGCAACATAAACACTTCCTCCCAAAGAAGAAGAAAAAGGGTGATGAAAAGGGGGCTTGGAGAAGGAGTTACTTTACACTGGAAAAATCTGACAAATACTATTTTCACCAGGTGATCAAGGTTAACATTGTCAGTGACAGCTCAAACTTTTCTATACGATGTGATGAGAATGGCCCTTTACTTCTGGGGTTTTCCTCCTAAAACCCATATCCACTCTCCAATTTTGAGCAAAACTTCAGACAATCCCATACTGAGAGGCATTCTTCAAAAGACCTAACTAGTACTTGGAAAAACAAAAACAAGTAAACAAAAAAACACAAAAACAAACCTGTCAAGGTCTTCAAAAACAAGGAATGTCTGAGAAATTGTCACAGCCAGGAGGAGCCTGTGGATATATGAGGACTAAATGGAATGTGGTATGCTGAATGAGTCCTAGAACAGATAAACATCAAAAGCTAAGCGTTGACTAAGCCTAAACAAAGTATAGACTTTGTTTAATAATAGTACATGAATATTGGTTCATTAATTATAACAAATCTACCTTACTAATGTAAGAGGTCAATAATAGGGGAATATGGGAACAAGGTATATGGGAACCCTTTGTACTATATTCACAATATTCCTTTAAATAAGAAATTGTTCTAAAACTAAATCTTATTAAAAATTAAATTACATTGAAAACATCTGGTTATCCCAATCTACAGAATCAAGTATTGTCTATACAAAAATACGCCAATTGCATTGCCAGACTACTGTTCTTGATTCCAAGTACCTTCAGAGTTAAGGAAAGTGCAAACATTGAATCACATATTTCGAAGTAAAATATACTATTACTTTTCTTTATATATATTTTAGAATATAGAGTTAAGAAATAGAATCATGAGAATAAAATTTCCTGTTAACCTGTCCCCTGAGAGGGAAACAAAATGTAGATGGTAGATCATATGTATACAATCTTTTCTTTAAACTTAAAACATCATTTTCTTAACTTGACTTTTTTCCCCACTAAGATCATATAATAGACATTTTCTCATATCATTAAATATTATTATGGAAAACAATTCTTAAGATTGCAATACTACACCTGCTTTATTTCACTAGGCTTCTCTTTCTTAGAATTTACATCACTTTCAAATTTATTATTCATACCTATGCTTAAATGAACATGCTTACCTAATGAAATTCCAGCACTTATTTGTGATAATTCACGTCATATGAATCTTAAGAGCAAAAATGATGGGCCAAAGTTTACATGCATTTAAGGATTTTTGTACATATAATGATTGAAAAAATATGTATAATAAAAATTTTAAATCAAACCTCAGTGATTAGAATACCATTTCCTCACAGCTTTGCCAAAGTAAGCACTATGAGTTATTTTATCTTTAACAATATCAGCAAAAATGTATCCTGTTTACATCTATATTGAATTTCTTTATTTAGAAATACATTGAGTTTTTATTAATGTTTATAAACATTTATTAATATACATGTTAGGGTTTAAGTTCATGCAAATTGTATTTCTTTTGAAAATTTTTGCACCAAAAAAATAATTAAAGACTTCATCAAAATATTTTTAATTGTTTTTATGATGGTTATAATATGAATGCATACAAATATAAATTTAATTAAATATAATAATTTGTGTCTTATACATTTAACTCAGGCACAATTTTAATAATTCATTTGATCTTTTTCCAAGAAGATGTTGTTATTTGTGGTTAAAAACAAAATTTCATTAGAAAAAATATCCATTCTGCATTTGATAGTCTTTTATTCTGTCTGAATGTGGCCGAGAACTCTTACAAGCAGTAAAATTCAATATTTGTTTATTCCAAAATCAAGCAATACTTGAATATTCTGATGCTATAGATGTTTCGCCTATTTCTTTTTCTGGCAACATCCCTGCATTGGAAAAAAATAATTGGTATTTGTTATAACAAAAGTTCCTGGTTAATCAGCCCCTTCTTTTTTGTTCCTCTAAACTAGTCATAGAACCTGTTTCCTTAAATGGATTTTCATACTTAACTTATTCATAAAATAACTTACAAGTGTTAAGTTCTACTTTTGAAATACTTTACTATATTTTAACTTATGCTCATGTCCATGTTTCCACATTGCATGATTCATGTAAAGGCAAAATATATTTTGTACATTTCTGTATAGCCTAGAGTTCATCTATTTATCACTATTTACATGGAATGGAAAATAAGAATATAAGAAAGACATAAATGACTACTCTAAAATTATTTTCAAAGACATCAGTTTTTACTTTTCATAAATATTTTTAAGAAAATAAAACATAAATTGAGCTATCAAGTGTATGAATGTAATAAAATGGATTAAAGAGCATTTAATTTTATCACAATGAAAATGCTAATAAGAATTTTAATTGGTTTCCAATTTTTCTTTACTTCCATCTTGTAAAATACTTTTATTGATATCAAGTTTACCTATTTTCTGATCTTTTTAGAAATATTTTTTTCCTGATACCGTTTGGTTTAATTGAATTTTTTCATGATTTTGTCTGGCTTTATTGGCTTAGTAGCTATTCCTATCTCTCTTCCTCATTCTCCCTCTCTTTCTCTCGTGGTTGCTCTAGAATTCAGAAATTCACACTGTAAATCTGTAAATCATCACAGTACATTTAACATGATATTATACCCATTCACATGTAATGTAAGAAGCATAGCATTATACTTTCTTCTCCCTTTTCCCAGTCTTTGTGCCTCTATTGCTATACAATCTACTTCTACAAAATGCATTGTTGCTATTTTTCTTTAAAGTCAGCTCACTTTTTTTAATGTTCATTTTAGTTAATTTTATATTTATGTAAATAATTTATTTGATCAAGGTTATAGGTTTTCATTGCAGCCATGCCTTAAAAGAGAAATTTCCCCTGCATTTTTATTTATTTGT
This sequence comes from Dasypus novemcinctus, assembly GCF_030445035.2. Lineage (NCBI taxonomy): Eukaryota > Metazoa > Chordata > Mammalia > Cingulata > Dasypodidae > Dasypus > Dasypus novemcinctus. The sequence goes on along the minus strand of NC_080679.1, from coordinate 52,198,570 downwards.
TTTAGGAGGAACCATATATGGGACCTTGTACATGGGAGACAGGAACACAACCACTGAGCTACATCTGCTCCCCCATTACCATTGCATTTGACAGTTTTATTACTTCTTTTATCCTGAATTGATTTTTATTATTTGTATTATTTATCCACTTTTTCCAAACACTTAATGCTTAGATAGCTCCAAGTACCTCATTATCTTTAATAAGCACCTTATGATCTATAAGAAGAAGAGAATATATACATAAAACACAGCTAGTTTATTTTTCAGCTGGTGTGCTCACAGGTGCTAGTAGCCATTAGGTAAGCAGTTGTAGTTGCCAGCTCTACATCTGTAAGGACATTTCTGATCTATCAGAGCAGCCTCTTGGATTTTCTCAGAAGAGTGGGTATGCATCCAAGACTAAAGGTGAACAACTAAGGCATGGTTGTAAACACTCCATTATGAGCATGAATCCCTTCCAAAAACAGACCACCCATCTCATAAAACAGAAGCAAGCGCAGGACTCTCCATTCTTGGCAAGACACTATATGTGGTTTAAGTACAGACTTTGCACAGAGGCACAGATGAGTATTATACAAACATTTATATACCAGTTCCACAAACTGTGCCCTCAAATAGGATCTCAGCATTACCCTGTGATACAGACATTTAAAAGACATAATGCAAAACCCATGCTTCTATACTCAGTCAAGTCTATTTGGAGGCAATGTATCCTTATTATAAGGTTATTCTTTGCTCTCCAGTATAAAACCCAGCCGATTTATTTCCTGTTCTCTTCATTCTTGCAAAGTCATGAACCTAATCTGTGGATCCCCTTTGATCAAATCAGACCATTTAGGCAGGAAGGAGAAGTTACTAAGTTTAAATGAAAGTTCCTACGTGGTATCATGCCTTCAGCTTTCTATCCCTGTCATTTCTGGTTCCTCTCATTTCAGGAAATTCTCCAAGAATTTGTATTCTGGTACAAACCATGCTATCTGCTGATTTAGGAACCTACTTCAAATTCCATGGCCCAAGCAGTCAGAAATGGCTGACAAACCAGGATGGGCTGATACTTTTCTCCAACCAACATATATCTGACTTTGGGCCACCATTCCATCTTTCACCCTCAATTTCTTTTTTTAAATAATGTTTTCTTTCTTACTTTTTTTTTTTATATCAATGTTACAAATTACTTGAAAAACACCAGATTTAATTACAACAACAATAAATCTGCTTTGGTCCATGGTTACAGTCTCCTGTTACTTTTGTTCATTTATTAGTATTGAGGAATTTGGGATGATGTCTACTCAGCTTTAGGCTGAGAATGGAGATAGATATTACAGAGCAGAGGAAAGGAATTTTTTTTTTTTTTTGCTTGCAGTTGAAAGTACTTGTTTCTTCTGTGATAGAATTTGTCCATTGTCATCATTTGGTTAGTTGCCAAAGGCAAGTCCAAAGAACTGGAGACTAGGAGTTGGTCACAACTCTGCTGGGTTTCAGGGCTCAGTGGGCATAGGAACAATCTGAATTTTAAGTCTCTGAGAAATATATTTCACAGGTACATTGAAAATTATAGCTTCAAATAAAAGGAGTAGAAGAATCATAGTAAGGAGAATTATAAATGAGTATAACTATGTTATATTGGTGAAATAGATTTTCATATATTCCCAAATAGGGCCTACCAAAGGACTTTTGATTTTATGTAGCTGTGTGACTTGCCTATGGTTTTTGGACATCCTTAGAGCTCTTGGGAGCACTTTTGTTTAAGGCTTTGTTTACTGTGGCAGTTTCTGAAATTTGCCTGAGACCTGCATAAGTGTAACCTTCAGAGTGGTCTCCTGACTGACTTTGAAATCTCTTAACTCAAAAATCTCTATTTTATTTAATATTTCTCCCTTTTTGCCAACATATTTTCTCAAATAAATCACTGATTAAAGCTTGATAATAATCCTTCAGTGCCAGGGAGGCTCATCCAAGGTAGTCATGTCACACATTGGGGATGGTGGTGGTGGAAGGTAGTGAGGTTATTTGCAGTTTGGTTTAGAGAGAGAGGCCATAGTTGGGTAACAAGAAGGTTTTCAGAAGGTAAATAATAGGCATTAATTATAATTAGGCTTAGTTTCATTATTAAAGGAATAAGTTTCATAAGTGCAAGCATTAAGACCAAGGGCTTAGTATATTGACCTGTTTTCTATTTTTAGGCAAGGATTATATATTTGAAAGATTTGTGCCATCTTATTTGAGAAATACCAGGAATTGCCCAGAATGGAAATTTATAACTCCTGAAATTTACTCCTGAAAGTAATTTCTTATATTTCCTTTATTAACCACAATCCTTGGCCATCCCACAGTTTACTGTATTAGACAGTCCCTGGTTTTAGCTCCTAGATTTACTTCTAGCTAACATGTATGACCCAAAATTTCCCTTTTCAACCACATTCACAGTCACACTTCAGCACTGTTAATTACATTCATATCTCTATGCCAACATCACTCCTGCCCATTTCCAGACCATTACAATCAACCAATTATAAATTCTGCACAGATTAAGCATCAACTCACCAATCTCTACTCCCCATCTGTCTCCTAGTAACGTATCTTGAAGACTCTATCTCCAAGAATTTGCTCACTACCCTAAGTTCGTATCAGCAAGATCATGCAATATTTGTCCTTTTGTTTCTGGCTTATTTCATTCAACATAAGGTCCTCAGGGTTCATCCATGTTGTTGCATGCATCAGTACGTCTTTCCTTCTTACATCTAAATAATATTCCATCGTATTTATATACCATATTTTATTTATCCACTCATCTGTGATGGACACTTTTGTTGCTTCCATCTTTTAGCAATTTTGAATAATACTGATATGAATATTGGTGTGCACATATTTATTTGTGTCCCTTCTTTCAGTTCTTCTGGTTATATAACTAGTAGCAACATTGCTGGATTATATGGCAATTCTATACTTAGCTTCCTGAGGAACAGCCAAATTCTCTTCCACAGTGATGGCACCAATTTACATTCCCAAAAGCAGTGAACGAAGTTTCCTTTTACTCCCCATCATTTACAACATCTGTAGTTTTCTTTTTTGATAATAGAAGCCAGTCTAATAGATGTGAAATAATATCTCATTGTAGTTTTGATTTTCATTTCTGTATTAGCTAGTGTTGTTGAACATCTTTTCACGTGCTTCATTAGCCATTTGCATTTTCTCTTAGGAAAAGTGTCTTTTCAAGTCTTTTATCAATTTTTTATTTCGGTTGTTTGATTTTTTATTATTGAGTTGTAGTATTTCTTTATATATGCTAGATATTAGACCACTTATGGATATGTGTTTTCTAAATATTTTCTCCCATTAAGTAGGCTGCTTTTTTATTTTCTTGACAAACTCCTTTAAGCACAAAAGTTTTAATTTTAAGGAGGTCTCATATATCTATTTTTTCTTTTGCGTAAAGTTTATAAAACCATTGCCTGCAACAAGATCTTGCAGAAGCTTCCCTACATTCTCTTCTAGGAGTTTTATAGTACTGGCTATTATATTTAGGTTTTTGATGCATCTTGAGTTAATTTTTATATAGGATGTGAGATAAGAATCCTCTTTCATTCATTTTGATATGTATATCCAAGTTTTTCCCAGCCCCATTTGTTGAAGAGACTATTCTGTCCCAGTTGAGTGGACTTTACAGCCTTATAAAACATCAGTTGGCTGTAGATATGCAGGCCTATTTCTGAACTCTCAATTAGGTTCCATTATTTTTGTGTCAAAACCATGCAGTTTTGACACCTGTAGCTTTGTAGTATGCAGTAAATTCATTCAGTGTGAGTCCTCATATTTTTTTCAAGATGTTTTTGGCCATTTGAAACCCCTTATCCTTCCAATCAAATTTGATAATTGACTTTTGCATGTCTGTTAGAAATGATGTTGGGATTTTTACTGGGATTGTGTTGAATCTGTAAATTTGGGTAGAACTGACATCTTAGTGATAGTTAGTCTTTCAATCCATGATCACAGAATATCCTTCCATTTGTTTGTCTTCTTTGATTTTTTTTTTTTGCAGTGTGTATTATTCAGCCAAAGGGGTGCAGATGCTAAATACCCCAAATCTGTTGGCTTTTATAAAGGGTATTTATTTGGGGTAGGAGCTTACAGATACCAGGCCATAAAGCATAATTTACTCCCACTACTAAAGTCTATTTCTGCATGTTGGAGCAAGATGGCTGCCAATCTCTGCCAGGGTTCAAGCTTCCTGGGTTCATCCCTTCCCAAGTCTTGCTTCTCTCCAGGCTCAGGTTCTCTGTTTTCTCCACAAGGTCAGTTGTAGTCGATCAGGCGAAAAGCTCTGTCTCTCTCCCTGGGGTTTCTGCCATATCTAAGAAGCTGTCTCTATTCCTCTGTGTTCTCCTGGCTCATGTCCTCTCTTCCCAGGGCTTGCTTCTCTTTCCACTGTATTCTTCCTTCCCAGGCCTCCAGCTCAAGACTCCAGCATCAAACTCCAAATCAAAACTCCAACATCAAAATCTTCAACTCTCTTCTTTTGCCATTTCTTTTATCTGTGAGTGCCCACCCACCAAAGGGTGGGGGCTCAGCACCCTACTGAAGTGGCTCAATCAAAGCCTTAATCATAATTTAATCACACCCAGGTACAGATCAGTTTACAAAAAAAAAAAAATCCAGTATCTATTTTTGGAATTCATAACTATATCAAACAGCTATACAGTGTTTTGTAGATTTCTGAATACAGATCCTTCACATTTTGGCTTAAATTAATTCCTAGGTGGTTGAGTCTTTTTATTGCTATTGTAAATGGAATTTTTTTCTTAATTTCCTCCCTCAGATTGCTCATTTCTAGTGTATAGAAGTATTACTGATTTTGCATATTGATTTTATATTCCATCACTTTGCTGAACTCAGTTATTATGTCTAGTAACTTTGTTGTAGTTTTGGGGATGTTCTACATATAGGAACATGTTGTATGCAAATAGTGAAAGTTTTACTTTATCCTTTCCAACTTAGATGCCTTTTGTTTATTTTCCTTGTTTAACTGCTCTGTTAATAACTTATAACACAACATTGAATAAAAACTGTGACATTGGGGGTCCTTCTATTGTTCTGGATCTTAGAGTGAAAGCTTTTAGCCTTTCACCATTGAATATAATGTTATCTGTTGGTTTTTCATGTATGCCATTTATCGCGTTGAGGAAGTTTTCTTCTACTCCTATCTTTTGAAGTGTTTTCATTGAGAAAGAATGCTGAACTTTGTTAAATGTCTTTTCTATATCAATAGAGATGATCATGTAATTTTCTCCTTCTGTATCACATTTATTCATTTTCTTTGTGAGCCATTTGAATATCTGTGATAAAACCCATTTTACCAAGGTGTATAATTCATTTAATGTGTTGCTGGATTCAGTTTGCAAGTATTTTGTTAAGGAATTACTCATTTAAGTTCATTAGAGAAATTGTCTTTAATGTTCTTAATTTTGCATCTTTATGTGACTTTGGTATTAGGGTTATGTTAGCTTCATAGAATGAGTTAGGTAATGTTTCCTCCTCTTCAGTTTTTTGGAATATTTTGAGCAGGATTTGTATTAGTTCCTTTTGGAATGATTGGTAGAATTTGCTTGTGAAGCTGTCTAGTTTGGCACTTTTCTTTTTGGGGAGGTTTTTGATGACTGATTCAATCTCATTACTTTTTATTAGTCTGTTGGGGTCTTCCATTTCTTCTCTTATAAGTGTAGATTGTTAATGTGTTTATAGAAATTCATCCATTTCTTCTTATTGGCATACAATTTTTCATATCTCTTATAATCCTTTATATTTCTGTGGAGTTAGTTGTGATGTCCCCTTTCTCATTTCTCTCGTATCTTCCATTTTTTATGCTAGTCTGGCTAAGCATTTGTCAGTTTTATTAATCTCAAAAAAAAAAAAAAGACCTCAACACTGCTTGGTTTTGCTAATTCTCTCTATAGATTCTCTCTATAGATATAGAATTTGCTAATTCTCTCTATAGATTTTTAATTCTCTATTTCAATTAATTCTGCTCTAATCTTTATTTCCTTCTGTTTGCTTTAGGATTAGTTTGGTGTTCTTTTTTTCTAGTTTCTCCATGTGTGCAGTTAGGTCTTTGACTTTAGATTTTTCTTCTTTTTTAATATAAGTATTTAGGATTATCATTTCCCCTTTTTCAGTACTGCTTTACCTACATCCCATATGTTCTGATATATTCTATTTTTCATTCATCTTGAGATATTTATTGCTTTCTTTTGCAATTTCATCTTTGACCCACTGACTGTTTAAGAGTATGTTGTCGGACTTCTGTATATATGTGAATTTTCTGTTTTTCAACCATTATTGATTTTCACCTTAATTCCACTGTGATCAGAGAAAATGCTTTGTATAATTTCAATTTTTCTAAATTCATTACAATTTGATCTATGGCCTAAAACATGGTCTGTCCTAGAGAATGATCCATGTGCACTTAATAAGAATGCATACTCTGCCATTTTGGGGGACAATGTTCTGTATACATCTTTTAGGTCTAGTTCCTTTAGTGTATTATTCAAGATCTCTGTTTCTTTATTGATCCTCTGTCTAGATGCTCTGTCTATTCCTAAGACTGGTGTATTGAAGGCTCCCACTTTGACTGCAGAGGCATCTATTTCTCCCATCAGTTTTGGCAGTCTTTGCCTCATTATTTTGTGAAACCCTGATTAGGTACATAAATATTTTTTGATTGTTCTTTTTTGTTGGTAGGTAAGCCCTTTCTTTCTCTTACAACACTTCCACATTTAAATTACATATTTTCCAGTGCTAGAATAGGTATCCCAGCTTTTTTTTCTTGGTTATTGTTTGCATGGAAAATTGTTTTTCAGCCTTTCACTTGCCACCCATTTGTGTCCTTGAATATAAGTCTCTTGTAGATAGAATATAGATGTTTCATATTTTTTTAAAAAATTCATTCTGCCAACCTATGTCTCTTAATCAGAGAATTTAATCTATTAACATTAAATGTTATTGCTGTAAATGCAGAACTTACTTCAACCATTTTATCTTTAGGCTTGTATTTTTCATATCTTCTATTGGTTTCTCTTTTATCCCTTACATTGATTGTTACATTGACCTGTCTTCATTATGTTTTAATTGCACAGATTGCTACCAGGTGCTTATTCAGAAGTTATTTTTTATTGTATGTTATTGATTAATCAAGTTCTCTCATCTCATTAAAAATGACTACAAAACATTCCTCTTTAACATATTTTATTTTATTTTATTTTATTTTTGGAAGAACCAGGGATTGAACCCAGGACCTTGTACATAGGAAGCAGGCACTCAAATGCTTGAGCTACATCTACTCCCCAACACATTTTAATTTAAAACAAAATTTCTTTGCTCCCTGGATTTTATAACCACCATGAGGTAAACAAGTTGTATTTTAATTTGATTATTATTAATTATTTGTAAGCATATTATGCTGATGATTGATCTGTCTACATAATTAGGCCCCAGGATATGAATCTATGTCATACTAGAACCTAGAAAGAGTCAAAGGAAACATAGTCCAAAACTGATATTTTGACATTCTTTCAATTCGTTGCAAAGTTAGAAAATAGAAAGATAATATTTTCCCTCTAGATTTAAGGTTCTGTGTATTACCTATTTTTTTTTTAATTTCTTTTATTGAAAAGGAAAAATATTCAACTCAAGCACATCATGCAGAAGTTTTTATGATCATGAACTTTTTTTTTATAGTATCTGATTTTATCTCCAGATAAGCAACCAACAAACTACAACCATATGCCATATTTAAAGAAAGTTTGACCACATAAGCCTTCTGGAAACTAAATACTTATTTTCATTAAACACATATATATACATATATTTCTATATTGTGTAATGTGCATGTGTTTATATGAATTTATAAATGTATGTATAAGTACATATGCATATATGTGTGTTTGCTTGTTTTTCCCCTTTTAAATCTATGGCATTTAAAAAAATATATTTATTTTATTTATTTCTCCCCACACCCCTCATTGTTTGCACTCATTGTCTGCTCATCTTCTTTTTTAGGAAGCATCAGGAACCAAACCCAGGACCTCCTATGTGGGAGGGAGTCACCCAATCACTTGGGCCATATCCACTCCCTGCTTGTTGTATCTCTCGCTGTGTGTTTCCTCATTGTGTCTCCTTGTTATGTCATCTCATTGAGTCATCTTGTTGTGTCAGCTCACTGTGTCAGCCATTGTGTCAGCTTTCTATCTTGCTAACCTTCTTTAGGAAACACCAGAAACTGAACCTAAGACCTCCCATGTGGTAGGCAGGCACCCAACTATTTGAGCCACATCTGCTTCTCTATGGCACCATTTTCCCCAAGCTTATGTATGTGTTACAGAATACCAACTCTGGCAAATTCTTGAATCAAAATGGATCCAGGTTCAGCTCTGTAATTTTAGAGGACTGGTAGGTGTTCAATTTAAAATTTAGACCTTGGGAAAAAAATAATAGTATATGTGGAATTCTCCATATCTAGGTATATGACACTTGTAGGATATTATCCAAAATATCCTCTTGAAAGAGAAGAATTGTAATTCAGGTAGCCTTTCTGCGATTGCCAGCTGTCTTAGTTTTCTACAAATGTGTAATATGTTGTTATCTTACAGTCTCCATGGAGCAGGAATCTGGACATGGGCCAGCTGGATCTTCTGCTCAGCATCTCACCAGGTTGAATTCAAAGTATTTTCCAGGTCTGCAATCTCATCTGAGGCAAAACACCATCTTGGAATATAACAAAGTACTTTCCTTCCATTTCTCTGAGTAGTTAGAACGCTTGTGTTTAACATGCAAACTCATGTGTAAGCTTATGCAGGAAAACTCCAGATGAATGACACTCAACAAGAATAACAAATAGTTTTCAACTAAATGATAAAATTAACAGAATGATGATGGCTATTTGGAAATATTGTATGTGAGGAAGTCAGTGACTGCCGAAAGTTGGATATGCATGGAATTTTTAGAAACAATTTATTTAAGAATGTCTAATTTTGACCTATTAGACAATTTTTTAAAAAAATTAGGGATTGTTTTCTGCAGATATTTAGAGTCCCCCCTCCCCCACTTGACAAAGACAAGTGCAGTCACTGGAGACGACGATAATTTTGCTTGATAATGTACAATAGGCAATGTATAATTGCGTGCTGTTCAGCATAATATGCTTAGAGTGATTTTTGATATCTTGTATAGCAAAATCTTGTCTCCTTAAGGAACATAAAATCATTGCGCCATTAAAGAGAAAAAGAAGAGTAGAGTCTGTATGACTCTCATACATACTTCCAAAATAGTATACAAGTATAATTTGTAAGATAATAGCTTCTATTTGTTCCCAAAATGTCTGATTTTAACTTATTATGTGATGATGGGCCCTTATTTAAAAAGCACATGTTAATTAACAGTATCAAAAGGAAAATAAGGTGGGTGTGGATGTGGCTCAAGCATTTGAGTGCCTGCCTTCCACATGGTAGGTCCTGGGTTTGGCCTCCTCCTGAAAATACAAAGACAGACAACTAGCAAACTAAATGAAAGTCAAGTCAGGGAAGCTGATGTGGCTCAGTGATTGCGTGCCGACTTCCCACGTATAAGGTCCTAAGTTCAAGCCCTGGCTCCCAGCTCCTGGTACCTAAAAAAAAAAAAAGCAAAATAAAGCAAGAAAAGTATTTTAGAGTGTAAACAATCATGAACAAAAGAATTAGCCCAGGTAAGTAAAGTGTAAACATGAGCTTTGTCAAGTTTATTTGATATACGTTTGCAGAAAATTATGTATGATATTCACATGTTCATAAGCTACTGATTTTACAAAGAAATCATAATAAGCTGAAATCATATATATTTTTTACACTATTAAATTACATTTATTTCATTTTGGAAAAAAAATAGAGCCAGATTTCTTTTGAAGGAAATTTATAATATCATTATCAGTTTTCCCATCATTTTCTTTGTTTTAATATCTTAATTAAAGTATCGCTTCTTTGTATTGCATTTCTACTATATATTAAATGCCATATTTTTTGTCACTGATCTTCTGCATTATACACCTTGAGTCATAAGGTAGTCAAATAACACTGGATTTGCTCATTCATCTGCTTTTATTTTTATCATTTCAATGTATTTTATTTTTTCTCTATCTCTCCTCAGAGAACAAGTAGAAAAGCTTTCTACTGAATAGTATGGTTTTCTATGAAATGCCAGTTCCAGAAAAATAACTTATTTAAGCCTATTTAAGCTATAATAGCAGCACTTTTTGACAGTTCTAGGTTAATGTAACCTTGAAGACTTTGGGAAGAGCAAGAGTTCAACTAGGAAGAAACTTTATATCTTTCCTCCAATATTTATTCCACTATAAGACTTAGATAATTAAATTTTGTTCATCTCTAATGAGATGATTTTACTAACTCCCTCTCCTCAGCCAGCAATCCCTTTCTAATATTAATTTTAAAACTGCATGTTTTTCTCTCCATTAAAGCTATCTGGGTACAATACCACTTGCAAAACAGTAACTTAGAATCAAAAGCATTTCCTTCTATAATCTAGGAGAAGGCAGGCATAATGAACTTGCGTAATTATGAAAAACATTTTCTTTCCAGCCTGAGTTTAAGTAAACATTTAAGAAAATTTTAACTAATTCATTTTTTAGGGATAAAATAAAATTGTATAAAAGTATATAATTATATAAATTTTATATATACATATTTTATTTTTCTAAAGGAAGAGGACTTGCTTTCAGTTTGGCCCCAAACCAATCACTGTCCAGGCAAATGGAAATATCATGATGGGGCTAGACTAAACTTGTCTCTACCATCCACCATTGGAGCTGGGGTCAATTTTCCAAATTAAATTCTACCTAAGAGTTTAATGTATATATGTGTATATATTGTATATAATCTTTTTTCTCTTTTTGTATTCTTATTTTGTTTGATATTATTTTATATGATTAAATGACACAAAGAATGATGACAAGGGATTGTTTCACAACTCTATATAGTAGTTTAAAATAAGAGCGCTCACTCCACTAATTCCAATGCCAATGAAAGTATTTGTGCACGGTAGGCAAGCAAGATAATGTGTAGTTTGAATAAAGGAGGAAAAAAGCAAAAAAGATATAGTAGTTGAATACTCAGCAGTAATTCCTGAAATACCCTCTTAGGTAGAGTTTAATTTGGAAAATTGACCCCAGCTCCAATGGTGGATGGTAGAGACAAGTTTAGTCTAGCCCCATCATGATATTTCCATTTGCCTTGACAGTGATTGGTTTGAGGCCAAACTGAAAGCAAGTCCTCTTCCTTTAGAAAAATAAAATTTACTCTTTAAAGAGAAAGTAAGAGGAAGCAAAACTAACTCTTTTTCTCTCTTGCACTTGAAATGTATAATCAGTGTTAATAATACTGGAATGTTCTGTTTTATTTAATTTGAATATTCTTATTTATATTTGTATACAGATATATCTACCCAGTTTTCAAGTACCATATTTTATCCTGTAAATCAGTTATTCTTACCCTGGCATTTTGATTCATTGGTTCCATGAACACTCTGAAATAATGTGCAAAATTATGTATACATTTGTGTATGTACTTTATAATTGTGTTATGAGTCTACAGTTTTCATTCTATTCTCAAAGTAGTCCTTAATTGAATAAGTACTCTAAATCTTACTAAACATGTATGATAAAACTCATAATTTGAGAAAATACTTTTCAAATTGTATAATTTGTTAAAAAGAAAAAGAAGTTCTTTCTGTGTTTTCTGTCTAAATGCCATGTGTTTTAAATGTTAAATCTATGAATGCAATTTATCATTCATGCTTTGACATCAGGATACTGATGGCCTTTAAAAATATTTTGTTTAACTAAAGTCATCCTGTTAAAGAAATGCTTAGTCAAATTATAACATCCTTCTACACTGAAAACAGATGGCCATAAATCATCTCTAGTAAAACAAATATTTCTCAGCAAACTTTCCATTTTAGTTAATAACGAAGAGGAAAATTCTACTCAGAGGAACCTCTAGAACCCATGAAAATCTTATATTTAAGAAAAATCATTTGGAAAAAACACCTCCATCCATCCATTGACCCACTGAAACTTTATTGTACTGATAAGCATCACCTAACATCTTGATATTTATTTAAACAGGAAGTTAGACCTCTTATACTGTGACAGCCTTGGGGATTTAATGGGCAGCAAACTGTATTATTCTTATCCATGTAAAACTAATACTCTAGTTAAAACAATAGATATTTATCCAATAGTAGCACAAACATAGAGAAAATTAAGCATATATAGAGAAGTAAGGACAAGAAAATTCCATGAAGAAAAAGGCAATTTTGGGAAAAATAAGTTAATAGGTTGTAGTCAGAGTCAGAGAGATAGTATGATATTTGCATGAGACAATTTTGTATGTAGGGAAGCAGACTAGACCCAGTGGTTAGGGTGTCCATCTACCACATGAGAGGTCTGCGGTTCAAACCCCGGGCCTCCTTGACCCATGTGGAGCTGGCCCATGCGCAGTGCTGATGTGCGCAAGGAGTGCCATGCCCCGCAGGGGTGTCCCCGTGTAGGGGAGCCCCACACGCAAGAAGTGCGCCCCGTAAGGAGAGCCGCCCAGCATGAAAGGAAGTGCAGCCTGTCCAGGAATGGCGCAGCACACACGAGCAAATGACACAACAAGATGACGCAGCAAAAAGAAACACAGATTCCCGTGCCACTGACAACAACTGAAGTGGACAAAGAAGACACAGCAGATAGACAAAGAGAACAGACACTGGGGTGGGGGGGAAGGGGAGAGAAATAAATAAATAAATCTTTAAAAAAATTTTGTATGTATACAAATATACATTGAGATTCTTCACAAAATACTTAGCAACTTCTGTCACACTAAAACAGAGTGTGTCATGTAGGTTGCCTGTGTCCCACAAAACTATACTGTGATGGTCAAGCTAATGTGGCAAATCAGCCAGGCAATTGTGCCCAGTTATTTGGCCAGGCAAGCAATGGGGTAATTGTAATATAAGGACAATTATGGGCTTTAGTCATCAGTGAGTTTACTGCCCAGATGGCTGATTACATCTACATAAACCAAGGAGATTGCCATCAGCAACGAGTGATGCTTTATCCAATCAGTTGAATGCCTTAAAAAGGGGAGTGATTTCAGCATTCATAGAGAATTTCCCAGCTCATCTTTGGACAGTCAACATATCCTGGAAACTGATCAGGGTTCTCCATTGGACTTTCATTGGAGCCCCTGGTTTGCAGCCTGCCTGCAGAGCCAGAGCCTGGATTTGTGTATTCCCATGGTCACATGAGAGATTCTTATAAACCACACTATTTATAGATATCTCCTGTTGATTGTGTTTCCCTAGACAACTCTGACTAATACAGCTTGGTACTGGGAGTGGTTCCTGAGGAATAGAGTCTTAAACATAGGATGTTGAGGTGGTTCTGGGAGTTTTGCAACTGGCTCCTTAACTGGACTGAAGGGTACTAATGACTCCCTTTCCAAATATGAAGAGGCCATTAACAGTCCATGTCACGAGTTGGCAATGAAGATACACAAAATATCATGACCAAATTCACCTACTTCAACACTTATAAGAAGCAAGGATCTGAATAAGAGTGTTTTCAACACTTTAACAGACTTCTGTGGAGTCAAAAGGTATAATGATGTTGCCTGACTCCTCCTAGATATTCTTGATACAGTTACGTAAGAAAGAGATGAGCTAAGGTCTTCAATTTTGCAACTTGAATATCACATGAATGATATGAAAGTTTCTATGTGTGCTCTAAAAGAAAATCTTGTCTCTTGCAGCCACAGGCTTGAGATATGTGAGAACCAAACTCAGAGTAGCAGAGTTACAAAGGAAACTAAACTTTCAACACTGCAGGATTTCTGCAGTTAGAGTGAAGGTCTTGACTGGAAAGGAAAGGAACCCACAAGATTGGAATGGAGCTATATGGTAGAATGATAATATTGATGGAGACTTCAGAACCCTAAGTTCCACTGAAACTTTATCAGATAAATGTGCAATCACCTGCACTGTGGAGACCACACCTTATCAACCTTGTCTTATCAAGCATCTAGCATGCCTCAGGGAGTCTTGACCTCTATCCATCCCTGAGATGGGTACCAGTCAAATTGAAGCCTGGCCTGCCCAGACTCAGGCCTGACCCAGGGAGTCTGAAACTCCTCCCAGCCCTGAGTAGGTACCAACTAAACTCCAGCATGCATTGTCCAGCGTCCATACTGCCTAAAGAATCTGCCTTCAAACCCTGCCTGAAGAGATTAATCCTGCCTCACCAGAAGAAAATGCAAAGGAATGCCCTGAGGTCAGTAGCTCGCAAGACATTTCTAATCTTTCTCCTAACCAACCCCCACCATCTCTTCTCTTCAAGACCTATTACTAGGCTAAAATCACAAGCCCCCAAAGGTGGAATATAAAGTGTGACCCATGAGGAAGTATACTATACTCTGAAAGATCTACATGAGTTTTGCAACTTCTCTAGACAGAAATCAGGGAATTATGTGTGGGAATGGATACTAAGGGTATGGGATAACAGTGGAAGGAATATAAAGTTGGATCATGCTGAATTTACTGAAATGAGCCCACTAAGCAGAAATTCTGGATTCAATACTGTAGCTTGAGGGGTTAGAAAGGGCTCTAAAAGTTTGTTGGGTGGCTGACAACATGGACCAAAAGATGGCCTAGCATGTCTGAGGTTAAGATGCCCGATTTTCCCTATTTACAGTAGAAGAGGGAATTCAAAGGATTGAGTGAACAAACCTTAACTCAAATTACAGAGACTCAAAATATCATAGCCCCTTAATCAATTCCCAGACTTGATACAGTTTACAGACACACAGCTGCCAAAAACTTATACTGTTAATCTTCCTTCCACCTTTCCCCAAGGATACCTATGGCCTTTTAACAGAGTAACTGTTCATTGGGGAAAAGGAAATGATCAGAGGTTTCAGGGATTATTAGACTCAGAAGTGACAATAACTCCAGGAGATCCAAAACGTCACTGTGGGCCACCAGTCAGTGTAGGAGCTTATGGAGGTCAGGTGATTAATGGAGTTTTTAGCTGAGGTCCATCACACAGTGGGTCCAGTGAATCCATAATTAAAATAGACATACTCAGGAACTGGCAGAATCTCTACATTGGGTTCCTGACTTGTGGATTGAGGGCTATTATGGTTGAAAAGGCTAAGAGGAAGCCTGTAGAATTTCCCCTACCTAGCAAAATAGTAAATCAAAAGTAAAAATTGGATCCTTGGAAGGACTGCTGAGATTTGAAATGCAAAGGTGGTATTCCCACCACATCCCCATTCAACTCTCATATTTGGCCTGTGCAGAAAACAGATGGCTCTTGAAGAATGACAGTAGATTATCATAAACTTAACCAGGGGGTGACTCCAGTTGCAACTGCTGTCTCAGATGTGGTTTCACTGTTTGAGCAAATCAACACTTCCCCTGGTAACTGATATGTAGATGTTGATCTGGCAAACTTTTTTTTCCCCCAATTGCCATTAGTAAGGACCACCAGAAAGAGTTTGCTTTCATCTGGGAAGGCCAGCAGTATACCTTCACTGTCCTGCCTCAGGGGTATATAAACTCTCCTGCTGTATGTCATGATATTATCAGAAGGAAACTTGATAATTTCTCCCTCTCAAAAGACCTCACAATGGTCCATTATATTGATGACATCATGTTGATAGGACCTAGTGAGCAAGAAGTAGCAAAGTCTCTAAACTTAAGGGTAAAGCATTTGCTTGAGAGAGGATGGGAGATAAATCCAATAAAAATATAGGGACCTTCCACCTCAATGAAATTTCTAGGTACCCCATGGTATGGGGCATGTCAAGAATCCCTTCTAAAGTGAAGGAAAAGCTGTTGCATTTGGCCCCTCCTATGAGCAAAAAAGAGAGACTACACTTAGTCTCTTTGGATTTTGGAGATGATACATTCCATATTTGGGTGTGCTACTCTGGCCCATTATAGAGTGATGAGTGCAAGTTATGATTGTTGACCAGAACAAGAGAAGGTTCTGCAACAGGTCCAGGATGCTCTGCAAGGTGCATTCACTTGGGCCATATGATCCAGCAAATCCAATGGTGCTGGGAGTTTTAGTGGCAAATAGAGATGCTGTCTGGAGCCCTTGGCAGGTCCCTATAGGAAAATCATAATGCAGACCCTTAGAACTTTGTAGCAAAGCTCTGCCATCCTCTGTGGATAACTACTCTCCTTTTGTGAAACAGCTTTTGGCCTGCTACTGGGCCTTAGCAGAGACTGAATGCTTAATCATGGGCCATCAGGTTACCATGAGACCAGAATTGCCTCTCATGAGCTGAGAATCATCTGATCCACCAAACCATAAAGTTGGGCATGCCCAGCAGCACTCCATAATAAAGTGGAAGTGGTATATACGAGATAGGGCTCAAAGAGGTCCTGAAGACACAAGTAGGTTAAATGAGGAACTAGCCCAAATTCCCACAGTGGCCACCCCTGCCATGCTACCTTCTCTTTCCCAGTCCACAGCTTTGGCCTCTGGGAGACTCCCTTATAATTAGTTGTCTGAAGAAAAGAAAACTTGAGCCTGATTTGCAGATGGTTCTGCACAATGTGCAGGTACTACTTGAAAGGCAACAGCTGCAGCACTGTAGCCCTTTACTGGGACATCCCTGAAGGTCAGTGGTGAGGGCAAATCTTCCCACTAGGCAAAATTTTGAGCACTGCACCTGGTTGTTCATTTTGCTTGGAAGAAGAAATGGCCAGAGGAGCATTTATGCACTGATTCCTGGGCTGTTGCCAATGGATTGGTTGGATGGTCAGGGACTTGAAAGGAATGTGATTGAGGAACTGGTGACAAAGAGGTTGGGGGAAGACGTATGTGGATAGATCTTTCTGAGTGGGCAGAAAACATGAAACTATTTGTGTCTTACATGAATGTTCACCACAACGTGACTTCAACAGAGGAAAATTTTAATAATCAATTGGGTAAGATGACCCACTCTGTGACTAATGCTCAGTCTCTTTCCCCAGTCACTCCTATCATTTCCCAATGGGCTCATGAACAAAGTGGTCATGGGGGTAGGGACAGAGATTATTCATGGGCTCACCAACATGGACTTCCCTCACCAAGACTGACTTGGCTATAGCCGTGCTGAATGCCTAATCTGCCAGTAGTAGTGACCCACACTCAGCCCCTGAAATGGCACCACTCCCCAAGGTAATCAGTCTTCTACCTGGTGACCAGTTGACTACATCGGACCACTTTCACCATGGAAGGGGCAGTGCTTTCTTTTAACTGGAGTATGCCCATACTTCAGATATGGTTTTGTGTTCCCTGCACAAAATGCTTCTTCCAAGATTGTCATCATGGACTTACTGGATATCTTATCTACCACCATGGCATTCCACACAGCATTGCTTCTGATCCAGGAATGAACAAAATTTACCACAAATGATGTGTGGGACTGGGTATGTCACTGGTCTTGCCATGTTCCCCATCACCTGAAGCAGTTGGATTGATAGAATAGTGGAATGGCCTTTTGAAGACTCAATTACAGCACCAACTCAGTGGCAATACCTTGTAGGACTGGGGCAATGCTCTCCAGGAGGCTGTGAATGCTCTAAATCAGCATCCACTCCATGGTGTTGTTTCTCCCATAACTAGGATCCATGTGTTCAGGAGTCAAGGGGTGGAAATGGGAGTGGCACCACTCACTATTAGTGAACCACTAGGAAAATTTTTGCTTCCTGTCCCTGCAACCTTAAGCTCTGCTGGTCTACAGGTCTTAGTTCCAAAAGGAGTGCTGCTACCAGGGAACACAACAATGATTCCATTGAACTGTAAGTTAAAACTGCTACCTGGCCACTTTCGGCTTCCCTTACCTCTGAATCAACAGGCAAACAAGGGAATTACTGTATTGGCTGGATTATTGATCCTGACTATTACGGGGGGAATAGGACTGCATCTACATAACGAAGGTAAAGAAGCATTAGCCTGGAATACAGGAGATCCTCCAGAGCATCTACTGGTACTGCCATGCCTGTGATTAAATCAGTGGAAAATTCCAACAACCCAGTCCAAGCAGGACTAAGGATGGCCTAGTATCTTCAGGAATGAAAGTTTGGGTCACCCCACCAGCCAAAGAATCATAGCCAGCTGTAGTGC
Source organism: Dasypus novemcinctus (assembly GCF_030445035.2). Taxonomy (NCBI): domain Eukaryota; kingdom Metazoa; phylum Chordata; class Mammalia; order Cingulata; family Dasypodidae; genus Dasypus; species Dasypus novemcinctus. The sequence continues at coordinate 52,180,368 of NC_080679.1, read as the reverse complement.
TTGCTGAGAATAATGGGAACATGGAATGGGTAGTGGAAGAAGGTAGCGATAAATCTGATCTTTGATCATATGAACAGTTACAGAAATGAAACTGAAATAGTCATGAATCTTTCTCCTTTGTTTCATTAAGAGAATGATTGCATATGTACCTAAAACAATTTTCTTTTCTTCTCCAGCCTTTTCCCTTATCACATGACAAGTTGTGTTAATCTCATGTCATAATATTTAAGGATATCAACTTTAAAAGTGAATATTATTCAAGAACTTGTACCTTATTCTGTAGGGAATTAATGCATTTCGGTTGTATGCAGGAGAGTTGAATGTTGTTAGGCAGAAAAAAAAAATATATATATATGCATGTTTGTTATTGTTTTTACTTAGAGACTAAGTATGGTTTAAGGTAATGCGTATGGTTGCTGAGTTGACAAGGGGTGGACTGTGATTGTTAGGCTAATGTGTCACCTCAGCCAGTAATTGTGCCCAGCTGTTTGGTCAAGTAAGTACTGGGTTAATTGTAATACAAGGACAATTATGGGCTTTAGTCATCAGTGAGTTTACTGCATAGAAGGCTGATTACATCTATATCAACCAGGGAGATTGCTGTCAGTAATGAATGATGCTTTATCCAATCAATTGAATTCCTTTAAAGGGGAAATGAGTTCAGCATTCAGAGAGAATACCCCACTTCATCTCTGAACAGCCAACATCTCCGAGAAACTCATCAAGGACCTTTATTGGACTTTCATTGGAGCCCCTGGTAAGTAGCCTGCCTGCGGAACCTGGACTTGTGCATTCCCACTGTCATGTGAGAGACTCTTATAAAATCTCATACTATTTATGGACATCTCCTGTTGTTTTTGGTTCCCTAGGCAACCATGACTAATACAGTATTCCCCTATCTCTGACACAGATACAGCAATGTTTTATCAAGACAAGTTTTCTTTACAGAGGGCTCAATTGGTCAAGCCAGCAACTACCTATCACAGGTGTTGGCACTGTAGATGAAATCCATATTCCATTTCTGATGTAATTTAGAATCCAAAGAGAAAAAAAACAACAACTAAATATGTATTGGGCATCCTATTTTGCTGAGTAATTTGTATGTATAATTTCAAAATTTCAAAACAATTCTACAATATAGATACTTTCACCGTCGATTTATGGCTGAAGAAACTTGTTTCGGTTTCCTAGGTTGTTTAAGTAAATACAATGAAACTGGTTAACAAACAGTAGAAATATATTAGCTCATGGTATTAAGGGTAAAAGAAAGTCCAAATGAAGGCATCATCAAAGCAATGCTTTTCCTCCCAAAGACTGTGGCATTCTGGGACTGACTGCCAGTGAACCCTTGTTCTTAGTTTCCCACATGTCAGGACTTATGGTGGTGTCTCTAAGTTCCACTGATGTTCAGCTTCTGGCTGCTCCATCTGTGGCTTTCTTTCTTTGTCTAAATGCTGTTCTCTTATAAATGACTCCAATAGTAGGATTAAGTTCCATCCTGTTCGAGGTGGGCTACAACCTTAACTGAAGTAACCTCAGCAAAAGGTCCTACTTACAGTGGATTTATACCCAAATGAATGGATTAACTTTAAGGAAATATTTTTTGGGGAGACATACATTTCCAAATCACCACAAACTTTAAGTTAGGAAAGGTTAAATAATTCATAATTAGTTTGATTCATCTAAACATACAGTTTTCCATTTTTTATAGCAGTTAATTGGCAGGTTCTAGAGTTAAATATAACCAAAACCCAACTCTACCATTTACCAGCTGAACTGGCTGAAGTTTTCTATTCTTCTATGCATTAGGGTTCTCAGCTAAAACAGGAGGGTTAATGAATTTAGTATGCAAATGACAGTTATTCCAAATTAAAATTAAATTACTATGTGTGATTTTTCCATATTATTCACTGGTGTTTCACAAGTCCCAGAAATAAAGTCTGAAAAATAGTGATAGTAGTAGTGTGAGTGTGTGTGTGGGGGGGGGGGGGAGAAAGAGGGAGTAAGAGACAGAAGAGTATAGTGAAGGCATATATCGTACATAATACTAGCACAATCTATTTAAATGATCTCTATAGCCCACAAAGCAAAGTATCTGCCCTCTTTTATATAAGGACTGAAAATTGATCATTTAAAAAACTGTTTGTTTCTCAAAATAAGCATTCATGATCTGAAAAGGCATCCCTTTAAATATTGTACCACATCCAAACCTTCAGTTGTTCTGAGAATGGAGATCAGAGAGTGAGGAAAGCATTACCTTTATTGCTAGTCATATATTACAGTGAAGCAGGTGGCACAGCACCTGCCACCAGAGTTTCCCAGCCTGTCCCACTCATGCTTGTGTGGAGTATGAAAATTAACTAATGCACAAATGTTTCAGTAAAACTTTACTCGTACTCTATTTAAAGACACATTTAGCAACATGTTGTTGGAGATTTTTTTTCAGATAATTATAATGAAAATGTAAAACAGAGATACTTGAGTCTGGTCATATATCAGTGTGTTTAAATTTGTTGTATCACTCTTGAGATACAGGCTTTCATATAATGTATACATGACACATAATTTCCTTCTTTGGAATAACATAAGGAAAGTATTTATTTTGAAATTTGGAGTCTCTATTTTTCATCACCTTTGCAACATATGCCGAAAAATTAGTATTTGCCAAATTTTATCTCCACCAGCAGATGTTGTTCTGAAGAGGTAATATGGAGAATGAGAGATTAAGCAATCATGGGGGAAAAACATTAGGATAGAGAGGGTGAGCATTAAAATGGACCTAATTTTTTTTTCTCTTCTAGAGAAGCAGAAAAGTATACATTTCCTTCAGTGGAACAGCAGAGTGTAGAATGAATCCATTTGAAGATATGTAATCCTAGCTAGAAATAAAAGAATAACTTTCTGGATCATCAAGTCTGAGCACTTGCAGATCAAGAGAGAGAGCATTCTTCCTTAAGCTTATAACCAAAACAATCAGCCTAAAAGCAGAAGTCAACAAAGCTCATTAAGGACATAGAACTAGAACAGCAAAAGAAGAGAGATTGACTCCTCTAAGCTTCTCCTGAACATGAATTTTGCCATATCTCTAAACATAAGTGAATATTAATTGAGAAGGCCAAAAAAAATTTAGATTAGTTTTGGAGACTGAATCATGTGCCCCAAAAAAGACACATTCAAGTCTTAATCTGTGTACTTTTGTTTGTGAACCTACTTGTAAATTCGATGCTTTGAAGATGCATCAAGATGTGTAAAGGTGTGAAATCATATGTAAACAGGATCTTCTAGGATCCTATTTAGATCTGACCAAAGTGGATAAGGTTAGACCTTAAATTGTATTATAAGAGGCCTTATAGAGAGGAGCCAGAAGTCTGAAAAAACCACAGGAGGAAACCAAAGACAAAACCATGGAAGAAAGAACTGCCATCAGTAGAATGCTGCCAATTCCAGGAGAAAGTATGTCCTTGACGATGCCTTGATTTAGGACTTCTGGGCTCTACCACAATAACCCAACAAATTTGTGTTGTTTAAGCCAACTCACTGTGTGTTATTTGTCATAGCAGCTCTGATAAGCTAAAACAAGTATTAACTTCCATTTTTGTAACTGTTTAAATATTGGCATATCCACATTACTGTTGAGGACACGCAGGTGTGGAATGTTAAAATAACTCAAATCTACCCTGACATTGGGTGATTAATCATTTCAGTTTAGTTTTTCTTATCTCCAAAATTTCTACATTTTCCAAACATTGTTCTGTTTCCCATATTAGAAATGTTCAGTTACATTGATTCATTTCTGGATAACATTTCAAAGGAAAACATTGGATCCTGAATATTAAATTTCAATTACAAGTTTGAGAAAAACTAACATAAGAAATTGTTTTTTTCCCTAAAAATCTGTTTTAATTAAAAAACCTAAATATTAAAAACAAATTAAATAAAAACTAAAAATTGTTTGTAATTGTGTGTGTATGTGCAAATAATTCTTGAATCATCAAGAATACAGCTATAGCCCTAGGAGAAAGACAGCAAACTACCATGATACTATGTTTTTATTTGTTTGTTTTTAGGTAGATAAGAATCAATGGTAATGATAACTGATAATACCTGAATTATAACTTCCATTAACTTCCAGAAAACTGCAAAAAGTCTATTCAACAAATAGTTGTGCCCTCACAACTATTCTAAGAATCTTTTCATGATTATTAAAGATGATTATGTAAATTGGGTAACATCAACACTGTTACACAACCTGGTTCTAGAGGAATAAATAATTGAAATTTTTGTGCATAATTAAATTTTAGGAAATAAGTTACTATTTAATCAGACTATGATCAAGAATGTCAGTTTTATTTTTAAAAAATATGTATTCAGTTCATCACATAAGTTTAGCTACATAAGATTCCTGAGAATAATATATTTCAGTTAACTGGTCAGTTTATTCTAAGAAGCATCTGCTTGTGGGGAAAGAAAATGTAATATTTGGGGGCAAGAGAGATAAGACTCTAAATGAAGAACTTTGCTAAAGTGCTAAAATGATTTATACTGCTAGATCCTCTGAACATTATGCATACCAGGTGTCTAAAATCTACCTCAAAAGTTCTTACTCTTTCAGTGGACTTTCTTCTAGATATTTTCCTTCTTATTCTTATTTTAGTCTATCAGATGCATGATTTTTTATTTTATTATCTTTTAATACACTTCTCTTACCATTTTTTGCTTTCGATTGCATTTTTACATTACTTACTTTCAGTGAAACAGAAAGAAGAAATAAAACCAACTTTTTCCATGATGTACTACTAATTGCATAATAAAAATAACTACCACTGGAAAAAATTTAAAGAGAAAGTCTGTGGGGCATACTAAGTTCCATACTCTAAAGGTTGTTGTAGAGACAGAAAATGGCATAAACACTTTTATCATCTGCTTATACATGATTTTGAAAAGCAAAACTCATGAAGGGAAGAATGTCTACAGCATAATGAAAAGAACACAGTAGGGCTAAATGTTTTTTTTGTTTTATTTGAATTCTTAATTTTTGAAATTAAAATAAGAAAATGATAATTCATTATGTGAAGGAAAATATATCACAGTCACATCATACTTAAAACTCAGTATATACATATTGTTTGTTTTACAATAACTCTAATATACTGTTTAAACTTTTAATCAGTGTTGATTTTGATTATTTTAACAAATTACCTCTGTTGCCAAAATAAGACCCTTTTTAAAAATTTTCAGTTATCCTCTCTGTGCTCCCCAATAAGAAAGACTGACTCAATTCAACTAGATAAAGTTCATCTCCTATGTGTTACTTGGATGTACCTTAAATAACAATTTTCTTATCCTTTAGATTCTGATAGTCAAAGGAATGTCTTCTCTTTGCCATCAACACCTCAAGAGTCTGAATTAATTCAATCAGAATGATTATCAGAGCTCAACCCATGATTTCCCCCTTTCTTACTTTCAGAACGTATGAATTTAATAATAGAAAAAATGTTACTCTTTGTAAAGGCATAGGAATTTCTGACTTGGCTCAAAAAATATCTTGAAGGAAAAACTTCTTATCTGTCAAGTTGAAGACTTTTAACTGGCCTCTTAGTATGTTCATAAAAAATACACAACTAAAATATACTGAATAATTGGGATTAATTATATAGGTCTCAAGGCATATAAAAGTGATAAGCTTGTTCACCAGTCTATTTCCTTTATTAGGACCTCTAGTTCTTAGTAAAGCTTGTATGTAAAGTATGTACTTTAATTTAAGATATGTTTATGTTTCTTCTAAAATACATACTTTCTGAATCTTTGAAAAGGGATCGTTAGCATAAGAAATCATTTGCATTAAGGGAAATTTAATTATAATATTAATATTAATCCAAATGTATGTGTCCACATCATTAATTAAATATGCCTTCTTTCTAACTAAAACTCACTAGCTGAGCTGCTCTCAGCTAATCATAACTATAAGCCAAGTTTTATTTCTGGTACTTCAACAGATAATCACTCAAATTAGTTAACTATACACCATGTATTTTCAATAATATATATCTATAATTTTACTGTGTATTTTTGCTCAAACAAAATGTGAATATTTTACAATTATGAATTCTAATTCTTTTCTTAATTTTATTAAACTATTACCATTGCACATCATTCATATTTTGTGACAATTTCATTACTTATTATTGAGAATTCAGATACCATAAATATATGTATTTCTCCTCTTTACAATGTTCGTCTGAGTATGCATTCTTTCTTTGTTGTTCAGCAGTTCTGTGATATATAATTCATTCTTTGTGTTCCATCAGTTCCCATATAGATTTGCTAGGCCTAGATTTATTGTAAGAGTTTAATGGCTTCTAGAAGCTAGTTTGCCAATACCATGATTATAGGAATGGCTTCATGGGAATTTTATGCTCCCTGACCACCTACTAATATGTTGAAAAATACAGTCTGGATTATGTTTGTTTCTATGCAAGTGAGGAGGGGCAATATAAAGCAATGGAAAAAGTTATATGAAAAGTTATTTCTTGGTTATTGTTTTAGTTTCCTAGGCTGCTCAAGCAAGTTGATAGGTGTATAACCGAGAGACTTAAATTTTTGAACTGTTCATGTGCCAGCTGGGCCCTGAATCTCAACAGAATTGCACCACCTACTCTCCAGTTCATTGGACTCACCCAGGACAACTAACAAGAAGATGAAGATTGACAAGGACCATGACAAGGAACAGAGTGTCTGCAACTGCAAGCAAGATAGTCACATCCATCTGCCCCATGAGATTAAACCCACTCTCAAATGTCTTACAATTCGTTCACACCCATAGGAATGTATTAAAAAAAATTTTTGAGCATTTATTTTCAGAATGTATTAAATTTAAGAACATGTTTTTTCTGGATACAAACAGTTTCAAACCATCATAGTATTAAGGAAAAGGTTTTAATTGAATCATAATTAATATAAATATAAATATTGTAGAAGACTTTCAGGTTTTACATTAATTTATGATATAACCAAGTGAACACAAACAAACAAAAACCAAAAACCACTGTTCACTTGAGCTTAAAAAACCCAATTCATTTTTTATCAATTCTCCTTAAGGTACTTGCAATAGAGGATATGGTGGATCTCAGGCTTAAGTTTTGTTCTTGTTGTTGCCAGTTGTATTTTACTGGTATAGGTGAATGTGTGTGACTAAATCGAGAAGATAAAGTTCCAGGTATATGGAAATAGGCTAAGATTCTCTCAATAGCTCTCAATTTTCTCAAAAGAAATGGCTACTGAGGAAGGAGAATGTGAATATGACTGATGCTAAACACAAAAAATTGATATTTTAATTTTTACATCATCACAACTCCATTCTCCACATCTTTTACACTATTCTTGTTCTAACACCCCTTTCTAATTTTATCTGGTTATGGACATAATCTAATGGTTACATGGTATTGTAAGTGTGTAATTAATTTGTGACACTTGAACATCTCTTAGGAAACTCTTTTCTTTTGTCTTATATTGGATATTCAGTGGATTGCAAAAATCTATTTGGCAATTTATAGAACCACATGATCCATGAGAGTATTTATAGCGTTTCTGTTCTTTGCTTTTTTCCCATTTACAAGCCCCAGTGTTCATAATGTTCTGATGTTGCTGATCAACTCTTCACTGATTACTAGAACATTATTTCTGCTTCTTCACAGTTCTCACATGACCTTCCTACAAAAATTTCAGGCTACTAGAACTTAGACTATACATAACAATCCTTTAATCACTTCTACTATAATCATGGAATACATTTAAAGAAAATTGCTGTCAGTTGCCAAGCTGTAATGAACAAAGACTTGAAGGCAAATGGTCATACAAATAATTTTTATATTGATTACAATTTGAGATTTGTCCTATTCATCACTCCTCAAATTATTAAAACAGTGATGTACATTTGGAATACAATTAACAAAAACAACAGTAACTTAGAAAACAAGGAGAAAAAGATTTAATATCCACATTGATAGCAACCTTATTATTCATTAAAATTATAATATTAGTAAATAATTAAATATATAATAGTATAGATATCAGTCACTGAGTACTTCTTATGGGCCAGGAAGTATTTTAATCACTATATACATTAACTCATTTTAATCATCACACCAATCCTATGAGTTAGGAGTTCAATCTGTATGCTACCAAGGTATAAATTAAAATTTATGGGGAGTGGATGTGATTCAAGCAGTTGAAAACCTGTTTTGCACATGGGAGGTCCTGCATTCAGTTCCTGGTGCCTCCTAAAGAAGACAAACAATGAGCAGACAACCAGCAGACATTGAACAAAAACAAGCAAACAATGAGAAAATAAAACAATGAATGGGCAAAGAGCAGACGACAAGCAAAAATGAGCAAAAATAATGGGCAGACAATGACAAGCAAGACAATGAGCAAAAAATGAGCAGACAATGAGCAAAAATAAATGAGAAGAGAACGAATGTGGTTCAAGCAGTTGAACATCCACTTCTTACATGGGAAGTTGTGGGTTTGATTCCCAGTACCTCCTGAAAGAAAAAAACAAACAATGAACAGACAATAAGCAAAAAAACAAAACAACAACAACAACAAAAAAAACAGTGAGCAGACAAGTGCAAACAACAAGTAAAAACAATTGGCAAACAGATGCGAAAACCATCTTAGTGGGGGGACTCATTAAAAAAATATATGCTAAATCATTTGTCCAAACTCATGTGACTAGTAGGAAGGAAAGCTGAAGAAACCCAGGTTCTTTTCCACACAATCCATGTTAAAGCCTTCACATATAAGGTGTCATGTCTTTCAAAACGGAAATAGTGGGAAGGATAATTTAGCTCACAGGGTATTTCAATTCTTAAATACATTAAAGCTCTATCTTTAATGTTTACTTCAAACTATTCTTTAGTGTACAATTGGATAGAACTGTGAGATTTCTGGCACTCACTGTGGCCCTACTTACATAGATCCCTTTCTTTTGCCTCCCTTAAAATGAATTCTTTTCTGATTTCTGCCCTCCAGATCTCCTGGAGTAGATTGATTGACTAACTTTATTTATACCAATCCAGATGTCTTGCGTTAACATTTATTAGTCATTTCTCTTTATCCATATTGATGTTGTCAGTATGATCTTTGCACCAAACCCTGGCCAAGCAGTAGTGAACAGTGTGTTGAGCTATACATATAAATTAACATAGTAATGGTGGTTCATTCAGAAAGATATTGCTGGGCAGGAGAATAATAGATTATCTTGAGGAAAACCAGGCTAAGTGTGCAGTAGATGGGAGTAGCCAAGTGGGAGATGCTGTTTATCGCTAAGTAATTTACACCATCATATTTCTCCTAGGCACTGTGTGCCTTTCTATAGCATGACCCTATTCCTGCTTTTACTACATTTTCCTTAGAGGTGATACCTGAATTTTTGGTTTCCAAATTTTCATTAATTCTTGGGATTTATTTAACATTTTACAATATTACAAAGACATGCCTATATAGTATTACAGCAACTGTACTTACCAAGATTTTCCATATCCAATAACTCCAGGTGGAACTAAAATCAATCTTAGAAGTTGTTGTATAGAAAGCTTGAAGTTTTCAGACCACGCAAGTAAATATACTAACCAACACACAAAGAAATGTTAGAAAATTACATATTCAGTGTGTCAATTCACATGCTGTCAAGCTCAGCCACTTTTAAAAATAGCGCATATATTCTTTTCTAGTAAGAAATATACTGACATTAAAGTCATGTCAGACTCTCCAGAAAGATTACAGGAAAAAAATACAAGATAATTCAGTTCTTTAGAGTAAAATGATAAATGAGTCATGCTGAAAAGTGGGTTGTTACATCGCATAAAAAGATAACTGAAAGCTTTTGAAAGCACCATCTCACTGAAGCCAAGTAGGTGGTCAGCCTGCTGGTTTGGCAGAATGTGTGGCTGATTGCCAGAGTATTTTAGAGCAAAGCAGCTATTCATTTCACCTGCAAAATCGGCAGTTCACTTTGACACTGCACATAATGAAAAACAAGTCGGTTTCTATTTTTACACTAAACTAATAAATAGGGGTTAAAGTAAAATAATATAACATTTTCTTTTTATAGGGAACTTCCTAATGGATATCACATTGTTCTATGGTTTCTTTTCTTTTGATTTAACATGTTCTTTTTAATTTAAATTACATAGTGGAATAGGATGTAGCTTTCTGCAGTACTATTAATGACCATTTTGGATTCTGATGAGATATAAAATCAATTGCATTTTTTCTAAATGTATTTATATGATTTTGTTTGCATGGGTGCATATATCTAAAATTATTTCCACTTAAACTTATCAGTCTTTTGAGCTAGTTACTATGAGCCTTATGCAATATCTACACTCTATACATGTAAATAAACAGAAGATAGAGTGAGAAAATAATATTCAAAATAGAAACATAGCTGACTCTGACATATATTTCCTGTGAATAATATTAACACATTATTTTATATACATAAATGTAATATATATGTGTGTATAGTTATATATAAATTACAGATGAAAAAACACCACAGAAATATTGAATATTTAAAATTCCTATTTGAGTTTGAATAGAAATTTTGCTGATAAATGACAAAGAAATATATTTCACATTATCATTAAAATTAAAAACAAGGGAAGGAGATATGTCTCAAGAGGTTGAGTGCCCACCTCCCACTTGGGAGGTCCCTGGTTTGGTCCCCAGTGCCTCCTGGAAAAATAAAAACAAACAACAAGCAGAACAAATAATAAAAGTCAACCCAGGGAAGCTGATGTGGCTGTTTGGTTGAGCACTGGCTTCCCATTATGAGGTCCCAGTTTGAATCCCCAGCCCCTGGTACCTTAAAACAACAACAAAAGAAAAGACATAGAGATTGCAAATAGCTCCCATTTCTAAAGGGAATATATATATATATATATATATATATATATATATATATATATATAATACTATTAGCTTTCATATTTTCCTGTGTGTATTTATAGTGCATAAACTGAATAAATATAATAAAATGTATGCTAACAATTCCAAGATTATCCATTAAACAGGTTTTAATGTGCATAATATATGTTGCTAATAAACACTTGCAGAAGTATATAAAAAATATCATTTCAAAAAGTCTTTTGTGAAAATCTTACACATTAAAAGGAGGTGACTTAAACAATTAACACCAAAAATTTAGAAAATTACTATGCATATATAAATGTGCATATGGTTTTTCTTTTTATTTTTTCAAGAATATTTGAGTCTTTCCAACTAAAAGCCCAAGACAATATACCTATGAAAAATATCATAGAGTAGATGTAAACACTGCCCTAAGTATATGTTTCTTTGTTTCTTTTGTGATTTCTTATATTACTTGGGGCATTTTTTATGGTTTAAAATAAGATAAAATCAAACATTTTAATGTTATCTCTAAATAAGAGTGTCAAGACTGTGCCATCTAGTCTCATAAAATTGTGTGTTAATAATCAATAATATCTGCCTTTGATTAAATCTGTCTTTGCTCTATGTTAAGAAAGTGTTTCAAACACCTGGGGCAAATAATTCTTCACATATGAAAATTTAATTTTTGGAAATCAAAGTTTGTGGAGAACCAGCAAGATGGTGGCAGAGTAAGAAGCTCCTAGAGTCAGCTCCTGCTACAGGGCAGTTAGCAAACACCCAGAGCTCTCTGGAGCTAGTGGAAGCACCTGTTTGGGGGCTCCAGGAGGCCAGAAGAGCATCCTACAACGTCCTTGGGAGAGTGGAAGGAGGAGACTGCCCATCTGCAGAGAAGACTCGTAAGTAGAGCATTCCACACCACGGAGGCCAGTGCCCATCCTCCACTGGAGACACAAGACACCGTGAGAGCTGTTCCGTGATTGGAATTGAAAGCTCCACTATCCCAAAATGGAAGAGGAAGAGATAGTTGGGCACCAATTTCAGCTATTGATGAGTAAATTCAGCAGGCTACAGTATAATCGTGAAAACAGCTAAAGCTTGAGTCAGTCCAAGTTAGAAAGAGACCAGGAGCTGCCATCTTAACTCTGTGCCTGGCATGAGGGGAAGTGGGGTGGACTGAGAATCCCAGTGCTTGTAGGGTCTGGCTTCTTTCCATCCAGATCATATTGCAGGTCTAGCCTAGGCTCCAGTTCCACCTCCAGCAGGGAAGAAGCTGCGGGGACCTGTGCCACCCTCTCTGGGAAATTACCAGCCAAGCCGCAGAGGCTGGTGATTGTCCTATTCTGGCAGCATGAGCCACCCCAGGAGCTGCTCTGTGACAGGAGTTGGAAGCTCCATTTCCCAGAAACAGGGAAGGAGGAGATGGTTGGCTGCCAATTTCAGCTAGTGATTGGGAGACTTGGCTGGCTAAGAGACAATCTTGGAAATAGGGGAGTGAGAACCAGCCCAAGTCAGAAAGAGGCCAGTAACTGCCATTCTGACTCTGCTCCCAGCCTGAGGGGAAGCTGGGCTGACCAAAACTCTCAGTGTCTGCACCATTTTCTTTCACACAGATCAGCCTGCACCCTGCCTAGGCTTCAGCCCTGCCTCAGGATGGGAGGAGGCTGAGAAGCCCTGCACTAGCCTATATAGGTAACTGCAGGTAACTTTGGCTGCCATAGACTGAAAATCAGAAATCTACCAGGGCAACTGCAGTCATCTTTGACCTGTACTGCATAGATTGCTGTCCACACCTGCAGCTCCATCCCCACCCCAGGCTGGGAAGAAAGGGATGTGAAGCTTCATCAGTCTCTCTGGTAACTACAGTCTAGGTCTGCATGTGAATTATTCCACATCGCTGTGACTTTGTCCCTACCCCTGGCAAAAGACAAAGTTGGAAGAAGCTTCATTCACCTCTGGTGCAATGAGGGCAGTTAAGCCTCCATAGCTTACAGCACCAACTACATGCTTGGCTCCTACTGCACAACCAACAAGAGAGAAACGATAGGAAGCCCTAAACTAAAGAGAAAAATCATACGCAGAATAAATACTCTAGGAAGCCAGATGCAAAGACACCAACAAATAATTGCAATCCACACCAAGATATAGGAAGCTATGGCTCAGTTAAAGGAAGAAGACAAGCCTCCAGATGACATAAAGGAGTTGAGACAACTAATTATAGATGTTCAAACAAATCTTAATAAATTCAATGTTAGCTAAAGAGATTAAGGATATTAAGAAGACATTGAATGAGCACAAAGAAGAATTTGAAAGCATACATAGAAAAATAGCAGATCTTATGGGAAAGAAAGATGCAAATCAATGAAATTTAAAAAAAACATTGGAATCATATAATAGCAGATTTGAGGAAGTAGAAGAAAGGATTGGTGAGCTTGAAGAAATGGCCTCTGAAAGTGAACATACAAAAGAAGAGATGAAGAAAAGAATGGAAAAAAATTGAACAAGGTCTCAGGAAACGAAATGATGGCAAAAGACTGCTAACGTATGTGTCATGGTTGTCCCAGAAGGAGAAGAGAAGGGAAAAGGGCAGAAGAAATATTTAAGAAATAATGGTAGAAAATTTCCCAACCCTATTGAAGGACATAGATATCCCTGTCCAAGAGGCACAACATACTCCCATCTGAAAAAATCCAAATAGACCAACTCCAAGACACATATTCATCAGAATGTCAAAGGCCAAAGACAAAGAGAGTATTCTGAGAGCAGCAAGAGAAAAGCAATGCATAACATATAAGGGATATCCAATAAGATTAAGTGCTGATTTCTCACTAGAAACCATGGAAGCAAGAAGACAGTGGTCTGAGATATTTAAGACACTACAAGAGAAAAACTTCCAGCCAAGAATCTTATATCCAGCAAGACTGTCTTCAAAAATGAGGGTGAAATTAGAATATTCACAGATAAACAGAAACTGAGATAATTTCTAAGCAAGAGACCAGAATTTCAGGAAATACTAAAGGGTGTGCTAGAGCCTGAAAAGAAAAGAGAGGAGAGAGAGGCCTGGTGGAGAGTCTAGAAATGAAGATTATGTCAATAAAAGTAACTAAAAGTGTCAAAAGAGTGGTGAAAAGAAAATATGACAGATAAAACTCAAATAGACAGGAATAAACTTAACCAGTGATGTAAAGCACTTGTATTCAGAAAACTGCAACTCAATGTTAAAACAAATCAAAAAAGCCCTAAATAACTGGAAGAAAATTCCATGCTCATGGATTGGAAGACTAAATATCATCAAGATGTCAATTCTACTCAAATTGATATACAGATTTAATGCAACCTTGATAAAAATAACAACAACATTAAAGAAAAAATTGAAAACATGATCATTAAATTTATTTGGAAGGGTAAGGGGTCCCGAATGGCCAGAAACATCATAAAAAGGAAAAGTGAACCCTCATCTCCAGACTTTAAATCATAATACCTACCTATAGTGGTAAAAACAACATGGTACTGGCGTAAAGACAGACAAAATAGACCAATGGAACCAAATTTATGGTTCATAAACAGACCCTCACAGGTATGGTCAAGTGATTTTTGACTAACCTGTCCAACTCACACAGCTCAGGTAGAACAATCTGTTCAACAAACAGTGCTGAAAAAATTGGACATCCATAGCTGAAAGAAGGAAAGTGGACCCCTATCTCACACCTTTTTCAAAAATTAACTCAAAATGGATCAAAAAACTAAAATTAAAAGCAAGTACCATAAAACTTCTAGAAGGAATTATTGGAAAATATCTTCAAGTCCTGATGGTAGGTGGTGGATTCTTAAAGGACATAAGAGAAGGACTGAGTGGACTACTGATGTTTAATGTATGTAGAAGATTTAATTAGCTTTACTGTAAAAGTGTGGAAATGTATAGAGTGGATGTTAACACACAGTGAGTAACAGCTAGTTTATAAATGGGGATGTGACTGAAAGTGGTAGTCTAATTATGTAAATGCCAACTGACAGGATGCTTGAGAATAATCTAGGAACTGGATAGCACAATAAACCAAGAGGTAGATGAGAATTACGGTTGATGGTACAGATGCAAGAATGTCCTTTGTTAGCTAGAACAAATGTATATCACTACTGCAGGGTAATGGGAATGTGGAGAAGCATGGGAAAAATACAGCTGAAGTGACCTATGGGCTGTGGTTAGTAGTATAATATAATATGCTTGCCTCTATGTGAAAGATGTACTGTGTTGATACTGAGGCAGTATGGAAAATGTGAGCCAAATGTACACTATGAACATGATAACAAACAGATGATATAATTTTATCTGTAGCAAATGATACACCACATTGTGGTGTGTTAATGGAGGGGTGTTGTTTGGGAAATTCTGCACATGTGCATGATTGTTTTAGAAGTTTACGACTTCTGTCATAAAAAATATATTTAAAAAATAATAATAGGGTGGATTGGGGGAAAAAACAACACCAAATGTAAGACAAGGAATATGATTAGTAGTAAGATTTTGACAGTGTTCTTTCATAGTTTGTAACAAACGTCTCATGATTAATGCAAGGTGGAGGTGGAGGGTTGGTGTATGGGACTGCTGTATGATGTTATGCATGTTTCTTTGTAAGTTCCCAACTTTTAGTATACCCTTAATTGTTTATGTATGTTCATATATAAATGATATGAAGATAATAACAATTGGACTGGTTATGGGAAAACTACTTTGTTAGTAAGAATATTTTGACAATGCTCTTTAATCAGTTAAAAAAGTTTAAAAACAATGCAAGCTTTTGGTGGTAGGGTGAGATGTTATATATGTTTGTTTGATTTATATATGTTTGTTTTGTAAGTTCACAACTATTATACACTTATTGTTTATGAATGTTTATGTATGAGTGATATATTTCAATAAATTTTTAAAAACTGTACATTGAAAGGAAAGTAGAGGATAATTTAGAAACTATGTAACAGTGATTTTGGTGTTGGATAGAGATTGTGGTTAATAGCATAAATAAAAGAATGTTCTTCTTTGAAAACAAAAATCAAGGTTTGTTACATATTAGCTTTTAACTATTACAATACCAAATGAATAAAGCACAGATTATAGCTTTCTGACTTATAATTACACATTTTAATAGAAAAATTTATAATATTCCCAATGAATATCCTTGCATTTGAATCAAATCTGAGGTATAGTTTTGGAATAAAATGCAATGATCAACTTACTAAAGGAGATATGGGTAAGCCTACCCATTGCCATTACCATTCCTCCATACCACAAAAATATTGAAATTATTATGTTATTCTTTGTATTGACAGGAGGCATGAATGTGTGTGTTTCTAAAAAAATTAAAGGGATATAACTTGATTCTTTTAATTTCTATAGACTAATAATTCTATGGCTGTTAATTTTTCTGCATAGAAATAAATCTAACCTCATGTAAAAATTACGTTTCTATATGCTGCATCATATATATTAGCCCTCTTGTCAACTAAATAAAATTCTTTTGACTAGTTAAGAGGGAGCTTTTACAATGGAATCTCTGGTTTATACTAGGAAGTGTTGCAATACAACGTGACCCCACTTTAGTAGTGATGATTGTCAAAGAAGTGTTATTGATTCGTGTCTCCGTTGAAGCAGAAAAATCAATACCAGACAGCTCTAGGGGAGATGTTTCTAATGGCTTTACTGTTCTAATGTCACCTGGGAGATGCCTTTCAAAGATGATCAGCATGGCTATAGGAGATCGTCCATCTATATTCTGGATGAAATTCAAGGGGCCTTGGATTTTACTTTGGAAAGAACCCATCTTGGTTCATAATTCCTTGCAAAAGTAAATGTTTTTTTTACAAACCATGCTTTTGTCCATTCAGGATCATACAAATACTTCTGTTTTTCCTACTAATTCATCAGGAAATTATAGATATGTATGTTGGCTCAAATATTATATCATTTATGATTTAGCAGGATTTTCTCCTATCAAGAAATCAAAATAACACAATAAAAAATGAAACTCTCGTACACTTTATTTTTTATACACTTTTCCAGCAGCCATCTTTAGGGAAAATTCATTTTTTTGCTTGTCTTTTCAGTTTAGCTAATGGCTGGAGATGATGAAATAAGGATTTTGTTAGAAGTTTCTGTCTGCATAGTTTCCAAATTTGAAATATAATGAAAGACTTTTTACTAGAATGTGTAGAAAAATAATGTCTGGCTTAAAAGAGCTACCAAAACACCATTTACAACATGGAATTCAGATTAAACTAACGGTACTTTACAACACTTTAAAAGAAATATAACACAACCCAGGCAATCCCCTTGGAAACGACCATTTCACAGAATTTTATGATCAGCTTGAGTTTGGAGGGGAGAATCTTTTGTAACATATGCTAGATAGTCAGTCATGTGTTAAAACTCTTTACAGATTACTCATCTATAAATACATTCCAGACCAACAGTTATCCTTTCTGATCAATGTTTTCCTTAAAATAGTTCCTGGACCTGTTGCATATTCTGTGATAAAAGCAAAATATTTTGTTAGTTTGAGGTGTTCTTAAGTCTCAAGTGTCATAAACCCAATTCACACTGACTGTCAGGTGTGGTCCCGGGCCCACCATGAATTACAAAAGACACTCCTATCTCAGAAAACTCCAAAGACCTGAGATTCTCTCCCAAGAAACTTAGGACAAAGACCAGCCAAGTTTTTCATTGTGCTACACTTGGGATAGAGAAAGTTTCTTAAAGAAACAAAAAAGTGAGATTTGTACATTCAACTATAATAAATTTAATAACTTCTGAAGAAAAAAATTTATATACTTATAGGAAAATATTGATCATATAAATAGATATAGGATATAGATATGGTTATATGTATACATTTACATACACATATACACATGAATATTCCCTTAAAAATCAATAAAATAATAAAAATATCAAACAGAAAAATTTGTTAAAGATATGAAATAACCTACAGAAAAGAAAAGTGGTCAATTACCATAAGAAGATATGTTCTATTTCACAGACAAAAATTGAAATGCAAACCAAAGTCAGCATAAGATCCTTCTATAACCCATCATTTTGCACACAAAAAAAATTATAAAACTTAAAAACAATAAAATCTGACAAAGTAAATTAATAGGAAATTTTAAAGCTGCCTGTGAAAATGCAAATTGGTATAACCAATTTTGAAGTGAAGTTGGTAATTATTCCTAAACTCAAAAATGTATATCGTGGTTCTGTGAAGCTGTTTGAATTCCAGAAAAACATGTTCTTTAATTTATTTCATTCTTGAGGGTGTGAAACCATTTTTAGTAAGACATTCTGCTGAAGGTTCAGTCCTTCAGTTAAGAAAGTGTAGCCTACTACAATCAGAATGGGTCTTAATCTATTGCTGGAGTCATTTATAAGTAGAGTGAAATTTAAATAGAGAGAAAGCAGCAGAAAGCAAGAGGCTGGACATTGATGTTATCTGGAAGAGAAGAGAGAGACGAGGAGATGCCACCATGTGCCTGCCATGTGACAGAGGAGCCAAGGGTTGCTGAGAGCCAGCTCCAGAAACGACTATCTTTGGGGAGAAAACATTGCCTTGATGATGCTTGATTTGCACTTTGAGCCTTAAAACCATAGCTAATAAATTCCCATTGTTTAATCTCACCCATGTCTTCATAATTGCTTGAGTAGCTAAAACACACATCATAAGTATTGTTCTATCCAGCAAATTCAATCTTTGTCATGTGATATATGCATACATATATGCATTCTTATTTATGAAAAATCTAAAAAGTCACTCAATAAATAAATAGGTATATTTATCCAAGGGATATCATACCATAAAAATAAATAAATGGCCTCTCTCTGGCATTTCTGCATATTTTGTATCACCTTTTGTTTTGAACTACCTTTATAGAGCAAACAGTTTTAGAAGATAGAAACAGTATCTCCCTGAATATATTTAGCTTATTTGTTTACAGTCAAGAACTAAAAGGTAAGATAATGTCTCCCTCTGGGGAAAAGATTAGACATGTTTGCCAACAGACCCTTTCAAATGATTGGTATTTCCTAAGTTCAGGGTTCCTTAGCTGTGCCATAGACCCACTGTGATGGAATCAAGGTATACCCTTTTGGGCATAAAACTCATGCTGCTTGCTATACCATCAGTAATAAATTTCTTTGTCTCTAATGGAAGTCTTATGTATGCTGCCAAAACCTGTGAAATTACAGCAGCCTAACATGGCAACTGGCAAACAGATAAAACTCTCAAACCATTCAAAGTTCTTGACATAAGGATAAATTTCAATACATCGTACACTTTGGATGGATTATATATTTTATTAATATGTATCAATACAATTGATTTGTTTAAAAAATGTGTCTGAGGATATTAAGACATGGAAGGACATGTACATAATTATTTCATTTATATAAAATGTTTAAGTATGCAAAAGTAAACAAACCATAGAAACCTGACAGAAACTACAACAAAAGCAAGTCGATGACAACATCGAATTTTGAATACAGTGTACATCTGATGGAAGAAAGAAAGTAGTATTAAGGACGTATGTGCAAGTGCTTACAGAATTATTGCTAATTTTCAATGTCTTATGCTCTGTAGGAAGAAATGGTCTTCATTTTACTGTTCTTTATATCATTAGATTCTCATCTATTATACCTTATAAGTACATTTCATAATTTAAGTAAATGAAAAAGAAAGAAATACAGCAGTTGATGCAAGAGTTTCCTAGTAACTCAAAGAAAATGGAGGTATAGTGACCATGAAATGATCTTATAATGACATCAGTATCTTCAAGTGTGTGATTTTTTCCCCTGAGAGCTCAGCACGAGAAAGATAATAAATCATACAGACTGTTTGTATAATTTAGAGTTGAAGTTTTGCAGCGCAGGTAAGGTGGAAAGACTGGGGGGCAGAGGCAAGAGGCTGATAGAGAATCATTGAAATTCTGGAACAAGTGCTCAAGGGCAATTAGGAACAGGAAATCAAGATGAAGCTAATTGAGATCAGGAGATAAATAAAGGTATGAGAAAATATTCATTGAATGTAATTAAATGAAAGGACTAAAATGATGTTTTTGTCAAAATGTATAAGATTTCATTAATAAATTAGAAATTGAATAGTATATGTGGTACATTCAAAGATATATCAACAGATTTGGGTAGCTTAAGAGGAATGCAAGAAAAAGAAATTGGATTAAAAACAGGAAAGTTTATGACCAAAAGTTGGTGCCAAGATGACCAGTTCATGTGAAAAGTGACAGATTGTTAAAGAAAATGAAGAAAGGAGTAAAGCATGATCATGCTTGAAAACCTGAATATTTATTGACTGCATATTAAGGATTACAAATAAGCCTAGAATAATAATAGGTTTTTTCAAACTAAATTTTTATACATTGTAGTGGTTAACTTCAGAATATTTAATTCAGAAGTATCATATATAAGAAGCAAAAGACATGTTTTCAAAAGTGCTGGCATTTAACAAGATCATAAAGTAATTCTGATATTATAGAAATGTGTGCAAACATGGTTGACATTCATCATTTTATATTGGTACTGTTGTAATTGTTTTTACAATCTTGAACTGCTTTATCTTACTCATAGACCTACTGTTGCTAAAATATTTGAGTGTTTCCACACTTTTACTAAAAGCCAGTCCCCTCAAGATTTCACTTCAAACCAACTTAAGTGTATGTATTAGTCAGGGTTCTTTTCAGAAACAGAATCAACAGGAGATATCTGTAAATAGTATGAGTTTTTATAAGAGTCTCTCATGTGATTGTGGGGATGCACAAGCCCAGGTTCCATAGCACAGGCTGAAAATCAGGGGCTCTGATGAAAGTCCAGTGAAGGTCCTTGATGAGATTCCAGGAGACACTGACTGTCCAAAGACGAGCTGGGAAATGCTTTCTGAATGCTGAAATCACTTCCCCTTTTAAGGCATTCAACTGACTGGATAAAGTGTCACTCATTGCTGATGGCAATCTCCCTAGATGATTTAGATGAATCATCCATCTGTGCACTAAAATCATGGATGACTAAAGCCCATAAATGTCCATGTATTACAATTAGCCCAGTGCTTGCTTGGTCGAACAACTGGGCACAATTACCTGGCCAAGGTGAACCCTTTAGGCTATGTTCTGCTAGACAAAATGATTTGCTAATACTTTGGTGTGTATATATATACACACACACACACATATGTATATAGATTGATAGGATGACTTAATTAAATCAAGCATCAGAAAGCAAAACACATATGTATATTTATTTATTTTATTAAACTTCTGTTAATAATAGGGAGAATATAAAATAAGCAGAAGACTATCTACAAACAGGGGTCTAACTGCTGCTTCATAATCCTTTGCAATATACATACATACAGCTCACCAAACCAGAGGATACACCAATTTACCTGGTTCACATTCAGCCAGATGTATTGGATGTAATATAAATATACATATACATATGTATATTTGTGTGTATAGTTAGTAAACCTTTGTTAATAATTGAAAGAACATGAAATAGGAAAAGTATTATTTATAAAGGGGGTCAAACTGCCATATCACAATCCCTCATGATATACATACATATATGGTGTGTCACCAAACTTGGGGACACACGAACTTACCTGGCTCACATCCAGCCAGAGTCCCAGTTGGGCACTATATGTATGTGTGTGTGTACACGTATATATATATATATATATTTTAATAAATCTATACTGAGCACTAGAGTGAGAAACAAGAATAACATAATCAGTCAAAAGATTAAATCAATATTGAAACAATGTCATAAAATGACAGAAAAATAGAACAGCTTTACATAAAATCTCACCAATATTTGGATCACAGCTGGGAAGTCCTGAATTAGCAGCTGTACCTAGTCTTGATTGAAAACAACACCTGAGCAGAGCACCCTCTGCCAGGGTGAAACTTCAACTGGCCTGACCAGGGGCTGTCCCTCTTTTTAAACTCATAGTCAATGAACTTGATACTATAGATGCCAACTTGTGAGTACTATGTCAATTCCCGATTAAGTGGCCAGCTTCCTCAGGAAGGAACACAACACTCCCTGGGCAGTTCATTCCAAGGTTTATGCACCAGTTCCAGAGAAAGTGGCCAGTTTTCTCAAGGAGGAACACAATACTCCCCAGAATGCACCCTATCTGTTCTTATTTGTTACAAAACATTTCCCAATGTGCCCACTGCTCTTGTTCTCATCATTCCTCCTGAAATATGAAAAGTGCTGACCAGTAAGGCATTGGTTTGCTGATTAACAAAGTTTCCTGTATAATATTCCACTTTTAGATTTGAACAATACTGACTAATTTTTTTCCTAACACATCTAACCATCCCAAGGATATATTCCTTTCTTGTACTAAAAACTAAGTTCCATGAATGTAAACTCACTTTCTTATTGCCTTGGACTCACTTCTACTAGCTTTGAGACGTTGGAATGTTAAGGACTTCCCCATGTTCCCTTTTCTTTCATGTGTAAAGGGGATAATATAGTACCTATTTCATGGGGTAGTTATAAAGTTTAAAATGAGATTATAGACATAAAATCACAGATTGAACACAGATATTTTATGTCACTATCTCACAAAACCTAGTAAAAAAGAAAGCACAAAGGGATGGCAGAAAAATTATCAAAGTTTTGGAAATTGAAGGAGTATTTTTGTAATTGTATTATTAACTATAGTCTACGTATATTAGGGTTCCCTGTTTGTGTTGTACAGTCTAATGAACTTTTTAAAAATTTTTATTCTGGTAAAAATATTATAACTTAAAATTTGCCCTTTTAATCACATTTAAATACATAATTCAGTGCCGTTTATTACATTCAATTTTTTAAAATGTGAATTTTATCACATAATTTTTCTCCTTCAATTGGCATGACCATGTGATTTTTTTCTTCTTTATGTAATAATATGATGAATTATATGTATTGATTTTCAAATATTGAACAAGTCTTGTATCCCTGGAATAAACCCACTTTGTCATTCTATTAGTTAGCCAAAGGGGTGCTGATACTGTTGGCTTTTATAAAGGGTATTTATTTGGGGCTGAAGCTTACAGTCTCAAGGCCATTAAGCATAAGTTACTTCCCTCACCGAAGTCTATTTACACATGTTGGAGCAAGATTGCTGTCAGTCTCTGCAAGTGTTCAGTCCTCCTAACGGTCTGTGGTCCCAGCTCCTTCCAATCTCAGCTGTAGGCTAGCATAAGTCTCTTTCCCCAGATCTAATTTCCTTCCAGTTTTCTCAGCTGTTTAGGGCTCTGGTCTCTTCAGGGGCAACCTATCAGGCAAATAGCTTGGCTCTCTCCCCCAGGGGACTGTAGGCAGGGACTCAAACTAAGTTGCTCTAATGGCATGATCAAATGAAAGCCCTAATCTTGATTTAATAAAGAAAACGTGAAACCACTGAGTCTAAAAGAATCTATTATGCCCAGAGGAACAGACCAATTTACAAGTACAATCCAATATCTATTTTTGGAAATCATAAACAACCCCAACCCTTTCTGATTGGGTAAAAACCATGAAAATATTTGTGTCCCACATAAATGCTCACTGGAGGATAACTTCAGCAGAAGAAGATTTTAAAAATTAAGTGGTTAAGATGACCAACTCTGTAGCTAAAGCTCAGCCTCTTTCCCCAGCCACTTCTATCATTGCCCAAGGGGCTCATGAACAAAGTGGCCATGGAGGTAGGGATTGAGGTTATGCATGGACTAAGCAACATGGACTTCCTTTCACTAAGGGTGACTTGGCTACAGCCACTGCTGTAGCCAATCTGCCAGCTAAAGAAACCCACACTCAGCCCCTGATATAGCGCCATTCCCCTAGGTCATCAGCCTGCTACCTGGTGACAGGTTGAATACATTGGACCACTTCCTCCATGGAATAGGCAGTGATTTGTTTTAACTGACATAGACCCATGCTCCGGATATGGGTTTTTGAAATGCTTCTTCCAAAACTACCATCCATGGACTTACTGAATGTCTTATCCACCACCTTGGCATTCCACACAACATTGCTTCTGATCCAGGAGCCCAGTTCACCACAAATGACGTGCAGGAATGGAAACATGCCCATGGAATTCACTGGTCTTACCATGTTCCCCATCATCCTGAAGCAGCTGGAGTGATGGAACAGTGGAATGGCCTTTTGAAGACTCAATTACAGTGTCAACTAAGTGGCAGTACATTGAAGGGCTAGGCAGTGTTTTCCAGGAGACTGTGTATGCTCTGAATCAGTATCTACTCTATGGTTCTGTTTCTCCCATAATCAGGATTTGTGGGTCGAGGAATCAAGGGGTGGAAATGGAGTAGCACCACTCATTTATTACCTTTAGTGATCCACTAGGAAAATGTTTGTTTTCTGGCCCTGCAACCTTAAGCTCTGCTGTTCTATAGGTCTTAGTTCCAAAAGGATGAGTGCTGACACCAGGGACTACAACAATGATTCCACTGTACTGGAAGTTAAGACTGCCACAGTCATGGTATATAATACCTTTTTATATATTGTTGAATTATATTTGCTAATAATTTGTTAGGAATTTTGCATTTATATTTATTAGGGATTTTACTATATAATTTTCTTTCTTGTACTATTTTTAGTTGGTATAAAGGACATGCCACTTCACAAAAAGTTGGGTGTGTCCAGTTCTATTTCTGGAAGATATTTTATAGAACTGGTGTCAGTTTTTTAAAAGTTTGACAGAATTCTCCAGTGAAATGATGTGGTCCTGGATATTCTTTTTTAGGAGTTTTATTTATGAATTTATTTTGAGAAATTGGTTCATTTCATCTTAGTTATTAACTTTTCATATGTAGTGTTATTCCCAGTATTCCTTTATTCTATTGATGTATTCAGGACCTATAGTGATATTACACTTTATCCCTTATATAGTAATTTTTTTTACTAATCCTTACTAAAAGAATTCTGAATTCTTTCCTTATCAGTCTTCACAGACACTTGCCAATTTTATTGATTATTTTCAAAGAACCAGCCTTTTGTTCAATTGATTTTTCTCTATTGCTTTTGTCTTTGTCTTCCATTTCATTGATACCTGCTCTTATATTTGTTTCCTTCCTTCTGCTTTGCTTTTGTTTATCTATTTTCTTGAAGTGGGACATTAGATTCTATATTCATCATTCTTATTTTATTTTAATGTAAGTATATAGGGCTATAAATTTTCCTCTCATTACTAGTTTAGCTATATCAAGTCAATTTTGTTTTTGCTATATTTTCATTTTGTTTTGGTCCCATGCATTTTAAAAAAAAAATTTCCTTGAGACTTTCTTTTTAATTCAGGGATTATACATAAGTGTATAGTTCACTTTCTAAATATTGTAAGATTTTTCTCTTTCAGTTTTTGATTTCTAGTTGAATTTTTTTTGTAGTCAGATATATTTTGCATGATTTCCATTGTTTTATATTATTGTTTTATGTTATGGCCAAGGGTTTGTTTGGCATGATATGCCAAATCTCCACTTACCTACTTTTTTGCCATTCCAGTGGGGAATGGGAGAGAAAACTGTTATTATATACTGCTATCATTAAGTGGGATGGTCTTTAAATGTTATTTAGAAATTATTGGATGAGTTCTTCCATATCCTTACAGACTTTCTGCCTTTTTTTGTCAATTGGTGAGAATGTGGTATTGAAATATTAAAATAGTAGATTAGTCTATTTCCTCTTTAAGTTTTATCTGATTTTGCTCTGCTAATTTTGCAGCTCTGTTCTGTAATGCATCCATATTTAGGATTGCTATAATTTCTTGATGAATTCACCCTTTTATCATTATTTGTGAATTTCCTCTGGGTCTATGGTAAATTTCTTTGCTATGAAGTCTATTTCATCTAATATAATTATAACCATGCTTGTTTTCTCTTGATTAATGTTTTCATATTATATATTTTCAATCCTTTTACTTTCAACTTATCTATATCAATATATTTTAAGTTTTTTACAAAGAGTATATAGTGCTTTTAGTACCTCTGTCAATTTCTTTTAATTGCATTTAATATAGTTATTAATATATTAGGGTTGTCATTCTATTATTTGTTTTCTGTCTTTTTTCTGTTTTCCATTTCTTTTTTTACTTTTTTCTACCTTACTATGTTTTTTTAACATTTTTAGATTACATTTTGATCACCTATTGTATTTTTTAGTGTATTCATTTGTATAGCAATTTTAGTGATTGTTCTAAATACTAAATTTTATATATATTTGTCATAATACAGTCTACCTGTGTCAATATTTTACCTGTTCAAGCAAAGTGTACCTTACTTTCCTTTATATTCTTTTACCCTTCCCACTTAACAAAATAATTGTTTTAAATAGTCCCTTTACATACATAGAAAATCATGCTGTATTTTTGCTTGTGCTGTCAAATATAATTTAGAAATTTCAAGAGGAGAAGGAAAGTATATTTACTTATCTATTTTTACCTTTTTGTTGCTCTTTCTTCTTCTCTGATGTCCCGAGATTTCTTCTTTTATCACCTCCTTTCTAACAGAGAAATTCCTTTAGCCTTTCTTTTAAGGAAGTTCTACTACAGACAAATCTCTTAGTTCTCCTTCATCTGACACAATCTTGCTTTTTCCTTCATTACTGAGGAATATTTATACTGGATAAAGAAATAAGATTTGATGATTCTAGTCATGTAACATTTGCAAAATTCTGTGCAATCATTGAAATTATTTTTCTCTTACAGATAGTGTCACTTTTCTTTCCTGCCTTCAAAAATTTTTCCTTTGTCTTTAGTTTCAAAAGTTTGAGGATATGTTTTGGTTTGGACTTTTTTTTTTTTCTTTTATCCAGTTTGGAGTTCAATTTCAGCTCCTTGACTGTAGGTTTATGTCCTTTTCCAAATAGATTAAGTTTTAAGTAATTACCTTTTCAAGCACTTTTTTCAGCTTTATCCACTTTTTTCTCTCTTTATGGACTTTTATAAGAGAAATGTTCATTTTTTTCTTATAGTTAAGTAGTGAAAGAACCTTGTGACTATAGACCTGCTGGATGAAAGTCCTATCGCCAAAATTTGACATCACAAGTGCACTTCCTTACAGCCCCTGGAGGTAGAGTCTCCAGGTTCTCTACTCATCCTGTGCTAATAAGCCTGAGGCTGGAGGGGAGGAAAGTCACAGTTTTCTCTATGGTACTTGACTGGGATGGAGTGGTTGTTCGAAAGTTTTCTGTCTTGCTAGCTAACGTTTTCCTAGTCTGTAGACTGGAAAAAGTAGGATTTTCTTGTTGTTTTGCTTTTTACTATGCCCAATGACTGGTTTCTCTAGTACCAATCAGAGGCAAAAACAAAACAAAACAAAACAAAACAAAAAACACCAGCAACCCAGGGACCTCACCATTATATCATTCCTTAGGCTTCCAGTTGTTTGCTTTCTTCTTTCCATATACCACAGTCATCTTAAGTTTATTTTATAAACAAGGTCCAGGGATTTTAAGCTGCATTTAGTAGGAACAAAAGAGAAATGTGTCTCTATTCCATCTTCTGGGTATAGGAATCTCCCAAAGCTATTAAGTAGAATATTTATTAATTTTTTTTTCTATAAGGAATAAATTGCTTAGTAATACAAAATTAAAATTTGGGCCTTTATATCAGAGGAAAACTTTCAAAGAGTAGCTATTACATACATATACATCTTATAATGCTACCCTATACAACATGGATATGTCAGTTGCTTCATTTTAAAAGAAAAATTGCACTTCATTAATGATGACTTATCTAGCATAAGTTGAAAATGTTTTATTTTATTTCCTATTATTTCCATATTGCCCATGACAGGTCAGTTTAATCCAGAAGGTATTTCAAGAGAAGTAGTCTTCTATTCTACTCACGAGTTAATTTCACCCTTGGTTTTAGTCAGTAATTAAGCCTTTTAGCCAAGGTAACTATATGTGTTTGCAGCATTTTAATTGACTCATTCAACATACATCGTCTAAAAATATGGCCCCCAATCCATGCTAATTATCATAAACATGCAAGCCTTAATCTTCATGGCATATTGAAAAGGCAGACATCTCATGAGACACTGTTGTTTTTACATTTCAATGTTTTTGCAAATGATAAAGCAAAACTGTGACTTTTTATTTGGCACTGAACTAACAGTGTGAGTCACAGGAGAGAAAAACTTAAGGTACTTATGACAGGAAGAGACATGAAGTGAATTTACTGAAAGAGCTCTAATGTTACAATAAATAATCATGTCACTAGTAGGTTTTATTTCCTTAATTTATTTTTTATATTTTTTCTCATACTCCTTCCCAGCTTTTGAAATTCTTACCATAAGTACTCAAATACACAAACACCAATCTGGCTTTCTCATATTTTTAAGTGGATTACGTCTTTAGGTTAAGTATAATTCAACTCATTAAATAAATAATCCCAGACTGTCTGAGATTGTTAAAATTAGGCAGTAGGTGGTATGAGAAAGATTGGGGTTATATAGTGAGTTCATAGACTATATGTTTAGATAGTGATTTCTTTGTTAATGATGAAAACAAATGAATAAATAAAAATATATATGCATAGTGCTTATTTTTTGTATTAATCTAAGAACTCTTCAATGCTGTTAATCTTCTCAAAAAACATATGATCCAGTATAATTCCCATATTACAGATTAAGAAACTGAGACAAAATAAATTAGATAACTTTTTATCTGAAAAAGTCTGATCGACCTAAAAAGTAGTATAGCAGAAATTGATCCTACGGATACTGAAACAAATCAGTTTTAGACTTCACATTCTAAAGACTCTTCCAGAAAGCTGTATGGACAACTTTTTTTATTGGTGCTAATCACTATACATTGAAAATATAAGTGGAATAAAGTTTAGTGCAATAATCAGAGAGTAGATTATTTGGAAATAATAAATGACTTGAATATTTCCTCACCTTTGCAACTTATTACAACATTGTTTATGACAATTTGTCTTATAATTATTAAAAAAATCTCTCATCTCATATTCCCAATGGATTTCTTTGTGTTTTGAAGTGTTTGTACACTAAAATATAAGCACTGAAGCAGCGGAAATGATTCAGACCTCAGAGAATAATGTTTTTATTTTAGTCTTTAAAAGGTCACTAAAGCTGAACAGTACTAAATTACATTGCTAAAATCACAGTGTCTATCAACATGCCACAATTTCACAGCTGGTTTTCTCAATCTGAGATTTGCATTTTTGAATCATATTAAGGTGCCAGTAAGGGGTAAATTGGGCTTCTTGTTTTGATTCAAAATTTTGTAACATAAAAGGTATACTTTGTCTTTAAGAGCACTTACAAATTCCTCTTATAATTATTACAATCTTTAAAATATTTATTAATTTTAGACAATATGGTAAGTTTCAGATAGTAAGATATGTATAACATAGCTTTCTCATAAGTTCCAAAGAAAAAAATAGCAAACAGTAAAGATATTTAAACCTTAATAACAAGAAAACCACAAAATGTGAAAACCAGTTGATAGATTCTTATTTGGTCCTCCCTGTAGGGCAAAGAAATTTCCCCCATGCTGCCTCCCCTTCTGATTATCTTCAGCTTAATCCTATACAGAGAGAGCAGCATCCCCATGGTGATACAAATGGAGGCCAGTCCTTATAATTGCACAGTGAAGGCTCTTGGCAGTTGGGAAAACAGATTTATTTCCAAAGAAGAAATGTTACAAGAACTTTACCTTACTCTTTATTGAAACAGCTTATTGGCTTGCTTTGCTATTTAAAGTTTAAAGACTTTCAAATATACTGGGTCTTTTTAAATTCTTTCTGATTAGGGTTGAATGAGGGTCCCTGATATTAAGAGCTACATTGTGCTGCTGTGCTCCAGATCACAAACAGATCTAGAAGAAACACCTCAGCACCTGATGATGTGAATTTGAGGTGCAACAAATGATATTTAATGAGTACTGTATACACTAATGTGCTATCCACCCATTTCCTGTTTTTTATTAACGCATTATATTTAAACGTAAAAAGACGATTAGAGAATGCTATCTTATTATCACTGAAGTCACATGTTTGATTAAAAATGCGTATACATTTAAAGAAGCCACATGGCAGATCCATGTTAATGATAAGATGGAAAGAACCACATGAAGCTTCGCTGAAGAGGATAGACTCAGCCTGAGGGCCACAGATCCTGGGTGACATACTAGCCTAAATACATGGTAGGGAGAAGGGTGTGTTGGCTGAATGTTCACATTTTTTTTCCCATTGGCCTGAGATTATGTTAGACATTAAAATTACTCTATGACACACCAACCCCTTGTTTTGATAATCATAGTCAATTGCCATACTTTTCAAGAGACAAGTATTAGTGTCAGAATTGGCCAAGAGAGCCATGTATGTATATATTGTTTTTGGAAGATAACCCTTTGGCTGGGCCATTGAGTGTTGGAGAGTGATGCTTTGACTGAGTGGCCTATTTCAATTTGTAAAAGTGGTCTTTAATAATGGTAAGCAGCATCTTCCTAGATGTTTACCTGACAATTATAGTATAGTAGCTTATTTGAGAATAAAGTCTAACTCTATTGTTTTAAGGATCAGGAAGGAAGTCAAATTTACAGCAAAATCACTAATTTGAAAATATTGGATCAAACTTCTTCACATTTTTGTAAATTTAAATACATCATGGCTGTATTGTTCTTTAAACTCTTTTATCAGTATAGTTGGAAAATAAGGGTACTGACCTGATATTAATATTTGAGCAGATTAATTGAATGTATTCTCCAGCATATGGTAAATGCTTAATAAATATCAGTTATTATTTAGAAATAGGGTCTTTACAGATGAATTAGTTAAGTAAAAATGAACTCATACAGGCTTGGGCTGGGCCCTAAATCCAGTATGACTTTTGTTCTCATAAGAAGAAAGACACACAAATACAAACACACACAGAGGGAAGAAATTGGAACTATTCAAACATATGCCAAGGAATACCAAGGAATTCTGGTAAAAAAATAGGAAGAGGCAAGGAAAGATTCTTTTCTAGAGCTTTCAGAGGGACCATAGCCCTACCAACACTTTGACTTTAGACTTCTGACCTCTAGGACTGGGACAATAAATTACTGTTGCTTTATGTCCACCAGTTTGTGGTAATTTGTTATGGCAACACTAGGAAACTAATACAGAGGGTTTAAGTAACAAAAATGGAAAAGAGAAAGAAAAATCTACAACAAAGCTGCTTATGAATGGCAATTAAATTTCCTAGCTGGGAACATATAGGCTGACTTGATAAAGGTAAAAATATGCTTTTGTTTTACATGCTAATTTCCCTTCTGCCAGAACATCCACTAGAGCTTAGAATTGTTTCTACATATTTGTGAATGTATACCCATATGAATGCATACTATGGTCCATTATATGATTCCAAGTCTAAAGAAACCATGTGATATATTGAGCTTTTAGTTATAAAGACTAAAAAGACAGCTAATAAATATCATTCTTTGATGTGAGCAATTTGTAGTGTTTAACATCTTTTTTCATAGCACTTGGAGGCAAGAAGGATCATGGCTCTTCTTTATTTTTAGAGCTGAAAATCCTAAGTAAAAGGATCATCGGAGAAAAAATATTCTTGAGGCCTTTTTACATTGTCAATAAAATGCATTGATATCTCTGGAGTTCTAGTCAAGAAATATATCTGCTATTTATTTTTGCACAATTTGTAGCAAATAGTTCAACAGCAATTAAGAAAATGCACTACATTTGCAAATGGAGCTTTGGGATCCCAGTTCTACAACAGCATTGTATAAATTTGTCCATGAACCAGAGAGAAGAGCCTAAACTGAGCTCCTCAGTGACGCACCTATCCTTCTCAACAGTGCATTTCTCATTGGTAAAACATAATGATGTGGTGGGTTCTCTACCTTACAGGGTATGGTCACTCTAGTATCCAATTATTTGAACTTTTTCATCTTCTCTTCCCATGTCTTTCATAGTAATTCTTTCATAACTATCTCATTTAGTATGTGTTTTCACTTTATTCAAGTTTCTTTCTAGAAGCATGATCACACTATCTTTTGAAGTTTTTGCCCCAGGAAAGTTCTTCACAGTCAATATATTCTTCCTTTCCCACCTTTCCTCCCACCCCTCTTTGATCCATCTTCCTCACAATTTAGTCCACTATTTGTATTTTTCTGACTCATGTCAGTACACATTGACTAGCTATGCATTTGCTTTAGGGTATGAGCTCTTTCCTCCTTTAACAGGCCTATTGTGTACACCAGTTTATTTGATGAATAGAAGCATGAATAAACAAGTATTTTAACTAGCATATTTTGAAGCTAGTTAAATATAAATATATTTATAAATATAAATGTCTTACAGCTTGGATAAAATTTGCATTAAATTTTAATGAAGACTTTAAATCTTTGCATGTATATGTGTGTGTGTGTGAATCTCCATTTTCCTAATGGGTATTATATAAAAACCTATATTTAAAATGTCCATAGCTCCTAAAATCCAAATCCAGATTGTATTCAGCAGTCTAACAACATGTCTAGTAGTCAGACACGCTTTGTTCATTACACAAGGCTTAAAAACTTGTGCCAATATTAAAAATATTGGAGATATCACAAATACAACTGCATGTCTGTTTTATTTTTAAAAAGTGGGTGATCTGGTAAAAACATAACCATATTTTGGCTTGGTAACAATTGTCAGAGCTGAATTGTCACACTTTATATGGGCCAAGCACTTTCCTGTGTAACCACATTGCACTCAGCCTGCTTCATTAATTTACTTTACTTGCCTTGTCTCTATTTGTTTTAAATTTGTGGTCATGGATTCATCTTACAATTCATTTTCATAACATTTCTAACTTTATTTTTGCAATGTCAAGGATCCTAATCACTTTCATTTATCTGAAAGAAATTCTCTACTTTTATTGTATACTTTGGTTTTGAGAAAAGTTCTAATTCCATTTTGTCTTTCCATCAAAGTGTTGAACAAAATTATATGTAAGTTAACAGATTTTATAATAATTACCTCTTTTCCTGTAAAATTCAATTCATTGTTTTTAGCAGGATTATTTTACAAATAGATTTCTTTGGGTGGAAGGAAAGTGAGAGGGGGCACAAAGTTTTAGAGTGTTCTGTGTAAACTTAATGTAAAACCATTCATCATAGACATAATTCCAAGAAATACACAGTCATTCAAGATGAGTAAATACTGACAATTCTTTCCAGTAGGAGAATCTGTTCTACTTTAGAATAAGTATGATTTTTGTATAGGTAGATGAAGTCACATTAATTATTTTATAATCTATTTTTAGTAAACAACATTCAATATATTTCAAAGAACCTCTCTTAGAAAGTGGGTTCTAGCCTCCTAAAATAACATTTACAATTTCCAAATTTGATGGCAATAGTCATAAAAAATGTGTTTTATAAATAAAATATCTTGAGAGTATATAACCTCATAATTAGTAACTTGGGTATTGTGTTCAGTTTATTTAGACATTTGAATATAATTATAGTTATATGAAAATTGATATTCTTCAGTTTATTCAAGTAAGGAAAAGAAAGTGTATTGGATGGAGTCCCTAAGACCATTTCCAGGTGCACTGTTTCACTAGAAGAACTCACAGGATGCCAGGATGCAGCATGTAGTCGTACTCATGACTCTGATTTATTACCATGAATGACTTATACACTAAAACTAGCAAACAGAAAAGGGCTCATGGGGCAAACTTTGGAGGACACCAGGTGTGAGATTCCAAGAGTACTTTCCCAGTGGAATCACACAGGATATGCTTAATTCTTCCGGCACTGAATTGTGATAACCCATGAGAAATGAAATCTACCATGGAAGCTCATCAGAAACCAAATACTCAAGGTTTTCCATGGGTCACATAGGTACCCTCTGCCTAGCACATATCACGTTTCCCAGAATAAAAGAAGGTGCTCAGCATAAATCATATTGTTCGCACAAATAATTTAGGCACAGTGAAACACTCATTAATTGGGCAGTAGTGGGAACACTCCTGAAATCCAAATTCCCCAATACCAGTGGGGAGTTAACCTTATTATCACATCTTTCGAAGGACAGCAGACTCAGGTGTACTGCATTAAATCTTTTTGGCACAGGAATCTTTTAGAACTGGCCTCTTTGAGCAGCTCTATTGTTATTTTAAATATGATGAAAGCAGCAATGACAACTTGAGGTCTGTTTCCTTCAAAAGCTTTACTATTCTGAGCAAAATGATGGTAGGCCATCATTTGGAGAAGCAAAGAGCGTATTTTCACTGCATTGAAATAATTGGTTAATGTTGATTGCTTGGCATTTAACCTAAGTTTTTTTTAAAAATCAAAGATTTCTTTTTCCTTGATACTTAGTTTAGATTACTAAACATGAATGATTTCCCTGCAGCATGAACATTCCACTTCTAGTCTCACATGTTATAGAAATCTGATAGAGCACTTAAAGGATCTTTCATAGCTGACAGTACTCAACAGTGCAGGTGCATGCTATAGACAGTACATATCTCAATGTTAGAGGCCCTTTCCTTTTCCTCATACAGTTGAAAATCTTCCCTTTTTCATCTTTCATGTGCGTATCTCTGAAGCAAAGAAATCATTACTCCTTTTCTTAGAGATGAGTAAAGCATCGCTGCTACATGCATCAGTAATAGCAACTTAACAGCTATAGTAATTACATGGAAATCAATACCACTGCTACTCAGGCTGGGCTATGTTCCCAACAGAATAGATTGAAAAGATTTATTCTAAAAATGGTAATGATCAGGAGAGTCAATGAAAATGATACTAGTGCTTCAGCTAGATTGTGGGAGTTACAATCATTGTGGTGGAATTATTATTAATTTTAATTAGATGATCTACTTTAGCAGATTATATTGCATAGTATGTGTATATACTGATAAGAATAGATATTATACTTGATCTTAGAGAAAAGGCCGAGGAGCAATAGTATGTGTATATATATATATGCATCAATAGGAGTTGTACATTTTTATTGCTTTTTCTACAGTGTTCATTTTAATTTTTTCTGTATTTTCCTCATGCATTTTAATATACACATTAAAAAAACAGTTGATAAGTAGTTGATACAATTTATAGTAATTTTAGTGCATTCTTTTTCATAACTACATGTATATGAAGCACTAAATCTAGTTATAAATATTTCTCTTTGGTTTCTAAGATATCATTCTAAATGCTTATTAATGTCTTGGCTTCGAGTTGGAGGATATCAATATGTATTTTTCTGATCAAATCAGAACATAGTTTATTTGAGTATGATAAATTATTTAATTCTAAGAAATGCAATCATTAAAACAGAATCACTCTGTTTGAAATGTTCAAGCTTATTCTATACTGATGTACAGTCTGATATAGTTCATAGAATTGAGAGCATTTAGGACATAGAATGAAGAATAAATTGTGAAGTCTGCACATGAATCAGCTTTCGAAGAAAGACTAAATGAAACAAATGAATCCTACTCTTTGAAACTGCTAGCCTTTGGGTGACATGAAAAACATGCATAAGAAGGATATTTCACTGTCTCTTTGGTCATATAAGAAAACCAGTAAATGCATTTGGATTAAATTTGAGAAACTCTTCCACTTAGCAGCCATTGATACAAGTAAAAATCTAACTCCTGCATAATCTAATACATTTTAAAACTGATAAGCGATTAGCAAATATTTATCACATCACAGAAAATGCAACTCATGTCCTAAGAATATCCTTATTTTTGTTCAGAAATTTAACTTTTAAAATCACTCATGTTCCAATTTATTCACCAAAAAATAAAGGATTAAATAAGATTACAGACAAAACAAACTCCATTAAAGTCATTTGGTTTTGATCAGTGTGATAATAGCCTCTAATAGTCTTCGTAGTTTTCAAAAAGGGTTTCTAATATCCACTATTTCATTTGATCCTCATTACTGTAAAGGAGGCCAGGAAGATATCACTATGCATATTTTAGGAAAATTTGATTGCTAAAAGTGTAGTTTTGATAGGCTACAAATTACATTCACTGTTACAAGGCAAGTAGTTGCCCACACCAAGAACTGAGGACAAATCTTACTTGTAAATCAGAATTACTTCCTTCTATCATTGGTTGGAATGTGAGTGTGTGTGTTTGTACTTCACAAAATTATAATTTGACAACAATTGTGTGTGTTCAAGTTTGTATGTGTAAAGCACAAATTCAACAAACAGAGACTTTGTAGACTTCTGGACTCTGATTTTTTAACTTTTTAAATTGTAGACTTCATTTTTATAACAGACAGCTTTGCAGACAAATTTTCAGAAAATATGGAGTTCCCATACACTCCAATTCCCCAGTTTCTCCTACTATTAATATTTGCATTAGTGTGGTGCATGTTTTTACAATTGAACCAATATCAATGCATTATATTAATTAGTGTTCATAATTTATATCAGAGTGCATTCTGCATTTTGTAGTTCTCTGGGTTTTGACAAATGGAAAATGCCCACCATTACTGTTTCATACAGAGTAGTTTCACTGCCCTAAAAATGCTACCTTATTTTTAGGTTCCATTTTGATTCTTCCTTTATGGCCTCTAAATTAAGTCATCTATGTTCATTGACATATCAAGTTGTGTGAAAAAACATCGCTCCCTCTTACAGAACCTATAAGCCATATACACGCCATAGTTTAGATTGAGGATTTTGGTGATTTATAATTTCTTCATGAGGAAGGTTCTAATCTGAAAAATGGTTTTGTACTAGGCACTTATGTTAAAGATAGGTTATGTTTTCCCCAGAAAAATAGTTATATTAAGTAAATTATGGATAATTAACTTAGAAGTTATACGGATTTACATTATTAGGGCTTATAGATGTAATGATTTTGTAAGGTTGTTTTTTAATTCATACTTCCAATCCCTATTTCATATCTTAGTAAATGTTAGTTCATATAATTCTATTAGGGAAGCACATTTTAGAGGTTATTCCAGATTATTTTTTTCAGTTTCCCTGGGCCACTATTCCAAAATCCTTTGGGCATTATCCTAACCGTTCTTGGTCCTTTTCCCATGAGTTGTACTGACTAATTCATAGCCGTTTTCTTTACACTTTCATCTGTCAGACTGACTAGTACATCTGAGCACTATTTCAGTTTCCTCCTGGTAATTCCAATAAAACTTGTCCCAAATATTTGGTTCTTCTCCTATGACAAAAACTTAGGTCAACCTCTTCACAAATGTTCTGCATGCATGTTTCATCCTCTCCCTACTTCTCAGGATGCTTGTTCTAATTTCTTCCTCTCTGGTTGATATCTTCAAAGCCTAACACTTGAATTATTCCTTCCTTTTAACACTGAAATATTCAATACCACCTATATTACTTATTATATAATAAGAAAACTGAGGCTGACAAAATATAAGTTTTCTGCCCAAGTTCCCACAGCTAGAAATGAAAGGGATGGGTTTCCAATACAGGCAGACAGACTTCAGAGCTTTTGCTGTAATCATCAGGCAATACTGTCTCCCAATCCCTCTGGTTTCCCAAAAGTCTTGCCACTACCCTACCCTCCTCCTGGAACCACTCTTATCTCTTGGGCTTGGAGACACAGTGAACTGAGTGAATATTATGACATCCTGTCTAATTGCCCCAAGTAATTTCTGGGGAACTCAAAAGAGAGCCCTCACATATGCTTACCAAGGCATGCCTGCAGGGGTCTTCTTTTTCCACTCTTATTCCCAGTTGTCTATAGAAGCTGCTTGGCTTTTGGCAGTAGGAAGCCTTTTTGCATGTCAGAAGAATGTGCCCATCTCAAGGCCGATAAGCCACCTCTGCAAACTCACACACACTGGATTTTAGTCTTCATTGCCCTTCTTGGTTGGTAGTCTTTGTGCAGTCTTCAAGGTGCAAACTCTGCCTGGGTTCTGTCCCAAAAGTGTGCTTAGAAGATCAACATGAGGAGGAGGGGCAAGATAGCAGCAAAGTAAGGAGCTCCTAGGGTCAGTTTGTCCTACAGGGCAGTTAGCAATCACTGAGAGCTATCTAAAGCACCAGTTTGAAGGCCCCAGAAAACCAAAAGAGTATCTTCCAACATCTTTGAAAGTATGGAGGGAGGAGACTGCCCATCTGCAGAGAAGATTCATGAGTAGAGCACTCCATGCCTCTGAGGTCAGTGCCCATACCATAAGCCACCTTGGGAGCTATTCCGTGGCTGGCGTTGGAAGCTCCAGTTCCCAAAAATGGGGAAGGAAGAGATGGTTGGCCACCGACTTCAGCTACTGATTAGAAAACTCAACTGGCTAAAGTGTAATCCTACTAATAGCTAAAGTCTGTACCTGTCCAAGTTGGAAAGAGGCCTGTAGCCTCCATTTTAACTGTCCCCTGCATGTGGGGAATCTGGTCTACCTGAAAAGTCACAGTGAAGTTATGGACTGGTGTCTTTCCACCGAAATTGGATTGCAGCCCTAGCTTAGGCTCCAGTCCCACCTCCAGCAGGAAGAAAGCTGGGGGGACCTGCACCAGCCTCTCTGAGAAACTGCAGGTGCTTTTGGTTAGCACAGACTGAATAGTCCGACACCTGGTGTTCCATCCCCACACCCCAATAAGATAGGAAAAGAGCTGTATTTCCTAGGCCTCTCTGGGCTACTGCAGGCATTTTCAGCCCATATGAACTGGTGAGTTGATTGCCTTCTATTCCATCTCCACCTCTCATCCCCTAAAGGGTAGGAGGAGACTGGTATTTCCTCAGCCTCTCAGGGCAACTGCACTTGCTTTTGGCCTGCACAAATTTGACTGTTGGGAAACTATACTGGCACCCCCACCCCAAATAGGACAAGAGAGGAACTGTGTTTCCCCAGTCTCTCTATGTAACTGCAGGTGCTTTAGGCCCACAAAGATGGAATAGTTGGACAACTGTAGCTTCATCCTCACCCCCAAATAGGATAGGAGGAAAGCTGGGTTTCACAGCCTTTCCAGGCAATGACAGGCACTTTTGGTCTGCTTGGTCTGGACTGGTAGGTAACTGTGGCTCCACTGCCAACCCCCAATAAGAAAGAAGTGGGATGGTGTTCCCACAGTTTTTAAGAGCAATGGCATGTACTCTGGCCTGCATGGACTGAATTGTTAGATGCCTGTGGATCCTCCCCCACCATCCAGTAGGGCAGGAGAGGGCTTATGTTTCTTTAGCTTCTTTGAGCAATGGCAGGCACTTTTGGCCTGCAAAGACTGAACTGTTGGATGCCTGTGGATCCACCCCCATTCCCTAACATAATGGGAGGGGTCTGGAGTCTCTACAGCCTCTCTGGATAATAACAGATACTTTTCAGGCTATAAAGACTGAATTTTTCAGTGCCTGTGGATCCAGCCCCAACCCCTAATAGAACAGAAGGCAACTGGTGTTTCCTCAACCTCTCAGAGCAATGGTAGGCACTTTTGGTCTACACAGACTGAACTGCTGGGTGTCAGTGGTTCTATTCCACCCCCGAAAGGGCAGAAGAGACAGTACACCCTCAGCCTCTCAGGACAACTGCACACACATTTGGCTCACACAGATTAGATGGTTGAGCACTCCAGAGAGTCCACCCCCACCCCTACAGGGAGTGGGGGGAATGGTGCTACATCAATCTACCCGCGAAACTTCAGTCATTTAGATCCACACTGCATAGATTGCTGGCAATATGTGCAGCTCCCTCCACACCCTATAGGAAGGGGTGTGAAACTTCATCAGTCTCTCTGGGTAACTACAGATGGTCTTGTCCTGCACAATTTGGGTTATTACACATGACTGCAGCTCTGGCCCTATCCCTGGCAGAGAAGAAAGGTGGGAGAAGCTTCATCAATTCCTGGGGCAATGTAGGCAGCTTCAGCTTCCACAAGTTACAGCACCAGCTACATCCTTGACTCTTACTACACAACTAGCAAGGGAGAAAAGAAAAGAAAGACCTACACTAAACAGAGAAACTGTGCCCAGAATAAATACATCTTGAAAGTCACATGCCAAGAAACCAATAAAAAATTACTATCTATACCAAGAAACAGGAAGATATGGCCAGTAAAAGGAATCAGAAAAGTCTCCAGATGGCATAAAGGAGTTGAGACAATTAATCATAGATGCTCAAACAAATCTCCTTGATAAATTCAATGAGATGGCTAAAGAGATTAAGGATATTAAGAAGACAATGGTTTAGTACAAAGAAGACTTTGAAAGCAAACATAGAAAAATAGCAGATTTTATGGGAATGAAAGGTGCAATCAGTAAAATTAAAAATATGCTAGACACATATAGCAGCAGATTTGAGGACACATAAGAAAGGATAGGTGAGTTCAAAGACATAGCCTCTGAAAGCTAACACAAAAAAGAAAAGATGAAGAAAAGAATGGAAAAAAATGAACAGGGTCTCAGGGAAGTAAATGACAGCGAGTCATGTGCAAATTATTTGTCATGGGTATGCTGGAAAGAAAAAAGAAGGGAAAAGGCACAACAGAAATATTTGAAGAAATAATGGTAGAAAATTTCCCAACCCTATTGAAGGACATAAATATCCATGTCCAAGAAGCACAACATACTCCTATCTGAATAAATAATCTGAATACACCAACTCTAAGACACAAACTAATCAGAATGTCAAATCCCAAAGACAAAGGAAATTCTAAGAGCAGCAAGAGAAAAGCAATGCATAACATATAAGGGATACCCAATAAGATTAATTGCCAATTTCTCATCAGAAACCATGGAGGCAATGATATAGTCAAGATTCTGCAAAAGAGAAATTGCCAACCAAGACTCTTATATCCAGCAAGACTGTCTTAAAAAACTGAGGGCAAGATTAGACTATTCACAAATAGAAAAAGAAACAGAGAGTTTAGAACAAACCTTTCCTTTGCAGGAAATGCTAAAGGGAGTTACAAGCTGAAAAGAAAAGACTGGAGAGAGAGGCTTGGAAGAGAGTCTTGAAATGAAGATTGTATCACTAACAGTAACTAAAAGTGTCAAAAGAGTGGTGAAAATAAAATATGACCACTAAAACCCAAATGTCAAAATGGGCGAAATAAGAACTACTTTTACAGTAAAAACACTGAATGTTAATTAATGGATTAAACCCCCCAATCAAAAGACACAGACTGGTGGAATGGATAAGAGAATATGAACTATCTTTATGCTATCTGCAAGAGACTAACCTTAGAGTCAAGGATACCAATAGATTGAAAGTGAAAAGTTGAAAAAGATATCCCACATATTCAGTAACCAAAAGAAAGCTGAAATAGCTACACTTACATCAAATGAAATAGACATTGAAAGCAAAATTGTTAATAGAGACAAGGAACGATATTATATATTAATAAAAGACACAATTCACCAGGAAGAAATAACAATCATAAATGTATATGCACCTAACCAGTTTGTCCCACAGTACATGAGGCAAACACTGACAAAACTGAAGGGAAAATAGATGTCTCTACAATAATAGTTGGAGACTTAAATACACCACTTTCAGCACTAGATAGAACATCTGGTCAAAATATCAATAAAGAAACAGAGAGCTTGAATAATATGATAAATGGACTAAACCTAATAGACATATACAGAATATTGAATCCCAAACTAGCAGGATATACACTCTTTTCAAGTGTTAATGGATCTTTCTCTAGGATAGATCATATGTTGGGTCACAAAGCGGATCTCAATAACTTCAACGATACTGAAATTATACAAAGCACTTTCTTCTGATCATAATGCAAAAAAGTTGAAAATCAACAGAGGACAGAAAAAGAGAAAACTAACAAATACATGGATTAAACAATGCACTCTTGAATAATCAGTGGGTCAGAGAAGAATTGGGAGAAAAATCAGTAAATATCTCAAGATGAATGACAATGAGAACACAACATATCAAAACCTATGGGATGTAGAAAAGGCAGTGCTGAGAGGAAAATTTATAGCCCTGAATACTTACATTAAAAAGGAAGAAAGAGCCAAAATCAATGATATAACAACACAGCTGGAGGAAACAGAAAAAGGGACAGCAAATTAAGCCCAAAGTAAGTAGAAGTAATGAAATAACAAAGATCAGAAAATAAATAAATGAAATTGAGAACAACAACAAAAAGCAATAGAACAAAACCAAAAGTTGATCCTTTGAGAAGATTAACAAAATCGACAAACCTTTAGCTAGACTGACAAAGAAAAAAGAGAAGATGCAAATGAATGAAATAAAATTGAAAATGGAGACATTACTACTGACTCACAGAAATAAAAAAGATCACGAGAGGATACTATGAACAACTTTTTGCCAAAAAACTAGGCATGGAGACAAAATGGAAAAATTCCTACAAATGTACAAACAACCTACTCTGACCCTAGAAGAAACAGAAGACCTCAACAAAACAATCACAAGTAAAGAGACTGAAACAGTTATTAAACAACTCCCAAAAATGTAAAGCTCAGAACCAGATGGTTTCACAGGTGAGTTCTACCAAATATTCAAAGAAGATTTAATACCAATCTTACTCAAGCTCTTCCAAAAAATTGAACAAGAAGAAATGCTAACAAACTCATTCTATGTACCCAATATCACCCTAATACCAAATCAAGATAAAAATATTATGTAATAGAAAATTACAGACCTATTTCACTAATCAATATGAGTGCCAAAATTTTCAATTAAATACTTGCTAATCGAATCCAACTACACGTTAAAGGAATTATTCATCATGATCAAGTAGGTTTTATACCAGGCTTGCAAGAGCAGTTCAACACAAGAAAATCAATATTAATGTAATGCATCACATTAATAAATCAAAAAAAGAAAAATCAAGCCTTACTTAATGACACAGAAAAGGTATTTGGCACAATACAGTATCCCTGTTTGATAAAAATACTACAAAAGATAAGAATTTAAAGAAATGTTCTCAACATGATAAAGGCCATATATGAAAAATGCAAAGCTAACATTGTATTTAATGGTGAAAGACTGGAAGTTTTCTTGCTGAGATAAGGAACAAGACAAGGATGCCCTCTGTCACCATTGTTGTTCAATATACTGCTAGAGGTTCTAGCTAGAGCAATCACACAAGAAAAAAAAAGCATCCAAATCAGAAAGGAAGAAGTAAAACTTGTACTATTTACAGATATGAGCCTCTATCTAGAAAGTCCCAAAAAATATACAGCAAGGCCGCTAGAGCTAAAAAATTATTTCAGTAGAATGTCATGATACAAGATCAATACACAAAAATCAACAGTGTTTCTATACAACCGTAATGTACAATCTGAGGAGGAAATCAGGAAAAAAATT
Source organism: Dasypus novemcinctus (assembly GCF_030445035.2). Classification (NCBI taxonomy): domain Eukaryota; kingdom Metazoa; phylum Chordata; class Mammalia; order Cingulata; family Dasypodidae; genus Dasypus; species Dasypus novemcinctus. Next base: position 52,137,170 of record NC_080679.1, on the reverse strand, counting down.
CCATTTACAATAGAAAATAAAGGAATCAAATATTTAGGAATAAACTTAAAGAGGGATATAAAGCACTGGTATTCAGAAACTGCAATGCATTGCTAAAAGAAATTTAAAAAGATTTAAATAATTGGAAGAACATTCCATGCTCATGGATTGGAAGACTAAATATCAGTAAGATGTCTATTGTATGCAAATTGATATACAGATTCATTGCAATCCCAATAAAATTTCCACCAACATTTTTAAAATAAATGGAAAGCACAATTATCAAATTCATTTGAAAGGGTAAGGGGCCCTGAATAGGCAGAAGCATCTTCAAAAGGAAATGTGAAATTGGAGGACTCTCACTTCCAGACTTTAATTCATATTACATACTTAACAATGGTAAAAACAGCATAGTATTGGCATAAAGATAGATACATAGACCAATGAAACTTAATTGATGGTTCAGAAATAGAACCTGTGGTCTGTTTCAAACATCTATGGTCAAGTGATTTCTGACAGGCCTGTCAAACCCACCCAGTTGGTAAGAAGAGTCTATTCAACAAATGGTGCTGGGAGAACTGGATATCCACTGCTAAAAGAAAGAAAGAAGACCCCTATCTCACACCTTATACAAAAATTAACACAAAATGCATCAAAGATCTAAATATAAAATCAAGAACCATAAAGTTCCCAGAAGAAAATGTAGGAAAACATCTTCAAGACCTGGTGGTAGGTGGTACATTCTTAAACTTTACACCAAAAGCAGAAGCAATGAAAGAAACATGGATAAATGAAACATCCCCAAACTTAAACATGTTTGTGATTCAAAAGAGCTAGAGCAGATGTATGTCACTATTACAGGGTGATGGGAATGTGGAGAAGGATGGGAAAAATACAGTTAGTGTGCCCTATTTACTGTAGTTAACAGCAATACTGTATTAGTCATGCATCAATGCCAAAGATGTACTGGGTTGATAATAGGGGGGTATGGAAAAAGTGTGCCAAATGTATGCTATGGACCATGGTTGGTGGTAATAGTCTGATTATATTATCTCATAATCTATAACAAATATTCCACCATAATGTGGTGAGTTGGTAAAGGGGTGTTGTAAGGGAATTTTGCACATGCACGATTGTTTTGTAAGTTCACAACCTCTTTAATAAAAACATATTTAAAAAAATATTAAGGTGGGTTGGGTGAAAATACATGAAATGTAAGATGTGAACTACAGTTAGTAATATTTTGATGATGTTCTTCCATCGTTAGTAACAAATGTTTCACAACAATGCAAGAGATTAGTAGAGGGGTGATATATGGGACTCCTATATGATGTTATGCATGTTTATTTTGTAAGTTCACAACTTTTACTATATACTTGTTGTTTATGTATGTTCATGTATGGATGATATACTTCAATAAAAAATATATTTTTAAAAATCCTCTCCAGTATCAGTGACTGCCTCAAGGATGTTTACACCCATGCTAAATTTCTGCTGAATCCATAAAATCCCATATTGCCAAACTTTGGAGAAACAGAACCCAAAATCATTTGATGCAGAGAAGGGAACAATGGCTTCTATCCTCAGAGTTTTGTCATTTTTAACAGGTAGAATTCAAAGGTGGAATGTGCCCCGAAACTGAAAATAATTTTGCTATTTGGAGTCATCATGTTTCTAACCAAAGGAGCTTACCCCAGGCCAAGTGCAGGATCGAAAGCGGACGTCTTTAAAATGTCCCTTCTTTTCCACTCTTCAATTCAAGCCTCTTTTTATCATTCCATAACTACACTCACTATGCAGTGTTTTAGCAACCGTACCTTGGGTCAACTTTAAAAAAGAAGAATGCCATGATACTTTGTATCCCTTGTTGAACTCCTGAAACATTATCCGCACTTGTTGAGGGTCATATTCCAAAGGTATACTCAAAATTTCCATATGTTTTTGAATGTTACTCTGGTAACACTTGCTTAAAAATTCCTCACTAGGCACCATTTTAATTAAGAGACCAGGAATCATTTTAATGGTGCTTTTATAACCTAAACATACAAATATCCACCTACAAGTCATAATAGTGAAAGAAGTTTTAGCAACACTGGTGAACAAAATGAGATTGATTTAATTCAGATATTCAGAGGGGAAATGGATTTTTTTTAATCCTCTCCTTAATAACATACTGAGCACCAGCATTTCTTAAAGCTTCAGTATGTGACCATTTAACATTTAGATTCTATTGAGAGCAAGGCTTTTTAAAATGAGCTCAATTCAATGGGTATTTTCTTGTGAGTTATTCATAAAGAGCTTATCCTTAAGAGTAACTTGCCCTCTTAGGTAGAAAGTTAACTCTATAAGAAAAGCAGCAAAGATTAGAGTCCATTATCTTATTCAATTGTACTCATATGTAACAATTCTATCCTACATACGGGTAAGCTTTATTTGTCTTCACCAACTGGGCTGTTAGTTTGAATAATGTGCCATTTCCATTTTATTTCTCCTTTTCATGAGGCTATTAGGCAGCCTATTTGTTTTTCTGATAAATTTTTATTTTGATAAAAAAGCAATGCAAATATTTGTGATGTTAGAACTATTGATAGTTTGCTCTTTAGTCTAACATTCCAAAGAATACTTTCTACCAAGTAAGATATTTCCTAGATAATTAGATTTTAAAAAAATAAATTTGGTGATAAATTTTTTGTTCTGATTTGTTTTGTGCAGTGGTATTTTGATATCTGCTATAAAGATTGAAAGCATAGACTCTAAAATGAGACTAAATCTGGCCACTTAGTTTATGCAAGTAAGATTTTTGGCACATTATAAGAACTAGGAAAGTACTAATTATTAGTAGAATTAGTAGAATTATTCCAACCAAAGAACTACAATTTGAAGTCATAATCATTATATATATAAACCCATATATATATATATATATATATGTACACAAAAACACATGCACATCATGGGATGTATAGTCATGTGAAGAAAAGAAGTTCTTAGTTTTTATTCATTTAATATCTGGTTGATATTATGTAAGACTGATTATTAATTTTTGTTATAGCGTTATCATTTTTATATTTAATTAAGAGTAGAAGAGAGTGATGTTACTTTTGCTTTTTTTTGTAATTTGAGCAAATGTATTACTTTATTATTTCTGTAAATTATTGTTTCATCTATTCACACATCACTCAAGTATAGGTAAAATTGAACTTTCTCAGCATTATTATACTATAAAATGGAAATAATGTTTACCACCTGGATCTGAGAGTTTGCTAAGGCACAAGTAAATTGCAATAAGTGGCTAATATGTACATGGTACGTGCTCCTACTACTTTAACAAACTATTTTAAAGTATTCATTTTTATTAAACTCTCTTCAGTTACTTCAAATTGAGCATGTCATTCATTTCCTGCCTGCATTCTGCTCAAAATGATAATGTTTTCAGGGCTAGCACTAGGAAGTACATTCTTATGGTTCTGGGATTAGGTTGTTCACAAATCTGAAGATTATAAAAATAACCCCTGCGCTAGAGGAAAAGGGACATGTGAAATCTCTGTGTGTGGAAATACGATTACACAAGTTATCTAGATTTTTGGCATAGGAATTAATTCAAATGGAAAAAAGTCAAGGGACAACCAATGGTTTGACACTAGGTCACTATGGCAACAATAGTGATTATAAAGATCAAAATTTAGTTGTTTTTCTCTGATACCCTTGTGGTAGATAGCAAATTTGTCAAAATCTTTCACTTCTATATTCACATATTTTGCAATGTAACCTTATAACAACTCTTATCAAAAGATGGGGTCCATTTTTTTTGGCATTGGATTTGGACTTGCCTTGTGATTTATTTGCTTTAGCCAATAGAATATGGAAGGTGTTATCACAGACCAGTTTTGAATACAAGTCTCTACTGTATGTTGCTCTCTTGGAATGCTACTCATTCAGGTAAAGGGATAGCCTTGGGATAGACTCCTGGAGATTGAGAAATCTTGTGGACTATAATAAACCATCCTAGCAGAGCCCATTCTAGATATGTCAGTCCCAGCCAACTTGAAAGCTCATCACAGACATATAAATGACTGGCTGAAGCCAGAATACAAACTAAATAAATGGTTGTTGATTTTAAGACATTAAGTTTTATAATTGTTTTTTATGCAGCATAAGCTAACAAATATAGGTCCAATAGAGTATACACAGGAAAACAACATATATAGAACATCTTGAATATCTAACCCAAAGTTTGGAAATCAGAAACCTTCAATGGCAGGTTTAAAGGAACTCCTCATCTCTGTAGTTGAAGAGCAGATATGGCTGATGATTAGCTTAAGAACTTTATTTTAATGAACGATCAGTGATAGAGTCAATTAAAAGATAAATACTACCAGGAATCTGATATCAAGTTAAGGACAGTGATGAAAAAGAGGATATGGAATGGGGACTTTGGAGACAGCACAGATAAAACTGAAAAATGTGAACCCTCTTTATCACCTTCAATCTCCCTTGCCAGCAGAGTCAGCCTCTTCTACCTGCCCAAGAAAATCAGCTTTTGCTGAATAAATACAGTTGCAATTACTAAAGTAGGGGCAGTTGACTCTAAAAAGGATATTAATTACTTCCAGGATATAATAAGAGTTAGATCATAACATACCATAAATGGAAAAGTATAAGGCTAGCTCGGGAAGGAGTTACCCAAATACTGAAAAGAGTTGTAGAATCTTGCCAAGTTATGTCAGGGGATTATGTTTCAGCAGAAGCATATATTCAGGTTTAGTGTCAGAACAAAGAAGAAGTATGAGGCTTAATTGGGTGAACATCAGTGGCAACAATCATTTGTCATATGATATGTTGCTTTGAGCACCTAGGACTGGTGATAATGATCTTCTAGATTGTCTAAGGGAAACCTAGATTCAATGATAGGCTGAAGTGACTAAGAATTGAGATGCTGGAAAATTTTTAGCATACTGAAAAGGAAATGGTTCAAGAAGGATCCTTCAAAAAATGTTGAAGTGGATATATATGTGAAAACTGCTCATCCAACTCTAAGTATAACCAGTAGGGCTCCAGACGACATTCTCTTTACCAATGAAGTAGGATATGAATTGGTAGCCATAGGAAACTATCATCTTTGGAAAGTAATGCAGTGACTTTCCTTCATATATTGAATGGTAATAAAGATGATGCTGTGGAATTGTGTTTCTTGATATTGTTGGCAATAATGGGCTCACAGTAAAGTAGAAGATAGGTACAATTACAATATGCCATAGAAATGGGATAGTAATCAAAGTGCCATGATGCCTCAGGGAATTTGCTGTGAAGTCTGATTGTGATCATGTGATGAGGATCAAAATAAATGAAAAGTCTGAAAACAAGATGCTTCATATATAGAGAGGGACATTTTCTAGCCTTGATGACAAGAAACTTAAATGAAGTGGTCATAGTGGGCAATCGAAGCCTAGACTCTAAACCTAACTAAGTCAATTCTGATAGCTTGATCAGTTGATCCACTAAGTGTGGATTATAGTTTACATTATAGTTTAAACTGTTTTAAACACAATTTTGTAAATTATGAAGATATATAAAGGCCTACGTTGGTCATTGCAACATCATTCAGGACAATTCCAAAGTCCTGAAAATGCCTCTATATTACAACTATTTTCCCCTCTTCCTCCTCTCAGAATCTCCAGTGACCACTGGATAAAAGTTCTTCTATTGCTAGTGATAAAAGCAATAGTGATAAAAGTTCTTCTATTGCTAGAATAACAATGTCTGTAGTAGAATAACAGTATGTCTACTCTAGTCCATTGTTCATTCCCCAATCCTGAGAATGGGGATACCCACTCCACCTCTAATTGAGAGGGAGCTTAGATCCCATGGGACAGATAAATGGGGCTATCTTTCTTGCAGTAGCAGACTCTCTCTGTTCCTTGGAATAGTTGTTGTCCATCATCCTTTCCTTGTTAGTTGTCCTACCATAACTTCTCTTAACAACTGTTAAGCAATTGAAAACTAGCATCTGTTATGCCACAGTTCCTGGTTGACTTAGGAAACTGACAATGGAACTTCAAAAACAATGAAACCCAAATTATACATTATAAACTCAGTGTTATCTGACAAAAAAAAAAAAAGAAAGAAAAGAAAAATGAAATGCGTGGGTTCATTGGCATTTTGCTGTAAATAAGAAATTGCATACACAACACATATTCCAAAAAGTTTTGTAAGACATACATAAGTTGAGAATCATTCAGTAACTGGTTTTACTACTTCACCATCTTTTTTTCAATCTACAATTATAACCTCAAGAATTGACTATATAACCATTAATAAAGTAATGAAAATACAACCTTGGTTTATATTTGGTCAACCTTCAGCAAATGTCCTAAACCTCATGGTAAGTTTTTTGAAGACAGAGAACTTTTCAAAATTGTTATCTATATATTCATGCATAGAATCATGCTTACTTCACACTTCATATTCACTAAGTGTTGGTTGAATGGTTGAAGGAATTTTGATTTGCACATTAAATCATATAATTTATAATAAAATGGTATTTGACTTGAAATGATACATCCACAACTTTATTTATAATTTTTGTTCTTAGTGGTTTTCTATGCCATAGTGCATAGGTAATGTAACAGTTTGATGGTTCATGAACCCCAAAAATAAATCTTGGATTATGTTTGTAAACTGGTCTGTACTTGGGCATGATTAAATTATGATTAGGTCTTTGATTGAGCCACCTCAGTAGGGTGTTGAGACCCTGCCCCTTGATGGTTGGGGACTCACAGATAAAAGACATGGCAAAGGACAAAGTTGGAGTTTTTGATGCTGGAGCCTTGAGCTGGAGCCCAGGGAAGTAAACACACAGAGGAGCCTGCTCATGAGGAAAGAGAGACAATTCCAAGAAGAGAAACAAGCTATTTGCCTAATAGTCCACTGCTGGCCTTGTGGAGAGAGGCAAAGCCTAGAGAACCTCAGAGTCTATAGCTAACCTTGTGGAGAAAACAGAGGAGCTGAGCCCAGAGAGAAATGAACCCTGGGAAGATAGAAAGCCAGAAAGGCTCTACCCTGGCAGACTTTTGCAGCCATCTTGCTCCAACATGTTGCAAAAGACTTTGGAGAGGGAAGTAACTTATGCATTATGGCCTGTTAACTGTATGCTTCAACCCCAAATAAATACCCTTTATAAAAACCAATTGATTTCTGGCATTTTGCATCAGCACCCCTTTGGCTGACTAATACTGGTAAAAAAAGAATTTCAGAAATATTTTAACTTAGGTTTATTGTTTCATACCCGTATATTGAAATTGAAGTTAATTTTAAATCAATAGCACTAAATATTCTTTCAAAGAAAACTTCATTTGAAGTTTCTATCAACTCTTTGAGACTATGGCTAAAAAATTATACACTTCAGCAAAATGGATGCAAACCACATACCTCCATGTCTAAGCCCTGAACCACAGATACTTACAAGCAATAGTTTAATTGTAAACTATAATACATAAAAAGTGTGATTATTATCAAAGTATTCAAATCATGGCAATGGAATGTAAGATAGGACTTATACTTTAGGATTTTTTTCCCTATCATGTGATCAAAATTAACATTTGTTCTTATGGTTAAATTATTGCATAGATATTTAGAAAATATCACCTAATTTTATTGTCCTTGGATATAGATTATAATAAAATATTCTTATGAAATATTTTTGGATGTATAATTTATGCCACTTAACTTAGTCAAATTAAGATGGGCAAATTTCAGTTGGTGAAAATTTTCATTATGAAATGTATTAAAATAAAGTCAAATTATTGCTTTCAACACAAAATAACAAACCATATTTTTGCGTTCTAAAAATTCTTCTACCAAAATTGCTTAATGAGTAATTGAATAAATACTTATATTGTATGAAAGAATAATTTGCTCTTAGGATATCCCCTTTACTTAGGGGTTACTGAAGTCCTTTATCATTCAGTTTCTTTATGGGGGCAGAAATAATTCCTGTCCCACAGGGATTTTGTGTGGGTAAAAGATGATTACATATAAAGAGTTAGAAAAATGGCAGATGGATAATATGTACATAATAAAAATACATAATAACAACCTATTATTTTTTATTTTTGTCTTATTTTATAAAATTTCCAAGCATAGATAAGTGTACAAAAATATAATAGCTACTGCTTTACTACCACCAAGTGTTAACAGACATTACCATTTTTCTATATTTTAACAGACACTTCTTTTTTGAGGTACCAGGGACTGGGGATTGAACCACAGAATTTGTATGCAGGAAACAGGCACTCAACCACTGAGCCTCATCAGCTCCCCTGAATTGGTCTTTTTGTTTGCTTTTATTTTCGTTTTTTTTGGAAGTGAATCAATTACCTTCCATTTGTGAAGCAGGCACTCAACTGCTTGAGCCACGTCCATTCCCCTATCCCATATCTTTTTACACAATATAAAAACAGGAGTTAAATGTAAATTTAAAATTCTATCACACCAATCCTTCTCTTTTCTCTCTTACCAGGACTGATATAAGACTGTACTAATCTTGAACATGGTGTGTATAATGACTGCTTGCCTTCTATATTTTTTTCTTTATTTATATATTTCAAAATCAATAAATACTATTGTTTTGAGGCTTTAAAGATTTTAAACAAAATGTAGAATAAAATTTGTTTTTTTGCAACTTCCCTTCTTACTTCTCATTTAGAATCTTACAAGAACAATTCACTTAGGAAAAAAATCAAAGGCAGTGTTGACTGAATTGTCATGTATTACGATATAGAAGAAAACATTTTTGTGGTGACTTGGAGTTATGTACCCCAGAAAAACATGTTTTTAATCTATCTCTGTGGGGATGAGCCCATTGTAAATAGTACCTTTTGAAGATGTTATTTTTAATTAACGTGTGGCCAACTGAATCTGGATGGGTCTTAGTCCTATAATTGGAGGTCTTGTAGAGAGGGCCATAGGGAAAGAGGCACAGAAAAAGAAACTGGAAGTCAAAAGAACCTGGAAGAGAGAGAAGAAGATGTTACCATGTGCATTGCCATGTGAGGGAAAGACCAAGAACCCAGGGATCTCTGACAAACAGACCCAGAACACCCCAGTATTCAGGGTAAAAGTATCTCTGTGCTGCTGCTTTGATATTAGACTTTTCCTAACCCCAAAACTGAGCAATAAATTTCTGCTGTTAAATCAAGCCACTATTTGCTATTTGTTTTACCAGCTGGGAAATTAAAATTATATTAATGACATTTTGTTCTAACTATACTTTCATTTTTATTATATGTCATCAACTCTACAAATCTACATAAATCACTAGATGTTTCAGTGTGCCAAAAGTGCTGTTGATGCAAAAACCAACAGAAGTCTATTGGCTTTTATAATGGGGATATATTTGGAGTAAAATCTTATAATTCTAAGGCCATGAGCTGTCCAAGTTGAGGCATCAGCAGAGATGATTTTTCACCAGAGTCAACTACTGTTGATCCTGGCATGTTGCCACATGGCGAAGCAAAATGGTCAATGATATCTGCCATCGTGTCAGCCTTTCCCTCCAGGCTCACCATCTCTCCTGAGCGGTTGTGTGGACTCAGCCTCGTTAAGTCTCTTCAGTCTTCTGTTTTCGGCAGGCCCCTCTTTCACATTGCAGGATAAATTATGCTGACTACCTTTCCCTCTGTCTGTATCTCTCTGTGTTTTTGTTTATATCAGACCTAGCAAGGGGGCTAAGACTCAACTTAAGTCATGCCTCACTGATGTAGTCCAATCAAACTCTCTAAAGTAATCTTTTAAAGTAATCTAATCAAAGGCCCTAGACTTAATTTAATGCAATCAAAATATACCACATCCAGAAGACTAGATTATTTTATAAACCTAATCTTTCTCCTTTTTGGATTCATAAAAAAATCTTAAACTGCCACACTAGTGACCATTACAAGAAATTTTACTTGGACTTGTAATCTGAATCACTAAAAACTCTATAAATTCAATATTCATTGAATTATTAAGTAATACTGTCTGTAAAATCTTAAAGGCACATGAAAAGATGTTCATCATCTTTTGCTATTAGGGAAATGCAAATTAAAACCACAATAAGTTATTCCTCCATTACAATTAGAATGTCAAAAAAGGAAGGAAGGAAGGAAGGAAGGAAGGAAGGAAGGAAGGAAGGAAGGAGGGAGGGAGGGAGGGAGGGAGGGAGGGAGGGAGGGAGGGAGGGAGGGAAGGGGAAGGAAGAAGAAAGAAAGTCAAATCTGTGAAGAGTTCAGAGAAACCGTACCTCTAATACATTTCTGGTGGGAATGTAAAATGGCATGGCCATTACGGAAAATGGTTTGGCAGTTTCTTAAAAAATTAAACACATATTTACCGTATAACCCAGCAAATATGCTCTTGGTTATTTATCCCAGAAAAATGTATCTTAGGTTCATACAAAAGCTTGAACACAAAAGTTCCCAAAAACTTAATTTTTAATAGTCCAAAACTAGAAGAAATCTATATGTTCTTCAAGTAAATAATTAAACAAGTCTGGTACATTCATGTGATGAGATACTACACAACAATAGAAAGGAACAAACTATTAACGACAGAACACAGATGTATTTCAAAAGCATTATGCTTAGTGAAGCAAACAAACAAAAAAAGCCTAGCTCTGAAGGCCACATACTATCCAATTCTATTTATAGAACATTCCTGAAAGGACAAAATGATAGAAACAGTACAGATTAGTGGTTGCCAAAGGACAAGGATGGTGGTGGGGTGGGCAGGTGTGGCTATAAAGGGTAGCAATGGGAATTTATTTATTGGGATGGAACAATTTTGTGCTTTGATTTTGGTGGTCATGCAAATGCATACATGGGATCAAATTACTGAGAACCATACCTACACACACATACAAATGAGTGCATACAAAAACTGATGAAAACTGAGTAATATCTATAGTCTAGTAAAGCCAATGTTATTTTCCTGGCTTTGTTATTGAAATATAGGTAAATAATATGTCATAGTGGGAATAGCTGGATGAAGAGTTTGCTGGACTCTACTCTCTTTGCAACTTCTATTGTGTCTATAACACTCTCAAGATTAAAAAGTTAAAATATAATGAGAAATTGTGGAAAGATGGTGGGAGTAATGAATTCTAGTATTCAGTCCTAGAGAGATACGATGACAGAAAAAAAGGTCAGAAAGGTGCAACATTGTTGACTTTGAATATATATGAAAGAGCTTGGGAGTTGAGAAAAACATGTGACCTATAGTAGCAAGAAAAATGAAGAAAAATAGGTTCTTCCTGAGAGTTTCCCAGAAAGAATGAAGCCCTTGATTTCAGCCCGATGAGACCTGTTTTTAGATTTATGTGCTATTTTAAGTTCTTAAGTTTTTTGGAAATTTATTCAGCAGCAATATTAGAAAACTAATACCTTTTATTAGAAAACCAGTACATTATATATGACAACTAAATCAAGAGCAATGAAATGCAGTGTGTGGATATAGTTTGGGTACTCATTCAAATAAACTTTTTGAAAAGATAATTTTTAGTTAATTGAGGAATATTGGATATTGCATGATTATCACATGATATTAAGGAATTATTAATTTTGTTGTCTTTGATGATGGCATTGTGTTTTATTTATTTTTAAGGTTCTTTGATTCATTTCTTTACCCACATTGTTTGCACTTGCTGTCGGCTCTCGTTTCTGCGTGTTGTTTACTCTCTGTGTCTGCTCATCTGTTTTTTTAGGAGGCACCAGAACCAAACCTGGGATCTCCTGTGTGGTAGGCAGGTGCCCAACTGTTTAAGTCACATCTGCTCTCCCCTTGTAGTTTATTTTTTAAAAGGTGTTTATTAGAGAGTATTCTTGATTGAAAAGGTGTAATATCTCTATTTTATTTTAAACATTCCACATAAAAATTATGATGGTGTGAGAACAAATGATACAAGATTGGAAAACTGTCGCTAATGTTGATTCTGTGGAATTGATATATTGGAGATTATTACATTAATCTTCATATTTTCATGTTTGGAAAGGTACTTAACATTTTTAAAATTTTATTATTTATAGGAATAATAATTTATACCTCTTGATTTAACATGATGCTATATAAATAAATTCACTGCTTTTTTATTTAAAAATCTAAGAGAATATAGTAGAATAAAATTTTTTAAAATTCTAAGCCTTACCAACTATTAGATATTTTTGCCCATATTGATTAAATCTCAAGAGCTAGAATAAATCAATCAGTAGCTGATTGAGATTTTAGCTGTTCTTTGATTGCATTTTGTCTTGTCAGTGTTAAAAAGATTCAAGTCATTTTAACATGTGGAAAGTATGTTTTTAAACTTATCAAGCACATTTTGACAGTGTGGTAGCATGGAAATTAAAATATAATTTTGAAGGGTAGATGGGCATTTCATTAGAATTCCCATCTTCTTGATAAACAATATAATCTGATTTTTTTCCCTTATGTTTAATGTCCATTGGACTTCTCCTCCTTCCAATTAAGTCCCAATGTGTTATTTGGGATTTGGGTGCAGTTAAAAGAAATTGCTTTAACTGTTTTAAACAGAAAGAGATTTAATGAAGGGAAGTAAATGCTTGCAACATTGTTGGAAGGAATGGAAGTGTAACCTCTAATTTGGATCACCAAGAAATAAAACTAAGATAACACTACCCAATTTTTCCACCTGGGGATCTGCTACCTCTGCCAATTTTGGGAAAACTGAAAATCAGGAGAAAGCTGTAGGGATGGTTGACTGAAGGAACATATCTCTTTATTTTTGATCCAGGATTTGGAAGCTGTCACTGCTGCACCTGTTGCCTCTAAAAACATTCTATTTATGATAGATTTTCACTTCCAAAATACACCTGCTCCTCCACACTTAAGTAGTGAATGGACAGTATGCATTGTTGAAGAAATCCAAGTTCTCCATGCCTGTAATTAAAATGCATGATAATTTTATTCCATATTTCGCAATTTGTGTGCAATATGGTTAAATACTACAGTTATCATTTCTGTGATAAGTCACAAGAATTACACGACTGTGGGTTGTACATATAATTGTTTTTCCCAAATTTCCTTTGCCTTTAAATAGTACCTCAGATGGTTATTTACCTTTGTACTGACTTAAAATATCACTCTTAAGAAGCCCTTTCCTTGGTCATTCTGCTACATGTGCCTTGATAAATTTAGTGCAATATTATGGTAACCCTAAATATTGTACTTGGCAATTGTAGTAGGTATTCTCTAAAATGTCCCTTAAATATCCCCCTTCCTGGTTTCTATGCTATTGTGTAATGCTGTTCCTTAGTGTTAGCTGGATTTAAGGAATCACATCTAACAAATAAATATGATGGGATGTCATTTCCAAGATTAGGCTACAAAAAGACAGTCATTTCCATTTTACTTTCCCTCTCACTCTTCTCCATTTGTTCTGGGGGAAGCCAGCTGCCATGTCATGAATAACTCTATGTGCTTGATCATGTGGCAAGGAACACAAGTCTCCAGCCAATGTCCAAAGTAATTTGAGTGTTGGCAACAGCTGGATGAGTTTCTTTGGAAGCAGATCCACTCCTAATGAAGCTGGAATGACTGTAGCCTCAGTTAAGACTTGTAGGCTTTCAAGAAACTGAGCCAGATGACCTCTATAAGCCATGTTGGGATGTTTAAACCACAGAAACTGTGAAATAATAAATGTTTATTTTTTTAAGCCACTAAGTTTTGGGGCAACTGATACACAGTAATAAATAACTTACAGGAGCATTATAGGACTGCCTGCGTTCCAGAAAATTTCCTTTATCTTTTACAGTCCTGTTGTCTCTTGATAAGTAAAATTAGCCATCTTAGTAACTTATTTTTTGTTCATTTGCTTAGTGGAATAAGAACTAATAGTTAGAAGGCAATTTTAACTTCCATTTAATTGGAAACATCACTGAGTCTTCTGAAGGAAAATATTCATATACTGGATAGTAAGACTTTAAATAAAAAGTTCTCATAACTGCCTTAATTTCTATCTTGCCTTTATTTTTCCCATAAGGTATTATATATTTTTTTAAAGTGTAGTAACTATAAATCATACTTTACAAACTCGGGTATATAAGAAATATAATTTTATTGTCTCTTTCCAGGCCTTATTCAAATAGAGTGGTGGAAACTTGACATCAGTCAATTTGGTGCTCCTTCTGAGTTTATTTCTAAGTTTTGCACACTTTTTTTTATGACAAGGCATTGGTCAGTGAGGGCATCTGATACCCTAATTGCATTGATATCAAATGAAATATCCTTAGCCTGTTTGATCCTTAGATATTGTCTCTTACAAGATGCCAAATCCTTTATTGCTTTCTTCTGACTGCTTTAGTTATTGAAACTTACTACAAGGTTATTTTCTTGGTGCTGCCAGTCCCTATCTTGAATATTTCATGCTCTCTGTGATTCTTGACCCTTCTTAATTAATACAGTTTATGGCCCCACTGACCTCAGATATAAGACTTCATGTTGCCCCTGCACCCTCCACAAGATGAGGTGACAGATCGTGCTCTATAAGTAAATCTGTCCTTTGTTAATTTTTTTTGTTAATTGCTTCATTGACATTTAATTCATATACTATACAGTTCACCTATTTAACTTTACCAATTCATTGTTTTTAGTATAGTCAAACCACCATCAAAGTCAAATTTAGACTACTTTTAGTACCTCAAAAAGAAACCCCACATGCTTCAATTCTCACCTCCCTATTTAATCAATCAAATTTCTGTCTTCATAAATTGGTCTTCTAGAAATTTCTTATAAACGTAATTATATACTATGTAGTGTTTTACAACTGGCTTATTTAGCTTAGTGTAATGTTTTCAAGCTCATCCATATCGTAGTATTCCTTTTTATGGCCAAATAATATTCCATTGTGTGGATATAGATCATTTTGTTTATCAGTTATTCATTTGATGGATATTTGCATGGTATATACCTTTTGGTTTTTATGAATAATGCTATTATGAACATTCATGTACAAGTTTTTGCATGAACATATGCTTTCATTTCTCTTGGATGTATACCTCAGTGTAAAAATGATGAGTTACGTGGTGACTCTACATCTAACCATTTGAGAAACTGTCAGATCATTTTCCAAAGTAGCTGCATCATTTAACATTCCCACCAACAGTGTATAAGGGTTTGATTTCTCCACATTCTTATCAACACTTGTTATTGCCCAACTTTTAAATTCTAGCTATTGTAGTGGTTATGACATGTTACTGTTGTTTTGACCTATTTCTGAGAAATATCTATTCTGAACATTTATTTCTTTAAATTATGTTATTTGTCTTTTTATATTTTTAATATTGAGTTACACAGGTTCTTTATATATTCTAGATACAAGTTCCTTATCAAATATATGATTTGCTAATAGTTTTTTCCATTCTGTGGATTTTTTTCCTGTCCTCTGAAGCATGGATGATTTAATTTTTTTAAAAGATTTATTTTATTTATTTATCCCTTGCCCCTTGCCGCTTTCTTGCTGTCTGCTTTATGTGCCCATTTGCTGTGTGTTCTTCTGTGTCTGCTTGTCTCCCTTTGTTGCATCATCTTGCTGTGCCAGTTCTCTGCGGGTGCAAGCCATCAGCTCTCTGCAGGCGTGGGCCATCAGCTCTCCGTGGGTGTGGGCCAGCTTGTCTTCACAAGGAGGTCCTGCGAAGCAAACCCAGGGCCTCTCTTATGATAGACAGGAGCCAAATCTGTTGAGCCATAGCTGCTTCCCTGGATGATTTCATTTTGATCATATATATATATATATATATTTGCTGCTCATGATTTTGTTTTTTGTATCTAAGAAATCATTGCCAAATCCAAAGTCATGCAGAATTTTTCCTATCTTCTTGTATGAGTTTTATGATTTAGGTGTTTGATACATTTTGTGTTATTTTGAATATAGTCTTAGGTTATATTCCAATTTTATTCTTTTGATGTGATTATCCAGTTGCCCAGCACCACTGTTAAAGGGACTATTCTTTCCCCCATTGAATTGTCTTGGCTCTTTTGCCAAAAGTCCTAGAAACATGTGCTAACTTCTGGACTCTCAAACCTGTTCTATTGGTATATATGTCTATCTCTTCTTGTTCTTCCTTGTTCCCCAAGTTTTTGCATTTCTAATGCTTTTCATCTCTTAAGAATTGAAAACAATCCCCATAAATAGACTTAAACTGCTGGAAACCAAGATAAAAGGATCATCCTTTTAACTGCACAATTATTTAAAATAATTAGAAATGCACTTTACTCTGTAGTGATTGTATGTATTTGGAAAGGTGGCTAGATGTGTATCTCTGTCTTAGAGTGGGCAGTAAGGAATTACTCGAAGTAAAGAAGTCAAATAGCTATCATCTCAAAATAATACTCTGTGGCACTCCTGGGAAGATGGAGGATTAGAGAGACACAGGACTCATTTCTCTCCCAGAATAATAGCTAGAAGACAGGCAGAAATAGCCTGGAAAAAGGTTCTAGGGCTTAGGACATCAGGGGAAGGCTGGAACTATTGAGAAGACAGAGGGGCAAAGAAAAGGGAAAAAAATCTTGACAGGAAAACTCTGTGAATAAAAGAGGCAGCTGCAGCTGCTGGTTACACATCCCTTACCCTTGTAGTAAATGGCTTTGAGTTCTCTGGCCTCTGGTCAGCAGCTACAGACAAAAGGGGTCACTGGGATTCAGTTGCCCAGGAAAGGGGAAACAGAGGGCTGCAGCTTAATGCTGATTCAGCTTTTGGCCAACAAATTTGGTCTGCTGTGCCCCATGAACACTTCCAGACTTGGTGGGACTGCACTATTGTTTGCCGTGGGAGTTGGTGTAGGACTAAAGAGATATGACCCTTTCAAACACCTTCCAAACTGACCAGGACTGGTTGTAGAGGTCACAAAGGGGCATGGGATTATTTCCTATATGGGGAAAGGGAAGGGACTGCTGGAAAAGTGAGGAGAACAGCATTTAAGAAAGTTTGATTTGTAATGCTCTGAATAGCTCTGAGGCAGGATACTCTGTCACATTGTTCCCATCAGGGTTACAGTGAACACATTCCAACTAGGGTTTGAATCAAGAAGCTGCTGAGGAATGCCATCTGCTGGCAGACCAAGGAAATGCAGGCAAGGAATATGAAAGGGATAATTTTTTTTTTCTGTCCTTTCAGCCTCCCTCCCCAAAACACTTGGAATTGGGTCTGCAACCCATTACTGAGTCTATGATACAGATTTGAGCAATTAAATAGAGGCAATCCTAAAGACCTAGAAGAGGCTGAACCAAGAATCAAAGAACAGCAGTAACACACAGGCTTCCACCATTAAATCCCTATTGAAAATAGAGAAATTGAGCATCAGAGTAAACTCACCATCATAATCAAATGCATAGACATCAGCAAAAAATTACAATCTAAACTAAGAAAAAAGAAGGTATGGCCCAAGCAAAGGAACAAAACCCCAGGTGAAACCCAGGATTTGAGAAAAGTAATCAATGTGGTTTTTACAAATCTCCTAAATCAAATCAATGAGTTGAAAGACAATATGGGTAAAGAGATAAAGGACATCAAGAAGTCACTGGGCAAGCACAAAGAAGAATTTGAAAACCTGAGTAGAAAAATAGCAGTGTTTATGGGAATGAAAGATACAATAGGTAGGATTAAAATTACATGAGCAGACTTGAATAATAGAAGAAAGAATAAGTGATGTTGACAAAACAGCTGATGTGGAAGAGAGAACA
Source organism: Dasypus novemcinctus (assembly GCF_030445035.2). Classification (NCBI taxonomy): domain Eukaryota; kingdom Metazoa; phylum Chordata; class Mammalia; order Cingulata; family Dasypodidae; genus Dasypus; species Dasypus novemcinctus. The sequence goes on along the minus strand of NC_080679.1, from coordinate 52,119,461 downwards.
GAGAGACAAATTAATGAGGAAAAAATTGAGCAATGAGGAAGCAGATGTGGCTCAACCAATTGGTATCCCATCTATCATATGGGAGGCCCTGGGTTCACATTCCAGGGCCTCCCTGTGAGGGCAAGCTGGTCTGCACCCACAGAGAGCTGATTGTCCATGCCTGCAGAGAGCTGATGGCCTGCACCTGTGGAGAGCTGGCGCAGCAAGATGAGGCAACAAAGGGAGATAAGCAGAAACAGAAGAACACACAGCAAATGGACACACAGAATAGACAAGCAAGCAGCAAGGGGGGGGGGATATTCTTTTTTTTAAATGAGCTGTGGCTCAAGGAGTTGAATGATAACAAGAAATGGAACAACATACATATTATGGGAATACCAGAAGGGGCAGAGAAGGGAAAAGGAGCAGAAAGAGTATTTGAGGAAATAATAGTTGAAAATATCCCAACTCTTATGAAAGAAATCAATTTACATGTCCAAGAATTGCATTGTACTTCAATCAGAATAAATCCAAATAGATTTACTCTAAGACACATACTACTCAGGATGTCAAATGCCAACCCTAAAATGAAAATTCTGAAAGCAGCAAGGGAGAAGCAAACCACCACATACAAATGGATGCCCAGTAAGACTTAGTGCAGATTTGCTGCCAGAAACCATCAAGGCAAGAAGGCAGTGGTATGGTATAATTAGAATACCAAGTGAGAAAAGCTGCCAGTCAAGAATTCTTTACCTGGCAAAATTGTCCTCCAAATATGAAGGTGAGTATGAAATATTCACAAAGAAACAGAAACTAAGAGAGTTCATAAAAAAGAATCCAGCTCTGCAGGAAGCCCTAAAGGGAGCCCTACAGCCTGAAAGGAAAAGGCAGGAGAGAGAGGCTTGGAAGAGAGTATCAGGAAGGATAATCAAAAAGGTAAGATGACAGGCAAAAATAAAATGTGACATATGAAAGCCAATGAAAATACAACAGTGGAAGTAAATAATGCATTTACAGTAATATATTTGACTTTAAATGGATTAAACTCCCCAATCAAGTGATATAGGCTGATAAATAGATTTTAAAAATACACGAGCCATCCATATGCTGTCTAAAAGCAATTCACCTTAAATTCAGGAATATAAATTGGCTGAAAGTGAAAAGTTGGGAAAAGACATTCCACACAAACAATAGCTGAAAGAGAGCAGGGATAGCTCTACCCCAAAAAAGCTATACTAATATCCTTTAAATGGAGAAAGTTCTAAGAGATGCAAAAGGCCTTTATATATTAATAAAAGGGAAAATCCACCAGGAAGATGTACAGTCATAAATATACATGTACCTGACCAGGATTCCCCAAAACACATGAGGAAAATTTTAACAAAACAGAAGGGAGGAAAAGACATCTCTACAATAATAGCTAGCGATTTCAACCCATGCCACTAGCATAAATAGACAGAACAACTAGACAGAAGATCAACAAGGAAACAGAGAACTTCAACAATACAGATAACAATATAGATAATTGAGCTAGACCTAACAGACATATACAGAATGTTGCATACCAACTCAGCAGGTTATACATTCTTTTCAAGAGCTCATGCATCTTTCTCCAAGATAGACCACATGCTGAGTCACAAAGCAGGTCTCAACAAATATAAAAAGATTGAAGTTATACAAAGCACCTTCTGAGATCATAATGGAATGGAGCTTGAAATCAATAAAAGGCAGGAAAGGGGAAAATTTCCAATTGGATGGAGGCTAAAAGACATACTCCTAAACAATCACTGTGTTAAAGAAGAAATTGTAAGAAAAATTAGTAAATATTTGAAGACAAATGAAAATGAGAACATAGTTTATAAAAACTTACAGGATACAACAAAGGTGGTGCTGAGAGGAAAGATTATAGCCTTTAATACTAAATTTAAACAGAAGAAAGAGCTGCAATTAAAGCCCTAATTGAATACCTGGAAGAATTAGAAGAACAGCAAACCAATCCCAAAGCAAGCAGAAGGAAAGAAATAATAAAGATTAGTGCCACAAATAAATGAAATTGAGAACAACAACAACAAAAAAATACAATATAAAAATCAACAAAACCAAAAGTTGATTCTTTGAGAAGATCAATGAAATTGGCAAATCCTTAGGTAGACTAACAAAGAAAAAAGGAGAGAGGTTGCAAATAAATGAAGTCAGAATTGGAAGTGGGGAATGTAATGACTGACCCCACAAGAAAAATAATACTTAATATATAGTCTTTTGTTCTAGTGTGCTTTTCTGGAAATGATAAAAAGAAAAAAGAAAGAAAAGTTCCATATTTTTTCTGTTTGTCCTGATATATACTTTTCACCTGTTTTAGAAGACAACGGCAAAGATGATAATCTGTAAGTTCTTGTTAGTTGCATTCACTGGAAATGCACAAGGCTTGAAGATGGCATGCAGAGATATGTGTTTTTTTCCATCATTTACTGTTCAGGAAATGGCTTCTCGATAGAGTTCCTGGATCTAAGTAATACATTAATTGTTCAAAAAATACCCACTTTATATACTTAAGGTCACGTTTTATGCAAGATAATTGAGGAATCAGATCTTTAATGAATGAAGGCTTGGTTTACTTTACCAGGCAAAGAATCCAAAAAAGTTGAGGTACTGTTTGAAGGATACTTATTCTGAGTGAAGAAAAAAGGATGCCATCGATAACAACTATGGTCACAAGACTACAGAAATTATAAGTATGGAAACTGCATATTTTTTCTACATGTGTATTTACATATCTTTAATTCTTTCTATCTTCCTTTTCCAATTATTATTTTATTTCAAGTTTTTGAAAGTTAATTCTATGATTTAGCATTTAGTTAATAGATTATTCAGTGGAACTATAGATAGAATTAGAAGAGTGACTAATATACCTATCTATTAATAAAGAGGCTGTTGAAATTGTGTGTCTTTCATTTTAAGAAAAATTTGAGAACTCTTTCTCTTGTAACAAGGATAGCTGCATCTTGTTCTGGTTTTGCAGGAAAGTTCTAATGTGTGCAAAAGGATGTTTGAGAGCTGAGTAGCCAATGGGGTGGGCTTAGCCAGAAATCAATATATTGCTCTCAGTATCAAATCCATTCTTTCCTGCCCTGTGAATATTTTCCTTTGCCACCAGAACAAAATTAACTTTGTCAATAGAGGGGGCCAGAAGGACACTAAAGGTGATCTTGGTGTGCATTATTTCCTCCCAGGAGTGCTCACTCCCCAGTGAGTCTTGCCAGCAGCACCACAAGGCAGTCTTCCCGTAGCCCCAGGTCAGGCAAACTGGAACTTTCTTTTTTTTTTTTTTAAAGATTTATTTTTATTTATTTAATTCCCCTCCCCTCCCCCGGTTGTCTGTTCTCTGTGTCTATTTGCTGCGTCTTGTTTCTTTGTCCGCTTCTGTTGTCGTCAGCAGCACGGGAAGTGTGGGCGGGGCCATTCCTTGGCAGGCTGTTCCCTCCTTCGTGCGGCTCTCCTTACGGGGCGGGCGCACTCCTTGCCCGTGGGGCTCCCCTACGCGGGGACACCCCTGCGTGGCACGGCACTCCTTGCGCGCATCAGCACTGCGCATGGGCCAGCTCCACATGGGTCAAGGAGGCCAGAGGTTTGAACCGCGGACCTCCCATGTGGTAGACGGATGCCCTAACCACTGGGCCAAAGTCCGTTTCCCCAAACTGGAACTTTCAACCCACCTAGCAGGCAATTTCAGTGGATTGGCTTGTCCTGTTACACCCTTTAGTTTCGTAGCCATACAGTGTCCACTCATGCAGATTAGCACCAGTCCATATGCTGCGGTAAGGTTTTTCACACCACTTGCTCCTGGGAAAGCCACAGTCCCTGCAGTGAAGTCTGCATCTCAGCCATGGGGTGCAGTGGGCTGAGCTAAGTTTTAGTTCCTGTTTACCCTCTCTCATTCCTAAAGGTAGAAGTTTCTCCCTGTACTTACTATTTCTATTTTCTTTAGAAGCTATCTTTTCCTCCTTCTACTACCTTTTACTAGTTAATAAGTATTTTAAATAAAATTTGCATATTTGAATTATTCACATGGTTTCTATGTACTGGCACCTCTATTGGTGCAGTTTATACAAAGCATGCTGAAACCCGTCCACTTCAACTTCACCACAAATTAGGGTGAGCACATTTTAATACTTAAAATAATAATGATAATAAAAACAACTCTAGCATAGACATCAACTATACTTCAGAATCAAGTATTGATTTCATATTTGATTTCTAAGTCTTTTTATTTTTAAATAAGTGTTTGTGGTGTTTCAATGCTGTTTATTTCTGGTTCTTTTCTTCTCTCTGTCAAAACTGTGGAACTGATTCTTATTCACTAAGAGGTTAGTGTTTCACAGAACTGTGAAATAAGTGAAGGAAAAAGTTGACTTTTATCTCAGTTTTTCTTTCTAGGCTTATTTATTTTTCTCCAGGTTTTGGCTACTGTATACTGAATGAAATATTCAAAAGTTTGATTCAGTATTCATTACATAATTGCAAATTTAGTCAAAAGATTTATGTCTTCAGGGAAACACAAAAGCAAAATGGTTTAATAAAAGTTATACATTTTAACTAAACACTGAACTATATATTTGAATGTATTTAAAAGAGAAAAATTTAGGTTATACCTATTTACTAGAATAAAAATTAAAAACATAACATAGGACAGTAAAAATTTAAAAAAGAAACAACAGTGAATCCTAATGCAAATTATAAACTATACTTAATAGTACAATTATAAAAATGTTATTTCATGAATTGTAACAGATGTACCATATTAATGCAAGGTGTTAATAAAAGGGTGGTATATGGGCATTCTGTATTTCTTGCATGATTTTTCCATTAGTCTCCAACTTTTCTAATAAAGAAATGAAAAATATATTTATTATACATTCAAATTAAGATTGAAATTAGGACAAGCAGCTAGTCTTTATATTCCCTAGACACATACTTCTTTTTTGAGTTAGCTGAAAGGAGCATTTCTTAAGAAAACTAAATAGTGAACTCTGTGTAAAGAAAGAATTGTCTTTCTCTTGGTAGAATCACAGCATTGTGGGAATATGAAACTTCCCACACCAACATTCTTCTGTTGAGCTTTATATATCATGTTTTTCCCTTGGAAGTATATATATTTTTTCCCTTGGAAGCAGTGATCATATCTCTTCAACCTTGTTTATGTACTGTTTTTCAGTATAAATATATGGGTAGATCACGATTATAACTGACTCCCTAAAACAGTTTCTATTTTGAAAATCTATTGCATGGCCCATAGTCCGACTAAACTATTTTCAGAATAATCTGTTAGTTTTGTTCCATGTTCTTCTGACTCTTGATTTCTACTGCTTCTCAGAATGCCTTCTACAGGTCAAGTTAACCTTGGATAATCAAAAGATTCCTAGGAATATGAATTGATTTCAGATTTACTTTTTCTGGATTTTCAGTTAAATCTGGAATGCCTTTTCAGGAACTCTTGGGATTCATCTACAGAAGCAAATCATCTCACTGAAGATCACACCCTCCAACCCCCTACCACCCAGGGAAAGCTGCATCTTTAACAAGCTGACTAAAGTTCTTCACCAAACCTCAAATGTGCCAATGAAAACTCAAAATCTAATTTAGACTCACCAGAATCTGGGAATCTAGAGAGCTCCAAGTTAATATTGTAGGATACACTCTAGATAAAAACCTATAGAAATTTTAATAATATGACTTTGCCTTTGTCATAGTTTGCCACAGGGCTGGAAATGTAAAGTACCAAAATGTATTGGCTTTTATAATGGGAATTTTATTAAGGGAAAATCTTAGAGTTCTGAGGCTGCAAAAATGTCCAAATCAAGTTATCATCCCAGAGGCTTTCTCACCAAAGTCAGCTACTGATGATCTTGGTGTGCTGTCATATGGCAAGGCAAGATGGTAGGCTATTTCTGCCAAGGTGTATGGCTTCCCTCCAGCCTCTCTGTCTCTGCAGCACAGCTATGGGTGATCAGGCAAAATGACTTGTCTCTTACTGACTTCCTCTCTCAGTCTCTGCTGCTCTACTTTATTCCTGAGTTGAGATACTGATGATCAAGCATATGGCTAATCTCTTCAGCCTTGAGCTGCTCTGTGGGCCCAGCCCATCTAGGTCCTCTGTCCACACCTCCATGCTCTGCTGATTCCAACTTTGGGACCTCTCTCAGCCTCTTGGGTCTTCTTTGTCTTTTTCCAGTACTCTCTCTCTCACATTGCAGGATCAAAATGGCAGGGTCCTTTCTCTCTGTGTGTTCTTAGTTTATATAAGACCCAGCAAGAGGGTGGAGATTCAACTTGGTCACAGCTCACAGTCATAGTCCAATCAAATCTATGGTCCATTAGATCATTCAGCATAGACTAATCTATGTTGAATGAAGTAAGCGAGACACTGAAGGTCGAATATTACATGACCTCACTGATATGACTTAAGCAAATTGAGCAGGCTTAAAGAGGAGAGACTGGAAGATAGGTTTACAGGATACAGAAAGGAAGTAGAGGGTAGTGAGCTGATGCCCATAGGGGTGCAATATATGATAAGGTGGAAGGGTGTGATTGGGCAGTGAATGGGGGTGAGAGTGGTGCAGTGATGTGTTGGGTTCAATGGTGCTGGTCTGTGAGAAGTAGGGTGGAGAGGTTGGTTTGGACTATCCATGGAATTGGAGGGAGGGTTGAGGGAAGGAGAAGGTGAACTCTGGGGAGGTCTCCAGTTAAAACTACAATGTTGGGAATATTCTTTTGGAAAATATGGCAGGGAGGGTTACTCGCATCAGTGTGGAGGGGGCATACAGGACAGGTGCACCTGGAGCAGCCTTCTATGGACTATGTAAGTATTTATCTTGTCATAGTGTATTATCTCAGTGGGTGGAGACCCACACAATAAACAAGAAAATATTGAACTCCCATCCTAAAGAGTCCTGCTATGTTCTCTATTAGAGGGACAGGAATCTCTCGAGAACATAGTCAGTGCCTAATAAAAGAAAACAGACCAATATGTCAAGCCATCAATATTATTGCAAGTAACTATGAACCTTATTTTTCAAAAATTGAAACTTAATGGTTATCATAGGTACTGAGGATATGGGGAGGGAAGAATAGAATAGATGGAGCATAGGTCATTTTTAAGGCATTAGAATTGTTCTCCATGAACTTGCAATAACAGATACAGGCCACTCCAAACTTCTTCAAAACTTACAAATGTGTATGGAGAAAAATATAAACCATAATGTAAACCATTGATCAGGGTTAGTAGCAATGCATCAATATTTGTACATCAGTTGTAACGATTATGCCATTCCCATGTAAAATGTTATTAGGCTGGTGCAAAAGGAATTATGGTCTCAGACCATGAATTTTAAATCATTGTAACTAGGCTCAAATACATCTTTATTAATAAAAACAGGAATCATTACAATCAACCCATTTTTGCCAACAAAAAATAAGTTTGCTTATTCCTACAGCATAAAAATTCATGCTACAGAAATTCGATGAACTCTTGGGAAGCATTTTCTGCATCCTGCTAGCTGTGGAACCTTTGTCCCTATAAAAAAGTTTTTGAGATACTTGAAGAAGTGGTAGTCGGTTGGTGAGAGGTCACATGAATATGGTAGATGAGGCAAAACTTTGTAACCTAATTTGTTCAACTTTTGAAGCACTGGTTGTAGGATGTGCAGTTGAACATTGTCGTTAAGAACTGCACCCTTTCTGCTGCCTGATGCCAGATGCAGACATTGCAATTTTCAGTGCATCTTATTGATTTGCTGAGCATATGTCTTAGATGTAATGGTTTTGCTGGTATTCAGAAAATTGTAGTGAATCAGACCAGCAGCAGACCACCAAACAGAGGAAAAGTTTAGGAAGGGTCTTGGGTATATTGGACTCCCCTTTATTTTCTATGTGGCATTTCTATAACCTGAAGCTTCTTTGAAGAAAACATGAAAAAACTAAGACACTGAAGGAATATATGGAAGAAAATGTCACTGCACATATAAGACAACAGGTCTTACAGCAATGAAAGACATAATGTCTAAAAAATTTTTATATTATTTCAATTATTTTTTTTCTATTTTGTTTGTTATTTTTAAGGCTATTAATATTATTTCATTTTCTTATTCATTTTATTTGGTTATTTTGTGGACTTCATTTTTGGAGAGGTTTTGATCATAAAAGGGTCACAACTGTGGCAGAGGAGGATCACTGGTGTAGGAAGTTAGTGATGGGGGAATATATGGGAAGGGGTGCATCTAATGTATGCCTCAAGGCATGTGAATATATTCAATTGTTCATGGGGTATTATCTCAATAACTGAGAGAATATTGAATTCCTATCCTGGGGAGTCCTGCTACATTCTCAAATAGGACACCAAGAATTCCTCAAGTATGAGGGCATTGCCTAATGCAGGAAGACAGATCATTATGTCAGGTCCTTGATACTGATGATTGTACTTATAAACTTTATTTTGTGAAATTGAAACTGAGCCTAATATTACATATGACTTAAGAGTTACCTTCTGAAAGCCTCCTTGTGACTCAAATGTGGCTTCTGTCTAAGCAAAATTTGGCATATAAACACAAGACCTTCCACCCTGCATGGGACATGACTCCCAGCGATGAGCTTCCCTGACACCAAGGAACTATAACCAAGCACCAACTAGCAATGCATCTGGAAAAAGACCTTGACCAAAAGGGAGAAATAATAAATACAAATGAGTTATTATGGTTAAGAGATTTCAAAGTGAGTCAGGAGGTCATTCCAAAAGTTATGCTTATGCACACCTCAGCAGGATCTCATTGACTGCCACAGTAAACAGTGCCTCAAACAGCAGGGCTCCTGATAGCTCTAGAGAACATCCAGACACTATAAGCAGGGCATAAAAGCTCAGGAATTTCACCCTGTCAGTGGGCCTTACTTCGGAATTTATGCTCCCCAGTGTAACAGAATTAATTTTATTTATAGTTTCCCTGCACATGGCTCACCTGCCCCTTTTCGTTTGTTCCTATAATTAATTAGCACTATAGTTGTTAAATACATGTCCCAGAGACTTAAATCTTTGGGTAGTTCATGTGTCAATTGAGCCCTGGAATTTCAGCAGAATTGCAACACCTATCCTCCAGTTCATTGGACTCACCCAGGACAACTAACAAGGAGATGATGATGGATAATGCCCATCCCCAAAAAACAGAGAGTTCCATCAATCTAAGCCCCCTCTCAATTAAAAACAAAGTGAGGGAAATGGATATTGCTCAAGTGATTGGGCTTCCATCTACCATATAGGAGGTCCAGGGTTCAATTCTCGGGACCTCCTGGTGAAAGGCAAGCTGGCCCATGTGGCAAGCTGGCCCATGCAAAGGGTGCTGGCCCATGCAGGGTGCTGGCCCATGCAGAATGCTGGCCCATGTGGAATGCTGACCCATACAGGAATGTTGGTCCATGCAGGAGAGCTGGTCTACACAGGAGAGAAGGCCCACGCAGGGGTACTGACCTACACAGAGAGCTGGTGGAACAAGATGACATAACAACAACAACAACAACAACAAAAAGAAACACAGAGGAGAGACCATAAAAGATGCAGCAGACCAGGGAGAACAGGAGGTAGCACAAAAAAATTGAGTGCTTCTCTTCCACTCCCAAAGGCCCCAAGATCAGTTTCCAGTGCTGCCAAAGGGAAGACGAGCAGACACAGAAGAACATACAGACAGCAGACAGTGAATGCAAAACAACAAGGGAAAAGAGGGGAGAAATTAATAAAAATAAAATAAATCTTTAAAAGAAAAAGAAACAGTGGAAATCACCATCCATCCCAAAATCCTCAAGATTGGGGAATTGACAATGGACTAAAGTAGACATTATTATTCTTTTATAGACTTACTATTTTTCTAGCAATGGAAGAACATCTATCACTGATATAAAGGCAGTGGCCACCAGAGTTTCTGAGGGGAGGGAGAGGGAAGAATAGGTATAATATGGGGACATTTTGGGGACATTGAAATTGACCTACATGACATTGCAATAACAGACACAGGCCATTACGTATTTTATTATAACTTTTAAAATTGTGCAGGACAGAGTATAGTGAGTATAGTGAGCCAAAGGGGTGCTGATGCAAAATACCAGAAATTGGTTGGCTTTTATAAAAGATATTTATTTGGGTTAGGAGCTTACAGTTATCAGGCCATAAAGCATAAGTTACTTCCCTTACCAAAGTCTATTTCCACATGTTGGAGCAAAATGGCTGCTGATGTCTGCGAGGGTTCAGGCTTCCTGGGTTCTTCCCTTCCTCAGGCTTCTTTTTCCTGGGTTCAGAGTTTCTCATTTCCTGGGGCTTGCTTCTGTTTCCTTTGTGAGCTTACTTCCTGGGGCTCCAGTTTAAGGCTTCAGCATCAAACTCCAACATAAAAAACCCTCCAACTCTGTCCTTTGCCATGCCTTTTATTTATGAATTCTCACCCACCAAGGGTAGAGGCTCAATGCTGTACTGGCACAAGAGGATTACTTAGTTACTTAATCAGTAAACCTCTGAATCCATTACAATCTAATATGTCCAGAGGAAAGGATCAGTTTACAAACATAATCCAATTTCTTTTTGGAACTAATCAATAATATCAAACTGCTACATAATGTAAACTATAGTCTATGGTTAATAGCAATGCTTGAATAGGTGATCATCAATTTTAACAAATGTATCACACTAAGGATATTGTTAATGTGGAAAAGTGTGGGAGGGGGAAGGGGCACACATATGGGAATCCCTTATATTTTTATGTAATATTTATGTAATCCAAAGCTTCTTTAAAAATAAGAATAAAAAAATTTAAAAAGTGATTTAATCAAATGATCTACTCAAAGTTCCTTGACTGAATATAATCGAAAGGCCCATTTATTCTGTGCTTACAGGTACAGGAATGAGTTAGTTTAAGAACATACTTTTCTGGGGTCCACAGAATACAAAGCAGGACAGCCTTTTAGTACCAAAAGCAGAAAACAATACTTATCAGTGATAATAAATACTTTATGACTTTCTATAGATGTTAGATTGAGGTTTACAATGAATTTCAAGATGTATCTGTTTTTCACCCTTATGCTATGGTGAGAATTATATTAATGCTTCTCTATTTCTCCTTTGATAGTCTAGACTATGAAATACAGCCCCCCACCCAAATAAAGTTTTTGAAAGTATATTTATAATATTCACATGTGGGAATGAAATTATTCACAAACACTATATGCCAATTGTGAGGCGATATTCTAGTTTGAAATTTACAGATAATATATGCTAACAATATAATTGCATTATTATTCTTTACCACAATTTTCTACTTTGTGTTGTAAATTAATTATGTGTGTCAATTATACTGTCATCATGAAAGAAGGGGAAAGAAACTCTCAAGAGCATTTTAATAAGAATGATTTGATTAAATAAGAAGTACTATAAAGAAGGTAATGAATCAAGCCTAAATAAGAAAATAGGACAACACTTTTGGGATTCATATAAACGTATTTATGGATGTGGTTTTGTACATTTTGTAACATAGAAAATTAAATTAAAATAAAACCTCAATATACTTGTAACAAAATCATTGTAATAAAAGTACGTTGCATGTGTTTGTCTCGTGCTTGTGTTTAATAAGGATTCACATTTAACTGTATTTTTATAACTTGCCCACATATTTGTTAATATTATATTTCATTGCACTGTAAAATAATATCATTGAAATGAGTATTTTCCTTTACCATTTATACTGTCTTGCTTATTTTGAAAATGCTACAAGTCTTTATTTTCTAAGTATTAACACATTGATGTCTAATTTGTTTTGATTTGAAATAGAATATAGAATTCTAAAAAATTGAATATGCCCCATTTTTAATGGAACTTAAAGTATGAAATCATCATTTCAGCTATGTTTATTTGGAAAGTAATACAAAATCTGTTATAAATCTTTCTTTCCTGGAAAAATATGTGATAAGCACATTTTGACCTTGCTTTAATGATTTCACCATTAGTCAGGTCAATTGGTGCTGAATAATTTGTTTACAAATAACCTCATGTTTTCATCCAAACTTCTGTGCTTTAGTTGATGATGCTTTTGCCTAAACAATGTGACTTCAGTCAACTCTCCAGTGTCGTCCATTGTGATTTTTCATCTCAATTTGTGTATAATCACTAGAGTTATTCATTGCCTTTGCTTTCCACCTACCCCCACTAATTTTATGGGTGATAATTTAAGAAATATATTTAGTATTAAAGATACTCTTATCTATTCTTAGAGAACAACTATTCCAGAAGTTTGAGTTTATGGACAGTTTGGATAAATAAGTGGAGAATTATTGTATTTTAATTTCACTGACTCTTAGAATACTACAGAACAAATAGAAACAGTCATAATTTTGAATGGCTTATATTGAACATATACATCTTTGAATAAATATAAAGATTAGGGTGTGTTTAAAAAAGAAATCTACCATTTAATTAATTATCAGTACCATGATAAATACTCAATGCCTAAGAAAAACTGATAATAGTTAATATCAAGTATTATGCTTATTGTCATATGAAACCCTACCTCTAAATAAGTGAATATCAGCACATTCAAAACATTTTTCAAATGCTTTGAAAAAGTCAGCAACAGCACAATTACCAAATCAAACAGGCATAAAAAACATTAAATGTTTAAAAATTCCGTATGATTATTTGAAACGGATATGATACATTTCTATACTTGAAATTAGCAAGTTCTAGTATAACTATGAAGGAGCTCTATTTACTTCCATCAACCTTAATTATTTTCTGCAATGATAAAATATAATTAAAACCCTCTGCGTAGCAAGTTGCTGTGTGGTACATCTTGGGAACACAGGCTCAGGCACAAGAGAAGCTTTCTGTAAATGACCACTTCATTACCCAGCATGAAGGATCCAAAAGAGTAGGGGAAGAGAGCTTGTGGGGAGCCACCCGCTGTGAGGTCTGTTTACAGCCTCCTACTGCATGGTGAATCTCATAACTACTACAGCCCTGCCCTGCCATTCCCTTCTTCTTCTTCTTCCTCGTTTCTTTGTTCTCCCCTTCCCGCCACAACTCTGGTAACCACAGCAGCACGCATGTGCAAGGCGCGAAACTCTGCAGACTCGGCATGAACTTTCAGCCAATCCCCTCCTTGGACGTCTGCCACCCGCAAGACCAGCCTACCACCTGTGGACACGTTCCCTCCCCTCAGTATAAATCCCCTTGTTCTACCCCCAATAAACGAGGCTTGATCAGAACCCTGTCTTGCCTCCATTCTTCTCTCGACCCCTGCCCCTACCCCTGCTTCTTCCCACAGGATCCTGGACTCGCCCCCGCCGGTTTCGGGCAAGAGCTCATCATGATCCATCTCTGGGGAGGCCAAATGCTCAGTTCAGGATTGGGGAATAACAGCTCCCCACTATTTTGTAGTGGAAGGGGTAGGCAAATCTGTGCTGCTGGAGGGCAGTGTATTTATATACGCTAGGAGGAGGGGACCTGTCACTGAGAGTTACTGCCCTGATAAGCCCCAGTTTGTTTAGACCTTATCATTAATGTCTCCTTCTGTGACTATGGAATAGAAACATATTAAAACACCTACACAGGCTAGAAAAGGAGGAGAATGGAGAAGTGGGCAGATGAAGGCTAGGAAATGGCCCTAGGAATGTCTGTGACTTTCCCATTACCCTTATATAAAATAGACTTATTAACTAACGTTTTATTAATTAAAAATCCTTAGTAACCAACTCTGAAAAGGATATTTTGTAAATTTTAATTATAATTACAATAATGTTATAGAACAACACATTCTCAAAATGCCTTCTAATGTGTAATTTAAACATAGGATTTTGATTTTACAACTTTCATACTATTAAAGATACATTATTTTTCACGTATTATTCATTAAAAATTTACAATTCATCTTGTTTATGTAATACTTCTATATAAGCCAAAGAACCTTTATGTTCTGGCCACACTAGATAAAATAGAGCCTTTACAGAATATTTAATCAAAGATTTTGTTTGCTTGCTTGTTTTAGTAGAGATGGAAAGCAGTATATAATAATGTTATGTGTATTCTGAAATTGGAGATAGAAGGTTTTATATGTAATTTCTACCCATGACACTTGCAGCAGCAGGACCTTGATCAATGCATGTACCAAAGATGCAAAGTAGTTGTACCCAAGTCAGATCTCAACACAAAGCTCTTTTTAGATTCATAATATTAAAAAAACATTGCCTTCCTTTAGAAATTGGGACCTTTCATCCTATACTGACATCATTCCCTAATAATAATTTTTTGTGTGTATGAAATTGTCTTTATTTTAGAAAGACATGATGTGTCTGAATAGACTCTTTTCACACACACACTCACATGAACACACAGTATTTTGGTAGGGAAATGTTGTCATGTTGTGGATTTGGGGGAACACAACTCTCCCCCTTCACCCTGCAGTGCTGGATTTTGTTGTGGGATTTCTGTTTCTCTGAATCCCTTGCTTTGTGTGGTTCTGGCTTAACGGCAGTCATAAAGCAAACCCACATGTGATTTTTGGAAGGTGGACATGAAGTATTAATAGCAACCATAATGTTCTAAGGATTGTCTTGGTTAGAAGGGGTAAGACATGAAAGCTAAGATGCCATAAGATTCCAGTTTGTCCTCATTCCTTTTACTCTATGTCTGATTCTCTTTCTTAATTGCAGGTTTACTGACCAACAGTGACCCCTTGCTCACTGGCAGATGTTTCAGTGTGAATTCACAGAAGTGGTACCACGTCTGAAATCCACTAACATTTCAGAGACTTCTATATCAGCTTCCCCTTGAAGTCCTGTTGCTGGTTCTGGATATGCCTAATTTGTAGATTTTCCTTCCAGCTTCAATTTAGTTGACTTCGCTATGGGAGGTTAACATTCCTCATCTAATTATTCTCCATTTTGGATTTTAATTAGGGGAAGATCCTCACAAAATTGTGTAAATTCTAATTTCTGTAATAATTTGCTTATTCTACAAAACTGATGGTGGTTTCGTTTATGAATAAACCCTGTTGGGCACAAAATATTCCACATGTGGTCACAATATCGCTCATTCTTTAGAATCTTCCACAATGTGACCTGACACTTTGTCATCATGAGATAGAGTCTAATTATCTCCCTAATCCCAGCTCTTGAATCTGGGTGGATTGTAAAATTCCATAGTCCTTAACTGACCCAGCAGCTTCTGTTTCTTGTTTGGAGAATCCTGTTGCTATGTAAGAAGTACAACTATACCAAAACCACCATGCCCTGAGAAGCTCAAATAACACTGAAATTCCTAGTAAGATGAGATGTTTTATGGAGAAGAACAGAAGCCAAGGAGCACCTAGGTGTTAAGCGTGTGATAGAGACATTGTCTTGGAAGTGGGTCCTATAACCCAAGCTATACCTTATGGATCAGACATGAACACCCAGAGAACTTTCTGACCATTATACTTATAAAACTGTGAACAAAATACAATCATTGTTTTAAGCCAAATAGCTTTGAGGTTCTTTGAAATACAGCAATAGATAAAGGGAATAGCTCCTCACCCACTGTAAATATCCTTTATGTACCAGGCAGTTTCAATAGAATGATTTCTGTGTTCAGACAATGAATTTGAAAACTAAAAATTGCTTTAGATATGATTACAAAACAACAATGAAGGAGCATTTCTATAATCTTAATTGAACAATTTACCTGAGCATTACTCAGCTCAGATGCCATTTCTTACCTTTTTTTAAAAAAAATTTATTTTATTTGTTTCTCTCCCCTTCCCCCCACCCCCTTGTCTGCTCTCTCTGTCCACTAACTGTGTGTTCCTCTGTGTCCCCTTGCACCCTTGGTGGCACCGGGAAATTGTGTCTCTTTTTCATTATGTCATCTTGCTACATTAGTTTTCCACATGTGCGGGTACCATTCCTGGGCGGGCTGTGCTTTTTATCATGTGGGTGGCTCTCTTTACAGGGTGCACTCCTTGCATGTGGGGAACCCTCCTGCAGGAGCACCCCTGAATGGCATGACACTCCTTGAGCAAGGCAGCTCTGTGCATGGGCCAGTTCACAAGACGGGTCAGGAGGCCCTGGGTATCAAACCCTGGGCCCTCCCATATGGTAGGCAGACATTCTATGAGTTGAGCCACATCTGCTTCCCTATTTCTTACTTTGACTGACAATTGAGGTTGAAGTTTCCAACCCTATGCTCTTGGCTTACTCCAAGATTAATTTTCCTTTGGTAATGACAACTTATAAATCACCATGATTCTAAGTACAAAAAATTATTGTAATCATTTTAAAAGCAAGAGTTTACACTATTGTTTCAAGGCTTCTCTTTGTGACAGTACATATTTGATACATTGAAATTGTTCTTGCAATAAAGTCACAACAAAAGGTGAAGTGTTCATGATAAAGCAATTTATCACTCCAAATATGTATAAGGAGACTATAATTTGTGAAACTATTCCTGGAGAAAATTGTAGGTTTATATTTTATTAACTATGTTTCAGTCTATGCTAAGGATATCCCCCTAAAATTTACTTTTTCAACTAACAGAAACATAGTTTGCTAAGTGCCAAGAGTGCAAAAACTGAATTTCATGTCAAAGAAACAATAAATAAACCTAGAAATAGAGAAACAAACTACAAAATAACAAGCCTATATTTTTCTAAAATAACAAGGTCAAGAAAAACAAAGAAAGGTTGAATCACAGATCCAGATTAAAAGGAACTAAAGAGAAATGATATCTAAATTTTATGCCTATCCTGGATTTGCATTTGGTCAGGAATAAACAATAACTATAAATGACATAGACAATTGTTTAGGGGAAATATATATATATATATATATATATATATATATATATATATATATAAATATAGATTGAAGATGAAATAATATAATACATCAAGGGTGAATTTCCAAATATTCTTAACTCTACTGTGGTTAAGGCTATACCTAGTTCTTAGAGAATACACATAGATATTTAAGAGTAAAGGACATTGTTTCTCAAATTTACTCTAAACATGTTTCAGAATAATATCTATATATAGAGAAAAACAAAGAAAATATGTCAAAATGTAAGAAAGTACTGAATATGGATAAAAGACATAGGGATATTTTATACTATTCTTGCAACTTTTCCATAAGTTTGTAATGTTATCAAAATAAGGAATAAAAATTTGATGGCAAAATAATAATTTTCAATGTATCATTGCACCTATAAGGAAAGTTATACCATTAAATCAACAAATTTTGATATCAAATTACATAGAATCTCATCATACATCCTTTGCTTTGTTGTTAAATGTAGTTTTACATTAGATAGCATTCTATGGACTATAGAGATTGGCAGTTTGTGCAGATGACTAAAGATCTATCTAATGATCAATCATTATATATCTATCTAACCTAGATATATTCTTTTTTATTGAGACATAATTTACATAGAGAAGAGTACACAACTGTTGGGGATTGAATCATGTCTTCAACAAAATATGTTCATGTCCTAACCCCTGGCCTGTGGGTGTCTACTCATAGGTAAAATGGATCTTCAAGCTTTTAGCCATGGTCCTTCTGGTATGGAATCATTTGTAAATAGAATCTTCGAAGTGCCCTTTAAGATGAGGTCTTATTGAATCTGAGGGACCATCATCCAATTTAACTGGAATCCTTATTAGCAAAGTAAATTTGCACACATAATTAGGAGTCACAGGAAGTGATGAAAGATCAGGTTGGCATATGATAGAAGCAGAGAGAAAAACTTGACAGCAAGCCAACAACAGAGTACTACAGACTTTGGCAAAAGCATGGCTTGCTGATACCTTGAATTCTGGACTTTTAGCCTCCAAAACTGTGAAACAATAAATTCCTGTTGTTGAAGCCAACCAGCTTGTGGTATTTGTCCATAGCAACCCTAGCAAACTAAGATAACAACATCTGATGCACAAGTGCACAGCTTGATTTTTTTTTCACCATCTGTAGTAGTTTGATATGGTTTATGAATTCAAAAATAGATATTGGATTATGTTTGTAAACTAGTCTGTACATGGTTGGGGGGACTCACAGATAAAACTAAATGGCAGGGCAGAGAAGTTGGTTGGAGTTTTGCTGTTGGAGTTTTGATGCTGGAATTTTGATACTGGGGTTTTGATGCTGGGGTTTTGAGCTGGAGCTGGGAAAGTAAGCATACAGAGGAGCAGAGCAGCTGAGGCCAGAGAGAATGGAGCCCAAGGAGAGAGACAGACCCAGTCACCTGATAGTCTACAGCTGGTCTTGTAAAGAGAGGCAAAACCTAGAGAGCCTCATAGTCTACAGCTGACCTCCTGGAGAAAAGAGAGCAGCTTCTATAGAGAAATGAACTCTGGGAAGAGAGGAACTCAGGAAGCCTGAACCCTAGCAGATGACAGCAGCCATAATAATATAGCCTGTGCATAAATTCAAAATTTTTCCAAGTGTACCTAGTCTCTAGAAATCCAAATAAGTATTATAGGCCCTACAGTCTTTGAATGTTCAGAAAGGATGTAAGACTGAATGTGTATTCAAGGTTGCATCCAGATGGGATGTGGAGGATATGCTAAGTTCAAACTCACCTGAAATGTGGGGCATATGCTAATTCAAACTCATCTGAAATGTGGGGGGTACTTTAATTAAAAACCTATCTAGTACTCAGACAAACACTTAACTAACAAGGAAAGTCGTTTTCTTTCAAAAGGGCACCATTTAACTCCCAACCCTTATATCTTTTCTGTATAAAAAGGAACCCAAAATTCTATTTGGGGATCCGTTCTTATTAGGACAGGAGTCCCCTGAGTCCAGCCAGTCGAAATAAATCTACTTCCTTCTCAGAGTTCTCATGTCCTGGCCTTCGATACCACATACACCCAACTTCTCTACAACATTTCAGCCACTTGCTCGTGGCCAAATATAGGAAAAAAACAAGTATCAGAAACAGGAAGAATCATCTTTCCCTTTCAGTGTAACTACATTGCCTCTACTTACAAGGCCTAACATTGTGCCAGTAGACAAAGTATAAATATTCATAGAATCCAGTATACAAAGTAAATCAAAGAAAAGCAGAACTGAATTGTAAGTCAATAAATTGATGAGATATATGCCATATATAGTAAACATCCAGTATGTTATCTTAAGCTTTACCATATTGTAAACTCAGGTTTACAGGGAACAAAAAAGAGATGGGTAGTCTAATGCTAAAGTAATTTTAAGCCACTGCTTATGTCACATTTGATTTCATTGTATTGTCCTAATGGTCAAAGCAATTCACATGCCCAAGCCCAGAGTTACTGTTTTTTGGGACCATGCAATAACATGGGTATATCAAAGTATGAGCCAGTTGGAAGCCATTACTGAAACTACCTACAGTTCATGGACATTTGGGTTGTCTCCAGCTTTTTAAAAAATATATGACCAAGATTGTTAAGAGCATTCTTGTATCAGTTTTCTGTTTTTTGTTTGTTTGTTTGTTTGTTTTTTGGTAGGCATAATCATTTATATCTGCTACCTTGGTGTTGACTTGCTGGGTTGTCATTGGATATACACATATTTAACTTTAATAGGCAAGACCAAATGATTTCCAAGTTGTTGTAACAGATTTATCTTCCCACCATCAGTAATGAGTGTTCTAGTTTCTCACATTCTCACAAATACCTGTATTATCAGTTGTTTTCATTTTGTTCGTTGTGGTGTAAATATAGCTGTGTCTTATTAAGTATGAATTTGTATTTCGATGATGACAAAAAGTATTGATTGGGGAACTTTCCATTTGGTCATTTGAATATACTTTCTTTTTTTTTTCTTTTGAAGAGCTTTACATGTGGTTTGACAATTTTTAATATTGGCTTGTCTAATTTTCATTTCTTTTTGATTTTGGGGAATTCATTAAATTATATCCTGGATACAAGTCCACCATTTTATATATATGCATCACAGATGTATTCTTCCCACCTGCCCTGGATTCATTTTTTATATGTGTCATTTGACAAAAAGAAGTTTTTATTTTTAATGAAGTCCTATTTACTAATTTTTTTCTTTTATCATTAGTGCTTTTTTGTTTTTCTAAAGAAATAGTTGCCTACCCTGAATTCTTGAGGATATTCTCTTTTTTTTTTGTTTGATGCTTACTTTATTTTTCACAGTTTGTTCTAGAGTCCATCTTTTCTGTTTTGTATGGTGAAAAATATTGATTAAGATGATTTTATGTGGCTATCCAATAACATAGCACCATTTATTGAACTGACAATGCTATATCTTAACATATTTCACGTGATCAAATTTGCTCATTGATTCCTCTCATGAATACTACTCAGTCAGAAAAATCCAAATTCTGATATACAATTTCCCAGGGATAGCATAACGGAAGTCTTCTTCTCCATAATATCAGTTTCTCCATTTTTAAAATTGATGATAAAGAGCCAAACTATCCTTAAGATCCAAGGCCATGTCATACATTTTTATTTCATAAAATGTGTCTATATATTCAAGGATTATATTGGATTCTCAATAACTGTTTTAAAGCGAATACTACAAGCTATAAGAGGCATAATTTCAATACCAACTCTTAGAAATATTTTGCTAATGAAAAATGGCTTTACATCAAATATTTGGTTTCACAATTTATTTTCCCATTTCCCTTACTCTTGCAATGTGGCAGATCATCAAAATTGTCAACATCATGATCAATCTAATTTTTAAGATGTATTAAGCTTATATTTTGAGCCTAGTATTATTTTTCAAACCATAGTTTTGAAAAAGGAGTATTTCTTTTACTATGCTTACACTCTAGTTTTTAATAAAATAAAATTTGAATATTTTTCAAATTTTTCAAATTATTTTAATAGTGTAACATTGACGTTAAGCAGTGTTAATTCATCTGGTGTGGATTAGAAGTTCCAGGTTCAAAGGTCGCAAGCAGCTAAGGCTAACTAAGGAAAGTTTCAAAAGAATCACTATAGTACTTATATTTCATTTTTTAGAGAGTATTTGTGTTAGCAATCTGATCTTGCCATTTTGTAGTTAAAATCTTGATAAGTTATAATGTTGTAGATGTCAAGAGAGGTTCAATTATTTGTGTATGAAAAAGGTCAGGCCTCATAATAATTTTGGGAAGGAGAAAGACATTTATTTCCCACCAGCCAGACTGGAGAGCTTTCTGTTTAAAACCCGAGCCCCGAATGGAGTTTTGGGTCCTTTTTATATAGACAATATGAGGGTGGGGAGTCAAATGGTGCTTTTATGAAAGAAAATTACTTTTCTTTGTTAGTTAAGTGTTTGTTTGAGTACCAGATAGGTTTTTAATTAATATATTCCCCACATAACAGGTAAGCTTGAATTAACATCTTGCCCACATTCCGTCTGGATGCAACTTAAAATACACATTCATTTCTACATCCTTTCTGAACATTCAAAGTCTATAGAGCCTATATCACTTAACTGAATTTCTAGAGACTAGGCACACTTGGATACAGAATTAGATAATTCTGAATTCATGCACAGGCTATATTATAATAGTTCTCTTTTCTATCTTAAGTCTGTAGGTCCTTCCCCAAGAACTACCTCTGTAGTATAACAACAGCAATCAATTGCCAACTGAAAAGCTATACCCCTTTCCAACTCAAGACTAAAAGTCACAATTAAAAGCAGCAAAATACACTCTGGAAAATAGTCAATGCTTAGTATCTTGTTTTCATTTATTAATTACAGTGCAAGTCCCATTTTATGTATCAATGTGCATGTGATCTATTTACATTATAGTTTCTCTTGATAACACTTGAATTTAATCATAAAATAATGATCTGTTCTCCTGCTCCCTCAACGATAGTATCACATCTTTTCTTCCATACGTTCTTGGCAAAATTCTACAATCAGAGTAGGTGCATTAATCAATATTTATAGAGTGAATGAACAGGATGAAAAGAGTGTTAATATTATTTTTACTGTTTTGGATCCCTTCAAAGCCTTCAGAGAGGGGAGGTAGTGCAACATCTGTTTTGGATCCCTTCAAAGCCTTCAGAGAGGGGAGGTAGTGCAACATCTTTAACATGCCTCTAACATAGTTCTCAGAAGCTGAGGTCCAGTCCTTGAAAATGCCTTCTAATTTTTGAGCTTATGTGAGGTTTGTTCGGAAATCTCTGTATCAACTTATTAAATTTCTTGAGAGATAAGCTCCCAGGCTCTTAGGGTGTCCTGGATTGATCTCATGCTTGTGAGCTGTCTCAGCCTTAGAGGCACAATTGAGGAAGTCCTGGGTTTTTTTCCTGAAACCATCGTAGTGGAATACCTTCCGCTTCCAGTAAGTCATCATCACCAACATCTCTGTTACACAGGTCGTCTCACACGTCTTCAGGCTAAGCTCCCCGTCGCAGTCAGGTCAGTTAGGATGAAGAGCTTGTTGCGTTTCAGTACACCCCGGCAGGTTCAGCGTCACCATCGTGCATCCAGCCCAGGGCCGTCTCTGCGGCGCTGTGCAGAACTGGGCGGTGATGGCCTTTCAGTGGCCCACTCACCAGTACTTTGCTCTTAACCCTCTATGTTCTCAACTTACAGAGGCCACAAGTTTTCCAAAATATGAGGGTAAGCATTATCCATTTTCCCTTTAAACAGTCATAGTCGTTGACTCTGTCACATAGTGAATTAATGGATAACAGAATAGTCAGATTTCTGTGTGTCAGCATCGTTACTACTAAAATTCAAGCCTTTTATTTACTGAGTCTATTTTTGTATGTTCATGTAAACGTCTCTAAGCTTTAATTATCCAATATCCAATAGAAAGATAATAAAAACATTTTACATAGTATTATTGCAGTTATTCAATTATTTCTCTTCTGGTTCATGAACGCTTTCCCAGCTCCCCACACGCCTAGTTCATGAACAATCTTGTTTCACTTCATCTGAGTTTTCACAAGGAAACCAAGTAAAGTAGCACCCCAGACCCCTGACGCTCCACCACACACACAAACCACTTGTCAACACATTGCTCTTGGCCTGTCATTCCAAGCATTTGTATAATATGTCAGGTTAATATATATCTATTTTCTGTTACTGCATCCACCATGAACGTGATGTAAGTTGTTTAAGCACTGAAACGTGTACTTAAGTGCATCCTCAACACCTATAGCAATGCCTCACATACTGATATAATGAGCTGCACATAAGTGAACTCTGAAGTTATTTTCCTTTATATCACTGACATTCCTGAGACTTAACCAGTAGCCCTAACTTAGTATTAGGTATACTACTAAGTACTAAAAAGTAAGTATTGATTTGAATTACTGAACAAATAAATCATTCATCTATAATGACTTAAAATTTCACATACATTTTCTAAAGTTAAGCCACGAAGCAGGAATCTGAAATCATTTTTGGAACTATATAAATTTTGGTAGTTTACTGTCATTATCCAATTACATTTTACTTTCAAATAACATATCACTAAAATTGTTGGTTGGTAACAGAATTTTATATGTAAAGTATGCTTAGCTCCCACTATCACATTACTGTAAGACTCCTGACTTGAGCTATTGATTCAGCCAGCAGCAAGCCCTTTTGCCGAGAAGAACTGATGCTGTTATCAGCAGCATATCTTCTACTGAAAACATGATTATAATAATTGAATATGTATCAGGAATGGTAAACACCACTCATATCAATTCATCAAATTTGATTAATCAATTGTATTCACACATTTTCAACTATTTTGCTCCAGTCTTCAGAATATGGGCTAATATTTTCTATTTGGTAACTGGAGGAAAAATTATGTTGGAAAATTTATATTTGCTCTTACATTTGAGGAAGAAGACTTATTTGAAGATAATTACATAGGTAATATGACATTCTTCATATTGGAAAACTTTAATTCTAAACTGCCTCCCATTTCCCTTTGTGGTCCCTAAATTGTCTTTAAGTCAGATATGCCATTTGGAAAAAAATAAGTTTCATAATATAATGTATTATATATATTTGAAAAACATATAAAATGAGGATTTTAATATAAAGCGTGATGTAGTATAGATTTTAAACAGCTCGAATTAAAATAATCTAAGGAGATTAATAAAACTGAGAATTCCAATGACCACATATTCTAGAGCAAAATCTGAAGTGTGAATGAGAAATGTATATTTTAACAAGCTCTCTGATTAATATGTTCAATATTCATGTTTGATAAACCTTGGAATAGTATATATAAGTAAATATTTCATCCAAAGTTAAGTACATAAGTGTTATTTTTTTAATGATAGGAAATTTATAGCAGATATGCAGCAAAGATTTGAATTAGAATGTAATTAAATAAACATATATCCTTACTTTGATGTCTAGCTCTAAAGAACAGAAATCTTTATTAATATTTAATATCAATGTCTAATTGTACATCATACAATAATAAAATTTGCCTAGCACGTTAGAAAAAGCACAGTTTGTGTCTGTTTACCTTGTGAAAACTTATGGAAACAATTGATGTTTTAAAAAAAGAAAAATGTGTTCAGTCTATGATGTGGGCTATGGGTGAGAGGTTGTTTATCTTTTTGTAGATAACCTGAGCTGTGTGTATCCTGAGCTGTGCATGTGGGACAGTGAGAAACTGCAGCCCTACCCTTGGTGACCATGGCAACAATTCCAGTCCTGGGAAACAATTTAGCAATGCGAACTTCACATACATGCTGGTCAGTCCAGAGAGACTCTGATAGTAGTGATGCCAAAGCTTAAATAGACTTGGGCTTGTCCTCAAAGGGAAATATAATATAGCCTGTGCATGAATTCAAAATTATCTAATTCTGTGTCCAACTGTGCCTAGAAATCCAATTGAGTAATATTGTTGTAGAATTTGAGAGAGGTTCAATTATTTGCGTATAGAAAGGCAAAGACTCAAGAATGATTTTGAGAAGGAAAAATGGTTTATTGACAGCCAACCAGCCTCGGGAGCTTTCTGTTGCAAACCCGAGCCCCGAACAAGATTTTTGAGTCTCTTTTATATAGAGAGGAAAGGCCAAATGGTCCTTTTGTTTCAGTTCTCAATAGACTTGAATTAGCATCTATCTTCCACATCCTAGGTAAGCTTTTAGCATGGACTTCATACATTCTAGCTAAGCTTTTAGCACATTTGGTTTTCATTTTCCCTGAATATTCAAAGTTTATAGACTTTGCATTGTTAAACTGTTTCCTGGGACTGGAGTCATTGCCATGGTCACCAAGGGCAGGACTGTAGCCTCTTACCGTTCCATACCCACAAGTCAAGACAGACAGTTTAGGTTATCTCTGAAGAGACAAAGAGCCTCCCACCCATAGCCCACATCATTTCCCCCCTTATGCCAAAGTTTAACTTGCTAAGCTTTGGCATAATTATTGTTGGAGCTATGAGGTGGATGACTGTTTGTTGTTTTGATTGATTACTTATCAATTTTCAGTGTAGCATCCAGGAGCCTGTTTTTAGAAGTTTAGAAGTTTTCATTCCAGACAGCAGAACCCTGGGGCAGGGCCCCCCCTGCAGTGATCTTGGGGCCACTGGTGCCCATGTAGATCTCCAGCCAGGCTCCAAATCCATCTATCAATCCTGTTTCACCCTTAAAGAGTTTACACTTTTAATCTTAAAGGGGTGCTGAAGGGAGATGATCTTTATTTTGTAACTGCTTCCTGCTGGCCATGGGCTGTAGTCATTGCCTAACAAGGTGGAAAACTCTACTTTATTTTAACTGGAGAAAGATGGATCTGGCCTTCTGCATGAAGTTGGATGAAGTTTTCATATGGTTAATAAAATATTTATTCTGAAAGAAACAAACTTAATTAAAATTTGGAATACCTGTTTTTAAAAGAGGACATTGGATTACAGAGGTAGACAAGGTTAGGTGCTTATAAAGATGGCACCCTTTTAAAAGCTGGTGGGAACAGTATATATATATTTGTTTTTTTCTCTCTAAGGTTTTTTTTTTTTTTAAAGATTGATTTATTTATTTAATTCCCCCCCCCCCCCTCGGTTGTCTGCTCTCTGTGTCTATTTGCTGCGTCTTGTTTCTTTGTCCGCTTCTGTTGCCGTCAGCAGCACGGGAAGTGTGGGCAGCACCATTCCTGGGCAGGCTGCACTTTCTTTCACACTGGGCGGCTCTCCTTACGGGGCACACTCCTTGCGCGTGGGGCTCCCCTATGCGGGGGACACCCCTGCGTGGCGCGGCACTCCTTGCGCGCATCAGCACTGCGCATGGGCCAGCTCCACGCAGGTTAAGGAGGCCTGGGGTTTGAACCGCGGACCTCCCATGTGGTAGATGGATGCCCTAACCACTGGGCCAAGTCCGTTAGAAATTGCAATAGATACTTAGCATTTCAGGCTGTTAAATATTTGGCGCTCGTGTTCTGTTAGATGCTCCTGATTGGCACCTCTGGACAGTTGGTTTCATTTAGGATTAGTGCACTAATATGGAAATTTTCTTAGTTTTTAGCTGTGAGAGTGGATCAGAACTACAGAATAAAGGTGTTTTTTTTTTACGTTTCAGTTTTAATTGTACAATTTCTGGTGATTTTGACTGTTTAATAGGTGACCCATTATTAGCAAGCAAGCTTCATTTTTGCTACACAGTAGAGTACACTAGAATAGTAAGTTGGCTGAGCCTGGCTAAGACCGTTGCCTTATTTTATAGATGTGTTTATTAATTATTTAGAAAATAAAGTTACCCGGAATTTAACATGTCTAATATACTTTTGTACTTGATCCAGAATAGAAAAGATAATGTTATAATTATTAGACATATATTTAGTATAGGATAAAAGTATAGCACTTTAATATTAATTAATGTATTAGGATTCTGAGTTGCAATTAATAGTTTTAAATTTCAGGATTGTAATATTTTACATGTTATCTCTCCATGGGAGCAGACCATAATGCCAATTGTGTTTAAGTTTTACTTACAGTATCCTGGTATCATGGCTCCACTTAGCATGTTCTTCACAGTGAGCAAGTTGCAGCATCGTTGATCTTAGAGAGAGTTTCCAATATTCTACCAGCCTGGTGCATAGTGCTCTCTGGCACTATGGAACAGTGCCAGTCTGGAGGCAATATCCATTGTACACTTGGCTGTACCGAGTCATCATTGGCTGCTGCAGGAGCTTGAAACTGCAACGTAGTTTCCATCGACTTCAGGAGCAGAACCAGAGGCTTCTATAGCAAAGATTTCTAATTGAGGGGTCAGTGACCAGCCTAGCCAATAACTCACATGGAGAGGCAACCTGTAATGTATTCAAGGCCTGGTTTCAATGCATAAAAGAGTTTGACAATGTTAAAGTTTATTCCTTGTTTTTATATATATTTTAAACAATTTAATGCAACACATCATATATCAAATGACTGTTTACTTATACAATTTTTACCATGAAGATAAAGTAGGTATTTTACTTTAGTAATAGAGGGAAAAACTATTTTTCATTGTTAAAATGAAAACAGAAGATTCCCAATAGAATCAAGATAACTTTTTATTACCACTTACTTAAATATGCACCTTGCAATGGCCTTCAGACAGGTTTTATTACCACAAAGTTATTTTTTTTTTCAACCAATACCAATCCAAGTTTTTAGTTAACAATGACTTCTAGAACTAGAACTATTTAAACGTTTTCAGTTTGGAAGATGTTTTACAAACTTTTTATAATTGACTACAACCACATTAACTAGTTACTTTACATTTAAATAAACTTATTAAATTACAATTTCTAACTAAAGAAATTTATTTCTTTAAGAGAGCATATTACAATCTTTCTTCTTCAGCTTAATTTCATTAATGTGAACTTAAATTTTTATTACTCTAAAGATTTTGTACATATAATGTTAATTTAGTTTATAAGTTAACTATGGGAGATTACACTCTAAATAAAATTGAAACCATTATAGTTTATGCAAGGAATGTTCTCTTTTTATCTTTACAGGAAGCTAAAACCTTTTTTTGTTTAAGTTATGAAAATGAGTAATTTTTAAAAGCATACTGACTACCAGGTTTCAGAACACATTACACAATTACTTAATTTGTTTAATCATAATCTAGGAAAGATCTCTCCATAGTTTTTATGGACTTTTCTTTACTTACTGAAATTGGTCAACAGAGCCACTAATTACCTTTATTTTTGTTGGAAAGAAATCTTCTGGAAGAAAATAAGGCTTACCCGATTGTGGAGAAGAAAAGAATTCATTCTCAATCTTGCAAGAAGAAGCACACAACCAGAAAACATGGCTGGCTGGTGCCCTGAACAAAGAAAAATGACACAATTTATACCCCTAAGCCTAGCATGCAAGCCCTTCCTCTGTTTCTCCATAGACTGGATACTTCAAAAGTTACAGTCTATCCAAAAAGATCTAACTTTCCCATGCAAAAGTTTGTGATTTAACCGCTTCTCCCATCACATTTCAACCATTTTAGTTTTTACCTGCTCCCCTTTGTCAAATAAAGAATGGAATTTAGTGCTGAATTGGTATTGACTTAGCCTTTCTTGGGCATCTTTTTTATTGCTTATAGGACGGCTTTAAGCTGGTTTATTTTGTTGCTGTTTAACACAGGAGCGGGAGACTGAGGCAGTAGGCTGCCAGGTTACATTAATTAATATTTTCTTCCTTTGTGTGAAAACTAAACTAATCTTTGTTTTTTCATTTTATGGCTGACAAAAGGTTTAAACTGGGAAATTACAGGGCAAACTGATTCTTAATTCCCTAGCCTAGTAGATAGATTTAATATGCTACACCTAGTCTTGCCTTCAAAGCTTTTGCAAAGAGTAGGCAGTTACATATGTGAATAAATATTCTTGGAGCCCAAATTAGACTAAGCAGGATGAAATAGTCATATAAAAATCTGATTATAGAAACTATAGGGAAAGGTCTTCCTCTTTGCAAGAGCTTTGAAGTTATGATGTGGGCTATGGGTGGAAGGCTCTTTGTCTCTTCAGAGATAACCTTAACCTAAATTGTCTGTCCTGACTTGTTGATGTGAAAAGATAAGAGGCTGCAGTCCTGCCTTTGGTGACCATGGCAACGACTCCAGTCCAGGAGAAACAGTTTAGCAATGCAAACTCTACAAACTTGAAATATTCAGGGAAAATGCATACCAAATGTGCTAAAAGCTTATCTAGAATGTATGAAGTCCATGCTAAAAGCTTACCTAGGATGTGAAAGATATATGCTAATTCAAGCCTATTGAAAACTGAAACAAAAGGACCATTTGACTCCCCACCCTATATAAAAGGAACTTGAAAGTCTTGTTTGGTGCTCAGGATTGAAACAGAAAGCTCCAGAGCTCTGCTGGCCATCAATAAACCATTTTTCCTTCTCAAAATCATTCCTGAGTCCTGGCCTTTCTATATGCAAATAATTGAGCCGCTGTCAAATTCTACAACAGTTAAGGTTATCTCTGAAGAGACAAAGAGCCTCCCACCCGTAGCCCACATCAATATAGACCCTTTAGATGTTGAATGTTCAGAAAGGAAAGGATGTGTATTCATGGTTGCATCCAGATGGAATGTGGGCGATATGTTAATTTAAAACCTATCTAGTACTCAGACAAACACTTAACTAACAAAGGAAGTCATTTTCTTTGATAAAAGCACCATTTGACTCCCCACCCTGTATAAAAGGAACTTGAAAATCTTGTTCTGGAGCTGGGGTTTTGAACAGAAGTCTCCCGAGTTCTGCTGCCTGTAAATAAATCTTTTTCTTTCCCAAAATTATTCCTGAGTCCTGGCCTTTCTATACACAAATAATTGAACCTCTCTCGACTTCTACAACATCTACATTTAATATTGTGTTATTATTAGAAGTAATTGCAAAAATAATTTGTGGGAATTCTGATTCTGGTTCAGATGGAGTAAACACAATCCATTCACTTTAAAGAACTGAACACAATATACAAGACAACTACCAAAAATCGCTGAAAGCTGCCTAAGAGAAGGCACACAGGTCAAGGAGCTCAAGACTCTAAGGCCAAACTAGAAATATGTTTCTTATAGCCATTTTCTGCATCTTAAGTGTTCTGGCTTGGGCACTGCATTATCTCAAAGCTGGAACTAGAAATGGGTACAGATGGGATAAACTCCTAGAGAAGCCTGCTCTCTCTGTACAGAAGACTGACACAGTGGCCCTGTAAAGTGGAGCCCTTTTAAATTACTAGTTCCAGCCACAAAACTGCTGCTGCATCAAGAGCAAGGCTTTCAGCACTGGCAAAGAAACAGCAGACCCTCTTGCTTGCTGACATGGAAGGGGCAATCCTGAGATATTTATTTCCTGAATGCCTGCAAAGAATGCCACCTCCCCTCCCCCAACCACCATTGGAATTGCAAAGGCAGTTCTGCTCACAGGCAGTCAAAGTCTTTTTGGTTTTTTTTTTTTTAAACTCTTCTTCTTCTATGTAGATTGAAACACAAGTTGAAATCAGCATATCAAAGGTTTTAGGAACTCAGCTATGATGTCTACCACTACTTGCCTCGGATAAAGGCTATTGAGAGGTATATGTGTGGAACAAAACATAATAGTATTTCAAAGTATTTTTTAAAAAAGCATTGGAACCATAGCCCACAGAAAACAGGTTAAGACATTGGGATTTGAATCCTATCTGGTGGACTGCCTTCTGAAACAAACCAAAAACTGTGTCAACATTCCCTTAGAGCAGGGGTTCTTAACTTTTTTTGTTCCACGAAGCCTTTGTCAGTCAGGTGAAAAACACAGACCCTTCTCAGAATGCAGTGGCAGATAATTTTATGACACTCAACATTGGTATGTCTTTAAATTAAATTTTAGGATTATTCAAAATTATGTTTTACAACTTTCCCATAATTTAATACCAATAATCTAATATGGTTCAACATCTGGTCAAATGGAGAGGTCATTTTAGACAAACATTGGAAATTCAAGTTTTCCCATGGTGTCATAGTACCATTTCTGTCGTCTTTACCAACAGGAATTCTAAACCAGGGGTCCAAGGGGTGCATAGAAAGATTTCAGGGGTCCATGAGCTTGAACTGAAGAAAATCAACTTATTATCTTTATTTCTCTGACCTCTAACTGAACCTAACATTTCCCTTACTAATGAATGTATGCAATAAATAAATTACTGTACTATTCATCTCACCTGCTGGAAAAGGAGTTCATGGAACCCCTGCCTTAGAGGATAGTTTTACTGTCTCCAGAGTTTCATACTAAAGAACTGAAAATGCCCATGATACAGCCTAAGATTATCTGACAAAGTGATGTGTGTTGTGGATAGGAGGCTCTTTGTCTCTTCAGAGATAACCTTAACCTAAACTGTCTGTCCTGATTTGTGGGTATGGAATGGTAAGAGGCCGCAGTCTGCTCTTGGTGACCATGGCAATGCCTCCAGTCCCAGGAGGCAATTTAGCAATGCAAACTCTATATTCATACCAGACCAGTCAGTCCAGGGAAACTCTGATGGTGGTGATGCCAAAACTTAAGGGAACTTGGACTTGGCCTGTGCATAAATTCAAAATCATTTAATTCTATATCCAAGGTGCCTAGTCTCTAGAAATCCAATTAAGTGAGATGGGCTTTGAATGTTGTGAAAGGATGTAAAACTGAATGTGTATTCAAGGTTGCATCCAGACAGAATGTGGGCAAGATGCTAATTCAAGCTCACCTGTGGTGTGGGCGATATGTTAATTCAAAACCTACCTGGTACTCAGGCAAAGACTTAACTAACAAAGAAAGTAGTTTTCTTTGATAAAAGCACCATTTGACTCCCCACCTTGTATAAAAGGAACTCAAAATTTTTGTACAGGGCTTGAGCTTGAAACAGAAAGCTCCTGAATCTGGCCAGCTGTCAATAAACCATTTTTCCTTCTCAAAATCATTCCTGAGTCCTGCCCTGTCTATACGCAAATAATTGAACCTTTCTCAACTGCTACAACAAAAGAACAAAAAAACCTAATCCACACTCAAGGTAAAAGCAAATCAACAGATCCTCATAATAGATGACTCAAATGTTCATACTATCAGACAAAGATTGTAAAAGAGTCATTATTACCATGACCTAAGAAATAAGAACAAACCTTGGAACACATGAAATGATAAATATTCTCAGAAAATAAATAGAAGCCATAAATAAGAACTAAACAGAGATTCTATAACTAAAAGGCACAATAACAACAACAACAAAAATCACTGGGATGAGGGAAGAATTCAATGTGGAGACTGTAGAGGAAAAAGTCAGTAAATTTGATGATCAATCAATAGAAAATATCCAACCTGAACAACAAGGAAAACAAATGAATTATAAAAACAACAGCACTCCAGTGACCTCTGGGACAATATCAAATGGTCAGTATTTGTGTGTCTGGAGTATTTGAAGGAAAGGAAAAGAGACCAATGCAGGAAAAATATTGGAAGAAATGACTTAAACATTTCCAAATTTGACAAAAGGCAGATTTTCACATCCAAGAATTTTAATGAACTCCAAATTGATGTCAAATAAAACACATCTAGACACATCATAATCAAAGTGCTGCAAACCAATGAAAAAGAAAAGGTCTTGAAAGCTGCCAGAAAAAAAACCCAATACATTACATAGTGGAGTATACTTGTTTGGGTGAATGTGAATTTTTCACTGGAAACTGAGAAAAGTGTCAACCATTTTTAAAGGGCTGGGCAAAAGAACTGTCAACCTAGAATTCTTTTTCAGCAAGTATATCCTTCAGGAATGAAGGTGAGAAAGTAATTATCAGATGATGGAAAATGAAAATTTTTTTGCCAAGAGGCCTACTGTAAAAATACTAAAGAAAGTTCTTCAAGTGGAAGGGAAATCATAATAGAATAAAACTTGGAACATCAGGAATGAAGAAAGAGCCACTTAAAAGGCATCCTTTAAAAATTTATGCTCACATATGTATTTTATAATGTAAATAATATATCAATACCAGTACACAATTAGCTAATTTCTGTTGACTTGATTTCCTAGGCAGGAAGGATAAGGAAGAAACCAGAATTTCTGATTTTTTCCCATGAAAAATACAGTGCATCAGATGAATGTTATTATTTGTATTAGTCAGGTTTCTCTAGGGAAACAGAACCAATAGGAGATATCTGTCAATATTATGTGGATTTTATAAAATTGTCCCACTCAATATGGGGATGCCTAAGTCCAAATTTCACAGGGCAAGCTGTACACCATGAACTCTGATGAAGGTCCTCAATGAAGTTTCCAGGAGAAGCTGTCTTTCTGAAGTAAAGATGGGAATTATCCTTCTGAATGCTGAAATCACTTCTCTTTATAAGGCCTGCAACTATTGAAGAGACATCTCTCATTGCTGAGGTAATCTCCTCAGTTGATTGTAGATGTAATCAGCAATGAAGGCAATCAACTCACTGATGATTTAAGTCCACAAAATGTCATCACAATAACAATTAGGGCAATACTTGCTTGACCAAACAACTGGGCACCATTATGTAACCAAGTTGACACATAAGCTAAACATCACACTCTTCTTTATTATGAGGGAAGTACGTAACTTGAAACCAATGTTGGAAAAATAGTCACTTAAGAAAAAAAAGTTGATAATTGAGAATGTCATTTAAATAATGTGTTTATAGGAGGTAAATCTAAACATAATTTTTTGTTTTTGCCTATTTGTTCTTAGCTGTCTTCTGGATACTTAAAGGGTCAACAAGAAAACAGAAGGAAAATAAGCGGACATTTATTTCTATATAGTTTTAGAAAAGATAGACTGGCAGAATAAATGTCTATGTTTAATGCACTTTGTATTAATGAAAAAAATTTCTGGAGTAGTAAAATACAGTGTAAGTGGAAATGTACAGGAGATTTGAGTCAAAATAGGGAACAAATATGAAACCATCTGGGAGTTTTAATAAACGTCTAGTTCAAAATTGTGCTGATTTTTTAAAATCTTCACCAAGAAGAATATTAAATAAAAAAATGTACATGAGAATACTTTGTAAACTAAAGTTTTTTGAAACAACAGGAAAAAAATACATTGTTTTTAATTTGCTCCTAAATTCAATAGTCTCCATTTCTTTGTAGTTTTGTAATTTTTAGTGGAAAATGGTTGTGGAAGGGGAATAAAATTATTGTATTGCTACATTGCAAATGCATTTGCCTTATAGTAACAAAATAGAACAATTGTCACACTAAAACTCTAGTTTAGGGTTTCCTCATCTGAGAAAAAATGACAAATTTGTTATAGCATTAAAACATTTAGAATGAGTAAATGTCTCTAAACTCAGGGCTGTGTTTTTGCTTTTCAGAAGGCAAAGCATTATTATTATTTTTTGAAGCCAAGATACACATTCCACTTGATTAGCAGACAAATTTTCCACTTGCTTAGCAGACAAATTTAAATATTTCATGCTTCATATTTTAGTTGGAATGTTTGGAATGAGGATTGAGAATGAATAGAAAAGTGCTGTCACTGAAGTTGGTCTCATAAATCCAATGCTCTAAATATCCTTTATTTTGTCACTAATTAAGGTATAATGCTTATAATAAGTAATAGGTACTAAGTAAAAGTATCATAATTTGAATAGTCTGAATCTCCACAGGCATGCTTAAATGAAAGAAAATATCATAGCTTTCTATTACGTTTTACTGTTTTACTTTGTTAAATACTAAAATTAAATCCTATAAACTATACAAGAACCGTAAGATTACAAGTATAATACATATATTCATTATTAATATGCTAACAATCAGTTTATTCAAATGTTAGGCTGCCATTTGGGCAGGTTTTGCCTTGTGAGGGCCAGGTGATATTACTATACTTCTTTCCAGAACAATTATAAGGGTTGTCAGTGGTGTTAGCCCACCAAAAGTGTTAGCAATTACCATAAAACCTAGTCTTGTTAATGTCATTGGCTAAGTGCTAACATCTCTCCATTTTCTTGCCAATTCATGATAAACAAGGACAAAAATTAATGCTAACAATTGCACTGACAACCTAGTATATGTGAAGGAGTAGATTTTAAATCCACCGCATTTGAAATATCTCTTATTACTTTCATATTTTCCCTTGCTTTACCTAGATTTGAGAATAATATTTATGCTTAAGTTATCTTAAATGAGTCTGCCTATCTATGTAGGAGTAACAGGATAGCTACATGTTTGAGGTAAGTTATGAAACAAATCAAAGCAAAATACATCTAATTGTTTTTTTCCATTCTAGTCTGACAAATTTGTCTTCCATGGATGTATTGCTTTTTCTGTTAGAAAAAGAAGTTATTTGCAGTTTCTTGACTTTATGAATTTGGATAAGGTTCCTATTGCTCCTAATTGAGTCATCTGGTTTTCTCTGACTTTCATGCCAAGCAGTGAAAGAAACAATAATATAACAAACAATTGCACAGTGAACAAACCTTAAGCATAACTGGACTTATTTATGAATGCTTTCTTCCAATTATCAAGTATTTTAGAATTTTTTACCTAATTCCATAATGGCAATAGTGGTGGTCATCAGCTTATTTTTAGTATTTAAAATTATCATGCAGAAGTTGTGCTTTTACCTCTATTATAGATGTGATTGTCAAATATGTCTAAGAATGATAGTTTCAACATTTATTTCTTTTTTCCTTTGGGAAATCTCTAATAGTTTTCCAATTCACAACTATATATAATTATGTATCAGCATGCTTCAGTTGAATTTTTTCCATTTACAATTGAAAACATCATGTTTTAAACAATGAAAAAAATATTATAAAACATAGATCTAATAATGAATGATATATGATATGATAATATGATAATAATGAATGTTTATACCTGTGCTATTTTCAAAGCTTTCAGTAAAAGCTAACTACATAGATTCTGCTCTCTTCATTGGCTTTTCCCTCTGTCCAGTATTCTATGCAATAGCATTACCAGCATGAATTAAAAATAAATATCCTTATTAGGTACAGAGAAAATTACAGGTTTTTAGACTTTGAAGGAAACTTATAGAACACTTAGTCCTGCAATCCTTAATCTTTTCTTAAATATATTTCTTTATGAGTTTAATGTAAGGTATGGACTCACTCTAGAGAGAAATGTAATTGTGAGCATTCTTTTTGCTAGTATTAAGTAACTGCCCGTATGTGCCAGGGACTACATGAGGCACTAATAAACAAAAAACACAGACCCATTGTAGTAGAATGTTTAATCCAGTGGAAAAAAGAAGCATTAATCAAATAATCAAAAAATAAGGTCTGTCAACTAAAATGTTACATGAAGCTTCAACATCTGTTGAATCCATCCAGACCAATATTACTAGTTACATACTATGAGAGGTTTTTAAGAAAATCAAGTCAGAGTTGCATAGGAGGTTAACCAGGGGAAGGGAAGTTGGAAAACCTTTCTGACAAAAGAAACATTTGCAGAAGCATTAAGTTAATAATAGGAAGGCATGGTAGGAAATGAAAGAAGTTCAATGGGATGGAAATGCTGACTGCAAAGGGAAAATGAAATGAGGAGAAACTGAACAGGTGCATGGGGATTGATGCTAGAAAATTTAAGTCCTTAACCATTTTAAGGATTTTCAACTTTTCTCTAATTACAATGGGAAACCATTTAATGATTTTTTTTTAGAAAAGAAAAGGAAACTATAGAATTTTATTAACTTTAGATATCACTAAATTCATTCAATATTTTTGTTAGGTGTCTACTATGAAAGACACTGTGTTAGATTAGAAGTAATAATTACAACATAAGATTAACAAGGACTGGAAAAATCACAAAAAATCCATTTGAGAAAGATTATTCTATCAACAGGAGGAATAATTAAGAGCATAAGGACCTAATAATTGAAGGCAAATTTAGTAAATATTTAAGTACCGCAGTTAAAGAGTCATGAGGGTCTGCATTAAACACAGGACAGAAGAGATTAATGTATTAGAGATGTAAAATTTCAAGTTACTGATTGACACACTAAAAACAATTAAATTGTTAATTAAAATTGTAATATAGATAGTATTGTATAAGTAAGACATCTAAGAGGCAAAAAAGTGAGTAAAAGAGGGACACTAAAGAGGTAA
Source organism: Dasypus novemcinctus (assembly GCF_030445035.2). NCBI lineage: Eukaryota > Metazoa > Chordata > Mammalia > Cingulata > Dasypodidae > Dasypus > Dasypus novemcinctus. The sequence continues at coordinate 52,082,449 of NC_080679.1, read as the reverse complement.
GCGGTGATTCTAAGACATTTGCCAAACAGGTTGAATTTAAGCACCTTATGACAATATTTTTCTTGACAGAGTCTAGGGGAAAAAGGGACAAAGTCCAGGAGGGACAGAATACCACCCAACAGTAGGAATCTAATAAGAGTAATAGGAGAGTTTCTTAAATATAGGACTACAAGATGCTTCATTTTTAGCATAAGGAAAAACTATATATAAACCCTCTCCACTACCTTCATATTAAATAAAGGATTGCAAAGATAAAGTGGAGGTGTAAAGAGAAAATAACCTCCCCAGAGATTGTGTAAGTAAAGCTAGCCACATAAAGGCTGAAATCACATCATTTCATGTTTGAAAAAAACTCACGCCAAGTTCATAGTAAAAATGATTTCTTTCTAGAAATGCAAATAGGTGTGAAAGAGAAGTAAATTCAAGTCCTCTCTAGAAGAAACTATCTTTAAACCAGTCCTCAAAGTATTCTCATTGGCAAAATTTCAGGAAATAATAGGCTTATAGTAAATTATCCGAATCCAACAAATAAAAGTTTCCATGTGCTACATAGATAAGATATTGGAATAATTACACATGAAATATAAAATAATTTGTGATAATTATAAATAAAAGAAAAGAATGGGTTAATAATATGAGAAAAAATGAAGGATTATAAAATGGCTATGCCAATTTGAAAAAGGGATACCTACATATACAAAATATTATAATGAAATAAATTAAATTGCTCTAACAAACTATATATAAAAAGACCAAATAAAGAAAACAAAAAGATAGGACTGAAAATTTCTCTGAGAATGCACCTCAGAAGGAAACAGAAGGGAAAGATGAAAAATGAAGGGCAAAGATACTACTCATGGTGTAAGAATATATGCCTAATTAGAATTCTGAAGAGAAAGAAAATGAAAGAGGAAATCATGTAGAAGCAAGATATGAAGGTGATTTGGAAAACTAATGAAAGACTTTAATCTATTTATTCAGGAAAAAATAAGTAATCCCAAACCAGATTAATCAGAATGCTCACAATAAGATTTACCAATACAAAAGAGTATGCAAAAGAAAAGTATATGATGCAAACAGAGTCATTGAGAAAAGACAGATCCATTCAAATGAATGAGAGTCTGATAACTGATCTTTCATTTATAACAAGGGAAACAAATTGATGTTGGAATAATATCTTTACCCTCATGAGAAAAAGTAAAGTCAATTTAGAATTGCATATTTGTAAATTATCTTTTAAGAAAATATAAAACATTTTCATGTAATGAAAGATTGAAATTTACTTAATTTTCCAGTTAATAAGTAGACCCCTACACCATATAAAAAAGTCTAGCTCTGTGTTGTTTAAATAGATACATCAAAAGAAGGTTATAGAAAAATTGAAATTAAAGGCTGAAATGTCATGTATTAGACAAATAAAGTTAAAAAATGTCTTAATTAGAGTCACACCAGAACAAACAGACTTTAAAGTAAAACAATCACTGAAATTAAAGTGATTGTTGTAATTGCATCCAACATCCATGTGGAATCTAAGCCCCCTCTTGATATAGATGTGGAGTGGACACAACCAAGCCAAGGTCCACAGGATGGAGGAATAGAGTATGGATTAGAGTGGACTTACTGATATTCTATTCATGAACTATTGTGATTAGTAGTCGAAGAATATGTGGCATTGGTGTGGAGAAAGTGGCCATGGTGGCTCCTGGGGGTTAGAAGAAAAAAAAAAAGTGATGTGGTGTAATGATAAACCACTCAAGATTGCAAGATGACATAAAAAAATCCAAATTTGTTCAAGCAAGATATCCTCAAAATCTATAAAGCAAAATATATAAACAAGGTGAAATAGAAGTATTTATTGTCAATGTAGAATTATTTCCTATTCATCTGTTATTTATAGAATATGTAGATTAACATTTTTAAAAAGGCATGATATTTGAAAAGCTTAATTATGAAGCTTATGTAATTAAAGTATGTATAGAATATTATGCTCCATAATTAAAGAATGCATGACTTTTTACCATACATAATACAACCATGAAATTAGCATGTAAATGTAGGATATGAAATTAGCCTTAATAAATTTCAAAAAAATTGATATTGTACATATATTTTCTGTGAAAAAGGAACCAAGGATCTTCAGCAACCGGTCCCAGAACACCATAGACTTCAGGGAGAAAGCATTGCCTTGATTTGGACATTTTCCCAGCATCACAACTGCAAGCAAATAAATTTTCCCTGTTTAAACTGAGCCAAAGGTATTTGTTTGAGTAGCCTAAAATCTAAAACAATGCGGGATGATATAGACCAACAAAGTGCTAATATTAATAAGACTAAAGATACCAATAATTGGTGAGGAGGTAAAACAATTGGAACTTTTTTCCATTTGTGGAGTGCAAATTTTAACAAAGAGATTGTAAAACTAATTCGCAGTACATACTAAGGCTACACATCTCTATCAATGATCCAGTAATTCCACTCAGAAGTACATATCCAAGAGAAATGAGTGCTATCTCTGTAAGAGGACACATAATGAATATTTTTTTTTAAAGAGAACTACTCTGTGGCAAAATTTATTGAGCCTGAGGTAGAGAAATTTTACATATAGACATGGGGAGAATATTAATCCATACACATATTGTCTGTCTGTGACTGTTTTAAATACATGAAATAATCTTGTATAAGATGTGACAATTTTATTCTTTGACAAAAATTTGAGAGCCAGTGTAAACTTCAGTGCTACCTTCCACTCACACCTTATTGATGAAGTGTAAATTGGTAGAATATTTTGAAAAGCAGTTTGGAAATATTTAAAATTTATGACATAGAAAGCTTATGCAAATTAATAAGAAAAAACATCTCTGGTAAAACCCTTCTAAATGCCTTGCCTTGGCTAAGTTTCCATTACAAATAGATAGGTAAGATTCTCTTTTGCAATGTTCTGTCCAAAGATGATAGCCTGTGCACCTGAAATAAGAACTAGGTCTAAAGCTGCAGGGTGCCTAAGATTTACCTCCTGAGATCATCCATGTTGCTCAAATATGGCTAGTCTTGAAGTCAAACTCAGCATGTAAATGCATAGCCTTCCCCCCACCATGGGACATGACTCCCGGGAATGAGCCTTCCTGGTGCCAAGGGATTACTACCAAGTACCAGTTGATGATGAAACTAGAAAAGGACCTTGAATAAAAGGGTCAACTCAGACCAGCAGAATATTTCAGCCTACATGTAATATCAGGAGTTAAAAATGCTTTTTGACCTTGAATAAGAGGGGGAAATGGAAAGGACAAATCAGTTTATATGGCTATGAGTCTCCAAAAAAGAGCCAGGAGGTCATCAGAGGGGTCACCCTTATGCACACCTCAGCAGAGTCACAGAGACAGCTAGAGTAGATACAACTCCAGGTATTGATTCTTCTGAAGACTACAGAAACCCACAAGTTCTATGGTCATGGCAGATGGAGTTCAGTGCCATGTTAGTTGGCCCTACACTGGAGATTGTTTTTCTGAGTGTGATGGAGTTGGACTCAGATGTGATCTTTGTTCACAAGCCTCTCCTGTTACTTTTACTGGACCTGTGGCTGGTGCTGGGATTTAGTGTATACACAGGGGACCTGAATCTCTGGACTATCCATGTGATAGCCAGGCCCTGAGCCTCAACAGACTTGCAACTCTTACCCTCTGGTTTATTGGACTTACCCCAGACAGGTAACAGGGAGGTGAAGAAGGTCAACGACTACACTAAGGAACCAAGAGTGCCTACAACTGCAAGCAGGAGAATTGCATCCATCATCCAAGTGGAATCTAAGCACCCTCTCGATATAGAGGTGGAGTGGACATAACCATCGCAGGGCTCACAGAATGGAGGACTAGAGTATGGATTAGAGTGGACTTAGTGATATTCTATTCTGGAATTACTGTGATTAGTATTGGAAGTAAATGTAGCATTGATGTGGAGAAAGTGGCCATGGTACCTGCTGAAGGTAGGGAGTGGGAAGAAGATATATGATGTAGGGGCATTTTCAGGACTTGGAGTTGTCCTGGATGGTACTGCAGGGACAGTTACTGGACATTGTATGTCCTCCCATGGCCCACTGAATGGACTGGGGGAGAGTGTAAACTACAATGTGGACCATTGACTATGTGGTGCAGCAGTGATCAGAGCTGTATTCACCAAGTGCAATGAATGTCCCATGATGATGGAGGAGGTTGTTGTTATGGGAGGAGTAGTGTGAGGGGGGTCGGGGGTATATGGGGACCTCATATTTTTTTAATGTAACATTAAAAAAATAAAGACAAAAAATAGATAGGTAAAAGGTTATAGAATAGGAATACAAAATTCAAAAAGAACAAACAAACACAAGAACAGGCACCAAATGAATGGAATAAATATTCACCTCATTAGGAATGAAAGAAATGCACACTCCATCAACAGTGAGGTAGTATTAAATTAGTAGGCGTATGGTGAGACTGGAGTCCTTACACATCACTAGAATTTGAAAAGCTATTTGGCAATAGCAGGGAGTGGAACAGATATGTGCACACCAATGGTCACAGCGGCACCATTCACAAGAATGGATAAACAAAATGTGGCACATGCACACAGTGGAGTACCGCCTAGCTTCACAAAAGGAATGAAGACAAAGAAGATGAATCTTGAAGACATAATATGGAATGAAACAAGCCACACAGAAAAGGACAAACACTGTCTGATCCCACTTATATGAAATAATTAGAATAAGCAAATTAATAGAATTAGAAACTAGAATATAGTTTACCAGAGGTCAGGGTAGGGAAGGGAAGGGGAATTAATGCTTAAATGGTAGAGTTTCTATTTGGGGTGATGGAAAAATTTTCATAAGGGATGGTGGTGATGGTAGCACAACATAGGGAACATACTTAACAGCACTGAATTATATATTTGAATGTGGTTAAAAGGGGAAATTTTAGGTTGTATGTATGTTACTAGAATAACAACTAAAAAACAAACGAAACAGTTCTTGTCTCTTTCTTACGTAGGCTCTTTCTACCAAAATTCTTGACTACCTTGTGTCATGAGAGAATGTGTCATCTATAATAAACATAGTGAATCTTTACAGCAGTTTTTATTCAATGTAGTCAAAATTGGGAAAAACAAATGTTCCTCCAATAGAGGAATGGATATACAAATTTAGTTTGCATTTATTCAGTAAATACTACACAACAATAAAGTAAATACTGCTATTTCCCAAAACATGGGTAAATCTGAAAGACTTAATATTGCATAAAAAGCAGCCAAACACAAAAAGTACATGACATCTGGTTTCATGTATATAAATGCCAATAATAGGTAAAATAATCTATGATGATGAACATCACAGAAGTGGTTGACTTCTAGCACAGCTTTATTGACTTAAACAGTCACAGCGAAATTTTTTGAGGTTGTGAGAAATTTTCTTGAACTGAGTAGTGAATACATGATCTGAGTCTGAGTGGTGGAGATTATGTAAACATATACACAAACACATACATTCATAAATATACAAATTATCTGAGAGTACATTGTACAGTTCAGATTTATGTACTTTACTGCATGGATATTATAGCCCATGGCAAAATTTTAAAAATGCGAAATATAGTTAAACAATATAAAATGAAATGAAATCTTTGAAAGTTATGTAATGAAATATTAAAAATTAATTAATCTTCAACTTAGTAAATGCAAAATGTATGTAATAATAAAACCAAGTTCACTAGAAGAAAAAGAAATTTGAAAGAGCATAAATCAATGCAAAGGATAGTATGTAATAGAATGAAATCAACAGCACAAAGGCTGGTCCTGTGAAAAGCCTCATAAAATTAATCAACTTCTCAGAAACCTGAGCAAGAAAAAGCAATTAAAAAGTAAAAAATAAATAATATTAGAAAGTAAGTGGATGCAATAACTATAGATGCTGCAAACATATGAAAGATGAGAATACTATTAACAACAGTTTGCCTGTATATTTGAAAACAGGAATAAACTGGACATTTTAAATGACTTAAGAAGATATAGAATAACTGAATAGTCAAGTGAATATTAAAGAACTAAACAGTCATTTAAAATATTTGCAAAACCAAACAATAGGTAAACAAGGTTGTTTTTTCTACCATCATTTCAGGAAGAAAAGCATTCATTACTATGCAAAATTTTCAATAATATACACTTTCTACTGCAGATTCTAGCAGAGCAGAAACTGCAGAGATATAAACAGGGAGAGGAATAGAATGAAACAGCATAGTCATAATTTTCTGAAGATAGGATTGCTGTGGTGGCTTGGTGCTATGTACTTGAGACAAAACATGTCTCATACTTCATCCATTCCTGTACGTGTGAACCCCTGTAAATATGACCTTTTAATGAGGTTACTTCCGTTGATAAGAGTTAGCCCAAGTGAGCAAGTTAGGTCTTAATCCTATTACTGGTTTCCTTTATGGAAACAGAATGGAATTCAGACACATAGAGGCAAGACAAAGAAGCCAGGAATCAGCTCAACCCACAGAAGCCAGGACATCTGCACGCATTACAGATCACACATTATATATATTGAATCCTATTAAAAATGAAAATTCTATATTTTAAATTTGATACAAAGACAAAATGGAATTCCAGTGTCCCAATGGGACCCTTTGTTTAATTAGACAAGCTGAATCCTATGTTTTATAAAAAGAAAAGAACAAAAATATCCAAAGCATTCTGAAAGGAGTAGAATAAAATGAGGAGAATAGCTTCACTACATTTCAAGATGTACCAGACATTATTTTAATATGGAATTTGTATAGAAAGAAATAAATTTCAAAACTTAGAATCAGAATATCCCATACATGGAAACCTGATTTTAGAGAGAATTAACTTTACATCCACACCAACTCCTGACAGTTTCTGACTTTTTCATTTTTTCTAAAAAATAATTGATACGGAGAAACAGAAATATTTATGCACTTTGACAGTTTAAATTGGTATAACTGTGTTTTATTCATGCAATGAAATACAATGGATCAATGAATAACATAGCTAACTCAATTTTGTGGGTATTTCTTAAGATCATACTACTTAATGAGTTGTAATAATTTATGTAGAAAACAGTTATATAGGAAGTCAGCAAAATGATACAAATTTAAGGATTATAGTGAAAGAATAACAGTAGGCCATTTTTTCCTTAGACTTGGATACAAGGATGTTTATTATATCATTTTGAAGCATAAATATAATATTCTTTGTAGTTCTGCAATATTTAATGAAAACAATTTTAAAATTTATTAGGTAGTGTTGATGGAATTTGGCTGCAATTAAAAGGAGAGAGATGACTTAGAATGGTTGCCAGCTTGGCCAATTAATTGAATGGCGAGACAGAAAAGGTATTTATTGGGGGAGCAGATTTGATGGAAACATTTTTTGGAATAATGAGTTTTAAGTATCTTTAGGTCCCACAGGTGAAGATGTAGAAATATTGATTTAAAATTCAGAAGAAAGATATAAGTGAAGATGTTTAAGCTATATTTATTCAGATGTAAATCTAGGAAGTGTGCAGAGAGAAAAGAATCAGTATTTATGTATAACTCAGAGTCCTGTCAAGAAATACATTAATAAAATAGGATTTTGAAGAGATTTTGATGCCACAGGTATTGGCAGAGTTATGGAATCATTAGGCAATGTTTAGGCACTGGGAAAACAACAATGGGAAGGTCTTACCACCTGTAGCCCTAAGTTAGGGTTACAGGTAGTTCAGTAGTGCAAGATCCATGGAACAAAGTTGCCTCACTGACACTGTAGTACAATGCCAGGGCCAAGGTGATGGAGTCCATAGGGGGCACACCAGCGGCAAAGGCAAGGCAGAAAGTGGGGAGCAAACTGACACCTACAAGTTGAGAATAGAAGCTTGTGGAAGTTTAATATTTAAAAACTGATGAAGGATTAAAGAAATGGAACCACTCATTACTGAGGTGGGAGGAAAACCAAATGAAAATATTTCATTGGCTATAAATAGAAGGTAACTTTTGTAAAGGAGAGATTTGGGAATGTGTCAAATGATGAGTCAGGTAAAATGAAAATTAGAGTTGCCTATAGACTTGAAAACTATGAGATCACTATTTATCATACAGGTAGGGAAAAGATAGAGTAAAGATGAGATGAAGAAAGAGAAGCAGTGAGTTTAATCTCCTTTTTCATGAAGTTTAAGTGTTAAGCGCAAAATAATGAGAAACAGTGGGTGGAAACGGGAGAGGAACTGTTCTTGCTTTATGGGGTTTTTTAGCATGTGAAAGATCTGAGAATATTTTTTGATATGCAAAAGAAATCAGCAGGCAAGCTGATTACACAATCTAAACAGAGTTTTAAATCAGGTCTTAAATACATTGACCCTTAAGAGTACAGAAACAGAAACATAGCTTTATAAATACCAATTCAATTCAAGTTCCTTTTTTAAAAGAATCTACCTTCATTTAGTACTGTATAAAAATCAAGTGATTCATTCCTGGTACTAACAATCTTGGAAAAGTAAAAGATATAAAATACTTACATAAGGCTACGGTAAAGAGTTTACATTTTATTCTTTAAATAATGAAAATGCATTGAAAATTTTAAGCAAAGTAAAATTATCTGGATGAACGTAAAAGAATTAAAGAAAGGAAAATAGAAATCATTGCTTTCTGGCACATATAACAGAGTTGTTTGAAGAAAGTGGAAATAGGTGAGCATTTAAGGAAAAATGTGGTCAACTGAAAACTAGGTCTCAATTCTGACTTTTATCTGGATACAAGTCATCTTGGGAATTCCCTAGGGAGGGTATAGAACCTATTGGAAGAATAATATTCCTAAGAAAAACAGCTCATATGCTCCATCCACAACCCTGTAGGTACAAATTTGAATATGTTTTCAATTTTGTTTTCCTCTTCCATTTACAAAAGAGCATGATGCTATTTTGCAATGCCTGGGAGTATTCAAAAGGGACCAGTCAGGCAGATGAGATGGAAAAGCCTCCTTTGGATTATGTCCTGGCTGTGGTGTGTCCTCAAAAAAACAATTTTCCAGGGAAAAGCTAAAACCTCATAAATTACTTTCTAAGACATCAAAAAGAATGCAATGACATTAGGAAGGAGAGGAGGAAGCCTTGTTTATTGAAGAGGAATTCTGGGGGGCCCTCACTATGGTATAGATAATCTGTTAATAGGATGCAAGTATATTTATACAAAATATGCTAAGAACCTATCTTACACATAGCTAGAGGACAAAGCCTATCTAAATTGTTCACATTATCTTTGGTCATTTACTTATCACAGAACATCCTAAAACCCAATTTTTATTTCAGAATTGCAAAGAATATAATGAAATGGATGGGGATAAGAAACTCTTGAAGCAGTGAAATAAAAAATAATGCTACAAGCAAACAAGCAAACAAGGATAAGAAATGTGGAGAGTTTAGGCTAAATTTAAGAAGTTTTTCTTGTCGCTAGAATCCACAAGATTTGGTAATGATTTGCATATGCAACTGTAAGAAAGGTGATGGGAAGGAGAAGATATTGCCAAAGATCTTAGTTCAGAAATTAATGAAAATAAACAACAATGAGAGAGGATCTGGTTTATAAGAGAAGTATACCTTCCTATGTTACACATATTGAATAATGTAAAGTATCCCTTGGCATTGCAAAGCAAGCAGAGGAAACTCAGGTCTACAAGTCAATAGAGACTGGACTATGTAAAAAAATAGAGTTGAAATTCATTATAATATTGGGATTGGGTTATACTGGAAAATATAGCAATGGATTTGACCTTAGCTGGATCTACTGTAAGACACAGAGAAAGAGAAAAGCAGCTCCTGCCATCCACATGCTGGCTTGGTAATAACAGCTAGGCATTGGTGTTCTGTTGAAATACGCAATTTCACAGAACATCAACATCAGGCATGGTCACTCTACAAGACAAAAGCAAGACCACTGCATAATCATGTCTGAACAAAGACCCAATATGATTATTGTCTGAATCACAAAAATAACTGAACACTCCCTATACTGGTTATTATGAGTGAATGTCTGAGATGCCTCATGGCTCCCATGGTGTGTGCATGCTCCCTTGCTGAAAGAAGTAACAAATCCAACTTGTTCAAGTGCTATTCCTGGTCGTCTTTAGCTGGAGAGCATTCCACCCCTACCCCCACCCCCACCCCCGCCCTTGTACAGTGAAGAAAAAGCAATAAAGAGTAGTATTCTGGGATAATTGAGTCATAGGAATATAGTCTTGACGGATTTTTATTTGCAAAGGGACATGTCTGGATCTTTAAAAAATCTTCCAAGTAATATTTCTTTTTCTCTCTTTCTCTCTCTCTCTCCACACATACACACACGCACACAATACATTCTTCCCTCACTCCCTTCTCTCTCTTTCTTTTTAAAGTTGTGGCTTCAGATAGTTATAAAATTCAAAATAGTGTAATGTGTTCAACGCTCATACATACTGAATCACTATTATATGTGTGTTCAGCTCTGTATTCTGTTTCTGGAAAGGTTTTACCTTTACTAAGATTTTGCCTTTACTATACAATCAAGTTATGCTTAAAATAACATTATATTTTTATGTGACATTTGTATAATATGTATACATTTGTATAATCTAAGTTTAAAAAGCAACATCATTGCACTCAATGGCCTACTTTCCTTGTAATCAGTGAAATTTAAGTAGAAAATTTGATTGCACTATTTGATTAGATTAAGATAACACTATTGTGCTCTGTTCCTCTAATTCTTAACTGACTCTTCTTTGACCCTCAGTTTGCCTTTCTTTGAAGACAGTTTCCAACATGTGGCAGTCTATCATTTGCATATGAGAATGATGATGATGAGCAGCTCTTGTTCTCTTTCATGTTTGGCAGGTTAGGGGAAGTGTTGTGTGAATTGATTTGTGCTGGTACTTGGCCAGTCCCTTGTTTCCCATTTGCCCACTGACAGGTTTTATGAAGGACACTAAGTGCACAGTTGCCACCTCTTTTATGAGTTCATCTGTAATGTTGTACCATGTGCCTTTCCCAGTTTGAGCTTGTTTACTGCAGTTTCCTTCTCAGCCAGGAAAGGTGAAGGTTATTTTATGGTTTGCAGATGATTTCCCTACACTTGGTACCATCTATAAAGTCCCTTGGCACCTCATATAGCTTCTTGAAATACAGTTTCCAGTGGTTTTGAATTTCCTCCTGTGTTGATAGCACTTTGCCATCTGCTGTCCTAATGCCACTGCTATCTTTGGGTAAAATTCAATGTTTACAAATCCCTTTGTAGTGTTTCTATCTAACTCTTGTTTCCAGTACTTTTTACAACATTGATTGCTGTCTTTTTAAAAATTTTTATCTCATACTTTAATGTTAATTTTTCCCAAGGATTTTGGGCTTTTCATAGAAAAATAATCGTTTTATTAAAAGCAGAATGCTAACATATGTAACCAAAATTCTAGCTGATGATGTTAAAATGTGTTGCAAATATTGATTGAAACTAAAGTAATAAATGTATACCCACTGGTCTTAAAAGTACATCTGTCTCAAAATTTTATACAGTCAGCTTATATGTAAGCTCTACTCATCTAAGATGTCATGGTTTAAAGTCTCTTATTTAATCTCAATGCTCTATTGACATTTTTAAACATTTTATTGTTTTTATTTAGTATAATTTTTCAACAGTTATATAATATCAAAGTACTCTCAATTCTAATATGTTTAATCATTAAACTACAATAAAGGAACATAAATATCTACAAATCTTTGAAAACAATAATCATTTTATTCATGGTTCTTTCTCCTAAATTATTACTACTGACAGCTCCCTGAAACATATTTTGACACCCCTGCCACATTCGTTAAAAAAAACAAAACTTATGCTTCAAAATTGAAAAAAATATGCTCACTCTTCACAAGATGAATTTTACTTGCTACTCCACCCCACATGGGACTTACACAAAGTAAATGTCATCCTGGTTTTTATTACCACCTTTACACATTATTATTCTTCTCACACTACAGTAACTACTTGTAATGGGGAAAATTCAAGGTCATAAATAAAAGTGATGAGGTGACACATGTTACCAAGTATTGTAGAAGTACTTCACAGAACCCAAGGGAAGTTTTCTAAAATGCTCTAAAAATTACAAGAGATAACAAAACCATCTATCTTAAAATGATTATATCTTCACTATATACTAATTTTTTGTTGTTAAAGAAAAGCACTAATTTACAAGAACCACTCAATTTACTTCTCACTTTCTCATCTTCTACAATGAGGATTTCTTTCCATCCTGACCACAGTGACACATACTAGACATTTTGCTCTTGCTGTTATGTATAATAACTGTAGAGATTCAGAAATGATATGCCCATGTCATTCTGAGGTACTATACTTTTGTATTAGTTCAATTATCCCTTTCAAGGAAGAGATAACAAGCAAAACCAAAAAGAACTAGGCATTGAACAAAAGACTTACAAATCACTATCTCTTTCTTCAGTCTCCATATACCTCCAGCTTCAGTTATAGTTGAATCAAAGTTCAGATAATATAATAATAGTGACTTTTTTCTGTTACCTTATAATTGGCTCATTAGCATAATCATTTTGAATAAGTTAGAGCTAAATACTAACACTAGAAAACTTTAAATTTAACAGGATGCAGTTTCTTTAGGTGTCCAGAGCTCTAATCATTCTAGAACTAAAACAACCTAATAAAATCATAAATCCTATTCCAGAATAAACCAAGTAAAATTATTTTAGGTATTCATTTTTTTTCCTTCACTCCGTTCTTCCTAACTGTTATATGCTTTTATAAAATACCTAGGCATTATAAATACAGAGACAGCAGTTCAAATATAATTAAAGTAAGCACTTGAAGTAAAATAAGTCATTATTTTATAGTTAAAGATTTTAAAAAATCAATATTGCAAATATCATGAAAAGTATGCTGGAAATGTAGGCAACACAGTGCTTCTTGGATTTTAATGAAGGATAGCAATAGTAGACAGAAACTTAAACTTCCAATTTAAACTGCATATGAAAATTTACATCTTAAACTTCTGTCTAGAGATTTAGCAAAATAAGAGTGCAATTTGATGCTTTTATTTGTTGAATATACAAAGGCAGTAAAATTACTGGCAAGAAGAAAGCGCCATATGTAGGTGTTTTTAATGCTACACATTTCTGCTAGATCAGGTGTATCTGAAAAGGAGTCAGATCTAAGTACTGGTACAGAGCAGATTCTCTACTACGTCTGCTTTATTATTTTCCTAATAGGGCAAACCAAATAGCATTTTTATTAAGTTATGTTACTATGCACTGTATTTTCACAGGTGATTTTTGGTGTAACAGCTCTTACTTATCTAAAACACGTTTCTCAATACTGTTAAATTATTAAAAGAAAGATGCAAATGCGAATACTCCTAATTAATCTCAAATTCAGAACCCAATGCTCACTTCATCCCTCCCAATCTGTTGTATTTCATCATGTTGTGACTATGGGTTTATGTCATTTTTTTATAAAGTAGCCAATCTAGAAACATGGAAGCTATTTGGCATGCATTTATTTCCATCTCTTTCCACAATTAATAAACCAAAGTTTTCATTTTTTAAAAATCTTCCAACTTTCTAAGAAGGTAAACTCTTCTTTATTTCCATAGTCATCCTTTCTCTCTTCAAGTTCCCATTACATTTTTTTCCTAGAATTTCTTGATCACTTGCTTCTTGGGTTCCTCCCTACAGCAGACTTATTTATAAATAAGTAAATTAATTAATTAATTAAATATCTTTAAATTATGAGATCATTCCTTGTCTATAGTTCTTTCTTGTAATCTCTCCATATCCCCACTTCCACCTGTGCCTTTGTATACTTATGCCATACATTGCTATGTGCCCAGATGCCCTTCAGCTGCATCTGTATATTACCATAATGCTTCTTTTTCCTTGCACTCCTCTTATTTTTTTCTTTGATATTTCTCCTGTTTCTTATTTGTTTAGCTATTCCTAGTGGCCTAAAGATGTAATTTTATAGCAAATATCTTAACATTTCAATGTATTCTTGACACTGTTGCCTATTTTTCAGCTTAACTATTTGCACAGCTGGGAATATATATGTATAAAATACTTATCAGGAAGGTAAACCTCATCTTTCTGATGTTTCATCTTAAAGGTAAAATGGTCCTGCTGTTGCCATTAAGCTCTTCAACTCATGTATAAACATTCTGTTAACTTCAAACAGCATGTGTACAGTAGGTTTGTTCATAGTAGTGAAATGGTTGCACAGTTTCAGTATTTCTAAAGATTACTTTCCACAGTGAATTGTTTTAATGCACTATGGCAAACATTAAGCTGTTTAATTCGTTACTGGAACACTTTCATTACAGCAACAACAGTTTAACACCCTGCAGTGGCAATTCTGAATAGAAAATTAAGTATATATTTGTATTAGCTTAGGTTATTTATATGTTAGATGATACAATCTTGGTATACAGGATATTGTTCTGCTATGCTTTCAAGCAATTAGCTTAAATGCATCAAATCAATGCCGGATTTGTTAGGTTAATTTCCTATTTTTCTGTTTAATTGATTGAAGCTTTTTCAGAACATTTTTGTACCCTCACAGAATTTCTGTGAGAACTGTTTTATCAAAATGAGTCTTGAAAAGAATACAGGTAGACAACAGAAAGTTATTATCCATTCTAATTTTTCAAGATCTAACCTGAAAAACAAAAATGCTGAAACTGCAATAAAAAACTAAAATTAGCTATATCAATAAAATGTGAAATTGAACATTTTGTTCCCATTTTAATTTTGTTTGTAAGGAATGAAAAGAAGTCTATGTGCATTACGTTTTAATGTATGATTTTCCTTTAATGCTTAAGGGTCATTAAAACTGTCTTTAAAGTGATATATATCTATATCTATATACATATTTGTACTGTGCATGCATGTGTGTGTATATATGTTTATATATTATATAATATACTAGCAATATACTAGGCAATAAATCTATATACTTCTGATATTTGAACATACTTAAAACATATTCTAAAGCTTAATATATTTTAATGACGTAACAAGTACATAGCTTAGTTGTGATAGGAAATTAAGATATGCTTTAATTTAAAAGGCATAAATGCCCAAAAGGTATAACTGTCCTTACCTCTCTAAACTAAACTTGTTGCTGATTGACTGTAGAAATTGATCACAAATCCTTTGTAAAATTTTTATTTCTTAGCTCAAGGCCTATCTTACACCAGTTAGACACTTTGTATTTTTATTGAATTGATTTGAATTCCCGATGAGGGAACTCTTTGTTCTTGAACTGTGGGCTAATACAAATGTTGTTCTTCAGCTGAATCACTTTCCTTAGGAGAATAGGCTTGGCATTGAAAAAGGAATAAACATGATGTTTGCACAGTCGTATTCTTACCCATATACTCTATTTCCAACAATGGATTCAGGGCATAGGTTATAAACTGGTAAAGAAGAATTTCTTAATATTCTATTTGTTATCTAAATGTGAAAGATTAGGAAAAGCAGAACAAATAATTAGTTTTTGTTTGTTTGTTTTACCTACATGGACCATCACAAGCACGACTATAACAACTTTACCTGGATATTAAGGTACTAATATTTTTCCCTATTTCGACAAGCATTTTCTCCATAGTAAGATCAAGCAGTTGAATTAATAGTATTTAGCACCCATTTCAGAAGGATGGGCTGTAATATAAATAGACCAGGGAATAGCTAGTGGAGCACATTCCCCGTTTATAGTGCCAGGGCCGGAAGTGAGAAAAACTGAAGCATTGTCCTTTATCAGAAGATGCATTAAGATCTCATTTTACACCTTTGGCTTTCATTGGGTCAAAAAACTCTTGATTATGTGCCTGATGTCATCAATATGGGGACATAAAACATCCCTTGAAAAAACCTCCCCAGAAAGTCAGTGAATAAAAGGACATGCCACTTGCTTAGAACTCCGGAAGACTGCTGAGACTGGAGAAGACCTCCACAATGCTGAATCTAAGAAAAAGAAAAATGGAAAGCAGGAACCTTGCCTCCAGGACTAGCCGGTCCACTTCCTGTCCCTCACTTGGTCTTGTGCAGTGAGGGAGTTGCTTAGAAGCAGTGGCCCAGAACCTTTCCACCTCCCATCTGGAAACCAGACTACGTAGTCCCACACAGCAGTGATAGAAACCCATGTATATCCAGGCGCAAGACCAAGTGCCCAGAGACTCACAGCAGACCACAGCCTGCTGAGAAGGGCTGCTCGCTAGAGGGCTTCCAGAAGAGTATTAAGTGAAAGGGAGGGAAAGGGGGAGGGGAAAGGAAATGAGGAGAAAGAGGGGAAGGGGGAGGGGGAGGAGAAGGAGGGGGAGGGGAAAGAAAAAGGGGAGAGGGGAGGGAGTTTTATTTCCAGCAATAAAACTGTAACTGGAAAGTGTTATGTGCTCTCAATTTCTTCAGTTTCTGTAGTCCTGATAGCCTAAATGCAAAAGCAGACTTCTGGAATAACCCATTGTTCTGGCTTGACCCCATCTGGCTTCCCAGGCAGAGTAACTTAACAGAGAAGAAAGCTGAGGAAGAAAAGCCTTACAGAGAAAAATTTTTAAATGGGGCTAAACTGAACTTCTGTAAAACAGAAGGGTCCCAGAACTGAAAAGAGAAAGGAAAATAGGACACCGAGTAAGGGAAAGAATTTAAAGAAATCATGGGAACTGAAGAAAAAATTCCCCACAAAAACTAATAGACCAGATCAAAAGTCCCAGAGAATCTTGAGAATTCTCCTGGAGGTGAAAAAATTGCACAAAAAGAGCAATCTTAAAAATTGTATCACATACCCAGGGCAAAATAACAAATCGAGAGCTGATAGAATTGAATCAGTTAAACATTGGTTCTTTTAAAGTTCTAGCATAAGTTGGATCAAGCAAGAATCAAAAAAGAGCTTTAACATAAATCCAATCAACAATAAAACCCTAGACAAGTGGGTGAAACTGACTTTCAGAGTTAATTCCTCAAGAGAATAAGATAACTAGATATCAGCAAAATAATTTCAAGCAATATTAAAAACCAAAAGATATGGCTCACATTAAAGATATGGCAACAAATTAAAATTTCCAAGGAGACATAATCAAAGAAGTCCAAACAATTTTCCTAAGTCAGTTATATGAGATGAAAGAAAGCATGCATAAAGAGAAAAAGGATACTAAGAAGATAATCTGTGAGTATAAAGAAAAATTTGAAAGAATAAAAAGAAACATAATAGAAATTATGGAGGGTGAAAGACACAGTAGTAGAGATTAAAATATACTAGAAGGGGAGCAGATGTGGCTCAAGTGGTTGAGCACCTGCTTCCCACACTGGAGGTCCAGGATTCAGTTCCCAGGGCCTCCTAAAAAAAAAAAAAACAAGATATCAGGCAACAAACAAACAAAGGAACCAACTCAAGAAAGTCGATGTGGCTCAGTGGTTGAGGACCAGCTTCCCACATATGAGGTCCAGGGTTCAATCCCGGCCCTGATAGCTCAAAAATACATAAATAAATTGAAATTTCCTGAAAAAAAAAAATACACTAGATGCACACAGTAGCAGATTTAAGCAGTCAGAAGAAGGAATGAACAAACTAGAAGATAGAACAATAGAAATCATACAGTCAGAAGAATAGATAGAGAAAAGACTAGGAAAAAAATGAGCAGTGTCTCAAGGATTTGAGTGACAGAAAGAAGTACAGAAACATATGCATCATGGGTATACCAGAAGGAGAAGAGAAGGGAAAGGGGCAGAAAGAACATTTGAAGAAATAATGCCAGAAATATATAAGAAGTACAACATAATCCAAATAGAAAAAAATCCAAAAAGATCTACTCTGAGACATATACTAATCAGAATATCAAATGCCAAAATAGAGAATTCTGAAAATGGCAAGAGAAAAATTAGTTGTCACATACAAGAGATCTTCAATAAGACTAAGTACCAATTTCTCATCAGAAACCATGAAGGTAAAAAGGCAGTGGTATTATGTGTTTCAAGAACGGAAAGAGAAAAACTGCAAGCCCCAAATTCTTTATCTAGCAAAATTGTCCTTCAAAAGTGCAAGAGAGTTTAAAATATTCATAGATAGAAACTTAGAGAGTTCATCCACAAAAGATTTGCCCTACAAGAATTACTAAAGAGTGTTTTGTGGGCAGAAAGGAAAAGACAGGAGAGTGGTTTGGAACAGTGTGAAGAAATGAAGATTATCAGTAAGGGTAAATAAAGTAGTAAATGCAAGACCCAATAGTACTGTATCCTCAACATACACCTATACTTTTTCATTCCTATAAGTGTCAGAACACAATTGAAAAAGTAAAAGGTGTATTTCCTAATAGTGGACATGAAAATATAAAGTGGGACATAAATAACATAAAAAGGGAAAACAGAGGGATATGGGAGCAGAGAAAATATACTCTATTGATGCTAAGTTGGTGTCTTTTCAAATTAGCAGTTTATAGATGTAGGTTGTATAAAAAACTCCAGGGTAACCACAAAGAAAATATTTTAAAAATATACAGAAACAGAAATGAGAAAATGATCAGTCAGAAACAGTGCAAAAGACCAGCTATACAGTAAAGGAGGTTGTGGTAAAGGACTAAATTGCTGAAGTAAGTACTCTCTTTACATTAATAGCACAGAATGTTCATGGATTAAACTCCCTTGTCAAGAGAAAAAGAGTGGCAAACTGAATTTTACAAAAATCATGATCCAACTAATTGTTGTTTATAAGAGACTCACCTTAGATTCAAAGACTTAAATAGATTGAAAGTGAAAAGTTGGAAAAAGATAGTCCATGCAAACAGTAACCAAAAAAGAGCTGGAGTTGCTATTAACATCAGACAAAATTGAATTTAAGTCAAAATTGTTATAAGAAACAAAGGACTCACTAACTGGTGATTCAACTAGAAAAAAAACCTTGAATAAAAGGGGGAAATGGTAAAGATAAATGAGTTTATATGGCTAAAAGTCTTCAAAAAAATGTCAGGAGGTAATCAGAGGGCATGTGCTTATTCACACCTCAACAGTATCCCAGAGACAGCCAAAGTAGAAGCAACCCAGGGTACCGGTACTCTTGAGGGCTACAAAATATCCATGGGTGGAATATGGGGTATATGGAAACCTCATATTTTTTAATGTAACATTTTTTGTGTTTTATGTATCTTCAAAAAAAAAAAAACAAAGGACATTATATAATAATAAAAGGGGCAAGCCTCGAGGTAAAAATAACAGTCATGAATATTTTGCGTCTAACCAAAGTGCCCCAAAATATGTGAAGCAAACACTGGCCAAACTTAAGTGAAAAATAGACACTTTTACAAAAATAGTTGGAGATTTCAATACATCACTCTCATCAATAGTTTGAAAAGCTAGATGAATATCATTACAGAAACAGAGAATTTGAATAATATGAAAATTGATCTTAGACCTCACCGACATATAGAACATTGCACCCCCAAACAGCAAGATATACATTCTCCAGTATAGACCACATGTTGAGTAACAAAACCGATATCAATAAATTGAAAAATATTGAAATGTTACTAAGCATCTTCTCTGACCATAATGGAATGAAATTGTAAGTTCAAAAATATATTGAAGTTAACACAATCTTAAACAATCAGTGGGTCAAAGAGGAAACTACAAGAGAAATCAGTAAATACCTCAAGACAAATTAAAATGAAAACACACCATATCAAAACTTACAGGATGCAGTGAAGGGTCAGGACCAGATGGATTCACAGATGAATTCTACCAGTCATTCCAAAAAGACTTAAACCAATCCTGCTCAAACTAACTCTTAACAAAAACTGAAGAGGCAGGAACAGTATTTAACTCCTTCTATGAGGTCAACATTACCCTGTACCAAAGTGAAATAAAGATACTACAAGAAAAGAAAATTACAGACCAGTTTCTTTTAGGAATATACATGCAAAAACCTTCAAGAAAATACTTGCAAATGAAATCCAATAACACATTAAATGAATTGTACAGCATGATCAAGTGTTTTATCCGAGGTGTGCAAAGATGTTTCAACATAAGAAAATCAATTACTGTAACATACTAATTAGCAAAACAAAGGTAAAACTACATCTCCATTGATACAGAAAAGGCATGACAAAATTTAACATCCTTTCTTGATAAAAATACTTAGAAAAATAGGAATAGAAGGAAACTTTTTCATCATAATAAAGGGCATATATGAAAAATGCCTTTCTAACATTATACTCAATTCTGAAAAACTTTCCTTCTAAGGTCTAGAACAAGACAAGAATGCCCAAATATTGTCACTGTTATTCAACATTGTACTGGAAGTTATAGCCAGAGCAGTTAGGCAAGAAAAATAAAAAAAGATATCCAAATGGGAAAGGAAGAAGTAAAAGTTTCACTATTTGCAGATGACATGATTCTATATATAAAACACCCTGAAAAATCTACAACAAAGTGACTAGAGCTAATAAATGGCTTCAGAAATGTAGTGAGGTACAAGATTAACAATACAAAAATTAGTAATGCTTTTATATTCTAGTAATGAGAAGTTTGAGGAAGAATTAAAGAAAAAAATATCCTTTTACAATAACAACTAAAAGAGTCAAATATCTAGGAATAAATTTAGCCAAGGATGTAAAGGACCTGGACACAGAAAACTACAAAATATTACTAAGAGAAATCAAGGAAGACATAAATAAATGAAAGGAGATTCCATGTTACTGGATTGGAAGTATAGAATTACCACATGACCTGTCATCTCTTTACCCAAAAGAATTGAAAGCAGAGACTCAAACAGATATTTGCACATCTATGTTCATAGTGGCATTATTCACAATAACCAAAAGATGAAAGCAACCCATGTCCATTAATCAATGAATGAACAAAATGTGGTGTGTATATGTATGTATATATATATATATATATACATACATACATACATACATATATATTTATATATACACACACACACACACAAACACAGTGGGATATTACTTAGTCATAAAATGAATGAAGTCCTGATACATGTGACAATAAGAATGAACTCTGAGGACGTTATGCTGAGTGACATAAGTCATGCACAGAAGGACAAACATATATGATGTCACTAATATAAACTAAGTATAATAAGCAAACTCGAAGAGTTAGAATCTTGAATAGAGGTTACCAGGGGAAGATTGGGGTTAGAGAATGGAGAGGTGATGCTTAATTTATACAGAATTTCTATTTAGATTGGTTGTAAAGTTTTGGAAATGGATGATGATGATGGTAGCACAATATTGTGAGTGAAATTTACAGCACTGAATTATATAGGAGAATGTGTTTAAAAGGAAAATCTTCAGGCCTTATATGTTACTAGAACAAAAAAGATAAAGCATAGGATTGTATAGTACAGTGAATCCTATTGTAGACAATGGGCTATAGTAATAGTACAAATATAAGAATCATGAATTATAGCATACATGTCACTAATACCTGGTATAATAATAGGATGGTAAATGGAAAACACACATAATGTAAACTAAGGATGATATATTAATAGTATTATTTTGATAATCTTTCATCAATTGTAACAAAGTTAACTACTTTAAAAAATAGTACAATTACAAAAAAGTATTATTATCAATTGTAACAGATTCTCCACACCAAAGCAAGGTGGTGGTGGGGGGTGGTACACGGGAATCTTATATTTTATGCATGATTGGCTTGTATACCAAAAACTTCCCCAATAAAAAAATTTAAAAGAAACTTTTGACTATGATCTAGAGTAACACTGTCCAACACAGAAACACTAGTCTTATTCTTCTATTTAAATTTAAAAAATAAATATTCTAATCTTCAATTTTGCTAGCCATATTTTAAGTATTCACCAGCCAATTGTGACTAGAGACTAATATACCAAAAAGCACAGAACATCTATACATTGATCCTATACAATTACTAATGAGTGGATCTAAGGATCAAAAAAGACTAAAAAATATTTTAATTTATACTTATATTTGATTATTTTTATTTACATTTTATAATTTAAAATTAAATGCATGCTAATCTTGCAAAGCAAGCAAAAACAAATAAAACAAAAAAAGAATTGAAGATAATTAAAAATGTCAAGATTTTTCTCTCTCCTACCTTATCTCCATAGCCCCAGTTGAAAATTTTCCTAAAACTTTGGTAGTAATCATTTCAGTCATCCCTATAGCTAAGCTAGCCCCTACCTATGCATCTATACATTGTATATAATTTAAGATCAAATAATTTGTGTGTTACATTTTGTGTACATGTATTTGAAAATTCAAGAAGAATTTGAAAGATTTCTGGAGCTAGAAAAGGTGAGTTAGATAAATCTCAGATTTTAGGCTACCATTTTAAAGTAGTTTTCTAAATGCGTTTCAAGTGCTAATAGCTGAGTGATCCCTGTGTTGGACAATTTTAATCTGAAATGATTACATAAACCAGAAGCAAACTACCTTTTTGCTGAGAAAATGCAAATGATTAGATCAGCCTTTCAGGATATCAACTTAAAGAGCAACAATTCCTACAACCGGACACATTTTCAAGAATACAAGACAACTATTTTATCATTGTCACATCTATTAGCAGAAAAGATGGTTAT
This sequence comes from Dasypus novemcinctus, assembly GCF_030445035.2. Taxonomy (NCBI): domain Eukaryota; kingdom Metazoa; phylum Chordata; class Mammalia; order Cingulata; family Dasypodidae; genus Dasypus; species Dasypus novemcinctus. The sequence goes on along the minus strand of NC_080679.1, from coordinate 52,059,821 downwards.
TGCCAGCAGACACTTACGTTTTAATTAAGACCATTGATGTTATAGTGAAGTGTGCTTCAGATTGAAAACTGCTCACTATGCATTTTGAGTTTGTCCTCAGGGTATATTGGTGGCAGCATTTTGACTTTTATTATAATAACCATAGCTAGGAACATTATAAAGAAAAAGTCTTTTTTTGAGGGAGGGAAGATTAAATAATATATTAAAAGCTTTGGGGTTCTTATATTTTCCTTTTTTAAAAAAATTTCACCTCCTATTTCATATGTAGACAGAACCACAGACAATACAGAAAGCAGTTCAAATATCTATATATGAAACTATTCACATAACAAAGAAATTACATCTCCATATCTCCTTTCTTGCACTCTAAAATTCATTCCCTTAGAAGTATATCCTAAGTCTAATTAAATTGTAAATTTGAAATCCCCAATGAATCAAGAATCTTCTCAAGCAAGCTGCAGATTTTATGAGTTTCAAAAATGAATATATTTTCAATTAGAATGAGTAATATGTGTTATTTTTCTCCTATTGGCAAATAGCCAGAATATATGCATTTCCCATTACACGTGCATGACTCATAGCAAAGGAAGCAAATTTAATGGATTTGATGGCTTTTTAATAGCTGTGCAGTTCCCATGGGATCTCTCTGTTGTGTAAATGAATGGGTGAGTAGATGGGAATTTGGGGGTCAGACTGTGCTGTTCATTACAGGGCTGTCACTGGTGATCATTAAATAGAGAAAAAATCTAAATCCTGTATGAAAATTAATGGAAATGGTAAAAACCAGTATTGACTAAGAGGGTGAGAAAACAAGAACCTTTATACTATTGATAAGCATTTCAATGAGTATATATATTTTGTACTAAAGGTGGGCTAACATAAAAAAAATATAAAAATAAATAATAAAAATACTTTGACCTATAAATACTTCTTCCAGAAATATGTTTTAAGTGACACTAACATAATTATAAGACAAATTATTGCAGTATTTTTCATAGTAGTGAAAACCTGGATACAGACCAAAATCTATCACAGTGAACAGTTGATAGAAAATTAAATCCTAGTTCTACAGAGCGGTTGTTAACAAGGGGCTTCACTTAAGAATTGAGCAGTATGAGACTGCTTTAGCACATTATGCCATTTCCTTACATTATAATGCTATATGGGTGTTTAAAATAAGGGCACTATTATGCTAATTTTATAAGATCATCAGAATATGTCACTTTATAAAGAAAAAGAAAGATGATGAACAATGTTTCTCTCTTGATTAAACAAAATGGGGCCCTATGCTCTGAAATGTGTACTTTTTTTCCCTACATTTACTTGTGAAACTAACTTTTTGGTTAGCTATAGGGATTGATTACACGGGTTAAAGAGGAAGGGAAAGATGAATTTATCTTTTGATGTTTTGCAATTTGCATTTATTTTATTATACTATTAGTTATTTTATTATATATCTCTCCAGCAGAGTCAGGTTCCTTTACCAAGTCAATGGGATTTTATTCAGTCTCCAGACTACATAAACTCATAGTCCCACGAAGCAGCTGAAAGTAGCTGATATCTCTCTATTTCCACATCCCTGACTTTAGTTCTCTGGCTTCCTCCAATGAGGGGGTAGGGTTCAGAATGGTCAACATTATCTGAAAGGAAAATTGGTCACTGTGGGAATATGGAAAGTTACTGACCTGTGGGGTAAAGGACCTGATGTCCAGTCCCCACCTTTTTAGCTCTTAACTGTCTAGCTCTGTTTATCTGGCTTTTGAAACTTTAATTTCTTCGTCCCTGAGGCACAGTGAATTTCAAATTTGATAAACATTGTAGATGTTTATCTTCTAGTGAATAGACAAGATTTGTGCTGTATAAGTGAAAGACATTGTTTTGATTATCATTGTGAGTTGTTGTGCAGGGATGAGTGTTGTGCCAAGGGAACATAAAAGGCAAAATTATAGCACTTTATTTTTGGCCATTTGGGCAACAGAACAAACACAGTACATGAGATTAAGAAAAGTGTCCTGTTCAAAACTTTATAATTAGTTCAAGGATCTGACCTTCCTCTAAGTTTCAAAAAGCATGGAATTGACTTGACATTTGAATATGAAAATCTATATTATCACTGCACTGGTTTTGCCTTTATCTATCCATATGTGCTGAGACAAGGAACTTGACAGAACTTGCTTGAAATTAGGCTCTTGAGGGCACATGTCAGCTGTATTATGGTTCATGTAGATTCAGTACAATGACATTCCCAACTGAAGAACACTATGTAAGAATGAGTGTCCATAAAATCTAAAAGGGTTAGGGTTCAAGTTAGGGTTTGGGTTAGGGTTCGGTTTTGGGTTCAGGTTAGGGTTGTGAGGCTAAAAGTCCAAAATTAAAGTATTAGCAAGGTGATGCTTTCTCCTCAAATTGTGTAACATTCTGGTGCTGGCTGCCAGTGTTCCTGGGATTCCTCCAATTGTATCCCTGCCTTGCATTACAAGAGGTGCCCTTTTCTATATCTTCTGGTTTCCACTGATTTCCTGTTTCTTGCTCCTGACTGTGGCTTTCTCTGAATCTTAATTCACATTCCTGTGGGTATGAACCCATTGGAAATATAATCACTTTGAAAATGAATGCAGTCTAGCCTTATAAGCACAAAGAAAGCAAAAGCCAGGTTCAGAGAAAGCAACAGGAAGGAGCCAGATAAACTATAATCCATGATTAGTAGCGATGCTTCAGTATGTACTCATCAATTGTAACAAATTACCACACTAATGAAAGATGTTATTAATGGGACAAAGAGTGGGAGGTGAAGGTGGTTAGGTATATGGGAATCCCCTAAATTTTTGATGTAAAATTTATACAATCCAAAGCTTCTTTAAAAATAAAACAAAATTTATAAAAGAAGATTAAGAACACGTCTATATTGGGATACAGAATTCAATCTATTATTGCAGCCTTTTGAGAGTTTCATGCTAGCCAGCACCATAAATACACAGTATGTGAAACATGATATCTTGTGTATGATTTAACCAATATCAGGAAACAATATGGGATAAGAGTAGAGGCAAGGAAAGATATAAGATGTGGCACATCTCTCGATAGGTTACATACATCACAGACAAGGATAAGAGGGTCATACCCTTAATTAGGTCAGTTATGGGCTCTGATTATTGAAGATACTATTCCAACCTGGGCTGAATATCCCAATCATTATAAACTTTGGATCAATTTCTTTATTATATTTCATTAGGAGCATCCTAGATATTCTGATATTCAGAGGTCTTTCTGCTCACTAACTATAAGGGCAACTTCTCTGCATTTAAGCAGGTGGATGTGAGTGGTTAAAATCTTTCTGCATCTATGAGTGATTTTAACCAAAACCATAGGTATAATAATTTCATGTCCTTATGAGAGTTCTCCTTCATAGGCATATAGCCCTCTAAATTCATCCTGAAGTACTTTGATTATTTCTTGGGAAATAGTATACAATAAAAGTCAATATGTTAGAGAGAACTGGGTGTGGGAATGTCCCAATGCATAGAATGTTAAGAAAAGCATCTTATATTTTATTTAAAAAATTTACAATGAGGACAGTAGTTCTCAGTATGTATAATATTTTCATATTTATTGTTTATTTTAATTCTCAAGACTCCTTAATGATCTAAATGTTTTTACCTCCATTTTAATATGGATGTAGCTCAGGGAAGTCAGCTAACTTGCTCAAAGCCAAATGGTATAAATTGTAATAAGCTTCTTTTTTTTTTTTCTACCTTTAAGTTCACTGTTCTTTCCAGTACAGCACATCTACCTCCCCTCAGTGATAATGAATAAGTAGTATTTGATTTTCTGGGATTCTATGAATAGTAAGTAATTTATATTGCTTATCAAAGCCTTTGGCCTTGCTATTTCATTCAATCAAAGTTTAATAATGTGACCTCCTTGAGGTGTACTATTAGAAAATAAAATTAATTAGTTGAAGCCCAGTGGTACAGATAACCTAACTACTGAAACAACTCATTCCCTCATAGGACATGGACTCTATACAGGGCTAATTTCAAAGCATAGATTTCTTTTTCCTAGTGGGAAAATCATTCATATTCTTTTAATAAAGAACTACACAGAAATTTACTTTTAAATATGCACTTTAAAGGTTAAATTGGTGTTAATCTAGTTTTCCAAAATAATACACCAAATGAATTTTTAAGACCAGGGACAGCTCTGTTCCTTTACATCATACTACTGACAATGCTATCTGTAAGACATGATGGCAAGAAATAGGAATTCAGTTTCAGCCAGATGCTAACATTTCAGAGTCTTGTTGATGAGAGTAGGAAAAGAGTCTCTTGACAAGAAGGTGTGCGTGGAAGCCACAGTCATACAATACATCACAAAGTCACACTTTTCTAATTCCAGTGAAAGACAATTTTTATGTCTGATTTTTAATGTTTTAGATAAATAGAAGCTATTTCAATAACTGGTGCTTTAAGAATGGACACAAGATTATTAAACAGTGAGTTTTTATTTGAAATTTCAGCAGTCACATTAAAAACTTAAAGTACAACTAGTCTCTAGAATGACAGACGAGGTCATAAAAGCATCTACGTCCTCACTTAAGGGTCTGAGCATCTTGAGCATTTCAACCATATGTTTCAGACAATTTTTCAAACCCTAAAATGTCTTAGTTCAATAAAGAATTCTAACCAATTGTGTTCATGTAGACAAAAATATACCATGCACATTTAAGTTCTTATTCACATTTGAACTAAATACAAAAAATTAAATTATGCTGTGCCTTATCTTTTACCCTGAGGGAATATTAATTAATCTGTTTCTCAAATAAAACTCTAATAATGTAATTCCTAATGCAATTGTTAACTTATATGCTAATATTTCTTATAAGCCCTTCTTTGCTTCTGACAAAATCTGTTTCGGGTCATTCATTCTATTGACAAATATTATTTTCTCTTTGCACGTAATTATTTTATTTTTAAAATAATGATTAAATAAAGTAAAACATGATATTCTTAAAGTAATTTGTAAAAATATTTGACTTAGGAATATAACTATGATCATTCAGAGATATGGTAGAAGAAAGAAACTGCCTTAGAAACCTCAATATTTTGTGAATTATAGTTCATATATGTCTTATCCTATGGTTAAGAGTAAATGAAATTTTTAGTTCCCAGTAAAATTATACATATCTTGAAACTTGTCATCCTACTTTGCTGTACTGCCTGTTTTTCTTAAATATTTTTCTCCCAGCTGATATATTGCAATCCCACTCATTTTTTCCATGAAGATTTCCATATCTCATTGGATAGAAGTACTCTCTCTCCAATATGTTCCCAAAGGACTTCAAACTTTCATTAACAACTTGAACATTTTTTGCTTTCTTCATTTGCTCACCAGATAAAGTCATTCTTGGATGGCGAATTTCTTTATTCATGTATTATTTCCTCTTTTCTTATTTTGCATTAGGAACTTCAGCACTATCCTGTCTGCATCAAGGTTAAAATCAGGTATGTTGCACTATTGAACTCATCTTGATAGAGGATCACCATGGATATAAAATTAGATTTTCAGTTTTTTAAGTGAAGAACATCTAGAGATATATTAATAACTTATAAAGAAAAAGCAAAAATGATTAAGCAGAATAGCTTGCAATACATTCTACTGGTAATGGGGAAGGTGAGGGTACAAGATAACTATGTGAAAGAATGAAGGCACATGACCTAGTCTAATATCCTTTAAAAAATGATAATGAAAGAACTTCTGGTGAGCAAAAGAAATACCATATGAAATTCTTCAAGAGTATGTGCCTGGTTGCCTGGAATTTCTTATGGGATAAAACCCTGGAATCTATGGGTTCATGGCATTTGATTCCTTAGAATGTGTCTCATAATCTGTGCAATACATTGAATGTAAAATGGAAATGTATCATGACAAGATAGTCTCTTGAGTCAGTGAAGATAATTGCATATATGGCTTAGAGAGCCCGTGTGTTAATTTTCTATTGGTGCTGTACTAAGTTACAAAAATTAACAGCTTAAAACACCATAAATTTATTATCTTATACTTTTGTACATCAGAAATTTGATGCTTGCCTCACTAGGCAAAATCAGGATGTTGGCTGGGCTATGTTCCATTCTGGAGGCTCTAGGGTAGAAAATGTTTTCTTGCCTATTCTACTTTCTTGCTTCCTTGAGACTTCCTACATTTCCTGGCTCATGGACTCATTCCTCCACCTTCAAATCCAGAGGAGTGTGTTGAGTCCTTCTGACATGTTATCACTTCATATCCTTACTCTTCCACATTTAAAGTCCCTTGGTATTATATTGGGCCAAAACATCTAAATAAGAATAATTTCTCAATTTTACATTCACCTGATTAGCCACCTTAATTCCATCTACAACTTAATTCCTCTTTGTTGGATAAAATAACCTATTCATGGATTCACAATAATTAGGATGTGGACATCTTTGGGAAGCCATTGTCTGCTTACCTCTCCACACATACCTTTGACTAGAGTATATCCCATGAGGCAAGAAAACACCAGAGAGTAATGGTGAAATTCCAGATTTATCTTTGTTCAGTCATTTACTTATGGTTATCTACATCCTTGAAATTATTCATAAAATTTGATGCTGGGTAAGATCTCGTATTCACATGAACCTGACTTGCCATTCTAATGCTATTATGTCTTGCAAAATCTTTATTTAGAATAACAATAGAATGACTTTATTTAGAATAACATTAACTCATATTTTATCTCTTACTACTTCTCTTACTATGGTCCATAAACATTGGCCCTCTTGCTGCTGCTTCTTTTTTTTTTTGGATATGTACTCATTTATTCTCTTTTTAAAAAACAGTGATAGTAACATACTATCACTAAGCTGTATTTATGGTTCCACTTGAGTACATAAAGAGCTTTCACATTTTTTTTCATTTTGACATGGTAGTTATTTTAGCAAAGTAAAATACTTTGCTCAGTCATTCACTCATTCAACAGCTAATGAGTAACTTTTTATATGCTAATTTTCCAATTTGATATTCATTTTATGATGTGGTTCCTAAAAGTTCTGTTCATTCTACTATTTATTATCTGACTTTTAAAATTTATTATTTTGTGGAAATTCTTTAAATAACCTGTCAGATAAATGTCTTGAAAATATCTTCTAATATGTGGTCAGATTTTCTTTTCACTTTCTCTTTTTTTAGTTCTTTAATTTTTTTTATTTTTATTTTTAAAGAAGCTTTAGACTACATAAGTGTTACACTGAAAATGTAAGGAATTCCCATATACCCACTCTTTCCTCCTCCCACACTTCTCTCCATTAACAACATCTTTCAGTAGTGTGGTACACTCATTACAATCGATGAACACATATTGAAGCGTTGTTACTAAGCATGGTCTATAGGTTACATTATGCTGTACACTTTGCACTACACAATTTTATAGGTTTTGACAAAATACATAACAGCTTGTATCTGTCATTGCAATATCATGCAGAACAATTCCAATGTCCCCAAAGTGCCCCATGTTGCACAAATTTGACCCCCTTCCTCTCCTCAGAACTTCTGGTGACCACTCTCTTTATATTAATGTCACAAGTTCTTCCGTTACTAGAATAATAAAGTCTACTTTAGCCCATAGTTGCATCTATATGGAGGATTTTCAGGAAGTGATGTCCACTCTGTTTCTAATTAAAAGGGGGCTTAGATCCCATGGAACAAGTAGATGGAACTGTCTTGCTTGCAGTTGTAGATGTTCTCTGCTTTTTGGGATGGACATTGTCCATCAACATCCTTTGTTAGCTGTCCTGGGTGAGTCTGATGAACAGAAGAGTAGGTGTTGTCTACAGCTATGCTGAGATTCAGGGCTCACCTGGCTTATGACCACCCAGAAAATTTAAGTCTTTGGGACATATCTTTAATGGGTATAATGGTAATTATAGGTTCAAATAAATGGAGCAGAAGAACCCTGTATAGGAAAATTATAGATGAGTCTAACTCTGATACATCAGAGGAGGTGAGTTATCTTATAAGGTAAGGCTCACCGACCCGGTGCCAATTTCCTGGGGTTGCCTGCCCTGCCTATAGTGTCTAGATATCTCTAGAGCCCTCAGGAGCACCCCTGCTTGAGGCACTATTTACTGTGGCAGTCAGTGAAATACTCCTGAGACATGCATAAGTGTAAGCTCTAGAATGATCTCCCGACTCACTTTGAAATCTCTTAGTCATAAAAATTCATTTATATTTAATATTTGTCCCTTTTGGTCTAGTTCTTTTTCCAAATGCATCATTAGTTGTTGCTTGGTATAAATCCCTCGGTGCCAGGGAGGCTTATCCTCAGGAAGCATGTCCCATGCCTGGGGGAAGGTAGTGAATTTGTATACTGAGTTTGGCTTAGAGAGAGGACTCATTTACCAACAAGGAGGCTTTCAGGAGGTAACTCTTAGCAATATATATTACTGGGCTAAGTTTTGATTCTTCTAAAAAATGCCAAATATGTCCTTACTTCAGGGTTTTTGTACTTTCTTTTGCCTTTGTCTGGAATCTTCCCTTCACTGTCTCTAGTCATTACTCAAAAGTCATCTTTTCAGTGATGCCCTCCTTGGTCTGAAATTAGACCCCCTGCAGCAAAGATTCTCTATCTCTCTTCCGTACCTTATTTTTATGCTCAACACTTATCAATACTCTTCTATATAGTTTACTAATTTTTATTGTTTTTACTGTTTTATCTCCATCTTCCACATTCACTGCTGAATCACCAGTGTTAAAACATGTTGTAGGCTCTGAACAATTATTTGATGTAATTAAATATAAAATGAACTACCTTTATTTTGCTAATATTTGATTGAATCTCACAGCAAAATTTTTAAATATTATTGTGTTTTTCCACCATTGTATGAATATCAGGAAACAAGGTAGTTAAGGTGGACCAAGACACTCTTTTTTTCAACCTAGCATTGAATTGGGCAGATAATGACATGTTTGATAAAGGACATTGATGACTGCTTTTTTAGGCAACCATCTGCCAATTCTCTTATTATGTAAATACCCTGCCTCCAAATAAGTAAATTAATTCCAATCCATATTTCTAGTTAGGAACTCTAGATGTAAAATGTGAAAAACTGGAACACAGGCAGCATTTCTGACTTAGTATATGCTTAATATATTCTGACTTAATGCAATGGAAACATCCAGTATCCAGCCATATCCTGGTCTTCTTTCTTTTGGGCAACATAGGACAATGACATTTTACTGCCTCACTATTTGAAGAGGAGCTAAAAGAGTTGTTCTATATCAAACCTTATGGCATGGAGCGAACATATTCTTTAGAGGGAAATTAATAGTTGTAAATGTCTACAATTAAAATAAAGAACAATTTCAAAACAATTATCTAGCCTACTTTAAGATACCAGAAAATGAACTAAAATGAACTAAACTTAAGGCAAACAAAAGAAAGGAAATAATAATAAAGATTAGAGTGGAAATTAATAAATTTGAGACTAGAAAAGCAATAGAGAAAAATCAACAACTAAAGTTGGTTTCTTTGAAAAGATCAGCAAAATGAAAAAAAACAAAACAAAACCTAAGTTGGATAACCAAGGCAAAAAAGAGTGAAGAGTCAAATTAGTCAAATAAAAGTTAATGAAAAAGAAAACATTTGTACTGACCTTACAGAAATAAGACAGTATTAAAGTTAAAACTATGAAAAACTGTATGCCAATGCATTAGATAAGTTATATAAAATGGACAAATTCCTAGAAGGACATAAACTACCAAGTCTGGCTCAAGAAGAAAGACAAAAAAGTATATTGATCTATAAAAATAAGACTGAATTTATAATCTAAAAGCTAGTGATTTCTATTTCTAGCTCAATTTATTTTCTGCATTTGTGCCATGTAATTCAATAGATGAAGCATGGTGTTTTCAACAAATTGTGCTGCAACAACTGAATATCCACATTCAAATAATAAAATTGAACCACTTCATATCATACATGAACATAAACTAGAAAATTGATCTAAACATAGGAGATAAAACTGTAAAATTTAGAATAAAATATAGGAGAAAATCTTTGTGATTTGGAGTTAGGAAAGGACTTCTTAGAAGCTTAAGTAACAAAAGAAAAAAAAACATAGAATTCAAAGTTAAAATTATTTGTGCTTCAAAGATCACTACCAAGAAAGAGAAAAGGCAACCTACAGGGTGGGAGAAAATATTAGAAACCCATGTATTTGATAATTTATAAGAATATATAAAGAAATCTTATCTTACAGATCAATAATTAAACAAAAACAATTGAAAAATGGGCAAAAGAGGTTCAAGTCATTTTTCTGTGGAAGATACACAAGTGACCAATTAGCACATGAAAAAATGCCTGACATCAGATAAATACAAATCAGAAGCCCAATAAGGTTCTATTTCACAGGCAGTAAATAGCTAAAATAAAAATTCAGATAATAACTATTGGCAAAGGATGTGGAGAATTCAGAACACTCAAATACTGTTGGTGGAAATGTAAAATGTTACAATTACTTTGAAAAAGTCTGGAAGTTTCTCAAATGGTTAAACGTAGAGTTATCAAATGGCTTAGCAATGTCACTGCAAGACCATTTCCACAAAAAAATTTTAAAAAGTGTCCCAGAAAAAATTGTATATAAAAGTTTGTGGCACATTTTTCATAATAATCAAAGTATAGAAACAACTCAAATGCCCATCAACTAATGAATCAATAAACAAAATGTAGTATATCCATACAATGGGATATTGATTGGCCATAAAAAAGTAATAAAGTACTCATACATGCCAAATGACATTTGAACCTTGAAAGCATGATTCTAAATGAAAGAAGCCAGTAGCAATGATAGCAAAAAAAAAATCAGTAGCAATAATTCTATCATTATGAAACATGTAGAACAGGCAAATCTCTAGAGACAGAAAGTAAATTAGGGGGCTACTTAGGGCTGGGAAGGTTGCAGAGAATTTGAATGAGTACAAGATTTCTTCTGAGAATGATGAAAATGTTATGAAATTGATTGTGATGGATGCAAAACTGTGAATATCCAAAAAAATCATTTGATTGTTATAAATGCTTGGATTGTATGATGCGTGGACTATGTTTCAATAAAGTAATTATATAAAAAAGCAAAAAAAAATAGTTCTTATCAATAGAATGTGCACTAAAGTGACTTGTGTCCAAGAAGCATTCATTTGCCAGAAAAATTTCACCCATGTGGTTTTCCTGATACAGTGATCCAATAATATTTGTAAAACCCAGTAACCCAATGCCTCAGTTTTCTTATAATGACAAACATTTATTTCTCATTTTTTGAAGCTGTGAGTCAATGGAGTCAACCAAGAGTGCATGTTCTTTACTTTATGTGTGAGACCACGTTCTGAAGGGACATCAGAAACTGAGATATGTGTAAAAAAAATGGCAGTAGAGCAAGCCCCCCCACCCCCACCAAAACACAAAACTTTTTATTCACTTCTGTTTATATTTTATTGATGAAAGCAAGTCATATAGGCCATAGCAGCATCAGTAGAGCCAAACACAGAGGGGAAGAGGAAAGCATATATACTTGCTGAAAATAATATATTTAATCTTCCACAAAATGCTGTGTGATTGTAGAAGAAGAAGCCTTGTATTGGTAAGTTGGAGCTAAAAAAAATAAAGCAGCCTCAATTGCTGTATCACTTGTCAAGTGCAAAACAAATCTACACTTAGGTAAGAAGAGATTTTATTTAAAAAGTTAGTAGAAAAGGGGAGATGGGCTATTGCAAGAGGAAGAATACTCCATGACATCTGCAAGAATCTAAGGCTAAGCAGAAAATGACCTGTTTTTTGTAGGTAACTGATAACAAGGCTTTAAAGGAATGGGCACTGGAAAGTGGCATAAATGAATGAGTAGTTGGAGATTGAATTGAGTAGGCAGTAGATTGGAGAATGCTTTACCCTGAGTTAAATTTATTCACAGAAGGGCTATTAAGAAGAGGTTATATAGTGGTTCAGGCTGAGGGAGGCCCAAATTTCAGGAGCCTGGGGAAAGAGAACCTTAACAAAGGATTTTTTGTGTTGCATTTTTTCCAGTTAATCAGTGTGGACAAAATAGTTCAACTATTCAGTTATGAGGTCAAGAATGAGAATTCGGAGGCCTTTTATAGGTAAACAAGGAGGAATCCTTGAGACTTTTCTAAGTCATATGGGGAAAGGTACTTCTTTGCAGAAAGCCTTTTCCTGAGCACTATAAGGTAGAGGATTTCTTTAACCTTCACTGTTTATTTACAAGATCACAAGATGTGGTGTATTGGGACTGCATGTATCCCAGAAAATCATGTTCTTAAAGCTAATTAGTTCCTGTGGGTGTAAATCTATTGTAAGTAGAACCTTTTGATAAGATTACGGCATGGCCAAGGGTGGGTCTTGGTTAAATTTTAATTTGGTAGTGGCACTTCTATAGCAGTCATTTTTGACGTTATAGAATGCCTTTGTATAATGCTTACATAAACACTTACCCTCTCTGACATTTATCTATTGCCTAACTACAAAAAAGATAATCATTATTTAGCATCTTTGTAATGCTGAAGCTCTGTCTATCTGTAACCTTTATAATAATTTTGAGACCCTCTAGTATCAATCCAGTTACCTACTTCAAGTAAAAACACAGAAAACATTTAAAAAGCTCAAATCACATCTCCAGTGTAGACTCAAATACTCAGAATATGGAGCTGGAAACATTTGCCCAATTGTTGTATTCTGAATCAATATGGATAGTCTAGTATAATCCGTAATCATTTAAACTTTTAAATTTAAAATAATTACATCCTAGAGTTCAAATCCCTAGTTACCTCTCCCAGCTTTATGTGCAGTGTGGTATTATAGCTCTCCTCTTTGAATTATCTAAGAAGAGTTTTAAAGAAAAAAATTGAAATTTACCTTAAAGCTAGTTGAATCTGAAAAAAAAAATCCTCTTACTGTAGTCCTGTATATATAAATATCTCATCTGTTTCTATGGATATATATCTATTCATATACTAAGATATATAGTCTCTGAGTGAGAGATAGAGAAAGAGAAAGTCACAGCAGCAAGAAACTGAAAGGAATGAAACCCGGAGAGAAGAGAGACCAATGGATGCAGTCAGATGCTTGTCTTGTGGCGGAAGACTCAAGGAACAGTAGCAACAGTCTTTGGGAAGAAAGCATTACCTTGATAATGACTTGATTTCAATATTTTTCTCAGCCTCAAAACTGTAAACTAATAAATTCCCATTGTTAAGTCAACCCATTTCATGGTATCTGCTTTCAGCAGCCTAGCAAATGTTGAGTAATATTCAACAGTGTCACACTGCATAGGAAAAGCTGTCGTGGCATGTTATTGGAACCCACATATTAGCTAAATGTTTATTTTGTTGAGACACTGAAATTAAGCCTATTCAAACAAATACACCAATTTTTCTCCTAATTTAATTCTTCCTCTTGATGTTCCTATTTGTATTAATGACTTTCAGAAAGCTTGGCATAAACAAAGTGAAATATGTTCAAAACATACTGCTTTTTCTATATCTCACCCTCCCCAAATCCATTACATTCATAATGTTTTAGGTTCCATTTGTAAGATGTAGTTTATATTTGATTTCTTCATTTCTTTTTTATTTTGCTGCCATATTGTAGGTCTTCATTTTTCCTATTGATAGGTATCACTAACATTTGTTGAACACACTGAATAATAGTTACTATTTTAAATATAACTATTAGTTCTTTAAGTTCTTCAAAAAAAGGTACCAATATTATCTTTCTTATATTGATGAGGTATTTGAGGAAAGGTAAAATTAGATAACCTTTCCAAGATCGAGTATGTTAAAAGGTCGAACTATATGTGGAACACAGGCTGACTGGCTCCAGAGCCCATGTACGCATTTATTAGATTTGACTGCATTTTGCTAGTGTGGGAACATATTACTTTTCCCTTTCCCTCCAATCTGATTTTTTTGGTGGTGTGCTAATCTTCTCTAAAACACATCTTCCTACTACATTTTCTTTTACAAACAACTCTTTTGCTTTACTTTTTTGCAAGAAATAGTATTGTTATGGGTTAAATTTTATCGCCATAAAGACATGCTTAAGTCCTAACCACCAATCTTGTAAATGTGAATTTATTGGGAAATTAGGCCAAACTGGACTGGCTTAATCCAAAAGGACTGGTGTCTTTCTAGGACAGGAAGAACTGTATGCAAAGAGATAGATCTAGGGGAGAACAACAACTCAGGCAGAAATTGAAGCCCAAGGATTAACAGGAAAAGCCATATCAAGGAAGAGGCAGGAAAGGATTCATCCCTACACATGTAAAACTCTTAGCCTCCAGGAAGATGAGACAATAAACTTCCGTGTTTTGTTGTTTTTTTTTTAACCATCCAGTTTGTGGTGGTTTGTTATAGCAGCCCTAGGAAACTAAGTCATGATATAAAGAAAGAATGACTAGAAATGGTGAAGGGAGAGAGAACTTTAATGTTAGACATAATGAAAAAGAAAGGTCTTGCCAGGGAGAAATAAATTTGGTTCTGAGTATCATCAAGGAACAAGCTTTTGAAGATTTGGTGAGAGGCAGATATTTCAAATCGGATAAAAATAACAATTGTAGAGAACCTTATGGGAGAAATAGCTGGCTATATAGAAGAAATATTAATTTAAAAAATTAACAGGATTGGGCAGAGTATAAACATTATAAGGTGTGGAGGTGGGAGGTAAGAAGAAATGGTACAATAGAATACAGCAAAACCAGAGAATATGTGCAATTATTAACAAAGTAGGAAGTTGATAGAAGGTTTTAAGGAATTGAATAATACTTTTGGGCTTAACTTTAAGAAATGATCTCTGGCTACTAAGTGGAGGGAAACAAGATAGAAGTTCCAATACTTATGAGCAAGTATTTGGAGTGGTCTGAGGGAGAAGCTATTAATTTTTTCTTGGGTTTTAGCAGCAGTCACAGAAGACAGCAGATTATATAGGACTTATTTTTATCACAGTCAGATAGGTTTGCCTAGTGTATAGGTGCCAAGGGGAAAGATGATATAGAAAACAAGGATGACTCCTAGATTTTTATCTGGGTAACTAATTGGATATGGAGAATGGGCAATAAATTAGGAAGACTCAAAAAGAAAAGGCTTAGGAAGAAATATTTAGAGGTCTGTCATTTGAGGAGATTGATTAAGTACACTATTGGATATAAATGTATAGATTGGTAAGGAAGAGGTTCTGAGGATGGAGAAGGTAGATCTTCTTTAAAACCATGAGATTTGATGGGATTACCTAGAATTGGCTACACATAAGGGAGAAATAAAACACTGTGCACTTTAATTTTCACCTCTTGTTTCTTGCCACATTTTGGTGTAGGTGTTAATAAGAAGTGAAAAGGATGAATGGCAGTCATCTGGAAAAAAGAAGACGGTCAAGTGAAATAATTCATAGATGCAATTATTGACTTCTCAGTAATTGATAGTGAATGAAAGTTGGCTAAAATTGTAATGAGGAAGATGGTAAAATGACACCTGAAGACAATCTTTTAAACCAAATACTATTTTAATGATGTATTTCTTTTTCTGTGAACCAGTAATTAAAGCAAAGGTATTTTTCCCCCAGATCTCCTTATTACACATACCATCCCACACATGCTTACACACACACACACACACACACACACACACACACATCTACATGCAAATATATAGGAATCAGTAGCTTTCCTGACTAATGAATGATTTTAAAACAATGTACAATAACATGATGAGAAATTATAAGGAGTGAAAATTTTACAAGCTTTATCCCCTTAGGTGCCAAGCTGCGATTCTTAAAAAATAACTCTTTATTCTACCTAGAATAATGAATAAAATATGACTCTTTAAAGCCTAGAGAATGTTTCAAACATGAGCCTCTTAAAATTAAGGAATAAAGTCAAAACTTATGAGTTCTTTTCATTGAGTTCCATAAAACATTATCACAATTGCTCTATTTCTCCTTAACAGCTTATTTTTCCTGAGAGTCTAATGAGAATTATATGAGATAGGGATCAATTAAAAGCATGATCTCAGACACTGCATTTGTGCAACTATTTCAGAAGCATGAGAGCATGGCTGTCCCAAGACAAAATTGAAAATAGGCAAACAATAGGCAAAACTTTGTTTTCAACATCATTTTAAACCTTTTCTTTTTTCTGCATTCCCATTGTATCCGCTCTCTGCACAACAGTTTTGCTATTCAAAATAAAATCTTAATATGTTATTGAGAATTTCAACCCATGTCAAGTCCTGTATACTCTCTCCTCTTACCTGAGAGATCACATAAATATTTCAATAGCATCCTCCTGGAAAGAGGCTTGTCTACATGCTTTAGTCTGAACCCAAAATTGATAATCCTAACAATATGAATTTTGATTCATATTCATTTTAATATGAACGTTAAAAAATGGTTGGAAGAGAGGTATAATGGTAAAGGAAGAACTCTAAAGTTACCTTGCCAATGCTGTAGTATTACCTTTGAAGTCAGACTGACTGGGTCAAAATATTTGCTCTGTCAATTTCATCTCGTCAAGACTTGATAGTTCTATGCCTCAGTGTTTACATCTGTAAATGGGCATGCTAGTAGTACCTATTTTGCAGTACAGCTTCAAGTTTAAATGAGTTTTATGAAAGAAAACATTCAAAACAATATCTGACACAGAGCACATATTCATCATACGTTGTTTTACTTTAAAAAGTTATCTGTGAACAAGGTTTGTGATGAACATTAACAACTATATACATGTTGTCATCAAATTTCCAAGGCTGAAAAAAATTGATTCAAAAGAAACTGGCATAACTACACTGGAGGACAAAATTATAAAGTAAGACACTTGCATTTACATAAGATGATTAAGCCTGGATTTAAGAAGAGTAAGTACATGAACAATCATTCCATCCAATCAGTGTGGGACTATAAAGGGCAGAGGTATGGGTAGACTCCATAATAAAATTTTTTAAAAAGTTAAATTAAGTAATAATAGATATAAGTACTAATGGATGTACCAAGACAGAGAACAGATTATTGATCTTGAGAAAATGAAGTAGTAAGGTGTTTCATCAAAGGAGTAGGACTAGGTAGAAGCTAAATATCACAGAAAACTATATACCTATCTTGAAAGGTATACACACCCTTCCACAAAATTACACTTATTGAGGTAACAAAGTGCCTTTATATTTAAAAAGAGAATGAAAACCAAATTCTTCAATAGATGACAGGGAATAAAAGTGGATAGATTAATAAAAAAAGATAAAGTAGCACGATGAGGATTTTATGGTAGATTGAGGGAGATAGCAATAAAGCAAGTTTGAACAGTAATCATCTCCAAATAAATGCTTTTAATATACAATTTTCACAGCACACATACATTCAATCTTTATGAAGTATAGAATGATGGGATATTTTATTAATAGAATCCAAATTAATTTACTCCATGTATCTCTGATACTTCTTTTTAAATTCCTAAACCTGTCCATACACATCTCATAGCTCCTATAGCAAATATTGCATGTGAAAGCTACTTACACAGATTTTTATAGGTGTGCAAGATGTGACTAAATTAACATTATATCAGAGATGGGATCTTTTGAAACAAGCTTTCTGGATAAGTAAAAGTTATTATTTATCTGGAATAAAGCTATAAACAAAAGAACTTGCAATCTTCCCTTGATTTTACATGAGTTGAGTTCCTGAAAATTTCAGCCTGTTTTAAACCATGAATACACAAGTGCGCACATGGGTGCGAGTCAGGGGCTACCCAATAACTATAAACACTTTCAACTATGTGTATTTCCACCAAGATATCTGAAAAATATGCAAGGCAATGAACAATTCCTGTGTGTGGCAGTTTCTCACATTGTAATACATTTGCTTATCGGGCTCTGCCAAGTAAATGCCAGTAATACCTCTCAGTCCCTGGGATAACCAAAAAAAATGTCCCAATACATTTCTAAAGTACCCCACTCTGGAAGTGATAAAGCCTTAGCTGAGGACTGATACTGAATCATGCATTCTTGGTAACAAGTATGCATGTCTTCGTAGCTTTTATTTAAAGATGTTGAGGGCTGTGTGTAGGGGAATGGTCTGAACTAACAAAGAAGCACCTAGCCCAAGGCTTCAAATATAGTAGCTATTTTAAAAATCCTGAAGGAATGAAGGAAGGGAAAAATGAATAAAAGCCTGCTTTCATTTTCATCTTAAAAAGTGGTTTAAATTTCCTACTAGGTACTATAACAGGTACAACATGACAATCACATAGTTTCAAAAATATTTTCTAATAATAATGATTTTAAATTCTTGGCTGAAAAACATCTCAAAGAACATATTTATATGGGTTATTCAATTTTAACTTGAAAACTAAGTGCATGTGTATGTTTAAATGTATACTTCATAAATACATACATATAACAATTATAAAAATAAGTCTATCAACAAAGCCCCAAAATACATGAAGAAAAATTTGACAAAATTGAAGAGCAAAATAGATAATTCAATAATAGACGGAGACTTCAATATGGTATTTTTAATAACAGAACAAATAGGCAGAGGATCAACATGGAAATAAGACTTGTCAACACTATAATCCAAAATATGTGACGGACCTTTAAAGCAGATTCAAGCTAAGAACAGCAGAATACACAGTACCACAAAGTGCATATAAAATATATCCTAGAGTACTATCTGCTAGACATAAAATAAAAAAATAAATTTCAAAAGATTGGAAACATACACAGAATATTTTCTTATAATAGACTGAAAGTAGAAAGAGAGGATCATAGACCTACATGGTAGAACTAAAACTAAACAAACTTTAAGAGAAAACATAGTAGTAAATCTTTGTGATTTTAAGGTTTGGCAAAGCTTTATTAGATATGACACCAAAGGTATATTACCAAGGAAAAAATAGATAAATTAGACTTCATGAAAATAAAAAAATATTTTCCTGCAAATATCACCATCAATAAAGTGAAAAGAAAGCCCATGGCATAGGGACTTCTATCTAGAATACAGAAAGAACATTTGTAACTCAGTAATATAAACACAAATTACCAAATTTTAAAAATTGACAAAAGACCTGGATATATATATTTCTCTAAAAAAAGAGTAATACCTAATAAACACATGAAATGATGCTCAGTAGCATTAGCTATCAAGAAAATGCAAATCAAAACGAGGGTCCACTATTTATACCCATTAGGTTGGATGTAATAAAAAAGATAATTGTTTCTGCAAATATTTTCCCCAATCCTGTTGATTTTTTTCTCATTCCCTTGTTAAGTCTTTCAAAGAGTGACAGAAAGGGAGGGAGAAGAGGAGGGGAGGAGGGGGAGGAGGGGGGAAGGGGAGGAGGGGGGAGGGAAAAGGGAAGAGGGTGAGGGAGAAGGGAAGGGGGGGGAAGAGATGAGGAGGGAAGGGAGGGAGGGAGAGTGGAATAAAGGAAGGAAGGAGGGAAAGAGGAAGGAAGGGAGGGAGAGAAAGAGGAAGGAAGGGAAACCAGAATAGACTATCATAAAACTAACCAGTTCCTGTTGAGTCAATAGGTTGAAGTAAATATTAGCCGTTCAAGACAAGCTTTGGTGAGTATTGCACAATAGATCAGTGAGTTCTATACTTAGTAGAGATAAACAAACAAACAAACAAACAAAAAAACAGCACCAAGTTTTAGAAACAGGGAAAATCAATCAGAAAGAAGGATTTTTCTACATGTCTCATTAATTATGCCAAAATTTTAAAAACTCTTTTTTGTTTTTTGACCTAAACTCTAAGTTGGTCTTATCCCTCAGTGCTACTTCCCATGGTAATTAGTGTGTAAAATAAAAGGCTTTTAAAATGTTCTTTCTTAAATTTCTTTGTGAAAAATGTTAGACTGTTGCCAAATGAGAAATTTGGTAAAGTAATGGAAACACAGAAGATAAAAGGATAGTGCATTTTTTAATGTTTGAGTATTTGTAATTTATAATTCCTTGGCATTTCAAACCTTCACTCATCCTATATGTGACCTATTTCTAGAAGCAAAGTGGACTTCACACTAATAAAATTGGTTTCTAGCCATCTGTTAATAACTAATTGTGGATTTTGTGTTTAGTGTGCTGACAGTTTGTAATCCTGTGCACACAGGTGTGCCTAGTTGGTATTATTTGAAAAAGCCTCTCTGTGAACTGATCATTTAAAGATTGTAAAACTCTTCTATGAAAACAAATTAGTATAGTGAGCTGAAGCAGATATTTATTAAATAGCAAATTTCAAAGGGCCTTTAGCAATTTGGGATAATCTAATTCATTATTTTAGCCATGGAGAGTGAAATATTTGTGATACCTACAGTTTATTTTCATTTCTAACACATCGATTTCTCTAGTGTTCCAGTGGGTAATAACATGAAGTTTTACCATCCATGTATGTTTTAATTTTAGAAATAGTTATTCACAAAAGAAATAATATTGAAACAGCATATATCCATTCCCTCGGAAGAAAATATTTTATATTTTAAATCAAGAATATACCGTGATCTTATAATTTTCTTGCTATATCCTCTTTCAAACATCTTATTAATGTATTAAGATCTCATAATCAACTCTGTTAATAGTCTCTTATCTACATTCTTAGCCCCATATAACTCTTTAAGACCACTTGCTTTTGGAAAGGTTCACTTGGATTTCTTATTTTTATTCTCAAAATTAACTCCTCCAAAGTGAAAATCACCACCTTTTTCTCGCATTCAAACTCCCTTCTATACCTTTTCTTCATCATTCTATTGCCTTAGTTCTTTCTTGGTTCTTCTCCTTCCTACATTCCTTCCATCCAAACATCCTTCTTTCCCTTCTTTCTTCCTTTCTTCTATCATATCTTTCTGTTTTTATATCATTCTCTCTTTCTTTTATATGTATAAAACTTCTCCCAGCAAGTTCAAAACTTTGACTCATCTCTAACTGGTGCCTCTCCTTGTGAATGTCTATTCCATCTCTGATTGTCTCTGACATATACATTTTGTTCCTTAGATTTGCCTCTTATAATAGCTCTCTAATTAGGGTTTTCGTGACCATTTTGAGGAGCAAAGGGACTAAGTACATATATCTGCACTGCGTATTTCCAAATCTACTCACCAATTTACACTAAATCCATGTTACTTTATGCTTCCTAATTAGCCTTTCTGCCTCTATGCTTAGTCCACTTCTCTTGAATACTGTATGCTAATTTTTAAATTATTCTCGTTTGTCTGTAAAAAGTACCTTAATGAATATATATTTTAAAAAAAATAAAATTCCAATCATTATGAGGTATTTAAGGCCCCCATACTCTCAGCCATGTTTCCCATGTCTCCTTAATAATAGCCCTACTCTCAGCCATGATTCCCATTTATCCTTAATAATAGCCCTATCCTCTGGTTTACTTTGAAAGACCTGCTATCCCCTTTATGCCTATGTAATTAATAGCCATTTTAAGGTCTTTCTCTTTTGAAGCTTTTCCCTCATACCCCACACTTTTTTTGGCAAGTATGTTCAACCCAGGAATATGAAGTATTTACATGCTTCTTTGTATTTGATTTTTAATTTTTTTTAACCATTAAGTTTTCCAACCTAGGTCATGAGACCTCCAAAAATAGGAATAAGCTTTCCTATTTTCCTATATACTCTAGAAGAGAGCAAATTGATATCAGAGTGTGCATACACATTAATCATCTAATAATCTATTGGCGATGATTTAATCTGCAAACATTTATAGCAATTACTATGTAAATATTGTGAGAGTAAGTAAAGAACAGAGGCAAGTTTTGTTGTTTTTTTCTCCATGCAATTTATTTAAGTTATTTTTTAAAGAAGTTGTAGGTTTCAGAAAAATCATCCATAAAATACAGAGGTCACATATATCTCCTTATTACTAACACCTTTCATTAGTATGACACATTTGTTACAATTGATGAAAGAACATTTTCATAATTTTGCTATTAACTATAGTCCCTGATTTTCATTAGGGTTCCCTCTTTGTGTTGTACAGTCATATATTCTAGTATTATATACTCTAAAATTTTCCTTTTTAACTACATTCACATCTACAATTCAGTGCTGTTAAATACGTTAATAATGTTATTACCATCACCACTATCCATTACTCAAACGTTTTAATCAACCCAAATAGAAACTCTGTACAATTTAAGCATTAGCTTGGAGTCAGGTTAAACCTGGCTTTGAATCATACTTTTACTGATTAACTTAAGTGTCCTTATAATAATAATGAACTCTGAGTTCCTGTTTATTTTTCTTAAAATGGAGATAGTAAAACCATCCATTCAAGATATTGTGAAGATAAAAGTAAACAGAAAAATGAGAACACCCATAACAGTTTCTGGATTCCCCCTTAAAGAGTAGTAAATGGTATCTTTATTATTACATTTTGATGTACTTACAAATTAGAATTGAAGAGCTTTTTGATATAATAATATATTTTACTTTAAAAATGTTGCTTAAGTTTTACATTTAGCATCTAAATAAACTAATGTGAAAAATGCTATGAAATGATTATAGTCATTTCATTTTGTGGCTTTTAGTTCCACAGAAGATTAGACATTATTTAGGCAAACTGAAATCCATAATTGCTCTCTAGGACTTGGAAAGCTAATCTACAAAATAGATTAACCCAGAATGACAAAACGTTTCCCTTGTATAGAATTTGTCTCACTCGACTTATATTTACTGTATATATGTGGCTGCTTGAATATCACAGACATTGTGCAAAAAGCAATAACTTGCGTTGGCGTTATCTGCACTGTGTATGTCTTTATTCAATTATATCCCACCTCTAGCAATTTTTTTTCTACACTGCATCGATTTGGTTGTTTAGTTTTTTGTAACCTTTCCGCATTTCTTCCCTTCAGTTCTCTTTAATTCCAGATGGTACATCTATGTTTTTACTGATTGTTTTGTAATAAAATCTCTCATGGCCAAGGAGAATAGATCTTTGTATTTATAGGATAAGAATCCAGTAATAAACCAGGATGCCAAAGGAGTAATTCTTTAAATATACCCAAAGAATTAGTGTTGGTGACTTCTTCAGCAATTGTTTCTTTAAGGTATTTGCATGCTGATGTGAATGAATTCTAGTTCACATATACAGCTCTGAGAGGCAGCATCATGGGGAAGAGAAAACATAGTTTAGTAATCAGCAGACCTTGGATTGAAACCTGGTTCTTTCTTTCACTATTATTTTTTCTGTGATTTTGAACAGACTTCTTAACCTTTTTATCCTCAAATGTGCATACATTAAAAAGTGGGATATAACTGCTATTAGCATTATAGGGTTTCCAAAAGTGTTTATGATAACACTATTGCATTATCTAGAAATAATTGTCAATAAGGTAGAATCGGCTCATTTAACTAACTTTCTCGGAAATCAAAGTTAGAATTTTTCCAAGCTGGTGTGTGTGTATGTATATATGTATAAGTTTATATGTGCATGTGTACATTTGTATATATAGTCTTATTATAAGAATGTTTTTATCATAAATCCTTATTGTTTGCTATTTTAATAAAAATTAAGAAAGAGCCACAAAAATGGAGTAAATTGTAATTTATAGAAAATGTATCTTAGTGACAGATATGCCCAACTTAAAATAGAAAAGGCTTGATATAACATGAAGAGATTTGTTGTAATGTATGAACGTTTTATATAAGCTTATCCTCAAAATTCTTGAGCACCACACGAGGAATTTTACAGTGTCCTGCCACCTATGTTTGACAAATGCTAATGGTTTACAGCTACAGTAAGTACTATTAATTTGTATTTGTAATACATAGGTTTAATGGTTGGCTTATCCTCTTACTGGAAATCCATTCTAATCTATACATAATGGATATAAAGTGTGTCCAGGAAATGTTTTCCAATCGTAAACTCTAAGAACTGCACTCTAAGGATTTAAATATATTGTAATGCAAAGCAAATTGTTGCTTAATCATTCAATGGCATAGGAAACTCCCAGAAATACTATCTAACAAGACATTAATGCTGAGGTAAGAAAATAGACAATGTGTAAACAAATATTTTATTTTTATATTTGAGTCTCATGTGTAAAACAAGTGGTACAATGGATTTATGTAAAACTGTCTGTCAGTAAAGTCATTTTTACCAAGTGCAGATTCTACATAGAACCAGGTGAAATGTACAAAATGGCTATTTGGCTTAGGGTACAGATATGCAAAAGGCAACATTGAAGTAATATAAACATAGTGATATTCATAAAGTTGAACACTGAGCTGAAAAGGCAAGTAATAATTCCTTCTGTAAGTTTAGGTCCTACACTCATCAGATAATGTAATATGAATTTAAGTAAATATCACACAGTTATTCTCTTCAAGAAATTATGATATGTTGCAATCGAAAAGTACCATGTAGTTATTTAGATGGCTTTTATACTTTTCTCATATGCTGGGTTACCTGATAAAAGCAGCATTTTTAGATTCCTGGTTATATAGATGGTGGAAATGTCATCAGCCTCCTTTTGCTCTTTAATGGATCATCTGTGTCTACATCATCATTTCTAAAAATGATTTCTGCATGACCTGCCTACCTTCTGTCTCTCTAACCCCTTCATACCTCATACTATAGACTTAAAAGCATAAAACTATGAGAGTTTACAATTCTGCTTTGTGCTTCCAAACTTTTATTCATTTCAAGCACTTATTTTTGTACTCGTTTACTATATCATGGACAATAAATAAAATCTGACTCTGGTGTTATAACTTCTATCCTGTCCTTCATTCCCTTCTTCTCTCAAAATCTCAAAAAACTTGACCGTATTTGCATTCAGGCCTACCTCTGTTACTACTGTTACTTTGTATGTTGACACTTTCAGAATATTTCCTGTTTCACCACTAAACTTTAAATTCTTTAGTGTATAGAGTATGCTTATGTATCTTTTTGCACCCAGTAACTGACAGATTTAATGTTCTTTTTAAACTATTAAAAGGAATGAGTCCTTAGTTATATTATTCTACTTATTTTCTTCTACTACGTGTTACCGCCAATTTTTTGTTTCACTAAAAAAAATCCTTTATTACTTATCCTACTTACCTTAACATTATTTAATCATTCAATCTTTTTTAATACCATGTCATTTATTTAAAAACTTAATACCATAGCAAATTAGTGAAATTAGAATAATAGTTATCAAGATGTAATCTTGTGAAAAATCAATTGCTAAAAATTTGAAGAGTATCTTTTATTTTAAACTATTTGGAACACTTATAGAATATTAACATAGTGCTAAGAAAATGGATTTGTCATATATCTATTTTAGTGATTAAAATCCTATTTCTAGTCAATATATTATATAAAAGATAGTGGCTTATACATGTGTAACTTAAGCATATTTAGAAATAATTTATTCTTCTAAATAGACTAAGCATTTCTTCTATATCAAAGATGTTTCAACATTAAAACCATATATTCATAAGTGTAAATTTCATCTCATGCCTTGGTATAATTGTCCTAAATTACAAATTCATGAAATCTAGATGAGTGAGATTTTGCTATTGGGTGTATATTACTTGTTGGATCTCTTGAGGGCATTGTCAAAGATTAATATAAATCTAAGAATTATAAAATTATATTTTCATATACGGAGAGCTGATGCAGCAAGATGATGCAACAAAAAAGAGATGCAGTTTTCCAGTGCCGCTGGAAAATGTACGTGGATGCAGAAGAATGCACAGCAAATGGAGACAGAAAACAGACACCCAGAGGAGGAAGGGGAGAAAAATAAATTTAAAATAAATTTTAAAAAAAGATTCCCATCTTTAAAATATATATATATTTTCATAACTTGTAGGTACTTGGAAATTCAGTTTTACATGGTTGGAGACTAGAAGAAAATAAATGACAGTAAAGCCTGTGTTGAGAATTGAGACAAACTAAAATAAGGCAGAGAAGAAAGATATGCTATAGATAAATGATGAAACAAAATATAGATTTAGACCCTTAAGCATCAACTCTGAGAGATGGCAGCAGCAGACATGTCATGCTATTACATAGTCATCTCAAATGGAATGGTTCCTTTGAAGCCCATGAATCATTCAGTCTACTAGGCAAAGACACTTCTTCTAAAGCAGCAATTGATCATGGGCTTGTATTAGTGTGGCCATGGTGTCTCAGTACAGACTGCATGTGTACACTTGGTGAAGAACCCTCAGGTAACTAATAAGTCATGTCAGAGACACACATAAAAAGGCTAGCAATATTGACAGTCCTTGTCATTATATCTAGGTATAAAGAGTAGTATTAGGTATAAAATAGTGCTTCTGGAATTACCCAATGGGATAATAGTCATTTTTATACCTTCCACACAACTTTACTGAAAGTTGTTTTCTCATGCTTTTCTATTTAAAGACAAAATTTCTACAATTTTTATGTATTAAAGGGACATGATTTTTGGCATTTTAACCAATATAATAAATTTTCACAATCTTTAACTATATTCCAAAACATATTTCTGTAGAAAAAATTATTTGGCTCATTTTTGTCCACAAAATGTGTGCACATAAAATGACATTGACCTTCTCTTATATACAGTTTCATCAAGGGAAGGTGGTTTGCATTATCAACTTTCTGAACTCCAGAGAACAAATAGACTACCAAAAATGTCCTGTAATAAATTTCAAGTTATTAAAGTAATTGAGGATGGATAATTAATGAGATTTATGGAATTATATTAATATTTCTTTACATGTTTTTAAATAAGTCTGATATTTAGGACATGGTTGCATTACGGGTTTTGGAAAATTCAGTATGAGCACAGCGATGTTTATTAAAAGGGTATTATATAAGTTCATTAAATGTCACCAATTTATAAATGAAAATACATTAAAAAAGATTTACAGTCTTATGTGGAATTACCCATAATTAATAGAGCTACTTGTATATAGACTATAAAGTACTTAACAGAAAAATTGAGGAGCAGATGAGGCTCAACTCCTACCATATAGGAGGTCCAGGGTTCGAACCTGGCCCATATGGTGAGCTGGCCTAAGCACAGTGCTACCGTGCACAAGGAGTGCCATGCAGGGGTATCCCCTGTGTAGGGGAGCCCCATATTCAAGGAGTGCGCCCTGCAAGGAGAGCCACCTTATGCAAAAAAAGCGCAGCCTACCCAGGAGTGGCGCCGCACACACAGAGCTGAAGCAGCAAGATGACACAACAAAAAGAGACACAGATTCCCGGTGCTGCTGAGAATGCAAGCAGACACAGAAGAACACACAGAATGGACACAAGAGAGCAGACAATGGGGGAGAGGGGGAACAGAAATAAATAAAAACTATATCATAAAAAAAGAAAAAAATAGAAAAATTGCAGCAGACAGCTTCACACTAAAATTTTACCAGTCTTAGTCAACTGAGAAATTAAAATGAATACATCTTTGGAATTATAAATGGTTATAGTAAAATTTGATTCAATTATCTATCTATCTATCTATCTATCTATCTATCTATCTATATCTATCTATCTATCTATCTATCTATATACCTGCATTTTCTTCTAGATATTCCATGAATGAAGTGCTATTATTCTTTGTATCAAGCAAGGATGAAAAGGATACTTTAAACATTAAAATAAAACAATATGTAATACACCTATACCATATATAAATTTAAAGTATTTGATGCCCATACTAGTAAACTCAGACAAAAATATCATAAGGTTAATACTTTACAGAAGTTTATTGTTTAGTAGGATAAGTAAAACATTTTACCCAAGTTGCCATAAGAGAAAACAAAGAACATGTTAGTAAAATAAATCAAATAAAAGTCTATGAAATAAAAGTGGAGGAAAAAAATTATTCTTTTTGGTAAACCAAAGGAAGTATGATAATGGAGGTAGAAGGAAATATGATAATGGAGGTAGTAAAATTTTAATAGCATAGGAAAAAGGCATTTCAGGCTTCAAAATATATGAGACCAGGAAACACACATAGTTCTGGGTAAATACAGTTACTCAGGCATGGTCAAAGCACAGGCTTATGAGGAAGAAATTGGGTGACAAATTATGGAGTATTTAATGCTTTATTGCTGAGCTTTGGACAATGGAGAGCTATTGATTTTTGGGGCTTGGAATTTAGTATTGAAATCTGGGTTTTGGGAAACTCTTTGATTGCAATATAATTTTAGGATGATAAAATCTGGAAAGAGCAAGTTCTATATAATTTTATTACAATTTCACAGGTGATAAAATTCATAGATAGAAAATTACAGATATGAATAGGGAGGAAGAAACTATTGAACTTGTCAACCAAAAGACTGAGGGAGAAGGAGTATTGAATGATGACATCACAGTGACAATTAAATAATTTAGATAAAAGAGGAAGAAGGTAAAATTCCAGAGTGAGTAGAAACACAGAACTGGTCTCATAAATGACTAGAAGGCCAGCATCAGAGGTCAGGAAGGATATGGATTTGTGTTAATAATATAGAAAAAGAGAGACAGGTAGACTCAGTATTGGGCATTAGTGAAGTCAGAGTGGAAACCTCAGAGGGAGGAATCCTATCAGCAGCTTTGACTCCATTAATTATTATCATTCCTGAAACATTTTCTTCCCATGATTTTCAGGAACACATTACCACATCTGCCTTACCTCTTTGGCTGACTTCCGGGTACTCTTTGTTGCAGAGAATTGCATTTGCACTCTTTCATTGGCCAGTACATCCTTCCCCAGATGCATGTTACTCAAAGATTTCCTTCATCCAAAAGGAAGAAGCTCTAAAAATGCCTCATTTTGTCATCTTCCTCACCCTAACCTGTGAGATTTTGAAATCAACTCTGACAATAGCTTAGCCCACTCCTTGGCTTAAATGCTGCCACCCACTTTACCATAGTTGCAGGTCTACTGCAAGAGTCCTGTCCTGTTTCCAGTCTATTGGAGATGGACAGGTCCAGAGCTCCTGTCACAGGAGCTGGGTCATTCATCCTGCTGGGCTGGTGGTGGCTTCTTGTTGTTTCTGATTTCTGGGTTACCTCAAATACCCCAGTTTGACTTTGTAGCTTTTTTATTACCTATATAACCAATTTCATCTATTTGCTACATGCACACAAAGAGAACCAACATAAATTTGATAGACTATTTAGAATGGAAGAAGCTTAAACACGTGACACCCAAACTGCTTATTTTACAGAAGATGAAACTGAGATAATATAAGTCTTAGGGTTTGTTCATGAGATAGATATTTGCCATTTGTTAGAGAGGGATTTTTCCTTGAGTTGAAGCATTTGACTAAGTAGGAGAATCCAAGAATTTAGGTGGTCATCCTCAAAAGGCAGCTTCATTTTGAGAGGCTGAGTGGGTGGGGTGGGGTTGATGTTGGCAAAAAGCAGTTTTTAAAAAGGTTTAATTTTTGCATGTAGTGGTGTTTCAGGAAAAAATAAAACCACAGTTTTAATGTTTCCAAACTGTAGCTATTTAAGGCAAAAATAATAAGGGGGGGGGGGGAAGAGAGAAAAAGAAAGAATAAGAGCCCAAGAGTATACTGTAGGAATTTATAATTGCTGGTTTTATAAATTATCAATATCTGGAAGTTTCATTGGGTCTCATTAAATTTACGTTATTGAAGAACTTGGCTGGAAATGACCAGCAGGAGCTATTGCAGTCAAATTTTCCCCACATCCAATGTATAATGGCAGTTTATTCAGCAGGAGCATATTGATGCCTTAACCAAAAGTTCCGATGGAGTATTATGGGAGATTCTAATTTTGTATTCAGAGCTTTTTAAGTAATGATTATTGACCCATGAGAATGTGGTTATTATAAACAATAAAGTCTTCTTTATCATTATATTTATAGTTTTTTTTTAAGAAAACAGGAAAACCTCTGGACAAGGAATCAAATCATCTGGCAATAACTCCAAAATTAGTGGAGTTAGCAGAATGAACAAGGCATTTAATTTCTCTGACCACCTCCCTCTCATTTATATATTGTAACTATAAAATCTGTCCTGACAAATTTACAAGATTGATACAAATATATCTAAAAACTGTTCTATATGTTTTCTCTATATTTTTTATATATACAGACATTTACACATACATTAAAAAGAAACTATGGATAGAATGGTATATATAATATGTACACTATATAGATATTTTGTATATTGCCACAGCCATTATTTTTTGTTTCAATTATAGATTTAATGAATAGGTTAAGAACTATAAGGTTGAAAGAAAAACTTAGTTTAGCTGTTAATTATAAATTCTTACACTGTACTTGAGGCTATAGAAATATTTTGGTGATTTTTGTTATTTTTATTAACATCAGTAAATAAATGAAATTAGGAAAAGACAGATAACTAAAAGGAGTGACTATCAAAATGAATGAATTACTTCCTGTAGCAGTTTGATATTATTGATCAATTCCAAAAAGAAATATTGGATTATGTTTGTAAACTGATCTTTTACTCTGGTCATTTTAGATTAGATTGGATTCATAGGTTTACTTGATTAAGTAATTATGTAAACCACTTGTGCCAGTAGGGCATTGAGTCCTTTGGTGAGTGGGGACTCATAGATAAAAGGCATGGCAAAGGACAGAGTTAAGGGATTTTGATGTTGGACTTTTGATGTTGGAGTTTGATGCTAAGGTGTTAAGCTGGAGCCCCAGAAAGAGAGGAATCCTGAACCCAGAGAGAGGCAAGACCCTGGAAGGGAGGAACCCAGGAAGCCTGAACCCTGGCAGATGTTGGCAGCCATCTTGCTCCAACACGTGAAATTAGACTTTGGTGAGGGGAGTAACTTACGCTTTATGGCCTGATATCTGTAAGCTCCTACCCAAATAAATATCCTTTATAAAAAACAACCGATTTCTGATATCTTGCATCAGCACCACTTTGGCTAACTAATACAGAATTGGTACTGAGGAGTGGGGAAGTGCTTTTGCAATTACCTATGCTGGAACAGTTTTATAAATGGTTAAGTGGTATTCTTTTGAAGGAATTGTGAAATGCTTAATGGAAAAGGCCTAGATAGCTTTGAAGAGTCTGTTGATAGCAATATGGATGCTACAGAGACTTTTTATGATGCCTTAGAAGTAAATGATGAAACTATTTTTGGAACGTGGAGAAAAGGTGATCCATGATTTAAAGGTGCAGAGAACTAAACAAGATTAACTTCTGGTGTTTTATGGAAGACGAAATTTGAAAATGGTGAACCTGGACTTTTAACCAAAGAAATTTCCAAAGTAAACCCAGAGAATGCAGCTTGGCTTCTGCTTGCAGCCTATAGCTAAATGCGAGATGAGAGAGATATGCTGAGGACTAAACTGTCTGGGACAAAGAAAACAGAAACTGATTTTGGAAATTCCAAGCCTCTGGGAATAAGATCCCATATGAAAGTGCCCCATTGGAGGACTTAACTAAACTTGGAACTGTTAAATCAAGATTAAAGAAGCAGTTATCTAGGAAAGGCTTCCGGAAAATCTTACTGTCTGATGGCTTGGACCCCAGCTTTCTGCATGCTAAACCAACAAGATTTTTGATAGAGTTGTATGAACAAAACCACTGTCAGCCTGGAAAGGAGAGATTGAAGGAGAAACAGTTTTAAAAAGCAGAGATCTGGAATTAGGACATCATCTTGGGCCAAGATAGAAACCCCACCCATGTGTACAGAGAGGACGAGTTTGTCCCAGCAGTTAAAGAGGGTGGATGTTCCTATCTGATGTTCTGGGAAAGTTTTACTGCCCCAGGGTACAGAGAGGGTGGGGCACATTCCCCAAGGATTAGGGCGGTTAAGGTCAGCACCCCACAGGTCTGGGAGGGGTGGGCCTGTCCCCCAAACGTTAGGGAAGGCCAGGTGGTCAACTCATTATTCTAAGAGGATTGAGTCTGTTTGCCAAAGGTTAGGGAGAATGTTTTCTTCACGTCACTGTACTAGGGGGGTTAAGACTCTAACCCAAAGATTGGATAAGGTGTGACAATCACCCCAACACTCTTGGAGGGATGGGTCTGGAGCTTGGTTGACACCCAGATGCTTGATGAGGGTAGAATCAAGAAAATGGTCATTGGACAAACCTGTGGAAAGCTTGGGTTCCCATAAGTCCACAAGGATAAAAAAACATCTTTTTAAAAATTACTCTCAGACTTTGAAATCAAACAGAGGATTCCCTGCAGGCATACTGAACTGTAGAGAAACTGTGACTCAGGTTTTCCTCCCAATTTCTCCTTATTGTAATGAAAATGTTTAGCCTTTGTCCATTTGTGTATTGGAAGCAGATGAATTGTTTTGTAAGTTTCAGAGGTCTATAGACAAACTGTGTTTCTTTAAATTGATTGTGCTATGATTTAGTACTTACATTGTAACTGATTAAAGGTTTTTTGGAATATTGTAATGTCTCTTGGGAATTCAGAGGGTGGAATGTAGCAGTTTGATATTATTGATGAATTCCCAAAAGAAATATTGGATTGTGTTTGTAAACTGATCTTTTCCTCTGGGCCTACTAGATAATATTAGATTCATAGGTTTACTTGATTAAGTAATTATGTAAACCTCTTCTGCCAGTAGGGCATTGAGTCCTCACCCTCTGGTGGGTGGGGACTCACAGATAAAAGGCATGGCAAAGGACAGAGTTAAGCATTCTTAATGTTGGAGTTTGATACTGAAGCTGGAGCCTTGAGACTGAGGAACCCTGAACCCAGAGGAAAGTAAGACCCTGGAAGGGAGGAACCCAGGAAGCCTGAACTCTTGTAGATATTGGAAGCCGTCTTGCTCCAACACATGAAAATAGACTTTGGCAAGCTCCTACTCCAAATAAATACCCTTTATAAAAACCAACTGGTATTTTTGCACCAGCACCCTTTTGGCTGACTAATACACTTTCAAACTAGTAAATCAGCACCAATACCAAGAATTGAATGGGTTACCTTCATACACTCACTGTTTTTATCAAAAACTACTTTGCTTGTTTTGAGTAGCATTAGCTTGCTAAATTGTCAGGAGTTAGAAACATGATCTCTGTGTTAGAAGTGATTTTATATTTGTTTGTGTATTCTGGAGTGCAATAAGCTTATATACATTTTCAAATGATTATGGATAAATTACATTAACTATTTTTGGTATTTTCCAGCAGAGTGAGAATCATGACTGCTCTGGATGGTTTTAAAGGGCTGTTATAGAATCAGATGTACTTAATACATAAGAAAGTAAATTTATGTACTAGGAAATTGACTAACAAGTCAATTTAGCCACAAACTTAGCACAACAGAACAAAAAAGAAAGTTTTAAATTTTAGCATGGTATGGTTTAAGAGATTTAGATATTAACTGCTTGCCAACATTGATAGCTGAGTTGAAATCTAAACCAACTGCTGAGTTTTCCTTTTAAACATTTGAAAGTACATTAATCATTCAGGTTTAAAGAAAATATTTCACTTGAATGTTTTCTGTAACAACTATTGATAATAGTCAGCTCATGAAGACTTAAGAATTATATTCCAGTATTTTTTCCATGGAAAGAATGGAACCATTTTGAAAAACAAATAGTTTGAAGATGAAATATAATAATTACTTTGTTATAACTTCAGGTATAATAGTGAGTCTATAAAACATAGACTATGCCTTTTTCATTTATATTTTATTTGAACTCATTTTAATAACAGGATCTGCTTTAAGTGATGTTGGTAGTTTTTTAAAAAAGTTAAATTTCCTGACTAGCTCCTGATAAAACAATGGTTATATATGTGTGCATGTATGTGTGTATACTTGTGTTTATTAAATCAAGATTATTAATTCATTATTTCTTCTTTCCTGAATTCTTCATTCACCAAATATGTATTAAGTGCTTACTCAGGCCACATGGTGTTCTTAATCATGGGAATACATTAATGAGAAAAGAGACAAAATTTCCTCCACTCATGGACAGCAAGGTTTCTCATTAGATAGGGCAATAAATAAATAATGAAAGTTTGAAGCTTTGTACCTCCAGAAAACATGTTGTTAAACTTACTCCACTGCTGTGGGTGTGAATCATTATAAGTAGGAACAAGGTGTGTTCCTACTCAGTCAGGATAGGTCTTAATCATATTACTGGAGTCCTTTATAAGCAGAATGAATTTCAGACAGAGAGAAAGCCACAGAGGGAGCACCCAGAAGATGCAGCACCCAGGAGAGGCAGCCATGTGCATTGCCCAGGACCAAGGATCACCTGCAGCTATTACCAGAATGCCAGGAGACTTCGGGAAGAAAGCATCACCTTGATGATACCTTGATTTCAACTTTTCCTAGCTTCAAACCCATGAGCCAATAAATTCCATTGTTTAAGCCAAACTATTACATGGTGTTTTTTTTTTTTAGCAGTGAGCAAACTGAAACACAATTTGAGGAAGATAAAGCATGGTAGAGAGAAAGAGTGGTGGGATGCTATTTTTGAGTGTTTAGTTGGTGAGAGCTGAGGAGATAACAGTATAAACATCTACCAAAATGAATTATGGAAGGGAATTCCAATTATCATTGTTAATGGAAGGAACAAACTGATAACGTCAGCAACAGTCACACAAACCTGTGATGGAGCCTTTGACAAAAGGAATTGATAGTTGTCCTTTCATTTACTTTTTGCATCCTAATCTGTTTGTAGAAAACAGAATGATTAAAATCTTAATTGGATGGTGTAGCAATTTGACATTGTTGATGAATACTAAAATTATACATTGGATTATTGTTTGTGAACTGATCTGTTCCTCTGGGCTTATTGGATTGCATTGAATTCACTTCTCCTTGACTGAGATGTGATTAGGGCTTTGATTAGGTCATGTCAGTGGGACCCTAAGTCTCTGCCACTTTGGTGGGCAGGGATTCACAGAGAAAACTAAAGTGCAGAGGAGTTTCTTGGAATTTTTCATCCTGGAGACAAGGCAGAGGACGTAGAAAGAGAGATGACCAATTTGCCTGACAGTTTATAGCTGACATTGTTGAGAGAGCAGAGCAGCTGAGTTCAGAAAGCAAAGAGCTCCAGGAGAGATACAAGACTTGTCCCAGCCTGCAGCTGAGATTAGAAGAAGCTGGGACCACAGAGGCTTGGGAGGAGGGTGACGACTGAACCCTCACAGACATTGCCCACCATCTTGTATCAACAAGGAGCAATAGACTTTGGTGAAGGAAGTAACTTACATTTTATAGCTTGGTAACTATAAGCTTCTACCCCAAATAAATACCCTTTATAAAACCCAACAGATTTCTGGTAACTTTGCATAGAACCCCTTTGGCTGACTAATACAGATGGATTATAATTTTTGTTTGTAAAATGAAGTATTATTCTTTAAAATATATATTGTGATCACCATGGAGATAAAAAACAA
The DNA here is from genome assembly GCF_030445035.2 of Dasypus novemcinctus. Lineage (NCBI taxonomy): Eukaryota > Metazoa > Chordata > Mammalia > Cingulata > Dasypodidae > Dasypus > Dasypus novemcinctus. The sequence goes on along the minus strand of NC_080679.1, from coordinate 52,024,461 downwards.
AAATTTCCAAACAGAATTTTTCCTAATTTATACTCACCCTTTGTTTAAATAACATATGACATCATAGCCTTATGATATTTTCAACAAATCAAAACAGCTATGGAAAATTGTAATCATGAACAGTTGTATCAATTTCAGAGTCAAAGCACTGTTGGTTTCCCAGTTCCCTCTTCAGCAGTACATGTGATGGATTTACAGCATGAATAATTTATTTCCGAATCTCTCATTCATAGTTGTGCCTTTTCTTTAACTGCCTTCAAAATTCATGGAGAAAATTGGTGTAAAGAATGTAGATATTAGTAGGGGGCACCTTGGTTGAAAGGAAAACATGAATTACTTGTCTGGAAACCTAATTTCTGTACTAAGGTATTTGTGTCTTTTTGGGGGAAAAAAGTAATTATTTTGGCCTGCAGTTTCATTATTTTTAAAATGAGAAGAATGGATTAGGTGTGACATTTTTGTACATTTCTAATGTTCTTCTTAAAATGAAATTGTCCTTTATTTAATGGACAAAATAAACACAAGTAGAACTGCTCCAGATAAAGTGGTATACTTGAGAAAATAACTAAATTTCTCTCCTTTGAGTATCTCCGTCCCCTACCACAATGCCCTACAAACTGTTGGGAAATTTTAGGAGATATACCTGGAAAAATCTATTAATGAACATATAACAAGCATTGATTTATGGTTCTTTATGTTGACTAATAGTTCTACAATGTTTAAAATGACATTTATGCATTTGTTATTTAAACAATTAAAACAAATGCTAATTTTAATAGGAACTTAATGAAAGGCATTATTTCTTAATACTAAATAAAAATAAGAGAAAGTTATTTTTAAAAATATTCTATAAAAATACACTCATTGGCATTAACAAGGGTCAACAATATAAGTATAAATATTTTAAAATTGTATAATGAAAGAGCCTACATTTTGGTATATGTGGTAAGGTATAAGACATGCATTTTATTAAGTGAAAATTTTTTTAAATATATTGAGTTACATATTAGAAAACTAAATAAAAATACTTATGCATAAGTCCCACATAGAGACAATTATTTTAGGTATGATTTTCATTACTGAAAAAAAGAAGATAAACATATTTATAACTTTAACATTTTCTCGAGAATAATATTTTGAGCCAACAGATCATTATAAGATTGGCATAAATGATATTTATTTTGATTGAACCATTTTACAAGTCTTAGCCCTAATAATTTTAATGTGAAATGTAAAGCAGCAGTTTCCAATGAAGAAATGACCTTAAATATCATTTACAACATGGAGAACTATTATTAATACTGGACATCTGCCCTCACTGTGACCACATCATTTTTTGGTGGTGAAGCTAATGGTCAAATAGGGTGTTTATAGAAACATAAATGTACCCAATCTTGTATGTTGATCTATTTACACAAAAGATGCCATTGTAAAATTTGAAAAATAAGTGTTAGAATACCAATGAAATAATTTTTTCTATGAAAATTATATATATTTTATATTAGTCTGAAAATTGGGGAGACACAAACCTGAATAACTTCATTATTTTGTTTTATTTATTTACTTTTTAAATACAAATCAATTATATTTTAGTCTTCTTTTTAAAGCCACGCATTGGTGTCCACAGAGTATGGAACTTCAGTTTTTGTTTTACTTGTAAGCACAATAATACTAAACTGGCAATACTTAAATAGTTAAATTTTGCTAGAAATGCAATTTCTAAATTATCATATTTAAGTAAAAAAATTAGCAAAGCCTAATAGAAATCATATAATTTCCAAGATTGCATATGCATGTGCACACATTCTTTGAGCAATAAAGAGAACTATTGACTCTGTACAGATGAGCCAAAATTTCACAGATCAAGAATATTGTGCCAGAACTATATAATGCTAGTTTATGTCTTCTTCTGTGAGTCTGATATGCAATTATAATGAATTTAAATATTTGTTAGCAATAATATATTCCATTAAAATGAGTTTATATATACTTTTTATTATTTATTTTTTTATTAAAATGAGTTTATATAAGTTAATATACTAATTAACTTAAATATTAGTTGTGTTATGTTTACTTTTAAAACATTCATAGTTTACAAACTTTTTCCTCTTTTTTGCTTATAAAACTCAGAAATGCTTCCTTTGCTATTTTAGCTAATGCAATTGTCTGTGATAGTTTAGAACAATAAAAAATAGTCATTTTAATGGCATTTTAACCTTTTATTTGGAATGTTTCAGGAAGGAGACTAACTGGCTGAAAGGACTTAGTATTGTACAAATGTTTGATAGTTTTCTGGCATATTCTAGAGTATGGGTGCATTTCTACTCTTAAGCAGTCTAAATATTTTGTCATCCATGTCCACACAATTTTCACTTGGTTAATAAGTTCAATATTTATTCTTACTCACTTAAAGACTAACAATTCTAGCTCCTGAGATGGGTGAAGACAAAAAATGTAGATATCCTGACATCTGTTTACTCATTTGTAAATTTTCATGTTATATCAAATCTAGAGCATTTCTTGGAATGATACAACAAAAATACATTTTATTACATTCCTAATAATTCAAAACTATTGAAATGTATAGCACTGATCTACTTAAAGATAAGAATAATTAGGAAAGAGTAGGATAATTTCTGATTTAAAAAAATACATACCTAAACAGGATACTCTTAAAATTACAAGTCAAGGTGGAACTAACCTTGAGAAGTTATGTGTTCTTATCATTTATGGAACTTTTATTCCCCTCATTCTTTTCTCTATTTTGATCTCTCCTGTTTACATCTATATTTCTTGTCTACTTTTATAAAATACTATATATTATGTATTGCTACAAGCAATTTAATATTATTTTGGGAGCCAAGTGGAGATTCAGATTAATAAAATGAACATAGCTGCAGCAAAGTATATAAAGTGGTGACCATTATCAGGAAGTTATAACTCATGGAATTGCATTGATAATGCAAAGAATATATAGACTATTGTCAAAGGAGAGAACAAAGGAGAGAACAAAAAGGAGAGAACAACTAACACGTTTTGGGCAGTGAGTAGACTAACCTGAAAAAATTAGAATACATGTTAATTTATTATGGTTCATAAAGCTATAAATCCTTATATTCTCAATAAATGCTATATTTTTGGTGTATGAATGATGCCCCACACCGAAAAGACATGTTCAAATCTTAATTCATGTGTTTTTGGAAATGAATTCACTTGTCAATAGGAACTTTTAAAGGTGTTATTATTATTTAAGGTGTGGTCAAATTGAATCAGGGTGTGTTTTAATCCCTATAATGGGGGACATATAAAGAGAGGACACTCAGACACAGCCAGTCAGAAGAAGCCCAAAGTAAAAAGAAGCCCAGAAGTGAGAAGAAACCAAAAAAGCAGACAGGAGAGAGAAGAATTGCCAGGAGACAGAGGAGCTATTTCCAGATTGGTGCAATTATGACTATAGATGCTACAAATTTTTGTAAACAGGTTTTTATATGAATGTAAATTTTATTTCTCTAGTGTAGATATAAGAGAGCAGAATTTCTGGGTTATATGATAAATATGTGCCTAACAATACAAGACACTATTAAAGCATTTTTCTAAGTGACTGTTACATTTTGCATTCCCACAAATAATGTATGAGAGTTAAAGTTATTCCACATCTTCACAAGGACTTTGAATTTCCAGTATTTCTTTTGCCTTTATTAGAGAATTTGTGGCTTTACAGAAAAATCATGCATAAATACAGGAGTCCCATACAACCCCCTCCCCCAAACACCTTTCACTGGCATTGAGTCATTTGTTAAAATTGGTGACAATACATTTTTATAATTTTACTCTTTAATAAAGTCTATTTTTCCCAGTCTATAGCTTATATTTTTTTCCTAATTCTCTTAGGAGTTCAATTTTTGCAGGGTATTTACTTAAATTTAAAAAACATGCAATTCATTCACTCTTTTCTTTTACAAGTCCTGTTTTTAGTGTCATTTGTGTCTTCCACTAGCCCCAGGTTATGAAGATTTTCTTTAGCTTCTATTCTAAAAACTGTTATAGTTTTACATTTCACATTTAGATATATGATACATTTTGTGGTAATTTTTGTATAATGTGTGAGGTCTAGTTCAAGGTACCTTTGTATATGATGTCAACTGGGAAGCAAAATTGCCCTAGGCTGAGAACCACTGCTATATGATTAAGGCATTGTTTTACTCTGGTTGTTTTTAACACATTGTAATTAGTTTTCAGCAGTTTGATTTTGGAAAGTTTGGTGTGGATTTATTTGAGTTAATCCTGTTCAGGGTTTCCTCAGATTTTTGAATCTGTAGGTTTATGTCTTTTGCCAACTTGGCAAGTCTTCATTCATTATTTCATCAAACAATATTTCAGCACTTCAAACTTTAACCTCTGTTTGTGATGTGAATGCTAGAACTTTTGTTATTGTCCTACAGGTCTCTGCTCTCTCCCTTTCTCTCTTTCTCTGTCTGGTGTTCAAATTGGTTAATTTCTGTTGATCTAGCTTGAAGTTCACTGACTCTTTCGTCTGTCATCCCCATTCTACTATTGATGCCATCATATGGTTGTTTGTTTTTTAATTTTGGTTTTTGTAATATTCCATTCTAAATTTGCTATTTGGCTCATATTTATTTCTTCTATAGATTTTCTGGTACATTCTATTATCACATTTGTGTGTATTCCCAATTGCTTGTATAAGTGTTTTTGCAATAGCTGATATAAATTATTTTTCAGATAATTCCAGCATCACTGTTATCTCATCATTATTGGTGTCATTTCATTGTTTTTTTCCCCAAATACATTGAGATTTTCAAGGTTCCCAACATGCATGTAATTTTGGATTGTAACTTGGACATTTTTAATATTATATTATAAATCTCTGGTTCTTATATACATCTTATGAAGAAGGATGGTATTTTTGTTTTAGCAGATAGAGGCCCAGTTAGGTTTATTTATTAAAGTTCCAACTCACTTTCTGAGGTCTGTGGTTTCATTGTCATTTCTGTTTTCAAAACCTTTGTTATTCAGAACCCAGAGTTCCCTCTGAGACTTGGGTGGATTCCACCCATTGGCTTAATTCTCAGGATCATTGCTATGCTAGTTAAGATCAGATTCATGCATGCTTAAATTCAGGCTGGGTCCGGTCAATTTCAAGTGGTCAATTTTCCAAGCCCTTCCTTCCACATCTTCCCCCTACATCCCCATTTCTTAGGACTCTCCTTTTCTGTCCATTCCTCAGAAATCACTCACTTCTGTGACTGCTTCTTCCTGGCCAATCACAGAGCGAACAGAGAGAGAAAAGACTATCAACAGGATTAAGCCTCGTCCTATTGGTGCTGCTATTTCAATAAAGCAAGAGGGATGTTATACATTTATAGAGTTTTGCCTCCCACAAAACTGACCATTATTGAGATTACTATCGGCAACATGGCATTGCTTAGGGAGCAGGTGCAAATTAGCAAAAACAAAACTGGGATTCTCTCCATTATCTATAAATTTAAATATTTCCTTGCTGATTGTTGAGTCAAGCTTCTCCTGGATCTTTCTCTCTTTGTGTACCATGGCATGTCTGTCTAGGTTTCTGGCTGCATTCTGTTTGGATGTAGGGACACTGAGTAAAAAGCAAATCAAAACAAAACAAAAAAACACAAAGCAAAAATAAGTAAACTTAACACAGATCCACTGGTTCAGTGGTATTTCACAGTCTGGTGTCCTTCCTTGTTCTGTCTCATGCTATTTAACTTTTAGAGTCCTCAAATAGCTATGCCAGGTACTATATCCATATTTTACTGTTTTGTTAAGTGGGAGAGAAAAGGCACATGTATTTATATTATCTAACCCAGAACTCTAGCTTAAATTATTGTAAAAACCCTGTAACAGGTAGCCTTTTGTCCATGGACACCTATTCATCTTATTTTACTAATTGTTTGATGGATGTATTGAAGGATGAGGTTGAAGATAGGGAGAATAAGTACAAAGCTGTTTTACTTATCCAGAGTGTTGTGGACAAGATTCATTTATGTACCATGTGAAAATTTCTTTAACACTCTCCATTCATTCTCAACTACTAGTACCTTCTCATAGATTTATTTTTAAATTAGTTTTATTTCAAGACATTTTAAACAACTAAGTTAATGTCAGTTGTATTATACATTAATACCAGTTGCTTACACATTTTGCATAACCTGATATTGTTCCTTCAAAAGATAATCTATTAAGAAACCATGAAGTTAGTTTGCTCAATCTTCCTGTGAATCTTTGTTTACTGGTTTATTGAACACTCTGAGCATCAAAGCATTTTAAGTTCAATTATTTTAAATGATTTTTTATGTTTCCATAAGTAATCCCTCCAATTTATCAGTAAAGAACATTCCAAATACTTTCAGCAAGAAACATTCTTAAATAGATGTGCCATTTCACATAAAAGTCTAGGTTAAATTGAATATAATATAGTTTGCCAATAATATCGACATTATTTGCAAAAAATGGTAGACTTAGTTACCTTGTATTTACAGATTGAATAGTTCATATTTTATTGAAACCTACAGGCATTTGTTCTGAATGGTGTTGATCAGCACAAATATAGATACAGTGTGCTTACACTTTTCTGACAGTGATTGCTCTGAATAAAAGTGATTAATACTTAGTTTTAGCTTAAGAAGGTTTATTGCATTTTGTTATTTTTGATTCACAAAAATAAAGTATAATAAGCTAAAAATGATAAGACAAACTTACATCTTTTTTTTCCAAAATTGAAACCAAGACATATAGACAAAATATTTGTTCTCACACTATTTATTCTTTCATATTTAAGGATATTTATAAATTTGTATATTTTAATGTATTTGACAATTTTTGGAAAACTATATGATCTCATATATAATTAGCTACTTTTGTGAACTGTGGCTTCCTGGTTTATTTTGTTGTAGTGCATTTTCTTCTTAGAAAGAAATAATAACCTTTTATTTATATACTACAAAGTTAAGTCTTTTAACAGTCATCATCAAAGTGTTCTACTTATTTAGTGAGAGACTATTATACTTCCTCTTTGATCTCTAAATTCATCACAGATTTTTATTAACTTTTATCTTCTCTTTTATTCCACATTAAATAATATACTTCATGATTCAACAAGTCTTTTGAATGTTGCAGTAACTCAGTTACACATGCTTAGTGTCAGTGCCATCATTAATAGGAATATTACTTATTTACACCAATGAACTTGAATTTATGCAATGCACCAAAGTATCATTACAGCAGCCATGCAAATCTTTATTTACTCAAAGACTGAGGGAAAGAAATCTGAGTCTTAAGAGAATTATCAGCAACTTGAAGTCCTTTAATGGGTACAAACAGCATTCATTATAAAATCCAAACTCTTTACAGAAGGCCCTTTATAATTTGAATCCTATCTTCCCACTTCAAAGCTTTCATTTTTTATCCCTTTTGTCCAATATTCTTAGCAATCTTTCTGTCTTTGTGTTTGCATGCTATTCCTTCTGCGTAGAAATGTCTCCTCAACCCCAACTTTTATTCCACTTGACTAAATCTTGCTATTTCTTCAAGTGTCCACACAGTGGTTAATTTATGTAAAATAAAAATAAAAGTAATTTATTAGTATTCATATAAAATTGCACATCACTATGCATATGATGATGAGTAAGAATGGTTTCTGTCCTCAAGCAGATATACACTGGTAAATCTTTTTGTCTCGTCAATCTGAAACAGATGCCATTGTTCTTTGTCCTCAGAATAGCTTTTTCATATTTCTATGGCAATACTTACTTCCCTAAACTATAACAGTCATCTATATTAAGAATCCCCAGTGAACTCTGACTATTGAGCTGCATTATAGTAGAGTATCTTTCATCCTGATATCCTAGGATCTAGCACAGACACTGACAAACAGTCTTCCAACTACACCTATTTACTGAAATGATAAATACATAACTTGAAGGAACGTAGTGCTACATTAATGAATAAGTATTACAAGAAGGGCATATATAAATGATATTTTGTTTAAAAATAAACTTACCCTCTTTTGCATGCGACTATTTATATTTAACCATTTTAATATAAACCTCTATAATTACCAAGTAATATAAATGCAGAATTTTCACTGCAATGTAGCCATAATGACTTTGATTTCATTTATAATGATTTTTTCTGCAACCAAACAGTGAAGCTTTTAAGGGCATAGGCGTTAGTAGGTATCTTTCAATTTATAATTCCAGATAGTTTTTACTTCTTTTAAGACATTGAATTTTTAGAATAATTTCTATTATTTCCATGATTACAGTCTAAATGTGACACTTGCTTATCATTCAAGTGAGTACCCAGGACTCTCTCATGAACTCAAATATAGATTTTGAAAGTGGAATTTGTTCCCACTGAGAAAACACAAAAAATATACTAAATGAAGTCTTAAGAGGAGCACCCATTAATACATTGATAAAGGTTCTATATGTTGTAAAGAGATTTTTATTTTGTTTTGTTTTAATTTCAATTCTAGTTGGCATGTTCAAGAACTACAGTTGTTAGTATGATTGTTACCGATTAAAGATACTAAATTTAATTTAAAAAATTAAAATTAATAAAATGTAAAATGAACTCTTCAGTTATACTAGCTACATTCCAAGTGCAAAATAGCCACTTATGACTCATGGATACTATAATGGACAGCACAAAAATACAACATTTCCATTATTACATATCCATCCTATTACATATTTCCATGTTTTTTGAAGTAGAACCATTTGATAAATGAAATAGAAATAAGTAAAATGCTAAAATCACAAAATAAAGGGTTATACTCTTATTTTTTAAAAAAATAATCTATAGGGGAAAACTATTTGTACCTTTTATATTATATGCCCTTTCCATCATATGAGTATAAAATTTTATTTAAAAACTCCAACTCAGTAAGTCATCCCATAATGTGTAAGAAACTTTGTTAAGAGCTGAGTTGAGAGCAGAGCTGAGCTGCTAGCTGTGAAAGGTAGCCAACAATTAAAATAATCAAAGACAAAATGGAAATAACAGTAAAGCCTTTATTCACTTACTGAGATGGCTTTCCTTGTTTCATTCCTGCCGTGGAATGGTACCACCAAGCAAACTTCAGTGGGATCAGTGCAGATGTGAGGGTGTACCTCACTCTCAAGGGAGCCCCAAACAAAAGGCTCCTGCAGTCTAATGCACCAGAGGCTAGGAGGGTTGGGAGCATGTTGGAAGGAGATACTGCGTCAGAGTGGAGGAAATGTCTTTAAAGTCTTCCCCTCCTTTCCCTGAATGGAGAATTCTCAGCAGAGGCACCTGGAGAAGGTCAGGAGTTAGAAATACAAATATGGGTAGGAAAATGACCAGTGAGGAAGGCCTGAGTCCTTGACTGCATCTCCCTTCAGAGACTGCAGTGCACTGGCTGTGTGACAATTCCGGTGTGGGAGGCATCTTTCCCTTTGAAGTCTGCCAAGTAAAATCTTCATACAGCTGTGACTGAAAAAAATCATACGTAGGATTTGGGAAAGAAGCCAGATTCCTCAACATATGAATTGTTAACAATTATGTATTTAATATATTTGAATTGCTCAAGGTAAATGGGATCAGAGGCAATTAAAAATTGAGAGTAGAAGAAAATATTTCTATGTAAAATGAGTAAATCTTACTTCAAATAAATTACTTCTGTACAGTAGATCATTCATTTTATCTTTGGAAACTTACATTTTAAACATATTATATATCCACCTTGGTTTTTCAGTTTTCAGTTTTAATATTCTAAAAGGTATGTGATAATTAATATTTAATGTAAAATTGAATATTTAGCCTTCTGAAAATGAAAATTTGCTATTTCAATAATATTGGACATAACAAATTGACTAAAGTCTTGTATCAAATTCCCTGGAATTGATGAGGTCGGCTTTGGAGGCAAAGGGCAAAGATCAGTCTGGTTTTCAGTATGTTGATAAGCCAATTGGCAGCTTGTAATTTTTGAGGAAATTTTAATAATATCTACCAGGTGAAAACCTTTGCAGCTTTGCAGACCTTTTTTTTTTTTTTTTTTTTTTTTGGTTTTTGGTTTTGGTTTTAGGATTCAGTGATGAACAAAATAGACATTCTCTTCTCTCTTCTTGCTAGATTTCAATCTTCTCTGAGATACAATTTTCCTTTATTGATCCCTGAAAAGAAAAGGGAAATATAATCTAGAATATGGATCTTATGACAATTGGAGGAATATTCATAGAAGAGATGGGACCAATCTTTTTTCATGGCTGCTTTTGCTCCCAGGAATCTTTCAAAATTTGCCTTATTGTGTGGTACCAATCCATGAGCAATGAACAATTTCAAATGAACTAGACTTAACTTGTGCTCTTGGTACCAAAGAAACCAAATAAGTAATATATCTGATGAAAAATGAAATTATCTGAAACCCACATGGTAATTAGGAGAAAGAGATTCATCTTACTGAATGAGTATGGAAAACTTACGCCTCCCAGTCAGTGTGCTAAATGATCACACCAATATGGGCTCATGCAAACCATAATGAGCTACTCTTCACCACCTTCCTCCTTTTTCTTCCTCGTCCCCCTTCTTTTCCTTCATGAAAAATTGATAGCCAAAATAAGTCCAGAAAAATAGTTACCTTGCTCCTATCCTAAGACTTTGTAAGAGCTTTTGAAAGGAAGGAAGGACGAAGGAAGGAAGGTGAAAAGAAGAAGATGGAAGAAATGCAGGGAAGGAAGAAAGAGCATTTTGAGAGTAATCAATTGTCTCCATCTGACTTTGAATCATTTTACTGGTGATCATGGATAAACTCTTACAAGTCACTGCCTAAATATGCACTTAAACAACTTAACAAAACATGACAGGTTGGATCCTCCTACTTGCTTCATAGGTATTTTCACTGAGAGAACTGATGCCACTAGTTCACACTGTACTCTTTCAAGCCGAAGTAAAGTGGCAGCTTGGCATAAAATCAGACAGGATTAATGATAGTGAAGCTGGTGGGCTGACAAATGTGGGCATTCTTTAAACAGCTCCTTAAAATGTTGGCTGCTGAAGTGGTAGGAAAAGTGATTCATTTGCCAAAAAGAAAAATAAACTATAAATTACAATTAAGAAAAGGAAACAGCCTTAAGAAAATAGATTGTCTTAATTTGCTAATCCCTAGCTTTCAGAAACAAAATAAACTTCTCCAAAGTGGATTTTTACCTTTTGGGTTTAGTACTTACTAAACTAGGATAATTAGATTCAGCAACAAAGATCCAGTTTTTTTTCTAATCTACAAATTATGTGGTCTTCATTTTTACCCTCAGTTGACTTTGCCACTAAAAAACCTGCATAGAATACAGTAAGAAAATGCCTAGCTTGATGATTTATGTAAATTGATGTGTATTTTATTGTTCTGTTTAAGCCAGCACATTGTAATGTTTACTATGCTTCACTAATACATATTTGAAAGTAATTGGACAGTTCTAACCAGATGAAATTGGTTATTTTAAGTGTAACAATGCAGAACACTACTTTTAACTAAATGCATTAGTAGGGTTCATTCACTTATAAATCATATGGTTTTCTTTATTTTTATAATATAGAGGAAATGTTTTCATAAGTATTCAAGACATAAAAAATGAAAGAAGTAAATATGAGATGCATGGGGAAGAGAGAAATCAAGATGAATTCTCATAAATTTGGCTTACCTAAAATTTCAAAATATTTGTTCATCTACTCAAGATGCTTTTTCCTTGCATTTTAGCTTTTGGGTGATACCTTTTATTAGAAGACGATCCGCATTAATTGTGTAATAACAGCTGCAACTAATTAAAAGGAAAAAATATTTTTAAGGAGAGTCTTTTGCATGTCACCTCTGTCTCACATGAAAATTGACTATAACGAATAATTTTCCCTTTAAAACTATATGATAGTCACTTTTGACTAAAAAATTTTATTTACCACTGTTTACTAAGCCCTTTACTGCTATTGATATTAAAACTATTAAATATCTCAAAAGGGAACTGAAACAAATCAAAGTTATAGCATTATCTCCCATTACTATTTTTAAATTCTGAATTTATATGTTCTAGGCCTCACCAATGTTTTGAAATTTGTCAGAGGGGAAAAGTGATAGAGCCTACTGATTTAAGGCATTATTTTCACTACAGATATAAAAAACAGCAGATTCTGAGATTTTGGTGATTAGATTTGAGTAATAAATTGGTGTTTTCAATCTATTTGAGAAATTTCTAATACTGTATATCAATAGATTGGCTAATCATCTTGGCTGGAGCGAGAGATTCTAAAATAAATAACTTTCCCAAGTCTTTCAAGTTCAAATCCTTATAGAAATTCACTTTTACTACATTTTTCTCATTTTCAAGGATACCTATATTATGTACATAAACTCTAGAAAACTTAAACTTTTCAGGATTATTTATGGATGATTCAAAAATATATACTGAGAACATGTCCATTGGAGGAGCATATGTTAGTTCTTGTTAACTTGAAGCAAGAAAACACTTAGGGAAGAAATCTAAGTTTAATAAGGAACCCTTAAATGTCAAGAGGACTACCTAATATAACATAATATTTCTCAAACATTTATCTAAAGTCTTATTAAAAATTACAGTCTGGTGTTATTTTTTTGTTTTTGATTTTGTTTTACCTTTGGGGATTTAGGAAGCACATCTCACATTGTAAATTAGAGCTTCTCATATATCACTTGTGGTACTGATAATGTTCAAGCATAGCATAGTTTAGACTGAGAATGACCATTTTCAGTGATTAATAAGCAGTAGAAAAAAATAATCTAGTCTGGATGAACTAGAAGTCAAAGAAACATAGAATTTTGTATCTGATCATAGGTAGCAAGGGAATCTGGGACATTCTAATTATTAGGTGACAAATATTTGAAAGAAGAAGCTAGTAAGAGATATTAGATCAATGAGGATTAGGCTGCATTGAGGCATAAAATTAAAATGTGATTTATTTTATTTTATTTTTTTAGTTTTACTGTCCGATCCTGGTAATTTTAGATTACATTTAAATGCTTAAACAATTATTAAGAATGACTGAGAACAGATGGACAGAATGGGACAGAAGTCTTGTGCAGAGGGGAAAATTTTGAAATCCTAGTTGAAATGAATAAGAACTGATTTGAAGCACATAAATGCATTGCAGATCAGCTTTAAAGACCCTTTGAGGTTGAAGACTATGCATTTGCATGTATGTGTGTGACATTGAACCATGTGTGAGATGTAATAGACTTGACAAAGAAGAAAGAAAGTGGAAAGATCGTGTCCTGTGAGTGGCATAGTTCAAATAATAATACACATATGTCTGTGTATGCATAGCTAAATTAAATCCTCACAGCTATGGGCTATAAAGGTATAACAAAATGAATGAAATATGCAAAAAGGAGGAGAAAGGTAATTTTGAAAACATTTTGGAGAAGGATTTTTTTTTTTTTTTTTTTTGTGCATTAAACAATTGGGAGAGAAACAGGTATTTGGCATCACATAACCTGGAGAAATGTGATATTGAAGTTAGTTTTTGAAGTACAAGTATTCTCTATTTATGAATATAGAAGCACTACAAAGTAGAATGGACATATGTTTACACTATAAATTTGAAATTCCTTCATAGGAGCTTAAGAAAAGTGATACATTTTTAATATTTCAAAATTTCATTTAAATTGAATAAATGCAAATTGAACTTAATATAAAATTTTAATTATGGTTCAATATTGATTATTAAAGTAATTATGATGAAGTTCTGGTTTTGGTAATGGCAGAACAGCTTATAAAATGTTATTCCTGCCAAAGGTAAAAATTATAAAATATGAAAAAACAGAATAAATAATAACAACCAAAACTATCTGAAGTCTCTGGATTATGACCAATAGGAGAAAGTAACTTGAAATAAATTGACCTTTGAAAGAAGGATGCTCCATAAGATGTGATTCATAATTATATGATGTCCTTCTGTGTGTATCTTGAGTTCAAGAACAAAACTCCAGTTTTGGATAGATGAAGGATTTTATGTCTTCCAGACTCACCTTGAATTGAGGTCTTCTTCCATCCTTTTCAGCTGGGGAGATTTACTAATCCATTATCTCTTTCTCTCTCTCATTAATGTCAATGAAAATATAATTTTCCTTAGAGCCATCACCTTTAATTTGTCTGTTGTTTCACTTTTCCATAAAACTTTTTTTGCCAAGCCATGACTTTCAGTTCTCTCCTCATTAGCACACGCATTTTTATTTTCCTGGTCGGTAGTCAATCTTAAAGGAGGACTATATCTGAAGAGTGAATCTGCCAGCTCAGAATTCTAGTTGATGCTTCCCTAGCAGTATGACAGATGTACCATTCTGTATTTCTGCTTTTTTCATTTGGCAATTTTTTGTTTCAAATTCCTGTTTTACTGACCATTAAAGTCATACAAGTAATGTATGCTACTGAATGGGTAAACAGAGAAGAGAGAATTTGTGTTCTTTTATTTTCTGCCAACAACTGACATGCTTGATGGGGGTAATACTTAGGGTTTTTTAATAATGGCTGTTATTCTGAATCTGATGAGACTCTATACTCTGATGTGAATATATCTGACATAAAACTTTCTTGCTACATCCAAACATATGTACATTAAACCGAGCTTCAATATTTATAAAGATTTTGTTATATTTAAAATGCAATTTAATGTCTATAATTAATTAATTTCTATAATGTTCATTTTGTTGGATCAAATAATAATACTTGTCACATTGGTGCTACCTGATTGATAAATGAGACTATAGAAAGATGATTCTCTTTTATAAAGAGAGATATGTTTATAGCTTTATGCTATTTTCAACAATTAATATATTTCTACTATGTTTCAATAAAAAAAAAATTCATTTCCCATACAGAAACGCCTTTAGTAGAGAGATATAAAAACGAAAGAGGTTAAGAAGCATAATGTGTATTATATTGGTTGGTCATAATAATAAGAATGATAATGTGTCAATATTTATTATTTATTATTTTACAGGTACTGTACAACTATATTATGGCATTTAATTTATTGTGTCTATTATAAAATAGAGAAATGGATACACAGAATGTAGGAATGAATTGGTCTCCAGCAGTGTACTCCAGGACCCCCACACCTAAGCATGAAAGAAAGCACTGCTTAAAACTACAACCATCTAAATGAAATTGTACGTGACCCAAGCAGGGTATGTGTCTGGGTTTGGGAGGGATTTGTAGGAAGAAAGGTGATGAGAGGCAACTATTAATAGCATATATTGAGTTCCTATTATGTGACAGAATTATTCACATTTTACATTAAATTATAGTTATTTCACTTCCCCCTTGAATCTTTATCTATCTATATCCATGAAAATGTCCCGGAAAATGAATCAGTTCAATTGGAAATAATGACTTTTTTTGAGAAAATGATTGGTAATGATTCTCTGAAGAAAATAATCTATATAGCAGAAGAAGATATCAGCACAGAAAAAAAATAAGTTGAATATAATATAAAATTCCTTGTAAAATACTTTCCTTTGTCACTCATGTAACAATGCCAAAGTGTATACAATAGCACATTGTTAAAATATTTTTCATGACTTTACTTTTCACATGTCAATTATCTTCTTGGCTTTTCCTCAATCTTCCTCTTCTAAAGTATCCTCTTGCCCTACTGCCTTGTTGATCATGTCCTGTCAAAAGAAAATATTTGATTTACTCTCCAGGTGAAATAAACTAGATGGATTAATTTCAGAGCCTATTTAAACTTATTCTCATCTAGGTCAGTTAAAAATATAAACATTATTTATGCCTAGTTCTATAAATTTAATAGTGAAATTATTTCTTATGCTACGAAACATTTTTTTTTTAATATTTGCCTGAAAAGAACAGTAAATTCTTTTCTACCTCACAGAATTAAAATCAGTTTAAGTACACAATTTCTGTTAAACTAACCAAGAAGAGTTTTTGAAGAACATTAGGTGCACTTAAACATATAATAAAAAACAGAAATATTAGATTTTGTGCTTTTTGGTTAAAGCACTGCCTACTGTTAGTTCAACATAGAAATGTTATTCCAGGCATAGTATACTCGGATATGAAGATTATTCAAGTTCTAGTTAAAACAGAAAGTAGAGAATATTTATTCCCATTTTCGGTCTACTTTTGCTTGACACAATTTCCCTCCATTAAAACAATAAATTTGTTCCGTATGCCTAACAATGCAAGGTATCAAATTGCTAACTTAAATATGAACCCAAGATTATATATTAATGAAATAAGGATAAAGATCTGCTTCCATTCTGTGTTTTATTGTAAAATATCGTGTTTTCCTTATTATGAAAGTGATGTACATTTATTATGAAATAATTAGAAATCAAAGATATATGAAAAATATAAATGATTCATATTTCAACCAGTTGTGATATTTTAGCTGGAGTTTCCCACCTGAAACATCTAGATTTTGGAGTAGTTTTGTTGAGATAATGAGGTGATACTAATCTCTCAAAACTAAACTCTTTACGTGCAAGTATTATATTTATCTTTGAGTCTCAAATGACAAGCACAGCAACTGCCAATCAATTGCCTTTCTGTAGCAAAACCATTTTAAATCAGCTTATACAGTGAGCACTATAAAAATAATAACTATACTATAATATTCTTGCATCAATGCCAAAGCTATACTGTGTTGATAATGGAGGTGTACGGAAAAAGTGTGCCAAATGTATGCAGTGGACCATGATTGGTGGTAATAGTCTGATGATATTGTCTCATAATCTGTAACAAATGTTCCATCAGGGTGTGGAGTTGTATGGGAAAACTACACATCTGCATGATTGTTTTATAAGTTCACAAACTCTGTAAGAAAAATATATTTTAAAAAAATATATCGGTTTGGGGAAAAAATATACCAAATGCAAGATAAGGACTATAGTTGGTAGTAATATGTTGATGATGTTCTTCCATTGTTTGTAACAAATGTTTCACAACAATGCAGAGTTGGTGGAGGGGGATGTATGAGACCCCTGTGTGATGTTATGTATATTTATTTTGTAAGTTCACAATCTTTACTATACATTTATTGTTTATGTGTGTTCATGTATGAATGATATATTTTTTAAAAAGTAAAAAATTTAAAAAATAATAGCTATTATTAAAATTAGCTATGTTTAATGAACTGTTGGAAAAGTGTTGTTTTATGAGGAGACTGTTTAAAAAGAAAATAATATTCTGTTTCAAAAATATCAAGAATTCACTTGATACCACCTAAATGTATAAGAGCATTAACACATACTTTTTGAAGCATGACTAGAAGAAATCTTATGTATTTGCACAAACTTAAGTAGAGAAAATTCATTGCACTCACCAGAACACCAATCTCCACATACAGAGATGAATTAAAGCAGAATTTGCCTTAGCACTGATCAAGTGCTATTGGTTCGTGTAAATGGTTTATGGGATGAATTAACGAATAAGCCTCACTGATTAACTTGTGTAAATATAATTGTACCTCATCCCATTCTATTTTACTATTTAGCTTTTGGGTCATTGTATTCCATTGTATATACTCAGACAAAATGGAATTGATTTGTTTCTTTTATTTTATTTTGAATAGATAAGTAGTATAAAGTTAGTATTATGGATTAGATAACTAGGAGGTTACTGTCCTTCACGTAATTATGCTATTTTCATCAATCGTTTGGGGAAATATAGTCACAATCAGTGCAAGTTAGGAATCACTTAGCCTTAATGGAAAGTATACCCCCCTTGGGGAAAGGTGTAGAGAGTAGTGGGAAGGAGTGGGATGGATCTAGAAGAAGAATTTCTTTTATTTTATTAGATTAATGAATATCACTTGCAGGTCTCAGACCTAGAATCAAAGGCTAATGGAATAAAAGTGGGAGTAATTGGTTGAAATGCTAATGTACCTGGAAGATTGGCAAATATATTTAGAGGCATATTTTGTGGTATTGCATAGTAACCTTTTAAATCATTTTAAAATAGCTTAGTTTTCTAAAGATACACTATATACACTTTTAAGATGTTTACAATTGTCCAATATCCCATCAACATCTTTTATAGCTGTGATAAGGTATCTTCTCATAAGGCATATTTCAATATTATTCACCATTTAATAACCATGGCTTCCTCTTTCAAATACTGCAAATTGGTTGTTAGTCCACACTGCCCAAATTGTACTATAAATAGTGAAGTCACTAACACTGATTTTAAAATTTAATTGAAAAGGAAACATTCAAGTAAAATAGTGGTCGATATTAAATTCAAGCAGAAATTAACTTTTATATTGTTTAAGTCAGTGTTATTAATGATGATGACTGGTGTAGAGTTGCTTTCTTTAATTTTAGAAAACATTAGTGATGTAGCAAAACATATTTTATCAAAAAATGCCAAGGTTCAATTACCATTTACATGCTTTTTGTATGAACATTTTAATTTTCTAACCTGCAAATGTGCTAAGATTGTGGTGAAATTTTAAATTAAATAAGTATTTTATTTAGACACTTAGGTTAACTGCTAGAGTATGTTCCATAATAAATCTCCACAAGATGTATTTTATCAGATGTCTGTGTTATAAAAAATACATGAAAAATGAATGTGAAGTCCGAAAGGTTAATATCTAAAAGTCATGATACTGAAAGTTATATGACTGTTTAAAAAGTATAAAATTTCTAATGCTTTCATAATAAAGTAAACTAATAAACATTTATTGAGAACCAACTGTACTACACAAATACAGAAAATATAGACAAATATGTTTTTGGTTAATTAAACACATATGAATATATTTTTACTTAATTAGATTTTCTTGCTATTCACCTGAATTTTCAAACTATTGGCATTGTGTGATACACAGTATCTCTTAATTTTTTGTCTGAAATATCGATACTGATTTCCCTTTAATTTATGATGGTATGCTTTTCCTTCTTAGTACTTTTTTCACCCATTTATAGATGTCTTTCAATGTTATTATTCTTTTTGAAAAACAACTTAATTTTTTAGGTCTTTTCTATTGTTTTTTTTTTCTTATCTATTTCCTTGCTTTCTTCCCTTATCTTTATTATATCCTTCTTTTCTCTATCTTTATTGCTCTTTTTAGCTTCTTATTTAAAAAAAATTTTTTTTGGTCTTTATTTTTTTAATGTTACATTAAAAAAAAATGAGGTCCCCATATACCTCCCACACCCCTCACCCCACTCCTCCCATAACAACAGCCTCCTCCATCATCATGGGACATTTATTGCACTTGGCGAATACATCTCTGAGCACTGCTGCACCACATGGTCAATGGTCCACATTATAGTTTACATTCTCCCCCAGTCCACCCAGTGGGCCATGGGAGGACATACAATGTCCAGTAACTGTCCCTGCAGTACCATCCAGGACAACTCCAAGTCCTGAAAATGCCCTAACATCATATATCTTCTTCCCACTCCCTACCTTCAGCAGGTACCATGGCCACTTTCTCCACATCAGTGCTATATTTACTTCCATTACTAATCACAATAGTTACAGAATAGAATATCAGTAAGTCCACTCTAATCCATACTCTAGTCCTCCATTCTGTGGGCCCTGGGATGGTTATGTCCACTCCACCTCTATATCGAGAGGGTGCTTAGATTCCACTTGGATGATGGATGCAATTCTCCTGCTTGCAGTTGTAGGCACTCTTGGCTCCTTAGTGTAGTCGTTGACCTTCTTCACCTCCCTGTTACCTGGCTGGGGTAAGTCCAATAAACCAGAGGGTAGGAGTTGCAAGTCTGTTGAGGCTCAGGGCCTGGCTATCACATGGATAGTCCAGAGATTCAGGTCCCCTGTGTATACACTAAATCCCAGCACCAGCCACAGGTCCAGTAAAAGTAACAGGAGAGGCTTGAGAACAAAGATCACATCTGAGTCCAACTCCATCACACTCAGAAAAACAAACTCCAGTGTAGGGTCAACTAACATGTCACTGAACTCCATCTGCCATGATCATAGAACCTGTGGGTCTCTGTAGCCCTCAGAAAAATCAATACCTGGGGTTGTATTTACTTTAGCTGTCTCTGGGACTCTGTTGAGTTGTGCACAAGGGTGACCCCTCTGATGACCTCCTGGCTCTTTTTTGGAGACTCATAGCCATGTAATCTGATTTGTCCTTTCCATTTCTCCCTTTTATTCAAGGTTAAAAAGCATTTTTAACTTCTGATATTACATGTAGGCTGAGATATTCTGCTGGTCTGAGTTGACCCTTTTATTCAAGGTTATTTTCTAGCTACATCATCAGCTGGTACTTGGTAGTAATCCCTTGACACCAGAGAGGCTCATCCCAGGAGTCATGTCCCACACTGGGTGGAAGGCAATGCAACATGGAGACTTTCAGGAGGTAACTCTTAGGCAACCTGCAGCTCTAGGCCTACTTCATATTTCAGGCACACAGGCTCATAATTATAGCCATTAGTGTCAAGGGCTCAGTGTTCAATCCATCTTCATTGGTCTTTGACATTGCACTTGGGGGGTTGTTGCTGTTCCATTAGGGAACGTGATAGAGCTCCCCTGGCTAAGAACTCAGAACTCCCTCAGTTGTTGTGTTTAACTGTAACCACTGAAAATATCCAAACATTTTTATGTACCCTGTATATATGCCCTGGAGAACTTCCTCCCAACCATGTGCCCCCTATCAATAACATCCCCCACCAGTATTCTTCCCCTGCCATTGTTGAACCTCTCTGTGATCCAAAACTTCTTTGAAAATGAAGCCTAATATATTGCAAAGTTCCATTAATAGTAAAATGGAATATAGTGATTAGTGTAAAGGTTAGATATAGAATACATACTAATTTAGAAAAATTAAAGTATAAATAAAATGGGGTATCAAAAAATTAATATATGAAAAAGCTTTGTTTTTGATGTTTTGCCTTCCATCACTGCAATAAGCATTGCCCTGTATGCACATTGGCAAGGCAACTTCTTCTATCTCTTCCTTAGTGTCTACATCCTTTCTTTTTCTTTTTTTTCCTCTAATTATTAAGCTTGTCCTCACAAAAGTTTTAGATCACAGTAATTCATGTATGCAATATACAGTACTCCCACATATCCAACATAAGACACTTTGTCCCTTCCCCAACAATAATCTTTTTACCTGTTTATATCATATTTACTGAAACTGGTGTACAGATATTGAGACAATAGCTTTCAAACAAGGTTTACACTTGGGTTTTCATTATGGTTTATATTTTAGATTATACAATTTTCTAAATTTTTAGTTATCTTATGTTTTACATTATGATTTACATTTTAGCCTATAGGTCCCTATACATTTTGTTTTATTTCTATTTATTTATTTTTCCTGCATGTGCTCACAGAAATTTTTAAATATCTATCTTGAAGTGTTTCACAAGCTTTGGAAACTCTTGGTCACTGTCTCTTCAAGTATTGCTGCTACAATATTCACCCGTCCTCAGCTTTTGGAACTTCAATAACACATATTTGGGCCTTTTCACTGGTACCCATATGTTTGTTAGATTATTTGTTTTATCATTTTTTTCTTTCTGTGATTCAGTCCAAATATTTTCTATGAGACTCCTTTCTGCACGTCTTTTTAAATTCTGCTATCTACTCCTGAATCTCCACAGTTCTTACCTTCTGTAATGGCATACTTCATTTATAGCATTTCCATGTTATTATATTTGCCATTTTTCCATTTAATTTTCCATTCTATTTTATTGATTCCGAATCTATGGTGAAATTCTCCCTTTCTTGCTTCCTCTCTCTCTCTCTTTCTGTTTCTCTCACACATGCACACACACCACACACACACATTTTTTCTATCTCCCTCTCTTTCCCACTCTCCCTCCCTTCTTCCCTCCCTCTCAATTTTTAACTTATTCAAAATTATTATTTTAAGGTTATTTTCTTAACTCTCCAAAACAACTTGAAAATCATTTTTCTATTGTCATTCTCTCCCCTTTCTCGCTTATCATTTTGTCTTATATCTGGGAAAGTTTGCTGACTTTTATTTGAATATTGAATATTGTATATAAATATTTATAACAAACTGTAAGATGGGTAAGCCCCTAATGATGGATCATGTCCTTGTTCTCATTATATAAACAGTATTTTGCATACTTTGACAATGTGGTGGTTCCATCATAGAAAAATATTAAATTGCTCACAATTTATGCATGTATTGCATTTATTGCATACATTGGGAAAATATATATGAATATATGTATATATTACAGTATATGCATATTGTTATATATACATATGTAAATATATGTATTGTGAGAGAAATGACAATAGAAAAAGGTCTACAAGGACTTTCAGAGAGTAAAGAAAATAATTTTTCAATAACAATGATAAACATTTTAAAAATTAAAAGAGAAAGAAAAAGTGGGAAGAAAGAGAAAGAGAGAAAAACTTGGAGAATTTCACCATAGAATTGGCATCAATAAATTTCCTTATAAATATGGAATTGTAGTCTTTATATAATGTTCCTTTAGATGAATTTACATAGCTTACATTCTTATATTTATGGGACTCTACTCTGAATATCCATTAATTTTTATAATTTCCTCTCCAAAATAATGTGAAGTAATTCTCTTCTTTTGCTTCTAAGTTACCTATGAGATAGCACACATAGTATTTCAATGTATTTCTTATTTTTTTTTTCTTTTTGGAAATGGAATATGACCACTCTGTCAGGGAAGTCTTGGGCCCAGGTCTTGGTTGGTTCACTTTCAGGACCTGTGATAACACGATGATGGATTTTATTCTTTACTCTGTGGCTGTGTTCAAATTGAGTCTCTGCCACTTAGTAACTACATCTGTATCTTTAAAGATTTTTGAAACTGCACTAAGCCTGTTTCCTACTCTATAAAATAGTAATAATATTACCTATCTTACCCAGTCGTTGTTTGTATTTAATTAGATATTCCATATAATGTACTTAACATATTACTTTGATACTCTTTATAAAATAAACACTCAGCAAATAACTTATTTATTAATAGTACTATAGCAATATTCATTTTTAATAGCTGAGTTTTAGAATAATTTAAATAGCTTACTTTTGAAAAATAAACATGACAATATATAAAAGTTTGATCAACCATTCTTCTGACTTAAAACAAAAGCTACCATCTATTTCTCAGATCTAAAATTATTGCTGGGATTAGTCTGACATTGTTATGCATATGAGAACCTCAGGGATTTTAATATCACAATGTGTCCTTTGTGCCAGCTTGGGTTAACATAACTAAGATGTCACAAAATATGTAAATTATTTATTATGTTTTGTGCATATTCTTTTTATTTTCTTTTATTTTTTATCAATGCCAGATTGAATGAGATGTTTCCATCTAATTGAAAAATGCAAAAGTTTATTGGGTTAAGTGCTTAGAGGGTTACAGTTAGAGAGGTTTTTAACTTTAGTGTCAAGATTCTGTTGCTGCTGCAGGCTATTCACCCTTTTCAGTATCAAGGTCACCAAAAGTGACACCTGCCTTCTTGGATGTGCAGACTACTTGGCAGAAAAGAGGTTTGGAAATCTCACAGCTGGTGAAGAAGACAGAGTGTCTCAATATGCTGCATGTAACAATAACAAAAACTTTATTTTTCTTATGTAACTGGCTAGCAACTTCTCTTTAGCTTGTCTTGTTACATTTCTCTCTGCCAATATTTGCTCCTTGGTTTATTGGCATAGCAGACACGTATCTGTCTTTCAGTCATTCCCAGTTAGGCTCATATTTAATATGATTTCAGCAATGTAGTTAAACAAAAATTTATATAGTAGCCATTGTCCTTATATTGGCTTATAAGATTTTCTTTTTATGTGTCTATATATGTATTTGTTTTTATAACTTTCTATTATTCAATTTTTTCCTTACCAAATATATGTGTAATTTGTCTACAAAATCTACCTTCTTAGCTAATTAATTGCATATTAACTTCTTGTCCATTCCATATGCTGTGAATATTTTCCATATGTAGTTTTCATTTCTATTTTTCATTATGCTATAAAAACCAATATTGTTTATATGTTTATATTCATCAGAAACAAAAAGTATTACATTTCAATAAACTAGACACCCTAGAGATCCAAAGCAAGTATGATTTTCATCCTGTGTCTTCCTCATATTTTCACAAATAAAGGAATTGGTATCCTTAATCTTCAGGATTCATCAGCTGTCTGGTTCACAATCTAAACCTCAACAGCCACAATGTTTAATAAGAGCTTCAGGCCCACCAGCTGTGAGAAATGGGATATATTTTGCTAACTGTGCAGCCCACATTTTGTGAGTTGTTTAAAACAATGATAGAGGAGGTTGTTGGTATGTGAGGAGTGGGGTGGGGGGTTGGGGGTATGCAGGAACCTCATATTTTTTAATGCAACATATCTTTTGGGATGTATATATCTTCAAAAAATACAATTTACAAAAATGATGGGGTGGGGAGTGGGGTATATGGGAACCTCTTAGGTTTTTTATGTTTTTTTTTTAATGTAAAGTTCTTTGTGATCTATTAACTTTAATAAAAAATGTAAAAAATAAAATAAAATAAAAAGAATGGGATGCTTGCATAGGTCTCCTTTCATGTGAGGAAATGAAGCAACCTTCAGGATTAGACTTGAAGAATGAGAAGGAGGCAGCCATGCAAAGTGCTAAGGAAAGAATATTCCTCAAAGCAGTCACAAGATGGACAAATACCTAGAAGGAGAAAAGCAATTCCCCTGTTCAAGGAATAGGAAAGCATGCAGTTGCTGAGGGCAGGGAGAGGGAAGAAGAGATGTGATGTAGGGGATTTTTGGGATTTGGAGTTGTCCTAAATGATATTGCAGGGAGAGATGCTGGAAATTATATATCCTGCCATAACCCACTGAAAGTACTTGGGGAGAATGCAAACTACAGAGTAAACTATAATCCATGCAGTGTAACAATGCTCCAAAATATACTCATCAAATGTAATGAATGTGCCAAACTGATGAAAGAGGTTGTTGATGTGGGAGGAGTGGGAGGATGGGGAGTGGGGTATATGGGAACCTCATATTTTTTAATGCAACATTTTTTTGTGATCTAGGTATCTTAAAAAAAAAGACAATTAAACATTAATTAATTAAAAAAAATAAAAAACAGATGCAGATCCCCAGCCATTGGTTTCTAATATTCTCCCTGCTTACCTCTTTTGCTATGTTGACTCAGGTTTATAGCTTATATTTCTGCTTCATTTTTCTGTTCCTTAGCTTGATAATTCCCTTCTAAACTAGAATTTTCCCAGAAACCTCAGCATTAGAGTGAAGAAAAATGAAATTCAATGTGGCCGTCTCATAGGATTTTAATTGTTTAGGATTGTCTTTACCTGTTAGTGACTTAAGTTACCTGAGAGAAGCTTTTCCCAAGTTACAGGGAAGAACAAGTTTGGCCGTGGTGGTCTCAGATGCATCCTGAAAGGAAGGATAGTGGAGATAAGAGCTGTAAGCTGGGAAGTGTTTCAGAAATTCAAAACCTGAAAATAGGTTTGGAACTGTTGATTCAAGGAACGCAAGTTGCAAGTTGCATATAGCAGAGAAGAGAAGGTAACAAAGAGCTCACCCTGAGGGCATACTCACTACTTCCCAGGTTCTCAGGGTTTTACCTCTGTTAACTCATTCCTCATCAATACAATAATGTGCTATTGTAATCTACATTTTATATGTGAGGAAGTCCAAGAGAGAATAATTAACTTTTGTAAGGTCACATAACTAACAAGTAGTCATGTCAGAATTTGAACCCTGGTAGTCTGGCTGCTGTACAGTAAATGTTGTTAATCATTCTGTTATATTATGTCAAATATTGGAGCTAGTGATAAAAATCAGAGGTAATAAAAAAATGAGTAGAAAGGAGATAACTGCAGCATCATTGATCATTCTGAAAAATTAGTTGAGATAGTAACTGTGGTGGTTAAGATTCAGACAGAAGGCAACATCATACACTGATGAATAAGTAGGATGACAATATAATTTATAATCCAAACCTAGGCAATTTTGAGGATGGAAAGGGGGCTTTTAATAATTATGTTGAGACAACAGGTTTAATTCAGGATCATTTCCAGCAATTTGGATACTTGATCACTCAATGAGTGATCACTCAATTCCCCAATACCCGAAGTACAAGAAATAGGCCAACAAAGAAGGTTACTCTGTTGATCTAGCCAATGGGTGTAAGCCAGGAAATAATTGTTTTTTTACTGATTTTTGAGTTAACACTTTGTGCCACAGGTAAGTTACCTGCTATATCTATTACAGATTTACAGATGAAAATATTATACTTTACAGATTTACAGAATTTCACTTTAATATTTCTCCCCTGGTTTCTATTTCATAAGATTATAAGAAATAACCATATGAAATCCATTACTGCACCCTTATCAAGACGAACTTATGACAAGTGTACATTATATCGCCCAGTATCCTTTCTAAAGATATCCCACTGGAAATAACTCCTTTGGAAATCAATACAAAAAAATTTCCCTGTGAAGAATAGATAGGTTTACTTTTCTCTAATTTTGAAAATTATTGAACTACTTTTAATTTTTAATTTGTCTCCTAGAATATACTGGCTTTTCTAATATGCATAATTGTATTCTCATACTTGTATCCTAAGAGTATCTTTAGATTTATTCTCATCTGGATTTTCTACCTCAATTTTACATTTTTGAAATCTTATAAGTGCCTTTTTATACACAGCTTTAAGTTGTAAAATGAAAAGGAGTTAACAAGGTATCACAGGCACCTTTAATTTGTAGCAAACTGGTAAAATGTGAATACGCCTTAAACTATTTTTGGTAGACAATTGTTGGCAAAGATTTTCTTTACTTTTTTATGGTGCAGCAGCTAGAATAATGCCCACTGACTGCAGAATCAATATTTCTTTGTGTCTAATTTAAGTATACTCTGTCCTCTAAAGCAAAATAAGGGTAGCATTTTTTGGAAATTATTTCAGTTCCCAAGTGGGGATGTCTCGCATAACACTGAACAGAAAAACATGGGTTTCTTTGCTGATCATCTGTGGAGATGTTCATTCTATTGGTGATGGTAGTGTATTGAAGTCCCCCACTACGATTGTAGAGGCATCTATTTCCCCCCTTAGTATTTGTCATATGCATTTTGGGGCACCCTGATTAGGTGCATAAATATTTGTGATTGTTCTTTTTTTTTTGGTAGATTACCCCTGTTTTGTTAATATAGAGTGTCTTTCTTTGTCTCTCAACAGTTTTGCATTAATCCCCTATAATTTTGATGTTCATTAATCTAAAACTTCTCTAAAAATAATGTTTATTATTACAAAAATTGAATTTTTCTAGAACAAAAAATAAAATAAAAAGAAATCCAGGTGTTAAACTTCTGTAGCACAAAGACCTACAAGATCCATTCTACCCAAGATATTGTCTCTTCTTACAAATCACTAGATGATGCCTATATGAATATATTACTAGTAATAGGAGGATGTAGGTCTTTAGTGTATTAAACATAAAATTTCATAGGTTGTTTTAAATGAAGAATTTCGTGAGGGTTTAAATTTGGAAGAACATTAATCTGAGTCTAATTGAAAATGTTATATATTAAACTGAAGAGAGAACAGCATTATCAACTACACCAAATTCTAGAACAATCACAACAGGAATATAGCCTGGCCCAATGTTTTTCTCTTCAAAATAATGAATGAAAATTAAACCCTGAAATTTACTTGGTGGAGGTTATTAACATCTATACCATACTTAGATGTGAAAGCAAAGAATAATTTAAAACGTAATTAGAACAGGACTGGAGTGCAGATGAATCACTAATGACATTTCTCTAAATAATGATAAAAAAGCACAAAGATCCTGGTCAGTAAGTCCTCAGTCAAGAGGACATAAATAAAAAATAACAAATATGTGTCCTACCAATAATTTTGCCCCCATTGTTAAATAGTTACTCCAAAGAGCCAAAGGAAAAGATAATTTAAAAATTACTTCCTGTAGCCAACCTAAAAAATATTATGATAGTAATCTTTTCTTTAAAATTCTGAGGATCAAGGTAAGTTGATGAACATGAAGAAAGTTAAGATGAGCAGCTGGAGAAATAATGGGGTCCAGACTGTGTAAATTTAAAATATAGTTATAAAAAATGTAGGCAGTAAAGGTGATTCACAACAAATGAAAGAGAAACAATAATCAAGGAAACAACTGCAGACTATTTTTATCTTCTCACATGATTTAGATGTATTTGTATCATGATGAAGAGTTATGGCATAGAACCACAAATATCTTAATTTGAAAAGCCAGTTCTTATTGTAAAAAGAATCATTCAAATCAGACTTATGGTAAGAAAATACCTGACTTTATTTTTCAGTTTCAATGAACACATTAATATGCATCCTTGTAACTCAGGTTTTTAAAAAATCTTAACTCTGGTATTAGAAAGATATATAACAGATGATAGATAGATAGATAGATAGATAGATAGATAGATAGATAGATAGGCACTTAGATTTGGCCTTGTCCTGGGTTTGATACTTGGATGAACTGTTTGTCCCTTTTATTATTACTTACAGATACTCTATTTGCTTTGCTCTCATGGGACTTTTCTTGGGAATCACCCAATTCTCTGCAATATTTGTTCGATGGGGGTGGGGGGTGGGTTTGTTAAACTCAAATTGCTATGGCTCTGGTAACACAGCATTGTTAATGTAAATACTACCTGAAGTGTATACATAAACATGGGAAATTTTGCATTACATATATATTTATATTTATTACCACAATAAAGAGAAGAGGGAGAGAGAGGAAAGAAAGCAGAGGGGGGAAGGAAGAGAGAGAGAGAGAAAGAGACATTAGGATCTTCATAACCTATAGACTATTTTTCAGCTACCCTCTGATGCCACTCGACTGTGGCCAAAGGAAACAGGAAAGCTGCACTACATTACCCAGAAGTTCACAAACTCTGGGCCAATGATAATCCAAGAAAGAGGAGGTTTCCTTAAACTCTGTGTCCTAGATTGTCCTAGTAAATCCACATGGGCCTGGAGTTTTCTTTCATGGTTTTTAAACCATGAATGCTATTTCTGCATTTAGTATTTAGATACTCCAGTTATTTATTTCTTTAGTAGTTTGTGTTTTTCAAGAAATTGATCCATTTTTCCCAAGTTATTAAATTATTGACATAAATGTATAACTATCCCTTATCATTTGAGTATCTGTACAGTCTGTAATGATGTCACTTTTCCTTGGAAGCTGACACTGAAAGTTTGTATCTTTGTTGTTGTTTTTTTCTTGATTAGTCAGGTTTAAAAACTTTATTGATTTTCTCAGATAATCAACTTTGGGTTTCAGTAATATATTTCAGTTGTTTCTTAGTGATTTTTTAAAGTTCATTGATTTCTACTCTGATCTTTATTTCTTTGCTTTTGATTAAATTTGGTTAAATTTTCCTTTTGTCTACTTTTGAAAGAAATTAGGGCTCTGAGGTCATTAATTTGAAATGTTTCTTCTCTTTTAATAAAAAAAAATGCTATATTTTTCACACTAATTACTGTAGTGACATCCTACAATTTTGAGATACTGTGTTTTCATTGTAATGAGTTGTGAATAATATCTGATTTCCTTTTGATTTCTTCTATGATACATATGTTCTTCAGAAGTTATCTAGATACTAAATATTTGTAGATTTTTCTGCTATCTTTCTATTATTGATTTATAATGTACTTTGATTGTGGTCTGAGAAAATACTTTGTATGACTTGAATATTTCTAAGTTCACTGGGATTTGTTTGATGGCCCAAAATGTGGTCTGTGTTGTAAATATTTCATGTGCACTGAAAAGAATGTGTATTGGTCTTATTGAATCACATGTTTTATCAAAGTGAATTAGATTGTTTTATAAACAATCCTGTAGGGGGGAAACGTTCCTATCACTCTTACCCTGGTTAACAATATATTCAAATTGATAATAAACTAACAGGGCCACAAAAGACTTATTCCAAAAACCATGCTTCCAACCTATTCAATAAAATGTGTACTGGAATGGAAATGTCTTCGTTTAAAGAAGGCTTCTCAAACACCAGTACTTAAAAATGTCCCTTTGTTTGCACCTATCTATATTTGGCTGTGTGAGAAATAGTCAATTTATTTATCTGTTGTATTTATAAAACTAGATTAATCATTCTCTAGCAGATCAATTTTGGAAAAGAAAATGTATGAAAGTTGAGGCTATAGAAACAAATTCTCTTCGAATTGTCCGTGACTATGTATCTCCTTGGAGGGTCTTTAATTTATCAGAGGTAACATTATTTAACAAAATTAAGAAATTAATGCTGCAGGTTGTATATTTTGAAAACTATTAGTAGCCCATGAGTAGAAATATCTGCACTTAATACGATAAAGAGCAGCTAAAAATACTCTTGCAAATATTTTACTTAATAGTGAATTATTGTTGCTCTTGATTTTGAGATATAGTATAAAAGAAATATGTTCACTGTCATCATTTTTATTCAAGATGACAATGGGAAATTTAACCAATTTTAAAACAAAACCAAGTACCAAAATGGTCCAGTTTGGAAAGGAAAAAATTTTGCTATGTTTAATCACAGACAACATGATTGTGTATGTAGTCCAAAGGAACTAAAAAGATTAGAATTAGACCAATTTATTAATAGTAATGGTGCTGGATACAAGTAAAGTTTTCTAAAAATAAGTAAATGAAAAGTATACCATTTATAGTATAAACATTAGTCACCTAGAAATTAATAAGGAAAATAAAATGCAACTCTATAATCATTACTGAATATAGTGAATCCTTAATGAATGTATCTTAATATATATATTAAAGACAATTTTGTTCAAAATCCAAGAAGTACATTATAAATGCCAGTATATTATAAAATACTTATAGAAATTAAAATGATTCAGAAGAACCAGGTAATCTTGAATAAGGAGAATCACTTGGAAGACTTAAAATGTCATGTTGTCATATTAAAATCTACAGTAATTAAGGTAATACGATATTGTAGAAAAAATAGAATGAGGAACATCAAGAAATTAATATATGATTTACAACAAAGAGATAATGCAGAGTTGTGGAGAAATAATGTTCTTTCAATAAATGTAACTAGGTCAAATGAAATGAGAAAAGATACTCATATATGTATGTAGTTTCCAACAAAGAAACATATAATCATGAATATATGAAAATGTCCTATATATAAATAAGAAATAGGCAAAAGTCTTAATAGAATAAATTCAACTAAATTCATAATGATGCTTCCATATTTGAATTGGTTATTACAGAGTTTAAGGTAACCTCTTCTATAGTACATATGGTAACATAACATTTAAGATTAATTTTGAGGGTGATTTTATACAACTGTTTCTTGGCTTTTTTTTCTCTGAGAAGAATTACTTTGATTCATGACACAATTTTTTAAATGTTTTAATGTGTGCTAACCAAGGTCTCAACTGGAAATCACTGTGTAATTAATATTTTAGAAAATAATTCAATTAGTTTATAAACATTTTCACCAGGCTTTGGAAATACATTGCATTATACCAACAGTGGCAAATATCCCTAATGAACTACACAGTGGAATAAAAGACCTAACAAATTGTCTGTCCAATAAATTCATTTTATACAGACTTGTTTACTTTTCTGTTCATCTTTTCTCTTTTTCAGATATTTGGGAAAAAATTATGACCATAAATTCATTTGAATCTGCACAGATTTACTCTCTGCATTTATATTGTTGTGTTCACTGATTATGACTTTCTTCATCATTTGATGTACCAATAAATCTTAACTACTGATCCATTTATATGTATAGTAATTATATAGGAGTATAATATACTCTATTACAATAGTAATGCACATTAAACAAAGTTAAATTATTCTGTGAATGTCCCAAAAAGATTAACTATGTTGAATTGAACTCTGTCGATTTAATGTTAGCTGAGACTAACAATATATACTGTACAACTATACATGTACAACTGTTAAAATTGTTAAAATAGTTTTGTTATTTTATCCTCTTAAACTTCCGAACTGCCCACAGAGTCTTTGTATACAATCACAGAATCCCAGTGCTCCTCATATAATAATTGGTAAAATATTGGTATAGATTTTGTTTCATGTTTTGGAGTTATACACATTACAGGGAATAGCTTTGTTCATGTATTTTTGCTCACAACAGGTAACTTATTCTTCATAAAAAATTTGACAATTGGAATTACAGGATAGAAACACATTTTGCAAAACTACAGTACACTATTACGGCCAGGATATTGACATGGATGCAATCCACATATCTTGTTCTGATTTTCCCAGTTTGACTTGTACTTATTAATGCAGGTGTGTGTATTTAGTTCTATACAGTTTTATCACATCTTGGTTCAAGTAATCACCACCAAAGGCAAAATACTGAATGCTTCTATCACCACTGAATCCTTGTATTTACCTTTTAGAAACACACCCACATGTCCCCTGCCATGTCCCTAACCTCTGACAACAGGTACTACTCTCTTTTCTATTTCTACAATTTGCCATTTCAAACATGATATATAAATGGAATCATACAGCATAAGCCTTTTGGGTTTGGTTTATTCCCTTTTGTCACACAGCATAATTCATGGAGATTGATCCAAGTTCTTGTGTATATCAATATTTTCTCAGTTTTAGTGCTGAGTTGTAATCCATAATATGGATTTACAAAAGTTTGCTTATCCATTAACCTGTTGAAAGACATCTGTGCCTGCCTCCCCCATTTTTTGTTTGTTTGTTGTTTGTTTGGTTTGGTTTGGTTTTGGTTTTGGCTTTGGTCTTTTGCTATCACAAATAAAACTGAATATTTGTATACAGGGTTTTGTTGCGAACACAGTATTACATTTCTCAGGGATAAATGCTCAAGAGTGCAATTGTTAGGTTACATGACACCTGCATGTTTATTTTTATAAGAAACTGACCAAATGAGTTTATATGGCTAAGAGACTTCAAAGCGAATCAAGATGTCATCCCAGAGGTAATGTTTATGCACATCTCAGCAGGATCTCATAGACTGCCAAAGCAGATACTACCCCAAATAGTGGTGCTCCTAAGGGCTCTGGAGACACCTAGGTCCTATGGTCAGGGCAGATAGCTCCGGAGTTTTTGCCTTGCCAGAGGACCCTACTTTGGAATTTGTGCTCCTGAGAGTGACAGAGTTGAACTCAGTTATGGCTCCCCTACACATGGCTCATCTATCCCTTCTATTTAAACCTATACTTGGTGGTGGAGTTTGTAAGTTTATGCCACCTGGAATCTTGGGCTGTGCTTGTGCCATCTGGGCCCTGAGCCCCAGGAGAGTTGCAACACCTACTCTCCAGATTATAGGACTCACCCAGGACAACTAACACGGAGGTAAGGATTGACAACTACCATACCAAGGAAACAAGAGCCTACAACTGCAAGCAAAAGAGTCCCATCCATCAGCTATATGGGATCAAAGGCCCCTCTCAATTAAAGGTGGAGTGAACATCACCATCCCAGAATCCTCAGGATTGGGGAATGAACTATGGACTAGAGTGGACTTACTGGTGTTCTATTATAGACTTATTTTGGTTCTAGCAATGGAAGAAATCACAACATTGATGTGGAAGCAGTGGCCACTGGAGACTCTGAGGGCAGGGAGAGGGAAAAATAGGTGTAATACAGGGACTCTTTCAGGACTTGAGAATCGTCCTGAATGACATTGCAACAACAGATATAGGCCATTTTATATTTTCCCATAACATACAGAATTGTGTGAAGTATAAACTACAATATGAACTATGGTCCATGCTCAGTGGCAATGCCCAAGGATACAATTATTGTTTATCAATTGCAATTAATGTGCCACACTAATGAAGGATGTTGTTTATATGGGAGGGTATGGGATGTGTGGGGAGTGGTGCATATGGGAATCTCTATATTTTCTGTGTAACATCTAATCGAAGTAACTTAAAAATAATAATATATATATATATATATAATATTAAAAAAAGAAACTGCCAACTCTTTTCTAGAGTGACTATGCCATTTTACACTCCCACCAATAATTTATGAGTGATTTACCTTCTCTGCATTCTTACCAGTATTTGAGGCTTTCACAATATACATGAATATACATACAAACACTCTGACAGTTTTGTAGTGATAGCTCATGGTAGCTTTAATTTGCATTCCACTGATGGCTAGTAATATTGAACATTTTTTCATATGCTTATTTGCCATATGTATGTTCTCACTGGTGAGTGTCTTTTGCCCATTTTCAAATTGGGCTGTTTATTTGTTATGGCTGAATTTTGAGAATTTTTAAAATATTCTAGTCATCAATAAAATGTAAACAATCCAAATTGACAATGGCCATCATATATAGCACTTTAAGAAATGTATATTCTGCTTTTGTTAGGTTGAGTATGCTTCATATGTCCATTAGCACTTGTTCGTTGATTGTGTTGTTCAGGTCTTCTATAATGTTGCTGACTTTCTGAATAGTAGTTCTATAAGTTGAGAAGTGACAATTTTGAAATTTCCACCTGTAATTGTATATTTGTTTATTTCTCATTTTAGCTCTATCAGTTATTCCTCAATGTACTTTGAAGTTTTGTTGTCTAACGCATTTTATACTTAGTATCCTTAGTCTTCTAGGTGAATTGATCTTTTCTTTTTATGTAATGCTCCTCTTTGTCTTTAGTAATATTTTTTGCTCTACAGTCTATTTTATTGGTTTTTAATAAAGTTACCCTTTGCTCTAGTTTGCTAGGCTGCTGAAACCAGTTATACCAGAAATGAGTTGGCTTTTAAAATGGGGATTTATTAGCTTACAGATTTTCAGTTCTGAGGCTGTGAAAATATCTAAATCAAGTCACCATTCAGGATGATAACTTCTTCCTGAAGATTGGCTACCAGTGATCTTGAACTACTCTTACACACGGCAAGGCACATGGCGGCATCTTCTGGTACCTCCCTTCTCTTTATTTCGTAGCTTTCCGCTTCCTGCTCCTGTGGTTTTCTCAACTTTGTCTGAAACTCATTTTTGCATAAGAGATGCCAGTAAGAGGATTAAGAGGCATTCTGAAAGAGGTCGGTCACATCTTTACTTAAGATCCTATTTACAATGGTTCCACACCTATAGGAATAGATCTACTTTAAGAACACGTTTTTCTGGGGTCCTCAACCTGTTAACCTTCTTCTTAACACTGTTCAGAATATTCCTTTGCTTGTGTGTAGCATTTTTTCCATGGTTTATATTTATATTTAGAACAGAGGAGCAAGAAGAGAGGAGACTTCTGGTACCAACTGAAAATGTATGACTCTAATATTTTTCTGGATTACTTGTTTTTAGCAAATTTTATTTTGAATTGCCTTACACTTCTCTTCATGTTTCTTGTGCTGAGGTTCATTGAACTTCTTGGATCTATAAGGTTGCAGTTTTAATCAAATTTGGAATACATTTAGACATTATTGCTTCTAATTCCACCCCCCCTTCCTCTTCAGAGACTGCAGTTACCACATATAATAGCTGACCATTTGAGGGTACACTAGAGTTCATGGATGCTATTCATTTTTTAAAATCCCTTTTCCTCTTGTGTTTCATTCTCAATAGTTTTTATTGCTATATCTTCAGATTCCATAATATTTTTCTGCAATGCTTAATTGGTCATTGTTCCCACCTAATATATTCTCATCTCTGATATTGTAGTTCTCATCTTACAAATAGTAATTTAGGCTTTATTTTTTAAATCATCTACTGCTCTACTTTTCTGAATTAGGCAGTGATAGGCAATCAAACTATTACAATATAAATGATTCCAAAGAAATTTACTCAAAATTATGAGCTGTCATGTATTGGGTTCAATTTTATAGTCATCAGGTGTGCAGTACTAAAGCTGAAGTGTTTTATTTGCAGAGCTCTACTGGCTAATGAAGCAAAGAAATCATCAACAGTTTAGCAGAATTTACATATAAAACATACAGCAATAATTTCACAACATAAAAAAATCTATCTAGACAATATTTCCTTGCAAATTTGAGTGAAACTGCAGGAAAGCATGGGAGACAAAAAATGATACATTTTTCTCCTAGGTTAAAATAATTTATGTTTTACATAGTATATTATAATGGTACAGTTCGATGATGATAAAACATTCTGAAGCAGGTGTGCATATTAAAGAGCTTGCCTTGCAACAAGACATAAATCAATAAACTACTTCTTTCATTGAGAAATTCTTGGTTAAAAAAAAAAGTCAGTTGAAGTATACAATGCACTTAGTGACAAAGTAAAAGCAGTTAATTATATAAAGCCTACCATGATACATTCAACATTATTGTCTTCATTACATGTTAATAGGGGAGTCTATCATAAACACTTGTTCAAGAAAAAATTCTGTTGAGAATATTTGAGTTATAATAAGACTCAGTGATTATGGAGGATAAGAAATTAATTTGGCCTTAAGTGTTTAATAATATAAATTGGAAAATCAGAATTATTATTTGGCTTGATATTGGTGGTATTTTAATAATTTTAATGCTTCCACAAAAGGAATATAAAGAATTATATCCTAACTTGTATTTATTGGTTACCAAAAGGTGGCAGCTACAGTGGAAACAATTCTCAACACCCTTTCCACTAAACCCTCCTTCCTCAAATCCTCAAACTCCTGTGGCACAATCTGAAAAGACACAAAATGTCCATAACTTAGAAAAAGTTAAAAACTATAAAATCTCTGGTGCCCAAAGGGCCAGAGGTGAAGGTTCTCAACACACATCATTACTCTTCCTTCTCTTCCTCCTCCACATTAACATCCCCTGCTGCTTGGGGGTTTTTGCCTTTGTAGTTCTGTTGCAATAGTTGGCAGCTGTGGGGGAAACCTGAGCGTTCCTGCCACCTTCACTCCTACCACTAGCTCCATATCTCCCTGCAGGCCCACAGGGGAAAGAGAGCACAAGGTTTTCTGGATAGATATTTTGAATGGGATGAATCACTGAAATGTGCCCAGAGGCTATGGTCCCACTATGGCTCTTCTGATTCTGCCCCTCAATGTCTTGACTGTCTGAGTTACTGAGCTTCATTATGCGAGGAGTGCTTGGCTGACACCAGGCCTGAGATCTGATGTAGATTTTGACAGTTGGTTATAGGTAGCCGTCATATTGTTAATAGGTCCTTTGGGGGTCAGAGAGTAGGTTGATCCTTTAGCTGTTTCAAAGGAGAAGTCATATCATGAAAGAATAGGATATTTACAATTAATAATGACATGCTGCATACTTTAATAATATCTATGAAGGAAGTAAGAGATGATGTTGATAATCTAACAAAGGACAGTTATTACCATGTACATTAAACTTTTGACATATTATTTCTCATTTTATTTTCTATTAATAGATGATCCATATGTAGGAAATTCATGGATCCAGAACCCATTTCTTAGATAGAAATATAATTCAGTTTTAACTACAAGTTTATATTATTAGGAATGTCTACTGATGAAGTAAATAAGATTAATTTTGAAAAAAAAATTAAATATACATCATTTGTTTCATTTGGGGTAAAAGTAAAAAATGACTCTGAGCATGTTTATATTGCCTTAAAATAGCTTCAACAATTCACTTCATCTTATTTCTGTGTAACTGGTTTTTCTATGAGCTTAATAAAAGAAAACATAGTGAGAATATGGATAAACATATATATCGAAATGTGTTCTATATCTGTTGATTCTTTTTTTTCTTCTTTATTTTCTTTTAAATGTTACATTAAAAAAACATGAGGTCTCCATATACCCCCACCCTCCTCATACCACTTCTTCCACATCAACAAACTTTTCCTTCATCGTGGCACATTCACTGCACCTGGTTGACCCGACTCGCGGATCAGTCGAACCGAGACCTGAGGGAGGGAGTGGGAATGAAAAAGGGACAAGAGACACAAAGAATGGAGGCAAGACAAGATTCTGATCAAGCCTCGTTTATTGAGGGTCAATCAGGGGTTCTTATAGCCAGGGATGAATGAGGTGGTAAATACTGACAACACATGTGTCAGTAAATGATTGGTTAACTAGATTTTGATTCTCATGCCACACGCACGCACGTGCAGATGGTTATTTGGCAATGTCCGGGGAAAGACTTTTGTGCTCTTTAGGGAGTGCCCAATTGGAGCCCCGGGGAATGGCGTAAGAACAGAAACTTAATTGAAACTTAACCTGGTTAGTATCTAAAAATAGCGCTTAGCAACAAGATGGCCAATACAACACCTGTGCCAGAGGCAGCTTCCCACACCTGGTGAATATACTTTGGAGCACTGCTGCACCACATGGACAGTGGTCTACATTGTAGTCTACACTCTTCCCCACTCCACCCAGTGGACCATGGCAGGACACACAATGTCCAGCACCTATCCCTGCAGCACCACCCAGGATAACTCCAAATCCTGAAAATGCCCCCACATCATATCTCTTCTTCCCTCACCCTATCATCAGCAGCTACCATGGTCACTTTCTCCACATCAATGTTACAATTTCTTCCATTACTGATCATAATAGTTCCACAACAGAAAACCAGTAAGCCCACTCTAATCCATACTTTATTCCTCCATCCTGTGGACCCTGGGATGGTTATTTCCAGTCCCCCTCTACATCAAGAGGGGGCTTAAATTCCAGATGGATGATGGATGCAATTCTCCTTCTTGCAGTTGTAGGCACTCTTGGCTCCCTGGTGTGGAGGTTGACCTTCTTCACCTCCCTGTTAGTTGGCCAGGGTAAGTCCAATAAACCAGAGGGTAGGAGTTGCAAGTCTGCTGAGGCTCAGGGCCTGGCTGTCAGATGGACAGTTCAGAGATTCAGGTCTCCTGAGTGTACAAGCAACCACAGGTCTGGTAAAAGTAACAGAAGAAGAATGTGTAGAAAGGTCATATCTGAGTCCAACTCCATCACACTCAGGAACATAAAATCCAAAGGAGGGCAAACTAACATGGCACTGAGCTCCAGAGCCATCTGTCATGACCATAGAACCTGTGAATCTCTGTAACCCTCAGGAGAACCAGTATCTGTGTTTCTATCTACTTCGTCTGTCTCTGGTACCCTGCTGAGGCGTGCATAAGCATTACCCCTCTGATGACCTCCCAACTCTTTTTTGGAGACTCATAGCCATGTAAACTCATTTGTCCTTTCCATTTCCCCTTTTTATCCAAAGTCGAAAAGCAGTTTTTAACACCTGATACTACATGTAAGCTGAGATATTCTGCTGGTCTGAGTTGAAAATTCAAGGTCTTTTTCTAGTTACATCATCAACTGGTGCTTGGCAGTAATCCCCCGGCACCAGGGAGGCTCATCCCTGGGAGTCATGTCCCATGCTGAGGGTAAGGTAATGAATGCATTTACATGCTGAGTTTGGCTTAGAGAATGGCCACAATTTGAGCAACATGGAAGTTCTCAGGAGGTAACTGTCAGGTACCCTGAAGCTCTAGGTCTAGTTCATATTTCAGGCACACAGACTCGTAATCATAGCCATCAGTGTCAAGGGCTCAGTGTTTGACCAGCCATCTTTATTGGTCTTTGACATTTCTCTTAGGGAATTGTTGCTGTTCCCTTGGGAAATGTGATATAGCTCCCCTGGCTAGGAACTCAGCACTCCCTCAGTTCTTGTTTTTAACTGCAACCACTATGAAAATATCCAAACATTTTTATGTACCCTGTATACATGCCCTGGAGAACTCAATCCCAACCATGTGCCCCCTATCAATAACACCCCACGCCAGGGTTTCTCCCTTGCCATAGTTGAACTTCTCTGTAATGCAAAATTTCTTTAATAATGAAGTCTAATATATTGCCAGGTTCCATTAATAGTAAAATGGAATACAGTGATAGGTTTAAAGGTTAGATATAGAATACATAATAATTATCTATTGATTCTAATGTTAAAACCTGGGTGCATTCAATATGCCTTTATTTTTTTTAATTTTTCCATAAATAATTTTATTGTATTTTACAAAATATTTGGACCATGACATTCTAGAAATGAAAAAAAAAAAGCATGTCTTTCAACAAAGATAGTTGGAGAAGGATTATCCTAATGGTCTCCTTAAAGTTATGAGCAATTATTGCACTTTTTGTGCTGACTAGTGTATTAAACATGCAGATTGACATTGAGCCAGCTGTGTATTTGTACTGAAAATAAAACCTATCAAAACTATTCATATTGGCTCTGGTTCGATTTCTAAGTTTAATTCATCATATTAAACATACGTTTATTAAAGACGTGTCATCAAGATGTTATATAGAAAAATGGTTGAAGAATGTAGAACATTCAGACACAGCCCCAACCAGAGACCTGATTTAAATAAATCCTGGGCTGCGTGGCTGTTTTGTACTTAACACTGTCTTCATTGCTTTATCATGAAAATGTTGTTAATCTGTAATTATCACTTCTAAAACTTTTAATATAATTCTTTATTAAAGGAATATTTTTGGCCTCTGTTTTTAAAACCTCTCAAATGTTACTTCGAATTATACTGAACAGTTATGTTTTCCCTTTTCTATTAGAAAATAATCAATGATGGAATCAACTTCACTCTGTGATCAAACAGCATAATTAGCAGATGTAACCAGATATCTTATAGATTTGAGATTTTACAATATAAATTGTATAAAATCCCCTCTGATATTTTCTAGCCCAAACTGTCTGACTTGAATCTATTGAGCTTTAAATAGAGCCAGTTTTAAATTTTATACAGGACTGGCAAACAGGATACAAATTAGCATGAAGAATGAATCAAATAAATCCAGAAGCTGGCACATGCTGCTGAGAAAAAAGCAAAATCTTTTCATCAACTTAGTTTAAAAGGGATCATGCCATATTTAAAAGACTTGAGTGTCACAACAGCCAGATGATCAATGCATGGTTCTCGATTTAATCATGGTTTGGAAAAACCAGCTATGAATGGCATTTTTGAAAAAATAGGGGAATTGTTTGGGTATTAGATTAGAAATTTTGCTGAAAGACTAAAATGAGAGTTGATTAACTAAAAAAAAAAGTTAAAAGACCATGCCTTCTGTGATCTCATTGTGTTTACATATATGTACATATCTACTTTGTATCCTTTATGAATGTCTTTCATGCCCTCACATTCTTTAATGCATAAAGAGTCTGTAGTAATAAAAAAGATACAAAAATAAGACTTACCATTTTCTCTGACCAAGATGCAATGAAATTAGAAAAGTATAAGAAAAAATTTTTAAAAATCAACCAGATATTTTAATATGTTTGTTAAAATATTGAGTCCAAATGGAAATAGCTTAAAGTTTTAGAATATCATAAAAATTAATAAACTACAAATGTATGGAACTGTAGATTATATGGCTAAAAATTAAGCCAAAATAA
Source organism: Dasypus novemcinctus (assembly GCF_030445035.2). NCBI lineage: Eukaryota > Metazoa > Chordata > Mammalia > Cingulata > Dasypodidae > Dasypus > Dasypus novemcinctus. The sequence goes on along the minus strand of NC_080679.1, from coordinate 51,983,065 downwards.
AAGTCATGATTTAAGAATCTGTATTCCTAAACTAATACTTATATAATGAAAAGGGATTGACTCAAAGAAAGAAATAATAAAGATTAACTGAAAATAGGAAATTAAGGCTTTAACCTAGAGCTATTTCTTCAGAAGAAAATATATTTGCATATGAATAATAAAGTATATCTCCTTTTACTGGCAGGGAATAAATCTGTGCCTACATCTACTAAAACTAAAAAGAGAAAAATAATTATAAACACAAAGAAAATTAAAATAATAAAATATAATTTTATGAAAATCTGCGAAAATACATTTTAAAATGTGGTTGATATTCTGACAAATTCTAAGTTACTGAAATTGAACGCTTAAATATAATATATTGAGGTCATTATCAAGGGAGTTATTGTGAAGATAACAAAGCGATAACAATGAAAATGTCAAGCGAATTTTGGTTCATTCAGTAATTACATAATGTTGATGGTATTAAAATGATAGAAAAATTACAAATTATTTTAACTTTGTCGTTACAACTGATAAAGCATGTTATATAATTAAAAATTTAATGTGTACAATGGAGAAAACAAAAAAAGAGAATTATTACTAAAATTTTAATAAAATATTTAAGTGAAAGAATTACGTTGGACAAAATGATGTACTCTTAAAAAGTGTAGATCCAATAGTATAACAATATCAAAGAAATTTTAAAAGAGCCTATTTCCAGGATTTTCCTGTGTGAAACATTTAGACTCTCAGAAATCAGTTTTAGAGTGTTGGAAAGTATATGATTAATAAGAAGAATGTAAAAGTTATGCAGAAGAAAAAGTGTGGTATAAACTTTAAAACATGAAGTATGGGAATAAATAGGGTCTTAAAATTTGAGTAGCATAGTTAGATTTTGCAACTCTTAGGATGCATTCTAATTGGGGAAGTGTAATAAACACAATGGAGAATATGAAATCTGCTGTAGCACATTCATAGCAAATGAATGCAGAATTCCATTAACTAAAAGTTAGAAAAGTAAGAACATTTGTGTTGTTGGATCAATGCATACAATAGGTTGAATTATGAACCCAAGAAAAAAAGCTTTCTTAATTTTAATCCCATTCCTATGTGTGAAACCATGGCAAATAGGACATTTGAAGATATTAGTTTCATTAGGGTGTGGCCAACTGAATAAGGATGGGCCTCAATCCTATTGTTGGATGCCTTATAGAGAGAAAACTAGAGGAAGGAACCAAAAGTCAAAATCAACAGAACCCAGAGGAGAAAGGAGAGGACATTACCATGTCATGGGAAAGCCACAGAACCCAAGACATGCAAGCTCCCAGACTATTATCAACCCTGGGAGGAAGCAAGTCTTCCAGCCTCTCAAGTTGTGAGTCCATAAATTCATTCTTTAAGCCTGGAAACTAAGAGAATGTGTTTTCACACAGTTTAGTAGGTTCTACACCAGTTTTCTTTTAGTGCATGTAGATTTAGCCAAGTTTTTTACACTAGAGCTCATAAACAATTGAAATTTCATATAATACAAATTGCATATGTTTAGGAGGCATTGAGGAGGTATTCAGATAAATCAATTATTAGGATAATTTATTGAAAATTGTAAAGTTTATTTCTTGGAAAATAAAATAATTTTAAGATGTCTACTGAAAAGATTATATATGCTTAAAACAAAAACTCCATTAGGTAGTCTTTTCCAAATAGCTACCGAGTGTGTTTATGTTATTTGGAAGTTCATCTACATATTACACAGTGCCCTGAACAAAATAGTGTTTTGTTTGTAGTAAATAACTACAGAAAAGTATTTATTGCACTTTTTACTGTTAATCTTCATTCTAAGCACTTTATGTGTTCTATTATGTTCATTGTCATAACAATCTCATGAATTAAATAATATTAATATATTAATATAATAATTTTATATTATTATATTAATAATATAAATAATAATATTAATAAATATTATTATTTATTAATTGTTATTTAAAATAATTAATAATAATTATTATTAACAATAATATTAATAAATAAAATAATAATAATAAAATAATATTATTAATATAATAATCCTCTTTTTCTGTATGAGAAACTTGAAGCACAGGTTGGATAAATAAGTCTTATCTAAGGTCACAAAACTAGTAAGTGGCAGAGCTAGGATACAAACACAGGGAGTCTGGCTCATTGCCCTATTCACATTTTTTAGAAAAATAAAATCTTTAAGACAGTCATTTCCCAAAAAGAATAGTTTGCCAAAAATATGAGTGTTTCAGATTTAAGAAAAATGATACAATCGAAGCATATAATTTGTTACATATTCTATTAATACATGAAGAAGGCAACACATTTATTGTTTTACCATGGCGATGTTATTTTTATTCTTAATGTGCACATGAATTGTTTTGTTTTTCAATATTTGAAGTCTCTCTTGAATTTTGAGACTTTTTTTTATAGGAAGGAGGAATACTTCAGGAATTATATCACAGGAACAGTATGTCTCACTACTTTCAGATAATGGGCAATCTCACAGTTAATTTCTGAGTATAAGGTAATGTTTCCCTCTATTTAGTTACACATTTCATTTTGACTTTTTAAAATTGCATGTATGTCCTATAATGTCCTAATTTTCATTGAAACTTTATGAAAATTTAAAATGAGATTTAAAGAAACTATTTTCTGTAGTTTCTGTTTCTTCATATTAATTTTATGATCCAGTATAAACCAATCTTTTGTTGATTACTAGTAACTGAAAATATTTTTAAATCATATTGAATCACAGAAATGTTGTAGCCAAGCTTAAATTACTAGTGATTATTTTAGCTAATCTATGTGTTCACTGATGTATATACAAAAGATTTGTAAGGAAAAAGTAAATTCTGTGAATTTGTGATTATGATTATGGCAAGGGACAGTGCATAAAATGTAAAATTCTATAATGGAGAAAGCACATTAGCTAGAAAATAAAGGAAAATTTAAATATAAAATGAAACTATAGTTTTTAACAACATATTTTGCCAGAAAAATATTTCCTCAAGCAAGTCATTTAAAGTTTAAAAATAATTCATTTACATTAATGAAATCCATAAAAATGAATAAATAAAATTGGTTTTATATTTTATTAAATAAAATTCTAATACTATACAATTAACTCTCCCAGTGAAAGTACTTTTGCAAGAATACATTTTGGCACTTTCTGATAATAGTAACTTATAGAAATATTAAGAAAAGTTTTTTGCTTAGTGAATTCTCTGATGCATAGTTTTGCAAACATTGCCTGTTATTTTTATTTATTTTATTTATCCCCCCCTTCGCGGCTTGCTTGCTGTCTGCTCTCTGTGCATTCTTCTGCGTCTGCTTGTCTCCGTTTGTTGCATCATCTTTCTGCACTAGCTCACCACAGGTGCAGGCCATCAGCTCTTCATAGGCATGGGCCTTCAGCTCTCTGCGGGTGCAGTCCAGCTTGCCTTCCCAAGGAGTCCCTAGGATGTGAACCCAGGGCTCCCATATGGTAGACAGGAGCCCAATTGATTGAGCCACAGCTGCTTCTCCTTTGCCTGTTATTTTTGATGAGCTTTTGTTGAATTGTCTAGCCAAACCTCTTTGTATTTATTCAGTGGATAACAGAGAACAAATGATTTAAAATAAGAGCCTCTGAATCAGTAAAAACCTTTTTGTGGTTTTAAAAGCTTACTTTACAAACCTGTGATGTTTCTGCTTTTAATATAACTTCATCAGTCCCCCAGTGGTGGACTTGAAATAATGCATGTTTTAAATGCAAAACACTTTACAAACCTGTTTCGTTTATTTTAGATCAGGTTTGAAATTTTTTTTTTTTTGCTTCTTCATTAAAAGCAGCAGATTTTTAATGCCCAGTTAATATAGGGCAGCAGAAAGTTTTCTTTACTCATTAGAGCTATACTTTTCTGTGCCCCATTGTCATTGTAAGGAATTTCAGTCTTTGCAACTTAAACTTTGCTTCAAAAAAGGACATCTTTTTCAAAATTACAGATGTTTCAACCACAGTTTGAATTGTAAGAAATATAACAAATTAGCTATCAATACTTGAACTTAAATGGCATTAACTTAAAAGAATATTTGAAGAAAATTTTTATTATAACCCCAGGCCAAAGGCAAACTGCATTAAAAATTAGATGCTTATTATTCCATTTGAAAACACAGGCAAAGGGAGCAGATGTGGCTCAAGCAATTGAATGCCCACCTCCCACATGGGAGGTCCTGGGTTCAATTTCTGGTGATTCCTAAAGAAGACAAACAATGAGCAGATAATGAACAGACATCAAGTAAAAATGATGAACAAGAAAAAAATGAGGGGACAACAAGCAGATGATCAGCAAAAACAAATGAGCATGGGTTGGATGTGACTCTAGTAGCTGAGTGTGCACCCTCCACATGGGAGGTCCTGGATTCCGTTCCCAGTGCCTCCTAAAGAAAAAAATCAGGCATCGAACAGACAATGAGCAAAAACACTGAGCAGACAACAAGCACAAACAATGAACAAAAACAACAAGCAAACAGATGAGGGAGTGATCTCAGGGGAAAAAAAGGATTAAAAAAATAGGTGAAGATGATTGATAAAAGTCAAGGTAATAACAACAAGTGGAACTGTATCTGGCATTTTTGTGGAAAGCAGTCCACATTTCAACTATTCAGAAGTAAAGTATGCATATTAGACTTAATGACACATCCATTAATTTATTTTTGATATTATCATTCTTTATTAATAAGGTCAAATAAAACCGAGTGTTCGAAAGGAGTTTAATATGTCAACCCAGGTTATTCATAGTCATTGTGGGAAGGATAAGAGGTAGGACATATGGGAATCCCCTATATTTTTTATGTAACATTTATGTAATCTAAAGCTTCTTTAAAATAAATAAATAAAATTTTGTTTACCTCCATTCTGGACAATATGGCATAGACTGCTAAGTATGATTATAAATCCTGGAAATGACACAAAAAAACAAACAATGAAAAACTCTGACAGATGGTCAAAGGAAGATGACTTCCAGACTGGAGGAACAACACAGTGTCAGAACACTTTACATTCTCTGCACAAAAGAAGACTATTTTGACACCCAACTAGCAACAGAAGGCAAACAGATAGGCTCATTCCTTCACAGTTCAACTGGTCATTCCTCAGTCAATAGCAAGGGGTAAGCACCACCAACAAGGGGAATTTATAGGCACTTACTTAAAAATTAGTACTCAGAGGAGCACTTTCTCCCCACGGAGTCTAAGACTGTTCTTTCCTGCCAAGGGATACTGAAGTAGCCTGGCAGAGCCGAGAATAATGGCCCCAAAGTGGAAAACATCCTGGGTCATGAAGACTCTTTGTTGTAATGGGACTGACAATCTCCTTTAAGGATAAGAGTCAACCAGGAAGTTGAGAGACACTGATAGGAAGGTCCTGCCACAACAACACCTGTGTCTCCTTTTGACAAAAGATGGGAAATCTCATTACATCAAGTGTCTAACCAGGGAGGTCTCTTGATTGCCACTGGCCTATGACTTCCCTTCCCAGAGGTTAACAGCCCAAACTGAAGTAAATCCCTTCTACCTCTTCCCAACATCAGCAAGAAGAAGAGATAGATCAATCCAGAGATAAACCAAGCAAGCACTGCGAAGTCTCTGAATATTAGATTGCCATTGGAACTACAGACCACAGAAGTAGGGCTGAGACTGCATGTTAAATCTTATGAGAGTAACTCCTCACTAAAATAAATCATAAACAGGGCCCAGAATCTCCTAGCATAATAGTCAAAATACCTAGAATAGGATAAAAAATGAACCATAATAATAAAAATCCAGAAAATCATAACTGGTATGGAAAAAAAAAATCATCTGACAACAAAGCTTATGTGGATTGCTATTTAACTATCTGACAAGTATCTTAAAGCAACCATAATAAAATTGCTTCAGCAAGCATTTGCAAATTCTCTTCCAAATAAATGACAACAAAAAAAAAAAAAAAAAGAAAAAAGAAAATCTCACCAAAGAAATAGAAGTTTTTAAAAAAAACTTGAAGATAGATCAATGATTTTCTCTAAACCACAGGGAGAAAATAGATTAAAAATAATTGCTAGGATGCAAGACCTGTGGAACAATAATATTGGTATTTTGAGAGTCCCAGAGGGAGAAAAGAAAGAGGTTTGGGGTGAAGGAATTTTTGAAAAAACAATGACTGAAAACTTCCAAAATTTATGGAAGACATAAACCCACATGTGGCAGTTTGTAGGTTTTTTGGACCCCAGAAAATTCTGTTCTTAAAGCTATCCATTCCTATGTGTATAAATCTATTGTAGGTGGGAGCATTTGATTAAAGTATTCAGTTAAGATACTTTGATTAGATTCTGTGATTCAGGGTGGGGTTTTAATCCTCTTATCCAAGTCCTTTGTTAACAGAAGAATTAAAACCTGCAGACACAGAAAAAGCTACAGAGACAGAGAGAAACCCAAAAGTTGAAAGAGAAGGCCTCAGGAGCCAGAAGCTGAGAGGAAGCCACTTAGACAGAAGCTGAAAGCGATGATGCCTGGAGAAGAGGAAAGAGATGAGCATAAGCAACCACTGTGCCCTGCCATGTGCCTGATTGCCCACAACAGCAGTTTGGTAAGAAAGCATCTCTGATGATGCCTTGATCTGGACATTTTCGCTGTCTCACAAATGTAAGTTTCTAACTTAATAAATCCCATTGTAAAAATCGACTCATTTCTGGTATATTGCTTTGACAGCATTTAGCAAACTAAAGCACCACAGTTTTAAGAAGGTGAGGAAATTCCAAATAAGGTAAGCCCAAAGATTTATCCTAAAATTATAAAAGATGAAGACAAATAAAAAGCCTTAAAAGTAACCAGACAAAAATGACACCTTACTCATAGGGTAACACCAACTAAAATGACCACAGAATTATCATGATTACTTCTAGAGAATGTCCCAAGGATTCACAGAAAGTAAAAGTTTCCTTCAACTAACAAGTGGGTTTTTCAGGTCTTAGGATACAATATTAACACACAAACATCAACATATTTCTATATACTACAAATGAACTTGCCAAAACCAAAATTAAAAACACAATACCATTTATAATTGCTTCAGAGAAAATTAAATCATGTATATATGTTATGAAATGAATCATGTTCCCACAATGATATGTTCAAGTTCTAACCCCAGGTCCTGTGGATGTGAACGCATTTGTAAATAGGGATTGTTGAAGATCCTATTAAGATGAGGTCATACTGAATCAGTGTGGTCCCATTTCATTATGACTATACTCATCATAGCAATAGGAGTAAGGAGACAGATTGTCATGTGACAGTGGTAGATTGAGTTATAAATTGCTGGCAAGTTATCCCCAAAACATTATAGACTTTGGAGAAAGCATGGCCTTGTCTTCATGTTAATTTTTTGAGTTCTAGCCTCCAAAACTGTGAGGCAATAAATTCCTGATGTGTAAGCAAACTATCTATAGGTCCTATAATAGACTTTATTTGCAATACACTTTACAAAATACATAAAGGATCTTAATGATGGGAAATTATAAAATGTAGACTAAAGAAATCGAAGAAGAACCAAATAAACACAGGAACATAATTTGTTCTGGATTGGAAGAGTTATCATGGTAAAGATCCCACTTTTTCCCAAATGTATCTACAGGTTTAATGGATATCTTACCAAAATCTCCACAAAGGATTTGTGGATATAGAAAAGCTGATTCACCATCTTTTATATGTGAACACACACACACATTAGAAAAGTTAAAACAATCTAGAAAAAGGAAAAGATGGGAAAAAAAATCAACTATAATGGCATTACAGCTTATTATACAGTTATAGTATTCAAGACAGTGCATTGTGGGAAAGAATAGACTCATAGATAAATGGAAAAGGATAATAACTCTGAAATACTTCCACAAAAACATACCAAGTTGAATTTTGACAAAGGTGCAAAAACTATTAAATAGTTTTTAATGAGGAAGGATATCATTTTCAACAAATGGTTTTGGAGCAATTGAATATACATATGCAAAAATATAAATCTTGACCTAAACCTTGCACATCAATAATTAACTCAAAATGTATCTGGACATAGATGAAAAATGTTAAACTTTATATATTTTAAATAATAGAAAAAAGTCTTTAAGACCTAGAGCTAGGCAAATAGTTCTTATATTTAAAACCCAAAGTATACCCTATGAAAATAAATATTGGTCCTCATTAATACGAAAAAAAAAATTGCTTTGCAGCCAGACTCTATGTAGAACATAAAAAGTCAAGCTATGGGCAAAGAGAAAATATGTGTAAGTCACATATCTGACAAAAGAGTAGTAAAAAGGATATAAAGAACTCTCAACTCTAAATGTAAAATATATTGAACAATCAATTTGGAAAATGGGCAAAAGGTAAGAACAGACATTTCACAGAAGAGATTATACTGATGGCCAATAAGCACATGAAAAGATTTTCAATATGATTAGCTATTAGGAAAATATTTATATCACAACACACCTATTAGAACACATAAAAAAATTTAAAACAGCACCAAATGCTGGCCAAGATTTGAAGATATAGGATCATTCATGAACGGTTGGAGAGAATGTAAAATGGTCCAGCCCTTCTTGAAAACAGCTTAGCAGTTTCTTATAAAGCTAAACATTCATCTCCTATACAACCCAACAATTGCACTCTTGGACATTTATCTCTGAGAAAAACAAAAACTTATGTTCATGCAAAAATCCTATATATGAATGATTATATGAAATTAATTCATAATAGCCAATAAATGGAAATAACCCAGATGCCCTTCTGTGGGTAAATGGTTAAACAAACTGTAGTAGATATTTACTTATTTACTGTGGGATACTATATAGCACAAAAAGGAACAAACTATGATATGTACAATAACTTGGATGACACTCCAGAAAATTATGAGTGGAAAATCTAATCCCAAAGGATCACATACTGTGTGATTCCATGTATGCGTCATTTTTTTTTTTAATGACAGTTATAAAAATGGAGAATAGAGTTGTGGTTTTAAGAGGTTAGGGGCTATCAGGAGGGGTGAAGGTGGTCATGGTCCTGAAAAGGAATCATTAGGGACTTTTGTGATGATGAAACTGTTCTTTCTCTGATTCTATCAATGGCAATCTCCTGGTTTTAATTTTATACTATGGTTTGCAAGATGTTACCATTGGGGGAAACTAGTTTAAGGGTATACAGGATAGCATTTTGGAATATTTTTTTACATCTAAATGTGAATTCACAATTGTCTCAGACTATAAAAATTTAATTTAAAAAAGCAGCCAAACTTAAAGATTAAAAGACATGTTGCATACAAAGAAAGATAAGATGAAAGCAAATTTCTTGTCAGAAACAATGCAATTGAAATATTAATAACAGTAGAGCAACATCTTTAAAGTACTTAAGTAATCTGCCAAACTAGAATTCAATCCCTTGCAAAAGTCTCTTTCACAGATCAAGAGGGAATAAGGTTTTCAAATACACAAAAGCAAAGTGAATTAATCAGCACTAGATATTTTAAAAGACATGTTAAAAGTTCAGTTCTTCAGGCAAATGGGAATTGATACAAGATGGAAATGTTGATCAATATGGTGAAATGAACTGGAAATGGTTACCAATAAGTAACTATAAGAGATGGTTTTCTTATTATATTTACCACTTTAAAGAAAACTAGTTTTTTTTAAAGATCATTTTTATTTATTTCTCTCCCCTTCCCCCTCCCACATCAGTTGTCTGTTCTCTGTGTCTATTTGCTGCATGTTCTTTGTCTGCTTCTCTTGTCAGTGGCATGGGAATCTGTGTTTCTTTTTGTTGCGTCAGCTTGTTATGTGTGCTCTCCATGTATGCAGCACCATTCCTGAGCAGGCTGTACTTTCTTTCATGCTGGGCAGCTCTCCTTACGGGGTGCACTCCTTGCGCGTGGGGCTCTCCGTACACGGGGGACCCCCCTGCATGGCACGGCACTCCTTGCACGCATCAGCACTGCGCATGGGCCAGCTCCACACGGGTCAAGGAGGCCTGGGGTTTGAACCGTGGACCTCCCATGTGGCCCTAACCACTGGGCCAAGTCTGCTTCCCAAGAAAACTAGTTTTTAAAAGCAATGTGTTTTGGGTGTTATAACACATTTAAAACTTAAATGTATGACAAAAATAGACTGAAGGTTTAGAAGGAAAACAAGGAAATGTACTATTGTAAATTTCTTATATGATATATGAAATGTTATATCATTTGCAGTTAGACTGTGAAAAGTTAAAAATGTCTATGGTAAGTCCTAAAACAACCACTAAAATAACAAAACAAAACATTACATCTAATAACTCAACCAATGTAATAAAATGGTAGCATAAAACAATACTCAAATAATCCAAAAGAATATAGGAAAACAGAAAACTGGAAACAAAGAACAGATTGGACAAATACAAAACAAATAAATCAGTAGATTAGATATACGAATGGAAAAAGATATGCCTTGCTAAGATATCACAGATATAATGGGAGAGGCCATATTAATATCAATGTATCAATGAGGAGTCAAGCTACTGGCTAAAAATTTAAACATTATTTATCAGTCCTGACCAAAGACAAATACAAAAGCTTTACCTGACAGGTTTCATGACCTCCAGGTAAAAGATTTGATGCATAGACAATGCATTACAGTTTTTGAGAGGAGTTGTAGTCAATGATTCAGGCTTCCTAGTTGGTCTTGCTGGTACACATAACACATTCCTAGCCTAGTCACCTCCTAAAGGAAGGTAGGACATGTAAGGGAGGAAGGGAACTCCAAACCCAGAGAGCTTCCTCAGATACCTATGCTAAGATCTTCTCTGGGGAGAGGCAGAGTGGTACTTGAAGACACATTTCTCTTCTTTGAATCAATACTTTTCCACTCCTACTGCCCTACATCTCCCTTCTCCCAGCTCCCAGACCCATACAGCTATAGAGACATTTGGTTCAAAGTTTCATAGGCAGTGAGGGGATGCCTGTCTACATTGAGCCATTAGACTCTTACCCAGTGGAATAGGGTGAGTTAGCACTTTTCTTTAGGTTAACCTCATGCATAGACAGTGGCAGAAGTGATTAGAGGCTTGATAGCTATTTTAACTTTGGTTTCTTGTTTTTGATACCTGGAAGCTCAGCTCAGCTCAATTCTTTACGGACAAGTCCATATCAGAATAAAAAAATAATACTAGGGATTAACAAAGTAATTGCATAATGAAAAAGGGATTAATTCATCATCATGGCATAGTTATCCTAAATATTTATACCTTGAATAAGAGAGCTTGAAGTAATTTGAAGAAGTTCAGATAGAACTGGAAGAAGAAATAGTCAGATCCACAATTATACCCAAAGATTTCAATACATCTCTCTCAATAATATATAATATAGCTCAATAAGTAGCTATAAAACCTACAAGGATATGGTAGACTTGAATATCATAATCAACCAATTTGATATCTTTGACATATATTGCACATTCTACCCAGTGACAGCAGAATACACATTATCAATTCCATATGTAATATTCATCAAGATAGACCTGTGTCATTAAAATTGTCTCATTACATTTAGAATGACTCAATTGTTACAAACATTTTCTCTGCTCCTAAAAGAATTAATAAGAAACCAGTCACAAGATTTTTAGAAAATCCAAAATATTTGGAAATTCAATATTACACTTTAAGTACCAATGTGTTAAAGGAGAAACCAAGAATATTGTTATCATTCAGTTTTGATCTGAATGAAAATACATCATATCAGAATTTGTGAAATATTAGTAAAATGGTATGTAAAGGGAAATTTATAGTGTTAAGACCCTATAAAAGGAAAGAAGAATGGTCTCAAATCAATGACTGAAATTACCTGGGGGGAAAAAAAAAGAAACGTAAATGGCATGGTTAGGCTAATGTGTCAACTTGGCCAGATAATTGTGCCCAGTTGTTTTGTCAAGCAAGCACTGGGCTAATTGTAATACAAGGACATTTATGGACTTTAGTCACCAGTGACTTTACTGAAGTGGTAAATCATAGCTAGCTGATTATAATTATATCAATCAGGGATTGCCATCAACAATGAGTGACGTTTTATCCAATCAGTTGAATGCCTTAAAAGGGGAAGTGATTCCAGCACGGAGTGAGAATTTCCCAGCTCATCTTTGGACAGCCAACGTCTCCCAGAACTTATCAAGAACCTGCATTGGACTTTTATTGGCGCTCCTGGTTGCAGCCTGCCTGGGGAACCTGGACTTGGGCATCCCCAAGGTCATGTGAAAGACTGATAAAATCGCATACTATCAACAGATATCTCTTGTTGATTCTGTTTCCCTAGAGAATCCTAACTAATACAGCAAAAGAAATTGAAAGTAGCTAGAACAGAGAATATAAGAAAGATCAAAGCAGAAAATAATGAAATCTGAAGCAAAATAAAACAATGAAAGAAATGGGTGGGAATAAAAGTGTATTTTTGGAGAAATTCAATAAATTTGATAAAATTCTAGTTAGATTAATCATGGAAGAGAAAGATATCACAGTGCCCAATTTCAGGAATGAGAGTGAAGACATAATTAAAATTCTACAGAAACTTAAGGGATAATAAGAGAACATTATAAAAAATTTTATGTCTAGAAAAATGACAACTCAGATAAAATTAACTAATACCTTGAAAGAAATAAACTATTGACTCCCTTAAGACTAAACACTTATTGTTTTTGTATTTTCACCTGTAAATGATATTAAAAAATAATAATAGGGTGGGTTGAGGGGAAATTGTACCAAATGTAAGATACTTTGTTTAGTAGTAATATTTTGAGGATGCTCTTTAATCATCAGTTAAAAATATTTAACAACAATGCAAGGTATTGGTGATAGGGTGAGGTATGTGAGCCCTATATGATGTTATGTATGTTTGTTTTGTAAGTTCACAACTATATACTTATTGTTTATATATGTTTATATATGAGCCATATACTACAATAAATTAAGAAAAAAAAGACTATATAGGTAAATGGAAAGTAATATATCTGTTTAATAAATTAAAAATATAGTTTAAAACTTTACGCACACAAAAAAAATTCAGGCCCAGGTTGTTTTAGTGAATATTCTTTAATATTCTATCAAATATTAAAGAATAATATCTATATTAAAATACTTGAGAAAATTTAAAATAATTGAATACTGTCCACCTTTTTCTATGAGGCTAATTTTATGATTCTAAAATCAGAAAAATACATTAAAACCATATAAAACTTCAGAAGATATCTGATATAAATATAAGTGTAAAATTTCTAAACAAAATTTTAGCTCATTTGAATTTTATAATATAGGAAAACAATAAACATTTTCCAGGATTCTTAGAAATGCAGAGGAGGCTTAACATATAAAAATCAATCAATAGAATTTCCTATATTAACAAATGAAAAAAAATCATATGATCATCTCAATAAATACAGAAAAACATTTGACATAATCCTGCATCTAGTCCTCATAAAAATTCTTAGCAAACTAGAAATTTAAGGGAATTTTCTTAACCTGATAAAGGTATCTTTGAAAAGTTCAGATGTAATAAAGAAAGAATGAATCCTTTCCAACACAGCAAAGGTGTTTGTTCTCCCCACTTCTTCAGTATGACCATAAAGCTTTTAGACAGGGCAATCCAGCACAAACAGACAAACAATAAAATGCATCCAGATTGGAAGGAAAAATTAAAACTGCTTTGATACACCAAGGACACGAACTTCTATTTAGAAAATTGGATGGAGTGTGCAAAGGTCTTACTTATATGAAAAAATTTGAAAATGCAAATTCATAAGATCAGATAATAGAATACAAGTTATCTGGGTCAGGTGGGTATTGGGAATGGGGCATTAATACTTAATTGGTTTGGATTATCTTTTTGATTTTAGGGAAGAGTTTTGGTAATGGATGGTGATAATGGTGGCACAACATTGTGATCATAATTAACACTACTGAATTGTATAACTGAAAGTGGATAAAATGGGAAATTTAATGTTGTATGTATGTTACCAGAATAAAAATTGAAAGAAACAAAATATAACAAAACCATGAAAGTATATAACAAAAAGAATGAACCCTAATGTAAACTGTAGATTATAGTTAATTGTATAATTATAATAATATTGTTTCATTGATTTTAACAGGAACTACACTAGTGAAAAATATTAATAATAGAGAAAACTGCATGTGAAGGGCAGTATATAGGAACTCTACTATTTGCATGAATTTTCTGTAAATCTACAACTCTTATAATAAAAAAAATTAGCATAGCTATCAGAAGCAATAAATGAGTTTAACAAATTTGAAGAACTCACAATGTAGAACTTATATTTTATACTAATAATGAATATTTGCACATTAAAATTAAAAACCAGTTCTATTAGTAGCATCAAATACATTAAATACTTAGGGATAAATCTGATAGATGTTAAAGATTCATACTGAAAACTAGAAAAAATTGCTCAGTGAAATGGAAACTCTAAAGAAATGGAGAGATATACCTTTTCTGTGGGTAAGAGGATTTAATATTTATAAGACACCATTTCTCCCCAAAATATTAATAGATTAAACACAGACCCAATCAAAATCTCAGGAAGCTTTTATGTAGAAAGTTACAAGATAATTATATATACATATGAGAATTCATGGGGACCTATTAACCACATTTGGAAACACTACCTGATTACAAGACTCATTATAACGTTATGGTAATCTTGTTAGACAAATCAGTAGAACAGAATATAGCATGCAGAAATAGACCCACATGTATATAATCAGCTCATTTGACAAAAGTACAAACTCAATCCCAGATCCAGCCAGTTCTTTCCATCTCCTCTGATAATATTCATGACACCTCTATCTCTCTCTGGAACTGTCGCAGCAGCTTCCTAATAAGTTTCTTATTTTTTGCACATTTATATTCTATTCTTTATAGGCAAATGAAATCATCCTCTTTAATATATATAAGGTCCTGTAGCCTCCCTGCTCCAAATATTCCCATGACACTTAGTTTAAACTAAAAGGCTTTTTGGGCCTCTTGCCTATCTATCTACTTTCAGTCACTACATGCCCTCAGCCTCCAATTACCCACTGTGTCTTTCTAGATTTGGGGTAAATTAAGCTCTTTGGACTCATAGTTTTCGTTCTACCTGGTTTTCCCTTCCTAGAAAATGCCTCCTAGAAACTTTCCTAGAGTTTTTTATATGCCAGTGTACTTAGCCATATTGAAGTCTCAGTTTGTCTCCTCAGGCATGTCTTTCTTGACAGCTTATATGAGTCAAGGTTAGTGACAGAAATAAAAATCTGCAAAGTATTTCAATAGAAAAGGACTTAATATAAGAAATTAGGTTTGGATAAAATTTCGGTAAGATTGAGAAGATCAAAAGTTGAGGAAATCTTTGGAATATTGGTTTTTAGGTGAGTGACCTTTGCTCCAATCCAGAGGCCAGGAAGCTGCTCTTGTTGCTGCTGCTGCTACTTCCACTGCCACACTTTCTTCCACCAGGAAGATGGTGATCAGACACTGAAGTGTGCAACCCAGCCACTGAAAAATTTGGAATCTGTCAGAATATGTCACCAACCAACACTGGAGTAGGAAGATGGCCACTGACTCAATTCTACCTTCCCAATCTATTATGGGTATGTTTCCTTGTCAAATCTTCATAATATCCAGGACCAAGAAGCAAAGATGTTTCAAGAAAAAGCTTTGAGGCTTGCAACCCAAGCAATTCAGGGAGAATATACTACAAAGTATGAAGAATAACACTTTATTTAATGTTGTTTCTTATCCCAGTCAGTCTTATTCCATTGTTTCATATATTATATGCTTTATTTCAAGTTTTTCTTTAAGTCCATTATAGATTTTTATGTTAGCTATCTATCTCTCATGCTACTATGTTTCATAAAAATAGAGACCTTATTTCCTTGTTTACTTGTATTTACTAAGAAATATATATATATATATATATATATATATATATATATATGGTAATTGATCAGTATTTATTCACAATATATGAATTCTAACAGCCTCAGACTTCCTGGTGGCTGCCCCTTGCTCAGCAGGAAGGTTTGCTAGTACATTAGAAAGAAGCATAGACTTTCCCCAATATTAATACCATCTGTCCCTCTATTCTGCCCCTTTTCCCTTAATTGTGAAGTTTTAGTAAAATTTTGTTTACTCCTGTTTTAGTTTTCTAAGCTGCTCAAGCAAATACCAGGCAAATGGATGGGTTAAATGATGGGAATTTAATTGCTAACAGTTTTGTGGCTAAAAGAAAGTCCAAATCAAGGCGCCATCAAGGTGAAGCTTTTTTCCTGAAGACTGGTGCTTTGCAGCTGGCTGCCAGTGATCCTTTGTTCTGGCAATGCATGCGGTGGTATCTCTTGGTCCCTCTGTTTCCTTCTGGAATCTACTGAATTTCAGTTTCTGGCTATACTCTGTGACTTTCTTGCTCTTTCTGAATTTCATACTACTATGAAGGACACTAGTAATAGAATCTAGACCCATCCTGACTGAGCTGGGTCACACCTTAACTGAAGTAAGCTCATAAAAAATTCCTATTTATGGATAACCAGCAAGATGGCAGTAGAGTAAGGAGCTCCTAGAGTCAGCTCCTGCTATAGGGCAGTTAGTAAACACCCAGAGCTCTCTGGAGCTAGCTGAAGCACCTATTTGGGGGTTCCAGTAGGCCAGAAGAGCATCCTGCAACATCCTTGAAGGAATCAAAGGAGGAGATTGCCCATTTACAAAGAAGACTCATACATAGAGCAATCCACTTATGGAGGATGGAGGATGGGCTGCCCATCCTCCATTGGAGGCACAAGCCGCTTCGGGAGCTGTTTCACAGCTGAAATTGAAGGCTCCATTTCCCAAAAATGGGGGAAGGAAGAGATGGTTGGGCACCAACTTCAGCTACTGCTGAGTAAATTCAGCAAGCTAAAGTATAATCCTGAGAAGAGCTAAACTTTGAGGCTGTTGAAGTCAAAAAGAGGCTGGTAGCCACCATCTTAACTCCATGTCTGGCTTGAGGGGAAGTGAAGCAGACTAAAAGTCCCAGTGCTGGTGGGGACCGGCTTCTTTCCATCCAAGTCAGATTGAAGCTCTAGCCTAAACTGTAGCTCCTCCTCTGGGAGTGAGGAAGCTGGGGGGACCTGCACTAGCCTCTCCAGTAAATTACCAGCCAAGCCATGGAGGGCAGTGATCATCCTACTCTGGCTGCACAAGCCACCCCGTCCCAGCTATCTGTGGCTGGAATTGGATGCTCCATTTCCCAAAAACAGGGGAGGAGGAGATGGTTGACTGCTGATTTTGGCTGCTGATTGGTAGACTTGGCTGGCTAAGACATAACCTTGGTAACAGCTGGGACGTATATCTACCCAAGTAGGGAGGAGGCTGGTGGCCTCCATTTTGACTCCACCCCCAGCCTGAGAGGAAGCCCAGCTGACTAAAATCATAGTGATGGTAGGAACCAGTATCTCTTACCCAGATCAGCCTGCAGCCCTAGACTAGACTTTAGCCCCATCTCTGGCATGAAAGAGGCTGACGGGCCCTGCATCAGCCTATTGAGGTCACAGCAAGGAAATTTGACTGCCACAGACTGAAAATCAGAAGTCTACTGGTAACTGTGGTCATCTTGGACCTGCACTGCATAGACTGCTGCCAACACCTGAAGCTCCATCCCCGCCCCAGGCAAGGGAGAAAGGGGCATGAAACCTTATCAGTCTCTCTGGGCAACTACAGTCTAGACCTACATGGCTTGGATTATTCCACACAGCACTGACTTTGTCCCTACCCCTGGCAAAGGAGAAAGTTGGGAGAAGCTTCATTGGTCCCTGACACAATGAGGGCAGCTTGAACCTCCACAGCTTATAGCACCAATTACAACCTTGACTCCTACTGCACAACCAGCAAGGGGGAAAGGGCTGGAAGCCCAAACTAAAGAGAAAAACTGTGCCTAGAATAAATACTTTAGTAATCCAGATGCAATCCACACTAAGAAACAGGAAGCTATGGCCCAGTTAAAGGAACAAGATAAACCTCCAGACAACATAAAGGAGTTGAGACAACTAAAGATAGATGATCAAACAAATCTCCTTAATAAATTCAATGAGATTAAAGAGATCCTAAAGAGATTAAGAAGACACTGGATGAGCACAAAGAAGAATTTGAAAGCATACATAGAAAAATAGCAGATCCTATGGGAATGAAAGGTGCAATAAGTGAAATTAAAAAAAACATTGGAATCATATAATAGCAGATTTCAGGAGGCAGAAGATAGGATTGGCGAGCTTGAAGAAATGGCCTCTGAAAGTGAACATACAAAAGAACAGATGAAGAAAAGAATGGAAAAAATTGAACAAGGTCTCAGGGAATTAAATGATAGCAAAAGGTGTGCAAACATATGTGTCATGGGTGTTCCAGAAGGAGAAGAAAAGGGGAAAGGGGCAGAAGAAATATTTGAAGAAATAATGGTAGAAAATTTCTCAACCTTATTGAAAGACATAGATATCCATGTCCAAGAAGCACAACATACTCCCATCTAAAAAAACCTGAACTCATACTCATCAGAACATTAAATGCCAAAGACAAAGAGAGAATTCTGAGAACAGCAAGAGAAAAGCACTGCATAACATATATGGGATACCCAATAAGATTAAGTGTTGATATTTTTAATGTGATATTATTGCAAAGTCAATAAAAAATAAAAAAATTTAAAAAAAAAAAAAAAAAAAAAAGATTAAGTGTTGATTTTTCACCAGAAACCATGGGGGCAAGAAGACAGTGGTCTGATATATTTAAGGTAACACAAGATATAAACTTCCAGTCAAGAATCTTATACCCAGCAAGACTGTCTTTCAAAATTGAGGGCAAGATTAGAATACTCACAGATAAACAGAAACTGAGAGAATGTCTAAGCAAGAGCCCAGATTTTCAGGAAATACTAAAGGGTGTGCTAGAACCTGAAAAGAAAAGACAGAGAGAGCCTGGAAGAGAGTCTAGAAATGAAGATTATGTCAATAAAAGTAATTAAAAGTGTCAAAAGAGTGGTGAAAATAAAATATGACAGATAAAACTCAAATAGTCAGGAATGAATTCAACCAATGATAAAGCACTTGCATTCGGAAAACTGCAACTCAATCTTAAAAGAACTCAAAAAGCCCTAAATAACTGGAAGAACATTTCATGCTCATGGATTGGAAGACTAAATATTATTAAAATATCAGTTCTACTCAAATTGATATACAGATTCAAAGCAATCTGACAAAAATTCCACCCGCATTAAAAAAAAAAAAATTGAAAACACTATTGTCAAATTTATTTGGAAGGGTAAACGGTCCTGAATAGCCAGAAACATCATAAAAAGGAAAAGCAAACCCTCATCTCCAGACTTTAAATCATGTTGCCTAGCTATAGTGGTAAAAACAGTATGATACTGGCATAAAGACAGACACATAGACCAATGGAACCAAACTGATGGTTTAGAAACAGACCCTCACATGTATGGTCAAGTGATTTTTTACTAGCTTGTCAAACCCACACAGCTTGGGCAGAATAGTCCATTCCACAAATGGTGCTAAAAGAATTAGACATCCATAGCTGAAAGAAGGAAAGAGGACCCCTATCTCACACCTTATTCAAAAATGGATAAGGTGGATCAAAAACCAAAAATAAAAGCAAGAACCATAAAACTTCTAAAAGAAATTGTAAGAAAATATCTTCAAGACCTGGTGGTAGGTGGTGGATTCTTAAAGGAGATAAGAGGAGGACCTAGATGGACTACTGATGTTTAATGTATGTAGAAGTTTTATTTCACTTTATTTATTTATTTATTTTTAAAGATTTATTTTTTATTTATTTTTCTCCCCTCCCACACCCCAGTTTTCTGCTGTCTGTGTCCATTCGCTGTGTGTTCTTCTGTGTCCACTTGTATTCTTGTCAGCGGCACTGGAAATCTGTGTCTCTTTTTGTTGCATCATCTTGCTGTGTCAGCTCTCCGTGTGTGCAGCACCACCCTGGGCAGGCTGCACTTTTTTTGCACTGGGTGGCTCTCCTTACAGGGCACACTCCTTGTGCTTGGGGCTCCCCTACCCAGAGGACACCCCTGTGTGGCAGGGCACTTCTTGCGTGCATCAGCAGTGTGCATGGGCCAGCTCATTACATGGGTCAGGAAGCCCTGGGTTTGAACCCTGGACCTCCCATGTGGTAGGCGGACACTCTATCCATTGAGCCATATCCACTTCTGTAAAGTTTGGAAATGTATAGAGTGGATGGTAACACACAGTGAGCCAGAGTTAATTTATAAATAGGGATGTGGCTGAAAATGATAGAGTAGGTATGTAAATGCCAATTTACAGAATGCTAGAGAATAATCTAGGAACTGAATAGCCCAGTAAACCAATAGATGGATGAGAATTATGGTATGGTACAGATGCAAGAGTGTCCTTTGTGAGCTAGAGAAAATGTACACCACTACTGCAGGGTATTGAGAATGTGGAGAAACATGGAAAAAATACAGCTGGAGTGACCTATGGACCATGGTTAGCAGTAATAATATAATATTCTTGCATCTATGCAAAAGATGTACTGTGTTGATAATGAAGCAGTATGGAAAATGTGAGCCAAATGTACACTATGGTAACAATCTGATCATATTATCTTATCTGTAGCAAATGTTCCACCACAGTGTGTTATGTTGATGCAAGGGTGTTGTTTGGGAATTCTGCACATGTGCATGATTGTTTCATAAGTTTACAACTTCTGTCATAAAAAATATATTTAAAAAATAACAATAGGGTTTGTTGGGGGATAAATACACCAAATATAAGATAAGGACTATGATTAATAGTAAGATTTTGACAGTGTTCTTTCATAATTTGTAACAAATTTCTCATCACAATGCAAAGTGGTGGTGGAGGGTTGATGTATGGGACCCCTGTATTATGTTATGCATATTTCCTTTGTAAATTCACAATTTTTACTATACACTTAATTATTTATGTATGTTCATATATAAATAATATAATGATAATACTAATAGGATTGGTTGGGGAAAAAATACTTTGGTTAGTAGTACTATTTTGACAATTGTCTTTAATCATTAGTTAAAAAGGTTTAACAACAATGCAATTTATTGGTGGTAGTTTGAGTTATGAGAGTCCTGTATGATGTTATATATGTTTGTTTTGTAAGTTCACTTACTATACACTAATTTTTTATGTATGTTTATGTATGAGTGATATATTTCAATGAATTAATTTGAAAAACAAAACAAAACAAAAAACTCTTATTTACAAGGATTCACATTTACAGGAATGAATGAAGTTTAAGAACATGTTTTTCTGGGGTACCTACTCCTCCAACCACCATACTCCCCAAGAAGGCTATTATTTTGCTGGAAGCAAAGAAGTTTGATCTTTCTCTTTCAAGTGAGCCTTTTCAGTGTCATAAATGTCAACATTTCTGGCATGTGGGGACAAGCATTCCTAGTTTATAGCACTCCTGGGTGTTTTGCCATTTTGTTTTTCATGTCTTGTAACTGTGTGGCCATGAGATCTATAACAGCATCCCTTTTGTATAGCAGTATATAGTCACTCCCTATCCAGTACCAAAAACATTTTCTGACTTGAATAAATAAAAATCAAAAGAATGAATTAAAATACCCATGGATAAATAAATGATTGAATAAACCAATCAACATGGAAATTATACACACCCTAGGTTAGGTCACTAGTCCTGCCAGGGGAGCCCACTTCTTCATGAAAGGCATAATATATTTTGTCTATATTGTCTGAAGGAAAATAAAATTACATTTTTTAGATGGTTTCAATTCTTATAATATCTATGTGCTTTTTATATTAGATTATTTATGGTGAGTGATTGCTTAATTAATTCAGTTAAAAACTTACCAAAACTTAAGTCAATTGTTTAGAACAGTTACAATGAAATGCAAATTAATTTCAAAATAATATTATTAATACATAGGGTAGTATCACTATTTAATAGAATTAATGCTTAAAGCCTATTGTGTAGACCATAATAATAATTATGATTTCACTGATTATCTGAGCCTATTGTGTAATGTGAAGTGAAATAGAATATCTGCTTTACTCACGTTATCTGAGTATAACTAGCAGGAAATAGGGTGGCAGATGGCAGTACAAGGCCCTTGTGAGGTTTCAGTGCCGCTGAGACTGGTTGTACAACTACAAAGCAGAGAGACACACACTCCTCCCAGTCTGCAGTTTAGTGGAGCTTCACATGTTAACTCTATTTTTCCTTGAAATAAAAGAGACAACATGGCCTTTTAATAATAATCCTAAAATCTAGTTAAATGGAAGTTATGTATAATTTTCTTAATGCTTCTCAGCTTAGTTATGCCTTGGCTATTGTTAAAACATAAGAAGAAAATCATTCTTAAAAGTCCAGAATATTTATAGGCAATGTTTTATGTCTTTATTTTCCAAAATAAAGAAATGACCCATGTTCCCATGATCATATTTAAAATGTTGTATTCTGTGAATTGAGCGGTCTTCTTTGTAAAATAGTAAAGCAAGTCATTGCAAAAAGATCATTTAAATTGTAGTCAGTCTCCAACTTCAGGCATATATTCAGAACTTCTGAGTGTTTTATAATGACAGGAGCATATGTGTGCTACATGAAGAACCCAACAGTTTAGCTTTTTTTCTTCTCCCTCTCCCTTCCTCCCCTCTCCCTCTCCCTTTTCCGTCTCCTTCTCCTGTTCTCATAGAAGCTAATACTAAAGAAGTAAGGTGAAAATAATAGGAGTTAAATATCTCTCATTTGTTCTATCTAAACTGTTGGTTTTAATTATACAAATCATAGTTTTAAAAAAAAGCAGTGAAAACCTTAGCTAAGTTTCAGATTATGGAATTTTGATTATACTGTAGAGCCTCAAATGTAGTTTCTTTGCACATAGGTAATTAAGATCCTTTCTGGGTCTTTTGAAAATAACTGGAATAGATTAACATTTAATTGTGTCTATTATCCTTTTCACCAATAAATATTTTGATCCCCAAAGCTTTCCTTATGTTTGGAAATTATTTTAGTTTATCCATACAAACAGATTACATAGTATAAAATTTTATGTTCCTATGAGGATTTTAGAATTTATATTAACGATCATTGCCCTATACACTTCCTAGTATAAGATACAATTAAAATATCACTCATTTTTTTTGCAAATGAATTGTTCTTTAAAGAAAGTTTATTTTTGATACTACTGGAGAGTGCAATAATCAAAATTGAAGGAAAAACAACTATTTCAATTAACACTAAAATAATATCCTGCATTATCAAGAAGTCATATTTGAAGGGAAACAATTACTTTACAAAGCATAAAATTTTGGTATTAATTTTAAAACTCTTCCTTTTCATATTGAACATAGTGTTAAGAAGTCATTATAAAATAAACTTAATGGAGCAGGAAAAAATCATCTGCACTCATAACATTATGCTTCCTATATACAGTTTCGTGTAGAGTATGTGGAAGTAGAACTCCACATGTATTGGAAACACAAATTACAAGTGTGGAAATATAGTTGCTCCCACAGCTTAACTGCAGTGAGTCTGACATCTGGCAGCTACACTGCTGAGAATCTCCACTTGAAGGCAATTCCCTGCTCATTTTTAGGTTAGTGTAGCATTTTCCCTGTGCAGCAACTTGCTATGTTCCATAGTAAAACATTTTTCTAAGTTAGAAAGAAAAGCTAGGCATGAACTGATGGCAAGTTGAAGGAGCTCACAAATAAAGCTCTTTCTCCTCATTCTTTCCCTTTCTCAAAAGGAGCATGCACTATATATTGCAGGTCACTCATAGCTTGCATGTGGTAGAGAGGATTGACAAGTTATCTCAATCACTATAAATTATAATTTGATTATAGAATTTACTTCTTCCTTAATAGATGTATCCTATATTTTTATGTTTTGATACTATGTTGTTTTCAATAATTCCAGACAGTTATAAATCAGTAAATCAACATTCAAAAATACTAGTTGCAAAAGGTGTCCCATAAAAGCATTAGTTGTCCTAAAATAAAATGATATTGTAATATGCTATATTTTATAGTCCTTAGTGAAATTTACAATAAGTATGAGCATAATTAAAGCTATGAGAAAATTTGAAGTTAAATTTGCAGTTGAGTTTTGTTTAACCCAGGGTTTCTTAAATTCAATTGCTCTTTGACATCTATAAGCACTAAATGGAAGAAGTTAGGTAAGTCTGGATTGAATGATTTGGTTAATTGGTAATCAAAGAAATGCACACCTATATAAATCATTTTAACATGATGTATTCATTACCCAGCAAAATATGATACACATTTTAATAAGGATAGTTAATAAAATCAAATGATCCTAGGCCATCTGTTTTGTATAACATATCCATGGGATTTGCTGGAAAGCTAGCTGATATTTTTACTTCCTAGAATGTTCTCTACAGGTATTGTCAATTATAGCTCATATTAAACCAGATGGAATTATAAGGATAAATAATAGTACCTATTTTGTTTCATATTTTAATACAGTGGTTGAGTGTGGGCAAAAAGTAAAAACCATCAACAACATGGAATTACATTCACAAAATGCAGAGGCAAAAACTTTGAATACTTTCTCATCTTATGAGATGCACACAAAATTTTAAATGACAAGGAATGCTTTTCAGTAAATGGTGGGTTCCATCTGTCACAAACACCACATTTTATCATTAACAACACATTTGAGATATAATTCAAGAAATTGTTCCCACCAGGTCCCATCATATTGAATAATGGTCTCTTTTACACAAGAAGGTTTTTAAATCAACAGCCTTTCCGAATTAAAACCAGAAATGAAAACACCAAACTTAACAGTTGAGTGGGACTGGTATATAATAATAGAGAATTGTATGAATGAATTTGGAAATGTAGTCAATGCAATACAGACCATAGACTAAAAATATAAAATAAAATGAGGAAGGGTTCTTTAGGGTCTCTATGAAAAAGCTGACTCTACCATAGAATAAAGGAATGTGATTCCTCTCAAATGCATTTTACTAACACTGGTAACTTGCTGCAGACAATAGGAATATAAGAAGTGTTGTGGCTGGTATTTTGTTTGGGTTATTTTTCTTCTGCTACAAGCTACCTAAAAATGTGATGGTTAAAAGTAATGATTTCAATATATGTGGTGATTTTGTAGGTCATTAATTCAAGCAGAGCTTGCTGGGTCTGTTCTCCTCTATGTAGTATCAGCAGGGGTCACTCTCTAGATTTCAACTGACAGGTGGATAGTCTGAAGCATCTTTGTGCATCACTCATACACCGATTGCTTAGTGGGAAGCCTGGAAGGCTGGGCTCAGCTAGGCCCCTTTCCATCTCCTTGTAGTATCATTGCCTCTCTTAATGTTTTCTCCTGCAGGGTAGTCTAATTTTTCATGTGTTAGCTCATGGTTTCAAAATAAAAAGGAGGTGTCTAGTTCTTTAAAAGTCTACGCTGGAACTTATTTATTCAAGGTAGTTTCAGAGCCAGCCCAGATACAAGAAAAGGGAAAATAGAACTTATTTTTCAATGGGGGAATTATAAAAGAATTTGTGGCATTTTTCATCTATAAGAATCTAAATATAGTGCTAGAAAAAGTCACAAGTTATTTACATTTCCCCCACATGCAATGCACACAGTTCTCTGCAAAGACTCCTGAAATTTCAGCCTGTTAGGGAATTGTCTCAAAACCTAAGATCTTAAGTTCTAAATCAAGCCCAGATGCAGAAGAATATCCTTGGGAGAGTTTTTTCACATATAATTTCATGTTTTCAGAAAAATTTGAAGTATTAAAAAAAAAAGATATCTGTCCCTGATAAACCCAATGTACAATGGAAAGACAGAGTTAGACACTGATGTTTAGAAAGGGGGAATATAGGATGAAAATATCACTAATTGATCAATAGCAATTGTGAAATCCACCTGGACACATGATGCTAGTTCCTCTATTATGATTTGGTCTTACTTCATAAGAATGGTTCTTTGTTGCTTTTAGTTCCACTTTTTGAGATATTGGCTCTAATATCTGAATCATCTTTTCTTTTACATAAGGATGATCTGTGTTTGACGCTGAGTACTTACTTAGCCTATGTTCTGCACGTAAAAGGTTTGAACCACAAAAATTGTTTTTATTGATTTGATTTTCAACCACACTGGTAATGCTTCTGCAAGGAAAGCTTTCTTTAAAACCTGTGGATTTCCTATAGATTTTATAGATGTTATTGAAGGTTACTAAATTAGACGAAAGTCTTATACATAAATCCTTTTAAAACAGGTTCAGTACTGTTTTAATCTGAGCCACGTGCTATGAAACAATAGCCTTAAGAATCTTAAAAGTTGTATTAGCCATTTCCTTATTTTTTTTCTTCAAGTTTAGCAAAGAGGTTAGGCTGATACATTTGAGCTATTTATCCAGAAGCAAATCCTGCCTTTGTTTTACCTCTAGGTTCTGCTGAAAAACTGAATGTTTCCTCTTGGTACATATTCTTGCTTCTCATGTTTTTTCATAAGGAGACATTGTACATTCAGCTATTATATTGTTTTATTGTATTATACATTGCCACTTAGTATATTCTAGAATCTTCCCAATCAAACCCATGTGTTCATTGTGTTACTGAAAGCCATGGTGTTGTCAAACTGTCTGCTACCATATATGAAGCATAGCACTGTATTTCCAAACTTCCTATAGCTATTTTCTATCAGTTTTCTTGAGGGAGACCCTATTGCTTTTAGTAAGCCCACTGAGGATCCTTCTAGCATCTGTCCATCATCTGATCCCAAGGTTAATGCTACATAGCTTAAAATTTTTTTTTTTGAAACTGGGAAATTGTTTTTTTTCCCCCTAAGATTTTATTTATTTATTTATTTCTCTCCCCCTGCTCCCCCGCCCCAGTTGTCTGTTCTTTGCATCTTTTTGCTACTTGTTCTTTGTCTGCTTCTGTTGTCAGCAGCACAGGAATCTGTGTTTCTTTGTGCTGCGTCATCTTGTTGTGTCATCTCTCCCTGTGTGCAGTGCATTCCTGGGCAGGCTGCACTTCCTTTTGCACTGGGCTGCTCTCCTTAGAGGGCGCACTCCTTGGGCGTGGGACTTCCCCACACGGGGACACCCCTGCGTGGCAGGGCATCCTTGCACGTCAGCACTGTACATGAGCCAGCTCCACACGGGTCAAGGAGGCCCAGGGTTTGAACCACGGTAGATGTGGTAGATGGATGCCCTAACCACTGGGCCAAGTCCGCTTCCCATAGCTTAGAATTTATTACTGTGGATTTCCACTAACAAATCTCCACACTTGGTCCCAAAAATATACTACATGCTCACTGATTCAACACTGAATCCATTTGACTTTGACAAATAACTGCCTTCTGAATGCTATGATACAGTTTTTAAGTTGGTTACAGTTTTCTACAGAATTAAGTCAGATGAGAGGATCATTATGATAATAAGACATAGTATGTAAAAGGTAAAAACAGGTATCATATCTGGGATTTCAGATAGGATTAACTCATGATCTTCGGTATTCTTTAAAATATCCCTTTTTAATCCTCAACATTTAGCAATGACTAAAATGTTGGAACTATGGGTTCCTGATACAGGATATAATACCTTCTCTAAATTTTCCTCGTTGTCCCTATAATTCATTATGAAAATATGAATGAGGCCAAAGAATAGTATACTAGTGACATAATTATAATATAATAGGATAATATAATAGTGACTTAATGACTAAACAAGGAAGTCTACATAGATATTATTTTAGGAATGTCCACAATTTATTTAGGTTGAATTTAGAAAAAAATATCCGAGTTTCTTGACATTATTTAACCTCTCAAATGACAAATGTATTACAGGCAGAACTTCAAATATGGTGAAAATAATGCATAGAATTGGTGAAAACTGGGTACTATGGAACATTGGGTTAGGAATAGTCTAGTGTTTTCTGGTATACTTGGGTATATATTCGCTAATGTCTTATAGACTCCTAGTGGAGTCTGTACAAAATAGAATTTTGTATATTTATTTTATATATCTGTTTTGTATATCTGGCACTATGTAGGTGGTCCTTTCATTGGTTAGAATTGTTTCATTATACAATTTAGAATGATCACACCGTGTGTTTACAAGGATTATGTAAATAGTAGGAATCTCTATGGGTTACTGACAGCCGAGGGTCCCAATGCCTTTATTAATCAAAGTTGCCAGGAAATGGGACATGATGGGACATAAGTAAGATGTAAAGATGTATATGAGTAGGATGCATGTTAATACCTGTTAGGCAGTAAGAAAAAGGTGATGTTCATTTGGTAGGAGCCTCTCTGACAGTGAAACTTCCCCTGTGTCCTTTCATGAATGTAACTTGCTTTTAATTTTTGTAAAAACAATTCCTAATTTATGACAATCATATTTATGTTTTTCCTATATTGATTATATGATGAGGTCTCGGCTCTCATACAGTAGAGATCACCATTATAGGTTGTGAGTAGATACTCTATCTTCTGGCCCAGCAGACATTTTGGTTTGGTGAATAGGGAAGGAAAAACCTGATTCTGCGAGCTGAAATTATACAGCATTTGGAAGTCATTCTGTGAGAAGTTAAAGAATGTGCAATTTGTTTGCATTTAAAAGGAGCTGAGAATGTTCAAAGTTTCCAGATCTCTGTGCAAATTATAGTTTTGTAGTTTTTCCTTCTCTTGAAAAAACAATCTACAAAGGAGTAACTTTTCAATCAAATTTGAATCATGATTGTCACTGAAAGAATATGTAATGCTACAAGTTTATGATTTGTCTTTTACATAATGCTTTTGAAAATTCTTTATTGAGTTAGCACTTTGTTGTAGAATGTAAAAAATGTATGATACCCTTTCTCTCCAAGAAATTGGCAATAATGTTAAAAATAAGTGACTCTGAAAGTTTAACCACAATATCAACATGCAAAGTCTAAGTAAAATACTTATTCAAATTTGATTTTTCTTCCTGGCACAAAATAATGAATCATTAATATATAAAAATGTTGCAAATTCTCATTGACTGTGTTTTAGTTTGGATCAAGTTCAAATAAAGTCACTTACTAGCTTGCGGAAAGAATAATAATGTATCATTTAAAATTTTGCATGATAAATCATAGAAACATGGAAAGGTAAATATTGGAAAAACATGCATTGGCAGGCGAACCAAGGAATCTCCAAAGAGAACAAAATTTGGTTCAGTCATCTCAAGAACTGCAATCACATTTATAAAGCTATACCTCCTGAAGAATTTGATATCACATTTGATACACCAAATATCAGAGTGTCATTCCATTTCTACAAACATAAAACATAAGTCCAAAATTCTGATTTTGCTTTTTAACTACTAGTTAATCCTCTGATTACAGACTTTCTGTATATGTTCACTTAGATTAAATCAAACTGACTTTATTATTAGAGTTAATTGGTAGCAACATTGTTTATTATTAAAAAATAAGAAGTTGATATTCTGTTTTATATTTCCATCTTTGCAAAACTGTTTAATATAATTCTCCCTTGCAATAATGGATCCGTTTTTGTTTTGCTTAGCAGAGTTGGTTTTCTAAATTAAAAAAAAAGAATACAAATACGTTTCCTCTTCACCCCTCCATGTCTTGTAACCTCTAATCTGTTTTCCATCTCCAAATTTGTTTATTCTAGTCATCATTTTTTAATTGCTATTACACAATATTTGTCATTATGTGCCTTGCTTACATATTATATTTGTCTATGCCTCTTAGAAGACATAAAGATAAGGAAAGCATAAGGTAGCAATCACTAATAATTCTATTTTCAGCTATAACTACCATGACATGCAAGTTTTTCTATATACTAAATATGGTGTTGATCATTATGATTGCATTATCTTCCAGAAGGTATAATGAATTGATTATACAATCTCCTCCTCCATTTTATTTATTAATCTTCTATATAATTCTTGTATGTAAACATGTGAACTTCTTTTACCTAACTCTAAATAAGTTCATATAAATGACATTTTAAGGATCATGATCCATACAGTAGAAAGTCTTCTAATTATCTTCATACAGAACTTGATAGATGAATATTTTCAATTACCTTTAAAGTAAATATTGGTTGAACCCTGAATTGAATATTTTTGGCTAAATAGTCTACCCTCTAGTCTACATACATGGTTGCATTTCTAGGAACTGAAGTTAATAGCATTTTTCCAAACCTTACATTCTAGTTTACTCTTGTTTATTTAACTATATTTTTTTTCTAAAATTAAAAAAAAATCTATGAAATAGGTATGAGATTATATCTATTAAAATATTGTTGAATATTTGGAAAATTCAGCAAATGCAAATTATCACAAAAACTTATTGGTGAGCAGGACATCTATAAAAGATAAATAAGATATTTAAAAACATCCCAGAGGAGGAGGGGGGCAAGATGGCGGCTGAGTGAACATCCCTGTTAGAGTCTTCTGTAGGGAATCGGCTGGGCGGCGTTGGAGACTCTTTGGGACCGGATTGTTTCGGGATTTTTGCTGGTCCGGAGGTGTCTGGACAT
Source organism: Dasypus novemcinctus (assembly GCF_030445035.2). NCBI lineage: Eukaryota > Metazoa > Chordata > Mammalia > Cingulata > Dasypodidae > Dasypus > Dasypus novemcinctus. The sequence goes on along the minus strand of NC_080679.1, from coordinate 51,952,467 downwards.
CGATTTGGAGGGAAGGTAACAGAGAGGATTCGTCTGTGAAATATACACGGAGATCCCAGCTACCTGTAGAGGATTCCCTCCTTGGGTAGGCGGAGACGAGGCATCTAGCCCCGCTCGGTGGGGCTGAGCCAGGCCGGGCCGCAGCGGCGGACGCCGGAGCCGGGCCGCGCTGCGCCGGTGGTGAGCGGGGCCGGGCGGGGCCGAGCCAGGCCGAGCCGGGCCGCGGTAGCGTTTGGAGCCGGGCGGGGCCGGTGCAGGCCCCGGCTGCGGGCCGCGGTAGCGCTTGGAGCCGGGCGGGGCCGGTGCAGGCCCCGGCTGCGGGCCGCGGTAGCGCTTGGAGCCGGGCGGGGCCGGTGCAGGCCCCGGCTGCGGGCCGCGGTAGCGCTTGGAGCCGGGCGGGGCCGGTGCAGGCCCCGGCTGCGGGCCGCGGTAGCGCTTGGAGCCGGGCGGGGCCGGTGCAGGCCCGGGCTGCGGGCCGCGGTAGTGTTTGGAGCCGGGCGGGGCCGGTGCAGGCCCCGGCTGCGGGCCGCGGTAGCGTTTGGAGCCGGGCGGGCCCGGGTCAGGCCGCGGCGGGTACGGAGCCGGGCAGGGCCGGTCCAGGCCGCGGGGGCGGGAGGTGGACGCCGGAGCCCGGCTGGGCCGCTGTAGCGAGCGGAGCTGGGCGGAGCCAGGCCAGGCCAAGGCGCCGTGAGGAGCTGGGCAGAGCCGGTCCAAGCCTCCGCGGCGGGCGGAGCCGGGCCTGCGGAGGGGTTTCTGTTTTTTTGTTTGTTTGTTTGTTTGTTTGTTGTTTTTTTTTTTTGAGCATCTGCAGTACTGGGGAGTTCGTGGGCCCTGGGCGGCCTATTGGGGGTTTGTGGGAAGGGAGGTGCTTGCAGACCCATTTGGGCAGACAGACGGGGGGTTTTAGGGCAAAGCGGGGGGAAGTTGTTGTTTTAGATAGTGTTGCAATTGTGACACCTGTGTACCTGTATCTCTCTTCTCCCTATCCGTTCCCCACCGTTTGCCCATCCTCTTTTTCTTTCTTCCTTTCTTCTTGCCTTTCTTTTTTCTTTATTATAATTAGTTTTTTTTTTTTTTTCGGTTTTCTCTTTCTCTCTTGTCCCTCATCTTCCACTTATTTTTACTTTAATTCAAGTATACAATAGGTGCTACAGGGAACACCTCACATTTGCTGGGTTTTCCCATCCTCCACTGCCTCATTTCTGTGTGAACTGATTTAGGCTACCTACACTATCCCCCTTCCCCTGCATCTTGATATCCACTATCATCTACTGTCTCTCCTATATTCCACCCCCCACCTCCCGTTCTTTGATCCACAAAGTGTCTAACTCTTAATTTCTAATACCTTTGTTCTGTTTTCTGTCTATTATCCACTCTTGAAACTATTACCTTTCTTTTCTTTTTCCCTCTCTCATGAAAACAATAGCTGTGTAGTTCATACCATATTCCTCCCAAATTCAGTCATCAACTTCATAAAAGGTACTCTACCTACAGCTATAACTCTATACAATCTACATGAATCTAACCTCCATCCTTCCAGATCTCATATTCCTGCTTTTTTACATCACCAATACTACTTTACACTTATCCCTTGCTTACACAATTGCCTTTCCCCAACACTAATACTTTCCTCTAAAGTGAACTTAACCAACAACAAGTAACTAGAATAAGAAGAAAAAAGTGACAAAGAGAAGATATAACACCTGTGCAAAAATAACAACTAATTAACCTCCAAGAGCAGACAAAGAAGCTAAGGAACTGATTAAATTCGTCAAAATAAAGAGATGACCAGAAAGCAACAAAAATCTACGAAACAAACCAATAATCAGGAAAACATGGCTGAATCCAATCAACAAACCAATAATCACGAAGGGGAGCAAAACTTGGCACAAGCAATGAAAGATCTCAGAACATTTATCACCGACAAATTTGATGCAGTAATGAAAGAGGTTAACAACATGAAGACATCACTTGGAGGGGAAATTGCAGACATACGCAAAAACATAACAGATATGATGGGAATGAACACCACAATTCAAGAAATCAAAAATACACTGGCAGCAAATATCAGCAGACTAGAAGAGACAAAGCAGAATTAGTGATGTGGAAGACAGTACATCAGAAATCAAACAGATAGTAGAAGGGGTCAATAAGAAGATAGAAAAAATCCAATTAGGATTTAGGGACCTGAATGACAATGCAAAACGCTCAAACATACGTATTATAGGCATTCCAGAAGGTGAAGAGAAGGGAAAGGGGTCAGAAAGAGTGTTGCAGGAAATAATGGCTGAAAACTTCCCAAATCTACTGAAAGAGACAGATGTACATATCCAAGAAGCACAGCGCACTCCACAAGTCATAAACCCCAACAGGCCCACCCCAAGACATATACTTGTCAAATTATCCAATGCTCAAGACAAAGAGAAAATCCTAAAAGCAGCAAGAGAAAAGAAAACCATCACATACAAGGGAAGCTCAATTAGATTAAGTGCTGATTTCTCTTCTGAAACCATGGAGGCAAGAAAACAGTGGTATGATATAGTCAAGGTACTAAAGGAAAGAAATTTCCAACCAAGAATACTTTATCCATCTAAACTAGCATTCAAATATGATGGAGAGTTCAAAATATTTGCAGACAAACAGAAACTGAAAGAGTATACCAACAAGAAACCTCCCCTTCAAGAAATTCTAAAGGGAGTGCTGCAGGAAGAAAGGAAAAAACAGGAAAGGCAAAGTTGGAGGAGAGTATAAGACCAACAACAACAACAAAAAAGACAAAAAAAAATATACAAACAAAATATGACAAACACAAATCCAATCAAAGTATGGCTAACACAAATAATTCCTTGATAGTAATAACACTGAATGTCAACGGATTAAACTCACCTATCAAAAGATTCAGACTGGGACATTGGATAAGGAAATATGACCCATCCATATGCTGTCTACAAGAGACACATCTTAGACCCAGAGACGCATGGAGATTGAAAGTGAAAGGCTGGAAAACAATCATACAAGCTAACAATAACCAAAAAAAGGCAGGAGTAGCTATATTAATATCAGACAAAATAGACTTTAAATGTGAAACAATTGTGAGAGACAAAGAAGGATACTACATTTTAGTCAAAGGGAAAATCTGTCAAGAAGATCGAACAATCATAAATATCTATGCCCCTAACAAGGGTGCCTCTAAATACGTCAGGCAAACGCTGGAAAAACTAAGTGAAAGAATAGATACATCTACAATTATAGTGGGGGATTTTAATACACCACTATCAACTCTGGACAGAACATCTCAAAAGAGAATCACCAAAGAAACAAAACATCTGAATAGTATATTAGAGGAGCTCGATCTAATAGACATATATAGATCGCTACACCCAAACACAGCAGGATATACATTTTTCTCAAGCGCACATGGATCATTCTCCAAGATAGATCATATGCTAGGCCACAAAGAAAGGCTGAACGAATTCAGAAAGATTGAAATCATACAAAACATTATCTCTGACCACAGTGGAGTCAAGCTGGAGATTTGCAAGGGAAAGAAGCCCAGATTTCACACCACAATTTGGAAATTAAACAACACACTCTTAGAAAAACAGTGGGTCAAAGAGGAAATCTCAAAAGAAATCAATGACTACCTTGAAACAAATGATAATGATAACACAACATACCAAAATTTATGGGATGCAGCAAAAGCAGTACTGAGAGGGAAGTTTATAGCCATAAATTCATATATCAAAAAAGAAGAAAGAGCAAAAATTGAAGAACTAACTGCACATTTGAAGGAATTAGAAAAACAACAACAAAGTAACCCAACAGGAAGAAGAAGGAAGGAAATAACAAAGATAAGAGCAGAACTAAATGAAATAGAAAATAAGAAAGCACTTGAACAGATAAACAAGACCAAGAGCTGGTTTTTTGAGAAGATTAACAAAATTGACAAACCTTTAGCAACACTAACAAAGAAAAAAAGAGAGAAGATGCAAATACACAAAATAAGAAATGAGAAAGGCGATATCACCACTGACCCCACAGAAATAAAGACTATCATAAGAGGATATTTTGAAAAACTATATTCCAACAAAAATGACAATCTAGAGGAAATGGACAAATTCCTAGAAACACATAAACAGCCCATATTGACAAAAGAAGAAATTGATGATCTTAACAAACCAATCACAAGCAGAGAGATAGAATCAGTTATTAAAAATCTCCCAACTAAGAAGAGCCCAGGGCCAGATGGCTTCACAGGTGAATTCTATAAAACATTCCGGAAAGAACTGACACCAATCCTGCTGAAACTATTCCAAACCATTGAAACAGAAAGAACATTACCCAACTCCTTCTATGATGCCAACATTACCCTAGTACCAAAGCCAAACAAAGACATCACAAGAAAGGAAAATTACAGACCAATTTCTCTAATGAACCTAGACGCAAAAATACTTAACAAAATACTTGCTAATCGTATTCAACAACACATTAAACGAATTATACACCACGACCAAGTGGGATTCATCCCAGGTATGCAAGGATGGTTCAACATAAGGAAATCAATCAACGTAATACACCATATAAACAGATTGAAGGAAAAAAATCACATGATTATATCTATTGATGCAGAAAAAGCATTTGACAAAATACAGCACCCTTTCTTGATAAAAACACTCCAAATGATTGGAATACAAGGAAATTTTTTGAACATGATAAAGAGTATATATGAAAAACCTAAAGCCAATATTGTTTACAATGGAGAAATCCTAGACTCCTTCCCTCTAAACTCAGGAACAAGACAAGGATGCCCACTGTCGCCGCTCCTATTTAACATTGTCTTAGAAGTACTTGCTCGAGCACTGAGGCAAGAACCAGAAATAAAAGGCATTCAAATTGGAAAGGAAGAAGTCAAAATTTCATTATTTGCAGATGACATGATCCTATACATAGAAAACCCTGAGAGATCTACAACAAAGATTCTAGAACTCATAAATGAGTTTAGTAAAGTCGCAGGTTATAAGATCAATGCGCAAAAATCAGTAGCATTTCTGTACACCAATAATGAGCAAGATCAGGAGGAAATCAAGAAACAAATACCATTCACAATAGTAAATAAAAAAATCAAATACTTAGGAATAAATTTAACTAAAGAGGTAAAGAACTTATACACTGAGAACTATACAAGATTGTTCAAGGAAATCAAAGAAGACCTAAATAAATGGAAGACTATTCCTTGTTCATGGATAGGAAGAATGAACATTATTAAGATGTCTATCCTACCAAAACTGATCTACACATTCAATGCAATCCCAATAAAAATCAATGCAGCCTTTTTTAAGGAACTAGAAAAACTAACTATGAAATTTATTTGGAAAGGAAAGAGACCCCGAATAGCCGAAGACATACTGAAAAAGAAAAACGAAATTGGAGGAATCACACTACCTGACTTCAAAACATACTATAAAGCTACGGTGGTGAAAACAGCATGGTATTGGCATAAGGAGAGACATATAGACCAATGGAATCGAATTGAAAGCTCTGATATAGAACCTCACGTATACAACCACATAATATTCGATAAAGCCACCAAACCCTCTCAACTGGGAGAGAGTGGCCTATTCAACAAATGGTGTCTGGAGAACTGGATAGCCATATGTAGAAGAATGAAAGAGGATTACCATCTCACACCTTATACAAAGATCAACTCAAGATGGATCAAAGACCTAAATATAAGAGCCAAGACCATAAAAACCTTAGAAAGCAGTGTAGGGAAACATCTACAGGACCTTGTAATAGGTAATGGATTTATGAATATCTCACCAAAAGCACGAGCAGCAAAAGAACTAATAGATAAATGGGACTTTCTCAAAATTAAAGCCTTCTGCACCTCAAAGGAGTTTGTCAAGAAAGTAAAAAGGGAGCCCACACATTGGGAGAAAATATTTGGCAATCATATATCTGATAAGAAACTTATAACTTGCATATATAAAGAATTCCTACATCTTGAAAATAAAAAGACAAACAATCCATTTAAAAAATGGGAAAAAGACTTAAACAGACACTTCTCCGAAGAAGAAATACAAATGGCAAGAAAGCACATGAAAAAATGTTCCAAATCTCTAGCTATCAGGGAAATGCAAATCAAAACCACAATGAGATACCATCTTACACCCATAAGATTGGCAGCTATGAAAAAAACAGAAGAATACAAGTGCTGGAGAGGATGTGAAGGAAGGGGAACACTCATCCACTGCTGGTGGGAATGCAGAAGGATCCAACCATTCTGGAGGACAGTATGGCGGTTTCTCAAAAAACTAGCCATAGATTTGCCATATGACCCAGCAATACCACTGCTGGGAATATACCCAGCAGAACTGAAAACAAGAACACAAACCAATATATGTACACCAATGTTCATAGCAGCATTGTTCACTATTGCCAAAAGTTGGAATCAACCCAAATGCCCATCAACAGACGAGTGGATCAATAAAATGTGGTATATACACACAATGGAATACTACTCAGCTGTAAGAACAAACACACTACAAATACATGTGATAACATGGATGAATCTTGAGAACCTTATGTTGAGTGAAGCAACCCAGACATTGAAGGACAAATACTACATGACCTCAATGATATGAAATAAACAAGCTGCCCTAGATAGCAAGAGACTGAACGATAGGCTTGCAGGAAATCGGAGGGTGGAGGAAGGATATGAGCCGATGTCTGCAGGGGTGGAATTTAAGATGAGATGGTGGTAAGTATGAACACAAAGAAGAGATAAAAGGGGGGCAAGGGGTTGCCTTTGCTTGGGGCTTTGCGGGTTTGAGGGTGGCTGGGGAGGGACGGGTGGGTAACGTTGCCCAAAAGTGGGGGGAGGGAGGGGTAGCATACGAACCAGGAGAGGGTCAGGTGTTGGTGGAGAGTAAAATGCCGAGAAAATCATATCAAAATATAATAAAGAGGGTTACCTGTTTAGAATGCTCGGAGGGGAGGGTCTGATGCAGGACAGGCTCCTGGGGAATGTCTAAATGCTCATTCTGCCAGAGTGGGTGACACCATGGGGTAGAAACCCAAGTAGTGAGAGTGGGGGTGGACCCACATCCTGGGGAGGACTAATGCCATCCAATAGAGGGAACTGTATCCCTCGAGAGAAAGGGTGGCTCCCAGGGCATTGGGGCAGTTGAGCAAGTTAGGCCCTGAACACTATTCCATCTATCTCTGGAAGTGGCTCCTCAGGAAACGGAGGTTGGCTATCACTGAGGGCACCAAGGTGGAAGGGAAAATGGACGTTAAATGTGTGGAACCAAAGTAAATGGGGGGTAAGAGAGGAGCTTCTTGAGAGTACACAAGGATGGATATAAAACATGTAATATTACACCATAACATATAGGAGATGACAGACTGATAATGTAAACCATAATGTAAAACATAGGATAACTAAAAATGTAAAGAACTGTGTATCCTAAAGTATGCACCATAATGTAAGCACAGATGTCACCTTGTTAGAAAGCTAATGTCTCAGACTCTGTACATCACTTTAAGTAAATATGATATGAATAGGGCGTAAGAGTATCACTGTGGAAGGGAAAAGGTTTTCTGGTGGATGTGTGGGAGTGCTGTATATTATATATATACATTGCTGTGGTCTAGGACTCCTGTGAAGAAAAGCTGAATAATTAGGGGGGGGGGGGGGAAAGAAAAAGATAGGATGTGGAATTTTTTCAAGTCAACATTCTTTATCTAAGTTCTTTATCTAACTTTATCCAAGTTCTTTATCTATCCTTTAAACCCATCGCTATATGCCATTCCCTAGTAAGGGACCATGACATTATATTGGGCTTCAAATTTCGGGGAGTTCTGGATCACAGAGTGTTTCAACAATGGCAATGGAGGGATACTGGTATGGGATACCAATGACAGGTGATATATGACTGACAGGGAGCTGTACAGATCATATGTCCAGGGTGCATGGTAATGTTTGGATATACTCATAGTGGCAACAATTAAAAACCACAGTAGGGGGGGTACTGGGTTCCTGGCCAGTGGTGCTCTGTCGTGGTCCCTAGGGGAGCAGCGACAGTCTCCCAGGTACAGTGGTGGGGACCGGGAGGGAGTGAGGGTTCAACAGTGAGCCCCTGATACTAATGACTATGCTTGTGAGCTGATAAACCCAAAATAAGAACAAGGCCTAGAGCAACTTTGTGCCTGGGAATTTCCTTCTGTCAGCCTTCATATTACTCAAATGTGGCCAGTCTCGAAGCCAAACTCAGCATGTAAATGCAATGCCTTCCCCCCAGCGTGGGACATGACACCCGGGGATGAGCCTCCCTGGCAACGAGGGACCACTATCAACTACCAACTGATGATGCAACTGGAAAATGACCTTATACGGAAGGTTCAATGCGGATCAGCAGAATATCCATGTCTACATAAAATACCATGACTTTAAAATGCTGTTTGACCTAAAGTAAGGGGGAAATGGAAAGGAGAAATGAGTTTATATAGCTACGAGTTTCTAAAAAAGAGTCTGGAGGCTGGCAGAAGGTTTGCCCTCATGCACAACTGAGCAGAGTCAGAGAGACAGATAAAGCAGATACAACCCCCAGATATTGGTTCCTTTGAGGGCTAAAGAGACCCATGGGAGTTATGGCCATGGCCGATGGGGTTAACTACCAGGGCAGATGGCCCCTCTTTGGAAATGGTGTTTATGTGTGATGAATCTGGACTCAGATGGGATCTCCCTTCATAAGACTTCCATGCTAATGTGCTGGAGGTGCAGTTAATGTTGGGGTTTAAGATATATTTAGGGGATTTGAATCTCTGGACTGACAATGTGATAGCCAGATCCTGAGCCTCAACAGACTCCAGCACCTACAATCTGATTTATTGGACTTACCACACTCAGCTAAGATGGAGGTGAAGAAGGACAACCACCACACCATGGAGCCTAGAGTGATTACAACTGAAAATGGGAGGATTGCATCCAGCATCCAGGTGGAATCTGAGCCTCCTCTTGACATAAAGGTGCAATGGACACAACCAATCCAGTGTCCACATAGAAGAGGTGGCATTGGATTGGGAAAAGGGGACATAATGGACAAAGGGTATGGGGAAAGGCAGGAAGAGATGAGAGGTGGAGGCGTCTTCGGGACATGGAGGTGCCCTGGATGGTGCTTCAGAGGTAATCACCGGACATTGTAAATCCTCACAGGGCCTACTTGATGGAATAGAGGAGAGTATGGGCCATGATGTGAACCAATGTATATGAGGTGCAGAGGTGCCCAAAGATGTACTTACCAAATCCAATGGATATGTCATGATGATGGGAACGAGTGTTGTTGGGGGGGGGGGAGAGGGGGGGTGGGGGGGTGGGGTTGAATGGGACCTCACATATATATTTTTAATGTAATATTATTACAAAGTCAATAAAAAATAAAAAAATTAAAAAAAAAAAAAAAAAAAAAAAACATCCCAGAGATTTTTGAACTCAGATTTCTTTGAAAGTAGCTTTCAGACACTCTTAATACTTTAAAATTAGAATTTGTAGTCCACACATGCAGGTGTCATTATTATAAGAAAAAAGATAAAACAAGGGTAGACTCTAATCAGTAGATTCAAATATAAAGAAAAGGGCATAGTCCTGTATCTAAAAGTTGATGAATAAGCACAGTTTTTTTTTTCTTTTGCTTGAATGAAAATTGTTTAGAAGAGAATGTTGAATGCTTATTCAATTAACCTACTGATTACTGATCCAGATCGTGTCAGACATAAAAGCTTCTATGTTGCCAAATTGTCCTCCAGAAAGTTTGAACAGATGTACACTCCCAGCAGCAGTACATGAAAATGGCTGTTTCCCATGTCATTGCCAACTCCCTACTTTGGCATATTTGAATATTTGTGGATTGGATGAATTAAACATACCTACTTGCTTTAAATTGCATTTTATTTATTTTTCAATAAAATTCAAATTTTCACAAACTTCTTTTGAATTGCTTATTCATTTCATCTAAGAATATTGTTATTATTGTTTTGCTTTTTCCTATTATTTGTGAATTCATTTTATAGTAAAGCTTTACAGTAAAATAGTTAGGGAAGGAATAGTTTAGTCTTCATTTGGAGTAGGCCTTTTAAACTTTTTAAAATGTTTTAAAATTAAGAGTGCTAATGTAATACTGTTAAATGTTTTCTGGTTTGCTGTTTTCCTTTGAAAGGCTTTTACTACAGACTTAAATAATCAAACATCGAAATAAATTTGATGTTGCCTTCTGGTTATTTTCTTATGTTTAAATATTTGTTATTCCTAGGATCTGTTTTATCAAGATTTGTTGTGTGTTCGTTGTGTAGGACTGAGTGATTCTCTCTTATTGGCCTGCTTATATCACGATGGACTCCCAGAAGGATGTCTGTTTGTGGGGCAAAGGCCGAGAGGCAGAAAAGAGGGTTCTTATAGAGGGGGAAAGGAGCCTCGGGGTTTGCTACCTCAACGTACAGTCCCTTCTTACCTCCTGCTCAGCCACTTATGCCGTCTGTTCGACCCTGCTGAGGTGGGGGTCAGTAAGAGCCGGACCAGAAAAGGCGCACCCAAGTACTCAGAGGAGATAGAAATAAGAGAGGAAGATAGGAAAGGGTACCCAAAGTAGGTTCCCGGCAGTCTCAACTCCAGCAACGAGGTGAGCAGCGAATGGAGCAAAAGTTCTCACACAGAGTCCACTCCGGAGACACAGGCTTGGTAGCACAGGTCTGGTTTACTGAGGAAATGTGACAGCTTTTATGGGCATTTCAAAGGGGAAGGACTGTGTAAGAGGTTGATTAGATGATATTGGGCGGAGTGAAACGGATGTCAGAGCTCTAGTGCTGGTTGACAGGCCCTTATCAGGTCTGTGCAGGTCTGTGCTCACTCCGGTTCAGTTGCCTTTTCCTGGAAACAGGCTGGTTTCCAGTATATGCTGAGTCATTGCCCCAGGCGCCATTTTGATAGCTCTAGGCACCATCTTCCATTAGGGACTTTCCAATGGGGGGAATTCCCACAAAGATTAAGTACTAATTTTTGAAGTTACTCTTTGTAATTCCATCTCTCTCATATAGTAATACCATGGATAATCAATGTGTATGCACTCACATGCATACACAGTGATCAGTTTCTGAGTATTTATTTTGTTCTTTTACTAATCAGTATAATTTCCTTGTCAGCTTTATAACACTTTTTAACATGTTGGAATAAGGAGCAACTTGTTTTTTAATTTCACCTTGTTTAATTTCTCCTTGTTTCCTTATCAATTTTGTCTAAATAAATTGGAGAAAAATTGATAGCTTTACAATTTGAGCTGCCATTTCAAGAGATGTTTCCCCCCTCTTTTATTTGCATATTCCTATGTAGTATTTTAGTGTATTGTAGTATTACTTTTAATGTCTTCTACATTTTGTTTTTTTAAATCATTGTCATATACTATAAGAAAATTATTATTAAGAATTATGAATTCATAAGCTTTCTAATCAATTGTCTGCTATTTTAACCTAGAATTGTGAATGATTAACTTGTCTGTTGTCCTTTGTAATACTGTAACACTGCTATGCAGGCAACCCCCCCCCCCCCACCTATTAACTAAAAACAAATGTTTACCAGGAGCCAGTCACTAGACATGGTATTTGCACATCCTGCTTGTATCCCCTATAAAACTAAAAGGTGAAAACGTTCATGTTCTTTTTCAGTGTACCGTAAATAGAATAGAACAAAGACCCCTCAAGACATGTGCCTCTCCTGCAGAGGGCTAACCACCCCTCACCAGATGGATTCGGTTACTTTTGATGAGGTCATTCCTCATGAGTTTCAAGACTCATAGGAGTTCTGAAGTTTTAGTACCCCTTAAAAGGGATGGTCCCCCAGCTGCCAGTTGAAGTCTCACCCAGGAAGAGTATGCTCCTCCTGGGAAAGTTTTTCCAGTCGGGACTCTGATCAATTACAAAGGGACTTCTCAGCCTCCTGAGAGATCAGTTGTTATGTTTCCGCCCCCCGCCCCCCCATTTGGTGAGTGGTTGTATATATTTTCATTCATTCCTATATCTTTAATTGATTATTTTCTTTTATGATTGCTCAATTGTTACAATCATTTTATAGAACCACAAAGTCGTTTGAGTAAATAAAGTTACCTTTGCGTAGCATTTAGGTTTTCTGCCTCTTCCTCAGGAAAACACTTAACTATCTTTATTATTGCTATAAAATGATTAGAAATTATTTGTAGATTTGTAAGGTAAACATATGTTTTTAATTAACATATACTTATTTTGTTCTTCTGTTTTTTTCAGGTAGAAAATTGTATCATCTCCAGAAAATTAATTATGGCATTTCTTTCTTTCTATTATTTATTAGTCATTTGTTTTTTGACAATTTAAAATAGCTAAGCCCTCTATCATGATGAGAGATAACACAACATTATCAGCTATTCCATACTCTTCAGAGCGTTTAAAAGAAAATATTAGATTATTTGATTTAATTTTTATTTTTTTATTGAAGTGTATCATTCATGCATGACTACACATAACAATAAATGTATAGTAAAGATTGAGAACTTACAAAATAAATACACATAACATCACACAGGGGTCTCATACATCACCCCTCCACTAACTCTTTGCATTAGTGTGAAACATTTGTTACAAACTATGCAAGAGTATCGTCAAAGTATTTTTACCAACTGCAGTCCTTATCTCACATTTGGTGCATTTCCCCCCAAACCCATACTATTTTTTAAAAATGTGTTTTTGTTACAGATATTGCGAACTTGCAAAACAATAGCCTGTAAAATTTTTATAAAATAACTTTTGTTTTACCTTGTATTTTCTGATTCTTTGATGGCTTGTAATTAATTTCATAATTTACATCCTTTAAAAATAATCGTTGGTATTTTTTGAAAATCCCTTCAGCTGTTCTTCAAACTTACTAATTAAATTCATTTCAGTATCACTAAATCAGCAAGACTTTTTTTTCTTTTATGTCACATTTTTCATTTCTTTCAACTTCTTTCTGAGTTCAAATAATTAGCTTCTCTTTTAGTACCTTAAAGATTTCATTTTTTTCCTCTGGTCTCAATGTTTCTGAAAAGTAGTTGGCCATAATTCGTATTATACTTCCCTTATGTGTAATGTACTTATTTCTCTGTCTTTAAAATTATATCATTTCTTTGGATTTTTCTCTGTCTGGTATGCTGAGCCTATTTGTGGAGTTTTTTCTCTACCTTGCTTAAAGATTGCTGCCCTTCTTGGATTTGTGGTTTTAATGTTCTCAAACATGTTTTCCCATTGTTTGCCATTTCTTTATTTGTTTTTTAGTCCCATTCTCTCTTTCAACTCCTTTGGGGGTTCTCTCTCTCCCTCTCACCCTCTCTCTCCCGCCCTCCCCCTCTCTCTCCCTCCCTCTCTCTCTCTCTCTTTCTCTCACTCTCACTCTCTTTCTCTCTCTCTCTCTTTCTCTTTCTCTGTCTCCCTCCCTCCCTCCCTCTCTCTCATAGATCTTTCCACACAAGTCCCATAGGCCCAATTCAGTCTTTTAAAATAGTCATTCTAAGTGTACTTTAGATTGAATAATTTCTGTTCCTGTATTGTCAAAATCATTCATCTCCTCTTCTGGCCCCAATTTGCCTTTAAGCCATTTGAGAATTTTTACCTTGAATATCAGTTCTAGAAATTTCATTTGGATCTCTTCACAGTACTCATTTTCTTTTGAGAGTCCCAATTGTTTCTTTCAGCATGACACTTTTCTATTAAGCCTTGATCACAAATGTTAATAGTTGCTTTAAATTTCTTGCCTGCTATTTTCAAAGTTTGGGTCATCTTAGGATACATTTCTATTGACTGATTTTTCTATTTGTAATAGTTTAGACTTTCCAGTTTATTTACCTTTTTTTAAGTGTTTATTATACACTATCCAGAACATAATACACTGTAGAAATTCTAGAATACTGGTTCACTCCCTAAACTACTGGAATCTTGGTTCTGTAATTTCTTGAGACAGATCTATTTTGTCATTACTCTTAATCTTCTGCAAATTATCAGTCATAATACATAGTCATTATTCCTAAGACATAGCCCTTTTGCATTTCAGAGTTCGTAATTATTATGTGTAAGAAAGATTGGTCTAATAAAAGCTATTCTGTATTAGTGAAAGCAAAGTTCTCCTAAAGTCACTATAGGTAGAACAAAATAAGGAGGAAATAATACATTAATTTAGGAAACTACCTAATATAAAATAATATACCAAATTTCAGCTCACTACTTAAGTAATCCAGCTTACATGGAGAATATACTCAATATTTTGGAATATGCTTTGATTTAGAAAATTAGAGCTTTGTGTAAAGATACAGGAAATTTTGTCTTTCTATTAACATGATTGTAGACTAAAGGAAAAGATCCCAGTTATATGTTAAAAGAGATGTAATTACCCAATTTTTATATTTAAAAAGTTTACAAAAATGGGAATTTCAGAAGATATGGGGGTATAAAACTAAGGAAATTAAAGATTATGTAACATATTAACAAATTGTTAAGCTAATATGTCTTTCCAGCAAATCTCTGAGAGCATACATATATTGTATTGATAAATGTTTGAGGGGAATGATTTATTTAAGACCTTTCTGGAATCTGATTCTTAGACAAAATTGTCTGAGGATTCTTTAGTTTCCTGTGTATTTAGGAGAATTATTACACTAAAACTATAGAATTGAGAATAAACTTTGAAAGTAGAATGTCATTCCTTATATAAAGGTATCAGAAATAAAGGTTAGCCAAATCAGGTATTTTCCAAACTTGATCTTGTTATATTTGTAAGAGAGATGTTAATTAATAATAAAACATTCTATGACTTTATAAGCTACAGAAAAGCTTAACTATGATGCAACTGAAAATATAATGAGCTTATGGGGGGGGGGAGATAAGTTTTGTTTGTGTCCATATGGGATTGGTATGGGGGTTAAAGGTGGTTTACCCTGTGACCTTTAAATAACATCACTTATTACCCATACTTGGGCACTTTTGAAAATGAAATTTGCATTATTAATAAGTATGTAATGCATAAGACATAAAGCAAAAATGTTGTCATAAAACTAGAAATTATGATTTTCTCACTTTTAGTAAGAATACAGATTTCCTCAGAGATTAAATGAATTCCTACACTTTTGCCCCATTTTTCAAGGCATTCTTATTTCTACACTGACTGTTGAAATTTTGTAGAGAATAATGTGATGTGGCCTGGAATCACAGGTTCAAGGAGAATGAGCTGAATTTTGCTATCATTATCATCTAAAAATCTAAAATTAAAAAAGAAAGGAGAGCTAGTTGAAGCAATCACGTTTAGGGAAGAAGTCATGCCAGAGAAACTCATATCTATCAACAGCTATAAGGAAAGAACCAGAGCTGGGTAAGGGAGAAACAAATTTTCTAAAGTTGTATAGCCCCTGGGGGAGGATGCTATGCAAATGCAAGAACAGGAGCAAATCTACAGTATGAGCAACAATGAATTGAATGGGGCCCAGAAAGTGAGTTCATCTATATTAGATACTGGGTTAGCTAAATGATGGATATATGGTTCAAAATGATTTAAAGCATCTGCATAGCATAGATGATTGATATTTACTAAAAATACAAAATAAGTAAATCTGAGAGTGAGCAATCTATATAATTAAGAGGAAGAGGGAATCATAAAGTATTATCTGTGAATCCACATGTTTAAGGTAACATTTCAAACATTGACTTTTTTCTAAATTATGTGTTTATGTCTTCTTAAAATCTTAAAATAGATCTCTTTACAGACCATATTGAATTTAATTATGGCCTTAAATATTAAGTAAATAATATTATATACCCAAAATTACTTTAAGTATAAGCATTCCTAAAAACAAATTGGTACAATTATGAATTTCATATGTGAGGAAATAGATAATTTAGATATATACAGTCCACCACTGCTCTCAAAACATGTCTGATGTATTCTTCTTGTAGTAATGAAAGGAAATAGAGTGTGTTTATATGTCTCTTTGAGAAGTTGGAATAGAACATAGTAATTTAAATAATTTCAAACACAATAAGTTCAACAGCTAATAACTCAGGTCATTTGCCCTAACACCAACTAAATCTATTTCAGTGGTCAAAGAGGTCACATTTTTTATATAACCTGGACCAGAAATAGAAAGCAAGGAGGATGAAATTAACCTAAAAATGAGAAATACCTACAAAAACATAAAAATTATTTGAATTATAGTTAATCTTCACTACAGTACTCTTGGTAATGTTTTGGTTGCCATAGCATATACTGAAAAAACAGAGGTTTAAGTGAAAAAGGTTATTTTTCTCATGATCAAGTCCAAATTGATAATCAGCTGGACACAGGGAACATGTCTTTGCTCCATGAGGTCATCTTGAGGAACCAAAGTCCTTTGACTTCCTTCCTGCAACTCCCCGGCTTGTTGTTCTCTTTTGGGTGGTGGGAGCTAGTTCATAACCACTATGTCTGCTCCTGACATAGCTGAAAGGAAAAACCAGGTAGCATGGAAGAGTCTTATTAAATAAAATCTTAGAATTTGCATGTCTTCCTTTAACGTTTCAATGACTCCAACACATCCAGGGGCCACACTTTACAATTAAATAAGCTTGGAAAAGTAGCAGGTCTTCCCAAGTGGGAATTCAATATTCTTCCAGTTATTGTGTGGGTCTCCACCCACTGAACCAATGCCTCTTAAGTACTTGAACATATTCATATGTGTAGAGGCATATGTGTAGAGGCATGCACCCCTCCCCACACATCCCCCCATCACCCATACCCCACACCAGTGATATTCCTCTGCCACTGTTGTGACTCTTCCATGATCAAAAACCTCTCCAAGAATGAAATCATGAAAATAACCAAAAATTAATAAATTAATTAATAATTGTTTTTTAAAAACAAATAAAATATTAAAAATTTTTATTAAAAAATTTAATTGAAATAATATAAAATTTTTTTAGACATGGTGTCTTTCATCACTGTAAGATCTGTTGTCTTGTATGCACAGTGACAATTTCTTGTGTATATTCCCCCAGTGTCTTATTTTTTCCATTTTATCTTCAAAGAAGCTTCAGGTTACAGAAAAGTCACATAGAAAATATAGAGGATTCTCATATACCCCATGCCCTTCCCCTTTTCCAGACTTCCCTATTAATAACCTTTTCCTGCTCATGGTACATTTGTTACAAATGGTTGAAGCATTGCTACTAACCATGGTCAATGGTTTATATTATGGTTTACATTTTGAACCATACACTTCTATAGGTTTTGACAAAATTTAAAATGGTCTGTATCCATTATTGCAATATCATTCAGAACAATTCTAATGCCCTGAATATGTAATATGGTCCATCTATTCTAGTTTTTAACTGGAAAGGCATAAACTGAGGTAAAAGTGTAAAGCTTTCATTATTAAAATGTGACAAAATCTTAAAATTAAATAACTATATTACAAAGAAAAAGCACACATATACACCCTAATGATTTAGCATATCTGTTAAAAGTTAGACTTTTAAAATTACATAACTTCCTATTATTTAGACTCAATTTTGATTGTTTATGCAAATATATTTGCATAAAAATGAAGTCTTATTGTACATTCTTCCAAATAAATTCTAGTACTTAAGGTATTCTTTTATAAAAATCGAGTGTTCTAAATTGAAGCAAATAAAAAAGATTACTCTCAGGTAATCCATTGGAAATCTGCTAATCAGATAAAGGAAGCATAGGTTTATTTTTTCTTTTATCAATGTTTAACAACAACAGCAACAACAAAAATGCAGAAATTCTTGAAATATAAATCATAATCCCAAATTTGTTGTGTCTGGTGAACAAATGAGTAACAATGAAATAAAGCAGTAATATTTCATTATCCTACTCTGAAAGATTCTGTTTTCTTTTTGTACTAAATAAGCCACGACTTCAGCACAGTTATCATCAGATCATGATGCACATTTGATAATGACTTTGCAATTTAATACTATGGAGTGTAGGAGAAAATTTTAGATATATGATTTTAAAATTTAATAAATTGTAAAATGAAATGGGGCTTTGCTAAAGTTAATATAAGTATTTAAAATGTAGCTTTCATTTTTAACTCATTTAAATTTTATATATATATATTTGAGAATTCTCTCTAGGTCTTAGCAATAAAACAATCCAAATTAATACATCTTCAGGTCATTTCAATTGGGAGAGGTCAGTTATTTAAAATTGGCTTTAGAATGATGACATCAATTTGGAAAAGCTGGCATTGTTTTAGATATAAACTGGAAAACATATTAAACCTATTTTAAATAGTGCAACAAAATTGAAGAAAAGATATTATTGACTTAGAAAATTATCTTATTCAAGGAAACAAACCAGGTTTAATGTTCATTTGCTTGAGTAATTTAATTAAATTGAGTCAGAAAGTATATCATTTCTGGTGTAAATGTTTCAGATGAAGAAAACTATAGCACTGTGGAAATAAAGAGAGCACTACAGGTTTTCAAAAGAAGTTACTATGCTACAGAAAAGTTAAAAGTATGAGTTTATTTTGGGAACAAATGTTTTAAATATTCTTTGAAAAATATCTTACAATAATATGGATAGCAGGGAAAGTTTGATGTAGAAAAATCATAAAATGAAAGATTGTGTTTTAGTTTAGAAGGTTAAAAAATAAAATTTCCTCTTTTGCTCATGATGCTATTGAAAAATATATAGCCAAAACAGGCAAAGCTATTAAAAAATTATGTTTTCATTGAAAATAATGAAAGGAATATAAATATCTGACATCATATAATTCTCATTCTCAGGCCAATATGTGCGGTCACCCCTCGGGCTGAAGTGTGGTTTGCTGGCCTGGCGGGGGAGCAGCCACGGCAGGCCAAGCCGCTGCCCCCATAATAGGGTGGCTGGTCGGACTCACTGCCACCCCTGAAGGGAGCTCGGCATGGGCGCAGAGTGCCCTCGGGTCTTCCCTTCTCGGCAGCCATGCTTCCGCGGCCGCCCCTCCTCCCGGATGGCGCCACACGATGCCTGTGGGGCGGCACCCTTCTTCTTCTTTCTCCCTGCGCAGGCGCAGGGGGGAAATTCCAGTCTGCCCTTTTCCCCTCCCCCGACAGCAGCAACAGCCAGGCGTGGGCGGAAAAATCCAGTCTGCCCTTTTCCCTCCCCCCCCCCCCCCACAGCAGCAACAGCCAGGCGTGGGCGGGAAGCTCCAGTCTGCCTCTACCCCAGCAACAGCAGCCACCAATCACTAAACCCTGCCACTTCCCCCAGCAACAGCAACAGCCAATCCCTAGCCACCACCCCTCCCCCATCCAGTACCACCCACTGACCTTTCGCCGGCAACCAATCAGAACAGGGTGTGGCTTCGACCAATCAGCCTTCCCCAGCCCCTATAAAACTGTTGCCTCTCCCTCAATGAAGTGGACCTGCGTGTTTACCTCGTCTCCGCGGTAGTTCTTCTGCCGTGCGCCCTCCAGTCCTGAGAGCCCCCGACAAGGGCCTGGCCTCCCTTGTCCCCAGTTCGTCGCCTGCTTCTCCGGGCAACCCCCTTGTCGCCGGCTTCGCCGGGCGACCCCGTCAGCCGAACCGTGCAACCCCTGTGAGACCGACCCCTCGTCTGCTGCCGGACCGACCCCTCGTCCCAAGCGGGACCGACCCCTCGTCCCAAGCAGGACCGACCCCTCGTCCTGAGCTGGACCGACCCCTCGTCCGCAGCCAGACCCCACCTCTACCGACCGAGCAAACCGTCGCAAATATGTAGTTAACTTAGAGATAATTGATTTAAGGGAAACTGAAAAATCCATAATTCTTAAAATTTAAAATTTAAATATAGTTCATTAAGAACATAAGAACAGACCATAAAGATAAGTAGAGATCATTAAAAACTGAAAATTATTTTTAATTGAGGAAGTCAATTTTGTATGTGAATGAAAATTTAAAGCCATAAATGCAATATTTTTAGAATAAAAGACATATAAGTGTTAATTAAATAACACCCGTGTATAAATTTAGAAGTAAATAGATCCAAATAAAACAATGTGAAGGATATATTAAATATGAGAGGAAATATTAATAAGATATGAAGCAAATATACAGTAAAGAATGTCAATATGGAAAAAAAATGTTATTTGAAAAACTGTATTTCAAAAATCACCAGCACCATAAATCAAGACAGGAGAAATAAAAGATGCAATCATTTTAAAAATGGAAAGGACATATTTACTAATGCAGTAGAGAATTACTTGAAAAGAATAAAATAATTTTTATAACCTTATACTAATTATCTTAAAGTTTTAGATAATTAAGAAAAGTCTGGGGTCAAGAAAAATGTTTCATAATTAATTCAAGAACAAATGTGATAGTGTTATAGTCATTAACCATTTTATAAACCATAATCATATCTATAACAATAGCATGAAGAAAGAGGGTTCTATAACCATTATCCATAATCAACTCAAGAAGGAATAGTTTTAAAAGTAATTACTAACAAAACTAAATCTGTATTTTCAATCTTACAACAGCAGCAACTAACCGGATATTTAATTTTATAGATAATTCTATCAAATTTTCAAAAGACAAAAATTATAGATTCATTAGGAAACAAAAAGAAAAATTAATCAAACGATTTTATGATCCAAATTCTTGCCTCAATCTCAGATCTAGCTAAAACCAAGAAAAATTTTAAAAAGTAAATTTATAGAAAAATTCAATCATAAACAGGATAGAAGAAAATATAAACAAAAAAGATGTAGCAAGAGTGGTTATAAAAATTAAAAATCAAATGTTGATGCATGCTCTGCTTCTAACAGAGAGAGGGCTTAGATCCCATGAGGCAGATGGGTGGAACTGTCTTGTTCATAGTTGAATGAATTAAATCATAGACTATTAGAATAAATAAATATCTTTATGTTTAAATGTAAAAGAAGAATGTCTACTATATCGCAACTTTGTTTTCAATATTGTTTGAAAACCCAAGTCAGTAGTTCAGAAGAAAGAGGAGAGAAATAAAATGAAATGAAATGAAATCAAATCAAATCAAACAGACAGTGAAGGAAGGGAAGGGAAGGAAATAGAAAAAAAGGAAAAAAGAAGAAAGAAAGGGAAGAAAGAAAAATTGGAAAAGGAAAAAATCCGAATTTTCATTGCCATTGATTCTTTTCAATAGAAAACCCAGAAAATATATGTAAATATTTAGAAACAACAGAGAAATGTCCATTTGAGCCATGTGGGCATCCATAGGCAAAAATAAATAAGTAAATAACCAAGACCTAAGTCTCACACTTTATATAAAAATTTAACGCAAAATGAATCAATGACATAAATATAAGTGGCAAAAATATAAAACAGAAAAAGAAAACAAGAAAATCTTTGGGATCTGCTCTAGGCAAAGAGTCCTTAGGCTTGATATCAAATGCACAATCTATTTAAGGAAGCACGGAGAAATTATACATCAAAATTTAAAAATTTGCTATGCAAAAAAATACTTAAGAATATGAAATGGCAAATTGCATGCTCTTATCCATTAAAAATGTGTAAGAATAAAATAAAAGGGGCAATATCTCTATAATAAACAAAGTTAATCCTGGGAATGTAGATATCAATTCAAATATATATTTGAAAAAGAATAAAAGGAAAAGGAGTACATAGTTATGTGTATACTTAAACTAATTTTAAAGAGAGTATCTCAGTACTTACAGCATATATGTTAATTATAATTTAATTTTATTAATTAATATTTAATTAACAATTAAAAAGATAAACAGTTTTTATATAAAGTTTAAACTTGAGCTCCTTAAAGAAACATCACTAAAATATAGGTAAATATAAAAATTTAAAATTAAGGGAAGGAAAAATTTCAGGCAAATAATTTTCAAATGAATTATGGCTTACCCAAATGAATATTGCACAAAATAGACTGTGAGACAAAACCCTTGTTAGGGATGGAGAGCGCCATTATATAATGGTAGCAGGTTTGTATATCAAGAAGCTAGAGCAATCTGACAAATTTATTCACCCAGTGTAGCAGTGGGATATTATTCACAAATTCCAAAAGGAAATACAGATTATGTTTGTAAACTAGTCAGTTCCTGAGGTGTGATGCGGCTGGGGCGGCTTGCACCCCGACGCTGACGGGGGGGTTTGGAGGGGTCAGCTGGCCGCAAAGGCGTCTGAGGCTGCGGCAGACAGCCTCAGAGGGGCTCTCAGGCGTGGAGGACGCGCAGCGAGGGGAGAAAGAATGCCGCGGAGACCAGGTCTGGTACGCAAGTCCGGTTTATTAAGGAAGTGCAGTGGGTTATATAGAGAATGAGGAGGGCGGGGTAGAGCAGGAGGAGTGAGGGCTACGGGGCGGCTGGGGATTGGCAGAAACTTGTGGGCGGACTTGTGGTTTTGTGCTGTTAGCTGTTGCTAGGGAAGTGGGTTCAGGTTATGATGCAACAGTGTGATAACCCTTTGAATGTATTAGATTCAGCTGAGATGTCTGATTAAATTATGTTAAGATTAGGACTCTAATCCAACCATATCAATAAAGTGACTCAGCATCAAGTCCCAGCCGTCTTGGGGATAAAACAGACTCTCATATGGAAGTAAAAGAACAGAGAAAGAGAACACAGAGGAAGAGAGACCGCTCATCAGAAATGATCCTGTGGCTGTGGGAAGAGAGATGATGAGCCTGATAGAGTCTTAGGGAAGAGAACTGAGCAGCTGAGCCTGGAAAAAAACAAGTCCCTGGGAGAGAGACTAGCTTTATACAAGCCTATAGCCAAAACTGGAAGAAGCTGGGATCATGGAGCCTTAAGAGAAAGAAGGAAAGCTGAACCCTCATAGACATCTCCTGCCATCTTGCTCCAAAACATGGCTAATGACTTTGGGTGAGAAAGTACCTTTTATGGTACCTTGAGTAGGATTCTTTAGGACCTTGTGACTATAAACTTCTACCCCAAATAAATACCTTTTTATAAAAGCCAACAGAGTTCTGGTGCTTTGTATCAGCACTGCTTGGGCTGACTGATACACCCAATAAAATACCTTTCTTAATTATTAAAAGAAGTAATCTGCTCTTTCTTATATAAGTGCTTTAAAAAGAACTTTATTTTGGTGTTTGCAGTTTCACCTCATCATAAATTGGTGTGAGTTCCTTTAATAAAATATATACTGCTTATATCCATTTTGACTGCTGAATAAGAAAATGAATATATATCATTTTAGAAATTAGGTATGATTTTTAACATTTTGACTTTTTTAAAAAAATGGACTTTTTCACAATTTTTCAAATCTCCTTGTTTCAATCCCCTATGGGAAGTATGCATCATTTAAGTAATTCTTAAATGTCTTTCACCTCTTCCTTTATCTATTATTTAAATTTATCTCACTCTGTTACATTCAGGATTATACCTTCAGAATTATTTCCTTATTTACTTTTTATTGTTTCAACTCTATCTGGCTTACTTTTCAATGAAGACATCCATTAATTAATTAACTAATTAATTAATTTTAATGATGGTATCACTCAGGGTTTTCCAGAGAAACAGAACCCTGTGTATGTATTAATGATACAGTTAATTTTAGGGGTTAGCAAATCCAAAAAAGAAGGTCATACTGGAGGCTGTAAATGGTGATGAGAGTGCTATTGAATTCTTGAGTCTGAATTCTTTAGGCTGTATATTCAGGAAAGAGTGCAGGGTGTAGTCTTTTTTTTTTTTTTTTTTTTTTTTAATATATATTTTTATTTATTTTTATTTTTTTATTTTTATTTTTTTGCTTTTTTTTTTATTTTTATTTTTTTTAATTTTTTTATTTTTTATTGACTTTGTAATAATAAAGGGTGTAGTCTTAAGAGCAAATTCCTTCTTGATCCCTGAAACCCTCAGGTCTTCCTATTAGGACTTCCAGCTGATTAGATGAGGCCCACCTACCTTATAAAGAGTAACCTCTTTTACTTAAGGTCAACTGATTGTAGATGTTAATCTCATCAATAAAAAAAAACAACAACACAATAACAACTAGGCTAGTATTTATCCTAACAAATGGACACAATAACCTATCTAAGCTGACACAAGAAATTAACTATCACAATGACTATGTTTAATTGTTTAAAATATTTACTCTGGTATTTTACAAATACCTCTTCATTTTGTACCTCCTTGTTCTTTCCTCATTGATCAATTTTTTCTTGATTTTAGCTAATATAGTAAATATTGTTAATTTAAAATTTCTTTAAATATGAAAAATGATCACTAATTCTTCTGATGCAAATTAAATGGCAGCTAACTTTTCTTGTGGTTGCCTGAAAACTGTTCACTCAGTTGGTGAAGGGTGTTGTATTCTTGGGCCTCTATTCTGAACTTCCCTGAGGAGTGGCCTTCCTTTACCTTTATGTTCTTTGTTGTTTTGAATCAGCATTTGAGTTGATTGGACACACAGAGGTTCCCATTTCATGCACACGTGGAGTGTATGAATTTAGAATTTGGACTTCATGACCTCACTAAATAGTACTTGAATTTTCATTTTCTTTTTTTCATACAGTTCTAGGCAGACAATAAGATTTTTAAAAAATTGCTTAAATTATCTTTTTTTAAAGTTAATAGATCAAACAAAATGTTACATTAAAAAACATAAGAGGTTCCCACCCCATCAATTTATTTTATTTTATTTTTTAATTTATTTCTCTCCCCTCCCACTCCAATTGTCTGCTCTCTGTGTCCATGCACTGCGTGCTCTTCTGTGACCACCTCTATCTTTATCAGTGGCACTGGGAATCTGTGTTTCTTTTTGTTGCGTCATCTTGTTGTGTCAGCTCTCCATGTGTGCAGCACTATTTTTGGGCAGGCTGCACTTTCTTTCACATTTGACAGCTCTCCTTATGGGGTGCACTCCTTGTGCGTGGGACTTCCCTACACAGGGGACAACCCTGTGTGGCACGGCACTCCTTGCACGCATCAGCACTGTGCGTGGTCCAGCTCCGTATGGGTCAAGGAGGTCTGGGGCTTGAACTGAGGACCTCCCGTGTGGTAGGTGGATGCCCTATCCATTGGGTCAAGTCCACTCCCCCCCAATTTTTAATTGTATGTTTTTGAAAATATGTAGATCACAAAAAATGTTACATTCAAAAAATATATGAGGCTCCCATATACCCCTCAACACCCCTCACCCCACTCCTCCATCAACAACCTCTTTCATCATGTGGCATATTCATTGGATTTGGTCAATACATTTTGGAGCACTGCTCCACCACATGCACAGCAGTTTACATTGTAGTTTACACTCTCCCCCAGTACATTCAGTGAGTTATGGCAGGATATATAATGTTCAGCATCTGTGTCTGCAATATCATTTAGGACAACTGCAAGTCCTGAAAATGCCCCCACATCACATCTCTTCTTCCCTTTCCCTACCCTCAGCAACTACTGTGGCCACTTGCTTCACATCAATGCTACAATTTCTTCCATTACTAGTCATAATAATTCCATATTAGAATATCAATAAGTCCACTCTAATCCATAATTTATCCTTCCATCCTGTGGACCCTGTGATGGTGAAGCCCACTACACCTCTATATTAAGAGGGGGCTTAGATTCCACATGGATGATGGATGCAATTGTCCTGCTTGTAGTTGTAGCCACTCTCATTTCCCTGGTGTGGTGGTTGACCATTTTTATCTCCCTGTTAGCTGACCTGGGTAAGTCCAACGAACCAGTCCAGTGAACCAGGAGTTGCAACACTGCTGAGGCTCAGGGCCCAGCTGGCACATGGACAGTCCAGAGGTTCAAGTTTCCTGAGTATACACCAACCCTAGTGCCAACCACAGGTTCAGTAAAGTGACAGTAGAAGCATGTGTAGAAAGGTCATATCTGAATCCAACTCCATCACAGTTAGGAACACAAATTCCAAAGTAGGGCCAACTGACATGGCATTGAACTCCAGAGCTATCTGCCATAACCTTAGAACCTGTGTGTCTCTGTAGCCCTCAGGAGAACCAGTACCTGGGGGTGTGTCTACTTTGGCTGTCTCTGGTGTACTGCTGAGGTGTGCATAAGCGCCACCCCTCTGATGATCTCTTGACTCTTTTGAAGATTCTTAGCCATATAAACTCATTTGTCCTTTCCATTTCCCCCTTTTATTCAAGGTCAAAAACCAGTTTTTAACATATGATCCAACATGTAGGCTGAGATATCGTACTAGTCTAAATTGACCCTTTAATTCAAGGTCTTTTTTTAGTTGCATGACCTGTTAGTGATTGGTAGTAATCCCATGGCACCAGGGTGGCTCATACCTGGGAGTCATGTCTCACACTGGGGTGAAGGTAATACATTTACATGCTGAGTTTGGCTTAGAGAGTGGCCACATTTGAGCAACATGGACGCTCTCAGGAGGTAACTCTTAGGCACCCTGCAGCTCTAGACCTAGTTCATATTTCAGGCACACAGGTTCATAAGCATAGTCATCAGTATCAAGGGTTCCTTGTTGGGTCATCCTTCTTCATTGGTCATTGTCGTTGCACTTGGGGGACTGTTGCTGTTCCATAAAGGAGTGTGGCAGGGCTCCCCTGGGTAGGAACTCAGCACTCCCTCAGTTGTCATTCATAACTGTAACTACTATGAAAATACCCAGCATAGAGTCTGGGGTCTGGCTCTCACGAAGGTGCAGCGGCTGGACCGGCAGGGAAGATGCCAGTGGCAGTAATGGCAGAAAGTGCCTTCAGTTTCAAAAAGTTGCTGGATCAGAGCTCGAGGCTCCTGGAGGAATTGCCACAGCCCCTGTGTACTGTCAGCTTTTAGCTCTATATTTGCTTCATAATGACATGAATAAAGCAAGATATCTTTGGAAAAGAATACCACCTGCTATAAGATCTACCAATTCTGAACTTGGGGGAGTTTGGTCGATAGGACAGAGAATCTGGCAGAGAGACTTCCCTGGGATCTACATGACCATCAACGCCCACCAGTGGACTGAGACGGTTCAGCCAATCATTGGAGCACTAAGAGATGCAACAAGGAGAGGAACCTTCACCCTGGTTTCTTAAGCATATACCTTCATAATCGTGGACGACTTTGCAGCCTTTGTCGGGCTTCCTGTAGAAGAGGCTGTGAAAGGTATTTTAGAACAAGGATGGCAAGCTGACTCCACCAGGAGAATGGTTATGCCCAAAAAGCCAGTTGCAGGAGCCCTGGATGTTTCTTTTAATAAGGTTTATTCCCTTATTAGAGCCTGCCCCAATCCCACCAATCCCTAATGAACAGCAGTTAGCCAGACTGACCGATTATGTGGCTTTCCTTTAAACTGATTTGTCATTCAGAGTTCAAGATCCACCTTCTGAATCCTGTATACTGACAAAGAGAGAAATGTAAATTTTTTATTTTCAATTTATTGAATGGATTAAGTACCTCGGCATTCCTTATGGAGTATGTGATAAAATACATATATAACATAGAAAATATTATATATGTTTTGTCCTTAGCATTGTGCTGAATAGAAGTTGAAACAGTTCGCATTTTGTGATATTCCTCAGTTTGGATGGAGCCTATCAGTATTACATGGCGAGGTTACTTTTCCTAGTGACTCAGAAACCTCGTTCTCCTGTTTACCATGGAGCAGTGGTTATCAGCTGTTTTCCCTGCTCTCCCTGCCCCCATAGAGAACACACTTCCATCGGTACCATTGGTTGATAATCATGTGATTCATTTGGGGTTGAGGAGGGCTCTTCCCAGAAGGCAATATCACAGTCGCTGGTGAGTCAGACTCACCCCTGATGGAGAATATGCTCTCTTTTTCTTCCCATCTCCTGAGACATACCAATGTAGAATACTAAAATACAGCTGAAGAACAAAAGAACGTTTCCTTTAAAAAACAGTGCTGTTTGACCTAATGTAAGGGGGAAATGGAAAGGAGAAATGAGTTTATATGGCTACGAGTCTCTAAAAAACAGTCTGGAGGCTGTCAGAAGGATTGCCCTTATGCACAACTGAGCAGAGTCTGAGAGACAGATAAAGCAGATACAACCCCCAGATATCAGTTCCTTTGAGGGCTAAAGAGACCCATGGGAGTTATGGTCATGGCCGATGGGGTTAACTACCAGGTCAGATGGCCCCTCTTTGGAACTGGTGTTTATGTGTGATGAATCTGGACTCAGATGGGATCTCTCTTCATAAGACTTTCATGCTAATGTGCTGGAGGTGCAGTTAGTGTCGGGGTTTAAGATATATTTAGGGGATTTGAATCTCTGGACTGACAATGTGATAGCCAGGTCCTGAGCCTCAACAGACTCCAGCACCTACAATCTGACTTATTGGGCTCACCACACTCAGCTAAGATAGAGTTGAAGAAGGACAACCACCACACCATGGAGCCTAGAGTGATTACAACTGAAAGTGGGAGGATTGCATCCAGCATCCATGTGGAATCTGAGCCTCCTCTTGACATAGAGGTGCAATGGACACAACCAATCCAATGTCCACATAGAAAAGGTGGCATTGGATTGAGAAAAGTAGACATGATGGCTGATGGGTATGGGGAAAGGCAGGAAGAGATGAGAGGTGGAGGCGTTTTTGGGACATGGAGCTGCCCTGGATGGTGCTTCAGGGGCAATCACCGGACATTGTAAATCCTCACAGGGCCCACTGGATGGAATGGGGGAGAGTGTGGGCCATGGTGTGGACCGTTGACCATGGGGTGCGGGGGTGCCCAGAGATGTACTTGCCAAATGCAATGGATGTGTCATGATGATGGGAGGGAGTGTTGCTGGGGGGGGGAGAGGTGGGGTGGGGGTGGTAGGGTTCAATGGGACCTCATATATATATTTTTTTAATGTAATATTATTACAAAGTCAATAAAAAAAATAAAATAAATAAAGGTCATTTCAGAACAAGAAAAAAAATGTAAAGAAAAATAAAGGAGAGAATAAATGAATAATTACATTATTCATAAAAATGCAGACATTTAAAAACATAAATGGAGTCTCAATAAACAAAAATTTTATTCTCTGAAATTAAAAAAAAAAACAAAAAAACCAGTTTGTTAACTTTAGACATTTTCTGATGCTGTGCATGCATCCATTGCTGGCAGTGGAGGGATTGCCATGAAAATGCAACTTATTTAAGACTTTCATGGAGAATGTTAAGTTATAATATCTCTTTTCAGAAGAAAAGAAAATTTTGGAATGCATGATATTGGAAGAGCAGCTATGAAGATAAGCGATACACTTTGTACAACGCTCACTGCAGCCTGTCGGTTGGTTGTATTTATCCCTCAGTTCAAGTTCTGCCTTTTACAGAAACACCGAACGACCAATCTTTCATTTTGTGTGTATGACAGCCCTCTGAACATTTGGACTTGTTTATTTTATCTTCAGGTTAAAATACCCCCTTTTCATTTATTCTGTGTTTGTTCAGTAAATATTTAACTGAATTCTTCAACTCTTTCATCTGAGGTAGTCTGTAAGAATTTCATTGTCCTGGTCTTTTATCTGTGGGCAAATTCTAATTTGTCATTATCTCTCTGAAAATATGAATATTTCAATTAAATAGAAATGACCTATGTAGTCGTAATTACATCATGTGTGTTTTCGCTCATTTTGATATGTTGTATCAGCTGACATGACTCAAAATTGCTTTGTGAAGAGGTCTTAGGTTTTTATTTGGACAAGCAAAACATCCTTCCTTGGTCCTTTTGCAACAACTCTAATTCTAATACGTGACAGTACTTGGTGTCTGAAAAGCTATTATCTTCTCACCCTTATTTCTTCTTCTCATAATAAAAATGGTTCACCTGTAAAAAAAAAAAAAAAAAAAAGAAGAAAAGAAAATACCCAACATATATCCGAACATTTTTATGTATCCTATATATATGCCCTGGAGAACTCCCTCCCAACCATGTGCCCCCCATCAATAACATCCCACACCAGTGTTCTTCCCCTGCCATAGTTGAATCTCTCTGTGGTCCAAACTTGTTAAAAAATGAAGCCTGATATATTGCCAAATTGAATTAATAGGAAAATGAAATAAGTAATGGGTTTAAAGATTAGAAAGAGAATACATACTAATTTAGAAAAACTAAATTAAAAATGAATTGGGGTATTAAAAGTGAAAAATACTATAAAACTTTATTTTTGATGATTTGCCTTTCATCACTGCAATAAGTGTTACACTGTATGTACAGTAGCAAGGCAATTTCTTTCATTTCTTTTTCAGTGTCTACATCCTTTCTTTTTTTTTCTTCTAATTTTAAATTTTGTCTTCACAAAAGTTTTAGATCACAGTAATTCACATATACAATATAGGAAATTCCCATATATCCAACATCAAATCCTTTTCCCCCTTTCCCAGCAGTGATCTTTTCACCTGTTCATGTTATATTTGCTGATATATTTATATTTACAGATATTGAAACAAGGCTTTCAAACATGGTATCATTTTGGTTTACATTATGGTTTAAATTTAGAATGTATAATTTTCTATATTTTTAGTTACCTTACGTTTTACATTATGGTTTACATTTTAGCCTATAGACTTTTATACATTTTTGTTATAATTTAACATGTCCTGTATCCATCATTGCATGAGCTAGTAAGATTTTATTTATTTACCTGAGATGGTAGGGTTTGTTTGTTCTCCTGTTAAGGGGTGGCAGTCTTGTGACTCCCGGCTTTCTTTGGTAAGTAAGGTCCTGCATACAGTGAGCCAGAAGGCACTTGGGTGTGATTCCTCTACCTCCTTGGACATTCAAACTACATTTCCCAGCTAATAAAGATTGTACATATCTCTAATTCTCTAATTTAGTTGAGTTACCATTTTTATTTTTGGAGACTGGGAATTTCCATTTCTTTGAATCCAGTCAATTAGAAACTTACTTTCTTGTCTATTTAATTTCATTCTGAATATCTGTTTTTGAAGCAAGGGAAGTTCAGTATGCTATATTAATCAAATACTTCACATTCTTTTTCTTTTTAACACATCACTATTCATCATCAATTTTTTAATTCATTTACTTGTGTGTCTTTCCAACTTTAAATTGAGATTCATGAATGCAGGAGTCTTATCTGTATCTCCAATATATACTAAATACCTGGAATATTCCTCAGTATATAGTAGGCACTTAATAAATATTTGCTGTCACTTTGATTATTGTTCATCAGCATTAATTTATCTATAATAGTATGAGGATCATCATCTTAGCTTAAAATATAAATTCGGTAATTGCGGCGGCTTGCTTGGTCGGTAGAGGTGGGGTCTGGCTGCGGACGAGGGGTCGGTCCAGCTCTGGATGAGGGGTCGGTCCCGCTTGGGACAAAGGGTCGGTCCCACTTGGGACGAGGGGTCGGTCCGGCAGCAGACGAGGGATCGGTCTCACAGGGGTTGCGCGGTTCGGCTGACGGGGTCGCCCGGCGAAGCCGGCGACGAAGGGGTCGCCTGGAGAAGCAGGCGACGAACTGGGGACAAGGGAGGCCAGGCCCTTGTCGGGGGCTCTCAGGACTGGAGGGCGCACGGCAGAAGAACTACCGCGGAGACAAGGTAAACACGCAAGTCCACTTGACTGAGGGAGAGGCAACAGTTTTATAGGGGCTGGGGAAGGCTGATTGGTCGAAGCCACGCCCTGTTCTGATTGGTTGCCAGCGAAAGGTCAGTGGGCGGTACCGGACAGGGGAGGGGTGGTGGTTAGGGATTGGCTGTCGCTGTTGCTGGGGGAAGGGGCAGGGTTTAGGGATTGGTGGCTGCTGTTGCTGGGGTAGAGGGCAGACTGGAGTTTCCCGCCCACGCCTGGCTGTTGCTGCTGTCGGGGGGAGGGAAAAGGGCAGACTGGATTTTTCCGCCCACGCCTGGCTGTTGCTGCTGTCGGGGGAGGGGAAAAGGGCAGACTGGAATTTTCCCCCCTGCGCCTGCGCAGGGAGAAAGAAGAAGAAGGGTGCCGCCCCACAGGCATCGTGTGGCGCCATCCGGGAGGAGGGGCGGCCGCGGAAGCATGGCTGCCGAGAAGGGGAGACCCGAGGGCACTCTGCGCCCATGCCGAGCTCCCTTCAGGGGTGGCAGTGAGTCCGACCAGCCACCCTATTATGGGGGCAGCGGCTTGGCCTGCCGTGGCTGCTCCCCCGCCAGGCCAGCAAACCACACTTCAGCCCGAGGGGTGACCGCAGGTAATTAATTGCTCTATTTTTTTCTCTTCTATCCTTTAGAATTTTAACCATTTATTTCATATCAGATGTCTCTCCTCCTCATTCTATTCCTCGAAAATTATTAAGATAGTGTATGTAGGTCTTAGAATCATAATAAATACTCTGTAAATCGATTAAATGGATCACTGACTATCCTAATATTTATTGATGTTTATGGAACAATGCATTTATTAATATAATCAATTATTCCCTAGATAAAGTAAGAATACAGTCTTAGAAATTTTTTTTATGTATAAGGTGAATGTTACTAATTATTTATTTGAACCAAAATGAAACTTTCATAATATTTCACAAATCTATATCATCTCAATAGTTTTCTGGAGGCAAATATTTTTTAAACAATCATAACAGAGAAGAATCTTTAAATATTAGGTTGATTTAAGAAAGAAAAAAGAGTGTTACCTTAAAATAGAGTAAAAGTTTTGGTTTTATAAATATACTGTCAATAAAATGTAAGAAAAGGCAAATTAAATTAGGCAGTGATTTCTAAAAAGGAAATTCAAAAGAAATAGCCATGGAAATTGAAGTGAACCATTTTTTAACCTTTCAAATGCCAGAAATGATTGTGACTTGCCTTGTCGATCTTAGCTCATTTAGAAAGTATATAACAGTGCAATCATAAATTCCTTGACTGGAATTGCTACAGAATGATTGAAAAACATATTTCAAGTGAGTTGGCTTCAGGACTGAGAACTAGCTATACAAATATAGGAGAGAGCAAGTTCAAATATTTTTTATGTATCTGTTGTTTTCTTGCAAACAACTTTCATGATTATTAATTCTCAGCCAAATTTATGAAAATTAATATAACAAGCTTTCTATATAAATATTATTGAACATATCCATGTGGATCCTGGAAATCTCCATATAGTCATAATTATGTAAGAGACATGTAATATAAAGGAGAAATAGGTAATTAACAGGTAGAATTAATCAATTTTCCCAGGAATTCTTCCCTTTCCTGTTATATATCATTTTGCATAAACATCAATGGGCATAAGGTTTAAGGGGTGTTTTATTATTTTCTCTCTGGTAAAAAGGTCTCTACATGTATACCCTATCACATTTCTGATTTAGGAATTAAAAATTTTGTGCACCAAACTACTACTTGTAACTGCAATTATTGGACTAAAAAAATGGCAATTCATAGTAGTAATTAAATTTTAACACCGTAAATTATTGGGGAAGAAAAAATATGATCCTTTAGAGTAGGCAGGAAGAAACCCAAATTCCTCTGCTAAAACTAAAATAAAATTTTAAAAATCTGGTTTTGCCAACTTAACAAAGGCAAATTTCCTTGGGAAAGAATTTGTCATTGACACTTCTGAATCAAATTCTTTTTCACAATAATTTTCTGGCAAAATTCAGTCTCATGCATCTACCAGGTCACAATTAAGTATACGTTGGGTTGTCAGATCACAACCAATATTCCATAAGCAACTATGGTTACTTTATGAGATAACTAATATGCATATAAAACAAAATATTTACTTCATATTTGTATAACCACCTAGACTTTGAAAGGGATACTAACAGTCTAGAATGCAATCTATGTACTCAAACTATAAGATAAATTAAAAAGTTGACATTAAACAAAAGAATCAGTGTTGTTTAAATAAATGAGGAGTTTTTAAAATTGTTTAATTAATTAATTGAATGATGGATTAATTGGTGAGAGGTGAGAAAATTTTCTTCAAATAGCACTCTTGAGTAAAGTTTGTTATAATATCTATCCAGACTGGTAGTTAAAATGAGGACAGACATGGGATAGCTAAAAACAATGATCTCAATAATGGAAGAAAAATGGAATTATACCAGTAATTGTTAGGGACAAAAATCTATCATCTATCACACTTACATTCACACTTTACATTTCTAAAATGTATCATCAAAATTATCCATAAAAAGAATTGCTTATCTTGGGTAATGATGAATTAACCCTAATGGGTGTTCCTGTATAGACTCAACAACCACTTGGCAAGTGGTCTTTTCAGAAGATTTAAAGATTGGAAAAATAGAGAATATATATTTTACAGATTGTTAAAAACTCTCAATACTTTTATCTGATTTAATGAGGGTGCTTATTTTAGCTCTATTTGCATTATTTACCTAAAGGTTTTTCTTAAATTTTTTTAACATATGACAGCAATTTTGAG
The DNA here is from genome assembly GCF_030445035.2 of Dasypus novemcinctus. Lineage (NCBI taxonomy): Eukaryota > Metazoa > Chordata > Mammalia > Cingulata > Dasypodidae > Dasypus > Dasypus novemcinctus. Next base: position 51,918,119 of record NC_080679.1, on the reverse strand, counting down.
GATGGTTCTACCCTTAGACAATCAAAATAGGGGAAGATGGTGACAGACTAACAGTCAGAGCTGAATGTTCTCATAAAAACAACAGAGAAAGAGCCAAAACTGTCTGAGGGACTGCTTTTGGGGGTCAGCAGACCAGAACAGTACTTCTCAACTGCCAGGATGGTGAGGGACAGAAAGATGAAGCCACAATAAAAAATCATGTTATCAACCCCTGGTGGAGACCAGGAAGGGTTCCCCCTCATGCCCAAGATATTAAGCTGGGTTAAAACACCTGGCTTACTACAGCCCACCAGCAGAGGAACAGACATCTTCCTCCCTGTCAGCTGTTTTCAAGGGACAAGGGACAGGAGGTTGGGTTACTTTTCTTCAGTGAATTCCTCTGGCAGAGCCTCCTTTGAATCTCCAATCTGGAGAAAATTAATGGCTGAAAATTAATGGCTTTTCTTTGATCCATAAGAGATTTGAGTTGACAGGACAAGCCACTTTCTGGAAATATGGACAGATTGACAGAGAATCACAGTCAAGATTAATTTACATGAAGCATGGGGTGCAGCAATGCCCAGAGATGTACTCACCAGATGCAATGGATGTGACATGATGATGGGGGAGTGTTATTGGGGGGGGGGGAGTGGTGGGGTGGGGGCAGTGGGGGCGAATGGGGACCTCATATTTTTTTAATGTAATATCTTTTAAAAAAATGAATAAATTGAGTAGAATTTGAAAAAAAAATTACATAAAGCAGAAGCTAATGGAACCAGTGACTGATGAATTGCTTAAGGCTGTGTGTGGAATAGTTATAAACTCCTAGAGACCTAGTCTTAGAGGACCACCTGTCCCTCTCCCCTCCCCCAATCCCCTCCCCCTCTCCCACTCCCCTAGACTAGACATTGGATTTTACTTTAATGGAGGGAAGACTCCCACTATAATTAAGAAAGAGTTCTTAAGGAAAACCAAAGACAAGAGGAAAAGTGAAAAAAAAAAAGTAATCTAGAGGAAACTGCCACCTCTGGCAGTACAGCTACAGCAAACATTAAGAACAGCCCAGTCATAGCTAGCTTAAAATAAAACCTTACTCTAAAAGCCTAATTTCCTCAGTTCTTATTACCAGGTATATTACGCCTGCCTTACAACAAAAATTACAAGGTATGCTAAAAGGTAATAAAAAACAGTCTTGAAAAAAACAAAAAGTATCATTAGAACTAGACTCAAATATGACACAGATATTGGAATTGTCAATAGGAAATTTAGAATAATTTTTTAAAATATGCTAAGGACTCTATGGAAAAGGAAGACAAAACGTAAAAAATTAAAATGGGTAAGCAAGTAGAGAGATGGAAATTCTAAGAAAGAATCAAAAAGGAAATATTAGACATAAAAATTATGATGGCAAATGGAACAATGCCTTTGATGGATTCATCAGTAGACTGAATATGACTGAAGAAAGAGTAAAGGTAACGTCAATAAAAGTTTTCCAAAATGAAATAAAGGAAGAAAAAAGAATGAAAATAATGGATTAGAACACCAAAAATTTGGGGACAATTACAAAATGTGTAACAAATGAGTATTGAAAATATAAGAAAAAGAAAAGAGAAAAAGAAGGATAGGATATATTTGAAGTAATAATGACTGAGAACTTTAAAAAATTAATGACAGCCACCAAACCACAGATCCCCAAAACTCAGAAAACTCTACACTGGATTCCAATTCTAAGCATTTTTACACCTAAGCATTTCATTTTCAAGTTACAGAAAACCAAGGACAAAGAAAATATCTCAAAAACCAGTGTGCTTATGTGTGTGTGTGTACGTGTCCTTGTTACTTATAGAAGAAAAAGGATAAGAATTACATAAGACTTCTCCTCAGAAATCATGCAAGCAACAAGAGAATAGAGCAAAGTTACGGAAAACACACACTCACACACACATGCACAATAAAATTCCAACCCAGAATTCTGTATGCAGCAAAATTAACCTTAAGGAGTAATGGAGACTTTCAAACACAAACGAAAAATTAGGAAATCTCTGCTAAGGAAATATGCTTTGCAAGAAATGTCAAAAGAAAGTCTTCAGAATGAAGGAAAAGCATATAGGGCAGAAACATGCAAATGCACCTACTTAGAACAAGGAAATGCATCAGGGAAGGAATAAATGAAAGTTAAAAATTAACCTTTTGTTTTTTTTTTATTTAGTAATTGTTCAAATAAATAAAAATTGATTCAAAGTAGTTATAGCAACAATGTGATATAGCATTATAGATAAGTAAATTAAATCAGCACTATTATAAAAGAAGAGAAGGAGGAATTGGGAATTGTTATACATGACCTGTACTACCCATTATGGGATATGGTGTTATATGAAATTGAGCATAGATTAGCTGGAAATGTATGCAGTAACTCTAAGACAACTATTTGAAAACTTTTAAAAACAAGTGAAATTGACATGCTAAGAGAGGAGAAAATATGGAATCATAAAATATTGAATTATGAGAAAAGAGAAAAATGGGGAAGGTAAAAGAAAGGAAACAAAGAACAACTACAATGAATAGAAAACATGGTGGTTATTAATTCAGTTCTATCTATGATCTCTTTAAATTTAAATATACCAATTAAAGGACAAAGTTTATCAGAGTGAATAAAATCCAGGACTAACTATTTATTATCTAGAAGAAACCCTTAAATATGAATACAAAATAGATTAAAAGCCAAAGGATAGAGTGCCAGGCTAACACTAATCAAAAGAAATTTGGAGTAGCTATTTCATTCTCAGACAGAATAGATTTCAGAACAAGGAACCTTTTTAAGATTAAAATGTGGCATTACATAATGATAAAGGAGTCAATCATCCAAGAAGGCATAACAACCCTGAATGTGTGTGCATCTAGCAATGGAACATCAAAATATATGAGGCAAAAATTTATTAAAATGCAATGGAGAAATGTTAAAATCTCTAGTACAGTTGGAGACTTCAAACCCTCTCTATTAGTAATTGACAGAACAGCAGACAGAAAACCAATAATGATATAGTTGAACCGAACAACATGATCAATCAACTGCATCATGCTGACATTTATGGAATAATTCATTCAACAGGGATACGTATTTTCTTCAAGCTCTCATTGAACATTCACCAAGACAGACCACATACTGGACCATCAAACACAAATAAATTAAAATGAATAGAAATTATGCAAAGTATGCTCTCAGATCACAATGCAAATAAACTAGAAATCAATCAGAAAGATAGCTGGAAAACACCAAAATATTTTGAGATTAAAGAACACTCAACTAAATACCACACAGGTCAAAGAAATATCAACAGATAAAATATTTAAACTAAATGACAATAAAAATACAATTTAATAAAATTTGTGGGATGCAGTGAAATCACCACTTGAAAGGAAATTTATGAATACATATATTAGAAATGAAGAAAGATCTAAAATCCATAATTTAAGATTCTACCTTAGAAGAGGAACAAAAATGATATAAAGCAGAAAAAAATAAAAATTAGAGCAGAAATTCTTGAAACTGAATACAGAAATCAATAGAGAAAATAAATGTGCCAAAAGATGGTTCTTCAAAAAATTCAGTTAATTGATTAAATTCTTATCAAGCAAACTATGAAAAAAAGAGAGTGAAGACACTGATAACTAATAACAAAAATGAGGAAACAGTGATCTTTACCACTTCCATTCACATTAAAAGAATAATAAATGCCCCCAAATTTGATAAAGATACCTTGAAAACACAAACTACAAGCTCACAGAAGAATAATCAGATAATCTAAATGGGCCTATAACTATTGAAAAAATCAAAATAATGATTATAATATTCCAAAAAAGAATGCACCAAGTCCTGATGGTTTCACTGATGAATTCTTCCAAATCTTAAAGGATGAAATTATACCAACTCTTGACAATCTGTTCCAAAAATAGAAAGAAAAGGAGCACTTCCTAACTTATTCTGAGGCCACTCTTCACCTAATATCAAAAACAGACCATGGCCTTACACAAGAGGAAGACAACTGTTCAATATAAATCTTATGAACATAGATGCACAATATTACAAATCAAATCCACTTTGCTGCCAAGCAGGTTTTATTCCAGGTATGTGAGTTTAGTCCAATATTTGAAAATCAATTAATGTAAACCATCACATCAACAAGCTAGTGAAGAAAAATCATACAAATAGATCAATAGATGCAGAAACAGCACTTACCAAAGTCTAATGCTCATCATGATAAAAACTCTCAGCAACATAAGACTAGAGGGGAAATTATTGAATTGGTAAAGAACATCTACATAAATCTTACATCTAACATCAACCTTAATGGCAAGTAATTAGATGCTTTCTCCTAAGAATAAAAACAATGCAAGGATGTTCTCTCTCAACAATTCTTTTCTATATCATACTAGAAATCCTATGTGATACAAAAAGAGACAAGAAAAGAAAGGTATTTAGACTGGAAAAGAAGAAATAAAACTATCTTGGTTACAGATGACATGGTCATTTTTTAGAAAATCTCAAAGTATCAATAAAAGAATTACTGGAACTAGTAAGCAATTAATTACCACACTGGTACCTGGATGCAAGACTAAAATACAACAGTCAACTTTTTTTTTTGAATGTTAGAAGGCTTTAAAAATTCTTTTTAAAATTTATTTCAATAAGTTTTTTCTTTTTTTAATTCATTTTTTAATATTAAATTAAAAAAATATGAGGTCCCCATATACCCCTCACCCCCCACCCCTCACAACTCCCCCCATAACAACATTCTCCTCCATCATCATGACACATTTATTGAAATTGGTAAGTACATCTCTGAGCATCGCTACACCTCATGGTCAATGGTCCACACCATAGCCCACACTCTCTAACATTCTATCCAGTAGGCCATGGGAGGACCTACAATGTCCAGTAATTGTCCCTGCAGCGCCACCCAGGACAATTCCAAATCCCAAAAACGCCTCCACATCTCATCTCTTCCTCCAATTTCCCACACCTAGTAGCCACCATGGCCACTTTCTCCACACCAATGCCACACTTTCTTCGATTACTAATCACAATACTTCATGAATAGAATATCAGTAAGTCCACTCTAATCCATATTCTATTCCTCCTTCCTATGGATCTTGGATTGGTTGTGTCCATTCCACATCTATGTCAAGAGGGGGCTTAGATTCCACATGGATGCTGGATGCAATCCTCCTGCTTTCAGTTGTAGGCACTCTTGGCTCCATAGTGTGGTGGTTGACATTCTTCAACTCCATGTTAGCTGAGTGGGGTAAGTCCAATAAACCAGAGTGTAGGTAGTGAAGTCTGTTGAGGCTCAGCGCCTGGATAACATATGGCCAGTCCAGAGATTCAGATCCCCTGGGTATATCTTAAACCCCAGCACCAACTACAATTCTGGTAAAGTAACAGGAAAGGCTTATGAAAAGAGATCACATCTGAGTCCAGCTCCATCACACAGAAACACCAACTCCAAAGAAGGGCCAACTGACATGGCAGTGAACTCCATCTGCCATGACCATAAAACCTGTGGGTCTCTGTAGCCCTCAGAAGAACTAATACCTGGGGTTGTATCTACTTTATCTGTCTCTGGGACTCTACTCAGGTGTGCATAAGGGCAACCCCTCTGATAACCTCCTGGCTCTTTTTTAGAGATTCATAGCCATATAAACTCATTTGTCCTTTCCATTTCCCCCTTGATTTAGGTCAAAAAGCATTTTTAACTCCTGTTATTATATGTAGACAGAGATATTCTGTTGGTCTGAGTTGAACTTTTATTCAAGGTCATTTTCTAGTTACGTCATCAGCTGGTACTTGGTAGTGATCTTCGGCGCCTGGGAGGCTCATCCCCGGGAGCCATGTCCCACGCTGGGGGGGAAGGCAACAAATTTACATGCTGAGTTTGGCTTCGAGACTGGCCACATTTGAACAACACGGAGGCTCTCAGGAGGTAACTCTTAGGCATACTGCTACTCTAGGCCTTGTTCTTATTTCAGGTGCACAGGCTTACAAGCATAGTCATTAGTATCAGGGGCTCATTGTTGGACCTTCATTCTTTTTTGGTCTTTGCCATTGCACTTGGGGGATTGTTGCTGTTCCTTTAGGAACTGATAGAGCTCCCCTGGCTAGGATCCCAGCACTCCCTCAGTTATTGTTTTTAATTGTTTCCACTATGAAAATATCCAAACATTTTTCTGTACCCTGGATATATGCCCTGTAGAACTCCCTGCCAATCATGTGTCCCCTGTCAATAATATCCCACACTAGTATTCCTCCACTGCCATTGTTGAACCTCTCTGTGATCCAAAACTTCCTGAAAAGTGAAGCCCAATATATTGCCAGGTTCCCTTAATAGTAAAATGGAATATAGCGATGAGCTTAAAGGTTAGCTATAGAATACATAGTAATCTGGAAAAATTCTACATCCTATCATTTCCTTTTCTTTTTTCTAATTATTAAGTTTATCTTCACAAGAGTCTTAGATCACAGTAATTCATATATGCAATATACAGTACTCCCACACATCCAACATAAAACCTTTTCCCTTCCACAGCAATAATCTTTTAACATATTCATACCATATTTACTGAAACTGATGTACTGATATTGAGGCAATAGCTTTCAAACAAGGTAACATTTGTGTTTACATTGTGGTTTATATTTTAGACTATATGATTTTCTAAATTTTTAGTTATCTTATGTTTTACATTATGATTTACATTTTAGCCTATCAGCCCCTATATATTTTTGGTGTAATTTTACATGTCTTATATCCATCCTTGCATACTCTTGTCAAACACTTCTATTGCCCACACAGTTACATTGGTTCCATCTATTCAATACCTAGTTCCCCCTCCCCTTAGGGTCCACAGTGACAGTCAATCTTTATTTCTTGAAGAGCCATGTCCAGAGATACTTGCAACAGTGTTGAGGACTTGACATGCTCAACTGCCCTAATGCCCTGGGAGCCACCATTTCTCTTGAGAGATACAGTTCCCTCTATTTGATGGCATCAGTCCTCCCCAGGATGTGGATATACCTTCACTCTCATTATATGGATTTCTACCCAATGATATAACCCACTCTGGAAAAAATGAGCATTCACATATTCCCTAGGAGTCTGTCCTGTGTCAGATTATTCCCTTTAAGTATCTTAAACAGGTAACTTTCCTTATTATATTTTTGAAAAGTTTTTCTCAGCATTATACTCTCAACCAACACCTGACAATCTCCTATGTTCATATGTTGCCCCATCCTCCCCCTAATTTCTTAGGTTATATTACCCATCCTCCCATCCCTAGACCCCCACAAGCCCGCAAAGCCCTCACCCAAAGTAACTCTATGCCCCCATTTTATCCCTTCCGTGTACACATAGTTAGCTCCAGCTTATCATAGATTTCACCCATGTAGATGTCAGCTTACATCCTTCCTCTATCCCCTGATTTCTTGTAAGCCTATCATTCAGTCTCTAGCTCTCTGAGGCAGCTTGGTTTACTTATTTCATATCATTGAGGTCATGTAGTATTTGTCTTTCAATGCCTGGGTTGCTTCACTCAACATAAGGTGCTCAATATTCATCCATGTTATCATGTGTGTTTGTAGTGTATTTGTTCTTAAAGCCAAGTAGTATTCCATTGTATGTATATACCACATTTTATTTATCCATTCATCTGTTGATGGGCATTTGGGTCAATTCCAACTTTTGGCCATAGTGATCAATGCTGCTATGAACATTGGTGTTCATATATCAGTTTGTGTCCTTGTTTTCAGTTCTGCTGGGTATATACCCAGCAGTGGAACTGCTGGGTCATATGGCAATTCTATGGTTAGGTTTTTGAGAAACCGCCAAACTGTTCTCCAGAGTGGTTGGATCCTCTGCATTCCCACCAGCAGTGGATGAGTGTTCCCCTTTCTCCACATCCTCTCCAGCATTTGTATTCTTCTGTTTTTTTCATAGTTGCTAATCTTATGGGAGTAAGATGGTATCTCATTGTAGTTTTGATTTGAATTTCCCTGATAACTAGAGTTTTGGAAGCATTTTTTTCATGTGCTTTTTAGCCATTTGTATTTCTTCTTTGGAGAAGTGTTTGTTTAAATCTTTTTCCCATTTTTTTAAGTGGGTTATCTATTTATTTTCAAGATATAGGAGTTCTTTATGTATGCAAATTATAAGTCTCCTACCTGATATATGGTTACCAAATATTTTCTCCCATTGTGTAGGTTCCCTTTTCACTTTCTTGACAAACTCCTTTGAGGTGCAGAAGGCTTTAATTTTGAGGAGGTCCCATTTATCTATTTGTTCTTTTGCTGCTCGTGCTTTTGGTGTGAAGTTCGTGAATCCATTCCTATTACAAGGTCTTGTATATATTTCCCTACACTGCTTTCCAAAGTCTTTATGGTCTTGGCTCTTATATTTAGGTCTTTGATCCATCTTGAGTTGATTCTTGTATAAGGTGTGAGATGGTAATCCTCTTTCATTCTTTTACATATGGATATCCAGTTTTCCAGGCACCATTTGTTGCGTAGGCCATTCTCTCCCAGTTGAAAGGGTTTGGTGGCTTTATCAAATATCATATGGCTATATATATGAGGACCTACATCAGAACTCTCAATTCAGTTCCATTGGTCTGTGTGTCTCTCCTTATGCCAATACCATGCTGTTTTCATTACTGTAGCTTTGTATTATGTTTTGAAGTCAGATATTGTGATTCCTCTAATTTCATTTTTCTTTTTCAATATGTCTTTGGCTATTGGGGGCCTCTTTCCTTTCCAAATAAATTTCATAGTTAGTTTTTCTAGTTTCTTAAAGAATGCTGTGTTGGTTTTTATTGGGATTGCATTGAATGTGTAGATCAGTTTTGGTAGGATAGACATCTTAATAATATTTAGTCTTCCTATCCATGAACAGGGAATATTCTTCCATTTATTTAGGTCTTCTTTGATTTCCTTGAACAGTCTTGTGTAGTTCTCTGTGTATAAGTTTTTTACATCTTTATTTAAATTTATTCCTAGGTATTTGATTTTTTTATTTACTATTGTAAATGATATTTGTTTCTTGATTTCCTCCTGAGTTTGCTCATTATTGATGTACAGAAATGCTACTGATTTTTGCACATTGATCTTATAATCTGTGACTTTACTAAACTCATTTATGAGTTCTAGTAGCTTTGTTGCAGACCTCTCAGGGTTTTCTATGTATAGGATCATGTCATCTGCAAATAATGAAATTTTGACTTCTTCCTTTCCAATTTGAATGCCTTTTATATCTGGTTCTTGCCTCAGTGCTCGAGCAAGTACTTCTAAGACAATGTTAAATAGAAGGGGAGACAGTGGGCATCCTTGACTTTTTCCTGATCTTAGAGGGAAGGATTTTAGGATTTCACCATTGTAAATGATGTTGGCTGTGGGTTTCTCATATATATTCTTTATCATGTTTCAAAAATTTCCTTGTATTCCAATCTTTTGGAGTGTTTTTATCAAGAAAGGGTGCTGTATTTTGTCCAATGCTTTTTCTGCATCTATAAATATAATCATGTGATTTTTTTCCTTCAATCTGTTTATATGGTGTATTGCATTGATTGATTTTCTTATGTTGAACCATCCTTGCATACCTGGAATGAATCCCACTTGATCATGGTGTATAATTCATTTAATGTGTTGCTGAATATGGCTAGCAAGTATTTTGTTGAGTATTTTTGCATCTAGGTTCATTAGAGAAATTGGTCTGTAATTTTCCTTTCTTGTGGTGTCTTTGTTTGGCTTTGGTATTAGGGTAATGTTGGCATGAATGAATGAGTTAGGTAATGTTCCTTCTGTTTCGATTGTTTGGAAGAGTTTTACCAGGATTGGTGTTAGTTCTTTCTGGAATATTTTGTAGAATTCATCTGTGAAGCCGTCTGGCCCTGGGGTCTTCTTAGTTGGGAGGTTTTTAATAATTGATTCCATCTCTTTACTTGTGATTGGTTTGTTGAGATCATCAATTTCTTCTTTTGTCAATATAGGCTGCTTATGTGATTCTAGGAATTTGTCCATTTCCTCTGAATTGTCATCTTTGTTGGAATATAGTTTTTCAAAATATCCTCTTATGATAGTCTTTATTTCTGTGGGGTCAGTGGTGATATCTCCTTTCTCATTTCTTATTTTGTGTATTTGCATCTTCTTTCTTTTTTTCTTTGTTAGTCTCACTAAGGGTTTGTCAATTTTATTGATCTTCTTAAAGAACCAGCTCTTGGTCTTGTTTATCTTTTCAAGTGCTTTCTTATTTTCTATTTCATTTAGTTCTGCTTTTATCTTTGTTCTTTCTTTCTTTCTTCTTCCTGTGGGGTTACTTTGTTGTTTTTTTACTAATTCCTCCAAATGTGCAGTTAGTTCTTCAATTTTTTCTCTTTCTTCTTTTTTGATATATGAATTTATAGCTGTAAATTTCCCTCTCAGTACTGCTTTTGCTGCATCCCATAAGTTTTGGTATGTTGTGTTATCATTATCATTAGTTTCAAGGCAGTTATTAATTTCTTTTGAGATTTCCTCTTTGACCCACTGTTTTTCTAAGAGTGTGCTGTTTAATTTCCATATCTTGTTGTGAAATCTGGGCTCTGGCCCTTGTAGATTTCCCGCTTCACTCCACTCTGGTCAGAGATATTATTTTGTATGATTTCGATCTTTCTGAATTCATTGAGCCTTTCTTTGTGGCTTAGCATATGGTCTATCTTGGAGAATGATTGATGTGCACTTGAGAAAAATGTATATCCTGCTGTATTTCGGTGTAATGATTTGTATATGTCTATTAGATCCAGCTCCTCTAATATACTGTTCAAATATTTTGTTTCTTTAGTGATTCTCTTTTGAGATGTTCTGTCCAAAGTTGATAGTGGTATATTAAAATCTCCCACTATAATTGTAGAGGCATCTATTCTTTCACTTAGTTTTTCCAGTGTTTGCCTCACGTATTTGGAGGCGCCCTTGTTAGGAGCATAAATATTTATGATTGTTCATTCTTTTTGAGAGATTGTCCCTTTCACTAATATGTAGTATCCTTCTTTGTCTTTCACACTTGTTTCGCACTTAAAGTTCATTTTGTCTGATATTAATATAGCAACTTCTGCCTTTTTTTGGTTATTGTTTGCTTGTAAGATTGTTTTCCAACCATTCACTTTCAGCCTCCATGAATCCCTGGGTCTAAGATGTGTTTCTTATAGACAGCATACAGATGAGTCATATTTCCTTATCCAATGTCCCAGTCTGAATCTTTTAATAGGTGAGTTTAACCCACTGACATTCAGTGTTATTACTTTCAAGGAATTATTTATGTTAGCCATATTTTGATTGGACTTGTGTTTGTCATATTTTGTTTGTTTTTTTTTCCTTCTCTTTTTGTCTTTTTTGTTGATCTTACACTCTCCTCCAACTCTCCCTCTCCTGTTTTTTCCTTTCTTCCTGCAGAACTCCCTTTAGTATTTCTTGAAGGTGAGGTTTCTTGTTGGCATACTCTTTCAATTTCTGTTTATCTGTGAATATTTTGAACTCTCCATCCTTTATGAATGCTAGTTTAGCTGGGTAGAGTATTCTTGGTTGGAAATTTTTTCTTTTAGTACTTTGACTATATCATACCACTGCCTTCTTGCCTCCATGGTTTCAGATAAGAAATCAGCATTTAATCTTATGGAGCCTCCCTTGTATGTGATGGTTTTCTTTTCTCTTTTTGCTTTTAGAATTTTCTCTTTGTCTTGAGCATTGGATAATTTGACAAGTATATGTGTTGGGGTGGGCCTGTTTGGGTTTATGATGTTTGGGGTGTGTTGTGCTTCTTGGACATGTACATCCGTCTCTCTCAGTAGATTTGGGAAATTTTCAGTCATTATTTCCTACGACACCCCTTCTGTCCCCTTTCCCTTCTCTTCACCTTCTGGGATGCCTATAATACATATGTTTGTGCGTTTTGCATTGTGATTTAGGTCCCTAAGTCCTACCTGGATTTTTTCTATCTTTTTATCAATCAATTCCAGTATCTGTTTGATTTCAGATACACTGTCTTCCACATCTCCAATTCTCCCCTCTGCCTCTTCTAATCTGCTGCTATTTGGTGAGAGTATATTTTTGATTTCTTGAACTGTGGTGTTCATTCCCATCATATCTGTTATCTTTGTGCATATGTCTGCAATTTCCTCTTCAAGTGTTTTCCTCATATTGTTAAACTCATCCTTTACTTCATTAAGTTGGTCTCTAATATATGTTCTGAGATCTTTAGTTACTTGTCAGATGTTCTGCTCCCCATCCTGGTTTTCAGTTTGTTCATTGCATTCAGCCATGTTTTCCTGATTACTGGTTTGGTTTGTAGTTTTTTGTTGCTGTCCGGTCATCATTTTATCTTGAAAGGTTTAATCAGTTCCTTAGCCTCTTTGTCTAGTCTTGGGGATTAAGTACTTGTTGTTCTTGCATGTTATGTCTTCTCTTTGTCAGTTTGTTCTTCTTATTCTAATTTCTTGTTGCTGGCTAAGTTCACTTTGAAGGAAAATATTAGGGCCAGGGAAAGGAAACTGTGTAAGAGAAGAAAATGTGTAAAGTAGTATTGGTAATAAATGTTAACAGAGAAACAATGTGAGATCTGGGAGAATGGATATTAGACTCATGTAAGTTGTGTAGAGTTATAGCAGTAAGTAGAGTACCTATAATGAGATAGTCAACTGAATATGGGGAGGAATATATTATGAATTAAAAAGCCAGTGTTTTCATGAGAGAGGGAAAGAGAAAAGAAAGACAATAAAATATCAAGAGTGGATAATAGACAGAAAACAGAACAAAGGTATTAGAAGTTAAAAGTTAGACAATTTGGGGACCAAAGAAAGGGAGGTGGAATGTAAGATAGACAGTAGATGATGGAGGATAGAAAGATGTGGGGGAAAGGGGATAGTGTCTGGAAGTAGATTTGGTGAGACAGTGATGGAGGAGATTCTTGCAAGATGTGGAATTTTGGGTTTCTGACATGGAGGACAGAGCTTCTGGGTGGCACCCCTCCCCCTAGGGCTGGCGGCCCATCTGCTGCAGTCCCTGAATTGTTTGTAGTACAGTGGCGCCCCCAGCAGGCTGTTTTTGGGGCTTGCAGGGTGGGAGATGAAGAACAAAGTCTGAGGATTGGCACCACCTGGATCAAGACTTAGTATAAAGCTACAGTAATCAAGATCGTGTGGTACTGATGAAAGAATAGACACATAGCTAAGTGGAACATTATGGAGAGACCAGAAATAAGCCCTCACAAACAGAGCCCACTGATATCTGACCAAGAAACAGACTATTGAATGGAGAAAAGAGAGCCTTCTCAAAAAATAGTGCTGAAAAATTTGACATCCATATATGTGATGGTTAGGTAAATATGTCACTCTGCCAGGTATTGTGCCCAGTTGTTTAGTCCAGCAAGCACTGGGCTAATAGTAACACAAAGACATTGATGGGCTTTAGTCATCAGTGAGTTTACTGCATAGATAGCTGATTACATCTGCCTCAACCAGGGAGATTGCAGTCAGCATTGAGTGATGTATTATCCAATTGGTTGAATGCCTTAAAAGGGGGAGTGACTTCAGCATTCAGAGAGATTATCCCAGCTCATCTTTGGACAGTTAATGTCTTCCAGAAACTCATCAAGACTTTCCTTTGACTTTCATTGGAGCCCCTGGTTTGCAGTCTGCCTGCAGAACCTGGGCTTGGGCACCGTCATGTTCATGTGAGAGACTCATAAAATCTCATACTATTTACAGATATCGCCTATTGATTCTATTTCCCTAGAGAACCCTAATACAATATACAAAAATAGAAAAGTGAATCTAGACACAGACCCTACAACTTCAACACAAATTAATTCAAAATGGATCAAAACCTAATATAAAATGCAAAAAATAAAACAAAACACCTAAGTGACCTTGAGTTTGGCAAAGAATTTTTAAATTCAACACCAATGAAGAAAAAAATGGATTGGTTTTTATTAAAATTAAAAACTCTTGCTTGGTGAAATACATTGTTAGGAGAATGAAAACACAAGCCACACACTCCAAAAATAAATTGTGAAACACATACCTGAAAAAGGAGAAAAGAACTCTTAAAATTCAAGAATAAGAAAAGAAAACCTTATTAAAAATTGAACAGAGGATCTGAACAGATACCTCCATCAAAGAAGATAGATGTCAAATAAGCATACGAAAAGATGTTCAACATTATACGTCATTAGAAAATTGCAAATTAAAACCACAAAGACATAATGCTACACACTTAATAGATGACAAATGTCCAAAACATGCAATGCTATTGAGGATGTAGAACAGTAGGAATGTTCATTCACTGCTGGTGGGAATGCAAAATGATACAACACTTATTATGGGTTTAACTGTGTCCAGTGACAGAGAATGTAATCTTATTTGGAAATAGGGTCATTACAGATGGAATTAGACAAGTTAAAATGATGTCATAGTGGAGTAGGGTGTTTTCTTAATCAAATAGTCCTCATGTCCTGATATGAAGGGGAGACAGATTACATGTGATGTTTGATTCAGAGGTTGAAGCCTGGGGATTGCCAGCCACCCAGCAGAAGCTAAGAGGCAAGGAAGGATTCCCTCTCTACAGATTTCAATTTCTAGCCTCCAGAACAGTGAGACAATAAGTTACAGTTGTTTTAAGCTATGTAGTGTTTGTGGTACTTCTTGACCACAGTCCTAGTAAACTGAGACAGCTTCTTTGGAAGACAATTTAGCAGTTTCATACAAAGATGAACATAATCTTTTTCTAAGTTCCAGCAGTCATGCTTCTAGGTGTTCACTTGATGATTTGAAAATCTCAGTCTATATAAAACTTTCAAACAAATATTTATAACAGCTTTATTCATTATCACCAAAACTGGAAGCTACCAAGATATCTGTCAAAAGAAGAATGGATAAACAAACTGATATATCCATAAAATGGAATGTCATTCAGCCTCAAAAGCATATTGCTAAGTGAATAAAGCAAATTGAAAAATACTATATATTGTATGAGTTCAACTATATGGCATTCCTGAAAGGTCAAAACAATAGAGATAGGAAAAAGTCAGTGGTTGTCAGAGGTTTGGGGGGGGGGGGGTGTTCCCAGTGGAGGGTTAAATGGTGAA
Source organism: Dasypus novemcinctus (assembly GCF_030445035.2). Classification (NCBI taxonomy): domain Eukaryota; kingdom Metazoa; phylum Chordata; class Mammalia; order Cingulata; family Dasypodidae; genus Dasypus; species Dasypus novemcinctus. The sequence continues at coordinate 51,902,982 of NC_080679.1, read as the reverse complement.
TCAAGGGGATTTTTAGGGTGGTAAACTCATCTCTATGATACCACAATATTGGATATATGACATTATGCATTTGTAAAAACCCATAAAACTGTGTAACACAATGAGTAAATCTTAATGTAAACTGTGGGCTTGAGTTAATAATAATGTATCATATTGATTCATTCATTGTAATGAATGTACTATATTAATATATGGTATCAATAATAGAAGAATTGTGTATGGGAGTGTATGTGGTATTACTCTGCTTAATCTGTTCAATTTTTCTACTGCTCTGAAAAATAAAGTCTATTATATAATTTTTAAAAATATGGGCCATGATTTCTTCTTCTGCAAGGCCAAGGAATGCATATGACTCATTGTAATTTTAGAGGTTGAATTACCAATCCTGAAATTTCAAACCTTAGTACAGTTAAAGTAATATTATTTGAGGTAGAAGTGAAACAAAAGTGACATGCAATTTAAATGAGATAAAACTTTAATAAAAATTAAGCTTCAGAACTCTGAAGTGTGTACTAAGAGAACTTCTGATCTTTTTAGTTTAAAATTTCTGTTGAAGTCTGTGGTAATTATCTTGAAATTGCTAACATGAAAACATTTAATAGTTGAAGCAGTTAGCTTTGTGTTTTCAATTCTTTTTTGTTTATATAATGTCACAATGACACAGATTAGCTATATATAACTGTCTTTTTGGAGACTTTTACATTTTTTGAGAAAGTCAAAAACCTAATTGGTCACAAATTTATTTTCTCTGAAACACTTTTAAGTATAATTTATTAATTTTCAAATCTTAACTTTGAGTTGCATTTTTGTATCTACAGTTCAGGTTATTCTGATTCAGCAAAGTTCAACTAAATTAGATCATTTTCCTTTACGTCAAGATTCTATAATCCACATTCAGAAATGCTTTAAAAATTAGTTTACTTTGAAAAGAAATATATGATTTTTTTCTTTTAATTTTAACATTAAAATTCTGTTTACGTTCAGGCTATTTTTTCTCTAAATATTTATAAGTGTTATAAAATTATAGAACTTTAACAAATTCAAAAAAGTCCTAATATGGAATGAATATTTATGAGCTTAAAGTTAGAAAACTTGATGCGTCTTTAATATCTATGAACTTCCTAAACTTCAACTTTCTTGTACATGAAATAGAAGATGTAAGAGTGCATGCTTTGAACGTTATTGTGAGTAATAAATGAGAAAATATATGTAAATTTAAAATTGCATTCACTATTCAATGAATTTTTACTGAGTTCCTATTATTTTAGCTAATGGATTAGTAACTCATTTTTTATTCACTCTGAACCATTGTATACTTCACTGATAAGTTATAATTAAAATTAAAATTCATTTTACACAGATAAAATTGACAAACAGGACAGATACTAAAAGTTGCACATCTGTAGATGAGCAAAAGAAAATTTCTTGAGATACTGGTGGAAGTTTAAGACCTTGTACCCATTCTGAAAATCAATATGGTAGTATTTAGTGAAATTAGGCACTTATACCCATTACCCTAAAATTTTTACCCTGTGTGACTTTCACTGAACTCCTAAGGAACCTGCTTTAGGAAGGTTCTTGTATATTAGGAATGCAAGAAATTGGAGACCACTTATATGTCCATTATCGAAGAGGTAGATACAAAATTGTGATGCATGAAAACCTTATAGTTCAATGCAGTAGTCAGAAACAATAAACTAAATATTGATGGTATTTAATGATATAATACTGAGTACCAAAATAAGAAACATATCTATATTAACCTCACTGGAGTGATTATCTTTGGAAATTCATGTGCTCAGAGCAGAAGGAGAAAAAAGTAATAAAAATAAATGAAAGAGGGACCTTGTGACACCAATGATGGTACTGAGAAACATGATAAACAAAGTTTTAGCACCTATATTACGAGAGAAAATAAATTTAATAAATGTCTCTTGAGGTATATCAATTCTAAGGGACAAGAGCAAGGGGGTATAATTCTCTTTTAGTCTGTTAAAGGGGTGCTGAAGAAAGGTACGAGAAATCTGCTTGCTTTTCTAAAAGGTATTTATTTGGGGTAAAAGCTCACATTATGAGACCATAAAGAGTCCAACTGAAGATTGCTTTCCCACTAAAGTTATCTGCCACATGTTGAAGCAAGATGGTCGCTGATCTCTGCCTGGTCTCTCCTTTCCCTCCAGACTTCCAGGACTCTCTCCTGGTTAGGGCTCATCACTCTGGGCTTCCTATATCAGTCTGGGCTGTCTTCCCAAGATCAGTTGTAGTCTATCAGGCAAATGATCCGTCTTTCCCCTGCACCCTATGATCAAACATGACAGAGGTCTCTTTTCTGGTGTATCTTCATGAGTGAGTGTGCACTTATATCAGCCCACCAAGGGGGTGGGGATTCAACCTGAGTCACATTCTACTGATATGGTCAAATCAAAAGCCCTAAATTGATTTTATTAAATTGTTTCAATTTAATACAATCAAAGGATATCAAACCCAGAGAAACAGATTAGTTTATACATAACCTTTCTCTTTTTTGAGATTCATAAATAATCTCAAACAGCCACAGGGGGTATGGGATTTTTCCTATTGAAATAACAAAATTGTTCTAAAATTGACTGAGATGATGACAGCATACCTTTCTGATGATATGTGAGCCACTGAGTACAGACTTGGAATGGATTATACAAAATGTGTGACTATAACACAATGAATCCTGTGGTGGAAGACTGACTCTGGTTAATAGAACAAATATGAGAACATTCTTTCATGAATTATAACAAGTATATAATACTAATACAGAGTGTCATTAACTGGGTAGATTGGGAAAAAATGCACAAATATAAGATATTGGCTATAGTTAATAATATTTTGACAGTGCTCTTTCATATTTTGTAACAAATATTTTACAGCAATGCAAGGTTTTGACAGTGGAGTAAGCTATGTGAAAGCTGTATGATGACGTATGATCATATGACAGTTAGGCTAATGTGTCAACTCAGCCATGAGCAAACACTGGGTGAATTGTAATACAAGGGCATTTCTTGGACCTTAACTGTACTAGCAGAGAGAAGTTGGGTGTACACGGTATCAAAGGCCAGGATGTGAGAATTCTGAGAAGAAAGACAATTTATTTCTACGAGCTGGACTCAGCAGACTCTTGTCCGGATAAAAACTGAGCCCTGACTAGAATTTTTTGGTCCCTTTTATACAGAGGATATAAGAGTGGGGAGTCAAACAGTGCTTGTATGCAAAAGGACTTTTTGTTAGGTTCTTTAAGTGTTTTATCTGAGTATTATATTAGATAGGTTATTTCCTCCAGGTAAGCTTGAGTTAACACATATCCCCTACATTCCAGGTAAGCTTTTAGCATGAACCACCCACATTTCCAGGTAAGCTTGACACATTTGGCTTGCATCCTCCCTGAATATCCAAAGCCTATAGAATTTATACCTCTCAGTTGGCTTTCTAGGCATATTTGGAAATAAAATAAGTTTGAATTTATGCACAGGTTATATTATAACCATCAGTGAGTTGATTGCATAAGTGGCTGGTTAAATCTACATTCAATTGAGGAGATTGCCATCAGCAGGGAGTGATGTCTCATCCTATCAGGTGAAATCTTTAAAAGGGAAGCAATTTCAGCATTCAGAGCTCAAGTCTCCGGTTTATTGAGGGTAGAGCATCAGAATATATACTAAGGGGAGGGTATTAGCAGGGGGTGATAGGCTGATGAAGCGGCTCTTCCATATAAGGCAATAAAATGCTGTTACACCACTTGCTATGGGTTGTGAGTCTTCAATGCTGGTCATGGCTTCAACATCTTGTTGCGCAGGCATGACACTTTTTGCCCAGGAAACTGGAGAAAGGGGAAGAAGAAGGCGGAAGCAGAGGGGTGGAGTAGGCATACTTATGAAAACCGCCATGTTGCTGGAGACGGCAAATGCACGTAGCTCTGGGCGGCTCCCCACACAGAGCAAGAATTTCTATCTCTATGTCCAACAGCCAGCATCTCCTATGAACTCATCAAGGACCTTCATCAGAGTCCCTGATTTGCAGCCTGCCCTGCAGAATTTGGACTTGTGCATTCCCATGGTCACATGAAACAGTTTTATAAAACCTCATACTATTTATAGATATCTCCTTATCTTTTGGTTGTTTCCTTAGAGAACTGTAACTAATACAGATGATATGTATATTTGCTTTGTAATTTCACAATTTACACTATACAGTTATTGTTTTTGGATGTTCATGTATGAATCATAAAATTCAATAAAAAAGTAAAAAAAATAATTTAAAAAGTTTATTGAGGAATTAAAAGTATTTTATAAACAGAAATTTCAAGACTTAAAGTACTATAAAGAAATTCTATTTCAAGCCAACTGGAATAACATGGATTGGGAGTTATCTACATACTTTTTTTTTTTAAAAGATTTATTTATTTATTTATTTCTCTCCCCTTCCCACCCCACCCCGGTTGTCTGTTCTCTGTGTCTATTTGCTGTGTCTTCTTCTTTGTCTGCTTCTGTTGTTGTCAGCGGCACAGGAATCTGTTTTTCTTTTTTTGTTGTGTCATCTTGTTGTGTCAGCTCTCCATGTGTGCAGTGCCATTCCTGGGCAGGCTGCACTTTCTTTTGCGCTGGGTGGCTCTCCTTATGGGGTGCACTCCTTGTGCGTAGGGCCCCTGCGTGGCAGGGCACTCCTTGCATGCATCAGCACTGTACATGGGCCAGCTCCACACTGGTCAAGGAGGCCCAGGGTTTGAACCGTGGACCTCCCATGTGGTAGACGGAAGCCCTAACCACTGGGCCAAGTCTGCCGCCTATCTACATACTTTAAACAACAAAAACTTAGACCAAATATATGAAACGATGGTTTCCAGACACTGATCATCAAGTAGCAGGAGGAGAAGCAAATGAAATAAACCCATGATTACTGTACTAATAGAATAATACTTATATATTGCAGGGATGGGGAATCTAGTTAGAGTGCAAAAAACTTTCTGAGTTAATGATTTGAATCTTGATAAGGTCAAGGTAGCTAGAGTTCACAGGGCAGATTATGTGAGAGAATAGAGATGAAAAAAAGAGGAGTCTGGAGATCAATAACATCCTCTTTGAATCTTCAATTAAGTAAAAATCAGTGTATGCATATGGGAAAAGCACTCAAGCCTAGGAAAATAATACACTGAAACTACAGTCCTAAACAGCAGATCTCAATTCTCACACAGGACTGGGAATTGTTCATGTTCCCATAATCAGACTGGGAAAACCTTATAATCGATGAGATAGCAAGTAGAAAACTCAAATGAGTATTACCTAAGTAATAAAAAAAAGTAGCCATATCATAAAAGCTGCTCTGAACTAAGTAGTCTAAAAACAAGGCTTATATTTTCTCCTAGTAATTTAACAATGTTCAAGAATTTTTGTATAACTACAAAAATTATCCATCAGAGGGAGTAGATATGACTCAAACAGTTGAGCTCCCATGTCCCAGGTTCAGTTTCTGGTGCTTCTTAAAGGGGAAAATAAAATGAGAAACACACACACACACACACATCACCCAACAAGGTAAAAATCAAAACATCTGACACTCAATTTTAAAAAAAACCAGACTTGGAAAGAAGCAGGAAAATACAATCCATAATGTGCAGAAAAATCATTAACAGAAAATCCTAGAAATGGTACCATATTAGAATTGACAAATGAGAAATTTGGGACACTTATAATCACGTCCAATAGATTCAAGAAGGTAAGGGTAAAATTGGGTTTACAGTTTAGAAATAAGGGAAATAAAAACAAAACCCTGCAAGTAGGATAGTTAGTGATGAAAAATGAAATATCTGAGATGGAAAATGCACTGAATGGAATTGAAAATATATTTGGCACTGCAGATGAAAACATGAGTGAATTTGAAGCCATAACAATAGAAACTATCCAAAATAAATACTATATATATAGAGAGAGAGCCTCTTGAACTTGAAAAAATGTGTGTGTGTGTATATATATTTGGTTTCTTGAAGGACAGAAAAGAGAGATGAGGACTAGCATTGAAATATTTTGCAAATTTGCTGAAAATTATAATCCCAGCAATCCAAGAATCTCAGTGTATGCTAAGCATAGGGAAGCAACATATTCAAGGTATCAAAGGAAAAAGTAAACCTAGAATTTATATACAGTGAAAATATGGATTTCTCCACAGGAATAAAGAACACATGAAACTGTAAATAAATGGAGAAATATGAATGATTTTTTTTCTCATTTAAAAATCCCTTTGAGGCGGCAGACTTGGCCCAGTGGTTAGGGCATCTGTCTACCACATGGGAGGTCCACGGTTCAAACCCTGGGCCTCCTTGACCCGTGTGGAGCTGGCCCATGCGCAGTGTTGATGCACGCAAGGTGTGTCGTGCCACGCAGGGGTGTCCCCCGCATAGGGGACCCCACATACAAGGAGTGTGCCCCGTAAGGAGAGCCGCCCAGTGCAAAAGAAAGTGCAGTCTACCCGGGAATTGCACTGCACACATGGAGAGCTGACACAACAATATGACACAACAAAAAGAAACACAGATTCCCATGTTGCTGACAACAACAGAAGTGGGCAAAGAAGACCCAGCAAATAGACACAGAGAACAGACAACCGGGGTGGGGGGGAAATGGAGAGAAATAAATAAATACATAAATCTTAAAAAAATACATTAAAAAAAAATCCCTTTGAAAGGTAACCAATTATTTTTAGTGTGAAGCTTTTAACATGCCTAGAAATAAAATGTATGAAAATATTTTCCAAGGGAGAGGGAATGGAACTATTCCAAGGATCTTATACTATACATGACATAGTATAATATTACTGAAAGTTGGCTTCCATAAGTTATAGATTTATAAATAACTCTAAAACAACCAATAAAAACTAACTTACTGAAAGATATCTAGAATTTACTCAGATTTTTGGAGGCTAATATTTCTAGGTATCCCCTGGATCAGAGAAGAAATAAAAAGAGAAAATAGAAAACTTGTTTTGAAAGTGTACCCATTTGAAATAAAAATGAATATATATAAAAATTTGTTGGATACAGCTAAAGCTGTATTTGCATAAAATTTGTAGACCTAAAGGCCCATATTAGGAAAGAATGAAAGTATGAAACCAATGACCTCAATTTCTACAATAAGAAATTAAGAGAGAAACTTAACCAAAGCAAGCATAACAAAGGAAATAAAGAGCACTATTAAGTGGTTTAGATTACAGAAAAACATTAGAGAAAATCAATAAAACTAAAGAAGATTAATAAAATTGATAAAACTCTTGCCATAATGAGGAAAAACAGAAAAAATATTAATTCAATAATGAGCAAGAGCAGCATTAATGCAGAAATTCAAAATATAAGGTACTTTTATGAACAACTATGTGCCACTAATTTCAATATCCTAGATGAAACGGACAGACTCCTAGGAAGACAAAAACTACCAAACTGAAGTCATTCAATAAAGAATAGTCTTTTAGTTTGCTGAAGGCTGCTGGGAGCAATGTACCAGAAGTGTTTTGGCTTTTATAATGGGCAATTATCAGATTAAAAGCCTGCAGTTCTGCGGTCATGAAAGTGTCCAAATCAAGGCATCATCAAGAGAGGCTATCTCACCAAGTTGCAGTTGTGGGAGATCGGACACATGGCAGTGTCTTCTAAAGAGGCTTTTTTTTCCCAAGCTCAGCTGTGGGCAATTAGCACATGGCAGGGCAAAATGCTAGCCTGCTCATCTCTCCCCTCTTTTCTAGGCCTGTGGCTTTTCTTTCTCCTTAGCTCATGAACTTCTGGAGGCCTCTCTCTTCCTCTGCCTCTGCCACATTTTTCTGTATGTGCTGCTTTTAGTCCTGCCTTTGTAAAGGACTCTAGTAAGATTAAGAACCACCTAGGGTCACACAGTCTTATCAAAGGCCCTGAACAGAAGATAACCACCTACCATTGGTTTACAGGCAAAGGAATGGTTTAGCTCTAAGGCAGAGGTTCTTAATCAGGGGTCTGTGAGCTTGAATGTAAATTTTAAAAAAAACAATGTTATTCTTGTAGGGACTTGTTGGTGCAGGTGTGATATATTTATTAACTAATACACAGTATAGTGTAGCCTTAGTAAGGGGTCCATGGTTTCCACCTGACTGGCAAAGTGGTTCATTGAACAAAAAAGGTTAAGAACCCCTGTTGTAAGGACATGATCTTTTCTAAGATCCACAAAAAGCTAGTACTATCCTGACTTCATATCCCCAAAAATAAATATAAGAAATGAAACATACAAATCCAGTTGCTTCTTGTCTTCCTGGTGTTCTCATACACAGAAAAATATTCCAGCTTTGCATACTGTTTCTTTTATCTAAAATGCTCTTGTCTTAGGCTCATTTCTTCACTTCTTTTAGGCTTCTGTTCATAAGGCAGACTCATTAGATGGCCTTTCCTGAGCACAAAATATAAATTAAAAACACCCTGCTTCCTAGCTCACTCTATCTCTCCAATTTACACAGAATTATTTTTCCCTACTGAACTAATTCTTATTATCTCTATTTTCTTGCCAAAGAGAGATCCATGAATGATGAGTCAAGTCTATTATAATAACTAGTTTGCCTTCAGGACCAACAATTCTTGCACATAATAGGTGCTTAATACATATTTGGCTAACAAACTTTTAAGAATAAATTACCCTAAATTAGCTGCTTAAAACTTTTGTTATCTGTACACAACAGACTAATTCTGGTATACTATATCTCTTTATAATGGATTATCTAGAAAATAACCAGCTCACATTTTGTACATAGTAGCTATGAGGCTTTGTTTAATTTCCACAACAACTCACATTTTATGATGTATAAACTGAAACATAAAAAGGCAAAGTAAGTAACACAATTCATATACCTAGTGTGTTAAAGAACCAGTGCTGGAATAATGATCTATTTTATTCTAAAAGTCTATGCAGTTATCAGTTACAATCCTCTTTGTCCATTGATATCTGCAAGCAAAAGTATACCTGTGCTTTTGTCAGAAAATAAGGAACATATGACGAAAATATAAGTCATTTTCTTATCTCCTGAGAATATAAGCATGTAGCTGACTGAGAAATAAACTGAGCTGCAAGACAACAAAAGCATTTCTTTGGGGTATTAGAATTGCAATTCAGGGAGCACAGATTTAGGTAGCAGCATAAATTTGTGTCCTGTTTTGGTACTTCTAAGTAAGGGTTTTTAAAGAAAAAGATTACATAAATTGTAAAGACTTATGATTGGATATTAGGGACTTTCCAAAGATCTTCAAGTTAGACAGTTTAAAGATTCCTTTAATCTTGTTTGTTCAAGGCACCCAGATATCCTTATTGTCCTGGGAAATATTGTTGGTTTTGGTTTTGCATACTTGGACAGTTTGTGATATCTAGCTGTGACGTGTATAACAGTAACTTCCTAAATGACCTCCCTACTCCATTTCAAATCTCATAGCCATAGAAACTCTATTTTGTATTATTTCTTTTCACAATTCCCCTTTTGTTCAAGATCTTTATCTGAAAGTATTGCTGGTCAATATTTGGTTTTAATCCCTCAGTGCCAGGAAAGGTTAACCCTGGGAGTCAGATCCCATGTAGTGGGGAAGGAGGTGAGTTTATTAGTGGAGTTTGGCTTAGAGCATGGCCACATTTGAGTAACAAGAAGTTTGGCTTAGAAAGTGGCCACATTTGAGTAACAAGGGGGTGATTCTTAGATATTGTTTTTAGTTAGGTTTAGTTTCATTTAAAGTTTCATAAGTACAAGCTTGAAAAGTAAGGGTCTCATGCATTAGCATGGCTCTGGATAACTGGCCACTATTCTGGCACAGTTTTTCCACAACTCTCTGAGATGGTAGGTTTTTGTTAAATGAGATTCACTCTGACCTGTAGTTCTTTGCAAGTACTTTCAGGAAAACATTAAAATAAAACAAAAAAAAACTATCCATGAATTACAAAAGATTTAAGATGTAAAAGACAAATAATAGCTATGGTTGACTTACTGCTTTCTTATAAAAGTGAAAGAACTAATAAGAGATCATCATAAAATAATGGAATTGAAAATATATCTGGTTGTTTCTATGCCATGTAGCATATTTTTAAGAATAACTGAAATTATGTCTAACATTATACAGTTGTCTAATATTAGGCAGGTTAGTACCAGGATATTTTATGGACAATGAAGACATTGATAAATCTCTAAGAACGTTACATGATTTCTGGAATATCTGTCCATCTATCTATCTATCATCTATCTATCTATCTATCTATCTATCTATCTATCTATCTATCTATCTATCTACATGAATAAGATTTTATCTATATAAATCTAATTAATGGAAGGTCAGATAATCCCTTCTAATTTGACAACATTTCCCCTGGAATTCATAACACATCAAATAAACCTATTTCTAGCACCCTTCCTTATATAAGGTGAAAAAGCAAATTTTTTATAATTTTCTAGGGGCCCTCTTCAAAATCCCAAAGACATTTTGAAATTAAAATGATATCATTTAGTATTTTATTTGAAAGGGTAAATGTTAAAAGATGTCAGGAGGTTTGAACACTTGGTTAAATAGGATCAAGATCACTGTAAAACAATACTTGGTTCTTTTCTTTAATTAAAGAGATAAAAAGATTTTAAAAGTAAAGATAGATAACATGATGGTAAGAAAAAAACTTTTGTTTTTATGAAAAATAAAAATGGGAACACATTTTTAAACAATTAAGGAATGAAAAAATCAGCATAAAGTACAAGAAGTTATTTTGATAAAACATATACTCTCTGCCTTTCACACGGATTATGCAGGGAAAAAACCTTTACTACCTTTTACTAAAAACAGACTAATAATCCAAGAAAACATTGTCATTTAACAGAGAGAGAACCAAATTCTAGTTTTGACTAAATATACTATTTGATACTAAGTCTCTTGAAAATTTTTTTAGATAGACCCACCAAATTTTACGCATGACCACAATATATAAAATTTCTTTTTACAAACCTTCTTTAACTTTCATTATCAATTCAAGTTTTTGTCTTACATTTACCTCTTTCTCATTCTATAACAACCAGTCATTTTACTTTAGGATGAAACTACTCTCCTTTTGTCTTAATAAAAATACATCCTGTATACCTTATATATCTAAGTTACCAAAATGATCTTGGAAACAATTTTCAAGCTGATGTTGTACAAATCAAAATTACCATCAAAATAAAACTTGTCAGAATAATGACTTAACTTGCTTAAATGCAAACTTATATATATATTTCATTTAAATATCCAGTAAATATGACTAGTTTATTTGGTCCGCAAACTTGCAGAAGAACATTTCCAAATATGACACTTTTGGTATTTTACACTGATAACTATGAAGACATATTTTTTTTATTTTTAAATTAACAATATTAAATTAGTATACAAATAGAAAATTTACAGCTTAAAATTTTCAGCAATGAGTCAAAAAACGGACTAAGATAAAACACAGAAATATGAAACTCACTAGTTTATATAATAATAACTTTATTATTTTTTATAATTGGTTTTTTGTGTTTTTGGTAAAAAGGCTATTTTAGATTCATTATATCTGTTAGAAGATTTTGAATCCTAATCAGGGAATGTACCCCATTCCTTGATAAAGTCTAGAAACTTTTTTTCTATATAAATGAACAATCTCATTTTCCAATATCCCTGTTGCTTGCAATATAGATGGATATTATCCTTTAAATATTCTCTTGCAGGTATATCTATTTTTTAGGCTAGGATTAATGACCATTTAGTTTTAGGTTTTTTTTTTTTTTTTTTTTTTTGGAAAAGTCTTTGATATGGCATTTAATAAATCCCTAGTATTTTTTTTTTATTAGAGAAGTGGTAGGTTTAAAGGGAAATCATGTGCAAAATACAGACTTCCTATATTCCCCCCTCTATTATTAACACCTTGTCTAAGTGTGATATATTTGTCATAATTGATCAAAGTATATTAATATACTTGTAATGTTAAGTATGGTCCATTGTTTATATTTTTAAAGAAGTTTTAGATTATAAAGATATAAGGAATTTCCATATGCTCCACCTCCTCCCCTCCCCACACTTTCCCACTTTAACAACATCTTCCATTAGTGTGGTACATTTGCTACAATTGATAAACACATATTGAAGCACTGTACTAGCCAAGGATTATAGTTTACATTATAGTTTACACCATGCCATGCATGTAAAAGGGGCTCAGAGTGATGGGCACCCATTATAAAAGGGCAACTCCAACAGACTAGGATAAATAGGAGGATGACAGGAAGGCAGAGAAGGAGCTGAGGCAGCCTCAGGAAATTCAGAGGTTTCAGAAACAGTTAAAACCTTATTTTTTGTAACCAATATGTTGCCATACCCTTTGCTTAAGTGGAAAATCGTGTATAACAGCAAACCTCATTATTTAATATTTAATAAGTATTTCTACTACAATCATGTCTATTACTCATTTTTTTAATAAATAAGGAAAATAAACATTCTGGTTACAATATGTAAACAAAATTAATGATGGAGGGAGATGGCCAAGATTGTGGCAGACTGAGGAACTCCAAGAGTCAGCTCATCTTACACAGCAGTTAGTAATTACCCAAAGCTATGTAAACACCTGTTTGGGGGACTAAGGAGGCCAGATGACCATCCTGCAATATCCTTAAAGAATGGAAGGAGGAGACTGCCCATCTGCAGTGAATATTCATGAGTAGAGCACTCCATGCCAAGGAGGCGAGGGTCCATCCTCCACTGGTGGTGAAAACCATCTTGGGAACTATTCTGTGGCTGGAATTGGAAGCTTCATTTCCCAAGAAGGGGGGCAGAAGAGATGGTCAGACACCAACTTCAGCTACTGATAAGTAAATTCAGCTGGCTAAAGCAAAATACTGAAAACAGCTAAACTTTGAACCTGCCCAAGTCAGAAAGAAGCCAGTAGCTACCATTTTAACCCTGCCCCTGGCTTGAAGGGAAGCAGGGCTGATTGAAAATCATAGTGAAGTAGGACTTGTCTTCTTTCCATCTAGATTGGATTTCAGGAAGTTGGGGCCTGTACCAGCTAACCCCAGGTAACTGCAGGTGACTTTGGCTAGCACAGACTGGACATCCAGATACCTAGGACTGTATCCCCAACCCCAATAGTATAGGAGGGTGCCTGTGTTCCCTTCATGTCTCTGAGCAACTACAAGTGCTTTTGGCCCACACAAATAGATTTGTTGAGGTCTTTGATTCCATCCCTGCTCCCACCACCATAGAATAGAAGGGTGTGAGTATATTGTCAGCCTCTCTGGGCAACTGCAGGCATTTTCAGTCCATATGTCCTGGATACTTGGCCTGTAGCTCCATCCCTGCACCCCAATAGGTTAGGAGGGGAGCCGTGTTTCTTCAATCTCTTTAGGCACCTGCAGGAACTTTCAGCCTGCACAGGCTGGTATACTGAGTGACTGGGGCTTGACTCCAGCCCAGCTTCATAGGATAGGAGGGGGATAGTGTTTCCTCAGCCCCTCTGGAAAAGTGAAGGTGATTTTGGCATGCACAAATTGGATATTTTGGTGTCTGTGGTTCCACCCTTAAAGAGTAGAAGAGTCAATACTTCCTCAGCTACTCAGGGCAACTATAGGCACTTTTAGCACACATAGATTAGGTTGTTGGGCACTCTAGAGGGTACATCCCCATTCCTGGTTGGGCAAGAGAGGAGCAGGAGCTATGTTAACTTACGTGGTCAACTACAGTTGGTTTTGAACTATATGGCTTAGTTTGCTACCCACACCTGCAACTCCATTCCCCCACCCGCCCCCTGCCCCCAAATATGGGAGGAAGGGGTGTGAAACTTCATGAGTCTCTCTGGGAAACTAGAGACAGTCTTGGCATGCATGACTTGGATTACTACATAAGGCTGCATCTCCTTCCCTACCCTGGTAGATGAAAAAGGGGTGGGAGAAGCTTCATCAGCTCCTGGGGCAACATGGGCTGATTTGGCCTCCACAGCTTACAGTACCATCTACATCCTTGGCTCCTAATACACAATTAACAAGGGAGAAAGGGCAAGAAAGCCCTAAACTAAAGAGAGAAACTATGTGCAGAATAAATACATCTAGTAAGCCAGATGCCAAGACACCAAAAAATTGCAGTCCATAACAAGTAACAGAAAGATATTACCCCAAGGAACAAGACAAGCCTCCAGATGACATAAAGGGAATAAGAAAACTAGTCATAGATGTTCAAACAAAACTCTTTAATAAATTCATTGAGATGGTTAAAGAGATTAAGGTTATTAAGAAGACACTGGGTGAGCAAAAAAAATTAAAAAACATAGACAGAAAAACAGCAGATCTTATGGTAATGAAAGGCACAATAAATGAAATTAAAAAAAAAACACTGGAGGGGGAGCAGATGTGGATCAATCAGTTGACAGATAAATAAGACAAGGAAAAATTGAACAGGGTTTCAGGGAACTAAATGATGGCAAGTGATGTGCAAACATGTGCCATGGGTGTGCCAGAAGAATAAGAGAAGGGGCAAGGGGCAGAAGGAATATTTGAAGAAATAATGGTAGAAAATTTCCCAACCTTATAGAAGGACATAGATAGCCATATCCAAGAAGCACAATATACTCCTATCTGAATAAATCTAAATAAATCTATACTGAGACACATACTAATCAGAATGTCAAAACCAGAGAGAATTCTGAAAGCAAAAAGAGAAAAATGATGCATCATATACAAGGGACACCCAGTAAGATTAAGTGATCATTTCTCATCAGAAACCATGGAGGCAAGAAGGCAAGACAAAAACTGCCAGTCAGGAATCTTATATCCAGCAAGGTTGTCTTTCAAAATAGAGGGTGAGTTTAGAATATGTAGAGATAAACAGAAACTGACAGTTTGTAACCAAGAGACAAGCTTGGTAGGAAATATTAAAAGGAGTGCTACAGGCTGAAAAGAAAAAAACAAGAGAAAGAGGCTGGAAAGAGAGTCTAGAAATGAAGATTATATCAGTAAAAGTAACTAAAAGTCTCAAATGAGTGGCGAAAATAAGATATGACAAATAAAACACAAAGATCAAAATGGATGAAATAAGAACTGCCTTAAGGTAATGGATTAAACTCCCCAATCAAAAGACACAGACTGGCAGAATGGATTAAAAAAATGTGAGCCATCTATATGCTGTCTACCAGAGACTCACCTTAGACCTAAGGATTCCAATCACTTGAAAGTGAAAGGCTGAATAAAGGTATTCCATGCATGCAGAAACCAAAAAAAGGGGGGGAGGGGAGTGAGTAGATATACTTATATCAGATGAAATAGACTTTAAAAGCAAAACTTATTAGAAAAAAAGGAAAGACCTTATATATTAATAATCATAAATGTGATGACCAGGTTGCCCCAGTTACATGAAGCAAACACTGGCAAAATTGAAGGGAAATAAAGATCTCTACAATAATAGTTGGAGACTTCAATACACCATTCTCAGCATTAGACAGAACATCTGGGAAGAGGGTCAATAAATGAACAGATAGCTTGAATAATATGATAAATAGACTAAACCTAATAGACATATAAGCACCCCAAAACAGCATGATATACATTCTTCTCAATTGCTCATGGATTTTTCTCCATATCTTGGGTTACAAAGCAGAGCTCAATAAATTCAACATGATCAAAGCAAGTTCTCTGATCATAATGGAATAAAGCTGGAAATCAACAAGAGGCAGAAAAAGGAAAAATTCACAAATACATGGAGATTAAACAACACACACAAATAATCAGAGGGTCAAAGAAGAAATTGCAAAAGGAATCAATAAATATCTTGAGGTGAATGACAGCAAGAATACAACATATTAGAACATATGGGATGCAGCAAAGGTAGTGCTGAGAGGGAAATTTATAGCCCTCAATGCTTACATTAAAAAAAGAATAAGGAGCTAAAATCATCAAGCAGATGTTT
The DNA here is from genome assembly GCF_030445035.2 of Dasypus novemcinctus. Classification (NCBI taxonomy): domain Eukaryota; kingdom Metazoa; phylum Chordata; class Mammalia; order Cingulata; family Dasypodidae; genus Dasypus; species Dasypus novemcinctus. Next base: position 51,887,027 of record NC_080679.1, on the reverse strand, counting down.
TATCAAGTTGCGACTTGTTGCAGCGGGGTAGAGTCTAGCTCATTGCCATGGGAGGCAGCATCTAGCTCACTGTGGCAGGACGCAGCATCTAGTGTGTTTTCTTTTAAGAGCCACGAGGACCTCAACCTGGGACCTCCCATGTGCTAGGCAGGTACCTAAGGGGATGAGCCATATCTGTTTCCCATGATTATTCTTTATATGAACATGCCCATCACTCATTTTTTATAAATAAGGCAAATAAACACTCTAGTAACAATAAGTACACAAAATTAACATAAAAATAATTTTTAAAAAATTTAAATATCTTCCTCTTTCTCTGCCTTAATTTTTTCAATTTGCCAACCACATATACCCGAATTCTTGTGTATTGTGCTCAAATAAACAATGCCCTACTGTTTTCTAACAATTATAGTTATCCATTTAAATACATCTTTGTTTTATTAATTTGATAGTTTTTGTTTGAAAAGAGGCAATTTTGGAAATGTTTACACATTTAGAAGCTTCTAAGTACAAATTTAAAAGGTTATCTCATTTGGGTTATTGATCTTATAACCCTATTACCTAATTGTTTACACAATACATTATGTTGGGCATATCAAAGAACCTCATTGCACCCATTGTAATTGAAAATTGTCTCTACTATGCCAAATTCAGTGAGACGAGTATTTACACAGGCAGGATCAACATTTTTGAACATAAAACTAGCTGGTTTGCTAGATGGCAGTATTTCATTCAAATTTTCTGAAGAATTCCAACCCATTGTTTCTGATTGAAAAAAAACCTAAAGACTAAACAAACTGACAGAATTTATCTTAAGGTTCGGTAATGAGATGTTTTGCAGTGGGCCTTATACAGGATAATTCTTTAACCTGGCATAGAGCCTATGTTCTAGTTGTCCAATTGGCAACCAGTTGTCCCTAATCACAAAGAAATTATCTTGAAGGTGGCATGTGACCTATTGCCAATCTTTCCTGTCCATGGTCACCTTATTCTTACACGGGATACTTTTCAGTCTTTGGAAGCCAAGAGTTCTTGAAGAAAAAGGAGGGTGCTCTAATGGTATTGAAATGCCCAATCTGTGCCCATGAAGATGAGAATGTCATTGCTCTCAGTCAGGACAAAGGTCTATAAAATGTTAGGTGCCTCTCCATATAATATCAGAGAAAGAAAGAAGAGATTCTGAATATTTTAATACTCGCTAAACAGGAAAAATTCCTATAAAACAAAAGAGCAGCAAAAAAGACTGTGGCCACCAATCCTAACCAGAAAAACAAACTTCTAAAATCCTTAACCAGAAGACACCTCAATAAAAGACCAGAACCTCAAAGGAAGGAAAGTTCCGAGCCAAGAGGACTCACCAACAGCAACTCAGGTCTATTGAGTTGATGACAAGAGTGCTAGGGGCTCTACCAATTACTGTGCTGGAATCCAACAGCAGCTTCCATTGAGTCAGTGTTCACTTTGAATCCATCTTCTGACACCATGAGCAGTCAGTGGAGAAATAACAAATGGAACTGCAAAGCAAGAAAAGTATTTATTTGGGTTCTTAGAATTGCACTGATTTAGGTAGCAACCTAAAGTCCCATTTGCGGGCTTCCAAACAAAGGTTTATAAAGAAAAAGGAAATTATATAAGTTGTTTGTAAAGACTTATGATGGATGGATATTTCCAAATGTTCTTTGACTTCGACAGTTTATGGATCCCTTTATCTTGTGGTTGGTTAGTAGCATCCAGATGTCCTTAGAGTCCTAGGAAACATTGTTGCTTTGCTTTGCAGTTTGTGATATCTGGTTGAGCCCTGCATAAGAGTAATTCCTGAATCTGATGTCCTCTCGATTTCATTTTAAATTTCTTAGACATAGAGTCTCTATTTTATTTTATTTCTTTTCACAGTGTCATTGAGTGCCCAAATGTAGTTAAATTTTTTCTGTTATTTCTGATTTTAGGTTTTTCAAATTTATAGTGAGAATTATAAAATAGTTAAATGAAGATGATATATTTGAGCCCAAATGTCCCCATTCTTTTCCTGTGGACAAAAAACAATGTAAAATACATTACAGTAAATCAATATTATATTTAACTCCCAGAAATTGAATAATTGAATCCACATCTACAGTTGTATTGCAAATTTGCAAATATTCACCCCCTTGAAGTCCATAGGAAGAGTATGTATAGACTTCCTTGACTCATTCCTAATGTGTTTAACTATTATTTACTCTGACAAATGGGATGTTTGCAAATGTGACATGACTGATAGCTGGAATGTACTTATGAAATGGGAATTTTTTCTTGAACTCCTTCTATTCACCATAAGAACATGGATCAAAACTGTACTAATCCAAACGGAATAGGAGACACATGGAGCAGAGCTATTTTCATCTAAAAACTTAGAAACAAGGCTTACCAAGATATATCTACTAAATGCTAGCTGACACACAGATATATAAACATACAACAAAAACCAAAAACAAATGCTATTGTATACCACTGATTTTTTTTTTCTGATTTGATTCTTAAGCTAAGACTGCAGATGAGATGATTATTTACATATGAGTTACACTCAGCCACAGGTAAGAGGAGAACTAGTCCAGAATGTCACAGGACTAGGAAAAAGGACTATAAATGTTTGCTTTGGTATGAGCAAGGTGGGTTTCTAAGAGGTGTTTGCAGAGATCATATGATGTTGGAAGTCCTAGATCCATTGACAAATTCATAGAGAGTAGCCTCCATTCAACAACTTGTACCAGTGTCCTCAACCTCCGGCATACCATATCTCTGTTCCTGTGTCCTTCATGGGTATACAAGCTAGCAATTTACTTGGACATCTGCCTGATCTTTCTTCTTTTGTGCTTTAGCCTACACATTCACTTCTTCCTACATTTGATTCTAATAGCATGGAGATTTCTAACAAGGTGGTGCTAAGGCCAAGATAGTGCCAAGGAATTTTTGAGATTGATTTCTCATACAATATTCATGTAACAATAGCTAAAAGATGCAGAAATTAGAAGAAAGAAGGGGATGTCAAAATATGTACCCTTGCTTGGGAACTGGCATTGTTGACCAATGTTGTGATATGGCAAAACATCTTTTTTTTTAAAATTTAATTAAAAACATATGCTTAATGAACTTGTAGCACTGGGCAAAGAAGTGTGAGGCCAGGCATTAAAAACATATACTAGTTTCTTGTATTAGTAAAACAGGAAATAAAGAGCCACAAAAAAATTAGCCTGTTTGCAAGCAGAGTTTACAAGATATATGGATAAACTAGAAAATTGTAGGGTTGGAAAACCAAACTATTTCTTAGCAAATTAATGTTGTGGTCATTAAGAGATAGTCATGGAGAAAGATCAAATCAAGGATATGACTGTATCACCCTTTTGTGAGGCCTCTGAGATTATCTAGTTTATCTGTTGCTCAACAAAAGGGCTCCTAGAAAGCTTAAGGATATTGTGCCTAGAAACATGTACTAAAATTACTCCCAGGAAACGGACTTGGCCCAGTGGTTGGGGCGTCCGTCTACCACATGGGAGGTCCACGGTTCAAACCCCAGGCCTCCTTGACCCGTGTGGAGCTGGCCATGCGCAGCGCTGATGCATGCAAGGAGTGCCGTGCCACGCAGGGGTGTCCCCGGTGTAGGGGAGCCCCACGCGCAAGGAGTGTGCTCGTGAGGAGAGCCGCCCAGTGTGAAAAGAAAATGCAGCCTGCCCAGGAATGGCGCTGCCCACACTTCCCGCGCCTCTGACTACAACAGAAGCGGACAAAGAAACAAGACGCAGCAAATAGACACCGAGAACAGAACCCGGGAAGGGGGGGAAATTAAATAAATAAATAAATCTTTTAAAAAAAAAAAATTACTCTCAGTCATATCTAGAGTAAAAGGACTATCTATAAAAATAAAAGTAGGGGTGTAACTTTGGGTCATAGAATTGACTTTAATGTTACACTTTTGGTCCTGACTTTGCTATGAGAAGATGATCCCATGGAGAACTATTGTTCTGAAAAGGATAAGAGACCTAGGAAGAAGATTCAGATACTATACACAGCTTTGAATCAAGCTCAGCTAGACAGAGTGACTCCAATCAGACTTGAAGGTAGGTGAAAAAGAAATAAGTGCTTGTAGTAAGCCACTTAATTTCAAGTTTAATGTAATAAAAGTTACCTTATACAATGGCTCAATTAAAAATTTACTAAATACCTACAATATGCCAAGTCTTGTAATAGATAATGAAGAGAAAAAACATGAATGAGGAACTTTTCTTGACTTTGACAAAATGTCAATCAAATTTTTAACAATATCAAACTAATATAACATTCAGTTTCATATTAGTGTTTTTATATGAAAATGACCAATGAATTAGACTCCTTGATACAGGTCTTCCTCTTCCCTCAACACTACTTAGTCTCTGGTAAGATTTGCCTCAATGATTTTTTCTTTTTCTTTGAAACTATGATTTAGCAACTTCACTCTGAATGTCATGGTCTTAGGAATGTAAAGTGCTTATATCTGTCTAGAGTCAAATCTTGATTGATTACACATGATTTGTAGTTGTTCTACACATGAAAATAAATTTGCGTAGGTATGATCTCATGTGCTATGACCAAATTTATAATTTACTGCTGGTAGGAGGATAAGCTTATTTTAAGTCCTTGACAGGACAGGACCTTAGTGTTCCTTTGCAGAACATAAATATCTTAGTCTAAATATAATTTATAAATAAAAGTAAAAAATATGTGAAAAGTAACAAGCTATCTACCCCCAAGAATTTCAATTCCATCTTTTACTTGTTTAGTACTCTTTGTAATGGCCCTTGGATTCTTGAAATGATTTTTATAGCATAAATCCTCAAAGGAAAGAGAACAAACCATAGTTATCTCTGTCTTATTGTAATGATGAAAGTACATATAAATGTTCTGTTACCTTTTATCAACATTATACTATATTACCTATTACATAAGTATTATGTACTATATATTATAAATATATATTGAGTTCCTCATTAGTCATTTTTTAGTGATTACTATATAAAAGTCAAATAATTTTAATTTCAAAGGATATATGTTTCTTTTATAATTTATTTTCTTTAAAATTCTGACCAGATCTCATTGGTAATGGTATTTGTTGAAAATATCTTCTGAATAAAAGATGAAAATGGTTGTAATGGATTATGATGGAATTTATAAATAGGATATTCTTCCATTTTGACTTGGCTAAAAGAAGTAAAAATAAGAGTTATGTATTTTAGATTTTCACAATATATGAAAAAAATATTTATGCATCATATTTAATATATTAATTCTTATACTAGCTATAAAACAAGTGAAAATCAAAATTAACATATTTATTTTAACACTCCATCCCCCAAGTTTATATTGCTTTTTTTATAGATAGACTAGTTAAAATATTAATACATCGGTGTCATTTGCACAATTAATCCAGTTCTCTAGTTTCTACTACTCATCTTCCATTATTTTTCAGACATTTCCAATATTTACTAACTTTCTCCTTTTTACATCTGATTTTGCATTATATACTTTGTCATTTAACAGTTAAAGATTCATAACACTTTCACATAGTTATATATCATAAAAATAGAAGTCATATAAAACACCCTAAGCTTCAATATATTAATTAACAACAACACAGAGACTATCCCAGAGAAGAGAGTGACAATTTAAAGGCAACATCTTTTTTGGTGGAGTGGGGAAATCCATGGAAAATCAGATTTTTCAAGACTTTAAAAATTACTAAAACAAATTTCCAATTTTCTTGACTGGACAGTTTATTTCCTACCTGGATTTAAAATGACTGACACCTTTATTGATTACTTTTATTTTGTCACAATATATATCTCCTTAAACTCTAAAAGTTTTTATAATGGCTAGTCTGAATTACTAACTGAACACAGCTGCAGGGCAGAAGGTTTAAACCAAAATCAATATTGAGTTGTTGTTGTTGATAAATAATACTTCGCTGACCTCTACCCTTTGAATGTCTTTTTTCCTGCTTGGTGAGTGCAGCACAGGGGCTAAGGATCCTCACTGTCAAATACTCCTTGCCTGCTAGAGGTCAAGAGAAAAATGAAGGTAGTCAAAGATATGCCACTAGCTCATGTGCCAGATAGCAAGATTCCAGATTTAGGTTATGTTTATGTGACATTTATCTAATAAAGAAGGCCAAGCAGAATGATAAATGCTTTTCACTGTGTCTGTGCAGAAATGGGTTTATAAACAAGCACCTGCCATAAATCACAAAAACAGCTTTGTCAAAAGTAACTAGAGACCAGATGCATCTTTATAATTACCTGAGCTATCTTGTGTCCTTATTTCATATCTTTCATTCTGCTCTCAGATCAGCTTTTTTTAATTCTTCTTTAAATCTTAATTATTAGTTGCATTACATAACACATAAAAACAGCTATGGCCAGAATACTTTTAAAACACATAAAAACAGCTATGACCAGAATACTTTTAGGATAATCCTTTGGCGATTGCATTAATACCCACAAACTTATCAAGTTATAATGGTTAAATAACCAATAATAAAATGCCTCAAGAGGAATCTACCATTTTCTCTCTATATTCCAGCTCCTTCTTCACTAAAAAATCAGTCTTTCTTTTAACACTATATTTGATCATTCTAGATGTTTTTACTAAGGTAGTGATTTCAATATTTGAAAAGAAAATGGTTCAAAGAAATTGATACCTATTCAAGACAGTGGTAAATTGGTTTTACTTGAAAGTTTTAATCATGTTAGACAACATATGGAAGAATAAAGTAAATGAATGTTTAGTAATAAAATGGCACCAATAGGGTCAAAATGTTTCTTTTAAAAAGTATATTATATTGAAAAGCAGCATATCAAGTCCTAGCAATTTTTCACTCTACAATATTATTAATCATCAAGAAATGGTCATCACTCTACAGTATTATCAATGATCAAGAAATGGCTGAAGTGCAAGAAAATATGCAGTTCATAGCAGATGCATACAGTATAAAGAATAAGGAGTTAGAGAGGACAACAGCTTGAACATAAAAGCAGACTGAATTTGACTTCTTCAAACATGTATTTGTATTTCCTCCTGTGGCTACAATGTTTAATTGATGCACAATTGCACTAATATTGTTCCTTCTTATTGGTTTACAAAAGAGCTTTGCTGTAATCATAAATAGAAAGAGCAGAGCTACACAATAAATGTCTCAGCACTTGGGTCAGCCCATTTAATTTCCCTTTCAAATCCAATTGCTCACCTGCTGTGCTTATTAAATACAAGCATACTGTCTGTATTTGAATGCACTGTCTGTGTTATTTTGGCACTGTCAACCCACTGTCTTTGCCACTTCTAATGAGAGATGCCTCTGTTAAAGCACCTTTCAGAATTTAAATTAGGTATATTTTTCCACATGCATTTTTCAGTTATTTTAATTATGATATAACTAATTTATAATCATGATATTGCTACTGGCTAATCAACTTATAATTTTTATAGTAGCTTGAGGAACAACATACATTGCCAAGGGGAACATTTTTAATTAGTCAAGTTAGTGAGTTATGTGAGTTGCTTGGTAAATTATGAACAATTAGGTATTCATTTTTATTTGAATGCATTTAATGTTAGTTAGATAATTGATAAGTTGAGTTGATCAATTAATGCATAAAAATAGAATTTATTATCTTTGCCTAAAACAATACTTTAGCAATCACTTATGCAACAGCTTTCATTCAATTATTTTATGATAAAATTCTAGCATTTTTCATAAATAAATGAAAATGGCCAAAATCATTGGTTATAGAAAAGTAGAATGATTGGCTATGCAGAATTTTAAACACACATGCAATAATAATAGTGAACAAAATAACCTCTCTCTTCATATTATTTAGATATTTAAACTTTCAGGTTAATATATCCACCACATGATCTATGTAAACATTATACATTTCAATAATAAAGCAATAAGTAGCAGTTAAAAAAATGGAGTAAATATCAAAATTAATGAATGGCATTGTCTTTCAAGTTCAAACCTCTAAAGTGTTAGGTCTTAAGTAATAATTGTTTTAATTTCCTCAGCTACTCAAAGCAGTTACCATGTAATATGTTGGCTTTAACAAAGCAGATTTATTAGCTTGCAAGCTTACAGTTTGAGGCTGTGAAAATGTCAAGTAAGGCATAACCAAGATGATGCTTTCTTCTCAAAAAGCAGTTGCTGGCAATCCTTGGCTTCTCTACCACATGGCAAGGCTAATGGCAGTATCTGCTGGTCTCTGCCTTCTCTTCCGAGATTCGTTGCTTTCAGCTTCCTGCTTCCATGGCTTCTTCTTTTTCTTTGTCTGACTTTCATTCTTTTCATGAAGGACTCCAGTAATTAGATTAAGCCCATCCTGAATGTGGTGGATCACACCATAACTGAAGTAGCCACATCAAAAGTTCCTACTTAAAATGGATTTACACCCATAGGAGTGGATTAGATTTAAGTACATTTTTCTGGGGTACATACATCTTCAAATCACACACACTATCTTTTGGAGCACAAAAATCATGTACTTTCTATGAGTAAAATATATTCATTCCATCATAATATTCCCAAAGCTTTAGGTTATTTCAATACTAATGCACAGCGCAATGCTCATCAAAATCAATTATAGGCATGGTCTGTCCTAGGGCAAAATTTCCCTCTGTCTATGGATCTGTGAAACCTAGAGAACAAGTAATGTGCATCTAATGTACAAATAAGGGACAGGATAGGATAACCATTTCCATTCCAGAAATGAGAAATGGGAAGGAAAACAGGGGTCACAAGTCAAACAGCTCCTGAAATACAGAGGGCATAATCCGTTAGATTTCAATTTCTGAGAGTCATCTATGGAATGATGTTTTGCCCTCCAGATCTGATGGAGAGGCAGATCCACCTTTTCCAAGTGCCTGTTCAGTGACCATACTCTCCCCAATATTGCACCCTCTTCAAGCATTTGGGTGATGCCCAGACTTTGCAATCTCTGGGGAATATTCTCTATCTCCCTGAAGAATAGAGTGCCAATAGTCTTCCTGTACAATGGGGCTGAAGGCCCACCCTTTCCATGCATCAGGGCATACTCACCCTTTCCATACACATGGTTGGGTCCTCTCTCTTGGCCTTTGATGTTGTCTTTGGTCCAGACTTCAGCTTCCACAGTACTGCCTTTGTAATGATTTCTTTCTTCAATCTGTCCCTTTTCTTTTCCTTTTAGTCCAGGCTGGTAGTGGATCCATTCATACAGATCTCACAAAAAGTCTTAATGGTTTTGCATATAGTACAGAGAGGTCCAAACCATCAGACAGTAGGACTTTCCACAACTCTTTCCTGGATAGCTGCACCTCCAATTCTGACCTGCTCTGAAATGGCTAACTGAATCCATGTTCAATTAAATCCTCATATGGAGAACTATTATCTGGGAAATGGATAATTTTCCAAACCATCAATTTCTGGTTTCTTAGTGCCTAGTTCAAGTTCTCAACTTATCCCTTTCCTCTAGGATTTTACCATGAGCATCAAAGAGAAAATAGGTTGCACTTTCCACACTTAGCTTGAAAATCTTCTCAGCTAAATATCCAAACTCATTGCTTTCAAATTCTGCCTTCCATCCAACATCAGAACTCAATTTTGCCAAATTCTATGACATTTTGAAGCAAGGATCTCCTGTCTTCCAGTTTCCAATAATGCATTCATCATTTCTTTCTATAGCTTCATAGGAAGCTATATTTCTACCAAATATATTTCTCCACATTTCTACCAAGTGTCTCCTCAAAACAAACTTGGCCTTTTCCATCAAACAGCCTACAATTCTTTCAACCTCTACCCTTACCCAATTCCAAAGTCATTTCCATATTTTTGGTAATTGCAATAGTAGCACCCCACCCTCTGGTACCAAAATCGGTTTTAGTTTCCAAGACTGCTCAAAGCAGTTATCATGAAATTCATTGGCTTTAACAAAGGGAATTTATTGACTTTCAAGCTTACAGTTTTAAGGCCATGAAAATGTGCAAATCAAAGCATCATCAAAATGATGCTTTCTTCCCCAAGAGTAGTACTGGCAATTCTTGGCTCCTCTATCACATGACAAGGCACATGGCAGTCTCTGCTAGTTTCTCCCTCCTCTTCCAGGACTCATTGCTTTCAGTTTCCTGCTTCCATAGTTTCCTTTTTGTCTGAATTTCATTCTGTTTATAGAGGATTCCAGTAGTAGGATTAAGTCCCATCCTGAGTAAGGTGAATTTGTCAGTATGAAGCTTTTAGCTGATCCCAGAAAAATCATGTTCTTGAAGCAATCCATTCCTTAGGATGTGAGACACTTTGATTGGAATAGATTGTCAGGAACCTTTGATTCAATTACTGTCATAAAAGCCAACATATTTCTGGTACATTGCTCCCAGAAGTTTTTAGAAAACTAAAACAGTGGGTCACACCTTAACTAAAGTAGCCTCATCAAAATATCCTACTTAGAATGGATTTACACCTATAGGAATAGATTAGATTTAAGTACACGTTTTTATCTGGGCTACATACAGCTTCAAACCACCACAGTAATACTTGAATATTCTAGGAATAGAGAAATATAACAGAAACAGGGTCTTACTGTAATTTGAACAACTGAAATTATGTCCTTTACAATTTGAAAATTAACCACAATGAAATATTTATACATTGGCTTTTGTATATGATTTGTGTGACTAATATAAATTTGCAATGCATATAATATTTAAATTATATATCATATCAAAAGGTTACTAGGACTTTAATAATTCATAAGATATATTATAGAAATATACTTTATTTGTATACACATTCTTAATTATTTTACTAAACTTTGAATACTTATTGATAGCTTGGGTGTCTTTTCAAACGACAGTAGCATTAAGGCTACTTTTTGTTTATTCTCTATTTCTAATTAAATTTACAATATTAAAAATAATTCTGAGAATCCAAGAGCTAATATAAAGGGCATTAAACTAGTAAGCAAATAACGGTCCTAATAATTCCACATCTTAGTGTTCACCACATGAAAGCATGCTTTTCATCAGATGACATCTACAAGTATGTGCCTGGTACCAATATTTGTAGTGTCCCAAAACAAGATTGAAATACTGTAATTGTGGTATGGACTGGATGCCACTGAAAGTAAATAATTTTATATTATTTTTGAAAAAATTGTTAAAAATTTTAATTTTAGATTCTAAGCTTAAAAACTAAGGTAAAATTTTATTTTATAACAAAAATAATTAAATTGGCTAATTATAAATTTGCAAATATAAATTGCAAATTTCCAAATAGAAGTTACAAAATCCTAAATTGCAAATTAACTTCCTTATAGCAAAAAGAAATTAAAAGGAGTAATTGCAAATAATATTAACTATAAAAATCTCATAAAGACTACAAAAAGAAACACAGTAAAACCAAGATATAGGGAAAACATAAAATTGCATAATAAAATGAAATCAATTTTATCAGAAATAACAATAAACATAAATGAACAAAAGTTCAAGTTAAAACAAAAAGAGAATTTTGCAGTGGATTTTTAAAATTTCTAGATATGAAATATTCATATTAAAAGTAAACATCTCAAATATTATAACATATGACTACTTGTAGCAGTTTGATAGTTTATGAATTCCAAAAATGAATATTGGATTATGTTTGTAAACTGGTCTGTTCCCCTGGGTATATTAGATTGCAGTAATTTCAGAGTTTTCACTTTTCTTGATTAAATTATGATTAGTGATTGATTGGGCCACATAAGTAAGACATTGACACCCTGCCCCCTTGCTTGCTGGGAAGTCACAGAAAATGACAGGGCAGATGAAAGATTAGGAGTTTTGATGCTGGAGTCCCAGGAAGTAAACACACAGGAGAAGAACACAAAGGAATAGAGAAGGCTCCATAGACACAGCATAGGCCCTGGGAAGAGAGAGAACCTGATCATCTACAGCTAACCATGTAGAGAGAACAGAGCAGCTGAGTCAGAAAGAAATGAGTCCCAGGCAAGAGACGAGACTTATAGCAGCCAAGAGCTGAGACTGGAAGAAGTTGGAACCATGGAGCCTTAAAAAGAAGAAGGAAGGCTGAATCCTCACAGTAAACTGGCAGCCACTTTGCTCCATCACTTAGTCAGTGACTTTGGATGAGAAAGTACCTTTTATGGTACCTTGAGTTAGACTCTCTAGGGCCTTGTAACTGTAAGCTTCTATCCCAAATAAATACCGTTTATAAAACCCAACAGACTTCTGGTCCATTGCATCAATACCCCTTTGGCTGCCTAATATATTATTATAATAAATAAAAAATGAAAACAGAGAAGTCTGGCAGGCACTAGTCAAAGAAATCAAAGGATAGCAATGAGAGTATCATACAAAATTAACTTTAAGAATAAAATTAATGAGAGAGGATGCCACCAATATAATAATAAATGAGAATTTTCACTGTGCAGACATGAACAATTTTTTAAATTCTATGTATGTATTAATAAATGTATATGAAACTTGGTAGTGAGTTCAGAGGTTCTCATTATATTGTTTTTGTTTTTTGCATATCTCAAATATTCCTTTGCAGTATATACAAATTTGGAAATTCAGAACATTTTAAATAATGGCAAGAAAAGATAACTATAGTTGCAGCAAATAATTTTAAATTGTTTAAATACACTGTATTAATCTTTCTTTATAAAATAACTATTGACATAAGTTGTTCAAGAGTAACATAACAATGGTAGGGGAAATGGTGTTTCCAGAATGATGATGTGGGGAGTTCATAGAAATATCCAGAATATTGACCAAATGAATATTGACAAAATTAGATCAAAAGTAACATAACAAATCTAGGGAAAAATGTTCTTCCAGAGTGATGATGTGGGGAGTTATGGGAACTATCTATTAAATTGGTTAAAATTAGAAAAGACAACAAATAAAAGTATCCTGAAATTGATCAACAAATTGAGAAACACTTATTTAACCAAACTTCCTAAAAGTCAGAAAGAAGCCCATTTTCTCACAGCTGTGACTTGCAGAAGATCTGTCCCAGGATTTGAAAGTTCTCTTCTACCCCAGTTCCCTGGGATGGAAGAGCTAGTCTGAGTGGATTCAGTAGATCCCCTTTTCCATTTTCCACAGCTAAAATAAGGAAGAAATAATCTTTTCAATATAAGGTGCAGGAAATACTACAGGCACATATGCAAAAGAATAAAGTTTGTCCTCAGTTCTACGCCACATGCAAAAAACTAACTCAAAACTATCATAGGCTGAAATGTAAAATCTAAAATATAATACTCTTAGAAGAAATCATAGGAGTAAGTCTTCATGGCCATAGGTTAGGCAATGTTTGCGGCGGCTTGCTCGGTTGGTAGAGGTGGGGTCTGGCTGCGGACGAGGGGTCGGTCCAGCTTGGGACGAGGGGTCGGTCCGGCAGCAGACGAGGGATCGGTCTCACAAGGGGTTGCGCGGTTCGGGGTCGCCCGGCGAAGCCGGCGACGAACTGGGGACAAGGGAGGCCAGGCCCTTGTGGGGGGCTCTCAGGACTGGAGGGCGCATGGCAGAAGAACTACCGTGGAGACAAGGTAAACATGCAAGTCCACTTTACTGAGGGAGAGGCAACAGTTTTATAGAGGCTGGGGAAGGCTGATTGGTCGAAGCCACGCCCTGTTCTGATTGGTTGCCGGCGAAAGGTCAGTGGGCGGTACCGGACGGGGGAGGGGTGGTGGTTAGGGATTGGCTGTCGCTGTTGCTGGGGGAAGGGGCAGGGTTTAGGGATTGGTGGCTGCTGTTGCTGGGGTGGAGGGCAGACTTGAGTTTCCCGCCCACGCCTGGCTGTTGCTGCTGTGGGGGGGGGGGGGGAGGGAAAAGGGCAGACTGGATTTTTCCGCCCACGCCTGGCTGTTGCTGCTGTCAGGGGAGGGGAAAAGGGCAGACTGGATTTCTCCACCCACACCTGGCTGTTGCTGCTGTCGGGGGAGGGGAAAAGGGCAGACTGGAATTTTCCGCCCTGCGCCTGCGCAGGGAGAAAGAAGAAGAAGGGTGCCACCCCACAGGCATCATGTGGCGCCATCTGGGAGGAGGGGCGGCCGCGGAAGCATGGCTGCCGAGAAGGGGAGATCCGAGGGCACTCTGCACCCATGCCGAGCTTCCTTCAGGGGTGGCGGTGAGTCCGACCAGCCACCCTATTATGGGGGCAGCGGCTTGGCCTGCCGCGGCCGCTCCCCCGCCAGGCCAGCAAACCACACTTCAGCCCGAGGGGTGACCGCAAATGTTTTATTGGATATATATAGCACTAAAAGGATAAATGACAAAAGAAAAAATCAATAAATCAAATATCATCAACATTAAAAACATTTGGGCTGAAACAATACCATCAAGAAAGCTTCTTCCAATATCAGCTATAGGGTGGGATAAGTCTCATCTCTCTTGGTCTCATTTCTCTTGGGCTCAGCTTGCTCTGTTGTCTACACAAGGTACAAATTCTCATGCGAACAGCTCATCTCTCTTCCCAGGGTCTGTGCTGTGTTCAATGAAACCTTCTGTCTTTCCTCATGTATCTGCTTCTCCTGCATGTTTACTTCCTGGGTTCCAGGATCAACTCTAACCTCCCTTCTCTGTGGTGCGGTGCAGTTTCTCTGTGAGTCTCCACCCACCAAGGGGGAGGGGAATCAGCACCCTACTGATGTGGCCCAATCAAAGCCTTAATCATTATTTAAGCACGTAAAAGTGAAACCTCTGAATCCAAAATAATCTAATATGCCCAGAGGAGCAGACCTGTTTACAAACATAATCCAATTTCTATTTTTGGAATTCATAAACCATATCAAACCGCTTCAATGGGCAAAAAGTCTTCTTTTAGCAGTGATGAAAATGTTCTAAAACTAAATTGTGGTAATGGTTGAATGACTCTGTGAATACTGTATACAAAGAAATACTGTATACTTTAAATGGATGGATTTTATGATTTGTGACAACTCAATAAAATGGGTAAAAACCTGATTATTTGCTAAGTAAAAGCATTTTGTTTTCAGGGCTCCACACACTAAGTGGGGAAAACCTGTGAGAAATTACCATCTTTCCTTGTGCTTCTGGCTTCTCTACTAAGGGCACTCTGCTTTTTTTTTTTTTTTTAAGATTTATTTATCCATTTATTCCCTCCCAAATCACATGTGCTTGCTGTCTGTTCTCTGCATCCACCTGCTGTGCACTCTTCTGTGTTTGCTTGTCTTCTCTTCTTGTCTTCTCTTGAGGATGCACTGGGAACCAATCCTAGGACCTTCCTACTCGAGAGAGAGTAACTCAATTGACTGAGCCACCCTAGGTCTCAGGTTTGTTGTGTCCCTCACCATCTCTTCCCTCCCTTCCCTCCTTCCCTCTCTCCCTCCCTCCCTCCCTCCTACCTTCCTTCCTTCCTTCCCTCCCTCCCTCCCTCCCTCCCTCCCTTATGCCCCTCACCATCTCTCCCCTTCCTTCCCTCCTTCCCTCTCTCCTTCCCTCCCTCCCACCCTCCCTCCCTCCCTCCTTCCCTCCTTCCTTCCTTCCTTCCTTCCTTCCTTCCTTCCTTCCTTCCTTCCTTCCTTCTTTCCTTCCTTCCTTCCTCATCTTGTTGGGTCTGCACTCCATGCCATGCTGCATGGGCCAACTCACTTTCAACAAGAGCCCCCAGGAACTGAATCCAGGATCCTCCATATGGCAGAAGGGAGACCAATCACCTGAGTCACATCCCCTTTCCTAAAAGCATTTTTAAAATCAATGAACAATTAATTCATATTTCAGATAATTACCAAAGCCTTATTTTTTCTAAATCAATGAAAAATTGTGGGAATAAGATAAGAAAGAAGAAGAAAACATGAAGAGTTGAGCCTATTAACTGGAAGAGCTTTTTTCTGAGAGATGCCTGATAAAAAATACTAAAGAGGTTATTGAGAGGCTAAGCAACTATATTAGTCAGCTAAAGGGGTGCTGATGCAAAATACCAGATATCTGTTGGCTTTTGTAAAAGGTATTTATTTGGGGTATAAACTTAAAATCACAAGGCTCTAAAGAGACCAACTCAAGATACCAAAAGAGGTACTTTCTCACCTAAAGTCATTGTCTACATGCTGGAGCAAGATGGCAGGCCATGACTGCAAGGATTCAGCCTTCCCTCTTCCTCTTGAGGCTCAGTGGACCCAGCTTTTTCCAATATCAATTCTGGGCTGGGATATGTCTAGTCTCTCTCCCAGGGCTTGTTTCTCTCCAGACTCAGCTGCTCAGGGCTCTGGTCTCTGCAGCTGCAAACTATCAGGCAAATAGTGTATCTCTCATCCTGGGGCTATAGGATGCTGTCTAATGAACTGTCTCCCTTCCTCTGGGTTCTTCTTTTCTGTGCATTTACTTCCCAGGGCTCCAGCATCGAAAGTCCAACTATCTCCTTGGTCCTTTCATTGTCTCTGTGACTCTCTACCCACCAAGAGGGCGGGGACTCAATGCCCTACTGATGTGGTCCAATCAAAGCCCTAATCTTAATTTAATCAGGTAAGAGTGAAACCTCTGAAGTTAATACAATCTAATATGCCCAGAGGAACAGATCAGTTTATTAACATAATCCAATATATATTTTTGGAATTCATAAACAATATCAAACTGCTACAGCAACTAAGTTGAGCTTTCAAATGTCTTATGGGACATATATACAGCAACTAAGTTGAGCTTTCAAATGTCTTATGGGACATATATACATGCCATGGCCTGCAAAGCAAATGAATCAATTGAAGGAAAATAAACATTCTTGGAATTGTGTTGTGACCAAATTGCACACCACAGACTTAATTAACAGTGGACTGACAATCAACCACTTCTAATTGGAACTGTAATTCAGGTTCAAATTATGTTGATCCTTGATAAGGTTAAGATGTTTTTGGAATGCTGATGATCTAAGACTACACACATGCTAGAAGCAAATTTAAATCCTCTCCAAAAGAGCTTTAAATTCTGCATAGTTTGTCATATAGAACATATGACACTCAGTCAAACCTTGCCAGGCATACAAAACACAAGAGAATTGAACAAAAGGAAAAAACACTAAAAAAATTAAGTAAAATGGGATCCAGACCATCGATTTATCAAATATGAACCTTGAAATAACTATTTTTTTAATGTTCATTTAACTAAAGAGAAAATGGATAGTTTTAACATAGAACTGGTCATTACAAAACAGGAAGAATAATGAAACTATAGAAAAAGTCAGGTTTTAAACTCCGTGGATGAGTTGATAGTAAAACTTTCATGCAATTTAGGATCCCACAGCTTTTTTGAATGGTTCATGAATCAAGCAGGATCCCATTCAGAAAGTGTAAGGAAGCTCTCCCAAGGGTGTGGAAAGGAGAAGCTCATATAGTATGAATGCAGAAGCAAGAGAGGAAATGTTCTAATTGACTGATATTAAATTTCCATTTCACTTAGGGGAAGTTCTAAAGTATCAGAAATATGTTGGCTTTTCTAAAGAGTTTTTTATTTGGGGTAAAAACTTACAGTCCCAAGGCTGTGGAAAGTCCAACTCAAGGTACCATGAGAGGTACTTTCTCAGCAAAGTCAGCTGCCACATGTCAAGGCAAGAGGGTGGGCCTCTCCATGAGGTTTCAGCCTTCCCTTCTGGGTGTCCTTTTTTCAGGTTCAGCTGCTCTGCTTCTTTCCAATTTCAGCTGCAGGCTGGTATAGGTCTTGCATCTCAGGGCTTGTTATATAAGTCTTGATTCTCTTCCCAAGGTCAGCCATAAGCTATCAGGAAAAATGGTTCATTTCTGTCCTTGGGGCTTTAACTATTTGAGCCTTCTCCTGTCATACGGCAGGATCAAAACTGACAGAGCTCTCTCTACCTGTCTGTCTGCTGGTGTAAGTATCTGTTTATATCAGACCCAGAGAGGGGGTAGAGAGTCAACCTGAGTCATGCCTAGTGACTCAGTCAAATCAAAAACCCTAATTTTAACAGGTGAGCCAATCAAAGACACCTCAGCTGAATTCAATATACTCAAAGGACATCACAACCAGAGGAATGGATTAGTTTACAAACATAATTTTTCTCTTTTTGGGATTCATAAATAATCTCAAACTCCCACACTAACCTAGAATGAAATAAAGATTTTTCCAAACAAACAAAATATATGAATTAATAATCCCTAAAAAGTGCTAAATAAAATACTTAAGATGATGGTGGACAAAAAGAAAAGATATTAGAGGGAATCTCAATGATGAAAGGAAGAATAATAATGAAAAGATAAAGTCTGTGAGAAATTTGAAGGAATATGAACTGTTTAAAACATTAATAACGCATTTTGCTATCTGCTGAGAGAATTAAAATAGATTATAACAGAAGGACATTAGCCAGAATGGCATAAATATAATTTATGTTTTTGGAGGTTTTAAACTTTATGGAAATTTGTGAAACAATAATTTATTTTAGCAAGAATGAATTCTGAAATTACTCAGTACCATCTAAAATAGCAAAAAGTGGTAAAACTAAAAGTATAATTATGCAAATACAATGAAGGAGAAATGTAATATCAAATAATAAAAACAAATCAAATAAAGGCAATACAGTTAAGTAGAGGGAACACAGAGTAGGTCATTTACTAGGTGGGTACAGAGTTTTTGTAAATAAAATAATAAATATAGGCACAACTTACAAAAATAATGTGTAAGTATAAAGGATATAGAAAAATTTAAGGGAAACTTTAGCAGAAGGACTATTTCATAAAAAGGGATCAATCCACTAGGGAGATGTAATAATTATACAGTTGTAAGCATACAGTAATATAATCTAAAACATGAAGCAAAAGTTGACAGAATTAGAAGGTTAAAGAGATAATCACAGGCAGAGATTTTAAATAACTAATAAAAGAAACAGTCAAAATTACATATATATGTATCTTCATATATATACAAACATATATGTATATAAAACAATACCTCTACAAACTAAAAAACGTACGTTCTTTTATAATGCATAGAGAAAATATACAAAATGACAAGGTGCTGGGCTGCAAAGCAAGTCTCATCATATTTAAGTGCTTGAAATCATAAAGCATATGTCTTGGATAACAGAATTAAGCTAAAATTAATAGCGTGAAACTAAAATCCTTTGTATATGTAGAAACTAAGAAATGTTTTTAAATAATTCATGAGGATTCTAGAAAACAGTGAAGTAGAACAACTTCAGGAATTTGGCATAGGCAAAAATATTCTAAACAGGAAACCAAAGGTACTAAACAAAAGAAAAAAGATTTTAATTAGAGCATTTATGAAATGAAGTTCATTAAAATAAACCATTAGGAAAACCAACAAGGATCATAGCTGCACTTGATTGAAACCCTTCAAGTGTATTAAAAATTCCTACTTTCAACATCATTAGAAATACTAATGTCACCATCTGAGCTGGAGAGAATTGATCTGCCAGATGCTGAGGTGGTCATTTAAAACAGAAAGCCAGAAGTAAAGTTGCAATCAAGCCTCTGATCACTTACAGAGATAGCATGAGCAAGAGGTTAAACAGGAAAAAACACTGACCCCTGAAGCGTTCCATTTTTCCCAACGTAATGGCACCTCTCAAGGGTCAGATGCATCATCACAGATGGCTGAATTATCTCCCTGCTTAGGGAACTCCAAACAAAAGTCTCCTACCCTTTTATGGATGCAGGGACAGTAGGGAGGTGGAAGGAGGGACTGCTTTTGAAATAGTTTTGCGTACTGAATCAGAGAGGAGAGAAGTGTCTTCAAGTCTCCCCTTCCATTACTCAAGAAGGATATCTCATCAGAGTGGCCTGGGGAAAGCCTTTGCAGAGGACTCTGCAATAAGTAGGCCTCCAAATGAAGGCACTTGGGCTAACAATGAAGATATGCAACAGAGAATGACACTGACCTGAGTTTTGACTGTAATCCCCCTAATAGAATGCAATCGCTGGCTCTATACCATGTCTGGTGTGGGAAAGGCAGATTTCCCCAATGGCATGACAGGTAAAGTAATTGAAATTCCCTATGGTCAGACCTGAAAAATCACCCAGAATTTTTGCCAGAAGACATTCTCCTAGACTAATTAAGCATTATTGAAGAATGCTAATGGAGTACTGAACTAAGTAAGTCAGTACTTTGAAAGTAGCCCACAGAAAGAGTTAAGTATAATTTCTAACTTTTCTACATGAAATATTCCATTGAGTAATGACAGAGTAGGAGTAGATGGCAGAAAGTTTCTCTTTATAAAATAATCTCAGCTAATAAAGAAAGAAAGAACGACAGGATTAGAATAGCATCATTTTGTAAATCCTAATAAAATAATGGATTTAGGCATGGGTCATTGACAACTTTTGATATAATAATAAAAAAAAAAAAAACAGGCTACATTTTTCCATCAAAGCAATTTGAGCAACATAACACAATGTTTGTTATGCCATGTTTTCATTTAGATAGGCCAAATTATAATGTATTGTACCTCTATAATATTCAAAATACCATTATTTTTAATAGTCAAAAACTGAAAACAATTCAATGTACATCAATGGCAGAATGGATAAAAATATTATATTAGTGCAATAGAATACTATTTAGACATAAAAATGAATAAGCCATAATGAATAATGATATTGAGAAATAGAAAAGAAACACAAATATATGTGATTCCATTTAAATAAAGCTCAAAAATCAAAAAAGCAAAAAATAATCTAAAGAATAGTGTTTACCTTTGAGGTGAAATGAAGGATAGTGATTGGATGAGTGTAGTAAAGGTTTATGGAACATTGGTATTCTTCTATTTCTTAACCTATGTGGTTATTTCACCTTGTGGTGATTGAAAGACCTATTTGTTTATAACTTAAACAATTTTTGTACATGTTTATATTTCAATAAATATTTACAAAATGAGTAATTATCGCTACTTTTTACTTCTCTTTCATGCCTCATAACTCTTTAGTTTTGAATTTACATATTCTTTTTTTTTTTTTTAAGATTTATTTTTTAAGATTTATTCTCTCCCCTTCCCGCCCCCCCCCCCCTGGCTGTCTATTCTCTGTATCTATTTGCTGAGTCTTCTTTGTCCACTTCTATTGTTGTCAGCAGCACAGGAGGCTGTGTTTCTCTTTGTTGTGTCATCTTGTTGCGTCAGCTCTCCGTGTGGGTGGCGCCATTCCCGGGCAGGCTGCACTTTCTTTCATGCTGGGTTGGTCTCCTTACGTGGTGCACTCCTTGCTCGTGAGGCTCCGCTACGTGGGGGACACCCCTGCATGGCACAGCACTCCTTGCGCGCATCAGCACTGCTCATGGGCCAGCTGCACACAGGTCAAGGAGGCTCGGGTTTGAACCACGGACCTCCCATGTTGTAGACGGACGCCCTAACCACTGGGCCAATTCTGCCACCTATGTATTCTTATTTGCATTTTATTCTTTGATTTAAACGTATATGACTACCCTCTCTAATAGAATTTAACTTCATACATATTCAATATTTTACCATTGATGATCATTTGAGGGATGGTTGAAAACTTTTAATATCATATTTTTATGGTAATTTAAGTATTCTTATAGGACTTTAAGTCATTTCTCCTTTAGAAGATGGACAATAAGTGATAACTTTTGATTAACAACTTTTAGAGTCCTGACATGGTTTTATACATGAAGTCTTTGAAATGCTACTGGCCTAAATAAAATAATTGTTTCCTCTGTCTGTTTCCAAAGGTGCCATAATAAAACTACAAATGAGAAAACAATCTTTCCATGCATTGTATGTTTTGGTTAGGCTACAATTATCTGCACTATATATTTATTTTAACAATCATTGCAATTTATTTTTAGAGCCTTCAAATTATCTACAGCTGTTGCAGTAATTTTATTTAATAGCTATAAATACAGATGATTTTTCACGAGTTAGGCTATGAGAATGGGAGCAATAATGTAATCGTTCTGTGATTCTGTCTAAATTTAGTCGTGTCCTAAAATTAGTGCCAGTATTTGAAGAAAATGGAATATCTATTTTCCATACTTTCAATTTGAGATCAATTGATATGATTTGAGATCAAAATACTCTATGAATTCACATATTAGTCTCACTACCTTAGAGCCATCCTTCACATCTTTGTGATTCAAAGTATGAGTTAATAATAGCTAAAACTTATGTGTTTCTTAACCAAAAATCCTTGAATCTAACTTTTCTCCCTCCTAATTCTGAAACTTGCTGATGGATAAACACAGTTTACAAAACAATTTCTGACTTTTCACATGCTTTGTGGAATCTGATTTCTTCATCATGTCTTTCACAACTCCCAGAATCTCTATGACTGTCAAAGCTATCATAAAAAATTATCAACTACTCTACTCCAAGGTGATTATTTTACTGGGATATGCTATGAATTCCATACCATAACTTTTTCTCCCACTAACCACTCATATTAGAGGATATGTAAATAAATATTATTGTAAATACAAACTGTTTTTGACCCTCTTTACTCATAAGAATAGAAAATAGCACATTCCCCAAATCAATGTCAGCATACCATATCTGCTCTAGCGAAAAAAAAACTTCTGGCACACAGGTACAAGCAAGGCCATTACTCGGTTGAACTGAAATTAGGACCAGGATTTTGACCACCTCTCCTACTATCAGCCTTGGCAGGTAAAGAAGAGTAACCATTGACTTTCTTAGTGACACTGACACCCCTCTCACCACTGCATTCCTGATGACCCTGGTGAATAGTGTATCCTTTGGGGACTCCTATGGAACATAATCCTCTGATAGGTCTGCTTCCACAATGCCCACTTCCCTCAAATTGTTATTCCTTCCTCTACCATCTGCTGGGACCACATGGGTATTTCTACTTCACTTAGTATAGGCCATACCTTTCTCCAGGCTTCTCACAGCCACCCTAGCAGAGCACTTACTGGCATCCTTGCAAAGAGGGTTAAATCCCATATCCTGAGAAATTGCCCTTAGTAGGTGAATTTTTGTTTGGCCTGTCTCCCCTTCCAGTTCCATTGATCAGCCTCCTTTAATTTCTAATTCCAACAGTAATTCCAGTTAGTTAATTAGTACAGCTTTTTTTAGTGTAATATCTTTAGTCCCTTATCAAGTCCAGCACATTCCCAGTCAGGTTATGCTGGCTTTTAACAATAGTTAGACTGACAACCAGGTTGAAAGGCAGGAAAATTTCCTAATAAAGGCACCATGTGCTTCATAAGGAGATAACTTTGCAGTGGCTTCCCATGTAGGAGAGGTACTATCTTTCATTACAAAGGGTCAGGCCACTTCTGTGAGAAGTAGGGAGGTCACAGAATCCAAATCTTTTCCAGGTGTCCTCATCCCATGTTCCAGAGTCTCAGCTATTCCCTTCAAGGACCCTGACCTAAATATGAGTGGTCTCCTTGGCTGAGGAATTATATGTCTTTGCAGATTTGAGACCTTAATTAGAAGAACTTGAGTTTGTTTCTCATCTTTATCTTTTCTCCCACTGCAGGATATTAAAGCCTTTTTGTAAACTCTCAAAGATGTCCACTTATACTCATACTTAAGCTTTAATGATGAGGTAACCAGAGGTAAACTCTTCACTATCACTATTACCAGGGATGAACCCTGAATCTTATTCTTCTCAGGATGAAATCTTCCATTCTACCTAAGAGATAAAGAAGCTTCAAACAACACAATACCTCCCATTTTCTCAGATATCCTCTGGTACCACCTGGGTTAGTTCAAATCGTGAGAATCATATAGCCAGATGGGTTTCAATATGCAATAAATTTTTTTTGTGATAAAGGGGATATGGGGAGAGAACAAAAGCAGGCAGAGGAAACCTTCATATTGCATTGCAGGTTGACAACTCTGAAATGAATGAAGGAAGGAAGATTGGGTAGGAAGAACCCCAGAACAGAGTTCAGTTCGGAGAAAGCCTTGGCCAGGCCAATTGGGGAACCCCAAACAAAGCTGTCCTTATTTTAAAAAGTATGCATCAGGCAGAAAAGGCCAGGGCCATCATGCTCATTCATAGCCTAGGAGTCACTGGTCTCGAGAAAGCATTGCTTCAGTATTCCCATAGATAAGGGGTAGAAACTGTCATACATCTAGTCAGTTTCTCTTGAAGGAAATCGAAATGGTGCCCATCTCCTTCCTACTGTCTTGAGGTTAGCTCTGTAATCAACCTGGACTGTGTGAAATTGAGTTTATTTTTGTGTCTTAAATTTGTGATTTTATGTTACTTGTTTATATTTTCTTGCATGGCTTCCCATGTAAGTAGCATTGTATAATGAAGATATAAATGAAGATATAAATAATATTGTATAATTTAAATATCTGTGGATTTGATAAAGAACAAGTTATCTGACACATTTGTCTTAGTTTCCCAGACAGCTATAGCAAATACCACACAATGGGTTAGTTTAAACAACAGGTTTTTATTGGCTCATGGTTTCAGAGGCTAGAAGGTTTGCTTCCTTACAGGGGTGGGTGGCAATTTGGTTGGCCAATGATTCTTTAGTTCCTTGGCTTTCCCTTCACATGGCAATGTCCTCTTTTTTGTCTTCTGAGTTCCTGATGATTTCTAACTCCTCCCTGTAGCTTTCTCTCTATAAGACCTCCAGTAATAGGATTAAGACCCATCCTGATTCAGTTGGCCACACTTTAAATTAAAAACGTCTTCAACAGTCCTATTTAAAATGGATTCACATACATAGCAACGGATTAAAATTAATAACATGATTTCTCTAGGGTACATAACCCAATCTGCCACATCATCTTCAGTCAAGTACATGACGAATTTGTTGGGGAATAAATCTTACAAGGTATATGATTATTATTGTCCATGGGGTAACTCTTAATACTATTTGAAAATAAGATCATTAGTAAATTCTTATTGAAATGATTTTTCTACTATAAATCATTTCACATTTTAGTAATTTAGCACTCCTAATATATAATATATCCCCTACAATATAGGTAAAATTTTAACCCATAATTGCTTTTACAATAAAATGTAAAGAGGTTTCTATTGATTTCCTTTGTTCTACAAAGAAGTCAACATCCTCTTTGTTTCTTGTTTTCTAAAGGATATAACACAGAGCCTGCCTAGGGAATACATGGGCAGTGGCAATTTGAATGAAAGACTACTGAACAACAACAAAATACTACATGGATACCAACGGAAAAGGTTTGCTTTATTGACATCTTCATCTAATCACTCAATGAAGACATTATTCTATAGATTCTGTAGAGAGACATTTAGAAGACAAAGTCAACAAAATTACTACCTTCAATGCTGAATGAGGTTGGGTCTTGAAATTTACTTATTCTTGCATAATGCCAAAGGCCAATTGTACTCCACCTCAAAGCAAATGAATCTTTTTCTCCCAGGTCTCTAGGGCTTTCTTGATTCTAAATATTGCCAGCCTCATGGTAAGGAGATCCAAGAAAAATAAGCTCAAAGAAAAGTGTACTCAAGGAAAGATCTAGGGAGAACACTTCTTTAGAAACCTACAGCAGCAGAGCTAAAATATCAGCTTCAAGACTGATTACTAATCAAAGAAAATGTGGCATTGGTGTGGAGAAAGTGGCCATGGTGGTTGCTGGGGGTAGGGAGTGAGAGGAAGAGATGTGATGTGGGGTCATTTTCGGGACTTGGAGTTGTCCTGGGTGGTGCTGTAGGGACAGTTACCGGACATTGTATGTCCTCCCATGGTCCACTGGGTGGACTATGGGAGAGTGTGGGTTATGATGTGGACCGTTGACCATGGGGTGCAGTGGTACTCAGAGATGCATTCGCCAAATGCAATGAATGTCTCGTGATGATGGAGGAGGTTGTTGTTATGGGGGAAGGAGTGGGGTGAGGAGGGGGGCGGTATATGGGGACCTCGTGTTTTTTGAATGTATCATTAAAAAAATAAAGACAAAAAATAAGACTCCTTTCCTTGAAACCTATTTAGTTTTTTTCACTAGAGATGTTAACTGTAAATCCCCTGTCAGTGTTTCTCAACCTTTGATGCACATTAGAGTTACCTGGGAGACTATTAAAAAATTCCACTGCCCAGGACACTCTGAAGTCCAGTTAAATCAGCATCTCTGTGAATAGGACTCCAATCTCTGTATTTTTTTAATCTCCTCAATATATAATCATGTATAGAAACAATGTTTGATCTCTTTTCTCACAGAACTAAATGTTCCACTCCTAGCACTGAGATTCTTTAAACATCCTTACTCTTAATTGTGAGCATTGCCAAATGAACTCACGTAAACCTGAAGCTCTACTTGGACCCTAGTCAGACCAAATATTATATCTAATTGGGCATTATGAATGTAAAATATGATATTATTTAAATATTAACCAATACTGAAGCTGTTTATTCTGCTTTAGCAAGAACTATGTAAGAAACATAGCAAGAGGAAATATAGTCAGATTCACTTCTGATTGCATGCAAACATTTTATATTAATGTTTTTTTAAACTCCTGCTCACAAATTTTAGTTTGAAAAATTAAAAACCTGAAAGAATTTGAAAGAATACACTGTAAATCTTTGCCCATTTCCAATGTGCTAGTATTCTCCACACTGGCTATTTTTCTCATTCATATATATTTACTTTGTTTCTGAGCCATTATAGATTCTGTTGAAAATATCATGATACTTCATCCTGAAGTACTATAATATAATAGCTGAATTCTCCAATATCTTGGAAATGTCATATACAGAATTTTCTTTTTCATTCAGAATTCAATCAAGGTTAAGCTTCACAATTGGTTGATATATATTCTGTCATTGGCAGTTTAGACAGGTTGCCTTTTACAAAGAGTCAACATTTGGATTTGTCAGTTTTTTGTTTTTTTTTTCCATGATGAGTCTAAGCATTTTCTAAACTATGCTTCATACATGATAGTGGGTACTTACTACTGCATCATATACAAGGAGTCATATAATTTATATTTGATTACTTTAGTTAAAATAATAACCGCTACAAAGATACCCTTTTTATTCTCATTTGTAATCAAAAAGTGATAATTCGATAATAATATATCCTATTCTCCAACAACCCACATCTAGTTGGTTTTTTTTGGTCTTTATTTATTTTTTTAATGTTATATTAAAAAAATATGAGGTCCCCATATACCTCCCACCCCCTCACCCCACTCCTTCCCCTATAACAACCTCCTCCATCATCATGAGACATTTATTGCATTTGGTGAACACATCTCTGAGCACCACTGCACCTCATGGTCAATGGTCCACACCATAGCCCTCACTCTCCCACAGTCCACCCAATGGGCCATGGGAAGACATACAATGTCCGATAACTGTCCCTGCAGCACCACCCAGGACAACTCCAACCCCTGAAAATGACCCCACATGACATCTCTTCCTCCCACTCCCTACCCCCAGCAGCCACCATGGCCACTTTCTCCACACCAATGCCACATTTTCTTTGATTACTAATCACAATAGTTTATGAATGGAATATCAGTAAGTCCACTCTAATTCATACTCTATTCCTCCATCCTGTGGACCCTGGAATGGTTGTGTCCACTCCACTTCTATATCAAGAGGGGCTTAGATTTCACATGGATGCTGGATGCAATTCTCCTGCTTTCAGTTGTAGGCACTCTTGGCTCCCTGGTGTGGTGGTTGACCTTCACATCCAGTTGTTTTATATTCATTGGTAATAATTGCCTGACAAGGATTCCCTTAGTTTTTGGAAAACAGTGTCTTCCAAATTTTTCCACTGTTTCCACATTTTTTAGGAAACCTACTTTAAAGGAGAGATATCCTACTTTTCTCTCTTTCTCTCTCTCTCTATAGATATCTATATCTTTCTATATCTATATCTATACATAGAAGGAGAGAGATGTTCAACTTTTTTGAGGAAATTGCAAACTATTTTCTGAAAGTAGCTGTACCATTTCATACACCCACCAGCAGTTCATGAGGGTTCCAATTTCTTTACATTCTTGCCAAAACTTGCTATTGGCTGTCTTTTTGTAAAATTTTATTCATCATTACTTATGATAAAATATACATAACATAAAATCATTTTAACCATTTTAAATGAACAGTTCTTTGACATGAAATACATTGGCAATACTGTGTAACTTTCACCATTATTTCCAGACTATTTTCATCATCCCAACTAAAAGTCATGCTAATTTAATAATAACTCAGAATTCACTCTCCCACCCCCAACCTTGATAACCACTATCCACCTTCCTGTCTCTACAAATTTGCTTATTCTAAACATTTCATATAATAAAAACTACACAATATGGGTCTTTTTGTGTCAGACTTATTTCACCAAATATAATATATTCAAGGTTCATTCATGTTGTAACATGTACCAGCATATCATTCTTTTATATGGCTGAATAATATTCCATTGTATGGCTATATAACATTTTGTTTTTCCTTTCATGGATAATTGGGTTGTTTCTACCATTATTGTGAATAATGCTACAATGGAGATTGGTGTACACATATCTGTCTGAGACCTTGCTTTCAAATTTCAGGGTAATTTACTTAAAAGTAGATTACTCTGGTCATATGGTAAGTCTATATTTAGCTTTTGAAAAATCCTCAAACTGCTTTACACAGAAACTGAACTGTTTTACATTCCTACCAAAAATGTACAATATTTCCTATTTCTCCCCAGGTTTTTCAACATGTGTTATTTTCAGTTTTTTATATAATAGTCATCATTGTGGGTGTGGAATGGTATCATCGTACCTTGGTTTAATTTTTTTTTTTTTTTTTTTTAGTTGAGAAGCTGTAGGCTTAAAAAAAATCATGGAAAACATACAGAGTTCTGTAGGGAGCCACCCGCTGTGAGACCTATTTACAGTATCTCACAACATGGCGGATCTCACAATGTGGCAGATCTCACAACATGGCGGAGTTCACAAATCTGCCCTGTCATTTCCTTATTCTTCTTCCTCCCTGCTTCTTTGTTCTCCCCTTCCCGCTGCAACTCAGGTGACCACAGCAATATGCATGCGCAAGGCGTGAAACTCTGCAGACCCAGAATGAACTTTCAGCCAATCCCCTCCTTGGACGTCTGCCACCAGCAAAACCAGCCTATCACCTATGTACACGTTCCCTTCCCTCTCTATATATCCCCGTGTTTTACCCCCAATAAACGAGGCTTGATCAGAATCCTGTCTTGCCTCCATTCTTTCTCGTCCCCTGCCCCCACTTCTTCCCACAGGCCCCTGGAATCCGCCCCCGCTGGTTCAGACAAGTGGCGCCCTACGTTGACGGGGCCCGGGGATGAAGTTCTAGCCTACGCTGAAAAGCCTGGCCAGGTACCCCAAGCCATCAGCTGAGGCTGAGGAGACCCAAGCCATCCACATCAGCTTGGGCGGAAGAGACCCAAGCCATCAGCTTGGGCGGTGGAGACCTTCAAAAGACTGCCTATTTTCTGAAGACTGTCTCCGTGAGTGATCGGCTATAATGGGGCAGGCATCCTCTAGTGATAGTTCCCTTTTCCTGTCCAGCCTGCAGGCCCCGCTTAGGACGAGAGGAGTAAAGGTTAATGTTAAAGAACTCTCTCAATTCTTTGCCTTCCTAAAAGAAGTTTATCCCTAGTTTCCACAGGAAGGGAGCATTTACAACTCATAAAGGAGCTACAGCAGCTAAAAGAATTACAACACCATAAATGCAAAAAGGCAGTTAACCACAATCCTTTTATCGACTTCCCGCCCACCTGTGCCTGCTTACAAAGGCCACCCAGGCGTGCATCCCCTACAGTGATTAAAAAACCCCTCCTTTTTTTTTGCATAACCAGTCACCGAGAGGCAAACCAAGGGGTAAAACAATGAGGCAGATGGTGAGGTGAAGGTACTTCGTGTGCATTCCACTTTCCCCTTTAAATCTTTAAAAGAGCTTAAAACCGCCGCCTCCACCTATGGGCCCATTGCTCCATATACTATTACCATCTTGGAGCACATTGCCGATGCCTGGCTCACACCTCATGATTGGTGTACTCTTGCTCGCTCTGCTCTCAGTGCGGGAGATTACCTATTATGGAAATCCGAGTATGCTGAGTTCTGTGCCGATACAGCCAGGTGTAATTCTCAGGCCGGCAACGGGTCGAGTAATGATATGCTTACAGGGTCAAATGATTATAGAGATAATACAAATCAATGTAGGTATGACCCTGGCCTATTTGCTCAAATTCAAACTGCTGCCCTTAAGGCTTGGAAAAGGTTGCCCACAAAAGAACGCCCTGCCTCCTCCCTCACCAATATTAAACAGGGGCCGGAGGAGGAGCCCTTTTCAGATTTTGTAGGCAGATTGTGTGCGGCTGCAGAAAGACTGTTTAGCGATATGTAAACAAATTGCCTTTGTAAATGCAAATGCGGCTTATCAAGCCACAGACCTTATAGAAAGAAGGAGAACTTGTCTGGTTACATCAGGCTTTGTTCTGAAATTAGCCCCACCTATCAACAAGGCTTGGAAAAAGCTTTTACAGCCACAGTAAAAAGGTTGCTGTCAGTCCCAAACCAACATGCAGGGTCACCCTCTCCCTCCCCATCAGGGAAACGGGAGGCAGGGCCAGCCACAGGCCCTGAAATCCTTTCACAACTCTTCCAAATCCTTTCACAACTCTTCCGGCTCCCTACTGTCTACATGACAATGTAACTCTGGGCTAGTGAGGGCTAATATAGTTAAGCCACTGGAAAGAGAGAAAAACATGGCAACATTTGTGTTTTTTGTTTCCATGCTAATTCTAATTGGGCTTACTTAACCAAGGTAATAAAATTAGTACCAAATTTTTATCAAGGTCTAAAAGGAATTTTCAGTTTTAAATCAATAATTATCTCCAGAACTTCAAGTCTCAGTATAGTCTTACAGTAATAATCCAAAAATGTGTGCTAATGGTCTGCCTAACTGCTGCTCAAGTTATTTTAACTGATTGCTGATAACTAATAAAAATGTTTCCAAGCACAAGCTTGCATATTACAGGCAACATGAATTCCAGAAGAAATCTTGAAAGGTACAATCTAAGATGTGCTATATGACAGAGGATTTAAAAGCAGCTATACCAAGAAAGTAAAGAATTATGAGTCGATTGTAAATAAATTGTATGTTTCTGTTAATGTGTTGTAATTGTTTTGTGTTTGTCTGTCTGTTCATTCAATGTCACTGTATATTGTGATACCTCCAGATGGTAATATAAATTAGTAAAAAAAAAAAAAGAGCTCTATTCGAATGGCCAAAAATTAAATAAGCACTTATATTAATACTTAAGTTTATTATATTAATACATAAGTTTAAATGTTAATAAGATATCTACAATGATAAAAATTGTAAGTCTTGATTAACAAAATTACTATGCCTTTTCATAAAAAATGGTTCTTGCCTAGATTGAAATGAATAACTTATTTTTCTTCACAGAATAATATGAAGGATGTAAAACTTAAATGAATATTAAAAATGTTAAAAGTTTGTGAAAATGCTAACTGAAATTTAATAAGTCTTTGCAAAAAGGTGTTTTGTCCTAAAGTAGGATGGCTAATTTTCATAAACTCTTGGAACTTAAATGATTGTGGCAAGTTATAGAAAGTATTGTGGTAACTTTAAGTAAAGAAATGTGTTCTATAAAGGTAAAATTTGTCTTAAAATGATATAATTATAGTCTATATGGTTATAAATAATTATAAGAAGTTTTATAAAGCATTGTTTAAATTAAAGTGTTCAAACAAACCTGAATTAATAATGATAATAATAATAAAAGGTAATTTTATAACAGGGAAGTTTGGCTGCAGCCAGCCTCCCTTGACAACTTGCTTTTAGGAGGCTGTTTTTGATATTGCATGCTACTAAGTATTTATAGAAAAGTTCATTATTTTAACAAGCTTGTTTAGTGTTCATGGTATTATGTTATAAAAGATTTGCTTAATAACTTTGTATGTAGGCTATATGGAAAGTTTTTCTAGGAATAGCTCCTACTATAGAATGGATTGGGAATAATAGTAAGAATGGTCAATATCTGCATTTATATCAAATTTGTCATTTTCAGGCAGGTGTAAGAGATCCTTATATGTTTGTGGTTGGAAAATTAACTATAACCCAAAAATGCTCTATTCTACAAAAATGAGGCCTTGCATCCTAGTAGCCACTACCCCACAACTAACATACTATGGAAAAGGCAAACTAAAAATTTTATTATCCTCATCTGTGTCAAAGAGAGCCGCCTTCCTCTCTATATTGATAAAAAATTAGCCTCACAGGTTCAGTCGCTGCAGCTGCCATAGCAGGTGGTGCTCTTGGTCATGGCCTCATCAGCTTGCAATACTTTAAACAACAATGACAAATTAGCCTAGAATCCAGTGCACAGTCTCTTGACTCTCTGCAGTGGCAACTAACATCCCTCGCCCAGGTAACCTTACAAAACCGCAGGGCCCTTGATTTACTCACAGCTGTAAAAGGGGGAACCTGCCTTTTCCTTCAGGAGGAATGCTGCTACTACGTGAATGAATCTGGTATTGTTGAGCAAAATGTTAAGAAATTGTGAGAATTGCGGGAAGGAATAATGCCCTCCCAATCAACTTCCTCATCTGCCTGACTCACTTCCCCTCGCAATGTGGCTAGGTCCCCTCCTCAGCCCCCTAATCACTCTCATATTAATCTGTGCATTTGCACCTTGCCTCCTTAAATTTCTCCAAGAAAGGATGAAGCAAATCTCTGCCCACGTGATGTATCTTGCCGCTGTTTGTCAATACCCACCTATCCGGACCGAAGAATGTCAAAGAATGAACAACCAACCTTTGAAAATGCAAATTTCTTATGTTGTCTCATTTGCTATCCTGTACCCTAATAACATTTCTTTGCCTGTTTTCCCTTTACAGTCACCACCTCCCTTACCACGGCTTAACCTTCTCTGTTTAATATATATCACTGAATGGATTAGGCAAAGATCCAGCAGCTTGAACGAGCAATGGGCACCCTGGACTGACAAGACCGGGGCGGGTGTGGCCACACCCACCAATCTCAGTACATCATGCTTGTCATACGTGGTCTATGAGGGCTCCCGGTTATAGCTTGCTGTAATTGCAAGCCATCTGTCACTGAGGTGCTGGACTGGTTAGCCAATGACGGGCAACTGGGCTGACTCATCAGTCAACCTAAGACAGGGACGTGGATTTTTGCTGCCATGATTCCCAATGACGGGTAAGATTGATCGCATACTGGGTAAGACGAATCACTTACCGGGTGCAGCCCCAACCTAAGACAGGCACAGCCCCCCTTTCAGCACGGGATCACCTTTCAGCCACATACCACTACTGAAAATAAGCCCGGCTCTATCATGAGCCATCGCTGGCTGTTCCTCTTTTCAATTCATAATATATTAAACAGAAAAGGGGGACCTGTAGGGAGCCACCCGCTGTGAGACCTATTTACAGTCTCTCACAACATGGCGGATCTCACAACATGGCGGAGTTCACAAATCTGCCCTGTCATTTCCTTATTCTTCTTCCTCCCTGCTTCTTTGTTCTCCCCTTCCCGCTGCAACTCAGGTGACCACAGCAATACGCATGCACAAGGCACGAAACTCTGCAGACCTGGCACGAACTTTCAGCCAATCCCCTCCTTGGACGTCTGCCACCCGCAAAACCAGCCTATCACCTATGTACATGTTCCCTTCCCTCTCTATATATCCCTGTGTTTTACCCCCAATAAACGAGGCTTGATCAGAATCCTGTCTTGCCTCCATTCTTTCTCATCCCCTGCCCCCACTTCTTCCCACAGGCCCCTGGAATCCACCCCCACCAGTTTGAACAGAGTTCCTATATACCCTCTGTGATGATCTGATGCTGGGTGGACCCCAGAAAATCATGTCCTAGAGATAATCAATTCCATTAACTATGGTCCACAGCATACATTTGGCACACTTTTTCCATACTGTGCCATTATCAACACAGTATACTTTTGGTATAGACAAATGGATATTACAGTATCTGTGTTAACCACAGTCCATAGGTCACTCCAGTTGTGTTTTTCCCATGCTTCTCACATTCCCACCACTCTCCAAAAGTGACATACATCTGCTCTAGTTCAACCAGGACACTGTACCATTAACCACAATTCTCATCTGGGTTTATTGTGTTATTCAGTCCCTAGATTATTCTCTAGCTTTCTTTCAATTGACATTTACACCCCTAGACTACATTTTCCAACCACATTCCCATTTATAAGCCAGGTGTTACTATATGGTGTTACCATCAACTCAATACATTTTCACACTTTTAAATTCAAGTTAATTAAAACTTCTATGCACATTAAACATCAGTAGTCCATCTCATTCTTCCTCTTAAGAGCCCACTACCTATCACCAGATCTTGAAGATATTTTCCTAAGTTTTCTTCTAGAAGCTTTATGGCTCTTGCTTTCATATGTAGGTCTTTAATCCATTTTGAGTTAATTTTTGTATAAAGTGTGAGATAGGGATCCTTTTTCTTTCTTTTGGCTATGGATATTCAGTTCACCAGCACCATTTTTTGAAAGCACTGTTCTTCTGGAGCTGGGTGGGTTGTCAAAAATCACCTGACCATAGATGTGAGGGTCTGTTTCTGAACCAACAATTCATTTCCATTGATCTATGTGTCTGTCTTTATGCCAGTACCATGCTATTTTTACCTCTGTAGAGAGGTAATATGATGCTTTAAGGTCTGAAAATGAGTGTCCTCCAACTTGGCTTTTTCCTTTTTAAGATATTTAAAAATATTTTCTGGCTATTTGGGATCTCTTACCCTTCCAAAGAAATTTGATAATTGTGTTTTCCATTTATTTTTTTAAATGCTCATGGAATTCTTATTGGAATTACATTGAATCTGTATATCAATTTGAGTAGAATTGACATCTTAATAATATTTAATTTTCCAATCCATGAACACGGAATGTTCTTCCAAATATTTAAGTATATTTTGATTTCTTTTAACAATGCATTGCAGTTTACTGAGAACAAGTGCTTTATATCCTCTGTTAAGTTTATTCCTAAATATTTGATACTTTTAGTCACTATTGTAAATGGAATTTTTTTCCTGACTTCCAATTCAAATTGTGCATTAATAGTGTCTTTTAAGTCTCTTTCACCTGATATAAGTATAGCTAGTCTGGGTTTCTTTTGGTTTTTGTTTTGGTTTGATTTGGTTTGGTTTGGTTTGGTTTGGTTACTGCATGTGTGAATATCTTTGTCCTTCAATAGGTTT
This sequence comes from Dasypus novemcinctus, assembly GCF_030445035.2. NCBI lineage: Eukaryota > Metazoa > Chordata > Mammalia > Cingulata > Dasypodidae > Dasypus > Dasypus novemcinctus. Next base: position 51,851,835 of record NC_080679.1, on the reverse strand, counting down.
GGGGAATTTTCTACAATTATTTCTTCAAATATTCCTTCTGCTGCTTTTCCCTTCTCTTCTTCTGGGACACCCATGACACATGTTTGCATGTCTCTTGCTCTCATTTAGTTCCCTGAGACCCTGTTCATTTTTTTTTCATTTCTTCATCTGTTCTTATCTATGTTTGCTTTCAGAGGCCATGTCTTCAGGCTTACCAATCTTTCCTTCTGCCTCCTCAAATCTGCTGCTATATGATTCCAGCATATTTTTTATTTCATTTATTGTGCTTTTCATTCTGATAAGATCTGCTATTTTTCTATATATGCTTTCGAATTCTTGTGCTCAACCAATGTTTTCTTAATATCCTTAATCTTTTTAACCATCTCATTGAATTTATTAAGGAGATTTGTTTGAACATGTATGATTAATTTTCTCAACTCCTTTATGTCATCACGAGACTTATCTTATTCCTTTAACTAGGCCACATCTTCCTGTTTCTTGGTATGTATGATAATTTTTTGTGGTTGTCTTGGCATCTGGCTTTCTAGATGTATTTATTCTCCGTGCAGTTTCTCTCTTTAGTTTAGGGCTTTCTTGTCCTTGACTTTTCTCCCTTGCAGGTTGTGTAGTAAGACCTAAGGATGTAGTGGGTGCTTTAAACTGTAAAGGCTCAAGCTGCCCTCATTGTGCCAGGGACAATGAAGTTTCTCCCACCTTTCTCCTTTGCTAGTGGTAGGGATAGAGCCACAGTCATGTGTAATAATTGAAGTCATTCAGGCCTAAACTGTAGTTGCCCAGAGAAACTGATGAAGTTTCATGCCCTTTCCTCCCCTTCCTGGATCAGGGATGGAGTTGCAGTTGGAGGCAGCATTCTATGCTGTACAGATCCAAAATGACCACAGTTGCCCTGGTAGACTTCCAACTATTAAGTCTGTACTAGCTGAATGTACCTGCAGTTACCCGGAGAGTCTGGTGCCAGTTGCACCAGCTTCCTCCCTGCCAGAGATGAAGTTGAATCCTGGGCTAGGTCTACCACATGAACTGGGTGTAAAGAAACCAGTTCCTGTCAACACTGTGATTTTTCAATCAGCACCGCTTCCCCTCATGCTTTGGGAAGAATTAGAATGGTGGCTAATGACCTCTTTCCAACTTGGAGACAGGTTCAAATTTTAGCTTTTCTTAGGATTATACTTTAGCCAACCAAATTTACTAAACAGTAGCTGAAGTCAATGTCCAACTGCTTCTTCCTTCTGTTTTTGAGAAATGGAGTTTCTAACTCCAGTCACAGAATACTTACTGAGGCAGTTTGCACTGCCATAGAAGGATGATCCCCAGCCTCTGTGGCATGACTTGTGTTTTCCCAGAAAGGCTGGTAAAGTTCCCTCAGCTTCCTCCCTGCTGGAGGTGGGGCTGGGGCTTAGGCTAGAGCTGCAATCCAATCTGTGTGGAAAGAAGCTGGATCCTATCAGCACTGTGATTTTCAGTCTACACCACTCCCCCTCATGCCAAGGACAGTGTTAAAATGGCGGCTACAAGCCTCTTTCTGACTTGGAGAGGTTCAAACATTAGCTGTTCTTGGGATTATACTTTAGCCCATGGAATTTACTAATCAGTAACTGAGATTGGTGCCCAATCATCTATTCCTTCCCGACTTTTAGGAAGTGTAGTTCTTATTCTAGCCATGTAATAGCTCCCAAACCAATTTGTGCTGCCAATAGAGAATAAGCATTGGCTTCTGTGGCATGGAGTGTTGTACTTAAGAATCTTCTCTGCAGATGGATAATTTCCTCCTACCATTAGGATGTTTCAGGATGCTCTTCTGGTTTCCTGGAGCCCCTAAAAAGGTGCTTTAGATCTCTCTGGGTGATTACTATCTTCCCTGTAGCACAAATTGACTCTAGGTGCTCCTTAGTGTGCTGCCATCTTGCTAGTTGTCTCTGACCATGGTAACTTTGAAATAAGCTTTAAAGTCAGGAAGTATGAGTCTTCCAACTTTGTTCTTCTTTATCAAAGTGGTTCAGGATTTCAAGGCCCCTTATAGTTCAAAGTAAATTTAATAATAAACTTGAGTGTCACATGAAGTATGGAAAATTTTCTATGTATGCCCTGAAAGAAATCCTTTTTTCATGTAGATATAGATTTGAGGTCTCTGAAAACCAGACCCAGAGTCTCATTGTGCAAGTCATAGAGTTAAAATAGAAACTAAATTCTCAACCTTGTAGGATACCTGCTGGTAAGTATGACCATTGATGGGAAGGGAATGGGATCCTGAAAATTGGAATGGGGACATAGGGTTCATAATAATGGCAGTGGGGACAGACATTGAAACTCTAAATTCTTATCAGTCTTTACCTGATAAACCTGTAATGGTTTTCCCTGAGGAAACAGCCACCTGACTCCAGATACTCTAAGGAAACAGTTATCAGCCCTACCAACCTGAGGAAACAATTTCCCAACCTCAGGTCTGCTTTAAGAAGTCTGCCATCCAAACTCCACCTGCAGAAATTAATCCTGTCTCACTAGATGAAACTGCAATGGGATGCCCTGACATAGCTAGCTTGCAAAACACTTCCTATCTTTCTCTTTACACACCCCATCACTCCTTTATTCCTCCAAAGCTATAATTAGATTGAAGTCCAAACAGGCCCCAAAAGTTGACAAATTCATACTTCCATGAAGAAGTATGCTGTGCTCCAAAAGAATTGCACAAGTTTGCCAATTTATATAGACAAAAAATAATGGAATATTTGTGGGAATTTATATTAAGGGTGTGAGATAATGGTGGAAGGAATATAAAGTGGGATCCAGGGTGAATTTATTGGTATGGAACCATGTAGCAGAGATTCTGGATTCAGTGGTGTAGATTGAAGTGTTAGAAAGGGCTCCAACAGTTTATTCAGGTCCCTGGCTGAAACATGGATCAAAAGATGGCTGACATTATCTGAAGTTGAAATGCCATATAATGGTATAATTTAGACGAGGTACAATTTAGATGAGGACATCCAAATGCTTAGAGAGACTGGAATCCATGAGTGGGTCTATCATATAAGACTTGTTTATCTACCTCACGAATGCCTAAAGGATACTCCTTACACCAGAATTATGAGGAATAAATTTTTGAGACTAACTCCATGTTCCCTGAGAAGTGCTGTGATTGCTCTTCTCTGTAGGTCAGATATTACCTTGGGAACTTCTGTCATTGAACTGGGTCCTTAAACAAAATGGGGATGATCAGATCCAGGGTTGGCAGAAGCGATGTGGCATCACTTAATCATCAGAGACAAGGTGAATATGGCTATCACAATGAACAGTAGACTCAAAGTAGAAATCAAAAGAGTCTGAGACTCAGTGACCTCTGGCATTGGCTAATAGATCAAGGGGTACCTAGAAGTAAAATAGATGGGCAGTCTATTGAAGTTCTACTTGATTTGTATAAGCAGAAGTGTTCTAGGTCATATGAACAAAAGTCTAACTTGAATTACAAAAACAAAGGATTATGGTCCCTAATCAATTCCCAGACTTGAGACAGTTTACAGACACAGAGCCTTTGAATTACAGAATAGCTGAGTGCCCTTGGGGAAGGACCCTGTCCAAAATTTATACTGTTAATGTTCATCCCAGTCTTCCCCAATGAGACCTATGGAATTTTACCAGGGTAACTATGCATTGGGGAAAATGAAATGAGCATTTTGGTATTATTAGACACTGGCTCAGAAATGACATTAATTCCAGGAGATCCAAAACATCACTGTGGTCCACCAGTCAGAATACGGGCTTATGTCTATAAATATTTTTATTTAGAGATTAAGTGTGGTTTAAGGTGAACTGTATGGCTGCCAAGTGACAAGAGGTGACTGTGATGCTTAGGTTCATATGTCAACATGGCCAGGTAAAGGTGTCTGGTTTGGTCAAGGATGAACTGGCCTAATTGTTTCTGCAAGGACCCTTTGTGGATTTAAATAATTTGTAAGTTGATTGCCTCTATGACTGATTACATTTAAAATCAAGTGGAGAGTTTGCCTTTGGTAATGAGATATGTCTCATCCAATCAGTTGAAGGCCTTAAAAAGAACTGATGATTTAAGCAGTGAGAAGAGAGGATTTTCATTTCTACTTCAGCCAGCTAGCTTCTCCTGGAGAATTCATCAAAAACTTTCATCAGAGTTTCTAACTTGCAGATTTCCCTGGAATTTGGACTCTTTCATCCCCATAGTTGCTTGAGTCAATTTCGTAAAACCACATAATATTTACAAATATATCCTGTTGTACTGATTCCCTAGAGAACCATAACTAATATAGATTTAGCAGCTTTGTTGTATAGTTTTTGAGATTTTCTATATATAGTATCATGTCATTTGCAAATAAGGAAAAATTTACTTTCCTTTCCAATTTGGATGTGTTTTACTTCTTTTTCTTGTCCAACTGTTCTGGCTAGAACTTCAGTACAATGTTGAACAATAGTGGTGACAGTGGACATTCTTTTCTTGTTTTAGACTTTAGAGGAAAAGCTTTCAGTCTTTCACCTCTGAGTATGATGTTGGCAATGGGTTTTTCATATATGCCATTTATCATGTTAAGGAAGTTCCTTCTTTTCCTATTTTAAAGTGTTTTTATCAGTATGGATGCTGAATTTTGTCAAATGTCTTTTCTACATGACTTAGGATCATGTGTTTCTTTCCCTTTAGTTTTTTAATGTGGTTTATTTAATTGATTTTTTTCCATTGAACCAGCTTTGCATGGGATAAAATCCCATTGATCATGGTGTATAATCCTTTTAATGTGCTGTTCAATTCAGTTTGCAGGTATTTTTTTGAGGATTTTTGCATCTATATTCTTAATGGAAATTAGTTCATGATTTTCTTTTCTTGTAGTATCTTTACCTGGCTTTGGTATTAGTGTCATGTTGGCCTCAGAGAATGAGTTAGACAGTGTTCCATACCGTTCAACTTTTTGGAAAGTTTTGAGCATGATTGGTGTTAATTATTCTTGGAATGTTGGTAGAACTCCCAAGTGAAGTCCTCTGGTCCTGGACTTTATTTTGTTGGGAGGTTTTCGGTGATGATTCAATGTTTTTACTTGTTATTTCTGAGGAGATCTTCTATTTCTTCTAGAGTCACTGTGGGTTGTTTGTGGTTTCTAGGAATTAGTCCATTTCATTTAGGTTGTCTAATTTCTTGGCATACAGTTGTTCATAATATCCTCTTATGAAATGTTTTTATTTCCTTGGGGTCAGGAGTAATGTCTGCCTCCTCATTTTTGAGTTTGTTTATTTGCATCCTCTCCTTTTTTCTTTGTCAGCCTAGCTAAGGGCTTGTCAATTTTATGGATCTTTGCAAAGAACTTTGCAAAGAACTGGTAAAGAAATTTAGTCTTAATTTCATTTATTTCTGCCATAATCTTTGTTATTCCTTTCATGCTGCTTGCTTTGGGTTTAGTTTCCTATTCTATTCTTTTTGTAGCTCCTCCAGGTGAACTTTTCTTTTTTAATGTAATCATTTAGTGCTATAAATTTCCCTCTCAGTGCTGCTTTTGATACATACTATTATTTTTGATAGGGTGTATTCTCATTTTATTAGTCTCAAGATATTTACTGATTTCCTTACAATTTCTTCTTTGAGTCACTGGTTGTTTAAGAGAGTGTTATTTAACTTTTGTATATTTATGGATTTTTCAGTTCTCTGCCTGATATTGATTTCCAGTTTCATACTATTATGGACAGAGGAGGTGCTTTCTATAATTCAATCTTTTCCATTTTATTGAGACTTGTTTTGTGACACAACATGTGGTCTCTCCTGGAGGATGATCCATGTGCACTTGAGAATGTTTTTTGATGTCATTTTGTGAGTTAACTCTGAAGATCAGTTTCTTCTTCTTTTCTATTTATTGTTGATTGACTTTGTGTTAAAGCTCTTCTCTGACACTTCATCTTACTTATTCTGAACTGTTCAGATATTCTCAGCTCTTCTCCATCTGATTCTTGCCCTGCATAGACAGTACAATTTTTAAGATTGCAATTTGTGTGCAGGTATTTCACCTTTGGCAGAAACCTTCCTTTCCTCTGTTCCTTCTCCAGGAATCTTGATCTGTTCTGTTTGTTTCTGCGCAGAATTTTCTCCCCAGCTTCTTTGATCTCTTAAATTCTCTTCTTCATTCCTATGATTTGTTTAAATTTTCTCTCACTCAGTGCCCCCTTTTACTTACTTACTTTTTTCAGTTTTGTAATATATCCTGACTTACAGAAGTTCAGTTCCCCTTCCTTTTCTTTTTTATTTTTCCTTTGAGGCTTTTCTGCCTCCAGTGTTTTCTCTGTTAGATTGGACAGATGGGTCCAATCTAGAAAATTGGGTCAATCTAGAGAAGTGTTTTATGTTTGGGTAGTCCAGCTAACAGAACCTGGATTGAGTAAGCATACCTCTTTCCAACTTTTCTCCTGCAGTGTCTTTCTCTCTTCCTCCTGACTCCTCCTGCAAGCTGTCTTCTAGAAACTTAAAAAAAACCTACAGTTTCATGGGCATGTTAATAGAGAGTAAAAAAATACTACTCTCTATTAGTAGTATTACTACTAATACCTGCTTTTAAGTTATATACATATACTTCAGACAAGCAGTACTTCTGCGGAAGAAAAAATGGCATTAGAAAAGGACATTTAGGGGAATTGCACTATATGTGAAGTTTTTTCCTGAAATAAATGAGCTCGAAGTTTAAAAAGTCAATTATTAATCTTTTTTACTTGGTCATTGCCATTTGGATGCCCGTTATATGCTTGTAAAGATTTATATACAATTTAAATATTTTACAATAAAATATTTTAAAATACTGGTTGAGGAAAGCTATATTATGTGAAGACAAAATTTGTATGAGGTTTAAAATAGGGCAAAGGGAATAGAGAGAACAACATGACTCTCATGGTCTTTAAAAATAAACAGGAACCAGGTTTTTCTTGACCCAAATCTTTTGGAAGACTATGAAAGACTTATTCAATAATAAAAAGATAAAATATATGGTGATATAATCGCTAATGAGAACAAAATTTACATTTGAGACAAAATATGGCAGAAAGAATAGAGAGAATAAGATGAATCTTGCCTTGATATAGCTCTATTTGTTTATCTAAATATATGCATATACATGTACATATATATATTTACTTACATACATATACATAGCTAACAGTAAATCAAGTCTTTTCCTGACTCAAACTTTCATGAAGACTACAGTACCACATTGAATAACATAATGAATAATATCCTCAATAGGAGATAAAACCTTCACAAACACTTGGGCAGAAGTGAACAACTTATGTCTCCATAATATTTCACTTTAATGAAATATAAGCATGTAATCCTTTAAAAAACAATGTTCTAAAACTAAAAAATATGATTTCAAAGATATGAACAGAATTGGAAAGACACTCTAACCAGTGGAGACTTGAGGTTGGGCCTGTCAACATAAAACAAGTTTGAACTCATATCTAACTCTCCCTTTCTGATGTAGTTTAATTCAGATATGGGCAGAGAAAATGTTACACAACAATACTAAAAGTATCTGCTACAGGACTTAAGAATAACTTCTGTGATTTTTAGCCTTAGTAGCTAGAAGGATGGAGCTGCAAAAAATGAAATGGGTAAAGCTGTATTTTAGGCAGATTTGGGAAGACAAGTCATGCATTTAGTCTTGGACCAGTTGAGTTTAAAAGGTCTAGTTTTGTTGAAATGGAGATAACAAATAACAAGTTAGATTAAAATGGATTTCAGGGTTAATATCTATACTTAATACATGTATTTAGATGTCATTGGCAAGGTAATGGCATTAAACCCAATGTTCTTTGGTGGCAGGTTTACCTCACAGTAACATGGACAATCGTAATTTTGACTCCCAGACATCCTTCTTAAAGGTCTCATCTCTCCTCCCATAGAGCTCTTCCCATCTCAGCAGTGCTTCTTTTTGTTACCACCTCTCCTCTTCTCTCCTCTTTTCCCTCTTAGACTTGCATCTATCCCTACTCCTCAACCTCCAAACTGAGCTCCTAATCCAGTCCTTATTCACCTGATCTATAGGGCCTTTCATTTACTGTGATTTAACCTCTGTAGAAAGCCACTGTAGTCTTAAAAAGTAATAAGTATTTCTTGTAAAGAGTTGCAAAGCATTCTAATTTTAAGTCTATCATATTTGTTGTTTTAATTTTGTTTTATTCATGTGTGATACCAACCATATTGAGAGGCTCAGCAAGGCCTCATTTTTTAAGTAAAATATGTTTTATTAAAAAATAAAATGAAACTCTATGTTTTGCTGGATAACTTGATTCTGACTACTGATGCTACCAATCTATTCCCCATTCTTCAAATTAAAAAAAAAAAATGAAGCAGGTGTTTCACTACAGATGCTACAACCATTAAAATGATAATAAGTAATTACTACAAGCAACTTTGTGATCACAAATTAAACAACTTACATGAAATGGACTGATTCTTCAGACACTAACAACAACCAGAACTCAATGAAAGTGGAGACAAAATTAATAACCCTTTTCATTTAAGAAATTAAATTCAAAACTTTTGAAAAAGAACTCCCATCCAAAGAAAATTTCCAGTCTTTAATGGTTTCACTAGAGAATTTTACCAAACTTTTAAAGAAGAATTATCACCAATTTTATACAACCTCTCTCGAAGGAAATCCCTTTAAGTAGTAAATGGAGGAAGGGGGAGTTCTGTGTTCTTGACTACAGCAGTTTGGAGTGGAGTCTCCACCTTATTGTACTAGAATGAGGCAAAAGAGAGCAGACCTACATCAAATACTCACATTGTCATTGAATTTTTTAAAGTTTTCTTGAATATATGTTTTTTTCTTTTTACTTTTTTTTTTACTGTAGAGCATGTCATCAGAGTGTCTCATGCTGTCCTGCCGGAAGTTCCATCAAATCAGGCTTTCTATAAGCCCCTAGATTGTGCCTAAGGCTCTACAGGAAAGAAAATCATACCCATATAGGTATCTGTTCCTGTAAGGGTTAATTGATGGTTCTTCTAAGTTAGAAATTGCCCTATAAGCTCAATGTACCCCCATTTTGTCACTACATTTCTCTCCAGACTTGTGCCATTTTAGGAGCTGAGCATTATTTTCTGTTGCTAGAGAATTGTGTTTTATGATTCCTCTATTTTTATTTTTCAAAAGTACTTTGACTGTTATTTCCTTCACCTTTCCATGTAAATATGTGAATCAGTATGTCAACCCATACAAAAAAAAAAAAAATCCTGCTTTGATTTTGATTATTTTTGTGTTAAATCCATAAATATATTTGTGTAAAATTGACATATTTATTATACTTTTCCTAACCATGTACACAGGATTTTTCCATTTATTTAGGTCTTCTTTGATTTTTTTTACCAGCTTTTCTACTTTTATAATACAGATCATCTATAAGTTTTGTTAGATTATATCTAATTATTTCATTTTAGAGTGAGAAAACCATTATAAATGGCATATTTTTTTAAATGTTATGTTGCAATATTAGATTTTTAGTGTATAGAAATGAAATTGATTTTTGCACATAGAGCTTTATACTGTTACCTTGCTAAACTCACATTTAGATATTGTGGGTTATTTTTGTTTGTCTTAGATGTCTTGGAATTACCTAAAAAACATCCAAACAGGTTGTTTGGAAATATACACAACTTTTCGCTTGTTTTCTTTTCCTACCTGGTTGCTATTTATTTATTTATTTATTTATTTTTACTTGCTTTATTGCATTGGCTTGAATTTCCAGCATAATGTTAAAAAAGAGTAGAAATAGTCGATATCCTTGCCTGGTTTTGATCTTAGGTGAAATGTTTTCAATCTTTCACCATTAATATTATGTGAGCTGTGGAATTATTGTAGATTCCCTTTATATAGTTGCATAAGTCATCTTTCATTTTTGTTTGATGAAGGTTTTTTCAAGAATGCATTTTTTTTCTGCATCAATTAATATCACGAGGTATTTATCTTTAATCTATTAATATGGTTGATTGAATCTATTACTTTAGGAATATTGAACCATTCTTTTATTCCCAGGTTAGAAATATAAGCTCATATTTTTTTGGATTTCATTTTTTAATTTTGGAGTAAGGGAATTTTTCCTCTATACTCACAAGGGCTATTTTGTGTAGTTTTTGTTTGTTTTTTTTATTTGTTTTGAGAAAAAGGACAAGAGGTAAAAATAGATTTGAATTTGAAAGTAACATAATGTAGATATAAAAGCATATCTCTTCCTTTCTTACTGGATCTTTAAATAATTGATGTCACCAAGTGAAGGGAGACCTGTAATCAGGAAGACTTCACACAGTGAAATATGTCCTCATGCACTTCCTGTCTTCATAGCGTTACATTTGGAAGAAACAGTATAGGAAATTGTTTTGAAAATAATATTTCTAATATTTTACTTGTAATTTTATACTCTCCATCACCAACTCAATATATTGCATTTAAATGTTAATTCTATATAATAATCTTATTTCAGGTAACTTTGCTTTCTTTTGTTATCTCTTTTGTTCAAGAGTTCCTAAGATTTTATGCAGGACATCATATATCTGTTATAATTAGTGTTATTACAAATTAATTGCTTCCTATCTCAGATGATAAGTAAATAAAATAGAGAAAAGTTTTGTTGTTATTTTTTAGTTATCTGTCAGTCCTTTCCTATTCTTCATTGTGTCACAACCAACTACCAATATCATAAACAAATTTTTATCTAAACCCTTTCTCATTCTTTCACATGGAAGTTAATTTGATTTCAACCAGTTCTGAGAATTTCCAATGTTGGATATTTTTCATTTTCAGTAGGCTCATAGGTCTCAGAGAGAATAAATTCCTTTACTTCAACATGAGATCCTCAATCTTTTCTATATCTATGTCCATGTATTCTCACTCAATGAAAATAAAGATTATATATTCTCTTATATAGGGCCAGCTTTTCCAACTGATATTATCACATCAAGATATTTACATCTCAAAACAGTTCTTCTTCCTTTTATATCATAAGTGGCTCCATTTGAAAGTTCATACCAGCAAGATTTAAATCCCTAAAATTCATGGTATTAAAGAAAGAAATTCTTCTACTCCCTCCAAAATAACCAGACTCCAATAAACTAAACCTTCTATTTCTTAATTCACATTTTAAATTTATATTCAAAATTCTTTTTTTAGATGAAATAGACTTTATTTATTTTTTTAAAGATTATTGGTCATGCAAAATGTTACATTAAAAAATATAGGTTCCCATATACCCCATTCTCCACACTCCCCCACTCTTCCCACATCAACAACTTCTTTCATTAGTGTGGTACATTCATTACATTTGATGAATACATTTTGGAACACTGCTACAAAGCATGGATTATAGTTTATGTTGTAGTTTACACTCTCTCCCAATCCATTCAGTGGGTTATGGCAGGATATATAATGTCCTGCATCTGTCCCTGTAACATCATTCAGGACAACTCCAAGTCCCAAATATGTCTCCATATCACACCATTTCCCCTCTCCTTGCCTTCAACAACTTCCATGACCACTGTCACCACATCAATGATATAATTTATTCCATTGCTAGAGTCACATAATTCTATAATAAAATTAAAGTAAGTCTATAGTTAGCCCATTCTAATCCATATTTTATTCCTCCATCCTAAAGATCCTGGGATGGCAATGCCCACTCCACCTCTAAAATGAGAGGGGGCTTAAATCCCACATGACTGGTGGATGGGATTCTCCTGCTTGCAGTTGTAGACCCTCTCAGTTCCTTGATGTGGTGGTTGACCATCTTCACATCCTTGTTAGGTGACCTGGGTAAGTCCAACAAACTGGATAGTAGGTGCTGCAACTCTGCTGAGGCTCAGGGCTCAGCTGGCTCATGGACAGTCCAGAGATGCAAGTTTCCTGGGCATACACCAACCCCAGCACCAAACACAGGTTTAGTAAAAGTGACCAAAGAAGCATGTGTAGAGAATCACATCTGAGTCCATCTCCATCACAGGAGCACAAATACCAAAGCAGGGCCCACTGGGAAGGCAAAATTGTCAAAACAGAAATTATTAATTTACCATCCAGTCACTCAAAAACACAAGACATTTGGAATTTATGATATGCCCATGCATTTCCCCCCAAATTCTGAGTCCATTGCCTAAGTCATTCTCAGAGATATCATTTGTATTGCTCATTATGCCTACTTTATATTTCTCCTGTTTTAGCTTTTCTCGCCATCATCTTAATTATGAGCCTTGTTAGCATCCTAATCTTTTCTTGTATTGCCAATCCTATGAACTGTACTCTCTACCTTCATTATTACCCTCCATCAGTCTGCCAACAGAGTAGTTTAAAAGATATATTCTGCTTTAAATGCAGTAATTCTTCTTTACTAAATCTTTTCTTGCGGTGAAAATATCCTTCATTAATAGTACATTTCCTAACTTCTTAATAGTATTTTTGGCTTTTCTATGTGCCCTACACCTAGCTTAATTCTTTGTAGTTCTGCAGACACCACACTGATTCATATTTCCCTTCCTTTGTAAATGATGATCCCTCTGCCTAGAATTTTCTTTCCTATCTTTTTCTTTCAAAGTATATTGGTTTTACAAATCACTACCTTCTTGAAGACACTGTTACGCTCTTTCTTCCACTGCGAAGTCTTTCTTGACCACCAAAGATCTTGATTTCTTGAGCTATATTACTGTTTCTTTTATTAAACCATTCTTGCTCATATCATACTTCATTGCAAAGTTTGTTTACAGGTCTGTCTCTCCCATTTGACTGTGGAAACATTAGATAAGAAACCAAGGTTTATTCAAATTTATATCTCAAGTGCTTTGTCCAATGCCTGGTACCTAACAGATATATTTTATTTATATTAGTCATCTGATAAGAGAATTAATAAATAGATCAACATTTATATTCTTCTAAAGCAATACATTTGTTGTTTGTGTTCTTTCCTGACATGGCCATTGGATTCATAGGACAGTTAAAACAAGCTCAACTCTATTTGATTACTTAAAATCATCCTTCTTTCAGTATTCACAGTTTTCAAATTCTCAGTATGTGCTGTTTTATATTAATTTATTTTCTTTAAAAAGTATCATTTAAAAGAGTAAAGAAAATCTGAAAACTTTGTGAAACTGCCACAGCTTTCCAAACCTAATCTAAGTGATGTCACCATGGGGTTAAATAACTCAAGTTTTATAATTGCAGTCTCTGAGGCCACCTAGAAAAGAAACTAAGACTGTACCTTCAATCATTTTTTTAAATCTATTAATTAAAATCTATTCAGACTTTTCAGAAAGAACATTAATATTTTTAAAGAACAGTATAAAATGTAGAAATAAAACCACTAAAACTCAATCTTCACTAGCATAATCAGATCTAAGGAATTTGTCTAAAAACAAATACTTATTTAATATTAATAAAGGAAAAGACATATATTTTAAATCTATGGTAAAATTCTGAAAAGTTTTTGAATATCTATTTTTGTAGAAGAAATAACTCTATTACCTAATTGACAATGTAATTAATTTCCTATTTCAGTACCAGGAAAACATTACTCAAAGTCTTGTAGAACATTAAAAAGGTAGATATGTAGATTATTTTGTATGGATGTTAATGATTAATTTTGCTAAATCAATTCAAGTTATTGCTATTGTGATTTTCTGATTTAGATTAATACAGTAGAGTGAAATAAAAGGTATTTTCCCCCATATTTTAATTCCTGTATCCACAGATAAAATGAAGGGTTACACAATCTAAGCTAAATTTTAAATATTTTAATGATATTTTAAATGGAAAATGGGGCCATGTAAATAAAACCAAAATTAACAAGTAAAATTATATTATCTACTTTCATAAATTTAAGCAGGTAGAACAATGTGTTTGTCTTTGAGTATTATGTGCAAAATTGGTATGCTTAAGTGGATATTGTAATAGTCCAGTTTATCCAGCTGCTTGGGCATCAGCAAAAATTAACAAAAAGTAAACTGTATGTAACTTTACTGATGTGGTAAAAATGATATCATGAGTGGACAATTAAGGAAATTGCAGTGGTAGAAAGCTTTAGGAGACTATGTGCTCTTGCACTATGTACTGTGGAAAAAATGACAATGTCAAGTGCAGGATGAGAGTCACAGCTAGAACGGGGGTTAAGGACAGGACTGTGTGAGGCATAAGTCTAACATGACTTATCCGTATTTGTTCAATCTAACAAGTTATGTTTCTAAGGTTAGCAACTTTAGTCTCAAAATATTATATTTAATTGTTATATTTTTTTCTTTTGGGATCTCAAGTGCATATAACTGAATTTAATCAAACCTTCAGATCTTACATTATCATTATCTGCATGTGCAAGGCAACTCTTTGTATTCTTTTCTTCTATTATTTTTCATCTCCACTGTCCTCTAAACCCCCTCTTCCAAAAATGAGATCCAACCTAATGTTTTAAAGATATATGCTTACAATTCACTTTCTATACATTGATTTATAAATAGCTATTTCCTTAAAATATAACATAAAATAGTGTGATTTTATGTGGAGATAAATTTTTAATTAACACCTAGTATTGTGGTATAAATCTCCAATATTTTATTGCTTTCACTGCTCACTTTTTTATATTTCTGTAATGATAGCTTAGTTCTTATAACTGCAATATATATTATGCCAGTATATTTATCAACTCTGTATTACTGGATATTCTCCTCTTACAAGTAATTCTGTGATTAATTCTCTCATACATGGTTCCTCGTGGAACAATGCACAAGTTTTTCTGAGGTGTATAGGTAGGCATGGTATTACCAGGCTGCAGCTCATATTCAGCTCAACAAGGACTGCCAGATGGTTCTACAGAATGGCTACGTGTTCACATTCCCATCAGCAGTGCATGAGAGTCCCTGTTTCACCATATCATCTTCAGTTCTCTAAATTTACAACATTCAGATTTACTGTTTTTATAGTGAAGCATTCAACACATGTGCATCTTTGTAAGCATGTACTTTTAGCATTTTAATACTGGACATATATTTCTTATGAAAATTCACTATGCCCAAAAGACCTCTACATAGACGCTTGAAAATAATGAAGAAATTAACAGAGCCTTGTAAAATAGTACAGTTCTCTGAGGGCATGTTTTACGATTCTTTATGGCTTATTCTTACCATGCTTAATTTCACAATTTTTCATAGAATATACAGAAAATATATAAAACAATAAATTTAAAATTTAAAATTGGGCTCAATTAAAATAAAATACATATTTATGTTTCAACATAAACAAAATGAAAGAAGAAATATACTTATCATATAATTTTTTTGTACTTCAGTAGAAAAACAATTTGTTTGATTCTAAGCTTCCTGGTGACTAAATCCTTAGCAAATGTGCTTGAGGAAAAAGAAAAGAAAAATAACAAAAACAAAATCAACAACACTAAATTTTCAAAGGAGATGTAATGATAGATATAAATGAGATTAAAGAAACATTAGAATCATGTAAAACCCTAGGGCAATGTACTTGAGACAGCAAAAGAAGTAGATGATTTCCAAGACAGGTAAAATTTATACAATTCAACTCATGGAGAGATGGTAAGCCAAACAGCTAAAAAACACATAATAAATTGAAAACATAACTTAAAATATACAATTTAAAAGGAAACAAGATGTAGATAATATGATAATTTTAGTTATATTAATGACTTTATTTACATTAACCATTAAAAAATTGATGAATCCTAAGTTATTTAAGGAATTTCAGAGAGAGAAAGATAGAGGCTACCAGCTTGTTTATCGGAAGCTACCATCATTTTTAATACAACTATCCAATGCTATTTTTCAAAGGGAAAATAATTGATAAAAATTATAAAACAATGTTAATAAATGTGCAATGTTTTAAAAATAACATAAATTTCTAATAAACTTTAAGGTATGTTTATCTAAAAATTTGACATATAGTTTTTTTTTACATACATATATTTTTAAAATATTTTTCAATAGGTGTCACAAGGGATCTTCAGTTGCTTATACAATAATTCTCCCATCTTTTCTTTTTTTTTAAGATTTATTTATTTATTTCTCTCCCCTTCCACCCCTCTCCCCCAGTTGTCTTGCTCTCTGTGTCCATTTGCTGTGTGTTCTTCTGTGACCACTTCTATCCTTAGCAGCAGCACCAGGAATCTGTGTTTCTTTTTGTTGTGCCAGCTCTCCATGTGTGTGGCACCATTTTTGGGCAGGCTGCACTTTCTTTTGCACTGGGCAGCTCTCCTTATGGGGCACACTCCTTGTGCATAGGGCTCTCCTATGCACAGCACTCCTTGCCAGCACTCTACATGGGCCAGCTCCACAGGGGTCAAGGAGGCCCGGGTTTGAACCGCGGACCTCCCATGTGGTAGGTGGACGCCCTAGTCATTGGGCCAAGTCCGCTTCCCCTGTCTTTTCTTGATATTTAGTCCCTAATTCTGTGCTGAGTAAAGTGTGCTCAGCTATGGGAGACTTGTTGCACATGGAGAGCCTATTACCCTATGCAACTGGGCTGGCCATAGCCCATGGAACAGAATAGAATGTTTGCTATTGTAAAAAACCTTTTCTCCCTGAAATAAATTGAATTTCTCTTTTTCCCCACACTTATTGCACTTTCTGCAGGACTATGAGCCTATATATAGTCAAAATAAAATATGAGAAAAAGGGGAAGAGTTCAAGAGTTGCTGACCCAGTCCTTCTAATCCCTTAGTTAATACACACATAATCCTAGATTTCTTTCTCTTTTTTTAAATTAAATTATATGTGTCCTTGTGGTCTACACCACTGTTAACTGTTCTGTTACTTGCATCAGAAAACATTCTTAACTGACACAGAATAAAGAAAAGTCATCAACTTTTTCAACTACACACACAGTAAAATAAAAATAAAAGGAAATAATTTAAATATTACAAAAAGAGCATCAATCCTGATTTACATTTCCACCAAAGAAAAACTAGGGATACCTGTTTTTGATGCAGCATCTTTAGAGGATTTAATTTAGGCAATAAGATATTTTTAATTGTACATTTTAAAAATAATATCTTTATTTACAGACAATATGATTGTTAGCCATAATAACTTCATCTTTTTTAGCTATAGCACCATCTTCAAAATAAAACAGGCTCAATTTGAGAATTTCCTAAGGTACCGGATATGAGATAGATAAGCAAAATTCTAGTGTTTCTCTACTGAAAAACAGTAGTCAGAAGTAAAACTTATATATGGATATATTTATGCATTATGAATACTTTCTTGAATATATGATATATATTTTACACATATGTATATTTATGTGAGATGTAGATGACAGATAGATAGGTATCACTTGGATAAAACACAATTTCTTAGGATCATATTTAAAGTAATAGAATAAAACTTATAGTAAAAGTTTAAAAACCATGGTACCAAACAAACAGATACATAATTATGTCTGAAAATGGGGACAATATAATTTTGACAACTGGACAAATAATTTTTAAAAATATATGAAATATCAAGTATCTGAGAATATCTACTTATATATTCTCATTATAACATGAGATGTTATTTTAATATTGCTCAGTCCTAAGTATACAATTTTGAGAATTTCTAAGACAGAAACATCATTCAACCTTTCAAAACATGTTTTCATCATATAAAGGAAAAAATATGAAAATACATTTAAATTGGCTTACTATATTTTAAATAATACCACAGATTTTTAAAAGAAAATCACAGATGTTTTTCTAAGAAAAAATTGCTAGGTATATGCTTTAAAAATGTATTTTAGGGGAGCAGAAGTGGCTCAAGAAGTTGAGCACCTGCCTCCCACATAGAAGGTCCCAGGTTCAATTTCTGATGCCTCCTAAAGAAGACAACCAGATGCCACAACCAGCAGATGCTACAACTAGCAGATGACAGAGTCAGCGAGGAGTGGATGTGGCTCAGGCAACTGGGCACTCACCTCCCATGTAGGAGGTTCTGGGTTTGGTTCTTGGTGCCTCCTAGAGAAGATGGGCAGACACAGCAAGCAGACAAAAGCTAGACAGATGAGGAAGCCATCTGTTGTGGGGGGCGGGGGCTAGAGCAGTGTTAATAAACAAATATTTTTAAATATATATTTTATTTTGCTGACTGAAGTCCATTTTCAATTTTTTCAATTTCTTACTAGCCTTATTTTGAATAATATATTGCAAATGATTGAAATTAAAATTTTTATATGTGAATGAAAGAAATGATTCTTTGCTTTTAAGAACTTGTCTTTCATATATTACTCTACTTTCTTTTCACATTCTGTTTACTTTAGTAGAGACTGAAAATGCATTTACTTTATCTCTAAATCATTACACATTAGTTATTAAAGTTTCATTAAGATAATCTTTCTAGAGAATCTTTTGTAGAACTTGCTTGTTTCACAACATTGCTGTGCACCTTCTTTTTGCTTCCTTCCTAATAAAAAAAGGAGCTATGTACAAAAAATCAAACAATTCCACATAATTCATTAGATGTTCAGATAATTCCTTGATCAGAATTCATAGTTGTGCTGACATTTTATTAAAAGTTTATTATGCCTTTATAATGAACAGCAAAAAATACTGAAGTTACTGCCTCCTACAAACTGTTAAATATCCACCTTATATTCTAACATAATTCTCATTCTGTTGCTTTAACCCTTGCACATCTTGCATTTAGATTTTTTATTTGTATGTCTTTTTAAAAGAGAGACAACGTATTTTTGCTGGACTTAAGTTGCTACTTATGAATGCTAACCACAAAGACTACTATTTTCTCCTTATTTTTTAGCATTTTCCTTACATCAAAATATTAAATGTTGAATGAGTGTATTTTCATGCAGAAATGGAGATATTAAATAATATGACAGAAAAAATGTAAAGTGCATAACATTCTCTTGTTTCCAAATATGACAATTGCAATAAATTCAATTGTCCTTCTATTCTAATTATCTGTCAATCTACCATTCACCTTTACCTTCAGAAGCTTCTCTAGTGAATTAAAATCCCATTTTCACGGACCAGGGCATGAGAGAGAAGAAAAGAATCACCTGGTCCAGAAATGTTAAACTTTTTAGAAAATATAGTACTATCAGATCCCCCATCAGATATTTCAATATTGTATGCATTCTCTCTCAATATGTATCTTTTAATTAACAATGGTTTAGTTTTGTACACTTTTTTTCTTTTTTTAAAGAATAAACTTAATTTTTAGAGCCATTTTAAGTTTACAGAAAAATTGCCCAGAATGTACATAGAATACTATCTCTCTCTTTTTATTTTTTTCCCACCAGGCCATTTCCTTCATTTCAGGGCCATTCTGTTTTTGAAACACCACTTCAATTCAAAAGGGAATTTCCGTATTTATCCTTACTTCTTGTTTTTTTTTTTCTTTTTTCTTCTTTATTTTTTAAAGAAGTTTTAGATTACACAAAAGTTACATAGAAAATAGAGGGGATTCCTATATATTGTACCATTTCCACAGTCACACTTTCTCCCATTAACAACATCTTTCATTATGTGGTACATTTGTTACACTTGAAATACATATTGAAGCATTGCTACTAACCATGGTCTATAGTTTACATTATGGTTCATACTTTGCACGGCAAACATTTATAGGTTTACACGAAATGTATAATGGCCTGTATTCATCATTGCAATGCCATGCAAAACAATTTCAATGTCTCAAAAAAGTCTCATATTACCCCTGCTCTTCCCTCTCCCTTCCCTCAGAACCTCTGGTGACCACTGTCTTTATGTCAATGTTAGATGTTCTTTCATTACATGAATAATAATAAATCTACTTTTGTCCATAGTTGCATTCCCTTCTTGTGTGTGTCCATTCCTAAATCTTGAAGATTTGGGAATAGTGATACCCACTCTGCTTCCAAGTGAGTTGGGGCTTAGATCCAAAGGTGCTTAGATCCCCTGGGGCAGATGGATGGAACTGTCTTGCTTGAAGTTGTACATACTCTCTGATTTTTGGAATGAGTTTTGTCCATCATCATCCTTTTATTAGCAAGTCAGTGAACTGTAAAGTAGGTGTTGGCTACAACTCTGCTGAGATTTAGAGCTCCACTGGCATAGAACAGACAGAAGATTTAAGTCTCTGGAACATATATTTAGTGGGTATAGTGATAATTATAGGTTCAAATTAAAGGGGCAGATGAACCATGCATAGGAAAATCATAAATGAGTCTAACTCAGATTCATTAGGGAAATAGGCTAACATGTATTCCAAGGTAAGGCCCACTGACACAGTGCCAATTTCCTGGGGTTGTCCACCTGTCTATAATGTCCAGATGTCTCTAGAACTCTTAGAAGCACCCATGCTTGATATTCAGTTTACTGTGGAAGTCAGTGAGATCCTTCTGAGATGTGCATAAGCATAACCTCTTAGCTATAAAAAATCATATTTAATATTTCACCTTTTTGGTCAAAGTCTTTTTTCAAATGCATTGACAGTTGATGTTTGGTAATAATCCCTTGGTGCCAGGGAGGCTCATCCCTGGGAGTCAGGTTCCACATTAGAGGGAAAGCGGTGAGTTTATCTGCTGAGTTTGGCTTAGAAAGAGGCCATATTTAAGTAACAAGGGAGGTTTCAGGAGGTAACTCTTAGAAAACATATATTACTAGACTAAGTTTCAATTTTACAAGAAGAAGGTTCGTAAGTACAAGCATTAACATCAAGGATGTGGAAAATTGGTCTGTCCTTTCTCACTAGGCATTGCCCATCTACTCTAGAGACTTATTAGAGAATGTAGCAGGACTCCCCAGGATGGGATTTCATATTTTATTGGTTATTTTGTGGATCTCCACCCACTGAGATAATACCCCATGACCACATGAACACATTCATATTCCATAGAGGCATGCCCGAGGTTCATCCTTCCCCCACCACTAACACCTTGCACCAGTGGTCTTCCCCTGTCATAAGTTTAACTTCTGTAATCTGAAACCTCCCCCAAAAGAAAGCCAAAAGAATTTTTTTTGCATTGTGCATTTCTTCACTGTAAAGATTTATCTTTCATGTGAACTAACAGTTTCTTCCGTATGTTTCCCCAGTGTCTTTTTCTTTTTCTCACATTATCTTCAATGAAGCTTTAGGTTACAAAAAAATCACATAAGAAATATAGGAAGTTCCCATTCACCCTATCCCCTCCCTCTCTCACATTTCCCCCTATTAGCATCTTACATAAGTATGGTACATTTATTACAATTGATGAACAAAAATTGAAGCATTGCTACTAACCATGGTCAATGGTTTACACTATGGTTTTATACTTTGCACTGTACATGTTTACAGATTTTGACATAATATGTAATGGCCTGTATCTATCATTATAAAATCATCCAGAGCTATTCCAATACCCTTAAAATGCCCTATGTTCCACTCGTTCTTTCCTTCCCCTACACTTGGAACCTATGGTAACCACTAAGCTTTAATTTTTTAAGAAGGTTCATAGCTACATGCATTAATATTGGGGGCTTGACTTACTGGTCTGTTTTATTAGGTACTGTCTATGTACTTGAAAGATTATTGCCCTTCTATTTGAGAGTGTACAGTTCTCCCCAAGATGGGAAATTAATATTTTCTTATTTATCGTGTGGGTCTCCACCCATCCTATGACAACATTAGTAGTGGGTGTATATGTGGGAAAGGGTACAACTGGAATATGAATGTGTTTGTAGAGTTCTCTTATACCATCCCCTCCGACACAGAGAGTTTCTGCTATTATTAATAGCTTACATCACTGTAGTACTCTTGCTACAATAGATGAACAAATATTGATAATATACAATTTCTACTGAAAATAAATATAAGTAGTGCTTCTACTATATATTTTTTATAGCCCAAAGCAATGATAGGCTGTTTTATTGTGATAACAAAAATCTACCAAATGTGACTGCCTTAACTCAAAAAGAGTTTATTCAGGCACTCAGATGGATGGCTGCTCTGCCAAGTTGGAGCTGCATTGTTTCTAACAAATGACTTTCTTAGTTACCACAGCAGGGGAAAAGACAGTTGGAAGAACAGTCACCAATTATTTTGTGAAACAACATTCTGCCCACAGCCAGAATAAAGATTAGTCATGGAGCCCAATATAATTCCAAGGAAACTGGGAAATACTGGGGAAGTCTCAAGCAAAATGATTATAGACAAAAACTGATTTTCATATGGCATCCTCAATAGGAAACAACATCTGAAAATCTAAAAACAAAACAAAACAGCCCCTACTTTTATTCCTGATTTTTATTAAAATATTGTTGGAAAAAACGATGAAATGCTATGTAATTTCCTGGGCATTTCTACTTTCAATGGAGTTTAATTATTTAAGATATTTATTCCTTTTAAGTCCTTAAATAATAGTTATATCCTATTTTAAAATTAATCACATTTATTATTGGAAATAAAATTCCTTACATAGGAAGGGAAGAACATCGGCTATAATCAACAAGTTATGAGCCCTGGCTATGCATGAGAATAGGGTTTACATCTTTGAAAAAAATAAATTATCATTGAGTTGAGGATTCCTTGATAAAAAAATACTTGAGTTTTTTTAATACTTTCTTAACCATCTAAGAAGTCAAAAATTTTAAGTTTGTTCACTTAAAAACACAGCGATTTATTTGGAACACCTGACCCAGATTACAAGTATTTCAGCACAATTCATCTTTTAGGTAAATGACTACTTGATTACTTAAGTAAAACAGTAGACAATAGTACACATATTAGAGAGTAGTTTTAATTACATAGGCATTATAAGTTCAAGCAACAAAATGGACATGTTTCTCCACAGTGCAATTACTTAAAGAAAACAAATAAAAGACAGTTGAACTAGACAACCAGCAAGCTGGCAGCAGAGTAAGGAGCTCCTAGAGTCAGCTCCTGCTACAGGGCAGTTACTAAATATCTAGTTATCTGGAGCTAGCTGAAGCACCTGTTTTGGTGCTCCAGGAGGCCAGAAGAGCATCCTGCAACATATCTGAAGGATTGGAAGGAGGAGACTGCCCATCTGCAGAGAAGACTTGTGAGTAGACCACTCCATGCCACGGAGGCCAGTGCCCATCTTCCACTGGAGGCACAAGCTGCCTCAGGAGCTGTTCTGTGGTTGGAATTGAAAGCTCCACTTCTGATAAAAGGTGGGGGTAGGGGGGAAGAGACAGTTGGGCACCAACTTCAGCTACTGATGAGTAAATTCAGTGGACTAAAGTACAATCCTGAGGACAGCTAAAATTTGAGCCTGTCCAAGTCAGAAAGAGGCTGGTAGCCACCATCTTAACTCTGCACCTGGCAAAAGGGGAAGCGGGGCAGACTGAAAATCACAGTGCTGGTGGTGGGGACCAGCTTCTTCTCATCTGTAAGAGATGGGGATCAGTTTAGTTTTCACATAAAGGTAAAATAAAGCAGGGAGTAAGAAAATATTAATTAATGTAACCTGACAGCCTACTGCCTCAGTCTCTCCCTCCTCAAATAAGCAGGAACAAAGGAAATCATCTTAAGCCAATCCTATAGTAGGTAAAAAAGATGCAGAAGAAAAAGCTAAGTCAATCCCAATTCAACTTAAATTCCATTCCTTATTTGGTAAAAGAAGCAGGTAAAAGCCAATAAAGTTGGAATGTAATGGAGGAAGCTGTTAATCAAAAACTGAGGAATTTGCATGGGTAAGTTAAACCTCTCAGGATAGGCTATAACCTCTGATGTATCCAATCTATGGAAAAAGAGGAGGGGCTTGTATGCTAGGCCCAGGGATATATTATGTCATTTTCTTTTGTTTGGGGTGCCAGCCATGTGTCTGGTTGTGCGCCCCTTCTTGCAAGATTCAGAATAAATTATTTTCTTCTCCACAATCAGGTGAGCTTTATTTTCTTCCAGAAGAAGATTTATTTTTTATACATTCAGGTCAGAAAGCAGCTCTAGCTTAAGCCCCAGTCCCACCTCTGGGGAGGAGGAAGTTGGGGGGACCTGCGCCAGCCTCTCCAGGAAATGACCAGCCAAACCATGGAGGCCAGTGATCTTCCTACTTTGGCAGCAAAGCCAAAGGAGCTGTTCAATGGCTGGAACTGGAAGCTCCATTTCCAAAAAACTGGGGAGAAGAGGGTGGTTGGCCACTGATTTTGGCTACTGATTAGTTGATTCTTTTGGTTAAGGAATAACCCTAGGAGCAGCTAGGGTGTGAATCTGTCCAAGTCAGAAAGAGGCTGGTGGCAGCCATTTTACTCTACCCCTTGCCTGAGGGGAGCCAGGCTGACCAAAAATCACAGTGGTGGTAGGAATCGGTTTCTTTCACCCAGATCTAGTCTTCAGCCCCACCTCTGGTAGGAGGAGGCTGGCAGTCACCTGACAGCCTATCCGGGTAATTGCAGGCACCATTGACTGGCAAATGGAATAATCAGAAGTCTACCAGGGAACTGTGGTCATCTTGGACCCACACTGCATAGATAGCTGCCCACATCTGCAGCTCCATCCCTGCCCCAGGTGGGGGAGAAAGGGGTGTGAGCCTCATCAGTCTCTCTGGGCAACTACAATCAAGGCCTGCATGACTTGGATTATTCCACACAGCTGTGATTCTGTCCAACCCCTGGCAAAGGAGAAAGTTGGGAGAAGCTTCATCAGTCCCTGGGACCATGAGGATAGCTTGAGCCTCCACAGTTTATAGCACCAACTACATCCTTGGCACCCATTGCACAACCAACAAGGGAGAAAGGACAGGATGCCCTAAAGTAAAGAGAAAAAATCATACCCAGAATAAATACTCTAGTAAGCCAGATGCAAAGACACCAACAAAAATTACAATCCACACCAAGAAACAGGAAGCTATGGCCCAGTTAAAGGAACAACTAAGCCTCCAGATGACATAAAGGAGTTGATACAACTAATCATAGATGTTCAAACAAATCTTCTTCATAAATTCGATGAGATGGCTAAAGAGATTAAGGATATTAAGAAGACATTGGATGAGCACAAAGAGGAATTTGAAAGCATACATAGAAAAATAGCAGATCTTATGGGAATGAAAGGTGCAATAAATGAAATTAAGAAAACATTGGAATCATATGATAGAGGATTTGAGGAGGCAGAAGAAAGGATTGGTTAACTTGAAGAAATGGTCTCTGAAAGTGGACATACAAAAGAACAGATGAAGGAAAGAATGGAAAAAATTGAACAAGTTCTCAGGGAACTTAAAGACAGCTAAAGATTTGAAAGCATATGTGTCATGGGTGTCTCAGAAGGAGAAGAGAAGGGAAAAGGGGCAGAAGGAATATTTGAAGAAATACTGGTAGAAAATTTCCCAACCCTATTGCAGGACATAGATATCCATGTCCAAGAAT
The DNA here is from genome assembly GCF_030445035.2 of Dasypus novemcinctus. NCBI lineage: Eukaryota > Metazoa > Chordata > Mammalia > Cingulata > Dasypodidae > Dasypus > Dasypus novemcinctus. The sequence goes on along the minus strand of NC_080679.1, from coordinate 51,826,515 downwards.
CACAACGTACTCCGAGACACATACTAATCAGAATGCCAAATGCCAAAGACAAAGAGAGAATTCTGAGAACAGCAAGAGAAAAGCAATGCATAACATATAAAGGATACCCCAATAAGATTAAGTGCTCATTTCTCACCAGAAAACATAGAGGCAAGAAGACAGTGGTATGATGTATTTAAGATACTATAAGACAAAAACTTCCAGCCAAGGATTTTATATCTGGAAGATTATCTTTCAAAAATAAGGGCCAGATTAGAATAGTAACAGATAAACAGAAAATGAGAGAATTTCTAACCAAGAGATCAGATTTTCAGGTAATGCTAAAGGATGTGGTAGAGCCTGAAAAGAAGATAGGAGAGAAAGGCCTGGAAATGAAGATTGTATCAGTAAAATTAATCAAAAGTGCCAAAGAGTGGGGAAAATAAAATACAACATATAAAACTCAAATAGGAATAAACTTAACTGATATAAAGCACTAGTATTCAGAAAAGGTCAACTTAATGTTAAAAGAAATCAGAAAAGTCCTAAATAACTGGAAGAACATTCCGTGCTCATGGATTGGAAGGCTAAATATCATAAGGACATTAATTCTACTCAAATTGATATACAGATTCAAAGCAAATGCAATCCCAATAAAAATTCCACCAGCATTTTTTAAATTGAAAATACAATTATCAAATTTATTTCATAGGGTAAGGGGTCCTGAATAGTCAGAAACATCTTAAAGAGGAAAAGCAAACTCTCATCTCCAGACTTTAAGTTATATTACCTAGCTATAGCAGCAAAAACAGCATGGTACTGGTGTAAAGACAGATACATAGACTGATGGAACTGAATTGATGGATCAGAAACAGACTCTCACATATATGGTCAAGTGATTTTTGACTAGCCTGTCAAACCCCACAGCTCGGGCAGAACAGTCTATTCAGCAAATGGTACTGAAAGAACTGGATATCCATAGCCAAAAGAAGGAAAGAGAACCCCTATCTCACACCTTATCCAAAAGTTAACTCAAAATGGATCAAATATCTAAATATAAAAGCAATAACCATCAAACTTCTAAAAGAAATTGTAGGAAAATATCTTCAAGCCTTGGTAGTAGGTAGTGGATTCTGAAAGGAGGTGAGGAGGACTGAGATGGACTACTGATGTCCTTTGTGAGCTAGAGCAAATGTACATCACTACTGTAGGATAGTGGCAATGTGAAGAAGCATGGGAAAAATACAACTGGAGTGACCTATGGACTGTGGTTAACAATAATAATGTAATATGAATGCATCTCTGCCAAAGATGTACTGTGTTGATAATGGGGCAGTATGGAAAATGTGAACTAAATGTACACTATGGGCATGGGAAGAATCAGATGATATTATTTAATTTGTAACAAACGTTCCACCACAGTTTGGTATGTTGACAGATAGATGTTGTTTGGGAATTCTGTATATGTGCATGATTTTTTTAATATGTTTCTGTCATAAAAACATATGTTTAAAAATAATAATAAGGGTGGGTTGGGGGGGAAATACACCAAATGTAAGATAAGGACTATAACTAGTAATAAGATTTTGACAATATTCTTTCATAATCTATAACAAATGTCTCATGACAATGCAAAGTGTTGGTGGAGGGTTGATGTATGGGAACCCTGTATTATGTTGACACATGTCTGCTTTGTAAGTTCACAACTATTACTATACACTTATTGTTTATGTATGTTTATGTGTGATACATTTCAATAATTTTTTAAATGAAAAAATAAAAGTACTAGAATCAGAAAAAAAAGACAGTTGAGTAAAATTATCCACTTGTTTTAATTTAGTATCTATGACCTACAACACTCCTTAATGCTTCTGTAGTGTAGTTAAGAGTCTGACAGACTGTTCACAGTAAATTATTATTCATAGACAATAAAAACATAAGTTTAAAAGGGAAAGCTTCTTTTAAATAAACTCTGGATGTAAATATTTTATTGCTATATATAGACAGAATCCTTAAATATTCAAAATTTACAGGAACTATTGCCCTAACTACAACATCCATAGATCCTGCAGTAATTTTACTTTAAAGATATTGTGTTTCAAAACTTAATGATACCATGAGCTTTCCTTCTAAATATTGAGGAGGCAGAAGAATATCTTTGCTGTTGTTCAGGAAGAGGTAGCTTGCTTACTTTTATGGCAAATAAACACGTTTTATCTATATTTACATTAAAATGTCATTTGTAAGAAATTTCGTTGCTTCCACATTTTAACAAAGTCTACCCCCAGGTATAGGAGATATTTTTAAAATAAAAGGGATGTTTGTCTTTATTTACATGACACTTTTTCTTATTTGTCACTGAGCTTTGAGTCACAAAACTTCTCATTGAAGCAAATGGATTGGGTCTCTTAACCTGTCTTTTTTAGAAATCATATTGTATCTATAATGCAATTTATTGTATTTTTAATTGTTGTCCTCAAGCGCTTCCCTTTATAAACAATGAATCTAGTACTATAAGATTTAATAATAAATAACCAACTAATTCAGGACTGCATGTAATTATTTATTTGTATACATTTCTGTTTCCTATACGGAACATCCCACAGTTGAATTTCTAGGATTCACCTATGAATCTTAATCTATGATTAAGCTTTGCCAAGTAGAAACATTCAAAAATATTTTAAGGTTCTGTATATTGATAATATTTTTGAATTTTCAATCAGGTTTTATTACATAGTGCTGAGAAATTTCTTGGTGATTTGTAAGTAGCTAATTAGTATTTTTATAGTTTTAATTAAAGGAATTTTTGAAAAGCCATAAAAAGTGGCAAAATAATTGGTAAACTTGGACACAAACCCGAATATCACTAAACTATTGAAAGTAAAATCTGATGTGCAAAGAGAATTTGATCAAAATGAAAAAAGAAAGATGAGAGGGGATTGAGATCCTGGCATTTAGCAATTGATTAGTTGATTGATTGATTGAACTGCCTCTGAAAGTGTAAAATATACTCTTAATCCTAAACACAATTTATATGAAATACAAGAGCTAAAAAATGGGCTATACATATTTTGTTTTTTGTTTTTTGTTTTATTTTATTTTTATTTATTTATTTATTTTATTTCTCTCCCCTTCCCCCCCGCCCCCCAGTGGTCTGTTCTCTGTGTCTATTTGCTGCATCTCCTTCTTTGTCGGCTTCTGTTGTTGTCAGTGGCATGGGAATCTGTGTTTCTCTTTGTTGTGTCATCTTGTTGTGTCAGCTCTCCATGTGTGCAGCACCATTCCTGGGCAGGCTGAACTTTCTTTCGTGCTGGGTGGCTCTCCTTGCGGGGCACACTCCTTGAGCATGGGGCTCCCCTACACGGGGGACACCCCGGCATGGCAGGGCACTCCTTGCGCACATCAGCACTGCGCATGGGCCAGCTGCACACGGGTCAAGGAGGCCCTAGGTTTGAATCGCGGACCTCCCACGTGGTAGACAGATGCCCTAACCACTGGGCCAAGTCTGCTTCTTGGCTATACATATTTTGAATAAAGTTGTCATTAAGACATTTAGTTACTTGCATCCTTAAGGCACCATAGGATAAAGACACAATAATAAATTAATACCCTCTCAAATGACTATAGATGAGCAAATGTATCACATATTTATGAGCTGTGGAAGCCAAGTATGGCTTGCTGCCTTTCAATGGGAACCACAAATAATCCCTGTACTCAGGACTATGTCAGCCTGGCTTCTAGGACTGGATGAAAAATGTGGGCTGATTCACTTCTTCAAACAGCTCATATAGTGGTCTGCCCAAGCATTCCTTCCCCTTTTGCCCTGAGCATATGCCAATAGTCCCAGACTAAGTATGTGGGGAGGGAATGATTTCCTTCATTTTGTTGTGTAAGAAGAGTGCATATGTGACATCTTGTGTTGATCAGTAGAGGGACATTCACTGACTGTGGGGGAACCAAGGCCCACTTTTGAAGTTGATCTTGCTTTGTCTCTTCTCTATGTGAGTAAATGTTGTTCCATCCATTGCTTGTGTGAGTTGTGTTTTACTGTGACCCCAACACCTGCAAATCGTGAAGTAGGTTGAGACCTGTGGTGATTTGGAGCTTTGTGCCTCTGAAAAATATGTTCTTAAACCTAGTCCATTCCTGTGGGTGTGAACCCATTGTAAGGACCTTGTGAGGCGGTTACTTCAGTTAAATTGGGGCCCGATTATGTAGGGACTGGTGTTAATCCCATTACTGGAATCTCTTATAAGCAGAATAAAATTTAGACAGAGAAAACCACAGATAAAGCAGTTAAAAGCTAAAAGTCAAAAGAACCAGAAATATAATGCAGAAGCCTGGAGGGGCCACCGTATTACAATGTGACAAAGGAACCAAGGACCAAGGATCACATCGCCAGCACCAGAATGCCAGGCTTTGGGAAGAAAGCATCTCCTTGATAATGCTGATTGTACTTCTCCTAACCTCAAAACTGTGGGCCAATAAATGCCGTTAGAACCAACCCATTGCATGGTGTTTGCTTCAACAATGAGGAAACTGAAACAAGACTCTAAGACTGCTGTTCCTGGTGGTAGGCAATTTTATGCTCTTTGCTATCCTCCATGTGTTAAAACTCCTCTCCTGTTGGAGGAATAGGTGACTCTCTTTCTGATTGATAGTTTAGCACAGTGAACCTATGGTACTGACAAAAGCATTTTGTGTGACTAAAGGTAGAATTGTTAGAATCATTAGAGAGGGACAAATGTATTTTAAAAATTGTAAGTGAAAATATTTCTAGCATATTTTTATATGATACACAGATAATTACAATATTTAAACTAAATGATTCCATCGGTTCAGGAAAATATAGTTTAAGATACATTGTGAATACCTTAGATCACATTTTTTTACTAATGAGGTCAGATATTGAGATAAATATGTAAGGTCTATATGATATTTGCCTAATCCTGTTCTCTTGTTAATAGTAAAAGCTACATGTTATACACTTTTGTGCACAATTTTATGAATGAGAATTCACGTGATTAAGGCAGTGGCCAAAGTTTTTACAGGTTGTGAATGGCTGTACCGGGACCATGTATATTTGATTACAAAGTTTGTTTTACAAGCACTATAAAAGGGAAAATTGATACAAAAAAATTAGTCTTTAAAAATATCTTACCAATCACTAAGTAGTTAGAGTCCCATAAAAGAGACAGTACTGTTTGATATAGAGACATCATTAGCAACATTCTGCTGAAATATAAAAAATGAATAAAATCAAATATGAACAACTTACCCATTTGGTAATTCTGAAATATCATTATTCTTGATGTAAATCCATTATCTTCATAGCATCACAAGACAAAAGCTACAGAATTTTTAAAATTTTATTTTTATAGGTTGTGCTTTTCTTCCCAGCGCTGATAAGTTTCCATAATATACTCTATTAATTAAATAGAAGTGAATAAAGAAATATTGTAAGATATCCAGAGGAAGAAGGACTTACTAAATATGTCTACAAAATTAAGTAGATAAGCAATTTCTTATGCCAAGTTAAAATTTAGTTTAAATTTAAATACATTATTTTACTTCCAGTAAAGCTGAGCAAGCTCTTTCTGCAGCCTACCCATCCAGAAACAACAAACCTAAACTCTGGACAAAGTAAAAAAAAGAGAAACAAACAAATAAAGGCGTGGGTAAATGAATAAAATTAATAGGCAGATTCTGGAAGATAACAAGCAAAGAGCACAAGATGAGTACAAATGAAAACATGAGTATACACTTCTGGTGTGGCATAAATACAAAACCTGCACATTTGCCCAAAGGAAATCAGACCAGTATCTGCTGACTGCTCGATAATAAGGTTATACATAAATCACTTTCCTCTTTGAAAATATTTGATGGCATGGTAAAAATGGGAGTTCATTGCCAAGCAGGTGTAACTCATTGGTTGAGCGCCTGCTCTACATGTATGAGGTCCAGGTGAACGTGATACTTTCTTAAAAAAAAACAAAAAACAAAGCGTTGGGAGTTTATCCAAACAGCAATTCTGGCTGGAGCAATCTCTGCAGAAGATCAGGTCTAACTGTAGACATACAGCAGCTGCATCAGCCTTTGAAGTTCTCACCAGAGCTTCCTAGTCTTCACACTGATGTCAGTGAAGAATTAGCCCAATCATTTTACAACTCTTGTTTACTCTTTTTTTTTTTTTTTCAAATCTCTAAGAAAATAAGCAATAATGGCTCTTTAGATTTAAGAGTTAACAAATGCCTACACTTGGTCAAACAAAATTTAGTATTGATTAAAAAGAAATTCTAACAGTATTTGTCATGTGCTGACCATTTACTACCTACCAGATTCAGGGCTAAGTACTCTACAAACAATTATCTCTTTTAATATTCCCATAATGCTCATGGTAACTGTGTAATCTCTTTCCTTTTCTATCTCTCTTCCTCTTTCTTTCTCTCTCTCTCTCCATTATATATATGTATATCTGTATCAATATATGTGATTAGGCTAGATATAATGTATATTACATAGAATATATAATCAGAATATATTAATAGAATATATCATCAGAATATATATCATGTCTACATTTAAAACCTATCTACGTCTATATTTATATCTAGAACCCTATCTTTACCTGTATCTCTCTATTTACAAGAGATTGAGTAATGGGTCTACTGCCACATATTTCTGTCTCCTGGTAAGAAATATTTAAACATATCTGGTAAACCACAAGACTGGTAAGTAAATGCATTCAATGTCAAGTACAGCATTTTTAACCATTTTATATATATCTTTAAACTACAGTACATATGATATATAACTTAAGTGCAAATCTTTCATATAGTCATTGTAAAAAATAAACAGATCCTAATAACCGTTCACTGCCCAGTGTGTGTCCACCATACTGCTGAGATTTGTCCTTATTATGTTTTTTGACAAAATAAAGAATGGGAAACATAACAATCCCAAAAACCTTGCCTGAAAGAGACTTGGGGATTTATTCAACAAACTTTTACGAAATTCAATTTCTCAGCAGGTAAAATTACTGTATAATAACTTGAGAAGGAAAATAAGGACATATTTATCTCTGATTCAGCATTCTAGGATCAATCTTTGGATATCTTTTGCGTTCTGTGGAGTTACAGTCTGCATTATGTTAATGCATTGAGCTATCACAATCCCATACTGTTTTTTGTTGTTTTTATACCTGGCTTTGGCTATTTCTGCTGCTGTATATTCAATGAGATGAGTGGTTATAGTTGCATGGTCAAATAAGGAAGTCAAGTTTCTGAGAAAAGAGAACAGAAAAATAAATGAGTAGAATTCAATACAGTTAGGCTAGATCTAATACTTTGCTAAAATAATAAGTGTTAAAATACTCAGATAAGTTTTAGGCTTACTATTTTTATTACCCAATTATATTTGGTTGTAAATCAAATCCCTAAGATTTTAATATCATCTTGCTGTTGACATTCATTATAAAATTACAGAATTGTCTTAGCAGAGTAAAATGCTTTATCAGAAATAAATGTCTTAAGTATGTTAAAGATATTTTCTTGTGGTATGATAGTATAAAATGTTACTATACATGCTGCAAATGGTCATTTACTTTGCCTTTTTATTATTTCCAGCACTTGGTGAATTTTTTTAAAGATTCTGGTCTGCACATTCTGATTTAGACTTCATTGTGCATTCTTGAACTATATAAATCTTTGTATTAAATACTTTGATTCCCATACTCAACTCCTAAAACTATTATAAATATAATGGTAACTGAAATCTTTTGCCCTCTACTAGTAATTCTATTCATGTGCTATATGCCCAGATAGATGACATTTCCTACACAATGAGAACTGAGTGAGTTTATCCCTCTTAAAAGTATTGCACAGTGCATGTTTTTTATAATTATCAGAGTACAGCCAAAGATTTTAAGACTGCAGTATCCTGAGAAGTAAAAATGAAATTACACTAACAGTGATAAATTATGTTTCTAGCTCTACCCCTGCCTGTAATGTGAAAAATATGCATCCTCTCAAAGCATTAGCCAACAATATGTAGACTTCTACAAGAGTACCATACATATACATAGTCTTTTCAATGATTAAGAAGCTCATGCTCTTTTACTAGTTTTGTGACTAGTGCGAGCCTTACTTGGTCATTTGCTCAGAACTTTGAAACCCGTGAGGTCCCCTGATTTTGCGTCAACAGCTCTACCAATTCTGTCATTGCTCCTCTCTCATGATTGATGTTATTGCTTTGTCCCACTACTACTCATCAAAAGAATTATGAAGTAGTACCAGTTGGTGTTTAAAATTAAGCTGATGCTTGATGCAACTGATTTATTTATTCCCCACATCAGAAATATGGTGTTGTATTTTGCTATGCATTATAAAGTACGTCTTTTCTCTACTTTAGGCCGTATTCACTTACATGCATTCTAATGTTTCCCTATGCGCTCCCAATGTCATTTTTGTTTTTAACATTCTATTTCTTCTCAAAAGTTAGCCAGCACGAGTGCAGGAGTTCAAACTGAATAATACCCAACAATAACAGGAATTATTATTTGCTTACTTTATGCTAGGCATTACAATATGAAATACAAAAATTATTGTTATTCTGTGTTACAAGGAAAAATTAAGATTTAGATTTGTTAAACAATTTGCCCAGGATCAGAAAGATATTTATTGGTGAAAAAAGGATTTCCAGCCGGAGTATCCAGAGTGAATGAACTCTTAATTGTTACTCATCAAAAATGAAAGACAGGGAAACGGACTTGGCCCAGTGGTTAGGGCATCCATCTACCACATGGGAGGTCTGCGGTTCAAACCCCGGGCCTCCTTGACCCGTGTACAGCTGGCCCATGCACAGTGCTGATGCGCGCAAGGAGTGCCATGCCACGCAGGGGTGTCCCCCACATAGGGGAGCCCCATGCACAAGGAGTACATCCCTAAGGAGAGCCACCCAGCGCGAAAGAAAGTGCAGCCTGCCCAGGAATGGCGCCGCCCACACTTGCCTTGCCGCTGACGACAACAGCAGCGGAAAAAGAAACGAGAGGCAGCAAATAGACACAGAGAACAGACAGCCGGGGGAGGGGGGGAATTAAATAAAATAAATAAATCTTAAAAAAAAAAAAAAAGAAAGACACTGCTCTTTTCATTATTGGAAGAGGTGTGTGATTAATAATTTCCTTTTAGGACTTAGAATATATACATATATATATATGCACATGTATGTATGTATGCATACACACAATAAATAAATGCATTTGTTTTTTTTTTAATGTCATCTCCCCAAAAGCACATAGATTACTTCATACAAATGGATGCTAAGAATGGCCAACTATCAACCAGTTATTCTTATAAATATAGTATGATGATTATTGTTCTGGAATAAACCACTCAGGCTCAATTTGGACAATTTACTGCAATATTACAGACCATTTATATATTTTTCTATGTCTACTTAACAATATATCATGTAAATGTTATCATGGTATTATGTATTTTACTGTTTTTATTTAGAATACTTCCATAAAGTAATATTCAATGAATATAGCTTTTCTTAAGCCTTCCCTAAGATGAAATATTTAGAATATTTACAGTTTTTGTTAGCAATAATGCTGCAGTAAACATTTCCTGCATTTAGCTTTCCTTTATTTTGAGTTATTGTCTTAGTAATGTCCAGAATTGTTACTTTTAGATCCAAAATATTATAATATCATATGAATCTTAGCAAATTTGGAACCCACTAGCCGTACATGAAAGTACTTGATTTCACCAGGTAAATCACCAGAGTTTTCTATTATTTTCTTGTAAATATGAACATACAGATTCTTATATACATAAGGCAGAATGAGTCATAGGAAATACATTTCCTGATTTACAAAAACATCATAATACAAAACAAAAAATAAACAAGCAAACAAATTTTAAAAATTGCATTTCAGTCCATTGCACATTATATAGACCAGTATATATTACATCAAAACCTATAAAAGTGTATGGTGCAAAGTGTAAACCATTAATGTTAACTACAGACCTTGGTAAGCAGGAATGCTTCAATAATTTTTCATTAACTGTAACAAATGTACCGCACTAACAAAAGATGTTATTAATAGGAAAAAATGTGGGAAAAGGAGGGGGTGGGTTATATGGGAATCCCCTATACTTTTGATGTAACTTTTCTTTAATATAAAACTTTTAAAAAAAGTTTATTATATGACAAAAATAAATTTTAAAAGTTAAATAAAAAAAATAGAACTGTGTTTAAATGTTGGACATCCAACTGAAAATATAAGAGAGATCAGGTTTTTTTTTCCTTCAGATTGATAGAATAGCATGGAAAAATTCACAGGAGTGAAATAAAAGAAGTCATATTTAGAGAGCATTGACTAGTCCAAACGTTAGGTATTATGAGAAGCTTAGAATTGTCCAAAGTTGAGTGTTTTTGTAATAGATAAGGAGATCGGAATTTTGAAAGTAGAATTGATACAGTACTTTTTATTTTTTCCAAATCAAAATTGTATTACATTTAAAATTTTCTTCATATACTCTCCATTACTAAATTTTTGGAACAGAGTAATACTGAGTAACCAATACTATGAAGCTATATATGCATCAAAAATTTAAGATTTACTAACATTTTATCATGTCAGCTTTATCTATCTATATTTACAATAAATCTATCTTTTATATATATGCATATTTTAAATTAATTGAAAATCATTGTAAATATCAGGAAAATGCATTCCTAATTCAGCATGCATCTCTGAAGTAAGGACTGTCTTCTAAATAGCCATAAGATGATATTTTTAGCTGTACTTTTCAAACAGGGCCCCATCAAAGTTGAAGCACTGTGTTTTTTTTTCTTAACTCTCTTAGGTCTCTTTTAATCTATGACAGTTCCACCTACCTTCTTTTTTCATCACCTTTACTTGCTAAATAACTTGACTGACAGTTTCTTTTTAGTATCATTTAAATTTGTCATCTCTCCTATGTGTCTGCTATATAAACTGAAAGTTATTTCTAAAGGTGAAACCAGAATTAGATTTTGGATAACAGTTTTGGCATGAACACTCCATAAAATAAATTCTGCATTTTATATTGCATCACATCAGCAGGTGCACATTCACAGGTTGTACCATTAATAATGATGATCATTTGGTTAAGATGGTGGTGAGAGACTTTCTTCATTATAAAGATATGGTTTCCATTTTTAATTCACAAAAGAACTGGGGGGGGGGTATAAAATTTCAGAAATCTTTGCATATATTGTTCCTTCACAATGTTTCACTAAATATGTCTGCTATTAAGATCTTTTAAGAGGTCATGGAAAATTTCATTTCTGTAAAATACCTCACAAAATGTAATAGAAATATGCTTATTATTCTTTAAAGTTCTTTGGAACATTCTAACCAAAGATATGAAAAATAAGCATAATCAAAATTTTATAACAGATATTTGTCTGCCAGCATTTGCACTTAAGATTGTAGTCAGTTGATTTTTCAAAACTTGGGGTCCAGTCTTCTTCCTTTCAATATAGGTTCTGGAGGCCATTAGTTTCTAAGGAAGGCTATTTTCATCAACATAAATTCTAATGTATAGACTTCTTCATTGATCTTCTGTTTTAATTCAGCAGGAAATTTCTCCATAAGTTTCTATATCTGCATTTGCAATTTGGACAAATAACATGAAAAGTTTAGCAGTTATTTTAACCCTCAGCTATTCCCTCCTTGCACTAAAGCAAATTATCTCAGTAAAGTTTTGACTTTTTCTTTTAAAGATGTCTCTAAATTGTGAAAATCTTGTCCCAATTACTTCAAAACATTAGTAAACTAGATAAAACCACTCTATACTATCATTATTCCTCCTCTTAACTATTTCTTAGATGGTAATTCACATCAAAGGACTTGCACTGTAGTAGAACAGACTGTATTTCTCTTTTTTAAATACATTTTTATTTATTTTTAAAAGGTACTTAGATTACATGTTACATTAAAAAAAAATAAGGGATTCCCGTATGCCCCACTCCACACACGTCCCACTTTTCCCCACATTAACAACTTCTTTCATTATTGTGCCACTTTTCCCTACATTAACAACTTCTTTCATTATTGTGTTACATTCATTGCAATTGATGAACACATTTTGGAATATTGCCACTAAGTATGGATCTTGGTTTACATTGTAGTTTACACTCTCTCCCATTCAATTCTGCAGGTTATGGCCACATATATAATGACCTGAATCTGTAGTTGCAATGTCACTCAGGACAATTCCAGGTCTTGAAAATGCCCCCATATTATATCTCTTTGTCCCTTTCCCTGACATCAGCACCTCTAGTGGCCGCTATCTCCACATCAATGATATAATTTCTTCCATTGCTAGAATCACAATAAGTCTATAATAGAATACCAGTAAATTCACTCTAGTCCATATTTTATTTCCCAGTCCTGAGGATTCTGGGATGGTGATGCCCTCTCTACCTCTTATTTAAGGGGGCTTTGATCCAATATGGCTGATGGATGAGACTCTCTTACTTGCAGTTGTAGACTCTCTCATTTCCTTGGTGTAGTGGTTGTCCATTCTAACCTCCTTATTAGGTGTCCTGGGTGAGTCCAGTGAACTGAAGAGTAGGTTTTGTAATTCTCCTGAGGCTCAGGGCCCAGCTGGCACATGGACAGCCCAGAGATTCAAGTCTCTTGGACATGCACCTACCAACTCCAGCACCAACTACAGGTTCAAATAAAGAGGGACAGAAGAGGCATGTGTAGAGAAGTCATATCTGAGTCCAACTCTGTTACACTCAGGAGCACAAACTCCAAAGTAGGGCCCACTAGCAAGGTACCAGAGTGTATTTCATTGGAAATTGTAAAACAGTTATTGTATTAGTCAGCCAAAGGGGTGCTGATGAAAAATACCAGAAATTGGTTGGTTTTTATAAAGGGTATTTATTTGGGGTAGGAGCTTACAGATATCAGACCAATACGCATATTTTACTTCCTTCACCAAAGTCCTTTTTCATGTGTTGAAGCAAGATGGCTGCGAGGGTTCAGGTTTTCCTGGTTCTTCCCTTCCTGGGGCTTGCTTCTCTTTCCTTTGTGAGCTTACTTCCTGGGGCTCCAGATTAAGGCTTCAGCATCAAACCCCAACATCAAAAACCCTCCAACTCTGTCCTTAGCCATGCCTTTTATCTGTTGAGTCCCCACCCTTTGGTGGGTGGGGACTCAACACCCTACTGGCACAAGAGGTTTACATAATTACTTAATTAAGTAAACCTATGATCCAATATAATCTAATATGCCCAGAGGAAAAGATCAGTTTACAAACATAATCTAATATTTCTGTTTGGAATTCACCATTGTATCAAACTGTTATAGTTATTTTTCTAATTTGTTCTAGTTCCTCCTAATTAGTTGGATATGTCTTAATCCATACCCCTTCAATGAGTTAATAGTTGGCATAGTATTCACTAGTAATTGTGTCAAATGACTTAAAATTTTTAATTTGTCAATTATCTTTGTAAATTTTTTCAATTTATTACAGCCATTTTTATGGTATTTGATTATCCAAATTTGTCCAGTATTAGTCATTCCATTAGTTATCACCTGCTTTCTTTATAAATGATTTATTCACAAGTCTTTGACTGTTTCCCTAATTCATGGCACAATAGGATGTACAAGGCATACTCTTTATTTGTAGTCCCAGATCTATATTCGGAAGTAGCTCTAAGAACACTGGATCCTTTAAGGTAATGTAATATTTAAAAATTGTGATTTGAGTGTTAGGTTTGGTCATTGCAACTTTTGAGACATTGTTTCTTCATCTTTTTCCAGAAGAAACTAGAAAATATGTTTTCTTAAAAAAATGTATATATATCCCACAGTACTTATTAGTTACAAAGGGAACTGTGAAGCAAGTTACTACACGGAGCAACATGGGAACACAGGCTCAGGCACAACAGAAACTTTCAGCAAATGCCCCCTTTTTTATTTACATAGCACAAAGGGTCCAAAAGATCAGGGAAAGAGATACCATTTGGCCATCTCTTGGGGAAGACCAGATCAGGATCAGTGAATGGCAGCTCAGCTTTTCACTGCACTTTGCTTAGGAGAGGAGAAATAAATCTGTGTTGCGTGAGGGCAGGGGGCTTTTATACAATGGGGGTAGGGTAGTGGGGAGAGATGCCTCTGAACATTCTGTCCTGATAAGCAGTGGGGATACTTCTTCCTGGTTCTGTAGAAGATATGGTCTTACCATTACCATTAGACTTAATGTCTCCCCTGGGCTGTGGAATGGAAACATTAAAATGGCTGCACACAAAGAAAAGTAGGGGAAGAAGGCAAGGGCTGGGAGTTTGATGCAGTGTGTCCCTGACTTCCCCAACAAGAGGGATAATAATGTTACAGTGAAGATGCTATCAGGACATGGACCTTAACCAAATGGTTATCGCCATTTGTTATCACCAGTATGAAGCACCTAGATGTTACTTACCTCCTAATATAATGAGACAAGAAGGACACACTATTTCTGTGGTATTTTTGCAAAAAAGACTGAGACAAAGAGAGAGACATTTAGAGACATTCTACAAAATAGCTGACCAAAACTCTTCAAACTTGTAAAGGCCATAAAATAGAAAGAAAAAATTGTTCCATATTAAAGGAGAATGAAGGGCAGTGTTTGATTTGATGCTGGGTTAGTAAAAAGACAGTGGGAAACTGATAAAATTTGAATAAAGTCTGCAGATAGGTAAACAGTATTTTATCAATGGTAATTCCTTGGCATTGATAATTGTGTAAAGTTATGTAAGATAATAACATTTGGGTAAGCTGGTTAAACGAAACATGGGGACTGCAAATTTTTATGAGACTGAAATTATTTCAATATAAAAACCTTTAAAAATTAAAAACATTAAAAATCATAAGTTGGTATGTTTGATATTGCCTTTGAGATTCAAAATCCATATAGGAGGCGTCTGTTTTGTTCTGTTTTCCTAATTCATTACTTTTATATATGAAGTTTTTGTTTTAATGAAAGTCTTGGTAAAGCAGGCTAGTTTAGGGAATGAAAGATGAATCTGGGACCTGACAGAAAACCATGACCATGAACCACGTGGTCATGGAATTGGCCTGGAACCTGCCAGAGGGAAAGACACCTGTCACCAAAAAGCTGTTGAAAGAACCTGGAGAGAATCCTCCATTTGGAATGGGATTTCTTCCTGGATCAAGCAAAAGCTCCAGATTTTCTCAAGGGGCCTTATCATTGGGTCACCTGGGGGAATTGGCAGGTGGAATAACCAATCAAAACAGCAAACAGCTGGTACTACTCCCGTGAATATTAACCAGGGAAGGGGTTATTAATGGATTAAAAAGCAACCGCAGGAGCTTGCTCACTCTCTTTCTGCCTGGATAGGCCCACAAGTACACCTGGGGCCCACAATCTGTTCTTTTCTCCAATTTCTCTTCTCTCAGTTCCTTAGTAAACTATAGGCATAAGTGAACTGGCATGTAGTTAAATTTTTTTATGTTACATAGCCAAGCACCAAGAGGAAATCCAGCAACATTGGACCATAATATGAACACATAAACGTATATACTTTATGATACAATTTACAAAAGTTAGATTAAAATTATAATACTGAAGTTCAGGATACTTTGCATTTGTTGATTTTTCTTTTCTCAGAATATATCTCTAACAGATATAAAATTGTTAGCTAGTGGCTTGCCCGTGTTTTAGATTAATTAGATCTACTTCTATCCTGATTTTTAAATCAAGTTCTCCTTTAATTTCTATCATATCCTGTTTTACCATTCTCTTACATTTTTCTTTGGTTCTTTTTCTAAATTATTGTGTTGGGTATACCATATATATGTCTCATTGAACACTTATTTTCATTTATGTAAGTATTTAAAGCTTTATTTTTTTCTGGAATTTTGAATTTAATTTTCCCATGTATCCTCAGAGTGTATGTTGTCATAATTGTAGTGTTAATCTGGCCATAATTTCATTTGAATTCTTCCTTTGACACAACAGTTGTTTAATAGAGTTTGTTTATTAATTTTCCTATTGGGAGGATTTTCTTGTTCTTGGTATTCTTAAAATAAATGACTGCAATGGGGTTTTGTTACTTTCTCTTTTCTTCCCCTTGGATGCCAGAGGCAACATCGTCATAATGATAGCATCTTTTAAACATCTTACTGGTGTTCAAAAGTTGTGAGATAATGGAGGGAGTTTTCAGCTAGAAATGTTTTAGCAATTAGTACCCATTCCTCAAAAGTGGTTATTGTAAATAAACTTGGAATTTGTGGAGTTATTGGACACCGTTGGCTGGAAAATGAAAGTCAGTGTTGTATATATAGCTCTCCACCTATAAATGACAAAGCTTGTAAGCTGAGAAGATCCCAAATGAATGGCTTCCTCTAAAATAATATTTTCACCATAGAATACAGAAGTTTTTAATACTTGACTTCATAGAATATAGTTTCTGGCCAATATTTATGTATAAAATAAGTTTAGGTGTGTAGTAGTTTGAGTCTTTTGTGGACCCCAGAATATTATGTTCTTAAAATGGTCCACTATTGTGAGTGTGGGACCCTTTGATTGGGCTGGATTCAGTTGAGTGTCATTTGATGGATTGCTTCAGTGAGGTGTAGCCTAGGGTGGGTCTTGGTCTTCTTGCTGCACTCATTTATAAATGGGAGAGAGGAAGCCACAGAAACAGAGAGAAACACCCAGAAGCTCATAGAGAAGGCCTCTGGAGCCAGAAGCTGAAATTAATTGAAAAACAAACTGAGAGGAACCACTGAAGTCAGAAGCTGAAAGCCATGAGGTCCAGAAGTCGACATCATGTGCCTGATCACACACATAGCTGGAGCTCAGGGAGAAAGCATCTCCTGACGATGCCTTGATTGGGACAGTTTTACAGGTTCAGAACTGTAAACTAAGTCAATAAATCATCATTGTAAAAGACAAACCATGTCCGGTAAATTGCTTTGCCAACCTCTCGCAAACTAAACCAAAACTTTTGATTCAAAAGTTATTGGAAAAATAAGAATCATATGTTAATATTTTGAAAATTACAATTATCATCAAACACGGGAATGTGCATTTTGAATTTTGCTAAGGAAGTCATTACAGCATTACTACACACAAGTGTTGTACATCCTAGCATGAGTTTATTGCTGAAAACACATATACATACTTATTACTTATATATGTATTTACCATGTTTTAGTTAAATATTAGAAAATGGATTACAGGTTTGTACTGGAGTAAATTGCATTTTAGTTTTACCCATGTAAAATAATGGGAATTAGGCTTCCTGTTAGCATATTAATTTTTCAATTAATCATCTGACATTTATTAGAAGATGCCTATACATTTAGAACACTTACCATATTTTTTAAACCCTTATGCCTTCTATATTTTTGTTTCTTTTATATGCCTTGGATTGGGAACACAGTGCTAAGATCACATAATATTAACTTGATTTGTCTATTTATCCTTACATATTATGTAGTTCATAGTTTATAAAGTTTCTTCTGTGTTTTTGGTATTAATACATAGATATTCCTAAGTATTATATCTTTATTGCAAATTGGTAACTTTTGCAATGTAAATGTTATTATTAAATTTGTCTCATTTATTTGGCCTGTATTCATCCAACAAATGTCAAGATAATAACCCAGAGTGGGTTGTTTGGTTGCTTATTTGCTTTGCTCACTTGCTTTCCTTTCTCCTTTCCTCCCTACCTCCCTCCCTCCTTCCCTCCCTTCCTTGCTTCTTTTACTTTCCTTTTCTTTCCTTCTCCTTCTTCTACTTATTTTATTTTTAAATCGGCTTTCGCTTACCATAATACTCCATGAAGTTGTTATTTTCATGCTAATGATTATCATATATTAACAACATTATAAGTTCCCTTTTTTCATTATTGAGTGGTGTACTCTTTGGTTTATTGGGTTTATATGATATCTATATATACCTCTACCTATTAATTATTTCCCTCATTTCTGTCTTCTTCTCAAATGTTTAAATAGGGTTGTTTCTACTTTGCCAATTCTGAGTTGCCAGGTGCCAAGGTAGTCATTTTGGACAATGAACCAAACTGAAAGTAGCCATTTATTCTTTATTCTTTCACTGAACTGTTACAAGCAAGAAACCAAATATGCCCACTTTTCCCCAGGGAATGGTATCAGGTGAGAGCCAGGTGACATGGAGCATAGGTGAGAGTAATCATCTCACTGCCATTTTATGAATGAGCATGGAGAAGAGAGAGAAGAGGAAACTGAAGGGAAAGGACTAGGAGTGTCAAAGTACTGTGTCAGCTTAGTCAAGTCTCCCCTCACCTTTTTTAGAGAAGGAGGTGGCTGTGGGAGGTACATGTAAAGCGCCTCAGTGGAGGCATCCCAGTATGGAGACTTCCAAAAGAACGATTATAGGCTAGGATGCAGATGTGTATATGAGCAAGGCCAACCTGGGGTTCCATAATCCTAGACTACAACTGCCTCAAGAGACCACAATATACTCTGTGCACTAAGTTTGATGGAGTGAAGGCAGCTTTCTCTCTATGAGGTCTGACAAATAAAGCCTTTGTAATTGTGTATGATAGTGTCTAGATGGAGTTGGACTCAGATATGACCTTTCTGTTACTTTTACTGGACCTGTGGTTGGAGTTGGGGTTGGTGTATACTCAGGAGATCTGAATCTCTGGACTGTCCATGTGAGGGCCAGGCCCTGAGCCTCAGTAGACTTGCAATTCCTATGCTCTGGTTTCTTGGACTTACCCAGGTCAGCTAACAGGGAAGTGAGGATAGTCAGTGACCATGAATGCCTACAACTGCAAGCAGGAGAATTCCATCCATCAGCCATATGGTATCTAAGCCTCTTCTTGATGTAGAGGGGGACTGGACATAACCATCCCAGGGTCCACAGGATGGAGGAAAAGAGTATGGATTAGAGTGGACTTACTGGTGTTCTGCTGAGAACCTATTGTGATTGGTAATAGAAGAAATTGTAGCATTGATGTGGAGAAAGTGGCCATGGTAGCTGCTGATGGTAGGGAGAGGGAAAACAGATATATGATGTGGGGGTATTTTCAGGATTTGGAGTTGTCTTGGGTGGTGCTGCAGGGACAAATGCTGGACATTGTGTGTCCTGCCATGGCCCACTGGGTGGATTGGGGGAGAGTCAGACTACAATGTAGACCACTGTCCATTTGGTGCAGCAGAGCTCCAAAATGTATTCACCCGGTGCAGTGAATGTGACACTATGATGGAAGAGGTTGTTGATGTGGGAGGAGTGGGGTGAGGGGGATGGGGGTATATAGAGACCTCATATTTTTTTAACTTAACATTTAAAAGAAAATGAAGGGAAAAAAAAAATCACATGGTGGATTTTGGCCTGGAACTAGTCCTCAGTCAGTATGTATGTCAAGAATTTACACATAATTATAATTACTGAATCATTATTTATATGCCTTTTTACTTTTTACTATATTAAAGAAGTAAACACCTGAAATTACTGAAACCTGTTGAACTAGAACTCAGGAGTTTTGATCTCTGATAATGATTTAATGAAGAGGGGCAGGGGAGGTTCTCAGCTGGGTTCATTCACTTGACCCGGCAGAATAGACAGACACACCACGCTAGGTTAGGCAGAAAAAGGGAATTAATTGCTGGTGGGACATGGGAGATGTACGATCTTGAATCAGCCTACCCAAACTGCAGAAATTCTAATATTTTATACCATCAAGGAGTTAATGAATACTTGGGGCAGAGCTGGAAACAGGTTCCTTTAAGAGGCTGATATGATGGGATGGGTACCAAACCTGGGTTAGTTAAAAAGTTACAATCATTATCAGAGATCAAGGTTCTGGGATAAGAAATACAGAGTAGAGGTCAGTCACAAGGTTTTCTGTGTGGATTTTAAACAGGAAGGTGGGTAGAGTGGTTACCACCACAAAGGCAAGTATACACAAGTGTGAGCCTAGTTCTGAAATCACCATAAACAAAAGTAGGTTAAGTCAAGAATCACCGTCAAAATAATAAATATACATAAAGGAGAGGCTAAGTCTAGAGTAACTACAAACAGGGGTGAGATCTGTTTAAAATGACCATAATAATAGCAGGCCTAGGTTAAATTCAAACTGGGCACTTTTGTTTATCAATTAAGCAACGAAAACTATTAAGCATTAAGCCCAGTTTGTTTTGAAGTGAAAATGAAGTCTGAAGGTGTAACTGAAAGGTAAGAATTAACAAATAATTATGATTATAAAATCATTATATAGATGCCTTTATATTATGAAATAGGAAAAGTTTAATATTCAAAATCGCTGAAACTGGCTGGATTGATTGATTGATTGATTTGTTTGTTTTTCTCTCCCCCTCCCCTATTTGTCTGCTCTCTCTGTCTATTCGCTGTGTGTTCTTTTGTGACCACTTCTATCCTTATCAGCGGCACCGGGAATCCGTGTTTCAGCTCTCCGTGTGTGTGGCGCCATTCCTGGGCAGGCTGCACTTTCTTTCGTGCTGGGTGCTCTCCTTATGGGGCATACTCCTTGCGCGTGGGGCTCCCCTACGCGGGGGACACCCCTGCGTGGCTGGCACTCCTTGCGCGCATCAGCACTGCGCGTGGGCCAGCTCCACACCGGTCAAGGAGGCCCAGGGTTTGAACTGTGGACGTCCCGTGTGGTAGGTGGACGCCCTATCCATTGGGCCAAGTTCTCTCCCCACTGGCTGGATTTAGAGGAGAGGACTGCATCAATCAAGACCCTGGTGTTTGCAGCAACCAAAGTGGGGCTGGATTTAAATTTCTGTGGGACAGTATAACTATGTAACCTTTTTCTCATGATTATACAGACCTTGAGACTGACCCCCATTTTGTACCCACCCATTATCCTGTTTTACAATTTTAAAGTCTTATGATCACTAGACAGCCCCTTAATAATTATCAATGAAGGAATCTGAGGCTATCTCACCCCAATTACTCTTTAACACAAACCTACTATTGTGATGATCATTCTTACTGAGTTTACCTTTGTTTATAGATTTTTCAATTTAAATGGTAGACACTCCACACTCCCCTATTTGAAATCCATAAAAGCCATAAACTCCTCAACCTCTGGAGACAGACTTTCAGGCCATTAGGCCATCTGAGCTCCTTGCTGTGCATTAGCATATAAAACTTTCTTTGAATCCTAGGTGTCTCAGGAACTGGTCTTTGAAGTACATTGGTTAGAAAACAATCCCAATTTTGCTCTGTATCGTGTACATGTAGCATATTCATACTTATTTCACCCTTCAGCTCACTTCTAATTACATATAGTTAATAATGATCACATTTGCCATTTTTCTGGATCATTTTCTTAATTGGATGTTGTTTTTCCTCAGTATTTTTCTGGAGCAAAGCTCAAAAGTAAATTATATCCTAAGATCTTACATATTCAAACAGTTTTCCAAACGATTCTTGAAAGTCAGATTGGTGGGTTGTAAAATCCTTAGCTTATATTTTCTTTTTAAGGTTTTCTTAAAAATGTTCTTCTGTTTTCTTGCTTTGCACATTGCTATTCAGAAGTCATATGACAACCTGATTCTATTTCCTTTGTAGATGATTTCTTTCATCTTTTGCCTGAAGTGCTAAAGTGTTTTATTTATCTTTAACATTTGATAGCTTTGCTAAATTATGTCTCAGAGATGTCTATTCTGGATTAATTTCCCCACGTAAACAATGTACCCTGTTTACATTACCATAGGCATTTCTTTTTGTATTTCAGGGAAATATTCTTGAATTAGAGTAATTTTTAAAATTTTAGAATAATAGAGTTGCTCTATTGTTTTATTGTTTTTCTTCAGATAGTCCAATTATATCTATGTTGGGTACTTTTTGCCTTCCTATATATTTATCCTTTTATTGCTATACTTTATTTTTAATAACCCCTTCATCTTCTTGAACTTTTTTCATTCCTATCTTCTATATACCTTACCATGTTTATTATTCTATCTAATATCCTTTGGTAATTTTTAAATTACTCTTTCTTATACATAAGAACTGTGATCAGGTCCAAAGGTAATTTAGAAAGGTAGAGAACTGTCTATGAACTCAGTCTCAGATTTGAAAAAAATGTTTTATTTTCCAAAGATAGAAGGTTGGTATATGATGGTGCATAAAAGAGATCAGAAAGTATCTATGGAGAGCAATTTCTCTTCATCTCTTGGCTATAACTTAGAAAGATAAGAGAAGGAATAATAGTTAAAGAGCATATAATATTCTAGAAAAATTAAAAGAAAATCACGTTTTTCATAAATTGAAGAAAATTAATTTATTTTAAAAGAAGTAGAGATAAAATGATTTATCTGTTGTCAGATAATATAAAAAGTGATAGGATAGAATAAAGACAAATAGACATATAAATTGAACAGGACTGAAAGAAAGGAAGTAAATACCCTAGATATATTGAACATTGGATTCCAAGGTATTGACCATTGGATTCTAAGGTAATTCTTCATCCTATTGTTTTAAGGAATTACTTCTAATATACAAATCCATTAACATTTAAATAATCACTGTAGCAGTAATGTATATTGTAATGTTATTTTACTTCATATTCTTTTTGAGAAATTATGATTAAAAATAAGCCACCATAATTAGAAGTTGCCTATGATTGGGAGATTAGATTGACCTTTTATTGTTGGCCTCCGCTGCGGCACTGCAGGCGGGTCACTGCAGGCGAGTTGCTGCCGGGGATCGGGCCTACGCCACGGCCTGACCGGGGCGGCAGCGGGCGGCTCAAGGCTTGGGGGACGCGCGGTTCGATGGAGGAAAAACCACGGAGACGAGGTCTATGCGCAGGTCTGATTTTATTCGGGAAGTACATGGGGTTTTATAGTGTCATGGAGGCGGGGAGGTTGTGGGAGGGGCATGCCCGCGGGGCAGCTGAGGATTGGCTGCAGAGGCAAGGGCGGACCTGCGGTTTATGACGTAAGCCATTGATGGCAGAGGGGGTTGTTTCCGAGGTTGTGCCGGGGCGGATACGGGATGAGGGCAGTTGAAATGAGGCGGGGAGAACAGCGATCGGCTGGGAGGGGGAAGATAACAGTGGCTGGGAGGAGGGGCAGAGGGAGGCAGCAGCACAAACTGCTGCTGAGAAGGGCCATAATACAGGGAGGTTACGAGGAACAGGCGGGCAAAGTGTAAGGAAGCGAAAGGCAGGGTGGGAGCAGGGGACAATTGCTCCCTCTTTCAAAAATAAGAACGCACAGGTTTTGTGGGATTGACATTTTGTAGGGAGGAAAGATGAGGGGGGTGAGAGGAGGGGAAATAGGAGAGAAAGGAATGAGGAGGGGCTACCGGCAGGGGGCGTGGGGGCACGAGGGGGGCGTGAGCAGAGGGGAGGGCGGCTGAAATGCCCGATTCCCCATGCAGAGGGCAGAGAACCCGTACCCGCTTGAGGCGACCACGATGGGCCCTATCGATGGCCGCCTCCTGCCACCTCCGTGAGCCACACCTGGGCGTGCCGGGCCTCCTCGGGAAGGGGATGGCTTTGGGAGAGGACTAGGACAGCTGTGGCCAAGAGCCTTTGCCGCTCTCGGTGCTGGCGAACGGACTTGCGGATACAGCAGGCGAGGCCTAGGAGGAGGAGGAGAAGGAGGAAAAGGAAGGCGTAGAGGAGGAGGCTGGAGGGTTGGAAAAGGGAGAGGAATTTTTGGAGCACGTCTCTAAGGAGGGAAGCTGAGAGGGTTGGGGGCTTGATGGATTCGAGGGTGAGGATGTGTTGCTGGAGGGAGTGGGTGTAGTTGAGGAAGGAGGTGTTGTAAGAGGAAAACATCCATTGGCGTAGTGCAAGGCGGGCGGTCACCGACGAGTTGACGGGGTGGGGGGTTAAGCAGAAGCTAGAGAGGGGCCAACGGGCATCACAGGTGGTGGTGGCTATGTCGTAGAGGGCGGCAACGTCAGCGGCGAGCAGGTCGATTTGCTGCTGTAGGTTGAATAAGGCTTGGTGGTGAAGGTAGTTGATGTTGCTTTGGTCGCCGAGGGCAAGGGCTGCTGCTGTGGATGCGTTGATGACGGCGGAGGCGGCGCCAGAAGAGACGGCAAGGGCCGCCGCCGCGGTGGTGGCGGCTGCGAGGGATGCGAGGACGGCAGCAGTAATGGCGGCTGTGATGCCAAAATCTCAGGGGTGGCGAGAAAGGGGGAGATCTACCAGCTGGGGGGCAACCCAGTTGGGGGAGTCAACGGGGAGCCACACAACGCGGGGCTGCATCACCAGAAAGGCGGAAGGGAAGGAAGAGTTCCAGTGGTTTGCGAGGCTGCAGTTGGTGAGGGTGGATTCGGAAGGAGGGGGGCATAAAAGGAAATAGTAAGGGTGTCGAACGAACGGGGTGGAGGTGAAGGTGACGTTGGGGGGAGGGGTTGTAGGCGAGGAGACAGTATGGGTGATAACCGAGACGTTGGCGTGGGAGACAAGGCAATTGGGGTGGCAGGTAAGGGCGCGGAGATCGAAGCAGGTGTGGGGGTTGCACAGGGACATGACGCTAAACGTGCGGGGGACCAGGGGGGAAACTTGGAAGGGGTTTGCATAGCAGGGGGTAAGGTTGTGGGGGTCGGAGATGTTGCAGGGGGCTCCATGGAAGAGGCCACCAATGTGAGGCGTGGGGTAGAGGCAGGGGGTCCAAGGGAAAGTGGGAAGGCGGGCCGGCAGGGTGTCGGCGTGGCAGGGCTGGACGAGGGGCCGCATGAAGGGGTGGGAACTGGGCATGGGGGCGGAGTTGGTGGGGAAAAGCCAGGGACCTGTGACATTGAGAGCGGAGGGGTTGAAGGAGGAGTTGACATTGAGGGGGGAGGTGGGGGAGAGGTCAAGAAGAGTGGCGTTGGTGAGAAAAAGGCAGGAGTTATTGCGGGGGTTTACGCACAGGGAAAGGTTGGTGACGAACTGCAAGGCGTCGAGGGGAATAGGGATGGAGACATTTGGCAACGACGAGGAGACAGGAAGGGCGAGGGGGTCGCAGCTTTCTAGGAGGAAGTCACAGTTGGGGGAGTACATGGTGGGGAAGGTGGGGGAGTGAGGGGAGAGAAAGAGGAAACCAGGCGGTTGAAGAAGGGCGGCCCAAAGGGGCGTGGCCTGGGCTGAGGAGGCTAAGGAGAGCATAATGATGAGAAGGTGTAGGGGGGGTGGTAGGAGGGCGCAGGGCAGGGGAGGCGCGAGCACGACGGAGAAGCTGGAGAATTTGCTGCTCGATGGAGGCATCTTCGAGGGAGAGACGGCTCAACCGGCGGACAAGAAGACGACGTCGACGTCGCTCGCGGCGGGAGAGAGCTGGCGTGGTCCCTGCGGGTGATGGCGCAGGAGGGGCAGACTCAGGCGGGCTCGACTGGGCGACTGGAGGCGTCATCTGCAATGACAAGAGGAGAAAAACCTCACGGGGGGGTGAGGTGCGGAGAGGGGCCATCATTATGGCAGGGGGGAATCATCAGGGGGAAGGGGGTCGGGAGGTGGAAGGTCAGCAGGGCCGTGTGGAGTGAAGGGCTTAACAAGACGAGCAGGGATCCAGACAGGCTGGGGTGCAGATTCCGGGAAGACGCAGGCAAATCCTCACCCTTGGGTGAGAAGGGGCGCTGGTCCGGTCCACTTGCTAGTGAGCGGGTTGCGCCAGAGGACGAGAGGGGCCGGAGTGGGCCGGTAAGAGGGCCCCCAGTGCTTGTGGACGGGCGAAAGCCCCTCAGAGTCAAAGGTCATCAGGTTGTGCTGGATGAGCACTTGCGTGACTGTTTCACGTGGGGTGAGGCGGGGTTGAGTCTCTCTAGTCTTCTGGACGAGGATCTTGAGGGTTTGGTGAATTCTTTCAACAAGTCCTTGGCCTTGCGGGTTGTATGCGATGCCGAAGTGGTGGGTGATGTTGTAGAGCTTCACAAACTCGGCAAAGGCGGCGCTGCGGTAGGCGGGGCCATTATCTGTCTTTATGTCCCAAGGGACTCCCATGAAGAGGATGGCTTCCCGGAGCGCTTGAGTGGCATACTTGGCAGACTCTCCCGGGAGGGCGACGGCGTAGCAGAGGTGCGAAAACGTATCGATGGCAACATGAAGGAACTTCCATCGGCCAAAGGAAGCGACATGTGTGACATCTAATTGCCATCTAGAGTTGGGCCGCAATCCGTGCGGGTTGACACCCTGGGGCTGGAGTGGCCCCAGGGGCAGCAAAGGTGCGCAGGAGCGGCACGCACGCACCAGATGTTTGCATGTCTCGATGGGAAGTTCTGGGAGGAGTCGATGGAGGGCGGGCGCACCAAGATGGAAGCGCGCATGCAAGGTCTTTGCCTGGTTAATAATGTCTCCTACGGCAGCTGCGGGGCTAAGGGCATTGATGGAAGCACCTTGGGCGGCCTGGTCAGCGAGATGGTTGCCGTGAGCCAAGGGGCCTGGGAGGCCTGAGTGGCTCCTAACATGGGCAATGAACCAGGGTTGTCGCCGCCTCTCTAAGAGGAGTTGAAGGGCAGCTAAGGCCAGGTTGATGTCCCGGTTGCCGATGCTAGCAGGCGGCAGGAAGGCCGCAAAGGCAAGGATACGAGAGACCTGCAGGCAGTAGAGACTGTCCGTGAAGATATTTACTGGCTGGTCCTGGAGGTATTGGAGAGCCAGAGTGACGGCTTTCAATTCGGCCACTTGGACAGAGCTGCTATGTCGGCGGGTGTGGCAGAGGGGTTGTGTGGAGTTTGGCTTGTAGAGGACTATAGCAAGGCAGTGCTTGGAGGCGTCAGTGAAGGCAATGGCGGCGTTGGGGAGTGGCTTGGAGGACGGGAACGGGAAATGGTCAGGAGCTGCGACGGGGAGCGTGCTGAGGCCTTGTATGAGGCGGTGCTGGGGGAAGTGATTATCGAATGGGCCGGAGAATAGGAGGAACAGTGCCTGCATATCTATGGAGTCCTTTAGCAAGTGAGTGACCTGCTGAGTTGTAAGGGGCCAAATGATGACATCTGGATGACGCCCGTAATGGTGGGTGGAGCGCTCAACAAGGGCGATGGCGAGCTGCGCGAACAGGACGGATTGGGGGGTGATTTTGCGAAGCTTGCTTTTGGCTAAATGGACCCACAGGAGTGGACCGTCCTGCCAGATGAGGCCAGTGGGGGTCCCACGGGTGGGAAGGACAAGTCCTGCGAATGGCTTGTCTGGGTCTATTCGCTGGAGCAAGCAGTCCATTAGGGCAGAGTTGACACAGCTCAGGGCGCACTCTGCTTCATACGACAGGGTGACCCTCTTTGTGGGTGCCTGTGATGGTGGGCCAGTGGTCTGAAGGAGCTGGAACAGAGGCTGCAGCTGATGTGTGGTGACTGGCAGCGACGGGCGCAGCCAGTTGAGCTGGCCACAAAGCTGTTGGAGATCATGGAGCGTCATGGTTTTGGGGACGTTTATAAGCGGCGCCATGGGCGTGACCGTTTCCGAGATTTCAAAGCCCAAGAATTGAAACGGTGGGTGGAAAACGGCTTTCTCTATGTTGATCTGAAGACCGATATCTTTCAGATTGGAGAGAAGACTGGCAACTATAGCTTGTAGTTTTGGCTCGCTCGGATGGGCTACAAGGATGTCATCCATGTAATGCACGATAGTGGCCTCGGAGGTTAAGGGCTCAATAGCAGTAGCCACAAACAGCTGGCAGATGGCAGGGCTGTTCTTCATGCCCTGGGGGAGGACTTTCCACTGATACCATTTGGCAGGCCGGTGGTGGTTGGGCTGGGGAACAGTAAAGGCGAACCGTGGGCGGTCATCCGGATGCAGGGGGATAGAGAAGAAGCAGTCCTTGATGTCGAGGACTGCCACATACCAATCTCGCGGGAAGGCTGACGGGTGAGGCATGCCGGGCTGAGGAGAGCCCATGGGTTTGATGTGCTTGTTAACCTCTCGCAGGTCGTGGAGGAGGCGTGGCTTGCCAGATTTTTTGATGATGAAAAAAATGGGAGTATTGTATGGACTCGTGGAGGGCTCAACATGGCCAGCACGGAGCTGCTCTTCCACGAGGTCCTGAAGAATAGCTAGTTTCGGGGCAGTCATAGGCCATTGCTCCACCCAAATGGGTTCCTCTGTGTCCCATTGCAGAGGAACGGGTGCTGGAGGTCGAACGCGAGCAACGGCCAAAACTATTGGGGGGGCAGCGATGGCTGCGAAGTAAAAAGAACGGCGCCTGACTGGTGAAGAATGTCACGCCCCCAAAGGACTTGCTTGATATCCCTGAGAACCAGGGGACGGAAGAACCCTGACCGTCCATTGGTGTCATGCCAGGCAAGATCTTCAGCCGCCTGTTGCGAGGAGGACTGGCCTGTGGCGCCTACGATGACGGGTCCGGCTGTGAGTGGGAAGTCACGAGCTTGGGAGAGTGGGATGCAGGAGATTTCGGCGCCGGTGTCAAGAAGGCCGTCCATCCACTTTCCATTGACCTTGATGGTGAGGCGCGGCTGTGAAGCGGGCGACATGGGAACGGACCAGTGGATGCCTACGGGCGGGGCTGGCGCGGGGCGATTGGAGCCTCTTGATGGCGGGGCTGAGGCTTGCCCCGCTGCCCGTTTAAAGGCTGTCTCGGAACACGGCAATCGCGAGCCCAATGATACCCTTTTCCACAGCGTGGGCAGAGGGTGGAGGGCGGCCGGGCGGCAGGAACAGGGCGCGGTGGTGGCACCATAGGCTGGACTACGGGTTGCAGCGGAGCCAGAAGGTTGGGGCACTCCCGAGCGAAGTGGCCCAATTCGCCGCAGCGGAAGCAGGTGTTGGTTGTTTGGACTGCCACAACAATAGCCGCTGCAAGCGCAGATGCTTGCCCAGAAACTCCGGAGCATGCGAGGACCCAGTCTTGGAGCGGCTTGTCACGAAGGGGACGAATGATGGCTTTGCAAACTGGGTTAGCCCCTCCTGCAGGATGTCCTTAACGAAGGACTCGCGGGCTGCATTGCCGACAACTCGCCTCTCTGCAGCGGCCTGCACACGAGCTACGAACTCATTAAACGGCTCCTCGGGTTTTTGGAAAAGCTTCACGAGGGGCTCTGGGGCGGCCGCGGCGCACGAACGGAAGGCTCGAAAAACACAGTCACGGAGCTGGATGAAAAACCCAGGCGGGGTGGCAGTGTAGGAGCTGGGATCGCCGTAAGGGCCGAACCCGAGAAATGCGTTTGCAGGGTAATGCACACCCTGACGAGCATTGTCGGCAATCTGATTGTCGATCAGGACACCGAGATGGGCTCGCCAGTCAATGAATTGCCCGGGGGAGAGAACCGCTCGGGCTAGAGAGATCCAGTCGTAAGGGATGCAGCGAGGGATGGTCATACGCTCGAGAAGGTCTTGGGCATGAGGGCTGGCAAGGCCATCCTCTTTTATCACGTTGCGGAGCATTTGGATGTCTTTGGGAGAGAAGGGGACCCACGCTTGTGGGCTCTGCGGAGTGCGAGCGGGATTGAGGGGGAACATCTGAGCCAGAGGCGGAGTGGGGGAGGTGAGAAAGGCGGTGTCGTACGCTGGTGGAGGAGGATTCCCGATGCTCCCGCTATTGCTGGGGCAGGCGGGAGGTGAAGCGGGCCATGGAGGTGAGGCATGGGCGGTGCCACCGGGTGCCGGCCAGGAGGGCGCGGCGGCAACGGTGTTCCTGATTGGCCAAGATGGCGGCACGGTGACGTCACGCCTGACATCACTTCTGGCCTCGGGCCAAGATGGAGGAGTGGCCATGTCATTTCCAGGTACAGGCCAAGATGGCACCGGAGGCTCTGCCAGTTTAGCCGAAAATGGCGATCGGCAGGCATCCGGGACGGGACCGGATGGCGACGAGACAGGAAGAGGTGGGTAAAGGCGGGAAGAGGGCGCCGAGGAAGAAGAAGGAGGAGGTGCGCCATGTTGGCATTGTTTGCAGGACGCGGTGGGGGGGGGGAGAAGGCGGGGGGTCGCCATGTTGGTTGGGGTCCGGATCGGAGGCTGTGGGGGGATCCAGTTCGAGCGCGGCCTCTAGCTGGGCGGACAGAGAACGAGCATCGTCGTCTCCATCAGGATCGCAGGTGAGAGGGTGGCTAGGCTCACAGGCGAGAGCAGAGGCAGGGGAGGGCACACCTTGGACACAGGCGCGGATAGCGACGAGGGTCGGGATAAGGCCGGGGGGAAACTGCTTGCGATCGTGCTCCATAGCGGACGTCACCCGCTGAATTAAACGTTCGTAGGTCTCTGGGCTCCAGAGAGCACAGGTGGCGAGCCAAGGGTTAAAGGGTAGGAGAAGGTCCCAATACCGCTGTAGCTGACGGAGAGAGACCTTCACGTGGTGAGTCTCTAAGAGGGCAGCGAGCAGGCGGACTTGAGGAACCTGACGGGATGAGAGGGAGGCCCCCATCGCGGCAGAGGGCTCAGGAGGGGGGTGAAGGGAGCAACGCCGGAGAGTCTCTACCTTGAGCGGCGGCACGGGAGGACGGCGATGGGTCCCGTGCGAGGGGTCAGCAGCGGGCTGGCCAGACAAGGGGCCGTAGCTGGGGTCCCTGTTCGGGCGCCACCTGTTGGCCTCCGCTGCGGCACTGCAGGCGGGTCACTGCAGGCGAGTCGCTGCCGGGGATCGGGCCTACGCCACGGCCTGACCGGGGCGGCAGCGGGCGGCTCAAGGCTTGGGGGACGTGCGGTTCGATGGAGGAAAAACCACGGAGACGAGGTCTATGTGCAGGTCTGATTTTATTCGGGAAGTACATGGGGTTTTATAGTGTCATGGAGGCGGGGAGGTTGTGGGAGGGGCATGTCCGCGGGGCAGCTGAGGATTGGCTGCAGAGGCAAGGGCGGACCTGCGGTTTATGACGTAAGCCATTGATGGCAGAGGGGGTTGTTTCCGAGGTTGTGCCGGGGCGGATACGGGATGAGGGCAGTTGAAATGAGGCGGGGAGAACAGCGATCGGCTGGGAGGGGGAAGATAACAGTGGCTGGGAGGAGGGGCAGAGGGAGGCAGCAGCACAAACTGCTGCTGAGAAGGGCCATAATACAGGGAGGTTACGAGGAACAGGCGGGCAAAGTGTAAGGAAGCGAAAGGCAGGGTGGGAGCAGGGGACATTTTATCTTTGATTACCTCAATATTTTCCCATGTCCGCCCTGCTAAAATGCACAGGAACTAATTTTTTTTTTAAATAATTATCTATAGTCAACATTCAATTGAATACTTTCAATGTTTCCTTTGTGTTTTCTTTATGTCTGGAGTATTTCTTTGAAAACCAGAAAACAATGACATTAATTTAAATGTTTGTGCAATTTAAGATCTTGTAAATTCCATGGCTCTTAAACCATGATCTTTGACTTGTAAGTAACTCAGTTTGTGCACCTGAAAGAAAAGGCTCATAAACCTTTTCATTTAAAAACACTTTTATTCTGAGACAGCTTCTTCTTGCCTAAAGCAGATTGGAAAACATTATAAAGTTACCTCCATTTCATCACTCAGAAAAGGTAATACTTAGAGCTATCCAAGTACATATAAATGGGCACTGAGCTGTCTTAACAACTTACCATGAGTTAATCACATGCCCTTTTCCATATCCAAAAGACAAGTTATCCAAAGTATTCCTTTAGAGTCATATTCAGATTGAGGCACATCTGTTGAGGGTTGTTTGGAAAACATTCTTTTTCAGCAGCCCACGTATTAGCATTTCTCCCTATCATGGGGATAAAGTCTTTATTTACATGAGGTTCCAAACTAGGACTAGTTAATGCAATAGAATTTATCATCAATTATAATTTGGATTTGTATCCTTTATGAAGCAGAACATTTAGTTTTTATGGGAAAATTTCTAAGTTACATTTTGCTAAGCTAAAAATATGTATAATGCACTGTCTTGATGAGGATTTGTAAGGATTAAATGCCAATTGAAAGCACCAATTACATGATTGGCATATAGTATGTCTTTAATCAAGGTGTCTTTACTGATTTCAAATAATAATCTACTGAAAACAATATATTGTTCATATTATGTCATGTGATACCTAAAATCTGTGTGCAATATATAAAAGCAATGTATATATTTATATTACACATATATATAAAATCAGTATTTGATAAGGAACTGAGAGATACATGCACTTAATGCCGTACATTAAATGGTAAAGTAAGCAAAATAAACTTGATGTATGTTACATATATTTTTTAAGATTTATTTACTTATTTATTTCTCTCTCCTTCCCCCCACCCCAATTGTCTGTTTTCTGTGTCCATTTGCTGCGTCGTCTTTATCCACTTCTGTTGTTGTCAGCAGCACGGGAATCTGTGTTTCTTTTTGTTGCGTCATCTTGTTGTGTCAGCTCTCCGTGTGAGCAGCACCATTCCCGGGCAGACTGCACTTTCTTTTGCACTGGGAGGCTCTCCTTACAGGGCGCGCTCCTTGTGCGTGGGGCTCCCCTACACGGGGACACCCCTGCGTGGCAGGGCACTCCTTGCGCGCATCAGCACTGTGCATGGGCCAGCTCCACAAGGGTCAAGGAGGCCTGGGGTTTGAACCGTGGACCCCCCATGTGGTAGATGGATGCCCTAACCACTGGGCCAAGTCCACTTCCCTGTATTTTTTAATCCTCTTAAATTTTCTCTTTTGAATGTATGCCTTATGTTAACTTCTATGCATTAGGAGACGTTGGGGACTGAACCTTGTTCTCTGTAAAGATGTGTTTAAGTCTTAATCCACATTCCTGTGGGCGTGGACCTATTTTAAAATAGAACTTTTAAAGATGTTACTATTAGTTAAGGTATAAACTCCTCTATGAATAGGCTCTTCAAAGCTTCTTTGCAGATGAGGCCAAATTAAATCATTGTGTGTTTTAATCCATATGACTGGAGCCCTTCTAAAGAGGGGAAATTCAGAAGCAGTCAGAAAAAGACACAGATTAGAGAGAACCGCATGAGAAGACCATGTCTTTAGGGTAGAGATTCAAGTCACAGAATCCCAAGGATGGCAGCAAGCTAGCCCCAGAATGTTACTGGATTTTGTCTAGGATTTTGACTATGCTGCAGAAATGAATTTCAAGAGCATATCACGTGAGTTAGACCAGTAATTTATTCAGGTAGGAAGGGATGAGAAGTGGGAGAAAATAACAGATTCAGGGGTCCCAGACAGAAAGGAAGGACTGAAAAGTGATAAAGAGGGCTGATTTACAAGACTTTAATTTCTCATTATAGATTATAAATCCCCAGGTTTACTTATGTAGTGATCCAAGCAGGGGAGAAGACAGCCAGAGTTGTGGTCCAGAGGCAAAAGAGCATTCAGGCCTTTTTGAACCATTAATTATTCCACCCCTTTGCATAAGAGGAGTTATAGCTGTTTGCTGTTTTGATTGATTACCGCCCCCCCCCCCATTAATCCCCCAAGAGGACCCAATGATAAAGTCCTTGGGGAATGTCCGGGGCTTCTCTTGGCTTCCAGAAGAAGTCTTTGTTCTGAATGGCAGAATCTTGGGGAGGGTCTTCCAGCAGCCATCTTTGGGGACTCTTTGCAAGGTTTCCATCTATTGATTCGCTATCTTACTAGCCTGTTTCAAGAACACTTGACTCTTGGAAAAAGCATGGCCTCTTGAGACCTGGATTTTGGACCTCTAGCCTCCCAAACCATGAGGCAAAAAATTTCTTGGTGTTTAAATCAACCCATGTATGGTATTTGTCATAGCAGCCCTGGCAGTTTAAGATTAAGACAGGAGATTATCACACATAATTTATGAATAAATAAATCTATGCATACTATTTGGGTACTAATGTTTTATTTATTTTGTTTATTGATAGTGTAAGAAAAGAAAAACTCTATTATTTTTTTTGTGTGTGGAGATCTACATAGATGCTCATTATAGAATGAATTTAAACTAATTTCCAATACTAATTGTGTTAGTAAAAATGTTTTCACTAGTGACTGAGCCAAACATGATGGAAATTAGAAAAACTAAAAGAAAGGGAATAAAAACTCAAAATATTCCTGTTTGTGTATGTTTAAACTGCTGACAAGGAGGCAGCATACTGTACTGCTCCAAGGTGGGAAAGAGAGGCATGTTCTGAAGTTAGTAAACCTATTTGCAAATGAGCATTTTTTTCCACTTGAACTTCTTGCCATATAAATTAAATATAGCCAAAAACAAAAAACAAAAAACTAAACTGTAAGCAAATTTTTTTAATCTAATATCAATAGCAGGACCTCTAATCCACCTTAACAAATTTTTACAGTTTGGAATATTTGTTTTATGGAAAATCAGATTAGTACTATTTTTCATTTGTTTTGCAATGAACAAGTATTGGATTAAAAAATAGAACATTCTATAAAAGTAAAAGAGGATGGCTTTGCTAATCTTATCCTTGGATTTCTCTCCAGAGTATCATATGAAGCTATCAATTTTTTTTCCCTTATGTGCCTCATGAGATATAAATCAAATCTCAAAAAAAAAAAAAAAAAAAAAAAGTGCCAAAATATCTAAAGATCCAATCCATTAGTGCTATGTTTCTTTGGAATTTACAAATATTTAATTCCATCATAATATCATATTATCATTGACCAAAGAATCACACTATAAAAAGCAAGAATTGTATTTCCTTGCTGTATCTCTAATACAGTGAAATTAATTTCATTAATTTTTATATTCCTTTTTTAACAATCTTTGAAATTAAAAATGACTAATTTACACATTTTTTTTCCTAAGGAACTATTTTGGTATTCTTAGAAACTTTTCCTTAATCAGTTATAAGTCTAAAATCATAGGTAGATACCTGGGTCTTAAGAAATGTTAAGTGTTATTTCTATGTCTGAAGAGAATGCAAGATAGTAAAAAGTAAAAATTCTAGTAATATCATCCTTATTTGTGCTGTCAAATAATATGTATTCAGTTTATTTCAAGAGGAGTACTCAGTCTACATAAACTAAACTGCATCATGGAATGGATCTGAAAGAGAGATCCTGCCCCATAAAGCTTTGCTAATTTTTGAAAGAGAGAGTGGAGTGGGGCAGATGACATCTAGGTGACATGTATCAGATGAATGAAACTTTCTGGTCAAGAAAATGTCCTGGTTAAAAATGGGGCAGCCCCCTGAGCACAATGAAGTCTCATTCTCTTCTTCAGTAGATTTAATGGGAATTAGGCTCCAGAGTTTGTCTCTCTTCACATAACTACAAATAAATAAACAGAACTAACACCCATAATGCTACAATTTTGAATTTAAATTCCAAGAGCCCAAGAGACAATTTAATTTCCCTGCTTTTACACCAAATTGCATATGCCTACTCTACTGACAAAAATGACCAAAGAAAATATTTATTACTATATCCTATAATAATCCATTTCTGATCTTTATACATTTAAAAATAAATGCCATTTGTTTTCTCTATCCAAATTTTATTTTTATAAGCTAGAAATGAAGAATGACATTATCTTTGTAAAACTGCATACATTTGGAGATTTATAAACTTATCTTGCAATTACTTTAGTCTAAATCTAATTATGTGCTCCTATATTTAAAAAATGTAAATCATATGAATATTTGTTATTTGATTTTGAGAACCAATGCAATATCAATTGTTTAAAGCTTGTAATTGCAATGCATTTCATTTTAATTTGCTGACTAGTAATGTAATGTGCGAAAGTCTGTGACCTTGACTGTGTTCCCTTTGTTTGGTTAATTTATTACAAATATTTGTGATTAAATAACTGATGTGAATCTCCATGAAATGCTTATTGTGATGAGATAATCTCTGTTGTATCATTTTTATTAAAATATTGCTAAATTTTAGAATTCATAAATGTTGATAATTAACATTACACTCTAAACTTTTCTACTCATATTTGCAATATTATCGTCTAATCAGTCAGTTAAACATCAGAAGTATGGTTAGATTTTAGCTCATGTTGAATATAAGTAATATGTCTATAATTAAATATTCTCATTATATCTGTTCTCTTTTTTGTCAGAAAGAACCAATATCTAAGATTTTGTTTATCTATTATTACCTGGTACATCATTCTATAGCAGGGTTCTTAACCAGAGGTCCATGAGCTTGAATTTTAAAAAAGCAACCTATTTTTATTTTCTCTGACCTCTACTTGAAATCTAGAATTTCCTTCACTTCTGGATTTATGCAATAAATTACAGGAATATTCATTTCATATCACATTATAGTTATTGCATATCTCAAAAAATCACTTACACTCATCCATACTTTGAAATTACGGTAGTTGTTAGACCCAATACTATTTGAATGTCATAAAACTATCTCCTGCTACATTCTGAGGAGGGGTCCATGGTTTTCCCTTGACTGACAAAGGGGTCTGTGGAACAAAAAGGTTAAGAACCCCTCTTCTATAGTGAATTAAAAAGAAAATAGGAAGACATTATTTTAATTAATAAATATTGTCCCCATATTGTATTTATAAAAATAAAAATATACAAATAAATAAAATAGGAGATTTTCAAACTGTCATTATGTTTCAGCATCTCTAACCCTGTTGTTAGCAATATTTGAGTTTTTCATTTTCATAATCCCTCATCATCTTAGACCTTGTCATTAGGTCCCTCAGTGTCTACCCCTGACACCGGCTTCTGTAAGATTAACAGCCACTGCCATGCTTCCCTACATCCTACCTGGGTTAGCACCCCACAACAGTCGAATACTGAGGTGAGGCAGGCTGAAGTCTGGCTGGCAAGCATAGCCGCGCCCAGTGGGGGATATGCGCAGCCCACCACTCGGGTGTAGGGCGGCTGGAACGGTGAACTGCCCTCAGCCATGGAATGGGCGCACTGCCCTCGGCCCCGCCCAGGCAACCGACACCGGCTTGCTGATAGCCTGCAGGAGCTGCCTACGCTCACATCCCCCCTCCTGCACTGTCAAGCCGCAGCACAAGCCGCACCATAAAAGGCAAGGAACTAGTCCCTACCAATCACTCCCAGCCCCGTTCCCCTTTCCCGCCGGTGCCGCCCCTTCACCAACCTAGAATCTGCCTCTTCCCCCCACCAACTGCTCGCCACCGCCAATCCAATCCCCCTTTGGCCACAGCCAATCAGTCCCCTGCTCACTCCCCCATAACCCTATATAAGCACCTGTACTTCCCTTAATAAATTAGACCTGCATGCTCACCTCGTCTCCGTGGTGGTTTCTCTGCCGCGCGCCCTCCACGCCTGCGAGCCCCCGTGGGAGCCTAGGCCTCTCCTGCCCCGTCGTCCACCGGACAGGAGGCACCGACCGCAGAATACAAATTCTCCGGTCCCCATTCTTGCTCGGCCAGCTCCACCTATATTACATTATAAAGGCAAAGTCCCCAGGTCCGTTGTAAACTTTTGCTTCCTACCTTCTTGGTTGAGCCTTTGCATCTAACATTTTCCCCCATGTGACCATAATAGCTGTGCCACAGCTCCCTGCTCTACAAATTATGAATTCAAATAAACTTTTCTTTCATGTATGTTTTGTGTCACTCATTCATGCCACATCTGACTATCCAAATACAGATCCTTAAAACTCACATTCCTTTTATTATCTTTATGCTTGATACCTCTTGTCTTATAAATTCTTCAGCAATTTAAATAAATTCAACATTCACCATTGTCGTTAGGATATTTTACTGCCAAATTACTTTTCTTTTGTGTTTGAGATATATTTACTCATTTTTGCATTAACATGTTCCCAATTAAAATAAATTTGTTTAAAGCTTTCCAAAACTTTTCCTTTAAACAAGACCTTAATAAAGAAGTTAAAATTTAGAAAACACCATTTATTTTGGTATTTATATTCCTTACAATGTATAAAGAATAGTTATTCATAATAAAAAAGAGAAGAAATATTAAAAACAAAGAATAAACTAAAAATTTCTCATAATTTTAACACTGGAGATGCTTTAGTTTCCCAGCTGCTATGACAAATACCACACAATGGGTTGGACTTTACTGGCTCACTGTTTCAGGCCTAGAAAGCTTGCACCCTCCCTGAATCAGTAGCTTTCTGGCTGTTGAGCAACTTTTGAGTTCCTTGGCTTCCCCAACGCATGGTGATATTCTCTTCTTTCTATCCAAGGATACTGTGACTTCCAGCTTCTGCTCCTTCATGCGAATTTTTCTTCATAAAGCCTCCAGTAATAAGATTAAAGCCCAGCTTCATTCAGTTAACTAAAAATAAGTAAAAATAACTTTTCAAAATATCCTATTTTTCACACACACGGGAATGCATTAACATTAAAACCATGTTTTCTCTAGGGTATGTAATTCAACTCACCACAGTTTAAAGTTAGTTGGATAATGAAAGAAATGACAGATAGATAGATGGATACAGAGATAAAAAAGAAAGATAGGTTATTTTCCACTTGTCATCTTTAAAAATTGAGATAACTTGTTGTTCATAGTTTTATATCCTGATTGCTTAACATACATTGCATCTAGAGCATTTTTCTTGTCATTGGTTAAACATTTTATGGTACTGTAAAATTTCTCCTTAAATCTAAATTACGATTTTTAATTATTGCAACCTTTCCAGTGTTATTAACTGTTATTATTGCCATCTATTACCTCCAAAAGATAGCTACCAAGAAGTATTAATAATTAAATGTTAAAAAACCCAGGAATAAACTTGTTTGTGCATTAAGTTTTATTTTTCACTAGTAATACCTAAAAGTAGAGTTTGTGGGTTGTAAAGGAGTTGTATGTTAAATTGTGAAGAAAATAACTAGAATTTTCTAAATTGCTTTTATCATTATGCATGTCCACCAGCAAATGTTACTCCATATCATGTCCAATGTTTCATCATGTCAATAGTGTTTATTTTAGCCACTTTAGTTGGAGGATAATGGTATCTCATTCTGATTTTAATTTGTTTTCTTCTAGTAGCTTAATTAGTTGAGCATTATTTTCATATGCTGTTTGTGAAAATAATTTTGTGAAGCTTTTGTATTTTACCATTTTTATTTGGGTAGTTTTTGGTTATTATTGTGTTGTAAGAATTATTTATATATTCTATGTACAAATCTCTTGGTAGACATATATACTGTGAATATCTTCTCAGTTTGTGATTCAACTATTTTCTTGATAAAAAGTTTTAATTTTGATGAAGTCCAATTTATCATTTTTAACACATTATGTATTCAGTGTCTTTGGAAATAAATATTTACCAACTAATTGTCACAAAAATATTCTGTAGTTTCTTCTAGAACTCTTGTTTTAACCTTTATGATTAGAGCCATATTCATTTCAAATTATATATTTTATTTTTCACACTGGGCCACTCTCCTTACAGGGTGCACTCCTTGCGCGTGGGGCTCCCCTACCCGGGGTCACTCCTGCGTGGCTTGGCACTCCTTGCGCGCATCAGCACTGTGCATGGGCCAGCTGCACACGGGTCAAGGAGGCCCTGGGTTTGAACCGCGGACCTCCCATGTGGTAGACAGATGCCCTAACCACTGGGCCAAGTCCGCCGCCACCCCAAATTATATATTTTATATCATATGAGGTATGTGTAGAGATTATTTTGCAGATAAATTACCTAATTTTTCCAACAGTGTTTGTTGAAAAGATTTTCCTTTCTCCATTGAATTTCTTAAGTAAAATCATTTTACTGTATATCTGTCAGTTAATTTCTCCACTATTCTTTCTCATTGACCTATGCTTATTGTTTTACCAGTAACAACACAAATTTGCCTATGAAGTCTTTTTAGAAATTTTTGAAATCAGATACTTTGAGTTCTCCAAATTAATTCTCTTATTTCAAACTTAGTTTGGCTATTCTAGGACTTTTGCTTTTCTAAACAAATTGTAAAGCTAGTTTGCTAACTTCTTCAAAAAATTATGCCAGTATTTTGATAGTGAATTTATTTATTGGTAGATCTATTTGAAGATATTTGACAATATTGACTTTCTGTTTCATGCTCTTGGCATAGCTTTCCATTTATTAAATGTTCTCAATAAAGTTTTATAGCTTTCAGTATAGAGATTTTGCACAATACTGTTAAATTTACCTCTGTATATATGAAGTTTAT
Organism: Dasypus novemcinctus; assembly: GCF_030445035.2. Taxonomy (NCBI): domain Eukaryota; kingdom Metazoa; phylum Chordata; class Mammalia; order Cingulata; family Dasypodidae; genus Dasypus; species Dasypus novemcinctus. Next base: position 51,786,591 of record NC_080679.1, on the reverse strand, counting down.
TGATGCAATCATAAAAGGAATTTGCAAAATTTTACTTTCAAACAGTTCAAAGCTGTTTTATAAAAATAGATTTGTATTTATGAATCATGTTTCTTATTAGTTACTCATTATTATAAGTTTTTGGTAAATTCCTTAAGACTTTCTATGTACACACATATGCCCTCTATGACAAAACAGTTCTACTTTATCTTTTCAATGTGGAATGTCCTTTATGTAATTTTCTTGCTTTATCATATTGGTTAAGACATCCAGTGAAATGTTTTATAAAAATGGGAAAGGAGGATATGGTGGCCTTATTCCAGATCTTACAGAGAGTGTATCTAGTATTTCACCATTAAATATGGTGAACTACACTATTAACTGTAAATTTTTCATAGATGCCCTTTGCCAGTTCAAGGAAATTTCTACATTTAATTTCCTGGGTGTGTCATCAAAAAGATTTTTGTTTTATTTTGAATAGGATATGTAGGGATTTTTTTGTTATTATGTTATTATTAGGAATTATATTGAGTAATTTTGGAATGTTGGCCTTATATTCTTGAGATAAATCCTTCTGAAACTTCATGTATTATCATTTTTATATTTGCTAGATTCAATTTCCAACATGTTTCAAATAACCTTTGAGTCTATTTTCATGAGGAATATTGACCTGTAATTTTTTTCTTATTAGTTGGCCACACTTTCTTCTTCATTACAATTTTTAATCCAATCTTTCAAGGTGGACATATTTATTTTCAGTTTATATATTAATTGTACTCATCAATTTTCAGTGACACTGTCTGCCTGATGATGGTTATAGAGATAGAAATTTGTCTGTTATTATGACATTTTGCCTATGCCTGTGTGTTCTGACCTTCAGTAACTATCTTAGTCATTGGTCATGTTTTCAGATATTTATATGAGTGTAAAATGTGATTGCTTAAGGATGTGATAGTAGTGACTCATGTGACAGCATGGTGTTACTGATCTCTCATATCCATAGTTTCTTTCTGCTGCTTTCAAGATGCACTCTTGTCTCTGGTTAGGTATCAAAGGTTAACAATCCTTTGCCAATTTGGGGGTGTTTTATTCCCATAGTAGTACTACATATTGTTGATAAACTGGAAGAAGTGTTTGCCAGCATATAAAACATTTGGCTGCCTAGTGGACATTTTATTCTTCCTGATATGTTCTTGAGCCAAAAAATCCCATAATTATCAAAACAGCAAACCTTATATGAGTTTACTATGTACCAGAACATATGCTAAGCATTTTATATCTAGCAACTCATTTAATGTACCCATCCTAACTAATATGGTCTGTATGATTAGGACTCAGTTTTTATTATAGTGCATTTGAGTGTGTCCACACTGGAATTTCATAGAAACAAAGGAGAACTCTTTATCTGATGAACATTTTCATGCCCCTCTCTATGAACATGTTTGGACATTTGTTCTTTTTACTGTCAAAAGTTTGCTGTCTGACATGCACAGAAGTCAATACTATGACACTGGAATTTTGAGAAAAGAAAGGGCTTTTATTGTGCATTCAACCAGCAAGTAGACAGGAAAAAGTTCAAATCTGTCTCCATCCTTTGGAGTCAGGTGAAATTTATATGGGGTTAAGAGGAGTGAGAGAGTGCTAAGCCTATGCATATGGGGCATGCGCAGCTCTGCCTAGAAAGTCATATATTGCATTACCAGACAATGGTGGTCTAAGCATGTAAAATGGGGGGGTGGGTGGGGGGCATTCCTTGGCTAGGTAGCTTTCCATCACAGTTAATATTGAGTGCACAAGTATAGTCATGGGAAATCCCAGAGAAATGGTTACAGCTAGTTGAGACTGGGGCAGGAGGACAGTAGGGGGCTCAGGTTACAGGGAGCACACCCTAGGTAGGCCAATGAAGAATACGTCCCATTGCAGTGACTTCAGTCCCCCTTTGTCTTTGTTCATTCTTCAATCTTTGGGGATTTCAGCCATGACCATTCTGACTGCTTCAAGCTGTGGAGGGATGTAGATATTATGGGGAAGAATATTGGAATTGTTTTGCCTGTCGTCCTGGGACCTGACTGAGGCATCATTATTATCTTGTCAGTTGTCTTGATCCAGCAGAGCTTGATTAAGACTTGAAATCAAAGCTTAAAGAGGTGAACACCAATAATAATTAGAATAAGGATGGATAGTCCTGTCCATAATATATGGTTGTGCACCAAGACCATTTCCTGAGGGGAGTCAACTGAAGAAACCAAAAGAGGGAGAACTTTGTTTCCATGGCATTAATCTAATTTTTCATTTTAAATTATATTGTAACACGAGCAGATTCATCACCTATAAAAGTGCAGAATTCAGTTTTGATTATAGCACAAGTCCCACCATAGGAGGGAATGAGGATGCCTAGAGTCATTCAGTTGTGGAGAACAACATTACCCATGAGGGTGATCTCTACAATTAGCAGAGAAATACTATAGAAACTATCACTAAGAATCACTTGAGTAAAACTATTAAGGGCCTCCATGTGATGATATCTTCATGCCTATTGATGGAACAAAGGAACAGTAAGACGATCATAACAGTGGAACGCTGATCATGCCTATCTAGACTTTAATAAGGGTAAATTAGCAGAAGGAGGTAGTATGTTATAAATAGTCTCTTGGATCCATTATAGGCCTAATTTACATTGTCTTAGCCTGGCTGGAGGCAACCAGGGCCACAGACTGGTACTGCATGCCCACTGGGTTCCACTTAGAGCTGTCAAATAAACTCCAGGACAGCTTGACCAATAAGTCCCACACCAGTCACTTTCTAGGAACATAATACGTTGGTGATCTTATTCAGGGAGCAGCCAGCCCATTTTTCTGGTACTATAAGAATACTGCTGCTTAGAATGATTTTTTTTGGTTTCCAACAAAGGAGGGTATTTTGACTCAGATTGCCATACCCAGGGATCAACCATATCACATTCTAGAGTTGTATGTGTCCCATATGTATTGGGAAAAAATTTAGTGAGTATTGTCCAAACCTAAAAGTCAAACATTATGCAGGAAGCTTTGTTAATCAGCATACCAATGCCTTAATAGTCAGCACTTTTCATATTTTAGGAGGAATGATGAGAAGTAGAACAGTGGGCATATTGGGAATGTTTTGTAACCAATAAGAACAGATAGGGTACATTCTGGGGATTATTGTGGTCCTCCCTGGGAAGGCTTGCTACTTTCACAGGAATTGATGCATTAACCTAGGAATGTACTGCCCAGAGAGAGTTCTATTCCTTCCTGAAGAGGTTGGCCACTTCCTCAGGAACTGATGCAGTACTCACAAGTTATCATCTATAGTATCGAGTTCATTATGAATGCAATAAAAGGGACAGTCCCTGTCAGGCCAGTTGAAGTCCCACCTGGGAGAAGGTGCCCTGCACAGATGTTGTTTTCAATCAAGATTCTGATATCGGCTGCTGATTCGGGACTTCCCAGCAGTGAGCTAGAGGTTGGTGAGTTTGTATGTAAGACTGTTCTATTTCTCTGTTGTTTTGTGACTCTAATCAATATTGATTTAATCTGACTGGTTGTTATTCTTGTTTCTCACTCTAATTGTCAGGATACACTTATTAAACTAGATATGCACATATATATTTATACTGTATCCAATCAGGATTCTGGCTGGAGGTGGGTCAGGCATGTCAGTGTGTCCCTTGGTTTGGTGAGTTTATATCTACAGCATATACAGCATAAAGGATTATGGTGCAGCAGTTGGACCCCTGTTTGTAGGCAATCCTTTGCTTATTTTATATTCTCCCAATTATTAACAAAAGTTTAATAAAATAAATAAATATATGCCTGTGTATTGCTTCCTTGTGCTTGAGTTAATTGAGTTATTATATCAATCTCTCTCTATATATAACAAAGCATTAGCAAAGCATTTTATCTAGCAGAACACCTCCCTTTCCCTAACAGTTAAGTTTTTATTGCTAGGTGGTTGTTTTGCCATTGTATGGCCATTTTGACAGTCATGTGATAGAAAAAATTGACCATATGTCTAGGAGCATTAATATCAATAGGCTAATCATTTGGGTCAATGTTTCTTATTGTTTTGCTCTTGTGTCTTAGTGGCCTGTTTGGTGAAGTTATTTCCTTTGGCTACCAAGTTACCAGTTTTCTGGTCCCTTGGGCAATGGACAAAAGCTATTTCCAATAGCAATATAATAGCCTCTACTAGCACTAATATAACTTTGATGTGTTTAATATCCCTTTTTCCTGAAGTTAATTGTCCTCATTCTTTCCAGATGGCTCCATATGGACCACAGAAAAGGCATACTTAAGAGTCAGTATAAATAGTGACCCTCTTTCCATTTCTAAGATGTAAAGCTCTGGTAAGGGTTGTAAGTTATACTCTTTAGATGGACATATCTGTAGGAAGTATGTTTGCCTCTCAGACTTCACAGATGGTTAGTATAGCAGACCCAGCTTCTTGGCGTCCCTGGTCCATGAAACTACTTCTAAATATGAACATCTTGAGATCAACTTTCTCAAAGTTTTGGCCTGTGAAATCCAAAAGTCTGTGGAGTAGACTTCTTCAAGTATCTGTATACAGCCATGAATGGGTTCCTCCTGTGTGCTAAGGAGTAGGGTAGTAGGGTTCAAGTAAGAGACTGCTTTTAATTTTGCATTTGGATTCTCTAATAACAAAGCCCGATATTTGTCCAGCCTTCCAGAGGTAAGCCAATATACCCCTCTTTGTTCAAGAAGGTATATCACACAGTGGGTATGTGCACTGAAGTATCTTGTGCCAAAGTAAACTTTTCAGCTTACTGTAGTAGATCACAAGTGGCACCTACAACATGAAGACATACTACTGGCCTACCGTGGGGAACTATATCTAATCATTTGAAAAATTAGGCAACAGATTTTCATGTACCATCTAAGTTTGCATTAGTACCCCAAGGCTCATTCCCTGTCTCACATGTAGAAACAAATCAAAAGGCTTTCTGACATCTGGGAGGCCCAGGGTGTTGAGTTTCTCTTTAACAGTGTGGAATGCTCTTTGGCATTTAGCAGCCTAGTCTAGTTGCTCAATGTCCTTTCCTCTAAGGACCTTGTATAGAGGTCTGGCTATAAGTCCAAAATTTGGCATTTAGATTTGGTAAAACCCATCCATTCCTAGACATCTCTAGAATTGCTTCTTAATGTTTGGTACTACCACTATTGCTAATGCTTTTCTTCTTTTCAGCAGCAAAATTTTTGGCCCTTTGACAGTTCAAACCCTAAGTATTTCACAGTGGTTCATGAAATTTCGTCCTTTTTCTTGGAAACTTTATATCCTCAGGCTACCAGGAAGTTCAGAGTTAAGATAGTATTTTTTTTCTTATTTTCTTAACCTTATGTATTCTGACAATTTCTTGTGTATGTTCCTCCAGTGTCTTTTTTTTTTTTTTCACTTTATTTTCAAAGAAGCTTTAGGTTACAGAAAAGTCACATAAAAAACATAGGGGTATCCCATATACCCCACCCCCTCCCTTCTCACATTTTGCCCTACTAATAATATCTTACATGAGTATGGTACATTTGTTAAAACTGATGAAAAGAGAAGCAGATGTGGCTCAAGCAGTTGGGTACCTGCCTACCATATTGGAGGGCCTAGGTTTGAATCCTGGTGCCTCCTAAAGAAGATTATCAAGATGGCAAGCTGATACCACAAGATGATGCCGTGAGATGATACACCAAAAAGACACAGTGAGGAAACACAATGAGAGACACAACAGGCAGGGAGTAGAAGTGGTTCAAGTGATTGGGTGCCTCCCTCCCACATTCAGTTCCCAGATTCAGTTCCCAATGCCTCCTAAGAAGATGACAGAGTAGAAAGTGAGCACAAAAAACAAGGGAGGGAGAAATAAATAAATAAAATAAATCTTTTTTAAAAAATTGATGAACAAACATTGAAGTATTGCTACTAACCATGGCCTATGGTTTATATTTTACACCATATACTTCGACAGGTTTTGACAAAATGTATAGTGGCCTGTATTGCAAGATCAAGCAGGACAATTCTAATGCCCTAAAAATGCCCTATGGGGCAGCAAACTTGGCCCAGTGGTTAGGGCATCCGTCTACCACATGGGAGGTCCACAGTTCATATCCCAGGCCTTCTTGACCCATGTGGAGCTGGCCCATGTACAATGCTGATGCGCGCAAGGAGTGCCATGCCATGCAGAGGTGTCCCCCACGTAGGGGAACCCCACGTGCAAGGAGTGCGCCCCATAAGGAGAGCCGCCCAGCACGAAAGAAAGTGCAGCCTACCCAAGAATGGTGCCTCACACATGGAGAGCTGACACAACAAGATGATGCAACAAAAAGAAACACAGATTCCCGTGCCACTGACAACAACAGAAGCAGACAAAGAAGAAGACACAGCAAATAGATACAGAGAATAGACAACCAGGGTGGAGGGGAAGGGGAGAGAAATAAATAAATAAATAAATCTTAAAATAAATAAATAAAATAAAAATGCCCTATGTTCCATCTATTTTTCCCTTCTCCTCCCCTTGGAAGGTAGCCACTGTGGTAACCATTCAATTTTTCTTTGAAACTCCCATGATGGTATTGGCAATCAGGATATCATATACATATTACAGTGATTCCCTCCTAAAGTTGAAGTTCCCTCAGATCCTTAGCTAGTACTTCTCCAAATATGGTGGGAACATTTTAAATGCTAGTCCAACAATACTGTTGCTTCACACTCATTTTGCAATCCTGCCATTCAAAAGTAAATAATTATTGAAAACTCTGGACTCATGGGTATAGAGTACAAGGAATCTTTGAAAACTAGTACTATAAACCAACAGACATTTCCTGAGAAAGTGGTGAGCAAAGTATAAGAATTTGACAACATGGGGTGAATGTCTTCTACTAGTTGGTTAGTTGTCCTTAAGTCCAGCATAAAGCAATATTTGTTGGAGCTGTATTTTCGGATTGGCAAAATAGGAGTGTTTTATGGAGACTGACTAGGCTGAATCAACTGACATTGAAGAAAAGAATCTATTAGTGGTTTGATGTCTTCTTTAGCTTGCCTCTTCAGAGAGTACTGCTTAGATTGGGAATCTTTTCCCTGGGGTGGAGCTTTACTTTAACCCATTCAGCCCTTTTAGCTTTTCCTGGCATCCCAACAGCCCATATCCCTGGTTTAACTTTTTATAAGATTTGATAAGGAATTTTCACTGGCACTGATTCATCTAGCTATAATAAAGCAGCTTGGAGGGCACAGTCCTGTTTAGGAGGAAAGTCAACATTTATTTTCTGTATGAAGAAAGTAGCTTGTGCAGTAAGTCCCATCCCAGTAAGGGTACAGGGCATTCTGGCATGTAGAAAAAACTGTGTTTTAAATTATTTTCACCTAGTTGGCATTCAAGACGTTGTAAGAAGGACTTGAAAGCCATCTTTCCTGACACTCCAGGGGAAGTCATGGTCCTTGGGAGAAGGGGGCTTATTATCATTATTATTATTATTATTATTTTAATTTAAAGCAAAGACATTAAAATGTCTAGAAGTTTCTTTCCCACCATCATTGTCACCTGGGGCTCCTCATGGGAAATGTGAATAGTCAGGTCAAGGGGTGCCCCAGGGTCTCATCAGCCTTGGTTGTTTTCATTTTCCATGAATTGAGGCATCTCTAAGGAGAATTCAGAATCTTTTGGGCCCTTATCTGTTGGGCACCACAAGTGATCCTGTTTTCTGCCTCTTCTTTGCAATAGACACATTGTTGTGGCCCCAAGTTTGGGTAACTCTTCCTTCCTGGGATTGAGGCTGTCAGGGTCTTTCCTTGGGTTGTTGGCCACTCTTCATGGGTTCCTTCTTTCCTTCTGGCAAATCACTGTGACCTTGTACAACTGCTAGGAGAGTAGCTTGGCATCATATATCTTTTTTCTGTCTTTCCTACCTCTACTCCTGGGTATTAAAAACTTTAAAGGCAATCTCAACCAGTTATGGCATAGGCATCCCCAGTACCTCTTCCAAATTTTGTAGCTTTCACTTATATATGGGGCACTCTGACTGATGAAGGTCATATTAATTAGTTTCATATTATCTGGAAGCTTAGGGGCCTCCAAATCAGTGCATTGCCTATATGCCTTGAATATCCTCTCAAGAAAGGTAGACAGGTTTTCTTTTGGCACTTGTTAAATTTTCTTTAAACTTTCGGTCTTGGAACCTCCTTTTGCATCCCTGTTATTATGCATTCTTTATAATGGTTCAATTTGGCTCTGTTCACCATAGTCATCAGGATCCCATCCAAGGTCTGCCCCTGGGATAGTCAAAGCTACAGTTGTCCAAATTGTGTTGTTAGGTTGTAATTCATGAAGCCTGTTGAATTCTTAGCAGGCTTTTTCTAAGACCATTCTGTTTTCCTCAGGAGTGAGGAGCATGTTCAAAAGGACTTGAGTATCTGCCCATTTGAAGTTGTGTGTGGAAAAAATAGAGGTAAAGAGATGGTCAATCTTCTTTAGATCATCCTGATAAGAAGGCATATTATTTTCCTAATTATCTAAGACAGATGTAGAAAAAAAAGAATGGAATGTACATAAATAACTCTGCTAGGTAATCCTTGGTTGTCTAGTCTTGTTGGCACCAGCCTTTGTGGGAATTGCCCTGTCAACAGTTGAATAGTCCTGGTCCAAACCAGTAACCTTATCAGGTATTTCCCTGATTGGGATTTGGGAATTCCCAATACTTGCCAATGTGTCTCTCCCATTTATGGAGAAGTTGCCTGTGGGGGCAGAGGGGCAGCTGGAGGCATTAAATGTGGCAGAAATAAATCACCTTCTGGTTTAGAAGTCTGGAAGCACAGACTTTGTCATATATATCTGAGATTCTTTCCTTGGTGTCATAATTTTGTCTCTCTTTTGCAAGTTTTATTTTGATATAGAGATGTAAAAGACTGAAGGTATGGGATCTCATCCCATTTTTCTTCTCATTTGCAGAACAAATCTAGCTGTAGAATTGTATTATAATTTAGAGATCCTTATCCAGGCCAATGTTCCCCTGAATCCAATTCATGTTGGTGTCCTGCCGTGTTACAAAGGAAAATCATTTTTTCCCTTTTCGTTTGTTTATAGCTGAATATAAATCAATTATGTAAAACACATCTCAAAGGACTGCATTCAGGTATACCATTAACATTGCCCATAATTATGATGATCTTATAGTGATGTTTCAGCCTAGGCAAATTATAGTTAGCACTTATAATTCAAACAAACAGAAAGTCAACAAGGGAATGCAAGTATATAACCCTAGTCAATCAACAGATACAAAGTTCTATGAATACCTTCACCTTCTGAAAATCCTTTCTTATCCAAATAGATCAAATAGAAAAAGTTGGTAAAATTTTAACAGGGGACTTTAAACTCCAGCCAATTACCACATTTGTGTTACTTAACTTCCCAAGAGGAGCATGCATCACACTCCAAACAATTATTAAACCTTTTAGAACAAAAGGGGTTTTAACCCCAAAGGAAAACAGAAGGACATATGCTGGACTTGAGGCTCCTACAAGGATATTCAACCAAAAGGCATCTGTTCCTAGTGCTGTTTCTTTCCCCAAAACTGAGTGGTACCCAGGGTCCAAAGCACTGAATCAGTGTGGGAGGATCCCAATTACTGAGCCTCTAGACAAACTGGTCTAGACAAACACTGAATCAGCAGGAAGGGTCTGTCCCCTATCTGAGCTACAGTACCTCAGGCAGGCAGTCCATGAGACTGTTGGGTTCCCTTCAGTATGGCCTGTGCATGAACTAAAACTTATCTTATTCTATATCCAAGTATGCCTACTTCCCAGAAGGCCAATTAAATGATATAGGCTCTATAGGGAGGATGCAGACTGAATGCGTATTAGAACTTACATCCAGAAGGAATGTGAGAGATATGTTAATTCAAGCTTACCTGGAATGTGGGGGATATGCTAACTCAAAAACCTACCTGGTACTGAGACAAACACTTAAAACTCTAAGAAACTAACGAAGGAAGTCCTTCTGCATAGAAGCACTGTTTGATACCCCACCCCTAAATCTTCTGTATAGAAGGGACCCAAAAAAACCTATTCCAGGCTTGGATTTTTTGGACAGAAGTCCACCAAGCCTGGCTGGCTATTAATAAATCTTCCTTCTCAGATTCTCGCATCCTGACCTTCAATACTGTGATCATCCAACTTCTCTCTGCCACAACATCTCTGGGGGCTCATCCAGAATTTGCTGAAAAGGCCAGAGGTGGCAACGGTTGGTTGCCTCTCTCAGATGCCTCCAAGAAAGCCTTGGGCCCCCCTGGACTCCTTTTAGTTCATAAAGAGGTTGTGGACTCCACCGGAGCCCTCCTGGAGAAACTGGAATCACCAGAGGGTTTGAAAGAGACCCTGGGAATGAAGCAAGGAGCTCCACGTGCCAGATGGGTAATACCACCAGGGGCATAGGGCAAGAAAAGCCTAATTCTGAAAACCAAAGAGGGTAACCTAATCAGCTCTCGAAGAAGACTCTAGTACTCCTGAGGAGGAGGGAAGAAGCCATCTTCTCTAGGTCCAAGAAAGGAAAGGAAGGAGGATGGTTGTGTGTGTGTGTGTGATTGTGGAGACTGAGGGAGACACAGAGACACTTCTGCAAGGCAAGTCTGATCCATAATCCATGGAGACCTCATCTGGTCAGGGGCAGTCTGGAGGGCCTCCCTCCAAAGGAACCCTCTTCTGAGCTGGGGGCTTATACCAACCCGCTAAGGCTAAGAAGAGCCATAAGTTCCCACAAGGGATGCGGCCAGAGACGATGAAGAGAAAGGCTGAGTGGGTGTTGTGCAGCATCAACACAGTATGGAAACATGGGAAACACACAAAGTAGGACCCTGTTAGGTTGTGTGCTGAAAATCTTTCCCCAAGCATTCCATGGAGATATATATGGCATATATTTCCAACCAGGAAAGCTTAGAATGCTTTGTGAATTAGAATGGCTCACTTTCAGCATGGACTGTCCCCAGGAGGGCACCTTTGACCCCTGGATCATCCACAAAGTCTATGACTTAGTAACCAGAAAACCAGGGCACCCTGACCAATACCCCTACATTGATGCCTGGCAGGACGCTGTGAGTTAAACACCACCCTGGTTAAGGAAATGTATGACAAAGAAAGTCAGGATTTGCCTGATACAAAAGTCCAGAGGTGCTGCCCCAGGAACCAGGCCAAACAAGTGCCATTCAAAGTGTCCAGAGAAAGTGGGCCCCAAATCTAGTGCTGACCCACCCATTTTAGAAGGGCCACATGAAAATGATCTCCTGCCACCTTATGCAATTTCTCCTACCATGCCAGTGCTAAGGAGTGGGGATGAGCCAATTTTCCTGAGCAGTACTCCTCTGCAACCATCTCTACCACCATCTTCCCTGAGCAGTGCATCCCAGCTGCCCCCACAGCTGTTTCTGTAACTACCGCTGCAGCTGTTCCTACAGCTATTTCCATAGCCACTGCTGCCACCACTGCCACAGCCACTTTCTCTAAGCAATCTAGCCTCTTCACCTCAGCAACTGCTATCTCCCTTAATCTTGGCCCTGGCAGTGTAATGCAACCATCATTCAGGAAGAAGTCCCTGAAAGATGACAACTCAGGTCACAGGGAGCCCTGGGGACAGGTGGAGCAGAGAGAAGGGGCCTCCTACAGCTACCTCTCCATGAAGCCTGAGCTACAATTTATTATGATGCAGATGGCCAGATTCAAGGAGGAATCTGAACATTCATATACCAGTCCTTCACTACCACTGACCTCTTTAACTGGAAAAGTCATACCCCACCATACTCAGAGAAGCCCCAGGCCATGATGGACCTCTTCCAGTCCATCACACAGACCCACAAACCCAGCTGGGCTGACAACTGCTCATGACCTTACTCAACTTTGAGGAGAGAATGCAAATCACACAAGGGGCTCTAAACTGGCTTAAAGAGCACCCACCTGAGGGAACCTTGGACAGTGACCAATATGCCTGCATACAGTTCCCAGATGAGGACCCCCAGTGACATGACTGAGCTCAACTCACTAGAAACTTTCCATAGGGTCTTAGTCTGGCTAAGGAGTCTGGCTGGGAGCCAAAAAGCAGTAAACATGGCAAAGACCACCAAAGTTCTGCAGACTCTTGATGAAAGTCCAACTCAATTCTGTGAGAGACTGCAAGGTGTTTCATAAATACATGCTCTTTTTCCAGATGCTCCTGAAAGCCGAACAATGGTCAATGCAGCATTCATTGCCCAATCACAAGCTGACATCTGAAGAAAGCTACAGAAGTTAGATGGGTTCACTGGTATGAATATTTCCCAGCTCATGGTTGTAGCCACCAAGGTTTATGTCAGCTGCGAAGTAGAACCTAGGAGAGAGGAAAACTGGAAAATGAAAAAGAAAGCAGTCCTTAATCACAGCAGCAAGAGTCAAAAGAAGCAATCCTGTATCAAGGAAAGTAAATAGGGAAGCTGCTGGCCCAAGGAAGGGGCTCATCCTTACGGCGAAATCAGTAGTGTACTGCAAGGAGGAAGGGCACTGGAAGAAGGAGTGCCACAACAGGCCACTTGACCCTGCCACACCCAAGAAAGCGGCCAAAGCATTATCCAGGAGAGCAAGCACAGCATCACAAACTAAACCCTGGGTTTACAAAAATTCAGAAGGAAAACCTGCGAATCAGCTCATTGGACTTGCAGGAATAGAGGGCTCTGATGGGGATTATTAGAACAAACCAGGCGCCTATTCTCTCGGCCATACAGAGTCTAAGACTGGAGTCCAAACTGGGGGCTGCACCATACATATGACCGTTGACACTGGGGCTCAACATTCTGTAATGACCAGGCCAGTCAAACCATAATCAAAAAGACAAGCCACTATTGTAGGGGCAACTGGCAAAAGCACCCTGTGGCCCTTCCTCCAAGCAAGGACTATAACATTGGGAGTAAAGAAGTCACTCATGAGTTCCTGTATCTCCCAGAATGCCCAGTCCCCCTCCTAGATTGGGACCTGCTATCTAAATTACAAGCTCAGATTACCTTTGATGCCACAGGTCAATCCACATTAACATCGGGACCACCAAACCCTCCAAAAATAGTGCTAAACCTCCCTCTGCAGGAGGAATGGAGACTGTTCTGCCTCAGCAAAGCCAGTCAATCTATGGCACACAGCTCCCCTTCGAAGTGTGGGCAGAGGGCAACCCTGTGGGGATGGCACATGATGTTCCTCCAATTATTGTTGAAATAAAGCCCACAGGCAACCCAGTGAGCATAAAGCAATGGTGAAGCAGAAGAAAAATTCCAGCTACATATTCAGAGATTGCTGAATGAAGGCATACTAAAGCCATGCCAGTCTCTATGGAATACCCCACTCTTTCTAGTTAAAATGGCTGATGGAGATTACTGCCCAGTCTAGGACTTGTAAGCAGTCAACTCAGTAGTAGTGACCCTATACCTGGTGGTCCCCAACCCTTACACTCTCCTCAGTTTGATACTTTCATTGGCAGTCTATTTTTCATGCCTGGATCTTAAAGATGCCTTCCTCTGAATTCGGATAGCACCCCGGAGTCAACCAATTTTCACCTTTATGTGGGACAATCCAAGCTCCGGCACAAAGCAATAGCTAACCTGGACATGGCTCCCTCAGGAATTCAAAAATTTGCCCACTATTTTAGAACAAGCCCTTGCCAATGATCTTAAATCCTTTAAACCAGAAAGCCATAATTGTTTTCTCCTCCAATATGTAGAGGACTTCATCCTCAGAAGTCCTGCCTACCAAGACTGGGCTAGCAGAACATATGCCCTCTTAAAAAATCTGCAACAAGAGTTATAGGGTGTCTAATAGGAAAGCCCAAATCTGCCTAACTCAGGTCAAGTATCTAGGTTATAAAATAGCACAGGAACTTCATGAATTAGAAACGGAAAGAAAAGAAGCAATCTGTAGCCTTCCTGAGCCCAGCACTCACTGAAAGCTGTGAGAGTTCCTCAGAATGGCTGGATTCTACTGCATTTGGATCCCCAATTTTGGGGTCCTACATGCCCTTTGTATGAAGCTACAAAGTGGGAAGATTATGATCCCCTGCTCTGGGAAAGCCCACAAAAGATGTTTTCACCACTCTCAAGCAGGCTCTGATGGAAGCACTGAGCCTTGGGCTTCCAGATCTCAGTAAATCATTCTACCTCTACTTTCATAATTGCCAGGGCATCACAGTAGGAATACTCACTCAGTACCTGGGTTCCTGGCAAAGACCTGTAGCTTATCTATCCAAAAAACTGGATACTGTAGCCTAGGGATGGCCCTCATGCCTGAAAGCTATATCAGCTGCAGAAATGCTAACACTAGAAGCCATAAAATTAACTCTTGGGCAGCCTATGATTTTTGGGTTCCACATACAGTAATCACAATCTTAGTAGGCAAGGAACACACTGGCTTACTAACAGCTGCCTGGTTAAATATCAAATCCTATTATGTGAAAATCCATCTGTCCAACTGGAACTCATTTAAAAAAAAACCCTGAATCCTGCTACTCTGCTACCTGTTGAGCTGAGTGTTCTAACCCATAACTGCCTAGACACATTGCAAGGAGTGTATTCCAGCAGGCCAGACCTCCAAGACCAGCAACTACCAAATCCTGACATGGAGTTCTTCATTGATGGGAGTAGCTTTGTTCAGGGCAGTGACTGACAAGTGGGAAACACTGTGGTAACCTCCAAAACCACAGTGGAAGCTCAGCACCTCCTGGATAACACATCAGCTCAAAAAGCTAAACTCACTGCCCTCACCCGAGTCTTACAACTTGCACCTGGGGTCAAAGTTAACATCTACACAGACTTCCTTACCCTGTACATGCATGGAGCCTTATACAAACAGAAAGGACTCATTAACTTGGGAGGAAAGGACATTAAATATGGTACACAGATTCTGGAACTACTAGAAGCAGTTTGGGAGCCCACCAAAGTGCTGTGATGCACAGCAGGGGACACCAGACAAGCCACAACCCTGTCACTCAAGGAAATTGGAGGGCAGATGCTGAAGCAAAAAGAGCAGCACAGCAGGGATCCCTGTCTGAGGACCTGGCCACTGCCTTCATTCCCCAACCTCTTAATTATCAGAAACTCCTGCTCTTGTCCCACAGCCTCTGAATCACAATATGCCTCTCGAAGATCTAGTAGTTGATTTCAAGGAAATGCCATGATCCGGAAGCTACAAATACCTCCTAGTTACCATTTGCACTTTTTCCTGTTGGATGGAAGCCTTCCCCACTTGGACCAAAAAGACTGAAGAAGTGGCCAAAGTTGTCTTCAGGGAAATCATTCTTCAATATGGGCTACCCTTCTCAATTGGCTCTGACAATGGACCTGCCTTCATCTCCAAAATCACTCAAAAGATTGCCAAAGTGCTGCACATCTGAAGGAAACTGCACACCACTTACCTTCCTAAAGCTCAGGAAAAGTAGAGTAAATAAAAACTTATATTGCCAAGATTTGCGAAGAAACTGGGCTAAGATGGGTGCAAGTACTCCCAAGTGTCCTCCTCCAAGTTCAAGCCAGCCCAAGCTGAAAGCTAAGCCTAATCCCTTATGAAATCTTCTTTGGGAGGCCCCCCTTAATCTGAGATATAGAAGGGGCTCTCAGAAAAAGAGGAAATTTATCAATAGTTCAGCAAATGATCAACTTAGGAAAAACCCTACAAAACCTGCATCACTGGGTCCAAGAAAGGGCCCCCATTAGATTAAGCAGCTCCATACACCCATACAAGCCAGGAGAAGCAGTCTGGGTCAAAGACTGGAAATCAGCTCCACTAACCCCTTGATGATGAGGACCCTATCTTGTCATTTTATTTACCTCCAGTGCAGTTAAAGTAGCTGAAATCACCCCATGGATACACCATAGCCAGGTCAGGTGAGCTGCCCTAGAGTCCTGGACCTGTATTCCACACATGCACAACTCAACTAAACTCACCTTCCAAAAGAACAAAATGCTGAGCTCTGCTCCAGTCACACCTCAGAAGCTGACTGGTCCATGCACAGCCAAAGGTTGAGGATGGAACACCGAGCTCTGCTCCAGTCACACCCTGGAAGCTAATTGGTCTATACATAGCAAAGAGTAGGAATTTGGTTTAATCCTGGTTATAATGCCCCTTCGGTTATTTTCCCTACTCCTAGGCCTGACCTTCCCCTGATCCCAGATCAGCACCACAGAGTGTAAGCCATGTATCCAAGAAGTGCAAACAAGGACTAATGTCAATACCACATTAATATATCATAGCCATTACACTTGCAAGGGCCATAGAACCACCTGCCAGTTTCAGGGAATCTCCTCTACTGTCTGTAATGTATCTAGCCAAATAACCTGCTATGAGCCCAAGCCCCCAACAGTCTCCTGTAAATGGGAAATAAGAATGTTTAATCAAGATGGGGAGCTACTTAACTCCCCAGTCACTAGCCAGAACCAAGGAGTGTCCCTCCTATTTGATGCATGTCAGGTTATAGACTCCTGGATACAATGGAACACCGACCGTGGAGGGCTCAGCTGGGAGCAGGAATATACTCATAACAGTAAGTATGTGTGTGCTCCAGAAATGAAAGTGCAGCTCAAGGAGCGGGGGTGGGGGGTGGGGGGGTGGGGGGGGGCTTCTGGTGCAAATACATAGGTGCATCATACTACTGCCCCTACCAGTCCTGTGTCACCTGGACCACCTGGAACACACACACCTAGACAAACAGTTGTTCTCACCAAAGATATGGCCCTGGCTAACTGTCCACATGGTCAATATAACCGCTTAAACCTCACCATCCTTAACCCTGAATCCTGGCAGACACAGGGAGTCCAAATGGGCTTCTGCATTGATGGTAAAGGAGTAGACCCAGGAGCCTACATCTGGGCTGGGTATCAGGAACACCCACTCACAAGTAAAGCCCACTCTGTGTTCCACTCCTTCTATGAAGAAATGGAAAGACCCTTTTCCATTCTGCAAGTAGCAAAAAACCTCTTTATAAACCAAGCTGAGGTGATAGGGGCAGCCTTAAATGTCTCCTCATGCTATGCATGTGGAGATACTAATATGGGAGACCAATGGCTCTGGGAAACTAGAGAATATAATTACAGCCAACCATATAATGCAAGTGGCCTCCCAGCTGTCCTCTGAGATGGTATGTGGCCCTTGCAAACTTCTGTCATAGGAAAATATTGTGCTTCAAGTGTATGCCTAAACTCTTCTGTATCACTGGAAACCTAACTTGTACAGAGGAAAGATTCCAAAGTCACACCACCAATATAACACCAAAATAACAGAGCCTTGGGGAACTTGGAGTGAATCTGATCTCATTCTCATAAATCGTACTTATCCCAAATTAATGACAGTATGGAACTCCACTGCAAAGGGCCCCTTTACTGCCCCAAATGGTCTGTACTGGATTTGTGGGAAAGTTGCATTCTGATAACTTCCCCAAAATTGGTATGGTACTGGTATGCTCAGTACAATAAAACCCTCCTTCTTCATTTCCTTAGCAGAAGGGAATAAGCTAATCCAACCAATATAACAAAACATGAGAGAAAAAAGAACTGTTGTTACCTGGGGAAATGAAGAATGGCCCCCTGAGTGTATAATCCAGTAGTATGGACCAGCAACTTGGGCAGAAGATGGCATGTGGGATTATTGAACCCCTATCTATATGCTAAACCAAATCATTTGCTTACAAGCATGATATAAATAATAACTAATGAAACCACCCATGCTCTAAACTTACTTACCCAAAAGCAAACTAAATTCAGAAATGCTATCTATTAAAAAACCGTTTAGCCTAGATTATCTCTTGACAGCTGAAGGGGGAGTGTGCGGAAAGTTCAATCTCTCTAATTGCTGCCTCAAACTAGACAGCACTGGAAAAGTTATCAATGAAATTACAAACAAAATGGTAAAAATTGCTCATGTTCCAGTGCAAAGCTGGAATGGTTGGAATTTAAGTAATCCCTTTGGAAACTGGCAGTCAAAACCAAACAATTTCAAGATTCTGGTGGGAATAATTGCCTTCCTCGTAGGAAGATGCACCATACTTCCTTGCCTCTTTCCTTTTGTTGTAAGCAGAAAACACACCCTAATAAATGGTATAGTAAAGACACAGACAGCTGCCCATCTCATGGCTCTATATACATACCAGTCGGTCCAGACACACACCCTAATAAATGGTATAGTAAAGACACAGACAGCTGCCCATCTCATGGCTCTATATACATACCAGTCGGTCCAGAGAGACTGACAATAGTGATGCTGAAGGTTAACAACCTTATGCAGGCATCAAAGGGGGTAAGTAATATGGCCTGTGCATGAATTAAAACTTATCTTATTCTATTTCCAAGTATGCCTACTTCCAGAAAAGCCAATTAAGTGATATAGGCTCTATAGGGAGGATGCAGACTGAATATGTATTCAAACTTACATCTAGATGGAATGTGGGGGATATGGTAATTCAAGCTTACCTGGAATGTGGGGGATATGTTAACTCAAAACTTATCTGGTACTTAGAGAAACACTTAAAATTCTAAGAAACTAACAAAGAAAGCCCTTTTGCATAAAAGCACCATTTGACTCCCCACTCCTACATCCTCTGTATAAAAGGGACCCAAAAATCCTATTCTAGGCTGGGTTTTTTGGACAAAAGTCCACCGAGCCCAGCTGGCTGTTAATAAATCTTACTTCTCAGATTCTCATATCCTGGCCTTCAATACCATGATCGCCCAACTTCTTTCTGCCACAGCATCTCCATGATTGCCAAAATTGTTACCAAGCAAGGACTTGCCATCTAAAGCACACAGAAGTCAATGCTATGACATTGGAATTTTGAGAAAAGAAAGGGCTTTTATTACTAGGTCTGACAGCAAAGATATAGGGGCAAAACTAATATCTGTTTCCCTTCCTTCAGGTCAGGTGAGGTTTATATGGACTTAGCAAGAGTTAGGGAGCCTCAGTGCTCAAGTGCTAAGCCTAAGCAAATGTGGCATGCACAGACCTCTACATAGAAAGCCATACATTACATTACCAGAGAATGGCAGCCTAAGCATGTAAAACAGGGGCTTTTTCCTTGGGTAGGTTACTTTAGGTCACAGTTAATAGGGAGTATGCAAGCATGGTCTTGAGGAATCCCCAAGAAATGGTTAGAGCTAGTTGGGGTTAGGGTAGACTGACCACAAGGGCCTCAAGTTGCAGGGAGCCCTCAGGGAGGCCAAGGAAATATCTAGTTACAACATCAAGTATGGGTTAATGAATCCTGTTGCGATGGCTTCATTCTCTTCAGTGCTTTTTTATCCTGTCCTTCTAATAAAGATCAGTTAAAAGATCTATCTCGGGTTTTCTGTTCTCTAGACCAATCAGACAAAACAAATGCATTTGCTCATAACACTACGGATTTTAACCTGCAAACAAAATTTTCTAGTGTATTTTACACTGCTTACCTCCAGACTGCAGTTAATCCTGCTCAATGAAAAGAATGGCAACATCCCACCTCAGTAAGCATTTTCCCAAGCTGTATTTCCGTATCTTGTTCCCTAAGAAAAACGATGCACCAGCTACAATTTGTTCATTTGTTGATAAAAAGTCAATGAGATACCTAGGATTCAAGGACCTTAAACCAGGGAACCAAGGTATCTATACAATTCAATCTCTATTACAAATTACAGCATTTTCTATAAACCTCTTGCCCGAGAAAGCTTGGATTTACCTTGTTTTCATGATAGGCTTAATGTTTGGATCATATTTTAAATAGAAGAACTTGGGGTATTTTAACAAATACATTAATTTAATTAATAACTGAAACACAATAGCCTTACTACAATAATCACAAGGTGGTAGTTTCAACTCTTTTATTTCCAACTATGTATTTACAGTAAAAAAAAAAAAAAAAAAGAGAGAGAGAGAGAAAGAGAGAAGAATATAGTTAAAGAAATAAGCTGAGAGTACCAGGAAGGCAAGGAGATCAAAATCATACATAACACAGGCTATATTTTTAAAGGATATAAAGTAATTATAAGTTACTCAAAAATATTTGTGTAAGTTTAATAATGTATTAAATATTTCAGACACGGCCATGCTTTAGAAAGCAATAAGATACTTCTTTAAATTGGAGCTCATCTCTATATTTTTCCGCACAAGATTATATTTTTTTCCTGAATTAGTCCATTTGAGGCAGGACAGAACAGGGACCTAAGAAGTAAGGGGGCAGAAAACCTAATAAGTTTGGTAAAAGAAACTGAGGCAAAGGCCTGCTGGCTAGCATTAACCTGCTGAGTCACACAGGCAAGTTAGGAAGGGGCAACTAATAAGCAGACATCCTGCAACTTGCTAGCACACACACCCAAAGGCTGCTTTCTCCTAAGGCAGCCAGCAAAGAAGGCAGGGTTGAGAGGGGCATCACCACCCACCAGCCACCTAGCTTTCAAGTGACCTCACACCTCGTGGACAGTGACCAGAAGCTAATCACCACTGGTCAACACACCTTGCAGAGGTCATGGACAGCAGCCAGAGGCCAATCGCCACGAGTCAGCAACCCCCACACCCCTTGGCACCCACACCCCTGGGTCGGCACACCCCTAGGCCCTTGCTTATCACCACAGACCCTGGAGTCCTGTACCGCCATAAAACAGGGGACCCCAGGGCAGAACTTCGCATTTTAATTCTGAAAGGTGTGCTTTCTGTTCCTCACTTTACCCCTCAATAAATTCTCTGCTTGTTTTGATTTATGGCTCATCTTGAATTCTCTCTCATGAGGAAGACAAGAACCTGGACCCCTGGACTCCGTCTCTGATGACACTTTCTTCCTCACATTTCCGTTGTGATTCTACCCCAACAAAATTATTTTGTGAGGTTTGGAATTATTTTGTATAAGCAAAATATGCCTTCCTCCCAATTCTCTTTTAAGTACATTTATGCTTTTATTCCTATAAAATAAAGCATTTCCAGGGTGTTAGTAAATAAAAAGTATGTAATAGCACAAAATGAGAAAATTAATGCATAAAACTTAGTTATGCTTATCCATTCTAAATAAAATAGATTATTGAATCCTTTCCAGTTCAATAGCTCATATAAAGTTGTTACTTCTTTGTAATGGAGTTGAATTATGAGTACATTTAAGTTATTTCTGTATCTAAATAGAAAATCCAAATTAAATATCATTCCAAACACCACAATTCACTGTTAGTACTTTAAATATAATACTTAAAAGGAATAGTAAAAGTTCTTTTGAAATAATAGAACAGAAATAACAGAAATAATGTTTCTGGTTTTATTTGTACTAATGTAGATAATATGAATGAAATGGCACAAACTCAAGTGCTCATTTGTATGCAGAAAAACCCAATTTGTATGCAAACACCACCCTCTTTTATGAGAGTGATTTCTTAAAGAGTAGAGTTCAAAGCAATTTCCAATTAACCTTTAGTAACAAAAAAAGTTAAATGGGAAATAAACTTATACTGCATGTTAAGAAAGTAAAGTTGTTAATTTGAAGTAGAAGTGCTGCAGTGATGAAAAACTTTGACACAAAGTAAAACTTGAATTTTTTTTTTAACGGACAACTCCTAATAGAAATTTTATTTTTGTTTATTTATCAATAAGTATTTTTAATGTGAAGAAATTGCCCATTTTTTGTCTAATTACGGAAACACAAGATAACTATCATACAGTATCAATTAATTAGCATTTTTAAGGAAGATCTATACTGTCTTAAATAAATTTATGACTACCTATGAGAAGGAGAATATTTCAGGACCAGAAAGAATTTTTGCTGCTCTTGAAATGTTTATAGCACATTTAGTTAGGTAATATTTTCACAGTACCTGGAAATTCTCCTTTAGACACACTCCTCCAATACTGTAAGTTCTATATATTATCAACAAATATTAAACAATTTACTTTTTTTTTCATTTACAATGGCCCAATGATTTTGGTATATAATTAGTCCCA
The DNA here is from genome assembly GCF_030445035.2 of Dasypus novemcinctus. NCBI lineage: Eukaryota > Metazoa > Chordata > Mammalia > Cingulata > Dasypodidae > Dasypus > Dasypus novemcinctus. The sequence goes on along the minus strand of NC_080679.1, from coordinate 51,764,661 downwards.
TTTTACCTATGAAAAATCTGAGATAGAGGCATTTAGTAATTTGTCCAAATTCATAAAGCTTAGTTAGTGAGGAAAGCAGGTGAAATTCTTAGCCACAATGCATACTCCCTCCAGTGAGGGCAGGGATATATGCATTTTGTCCACTGACTTTATATCTTTTGTCTAGGACAATTGCTGACAGTAGTATTTGCTGTCTACTGCAGGCTTGAGATTCTTAAAGTGATCCACAATATACTTCAAATAAAATGAAATAGTAATAAGATATTTATGCTATTGTTAATACCAGTTTGAATATTATATTTGCCTTTTTTATTAAAAATCCTATTTTTGAGATTTAACTTCTTAGCTAGTTTTTAAATATATAAAGCAATTGAGTGTTTATTTTGCTGAGCTTAAATTCCAAACCGTACCAGAAAAAAAGAAGACATGAGGCAAGTTAGTATAGGGAAAGGAAAGACGTGTGTCACAGCTGAACACCCAGCAGAAAACATGACCTGCAGTTCACATGGCCATGAAACCTCACTCAGTAACCTCCTGAGGGATCTTGTGATACCTTAGAATAAGAATCTCCCTGCAACAAGAATCTCATTTGGAATGAGAATCTCATTCAGTCTCAGGGGAAAGCTCTGGATATCCTCAAAAGGACTCACCACTGGCTCCCTAAGAAATGACAGTTGGAGTAAACAATCAGAACAGCTAACAGACTTTAAAAAGCCCTGACCTGGGTTCTATAGTCATGGCAGATAACTCTGGAGTTCAGTGCCTTGCTAGTGGGCCCTAACTTTGGAATTTGTGTTCCTGAGTTTGATGGAGTTGGACTCAGATGTGACCTCTCTATACATGCCTCTTCTGTCACTTCTACTGGACCTGTGGTTAATGCTGGGGTTGGTGTATGCTCAGGAGACTTGAATCTCTGGACTGGCCATGTGCCACCTGGACCCTGAGCCTCAGCAGAGTCACAACACCTGCTCTCCAGTTCGTTGGACTTACCCAGATCAGTTAACAGGGAGGTAAGGATGATCAACCACACACCAGAGAACCGAGAGAGTTTACAGCTGCAATCAGGAGAATCCCATCCATGAGCCATGTGGGATCTAAGCCCCCTCTCGATTTAGAGTTGGAAGGAATGTCACCATTCCAGGGTCTTCAGGATGGAGGAATAAAATATGGATTAGAGTGGACTTACTGATATTCTACTATAGAATTATTGTGAATCTAATAATGGAAGAAATTGTGTCATTGATGTGGAGATGGTGGCCATGGGAGTTGCTGAGAGCAGGGAGAGGGAAGAAGAGGTGTGATATGGGGGCATATTTGGGACTTGGAGTTGTCCTGAATGATATTGCAGGGACAGATACAGGGCATTATATATCCTGCCATAACCCACTGAATGTACTGGGAGAGAATGTAAACTACAGTGTAAACTATAATCCATGCTACACAGCAGTGCTCCAAAATGTATTCATCAAATGTAATGAATGTGCCATACTAATGAAAGAGGTTGTTGATGTGGGAAGAGTAGGGGGACTGGAGAGTAGAGTATATGGGAACCTCATATTTTTTAATGTAACATTTTGAGTGATCTATGTATCATTAAAAAAAAAAAAAGGGCAATAAAAATTAAAAATAAAGGCCTAGACCTGGGGTCCCCTACTCGCAATTTACCCTGCAGTATGCCCGTGGGCCCTCCCTTGGACCATGCACTTTTCTCATTTTCTTGTTTCTTAATGAACCTTTTATTCCCTTTCCTACCTTATGGCATGTCTTTAAATTCTTTGATGCAACATAAGCCAAGAACCTGTAAGTCCAGAATCCAGAGCCACCCGGTAACAGACATACAAAGAATTCCATGCTCGGTTTCTATTTTAACAGAGCTGTGCAGGTACAAGCACTGAAATGATATGAAGAAAAAAGGGGTTTGTTAAAGCCCACTGAAACTTTGAAAGAGAGTGTGAAGGGTTTATTTTATTATTATCTGTTTGTTTAATATGCAGTAATTAATACCTAGCAAAAGTAATGGGTTCTTTTCCTCCTGATGCACTTTAAGACCAATTCTTGAGACACCAGGGCTTGGAAGAGAGGACAAATTTATTTGTCAATTAAAGGAGACAGTGACTTAATGGACTAAAACTGCTTCCCAGAACTTCAGTAATTCTGATATTAATAACACCAGATCTAGAAGTTTATGTTAATGAGTGCTTGGGGTGGAGCCAGCACCAGTTCATTCATTAATAAACATTAAGGGGCTGAACAAGTTAGGCCCTGGGTACCAAACTGAACTGAGTCACAAGCTTATTCATACATATATTAAACAGAGGACGGCAGAATGGTTACCCTTTCAACTCAACATTTCAATAGAAATGCTCATATACAAAGGTAGGGTCCATCTGGAATAATTATCACAATGGTAGGTTTTTAGTTAGAAATAGCCATATGAAAAGGTGAGAATGGACCAGCCAGTTTCAGTAATTTCAGATATCAACCTTTGATCATTTTATAATTTAGTGGAAGTAAAAAGGCATCTATATCATGATTAAGTGAACATTATTATTTGTTAATTCTTAACCTTCGGTTACACAATATTAAGAGTACTCAGACAAAATTACCATCTTTCACACAGGGTTGTTTTCTTTATTGTCAATGACTCATAAGCTGTTTGTTTATGTTCCTTTGCTATTTTTGGCTACCTTTGTACAATGGAGTAGTCAAGAACACAGGTGTAAATTTCAGGAAGTTCGAATTTCAGGAAGTTCAAGTTTTCTGTTATACATCATCACCTAAGGGTGAAGTTTTGAGCAAGAAAGTTAAAGACTCTGGGCCAAAGTTCATGTGGATTCAGTAACTGCTCCCTCATTAGTGTTTTCTGTTTTTGCCATCGTCTTTTATATAACTGTATAGAAGAATTACAGCCATGTGTCTAGCAGCCGTCTTTTCTGCCAGGTCAGACTAGTCTTCCCTTTTCCTAAACTAATCTACTTCAAAATCCTATTCAAGAGAAATAAATTACTAAATCCAGTCTACACTCAAGAGGAGGGGATTACACAAGGGCATAAATACCAGAAGGTAGAGATTATTGTTGGCTATTTTAGAGGCTGTTAACCAGACTCACAAACAACAAAGCAAAACAAAATATTGGATTATTATTAAATAATATTTTGTTAGAGGGGCTTTTATGTCTTAAAGACTTAAGTGAAGCCAGCTAGTAAGATAGGGTATCAATAGATGGATCTGGAATCTGGCAAGAAGTCCACTTGGACATCAATATCCTCAAGATGGCTGCTGGAAGAAACCCCACAAGATTCTGCCATTCAGCACAAGATTGCCTCCAGAAGCCAGGAGAAGCCCCTGATATTCAGATATTCACCCAAGGACTTTATCATTAGGCCTTCATGGGGTATTGATGGATGGGATAATCAATCAAAACAGTAAGCAGCTGGAACTCCTCCTCTGCCATTAGCAAAGGGACTGAATAATTAATGGTTTAAAAAGCAAATGCAGAGACCTATTGCTCTCTTGCCTTCACCCTGTCTTGTTGCCAGTCCCAGTGCTGGTCCTGCCCTGTTCTTGCCTTCTGTGCCCTACGATCACTATGCCCCCTGCATGGATCAACATGCGAGTAAAACCTGGGCATTTATAATCTATAATGGGAAATTGTAGTCTGTAAATCACCCTGCTTTATCACTTTTTAGCTCCTACCTTTCTACCAGGGACCAATTTCTCTTTTCTCTTCCCTCCCTACCTTAATAAATTACTGGCCTAACTTACCCGACCTGCTCTTCCAATTCATTTCTGCAGCATAGTCAAGAACCTAGACAAAATCCGATTACATAAGGACATGGAGACTAAATATGGATTTAAAATTAATAATAGATAAAACCAAAAAACTGATTTTGGGATTTGGAATAGTTTCACCTTTTTCCTCTCATTTCTAGCCTTTCTTGGGAAAACTTGCTTGTGTGAAGAGCTTGACATACTGCAATCAGAGCACTTCATCATGGCTTTCAGAAAGAAATTACCTCTAAATTATGCAAATTGCCTTAATCAACTGGGTAAATATGAGTGTGAACAAAATGCCAGTATTGTTGGAAATTCATTGATATGCATGTATCATCTTCATCATTCTTATTGTTAGTGAATGGCCTGTAAGAGCCCCAGGAGAATATGGGTTTTCTGTTTGCATTTCTGTTCTCTGGTATTTATCTAAGCTTTGTTGTTTTATTATTGTTGCTGTCAGTCAATTTGAAACAATGTACATAAAGTCAAGAAAAAATATGTGGGTAAAATGATTATATGAAGAGCAGTTTGTTCATTTTCTATAATATTTAAGTTTTACTGAAAAAGAAATTGATCTTACTTTCTGATTTTTATAATAGAAGCAGAAACACATATATACAAACATAAAAAAGAAAAAAGTACTCTAAAGCAGCAATCTAAAAATTAAAATGCTTTGAAAATCAAAATAAATATGCTGATTAAACATAAAATTGGGAAAGAAGAAAATATTGTTTTAGTCTTATGGATTGCACAAAAATCTTCCTTAAAATTGGAAAAGATTTTATGCCTAGTTTTGTTATTACTTCCAATTCAAAAATAATATTAAATCCTTGAGAATAAGATTGTATAAACATTATTTATATAACATCCTTCCTTCATCCTGCAGGTAGTGTATTGTGCATAAATATTCTCTGAAATTGTGGTTGATTCTAACATTTATTTTGAAATGTCTTTCATGCACCTAACTACATTTCTATGAGAGAAATCTGAAAAAAGTCTACTCTTCTCTCCACTGTATCTCCCAGTAATAACTGTTCTTTTTTGAAGCCTCTGAATGCCTTTTATTCTCTTTTAAAGGTTTTATTATCACCCATACATTGTTGCTTGGAAATTTATCTCATTATGACAATTCATTATTCCCTGCAATTTACACTTTGATTATTCACATTTTTCCTGTTACAGTTAGTACTTGTGTACAAAAATTGACTCAGATTCATGCAAAATTTTCTCAAGTGTATATTTTTACCTAGACTAAAATTTCCAATACTTAGCTATTTTTTGTAGGTACTATTTCACAATTTCTTGTTCTTTTCCTATAATTGTTATCTAATTTGCCTACAACACATCATGAGAATTAAAAATGTTTGAATTAACCATAGGGAAACATAGTACTCAACAAGTACTTTGATCTTTAAAAAGTTTGCATACATTCCTGGTCCTGAAAGAGAATTCTCACTGCATGTGTAGTACTAATAAATGACATATGCTATCATGTTAGCATACTAACAATACACCTACATACTGTAGTAATGAGGAATGGAAAGAGGATAGGGTCATGAGGTAGAATGAAACTGGGAAAGGATTGATTAATTTATCTGGTTTCTATGGCTTAAAAGTCATGCTACTTTTACCAGAGTCATGCACTTCATACATAAAGATATTGTTTTTCCTTTTGGCAAAAGTGTTGAAATATGTGTCTCCCGTGGAGGAACTGTCAAGTGCCACTATTGCAAACTGTATATTGCTCAGTCTGAGAGTACATTCAGATATAGGACCTTTGACCAGCAAATTCTGCATAGTGTAAATTACCTATGCATCTGAAATTATTTGTATTGGATACTCCTTCTTGGGAGTGTGTATTTTATATATACATTATTTATTATATATTTTTAAAAGATTTCTTTTATTTATTTACTTCTCCCCACCCCATTGTTGTTTTTCACTTGCTGTGTCTTTTCGTCTTCCTTGTTTCTTTAGTAGGCACTGGGAGCCAAACCTGGGACCTCTGATGTAGGAAGGAGGTACCTATCGCTTGAGCTACCTCCACTCCCTGCTTTCATCATCTTTTTCTTCCCCATGTCTCTTGTTGCATCATCCTATTGTGTCAGCTTACCAGGGCTACTTGTCATGCTAGCTTGCTGTCTTCTTTTAGGAGGCACTGGGGATCTCTGCTCCCTGATTTATTGTGCCTCTTATATTTTTTCTTCTTGTGTCTCTTCTTGTGTCAGCTCACCATGCCTGCCAATCATGCCAGCCCACTGTCTTCTTTAGGAGGCACCAGGATCCAAACCAGCAACCCCCCTCTGTGGTAAGCAGGAGCCCAACTGCCTGAGCCACATCTGCTTCCCTATATATTTATTGATAAAGTATTTGACCTTGGAATAGTTCTTTTCCTCAATCTGTTTCTTAACAGTTGAGGTTTATATTGAGTATTTCAACTACTAAAATAATAAAGTAGAAGAGATTTTCAAAATCAAAGTTTTCATATAAAATATAACCATAACCAGATAGAATTCTCTTTCTTTCTGATATGGTATCATGCATCAAATGCAAAATAATTTGGAAAGAAAAGAAAAAGCAAGGTATGTAAAAAGAGTAGCATACTTATAAAACAGAATTTAGGAAACAAAATACACTTTCAAACAGTTCATGAGTATAACATATTTTCTATTAAATATCAATTTGGATTTTGAATAATTTAAAAATTGAAGCTGAAGAGATGATAAAAATACTGTTGTTACCGACTTATTCATTTAGCAATTGGCAATTATCCAGCAGCACTTAGCAAGTGCTTTCCATTTTGCTGAGTTGCCCTAAACTGACTTTAGGAGTGAATGTTTCCCTGGCATGTAAGATGAAGAACCATTCAAAACCTCTTTTTTTTTTTTTTGGTCTTAGAGTAATTCTCAAATCAGTAGACAAGTCACTTGGAACCCTTAAAAACTAGGGGCTGTTTTTAAGACTTTCTCGCATCCTAGGCTTTAAGACTGAAGCACTGAAGTGGAATCTAGGATCTCAAGTTTCCACAGTGTTTCAAGACTCTGCCCTTGATTTATGAAGGTTGGGGCACTGACTCACAGCTTACCTGATTGGCCCATTGGGATCATAGAAGTATCTTACCTAATAATTGGCAGAATGTTCTCCTCCAACTCCCATGTGTTCTTCCAACCAATGAGTTTGGAAAACATGAATTAAATAACCAAAATATATGTGCTCAAAAGCAGAGACCTATTAGTAGGAATGAAGTAGATAAAATAGGAACCAATATCACCTGCAACCACCCAGGCACAAAGATTACCTTGATCTCAAGCTAGCACTCACATTCTGCCCATTCTCTCTGAGGATACAGATAACTGGCTAGAGTTCAGGTGTGAGTGACAATTCTCAGTCCAAGCTCAGGCCCCTGTTAGGTTCAGTAGCTTATTTAAAGAAGGGTCCAATGAATTAAATTGTGTCTCACAGCATCATTTAGGGGCAGAATGTGATTGAGGCTTCAAGTTTTCAAAGCATTTTTACTAACCACCCTTAAAAGTAATCTTCCTAGCTTATCACTGATTTCAGGGAAAGATTGTTCTATTAGAATCATTGACTCACTTTGTTTTGTTTTGTTTTTTATCTTACATTTGGTGCATTCACCCCCCCCAACCCACCCTATTATTATTTTTATATCATTAATACATGAACATACATAAACAACAAATGAATTGTAAAAGTTCTGAATTTACAAAGCACACATGCATAACATTATACAGAGGTTGCATATATCAACCCACCACCAATACTTTGCATTGTTGTGACATATTTGTTACAAATCATGAAAGAATATCACCAAATCTTACTACTAACTGTAGTCCTTATATTACATTTGGTGTATTTTTCCCCTAATATACCTTAGTATTATTTTTAAAATATATTTTTATGACAGAAGTTGTAAACTTACAGAACAGTCATTCACATGTACAGAATTCCCATACAATACCCCCGTATCAATGTACCATGCTGTGGGGGAATATTTGTTACAGATTATGAGATAATAACATGAGACTATTACCACTAATCATGACCATAGTACATTTGGCTCACTTTTCCATACTCCACCTTATCAACACAGTACATTTTTGGCATTGTTGTATGATATTTCAGTATTGCTATTAAGTACAGTCCATAGGTCATTCCAGTATATTTTTTCCCATATTTCTCATATTTCCACTACCCTGTGTCTAGCTCACAAAGGACACTCTTGCATCTGTGACATCAACCACAATTCTCATGCACCTCCGGGTTTACTGTGTTACTCAGTCCATAGATTATTCTCTAGTTTTCTGTCAACTGGCATTTACATCCCTAGACTACCCTTTCCTGTCATATTCCCATTTATAAACCACCTATTACTATAATGTATTACCATCAACTCTGTACATTTCTACACTTTTACAGTAATGTTATTTAAAACTTCTACATACATTAAATATCAGTACTCCATCTCAGTCCTCCTCTTACCTCTTTTATGAATCCACAATCTACCACCAGGTCTTGAATACATTTTCTTCTAGAAGTTGGCTTTTATTATTAGTTTTTGTTCCTTTTTGACTTAATTTTTATATAAGATATGAGATAGGGGTCCTCTTTCCTTCTTTTGGCTATGGATATAACCAGTTTCTCTCAGCATGAATTGTTGAATAGACTGTTTTGCCCAATCTGGGTGGGTTTGACAGGATTGTCAAAAACACAAGACCCTAGATGTGAGGGTCTGTTTCTTAACCATCAGTTCAGTTCCATTGGTCTCTATGTCTGTCTTTATGCCAATACCATGCTGTTTTTACCACTGTAGCTAGGTAATATGATTTAAAGTCTGGAAGTGAGAGTCCTCCAATTTTATTTTTTCTTTTTAATTTGTTTCTGGCTCTTCAGGACTCCTTACCCTTCCAAATAAATTTGATAATTGTGCTTTCCATTTATTTAAAAAATGCTGGTGGAATTTTTATTAGGATTAATTGAGTCTCTATATCAATTTGAGTAGAATTGATATCTTAATGATATTTAGTCTCCCAATCCATGAGCATGCAATGGTTTTCCAATTATTTAGGTCTTTTTTGATTTCTTTTAACAATGAGTTGTAGTTTTGTGAATGTAAGTGCTTTATATCATTGGTTAAGTTTATTCTTAAATATCTGCCATATTTTATTTTCACCACTCTTTTTACACTTTTATTTACTTTTACTGTTTATAATTTTCATTTCTAGACTTTCTTCCAAGTCTCTCTCTCTCTTGTCTTTTCTTTTTAGACTCTAACACTCCCTTTAGTATTCCTTGCAAAGCTGGTCTATAGGTTACAAACTCTCTCATTTTCTGTTTAGCAGTGAATATTCTAAACTCACCCTCATTTTTGAAAGGCAATTTTACCAGATCTAAGACTCTTGACTGGAAGATTTTCCCTTGCAATAACTTAAATATATTGTACCACTGTCTTCTTGCTTCTGTGGTTTCTGATGAGAAATTGGCATGTAATCTAATTGGGTATCCCATATATGTTATGCATTGCTTTCTGCTTACTGCTTTCAGAATTCTCTCTTAGTCTTCAGCATTTGATGTTCTGATTAGAATGTGTCTTGGAGTTGATCTATTCAGATTTATTTGGATGGGAGTATGTTGTGTTTCTTGGACATGGATATCTATGTCCTTTAATGGGGTTGGGAAATTTTCTACCATTATTTCTTCAAATATCCCTTCTGCCCTTTTCCTTTCTCTTCTCCTTCTGGGACACCATAACACAGATGTTTACCTCTGTCATTTAGTTGCTGTCATTTAGTTCTTGCTGTCATTTAGTTCCCTGAGACCTTGTTCAATTTTTCCATTCTTTTCATCATCTGTATTTTTCTATGTTTGCTTTCAGAGGCCTTCTCTTCAGGTTCACCAATCCTTTCTTCTGCCTCCTCAAATCTGCTGTTACATGATTCCAGCATGTTTTTAAATTTCATTTATTGTGCTTTTCATTCCCATAAGATCTGCTATTTTTCTATGTATGCTTTCAAATTCTTTGTGCTCAAACAATGTCTTCTTAATATCCTTAATTTTTTTAGTCATCTCAATGAATTTAAGGAGATTTCTTTGAACATCTATGATTAGTTGTCTCAACTCCTTTATGTCATCCTGAGGCTTACCTTGTTACTTTAACTGGGCCATATCTTCCTGTTTCTTGGTATGGATTATAATTTTTTGTGGGTGTCTTGGTGTCTGGCTTACTAGATGTATTTATTCTGGGTGCAGTTTCTCTCTTTAGTTTAGGACTTTCTTGACCTCACCCTTTCTTCCTTGCTGGTTGTGTAGTAGGAGCCAAGGGTGCAGTTGGTGCTTTAAGATGTGGTTCAAGCTGCCTTCATTGCCCCAGGGACTGGTGAAGTATCTTCCAATGTTTCCTTTGTCAGGTGTAAGGACAGAGCCACACCCATGTGTAATAATCCAAATCATGCAGGGTTAGTCTGTAGTTATGCAGAGAGACTGATGAAGCTTCAAGCCCCTTTCTCCCCTGCTGGGACAGGGATGGAGCTTCAGGTGTGGGCAGCAATCTATGCCATGCAGGTCCACAGTTGCCCTGGGTAGACTTCTGAATATTCAGTCTGTACCTGTCAAATACAACTGCAGTTACTTGGAAAGGCTGGTGCATGGTCCACCAGCTTCCTCCCTGCTAGAGTTGGGGTTGAAGCTTAGTCTAGGCTTCAGGTCAAACTGGGTGAAAGAATCTGGTCCCTATCATTCCTGTGATTTTCAGTTAGTCCACCTTCCCCTCATGCTGGGTGTGGAGTCAAAATGGTGACTTCTGGCCTCTTTCTGACTTGGACACTTTCAAACTTTAGCTATTCATAGGGTTATACTTTAGCCAGCCAAATTTACTGATCAGTAGCTGAAATAGGTGGCCAACCCTCTCTTCTTCCCTTGTTTTTAGGAAATGAAGCTTTCAATTCCAGCCACAGAACAGCTCTTGAGGTGACCTGTGCTGTTGGTGGAGGATGGGCACCAGACTCCATGGCATGGAGTGCCCTACTTATGAATTTTTTCTGTAGATGGGCAGTTTCCTCCTTTCATCCTTTCAAGGATATTCCAGGATGCTCTTCTGGTCTCCAGAGCCCCCAAGGAGGTGTTTTAGAAAGTCCTGGGTGATTATTAACTGCCCTGAAGCATAAGCTGATTCTAGGAACTCCTTACTCTGCAACCATCTTGCTGGTTGTCCCCATGGGCTCACTTTTGATCCATGTGTTTACATATAAGCCTATTTCACTTTAAGATGGGGACTACTTCTTTGGATCAACTTCTGCTTTATATTGTTAAACTAACACCAAACAAAAGGCTGTACAATGATAGTGAGCATTTTAAAAATATATTCTCTTAGTTCAATAATATATTCAAAACTATAGATTTCTAAATTTCTTTGATTACAGTTGTCTGAAGTTAGTATAGCTTTGTTGTTTTGAAATCAGTCTGGCCTTAATTCTAAGTACTGGCTCCAACAGGTAGATTGTTTAACTTAAGCTCAGTTACTGAAGTTTTCTAAAGCCTGCATATGTTCTTCCGGAATTGGAGTTAATTTCTTATATGGATGTTGCAAGTTTTAAATGAGATAATGTACATAAAGTACTTAGCACAATGGTTGGTACATGGAAAATGCTCATTAAATGTACAGTTTTATTATGTGATCATTTATAATTAATCATTTAAAGAATCTGTCTACACATATGTTGATATTAATTTTGATATGTATGTATAAAAGTCATGCCCTAATATTTTAACTCCGAAAAATTCTCCCTGGAAGTTTAAGAAGGTAGTTAGGTTTTGCTACAGAAGTTTGGCAATCCTGTGAGTATATCTGGTCAAATGTGGGGATTGAATGCAAATGGAGGAGCATTGATCAATTCTCCAACCTCAGAAACCTCCAACTATGTTGTCAGAATGGTCTTTAATAAAAGGTGAAGTGGCAGGATAGTGAGAATGTGGTCTAATTGAGCTTATCTACAACTGCAAATTGTTTCACAATAAATCCTTTCCCATCCATGCATCAAAATACTCCTGTAGCTCCTTGTAGTTCTGAGGGAAGGCCCAACAGTGCAGCCGTCCAAGCCATAAGACTTGCGCTGCAAGACACGGGACTATGAGTAAACTCTAGCCCCTACATGCCCTTGAGTAAACTCAGGGATGGTCTTTAAAGCGCTGAGTCATGGGGCGAGGACAGTGCGCATGTGCCGCACCGCCATTTCATCTCCTTCCGCCATTTTGTCTAGTAAATCTATAGTTACCATATATAGACATATTGCTGTCCCAACCAATCAGATAATGTTTCTGCGTTCACCCTCTATAACTCCCGTCCACTACCCCTTCCCCAGACTCGCTCACAGATTGCGCATAAGCCCGCGCGCTGTGGCTCCCCCGCTTCTGCCAATAAAGCTGTCTACTTGTCCTGGCCAGTGGCTTGCGTGAGTTTGTAGAACGATCCCCCTTCGCTGACTAGCAGCCTCGGCCAGCAGTCCCCAGCGCATGGCTGGTGAGGTGTGTCGACAGCCCGCGGCTCGTGAAGGTGTTGTAGAATTTGAGAGAGGTTTAATTTTTTGCGTATAGAGAGGCCAGGACTCAGGAATGATTTTGATAAGGAAAAATGGTTTATTTACGGCCGGCCGGACTTGGGAGCTTTCTGTTTGAATCCCCAGCCCAGAACAAGATTTTCAAATATCTTTTGTACAGAGAAGAAAGGCCAAATGGTCCCTTTGTTTCAGTTCTCAATAGGCTTGAATTAGCATATATGTCTTTTACATCTTAGGTAAGCTTTTAGCATGGACTCTAGACATTCTAGATACGCTTTTAACATATTTGGTTTGCATTTCCCCTGAATACTTCAAGTTTATAGACCTTGCATTGTTAAACTGTTTTCTGCTCACCAAGGGCAGGACTGCAACCTTTTATCATCCCACACCCACAGGTCACAGATAGTTTAGGTTATCTCTGAAGAGACAATGAGCCTGCCACCCATAGCCCACATCAAAGGCGGTGTGAGGAAGGCTTCCAGCAGCCACCTCAGTGGCTGCGGTGGAGAAAGCGAAACCAACATCCGTGCTGGCAGCGCGACTCCCCACTGACATAGTTCCGCAAAGAGAAACTAAATAAAATGCTTCAATTTTAAAAGTGCAGGTTGTATATGGCAGGATCTGCTGCCTATTAGAAACTAATCTTTGAAGTACCTCACCAGAACTTATTTGGAACCATTTTGAGACTTTCTGATTGATTTCCTTCTTCTTAATGCCATTGACTTTAGGATAAAATCACTTTGTATAGTGTTAAAACTTTACCTTGCCAATATAAATGGCAAAAATGTTCTTTAAAAGTTTCATTCTGATACAGATGATATTTACAGAGTTTCAACCTTGGTCACAAACTTGTTTTAGAAGTCCAGGCTTATTGTACATTATACATTAATGGCCATGGTAGTTTGAAGCTTTATGTACCCCAGAAAAACATCATGCACATTAATCTAAACCCTTTCTGTGGGTGTAAACCCATTGTAAGTAGGATGCTTTGATGAAGCATCTTATCCTCTTATTACATCATTTACTAATTGAGTAAATATAGAGAAAAAAGAAAGCCACAAAAGCAAGAAGCTGAAAGCAGCAAAACTCAGAAGAGAAGGAAGAGACCAGATGCTGCCATGTGCCTTGTCATGTGGCAGAAGAGCCAGGGATTGCTGGCAGCTGGGCATCAGGAAGAAAGCATTGATGTGATGCTGCCTTGATTTTGAGATTCTCATGGTGTCAGACTGCAAGTTAATAAATTCCACTGTTTAAAGCAAATCCACTTCATGATATCTGCATTGAGCAGCCCCAGAAAACTAAAACAGTAGCAAATTTTCAGAAAGAAAATATATGATTTCTTACAGGTGCAGAGCTAAGAATGAAAGAGGAAAATTATCATTTTCTATTTAAAAATAAGAAAATCAGAAGTGTCCACAATCTGGAAGAAAGAAATGTATATCTCTCTCTCTTTCTCTTCCTTTAAGCTTGGTTTCTGTCCATGTAGAGGAAGACAAAACAGAGAAAGTTGAATAGATTCTTATTTAGATCAACCTAGCTATAAGCATCAATAATGTTAAACTGAGATCATACCTTTAATTATGCACTTCATAAAAATATTTTAACAGAAAATTAGAGGTGCCATCAAAATTATTTTTTTGCAAGGATATCGAGTACATACATCACAATCAGATAGTTGGTCAGATAATAGCCAGCAGTCAGTCAGTCAGCACTTAGTGCTGGGTTTTTTGCTTTGATTTTAATCAGTATTATCATGTATCAAAGTAACCTTATTACTTTGGCAGGCTATATTTCCTTTTTTTCCAAGCAATTTTCTACTAGTCTTTTTAGTTGTCAGTCTTCTTTTTTCTATCATTCTCAAATAATTGTCTACACTGTCATCATTTTTCAACTTAATGTTCACTATTCAATCTAATGTAATGTTTTTTGCTAATTAACATGTGTCATATCCATCGAAAGATTTTTAATATTTTTCGTATTTGAAACTCAACCACTGCTTCCTTGAAAATGATTTTTCATATGCTTCTGATTTCTTCTCATCTCTCTGGATCCAACGGTCATTTATATTCTGAAGTTTGTACTTTAAGTATGTTCCAGAGTTTTGTCTTCTTTTAATTGTCTAACTGCCTACTTACATAAAAATCTACATACATACTTCTGGGGAATGAGTCATGTACTCTACAAAAGACATGTTCAAGTATTAATCCTCATTCCTCTGGATGTGAACCCATTTGTAGTAAGTCCTTTGAAGATGTTATTATTAGTTAAGGTGTGAATTAATTTGTGAAAAAGATCTTCGAAGATCCTTTTCAGAGGTGACCAAAATTTCAAAAATTAAACAAAAGATAATTTCAGACATGTGGCAGTATGAGGAAAGCGTTTTGAGGTGAAGGCATTCTCTCAGGTCTCAAATGTCAATGTAATGGTCTATATTGAAAAGAAGGTAGGTCTTTCATGAAGTTGCTATGATAATAAAATTGTTTGCAACTTTTATTTTCCTCATCAAAAATCTCCTATACTAACACTTATTTTGATGAAGACATTGGAATAGCATGTTAGTTTGCATTATAAACTGTAAATGGTTTGGTTCTCATTATCAAGAAGATTAGCAAAAGTCTATTTATATATCTGTATCTTATGTGATAACTGGCTGAAATAGTAATCTTAGATAAGGTATGATAATATGAAATGTTTTAGGGAAGCAGATGTGGCTCATGATAGACCTTCTGCCTACCATATGGGAGGACCTGGGTTCAATCTCTAGGGCCTCCTGGTGAAAAAGAAGAGGAGAAAGCATGCCCATATGGCAAACCAGTGCCTGCATGAGTGCCAGCATGGTAAATGCAAGTGCTTGCATGGTGAGCCAGTGCCCATGCAAGTGAGTCACACAGGGAGATGAAGACGCATCAAAAGAGAGACAAGGGGAGAGTCAAGGTGAAGTGCAGCAGAAACCAGGAATTGAGGTTGTACAATTGACAGGGAACCTTTCTCCACATCAAGGGTCTCTGGAATCAAATCCTGGTGAATCCTAGAGGAGAAAAAATAAGAAGAGAAGACAACACAGACAGCAAAAACAGCAGGGCGAGAGGAGGGGAAGGGGGAAAATAAATAAATAAATAAATAAATAAATAAATAAATAATCTTTTAAAAATGTTTTAACTACGATAATGTGACAAATATGTTATTCTATAAAGCATTCAAAGAAGAAAGTGTGATAAAGGGACAAAAATGAGAGGGTAAAAGATTTCAGTTGACAAAGAATATCCTTTAGAGTTGTTTTAGTTTGCCAGGACTACTATGTCAAATACTGCACACTGGTTGACTTCAACAATTGGAATTTATTTTCTCTTGATTTTGGAGGCTAGGAGTCCGAGATCAAGCTCTTAAAAGGCCACAAATTCTCCTGGAGTTTGTAGTAGTTTGGTGCTTACTTGCTGCAATCCTTGGAATTACTTGGCTTGCATCACTATCTCCATCACATGGTGACCTGTCTCCTTGGTTTCCTTCTGTGGCTTTCTCTCAATACTGACTTCTATGGACTTCTAGCTTCTTGTGACTCCTACATCTGCATTCCACACCTTCCCTAATAATAACATCTTTAAAGAAGTTATTTAAAAATGAGTTAACACCCTCTAGAATAGGGATCAGGGCTTGAACATGTCTTTATGGCAGATAGAATTCAATCCCCAAGTGAATAAAATATGGTATACCTCACCTTGTATCCAGTCAGAATCTTACAAGTACATATAATTTTAGCCTAAATGACTCTGCATTAAAAAAAAAATTACTCTGAATCTCTAAGTTTTACAGCAAAAATAATGTGTTCACCCCATCCCCCATCCTCTGGTTCTGACTACATGACCATAATGGGTGAGCTGCAGTTGTATTCGATCACTTCTATCTTGCTGTGGCTTTGCTGGTCTTATGGCAATTTACAAAGAGAACATGACAAACCCCTCAATGGTTCCAAAGTTTCTGATCAGAAGTGACACATGGTGCTGCCACTTACCATTCCCTTTAAAGCAGATTCATTGGTAAAAGCACGCATATTCCTCCACAGGGAAGGTAAGGAATATTTTTAACATATTACAAACCTCCACAATAATGAAATGATAGATATTTTTCTATAGGGTGGGACTAGAAAGATGTCTAATATACTTTCCACAATTCAGGTTCTACTATAATTTTAACATATGATTACAGAATATTTCTGTGCACTAAAAGGGATATATAAAGGTATTTGACACTACATTATAATTTTTCTAGAACAAGAATGTTAAATAATTGAAAGTTTATTGTGCACTTAGATATAAATGACAAAATAACCCCATTTCATTTTGAAATGTATAGTTATGTTTTTACTACACACTACTGATTTTAATTTAGTGTATCAAATACTCATAAGATGATAAAAGATATACCATAGATGAAATGCATATGAGCTTGATAAAATGACAAAAATATCTAGTAGGAAGTTTGACAAATTCTAAAAAGTATCTTTCTCTGTAAACTATTTCTCAAAATTTCCATTTGAAGAGAGTCAATATAATTATTAATATTAAATATGAAGAAAGCAAAAAATAAGGGGGTTTAGGTGACCAAAACCCATACAGGATGTCAAAGATAAAGTTCTTGAAATCTCAAGAGTATTCCAAGGTGAAATTTTAATTTCTAAATATGTACTTAATTGAATCAGCTTGGGAATGGTGACATCAACATCATTGGAAAGAAGATTGTGTTGTAACAAAAGAGCAATTTGTAGATCTTTGAAATATAATGCTATTTACTGACTGGATATTTTTTGCCTCAGACTTTTTTACTGCCTCCTTTTTCCATGTTCTGTGGCACTTTAAATTTGGAAAGAAAGGTAGATGAATTAGTTTAATTTTTTTTTAAAGAAAACAATTTTGGATAAATACATGTTTCTCATATACTTCTAGGATAGGTATTTAAACTTAGTAAATTATGAACTTAAAAATTACAAACTTAATAAATTAGAGATGAGAAAATCCTTTCTTTCTGAAACTTTAGAAAAAAATGTCTTACAAACATCGCCTCTCAAGAACCATAAACATATAATCACCCAAATAAGTGAGTCCAAATAAATTGAGACAAGAGGATCAATCAATTAAAGAAATGAAAAGGCTGGATATTATAGTTGAGAAAAAAAATAGAATATGTTTAAAACAATATAGTCCATAATGCAAAGAAGTCTAGTACGTAGTCATTTTGCCTATGAATTGTCCTTGAAAATGTAAAAAAGGAGATAAAGTTAACATCTCCATTTTCTTCAAGGTTTATTTTTGGGGTATAATGGACTTGTATATACAGTATTCCTTTTGCTTTATAAACCCTGAATCTCTTTTTTTAAAGCAGTTTTATTGAGATGTGTTTACATACTATATAGTCCATCCAAAGTGGCTTTTAGTATAATTACAATACAATCAATTTAGAAAGGTTTCATTATTCCAAAAAGAAAATCCCCATACCTCTTATGACAGTTTATTTTATGAATCCTAAAAAGAAAAGATTATGTTCTTGAACTAATCCATTCCCGTAGGTTTGGGTCTCCTTTGATTGGACCACATCCATAAGGCATGACTCACTCTGCCCTCTTACTAGAACTTTATATAAACTGAGAGAGAGACACACACACATAGAAAAAGGAAGCTGACATTTTGATCCTGCCATGTGAGAGAAAGGAGACTCCAGGTTTGCCTACAGTTGCAGAAAGGCAGAGGAGTCTGGAGAGGCTGAGAGAGGTCCTGAAGTCTGGAACCAGCTGAGCACAGAGGCACAGAAAGAGGCCCCCGAGGGGGCTGGGCCCACAAAGCAACAAAAGACTGAGGAAACAAGCCCTGTCATACGCCTGATTGCCATGTGGCAGGATGCCAGGATCACCAGTGGCTGACTGTGGTGAGAAAGCATCTCTGATGGTGCCTTGATTTGGCCATTTCACAGCCTCAGAACTGTAAGCTTTTACCAAAATAAAGTTCCTTGTAAAAAGCCAAACCATTTCCAGTACTTTAAATTGGCAACCCAGTGACAAATAAGACACCCCTTAACAGTCAATCTCTCTATCCCTCTCCAGACCTAAATAACCACTAATCTATTTCTGTCTCTATAGATTTATTTCTATTTATATATTATATAAATTGAATTGTATACTATGTAGTACTTTGTTTCTGGTTTCTATCACTTAGCATAATGCTAGTATTATTTTTTAATTTAAAATGTTGTGAGCTTACAAAACAATCATGCAAAATATACAGGACTCTCACCCCACTACCACATCTTGCATTGTTATGGAATATTTGTTACAAATACTGAAAGAACATTATCAAAATATTACTGCAAGCTGTAGTCTATGTGTTGCATTTGGTGTATTTTTTCCATAACCCACCCTATTATTAATACCATGTATTCGTATTTTACATTTTTTATAGTTCATAAGAATGTTCTTATATTTGTGCTGTTAACCACAGTCCATTATCCACCACAGAGTTCTCTATGTTACATTGCCTTGAATTTCTTTTAATTACTCCCTTATCACATTTAAAGTGATCAAGTTTCCTTGATTCTAGTATAATATATATGATTATATAATATAATATATAATATATATGATTCTAGTATAATATATAGTATAATGATTCTAGTATAATATCATATATAACTATCTTTCTCTGGTCAGTTTCTACTTCCTCAGTTGAGATTCTTACTCTATTTTATCACAATTACAGCAATAGCTTTTTTATTGATTTCCATATCTTTCATATAAAAAATAAAAAAACACAATATCCTTCTATCAGATTATTCTCAGATAATAATAATAATAATACCCTTATCTCATCATATTCTTTCCAGTTATTTCTAACTGATACTGGAAAATAACCTGAGTTCGTGCATCCTACCACAGCCAGAGTAGCAGTTTGAAATTGTTTTATGAATCCCAAAAAGAAAACGATTGTTTGTGAAATAATCCATTCCTTTGGGTATAAGACCCTTTCAATTGGACTATATCAGTGAGGCATGACTCAGAAGGGTTGAATATCTGCCCTCTTACTGAG
Source organism: Dasypus novemcinctus (assembly GCF_030445035.2). Classification (NCBI taxonomy): domain Eukaryota; kingdom Metazoa; phylum Chordata; class Mammalia; order Cingulata; family Dasypodidae; genus Dasypus; species Dasypus novemcinctus. Next base: position 51,745,247 of record NC_080679.1, on the reverse strand, counting down.
TCTGATAAGAAAGGAGACACAAGAAAAGGGGGCTGCCATATTTGAGTCTGCTATTGTTAAAGAAAGGACTCCAGCATCATCCATAGCTGAGCTGCAAGGAGAGAAGCCCCCATGAGACTCAAAGAGCTGAGGCCCAAGGAGAGATGAGCCATATGCCTGATATGTAGCAGCTGAACTCAGGAAGTAGAGCAGTGGAGACTGATAGAGGAGGCCCCAAAGAGGAAAGCCCTATGCCTGGTTGCTCACAGCAGAGCTCTGGGACCTGGTTCTCAGAGTTGGTGGGCCTAAAGGGGAAGGCTGAGAACTTGGCAGAGCTCAGTGGCCATCTTGCTTCACCATGTGGCAACTAACTTTAGTGAGAAAGCTCCTCTTATGGTGCCTCAAACTGGACTTTGCACAGCCTTGGAACTGTAAGCTTTTACCCCAAATAACTCCCCTGTATAAAAGCCAACCGAATTCCAGTACTTTGCATCAACAGCTCTTTCACAAACTAAAACAGACAGTATTACTATAATAACAATAATGATGATAATAAATATGCTATAATTACACTTGGTTAACTCCAGAATCACTTTTCAAACCCCGAGACTTTAAATCTTCCTCCCATTTCATAAATAATTAACAATGAATTTCTGTTGTGTTAGGTTCCATGCCCTGGGGTGATAGGTCTTGTAACTGTAATGGTACAGAAGTTAGCATCTTTTCCCCTAGGTATCGTACAGTCATGAAAGAGACACACATGCAAATAGAACATTGTATTAGTCAGCCAAAGGGGTACTGATGCAAAGTACCAGAAATCTGTTGGCTTTAATACAGAGTATTTATTTGGGGTAGAAGCTTACTGTTACAAAGCCATAAAGAGTCCAACACAAGTTTACTTCCTTACTAAACTCTGTTGCCAGGTGTTGAAGCAAGATGGTGGATGACATCTGTGAGGATTCAACCTTCCTTCTTCCTTGTAAGGCTGCATGGTCTCAGCTTCTTCCAGTCTTAGCTGTAGGCTGACAGAAGGTTTCTCTCTCTCCCTGGGGCTAGATTCCTTCCAATCTCAGCTGCTCTGTTCTCTCCACAAGGTCAGCTGGAAACTATCTGGTTCATCCCTCTTCCCCAGGGCCTCTGCCATGTATGTCTATGGAGCCATCCTTATTCCTCTGTATTCTTCTCCTATGTGTTTACTTTCATGTGAAAATCTGTTTTATCCCCATCAAGGTGGTGGAGACTCAACCCTGCATACCCTAATAATGTGGTCAAGTAAAAGCCCTAATTTTGATTGATTAAAGTAAAAGTGAAACCTCTGAATCTAATACTATATGTACACCCAGAGGAACAGACCAGTTTACAAACACAATCCAATATCTATTTTTGGAATTCATAAACAATATCAAACTGCTACAAACATCAATAAAGTTATTTTGGGAGAGGAGAACAGACAACGAAATCTTTGAGCTCAGAGAATATTAGGCTATTTCTGAAAAAGATCCAAGTAGTGATAATTACTACAAAAAGGTGATATTCAAATGCCTGGGAATTGTATTGAATCACGGTTCTTGTTCATTTTCTCATGCCAAACTGCCTGCAGCTAGAGGCTTGACCAATAAAAGGAGTAGTAACTCTTTTTTGCAATTAGGATCTTTGTACCATTTGTACTAGATCCTTTGACTACTGACCAGTATGTGACCATGAGAAGGATAGTAACTTCTGATTTGAAGCTCTGCCCCTCACTGTCCAGCTATTTAGTTTGCTACAATTATAATGATGTCATACAAAATATAAAGCTTTAAAAATCCCAGAGGACTGCTGTATACCTAATTCAGTAGTAGTAAAGATTCCTACAACTGAAATTTGAGGTTTAAATTATTATGTTTTAAAAAATGCTCCAAGCTGCAACAAAAGGCTGGACACTAAACACACACAGTTTTAAAACTCCATATTTTCATGGAATTTTAAGAAAAATATTTTGTCTTGGGAAACCTCTAAACTGTAATTTTTCATATTTATTTTAAAAAGTTAAAAGTTATTGCTCCTTGTTATTCAAAATTGCTAAAAGATGTCCTTCAACCAAGAAATGGATAAACAAATTGTGGTGTATACACATATTGGAATATTATGCAGTTTTAAGAAGAAATGAAGTTGTGAAATATATGACAACATGGATGAACCTGGAGACATTATGCTGAGGGAAGCAAGCCAGACACAAAAGGACAAATACTGTATTATTCCACTTTTACTAACTAAGTATATTATATAAATGTATGGAGTTAAAAATTAGAATATAGGTCACCAGAAAATAGAATAAGGATAGAGAATGGAAAGCTAAGGGTTAATCTGTGCAGAATTGGCAAAAAGATTGCTCATAAATCTTTGGAAATGAATAGAAATGTTGAAAGCACGTCATGGTGTTTAACTAGCAGTGCTAGCATATGGGTATGACAGTGGTTGAAAAGGGAAGTCTAAGAACATGAATATTACCAGAAGGATAGCTAAAAAATGTAGCATGAGACTGTGTAAATAGTGAAACCTCCCATAAAATGTGAATGAGGGAATATTGCCTATATCACTGTTTTTAAAAATATGAACACAAACTAAAGAGCTAGAATCAAAACAGCAACTATGCACAGCAGGGAAAGCATAGAGAGATAAAGAGGTGATGAGGGTTGTTTGGGGTGTTTTTTGTTTTTTGTTGCCTGTTTTTTGTATTTTATTACTATTATTATCGGAATAATGAAAATGCTCTAATAATGATTGAGGTGATGAATGCATAACCATATGATTATACCAAATACCACTGATTGTGTACCTGGGATGGATATATGCTTTATTAATATATATCAATAAAGTTGATTTGTAAAAATAGAAAAAGTTTAATGCCTAAAGACTTTATGTGACTGAATTTGATAATAAAGTAACTTTAATGCAAAATAAGAAAGAATTATATAATATTAAAGGTTTAAAAGATATTCCTACTTCATGGAAATGTCACTTGCATAAGCTTCCTTATTTGTCAAGTAATCATTAATATATAGACTTCATTTTTATTAAATGGAAATTTGAATAACTTAGACATTCTCTTTTTAAGTAACTACATAGACAAGGTCTATGACTATAATTTGGGGACATGGGTATTAGATGTCAGTTGATAGGAAATACATGAAAAGCAATTTATTTACACCCTCATTTGTTTATTCTATAAAATTATAACATGTTGGTTTGTACCAACATGTGTATCATGGTGCTCATATATATCAACATAATTTAAATTATTCCAGTCTCTTCTTTAAGAAGTTTTTTATTATTAATAAGGAGAAAAATCTCTTGAATAACTTTTCTTTTTAGGTCAGGTGAAGATTGATGTCATGAGTCAATGTTTTGATAAAGAGCCATAATTCATCTAGGTTTTGAAATCTAAGAGCTAGTCATTCTAGAAGAGGTACATATACTTGTAAAAAGGCAAGAGTGATTTTCTTTTTTTAAGGAAAATGGGCTAGTTTCTGACTCTTGCTTTTTTAAGGATCAATATTAATAGTAATGTGTTGATGGATCAATGATGGAATGGAGAATCACACATAGGAAAGCACACAGAGGCCAACACAAGGAAACTCATAATGAGAAAAGATGAGAATTAATTCATGACCTATAGTTTTATCAGTGAAGCTTAATGACAATAGCTTATGTGTCTGAAATTTGGAGCCTCTCCAATCGGAGCTACTCCAGGGAGGTCAGCAGGAAGCAGTGTGAGTTCATGGGGAGGAATGAGAGCCACGTGAGATAGATTTTCCTTCCCTAACTGATAGCTAAGAGAGACATACATACATATGCACTGATCTCTTTCTTATGCTCTTTCCAAGAGAAAAAATACCCCGATCCATAAGCGCAAACACCTGGTTTCTGTATGCTGATATGATATCCCCACAGCATATTATAAAATGCACATTCTTTCCTTAATTTTGAATACACCAAACAGTTGTCTGAGTTTTAATTTTAATTCCCATGATGATTTGCCTTAAAGAAAAACAATCTGATAGGTCAAAGATGTACTTCTTATCATAAATCAATAAATTGGCTAGTGATATTCTAAGAAGAGGATGGTGGGAGCAGTCTTTCCTCATAGAAGGAAATATGGGGTGATACAGTCTGTAAAGAATTTAAAAATAGTAATAAAACCAGTTAAAAGAGAGCCTGATTTTTATTATCATTATGTATAAGCAAGTTAGCAATGTCAGTGATAAAATACTTCTCTCAGAAAAAACTATTATTCTAAGTTCTAAACAATATTGTAGTTACTGTTACTTTTAAATAACGCATATGAAAGTATCAAATTATATTTTTATTGTTTCCTTTTATAAATTATTCTACATGGAAATTAACTCTAAGAACTCTCAACCATACAGTCAACCTCCAATCCACGCATATTCAACACTACATATTGGGTTTGAAAGTAAGTTCAAAGTGGTTGAGAATCATTGAGTTTGATTTTAGGGAAGTTTGTGTCTCTGGGACCTCTGGTTCTTCATACTCCAAAATTTAAATAGTAGTTTCAGAATAAACAGTGATAGCATATTGATTGTAAATGTGAAATTGTTATCCTGTCATGCTATGTAACTATTTGGAGTTTTGAATTTGTGTTGATAATTTAAAATTGTGAAAAACAATGAGGTTTAATTTTTTTTTGTTTTTGGTAAGTGAAAATTTTAGTTCCTACATGAATGCTAAATAACAGTTTTAAAAGAAAAATATATTTTTATTAGTTGTTAAATCAAGAATATTTGTTATGATTACTATAGATTATTTTCAAAATAATTTTGCTGTATGAGAAAAGTGATATTAAAAATGATGGTCTCGGGAAACGGACTTGGCCCAGTGGTTAGGGCATCCGTCTACCACGTGGGAGGTCTGCGGTTCAAACCCTGGGCCTCCTTGACCCATGTGGAGCTGGCCCATGCCCAGTGCTGATGCATGCAAGGAGTGCCCTGCCACGCAGGGGTGTCCCCCGAGTAGGGGAACCCCACATGCAAGGAGTGCGCCCCATAAGTAGAGCCGCCCAGCGTGAAAGAAAGTACAGCCTGCACAAGAATGGCACCACACACACGGAGAGCTGACGCAACAAGATGATGCAACAAAAAGTAACAGATTCCCGTGCTGCTGACAACAGCAGAAGTGGACAAAGAAACAAGATGCAGCAAATAGACACAGAGAACAAACAACTGGGGTGGTGGGGGGGAGGGGAGAGAAATAAATCAATCAATAAATCTTAAAAAAATGGTCTTCTGGGAAAATGTCAATGAAGTAGGTAGGCAGGGTCTGACCCTTTCACAAAACAAACGGAGAGAAGGCGGGGCCTATCTAAAGGAGCTGTTTTGGATATATATAGAATGGGAAGTTGCTCTGAGTCATCTAGGAGAGTACTGGAAAATAAAGAAACCAAAGGAAAACTGTGAGTTGCTCCCCCTTGTGGCTGGAAATTGCACATATACACTGTCCTCAGGGCAAGTATCCTTGGTCCCCCTGGTTCACTCCTGCCAAAGGACTGGGAAGGGGTGTTCCCTGGGAAAAAGAGGGGTCTGGCAGAGAGTGGAGAATTGTTTCTTTGTGGTGAGTTTGGCCAACTGAGCCCTCTTTGAATTTCTGAAGGGATCCCAACGTGAAGGGGAGAGGAGAGGGGGAATCCACTCAGGCAGGCTGTCCCATCTAGCCACCCCAGGGGGAGAAAGCAATTAGATTAGAGAGGAGGTGGGGACAAGTGCCTAATCAGCAAGACTCTAGCAAGCTGTAGAAGTCTAAAAATACCTAGGATGAAGGGTGATGATAGCTCTCTGAAAACTAATTAGCCTAAGGACACAATTTAGCTTAGTGGAGGAATTTCTGCCTTGCAAATATGAGTCCCCTGATTTAATTCCTGGGTCAGTCAAGAGAGTGATCCATTTGATACCAAGCATCTAGCTGATACCTTATGCCAGGGAACAAATAGACATTCTTTTTGCTGTAGGTTTTCTTGGATCTCTTATAATTTTTTTTATTTTTTATTTTTTTAATTTTAATCACTAAACCATGGTACATCACCTGCAGAGGGCAGGTTGCAAGATGATTGATTGATCAACACCAGCAGCCTAAGAAGTTCCTTGGGAATGTAAGAGGGAAGGCTGTTTTCCTTGGTTGTTTTGTTTTTGTTTTTATTGTTTTTGCTACTATTTTGTTTCTTTTTTGTTGTGTTTCCCCTTTTTTTGTTACCCCCTCATTTTTCTTTTACCAATTTTTTTTACCTATGCTAATTCTTTTCATTCCTTCATTTTTATATCTCTTGTTTCTGTGTTTTTCATTCATTGCACCTTTTTATGTTTGGTCTTTGATATTTTTGTTTTAATTTCTCCCTCTTCCTCTCTTCTCATCATTCCAGCCTTTTAATTAATTCTATTTTATTTCTCATCATTTTTTTCTATTCCACTTTTTTATTCTTATTCTTCTGTGCTTCTTATGATTTTTTACTCATGTTAATTATTTATTTTCCTAGATCTTATACAGCTCCTCTTCTACCTGTTTTATTATTATTACTATTATTCTTTTTCTCTTCTTAGCCCTTTCCTTTTTTCTGGTCCTATTTTTTTTTTCTCAAGGGAACACAGACAAGAGCAGAGAAAGAGAATAAGAGGAATAAAGTGTCAAGGTAAAACCTTATCACACACACAAAAGAAACAACAAAATAAAACCCTTGAGCAGAAAGGGAAACTAACCAACTGGATAAACCCATCAAGATAAACATGCCTAGACACAAACAAAAACTACAAGCCATACTAAGCAACAGAAAGATGTGGCCCAGTCTAATGAACAAACTAAAAAAACAGGAGGAGATGCAGAACATGAAACAACTAATTAGAGATGTCCAAACAAATATCACGAATCAACTTAATGAAGTGAAGGAAGAGATTAAGGATATTAAAAAGACATGGGAAGAACATAAAAAAGAAATTGAAATCTAACATATAAAGGTAATGGATCTGATGGTGATGAATGGCACAATGCAAGAAATCAAAAATACACTGGAAGCACCTAACAGCAGATTTGAGCAGTCAGAGGAAAGAATCAGTGACATGGAATTCAGTACATCTGAAATTAAACTGATAGTAGAATAGATAGATAAAAAGATAGACAAAATCTATCAGGGGCTTAGGGACTTGAACGACAACATGAAACTCACAAATATACTCATTATAGGCATCCCAGAGAGAGAAGAGAAGGGAAAGGGGACAGAAGGAGTATTGGAAGGAATAATGGTAGAAAATTTCCCAGCTCTATTGAGGGACAAGGAAGTACATGTCCAGGAAGCTCAGTGCACCCCAAACAATAAAAATCCTAACAGGCCTACCCCAAGACATATACTTGACAAATTGTCCAATGCTCAATACAAAAAGAGAATATTGAAAGCAAGAAAAAAAGAGATCCATCACATAAAAGGGAAGCTCAATAAGATTAAGTGCTGATTTCATATCTGAAACCATGGAGGCAAGAAGGCAGTGGTATGACATAGTTACAGTGCTAAAAGAAAAAGAAAAAAAAAACAAAACTTCCAAACAAGAATTCTCTATCCAGAAAAGTTGGTACTCAAAAATGAGGGAGAGTTGAAAATATTCACAGATAAACAGAAATTAAGAGAGTTTGGCAATAAGAAACCTGTCCTTCAAAAAATACTGAAGGGAGTTCTGCAGGTTGAAAGGATAAAACAGGAGAAAGAGAGTTGGAGGAAAGTGTAAGAATAAACAAAAAGATAAAAAGAGAAATAAAAACAATATACAGCATACACAAATCTAAAGAAAATATGGGTAATATACATAATTCCTTGACAGTAATAACACAGAATGTTAATGGCTTAAACTCTCCAACTGAGAGACACAGATTGGCAGAATGGATAAGGAAATCTGACCCATCTATATGTTGTCTACAAGAAACTCAACTTAGACCCTAGGGATGTAAAGTGGTTAGAAGTGAATGGTTGGAAAACAATTTTACATGCAGCAATAACCAAAAATGGATGAGAGTAACTATATTAATATCAGACAAAATAGACTTTAAATGCAAAACTACTGTAAGAGAAAAAAAGGTTATTTTATATTAATAAAAGGGGAAACCTATCAAGAGGAAAGAACAATCATAAACATTTATGCATCTAACCAGAGTGCCTCAAAATACATGAGGCAAATATTGAAAAAACTAAGTGGAGAAATAGATGCCTCTACAATTATGGTGTGAGACTTTAATATACCATTCTTACCATTAGACAGAACATCTGGGCAAAGAATCAATAAAGAAACAAAAGACCTTGCATAATACATTAAAGGATTTGCACCTAATAGACATATACAGAATATTACATTCAAATATAGTGGGATTTGCATTCTTCTTGAGTGCACATCGATCATTCTCCAGGATAGACCACATGCTAGGCCACAGAAAACTCTCAATAAATTCAGAAAGATTGAAATTAGACAAAGTAATTTCTCTGACCACAATGGAATGAAGCTAGAAATCATTAAGGGAGAGAGAAGCAGCTTAGGCACCAAGATATGGGAGTTAAACAACACACTCTCAGACAGTCAGTGGGCCAAGGAGGAAATTGCAAAAGAAATCAGTACCTACCTTGAGACAAATGAAAGTGAAAACACAACTTATCAAAATCTATTGGATACAGCAAAAGATATACTGAGAGGGAAATTAATAGCATGAGTGCCTTTATTAAAAGAGAAGAAAGCTAAAATCAAAGACCTAACTTCACACCTGGAGGAATTAGAAGAAGAACAACAAATTAACTCCAAAGGAATTAGAAAAAAGGAAACAAAAAAAGATTAGAGCACAGCTAAATGAAATTGAAAATATGAAAGCACTAGAAAAAATAAAACCAAGATGTGGTTCTTTAAGATTAATGAAATTTACAAACCATTAGCTAGATTAACAAAGAAAAAAAGAGAGAAGGTGCAAATACATAAAATGAGAAACAAGGAAGTGGTATCACTGCTGACCCCGCTGAAATAATGAATTTCATGAGATGATATTTTGAAAAATTGTATGCCAACAAAATGGATAATTTGGAGGAAGTGGACAAATTCCTAGAAACACACAAGCAGCCTACACTGATGCAAGAAGAAATCGATGAACTCAAAAGACTCAATCACATGTAACAAGATTGAATTTGTCATCAAAAACCTCCCAAATAAGAAGAGTCCAGGACAAGATGGCTTCAAAGGTAAATTCTATCAAACATTCTGGAAAGAGCTACCATAAATCCTGCTTAAACTATTCCAAAAAATAGAAGTGGAAGGAACATTACCTAACTCATTCTGATGTCAGCATTACCTTAATACCATAGCCAATAAAAGACACAGTGAGAAAGAAAAACTATAGACCAACCTCTCTGGAAACTAGATGATAAAATCCTCAACAAAATACTTGCTAATTGTATTCAACAACACATCAAACAAATTATACACTATTATACACCTTGCATCCCTGGTGTGCAAAGATGTTTTGACATAAGAAAATCAATTGATGTAATAACCACATAAACATATCTAAAGAAAAAATCACATGCTCATCTCTATAGATGCTGATAAAGCATTCAACAAAATACAGTGTCTTTTCTTCATAATAGCACTTCAAAAGATAGAAGGAAACTTCCTCAACACGGTAAAGGGTATGTTTGAAAATCCCACAGCTAACGTTATATTCAATGTTGAAATCCTAAAAACTTTCCTTCTAAGATCTGTAACAAGACAAGAATCCCTACTGTCACTGCTGTTATTTAACATTGTATTACATGTATTTGCTTGAGGACTTAGGCAAGAAAAAGATATAAAAGTCTTCCAAATAGGAAAGGAAGAAGTAAAAATTTCACTATTTGCAGATGACATGATCGTGTATATAGAAAGCATTGAGAAATCTACAGCAAAGCTTCTAGAGTTTATAAATGAGTTCAATAAAGTGGCAAGTTATAAGATTAATGTGCAAAAATCAGTAGCATTTCAGTACACCAATAATAAGGAATCTAAGGAGGAAATCAACATAAGATCCCATTTACAATAGCAACAAAAAGAATCAGATACTTAAGAATAAATTTAACTAAAGATATAAAGGACTTCTACACAGAAAATTATATAACATTGTTAAAGGAAGTCAGAGAAGAACTAAATAAATGGAGGAATATTCCTTGTTCATGGATAGGAAGATGAAACATAATTATGATGTCTATCCTACCCAAACTGATTTACGTAGATAATGCAATCCCAATAACAATTACCACAGCATTTTTTTCTCAATTGGAAAAGCTAACTATGAAATTTATTTGGAAGGACAAGTTGCCTTGAATAGCCAAAAACATATTGAAACAAATGAAATTGGAAAACTCATGCTAGCTGACTTTGAAACATACTACAAACCTATGGTGGTCAAAACTGCATGGCATTGGCACAACGATAGATATACTGACAAATGAAACTGAATTGAGAGTTCTGCTATAGATCCTCACACGTACAATCAGCTGATATTTGACAAGGCACCAAGCCCATTCATCTGGGAGAGAATGGCCTCTTCAATATATGTACTTGGAAAACTGTATATCCATATCTGAAAGAATGAGAGGAACACCATCTCACACCTTATACAAAAATTAACTCAAGATGGATCAAAGACCTAAATATAAGAGCCAAGACAATAAAGATCTTGGAAGATAATGCAAGAAAGCATCCATAGGATCTTATATTAGGAAATGATTTCATGAAATTTATACCCAAAGCACAAGCAATGAAAAAAAAAATAGATGAATTGGACCTCCTCAAAATTAAAAACTTTTTCACTTTAAAGGAGTTTGTCAAGAAAGCAAAAAGGCAGCCTAGTCAATGGGAGAAAATATTTGGTAAGCACATAACATTGGTTTGCCAAAGAGGTGCTGATGCAAGAAACCAGAAATCTGTTGGCCTTTATAACAGGTATTTATTTGGGGTAGAAGGTTACAGTTTCCAAGTCAAAAAGCATAAGTTACTGCCCTCACCAAAGTCTTGCCACATGTTGGAACAAGATGACTGCTGACATCTGCAAGGATCAGGCTTCCTGGGTTCCTCTCTTCTTGGGGCTCATTTCTCTCTGGGCTTAGCAGCTGCTCTGTCTCCCCACAGGCCATCTGTAAACTGTCAAGTGAACAGATTGTTTCTCTTCTCAGGGTCTCCACCATTTCTAATTGAGCCTTCTGCTTCTCTGTGTGTTTGCTTCCTAGGGCTCCAACATTAAAACTCCAACTAACTCCTGTGCCTTGTCATTTTCTCTGTAAGTCTCCACCCACCAAGGGGGCAGGGATGCAACATCCTACTGCATGGCTCAAAGCTCTAATCATTATTTAATTAAGTAAAAGTGAAACCTCAGACAGACCAGTGTACAAATAGATAATCCAATATCTACTTTTGGAATTCACAAATAATATCAAACTGCTATACCATTATCTGATAGGGGCCTAATATCCAGCATACAAAAAGAAATTCTATACCTTAAAACTAAAAAGACAAACAACCCATTTACAAAATGGGAAAGTGATTTAAATAGTTCTCCAAAGAAGAAATACAAATGGCTAAAACGCACATGAAAAGATGCTCAACATAACTAATTATTAGGGAAATGTAAATCAAAACTACAATGAGATATCTTCTTACACCTATTAGAATGTTGACTATTTAGAAAAACAGAGGACTACAAATTTTGGAGAGGAATGGAAACACTTATCCATTGCTGGATGGAATGTAGAATGGTGCAGCCATCGCAGAAGACAGTTTGGTAGTTCTTAGGAAACTAAGTATTCAACTGTCTTATGATCCAGCAATCCCACTACTGGATATATACCCAGAAGAATTTAAAGCAGGGGCATGAACAAATATATGCACACCAATGTTCATAGTAGCATTATTTACTATTGCCAAAAGTTGGAAACAACCCAAATATCCATCAACATATGAATGGAAAAACAAATTGTGGTATATACGTACAATAGAATATTACTCAGATTTAAGAAGGAATGCAGTATTAACACACAGGATTACATGGATGATACTTGAAGACTTTATGTTGGGTGATGCAAGGCAGGTACTGAAGGCCAAATATTAGATGACCTCATTAATATGAAGTAAGCAAATTAAGTAAACACAGAGCTAGAGTCTGGAAGATAGGTTTACAGGAGATAGAAAGGAAGAAGTTTGTGAGCCAATGCCCATACGGTCAAAATCTATGATAAGGCAGAAGTGTTTTGTTGTGCAGTAGATGGGCATGGCAGTGGTGCATCGATACTATTGGGCTAAGTGGCACTGATTTGTGAAGGGGTAAGATGGGTTGGGAGGGTTGCACTGTCCATGGAACTGGGGAAAGGGAGCAGATTAACTCTGGGGATTTGTGGGTATGTGGTTGAAACTACAATGTTGGGAATGTTCTTTTTGGCAATATGGCAGGTAAGAGTTACTGGTTAATGGTATTGGATGCGGGAGCATTTGGGACAGGGTGCACCTGGGGTGAGCTTCTAGGGAGTGTGTGAGTGTTCATCCTGTCATAGTGTGTGGTATCAGTGCTTGGAGACTCACATAATGAGAGGGAAGGTGCTGGAATCCCATCCTTGGGAGTCCTGCTATGTTCTCATATGAGGGGTGAGAGTTTCTTGAGATCATAGGCAGTACCTAAAAGGGAAGGACAGGCCAGTATGTCAAGCCCTCAATATTGCTGCAAGTATCTATGAATCTTGTTTTTCAAGGAGTGAAGCTTGGTGGCTTCCATTAGTACCAAGAAGAGGGGGAGGGTGGAATAGAATAAATGGCAAATGGGGCATTTTGGGGGTGATGGAAGTGTTCTATATGATCTTGCAATGATGAATATAGGCCATGTTAAATATCATGAAAATTTATAAAATGTATGGTCCATAATGTAAACTATAATGTAAATCATCGACTAGGGTTAGTAGCAATGTTTCAATATTTGTACATCAATTTTAACAAATGTACCATCCACATATAAAATGTTATTAATAGGGGAAAGGGGAATAGGAAGAGGACATTGGGTATATGGAATCCCCTAATATTCTGCATGTGTTTTTTCTGTAACCTAAAGCTTCTTTGGAGACAAATGAAAAAAAAAAAAAAAGACACTGGGGGAATAAAGAGAAGAAAATGTCACTGTACATACAAGACAACAGATCTTACAGTGATGAAAGACATAATGTCAGTTTTTTAAATTTTATGTTATTTTTTATTGTTTCAAATTTATTTTTAATTTTTTGTATGTTATATATTATTTTTAAAACCATCATTATTTTCTTATTAATTGAATTTGTTTATTTTTTGGCTTTATTATTTAAGAGTTTTGGGTTACAACTGTGGCAGGGGAGGATCGTTGAAGTGGGGTGTCAATGATGGGGGATGCATGGGAGAAGGTTCACCTAGGACATAACTATAAAGCATATGACTGTTTTCAAGTGTTCATGGGACATTGTCATGATAGGTGGAGAGTTGCACGATAACCCCAAGAATATTGAATTCCCATTCTGGGGTACTCTGCCACATTCTCTAATGGGACAGCAATAATCCCCTGAGTACAGGGGCAGTGACTAGTGAAAGAGGATGGACCACTGATGGGTTCTTGATATTGATGACTATACTTACGAAACTTCAGTTTTGAAATAGAAACTTAGCCTAATAGTATAGGGTGCCTAAGAGTTATCCCCTGAGAGCCTTCTAGTTGCTCAAATGTGGCCTCTGTCTATGCCATACTCACCATGTAAATGCATTACTTTCACCATGTAAATGCATTACCTTCCCCCCAGCATGGGACATAACTCCCAGGAATGATCTTCCCTGGCACTAATTAGCTCCAACTAGCAATATAACTGGAAAAAAACCATGTTCAAAAGGGGGAAAGGTTAAAGACAAATTAATTTATATGGCTAAGAGATTTCAAAGTGAGTCAGGAGGTCATCCCAGAGGTTATTTTTATGCACATCACAGCAGGATCTCATTGGCTGCCAAAGTAAATATTGCAGCAAATAGTGGGGCTCCTAAAGGCTCTGGAGACATCCAAACACTATAGGCAGGGCAGACACCTCAGGATTTTGGCAGCCTGCCATTGGGTCCTACTTTGGAATTGATTTTCCTCAGTGTGAGCAAGTTAGACTCCATTGTGGTTTCTCTACACATGGCTCTTCTGCCCTTCTATTTGAATCAATAGTTAGTACTAGAATTGTTATGTTTATGTCCAAAAGACTAAAGCCATTGGGCTCTCCATTTACCAGTTGGACCCTGAATCTCAACAGAGTTGTGACACCTACTCTCTAGTTCATTGGACTCACCCAAGACAACTAACAATGAGAGATGATGGACAATGACCATCTCAAGAAACAGAGAGAGTCTGCAACTGTTATCAAGATATTCCTCTCCATCTGCCCCATGGGATCTAAACTCTCCCTCAATTAAAGGTGGATTGCACATCACCATCCCAGAATCCTCAGGATAGGGGAAAGAATGATGGACTAGAGTAGACTTACTTTTATCCTACTATAGACTTATTGTAATTCTAGCAATGGAAGAACTTTTATCATTGATGTGGAGGGAGTGGCCACCGCAGTTCCGAGGGAAAAATACATGTACTTTGGGGATATTTTTTGGGATTTGGGAATTATCTTGAATGACATTGCAATGACAAATACAGACTATTATATATCTTGTCAAAACTTACAAAAATGTGTGGGATAGAGTATAAACTATAATCCATGCTTAGTGGCAATGCTCCAAAATATGCTCATCAGTATTAACAAATGTACCACACTAATGAAGTATATTGTTAATGTGGGAAAAAGTGGGAGGGGTAGGAAGCAGGGCATATGGAAATCCCCTATGATTTTTATGTAACATTTATGTAATCTAAGTATCTTTTTAAAAACTTAAAAAGTATAAGTTAAAAAAAAGGATCTGTGGGAAGTGGATGTAGCTCAAGTGGTTAAGTACCTGCTTCCAACGTATGAGGTCCCAGGTCTGATTCCCAGTACTCCAAAAAACAAAACAAACAAATGAAAAAAAGACATATGGCAGAGCCAGTGTAGCTCAGTGGTTGAATGCTGGCTTCCCACATATGAAGTCAGCATTCAGTCCCAGGCCCCAGTACCTCAAAAACAAAGCAAAACAACACAAAAAACTGCTCTAAGTGTACTAGTTGCTGGTTACATCACTGAAATTGGTATTATATATATTTAAATGTATAAATGTATATATACATACAAATTTACCCACATAAACACATACATCATATGTGCCTATCTATCATATATTAAACTTTATATAATAACTTTAACTGGAAATGAATTTAAGTATTTTTAAAAATCTAATTGACAAAAAAGTAAAGCATATATGCATTATACATATGAAGAGCTGAGAAAAGATTTTTGTCACCTCTTGCTGTGGAGGACAGAAAAAGTACCAGAAGTTAGATAGGAATTGAACTTGGTCTTTTATCTCATTTATTTTGTGCATTTAAATGATACTCAATATATAATTATGTATTACCTTGTATTATTTTTTATTTTTGTTTGTATGTCATCTCTTCAGTTAAAAATTATTCAAAGCATAGGGTCTTTGATTTTAGCTTTATATTCTCCAACAGCATCCAGCTCATCTTAAATAACACTTGTTAAAGATTAAGTACTGCAGATCACTGTATCAATTGCTTGTCAATATTTTTATCATTATCTAGAGGAATGTTGTATCTTTATTTAGTAAATTAATGTCAATGTCATACATAAGATGCCAGATTTAAAATGAGGAACTCTAGGTGTTCAACTTTCTATTATTCACAAACTGTACACAACTTACATAGTCTTGCTAGATACAGGTAATATTTGATGTTTAGCATGGCACTACCAAATGTGTCATTCTCATTCATTTATTAACTTACTTCAATATGCTGATTTTTGAAAAATGACAAGTGTATGGTTAAATCTTGTGATGATGATTATCCTCGGATGATAATTTCCATTAAGGAATATGTCATTCAGATAGGGTATATTATATTAAAATGTCCCTTTCCACAAGTATGTATCATCTTTTCTCAATCTTCCTATTAAAATAATGAGTTTTTCAGTTAGTTCCCCTAAAGAGACTCTTCAGCTTAGCCATGTATACAATTGTGTATCTTTGGGCCCTACTGAGAATAGATTGCTTCTAAATTTGAAGAATGTGTTTATTTGAATTTACACATAATCTTAACAATTCAAAAAATCATCTTATGGTGAATTCTTACTTGAGTTTACACAGTGTCTGTTTTAGGGTGAAATTTTCATTAGGTCATGTGCCACGGGAATGAAGATTCATACATGAAAATTCATATGTAGAAAGGGCCCCACGTGGTTTATTTCTCTTGCTTATATATCATGTATTTTTTATTCTGTTAAGGGCTGTGGTTAAAGTTAAATTTCCCAAGGAGGTTTTATCTTGGGACAAGAAACTTTGTCTCTAGACTCACATTCTACCTAGTGGCAGAAAGGACAAGAGGAAGCTTTTTTCAAACTTCAAGCAAAAAGAGATAGCTTGTGCAGAGATAAGCAAGAACAGAGCTATTTTTGCTCTGAAGCAAGAACAGATAAGCTTTAATAAATCATTTAGCCATGCCTTTGCTGAGGTGGTGGAACTAATCTCCACAGTCATGTAAATTGAGTTATCTTCAAATTAATTATTAATTTTCAAGTCACAACTTTTTCTGGTGAGGTAGTTATGAAAACCACCAGTATGGCTGCCTTAGTTTGCCAAGTGGTTATGACAAATACCACACAATGGACTGCCTTAAACAAAAGGGTTTTTTTTTTTTTAATTTTTTTAAACAGGGATTTTTTGACTCACAGTTCTGGAGGCTAGAAAACCAAAAGCAAGGCATTGGAAGGTCATGCTATCTCCCCGAAATACTATTATTTGCCTTTTTTCAAAATTACTTTCTATTCATTGCAATTCTAAAGACAATATGATCACTGATAAACACATATGTATAGTTCTAAGCATACTGGAAGAAATTTTAAATTATATGTGTTTTCTGTGAATCCCATTAATTTTTCCTATCTTTAAAGTAGCACACATGTCTTATTCTACTAAGATGAAGGGGAATGAAATATTTACATATAAATAACTGAAAAAATGGAGTAAATAGTTGACAGTTTGTTCTAATGAAAATTTTGATTAAATATTGTCAATTTATATCCATCAATTACCCACCAACAAGAAAATCAGGATCATTTTAGTTATTTTCTTTCTTTCTTTCTTTCTTTCTTTCTTTCTTTCTTTCTTTCTTTCTTTCTTTCTTTCTTTCTTTCTTTCTTTCTTTCTTTCCTTTCTTTCTTTAATTTTTATTTTTAAAGAAACTTTGGATTACATAAATGTTACATCAGAAATATAGTGGATTCCTATATACCCCGCCCCATCCCCCTCTGACACTTTCCCCCATTACAACATCTTTAATTAATGTAGTACATTTGTTACAATTGATGAGCACATATTAAAGAAATGTTACTAACCATGGTCTATAGTTTACACTACAGTTTACAATTTGCACCACACAATTTTATAGGTTTTGACAAAATGTATAATGCCTGTATCCTCCCTTGCAATGTCATGCAAGAGAATTCCAATGTCCCCAAAATGCCCCATGTTATACCTATTCTTCCTTTTTCCTCCCCTAGAAATCCAGTGGCCACTGCCTTTATATTGTTGATACAAGTTCTTCCACTGCTAGAATAATAATTTCTACTTTAGTCCATAGTTGCATTCCCCACCCCGCCCCATGATGGTTAGGCTATTGTGTCAACTCAGCCAAATAATTGTGCCCAGTTGTTTGGTCAATCAAGCACTGAGCTAATTGCAATTCAAGGGCATTTTTGGACTTTCATTACTATTGACTTTACTGCAGTGGTGAGTCATAGTTGGTTAAAATTACATCCATCAGGGAGATTGCCATCAGCAATGAGTGATGCTTAATCCAATCCAATCAGCTGAATCCCTTAAAAGGGGAAGTGATTCTAGCAGTGAGAGAGAATTTCCCAGCTCATCTTTGGATAGCCAATATCTCCCAGAACTCGTCAAGAATCTTCACTGGTCTTTCATCAGAGTTTCTGGTTGCAGCCTGCCTGGGCTTGTGAATCTCCACAGCTGTGTGAGAGACTCTGATAAATCTCTTACTATCAATAGATATCCCTTGTTGATTCTGTTTCCCTACAGAACACTGACTAATACAGCTTGATACCAGGAGTGGTTCTTGAGGAACAGAGTCTTAAACATGAGATGTCTGAGGAGGTTCTGGGAGTTTTGCAAATGTCTCTCTACCCTAATTGGACACAAGAGTACTGATTACTTCTTTTCCAAAAATGAAGAGGCTGCTAACAGTCCATGGCATGAGTTGGCAATTGAGATAATGCAAAACAGCATCACTGGATACCATTACTTCCAATGATGACAAGAAGCAAGGATCTGGGTGAGAGTGTTTTCAGCATCTTAAAAGAGTTTTGTGGAGTCAAATGGTATAATGATGTTGGCTGACTCCTGATAGATACTCTGGCTACTGTTACAAAAGAAAGAGGTGAGTTAAAGGCTTCAAATTTGAAACTTAAACACCAAATGAATGATGCACAAGTTTCTATGTGTGTTCTGAAAGAAAATCTTGTCCCCTGTAGCCATAGGCTCAAAATATCTGAGAACCAACCTCAGTCTCTCATTGTACCAGTAGCGGGCTTACAAAGGAAACTGAAATCTGAACCCTTCAAGGTTTCTGTGGTAAAAGTGAAAGCATTGACTGGAAAAGAGTAGAATCCAGAGAATTGGGATGGAGGCATATGGGATGATGATGATATTGATGGACACATTGGAACCCTGAATTCTGCTGAGACTTTACCAGATAAGCCTGCCATGGCCTGCCCTGTCCAGACCACACCTTGTCATTCTTATATTATCTAGCCTCCAGCCTGCCCCAGGGAGTCTGAAACAACTTCCAGCCCTGAGGTGGGTACCAGCCAAATTGAGGCCTGCCCTGCCCAGCCTTTGGTCTCCCAGCCCTGTGGCAAGTACCAGCCAAACTCCAGCATGCATGCTGAGCCTCCAGTCTGCCCTGAGGAAACTGCCTTCCAACCGCCTGCTGGAAGAAATTAATCCTGTCTCACCAGAAGAAAATACAAGGGAATGTCCTGAGGTCAGTAGCTTGCAAGGCGTTTCCAATCCTCCTTACCCACCCACACCATCTCTCTTGTCTTTGAGATCTATTTCTAGACTAAAATCACAACAAGTCCCCAAAGGTGAAATACAAAGTGTGACCCATGAGGAAGTAAAGTATACTCAAAAAAAAAAACCAGCATGAGTTTTCCAACTTATACAGACAGAAATCAGAGGAATATGTATGGGAATAGATACTAAGGGTATGGGATAAAGGTGGAAGGAATATAAAGTTGGGTCAGGCTGAATTTATTGATATGGGCCCACTAAGCAGAAAATATGGATTTAATGCAGTAGCTTGAGAGGTTAGAAAGGACTCTTTAACAGTTTGTTTGGGTGGCTGATTGAAACATGGGCCAAAAGATGGCCTAGCATGTTTGAGGTTGAGATGCTCGATTTGCCCTGGTACACAGAAGAAGAGGAAATTCAAAGGCTTAGGGAGATTGGAATGCTAGAATTGATTTACCATTTGAAAGCTGCCAACCCACCTCAAGAATGTCGAGAGGACACACCATTAACCAGGACAGTGAGAAATAAATTTGTAAGACTAACTCCATCTTCCCTGAAGAGCTTTGTGGTTGCTTTTCTCTGTAGTCCAGATATTACTGTAGGGAGGGCTGTGATGGAATTAGAATGCTTAAACATTATGAGGATGATTGGATGTCAGTTTGTTAAAGTCAAGTATTGGCAGTTAATTACCAAAGTCAAGGTGGGCATGGCTACCACAATGAAGGCAGATTCAAAACATTCAAAATAGCCTGAGTCCTATAGAGTTATGGCATTGGTTAATACATCATGGGGGTACCTAGCAGTGAAATAGATGGGCTGTCTACTAAATTTCTTTGTGATTTGTATAAACAGAAGAGTTCTGGGTTGAGTGAGTGAAACCCTAATTTGAATTACAGATGCAGAGAATCATGGCCCCTTAATCAATTTCCAGACTTGAGACAGTTTATAGACCCAGAGCCCCTTGAATGAGGAGGAGGTCAGGTCTCCTTGGGGAAAGATCCTGTTAAGCTGCCCAAAATTTATACTCTTAATCATCCTCCCACCTTTCCCCAAGGAGACCGATGGCCTTTTACCAAAGTAACTGTGCAGTGGAGAAAAGGAAATGATCAGACCTTTTGGAGACTATTAGACACTGGCTCAGAAGTGACATTAATTCCAGGAGACCCAAAACATCACTGTAGTCCCCCAGTCAGAGAAGGAGCATATGGAGGTAGGTAATTAATGGAGTTTTAGCTCAGGTCCAACTCACAGTTGGTCCAGTGGGTCCCCGGACGCATTCTGTAGTTATTTCCTCAGTTACAGGATGCATAATTGGAATAGACATAATCAGTAACTGGCAGAATACCCGCATTGGATACCTGACTTGTAGAATGAGAGCTATTATGGTTGGAAAGGCTAAGTGGAAGCCACTAGAACTGCCCATACCTAGCAAAATAGTTAACTAAAAGCAATACCAAATTCCTGGAGAGATTACAGAAATTAGTGCCACCATCAAGGATTTGAAGGATGCAGGGGTGGTGATTCCCACCACATCCCCACTGAACTCTCCTATTTGGCCTGTACAGAAAATAGATGGATCTGGGAAGACAACAGTAGATTATCATAAACTTAACCAGGTAGTGACTTCAATTGCAGCTGCTATCCCAGATGTGGTATCATTGCTTGAACAAATCAACATGTCTCCTTGCACCTGGTATGCCACTGTTGATTTGGCAAAAGTTTTGTTCTCAGTTGCTATTAGTAAGGACCACCAGAAACAGTTTGCTCTCAGCTGGCAAAGCCAGTAGTATACCTTTTCTGTCCTGCCTCAGGAGTATATCAACTCTCCAGCCCTATGTCATAATATTGTCTATAGGGATCTTGATCTTCTCTGCCTCCTACAAGACATTACACTGGCCCATTATATTGATGATATCTTGTTGTTTGGACCTAGTGAGCAAGAAATAACCAATATTCTACACTTATTAGTAAGGCATTTGCATGAGAGAAGAAGGGAGATAAATCCAACTAAAATACAAGGTCCTTCCACCTCAGTGAAATTTCTAGGTGTCCAGTGGTGTGGGGCATATCAAGATATTCCTTCTAAAGTGAAGGATGAGCTGTTGCATCTGGCTCCTCCTATGACCAATAAAGAGGCCCAATGCTTAATTGGTCCCTTTGGGTTTGGGAGACAACACATTCCTCATTTGGGTGTTCTACTCTGGCACATTTACCAGGTGACCAGAAAAGCTGAGAGTTTAATAGGAGACTAGAAAAAGAAGAGGCTTTTTATCAGGTCCAGGCTGCTATACAACCTGCACTACCACTTGGGCCATACAATCCAGCAGATCCAATGGAGCTGGAAGTTTCCATGGCAAATAGTGATGCTGTCTGGAACTTTTGGCAGACCCCTGTAGGAGAATCACAATGCAAACACTTAGGATTTTGGAGTAAAGCCCTGCCATCCTCTGCAGATAACTACTCCCCTTTTGAGAAACAACTTTTAGCCTGCTACTGGGCCTTAGTAGAGACTGAATGCTTAACCATGGGCCATCAAGTTACCATGAGACTCTGAGTTGCCTATCATGAGCTAGTTACCATCTGACCCACCAAACCATAAAGCTGGGCATGCATAGAAGTACTCCATTATAAAGTGGAAGTGATATATATGAGATAGGGTTCGAGTGGGTCCTGAAGACACAAATAAGTTACATGAGGAAGTAGCCCAAATGCCCATGGTCACCATCCTTGCCATGTTACTTTCTCTTTCCCAGCCCACAGCTTTGGCCTCTTGGGGAATCCCTTACAAGCAGTTGACTGAGCAAGAGAAAACTCAGGTCTGGTTTACAGATGGTTCTGCCTCATATGTAGGTACCACCTGAAAGTAGACAGCTGCAGCACTGTGGCCTGTTTCTTGGACATCCCTGAAGGACAGTGGTGAGGGCAAATCCTCCCAGTGAGCAGAACTTTGAGCAGTGCACCTGGTTGTTCATTTTGCTTGGAAGAAGAAATGGCCAGAGGTGTGTTTGTACACTGATTCATGGGCTGTTGCCAATGGTTTGGCTGGATGATCAGGGACTTGGATGGAACATGTTTGGAAAATTGGTGACAAAGAAGTCTGTGGAAGAGGTATGTGGATTGACCTTTCTGAATGGGCAAAAAACAGGAAAATTTTTGTGTCCCACATGAATGCACACCAGAGGGTAACTTCAGCAGAGGAAGATTTTAATAATTAAGTGGATAAGATGACCCACTCTGTAGCTAATGCTCATCTTCTTTCCCCAGCCACTCCTGTCATTGCCCCCTTCATGAACAAAGTGGCCATGGAAACAGGGAAGGAGGTTATGCATAGGCTCAGCAACATGGACTTCCCTTTACCAAGGCTGACTTGGCTACAGCCACTGATTAGTGCCCAATTTGCCAGTAGCAGAGACCCACACTCAACCCCCAATATGGCGCCATTCCTTGAGGTGACCAGCCTGCTACCTGGTGGCAGGTTGACTATGTTGGACCACTTCCACCATGGAAGGACAGCAATTTGTTTTAACTGGAATGGACACATATTCTGGATATGGGTTTGGATTTCCTGCATGCAGTGCTTCTTCCAAAACTACCATCCATGGACTTCCCAAATGTCTTATCTACTGCCATGGCATTCCACACAGCATTGCTTCTGATCAAGGAACAATTCCACAGCAAATGATGTGTGGGAATAGGCACATGCCCTTGGAATTCAATGGTCTTACCGTGTTCCCCATCACCCTGAAACAGCTGGATTAATAGAATGGTGGAATGGCCTTTTGAAGACTCAATTATGGTGCCAACTAGGTGGCAATACTTTGCAGGGCTGGGGCAATGTTCTCCAGGAGGCTGTTTATGCTCTAAATCAGTGTCCATTCTATGGTGCTATATCTCCCATAATCAGAATCCATGGGTCCTGGAATCAAGGGGTGGAAATGGGGGTGGTACTACTCACTATTACCCCTAGTGACCCACTAGAAAAATTTTTGCTTCCTGTCCCTGCAACCTCAAACTCTGCTGGTCTACAGGTTTTAGTCCCAAAAGGAGAAGTGCTGACGCCAGAAAACACAACAGTGATTCCATTGAATTGGAAGTTAAAACTGCCACCTGGCCACTTTGGGGTCCTCTTACCTCTGAATCAACAAAGAAGAGAAGTACTGTACTGGATGCTGTGATTGATCCTGACAAATAAGGGGAAATAGGTCTGCATCTACATAATGGAGGTAAAAAAGAGTTTGCCTGGAATACAGGAGATCCTCTAGGGCATCTCCTAGTACTGATATGTCCTATGATTAAAGTCAATGGAAAATTGCAACAACCCAATTCAAGCAGGACTAACAATGACCCAGAATCTTCAGGAATGAAAGTTTGGGTCACCCTACCAAGCAAAGAACCGTGACCAGGTGAAGTGCTTGCTGAGGGTAATGGAATGATGGAATGGGTAATGGAAGAAGATAGTGATAGATATGCACTTTGACCACGTGACCAGTTACAGAAACAAGGACTATAATGGTCATGAATCTTACTTCCTTGTTTCATTATGATGATGATTGTATATGTGCGCAAAATTAATTTCTTTGTCTTCTTCCCTCAACTTTCTCCTTAATCATATAACAAGTTGTATCCATTTAATGTCATAATATTTGAGGATGTCACATTTGAGAGTGAATATTATCTTTATGGAATTAATGCATTTCTGGTTGTACACAGGAGAGTTGAACATTGTTAGGAGGAAATATATATATATATGCACCTATTATTTTATTGCTTTTACTTAAGAGAGTAAGTATGGGTTAAGGTAATGTGTATGGTTGCCAAGTTGACAAGGGGTGGACTGTGATGATTAGGCTATTGTGTCAACTCAGCCAGGTAATTTTGCCCAGTTGTTTCGTCAAGCAAGCACTGGGACAACTGTAATACAAGGGCATTTATGGACTTTCATCACCATTGACTTTACACAGTGGTAAATCATAGATAGTTGATTAAAATTACATCAGTCAGGGAGATTGTCATCAGCAATGAATGATGCTTAACCCAATCAGTTGAATCCCTTAAAAGGAGAAGTGATTCCAGCATTAAGAGAGAATTTCCTAGCTCATCTTTGGACAGTTAACATCTCCCAGAACTTATCAAGAATCTTCATTGGTCTTTCATCGGAGCTCCTGGTTGCAGCGTGCCGGTGGAACCTGGACTTGTGCATCCCCATGGCTGCATGAGATATTCTGATAAATCTCTTACTATTGACAAATATCCCTTGTTGATTCTGTTTCCCTAGAGAACCCTGACTAATACACCCCCTTGTGTTTGTTCATTCCTCAATCTTGAGGATTTTGGAAACCTAGATATGTCAATGTTACTTCAAATCCATGCTTGTATTTACATAAATCAATATAATTGAGCTTCTCATATCATTTTGAGTGAAACTGATGTGAAACAAAGGGAGGTAACACTGAATAAGTGGTAGTTATATACGAAAATGAAAATAATAAAAGATCAGTAAGGAAACTTTGGGTTATGAAAGAGTTAATGCAAATAGAAAAGCAAGAGAACAAAGGGAAAAATGCATAATAAGCCTGAGACTTTAAAAAACTTATGGTTTTGACTATATACTAGTGTTTTTATATGCATATATACACAGACACACACACATATAATTTAAAGCCAAGTTTATCAAAGTTATATTTAAATATGGGTAAGTAATCTATCACTAAAATGAGGCTTGCAATGAATAGCACCATTTCCTTACTAGATCTCTCCTATCCCTCCCAATTTAGGCTCTTTGCAATAAAACCTCCTTCTTAACTATTTTAATTCTAAATTTTAACTATCTACACTTCTCAAATAATGCTTTGTTGTTGCTATTTTTGGCATTATCAGTTTGAGACCTAAATCATATGGTTATATAATCATTATGTTGATTATTGAATATTCATTAATTAATCTAATTCCATGAATAAGTAGGACTTTATATTCTATTAGGAAAAATAAAAATATCTATAAATCTATTTTTAAAAAATTCACATAAGGGCGTTTTCTAAAAATGTTAAACATGTGGACAATGCTTTCTTCAGCATTTCCAAAAACTAGTTTCAATTATGACGAATATAATGACTTAGAAAACCCCAGAGGAAATACTGATGTTTTGGGAAAGATTAAGATAGTGACTTGCTCAGAGAGATGAGCTGCTACTTCTGAGATTCCTTGGAGCCTATACACCTTCACCCTGTGATCTGCAACTAACACCTCTTCTCTCTAGTCATAGAATTTTTCAAGGAAAAGGAGATCTAGTAAATATATTCCCAGTGGAATTGTTAGCAATTGGTATTCATACTTTAAATAAAGGATAGGGATATTTCATTTTTCCTTCATATAAATGTTCCAGAAATCTGTATTTTTTTTATTCCCCTGCACAATATAATGATGATTTAATTAGTTCTATTGGGAATCAATTACCTCACATTAAATATAGGTTTTAATATTAAAAACGTCTACCTATATTATCCCTCACATAACTCCTGATAAAAATACACTTATCTTTGTGACATTTAAAAAAATTTTTGTGTGTATTTACTTTTTCTGTAATATTACTCAGAAATTTTTTCATGAATCTCCTTCATTATGAGTTAATGGGAAACTTATGACTGACACTAATTTCAATATAATCCTTAAAATTACATATGCACACACACACAGAAACATATATCTGACTTTGCCTTCTAAAATTATTTCCCCAGGTTTTGTTTAGCAATTTTCTCCCTTTAACTCAGTATTTTCTGTTTCAAATTTAAACAGGTCACTTGTTTACCTTTTGAAGTTATGACTTTGTCCATTTTCTAAACATTCCTAGGTCATTTAGTATTATTTCTTGATCCTCATAGATGTGTCAACATTTACCAGTTTAGTTCATTTGGGAATCATTATCATTTCTGTTGGAAAAAAAATAGATGCTTTAAATAGAAATTATGTTGTAATAAACCCACCCTGTCTGCCTCCAAAACACCTACTTTTTGTTTTTTATTTTTTGTTTTTCAGAACCCCTACCTTTTTTTGAAAAGTTAAGTTCTGTTCCTTAGGAAAGTACATTATATGTTTTACAGTCTCAGTGACAATGCACACATCCAGTTAAGTGTTTGCCTGTGTGTACCTCTGTGTGTGCGTGTGTATGTCTATACAAATGCCTATTTGCTTAGTTTAGTTGGTGCACCATTCTCTGTTCTATGGGAACAACAGAAGGAAAACCAAGATACAATTCTTAAAGACAGTATCCTTTCTTTTAAAAGATTTATTTATTTATTCCCCTCTCCCCCTTCCCTCCCTTCCCCCTCCCCCCAACTCCAGGTTGTTTTGGGGTTATAAGTGTTCAACCCAACACTGACATGATCAGGGGTAGATGAACATCCAGTCAACAAGTGTTATAATAGTCTTTGCCAGAAGCAGTTTACAGAAAAGAGCTGATATTGAACTAAAAAATTCCCCTTCATAGACACGTTGCAAAGCTGGGAGAGGGAAGATTAGGCCATTGAAAGGTTTAAAATCATAGAAACCTGCCATGGAGAGAAACTCATTGAGTGTTTGGAACATTAAATGAGAAGCATTACTTTGCTGACATTCTTGAAATCAGAATTGTCCCATACAAAAGATAGAGGATTCATTTTTGTGCATTTTTTGGATATTGTGTTTGCAACCAAGAATGCCTACTTATGAAAAAAATGAAATTCCCATATATTTAGACAGATATTTCAAGAAGAGATTAACAAAAAATTTTTATAAGGGAACATCAAAATATTCAGGAATTTTGAATTGTTAAAGTATTAAGCTTGTATATATCAAAGTAATATAAATCTTCCACATCAAGTTGAATTGTTTTATTATGTTTATGTACAATAACTACAACTCCTGGATGAAATGAACAACACCCAAAACTGAATATCATTCTCCTAAAGTTAGGAATTTTTTTCATAATATAAAAATTATAGTTGTATAAACCAAGGTGATTTCAGCAGAATAGATATCTGCATAAACATTCAAGTTTTCTTACACTGAAGGAGCAATAGTACATTATCTCCTGCCTATTGCTTAGCAAAAGAAAAACAAAATCACCGTGTTAAATATGATCTAAAAATAAACAAAAATAGAACATATTTTACAGCAGAGAAACAAGTTTAAGAGAAATATACTGACTGAAATTTTTCCTTGTCCAAAGTATTTCAAACATGAATTCACTCGTCTTTTGATTTCCCTGTCAAGTTGATTTTCACTTACTTAAAAATGATCTCTCAATTTCCAGTTCCAAGAGGAGCTTGGTGTTCTGGTTGAGAGAGCTATGTAAAGTTCAATAAACTTTTCCAGTCTTGAAACACATTTTTAAGAAGACCCAATGCTACCGCACTCTGATTTGTAATACAGGAGGGAAAGAGAGAGAAGCTGTATTGGGCCTGCCATTAAGAGGATTCCTTTGATAAAATATTCATCATTTCCACCAAGTGCAATTCATTCATTGTCATGGCAGGATGGCATGACTATGATAATACAAACAACCCAAAATAAAAAGTTATCTATAAAATCGATGGAAGTGAGGGGAGGGTTGGAGGAAGGAATGGCTGAATTCTGGGGATTTGTAGATCTATGTTTAAACTACAATAGTGGGAATGTTCTTTTGTCAAATGTGGCAGGGAAAGGTTGATGGTACAGGGCGTCGGGGATGCAGGGAAATACGGGATAGGGTGCACGTAGGGCATGCTTCTAGGGAATATGAAAGTGTTCATCTTGTTATAGTGTGTTATCCCAGTGAGTGGAGACCCACACAATAGACAAAATATTATACTCTCATCCTAGGGAGCCCACTATGTTCTTAATCAGAGGGACAAGAATGTCTTAAGAATATAGGCTGTGCCTAATAAAAGAAAACAGAGCAATAAATATTTCAAACCCTCAATATTACTACATTAATAACCTTATTCTTCAAAAATTGAAACTTAGTGGTTACCATAGATTATGACGGGAGAACTAGGGAAAAAGAGAACAGATGGAACAAAGGGCATTTTTAGTACTTTGAAATCGTTCTGCATTATGTTGCAATGACAGATACAGGCAATCTTAAATTTTGTCAAAACCTATAAAAGCATATGGTACAAAATGCAAATCGTTATGTAAACCATTGACCATGTTTAGTAACAATGCTTTAATATTTGTACATCAGTTGTCACAAACATACCATGAGCATGTAAAATGTAATTAATAGAGGAGAATGGGAGAGGGGGAGGTGGTTGAGAATGTGGGAATCCCCTCTATTTTCTATGTGACTTTTCTGTAACCTAAAGCTTCCTTGAAGATAAAGGGGAAAAAATAAGACACTAGGGGAACATACAGAAGAAATTACCATTGTATGTAAAAGATAACAGATCTTATGGTGATGAAAGACACAATGAAAAAAAATTTTATTTTTTTCCATTTTTTATTTTTGTAATTTATTTGTTATTTTTATTAGATTGTTATCTTATTTTCTTATTATTTTTACTTGTTTATTTTTTTGGCTTTGTTTTGGGGAGGTTTTGGATTACAGAAGGGTCACAACTGTGGCAGGGGAGGATCACTGGTGTGGGGTGTCAGTGATGGGGGGATGTGCGTGGGGAGGTACACCTGGGACATGCCTCTAAGACATATGAATATGTTCAAGTGGTCATGGGATGTTTCCTCAGTGGGTGGAGACCCACAATAACCAACGAACATTGAATTGTCATCCTGGGGAGTCCTGGATGTTACGTTCTCTAACAGAGCAGAATCCCTGGAGTACATGGGCAATGCCTAGAGAAGGAAGACAGGTCAGTATGTGAGGCCTGTGATATTGATGATTGTATTTATGAACCTTGTTATTGAGAAAATGAAATTTAGCCTAGTATTATATATTACCTAAAAGTTACCTCCCAAAAGCCTCCTTGTTAATAAATATATTTTTATTAAACAAATAAATGAGTAAATGAATCCTAAAAGCATACAAGTTTTATGTACAAAGATATTGTCCTCAGCATTATTTATCTCAGTGAAAAACTGATGATAATAACATGAAAGTTAATAAAACAAATGAATGGCTTATTACTCCTAGTGCTATGAGTGCTCAACTAGTAGTCATTGAATCTGAATATTATTTATAACATTTAGCAAGGACCTGAAGAAAATGTCAAGGTAATGCTTACCTCCATCATTATGTGATCATATTTTGTAGTGTATAATATATGTTGACATACCTGTACCCCACCCATTCCATGTACCCTGAGTTCCTTGAGGTCATATACCCTGCCATTGAATCTTGCATCTCTACTGTTGTTGCCTAGTGTAAAGTAACTATTTACTAAGTGTTTTAGTTAAACTAAAAGTGAATACAACTGCTATAAAAGGTAATAACACCAAGTCTTAATGAAGGAATCAGTTTTCTTAAACATAGCTGCCATTGGCAATAAAAATAAGAATGGACACTTGGAAAACTATTTAGCTAATCAGAAAATAATATGAGTTCACATTTTCTGTGATCAAGAAGTTCCATCCTTAAGTATATAGCCTAAATCTTATAATAACTATTTCACATGATATTCACTTGTATACATGTACAAGAATGCAACACTGTCCCTAATTGCAAATTGCTAAAGATAACAAGGATTTATTGAACATTTATGAAGTGCCAGGAACTGCGCTTTTGTGTTTTGTGAATTCATTTAACCCTCAACACAAGTTTAAGAGTTATTTACAATATATGCTTTGCAAGTGAGAAGAATATTTCAAATAAAGAAAGACTCATCATTTACCAAGATCCTTTTGCTAATAAGTGACAAGGCTTACTTTCTAGATTCAAACTGATTATGTGCTTTTGGTTGAAACAATAAAACAGAATTAACCACAAACCCTACATACATCTATATAGAAATAGATGAATATAAATTATGATACATAATATAATAAAATAACATAAATTAAAGAAGATAGACTAAAATCATACACCAACATAATGGATTTCACAAACAAAATCTTGCAATTAACCCTGTACTTACGCATTTTATGTCACTGACACTTGACCATATCTTCTTCATTGCAAATCATTCATCATCATTTGCCTTTTTGTATCACTTACATTCTGAATAAAGCAGAAAATGTAGGAATATAGATCCTAAGATGCCAATCGTTTGCATTACCCAATGAAACATAGTTACTGTTTTAAGGAAATGTTTCAATATATCAAGCACAAACTGTTCATTATCATTCAAAAGCCTAAAAATTCTTTGACCTCCATCAAACACCAAGCCTGAAACTTAAGATGAGTATTAAAAGTCATATTTAATGTAACAAGTAATCTATTATTAATTAAACTACTTATTCTTCTGGCCAATTAATTACTTTAGAAGAACATCTTGTAGAGGTTTTAGTTTACATACCCAATTCATTTATTTTAAATAGTTTTATCAAGAGTTCTGTTAAAAGCAATCAAATTTATCCTGCAATCACATCACTCTTACATCAAATAGCAGCTACATTGTAATTAAACTACTGTTATTACAAAATAAATAGCTTAAAATTACAGCAGTGTTTCTCACATTTTTTCAACAAAATTGAACTGCTCACAGACCAAATACTGTTAAGAATAGGGATATTTGCTCTGTGAGTCTCCTCAAATTGCTTAATTGATATCAGTGAGGTCTGGTAATATTTCAGTGCCTACTCACACAAATTGAAAGAGACAAAAGGGTCATGACAACTAAATGCAAATTGTTATCATGGTTTGGACACTGGAATAGAAAAAGGACATTAGTGAAAATATGGACAAAATCTGAATAAAGTCTAAAGTTTAGGTTTTTTTAAAGGAGGTTATTGTTTTGTTGTTTTAAAATTTGAGTTTTTTTTCTATTTATTTGAAAATAAAAATGTGGGTTTGTGTTGGATTAGATTTCTCAGAAATAGAAGGATAAATCAGTAAATTTATAGTGATAAAGGGCTTCTTCATTTTAATTTTATGTTCTAAATAAAATTTTTGTGAAAAAAAAGAATAGGCATATAAATCTATAAATTTAGAGTCAAGTGTCTATTAGTACAACAATTCAAGTTTCTTTGGACACTGATATGTGTCCTGTCTCAAACTACAAATTATAGCGATACAGTCTCCCAATGTATCTTGTGTTTAAGTAATGACCATCCTTCACCAACTAGTAAAAGCCCAGTCAAGTTCATTAGAGTTTCCAGTTCCAACTAATTGTACTGTAGGGTAAGTCATTTTGGGCCTAGACATTAAGAGACTAAAAGTACATATGTAAATTACACTGTCCACTAATACATTCCCACAGACTGGAGTGACTGTATGTGACCCATATGTTTATTCTTTGCATTTTTGCTTCCTAGGCCATTTTCTTTGAGTTACTTCTGACTCATCTGAAAAGCATGCTTCCTAACTTCTTGAGTAAAATGTACATGTTCTTTCCATCTTTGTTCTCTAGCACAGTGCTTAATTATCTGTTGGATTTGTTATCCACTTTCTTTAAAGATTTATATTTTATTTATTTCTCTCCCCTCCCCCCTCATCCCAATTGTCTGCTCTCTGTGTCCATTCGTTGTGTGTTATTCTGTGACCACTTCTATCCTTATCAGCAGCACCGGGAATCTGCGTTTCTTTTTGTTGCGTCATCTTGTCGTGTCAGCTCTCCGTGTGTGGTGTCATTCTTGGGCAGGCTGCGCTTTCTTTCACGCTGGGTGGCTCTCCTTACAGGGTGCACTCCTTGCATGAGGGGCTCCCCTATGCAGGGGACACCCCTGTGTGGCATGGCACTCCTTACACTCATCAGCAATGCACATTGGCCAGTGCTACAAGGGTCAAGGAGGCCCTGGGTTTGAACCACGGATCTCCCATGTGGTAGGTGGACACCCTACCCATTGGGCCAAGTCCACTTCCCTGTTATCCAGTTTTTTAGTCAGCATTATTCAACTAGGACACTTGCCATCGTTTCCTTTTCACCTGAAATAACATTCCTTTTAAGTTGCCAATTCATGCTAAATAACATTCCTTCTAAATTGTAATCATGCTAATAAAACTTTTTCTTCAATATGTCTTTCCCTGTTAAATGTGAATTAGACTTGCTTAAGGCTCTTGGACCTGGGCCAGTTTCATCTAAGATTCTTTTAGAGTATGTCAGCTAACATTTTTTTAATCTACCAGATGCACTGCTGCCATTGAGTACTTATTGTTTGGATGCAGTTTGCATGCATCTTTTGGACCTGAAAATTTTGAGTCCATCAATATAGTCTCATGCAAGTAGTAATTAATGTTAAGCAAGTTTTATTTTCAGTATGCCAAACAACTTACCAAAGATGCATCTGGTGTCTGCTAGCATCATAAAACTTGAATATGTTAGTTCACAAAAATCCACCCAAATTAATATTAGGTTTTGGTTGCCAAATGCTCTTCTCTAAACCATTTCCCTTCATCTATAAAAACATGGTTTATAAGCAACAGGGTACAGGACACTATGACAATTCAGGCATTTAGATACTTTATGAATATAGTCTATTTACTTAACAAATCATCACACAATTATCTGTATTTTTGTTGCTAAACAAAATTAAAAAGTGGTCCTGTATAAAAATATATCTATAAAACCAGAACAAAAAAGGTAAAGCAAAAGGAAAATTATCCCAATTATCCCAAGTATTCATCCTCCAGGTATTATAGCAGGTTCAGCGCATAGAAGATTTCAGGTGGAATACATTTTGAATCAGCAGGGACCCATGCTAGGTTTTCTGGTTCAAACGGAGGACTATGGTCAGCATTTTGCCATGCCCTTGTGGGAATCTTAAATATGGGTAAAGAAAACATTATTCTCTTGTTTTCATCCTTTAGAAAGGTACCAAAGTAATATTACTCTTCTTTTTTGAATTTTTCATTTATTTTTCCTTTATTTTCTAAACAATAAATTGTTTCTGGCAATTATCATTAAGTTTTACCCAGCTATTCTGCTGTTATGTAGAATCATCATTTCAGGAAGGGGACTGACACATAAAGCAGGTATCAGTCTGAGTGTGGCCAATGTTTCCTGCTTTGCTCTTTATTAGTCATATGGAGTAAATGAATACAAAATTACAGGAATATCTTAGCCAAAGAGTAGGAAAAATGTTGACAATGTTATTCCCAATGAAGACAGCATATAATTGGATCTTGCTCCCCCCCTCCCCCAGTGTGACAATTTCTGTCTTATATTTGGAATTTAGGACATTTATATGTAATATAAATATCAATAGAAAGAAGTTTATCATCTTGCTATATTTTGCTATTTTTTCATATGGTTTTTCTTTTTTTTATTTCTTTAATTTCTACAATTGACCTTTTGTTGTCTAAGCTTTGAGTACTATATATTTGTCCCATTTCTTCAAAGTATGTTTCTTCACATATTAAAGTACTCTTATGTACTAATTCCTCTACCTTGAAATCTTTCTTCCTCTGACCAACCTTTTAGCTTTTCTAACTGCAATCCAGATTTCAATTTAAGTATATTAATCTAGAGAAATCTTCTTTAACTCTTCCAGTTCAGTTATGTTTCTAAAACTATCTCGTCTTACTTGTTTGTTAATGTCACTGTTGAAAATTATTCCCAGAGTAGGGTGAGCCTGAAATGAACAAATCATGAAATGGAAGTTTGTGAGGATTATCAGTTGATTTTGTATTTCACTGCAATATCCCTAAAATGTATCATAAACACATGAATTTAGTAGGTACATAAAAAAATCATGGATTGAATAAACTTATTTTTTACTGATGAAAAGGCAGACCCACAGCAGAAAGTAAGAACCTATAGGAATGAAGGTGTTTTAATATTAGAACTGATAGAATTTAGACTGCACTATCTTTTGAGTTAATGTATTAACTCAATATATATGTTAACTCAATGTTAATACAGTGTTACTAATGAATGAATAGCTCTACTATTCATAGATAAGCAAATGCAATTTCATTTGGTTTTAAACCATGTCTATCTCCTTGTTTACTCATAGGTTTAATTTAAAGACATTGGAATTTAAAGCATATTTCCCATTGTTGCCCTGGAAAATTACATTTTAAATAAATCATTCCAAGTAAAAATGTATATTAGAATTGTAAGTACATGTTTTAACATAAAAAGTACAATCATCAACAAAATCTAATATTAGAATATTTTGGTCAATCCCAAAAGATAACCTGTTTCAATTAACAGTCACTCTTCATTCCCCACCCCCAAACCTAGGCAAACGATAACATACTCTATAGAAGTGCCTATTCTGGACATTTCAGATAAATGGAAGCATAGAACATATGGTCTTTTGTGATTGGCTTCTTTCAGTTAGTGAATATTTCTGAGGTTCATCCATGTTGTAGCATGTATCAGTATTTTATTCTTTTAATTGCAAATAATATTTCACTGTATGGATATACCACTTTATTCCCAGTCATCACTTGAGGGACATTTGACTTGTTTCCACCTTTTGGCTATTGTGAATAGTGCTGCTAAAATGAAAGTTTTTTGTTTGAACAACTATTTACAATTCCTGGGCTATATAACCAGGAGTGGAATTTCTGAGTGACAAAGTATTTGATGCAGTTGCAAAGTAACTGGATCATTTTACAATCCTACCTAAAGTGAAAGAGGGTTCCAATTTCTCCACATCCTCACAACACTTGTTATTTTTCAATTATGTAATTATAGTTACCCTTAATAATCAGTACTCTAGTGATTAATGATGTTGAACATCTTTTAATATCTTATTGACCATTAATGTATATTCCTTAGAGAAATGTCTATTCAAATTTTGCCCCATCTTAAATAGGATTATTTGTCCTTTGCTTTTGAGTTTTAGAGTCATTTTTAAAAGCCATATCATATGTAATGTATAGCTATTTTCTCCATTCTGTGGGTTGACTTTTCATTTTCTTGATAGTATCATATTCAAAACAAATTTTACAGTTTTGATAAAATCTAACTTGCTTTTGTCACATGAGCTTTGTTGTGTTATCTAAGAGTGCCTCTTGCTATTTTGAGCATTAGTTTTTAATTTAAAAAGTGGCAGTACTATTTCCTGGACAGAGATTTTACTAGGAATAAAATAGATAATAAATATGAAACCAGTACCATGGCAATAAACATAAACTTCTTTCTCCCATTATCTCCAAAAGACAATAAAACCAATTAGACACCAAGTTATTTTGAGTCTCTCTCTTTGACATTGCTTTTTGACTGCTATTTTATTTTGTGTCCTCTTAATTCTATCCATTCTTGAATATATTGCCTTTGGTCAGGATCTCATCATTTCTCATATGAATTACATCCATACCTTCTCTACACCCCTCTCGCAAGGATTTTTTTAAAAAATAATTTTGCTATATTTATTTTTCTAAAATACAAATCATATTATATCACTCTCCTTCTGTAAAATACATTGACTTTCTATGAATTTCTGATAAAGCTCATACTCCTTGGTATTGTGTACAGTTATAAATGGTCTCTTTCCAAGACCTACATCTTCAGTCACAAAGTCAAAATCTGCTGTCTTTTGTGAACATATTTGCACTGTTTCATGGGTCAGTGCTTTTGAAGATGACATCCCATTCCTGGGGTGCATTTCCTCTATGTTTGTCTAATCTTATTAAATTTCAAAATTCAGCATAAGTATAGAAACCTAGCTAAACCCCCAGTCCATCTCCATCTGATTAATTTTCCTTTTCCAAGTTCTTATAGGATGTTTAATGGGAGGATAACTCCATCACTTTTCAGACTTTATCATTATTTTCGCTTTACTTTCTCTCTCCTTTCTAGAACACGTTTGAGAACTCTTCATCTTTCATCTTTACAATCCTTCCTTTGACCTCACTACTTGGCAAACTATGGGTTCTGAAAAAAATCCTTCTTATTTTCCACACCAAATCCTTCTAAACACAGAATGCCTAATTATCCTCAGTGTTTAATTTAGTGCAATACTTGTCAATGGTAGAGAGGACTCAAAACATTGAAATAATAAAGTTGTGGAAGTGTAATTTTTAATTAATATTTAATGAATAATCTTAATTGAAAACATACAGTTAAAAATTATCACTAAAAGTTTAAACTTAGGCTCTTTGCAAATGACTTATTGCTATTATTTGTAGATTTATTAATGCCTGCCATATTTTATAAATGTCTGCCATATCGTATAAATTTTAAATTTCAGAAAAATTGTGCTTTTAAAATGTCTGTATATTAAATATACACTGAAATTCAAAATATGCTTCCAATTGAACCTTTCTGTAACACTTTTGTTTTTATATTATATAATATAGTTATAAATATAGAATTTTATGATTTTTAAACATCTCATATGATCCTCTCACAAGACCTGAAATGTAACTGTAATTGCAAATGTAATTGTTTTTAGTAATTATTGGTAATGACCAACTTTTATATATAAGGATATTAAAATTTTGTCTTTTCCAAAGTTAGTGATACAACCTGCCACTGTGCACCAATGCACATACCAAACTTTCTTTTCTAAACTGAGAATATCACCTTTCTTTAATCCCTAAATTTTACTTTACGAATGTGATGGCAGGGTGAAATGACAAATTAGGGCAGCTATTAGCTGATAATAAATTTTGTTTGTCAGCTATAGGGCTTCCTAGCACAGAGATAGTCTGCATGGTTTAGGTTTGTGGTGTGTGTAGTTTATGTTTGCCACATTTACTGTCATCTTTACATCTTTCACAAACCAGCAAGAGTTTACTATTAGAAAAGGGAGAGCAGCTCACCTTCACAGCAAGAGACATTCTTTTAGATAATCCTTAGAACAAGCTAATGCTGAAAAACCTGATTGGCATGAGGGAAGAGACCATGTTGGAAAGGGAATAGGGATTGTTTACTAAGGCAAGAAAATGCCAGTATCAGGTGCAACACTCATCTAACAGTAGGAATACTTGTTACATTAACAAGATTTACTGACAGACTCCATCTGTGTCTTCTTTCCAAACAAGGTCACTCAGTCAGATACTATGGAGCCTAATGAGGAAAGTGCCAAGTCTCTGGAGTGATAATGGAAGTTCGCTCTGACTTATGCCTCAGGCACTGGCAATATTTTCAGTCCTGGAAAATAAAATAGGGTATAGAAAAAAGGTCATAATTTTTATCGAGCTGATCCACCTTGAAAAATAGCTGTGTGTATAAGTGAGTATGTTTAGTATTTTTTTCCTTCTCCTGAGATTCAAGGTTACTTTTTATTCTTCTTCAAAATGATTCTTAAAGGTTTTAAGACTTTATGTGAACATTAAACTTATATATGTTACTAAATTAAAGGGTCCCTACCACAACATTTTTTTGTTTAAGAAAGGAAATATTTACAGTATGCTAAGAGGTCTTTTTTTTTATTTGCATATAATGTATTATCCTTTTTTTTTTTTTTTTGTAGAAAAGATCTCACAAAACTTTTCGGTGGCATTGGATATCACAGTATTTCTCAACTTGGGTATTAAATGTCTGAACTTATTTCAGAGTATCTGCTGTTAAAAAGCTTTTTGACTTGGTCAAATAGCTTCTTATCTCAAAGTCTCAGCATCCTTAATGGAAAAATAATGGATTTAAATAAGTAATAGGGGAAGTGCCTTCAAATATAAACATTCTCCAGGCTCATTAGCTCTAGGTTAATCCTCTGAATACTCAAAATAATTTATCAGTTCGTGTCTCTAAATACAGGGCATATAGCCTTAGTTTGATTTATGATAACTTTGTGATATTGGAAATAGTAGAATTCTGGGTATATCTTCACTATCTGTACTTTAACCACATGCCACTGATTTATTAAATCATATTTATTTACAAAACTTGGAGACATTTAGTTCCACCTTCCTTAATTACTTACAAAACTGCATTATTAAAAACTACAACACACTGTTCCTGGCCTGCCAACTATTCAACTTTCCTTTCTCTTCTTAAATCAGATTCTCTCTTTAGAAAAGAACACACACACACATACACAAATGCACTGAAAACACCTTGACATTACAGACAGCACCTGAAGCAATCTGTACTTCATTTGCGATACTTTAGACAAATATTAAAACTTCCTGACCTTCAACTTAATAGAATATGAGATTTTTGTCAAGGATTAAGCCATAGATATGATCCAGCTTGATAAAAAAGGAAACTAGACCTGGGAAGTTACTGATCTATATCACTCACTCCATTTGTGTAGAGAGCTCCCTGGAACAACTTGAAATCTTTTATTCTGTTATTTTTATTGAAAAGCCACTGTACTTCAGGTGCTGTGTCAGGAGAATTAGGGAAAGCAATTAGTTTAAATTTTTGAAGTTTTGCTACCTTGATTTTAGAGTTTGGATGAAAGGATATGGATTCTTTCCTTTTTAACTTTTAAAATTTTTCGGCCATGTCCTTGACAAGGCGGAAATGGGGATTTTGGATAGATAGAGGCAATATGTCTGAAAACAAGCAAAAATGGGAATAATTATTAATTATGTTAAATATTATGAAGGAAACAAAAGGGATCATTGTTGGAGAATAAATGGCTAATAAGGGAGGACATACATGGGAACCTACTTACCTAGGGTGCTTAGAAAGTTGTCTCTAAACAGGTAAAAATTTACAAAAGCATGAAAATTGAGCAAGAATCTGTCGCATGAAGAGGAGAGTGAAGAGGAAGAGTGCTTTGTGCAGAAATATTTATGAAACATTAAGTCGTAAAAGTGTGGTGTGAAAGAGACTCAGAAGAATCCAGAAATTATAATAATTATAATGCTAATAGTAACAGACAATCATCAATGCTTATTATGATGTCCAAGGTACTAGGACATTTAACTAACAGGTAGTAGAACCAAAATCTGAAATCAAGTCCTGTGATTTCAGAATCAGTATGCTTAACCTAAGCCTTATATTAAGGAAGAGTAAAAGTACTTATTATGTATAGATATTAGGCCATTATAAGGAGTCCGAGAGGAAAATGGAAGTTACACACACACACATACATACATACAATTTTTAAAATCAGAGAATATTTAACAATATCATTATAACACCTGAATAGAAAATCAAGTATAAGGGTAACAGAGTAGAAGTGGAGAGCTGATAAGACAATTATTTGTATTAATCCACAAGAGATGATATTGGATTGGGCCAGGTTGGTGACAATAGATTTGTAATGTATGGATCTCAGGTCTATTTCCTGTAACTATAAGTAGAAAGGACGTGTTGATGGGTTGACTATATGCACGAGAATGAGGATATATTCAACCTTGATTTCCAGGACTCAAGCTTGATCAATTGACTAAAGGAAGATAACAGTTACAGAGATGAGTCAGGCAATATGTTGGGACTTATGTTAATTTCGAGATGCATGTTAAATAAGTCTAGAGTTCAGGAAAAGCATTTAGGCTACATATATAATTTGCAGTATTTTCCATTTGTAGCTGTCATTTACTTGTTGGAAAAATGGGTTCACTCAGGGAGTGAGCAGAGAACGGAAAATAAGAGGCCCAACATTTAGTGGTAAGTTGGAAAAAAGATTGAGGAGAGTTCTGCGCAGTTGGGGCTGGGGATTGGTTCCATAAATGCAAAAGCTAATTATGGCAAGAATTCATTAAAAAGAAACATGCCTTAGATATTTTATTTTAATTTATGGATCTTTACATGCCTACGTTTCACTTGACAGTCTTTTGAAATAAGACTTACAGCTTTTTGTTTTGTTTAGGCCTCTGACTGTAGCTCTGTATATCCTTGAATAAAGCAGACAAATAACATCCCCAATTTTCAGCACTAATTATGGAGTAAGGAATATGATGAATTCTGTGTGTCCAATTCAGAAATCTGGAAGAGACAACATTTTCAGAGTGCCTGTGCCTACCACACTAGCATAAGAATGTTTGCAAATCTGTTTACAAACCTGACAATCATCACCATACCTCCACCCTCACTTTACTATGTTGAGGACTTAAAAAAATGTAGCATAGTGGTAAATTTATTGTTTTGGTTGAAAGAACTTAAAATTTGTTTAATTTGTATAATTCTTAGTTTATATAACTTAAATTTTATTACATAAAAATTAAGCATTATATTGCTCAGGTTCCTTTTTTTGAAAATTATTCTTTAGAGATGCA
The DNA here is from genome assembly GCF_030445035.2 of Dasypus novemcinctus. Lineage (NCBI taxonomy): Eukaryota > Metazoa > Chordata > Mammalia > Cingulata > Dasypodidae > Dasypus > Dasypus novemcinctus. Next base: position 51,704,867 of record NC_080679.1, on the reverse strand, counting down.
TCTTAAAAGTTAGCTTTTTGGCAGATATTTGTGGACCTCCTTTGCATGCTCATACATTAGGCAAACATACTTATTCCATTGTAGCCTAAATATTTCAATATGCAGGAATCTAATATTTCATTAATTTTCTATCAACATTTACACTCCCCAGTCCAAGATAAATAGGGTCACATATTCTAAGCTATCATCACCCTCAATCAGTGACCATTCCAGGAACATGACTCCATCATGTTTTTACTTTATTCAAGTGTATATTCTTAACTTTATTACTGATCCGTTATCCCTGTATGTATAACATCCTCACTTCTCAAAAGTAGAGTCAATCCTTTCCTACTCTTAGCACTTTATCCATAATTATATTGGCAAAGAACATTGTATCATAATTATTTACCAAGTGTTTATTTCTAGACAGGAGATAAAATAAGAGCACCACAGAATCACACAATATTTCATTCACCTTCCTCCCCAGTATTCACAGCATTCATCTCTTTACTCTAGAACCTCCCAAATAGCAGCTATTCATTACAATTTGTTGAATAAATAATTTTTTTCAAATAAAGTATGGAAATTAGGAATATAAATCTCTTTTTTTAATGATTTGCCCATGATTTCTGAGACTGGAAGCATTCAAACCATCTTACATGGCTCAGAGAACATTAAATCCTTATAGTACTCAAAGTGAAAGAATGTCCCTAACTATGTTGATATTCTTTTTCTTTAGTCACAAACTATTTCAAAATTAATTAACATAATATCTTTAAGAAATGATCACTCACTAGGGAAATATTGTCCATGCATAAAGTACACAGTACTAGGATCCACATGGAATGTAAGTATAAAGTATATAGAAATCAGATTTGGATTTCAAAATTCTAAGGTTACTTGTTAACTCTACCACTTTGTTTCCCCAAATGTATGTCTCCCACTTCAATTATTTTTTCCAACTCAACTACATAAAATTAATTAAGAGAAACTTAGAATAAAATAACAAAAACTTAAACTGAGATTAAATAGTAATAGCTATAAGTTCATAAAGGATTATATAGAAAGCTGTTGGGAGCCTGCATGATTTACTTAACATTCGCTATATCTGTCTAACATTGACTGACTTTGCTAATACTTATGAAAATTATGAGAGTTTTGATAAAATTTTGCAATTTGGTTCAGCAGATACTGATATAATGAGATGTCTGGAATTGAAAATATTCTTCAAAACTATTTTCTGGAGGCTCTCCCCAGGCCAAATTGTGAAAGAGAAGTTTATTTTCACATTCAGTTGCTTAATTTGGTCTGGTTGCTAGTTGTCTTGTCTTTTCCAAGAACTTTCTAAATAAAAATTTATGTATTTTATTTTTAGAAATTAATCTAAGAATATTTTCCATTTTGTTAATATATTTGCACATTATATCAGTTAATACATTACTAATCCAGATATCATTTACCTTTTAAATGAGACTTTCTATAGATAAAGTATTTACCCAAAGTAATTTGGGAAGTTAGTGATGTAGATTATACTTTTCAGGAATTCTCACATTATAAGGTAGAACAGTATGGGAGGGGGAGGGGGATCATATGGGAATCCCTTATATTTTTCATGTAACATTTACATAATCTTAAGTTTCTTTAAAATTATATATATATAATTTTATATATATATATATATATATATGGTAAAACTAGGCTAGATCATATTGAGATTTCATTTGGCCAAACCATGAATGCATTTTCACTTATAATTTCAGAATATATGAGTAAAACTATATGCTTATTACTTCCATTAGTATTTGTTGCTCTTAGAATTGCTTAGTGTCTACCCCCCAGAGTGATTCTCCTTATTCAGAGTGTTTTTGTATGAAAACAAGGAAGGGAGAGATAAAAGAGGGTAAAAAGAGAGACAGATAGAAGAGATTTTGAATGAAATTTTAATATAAGAAAAATAAATGCTACATTATCATTAATATTTTTGCAACACTTGCCACTGTTATATCTAAAGGCTTAATTGAAGTAGCAACCATGCTACTTAAAATGCTGCAGGTGAGGCTGATCTCAGCTTCATTGTCTCCCAGGTGGACACACACAGCACATTCTTTTAGGGTTTCACTGAAGCTACGTGATCCTACATGGTCTCTCTCACATGTGTCACATGTCAGATCATTTTGTGTGGTTGTTGATCAGAATACACCCTTTGCTTCCATGCTGCTGCCGCATTAGATTTTCCATATTTCTTAGGTGCCAGCAGCATGGATTGAAGAAAGCATCAGAGAAACTGTAACTCCCACTGGGATTTTCTTAGCAGTAACTCAGCAGCAAGTCTATTACCTTTTATTAGTCAAAGCGAATCACAAATCCATATTCAAGAGACAGAAAAACAGATTCTTTCTCTTGATAGAAGCTATAAAGTATTAATGAACATTTTAATATAATTATTGAGTATATTTTTATTCTTGATTCATTCATCAAATTTTCTAGAATTCTTGTTCTTATTCATTAGAAAACTGGGTTTCAGAAAGGACTAAGGACTCTTTTGGAAATTTCATTTTTCCTTTAGTGAACTGATTGAAATTTTTCAATAAAAATTTCATATTTTTAAATATATATTCTTGTGATTTTGAAGGGAAATACTCTTTGATGCCTTAAATTTTCCTTTCTTACTGCTTAACTACGAGAGAAGAAGAGAATCTGGTCAAACAATCTTGATGTTGGCAATCAACTCTTTGGCCAGTAAGTTTTTTGAACATCATCTAAATGAAGTTGTACATCACCTTAATGAAACATTGAAGCTTATTAGTTTAATTCTGTTCAATAATTCTCTTTGATGTATAAAAGACAATGACATTAAACACAGCTGAAATCTTTAAAACGAACAAAAACTTTAAGAGCGTTCTCCAAAGGAATGAATTATAGGGACACATTTTTCAGGTGTCTCCAGCAAAACAGAAATGGAACCAGTAGATTTATTTCAAGGAATTGACTTGTGCAATGGAGTAGGAGGATCGGAGGTGGCTGGCAAGTCCGAAATCCGTAGGACAGGCTGACAGGTTAGAAATCTTCAGGCAAGACCTGATGATGTTGCTGTCTTAAGGCAGAATTTCTTCTCTTACAGAGAAACCTCCCTTTTCACTCTTAATGTATTTTAAAGGATTGAATGGAGCCCACCCATTTACATAGAGTAATCTCCATTTCTTAAAGTGAACTGGTTCAAGATGTTATCCACCTCTATAAAATACCTTCACAGGAAAATCTAAATTAGTGTTTGATTAATTTCTGGGCACTCTAGTCTACATTAAACTAACCATCACAAGAGACTAGATTAAATTTTTTGTTCAGTTTATCAGGACTATACAAAGATCAGGGTTGTGGGCAGAACTTGGGAGACTAAATATAAATTATTCCTGCTATATAAATAAAGATATATACACCATCAATTAATTAATTTTTTAATAATTGGTGTTCACTCAGCCTAAGTTTTATACTATAGATATTCTGTAAAAACAAAAACAAGCATGAAACTTCAAGCAAGTAGTATGTGAGCATGAGGAGTTAAAAAATAAGATCAGTGACAACAACTAGACTGTGTTAGAATATTTGTAGATTTTATGCTAATAAAACCTATACCAGCTGAAAATCAATCAATACATAATTTTGATTTTTAATGCTCTTTTATGAAAGTTCAGTATTGTTTGTTCTACACTGATCAATCCTTGGCCTGGCCATACACATCATGAGGAAATGAATAGGGTTGCTCTACCTCAAGTCAAGGATGGCAGTTTTCAAAATCAAGTTTGTCAATCTCTTGGTGCAACATAAAGAGTGCTGATTACATTTGGTATATTTAGAGGCTCGCCAGGTTTGTATGTGTAGTTTTCTACCTGTGATAGTCTCAATCAGTGCTTGATCAGGCAAGCAGCAATTGACATTTCAAAATCATCATAAGAACTACCTTGAAAATAAAACTATTTTTAAACTGTAAAATCATGGTGAAACACACACTCATGACAAGTACAAGGACAGTCCAATGTCTTTACAAAAGTCCACATGTGCATACATAAATATGTATGTTCATTATATATGAATTAAAATACTTTAAGATGGAATGCTTGTTAGTGTGAGACTTGAGAAAGCATTTTTAAGATACTTGAGAATTTTATGTCAAGGCATAAGTTTGGACCTGTTAAAGCAGTTTTAAAACAGCAACATGTTGCATGATAGGATTAGGTGGTTAAATTACTGAGCTCTGTTTTTATCCCCTGATTCCTTTTATTAACTCTGGTGCTTCTTGAATTTGGTTCCCACTCTCATTTTAATTTTTGAGTTGGCCTCGTCAGATTTTGCAGATTTACCCTACGCAGGCAGAGTTGAGGAGCAAAGTTTATCAGCAAAACACAATTATGTTCTCTCAAGCCATTTATACAGCACTTCATGTTTGATATTTAAAACACTCAGTGTTATACCTAGTAATTGCATCATTAAGTACATAAAGGTCTTATCCCTGGATTAAATGTCATAATATATAATGATGAGGGCAGTTCATTGTCTGATAGTCACATTTCATTTGTATTGTTAAAAGCTGTACCTTTCCAACATTCCCCCATGGTCATATTTTACAGTCTACATCAAACTTCATGTTTTTTCATTCAAGTCTATTTTTTATTGTCTTTTTGACCTTAGTCTTGGCCAGGATCATCTATAATGCTGACCCCAGTACTCTAAATGAGATTCCTCAGGGCCATCATAATTATTTATACACAATTATATCCTGTCAGTGCATTTTTCTTAGCAGCTTAGAGCTCAATAACCATAAACACTGTGAGAAATATAAAACAAAAGATTGGGCAGAAATTTTTGATAAAATTTTAGTTACATAAGGTTTTTAATGACTTTTTCTAAGATTGTAATAATGTTTAAAATATGTGAAATATAGAACAGTATGAAAAGTAGAAAAATATGATCACTATGAATATTTTGGTTTATTTCCTTTAAGTTTCCATTTTTAGAAGGTGCCTCTATTATTTAAAAAAAAAAAATAGCAATTGCTAATACTACTAATAGCAAAAGCCACCATTCAAAGGACCTTTTTATGTCAGGCATTTTCCTCAGTTTTCCAAACTTATTCTTCTTTAAACTTCCAAATAATATTCCAGTTAGTTATTGTTAAGTTAATGTTATATATTAAGTCATGATCAGAAAATTTTAGTAAATTTCCATAAGTCACAGAATTATGAAGTGTAGTAGCTAAGATTCAAACCAATACCTTTTTAATCAAATCTGAGATCTTAATCACTATATTTTCAGAAAGGAATGATTCATTACCAATACCATTTAAAAATTTTTTGTAGAGAAATGAGGAAAATTGAAAAGGAAGACAAAAAAGACAAGAATATTGCTCTGAGCAAATGGGGTTCAAACTTGCTGAGCACTTTGTGGGAACATTACATAAAAACTGGGTTTCTTAAACAAAAACTGTTTGACCTGCAAGGGATAAGTCATCCAGTGTTCATCTACTTGTGTTGTGGAAACTTTCTGCTGCGACATTGACATGCGATCCAAGGAGCTACACACTCTATGCCCAATTCCTTAGAAACATCCTCTACTTGGGTTGTAGGTAGACTAATGGCTCCCCAGACATGTCTACTTCCTAGGACCCTGTGAATATTTTAGTCTACATGGTACAGGAGAATTAAGGCTGCAGATGAGATTAATTTTGCTAATCGGATAACCTTGAGATGGGAGATTATCATGTGTTATGCAGGTGTGCATGCCCAATCTAATCACAACGATCCTTGTAAGTGGAAAAGAGATTTAGAAGGGAGAGCTTCAGAGTCATGCAATGTGGTGGTCTTGACTGGCCATTGCTGACTTTGAAAATGGTAGTGGGCAAAAACCAAGGAGTGTGACAGTCTCAATAAACTGGAAAAAGCTTCCCTAGAGTCTCCAGAAAGGAATGCAACTCTGCCAAGACCTTGATTTTAACCTAGTGAGACCCATTTCAGATTCTCACCCTCATAAGTGCAAGATAATACATTTGTGATGTTTTAAGCCAACCAGTTTTTGGTAATTTGATATATCAGCAATAGAAACCAATACAGCATACTTTTATCCCAGACCTTCCTCATTCCAGTTTTCTAATTTTACTTCTTCCAGACCCTTGACAAACTTCCAAGCCATTGGCTGTTTCCCAGGTATATATCAGACCACAATTTCTTTCATAAAATATGACATTGTATATTACTCCCATGGCTCTGCCAATTTGCTACTGTTACTTTGGGTCACCCTTGAGTTGAACTGTAGTGGAGTAATGGTACATTTTCAGCTCACAGCACCATACAAGGCTGAGTCATCCTTGAACCAAGGCTGACTTCTTATTTCAATCTTTCTTAGCTCCTAAATATTACAGATTTTGGCACTCCTTTCCTTTACAAGGATATCCAAAGCATTTGCCTTCTTCTGAATATCAAGTCCCTAAAATGATGTCGTCAATATAAAGGAATAGTGTGATGTTTGCAATGTTTACAGAATGTCAAGAAAACCAAGGTCGCTTTGGATCTTATTATAATAGAGAGCAGAATTAACATAACCCTGGGACAACCTAGTGAATATGCATTGCTTTCCTTCCCATGTGAATGCAAAATATTTTGATCATCTTTCCTGATGGAGATAGAAAAATTGTATTCACCTGATCAATAGTCACATATCAAATTCCAGAAGCTGTGACAATGTGCAGTACAGATACTATATCAACACAGCAACTGTTATTGGAATTATCATTTGATTATGTTTCCAGGAGTCAACTGTCATTCTCCATTATCTATCTAGGTTTTGAAAAAGGGAGTACACTGAACAGGATATAAGGATCATGGACCATGATAGTATGTCATTTATCTCTGCATACTCAACAAGGAAGCAGTGTTTCTTCTCATTTTGGAAGCAGGGGAGGGAGGATGGAAGGGAGTTGTGGCTGGTTTCAGGCACTTGCATCTGATCCTTCCTCCCAAGGTGGCTTTTATTTTATAGCCCAGAGAACCCAAGTGAGTGTTCTGCATATCCATATTAATTATGCACTCAGTACCAGGAAAATGATCACAGGGTGGGCCTTAGATCCATTGGACTAGCTGTGAAAAATTCTGGAACCAAAAATCAATTTACAATGACCTTTATATGCCCCCTCTGGACATGATGGAGTTTGCGGATTGCTGGTGTTATTATCATCTCAGATCCTGCATCCAACAGCCCATGAAGGATCTGGATATCCGCTTTTTCCCCATCTGCAGAAAGTCTAGTAAATTGCTTTAAGTCTGTCCTAGTTTGCCACTGGGCTGCCAATGCAAAATACCAGAAATGGGTTGACTTTTATAATGGAGATTTTATTTAGGGTAAAAGCTTACAGTGAAATATCCAAATATCTGAGGTTGTGAAAGCACCATCAGAGATGCTTTTTCACTAAAGTCAGCTATTGGTGACCCTGGTGTCCTGCCACATGGTGAAGAGGGTGGTCAATCCCTGTCTTTCCCGCTATAATCCATCATCTCCTGGAGCTCAGCTGTGGAAAACCAGGCAAAGGGCTTATCTCTTTCAGGACCTCCTCACTTAGTCTCAGCTGTTCCTCTTTCTTCCTGATTTTAGCCATGGGCTGTCAGGTATATGGCTCATCTCCTCAGCCTTGAGCTGGTCCATGGGCCCAGCCTCTTGGGGGTTTTGTGCTTAAGCTTTGGCTGCTATCAATCATCTGGTCCTCTTTCACATGGTAGGGTCAAAAATGGAAGCTTCCTTTTTTCAGTGTCTCTTTTTCTGTGTCTCCATTTATATAAGACTCAGCAAGGAGGTGGAGCTCAACCTAAGTCACATCTCACAGACATTGACCAATCAAAAGTGTCTCACACCCACAGAAATGGATTAGTTCAAAAGCATAATCTAATTCTTTTGGGGATTCATAAAAGAACTTCAAATGGTCACACAGTCCATTTGAGGAATCTGTGAAAAATATTTCTTATATATTCTTGCAGTGACATATCATAGACCTCCCTTAAGACAACAAGACTTCTCCCTTCATTTGATGGACTCTGGGTCTAAAAAAATAGCTTAAATCTAGAAACTAGGTCCCCGGACACTTTTTTCAAAACTATCAAGCCAGCTCTAGAATATCCTCACTTTCTCTAAGCCTCCAAGGTGTCATTCCCCTTGAATCATGGAATGCATCCTTATTATATCAATAGTATCCAGCCTATAGTCTGTCCCTCCCCAGTTCATCACCCTCAAGAGCAACTCTTTTATGGTTACCCTTTTTATCATTATACATATTAGCCAGATGCCACAGCTCATTGGTTGACTATGTTATTTCTCCCTGTATAGGGACTGAATTTACACTTTCTATTCTGCTGTGACATAACTATAGCTATTAGAGGCAGTGAAACTAGGCATGTGTGGAACTTGAGAAGGACAAGCATTATAATGTAGTGTTTGCATCTTATAAGGACTTTGTATCTTTCCTAAGTAATGGCAGACTGCTGAAATCTTGTAAGTTGCCATGGTACTTTCTACTATTGGAGGGTTTGGAGGAATCTGGCATTTTATGTTTATCAAGTACAACCACCCAATACCTTCGTCCTATTCTTTGGAATTCATTTCTTCTCCCAGGCCTTACAGTGTTGTGCCTTCAGTCTCCTTTCTAACTCTCCACCTTATAATCAATTCTAGACCTAATTTGTTTTACAATTTTCCTTCTGATTGCAGAAGATTAAAATCATTTTTTTAATGACACTAGAGGGGACTTCTGGTTTTCAAAGCATGACCTGAGTTGATAGTTGGGTAATATAAGGTATCATTCTCCTTCTCTAAGATTTCTAAGGCAGTTGACAAAAGTCATCCAGCTCCATAAACTTCATAATTACTGATAATTCTATGCCATTTATGTGCTATATCAACTTCATACATACATCATCCTCTGTCTCTCTCCAATCAACCCCAGTGAGACATTCAGTACAGGAAATGCCCCAGCTTGGGGCTATTCATTCAATCCTTTATTTTTTATTCTTTTTTTTCCAGTAAATTTTCCATGATTTATTTACATTCAATGAAAATGTATTGAAATCTACTAGTGCCAAGCACTATCCAGGTTCTGGGAACATAGTGCTGAACAAAGCACATTCAAATATAAACTCCTTAATGGATTGTATACTGTAGTGGAGGAGACAGTAAATAAGCAAATAATCAGAACAGTAGTTAAGCTCCTGCAAAGCTCCATTGAAATATAAGTTCTGGTTAGAATTTAGCTGCCCATTATGCTAGGAAAGAGTTAGTGTTTCCCAACCAAGAAAACTGATGTGGTGAATCTTTCTAATAACCATCATAAAATACAAAAGCTTGGATCCCAGCAGCCTGACCCATGAGAGGCTAGTGATGCCCTCAAACATAAATATTGATCTTGCAGGACAGGGATGGAGCCAAGGTCATTTCATGTTATATTGGTACAGCATGCTCCCAATTGCATTTCTTCCCTAATCATGCAGCCACACAAGCCAAGTGACAGTGTCCCTCTCAAAATCCCTGCTGTGCATCTTTACTCAGTCTCAAAGAGTGAATGGTCAACACTAAAGTACTGCTTTTTTTTTTTAAAAAAAAAAAGGTTTTCTTTTATGAATGCTCTGTCAACATGATGATTGTGGATGCTGTTGAGTTTTTGGCATGACAAATGGTCAGGCAAGGTGTCCCTAAGAAAATAGGATTATATCAAAAAACTAAAGATGGTGCGGTAGTGACCATGTACAGACCAGGGATATTTCTAATATGTTAGGGGAATAACCATGGGCCTGTGTGGCTTCAGCCATGGTGAGCAAAGGGGAAGAGAAGGCAGAGGAGAGTCAGATAATACATGACTTCCTAAATCTTTGTGACAGCATTGGTTTTGACTCTGTGTGAAATGTGAAGTGATCGGACAATTTAGATGAAGGATTTACATCAACTGACATATTCATTTAAAAATAACTGTTTGTTATTTTAGCCACATGATTCATGGGATCAACAAAGGGTCATCGATATATAGAAACAAAGAAGTCCATGCCTAAGCATTGAGGCATTCTAATGGTTAGACTTCAGGAAGATGAAAAGAATCCATCAAAGAAGACTGAGGAGGAGAGGTCACAGAACTAAGAGAAAAATCAAGAGAACTCAGAGCCCTGGGATCAAAGCAGAAGAGATCATTCAAGGAGGAGAAAGTACTCAACTGTGAAGCTAAGACAAATGAAATGAAGACTGAGAGTTGGTCATTAGATTTAGCAACCCATAGTTCATTGGGGATCTTTACAAAATAGTTTAGAAAAATGAAGTTGAGGAAGACTACACATTCAAAATGGAATGGGAGGTGAGAAATTCGAGAAAAAGGATATAGAAAATTCTTTTAAGGAATCTTGAATAATACAGTGTTTTAAAAACTATATTGTATGACAGAGAGCTTGATTTTAATTGTTTAGATTTTTGAATATTAAGAATTATTGAATTATTTTCATAATTTAATAATAACATTGTTATTTTAACAATATTTTCATTTAAATTACAGGAGATATAAGTCAGGATAGACTAATTTATACTGTGGTGACAAATGATCACGAGTATACATTGGGTTTCAGAACCAAAAAATTTTTCTTTCCTCTTGCTACTTATCCTGACAAATCTTGAGGATATTCTCCTCCATTTAAACTTTATTCTAAAATCCAGGCTTGATGAACAACCTCTTTCTGAAACAGTGTTGGCCCTGTGCTGTGGCAGAAAGAAAGAGAATATGGTATTTCATGAATTAATTTTATTGGAATCTTTATTCAAATCCAATAAACTTTATAAAACCTTTACATGTCATTTCAACACATATTCAATGTGAAAAGTAAATAATAAAGCTGTGCTTGAGTGTTTATTACCTGACCTGTGCTGTGTTATTACCTCATTTCATATTCTGTACCATCCTTTGAAAAATTATAATCTCCATTTACCAATAAGAAATTTGTGATCCAGAATGTTTTGTGACTTAACTGTGTTTAAATAGTCATTCAGTGATAGAGGCAGGATGTAAATTCAGGAAGTCTCCCAAATTTGTGCTTAAAATGCCTTTGCTTTATTCATTTTCTTCCAAGAATATGTGAGGGCAAGGGAGGAATATTGAATGAGTAGATAGATTCATAAGCATGTATATGAGAAAGAGAGAAAAAAAAAAGAAACTGCTAGAAAAAGCTAACACAGATGCTATAAGGCAAAGGCGAAATGTATGTCAGCTTTTACCTAAAGAGAAATAAAGCCACTTTATCCTGAGAGGCATTGTCTAGGTCATAAAGGCCAACCTCCTATTTTCAGATTAGGAGATCATGGCCTAGGGGGGTGACTGCACACTCCTGTAGAATGAAAAATTCATTCTTTTGCACATCTGCTATTCAGAGTTGAATATTTTGTTTTGTTTTGCTCTTTTTGAGATTTCAAAATCTAATGGGCTGTCTTGGCAGGTAGCCTGAACTTGGCTGGTACATTTGACCTAGATTGTCATCCTGGATGAGCAAAATCATAAGCTAATGAAACCCAGTGCTTAAAACACAAATCCTTCAGTGAAAAATGTACCTGATGATTTGAAGGTATCTCACAGTGAATATGCCATGTAGTTTACTCCTACTTCACAACATGTTCTGTAAAGGTCTGAAATCTCTTCCACCAAACTTCTGACTCCTTCCAGGTAAGTCAGTTCTCAATCCAAATATCATCCACTCACTGACACATTTCCTGACGATCCATCTAAAGAAGAATCCCTTTCTACATCTCTCTCATATTCAGCTAATTTTCATAGCCATTACCATTAAGTAAAATTATCTTATCTTTTAATTTGCTTATTATTTGTCTTCTTCCACTGAATAATTTTATAAGAACACTGACTTATCTTGTTCATTGCTGCATCTCAATTTCCTGGAACAGAATAGAACATGCTAGAACATACCATTTACTAAAAATATTAATACTACTTCTACTACTAATAATAATATACCTTACTGAGGACTAAGACCTACCTTGGGTCATGCCTCACTGAAGTAATCCATTCACTATCCCCCAATCAAAGGATCCCAAACCCACAGGAATGTATTAGCTTCAAGAACATGATCTTTTCTGGGATCCATAAAAGGCTTCAAAATGTCACAGTTGACTTTTCCTTTCTTTTCCTCTAGTTGGAGAATATCATGTCTTAATTAGTGGATGCTCCTTCATCTTGGATCCTGGAATGAGAAAACTGGTGGAGCAAAGCTATATTAGTTGATCTATAGCCATTCACAAACAACTTATCTAAGAAATAAGTGTATGTTGTTGTAAGACACTGAAATTTTGTGACTCTTTTTACCATAGAAAAGCTGGCTAATAAAATTTCATGCATAAATAAATAAAAAATAATAAGCCTTAAAAATTTAATCTTGACATTTTTCACTTCAAGTTTTAGACCAGTTTATTTGTGTATAAGGTGTACAGTACATATTGTATATGATTTTCCTATTTTCATCTATTTATGTATGTTTATGGCTTTAATTCAATTCACTTTGTATTATGATTTTGGAGAATGAGAAAACACACATTCATATTATATGTCACCAATTTATTTAGTAAAGATACAGAAATTATTCTAAAGTATGAATTCATAAATATATATAAATAGCTGGCTCAGGGACAGTATATCTTTAGTTGGTTTTGTTACATGTCTCTGAATTTCCTGTGGAATTTGCTTCTTGTATTAACAGTCAACCCGTAGTTAAGACTGCCAGAGTTGATAAAAGAAATTCTTTCTGTGCTATTGCTCTTTATTCCTCAAACTCATATCACCATTCTGGAAAGACATACACTAAGAAAACAGACATTTGTATAAGGAAATGTTTAACATTAGGCTTTCCTTGTTTTGGACTAAGTTTAACATCAGCCAAAATATATCCTTATCTGGGGAAGGGGGAAGAGTTGATTTTTGATGTCTCTTTAATACAACCTGTAGTCTCATAAAGACTATTTCATAAAAACATTTAACACAAAAGAATATATGTTATCTTAGCAATTTCTGGATTTATATGCTTGAGGGAAAGAACTCAATCTTATTCCTCCTAGAATAAGTATAAGTTAGTGTCTGAGTTCATGACCCCAAAACAGTGGGCAATCAGGAATTTTTTAAATGAAATAATGTGTGATGTTAGTTAAATATTGTTTATGCCAGTTATATTTGTTGTTTTGTAGACAGAGACAATAATAACTAATATTTTTCACAAACCAAACTATAAGGTTGTTTAATAGGGCACAATTCTGCCATCTGACTTACATTATTAGTCAATGCTGTTCTACCTGACAAAGCATAGGTCTAAACATAATGTAAGTATAGAATGGGATTTTTCAAATTACAACTGAACTATAGAAAAAAATCCAATGTGAAGTCAATATGGTATGCAAAAATTTTTTGGAACCACCTCTGCCATCAAGTCTTCAGCAAAGAAAACATTTTCCTGAAATCAGCAGTTGCTGTCTTAATCATGATTTTTTTTTTCCCTTAATGGAGATAGTGTTATGAATTGGTTTTGTAGTCCATGAACAAACTTGCACTCAATCATTTTCAATCAAGGAAGGCATTTGTATGGATGACACATTTGGATAAAGTAATATTTCTTTAGAAATTATTGCATTCTTTTGATGAAACGGTCCTAAATTTGAATGAAAAATCTCCAGTGATGAATGATAAAAGGAAAAATAAAGTCTTGCTTATGAATAATGAGAAGGGATAGACTAGACAATTTTGAAAGTGACACAAGAGCTTTTCATAATTTTTAACCAGATGTGGAAAACTAAAGAAAGTTAGAAGACTTTGAAAGATTTTTATTTTTTTCCACAGATGTCTCTACTATTATTCCTATTAAAGGGGAAATTAACTGCTTGTCCCTAAACATCTTATTTAATATGTAACTAATAAAACTGATGAAGCATTGTAATATTATTAACAGACTGAAAATTAACTGCCTAGAGCCCTATGTATAATTTTGGTTTTATCAAAACTTTTTGTGAATTATTGCTATCTGATTTTTACCCATAGAATCTATTTCAAAATTTTAATGCATAAAAAGCAGTCTGAATTGTCATCAAATATGGCAGAAATATCTTTTATTGCACACACTAAAAAATATTATTTTGTACTTCAAGCTGTGTAATAGAAGTCCTGTCTTATTTTATTTAGTTGTATTCTTTCTGGTCTCTTTGCCTAGCATCAAATTAGTTATTAGACAATGATTGATCTATACTCATAAGCAATCATTCAGTATAATTCGCAGGAAAGATAACTACTGGATGTTACATAATGTAAGATCTACATACTTATTATTAGAAAGGGAAAATATGCTTGAGAGCCTCAAGTTAACTTAAGTTAATATGCATTTATTCTGTATTACTCCCAGATTAGACAGATAGATATGCAATTACATATTTTTTACAAATGTATAAATATTTACATTTGTAAATTACAGATAGATATGCAATTACATATTTTTTAAAAATGTATATGAGATACCCAATTTTTACTTTTTTTCTCCCACTTAACAGTTAGTAAATTGATGTCTCCATCAAAGTTAACTTCCAGCTCCAAACAATTTGTATTTACAATTCTTTCTACCAGCCAATTATTGACATATTTTCATATGTATATATTTGAATTTCAATTTAAGGGAATAAAATTAGCCAATTTTCACAAAGCTGTCTAAAAGAATAGCCTTAGAGCTGCCAGACAATAAATAGATCACTGGCATATATGACTCCTAGATATTAGCAATACACAACTTGTGCTGTGATAACCTTTCTTTAAATATTTTTATGTGACATGTTTAATCTTAGTAGCCAAATTAAACATTTTAAGATAGCAGAAATGATTCCATGAAATCACTTACAAACTTACAAACTTTGTTTCTATTTTAATCTTTGTTGGTTTATCAAATAAAATGACTGGGGAAAAAAATAGCACCAAAGCACTCCTACATCTTAGATAACTAGAGTTCAGGAAAAAAAAAGCAATTTTAAGAACATCTTTAATACAAGGACCTTTATTATGTCCATGATAAAAATGCTCCAGTCACATTTCTGCTTTGTTCTTTTATAAAGCAAAAGCCATCCTCTCACCACTATAATTTCATCAGCTTACATTTCATTTGATTTTCTCTCTAATGATCTGTGAGGCAATATTCCAAGCATTTTATTCAAAGCTATTTATATACAGGTATACAAATACAGGACCTAAAATTAAAAAGTTAATATCATGAGTGATGATTTAATGTAGGAAAAATAAAGGTACAATCACACAAATTTCATATGTTTTTTTTTTCTTTTAATGAGAGAAAATCATTCAGTTACTGCAATTTATCATTTCTGAGTAGACTAAATTAGCAGTTTACTACTTCCCTCAAATAATTAATTAGAGTAGGTTACTCACCGGCTTATTATTGCAAACTGATGTTTTATTTAAATGTGAGTGAACAGGAATCCTACAAGGTACAAAAACCCAGTTCAACCTAAGGACAGGAGATATGTTTTATTTCCTTCCAAGAAACTCATAATAGTGAACAATATAAGAAATTTTAGAAAAAATATAAACCTTAAGGCCTTACCTGTACCTTCATGATCCAATAAGGTATGTGTTAAATGTCTGTTAGTACTTTCATCTGTAGAAGCAAGAATTCGGTACTAGGACTTGCATCATGAGATTAAAAATCCAGTAGTCTTGATCTGTCATTGGTAGTAATTATGGAATAGAGTGGGATGTTGGGAATGTAAAAATTCTGAGTCATAATGATAAATAATAACTACCATCATTTATAGAAAAATTCTATTTTCATTAGTCACTTTCATCTACATCAGAAGCTGAGGCAGGTTTATATTTGTTAAAGTAATTCTAGAGGCAGGCAGAGAGGCAGGCAGGGAGGGAGGGAGAAGGAAGTTTAATCCTCACTCATGTAAAAATTCATGCTTAGCATTCCTGATTGGCAGGTGGCTCTCCTACTCTCTTACAAGTGGTGATTCTAGGATCAAGGCCACTAATACCATTGTTTTCGAAATGTGACTTCCAAAATCTCATTTTGTATGCATTAAGCAAATGTAAGAGGAAAGACAGTGACAATTGTAGGCGGGAGCTGTTGTTTTTTAAATTTTTAGACCATGTCTGAAAACTATGCTCTCCATTTCTGTTCATATTCCATTGTTAGAATTCATTCACATGGCTCCTATTAATTGCAATGGATAATGAGAAACGTAGCTGTGTGCCTAGGAAGTATGAGAAATCGGTTTGGTGTACCTCTGGGGACTTTTATCATCTAGATCTGGGTGCTCATAAAATACGTTTTAAAAAGTAAAAGTGTGAATACTAATTGCTCAATTTTTTATCTCTTTCTTAAGGAAATTAATGTAATAAATCAAAACATTATTATAGCTTTGCTTAATACTACCAAACTACATTAATTTTTTCATATTTTTGAGACATATATGACATTTTTCATATATTTGAGACAAATTATTCTTAGAATCTAACTTTGTGTCTCATGATTTTTGCTTCTAATTTTTATAAGATGAGAAATACATGAAAGATAAATACTTCTGTGGCACTATCTATAGGCCGAATACTGTTGTGCTTTACACAATTTAGCTCATTTAATCTTCACGACCTTTTACTGTAAGGACAATGACTATTCCAAGTATATGAGTGAGGCAACTGGCCACAGAGAAAGTGACACAGAGAAAGTGACATATCTAATAAGCAGAAAATCCTTAGGTTTGAGCCAAAAAATTTTTGCTCCGGAGTCTATGCTTTTAACAACCTTGTTAAAAATTAGGGAAGCTAACAACTCCATTTTCTTCCTTTTCTTTTTCATTCAGCTTCCAAGTTTATTAATGGTAAGTAGAACTCTTAAAATACTAGATTTGTGGATATTTTTAGAGAACACATTAGCTTCACACACTTCTCCTTGTTAAATATATTGCAAGTTGAAATGTCTAAAAGTCATTCATAGATTATTTCCTTGTACATTTATGAAACTGAATGCAAAATTTCTCTTCACATTCCTATTTGACTTGGTTACAGAGTAGTGTTTTGTCATGACTTAGAAGGTTATCATTACAACTGTGTGATTCTAGGAAGTTTAAGGATCATGAATGATTTTAGAAGAAATTGAAACAGGCAGCCTGGCAGGCAGGGGTCTGCTGCCTAAGGAACCCACACATCCCCATAAACAGGGCTTTGTCCTATCATCTAACCTGTTGTCAGAGAAAGGCATTTTGGAAGAAATAACTAATTTTCAGAAATTGCAGGCAGACTTCTGTCTGGCTGCTTGTCTCATAAGAAAGAAATATTTTTGTCCAGCCTGTTCTAATTCAATCCCTAGTAAGTCTTCTATGACTTCTCTTGGCATGCCTTCCTATGTCACGGTTCATGTGGCATGTATATGTACATGATCTCTTCTTTCTTCAATATGTTAGTAACAAAGCTCGGAATTTGTGAAGCTATAAATTTAAGGACTGTTAGTTCTAAAGATGAAGTTCCTGAAGTTTCTACTACAGGGATACTTTAATTTGAACATTAGATATCAAGAAATCCCTGAATCCATATATTTATTAATTGAAAGGAAGGATTTTGTATAAATCCAGGAAATATTTACCTACCTTGTCTTGTAAAAGCACCCCTGCTCTACAAATAATAATATTAATAACAATAATGATATTAATAGCCATACTCACTAAGCTCTTAACTGCAGCAATTAAGTTGCTAAACAATTTTACAGTTTAAAGTTTATAGTTGCTAAGCAATTTTAAAATATAGATCCTTTATAACTTTAGAATGGCTAGCATAGATTTGGTAGAAAGTACTTTTTCCCTTGGTTTTTTTATTTTTTAATTTTTTTATTTTGGACACAGCTGCCCTCAAATGTTTCCATAAATTAGACAAGAGATAATTATGGTAGAGAAACAGTTCAAATGCAAGGAATGGTATTTTTGTTTCCTGAGAAATATGGTGGGTATTGTCCTAAGGTTTTAAAGGTAATAATTATTCTTGCTTTGAATAACAGCAGTTTGAAACTAATTTTTTAAATTAAAATAAAGTTTCCTCTCATAATTTTTAGTTTGATCATTATCATCCATTTTTGGGTAGCAACCTACCTACCCGGAATTATTTTTTTAAATGAGGTTAGTTAATGAAAAGTATGTAAATATATGGAATATATGCATATATTCTTTTCCAAGAAGAGAAAATTTAGTAACTCTAGAAGTGAGAACATATCATGTTTTTAGCAATGATGATCCAAAAGTTACTTCTGTTTTAATAGCTTAGTGCCTATACCTTGTAAACATAATGACATTTGCTCCCATTTCTCTTTTTCCATTATTTAATAAAATATCTGTATCCACAGTATCCCCATAGCCCTAATATCCCCAAGGTTTTCTCTCATCTCTTTCTGTCTCCTTCGTTGCTGTTTCAAATTATAACCACTTTGAGTATAAATGTCCCTTCCATAATGCTCTCCATCTTATTTATTATTTCTATTTTGATGTGGGCTAGGAAATTGGGTAAACATATTTGTTAGAATTATAAGTAAAATAAGAGTAAAGAAGAATATGAATTAGCATCTGAGAAACTCCATTATAACTATTCTGTATGAGCTTTATTTGATAGTCTTTTGCTCATCTAATTTCATTGACTAGAGAAAGTAAATTTCTTACACATGCAAACATTTAGGATAAATTAACAAAGCAATCTTCAGTATGACAGATTTAATGCTTCCTGTGTAATAACAAATAACAGTGCCTAATTATACTATCCTTTAAAACCCTTTTATTGGTACTGTAAAACAACTAAACAATTTGGCATCAGCAAATCACACATGGTCAATAATTTGCTACCTTGGGATAGAAATATTGTTTTAGCTTCAGTTTGCCAGTTTTATTATAAGTGAAATTGCCGTAGACCACCCCCTCCTTCCCGTTCGAAACTAGTTTCTAAGCTAAGTTCGTTGTTTGAAATCGTAGCTCTATCATTTTCTTGCCCCATGACTTTGGGAAAGTTAAATGACTACTTTCTTAAAATGTTATTGTGAAGTTGAGTTAGTACATATAAAGTACATAGTTAAGTCTCGCTAAAATATATATAAAATATATACATATATAAACTGCAATTATTTTTATTAACATTCTCTTTATAAAGATTATTTTATTTTAAAGTGGCAAAGGTCTTTGTCCTTGTGCAGATGTCCCATATTTTCTTTTAATTTATTAATGAGGGATTTTAATAAACATTTGCCATTGAGGGCATTACTTGGAACACATTACTTGAGAAAGAAAAAATTCCTTCTTTTCATTTAATGTAGGTACCTCCATAGATGATTCTCCTAAACCATCAGACAAAATTGTATAATTGCTTCATTCTTTACAAAAGCATGAAGAAGGAATATCAGCAATACTATCAGTGATTACCACATAAGCGTACACCTGCAGATGCCCTTACATAGTATGTAGTAGGTTTTTCTGTAATTGTCAGTATCTGGTTTAAAAGAACATTTTAATTTTAAGGAGTTGGACAAAGGACAGAAAATAGGACAGGGTTTTATTTTCCTAACTTAATACATTTGGATACATCTCATCTGGCATATTTCTCAGTTAAATAAGGAAGAAAATATAGATATTGCTTACAACTTTGAGAATAAGCATATTTTATTTAAAATACATGCAGAAAATATTTTACTCTACTTGGTTCATTGTCATTAAAAGCCTAAATATATATAGTTATGAATGAAAATCTAAGACTATCTCCTTGTGTGTATGATGAATTCAAATCATTTAATTTTAAACATGAAAGAAGATATTTACTTGAGTTAGCGAGAAGAAAAGTGCCGCAAGATTTACTCTAAACTGTCCTCATACATTTTCAGTATTTAGTCAAAATGAGGCCATTTCTATGGAAATGAGGCTATCACATAGTAGTTCTTTGCAACTGATTCATTCATAATAGTTCCCTCAGATCAATGATATATATTAATGCAACTTCCTAAGAACTTCCTTTAAGAATGAAATGAATGAAATATTTTACAGACATATAATTCACCATGCTCACAAACTACATTCATATTTTCAAATCATATTAGTAAGTTTAACTGTGAAATTTCACTCATATTTTAAAAATTAATAATAGTTGATACTTTCTGGGACCCAAAATGTGTTTTTTATCAGATCCAATGTGTACACACACACACACACACACACACACACACACACACACACACATAATGTACTCATTATATTCAGGGTTTTTAAATCAGAGTTGTAAGAACACATAGATGATTTTCTTCAACTTAATGTATCCTAGAAAACTCACTGATACTGAAATAGAGAAGCAAGTCCTTTTAAATGAGTGTTTTGTTTGCCTTTGTCAGTGGCAGTATAACAAAGCAAATGGGTTTTAGACAGGAAGAATGGAATTTGAATCAGGCCTCATACCCCTTCACAAGAAAATATTGTGAATATATCTCTACACATCACCCTTAGAGTGTCTCATGTAGAAAATGTAGGTTGATGACTTTTCTCCCAGAGGTTTTCGTATGGACATATATGCCTGAGAATTAAATGAGATAATGAGTCCAAAGTGCATAAGAGAATTCCTGGAATATAGTATGTGCTTAATAAATTATTATCATTTATATTTATCCAGAGCATATTAAGATTATCTGTGTATTCTTTTTTTTAATCCAGAAAAGTTATTAAATTTAAAAATTGTCATTCAGTGCAAATTTTCTCTTTTGTTCTATAATAAATACAATTTGCTCTCAGGGAAAATGTTAGAATAATTTATTTCTGCTATTAATAAACAATAACTCAGGAAACATGTTGGAAAAAATTAATTATTTAGTAAAATATTGGAAGGGATATTTTAACATGCAACAATACATTCTCAACATTTTTTTACCTATGTCTTCAAGTCACTATATGTCCTTTAGACATAGAAAGACTGATTAGAATAAGCACACCAAATCAAGTCCTTCTCTTTCTCTAATAGATCTGGATTAAAAAATAAAGAATTCCATTTATGCTTATAATGTACATGCAATTGCTATGATTAAATAATGCATTCATTAAAGCTCTATTTTTCAATTAACACTAAACCATTCAGGTGTTTGCCTTGTGTACATGAATATCTATCCCTTCTGCTATACGGTTATAATGTATAAAAAACATAAATATTTATAACACTTACTTGTTTGAATTAGAGTTTCTCAACCTCTGCACTATGAACACTTTAGCAGGATAATTCTTTGCTATAGGAGAGAAGGAGCCATCTGTACTTTGTAGAATGTTTGGCAGCATCCCTGGCTGGCCTCTACCTACTATGCCATTTGCACTCCTGACCTAAGCAATGAGTATGATAAATCTTTCCAGATATTGTCAAACGTCCCCTGGGGTGAAATTCCCCTGCTGAGAACCACCGATTTGAATCAGGATCAACCAAAGCCAGTAAATTGAAAATGGTCTTTTATTGATTGGTTCCCTTTGACTTCTCCACCTTTTTATTTCCATGCAAATTATTTGTTGAATAAACCAATGGTTTATCTCATAGCTCTTTAACAGCCTGAATTTTTGTGAATGAGTTCACTGTGGTGTAACTGAACACATATATTTCTTTGCCCCTTTTATTTGCTCTAAATTGGTTATTAGACCTTGAAATGCTTGATCACATTCTGGATCAATTTCTTGGCAAGAATGTTTCATTTCAGAGGTGCTCTTACGTACTCCCATCAGGAGACACATAAAGTCAGGTTGTTTCTACGTTTTTTGCTATTGGCAGGCATAGATGATCATTGCCTAGAACTGCTATTTTATTGTGAGTTGTTAAATTGTGATATTTTAATAAATTTCCTTTTAATTAATCATCTAATCTATAAATATATAAGAATAAATTTTCTTTCATCAAGAATTTGGTTTTCCTGAGGAACAGTTCATGTAGAATAAAATCAGGTTAAATGCTATTCTTACTCTTTTTTGATTTTCAAAATTATAAGTTGATTCATTATATTATCCAAAAGTGACTGTAGTGGCATGGAACTGCATGCACCCCAGAACATCATGTTCTTAAAGCTAATCCATTCCTGTGGGCATGGACCCATTGTAAATATGATAATTTGATGAAGTTTCTTCAGTTAAGGTGTGACCCCCCTCATTCAGGATGGGTCTTTTTTTAAACTTTATTTTTAAAGAAGTTTTAGATTACAAAAACTTACATTAAAAAATATAGCAGATTTACATAAGAGTCTTAATCTTCTTACTGGTGTTCTTTATAAAAGGAATGAATACACAGAGAGAGAAAACAATGCCATGAAGCTAAAACTACTGAAACCTACAAGAGACCAGTATATGCTGCCATGTGCTTTGTCGTGTGGCAGAGATGCCAAGGATTTCTGACACCTGGTCTTTGGGAAGAAAACATTGTCTTGATGATGCCTTGATAGGACATTCTCATGACTTTGAACTGTAAGCTAATAAATTCCCATTGTTTAAAACCAATTTCATGGCATCTGCTTTGAACAGCCTGGGAAACTTAAAGAGTAGCCAATGACATTTTCTTATTTTAAATTATCTTTTTGAACTCAAGGATTTAAATATATTTGATGTGTTTTAATCCATTACAGATATTCTTCTTATTGATATTCATGTTTCCTCTTGTCTGGCCAATAGAAGCTTCTTCAAGAGGGATCCTGGGCCATAGGTCATGACCACAATAATATTTGATAACTTTCTTGCTTTCTACTCTGACTAGATGTTTATACTTCATGTGTAGTAGATTCTTACACTATCTGTGAAGTTGTACAATATTATTTGACTCTGTTTAATGGATATTAAACCTTAAAGTATTGAATTAAAAGGTACAAATAAAAAGCCAATTGTAGAGATAAAATGGGATCATTACAATGCTCAATTAATCTAGAAAAAGGCAGAAAATGAGGGGAAAAGAATGTATACAACAAATAGAAAAATGTTTGCAATATGAAATATTTTATTCTACTTATAGAAAATATAAAGGATATTTGTAGTATAAACACTCCAAATAAGCATATTGATTGTCAGATTGGATTAAAAGAAGCAAGAACCATCTATACACTATCTACAAGTAATTCACTTTAAAGATAAAAATAACAATAGCTTAGGGAAGCAGATTTGGCTCAACTGATAGAGCATCCACCTACCACATGGGAGGTCCAGGGTTCAAACCCAGGGCCTCCTGACCTGTGTGGGGAGCTGGCCCATGCACAGTGCTGCTGCATGCAAGGAGTGCCGTGCCATGCAGGGATGTCACCTGTATAGGGGAGCCCCACACACAGGGCCTCCTGAAAAGAGTGCAGTCTGCCCAGGTGTGGCACCGCACACAAGAAGAGATGATGCAGCAAGATGACGCAATGAAAAGAGACACAGATTCCTTGTACTTCTGACAAGAATCCACACAAATACAGAAGAACACACACAGTGAATGAATACAGAAAGCAGACAATGGGGAAGTGGGGGAAGGGAAGAAATAAATAAAAAATAAATCTTTTAAAAAAAACATACATAGCTTAGAAGTAAAAAGGATGAGGAATTTATGCTAAGAAAACATAATACAAAAAAATACAAGTATCTAATAATATCAGAAAAAGTAGACTTGAACATAAGGAATATTATCAGGAATTAAGAATAAAATTACACAATGAAAAGAGTGTTAAACCTCTAAGAAGATATAACAAACCAAAATATATTTATATAATGAGAGCCTCAAAATACATGAAGTAAAAACTAATAGATGAGGAAGAGAAATAGAAAAATCTGCAATTTTATTTGGAAAAACAAATATCTTCTTAATAATATTACAAATAGAAAATCAATAAGGTTATTGATGATAGGAACAAAACTCTTTTTAAAAGACTATACCCAACAGGAGCAGAACACAAATTATTATCAAGTTAAGTTAAACATTTACAAATATAAATCATGGTAGCACCATCCAACAAACTTTAATAGATTAAAAAATATTGAAATTATATCTAATCTTTTTTCTGACCATAATAGAATTAAACTGAAAATTAATAAATGAATGATATCTGGAAAATATCCAAGTATTTAGAAATTAAACAAAATATTCAGAAATAATCCATGAGCCAAAAAGGAAATCACAAGAAATTTAGAAAATATTTAGAATGGAATGAACATACAAACACAAATGAGAACAAGCCATTTATGACATTAAATGCTTAAATTAGAAAAGAAGAAAGTTCTAAAAATTAACAATTTAAGCTTCCTTCTTAAAAATCAGTAAAGAAAGAGTAAATTAATCCAAAAACAAGCCAAAGAAAGGGAATGATAAACAGAAGAAGAATCAATGAATTTGAGAATAGAAAAATAAGAGAAAATCAATTAAATTAAGAACTGGTTATTTGGAAAAGTAAATAAAGTTGACAAGCCTGGGTAAACTGATTAAGAAAAAATGAGAAAATATAAAATAGAAATATCAGGATTAAAAGAAACTACTTAGCTAGAGATTATCAGATCTTACAAAGATAATAAGGAAATAATATGAAGGATCTTACGTCTGTACAATCAATAACTTAGATGAATCAATTCCTTAGAAGACAAAACTATCTAAGCTTACTCAAGAATAATTGGATTAGCCTGAAGTTCTTTCTTTAGAAGAAATGAATTTGTACTTAAAATATTCAAAGAAAGAAAACCCTAGACCTGGGTGGCTTCACTTGCGAATTCTACCAAACATTAAAGAAGGAATTAATAAAATATTTTATAAACTCTGTCACAATACAGAACATAAGAAAGAAAAAAAATGAGTCAAAGATGTTATAAGAAAACTAGAAATCAAAATCCTTCTAAACATAGATGCAAAATTATTCATCAAAAGCCCAGGAAACCAAACTGAACAAAACAGGACAAAATTTTTGTTTTTCCTTGGAATACAAGACTAATTCAACATTTAAAAATTAAACAATGTAATTCACTATATCAAAATTAATAAGAAAAGCATATGAGCAACTTGAATGATGCAGAAAACGTCCAACAGCCTACAACACCTATTCATGCTATAAACGCTTGGCAAACTATGAAAAAGAGGACCTTCTTAACCTGATAAAGAGCATCTAGGGAAAGCTTTGCCCCTCATATCTGGGACAAGGGTTGGCATCTCTGTTCTAAACATTCTTATTTAACATCATTATGAATAACACATTTAAATGCAAAATCTAAAACTATAAAAATTCCAGGATACAACATGAGAAAATATCTTACTGACCTTGGACAAGGGAAAGTTATGGCACAAGAAACATGATCAATAAAAGAAAAAAAGTATTAATTGGACTTCACTAAAATTTAAAAAATATATTATGCAAAAATACACTGCTAATAGAATGAAGAGACAAATCACCTGATGGGAAAATTTTTGAATCACAAACCTGCCGAAAGAATTTTATCCAGGATATATACATATCACTATCCCTAAAAATTCAATGATAAGGAAATTAATAAACCAATTAAAAATGTGTAACAGATCTGAACATTTTACCAAATAAAATATAAAGATTTTTAATAAATGCCTGAAAAGATCTTCAGCATCATTAGAGGTTAAGAAAATGCCAATGATGGAATATTTTGGTAGTGGGTGGTGGTGATGGTAATGCAGCATTGTGAATGCAATTATCAGCAGTGAAATATATATCTGAATATGATTGAAATGGGAATGTTAGATTGCACATATGGTAACAAAATAAATTTTAAAAAAATATTCCCCCTAAGTTAAACAATGTAATTTAATTAACTGTACAAATTTTAAAATGTGCTATCATCAATTGTAACAGATCTTCCACATCAATGCAAGATTTTATAAGTGGGGTGGTATATGGGCATCCTGTATTTTGTACATGATTGTTCTGTAAACCTACAACTTCTCTAACGAAATTTTAAAAATAGATACTGTTAGAAGGTATTAGGATGACAAAATTTAAAAATCATAGCAATATCAAATGCTGAGATGTATGCAGAGCAACTAGTTTTATATGTTTTATATAGTGAACTTCAATTGCACGTGCCTATTTTTTTCTCATTTGGGAAAATTAAAAGCTATGTTTACACAGAATTCTACATGTGTATATTGATATTAACTTTATTTTTAACCTCAAAAATTGGAAATAACACAAAATATTCTTTAGCTGGAGAGTGGATGAACTGACAGTGCTGTACCATACAGTAGAATATTACTCAGCAATTTAAAAAAAGGATGAAATATATATATACACACACACACACACACACACACAAACACATATATATCTCTCAACTATATATATATATATCCAACTATATATATATATATATCCACAAAGGATTAAATCTCAAATCCTTTGTGAACAAAGGAAATCACAAAATTGTTACATATTGTATGATTGCATTTATATGACATTCATGCAATGGCAAAATTATCTGGTCAGGAAACAAACCTGTGATTACCAGGGGCTGGAGGTGGAGATGGCTTAGGTACAAAGGATCACATGGGAATTTGGGGGCATGTTGCAATTAATTGCAGTGGTAGGTGTGATTACATGCTTTCATCTAAATTATCATAAGTGTGCACTTAAAAGGGCAAGTGTTACTTATGTATATTACTGTAATAAGAGTTTAGGCAATTAGTTTTAATTATTTATGTAGTTTTAATTATACTTAAAGTAACAGACAAAGGAACCAAGTAGCTCAGTACTGTTTTGTCATTTAAGAACTTGTAGTGCAACGACAAGTATCATTCACCCAAGTACTCATTGTTTGGAATGATATCTAGACGGAATTTATGATACTATTAGGATAGGGGACATAAAAATGCATGATTCCTCATAGTTGTCATAGCCAGCCTTCCTCTTAACCATGACCTAAGCTTCACACTGTTTTATCCCAGCTCTAAAGACAAGGACAAGGTTTGGAACTGCCATCAATGTCAAAGGAAAATAATCAGAAGAGAAAGAAAGCAAGACAAGGTATCTTTTTACCTTTATGTCTATTCTGGAGTATAGCTGGTTGAGATCATTTATGTCATGACTTCTTTAGCTGTTATATTTCTCAAACTTCTGTCATATATAGAGAAAAGAAATATGAGAAAGATGGCGTATGTTTTTCCTAAGATTAGTAGCCATCTAGTTATTCCATATTTACTAAGTACATGAATGGAAGAGGAAAAACTTGGCAAGAGAAAGACTTAAGCTACATTGGTTAATTCATACATTTTCATATTCTAACATCAGTAAAAGAATAGACAAAAAAAGCCCTCCTTAACTGATAAGATGATGACCAATAAGCTAGCCCTCATCTGACATCCCATAGTAGCCCTTCTCTTTTTGGTGATCTAGTGAAGACAATGATTGAATTAGAAAGTGACTAGTATGATAATGATAAGGTGGGGGGGCATTATAGAAGACACTTGAGGCTCTTGAGAAAGATCTATGTTATGATAATTAGACTAATGAATTTGTGATGTTTTCTCAAAGCAGTAAAACTATCATTAAAGTTATGTTCCCTTTGGGTTATTATAAAGGGAAAAAGTATATATATATATATGCATACATATTTATGTATGTATATACATATTTATATGTCACATTATTAAGTAAAATAGAGAAAAGGAATTCTTTAAATTCTGCACTATAAAATGTTCCGTAAAATGCTGTGCTGAATGTTTCCACTTTCATCATTTTCCAATTTAGCATTTGTTCCAGGAGGCTAACATATGTATACTACATCAATAGATTCACATACACTCTGGTTTACAATTGTTCTGGCCAGGGGAAGGTCATGCAGGAGATCAGAGGTTAAATTATATATTCCCCAGTTCATTTCAATTTGTGCTCTGAGCTGGCCATTCTATCTAACATAAGGACACAAATGCTATTAAGGATACTTTTTCATGTAGTTAACCTTGCTGGATTCTGGTGACCACTCCCTCTCCTTTGTTCTTACCCAAATTTAGAAATAGCCGTCTCATTAAATTCTCAAATTATCCATTTTGAATATGCCATCAAAATTACAATACCAAATGATTCAAAGATAAACATTAACTGCAAAAAAAATTCATACTCCAAAATAGAAGAAAGAAAGTAATGAAATTGGAAAATAAAGATTAAAAAGCAATGTTGTAAAATAAAATAAGCCTGAGAAATTAGCAATTTTTAAACACTTAATATATCCAATTACAAAGCAAATAACAAAACTGATACGTGTTAATATCCAGAGTAAGATATTTTTCTATGCACTAGGGAAAAGAGAAAGACTGCAAAAATGATCCAGAGTGGTGGGCTACAGTGAAAAATTTATGTGGACAAGGAAAAATAATAAAAGGAAATAAAAAATAAGTAAACAAACAAAAGGCAAAACTAAGCAGAAATTTTCCAGTGATCAAGCCCAGGGCCAAACTATAAAACTACAAATAGAGGCCAGAACATGAAAAATATAATGCTTATGAGTATATGCCTCATAAAACTTAATGAAACAATGACAGATATCATTTTAAATGATCTTGTGCCTTTGATGACTCTTGTGATATAATAATTACAATCTAAACTTAAAATATTCTGATTTCCTATTTCAGCTTTTATTTATAAAGTGCTTTAGAGTCATCATACCTATCCTTACAACATGAAAGTCTTGTGCAAACTGAAATAAACCATTTAACTTTTTCTGGACACATCAGAGAACTGAAGTTGCAAGCAAACCCTCGCATCAAAATCTCTAGAGACAGTACATCAAAAAAGATACCATAATCAAGATGTTTACCTGGAGGGGAAATCACTGGAGGATTAAACTTCAATAATACTTAAGTGTTAATTTGGCTGAATGTAGGTTAGGTTGAAATTGAGAAACTCCTGGTAGGGAAGTCTAAGTGGAAGCGGTTCAAAATTTCACGGACTTTCTCTTCAGAAACCCCATCAGTTTTTCAAGGTGAGAATCTAAGAAAGATACCCTTGGAGTACTGAGAGAAAAGGAATGAATAACCATCGTGAAACATCTCCAAAGTCTTCTTTATACTAACATTCTATGTTCCAGGGGGACGTTCTCCAGAGAACAATTCTGAAACATTATGCAAGCTACCTCCAACCTTCCTGTTTCACCTAATGGGGAAGGAAATACATAGTCAATGAGAACTTCAGAGAAATAAAAAAAAACAGAGGGAAAATTTAAAAAGCTATACATCTGGAGGAGGAACAAAAACAATTGTGAAAACCACAGTCTGAAAACACAGACCTTTTAAAAAGTTGATATTAATTAAAAGATTATACCCCTCTTCTACACCCTATTGCCATACCAATTTGCATCTAGTATAAAAACAGTGGATTATATCAGAAAGAATTGTAAGACACAAAGTCTTAGTAGCACTATACAGGGAAGCCCCAAAACCAAGAGGGTAGACAAAAAGGAGGAAATAAGAGAAAACATTTGAGACTTGTTGCTACCACAAATTTTGCACACTGCTTATTCCTAGCCATATAAAACTTCACACTAATGATTTATTTACCTCATTTCTTATTACCTGATAAATCATGTCCAGAGTTCAATTAAAATCTGTAAGATTTGCAAAAGCCAAGGGAAAAAAAAATGCAGTTGGAAGAAACAAATCTATCACCAAAACCAAACTAAGGTATGACAAAGATGTTGGAATTATCAGAAGAGGAATTCAAAATAATTATGATTAATATGTTAAAGGCTATAATAGAAAATGTAGACAAATGCAAGAATAGGGGACTAATGTAAGCAGGATGATGGATACTCTAAGAAATAATCAAAATGAAATGTTATAATAAAACACACAGTAAGGGAAATGAAGAAGGTCTTTGGCAGGACCAGAATTAGACAGAAAAGAATCAGTATATCTGAAGATAGGTCAACTGAATATTCTCACACTAACATGCAAAAATCAAAAGAAGTGGAAAAATAAAATAGGATATAATATCTGTGAACTGTGGAATAAAGCCAACAATTCTACCATGCAAATTATTGGAAAATTAGCAGAAGAGAGAACAGAGAAGAAATATTTGTAGAAATAATGACCATGGACTTTCCAAAATAAGAGCAGACACTATATCACACATCCAGGAAGAGCAAAGGAAAGAAAGCAGAATAAATAAAGAAAACTAGAACAAAAAGTAACAAAAACAAAAACCACACACCTAAGCATATCAGTCTCAAACTGCAAAAAATCAAAGACAAAAAAAAAAAAAAAATCTTGAGGGAAACCAGAGGAAAAACAAACAACTTATCAATACAGGGCTAAGGATAAGAATTACAGGAGACTTATTGTCAACAGACTATGCAAACAAAAAGAAGCAAGAGTGAAATATTTAGTGTTGAAAGAAAAAAAAAACACTACAAGAACTATAGCTTTATTAGTTTTATTCCCAGTGAAATTATCCTTCAAAAGTGAAAAAAAGAAAAGACTTTCTCAAAAAATAAAAATAAAAACTGAAGGAATTCTTCATTAGCATGCATGTCCTTTAAGAAATATTGAAAGAAACTCTTCTGGCAGAATGAAAATTATTTAGGTCACAAACTTGATCTACATAAAGAAAGGAAAAGCATTACAGAAATGTAAAGAAATGAAAATAAAATATCCTATTAATAGTTTACATATTTTTATTGATTGAAAAGGTAACAGTGTAAAGCAATGATACTAATAATGTTTTGGTGTTTATAACATACAGATAAGTGAAAGGAATGGAAATAATGTCATAAGGGACAAGAAAGACAAATTGGGAATACTCGTATTAGATCTGCACTACCCATGATGAGGTTCAATGTTATTTGAAGGTGAACTTATATTATTTAAAAACATTTATTGTAGGAAGCGGCTGTGGCTCAATCAGTTGGGCTCCCGTCTACCATATGGGAGGCCCTGGGTTCGCATCCCAGGCCCTCCTTTTGAAGGCAAGCGGCCCTCTTGCTGAGGAGAGCTGAGGGTCCATGCACACCATGGAGAGCTGGGGTGGGGCGGGAATAAAAAAATAACTTATAGTAAACTCTAGGAAAATTATTGCATATTTTTAATGAAGTATGAATGATATTTAAGAAAGTAGATAAAATGGAATCATATAAAATTCTCAGTTAATGCCAAAGAGGTAGAAAAAGAGAGGGATGGTAGAGCAAATGAAATAAATGGAAAACAGTTGAAATCATAGTAGATATTGACCTAAATACATCATTAGTTACTTTAAATGTGAACGACCTATACATTATAAGAAAGAGATTACTAGAGTGTATTAAAAAGAAAGAAGACCCAGCTATATGCTGTCTACAAGAAACCCATTTTAAATATAATGAGATTTATAGATTAAAAGAAAAGAAAGTTGAAAAGGTTATATTAATTTCAGACAAAGGAAAATTCTGAACAAGGATATTTTCAGAGATAAGGAGGAATATTACATAATGACAAAGGGACCAATTTATACACTTTTAATCAAGTATATGAGGCAAACACTGATATAAGCAAGGGGAAAGTACACAAATCCAGTATTACAGCTAAGATTTAAACACGCTTCTCTCAGTAATTTAATAGATCATGCAAGCAACAAGTAAATAAGGATATTACCTAAAGAGCATTAACAATCAAATTGATGTAATTAATATTGATAGACTACTCCATCTCCAAACAGCAGACTATACGTTCTTCTCAAGTTCACATAGCAAATTCACTGGTAGACCACGTTTTGGACCATGAAACACAACTTAACAGATTTAAAAGATTAGAAGTTATACAACTAATTGTCAGGACTCAAAGGGGTTACACTAGAAACCAGTAATAGAAGGCTGGCTGGAAAATCAGCAAGTTTGGGAAACTAAACAATATACTTGTAAATGACCATGAGTCAAATGGTTTAAGAGAAATTAAAAATATTTGGGACTAAATGATAATGAAAATGGAACATATCAATATTTGAGGGATAAACCTAAATTGTGTAATTAAGAAAAAAACTATAAGGTGATTAATAGATGAAGAAATAGCATTTCTTCATGAAAAAAATTAATAAAAGGAAATTTTCTTAACCTAACAAAGAGAATATATGAAAAATCTATAGCTGACATCCTACTTAATTGTAAAAGAATGAATTCTCTCTCCCTAAGATTTAAAATGAGGTAAGGTTGTCCTTTTTGACCCTTCCTATTCAACATTGTACTGGATGTCCTAGCAAGTATAATAGGACAGGGGAAAAGATCAATATATACTTATTGGAAAGAAAGAAATAACAATCTTTATTCACAAATGACATAATTGGCTAGGTAGGAAACCACAGGAATCTACAGAAATGCTGCTGGAACTAATGTGTAAGTATAACAAGGTGTCAGAATACGAGGTCAATAAACAACTTGTTAGTGTCTAAGAAATATCCATTTACTCCAAGAAAGAATAGCTCCAAGAAAGAAAAAAGAAACTGAATACATGGGTATAAAACAAAAAAAATAATATGCGTAAGAACTACATGCAGAAATCTAAAGAAAATTGATGAAAGAAATCAAGAAATCAAAGAAGAGATGAATAAATGGAAATTTATTCCTTATTCATGGATTGGAAGATGCAATATTAAGCTGTAAATTTTTCACAAACTAATTTATAAATTCAGTGCAATCACAAACAAAATCCCAGCAAGCCATTCTGTAGATATTGACAAAGTTTATATAGAAAAAGGATCTAGACTAGTCAGTACCAATTGAGAAATTATACTCTTTTCAGCAGATGGTGGTAAAAAAAATCGGATGCCCATTTGCAAAAAAAAAAGACTCAAATTTTACAATTTACAAAAGTAACTCAAAATATAAATTAATTTGAAATATGAAATGCAAAATTTTAAGGCTCCTAGAAAAAAAACTAGGGAAAATACATGTTATCTTGGGTTTGGTGATAAATTTTTAGATATAACACCAGAATCATAGTCCATTATAGGAAAAAACCCCACAAAATTTGGTCTTTATTAAAATTTTAAAAATTTGGTGAGAGGAAGAAACTGTTAAAAATGAAAAGACAATTCACTGATTGAGAGAAAATATGTGCAAGTCACATATCTGAAAAAGGGTGTTTATTCAAAATATACAACCTTTTAAAAACTCCATGTAGCAGTCTGGCATTGTTTATGAATTCCAAAAATAGATATTCAATGATGTTTGTAATCTAGTCTGTTCCTCTGGGCATGTTCCCCTTTGATTGTATTAAATTCAGATGATTCACTTTTACTTGATTAAATTATGATTAAGGCTTTGATTGGGCCATGTCAGTAGGATATTGAGTCCCCTCCCCTTGGCGAGCAGGCACTTACAGAGAAAACAACAAGTCAGAGGTGATAGAGTTTTGATGCTGAGTCCCAAGAAGTAACTATACAGGAGAAGAATGCAGAGGAATAGAAATGACTCCGTAGATATGGCAGAGGTCCCAGGAAGAGAGAGACCCTGATAGACTACAGCTGACCTGGTGGAGAGACAAGAGTAGCTGAGCCCAGAAAGAAGCAAGCCCTGGGGAGAGAGAAAAGCCTTATGCTAACCTACAGCTGAGAACAGAAGGAGCCTTGGGAGGAAGAGGAAGGCTGAACGCTTAGAGAGATCAGCGGCCATCTTGCTCCAACACGTAGCAACAGACTTTGGTCATGAAGTAATTTTCGCTTTATGGTCTTGTGACAGTTAGCTTCTACTCCAGATAAATAACCTTCATCTGCACCTACCCATTTCTGGTACTTTGCATCAGCACTCCTTTGGCTGACTAATATACTCAGCAATAACAAAAAAAAAATTAATACGGAAAGTTTTGAATAGTACCCCACCAAAGAAGATATAAAGATGGCAATATGCATATGAAAAAATACTCAAAATCATTTGTCATTAGGGAAATGCACATTATAACAACAATGAGGTACCATAAGTATATAATTATTGTAATAGCTAAAATTCAAGACAATGACAACATCAAATGCTGACAAAGACATGGAACAACAGGAACTTTCATTCAATGCTAGTGGGAATGCAAAATGGTATAACCACTTTGGAGGACAGTTTTGCAGTTTCTTACAAAGTTAAACACAAGATTACTATATCATCTAGCAATCACAGTCATAGGTATTTACACAAATGATTTGAAAACATGTCCCCAGAAAAATTTCATTCAAATGTTTATAGCAGCTTTATTCATATTTACCTAAAATAGAAGCAACCAAGATATACTTCAGTAGGTGAATGGATAAACAAGTGGCTATATACCCACATAGTGGAATTCTATTCAGCAATAAAAGGAATGAGTTATCAAGCCTTGTAAAATATAGATGAATCTAAAATGCATATTGCTAAAGTAAAAAAAACAGTATGAAAAGGTTATATATTGAATGATTACATTTATATGACATTCTGGAAAAAGAAAAACTACAGGGATGGTAAACTATAGGGATGGTGAAGGGTTGAATAGGGACATAGAAAGGATTTTTTGGAGCAGTGAAACATTCTTTACGATTCTATTTTTGTGGTTGCGCGGTACTCTGTATTTGGCAAAATCCTTAATAACATAGCATAAAGAGCAATCTCAATATATGCAAATTTAAAAATCATTTTGCATTTTGAGGGATACCAGAAAGAAAATGCATACTATGATAAATGAATCTAATTTGTATTCCCAATGTATGAAGTCACCATCCTGAAGGAGGTTAGGGGGAAAAACTGCTAACTCAGGCAACTTTGCAATGAGTGGTGCTCATAAGACTAAAGGAAAAAGGAACTATATATCAGCACTGTACTCTAATAAATTTCCTTCTCATGGGGATATAGATTAAGAATTTAAACTCATATACATGCAAACTGGAATATAACAAACAAATGAATGGCAGACACGAGGGAGTAGGTTTCTCACTACTGGTGTGGGCAATTACATGTTAGCATAGGGGGAAGGCTAAAATGATCCACGTGGGATTAGAATTGAAGATACCAATTATTGTTAACTGAATATAGGTATAAATGGATCAATATGCAAATATTTATGGATATGTGTATATACACAGGCTATTAGGCACACATATTTCTTTGATAACTCAGAGGGCCTAAAAGCAAGGACTCTGCAGTAGCAATAAGTACATCCATAAGTACATCCATTGTTTCTCATGCCATCCACTAATAAAAGGAAACAGGGCTCCTTGGAGAAATGGCTGAATCTAAGATTGGAGTATTTTGTAGTGCCAGAAAGTAAGGAAACAACAAAATAAACAGATAAGTAAATATAGAAACACCCACCCTCCCACCAAAAAAAAAGAACAAAAATGAAAGCAGGTCAAAAGAACAGAGGAGCTAACTGAAAGAACTCCCAGCGGGCAAAGTTAGAACAATGTGAGCACATAATAAATAATCTAGTTTTGGATTATAATCCAAGTATAAAATAAATTTCAATAACTCCTGTTATAAATAAACAAATAATTTAAAAATGGAGTAGAATATTCAAAACCCAAGTAAACATGAGTTCACATGGATGCCTCCAACTCTAATCCAGGACCACCCGGATCAGTGAAGAATTCCAGATACTATGGAGATACTGTCCCTCTCAATAAAGTGCACCATTACTCTCCATCCTCTCAGTGTGGGCCATGTATAGTGATTTCCTTTGAATTAGTACAACATCAAAAGGGTGAGGAGGCAAATGGTAACTTTACAGTGAAGAAATCTGACAAACACTACCCCAACAAGTAACAACAACAAGGGTTATCATTAACTGTGATAAGTCACACTGATAACATATATTCTTGATATGTTGTGATGAGAATAGTACTTTACCTCTGTGATCTTCTTCCCCTACATTCATAACACAGTTTAATCATGAGCAAATTAGCAGACAAACCCCAGTGAGGAATATATTCTATAAAAAAGCTTAATAGCACCTGTCAAAACATTTAAGGCCAGGAAAAACCAGAGAAGTCTGAGAGACTGGTCAAAGTCTAGAGGAACCTAGGGAGACTTGACAACGGAATGTAATGTGCTTCCCTAGATGGGATCCTGGAAAAGAAAAAGAATGTTAGTTAAAAACTAAGGACATCTGAATAACGAATAAACTTTAGTTAATAATTATTTATATTTTTTCATTACTTATTACTTGTGTGCTATGTTAATATATAATAAGATGTTAATAATAGGGGAACATGGGTGGAGTTATATGAGAACTCTGGTTTTTTTGCAATTTTTCTGAGAATATGCAGCTATTTTAAAACATAACTGTTAATAAAAGACATTATGCAAGAGTACACAAATTTCTTCTTTACTAATTGCTAGATATAATTTTATTCAAATTTCTATATGGAGGAAACTAAGGTTCAATGGCATATCCAGCTTTACAGAGTCATTATGTGTCTGTACTAGCATCCATATAAAATTATCTACATATTTAAATCCCTGTCACTTTCCACTAGCATACAGTAATTAAAAAGCTTGTACCTTTGGGACATCCTTTATTTAAAGGGAGGTGTGTTTTTTGTTGCTGTTGTTTGTTTTTGTCCTCAAGTAGCAATAGATGTTTGATGGTGGGTGAGATGGGGAGAAATGAATACTTACAGTGAGATTCTGAGGTCAATAAAGGAAATAATAGCACTAGTGAGTTAAAAATCAATGAATAAGCTAAACCCATCAGAATTTCCTATCTTGTTTTATATGATTATTGTAGTTCATGGAAAAAATGCCAGGACCTCTGCTGTACTTTGCTAGTCTGCTGAGAGCATATACCTTAATATGAGTTGGCTTTAACAATGGGAATTTATTAGTTTACAAGTTTACAGTTTTGAGGCCATGAGAATGTCCATATTAAGGCAGCATCAAGGTGATGCTTTCTTCCCAAAGTTCGGCTGCTGGTGAACCTTAGCTCCTCTGCCACATATCAAAGTGCATAGTGGCGCATGTTGGTCTCTTTCTTCTCTTCCAGATTTCATTGCTTTCAGCTTCTAGCTTCCATGACTTTCTCTCTCTGTTTCTGAGTTGCATTCTCTTATAAAGGACTCCAGTAAGGAGACAGAGACCCACGCTGGGGCATGACTTAACTGAAGTAACCTCATGAAAACTTATATTCACAGGAATGGATTAGATTTAAGAACATGATTTTCTGAGGTACATGTAGTTTCAAACCACCATGACCTCTTTATTTATTCATCTTGAATGCTTCCATGAAAACATGACACACATAGAGAGTACTCAAAATATTTTCAGAGTTTAATTAATATGGTACTTTTAGACTGATAGATGTGATTCTAATATTTTTTGACTTTTATAATGTGAATGAAACTATATTTGAAATGTCTATCTTAATTTTTAAATACTTATAAAAATTAGTAATCCTATATAATAGGATTTTTTATACAGGCTTCCATTTACATGAAAACATGCAATTGAAGAAAGCACTGTGAGTCATTATGACACTTATGCAAAATACGACATTGCTAAACATAAATGCATGCCTTAAACTCTGACTTTTAAGAAAAGTAACACATTGATTAAGGACAGTTGAAATTCTTTTCTCCTCACATCGCTCTAATTCCTAAAAGTTATAGCAGTCAGAAAACATGAGTGGTTTGTTTAGGAGCTAATTATTTTTATGAATATACTATGAAGGGATAAAGTCCAATATATTACCAGAATTTAGTAGGGGACTGAGTTGAGGATTTCAAATGCTTCTTTTCCATATTGCCCTTATAAAACAAAGTAAACACTATACATGTTTGTTTTTAGAGTGCTAATTTTTGTTAGAATTTTGAGATTGCATATATCTTGAATTGCTCTATCATAAGAAATTTTGTTGATATATGGATATGTACATTAAACATATACTAGGTGACATTGATTTTGCTTGACCCCCACATAAATTCAAAGTTAGAGAAATTTTATACAACTTTGTAAACTTTTGCTATACTATTTGAAATTGATTGCCAGTTTTGCATTTAATAAAAGAGCTTATAATTTTAAAAGGAGGAAAAGAAGTAATTCAAATTTTAAGGGTTTTGAAAAATGTGTCTTATATATGGATACCAATTGATTTCAGTGAGAAATTCTAATGTTGGAAATTTCTAAAGCTATTCAAAGCATAAAGCACAAAATACACATTCACAAAATCCTTAGGTAAAGTATCCAGGAAAGTCATGCCCCTTCTTGAGGCTAATTTATTAGCACTTCACCTATGACAGTCACTGACATTGACTTTCAAAAGAACTTTCCTAACTACTAAAAATAGAAGGTACAATTTATTTCTGGGATGGTTTTGCCTGTTGAGCATGCATTTTATATCCATAATCACACATCAAAGATAATAATGCATTAACTAGTATAGCTAATTCTCTTTGTGCCCAGATATATTCAGAGATACATCTTTAAAAAGATTCTGTATAGAAATATCATAATACTAAAGTCAGTGTTATTCTTATATGAATGACAATCTTTATAACCTATGCTGCTAATAAATTACCCATGTGAAATTGCCATTAAATTTTGAAGAGCCAATATCCATTATTTGACCTGTCATTTAAGCCATTCATTAATTGTAACTGCCATCTCAACATGATGAGGTTCACAATGGTGTGCACCATTAATTATGCATGAAATTTGTTCAGTGATTTCCCCCTGAAAGTAGGTATTTTCTAACTACTCAAATAGCGTCTTAAATACTGAATACTTCATTGGATTACATATCTAAGAACAATTTATATATGAAGAAATTCAATATTTTATGGTGTGAAATATAATCATTATAATACTACCTTTCATTTGTAGAATGTAATAAGGCTTGCAAAGCTGTTTTACATTCTGTGGAATATTTAAAACTATGATATATATAATGGAGATTTTACTATTTCTATTATAAGAAACTACAAAGTTGTAAGAAAGGTGGTTAGAGAAAGTAGCAAAGATACACAAGAGATGAACAAGTAGCAACTACAGCAAGCTCTGTGAACAAGTAAATATATCTGTGGAGCTTTACTAAAATTCTCATGGTGCTGGGTATTCTGCAGGAGAATATGAAATGATATTGGTCTTCTCACCTAAACTAATCCAGTGGACATATTTTTAAAGGCTTATATTTCTAGGTTCTGGCTTTATGTACACCCTTTCTTTTCATTATCTAGTCCATGAAGAAATAAAAAAATGTCCCAGTGTTCTCAGGTGGGTGATATGTTCCGACAAAAGGATGAAGGGGAGCAATTATATTTTCATAGGTTGCTCCAAAAATTACATGAAATGATTCAGCTTAAACAATGAGAATTTATTTGCTTATTAGAGTCAGAAAAATGTCCAAATCAAGGCATCATCAAGGTCATACGTTCTTCCCCAAGTCTAGCTCCTGTCATTCCTTGACTCTTCTGACCCTTGGCAAGACTCAGGTTTCATTGAATGAGCTTCTTGCTTCCATGACTTTCTCTTTCTGTGTATTCATTTCATTTGTAAAAACTCCAGTAAGAAGATTAAGACCTTCCTGATGAACTGGGTCACCCTTGAACTGAAGTAGCCACATCAAAATGTTTACAATGGGTTTATATCCATGCTTACTCTCCAGTTCACTGGACTCACCCATGACAACTAACAAAAGGAAGATGATGGACAACAATCATCCCAAGAAACAGAGTAACTACAAATGAGAGCAAAACAGTTCCATCCATCTGCCCCATGGAACCTAAGCCTCCCCTCAATCAGAAGCAGAGTGGGCATCACGATCCTGAAATTCTCATGATTAAGGAACAAACATCCACAGGAGGGGATTGCTACAATGGACCAAAGGAGACTTATTATTATTTTAGTAATGGAAGAACTTGTAACATTGATATAAAGGCAGTGGTCACCAGAGGTTCTGAGAGGAGGGAGAAGAAAGAATAGGAGTAACATGGGACATTTTGGGGACATTGGAATTGCCCTGCATTACATTGCAATGGTGCATACAAGTCATTATACATTTTGCCAAAACCAATAAAATTGTGTGGCACAAAGTGTAAACCCTGTTGTAAACTACAGACCATGGTTAGTAGCAATGCTTCAGTATGTGTTCACCAATTGTAACATATGTACCACATAATGAAAGGGGAAAAGAAGAGAGGGCAAGAAAGTAAGATATATGGGAATTTCCCATATTTTCTATGTAAATTTTGTGTAATCTAAAACTTCTTTAGATATAAAGAAAAAAAAAAAGATCCTACTTAAAATGGGTTAACACCCACTGGAATGAATTCAGTTTAAGAACATGGTTTTCTGGGGTATATAGTTCCCAACAACCACAGAGAGATTTTCTTTATTAAGACATTATAATTATTTGATTTGCCTCTTACGTCTTTTTTATTTCTACTCAATCTCTATTAATTAATTAATTTTTAACTTCCAATTTATTTGTTTAGTTATGTAGTCTTTTACAGAATGAATTTTACAGATTATTTTGCTGTGGTAAAGTATATTATGATCTTTGTTGCCTGAATTTCCTATAGATTGATAGTTGATCTAAGACATTGACCAGATTCAGATTCTTTTTTTTTTGAAAAGCTAGTTCATATGTGGTGTTGTGTCCTTCCTCAGGAAGCACATGATGTCCAGTTTTTCCTCTTTATGTCTGTTAATAGTGTTTGATGATCATTTCCAAGGACCATTAATTCACTAGGAGTTTCTAAATGGTGATATTCTATCATTCCTTCCTTTCTTTGGTAGAATACTTATATAAAGAGAAATTTTACTTCATCAAAGTATTTGGTTACCAAGAGAAATAGTTTATTTTTAAAGGTGAGATGGTTGTTCAATTATTCCTCTCTACTTACCAGTTGGAAATAGGTTGTTTCCCTAGCATTCTCAAAGGATAATTTTGGTAAATTATTCTAAAATGATGCCCCTAAACCCTCACTCTGGTAATAACCCTTCCCTTGAGTATGGACAGGATTCTGTAAATATGATGATTTACCACTCCAGCAATTATATCACATTATATAACAATAGTGAAAGGATTTTGCAGATGTAATCAAGGTTCCTCATCAATTGGATTTGATTTCACCAAAAGGGAGATTATTCTGGGTGGGGTTGACACCAGGAAGTCCTTTAAAAGAGAGATTGGTCCCCTGCTTGAGAGAGAGATTCTCTGGGATTTGAAAAAGCAAGCTGGTACTTTGTGAAAGTGTCTGCAAGACCGACCTGAGGACAGCCTTTAGTTGTTGAGAGAAGAACTCAGCTAACAGCCAGCAACATATGGACTGTAGCTATATTGCTGCAAGGAACTGAATTCTGCCAGCAACCACATGATCTTGAAAGAAGATTTCAAGCCACAAAGGATAATCTAGGCATGACTGACACCTTAATTGTGTCCTTACGAAACCTGGAGCAGAGGACCAAGCAATGCTGTGCCCAGACTCCCAACCAGTAGAAATTGTGAGATAATAAATGGATCCTGGTTAAATCACATGCAAAAAAAGAATGGATTAGATTTAAGAATATGTTTTTCTAGGGTCCATGCAGTTCCAAATCACCACAGGAATATTAGAAAATTGTGAATATAGTAAGCTGGAATTCTCTCTACTTTGTAAGAAAAGTCAGTTAGAATTTATTAATTTCTATTTATATAAAGTTCTGCGGAGTGAATGCAGTATTATGTTCCATGCTACAATAAAGAATATATAAATTAAGAATCCCAAGTTTTCCAATTTGTTTACAATGTGAAAAATATTAAGCCAAATAATGGAGAGGAAATGCAGTTGTTGTTATTTTGATTTAACAAAAACCTTTCCAAAATAAATGACAGGATAAGGATTAAAATAGGTTTTTACTAATCCTGTTATTACTGGTATTACACTTCTAATATCTTCATTTTCCTTATAATTTAAAATTGTATTTTGTTTCTCCACTGTTTTTTGTGATATCTGAACCTAATAATTGACATAATAAAGTACTAGAAACTTAATTCAGCCAGTTCTTCTCTGGAACTGCTATGTTATCAATCAGAGAGTTTGAAGGTAGGAATAAAACAAAGAAAGTTAAATTGTAAGCTATAATTTATTAGCATTATAATTATTGATTTAGTATTTCTTACAAACCAAGTAAACTATATAGTTCAAAGTTATAAAATCAAATGTGTGTTCTGTTATAACTCAGTTAATGCACTCATTATAGGCAGCTATTTCTTAAATCTGCTTCCAGCATTTGCAAAGTTTTTATAGAAAATTCTACGTCCTCTCACACAAAATTAATGCAGTTTTGATAATTTCTAAAAAACAGATGATTTAGAGAGTAGTTAACTTCAAAAGAAAATTATCTGTTCAACAATATTTAGATTCAATGGGGGGAAAAGCATTTGAAAAAATATCTGTGGTAAATACCTAAATGTCAAACATTGTGTCAGTCAATAAAGGAATGCATTTCTTGTATTACTACAGTACATATTTATATGGTAAACTCTGAATTTTCCATTGCTTAAGTAGATATATAATGGAAATATTGTTAGTTTTTCCATCTATCCTTTAACAAAAAGAAAACCAGATTTTCTCCCTTTTAAATTGATGAGTTCAGGAATTCTGGAAAGATGACGACAGTGGCAGGAGCGAATTTTTTGGCTCTTCCTAAATCTGCATATAAAAACAGATAGTACATCCCATGGACAATATTTATAACAATCTTGATTGCAATATAACTCTTTGAAACACAAAAAACAAATAAGTTGGTACAAACCACTATGGGTTATAAGACCTGACTGTTACCAACATCTAAGCAACAAGAAGAGGAGGTAATCAATGGGGCAAATAAAGAAACTGAGAACAAAGGAACTCCCAGATAGCCCAAAGATACCCAATGAAATATGAGCCAAAGTGAGCAATATGTAAATATAGACCTTAATGTTAGAAGAAGGGATCATCTGCTAACACAATGTGAGTGTATGCAAGAGAACATTGTTTAGATTAAGTTAACAAGATGTTCTGTTTTCCTATGTCACTATAGAGAAGACTCTCTAACAACATCTTTTATTATTAGATATGCTATCTTTTTGTTATTAAAGATGTTTCAGTAAAGATCCTCAAAGTTAAATCTTTGTACAGATACTTGGTTATTTCCTTAGTGTGAGTTCTTGAACACTGCATATCTGGATCAAATATATTAAAACTGTTGGTACAGTCTTTCAGCAAGGTTAAGCCCATTTATATTTCAAGTGGATCAAAATACCATTTTTATTTTACCCTAACCATAAATTATCTTTGTGTTGGCACTTGAAAGAATGTTATCTTGTTTTAACATATTTAATAAACATTTGAACAGGCTATTTTAAGTAAATTTGAGTATTGTTCACTTTCTTTTTTATTTATTATTAATGTCCTTAACTTTTTTACTGAAATGTTGATGTCATTATTTTTATTTGTAAGAGTTCTTTATGTTTAAGATTGTAATCATTTCTATCATAAAAATTATATGCTACTTAATCCTTCTAGTTCTCTAAAACGTTATAACAATATTGTCCACCATCACTTTATTTTTTGTCTCTCCCTTTCCAGTAGAATATAATCTCTAAGAAATGCCTTTTATCATTTGTTTTGTGTCATGATTTATACCAAGTCCCTGGAAACATACGGAGAGTACTCAAAATATATTTTCTAACTAAATAGATAAGAATAGATAAACAGGTGGATGATAGATAGCTAGTATAGTTCAGTCAAGGATTTTAAGGAATCATTTCATTCATAAAATCATATAGCATTACTAAACTTAGAAATAGTGCCAATATGAGTGTATTAGTAAGCTAAAATGGTGCTGAAGCAAAATACCAGAAAACACTTGGTTTTTATAAAGGTTATTTATTTCTGGTAGAAGTTTACACTTAGCAGATTATAAAGCATAAGTTACTTCTCTTATCAAAGTCTGTTGGAGCAACATGGTTGCTGACGTCTACAAGGGTTCAGGTTTCCTCATTCTCTTAAGGATTCATGGTCCCAGATTCTTCCAATATCAGCTACAGGCTGGGATTAGTCTCATCTCTCTCCTGGGGCCTGTTTCTCTTGGCTCAGCTGTTCTGCTCTCTCCACAAGTCCAGCTGTAAACTATCAGGGGAATGGCTTGTCTTTCTTCCTGGGGCCTCTGCTATGTCTACGGAGCCTGCTCTCCTTCCTCACATATCTGCTTCTCTGTGTGTTTACTTCCCAGGGCTCCAATATCAAAACTCCAACTAACTCTTCTGCCTTGTATTTTCTCTGTGAGTCTCTGCCCCCTTGGTGGGCAGACTCAATGTCCTACTGATGTGACCCAAAGCCTTGA
Source organism: Dasypus novemcinctus (assembly GCF_030445035.2). Lineage (NCBI taxonomy): Eukaryota > Metazoa > Chordata > Mammalia > Cingulata > Dasypodidae > Dasypus > Dasypus novemcinctus. The sequence continues at coordinate 51,660,560 of NC_080679.1, read as the reverse complement.
TCATAATTTAATAAAGTTAAGAGTGAAACCTCTGAATCCAATACAATAATATGCCCACAGGAACAGAACAGTTTGTAAACATAATCTGTGTCTATTTTTGGAATTCATAAAAAATATCAAACTGCCACAATAGGTATCTACTTTCCTTCTTAATCACTGAAAATTAGAAAATATAGGATTTGCAAGACTTTGCAAAAATTTGTCTCCTTTTTAGTGTGTTCATTATTGAATCTTTTATTTGGAGATCCCCACTAAATAAAATTGGCACTACTAAATGAAACTTTTTAAGCTGGGAGTAAAAATTCTTGACATTAAAATTGTCTTTCCTTTTTTCAGAATATCTAGTGAGTCCCTTAAACCATTATTATCTAATATTGTACAATAGTGCTTTCTAACATTAGGGAATTTGAGAAAAGAGTTTTAAGGACAATATAATTGATATTATCAGAATAGATCAGTTACAGGAATAATTCACAAGGCAACTTCAGTCAGGTCAAAACAGTTAAAAGTATTTTTGTGAAATAGAGACATAATTGAGTATTTGTTTTAGTTTACCAAAGGGCTTTTGATGTAGAGTATCAGAAATGTATTGTCTTTTATAAAGAGTATTTATCTGGGGTAAAACTTCCAGTTCCAAGGCTGTGAAAAATCTGACTCAAGGCACCATAAGAGGTGCTTTGTTATCCAAGTCAGCTGCCACACATTGGAGCAAGACGGCAGGCTATCTCTGCCTGATTTCTGCCTTCCCTTCCAGGTATACTCTCTCCTGGAGTTCAGTTGATGGCAACCAGGCATAAACTTGTCTCCTACCAGGCTGCTTCTCCCAGGTTTGGCTGCTCCTCTTTCTTCCTAAATTCAGCTACAAGCTATCAAGCAAATGGCTCATCTCCCCAGGGACTCAGTTCCTTGAACCTCTCCTTTCAGTCACACAATGGCATCAAATATGGCAGAGCTCTCTTTTCCTGTGTGTCTATGTTTTCTATAAGACCCAGAAGGAAGGTAAAGACGCAACCTAAGTTACACCTACCTGAGGTCTCATACTCACAGGATTGGACCCGCTCACAAACATAATCTTTCTCTTTTTTGGGATTCATAAAAAAATTTCAAATTGCCACAGTGTTTCAGACAAGTAAGGTAGCATGCTGCATGTTGGAGATTTTCTTATTATTGACAAATTTGCATTAACAAAAATTGCTACATAAAACTAAAAAAATCTACTGATAATAAAATCATAATGTAACATTTCTTTATGATTCCGATTTCTCTAGCAGTGTTAAAAATTGGCAATGTAATTTATAGGATAGAATTTTTCTATTTCTAATTTAAATAATGCATTCTACTTGATATGATATATGCCAGACTAATTTATAAATTTTACTAGATTTTTGTACTGGTTATGTGGCATTGATAAAATGTTATCTCTTGATGCCTTATCTGAAGAATTGTCCAAAAAATTGCTCTGTTCCTTCAGAGGCCAGGGAGCTGTTGCTAAAATATTGCCTCCAACCTTCCTCTTGCAATATGATTAGCAGATTGTCTCAAAGTGATTTATACCCTGTTTGCCTAGGACCTACTATCCAAACTGGGAGATCATAAGAGTTTAATTGGGAGTGTGTTAAAATGAAGTTCCTGGTGCCCATATCTAATACCTTTGGCTGATTTAATGAATTGGGAGTCAGGATAAGAATCCAAGTTTAAAGAACTCCCAATGGTAGTTGCTGGCAGTTGGATTTGGGAAACACAGATTTAAAGGTATATATAAATTACAATGTCTGCCGAGTGGTTCTCTACATTAAAAAATATTAGGATCATTAAGGCCTTTTGTTCACTCTCCTCCTCAAGGAGGAAAAAGGAAGTGAATTGCTTCTTGGGTTGGATTCTTGATATGAGATATGAATCTGAGAATAAAGAATACATTTCGAAGTTGATGCAAAGTTTTACAAAGATCATGCTGTCTGGTGACAAGTGTGTTAAGGTCTTCCAGCATTCAGAAATTAAAGCAGTCCTGAGAATTCACCAGCAGATCCTTCTGAAGATTTTTAAAGGCATTAAGCACTGAAATGATTATGATGTAATTAACATATGTAATTCAAAACAAAATGCTTAATATTTATAAATGTGAGAGCATTTAAGTTCTGGTCTTTCCTGTGTAGACATTATTAATGTTTCTGGAAATAACAATATCAAAATATTTTTAAAAATATTGTAGCAAATTTTGTTTGGATGTCCTAGGCTAAGTTTTCTTCAAATATTTTTTCTGTTCCCCTTCTTCTTTCCCTCAATGTCCCCAGTTACACATTGTGGTGATTTGGAGCTATGTACCTCAGAAAAACATTCTTACACTTAATCCATTTCTGTGGATGTGAACCCATTATAAGCAGGACTCTTTGATGAGATTACTTCAGCTAAAGTGTCCCTCAATCAGGATGGGTCTTAATCCTGTTACTGGAGTCCTTTATAAGCAGAATGAGAATTATGGTGATGAAAGGAACAATGCAAGAAATTAAAAATACTTTAGAAGCACATAACAGCAGATTTTTACAGGAAAAGGAAAGAATTAGCAACATTGAAGATAGGACATACTAAATTGCACAAATAGAACAGATAATCAGAAAAAAGGAAAAAAATTCAGCAGGGCATCAGCAAATTGAATGACAAAACAAAACATGCAAACATATGCATTATGGGCATCCCAGAGGGAGAAGAGAAGGGAAAGGAGGCAGAAAAAGTGTTTGAGGATATAATGGCCAAAATGCCCCAACTCTTATGAAGGATATGGAAGTACAAGTCCAGGAATGCAGCACATTCCAAACAGAATAAATCCTAGCAAACCTACCCTGGGGCACATTCTTATCAGAATGTCAAGCACTCAAAGAGAGAGCCATGAAAGCAGCAAGATAAAAGAAATTCAACACATATAAGGGAAAATTAACAAGATTAAGTGCTGATTACTCTTCTGAAACCATGGAGGTGAAAAGGCAGTGGTATGACACAGTAAAAGTGCTAAAAGAAGAAAAAATCAGGCAGCCAAGAATTCTGTATCCAGGAAAACCAGCATTTAAAAATGAAGGAGAATGACCCACTGGGTGGACTGTGGGAGAGTGTGGGCTATGGTGTGGACCATTGACAATGAGGTACAGTGGTGCTCAGAGATGTATTCATCAAATGCAGTGAATATCTCATGATGATGGAAGACGTTGTTGTTATGGAGGGAGGAGTGGGGTGAGGGGGGTGGAGGGAATATGGGGACCTCATATTTTTTTAATATAACATTAAAAAAATAAAGACAAAAAAATAAAAAATAATAAAAAATAATAAAAATGAAGGGGAGTTCAGAATATTCACAGATAAAAGGAAATTGAGAGAGTTTGTCAACAAGACACCTGTCTTTCAAGAAATACTAAAGGGAAGTCTGAAGGTTGAAAGCTAAAAAAGAGGACAAAGAGAGTTGGAGAAAAGAAAGAAAGTTATTAGTAAGAGTAACTAAAAGGATAAAAAGAGAAATAAAAATTAAAAGTGCCATATATAAACCTAAGGAAAATAATTGACTAAAGTAAGCACTGCCTTGACAGTAATATCACTGAATGTTAATATATTAAACTCCCCAATCAAAAGATACAGATTGGCAGAATGAATAAGTAAAATGACCCACCTATATGCTGCCTACAGGAAGCCCACTTTAGATCCAGGGACATAAATACATTGCAAATGAAAGGTTAGAAAATTATTTTGCAAACAGTAACCAAAAAAGAGCAGGATTAGCTATACTGATAGAGACAAGATAGAATTTAAATGCAAAACTTTTGTAAAAGATGAAAAAGGACACTATATATTAATAAGGAAGGTAATCTTCCAAGGAGAAAGAACAGTCATAAATATTTATGCACCTAACCAAGATGCACCAAAAAACATGACGCAAACACTGGCGCTAAGGGGAGAAATAGATCCCATGAGCCTACTGGGGGACTTCAATACACCACTGTAACCATTAGACAGAACATTTCAACAGATAGTCAATAAAGAAACAGAGTCCTTGAATACTATGTTAGAGGAACTAGACCTAAAAGACATATACAGAACATTACACCCCCAAACAGCAGGATATACATTCCTCCTGAGTGCTTGTGCATCATTCTCCTGTATAGACTGAATCCTAAGTCAAAATCAAGTGTCAGTGAATTTAGAAGGACTGAAATTATACTAAGCAATTTTTCTGACCACAATGGAATGAAGCTGGAAATTAATAAGGATCAAAGAAAGAGAATAAGCACAACTATATGGAAATTAAATAACACATTCTTAAACAAACAGTGGATTTAGGAGACATTTAAAGAGAAATGAGTAACTACCTCAAAGTGAATGTGCTGAAGCAACATGGTATGCAATCCTGCAAGGTTTCAGCCTTTCCCTATGGACTTCCTCTCTCAGGCTCAGCTGCTCTGTTTCTTCCTGATTTCAGCTGCAGGTCAGCATTGGGCTTCTTTCTCAGGGTTTCCTATATCCATCTTGGGTCTCTTCCCAAGGTCAGATGTAAGCTATTAGGCAAAATGTTTCATATCTCCCCAGGCTTTACCTGTTTGATCCATCTCCTTTCTGTCACATGGCAGGATAAAAATGACAGAACTGAGTCAGCTCCTGATATAGGGCAGAACTCTCTGGAGCTAGCTGAAGCACCTGTTTGGGGGCTCCAGGAGATCAGAAGAGCATCCTGCAACATCCTTGAAGGAGTGGAAGGAGGAGACTGCACATCTGCAGAGAAGACTCATAAGTAGAGCTTTCCAAGTTGCAGAGGCTGGTGCCCATCCTCCACTGGAGGCACAAGTCACATCGGGAGCTGTTCCATGGCTGGAATTGAAAGCTCCACTTCCTCAAAATGGGGGCAGAAGAGATGGTTGGGCACCAATTTCAGCTACTGATGGGTAAATTCAGTGGGCTACAGTATAATCCTGAGAACAGCTAAAGTTTGAGCCTGTCCAAGTCAGAAAGAGGCTGGGAGGTGCCATCTTAACTCTGTGCCTGGCACAAGGGGAGGGGGGGTAGACTGAAAATCCCAGTGCTGGTGGGGACTGGCTTCTTTCCATCTAGATCAGGTTGTAGCTCTAGCCTAGGCCCAGTGCCACCTCCAGCAGGGAGGAAGATGCGGGGACCTGTGCCAGCCTCTCTGGGAAATTACTGGCCAAGCTGTGGAGGCCAGTGATTATCCTACTCTGGCGGCACGAGCCACCCAGAAGCTATTCTGTGGCTGGAATTGGAAGCTCCATTTCCCAGAAACAGGGGAGAAGGAGATGGTTATCCTTGAAAATTTTGTAAATTTCAAAATATCATATGATTAACTCTCCCTGTACCACTAATTGAGATAAATTATGTAAAGTTCTAACCAGACAGTATGTGATGCCCTTTCAAAACATCAGTATTTTTCTTCTATTCTTATTTACCTTTTATCATCTGATATTAGTTTGGTTTGGTAACCTTTGAAAAGTCATTTGGAGTTCATAAATATTTGTATTTCTGACTAATCATAACCATATTATTATAATATTGTATTTAATTTTATCTACAAAACTCAGAAATCTGATTATCCCTTTAAAATACTGCACAATATTATGCATGTTAGTGTGAATCCCAGATGAAGAAGTGTCATTTGATCTAATTGAAAATGAATTTTCATTAAAATTAATTTGGCATTTCATACTTTGAAGCAGTATCATGGATTTTTTGAATATTCACTGTGTGTGTTTCTTATGACAGTGCATGGTGGTGAAGCATACTATAAGTAATACAATAAAATTTGAAAGTGGAATATGGAATATGAAAGTGCTCATCTTGTCATAATGCATTATGGGTGGAGATCCACACACTAACAAGAAAATATTGAACTCCCATCCTGGGGAGTCCTGCTATGTTCTCAATCAGAGGGGCAAGAATATCTTGAGAACATAGGCATTGCCTAATAAAAGGAAACAGACCACTATGTCAAGCCCTCTATATTACTGCATGTAAGTATGAACATATATTCTTCAAAAATTGAAACTTGGTGGTCACCATAGGTTCTGAGAAGAGGGGGAGGGAAGAATAGAATTGATGGAACATAGGATATTTTTAGCACATTGAAATTATACAATTGTCCAAAAAGTATAATTATTGTTTGTACTGATGAACCTTCTTCTTGTGAAATTGAAACTTACCCTAGAAATATATGTCACCTAAGAGTTACCTCCTGAAAGCTTCCTTTCTGCTCAAATGTGGTCTCTCTCTAAGCCAAACTCAGCATATAAATGCATTACCTTCCCCCGGCATGGGACATGACTCCGGTGGCCAAACCTCCCTGGCACTGAGATATTATTACCTACTGCCAAATAGCAAGGCATTTAGAAAAAGAACTTGAGCTAAAGGGGGAAATATTAAATGCAAATGAGATTTTATGGCTAGGAGATTTCAAAGTGAGTTGGGAGGTCATTCCAGAGGTTACACTTATGCACATCTCAGGAGGATCTCATTGATTGCCACAGTAAACAGTGCCTCAAATAAGGGACATCCTGAAGGATCTAGAATTATTCTACATGACATTGCAATGACGGATGCAGGCCATTATATATTTTGTCAAAACTTATAAAATTGTGGGTGCAATATGTAAACACTCATGGCTAGTAGCACTGCTTCAATATGTGTTCATCAATTGTGACAAATGTATCAATGTATCATACTAATGAAAGATGTTAATGGGGAAAAGTGTGATGGGGAAGGAGTTGGGTATATGTGAATACCTCTATTTTTCTTTTAATGTAACATGTATGCAATCTAAAGCTTCTTTCAAAAACAAAAAACTTTAAAGAAAAAAACACTGTCCAAAATAATACAATCCTTTTGACACATAAATAAAATGAAATAGTAAACATAGAACTTACTTTGTAATGCTTATCCTCTGATAGTCACTAAGTGATTAAGAAAGCAATGAAAACTTGTACAAAGTAATATGCACCTAGGAAGTGATTTTGATTAAATGTTAAGTATCATAATTTGGTTTGATTACATACAAAATGCTGTGAAGAGTCAAAAGACATTTCAAGAGAAATGCCCTGTTAATTTTAATGACTTCTCTAATGACCAGTCCTGAATTCCAGAATGTCATACCTTCATGTCAGTTCCATGAATAAACTAAAAGTGATTGAAGGGGACAATTATATAATAAGGTCATTTAGAAATTTTCCTAATGATAATTAATCAGAGGCGTTAATCATAACATCTTCCCATTATTTGGTAAGCATTTTTAGAATTTAATCAAAGGTATGTGATGCTGTTTCTCTTTATGTGATCTGAATATTTATTCAGGAAATATTTACTAGAGATGTTATACTTTTCCATAAGTTGTGCTTTCAGATGCAAATGCAAATAATTAAATAGCTATTGTCTTAAAGAAATTTAAAACTAGTGGTATAAATGAAGTATAAGATACAATCATAATAATGTATAAATAAATATTAACAGATATAATGGAAAAGGTGGTATACAATTCATAAATATTTTAAAGAAATTGATACGTGACTGATTACTTTCTGCTCAGAAAAGAAAATCATGGATGGTTTGAGGCTAGTATACATTTGTGATCATTCAAAATGTAAAGATTTATGCAAATACATGGTGACAATACAAAATCTAAATGAAAGAAACAGAAATGGAAAATTTGAGTATTTTCTATAAAATGTTTGCCTAGTTGGATGTGTAATAGTAAGAGAAAAAGCAAGAAAGAAACTTTACTCTTAGACTGGAAGATTTTTGAATGTTGGGATTATCTCTCTAAATATTTTTAATAGGCAATGTGATGATGTAACAGAGGAGAAAGTGATGGCTATTCCTTGACAATAAATTTTGTTTAACTATCCTCATATCATTAGCTTCTATATGAGTTATACACAAAAACTCTTTATTTAGTTTTTATATACTGGCTGGCATATGCCAACAAGTCTTAGTGTCTGCCGTATGCCAACAAATAGGCAGTATTCCCAAGCAAGTTTCTCTCCATTCACTTGCAGAAAATAATGAAATGCAATGTTAGGTAATTTACAAAGAGCCACCAGAGAGTTTCTATTTTCTGCTTCCAAATTTTCCTCTTAAAAAACTAGATTTTCCATATGAAGTTTAATATAGCTTTAATATAGATCTTTCAACAGAGATCCAGAGGCAAGTTGGATTACTTTTTAAATACATCCATTTTAAACTTGATTACTTTAACAAGTAATTTTCAGTTTTACAATCATTTTCAAAATCACCTCTAGGTTCTTAAATTTCTAATCAATTTTTATTATGAAATGTTTGTAATTTTTTCTAAACTTCTGAAGCTTTCCACGCTTTGCCTCAGTGATGCTTAGGAGAAAATATTTCATTTTCCCTCTAGGTTTTCTAAACTTAAACTCATAAGCAGTAACTTAAATTTGGAGTTTTTATTGAACCTCAAATGAAGTATGTTGATGATATGTAATTCTGAAAAGAGTTGGTGGGAAAATATATTTGTATAATTGCACAGTTGGGAGATCAACAGATAGAAATGCATATATGAATCTCTCTATCCACTCTCCATTGATGTTTTACTTTACTACTCCTCTTAACTTCCATTCCTCCTTTTTATATGTCAAACAGCATAAGAGTTTCAAAGAGCCTGTTAGTTTTTCCAGGGCATTCAACAATCTTTTGGTAAGCACTGTAGGAATCTCTATTCCTGTCCCTCTAGGACAAAAAAATTAGCATGATTGCTTTACTCTGTAAAGCTATGGGCTATAAAATTTAAAGTTAAAAGGGAAAAATTAGAGTATAAATCTAGCATGAAAGAGCTTTCAAGGAGGACGTCCCATATTTTTGGAAACCACCAGTGTTACTAAAAGGGATAGAATTGAAACACAAGAACCACCTGCCCCCTTGTTCTAGCCACACAACGATTAAGGCAAAACACAAAATATTTATCCCTGTAGCAACCACAATACAAGTCATTCAAGTATTTATGATCCACTTGCTTTGTATTATTGGCTTTTCATGACTTTTAAATTCATATGTCAACAGAAAATTCTACTACTGTTTTTCCTTTGTTTTAAAATTTATGGAAAAGAAAACCCACACCTTTATATAGTTTAAATATTTACAAGCTTCACTTAAATGGTTTTCCTCTGAGTTGGTACTGGCTACAAATAGTATAAATTTATAACTCACTAAACATGGATGTTAGTATGTTAAAGGTCAAATACAATCAGATTATGAGTATGAACATCAGTAAGCACATGTATATGTAATGATGGGCATTTTTTTTTACTTACTTGTGGCTGTGAAAATTTAATATTATGCAAAACAGAAAGTTCTAGCAATCCTCAAGGAGTTTAGATTCTAGTGGAATGCATTGAATTCAAACTAGATAAACAAGGATGTTCAATCACATAATGCTGCTCTGCTTACTTCTTGAAGTAAAATTGTTAAATGACTTTATCTAGAAAATGTATTTTCTATTTTCATGGATTTTCTTGACATATACCACTTCCAGAGAATGTTGTTCTGATAATTGCTTCCATTAAACCAATTTAGAAACCATCTACTTTATGTACGAATAAGAAAGGAAACAAATTAGATTCAAACACATACTGTGCTAAGTTCGGTGGTTACATATGGAATTTAAAGAGTATTGAGAAATGCTACTTTCTTTTGGATCCATTGACAATTGTGCAACTCTGCTAACAAAACAGTAGGAAAGATCTGGCTACACATCCTGAGCAGCAGCAACACAGCAGTCCTTTATTGAACAAAACTGCAGGAACAATATTGTACTGTAAATATTTTCTGAGACCACAATTCATTTTCTTTTCCTGAATGATGTTTGCAGCTTTTTGTTATTGTTGTCACAGTCAATGTATATCTTTAAGAGAAATAAAACTCAGATTTTGTAATATGACTGAAGCAGGACAGTAATGTATATAGTGCTGGTTAAATTGCTTATGTCCTTATTTAAAGACTTTGGATTTATATATTGCACTTTGGTATTTTTATAGTTATTTCCTTTTCTATCATTCATATCATGCTTTAGCTCTAGTTGTAGTCTGATCTGCTGTTATTTAAATGAAAATCTGTTTTAGAAACTCAACATTGTCACCTCAATATGAAGAAAATGTGTCATTTTATGAAAAACAGGCTACAAATTTTCAAAAGGGTGAAGACAGAGTGACAAAGAATCATGCCAATGTTTACAGAAACTTAAGGAATAGAGGAGAAATATCTCAGTGGTGTCTGAATCTCTGTGTTCAGTCATATCTGGCATCCAGTTTTATCCTTGCCTCTCCTGTGGTTTGACTGCTGACACCTATTTTAGATTCCGTGAGCCCCAAATCTTTTTTTGCTCAAACTAATTTGAGTTGGATTTTGTCACAGGTGACCAGTATTCTAAGGAATATACTAAAATGTTTACATTTTTCTTTAGAAAACAGTTGAAATTTTTACTGTTTAAGGATTTTATTCTGGAGAACACAGTGGCAGTTTGAGATTATTTATATCCCTAAAAGAGAGATAATGTTTGTAACTGGTCTGTTTCTCTGGGTGTGATACTCTTGGAATGTATTAGATTCAGCTGAGATGTCTTTGATTATATTATGTAAAGTTTAAGACTTAGGCTTTGATTTGACCACATCAGTAGGGTTGAGTCTCTGCCCCTCTCTGTGTCGAAGAGAGAAGATGACACAGAAGAGGAGAGAGCTCCATCATGTTTGATCCTTGGCCCCAAGGATCTATCGCCTGATAGTTTGCAGCTGAAGAGAGGAAAGCAGCTGAGCAGCTGATAAGGCATGCTAAGAAACGAAACTTATGCCAGACTGCTATCAGAAGCCCTGAAAGACAAGCCCTATGTCAACCTACACCTGAGAATCAAAAGAAGCTGGGCCCATGGAGCCTGATGAGAAAGGAAGAAGATTCCAGGCAGAACTCACCTGCCATCTTGCATCAACATGTGGCAATAGACTTTGGTGAGAAAGCAACCTTGAGTTGTACTCTTTAGGGCCCTGTAACTGTAAGAGTCTGCCCGAAATAAATACCCTTTATGAAAACCAACAGATTTCTGGTACTTTGCATCAGAACCCTTTTGGCTGACTAATACAAACACAATGAAAAATTTTGAATTTAGAAAGAAATCTGGAAGCACCATTAAATGTGACTTGAAGAGGACTTGACTAGTAGCAAGGTGACCAATTAACTTTGGTGCAGTAAACCAGTTGAGAAATGCAGAGGAACAGAAGTAAGACAGTGTAGTAAGATAGAGAGGAATAGGTAAAGTATGGAAGTATTTAAGTAATAGAGTCCACAGAAGTTGATGATGAATTGAATGTGGTACAGTAAGGAATAGAGTTGACAGAGAGAAAATGCAAGATCTCCCATACAAATGAAAGACTTTAGCATAGGCAAGCTTACCTACCATACAGTACATCAAGTTACAGATTGAAGAAAAAAGACTTTTTTTGGAGGAGAGATGATTATTTTCATTTTCTTTGGGATTTTTTGAAATTTTCAACTAGTAATAGCTAGTAGACAATGTTTTGGCTCAAGAAGCTAAGGAAAAGAGATGACTTTAGGATTTAAATTATGAATCATTTATCATATATATGGTAGTGGAAGGCTTCAAAGTATATGAGATCATCCCAAAATGTTACAGAATACAAATGTAAGTGGAGCAGAGCAAGGACAGATCTGAAAAACAACTAAGTTAAGTAACATGCAGAGAAAACAAAGTGCTCAGAGATGGAGAAAAATGAGGACATAATGATATATTGGAAATCAAAAAGTAGTTTTACACTATAAAGGTCTATAGATATAAAAGTGATTTGCAGATTATTGAGAAAAGAGTCACAGAAATGTATGCAGTCATATAAGCAAACTAGAATTACCCCTGACACTGCATTCAGAGGCAGGAGACCTCACTTATCTGAGTTCTGCCTTTAACTTGTGAAATGATTGTCTAAAAGCTGCCAACCCCTCTGAATTCTGTTGGTAATAAAAGAAGAATGACCTAAGAGATGTTAAGCTTTCCTCCAACTTGAAATTCTCAAGGTTTCTTTATAATTTTCCAAGGAGAACTGCAAAATTTATTTGAGTATGAACTCTTCCAGCACATGTTATTGTTTAGCCCCTTACTAATTTATTCAAGAAGATTTTTCCTTGCCTATTATGGGTTAGCCATGTGTCCGGTACTTGAATACAGTTGGGAACAAAAGAAACTTTTTGCATTTAAATTCCTTAAAATCTGAAGGTAAGTCATGAGAATAAGATAATAGTCAAATAAATAACAGTAAAATAAAAATTATATAATGAAAATTACTTAGAACAGTGTGAGATACAAAGCCATAACAAGAAACACAATTGATAATGGTGTCAAGAATAAAGTAATATTTGATCTGTTAGCTGAAAGATGGGTAAGAATATACCAAGTGAATATTTGGCATATTGGCAATTTAGTGTAGTAAGAGAGATGTGCTAATAATGGTATGACAGAAGCATATTTGAATAAGAAGAATGTAGCTCAAAAAAGCTGAGATAACATTCAGGGGCAAGAACAGAAAAAATTCTGTTGGTCATATTTGGAATTCTGAATATCAATATTACTTTATTATAAAGTCAGTAGAGGATTATAAAACAAAGAGTAATGTGATCAGATTTATAGTTTTTAATTAATCCAGTTACTATAAAAAGGAAGGCCTGAAGAAAAAATAAGAGATGATATAAAAAGACTATAAAATGACAACAGCTAAGGTTAATGTGAGAATAGGGACAATGAGGTGAAAAGGACTATTTGAGATATATATATATATATATATATATATATATATATATATATATATGAGAATTTTTTTTTTAAAGTAGGCCTTACTGATACGGGCAGTGTGTAAGAAGGAAGTGTAAATGATGACACCCAGAATTCTAGTCTGAGCCAAATGGAAAATGAAAATGTCATTTACTGTGATGGGGAACATTGGAGAGAGGATAGCACTTATTGGAAAAGATCAGAAGTTCAGTCTGAATACATTAAATCTGAGATCTTAATTGGATTTTGCCAGTTTATGTGGCTTGTCCATTTTTCTGAAATATATTGCTTTGCATTTACAGTTATCATACATCATTCTTTTGGAACTTTAAAATTTATTTAATATCATAAACTTTAGAAAGTTAACGTTATCTGTCTAGTAGTTTAATATGCATTCTCTTTAAATATAATTAAATTTATCAACTTTCTTTTAATTATATCTGTCACACATGTATGTGTCTAAATATGGTCTTCACAAATAAGAATACATACTGTGAGTATAGATGGAAATTCTATATAATGTTCATGGTGATAACCATTTTCTATTTATGCAAATCTATCATGTTCCCCAATATTTTGGCTTGAATTGTGAGAATATTAGTAAATAAAAAAACTGAGTGGAATAATGTTTGTTTACTAACTTCAAAAAAGGAAAGCAGTCTAACCTCTGTTGTACCACTAAATATAATCTGAGAAAGTTTTGATAATATTTCAAATTTAAAGTTATATTAATTTTTAAAAAGCATGCTCACACTTCAAACAGGTAATAAGTCAAAATCCATGCAAAAATATTTAAGATTTACTCACAAAACAGAAATAGTTTCATTTTTCTGTTTGTGTTTATTAGTTTTTATTTTGTTGCTGTTCTTGGTATGCTATCAAAAATTATCATCCAAATTTGATCATAATTTGCTTCAAGTTTTTCTTTATTTTCTCCATAGACAGGAAGTTCTTTTCTCAGTAAAATACCATAAGTTGCTGCTTCATTGAGTACTTTGGATGTACAAGCCTTAGGGTTTGTTTTGATTTCAGTACTTGGTCTCTTGGCTGAAAGTCAAATAAAAATAAAATTAGATTTTTGTTGTTGTTGAGCTTTCTCAATCTTCTTTATCCCAGTCCCTAGACTACCTTTTCTATGTGTGAGTTTGTATTAGTTGAATGCCAAAAGCTAAATTAAAAAAGAAATAAAAATTTAATTGCTTTATTGTGCCTGTCTCTTTCAATTAACTTGACTATCATGTGTTAGTTGAAGGAAAGTGCTATCATTTCTTCTGTACTTTTACTCACCTCTGTACCTTACATGAGCATTGAGATTGAAATAAACACCAAGTAAAGAGAACAGTTAACAAAAATGCTGAAACTCATGTTGTGTTGTGTTTTATTCAAGAAAATTGCTAATGTATGACATTGTTACAGTGGGATAGAAATAGTGTAAGGCCTAGGGAACAAAAAGCATTAGATTAAATAAACAGAAGAGAAAAAGAAAAAAAAACTTAAAAATGAGAAATGTCAAAGCAATGAGTATGGTGTCTGATTTTGTTGAAATTGGCATGCTGAAATCAAAGTGATGCCAGCTAGAAATTGATAATATGTGGGAAACAGCATATCAGAAAATACACCCATTAAAATCTGCATAAGCCACAGACTCCTGATATTTTTTATTGGCATGCACCTTTGTATTTCATTCATGATGACTTTATGAACAAAGAAAAATGCATAATATTTTAGTCCAAAAAGAAAAATAAAGCTGTAAACACCTATGCTTCCTAATAATATAACTGGCAAGTAAGATTTTTATCTGTAATTTTCCAGGAAGAAAATATCTCTAGCTTACATACATTCATAGAAGGAAATGAAATATGCTTCTTTAATATTTGACAAAAAAACAACACTGGACTTTTTTGTTAAATGGAGAGATTGAGATAGTTTAGGGTAAATGTGCTGCTCAACTATTTTTAGTATTGAAAATCTGTTTTCATTCTTCCAACTTTCCAGACTCAATTCTCACCTAGTTATAGGGGAATAAAACTATTGTAATACCATTTTGTATATGACAGAAACACCAAGATGAATCATGGTGAGTGCTGTCCTTGAGCAATTTTTCTCCTTCTTTCACGTGACTAGTATGTGTGACTTGCTTCAAACACCACACCATGGCAAAGGTAATGGATGTCACCACCTGATTAGGTTGCAATATATGGCAAAGGTGACTTACCAGCACACTAGAGATGTTCTTCTGCTAGCCTTGAAGAGCCAAACTGTCTTCCTATGACTTGCTTACCTGGCAGGGAACTGTAGGCAGCCTCTATGAGCACAAGTTAGCCACAGCCAACCAGCAGTAAGTCAGACTCAATCACACAACCACAAGGAAATGAATTCTGCCAACAAACTGAATGATCTTATAAGCAGATTCTTCCCCATTCCAGCCTCCAAATAAGAACACAGTCTAATCAACATCTTGATTTCAACCTTGTGTGACCCTGAGCAGAGGGCGCAGCTAAGTCCTGACTGGATTTCTAACTACAGGAACTGTGAGGTTCAAAATACATGTTGTTTTAAGCTGCTAAATGCATGATACTCTGTTACGCAGTAATTAAAAATGAATTTCAGAGGGCTTTCAAAAACTGACATTGTTCTTTCTTTCTTTCTTTCTTTCTTTCTTTCTTTCTTTCTTTCTTTCTTTCTTTCTTTCTTTCTTTCTTTCTTTCTTTCTTTCTTTCTTTCTTTTTCTTTAAGAAACTTTAGATTATATAAATGTTACATCAAAAATATAAGGGATTGCCATATACTTCGCCCCCTCCTCTTCCCACACTTTCCCCCATTAACAACTTCTTTCATTAGTGTGATATATTTGTTAAAATTGATGAACACATATTGAAGCATTGCTGCTTACCATGGACTAATCGTTCCATTATAGTTTATACTTTGCCCTGCACAATTTTGTAGGTTTTGGCAAAATGTATAATGGCCTGTATTCATCATTACAATGTCATGCAGGACAATTCTAATGTCCCAGAAATGCCCCCATAATACACTTATTCTTCCCCCTCTCCTCAGAACCTCAGGGGGCCACTGCCTTTATATCAAAGATACAAGTTCTTCCTTTGCAGGAATAATAATAGATTTAACTTTAGTCCATACTGGCATTCACCCCTTTTCTTTATTCATTCCTTAATCTTAAGGAATATTGTTCTCATAAGTAATCCTATGCTATAAAAGGTTTTATGTTCTGGGGTGTTGGATGAAACCATTATTTCTTGATTACCTACATATAATCCTTTCAACATAACTTAATTGATTAATAACATGTTTTGTGTTTTCCAAAGGCTCTCATAAAGTAAATTAGTGAATTCACTGTAACAAGCTTTTCATAAGCATTGAGTTTTGTTCTCATAAAAATCATGTGGTGGGAGCAGATGTGGCTCAAGTGGTTGGGCTACTGTTTCCCACATGGGAGGTTCTCTGCTTTGGTTCTTGGTACCACCTGAAAAAAACAAAAACAAAAAATAAGCAAAATGAACAAAAAACCAACACAGGGAAGCTGATGTGACTTAGTGGTTGAGCTCCAGCTTCCCACATATGGGGTCTGGGTTCAATCCCTGGCCCCTGGTGCCTCAAAAAAATACTTCATGTGAGGCATTATTCCTTTTTAGAAATAATGTTGATATGGTTTATTTAGATGGTTCATTCATATTTGGCCAACAGACCTAGGAACAATGGAAAACTACTATAGAATTTGTGTCTTTCTACAAAATTTGAAAGGATATAAAGATGATGCTTTGTTATTGACTTCATCTTCAGTAGCAGAACTCTACAGGGAATCCTGATAAGAAATTTGGAAATTTTAAACATATTAGTTCATTCTTAAAGAAAACTACAAATCATAATGTATAGCTAGTATTGAGGCTCTTTGAAGAAAGTATTATCATATTTTCCAAAGATTGGATTTTAAAATTCTTTTGACATGTATCTTGCTGGGTAGTTTAAATGGAAGTACTACAAGAATAAGAGTGTGCATGTGTCTTTTAATTAGTCTTTCTTTATATTCTGCTGATGACTTACCACTCCTATTAGTTAAGAGAAGAACAATCTATGTGTTTTCCAATTTGCTACAGAGCTGTATATCACAAATTAGTACTTACCAGAAAAACATGAGATTAGAAAATTTATGCTTTACTATTGAGAAGGGACCATGAATTTGTCTTATTTTCATTTTTAGGAGATAATTTTTCAGTTCATTTGAAATCCACCTAACTAATAAAAGTCCATTAAATTAAACAAATATCTATTGAATCTATTATATATTAGGCATTCTGCTATAGGATAGCAGTGCCCAACCTGGAAAATTTATTTACATACATTACAATATAATTTTTAACCAAGTGCCTAATGAACTAACATAAGATAAAACAAATAATTATTTGAATATATAGGAAAAAAAGTTTATAAAATCCCAGTTGTTTTCGAGTTTTCTCTTAAAGCAATAGTGGGCATTTGCTTCACAAAGGAGAAAAATTAACAACAAAATGAACATTTGTGACAAGCTGGTCAAATAAACTGACAATAAACAAGATGGGAAAAGTAGAATGGGTTCATATTTTGGAGGCATTTAAAAGCCAATCAATCTATGCATGCTTTGGTGGCCCATATACTAAAATTGTACTGATATAGAGAAAAGCATGGCCTCTGCAAGAGGATGACACACAAATTCATGAAGCATTCCATATTTTTTGAAAACTAAAGCAACGTACATTTGTCAGAATGTACAACACAAACAGTGAGCTCTATTGTGGACAACAGAATATAGTTAATATTACAGTTATAAGAATGTTGTTTCATGATGTATAATGTAAGGTATTAATGATGGGGTAGAATATGGGAACTCTGTATTTTATGCATGATTTTTCCGTAAACACACAACTTCTCTAATTAAAATAACAATCATTCTAATGTCTGTTAATGAGTATCTATTTGATGGAAGAAACAATATTAAACTCAAAGTTTTTGTGTGCTGGATCCATCCTGAGCCTATTATGAATGGAAAAGCAATAGGCATTACACAAAAACACTGTAAGGAGAATGAAAAAACTTGCAGCTGCCTGGGGCAAAAGATTATGATTTATATATAAAATAGGAAACTGAAAATCCAGGAGGAAAATGTAGAGAGTGTTTGTTTTGGAAATTAGGGCATTCAATCATTTAATAGGGTAATTTTGAAAGCCAACTTCATACCCAGGGCAAAAAGCAGGCTCAGAAAAAACAAAAAACAAAAAGCAAGACGGTCCTAAGCTTTCATCTTGGGCTGATATCCAGGCTCATGTAAAACAGGGTAAGTGTTGACGTAGTTTCCAAACACAACACAAAGACTTTTTTTTATTATTGTTTAATTTTATTTATTTTAGATCCTGACATTTAGGTAAATCTCTGTCAAAACACTAGCTTAATGTAAGCTAAAGGAATAGAGATGTACACAAATGACAAGAAATACAACTTTGCAAAAAATAGTCTGGAACAATCACTAAACAAATGGACTATTACAGGCTTCAACAAAAAATAAAAATAATTAAATAAAGCAGACTTAGGGGAAGGGGGAGAATCTGATTTCAAGAGTTACTACATTTTATATTGAAATGTTCAGATTTCAACCAAATTCACAAGGCATACAAATAAAGAAGGGAAAAAAAAATGGCCCATTCAGTGAAACTAAGTAAAGCAATAGGAAGCATCCCTGAGGAAGCTCCAAAGTTGGATTTACTAGAAAAAGACATTAAAACAACCATCTTAGATATGCTCAGAGATTTAAAGAAATCTACATAGAAAACCAGGTGAATAATTTATGAACAAAATGAAAATATCAATAAAGAAATTAGGAAAAGGAAGCAAATAAAGTCTGGAGATGAAAGGCATAATAAACCTAAATGAAAGTTCCACTAGAGGAGTTTAACAACAAATTTTACAGGCAGATTAAATAATTAATGAAATTAAAAGTAGGACAGCTGAAATTATGTAAACTGAGGAGCAGAAAGTAAAAAGAGTGAAGAAAGGGAAACAGATCCTGAGAGAACTGCAGAACACCACCAAGCCAATGAATACATGGGTTATGGAACTTCCAAAAGGAGAAGAATAAAAGGGATAAAAGGAGTATTTGAAGGAATTATGGTGGAAATTTCCCAAATGTGAAGAAATACAGAAATATTTACATTCAAGAGGCACATTGATTTCCAAGTAAGATAAATTCAAAGAGTTCAGCAGCAAGACACAGTATAATCAAACTATCAAAAGCCAAAGGCAAAGAGAGACTCTTGAAAGCAGCAAGTGAGAAACTACTCATGTACAAGGAGTCCTTAGTATTATTAGCAGTTGATTTTCATTATAAACTATGGAAGCCAATAAGTAGTGGGATGACATATTAAAAGAACTGAAATTTTAAAAAGAATTCAGTCAAGAATTCAATTCTATATTCTTTCAAAAATGAGGAATAAATTAAGCAATTCTCAGATAAATAAAAACTGAGGCAATTTATTACTTCTAGCTCTTCCCTACAATAAAAGCGTAAGTTTGAAATGAAATGACAATAAATAATAATTTGAAGCTGCATTAAGAAATAAAGATCTCCAGTAAAATTAGTGACATGTTCAAATATTAAAGCCAGCAATGTTTTATTTTAGTTTATAAATCCACTTTTATTTCATACTTGATTTAAAATACAAATATATAAAAGTATGGATATATGTTATTGGACACACAATGTATTAAGATGTAATTTGTGACACCAACATTAAGTAGGTGGAGATGGAGAGGTGAAGAGCAGAGTTTTTGTATGCTATTAAAGTTAATTTATTATCAATTCAAACCAGATTGTTATGAATTTAGGATGTGAGACTCATGGTAACCACAAAGAAAATAACTTAATATATATTGAAAAGGAAGTAAGAGAAGAATTGAAATGGTTCAATACCAAAAAGAACCCACACAACTAAATGCAAAAGAAGATAATGTAATATATGCATGTAATGGATGAAAGGAGGGGAAAATGCCATAAGATATAAAAAAAAACAATAGAAAAATGTCAGAAGTAAGTCCTTCCTCATCAATAATTACTTTAAACACAAATGTGTTAAAGTCTCTGATCAAAAGGTAGAGATTGGTATATTGGATAAAATATCATGATCCACTTCCTGTAAGAGACTCACTTTATTTTTATTTTATTTTTTTTTATTGACTTTGTAATAATATTACATTAAAAAATATATATATATATATATGAGGTCCCATTCAACCCCACCACCCCCACCCCACCTCTCCCCCCCCCAGCAACACTCATTCCCATCATCATGACACATCCATTGCATTTGGTAAGTACATCTTTGGGCACCTCTGTACCTCATGGTCAATGGTCCACATCATGGCCCATACTCTCCCCCATTCCATCCAGTGGGCCCTGTGAGGATTTACAATGTCCAGTGACTGCCCCTGAAGCACCATCCAGGGAGACTCACTTCAGATCAAAGACACAAATCATTTGAAAAAGGAAAGATGGTAAAAATATCCCTTGCATATAGTAACCAAGAGTGTTGAGGTGGTTATACTAAGATCACCTAAAATAGACTTTAGGCAAAAAATTGTTACAAGAGAGAAAGATAGACATTATATATGAAAAAGTACCAATTTCTTGAGAAGATATAACAATTATAAACATATATGCACCCTACTAAAAAGCCCCAAAATATATGAAGCAAAAATTGACAAAACTGAGAGGGAAAATAGATAACCATAAGTAGTAGTTGGGGACTTCAATATGTCCCTTACAATAATGGATAGAATATCAGGAGAAAGGATAAATAAGGAAATAAAGGAAATGAACAACACTATAAAACAATTATACATAAAAGAAATACAGAGAACATGCCAGAAAACAAGGGTAAAATTCACATTCTTCTTAAGTGCACATTAAACATTCTCCAGGATAGACTATATGTTAGGTCACAAAACAAGACTCAATACATTTAAATAGTTGGAATCATGCAGTGTATCTTCTCTTACACTTTAGAATTAAAATATAAATTCATAACTGGAGGAAAATTGAAAAGTTCACAACTGTGGGTAAATTAACCAATGCACCTTAAACACTTGCAATAATTGTAGAGCAAGTAAATGGAGCTGAAAAATATCACCAAAGTGAAACTCTGGTGATAAAACTCATCACATTTTATTGCACCCATTTGTTAATAAGTCAACTTTATATATATGATGCTATAGCAAATATATACATAAATAAATTAAATATTTAGTCCTTCCATCAATATGTGTATGTATATATAAGCAAGTATCTCTATAGACACACATATAGTATTTAAATAACCAAAAAAGTAAAATGTTTATACATCTGGAAAGAAGATTTCAATAAGATGAAATAATTTTTTCTATTTAATTTGTTTTATATAGATTTTAAATGTTTCTGAATGTCATCAGGTCCTAATTCCATTCCATGGAGTAGCATTATCAAGAAAAGAATTACATTCAAATTGTTTCTTCTCAATGGATCATCCTTATTCAACACCTATTACTGAGATCCAAAATATATACCATCTACTTTGCTAGGATAGTACAATGAATAAATAAGTGAGTCAAAATGATTGCCTTAATTAGTTCAAGATAGGATAAAAACAAATGGTTGAAATTTGAAGTGTAAATGTTATCAGATAGACCCCAAGATATTGGAGGCAGCCATCGAGAAGATAAAAATGTTATCTGGGGAGCAATCACAGAGACAATTTATAGCTCAAAATGCACATCTCAAATTATCTAAATTTGCTGAATTCACAAAACAAGGCAAATTAAAAGAAAAACTACTCCATAATGCAAAATTGAATTTGCAAGAAATAAGGGGAATCCTCAAAAAAAATGAATTAAACATAAACATGAATCCTATGTATGCTTTCTTAAAGATCCTAAAATTTCATGAAACTTAAACTGCATTTCTAATCTCCTCCTGGGTAATTGGAGGAAATACTTAGGGAATGTGCCAAGAGGACATTCATATGAAGAACACTTATATATATCCATGTACCTCAAAGGACTACGCTCTTAGTGAACATGGGAGTTATAAAAGTCAATCCACAAAAGGCAACACTAAGAAAACACATTTGCTCAGATCTTGAATCTGAGCAGAAGGGGAATGTATCTCTCTTGGGAAAGTCAACCCAGCTCTCACATGGACTTGTGGGCTGATTCCACATTACTTGTATGACACAAAATCCTTTGAGACAGATTTTTCATTTAAGATGGCCCTATAATTATTAGTATCCCTAGACAACTTGAAGAAACAAATCCAACTCATCTCTGGAAAAGTACTGCTCAACCCATGGCTTAAAATATTTCACAATAAAGTTACAATACATATGAAAATCACAAAATGCTTTCCTTCAAAGTCAATCCTGAAAAAGCTTCAAATATTGGAAAGGAAAGAGAAAATTAAAATATCAGGAAATATGTAAAATGAAAGGACCTATTGTCAAGTGTATTTGAAAAAAGCACCAAATTTTTTTAAGAATTAAAACAACATTTATTATTAAATAAATATCAAAAACTCAATAAATGTGTTAAACAGTAAATATGACATATCTGAAAAGAATGATCTGGCAATAGATTTAAACATTTGAAGAATTTACACAATGAAGCACATAGAGATTATGCAATGGAAATTATGAGGTAGGATTACAAAGTTTAACATACATCTAAATATAGTTCTAAAAGGACAAAGTAGGGAGAATTTGGGAAATGCAATCTGAAGCTATAATTCCTAAAATTTTTTTCTGTAATTTACAAAAAGAGAAAGTTCTCAGGTTGAAGAATTATAATGAATCCCAAAAAAAGAAAAGGAAAGAAAAAGGCAAATATTTGGAAGGAGAAAATTTTTTCTGGTTATCTAGGATTGGAGGCTTGAGGCTTAGCATGAGGAAATAGTTTACCAGTCCTGCTAGGCTGGAGCTTGGACAGATCTTTCTGGGTCTCTTTCTGGGTCTTGAAGAGAGAAACTAAAACTCCCGGGTCTGTTAATCAAAGTATGAAGAAATGCAAACTGAGTTGTTTTTCACGAAACTATGGGGAAAGGATGGGTTGCATAAATATTCTTCTGAAGTCAGGAGAGGAAGAGGAGCCTTCCCGGTAGAAACGAAGGAAGGAAAAAGCAGAAACCCAGTGGTGGCAATTAAACTTTTTTTTTTTTTCTCTTTTTCCTTTTTTTTCTTTTAAGGTACCAGGCTGGGGATTGAACACTGGGACCTCATATATGGGGTGCTACCGCTCAACCACTGAGCTACACCTGCTCCCTTAGTTGGTTTTCTCATTTGTTTGTTTTGTTTTTAGGAGGTAGCAGGGAATGAACCACTACTTTGTATATGGGAAGCAGGCACTCAACCACCTGAGCTACACCTGCTCCCAGCAATTAGACTTTTGATGATAGAAAAGTTTGGGGGGTAATCCGGCAGGTGTGTGTGTGTGTACATTCATGTTTGTGTATATATACTGCTACAAGGAATAATTATTCTTCATTGCCCCATTAATTTTCTGTAAAAACTTAAAAAGCAGCAATTGAATGGCTGAATGAAAGTGATTGGATGAAGTCAAAATAGAGTTAGTCCTTATAAATAGTGTATAGCTGCTGCTAGATTACTCTTTTAGTGTATTAATTTGAAATTATTTATATATTAAATCACAAAACCTATCTGTCTCTTGTATTATGCTATTCATTAAAGGAAGTAGCATGTTGGATTAGATATATGAAATTTTGGTAAAGAGGTAATTATTATAAAACTTTTTCTGACCCCTGAAAAATCTCATTTAATCCCTACTGATCAAAGTAATAATCATTATGAGAGGACATAATTCCTTGCACTTGGCAAAAAAAAAAAAAAAAAAAAAAAAGCTGAACCAGAAATGTTGGTAGGATGAAGGAGAAAATCCAGGTAAAATGACAGAAGCTGGCAGATTGCTAGACATCTGGTCAGCATTTTGAGACTATCGTGTGTGAACTACATGTTGAATAAAGTCCTCACCCTGGAACTAAGCTATAGTACCCATATTATGATTAAAAAAAAAAAAAAAAAACTTGAATGTTTGTAATGAGGAAATAAAAATTGACCTGAGGAGATCAAGATATTCCAGGGAATATAACATCAAATTTAAATGAAATTTGTAAAAAAATTATGAAATTAGCATTATAGACTTTCACGGATGTGCTATTTTGGTAGTATATTTAACTTGGAGAGTCAGTAATATGTGAGATAACTAAAATAAATGTCTAAGCAATTCCTTCATAAGGTAGCAAGCTGGAAAATGTTATTTATTCCTTGCCTACAATCTCTTAAGAAATTAATTTTTTCCTTGAAGGAGGATAGAATATCCTAACATACATCCTTTGGCTTCTACGGAGTTTAGGTTGTCTTTGGGTATTATTTTAGATATGGGCTATGCACCAAGTGAATAAGAATCACCCAGGATGATATCTGAAATTGCATTCCCCTGTGCGTACACTAGTTCTGGAGATGGAAATTTGTAATAATCTTTCTCTACTTAAAGTATGCGAAATTGGACCACTTCTGTGGGGCTGCTGGTGGTAAGCTTTGGAAAACCCAATAAATGTTACTTTCTATCACAAGATAGAGACATGTAAAAGGTGCGCAGTGCCAAAACTGGATTGAAAATTTAAATTGTGGTAGAAATTGACCCAGAATTTTAAGGGGAGAAGTCCTGTAACAATTATTTAAAAATTGCCTCCAGGCAGAATGCCTTAAAAGAGTTCCTGGCTTCTCTCAGATCTAATCATTGTAGATGACAAGTGTGTGTGTGGGGGGGTGGGGGGTGGGGTGGGGGTGATAAACTCCAGAATCAGCAATAGCTATAGAACATACACAGCTCATAATAACAAAACCTTTAGGAAACCTTTAGGATGACAAATGTGGTGAGGTCCTAGCATGCAGATAGAGGCAGGGACATGGCAGCCTAGCAAGGCAGAGGACCAGGTACCATAAATGAAGGAAAGTTAGCATGACAACTTTCTAGCTGCATTCATATCTCTCACTCACATTGCCCTAGGGGGGTGGTTACCTGGCCCACTGATACCAGTACAGGAGCAGTATAAGCCATTGGCTCAGAAGACATTGTAGTATCAGATGGCATGGGCATCTGGCTCTGTTGAAAAATATTTTAACAATTGCAATTAAGCTTGCAAGACCCTAAAAATTCCCTTGTCACCCCAATGAGATAAACTCGCTCAATAGGAAGATTAATTCCTGGCAAATGGAGTGCCTGGGTGAAGCCCTGAGATGTTTCCTGAGATCAGAGAAGATGAACGCAGACTACACAACATGAGAGCTTATCTGAATTTGAGGGCCCACCCTGTCTTTCCTCACCAGGTGGATTAAAAGCTTGGGTGTAGTCTCAGATCCCAGCAGGTTTTCTAATAATTTTCAAGCAATATGAGCCAAAGGAAAACTTATAATATTCCTGAGGAATGCAAGCTCTATAAAATAATCACAATAAGTGAAACAGCTAATAACAGAGAAATCAGAAGAAGTAAATCACAGAACAAACCCTCAAAATATGAATAGTAAATATCCTTAGAGAGCGGTTAAACAGTAGTGGAGCTTTCTGTGCTACCCAGAGTGGGGTCCATATGGAGTGGTCCTGTATGTCCCTTGAAACTTGGAGGGGAATTTCCACAATGTTTGGTACACTTGATGTCCTGAAGATGAAAAAGGAGGATGTCCTTAAATTCCTTGCAGTAGGAACTCACTTCGGTAGCACCAACCTTGACTTCAAATAGAACAGTACATTTACAGAAAGAATAGTGATGGCATCAACATTATGAATCTGAAAAGTCTCTGGACAAAGATTCTACTGTCTGCTTGTGCCATTATTACCATCGGAAACATGGATGTCAGAGTCAGAGCATCCAAGAATAATAGCCAGCAAGTGGTACTAAAGTTGGCCACTGCCACTGGAGCTATTCCTCTTGTTGGCGCTTCACTCCAGGAAACTTTATTAACCAGACCCAGGTGCTTTCCAAGAGCTGTGTATTCTGGTGGTCACTGATCCCAGGGGTGACCACCAGCCTCTCACAGAGGCATCTTACATTAACCGACTGACTTTGCTCTGTGTAGCGCAGATTCTCCTCTACATTTTGTGGACATTGCCATCCCGTGAAAAACAAGGGAGCTCACTCAGTGAGTCTGATGTAGAGGACACTGGCCCAGGAGGTTCTGCACATGCCTAGCACCATCTCCTGTGGTTAGGTCATGCCTGCTTGAAATGGAAGGTCAGGCTGCTGCTGGAAAGGCTGTGACCATGGAGGAAGTTCAAGGTGAATGAACTACTCAGGCTCCTCAGTTTACCGATACTTAACCCAAGGTGGCAAGATTGGTCTGAAGTTGTGCAGGTGCCCTCCATGCCTATTCAGCAGTTCCTTACTGAAGACTGGAGGCATCTGTCTATAACTGAAGACTAGTCTGCAGCTCCTGCTGCTTAGGCCACTGAATAGGTCAGAACAACCCCTGAGTGACCTTAAGCTATTCTTCCACAAGCTCTTAAACAGAAAATGGAAAGAAGTTTGGTGGAAAATAAACAACAGTTTCTATTAAAAAAATACAAAACAAAAATCAACAACAACAAGATGATGTTGGAAACTTAAGCAAAAGCATGCAGTTATGAAGAACCACTTGAACACATTGGATAGGAAAAATATAACAGATTAAATAAAGAACTCGATGTTTGGGTTAAACAATAGAATGCCAAAATATCAAGAGTAAGTTAAATAATTGGAAGGTCAGTGAAGTTCTTATTTCAAAATCTACCCAACACTGATAAAGAGATGGAAAACAAATGAAATAGGAGACCACTGAAGATGAAACTAATGTTCAATACCTGTACAATATGAGTTTCAGGTGGAGAGGAAAGAAATGAGGAGTACTTCAAGAAATAATGCCTCGCTTTTACCTAGAATTGTTTGGCTTTTTTTTTTTTTGAAAGAAACTTTAAGTCCTCATATCAAGAGGGTGCAAAAGGTAGAAAAGGAATAAGTGGGAAAAACAAACAAGCAAATACAGATATGTAGAAATTGTACAGAGAAATTTAAGAACATTAGAAACAAAGAAAATCGTCATATCTAGAAGAAAAGAACTGTCATTCACAAAGAAATTTCAGAATAATGACAGATTCTTAACTGCAATTCTAAATTGCATAAAACAATGGCTATATATCTTCAAAATGTATAAAAATACTTTTGAAAATTCTTTAAACTCAAGTAAAATATTATCTGTGGTATAAAACCTTTTAAAAATTGCCACACAAAGACTCTTTTTAAGTGTCTTATTGGATTCTGGCAAGGAAAAAAATAAGAATCTAAAAGGAATCAATGAAACATGGAATGTAAAGGTGAATAAATAATCTCAAAAAGTATAATTTAAAATCTGGGTGTTGAATTGGTTTAATATAAATCCCAATTTTAGTTATCTAGGCTGCTGGAATGCAATATACCAGAAATTGTTTGGCATTTACAGAGGGGATTTACTAATGTGAAAGTTTACAGTTCTGAGACTGTGAAAATGTTCAAATCAAGGTTGTAGAAGGCAACACTATTTTTCCCAAAAACTGGCTACCAGCAGTCCTCAGGTCCTCTGTCAAATTGTAAGGCACATCGTGGTGTCCTCTGGCCTCTCCTTTCTCTTCTGCATTTTGTTGCTTTAACATTTGGCTTCCTCTGGCTTTCTCTCTAGCTTCTATGTGTTTCTTTCTATATTCAACCTTTTTATTTTACTTTATCTTTTTAATTTTTTTAAAGATTTATTTTTTATTTATTTCTCTCCCCTTCCCCCCCAAACCCCCTGTTGTCTGCTCTCTGTGTCCATTTGCTGCGTGTTCTTTGTCCGTTTCTGTTGTTATCAGAGGCATGGGAATCTGTGTTTCTTTTTGTTGCACAATCTTGTGTGTCAACTCTCCGTGTGTGCGGCGCCACTCTTGGGCAGGCTGCACCCTCTTTCACTCTGGGCAGCTCTCCTTATGGTGCGCACTCCTTACGTGTGGGGCTTCCCTACGCAAGGACATCCCAGCATGGCACAGCACTCCCTGCGTGCATCAACACTGCGAGTGGGCCAGCTTCACAAGGGTCAAGGAGGCCTGGGGTTTGAACTGCAGACCCCCCATGTGGTAGATGGATGCCCTATCCCCTGGGCCAAGTCTGCTTCCCTATTCAACCTTTCTATAAAGGACTCCAGTTAAGAGGATTAAGACCCACTCTGGGTCATGCCCTACTGAAGTAACATAATTACAAAGGTCCCACTTACAATAGGTTTATACCAAGAGGAATTGATTAGCCCTAAGGACATGATTTTCTGGGTCCAAAAAGTCTCAAACTACTACAATCCCCTTCTATTCTTTACCCCTCCTTGTAGTGATGCCCTTTTAAGTGTGATTTTGCAGATTTACCCAAGCTTTTTCTGATCTTTTGAGCCTGGACAGGCTCTTTGGCCAATAGAAAGCTGTGCAGAAGTGAGTTTATGCTCTTTCAGAACCTTGGCCATGTACTCCTACTTGCTCTCTTGGAACCCTGACATTACCAAATGAAAACTCAGGGCCAACCTACTCTGTGATGGAAGTGGACCAGCTTTGAATGACATACTGGTTGTCAGTTGACTTAATACTTTCTTTACAGAGCCTTCACTCCTGGATACCTCTAATTTCCTTGAAGAGTCCATGACAGGATACTCTGCTCTATTTTATTCTCAGCTGCTCTTCAGATTCAGGTTTTATACTGAACATTGTAGACTCTTGAAATTGAAAGGAAACTTAAAGGTCATATTCCTGTCTAAAGCTTCAGATCTCTTTCTTAACATATGACATTTACCATTCTGCCTGAGACAAAGCACTATTTATGTTTCTTGGTAAGACTCTTGGTTCCCTGGTCAGAACACTTTCTTTACCTCTGCTCGCCTGCCTTGTGACAAAAATTTATTCTCTCTGGGCTTTTCTTTCATACCTTGCTTTACCTTTTATTCCCTAATATAATTTATATTGAACAGTATTTGCTCTAATGGCCGTAGATGTACAGAGAAGACAAAATGACTGTCTTTTTAAGGTGCTTTAGGGAAATAAGCAATTAGTTTGAAAATGTCCATATTTCTTATAATCGGTATTTGAATGAATGATCAGGTACCAGTAACAGAAAGGAAGTTAAAATTTTCTTATACTGCAAAAATGAAGAATTGTTAGCTTATAAATCCAAACTTCAAGTAGCACAAGGATTTAGCCAGGTAGTTGTCACATTTTTAATAGCAGCTTTACTGTTTATTTTTAGTCAAAAAATGATTAATTCACTTAGTTGCACCAACCAAGTAGGGCTAAACTGGGTCCAAACCCCTACAACTCAGTCCCAGAAGGTAGATTCTTGTTATGGACTTGATGTGGGTGGAAATCAAGCTCTACACTTTCTGCAGGGTTCTATTTATGGATAATTGCAGAATATCAAGGAGCTTGCATCATTTTGCAGTAAAGCTGTTAGGAATTTATACTTTAGATCTCATTTTTGAAAATGAATGAAACTACCCTAATGCACTCTAGTGGGCTTTTTATTACTGTTGGTAGCTACCTTAAAGTGAGCAGAATTAGATCCCTGAAAATCACTCTTAGTTATATATTTACCATAAATCTATGCTGCTATAAGTAAATGGAAGTTACTGGTAAAGCAAATCTGACATGCTAAGGTGTGACAGCTCTGAGAACTTTCACAAGAAGAGTCATTTTAAATTAAGACAGATGGAAAATCTTTACACAGTTTGTATTTTTTTTAAAACCAAGTACTTCAAATTATTTGATTCTGAATGTATTTGTTATTCTTGACTTTTGCTTGCAGAAATTCCAATGACAGTTACCCATATTTTAAACATTAACTTTCACAGGAACAAAAAGTGCATTTCTTTACATTTCAGACAGAAACAATGAAGGAAAATTAGGTAAAATGAAGCTCCATTGAAGAATATTATTCATATAAAACAATGAGATATCTCTACACACCTACTAGAATGGCTAAAATCCAAAAAATCCAACACCACCAAATTGTGGCTGGGATGTGGATAAAGAAGTCTCACTCATTGCTGGTAGGAAGGTAAAATGGTACAGTCACTTTGGAAGGTAGTTTGGCAGTTTCTACAAAGCTGAACAAAGACTTTCCATATGATCCAGCTATTGCATTCCTAGTTATTTACCCAAGGTTTTGGAAATTTAGGTCCACACAAAATCCTGCACATGAATGTTTATAACAGCATTATTTATAATTGCCCAAAAGTGGAAATAATCAAGATGTCCTTCCACAGGTGAACTGATAAACTTAGGTGTATCTACACAATAGAATATATCTTTCAGTGATAAAAATAAATGAGCTATCAAGAAATGAAAAAAAACCATGGCCAAACCTTAAATACACATTGCTAAAGAAAGAAACAAGTCGGAAAATGCTACATGTTATACAATCCCAACTATATAACAACGTGGAAAATATAAAATTATAGAGACTGTAAAAAGATCAGAGGTTGCCACTGGTTCTGAGAGGAAGGAGGAAGGATGGAGCACAGGGTATTTTTAGGGCAGTGAAACTATTCTGTAACTATTTTAGGGCAGTGAAACTATACTGTGTTGGTGGATACATGATTTTATATATTCTTTAAAACACATAGAAGTGTATTTACAAAGAATGAACCCTAATATAAACTATGGACTTTAGTTACTAATAATGTATTAGTATTGGTACATCAACTGCAGCAAATGTACCACAGAAATGAAAGGTGTTAATAGGAGAAACTAGTGCATGTGTGTGTTGGGGGGGCGGTCTTAGGGAAGGAATATAAGGGAACTCTGCACTTTCTATACAAGTTTTCTGTAAACTCACAACTTATAAAAAAAATAATGTTTATTAGTAAAAAGACATTATTTTTTAAAAGACTACTGCCTATATGCATATGGAAGGGATGCTAAGTCTCTAGTTCTTGACCATATTTCATATATACCTAGTTCCCCATGTTTCCCACTGAACCCACTAACTTGGTGGCCTTGTGATCCCTACAAAATTGGTTGTTATGCCAAGTTGCCCAATTAGCCATAGCAACAAATATTTCTCCCATCATAACCCAAGTTCTTCAAAATTGTTTATGCCTGAGCATGTCTCCTTTGAACAGCCTGCCTTTTACATACTATCCATGAAAGTGAGGTATTGCTTATGTTGTGTCTAGAGAGTAGAGATAAGGGAGAAAAGTTGTAATTGGATATTTTTTTTAGATTTAGCCACATTTTGAATTAATATTTGGTTCACTGCATATTCAACTTATAAATGACCACAAGAAATCTTGACAGAAGATGGACATTCAAAATGGTGGTCTATTCAAACAAGAGTTACACATAATAATGCAACAACAACAATAATCTGTAAATTGAAAACAAAAGCTAGTCAAGGACAAATGCTGACCTAGCTGTGGCACTGGGACAGTAGGTGTGAACAGGCAAGCAAGGATAAATGGTCATTTTTGTTATGCTTTCTCTTGGGTCTTCATTACAAGATAGAGTTTGCTAAAGTTGACAAGCAGGGAAGGTAAAAATTCTTTTATTTTGTGACTCCATATGCCTGAAACCTGGAAAACATTCATTCCCAGTGCCAATCACCAATATTTCCTATCCTTCCTTGGGACGATGTGACTAATTCTGGCCAAATGACACACACACACATTGCAAGACTCAGATCATAGGATTTGATGTTGATTTTTAAAATTTTGCTAATTTTAAGATTCCCTATTAACTAAATTTAGCATTTATTTTGAACACCATAGAGATATTTGAATTTTAGAGAGGTAAAGAAAAGAATCAGTTACTTCAAATTACTAATATCAAAGAATCAGGAGTTAAAGCACCAAAACAAACCTAAAAGAACCAAAAGGAGGGAAAAAAAAATAGTGAGGGAAATCATGATCACCTGTAGGCTAACTTTCATTTTGCAAGTGCTAAATGAGGGTGCTGGGTTAGCTGATACAGACCATTGTCTGTTTTCTACTTTATTCTATTGTAAATTATTTAAAAAATCTAATACTAGTTGTATTTTATAGTTAAATAGATTTCTATACTCACAAATATTTATCACTTCTTGCAATCAAGTCAAAATTTAAATAGGGTATAAATTTTGATAAATCAATTAAATTGCCATTACTTTCTATTAGTTTATTTTGTAGTTTAAAGGAAAAAAAATCATCTCAATATTAAAAAGAACATTCACTTTACTGTTTTGATTTCCTGTTAGCAATTACACAGTCAGTTGATCATTCTGACAGTAACTTTTCCAAGGTTTCTCCAAGATTTCATTCTCACTCATGAAATTTTACAATGTTCTGATATAATGATTAAAAATGGTTTCATTGTATTTTACTACTGAAAGACATCTCTACAGCCTGTGAGTTTTTTAAAAACAATATTGTCCCTCTCTACTGATATTGTAAATTGATTTAATTTTTCGCAGAACATTCAAAAATATTTCTTCATATAATTAAATGACAGACTATGTATTAATATTTTAGCATGTGTGAGGTGTATAGTCAACTTTACCAAAAGTAAGAGACATTGTCAACAATAAAAAGCTAAATAAAAAATGCCACATTATGTTGACATTCATTTTCTTTCATTAATTTGTAGAAACTGAAAGTTATCTCAGTCAATGGATTAAATTTGCTGAAGTAAAAGTGAAAGTTTGAATATTTGGTAGAAAATAATTTTTTTTAAAAGATTTATTTATTTATTTCTCTCCCCTTCCCCCTCCCCCACCCTAGCTGTCTGTTCTTTGTGCTTATTTGCTGCGTGTTCTTCTTTGTCCGCTTATGTTGTTGTCAGTGGCATGGGAATATGTGTTTCTTTCTTTTGCGTCATCTTGCTGTGTCAGCTCTCCGTGTGTGCAGCACCATTCCTGGGCAGGCTGTTCTTTCTTTCGCACTGGGCAGCTCTCCTTATGGGATGCACTCCTTGTGTGTGGGGCTCCCCTACGCAGGTGACACCCCTGCATGGCACGGCACTCCTTGTGCGCATCAGCACTGCATGTGGGCCAGCTGCACAAGGGTCAAGGAGGCCCAGGGTTTGAACCATGGACCTCCCATGTGGTAGGCGGATGCCCTATCCATTGGGCCAAGTCCGCTTCCCGGCAGAAAGTAATTACATCACAACCTTTTATACACAAGTTGAAACATTAGGAACATCTTTGAAATTATTATTTGCAAAAAGAGGAATAATTCTTTATATTTTTAAAGCTTTCTTTTCTTCCTAATAAATTTTATTCATTTTCTCAAAACATATTATTTTAAATTAGAAATATCATAGCTCAAATTAAATAAGATACATAATTCCTAGCCAAGGACTATTGTCACATACATCCTCTGAATCTTATTTTGATCTTTTTAAGATGTTTGTAGCATATATGTTTCTTCTTAAACCACACTTAAAAATGATTGTATCACTATAACTTTGAAAATATCCCTGAATTTTTATTAAAACAATGATAGAATGCCTATCAAAATATAGCTAGGATAAAAATAAACACACAGAAGCATTGATTTCTTACAGCAAGTTTTATTCCTTACATATATCATAAAGCAATTTTGAAACTAGAAGCTAGAATAATGAATTTGCCAGCTCATACTTAATTCTTTCTTCTATGTGGGGAAATTTTTTTGGCCAAAGAGAAGCTGTGAAGCTCTTACATATCACTAGGGAAATAACCAATAAAATGTACCTCTTTTAAATTTGGTTCCTTCACATGCCAACATTGTAAGCATATCCCAATTTTTTTCTTATTGTTTGTTCCACTTTCATTCAGTCATGACAATAATGACAGGAGGAAAGCATATGCTTCCACATAAGCTAGAAGAACTTGAAAGTGTGATTAAATGGAACCACTTGAGACACTTAAATAGCATTTAAGTCAGAAATATATTCACCAAATGCAATGAATGTCTCATAATGATGGAGGAGGTTGTTGTTATGGGGGGAGGAGTTGGGTGAGGGGGGTGGGGGTCATATGGGGACCTCATATTTTTTTAATGTAACATTAAAAAAATAAAGACAAAAAATAACATAAAATAAAAAATAAATAGCGTTTACAGAGCTTATCATTTATTTGGCTCATCAATGTTTATGTTGCTCAATGAACAGAATTGTCCAAAAGTGACTCAAGTCACTCAGTCTGAATTGCTTGCAACATAGACAGGTGGGAACAAGGACCCATCCTTCTCCCAGCAGAAGGAGATGCAGCTGAACTCAGCTTTGGAACATGTAGCTTCCTCACCCCTTTAAGAGGGCATGACAGTTTACAACTGGTCCCAAGGTTTCCAAGTACTAGAAATACTAACTAGTGTAAGCTGTGTATATCTAAACCAAACTGCATAGTTCTCCTAGTAACAGTTACTCAGATAGTTCTCTTAGTAACAAGCTATTTTTCATCCTCCACTCTTAAAAGGAAGAATAGCATCAGGAAAGAGCCACTCCTCTGGGACACAAGCTCACTGCATGCTCATTGAGAACGGTTATCACACACAGTGTAGGCAGTCTAGGCCACGACTGGCCAGTGTAGGCAGCAAACACAATGTAGGTAGTCACTGGCCAGTGTAGGCAGACTGGCCAGGAACACAATGTAGGCAGTGCTTGGCCAATGTAGTCTGGTGGCAGAGTTGGAGGGACCTGTCACCCTTGTTTTATATAGAAAAGCAATGTTACCATATTATAAATAAATTATCAATTTGGGGTTAAGGTAACCTTCTTTCTCTCTTAGCAACTACACCTGCCCATCATTAAAATGTCTTTTTCAGGAAAAGGGGCTGTATATTGAGAAGGCGAAAAGCATAAGCTTTGGAGCCACACCACGTGGGTTTAGATCCACAACTGAAATACTAGTTCAGTGTATCATCTAGGCAAGGAATTTACAGTAACTGCACCTCAGTTTCTGAGACAGTTTGAGATTATTTTGTGAATTCCCAAAAGAGAAAGATAATGCGTGTAAACTAATCTATTTCTTTGGGTGATACCCTTAATTGCATTAAGTCTAGTTGAGGGGGGCTTTGATTAGATTACTTGATAAGATCAATTTAGGATTTTGTTTATATTAAGTCAGTGAGTTATGATTCAGGCTAAGTCTCTGCCCTCTTGCTATACCTGATGAAAAGTGATACAGACAGTCAAACACAGACACAGGACAAAGGAGCATATACATTTGATAATGCCATGTGAAAGAGGTCTTGCCCACCTAAGCTGCAAAGAAAGAAAACAAACCCTATACCAGGTTTGTCTACAGCTGCAGAAAGGTGGAGACCTCAGCAGAAATCAGTGGCCATCTTGCTTTGCCCATTGCCCAGACAACAAAATCAACAGGATCTGACTTTGGTGAGAAAGCACCTCCTAAGGTACCCTGTTTTGTAATTTTCAAGGCCTTGAAACCATAAGCTTTTAACCAAAACACATCCCGTTTCTTGCATCAGCAGCCCATTGGCAAACTAAAACAGTTCCTTACTTGTAAAATAAGAGTATCAATAGTACTTAGCTCACAGAGTGTTTGTGAAAGTGGAAAGAGATCTATTACTTGACCACTTAAAATTATGTTGGGGTTCCAGAAGTTTCTCCAAAGGTAGCTATTATTAGGACAAGCATATAATTTACAATGCAAATCACACTTTTGTGAATGAAAGGGTGCATTATTAGTAATTATTCCTGTACTTAAACTAGGACTCTCCCAAGGCAAACTAGAATATACAATCAACTTATTATGAATGAGTAGTTTCTTACTGACTATAGTATGTCTAATATATTCTATAAATGTAGAAATATAATATTAATCAATTACAGAGTTATTAAGGAAAGGCTGGTCAAAGATATAGGAATTTGTGAAGCTGAAATTTTTAGAGAGGGAAACGGACTTGGCCCAGTGGTTAGGGCGTCCGTCTACCACATGGGAGGTCCGCGGTTCAAACCGGGCCTCCTTGACCCGTGTGGAGCTGGCCCATGCGCAGCGCTAATGCGCGCAAGGAGTGCCTTGCCACACAGGGGTGTCCCCCGCGTAGGGGAGCCCCACGCGCAAGGAGTGCACCCGTAAGGAGAGCCACCCAGCGCGAAAGAAAGTGCAGCCTGCCCAGGAATGGCGCCGCCCACACTTCCCGTGCCTCTGACGACAACAGAGGCGGACAAAGAAACAAGACACAGCAAATAGACACAGAGAACAGACAACCAGGGGAGGGGGGGGATTAAATAAATAAATAAATCTTTAAAAAAAATTTTAGAGAAATGTTAGAATTAAATGTATAGTAATTGAAAATGGAGTTTTACTGCAGTTGGACCAATAACAATGAAAAATGGAAAAAAATCTACCAAGTAAATGAAAAATATATACAAAAAGGTGTTTCAAAATAGTATGGCCTTCATCAAAATTGATAAAGCCCTCACAAATTTTTTACAGAAATATGTTTTTTTAATGGTCATTCTGTGAAAGCAAAATGAGAAATGATGGATGTTCTGTTTTAATGTAATATACTTTTTTCAAAAATATGCCAAGCATTATTCAGTCCAGTAATTAGTACATGGTAGCAATTACAAGATGCATTGCAGTAAATGAGAGGAAAAATAAACATATTTTTTTTGCATTTATTTCATTTTTAGGCTAAGTTATCAATATATATTTTACATTAAATATAAAATGTTAGTTTCAGTTTTAAGTGGATTTACATTAATCGTCCATTTGCCAATACCAAAAATTCAAGGATAATAAGAAGGTCCAGGACCTTCCTCAATAGGACTACTGAGAAGATTAAATGAGATGGTGTATTAACTGCACTAAGCAGAGTACTTGGAGCATACTTGAAATTTAATTCATTTTAACTATTATTATTTGTCTTAGCTCCTGGCTAAAGGCTGAGATGAGAAACATGAATGAAATATAGATTCTGTCCTCTGAATGCACACTCTGCCATTGGAGAGTCAGATAAACCAAATAGTTACAAAGCAATTTGATCAGTACTATGATAGAGATTAGTTCAAACTTCTGGCTAGGGATGAGATGGTAGAAAAATGAGTTTAGACCTTGGAACTGTGATTATCAAAGAACGAGAGTTTCAAAGAGAATTTTAGAAAATTTCAGGCATATTTCCTAACTTTTCAGATTGGCTTTAGATGAAACAGTTATTCTCCACTTATTACCTTTTGTTAACATGACAGAAATATCATGTGAGCAATGGCCTTATAATTTGGCCACCTAAGATTCTGTGTTTAAGTGAGCTAATGTTTTTGCTTACCATTATGTCATTAAGAAGATAGACCATTGATTATTTAGTTCATATATTATTTTTTAAAATCTCTAAAAACTATGGTCACCAAGGTGGGGAAAAAACTATATGTTAATGTCATCCAAACCTCATGCTTTACCAAGAGTCAGAGCAGAATCAGAGGTGTTTCAGCAGAAAGAGAGTGTCAGCACACAAAAGGACTGTGCACATCCTGGGCCTTTGTCCTCTGATCCAGTCCTCGAACTCCTCCTGCTCTGCTCTGACCCCTCTCTGCTGCTGTCTAATTACGATTCAACAAAGGCATTTAATGCAAGATTAGAGGCAGGGATCTAGGAAAAAGCTAGCCTCTTTCTCCTTGCTTCTCTCTGTCTAAGGCAGTGTCTTTCCCTGGGTGCCACTTCCTTTGTCTTCAGGAACCACAGGTCCTGCTCCAGCAGTTCTGTCCCCTGAATGTCTTCATTCTTGGTGTCTTAGTAGCTTCCCCGTTCTTGCTAATCTTGGTGCAGCCTCATCACCTCTTGCTTGGCTTCTTAGCTTTTCCATGACCTACCTAACCAATTCCCTGAATTGTATTTTCTCTCTTTTGAGAAATTAATGTAGTATCTGTTTTCCTGGTTAAACCCTGATGGATACAAACTCCCTGGAGGAAAAACGCAGCTAACAATGTGAACAAGCAGTAGGAATTATTAGAGGTGACTTAAAATGTAAAGCAAGTCAATTTTTGTTTAAAACGTGATTTTGACTTGTGTCCTATAGAATCCTGAGATTTATATCCCTTTATGTGCCATTTCATTAAAATAAATACAGTTATTTTTAGAAGAAACAAATACAGAGTGAATCCATGTTTCTGGGATTGCTTTTCAGTTTATCATAGGTATCAGGTCATCTAAAGTAGCAAAGTTAGTAATAACCATGACAACATAAAGATTTTAGATCTAGACATGGGAGTTTCAGAAGTTCAAAAACAGCAAGAATAAAACAATAACAAAACTATACATACTCTAAGTTGTCATTCCCCTACCTAATCTGTTTCTAATTCAGCTTCTAATTGAAGCTAATTGTTTTCAATTTTCCCCTCAGTACAAACACATTTATACAACTATTATTTATTCATGCATATGTATTGTTATGCAAAGAAGTGTGAAAGAACAATTTATCATTTTAAAAACACTGTATTAGATTGTACCTCATATATCAATTAACTAATTATATTAATATAATACATTATATTACTATATTATCAAATGTAAAATATATTGTCTTAGAGAGAATTACTTACTTTATTTCTATTATTTAACAATTACCCAGTCTCATATAATGAAATTTTAAAAAGAGAGGAAAAACTACACTTTTTCCCATAAAATATCATTACCTGTAAATATATAGATTAGTGTTTCTTAAAATATTGCCTGAGAATGACCACATGAAAATTCACTTGAATTACTTTTAAAAATTACAAATCCCTGAGGCTGATCCTGTCTAATAAATCAAATTATTCATGTTTAACAAGTTCTTTTAGAGTTACTCATACTCATTAGTTTGGAAACTACCAAGATAGAGGAATGAAATCAATTTTTCTGACTAGATTACATCTCATTTCATAAATAGATTATGAAATGCTTAGACTATATCATTATATATCTATCTGTTTATATATATGTATATATATACACATCAGTAAAGAGATTTAGTTGAATAATAGTGAATAGAGAAGGGCTTCTATATGTAACAAACACTTTGTATTGAAATGTAAAAATCCCTTTGTTGGGCCAACTTGCCTATACAGTCAGATCAGAAATTCAAAAGATGAAAAATAAAGTACAAATGCAGGGCACAACACTGACACAGAAGAATCTATCTATCCTTAAAAGGAAGCACAGTATCCAAATGTGCAGTTAATAAGCTAAAATGGACAATAATCCGAGAGAAAATTCTAGCCTAAGGATTACATTAGCAAAGGCAAATGGAAAATTTAGTGTCCATTTTATTTATTACAACATAAAGAGCATAATAAATGAGTTTCAACAGAAGTATGTCTTGCTTTATGTTAGCTTTCAGTTTTAGACTATTCTTGGCAAGTGACCTATCCAATTGGGAAGGAAAATTTTAGTTTAACCAATTTAGCCATGGACCATCCCTAAGGGATCAGTAGGAGGCAGAGCAAAACTTTAAACACATTGTAAATTAGGCATACGGCAATTTGCAACTCAAACTAAGGTAAATCACAAAATAAATTCAGCCTGTTTGCTGACAGTTTAAAAAATGATTTAGTTCACAACGGTCCTGCTTGCTCTTCATCTTTGCAACGCCCACTCTTCTAATACCATACTAAAATACAGTAAAAAGGAGCTTATTGCAGCTTCTGTTCTTTCATGTATCAAGGCATTTGCAAAGGCATTTTCTTTTGAAATGATGTTCTTTTCACTCCTCTACCTGGAGTCCTAGGAAATGCTGCCTCCTCCATAACGTTTTATCTAATACACTGACCACAAAATAATTAGTGTATTTCATCTTTTTCCTGACATTACTCAAAGTATCTTTCACAAAAGAAAAATACTTTCAATGTCATTTAACACACAATATTGTAACTGTTATTTGTTCTGTAGTTGTTGAGAGGTAGATTTTTTTGTTTTCTCTTCTGTTTCATTGGTTATTACTAGATCTTCAAAAATAAGACTTCTTCATATAAAAAAAACTTAGTGAAGAATTCCAATTAAATACCCCAGTTAAGTAATACTTCATGATACACAAAGACATCCAGAATCTATGCTGTAATAATTAAACAATTTTGTTCATCATTTAAAGTTGAATGAGCAATAGGATATACACATTTGGTAAAATGAAGACTAAAAAGGACATCATAGAACTTGTATATCATGACTAGTATCATTGTCTTTACAAGATTTCATAATGAAAGTAGATTTAAAATGGTTTTAATTTATGTGAATAGATTAGTAAAACATGATGGAGATTATTAGTTATATAGCAGTTTAGAGAAATTATATATTAATCATTGAGACCAGGCTGATTTAGTTAAACACAATATACCTAATGAAGTTCATTTTTATTATGAATGTATAGCAAAATATGTAATGACAGTGATTTGTGAAAAAGAAGCAAATAAGTTGTATGTTAACATTTTCAAATACACAGATGGTCATCAGACTGAGTTGGCCAATGAAACATCATTATTTTTTGTTGGCCTGAAAAATGGTCACAATCCAACAACTATGTAAGACTATAGAGTTTTTAGGATTTAGGCAAAGAAAAGCACACAAGACTTTGTAGGATACTCATTTTATTTAGAAGTTTCTCTTCTACTTCCGGACATGAAATGGTCCAGAGTAAATTATTTTCTTCTTACTGACCTGGACACTATTTAGATGATGATATTTAAAAGAATGAAATATGCAGTTAAGTATAATATGCAAATTTATGACACAATGGTTTTGCCAAGATTTAAGATATATTATAGAACTATATAGCTGTTATTATTATTCAAGTGTCCATGCCATTCACCTTGGAATTTATTTTAAATACAAATGTTCAAAAGGCTGTAATTATTGACTTCTCAAAACTTCTGTCATATCAATGAACTCTTCTTCATTGGTTTTGACTGCATCAGTCAAATATTCCCTTATAAAAAATACTTTTAGTTTGCAAGGACAGGACATTTTTTAGAGTAAATGATTTTTCACCCCATTTGAACTGATTTCTAGGTGGGTAATGTCACTCAAAAATAGTGAGCTAGAATGAAGAATGTCAAAACAATTTGAAATCATATGGACAGTTCTGTAAAAGAAATACTTTAAGTAAGCTAATTTTTTTTTTTCTTTTTCTTGTGGAAAATCTGTCAAGTTCTATGAGGAATCAAGAAACTTAAAATATAATAAAAAGTATAAAATTCAAGTTTTATGAATGTGACTTATAATACTTAAATTGCCCTTCAGGAAAAGCAAAGTGAAGCAATTTGAAGTTCACTTGGATATTTTATAATACTATATTCTATGACTCTTCTAAAAGTCAAGTGCATTTAAATTTTAACTAATTCAAGCAATTTTAATTTAAAGAGAATAGGAAACTGTAAATCTTTAAAGATAATGAAGAGTCCCCCAATTCTTATCCAAACCTAGTGAAACACATACTTTAGTTTTTACATGTTTTACATGTATTTTATGTTTTACATACATATATTAATATCTGCAAAGTTGTATTTGGTTGCATTTCCTTTTGTATACTATGCTTTTTTTAAAAATTGCATTTCTCATGAATATTTCCATATTTCTAATGTCTAAATTATTTTAATTACTGAATAATAAGGGATATTGTAGTTTGTGAATATTTTTGCTTTGTTTTGTACTTTAACAATTGAAATCCCATTCTGTAAAAGGGCAAAGCATCTTAGACAACCTACATCAAGAAAATATGATTTTTACTTATTTAATAGGCTGTACTTGATAGGTTGCAAACAAGAACAGATTTCCATTTTTATTCAGAGTTTAGCCTTCTCTGTCAGATTTTCCTATCATGAAGGGTGTAGATATTTGGAACAGAGACTCTACAGTTTTTAGATACTTTCGGGTATGACTCGACCCATTAGTTCCTAAAAATACGTATGAAGATAAGAAGATTCAAACTAAAAATATTAATCTGTAATGGATTTCAAAGACTCCCCCTGCCACCCTTCCCCTCATATTGGTTTATATCCTTAGGAATTCCAAAGACCAGTGGGGTGTAATGAATAACGATCTGTTCTTGTTCCACATTCTTCTTGACTCTTTCTGAGTCCCAGTATTCTTTCATCCCCCTCTTGACCATCTTCCTCTCTTACTCAAACTGCTATTACAAAAATAATGAGCCATAAAAGATGAAAAGAAAGAGCCTTTTTAACTCAGCTTGTGCTATTTATTGTTTCCTCTTAGGTTTTTTTAAAATAAGTTGTTTATGTTTTTAAGATTTATTTTATTTATTTATCCTCCCTGCCGTGCCCCCCCCCGCATTGTTTGCACTTGCTGTGTGATCTCTGTGTCTGCTTGTCTTCTCTTTAGGAGGCACCAGATATGAAACCTGAGAACTCTTATGTGGGAGAGTGGTGCTCAATTGTTTGAGCCACCCAGGCTCCCTGCTTTGTTGTCTCTTTCATTGTGTTTCCTCTTTGCATCTCCTTGTTGCATCATCTTGATGTGTTGGCTTGCCATGCCAGCCTATTGCACCAGCTCGTTTTCTCCAGGAGGCACCAGGAATCAAACCTAGGACCTCCCATGTCGTAGGAAGGAACTCAATTGCTTGAGTCACATCTGCTTCCCTCCACTTAGTTTTTGAATGTCTGCTTTCAGGCCAAGAATCATATGTTAACTCTTTCTCCCTGAGATATTCTTGTGCATATTTTAGTGGGCACAAGTTTCATGAAGTACTGTTCCAAGAGGTATGACTTGGAAAAAAACAGCTAGGCTTGCAAAAATTCAAATATGACCATCATTGGATCAAAAACTTATCATCAGCTGCTCTACAAGTGCTGATTTATCACAGGGCCTAGGGAGTTTTTAATCCCTCAGACAGAATATTATTTGTCTTCCTGTTATGGCAGTGAATGCATTGACATTCCTCTGTATTTTTTAGATAAGTAAATTGTTTGATTTATGCAAGCAATGTGTAGAACTTGTCTGATGATACATGTTCACTCTGTAAATATGTCAGTTAATTGCAGAAGTGAAATTGAGACAAAAAAATTGTTTCCTTTATGGCTAAATCTTTGTGGTAAAAGTGCTAGATTAGAGGAAGAGAGAGAATGTTTTCTTGGTGCATGGTCTTCTTACCAGCTATGATTTGAGAGGGCAAATCCAGACATGTGATGAGACATAAAAATGATTTCAAGATTGGATGTCTGCCCACTTGATATAATAAGAGAAGATAATCTTAAATTTGACTGACAATACAGAAGAAAATACAAAGTTTAGTAGATTGATGGTAATGCTGGATCTTTGAGAAATTGTCTCTGCCCCACCAATACCGTGGTAGATAAGGCAAAAATGAGCCATCCTAGTGAGCAAAGTTATTCCTTAATTTCTGACTCCTTTTATCGAGTGTCCTCAAAATCCAATGCCAGTGATAGTCCCCTGGCTCCTGCTGGTACGGGCTAGTTAATTTTTGCTGCTCTATATTCAACTATCAAGACACAGTAGGTTTTTGCCTGGTTTTATCACCTTAGATATCAGCCTAATAGTCAGGAAAGGAGGAAGGAAGAGCCTCTGAGGGGAGCAACTTTTACCTTACAGGGGAGTGTTTTCTCCAGCATCTTCCCCAAAGGGAAAGTGCTTAGTTTTACCAGGAATGCTGGGGATACTTCTTTGGCTTCTGAGATTTCAGGGGTTCTGCAAAGCAAGTCTCCTCATGGGCATCCATTCAGGTATCCCATCAATGTTTAAAGATCGTAGGTTTTGCTCACCTGGGCTCTGAACTTAGCATACCAGACCTGCCTTGCCTACGCCCTTAAAAGTCTCTTGATTTTTGCAACTCTGCTCTCATGCGCTCAGGTGGCTCCTCAGTTGTGTTCACCATTCCTCTGCAGGAATTAAAAGCTTCTTTGGAGGGTACCAAAAAGGGATCCTGGCTCTCAAACTGCACTTTTATTACTTGTCAACAACATATAAATTCTCATAGCCTCTGAACTACATCTCTCAGCTTCCTAATAACCAGCCAACTTCACTGCCCTTTTAGGA
Organism: Dasypus novemcinctus; assembly: GCF_030445035.2. Taxonomy (NCBI): domain Eukaryota; kingdom Metazoa; phylum Chordata; class Mammalia; order Cingulata; family Dasypodidae; genus Dasypus; species Dasypus novemcinctus. The sequence goes on along the minus strand of NC_080679.1, from coordinate 51,616,683 downwards.
ACGGAATACCTGTATCTCCCCAATGTTTCAATCTTTGGACTTTAAGGGAGATCCACTCTACCACAATATATGCCTTTGTCTCCATTGGTGAAATCTTTAACATTTAGACTGCCACCTTTTGCCAGTGACTGTCCATGCCCCATCTTTCACAAATGGTATGTTCCTCTTTGCCTACCAAGCAGCAATGAGGAGTCTCAAAGCTCCATCTTACAGCCTATTTTCTTTGGACAATACCTAGTCCTACCTTTATAAATTTGGATCATCTGAGAATCAGACACCAAGATGTATTAACATGTAAGAGCTGTATTTATAAATGCTTGTGAAGAATAGAGGTGAAGAAACAGGTGCAGCCAGGGGTAGCCTTCAAACCGAAATACAAATCCAACCTCAGTTAAATGAGGGGAGAAAAGTTTCCACCAGGCCAATGATGAGTCTTTGAGCCAAGGTTGCCCATCACAGAAATACCACGTTTCATGGGAATGGGTCACCACTAGTGATCCCAGTATCATCAGGAATTGAATGGGACCAGTTGAATAAAGCATGGTCTCAGCATAAATGCAGTGGCTATGGATCCAGAGTGGTGATTTTGAAAGCTAGGATTGTCCATAAATTATTTTTCAATAGCAAAAGATCTGAATAGTATGTTTTCATGGTCATGACTATAGTATAGATTAAATGGGACAGAGTATCATGCCACTGTAATGAGTTTTGATATGAACCATTGCAGGTAATAGTAGCTACTGTAATAAATAACCTACCAAATTTCAGAGCCTTATCACAATTAGAGTCTAAATAACACTGTAGAATAATAGAAAAGGGAAATAAAAATTATTTCTCACCATGTGTCAAGGTTCAATGCAAGGATTTGCTGGACAACATTCCATGCAGTGACTCAAGGTTCATGGTTACTCCCGTTTTGTGGCTCTGTGGCATGATATGGTCATGGAGTTATTTGCTTCTAGCTAGGTCATAGTAAAAGGACAGGGTGGAGAAAGCACACCATCTCTGCAATTATGACGCTGAAAGATTATGTGCACTTTCACTCTACTCCATTATTTGTTACTAGGTGTATGGCCCCTCCTAAATGTTAAACATTCTGGACAATGCAGGCTTTGGGTGGACGTCTGCTCCCTACCAAAAAATAAACACTATGGAAGAAAAATATGACTCTATAGGCTGTTAGCTTTCTGTTATATTTATGGCATAGCTTAACATGAAAATAAAAGTCTAAAACAAATAAATAAATAAACGTATTTTGAATCTTTCACTATAAATCACACAATATGGATAGTAAATTAATGATGGCATAAAACATTTGAAGAATATATTACACATGTAAATACATATGTATGCAAATGTGTTTTGTCTGGCAAACCTGGTCAGGTTTTCTCAAAATATTTCTTTTATAACATTTCTAAAAGCAACAATTTCAAGTTGTGTTCTTAGGTAATAATGAATTAAAAGGGAATTGTGCTTTACATATAATTACTATTAAAATCTCAAAACAAACATATAAAGTTCCAGTAATATCTCAATTTTACGAAAATGAAAACTGAATCCAAACTGGAAGAGTATCCTTTAAATGATAAAGCAGATTTGAGCTCAAACTATCTAACACAAGTCTTCACTCATATCCACAATCATATCCCTAATTTAAATACACAAAATTAACCACTAGCTGAAATTTATATAAATGTGTTTTTACAATTGATATAACTTATTTCACAGCAATGCAAAGTGTGGGTGGTGGGGTGATGAATGAGAGCCCTGTATGGTAATATGTATGTTTGTTTTTAAGTTCACAACTTTTCCTATGCACTTATTGTTTATGTATGTTCAGATTTGAATGATGTATTTCAATAAAATTTTATTTAAAAAAGACTTTTGAGCAGACCAGTTATACTCAGAATATGGTATTAGTAAATTTATATTGCATATACGTGTTCTTTTCAGCCCAATTATATAGTAGATGCCTGAGAGCTAAGAAAGCTAATGCACAAGAGAGTAAAATCCTCGCAGGAATCAATGATATTGCTAATCAGAGCTCTTAGAAATAATTAAATCAAGGGACAGGAATAAGCACAGGGTCCTCAGATTGGTTCCCCAAGTCCTTTCTTTCATATCACATGTGCTGTGGAACAGGCTGAGCCTGCTGGTTAAGTTCATATGTCAACTTAGCCAGAATATGGTGTCTAGTTGTTTGGTCAAACAAGTTCTGGCCTGACTGTTACTGCAAGGGTAGTTTGTGGATTTTCATTATTAGCCAGAGACTTCTGGGAAGATGGTGTCAAAGTAGGTAGGCAGCGCTCGACTATCTCACAAAGGAAGGGCAAAAAGCTATCCAAGGGAATTGCTTTGGAGATCCGCTGACCAGGAGAGTGTGGCATATCAAACAGGAGGGGGAGGGACAGAGAGACAGAGTCCAAATGGAAACCATGAGTTACTGGCCCCTGTGATTGGGAAAGGCACATATACCCCATCCTCAAGGCAAATAGCCTCTGTAAAACTCCTGCCTCACTGCAATCAACTGAGTGGGGAAAGAACATTCTTCCTGGGAGGAGGACGGCTCTGGCAGAGAGCTGCGAGTGGTTTTATTTCAGCGAGTTTTGCCAATGGAGCCCCCTTTATATCTCAAAAAAAGACCCCAGACAGCATTGAAGTGACACTGGTGGGGGGAAAGGGGGAATCTGATCAGGCAGTCTGTCACACCCAACTGCCCTGGGAGAATGAGGAACTAGGTCAGTGAGGGTACGGCAGAGACAGGCTCCTAACCAGCCCAGGAGAACATGAAGACAGGAGAGCGAGTCAGCAAACCATCACAAGCCCAGATTCCCTAGATAAAGGGGGCAGGGAAAGCCAGATAAGCTTTCACATGCCTACCTAACCTGTGGAGTAGGTGTAGCACAGTGTGGGAACACATTCCTCCCATATATTAGGTCACTGGTTTGATTCCTGATACCTCCTAAGGGAAGGAGAGTGATTCACTGGGTTGTCAGAATACAAGCTAACACCTTATGACAGGGAACTTATTTGCTAAAATTTGTTTGGTTTCAGGTTTTTTGACCTGTTATTATTTTTTTTCTATTTGTTGTTATTCTTTATTTTATTCACTAAATTGGGTACCTTATCTGTGAAGGGCAGAAGGCACTGATTGTTGATGAGCACTGACAACCTGAAATGGTTCTTAGGGAAATAGGAGGGAAGCCTGACTTTCCTGGGATGTTTTTTTGTTGATTTGTTTGTTTGTTTGCATATTTGTTTGTTTTTAAATTTTTTTTCCCTCCCTGGTTTCTGGTGAGAAATCAGCACTTAATCTTATTGGGTATCCCTTATATGTAATGCATAGCTTTTCTCTTGCTGTTCTCAGAATTCTCTCTTTGTCTTTGGCATTTAATGAATATGTGTCTTGGAGTTGTCTATTTGGATTTTTTCAGATGGGAGTACATTGTGCTTCTTGGACAGGGATATCTATGCCCTTCAATAGGGTTGGAAAATTTCCTACCATTATTTCTTCAAATATTACTTCTGCCCCTTTTTCCTTCTCTTCTCCTTCTGGGACACCCATGACACATATGTTTGCATGCCTTTTGCCATCATCTAGTTTCCTGAGACTTTGTTCAATTTTTTCCATTCTTTTCTTCATCTTTTCCTTTTTATACTCACTTTCAGAGACCATTTCTTCCAACTCACCAATCCTTTCTTCTGCCTCCTGAAATCTGCTATTATATGATTCCAATGTTTTTTTAAATTTCATTTACTGCATCTTTCATTCCCATAAGATCTGCTATTTTTCTATGTATGCTTTCAAATTCTTCTTTGTTCTCAACCAGTGTCTTCTTAACATCCTTATTCTCTTCAGCCATCTCACTGAATTTATTAAGGAGATTTGTTCGAACATCTATGATTAGTTATCTCAACTCCTTTATGTCATGGGGAGGCTTATCTAGTTCCTTTAATTGATCCATAGCTTCCTGTTTCTTGGTGTGGATTGTAATTTTTTGTTGGTGTCTTCACATCTGGCTTATTAGAGTATTTTTGCTGGGTGCATGTTTTTCTCTTTAGTTTCTATCCTTTCTTCTATCCTTTCTCCCTATCCTGTCTCCCTTACTGGTTGTGTAAGTAGGAACCAAGCATGTAGTTGGTGCTGTAAGCTGTGGAGGCTCAAGCTGCCCTATTGCACCAGGGACCAATGAAGCTTCTTCCAACTTTCTCCTTTGCCAGGGGTAGGGACAGAGTCACAGTTGTGTGGAATAATCCAAGTGCAGGCCTAGACTGTAGTTGCCCAGAGAGACTGATGAAGCTTCATGCCCCTTTTTCCCCTGCCTGGGGTGGGGAAGGAGCGGCAGGTATGGGCAGCAATCTATGCAGTGTGGGTCCCAGATGACCACAGTTGCCCTGGTAGACTTCCTATTATTCAGTCAGTGCAGCCAAATATACTTGCAGTTACCTGCATACGCTGGTACAGGGTCCATCAGCCTCCTCCCTGTCCGTGGTGGGGCTGAAGCCTAGGCTAGGGCTGCAGGCTGATCTGGGTGAAAGAAACCAGTTCTTACTGTTGCTGTGATTTTTGGTCAGACTGGCTTTGCCTAAGGCTAAGGGCGGAGTCAAAATGGCAGCCACCAGCCCCTTTCCCTCTTGGACAGATTCACACTCCAGCTGTTCCCAGGGTTATCTCTTAGCCAGCCAAGTCTACCAATCAGTAGCCAAAATTGACAGCCAACTATCTCATCCTCCCCTGTTTTGGGGAAATGGAACTTCTTATTCCAGTCACAGAATAGCTCCTGCTGCAGCTCATGCTGCCAGAGTAGGATAATCACTGGCCTCCATGGCTTGCTTGGCCAGTAATTTCCCAGAGAGGTGTGTGCATGTCCCCACAGCTTCCTTCCTGCTGGAGGTGGCACTAGGGCCCAGGCTAGAACTGCAATCTGATGAAGCTGGTCCCCCACAGCACTGTGATTTTTAGTCTGACCAGCTTCCCCTCGTGCCATGCATGGAGTTAAGATGGCAGCTCCCAGACTCTTTCTGACTTGGACAGGCTCACACTTCAGTGGTTCTCAGGATTATGCTTTAGCCCACCGAATTTACTCATCAGTAGCTGAAATTGGTGCCCAACCGTCTCTTCCCCCCCTTTTTTGGGAAGTGGAGCTTTCAATTCCAGTCATAGAACAGCTCCCAAGGTTGCTTGTGCCTCCAGTGGAGGATGGGCAGTGGCCTCCATGCCCTGGAGTGCTCTACTTATTAGTCTTCTTTGCAGATGGTCAGTCTTCCCCTTGCATTCCTTTGAGGATGTGGCAGGATGTTCTTCTGGCCTCCTGGAGAGTCCAAACAGGTGCATCAGCTAGCTCCAGATAACTTTAGGTGTTTACTAACTGCCCTGTAGCAGGAGCTATCTCTAGGAGCTCCTTACTCCACTACCATCTTGCTGGTTCTTCCTAGGTTGTTTATTGTTGGTTGTTTATTGTTGGTTGTTTGTAGCTGTTTGTTTTCTCTTTCATTGTTTCCTTTTTTCTTTTCCTTTTTTTCTCAGTTTCTTTGTTTTCTTTCTTTCATTTTTCCTTCTTCAGTTGCTTTTATTTCCTTCCACAATTTCTTGTTTGGTCTTCATTTCTTTTCTTTCTTCTTCTCACATATTTCACATCTTTTATTTTATTCTATTTTTTTTTCTTATTTTGTTTATTTATTCCAACTGTTTAATTCTTATGCCTTTATATTTTTTATGATTTTTCACTCATTTATTTTCTTGGTTCTTTTATGATGCCTTTTCTATCTTTTTTATTATTATTACTGTTACCCTTTTCCCCTTCTTCTCTCTTTCCTTTTCTACAGTCTTACTATTTTTTCAAAGGAATACAGACAACTACAAGAATATAGAATAAGTGAAACCAAGTGTCAAAAAGGAAACTTTACCACAAAACAAAATAAAACCCTAGTGTAGAAAGAGAACCTAATCATCTGAATATGTCCATCAAGATAAACAGATGCTTAGACACCAACAAAAAAATCACAAGTCACAGAAGAAATATGAAGACAAGGTACGGTCTAATTGAACAATCACAACAACAACAACAACAACAACAACAACAACAAAAAACAGGAGGGGATGCAGAACATGGAACAGCTAATTGAGGATGTCCAAACAAAGGTCAACTTAATGAAGTGAGGGAAGATATAAAAGATTTTAAGGAGACACTGGAGGGTTATACTGAATAAATCATAAACATACATGAAAAAATAACAGATCTGATGGTGATGAACAGCACAATGCAAGAAATCAAAAATACCCTAGAAGCACATAACAGCAGATGTGAACAGACAAAGGAAAGAATTAGTGATGTCAAAGGTATTTTATCTCAAATCAGATAGCAGAAAGTATAGATAAAAAGACAGAAAAAATACTGTAAGGACTAAGGGAATTAGTGACAACATGAAGTGCACAAATAAACACATTATAAGCATCCCAGAGGGAGAAGAGAAGGGAAAGGGGGCAGAAGGAGTCTTGGAGGAAATAATGGCTGAAAAATTCCTAACTCTTTTGAGGAACATGGCCATACATGTCCAGGAAGAACAGGGCATTTCAAATAGTATGAATACTAAGAAGCCTACCCCAAGACATTGCTCAAGTTATTAAATGCTCAAAAAAGAGAATACTGAAAGCAGCAAAAGAAAAGAGATCCATCACATTCAAAGGAAATTAGATAAGCTTAAGCTCTGATTTTTTCATCTGAAACCATGGAGGTGAGAAGGCAATGATATGATATAGTGAAGGTGATAAAAGAAAAAGAAAAAAAAAACTGTCAGCCAAGAATTCTGTATCCAACAAAGCCGCCATTCAAAAATCAGGGAGAATTCAAATTATTTGCTGATAAACAGAAATTAAGAGAGTTTTTGAACAAGAAACTTATACTTCAAGAAATTCTAAAGGGAGGCCTGAAGGTTGAAAAAATAGGAGAGAGAGGGTTGGAAGAGAGTGTAGAAAGGAAGATTATTAGTAAGAATAACTAAAAAGATAAAAATATAAATAAAACAAATTATGACTTATATAAACCTGGAGAAAATATGGCTAATGTAAGTACTGCCTTGACAGTAATAATATTGAATATTAATGGATTAAACTCTCTAATCAAAAGACACAAATTGGCAGAATGGATAATTAAATATAGCCCATCTAATTGCTATCTACAAGAAAACTCACCTTGGTCCCAGGGATGTAGGAGGTTGCAAATGAGTGGTTCAAAAATGATTTTACATTCAAACAAAAACCAAAAAAGTCCAATAATAATATTGGACAAAACAGACTTTAAGTGCAAAAACTATTGTAAGAGACAAAGAAGGACACTGTGTATTAATAAAAGACATAATCTATCATGAAGAAAGAATAATCATAAACATTTATGTACCTAAGCAGAGTGCCCCAAAATACAGGAGGCAAACATTGGAAAAAACTAAGGAGAGAAATAGATGCCCTACAATTATAGTGGGGGACTTCAATACATCAACATCACCATTAGAAAGAACATTCAACCCAGTGTCAATACAAAGACCTTGAACAAATCATTAGAGGATTTGGACCTTAGACATATATGGAACAATACACACAAATACAGCAGGATTTCAAGTGCACACAGATCATTCTCCAGGATAGAACACATGTTATATCACAGAACAACTCTCAATGAATTCAGAAATTGAAATTATATAAAGCAATTTCTCTGACCATGGTAGAAAGAAGATAGAAACCAATATGGGGCAGAGAATGAGAATAGGCACAAAGATATTGAACTTAAACAACACACTCTTAGGCAATCAGTGGGTCAAGAAGGAAATTATGAAAGATATTAGTAACTACCTTGAAATGAATGAAAATGAGGACACAACCTATCAAAACTTGTGGGATGCAGCAAAAGCAGGGCTGAGAGTGTAATTTATTGTCATAAATGCCTATATTCAAAAAGAAGAAAGCTAAAATCAAAGACCTAACTGCACACCTGGAGGAACTAGAAAAATAATACAAATCACAAAGCAAGCAAAAGAAGGAAATAAAGATTAGAGTAGAGCTAAATGAAATTGAAATTCTAAAAAACCTAGAAAAAAATTAATAAAGCCAAAATCTGTTACTTTCAGATTAATAAAATTGACAAACTCTTACTTAGAATGACAAAGAAAGAAGATACAAATACATACAATGAATAATGAGGGAAGGAATATCACCACTGATCCCACAGAAATAAAAAATATCATAAGATACTTTGAAAAAATTTTATGCCAACAAGATGGATAGTAGGTAAAATGGACAAATTTCTAGAAACATGAAAGCAGCCTACATTGACAAAAGAAAAAATTGATGAACTCAACGGACCAATAACAAGTAATGAGACCGAATCTGTCATTGAAAACCTCCCAACTAAGAGCCCAGGCCCAGATGGCTTCACCAGTAAATTCTACCAATAATTCTGGGATGAACTAAAAGCAATCCTGATTAAACAATTCCAAAAAATGAAAGTGGAGGGTACATTGCCTAACTCTTTCTAGATGCCATTATCACCCTAATACTAAAGCCACATAAAGATGCCAGAAGGAAAGGAAACTACAGACCAACCTCTCTAATGAACCTCAATGCTAAAATCCTCAATAAAATACTTGCTAATTGTATTCAACAGCACATAAAATGAATAACACACCATGATCAAGTGGGTTTCATCCCTGGGATGCAAGGATGTCTCAACATAAGAAAATCAATCAATGTCATATACCACATTAACAGATCAAAAGACAAAAAATCACATAATCATCTCTGTTGATGTAGAAAAAGCATTTGACAAAATACAGTATCCTTTCTTGATAAAAAATTCTTCAAAAGATAGGAATAGAAGGAAACTTCTTCAACATGATAAAGGGTATATATCAAAAGCCCACAGCTAACATCATATTCAATGGTGAAATCCTAAAAGTTTTCCCTCTAAGATCTGGAACAAGACAAGAATACCCACTGTCACTGTTTCTATTTAATATTGTGTTAGAAGTACTTGCTCAAGCACTGAGGCAGGAAAAAGATATAAAAGGCATCCAAATTGGAAAGGAAGATGTAAAAATTTCACAATTTGCAGATGATATAATTCTATACATTGAAAGTCCTGAATATTCTACAACAAAGCTACTAGAGCTTATAAGTGAGTTCAGTAAAGTGACAGATCATAAAATAAATGTGCAAAATGAGTAACATTTGTGTATTCTCATCTGAGGAGGAAATCAAGAAAAAAGTCACATTAACAATAGCAACTAAAAGAATCAAATACCTAGGAATAAATTTAACTAAAGATATAAAGGACTTCTATGCAGAAAACTACACAACACTGTTAAAGCAAATCAAAGAAAACCTAAATAAATGGAAGAATATTTCCTGTTCATGGATAGGAAGACCAAACATCATTAAGATGTCTAGCCTACCCAAATTGATTTACATATTTAACATAGTCCCAATAAAAATTGTCATAGCATTTTTTACTGAATTGGAAAAGCTAAGTATGAAATTTATTCAGAAGGGCAATGGGATCTGAATAGCCAAAAACATTGAAAAAGAAAAACTAAATTGGAGAAATCATGCTCCCTGACTTTAGCATACTACAAAGCAATGGTGGTCAAAACTGCATGGTATTGGCACAAGGATAGACATACTGACCAATGGAACCAAACTGAGAGTTCTGATATAGATCCTAACATATATGGTCAATTGATATTTGGTAAGACCACCAAGCCCAATCAACTGGGACAGAAAGGCCTCCTCAACAAATGGTGCTTGAAGAACTGGATATCCATATCCATAAGAATGAAAGAGGATCATCATTGCATGCCCTATACAAGAATTAACTCAAGATGAATCAAAGACCTAAATAGAAGAGCCAAAACCCTAAAACTCCTAGAATATAATGCAGAGAAGCATCTATGAGATCTTGTAGTAGGAAGTGGTTTCATAAACTTTATACCCAAAGCATGAACAATGGTAGATAAAAGAGATGAATATAATCCCTCAAAATAAACACTTTTGTGCATCAAAGGAGTCTGTCAAGAAGTGAAAGGCAGCCTACTCAATGGGAGAAAATATTTGATAACCATTTACACAGTAAATGCCTAATGTCCAGCATGTATAAAGAAATCCAACATTTCAAAAATAAAAAGACAAACAACCTATTTTAAAAATGGGCACAAGATTCAAATAGACACATCTCCAGAAAAGAAATACAAATGGCTAAAAAGCACATGAAAAGATACTCAACTTCACTAGATATTAGGGAAATGCAAACTAAAACTACAATGAGATATCATCTTAGACCTATTAGACTGGTAGCTATTTAAAAATAAAATAGAGAACTACAAGTGTTGGAGAAGACAAGGAGGAATTGGAACACTCAACCACCACTTGTGGGAATGTAGAATGGTGCAGCCTTTGTGAAGTTTGGTGGTTCCTCAAGAAACCAACTCTAGAACTGCCATATGATCCACAAATCTCACTTCTGGTATGTACTCAGAAGAATGAAAGCAGGAACATGAACAGGTATATGCACACCAATGTTCATAGCAGCATTATTCACTATTGCCAAAATTTGGAAGGAACCCAAGTGTCCATCAACAGATGAATGTGTAAACAAATTGTGACATATGTGTACAGTGAAATATTACACAGCTGTAAGAAGGAATACAGTATTGACACATGGGACAAAATGGATTAATCTTGAAGACCTGCTGTTGAGGGAAGTAATCCAGTCATTGAAGGACAAATAGTATATGACCTCACTGATATGATTTAAGCAAATTGAGCAGACTCATAGAACTAGAGTCTGGAAGATAAGTTATCAGGAGATAGAAAGGGTGTAGAGGGTGGTGAGCTGATGTTCACTATGGCAAAACCTATGATAAGGTGGAAGGGAATGGTTGGGCAGTAGATGGGTGTGATTGTGATTCAGTGATGCAATTGGATTTGATGATGCTGTAATGTGATGTGGAGTAGGATGGGTGGTTGGATTAGTTTATCCATGGAAATGCAGGGAGGACTGGAGAAAAGATCAGCTGAGCTCTGGGGATTTGAGGTCTGTGGTTAAAACTACAGAACAATATTTTTTCTTTTGGCAAATATCAAGGTTACTGGTAATGGGCATCAGGGATCAGGAGACACCCAGGATAGGGTTCACCTGGGGCATGCTTCTATGGAATAAGGAAGTGTTCATCCTATTATAGTGTGCTATCTCAGTGAGTGGAGAACCACACAATAAACAAGAAAATATTAAACTCCCTTCCTGGGGAGTCCTCCTGTATTCTCAATTAGAGTGGAAAGATTCTCTCAAGAACATAGACAGTGCCTAATAAAAGAAGACAGACCAATATGTCAAGTCCTTAATATTGTTGCATGTAACTATGAACTATACTTTTCAAAAATTTAAACTTAGTAGTTACCATAGTTTTCAAGGGGAGAGGGAGGGAAGAATAGAATATATGGAACATAGGGCATTTTAAGGACTTTGAAATTGTTCTTCATGATCTTGCAATGAAGGATACAAGCCATTTTCAATTTTGTCAAAACTTATAAAAGTGTGAGTGCAAAATGTAAACCATAATGTAAATGATTGACCATAGTTAGTAGCAATGCTTCAGTATTTGTACATCAATTGTAACAAATATACCATAAACATGTAAAATACTATTAATTAGGGAGGGGGGATAAGGATGGGGATATGGGAATCCCCTATATTTTCTATGCGACTTTTCTGTAATCTAAAGTTTCTTTGAAGATAAAGTAAAATAAAATAAAGACACTGGGTAATGTAGGGAAGAAATGGTTACTGTATATAAAAGACAGCAAATCTTATAATGATGAAAGATAATGAAAAAATTATTTTATATTTTTGCATTTTATTATTATCAATATTTTATTTTATTATTTTTATTTGTTGTTTTTTGTTTGTTTGTTTGTTGTTGGGGAGATTGCAGAAGGGTCACAACTGTGGCAGGGGAGGATCACTGGTATAGGGTATAGATGGTGGGGGTCTGTATGGGGAAGGGTGCAACAAAGGCATGCCTCTGTGGAATATGAATATGTTCAATTGGCTATGGAGCATTGTCTTGATGGGTGTAGACCAACACAATAACGAAAAGAATATTGAATTCCCATTGTAGGAAGTCCTACTGCTGCATTCTCTAATAGAGAGGCATGGGCCTGAGTACATGGGCAGTGCCTAGCAAAGGAGGACAGACCATTATGCCAGGCCCTTGATATTGATGTTGTATTTATGAAACTTGTTCTTGTGAAACTGAAACTTAGCCTAGTATTATGTATTACCTAAGAGTTACCTTCAGAAAACCTCCTTGTTGCTCCAACCTGGCATCCCTCTAAGCCAAAATCAGTATATAAATGTACTACATTCCCCCCAGTGTGGGGACATGACTCCTGGGTGTAAGCCTCCCTGGCACTGAGGGATTATTACCAAGCACCAGCTTGCAATGTATTTGGAAAAAGACCTTAACCAAAAGAGGGAAATAATAAATACAAATGAGTTTTTATGGCTAAGAGATTTCAAAGTGAATTAGGAGGTCATTCCAGAGGCTATGCTTATGCATTTTTCAGAAGGATCTCATTGACTGCCTCAGCAAACAGTTCCTCAAACAGGGGCCTCCTGAGGCATCTAGGTATCTAGACACTATAGGCAGGGCAGAAAATTTCAGAAATTCAGCACCCTGTCAGTGGACCTTACTTTGGAATATCTGCTCCCCAATGTAACAGAGTTAGACTCATTTATAATTCCCCTACACATGGCTCTTCTGAATCTTTTATTTGAACCTATAATTAGCAATATACTTGTTAAATCTATGTCCCAGAGACTTAATCTTCTGTCTGTTCATATGCCAGTTGAGCCCTGAATGTCAGCAGACTTGAATACCTATTTTCCAGGTCATTGAACTTGCCCAGGACAACTAACAAAAGGATGATGATGGACAATGCCCATCCCCCAAAACAGAATATCTACAACTGCAAGCAAGACAGTTCCAATCATCTGCTCCAGGGGATCTAAGTCCCCATCTCAATCAGAAACGGAGTAAGCCTCACCATCCTGAAATCCTCAAGACTGAGGAATGAACAAACATAGGGGGAATTGCAACTATGGCCTAAAGTAGACTTATTATAATTCTAGCAATGGAAAGACTTCTATCGTTGATATAAAAAGTGGCCACCAAAGGTTCTGAGGCAAGAATAGGTGTAACATGGGGATTTTTTGGGACATTGAAATTGTCCTGCATGACATTGCAATGATGGATATAGGCCATTTTACATTTTTTTCAAGACCCATAAAATTGTGCAATTCAAAATGTAAACTATACTGTAAACTATAGACCTTGTTTAGTAGCAATGCTTCAATATATGTTCAGCAATTGTAACAAATGTTCCTCATTAAGGAAAGATGTTAATAGGGTAATGTGTGGGAGGGGAGGTTGTGGGGTATATAGGAATTCTCTCTGTTTTTGATGTAACATTTAGTAATCTAAAGCTCCTTTAAAAATAAAAATAAAATAATAAATCACTAGTCAGTTGATTGCATCTATGACTGATTACATATACAATCAGCAAAGGAGATCATCTTCCACAAGAAGAATCTCCTTATCTGATCACTTGGAGATCTTAAGGGAGAACTGAGGATTTACTGTCAGAAAGAAGAATTTCTATCTCTACTTAAGCTTCTCCTTGGGAATTCATCACCATCAAATTTCCAACTTGCAGCCTGCCCTGGGAAATCACACTTTGTCAATCCCCATGGTAATATGAGCCAATTTCTATAATAAATCCCTTAACATTTATTTATACTGTTATACATATATTCCCTGTCATTTCTGCTTTTCTGGAGAATCCTGAGTAACACACTGAGGTTTTTAACAGATATGTGCAGTCACTTTATTCACATGAAGGAGACATGTAAGTCATAAAACATCTCAATTTTCTCTTCATAAATTTACATGTTTTGTGTGACATTATGGGGTGAACCATTCCACATAAACCATGGGTTCCAGGTATGTTTAACATAAGCAATCCTATCTGCTATTAATAATCTGTAGGTAAGCATTCTTCTACTAGATTTCTTTTTTTCTGAGAGAAGGCCAGGAAATTTGTTCTTCTTATGTTTATAAGGATCCTAGAATGAGTCATCATGATTCTTTCTTTTCCAGGAGTACCAGTCCTTTCCCCTATGTAAAGAGAGTGAATGAATTGCGTCTCTGCAACTTTAACCATTGATGTTCCACAATCATACTGCCTGGATATGCAAATGTTAGTTCTGATTGCGCAGTATTTAATAATTTGAGTTTACTTAACATTAAAGTTAGAATATGTAGAAATTGCGTGACATCATTCCAATATTTTGCTAATGTGAAGCCTATTTAATTTTTTTTTATACTCAGTGTTTTTAAAACGGAAGTTAACATGATTTCCTCTGTATATCTTGCCTATAAATCATAATTAAATATTATCACATTTGTACAACTTTTTCCAATAGAAAATTTCAATATAGCCAGTGCATGATAAGTGATTTTTAAAAAGCTCTATAGCACATAATTATTATGACTGTTTCAACAAAGACCAACCTAGTAAGTGCTAGTATTTGATATTTAGTAGTTATTCTAAAATATAATCATGTGTATGAAGTAATGGATAAATGGGCCAAACAAATCATTACCTGCAACATTCAATTTATTTTTTGCAATATTCTTAGTTGCTTTTATTTCTTAATGATAGAAATTCAAGTGACTTTTGGTACATAAGACACCTAAATTATTATAATTCCAAATACATTATAATATACATAATTTTAAAGCAGGTACAATGATTATTTATATTATTTAATAAAAGGTTCTAGTCCTATTGCTCTTAAGTGCTGTGTTTAATGCATTTTAAATATTTTACCATTTATAAGAAACTAATAGTGATAAAGCTTTACTTAATTAAATTATCTTTTTCCAAATGACTTCTGTTTTTATTGTTCATATACTGAAAAATATTCCATTTTTCTGTAGTCCATAATATTTCCTAATCTTTTTAATGTCTATTCATAAAAAATAAATAAATATGTCAAAATAACAATTTTATATTTTCCTCTCATGATCATTCCCAAATGATATCACAATACTACAGTAAAGAGCTCATAGCATTTCAGGGGAAAAGGTGAAGATTAGCATGCATCTGTTTTACTCTTTTGTAAAAGAAACAGGACACAAAAACATTTCAAAATCTCATAGCTATGCTTTCATTATTATTGGATATCAGACAAAAATACAATTATATTTTGAAAATTAAGCTTTGATTTCATTTTTATAATGGGGGATTACTATAACATCACTTTAACTGAGTTGCTTTTGTAGGTATGCAAGTCATTGCATAAATACAGCCATCTGTCATCTAATTTAGTAGTATCTATTATATTACATTGCTCAATTCAAATATTTTTTTCCTAAATAGCAGTGTGTCATAAATTAAAAAAAAAAAACAAAATTAAAATGTAGTGCCTTATAGTTTACAATGCTTTGAATAAATCGTATACTACCCCTTCATACTTTCAATACAATACTAATCATGACTACAGCTTACAGGACTGAAGTAGAGTTTATAGTCACAAAACTGAAAGACTCCATGACCTTGAATTTCTCTTTCACTTAAACAAAGGATATATGATTTTATACACTTAAAATATATAAACATACATAATATGCATATATATATACACACAAACATACACAATTATATATATAATAATTTAGGTGATAATTATATGATATTGTAACAAGAAAAAGCTTCACTACAATTTCTCTCCCATTATAATGCTCAATTTAAGCATTATAATGCTGAGAGAATGGTCTTCTCTGAAATGAAAATTCTTCTTTACGACTACAAATGCATTTCACTTTCAAAATACGCTATTGAACCTAGGGTGCCTAACTAGATCTAAACCTCATGGGACCAATTGGTTGGCTCTGCCATGTATGGTGCCATCTGTCAAAAAGTGAAGGCTCCAGAGATCTACCGATTCTTGGCATTACTACTCATCTCTCTACTTGAGGCTATAAACAACAATTTCCAGTGCTCTATGCCCTGTGGTGCTGCCATATGTTTTCATACTCAGAGAAGCCAAAACAACTACAGGCCAGCTATTGTTTATCAACACCCACCTGGCAGGGATGAGATCCAACCACGAGTTACTGCACCAAAGCACAGTAAATTTTCAGGACACTCCATTTGTCCCTTTGGCTTTTTGCAACAGGTGCCATTTATTTTTCAAAACTAAATTCAAGGTTGGGGAATATAGCAACATTGTTAATTCCTTATGTAGTACCCACTTCCCCTTCTTTCTTGTTAACTGAATCACAGGCTTTTTACAGGTAACAAGCTTTGAATGACTCTATTTCCAGTTCAATGGTAAATTCTCATTAGTTTAAGTCAATCCTGGCAACCTTGTTCACCTTGACAATGATTGCCTTAGCAATTTAAAAATGACACAATGCAAATCAATTAGATAAAAGAAGATATCTGTTACATTTTCTTGGAAAAGTTTCCTGACTCATAAAAAGGGACACATAATGAATGATATGATCTCTTCTTCCAATTAATGCTAGAAAGTCAGCAAACTATGTCTGAAGCTGTGGCAGGCATTTAGTATTTTAAGAGGTGATGGCCCCAGATCAGAGCAGAGAGTGGTAGGACAGAAAGAGGGAAACATCCTAGATCCACAATAAAATAGTTCGGCCATCAAATAAATCTTGTTACCACTGGACTTCTTATTAGGGGAGATAATATATCCTTAAATGATTTTTTTAAAAAGGTAGAAAAATAACATATCTGCTTGGTTTTTACTTATTTACCTCCTCTCTCTTTCTTGCTTATTCTCTAATTGGGAGATGAAACAATTGATCTTGCAACCTAGATGCCCTGGTCTATGAGAAAATTCTTTTTTTATGTAATTTATTTTGAAATAATATCAAACATATAAAAAATTTTAAGGGTAGATAGAACGAACTCTAGATCCTTCACTAAAATGCCCCAACTATAATTTTACCACATTTTCCCACTAACAAATATTTCACAAAAATTCTCCATTGCATTTATCTATAAAACAAGAGCACTCTCCCAGAAAACCCAATATCAGGAATTCAACTTTACTTCCATGGTGTAATCCCATTAACAGACCCATTCAGCTTTTACCCACTGCCCCACCCTTCCAAAACTGCCTCACAAATATCTATTTTTCCAGTCAACTCTATCTAGTCAACTTCCGTATGGAATTCCTCCTGAGACATCTTTCATTTTCACATCTTTAACAGATTTAAGGAACACAAATGACCCCAACCATGTCTTTCCTATGAGTGTTTCCTATAAGAATCTTTTTTTGTGAAGATTACAAGATAATAAAAATTCTTTAAATAATATTTGAAATTTTACCGTCAAGGTCAATTCTACAGTCCATTGACTCTGGCAGGGTGTAAGCTTGTTATATGTACCTCCTTAAATGAGAGTTTGAATGGAAAGAAACAAAACCAAGACTGATCTCAGGAGACTGACTTCTTCTTGATAAAAAGATCAGAGGTCTTAATTTATTTACCCTCTTTGATTAATTTTAATTTTGTCAGAAATTGGATACAAGGCTGGAAATACATCTATCTACCCCTTATAACTACAGAAAAAATGGAATAAACTCTGCTGCCATAGATTCTTGATCCTTTTTAGTTCCCTTTAGAAGATGGACAACCCATTTTGCCTGGAAGTATCAGATTGGCCACAGGACTCTTTAACTTGCCCTTTTAAATGAATTTAGTAGGTAATATAGAAGCCCCTTTTCCTAATTTTCATCATTCACACTTTCCATCCACTTCCCACCAAAAACAGAAAAAACTCTGCAGATATTACTCTATTTGTTCTGTTTCATTGAAGCAGAAAAGTCTTACATTTCTTTGTACAAAAGGACTTTCTGGTGTGTTGAGTGATTAAATATTTTATGATTCCATACAAATTCATAAAACAAAATAGATTAAAGGATATCATGGGCTGCATTTACCTCATATATTTTAGGGCTATGCTGTTAGATGTTTATATATTAATAATCATTACATCTTCTTGATGGATTAAAACTTTTATTAGTATAGAATGCACATCTTGACTTTATAGCCACATAGACTCACTTTGGATTAGTAGTTGCATGGAATACTTTTTCTATCCTTTCACTTTCAACCTCAGTATGTCTTTGTATATAATGTGAGAATGAGACTTATGTGTAAAGCATGGCTTTTTTTTTAATCCATTCTGCTCATCTCTGCCTTTGATTGAAGTGGTTAAGGCATTTACATTAAAAGTAATTACTTATAAGGCAGGACTTACCTCAGGCATTTTACTATTTGCTTTTGTAAGTCTTATACCTGTTCTGTCATTCTATTCTTCCACTTCTTTTGAGTTCAGTTATTCATTTTTTTTGTAGTTAATCATTTTTATATCCTCCTAATTGCATTTTGTGTATATTTTTCAGATATTTTATTTGCAAGTTACCATGGTGGATTACATTTAATATCCTATATTTATAGCAATCTGTCTTAAATTGCTACCAAGTTAACTTAAATAGCATCTGACAACTCCGTTCTTGTACCTCTCTGTCTCACTTACCACAGCTTTATGTTGTTGTCACAAATTACATCTTCATATATTATGTGTCAAATAACATAGATTTATATTTATTTTATGCATTTATATTTTTAGTCGTGTAAGTAATAAAAAGTGGCATTACAAAACAAAAGTAAAACATACCAGCTTTTATAATATATGTTCCTATGTAGTTGCCTTTAATGGATAACTTGATTACTTTTTAAGGCTTTAAGTTACTCTTTAGTTCCTTTTCATTTCGGCCTGAAGGAGTGTCTTTAACATTCATAGAAAGGCAGATCTAATGGTAAGAAATTGCCCCTGCTTTCTTACAACTGGGAATGTCTTAATTTCTCCTTCATTTTAGAAAGTCAGTTTTTCCAGATATGAATTCTAGGTTTACAGTTTGTTTATTTTTTTTTTTCTATCATCTCTTTGATGATGCTATCCCTCTTCATTCTGGATTCCATGATTTCTGGTGAAGAATCAGCTGTTAGTCATATTGAGGATGTCTTGTGTGTGAAGAGTCACTTAATTTTGGGTGGCTTTCAAGATTCTCTCTTTGTCTTTGATTTTGAAACTTGGGGATTGAATCATGCCCCCCAAAGAAAGGCATATTCAAGCCCCTATTCCTGATCCTATGAGTGTGGACCCATTTGTAAATAAGACCTTTGAAGATTTTTATTAGTTAAGGTGTACCCAAACTGAATGAATCCATATAAGCAGAGGAAATTTGTTATATGAAAAGAGAGATGCCTTGAGGAACAGCGAGGAGCTGGAAGTCAGCAGAGCCTGGAAGAAACAGGAGAAGATATTGCTATGAGTATTGCCATATGACGGAAAAGTCACAGAACCCCAAAAATTGCCAGGCAGGCAGAAGATAGCACTTCCAGAAGGAAGCATGCCTCCTAGCCTTTGAAACTGTGAGACAAAAACTTTCTGTTGTTAAGTCAATGCATTACATGGTATTTGTTTTAGCAGCTTGGAAACTGAGACAGACAATTTGAATATACTGTGTCTCTCTGAAGATCTCTTTGAGTTTATACAGCTTGGAGTTTGTAAATGGATAGATTCATGTATTTCATCAAATTTTAGAAATTTTCAGCCATTATTTCTTCCAATATTCTTTCTCTTTTCCTTCTGGGACCTCCATAATGTGTATATTGATTGGCTTGGTGGTGTCTTACAGTTCCCTTAGTTTCTGTTCATTTTTCTTCATTTTCTTTTCTTTCTGTTCCTCAGACAGCATAATTTCAATTGTCCTAGTTACAAGTTTTCTTATTCTTCTGCATGCTCAAATCTGATTTTGAACCTATCTAGTGAATTTCATTTTCATTGTTGTAATTTTGAGCTCCAGCACTTCATTTTCATTCCTTTTTCTTTTTTTTAAATTTAATAATAAACATTAAGGTCAGGCTGTTATTAAAGAGACAACCACATATACAATTTCCGCTATAGTAATGGTTATAAATCAAACTTCAGGTGATCTAATGTTAAACTTCAGGTGCATAATGTTAAAAACAGACACCTGTACATTTCATAAAAAGTAAAACATACATAGTCTAGATCATTTTAGAGTTTTACATACATCTGGGGTCAAGTGTCTAATTTTCTTTATAAAAATGATGTATTGAGATAATTTAAAAAGTGCCTGATAATTATGATTGTACCCCAGTTTTCCAAAATGTGATTTTCAGGCTATGAAATCTTAAAACATGCCAATTATTCAGAAAGTGTTTTATATTATACAAATAACTCAAGCAAATACTTGAGTTAAGAATATTTATATATTTTTTTCCAATTCTTTATACTTTTATTAACACACTTACAAAAAATAACTTTCAAACACTGAGAAAATTAAATAGCTTTGGAAGCAGAGCTCCTAGTTTCCTGCTTACATGTAAGTCGCAGTTCTGGATTGTTGGTAAAAAAAAATAATGTGCATTCATGAAGCCCTTTCTGCTATATATCAAACATAGGTTAAAATCATAGGCACTTGTTTCTCAAATCTGCGTTTCTTCTTTAAGAATAACTACAGTGAATTTTTAGATTTCCCCAAACAGAAAAATTGGCAAAAACACAAAGCCTTCTTAATAGAAAGGGAATTTTTCTCCTTAGGAAACTGAAAGCCAATTGTCTGTGGTAGTACAACAGCAGGTAAAATAACACTTTATCAAATTCAGGTCCAAAATACTTTATAAAAAAATGATGAAATAGATTAATTTAAAAAATAGATATTTTTCTGGCACTGCTATTTAAAAACAAGTTAAATAACCTGAATATTCCTTTAAAAGCCAATCATCTGACTTTAATAAAGTAATGGATGTTTCATTATATAATTACAAATTTCTTTTAATTATTAGATTGCAGCTTTTTCCCCCAATGTTGCACTGAAAACTGAGACCTGTTTTGCATTGCGATATGTGATTTTTAAAATAGACAGTGGCTACTTCTTTCTTTGACTTATTTAGATATACATGAATTACCTTCCTCCCACCCCCACCCAATGCACATGCTTTCTTTATCTTCCTCTGAAAAGGAACATATTTTAATTCATCATTATGTGTAACTCTGGTGCCATCCTTTCCTGACCCACCCCTCACCCTCACATACAAGGATAAAATTTCTGCCTTGCATTATACACCAAAATATAAATCTCTAGCTGCTTGTGTTAACTAATGACTCCCTGCTAGTTAAGCTAAACAAATATTATCATCGTGACAGTGATGGCACAATGGGGATCTTGATTATAAGTTTTACGATTCTCTCAATCTATAAATCTCAATGCTGTCCTGAATATCAAAGTCTCCTATTTCTCTCTGTTTCTTTTGTCAACTTACAGAATGTTTTTGATTAACAGAAAATGAACTTATTTTCAAAACTTTAAAAATCTTTTAGGTGACACAATATCTCTTATTTTATAGCTGTTCAAATTGAATATTATTTTCTTGATATGACAACACCTCAGTGCTTACAACATGAAACAAAATCACACAATGTAAAGGGAAGGGGAATCTATGCACTTAATCTACAAAATTTCTGGTGACAACAGTTATATTGTGAACATTAAATAACACAATGGTCCCTTTTGTGGTAAGAAGATATAGCCTGCTGTATCCTACTTAAATTGATCCACTTTAAACTGAGTAACTATATAAAACATCTTTTGAAAATACTGTCTCTTTTGACTTAGATTTTGCCTTACATCAATGTTTGCATTTTGGGTAATAAATGAAACCTACTCCATAAGACTATAACCTGTTAAATATTTGCTCTCTAATGGCTCTTGTATATCCTTGAAATCATTTATTTTGCTTTTATCAGAATAAAACTTCCTTCTGCAGCTGATTTTTCCTATTTGATAGTAGGACTTCTTTAAATGTTCAGTTTTCATTCCTTTTTATGCTTTCCTTTATTCATCTTCTCATTTTGTCCATACATCATTTACCTGATTTGCTTTAGTTCTATGTCCCTGTTTTCCTTTAGTTGTTTTCAGCATATTTAAAAGAGTTGTTTTAAAGTCTTTGTCTAGGAAGTACAATATCTGGGCTTCTGTGGATATAGTTTCTATCATAGATTTTATTTTTTTAATGGATCATCTTTTCCTGTATCTTTATATGCCTTTTGACTTTTTGTTGTTGTTGTTGAAATCTGGATATTTGAGTACTATAATGTGGTAACTCTAGGAGTGAGATTCTTTCCTTTTCCCAGGAGTAGCTGTTTGTTTTGAATGTCAAAGGCTATAGTAGCCCATTTGTTTATTGACTTTTGCAAACTGGTTTCACAAAAACTGTATTCTTTTCATGGTAGTTTCAGAAATCTCTATGCCTTTAGTTTGTTTCAGCAGTGTTTTTACAGAGAGTTCCTTGTATGTCAGGAGGTAAAAGGAACAAACAAAAAAAACCAACTTTCTGAGTCTTTGCAAATTGACTCTGTCCTGGGGTACTCCATCAACACAGCCTGGTTTGCACTGAACCTAGAAATCAGCCCAAAATGAAAGCATAGTGTCCTCTCAGGTCTTCTCTGAATACACATCTTGCCCTGAGTAGGTCTGCTCACAGCTTTCTAAGTTTTCATGTACACATAGATGCTTTTGAATACCCTAATTTCCCAATGAAATTTCCCTCTTTTCCTTTTGGGCTCTAGATGCTCTATTTTTATGTGTCAGTCATTCGTCTTTTGACCTAGACAGCTACAGATTTTTTCATTCCTGTTAAAATACTTTTGAGAAATGCCCACTGCTTTCCCACTATGATAGCTTCCAATCTGGGCAAACCAGAGTCAAGTGCCTTGTATCAGTACTTGATGTACCCCAAAGGCAGGTTAGAGCAGCCGACACAAAATCTGTTCTGCTCCTCTGGAATCAGATACTGAGATTCCATACTGGGAACACCAACTGCTATTTTTAAGACTGCTAATAAACTGGGGAGGAGATGGGGCAAATAAACACACTACAAAGCTTTTCTACCATTTTTACATCATCATTTTTCTGGATTCAGTGTTTACTTGGTTTCTGTAAACCTTTGATTATTTTCCAGAGTTCTGTCAAAACCTGTTCTGACACATTATATTTGTTCAATGTTTCTGTGATAAGATGTTAAATTGGAGCTGCCCTCTCTGCCATTTTGTTTTTGAATTTTTTTCTTACTTTTCCCTTATATGTAATTTTTAAAACAAGGCTATGTCTAACTTGTTTCTACCACTTAATTAATTTTGAGCTGAAAATTCTTGTCTTACTTCAAATCAAAATAGTTCCCTACTATTGTTACTTAAACTTTAATAATGATCACTTCTGCTTCATTTCATCATCTTCTGTATCCTGTTATATATGAATAGGATCTTTTGGATATGTTTTCCAAGTTGAACTTCCACTAGTTTCCTGAGTTCTGAGTGAATGTGTATTCTTCTGTAGTTGCTGGGTATTCTGTAATAATCAGCCTTCTGATTACTGCTTCAATCAAGGATTTATATTTACCAATCTTGTTTTTCATTTACATGTAATTACTCTTTATCTTAAACTGATTTTCCCCATAGGTGATTTCTCAATTTTTATGGATGCAGAATCTCCTTATATCTTTTAGGGAGTAATTGTCTCTGATTTCCTTAAATATATATATTTGAGAAAGAGAGAGTGCAAGAAGGAACAAGAAGGTTAATTTTTAAATTTAAACATTTAGCTAGAATCTGTAATACCTTTCACAAAATTTGTGGTTTTTCTCTATGTACTCATTTGCAGAGCATTTCATACTCTTGTTCTTGCAGGAAACCAAACTGTACTTGCTTTAACTTAACAATCAGCAAAAACTGAGGGAATACTCACTCTGTGCCAGAAACTTTTCTAAGCTCTGAACATGATTTTTTTTTAAAATGAGAAAGATTTTATCTTATAAAACTTACATAATAGAGCAGTACATCTCAATAATAATTTCTTCAGTTATAAAAATGGCTGATGTTGTCCAATATGGTACCTCTAACCACGTTTGGATATTGAGCACTTCAAATGTGGCTAGTATGACCAACGTGATGTATTTTTAATTTAATTTAATTTATATTTAAATTTAAGTAGCCACATGTAGCTACTATGCTACCTTGCAGGACTGCTAAGTATAGAGAATGGGAGATGGATAATAAATAAGAAAGAAAAAGTATATTTTTAGATAACAATGATTTCCGAGAGCAATTATAGAGCACTTCGTGATTCCCCTTCTGTAAAATTCTATTTTATTTTGTCACAACCTGGGTTCCTCTAATATCCTGGTTGATTTTTAATTTGTAAATTTGTTCTGTCTAATTGATGAACAGTTCTATGGATTTGGCATACATATTGAGTTATGCACAACTCATGTATCCATCACCTCAGTACCATACAAAATAATTACATCATTCTAAAAAATGCTACGAGTCTCTTTTGCAGTAAGCTCTCCTCTCTCCTCCAAACCTAGGCAATAATTGTTCTATTTTCCCTCCCTCTAGTTTTGTCTTTTCCAGAATATCACATGAATGAATCATATGTAATGTTTTGGGCTGATTTCTCTTGTCTTAGAAAAGTGCATTTAAGATTCATCCATATTGTTTCATGTGCCATTACTTTGCTCATTTTATCACTGAATAGTATCTCATTATATGGATATACCACCGTCTGTTTATCCTTTTATCCATCAAAGGACATCTTGGTTAATTCGAGTTTTTAGAAATTATGAATAAAGCTCCTTAGACATTTTCATAAGATTTAGTATGAACATACACTTTCAATTTACTTGAATTTACATCTATGGAGTAGGATTGCTGGGTTCTATAAGTATATGCTCAACTTTATAACAAACGTCCAAATTAATTTTCAAAGTGGATGCACCATATCACTTTTGAATAGCAATGTCTCTAGTTTCTCCACTTCATTACTGATAATTAGTATGGCTGGCCTTTTGTGTTTAAATATTCTAGTTGGCATATAGTTGTATTTCATTATGGTTGTATTTTGCATTATCTTTTACTGATGTTGAGTAGCTTTTAGTGTGCCTGTTCTGTATATATCTTTTTCAGTAAAGATTCTATTTATATTTCTCACCAGTTTTTCCATCCACCCCAAGCTGTTTGTCTTCTTACTTCAAATTATTGAATTTTAGGAGTCACATAAAATTTGGATATTTTATACATATATGTTTGTGTGTGTGTTTCAAATAATTAATCTTAGCCTATAAATTGACTTTTCACTTTCTTTGATACTGTAATTTGCAGTAAAATTATACACACATATGTATGTATTTTCATTTGTCTGTTGCTTTTTGTGCCATATGAAATCTTGCCTATCCCAGGTCACAGAGATTCTGTTCTAAATTTTCCCATAAAATGGTTATATTTGTAGGTTTCACATTTAGATATAAGATCCATTTCTAGGCCATCATTTTTTAAATGATGTAAGGGCAAGATTTTTCAGAGCTATTTAATTCTTCCTGAACAATTTATCCTGAACAATTTGTCCTAGGACTATTATATTTCCATTGAAATACCTCAGTGTTTTATTAAATATCAGCTGATTAAAAAAAAAAAAAGAAATACAGTAACAACAAAAAGAAAATATCAGCTGACCATATATATGTGGTTCTATTTCTGTAGTTGCTTTCTATTCCATTGATCCCCATGACTGCCTTTACATCAACACCTCACTATCTGGATTACTATAGCTTTATAATAAATCTTAAAACCAAGTAATGTAAGTCCTCTAAATTTGTGCTTTTTCAATTTATTTTTGCCTATTCTATGTCATTGCTTTTCCAAATTAATTTTTAATCAACTTGTAAATTTCTATAATTTTTATTGGGATTGGATCTATAGATCAAGTTGAGAACAATTGCCATATTGACAATATTGAGTACTGTATTAGTTTCCTGGGACAGCCAGAAAAAAATGAGAACAAGCTTTGATGACCTAAAGCAACAGAAATGTTTTCTCTCACAGTCTGGGAGGTCAGAAAGCTAAAACCAAGATGTTGGCAGAGCTGTGCTTCTTCCAGAGGCTTTAAGAGAAAATTCATTCCTTGACTTTTCAAGCTTCCTTAGCATTCTTGGCTCTTGGTTACATCACTCTTCCTTGGTGGTCACATTGCCTCTTCCTCTTTCTCACTAATAAAAAAATTTGTTGACTGGCTTTAGGATCCACTCAGATAATTCAGGGTAATATCTCCATGTAAATACTTACCTGCAAGTTGATTCCTAGGTCCAAAATAAGGGAGTCTACTCTTATCACTTCTGTACAACTTTGGACTGAGGGAAATATCCAACACAATAATCACACATCCAATATCTTTCCTAAGATAATACTTACATATTCAAAGGTTTTGAACCTGATTTCTTTGGGTGGCCATTATTCAGACTACTCCAAGTACTTGGATTCATTTATTTAGTTTTTTATTATTTCCTTTATAAAAATTTCTCTCAGCAGTGCTTTGTAGTACTTGGTGAACAGGTCTTAAACATACTCTGTTAAAATTACTCCTGTGCACTTTATGTTTTTAGGTGTTGTGATAAATGATATATATATTTTAAATTTTCAAGTGTTTATTGCTTGGTAGAGAAATACACTTTTCTATATTGACCCTGTGTCATTTGACTTTATTATTTTTAGAAACTTTTTGTGGATCCTTAGGGCTTTCTAGGTAAATGATAAAATCATCTGTGACTAAAGCAAATAGAAACAGAAAGTAGGTGTTTCAGTTTGCTAAAAGCTGCTGGGAGCAATACACCAGAAATGGGTTGGCTTTTACAATGAGAACTGATTAGGTCAAAAGCTCACATTTCTGAGGCCATGAAAGTATTCAAATCAAGACATCATCAAGAGATCCTTTTCCTCGAGCTACATCTGTGGGTGATGAGGCACATGCCAGGGCACAATGGCAGCTCTGACAGTCTCTCCCCTCACCTCTGGGCCTTACTGTTCTCAGTTTCTGGGGTCTCTCTGTCTCTGTGGTCTTCTATCTGTGCTGAGGCTTTTTATTCCTTCATTTACAAAGGACACCAGTAGGTGAATCCATGCTCAGTGGCGATGCCCAGAATGCATTTATCAATTGCAATGAATGTGCCACTCTAATGAAGGATGTTGTTTATGTCTGGAAGGATGTGGAAGGTGTGGGGAGTGGGGCATATGGGAATCCCTGTATTTTCTGTGCAACTCTTATGTAATCTAGGTATCTTTTTTAAAGAAAAAATTGCATTATTAAAAAATAAAAGACCCACCTTGGGTCCTCAATCTAATCAAAGACCCTTAACTGAAATGATTTAATAAAAAAGCCCCCCTACAATAGGTTTAAATATACAAGAATGGATTAGCTTTAAATACAGGATTTTCTGGGGACCACAAAAGCTTGAAACTGTATACTTTTTGATTTTGTAGTAGCTGTATGATTCTTATTTTCTTTCCCCAGTACAAAGTTGAACAGAAGTGGTGAAAGTAAACATCCTTGTTTTATAAATGATTTAGCCATTTAGAATTCCACCAGTAAGTCAGTGATAACTGTATACTTTCATTTTTATATAAGCTATTTATGAGGCTGAGAGCATTCTTTTCTATTTCTAGTTTTCCGGAAGTTTTTGTTGTGAGTAGGTGTTAAATTATGTCAAAGGTTTATCTGTACCTAATAATATAATCATATGCTTCTTCATTATTAATCTTATAACATGAATTACACTGATTGTGGGGGTTGTAAAATGTGCATTCCAGATATTAAACATGCTTTATCATAATTCATTTTCATTTTTATATATTGCTAGAATCAATTTACTAAAATTTAAAAGATGTTTGTGCTATTTCCAAGAGAAATATGTGACTCTTGTTTTATTCTTTTGCAATGTTTATTGTAATGTTGGTCATAATATGAAGAGAAAATGTTCTTTCTTGTTTTCAGGGAGTTTTCTAGAATTGGTATTATTTCTTCCTTAAATAATTTGATATAACTCACTAGTAAAACCATGTGGCCATGGAGGTTTCTTTGTTGGAAAGTTTTTAATTATTAATTTAATTTCTTTAATAGTCATGCGACTATTATGTTTTCCATTTCTTATTGAAAGTACTTAAGTAAATTGGACAATGCAAGGAATTTGTACATTTTGACTAATAAGCCAAATTTATTGACAAAATGTAGTGCTTATTATTCCTTATTACCCAGTGGCTATTGCTAGTGTTTCTTTTCAGCTTGTTCCCTAATCATTCTGGTGATAAGTCTGTTAGTTTTAATGATCTTTTCAAAGAAGTAGATTTAGATATTATTGATTTTTTTCTAATGTATTTTTTTCAAATTGCGTTCATTTCAATTCTTGTCTATATTTCTTGTCTGTTTATTTTGCATTTAAAGTGCTCTTTTTTCCCTCGTACTTTCTTATTTCAGAGAAGGTGGATATATTAGACAGTCAAAGGGGTGCTGATGCAAAATACCAGAAATAGATTGGTTTTTATAAAGGGTATTTATTTGGGGTAGGAGCTTACAGATACGGGGCCATAGAGCATAAGTTACGTCCCTTGCCAAAGTCTATTTTCATGTGTTGGAGCAAGGTGGCTGCTGACATCTGCAAGGGTTCAGGCTTCCTAGATTCCTCCCTTCCAGGGTTTTGCTTCTGTGTTCAGGGTTCCTCACTTCCCAGGGCTCCAGCTTCAGCATCAAGCTCCAACATCAAAATTCCAACATTATAACCCTCAACTCTGTCCTTTGTTATGCCTTTTATCTGTGAGTCCCCACTCACCAAAAGGTGGAGACTCAAAGCCCTAATGAAGTGGTCTAATCAAAGCCCCAATCATAATTCAATCATGCCCAGGTACAGACCAGATTCAAACACAAACCAACACCTATTTTTGGAATTCATAACCATATCAAACTGCTACACTCCACCCTCTGAATTCCAAAAAGACATTACAATACTCAAAAAAATCCTTAAATCAGTAACAGTGCAAGTATTAAATCATATCACAATCAATTTAAAGAAATATAGTTTGTTTTGGGGCAAAATTCCTGTCTGCTAAAGACTTCTGAAACTTACAAAAAAATTTCTGTTTCCAATACACAAATGGACAGACCAAGAATAAACATATTCATTACAATAAGGAGAAATTGGGAGGGAAATATGAGTCACAAGTCCTCTACAGTTCAGTAGAAATGCAGGGCACCCTCCATTCGATTTCAGTCTGAGAGTCATTATTAAGATGATGGTTTCTTCTCCTTGGGCCCTTATGGGAACCCACCCTTTCCAAATACTTGCCCAATGGCCATTTTCTTGGTTCTACCCTCATCAAGCATCTGGCTGTCAACCAAGTTCCAGACCGCACCCTCCAAGAGTGTTGGGGTGATTGCCACACCTTACGCAATCTTTGGGGTTAGAGTTTAACCCACCCCCCTAATACAGTGACGTAAGACAACATTACTCCTGACCTTTGGCATACAGGCTCAACTCACTCAGACCAATGAGTTGACCACCTAGCCTTTCCTAATCCTTGGGGAACAGGTCCACCCCTCTCAGACCTGAGGAGTGCTGATCTTAACTGCCCTAATCCTTGGGGAATATGGTCCACCCTCTCTGCACCCTAGAGTGACAAAACTCTCCCAGAATATTGGGTGGGAACATCTACCCCTTCAACCGATGGGGCAAACTCAACTCTCTCTGTACACATAGCTGGGGTTCCTCTCTTGGCCCAAGGTGATGTCTTAATTCCAGATCTCAGCTTCCATTGTTTTCTTCTAAAAGCTGTTTCTCCTTCAATCTCTCCTTTCTGTGTCCCTTTTAGTCCAAGCTGACAGTGGTTTTGCTCATACAGCTCTCTCAAAAACCTAGTTGGTTTGGCATTCAAGAAGCAGGGGTCTAAGCCAACAGACAGTAGGACTTTCCACAAATCTTTCCTAGATAACTGTATCTTCAATCCTGATTTACAAATACCAAGTTAAGTTAAATTCTCCAATGGGGCACTTTCATCTGGGAGCTAGATTTCCAGAGGTTTGGAATTTCCAGAATTAGTTTTGGTTTCCTTTGTGCCTGACAGTTCAGTCCTCAGTATATCTCTCTCATCTAGCACTTTGCTCTAAGCTGCAAGCAGAAGCCAAGCTACATTCTCTGGGTTACTTTGGAAATTTTTTCAACTACATGCCCAGGCTTGCCATTTTCAAATTCTTCCTTCCATAAAACACCAGGAGTTAACCTTGTTAACTTCTCTGTAACTTTAAAGCATGCATTGCCTTTCCTCCAGTTTCCAATAATAGTTTCATCATTTACTTCTAAGGCATCATAAAAAGTCTCTTTAGCATCTGTATTGCTATCAACAGTCTCATTGAAGCAATCTAGGCCTTTTCCATCAAGCATCTCACAATTTCTTAAAAAAATACCCCCTACCCATTTATAAAACCATTCCAGCTTTTCAGTAATTGCAAAAGCAATTCCCTACTCCTCAGTACCAAATTCTATATCAGTCAGCCAAAGGGGTGCTGATGCAAAATGCCAGAAATTGGTTGGTTTTTATAAAGGTTATTTCTTTGGGTAGGAACTCACATATATATATATCGATCTCTACTATTAGATTCACACATGTGTAGGAGTGTTACCTTAATAAATTGACTGTTATGTAATGTCTTTTAAACCCTATTAATTTCCATGTTCTGAAGTCATTTTTTCCTGATATTAATATAGCAGCTATATTTTTATCCTTTATCTTTTGATAAAGGATTGCATCTTCGATTTTTTCCATCTTTTTAATTTTAACTCACATTTGTCATTATATTAAATTGCAACTCTTGTATAAAAGACATAATTGGGTGTTGCATTTTTAACCAGAAATTCTCTGTGTTTTTATTTGCATATTTTAATAGTCCATATTTATATAGTTATTGTTATGGCTGGGTTCATTATCTATATGTTCCATTCATTCTTTGCTCCTTCTTCTTTCCTTGACTTTCTCTGAATTAAGTATTGTTATTCAATTTTGTCTTCACTGTTGTCTATTAGCTATTTTTTCGTTTTATTTTTTTCTGTGTTTGCTCTGGATTTTACAATACACATCTAAAACCTTTTATAGTTCACCCACAACTTCATGCATAGTATAAGAAACACAATTGTATATTGCCATTTTTTCCCTCAAAGTTTTCTTTAATAGTTTTCATGCTTTTTTATCCGACACATGGTGTAAGTCTCACATTTTACTGTAATTACAACCCCCTTAAAATTTAAGAAGATATTACAAAATTTAAAAAAATATGTATTAATAATAAGTACAATAATACTTATTATATTTATATTTACCCACATATTTTCCATAGTTGGTGCTCGTTATTACTTCTACATTTGGTTATTTTTAATATTATTTCTTTATCTTTATTTTTCAACAATTTGATTATGACATGTCTTGATGTGGTTTTCATTATTTTTACTCTGCTTGGATTGGTTGAGTTTTCTTTTAGCTATGCAATAAAATTTTCAACAAACTTGTAAATTTTTTGGACATTATTTCTTCATATAATTTATTGTTTTCCATTCTCCCTTTCTCCTTCAACATTTCAATTGCACATATGTATGCTTTGCTACTTGACCTTATCCTACAGTCCATTGAGGCATTATTTAATCAGAGTCAGGCTTTTTTCTCATTATTCTTCATTTTCAGTAAATTCTAACTGATCACTTCTTGTCTAGGGTCTAATCTTCTTTTAATCCTATAAAATATATTTGCATTTCAGATATCTTTTCATCTTTAAAAGTTCCATTTGATATTTTTAATATTATCTATTTTCCTCCTTCTCATTCACAGTACATATGTTTTCCTTTACATCTTTGATTTTATTTATAAGATATTAAACATTTTAAGCTCCTTATTTCATCATGACATCATTTTTGCCATTTCTACATGTTTTGTTTTGTTTTTTTCCTATTGATTGTTTTTGTTTTTTCCTCTAGGGAATGGGTCTTGTATTCTTGCTTCTTTTCATATTTCCAACTTTTTATCAGATCCAAGTTACTGGAAGTTTACATTTTTGGCTAAAAGATTTTGCTTGTTTGTTAAATTGGTGGTTCTAGATGAGCTCTTTTGATGGTTTTAATTTCATTCTTTTATGAAGGCATAATCCTACTGAGGACTGTAACTTGGCCTTGCTTATGTTTCAAGGTCATTACACTCTGGGAATGCAAAACACTCCCAGACCTCTTTAATCTCTGAAATTTGTTCAATCTAATGCTTTCTGTGGGTTCTTTACCCAGTCATGTGGCTTATGCTCTGCATGTGCACGAGAACTTCAGTAACCCATCAGGAAGATTTCTGCATTGTAGCTTGGAAATTACATTCAGGTAATAAGCTGTACAATAGTAGGGTTGACATTTATTTCTTTTCTCAGTCGCATTCTTGTACTATCTTTTTTCTAATCTTGGAATCATTTCTTCACATATTTTGATAGTTTCTAGTTGGGCATAGTGGGAGACTAATTCCTTCAGTAGTTGATCATTCATGGGTAGAATCAGAAATTATATCCAGTCCATCATTTTATAAATAAGTGGTTTGTTTAGAAATACAGAAAAATATTTTACATCACAAATTCATCCAATCAGCCAATTCATCAAGACAACACTAAATTAAGTTTAAAATATTTGGATAAAATGAAACATTGTGTCACATTGCACCAAAGAGTGTTTTATCACTTTTATATTTATATTGAGCAAATATTTTAAGTAACACCTTTTCACTATAATTTGCTTAGAGCAAGCCAAATATAATAAAAGAATAACTGAGAACATGAGACAGATTTTTAATACTTTGGTTTCCCTATATTTTCTCAAAATTATTTTTGCCTACAAGAACATAAGGGAAATTGAAAGTGTCTGTATTTCTAGGATGTGCACTAGTCTTATAATATTCGCCTTTAATTTTAGATGGCTATATTAGTCAGCCAAAGAGGTGCTGATGCGAAGTACCAGAAATCTGATGGCTTTTATAAGGGATATTGATTTGGGATAAAAGCATACAGTCCCAAGGCCCTAAGGAGTCCAACTCAAAGCTGCTTTCTCACCAGAGTCAGTTGCCACATGTTGAAACAAAATGGTGGGCGATCTCTGCCTGGTCTCTTAGGGCTTTCTCTATTAGTCTCTCGCATAGGATTCATCTCTTTCCAGGCCTTCTCAGCTGCTCACTGCTCTGTTCTCTCCAACTGCACACTATCAGGCAAATGGCTCATCTCTCTCAGGGGCTTCAGGATCAAAATTGAGGAAGTTCTTTCTCTCTTTTTCTTTTGTCTTCTTGAGTAAATGCTCAATTATATCAGCCCAGCAAGGGGACAGGGACTGACTTAACCTGAGTCATGCCTTACTGACTTTCTGGTTGAATCAAAGGCTCTAAATTGACCTAATCAAATAAATTTAAAACCTTTGAATTTAATACAATCCAAGGGTATCACACCTAGAGGAACAGACCAGTTTACAAACATAATCCTCTTTTGGGGGGCTCATAAATCATAAACTGTCACAATGGTATATAGCAAAATAATTAAGAAATATAAGATTTTTTAAAATGCACTATTGAAAATTTTATTTGTATTTTGTGTTATGTGTATAGTCTTTAATGTATCTAAGATTTTGATAAGGAGCTGCATTCTTCCATATGCTCTCTACAGATTAAAAAACTACAAATTGACCCTCAGAATATAATGTGAAAATGACACCTTTTTCCCCCCTCAATTTTGCCCATTGAAAAATACCCATTTTCAGTTGTTGTAAAATAATGGCTTTTTCAAAAATGAGCAAAAATATCCAATGTTTGAGAGATGTTTCAGGAATTAATGTAATCTATTACATCCCAACAGATATGAAACATTCTATCTTCTTGTTTACAGAGAAGGAAGATACTGGAACACTCTACTGCCAGCCATGGTGTATTACAAAGTTCAACATATTCTCTAAATGGTCCTGAGAGACTACATTGCTAAAAAGAATTTCTTTACAATGTATTCTCCATAATGCAATGCTATTGCCTCAAAGGGAAAAGCAAAGGGATTTTGAGAATTTGAAATTATTTTTACCATTGTTATTTCTTTATATCCAGGAAAGAGATCACTGGGATCTTACTGCTTCTCAGAACCTAATGGAAGTGCACTCGTGGAAGCAATGATTTTTGCAGTCTGCCAAGAAGAATAGAGACAATACTTTCAAGGTGAAATTTATAGTCCCTGCCAGTATATTGTGCTCCTGGAAGGAATGGTATTTCTATTCATTAATCAGATATGCCTGTTTCCTCCACTGTATTTCCAAATCTTATTTCTGCAGCAAGTGTTTTCACTCACTAAACTCTAGGTTCCTTATAGAATTTAAGATAGAGTATGGTAAAGGACTAGTTTCTATATAATTTTCTGGATTTTCAAGGTTCAGAAAAAATGAACTGTACTGGAGTGTCCTTCAACACAGTAGCAGGCTAAATAAATCCAACCACAGTGCACATGTTTGGTGATAAAATCCTTGTAATTTCAAAAATGGTTCCCAAAGTTTTAGAAATGAAACAGATATGCAAGGAAGCCACATCTTGCAAAGAAAAAAGAAACAAACATTATCAGAAACATCTCAAATATGTTCTTAGGATTAACTTTGTGTCATCTCTGCACAAAGGTAAACATACTTCTTGTGTTTGGTGTTTCAAAAGCAGAATAGAGTGTAAACAAAATGCTCAAAATATAGTTCCTCATTGATTGTTACAAATAAGATTAATTGCTGAATTTTTCAATACATTGATAAAAATATCTATGGATCAAAACTTGATTAATATGCTAAATAATAAGTAATAATGGAAGGTAATTTTATTTTTTATTTAACCAAAAATGTTTATCAATGCTATCACATCTCAGAAGTAGAAAATGCAAGATGTTTAGGGCATAAATCTAAGACATCTCCTATAGACATAGATTTGGGAGGACACTTATGTGGGTGGATACCCTGGGGAAATTATCAGTTTGTTTTTTTATAAATAAAGCTATATATCCCATCTTTGAAGTGAAAGTCTTGACTTCATGGGCAGAGATTAACCCTGAGAAACTACAGGTGCTGTTTTGCTTAAACAAGTAAACTTTCTTTAACTTTACTTTTCAAGAAGTTTTAGATTATAGAAAAGTTACATAAAAATATAGGGAATTCCAAAAAACTCCACATTTCCCCCTTTCACATTTTCCCTATTAATAACAGGTTAGTATGGTACCAGGAACTAGAAAGAGAGTAGAGAGTGCAGAACTGATACTCAATCTAAGCAAGGAAACTTTAACTTTTCTAGGTCAAAAGTGAATTGTGATGACTCCTTGTTCCCTTTCCTTTAGGCCCTTATTGTAATCTAGAAGCTTATGTATAATTACAATATGAATAGCTTTCTTTTTGCCTATAAAGGAGAAATTGAAGAAGCAAAATGAATTGGTTATAATACAGTAATGGTAATTTCTTGTGTCACCTTGGCTAGGTTGAAGGGTTCAGTTGTTTAGTCCAGCAAGCACTGGCCTCATTATTACTGTGAAGACATTTTGTGGACTTAAATCATCAATAAATTGATCGCATCTATGGGTGATTACATCTACAAACTGAGGAGCTTGCCTTCAACAATAAGAGAAGTCTCCTCTAATCAGTTGAAGACCTTCAAAGGGGACATGATGATTTCAGCAGTCGGAAGAAAGAATTTCCATCTCTTCATCATCCAACGAGCTTCTCCTGGGGAATTCATTGAAAATCTTCATCAGAGTTCCAGCTTGCAGCTTGACCTACAGAATTAGGGCTTGCCCATCACCACAGCTGCACCATCCAATTCCTATAATACATCTATTTCCCTGGAGAACCCTGAATAATACAAACACTGAAGGAGGCAATATAGAATATGCTATCACTAATTTTATTTGCTTTATAGTTGTAGTTCATTATAAAAGACACTCATGTAAAAGGAAGTAATTTCTGCACAGTCAGTTGATGAAAATGAATTACTGCATTTCACAGGTGTTTTCATTTTAAAATGGAATATTGTGATGGTGCTAAAACTTTTTACCACCATTTCTGTAATTTGCATACCATTACTGGTGATGTTTATATTTGAAAAGTTGAAATGTTTTTGAGCTCATCATAACCTAGTGCTAATGATTCTCAGTACATCTGTGGAAAACCAACATCTAGGCAGTTTTCTCCAGCTCAATCATCTTTGATGAGTTTGTACTGTCTTCCAAAATAATCAGCTAGGACGTTTTATATATTTAAGGATTCTGCTCTATGTATACACAATCTGAAACTTAAAAGAAAGGTAAAAAATAAAAGTTATGTGGTAACATGTGATTAGACTTGTATTCTGGCATCTGTTTTAATAAAAGCATTTTAGTGGACTTATGCTTTATTTTCAGGATAGCTAGATCATTTTAATTCTGGATTCCTAGGGAACTGATGCTTTGCTTGCAACCAATAGGTAAATTAGCTTTAATTCAGAATCTAAGGTTGAGGAAAAATACAAACATTGCAGTTGTCAATACAATAAGCCTCTAAAGGAAATAATTTCAAATGTAAAATATCTCAGGAAAGAAAGAATCAGTAAAATTGATGTAGAAATTAAAGAGGTAAAAAAAAAGGTAATAAACAATTAAGAGATACGTGTATTTTTTATAAATAACCATAAAGTGGAAACCAGAATTCTCAGTGCATCGTTTCATTATCCATTATCTTCAAAATAAGGATAATTTTCAAATGCCTCTGAACTGTTCTGAGTGCAACCATGTATTTCAGTTTCCTATTTTCCACATAATCATGAGAATTACCATTAACCAAATGTATAACAGTAATGCTGAAATTATCCAAATAGTTGCTGGCACTTTGCAGGATCTCTATAAACAAAGTTTCAGTTGCATGAACATTCTCCGTCAGTACTGCATGAGTTAGTATTTGGCTTAGCTGCAAGCAAAATAAAACTCTAGCTTAAATAAGATAACTATGAATTATTTTTCATGTAAAAGAAGTTCAGAGATAATCAAGACAAGGCTAGTATGGCAGCTTCCCAATGACCTGAGGGAACTAGGCTCACATCTATCTACTCCATCCTCAGTACATTGTTTCCACTGTTTATGACATTTACCTCATGGTCATATTTAAGAAGCTGGTGTGGCAGCAACTATATCTGCATTACAGAAAGAAGGAGAAGGAAGAACAGCATGCTCTCTTCCCTTTAACAAGATTTCCCAAAAGTCTAACATAACATTTGCTCTCACATTTCACTAGCCAGAATGTAGTCTCATAATCATATCTAGCTGCAAAGATGATTGGGAAATGTGCAGGAATAAAAATTGGAGTCCAGATACTAAAGAATAAGGGGAGAATAAATAAGGGGACTGCAGCTAGCAGACTCTGCTACAGACCAGATTTGATTATATTATTCTGGGTCAAAATTCCTGGGCTGGAATACTGATGTCTTCACTCTGTAGCTTAAATCTGGTTTTATGCATTTAATTTTTGTTGTAGCCAAACCTGACTTCACCAATCTCTTTCAAAATACCATTTCCTGATCTCTAAAATGCTGTTCTTTCTTTACACAATCTCTCTCCTCTTGTTTAACATTCTTTGCATTTTTGAGGTTCAGCCTATTTCTCATTTCCAAGCCTTTTTGGAGAATATTGCACAGAGCCTTAGAGAACAGATATTCTTGTTTCAATTTCACCCTTTATTTTATCTTATCAAATTATATTATCTTTAGCAAATCTCCAAGAATCATTTTCTGCATCTTCACAATGTAACAATGATAGCACCTATATTTCATGTCATTATGAAATTTAATCAAATTAATGCATTAACAATACTTGACACATTGTCAGGTACATAACGCTTTCTAAATAAATTTATAGTACTATTGTGTTTAATGATCTACCTTTCATTAATTTATCTCTGATTCGATATAGGCTTTAAAACCAGAATCATACAATTTAAAAGTATTTTATTGTGTATTATTATGTCCTCCATGTATTAGTTTTGCCTCGCCCAGTAGATTTGAGATGCTTGTGAATACCTTTAATTCATTACATGTTTCCAGCATCTCACTGTGTAAAGTAAAGCATTCAATAAAATAATTGGGATTTACTTTGTGGGGACATACTGTTTAGCATCTAGTATATGTATGAAAAGTTTATTTTAGAATTATATAGATGGATAACACATGGTTTCCAATATTAATGAACTCACAATATGCAAAGGCAATGATTTGCATACTTAAATATAAAAAATGTGATAATAGCTTTCATAGAGTTATAAAAGTTGCTATGGGAGTTGGACTCAGATATGACCTTTCTACACATGCCTTTTCTGTTACTTTTACCAGACCTCTGGTTGGCATTTGGGTTGGTGTATACTCAGGAGACCTGAATCTCTGGACTGTCCATGTGACTGCAAGGCCCTGGGTCTCAGCAGACTTGCGGCTCCTACCCTCTGATGTGTTGGACTTACCCTGACCAGCTGACAGGGAGATGAAGAAGGTCAACCACCACACCAGGGAGCCAAGTGTGCCTACAGCTGCAAGCAGGAGAATTGCATTCATCATCGTTGTGGAATCTAAGCCCCCTCTGATGTAGAGGGGGACTGGACATAACCATCCCAGGGTCTACAAGGTGGAGGACTAGAGTATGGATTAGAGTGGACTTACTGGTGTTCTGCTGGGGAATTATCCATTGTGATTACTTAAGGGAAGAAATTGTAGCAGTGATGTGGAGAGGGTTGCCATGGTGACTGCCAATGGTAGAGAGATGGAAGAAGAGATATGGTGTGGGAGCATTTTCAGGATTTGGAGTTGTACTGGGTGGTGCTGCAGGGACAGATGCTGGACGTTGTGTGTCCTGCTGTGGCCCCTGGGTGGACTGGGGGAGAGTGTGGACTACAATGTGGAACATTGTCCATGTGGTGCAGCAGCGGTGCTCCAGAATGCATTCGCCAGGTGCAGCGGATGTGCCATAATGATGGAAGAGGTTGTTGATGTGGGAGGGGTGGGGTGGGTGGGGTGGAGGATATATGGGGACCTCATATGTTTTAATGTAACATTTAAAAGAAAATAAAGAAGAAAAAATAAAAAAATTAAAAATAAAATTAAAAAATGGAATAAATCCTCTAATAAAACTTTGAAAAATAAATAAATACATAAATACATAAATAAATAAATAAAAGTTGTTATGGGATATTGTGGAAGATAGTTGATTCTATCACAGAAGAGCATTTAGAAAAAGTTTATTGATATTTTCTATATTAGGATTAAGATGATGCTTCCTCACTATCAATAGGATGTGTCCTCTTTATTTTTTTTCCCATTATTAGAAGTGGGTTTATATTGTCTAAGCTATAGTGAACATAAAAATAATTAACCCATTTAAAAACTAAGTGCAAGGCTTGGGTCTCAATATTCACAGGCTATGTTTTTTTATTATTTGCCATTGAACTTATTTTTATGTTAACCTGGTCACACAATTCTTTTAAAGACAAGCCTCCCCTCCCGCCCCCCAGTAGATTTTTAGCATGAATCTTCAGGTTTTGCTTTTTTTTAACCTGAAGAAACAAAACAATCCCTTGACCATTTGCTTGATTGCATTCTATTCTTACTGTTTTATGGAGTTTAGGAAAATCAGCTGGTGAAACTGTCATCAGTATGTATACAGAACGGGAACTGAGAATGTTATAAGAGGTTGTAGCAGTTTGATATTATTAATGAATTCCAAAAAGAAATATTGCATTATGCTTGTAAATTGATCTTTTCCTCTGGGCATATTAGATTATATTGGATTCATAGGTTTACTTGATTAAGTAATTATGTAAACTTCTTCTGCCAGTAGGGCGTTGAGTCCCCATCCTTTGGTGTGTGGGGATTCACAGATAAAAGGCATGGTAAAGGACAGAGGTAAGGGCTTTTGATTTTGGAGTTTTGATGTTGGAGTTTGATTCTGAAGCCTTAAGCTGGAGCCCTGGAAAGTAAGTTCACAGAGGAAAGAGAAGCAAGCCCCAGAAAACCTGAACCCTCTCAGATGTCGGCAGCCATCTTGCTCCAACACATGAAAATAGACTTAGGTGAGGGAAGTAACTTATGCTTTGTGGCCTGTTATCTGTATGCTCCTACCCCAAATAAATACCCGTTATAAAAATGAACCAATTTCTGGCATTTTGCATCATCACCCCTTTGGCTAACTAATAACACAGGTATTACGAATTTTATTTTTGTGTCGTCTATGCTTAGCCCACTATTTATTTCATATTAGAATCATAGTATGAGTTTATCAAATGAATGGGAAGAATTCTATCTCCTATAATGGCAGCACAGAATTAGAGGTAAATATTGAATGATATGCAATAGCGATGGGTGACATCTGAGAGTTAGAACTTGAGTAAAGAAATCTAAGGATAAATTTTTTGGCTAAAGAAAAACAGTATATAAAAATAATAAATTTCACCAAACCATCCTCAAACTTTTAAATGAGAATATTTATAATAGGAGGGCATTAAGTAGATGTTAACTAATATAGAGAGAAATGAAAATTCTTTAAAGTTTATTCACCATATTTTTATAAAACTTATCTCTAGCTGAAATCACACTGTTAAAGTGTTCATTTTGTCATTATTTCAACTTTCCATTTAAAAAGTTAAAAATATCAAAAATATTAAAATATGATTGTATAATATTAATTATGAAAATTAGCAAATATTACCAGCTACTGTTATATCAACACTTTTTGGTAATTGGAATTTTTTCACAGTGATATATTTGAGCTGTTTATTACTTGCATCCTTGCAACTTTGGCTACTTTATTTGTTAAACATTTAGGAAATTTCAAAAGTTGTACATAGCATTGACAGGCATTGTCCCTAAGGAATACAAAACAATACCTGAAAGCAGGGCCAGAGCAGAATTTGATTTCTTTCTAAAGGAAGTACATCTAATTGTAACATATTTCACCCCAAACTCTATGTGCCTCAACTGTCAATCAGAAGACTTCTTATCCTACATACCATTACATATTTGATTGACAGGAAAGTATGTTATACATGAATCTGATACTACATTTGACTGTAACAAGAGTTTTGACTGAGAGGTTAACAACTGAACTACCCATCTTATTTTGTGTTCCTTTATAACATTTCTAAAATTGAATAAAGGATTTCAG
Source organism: Dasypus novemcinctus (assembly GCF_030445035.2). NCBI lineage: Eukaryota > Metazoa > Chordata > Mammalia > Cingulata > Dasypodidae > Dasypus > Dasypus novemcinctus. The sequence continues at coordinate 51,575,401 of NC_080679.1, read as the reverse complement.
GGTTCCAATATTTATAGCACAAAGGAAGCAGTTATTACTATTATTATTAATATTATTTCTAAGGGCATGACAATAGAATAAGATCAGAAGACTAAGTAGATAAAAATATAAAATTGTGAAAGAACTATTTTGATCATCTTAGCCTTGGAAAACAATTAAAATTGGCATTTTATAGTTTAAAAACCTTAAATTATTATATTGTAATAAAAAAAAGCTTGCTAGATAAATGAATAAGAAAAACAAAGTAATGATATTATCTGGATTTTTCAATATAATTATATTTTTATGGTGTATTAGGTAGTCACTTCATTTTAATTATGTTTTAACTACATTATAAAGAAAAAAAAGGAGAAATTTCAAGAAAAAATAAGTAGCCACTGCACATATGCTATTTTCTCCATTTTAAATTCAGTTTTAATGCAGGTGTTTGCATTTTAAATTTAGTTTTATTACAGATAGAATGAAGAATATCTATAACTTTTATATTCATCTATGTTTTGAAACAAGAATAAAGGTCATAATCTGGTAAAAATCAAAATAAATTTCACCATAATCAAACCTCACTATAAAAAACTTAAGAACAGAATGATTTCATTTTTATTAAAGTTTGTATTTTTTATTTGTTTGGCAGAACTGAATTGACTGGTTACTTAAAATAATGGATAATTCATGTTATGGTAAAACTTGGAAGAATGAATGTGCTTAGAAAGAGAACAACCACCATATGATAAATACAGTTTTTCAGCATGCTAAGAAATCAAGTATAGAATTATCTTACTGTTTTATACTGTTACAAAGATAAATGTTATTTGGATAGGATTGGGGATTCTCAGACTCTTGTAATACGTAAGATATAGTTCAACTGTGAGTTACAGTAAGCCTTAAAGAGTAGTGGCGTAAGTAAGAGAATTGTATTTCTTTCTCACATAAGGAAGTCTGGAATTAGTTAGGTTTTGATAGTTGTGATGTGATCCTCAGTTACCCTGTAGAGTTATTTTTTAAGGTCACTACTTGACTATAGCCTTGTTCTTATTGTCAAAATGACTGAAAGAGCTCCACCTCTCAAATCAGATTTCCAGGTAGCAAGACAAAAAAGCAGATGTAGAAGATGAGGAACTATGTAATTTCTCTTTATGTTGACTTCCCAGAAGTCTCACAATTTCCATTTCCATATCACTGTTCAGAAAGTAGGCATATAGACATACTGAGCTGGGTATTATGTCCTATGATTTGACGTATTGCCGTGCCCAATAAATTTAGATTCTTTTCTAAGGCAAAGACAGAGAATGGATATTAACATAGGAAAACAGCAATATTGGCCATTTTCAACATCACTGTAGTAGGTAAAAAGTTCTGCAAACACTTTTGACCACATTTTTGTCAAATATATTGACATGTTTTCTACATAAAGCAGATATTTCAATAAGCAATAAAGATTTCTAAAACATCAGTGACGGCATCTCAGTAGAGATTGTGCTGCCTATTCCACCAACAGTTTTTCCAGGTGAACTAGTACTGTAAGGAGATATTGCCCAAAGACTATTAATGAGTTTTATTTAAAATATTCAATTTTGGTACATTATTATGTTCTCTACCCAATGATAAAATGCTAGAATGCTGTTATATTTTTTTTATACACATACACACAAACACAAAACATACATTCATTAAAATTGAAGATGTTGTCCCCATCCTGAATGCACACATGCATTTAGGAAGAAAAAATTGTGCAGTAATAAGCAATATTGTAATTTGTTCATTGAAGAATGTATGTGTAATAAGAGTAAGGAAAGGAGACCGCTTAGTTTCTGTACTATACTTTTTGAAAAAATAATTTTGAAAATATGGCTAACCAGAGGATGTAAATTCCAACTTCTTTCTTACATAAGGAGAAATTCTTCTAACATAGGCATCTGTAAATGAAATTATGCTGAGATGACTGATAGATTATATCAAAGTGAAACTGCTTATTTAAAATGAAAACAGGGGAACCCCATTTTATAAGTCTCTCCTTTGTATCCCATTACAGCTGCTGAGGGTCCTCTATGGTATCCCTGGGTTCCAAAAAGCATTGGCTGAATAGAACCGTTTCAGGGAAACCCTAAAACAATTTTTGCTATACTTTCAAGGGAAGGGCCTCATGGAACCAATCTTACCTACTTCTGTTAGTCTTTGGACTGTTTGTTCCAAGAATGACCCTCTCCCAACTTACCCTGTCCTCTTGTTCAACAATGTCAGTTGTATTCCCAAGGCTCCTGTGTCATGACTTCCAGGTGAGGTTTGGAAGTCGTTGGAAACCAGGAGGGACAATCCTGTGGAATGGAACAGAGCAGAGAGGTCTTCTTGCTAAAAGGTATAAAAAATCATGGTTGGATTTTAGAATTATTTCTGTGAGATATCACTCCCAGTCATTTCTGCTTTACCTTTTCATTCTCTCTTCCCAATGCTGTACTATAGAACTACTAGAATCCATTGTTTTCTAAACCAATTCTGCTTCAAATTACCTAAAGCACTGCCTCTCAAATGCAGTATGCACAGGGATCACCTGTGGATCTTGTTAAGATGCTGATACTGATTCAGTAGGGTCTTCAGAGTATGGGCTGAGATTTTGAATTTCTGAAAATTTCCCAAGTGATTCTGATGATACCAGTCTCCAAGCCACATTTTAAATAGCAAGGATGCAGGGCACCCTGAACCTCCCCATTAGAATCTTACTTCAGAAAATTGATGGATGGATTAAGGAACCTTTATTTTTAAACAAGCACACAGGTATTTTTATATCATTCAGTCTGTTTTTCACTAGAAAATTAAAGCCTAAAATTTTCAGAATAAGAATTAAACAATGAGCTATTTTTTTTTGTTCCCTGAACTCTCAATAACTTACTAAATAGTCTAATCATAGAATTGCCTTACTTAGTTCAGAAAATTAAAAAGTGCCACAAAAAACACAACTTGCCCACTGCTCCATATACAATAGATACTGGTTTCCACGAATTGGATGTCATAAGTTTTAGTACTGGAAAATTTCACTCAGAATTATATGCAATTTTAATAACCATACCTTCAGGTATATCTAAACACCAAGGTTACTTTAAAAATTATATAAATCAAATAAATGCTGACACACTTACCAGGGCTATAAAAATATTATTATTATTTGTATTATAACTTATAAATGTGAGAAAACATAAATACTATTATTTACCACAAATACTTTTACAAGTGTAATTTCATATACCAAATATTGTTAGTGTCATTCCCTCTCCCCAAATTGAATATAATATAAAAGGGTAAAGTGTTTTTTATTAAAGAGCCAAGAACAAAATGCAATGATAAGATGACAAGATTCAGAAGAAATACAGATATAACTTAAATTTTATAGAAACTAATAGGTAGATATTCACTAATCTTAATTCTTAATGCTGGCAAAGGGATACTCTGTTCTTTGTAATGTCAAAAGCACTTCTCAAAAGCTTCACTTAACATTTTTCTCAAGATTTTCTCATTTACTGCTAGTTTAAACTAATGACCCCTGGATTCACCATAATTTTAATTAAGGATAAATCAAGTAATCTGATCCTCATATTAATTTATTCCGTATAATGAATTCATCTTTGAGTTCAAAACCATGAAGAATAGAGGAGAATGGGAAGTCATCTTAATCAAAATCAAGGAAAATAATGCACAGTAGAACCATATCCTTAGTAGTTATATTTACCATTTTGTATACCTAGTAATTAAAGGACACATGTTATATGAAGTCTCTAGAAAACACTTATTTTCAATGTAGAAGACACATATATTAATCCACAAAGTAAGAAATAAAAGAAATATAATTTTTATAATTTTCATCATCTCACAGTTATTTCTATTTGGAAACTCCATTTCAGTGGAGTGGCCAAAACTTATTCTCAGTCCATGCAAACTCCTCACATTTCTCTATTTATCTTTTCTTCCCTGCCCTGCTGTTTTTGCTGTCTGTTTCCATTTGTTGTGTGGTCTTCTGTATTTATTTATTTTTGTCTTCTCTTCTCATCTTTCTCCTCTAGGATTCACCAGGATTCAATCCTAGGAATCTCTGATGTGGAGAGAGGTTCCCTGTCAATTGTGCCACCTCAGTTCCTGGTCTCTGCTGCGCTTCACCTTGACTCTCCCCTTTGTCTCTCTTTGGCTGCATCTTCATCTTGCTGCAAAACTCACTTGAGCAGGCACTGGTTCACCACACGGGCTCTCGGTTTGCTGTGCAGGTACTCAGCTAGCCACGTGGGCACCGGCTCGCTGCAACAGGCACTGGCTCACTACATGGGCACTCGGCTCACCATGCAGGCATTCAGTTTGCCACGTGGGCATTCATGTAGCACTCAGCTCGCTGCATGGGTCCTTGGCTCTCCATGTGGGCACTCACATGGGCACTCGGCTCACCACGTGGGCACTCGGCTCACCACGTGGGCACTCAGCTCACTGTGTGGGCACTTGGCTCACTGTGCGGGCACTTGGCTTGCCACCCAGGCACTGGCTCACCGCACAAGTATGCTTTCTCTTCTTTTTAACCAGAGTGCCCCAGACATCAAATTCGAGTACTCCCATATTGTAGGCAGAGGCCTTATCACCTGAGCCACATTCGCTTCCCTCTGAGTATTTTTTAAACTATCAGGACACTTACATCCTGTCAAATAGTCAACTGAGAGTAGTTTTAGAACTTTAGTCATCTCTCCATGTATGAGGCATTCCAGTTTCCCTGATCTCTTCAGAAAGCTCTTATATATACAAAATGAAATATTTAAACAACACATAAAATGTTTTTTTAGGTTCCTTCTGTTTTTCTGGTAAATTTTTGGCTTTCATTCTTTTGTTTAAATGAATTTTCTTTTCATTGGATGCCATTGAATCATCCTACTGGCCCAATTTCCAAATACAGGAAATATATTTGGCAGGACCCTATCCCCTGAGGTATATAAATATTATACAAATTACTCCACTTTCACATTTGCATATGTGTTATCTACTAAGAACACAATTATAAAAAATTATTTCTCAAATGAAACTGGTACTTCATCTGCTCATTTCCTATCCAAAAGGAAGAGATTATTCTCTCTTTCTCCCACTACTATTTTTAGCTAGAACCTTTACTACTGCTGGAGAAGTCACAGACACATGCAGTAGCCATCTCCCAGCCGTGGCCTACCCTTCTCTTTTCCCCTCTTGTTTGTTGGCGTGCAGGTGTTTGGTATGTTTTACAAGAGACCACAGATATCCTGGGGAAGACAGTAAATCTCAAGTAGACTGAGATGCTTGCCAGGGCACAAGGTTTACCTGATGAATGATTTTTGCTCATTGACAGGATCCCTGTCCCCTGAGGTGTATAAAACCCAACACTCAGGCAGCACAAATGACGCTTATCTCTGGCATGAAGTGGAGTGTCCAAAACCTGCATCCACCAACTCTGATCTGAGCTGTTGATCTTTTCAGGGAACTAGCCGTGATGGGCCATACTTACTCTGCTTTTTCAGATCCTTTGTAATAAAGCAGTTGTTTGCTGAAAGTCTCTGTTGTTCCTGAGTCTGGGTTTCCATGATACTCTGTATAACAAGTCACTCCACAATATCACATCCATCAATCGGTCTCTATGTCACTGCTTTAGCACTTAGATTACAATTTCAGCCCTGCCATCTTTTATTCCCTGTTTACTTCAATGCCTGTTTTGATGCACTTTACTATACCCCTAAACCAGTTTTTTAGCCCACTTCCTCATACCCTAATTAATGAGCACAAATTAAACTTGATCATCATCCAGAACTACTGCAACCTCCAACTCTTGGATTTCTATTAGTTGTTAAGCTATTCTAAGGGAACAATATCCATTGCAAAACCTTCTAGATTTTAGTTTATATTTACATGATATTCTTTTATTTTTGTTAGCTTATATCAGCATATGTTTTCCCATTTTCATGGAGAAGGAATTTCATAAATTCATGAACAGAAGTAAATGCTTTAAAATATTAAACTTTTATAGAGAAAATAACAACTTTACTTTTTCCATAAATGTTTCTTGAAAGGTTGTGATGCTTAAGTTCATATGTTAACTCGGCCAACTGTTGGTGGCCAGTTATTTTGTTAAGCAATCACTGGCCTAATTGTTACTAATTAAGGACATTTCATGGACTTAGGTCATCAGTAAGTTGATTGCATCTATTGATCATTAAGAACTACAATCAACTGAGGACTTTGCCTTGAACAATGAAAGAAATCTATTCTGTTGGTTTGAGTCCTTTATGTGGACCCTAGAAAATTATGTTTTCAAATTGAACCTATTGTGAAACTTTGATTAGGTTTGGTCAGCTAAGGGCCTTTGGATTAGATTGCTCCAGAAAGTACTTTCACAACCTCAAAAAGTGTAAACATTAAATCTAATAAATCCCATTATAAAAGCCAATCCTTTTTTTGTGATCTAGTAACAGTGAAAAAAGATAATTAAAAAAAAAAAAAGCCAATCCATGTTTGGTATATTGTTCCCAGCAGCCTGTAGAAAACTAAAATAGCATCTAATCAGTCAAAGGCTTTCAAGGGAGAAGTGATGATTTCAGCAGTCAAAGAGAGGATTTCCATCTCTATTTCACTCAGCCAGCAACTTCTCCTCAGAAATTCTTTAAAAACCTTTATTAGAGTTCCCAGCTTGTGGCCTGCTCATGGAATTTGAACTTGCCTATCCCACAGTAATGTGAAACAATTCTTACAAAAATCTCATATTATTTACAGATATCTCCTATTGGTTCTGTTTTATAGAGAACCATAACTAATATAAAGGTATAATAAATAAAATCTAGTGAATGGAGAATTATTTTGTAAATTATGTATTTATTTGAATGTATTGTATTTGTTGAATACCTATTAGTCTCCTTCTTTGCAGAACTTAAAATATAGTAGTAGAAAATGTATATGTCCCAAGAATTATACCTATATATGTATATATGAAAAATAATTAGCACAATGCTTGGCTTTTTTTCCAAATTCATTTAACACAATTTCTTTATGAAATATAATTGTGACAATGGTTACACAGCTCTTTGAATATACTGTAAACATTGATTTGTGCATTTTAAAGGCTGGATTGTATGGTATGTGAATTATACCTCAATAAAGTCATTATTTTAAGCATATAAGCTATTATTCTTATGCAGAGATTGTTTTCTGTAGAGCTCCCAATCATAAATGTTGATTTAAACCCTTCTTATTCCCTCTGAAATTGAAAACTAGTATGCCTTTAAAACACTTTAAAGGGAAGCACATGTGGCCCAAGCCATTGGGCTCCCATCTACCATATAGGAGGTCCAAGGTTTGATTCTCCTGCTGAAGGCAAGCTGGCCCAAGCAAAGAGCTGGCCTGTGTGGAGAGCTGGCCCATGCAGAGTGCTGACCCGCATGGTGAACTGGCCTGAGCGGAGTGCTGGTTCACACAGGAGTGCTGGCCCATGCAGGAGTGCAGGCCTGCATGGCAAGATGACACACACAGAGAGCTGGCACAGCAAGATGATGCAACTGAAAGAGACACAGAAGAAAGTCAATAAGAGTTGCAGCCGACCAGGGAGATGAGGAGGTGCAAGAGACTGAACACCTCTCTCCCACACCAGAAGGTCCCAGGATGGGTTCCTGGTGCCACCTAAAGAGAAAACAAGCAGACACAGAAGAATGCACAGCGAGTGGACACAGAGAGCAGACGAGGGAAGTGGAGGGAAATAAATAAATAAATCTTTTTTAAAAAACACATTAAAACACGTTTTTCATTAGTAGTGTTTTTTATTATTCACCTCTATTTCATAGGATTTATTATTTGGTTTTAGAAATTTAGTCTATATATAAACCCAGATTTAATTGTCTACTTCTATTTGGACATGTTCTTTATCTTGAGTTGCACACTGGTGTGTGTGGATCCATCACAAATAAGATCTCTTCGAGAGGTTAATTCAGGAAGGTGTGGCTCAACTGAATCAGGTTGGGCTTTAATCCAGATTATTGGAGACCTTTATGAGAAAAGTGAAGTCAGAGGGAGAGAGAAGCCACGGTACACAGCCAGAAAGGAGCCAGGAAAGAAAGATGTTGCCATTTTGTGTTGACATGACAGGGGAAAGAGAAGGCCAAGCATTGTGGGATGCTAGCTAGCTTCAGAGGGCAAGAGTCTTCTATGAAAAAGCACCACCTTGCTGATGCCGTGGTTTTGGCTTTCTCCTGGCCTCAAAACTGTGAGCCAATGAATTCCCATTCTCTAAGCAAAGCCATTGGTAAGGAATTTGTTTTGGCAGCCAGGAAACTAACACACTGATTGCATAATGAACAGTTATAAGTTGGACTCAGTGACCCCAAAATTGATTTCCAGAGAAATTGTTTCTGAGTGCTTAAACCTGTCACTTTTTCTCTTGCTAATAAAATATAGTTTTATTGTTCATAACAAGTTTTTGATCAGAAAGCATCCATGACCAAATTATTTAGAGTACAAAGTTAATTTTGTGTAGACTATATTAGATACTACAGAATTCCTTAGAGCATATTGATTTATTGCATTTGAAACAAGTTCTTTTTTTTTTTTTTTGAAGAGTTTAGCCTTGAGAAACTTTTTATAATTTAATCAGAGTAGGGAATAAACAAAGAATATTTGTTTTAGAAATCTTCAATCTAATTTTCAGGTCGTCTCATACACTTGTTAACATAGTTCATCAAAGAGTATAATCTTCAAGGGTAAATAATCTCTCTTTGAAAAGTGAACATGTTATGAAAAATTGCAAGTACAATAAACACCATGAAGAATTCGATGCATGAAAATATTCTTCACTAAATAAAATTTTAAATATGAGTTTATGATTTAGAAATTCCTAAAGGTCTTCCATAATTTAAAATGGAGATCCCCTTAAGCAGAATTTGCATATTATAAATTACTTGTAAAATTTTCTTTCTTTTGATCTTTCAATTGTCCTGGTACTGAGCCATTCAGAAGATTTAACTAATTAGGTAAAAGGCTACAGTATGAAGATCAATAACCATCATTAATATCATAAATCACTGTCACATTCTTGTTCATTCTAGTAATTGTACTTTTAAAAACTAATAATTATTTTAAACTTACTATATGTGTTATCTCATTTAGTCCCTTGTTACAACTGTATGTTTAATATCTCTATTTTCAGAAAGTGTTTTTAACTTGCTCAAGTTTGCATTTTGCAGGAGACGTGCAGTTAGGCTTGAAATCCAACGGACTGACTCCATGGACTCCACCTGAGACTTTTCACAATACTGCTATTTCATTTATTTATTCAACAGAGTTTTTATTAGTATTGTATCTATACTAATTATACACACACACAAACATGTACACTAGGCACAGTTCTAATTCTTCCATTGGGATATAACAGAAAAGAAAACAAACATATACACACATACACACTTACTGACATTCCTTTTAAATAAATTGAAATTCTATATATATATTGAAATTTATGAGGATACTGTTAGCAATAAGTTGTGAGATTTAAGATTTATCTGCAGGTACTTTTTTGTAATGTTTAAAAGCATGGTATATTTAAGTCCTGGGAATTACATGACTTTGTTAAAAAGGAATAACTTTGTTTTTGTATGTGTACATAATTTATTTTTAAAATGAAATCTCATTTAGAGCTTCAGAAAGAGGCAGATCATAAACAAATGTAATATTCTATATTTCACAGTAATAAAACCAAAAGCAATTAATTAAACTTTAAACAAAATTATTTAATAGGCAATTAATTACAAATATCTAATTTCACAACATGCCAGATTTGCCGAAATTCTGTCACTTGGAAAGGAATTCTTTACTCGTCTGGAAGTCTTGCATCCAATATTTAGTATGCTTATGGCATATTTGTAAAGAATTAGCTACCTGAATAATGTATTTAATCAAGAAACTTAAATGTAATGTGTTTGCCAATGTCTCTTGATTGGAAAAAACATTATCAGTTCCCCAAACTTTGAAACTTAGAGCTAATTATATGCATGATGATCATTTAGAGTGTAGATTTAGTTCTGAAATAAAGTTGAATATAACAACTTTAATATGTGTCTTGCTTTAGTTTCTAATGCTCCATACAATTCCATAAAAACAGTAAGAGATGTCTTCAAATTAATGATAGCAACATATATTTTTTAAAATGAATAAAATTATTTTTTCAAATATCTCTTTCCTCCCCTTCTTTTCATCTAAACAAATGAAACAAACCATAATAAATATGAAACTTTGAATATGTAAATGATCTACAGTTTAAACATATTCACAAGCACTTCCCAGGATACTACCTTTTGGGAGGAAATGGGGTCACATATGGGAATTTTGTAAAAGAAGAATAAAAAGAAAGAAAGAAGGCACAGTACCGAAAGCCTGGAGAGATGTAGCTCCAGAGTAAAGATTAGGAAAGATTGATCCTACACAGGGAATTACTTATGAGGAGTAATATTTTCTACCATTTCCTAGATTGCATAGTGATAAGGAATCTCCCCACCTCCAAAAGATGAAGAAAGCATTTCAAAGAAATGTTGTTTCTTGGAGAGAAATACACTTTAAGGGTCTTGACAACAGCAATGACAATTTTATCAGTTGAAGGAATAACTGGACACTGAAGTATTCAGCAACTTTTAAGTCCCTTTTCTTTAGCATCTTTTGGAGGAGCAGAATGTTCTGGGAATGAGGGATAGATGAACTGGAGTTCAAGTAACCTGACTTGTAGAAGCTTGTCATTTTCTTTTTTGTTTTTATTATAACGTATATACAACTAAATATTTCCCATTTCAACCAGGTGTAAGTATACAGTTCAATGATATTAATTACATTCATAATATTGTGCTACTGCGGTCACCCCTCGGGCTGAAGTGTGGTTTGCTGGCCTGGCGGGGGGCGGCGGCCGCGGTAGGCCTATTCCAAACCGCTGCCCCTGTAATAGGGTGGTTGGTCGGGCCCACCGCCACCCCTGAAGGAAGCTCGGCATGGGCGCAGAGTGCCCTCGGGTCTCCCCTTCTCGGCAGCCATGCTTCTGTGGCCGCCCCTCCTCCCAGATAGCACCACACGATGCCTTCTTCTTCTTTCTCCCTGCGCAGGCGCAGGGCGGAAAATTCCAGTCTGCCCTTTTCCCTCCCCCCCCCCCACATCAGCAACAGCCAGGTGTGGGCGGGAAACTCCAGTCTGCCTTTTCCCCTCCCCCGACAGCAGCAACAGCCAGGCGTGGGCGGGAAACTCCAGTCTGCCCTCTACCCCAGCAACAGCAGCCACCAATCACTAAACCCTGCCACTTCCCCCAGCAACAGCAACAGCCAATCCCTAACCACCACCCCTCCCCCGTCCAGTACCGCCCACTGACCTTTCTCTGGCAACCAATCAGAGCAGGGCATGGCTTCGACCAATCAGCCTTCCCCAGCCCCTATAAAACTGTTGCCTCTCCCTCAATAAAGTGGACTTGCGTGTTTACCTTGTCTCCGCTGTAGTTCTTCTGCCGTGCGCCCTCCAGTCCTGAGAGCCCCCGACGAGGGCCTGGCCTCCCTTGTCCCCAGTTCATTGCCTGCTTCTCCGGGCGACCCCTTCGTCACCGGCTTCGCCGGGCGACCCCGTCAGCTGAACCGCGCAACCCCTGTGAGACCGACCCCTCGTCTGCTGCCGGACCGACCCCTCGTCCCAAGCGGGACCGACCCCTCGTCCCAAGCGGGACCGACCCCTCGTCCTGAGCTGGACCGACCCCTCGTCCGCAGCCAGACCCCACCTCTACCGACCGAGCAAGCCGTCGCATGCTACCATCACCACCACGCATTACCTCAAATTTTCCATCACCTCAAACAGAAACTCTGCATCTATTAAGCAATAATGTGCCTTATTTCCTTAGACAAATGACCCTCATTTAAAAACAAACAAATTAACAAACATGGAGACCACACACTTCCCACTTGCACTTTTCAGGCAATTTCCATTTCTTTCACTAGTACAGATAATTAATTAGTTGTTTCAGTCAAGATTTATCCTGTACCTACTCTGTTCCAGACACTGTTCTTGGAGTTCTAAACATAATGGTGAAACAAACCAGATGAGTTCCTATCCTAAAGATGCTTAAGCCAATGGGAGACAGGAGAGAAATAATATATAAAGGTTAAACTGATAGAAGTACTTCTTTGCTTACTGGTTTCATATGTGCTCCTCATTGAGGAAAACTCTGCAGCACTTGCAGAGTTCCTAACAATGACCCACACATTGGATAGAAGGCAGCACAAAATTCCTAATGACACTGATGACATAAATCAGAAATATAACATGCTTTTTCCTCTGTTTCTTAATGCTCAAACTGTATTGTCTTCAACGTATTGGAAAGGTGTACTTGAATGTTTCAGGATATTAATCCTCTCTGCAGTGGATATGGATTGTATAGATTTTGACATGACATCCAACTAGAACACTTCACATAGTAGCCAAATCCCACATGATTTCTGATTGGGAATCCATATATGAAATCCTCTGCAGGGGTTCTTAATCTTTTTTGTCCCACAGACCCCTTTGCTAGTCAGGTGAAAACCATGCACCCCTTACTAAGTTCACATTATACTGTGTATTGTTTCATAAATATATCACACCTGCACTAAAACATCCCCACAAGAATGTTTTTTGAATTTCAATTCAAGCTCACGGACCATGGTTAAGAACCCCTGGTATAGAGCATATTTTTCCCACGATATGCAAGTAACTACTTGATTCTTCTAGGCTAGGACTGGCTAGTAAAATCTCCTCTCACCATATCTGTGATACCAAGATTTCTTCTTTCTTAATCCAAAGGCAAATTTTCTTAATCAATACTATATTAATTCACTATAAAGAAATACATATAAAAGAATGGAATTAAATTGAACTCATTGAGGCCAGGAACACTTTACAAGTAAAGAAATGTGCCCCAAAGGGGATACCTTGAGGGGAGAGTACTTCAGGGAGAGGAAATAGCACAGTAAAGTTAAAAAGATGTCAGAGGGCTTGCTGTGTTTGAGAAAATGGCGAGCACTTCAGCATGGCTCATTCAGAGTGCATTTGGGGAAAGGGATAGCGAATGAAACTGTTCAATTACATGTGAATCCAACAAGGAACAGGGAGACTTTTGCAAATATATTTTATGAGAATTAATGTGGAAGTAGATCATAGAATAGGTAGAATGAGGTGAGAAGGAAAGTATGGAAACCATATAAGACACTACTGCAAAAAATTAGACATGGAAAAAGAAAGGATGAGTGAGAGAGAGACTGTATCTGACTGGAATTTGAAAGAGAAAGAGACAAGCATGAGAAGCATACAAATTGTGGTAGATTGAAAGGGTTTGGGATGGAAAGTTTAGTTTTAGATACCTTCTGTGATATGCAAACCTACATGGTCACAGATCAAAAATGCACAATACTACGTTTTTTAAGAAATCTGAAGTTATTTTATGTGTCCCCATTTCCATTCTGCAACAAAAACCAACTTTGAGATTTTCTAGTGAATTCAGTTTAAAATAATTTGCCCTTTAATATTCAATTACATTTATGTATCATTACAGTAGATCATGTTAAGAACTACTTCTCTAATTGTGCTTTATTCAGACATCCCCCCCTTCTTAAGTCTAGCACTGTTTTCACTGTATTAATATGTGTTTGAATCCCTATGTTATCAGAATTTATAAGACAGAGGAGTTGTCATATATATATATATATGCAGGTATCAGGGAGGTTTAAACATACAGCACATTTATTACCTCAGAGGAAGCTTAGAAATAAGGGTCCACATGAAAATCATCTCCAGGGAAACCTGAAGTTTCCCTGCCAACACTGCCATCACCCACCACGCCGGTGGTATGTTAGAGCAGCTCATGCTGACTTGTGATAGTCAATTATGTGTGGCCCTTCCCACATCCCTGTTCAGTAACTTCATGTTAGTTGGAAACAGGTATGATGGGAATAATCATACCAAGGAAAGTTTAGCAAATACTATGACTTAAGAGTCCTCTCCCCTCCCCCTTGCTCCCAGAGCTCAGGTTGTTACACCTATACACCAGCTTCACCTAGTTCGGTTACTTAGCCATCTCTTCATTCTTCCTCCAGGACCAAAAGAAACAAGCACATCTGTGGGTTCTCTCAGTCAGTAAACTCCCAGTGGTAAGTGGGTGTAAGTTCCCTTAGTTTATAAGGAACCCCCAATATCTCTTTGGAGTATTCTGTCTCACACACACACACACCCTTTCTTCTGGAAACCATTCTCGGGGAGAAAGACAAACTTTCTTTTTCCCAGAGAATTATCAAACTCTTAAGGCATGGGACTTCCCATTTCATGAATTACTCATGACAAAAAACAGAGAACCTATTCTGAATCTTAAACCCTTTTTGACATATCCATTTAGAATTTGATAAATTTTCACCTTGATTGTCCATGCATGTGAGAAGAAACATATTCCATATTTTCAGTTCCTGCTGCAAATATTTCTTATGTTTAATCTGATTATGGGAAATGAAGGGTGAGTGTACCCATGGAAAGGAATGAGCTTGCCAAGGAAATGTCAGATTAAGTTGAGTAAATATCATTATTTATGTTTCTCAATCTATTGTGAATATAAGTGTTGAGTCTTAAATATTCATAAAACATAAGAATAAAATCATCAAAACATTGAACACACTGAGCAAGTGAAAATTGTCTAATACAATTGCTCAATAATATTTTAACAATTATATACCCTAATATCAAATTTATGCTAGATGTTATATTGTACAATCAGTGACCTCAAGTGCCTGAAAGTTTAGTGAAGGAGACTTAATTTAAGTACTCCAAGTCTAAATAGTGAGAATAAATAAATCAATGAGGAGTTCAGTAGATTAAGATATCTATTTGGAAAATAACAGGGTTTCATTAAGAACATAAATTATGATTTACAATGGCAGAGGAAGGAAGGGATTTCATAAATTATGTCATCCGGTATATGAAAGACAAAAAGGAGCTCTGACTTTCAAAAGTGATGGGAGAATACAGAGAATTTGGGAATATGGTTGTTAAGAGAGACTATCTTGAAACAGAGAATTTGCTTATTATGAAAAGCAAAAGGCATGGAGTATAAATTCTTAAGCAACAGGAGCGCCATTACGAGTTGGAGGAAGCAGGGAGCTTCTCCCTGCCCTTCTATTCCTCTGCCCCAGGAGTGCTGCAGTATACAAGATTGGGAATTAAAAAGGAAAATTTCACATATGTTCTCTTCTTCCCATTTCTCTCATGGCAGTAGGCCTGCATAAAACTTCCACATAAGGATCTATGCCAGTCCAGCACTTCCTTTGTCAAATTCTTAGATAAAATGAAGAGTCCCATTTGTCTCTAATATTAACCTAGATCCTCCAACACCGCTTTTGGTGGTATATTAATGTTGCCACCAAATTTGCTTTGAATTTTTTATCTTATTTTCAATGTCTTCAGAACTTTAAAGGAAAAAAAAAGTGCTCTTCTTTGGACTAGTTAACAGACCCCAAAATTAGTGTTAGTTTTTTAGGTAGCATGGTCTGATAGATTGGCAAGTTGAAATTGAACCTTGCAGGGAATAGAAGGTAAAAATGCAGCTAGGCAGCTAATTAATAAAGTAGTTCAGTATTAAGTGATATAGGAAATTAGACATGCTAATGACTTTAAGAATAAAAATGAAAAATCATATTTTGAAAAATAAGCAGAAAAAGAAATTCTTCGTATGAAAGAATATGTAGAATTTTAGGTAAGCAAAGATACAGCTCTGGGCACCTAAAAAATAGCACTTCATTAGAGATTAGAGCTTCAACTTAAATTGCCTTTTGTTTTTGTTTTTCTTTTCTCATTTTTTATATACCTATGTCATTGCTTATATTTAAGAAAATATGTTCTTCATTGGGACTTATTATTTTTAATTATGCTATAAAAGCTACCTTGTCCACCTAAATTAAATGTTTTCAAAACAAGTTAATCACATTTCCATTTCCTCCATCAGTTTACTTCTTAATTGCAGTTCTAATCAAAACCAAATGAACTTTACCAAAGAAAAAATTTGCAGTCCTTGCATATACTGTTTTACTTGAAAGATTCAGATGAGTCTGCTAATTAGGTTATCACAATTTTGAGTGGGTTCACATTTCTGTCTCAGAAAGTGAGAGAAGGAGGCAAAAGGCATACCAAATGAATAAAACTGAAGTCTCTCATTCCTCTTGCATTGGAAAATGTACCGGGCAAATCTGCGACCTTGAATTCCTCTACACTGGAAATATGTGCCAGTAGGACAATCACATTTCACCTGGGGGTGCAGGACCACAGTTTCAAATAAGGTGTGGAGTTTTTCGTGTCAGGGAAGAAGACTACTGTGCTTTTTATTGGCTCCCAAACAATTTTGCTTTCTCTGGTGTTACATTGTGTAAGCATAGCTTAAATGAATCAGATAGGCTTGACCATGTTAATTGGATAACAGAGACCAGAAAACACTATATTAAAAACAACGATATTTAATTATAGTTTATTACAGGTCGGGTATTTTTCTAAGCACTTTATATTTAGTGACTAATTTAATCCTCACTATGCTCTACATAGAAAGGTTAAGATAGCACCCGGGTTAAAAAGATAAACAGATTACCTCTATTTTCCAGATGAAGAAATGGAAGGAAAGGAAGTAAGTCCCTTGCTTAAACTCATGTAGCCCAGGAGTTCAGAGCTGTGATTTGTTCTCAGGTAGTTTAGCTCCAGAGTCTTACTGCTAATCAATACTATAAAATGTCAGTTTTTATTTACAACCTCTTAATATTACTCTGGTTTTATTCAATTTGTGGTTTCTCTCATCCATGGGACTTTTGGATTGATATTTTATATTTTAATATTTATGGTCATAAGCAAATAAACAAAAACCATTCTAGGCTATTGATTTCTATTCAGCCATGGATATGCAATCTGATACAAGATAGAATTTTAATCTGCTTGCCTAACCTCAAAGGAAAAACTCTGCTGTCTCTTGGAATTTTTATGTTGCAGCCAAGACTGCTTTTCTCTTGACAACACTATGATGGAAATAGACTATGTCTAGGAAGAGCTACTGCTGTCTCTTTGACTAACTTTTCCATCTTGTTTTTTCCTTCAGATTGTGAATGTGTGACTCAGTTTCTCCCATTTTTTCCTGGCCCTTTCTAGTATTCACAGAGCTCATTTATATACTCATCTCATTAACTAACCAAAAAATTGTATAATTTTGCACATACTGAGAAGCCACATAGTGCTCCTTAAAGGAAATAAAGCCTCTATCTCCTCTGAATTTATTAGACTTTAATGTGACAAGGTGAAAACAGAGTTATACACAAGTATTTTCCTATAACTATATTCATGTCTCCATTCAGATAGTATGGTGATAGTTTTTCAAATAAAAAATTCTTATTTTTATTTTACTAACAGAGAGTAGCTTCCAATCCTTACCACACAAGTGCACTTGCCTGTCTGTATGGGCACACACATACAATTTATATACACTAAATATAGATCTTTGTACTAGATAAAATAAAGCCAAAGATTTTGTCATTCTTTATGACTAGATGTACACTATTTGGAAACGTACTTGAAATTTGGATTAAGGAATTTTTTCAGGTTTATTCAATTACTTGGGTCTCTATAATGACTCATGTAGGACTACATAACCTCCCAAATCTGATTTAGATTAAATCATTGGATTTAAATACAAAGCTGTCTCTGTTTTGATACACAGAAATATATCCAATCATGTTGAACTTAAAACACAATAATATTTTTCCCATAATTCAAGGTTATTCTAAAAAAATAAAATCATTCAATAAAGACTTTAATAGGTTATTTTCTGAATATACTGGAAAGACTTCAAATTAGTGGACTATTGTTATGAAACTGCATAGCAATTCATGCATGACCCTAATACTGAGGTCTGCAATATAGAATTTACTTGCAAAGAACTTAAAGTCCAATTAGAGTGTGAAATTGTTAGAACATTTATGAAAGATGAAGTGCTGTTGGGATCAGCTGAAAATGGCTATTTTTTCCTGATCATTCTCCTTTTCTGATATTTTAATTCTACTCATAGCACAAAGGATTTTTCTCTCTTATATTTGCACAATTTGAAGGCAATGATGCAATGAAAAAGTCACAGAAATTATAATGAGCTATTGTTCCTAGAATCAGATTAATTATGGACACTAAGAAACGAAATAAATGATAATGAGATCACTTGACTACATGTTGTAAACATTCTCATTCTTTCATCATAGGAAGTTGGGTCATTCCCTAAGAGCACAATCATCAATGCAGAACAGCTGGATTAAATGTATAGATTATGCAATTTTAAAGACTTTTAGTAAAATTTAGGAATTAAAAAATCCAAGTTTTTTATTCTCTTCACGATTCAAAGAACAGAGAATTTACTTTTATTTAAATATAAGAAAAGTTTGTGTGCTGCATAAGCATCTTAAGAATATTTTCCTTAATTTTTATTTCTTATTTCATTGACATAATTGGTAAAATGCAAACTGGGGTTTTCTCTACTATCACGGTCAAGAGATTGAGAATGTGTATACAGCTGACCAAAAATTCTAATTTTAAGATAAAAAGTGCTTATATGAGTAGCATCAAAAGTCTTCCCTATTGAAACATATTAGTCAGTTCATTTATACATATATTCTAAAGTTAAAACATTCACCAAAACTGATAATAATATTTATGAAACAACTTTGAATTTTCATAGTCTGCACAATGAGAGGAGGGTTCAGGAAGAGAATAGATTGATATTATAAGCTTGTTTTTATAATACTGGCAAGAGCACTCTGAAATAACTTATTATAAATGAATAAACAAGTCATCTCTAATTATTCAGAAACATATTCTATCTCATGTAACAGAGCAATTGCATATAATTGTTGGCTAGAATTGAAGAAATAAATAGTACGAAAATGCCTGCTCTTTTCTATTATTTTTAATTGTATCTTCAGTCCTAGTTTGTACGATAATTTGGGCAATGTGCGCATGCTTTATTTTTTCTCCATCTCCTGCTTCCGGTGCACTATTTTCCTTTGATTGAGAAGTTGCTATGACAGAAGATAATGGAGTTTATCATACTCAGTGGGGAGCCTGTCATTGCTGACTCCAGCTGCTGCCTTTGTTTTTCATTCCTTTTGCATTCCTCTGATTTTCTCAGGAACAGTGAGAAACAATTATAAAAGCCATGAGCCATTATAAAATATTATACTGCCAAATGGTTATTTTTAAGAGCCTTTCAATCTTCAAGTTCTCTTTGTTTATCCTCAAAAGTAGTAAATTGTATCATTTTTCCATCTGATCTATCGCATAGAGATGACAGATTGTTTTCTGCCTTGGGGGAGGCAATTAGATACTGCGTATAATTTGTCTTACCTCTTACAAGTTAGCCCTCCTCATAGCAATTCAAAACCTTCACCGATTTATGCACCTCGAACCTTCTACCTGAAATCTTCCTTTGCCAACCTCCCTGAAGTGGTCTCTTCCTGTGATTTTCCATGTCGGAGACCACTAACCTTTTATGAGAGGATTATCTGATAGACATAACTAGTATTTACCAATATCCAGTTCTCATGCCCTTTGTACCATGAGGAAGATTGTACTTCTCAGCTCACTTGCATATGAGGGGGATTCAGAAAACTAGTTCTGACCAATGAAGTATGAGGGACATATTTGTAACTCCTGGATTGTGAAAATGCTGTGAATGTTTCTCAACATTTTCTCTCCCCTGCTATGCGGACCAAAGACCCCATGTTGTGATGATGCCGCTGTAAAAATCTGATACTTCCATCAGCCTGTGTGACCCTGAGGCCCTGCCCCCCACCACAAGACTTGCATATCGTCTTTTAGATGTGGGACAGTGTAAAATAAGAAATTATCTTTTGTTTGTTAAGCCAATGAAATTTCAAGATTACAGAGTAGCTCCTTTCTATTGTCCTAAAGACTTAATATCATGAAACGGTATGGAATTGATCGGCAACCTTGAAATATTGGCAGGATATATGGTATGGCAGGAATAAATTGCCCCACTACTTGCTGCCATGCACCTCTGTACAGTGCAGTTTCATAGAGATAATCAAGTGAGTGCCAAAGAGGCATAGGGAAGAAACTGACTTATAGGCAGAGGCAATGGAACACTATGGAAAGAGCCCAGGGATTGGTGTGTATCCTAACTCTACCAGTTTATTTTAATAGTGCGTTCCATTTAATAATTTAAAACGTCTGACTCATTTTCCTCAGCTATAAACTGAATGATAATATCTTTCAGGGTATGAGTAAGAATTAATAATAATTAAATTTAATTAATTAATTTAATTATTAAATTAAATTAAATTAATAACTAATTTGTTGAAACAAACTATCTGCTTGGAAAATGGCATCTCTTGCTTTTGAAAATCTGCTGGATGAGTCTTTGGGTCCATTGGTTGGGACCATTTTTAATGTCTGTGTAATTCATTTGATTTTAATCACATCCTACCTTATGGCATCACCTTCATTTAAATCTTGTGTATGTATGTATGTGTGTTATTTGACTTGATTAGGTGTTAATCTTAAACCAAAATTCTACTCAAGTTTATTATTTTCAAGGAAGTTTTATAAGCCTCGGTTTTATCATCTGTAAAACAGAAAATTAATTTTTTAATAAATTTTGCCTTCTTTTATTAAAAAATCAAGGTGCCTATAAGACACCGGGCATTCAATAAATTGTAGCCATTTTTATTATTATCATTCTATGCTGATGGTCTCATAAAATGTTAAGATAAGTAAATGTAATACATTAAAACTCATCCCTTCTCAATGATTAGAAGTGCTCTTTTCCACTAACTCTAGATTCCCTTTAAATCATATTTGAGCACTTCTAATTTTGTTATTTATTTTAGTGCTCTCTTTAAGATCAGTCAGGATATTGAAGACATTGGAAGTTCCCACTACCGTTTTGGAATTTTCCAACATATTTCCAGCTCTAGAAAATAAACTTAGCCCATGGAAAGGGTGGAGTTTAAACAGCTTGGCTTGCAATTGGTCTTAATTAACACTCTGATTTATGCTGAGTGGAGTAAAGTGAGTAGAGGTAAAAAGTGCCATGGCAACAACTACAAATGTAGGCGACCTAAAAATGTATTTGAAATAATAAAATATTTAAAATATTATTTAAAATATTAATAATATTTTAAATATATTTTAAAATAATGTAAAATATTTTACATTATCCATGTTTGTTCTACTGTATGTAACATAGTTCACACACTGTGATAAATAATAAAAATATTGTAAATAACTTATGATGCATTTTCAAGATTTATGGGTTCTCTTTTAATATTCTTCTTTTTTCTTCTTTGAATACTTTCAAAATTCCATAAAATTAAAATAAATTTCATTCATTTCTATTAAATAATCTTGGGTTAATTTTTATATGACCTAAATGATCTAATCCCAAGACATGGATGAAGATGAAATCAAAATAAAGATAGCCTTTGGGTCCTATTTTATAAAACCACAGTGGACTTTCATTATTTCATCCATTACCTTGAACCCATGTTTCAGTGGTCAGTTTCCCTCCTGAAGTATTTGTAAGAAAAATATATTTACTCTTGACAGCCCCAATAAGCACAGGAAAGCAAAAATTAAATATGATCATCTATTTTGCCATACACTGTATTTCCAATGAGCAGAAATGGTTAAATAAAGTTTAGCAAAAAGCAATTTTTTGAAAATTCAGAACAAAAATAATTTTTAAAAAACTTTATTCTATTTTTACTCAGTAGCAATTGATCTGGAAACCAATCATATAACAAAACACATAGCATATAATCAGTGATTCAAATTTATGGTCTTCTAGTATCTTTTTTGTTTACTCTAGGAAATTTCAGAAAAAATAATTTTGTGTCATATGTAAAATTCACAACAATCTCTGTAAAAAGTCACATTAATTGGCCTTATTTTGACAGGTCTCACAAAAATTTGACCATTTTGAAGTGCCCTTTTTCATTCACTATATCTCTGTTTGGGTTTAAGGCCCAGCAGTAAAACAAGCTTTAAATCGAACAATTGTTTTACAATAGGAAAACTTATGTTTTTAAAACTGTTAAAGGAATACTTTTAATAGTTTATGAAAGGATGAGTGTTATTTGTCTATAACTTGTAAAAATGCAACTTTGATTTCTGATAAATT
Source organism: Dasypus novemcinctus (assembly GCF_030445035.2). Classification (NCBI taxonomy): domain Eukaryota; kingdom Metazoa; phylum Chordata; class Mammalia; order Cingulata; family Dasypodidae; genus Dasypus; species Dasypus novemcinctus. The sequence goes on along the minus strand of NC_080679.1, from coordinate 51,553,182 downwards.
CAGCTGTTTCTAAACTTTCTTAAATATTTTATTTGCTGAAATTGCATCATGTAATCTTTGGATTGATAATTTAATTAAAAGGGCTTCTTTGTCAAGAGGTTATTTTAATCAATTAGAATATATATATATATATTCCACTCCTTTTAACCATTGGGTTTTCTTAAGGGTATTGACTATGAAGCCCTTATTTTCCAAGGGCTGATTTTCAATAGTGTTATTTGCATCCTAAGGCATTTTCTAATTGTACTTATTATTATTTTCATAAATTGATAAGCACATCTTTTTTGTTTTATTGTTAAGCATATCTTTTTAATCTAGAGTATTTGCATTGTTTTATACCATTAAATTTGTGATAATTTGTTACATTAGCTATAGAAAACTAATGCACTTTATTATCTGGATTTTGCTTTTCTCTTCAGTTTCAGGATTTACCATTTAATGCTATCCATAGATAAGTTATAATTTTCACAAGACAAACAATTATGTATAAAAATGGAAAATGCTTAATTTTGAGGGATGAACTTAGTTGTTATATTTATCTCCCCTAAATTTCCCCTTAAATTGTGTGTTTTTTTTCTCTTCTGTGAATTGTCACTCTATCATTTTCCTGTTTTTGACTTGCCTACAATATTTATTATTGATTTGCAGAAAGTAATTTTATAGTCAAAAGACTAATTACTTGCCACTTTTAGGACAAAAGTCAATTCCTTCACTGAGCTCTATTTAACCACCTTGCACTCACATATTTTAATAAAACATATAAAATTATGCTTTAAGAACATTCGAATTTTGGCAGCTTGTGTGGTGACACTACTTTGCCACTACTCCTGTGATCAGTTGAGTTATATGTATACAAGGGTAAGGTGTGTTTTTTCTTAAAACCAATTGTGATATACTGCCATAACCCACTGAATGGACTGGGGGAGAGTGTAAATTAGAATGTAAACTATAATCCATGCTGTGTAGTAGTGCTGCAAAATGTATTCACCAAATGCAATGAATGTGCCACACTGATGAAAGAGGTTATTGATGTGGGAGGAGTGGGGGTAACATTTTATGTGATCTACGTATATTTTTTAAAAAGACAATAAAATATTTTTTAAAAAACAAATTGTGACAGTGCAGGTGCTCATATAATTACATGTTTTCCATATTACTTGAACTAATGGAATATTAATGTGAAAAATAAAGACTTCAGGTGAGTTTGGAAGTTTAATACTTGGGAGACTTAAAAAACTTGAGACAGAAAATTCTGTCTAATTGGGAGTTCTATCAAATTGGTAGTTAAAAATTTAATCCAACATACTGAAAATAAATTCTAAAAACTTAGAAGGATTTTGCACATAATTTTTTTTCCAAAACTGTCTTTGAAAGTCCCAATATGCTTTAAATAAACATAAAATG